>NC_064245.1:19717500-28777500 GCF_003254725.2 Canis lupus dingo | reverse complement strand
TATGTCTATTTGCACTGTTCTGTAGGGTTGAGAACTAGGGCCAAAATTTGGCAAACATCACTCATTTGGGAAATAGCCATTACGGTCACCACCTCACATGGGCCAGAGACAGTGTGATCTAGAGGTATGTGTCCTGGATCAATCTGAGCTCCATACTTGCTAACTCAGGGCATGCTTCTGACAGAGTTATCTAACTTCTCGTTAGATATAAATTCACTCAGAAGTATTAATTTAGCAGAAAGCAGAGCTTTTAGGAGCTGCTCCAGTGGATAACTTCTCACGGTCCAGGGTGCTCTCCTAATCAAGTAAGGCTAAGGCTTGGCTTTCACCACATTAGCTACATTACATGTGGAATTACAACTAATTAGCTGGGTCCTAAACTATATATGAGCCTACCACAGTAGTAAAGATTGTTTTCTATTTTCTTTTTTATTTATTTTTTTTAAAGATTTTATTTATTTATTCATAGAGACACAGAGAGAGAGAGAGAGAGGCCTGGGGCTGCAGGCAGGGCTAAACTGCTGCGCCACCGGGGCTGCCGTGTTTTCTTTTTTAAATTTTAAGAAAGAGCTTTTGTTCAAAAAATTAAAAATAGAATTAGCACGTGATCCAGCAACTCCACTTCTGGGTATATACAAAAGAATTGAAAGCAGAGTCTTGAAGGGATATTTGCATATCCACGTACATAGTGGCATTATTCACAATGGCCAAGAGGTAGACGTGACCCAGGTATTTATCAGCAGATGAAAGGCTAAGGAAAATGTGGAATATACATATAATAAAATATTATTTAGCCTTAAAAAGGAAGGAAATTATGACATGCTTTAACGTGGATAAACCTTGAGGACATTATGCTAAGTGAAATAATCCAGTCACAAAAAGACAAATACGATGTGATTCCACTTACGTAAGATATCTAGAGCAGTCACAAACACAGAGGGAGAAAGGCTGGTTGCAAGGGGCTGGGTGGGGGGAAGCAATGGGGAGCTGTTTAATGGGTACAGAGTTTCAGTTCCGCAAGATGAAAAAGTTCTAGAGATTGGCTGTACAACTTAACACTACACTCAAAAAATGTGAATATACTTAACACTACACTCAAAAATGGTTAAGATGGTATTTACAATAAAAAAAAGTAGAAGTCAAGAAACCCATCTTTCTCCCTTCCCCCTTTCCCTTTCTTTTTCTCTTTCCCTTTTCCTTTCTTTCTTCCCTCTCTTCCCTCCCTCCTTTCTTTCCCTCTTTCTTTCTCTTCCCTCCTTCCTTTTCTCTTCTTTTTTTATCACCTAGTAAAATATGAATACAATCATGTGGGTAAAAGACTCCAGCAATATTAAAGCAATAATCCTCTTTCATTCCCCTCCCAAGACATAACTACTTTGCCACATGACACACTTTTCCCCAGCCCCTTCTCTGTGGGTTTTCATATATACTTATTTGTGTACATAGATGCACACACGATATACATACATTCTTACATATTTAGTTGAATATTTGTCTATTTACATATATGGATATTTGGTTTAAATGGCACTCAAAACTTTACCCACTGCTCTGGGCTGGCTTTTTTGCTTGAAGACCTTTAAGGTTGATTCTATCCCACAGGCTTTCTTTAGGATATGGGGTCACCTTAACCTGACTCTATCGACCC
The DNA here is from genome assembly GCF_003254725.2 of Canis lupus dingo. Classification (NCBI taxonomy): domain Eukaryota; kingdom Metazoa; phylum Chordata; class Mammalia; order Carnivora; family Canidae; genus Canis; species Canis lupus. The sequence continues at coordinate 28,775,852 of NC_064245.1, read as the reverse complement.
CCCATGCCCACACATCCAGGAACAGAGGACCCCAATAGTTTCTGAACGTGCCTTCTGGCTCCACAGGTAGAAAGGACACTATGGTTCGACCACCAGACCGTTCATGGCTGAGCTTAGACTTCCAAATCTGTGCACTCGGCAGCATGGGCACCACTGCTGCTGGAGCCAGATAATCGGCAGCAAAAGCGTGTTCCGTTGAAAGCTACCCATTTCCATCAGAGCAGTAGGCTCTAGACAAAAATACTGTCTACTACCACACAGGATGGTGGAGACGGGGAAATGGTAATCAGAGAAAGGGAGCACCTGGGAGGCAAAGGGCAAGTAATATCTTGGAAGAATTACCAGGCAGGCTTTACCACCTTTATAAAATATGAACAACTGTATTGATCTGAGAAAAAACCCTCACCCTTTTAGCCTTTTCTAAATTGAGATGATAGCACTGTTATGCATTAAAAGATGTTATCAGTCCCAAAGAGCAAGTATGGACTTACACCAACTAATATCTACTAAAATGTACCTGACTGCATTGGAAATGTTGCAGCAGATTGGTATAGCCGGGAATAATGAACCGCTGCACCCCATTGAAATGTAATTACACAGCCCTCTTGTTCTTAAACCTATAAGGTGAAAGAAAGATGAATAGTGAAAGTAAAAACCGCTGACCCTTCAAAGTTTAATTTACGTTATGCATTCGCTCGCCCTTCTGATAGGTTTTAGAAAGGTCATAATTTAGGGTATTTTGCAGTTGATAAATGATCTGTATGTTTGTGTTCACACGCACCGATTGATTTGTTATAGCCAAAATATTGTTTCTATAACAACCCAAGGGCCCTTAACTAGACAAACGGCCAGCGGGAATCCGAGGGGAGGCACGGGGAACGCGGGCCTGCCCAGAGGGGACCGGCCTTCCCGGGCTGGGATGAGGGAGCAGAGCGGGAGCCAGGGCCAGGGTGCGGGAGGAGGCCTGGGCGGCCACCGGCCCCCGCATCCCCCGGCCCTGGGCTCCCCGGCACCCCCCACCCGGCATGGGGGGCTTCCCCCGGCAGCACGAGCAAGCAAGTCTTGTCAAGACTTTCAAGTTGAGCTCCCTTTGGTGCACAGTGGGCCAGCGGGGTTGGTAGGGCAATTTTCCCACCTTCCCAGCCTTGGAAGAGCCTCCTGTTTCCGGGCCCAGTTGATGCATTATGCATCAGGGCTGCCGGCAACTGACAGCCCCTCAGCCAACGTCGACTTGAAAAGCAATGGTGCTAATCAAAGCCGACACATTTGAATGTCCAGACACACACACAGAGAAATTTACTAATCAAAAAGTGTATTTCCTAGGGCTGTCTCCAGAGAAATCCGCGGGAAGAAATTGGAATAATTTATTAGCTTACAAGTTTTCGTTGACAGTTAGCCCAAAGCTATTTATCTCTGTAATAGAGAACGTCTCCAATGTGGCAAAATTGACCAAATCAAACAGCTTTGATCAGAAAATGAATCTGGCAAGCCTGCTTGTCGGAGGGTCCCAGGAGAAAGGGGGGAAACAAACAAAAAGATTTAACAAGTGGTCAATAGGAGAAAGAGAGCAAGAGAAAAGGATTTGGGAGAAGAAAGAGGCAGGAAGAAGGAGGCAGGAAAAGAATTTTGCGAAGCTACACCAGCCCCTGCTCTGGAATGAATTGTTGAAGAAATAAATGATGTTTCACATCATAACATTTAACATGGTGCTTGTGCATTATTTGAACCCTGCAACCCAAACTGAGATGTGATTTTTATGGTAACAAGATGATGACAAACTGCAGGGGGAAGGGGCTTGCTGCTGCTGGTTGCAGTGAGGAGATAAGCACAGATGAGGATATCTGTGAACGAGGGGCAAACGCTCTAATCCTTGCAGCCTTACTTCTACACATGCAAGCAGTCCGCTCCATCATACAGGGCGACAGACAACTACCTTCCAATCTCAGCTATCTTCTGCCACGAGCAACACCCCATTGCCGACACTGATGTGCATCCATTGGCAAGGGCCTTGCTGTATTCAGCAGCCCAATGATTGGAAGGTCACTCCAGCGGTCATTATATTTGTATCCAACATAAGCTGGAAAAACACCAACCTTGCCACTCACTTTATTCTAGAGAAGAGGCTTATGTAAGCTCTTCATGTTGAAATAGGTGAGAAAATCATGGTGCAAAGTTGGCAAAAGTATTAGGCAATACGGAGAAATGGTAAAAAGCACGGAGAAGTGTTTCCATCACAGTACCTTCTGGGTTAGAACTGTCTAATGAGGACATTGTTTGATGATAGTTGAGAGGGCCAGGTAGATTTGAAAGGGAGCGCTAGCTCCGAAGTCTGGAAACCTAGCTGGGGCACCCTGTCTTGAGGATGTACCTCCTCCTCTGTGTAAACCATGTGCTTGGCCTGGATGATTATTACCTGCGTAGCAGGTGTTATTGTGGGCATCAAGGGACCTGATTGCCAGAAAGGACTCAGTAAAATAAATAATTCGGGTCCTACACAAATGCAAGGGTTATCACTACTGTTCTGTCATGGGGGAAGGAGAATGTTCAGCAATATGCTTGATCAACCAAATCCAACTTAATTAAAGAAGATCCATGTCAGGAAACCAAACTGCACCCTCTGGGAGCTGGCCTCCCAACCATGATTCTGGGTGTTTCATTTAGGAATAAGCCTCATTTCTTTTTTCTCTTCCGCCAGAAAACTGAGTCACAACTTCACGAGAAGAGCCTGGCCAAATACCCGATGCTTCTAAGGACTTTCCCCTCGGGCTATTTGCCTTTCCTTAGGCATTTGGGGGGAAAGATACAGTTGGCTTTAACTCCTTTTGGACTCCCAATTCAGGCTTAAGTCCCCATGTCTGATCCATATGTCTGTGTGTTCTTGGAGCTATAACCCCTGGCTAATTGAGTGCTAAAGGTGGATCAGCAATTTTGCTTGATCAACCAAGTCCAACTTAATCTGCTCTATGAAAGGACTTAGTGGACAGTATCTGAAAGTGAAAGTATTTCTAAACCATTCAAACAAAGACAATCAACTTGGTTTTGTTGATATCTTAGAGGGGTGTGGGAGAAATAACATTTTGGCCAGTCCTGGATTTGCTTCTATGATGGCTAGTAGGGCAGCTTAGCTTTATTTGACTAAAATCACAGGATACTGTGTGGGATAATGGGATAGCTTGGGTTTTGGATCAGGTCCTCTTGTGAATGCATCACAATTACCTCTGTTTATGAGAATTACGTTTTAACATACATCCTGATGTTGTCACAGCCACATGCCATAGCTTTGCCCAGTGTCTCACAGCAGCTTCCCTTGGAGCTGCTCTTCAAAGCAATCATGCCTCTGATCCATGTTTTCTGCTCTGCCTGGGAGCAGGACCAGCACAGCACCTTCTGCTGTACCCACAAGCCCCTTTACCCCAGGCTCTAGGCAACCCTCCCACCCCACCTGCATCTTGTCTGGTTGGGTCCCCTGCAGCGTTGGTATGTGCTTTTCTCTCTGGCAACACAGAGGAATGAAGATGTTCTATCCAATGGTGTTGCTGTGTGATGTGCTGAAAACGTGCCAGGAAGCTCCTACCAAGAATTAGCTTCAAAATGGGTTAAAAAGGCCCAAGATTTCTCCTCGCCAGATTTCTGCTGCCTCCACCTTCAAGTGTTCTCACAAGTATAAAAGCCACTGGCTTTTCAAGTTGGGAGACCGTTCAATGATTCCTAATGTGAATTAAAAATGTTATCTCTTGTTGTAACTGATACAGGGCCAGAATGAAGGCTTTCAGGGTTCGTGAGAAAAAGACTTCTTCTCCACTTCTCAAGGTACTCCTCAAACCCTGGCCATGTAAGTCTGTCAAATCATTACTGAAGGAGGAAACAAAGAGACAAGGAACCAAACACTTGAACTAAGGAATTCACATCTTGAATCCTGAGGTTCTAGAAATGATTTTTTTTTTTTTGCTTGAAAACTGCTCTAATGTTACTGTTATTTAGCATACAGAATTAGAAGGAAGGAAGGAGGTGAGAAGATAAGGAAAGTTGAAGTGGGAGAGAGCCAGACAATAATTCGGGGAGCTGCTTTCCTTAGAAAACCCTACGTGACTTTTAAAAAATAATTAGACAATTTTTTCCCCATAAATCCATCCAATCATAGAATTAGGTTAGGACTGGAATTTGTGAGGGGTGCCTGGCTGGTTCAGTGTTACAGTGTGCAACTCTTGATCTCAGGGTTGTAAGTTCGAGCTCCACATTGCATGTAGAATCACTTAAAAATAAAATCTTTTAAAAAAAGGATTAGAATTTGTGGCATTTTCCTCTACTTAAAATTGAAGCAGAAGCTATGAATGCCATCCTCAGAATCCTGATCTCTCCAACAAACCTTGCCTGTTTTTTTTAAAGCATGATGAGATATTTATATTTATTTATGTATTCCACCAAGACTTCAACTAGTTCAGGTATTCAAATTTCTTTTGACCTTAAAAATTCTACTTCAAAGCCACTAAATTAAATAAAATTTTTAAATGCCCCATATTAGTTTTAATTATATGGCTGTACAGTGAGTAAGAAATGAATCTGTATGGCTAAGAACCTCATGAAAGAAAGAAAATGCACATGCTAAAGCTTGGCATGAGTGAGCACTCAGATACCACAGAAAAACTTACTTCTGTATTTTTTTTAAAGATTTTATTTATTTATTTATTTATTTATGAGAGAGAGAGAGGGAGAGAGGGAGAGAGGCGGGCTCCATGCAGGGAGCCCAATGTGGGACTCGATCCCGGGTCTCCAGGATCACACCCTGGGCTAAAGGTGGCGCTAAACCGCTGAGCCACCCGGGCTGCCCAACTTCTGTATTTTTAATGAAGTTAATAGGTTCTAAACACGATAGGAATAATTTTCATAAATAAAAACTCTATTTTAAGGGTTCACCATAAACAAAAAGCTAGATACAGACTCCTCCTGAATCAAGGAATTCTTGCTAGTGAATTCAGTTTTATAGTTCAGTTCATTAATAGCCATGTTCTGGAAAAAAAAAGTCTAGTCCCAAAACTTGATGCTGAGACTTATCAAATGAAACACTTTTTAGGAATTCCTGGGTGGCTCAGTGGTTTGGCGCCTGCCTTTGGCCCAGGGCGCCATCCTGGAGTCCCGGGATCGAGTCCCACGTCGGGCTCCTTGCATGGAGCCTGCTTCTCCCTCTGCCTGTGTCTCTGCCTCTCTCTATATATATCTCTCATGAAGAAATAAATAAAAATCTTAAAAAAAAAAAGAAACACTTTTTAAGAGTCTGTTCACAGAGAGAATCTTCCAGTTACTTCTATTTTCCTAACCAGGAAACATATTTTACTGTACCAGTTCTGTTTAATCGTTGCCAGCCTCCTCCTTTTCATCATCTTATTTTTAACAGTTGTATCTAGTAGAAATTGAGAAAATAGAGAAAGTCTACTCTAACACCTTTATTGAATCTATTAAGAGAGCCTGGATTTTAAAGAAGCCTAACTGTTTAGGCCCTCAGGCTCCAGAGATTCCATATAACAGAATTCTTTTAAAGAAGCTCAAGGGGTTGAGGAAAGACTAGACAGGAGTTTTAGGGTTTTCCTTTGCTTTTGTTCATGGACAGGTCTATACACATGGAATCAACCAACAAACATTCTTTTTCCCAACAAACATTTTTGAGCTGTACTAAGATCTACCTCAGACAAGTAATGTTCACAAAAATCCTATGAGGCTGAAATTGTCATCCCCAGTTAACAGACAAAGAACCTGAAGCTCGGGAGAATTCAGTGATATGCCCAGGGCCACGCCACCAGCCCTGAGATAGCTGTGATGGGAACCCAGAGCTCTCTGACCTTAAGTCTACTCTGCTACTATCCTCAGTGAACAAAAAAGAGGTTTATTCTTTAATGAGAGATGTAGCTTTGCCATGATTACAAACACTATGCTGCACCTTGGTCCATCCTGTTGTGGTATACCTGTCATAGAATAGATTAGTTATGCTATGCTAAAATTTTGCTCATATTGCATATCTGAAGGAGACTAGCTGGGAGGCTCTGTATCCCACAGTCACCCAAGGACTCAAGCTGACAGAGGCTCTATCATTTTATTAAGTCAGTGTCTCAGTACAATGCTGTAAGATTCACTACAGCAAGAGCAGAGAACATAGCAAGTTACAACAAGGCTCTTAGATGCTATTGACCAGAAGTGACAAAAGTCCATTCACATTTTGTTGGCCAAAAAAAGTCACACTGCCTTACCTAAGTTCAGGCCAATCTTTCCATATGCCTAGAAGAAAGAGAATCAGAAATTTTAATGAGCTTCGGTCATGTCTACAACAGTACTCTTGGCAATAAGAAGCACTGGGCTGAATCACAGATCCTTCATCCCAGTACTACCTCTGCCACTTGGTAAGCTCTGTGATTTTGTCTATGCTCTTAACCCCACTGGCCCTCCACATCCTCCTCTAAAAGTGAGGGTTTGGTATCGATGGCACCTCTCTGATTCTGTACCAGAACAAATCTATTACCATTGCTAGATCTAAGGCTCTTGCACTTGGGAGAGGTCAGTGGCATCATCTCCAACTAGAGCGCACAGCTCAGGGAAGATTCTGCAGGGTGTTGCAGAAATGGACTCATTTGTTCTTAGAGTTCTGAGATAGTCCACACAAGCTTGATAAATGTGTCAAGGATTCCATATGACAAAATATACTCTGTTAAATCACTTTAACAAAGGCATTTTAGTTTTAACTGCTATGACAGCAGCTCACTGCTCACTCAAAAATGGGCCCCACATAAAGGTGCTTCTCATTTTATATCATAGTTGTGTCCCTAAAAAAAAGATGGTGTGTAAACTACATTTAGAATACGTAGAATTACTGCTTGAGTTTATGGAAAAACATATTAGTGAAAGAAATCCAATGACAAAAATCTTTGAGAAAGAATGAAAAGATCACTTCTAGTTTTAGTTTTTTTGGTAAAACATTCCTTGATACCATCCAGTGTTTCTGGCACAGTGTACCACGTACAAAAATAGTCAGTTGTTCATCTGTGACTGACCTGCCTTATCATAAAATAGCACTGATACCTTACATTGATATAGCATCTTCCATTCATAAAGCCTTATGTTTACTTTAGACAGGAGTAGAAAGAGCATAAAATTTAGAATTCTAATCGTGGCTTTGTTTCTTAGTAGCTATGAGCTTGGACACGTGACACATCACTTGTCCTCTTGGAGCCCCCATCTCATTTGTGAAATGATAGTTTCACAACTCTTGAAAGGCTGTAATAAGAACCGTATGGTAACATGTCTAATACCGGACTTAACATGGAGAAGATGCTTAACAAAAAGTGATTTATCTTCCTTTTCTGTGAAGCAGAAAGGGGAGGTATCATTATTCTCATTTTACAGATGAGAAAGTTAAGGCTCAGAGTGATAAAGTGGCTTGCCCAAAGTCTCACAAATATAGTACCGGAGCCCTCACTTGGCACCCAGCACTTTCTAGCACATCACCTTACCAGCCCACACAAAGAGCGATGATTGCACAGTGGATATTTGTACATAATGGGTGTGTCATGTGACTTGGGGCTGATATGTATTAGCTTGTACATGTTGTTTTATTTTATTTTTTAAATATTTATTTATTCGCAAGACACACTCACACACACACACAGGCAGAGACATAGGCAGAGGGAGGAGAAGCAGGGAGCCGGATGCAGGACTTGATCCCAGGACCCTGGGACCCCGGGACCCTGGGACCACACCCCGAGCCAAAGGCAGACGCTTAACCACTGAGCCACCCAGGTGTCCTTTACATGTTGCTTTATGTGACTTTGTCTTTCCTTTCTGCCTGGGCTAGTCATGCCCTGTGAGCCTTGTGCTCACATGGAATCTATCTCAGTGGTGGGTCCTCAACGAGCGCTTACCCGCTAGCTGATTTTCAAGTTTTTGCAAATCCACCTAGCTAACCACAACACAGCAGCACATTAAACAACTGAGAGAAGAACTTGGTTTTCAGGAACTGTGTCATCTAAGATTGAAAATGACAAAGAGCATAATTAATTTATTTTAGGGTACATTAGGAAAATAACAACACTATCCAAGATGTTGAGATGGTGACAACCAACCCTCCCCTTTTGTGTGGCATTCAATAGTCAGTATGACCTGACTAGTTTGTAGTCTCTTTTTATATTTAATGAGCATATAGTATATTATTAATTTCAGAGGTAGAATTTAGTGATTTGGGACGCCTCGATGGCTCAGCAGTTGAGTGTCTGCCTTCAGCTCAGGTCATGATCCCGGGGTCCTGGGATGGAGCCCCACATCAGCCTCCCTGCAGGGAGCCTACTTTTCCCTCTGCCTGTGTCTCTGCCTCTCTCTGTGTGTCTCTCATGAATAAATAAATAAAATCTTAAAAAAAGAGAATTTAGTGATTGATCAGTTGTATATCACACTAAGTACTCATTGTATCACGTGCCCTCCTTAATGCCCATCACCCAGTTACGCCATCCTCCCACCACCACCCTTTCAGCAACCCTCAGTTTGTTCCCTAGAGTTAAGTCTCTTATGGTTTGTCTCCTTCTCTGTTTTCACCTTATTTTTTCCCTCCCTTCCTCTATGTTCATCTGATTTATTTCCTAAATTCCACCTATGAGTGAAATCATATATTTGTCTTTCTGTGGATGACTTATTTCACTTAGCATAATACCCTCTAGTTCCATCTATGTGATTGCAAACGGCAAGGTTTCATTCTTTTTGATGGCTGAGTTATATCCTGGTGTGTGTTGGCATTAGCAACAACAGCCACACTGTGGAGAGAGCCCAAGTGTCCACTGACTGATGAATGGATGAAGAAGATGTGGTGTGTATTTATACAACGGAATACAGACTAAGCACCTGGTGGGTGGCAGGCACGGACCTACGACCCAGGTTACACATGAACAGGCATAATCTGTGACTTCATGGAATTTACGGGGAGGTAAGGCTGTTAACAAGTAAATACACAAAATATTTATAGATATAAATTGTAATAAATGAAGGAAAAGAAAAAGTACCTAAGAAAGTGCATAACTGGGGACAATATAGATTAGGAGGTCAAGGAAAGAAAGCCTCTGAGAAGAGGTGATAATTACACTGAGAGCTGAGAAAAAGTGCTAAAAATCAGTCAGGCAAGAAATGAGCAAAAGAGAATTCCAGGCAGAGGGATCAGCATTGGGGAGGCCTGAGACAGGGAAGAAATTGGAAGGAAAATGAGGTTAAGGGGCCCCAGCAGAGGGGACTGGAGAAAGGCATAAAGGAGATGGAGGATGGACCGGGACCAAATTCTTACAGGCACAGCAAGGTGCAACTGTGAAATCATAAGCAGCAAAATATTATGATTGGAACTTCTGTTTTACATTATCCCTCTACTTTTAAATAGAAGAATGGGTTCCATTTTAAGAATGGATTAAATGGGGACACCTGGGTGGCTCAGCAGTTGCGTGTCTTCCTTTGGCTCAGGGCGTGATCCTGGGATGCAAGATCGAGTCCCACATCGGGCTCCCTGCGTGGAGCCTGCTTCTCCCTCCACCTGTGTCTCTGCCTCTCTCTGTGTCTCTCATGGATAAATAAATAAATATTTTTAAAAATTATAAAAAAAGGAATGGATTCAATATAAAGGGGCAAAAGTAGAAGTGAGGAAACCAGCAGTGGTCCAGGTGAAGATGAGGGTGGCTTATACTTCGTTGGGAAGTGAAATGGAGGGACAAGAATGAAACCGTGCAGTAACTTAGGGATAGGATTGATGGGACATGGTGATGAATTTGATACACACCAAGATGGAGAGAAAGATGACTCTCGTGTTTCTGGGAGTTTGGGTTGATTTACTAAGATTTGGAAAGGCAGCAGATAGGTAATGGGGATAGGAAGAGTTCAGGTCTGGCCATTTTGTAACTGAGATGCTTCTGAGGCATCCAAGAAAAAGAAGTCATTGGATATAAGAGTTTGGAGCTTAAATACATATTTAGGAGGCCTTGGCACATGGGTGGTATTAAAGCAGCAAGCTGGTAGGGTCACCTAGGGAGAGAGTATATGAAATGCTAAAAGGAGACCCAGGGTGGGCCCAGACCTCTGCACTGGTGAAAGAACGAGGGAAAACTCTGGAAGAATGAAGTGTGACAGAAATAAAGAAAAACTGCGACTTGGGAAGGAGAGAGTGGTCTGTTGCACTCTGAGAGGTGAGGTAGGTTGGAGCCTGAAAGGTGTTCACTGACTGTGACTATACAGAAGTTGTTCATGACGCTGAAGAGAGTGGAGAGTGGGGGATGAAGTGAGAAAGGAGCCACAGAACCAAGAATGGGGCATGAGGAGAGGAAATAGCACTCTGAATACCTCCTGTGAAAAGCGTGGTTCTGAAGGAGAACAGAGAGAGAATAGCTTATAGGGGGGCTAGAGGGATCTCTTACTACTTTTGTTTTGTTTGAGAAATGTTAGAACATATCTGTATGCCAGGGGCAAGGATCAAGCAGAGAGTGCAAGAGGAAAGATGCTGGGGTGGGGGAGAGCGCTGAGATCCCGAGGCCACCAGGCGCATCTATCTATCTCCTATCTCCAGCCCCACTAGGGCCTGGAAGAGGCCATTTCTCCAGTGACCTCTTTGCACTGGGGTCCTCTGTAGCTTCTAAGGGGCATTCATTCATCTAGCAACAGAGAGAAACACAGGCTCCGTCCCCCCCGTGGAGTAAGAAAGGAGAGAAAGATGGAAAGAAAAGAGGCAGAAGGGGAAAGAGAAGAAAAAAAAACAGAAAATGCAGATGGCCAGTCCTGAGACAGCAGTGAAGATGAACTCTAGATGATGGAGGGGGCAGGGGCTCTCCAGAGGGCTGTCTCCTCCAGCTGAAGCCTAAGACTTGCACAGACTTAGCAGGCCAGTTGTCAGATCATGTCTTTCTATGCAGATCTCAAAGTATTGTCAGTCCAGAGAAACTTCTAGGGAGGCAGCCACTATCCCAGAACTGAGAAACCGGACTCTCATCTCTCTGCGCCCCACTCTCCACGGTCTTGAGCCACAGAGGACTCTGTGATTTCAACGAGATATCACAAGACAAAAGTGTTTTCCCTCCAAATTGGTCGTGTTTCCTGTAAGCATGAGGGGAGTGGGAAGAGTGGGGGGAGGCTTGCCCCTGGCGCGATTCATTCACTCTCTGAGGCATGAGATTTGATTACCAGTCTTTTTAACATGCATGACAGCAAACGTTAATATTTGCCACAGAATTATCTAGCCCCCTTTGAAATTCATCTATAATGTTAGGCTCTTTGACCCCTAGAGGTAGGGAATGTCACAGACTAACTTCATGCCACTTAATGATGCTACCTCGGCTATAGGATCAAAGCCTTTCTTGAAATAAAAGACATATAAACAAAGATGCTCCTGATTCCTGGGAATAAATACTACACTTCACTGAAGCACCAGCTTACTTTATAAGACAACCAGCTAGCAAAGATTCTTCAGTCTCCCACTTAAACCTTCAGTTAGTCTTTTGCACATGAAATGTCCTTTTTGTTGTGATTAGCATCCTGGGTCGTTGTTTTTAGAAGAATATTAAAAAAAAAAACCCACAAAAACAATCATCAACTACCACTGGTTGATACACGTATTACCTTACACATCTCTCTCAACTTTTCCAAACTTATTAGTAGGCCAGAAAGAGATCTCACAAAAAAAAAAAAAAAAGAGATCTCACCTCTCTCAGCCTTTAGGTCTGCTGTCCAAAGGTATGGGCATTTTCTAACTTCTAGGTGGCATGAGCTTGGAGGCAATATCTGAAACTGTTGGCTGGGGAAGGAGGGATTTGTATTTTATTTTATTTTATTTTACTTTACTTTTATTTTATTTTATTAAGATTTTATTTATTTATTCATGAGAGACCCAGAGAGAGAGGCAGAGACACAGGCAGAGGGAGCAGCAGGCTCCATGCAGGAGCTTGATGTGGGACTAGATCCCAGGACTCCAGGATCACACCCTGGGCCAAAGGTGGTGCTAGCACCAAGGCACCCCTTGGCTTCCTTTCGGGAAGTCCAACCGCCCACCTTACACGACCTCTTCTAACATTCATCATAGCCTTAAAACCCATCTTCAATGCAGCGTCTTTCCAAGTCCTGACAAGAGTCACTTTTGCAGTGAGTGCGACCCTCTCCATCCTGGCCTCCCTCCGGCATCCCTCCCAGATGGGCCTGTGCTTGTTGTTAGAGAGGCTTTCTTCCTTGTTCAACTACACCTGGCGTGGTGCTTTTGCTGATCATAAGGCCATTTCGAAATGCTTTCTCTTTTTAGCAGAACCTTTTCTTGCGCCGAGAGGCCCGGTCTTTCATTTGCTCTGTACAGCACTTGCCACAGTGCACAATATAAGTTAGACAATGGTGGCACAGACAAAACAACAACTGAATGTAATTATCTACTGTGGAACTGCTAATGAGTAGTCTGCCTTCCGAGGGCTTGTTACAAACTAAAATAGAGATGATGGGGAGGGACAAAGCTGAGGAAAATCAGTTGAACCTCACAATGTGAAGACTCAACCTCTGTCTCCATCAACTCAGTAGAGTTTTGAGTTGCATAACCAGCCAGAACCGTGTCCAGGGCCAAGCATCCTGTCAAAACTAGGCAAAAAAAAGAAAATTAGAAATCAAAAAGAAATTATACCATTTGAATGTGGGAAGGGGGTACAAAGGAGAGGGGGGGAGGCAAACTATAAGAGACTCTTAACAATAGAGAACAAATCGAGGCTTGATGGAGGGAGGTGGGTGGGGGTGGGCTAAATGGGCATTCTGCAGGGCACTTGTCATGAGCACTGGGTGCTAAACCAAGTGATGAATCCCTAAAATCTACTCCTGAAACCAATATTTTTATTTTTATTTTTTATTTATTTTTATTTATTTATGATAGGCACACAGTGAGAGAGAGAGGCAGAGACATAGGCAGAGGGAGAAGCAGGCTCCATGCACCGGGAGCCCAATGTGGGATTCGATCCCGGGTCTCCAGGATTGCGCCCTGGGCCAAAGGCAGGCGCTAAACCACTGCGCCACCCAGGGATCCCAACCAATATTTTTAAAAAGATTTTACTTATTTATTCATGAGAGACCCAGAGAGAGAGAGAGAGAGAGAGAGAGAGGCACAGGGAGAAACGGGCTCCCTGCAGGGAGCCCAGACGTGGGACTTGATCCCGGGTCTCCAGGATCACGCCCTGGGCCCAAGGTGGCACTATACCTCTGAGCCACCTGGGGATCCCCCTCCTGAAACCAATATTACACTGTATGTTAACTAATTAGAATTTAAGTAAAGATTTGGAAGAAGAAAAGAATTGCTTTTTTTTCCATGCTGAGGTAAGATACAAACTTGACAAACTTTGATGTCACATTCATGTTGAAGATTGTTATATATTCTACAAATATTAAAAAGACATTAAAGTTGATATAGTTTATATGAAATCAGCAGAGTTATATACGTGTATAAAAAGAAGCAATTTTGTTGTAATCAATTTTTTGAAAATTACACAAAGATACTATCAATATGGTTTATGCTGTTTCTGCCATTTTGACTAGTGTTTTTATTTCTTGGCATATTAGGTTAATGTTCAAGGTCCCTTCTGTTTTTCAGCTTGCAAAATTAATGTCTAAGTGCTAACATAAGGGAAATAAAATCTTATTTTTTAGGCTGCCTTGCTTCTAAAGACTGGAATCAACATATCTAGCCATTCATACAACACTTTCCAAATGTCAAAATAATGTTGTTTATTCTTCTCAAATATTTGTTGAGGGCTTATTATGCCAGACATTGTCTTAAATGCTTTGATATCCTGGTTAGTTTTATCCTCATTATAATTCCCTAAGGTAGTAATATTGCTACCTCCTAGGTGAGGAAACTGAAGCCCAGACAGAATAAGCACATTGTCCAAGGTCAGAGCATGAACTTGCCTCCAGAACCTAGGCTCATCTTGATGAATTCCAACACTGCCTCTGTAATGGATCTGGGCTATAGTCGAGGAATGGAATCTGAGAAATTATCACTAACACTTGGAGAAAACTGAAATCACATAATCAATGAAATGACCAAAGAGGTTGATATTTAGAATAGATATGAGGCCAGATTTGTAGAAAAGATGCCCCAACTCTTCCCACTCGATGCCTTATGTTCCTAGTAGGTCTGGAAACAATGCACACATGTCTCCTCACATGTCCCTAATGTGGTTCTTGAGGACCTTAATAAAATTTTACATGATCCAGCACCTCACTCCCTGCTTGGCCTTGGAGTTTAGGCCAGAAATGAGTATTTGCATGATTTCATTTAGTAAATATTTAGCTGCTAAAGTGAGGTGACAGACAGGGTTGCTGCTGGATGTACTGCTAAGGAGTGCTTTGCTGGGTTGTAAAGCCTGGATGGGACTATAATTCAGCCAGGCCTGAATACAAAGCCTGAACTTTGGTTCAACTTTCTAGTACAAGTTCATAAAATAAAATAAAATCAAAAATAAACAAAAATGTCTCACTTAAGAAAATCTATTAATTTCTTCAAAATTTGCTTCTATGCAAAGTATCTTGGAATGAAATGTTCATTAATTAAATCAGAATTGTTATTACCTTTTGTTATCTTTGAAGGATATACCTCTTTTACTGACCCTGTAAGGGAAATTCATAGCTTTACTGTGAGCTCAAAACCAAATTTTGTAGAAGGGGCTTTTGATATTTATCAAACCCTCTTAAAAAAATACTTTACAAGGCTTTCCACTACATCCCCTGACTTTCAACAGCTAAAGGTGCAGGGACTTTTTAAGTAGAGAATAGTTATGTGTTGCAGTACCTAGAACTATAGATGGCACATTTATTTATTTATTAATATTGGTTCCTAATGGGTGAGAGATTCAAAGAAATATAAGTACCTAGTCTCTGCCCATAGGTAGCTGGTCCAGGAGGCAATAAAGCCAGGTAGGCTTTCACAATATAACTAGAGAACAATTTCAAGCAATATATACAATTAAGGTATTTGGTTCTGCCAGAGAGTGCAGTGGTAATCAAGAGAAGCTACTTAAAGACAAGAGTAGTAATATGTAATTTTATAATGATTACACTAAATAAAATACCTGTGTGGTGGCAAGAGAGCTACACAATTTTACTTCCTAAATTTGGAAAGGATGTCTACAGGGTGAATGAGTTCTCAGTAAGTCAAGTAAGGGCAATAGAGTTTTCTGTGTGATTCCAGGCAAGCTCATTCTTCATTCTGAGCCAGTCTTCTTGTCTATAAAAGATGGGGTTAAACTGGAAAATTCTGTGGCTCTCTGCTAGCTCTAACATCCCAAGGTATGACTGTGTATCCATGCACAGCAGTAGGATAAATCTGCAACCTGTCCAGCTTTTAGAAGGATCTACGGCAGCAGGGAAGGTTGTACCATGACAATCCCCTAGAGGAGACAAGTGATGAGGTCATTTCCCAGCCAATGTTCCTGAGATATTTTCATAGTGCTCAGAGCAATTTTTTTCTTACCTTGGTGAATCTTCTCTGAAGGGCTTCATCAAACTTCAGGACAGATGGCTTCCCTCACTTCTGCTAATTCTGAATCCTAGCAACATCTTTACCCTCTCTCTAACTTTTAAGTTGTTTGATGGAGTTGACTGATTTTCTTTCTAAACTCATATGCTCTCATTTATCTATTTCCCTAGGATCTCTGTTTCTCTCTCATATTCAGATTGAGTTACTCAATCAATTTTACTATCACCACTCCCCAGTTGATTAAATCCTAAATTTTATCATCAGAGTATTTTCAGGAGATAATATGTTATAAAGTTTAAAGTAATTTTTAATTAACATCATAATGTGCTCATAATTGAATTTTCCATAAATTTCTTTAAACTTATGGAATCCTGGTTGAAAGCAGAGTGTGAACTCAAACACTCTTCACTGGATATTTTCCAAAATATAATATGATAGACTTCTTGCCTTAATGAATTAATTTTTGTAGCTACTTTTTAAATATGACACTAGGAGAAATAGTATTAGTACATTTGAATCTTCCAAGTATAATCCAAGTAATACCATATAAATAAAGAATGAGGATGCTCATAATCTCTGTAGTAACTTGTACTCAATATTTGATATTAAAAAAAGTTTCTAGAATTAACTAATTAATTAAATGTCACACTCTCATTTTAGTTTAGTATCTCAAAACCACAATCCTTTTTTTTTTTTTTTTTACTTGTATTTATTTGACAGAGACACAGAGAGAAAGAGCACAGGCAGGCGGAGTAGGAGAGGGAGAAGCAGGCTCCATGCCAAGCAGGGAGCCCGATGTGGGGCTCGATCCCAGAACCCCGGGATCACGACCAGAGCTGAAGAAGCCGATGCTTAAATGACTGAGCCACCCAGGCACCCCTGCAATCCTTATTTTTAACTACATGCAAAAGTCAAGATTACAATTTCTCATAACACACCCCTTCTGGACAGAAAACTTCGCTAAGTTATGCTTATCTGTTTCTAAAGATGTTTATGTGGCCTCTGGATAAAGCCTGAGTGTATCCTGCAGTGTGGATTTGCCCAAATCAATTTGGCTCTTCTGACTGACCACAAGGGCCAAGTCAATAAGAAAACACCAAGTCAGTCAAAAAACAGCTTTATATATTTATAGACCAATTTGACTAATCAAATGGATTAAAACCGTGAAATCATTTCAGGTTTGTGGACAGTCTTCATTTAATACCAATAGAAGAGAAAATGTCCATCATTTCCATTTCTTCAAATAACAAGAGTTTGGCTCAGCTGGAACAAACCTGAGGCTGAGTTTCTCATCTAATACAAAAGCCAATCCTTAAACATCCTTGCAGAAACAGCAGAGGGAAGTGGGAGCATGGCCCCATCTCAGCCAGCTCCAGGCCACAATTAGGCTGGGGGCCTCCTAAGGGGCACCTTTTGATTCACAGGAGTGGGTTGCTAAGAGGAGGTGAGGCGCTCTGAATCTTAACATCTCTGCTTGGTGGATATTTTCCAAACAAATGCTCTTTTCTCTTGTCCAGTAATAATTCCACATCCATTCTCTGTATTCTTGAACAATCACACCTGTTGACATTTTGATATCACAAGAAAAGCCTTGAAAGATGAGAGGAGAACCCATTGAATTTATTTGTGCTCTTAGTTATTTCTGAGAGAAAGGTGGTACTGCCCCAAACCATTAAAGCCACGTACTGTATCAAAGCTAAAAGTCTGTCACATAAAAGCACCACCTGTAGCTACTCCTTTGAAAGAAAAGTCCTTGGCAAACAATGGCCTGAGTGAGCCAGTTTAATCAGGCAGGAGTCAAGATCACTGAGACATAAATTAAGCATTCATCCTTGAGTAGCAGCCAAGCAGCCAAAGCCCCCATAATCCCAATTAATCCCATTTTGTGCGGTTGTCCTTGGGCCAAGGGCAGAGGGGAAGAGAATTTGCACGTGTTGGTTCCGCATCAGCTCTTTACCTTTACAGGGGGTGGGTCTGTAATAAAGCAGTGCACCTATGCAAGTGTTCCTGTTCTGACGTTTGGAGCAATCAGAGAGCCCTCCCTCCTGGGCTTCTGCGATCTGTCAGCAAGAACTTACTTCAAGGACACTCTACACTTTCAGAGAGTTAGATGCTTGGGCTCCTTTAAAAACAGACACGACTCTGTTTCATTCTCCTTTGTACCACTGAATTGACTTCCCATCACCAACTCCTGCAGTCACACAGAGGGAACTAACACTCTACAATCCCTCTGGAACTCATTTTTGCCAACTGATGCTCTATTCTGGACGAAAAGTTGACTAGCTTCCCAGGGATAGGAAATTTCCCTTCAGAGAGCAGCCATTCCATCCACAGACAGAAATCAGCCTACTAGGACACTGCTCGGCTCTCTTGCTCCTTGTGGAAAGTAAACTCTACCGGCTGTCCTCAAACAAGTCCTCATCTTTGCTACAGATGGTCAGGCCCTCAGGTCCCCTTCCCACTTTATGAGAAGCCAGCGAGACACCAGCTGCGTAGAAAGGGCTCTGTGGCAGAGACTGCTGACTGACTTGCCACTAAAAACCTTCCCTCCTTCTTTGGACATGTGAGTTGGTCCCTGTCTCCAGACTTCATGTAGTTGTGGGGCAGGAAGATGGCATATGACTAGTCTCTCTCCAGTAGAACACAAGCACAAGTGGTGTGCACCACTTCTTGCCTTGGCCTATAAAAACCTCCTACATATTCCTCCGTGTTCTTTCCCCTTTCTGGCTAAGATGGAAATACACACACATTCCCTCCCCCATAATAACCCAAAAGTCAGTTTTTAAGGATGGGAGTGTTATCATTAGCCTGGATCCCAAAGTGATTAAATAGAGCACAGCCACGTATCCCCTTTACCTTATTCAACCGTAATTATCCAACCCTATTGTACCATTAGGTGAACAAGAAATCAGTTTTCTTTGTGCTGAGCAATTACATGTTTGGGTCTGTTACCATAACCTGATCTACCCTAACCATATAGGTTAAAAACTCATCAGCTTCTTGATATTCTGTAGGGCCCTACCTCTGGACTGCTGATCTTCTCTGGCCACAGGTCAGGAGAGAGGTCAAGGTGGTCGGGGCTCCTCAGTCCAACCAGAATTCTGCAAACCTGAGCTTCAGGAGCTCCCCGAACTCTCTGTCCACATCCATCCCTTCCTGTATATGAGCCCTTATGTTCCCTGTACTGACGGTGGGCTGGGCTCTGAGGGTTCTCCATTCAGAAGTACAGGCCTTTCTGGCTATAGTTCAGCTGATTCATCTGTGACTCAGACCTATGAGTCAAGCCCATTGAAGGTGAGAGAGAAGTAAACCCTGACCTTTTGTGTGAATTGGTCTGAAAAGAAATCTGTATGCATTTCATTTCTAGGAGAAAGAAAAAGCACTAAACTTTTCAATCTAAATCAAATTTAAGAGAATGATGTCTGTGAGCTCTTGTTTTAACTGCAATGAATCTCTGTCACTTGAAGTCTTTGTTTCTTGAAGAATGTCAAGTTTAATTCCCAGAATTTCAGTTAATTGTTTAAAAATAAATTTGATAAAAAGAAATAAAAATAATGACTCCTATTTATTTATCTTTGAAGATGTGAGGCATTAAATTTTTTAGAGGAAGAAATAAGAAAGTAGTACTAATACTCTCATGACAATATACTGGGATCAAGAGCCTGGACTTAGGGGATCTAATTAGCATTAGGAATAGGACAAATGGGACATTAAGCACTTTGATCAGTGTTAAGTTTAAAGAAAAACCACCTGTACTTCAAGTAGACAGAGCTGCTTTCTTTGAGAGAAAAAATATACTAACTCAATTTGAAAGGATCAGACTTATTAACAGGCAACGTAGAAAAGGTTCAGCTAAGGAAATCATTTGCCCAGAGAAATCATTATCTAAGAGGAAAATTTTGTTTTACTCAAACTCATTGATACTTATTTTGTGTTTGTGGATAAGAAGTTACAAGGCAAGGTAAGCAGCCATATACTCCTGCAGGTAAGTCGGCTCCCCCTAGATAGATGATCCAGTTAAAACCGAGTTTCTACTCATCTTTTAAATTGCTGGTGGGAATGTAAGTCTGGCAGTTTCTAAAAATATTAAACACTTACCATATGACTCAATAATTGCACACTAGGCATTTATCTCAAAGAAATGAAAACTTACATTCACATAAAAACCTATACACAATTGTTCATTATCAGCTTTATTTGTAATAGGCAAAAGCTAGAAACCACCAAAACTTCCTACAATAGATTAAAAAACAACCGTAGTACATCTATACCATGGAATATTACTCAGCAATAAAAAGGAACCAACCATCGATACATGTAACAACTTGGATGGATTTCAAGGGCATTATGCCGACTGAAAAAAAATTAATCTCAAAGGTCATATACTAAATGATTCCATTTATATAGCATTCCCAAAATTACAAAATTATAGAGATTAAGAACAGACTAGTGGTTGCCAGGAATTAGGGATTGTCAGGAGTGGGGAGGAGAGAGATTAGAGAAAAAAAGTAAATTTCTAATTTTCACTTCATATGGCACAAGTAATTTTAAATTCTTACATATTCCTAACTTTGTGTTTTCATGTGTGCTAAATATTCTGAAAAGAAGTAGTCAATGCCACTTTCAGAATAATAGTAATACAAAACATGTTTTCCCATGTGAAAGAGGAGGTCAGATGACCTATATTAATCAGGGACTTCAAAAATGAGGGGGGACACTTTAGGGAGTAAATAAAACGATCTATTGAGGAATGGGAGAGAAATATTAGAACCCTTATTTCTATTTGTTTCATATATAATTCATCTAAAATTTCTATTTTAGAGTACTGTCATAATGCATATGATGTATTAGTTTCATACTACCAGTATATCATTTACATGTAAGTAAATGTGAATATGTACATGCAAGCTCAAAAATGTTTCCCTAATAGGATAGCGTGAAGGAATACTCCGCAGAAAGATGTAAGAGCCCTGTGTGTTGGTCTTCTGTTTGCCTCCAATTGTTGGTATCTGTGGCATAAAAGTGTGCTCATTCACCATGCATTTTTTGCATGAGAAACCAACTCCTATAGTTGTAACTGCTGTCACTATGGTAAAACGGTAAGGCTCTATCTCTAGACAACAACATGCTCCTGAGCAGTCTTCAAATTCAGCTGCCCACAGAACATATTCCATCAATATGACCCCATAAGTAAGCACACCACCCGCACTCAAATTGAGCTCAGTATTTTCCAACCCTCCTCATTTTAAGCCTGCTCCTTTTACTGTATTCCTCATTCTTGTCTATAATTCACATGATCACCCTAGCCAGAAATATGGTGGTCATCTGAGATTTTTTTCCTTTGTCTTGCCTTTCGCATTGTTAACTTTTACTTTTTCATTACCTCTAAGTTCCTCCATGTATTAGACCTTCATATACCAAAGTAGATAAATCTCAAAAACATAAGAAACAAAAGCTGTAAAATGATACATAGTATGATATTTAAAATTCTAAATCCATAAAATAGTGTATACTGTTTATGGACACATATATGCATCTAAAAACTAAAAATCATCCATGGAAATAATATCACCAACCTCAGGACAGTGATTATAAGAAAGGAGGAGGAATTAGGGACAAAGCTACATTTCTTTTTAAAAAGTGGCAAAATATTGACTTATGTTAAAGCTAGGTTACGGCCATATGAGCCTCAGTTATATTACTACATGATTTTTTCTGTGTGTTTGAAATATTTCATAATTTAAATTTTTATATGAAAAAAAGTCTTAATTCCTTTCCTCACCACCCTGCCCATGGCCAAAAGGCCTAGTTCAAACTTCTGGTAATTCTCTATAGACTATTACAATAGTCCCACTGATCTCCCAACCTCTAATTTTTCCCTCCTTTAACTATCTATCACATTCAGACAAAACAAATATTCTAAAATAAAAATTGGTGCATGTTACACCTCTGCTTATGGCCCTTTTGTTTTGTTTTGTTTTTAAGATTTTATTTATTTATTTATGAGAGACACAGAAAGAGGGAGGCAGAGACAAACAGGCAGGGAGAGAAGCAGGCTCCATGCAGGGAGCCCAACGTGGGACTCAATCCCCAGACGCAGGGATCATGCCCTGAGCCAAAGGCAGATGCTCACCGCCGAGCCACCCAGAGGTCCCTGCTTATGGCCCTTTAATGGGTCTACATCAGCTACACAATGCCACAAAATGTTGAATAACAATCACAAAATTCTCAGATGCATGCAACAATAAGCATAAATTTGGCCTATGAATTACAGAGGTCAATTGAGGGTTTAGCTGGCCTTGGCTGGCCTTGGGTGGCCTTGGCTAGGATGAGTTGGCTCTGGTCCGTATGGCTCTCATCTTGTTAGTCTGAATATGTCCTTCTCATGGTGATAGCAGAAATACACGTAGGGAAATGGAAACACACAGGCCTTAGCTTGAAACAGGTATGCCATCACCTATACCTCACTGTATTGGCCAAAGCCAGTCACCTGGCCACATCCAAAGTCAAAAGTAAAGAAACTCACTTTTTATCATTTGGTAAGAACAGCAAAGTCACATAACAAAGGATAGATACAGAGAGGGAGGAAGAGTTGGGGCCAATAGCATCTTTCATAGACCTTGGCATTTAAGGATAACTTTTCTTCCTTAGTGAGGCACAGACAGTACTCCATGAGGGCATCCTTAGCCATCTTCCTAGCCTTATTACCTGTTGCTCTACCCTTTGTTCTCTGTGTTCAGGCTATTCTGAACTATCTGCATGTCTCTGAATGTGTCCTGCTATTTCATTTCTATTTGCCTTTGTATACGTTACTCTTTTTATTTATTAGGTGAACACCCACTTAATCTTCATTGCCTCAACTCAGATCTTCTTGACCACTCCCATCCCAAAGAGAGCAATTTTCAGCTCCCATCTTCATCCCAGGAGAATGGCCCACACTCCCTCTATCTTCACTGTATCTTGAACATACAATATGGAAACACATCACTACTCTTACTAGACTATGAGTCTTTTGAGAGCAGAGAGTTGCGTCTTTAGGGCATAGTACTTTATTGAGGCTCAATAAATGTTTGTTGAATGAATACAATCTTCTGGTTACTGGTTAAACTTCCCTAATGCCTAGAAACTAAGTAAGGCATACTCTGACAGAGGAGACCACATAATTTGGTTTCCAAAGGAAGTGAAATTCTAGTTGTAAATCAACTAGAAAAACATTTATTTTGCTTAGAACCTGATCATTTTCAAATGAACTGCACCAGGGGGTCTCTACCTTGAATCATGGAGCTACCAATAAGATGCCATACATGCAAGTGAAGAGTGGCCTAAGAACCAGCTGACCTTACCCATTATGTTATATGCAATACAGTTTGAGGATGGAAGAGACCTGAGGTATATTCACTTTATGAAAGTGTACCTCAGTAGGGTATGTGAAGGAAATCAGAAGGTAAATCACTTTCTTTTTTTTTTTTTTTAAGATTGTATTTATTTATTCATGAGAGACACAGAAAGAGAGAGGCAGAGACACAGGCAGAGGGGGTAGAAGCGGGCTCCATGCAGGAAGCCCAATGAGGACCCCATCCCGGAAACCCAGGATCACAGAGGGCAAATCACTTTCCACTGTGTTAATATCTGAAATCATTCACCTCCCAATTCTTGGAAGAGGCCCTAAAATCAGGCTGTGATTGATGCCTCTACTATCCACTGTTATAGGAGAACAAAGGGAGGGACTGAATCCATGAATGTCTGTCTTTGGAGTCAAAATGGCCTTCTGCATTGCTGTATTTAAAATCACCTATACTTTTCTTGGTCAATACAATCTCAATTTGGAGTGATAAGCACCAGTCCCCTCTTCAAAACACCCATGGATTTTGTACCCTGCCCCAAGCAGAAATACCCTACTGTGATACTACCTAAATTTATAAATAACTGAAAGACAGAATCAATTAAGGACAAAAATGAGCATAGAACATATAGCTAGAAACAGTGGAACAGGGCAGCCCCGGTGGCTCGGCGGTTTAGCGCCACATTCAGTCCAGGGCGTGATCCTGGAGACCCGGGATCGAGTCCCACGTCGGGCTCCCTGCTTCTCCCTCTGCCCGTGTCTCTCATGAATAAATAAAATCTTTAAAAAAAAAAAAGAAAGAAAGAAACAGTGGAATCACTGTTGTTCACTTGCTTGTTTCTTTATGGCGAAAATGTAAATAAAAGAACAAGAAAACAACTCCTTAATCAAGAGGCATAAATGACACCCCCAAGTTTTACCCATTCAAGTGAGAGCTAATTACAGTATTAACAAATGCTTTACTACTATCAGGAGAGAGGACTAGCTGCTTCATCTGCTGCTTCCATTTCTAATTTCCTTAAATCCAGGAAAATGTACAAAATGAGTTTATGCCGGTATTACATGCTACAAAGCAGGGTTCATTTTGGTGGTTCTGGCAAAGTAATTGTTTGTCAGTGTTGTTAATGTACACTAGAAGACATCTGATGTGAAATTCATAATTGAAATGTTATGAGCAGTTTAGCATATGGATCCTTCACATCCACTTAATTGCCAGTTTAGTAATAATTTTATGTAATGAAGCATTATTAATAATACGTGAAACACTAAATTGACGTAATGCCCTAAAAACGTAATATGACATTTGCCACTGAAAGAATGTTATGATTCCAGGTGTCTTTACTATGATTTCAAAAACATATGTGATATTACATAAAATACTAAATTAATCTTTAGAAACAGCTTGGTTATGATGTATTTCAAATTGACTCTCCAAGTTGTAATCTGTTTTTTTTTAAAAAAAAGGGCAAAACTTTGACTGCCTTACAGCCTCACGTTGTAATTGTTCTGAAGCTCTCGCACTGCTCGAGTTTGCGGTCTTGCTCCCCCATGGCTGGGGTGGCATCTGATATGTCAGGAGGGGGAAACAAGGTGGAGAAAAGGCTTGTCCCTGCCCAGGGACTGTAAAGCTACAGGGAAACAGAAGTCAAAGGCTATTTATGATCGACTCCTCAAAATCTCATCACTCTTCAGGGAGTTTTAAAATATCTGTTTTTATTTATTTATTTATTTATTCATGATAGGCACGCAGTGAGAGAGAGAGAGGCAGACACAGGCAGAGGGAGAAGCAGGCTCCATGCACCGGGAGCCCAACGTGGGATTCGATCCCGGGTCTCCAGGATCGCGCCCTGGGCCAAAGGCAGGCGCCAAACCGCTGCGCCACCCAGGGATCCCTAAAGTATCTTAATATAGTTCCTAAAACTTTCTGACTGGGGTCACGATTATAATTGCAGGGTCTGAGGGAAAAGTGCAAGGGGAAGCTCGCGTATTGTATATTTACATACTAAAATGTCATAACAAACTATTCAATAAAACATGATATTTTCTACTGACAAATAGCCTATCATGTTACCAAATGGAAAAATATGTAAAAAGTCTTGGTTATTGTGGCTCCGTTGTTGTGCTTGGATGAGTAATAAAATAAAAATACACATAATTCATGAAAAATTAAGATTCACTCTATAAAATCTATTTCAGTGAAATTACTAAAGATGCTAAACACTAAGTTGTGTTCTATTATAGTTATAACCTAACTGGCCAAAAATTAGAATATAACTATATTCAGAGTAGAAATTCTAATAGTTTTTATAACATATAAGCCAAATATAAAAAATTAATATTAGTTTTCTAAAAATGTATTTCTCTTCTAAAGTATTTAGAATCATATATTAAACTTAAAAAGCAGAATTAAATTTATAATTAAGAAATAAAAAAAATATAAAAAACTTGAATCCATTTACTTAAATAATGCTGAAAATTCTAATTTAGTATTTTCAATTTTATTTTTTTTTATTTTCAATTTTAAATGAAATCTTAAGAATTTTATGAAGACAAAAGCTATTTGCAACTATAGCATTCAATGTCCATCTTGTCGCCAATGTAGAGAACTAGCACTACACTTTCACATGTATGTCTAAACAATTGTATCTCTCTTTATATTTATATACAAAGATATATGCGTATTTGAGAGGAATATGAATTACTTAATACTGCAAAATGTTCCTAAGCCACCATGCGCAACATTGCAAAAACTGTACTAACTTGTGAACCAAGGATTGGAACTCAACTGGAACATGGAGGAGAAATGAGAAAATGGATGCTTAGCACTACTGGGAAACAATACTTCGTAGTGTAAGAGTCCACTGCATTCATGCTGACAGGAAGGATTTGACAAGTTAATTAATTTGTCTTTTCTCTTACCTAAGCGCTTTAGCCACTTAAATCCCCCTGCACTCAAAAGCACTGTCCATCTCTGATGCTGGCAGTGGCACAACCCACAACTCTTCTTAGCATTTAGATGCAGTTGCTTTTTGTTTTGAGGACCCAGGGTAGGCCACATGGAAAGTGGGGTCTGAAAGGTGTTAAGCATATAAACTGATGTATAAAGATTTGAAATTCCTATGTCAGCAGTGTGTACTAGAATCTAAGTGACTGAGGTACACAGGTGTTCCTTAATAAAGTGTGTGTGTGTGTGTGTGTGTGTGAGAGAGAGAGAGAGAGAGAGAGAGATTGATTGATTGATTGTAGAGTCCTCTAGAGTGCCGGTCCCAGAACAAGGCCACTTCTTGCCTGGTTCTAAGTCAGCACAGCATATGGTACACGTACACACAAAAAAGTTTAACAAATGTTGCTTTCACACCAACTAACACTGATTCATAGACTCTGAAATTTTCCCCAACATGCTTCCCTATTTGATTGAGCCAGACTGTAGCTTAAAGCTTCCCCTACCTATCTGTGGTATGCTTTGGGGAAGTGGCCATCAATGGAATTTTTTTTCTACATCCAAAGCTGGTTTAGTTGGTTCACATAGGCGCCATACTGCTTGTTAAAGTATTGAAATATCCCCATACCATTGGCTAAACCACGCTTCTTTGAACCCCACATGTTCCTTCCACCCTCATGTCCCCCTCCTCATTTCCTTGAAATGCTCTTCCCAAGATCTCCACACAAAATCTGTCCAGGACCCCGCTTCAGTGCCTGAGCCACATATATTGCTCAATATTTTTAACATCACTTTTGTATATGTCTTATAACAGGGCAAAAAATACAGGTGAAAGGGACAATGGATTAACACTATTCACATTTGTGTCAAATAAATCTATTTAAGAGAGCATCATTGGTAAAATATTATAGGATATTTCTGGATGGCACCAACTTATCTGGATAATAGAAGGAAAAGAGATGCCCTTTCATTGTGAGGCTGGCTATTGAAATCTGATTCAGGGTCAACTAGAAGAGCTATTTCCATACTGACAGATGTTCAGTGGCTTTTGTCAAGTAAGTTGGTGGCCTTTATCCAGTTCCAAGTGGCCAGATGTCCAAATCACTAAAATCACTATTCTAAGCTGATGTGTGGTCTGATTAAGGTCCTTCTTGGGCTTTTTGGCTTATAGTTCAGAACTGAATTGACCTATAAAGAAGAGATATCACATATTCTGATTCTAAGACAAAATGGAATGATGAAATATATGCAGATAAACCTAGAATTTAGTCTTTGTGAAACGTTATTTTAGCACTTTTCAAGAGGTCTGCAAGAAAGTAATCTTTTATTAAAAGTAATTGTGGGGCAGCTCAGGTGGCTCAGAGGTTTAGCGCGGCCTTCAGCCCAGGGCATGATCCTGGAGACCTGGTATCGAGTCCCGCTTCGGGGTCCCTGCATGGAGCCTGCTTCTCCCTCTGCCTGTGTCTCTGCCTCTTTCTCTCTCTCTCTCATGAATGAATAAATAGAATCTTAAAAAAAAAAGTAATTGTATTATTTCAATGTTGTGCATTTTTTACCCTGACTCTTCAGCAGAGGTTGACTAGAGTAAAAGAAAGGAAGAAGAGTGTAACACAGTGGGACATTTTGCCAGTTGAAATCACTTATTTTGATTCCAAACCCAAATCAGCCCAGCCACTCCCAGCCTCAGATTGAGGATGACATAGGCTGTCTTCCAGAGTTTGGCCCTGCACCAAATAGGAGTTTGCCTGTTATGAAACAGACTCGAGGTTTATATGTGTTTTGAAAATGTCCATGTTCAGAGGTAGATCTGCTTTGGGGGGGGGGGGGGCTGTAAACTTACACAATTTGCAGTTTCCCTTTATTTTTATTTATTTATTTATTTATTTATTTATTTATTTATTTATTTATTTATTTATTTTTTGCAGTTTCCCTTTAAAAAAAAGAATATAAAATCACAAATTCAAAGTTGCTGGGGTCCTCACCAGGGCCCTCAGAGAGTGAAGAGCCCTGAAGTGTAAGCTATCAGTGGTGTTGAGGAAAACCTATATATGCTTTCCTTGCATAGCAGCCACCAACAGACTCAACCTGTGACCTTCTGTTTTCCTTCTTGTAAGTTTTCTCTTGTGCTTTTGTGCCTACCTTAGGGGAAATGCAAGCTGGAAAGAATCCATGAGGTTTATGTAGCAGGAGAAAATGGATTTACTGTCTTACAAGAGATATGATTAAAGGGCCACTCCCATAGAAGGTCTTGAAATTTGAGCTGTGTGGCCATATGAAAAAAAGGTAGAATTTGTGCTGCTTTCTTCAAACTTAAAAATGGATTCATATCTGGAAAACTTTCAAATCAACTGTACAGTATAAACCCTTGTGTGCTTTGAGACAGAATGGGAAAGGGAGCATACTCTTTATTGTATAGTTAACATCTTACCCCCTTACTGTGCCATGCGAAGCAGAAGATGGGGGCAGGAACTGACATTATCATTACTAATTCTCACAGAAACTTTAGGTGAGATGATATTCCTGAAGGTCTATTTCTACTTGGTCTAAAAAGATAAATTATATGAACATCATTATATCTGTCCCTCTTTCTAAGTTTATGGGAGGCAATTGCTTTGGGAGTCAGTGTTCTAAGCTGACGTGTGATCTGATTCCGGTGCAGTAGTCTGGGGGAAATGGTACACGAGATGCTATGGGACAGCAGGATTAGGACAAAAGGGCCAGGCCCCTTAGCAGCCTGCTCTGCTCCTAGGTAGGGCTTATGTGCTAGAGGGATAAATTATGGATCTCAGTGATGAGGATCCAAAAATATCAAGATTTCTTGTAACTTACTTTTGGTTATTAATTTCTAACTAGGTTGTGGTAACTGTTCTTTAAAATGTGTTAGAATACATGACCTAGCAAATGATCTATTTTTGGAAATGTTCCATGTGTACTTTCCAATTATTGGCTAGAGAATTCTATTTATGTCCAATAAATGAAAGTTATTCATTGTATTCAGATCTTCTAAGCTGTCACTGATTTTATGTCTACCTAATTTACCAAATGTGAGAAAGAAAAATAAAAACAACTCAATTTTTAAGTGGGCAAAAGACCTGGATAGGCACTATGCAGCCTGGAAAGTATTTATAGCCAATATGCATCCAAAAGGATGCTTAACCTCATTACTAATCAGAGGAACATAAATCAACACCACCAAGAGATACCATTTTTCATTTCCTTAATCTGCAAAAATCAACAAGCCTGACAGTATCAAGTTTTGAAAGGATATGGATCAAGTTTTCTTACATATTACAAGTGGGAAGATATAACTTTGAAAAATAGTGTGGCATTACTTTGTAAAAGGGAACATTAATATACTCCCAAAATTTATCAGTTCTATTTCTGGAGAGACAGCCTACACACATGCATAAGAAGATGTGTGTAAACAGTTCATTATAGCACTACTTGTAAATAACAAAAAACTCGAAGAGACTCAAAATCCCATCAACACAAGAATAAACAAGTAATGAAATATCATATAGCAGTAATAATGCAACAACATGGATGAATCTTAGAAATATAAAGTATGGAGGTGCCTGGCTGGCTCAGTCGGTTAATTATCTGCCTTCAGCTCAGGTCATGATCCCAGGGTCCTGGGATCAAGCCCCACCTTGGGCTTTGTGCTCAGCAGGGAGCCTACTTCTCCTCTCTCTCTGCCTGCTGCTTCCTATGCTTGTGTTCTCTTTCTCCCAAATAAATAAATAAAATCTTTTTTAAAAAATAGAAGTTATATTAAAAGAAATCAAATCCTAGAAGTTGCCTACAGCCTGTAATGTTTTATGCAGTTCAAAAACAACAAAAACAAATTGTTTACTGGTACCTGGTTGGTTCAGTTGGTTAAGGTCTGCCTTCAGCTCATGTCATGACCCCAGGGTCCTGGGATGGAGCCCTTGCATCAGGGTCCCTGCTTCTCCCTCTCCTTATGTGCTCAAATTCTCTCTTTCTCAAGTAAACAAAATCTTTAAAAACTACACCACCAACAAAAAATAGTTTAGGTATATATGTGTGTGTATAAATATTCACAGATATATAAAAAAAATTTGTCACATGGCATATATGTAAGGGAAACACACATTTTAAGATAGTGATTATCTGATGGGGGCAATTTGACAGGATATGGGAGGAGCACAGATGTTCTGGATACAAGCTAGTGTCAGTATTTTAGTTTTGAGAATAACTGGTGCTTTCATAAGCATTCATTTTATTATATAAATAAATAAATAAATAAATAAATAAATAAATAAATAAATAAATAAAAGATAGGCCCACACATGGACAATGGAGATTATATGTCATAAACTAGAATAGCATACTTCTGTTCACTTGAGGTCCCATTTAAATATAAACAAATGAAAGCTAGAGAAAGGCCTGAATAATGTCCAGATGTAATAATAGAGTGGGAGAAACCCAAATTTTAGCTTTCTGATTGTACAGTGAAGTATAATTTGGCCAAAATTGCCGACATCTGATCCCCTCAGAGCTGTTGGCAAACCATAAACCAAAGTGAAAGCCTAAGGCTGGGTTGATGGTAAGCAAAGCTGATGCTTATTTTCATACAATTTTATTCTCAGCTCCTCTCAGATTCAAGAGCAAGATGTCTAGATAGATGTTGATTGAACCCCTTTCATGATCTCATCAGCTCCTGTCCAACCCCAGTCCTGACTCTCAGCTAACGGAAAGGGTCGAAGGTCTTAGGAGGCAGATTTAGTCAACATTTAATGAACTAGCCGAGAAGAGTTGAGAGTTAACATTCAACCTCCCTCTTCGGCCACCTTCCCATCTCCTCCCAGTGCCTCCCATTGCCTCACAAAGCAAATGGTCCTGCAGCTTCCTCTGGAAGTCAGAAGGCAAAGTATCTTTTGAGGCAGTCCATACAGGTCAGCCTCCCAGGGCACAGAACAAGACAGAGAAAGGGAAGAGTAATTCTGGACAGACAAGCAGAAGATATCCAACAAGGAGACAGAAATAAAAGTGAGAGTAAGATTTCTTAGGAAGCTTTAGAAAGGGAGACAGACTTTTTACGCCGTCTTCCTGGAATGCAGACACAATGCCCAGAAGCACAGCTGTCATACTTTGACCATGGAAGATGCTAAAACACATACTGAGAATGATGAATCAAGATAGAGAGAGCCTGGAAATTAACAAGTCAGGAAACAACGAATGTTGGTGAGGATGTGGAGAAAGGGTGGGAATGCAAGCTGGTGCACCAACTCTGGAAAACAGTTAAGGATCTTCCTCAAAAAGTTAAAAAATAGAGCACCCAATGACTCAGCAATTGTCCTACTGGGCATTTACCCCATAGATACAAATGTAGCGATCTGAAGGGGCACCTGTACCCCAATGTTTATAGCAACAATGTCCTCAATGGCCAATCTATGGAAAGAGCCCCGATGTCCACTGACAGATGAATGGATAAAGAAGATGCGGGGTGTGAGACAGCTGGGTGGCTTAGTGGTTGAGCGTCTGCCTTTGGTCATGATATTGGGGTCCTGGGATCGAGCCCCACATGGGGCTCCCTACAGGAAGCCTGCTCCTCCCTCTGCCTGTGTCTGCTTCCCTCGGTGTCTCTCATGAATAAATAAATAAAATCCTTAAAAAACTAAAATAAAGTAAATAAAATTTCTGGATATCAATTAATATTCAGACTACACTAGAGAATTTTGCCTCTAAGGGAATTCAACAGATAGATTTTAAGGTAAAGAGAAAATTATATTCTAATTTAACTGTTTGTTGAAATTTGCCTCTTACAAATTGGGGTAAAACTGTATATAGATAAACCTGTGATTTATGACCAATCTGAGTCCTTAGTCAGAAGCTTGTTAAATATTTTATACCCTTTTACAGACCAGTTATATCCTTTAGTCTCACAGTAACCAGGGGCCTGTTCTAACTGCATCCTCAAACCCTAAACTGTGGGGTATTGATGCTCAAGAAAATGAGGTATTGGTAATGATTGGTGACAGAACTGAGAGTGGTGGGTTATGGGCAGGATCTGTAGATGCTGGGGCATTTACAGAGGATGCAGACAGATGGCATGTCTGTATATACTAACTTCCCTTGGGCTCAGACATTGATGAACTAGGTTAACTAGGTTAACTCAACATTCTATGTTTCAGTAACATGAACTTTCTTTGGAATTCTTATTGCATTATTTTGTGCAACCCCTGCTATGCAGATCAGATTTCATAACACCTTGGGAGGATATGTAGTAAACAATGTAGTTTTGGTTGCTGACTCAATGTAGCCAAGTATGAAAGAGGCTTATCACCTTTGGTCATTAACATTTCTCTTTGAGATATTGCTTAGGTTAATCTTACCTAGTAAACACTGGCTAGATGTTCTTTTTTCCTCCAGGCACCCTGCTAAACTATATTTTCCAGTGTCCCTCAGAGTTAGGTTCAGCCATCTAATAAGTTCTTCCCAAGAGAATATGGGCAGAAGTGTTGTCCACTACCTTTAAGGCCTGGGCTAGAACAAACCTTTTTTTCTCTTTTCCTATGTCAGTGAAATTTAAAGGATCCTGTTAAGGCCTTAGAGAATGACAGAGCCACTAATTCCAAGGAGTCGGGGTCCCTAAAAGACTGTGTGGAGCAGTCTTCCTGCCAACTTTATTGGATTGACATAAGTAGGAAAAACAAACAACACTAAAATTATTTAATGTTATACTGCTAAGATTCTAGGACTATAGAAATTAACCCACCTTGACTAATAAATCTCAAGATCTGTATAAGAAAAGAACACAATTACCTCCTCAATTCATACATATAAGTAAAAATAAGTGCATATGAGACTTAGAGATTATTCCAGTAAAAGTTCAGAAAATACTTATTCCCAAATGGCTTTAACAGACTTTGGCATATAGTTCGACAGTCTTGGTAAGTATCAGACTTCATTTTTGGTGAACAGATCCCACAAAACGGATGGCTTGCTTTCCTGTTTTCTTCACCTAGAATCTATTTTTAAAACTCAGTCTTTAGAAAAGTATTCATTTTCAGTATTACTCAAATTATAGTATCAATACTCATAGTATCAATAAGTCAGAACACAAGACTGTGATCTCTTTTTAACAAAGAAGAAAAATAGCTGCATATATAGTTTTTAAATGTGTCACAATTTTTTTTATCCAATTATATCTCAATACAAAAAGAATAAATGCTCACGCCACTGGCATATGCTCAAAAAATAGTTTCATGATTATTAAGCACTAGTTATTGCATTTAGGCCATACTGCCATGGGTTATTCAATATTTAATATATGCTCAATATATTCACATAAACTCTAGCTTGCACAAACTGTTCTAGGAAATGGCTTACTCTCTCAAAGTCTTTACTCACCCCAATGCTATATGACCAAGTTAGGAATGTTTGGCTCATAAGCCTCCAGTTATTTTTTCTCTTAGATACTTTCAATCAACTAGTCAGAGATTAGTTTCCCTACACAGTCATTGAACTCAGTCATCTCAAAATAGCTAAAACAAAGCACGATAAATCAGCTCCAGGTTCAATGGTCACACTGTAGGAACACAATTCATTTGCTAATTAAATGCATACTAGCTACACTACTGCCTCCCACTAGCTTCAAATATCTGTTTGAGAACTCTCCATTTGCCTGAGGATTGAAAATAAAGTAGACATCTCCCTCTGCCTTGCTAAATAGTCTTCCATGGAAGCTTTTCTCCTACACCTATGTTTTAAATGTTAGTTGGGGCACCTAGGTGGCTCAGTGGTTGAGCATCTGTCTTTGGCTCAGGATGTGATCCTGGGGTCCTAGGATCCAGTTCAGCATCGGGCTCCCCACGGGGAGCCTGCTTCTCCCTCTGCCTATGTCTCTGCCTCTTTCTGTGTATCTCTCGTGAATAAATAAAATCTTTAAAATAAATAAATAAATGTTAGTTTGTAGATTAGCCTACTAGAATTTTTATGAATATCAACTCAGCCGCTTGTTTCTGCCCACTGCCTTCAAATTAAAGACATTATATCAATAATTAGACAGCAATACAATTTTGGAAACAACCAACTGCCATATTATAGTTGTGTCCAAAAGCCCCAGAGATCAGCCTAATTTGGACCCAAACTTGTGGACAGATTTTGCCCTGCATATGCCTTGAGTCTGCTCAATACTGAGCTCTCTGAAGTCAGGGACTGTAACTGGCTTTCTAAGTATACACAGCACCTGCACGGTGCCTAGAATGTAGATGTTTCCCTAAAAAAATATTTTATCGAAAGGAGGAAGTTTCAAGAGATAAGGCTGGAGTACTTCATGAGCCATACTAAGTAATTTGGATTTCATTCTGGAATGCCAGTAATTTTAGGCAGGGGAGGGACATGAATACATTTTCATTTTTAGAAAGCTCCCTCTGGCAATATGCTAGATGCCTGGACTCTAAGCTTTGTGAAGGAAGGGGACTTTGTCCATCTTGTTCATCACTGGTATCTCTAGTACATAGTACAGTTCCTGCAACATATAATCTGCTCAAGAGATAACTGCTGAATGAATGAATGAATGAATGGTCCATGAAGTTAGTCTCTGAATCTTCCACAAGAAGAGGAGACTTCAAGACCTCATGGGAAATTTTGATCTCCTCTAGGTTAGCCTTGTGATTTGATTTCAGAGCTAGTAGCTGGTTCTTTTTTTTTTTTTTTTTTTAAGATTTTTTTTTTAATTTGAGGGATAGAGTTAGCTGGCAGTGGGCAAAGGGAGAAGCAGACTCTGCACTAAGCAGGGAGCCTGATGCAGGTCTCAATCCCAGAACCTAGGATCATGACCTGAGCAAGAAGGCAGATGTGTAACCAACTGAGCCACCCAGGCACCCCTAGTAGCTAGTTCTTGATCCATCTGAACCTCCGAAAAACTCACCAAAATAGAGTGAGATGTCACTAATCTGGAGAAATCTTTTTGGACCCAACTAGACATATCTCTTGCGCCGAAACTGAAGTTGATTAATTCTCCAAAACAGAGACGGATGAGCCAAATGTCCGTAAGAACATTTTCTCAAGGGACATTTGCAGGACACTGGAGGTCCCTGTCAGTCCATTCTCCAAGTAACAGCATTCCAAAGGAAGGATATAAACCATAGGACCGGCAGTTAATTTTATGGTTGATAAACATGTTTCAACCTTGAGCTCCCAGATAATGTGTTTCTATGGTTCAACTGGGTAGCCTCTGGAGTGTTGACCTTTGAAACATGGGCATCACAATCTGACATTTGAGGCTAGTCAGTAACTCTAGTGTCCACGCAGTTCAGTAAGTCTTGCTTTTCACAGAACCTCCTCCCTGCTAACCCTAACTATTCCCAAATATAAATGAGAAAATTAAACATTTACCTTGATGAGAAAATAGCGCTCTTTCATTGACACTTCTTCACACTCTTACCAATGTGATTTAGTTATAGTTTTTAGTGGCTGTTTTTACATTTTTAATTATTTTGTAGAGTTAAAATATGTAATAATGGATAACTGTGCAATACATTAAATACTTATGGGTATGTTGTGCCTTCTGTTATAATATAAAATCCATCTATTCTGGTTGATGGGTTTTAACCTCACACAGAATACTTTAAACTCCATTTGGACTTGTGCCTACAATCACCTTAGCAAAGTCTCT
Source organism: Canis lupus dingo (assembly GCF_003254725.2). Lineage (NCBI taxonomy): Eukaryota > Metazoa > Chordata > Mammalia > Carnivora > Canidae > Canis > Canis lupus. The sequence goes on along the minus strand of NC_064245.1, from coordinate 28,740,430 downwards.
TAAGTAACTGCGCACAGCCTAATTAGTATGCATTATCAATTAACAAACTTAATAGCCGGCAGATTGATTAGATCCTCTGTTGCAGGGGCAGAGCTGAAGCGAAACAGAATGAAAAATCATTGCACGCATACTCTGCAGCTTTGTTATTTTCTCAGATCCCCTCCTCCTCCTTCACATTCCTTTAATTAATGCATGCGTGTGGTTCTGCATATCTGGTAAACCTGAGTTTTTCCTAACTCTTTCCTAAAGCTCATTCGTAAACAGAGGGAGGGAGTCCGTGTGTCTCTTTTCTTCCAGGGGCTCTGTATGTATCTTTTTCACCCCTCTTCTTGCCCTTTGCATGGCACTGAATTTTAAAGGGCTGCTTCTCCCATTCTGATTATCCTCCCTGTGCTGGAAATGGGAGAGGAATACAAAGATGAGCAGGAAGTGTACGCTTTTTAACACAGAGGACCGCTCAGGAGTCACATCAGTGGGGCTCTGACAACCCTAAAGTGCTTCTGGTAATTATTTCCAAAAAGAATGGTGCAAATGGACTGTCCTGTTACATCTTGTCTATTTTTGATGGACTGGAAACAATATGAATAAATGAAGGAAAATCCACATTTCCTGAAAGCAGGGATCAAGCTAAAAGGAGTTGCCAACTGCACTGTTCATAAAACGCTGGCATTATAAGAATTTTACACCTTCCATAAACATTCAACACAAAACTCTAAAAAGACTTCTGAAGACATTTCCAACACCATAAATTGTCACCCTGTAGTGCTGGTTTGGGTAGTATTTTTCTATTTTAAACAAAGTAATGGCTCATGCCAGTTTTTTTTTAAATTTATTAGCTGTTCTCAGGTATAGTATCTTTTTTTTACTTCTATGCAAGAAGAGTTATAATTGGGATACGGATGAGGCAAAGAGCAGTTTTAATTTCTGTTTTGAAGGACACCTGTATTCTGGTGGTTTATTAACTGTTCCCTCCAAAATCTTAGTAAGGATAATCCCAGGAATCCCAAGGCTAGTCAACTTTTTAATTGTCCTTTGCAAAGAAGGACCTGTTTGTCATTTTCCCTTTTGCTCACCATGCTCCAGACCTAGCGGCCTTCTCACTGTTCCAGAACACACAAAGTTCATTCCTCTACTTGCTTCCCTCTGCCTAGGATGCTTTTATTTTCCTTATGGCTTGCTTTTTTCTTATCATGTAGGTCTCAGCTCAAATATCATCTCCTAAGAGAAGTGCTCCCCAATCACCCAGCCTATAGTGATGCCCACCCCCCTCATCCAACCACCAGTACTCTTCACCACTCTATCATAGTGATGTATAGCTCTTTCATCATCTTACATTATCTTACTTATTTGCTTCTTTATTTAATGTCTTAATTTCCCATAAGAATGCAAACATCTCATTAACACGGACCTAATGTGTTTATTCACAGCTATTTGGCTTCAACACCAAGCAAAGTGCTTAGCACGTTTTAAGAACTTAATAAATGCTTGTTGAATGAAAACACGATTGAATAAGCAAATAGGGAATAAGTAAAAAGTGGGCATTAGCATGTATGTACAGAAGAGAAAAAGGATCAACACTGAGTGAACCCAGAGCAATACCGACATTTACAAAACAAGCCAACGGACCAAGGATATTTCTTCAAAGAAGATATCCAAATGGCCAAGAAGCACATAGACAATGTTCATCCTTATCCATTTGAGAAATAAAACAAAAACCGCAGTGAGATGCCACGATTTACACACTAGCATGGCTAGAATAAAAAAGATAATGTCAGTGAGGATATGAAGAAATTTAAACTCCTATGCATGGCTGGTGGGAACGCAAAATGGTACAGCCTCTGTAGAAAATAGTCTGGTAGTTCTGCAAAATATTAAACATAGCTACCACATGACCCAGTAATTCCACTCCGAGATATACACCCTATAGAAATGAAAACATATGTTCCTGCAAAAACCTGTACATGAATGTTCATAACAGCATCATTCATAACAGTCATAGAGTGGAAACAGCTCAAAGTCCATCAACTGATGAATGGATACAGTGTGGTAGGTCCATACGATGGATTATTATTCAGCCAGAAAAAGGAATGAAGTACTGACACATCCTACATGAATAAACGTTAAAAACATTATGCTAAGTGGAAAAAGCCAGTCTTGAAACACTACATTGTGGACTGTCTTATTTTCGGTGAAATGCCCAGCACAGAGTCAATCTACAGAGACAGAGATTGTATTAGTACCTGGGTTGGGCTTAGAGGAACAGAAAGTAAGGAGTGACTGTTAACGGACACCGGGTTCCTGTTTAAACTGATGAGAAAGTCATAACATTGATTATGTTATGTAATGGTTGAACTCAATGAACTAAAAACCACTGAATAATCCATTTTAAATGGGCAAATTGTATGGTATGTGAATTACAGCTTTAAAAAGCTGATTTTACCAAAACAAGAAGAACAAGTCCATAAAAGAGACTGGAAAGGCGCCAGGAGTGCGGGCATCAGTGTTTCCTGGAGGAGAAGCTGGTTATCAGCAGCCACTTGTGCCACAGACCAGGGAAAACGGGGACTGGAGCGTCCACTGGAGGGACAAACAGGAAGGGTCTCGGCGGCTCTTGGCGACACAAACAGGGAGGCATTTCAGTTGGGGTTCCCCAGAAACAGCCCGGAAATAAGGCTTCATACAAGTGTTTCTTAGAGGATAAGAGGTCGGGCAGCGCGGGGAGAGAGGGCAAGGGGGAGAGAGGGCAAGGGGGGACGGCAGGAGAGGGGCCGGGTTCCTCGGGAACACCTGAGAACCAGGACTGCCCTGCTCGGGCAACGGAGGGACAGGGCAGACAGTGGGGTGCAGTGGGGTGCAGTGGGGTGGGTGCCAGACACCGAAGGCCTTGAAGAACCCAGGGCTGTGGGTAGGCCTCCGGGACTCCGCCCGCGGGGTGGGCCGCTCCTCGGGGTGGGGCCTGGGTGCCCGGGGTCGGCAGCTCCGGGGTGGGGCCTGGGTGCCCGGGTCCGCAGCTCCGGGGTGGGGCCTGGGTGCCCGGGTCGGCAGCTCCGGGGTGGGGCCTGGGTGCCCGGGGTCCGCAGCTCCAGGGTGGGGCCCCGGTGCCGGGGGTGGGGAGCGGAAGGTGCAGGGTCCTCCGCCCAGAGCGGGTCGCGGGCCCACAGGCCGAGGGGAGGGAGCCGCGGCCCCGCCTTAGCCCCCCGCGCAGCCCGCAGCCTGGTTGGTCTCTCCCGCGTCCAGCCGACCCGGAGGGGACCCGGCTACGCAGTCTGCTTGCCTGGCACTGGCTCCATCCAAGGGTACGGGGAGGACAACAAAGCTGTTTGAGTTGTTTCTTTTTGTCTTTTTACCGATTCCACACCCAAATTAGTAGACCTCTCGTCTGTCCGGGGTGGAGCCGGGTCCCCTCCTGGCTGGATGGAGGAGCGAAGCCGGTGGAGACGCGGCCGAACCCTCGGCCCCGGGCTCAGCCGCAGGCCCCCGCCGGGTGACTTCCTCGGGGCAGGAGCTGTCACACTCGCTTGAGTCCCTCGTGCTTCGGTCTCTCCGGCACGTGGTTTCCCTGTAAATGCTTCTCAGCTGGATGGAGCTGGGGGGCTGGGGGGGACCCCTAGGGGCCCTCGCCCCTGAGTTTCCGCCCGCCCGGCTGGCCTCCTATCCTCCTATTGGACTTCTCTTGGGTCTGTTTTCTGTGTAGGCCCGTGGCGGGCCCCTGTTCAACCAAGGCTTAACCCGCCCCCCGCCCCCCACCCCCACCCCTGTCTTCACCCTCACTCTCACACACCAACATGGGTTTTGTCCTCTCAAACCTGAGGAGAAACTCTCCTTTATCTTCAACAACTGTACTCCTTTTCTTTCCCTGGTGACAGTACCATTTCAGGTAATGGCCCTGACTGGGCCTACAATTTTAAATTTTGCAGATCATATTTCAAAAGACATTTGTGGGAGCGCCTGGGTGGCTTAGTTGATTAAGCATCTGCCTTCAGCTCAGATTTTTTTTTTTAAGACTTTACCTATTGGGGATCCCTGGGTGGCGCAGCGGTTTGGCGCCTGCCTTTGGCCCAGGGCGCGATCCTGGAGACCCGGGATCGAATCCCACATCAGGCTCCCAGTGCATGGAGCCTGCTTCTCCCTCTGCCTGTGTCTCTGCCTCTCTCTCTCTCTCTCTCTGTGACTATCATAAGTAAATAAAAAATTAAAAAAAAAAAAAAAAAAAAAAAAAAAAAGACTTTACCTATTTATTCATGAGAGACACAGGGAGAGAGAGGCAGAGACACAGGCAGAGGGAGAAGCAGGCTCCATGCGGGGAGCCCGTCGTGAGACCCGATCCCGGGACCCCAGGATCACGTCCTGAGCAGAAGACAGACACTTGACCGCTGAGCCACCTGGGCGCCCGCAGCTCAGGTCTTACCCTCAGGGTCCTGGGATCAAGCCCTGGCTTGGGCTTCCTGATCATCTGGGTCTGCTTCTCCCTCTTCCTCCGCCCCTCCCCCCAGCTCATGCTCTCTCTCTCTCTCTCTCTCATACTCCGTCCCTCTCTCTTTCTCTTTAATACAAATTAAAAAAAAAAAAAAAAAGATTTGTGAAACAAAGATTTGCCAACCTAATAAAAACATCAAAAATTGCCATCTATCATCACTATGACTTCATGTGAGAAACAGCATTTAACAACAGCAAAAAGCCTCCCCCAAATAGGAAGCACATATTTTCAGAATGAGGTTTGATGGGTGCCTTCTAAGAGAGCACAGTGGTAAATTTATGATTTTCCTTATTTTTTTCATTGTGCTGTAAGTTGGTCAAAATTTTGCCAAAGATGGATGTTGAGAAACACTGCTCTATACTCTAGAGTAGAGTTTGAAGCCAGGTGAGATCCTGGGTGGAAGAGAGAGGTATTCAGGGGCCAGATAAGGCCTGTAAGTAGACATGTACCCACATTATCTGTGCTTTCGTGAGGCTGGTCCTGATTAACAATATCCACAGCTTAAATGTCTGACTCTTGGTTTCAGCCTAGGTCGTGATCTTATGGTTGTGATATTGAGCCCCAGGTCAGGCTCCATGCTCAGTGTAGACTGCTTGAGATTCTTTCTTCCTCTCCCTCTGTCCCTCCTGCTCATGCTTTCACCCATTAAATAAATAAATAGATAAACAAACAAATCTTAAAAAAAAGAAAAACAATATCTACAGCTGAACAAGAAGTCTAGGTCCTTCTTTCCTGCCCTCTAGTTTCTAGAACACTCACCTGCCCCCTATACTCAACCCCCACCCAATCTAGTTTGTTCTTCACTTCTCTTGGGCAATTTCTGTTTCTTTACAATGTTTTATATTCTTAAACACCAGTTTAAAGAAATTAATGTTCAGATATTCTGATGATATTTGAAAACTATTTTTATTGGGAGAGCAAATGAAATTAGTTACCACGGTAACTTGTTACTGAAGCCTTTCAGTTCTTGGCCTTTGTTTTCCAAAGGTATTTTAAACTTAGTCTGTCAGAAACAATGGCCAACCCAGTAGCAATGAGCAACCTGGTGTCCAGTTTGTGTCTTTATTTTTTTATTATTATTTTATTTTATTGATTTTTTTCTTTTTTCTTTTTTTTTTAAGTATGCTCCACACCCAGCAAGGATCCCGACACAGCCCAAAGATCAAAACCTGAGCTAAGAGTTGGATGCTTAACCAATCAAGCCTCCCAGGAGCCCTTGGATTATTTTTAAATGCAATTTCCTACTAGGAGGAATCAGTGCTCCTTGGAAATGTGACTGATTTCAGGACTGAACAGAGTGAGCCTGAAATACCTTGTCATATCAGAAAGCAAGAAAACTATTGAAGGCAATCAAGTTCACGTCAAAAGACACAGGAGCCAACTGAAAGTCCACTTCCTAAAGGTGAAATAGTCTGAGCATCAAAAAGAATAACTAGTATAATGTGTTGGAATAATCAAATATATTAAAATTTATAAGTGCAAAAAAATTAAAAATAATTGATAACTTTGGCTGGAGCCCAGAAAACAACTTATAGTCTGGACGTTGTTAACTAAAAGGAAGGACTCCACATTCCTCCTGCCTCTTCTGCTCCAACGATACCTCAAGGAAACCAAACTTGTTAAGGCAAAGTTCTTCATAGAATAATTATAGTTCACAAATGCAGAGGAATGACATAATTATGTCACTATTTTTCTACCTCTTAATGAAATAATGGATGCTCTCCTGCCAGAATGACTGTGTAGAGATGACAATCTATAGGAATAAAACAAAGCAGACGACTTGCTTCCCATGAAGTGTCACCGGGTATATAGTGACATGTAGGTCCGGGCTACTTACTCTTAGTGTACCTCCCAACTGAGAGACTCTGAAACTGCAGGAAGGCTTCACTGTTTATTTAGGAACATATAAGAATAGCAGTAAGAGAGGCGGAAGGGTGGGCGAAAAAGCTAGTTTCTTTTCTACTAATTTTGTAAAAACCTTGAAAATATGTTAAGGAAACCTAACTCAAGGGATGGCTGGGTGGCTCAGCAGTTGAGCATCTGCCTTCAGCCCAGGGTGTGACCCCGGGGTCCCAGGATCATCAGGCTCCCTGTAGGGGATAATAAATAAAGTCTTAAAAGAAAAAAAAAAAAAAAAAAAGGAAACCTAGCTCAAAATTGGAGGTAGGAAGCCAAGAAGGGAGGGCTCTCAGAGGCCTGTACCACCCATTGCGGTTTGCATAGCTCACCAGGAAGAAGGAAGATTTCTTCTTGGTCCAGCAAAAGCCAGCTACCCTCACCTGCAGCCAATAAGAAGTCACCATCACTTCAAACTCTCATTTTCCTCTGGTGAACTTTTGTTCAAAACAACCCCTCCCAATTCCCCTTTCCTCAATAAAAGGACGGTCTCCTCCTTTGGTCTCCAGACTTGCCTATGGTTCTCCATAGTTTGCTTGTCCCAAATAGGAATTTTTCTGTTAATCTTGAACAAACATGATTTTTCTGGCTGAATCACTTACCTTTTCTTTTTCTTTTTAAAAGATTCAAAAAACAGAGAAAAAGAGGGAAGAAGCTAGTTCAACACAAAGCTGGTTTGATTGTTTCCTGTTGAAGCAGGTTGGAACAAAAACAGTTAATGCCTATTGAGTACTTACTAATCACAAGTCACTGTGCTGAGCCCTTTACATTGCATCCAACACTATGATAGGTACTATTATCCCCCTTCTACAGATGAAGAAACCTGAAGTTTAGAGAATTAAAATGATACCCCTTTTCCATCCATGAACCTGCTAAACACATTAGATAAATCTGCTTCCTACTCTGTGGCCTTTGTCCATCCTGTTCCTTTAGCCTCACACCTGCAGCTGCCATTTTTGAGCAAACCCTATGTTCTAGTAATCTGTTCATTTACATGTATCAATTCATTATAATGCTCACTCAGACTCCAAGAGGGGAGTCTTATTGCCCTCATTTTATAAATGAATAAACTGAAGGGCAAAGAAGTAAATTGCCCAAAATGATACAGCCAGCAGAGCAGGGTTTCAAACTGACCCCAAAGCCTGTCCTTTTGTTGTTGTTGCTGTTTTAGAAAGAGAGGGAGCATGAGCCAGGGGGAGGGGCTGAGGGAGAAGGAGAATCCCAAGCAGGCTCCATGCCCAGGGTGGAGCTCAACATGGAGCTTGATCTTAGGACCCTGAGATCATGCCCTGAGCTGCAATCAAGAGTCAGACACTCAACTAATTGAACCACCAAGCGCCCCACAAAGCCTGTCTCTTAATCACTACCCTGTTATCTGCAGCTCAGATGATTCCTCCTCTGTTACCCATAGACTTATTCCCTCACTTTTGGTACCACTCTCATGGTGTCACCCAAGTTTATGTAAGGTCAGGATGGTGTCCATTCAGCAAATACCTATCAGCCAGTTTATTATGCAGGTACTGAGTCTTCAGCAGTGCCTAACACAAAGCTGATGCTTCATAAATGTCGTGTGAACTGCATCACAATTCTTAAGATCAGGATGAAACAAACCACTACTTATAGTCAATATTTTTAAATGAACTATATAGTTATTTCCTCCTTCCCCCCAAATATTTACCTAAGTAAAATACTGTCTATCATAGTGGGAATCGTTGTTTTAGATATGTGATAGCCTGAACAAATGTAGAATTTCATCAGGACTGGCAGTAGTACAAAACTCTGAACAGTAATGTGGTATTGTGGCTCAGATCAGAAACCTTTGACTTCTTGAGGCAGAGAAAAGCCAAGAAGCTCTAAACACGTGTTCTTTCTCTGGAGTTAGCAACTTCCCCTGTAGATCCTTTAAAATTATAAATTGACACTCTAACACTTTTTAATCTTAACACTGCTGATAATATATAATTGTTCAAAGTGGAAAAGAAAAAAACCACTCTTCATTATTTAATGCAAATGAACCAAATTGGAAAAATTACGTGTTTCCTCCTCTGAAAAATGTCTCTTATTTTTATCATCCTCAGTCCTTTGTTTTATATCATTTACACTCAATTCAGAAAATGCCTGTCTAAATTCACTTTCTTAGCTTAAGTTACTAACCCCTTGTTCTTGTATTTGACACTAACTCAAATAGCCTTGAAACAATTATCCTCTCTATTCCCTTCAGAATTGTCTATACTTTAATGAGTTCCCACTTAATCTCTCCTTTGCCAAAGAATACCACTCTGATTAGCTAAGATCCTTAAATCCCCATGTGGATCTCTTGCCCTCTGTTGTACCTTTTCCATTTCTATAATATCCTTTTATAATAAGGTGACTGGAATTGTGCATAGTATTCCAAATGTGGCCCTGCCAATCCTCACAAAGAACCTGGATAATTCCCTGGATTTATATTCAATCTCTCTTCTTAAGCATCCTAAATGAGGGCTCTTACCCCGTCTTTTTGGCCATTAAACTCTGAAAATTTGAAATGTTGAGTTTTCTTCTATTTCCCTTTTATCCATCTAAATTTCTAGTTTCCAAACACACTAGGGAATTTGGGACCATTATGGCAACTAAATATGCAGTATTTTTCAATGTTTTTGGGGCATAAAGAAAATACACATGTCTTTCAGAGAACAGGAGCTAGTGACAACACTGGGTTTGTTTTGCACACACCTCATCTCTTACTCCTCCTTAGCACCTTCTTCAAAGGAGGAATTGGGTCTAAAGCTGAAGATGAGGCTGGAGTAGAGAAGAAATAGCAGAGCCTACTCAGTGATGAACATTCTTGAGTAGAAAATTTGGTGAATTCAGGTCTTTGAAAAGATCACTGGGACCTAAAGAATATACCACTTCAGGGGCAAGTGGGTGATTCATTGGTTGAATGTCTGTCTGCCTTTGGCTCAGGTTGTGATCCCGGGGTTCTGAGATTGAGTCAGCTCCCCCTAGGGAGCCTGCTTCTCCCTCTACCTATGTCTCTGCCTCTCTCTCTGTGTCTCTCATGAATAAATAAATAAAATCTTAAAAAAAAAAAAAGAATACACTGCTTCAGATGGTTTTGCATCTAATCTTAAACATGCACATCTGCACACACACACACATACACAGGATATACATGTTCACCTTGTATATCCTAGCTCCTTAGTCAGTAGGAGTTATCTAACTTGCTTGGAGATAAAGGGTAGGACTGACCATTCCAGGCAGAGGGAACCACATGTGTTGTCTTTTCCAAGCTAGCCTCAGAAGTCACAAAGCACCATTTCTGTTATGTTCTATTTATTTAAAATGAAATACTAATGCCAATTCATATTTAAATATGAGGCGGGGTATGAGTTTTACCTGTTAATGGAGAAGCAGCAAAGATTTTGACATGGTAATGTGGTAATTTGGGAGTAAACTCTATAAATGGATTCCCAGCTTGGTTTCATTTCTATTGTCAAGACACTCGAAAGAGAGGACATAGCCTTTCACAGAATGCTTCTGTAAGGATCTGATGCTTACTTGCCATATCAAGATACACGACTGGAATCTCTGTCTCCAAATTGATCCTGCTCATTATGCAAGTGACTCATACCCCTTTGTACTAAAACAATGAGAAGGGGGGAAGAATGGAGACTGTTAGTCTATCTGGGAGTCACAGATATTAGGCAAAGCAGTCAAATCCTCTATGATAGAAGCTGCCTTAATCAATAGAAAGTAGAAGAAAAAATATATTAATGACAGATACAGGTTTTTTGAAATTGAACTTAGAAATATCTAGGTTAATGACTTATTTTTCGATATGAAAATTCTGCTGATATTGACTATTTTGCTCTCACAAATGTCAAGCCATTTATTGTACGGTTAAGATGCCCATATTTTCAATAGAAGTATTTCCTTTTAAATGTTAAGAGATATCAACCCTGAAATCAATTCATTTTCTCCTTGTGCTAAAAATTAGAATATCATAGCAGGACACAGTCTAATTGATGTTAACAAGATCAGTGCAAAAAAAGAGACCCAAAGTCTTCTATTTGATTTTCCTTTTAGGACTTGCAACTGATTAATAGTAGCTATTTTTTTTAAAGATTTTATTTATTTGTTCATGAGAGACACACAGAAAGAGGCAGAGACACAGGCAGAGGGAGAAGCAGGCTCCTCACACGGAGCCTGATGTGGTACTTGATCCCAGGACCCTGGGATCACGACCTGAGCTGAAGGCAGACACTCAACCACTGAGCCACCCAGGCGTCCCAATATTAGCTATTTTGAATTCATCTGCACTTATTGATCTTACGTGTCAGAAATCAATCAATAATCAATCAATATGTTCTCTGAACTAAGCAGTGAATTTGGGAACACTCAATTCAAATCTTAGCACTGCCATGGTGACCCTACTCCAGCCACTTATCCTTAGTTAAACCGCTTCTCACTTTTCTTCATCTATCAATATGGCACTGTCTGCTTTTGCCATAATAAAAATAAGTTGATTTGCAAAGGGTAACTCCTATTGTCTAGTTATTTTCTCCTGTAATGCTGTGCTTATAATTCCAGAAGCAGCTAAGAAGGGAAAAATTAGGGTAGTGCAGATTCAACCCATAGATTTACTCTCACTGTGAACAGTAATGCCTTAGATATAATATAGGCAGTTGAATATTTTCCATAAAAAATGTATTCATTATTGAGACTAATATGAACTTGTTAATATTCTGGTTAACTATTGATACGTAACAAACTACTCTAAGACTTAGTGGCTCAAAACAATAATTTATTATTAGTATAATATGCATCATGATTTTGTGGTAAGGAATTCAGATAGGACAATGAGGATGGCTTATCTCTACTTTATGAAGCCTAAGACCTTAGCTAAGATAACGGAGAAGACTAGGAGCTGAAAAACTGGTGCTGTCTGGGTCTGTCTTTTTCTCCCTCCGTCCTCTCCTTCAAGACACATAACTGAATTTGTTTCTCCACACACCCTCTCCATATAGTTAGGCTGAGCTCACTCACAGTATGGAAGCCTCAAGGCAGTCATCTCTCTCACATGGCAACTGAGGGCCCTAGGAAAGTATATGCCCATGAACAGAAACCAGAAGATACAAATTCTCTTAAATAAATGTTGGCCCAAACTGACACAATGCTGCTTCCATCATATTCCCTTGGTCAAAGTAGGGGCCACACAGATTCTGGGGAAAGAAACATAGATTCCACATCTCAACTGGAAGGGTTTTAAAGTGTCTGAACCTCTTTAAGTCCATTACACTTATTTGCATCCTACTATGCTTTAACATGTAGCAAGCACTTTAGCTTCTGATAATGGAAGAGAGGCTCTTATTGGACCAACCCTCTTGTTTTCTTTGGACCATAGATAACAACATAAATACTGTACAAAATATAAATAAACAAATACTTGAAAGCACTGGAGAGCAACCAAAAGCAGACACTGGAATGGAGTCAACGATTGGAGGAAAGAACGGTACTGGATGACTTTTTCATTTTTTTATGGCTATTTACCTAAGGACAGGCCCTAATCCATGCTGAGCAGAGCAGCTGACGCTAAGACATAAGATCTGAAGTCCTACCAGCTTGAAGAATAAGAGGAAAGCGTTCGGAGTACCCAAAGCAGTCTAAAAGTGAAGTGAGGGATGCCCAAACAAGGGAGAGACAGAGAGAGAGCTCCAAATGTTGTGTATGAACTGTGCGAGGCCTCTGGTTGACCACAGAACCACTTACATGTAGGGCAGACTCCAAGTAGCCCTGGTCAGACTGGAAGCGCTAAATAAGATTTCACTTGCTGTCAAAGCAAGTTAGTGGCCGTTATATTCAAAACAAAACAAAACAAAAACCATTAACTTTCAGAAGGACAAAAAAGAATCACAAGAACTCAGGGTCTTTTTATATATCATTCAATGCCCAGAATACCATTCTTAATGTATAAATATATTAGGAAATGTGACTTGGACTCAAGAGAAGATGGAATCAATGAAGATCAACCCAAAGATGATCCACATTTTGAAATTAGCAAAGAGTTAAGAAACAGTAGTTATAATTATACTTAAGGACATAAAGGTACAAAAGCTTAATGAATGAACAAATAAGAAATCTCAATAGAGGGGCACCTGGGTGGGTCAGTTGGTCAGCACCTGACTCTTGATTTCAGCTCAGGTCATGATCTCAGGGTCATGAGATCAGCCCTGCATTGCCCAGCATGGAGCCTGCTTAATAATCACTCTCCCTCTCCCTTTACTGCTCCCCTCCACCCAGCTTGTATGCATGTGAGTGTGCGCACGTTCTCTCTCTCACTCACTCTTTCTCTCTCTCCCTCAAAAAAAAAAAAAAACAAAAACAACAAACAAAACAAAACAAAACAAAACAAACAAACAAAAAAACAGTCTAAATAGAGAAATAGAAACTATTAAAAAATGAATCAAGGATCCCTGGGTGGCGCAGTGGTTTGGTGCCTGCCTTTGGCCCAGGGTGCGATCCTGGAGACCCGGGATCAAATCCCACATCGGTCTCCCGGTGCATGGAGCCTGCTTCTCCCTCTGCCTGTGTCTCTGCCTCTCTCTCTCTCTCTCTCTCTCTCTCTCTCTGTGACTATCATAAATAAATTAAAAAATAAAAATAAAAAAAAACAAAAGACAAAACAAAACAAAAAAAATGAATCAAATGGAAGTCCTAGAGGGACGCCTGGGTGGCTCAGCAGTTGAGTATCTGCTTTCGGCTCAGATCATGATCCCAGGGTCCTGGAATCGAGTCCCACATTGAGCTCCCTGCATGGGGCCTACTTCTTCCTCTGCCTGTGTCTCTGCTTCTCTCCATTTGTCTCTCATGAATAAATAAATAACATAAAAAAAAACAAAAACAGAACTCCTAGAAATGAGAGATAAGTTATCTAAAATAAAAATTCCCTGGTTACACTTTGTAGAAGAAAAGAGGTGACAAAAGGAAAGAGTCAGTGAATTGGAAGACCAATCAATATAAATGATTCATTCTGAAGAACAGAGAGGGATAAAAATGAAAAACATGAACAGATCCTCAAGGACCCGTGGATCAGAAAGTTTAGCACATGTGAAACTAGAGTCCCAAAAGTTGAAGAGAAAGAGAATGGGGCAGAAAAAAATATTTAAAGAAATGACCAAAATTGCCAAAATCTGGTAGAAAACCTAGATTTTCAGATTCAAGAAACTTAACAAACCATAAGATGAATAATTTTTTTAAAAAACTATGTTCTACGCATATCATAGACAAACTTCTGAGAACAAAAGATAAAGAGAAAATCTTGAAAGCACTAGAGAAAAATAATGCTTTACACACAGGGAAACAACGATAAGAATTAAGGCTGACTTCTTGTCAGGAACAAGAGGCCAAGAGAAATCTTTAAAGTGCTGAAAGAAAAACACCACTGTTGACCTGCAATTCTATATCCAGCAAAAATAATCTTCAGAAATGAAGACAAAATAAAGATGTTCTCAGATAAAAACAAGGCACCTGGGTGGCTCAGTGGGTTAAGGGTCTGACTTTAGCTCAGGTCATGATCCCAGGGTCCTGGAATCAGCCCTGAGTCAGGCTCCTCACTCAGCTGGGAGTCTACTTGTCCCCCAGCTTCTTGTGCTCTGCCCGGCTTGCACGTGAGTATGTGTGCTCTTTCGCCAAATAAATAAAAGCCTTAAAAATCCCCAGAATATCAAAAAAGATATAATGCCTTGCCATCTCTGATTGAACTTATTAATGTTAATTTAGGACATAAATATATTTTGCTCTTTTGGAAGTCCCGGCTAGTCTGCCAGTCCAGTTACTTGGGCTAGCTCTTATCTGTACACAAATTCCTCACATGCCAAGTCCTACTTCTGCCTCCTTTCTCCTGTGTATCAAAAAGTATGGAAAGCTTGGGCAGCTTCGGTGGCGCAGCGGTTTGGTGCCACCTGCAGCCCAGGGCGTGATCCTGGAGACCCTGGATCGAGTCCCACGTCAGGTTCTCTGCATGGTGCCTGCTTCTGTCTCTGGCTCTCTCTCTCTCTGCGTCTCTATGAATAAATAAATAAAATCTTAAAAAAAAAAGCATGGAAAGCTTATTGACTGAACAGTAATAAAAAGCGATAATTTTGAGCAAGTACTCTGTGCCAAGACCTGTCTATGGATATTACATTTAATCCTTATCCTTATCAACAGTTGGGGCTGATAATATCAGGACAAAATTACAGATGAGAAAACAGGCTGACAGAAACTAATTACTGGCAATGTGTCCAAGGTCACACAACTAGATAGAATCAGGCCCAAGTAGAGGTCCTTGACCTGCTTGAATAATATTTCATGGACATTTATATATAGCTTGAAAATTGACTAAGTCCCTTACAGACTTCTTCCAAGAGCTTCCTTGTACTATTGGAATCACTCTAACACTTTTATTTAAAGGGCAAAATTTCAGGCTAACACTCCAAAGGTTGGTTAATTGCCCACTTAGGGCTTGCCCTCTCCCTCTCCCCACATTCTCCCTCCTTTGGCAACGGAGGACACCCCCACCAGCTCCCAGCTCACCACACACCTCTGCTCAAGCTGGGCTCACAGGTTCCCAGCTAGAAACTGTATTCCCCAGCCTCTCCTGAAGCTAGGTGTGGGCATGGAACCAAGTGTTGGCAACTGTGATGTAAGTGTTTCCAAGTGCAGCCAGAGCTCAACTTCTGGTTCTTTTTTTTTTTTTTAATAAATTTATTTTTTTATTGGTGTTCAGTTTGCCAACATACAGAATAGCACTCAGTGCTCATCCCATCAAGTGTCCCCCTCAGTGCCGGTCACCCAGTCACCCCCACCCCCGCCCACCTCCCCTACCACCACCCCTAGTTCGTTTCCCAGAGTTAGGAGTCTCTCACGTTTCTGTCTCCCTTTCTGATATTTCCCACTCATTTTTTCTGCTTTCCCCTTTATTCCCTTTCACTATTTTTTTATATTCCCCAAATGAATGAGAACATATAATGTTTGTCCTTCTCCGATTGGCTTAGCATCATACCCTCCAGTTCAACTTCTGGTTCTTAAAGAAAAGTGCACTTGCATTAGATCCCCTACTCCCCTTCCTGAGGGCTGGGAAAAAGCAAACATGAGCCTCTGCTGTGGACAGCGAGATGGAAGCCACACGTGCAAGGCGCAGAGCCAACTTGCTCACCAGCCCTTAAACATGGCTCCGGATGGCTCACTGCTGAACCAGGCACGGATTACCTTTATGACAACCTAAAGAAAACCAAAAGATTAAAAAATTCAAAGACATTTCTTGAAAACCCAGGCATGTGGCCACCTCTGTGACTTTGACATTTTACCTGACCTCTCTAAGCTTCTGTGTTCCTGTTTCTAGAGCGGGGTGATTATTTTATTTTCCTTGTAGGGCTGGCCTGAGGATGGAGTAAGAGAATATGTGCAAACATCAGCACAGAGCAAGAGGCCACGCCTGCGACATGTATTGTGTGCCACCTGGCTAGATACTATAGAATATGTGGACATAGACACAGCCTCTGCCTTCGAGTACCAAGTACCCAGTACCTCGGAAAAGATTACCTGCTTAATGAACACTGTTGACCTACAAATGGCAACAGAGAACATGCAGCTTCTAGGACAGGTGGAAATGATGCCATAGGCCGTTCTCATCTGCACTTGACAACCGTTCTTCCTAACCATTCCCAGCTCTTCATCTCTCTTAAAACAACGAAGGGAAACAAAAACAAAAACAAAAAACCCTCAAAACAATAAAGGGTGTTTTCTTAAAACCTCCTTTTCAGGCCAGCTCATTACTGAATTACTAGGATTATAAATTTCCTTTAACAAAAGAAGTTACTATTTTCAGCTGTATTATTAGACTCACTTCCTAGTCCTGCTCCCACCTCCAGCCCAATCTGAGCTTCCCTCAATTCTCTTTCAAAAGAGTATTTAATATATTTAGAAGGTGCTGGCCTAGTGTTCAGCATTCAGTTCGTGTCCTCAGCAACAACAGAGGAAAGGTTAGAAATATAAGCGCAGCCCCTTGTTTATTGCAATTTCACAGCTGTGGCAAATGGCACAGACTTGGCAGGAGGAATTAGTTAAAACTTGGCAGTGATACTTCCTTTCCCCTCACTGCATCTCCTTTCAGGGTGGTTGCCAGTTAATACTTATAATATGTTAATCTGTGAAAATAAGGACTAAAAGAAGGACAAGGAAAGGAGGGATTGGGGAATGCTTGGGCTAGGCGGGGAGGGCCAGACTGGCCAGAGAGGAGGGAATAACAAAATGGCAGAGAAGGGAAGAAGAGGCAGAGGATAGAGCAGAGCAGTGCACAGTTTGGGTAGATGCAGAGTCAACCATTAGATGAAAAAGGGGAAAGAAGTTATACACATGAAGAGTCAGTTTTCTCTCTCTGGCAATGATACGAGGATGATGGGGGAGAAGTATAGTAATAGTGTCGAAACTTGACTCCCTTTTTTGGATTCTGGCAAGGTTAGAAGAGCATCATTTGTATTGGTTCTAAGGTTCTAAGGCAGTCATCTCCCTGCCTTGCCTCCTCCCCACCAGTCCTGCTTCTGGTGATATGGGATTACCAACATCTTTTCGTCTAGGAAGAGTTCAAAGATGGCCAGACTCTAACTCTCTGACCCTAAATTCTAGCCTCCCCACAGGGTTTGGGCACCCGAGATTGGCCAGGACCTAGTGATGAGACAAAGTGTGGTGCTGAGGGTCTAAGTGACATGTTAGTGGAGCTCTCATGCTATGGGGCCCTGACATATTTAAGAATAATGCCTCCAACCTGCTGGACAGACCCCAGTACCTGAAGTTGCTGCCTCTATTCCCAATGCCTTACCAACCTCCGCCAATCCATGGAGCTGTTCAACTGTCATAGAAGAGACAGGGGTGATTCGCCTCCCCATCTGCCATACCATGGTAGGAGAAGGCTAAGAGAGAAATGCAAACACGGAGAGGAAAGTGGACTAGACATCTCAGGGATGACAACATGCTATGAAATCTTAACCTCGATTTCTAGGTACTTCTACTAGTTTTGGCTCAGCAATTATGAAGCGACTGCCTTTGGAACAAACAATTTCTCTTTCAATAAATATGCCCAGCTCAAGAAAGCCTAGATCAAGGTGGCATTAATGTTTAAGTAAGCACATCTGGCTCTATATTCTTTCCATGTAAAAGAAACATAATTTTTGCAAAAGGTCCCGAATGAACATTTTCAATAGTATCTGGATTCATTTATCACATGAAGTACTGGTGTCCACATCTGGGCTGTGTGACTTCATTCCTCTATCCTTCAGATGCCTTTTCTTTGAACTATTACAGGCCAGCTCCTTCTACTTCCTATCATGATTCAAATTCCCTCCACATTGGCAAAACCTCAAGAAAGCCAGGAAAAAAACCTTGTCTTCAGCTCAAGCCCCAGCTCTGCCTCCATAGGAAGGCAATTCCATGAGCCATCTCCCTCTAGTAGAAAGATGGTCAGAGGGGTGCCTGGGTAGCTTAGCCTCTGACTCTTGATTTTGGCTCAGGTCAGGATCTCAGAGTCATGGTATTGAGTCCCAATCAGGCTCTGTACACAGTGAGAGTCTGCTTGGGATCTCTCTCTCCCTCTCCCTCTCCCTCTGCCCCTCCCTCCCTTGCAGACATGCACTCCAAATAGACAAATAAATAAAATCTTAGAAGGGAAGGAAGGAAGGAAGGAAGGAAGGAAGGAAGGAAGGAAGGAAGGAAGGAAGGAAGGAAGGAAGGAAGGAAGGAAAGAGTGATGCCTGGGTGGCTCAACCAGTTAAGCATCTGCGCACCTGCCTTTGGCTCAGGTCATGATCCCAGGGTCCTGGGATCCAACTCCCGCATCAGGCTCTCTGCTCAGTGAGGAGTCTGCTTCTCCCTCTCCCTTTGCCCCTCTCCCTGCTTGTACCTTCTCTCTCTCTCTCTCTCTCTCTCTCTAATAAATAAATATAACCTTTAAAAAAGAAAGAAAGAGAGAAAGAAAAAGAAAAGCCATTAGAGAGTAAAGTGCCTTTCACCAGCTCAAAATAAGCCACTTTCATTCCCAGGAACCTACCAAAGAAAATGCTCAGCTCTCTCTCCATCAGTGGTTTGAACTTTTCAGTTCCACTTGAGACAGATTTGAGTTGACCTGTCAAAGGCTGAGATAAAGTTGGCAGTTGAATTTGAAGGAAAAAGAATGGGAAAACACAAGTTGTTGGTTATTTCCTCTATGTGTGTTATTTCCTCTTAAGTTATAAAAGCCTTTTCTGCTGATTTTGTATACATGTCCCTAGTACAAATAATAGATACTTCCTTTTGGAAAAGTAGTCACCAGCTGAAATTGAGAAGGTTTATGTATAAAGAACTCATTTGTCACAAGGGATAAAAGCCGTGTGGTATATTGGGTATAAACACAAGGTCTGGAGCCAGACTCCTTGCATTCAAATCTCAGGTCCTCCATTTACTACTTCTGGGACTTGGGAAAGTTATTTAATCAATGCCTCCATTTCTTCAACTATAAAATCTGAGTGTTATTAATGGTGTGAATTTCATAGAGTTGTTGGGGTGATTAAATAAGCTAACAACTGGCATGTAGCACTCTACCTGTTTTAACTATTATGATGACGGTGGTATATTCTTTGGAACATACAGCAGGTTCTTGGTTGCTGAGAGAGCCACGCTCAGAAGGAAGAGCCCTGGGTTAAGTAATCCCAATTGTCTTGCAACTCTGATTACTCACTCTACGAACAAAGAGAAGAGATTGAAGAAAAGATGAGCAAACAGTTAAGGTGATACTTCCAAGCCCCATTGGGCAAAACTCCCTCACCCAACCAAAGACTCTAAGTAGATAACTACAAATTAAGAAATTCCTAAAAGAAACTTAAGCTGGGCACAAAATACACTTACTGATAATGTAATTGTGAGTTTAGGATTGTGTCTTGACACCAGCTGTCTCGAAATGAAACACTTGGAGCTAGAGTCACATTTATTAGCACAGAATTGATTTACAAAACTCAAAGAGGGCACGGAATTCCTATGAACTGTAAATTAGTAAATTGCTTTTTAATCTACCATAAAAGATCACTGAAAAGTCCTTTTAAAATCAAAGGTCTGCTAATTCAATCATGAACACGTTTACCCAATGGTGCTCAAGGCAAGAAGAAACTTTAAAGGCTGTGCAATTGCCATTTAAAACATATAATTTAAAAAATGATTTAAGTTTAATTACAATATCCAATGCAGATATGTGTTATTCTGAATAGGCATTGGCCTTGACACTAATATTTGTTTTAAAAATATTTTTAAATTAAATGACACTTCTCGCATTCTGTGTTTCTTGATCATACCTATTGCTCTGTGACCCAAGGAAGACAAGGGCAAGGATGACAATATTGTAGGGGCACCTGGATGCCTCCATCGGTTAGGTGTCAGGCTTTTGACTTCAGCTCGGTCTTGATCTCATGATTGTGAGTTCAGGCCTCACGTTGGGCTCTGTGCTGGGTGTGGAGCCTACTTTAAAAAAAAAAAAAAAAAAGATGCTAATACTATAGACAGCCATACTTTTTGGGGCAGAGTGTGCTTCCCAAGCTTTCATGTACAGAGAGGACAAGAAAGTGAGGGATCGAGTTAGCCTGGCATAGGAATTATAAAATACACGCTACATCACATACAGAAAACATTCTAGTTCAGCAATCTGTCTGCCATATTATAGATGCAGAAATTGAAACCCAGAAATGTGAGGTGCTTTTCTTGCCATTAGTTACAGCCCAATGTCAGAATTTAACCCAGTCCTCTTAATTCAGTCCTTTCTCTAGTTTACCAGTTCTTTCTCTTTTTTTAAGGGTTTATTTATTTATTCATGAGAGACACAGAGAGAGAGACAGAGACATAGGCAGAGGGAGAAGCAGGCTCCATGTGGGAGCCCGATGTGGGACTCGATCCCAGGATTCTGGGATCATGCCCTGAGCCAAAGGCAGACATTCAACCACTGAGCTACCCAGGTGCCCCTCTAGTCTACCAATTCTTAAATTTGAAAGTACTTACAAGTCATCTAGAAATCTTGTTCAATGTGGTGATTCTTGCCCCTATATCAAATGGTATGAATGCAACTGGACCCAGAGATCACACTGAGAAATTCTGCACCATGGGATCCCTGGGTGGCTCCATGGTTTGGCGCCTGCCTTTGGCCCAGGGCGTGATCCTGGAGCCCCGGGATCAAGTCCCGTGTTGGGCTCCTTGCATGGAGCCTGCTTCTTCTTCTGCCTGTGTCTCTGCCTCTCTCTCTGTCTCTCTCATGAATAAATAAAATCTTTAAAGAAAAAAAAGAAATTCTGCGCCAAGTCAAGTATCTTATGGCAGATGTTTTTCAACTTATTAAGCTATTCAACTAATCAATCTGGAAATGAAAGCCATTTGAAAAATTGTACAAATCCACGTCGAATATGCCGTGACTGGTAGACTTTGCTCCACAGTACACTTTTCTACTCAAGGTATGAGTGGTGGAGAAGCAGAATTGTCCTTGGCTGGGAGCTTGTTAGAAATGCAGACTCTCAGGCACTACCCCAGACCTAATGAGTCAAAACATGTGTTTTAACAAGATTCATAGGTGATATGAAATGTACAGTGAAGTTTGAGAAGCACTGATAAAAGGTCCAGCCCCTGGCTCCAAGAATCCTGATGTGGTTATCTATTACTGCATGATAAAATACCACTCAATCCTGTGAGATACAAAAACAGTATTATTCTATCTCATGATTTTATGCATCAGTACTCACCTGGGTGATTCGTTCTGTTCCATGGTGACTGGAACCTCAGCAGGGTGGCTTAAATGTCAGAAGATGGGGTATGGAACTACAAAAGACCTCAAATAGCCAAAGCAATCTTGAAAAAAGAACAAAACTGGAGGTATCACAATCTAATTTCAAGATATACTACAAAACTATTATAATCAAAACAGTATGTTACTTGCATAAAAAGAGACACAGATCAATAGAACAGAATCAAAAGCCCAGAAATAAACCCATGATTTTAAAATTTTTATTTAAATTTAATTAATTAACATACTACGTGTCATTGGTTTCAGAGGTGGAGGTCAGTGATTCATCAGTCTCACATAACATCCAGTGCTCATTACATCGGGCACCCTCCTAGTGTCCATCACCCAGTTACTCCACCCCCCTCCTCTCCAGCGAACCTCAGTTTGTTTCCTATGATTAAGAGTCTCTTGTGGTTTGTCACCCTCTCTGATTTCATTTTTAAACCCATGATTATATGGTCAATTGATCCTCAATAAAGGGGTGAGATCATGCAAGGGAAAAAGACGGTGTCTTCAAAAAGGCGCTGGGAAAATCGGACAGCTACATGCGGAAGAAGGCAACTGGACCACTTTCTTACACCATACACAGAAATACACTCAAAATGGATTAAGGGCCTGAATGTGAGACCTGAAGCCATAAAAATCCTAGAAGAGGACATAGGGAGTGATTTCTCTGCCATTTGCCACGGAGACATTTTCCTACATATGTCTCCTGAGGCAAGGGAAACAGAAGCAAAAATAAACTGCTGGGATTATATCAAAATTAAAAGCTTCTGCACAGTAAAGGAAACAAAACTAAAAGGCAACCTGCCACTTGGGAGAAGATATTAGCAAATGACACATCCCATAAAGAATTGGTATCCCAAATATGTAAAGAACTTAAACAGTTCAACACACACACACACAGACACACACACACACACACACACACATGAGCAATCCCATTTAAAAATGGGCAGAAGAAGGGTACCTGGCTGGTTCAATAGGTAGAGCCTGTGACTCTTGATCTCAGGCTTGTAAGTTCAAGTCTCATGTTAGCTGTAGAGATTATTTGAAAATAAAAAAATCTTTTAAAAAGTGAGCAGAAGACATGAACAGACATTTCTCCAGAGAAGACATCCAGATGACCAACAGATGCATGAAAAGACGCTCAAGATCACTCAGCATCAGGGAGACGCAAATCAAAACTACAGTGAGATATCACCTCACACTCACTGGAATGGGTAAAATCAAAACCACAAGAAACAAGTGTTGGTGAGGATGTGGGGTAGAAGGAACCTTGTGCACTGTTGGTGAGAATGCAAACTGGTGCAGCTACTGTGGAAAATAGTATGGAGTTTTCTCAAAAGATTAAAAATAGAACTACCGTATGATCGAGTAATTCCCCTACTGGGCATTTATCCAAAGAATACAAAGACACTAATTCCTGCTTCTTCCCCTGCTATCACTGGCTTGTGCTCTCTCTCAAATAAATAAATAGAATCTTAAAAAAAAAAAAAAAAAAAGAATCTTAAAAAAAGAAAAAAAAGAGTGGGTTGCTCAAATCTGAGTCATTTTCTGTTTAGAAAGGATAGATAATTTTATGCCTTGACTTCCTCTGCTCTAACTGGAATATCTAGCCTTCTATAGGAAACCCAATCTCCAGTGTGACCCTTGGATTGAGAGAAGCCGCCAGAAATATATGTGCAGATAAGTAAATTTCAAAAAGCAGGAAACCAGTTAAATATAAAGTAGGGTCCTAATTATACAAATAATAAATATTGATAGATAAAATATTAGCAGAAATGGCGAAATATTCCCTGATTATTTCTGAGTTTGAAAATGTGCATGACTTTTTTCCTCTTCCATGTTTCAGTTTCCCAACATGTGTCATTTTCATAATCATAAAAACATATGTGGTCCTAAAGATATATTTTGATTTTTATTTTCAAAGAAGATCCTAAGAACCCTCACCTAACAATGAATTCTTCAAAAACACAGTTTTTACAAACCCTGTCACAAATCCTTCCAGAAGCCCACATACTAGCATTTGCCCTGATAAATGCCAGTTCTGTTCTTCAAGATTTACTTGTCAGGAAATCAAGACACACAGAATGAGTTATTTTAGAAGGAAATGTTCCGGGATTCTGGAAACAGATGATGCTTTCTTTCAGCCTGCTGTCATTCTTCTCCTTCACGAAGATATTGTCGTCATCACTCTGAGTTTAACTCAGCTTGACAGTAGCCACATTTCTGTGTTGATCTTCATCTCCTCTTTTGGTAAAAGTCTGTAAATTGAGGCTCTGCTCACAGCTATTTCATACTAATCAGACACCAGGACTAAATGAGAACCAAGAAAGGACCGGGGGAGATAATGTGAAGCCGGCTGCCTCCCCACAGACATCTACAGCCTGGACCTCATCCCCACGAATGCTGACAAGGCATTCTCTCTTACAAGCCAGGGGGCCGTGGCTCTCACCACCTATCATAAACTACTGGAAGCATAACCTTTCACTTGCTTTTCTTATTCACTCCCAGTTTGCCCTGCTGCTAAAATATTCTGCTTTTCAGCTGCCATTATGAGCGTCTAAATCATCCCTTGTCTAAGGCACCAGCTTTCTTAGTGCAGAAACCACAGACTCAGCAGCCAGGATGTCATCAGCATGCTCGAGATTACATCATCTCCTTCTGCCAACCTTAATACCACTATGGTAACCATCAACAGCAATACCCATGATTATTTCAGTAGAAATATTGAACAGATGTGACAGCCTTGTCAAACTGCTTTGCTGGTGTCCAACCACTCTGTTATACCTTTTGCAATTCTAAAATATCTCTCTGGTCATAATAGAGACAGCATGCACTGACCTCCTGAGTGGGAAACGGTTCCCGAAGCATCAGTTGGCATACTGAATACCAACTACCAGCACCAACTTACATACAGAGTGCTTTACAGTGCACTAATCATTTTTCCACACCTTTTCCTTTTTTGACTCTCACAACAGCTGAGCCTTTGGTGGTAAAACTGGAAAGAGCCCTGGACTTTGAGTCTCAGAATCTTTGAGTCCCAGGATCCCTGGGTGGCTCAGAGGTTTAGTGCCTGCCTTCCGCCCAGGGTGTGATCCTGGGGTCCTGGGATCCAGTCCCACATCAGGCTCCCTGCATGGAGCCTGCTTCTCCCTCTGCCTGTGTCTCTGCCTCTCTCTCTTTCTCTGTCTCTCTCTCTCTCATGAATGAATAAGTAAAATCTTTTTTTAAAAAAAGGAGCTTTGAGTCCCTGGGCATCTGACTACCTGTGAACCTTGAGCAAGCTACTTGAGCTTCTCTTCAGTAAGACGCTTAAGTCTTCTCAACCCAATTTGAAAACCAAATGAGATGGTGCATTTAAAAATAATAAATCATGAAAACAGGATTTCAAATACTCCCTCTCAGCAGCACTCTTCACAGTGGCCAAAAGGCGGAAACAATCTCAATGACCATCAATGGATGAACAGATAAACATGGGTGACAGGTATTAAGGAGGGCACATGATGAGATAAGCATTGGGTGTTATACTATATGTTGGCCAACTGAATTTAAATAAAATTCTAAAACCATAAATAAAATGTGTGACACACGCATGAAATGGAATATTATTCCCCTATAAAAAGGAATGAAGTATTGATACGTGAGTCAGCATCACATACGTGAGTGAGCATCACACTATGCTAAGTGAAAGAAGCCAGACATAAAAAGACACATATTGTGACAATTCCATTTCTATGAAATATCCAGGATAGGTCAAACTCTACAGACAAAACATAGATTTGTGATAGCAAGGAGCTAAGGGGAGGTGGGAATAGGGAGTAGCTGTTTAATGGGTATGGGTTTTCTTTGAGAAGATAAAAATGTTTTGGAACGACATAGAGGTGGTGGTTGCACAGCCTCATTAAAGCACAAAATAGTACTGAATTGATCGCTTTAAAATGTTATGTCATAGGAATTTTACCTCAGTTAAGAAAACAAATTACAAAGCACATGAAAGCCACAGTTAGTATATCCCAGAAACAAAACAGTCTCAAGAGGAAGAAGTGACTTATGAAAGGCCAAAAAGTTAAAAAACAAACATAAGCAAATTGAAACAAAACAAATCACAGAAATCTACTCTAGGACTAAAATCCTGGACTTCTGATGGGCCAGAGGGATCTATATTCCATTATTGCTATCCTGATCTGGATGTAGGAAAAGAGGTTGAAGCTTTTGAGAGGTTGAGAGGTCCCCATTCTTCACCTGGAACTTCGGTCACCTCGCAAGCCCTGTTGTCAAATCTAGTGTCCAGAGCGCACTTGCAGCCACCTCTTCTCCTTATTAATTCACACGGATACTAAGTTAAAATGATAATCTGGCCTAAAAAAATGGGGTCTTTGGGAAACCAGAAGAGCTTCCCTCTTTATCTTGTCTAAAGAAAGAGAAGGTTCCTGAATGCCTTATAGTAAGGGAAGGAGATGGAGAGCTTTATCAAAAATGTACTCTCTTGGCCTCTACCCCATCCAGCTTTTTCAAAATCTGCATTTCACCAAGATTCCCAGGCAATTCGTGTGCATGTAAGAAGTTGAGACACACTGCCCTGGGGTTCCAGACTTGGGATGGTCTCTACTCACATGAAATGAGAGGATGCTGAAGATATAAACAATAAGCCATGTTGGGCCCTTTGGGCCATTTGTTCTGAATAGAAAATGTATTCTTTTTCATCATCTTCATCAACACTCACTGAAAAGCTTGGGAACAGTGGAGAAGGCACGGTTCCCGGACTTATACCTAATTTTACAGATATTCCTAGCCCCCATTATGCTTCTGTACACTGGGAACAGTAATTCCACCTCTCTACTTTTCTAGTAATCTCCTCAATTCCCAAGTAAATGTCTACAAAGACATTATTAAATTATCAAACACCACAGTCAGTGGGAACTTTAGAGGTCATCTGGCTAGTGGTTCCTAAATGCTCTTCCATGGAACGGTTCGGAGTTGGCTACATTAGAATCACCCGGAGAGCATTTCAAAAAGGCACATTCCCAAGGGTATAAAATCAGCTCATTAAATCTGGGAAGAAGTTGTGCAAGATGTGTTTTTAAAAAGCTCTCCAGGTGATTCCAATGCATAGTCAGAGTGGGAAACAGTCTGGCTCAGCCCGTGCAACCCCTCCACAATTTTGTCACCACCTCAGCTAAGTACCTTCAGGGACAAATACATTTCATTTCAGAGCTAACAGAACATCTCTTCCAGGGGCACCTGGGTCTGCCTTTGGCTCAGGTAATGATCTCAGGTTCCTGGGATCGCACCCCATGCCAGACTTCCCAGGGAGTCTGCTTCACTCTCTACCCCCCTCCCCTCCTGCTCGCTCTCTTTCTCTCTCTGTCAAATAAATAAATAAAAATTTTTTAAAAAGTAAAAGAAAAATCCCTTCCAAAGCATCGAGTCAATACCTGCCTTCCTATAATTTCTACCAATTGGTTCTGTCCTTCTGGACCCTACAGAACAATCTGAGTATGCTTCGGATGGAGACTCTCTCTTCATATCACGTGACAGCCCTTCAGATGTCTGTCTCCAGGCACTGTGTCCATCCCTGTCTTCTTCTGAATTTTACTTTTTGCCTTAAGGTCTATTTTGTCCATTAAGAATGAAGCTACCAACTTCTTTTTCTTTCCTCTTACCACTCAGCCTGTAATAATTTACATGTATTGTAATTGCATTTATCTCCTATAAGAAACATGGAACTAGATTTTTAAGAATTCAGTTCATAATTTATTTAAACTGGCAAATTTGGTCGAATTACAATACTTATTGTAATTACTTAGATATTTGGAGTTATTTCTGCCATATTGTTCTGTGTTTTCCTTCCTTTTCATTTTGTTTTCTTACCCTGAATTCTACTACACTGATATTAATAATATTCCTTATTACCTACCTACCCTCTTGCCCCCACTTCTATACATCCCTAGGTTTGGAAGTTGTCCCAGCTTTAGTGGTCATTCTGGAGAGGTCTTGTTTTTCAGTCAACAGGAACAGCTAACAAGATACAAACAATCCACTTTAGTTGTTATCCTTTTTTAATTTTTTAAAAGATTTTGTTTATTTATTAGAGAGCGTGAGAGCACGAGTACAGGGAGGGCCAGGGGAGCGGGAGAAGCAGATTCCCAATGCAAGGATCATGACCTGAGTGGAAGAAAGATACTTAACCAACTGAGCTGCCCAGGTGCCTCCTCTTTAGTTGTTATTCTTAAAAAACTGACATGCATAGTTAATAGTCTACTCTGTCTCCTTAACAAATCAAGGAGCTTAGAACATTTTGACTCTGAATAATCCTCTCCTGCCTTCCATGTAGTTATTTCCAATATTTTAGATTCACCATGTTTGTATACCCCCGGTAAATTAGTGTTGTTGTTTTATGTCAATTCTTTCTTAAGATTGACTCAGATATTTCTCCACTTCCCACTGTCCTTCCTCTCAATTCTTTCTAAATTCAATTTCATCTTTCACTGAGGATCTGTTGGAAAATTCTTTGTGTTCATTTGAACACATTTCATTTTTCCCCTCACTCTTCTATGATAATTTAACTGTAGACACAGCTCTTGATTGGCACTTGGTTTCTCTTAGCACTTTGAAGATCATTCACTGTCTCCTGGGTTTTATTGTTCTTGTAAAGAAGTCGGTGACAGTCAAAATGCAGTTCCTTTTTAGATCACCTCTCTTTTTTTCCCCTGAATTCATTGAAGATTTTTCTTTTGACTTTGGTATTTAGCAGTTTTATTATGATGCGTCTAGGATGCAAATTTTCTTTTTACACCTTCTGTTTGAAATGTATTGTACATATTTTATCTCAAGGTTTATTTCTTTTATTAATTCTGTAATATTATTATCATTATCCCATCAAATATTGTCTCTTCTCCAGTTGCATTATTGTCTCCTTAGGAAAGTCCGATTAGGTATATTTTTACTTTCTTATTCTAAGCTCCATGTCTTTAAGTCTTTAAAAATATTATCCATCTTTTTCATCTCTTCATACTGCATTCCAGATAATTTTTCAGTTCCTTAATGTCTTTTATTGAGTATATAATCTAGTCTGTTTATTGAGTATATAATTTCAAAAGTTACATTTTTCTCTACTAAAAGTTCACATTTTTTCAGATTTTTCTTTTCTATTTTCATGCTCTCTTGCTCTCTTCTTATTCCTTCTTTTGTGTCTTCAATATTTTTTTAAATGCCAGTATACTTAACATACAATGTTATATTAGTTTCAGGTATACAATATAGTGATTCAACAATTCTATACATTACTCAGTGCTCACCAAGATGTATGTACTCTTAATCCCCTTCATCTATTTAATCCATCTCCCCACCCACCTCCCCTCTGATAAGCATCAGTTTGTTCTGATAGTTAAGAGTTTGGTTTTTTTGGCTTGGCTCTTTTTCCTTTGTTCCTTGATTCCACATATAAGTGAAATCATATTTGATATTTGTCTTTCTCTGATTTATTTCACTTAGCAGTATACTTTCTAGATCCATTCATGATGTTGCAAATAGCAAGATTTCATTCTTTTTATGGCTGAATAATATCCCATCGTGTGTGTATGTGTCTGTGCCACTTCTTTATCCATTCATGAATTGATGGAACTTGGGTTGCTTCCATATATTGGCTGTTATAAATAATGTTGCAATAGAGGTGCAATTATGTTTTTTATTTAGTGTTTTTGTATTCTTTGGATAAATGCCCAGTAGGGGAATTACTCGATCATACGGTAGTTCTATTTTTAATCTTTTGAGAAAACTCCATACTATTTTCCACAGTAGCTGCACCAGTTTGCATTCTCACCAACAGTGCACAAGGTTCTTTCTACCCCACATCCTCACCAACACTTGTTTCTTGTGGTTTTGATTTTACCCATTCCAGTGAGTGTGAGGTGATATCTCACTGTAGTTTTGATTTGCGTCTCCCTGATGCTGAGTGATCTTGAGCGTCTTTTCATGCATCTGTTGGTCATCTGGATGTCTTCTCTGGAGAAATGTCTGTTCATGTCTTCTGCTCACTTTTTAAAAGATTTTTTTATTTTCAAATAGTCTCTACAGCTAACATGAGACTTGAACTTACAAGCCTGAGATCAAGAGTCACAGGCTCTACCTATTGAACCAGCCAGGTACCCTTCTTCTGCCCATTTTTAAATGGGATTGCTCATGTGTGTGTGTGTGTGTGTGTGTCTGTGTGTGTGTGTGTTGAACTGTTTAAGTTCTTTACATATTTGGGATACCAATTCTTTATGGGATGTGTCATTTGCTAATATCTTCTCCCAAGTGGCAGGTTGCCTTTTAGTTTTGTTTCCTTTACTGTGCAGAAGCTTTTAATTTTGATATAATCCCAGCAGTTTATTTTTGCTTCTGTTTCCCTTGCCTCAGGAGACATATGTAGGAAAATGTCTCCGTGGCAAATGGCAGAGAAATCACTCCCTATGTCCTCTTCTAGGATTTTTATGGCTTCAGGTCTCACATTCAGGCCCTTAATCCATTTTGAGTGTATTTCTGTGTATGGTGTAAGAAAGTGGTCCAGTTGCCTTCTTCCGCATGTAGCTGTCCGATTTTCCCAGCGCCTTTTTGAAGACACCGTCTTTTTCCCTTGCATGATCTCACCCCTTTACTGACGATTAATTGACCATATAATTGTGAGGTTATTTCTGGGCTCTCGATTCAATTCTGTGATCTGTGTGTCTATTTCTTTGCCAGTACCATACTGTTTTGATTATTTCAGCTTTATAGTATATCTTGAAATCTGGGTTTCTGATACCTACAGTTTTGTTCTTTTTCAGAATTGCTTTGGCTCTTTAGTCTTTGTAGTTCCATATATATTTTAGGATTATTTGTTCTAGTTCTGTGAAAAATGTTATTGGCATTTTGATAGGGATTGCATTAAATCTGTAGATTACTTTGGATACTATGGGCATTTTAACAATATTTGCTTTCCCAGTGTATGAGCATGGAATATTTTTCCATTTGTTTTTGTCATCTTCAATTCTTTTCATCAATGTTTATTATGTCTCAGTATGGTAAAAAAAACTCATTTGATAGTTTTGGTTTAAGATTTTATTTATTTATTCATGAGAGACAGAGAGAGAGAGAGAAAGAGGCAGAGACACAAGCAGAGGGAGAAGCAGGCTCCATGCAGGGAGCCCAATGTGGGGCTTGCTCCCAGGACTCCAGGACCAGGCCCTGGACTGAAGGCAGTGCTAAACCGCTGAGCCACCCGGACTGCCTTTATTTGATAGTTTTTAAGAGATCTTTTTATTATCTGACCTCTTGAGTGACTATCCTACCATTTTTCTGTTTGTTGATTTTCACACATATATTTTATAATTTTGTATTGTGAAGTCATCTTCAGTAGGTTTTCTCTAAGAAGTTTTGAAGGATGGAAAGATGGTCCTTCAAAAGAGAATTTTTGCTTTGGCTTCTGCCAGTTGGCCCACAAATATCACCAACTCCAGACTAAGTTTTTGTTTGTTTGTTTGTTTGTTTGTTTTTAGTTACCCGGTACCCATCTCAACAAGAGCACTCCTTAATCCTCATGACCTATTTCACTCATCCCCCTGACCCCTTCTTCTCTGGTAACCTCCCATAAGTTTGTTCTTTATAGTGAAGAGTCTGTTTCTTGGTTTATCCAAACTACTTTCATGTTAATTTCTTATCTTAAGGGTCCCTTTAATGAAATTAATGTAAATGAAGCCCTGAACCCGCACAAGAAGCAGATCTATCTTAAAGGAAAACTTTTTTTTTTTTTTTTTCCCTCATCTCAGCACAGGCTGAGATAGACAAGTTTTCTTGTGTTGATGAAGAGCTTTTCTTTTTCTAGTGCATTTGTTTTTGGAGGGTCCTTGATTTATGTAGAGATCTCAGTTCTAACTATTGCCTCATATAGGAGACTTTTCCTCCTGTCTCTGTGGTGATAACACCAAAGAAACTGGAGTACCAAAATGGGTGCTAGGGTAGCTATCATGCCAGCTCATTATCTTACTACTCTGTTGTTTTGTTTTGGAACCTTAGGTGTTTCCCTTTCTTTTTAAAAAAAATTTTTTTCAATTTATTCATGAGAGACACACAGAGAGAGAGGCAAAGACAGGCAGAGGGAGAAACAGGCTCCATGCAGGGAGCCTGACATGGGACTCGATCCCGGGTCCCCAGGATCACACCCCAGGCCGAAGACGGCGCTAAACTGCTGAGCCACTTGGGCTGCCCAGTATCTCTCTTTCTTTCTTGTGATATAATCTAGTCATTTAAAAGGATTTTTAAAATATTTTTAGGGATCCCTGGGTGGCACAGCGGTTTGGCGCCTGCCTTTGGCCCAGGGCGCGATCCTGAAGACCCGGGATGGAATCCCACATCGGGCTCCCGGTGCATGGAGCCTGCTTCTCCCTCTGCCTGTGTCTCTGCCTCTCTCTCATTCTCTCTCTCTCTGTGTGTGTGTGTGACTATCATAAATAAATAAAAATTTTTAAAAAATAAAATAAAATATTTTTAATTAGAATTTCTCAATATTTGTGGCAGGAAGGCTTTCAGTTCATCTAGCCTAAAATATTGATGAAAACAAAAGTACCCTAAGTGTTATCTGTATGTAGCATTTTATAATAGCTAAATGATAATTTGTCTCACCACAGATTTTCAACTGTATTCAATGACACTAATATTAAAAGGTGAAAAGCAATGCTTTGTTATACCCATAAAATGTTCATATGCAAAGTGGGGCTGTTAAATATAGATTGAGTCTGTAAATTAAACAATTATATATCTTTATATGGACACTATTTGCATATGTTCTCTAGTAAATGAAAATGAAACTCCAAAAATGAGTTTTCCTCTTCTGTGGTTACTAATTTCTTAGAAGTGAATACCTTCATGTTACACTAGGCATCTTAAGTTTTGAAAATAATAACAGTAGTATAATTCTTCAATGAAGATAGTAGAGAAGGGACGCCTGGGTGGCTCAGCAGTTGAGCGTCTGCCTTTGGCTCAGGGTATGATCTTGGTGTCTGGGATTGAGTCTTGCGTCAGGTTCCCTGCAGGGAGCCTGCTTCTCTCTCTGCCTGTGCTTCTGCCTCTCTCTGTGTCTCACATGAATACATAAATAAAATCTTAAAAAAAAAAAAAAGTAAAATAGCAGGAAAAAAGGAACCAGAAACATAACACTGATCAAACACTGTAAATAGTTTTGATATAGGGCAGAGAGTTAGCCAATATGGTTATTTCCCTCAATTCCACCATTAACTTATTGCATAACCCAAGAGCAGCTTTCTTTTTTTTCTTAATGGCTGTCTGTCCATCTGTAATTTATAGCTTTGCCAATGATTATCCATGATCTAGGGAGAGCTTCTAAGGCCATGGGGCTCCATGTGCTCATCAATAGGAGTAAGTGGCACTACCTGGTCAAGGTATCTTCATATCTAAACCCCATGGTTATAAATCCTGGGTAAGAGACACTTGTGGAAAATACAAGTCCCTTTTTTTTTTTTTTTAGAATGTGTAAAGTTGAGTGTAAATTCAGTGTAAGTTGAGTGGGGATATTTTATGTGGAGCCGCTTTATTTATCCACAAGTACATTAATAGCTATAAATATGATTATATGTGAAGATTTGATGACAAAAAATTTTAAGAGCACAGAAAAAGGAATCAGAAAACCTAGGCTCTGATCAGACAATCCCTCTAAAAAGTTTAGATTTAGCCTCCAATAAAAAGCTAATACCAAAATGTATTCTATCTCTACTCAGTAAATATCACCTTCAAAACTCCCATGCTGTGAGAACTGTACATCTTGGTCTGTGAATGCTATATTCCATATCAAGCCCAAGATCTTCTTGCCTTCAAAGCATTCTAAACTGCACTCACTCTGCATTTCTCACTTTTCTTATAAGTATCGATGTCAAGATCTCAAAAGGACATGAACTATAAAATAAATATCTATGAGTCCATATTGACATAAATAAATGATTGAATACTTAAGTAAATGGGAGAGACAAATTTCCTTATAACAATTTATATAGGTACTCCTCCCTAGGAGTGTGGGATGGACTTAGTGACTTGTTTCCAAAGAATAGAGTATGGAAAGTGTTGGGGAGAGACTTTACAGTGGAGAAGGCTGGCAAACACCACCTCAGTCAAGTGATTGAGGTTAACCTCTCCAGAGATAAGTCATGATGATAGCATGTACCTCCTGATGTGATGTGATGGAAATTCCTCCCCTATGACATACTGTCTCCAAACTCCAGTCTAATCATGATAAAAATGTTAGATAAACCCAAATTGAAAGACATTCTACAAAATAGTTAACCAGTACCCCCTCAAAGCTCTCAAGGTTGAAAAACAGGGAAGACTAAGAGACTGTTGTATATCAGAGGAAACTAAGGAGACATGATCACTTAACACAATGTGGAATCCTGGAAGGAATCTTGGAAATTAAAAAGGGACATTAGTGGAAAAGCTAGTGAAATCCAAATACAGTCTGGAGTTTGTGAATAAAATTGTACTGATGTTGGTTTCTTAGTTTTGGCAAATGTATCACTGGTATATAAGATGCTACTGTTGGGGAAAGCGGATGATGGGAACTCTCTGTATTATCCTTGTGGCTTTTCTTTAAATCTAAATTTATCCAAAATAAAAAGTTTATTAAAGAAACAATGACCCAAAAGAGTTGAAAACAGATAACTCAAATACTTACATGTGAATGTTCATAAAAGCACTATTCATAATAACCAAAAGGTAGAAACAACCCAAGTGTCCATCCATGGATGAATGGATAAACAGATTGTGGTATATGCATACAATAGAATATTATTCAGGGTTGCCTGGGTGGCTCAGTGGTCTGCCTTTGACTCAGGGCGTGATACCAGAGTCCCGGGATTGGGTCCCACATTGGGCTTCCTGCATGGAGCCTGCTTCTCCCTCTGCCTATGTCTTTGCCTCTCTCTCTGTATCTCTTGTGAATAAATAAATAAAAAACCTTTAAAAAAATAGAATATTATTCAGCCACAAAAAGAATGAAATACTAATGCGTGCTACATCATGGAATAACATAAATAACATTATTCTAAATAAAAGAAGCCAGACATGAAAGGTCACATATTTTATTATTACAATTATATGAAATATCCAGAATAAGTCAATCCATAGAGACAGAAACTGGGCTGAGAAGATGAAAAAAGGGGAGTACATGTTTAATGGATATGGGTTTTCTTTTGAGGAAACAAAAATGTTTGGAACTAGAGGTAGTGATTGTACAACACTGTGAATGTACTAAGTGACACTGAATTGCTCAGTTTAAAATAGTCAATTTTATATTATGTGCATGTCACCTCAATAATAAAAAGGAAATATAATCTAAGTGTTGAGCTTAATGACAGCCTCAGTGAAAAGACAGAGTAAGGGAAAATAGATCTAGAGTAACAGATGGACCAACCATCCTCCAAAAGAATCCTTAGCAGGGAACTACAAAAATGAGTAGGAGCTAGGACTCTTCAGACAGGAAATGAAGAAGCTGTCATCTAGAAAAAGAGATATCAAAGAACTTAAGACTATATTTCCAGGAATGTTACGTGGATTTTGATATCAAAAGAAAACTCTCAATTAAGTCAGGAACAAGTCTTAATTTTTAATGTTCTTCAGTTTTTCTCATAACATATTTTTCCAATGATCAAGAGCAAGATTCTCCACATCTAGAAGATAAACTCCACAAGGGAGATCATCTCTATCTTTTTGCACTGAATCCTTAGAGCCTAGCACAATGCCTGGTATACCCTGGTAGACTCTTAGTAAAAATTGGTTAAATTTATGGATTTTGAAAAATGTGGGATATACTTTTGGTAAAAATTAGTAATAAAAGATTTCTGGTTTTTTTTTTACAGACATTGCCACTATAAAAACTAATGTGATATTGTTACTGTGTATTATTATTTACCAATATACATATATTTAAATCTTAATGAACTCCTCTGATGCAATGGGAAGTTTCTGATAACAGTTTAAGACTATCATAAACCAACCTGTATGCTTTATTTAACTTAAGCATGGGCAAAACAACTTGTTCCTAAACTCATTCATTCACATGGTTGAAATTCCCCATCCTTTATCAGTATCCCTACATCTTTGCCCATATTTACCAATACAGTAGCTAGAATTTTTTTAAAAGATTTTATTTATTTATTCATGAGAGACACACAGAGAGAGGGAGGCAGAGACACAGGCAGAGGGAACAGCAGGCTCCATGCAGGGAGCCCGATGTGGGACTCGATCCCAGGACTCCAGGATCACGCTCTGGGCCGAAGGCAGGCGCCAAACCACTGAGCCACCCAGGGATCCCCCAGTAGCTAGAATTTTTTTAAAATATTTTATTTATTTGAGAGAGAGAGAGAAAGAGCATACAAGTTGTTGGGGGGGGGGCGCTGCAGAGGGAGAGTGAGAAGCAAGCTCCCCACTGAGACGCTGCCTGATGCTGGGCTTGATCCCAGAACCTTGGGATCATAACCTGAGCCAAAGGCAGATGCTTAAATGACTGAACCACCCAGGTTCCCTAGTAGCTAGAATTTTTAAACATAGGCCCTTTGAGCTAAAAAATGAGGATAGAGAACTATCTGGATCTCGAGGAAGCCATTTTTTAATATTATAATTCTACTTGTAATCATTTATGCAACAGTAACTATGAACAACAGCCAGTCATTCCCTTCAGTGATTTATATAGTAACACTGCATCTAGAGGAGACATGTTAAGCTAACCTGCAAAGTTTAAAAATTAAAGTATATAAAGGCCAAAATTTTCCTTTATGTAAGAGCATTTTGTAGAATAATGATGTACTTAAAGGGCAGGCTCTACAAACTGCTGGAGTTTATTTCTCTGTTTCATCCCTCACAGATCCCTGTGATCTCTGGTGAGAGATTCCTTTAGGACTCCTTTTAGTCTCATGTCTTCAGCTATCAAGAAGGGTGACAACAGTACTGACCTGACAGACTGCTTCTAAGGACTGCTTGAGCTGATTTATCTAAAGCTTCCAGAACAGGATGGTCAACTCATGTCAGTCATTATTATTATGATCACCAAACATTACCATGTAATATTGTGATCATAAAATGAAAAAGAGGTCTTTTAAAACTATTTCCTCAAAGAACAAAGATTTCCCTCAGAAACAGATAAGTTGCATAATGCTGTTACATTCTTGAACAAAAGCTCTCCTGCCAGCTTATGCATATGTTCTAGAAGGAATACTATTGAGGATTTGAAGAAGAAAGAGGAGTCAATGCAAAAAGTAAAACTATAATGGTGGATGAGACATACCCTTCTTTTTTAGGTTTTATAGCGGCCAAGTATCTCAGCCCCAGTAATTAACCCAAAGGATATACATTCTAAAATATCATTCAAATATTATTCCATTTAGAATTTTCAAAATATACGTTTGGGGGCCGTAGAACATACTGGTTTCTTTCTGAGATAAATGAAAAATTAATTCCTAAATTATATGATTTATTTTAAAATTATAATAACTTGAAACATTATCAGTAACATAGGTTTATAGAAATAGTTGTTCATAAATAAATACTATACAAGTCAGGAAACCAGGCACAGATGAATTTATAGAAATAACTAAGTTATTAAGATGTAAGTGCTTTAGAAAGAATAATCTGAAAAAAACTTCTGTTAGCTGGAGAGAGGAAATTTGCTGTCTAAATGAGATCTAGAACTGGAAACCAGTCAGCAAGTTCCCTTTCCCCAGTTCCACCATTTGTCATACAGCCCAAGACAAAGTTCTCAATTTCATTATGGCTCTGTCTCTATCTAAATATTTGCCACTTATACCCATTAATAGAGATGCTGTGAGGATTCAAGAGATAATATTAGTTAAGAATCCTGATATGCACGTAAACACAAAACCTTATCCCTGGTAAATAAGATGGTTACCCTGGCGGGCTCTGTTAAATATGTTTGGTGCTTGCCAATGGCGATGGTAAGAAGGATAAGCCAAACGAGCAGCTCCTACATGACCTTGGTCCAGATTTGGGAGTGGCCAAAGTGAGATGGGCAAAGCCAAATGGTAGTCCTATATATGGGGTGCCTAAGGGTCTCCGATGAGAACGAGGCTCCAAAGTTGCCTCTGTCTCCAGGTGTCGGGACAGTTGGAGGTCAGTAAAAGATTCGTTCAGCACTGGACAGCTCCCGGCTCAATGGAGTCCACCTGCGAGCGAAGAATGTCCTTTCTCACAACCTTTCCTGAGAGAAACTGAAGACTGTCAACAATGGCCTTTGTTCACTCTTCCAGAAGAGCAAAACTGAAAATACATTAAGCACTTCAAGCCCTTCTTAATTACCGAAAATAACAAAAACAGAAATGGAGATTTGATTTTTAATCACCCACATGCAAGCATTTAAAAGCAATGACTTTTTTTTTTTTTTAATTTAAATGTGTTCCTCCAGTGCTGTGCATGGAAAAAAAGAAAACTTCATTTTTTTGTCTTTGCCTTTTGGTTTTACAGGGACAAAATGCAGAATAAACTTCCTTAATTTTCACTTCAGTGTTTGCAGCTTAGGATTCCATTAATATATCCTTTCCCTCGGTTGTGCAGGGTCCTCGTTTGCAGTCAGTTCATTCCACACTGATGTATATTTCATTGCCCAAGGCTTAATTTTGATTTATTGTCCATCCATAAATTAGAAAAATATGCTCTGGAATTCCATCCCGCTGAAAAGCTGTGCCTGATGTCAGGGGACTGGGTGATATTTAAGATGTCAGAAATACATATTGGATTAGTGTGCTTTGTTTCCCCACAACAGCAGGTGTTTAATCATAGCTGATGGCTGAAGTTAAATGCATTAGGACAGCAGCAGCCAAGAAGATGGAGTTTTTCTAAACCATACAAACTCCAGGATAAATAACTCAAAACTAATTGTGTGTCCACATCTTAGATACATTTTTATTTACTTAATACATTAAACAATGAAAATAGCCTCTGGCACTTAACTTCATGTTTAGGAGGCTGTACAAATATTTTATATTAGTGAAGTGTTGGCTGTTTAAACATAATTACTATTTCCCTTACTGGCCCTCTGGCGGCTTTATGTAAAACATTTCTTAAAGCAGAAAAGAATAAAGGCTGAAATCTCCCAGTAATTCAATGATAAGAAATTTTTAGGGTTTGCTTTTTCTTCATAATATAATTTGAATGCTTATATCTGTCCACATGCCCATTTTTTCCACCATCCAAATGATGCTCAGTATACCCACCAACCGGGCATTCCCCCTTCGTCTTCTTTGTAAAGTACAGGATCTCTTTGCCATTATGTTTATATTAATTAGAGTTCTGTGTGTATAGAAAAATGATCAAGCTTGGTCTGGAGCAATTTAACTGGAGGCTGGAGAGGAGATGCTTAGGAGAGCAAACATTTTCAAGGTGCAACCGGTGACCTGTAACAAGCCAGAGAGATTCATGGCGAGAATCGTATATTTTGACACAACAGTGATTTGATTAAAAGAGAAAGTAATGGGTTTAAACAGTCACTATGAGGATGTAGCCAGACTTTGGTAGCTTTTTGCAATTTACTTTACAAACCAGTGAGAGAGCAAGAGAGAGAACCTTTGCTGCTGGAAAAGCCACTTGAATTCAGAAACAAATATAAACAAATATTGAGTGGTTGAAACTAGTTTTTTGCCTATTCTTCCCCCCCCCCCTTTAAACACACATCTATGGCAAAGACAGGATAATACAAACAAAGGGTTGCACAAGGGGAGGTGGGTGGGGGGATGGGGTATCTGGGTTGATGGGCATTGAGGAGAGCACTTGAGGGGATGAGCACTGGGTGTTATACTATATGTTGGCAAATTGAATTTAAATTTTAAAATGTAAAAAAAAGGAAAAGAGAATACTGAGGTTACTTTGAGAATGGAAATAGAACTAGATTTAATTTTTCTTGGATATTTTTAAACGAATTAATTTTGAGGTCAGACAACTGAATCAGTCTGAAAAGAAAAGGAAAAAATGCAAGCCTCTGCATTAAAAAAATAGATTTTATTTATTTGAGAGAGAGAGCATGAGTGGGGTGGAGAGGGAGGGGGAGAGAGAGAAGTAGACTCCCTGCTGAGCAGGGAGCCTGACTTGGGGCTCAAATCAAGGACCTTGGGATCATGATATGAGTTGAAGGCAGGTGCTTAACCAACTGAGCCACCCAGGTGCCCAGAAAATCTCTGCATCTTGACAAAAATAAAAATTTGTATTAGAAAACTGAAATAGTTAATTTATTTCACTTAGATAAGCAGTATATCCCCAAGAATAGCTAACATACCTAAGTTCAATGTAGCATCAAATTTAATTCTAATATAGTGGTTGAGAATAGTGCAGTGTGGTTTGAATTAAATAGCTTTAAAAAGAGGATTAATGAAACCTTGTTCACTAAAAAAGTGCAAGTCACAAAACATTCTAATAGTATGATCCTATTAACATATGAATATAAGAAAAAACAAAACGAAAGAAATCCTATTCTATATATGTGCACATTTCCATGAATAATTATATCACCACAGAAGAGCATCTGAAAGCAAATTGAGAACAGTAGTTGTCCCTGAGGAGATTTTGATTTTTTACTCCATATACTTTTGTGTTGTTTGATTTTATTTAAAATGATAACTTCTTAAGATGTAACTTATGTAAATTAATAACTAAACAATCTCAGTAAAGCTCTGTTTTTAAGGGAAAAAAGAGAGCTATTCCCTATTCTGATACAAATATTCTGTCTGAATAAGATCAGTTGTGATTATTACTTAGTAATTATGCGTTAAATGAAATAGTCATTGAATGTTGTTAAAAGGTAAATCCTTTGAAGAAAAAGTCTTGGAGCACCTGGGTGGCTCAGTGGTTGGGCATCTGCCTTCGGCTCAGGTTGTGATCCCGAGATGCTGGGATTGAATCCCACATTGGGCTCCCTGCAAGGAGCCTGCTTCTCCCTCTGCCTCTGTCTCCGCCTCTGTCTGTGTCTCTCATGAATAAATAAATTTTTTAAAATCTTTAAAAAATTTTTTTTAAAAAGCTTAAAAATTACAGCCTAAGGAGGTAGGTGGGGGGATGAGCTAAATGGGGGATGAGCACTCAGGAGGGGACTTGCATCAATGAGCACTAGGTGTTGTACATAAGTGATGAATCACTAAACTCTACTCCTGAAACCAACATTACATTATATATTAACTAACTAGAACTTAAATTAAAACTTTAAAAAAGGGATCCCTGGGTGGCGCAGCGGTTTGGCGCCTGCATTTGGCCCAGGGCGCGATCCTGGAGACCCGGAATCGAATCCCACGTCGGGCTCCCGGTGCATGGAGCCTGCTTCTCCCTCTGCCTATGTCTCTGCCTCTCTCTCTCTGTGACTATCATAAATAAATAAAATTAAAAAAATAAAATCTTTAAAAAAATTTAAAAAATTACAGTCCTGGGGCACCACTCTGGCTCAGTCATTAGAGCATGGGGCTCTTGATCTTGGGGGTGTGAGTTCAAGCTCCATATTGGAGATAGAGATTACTTAAAAATAAAATATTAAAAAAAAATAAATTACAGTCTCAATGAGGTGTCCACATGGAGTAATCTCACTGATACTTTCATGTTCTCTCTGGAAGCTCATTTGTTCCCACCCCACCCTCAGCCTCAATGGCCCTGGTAAAGTGGCTGCTTCAACTACTAAGCATTTGTTATTACACTAGGCATTTCACATCCCAAAAAACAATACCAAAAATAAAAATAAAACAAGGGTACGAATACTGCTCTTTGTCCCAGATTTTCTAATAATAATATTTCCTTGGTAAAATGTTATGTTTTTCTGATATTTAAAGTGATATTTTGATGCTTTTGTTTTTTTAAAAGAAGGTTGTAAAATGGATTTCTCATTTATTACAATAATTTTCATACCAATTACTATCTTTCCCTGTTTTGCATCTGATATCCTGAAGTTCTTCAACTAATTTATCTCAAAGAGTGTCATATTCTTGGGGAAAAAGAACATGTGGGGCATTATGACTCTCACTCCAAATTGTATCATATTCTTTCTCATATTTTTAGCCTGGATGTTGCAGGTCAGCTCCCCCCTCCCCCCCCCCCCCCAGGAAAGAGACTCTGGTAGGGGGTTTATTGGAGAGTGTTCTTAGAGTCCCACTGATGGGAGAAAAAAGGCAACAGGAGTGGAGGGAGGGAGGTGCTATGCCATCACCATAAAGGCTTCAGCTGATCCACCAGGAGCTCTGGGGCTTGGTGGTCCTGCAAGGTCATTCTGCCTTTGTACCTCACACTGACTAGTTGTCTGACACAGGCTGACCCTAGAGGGGAGTGTAACTTCAGGCAATGCAACACCCTTTACACTCCATATCCACCAGATTGAGTTTCCAAGTCTCATTATCTTCATTTTCATCTACAAACCCCTCCCCCAACAGTATTCATTAAACAGTGGCTACAGCCCTCTCTAAAACAAAAGAAAGGAGCAACATCACTGAGGAAAAGCATTAAAAAACATAATTCCAAGGCATTTTTGGTAAATGAGGCTCAAAGTAGAAGGGTGGAAAACATTCATTGTGTCAAGGAAGCAGCAAAGCAGAGAGAATGATATAATGAGCGCCCCTGAAACTTTGTTTCCCAATGTTCTTGATTCTTACTGCAGGACTATTTTTCTGCTTTGTTTCTTGTATTTGTATCAAAAATAATTAATGACACATTTTAGGAATGGGTCTGGAGACTATTAACTGGAATTTTCTATTATGTATGCAGTAGAATGGCTCATATATACATTATATCAAGTACCTGATATTTTGGTCTGAAAGACAAAAGTAAAGAACATCGAGTACCCATGACTGTTTCCCTGGTTTTTTGTTTGAAGGAAACCTGGTTCTAAGGGGAGCTGGCGCAAAGTGGATTTGCAGAGCAAATGGGTAAAGTGGACCTTACCAAATGCTCAGGGACCACGGAGGCCACCTTCTGAACTGGGAAGAGTGTTATCGACTTGTCCTCATCAATATGACAACTTGAACTTAACTCTGACTTAGCAGCACAGAAATGGAATGGGCATATTTTGAAGCAAATGACATTAATTAAGTCTAGGTATCTGGGAAGGAGAAAATACAAATGTTTTAAAGAGCTTCTTCACAGGAATACTTATTTAACCTCTGGTTGCCAAAATAGAAAACATGTCTAGAGAAGAAAAAGCTCGCCATATTATGTTTCCCTAATACATCACACAGGAAATAAGATTCCACAAGCTTTATCCAAATAGCAGTCCTCCTCCAGATACACTCTAAGGAAATCCAAATCCTGCTTGTTCTG
Source organism: Canis lupus dingo (assembly GCF_003254725.2). Taxonomy (NCBI): domain Eukaryota; kingdom Metazoa; phylum Chordata; class Mammalia; order Carnivora; family Canidae; genus Canis; species Canis lupus. The sequence continues at coordinate 28,697,933 of NC_064245.1, read as the reverse complement.
ATGCATAAGAAAATGAAGATACGCAAAGTACATATCTGTTTCTAAATATCTCCACGATATTTTTTTAAAAGATTTATTTATTTATTTTAGAAAGAGAGAGAGCGCACAGGAGAGCATTAAAGTAGGGGGAGGGGCAGAGAGAGAGAATCTTAAGCAGACTCTCTGCTGAGCCTGGAGTCCTACACCCATGAGGTCTTACGACCCATGACATTATGACCTGAGCCAAAACCAAGAGTCGGATGCTCAACCAACTGAGCCACCCAGGTGCCCCGAAGCATCTCCACAACATTAACACCCCAACACATGTGTTTATATCCGTATAAAAAGTCTGACAGTACAAAAGATAAGCACATTCTGAGGGGCAAAAATAATGGAGCTAATTGTCTACAATCCTTGCAAGATCTAGGATTATTAAACACCTGACCTATATTAGCTATTATTATTAGGATCACTCACTCTTGGACTTGAAATTTGACCCTTCATTATTGGTTTCTTTAAAGTTTAACCCTTGACGATAGTTTGTGTTGTAAGAGTAAATGTGGAAGTATATAAGGAGAGATAGGAGACAAGGGGGGGGGAATACACAAAACAGCAAGAACAACAAACTATTACAGTGGAACGTCCCAATAATAATAGTAATAGCTAAAATAGGTGGTGCTTTCTGAGATTTCCTTCTCAGAGTTTCACATGTATTACTTAATAATCAGAGTAATAACCCTAAGAAGTTGAACTGCCATCTTCTCCACTTCTACAGATGAGGAAATTGAGGCTTGGAAAGGCTAAATATCTATGCAGCATGGATAGGAAGTGGTACCAACGAAACCATAGCTCAAGCAGGCCACTTCTGCGTAAGAGAGCAGCTTGCACTTCTGTGTAAGACCCTATATGTCTACAGACTCTTGAAGGTTAGGGCTGCAAGAGACTTTCAAGATCCAGAGACCATCCTGCCCAAGCCTCTCCCACTACTGGCAAGGAAACTGAGGCCCAGAGCAAAACACAGGGTAGCTCTACATCACTTTTGTGTTCATGTGCATTATCTCCCGCAAAGATATGTAATTACATGATAAATGATACTGTGGTCTGCAATATTTCTATTTGCTCTGGCAATAAATCATGAGGACATTGAAATGTCCTGGGTTATCTAACCAGACCTACAATCTTTACTTTCATGTGGATTGCTGGCCAGAAGAAAACATATTGGATCCTTGGATTCCCTTGAATAGTGTTTCTGAGGATCAGCTGAATCAGGGCCCAATTTTCCCTGGACTTCTGATACATAAATAAGATCTGGTTCTGCATAACAGAGCAACTTGCACTTGTGTATAAGACCCTAGCTGTGACAACGAGAGCAGCCCCCAATATCTGGAACTGAGAAGATTCAGGAATGCTATAAAGTCTGGGATTGATTTTCAGGAAGATCCTTGGAATTCCTAGGGGCCACCGCACCAATATGGCCCTTGTCTTGTATTCATGGGCTTGGAGCTATCTGAGAGCAGGGACTCAGTTTAAGGATGAGGACACCGTCAACATTTTTTTTTTTTACTTCAGGAGAAGGAACATTTAAAGATCTATCATTTCTTCAATGTGGAGCTGGATTTTCCCTATACCCTACTTGATATTACAAAGAATGTACCTCAAGCCAATGATTTCTGCTCTTTCCTACTTTGTCAGAAAATATAAGTGGCTTGACAGTCTCCATTCAAAGTCTGAAAAGCATCTGCATATACTAAATAAATCAGGTTTTCCTTATTCTTCTCTTATCATTCTCCAAAGAATCATCATAGATCTATTCAGAAAACACTGATTCATAGTAGGCTGGAGGAATTTCCTTTAGTAACTGAATTATAGTCACCCAGTGGTTTGGTGACAGATTCTGTACTACAATTTAAGTATTCTGAGTCCAACATTTTACATCCTGAAAACAGGCCAAACTGGCCTCTTAGGCTTCATTGTTTTGGGATCATTCCCTGTTGTTAAGTTTTCAAACGTCTGCCCTCTGTTCCCGGAACACCTTGTGCTTTGTTCAGGGCCAAGGTGTTGAAAGTTGTCACACCATCATTCCTGTCTTGGAAAAGCCCCCAGATCTCTCTGCTCACCTTCTCTTGTCTTCCTAAATGAGAACTAAAGCATGGGATCCTGTGATGTCATTTTGCATTGCTCAAGTTTATGTATTCTTAAACAGACACAGAGTGTTACATGGTGAAACAATCCTATGCTGTGAAAATAGGCCGCCCTGTGTTTGGATAAGACATTTCACCTCTCTGGGCATTTCTCATCTCTAAAATGGAAATAATGATTCCCACTTCGTAGGACTGCTGTAAAGCCTAATGACACCAATATACACCATTTGGCATATACTAGGTGCCCAATAACTGGTAGCCACCATCGCTGTCAATCTTCTAAAAGATAAGGATTATTCCAGTGAAGATGTTCTGTGTAATACTCATCATAAGAGGACAGAAGAGCAGGTACCAATGGTAAACCCAACTTTAGCTGAACCTTCCTCAGGCTGTGGACAAATATCCAAGGGCAGCCGCTCCACCTGGGTCTCCAGAAAAGGTCCAACTAGTCCAGAGGTGATAACATCAGGGGAAGGGAAAGAGAAGTAAGGAACTCCAGATGAGGAGCTGGCCTCCCCACAGCCCCAGCACACCTGGCCTCCAAACCAGAGATGAATCAAGATGGCCTGTCTCCCACCTCTCTCAGCCTCCTTGCCCTGCTTTCCAGCAGGACCAATGCTACATGCCAAAGTGCTCTAAATCACTTCAGGACCTTCAAAGCCAGCAGCTCAAGAACTCGTCACCCTTTTCCACGTGTGATTTTTACACATATACAAGGATATTTTTTAAAGCGAGCTACTAAATGAATCCGATAGTCCTATCACTACTACAGTGATAATATTTTTAAAAGGACTGCAAAGGCTTTAGCTTGGCAGCCCGCTTAGGTAAAGCTGTGTTGAAGACTCTCTGTTGCTTGTTTTTATTCACTTTACCTCAGAATAAATATAGGCTAACACTCATTCCTAACAAGAAATTAGGAAACACGTGTAGAAAACTGTGCAATATGAAAAGACCAGCACAAAACCTAGAAGATACAGAAGGGAACATGGAAACTGAAAACAATTATGTTAGAATGGTAAGGCATGTGGGAAATTTCTTTCTTCTAAAAATTATTTTAATTTGGAGTATTATTTCTAGGATTAACAAAATTCCCACATTGAGAGTAGGGAACACCAATCTTCTAAGGGATCCTTAAAATTAATGTCAAACTTTTCTAACAACAAAAAAAATGAACAGTCTTATTTCTTTAGTTCTAAATATGTGGTGATATACACACTTACATAATACAGTCATTAATGCACACATTAGAAAAAGTTAACATTTATATGGTATTATTACTAATGATGCAGCATTCATTTTTCTCTTTATAATAATTAATTCTAGTATTCTGACTTGCAAATCACACAAAATTGGAAGGGAAAGCTTATCGATTCAAAGATAAGAGTCGTATCCCAAAACTCTAGACAGCCTGGCAAGAAGGATCAGCTCCAACAAGAAGGCATTTAACAGGTATTAATGTAATGTCCTATAGTCGGATACAAAAAATTACCTGCCAAAGTACAGAGGTGAAACATCTTACCAAGAACAAGGAGACTGGATTTAGGGCGTTTATTGTCTACAACCTCAGGAGAGGTGACCAATGTGCTAAAGCTACCCTAAAAGCTAAAGTAATTTTAGGGCCACTTTGAGGACAAGGAAGGCACTGAGTCTCCTGCAGAGTCCCTAAATGAAACCCAAACTGGAATACAGTACTCGGAAACTTGGACAACCTGTCACTAAAGGGTTCACTCGGAGGCAAAGTTCTTTCCCAGTCTATGACTCTAATCACCCAATTCCCACTGTCAACCAAGGGTTCATAATCCAGGATACACGGATTCTATAGAGTTGTGAATGGGTTATTGCTGCAAACATTCTAGCAGCACATGCAAACTGGTTTGTTCCCTATGAAATAATAATGCATTAAAAGACTAATGCTCTAGATGGGTGTGTCTCAAAGGGAGTCACGCTATTGCCCAGAAGACAGGGCACTGCCGCCCGAAGAATTGTCTGAGCCCTCCACCTGCCAAACAACTTCAGATGTTCAGATTTGGACTTGGACAGTAGACGAACGTCCGTGAACGTGAGAAAACCTTTGGTAATTGTCTTCACCTCCATTCTACGTATAGACATAAGGTATTTTCACGTAGTTTTAACATACACGAATTTTCCGCATGTACAACTACTTCGTGCGCTGTTTTGTCTGCCACTTTGCCAAGTATACTTCACGACTTTGGAAGATCATGTTATCAACAGCAGCGCAGCTGGTGGGTTTGGAGTTTCCTCAAAATACCTCCAACCCTCCACGTCCTCCGGATGGCTCTGCGTGGAGGAGCAAATATACTTCTTTAGCCCTTATTTCAAAAAGGCTCCATCCCCTCAGCACCTCCCCACGGTTTCGCTCCCCCCACCCCCCTCACCCCTATTCCCTCCCCCCACCTCCCACCCCCCCAGCACAGGCTCAGTCCCATCCTACCCCCTCAGCCCTACCCCCACCCCTACCCCCCAGCCCTGCCCCCTGCCCCCCACCCCCCACCCCCCCACAGGCTCGCTCCCTCCACCTCCCACCCCCACCCCTCAGCACAGGCTGTCCTACCCCTCCTACCCCTCCGCACCTCTACCCTCCAGCCCTCCCCCCCGCCCCCCAACAGGCTCGCTCCCCCCACCTCCCACCTCCCACCCCTCAGCACAGGCTCAGTCCCACCCTACCCCCCCAGCCCTCCACCCGTCCCCCCACAGGCTCGCTCCCCCCACCTCCCACCCCTCAGCACAGGCTCAGTCCCACCCTAACCCCCAGCCCTCCCCCCACCCCTACCCCCCCAGCCCTCCCCTCGCCCCCCCACAGGCTCTCTCCCCCCCACCTCCCACCTCCCACCCCTCAGCACAGGCTCAGTCCCACCCTAACCCCCAGCCCTCCCCCCACCCCTACCCCCCCCAGCCCTCCCCCCACCCCCACCCCTCAGCACAGGCTCAGTCCTACCCCTCCCCCCACCCCCCGCCCCTCGCGCGGGCTCGCTCCCGCCCCCCACCGGGTCCCCCACCGGGTCCCCCCCACCGGGTCCCCCCGACCGGGTCCCCCCACCCCCGCCCCGCGGAGGCCCGGCCCGGAGCTTCCGGCGCTCGCTCGCGGCCCAAGTCGAGGCCCGGCCGCCCCGCGCCGCCACCTGCCCTCCGGCTTCGGGCGCTGTGGCCCCCGACTTCCTGTTATTAATGTTTTTTAAAAGAAAAAAAATGTAAATCATTACTCAGCTCGGCTCAGCCACCAGGCAAACCGTGTTTAATAAATTAGCGTAATCTATTCCGCAAGCGGCCTGTGAGCGCGGTGTTTCCTCCAGTTAAGGGAAACATTTATATTCTCTCCGGCCCGCGCTCCGGGCGCCCCGGGAGCCCCCGCGCCCCCCCCCGGAGCCCCCCCCGCGCCCCCCCGCGCCCCCCCGCGCCCCCCGCCGCAGCCTCGGGGGCCCCCTGCGCCCGGCCCGGGCGCTCGTTCCCGCGGGGGGGCCTCCCCGCCGGCTCCCCGGGAAGTAGGAATTCCTGACGCGGCCGGAGGGGGAGGGGAGCGCGGGCGTCCTGACGGGATTCGAGGAAGCCCCGCGGAGATGATTTAGGGGCCGCGATAATTCACTCAATAGGGGCCTGGGGCGGCTCGCGGGCGCGGGCGCGGGCGGGCAAGTGCGGCCGCCTCGAAAGGGCGCGCGGCGAGGTGGGGAGCGGCCCCCTCAGCGACATTCCAGAGCTTTCAGCAGGAGCGAGCCGTGCACGGCCGTACTCTTTCATCCGCCCGCTGTGGTGGCCTTTAGCTTCCTCTGCGTGAATATTAAATTTGAGATGGCGCCGCAGCAACACGTTTTGGAGAGTGTTCTTTGGGCTGTTATTTGTATGGTTGGTTTAGCTTCTCGTTTGTTAACCTTTTAAAATGAGTATCGTTGAAAATGGATAACTGTGCAACCGGAACTCGCAAAGATTAGGGGAAATATAATGCTTTGGGACAGGTTGTTACTAAACCAGGTAGAGGACGGAAGTTTTTATTGATCAAAACACAAAAGGCATAGAGAGCGAGTCAGTAAATGGCAAATTACTCTGACAATTCCCAATTTTCATGCAGATTTGGTGAAGCTGCCCCATTCAAAGCCACCACCGGCAGCCTGAATGAGACCACAGAGCGGGGAACACAGATGGGACTTGGCCACAGACACCCTGAAAAGTCAAACTCGCATCGGGGAAAATACTTCCAGAGAGTGTTTTCTTGGACAGGTAAAACTCCGTTTTGCTTTGAAAAGACAAAGACAAACTCTAGTTTGATTGTAAAACAGTTTCTTCAAATGTAGATTCTTATCTGGGGTGGGAGTGGGGGGGTGTAAGGGGGTAGTGAGGGGCCATGAGGAGGGGTGGGGGGGTATTTGCTTGAGATTTTACAAACCCAAGAAGTTTAAATGTGGAAATGCAGTGGTTCTGATTACAACTATAACAACAACAACAACAAAAAAACCATTTTCTCCTTTGGTGTATTATTTCCTGTTTGGTTTCAGTGGCCACTTTCCCGGGCCTATCTGCCATTAAATCAGAGTCCCAGCCAGGAAGGATTTTAGCAAATACAAAACCTTCCCTGCGTTGTGCCCCACACATTTGTGTGGCCTAACACTCCTCCCTCCAAAAATCTTATATTTGCAGAATAAAGCAACAACTTTGACCTCCTCCCTTTTAATAGTAAAAGTGGCTCTTCCAGATATGCTGCATCCATTTTTTTTTTTTTTTTTTTAATCACAGCTGCATTCTGTTATTTTAACAAAACAACTGGCAGGTCTCTATTCACAGAGCTGCTCTGCCACATAGGATACATAAGATGCATAATTAATATGTCCTTTAAACGACTTTCTTAATCAAAAAAGACACTAACTATATGTAAAATTATTCACTTACATATATTGGTTTGTGTGATTTTACACAATGACAGTAAAGTTGGTAGCAGAATATATATTTTTTTTAATTTTTATTTATTTATGATAGTCACACACACAGAGAGAGAGAGAGAGAGAGAGAGAGAGAGGGGCAGAGACATAGGCAGAGGGAGAAGCAGGCTCCATGCACTGGGAGCCCGACGTGGGATTCGATCCCGGGTCTCCAGGATCGCGCCCTGGGCCAAAGGCAGGCGCTAAACCGCTGTGCCACCCAGGGATCCCCCAGAATATATTTTTATATACAACAAAACTTAGCAAATGTGTTTTGGAAGGCATGCATGGTGAAGGTAGTATTACTACTTGTGTTCCTCCTGTTTATATTGCACCATCTCCTAGTAAAGATGTTATATTTTATACAGAGTTGTAAACTACTTTGAAATATAGTAAGAGGCTCTGTTTTATATAAAATAAAGGTCCCTAATGTACTATGTAATCAGTCTCTGGACAAAGACAAGCATCCTTTAAGGCTGGTGGTTTCCCGCCACCGCCTCTTCCAGTCCTCCGACCCTTGACTTTGCTCAGGGTGTCCCTGAAAAGCATTCAGTGCCAGCTGTGGTCGATGCTGGACCAAGTTCCGAGAAGGGAGTTCCTCCTGGACTTAAGAACTATCATCCTTTCCCTCCTCTTGTGAAAAGTCATTCTCAGCCTGACTAAGGGAACTCAAAATAGGAAATCTATTTGCAACATCTCTTTTTGTTTTTCAGAAATAGGATGTAGTAGAAAGCCAGAGAGCAAAGATGTTCCAAGACATGGGTAAGCACATATCCCCAAACTGTTGAGTCTTGGCGTAATTGGTCGTGTTTAAATGATACCACGGGTTTAAACAGCTTCGGGCACACTAAACATATTACCACCAGACAGTTCCCCTGTTTGGGGAACCCATTACGTGCAGATGCAGGGATGGCATGGAGGAGCTACAAACGCAGAGATTGCTCAGCTTTCTGGGAGCCCAGCTTCCACACACAGGCATCAGCAGGCACAAGGCCACCTGCCTTCCAACAAAGGGGGCCCGAATGTGACATGGTGCACATAACCAAATACTTTTGAGGATGTTGGGGACAAGATATTTGAAACCAAGAAAGCTAGGAGTTGGGTGGGCAAGGAAATATAAATACTTTTAAAGTCTCATTTTTTGGGCAGCCCTGGTGGCTCAGCGGTTGAGCGCCTCCCTTCGGCCCGGGGCCTGATCCTGGAGACCGGGGATCGAGTCCCACATCAGGCTTCTTGCACCGGGCCTGCTTCTCCCTCTGCCTAGGTCTTTGCCTCTCTCTCTCTCTCTGTGTCACAAAGACCTAGGCATAAGGAGAAGCAGGCCCCGTGCAGGAAGCCTGATGTGGGACTTGATCCCCGGTCTCCAGGATCAGGCCCCGGGCCGAAGGGAGGCACTCAACCGCTGAGCCACCAGGGCGTCCCAAGTCTCATTTTTCTAATAATAAATTCCAGGGTTTCTTCTCATTAAATAAATAAAGGTGAAGAAAACGCATAGCTAAGTATTCAAGTTATCTTCCCTTCATTAAAAATATCACTATTTAAGCTACTAAATACTATGAAGACCACATAAGTTTTTTTAAAAAGATTTTATTATTTATTTATTTATTTATTTAATTTATTTATTTATTCATGAGAGACACAGAGAGGCAGAGACACAGGCAGAGGGAGAAGCAGGCTCCATCAGGGAGCCTGATGTGGGACTCGATCCCAGGACCCCAGGATTACGCTGTGGGCCCAAGGCAGACGCTAAACCACTGAGCCACCCAGGGATCCCCAGGACCACATAATTTTAAAAAAGAAAGAAAGATAGGCCTTTCTGTGACTGACCCAGAAGCGCTTGAAGACCGCAGAGTGGCCTCTACAATCCTCTCGTGCACCTCCCTCCGGTAGATCCCAAGTCCATGACAAATCACAAGAGATCACTGTTTTGGAAAGCTGAAACCACTCTTGTTTCAGTAACGTGGGTGAAATACATTGAATTTAATTAAAATAAGTTTATACTATAAATTGGCCTAAGCTTTGTGGAAAGCAATTCGGCAATATGCATCAAAAGCCTTATAGAGGGGCGCCTGGGTGGCTCAGTCAGGTAAACATCTGCCTTGGGCTCATGATCCCCAGGTCCTGGATCCTGTCCCCCATCGGGTGCCCTGCTCAGCGGGGAGTCTGTTCCCCCACCTCCAACCCCCCCACCCCCCCACCCCCGCTGCTCGTGATCTCTCTCTCACAGACACACACACTCTCTCTCAAATAAATAAATAAAGTCTTTAAAAAAAAGCCTTAAAAAGTTCACTTCATTTACTCTAATAATTCTACCTCTGGGACCTGTCTCTAGGGAGATCATCTGAAATGCAAACAAAGAGGTAGGTTAAAAGATGATTATCTTTAATATTTCTAGTAATAGGATAAGACTGAAACCACCCAAACCTCCAATAATTGGAAATAGTGAAGTAATACAAGAGAATTTAATAAATCCATCTTCAATTTTATAGGCTGCTCTGACCTGTGTAGAACAATACAGAGGAGAGCAATGTCAACACAATTATCTCTGGGTGGTGGGAATATGTATTTTCCCCCACACTTTGTAAGTTTTTCTCTAATGAGGATGTATTACTTTTCTAATATACATCTTTTCATATAAAATTTTCATATAAATTTTATACACTCGTGCACACACACACAAAATACATTAATTCTTTTACTGTTTATAACATTATAAGCTGACAGGCAAACCAGAAATCTCAGAGTCAAAACTAACCTCAGTTAGTTAGATGTGTTTCCCTTAAATAACCACATAAAAATAATTCATGTCAAGCAATGTGTATCTACATGTTTTCTTCTTTATCTAATAAAAAAAAATTCATGTCTAGTTAGCATTGTGATTTCCTTTTGTGGACATGTACAGGTAGGAAATGTTCCATGCGTGGTTAGAAGAATCAGGCTTTCAGGTGGCCAGGCCACATTTCATCGTGATTATCTACAGTTCACACTTGCCACTTGGGGTACCCTTACTTCTTTATTATTACACAAATAATAGCAAACTGCGAATTTCCAAGGACATCTGCTTTCAGGCAGGCCACTGCATTATCTGCAAAAATCTGTTTTCAGCAGCAGACTATCCAGAAATCTGACCCCTTGGCTCTTTTCTTTCTTTTTTTTAGCTAGGTCAAGTGGCTGTCCCAGTAGCACCATCAGTATATTCAATAAAAATCAAGTATATCTTGTGTTTGAAACATACATTATAAATAGATGTATAGATGGAGCAGATATTGAGAAAAGAAATGGTAAAGATTATGAATATTAAGATTTATATTAATCTATAAGCCTATTAAAGTACAGTAAAACCTGTCCTTCAGACCACCTTTTTAAAGATATCACCTCCCTGATGGGACCACTAAATTTCGGGCCAAATTATTTTCCCATAAAGAACAATGAAAAGAAAATGATTATATTAAGACTACTTCTACTATGGTTTCTTTTCATTGTTCCGCCAAAAATGATTCCAAACAGTAAAATAACATTGATTTTGACCTTGTTAATGAACCTGAAGAACTTCATGAAATACTCAAATGCTGATTTCCATTTTTAACAGGAAAAAAAAAGGACCCTCTGCCTCACATTGTCGAAAACACCAGCAGCAGGTAAGGATAATTTCATTGGTATTCGGCAGATGTAGCTTATCTTGATATCGCTAATGTTCCGTAAGGTTTGTCATGTGGATTTTTCTTTGTGCCAAAAGCTGGAGATGATTGTGTGATTTGTAAAATATTGAAGAAGCCTTCAAACCGCGAGGTTTATTGCATTTCTTTTCGGTTTCAAGGATTCTCACATACGATATTACTGAAGTGATTTTCAGTTTTCCAAAATGCCACTCTCTCCCAGGGAACAACTTTCTCTCCTTTGGCCTGCAAGGACTCCCTGCGGCTCTGACCGGCTTTTCTTCTAGAGAAAACCGCACGAGGTGGGCCCTGGCTCCCGTAATCAGGCTCCCCTCCAGCTCGCTCATGCCAGGCCAAATGCCCAGGCCCCCTCCCCTGTGCTGGGCTTCCAAGGCATATCCCCTAACTGTTGAGGTCTCTGCAATTGCTTTTCTTTGCAGCCTACCAAGAACACAACAGGATGGCTTTTTGTCATGTCTCCTCTAATATCCATCTATTTAAATAGGACTTAAAAAATGCAGAGAGAGAAGGACTAGTCAGGTGCCGAGACATTGATATTGATACCAAGGTATTGATATTGTACCAAGAATACATCTTCAAATTCTCCAACAAAAGGTAAACAGGTGAACAACAGCTGCACGTTTCCAGGCCTTTTTGGGGGGCTCCGCTAGACCCCATAGTCTTGAGGGTAGGAACCTGGTGCTGTGTGTGTCGCTGTGCCCAGCTTTGAGCCCAGGACCTACCGTCATCAGCAGCCAGCAAGCCACTGTGGAACTTAACCAAGTTACTGGTCACACCACCCATCTCAGCCTCGTTCTTTAGCTGGAGGTCTCTGGACAGTCACCAGCTCAGAATCGCAGTCTCTCAGTGCCAGAGCGGGGCTTGGAACATTCTAGTTCAGCCTTCACATCTTAGAGAGAGTCACTGAGGTCTTGAAGGAAGCCATGCCTCAAGAGGTCAGTACCCGTAGCCATGGACTCAGGGGTGAAATCACAGGTACTTATTTCTGTTCCTACAAAGAAGGGACCCATGATGGACAAGAAGAAGAAAAACCAGGAGGAGGAAGAGATTTTAGTTGATAGCTTATAGTAATAAGCAGCTAGCTGTGTGTGGTGTGAGCTCAAAAATCAACTATAAACATTCACAGCTTAATCCTCCAAGTGCCAGCATGTCATAACAATACATTTTCTTTTTTCAAGCAGGGTTTATTTTTTTCAGTGTGAGATGGAGACAGTAAGACCTAGGAGACAGTGAGTGAGTTGTGGCATTTAGTAACTTGGGTTTGAATTCCAGCTGTGCCATTTGCTAGCTGCATGACCTCGGGCAAGTCACTCACCCTCTCTCTGGGCCTCAGCTTCCTCATCTGTAAAATGGGCATAATAATTCCATCAGTCTCCCTGAGTCATTCAAAGACCAAAGGAGATGACAGATGCCAACACATCATGTGAGACAAAAGTAAATTGTTACCTTGAAAATGAACTCCAAAGCCATGGCCACGTGTACGAAGAAAAGAAAGCAGAGGTGAAGAGGAACGCACACACTCATTTTCTCTTAGATATTCTCTTTCTCTTTTAAAACTTGCTAACCGGGGCACTTGCATAGCTCAGTGATTGAGCGTCTGCCTTCAGCCCAGGGTGTGATCCCGGGGTCCTGGGATCGAGTCCCGCGTCGGGCTCCCTACATGGAGCCTGCTTCTCCCTCTGCCTGTGTCTCTGTCTCTCTCTGTGTGTCTCTCATGAATGAATAAATAAAAATCTTTTTAAAAACACCACCACACTAACAGGGTGATGAGATGTGTAATGAAACACAGACATTTGGGTATGAATCCCGCTGGAGCCAGAGGGGACACCCCACCGACTCTTCCCACACAGTCACCTTGAAACTGTCCCTGCTCCTCCTCTCCCCAGGCAAGGAGGGTGCGTAGCTAGAGAACTAGCCTGGCTTTCTCCTACCCCCTCCCAGGGGCCTTCCTGCTCCTGACTAGGGACACCTAAGGAAGCTCACATCTTTGAAGATGAGGGTGGGATTCCTAGGAAGAATATTATAATTTTCTTTCTTCTTCCTCAGTCTCCTTGTCTCTTCCCAATTCATCCAAGGCGGTGACAGTGTCCTCTCCTTAGACGTGCCCTAGCTCTCCATCCGCTGATTCATTTTCCTGGAGGTAAACAGACCAGAGTTCTCCGTGAGCTTAATGCCCTTTCCTCTTCCTTTGTCACCAATCTACAGGGAAAACAAGCCGCTTCAGTCTTTGGCATCAGGAACTAGAGTAAAAAAAAAAAAAGAGGGCATGATTTTTGTCCCACTTTTGCTGTTTCTATGGGGACAAGTCGTGCTTATTTTGCATGCTCATTGCTAAGATCAATGGTGCCAGGCCGTGAACATCCATTATTCTGGACTGAAATTTGCTTTCTCTGACATTGAAAGGACACTTGGCATGAGCAGATAGTCACTCAACAAACATTTGCTGAGGTGTTACCTGTGCTAAGCACTGGGCTAGGAGTTAGAGAAAGGAGCAATGATGTACTGTCCTTCTGAGGGGGACCTGTCATGCATTTCTGGAGAGGTCTTGTTTGCTTTTACACTAACCTTATACTAAAGTTATCCAAAGCATCTTTCCTTTCCAGGGCAGGGGCCTGACATAACGCTATGCATCTCCTCAGGGTGCAAGAGATACTCATGAAATCAGAGAGTCTTAGAACCTCTGATTGGACAGGACCACTGAATCGTGCTCTGTACTGAACCAGTGAGGACAGAGAAGCCTAGAGAGTAATCGGCTCTCTGGAAGCTGCCTAAGGGGGCCTATCTCACCTGGCTGGAGGAGTGTAGGGCTGGTCATCGTACTGACCAGGTATGTGCTAGAAGATGGCTAGATGTCCCTTCCATTCTGGAGAGTCTGGGCAGACCAGAGAGAATGGGTGTGGCCTGACCAACAGGCCCTCTGGAGAGTTCAAGAAGCTGGAGCAGTGTGAACTGCTGTGGGTTTGTGCCATTGGCCGTGTTTGCGTTCGCCATCACTATCAGCATCAAGTTCACTCACGGCTTTGTTAAGTGCTTTGGGATTTCTCAAGTATAAAAGGTGCTATATAAAATCAATCACAGGAAACTCTGCTGCTGGCAGCTCAGAACAGCTACAGTAAGCGGTGTCCACTCAATCAATAGTCCCTCACTGAGAAGAGGAAAGTATACCATTAAAAAGATGTGCTCTTAGAAAAAACTTCCCTCAAGTAAAAAAAAAAAAAAAAAAAAAATCCTACCTTACAAAGAGTGTGCAGAAAGCATACAATATACTATTCCTCCAAGAGCAATATTAAACATGATGGAAAGGGCTGCTTACTGCTTACCAATATTTTTGCTCTCATTTTAACCATGTAAGAACGCAAACTGACACTGAGTAGGAGAAAGCTTGTAGGCCTCATCCAGGAAATGTCTATTAGACTTTAAAATCCAGCTATAACATAAAAATGAAATCAGCTCTCTGACATCAGGGTAGAAAAAAGTAATTTCTAAAAATTGCTTTCCAAAGAACAATATGCCTGTTTGCAACACGGTACACTGTCTGCCTTTAATTATGTTTGAGTAGGAAAATATATAGATGCGTGACATTTTATGATGTTAAGAACTGGGATCCTTGCACAATCCTGAAAGCATATTGATCTGGGTTGTTTTGGAATTTCATTTTACTTCAAAAGGTAAAAAGTGTCCCCCCCCCCAATCATGTTACCATACACACAAATTCATGATATTTCTTAAAGATATGCCATAGTAGTTTAAATAGGTGAAAAACTCAGGGCGAAGATATCTTACAATATTTTTAACCCACAAACTACTTTTTGTTAAATACCAAAAAGATTGTGGCCGACGAGAGAGAGAGAGAGAGAGAGAGAGAGAGAGAGAGGAGAGAGCACATGTCCACAAGAGCTTTCTAAGCAAACAGTGGTGACCGCTGACAGTCTCCCACCCACCTGTATCTAGGAAGAAAGCCCTCGAAGACTATGCCTGACGAAGTACTCCTGTGGCCTGAAGGAGTCTTTTAAATCAGTCATCAGTGTCTGTTCAGGTCTTTTCCTCAAACTGTAATATGAGAGTTCAAACTGCTGCAGCAGAAGTGATTAAAACCTTACATTGACAAGAAAATGTGTAGGTCCTTTGTACAAGCATTTTAAACTCCAGAGGGCACCAGAGCTCCCTGGGGGGGGATTTGCTGGGTGTCCACTTGGAGGGCTCACAGACCTCACCTCAAGAAATTGTGTGCCTACACCCCTGGTGGCCCATTAGGAGACAGCTGTGGCTGGTGGACAGCAGTCTGCCCAAGGTCACCCACTAGGCGCTTGGAGCACCTGGACCATACAAACCCCCACCTCCCACCCGTGTCACACAGCCCTGCTCTTTTCTCTTCACCACCTGGTCCTTCCCTCCGAGATGGCTTTGATTATAATGGTTCCGAGTTGTTCACCTTCATGGATAACTCCAGAGTAGCTTCACCCTCTTCTTTCCTTTTACGGAGTTTTGTGCAATCATTTCAGTCTAGGAAACTGAAATCATTTCAGTTTGTTGTGCCTAGTTATAAACCTAGTACTGGTTATTTTGATGACTGGTTTTGAAATTCTCAAGAACTCAGGGTGGGGGAGGGAGAAGTCGGGGGAAGGGGGGGTGTGGACGGGTCAGTATACATTCTAGTTTAGACTGGCAAGACTCACGGCCCCGTTGGTGGGCCAACCTTAGATTTCAGCAGTTTCCTTAAAATGAACATATTTCCCAGAGTCCGACCACTTTGCCAGAAATTTCCGATTTAATAAAAATTTTTAATTTTAAATCTAGATTTAGTCATACTCAAAATTCCAGGTGACTCATTTTTTTCTTGGTTGACATAATTTATGTCAGTTTACTCAACCCTCTTAAAACCTAGCCACATCAAACAGGGGGAAGCTTAATAATTCAGACATATCCTAAAGTCTGTACACCAAAGGCAATCCTTGAAACTCCAGGAGTGATTATCATATAAATAAATCTGTAAGTCTTCAGCAGAATTATTTAGAAACCTGCCAAATATTCCTTGGTGGTAACCCATTGTAGTAGGATCCAGAGAGAGCCATGGGTAAGCATGACAGTTTTGTCCTAAGTTCTCCATGAAATATTTTATTAATTAATGATAAAGTCAATTTCTCTGAGTCTTAGTTTCCCCCCGTAAAGTCTGAAGGAGGTCAAAAGTCCCAAAGTAGAAAGAGTAGGCGATCAAAGGAGCAGAAAACTGGCAGAGGAATAATATGACTTCAGTCTCAAATAACTGCCATATAGCAACTCTTTCAAATACTGAAAATCTCCTTAAATTTTTAATTCTGCTCCATGATTTCCAGATAAATTAGCAAAGAATAATGCCCACTTTCGATTATTTCTTAGTTATTAAAAAATTCATTTTTATATGCCAGAAAAGCTGTCTAGCGTTTAAATGCCCAAATAACTAAAATTGACCAGTAGGACAAAAACATTTGATTTTTTTCTCGTATGCCTACAGTGTTTACGGCTTGATTGGAATAATAATATATCTGAGGAATAGGTAGAAACTTTAGTTGTGCATGTCTGTGTGACACGGAGCAAGGCATCGGACCTTCTGGGTCTTAGTTTTGCCATCTGTAAAGAGGGTTCAATGGTCTCTAAACTTCCTTCCACATCTAGGAGTTCACAAAATAAGATCTACAAAGTGTAATAATTGGATGAACTAAATGTTTCCTGTGTGCATTCCAATTTTTATCACAACAATATATATTATTAATCTTTTCAGAAAACTTAGTATCCATTTGCGGATATGTTGGTTATGTATTGTTGTTCTCATGGGGGTCAGGAGCTTAAGTTTTATGTCCAATCAGCAGCTTGGATGGATTTATGGTTCTCTGCCCGGATTAAACCTACATTGAAATCATTCAGCATATTGTTAGTAAATCACTTGCAGATCCAGCTTTATGATTTTCTTGCAGCAAATGGGTTAAAAGGAATTTCAGGTTTTGCAACTTCTAGAATATGTTCTGCTATCCTTGTCCGCAGTAGAGGCAGTGCACGGGCTTTCTGCAGCCAGCTACTGAAATTTTCAATAGTGAAAATTTATTTGCCTCTGTTATCCAAATATGCAGATAGCCGGATCACCATTTTCTGAAAACATATTAAATGGAGTGGCACAGAAGGCTGGCTGTGGCAGCGAAAAAGGCAATTTCGGACAATTCAAGGGAATCTACAGCCAGGTCACAACTCATTCATAGCTTCACTATAAAAATCCCAGCCTCTAAAGGGGAAGGCTCTCGTGATGCAAGAGAAATAAGTGGGAGCTGTACCAAAGTACATTATATTGTGACACAAAAAGCATAAATCATGTGTGTATGAAAATCATAAGCCCTAAGCTTTAGAGAGAGTTGTGCAATTGACAATCAAATGGAGCTTAAAAGGAATTACGAGGTTTTCAACTAAAGTCTTGAAATAAAGAAAGTAATATTTTACGGCAAAAAATTGCAAATGTCAAGTTTAAATCATAAGACTTTGCACCATTGAGCTACTAGCTAGTTCTATAGCGTCTTCAGTCCTTAACGCAGGGAAAGACCAACTTTCATGCTCAATAAAACTTAAGAACTTTAGAAATACATTTAGGAACATAATTCATGTATTTGTGACTTTTTCCCTCCCTAAATGGCTAATTGTAGGAGAAAAATGAGTGAGCCCAAGAACTTCCCGGCTGGTAACCTATCCAGCATTTGCTTCGGGGTTCTCGGGCCTTTAAGGTGGGGCCGCCGGGCGCGGGGTCACCACGGAGCCGGGGCCTGGGCGGTGGGGGCGGGCGTCGCGCTCCGGGGCTGCGGAGACGGCCCCCGCCCCACCCCCCGCGCCCCTCGCGCCCCCCCCCCCGCGTCCCCTGCACCCCGCGCCCTCCCCCCGACCCCGCGACCCGCGCTCCCAACGGGGCAGCTAAATGTTATGCGGAGACGCGGGCCAAAGTCGCAAGATCCTGGAGAGAAGGACCCGGTTCGCACAACTGTGTCTTGGGAGCCGTGAATTCGGGAGCAGAAAGCAGAAACGACAACAGGAAGGTCAAGGCGCTGCGCCCTCGGCCTGCGGGCGCGCGCACAGGTGGCCCTCGGCGGGGGCGCCGCGCCGGGATCCCGTTGTGACACATAAACTCCAATTTGGCCCCAAGTCACTGCGAGTGGACACTGCCACCAACGGCTCTGACACCGGGTTATTTGTTGTCGCTGTTCGCCGTCCCTGTTTGCACATTAATCCAGTGACAATTAGGTGTCAGCGAGCGTGGTTTCTGCTTAGCTGATAGCCTTGGGCTGCGCGGAGGCCCTAATCAGGAGGGTAAACTCCGCTATATTTCAATTTGGAGAAGCGCTCTTCCGCTAAGAGGCCCCTGGCACTGCGATAAATAAAACGCCTATTTACTCTATTGCCACACTTAGACATCTAATGCACTTACTACCGGCCCCCTAATCATAGCCCACGGTTAAATCCGCCTATAAATCACTCCGTTCTCATCCTGCACATTAGTGAAGCCATTTTCCCCAAACCCCACAATGAGCACTGTTTCCTTTTCTTGTTAGTCAAAAGCTAGATGATTTTTATTAGGTTAAAGACGAGTTCACAGATGGTAAATCGCGTGGAGAGAAATGAGCTGGAGAGTCACACCTAGTCGGCGCTGGGACGCGGGCCTCGAACCCGCGACCACCCCCCCGCCCCCCGCGGCCGCCCCCGGGCCCCGCCGCCTGCAAGCCCAGGGCTGCGGCCTGGGGTCGGCGCCCGGACCGGCTGGGCCTGCCCCGTCCCCCGCCCCCCGCCCCCCCACGCGCGCCCGCGGCCCCGTCCGCCCGGAGCTGGCCGCGCTGGGTTCCCACCGACGCCTGCTCCGAGGCCAGACCCGCTGGAGGCCCGGCCCCCGGGGACCGCGCGCCACAAAGCCCGGCCCGCAGCCCCTGCTCCTAGCCTTCCTTTTCAATTCTCCCCCGATCTCAGGTGGAATTAGGAGGATTAAAGCGGCGAGTAAATGAGGCGAGTGTGCAAAATGACTCCTTTCTGAACCAAACGGCAGGCTCCGTGCTGGGGAAATGAGATGCACATTTAAATCTCATCCATCCACCGCCTGCGGCCACCGCCGTGTACCTGCCTACTTAGCCCAAGGGTTAATTAATTGAGGCTTCAATGCACTATTGCAAGAGCATTATTGCATTTGATACTCTACATCTGTGATTTAAAACTCTTTCAGTCCCTTGTCAGCAAGGGAGGGTTTTTAACTAGGAAATTAGCATTCAGATAAGGGAACGCTCTATTTGCTTCTGAAAGGAAGGAAATATTAAGGATGCTGGTGCACAAACCGGGCTGTCATATCCTGTCCCATCCTGGAGGGAGCGCGAGGGCCCGGCTCCCCCGGGACCGGGGCGACGGGCGGCCCCGCGCAGCGAGGAGGGGACCCCGCTCCTCGCGCGCCGCGGCCCCGCGAAGCCCGACCAGGGATGTCCTCCCCACCTCGTAGGAGCGGGTGCTTCTTAAAATGCATTGCCACGTTAGCTCGCACGCGGGCTTTCTGACTTCCCTGCGGGCTCGGGCAGAGCAGGTGACCCAGTTTCTTAAGGAAGAAGGAGCGGTAAACATCGCAACAGAATTCTAATGACTGACGCACAAGCGCCGCCAAGATTGCTGTTGGTGATGGTTTGTCCTCAGGATTTTAAGTGTTGGACTCAAGAGCTGAACCCACTTAAACACACTTTCCTTACTTATCATTCTTCAGCAATTCTAGCATCATTTCACTGCTGCCCACATTTGTGTGCCCGTGTGCACGCGCGTGTGTAATGAACTACAGAACGACAAAAAACAGGGGCTGACAAACTAATGTTCTGGATCAGAAACCGGTTAGGCTCATGTCACCTAATCACCCTGTAACGTCATCTGTTGATGTCGCTTTCATGCAAAATGCAGGCTCACTTTAAGTTCTGGACTCACTGAGTAAAAATCTATTAAAAACAAAAGAAAACAAGGACAACAGCAAAAAAGAAAGCCAGTCGCCCCTGTTGGCACTTGCTAACTATAAGGTGTAAACAACCGCTGGTGGCAAAAAGAATAAAATGTTCCTTTCCTTGAGTTCCCCATGACCAGGAGAATTTGGGAAACTCAGGAATCCTCCACAGCAAACACTTTGCCAAGTGCAAGGCGTTGTAATTTCTTTTCTATTGATGCTGCTGGACCATGGGCCTTAATAGCCGGAAATAACATCACCTACAGTGGAACTGAGTTGGGATGCCCAAGTCAACAATCCAATCTGAATGGAAGTTCTTTGGGATTCCCATTAATCAGGCCTAAGGTTGGGAAGTAGATCTGACAGGGTGTGTGTGTGTGTGTGTCTGTGTGTGTGTGTGTGTGTGTGTATGACGTCAGTATGTTACTTCTTTCTAATAATGATCCAGATTCTGTCTTTGGGTACCTCTTACCAAATGATCAAGTATCCAGAAGTCTCCTTTGCATATGCTAATCAATACCTGCCTTGTTCAAAACCTACTTTTTACAACTCCTCAGCAGCATTAAAAAAAAAAAAATCAGAAAAAGGTGGTGATACTAATGAGAAATAATAGACAGGCTCTGTGTCTGCCTTATGGTTTCTTGGCTATTTCCATTCAAACCTTGAGTCAAGATGCCAATTTATAAGTTACTTTGGTCCATTTTGTTCCAAAAGACCAAGTACTCTAACATTGTTATGTACATAACATTTCAAGTGTTTTATGTAATACATCCAGTCCGTATAACATCGTCTCATTGGTGGCAGTCACCTTTCTGCTACCACATGCAGAGAGACCAGATATTTTCATTATTTTAAACCCGTTTGATATAATCCTCCAGAAATAGGAAAACTAGAACTTGCTTTTCTGTCAGCTTTGTACCACATTTTTTTTGACATTGCTCACACTGGTTCTTATAGGAAGGCTTTTTCCCTTGACTCCTGGGTGGCCTGCGTTGGGGTCTTCCAAATAAAAGAGCACCGCAGGAAGAACGCATAGCATTTTGGAAGAGGAGAAACACATAAGTAACTCAATAAGCTCTGAAAATTGATAAAATGAAATGGCGAATTTTTGAATCTATATACTTGACAGCTATGCTTGAGGGATATTCCGTGACATCAATCTCCTGAGATTACTCCGCTTTCACAACAGAAGGAGAGATCTCCACGTTTGGAGTGGCTCACAGGCCCGCCTGGACGCCACTTGGTATTTGGGAAGAAACATGGAGCTATGTACTGAACGGCTTGATGACGATGTGTGCAATTCGAGCATCTTTCTTAAGGATGGAGCCAGCAAAATCTGCACCGGGAAACAGACTCTGTCCAAAATATAATGAAACAGAAAGTGAAAGTGACATTCTTGCCAGGAAACTGGTCCCCAGCAAAAGTTTTCTGCAGTAAGTAACGTTAATATCTAAGGCTGCAGAGCATAAAATCAGCCACAAGACTTTCTCTAATTCATGAGTCCATTCCTCATGAATCCCAAATCCCCTCTCACTCCGTCTCTTCCTAGGTCCAGGTGGAACATCTCTTGCTGGTTCCCAAACAAAGCGCTAAATGACACCCTCAGCTTTCCATTCTGTAGGGTCAGAGGGGCACATATTCCTCTCCTCCAATACCACTGATACCCTGACAGAAGCAAGGAGCACGTGTCCTCTTGAAGCCTCCCTACCGCCTCCTCGCGGAGCACTACCCAGAGTAGGCTCGGCACAAAGAACTTGCTGGATCAACTGGTGAAATCTCATTATGACCCAAAGGGCCATTCCAAATCCCCAGGATGCTGTTTTGTTGTACTGGAAAAACAGCCAAAAAGTGAGCCCTTGCCTAAAGCTGGGAGATTCTAAGGTGTGTACAGATATGTGCAGTGAGACTGGCCTATAGAGCTCCTGCGGGGCAGCCCAGAGAGAGGACGGGTTGAGGACCCCTAGGCGCACCCCATTCCCAGATGGCCGACTTTGGGCAAAGTGGAGGGGGAGACTTCCTCGTGAGAGATCTGCTGAGCAAGGTGAGGATCAAGTGACTTGAGGAGGAGGAGGAGGAAGAGGAGGAGGAAGGGGAGGAGGAGGAAGGGGAGGAGGAAGAGGAGAAGGAAGGGAAGGAGGAGGAGGAGGAGGAGGAGGAGGAGGAAGGGAAGGGGAAAGGAAAAGAGAAGAAGAAGAAACAACCAGCACCAGTCTTTCTTTATGTAGAAACCGGGACCCGTTTGCCAACCAAAAGATTCTAAAGCTTCCCTGTTTACTTCCCTCTGTTCACTGCTTCGAGCAATCCATGGATCGTGGGGATCCACTTCCCCATTCAGGATGCAAAGTTGGGTGAGGGATCCCAATTCTCCTCTTCCTCCCAGGGGTAGATCGGAAAGAATTCTCTCTGTCCCTGTTCTGCAGATGCAGAGGGGACAGGTTCCCCCCCTTCTCCCCTCCTCCCCGGCCCACCCTGGAAGCCCCAGCAGTAAAAGCCATGAGAAGAGAAAGGCAAGAACCACCTCAAACTCCTGGAATCCAGAGGGAATGAAACATACGTCATGAACACAAAGACCAGCCCATAAACAAGTACCTCAGCCTTTCCTGGTAGCAAAGGAAGCTCACGATGAAAAGTTTAAGGGAAAACACTTTTAAAATAAGGTGTCTTGGGCAGCCCTGGTGGCTCAGTGGTTTGGCACCGCCTTCGGCCTAGGGCCTGATCCTGGAGACCCAGGATCGAGTCCCGCGTTGGGCTCCCTGCATGGAGCCTGCTTCTCCCTCTGCCTGTGTCTCTGCCTCTCTCTCTCTGTATGTCTCTCATGAATAAATAAATAAAATCTTAAAAAAAAAAAAAGGTGTCTTATTTTGGTATTAACCGAAAGAGGTGTGAGTAGTGTAGGCAAAGATGATTTTTTTTTTCCCAGAGGGGAAAGGGCAGCATAGTTGCTTTAAAAACAATAAAACAAATTGAAAAGTGCCAGATCTTTAAGAGAAAAGAGCAGCCTTCTAATGATCGGTTTTCTTGTCCTTAGGAAAGAAAAGCAAACTCACACAGAGGCTTCTGCACGAGGGCCATTGTATGCAGCACATAAGAAAAGCAGCAGGCATCTTTGGGGATTAAGGATCTCAAGGTCCTTACAGTCGAGGAGGCCATCTGGAAAGAGGTTATTTCATTCGCCACACCCTCAAAGTTGGCCCTGTTAGCAAGTGTAATGGGACTTTTTTCAGTTTCATAAAATATCTTGATAACTGGAAAGTGCCAGTTAATGGTAGCCTGTTCCAACTATGAATTTCACAAAGATTAATATACCCCTTTAGGTTTCTTAAGATTCTATCAGGAGGCCTCCCTTAGTCTTGGGTGTTTTACAATCTCTGTGGGCATGAGGCTCAACTGAAACTACCATTCAACAGCCTGTCATCTTCATCTGCTTCTGGCATAAAAATACATATTTTTTTCCCATAATAAAGATTTTTTATAATAGCAATAAAGTAACTCCAGAGAACATGGTTGTCTTGAGATAGCTTAACTGTGTCTGGTATCTCATAACGCCCTGGGGATACAGCAGGCCCATAATACTCCCTTTTGCTGCCATGTCTTTGCTTAATTAAGGAATAAAGCCAAAAGGTCAATGCTGAAGAAAAATGTAAATCTTCAAAACTTCTCATTCTTGACCCAAACTCTGTGTCATAAAACCTCAGTTATCTTTGTTAACAAGGAGCACACCCACCCCGTCAGCCAGGGGACACCGGGATACACATTACATCTTTAAAATATGCTTTTGACACCATGAAAATAAATTCCTGACCTCTGGACTTGGAATTATGATTTGGCCTTCCTTGAGAGAGACCCTCACAAACCTTTTGCTAATCCTCAGTGAACAGAAAGCACTAGAGCAGGAGCCATCTCCTTCATCAGACACGATTTGCCACTGTATTTCAATGCATCAAACGTTGTGTTGACTCTCACACGGCTAGAAGGCGAGAAAGCAAGGTTTGCATGTGTCGTAGAGAGGGAAAATGAATATGTATATTCATCTCTACGGCTTATTCGTTATTCTATTGCTGCCGTGAATGCAAAATATGATTTCAGCTCCAATCGTTTTATTAGTTCACTGATTACTGTCCATCATAATGAGCAAGGTGGTTTGGGCCCTGGTGTAGTTTACCGGAGCTGCAGTCTTTTGCGATGGTGGTTTACAGACTGTCTCCTAGGTGCCACCCTCCAAATGGATATTTCTAACCAATGATACTCATTTTAAACAGGAGATGTGCAGTCCCTAAACTGATTTGTTACCACTGGTACAAAAAAATCATAAATATTTACTTGCCTCCAAGAACTAGAACCTTCCTATCACATTCACGGCTATGCTAATTGGAGGAAAAGGGTTATTCCATTATGGAACTAATTATATGTCATCTGCTTCTCTCTCAGATGAATAAATGGACAGACAGATGCTATGCTGATCAATTAATGTTGTGATAGATCAATCAGCGGATCTGGACTTAGGTAATACGTATTTATGGAAGTCAGAATGACTTATTTTTTTTCTAGCAAATACGAGAATTCAAACGTGACTTTATTGTACAAATGGAAATAGATCAGGAGCAAAGAGTTGCCATTGTATTCTTGCTGTGAGAAAGAAAATTCATCCTTCTTCTTTTGCTTACATATTCAACAGACATTATGGCTCAATAAAAATGGGATGTTTAAATATTTGATAAACATGGGTAGAGCAACGCATTGCTAAAACTGCTAGAGTAGCTGGGCAGATTCTCATGGAAACATAAATTAGCTTGTATACAAATGGAACTGTGGTAATTCTGGCCTTAAAATTACCTCTTTCTCTTCTCTGTCTCACTTTTGTTTCTTTTCAATTGTTATCTGACCGGGCCGGGGTTTTCGCTGGCTGTGTTTCAAACTAAGCAAGCTGTCAGCTTCACTAATCACATTAAATGCATCTCACACTAGTGCCTAGACATTTGCAGGCTTCTCTTAGCTATCATCCAGTGGAAGCAAAGAGAGGGGTCTCAAGCTCTACTGATTTCACATCGTTGACCCACTCCTTATATCAGTCCGAAAGTCAAGTGCAGTCATCTCATCACTAATATGAGAGGCTCCTCAGGTTGGTCTATACCCATTTCCTGCAGCGAGTGCTGACCCTGCCATGCCCCAAGGGGGAGGCTGGTCCTGTTGCCTGGTTATAGGAGCTCCATTCCAACCAGCATGGAACTTCAGTTGGGCAGAGAGAAGTGGCATCTGATGGACCAAGAGATGCCTAAAAGGGAGGTGCATGGCTGTCCGCGGGATTTGCCAGATGCTAGTACTTTATCTAGATGAGCTCTGGACCTCATGGATAGAATACAGAAACAAAATACAAAAAGGCACAATTTCCATGTGTGTGTATGTCTACATTTTAACAGTTGTTTCACCTGGCCTCCTCTTCATGATTCAGAAAGTCTATCTGCTGTTGGTGTTTGTAAAATCCAAAAAGAGCAAGTGAAGCCATGGGATTTATAGGGTAAAATGACTGACGTGCCTGGCCGAAACAGGCTCCCATACTGATGGCTTTTAGTAAAATTAGATTAAGAGTAGGATTATAGCAAGGATGGCAAATGTGGAATTCACTCAGCAAACACAGAGGCCATCGAAGAGGTTTGAGTTTATGGAGCTGTCAAATAGATAAATAAATAAATATGCTTTGCTGAGAGCCTGCTAAATGTGCTGTTTGGAACAAGGTGATCCCCCTAAGAAAGAGAAGTAGTAATCATACTGAATTATGACTATGAGAACAGAAAATGCTGCGTCTAGATCAGGGTTTCTTGAAGTTTGGGGCATTAGCATTAGACCCAGGTACAGCTGCCCAGGCTCTGCCCTCTTGACTGAATCAGGCTGGCAGAGATGGGGAGACAAGAGTGAGGTGGAATGGGGGTGCTGAGAAACACTACATTTTTAAAAGCACTTCAGATGATTCTTGCCCGTACTGAAATCTGAAGATGCTGATGTAAGCCGTCAAGGCCTCTCATTAAATCAGAGCAAGACTCTTGCAATCTGTGTTCTAGCCATTACTTGTCTGCTGGTGTATTAGGTGCTTATAGGTGCTGTAACGAGTTACTACAGATTTAGTGGCTTAAACCAAAACAAATTTATTCTCTTGCAGTTGTGGAGGTCAGAAGTCCGAATCAGTTTCACTGGGCTCAAATGGAGGTGTTGGCAGGGTCATAACTCTAAGGGAGAATCTGTTCCTGGTCTCTTCCAGCTCCTATAGCTGTATTCCTCTTACTCTTTGGCTCGTGGCCCCCTCTTCCATCTCCCAAGCCTTCTTTGGCCCCTTCGTCTACACTCTGCTTGTCACTTGGCCTTCTTCTCCTCTGTGTCAAATCTCCTTTTGTTTCCCTCTTCCAATGACATTTATGATCAGCCCATCAGGATAATCCAGGATAATAACCCCATCTCAAGATCCTCAACTGAATTGCATCTGCAAAATCTTTTTTACCGTATGATGCAACATTCATGGGTTCCAAGGATTAGAACATGGGTATCTTTGGGGGTCATTATTTAGCCTACCTTGCCTAGTCTTGACAATTTTTCTCCTTCTTCTTTTTAAGATTTATTTATTTCAGAGAGAGTACATGTGCACACATGAGTGAGTGGAGGGGCAGAAGAAGGGGGCAAGAGAGAATCCTGAAGCAGACTCCCAACTGAGCACGGAGTCTGACCCTGAGATCATGACCTGAACTAAAATCAAGAGCAGTCACTCAACAAACTGAGCCATCCAGGCATTCCCCCCCCCCAAATTTTTTAAGATCATCGAGGAATAGTTACACAATAAATTCATCCATTTATATTATACAGTTTGATGAGTTTTAAGTACGCAGTTGTATAATTACTACCACAATCAAGAGATGGAAGATTTCTAAGAGCCCCAAAACTTCTCCTATGCCTCATTATAGGAATCAGCTTTCTGTCCCTATAAGCTAGCCTTTTCTAGAATGTCATACAAACGGAATCATACAGTATGCAGTCTTTTGTGTCCTCTGGTTTCTTAGAATGATTTTTCTGAGATACATTCATATTGCTGTGTGTTGTTAATTTATTCCTTTTTATTGCTGCATTGCATTCCCTTGAATGGATATACCACAGTTTCTGAATTCATTCACCAGGTAATGATGTTTGGATTGTTTTTTCTTTGGCCAATTGTGAATAAAGATGCTATAAACATTTGCTTGTAGATCTTGCTTGTAGATCCTGTTTTTACTTCTCTTGAATAAATACCTAGGAAAGAGTTGATGGATTGTGTGGTAAAGTATGTGTTTAGCATTTGAAGAAAGAGTTGAACAGTTTTCCAAAATAGGTGGATAATTTTGCATTCTTATTAGTGAGGTATGAAAAAGTTCCAGTTCCTCTCTATCCTCACCGACACTTGATACGGTTTTTCTTTTTAATTTTAGCAATTCTAGTAGGTATGTAGCGAGATCTCATTTCACTTTTAATTTGCATTTCCCTGATACTTAGTGGTGTTGACATTTTCACGCACCAATTGGCTATTTGTTTACCTTCTGTGATGAAGTGTCTTTTCCTCACCCCCCCCCCATTTTAAATTGGTCCATTGGTCTTATTGTTGAACTGTCAGAGTTCTTTATACATTCTACACACAGGTCCTTTATCAGATGAGTTAGGCAAACATTTCCCTTCCTCTGTGGCTTATCTTTTCACTTATTAACGTCAACTTTATTTTTAAGTTGGGAATTGGGTTCAAAAAATCCACCTAGAGTGGACTCATAATACAGAACTTTTAAAAGCAGGAAAGCTTTTAAAAAGCAAAATTAAATTAACTTATATACATTTCTTAGACCTCAGTTTTGATCTTAAAATTAGTTACCTGAGAAAGAAAGTAATCTGGATCCTAGTCTCCTGCACTCCTGTTTTTAATTTCCTGCTATATGAAGAAATTCCCTTTCTTCAGCTGTAATTTTCATGGGGCACAAAATAGCATTTGCTATTCTCTCAACATTTGGCTCTGTAGCAATTGTAAAATGCTAATCATGGTGCTGAGCTGACATTCCTGGGTGACATTGGCATACCGCAAAAGGCGTTTGGCAGGATCTGGGACTCTACATATTGAAGTTGTTTATTTATTTTTGTTTAAGAAACAGACAGACAAGTTAATTTCACCTCCATTTGGGACACAGAAAAGAATCAATGTTTGCCAAATAGAAAAACACAAAATTGGTAAAAGGGAAAAAAAAATCGTATTTTCAAGCCTCTAAGATGGAATTAGAAACAGAAGAGAGGGATAGGGGGTGGGGGAAGTTACACAAATGACCAGAGAGTGTCCCTCTTAAAATTGCTTCAGCCTTCTACTTGAAATTCTTGCTTCTTGAAAGTTCCCTGGGTGAAGATTGTGTCACATGCTAAGAGTACAAAGCAACTTCAAAATACCTGGCTGGCATTTTCAATGATGGGGCACTGTTTTAAAAACATTCTGTGACTGGAGAGTTGGGGGTGAATATCGAAAATTGGAATGTACAAATTGCTTCCTGCTAGAAATACACCCTTGTTTGAAGAAGGTTTCCCAGGGCAGGGCCATACTTTGACACCCTGAACCTCAACACCCTCTGTGTCCCCGGGGGGGGAAAGGGGGTGCCTAAGGAATGTTCTGAAAAGCAGAACCCGGTTCCCTGGGGTCAGGGCACCCAGATCAGGGCGGGAGGGGGTGCGTGGGCCTCTCCTGTGGGGAGAGGGCAGCACAGGACGGCGCCCTGGATCCTGTCACCAGAGCGTCTGGTTCTGCCCTCCTGTCAGCCTGACGGGGGCCTCGAACGCACAACGCCTGGCGCTGACTACCTTCAGGGGCCAAGGCCCAGCTAAAAATCCCATTAGCAGCGCGCAGGCGTCGGGAGGCAGGCCGCGCGGGGGCTCCTTCCAGGGACCGGGGAACCCGCGGCCTCTTGCTTCCCGGTCCTGGCGGGGAGAGGACATCCTCCGGGCCGGGAGTCCACGGGGGGTCCGAGGGGATCCCGCTTGGGGGGCGGGGGCGCAGGGCCTCCCTGGAGCGCCGCGGTTACGGCCCCCCCCCCCCCCCCCCGCGCTCGGCCACCCAGTTGCTCTCGGTTTCCTCCTGGGGGCCGCGCCCCAGCCCACAGGGACGCGGGGCTGCCGCGCTCTCCCAGGCCACGGCCGCGGCGGGGGCGGGGACCAGCGCCACGCGCTGCCCGGTTCTTCATTTTATCCCAGAAGAAAGTCAATGAGACCGTCCACGTCCCATCCTCCTTCCTTGAGGCTTTTGGGCTTGAGTAGCTCATGGAGGTACCTCCCCGGCCTCAACGTTTAATAAGTGCCCGCTTGTAGGGGCTTTAACAGAAAAAGAAAAAAGAAAGAGCAAGAGGAGACGAGCGCACAGGCGCCTTGAGCACGAAACGGCGTCCGCGAGGACTCCGGCCCGCGCTGCCTGCCCGGCCGCCTCCTGCCTCCGCGTCGCCCGCCCCTCCCGGCTGCACCCTCCGCCGCGCCCCGGGGAGGGGGGTTCCTGGCCCAGCAGGGCCCCTGCCCTGTGCAGCCGCCTGGGCCCCGGGGTCGGCAGGGTGAGGCCCGGGGACGCGGGGGACACAGGATGGAGAGGGCGGGAGCCCCAAGCAGCCGCTGGGAGACGCGCTAGCGTGTGCTGGGGCTTCCCGCCGGCCTCTCCGCCCGCCCAGCTTCCAGGGCCGCCATCCGTGGCTGCACATCATCCAAGGGTGGCTGAGGCGCGGGGGGCGGCCCACGAGTCAGTGCGCAAGGGCACAGGGCGGGGCCCCCGCGCCGGTGGGGGCAGCCCGGGGCCCCTCGGACACTTCTGGGAGGGGCCACGGAGGCCCGGTGCTGGGGACCCACAGCTCACCGGAGAGCCCGTGACCCTCGGATGCTCGCGGCTCAGTCCTGTTTTCGGGTCTTACGGCCTCCGTGGGACCGGGGCCCCTGGAGTCCGGGGCTGGCGGTCCCCGGAGCCACACAGCTGGGCTCTAACCCTCCTTCTCCGGGCGCTTGGTGCCTGTGGCTGGGCCGACAGAGGTCGCGGCGGGCCGTGGACCACTCCGCTGGCAGCTGGGAGCCGCTTGGAGGGGCCCAAGGGGCCGGGGGGGGGCGCAGGGGGCGCGGGGAGACGACAGGGGGCGCTCGGCCGGGGCAGCGCGGGCAGGAGCGGGGGGCGGGGGGCGCGGGGAGACGACAGGGGGCGCTCGGCCGGGGCAGCGCGGGCAGGAGCGGGGGGCGGGGGGCGCGGGGAGACGACAGGGGGCGCTCGACCGGGGCAGCGCGGGCAGGAGAGGGGGGCGCGGGGCGCGGGGAGACGACAGGGGGCGCTCGGCCGGGGCAGCGCGGGCAGGAGCGGGCGGCGGGGCCCGGAAGCGGGCGGCAGGCCGGTTCCTGCCCCTCCACGCGGGCCCCGGGGCAAGTCGCCGAGGCCGCGCCCTGGCCCCGCGAGGCGGCCGGGACCCAGAGGCAGGCGCCCGTCCCCGGCGGATGCGCCGACAGGTGCGCACCCAGAGCCCGTCCGCGGCCGCCCCTGGGCCCGGGTGCCCGCGCCTCTGCCGACACGCAGCGCTTCCTGTGCTGTGGGCAAGTCCACCGGAGGAGGCGGGGGGTTGTGAGCCTGGTCTTGGTTTTCACTTCCGTCGTGAGCGCGAGGCCCGTCCAGGGTCGCTGGCGGACGCTGTGTTTCCGTGGGGGCCTCGGGCCTCCGCGGCCGCCCCGCCCTCCCCGCCTGTTCCCAGCAGAGCCCCCCCTCCCCCCCCAAGTCATTAATAATCTACAAACGCTCCTGGCAGCAGCGCGGTCCTCGCGGCTGCACAGGCTCTGTGCGATCGTGGTCACGGACAATCAGATTAAATGTCCTATCACCCAGCATTGATCAGATTAGCAACCTTGTGACTATTCATTAATTGTATTTTCTCTCGGAGCCCTATTCAACTCAATACCGAATGCATTGTTTGTGGCATAAGAAAGCAATGACAGACAGGGTGTTGGGTACCTTGAAAACGAAGTATCTACCACCTTTTCAAAGTGGGTGATGAGCAGGAAGGTAGGATGATGCAATGTGAATTTTCCTGGGGCAAAAGAGGAGACTTCTCAGGAGCCATTTAAGTCCTGTAAAAGGCCTTTTAGGATTCTTATTTCTTCGGCGGTTCTGGAAACTCCACTCTATCCTGGTGAACTCGGCCAGAGTCCCCTGGGGTGGCCTTTCTCGTGTGGTACAAGTCACAGACGGCGGCCACCAACCCTTGAAGCCAAGGGGAAAACAGATCGGGTTATTTCTATCAGTGACTGGAGAAATCTCTGGTATTGTACAGGGTCCGAATGCGATAGGAGGAGGAGCTGACCGGGGCATTTAGTCACCTCACCTTAATTCTTCACGACGTCCCCCTAAAGAAACTGAGGCCTGGGCAGTAGGGTGGCTTGGTGGCTGTCACTCACTGGGGGGTGAAGCAAGTAGAGGACACACCTTCCTCTAACGCCACCGGCCGCCATCTGACATCTTGAGGGTCCCAAGCCAACAAATGTGTTTCACCATTTGTTCATTTTCAAGACTCATAGCATTCCAGTGGGAAGAAATTTAGGGGGAAAAAAAAGTTGCCAAATAGTGATTCATAAAAAATTCCTGACAGTGAGATCTATTGGTGAGTGGAATGATTTCCCTAGAGAAATGGTTAAGCATGTCATTATTTGATACTGTTACAATTACATTAGATAGAGAACTCCGGGAAACTGGGGAATGGGGCTGTTGGAAAAATCCAGAAAGGGAAGCAGTGCCACATGTGCAGCCTATTGTGTACTTAGCACTAAAGTGTCTGCATTTTTCTCCTGCACGTAGATGATTGTGCTTCTTTCCCTGCCTATAATGCAGGCACCCATGACTTGGATCCTTTCTTTTTTTTCTTTTTTTTAATTCATGAGAGACATAGAGAGAGAGGCAGAGACACAGGCAGAGGGACGAGCAGGCTCCATGCGGGGAGCCAGATGCGGACTCGATCCCAGGACCCTGGGGTCACGCCCTGGGCGGAAGGCAGATGCTCAACTGCTGAGCCACCCAGGTGCCTCTCTACTTGGATGTTCATATTAATGTTCATCATTTGGTGACTGATAAGCTCCAGGCACCAGGCGAGCACTTCACCCTATTAGTGACTTTGGACTCCCTTCTCATCCCATCCCATCCGGGCAGAGGACTTTCTCCCCTGGCCCAGGCCCCGCCTCCCCTTCCAGGTGGAAGCGAGCAGCTCCCCGAGGACCAGCTTCTCACCGGCGGGATGCGGGATGTGGGATGCGGGATGCGGGATGCGGGTGAGCACAGGCCCCGCACAGGCCCCGCACACCCGGCTGCTGTGTGGGAACATGGAGAAGATACAGGCTAAACAATGATCAGCTGGACACTAAGCAGAGGAGGCCCTCCATCCGGGGAAGAAAGCTTTAAAAAAAGGGTATAATTAGTGTGAATCTACTGTTTCCCATTTAGCTATTTTCCATATTTCTTTGTTTTCTTTCTTCTGATAGCCTGGGAGTCTCACAGGAGTGCAATTCCTCCCCAAAACAGATTTAATTGGGGGTAAAAAGGCAGGAATCCTATGAAAAAGAAATCCCTGTGGCCATGTAAATGTGAGGGGTAAACATTTCACTGACAGAAAGACTCCGATGTTTGTTACTCCATGAAAATCTGCCTAATTTATAAGCTACAGCAATACCCCAATAGGTTAGGTTAAATTCATCCTTCGAGAAATTTTAATTTCAGTGTTACTATTCTTATAATCTGGGAGGCTTCCCAAGATGGAAATGTCAGTAGAAAAATAGGGGCCCATCTGAGAAACTCATCTAACAGGCAATTTGGGGGCAAATATATATATTCTGCTTTATATAGTTTAGTACTAAAATGTATTTGAGTAATACCTAAGAACATGTCTATTTAATCTTAACCAATGGGTTATGGGAATCATCAAAAATCAAACACAATAAAAAGGAACAATATTTATGGCATTTTAAAGCCTATCCTATTATTGGTTAGTGCTCCCCTCAATTGTTTAACTGCAATTGGTTCCACTTTCTCAGTGTGGATGATTTTTATACATCGGAGTTAAAAAATAATGCTGCTTGGAAGTGAAAAGTTAAAGACCAAGACAAGGCCTATTAGAATAACATTACACTTTTTTATTCCCTGCACTTATTTCATCAATTAGTAATTATTTCCCTTTTCCTATGCAACAAAATAGAAGCCATAAAATCTTTGATTTAATGAAAACTTCCTTACCAAATAGGTCCTCCAACTCTGCTGAAGGCTTGTAGGTAATTTATCTACCTCAGTAGGCAATGACCTTTTGTGAATCATGAGTCATTCCTCACTCCTAATGAGATAGATCCAGATGCCATCCCACCCTCTGCATGCCCCCCCCGCCCCTGCCCTTCCTCCAGCGGAGAGGCTTCACCCGCTTCTTGCCCTGCCTCCCAACTCCTCCGGAGGGGGCTATGATTAGTCCCCAGGGCCCCCAGGAGCCTGCTCCGGAGGGAATCGCCCTTCTCCTTGCACTTCTTCCTTAAGTTGGCCAGACACTGTGCTCTAAACTGCCCTGAGGAAAAAAAGAGTAAGGCGTGGAAGAGGGCAAGAGAGGTCTGATTTTCGTCTGGGAAGTAGAAATAACTTCCTGGTGCCTCCAGAGGCCCCTCTGCCTACTCCTCTCGAACCACAGACATGAGAGAATAACCTTGTGCTCAGAATATCACCGTGGTCTCACTGTTGGAGCAGCGAAGAGCAGGGCATACTGGGAACCACACTTTGGTCCTGTGGTCTCCAGGCACTTTGGATGGAGTAGATGCCAATGTGTTCGTTCTTTTTCTTTCTTCTTTCTTTCTTTCTTTCTTTCTTTCTTCTTTCTTTCTTTCTTTCTTTCTTTCTTTCTTTCTTTCTTTTTCTTTCTTTCTTTTTCTTTCTTTCTTTTCTTTTCTTTCTTTTTCTTTCTTTCTTTCTTTCCTTCCTTTCTTCTTTCTTTTTTTTTCTTTCCTTCTTTCTCTTTCTTTCTTTTTCTTTCTTCTTTCTTTCTTTCTTTCTTTCTTTCTTTCTTTCTTCTTTCTTTCTTTCTTTCTTTCTTTCTTTCTTTCGATTTTATTTGTTTATTCATGAGAGACACAGAGAGACACAGACACAGGCAGAGGGAGAAGCAGGCTCCATGCAGGGAGCCTGATGTGGGACTCGATCCCAGGACCCCGGGATCACGCCCTAGGCTGAAGGCAGGCGCTAAACTGCTGAGCCACCCAGGGATCCCCCAATGTGTACTTTCATTTGTAAATGGGATCACATACTGCTGATAGTATACTGTACACATGTGCTACTACTTATAAAGTATTACTAACATGTGCATGGGACTCTATATATTGCTGTACACGTATGTGTATTTACGGTACTGAACAGTGTATTAAATACATTATAAAGCAAATACAAATAGAGAGGAAGCATTGGATAGTGAAGATGAAGAAAGGTTTTAATATTTTCTCACTGTTTATTGCTAGAGCTTGTAAATCTTCTGCTTCCTAGGGGTCCATAGAGGGGAGAATGATAGTAACAATGCTGGGGCCAGTTAAGCTCCAGACATCACAAGTGCTCCCCACCAGTGTCTCAGGTGAAGGGGCAGGAGGTTAGTAACTGAAAGACCAAATTGTTTCCCCCACCTCACCCCATGCCTGCAACATGTTTTTCATACCATGCTTTCCAAATTCACAGGAGTGGCCTTTGCTAAGAGACTAAAAATATTTGCAGATGAATAGCTCTAGAATTCCTTCCAGAATGTTTGATGAATTTGTCTTCAAAATAGGTGGGCAGTGGTGGAAGGTTTAGAGACACAGGTGCAGGCTGAGGAGGTGTAGTTACAGGCACTCCACTCTGGCCCATGGAGCGCAGCCTGATAATGCCACACTGCTAGGGCCCCTCACCCAGGCAAGGGCTTGTCCTTTCTCACTGAAAAGTCAGAAAGAAATTAGAGGTGGCCTTTCATTGGCGCCTTCCCCAGAGGAACAGCCACCTGAATGGGAAAGAGGTGAACCTTGCAAATGTACCAGCAGGTAGGGGGCATGGAGGGAACGTGCAGTAACATCAGCCAGGACATCTCCACGCCGGATTTTGATTGCTTCTGGCTGCCAGGTCTGTATAACATAATCAATAGTTGAAAGTAGCTAGCAAGTTAAAGTGCATAAAAAAATCCAAACTTGGAAATGTCTATTCAAGCATTTTTAAAATTAATGTGTACATTCTTACAACTAATAAAACAAGGTTATCTATTTTAAATGCATAGGGTTGAATAAAACACACACTAAAGATAAAATTAAATTTTTTATTCTGAGGGGAAAAAAGAAATCTAATTCTAATAGGATAGTTCCTGATAAGATCTGATATTCCTATTTAAATTCTAATAAAATGAAGAGTCGTGGACAGAGAAATTGTGTTTTTTGAAAAGAACTCATTCAGAAAAGTATAGAATTGCTTGACGACTTTCTGCATTTGGAAAAAAAAAAAAAGTAAGCTACCAAGAATACTAACCACTTGAACCTATGTTTTGAGGAGATGATTTTCCAAAAAAATTAAAAATAAAACAAGAAGGAAAAAACCCTACCGATGTACAGTTTCTTTCTAGGTCAATGATTTTGCTTTATTCACATGTCTGGGTGAGGCTGGCGAGTGCAACCTGCCCACTGAAGCCACTGGATTTGACACATTTCAGTGTCAGCTGTGGGATTTCTGCCTTAAATCTGTCAGGATGGCCCAGTGGCCACTTCTGCAAAAACCCTTGGGGACAAAATTTATTGTTATACCTCAATAGCTTTTTGTTCACCTCCAAAATAGGGGTCCAGGGTCATACTAATGATTGTGGAGAGACAAAATGCTCTCTCTATATTTTATTAAACAGATCTCTTAATAATTAATCAAATGTGAAAATTATTTTCCATCACTCTGACACTAAGGCTAAAGCATTGTGATTTTTTTCCTCAGCCTGTTTCTTTTTCTTTTAAATCGCCCTCTGTGGATTCCCTAGGCTACAAAGCAAGTGAGTAGAGAAAGCCCAATTTACGACTTCGCTTTTTAAGCCATAATCACCCTTCTGGGCTTCTACTGGGGAAGGGCAGGGGGATTTTGTGGGCTGTTCGATGAACACCTGAGAAAATCTGTTCTTGGATCCCCCAGAACCATGGGGGGGGGTGGCGTGACCCCGTGGAGGTGCACTCCGGGCAGACCACATGGCACTCCTATTAGGGGACGGCATTGTGGGAATAAAGGCGCGATGGCCCTTTCTCTCAGTTTCTGTGAAGGGCTTGGTGAAGTAAGAATGCTTTGTTCATCTGCAGCTGTAGGAAGGGGGCGCTGCTCGCCCCGGCCCTGGGTCTCCTTCCAGGCCCTCAGGCCACACCGGTTGAGGGGATGGGGTGTCGCTGGCAGATTAATACCAGATAAGGGACATGGCTGGGGAAATGCACAGCAAGTGGTTCTTCTGACCTTTCCTCACTGAAAGGTCAGAGAGAAATTAGAGGTGGTCCTTCATTGCTGCCTTCGCCTAGGGACATTCCACCGGGCTGCCCGGGGCTCAGCGCTGGAGCACCTGCCTGCGGCCCAGGGTGTGATCCCGGGTCCCGGGATCGAGTCCCACGTCCGGCCGCCTGCGGGGAGCCTGCTTCTCCCTCTGCCTGGGACTCTCTCTCTCTCTCTCTGTGTGTCTCTCATGAATAAACAAATAAAATCTTAAAAAAAAAAAAAAAAAAGAACATTCTGAATGGGTAAGATGTGAGCCTGGCCTCAGGACAAAGAACTTGTGGGCAGGGGCAGGGGCAGGGGCAGGGGCCGGCTTCGCTCAGCAGCCGCCCGGAGGCCTGTGTGGGCAGGAGTGGGGGTGTGTACATGCCCCCCGGAAGCTACCACACTAGAAAATGCAGAGAGCAGGTGGGCAGCAGGAGTGGGTTGCAAGCACGCAGAAGAGCAAGGGCTGCTGGCAGCAGCGTCAATATTCTCCCTCTGAGCACTAATTACATTATTAAGCAAACAGACCAACACAGGGTTTGAGGGACAGAAACAGGTATTTAGGATCCAGCCACTCTCCACTTGGCTGTAAATAATCCTGTGCATACAGAGTTCTTTCCCTCCAAAGTACGCTACTGGCCACTTGCCTTGCTTTCTCTTCAATCTACTGAGCTTGAGAAGGACAAGTATTGTTCTCCACGCCGGCCATTCTTGACCATGTCAGATTCTCTATTCCGTGCCACCCAGCTCTCCAAGATATTTCTAGGAGTGGTGGCCAGGGCAGCAGCCCTCTCCCCAGAGAAGATGCAGGATTCAGGAGGCACAGGAAATAGGTTCCAGGAGTAGCACCATGCATTTTCTTGGCTGCAAAGAGCATGCACTTGCTAATTAGACCTTTGCAACATACAGGAGCCCAAATCTCCTTTGATCTAGCTAAATCCAGCCTAAAGAGGTGGGTGTAAACACAGTATTGGAAGAAACCAGGAACAACATGGAAAGGATTTGTATGCAATGGGAATAAATCTGTTACAAAAAAAAAAAAAAAAGTCTAAGAGGGAGCTTGCAGAAGGAAATCTGCAGCAGGCTGAGCCAGCCGGGTGAATGGCAGAGAGAATAGAGGCTATTTGAATACTGATGTGGCCCTCACTTTCTTCCATTTCCATTAATGACATGCTCATCAAGGGCAGACAATGGGACCGGCTGCCGGCGCCTGTCACAGTGTGTGGGTGCTGGGATGCCAGGCTGTCATCCCTGGGCTGCATTTAGAGACCTGCACGCTAATAAGAAGTGCTCTGTGCCGTCAATGCAGACAGGTGCTTCCGCGGCTGGGACATGCTCCATTCCCTTCCCCCTGAAACCCTCCTCTCCCAGCCCCCCTGACAGACACCATGAAATGCACAAATTAACAGCCCCATCATGTTGGGCTGCTGCTGCCTGCGGTGAAAGCAGAAAATCAAGTTGTCACCCAGGGTGCAGTGATAAAGCCACAGCCTCATTTCTCTGTTGGTGCCCTATAATAGCAAATGCCAGACAGCTGGATGGATGGGAGGCTTTAGATTAAGGCCTTGATGCACTCTGGCCAGAGAATTAGTAGTTGCTGTTTCCGTGTGGATATTTTGTTCAAAACAAACATCTGGAGAAAGCAAAGTTTCTTAGAGCTGAAGTGCCCCTTGCTTCTTCAAGAATCAAAGAAAACGGCCAAAAGAGAGTGGGGTTTCCTTTCAAACAATCCCAGTTGACTCTAACTCTGCATTTGCTTAGAACTTTATCTAGGATTTAGAGTTATGCAAAGGTTAATAAGGAAGCAGAGGCCAGTCTTGACTCAGGGAACGCTGGGTCCATGAGGATCTTGGGCTACTCACACCCCATCCAGCAAGTTCTCCTGATAGACTCATTCTTCCAAAGAGCCCCTCAGGTAGTCTAAGGCTGCCTCCCCGCCCCCCCAAACCCCAGGCCGTTCTGCTCCTTACTACACACTGGCACAGACTGAAGCTACTACTCATGAAATAATAGACACCAAGCACCCTGCTCTCCGGGCACCACTGCAGTTAGCTCCAAGAGTCCGGTGGCCTGACCTAGCCTGGGCTGACATGGCCAAGTGTGCAAAAGGCAAGAAATGGAGGGGCCTGAGCCCTTCAGACTCCAAGGAGTTTAATGACATAATGGCCTGAGAAGTTCAACATAAAACAGGAAGAGCAACTAACGAAACTTACAACATAAAACCCCCCTCCTGTCATTTTTATAGTAACAGTAAAACACTTTATTGAATTTATGAGCTACATAATGACTATGAAGAATGTAAGTTGAATTAGAACCAACTCGGAAGTATAATATCAACTATAAACCCTTTCTATTACCCCATCCCTTCAGCTTTTTCTGTCCTCTTCCTTTAACCAAGGGACATTGCCTTCCTCAGACTTATGCCCGAGACAGAGTTCACAACTTGCTAATAAATCTTGACTCTTGCTCCAAAGCTCCACGGCTGACAAGCCTCCAAGGGGTAAGATACTCTCTGGGAGTGACCATTCCCTCTCAAAGCCTCCAAGCCATTAAAATGCATTTTACAAAAGAAACCAGATCGTCTTTTCTTTGCATAAAGCCTGTCAAATCAAGAGGATCTTTGAGGATATACATCAGGTATTTCAATATTTGTAATTCTACGTTGGAATGGCCTTTCCGAAATAGAAACTCTAACTCCCTCAGAAGTTTATGGAAAGCATCCTTAGGCATGGACTCAGAGTATGAGGAGCTGGCGGTCAATTCTTAACGACTGGATGGGGGGAAACGCAGATCATGGAGCAAAGCAGCATGCTTTCTGTATTTTCTGTTTCCATTTCACTCTGCAAGTCTTTCTTTCCCAAAGGGTTTTTTTTTTTTTTTTCCTGGAGGGGTAATAAAATGAAATGGGTGAAACAAAGCCATAAGCCAGTTAAGTCTGAAAGACATGTCATCTCATCTAAAAGGAAGAAACGGACCATTTCCATGCCTAAGGCTGACAGCAACGCCTGAGCTGGCAATAGTGCTATTCCATTTGATTTATAGAATAATGGGGTGACAAATGACGACAAAAATAAACTTTTACTGCACTGAACTGCTCCTTTATTTATGAAATTTGGCCAAGTAGTGAAATCTTTTATCTGCAAGTTGTAACATGGAGTGGGAACGAGCGATTATGGTGTGGTAATAGTAATCCAGCGATGGAGGCTGAGTCAGTTGGAAATGGATTGAGGTAAAATAACTACCGCACCATGATAAATGTGAACAGCGCTTTGCTGACAGATGATCTAACAGGTGTTCATAACAACTATATAAGAGGATTTATTTATGACCAGCCACAGCCGCAGCACTGTAAATCAACTCCAGCAGCTGCACACCGCTGAAACCAAGTCCCTGATGGAGGAATGGTGCAAGAGCCCAAAGAACACAATTCACTCCAGAATCTTAATCATCAAATAACATTTTTTTAGGTAATTACACCACAGCACAGAAATCATAATTACTTTCAATTAGAAAACTGAGCTGCCCATAACTTTGTTTACAAAATATTTTTACTTAGGCCCCATGGTTTTGATGAGGCCCGAGCAAAATGGAGACTCTGGGGTCATGGAAAGAGCACTCCTGGGTGTTAGCAGTTTCAATGTGAGGCCAATAGGAGGCCCTCTCGGGATGGCTTGATATTTTAAACCAAGAATCAAATTTCAAACTGGGAGGGTACTGGGTTTCCCCCAAAAGTCTGCATTAACTTCCCCTGGAGCAGTGTGTTTGGGTTCATGTCTTACCCCTTTGTGGTCATTCCTAACTTTATACAGTTTACTAACACAGGGACTGGGCATGTAACAATGAACTCATTAGAAGTGGGAAGTTCAAATTTAGCCCGAGGGGCCCATCTTCATACAACCCTTTTTAATTATTTTGCAAAGGAAAAATTTAGTATTTTTCTTTTTGTAGGCCATGGTCTTAATTCCTTACTATTATCCACGGAGATGGCTGACCCTACTGTTAAACAAGAGTCTTTACATTCATCACATTGCTTAAACCCCAACCCCCCCAAATTTGGTTCTTACATGAGTGAGAAGATGTTTTGCAAGGAACAAATCAGAATCTTGTTCAGCTACAGTTTGAAAGCTAATCTATTTTACCTCCTTCCGTCTTATATTATGAAACTCACCCCTTGGCAACCCCTCCATGGCCAGTTAATGAGAAGTGAGGTGAGGTAAGGCTTCCCGGTTCTCTCCAAGCACACATGCAGCATCTGCAGTCTTCAAGGGTTTACATGCATGAGCCCACTGGCAAAATTATCTACTGGTTAGGCCTTCTAAACATCTCTACATCTGAGAATAAAGATTCTTCTACACTGGGGCACCTGGTTGGCTCGGCCAATAGAGCATGCAACTCTTGAACTCGGGTTGTGAGTTTGAGTGCCACTTGAGTGCCACTTTCTTACTTAAGAAAATTCTCCTACACTTCAGCCTCATTTTTGGTGGTGCTCAAGGTTGTAGATGAGAAAGCAATGTCTTAGAAGATCATTAAAGACAGGCTTGAGTCTGTTGTAATAATTCCATATTTGAGTTCTAAGAGGCTTGGGTCTTCAGTGAACACATATATTGAAGCAGCCAGGAATTACATGTGCAAATGACTATGGACATCAAATTGGGTCCAGAGAAAGACATGAGAGAAGATTAGGCATCACTTAAACACATGATCACTTAACCAGTGAATAGATACCAATGCAATTTCATATTCTTTCACTACTCTGAAACCCCAAAAGACTCATTTTAGAACCTGGAAATAATTGAAAAGTACAGGAAATAACTAACATTGCCAAGGAAATATCTAAACTTGGCTTACAAGTGGGAGAGTAGAACCAACAAAGCCAATCTCTCCCAATCTCTAGTTCACTGCTTCCTAACTTCCTTTTTCTCGCCTCTTTTTCAAGCATGGGCCCCAGCATAGGCATGGCAACCATTCCCTTCTCTGAACTCCCACCACCCCTGAGCTGGAGACCTGGGGGATAGTGTCAGGGACATAGCCTGGGAATGAAAAAGGGCAACATGGGGGTACAGAGAAAGGTGTGTGGGTAACGTTGCTCTGTACAAAGGTACATTTTAAGAGACAGCCTTTTGTCTGTTGAGACACTATTTTTTCTTCTTCCACTCCTAGAAACTCTTTGCTCTTCTAAATGCCAGCCAACTTTAAAGACCTAGCTAGCTTCATTGCCTCAGTTGAAACTTCTCAGACCTCTCTAACCCAGTGAACACTTCTCCCCCTTAAATCCAATAGCTCTTACTGGCGTGATAGGACTATCCAGGCAACTGCCTCACAACTCTTTCCAGAAACGATTTCAGCTTTCAAACAGCTATGTTCCAAGTTTTTGGTCAAGTGATCATGTGAAGCCTAAAACGTTTTTATTCAAAAGACAATTTCCCATGGTAGTTAACTTACCAGGTCAGGTCTTAAAATAGTGCTTATGCCATAACACAGTTGAAAAATGGTAGGAAAAAAAATGTTACCAAGATGGAAAGAGTAAAGCCTTCATTTACTCATACTGAACGTTATTTGTCAGAAAGTCGCATAAAGAAAGGAGATGGAGACTGTGAAGATCCAGGAACAAATTTCTGGTCCATTTAACAGCATGTTTTCCTATTAAACACAATTTCTACTCATCTAGGAGTATAACACTATCATAACCTTTTTTTTTTTTTTTTGGTTCCTCTAAAATCTCAAGAAGAGAGTGAAAGTGATCATGAAAACTTTTTTTGAGGTAACTGGTCAAGTTGGAAGAAAACGGATGATTTAAAAAAAAGGCAAGTACATGATCAAAAGGT
Source organism: Canis lupus dingo (assembly GCF_003254725.2). Lineage (NCBI taxonomy): Eukaryota > Metazoa > Chordata > Mammalia > Carnivora > Canidae > Canis > Canis lupus. Next base: position 28,655,905 of record NC_064245.1, on the reverse strand, counting down.
AATTGCCTTTCAATTAACCTACCTTCAATTTATGGAAGAACAAAAGAAATGTGCACCCAGTGGCTGGTCTGGTCAGGTCACCTGTGTGAGGAGAGGGGAGGTAGAGGTGAAGAGATAGATTCAGTACGACTCTGGAAGCTGACAGTTCACTTAAAGCTACTGGACTTGGCACCCAAAGTGAGTGAGGGTGGAGAAGGAGATGAGCCTGTTTTAGTATATAAGCGAAATTTGTTTGCAAACCAGGGCTCGCTGACTTAGCAATGTCCACACTGCCATTTCTTCATTTATTGCCAATTGGACTGTTTTTTTTCCTTGGGATTAGAGAGCGTATCTTCTATTTTACTATACCCCTGACAAGGGTTATCACAGTTCTTCACCTTCCACATGGATGCAGTCTTAAGGCTTTGATAATTTTGCATTATAACAGTACTTTTCCCCCTCTTATTATGTGAAAAGGGGACTTCTCCCCCATTTAAACACATTCCCCTAGAGCCATAGAGAGATTACAGAGAGGAAACAAAGAAGGTAAAAGAAAAGCTTAGGTTTTCCTCTAACTAGCTAAACTTTGCTTTTTTTTTTTTTTTAAACTTTGCTTTTTAAAACCTCTTTATGTTATTCATTATTCTGAATTCTTGTCTCCTTTACTGTAATAGATACCTTCTTAACATGAACCATAGGTTACAAGGGCAAATTTTTCATAAGCTATTATAAAGTTATTTGAATGTTTGCAAATAGTTACTGGGAAGGGCAAGTATCAAATATTTTAATTTGATAAGTTCTTTGTTACAGTCTCTTCAGAATAAAAACATTCTCCTTTTCTTAAATAAAGCAAATATATTGGGATACTGAAAATGAGGCAATGTGATACCAAAAAATGAGGCTCAGTCTGAAATATACTATGAGAGCCATTCTTCAAGATTGGTGTATATAAAATGTCCCATTAAGTGGACATTAAAATGAAAAAATACAGCTAGAATTAAGAATTCAACACTGACTAACTCGACTCAATGGAACAATTTAGAGATAATCATGGATTATGATAAAGTTAAAGGAAATATGAGGTAAGGAACTCTGAAACATTGTACCAAAAAAGGAAGAGCCCCCACCCCATTCCACCTCCATCTTAAACTTGTGATTTTGATCATTTTTCTCATTTCTCTTATATGAAAAGTATTTTATTGATATTCAGCTATTGATGTTAAAATGGCTTCAACTGTTAGCATACATTATTCTGTATAGATTTTAAATCTTAAAGTTAACTATCACAAATTTCTTATTCAAAAATAAATTTCTACTGAAATTTCCTTAGTTTTATTATTATTTTTTAAAGATTTTATTTATTTATTCATGAGAGACACACAGAGAGAGAGGCAGAGACACAGGCAGAGGGAGAAGCAGGCTCCCTGCAGGAAGCCCCTGATGTGGAACTCGATCCCAGGACTCTAGGCCAAAGGCAGACATGTAAGGGTTGAGCCAACCAGGTGTCCCCTTAGTTTTTAAATACATACATACCTATGAGTGACCTGTTTTCAAAGATAAGTGTCCTAATTTAAGGAAAACAAAAACCGATCTACATCACAACATACATTTTCTTTCTGCTTTGATGCATCATGTATAAATACGTTATTCAGAAAACAGGTATTTAGCCAGTAAAATTATAACATTTCAAAAAATTGTTGACTTAAAAATCCAAAGTTGTAAAAAAAAATAAAAAAAAAAAAAAAAAAAAAAAAAAAAAAAAAAAAAAAAAAAAATCCAAAGTTGTGAAGCAAGCCCTGAGAAACAGGATTAATAATGGAAATGCCAAGAGGCTGCAAAAAATGCAAGAGGTGCTTCTGAGTGTCAACACTGCCATGACATGTAAGGCTCCAGAGTGAGGTTGAACACATGATTTCGACGGCGCTACTTCTTCTCACCCAGATTAATTGCTGTATTTCAAGAGCAGGACAATTTATCAATCTTGTTTTCTCTCTCCAGCTCATGAGCTTGAAAATTTAAATATTTTTTTAGGGTGTTTTGTTCTTCTCAATATGTATTTTCCAAGAATGTTCGTTCTGTTCTTTTCCTCTTTATGTATGTTCCACAGTATTTCTTTCAATGTATATTCTCTTTTTACTTTTTAAAAATCTTTATGTGGCTTTACAGAAAGGGAACTAACTAGCATATACTCTCTTAAAGCCTATTACCTTACATCAGAAAGGTAAATAAAATTTCAACTGGTTTTAAAAAGGTATAAAAGACTTAGAAAAAAGTTTCCCAGCTATAGGACAATCTTAATAAAAACAGTAATGTGCCTAAATTAGGAAACAGACACTCCAGGGAAAAGTGCAAATATGCTGATTATGTAACTTTTAAAAAATTTCTATGATTAGGTTTATACTGGTTAGTTTCGAAAGGTGTTTCAGTTCATCTAAGTTGGGCATCAAGATTCCTAAAGGAACAATGAGATCCAAAGAATATATCCAGCAGGTGTAATATACCTTATAATGATCTCTACAATTAAGACTGCACAGAGACATTTTATTTTATAACATGATGATTTTTGCTATTGTTATTCAATATATCATTTTTTTTCTTGGAGTTCACTATTCTCTAAACAATTAGAAAATCTATTTGGGTTCGAAAGTCATTTTTCTTTCACTAACTAAACCCCACTGATTGCTTCTTTGCAGAATATAATACTCAAACCATTTGCTTTAAAATAAGTATCAGCCTATGAACTTCAGTATTACATACAATTTCTCATTAAAAATGCAAAGACACATGTTATTCATATGCTAGTTTATTATTTGGAGATGACTTCATGATGAGCGTTGTCAATAACCAATTACAATACCAGGAAATTCACAGAACAAAATTCTGTAGAGATCTTGTTGTTTTTGTATTTAATTCTAAAAAGTATGCTACTCCAATTTTCACATACCAAGCTGAGATGCCGTTTAGACTTTTTCTAGGCTAATTTTTGCTTACCCTGGGACGGAGGGTGATTTCCAATGAACTTAAAATACCCAATTCATGCCCATCATTGTGAAAAAGGAGAAGGAAGAGGAGAAGGCCAGAAGTAGTAGCAGGACAGTGAAAATGCCACATGGATTCAAGAGTTGAGAAAACTGACAGTAAAATATATGTTCTTTGGTTAGCAAAGCGAAAAGGGGGAAAGTATTGCATACATGATAGATACACACTAGCATTCTAAAGCAGGAGACAAGAATGTCAAGAGTGTATTCTTTCCCCGCTGCCAGATGGAAGGGCTATTATTATAAATGAAAGGCAGCAGTAGTGGATGCCAGGCACTTTTGTTGTGTGCCAGATTCTGAAGTCCAGATGTAAGCAGGTTACCCCTGGGACAGGACAGGCTTCAACTCCCGCAGCAGAACAGAACCGATCACGGTTCTCTCAGTGTTGATGATAAGCTGGGCTGTAGAGCCTTCCTTCAGCTCTACTGTGACGAGCATCAATGACCCACTGTGCACAGTTTTAGCTGCAAACCTGAAGGGAAAGAAAGAGACCTTTTATTATGAGGGTGGTGGGGGAAAGGAGACAGCACAGATTCAAATAAGTCTAAAATAATTGTTTTCTCAGTAATTTCTTACAGGTTCCCTACTGCCAAAAACCCAAAGCCAAGCATTCTTCTCAAAAATCGATAAACTGCCCAGCACCATGCTTACCACAAGCAGGTAATCTTAGTGCACAGTTAGAACAGAATAAGAAAAGTAAGTCTATTTTACTTCTTAGTTTGGACAATAGATATGTGTGAATAATTCTCCATTAATAGATATTTGGGAATCATTCATTTGATGTTTAACATTTCGTCAGGCACAGGGCCATTTAAAATGAACCACTGTATTTTTATTTTTGAGACATATTAAGGAAAGGTACTTCTCTCAAAGAGCTTGAAATTTTAATTCCTCATATGTGAAAATGATTACTCAAGAAGTTAAATAATTTTATGGACATTATAAAACTCATATCGTTTCAGAAATTCATGCGTGCATATTAAAATATTCAAATTCAATCTCTAATGTTGATGATGACATGTAACAAAATCACATGCCAGGTATAACACCACACTCCTCCTTTTTAAAACTTTTAATGTTCAGAACGTTAGATACTTCTTTTTGCTCTAGAATAGAGGAAACTCGAGGTCTAAGGCTCCATTACTAAATTCCAAGACATGAAGAATCTACTAATTACATGGAATTAAAAGCAAAACTAGCCTTTTAAGCACTGCAATTGACTGAAAAGCCGTTGGAGGCACAATGAACTTCTGTCAATCCTGCTAATTCATTCTGCACGCACAGTTGAGCCCCAGAGACGTGAAGGAAGAGGACGGTACCCTCCCAGGCCTCTGTTTCCCACATGGAGCATGTTCCACACATTTTTTTGGGGGGAGGGGGTTTGATTGCAGGGATGGCTGGAGAAAAACAAAGTTGCCGCACATGAGCTTTTGAAAACACTAACAAGTGTAGAGCAGGTCTGTGACCTGCTGTGACCCCACTTTGCAGGGCCAATCCCCTTTCCCCTTTCTGTATGACACGTGTCTGAATCTGAGCCATCTGCCTCAATTTGCGCAACATCTTCAGCCACAATGGCACCCAGTTAGCCCTGACAACAGCTCACAATACATAAAAATAAAACTGCCGCGCTGACAGCACGCTGCGGACTATTCAAGAGCAAACCAACTGGTCAGTGTCTCATGTCTGACAATTAGCATGGGCCTTGCGCAGAGCCCGTGGTGTCCTCAGGGATCTGTTTAATTACCATCAACATAAAAGAGGGAGTTTATCAGGAGACTCTCAGAAAAACTTCACTCCCAACTTAATTAAAATATTAGCCACTTAAGCAGGAAGCAGATTCTCTTTAAATGGAAAGTAATTTCTTTTTTGAGTTTTTAAAAAATGACATCAAGATCTTATAACATACTTGATTCTTTTTCTGAAAACTAACAAGCCATTTTTGACTGAAACAGAATCACGAAAATCAGTTTTCCAACGATTATTAGAATAATGACTCAAAAACAAAACAAATATGCTAATTTTACATAACAAAATATTATCGGCACTTTCAGGTTGCATCTTAAAATGTGAGCTAGTGGGTTGTTGATAAAGTATGTTAGAAGCCTTTTCATTTATTTTATTTTCTACAAACCTGGAAAACTACTCTCTCCAAACAAAGTGAAGACTGGTAAGGATAATAGATTTATACCAAGACAGAGCAGGTTTTCTACTTGAGAGAAGCAACTATAAGTAACCAGTTTAGGAAGTGAAATCATACCAGTGTGTTTTTTTTTTTTTTTTAAAGATTTATTTATTTATTTATGATAGAGAATGAGAGAGAGAGAGAGAGAGAGAGAGAGAGAGAGAGGCAGAGACACAGGAGGAGGGAGAAGCAGGCTCCATGCAGGGAGCCTGATGCGGGACTCGATCCCGGGACTCCAGGATCGCGCCCTGGGCCAAAGGCAGGCGCTAAACCGCTGAGCCACCCAGGGATCCCCCATACCAGTGTTTTTAAAGAGATTTTATAAATTCTCATAATATACACATCGGTGTGCTCTTCAGATGTCCACACAAGACATAAGGAACTGCGTACCTAATTCCATCTTCCAGAAAACACAAATATCACTAGCCCCCCAAAGACCCTCTTTTCTATATTACCCCTTAACAAGTTTATGCATTTCTTTTGTCCACATTTTTGAGGTTCTTCTGTGTCACAGGAGAATCCTGTTTCTGTATTTCTTTAAACCATGTCTGTATGTCTGTTAAACCAAAGGGTATTAGGTAGCTCTACTGTCCTTCTCATTTATGTAACTCCCCCCCCTCCCCCCACAGATTTGGTCATCACCAAATCTTCATTCAACACATAATTCAACAGAGGTCCCTATTTCTGACAGGGTTATAATTATGTAAACAATAGTCTTATTAGTCCCTTTATTTACTTAACACTTGTGCCTTGGGACTACAGAGAAGGAGATTATGTCTGAATAGGGACACAAAAGCACTTGAATTTCAGGGTTGCACAGCCCCAAGGCACATTTTATCTCTTTTCTATTAAAAACTTAGAGTCGATGGTATAGTAACATAAATTCAGCAGAGACAAATGTCAGTCTTGATGTCAGTATGTTTACAGAGACTAAAATTAGTGTCTTGTACATGTTTTTGAAATCTTATTAACAAAATTTTCAATACTGTAAAGAATAGGGGCATGAAAGAAAAGAGATCTTTGCTTACACTATAGAAGAAACAAGCTAAGCAAATCATCCTAGCAATAAAATCTGTTAGCTGGTGTAAAAGCTACTGCCTTTTTAAACTAAGTTTCTCTGTTCTAGTGGGCACAAATGGTGGAAGCAATGTTTTAAAGTAGAAGACTAGATCAGATGTTCTGACATTCTCATTTCACAGTTCAAAAAGGATGTATTTAATTGGAACACAGCATGATTACAACTGGGTTGTTTTGGTCCATGAAAAGCAAAGCCACCTCCCTCCCCGCCCCCCCGCCAAATTTATTAATCAGTTAATGCCCAAACAGGCTTTGCTTTAACATACACTGAAAAGATGGTTATGGAAAGAGTACCAGTAAATAAATAACACATAGCTAGCTTTGGGAGGTAAGAAACAATGATTATAAAGACAGCTTGGGTCAAATACTTCTATGTTAAATTTAATGGCTGACATCAGGACCTCTATACTTGACCTCAAATGAAGACAAACACTTTTCCAGAAGGCATGTGCAGTTTTTGGATCACCATATTCACAACTGCAGCTTCCACTTATTAAATGCTTTGTATAGCGGCACTTGCTTGATTCTATGAGGCAGATCACTTTATAGATGAGGGAACTAAGGCCTCAGAAGTTGAGGAACGTGCTCGTGAGCACACAGCTAGTGAATGGTTGAGCAGAAATTTGAACCCAAGTATTCTGATTCTGGATTACATACAATCTGAAATATGCAAAGTGCACCCTTAATATTTTTTTATTATTAAACAGATAAACTAAGGTTTTTATTTACTTAATATGCATACAATCTTTTGTTATTCCAAAAACTTTAAGAGGGAAGATATTTCCCTTCAAAACCGTGTACCTGAATTTGCACCATTATGGAATTCAGAGCATCCTGACTTGGTGCTTTGTCATAATAACTTTCAAATTTCTGCCTTTAAAGATCTAAAACATTTTAAACATCCACTACTTTCCACTCCCTCAAAAGAGACACCAGCAGTGAATAATATAAAACCTTTTTGAATGGAGCTGTAACACAGGGAGGGACTTCTGGGAGGCCAACCAACCTCACACACCAGTAACACCACAAATGAGAACAAATAAGAGGGTGACAGTTAAAGATGTATTGCCTATGTATGATGGGCTCCATGTTATTAAAAGGATACCATCTAGGTGTTTTTCATAATTTTTCATTTTCATTCCACCACCAAGCACTTGCTGTTTGTAATCACCAACTGAGAAGGTAAAACTATTTAGATATATCTGTATTTCATTTTATTACATGTCTTTTTGTCTATTATCTTTAACAATTGACATTTAATCTTTGAAGCTTGTAGGAATTCTTAAGATTAAAGACAAAATAAGCTGCTTGCCAAACCTAAATGAAGATACCACTTTTCTTAAAAAAGTTAATCTGTCTTAACTATTGACAGAATTATGAAAAAAGCTCAGATAACAAAAACAAATTGGTATAAATTTATTATCTACAATACATGGCTTTATTCCCTCGTGCACTTAAGCCATACTTTTTTTTTTTTTAGATTTATGAGAAACTGGCTATGGAACATAAATGTTCTTTGTCAGAAGGAAGAGAAATTCTACAACTCAATTGTTTGAACAACTACAATAGGACAACGTGAATTAAAAAGTATTTATCTGAAAGACTGTTTCAATCTCCAGGGTAATCACAAACATAAAGATTTTAAGTAGAATCATATTTGCCACACTTAAAGCAACAGCTCTAGGACATGCTTTTTCTTCTCTTGGATAGTCTTCCTGGTTTCTGATTTTTCTATTCTGAGTTCAATTTTCTCATGTTTTCTGTTCTACTGGTTACCAGAAGCTGTGACAATGGCCTACTCAGGCTAAAACTTTTTTTTCCTCTACTCTTACATGAAGCCTTCAATTACTGCCTGCTGAAGCAGACAGAATCCTATTAGTAAGAAAGACGATCACAGGATGCAGTGCCCTGCCCTAGCTGTATAAAAATAATTAGTCCAAAGTTGACAAATGTGTAATGAAGTCACACAATGATTATATGTAAGAAATATTGGTTTCAATAAGCCAAACATCAAATGCCAAAGCATGGTGACTTGGAGTATTATTTTCCAAAGAATTTAAAATGACAAATCCTTATTACTTTGAGTTATTACAGAACATTTTAAACAAAGAATTTGTTAAGTGGTAAAAAAATTCCTTCTGTTGACTATACAATTGTATTTTAAAATTAAGTGCATTACCTAATTGAATGAATATTGAGGAAAAAGATTACATGTGATTCTAGTTTAGAGAATTCAGCCAAAGCAATGTATTTTTCCCTATTATTTTTAAAAAATCAGCCAGCAATATTATAGTGTTTTTCTTTGACAATCTGATGAGAAGAGTTAAAACAAAAAAATGAGCTACTGTCACAACTTAAGAGTTTCTGTATTCTGTTCTATCTTTAAACATGGTATAAAAAAATGATTCTCCATACTATCCTGTGAATGACTCATTCTCTTTCTTTATACAGGAAAGCTAAATAAATCTAAGTGTAGTTTCTCAAAGAAGACATGAAATATTCCAGTTATTCTAAAGCATTTCTAGGTTGTCTGTTAATGGGAGTGGGATGGGATGGGCCTTAACAACAAGCCAAATAGTAAAACAAATAAATTCTTACCCTATTCTCTTTGATTCCTTATAAAACGGTCAACCCAGAAGGAAAATCATCAAGAATACCTCTCTTTCATGTCTACATGAAAACAGTTATATATATTCCTATCAAGCTGTTGCATAACAGAATATTACCTCACAAACGGTGGAATTACATAAAACTTAAAGAATGTTTTAAAGCAAAATAAGCTGTGTAGTTTGGTTATTTCTGAAATATCCAGATATGCTTTCCGTGTAAAAATTAACTGAGGTCCACATTTGTTTTTCAATGAAACGCTGTGCACAGAACCTACAGAGATCAAAGCAGCAGATACAAAAGCGGTGCTGCCCCCTAGTGGACAGACTCCAACCTGAACAAGAACTCGGATTTCTAAATCAGTTCCACAGATCTTTAGTACTGTTTGAAATTCCAAATTTCTTGTACAGTAGTTAAAAGACCAAAGCCTGATATCTTTATACTAACAACTGTTCACAAAAAATTTTGTTTTAAGACAGCTAAGGTATTATTACTACAGTATTAAGGCTAATAAAATTAGGGCACTAAGATAGTTTTCTGTTATTGTCCTTTAAAATTACTTGATATTTAAATATTTCATGATTATTAGGGAAAAGAAATAAAACAACAAAAACAATAGCTCAAAGGTTGAGCAACCTAAGAACAGAATAAAGGGAAATATCAAAGGCCCTACTAAGAAGTGACTGTCATTCATGTTTGTAACCCTAGTATTAAGAAAATCTGTCACAAGTCTTCAAAATATATTAAATGAAGGTCTTGCACAATATAGACATTTTATGATGGAAATGGTTGTATATACAGTATTTCTCCTATTAATAATCATTAAACATATACATGATAATAGTGATTCACAGGATGAACTAAGGCCTAGAGATGAAACAAATTGTTCTTTACATGTACTTCAGTTAAATAAAAAGATCCTTTAATTTTAAACCTATAAATATGTTGGTAAGATAAAAAGTTGACTGCCAGGTTGCCATGGATACACTGTTCTATTCACAGCACTAGACTTTCCTAATAGTTAAGGACCTGAGTAACAATAGTAAAACAATGTTTTTTCTATTAAGACTGTAATTATTCAAAAGTTGCACGTATTCAAAACTTGCAAATTAAAAAACTGACAGAGAAAATAAATAAAAAAAAATAAAAAACTGACAGAGTAAACAAGATCCAAATACAGATTAAGATACCGGGGCAAGGAAAGGACTATAAGTATTGAATACAAGTTAATAATGAAAACTGTTCTGGTTCTTTTTTTTTTTTCTTTTTTTTAAGATTTATTTATTTACTCATTCAGAGAGAGCGAAGAGAGAGGCAGAGACACAGGCAGAGGGAGAAGCAGGCTCCATGCAGGAAGCCCGATGTGGGACTCGATCCTGGGTCTCCAGGATCACACCCCAGGCTGCAGGCGGTGCTAAACTGCTGCGCCACCGGGGCTGCCCTGTTTTGGTTCTTGTTGAATAAACTAAGAACTAAAATAGAATCATAGCAGAGACCAGGCTTTCCATTTTCATCAACTTACCACATATTTCTCCTTACAGGGTCAATCTGTTGTTCACGAAAGGGCAAAATGACTAGGTAGTGTGACAATTCTTTTGAACAACACCACTGTTACTGAATGTCAGAATTCTGGAAACTAGGTTAAAATGCTGGGACTGGTGAAAGACAAACTTTTACTTGTGGTCTGAGACTGTTGCACAGACAAGACTATAACACATTAATATAATTAACAGTATACTCTTGCTGGAGCACAACAGCATAGCTGGAAGAGAAAAACGAACCAAACATCTTATCTATTAGCATCTCTTAATAACTAATCTGTAAAAAGGAAATGCATAAACATAGAAGAAATACACTTTAAAATGTCATGTGGCTATTATTAACTCTTGATAGTGCAAGGTGGCCTCAAACTATAAACTCTGGAACATTATTGGCCTTATAACCGGGTAGAGCACTGGCTAAACTGCAGATTCCTGGGCCATACCCCAGATGTACCAAATCTGAGTCCCTGGGTGCAGGTCCCACGAATATGAGTTTTACACAACCCTCCACAGGATTCTTTTGTACAGAAAAACCTTAAAGATTTTGGAGCTATAGACATTTAGCTTTCTGCTTTTTGGTCACTGTACATTAGTACCTTTGTGAGAGGACAAGCAATGTAATAAAAGCAAAGGCACCGCAATTTCTACATTGCACACTAAATATTGACACTTCCCTTTTGCAGTCCATTCATATACTGGCTTACTGTTGTTCACTATGCCTTTGTATACACTTTATTATATATTAGTTTATTAGTATTGTCTTAAATAATACACTTTAAGACTTTTATAACACATAGAATCTCACATGTTTTAATACGAATATCTAACACAGGACATGAAGATATTAAGCACTGTGGTTAATAAATGCTTTTTTTTATGACTTTTTAAATTCTCATTTCTGTACTACTCCTTATCATGTGGTAACTGTCATCTGGAAAATAGCAGATTGCCATAATGACCATAACTCTGTATATCTCAATGGGATGGTTTTGTTCTCAAAGAGCAGCCCTTTCAATCACCAAGCAAGTCCCACAGAAATGAAAATAAAGTTGTCTTTCAAAAGTATACTGGTTGGCTTTTTAAGACTATTGCTCATTTAGAAAATCAAAACTAAAGGTCATATAATCTCACAGCAGATATGCTTTCTCACTGATCTTGAAAAGCAGTTAATTACATAAGAAATGCTCCTTGTTTTTGAAATGAATTCCATAAAACTTGTGCTCCTTTAATTGACTTTTTCTTAATGGAGGCCATTCTCTGTTGATATGTAGGAACCATTTTCTGCTATGTATTCAATTAAAATATCTACTTTACGCTATTATGCACTTCTGCATATTAACGAAGATTCCCTTTTTCGTAGATAATTCTTATATTAACCATTCTTTAACTTGGCATTTAATGTAAAAACTATTCAAATTTTAAGAGCAGTGGGAATAAATTATTCCAAAGTTAGACAGTGGAAACTTTATTCATTGAATGGTCAGAAAGAATACTCTGGTGCTTATTGAATAGTCCTCTCAGAAATAAAAGATCCTGAAAAATTAAATAGAACATAGGCCCACCAAGAGTAATGTATTGATGTATGTACTGGAAATTTTAATATCTTAAAATATTAATATTCAAAATACTTCTCACCCTTGTTCTTTTAAAGTCATCTTAAATCAATTACCATTAATACAAGAATGGCATTGGTCCTACTCTTCATCAACTCAAAAAGTAACCATCACAGAAGAATAAATAAGTCAGACAGCTCACAAGGATTTCAATTTTGTGATTGACATATAAGTTTAGATGTAACTCATTAATTCCAGAGGATAATACGATACCAAACACTACAGTTAAAAACATGAGTACAACTCAATAAAGTGATAAACTGTTCATTTGTTATTATAATATAAACAGTAACTGCTACTTCATTTTAAATGACATTAAGAAAGGCATCAGTACAGATTTTACCAACAATTGTTAATTTTTGTTACTGCAAATAAAAATTGGCAAAAAAGTTACATATGAAAAATATTTTTTTTAAAAAAGGGATCCCTGGGTGGCGCAGCGGTTTAGCGCCTGCCTTTGGCCCAGGGCGTGATCCTGGAGACCCGGGATCGAATCCCATGTTGGGCTCCCGGTGCATGGAGCCTGCTTCTCCCTCTGCCTGTGTCTATGCCTCTCTCTCTCTCTCTCTCTGTGACTATCATAAATAAATAAAAATTAAAAAAAATATTTTAAAAAAAGTTACATATGAATGATGACAATTTTTAACAATTTCTGTATGAAAAATACAAGTAACTCCAGGTGTTTATTGCCTGGAAGCTTTCTGAAATTTAGAACATTAATATGGCTATACTATGAGAACGAATGCAAACATTTTCAGTTACGTCTAATGAGACTTGTGAGGCAAATTAAGACAGCACAACCTAATCTTAATTATAGATAGGTATGTTTTTCACTTTTGACTGTGTAGTAACTTGGGCTCTTCCCCCAAGTTACAGAGCCAAACACCAGGCTACTGATCATACAGCCAGATTAGAGAAGTGCCAAGACATTGCAGATGTGTACAAGGACCATAAACATTAAGTTTGAGTGCAATCTCTGCATTCCAGAGCCAAATATAAACAGTTTTTAGTTGTGTGTTTCCCCTGCATTAGTACAGACAATTGAGAATTGACTATAATTTAATCACTTGAAAAGGCATTAAGTTCCAAACCACCAAGACTAGTTACATGCAAACAATGCTTTAATAGAAATTATACAACTGTGCTAAGTGTCTTTCTTAGTCTGTTTCCCAATAGGAAGGTAGCTTTTATATTAGTTGGATTTGAGAAGGTAATCTGGCTGTTTTCTTCTAAGAAACAAAAATCTGGAAAGCTGCCATTGCTTTCAGAAAAGTTAACCCACATATAGAACAAAACAAAAAATAAATCAGAAGTTCCAACATAAACACAGGTGATCATATGTCTTTTTGTACATTACAGAAGGACATACTAAAACAGGACTGAAGTACTGCTGGATACTAGATGTGTCAGGTAAAATTTCATATTGTATAAGGATATTCTGGTGTTTCAGGAATTTCAATAATTCAAAGTATTCATAAATAAATCAAAGAACCTCTGCTAGAGAAAATCACTTCCTGCCAAGAAAGTAAAAATATTTTCACTGAAAAGCCTTCTTTTCACTCTTCCCCCTACTGAACAACATTAACTGATAAGCTGTATTTGCATGGTCGTACCAGTATGATGACCTAATATCCATTTTATTATTTTATCATCACCCTATGTGAGATAGATAGGATTTGTCAGATATTAAGAAATGGAAGCATCAGACCTGCTAAATAACTTAACCAAGGACCTTTCTTTAAAAACAAAACAAAACAAAACACAAAAAAATAGGGTAAATTTTTTGATTAATGCAGTGTTCATTGTCACAATTAGTAGATGATGTTAGACACCTTCAATAATGGCAGATTCGCTCTCATTCAATAATGGCAGATCAAGACTTGAACTGAGTTCTTCGAAGGCCAAGACCAAGGTTTTTCCATAGATAACAAAGATTTCATTTCACTACCCCTTCTTTTCCTTGCCATCCCCATCTAAACAGATGAAGATCTTAAAATGCATAAGAAGTTATCACTTGCCTCAAATTACCACAACCAATAATGGCAGAGATAAATCTAAAACCCAGATCAACTGCAATCCTCTTTATAAGGGGGCTCTCTTACCTCTGTATTAATTTGAAAAAAAAAAAAAGATTTTATAGGTAATCTTTATACCCAGTGTGGGGCTCAAACTTAAAACCCTGAGACCAAGAGTTGCATGCTCCACTGACTGAGCTAGCCCGGTACTCCCCTTTCCTCAATTTTTTTTTTTAAGGTCTAAAGTCATTCTCTTTGATTTTAAATTTATTTTCTATATACATAGATAAAGGCAGAAGTGTACCATTGTCAGTGGAATGGCAAAGGAATTAAAGATGGAATTAATGAATTCCTTTGAGCTCACAGAAGACTAAGTAATAACTGCATGTTTGTTTAAGGCAATCATTTTTATCTTTACTTTCATTTCAAGCCACTGGCACATATAAGATCACAAACAGGGCAACCATATTAATCACATTTTCTCCTACCTTTAAGGAAAATGACTTGGATCTCATGCTTTAGATGCTGGGTGGTGAAGATATATCTGGTCTAAGAAATAGAAGCTGCATTTGGCCCTACGTTGGTTTTCTAAAAGCTCCTTAATTACTGGGATCTCTCTTAAGGGATCACTGTAAAAATCACTCTGAATGTGGTACCCAAACTTCTTCCATTTCAAGTGAAAAAGTACAATCGCACTGCTTTATAAAATAGTTCTTCCTGGAAATCCACTGAATCTGGTGAAATAGGATAAATTCTCAACTGTATCTCATAAAAGGTAACTTTACAAATCACCAAACTATTATAAAACCCAAGTACACTGCCCTTCAGGATAGTCCATTCCAGTGTACTAAGGATTCCATGAAATAGGAAGAGAGCCTTAACACAAATCAATCAATTAAATATCTCATCAGAAACAAAGAGAGGGAGGGCAGATACAGGTTTCAGGGTTATTATTATTATTATTATTTAAAGATTTTTATTTATTTATTCAAGAGAGATGGGGTGGGGGTGGTAGGGTGGGCAGAGACATAGGCAGAGAGAGAAGCAGGCTTCATGCAGGGAGCCCGATGTGGGACTTCATCCCGAGGACTTCAGGATTATGCCATGGGCTGAAGGCAGGTGCTCAAATACTGAGCCACTCAGGCATCCCTCAGGGTTATTCTTTTCTTTTCTTTTTTTTAAAGATTTTATTTACTTATTCATGAGAGACACACAGAGAGAGAGAGGCAAAGACACAGGCAGAGGGAGAAGCAGGCTCCATGCAGGGAGCCCGATGTGGGACTGGAGCCCGATGTGGGACTCGATCCTGGGACCGCGGGATCACACCCTGAGCTGAAGGCAGATGTTCAACCACTGAGTCACCCAGGTGTCTCAGGGTTATTATTTTCAAGGAAAACTGTGAATTGAAAATTACATATTTACATGTACATATATATACATAACTTATCTCCATATCACATGTTGATAAACCTACCTGTATATATTATCTTGGCCAGAAGGGACTACACCTACATTGGCTATATTTACAACCTTCTGAAGGATCACAGAGGGAGTGAAATTCTGTGGTGCAGCAATGATTACAGTAGAAGTTTCATTCATTCCTGTTAGCATCCCTGTAAAAGCAAAAGAAGGCTCCCTTTACTAATTTCTTTATGACAATTACAATAAAACTATTAAGTTCATAACCAAAATTAAAAATTTTTTTCCAAAAAAACCCGCCACTCCAGAATATAATTTTCAAGATAATTATCATAGAATTAAAATAACTGCAAATGTTATAAAAAATTTTAAATCCTTATTGTGTAGGAAAATGTATTTTAAAATGCAGTGGAACTTAACTCTTAATATATCTGATTTTCAATACTATAAGATACAAATGTGGAACCACAAAGATGTTATTCATTTACAGTCCCTTTTAAAAAATATACCCAATTAATTTAGACTATGTTAACTATTCACGCTTTTACTTTTTAAGAATTTTTTCCCCCTCTCCTTTTCATTCATAGATCTCTCTTGCCAAATGCTGTCTACAAACAAATGAAAGTGAGTCTGGAATAACCAGCACCATTACCTGATGAAAGGCCTCAACTGATGGATCAAAGGTATCTTAGCAATGACTTAAAGTCACTGAACAGTTAACGTGGTTCTAAAAAATGCACACGTATCTAAACAGCTATATTATATTTATCTCTAAATATAATAGTATTTGCCTAATGAATGGGACTATATATTAATTACAAAAACACCAACCGAAATTTCTGAAGCAATACATTTGGAAGCAAAGGAAAAAATGTGAATGGAAAACCTTAAGTTCCAAAGACATTTAAAATTGATATTTAAGAAAAAAAGCTAAGCAAAATTATGAACAAAACCCATATGGTTAACATGACATGTCATTAATATCAGAATCTCATGTAAAAATGTTCAGTGAACGAATTCAGTAACATGCCACTTAGAACAAATATTGAAATTTAGTACCGAGGTTAAAAAAAACCAAAATAATTATAATAAATGCCATCTACCTTGAACTGTGATATAAGTCATTGACATCTAATGGTATCTAGTAAAAATGATAATCTTTTGAAACATTTGATATGTGCACAATAGTTTACAAAATTCATGAAAATGGTAAAATTTGATTTTATGTTTTCAAAAGGCTCTGAACCTTCAGGGCTATATATTTAATTTAGTTATTTACTGCAAATGCAACCTGAAATTTAAAAGAACCCCTATGATTAGCAGCACAAAGATATGAAAGCCTAACACTGTAAAAAGACTTATCTAGCTTTTACCAAAAAGCAGTTTTTACTAACCACTTTCAAACTTGGGGACACTATGTTCTGTCTTAGACTGTTTAACTTCAATATTAGGCAAAAGCTTTAAAAACTACACAAGCAGTCAAACACTGCTTTTAAGTAAAGCACAGTGGATGCTGACATAACACTGCTGAGAGATGTGTGTACTCATTTAGGATTTAAACCTTCTCCATTAAGCTCTATTGAAGAGCAACTGCTGAATAAATGAATGCAACTATGTTTATGTTAAAAGCCTGTTTCCCGCAGCATGTAATTAAAGGAAATGTTGTACAAAGCCAGTACTTTTGTCAAGCTCCTGTAAATGGAAAGATGGATAGCACTCAGAGAAGTGAATGCATTGCTTCATATTTAACCTTAACACTCTTGTCATTAATGGTTTGTCTAACTTGGTCTATAAAAGACAAGGTACTGCTCCATTGAAGTAAAATTTAAAAAATCAACTAAACCATGCTTTTCAGAACAGAAGATTCATTATCGTCAGCTAATGTATTGGCATAAAGCAAAGTAACATCCTATCAAGTAAGGCACACATTCAATCTGCCTTCCCACCCCCCTTTATTTTTAACTCATGCTGTTTTATTGTTATAGGCAATTTGTACCACTCAGCATGACAGTGTAAACTGAATCAAGATTAATTTACATGCAAAAGAACACTTAGGAGAGCAGCATGGTAAGCAAATGTATTGTCTCGATTGCTGAGGTGGAAAAAGAACCTGGAAAGAAAAAAAGGTGCTCTAATTAAGGGGCATCAAATATGATTGCTTGTGGTAGTTAAGGGCCAGAAAATAGTAAATGTCTGACCATTTAAAGAATTAGCATCTTACTAGCTAGGAAACCATAAGATGGATGCATAAATCATAATAAAATTAAGTAAACATTCTAGGTTTCTTAAACCAGAGATTTTTCTAAATGAAAATATATCAGGAATTCTCAAATTAACGAGAAAGAAAAATATGCCAAGGTATCATTATAAGTTTCTCCTATAAAAAACTGATTTTAGATACCATATAGGCTGCTCATACATAACAAAGGTAAAGTCACCAGGAAAATATTTTAAAACTGTCAGACTACAGAATTTGTTGCTTCATTAGAATTCACCTAAATTTTGGAGAGGCAGAGGGACAGAGTACTTAATTTACGTTCATCAGCTGTACTTAATTGCTAAAATGTAAATCAATATAAGAAAATAAAATTAAAATTTTTTTCTAAGTTTTAGATTTAACATACGAAGAAAATGAGTAAGAGGAGGCAGTTTGAAATGAACAGCTGGTTTATGTCTCATAATTATTAAAACTGCCTTAAGAAACCAAATTTTTTTTGAGAAGGTCTCACGTTATTTTCAGCACCAAAATCATTCCACAGCTAGATCACTAACTCTGCAATGCTCCAAACTCAATGAGAAAAATCATGCATCTCATTTCAAGTTCTTAATACGAGTATTATAGTTAACTTCAATACATAGGATAAAAGTCTTTTAGCAAGCACTTTGACCACCAACCTGACTCATGTTTAGCCATGAAACTCTAAATGCAACAACTGAAAAACAATGACAGATCAGGCTGCGTATCAGAAATGAAACCTTTTCTGTTTTAAAAAAAATTAATATGCGCGATGTATTAGATGCACTCTTAATATGGTACAAACTTTTAATTATGTACATCTTTAGTATAAAAATAGAAGTATATTCCTCATGTTTTTTATTTAGAATTTTTCCAGTTAAATTCTAATTAATGCATTTAATGCATTTCTTGAGTCTTAAAAACACAGGCCCTGTGAAATGAGGTACTAAGTATCTAAGTTCATTTTATTTGAAGTAGAAAATTATGTAATGTGTGCACGCAATGACACATAGGTACTTCATAACTTTACTAGTATTTTACTATCCAGAAGTTTGCACTGATAAAATCTGAGGAAATGGATGTTTAAGATTTTCAGTTAGCGAGTCCTTTCTAGGTATCATTTGTTGAAATAAGCTAAGCTCTTCCTAGAGTAGTATAATAAAAGAATACATGTGTAAGGTTCAGAATTGAGACCTCGATTACCAAACCAGCTGAAATCTATAACTAAAAAGATGCTATTGAAAAGACTCTTTAAAGCTGTGGTAAATTTGCCAGCATCAAGTCCCATATCAAAGAATGAATTCAGGAAGACAGAAAGAATGATACAGAAATGCCAAGAGACTTGCAAGGATTTACAAATACTTCATATAAACAAACTTTCAAATAGCTTTATTCAGAGTAGCCTTTCTGCTCTATTAAACATAGCAAACAGCTGCCAGATTTATTCAGACAAATAATCAACAACCATAGAAGTAAAATGGCAGAAGAAAAAGGAATTTTGGCAACAACTCCACAGAGGACCACAGCTGTTCTGCAAGCGCACCTCTCTCATGCGCTTACGGTTCTGTATGGCTAGTCAGGGAAAAATCCCTCAGTCACAGCAGAGCACAAAACACTTAATCGAAATATCAAGTATTCTAAACCAAAGCTGAGGGATAGAAAAGGTAAACAATAATCTGCTGCTTTAGATAGATATATATTTTAGCTGCATTTTTAAAAAAAAAAAAATATCCCCTTAACAATAAATGTGCCAAAGCCTTACGCAGTCACTTATGTGCCACTCACCTGGTTTTGCTGAGCAGGTGTAAAGCAGAGAGGCAGGCTTTAGCCAGCAAAGGGTAAGAATAGCAAATGTAAGCATCAATTCATCAATAGAAAAATAAAATCATAGAATCACAAAGATGATTTCTTCTATAGCAATAATCAACTTCCAAGAAAAGCAAATGCAAAGAGGGATTTAGTCATTCTTTTTTATCATTTAAAAATAAGGCAGAAAATAAAAGATTACTATTAATTTTTTTTAAATATATTTTTTTAAATTTTTATTTATTTATGATAGTCACAGAGAGAGAAAGAGAGGCAGAGACACAGGCAGAGAGAAGCAGGCTCCATGTACCGGGAGCCCGACGTGGGAATCGATCCTGGGTCTCCAGGATCGTGCCCTAGGCCAAAGGCAGGCGCCAAACCGCTGCGCCACCCAGGGATCCCAAAAGATTACTATTAATTTTTTAAAAGATTTTATTTATTTATTCGTGAGAGACAGAGAGAGAGAGGCAGAGACACAGGCAGAGGGAGGAGCAGGCTCCACACAGGGAGCCTGATGTGGGACTCGATCCTGGGTCTCCAGGATCATGCCCTGGGCTGAAGGCAGCGCTAAACCGCTGAGCCACCGGGGCTGCCCAAGATTACTATTAATTTACAGTCTTGTATGAAATTTTCTTTGTGAGATTCTTCTGCAAGGTCTTGGGAACACTGTGGATTGCAATGGCCTTAAAAAAAGAAAAAGTAAAAAAAGAAAAGAAGGACAAAAAAAGATCTTTGGCACTATAATGATAGAGTGCCAGGAAGCATATGTTTCTCCTTAGGTAAAGATATTTGTATGTGACCAGTACTTTCTAGAAACATGACATATATGGTTTAACAACCTCAAAATGAAGGAATCTTTGTATGATAATCCCTCTAGAAAGAAAAACAGCCTACCCTCACATAAACTTTAAGAAATTGCACACTATGCTATTTAAATATGCCCTAGTTTTATATTATCTTCAATTAAATACATGAAGTCACAGTTATTTCCCCTTATTCATATAAAAAATAAAATTCATTTTTATTAGTAGTTATGGTGGACTCTGGGGCAAGCACAACAAACTAATACTTCCATTCTGCTGAAAATATTTTCTTCTTAGGTGCGTATTTAAAAATATTTCAGCTCTGATACAGCCAGACAAACACAGCATTTCTTTACTATAGAATTAGGTCAAAAGAAAATGGAGGCATTTTAAAGCTATAATTAGGACTTTATTTTGAAGAGTGAGGCACTCTAATGTGTGCAGGGAGAAATATATTAGTGGGACATGAGAAACAGTTCTATAGTAAAAGAAAATACAGAGACATAACATTTATAGTGGCAGAACTTTGGTAAGTTTCAAATCTCTCACATTTTCACTAATGCAAAACACATAAGTACATCATTAGGTTGACAAACTCATAATTCCCAGAAGTGAAAAATTAAGAGTCAATTTATTATTTTAAAGACATAGTAATCAATTTTCATGTATTCCAGGAATGTAGACAAACATATCCTTTTTAAGGTTATTTTATGGAAGTAAAGGATTACCAAAAACTAGAAGATGATTCACTGACATTTGTTAATGGCTATGTATATATGGTAATTTATTCTAGAGACCAGATAGAAGAAGAGTACATATTATTTGGGATGCCAATTTCTAGTAAATTGTAGTTAATTTCTCACCTTGCTCTTTCTTAAAGTCTTTCTCTGACATGGCCACAGGTAAAAGCAGTTCTCCAACAGGTGGCTGAATATTAACATTGAAGCAATCGTCCTTGGTACTAAGAGAAAAACACATCAAAGCTGACTAAATGCTTAATAAATAAAGATTCTCTTTAATACTATGCTAGTTGAATAGATGTGATGAAAGCATATGTCAGCATATACCATATAAGATCTTGGCTTAACTAGAACAGCTAAAAAGGCTTGAAAGGGCAGCCCGGGTGGCTCAGCGGTTTAGCGCCGCCTTCAGTCCAGGGCCTGATCCTGGAGACCCAGGATGGAGTCCCACATTGGGCTCCCTGCATGGAGCCTGCTTCTCCCTCTGCCTGTATCTCTGCCTCTCTCTCTCTCTCTGTCTCTCATGAATAAATAAATAAAATCTTAAAAAACTTAAAAAAAATAAATAAAAAGGCTTGAAAAATTCCCCAACACTATTTGCAGAGAAATGTATCTCTATGAGTTGGAAAAGTTTTTTTTTTTAACAGAAATATGCAGTTATAGTAACTACACCATTTGATATAGATTTTTTTTTTTAAGATTTTGTATTTATTTATTCATGAGAGATGTACAGAGAGAGGCAGAGACATAGGCAGAGGGAGAAGCAGGCTCTGTGCAAGAAGCCCAATGCGGGACTCACTCCCAGACCCCTGGGATCAAGCCCTGAGCCAAAGGCAGATGCTCAACCTCTGAGCCACCCAGGCGTCCTGATGTAGAACCTTTAAAAACAGGTAAGCATCATGGGTATACATACTCATTACTACCAAAGGAATGCTTCATGCAGCTTATAGAGAAGTAGTATTTTCTCTTTACTTTGTACATTTCAAGTGTAGAAAATGGAGTGCTTTAGTCTTAAATGGTTAAGATCTCTTTTAAAAATATTAGTTTTTAGTAAAAAATAAAATAGAGTGACCATACTGTGTTTAGATATGTACTAATAAAGTAACACCTCATCTGCAAACTTGCTTTTTTAAAACAAAAACTCATTTTTAGTAGTGGTATTCATTAATATTGATCAACACGTGCTAAGTTGTTATTTCAAATGACAGGATATGAATAATGTAGGAAAGGCAACTCTGTACCCATATCAGATAGAATAGTAATACTGAGTGCATTTATTTTAATCTTAGGACATACTACTCTCTAAAAACTTATTAAAAATTCTTTAGAATTTTTTTAGGTTACATGTTTCAAGTTAGGTTGATGAGTCTATCAGGAATGTGTTTGGCTGCAAATAAGCAGAAAATCAAACTAATACTATGCACACATTGTCTAGTATACAACAAATCCTTGAGTTACCAAAGGCTGCTTCAATGGCTTAAAGATGCTGTTGGGGACCTAGGTTATTCTAGCTTTCAACTCCACCATCCCTAGTGTGTTGTCTTTCATCCTCATGATTGCCAGATGGCTGCTGCATGTCTAGGTACCATTTTCACATTCTGCTTAAGAAGAAATAGTGACAATGGAAGAGTGAGTAGTAAATACGTGAGCCAACCAGATCTGATTCTTTTTATCAGGAAAGCTTTTGTCCCCAAAAGGACTTCTACATTCATGTGAGAACTGCATTTCATGGCCAGTGGGAAGGTGGACAGGGAGATGGGGACTGTGGGTAAAAAACTAACAAACATTAGGTTAAGACACTTCATTGAAGGGTGCGGTAGGGATAAATAAAATGAAAAAAAATCATGTTTATGCTATTATAAACTATATTCTTATAAGCTGCCTGATATTTTTTTATGGATCAAGGTAAAGACTAGACTAAAAAAAAGAATGTTTTGAATTATTCACATGTGGATTGTCTAAGGAAAACTAACAAATCTGATTTATTAATTCAATATAAATTTACTGAATACAAACTAGATCCCATGTACTGTACAAGTACCTGGGGATTGATTTATTCAAATATTTTTATTTATTTATTCATGAGAGACAGAGAGAAAGGCAGAGACATGGGCAGAGGGAGAAGCAGACTCCCTACAGAGAGCCAGATGTGGGACTCTATCCCAGAACCCCGGGATCACACCCTGAGCCAAAGGCAGGCACTCAACCACTGAGCCACCCAGATCTCCCTGGGGACTGTCTTTAAAAGACAAGTGAGACTGACTCTAAAAGCTTACAGGTCAGTGAGAGAGGAAGAGTTCAATTATGTTCATAAAAATGGTAAATGCTACATCAAAGATATGTACAGAGTATTATAGTTCACAGAAGAGGGACTGATTAATTCTACAGGTGTGAGGTAAAGATACATTTCCAAGAGCAGAGAAAGGGGTGTACTAGGTATTCTAGACCTGTTTTGGGAACAGTGAGCAGTGTGGTATGTCAATAGATGAGGCTGGGGGTGCACTATAAAGAATCCCATATACATTCATTACCATTCATCTCCATTTCTCCCAGGACAGTCCCAGTTTGTGGCTGTTGTTCTGGACTCCTTTCACTCTCTAAAGTGTCCTGATTTGTATGACAAAGTATAGGATTACTTCACTCATATAACTAAGACAAAGGGGTTTCAATGTTTCCTGAAGCAACAAGGAAAACAACCAGAGATTTTTGACACAGGAAAATAAATGATCCCACTGTATTTCAGAAACTCTACTACATCTACTAAGATGTAGTAGAGTAGAAATCTAAGGAAGTAGATTCATTAGGAATCTAATTTAATAGTCTAGGTAGGGGTTTTACATTGTGTTTAATTTTAGTAATTTCTAGCAATAATGATCCTAAGAGGTAGCTTCTGTTACCCTCCAACTTATTGATGAGAAGTCAAACAGCACATCCAAGGTCACACAGCTACCAAGTGGCAATACTGGGATCTGCACTCTGGTCTATCCTACTCCACAGTCTGCTATATAATGCTGCTTTAGAAATATATATTTTTTTATTCTGCTCTATAACACTGCACTCCTAGACTGAGAACAGGGAAGATGGGGGTATTTTAGAATCAGAAGGGACAGATATGGTGATGGATGGAAGGGACTTTGAAACTTCTAATGGGAAAAACTGGGAGAATGACAACTAGTGAAGTAGTAGAGTTTTGGGGATTAAACAAGATGATTTGGCTTTAATCATGCTCTATTTTGAGTACCACTGAATTATTCAGGAAGAGATATTTAGCAAATAACTGGAAATACAAATCAAGAATCAGAAAAGAGGTCAGGGCAGTATATATGAGTTTGGAAGTAATAGAAAGGTAAAGGGAAGAGCTGAAGCCTTACAAAGAGATAAGATCAGAGAGAAAAAAAAAAGGATAAACAATAGAAAGGATAAGGTGGAAATCTGGGGAGGACCTACATTTAAATAGAAATGAAGAACTGCAACTTGCAGAAGAAACTGAGAAAGAGGGATCCCTGGGTGGCGCAGCGGTTTGGCGCCTGCCTTTGGCCCAGGGTGCGATCCTGGAGACCCGGGATCGAATCCCACGTCAGGCTCCTGGTGCATGGAGCCTGCTTCTCCCTCTGCCTATGTCTCTGCCTCCCTCTCTCTCTCTCTCTATCATAAATAAATAAAAATTAAAAAAAAAAAAAAAGAAACTGGGAAAGAGTGGTCAGGAAGAAAATGTGTGTCAAATAATGCAAAGAGGAATAAAAAGCAGCAAGTGTTACTGCAGACCCCAGCAAGGCAGTTGAGATGGAAGGAAAAAAGCAGAATGCTATGAGTTGAAGGGTGAACAGGAAGACTGGAAAGATGGACAGAAAACAGTAGAAGCTTTGTGAGGATGCAGAGGCAAAAGAAAGCTTAACAAAGCCCTAGCATGTTCACGGCCTGAAGGGAAAGAGCCAGTGGAGAGGAAAAAACTAAGGAATACCTGATGGAGCAAGGCCTCAGAGGAGCTAGATGAGGTTGGGATTAATAGCACGAGAACAAGGTGAACCAGTCAGCATCCTCCTGGCTCTTCCCAAAGCAGCACAGGAGGAGTGGTTATGACCGCAAGAAGTATTGAGGGTAGGACACTTGAAGGATGAGACTATACCTGATATAGTGGAAGGCTAAGTCACATTAGAAGAAATATGTAAAAGATGATGGAGTAAATGGTAAATGTGCATGTCTATATACAGACACACACACAAATATACATACACATGTGTATATATAATTTATGTATAATATATAAGAATATATTATATATGAACTATATGACATACATATAAATTTATATGTATAAATATATTTATACATGTAAGGAGGTGCACAGTAGAAGTATTTTACTAATAGAAGAATACAATTAAATTAGGAATACAGGGATCCCTGGGTGGCGCAGCGGTTTGGCGCCTGCCTTTGGCCCAGGGCGCGATCCTGGAGACCCGGGATCGAATCCCACGTCAGGCTCCCGGTGCATGGAGCCTGCTTCTCCCTCTGCCTGTGTCTCTGCCTCTCTCTCTCTCTCTGTGTGACTGTCATAAATAAATAAAAAAATATTATTAAAAAAAATTAGGAATACAATTAAATCAGG
Organism: Canis lupus dingo; assembly: GCF_003254725.2. Lineage (NCBI taxonomy): Eukaryota > Metazoa > Chordata > Mammalia > Carnivora > Canidae > Canis > Canis lupus. The sequence goes on along the minus strand of NC_064245.1, from coordinate 28,630,243 downwards.
AGACCATTGGGTTAAATTATATTTATTACATTATTGTTACTTTATTTTCTTTTTAATTACGGCTTAAATGATTCCTTCCAAACTGTCCTTCCCAACAGTCCTGAGGTATCATTTGTGCCCTGGATTAAAGGTAGCTGTACAGGGGTGCTTGGGGGGGCCTCAGTCAGTGTCTGCCTTCAGCTCAGGTCCAGATTCCAGGATCCTGGGGTCAAGCCTTGTGTTAGGCTCTCTGCTCAGCGGGGAGTCTGTATTTCCCTCTCCCCCTTCCCTCTCCAACCCTGCTTGTGGGCTCTGGATCTCTCTTCCAAATAAATAATTAAAACCTTCAAACAAACAAAAAAAGGTAGCTGTATAGCTTTGACTCCCAGGGAGAAGGGTGGGAGATCAGGGAAAGAAGGAAAAGCATACATGAAAATGTAGGTGAGTAAAGAGCAAGTTTAAGTTTGGGGGGAAAATGTGATCCTGAAATATCCCCACTAGCAATTTGCGACATATATATGACTCAACTTGACTGGGTATGTTTTGTTTTTGTTGCTTTTGGCTAATGATATTTTATTTTCTGTAGTTGGTAAAATGGTTAACATAATTATCTTTGAAAAACCAAAGATAGAAGTTCATCCAAAATAGGTCTTATGAAGCAAATGTAAATAAAATTGGGGCACTGTTGTGGCAGATACTACTCGATGCTTACTCAAATACTTTTTTTTTCTTCTTTACTGACCTAATCCTGACTTTGTTCAGGTAGACAATGTGCCCAAATGGAGCATCGTATCTCTCAGTCTCTCTTTAGGAGTGATCAAGTAACCCAGTTACAACCAATGAAGCATACACGGAAGCCTGCCAGGCATTTCTAGGAGAGTTTGGCTTTTCCTACATGGCTCTTCTCTCCAGATCACTTCATTTTTTTTCTTTTTCCCTTTTTTGCTTGGAATGTAGATAGAAACCTGAAAGTAGAGCAGCCATATTGTGACCAGGAGGATGGCAGGCACTTGCTAATGTAATTAGCACATGGAAAAAAACTCCACAAAATAACAAATGCTGGAAAGCCCTGAAGCCATTGTAGAGCTACTCCAGCAGCTCTTAACTGCTGACCTCTGCTCTTGTACTAGCAGAATAATAAACCCCATTTGGTAAAGCCACTAGAGTTGGGTTTTTGCTACACACAACTGAATGCAAAATCTAATATAACAAGCATATAACCTACTTCATAAGCCAGTGTCAGCTTTTTTTTTTAAATAAAGATTTTATTTATTCATGAGAGACTCCGAGAGAGAGGCAGAGACATAGGCAGAGGGAGAAGCAAGCTCCATGCAGGGAGCCCGAAGTGGGACCTGCTCCTGGGACTCCAGGATCACGCCCTGGGCCAAAGGCAGACGTTCTATCACTGAGCCACCGTCCTGCCAGTGTCAGCTTCTAAGCAAGGTTTGACTTAGAATCAAGTCAGGTGGAATTTTCCCTCTTTAATTCAGGGAAATTTTACTTTCATTTATATTAGTGTTCTAGCATGTCCTCCACAGTTTTTTATGTGCCTCCTTTTCTGCCATTTTGTCCTTTTTTGTTGTTCACTTCTCTCCCCTTGTTGGGTTTCCTTCTCTTTTTCCCCCACCTCTTTTTCTTCTCATCTCCCTCTGGTTGAATGTGGGGCTAAATATAGATATCTTGACATGTATAGGGAATGGTGAAAATGAGTAATGACAGATGTGCATCTATTGGAATTAAGAGATCAACAAAGTACTAATATTATGCAGCTCTAAGTAGCCTCATTACATGTGATCAAATGGCCTAATAGTTTATTATTTTTGTATTTTAAAAAAATATTTTATTTATTCATGAGAGACACAGAGAGAGGGGCACTGACATAGGCAGAGGGAGAAGCAGGCTCCATGCAGGGAGCCCCACATGGGACTCAATCCCAGGAGATCATCCCCAAGCAGAAGGCAGGAACTCACCCACTGAGCCACCCAGGTACCCCCAAATGGCATAATAGTTTAATGTAATATAAGATTCTACCTGTTATATTTAACTGTAATGCACATACTTGTACTACATATAATTTCATTTTACAGACTCATAGGATACAAATTGGTAAAATTTCTAAGTAAGAGAAAAGGGCAAGGAGTCTGACCATAGTGAAACTCAAGTTTCCTTATCTATGAAGTTAAGATAAATGGCATTTACCTTACAGGTGACTTTTAATGATTAAATGAAAAAACATAGCCAATATAGTGCTTAATACATACTAGATACTCAAAATCTACACAGAGAATAGGGTTGTGTCATAATTTATTTCAGCATTCCCCTCTTGATTCTCATTTGCAATCATTGCTACCATAAACAATGCTTACTTAATACCCTTAGCTAGATCTATTTTCTTCTGCACAAGCACCAGTATTTCCCTAGCTCTGATACCCTGAAGAAGAAACTGTTTACAGAAGAGAACAAACATTTAGCACTTTGATAGGGCCAAACTGCCCTAAAAAAGGTGGGGTCAATTAAAGTCCCATAAACAGTATACCACAATACATGTCTCTATCTTGTCAATGTCAGATACTAAGCTTACTTAAAAATTTTGCCAATCTGACTGGTAAAATGTTTTAATTTTGCTTTCTCTGCTACTAGCGATGTTGAACATCTTATGTTTACCGACTATTTACATTTCTTTTCTTGTAAACTGCCTATTCTTAGCCTTTCTCCACTTTTCTATTGAATTCCATCGAGTAACTGAGAGTTATGTAAGTAACTCTCTCAGTCACTCTCTGGTTATTAAATTTTTGTCGGCTACATATACTGCAATACTTTCTCACCATTTCTTATCTGTTATGGTATCTACTTTTTCTTCTTTGTAGAGAAGTTTAAAAATTTTAATAGTCAAACTTGATCATTTTTCTCTTTACATTTGAGTATTGTATCTTGCCTAAGACTTCTGCCCCCAGAGTATGAAAGCATTTGTGTATATTACATTGAAATACTTTTAAAATTTTTTATGATTTATGACATTTTCTTTTCTAGTTGAATTTTAAATATTTGTCAAGTTCCCTGAAAAGCCCTACTGGAATTTGCCTACAATCACACTAAAAGTTGAAGATTAATTTGAAGAAAAGTACTGTCTCCCACTTAGGAACATAGTATATGTATTATTTTACTTATATCTTCTTTTTATGACCTTCAGGAAAGTTTCAGGCATTTTTTTTTAATTCCTACATAGGTATTTCTTGTTCATTTATTCCTTTTGCTAGTCTTATAAATAGAATAATTTTATACATAATGTTTTTAAATTGGTCACTCTTGTTATATAGAAATGTTCATGATTTCCATTTAATGATTTGTACCACCTTTCTAAACTCATTAAATAGATTTTCTGTTGATTCTAAGACTTTCTAGGTGATAATTATACTAGATAAAAATGATAATTTACTCTCTTCCTTTTTAGGATTTCTACCTTTGTTTTTACTTGTCTTTCTATATTGGCTAGAACTTTCATATAATGTGAAATAGTGTTGAAAATGGTAACCTTCCTTTGCTTTTCTTAGAAGAGAATGCTTCTGCTACTTCATGTGGTAATAGGTAACTTGTAAAGCCCAGAAATTATATGAATTTATAATGCCAAGTGGTATGTACACTCATGTGCTATCCTTTCCGGCTTTAAAATCAGGGTGGGGGCGCCTGGGTGGCTCAGTCAGTTAAGTGTCTGCCCTTGGCTCAGGTCATGATCTAAGGGTTCTGGGATTAAGGCCCCATTGGGGTTCCTTTCTCAGTAAGGAGTCTGCTTCCCCCTCTTCCTTTGCCCCTCCCTACTCGCTTGTGCTAGCTCTCTCAAATAAATAAATAATAAATGAAAATTAAAAATAAATCAGGGTGATGTTGAGCTTTGTAGAATGACATGGATATTTTCCTTATTTTTCTTTGATATAGAAAAGTTTAAATAATATAGAGATGATTTCTTTCCTAAAGTTCTGATACACCTTTTTAAAAAATTTTTATTTATTTATTCATCAGACACACACACACACACACACACACACACACACACACAGGCAGATAGAGAAGCAGGCTCCCTGCAAGGAGCCGGATGTGGGACTCGATCCTGGATCCCAGGATCACACCCCGGGCTGAAGGCAGATGCTCAACCACTGAGCAACCCAGGTATCCCAGTTCTGATACAATTTAATCAATTTTATTCTTAACATTTTTTCTAGGAAACCATTTCATCTATTCCAATTTATTAGTATAGAATTACATATAATATTATTTTGTAATTCAGAAGACCTCGTTTTTTTTTTTTTTACCACCTTCCTCTTTTCTAATCTTTCTTGTATCTTTTTTTTTCTCTAATCCTATTAGCCTAAAGATTTTCTAATTTTTTTTGGAAAATTCTTTGCTTTTTAAAAAAATGTGTATTTTTTGTATTCAGGAAAAAAGAAATTCTTTGCAAATACTCATATCTTAGATCAAGTCAGAAACTGAATTACTAAATTTTTATAATGTTATGTGTATATCTATATTTACCTGAATGCTTATCTAAATATCTCTCTTCCTCTTTGATTTGTTAACAAATGGCTTTGTCAATTTCTCCTAGAATTTCATTACTTTTTGCTTTATGTATTATAAAGCTATGTTACTGAAAAGTTTGTAACTTATATTGTTGTGGAGGAATGCAATGAGTAGAACATTTTCTTAGTATGAAGTGCTTTTAAAATTTTTCTAGTATTAGTATTGCCCCATTTTCTATTATCTTTCTGATAATAAACATATACACACATACTTATATATTTCATTTTGTTATCCTCAATTTTTCTGTCATTCTTTTTTGTTAAAGATTTTATTGATTGACTGGCAGAGCAAGAGGGTGACAGAGAATCCCAAGCAGATTCCATGCTGAGTGCAGAGCCCAACACAGGATTCGATCTCTAGACCGTGAGATCATGATCTGAGCTGAAATCAAGAGTCAGATTCGGGCAGCCCGGGTAGCTCAGTGGTTTACCGCCTGCCTTTGGCCCAGGGCGTGGTCCTGGAGACCCGGGATCGAGTACCGCATCGGGCTCCCTGCATGGAGCCTGCTTCTCCCTCTGCCTGTGTCTCTGCCTCTCTCTCTGTGTCTCTCACGAATAAATAAATAAAATCTTAAAAAAAAAAAAATTCCACCAGGCATGGTCTTTCTGATTGTTATTCACATTCATTCTGCCTGACCTTTGATGAGTCCTTTTAATCTGAAGGCTTGTGTATTTCTTTTACTTGGGAAAATTTTTCATCTATAGTTTATTTCTTCCCTCAATGTTTCTTCTCTTTCCTTCTAGATTTATTAGATAAACTGATTCTTTTACCCTTACTTGCATAGTTCCCATCTCTTTTTGCTCTCTATTCCAGTTGATTTCAGTGATTTGCTCTTCCAGAACACTAAATCAGTACTCAGCTGTGTGCTATTATACATCTACTGAATCTCTTGTGGCACTATGTTTTTAAATTTCCAAGAATACATTTAAAAATTTCTAATTGCTTCTGTTTCAAAGAGGGAAATATGTTCTTGCTTTACAGATACAGTGTTCTCCTGAATCAGATAGTTTTAGGTTTTAAAGCTATCTCTTCAAAATAAAATAAAATAAAATAAAATAAAATAAAATAAAATAAAATAAAGCTATCTCTTCTCCTTCTCAAATTATCTAATCCCTTCATGGCTGAATCTTTGTAGTCACCATGAGCCTTCTCTTTCAAAATGATGCTTCCCCTCAAAAGTCTGGTTCTTGTAAGCTGAGCATTTATATTCATAATGAAAGACTGGCTTAATTAACATACACAAGGGTTCTGCTACATATTAGTTATATTTTAGACAAGTTTCTTACTCTTTCTATGCCTCAGTGTGTTCACCCCTAAAAATGGGGGATAATAAAACTTATGGGATTGTTCTGAGAATTAAATAAATTAACACAAGTGTTTAGGACAATGCCTAGTATACTGCAATTGCTCAATACACAGTGGGTTTCCTCTCCCCTGGTGGGCTGACTTATGTTTCCTTATGGGTGAAATGTGACTGGTTATGTGGACATGAAGTTGGGAGGCAGAGAGGCAAAGGTCTCATCTCCCCCAACAAGTTAAAGACTGACTTTGCTTAGTGGTAGAGATCTTGAGAATATTACTCTTTTGGATAGAGCTGCATTTCATCTCATATCTGATTATCCTGGTCTCCTTCCTACAAACTCAAACCCTGCTGTTATCTTAGGCCCCCATATCCACACCGTAAGTCCTTCCAGGAAAGTAGTTCATTTTCCTTACAGTGTAATTTTTAGGTCTCTGACTAAATGTAAATGTTGCCTGCTGCTAGGGTAAGGTTGGGGAACTAGAAGTTGGAAGTAGTTCTCCAGTTTCTCATGACTGTCGTACTCTAACTTTTCACTTGTTTATTTTCCACATGATATTCTGCTAGACTTGCTCTGTGGTTATAATTTTCTCTGTTATTGTTTATATGCTACCATTTACTTTCTAACTGCCAACAATTCTTCACAATTTCTGGTGAACTAATGACATCCTTTCATTTTGTTTTTAGTACTCATTCTCTTTTAAAGAATGAATGTGTTTCTGTCTTTTTAATACATTTGGGGCAAAAAAGAAGGGTGGTTGCTAGTGCTCAGCCCTCTTACTTGAGCCAAGACATATTATTCTTCATACTAGTTACCACATTAATATCTGCTGATCATAAGCATGAGACCTGTTTATGCACTGCATCTACTTTTAGAGAGATAGAGATATACATTTATGTATATCATATACACTTTAAATCTCAATAAATTTAATCAAGGACTTAATTTGATGACCATTTAAAATGCAAAGCAAAAGAAGAGACATTAACACTTATCAAGTACTTACATAACTACATATAATAGTTCTATCTATATATATGTATAACTATAATGATACAGAATTAACCTAGAGACTAAGGTAGAATCATTTTATTCGTTTCTTTTCTTTTAATAAGTGTAAGTGTACCTGAAATGCTTATAATCCATGTTCTCAGCATTTCTGAAGGCTTCTTGCCAAATATGTTCTTATTACCCATAATTTTACCTATCGATTTCTATAATGTATTTCAAGGAAAAAATTCAATATCAGCTATTCTTGCTTTTTCCCCCCTCTTTATTGAACTACCAAGACTAATACAACACATCACTAAGCAAAAAGTGCTATTTACTATGCAAAAGGCACAGTCAGTGATTGGCATCTAACACCAATTGATCTACCCATTACTGCTATCTCCATACCCCCTCTAACACTACTATAAAGCTATTGATTTAAACACTGTCGATCGGTTTCCATTTTCTGATTTTGGGCAGGCCAATTAAGAAAGTGAGTAATTGTGATTACACTGCTTCAGGATCAATTACATTTGATGCAAGACAAAGTGTTCTTTTTGGAACATATAAAAAAATAATTTTGATCTAATGTGCTTATGAGTTTAATAAAACCTAAGATAATTTACACATTCACAACAGGAAAACATACTAATGAGTGCTTATGATAGCTAAGGCTATTTTCTACGTAACATATATTCATCATTTTCCTAAAACTAGTTTAAAAGAAATTGAGAAAAAATCGTTCATATATACTTCCCAATGTAGGATGAAAAAAATCAAACACTATCTACATACTTATCCCTAAAAGAACATAATTAATTATCAAAGATAAAATGCAAATCTTGTCCAATGGACTACAGAGGAAATCCCTATAATGAAAATATATTTAAGAACCCCCATCTCATATAAAAATATAGCAGGTTCTTTATATAAATTGATAAAAAATAATTTTCTTAGTTCTTAATTTTGCTCTTACTTGGTGCATGAGCTTTGTCATTGGGTTCACATTGTTGAACTCATTAAAATGAATATACCTCTGGTGTTAGAGGCAAATCTATTTAGAGTGATGTTACTCATAGTCTTGTGCTCAGTAATATTGATCTGTGTTGTTTGTCTAATAGAAAAATAATAAACAATTACTAGGCAATGTTGGAAAAAGTAATCAGTTTTTATATATTACTAATATAGCAGACCTCCCAAAACATAAAGGTGATGATCTGCATAAAATCAATGTGTTATGCTACATTGCTTATATTCATCACTGCAGGTTCTCAGCAATAAATGGTATAATATTAGGCCTCAATTACTAGTAAACTGAAAAGGTACATGCAAAAGAAAAGTTCACTATATTTAAACCATAAACTTACTTAAAAATGTCTATTTCCTAAACTCAGTGATTTTTATTGTAACAAATGCTGTTGGTAAGCTAGCTAAAATTTAGATAAATAAAATGTTTTAATTCTTGTTACAATAAAAACAAAGCAACTCAAATCAAAGTAACAAATCATATCTTAGGTCAGAAAAATATAAGAGTTCAAAGATAATTATTAAAGATGGATGAATATAGCTTTGTATTAATTCACTAATAATTTCTGGACTTCATCAGAAATGTAGAAAATATTACATGAAAATAGTAACAGTAATACAATCCAATTAGAAAAGCTTTTTTGAATAGTATTCAGCCATGAAACCTTTGCATATATGTCTCTTTCAAGTTTTATAAGAAGCAGCTTGTGAATTAAAGTAAAAAGGGGGAAAAATAAAGTAAAAAGGGAAAAACGTATGGGCTTTCAGTATTGACAGAATCAATAATTCTCTATTTAAGAGGCTCAAGATAACATGGAAGATACTTCAAAAGATATCTTCTCGGGCAGCCCGGATGGCTCAGCGGTTTAGTGCTGCCTTCGGCCCAGGGTGTGATCCTGGAGACCCGGGATCAAGTCCCACATTGGGCTCCCTGCATGGAGCCTGCTTCTCCCTCTGCCTGTGTCTCTGCCTCTCTCTCTCTCTCTGTGTCTCATGAATAAATTAAATAAAATCTTAAAAAAAAAAAAAAAGATATCTTCTTTGGGCTATTCAATATTATTAAAAATTTTAAATTCTCTTAAATTCTCCTGGATTTTCTAAAACTATAGAGTTAATAAGTAAAAAACAAAATCATTTAGCAGTAACTTATTTTAACTAATAAACTGTGAATTGCAAGATGTCTGACTAGTGGCTAGCTGTGTAACAAATACTAAAAATACATATACAGTAAACAATTTGTACAGCCATTCCACTGCAGTCTAAACATTGCCCCCCAAAAGTACGTTTGTTTAAATGTTTTGTGTCTCAAAGAAAAAAGCTGTTGAAAGCCTAGCTTCTGATCTGCTATCCCTTAAGGGATAAAATACAGAAGAACAATTGAACTTACCACAACTGGAAACTGGCAGTCTGAGTGGAATCACAAAAGTCAATACCCATTGAAACAGTGATGGATCCCTCAGGCTCAAGAGATTCTAGGAAATAAGATAATTTAGACATGAAAACATGGAGGATGTGAAAAAGAGTCAAACTAAACCCTGAAAACTTATGTAATGTTCGCAGTTTGGTTAAAAGTCAAATTTAATGATGGCTTATAAGAACAATTTCAAAATAAGACTATTAAAGCAAATTATAAATTAATTTCATTATTCTGTTCAAAGGCTGTCTTTTCAATAACTTAATTCTGCACATGCTTCTGTTTCAGAAATACATCATTTCATGTTTTACGCTATTGTCTTTATAGGTACTGAAGGCGAGAAGGAAATACATGCATTCCTGCTTGGAACAACTATAAAATAGAACTATATCTGGGTGTTTTTAAGTGATTATGTACTTAAAACTATGGAGTATATATTCTAGATATAAATTTTAGACAATGTCTCAAATTTCAACTAGAAATAAAAATCCAAAAATTTGGGTTCCCCGGGTGGCACAGCGGTTTGGCGCCTGCCTTTGGCCCAGGGCGCGATCCTGGAGACCCAGGATCGTATCCCACATCGGGCTCCCGGTGCATGGAACCTGCTTCTCCCTCTGACTGTGTCTCTGCCTCTCATTCTCTCTCTCTCTGTGACTATCATAAATAAATAAAAATTTTTTAAAAATCCAAAAATTTTAAAAATGCAAATTAATGCACAGCTAAAGGAAGAAATTAATCTGTATTCAGAAATTAACCAAGACCACTGGCATTTTAGGAACTAAAACAATAAGTCTAATTGCATTATTTAAAGAATTATTAGAAGAAAATTTAGTAGCAGATTAAGTTATCATGAAAAAAACAATAATGGTATCTTACAGGTTTGGAATTTCTGAAACTTCATCTATCATCTAACCAAGAATGGGAAATAACTATCAATACTTGTGCTTTTCAGTTGACAATGATAAAACTTAAGACAACAACATTTTATTCTGCTTATTCCAAAGTTTGTCTATACATTAGAATAATGAGGGATCTTAAATATATACACATTTAGTGTAAATATTTAAGTATAAATTGTATCTTTACACAGAAAATCATCCACTTTTAATTTCCACTTTGCTCAAAGTCTTCATTATAACTGCAGTCACACTGAACAGCAGCTTTATATTTACCTTTATTCTGTATATATCTTAATAAGACATAGTTATGTTTTAGTAAGGACACTCTAGTAGACTATAATTATCAAAAGGCTTATTGATAAGTAAGGTTGCCATTTAATATTAACCATGACGGAAATGATGGTACAGATGGGAAAAAGAATAATTCAATAAGCTCAATACATTAAGAAGTATATTTATGTCTCACAGGTTCAATGAAGACCAGGCATTATAAGAGGAAAATTGGGGCAGCGGTTTAGCGCCACCTGCAGCCCAGGGTGTGATCCTGGAGATCCGGGATTGAGTCCTACGTTGGGCTCCTGCATGGAGCCTATTTCTCCCTTTGCCTGTGTCTCTGCCTCTCTCTCTGTGTGTCTTTCATGAATAAATAAATAAAATCTTAAAAAGAAAATAAGAGGATAATTGTTTGATGCTGATTTTAAATTGTTATTCGTTTGCTAGTGGTATGTATGTTGGTTTGCTGATACCAATTTGAATTTCATTTGTTTATAAATCTAAACTGTAACTGGATGCTACACAAGTACCAGAAGACTTGCTACCTAAATCTTTAGCCAACAGGCTTTATTGTAGAGCAAACAACTACAACGATATTTTTCTTACATTTCTCTGGAAGCTATACCATATCAGTTCACAGCTCTGTCAGTCATGCTGCTCAGTCATATACTTTAGTGACTCCGTAATGCTTTCTTTTGTGCCACAGATATATTGGGGTTCAGTCTCATTTACGGCTGACACATAGGTAGCAAATGCTGTCATCTCCAAGACATGATGGCATTCATGATTTAGATCTCTCTACATCATGTATTCTTGTATTTCATTTGACAAAGTGACAGTTCTCAAGATGCCTTGTTGATCAGGCTCTTCGACAGAGTTTGGTACCATCTTCAGTCTTAAGGTACTTAACTATGAGCTTAGTGCCACACTAACTCTGGAGGACAGCTCATGATCAACAGTATGTTTTATTATATGAATGCTTCAAGACTAAAGTGATCAGCATAAAATTATTCATATAAGGGATTTATATTATTTGAAGCCTACTACATTGGGAAAGTTTACTCAATTAGGCATCTGTATTTGGATACTACTTCTGGATCAGAACTATACATATAAAGGGTTACACAGAAATGGCTGAAAAACATGGGCTCTACTAAACCACACCATTAATAATGCAAAAAGAAATCATACAGGCTGCCATTGACTTTGATGTGATTGTATAACTAGCAAAATATTAGTTGAATTCAAACTTGTCAGTTGCTAACATAAAGTCAGTGAATATAGGCAGAAAGCCTAAGGGTGTGTGTGTGTGTGTGTGTGTGTGTGTGTAATATTTTAAAAATCTCTTATTTACTTGGTTTCTTTGAGAAAAATGGAATGGCACATTATTCCTAATACTCTTGCAAGGAATACAATTTCATGCTAAAGGCAGAGGAAAATCCAAATAAAAGTCATTGCATATTATGGACAAAAAGAAAACCGACTGGTGACAAATAAGAAAGCTGCTAGACTCCTTAGGAGATGCATATGTGCTTATTAAATAAAACAAATGTCTTACTTTCCTCATTTCACAAAAACATTAAAATATAGTATTTGTTCTTTGTTGTATTCTTAAGATGTTTTTGGAATACTAATTAAGATATATCATACTCTGGAACTCTGCTATAATCAATTGATAAAGGACACTAGGTGGTATTACTACATGGGAAAGAACTCTCTATCTTGAGGGTATTCAATAAAATGCCAACAAAATGAATAAAACATTATGGTCATAAAAGTCTGCCTAAGAGAAGTAAAGAAAAGCCTATGGCTAGGACTATGGCAATGGTATACATTCATATTTTATTTCTATGTTAAGGCCATACTATGAAATTTATTATATTTATTTCTTTATTCTACATAGGCCAACAAAAGGTCAACTCATTAACTCATTATATCAGCTCAAAGAAATGTTAATACTGTTCTACTGTTTTAACCTTTGGCTAACATTTTCCAACTTCAGACAATTCATTTATCAGCTACTTGACATTTCTTAAACTAATTTTTTAGGTAAAAAATGCTGGATTTTAAGCAATAAAAAAAAGAATACAAATTAGGATATTCTAGAACTTATCAATATATTAAATTCACAAAGTAATTAAGTAAAAATCAGGATACTCTGTATACATTAAATGGTGTCTTAATTATCAAATTATTTTTAAAAGTGTATTAAGTGGGTTCTGAAGTCTAATCACTTTTACTATCTTGGTTGCTTATAAACATCTACCATATGACATATGTTAGGAATTGTTTTATTCCTTTGTATAAAAATATAACACAAAGAATGACTTCCTTTACTGAATGATTCGTGAAAACTATAGAAGAGAATTCAACAACATCAAAGAGCTCAGGTGAAAATGAAGAAAAATAGAATAGTTGTGTGAAATAATGAGTAAAGAGGCACACTTGCTGACTTAAAAGGCTTTGCTCACCTGACCTATTATAAGAAGAAACTATTTAGAGCATTCTGATGATAACATTTCAAGGATTCAATGACAGAAACCTTGTATTCATTTTAATTGATATTATTGCCTGAAGCTTCTCCCAACTAAACTCTTGGACTGTTTCCACTTACATTAAACAGAAAAAACAGAGGTAGACATTCTCATTATTACATTACTTTAAACTCAAAGTAACACACAATTGTTACACTTAATTTTTAAAAGGTCTATTGCTGGTAAGATACTTAAAAAATGGATGGAGATGACAGTTTGTGAGCATGGAGGACACCCAGAAAGCACCTGGTGCATCTAAGTGGCAGCTCCCTCTGTATCAATTGGTGGTACTGCAGGTGAGAACTAACGACTGGGACTGTTATACCTTGTACTTTATTCCAAAAAAAGTGAGATTTCTGGGTTTGTTTTTTCAATGTAAAAACATCTTGATTTCTAAATGGTAGCAAAAGATTAAAAATATTATAAAATATTGTGTGTATAAATACTAGCAATACACTATGAGTTATTTATATTGCATGCCTGGAAAGGAAGACAAACAGAAAAGCATCCACCCTCTCAGCCTTTGTTCTCTTCACTCTTCAGTTTGTGGAATGTGAAAGGAAACAGTGAAGGGGAGTTAGGATTCAAACGGCAGACTAAAATCAGGCAGGGAATGAAGTTTGCCAGGAAGAGAAGCAGAGGGAAAGGTGATGACAGTAAAATGAGAGGCAATTTTGTTTCTTCAGACATATCCTTTTATCTCCACTGGTACATTTTACCATTGCTGGTATGTGACTCACTGAGAACAAAGTGTACTCATTCTGTATGATAAATTCAGTTTAAGAAGGAAAAACAAATATAAGCTGACTATAATGACAAATATAGTCAACAACATAATGTGTATTCTACTTTTATTTTTTTATTTTTTTAAAGATCTTATTTATTTATTTATTCGTGAGAGAGAAAGGGGGTGGGCGGCAGAGACACAAGCAGAGGAGCAGGCTCCATGCAGGGAGCCTAATGTGGGACTTGATCCCGGGATCCCAGGATCACACCCTGGGCCGAAGGCAGGTGCTAAACTGCTGAGCCATCCAGGCATTCCTCTACTTTACTTTTATTTATTTATTTATTTATTTATTTATTTATTTATTTATTTATTTATTTATTTTATGATAGTCACAGAGAGAGAGAGAGAGAGAGAGAGAGAGGCAGAGACACAGGCAGAGGGAGAAGCAGGCTCCATGCACTGGGAGCCCGACGTGGGACTCGATCCCGGGTCTCCAGGATCGCGCCCTGGGCCAAAGGCAGGCACAAAACCGCCGAGCTATATTTTGGGATCCCCAAAATATAGAGTTGTAAATGAGAATTAATATTTACCTATTGGATTAAAAACATGCATTTGCATGCCCATAGGAAGTTTTTTCCCCTCTATGTGGATATTCTCTATCTTTCGATCAGTAGTATTATTCAATGTTATTTGTATGGAGACCATCTTATCACCAAAAATACAAGGCTGTCTTGGAAAGAAATAATGGGCAGCTAGTCCTCTTCCACTCATTCGATGAAGCAGCACATGAGTTTTCACTGGTACAAAGACAGGAGTATTGACCTGTTGCACATTGGAAAAACAAACAAAGATGAATTTGTGAATATGGTTATTCTCTTAGAAAATATAAATTAATGATATTCTACTCTTATTTTCCCTAGAGTATAATATAAAGCACAATAACAAATATCATATCCATAAATATTAAGACAGAAATTATACAAAAAGTAAAGAAAATGCCTTCAAAACAGCATTAAAATTTTTCTGTACTCTGCAACATGTATTAAAATATTTTGACAATATGTGCCTAATAAGAATAAGCTGCTGTATATTCAATTTTTTTAGAGTTTATAAACTTTTTGGTTAGTTTTTTTCCCAGGTACACATATCTGGGCATCTTGCTAATTTTCTTATTAGTCTTAGTAATTTGTCAGTTGATTTTCTCAACTCAGGTTACTGAACTATTAGTATCACCTACCAATAATGAACATCTTTGTGTCTTCAATTCCAATCTCAACTCCTTGAACTTTTTTCACCTTGAATTTCTTTCATCATAAAATGAAGACAATCACCTACTTTAAGGTGGTTTCTTCCTTTGCTTTAATGATTAAAAAGATCTTCCCTACTTTGAGCTCAGATAACTATTCACTTACATTTTCTTCTAGAGCTTCATGGTTGTAATTTTTGATTTGTGTAGAACTTACTTAGATATATTGACCTCTATACTTAATTTTTTTCTCCAAGTCCTTAACCAATTGTCTGAACATGATTTAATGATTAGCTTTTCCTATGTGACCTGTAAATGCAAACATTCTGATTTATGTACTTGGAGACATTTTTGGACCTTGATTGTTAAACCATTACATTGTTTTATTTCTTATAGCCCTACAATATGATTCAGTTATTTGGCAAAACAAAGTATCTTTTATCACTCCATCTCCCACTGCCCCATCGGTATTTTGTTGGCTAATTATCTGTTTATATCCTCCTGATGAATTTTAGTCTCTTTTAGTTAAATTCTTCCCTCAATCTTGAGTGGATTCAGAGGCAATATAATAAATGAAACAGTCCTTTCTAAAATCATATGATAGCTATCTTCCCATTTGAACTCAAAGTACTGCATGTGGCTTGACCTGACATGGCAAGCTTTAAAAAAAAAATCAATTTTTAATTAAATAGGTCTAATCAAGATTTTTTCATAGTAAGTGTGCTCTCCCCCAAACTAGATTTCTATTATAATGTGAGTACATTTTAACCTATTCGACATGTTCATCATGCCAATGATACCTGATGACATGAAAACTTAATAATGTTATTTAAAATTCATCAATAGGGACACCTGGGTGCCTCAGCAGTTGAGCATCTGCCTCCGGCTCAAGGGTGTGGTCCTGGAGTCTCAGGATTGAATCCCGCATTGGGCTCCTTGCTTTCTCCCTCTGCCTGCTTCTTCCTCTACACCTATGTCTCTGCCTTTCTCTGTGTCTTTCATGAATAAACAAAATAAAATCTTTTTAAAAAAATTCATTAACAAAAATCCAGGAGTTAAATATCAAATATACGAAACGATAAGCAGTGCCTCTAAGCATCATTAAAATGTAGTATTCCTTCTTTAAATGCTCAACTTGCAAGAGTGAGCAATTTAAAAGAATCGTCTTAAAAATGCACAAGAGTTTATTTTATAAATAAATAATAAGAAACACACTAAATAATTATTGTGTTTTATAAATGCAATAATTGAGTACATTTTAAATTCTGGCTATCTAAAGTAATGGGGCAACTGGCCTATGCATTCTACTTTGGCCTTTTGAGGACAATAGCAGTCTAGCATTTTAAGTTTTCAAAGCACTTCCACTTCTAAGCTTAGGTTCTTTTCCATGTATAAAAATTATTTTAAAAATTCATCTTTTTAAAAAAAATTTTTTTTAATTTATTTATGATAGTCACAGAGAGAGAGAGAGAGAGAGAGAGAGGCAGAGACACAGGCAGAGGGAGAAGCAGGCTCCATGCACCGGGAGCCTCATGTAGGACTCGATCCCGGGTCTCCAGGATCGTGCCCTGGGCCAAAGGCAGGCGCTAAACCACTGCGCCACCCAGGGATCCCAAATTCATCTGTTTCAATGCTTACACTAAGTTCTATTTCCTTTGCAAATTTTTGAGAGTTTAGTAGCATAATGCAAGACAGCAATCCTTGACAGGGAACATTCATTTAAAGATATAATGGACATCACAAAAACAAGCAGATACAGAATACATATGTGTGGTATGACTGCTCAAGTATATAATACACATATTATATTTATAAATTTATACTCTGCAAAATCTTAAATTCCTATGTCACTCAGGCTATGATAATCAACCTTAAACACAGCCTTCAATTGGATAATCATATTTTTCGGTATCTTATGTTTACTCCTTTAATTAGACAATAATTCTTCTTTTATATTCTTCATTGTTCCAGAGACATGTTGTTATTAAATCATTAAATATATGTTGATGCAAACAGGTTTTCTTTTTTCTTTTTTTTGCAAACAGGTTTTCTTCTATGAAAACTCACCAAAGTTTGGGCAACATATAATATGAGGAAATAAAGTTGAATGTTAAAGAGAGGCAAGTATAGAGTAGGAGAAGAAAAGCAGTACAGAAGCAGGGGTTTGCTTTATTAACAGCTAGGAATCAGCACTTCAATATCATAAAAGGTGCTTATTAGAATTATAAGGAGGGTACACCCTAAGTCACATAAGACTAGCACCTTGTCTTGGTTGATTTATTGATTCTTTTCAGTGTAATCCTGGGACACACAGTCCAAATATTTTTTTTCTAACCAGTCTCAAAATTCTGTACTTTATTGTAATTGCTAAAATGATGTTAATGGATGTGCAAAGGAAAAAATATATAATTTTTTCCAATCATTCTGGCTACACTCAGTCAAGTTCAAGAATCATTCTCTAATAAATTCAGCATCTAAAAAAGGTCTTCTCTGACAACCCTCAAAGGTTATCTGTGATAATAAACGGAGGTCTATATTCTCTTCTCATTAAACAGCCTCATAAATAGCACTTTGTGGTAATAACACATATTTTTACACTATAGAAAAAGGCTAACTGAAAATGTTTGATTTTTAAAAATCTGTTTTCTAAGATCATACAGATCATATTAAGTTAACTTCCTCCACTACTAGATGAATTACATAGGTGATACTTTTTCCAATAAAACCATTAAGTTCTATAAATTCTTCAATAATTTTCACATGCAATACAATTAATCCTGATGTGGAAGCAGGATTTTAGTTCAATATTTTGTATATCAAATACCTATATTCCAGAAACATGTATGATCTGTGCTGTTTATATTCTAAGATGCTAAACACTATGAATGGCTTTTCTGACTTCCTTTTATAAAAATCAATAACCTTGCTAAATGTACAAAATACGAGGTAAAAGGTAATAAACTACAGAAAGACCCAGATTTGGGTTGTGAAAATGAGGGCTTACTTTTAAGAAAAAAGTTTTAACAAGTTTGAACAAAATAGATCATCTTAGGTAAGGGTTGGCAAACCACAGCCCATAAGCCAAATATGACCTGCTGGCTGTTTTATAAAGTTTTACTGGAACACAGCCATACTTATTCATTTACATATTGTTGATGTTTGCCTTTTTGCTCTGCAGGGGTAGAGCTGAGTACTTGCAGGGCTCACCATATTTACTATCTGGACCCTTTACAAGAAAAGTTTGCTGACTCCTCATCTAGGGGCACAGATGTTACATACTTCTTCCTTCCTTCCCCTTACCTTGTTGCTGGGAAACAGTTCTCCACAGTCTCCCATGTTTTTGAAGTCTTCTGAGCAAAGGTATTAACAACTTGCCTCCTGAAAATCTTTTCAAGGATGTTTGTATAGAAAACAGCCTTTGGAAACAGGAAAATGCCTCCCTCCAGGGCAAAGCTGAGACAGATTTGCTAACAGCTCTTTATAAAAGATTGGGATCTTCTCCTGTAAAGGTCTGTTTCCTGTAAAGCAACACACTGCATGTGCAGACATCACCTGGCCTTCATCATGTCACCCTGTGGGAACTGGGGCTTTGAGAAGCGGCGCAAATGATGTTACCCTGGTTATTGCTATTGCTGTAATAAACTGCCCTTTGTCTTTGACACAGTAGTCTCATGTCTTTTTACCAGTATCCATGAAATTACCTTGGGCCAACTTGTTTGCTTGCAAATAGGGTAACATCTCATATCCTTCACAGTTCTTCATACTTTTTTTTTTTTTTTTTGTCATTCAACACTTTCCAGATCCACTTATTCCAAATAGTTAAAGTAACTTTTAGTAGGACTACCATAAACAGATGCATAGTAACAACCGCCTAAGGGGGGGACACAAACTAAAACTCCAGCTTATATTTAAGGGTGACTTTTTGGAATGTGCATAGTAGCAGCATACGAGCTAGTGGCTTTGCTAATGAAAATAGTACTTTACATAGTAGAAACTTTTTTCTTTTGACTTTGCTTTATGAAAGTCCATGCTATGACCTGATTGTTTCTGTGAGTGTCTTAAATATCATGATGTGTTCTAATAACTGACAATGAGATGTCCATAAGTTCTATGACATTGAAAAATAAGAGTAATTAAAGGTTTCAGGGTTGCTTTTATCTGGTTCACTACTAAGTGCTGGTCTTTTGAGTGAGCGTTCTCCTCAGTGTTTTACCCTGTAGGGTTAGGTATGGGAATGTGCTTAACACACCCTACTATCTTCCAGGAACCTTGCCACATTCAGTTCTTGATGGCGCTTGCTTGTTCTTATGCCACCTCATGACCTGGTCACACAGTTACCTGGTTCAGGAATAGGGACCTGGCCCAATGAGTCCCTCTCCCATGATCTTTGGGTTTGGGACCTGATAAGTCAAGCTTCTCTCAAGTGGCTAAAATTATTAGATTTAAAACTTTAATGTTTGTGGTTACATTTGTTGCCATACTATTCTGCAAGACATTAAGCAAATTTCAAAGCACAGCACAGATGAGACACAGATCCTGCTGATATCTTTGGTTTTTATCCTTCTAGAATCTAACACATTTCTATCTAAAGTTTGTTTTTTGGTGAAATGCTCTGGCACTCCTTCTAGTACCTTTTTTTTTTTGGCTTAAGCTAGTTCAAATTGGCTATGTGGAGCCTGCTTCTCCCTCTGCCTGTGTCTCTACCTCTTTCCCTCTCTCTGTGTCTCTCATGAATAATAAATAAAATCTTTTAAAAAATAAGAGGTTACATCTGAGCAAAGATGAATCAGAACTGAGTCAGTATGAATATGTGGAGGAAGTGCATTCCAGGGAACCATTGTCAGGGGCCTGTGGTGGAACCATTACTGGTGTATGGAAAGAATAGCAAGGAAATCAGGGTAACTAGAGTGGAGTGAGTCATGGGTCCAACAGTAATAGGAAATGAGGTCCAAGAAACAACAGGGGGCCAGGCCAAATGGGGTCTTACAGGCTTTTATAAGGTTTTTTGGCTTTTATGCTCAGTGAAATTGGGAGCCCTTAGAGTATTTTGAACAGAGGGGTGACATGATGTAACCTTAACTTAACTCTCTCTTTCTGTGTCTCTCATGAATAAATAAATAAAATCTTAAAAAAAAAGGTAAAAAGACAAAGATATATACCATGCTTAACACTAATGAGGGAACTAGGTAAAATCTGACCCCTTCTCAGTACCTCTTCTGTAACCATCCGTATCTGATTCACCACCATCTCACATCTGGATTATTCCAAAAGCCTTCTAAGTGGCCTCCTTGCTTCTACTTTTGTACCCTACTGCACACAGACTGAGTACAAGAGCCAGGATGAATCAGTTAAGGTCCAGAAAGAGAGAGGCAGAGACACAGGCAGAAGGAGAAGCAGATTCCATGCAGGAAACCCGATGTGGGACTCAATCCTGGAACTCTGGGATCACGCCCTGAGGTAAAGGCAGACGCTCAACCGCTGAGCCACTGAGGCGTCCCAGATGTAACCTTTTCAATGAGGTTTAACCCATCTGCATTTCTTCCATCTGATTCCCCTTTTTCTTCTTCTTCTTCTATAGCCACTTAATATCTTCTCTAACCCTATATACATAATTCACTTGTTAGGTTTATTAATTTACTCCCCACTTTCTGTTCAATGTGTAAAGTATAATTTTACCCATTTTCAGAATTCAAAGCATAATCTTACTATTTTAAATGATTAGAGATTTGCATATAACATATTTCTAGTGGTGGTCATAACTATATTTGATACTGGGTGCTCGATTATAACACTGTTCCTACAAATACTACAGTCTTATCACAGTCTGGTGGTTAAATGGAGATTATCAATATTAATATTTGTTAGTTTAAGGATATGACTTGACTAGAAATTTTCTATTATGTGTACATGTAACTGTAAATAAATAGAAAGATACCATACTTCTTAAAGGCACACACAAAGAACAACTTACTAATTAGACGGACTTATATGACACAATCAGTCTCACAATATCTGTTTTGGATAAAAGCATTACTTCCCATTAAATATTAAAACTTGTAAAAAACTTATATAACAGGATTATTATAGAAGACAATATTTGAAAACAGTAGCTTTGATTTAATTATTTAACTATAATGTTCAAGGAATTAAAAAGCTAGCTGCATTATAAGCAAATGATATGGTTTATCCTCACTATGATTCTTGAGAAGGTAATTAGTTCAGTAACTGTAATAACTCTAAAATAAAAAGCCTCCTTCCAGAGTTAACAGAACAAAAAGCATCAAGTTACAATGAGATAATCCTCTACAAATCTTTACACAGCATATGTTTAAATAATAAAAGTCGTTTGTGTACTTTTAGATGGTTTATGAAAATAACCAATCAATTCTGCAGACACAACATTATTTCTAAAGGAAATCTATATGACTCATGATGCCTGTAGATACACAGAGACAAACCACACATATTTTATCAGTTTATTACAGTAAGCAAATAAGCGTGGAATGAGAGTGCACATAACTGTCTACTTAGTGCTTACTGAAACATTTATAAGAGCTGTTATCTCCCTAATAACAGACAGACAGCGTGCAATTTTAGAGAGGAGAAAAGCTTCATATTTTTTAACACTTCACTAAAAAGTAACTGAAGAGTGTAAAATGAAAAATACTCTGTGCAGTTAGCTGGTAATGGACCATATTATCAACTCAAGTTAGATTTATAGGATACAAACTAGTCACTAATAGTTATTTTATGACATAGCATGTCTGCTTTTTTTGAGATTATTAAGATTAAAGTTGTAAAACTTCTTTTGAACATAGCCGTTCAAAATGATTGAATTATAAAATTTAAATGAGAATTGAAAAATAAAACATGGAATATCAAGTAAGTGCCTAAGAATAAACCTTGTTCAACATTTGCATTACTATTTCAAAGATAACACTTCGATGTAAAGCTTTATAAAAACAATGTTTTCCAGCTTTTTATGCTTTAACTCACATTTAGTCACTTAATCATTTCAAGTATTATCAATCTATTCTGTTTTTGGACTTCAAAAATATGAAGATCTGCAGTACATAAAATGCTCTCTTTGTATCTCATTTTATCTGGCTTATTTTATAGGAGTATCTATTTAGATATAAGATTTATAAAAATGACCAGAAAATAGGCACAACAGAGATACAGTTTCATGTTTAAAATTAGTATCTTAACCCATATATGGCTCAAGTGATAAAGAGTTGCAATGCAGAAAGCTACAGTATTGTCTTCTTTACTCAGTAAACTGTAGAAAGCAGTTCTATTTTACCTTTAACCCATAGTATTGACACTCATACCCAGTATAAGATTTAAAAAGTGGGGGAAGCTAATTTTCTTAACTCTTAGCTCTAACTGTAAGCATAAACTCAAAGAAATATATGTCCATTTTCCATCAGATACTACTTTAAATAAATGGTTTATAATCCTAAAGATAACCTCCTCCTTACACATGTAAATTTGCATGTTCTAGAAAGTAATCATGTTAATTTCTCATATTTTATTTTACTAATCAATATATATTGTGAAAAACATGAGACTTAAAATTTATTATTTTGGTAATAATATATATCTTATATATTGAGATATATATTACACTTATAGTAATACAAATATATGTTTGTATATATTACATATATCAGAATACATTATCAACAAACATCTAACGAGTACCTTACTTCAAGCATGGTGTTAAGCAGGCATCAGCAAATACAACCTGTTCCTTTGTAAATCCAGTCCATTGTCATTGAGATACAGCCATATCCCTTCATTTATATATTGTCTATGCCTGCTTTGTACTACAGTGGTAGAGTTGAGTGGCTGTGGCTTGCAAAGCTGAAAATATTTACTGCCTGGCCCATTACAAAAAAGTTTGCTGACAATCCCCCTCCTATTATGGGATGTATTGTTTATATGGGTATTGAGATGAGGGAGAGATTATAATAATATCCTCTTCTATGTCCCCTCCAAATCTACAAGTAAATCTATAGTTAACCTCTAAGTTTCACAGTCAATACATTTAATACTTTTTATAAATTTGAAATCCAGATGCACATGATCTTTTATTTACCACTTTCATGGAAAAATAGTTCTAGAACCATAGATAAAGATAAGTTATTCTATTCCTAGATATGTTTTGCTCCTTTTTTTATTTCCTTTCTGACTTTTGGTTTAAGAATGCTAACAAAAACAAAACAAACTAGGTTTCAAAGAGTTTAGCAAAAATGGTTCCAATAATTGATCACAATGAATTTCATTAGAACCAGAATATTTTACCTAAGTACAAAACAATTATGTGTTATTTAATAGATGTGACAATCATTTGATCTTAGTAATTCTATTGCTAAGAAAATATTTGTGCCCTTTTCCATTATAACCAAGGTCAGAACCTTGCATTATTTTTGATACCTTCTTCCAACAATTAGTTGACATGTTTGATGTCTCTTAAATTTATTTTCTTTTTTCCTGTCAGTCCACCACCAGCTTAGTTCAGGTCATCATTCCCACTTAAAGCATTTTTTTAAATGTTTATTTATCAAAAATAATTTCAAACTGTGTGAATAAATAAGTAAAATCCCTCTCAGATTTAACCATAATTAAGAATTTGGTGTGCTTCCTAATCTTTAGCTCCCTTCTTACTTCTGCTTGCGCACTCAACTTAGTCTCCTTGTCCTTAGATTCCTTTATACTCCAATTTGTATCACGCACTCCTGTAAAAATCATTTTCTGGGGTGCCTGGGTGACTCAGTCACTGACTTGATTTGGCATCTGACTTGATTTTGGCCCAGGTTATAGTCTCAGGGTGGTAAGAATGAGCCCCACATTGGGCTCCGTGCTTAGCAGGGAGACTGGTTGATATTCTCTCTCCACCCCTCTGCCCCTCCCCACCTTCCCCTACTCACACACATACTCTATCTCTCTAAAATAAATAAATAAATCTTAGGGGAAAAAAATTTCTTGAAGTGTACCTCCCTTACGTGCTCAGTGAACTCTGTTAGAAAGTGCTAAGCTTTGAAACTAGAAAGACTCAAGGTGAAACTCTGGCTGTACAACATAGGTCCTAACTCTTGGAAACTAAAAAAATTACGTTCTAGGAGTCTCCATTTTTACATGTGTGAAAAGGGGAAACTACTAATCTATCTCTCAGGTTGCTGCAAACCTAGGCTGAACATAAACTAAATCTGGAGGACTGTAGGGTTTCAGGAATAAAAAAGGCCCAAGTAAGAAAGATAAGATTTTAGAGTTGAAATAAGAGCATGTGGCTAAAAACCAGTACAGGTGAAAGTTATCAGAACCGAACAGATGAAGAGGCTGTGAAGTTACAGATGCACAGGTTGTTAATGTATACATGGAAATCTCCCAGATGATGGTGGGCTGGAGAAATGATGTCTAAGATGCCAAGATTTTCAATGAATGTGGGTAGTGATTAAGGGATACTAAGGGGAGAAGGACAAGGAAGGGAAGATGGCATAGTTAACAAGGGATGGGCCTTTTAGGAGGAAGGAATATGATGACAAGGGAATGACCTTGAAGCAACAGTTGGTTCACACAAACAATCTTGCTGGTAATAAATGATTTTGTCAAAGACAGAATTACAGAGTTATTATGAGTGAGGTCACGCTGAGAATATTTCCAATAGGACAGCAAGATTCAAAAGGTGATTCCCAGAGAAAAACTAGGCTATATAACAGTACTTTGTAAAAGGACATGAGAGAAATTGGTAGGTGTTCTACATATTTTACAGTTGGGACCACTGTATCTAAATACTGGCTATGCTGTTTCTACTTAAATGAATTTTAAGTTAGGGGACAGAGGGATATAAATCTTATCTAGGTGGAGTCCTAGAGGAAGAAAAAAAGGATGTCTTAGTTGATATACAAATTGAAAGAGCAGTGTTATTAGGGCTACTTTCAATGTTATTATTTAAAAAACTTTT
Source organism: Canis lupus dingo (assembly GCF_003254725.2). NCBI lineage: Eukaryota > Metazoa > Chordata > Mammalia > Carnivora > Canidae > Canis > Canis lupus. The sequence goes on along the minus strand of NC_064245.1, from coordinate 28,605,315 downwards.
TTAAAAGATTTATTTTTGAGAGAGAGAGAGAGAGAGAAAACACAGGAAAGGGACAGAGGGGGAAAGAGAGTCACAAGCAGACTCCTGTGCTGAGCACAGAGTCCAATATAGGAAGGACTCCATCCTACAACCCTGAGATCAGGACCTGAGCTGAAATCAAGAGAAGGGCACTCAATCTACTGTACCACCCAGGCACCTCTATTACTACTAATTTTAAATAACAAGACCCTCTAGGGATGCCTTCTTTGAATCTGAGAGAGAGGAAAAGCACCTTTTATACTGTAGATGCCAGTCAGACATACCATAAGTTGCTGAGGAATTCCTGACATAGGGTGAAGATGGGTAAACAGGCCCTTTGAGCCTGGAGGAACACACCCATACACACATATTTTTTCTGTTCTGTGCATAAATATCTTAAATCCTTCAGTGAGGAGGTAGGGATGGTAAGAACAACTTGATTTATCACACAGAAACCTAAGAGTCTTTGGAGTCCATGTCTATAGTAGCAAAGCCCACTATTGACTTAGCCTTCCCTTCATTAAAGTCACTTGACTATGAAATTTTCTGAATCAAGTCCTGGGACTGGGGTGTACGTGACTGTATTCTGGCATGGGTTCAAGTAGTATTCTCAGGTTATACATATTGTTTTTTAAAGATTTTATTTATTTATTCATGAGAGACACACAGAGAGAGAGAGAGAAGCAGAGACACGGGCAGAGAGAGAAGCAGGCTCCATGCAGGGAGCCTGACGGGGGACTTGATCCTGGGTCTCCAGGATCATGTCCTGGGCTGAAGCTGGTGCTACACAGCTGAGCCACCCGGGCTGCCCACCTTATACATATTTTTGACACATGAACCATTTTTCTTCAGAAGCAAAGAAGGTTATGACTTCTTTATTATCAGGTAGAGTTATAATTGGTAGCGTTAAGAAAGTAAACACTAGATTTTAAGTTAGAAAACATTCAAGTTATTTGATGAGAAGAAAACTGTTTAACTTCTCTGAGCTTGAATTTGTAAAATAAGGGGTAACATCTAATCCATTGGATTTTAAAAGGATATAGTGAGGGCAGCCCGGGTGACTCAGCGGTTTAGCGCCGCCTTCAGCCCAGGGCCTGATCCTGGAGACCCGGGATCGAGTCCCACGTCAGGCTCCCTGCATGGTGCCTGCTTCTCCCTCTGCCTGTGTCTCTGCCTCTCTCTCTCCCTCTCTATGTGTCTGTCATGAATAAATAAATAAAATCTTTAAAATAAATAAATAAATAAAAAATAAAAGGATATAGTGAGATAACTGCATTATTGAAGTGTTTTATAGACGAAAGTGTTCTTAACTATTAAAGACAGTGTTTATTAGCACAAATGAAAAAATAGTGGCATATTAGAACTTAGTATTTTAAAATATCATTTCTGTGAAGCAATAAGCTACAATTCTTTTTGTAATAAATACAAAATACTCCTTATGATAAAAGAAAATAAAGATCAGTCTGTAAACCAGTGGGGAGATTTTTTTCTCTCCTTCAGAGAACTACAGGAAATGGGAAGAACCAGTATTTATTCTTTCTTTTCAAAGATTAATAATAATTGAGGAATTTATTTTAAATATGATGTTAATTATGAATCAGTATCCTTAGTCAAAAGAACTTTTGAAAGCAAATCAATGAGATTAGAATTGTTGAAAATATCACTTCTTTAATAAACTAGGCATGTAAAAGTGGATTCCAAGTGATAATTTCATCACATTAAAATACAAAAGAATCTCAAGAAAAGTCTGAATGCCATAACATCAGAGGAAGACTACTGTGCTGTGACATATTTGACATTTTTATTCTTTACTATTTTTTTAAACAGAGAGACAAAGTGTGCATGCACACGAGTAGGATGAGGGGCAAAGGGAGAAGCAGGTTCCTCGCTGAGCAGGGGGCTCCACCCAGGACCCCGGGATCATTACCTGAGCCGAAGGCAGCTGCTTAACCAACGGAGACACTCAGGTGCCCCATATTTTACATTTTAAAAATTTCATAAGTGTTACAGTATTAATAAAACCTCTAGTATCTATAAAGCTATCTTCAGCACTGAAATTATTGAATCCTACTCTTATTCTAGTTATAAGGAATTAATTCTTAGAATTTAAACATGTTGAAAAGAAAAATGCAAAATACCACTAAAAAACAAAAAGTGATTAAGGTGATCTGAAGCAGCTGGATGCGACACTAGACCAGATGTCAAGAGACCTGGGTTAGAGTTCCAACTCAGCCATATATTAGTGGTGAGACCTTAGCTAAATCACAACCTCACTTAGCTTCTGTTTTTCTCTTCTGTAAAATGGGGCTAATTATACATATCCTGTCTGTTTCACTGAGTTCTTGTGAGGATAAAATGAGATTCTATATGAGAAATTGATTTTTAAACCATTCAATAAAAGGCACTAGTAAATTGAGTTTTCAGTCCACGTTGATAACACCAATCGGTCAGATAACATAAGGTCATCAGGTTAAAAGTACATATCAAAAAGCTGAATCACCATTGGAGAGGGGCTTTTAAAACAGTATTGCTGTATTTATTGATAGTACCATCCAAAGGCCTTTAAAAAAGTAATCCCTTCCCCCATGTCCTTTTTTTCTCTCTGTTAGTTGTGGGTGAAGAGGACTGTTCTCTAAAAGGTTTCTAAATGATGTTGATGTTAAAAAATATAGTATCACCATTTAACAGCCTTTTAAAGAACAGTCCCTAGTACAGTCTTTGTTAACAACTGAAGGAGGAAGGGACTATTTTTTCAAAGGCTTTTAGAGGATGTTGTTAAAAGAATATATAGTGACATCATTTAAAAGCCTTTTAAATAATAGTTCTTCCCTCCCAATTCTAATGTCCTTGGCTTTCATTTATTTTGTACTACAAGCTGAAAATGGACATGCCAACATATTATTGGCCACGGCAGGCATTTGTTGGATGGAGAACGATGTATTGCTCTTAAAAAGGTCGCTGCCCAGAAATAAATCCAAGTCTTTAAGAACATAGTACCATTTTTACACAGGATATTGCCCACCCACCTTATCACTGAGTTGTAGTACCTTTTGCTTGCTTTCTCTGAGTTTACTCAGGAAGACATCATGAAAAGAGGAAAGAAGTCATAGCTAAGTCATTCTGAGATTTCCTGTGGCATGAATGTAGTCCTACCATCTATCCCTCCACTGCTGCTGGAGTTAACTCTCCATTCAACTTACAACAAAATCTAACTTCAGCTCCTATTCTGTCTTTATTAAACTATTTCCGCCCACTATTCCTCTCATTTTAAACTTTACTCCAGCAGGAGATAGCAGTGGACACTTTCGGTTCCTCTCTACATTCAGCTCAAAGGGACAGAAGAATTAAGGTAACCATTTGGTTTTAAAGCTTGTACAAAGTCAAATAGCCAGTAAGCTTTGAGATACGTTAGGTCTGATTATCTTTAACATAAAAAAGAACTAGCTCCAGGGGTATAATCACAGAATATGAAACAATTTTCCATCTCTTCTTGAGTTTTTTCAGAAAACCGTCATTTAATTTTAAGAACAGGAATTCCTAGACCTAAAACACTTTGTGAAAAAGAAAACAAGCCTTTAAAAAGCATATCTCTTCAAACACATGTATTTCAATTCCAAATTTTAGTGTACTACTTACTTTTTGCCCATCTTGCACACAGAACTCACTTGTTAGTTCTTTATAATTTACTTAATCATAATAAATCATTATTTGTGATTTACTATAATAAATCATATGGTTTAGTTAAATATCAAACACACATTGCTTAAGTTCAAGCCCCAGTTTATTGCACAACTCTTTCTGACCCTACATCAGCCAATAAAGATATTAGTCACATTCCATTTTGACATTTCCTATGATTTAATTTTCATATTATCACCTTCATCCATTTCATATTATAATTTGACTTTATTCTTATGCACCATGTAAGTAACAAAGTGCTAAGCCTGGACAATAATAATTTCTTTGCATGTTTTTATGTAATTTTATAAAAATATAAGTAACTTTTTTCCCAAAAGGCTTATATGTGGTGACTCAGTTACAGATACACACAAGTTCTGTTGCCTTAAGAGTGCAAGTGAGTTACCTGTGCCTATAATTACATTTGATAGTAAACGGTTAAATATTTTAAAATGTTTAAGAAACTGAATAAAACTTCATGTCACTTGAGACGTTTCCATTATCTGTTGGGATAAATAAGTATTTCACTGAGAAATACTATTATAATTTTGATTCTAATAAATGAAAATTGGTAAGATTTTGAAATAAAAATTCTGACTTAAAGAAACATAAAAAATAACAATAGGAAGACAGGAATATATAAAATTTAATATGACTGACCTGAAATGTTCAAATTTCTCTTTTTTAAAAAAGACTTTATTTATTTGAGAGAAAGCAAGCGTCAGTGGGGGGGAGAAGCAGAGGGAGAGAGACAAGCAGACTGTGCTGAGCACAGAGCCCAACTTGGGGCTCAATCCCCAGATGCTGCGATCATGATCTGAGCAGAAACCAAGAGTCAGATGCCAAATCTGACTGAGTGACCCAGGCACCCCTCAAATTTCTCTTAATTTGACCGGTTCTGATTAGAGTTAAGTAAAACTGCTTGCCACAAATAAGAACTGCTTGGTTAGACAGCTGGCCATAATCTCCACATCAGGGCTCCATTTGAATTCTAGGAAGAAGTGTATGATCACCATGGTACAATCAGCATGAAGATCAAAGAGTTACATGTTTATGTGTGGGGCTAGGCTCTGGCTCTGCATCAGAGTGACTTCCATAAATGCCATGGCCCCTACTCTTCCTCCCCTCTGCAATTTGACAGGTGAGGTATCTGAGTCATCTTTCTCTTCATACAGGTTCTATAAGTGAGGTGGTATACAGATTAATGGGCCCAAAGATATTCCAAGTCCTAACCCACAGAACCTATGAATATGTAACACTGCATGGTAAGGGGGAATTAAGGTGCTAATCAGCTGATTTTGAGATGGGGAGATCTTATTCAATTAGGCCAATGTTATTACACAGTTCCTATGAGTACAAGTTAAGGAGGCAGGAGGGTTAGAGTGATGCAGTGTGAGAACAACTCAGTCAGTTTTTGGAAATGGAAAGGGCCATGAGCCAAGGGATGCAGGCAGCCTCTAAAAGCTGGAAAAAGCAAAAAAAGGATTTTTCTCTGAGACCTTCCAGAAGGAACATGGCCATGTTGACACCTTAAGTTTAGCTCAATGAGACCCAGTTAGGATTTCTGACCTCCTGAATTTTAAAAGAATAATAAATTTTCAATGTTATCAACTACCCAGTTTCTAGTAATGTATTACAGCAGCAATGGACAACAAATAAAGGTTATTTTGATGTCTAGTTAAAAACTACTGTTCTGGAAAAAAAAAAAAAAAAGCTACTGTTCTGAATTCTTGGGTCGTAAAACCTATACGTGGCATCTATGGCATACATTTGTTTGCATATACCTTTTTTTTTTTTTTTAAGATTTTATCCATTTATTTATGGGAGACACACAGAGAGAGGCAGAGACATATGCAGAGGGAGAAGCAGGCTCCATGCAGGGAGCCTGATGTGAGACTCGATCTTAGGACCCCAGGACCACGCCCCGGGCCGAAGGCAGATGCCAAACAGCTGAGCCACCCAGGGATCCCCTGCATATACCTTTCAATGGCTGCTCTGTGATCTGCTTTCAGATCTGCATCAAAAATTCTATAGTAGTATATTTCATTAGATTTAAGTCTCAACTAGTAGAGATACTAATACATTTGAGTGGCTCTCAAATCTGGATAGTTATTTGTCAGAATCATTTAGAGGATTGGTTTTTTTAAAATCCCTTCACCTAGGGGCACCTGGGTGGCTTGTGGTGGAGCATCTGGCTTTGGCTTAGGTCGTGATCCTGGGGTCCTGGGATTGGGTCCCGCATCAGGCTCCCTGTGGAGAGCCTGCTTCATCCTCTGCTGAGGTCTCTGCCTCTCTGTGTCTCCCATGAATAAATAAATAAAATCTTTAAAAAAAATCCCTTCACCTAAATATTCCTTACATATTTTCAATGATCCCAATGGGTTGGTTTTGATGCATTTGGTTAACTGATAGGTACTGAGAACCAATGAAAAAAAAAAAAAAAAAAGATGAACTACCTTCCAAAGGCTCCAATGTAATGCACTGCTTATTTTCTGAGACTCTTACTCTTTAGTTAGTATATATCAGTCTTTCTGATAAAATATGCATATACAAACATTTTATGAGTTCTATAGAAGCAAAAGAGGATTATTATAAGTAGTACTAGTCACAGACACTTGGGTGATGAACAACAAAACAAACTTCAATGCGGGTAAAGGAAGGAATAAGAGAAATAGGAGAGGGTTTGAGTAGGGCAGAACAAGTCTAGGATAATGAAAACCTTGGTTAGAGAAAGAGTGGGTAGTAATAAAAGAGCAATAATCGTAGACAAATTCTCAAAAATGTTATAATTTTTGGGGTGTGTGGATGGCATAGTTGGGTGAGTGGCCAACTCTTGGTTTCAGTTCAGGTCATGATCTCCAGGTCATGAGATCAAGAAATGCACCAGGCTCCATGCTCTGAGTGGGGTTGGCTTGGGACTCTCTCCCTCTGCCTCTCTCCACCATACTCTACTGTTCTCTCTCTCTCTAAATAAATCTTTTAAAAAGTTACATTTTTTTCTAGAGCTATCTTTCTATGAAACAAGCACAATAAAAAGATTTTTAAAAAGGTTATATATATTGCGTCCCTGGATCTGGATTCTTAAGCATTTTGCAACCATTCATGTCAAAGTTAACTTTATAACTGCTGGGATAAAAATAATGTAGGTGTACACAAGGGTACTTATGCAACCAGGGTTATATGGAAAAATGGAACCACCAGAAATATAAACAAATGCTGCTCAGAAAAGTTCGATTCAAGTTTGTGTTCATATGACAAGAGTCAGATGTTTAACCAACTGAGCCACCCAGGCACCCTGACATTTCACCATTCTATGCATCTGACTTTTGATTTCGGCTCAGGTCATGCTGCCAGAGTTGTGGGATCGAGCCCTGTATCAGGCTCTGTGCTGGGCATGGAGCCTGCTTAAGATTCTCTCTCCTTCTGTCCCTCCCCCCAACTACCTATCTCTCCCTTCTTAAAAGGTAAAAAAAAATTTTTTTTAAAGATTTTATTTATTCATGAGAGAGAGAGAGAGAGGCAGAGACACAGGCAGAGGGAGAAGCAGGCTCCATGCAGGGAGCCCAATGTGGGACTTGATCTCTGGACCTGGGATCACACCCTGAGCCAAAGGCAGACAGACACTCAACCACTGAGCCACCCAGGCGTCCCAAAGGTAAAATGTTTCTTGATGGAAATTCCATATCTATACACCATATTATAGAAGGAATTCAGTATTATAATCCAAGACAAGGATTTTACTCATATATTACTGTACTCCTTTGTTTATGGTTTCCATTTCTGTAAGACTCTTAAGATGTGCCTCAAAACTGTAACCATGGCTTACTTTTTTAATTTGCTGCAGCTGATACCAAAATGTTGAGAATGTAGAAGATACTCCATTCATGTTTATTAACAGAAATATTTAATTAAAATAAAACACTAAGAAAGCCATAATCTCCAAAGTTTTTACTAGAAGCAAAAGAGAACTAGCTCCATCCACCAATACTAAGTTTGCAAAGAATGTGAAGGACATTAACCTATATTCACTATTTTACTCAAACTGTTCTTGGAGATCTGAGAGAACTGAGAAATTTCATACAATTATGAAATGTAATTTTAAAAAAGATTTTTATCTATTCATTTGAGAGAGAGAGAGAGAGAGAGAGAGTGAGAGCATAAGCAGAGGGAGGGGCAGAGGGAGAGAGGGTAACAAACAAGCTCTCCACTGAAAAGAGAGCCCAATGCAGGGCTAGATCCCAGAACCCTGGGATCATGACCTGAGCTGAAGGCAGATGCTTAACCAACTGAGCCACCCAGGTGCCCTTCATAATATGTAATCTTGATGTTAACCTGACTCCTGCTCAGATCATTTCACTGTCTGTTGATATGTAATAGCATCTTTTGGTTGATAGCTTTGAAATAAGTATTGAGCCATCTATCTATAAAAAGACATTCTTAAAAAGCACATTGGTGAGTTTCAGATCATACATAATCTGGTCATGCTTAAAAACAGATACATTATGATTTCCTGTTCCCATTTATGGAAAGACTGGCGAAACTGATAACCTTCTCCAGATGCACATCATTCTTTAAAAAATTAGTTGAAAGGCATTGATTTCTAAGGAATAAACAGTTAAAGTAAGCCATATATATATATATATTTTTTTTAAGATTTTATTTATTTATTCATGATAGACAGAGAGAGACAGAGAGACAGAGAGACAGAGAGAGAGAGAGACAGAGAGAGAGACAGGCAGAGGGAGAAGCAGGCTCCATGCCCAGAGCCCAATGCAGGACTCGATCCTGGGACTCCAGGATCATGCCCTGGGCCAAAGGCAGGTGCTGAACCACTGAGCCACCCAGGGATCCCAAGCCATATATTAATTTAATTAATTTCTGAGAGTCTTCTTTAAGTGTTTTACTTACACCATGAGTGTGTAAAATTAGCAAGGCATTCAAACTTGTTAGGTGGTACATTTATGGCAAATGAAGCCATATAAAATTTTGAGATCTTTTTTTTCCCCAACAATTTGAGAACATTTCTGATTGAAATCAAGTATGATAAAAGATATAAGACCAAATGGTCAGTGGCTGACCTATATTCACAATCTACCTATAATTATGCTTTTGTGACTAGATTGATGTAATTCCCAGAAGCAAACCAAAAATGTGTATTCAAACATTTTTCTGGCACAAAACAGGTCTCTGTCACACACAAAAAATCTTAATTTCAAATTCATATTCAGAATCACTACTTTGAGCAGCACTGCCACTGAACAAAGCTTGCACGAAGCTTCAATCTGCATATTATCACCCATTGACAAATCCAACATTTTATGAAGAGCCTGCCCTGCTTTCACACTGACATCCTCGGTACCCTGAGTAAATAACAATTCATTTCCTAACCTTGACTTTAGAGTCCAGCCTTTCCACCCTTCTTTTTTTTCTTCTTTCCAAACAAGTGACAAAGAACAAGGAAGCTGATTGAAGGGGTCCATTATGTATCAACTTAAAGAAAGGCAAAGTGATTGATGAAACTAGCAGTCACCTTCACTGCTAGCTACTGCACCTGTATCCTTTTTGTCAAATGACCTGAAAATCCTGCTGACAGTTTAACATTCACTACAAGGATACACAGTATGGAACTACAGTTTTCAATGTTTCTATTTGTAATGAAATCTTTGGCTATATAATTTGAAAACAAAGTTGAACTTTGTAATTTTCTAAGATTTATATTTTCCTCCTACCTAGTTTCTGACTGCTATCAACTTGCTTTGCAAAAATACTGTCATGGGGATGAATGGGATGTATAGGTGGTTTTGGGGAGGTAACATTAATGCTTATTTTAAACTTTACCTTTTTGGGCTTGTTTTTTTGGCGGAGACAAGACTGTTAACTCAGCAGGATTCTTTCTGCCAAATTAGCTAATGAATTACAAGTAATTATACTGCTAGAAGAGGGACTTATAATTTCTCATTTTTTCTCTGTTGGATGGTCAATATATCAAAAAGTAATTATTAATTAAAAGTAAAAGTAAAAATGCAGCATTCTAGGGACGGATGGGTGGCTCAGTAGTTGAGTGTGTACCTTCAGCTCAAGGCTGATCCTGGAGTCCTGGGATTGAGTCCCACATTGGGGTCCCTGCAGGGAGCCTGCTTCTCCCTCTGCCTGTGTCTCTGTATCTCTTATGAATAAATAAATAAAATCTTTTAAAAAAATGCAGCATTCTAAAAACAGCAACATTTTACCTAAACAACCTAACTAAAATTGTCTCTCAACTCTGGATAGGTGATGGGCTGAGTGAATTCACTGGATAGCCAAATAACTAAAGAATTTCTTCTATGGATAGATGAAACTTTTCCTAAATCAAAGAACTCATGATATTTCCTTATAGCAGTGAACTCAGTCACAACCTGTGTTAGAAATAAAAATTTTACTAGGCAACAATGACACACATGAGATCCAGCAAAATCTCAAAAGAAGCCACAGTTCTCTGTGTGGACATAGGACCATTTCCTCTGGGCATTTATTACCTGTTAAAAACCAATCTTTTGGTGAGTGGCAGTTCAGGGTTTTTGAGAGCAAGCTGCAATATTTCTTCAGGTCTGCAGAGTCATAATTAAAGCTGAACTGAGCGGAATTGGAGAGGGAAGGTCAGCGAGGTGCCGTATGAGAGATGAGGCTGGGCTGATGGGCACCAAATGAACAAATTATGATGGGCCCCACTCAATGTGATGAGGTCAAATGCTTGTTTCTACCCACTGACAGTTCAATTTCCCTGAAATGTCTCTCGGTTCTCTATGAGCTAATTATGAATGAAAAGTTATCAACTGCCCACGCCAAAGGGGGCTTAAATACTATTTTGTGGAGTTCTTAATGTCAAAATATTGTTCAAAACAGCATGCTGTCCCACTCCAAATACAATGTTTGGGTTAATATAAATACCAGTGCAACAGTATCATTTTACCCAGGCTTCCCACAATGTATACATAAAGCAAGTTTTCTAGCACTTGTCAGCCTAACAAAAAAAAAAAAAAAATCATTTTACTAAGTAAATCTATATTATGCCTACAACTCATTTCCATGGTAATAACAGTATAGTGCTTATAGTTTTGCATATCATAGGCTATATAATCTTCAAATAGGACTATATATTTTTTCAGAAACAAGGCTACTGGATTATTAGCTTCTAGGCATCAATACTTAGATTTATCCCAGCATACAGATTGATTATAGTAAATCAGCTCAAGAGTGATTGGACAAAATGTAAACTCCTTTCATGGATCCTCATTTTTTTGAGGTAAAATTTTCCACAGCTTGTATTCACAATGGACAATTATTTTCTCTATCCATAAGCCTAAGAACATACAACCTCTCTTTGAATCTTATGAGATGATAAATAAGATAGAATTTAGGATTCAACTAATTTAAAAATGTATATGGCTTCAATCATACTAATACAAAATTAGCTGAAAATGATAACATTTGTTGAAGCCCTACTATGTGCCAACACTCACTATGCAAGAAACTTTCACATTAGGATGTTTAACACAATGAGCAGTCTGGAAATTTCCTAGCAATACACAACTCCTATAAAAGCTTGGATCAGTGTCCTGAGATTCAAGGGCACATCAAACTAAAGTAATATGATATGCATAAAAATAAAATACAGCTGAGCTTAAATTTTAAGAAAAATATTTTGTAATTTGTAAATATAATTAATGTACCTGAAAATGATACGTGTCTACTTTATTATTACCAGATAAAAGGAGTTTCAGGAATATCCTCTAATAAGAACAAAAGATTTAAGGTATAAACATAAGAGGTACTTGGTGAGAATGTGGCAGAGAAAGGGAAAGATCAATTCTGATTCAGGTAAAGACAAACATCAAAAAATGAGTCTGAAGTAGGGAAATTTCTTTGCCATTTAATAACATATGCAGATACATATACATGCATATTTTTGGCAACTTATTAATAATGTAAAAGTTTTTAGTGTTAACCACTGTTTATACATGTGACATAATATGCTTAGATATACAAGATCATTATATGATCCCGGAAGAAGTACTATCTTACATATTCATGTTTAGAAATCACAATTTAATTCATTCATTAAAGGACCCTTTCTGGAAGTTGATTTTTTCTAATTCTTATTGTAATTGCATTGTTCTAATCTTGTATTATAAAGGCAGCTGCTTGCCTATCATTTGTACTTTCCTCGTTAATCCTGACTCAGTAAATTAACCTTTAATTACAGCCGTTAAAATTGAAATGAGCCTCTTGTCTAGCTGGGGCTGCCCCCTTTCAGTGCATGATTCTGATGAAAATTTTTAGGGTCAATGAATATGTCCCATGTCATGTCTGATAGCTGCTAAAGATGTGAGGAGGTAAATGTTACCTTAGAAAGATGTGCTTTAAATTTTTAGGAGATCTGTTGTATTGACAGGAACATAAAATAAAAATGATATTTTTAATTTCTCAGTTTACCAAGATGTATTTTTAGCCAAATGAAAATAGCATTTAAGAAATATACAGAATGGGTTATTAAGATACATTCAATCAAATAATTTAAAGCAGTAACTTAATTCTCCGTTTCATTGTCTTAAATGCTATATGCTAAAGACTATGTGGACATGTAAGGAGCACAGCTATTTTTCAGGTATGTTCTAGACAGGAATGGTTTTCTCAGTGATGTAACAAACTAACATTAATAATACAGTTCTTTAAACTGACATCGGTGGGAATGGATTGTATCATGATTAAGCTAGAAAACAGGAAAAGATTAATTTCATTCATTTAACACACTTTTGATGAGCACCTATTATATATATCAAGCACTGGGACTAGAAAGGCCAATAAATAGGCCCTGTCCTATCTTCTAGTGACTCAGAAACTAAGTCTTATTAGATCTACAATATGTTTCTAATATAAAAGATAAGGCACCAGATAAGGCACCTTTTCCCTATGCTGACACGGATCTTACTAAAGTCAATGGCATCTCTCTACTTAATTTCCCACAGACTTCAAGAGATTTAATACTGGAAGGGACCTTAAAAAACAACCTATCACAGTCTTCTAATTTCATAGATGACAACTTGAACTGAAGTCAAATTTTGATGCACTAGTTTAAATTTACAAGATAACTTTGCCAGGTTACATATTCTACGAGGGATGGATTTTGCTTCAGTGAAAATATGAAATGAGTTTCTGAGATTATGTATTAAAAATTTGTCATGAGGGGCAGCCCAGGTGGCACAGCAGTTTAGCGCTGCCTGCAGCCCAGGGTGTGATCCTGGAGACCCGGGATCGAGTCCCACGTCAGGCTCCCTGCATGGTGCCTGCTTCTCCCTCTGCCTGTGTCTCTGCCTCTCTCTCTCTGTCTCTATGAATAAATAAATAAAATCTTAAAAAAAAATAGAAAGATTAAAAAAATAAAAATTTGTTATGAAAACTTTCAAATGTACACAAAAGTAAAGAGAAATATAATGAACAGCTAGTTACCATAAGTAGCTTTAAAATTTTTTCAACATCTGCCCAAACTATTCTGCATTATTTAAAAAGCAAATTCCAGAGCAGCCCTGGTGGCTTGGCGGTTTAGCGCCGCCTTCAGCCCGAGGCATGATCCTGGAGACCTGGGATCGAGTCCCACGTCGGGCTCCCTTCCTAGAGCCTGCTTCTCCCTCTGCCTGTGTCTCTGCTTCTCTCTGCCTCTAATGAATAAATAAATAAAATCTTTAAAAAAATAAAAAATAGAAAAAATAAAAAGCAAATTCCAGATATAATCTAATTCTCAAGAAATAGTTTGGTTAGTATACCTAACAGATAAAGACTCTAAAGAAAACGTCAATACTATTACTACATTAAAGAATAATTTCCTTTAATTTCATGTAAAATACAGTGTTTACATTTCCTTAACTATCATACATGTCTCTTCAAAGTTGGTCTGCTTGAATAAGGATTCAAAAAGATAAAACTTGGTATCTCTCTTAATCTAAATTATTAATTTTAAAGGAAAACTTACTGATATTTTGTTTGCATGTGTGTGCATACAGAATTGTAAAATATATCATTGGTATTAATTTAACATTTGGAGGAGATATTTATATATTCAGTAATGTGGAACAGCTGCAAATTTAAAGAAATAACCGTTAATGATAGGTCTATAAAAGCTGTCTGTAATTACATTCCTGAATGATTTGAATAATAGTGTGTCTGATATATTCTAAGATAAGTGGCTTTTACTTTTCTTTGATATTAGGGTCATATACTGTACTTATCTATTTTTACCCCACGCTCTCCTCTCTCTGGTAATAAATTAATTTTTTAACATTAGTTGGGCATGTGCCCTATAGTTTAATTCATTTTCTTCTCCTCTGAAGAGCAACAAAGTTTATTTAAGCATCACAATAATACTTTCCATGTTTCATTCAGGTTTCTCATGTTAAAAGATTTAATACTATTTATATAAATTTTCCATACCATGCTTTATCTTATGTTCATAAAATTTTTGACAAGTTTTTTAAAAGAGGAACAAAGATAACAGAAGTTAACTTGGCTGATGTATGGTTAAATAATAATTAATAAACTGGCTAATGTATAATAATCTAAGATACCTTAAAGCTTAAAAAAGTATATTTCAATGCAAATAGCACAAATTCAACACAAGCAACAAAGTTTGAAACCTAGCAGTTGACAGTAACACAAAGTTCAATCAACTCTGGATGTGTAAAATAAAACTGCCAGAAAAGAGTCAATCTTTTTTAATTGAATATTTTAAAAACCTTTATTTACTACTACAGTACATTTGATTATAATAAATAGAAGCTAGAACCCATAATCTTGGGAAAAAAGTCAGTACATGCTTAGGGAACCATTTCAGCTCTGAAAAGAGTGAACCCATAGCAAATGAAAGGAACTACTTATCAAAAAGTAGAAAGAAGAGGAAAAGAAAGGCCCAAGGCTTTCTTTATTATTACCTCTTTGATCCCTCAATTTCTTGTCGATTTATATACATATTTTCTATATTTTGCTGGGTGACCTGCTTTCTTTGGGAAAGAATATGTAACACGCAATCATTACTAGTTCATCTGATTAATTAGCATCTGATATAATGGATTTTGTATTGTAGATAATTTTATTACAATATCAACAAAACATTATAAGTATTATCCACCAGTCAGGACTTAGATTGGCATACATTTACTTAAGCCAAATAAAAAATATTTTCAAATAAAAATCCTGCAACTAAAATTAACAATAATTTTTTTTTAATAGTGAAAGGCAATAAAGGGGAAAGGAGAAAAAAATGAGTGGGAAATATCAGAAAGGGAGACAGAACATGAGACACTCCTAACTCTGGGAAATGAACTAGAGGTGATGGAAGGGGAGGTGGGCGGGGGTGGGGGGTGACTGGGTGACGGGCACTGAGGGGGGCACTTGATGGGATAAGCACTGGATGTTATTCTATATGTTGGCAAATTGAACACCAATAAAAATTAAATTTATATATAAAAAAAAGCAGCTCCTTTTAATAATGTAGGAAAGGGAGAGATAATAATGGTCTGGTATTAACTATAAGACCTCTGAAGTAGTGCAGAAATAAAAAGATGAAGCAATAGTATGACACACCTTTAAAGTTTAATTTAAAAATTAAAGCAACTCATACCCAGAGGAGAATTGAATGAAAGAGTAAGATGGGACATGGCTAGGCAATGGAAGCACAAAATACTGTCAAATTTTAATTAAAAAATGTTTTCAATTTAAGCAGACCCAGGCCAATGATTTTTCATTATTTTTACCACAGTTCCATGATTACTGACATTTTCATCAGAACAAATAAAGGATTTTTCCCAAATTTAAAATGACAAAATTATTTTTAATTTTGACTTATAATTTCCTCTTCAAAGGAATTTGGTCTTAACTGGACTCATCTTTTAGCCTGGGGCTTGAATATACCATAAGTGTTTAAAATGTAAAAAACAGATGTTTTTTAAAAGATAATTCTTCCATCATATTAGAAAACAAACTTTATCACAGATATATTATTTGTTTTGGGTAAGAAACCACATATTCATGAAATGTCTTGCACACGACTTAGTAAATGCTTGTATCAATATAGATTCCCTCCCTCAAAGCACTGTGTCCTTGCAGACAACAAGAAGAAAGCTCTTGCTTTCTTCTGGATAAACAAGACAAGTTGACTGGGAAACAAAACCAAAATGCCTTAGCCTAGCTAGCATTAATTCAAAAGAGAGAGAGATCTACTTAAAATAAAAGTCCACTTAAGAGAAACAGAAATCAACTTCAATTATAACTGTCATCCTTACAGTATGCAATTATCCTAATAATTCCCAATTCTGTTTAGTAAATTTCATACTGAGTAAATCAGATTCTGCTTCATGAATTACGGTTTCTTTTTTCTTCATATTGTTTTTAAAACTGATAGAGTAACCTGTACACCAAAAGCAGGTCTGACAGTCACTCTTCTCTATTTTCCAATTAAGTTCCTCTAACACAAACAGGGTCAGGACCTCAGCCCTAATCATGGACAGTTATAGCTTCATTAGTTGCCAATCTCTGTCAATAGCAAAAGCTGCAAGCCTAGTTGCTAGCCTTTTTTTTTTTTTTAATATTCCTTACATAAGGAACTTGACAAAACTAATGATAAATGTAACTTCAGATGGTGAATTTGGTTTATGTATTTTTAAAAAATGCCTTTTCTTTGCCTTATTCTGCTTGTCCTGATTATAAAGTGCATTAGATATGGGATTCTTTCTTCCTACCCTTCAGTCTGAAAATCCCTTAAAGGGTGGGTGAGGGGACTGTAGTTAGATGACTTCTTAGTCATAATAACAAACTTAAGGCCATTCTTCTGCAGGTCACAGTAAACTCCAGACTGGCTACTTGTAAGAACACTCACAAACCTTAGTTTAATGCTATTATTTCCACTGTCTTCTCCCAGGCATCATGAGGCTTTATTCAACATTGCTAAGTGAGGAAGTGATGTTTCACAGCAGCAATTCAAGGAAAGCAGATTGTGAACATCACGGACTGTGAAAATTATCCTTCTACTTGCTAGAAAGGAAAAGTAGTTTAGATATCTAAATTTTAAAGTCTGTTAAATGTCAAAAGTAACTCTCATTAGATTTTCAGCTATAATAGCACAGAGGGAGATAGGTTGGACCATAGAGCGTAGCCAATATAAAATCAGAGAAATAATAACAAAAATGACAACCTGTATCTACAGAAATTCCCAAATGGGCAAAACAATGTTATACAATAAATCACCTGTATTACTACATGTCTTTGATGACATTTTTCATTATATCATTTACTCAATTATAAACTCTCTGAGGGCAGAAACCTAGCTCAACTTGTTCACTGTACCTTTGGCACCTGCCTTATATTCTGGCCTGAATAAATACTTGTTGAATGAATGAAATATTTACTGGCACATGCGTAGTAAGGAATTTAGTGTCACTCAAAGAGAGATCTGGACTTGGTCGTAGCTCTTGAGAGGTAATTTCTAAACCCTTGGAAATTCATGAGTGATAGAAGTGTCTTTAATTATTCACAGCAAGCCCTTATAGACCATACCTGATAGCTGCTGCCAAGAAAGTGATTCACAGCAAGCCCAAACAACTAAGGCTAAGCAGATGCTCTGTGCATACCACCCTTGATGCCAGTTGGGTAACCTGGAAGCTATGAATTTCAAACCCACCCAGAATATCTTTTTCTTCCTTTGGTTGGTTCTAATTTGTATCCTATTGCTATAATAAGACTGCAGTCTTAAGTACAGTGCTTTCCTGAGTTCTTTGAGTATTTCAGTGAATTATCAAACTTGAGGGTAGTTTTAGGAAATCCCTAAACCTGCAGTTGATCTCAACAGTCTCAGGCCAATTTAACAGTGGGCAGGACTGTGCCCTTAACATGGAGTTTGGATAACTTCCAGTAGCATATTGTATCGAGTAGGGCTTTTCTTTTTCCAATTCTAGTTTTTCTTTCATGGACTGTTCCTGGAATTAGTTATAATTCTTCAATCTATTGCCTTGTTTTCTATAATGATCATTTTTTAAGTGAATTTTCCTGTACCCTCCTAAGTTAATTCCACTTGGATATTGTGATCCCTGAAGATCAAATCACTTATTTTATAGCAGCTAAGTCAGTGCTTCTTCACTAGTGTGCCACCAATAGGTTAGAAGTTGTGTTGTGCTGCTGCTCCCACCATTAGCCCTCAGGAAGGCCAGGTGGGGCCTGTGGTAGTTGGAGCACCTAGGCTGGGTACCTATCACCTCCTGCAGTAGTCTCTGTTCACTCTAGAGCATACTACAAATATTATCACTTTTCTGTATGTACCATAACATGAAAAGATTGGAAAGCAGTAAGTTAAAGGAGTCATTACTACAATTTTCCCATGCCAGTAATGTCACCAACATATTTTTCCAACATCAGACTTGTTATTCCAACCTATTTGTGCTATACTTGAGCCACATTGAACTACTGTTTCTCTAATATTCCAAGTCTGTTCATACCTCGAGCATTTGCATACCCTATTTCCTCTGTTAGTATATCATTCTTGTTCTACTCTAGCCACATAGACAAACTCTTACTATTCTCCTAGATTCAGTTCCAAGGTCAGATATAGAAATTTTTTTCTTAAAGAAAAAAAAAAATTATTTTCTAAGAGATCTTGATCAACCAGTAGCACCTAAGCAGATTTATACCTCCATTGTAGCACTTACTACAATAAAATGATTTGTCTGTTTCCTTTCCTAATCTGTGAGTTTCCTGATACCATGTTCTATAATTCACTTCCTTTACTGACTCATCTTCTTAGCCTTTTCCTTTGTTGCCTTTAAAGCATGATGTTTCCCAGAACTTCATCTGTCTCTTCTCATACCACATGACAGCCATAGAACAGAATTCAAACTTTTTCAGGCTAATTACTTCATTTACTTTTCATGAAAACATAATTGCTTAGGAAAAGTATTATTTCCATTTTATAAATTCAAAAATTAGAGTTTACACAAGTCAATGAATTGCCCATAGTCATGATGATAATAACAAACTCAGCCAATAGACAATAGATAGACAACAGATAGACAGCAAGTATATGGGTTCCAAATTCAATGCATTTCCTAAATGTTGTGCTGACTTTCTAAATGAATTCTTGGTATTTTAAACTAGAACTCTTAAAAAGTATATTCCCATAGAAACCTTCTGGCTTGTGATTAGGTGCTAAAGAACCACAGGTATTATACTTCCATTATGGGTTTCATAGCATTGGGGGATTGAACCCAGAAGTCATTTCTCTGTAGAGGAAATAAAAATAGAAATAAAAATCTAAATATTAAGTAGAAATAAATATCTTAGAAATAAAATAAATAGAAATAAAAATCTTAATATTAAGTAAGCAAATTAATAAATTTTCTTATAGAAATAAAAATCTTAATATTAAGTAAGCAAATTAATAAATTTTCTTATAAAACTAATTTGAAAAGAAACATGAAAATGCAAAGAATGAGACCAGATTTCATGTTGATGTTTATCAGGAAAAAATATATCAAAAGTTTTCAGAGGTAACCTGAACTGTTGAATTCATTTTAATAGTTTTGTGTCCCAAATATATGAAAGAGTATTTAAAGCAGAAAAGACCAATTTTCACTCAAACATTTCCAAAACCAGAGGTGAACAATTTATTCTTATTTTACAATTATTCTTATATTGTCTTTTCTCCCACCTCACTTTTTTTTTCATCCCTTCTGGAAGCTGTAACATTTTGAGGATTATTCAGAGCCTGAGTTCCTGGGGCTTCATGTGTAACAATTTAGAAACTCTTAGCCTAACAATAACCTAGTAGAAAAATTCATTAATTCACTAAAAAGTTTACAGTATGTTCACTGACATACTGCTACAGGAAACGAAATGTTTCTTCATTTTTAGCCATCTGGCCAACTGTCAATTAGTTTCAACTAAGAATGGAATAAATACTGTGCCTATACATCTTGTTTTTCATACAGCTTGAAAAACTAGGCCTTTCTTTATAATGATAATGATATTCGTTGGGAATTATGTTTAAGAATCTCTGTGTTCTGAATATATAATTTAAAAAGAACAAATAGTGAATTTTTCATTTGAAAAATAGTTAGTGTGAAAAAGGAACTGTTTCACTACAAATATTTTGGTAATTTCAAAAAAAAAAATCTACCCCTATTCTACCAAATACACAAGGAAAATAAGGTTAAATAACCCACTGAAACAAATGAAAATCATCTAAGGACTAGAAAGTCATATAAACTTGGAATACAACTACTAGAAACTTCAATGTTTTGGAAAATTATGTTACTGATGGCAACACCACAACCCAAACTATTTGAGTTGCTAATACACCTATATTAGTCTGCATTTATAGTTGACACACTCATGGTGGTTCTACATACATATTAGTGCCAGCATTATTTAACTACTTCAGTACATTTCTAGTGTAATCATGGACAAGTATTTATATAGCAATATAACTATTACCTTATTGAAAATTATTTCTTTCCTTTTATTCACTAAGGGAAACATGTTGATTTTAAAATTATGGATGTACTCTTATCTATGAATTTCATTTTTGGATCCAAAAGGCTCCCATATTTGTAGACGTCCCATACCATCATATGAGCGTTGTAATTCTTGCATTTTCTTTTGATATCTTTAGTCCATTTCTTTCTAAATTCATATACATAATGAAAAACTGGCAATTAGCTTCATTAATCTTTTCAAAGTACTGTTTTGTGGGCTGGAGTTGAGATTAGGAACCATGCCGTTCTGCATCAAAACATTCTGGTTATTTCAGGATGCCTGGGTGGCTCAGCAGTAAAACATATGCCTTCAGCTCAGGGTGTGATCCCAGGATCCGGGATTGAGTCCCGCATCGGGCTCCCCTCACGGAGCCTGCTTCTCCCTCTGCCTATGTTTCTGCTTCTCTCTCCCTTTGTCTCTGATGAATAAATAAATAAATCTTTAAAAAATATATTATTTCAATAGGCTCCACTTTTTGAAGTTCAAGTTCTATCCCTTTCCTTATTTGATTGTTGCTGGTGAACTTCTGGTTGCCATTCTTATTACTACTATTTGTTTATTTTGTTAGCTTTTAGTGATGAGGTCTGAGATCCTGCTTTTTATTCAGCTGAACTTGACAGTCTTTTTTTTTTTTTTTTGTGAGTATAGTTTACACACAATTATACTTTCAGGTATACAACAAAATGGTTCAGCTTTGCTCTATATTATGCTATGCTCACCAGAAGTGTAGCTACCACCTGTCACCATACAAAACTATTACAATATCACTAACTGTATTCCCTAAGCTATACCTTTTATTCCCATGACTTACTTATTTCATAACTAGAAGCCCGTATCCCCAATCTCCTCTACCCATTTTGGCAGTCCTTTTTTGGTACACTCTTTGGATGGAGTGCTTTTCCTTTCCTTTGAAAAGACCACCCCAATAAATATTTTTCTTAGTATAAAAGGGTGAGTCCTTCAATTACTTTGTGATGAATGAAACTTTATTGCAAACTTTCCTAATCTCAACCGTGTTCTTCTTACAGTTAATAAAGTATGAGAGTCTACATAGGGTCCATTATCACATCACTTTTAAAAATATTAGTTATTATTTACTGAGTAATGACAATGTGCCAGTCACTGTTCTAAGAGCTATATATTTATGATCTCATTAAAGTCATACCAATCCTATAGGGTATATATTATCTTCAGAGGAAAGTGAGGTGCAGAAAAGTTACACACCAACTTGCCCAACCACATAGCTAGTAAGTGGCTAAGCAGAGGTCTGTACCCTGGTCATCTGATACCAAAGCTCAAGTTATTTATCCATCATCTCACTGCCTCCCAAGGTTTTAGGTCCCTCCTTTCCCCTAAGGACTAACTGCTTCACTATAGATTTTTTTGACTACTACTTTCTCTTTACAGCCTACCCAAATGCTCAAGAAATATTTATTACTTAAATAAGAAAGATTTAACTGCTTCTTTTCACTGCTTTCTCCCCATCTTTTTCAATGTGCCTTTTCCTGTTAGCAAGAAGAATATCAAACTAAAACCAGATATCGTTCTTACTCATTTCTCAGCAGTTAGAGATCACACCATTCTACAACTTAAAACAACATGCTCAGCTTAATAGTATTCACTTGTGATTTCTGAACCAAATGGTCCTGATAATCACATTTGCTTTGATGGGAAAGTTTCTGTAACAATGTACAAGGATTAGGTACTCCTCTTTCTCACTTGTGGCAGAATCAGCTCTATGCTCCTCAGCTCAGATCCCCAATTACGTACCCTGCAGTACCCTGCCAGCCACAGGAACCAGTGATTAACCAGATCTATTCAAGCTACCTACCTATGTTCCCATCAGAACTTATCATTTTATCTCTTACTTTGTCAGGTTTCTGACAACAAATTAACAGGAGGTCAAGCATATCAACAGATTATACATCTCAGGCAGCATGCCTGATTTAGAGTGAAAGGTTAGTAGATATAATACGCTAACACAGAAAAAGTTATTGCAGTTTCAGATACTAGGACAGGCCGATGGTTTTGGCATTATTTTGAGATAGGCCAGTCTCTTGCCTCACTTAAAGCCATACCCCATATGTAGCATTAAAAAATTTTTTTAGAGATACTAGTGCATGTAAATAAACATATAAAGATAATTCAAAGAGAAACATAATCTTGAATTTTAAAACGAAAATGTCAGGTACTTTTAGTTGCCTCTGGTAAAAGAACAGTGTAATAGAAATAGAATGTGGGAATATAAGTCTGTTAACATAGACAATAATTCTTCATGGCAGAATTTATGTATATAAACAAACTCAATGTGGCAAAGAATGCTTGTATGTTATACATATGTAAGAGTGCCAGAGAAAAATGTACACATGATAATTAAATGTGAATAACAAGCAGAAGTCAATTATGAGGATAATGGTTTGGGTAGAGCAAATTTTAAAAGTATTTATAAAATTAAAAGCTCAGACCTAAATTGAACTTGTTCAGAGGAGACACTCTTCAAGACTAAGAATCCACTTTGATTATTTGCACTTTAATAAGAAAGATGCAATAGTATCACATGAAAACGGAGCTAGTATTATTTTGAAAATTACTTACACTGATGACTGATGAAGAAGTTGACAAGTTTAAACCTTCAAGATCAGCTATCAAGCTTGGAGAAAGAGCTGGTGTGGGAAGTACAACTGGTGTGGATACTGGGTTAACTGTAAGAAAAGGCCCAAATTAGCAAATATGCATGAAAATTTAATTCATATTATTAAAAGCTACATTTTTATTTTGTTAGTAAATCTAATTAAATTACCGTGATTAATAAATCTATGACAATTCTATTTAACATCCTGATTTAGTTAAGTTAGTATCAAGTCACGGCAGTTATTTGTCTTAGCTTTCAAAACATAATGGCAAATCCTATAACAAAATAAGGATACAAATATCCTGAGTAATAGTTTTTGAAAATTTTTATCACATAACGTTATCACTAACATTTATCATCCAGTAACTTCAGTAAAAAAGAAAAAAGGTAAAGAAACATTTTTTTCAGCTAATATAAAGAATAGCAATGGTTTTCAAGAGTTCTCTATCAGGGATCCCTGGGTGGCGCAGCGGTTTGGCGCCTGCCTTTGGCCCAGGGAGTGATCCTGGAGACCCGGGATCGAATCCCACGTCTGGCTCCTGGTACATGGAGCCTGCTTGTCTCTGTGCCCCCCCCCCCGCTCTCTCTGTGTCTATCATAAATAAATAAAAATTTTAAAAAAAAAGGGTTCTCTATCAGAGCCAGAAGTCTTAAAAGGGTATTTAAATCCTTTCTGTATTTCACTCTCCACTGAAATAAATACAAGGGCCCAGGATACCTAACTCACTTCTAATTATACTTTGTCAGCAAAAGCTATGTGCTAGATAGAAATTTTTGATTCTAAAACCACTAAGCACATGATATCAGGTATGTGGAAATTTGAAAATCTTTGAAGTATAGATCTCATCCTCCCCTGCTTTAAGACTCTTCAGAGGCTCACAACTATCTATAAAAGTCTAACACCTTAATTAAGTGCATAAGGTTCTCTATGATCTAGCTCGTCAGTGTCCAATAGAACTTTCTGTGAGGGGGGATGCCTGGGTGGCTCAGTGGTTTAGCAGTCTGCCTTCGGCCCAGGGCGTGATCCTGGAGTCCCAGGATCGAGTCCCACATTGGGCTCCCTGCATGGAGCCTGCTTCTCCCTCTGCCAATGTCTCTGCCTGTGTGTGTGTGTGTGTGTGTGTGTCTCATGAATAAATAAATAAAATTAAAAAAAAAAAGAACTTTCTGTGATGATGGAAATGTTCTATAGCTATGCCGTCCAATATAGTGGACACTAGCATATATATACCTAATATACTCTTGAAATATGGCTAGTATGACTAAATAATTGCACTTCAAATTTAAATTTAAGTAGCTATGTGTGGCCATTAGGCATCATATTGGGTAACACTGGTCTCTCTCAATTTCATGAGCAACTCCTATGTTCAGCCTCTACTGATTAGTAGTTCCCATTATCTTGTTTCATGGCTTTGAGTCTTTTATATTCTATTCTCTTTACCTAAGAAGGTTCTTTTCTGCCTTGTTTACTTTGGAATGTCTACCAATTAAGGTACCACTTAGAAGTAAAGCACCAGGTGACTCACCAAAACACAGCTTATATGTGTCTTCTTTGTTCTACTTGGAATCATACCTCTCTTGTAATACAAATTTGTGTCTTTTTATTTCTACTAGTCTGTTAATATATTTTTAGTGCTTAGTAACTGCTTGATTGTTGAATGAAAATTTAAAATGTGGAAAAAGTCTTAGCTTCCAACAACTTCTCAGTTCAAAATAAGACCATAAAGGAAGTAACATTTACTTAATTTGAAAGGATTATTCAAACCATCTTTATCTCATTTAGTCTCACAATATCCTGTATTTAGGCAGAAAAAATATGAATAAAGTTAGGAATAAAAAATGATATTGCCCAAAGGAGAAAATTTTCAAAGGAAGCGTTAAATAAAATTTCAACATATACAACAGAAAAAGCAGAATGGAGGAGGGAATGGAGCCTTTGCTTTTTCCCTTGTACCTTCAGTGTGCCTGAAACACTGCTACAAATCCCCAGGCTCCCTCAGACTTATGTTGAAAATCAATGTACATTTAGCAAGTGTCACAGGGAGTTGGGGACAGAGAGAGGGAAGACCAATGGGGATATATGGTGGTAAGAGAAAGCTTCACGAATAGGAGGAAATGAAACCCAGTTTTTAGTTAAGAAAAGGGTTTAAATAAAAGGAAAGGAAGAAGCTGGTGAATCAGTAGGTAAGAAAATACTATGAACAAAGGCTGAGAGGTGGGAACATGTAAAGCTAAGAGGGTTATATTTATCCTGTACACCAAAGGGAGCTGTTAAAAACTACCAAAAAGAGTAATGATATATGTACTGCTGGATATCAGTACAATGAACAAACTGAAAGGGAACAGTCAGGCTGGCAGTGAGGAAGAATGTTCAATAATTTATGCATGACATGAAAAGGACTAAAGATAAAAATAGTTGAGAGGGCAGAAAAAACATTTAAAGACATTTGTAAACGGAGTCATAGGGAGATTATGCCTTGCAAAGGTCATAAAACAAGTGAATGGAAGAATCACTGTGGGACCAGGAACTAGTTCTCCTATCTTGGATCAAAATATGTTGCCTTTACATGGCTTTCCAAAGGTCACTTTTCTGGTAGCTTCTAAATGTTTGTTCAGTTGTTTGTCCTTCGATCCATCCATCCAAAATATTAAATGCCCATGTAAGGGAAAAAAATGAGTAAGAAATAGCCTCTGATTCTGAATATGGCTTGTCCTAAAGACAGAGAGGAAAAGGACATCAAAAGACAAGCCACAATCTCATACTAAAGTTTCACTTAAAAAAAAAAGACAAGCTTTTAGTATCATTTAAGAAGACAGAGGCTTTGGTATTAAAGAAATGACTATACATCTGTTCACAGGTTTGACAAGATAAAAACTTGCACTGAAAGTTAATCCTAAACTGGATTCTGAGATGAGTTGACTATGCTTACGTATTTAATTAATGTGTAAGAAAATCATGATTCTCTTAGTTAAAAAAAATAGAAAATAAAAATAACCTGGCATACAAATTAAAACCAGGTATCATTTCTACCCCTCAAAATGGCAAAGGCAACTTTTAAGTAGAAAATTCAGCATCAGTAAGGGTATAAGGAATCAGTACTCTCATACCAATACTGTGTAAGGTGGTACAAGCTTTGGGAAGGGCAATTTTATTTTATTATTTATTTATTTTATTTTATTTTATTTTATTTTATATTTTATTTTTTATTTTATTTTATTTTATATTTTATTATTTTATTTTTATTGGAGTTCAATTTGTTAACGTATAGCATAACACCCAGTGCTCATCCCATCAAGTGCCCCCCTCAGTGGGAAGGGCAATTTTAGACAAGAGAATTCTTCAAAGCGTTTGTCCCTTACAACTCTACTCCTGGGGATTTGTATTAAGAAAACAGTAAGGGAGATAATGTAGTAACATACTTATGATGATGTATACTGCTTCACTGATTACGAAGACAAAAAAAGGAAACAGGTTAAATTTCCAACAATAGTAAACCTGTTAAACAAAATTTATTACAACAATATAAAGGATAACTATGCAGTCATTAAAAATGAAATTGTTAAAGAGTATCTATGGCAGGGAAAGGAATGTAAATGATAAATAAATGATAAAAGTATTCCAGTATGATCACATTTTGGGGCAGAGGGGATTTGCATATGAAAAGATCTGAACTGGCATGTCAGATGGTAAACCCAGGGTATTTGGATTACAAATCCATTTTCTTTTTATTTTTAAAACTTTCTGCAAAAACACTTTTTTCTTTACTGAAGTACAGTTGACTCTTGAGGAACACAGGTTTAAACTGTGAGGGTCCACTTACACATTTTTTTTGGACACAGTATAATGCTAAAAATGTATTTCCTCTTTCTTATGATTTTCTTAATAACACTTGTTTTTCTTTATTTTAAGAACATGATATATAATACCAATAACATACAAAATATGTGTAAACTGACTGTGTTATTAGTAAGGCTTCTAGTCAACAGTGAACTATTAGCAGTTAAATCTTTGAAGATTCAAAAGTGATAATGTGGATGTTAGTGTCCCTTAACCTCCACATTGTTCAAGAGTCAACAATATATTTAATTATAAGATAATTATACAATTATTCTTCTGATCAAAGTTTTGCATCAAACTTAGGAATACATAAAAGTTTTAATATATACTGGTTTAATATGAAGCTTTTTAACTTGTTAAATGTAATTGCTTGTTGCTCCAATATTATCATCATCTCCATCATAGGTAACATCGTTATATAATGCTTATCACATGCCCAGCAGAATTTTAAGGACTTTTACATTTATCAACTCATTTAATCCATTTATAAGCCTAAGAAGTATTACTATTATCCCAAGAGCACAGTAAGCTTAAGTAACTTGTCCAACATTACCCTGCTGGTAATTAAAAGAACCGGGATTCAAACTCAGACACTCCAGCTCCATTGTTTCCTCAGTCACTCCATTCCACTGCCTCTATTACAATTTATTCAACAATATGATATCATAGACCATAACGTTTATGACATCTGAAGCATGATTACTGGTGGCTGATAAAAATTTTTAAGAGTTAGTTGTACCAATAGTATAATTACATAGGTTTATATTTCTTTTCTTTTTTTTTTAATTTATTTATGATAGTCACAGAGAGAGAGAGAGAGAGAGAGGCAGAGACACAGGCAGAGGGAGAAGCAGGCCCCATGCACCGGGAGCCCGACGTGGGACTTGATCCCGGGTCTCCAGGATTGCGCCCCGGGCCAAAGGCAGGCGCCAAACTGCTGCGCCACCCAGGGATCCCATGTTTATATTTCTTATAAAAGAACACAGGGTATGATTGTTTTTTTATGATCATCTGTCAAGATCACATGGTATGGAGTACTAAAAGATATCTTCATTTTCAGAAATATAAAATATCCTAGGAACTCTCAAACTATAATGGGAGAAACAGAGTTCCTTGGGTAGTGGCAATGTTGTATACATTTAAAATCTCCAGCATGCAGCAGCTTGTTATATGATAACAAGCATCCAATAAATGTTTTCTGAAAGAAGACATAGATAAATTTAGTACTTACAGTTTTCCTAGTATATGAAATGCAAAACCTCTGTGGATTATAATGTGTCTCTCAGATAAAACTTAAGGAATGTTTTTGACCCTCCTTCAAAATTAATCTAATTCTCACAGCTGAGAACTCAAGCTATTACTGAAGAGTGACTTTTAGTTTCTGATCAACAAACTATTTATCATGGACAATGGAGAACTACTATAGACTAATAAGCAGCATAAATGATGTCAGCATCTTAAGAACCATTGTCAACAAAGCTTCTCTCCCCTAACACTCTGCTTATCTTTATGTCTGAGCTCAAATCACAGTTCTTCCAAAAGGGTCTCTGTAGCTTTTTAATTGGTTTTTGTTTCCCTCTTCATTGATTCATATTTTGTGCCTTTTTTGTTCGGGTATCTGTGCCCTGAACTAGATATTAGTCTCTAGAAGAGATGACTAAATTCTATTTATCTGTTCCAGCAAACAAAAAAGGATATCTAGCAAAGTACTCTTACACTTAGCAGACAATCCACAAATATTTGCTGAACTGACATCTTAAAAAGAGAGGTTTCAAGTGTCATTTCTGACAAACACAGAATAAAAGATTTTTAAAGAAATAGTTATCAGGTATTAAAAGCAAACAGAAATATATCCTATGTTAAGTTAAAATTTGTCAGGATGAAATTTCCTTGCAATTAAAAAGAATCTTACGTTTCAGTTCTCAAAACTTACATTTTATTATTTTTATTTTTAAATTTAAATTCAATTAATTAACATATATTATTGGTTTCAGAGGTAGAGGTTAGTGATGCATCAGTTTTATGTAACACCCAATGATCATTACATCACATGCCCTCCTTAATGCCCATCATCCAGTTACCCCAGCTCCCCACTATTCTCCCCTCCAGCAACCCTCTAGTTTGTTTCCTAGAATCAAGTCTCTTTTTATTTGTCTCCCTCTCTGATTTTGTTATTTTTCCCTCTTCCTCTATGATTCTGTTGTTTCTTAAATTCCACATATGAGCAAGATCATATAGTTGTATTTCTCTGATTATTTCACTTAGCATATTTACCCATGTGTTGCAAATACCAAGACTTCATTCTTTTAGATGGCTGAGTAGTATTCCATTGTGTGTGTGTGTGTGTGTGTACACATACACACCATCTTTTCTTTATCCATTCACCTGTCTATGGACATCTGGGCTCTTTCCATAGTCTGGCTATTGTGAACATTGCTGCTATAAACATTGGGGTGCAGGTGCCCCTTTGATTCACTACATTTATACCCTTGGGATAAATACCCAGTAATGCAATTGCAGAGTTGTACGGTAGCTCTATTTTCAACTTTTTGAAGAGGCTCCATACTGTTCTCCAGAGTGGCTACCTGCTTGCATTCCCACTAACAATATATGAGAGTTCCTCTTTCTCTGCATCCCCGCCAACATTTGTCATTTCTTGACTTGTTATTTTTAGCCATTCTGACTGGTGTGGGGAGGGTATCTCATTGTGGTTTTGATTTCTATTTCCCTGATGCCCAGCGACGTGAAGCATTTTTTCATGTCTTCTGCCCATTTCTTGATTGGATTGTTTGTTCTTTGGAAGTTGAGTTTGACAAGTTCTTTAGAGATTCTGGATACTAGCTCTTCATCTGATATGTCATTTGCAAATATTTTCTCCCATTCTGTCGACTATCTTTTGGTTGACTGTTTCTTTTGCTGTGCAAAAGCTTTCTATCTTGATGAAGTAGTTCCCCAATAGTTCATTTCAATATAGCTCATTTGAAAATAGTTCATTTGAACCCCAATAGTTCATTTTTGCCATTGTTTACCTTACCTTTGGGGACAGGTCTAGTGAGAAGTTGCTGGGGTCGAGGTCGTGAAGGTTGCTGCCTGTCTCCTCTAGGATTTTGAAGGATTTCTGTCTCACATTTAGGTCCTTCATCCATTTTGAGTTTATTTTCGTATATGGTGTGAGGAAACGGTCCAGCTTCATTTTGCATGTGGCTGTCCACTTTTCCCAATACCATTTGTTGAAGACACTGTCTTTTTTCCATTGGTTATTTTTTCCTGCCTTGTCAAAGATTAGTTGACCATAGAGTTGAGGGCCCATTTCTGGGTTCTCTATTCTGTTCCACTGATCTATGTGCCTATTTTTGTGCCAGTACCATGCTGTCTAGATTACAGCTTTGTAATTGAGCTTGAAGTCGTTACCTGCCATGTGCCATTCTAAGTACTAGGAATAGCAGTAAAACAGACAAGCATCTTATTCTCATGGAACTTGCATCGTAATTTGGTGAGACAGACAATAAGCTAGTACTACACATATTTATGGTAATTTCAGATAGTGAAAAATGCTGTGAAAACAATCAAGACTGATCAGTGAAGATGTGTAAAAGAAGATGACTTTTGAGCTGGTATTTGAAAGATAAGAAGCCCTAAGAAAATCTGAAGAAGTGTTCTTGGGTAACAGCAGTACAAAGGCTCTTGACAGGAATGAGACTGGTATATTTAGGAAATGCAAAAGAGCACCATGGATAAGAAGCAGGCAGGAGTCAGATCACCTAAATGTCTTAGAAACTTAGGAATATGGACTTTAACTGTAAAATTAAGCCATTAAAATAAGAGGTCTTAAAAAAGAAAGTAAAATCTGATTTTCCTATTTTGTCTGTAGGATAAATTCCTAAAAAAGAATTGCTACATCAAAGAATGTGTGCAATTTAAGTGTTGGCAAATATTGCTAAAATGACTCTAAAAACTGCACCTATTTTTATTCCTATCAAAAACATGTGTAGGACGCCTGTTTCTCCAAACCTTAGCAACACTGGCTATTGCTTTAAAATCTTTGCCAATAGGTTAAAAATTATGTAAACCTGTAAAATCTTTGCCAATAGTGAAAAATGATACAAATTTGGCTCAAACTTTATAATTTTATTCAGGCATATATTATAGTGACTTGATATGTTTATACATTACAGCATGATACCACAATAACTCTAGTTATCATCTGCCACCATACAAAGTTGTTATAACTTTATAATTGACTTTATGCCTTATGTTGTACCTTAATATTCCCATGCCTTATTTATAACTGGAAGTTTGTACCTCTTAAACCCCTTTACCTATTTCAACTGCCCCTCAGAGCCTCCCTATTCTGGTTACTGACTTCTGTATCTGAGTCTGTTTCTATATTGTTTGTTCATTTATTTTTGCTTTTCAGATTCCATATATAAGTGAAATCACACAGTATTTCTC
The DNA here is from genome assembly GCF_003254725.2 of Canis lupus dingo. Classification (NCBI taxonomy): domain Eukaryota; kingdom Metazoa; phylum Chordata; class Mammalia; order Carnivora; family Canidae; genus Canis; species Canis lupus. The sequence goes on along the minus strand of NC_064245.1, from coordinate 28,574,146 downwards.
TTTCTCTCATTTATTTCACTTAGCATAACAACCCCTAGGTCCATCCATGTTGTTGCAAATGGCAAGACTTCATTTTTTTTTATGGCTGAGTAATATTTCTAAGTCTGTATATCACATCATATCCTCTGTATCAATTTATCTATCAGCGGACAGTTAAGTTGCTTCCATTCCTTGGTGAATGCAAATGCTGCTGCAGTGAACATAGAGGTGCATATATCTTTGGACAGATACCCAGAAGCAGGATTGCTAGATTGTATGGTATTTCTATTTTTAATTTTTTTGAGGAACTTCCCTACTGTTTTCCATAGTGGTTGTACCAATTTACTTTTCCACCAATAGTGTATGAGCGTTCCCTTCTCTCTACTTCCTCATTAATATTTGTGGGTTTTTTGTGTTTTTACTAATAGCTAATCTGACAAGTGTGAGGTAGTGTCTCATTTGTTTGGTTTGCTTGAAGCAATGATTTTTTTTTATTTTTTTAAAGTTTTTATTTTAATCATTCAGTGCTCATGACAAGTGTACTCCTTAATCCCTAACACCTATTCCACCTATCCTCCCATCCATCTCCCCTCTGGTAACCACCAATTTGTTCTCCCTAGTTGAGAGTCTGTTTATTGATTTGTTTCTTTTTTCCCCACTGTTAGCTTGTTTTGTTTTTAAAATTCTACATATGAGTGAAATCATAAGGTATTTGTCTTTCTCTGACTGACTTATTTCACTTAGCATTATACTCTCCAGCTCCATCTATGTTGTTGCAAATGGCAAAATTTCATTCTTCTTTATGGTTAACATTCCTGTGTGTGTGTGTGTGTGTGTGTGTGTGTGCGCACGCACATGTAAACACATATTACATCTTCTTTATCCATTCATCAATCAATGAACACTTAAGCTGCTTCCATATCTTATCTTGATTACTGTAAATAATGCTGCTATAAAATAGGGTATACTTGTGTGTATCCCTTTGAATTAGTGTTTTTGTGTTATTTGGGTAAAACACACAGTAGTGTGATTGCTGGATCATAGGGTAGTTCCATTTTTAACTTTTTGAGGAAACTCCACACTATTTTCCAGAGTGGCTGTAAAGGTTTGTATTCCTACCAAGAGTGCATGTGGGTTCTTTTTTCTCCACATCCTCACCAATACTTGCTTCTTGAGTTTTGATTCTAGCCATTCTGACAGGTATGAGGTTGATACCTCTTTGTAGTTTTGATTTGCTTTTAGTAAGTGATGATGAACACCCTTTCATGTGTTTGTTGGCCATCTGTATGCCTTCTTTGGAATAATGTCTATACAAGTCCTCTGCCCACTTTTTTAATCAGTTTTTTTTTTTTTTTAAGATTTATTTATTTTAGGGATCCCTGGGTGGCACAGTGGTTTGGCGCCTGCCTTTGGCCCAGGGCGTGATCCTGGAGACCCGGGATCGAATCCCACGTCGGGCTCCCGGTGCATGGAGCCTGCTTCTCCCTCTGCCTATGTCTCTGCCTCTCTCTCTCTCTCTCTATCATAAATAAATAAAAAAAAATTAAAAAAAAGATTTATTTATTTTAGAGAGAAAGGGAAAGCGTGCACGTGAGTAGGGGGAAAGGCAAAGGGAGAGAATCTTCAAGCAGAACCGCTGCTAAGCATGTAGCCTGACTCGGGGCTCAGTTTCATGACCCATGAGATCATGCATGACCTGAGGTGAAATCAAGAGTTGGAGGTTTAACCGACTGAACCACCCAGGTGCTCCAATCAGGTTGTTTGTTTCTTTTAACATTAAGTTGGGTAAGTTCTTAACCCCTCACTGGATGCAGGTTTTGCAAATATCTTCTTCTGTTCATGGGTGTCTTTTCGTTTGATTGATGGTTTCTGTACAAAGGCTTTTTTGTTTAATGTAAACTCATTTGTTTACTTTAGCTTTTGTTACCCTTGTCTGAGGAGACTGGTTCAAATAAACTAAGACTGGGGATGCCTGGGTGGCTCAGTGGTGAGCATCTGCCTTCAGCTCAGGGTGTGATCCTGGAGTCCCAGGATCGAGTCCCATATCAGGCTCCTGGCATGGAGCCTGCTTCTCCTTCTGCCTGTGTCTCTGCCTCTCTCTCTCTCTGTATTCTCATGAATAAATAAATAATACTTAAAAAAAAAACAACAACAACAACTAAGACTGGTGTTAAAAGGTTTACTTCCTACAAGTTTTATGGTTCCAGGTCATACATTCAAGTCTTTTTTTTTTTTTAATATTTTATTTATTTATGACAGATAGTGTCAATAGTGAAAAATGGTTTATTTATTTGGGCCAAAGGCAGGCACCAAACCACTGCGCCACCCAGGGATCCCCATACATTCAAGTCTTAAATCCACTTTGAATTTACTCTGTATATGGTATAAGATAGTGGTCCAGTTTCATTCTTCAGCATGTAGCTGTCCAGTATTCTCAAACCATTTATTAAAGAGACTTTTTAATAATGTACATTCATGCCTCCTTTGTCTTAAATTAATTGGCCATATTTGCATGGGTTTATTTCTGGGCTCTGTATTTTGTTCTGATCTATGTGTCTGCTTTTGAACCAGTATCACACTGTTTTGATTATTATAGCTTTGTAGTATAGTTTGAAATCAGGGAGTATAGTACCTCCAGCTTTATTTTTATTTTTTAACTTTTTATTTAAGTTCAATTTAGTTAACATATAGTGTATTACTAGTTTCAGAAATAGAATTTAATAATTTCTCAGTTGCATAGAACACCCAGTGCTTATTCTACCAAGTGCCCTCCTTAATGCCAATTACCTCACCCCCACCTCCCTTCCAGCAACCCTCAATTTGTTCACTAGACTTAAAAGTCTCTTATGATTTGCCTCCTTCTCTGTTTTTATCTTATTTCATTTTTCTTTCCTCTCCCTTATGTTCATCTGTTTTGTTTCTTAAATTCCACATATCGGTGAAACCAAACAGTATTTGCCTTTCTCTCACTTATTTCTCTTAGCATAATACCCTTTAGTTCCATCCATGTTGTTGCAACTGGCAAAATTTCATTCTTTTATATAGCTGAATAATATTCCATGGTGTGTGTGTGTGTACAGTGTAATAATTATAATGTAATCATTCTATTCAGATTTTCAACTTCTTCATAATTCAGTCTTAGAGGGTTTTGTGTTTCTTGTACATGTACATACACACACACACACACACACACACCAATTCTTCTTTATCCATTTATCTGTCAGGGGGCATCAGCTTTGTTCTTTTTCAAGATTGCTTTGGCTCTTTGGATTCTTTAGTGGTTCTACAAAAAGTTTAGGAATCTTTGTTCTAGTTCTGTGAAAAATGTCATTGGTATTTTGATATGGAGTTTACTGACTGTATGTTAGTTGTGGTAATATGGACATTTTGACAATATAAATTCTTCCTAGCCATGAGCATAGTATATATTTTCACTTACTTAAGTTGTTTTCAATTGCTTCCACCAATGTCTTATAGTTTTCAGAGTACTGGTCTTTCAATTCCTGGGTTATATTTATTCCTAGGTATTTCATTATTTTTGGTACAATTATAAATGAGATTGCTTTCTTAATTTCTCTTTCTGATAGACCACTATTAGTGTAGAGAAATGCAATGAATTTCTGTATGTTAATTTCATATCCAGTGATTTTACTCAATTCATTTATTAGGTCTAATAGTTTTTTTTGGTGGAGTCTTTTTTCTATATATAATATCCTATCATCTTTAACTTTTAAAGAATTTAACTTTTTCCTTTCAAATCTGGATGACTTCTATTTCTTTTTCTTGCCTGACTGCTGTGGCTTCCAATACTACGAAGAATAAAAGTGGCAAGAGTGAGCATCCTTGTTTTGTTCCTGATCCTAGAGGAAAAGCTTGAAGCTTTTTAAAGTTGAGTATTATGTTAGCAGTGAGTTTGTCATATACAGCTTTTATTATGTTGGGGTACATGCCTTCTATACCCCACACTGTTGAGAATTTTTACTCATAAATGGATGCTGAATTCTGTCAAATGCTTCTTCTGCATCTACTGAGATGATCATGTAATTTTTATCCTTTTTGTTAATGTGTATCATGTGGATTGATTGCACTTGTAGAACCATCCTTGCATCCCTGGAATGAAGTACACCTGATCATGGGGGATGATCCTTTTAATTTACTATTGAATTGAGTCTGGTAATATTTTGTTGAGAATTTCTGAATTTATGTGCATTATGGATACTGGCCTATAAAGGGGCCTCTGATTTTGGTATAGAGGTAATGCTGGCCTTTAAAGTAAATTTGGTGGCATTCCTTTCTTTTCAATTTTTTCTAATACTTTGAGAAAGATAGGTACCAACACTTGTTGAAATGTTTGGTAGAATTTACCCGTGAAGCTGTCTGGTCCTGGACTTTCATTTTGGGGGGGTTTTAAAACTACTGATTCAATTTCATTACTTGTAATCAGTCTATTCAGATTTTCAATTTCTTCATGATTCAGTCTTAGAGGGTTCTGTGTTTCTTGGAATCCATTTCTTCTAGGTTTCCTATTTTGTTGGTGTGCAATTGTTCACAGGGTCCAACTTTATGTTTAATTTCTTTTTGCTATGTATTTCTTTGTAATTTCTCTGTATTAAGAATTTGTCATGACAACTGAAAATAGGTCAGGTAAACAATAGAACAGTTGTATTTATGACAGAATCAGACAATCTAAAAATGTAACTTACCTCTAGTATGGAAAATTTATATTGCAAAATGACAGTAGTCTAATATTCATGATATTTTACTTGTTACTCTTTTTTCTGCCCAAAATCTCCCTCCCAATGAAGTTAGCTCCACTAACTTTTTCACAATGCAAAAGTACTTAAAAGGAAATAATGAATATACCTTTGTACACTTGGGTAAGTATATGTGTAAGAATATAAAAGTTCTTTTAAGTGGATCTGTTAGGACAAAGATTTTTTGTAGTTAAAATACTAATATAGCCACATTAGCATCCAAAAGCTTTGCACTCATTTCTGTTCCTACCAAAAGTGTGGCAAGTAGAACACAGTTGTGTTCTGTACATTTCCAATTACTCTCCTAATTCCCCACACCTCCTTAAGATTGATGTTTCAATCCTCAATCAACAATTAACAATACTGAAGCTGTGAGATACGGATAATTATCTACTAAAACAAGTATAAATTATTAAAGCAAAAGATCTTAAACTGAATTTGGTGTACCTTTATTTGACCAGTTGTATTTATTCGTTTGATGCAAAACTGATAACTTGACTAGATGAAAGAAAAGATACTAAAAGAACTAATTTCTAGAACTTTCTTGCCTTTTTCATCTATAAACCTTTCATAATAGAAGATATATTTTGAGACGTGTAAATAAAAGGTACTATAAAAATAAAAACTACTAGTACTGGGGCACCTGTGTGATTAAGCAGGTTAAGTGTCTGATTCTTAATTTTGGCTTAGGTCATCATCTCAAGGTTATGAGATTGAGCCCCATGTGGGGCTCTGAGCTGGGTGTGCAGTTTGCTTAAGACTGCCTCTACTTTGGCCCCTCCCCTCCAACCCCTCCCGGGTGCATGAAGGTCCATGCTCTCTCTTACAAAACATAAAAACAAAAAAACTACTACTAAAAAGAGAAGAAAAAATTTAAATTTCAACACTTACAATCATCCAGGTCTAGAAGTGAAACATCTTTGGTAAGATTTCTATCTTCCTTTGTTTTTTTTTCTTTCTCCTATAGATAAGAAATATTTAATTTATTGCATATTCTGTTAAAAAGTCAATGAAGTAATTCTTAATGTTTCAGAACAAACATTTATTTGCTCCACTTAGCCTTCCAAGAAAAAAATCAAGTTAAGCTCTCTGTATGGTTATATGGACTATATATATATTTTTTTTAATTTATTTACTCATGAGAGACACAGAGAGAGAGAGAGACAGAAGCAGAGACACAGGCAGAGGGAGAAGCAGGCTCCATGCAGGGAGCCTGACATGGGACTCAATCCTGGGTCTCCAGGATCATGCCCTGGGCTGAAGGCGACGCTAAACCACTGAGCCACCCAGGCTGCCCTGGACTGTATTTTTTAATCAAAATTTTCATTTTAGGTAATATACAGTATTTCTTCTCCACCATTAAAACTGTTATTTTTAAATATTTTATTTAAAGATTATAAAGGTCCATTAGAAGAAAATCTAAAGGTAAATATTTTGTGATCTGACAACTTTTGCTAAAAATGTAAAATAACATAAAATGGCTCTTTGGTAGAAAGTGTACAAACATCTTGAAAATAATTTTTAAACAAGTTGATTTAATTAAGAAAAGAAAGTGCTCAACCAATATAAGCTTAGCTCTGAAATTCTCAAGAGTCTTGTGATAGAAAGGCTTTTCTGGGATGTAGTTTGTGACAGGCATTGTACTAGGTACTTTATATTTCAACAGTGGGTTCCATCAGACTCCTTCAGCCCAAAAGTATTCATTAAAATCTACAAATGACATTTTCAGACTCTCACTCTTACATGAAAAGTATTAATTTACTTTATTGTTTTCTTTTGGGGAGAACAAGTATTTTAAAACATATCTGCACATATTTAGGATTTTCTCTACCTCAGATTTGCTTATTCAATCTACTATATTTTTGAAATGTGGATAATCATGAACTAGAAAACAGTACCCCTAAGCCTGAGGTATTCACAGTTTGGTCAGAGATTGAGAAGAGAAGTGACATATAAATAAAGAAAAAAATATGTATATAGCAGTTTTTTTTTTAAAGAACAAATTAAGTTCAGTAATGAGTAGCATTATAAAAAAAGGTCAACAAAGATTAGGACGCTAAATATTTGGACCAAAGTTACTTACCTTTATAAAGTATACTTTTTATATTAGGATGCTAAATATTTGGACCAAAGCTACTTACCTTTATAAAGTATACTTTTTATACTAAATCTCAAATTAAAGGTCAAACTTAAGTTTTTGCTAAAATGTTTTTGTTCATTTACTCAATCATTCATTCATCCAACAAACATGTAAAGACTTTTTAACAGGTATCATATTCTGCACTAAGCAAAGGAAGTAATACAGCTAACACATAGTTCCTGCCTTCAGATAACTTAGAATCTGATAAAGGAATTTACAGCTTATCTATACAAATCATTATAAGTATTTCTGAAGTTTTCCTCTAACCACAGAAAGGTATCACCAAAGCAAAAGGTTGATTACCATCATTTAAAGTCTACACCATGTTAGAGCTCTTAAAATGGTGAAAATACATGGATACATCAATTACATGTTAGGTAACATTTTAAAATGATCTTAAGTTCTGCTACTTTTTTCCCTTATGCCAAAACTCAAAACAAATTATTTTCAAGTATCATACAATAATACACATTACAATACTAACTAAATACATCAGCATTGATTTTCTTCATGAGAATAATTGTTTCTGCCACTGAAAACTTCAAACTATCTAGGTGGATTTTAATTTTCACTCATTAGTTAAAAACAAAGCAAACAATATTTGCTCCTCTTTCAAAACCTAAAATGAATAATTATTTCTAGGACTGGAGAAAAAAATGTTAATTTTGAATCTGGAATGAAATAAAAACAGGTTCAGAATGAAAATGTCGTCTCAACTAGAATATCATTCCTGTGAAGAAAGAACATAACAAAAAGAGCTTAACACCATGTGACTTATCAAAATACTATGCTGAGCACAATGGGTATAGCTTCCTAATAAGTTACGATGGTGCATGACTGTCTTTATGGAACTGTAACCTTCCCACCTGAAAAATTAGAAACGTATCAAATCAAGATAAAGTTAAAGCTGGAAACAAGTCTATATCTTATTTTCTACTTCAACAGCTAAGAGTGTGTAACAATATCTATTAAATACACATCAGGTCACATACAACATAGGACAGAGCTGCATATGAAATTGACATAATCTCTTATTAGAAGTCTAAAACAGAAAGAAAAAAGGCTCTCAAAAGGACAGAATTTCATTGACTTTCTGAGAAGAGCAAATAACCGGTGACTGAAATACAACATTAGCAATAGATAACGGTCATTTCTACTGAATTGAAAAAGCCTTGCATTCCAAATCAAGGCTATAAAAAGCTTCGTGATGTGTTTGGCATTCCTCTCTTATATTATATTTCATTTTTCATTTAAAAAATTCATAGTAAGTTCAAAACATTTTCATACTTAAAGGATCTCCTATAAAAATAAAAATCTGAATTCTAAACAAAGAAGTTAAGAGCCCTATTCCATCAAACATTTCTCCATTTGCAATTCATCTTGGTAATAGAGACAGAACCTGGGTAAATGCATATAGGACTTGAGGCAGGAGATTTTTCTTGCTCAATGCATAATTCATGTGCTCCGCCTGCAAAGTGTGTAAAATGAGAATTTCACACCGCAGCACGAGCCATGGAGCTGCAGAGAAAAGGCAGATGAAATCATATTTTACTGTGTGAATTTTATTTCTTACCCTCCTAATATTTATACAAAACCATCACTGACAAACCAAACACACTGACAGATCACCCGCTGCTTCCGTTGTGTTAGTACTTGAGAGGAGGTCAGGCAGAAAGATAGACAATCTGTTTTTGTATATTTGTTTAAATAGAGGATTAGGTTTTTAACAGCTGAGTGGCTGTATTAGACTTTTATAAGGACAACAGCAACTGATCCTAAAATCTCACTACAAAAATACCTAGTCATCAATTCATCACCCTCAAATCTCCATTTTGTTTCTTTGGTGTTCGATTATACACCTCAACACATCAACATTTTCAAAATAAATCACAAAGTCACCGGTTAAGAAATTGATTTCTATTTAATATAATTCATTTCAGGTAATTAAAAAAGATCCTGGAACTACTTATTAAGCTCCAAATAATACAAATAAAATATGTAATAATATATCTGTAAAGATTATTTTATGTATTATGCATGTTCATTTCATGCTGATTAAAAAAAAAAAAGCAAGTAGAAAAAAGATATGAAACAACAAGCACCAAATATACTTCCTAAGGGGAAATTATTGTAAAGATTGAAATTGAAAATGATAAAATAGGATAAGTGGTATGTAAACTTTTGTCAAACTCATATTGTACTTTGAAATCAACAAAAATTCAAGGCTAATTTTTAGCCTCACAGGGCAACATATTTACATGAAATGTTTTCAATTAGAATGACCAACCAAGGAAAATGACTCTCTTGCCTTCAAGTCATCTAACAAATCTGATTTTAAAAATCTGATGCTCACACTCCCAATGGGCTTTAAAACAAAAGTATGCTGTCATTAAATTGAGACTTCTTTACAAATCAGAAGTAGTCTAAACTGTTAAACAACTCTTCCCTATTAGATTACACCTACTTCAATAAGAAAGCTTCTTAATGGCATTCACTTTGATTTACAGATCAACTCAGGTGAAATGGTATTTCTGTTCTGGAGTACTTAAAATATAAAGTAAATTGGGAATGACATAGATTTAAAAAGGCAAGGTTTTGAACTATGAGTCTAAAACCAATATTCTACAATATGCACAGAAGATATGTAATTGCAACATACATAAGTACTTGTACAAACACAAGTAAAATTTGTTTTCTATTTCTCAAGTGGGGTAGGACACCAATTGGAAAATAGTTTCTTTCACTCTTATTCATGATCTGTTCACAGTACCTGCCAATTTTATTTCAATAATCTTTAACATGGCAGATCTTTTACTAAGCCATATCTTAACATTTACTAATATCTAAATAGACTCTAGTCACAGTAACAGTGACTAGTCTATGGTGCACTTAAGAGATTTAATCCCCCCCAAACGGATTAGTAAAGTTTTATGAGATCCATGTAACCTGTGATAAAGATTACTGACAGCATCTCAAACACTGCTATGTATATATAGATAGTACTGCTTTCCTTCACAGCTAGTACATATATTAATCTTTTGATTCATATAGGAAATGCTCTTAACATGAAATGTTAAGTGCAAGGATGTTATATATATTTATTTCTACTGACAGATTATATTTTATACAGAGCTTATATATAATTAAAATGTTGCTAATATTTACAAAGAAAATGCACAGTTATGCACAATAAATTATAATCATGGTTTAAAATTTTTATTATTGGGCAGCCTGGATGGCTCAGTGGTTTAGTGCTGCCCTCAGCCCAGGGCGTGATCCTAGAGACCCTGGATCAAGTCCCACGTCGGGCTTCTTGCATGGAGTATTCTCCCTCTGCCTGTTTCTCTGCCTCTCCCTCTCCCGCTTCTCCCTCTGCCTGTTTCTCTGCCTCTCTCTCCTCTCTGTGTATTCTCATGAATAAATAAATAAAATCTTTAAAAAAATTTTATTTAAATCAATGATTATTTACATCTTCGGCAGCTGGTGCACAGACACAAGATATAATCAGAACTGGGACACCTGAGTGGCTCAGCCATTGAGCCTTTGCCTTTGGCTCGGGGTGGGATCTTGGAGTCCCAGGATTCAGTCCTGCATCTCCCTTTGCCTGTGTCTCTGTCTTTCTCTCTCTCTTTTTCTCTCTGTCTTTCATGAATAAATAAAAATCTTCAAAAAAAAAAAAAAAAGATACCATCAGAACTACTGAATCACAGTTAAGGCATGAAGAATGAACTAACAAGGTGATAGTAGATATAACTATTATATGTAGGAACACGCTAATACACTGCCTAGTTTTAAAAACATCAAAGCCTAGATTCAATTAAAACAACTCAAAAGTCTGGTAACTTTTTAAAAAACATTTTAAATAAACCTGTGACCATCTGTTCAACACATAATTTTAACTACAAGCAGAATATAACTTAATTATATCAGTAAAAAATAGGATAAAGTGATATAAATGTGAATCTCTTCCTGATACAATGTGGTCTACATTATTAATTTTGCTTTTCATTCTTTTGTGTTAAAAAGTTCCTTTTACATTGTAAAAAGTATGGGAAAGCACTTAAAATATGGATCTATCAAAAGTAATTTTGTTATAGGTATAATTTGGGGTAAAAGAACTATTTTATAAGAAGGGTTAGACTTAAAATATTTTTCTAACTAGCATATTTCAGAAAAGAACACCTACCAATAAAAATATGCTTGCCCATCTAAATAATTGTCACTGAAAACACGATAATTTTCTTTGGTCATTACTGACAATATCTTCTCTAAGATGAGGACATCTTCTCCAATCATTAACACAAACAAATTTGAGGCCAGAATGTATGACTATAATATATAGTTTTATGTTTTATGGATATGCTGGGGTATAGTGTTGAATGACACATACTTCAAGAACATAAACAACAGTGGTTCTCAGTCTTTTGACTATCTCTACACCATTCACATGAGTAATGTCTTCTCATCAGTAACATTTTTCATTCCATGCAGTCATTCTCAACTAGGAGAAGTGGAGGGACCACTCTCTGATTGAGCCAGTTTTTCCTCAGCTTTTATTTTCTATAATAAGAGAAATGGTACAGAAGGAAAAACAGAGGCATAGAAATGAGAAAGCACACAACACGTTAAGAGAACTACAAATATGTAGTTGGGTATGTATGGATATTTACAAATATCCACTGGGATTAGAACACAGGGACAACTAAGGAAATTTGAGAACAGAGAGATAGGTTTGGCCATGTTTGCCTGCAGAGTTTTTACTGAACTAAAATAATAATGGGGCATCATTATGGGTAACTTTAACATTAACCTGGTAACCATTTAGAAACACTGCGGTTGGGGAATCGAAGGATCACCAATGGCAATGGTCTAAGAGTGAGGTCATGAAGAGCTGATTTAGTACGGTGGTAGGAGGAAAAGAAGAAACAGATATGAGATATAATACAAAGAATCTCTAAGACTTGGCAACTGTGTAAACATATAGGATATAGGAAAAGTCAAAGATAATTCTGGGGCTACAGATCTAGGTACTAGTACCAAACAGTAGAACAAGTCTCCTTCTGGCTATATCAGGTTTTGAGAAATCAGTAGCTCTTAAGAAGTCTAAGAATTTGGTTTAAGTTTAGAAAGAAAAGTTAGAGGGGTTCTAGAGATTTAGAGATGTTTTTATAGAAGTATTTCACTTAAATATTTTAGCTGAAACCATGGGATGGGAGTGAATGAGTCTCACAACGGGAAAAAAACATAGAGAAAAAGACTGAAAATAAGTGGATTCACATTGATTAATATTTTTTTAAAACTGTGTTCCAAGCACTAACTTTGGGGCCATGTTCACACTTAGATGTCAGAGGGGTTAAAAAGTGAAGCAATTAAAGGATTCAAAGGTCAAAGAAGTTAGAAGAAAGGAGATACAAAGAGTTTCAAGTAGTAGAGGAATAGTTACATAAGAAAATTAAGAAGGGTAATAACCAAGAGGTTACTGGGTTTAGGGAAATATAATGGTTGACTTTTCAGAAAGCAGTATCTGTAGGAAGTGGTTAAGAGTGGAAACCTATTTATTTATTTACTTTTAAGATTTTATTCATTTATTCATGAGAGAGAGAGAGAGAGAGAGAGGGGCAGAGACACAGGCAGAGGGAGAAGCAGGCTCCATGCAGGAAGCCCGATGTGGGACTTGATCCCGAGACTCCAGTATCATGCACTGGGCCAAAGGCAGGTGCCAAACCGCTGAGCCACCTGGGGATCCCCGAGTGGAAACCAATTTAAAGGGCTCTAAGAAATAACTGGATTAAGAGACTGTGGATGAAGACTACCTAGATTACTTTTCTGAATTCTCACTTTCATACACTCTCTATTTCTATCTCTCTCCCCTTTCCTGCTCCTCATCCCCCAACTGCTGTGAAAGACTTGAGTGCCTCGGTTGGTAGAGTAGGAATTAATTAGTGGAGAAAGGGACTGACAAGCGCAAATTATCAAAAAGGTCAAAGGAAGGAAGTTTTTTCTTGGCTGAGAGGACAGAAAATTGCTTACTTAGAGCTACACTTTAAGAAAAAGGAGGATAAGAGATTGCATATTAGAGACTGGAGAGAGGCAGGAGACATCCACAGTGAATAGCAGCTCAATCTTCTACAGAGAGGGGTCATACCTGGACATGAATTTATAATTTGAATGGCATAAAAAGAGTCAGAAAAATACAGGAGACAGTAAGTGCTCAAAAAAAATTTCAGTTCCTCTCTGCACCGGCGTTCTGAAATTCTACAATTATTGGTCTCCCAGGGAATTAATATTCAAGTTAAAAAAATGTTAACACTGCTGTTTTATATTTATATAGTGCTTTACATTGATCTTTCATATTTGATTTTTTATAATAGCACTTAAAAGTAGTAGATATTAGCAGTTTTAGTTTATAGATGAGGAAACTGAAGCATAAAGATATTATCTTCCAAAAAGTAGAACACTATACCCATCTCATAAGACCCCATAAAATAAACTGTTTTCAAAGCTATATATTCAAAGTACCTCCAAGGCTTCATTTTCATGCTCAATATCCCCAAAACACACTATCCAAGTGTAAGAAAAAGAAGAGAAACAGTAAAAGTATAGATTTAGTTTGGCTGCAGATTTAAGGCATATGAATTTTCAGCACTAACATACTGACATGCTAAATTAAGGTAAAGCACCCACCATCTGCCTTCATTACTCATAATCTAGAGCAGAAGCCACAACACTTGGTTTAAGGAGGACTTCTACAATTACAAAGCTGCCCATTATTAGAAAACTGGTAGACTTGTAATTGCAGACTATATTCCAAATCACTCAGAAAGGAATAGTAAAAAATAGTTATGGTGGCTCCTAGGTGGAGAATATTCCAAGTGATAAATTAAAACAAATAATCCTGTCTATTATAGATAGGAAAAGGCAATATGGAGAAAATAAGCCATATACACAAAACACATGGACATAAAACTATCAAGAATGTGAGTAAAATCTGAAGTTTTCAAGTCTTATTAGATTATTCCAATACTTTAAAATTTCATACTGATGTTCTACAGGAAAATATTTTCAATTATTAAGAGGCATTGCTCACTGAAATTGTTTGACAAAGAAGAAACAAACTGAAAGCTACCTCTGTAGCTTTCTAATGGGGTTCTAAAACTTTGCTTCTAATACTATGTAGGCACTAAAGTCTACATTTTTCAACTTTTACAAAACTCCCTAAGAATAGGCACTTAATACGCACTTTAATTCTACTCACTTGACATTCATTGATTTCTTGTTTGCTCATTTTTTAAAACACTGATTTCTAATTCTGGGTTGTATTTACTGTCAATTTCTAAAGCTTCTCTCTTTTAAATAACACCTTAAACTTTTAAAATAAATAAATAGGAAATGAATAATTTGATATAAATAACTTAAGTAGGAAATGATACAACGTCAAACCCACTATATGATACATTTTTTATGAGATCAGAATAATAAACATAAAAATCACTAACATGTGATTTTTGGAAAAGAGAAATCTTAGATTATAGATAATAGACACAAGTTTTAAATATAAATTCAAGTTTAAAAAGGGTTTCGTTATATGCAAGAATATTTGCAATAAGGTAAGACAAAAACTAGCTAATTTTCAAACATGCTTATTCTTTTCAAAAATATGTTTATTCTTAAATAATAAATCTCTGGATGGGAGAAGGCAATTATCTACTTCAAGGAACTTATTTTTATCCTTGGCTACTCAGATGACTTATTAAAGGAATTCAAGTTAATAGAAAAAATAAATGAGAAAAATATTAAGTTAAAAAACTGAATTCAGTGAAAGGCAAAGTTTGACCACATTTTCAAAATATGGGATAATACAGTTTAATTACAGAAACTACTGCATTTGAAGCCCAGGACCAACATGATGCCTTGATAGGAAAGGAATAAAAATGAAGTATCAGAAAGATATGCAATAGGTATGAATATTATATTTTATATTAATAACAACATTTTTTCAATTTATACTTCTATTTTTTGCTGTTAGGCAGACAGGTTTCAGTGTTACAAAAAGAACATCAGAAAGCACTATCATTCTATTTCATAAGAGATTCTTACATTTGTTTTTAAATATAGGGCTAATGAATTTTATTAACCATTGAAAGTGTTCTATTACCCCAAATACCTGGTTTTAAAAAGCATTATTTGTCTCAATTTCTTATAATGTATATACATTTATATTACCTTGCTCAATATTATTTCTGTGACTTCCTTTTATTTCCCTTTTCTCAAAAGCCTCCATTGTCACGTGCTAGCTCATAATAAAAAGGGCCCTAACTCCTAACTCTGAGCTCTGTAACTTCAGAGGCAAAGAATGAGATTAAAAAAAGTTTCTTGGGCATTGCTGAGCAACCAGCTCCTGGTTTCAGGTAAGGCTGTGATCTCAGGGTAGTGAAATCTAGCCCTGTCAGGTTATGTACTTAGCGTAGAGTTGGTTTGGAATTCTCTTCTCCCTCTGTCCCTCCGTACCACGTTCTTACTTTCTCTCTAAAATAAATAAATAAATCTTAAAAAAAAAAAAGGTTTCCAATTTCTCTGTAGGGCTGAGTTAACAAAAAGGAAGCAATTATCTAATATAAAAAAACGAATGAATGAAGATGGTATTTTATTTTGTCAGTGACAATGTTAAATTTCTTTTCTCAATGTCTGGATTTTCAACAGAACTTTTTCAAAAGTATTTATTCTTAATTGGAAAAAGGCTATGAGAACACTTACTTTCAATTATAGTAATGTGCAATAATCTCTTACCATAGTAACTTTTTTGGATTCAGATTCACTTTCAGATTCTGATTCTGATTCAGAATCTGATGAACTTTCTTCTACTGAACTAGAATCAGTGCTGGAAGAATCCGAAGTTTTAGATTTTTCATTTTCTTTCTCTTCATCTTCAGAATCACTGTGGATAATAAATTTTAAAATATCAACGTTAAATCCTTTATATGGCAAATCGGAGCTATATGTCCATTTTGCCTATAAATCAGAACCTTTACTAGAGAAATATGTTTCCCTGAAAGTCCATTTTTTAATATGTAAAAGACAATAAAAATGGTTTTAAAATTCCACAGCATATTAATAAAATAATAGAGGTATATATATCAGAACCCAATCAAAATCAATTATATTACCACCTCACATATACTTCAAATGCAAAAAATCATAAAACAACACTAAATGATATCAGTAGAAAACAATTAACAATTAAATGTTTGATTTACCAGGAATATATATTAGGTGCTAATAGAAACAACTTCAAAGATACTTAAGACTGATTTTAAAATGTTGTTTCAAAATGCTAAATGTTCATTCATAAATTTAAATATACATATACTTTTGCTAAAATAGATTTGCACTTTATGGATTGTTTTGTCCAAGAAAATTATTTACATGTATTCTGAAATGTGACTCATAAACTATGTTTATGAGGAAATGCTAACCAGATCAAAAGAGATTTTTTTTAAGAGATTATTTGACAGAGCATACAAAAGCAGAAGAGTGGCAGGCAGAGGGAGAGGGAGAAGCAGACTCCCCACTGAACAGGGAGCCCAATGTGGGGCTCGATCCCAGGATCCTGGGATTACCACCTGAACCTAGGGCAGATATTTAACTGAATAAGTCACCCAGGTGCCCCAACACAGATTTCTTCTAATGCAAAGTCTTACTAAAAATACAAGATAATCAAATATAAACTTTTAAAATAAAATACCAAATGATCAAACCTAAATGCTGATGCTACTCACTCATTCATTTAATAAGTATTAACGGACCACCCACCAGGTGTTGCCAGTAAGTCAGTGCTAAGGATAAGGTATAGACGATCTCTGTGTTTCCCTTACAGTCTACATTCCATTAGAAAATACAGAGAAGATGGCAATGACAATAAAGTATGGTAAGTAATAAGTGATAAAGTATAATGTGTCATGAGAGAGCATCTAAACAAACTTAACCAAATTAGGGAATGCTTCCTAGAGGAAGACACATAAGCTGAGAAATAGGAGTAAGGCAGGGAATAGGGATAGTCTCAAGTAGGGAGGTAGTTCTCCAAGGAGAGGGAATATGTGAGGTAGCCAAATGGTCTTTTTTCAAAGAGAGATGCCTTATGGTCTTCTACATTTTCTCAAAACTGAAGGCCTAGCTCTCTTTCCATGTGTGTGTGTTTTTTTTTTTTTTTTAATACTGTGTCAGGCAGTTTTAGAAACTTCGTATCAATTAGCTAATTTAGATGTTCCAACATATTCTTACTGGGTGTATTATTATTCTATAATATTCAGGAAAGTTAAAAAAACTTGCTCAAGGACACATCACGTGGAGTGGCAGAACTGGAATTTGAACTCAGTTATGCTTCTTATTCTAAAGACCACATTTTCCCCACTACACCATACTAGATCCTTTCAAATGAAAAATACTTTGGAGTGTAAAACTCAAATTTAATCATAATAGTTATGACTACTAAAGGGTGGTTTTAAAGACACTTAAAGCTTGTAGCTTTCAGCAATTATCATTCAGGGGCACCTGGCTGGCTCAGTCAAAACAGCTCGAGACAACTCTTATCCTCAGGGTTTTAAGTTCAAACTCCATGTTGGGTGTAGAGATTACTTAAAAATAAAGCTTTTAGTAAGACTTATCATATAGGTACACCAGCAAAGTTTGAAAAAAAAATTCTAAGAGACAGGCAGAAAAGCACAGGGGGAGAGAGTAGTGAGACAAGGAAAGAAATCAATATTTCCTAGAATTGATTTTTGTGGAGGAAATACGATTGCTGTTTATTAAAAATAAAGTCATGGTAACATCTCAGAGCACATGTAATTATATTCAATGACTAAAAAATATGTTTTTTTTTCCAGTAGCAAAGAATGGCAATTTACTATTCCCAACTCAATGGTTAAAACATGTACTTAAAAATATAAGGTTTTCAATGTATATGAGATTCCCTTTGGTGTAATAAATAATTCTTTTAAATTAAAACATAGGCAAAGAGAAAACTCCATTCCTGAAGGAAAAAAACACACAATGAATCTAACAGAATACACGATTAAAAATTTCTAGCATATTGACTTTTGCTACCTGTAAAGATACTGAGTACACTGAACAAAATTTTCCCTTCCCGGAAATAACATACTTTTTATGAACTATAATCACAGATATTCTGATATTAAACCCGAAGTACAAAATTTCCCTCAAAGGATATTGCAAACCAAGTAAATCCTTCGCTGCAACAAGTGAATGATTCTGCATACATTTAACTTACAGCTTTTAAGATAAGATTTTAAAGGTAAAAGTGTTATTTTGTTATGCAGCACTCAATTTTGATGGGTAATTACTGTTTACCTTACTGCTTAGAGTTTCAGATGTTAATCTAATGAAAAGAATTTACTGGTAACTAGCTTTTTAACTTTGCAATGATGAAAAGCCTGTATTAATTTAACCTACAGATTTCATTTGTTCTGAACAGGAAAAACAATATAAATCACTTTTAAAATCATTAAATCCTGACTTAAATTAATAAAGTCATAATTAGGGCATTATGCTGTGTTTGTTATGGAAGTGGCAGGGCGAGTTGCTTTAATTACTGTCTGTAATAAAAGGAGCAGAGAGCGTACTGCGCCCCAATCAGTGCTGTCAGCCACGACTGAGCTGGGCTGCAAGCTCATCAAGTGAGCGGGCGGCAGGCTCCGAGGGAAAGGGCCATCATGTCTGCAGAGGCCACTCGCTGACAGCAAGGGGGAAAACAGACTCATACAATCCAAGGTATTAGCCCCAATTACTCAAAATTTTAATGACACTTTAATACACGATAATGCTGATAATGGGAGATCTTAAAAAGCGCTAACACTTAAATATCTTATGACCGTCTTCCTTCACAGCCCTTGACTCCAATATTTGGATCATAATCTTTTTACTATAACACTATTTAGAAAAATCAATTGTCTTAGTTACATAATGGCAAAGTGTTGAAGGATTTAATTTTAGCCCTCAGCAAAATTGCTACAAAAGGTAATTAAGTGTTTCATACCTACTTCTTGATCACTTAACTCAGCCTTCCAAGGTTATACCAATTTTCAAAATGTAACCCAAAGATTTGTTCAAGTTCAAAATGAAAACTAACTATAGTAAGTTATAGAATAATGGGAACTAGTATTCTAATTAATTTTACAAAACTCAGTATCTGTTTGGGTAAAAATACATGTATTTTCTCACTTACTTTACAAATTAAAGGGAAATGTTATCCTGGGGGAAAATGCCACAGAATATTTTTTGAAGAAAATTATGACAAAATATTACCTTTTCCCTTTACTTTTGGAGTTCCTCTTGGCTGTTCTTTTGTCTCCTACTTCTGACACACTTTCACTGTCACTCCTATGCTCACTGGAGGAGTCCTCACTGCTGTCCTCACTGCTGTCTCCCTCTTCGTCTTGTTCTCCACTTGCACTTCCAGATTCACTCTCTGAAAAAATATAACCAGATGCTTCTTGATTTAGAGCCATTTAATTATACATAAGGACCCAAGTAACTGTCAATATTCATTAGAAATGAAACCAGATGTTGAATTTTAGATTACTGGACCCCACATGTTCAACTCAATTTCCACACTCTTGTCATTCGGTCCTCCCACACCCACATTCCTGCCACAGTGTGTGTAAGGAGCTCCAAAAGACAGACAAGGCACTCTGAGAGTGAGTGGGGAAAAGCAAAGAAAAGGTGAACTAAGTAAACTAAATTTGAGAGAATCTCATTTTTCAAATCCTTAAGTATTTAGTTATGGCAAAAACTTTTTTTTAAGGAATGTATAAGGATAGAGAAATAATTTTTAATTCTACTGATGGTGAGAAATTTTATTGAGAGAAGGTGGCAAGAGATGAATCCTTTTAGGTATAAATTTTGAGAGGGGAATGAGCCATTTGACTCATTTGTAAAAAATTCAACTCAAAGACAATAAATAAAATTACTAATTACAAAGTTATTACTTATTTCAGGTAGTATAGGAATTTTCCTTAGGTCAAAGAGATCATAAAATTATACTGTGGAGCTATACATTTCCATGTTTTATATACAATTTATAGCATACTAGGACTCTTCCCAGAAGTGATACATGTAGTTTATCTGTGTGTATTTTAAACATGAAGCATAATTTTTTACTATTTGAAATGATTATAGTATAAAGCTGTAGCCTAGATAAGAGGAGACAAACTGTTCCCCCATCTATTATCTACCTGATGAAGGGCCCTTAGCCAGAACATATTACAATAGGTAAATAGTATCTACTTTATGAGGATTGATTTATGCATCACACAGTGAAAAGTTAGGATTACCCATATTCCTTTGGAATAGCATATAGTAGTTAAAAGCATGGGTTTTCAAGTAGGAATCTCTGGGTTCAAATCCTAGCTTTGCCACTTACAAGTTCTAAGACTGAGCAAGTTATTCAACCTCTCTGGGTCTTAGTTTCCTTTCCAGCAATGATGACAATAATACTAGCTACAGAGCTGTTGTGAAGATTTAAGGATTTGAAACATGTAAAGGTGATTAGGACACAACAGTGCCTGCCACATGGAAAGGCATTCATTATCATCAGCTTCTACAAGAGCAAAATTTACCTTACCCAAATTTTATAAAACTGAACAGGATATTTTAAATTTGTTGTGATATGAAAGCTGTGCACATGTATGTATTAACTCAGATAACTGACCTACCCCATAAGTAATGAAAAGAATGATAGCTTCTAAGCTACTTTCTTATGTTAATTACATGGGAGTTTCAAAGGAGTCTGGGTTCAGTTTGCTTCAGGAACCAACTTCAATTTTCAGGTTAGTAACATCTTCCCCACCTTCTTGAAAAGTGAACAAGTTTTCATTCAGCATTAATTTTATGTCAAAGTTAGTAAAATCCTTGAGGAAATTTGTTTATCCTCTAGAAGACGTGCTCACGGGGAAAATCATCTCATAATCTCTAATGAGAAAAGATACCGTTTCCTCCAGTAGCTAGAGTGGAACAACTGCCACATACTCAGATCAATCCATGAAGTCTAAATAGGGTATTTCAAGTATGTATTTTAAAAAGTTAGCCTATGAACAGATAGGAGCTTATGAATAAATATCCATATGGTACACTTTTAATTATACAAACAGATCTTTCCTAATGATCTTATTTCTAAAATTCCCTATTTTTTAGCATTAACACTCTACATTGAAGTATATTCTCCATTTTTGACCTATCATTTCAGAATGTGATACATCACAGATTAATTTATCAGATACAGGAAACAAAGATTTTGATAGGGGAAACTGAGGAAAAAGTGAATGAATTACCTTAGAGTAAGTAATGGATGACCAAGCAATAGTGAAGAGCTCTGGTTTCTTTAAGGAAAAAGTTATAGAAGAAAAAGGTGTCTTTGATCTTGGGTCAGATATGTCTCTTAGGTTAATTGTTAAAAAGAGCGCTAGAAAGTAACTCCAATGTATCTTTCATTACACAAACTGCTCAAAGAATTTTAGTACTGAAGGGCCTTAAAAGCATCTAACTTTGCCTCTGCATTAAACAGAAAAAGACAAAGGCAAGTGCCTTATTTGGTTGGCATAACTAAAATGCAGCACTTCTAAATCCTTCCTGTTTAGCATTCTTTCATTGTATATGGTGTCCTAATCATTTTACCTCTGATTCTTTATAATACACACATTTATTAATTTTAGCTTTACTTTCTACAGGTTCATTTAGAAATAAAAGAGTATAAAATGATAAAGAACAGAGTACTCAATGTTTAAAATAAACTGTACATTTTTATAGAAGAGTTACTTTTAAAGGTCCCACTAAAGGCTTATCAAATATAAAATCATGTTTTTCAATATGCTATAAATATAACAGGCAATGTGGGTTAGAATTTTAAAAAGCATGAGTTTCTGTTTCAACTCTATCATTTCTTAGCTAGATGATCAAGAGGCAAAGTCAAATGAGAAAGGATCAGAAATTACTTAGAAAACTATATAAAATGACATGTGATAGGCATTATAGTAATAGTATAAACTTTATTTGAACCCATTTGTTGAATATTATGTACTAGGCCTTATTGTTTTTTTTGGAGGCACAGCACATAAGCTATAGTGAACAAAGTGTTTTCAATAAATTGTAAACCCCACCACTGTCACTGCTGCTATCAGAAGAGTCCTCTTCCTCCTCAGAATCAGAATAAAATTTCTTAGCAGGATTCTCTTTCTTTGCTTTTCCTGCTGGAGTCCATTCTTTTGCCTGCTTAAAAAAAAAAAAAAAAAAAAGGAAAATTGTAAATACAAATGAATTCTCATTAGGGGATTCAGGCTTCTGGCAAACAATCATTCAGAATACATTGTGAACCCAAAAGAAAGCTGCAGGTCTCAAAAGAGAAAGCAACCATTAGAAGATCTAGCATTAAGGCTGATTCCCCTTTACTCCTAAATAGAGGAACTCGAATCTCAGAGCACATTCTGTTAAATACAACAACCTTATTTTACATATAGTTTTTTTTTTAATTTTTATTTATTTATGATAGTCACACACAGAGAGAGAGAGGCAGAGACATAGGAAGAGGAAGAAGCAGGCTCCATGCATCGGGAGCCCGACGTGGGATTCGATCCCGGGTCTCCAGGATCGCACCTGGGCCAAAGGCAGGCGCCAAACTGCTGCGCCACCCAGGGATCCCTACATATAGTTTTAAATACTTTTGTATTTGGTGGTCTGCAGGAGATCTGAACTAAAGTAATATGCTCTAGAAGAGGTAAAGGCAGTTAAAGGCAGACACCATAGCAGTAACAAGAAATGCAAGATCATAGCTAAATACTGAGGTTAAGCTATAAACACACACCTGAAAACAGTATAGGCAATCAAACCTTACCGCCTCAACGGCCTAAACCCTGGGGTAATCTTTGACTTCTCTCTCTCTCTCTCATATCCTAAACATCTAATCCACAAAAAAGCCTTTTGACAAGTTGGTCCTTTACCACGGGTCAGAGCCATCTCTCAGATCACTGCAACTGCTTGTTTTGCTTCTATTCATACCCCCATTCCCCAACTCCAAGTTTGCTCAACACAGGAGATAAAATGACTAAATTAAAACCGAAGTCTGTGATGAAGCCTCTCTGGAGTCTGAAAGCTTGCCACAGCTTCCCATTTCACTCAAAAAAGCCAGTAGTTACAATAATCTGCTCGTCCTACAGGACCACGCCTGTGTATCCTTTCTCACCTCCTGCCACTGCTCTCCCTCTGGCCCACTCTGTACCAGTACCTCCTAATTCTTCCTTCACACACCTCAGTCATGCTTCCCAGCCTTCCCCAGCTGACTGCCCTTCCCATGCTCTCCCTCAAATAACGGCATGGCTCACTCCACTTCCTTCAAGTCTTTGCACAAAAGTCACCTTGGAGAGGACTACCCTATTTAAAAATTCCAACCTCCCATTGCAGGCACTTCTTTTAAAAAAAAAAAAAAAAAAAAAGATTTATTTATTCATGAGAGACACAGACTGAGGGAGAGAAAGAGACAGAGGCAGAGTGAGAAGCAGGCTCCCAATAGGGAGCCTGATGTGGGACTCAGTCCTGGATCCCAGGATCACGACATCACGACCTGAGCCAAGGCAGGTGCCCAACCACTGAGCAATGGGGACCCAGGCGTCCCCATTGCAGGCACTTCTGATCTTTGCTTTTTTTTTTTTTTTTGTCACAGCACTTATTACTTTCCAACACACTATACAATTTACAAATTTATTGTCTATCCCTGCCAGAACCTCAGCTTCTGGAGAGCAGGGTATTTGAATACTTTGTACACTGATTTATCTCAAAAGTGTCTGGCACAATAATGATGAGTTGTGTGAATAGCTCCTTAAAGACTTTAATACAGTGCATTAAAATAAATTGTTTTCATAATTGTGACCTTGATTTATCAAAAAAAATTATGTTTCATACACAGGGAAATCTGTATTTTTAAGAGGTCAAAAATGGTTAAGACTCATTTATTTATCAAATTTTCAATGGAGTTTCTACTATGTGTCAGTCTGCTAGAGTACATGACAGAGGTTTAAGAATGATCTTCAACAGTGGATGCATATTAAAATCACTAAGAATATCTTTAAAATATTAATACAAACAAAAAATATACTAACACTTAAAAAGCTAATACCTGGGATTTACCTCCACAGATTCTGATTTAAATCGTTTGCTGCAAGTCTCACACAAGTTTGAAGATCTCCATGTGATTATAAAATGCAGTTAGGGTTGTAAAGACCTGATCTAGAGGGCTTTAGGGCTTAAGGTATGTTGCTTAAAAAGATAAGCTTCAATAACCTGGAAAATTACTATATAGACAATAATAGAAAATAAGTAAAAATTCCTTGAATATATTTGAATAAGATACATAAGGTCAGCAGTACTGCTTTCTTTTTATATATGTTAAAATGCTCTGTCCTCCAAGTATGAATAAAGATACTGTTGTATAAACAAAGTTCTCCTATATTTTGTAAACACTGAAGGTCATATTTTTTCTTAAATCCTTAAGACAAGCATATTTTTCTGAAGCCTGATTAAAGTGTGCCATATCAATGTGTGGAAAAAAATTACTTAACTAGATGGCTTTCAGGGTAAGACCAAATCAACAAATAAGGGAAATTAGGCTTCTATGCTCAAAGGGGTAAATTATCTTGACATGGCCATGAGCTCTTTCTTCATAGAGTTTTAGGTTTTAAGCAATAAAAACATTTTAACTTTTTTATGGTCCTTTATGACGATGGTAAGTCTATTATTCTGAGCAAAAGAAGTAATGAGAAAGAGAAGAGGAAGACAACAGTGAAGGACTAATCTGAAAAGTGCTGAGAGGAATAAAATATTAAAAGTAGATGTGTTTATAAAGCAAAATACATTTGATATACAAAATATGGTCTTTCTCTAAGAGGCGGGATGGTCTAGAACCTAGCAAAAAAATTCTAAAGGATCTTTAAAACTTATTGGTATCATAATATAAACAAATGTTATATCCATTATCCTGGAAATGGTAGTGTGCAATCCTAAATGACTTCTACTGCCAATCTTAACTAGGTTCCCTATCAGATTATTTAAACCTAGGTTATATTTCCTAATGGTGAGATGCGACCCTGTAAGATCACTTTATGGTAAAACTAGGATAGCACAGTGTATTATGTGCATGAAATACATTGATGTGATTTTGCAGGAGGGTGATAGAGTGAGAGGCAAGAAAGACTATAAGGAACACTACTTTCAGCACTGTTGCAGCTGCATTTGATAATAAAACTATGTATATTATTTTTATACCTACTTAACATCTCTTATAGTGTAATTTTAATCCAAAATGTCTAAAGACCGGTAGATTAAAACTGCTTTTTGCATAGTTATCAATGGATGGGGACAGTTTTCTTCAACCAGGTTCCATCAGTTTTAATCATTCTCCATAGTAAGTTGCCAATTATTAGAATGCAGTCAGCAAAATGAAAAAGAAATCAACTTGTTTCTGTTGAACTGGATAGGTGAAATGAGCGTAAGAAAATAGGTTAAGTATTGTCCCTGTGAGGTAGTTATGCTTAGAAGAGCACAAGACAATGGAAAAAGCCAGCCAACCAACCAATCCATCAGCCAATACAAGGATACTGCTGAAACCAAATTAAATTGCAGAGCATTGCTATCAATATCTGGGAAAATAGGGATCCCTGGGTGGCTCAGCGGTTTGGCACCTGCCTTTGGACCAGGGTGTGATCCTGGAGTCCTGGGATCAAGTCCTACGTCAGGCTCCCTGAATGGAGCCTGCTTCTCCCTCTGCTTCTCTCTCTCTGTGTCTCTCATGATTAAATAAAATTTTTTAAAAAAGAAAAAAGAAAAAATATCTGGGAAGATAAACTGTTTTATTTTTAAATTTTTTTGGTGGATGGGGCCACAAGGAGGAAGGACAGCATCTAAGTGGAGGGAGGATAAAAGGATGTTTCTCTGTGTGCCAAAACATTATGTACCCAACAATGGAAAAGGACAGGACCACAAAACAATGAGCAGGAATAATAAGAAATCAGGAGAAAGATTCAGTCTTTGGAAGGAATCAAAACAAAGAAAATTTCTCTGTATTCTAGCATCTGACACAAAGTTGCACAAATAAGCAATCTTTAAAGAGTGTGTAAGAGTATGTATATCTGAGTAAAAAACAACAAACTTAGTTTCAAGGAGGAATGGACATACAATTAATTTTAATAACTTTCACATTTGTTTAATAACCTCTAAATAGAGATACTTCGCCACGACATAAAAATGACAGTGCCAAGTACTAAGAATAGCACAGATCTGCAAATGAGCTCAAGCTTCCTCTCCTCATGTTACGTAATAAAATGCAGTAAGTGACAGCAAGAACAGTGGACTCTGAACTGGGTTAGAATCCCAGTTCCATCACTTACTAACTACATGAGCTTGAGCAACTTAAGTTCTCTGAACCCTGGTTTCCTCATCTGTAAAATCGGAATAACAATAACCATCATTTACAGTTGTTATAAGGTTTAAACAAGATAATGTGTGCAAAACATTATCAAAGTACACTGCCAGGGTTTGCTAAACAGAGCCAATAATAGTTATTGTTTCTGACCATGCTTCAAAGCCAGGATAAGTTTGAATAGTTAAGAGAAACGTATTTCTCAAAAGGACCAAATTACATGGCTAGGCCTGTTGTAGAAACTTTTCTATTTAAAGTAACAAAGACTTCCTTTTTATATGGAAAATTTAATAGGCAAGGAGGTTAACTGACTTTCCCAGAGGAATTAGTGGTAAAGAACTTTGGTTATTTGAATCCTAGTTCGATACATCTTTTCGGTCAGAAAAGCACCTAGAATGTAATACCTAATTGTTCTTTTTTATTAACTCTAAAAAGTACCAGATATATTTCACATAATCAATTTTTAAAGACAATCAGAAGACCCTTGTCTTTTCTTGTTCATGTAAGAAAGAAAAATATTAGCAAAGAACATTAATTCTCTTATTTTAGTAGCCAGCATTTTTTTTAAAGATCTAGGAAAAGAGTATTTATTTAGAGAGCTTTTACTTTTTAAATGTAAAAGCAACATATTATTCATTTTAGTTATGACCTTCTCTGAGGACATTTTTTGTACACAATGCAACCTTTTTACGTTTAGGCTTCACTTAAAACAGGTTCATCAAAAAATCTGGAAGAACACTTTGTATGGTTTTTCTGGAAGAGAACAGCAAAAATTATTTAGATAAATATTGACAAGAAGCTTACGATTCTCTAAACAAAGTAGAAAAAACTCAATCCAATGAGACTAAATACCTTAGAAATTGAATCTACACAGCTAAAAATGCAATACCAAAAATGTGGGTGGCACTGATGCAGGGAATTCAATTCTCTATTTCCTTGAAGAAAAAGAACAAGTACATGTACAATGACATAGGAATACTACAATATTCAGTTCCCATAACAGCAAGATATATCTAACACATTACATTTAGAAATACCGGAACAATTTTCAATTTTCAACCACCCAAAAAAGCTTTTATATAAAACAATAGTTATTCTTGAATCTCCCACTGCTTGACAAAATTAATTTCAGAAAGGTCAACTTACCAACTCTATTACTTCTACATTTCGAACTGATGGGTCCGGCGCCACCTCTGGCCAATTAGATAATTCCAGGTACCCGATAGCTTTAGTATTGAGAGTATGAGATAAAGTGCCAAGCTGGAAATGATCCCTATCTATTAAAATAGAGGAAAATACAAAATAAACAATATGAGCTCTATATAACAGAGAACAATCCTCATCAGAGCTCAAGGTAATTGGCATATTACCTCAAATGTCAAGGAATAAATATAAACTAGGAAGCTCTTCATAGGTCAAAAAACTGATTTCAGTCCATAGATTACAATAATCTCTCCCATAATGGTCAATAAAAAAGCTAATCAGTCAGTGTGTTTAGAGGTGTTGCTCTGAAATGTAGCTTCTCTAAAAATTACTTTACTGTGAATATTAAGAATGACAGCACAGTTAAACAATCCATATACATGTCTTAGCACAAACACATCCAGAATTTTAATAGTTTTTCTACAAAACTGAACTGCTTTTTATCACCAACAATTAAATAAGAAACAAAATGAAAACCAAGGTATATAATTGTTTGATTTTAACTCTGATGGCTACTTGTTAAAACTAATAAAATAATCATTCTTTTTAAAAGCTGGGAAAAATAAGTCAACTTTGATCTTTAAAAAGTAAATTAAAAAAAAAAAGTAAATTTAAAGGGATATTTTTAGGAAATAATTCTCCCCAGAAAAGTTTTGTTACTGTACATTGAATATTTAATTAGTAACAACTCACTATTAAGGTAAAAATTATACTCCTTATTAAATAAAACTGTCTACTTAAAACAGAAATGAAGTCAATGTCTATCAGAACAACACAGCTTTCATCTACTATCCAGCTAAACTGTTTAGTAAGAATAAAAATAAAATCATAAGAATGAAATTATTTAGGTAAATAAGGTGTATAAAAATATAAACTTTAATATAAAGGTGCTCTAAAGAACAGATAAGTAGGAAGTATACCATCCTTATATACTTATATAGGTTAATCATTTATATTTTTAACAGATAAATTTAAAATGTATTAGGGGGCATACTGTCTTAATTTTTTAGTTAACACATTCTGCAATTATATTCTGATAATAATACCTTTAAAGGGAGATTCAAGCAGTGGTGCAGGTTTTTGCGCTAGGAATATTTTTTTGGCATATTTACTTAAAGCTCCACTCTTCTCATTCGGAACAATAAGCTGCCTAATAAATCTTGTACGGTCTCTGATATCGTAGTTTTGATCATACTTGCCGAGATTTAATATGTACTGGGTAAGCAATTTTGTCTGTTGGAAAAAAACAGAACAAGATGAGAATACAGTTATTTATGATTATTGATAACTCTGGATAAACATATTTAAAGAGGTAATAAAAATGAATGGTTATGTCAAACAAATGTTGTTCCATAGGGAATATGCATTTCTAACGCTGCAAATGGAATTTTGAAGCCAAAGCACATGTCCTCTTCAGTATTGGGGAGGTGAATGCTGAGTACTGAGAAGCAGCCATGTGCTAGATTATTAAACTGCTGAAGTGGAAAGAAAGGCATCATTAAAAAAATAATCATATATGGCAAACCCGCTGAAGGGTCTACGTGAGAATAATGAATGTGGAAATACAACTAAAAACATGGCACTCAAAACTTAATCGGAAAAATATGCAGGACATCAAAACATCAGAGAGTATTAGGGGGCTGGCAAACTGCTTCTCCTGAGGTGTGTTTTATGAAGAGATACTGTCCCTGGCATAAGCAGTGTCTGCACTCTGACTGCACTCAGTTACTTTACCCTGAATTATGACCCATTAAAGCAGACACATGAATCACTGAACTGGATTACTGCAAATTATTTGCAGTGCATTTAGCTGTTACTTTTTCATAAAAGCAAGCTGCTGATGCCCTCTAAAAACTAGGATAAAAGACTCCTTCCATTTTTTTCCCATGCTGCTTATAGCCTCCAGTAATATTGGTCATTTATTTATTTATGTAAGGCAGCAACTTATTATAGTAGCTTTTACACCGTAAAAAGATTTCCAAAGTCAATTTTTGAATGTACTACATTAACATATATTGAGATAATTTTAATAGTAATTAAACCAAAATCAAAATATTATCAAAATAGGTTTGTATTTTAAACTTCAGTTATTTTATTGAAAAAACAGTTTTAATTTGGTTGCACAAATACAACTGTAACTATAAATTAGGGAGGATTCACAATATATGAAAAAATATATGTTACATTACAGCGTTTTATAGACATTAGAATGGACACAAAATGAACTAAATCAGGTCAGGCAGAGCTAAAGACAATTCTAGAACAAGAAGTCAAAGTACACAAATGGTGCGGTAAACTCTTTTATAGTGATAATTGGTTAAGATAATTGATTTGGATAGAAAGCAACCTTCTTGCAGTAACAATGCATTTAAAAAAGCATTAACCTAGTTTCAATAAAGCAGAACTATAAAAAATACAAGGGAAAAATGTTAATAGAGCTATCCTGAATTTGGTTACCAATAATTGCTATTTGCTAATTACTAGACCATGCTGGTTCAGCTACAGATAAGAAAAAAATCTATGATTCATTTAAAAGACAATTAGCAAAATATTCACCAAATGCGGAATACAGCTCACAACAAAGTGCGGTGTTCTGGACTAGGTTATTAGCTTTCTGAGACAGCCTGGGAAATACACTAACCATCAGTTTTCTCAAATGCACAGGGAGAATTTACAACCAGGGTAACTCTGAAGTCCATCTGAGTGTGGAGTTTAAGAGGGTCTGATCAAAATAAACCAGAGAAATAAAATAAGTCTGTTCATTATGATTTTTTAAAAATTTTAATCCCAGTATAGTTAACATATAGTGTTTTATTAGTTTCAGGTGTATGATACAGTAACTGAACAATTTTTTTAAGCCAGTAGAATGATTTTGTTTCTATTTCTGATCCCCAAAATTAATTTTTAAGAAATTAAACTATTTCAATATATTAACAGACACAAGAGTTAGGGAATTTTAAATAGTAAAATTTTGTAATTTTTAAAGTATGCATTTATTGACTATAACATGTTTGATTATATTGGTAGGTTTATTAAAACATTTCTGTTAAACATTTCAAAACGAAAATTCTTTCTAAAAGGTAAAAACTAAAAAAATAAAAATAAAAAATAAAAGGTAAAAACTTATCTATGTAAAATGATGCATTAAACATACGCGAATAATTATTCACCATAAATTCATATACTTTAATCCGTTTCTTAGAAGTATCTACTTCTAATACTAAGTCATTGATATTTCTCTGAAGAACATATTTTATAGTCTTAACTTTTTAAAAAAATAAGTATGTCTTTTCAAAATTGAATTTTATCAGTAATTATGATATTGTTGACATTTTCAACTTATTCTTTTCTACAGCTCATAATATTTTTAATGAAGAAAACACCCTCTTTATAGTATTAAACAATATGGTAAGCATAGGAAAATTCTGTTGACAAGAAGGATATTCTCGTCATGCTTTTTTTTCACGCTGAAATCTGTAAATATATCAAGTCCAGATACTTAACTTTTACCCCTACAATCTTTTCTTTGGTAATTATTTTTGTGGGACAAAACTTTCAAGTCATTCTCTATGTATACTTTTTAAAATATTTCACCAAATTAAAAAAAAGCAAAATCAATTACTTTCTCAATTTCATTTCACTCTAATACAAAATAGGAGCTCCATCAAAAAACATCTTCACCTCATCTGAGATACTGCAAACTTAGAACTTCTAAAATAAATCTTGGGGTCTTATCACTTAACTTGAAGGGATAAATTTCAATAACTCCTTTCTTGCAAGATTTGTTTCTAAGAATTGCCATTGCTAAAATTTTCAAAAGGTAAAGGTTTTTGGCACTCCATTTGGTAAACACTTTAAAATTTTCCAATTGATTTTGAATTTAACAAATAGAAGTTTTACTTATTCCCATCCCTGCTCCCTAGTTAAAAAAAAAAAAAAAAAAAAAAAGCCAACATAAGACACTTAGGTTAATTTACAAAGCAGTTTTTCACAAAATAATGTTTTTAGGATCCATTTAGTAGCATGCAGCAAAAAAGTTGTGTACAAGAGTGTGTGCTGTCATGCTGAAGTATGTTTTTTTCAATATTAGCTTCATGAGAATTTCGTAGTTCAATTAAACTATATATATATATAATATCAGTATATTTGACCATTAGTTTTATTTCAGTAGACACAACCAATTCTAAAATATTTCTCTTCCATAGTTTTCTTAATTTAATAAGAAATCGATTCTATCTTGACAATATTTTTAGCAAAAACAAGTAGTTTTATCTTCCATGTTGACCTTTTAAATTTAAAAGAGCATTTACACCACTTTTGACAGAATAAACTTCCAAATGCTTGGCTTTGATTTCATTTATAGCACTGATAGAGCAAACCTACAAAAGCTTTGAGTGAGAAGAGTCAACCTATTATTGGAATTAATTGATTTGCTATTTGAAAACTAGCATTGTTTAGGTCCTTTCTCTGCTAATGGAGCCAATACATTAATAATTACTGCTTCATTTTTCATACATGCAAAAGAGAACTTGGAATAAAAAATGAAGAAAATTAATTTTTAAAAAGTTATCTAAATGAGGGATCCCTGGGTGGTGCAGCGGTTTAGCGCCTGCCTTTGGCCCAGGGCGCGATCCTGGAGACCCAGGATCGAATCCCACGTCAGGCTCCCGGTGCATGGAGCCTGCTTCTCCCTCTGCCTGTGTCTCTGCCTCTCTCTCTCTCTCTCTCTCTCTTAAGAAAAAAAAAAGAAAAAAAAAAAAAAAAGAAAAAAAAAAGTTATCTAAATGAGATTTTGCATCACAGAGAGATATGTAAATATCCTCTGTACTGGTATATATTTGTTATCTTGGGACACAATCATCTTAAGATAACTCTTAGGTTTTTTAAATAGACACTGATCCTTTTTTAGCAGACACATTTTATCTTTCGGTTGCTGTGTGGTCAGGGATATCATTGCAACTCTCACAGTGGATGGTAAACATCAATAAACATTTTGTGCATGTTAAGTACCAAGAAAGAAATTCAGTACTTCATTCTTCATTAACTACACACTTCATTTTTAAGAACTGATTGCTGCTGGATTTATAACAAGATAAAGAACTACCAAATAATAATATAAATGGGCTTTATTGCACTGCACAATAAATGACAGAAGTACTGAAGAGAGAGTGGTTTGGATGAAGAGAGAGTGGTTTGACCACTCTCTACTGATCTATGGCAGGACTGTCTCCTGCACATATTTCACCTACCACCAACCCCAAACTTCCCATTTTTTCCTTTGATTCTCAACATCCACTGACAACTGAGAGAGTCATACTTTGCACAGGTCATGGCACAACCTGCTGGTATAAGTTGTCTGTGGATAAAATACTTCAACACTTAACTCACCACCATTTAAAAAAAGGAAGGACTTAGTTTTTCCTACTTGCCCTGTCAGGATGCACCTCATTTTATCAGCACACATTCTGCATTTTGCTGTAACAGAGAGAAATTACTTATGTTACATCTCAAAAAGGTTGGAAAAGAAAGAAATTCTTTCGGATTTAAATGTCATATATATTAAAATGAAATCTCTGTTCATTGCACTTATGTCTTACATATCATTAGACAAAACCACAGCAGAGGTGCAAGTAGAATACGGAGATCTGGAAACTTTCTCTGTGCTATTTTAACAACAGCTATTAAGGATAAAAATGAAAAATTGGGGGCAAATTCTTTTTTTGTTGTTGTTTTTTTGGGGGGGGCAAATTCTAGATAGAACAGAGTGACAACAAACATAAATTAGGTCTGTCCTGGGCAACGGTGACAAAGAAAGTAAACAATGGTCAAGTAAATAACCATAGGCATTTTAACATAGCCAAAGACTCAATCCAAAACCAGACTGGACATTAAACAGTATTTTTAAATAGATTTTATTCATAAAGTTATAAAAGACAAAGAGAATAATACAATGTACTTCAATAACGAAACAATATCTTATATATAACTATTTGTTAAATTTTGATTTCAGATTATTTTTTTCTGCTTAGATTTAAGGAATTGTGACCGGTACGAACTAACAGCTAATGTTACTCATACACTACACCAACTACATTCCTTTCAGACTGACTCTAAGTCACTGTGACATAGGAAAATGAATTTTGGGGAATGCTATATAAAAATTTTAAAATTCATTATTTAAGAAAAACTTCTCAAAATATGGGCATCATATTTCTACCTAAACACTCTGACAAGTAATAAACTGGCTCAAACAATAGCTTTCTTCAAATATTTAGTAAGTCAGCACAAAATAATAAAAAGGGTATCTTAGGATACAGTCCAAAAATCAGCTGAGATATGCTCTTTAATTTAAGGAAAATAAAAAAGTACACAGAATTCAGCATTTAGCATAGCGAAACTTAATACTGGTTCCACACAGCTGTTATTTTGTAAAGGAAGGTATTGGCAAATGATTTGGTAAATGAAAGGAAGCTACATAATTCTTAACCTACACCAGACGGAAATCTAAGCAGTACCAGTGTTCCATGTAATCAATTTCATCATTTCATGACTAACCAGGATTCTTTATGTGACTTGGATGAAACTTCCTGAATTTAGCAATACCCATATTTTTGTCAACTTGAAATTTTTTCTCTAAGCTCTTTCTTTATATGCTATATTTGCTTGAATTTTTTAATGCCAGAAAATATATCCGAGAGAGTAGAGATGTCACTGCATAGAGCCTGATGCCCTTTTGCTGTCATGCTGAGTCATGCTGGGGCAGAAAGAGATTTCTCAAAAGACCTGAATCATGGAGCAAGAGAGAATCTGTGGTTGTTTTTTAGTTTTTTGTTTTAAGGATTTTATATATTTGATAGAGAGCACAAACAAGGGGAGCTGCAGACAGAGGGAGAGGGAGAAGCAGGTTCCCCACTGAGCAAGGAGCCAGATTGCAGGGCTGGATCCCAGGACCTGGAGATCATGACCTGATGCCTTCGGGTTTAAGTTTAAGTTTTAAACCCACCTTTAAGTTTGTTTGTTTATTCATGCGAGTTAAGGGGAGCGGCAGAAGGAGAGGGAGAGAAAGAATCTCAAGCAGACTCTGTGCTGAGTGTAGAACCCAAATTGAGGTTTGATACCAGGACCCCGAGATCATGACTTGAGCTGAAACAAACAGTTGGATGCTCAACCAACTGAGCCACCTAGGCATCCCAAGAGGAAATTTGTTTTTAATACCTCAGGAAGGATCCCTCAAATATAACTGTGACTTATAAAATTTCTTACTAAGAACCAAAAAGTCTAAAAAGCACTACAAAGAAAATACAAGTATTGAGGATACTCTATGAATCACTTTTTTCTAATAGCAGAAAAGCAGAAACCTGTGTCATAGAAAATGAGACAGTTATTTAAAATAAATGAATTATATTTATATATGTCAATATTTTAAAAACATGGTTTAAGTGAAAAAAGGGTACAAGAGTAAGCAAAAAAGAGAATTCCCACTTATGCAAAATTTCAAAACCTACAAAACAGTAACATAGTGTAAAGATATATACTCATATAATAAAAATGTAAAACTACACATAACTGAAGCACACCAGCAATATGACAGTAGCTACCAATGGGGAGGGAAAAAATGTATGAACAGGATGTTGAGGTTTTACTTTTACTTGTTGCATTCCCTTAAAAAATAATAACCATTATGGCAAAAATATGGACTTCATTTTAGTGGTATCTGTGTATTCATATTATTTTGCACTTTTCTAAGGTTTGCATTATCTCACAATTGAAAAGAAAAACACGAGCTAAGTAAAATGTTAACATATATTATTGCTACATTTAAAAGATTACAGGAAGTTTAAAAACAAATGCACCCATTATTCATTAATTTTTCACTGCTATTAAGTTTAATCAACTCTTAGTTTTCTCTCTCAGACCTAAGTAGATTATTTCAAGGAAGTCATGCTCAATCTTTATACCATGCTATAGAGCTATAGAGCTTCAACAACTTCAAATGATTTCAAAGTCCTTCAGCTTTTCCCCTGTATAATAGTAAAATTACTCTCCTTGTATGAGTATTCTAACAGCTTTCTTTACTCTTGATATTCATATTTAACGATTTTTTCGTCATAAAAGGAGGGATTTCCAGCAACCTTTTCTCAGTAGGATAAACCTAAAAGGAGTGTTTTTCCTAATGAGAATAGATTCTCAGTAATGAGACAATGAGACTAGTTCCTTTACTATAAATAACCATACTCTCCAAGAATAACCTGGCAGCTGGTTAACAGTATAACTAGGGATACAAAAAAGAGCATAAAAACTAACATGGACTAAGTACTATTACAACCCAGGAAATCCTAACACTTTACATGGACTATCTCCTTTAATCTTTATAATAATTTTGTGAGGTATATATAGTTAGTAGTGCTCTAATAATTATTCTGAAAATGTAGATTTGTTCCAATTCAGTTGCATAATGTGAATTTTGTGTTTGCATAGGCATGATTTTTGTCTATAAGAAATACTCGGTGAAGGCAGAAAACTGCTACCAGCTGAACTGGGCTTTGTAGGAATAACAAAACATGCCTACCTCAAACATCTACCTCAGATAACTACATGTGTTATCAATGGTACTGTACAGCTTTCCATCCAATTTCAGATTAATTTTTCTTCAGATAACTACATGTGTTATCAATGGTACAACTTTCCGTCCAATTTCAGATTAATTTTTCTTCTACTACTTAACAAACAAATACAACCTTTTCAACACCCATTTCCATGTCAGGTCTTTTCCAAGGTAAAGAGTTATATTCATTGTATTATTTATGCATTTCTTAACCTTTTTACATGTGTAAATTGTACTGTTGTTTTTATTAGGTTCTTTTTATCATCACATGAATTTATCATCCTTCCAGCTCAATCTTTCCAATTAAAAAATGTAGTTTTTATTGCACAATTTTGTAAAGCACAATGATTTTTAAGAACATTGCATTATAAAGAACCATTTATTACAATCCCCAACTTATAGGTAAGAAAAATAGGTCCTGGATAGGTTACATAATTTGTCCAAAATCATGTACCTAGTAAGTGGCAAAACAGGATTTGAAGCCAGACAGTCTAATATGAGGGGCTGTATTCTCAATCACTACCCGCCCTCTAGTAATTGACATCCAATAGTTCTTTGGTAGTCATCAAACAGATAAACTGCCTCCCAAACACAAACTTACATCTGAAATAACCCAGAGACAGAAAATTAAAGAAGCTTACTGAAAAAGTCCACCTAAAGAGTGTTAATCATGTTTTCTTAAAAACAAACCAAAAACACTGCATGAAGCAGCTTCACATATGTATATACAAAAAGAAAAATATTAAAATGTTGAAGAATATATAATACTAATGATAGACAAGATACTGATTTTTTTTAGGTACTGTATTTTTCAGTTCTAGAATACTTCCATTTGATTCTTTTTTATAATTTCTATTTCTCTGAGAATTCTTATCTTTTTGTTCATTGTGAATATACTGTTCTTTATATTGATGATTCCACTTATAAAAAGTTGCTTCAAAATGTTTGCTTGCAAATTCCAGCATCTGGATCACTTCAGAATTAGTTTCTCTTGTTTCTTTCAATTTTCTTGAAAATTGATCACATTTTCCTGGTGTTTTGCTTGTGTGTGTGTGCATGATAAAACATGCAACATTTACCATCTTAACCATTTTTAGGTATGCGTTCAAGCACAGTGTTGTACAACCAATACCAACATCCATCTCCAAAAATTTTTATATATTCATAAATTAAAACTTCATATCCTTTAAACATTGTGGTTCTTCTTATATAGAATAATTTTGGATTGTATCTTGGACATTATGAATGTTATATTTTAGAGGCCTTGGACACTGTTACACTCTTTGAGTAATGATTTTTTTAAAAAAAGATTTATCTATTTGAGAGAGAGAGAGAGAGCTTATGAGAGAGCATGAAGGAGGGGTGCAGAAGGAGAATCACAAGCAGACTCCCCACTGAATGTACAGCCCTATGTGGGGCTCAACCAAAGGACCTGGAGATCAAGACCTGAGCCAAAGTCTAAAGTCTGATATTCAACTGACAGAGTCACCCAGATGCATTTTGAGTACTGATTTTGTTTATTTTAGCAAGCAATTAATGTGGGTGAGTTTAAAGTGCAAATTCTGTCTATTTGATGCAGCTCAGATTTTAATTCAGTATCTTTATTCTTAGCAATGCGGTTCTGAATCTACCCTGTGTATGTGTGGTTCAGGGGTCAGCCAGAGACCAGAGCAGAATTATTCACAGATCTTGAGGCTCCTGCACTTTGGCTCTCTCCTTTCTTGAATTCTTCCCTAATTTTCCAATGTCTATCGTTTTCCTGATATATGTTCTCTACTTCATCAGGCCAGAAGGACGTTTTGGAATTTTAGCCCCTGTGCAGAGTGGAGACTATATAGCCTGTCCTCTGGATAAAAGCTAAAAAGTGGGGAAATGTACTCTGTGCCATTCCCTTCTTCCAGCTGTTAATTCCTCTCCAGGATCTTCCTGCTTTTCTTTACTCTTCTAAGACTTCAGGCAGTTATTTTTAATTTTTTTCCAGAATTTATAGTTGTTCTTTATGGGAGGGTCAGTTCAGGAGGAACTAACTTGATACACTGAAAGTAGACTGTTGACTTATTTTTCAATTAGAATTCATACCAGGTAAAAATATTTTGAAGTATTAAAGAGATTAATTACTCAATTATTTCTCAAGCAAGCAAATGAACACAATTAACTTAGATATTCCCAATAACTATATAATTCAATTAACAATTCTGGAATGCTCACTGAGGTATCACAGGGCATTCAGATCTACAAATAAATATCAGCACTTCATGGCAAACCAGTCCCTGAGCACTGTGGCTTGATCTCTTTAATTCACCTTTAAAGATAGCTAAAATAAACAAGTACAGAAGACAAGTTTTTACATTTAGGTGATATAAATCATTTTAGCCTCTGTCTCATATCCAAAACATATGAATCATGTAACAACAATGCTGCCAAGTTGATGGTGATAAGAATTACCCTTTAATGCTTATTTTACCAATTCTTTCATAACCCCTTTTCTTGAGAAAGAAATTGGAGAACAGAGCACAACTCTATAGAAACTGCCATTCACCTATTTTTATATTTAATCATTTAAAAAACAGTGAGTTTTATGAAAATGTAGTATATTTTCTAAATATTATGCTTTCACTAGTTGGTGGTGAAGTTAATTTGTGGTTATCTAGAAGTTCATTCTAAAATATACAACAGAACTCTTCAGAAGCTGAGTTCCAAAACTTCATTTAATAATATAGCTCAAGGAAAAAATGTCTAAGTGCAAGGTATGTTGTCTTCAAATTCAAAAGATATGGAATACACTCTACAACTTCTGAACAAAAAGTATCACTCTCCATTATTGTTTCTTCATAGCTACAAAGAGGGCGAAAACCAACCTTCATTTAGTTTTACAAGACATAACTACTTTCAGTCTTAACATACTAATTTTGTATTAATTTTATAATACCTGGAAGCTAGATAACATTTAAAGTAGCCAATTCTAGTGTTATGGCTTTCACAATACTACATGGATTTAGGGTATCAAGCTAACATGGTGTTTTTATCAATAAACAAGAAACTCACAACAAACATAGCTGTTTCATGACTCTCACTCCTCTACTCTTATTCTAGTGGTGCCTGGGTGGCCAGTCCATTAAGTGTCTGCTTTCCTCTCAGGTCCTGGGATCCAGCCCCATGTTAGACTCCCTGGTTAGCAGGGAGTGTGCTTTTCCCTCTCCCCAGTGCTTGCTCTTTCTTGCTATCTCTCTTAAATAAACAAATAAAATCTTTTTTTTTAAAAAAGTCTTAATCCTTCACAAAACTTCCTCTGATCTCTCACCTCCTTCTACTACCAGACTTTCAATAACTTTCTCCTCTGAAGTTCTGCTGTATCTTAACATTTTATTACAGTGGTTACTGCCTACTACTTCATTGTTGTTTTTCTCCACTACTAGACTGGAATGTCATCTCTCTGCACCACCTTCTAAGGTAGAAGAACCTTATAGAAACAGACACATAGTAACTGTTGAATGGACAAATTAATGCATGCATAGACCACAGCTGCTTCAACAGAGTAAAGAGGGAACAGTAGCTGTCACACAGGTAGACTAAGGCTCAGACTCTTACCTGTTTGGAGTTGGTTAAGTACAATTTTGCTCCCAGATTTAAAATCTGCAGTTTTACCAGATCATCTTCATTAGTAAAACTTTTAGCCATCTTCCTTAAAACATCAGGGGCAATCTTAGGAACTCGTTCACAGTTTTCTCCAATTAGCCAAAGAATACTTGCTCTAGCCACAGGAACCTAGTATTAGAAGTGAATTATACAATTACAAACAAGATATTCATACTGTCTCCTTGAGAACACAGAAAAGGCTTTAAATATGATAAAGGTTTTATATCCATTCATGTAATACATATATCCAGGAAGTTCTCTTTTAGTTACCCATTTTCTTTAGTTAATCAAAAAATAAACACCCAAGAAATACCATTATAACTGATTTCAGAGATAATGCCTTAGAAAAGATTCACAGAGAAAAAACCTTTTGTCTAGAACCTTGATTCTATCAAAGATGTGCAAGCTCTTGGGTCAAATATGGCTACCCATGCCCATTTGTTTATGCATTACTGGTGCTGCTTTTATACTACAGTAGCACAGTAAGTACAGTTGACCTTGAACAATACAGGTTTACACAGCAGTGGGGCCTTTTTGTGGATTTTTTCAACAAATACAGTATAAGACTGTAAATATATTTTCCTTATGATTTTCATAATAACATTTTCTATTCTCTAGCTTATTATAAGAACTTGGGGTACAATACATGTAACATATGAAGTATGTGTTAAGCAACTGTTTATATTATTTGTAAGGCTTCTGGTCAACAGTAGTCTATTAAGTTAAGTTTTTATTTTTTAAGTTTTTTTATTTTGTTTATTAATTTTATTTTGTTTATTAAGTTAAGGTTTTGTTAAGTCTATTAAGTTAAGTTTTTGGAGAGTCAAAAGTTAAACGTGGATTTCTGACTATAGGAGAGAGGGGGTTGGTACCCTATACCCCTGCATTGTTCAGGTGTCAACTATTGTTGCATCAAAGACCATAAAGCTGAAAATATTCACTATCTGGCAACTTACAGAAAAGTTTTGCTAACTTCTGCTCTAGGGCACTGGTCAATAAACCTCAATACCCATAAGTATCATCTAGAATTCTTATTAAAATTGCAAGGTTTTAGTATCAGGTTGAAGATAGTAGTTCTGTTGTGGGGCCCAGGAATCTACATTTTATAAAGTATCATAGATGATTTTTGATTCTACAAACCATGTTTTGAGAATTCAATGGATAACAGAGAAAAAGGAATAGATTCATGAAAGACTATGATTCCAAAACAAAACTGCTATTATCCTCTATATGTTTGCATCTACAGTACTGGGAATATATAAAACTGACAAGATCATCAAGGTCTACTTATAAAATCATGAATCCTGTTCTGTTACTTGGTCATCAACAAAATAAATAGAGATAAGATAAATCTGTCCAATACTGTATTTTGGCATTGTATTTTTTAATAAAGTACATTGCAATATAATTTTTTTTAAAAAACTGCTTTGCTACAAATTGGAAACCTTCCATCAGTACCATTAAGACCAACATTTTAGTATGCAAATTAGTTTTATTACTATTTGTTTATTTGTATCCTCTCTTACTCCAAAAGAGATTTGAAGGGGTATGTAAATTAGTTTTTGTGAACATTTTCACCTAGTATAGAAAATCTGCTTTTTAAAATAAATGAAAAAGCCAATGACTATCATTAAGAGGTAGCATCACAAGAAGAGATAACGGTCTTTTTATGAAATCCTTTCCAATTCCTCAAATAAAGTCCTAATATTTTCACTATTGTTTCACAGCTCTACAGGGCACAACTTTATTTAAAGAAGAAAGCAAGAATAAGGACACTTACACAGCTAATATTTTATCACAATATTCATACTTCAAATTCTTTCAAAACACTCATTTTATGAAATGGTATAAAATAATTAAGACACTCCTAAGTTGGGGTGTCACCAGAAGCGAAATGAAATCATCTAAAAGCCTTAACATCAAAATATGTATTTTCAAATATTATGATAATAGCATTATCTTTAAATTAACATCAGAATAAGTTTAGTTAAAGAGAAATCACAGAACTCATGTAATAAGTTTAAGTACTACACATAAATAATACGCATAATAAATGCTATTATAAATCTATTCATGAAGTATGATAAAATTGATATCCTTACTATATACTGATTATGGAGAGAAGAAGGTTATTTCTAATGTTCCAAAGATTACACTGCATTAAGACTTTACTCCCAATCTATTATTTTAAATTGGGCTAAAGAATAGTAATTGAGTGGTACATTAAATTTTCTAGTATGAAGCAATTCAAGCTGCCTGCCTTCAAGAAAGATACCTCTAAATAAGAATATATGTGCAACTTCAGATTTTGGCTATGCTAGATTTATTTTTTTTAATATTTTATTATATATTGCTGGTATAAAAATCAGAATTCTAGGGCATATTCCAACCCATGATCCCACTCTAAGTAATTTTCTTCTGGTAACACAGTTATAATTCTTTTTTGCAATTAAAAAGACAATCTCAAAAAGTTTTAAGAGATTGTTTATCCTCCTATTCATTATTAAGATTAAAACAACTATTTAAACACTCTAAACACTCATAAGGCACACATTTAAAATATAACTCTTTGGGAAAAAATGAGAATCAATAAATTCCAATGCTCACAATGAAAATCTCAAGACAGTGGTAGTGGTGGTGGTGGTGGTGGTGGTGGTGGTGGTGGTGGTAGTGGTGGACAGGTTCCAGAACTGAGGTAAAATATTTCCAAGTAAACATATAAAAATTTTCCCCACAACAAGAAGTAATATCAATAAAAAATGTACTTATACCAAATTTTTGGTAATGGCAATTTATTAAAATGCTTAGGAAACGGAAAAACCTAATGTTTTCATGCATTTGGCTGCAATCAGAATCAAAAGATTTTCAGATTCTAGCCCTACCTTTTTCTCCCAATTAAGTTACAGGACTCTTATTTGTACACCACTGACAATATGATTCACAGTATCACTACTTTCAAAGATTTAAAGCAAATGAAAAAAGAGCAAGGCAGAAAATCGGTCACTTTTTATTCTCCGTGGCCTTTTCAACCACAGAATAAACAGGAATACTGAACTAAAACCAAACTAAAAATACACATTAATAATGGAAGAGTATTAATAGTATCAATAATAAACAAATTAATAACATATATGCATAAGACATAATATTTTCATTATGAACCTCTGCTTTGTAATATTTTCAAAGACAAGCTGGATTGTAAATGACTTTGATTCTTTATTCTAAATGCCCTGATCAAGTAGTTAAGTGCACTTTTTAAACCTATGAGAGGGCAGTTT
The DNA here is from genome assembly GCF_003254725.2 of Canis lupus dingo. Taxonomy (NCBI): domain Eukaryota; kingdom Metazoa; phylum Chordata; class Mammalia; order Carnivora; family Canidae; genus Canis; species Canis lupus. Next base: position 28,531,077 of record NC_064245.1, on the reverse strand, counting down.
CCACTGTCATTCTAACCCATTAACTTGCCTGAAAAAACAAATAAAGATTCTCAGCTGACCACAGCAGTTACAGAAAGACATCTAGAAAGATTTTACAGCTCACTCTGTAAACAGTTCAATTTAAAAGCTATTGTGTTTCAACACTAGCCGCTGCACAATGCAACAGTGTAAAATAAATTCTGCAACATCAATTTTATTTAAATTTGTCAAAGGCAAAATCAGTAAACATCTAAATAAACTGCATACAACTGGCAAATCAGATTCAATATTCTGTATCTGGACTCAATATGCATTAACACTTTAGTATGAATTAAGCTGGGGCAGCAGGGAAAGAGTAGTGACCTTGTGAAATGACAGACATTCAAGTGAGGCACCAGCGCAAGGAGTACATAAAGTACTATTTCAATATTACTCAGTAGTCTTCACAAAATTACATTTTTAAATTCTTCTCTTATGAATATATGTGAAACCCTGGTAGAGTAGCAATCTTCACGTAGCATGCATTTTATTCTGGAAACCTGCTCTAAAAGCAGTCTTTAGTACACATTATAGTCCAAAGGATAAAATATTCACAATCAAAACAGAAGTTGACAGCACTACCAACACAAATCTATTGTATTCAATCTGAATTTTAAAAGTTGAATTATGTAATTTTTAAACAAAGATTTTATTTATTTATTTGACAGAGAACAGCAGGCAGAGGGAGAGGAAGAGAAAGGAGGAGAAATAGGCTCCCTGCTAAGCAAGGATCCCCATGAGGGGCTTGATCCCAACACACTGGCATCATGACCTGAGTAAAAGGCAGAAGCTCTACCAACTGAGCCAACCAGGAGCACCATAGAATTAATCTGACTTTTAGTTCTCATATTTTCAACTATGACACTTAATAAATATATAGCAAATGTAATAAAAATCTTGAATACAACAAAATCTGAGTTCCTTTTAAAAAACAAATTACATTGCCAACATCTATTGAGTTCTCACAACGTGACTGCCACTGTTTTAAGACCACCTGTTTCTTCAGTCTTTTATATAACACAAAAGCTTGAGAAAGTAGGCTTGATTCCCACTTGATATATAAAGAAACTGGGGCACAAAGGGGTTCAGAAACTTGCCCAACATCTTACAGTCTGTTGGTGGTGGAACTAAGACGGTAAGTACAAGTCTGAATCCAGAGTTCATGTGGCTACTGGGCAGAGACAAAACAAGTAGCTACACAAGGAAAAATACCAGCCATGAAGGCAAAAAGACTAGTTCTGGCCCTAGATAGATCATGTATATCAAGGAGACAAATAACTTCACATCAGTGGGCCTCATTTATTCATTAATCACATGAAGGGATTACTCCTTTGGCCTGGTTCTCCTGCCACACTGTACAATGGCTCCTTTATGGCCTTCTGAATCTTTTCCAAGAGCCAGTCTTTTCAGAAGAGGTCGAGGCTATTCTCTTGACAACTCCTGCACACATGCATGTGGGGCCTTTCCCTACCTCCTTAGATCTCTTGTTCTGTGGATAAGATGGCCAGAGTAGGAAGGTCTGGTTATCATTTTTGTTACCCCTCCTGTAGGGTAGATGAGCCCAGGATTCTACCCTAATAAATAAAGTGGCTTCAGCACTGAGGGAAACATGCTCAACAGTGGCCTCTTGTCCTCTGCCACTGTCCAGAGGGCTCTTTTAAAAACTGGTTTAAGATACTACTCCTGGAGGTAGGGTGAAATATAGAGAGATTCGGGGGAAAAGTTCTTTTTTTTTTTTTTTTTAAAGATTTTATTTATTTATTCATAGAGACACAGATAGAGAGAGAGAGGCAGAGACACACACAGGCAGAGGGAGAAGCAGGCACCATGCAGGGAGCCTGATGTGGGACTCAATCCCAGGTCTCCAGGATCACGCCCTGGGCTGCAGGCGGAGCTAAACCGCTGCACCACTGGGGCTGCCCAGGAAAAAAGTTCTTGTTTAGCTTTCATTTTAGAATCACTAATGCACATTTAAGTCATCAAGTGCTTGGTCAGATTAATAAAACCCTGTTTCTTTTTCCACACATGGTTATCTCTCTTAAGTAAAAAGCTCTCTTGAATATTTGGACAAAGAGATTTTAGGGATTCAGTCCCTCCCTTTCCCTGATTTTGAAGCTGCTGTCAGCTATTTTCCCCATCACTCACCTTCTTCTGGAGTAACATGTACCTTTAATCCCTAATCATTTTTAGGATTATGCATCTCAAACTATCTTGCATTGTTCTTCCTTGTCTTACCTTCAGACACTTCAACTTTCTCAGATACGTTAAGTAAATACTAATAACCCATTACCTTTTAATTCTCCAAAATTTCAAAATTTTGCTACAGAACTGCTATAGTTTTCTTGTAATTATTTGTGTTTTTTTTTAAATATTTTATTATTTATTCATGAGAGACACACAGAGAGAGACAGAGACATAGGAAGAGGGAGGAGAAGCAGGTTCCATGCAGGGAGCCTGATGTGGGACTCAATTCCAGGACTCTAGGATCACGCCCTGAGCCAAAGGCAGACGCTCAACCACTGAGCCACTCAGGCGTCCCTCTTGTAATTATTTGAATCCCCCTTTGAATCATGTGCCCAATTTGTCCACTTCTGCTTTGTGTCTGTATCTTATCAAAATCAGGAGGGGTAGGGTGCCTGGGCCTGGGTGGCTCAGTTGGTTAAAAGTCCCATTCTTTATGTCCGCTCGGTCATGATCTCAGGGTTGTGGGATCCAGCCCTATGGTGGGCCCTGCTCCTCCCCCGATTTGCGCATTCAGACACACTCTCTAATAAATAAATAAATCTTAAAAAAAAATCAGGATGGATTTTCTGCTTTATTGGCTTTCTGAAGTTTCAGATTTAAGATGCATTTATCAATTCCAACTATCTTTTTTTTGGTATTCTATTTTATAAAATCAACTTTGATCCCTTTTAGACTTTTATGCTTTCATTGTTCTTACCAAATCCTTTTATTTCTGGTCTCTTTACATTAAAAATGGTAGTAGTAGCCACTTTATCCACCTCCTACACATTTTAGAATAGTGTTTCATTTTCCTATATTTTATACAAGGCTTGTATTTTCTTCTTTAAACCTTTTTTCACCTATAAGTGTATTTCCATCAACACTGGCCTGGTACCCTTTTAAATTATTTAATTCTAATTTTATTGCTTAAGGTTAAAACATATAAAATCTTTAAATTTTATGTCCAAGTACATTCCTGATTTTTTGAAATGTTTTATGAACACATCCATAAAAATGGGTATTATCTGTTTGAGAGATAAAATTTTACCTATAGTACTGAATCAAGTATTTATTCTATTTTATAATACTCTTTGTCCTTACATCTATATCTTACTTAAAATCTGCTGGGTATATCTAATATGAGAGAAGTATATTAAAGTCATCCACCAATTTCTCCTTGCATTTTTAACAGATTTTTCCTTCATATATTTGGAAATATATATATTTCCTTTATATATTTATTTGGTTGCCATATTTTTGTATGCATGTAGTTTTATGCATCTGTTTCTTTGTAAATCGGGATTTTTCCATTTTATAATGTTCATTTTTGTTTTACTGCTTTTAATTAATTTTAATCTACTTTCTTGTTCATATTCATTTAATATCTCTTTTCCTATCTTCTTTTTTCAATCTTTACCCCTTTGATTAAGGTGTTACAATTATAAATGGCTAACTTTCATTTTTGACTCCAATTTGAAAGTTTTTAAATGAGAGAATTAAGTCCATTCATATGTAGGGTAGGATGTACTTGATTTTTACTCTTCCATCTTACTTTATTTTAAAAATTTTATTATTTATTTTACATTTGTTTCCCTTTTCTCTCCCTTATGAATTTGAAATTCCTATCATACTTCCATATTCTACTAAAATTCACCTTCTGACAAAAACAAACAAAACAAAGGCTTTGCTATATAGATCTCTAGGAAGGTATTTTCTTGGCTAATATTTCAACAACTATTGTAGAGAAAGTCAATACAATAAAAAACTATCTTCTAGCTCCAGAAAAGGATATAGTCAAATGCAAAAAAATCTTTCTTCTAGGACAGTATGAAGTCTGTTGATATATATACAGTCTCATTCACAGTCAGAGGTTTTGTAAGCAGCTACATTCATCTCAAAGCCTGAATATTTCTTGTAGTTGCCTCTCTTTCTAACAAGATGAACACAAGTTTACCTAGCACAAGATGTTCAGGAATACAGACTTCCACCTTCCTATTTCCTTATCATGATCAGACACACATTTTTCTGCCATTCCTCATAAACAAAGTATAACTATTTCCCCCACCAAAATTCACTGTTTTCACCAACATAATCTTTTTTCACCTTACCTTCACATACTTTCTGCTCCAATCTCATTCTACCCCTGGTTTGTCTTATTTATTTATTTATTTATTTATTTATTTATTTATTTATTTATTTATTTATTGTCACAGAGAGAGACAGACAGAGAGAAAGAGAAAGGCGGAGACACAGGCAGAGGGAGAAGCAGGCTCCATGCACCAGGAGCCCGACATGGGATTCGATCCCGGGTCTCCAGGATCCCGCCCTGGGCCAAAGGCAGGCGCTAACCGCTGCGCCACCCAGGGATCCCTACCCCTGGTTTTCTAAGATAGTTCAATATTTTTAGTTCCTGATTAGATTTTCCCTTATATTGTGCATTCTTCATCAAGAGTTCTCATTTAGCACTTCTGTTAGATATTCTTAGACTATCCTTATAAATTCAATAATATGTGTGTATATGTATGTGTGTATATATATGCATGTGTATACATTTATGCACATGTATGCATCTTTATTGTCTTCTATCTAGAGTTTCCCACTTTGATTCATTAGTTGTTGGTTAGAAAAGTAGTTCTTACTTACTAGAGGGAGTTATCATCTCCCTAAAAGGTATGTGTAGGAATATCTGTGGTTCTTACAATGACTGAAATATCTGAAATTTGATGCTTATTTCAGAGATGCTGGATGTTCATCTCAATGGACCTGAGGAAAAAGATCTCTCATTTCCTACCAAGAGATAACTGACAACATTAAACATCTGTTTCACATTTGGACAAACATGGACCATGTCAATCTAATGTGCAATTTGTCAATGATTTCTAGGAAGCAAAAGGAAACAGTAATAAAATCATGACCAGGTCAGTAAGTAGGCAAGGAATTGAATATAAAAAAGAGACACTAGGGGATCCCTGGGTGGCTTAGCGGTTTGGCGCCTGCCTTCGGCCCAGGGCATGATCCTGGAGTTCTGGGATCAAGTCCCACGTCAGGCTCCCTTCATGGAGCCTGCTTCTCCCTCTGCCTGTGTCTTTGCCTCCCTCTCTCTCTCTCATGAATAAATAATAAAATAAAATCTTAAAAAAAAAAGAGACACTAGAAATGAAGAAAGATAAAGCATGATACATTGGTTAAGAAAGCAGACTTAATAGCTATGTGACTCTGGGCAAGTTACTTAACCTTTCTGTGCTTTGGTTTTCTCATACGTAAAATGGGAATACTAATAGAATCTATCTTGCAAAGTTGTCTTCTTCAGACACATGAACTATAACCATGAACATAATAGCTTACACTAAGCACTGTTCTATTAAGCACATTGATCACTGATTTCTCAAAATAGATCTGTGAAGTTATTATCACTACTGTCCCTATTTTACAGATGAGATAACTGGAGCACAGAAAGTCAAGTACGTTGTATGAGTTCAAAGCCAGTAAAAGGTAGGGATGAAATATGAACCCAAGTGATCAGGTTTTCAGTCTTTTCTTTTTAACTGAGTAAGTCTGATATGTTATACTACATAAGTTTAGGGTACACAGTCTATTATTTTGATATTTACATATTGTTTTGAGTTGACTAAGTTTCATGTTCATTTTGGATATTAACCCCTTAACCAATACATGATTTGCAAAAATTCTCTCATTATGTAGGTCTTTTCATTTTGTTAATTGTCCCACTCCCAGGTGCCCCTGGTTAATTGCTTCTTTTGCTCTGCAGATTTGGGAGGCGATGTAGTCCCTTGTTAATTTTTTGTTGATGTTGTTTGTGGTTTTGATGTCATACCCAAAAAGTCACTGCCAAAACTAATATTAATGAACTCCTTTCCCTATGTTTTCTTTTAGGAGTTTCATGGTATCAGGTCTTATATTTAAGTCTTTGACCCATTTTGAGTTAATTTTTGTGAGTGCAGTGAGACAGTGATCCAATTTCCTTGATCTGCATGTGTTTCCCCAGCACTATTTGTTGAAAGACTATCCTTTCCCTGTTGGGTATTCTTGGCTCCCTTGTTGAATATTAGTTGACCATATATGCCAGGGTTTAATTTCAGGCTCTCTATTCTGTTCTGCTTGTCTTTCTATCTTTGTGCCAGTATAATATTGCTTCTATTACTATGGCTTTGTAGTATAGTTCAAATCAGGGAGTATGATACCTCCAGATTTGTTCTTTTCTCTCAGGCTTGCTTTGGCTATTGGGGTCTTTTGCAGTTCCATACAAATTTTAGGATTGTTTCTTTTACTTCTGTGAAGAATGACTTTTGTATTTTGATGGGGATCACATTAAATCTGTAGATGGCTTTGAGAAGTATGGCCATTTTAACAATATTTATCCTTTTGATCCATGAACATGGGTTGTCTTTACATTATACAGATCTTTACTTTCTTGTCAAAATTTGCTTCCTACTCATTTTATTGTTTTGATGCTACTGTGGATGGAATGGTTTTATTTCTCTTTCAGATGCTTTATCTGTGTAAAGGAATGTAACTGATGTTTCTATGTTAATTTTGTATCCCACCATGTAACTGAAAACACTGATTAATTCCAATAGTATTTGGACTGACTTGGGATTTTCTATATATAGGATCATATCAGCCTATCCTTGCATTGCTCCTGATCTTAGGGGAAATAGTTTCCAATTTTTCTTTACTGACTATCAGAATCTTAGCCGTAGGTGTGTCATACACAACCCTCCTTATGTTGAGATATGTTCCTTCTACAACCAATCTGTTAAGGGTTTTTATCATGAAAGGATGTTGTATTTTGTCAAATGCTTTTTCCTGACTCTATCCAGATAATCACGTGATTTTTGTCTTTCACCTTACTGAAGTGTACTGAATTTATTGATTTGTGTATAAATCCCATTTGGTCATGGTGTAAATCCTTTTAAAGTGTTCTTGAATTTGGTTTGCTAATATTTTGCTGAAATTTTTCCCATCTATATTCATCAGGGATAAAAGTCTACAGTTTTCTTGTGGTATCCTGTTTGCTTTTGGTATCAAAGTAACGCTGGCCTTGCAGAATAGGTTTGGAAGTGTTTCCCCCCACTCAATGTTTTGGAAGAGTTTGAGAAGGATTGGTATTAATTTCTTCTTTAAATGTTTGGTAGAATTCTGCAGTGAAGTGCTTCAGTTGTGGACATTTTTATGTCGAGAATTTTTTTTATTATTAATTCAATCTCTTTGTTATTGTTCTGCTCAAATTTTCTTTCTTTCTGATTCACTCTTGATAGGTTGTGTATTTCTAGAAATGGCATTCATTTCTTCTAGATTATGTAAGTTGTTGACATATAATTGTTTAGAGTAGTCTCATAATTCTATGTATTTCTGTAGTATCAGTTATCTCCTCTTTCATTTCTAATTTTATTTTTTCTTTCTTTCCCTTAGTCTAGCTAAAGGTTTGTCAGTTTTGCTTATCTTTTCAAAGAACCAGCTCTTAGTTTTACTGATCCCATATATGCAGTTCTTTGAGATGTAAAGTTAGGTTGTTTTTTGAGATCTTTCTAATTTCTTAGTATGTGTGTTTATTGCTATGAATTTTTCTCTCAAAACTGCTTTTGCTGCACACCAGAATATTTGATGTGTTTTCATTTTCACTTATTTCAAGACCATTTTTTTCTTTTGATTTCCTCTTTGACTTAATGGTTTAGAAGAGTGTGATTTAGCTTCCACATATTTGTACATCCATCCTTTCACTTTCCTCTTATTTTTGATTTCTAGATTCTGACCACTGCTGTGATCAGAAAAGACAGTTGGTATGATTTTAAACTTACTAAATTTGCTAATATCAAATCTACTGTCTTAATTCCTATACTTCTCATACACAGTCCCTGAGAAGTCCTGGCTTTAATAATTAGAATCAATAATAAGAGTAGATATAAAGATAAAGGAACTATGGTGCGAGATATGGTGGGAGCTCAGATGCCAACAGACTCCTGTGAGTCTTATTCTTAGCTTTAAGATAAACATACAACTGCCCTGGAGGCTTTATTAACACCCTGAGGGAAAGAAAATTTTGCCAGCAGCGATTATTAAAAATTGGTCCTGACACAGACTCCTCACCTTGCCTTAAATCATAACAACATGGGTGCCTGGGTGGTTCAGTCAGTTAAATGTCTGCCTTCGTCTGAGGTCCTGGAATTGAGCCCCGCCTGGGGCTCCTTGCTCAGTGGGGAGTCTGCTTCTCCCTCTCCCCGGCCCCCGACTCTCTCTCTCAAATAAATAAATAAAATCTTTAAAAGAAACTCCACACGAATATAATCCCTCTGAACAGATTTAGAGTATACATTACCACATCTTCAAAGAAGAAAATAATATATTTTTCCCCTAAACTACAACTCTGTTATAGAACATTAGTTTTAAACCTTAACCAACATTGGAAAAAAAAAAAAAAAAACTTCAATCAGGATTGAAAGGACAGACATAGTGAAGGGCAAACACAATGGAGGTTTTTTGTTGGTTTTTTTTTTTAAAGATTTTATTTATTTACTCATGAGAGACATGGAGAAAGAGAGGAAGAGACACAGGCAGAGGGAGAAGCAGACTCTATGCAGGGAGCCTGACGTGGGACTCGATCCTACGACTCCAGGATCATGCCCTGGGCTGAAGGCAGGCCCTAAACCGCTGAGCCATCTAGGGATCCCCACAATGGAGAGGAGTTTGAAGAAAAACCAGAAAGAAGCCATGGAAAATGTTTCCAAAAGGGAAGAAGCAGTATGTGAAGTCAAATGCTAACAAAAGACCATGAAGGACATCAACAGTAAATTTTCCACTGAAGACAGTCAATGACCCTGGAAAGTGGAGTCAAAATCAGACTGAGATAGACTGAGGAGTTTGAAAACTGGAAATAAAATTGGAAAAAGAGAAAGAAATAGGACCTAAATAATAAAGACCGCAAACACTTATGTAGTACCACTAGGTGCCAGGAAATATTCTTAAGAGCATTAATATCATTAATTAATTATTAATATGCCAGGAAATATTAAGAGCATTAATATCATTAATTAATATAATTAATATCATACATTAATATCAACTAATGTAGTATGCACAAAATATTAGGTTTGTTTTTACTATCACCACTTTAAGATGGGAAAAGTATGGAGGTGTTTTTTTTTTTTTTTAATTTATATTTTTATTTTTAAGGTATGGAGATTTTGGGCACCTGGGTGGCTCAGTGGTTGAGCATCTGCCTTTGGCTCAGGATGTGATCCCAGGTCCTGGGATCAAGTCCCACATCACACTCTCCAATGGGAGCCCGCTTCTCCTATGTCTCTGCCTCTCTCTCTGTGTATCTCATGAATAAATAAATAAAACCTTTTTTAAAAAATAAAGTATGGAGATTTTAATGTAAAAACAGAGCTGGAAAGTGGTAGAAAAAAATTAACATTTATTTTTTAATTTTTTAAGCAGAATTTCACATTTATGGAAAAGCTGAGAGAATAAAAAGAACTTTTGTACTCTTCACCCAGATTCCTCAAATGTCATCATTTTACTACACTTGCTTTTGGTGTTCTATATATGCACAGATATTTTGTTTCCTAAATTGATAAAAATTGAGGATTTATCCTTAAACATCAAAATACTTTATTGTAAACTTTGTAATAAAAGGAATGTTCTTACATTGCTACAGTAAAGTGATTTAAAAATTAGGAATTTTAAACACTGAAGCAATAAATACTATTACCTAATCTACAGATTTTGAGATTTTGCCAATTAGTCCTATCAAATCCCACCAAATCCATTACAGAAAAAGAAAACCCAAATTTATGTGTTGCATAGAGTTGTCATATCCTTTTAATCTCTTTTTTTCTTTGGCATTTTAAAGAGTACAAGCCAGTTATTTCACAGTATACCCTCACTTGGGTTTGTCTCATGTTTCATCTTGATTATATTTAAGCCATTCACTTTTGGCAAGAAGTCAACAGACCTGATCTATTCACTATATCATATCAGAAGGTATTTGATCCTATTGCTGGCAATGTAAACTATGTTCATTTGGTTCAGGTAGAATCTGCTAGGTTTCTCCATCGTAAATCAAAAGTCACTAATTTATGCTTTGTAATGTTATATACGTTGAAACTGTACAAATAACCTCTGGCTACTCAAACTTTCACCCCTACTTTTTAGCATTTGTTAATGATTCTTACCTCAATCATTATTGTGATGGTATGCAAATGGTAATATTCTAATTCCATCATTCCTTCTACATTTATTAGTTTTGCATTGTAAGAAAGAGCTTACCTTTCTCCCTTCATTCATTCATTCATTCATTCATTCCACTGTGGCCTCAAGAAATTCTTACCCTATTCATTAGGCCATAATCCTTTTACTACAATTTATTTTGTTTTCCAAATTGGCCACTGGGAGCCCCTTCAAGCTGGCTTTTGTGTCTTTCTGACACATCTCTATCATTCTGTGAACATTTCCTTGCTTTTTTAGCCCAACAAGATGTTGCAGTATCATCTTTTCCTTTCTTTGCCCTAGCTTTAAAATCAGCCATTTCTCTAAGTAGACCTGGTTCCTTTGAGGGGTGAATGCAATTTAAAAACCAAGGTCTACCAAAAAGAATGCAGTACTACATTTTAGAACATGCACAAACCTTGAAAACATGGTAAGTTAAAGAAGCCAGACAAAAAAGGCCACTTGACGTATGACTCTATTTATATGAAACATCCAGAATAAGCAAATCCATAAAGACAAAGTAGATTAGTGGTTGTTAAGGGCTAGAGAAAGGGAAGGATCAGTTTGAGCCACAGGATTCTTTTACTGGAATGATAAAAATGTACAGGAATTACATAGTAGTGATGGTTACACAACTTTATGAATATACCAACAACTGTTAAATTATGTGAGTGAATTTTATGGTATAAAATTATATCTCAATTAAAAAAAAACAAGATCTAGGCAACTAGATGTGCTTATTTGTATTTGGTATTATTGCATGCAGGCCCTCTCCAAGAAATAGATGTTTGTATATATTGAGTAATATTTGCATTCATATGTGCACACTTAAATGTGTGTGGACACACATACATGCATTTATACACTCACACATATCTCGAATATAAAACCCATGAAGTTCACATTGATATCTCCATTTCCAATCTAACACTACAGCATTTATTGCATTTCAATTTGTAATTCCCTTTCACAACAGTGTAAAATCTTAGAACCATAATTTGAATCCAAACAGTTAAGCTCTTAGCCAGTAGACTTTAAGATGTCCACTTATTTTAACACTATTATTGACTAAAATCCAGTTAAATTTAGGAAAGACCTATTAATTGGTACTCACAGTTATACTGTCCAAGAGTTTAGCCATATGTTTAATAATTTCACCATGTTGTGCAGGTTGCATTTGCAGTAATTTCTTAATAACAACCACACTTTCAGCAACAACTATTTCTGGAAAAGATAGAAATTATTCATATTAGATATGTTTAATGCAATTTAAATGCAAAATATTCTACATGTTTTAAATGACTAGGTGAGAACTATAACTACAAGTATATTTCCAAATGTTGGGGGTGAACATTTCTTAAGCAGAAGATTATACTTTAATTTCTAACTTCTGTTGTTACCTCCTAGTTTCTAATATCCCTTTCCAATGCCTGGATCCTTGAATCAGAAGAGCCAAGGGAGGGCGGATAGATTTTGCTGCTCACCAAACTAAAAAAAATTCCGTTAAGTGGTATGTACAAAATACGAGTACTAAGGATCATCAGTTGTGTGAATCATTAATAGTAAGAAAGGTGGGATCCCTGGGTGGCGCAGCGGTTTGGCGCCTGCCTTTGGCCCAGGGCGTGATCCTGGAGACCCGGGATCGAATCCCACGTCGGGCTCCCGGTGCATGGAGCCTGCTTCTCCCTCTGCCTGTGTCTCTGCCTCTCTTTCTCTCTGTGTGTGACTATCATAAATAAATAAATTAATTAAAAAAAAATAGTAAGAAAGGTGTTACTATAGAAATAGCCTGACTTCAGAGCCAGAATTAGTACACTTATGTGCTGGATTCTCTCCATTTGCCTGGTGAATCCACTCTCTGACTTTCCTGACCCACTCTGTGCCCTTAGAGGTTGATCTCTGCAGATTGCATCAACCAAACTCCCTTGTCCCTAGCTTCCAGCTATGTTTAGCTAATAGGAAGCACCAGCAGATCAAAGGGCAGAAGGAGATTGCATTTACTATCCTGGATCTCTCTACTGCCAGGTCTACCTGGTAGTGTATGCATTCATCTATTGATAGTTTCAATTCTTCTGGAATGGCTCTCACCTGCTGAGTCTGGTAACTGCTCCCACTCCTCACACCTCACACCCCTTCCCTTCAATTCTAGATATGATAAAGGGGTTTCCCACTATCACTAGCCTGTTAGTCCCAGAGTTTTACATCATACCTTCTTGGTTTCTCTTGATCCTGCCCATACCTTATAAATAGTTCCTTTGTTAAATTCTCTTCAATCATCCTTTTTAAGTGTACCATCTGTTTCTTGCCAGGGCCTTAACTAATATAGTAATTGGTCCTAGGAGTGGCTCTAAGGAAGCAGATCCTGAAACTGGGATTCTGGGATTGCGTTATTACACTGAAGTTGCTAATCACTGGTCCAGAATTACATTTTTGGTGGCACCAGCAGAGAATTGTAATCCAGTTAGCCAGAGCACCTAAACTTATGTATGGAATGAATCTTATATAAACAATTATCAATGCTACTGATGTCAAATAAGTAAGTCAACAATGCCTTTATTATTTTGACATTTTTTTTTTATTAATAGGGCTTCAGGGACATTAAGAGATTCCCCTGGCATATAACAAATAAACAAAGGTTTATTTTTAATATTATAATGGAAATACCATGATTTGTATTATTATTTTCTCTGAAATATATCTTCTTATCTAGCTCCCTTTAAGAATACATGTAAAATTTTTATGATTCTAATCATTAAACATACATTTTTTCAAACTACCTCTTTCTCCAGAAGGTTAAATGAAGGTTATACGGTTTAGTTTATGGTATGATAAATTTCTTTCTCTTCTATAGTAACATATAGTAGGTACCTTATCCTCATGATTTTAAAGATGAAGAGAGGAAATGCACTAGATTTACAGGACTTTGTCCAGAATTCAGAATGTACCATTCATCTCTAAACTCTAAGAGGTGCAACTATTACTTACACAAAGACCACCACTTTGACCTTTGATGAAAACAAAGATTAAGATCCTGACTTTCTCAAACTTATACTTTAGTAAGAAAAATTAAAAGTAATGAATATGCAAAGTAGAATATGGTAAATATGATTTTAAGAAACCAGAGTATTTTTTATTTTTAAAACATATTATTGCAAAACTAGGCCAAGAAAAAAATACTGCATTACTTTTATTATACACGAGAGGTAGGATTAGCTATAGTTAAAATATATATTTAGCATCATTTATCCTTTAATGCTATATCCTTTCCTATTGTTCTTATAAATTACCACAAATGTAGTGGCTTCAAACAATACAAATTTAGCATCACACAGTTCTAGAGTCAAAAGTTAACAGTTTAACCTTTATGGGGCTAAAAGCAAGATATCAACATGACTACATCTCTACAGAGGTTCTAAGAGAAAATCCACTCTTTACCTTTTCCAGCTTCTACAGGCTGTCCATATTCCTCGGCTCAAGGCCCCATTCTGGCAATGGTATCGCTCCAAGCTCTGCTTCAGACATGACTTTCTTGACCTCCCTCCTTCCCTAAGGACCCTTCTGGTCTCCATCTCAAGAATCTTAATCATATCTGCAAAGTCCCTTCTGCCATGGAAGGTGGCATATTCATAGGTTCTGAACATAAGGACCTGGACATCTCTGGCAGGAGTCCTATTCGGCCTCACCCGTGTGCCTTCTCATCCCTTCACGTAATCCTACCCCTTTTCCTTTATGCTATTCCCTATTTTTCAGAGACCACAGGACTGTGGTGCTGCTCTACCAGAAGCAAAAAAATGATTCTGTATTCTGGACCTTTTCTGGCTTCTGCCTTGTCCTCATGGTCCTTACTCTAAGATGTATAGCCCAATTTTTAAAATTTAATTTCATTTTGGTACGAACACCTAACATGAGATCTACCCTCATAACAAAATGTAGTTACATTAATGTTGACTATAGGTATAATATTGTACAGCAAATCTCTAGAGCTTATTCAACTTGCTTAAATGAAACATTATGTTTTCTGTTTAGTAATTCCCTGGGTTCCCTTTTCCTCCACCACTGGCTACTTGCATTCCACTCTCTAAGTCTATGAATTTGACTATTTTAGGTTTCTCACACAAAGCGGAATCATTCAATATTTGGCTTTTTGTGGCAGGTTTATTTCACCTAGCATTGTCTTCAAGGTTACTACGGTCTACTATTATCCTCATTTTACAAATGAAGAATCTGAAGCACAGGGAGATTGAGTAATTTATTCAAGACAGCATTAACTTTCAAACACAGGTAGTGTAGTTCTGCATGTTAGCAGACAGCTCACAACAGAGTAAGTGGTCAATACACAGAACTATAATATACTTGTTTTATATTACTGTCTCCTTTCATTAGACTGTTAACTCTGTAAATGCAGGAACCTTTTATAGGCTGAATGAGTATCTTATTTAGCTATTCAACATATACTAATTACCCCCAATGTATTCCAGTTCTCAATAAATATTTATTGAATTATGTAAAACTAAATGAAACAACAACAAAAATAGTCCTCTGCCCCAATCCTTTTAGTTTACAATTGACGGTAAAGTTATTCAGACAAGCAAATTTTGCTAATAGGTTACCAGAAGTAAATTACCTTAGACAATTAAATTATCCTAAGCCAGATGAAATGCACATATGCAATTTCTCATAAAGGTCCTTGAGAAATTTGTCAAATTAATCTTAGATAGTGATACCAAACTATTTTAGGCAAGCTTCAAGTCTGCCTAGAAAAGTCCTCTCCATGTCAAAGGAGAAGTCAGTTACATTAAAAACAAACAAACAAAAAAACCCCCTACAGATCTAAAAAGAATGTGTTAAATATATGGAAAAAACAATGGAGTCTAACTGCTGTCCCTAAGGTTTGTTTTTTGTTTTTTGTTTTTTTATTTATGATAGTCCCACAGAGAGAGAGAGAGAGGCAGAGAGACATAGGCAGAGGGAGAAGCAGGCTCCATGCACCGGGAGCCCGACGTGGGATTCGATCCCGGGTCTCCAGGATCGCGTCCTGGGCCAAAGGCAGGCGCTAAACCGCTGCGCCACCCAGGGTTCCCTCCCTAAGGTTTTAAGATACATTATCTGAACAGATGATGAGATATTTGTATTAATATCAAAAATCACAGATCCTTAGAACCTCAAAAGACTATATAGATTTTAAAGAAACTGAGACCTCATTCTTGACACCTATTCCTAAAAGCAGATCTTTTAATAGAAGAAAGGAGCTCTGTTGTCCGGATTGGTCATTTTAAAGTTAAAAATATTATTACTTTCTTTAATATTACTGATTTTAACATAAATATTCTCCTTATTTGTTTTACTACATTTTTTTTAAGATTTTATTTATTTGAGAGAGAACATGAGTGGGGGGAGAAGCAGAGGGACAAAGAAAAGCTGACAACCCACTGAGCAGGGAGCCCTCCATGGGGCTTGAGGGGCTCAATCCCAGGACCCCAGGATCATGACCTGAGCCGAAGGCAGATGCTTAACTGATTGAGCTACCCAGGCGCCCCTGTTTTACCACTTCTTTTTTTCTTTTAAAGATTTATTAATTTATGATAGACATAGAGAGGCAGAGAAACAGGAGGAGGAAGAAGCAGGCTCCACACAAGGAGCCCGATGTGGGACTCGATCCCGGGACTCCAGGATCGCGCCCTGGGCCAAAGGCAGGCGCTAAACCGCTGAGCCACCCAGGAATGCCCCCCTGTTTTACCACTTTTAATGAGGTTTTCGAACTACAAAAGTACAGCACATATGAAAAAGAATTAAGAACGAGACACTATAGGCTAATGATGATTATGCAACCAAAATATGGACAATTTAAGTTTCTAAAATATTCAAACTGCAGGGAAAAAGGCCATTGTTATAATGACAGTTTTGATTTACCAAAAACAAAATCCTAAACATCAAAATATCAGAGTTTAAATTAGTAAATCTTCCTACTTTTAAGAGTGAATATAGATTATATTAGTCTCCCATAATCTAATTATAAAACAATCTACTCTTCCCTTCAAAGTACTACTAGGGTAGAATATTCATCTTTTAAATCAAAGTCAATAAAAAATACTTTCAAGAAATTTACAAAGCTGAAGTAGAGATAATTGCTTTAAAATCCACAACTTGAAAATTTCACATGAGAAAAAATGGTCAAAAACTAGAATTCAGAAACCTTAAATAATATACTTTGTATTTAAAAGAACCACTGAGTATACTAACTAGCTTGTAGTATTTTTCATATGCAACTAAATTTTAAAATAATTACCCTGGTAAATCCTGGTTCATAATCCCTAAGGTTCTGGAAATATTTTTCCAAGAAATGTCTCATATACAATCAAGAAGAAAGTTATTATTAAGATACAGGAAATAAAACAGGTTTTTCAACTCACATTTTAATGTGTGACACAGAAATAGAGACAAAAGGGAAGTAGATATAGGTAAAGTAGATGAGGTAAAATGAGAAGTAGATATAGGTAAAATGAATGCCATTTAGCATCCTAATCTTCTCTAGTTACATTTTATAGTAAACTTAAAAAAAAATCTATTTCCTTGAAATGTTTGTTGCAACTTATTTAGTTTTAATACTGAATGTAGAAAAATGTTCTACCCATCTTATTACCTTAAGTTTACATGGTTCAAGTTTATATTTTTATGTTCACAGTAAAAAATCACTCCTAATTGGGCAAAATTTTGTTTCGGTTTGTTTTCATTAGAAATGCTTATCACAATGGATGGTTTTCTAAAGAGATCTACATTTGAGAATTCATAATTAGGGATAACAGTTATTGTAGTGAAAAACAAAATAATATAAATGTAAAATGATCAATTTTCTTAGGTTTCAACTTGCGCTATGTTGTATATGCCTAAATATGACATAATTATACTTAGTATTCCACAAATAACTTCAATGATTTTACACAGAAAATTGAGCTTTTCCTAAAAAATGTTTTAATCAAATATACAATTATAATAAAAATTCTATACATAAATTATTATAAAGGTGAAAGTTGACCAATATTTATCTTTCCCCAAATGGCTTTACTTGCTCTAAAGCCATACCACAGAAATAACTGACATTTTACCACAGAACAGTATGACATCTAGATTATACATTTCACTGGTTATCACCTACCCAGTTTTACAAAATGTTTACGTGTTGTTTGGCTTAAAAACACGAAGTTGTTTCAAACGGATGATTTTTAAATTAAGTTTCATATTGAATATAAAATCATTAGATGAGTTTCTGGAAAAAAACCTTTGAAGGTACATAATAAACATTCTTTTTTGATCTAGCCACTTCTCCATGTTATATGCCTTTTAGCCATTTGCCTGCTTTTAGCACCCTCTGCAGGTGAACCAATATAAATACATGACTACATGTCATTAAAAGCAGCAAAATAGAACCTTTGTAGAAAGGGTATAATGAAGGTGACTGAAATGTAAAGAAATAAACAAGTTATAATTTCTTAGTCCTATTTAGGAAAAATACTCTAAGTTTATTATCTGATTTACTAAAACAAGACAAAAGTGTGCGTGTATGTCTTTGTATTTCAAAGATCAAATGCTACTCTCATCATGACCATGCTACTGACATACAGGAAACACTAAAATGCAATGTTGAAAACGTTACAATTTGAAGATCATGCCAAGAATATCCAAATGATAAATTACTTGCAAATAAAATTAAATCGTCAACTTACCATCTCTGTTGGATAAGAGACATACCAGGCCACTGAGGCATGTGTCAGTGACTTCTGAGATGTTGGTTGCACATCTGCCTATCGTTTGAATAGTGGCTGCTGCAAACTGTTTATCCTGGCTTTTCACATAGGTCTAAAAAATACCATTTCAATTAGTTTATACTTTGGTAATATCAAGTAAACAAAAAGATATTAAGCTTTGTAAAAAAAAACAAATTTTATAATATGAATATTCTCATTTATATGCACAACAGGTCCAAATGATGACTTAGCTTAATTTAATTTTGTTTTTTTACTTAAAGAATGTGCCTATAGAAGAGGCACATTTTCAAGCCAGGTTCATTCACCTGTGGCCACAGAGGCTTGTGACTCCAAAACAGATAGTAGGGAGCAGTCACCCAAAGACAGCAATTAGTTTAAGTGCAAGGTTGAAAGAGATGATGAGAACTCTCTCTTTGGAGGTTTCAGTTCATTTAACCAGCAGCATCTGTGAATCTATGAAAAAAAGGGTTGCTTTTTCAGAGACACTAAATCTAAAGTTAGGAGAAGAGGAAATGGACAAAAATACTATGACAAACATTTTCAAAATGGTATCTGAGTGGTAGTAAAACTATAATAGCTACAATAAGCAGTATTCCAATAGACTTTTAAAATACTCAGTTTGTAACAAAATACCAGACTTTTGAAATAGATTTTCTTTAAAAGAATGTTTTAAAAACATATTGTAAACTATGTATTTATATAAACTTAAAAAGAAATCACTGACTTAATAACAGGAAGTTAAAAGATCTTCACAAAATTTACTATAGCTGTAAAGAATTTCACTTTGATTATAACTTTCCTAATTTATTTTTTTAAGATTTTATTTATTTATTCATGACAGACAGAGAGAGAGAGAGAGAGAGAGGGAGAGAAAGGCAGAGGCACAGGCAGAGGGAGAAGCAGGCTCCATGGAGGGAACCCAACGTGGGACTTGATCCCGGATCTCCAGGATCACACCCCGGGCTGAAGGCAGAGCTAGACTGCTGGGCCACCGGGCTGCCCTAACTTTCCTAATTTAAAAAGAGCTTTTATTGTTTATAGAAATGAACATGCTTTATGTGTATAAAATATAACATATTTATATATTACAATGTATGTAAACAAAATTTAAAATCCCATTTTCAACTGAATTTTTATTTATTTATTTTTTAGAAATAAGCTTTCCTCTCCATGTGCAGCTCAGTCTCAATCTGAAATCAAGCATCACATGCTTTATTGACTAAGCCAACCAGGCAACCCTCAACTGAAATTTTTTAAAAAAAGATTCCGAACCTCAAATGAGAAGTACGTAATGTAAAATGAACACTATGGTTACTTAACATACCAAAGAGGATGTATATTTAAATGGTGCCAAAATGACAAATGGAAGAGGAAATCTAAGAACATCTAAAACCATATGGATTTTGTTTGTGAAAGCAGTACCAAGAACAGGATTAAATACTGAAGAAAAAAATTAAATTCTCTTAGTTCCATGTAGGAAAGATCGATTGTATTTAAACCACTTTCTAGCTGATGACCTAATTTCCTCAATTAAAAAATATATGTCTTGGGACACCTGGGTGGCTCAGCGGTTGGGCAGCTGCCTTCAGCTCAGGTCGTGATCCCGGGATCTGGGATTAAGTCCAACATCAGGCTCCTGATAAGAGCCTGCTTCTCCCTCTGCATATGTTTCTAACTCTCTCTCTCTCATGAAAAAATAAATAAATCTTAAAAAAAAAACATAAAAACTATATGTCTTTAGAAAAATTCTGTTTTACTCAAAAAGTTTTAAGTAAGCTGGTCATACCTATAAACATAACCCATAAACCACACAAATAAGGCACAAATGCTGACAGTGATAAAAGTAGATACATAAAAAAAGAATATATTAGAAAGTCTAACTAAATGATGGACTTTATTAAAAATCCTAATATTAGATGAAGTGGCTAGACACCAATATTTTGAAATAGGTCCAGTGTGTCACCTCTGTACAACTAAACAATGCTATAAAATTGCCTGAGATGCACCACCTACATCCCCAGTAAACTTAACATAGCAGGAAGCTGATAGCAAAAGGACACCCAAACAGTTTACATACAATAAGAAAAGAGACAAATGGAAAGACTAAGACAAAAATAAAAAACTTAAAAAAAAAAAGCAAATTTATAAAAATGAAATAGAAATCAAACCCAATTAATGTTCTCTAGGTATGTATTACTTGAGATACTGTATTTTCTGGCATATATAAATAAAAGATGACTGGGTATCCAAAACATTCTAATTTATTTTTTAAAAATTTTTTATTTGTGGGGGAGGAGCAAAGGGAGAAGGAAAGAGAATCTTTTTTTTTTTTCTTTTAATTTTATTTATTTATTTATTCATGACAGAGAGAGAGAAGAGGCAAGACACAGGCAGAGGGAGAAGCAGGCTCCATACAGGGAGCCTGACGCGGGACTCGATCCCAGGTCTCCAGGATCACACCTCAGGCTGCAGGCGGCACTAAACCACTGCGCCACCGGGGCTGCCCAGGAAAGAGAATCTTAAGCAGGCTCCACACCCAATACAGAACCCAACTTGGGGCTCAATCTCACAACCCTGAGATCATGACCTTAGCTGAAATCAAGAGCTGCATGTTTAACCAACTAAGTCACCCAGGCATCCTAAAACATCCTAAGTTTATAAGGAATACTTCTAGAAAAATATATAGCATAAAAGTACAGTAATCCAGTTATAAAATTATAAATTATAGGCATGCTATAATATTCTACTACTCCTGTTATAAGTATAAGGTCCCCCAGGTAAAAAAAATACAATATTTATGTAGCTAAAAGGAAATTTAATATAGGTATATAGGAGGATAATGGCAACAAAATAAAAATCCACAGAAGTGGAGAGTTAACAAAAACTGATTTGTGTGTAGCATGTGGTATATTTTTACTAAGAAAACTGCTGATGAGATACACAATTCGTAATATTAGGTTTTCTATTGCTATTGTTTTTTTTTTTTAATTTTTATTTATTTATGATAGTCACACAGAGATAGAGAGAGAGAGAGAGGCAGAGACAGGCAGAGGGAGAAGCAGGCTCCATGCACCGGGAGCCCGACGTGGGATTCGATCCCGGGTCTCCAGGATCGCGCCTTGGGCCAAAGGCAGGCGCTAAACCGCTGCGCCACCCAGGGATCCCTCTATTGCTATTGTTAACCACTAAGTGTCCAGAGCTGACCCCTCCATCTTAAAGGGCATATACCCATGAGGTAATTGTTGAATAATACTTTTTTTTTTAATAATACTTTTTAAAGGGTGCATAGCTGGGAGACATCCCATCCATAGCATTAATGGTTTTAAAAAGTACAAAACAAAAACAATGATAAAAAAACATCATGACAGGAGCAATTTGGACACTATCTAAAAGAGTGATAGGTCAATTAAACAGGACAACCAGATAAGAAGTGAAACCATTTTCAGAATGCAGAATATGGAATGGACTAGTGATAATGACAGCACAGAGATATGGAATCCTTCCCAATAACATAATTTAAAGATAAAAAAGTATAGTTATAAACTACTCCTTCAAATTCTATGAAAACATGAAAGGGACTACTATTTCATTTCCCTTAAAATTTAAATTTGTAGTTAATGTTTATGTGTAGAAATTTATAAATTTCTTTTCTCGATCTTGTCCCAAATCACTGTTTTATTTAACACAATTGCCTACTTGTGAATTGAGAAAGATGTATAGTTCACTGTACACTAAACAAATGTTTTAGAAGTTATTTTATAATTAGCACTGTATACAAACCTGAAATTCTCGAAGCAGAGTTGATATGTTGGCTTCATTTGCCAAGTTTGTCAAAATTTCAAGCTACAGTAGAAAAAAAGAGATAGTAACATTGTAAAACACAAATAAAAAGGATTAGTTTAATAAAGACCAGGCATTTCACAGAAAGGTAATTTTTGTTTTTATTTTTATTTATTTATTTGACAGAGAGAACAAGACTGAAAGAGAGAACAAGCAGGGGGAGCAGCAGAGGGAGAGGGAGAATCAGATTCTCCACTGAGCAGGGAGGCCAATGCAGGGCTGGATCCCAGGATCCCAGGATCATTACCCGAGCTGTCGGCAGACATTTAACCAACTGAGCCACCCAGGTGCCAGCCAACCTGCAATCGACCAATCGATCAATCTATTAATTTAATTTGATAGAGAATTTTTGTTTTTAAAAGAGGTCACATTGTTACAAATGTTGTGAGGCATTATACCCTTCTGGTAAAGTTTGTCTTCCTACATTTCCAAATAGAGAACAGGTAATTATGTAATGCTTAAAAACAATTAGGAAAAAGAGAATCCTACATCTTCCCTGTTTGTCCCAACTTTACAATTTATATCTAATTAAACAATTTAAGGTTGTTTGGCACTTTTATTCCTTTACTAACAAAGTTAGAAAACAACTTGCCCACCATGTAATACCTGTTTTCCAAATACCAATTAATTCTTTTGACTGATTTGTTCTCATTCATCCTACCATTCCAAACACTTGGACATTTTAATTTCTTCTTTTGGATTCACAGTTACAAGAATATGCAACTGAAAGTCTATCTCTTGGACTCCTGGGGCTCAATGGTTGGCTGAACACCTGCCTTTGGGTCAGGGTGTGATTTGGGGTTCCAGGATCGAGTCCCACACTGGGCTCCCCATAGGGAGCCAGCTTCTCCCTCTGCCTCTGTCTCTGCCTCTTTCTGTGTCTCTCTCATGAATAAACAAACAAAAATAAAATAAAATAAAAGACTATCTCCAATAGGCTGACTTAAAAAGTTTCATTTCTTTCTTGTAAAAAATATTCAAATAAAAAAAAATTCAAATAATCTGAAGGAAAGCAAGAAAAAGGAAAAAAGGAACAGAGAACAGATGGGACAAATAGAAAACAAAACATAAGATGTATGTGTGTGTGTATGTATACAGTCATATTAGTAATTACATTAAAAATAAATGGTCTAAACACTCCAATTAAAAGGGATAAATTGTAGAAGTTCTTTATATATTTTGAGTACTAGTCATTTTTTAGATATATGTACTGGGAATGTTTTTTCTCAGATTATAGCTACACTTTGCATTTTATTTTGAAGAAAACATTTTCATTGTTTGTACATTTTTTTTTAAAACAATCTTAAATATATAGAAAGGGTAAAAAAAAACTATTTTGATCTGAATCATTTGAGAGTTGCCAATGTGACACCACATCATCCCCAAATGCTTTTGTGTATATTCCCTACAGCAAGGACATTGTCCTATAGAACACAACAGAACCAAGAAAAACAAGAAATTAACACTGATACATACATGCATGCAGTCATCACTCCCATTTAAGTTTCACTAATTATCTCAATCATATATAATATAAAGGGATCTAGTTCATTATCACACATTATGTTCAGTTTTATCTTTAGTCTCCTTCTGTCTGAAAGTTTCTCAACCTTTCTTTTACAAGCTTGACATTTTTGATAACTGCAAACCAATTATTTTCCAAAATATCCTACAATGTGGAGATATATTCTATTTTCTTAGGATTACACGCAGTTTCCATGTGAATAACCAATCATTCCAGTATTCTTCATATACATGGATCTGTTTCCATGCTTTCTATTCTATACTATTTATTTTTCTAAGTATCATATTAATTTTCACATCTTTATATCTCTAACTACGTTCTATAATGTAGTTATTACTCTCTGAACACTCTTTCATAATCTGTTAGCATTAACTATTTCTTTCTCCTATTCCCAAATCCACAACCTCCTATTCAATCTACCAACCAAAACAAAAAAGTTCACAAAAATATTTTTTAAGATCCACTCAAGCATCATCCTTCCACAAGTCTTCCATAAATCCTAAAGAATTAACCCCCTCTTTCTGTTCTGCCCAGTACTCAACTCAAATCTCTATATCACTTAACAATACATAGTACTAAAATTATCTATTTACACGTCTGTCTCCTTCAGTATACAATGGGTTATTCAAGGTGCAGGGAGTATGTATAAGCTTTGTATTATTAGGATGCACCATAGTAACTGGATATAATAATAAAGTTTAGAAAGTATAAGGAAAATCCCTAAATGTGTTTTTTAAAAAGTAGGTGTCCATTTTGCAGATGCTAGAAGCTTTAGCAGTATCCTCAAAGTAAAGATGTACTAAAGGTACCAGAAAAATAAAAGCATGCATACCTTCAGTATTTTGATCATAGTTGGATCAGTTGACCTAACATAGAAACTCTTCAGATAAGGTTCAAACATACCCTAGATTATAAAAATAAATATATAAATACATTTATGGTACTAATACATTCATTTCTCTCTTGAATTATATGTTCACAATGTACATACCTTTCTCTGAATTGACATAGTTGCTATATTCTGTAGGACAATATACTGCACCTCCCTAAAAATTAAAGGAGATTTTTCATTGGATATGTTTTCCAATTAAGTGCCCTTATGTAAACAGTATATTAAACAACCAAAGAAATCAGCAATAAGTTTTATATTGAATTCAAATATAATATTAAAAAGTTTCAGGTAAATCTTAGATATTTAAAAAATAAATAAATCTTAGATATTTATGTCTTCTTTTTAAGCACACTTTTCCTATAAACTACTAATAAGATTTGATTCATCATGAGGAAAAGTTAAAATCTCTTTTACAATTCTGTGTTCCTAAGATGTAAAAGCCTATACTATAGCTGCTCTGAACATACTCAAGGAAGTATTCTTAGGGCTAATGGAATAAACATGACCATACAATTAATATAAACTCTTAATTAGATGCTCATTGTGTCAGTTCTGGCCACTGTGATAAAAAAGATTAAAAAAAAAAGTCCTGTTATTTTATGTCCAAATATATTAAGAAATGAAGGTAGAACTGGGTCTAGTATAAAGCTTTATGTGAAACATACATTTCAGATCCTTCTGATAACTTTTGAACTAGCTACAGAAAAGAAAAATTACTGAACTGATAAAAAGGAAAAGAATATGTATAAAGACATAGGAAAGAATAGGAACACAAAGGATCTCATAATGACAA
The DNA here is from genome assembly GCF_003254725.2 of Canis lupus dingo. NCBI lineage: Eukaryota > Metazoa > Chordata > Mammalia > Carnivora > Canidae > Canis > Canis lupus. The sequence continues at coordinate 28,505,794 of NC_064245.1, read as the reverse complement.
AAGTCAGTCTAGAGCTAAGCAGTTAGTGGTGCTATAAAGACAAAAAGAAACATGCATCTTCCCCCTCCCAACTCTATTAGCAAAAGTAAGCACTCAATGAAAGAAATTTTATATTTAAAGTAACTAATTACAACAAAATACTCAGGGTAAGCTAAAGAACTGAAACTATGTTATAATTTTTAAAACACGGAAAACAAAACAACCTCAAAAATCTGATCTTAAACTTTGCCAAAATATTCTCAATCCCTTTGGGCTTGAGTTTAAAAGAAATTTTATACTTAATCATGAACTTAGAGATAAATAGTATAAAAGGCTTTTATGATGATCCCTTAAGTATGAAACCTTATAGACAGAATACAGAATCATGTAATAAATGTCTGAAAGACGGATTACATTTGTTCAAACATTACTTTTAAAGGAATACAAAAGGAAAAACAAAATCAAGTCCTACCTATTACTACGAAGTAAACGCACTAGTGATTTAGAAATAATGCCAACTTCAGATTTTGGTGATATGTGCCAATACAGCTGTGCAACTGCCATAACCACCTAAAAGGTAAAGCAAAAAAACAGTAAGAACTATGAACATGGGAGCACTCTACAATTTCAAAGTACATTCCTCTTACATATATTGTTTTATTAACTCCTATAAAATTCCTGTGAAGTAAGATGAATATGTTGCTACCCTTCCAAGCAGGCTGAACAGTGTCCTCCCAAGAATTCATGTCTACCCTCAGAACGTGACCTTACTTGGAGATAAGAGTCTTTGCAGATATTACTAAGGTAAAGATGGAGATGAGATCACACTGGATTAGGGTAGGCCCTAAATCCAAGGAGTGTCCTTATAAAAGACAGAAAAGAACACACAGAGACATGAAGAGAAAATGTAAAGGTGGAGGCAGTGACTGGAGTGATGAATCTGTAAGCCAATGAATGCAGAACTGCTGGCAACCACTATAAATTAGCAAAAAGTAGTTGCTTCCTTAAAGCCACCAGAAGTAATCAACCCTTTGATGCCTTGATTTTGGACTTTCAGCTTCCTACAAAGTATGAAAATAAATTTCTGCTGTTTTAATTCACCTGATCTGTGGTAATTTGTTATGACAGCCCCAGGAAACTAACACATCCTCAAAAAAAAGAAAGTAAGTGTTATCAGAAAAAGGATGTTAAATGAACTACACAAACTCTATCAGCCAGTATATAGCAAAGCTTTACATAGCACTCCAAATCCCAAACTCTTAATAGTGTTGCTGTTGCTTTGAGATTGGGAATATTTTAAAAGTTATAAGCATATCTTTCCAACTGAAGCCCAGAAGTAACAAGTAAGCTGAAAATTTAAAAAATTGGTACATTAAAATTATAATTAAATGACCTCTGTTAAAACAATCCCTCTAAAATAGCAGCATTTGAAATAATCTTTTTTTCCAAAATGCAGAACTTTAAAACTAGTCTTTTCTTCAAAACCATTGTAAGAGTGATAAGAACTTCTGTCATAAAATTTAAGAGTACTGTTTCCTCGACACACCTCTATACTTAGATTCAAAGATCAAAAGACCAAACTGAAACATTATCCAATTCAACCTGTGACAAATGCAGAGATAGAGCTACACTAGCTAGTTCTATCATCTTGACTTTAGTTCAGAAAATATATTAATATTACCTTCTGCTGGTTCTATAAAGTTCTAACAAATATAGGTGGGAGTTTTACATATGCTTAAAGAGTATGCAATACCTGAGGGTGCCTGAGATAAAAGGAGTTCCTTCCAAAACTAACAAACATTAAAAAAAAAATTTTTTTTCTATATATTTAAGAAACTTAGGGATCCCTGGGTGGCGCAGCGGTTTGGCGCCTGCCTTTGGCCGGGATCGAATCCCACGTCGGGCTCCCGGTGCATGGAGCCTGCTTCTCCCTCTGCCTGTGTCTCTGCTTCTCTCTCTCTCTCTCTGTGACTATCATAAATAAATAAAAATTAAAAAAAAAAAAAAAAACTTAAAAAAAAATACAGTTCACAGAGTCCTAAATTTACTATTCTTGGCACTTTGCTGCACTATTTTTTACAAGGATGATTTATAGCTTTCAGATACTACTTGAGAATTAGAGGAATGTAAGGATATTTTATTTAACTGTGATCCACAAATACACAGTAATTACAGAACAAAATCTCTTGAATTTAAAATCTTATAAAATAAGGGTGCCTGGGTGACTCTACCTGCCTTCAGCTCAGGTCATGATTCTGGGGTCCTGGGATTGAGCCCCACATTGGGCTCCCTGCTCAGCAGGAAGTCTGCTTTTCCCTCTACCACCACCTCCACTCTCCCCCCCCCCATGCTCGCTCACTCTCTCTCTCTCTCGCTTGCTTTCTCTCAAGTAAAATTTTTTTATTTTTTTTAATTTTTTTTTTATTTTTTATTTATTTATGATAGTCACAGAGAGAGAGAGAGAGAGACGCAGAGACACAGGCAGAGGGAGAAGCAGGCTCCATGCACCGGGAGCCCGACGTGGGATTCGATCCCGGGTCCCCAGGATCGCGCCCTGGGCCAAAGGCAGGCGCCAAACCGCTGCGCCACCCAGGGATCCCTCAAGTAAAATTTTTTTAAATGAAAGCTGAAACTTAACCATAATGTATTTTAAAGAAATTAAACCTTTTTCTATTAAAAATAGTCCAGTGCTACTGGCAAAGAGGTAAACTGTACTTTCTATTTGTCACTTTTTAAGATTCTAGATGGCTCTCAGTATGTTATCTCTTCTAATAGATTAATTAGGGCACTCCTTCAAACCCACAGGAGGTACATACTTTCCTTTTTCCTTAGTATTTACAAATCTAAAAGTTTAAAGTTTTTTGAAAAACTGGAATTTGAGGGCAGCTCCAGTGGCTTAGCGATTTAGTGCTGCCTCTGGCCCAGGGTGTGATCCTGAAGACCCGGAATTGAGTCCCACGTAGGGCTCTCTGCATGGGGCCTGCTTCTCCCTCTGCCTGTCTCTCTCTCTCTCTCTCTCTCTCTCTAATAAATAAAAATCTTTTAAAAAATAATAATAAAAAAATAACTAGAATTTGAAATTTATAGTCTAATTTGTAAAAGCCAAAAGCTCCCATATCATCAAAGTCCAAAATGACTAAAATATACAAATAGACCTCCTACAGTTAAATTATGGGCATTCAGGATAAAGTATATCCTATAAGCAATCTTCTATTCCTAACTACTCATACCACTGTCACCTTATCCACACTGTTAGAATAGCCTCCCAACATTCTGCTGCCAATGTCCCTTATCTCCAACTCAATCTACACAACACTGATGAACTAAGTTTCCTGAAAAAAATTCTCAGTCTCTCCTTTAACTATTAGTAAGGCTAAAACAAGGAAATCTACTCACAATCCTTCAAGTCAACCTTTATATGTATCTAGCAGCATCGTATTAGCAGGATACCAAAATATATTGAAACAGAAAGTAAACTACCTCTATTTGGTATACAATCAAATAAGTAGGGAAAAAAATACAAACTATTCTATTTGTTTCACCATTCAAGAAAATTTTTGATCAGTAAGTATTTACACTATAAATTCAATTCCCAAGACAAAGATAAATAGTCAATTATAAGGAGAAATTTAGGTTGCAAGTTACAGCTACTTAAATACAATCTGGCCAAGCTGGCCTCACTAAAATATAATCATATTTTATAACATTAGTAAAATAGTATTTTTTATTACTATGTATGGTTATTTTAAAATGATATAGAAACTAAATTACCAGGTATAATATAAAAAATTCCGCTAATTACCAAGATACATATACAAAACACTAAGCTCTAAATTTGCAGGCATTGGAAAACTTAAGATAACTCAAATAAAATTCCTCATTTTCAAAGTTTTTATTAATTGAACAGAACAATTAAGAATATTTTTTAATTAAAAATATTTGAAAAATGTTTTGCTTGACTCCATCAAATGTTTAGATATAACTTCCAGTTAACAGGTAACACAGAGAACAGAAGAAAAAAATAAATAGCATTATAAGGAAGGAAAGATAAAACCCAGAACATTTCTGCAAAGACTTGAGAGGTTTAAGAGCTATAATAACCAGGTACCAAAAAAAGAAAGGGGGGAAAAAAAACAGGTACAATAGATAATGGTTTAAATTATCTATTTATAAAAGATAATTTAAAATAAATTGGTATTGAATGAGAAAAAACTTTATTGAAATAGACAAGACTGACTAGGAAAAAAAAGGTTAAAAAGTTCTATGTACAGTATTATTTTTATCATGATTTAAAAAATATGTATGTGTGGACATACACATGTGAATATATGTATATTTATGAAGAAAAAGGGTCCAGAAGAAAATGCATCGAAACATAACTGATTTCTGAGCGATGGGAATATGTTTTAATTTCTTTAAAGTTTTGCTAGCCCTTATTTCCTAATTTTTTATTTTGCCCTTGTTTTCTTTTGAAATATAAAGTGTATTTAAAACAAAAAGATGTAAAACAAAACCTGAGGACTCAAGTGAAAGTGATTTTTTTTTTTTTTAAACATTTGGGATCTCATGAACCCACTCTTTTTTTTTTTTTTTTTTAATTTTTATTTATTTATGATAGTTACACAGAGAGAGAGAGGAAGAGAGAGAGGCAGAGACACAGGCAGAGGGAGAAGCAGGCTCCATGCACTGGAAGCCTGACGTGGGATTCGATCCTGGGTCTCCAGGATCGCGCCCTGAGCCAAAGGCAGGCGCTAAACCGCTGCGCCACCCAGGGATCCCGTGAAAGTGATTTTTAACACTATTCCTACCAGTTAAAATTTATTATGTATGTGGTATTATACTAGACACTTTCTTTATACGTTAGTCTCTTAAAACTCTTATTATAGTTTCATATGAATATTATGGACTGATACCATATGAAGTACTCTCAACTACATTCACATAAGAGAGAAATATGCACAGTCTTCCAATACAGTGAGAAATATCTTGAGCTCATGTTTAGGAAAAGCCAAGTAACAGAACCACAAAAAGTAAATGAAGTCTAGTAGACACGTAACTACCAAACCAAGAAATCTCATCAAAACCTGTTTTCTTGGTGTATAATCAAATAAACAAATGCTCCATTAGCACACTGAAAAATCATTTACTAAACTTACATACTTTTAACCACTGTTTAAAAGAATCTGTGAATTATTTCTTATAAGGATTTTAGCATACCGCTGCATTCCTGCTCTGAAGCAAAGGCTTTGTATTCCGAATTAAAAGTCTATGGTCTGGATCCATAGCATATGGCTTCTTCTTTTGGTCAGTCTTTTCCTTCTGTTCATCATCAGATTCATAGAAGTTCTTTTCATTGTCTTCTAAACCATCATCCTATAATAAAAGACAAAGAAAACTTTCTTTTTAACATCTATAGTCATGAGAGTATTTTACTGTAGGATATTACTGTTGAAAGGAATTTGAAAATATTATGCTACCTGTATAAAAGAAACACCTTGCTTTTTCTCATATTTTATAACTATATTTTAGTGCTATAAATAGAACTTCTTTTATATTATATAGTAAACCTCTGAAAATATTAAATCCCCATAGATATATCCAAAGCTGACCAAAGGCATAACTTGACCATGAGACTCTACCAAAGCCTATAATATAAGATTACCTAAAACCTGAGAACTAATTCCTTACATTATCAGTCACTCTGTAACTGGATCAAATGATCAAAACAAAGAGAATGTTTCAACTGCAGCACACATAAAAGAAATCATAATAAAACTTGACAGGTTGGGATCCCTGGGTGGCGCAGCGGTTTGGCGCCTGCCTTTGGCCCAGGGCGCGATCCTGGAGACCCAGGATCGAATCCCACATCGGGCTCCCGGTGCATGGAGCCTGCTTCTCCCTCTGCCTGTGTCTCTGCCTCTCTCTCTCTCTCTCTGTGACTATCATAAATAAATTAAAAAAAATTTAAAAAAAAGACTGTTTAAAAAAAAAAAAAACTTGACAGGTTAAAAACTAGAGATTAAGTACATCCCTATGTTGTCAAGAAAGACTCAGTTTGATACTTATGTATATCCACAGGGGTTGATTCTATACTTTTACTTTGTACTTTTAATTTGAGTTCATTGTTATATCTGCTAATAAAATCTGCCTACAGGCAGTCTTAAAAACAAATAAAAAGCATACAAAGACAATAATTTCTACCTGGATCCAGTTCAAGGACTGTTTAGAGGTAATTTTTGTTACTAACTACCTGAAACATACTTTTCACTTCTGAAAAGATGGAGTAGATGTACTTTTCCCTATTCCTCTATATACAACTAGAAACTGGAGAAATTATATAAAAAATAGGAAAGGTAAGAGAGAAGAAAGACTGGATACGGATCTCAGGACCCAAAGAATGAAACAACAGTTAAATTCCTTGGGGTTTCATTTTTACCACATATATCAAAGACTGAGAAGCTAATAAGCCAAAAATACCAACCAGAGATAAAACAAACCCTCCAAAAGCCCGATCTCTGTAGCCAAAAGGACCCAGAAAAAGAAAATCTAGCAAGACTTTTTTTTTTCCAGAAAATACCTACTTTACTGCAACTACCAATAGAGAAAAAACTAAAGTCCCATTCCTACCTCTATCAGCAAAGGTGGATGTAGGAGCCTACACTTCCAACCTTGCCATGCTGTAATAAGATGCTTCAATCATCCCACTGGAGTGATATCAAAAAGGCCACCATAGCCAAGACTTTAATTTCCACCAGGAGATAACAAGGCACCTCCATGGTATCAATGAAGACAAAGTGAGGAACTTGCACATCTAAGTCTGCCTATCAAGAACAAAGTGACCTTATCCCTCCCCACTGAGCTAGTGTAAGAAAATACTGAGTGAACACTCGAGATTTACAGCACCACCACCCAGTAGTACCAATGACACTAGTGGAAGAAACATGTAGAACAGCTAAGAGGCATTTCTATTCCTCCCAGACTGTCAGTCATCAGGACAGAATTACTCAGGAGCCAGAAAACGTCCATAGTAACAGCAAAAACAACCTCCCTGGTGTGTCAATGGAGACTGAGTGGGGAAACTGGACTTCTACCATGACCTGGCAGTACTAAGGCAGCACATCCCCTATCCTTCTCTAATGCAGGGTATCAAACAAACCCAGATAAAACAGAAGATCTAAATAAAATCCAGAATCTCTTAATAGCCAAAATATCCAGGTTTCAATAAAAATTACTCATCATTCCAAGTACAAAGAAGATCTAAAACTGGATGAAAAGAGATAACCAGTAGATACCAACACTAAAATGACAGGAATATTAGGATTATCTGATTAAGATTTTACAGCAGCCATCATAAAAATGCTTCAATGAGCAACTAGGAACATTCTTGAAATAAATGAAAAATAGAAGGACTTAGCAAAGAGTTACAAAGTCTAAAGAAAAAAGATAGGATATATAAAAAATAAAAGACCAAAAAGAAATGTTATAACTGAAAAATACAGGAATCAAAACTAAACAATGGCTAAATTCAAAAGCAGTATTAAAGGGACAAGAAACCATCAGTGATCTGAGCCATAATAAGAGAAATTGCCCATTATGAACAACAGTGAAAAAATAGACTGAGGACAAAGGAAAAACAAAAAGAAAAACACTCCCCCTCAAAACAATACAGACCTTTGAGAACTTGCAGAACTATAACAAAATAACATCTATTGTCATCTGAATCTTGGAAATAGAGAAGAAAAAGGGTAAGGTTGGGTGACTATTCCAAGAAATAATGACTGAAAAGTTACTATATTTGGCAAAAAAAAAAAAAACAAAAAACAAAAAAACCAGCCTTCAGATTGAATAAGGTGAGTAAACCCTAAAAAGAACATAACAAGACATATTAATAAAGTAAAGACAAAAAGAAAAAATATGGAAAGCAACATGATAGAAAAGACACTGAAGAGGTGGTGGTAATGAATCAGAGCGAATAGTGATAAGGATAAAAATGTAAATTCAAGAACTACTCAGAAGTTGAAATCAATAGGGTGCAGTGAGTGAATGTGAAGGATGAAATAGGAGCACTTAATGAAGATGTCCCCATTCCCAGCCTGGATAATCAAGCCACTAATGATGTTATCAGGTAAGATAACTGTGTCCAGGGGGTGTAAGAATCTCTCTTTTTCAAGGCTGTTTGCTATACAAACACCCTTAAAAGATAGTCCAAAAGAAAACCCTATGCGGAAGAGCTGCAAAAATGAAAAAACATCTCCCAGTAGTTTCTTTTGTTCATGAATGACCTGGCCCTATTTCTAAGTGAATCCTCTAAGAATTCACAAATTCCCCCTAACAAAACAAAAAGTGTGATTCGTGATCCATTTTTACTTCAACATGGCAGAAGAGTTTTTAAAACAGTTACGTAACTAAGTAAAGAGTTTTAAACTTGACACCAAAAGTACAGCCCATAAAAGGGAACATTAATAAATTGGATCTCATCAAAGTTAAAAGTTCCTGCTCTATGAAAAACTCTTAAAAGGAATAAAAAAATTCTAGACTGTCAGAAATACCTGGAACCATACATATGTATGACAAAAGACTAGTATCCAGAATACAAAGATAACTCCTAAAACTTAACAGTTAAAAAAAATTTTCAATTTAAAAAAGGGCAAAAGATTATCATTATGGACTGTACTGCACTTCTGACTCTACAAATTCACATGTTGAAGCAAGTGACCCTATGCCAAACTAGGGCCTTTAAAGAGGTAATTAAATTTAATTGAGACCATGGGGGAAGGGGGGGCACCCTAATCCAACAGGACTAGTGTCCTTATAAGAAGAAAGAGACAGACATCAATGGTGGCACACACACACACACAAAAAAAAAGCCATGTGAGTACACAGAAGACAGCCATTTGCAAGCCAAACAGAGATGCCTCAAGAGAAAGCAAACTTTCCAACACCTTGATCTTGACCTCCCAGCCTCCTGGAAGAAGTGTGAGAATGTGAGAAATAAATATGTTAATCAAGCCACCCTGTTTGGTATTTCGTTACAGCAGTGCTAGCAAACTAATACAGACTTCAACAAATAATTCACCAAAGGACATATTACAAAATGGCAAAGAGCACATTACCTATTCGGAAAACACAAATTAAAACTAGAGCAACATTAAGACTACACATATCAAAATGGGTCTCATCTTATATAAAAACATAGTGACAACACCAAATGATAGTAAGAACACAGAGGAAATAGATCACTTTATATGCTGGTGGTGACCATAAAAGGTTACAACCACTCACAGTTTGGCAATTTCTTACAAAACTAAACTTGGAATTATAATACAATCTGGTAATCGCACCACTGGGCATTAATCTCAATGGAATTGAGAAAATTGAGTGGAAAAGAGAAATTTATTCTCATACAAAAACCTGTACACAAGTATTCATAGCAGCTTTATTCCTATTAGCCAAAATGGAAACAACCCAGATGTCCTTCAATGAATGGTTAAAGGAATGGTAAATAAAATGGTTAAATATTTATGCCATGGAATACCACTCAGAAATAAAAAGAAACAAACAATGATACACACAACAACTTTGATAAATCTACAAGCAAGTATGATGAGTGAGAAAAATCCTAAAAGGTTACATACTGTATTATTCCACTTATATACCATTCTTGAAATGATAAAATTATAGAGACAGAACCAATTATTGATTGCTGGGGATTTAGAGGGGCAAGGTTAAGCACAGGGAATGAAGTAGGTTTAGAGATGCAATGACAACATGAAGGATCTCAGTGATGGAAATATTCTGAGTCTTGACTTTATGAGTGTCAATATCTTACTAGTTTTGCAAGACACTGCCACTGGAGGAAAATAAGCATAGGTTACACCAGACCTGTATTCTTAAAACAGCATGTGAATCCACAGTTATCTTAAATTAAAAAGTTCAATTAAATAAAACTAAAGAGAAAAAAAAAATCAACAAACTATTTATTCCTTTTTTCTTTCTTCTTCTTTTTTTTTTTTAAGTAGGTCCACTCCCAGAGTGGAACCCAACACCAGGCTTGAACTTGTGACCAGGCACTCTAAGTCAATAAATTATTTAAAAGCTATTTGTATATACTTATTCATTGTTACAATAATAAAAGACATGATCTTAAATGTTATAGGTTAATACCACTTAAAGAAGTATTTTTCCCTTGCCAAGTATGTGCAGATAATATACAATCTTTACTTAAATCTTGACTTAACTATCACTGAAAATACTTTTCAACAAAATACAACTATTAGGTTTTTAGAAGCATATTATTTCAACAATTTTTAAATTCATCATAAAAAATCTTAAGAAAAACTCCAAACACAAAAAACACAAAATAATACTACTCTCTGGAAACAAAAGGAGTTTTTTTAAAACTAAGTAAATTTTAAAATAAGTAAACTAGATATTGTAACATTATCATCTTCCTTTGAATGCATAATTCAAAATGAATTACAGTTGATCCTTGACAACATGGGGCTTAGGGGTACTAACCCCTACACAGTTGAAAATCTGAATATTAACTTTTGATTCCCTAAAAACTTACCGACTAATAGCCTACTGTTAATCAAAGCCTTACTGATAACATAAACAATTAACATATACTTTGTATGTTATATGTATTAAACACAATATGTATTACACATATGTGTAATATATGTATTACATACAATAAAGTTAACTAGAGACAAGAAAACGCTAAAAAAAATCATGAGAAAATACATTTACAGTACAATACTGTATTGAAAAAAAAATCTATGTATATGGGACCTGCACAGTTCAAACCTGTGTTGTTCAAGGGTCAACTGTATCTTCCAGTCCTCTAAAGGCAAAAAAAAAAAAAAAAAAGGAGGGGGGACTATATTTGCATTTATTTTATGCAGAATTTACTTCTGAGCCATAAGTTTTTGTTTTTTCAGTTTTTTCTGGGATATCTTTTTCTTCTGTGCAACCTGCTCTGGTTTAGGAACAATCCACTCTTTTTCAGTAAGGATCACCTCAACGTGGCAGGGAGAGCTCTTATATAGGTTAATCCAACCAAGAGCCCTATAAATTCAATGCCGCATCTGAGGGTCTTTGTTCACCAGAATTTACATCTGAATCCTTAAGTTCAGTATTACTCTCCACATTGTAAAGCATGTACAGTAAAATTTCAGTACTCTTTTTGGGTCACTGACCCAGTGTCCAGCCCCACTGTTTGGCCTGGGCATACCTACCAACTCCATCACTATAGTGATGGAATGGCACACATTGCTTCTGCAAAGTGACAACTTTCAGATATCTGATGGCTTTTCAGATGCATAGTCTTGATGGCCTGGGAACTTTCACAAATGTGTTCTTAAGGTGAACACGACGATTTGAACCTTCTGATTTATATGATTTTGTAGGGTTTAACGGGCTAACATATCACCTTCAAAGATCACCTCAGGCCGCTTACAGGAAGAGATGATCCACTTTAATCAAATGAAAGTTGAAACTCTAACCTGAAATTGATAGATATATAATGAAACTGCTGTGTTAACACAATCTAACAAGCAAAATCCTCAAATGCACATAAAAAGCTACTAAGCACTTACTCATTCCATTTCTCCTTCATTATTAATATACTTTATTTATTAAAGTTCAATTATATTATTTTAATAAAATATATACTCGCATTGCTTAATTAATAAAGGAAGGGCTGATGTTTTTATGAGGTTAATGAATGAGATAAGGTTCCATATAGAATGGGAACCAATCTCCAATAATTTATATCTGAATCTATGTTGCTGCTGGTTATATTTTCACAGGTGTTCAATCCATCAGAACAGACATCAGCCCAAAGAGAATGGAAGCTATATGCAGACAACCAAAATAGATATATACTACACATAACACCACTTCCATAACAGCAATGGCTGGCAAATTACTTGACCTCTTCTTGTGTTAATTTACTCATCTGTGAAAGAGAATAAAAGCAGACCTGTATCATAAAAGTGTTTATAAAGACTGATTACTTTAGTGGAGGTTATACAAGGCATTCTGTGTCTTCTGCATATTAAACACTCAAGTAATAGCTATTACCATTGCTTTTATTAAGAAATTTTATTTCTAAGAACCATTAATTGACTTCAAATCAAATATACCTAGTTGCCAAATATAAAGAAAAGTTTACCCCTGAAATTTCCCTCCAGAAAGAAATTGTCTCATATATAAGAATTTACAAATATAACACGAGGTTCTTCGACAACTGTTTATTTTCTGATCATGATGTACTATTCGGAGAAGTCATTATAGAGAAACAACTTTAATCAATGCTAGTTATATTTTTTTTAAAAATGCTAGTTATAGATGCTTAAAAGAAGTCCCAAACTCCAGTGACAAAAATGTCTTTTTTTTTTTTTTTGAGATTTTGTGTATCAGGGAGAGAGAGAGAGAGAGAGAGAAAGCACGAGCTGGTGGATGGGCAGAAGGAGAAGACGACTCCCCACTCAGCAGGGAGCCCAATTGGGGGCTTGATCCCAGGACCCCGGGATCATGACCTGAGCTGAAGGCAGATGTTCAACCGAGTCATCCAGGTGTCCCAAAAATGTCATTATAAATAAAGACTTTAAAGCTCACTTTAGGGCAGCCTGGGTGGCTCAGTGGTTTAGCGCTGCCTTCGGCCCAGGGTGTGATCCTGGAGTCACAGGATTGAGTCCCACGTCGGGCTTCCTGCATGGAGCCTGCTTCTCCCTCTGCCTGTGTCTCTGCCCCTCTCTCTCTGTGTCTCTCATGAATAAATAAATAAAATCTTAAAAAAAAAAGCTCACTTTAAAAACAAGTAATCCAGGATTACAGAATTCTGCTTCCAGTAATAGCTAAAGAGACAAAACATGAAATATATCTGAAGGCACTAACAAGTAAAAAGAACAGTGATGAATTATGTAGGCAAGACCCAGAAGTAGTACATCTAGAAATCCGACTGAGATTTGTAATTGCTTTTCCCTAAAAACATCTGCTATTACTTAACAGGAGGCTGAGAGGCCTATAATTGAGCAGAGCTTTCAGCAGATTCACAAAAATACAGAAACAAAAACTAGACATCAAGACACATCAAAAAGCAAAATTCCTACTAACTCTCATGATTCTTTAGTTTAAAAGCCTGAGAATCTTAAAAGTGAATTAATTTAATTAGGTAAATAAATTAATAAATAAATAAAGCCTTTTAGAGAATAAAGATGCTAAAATTAAAGCCCAGCTTTTAATCATCTCAACCCATAACGAAAAGAATAAAGTGAATCAGATTATTGATACCCTTACCCTGGTAATATTCCACAAGCAAACAAAAATCTATAATCCAAAGCTTCAAATTAGTTCAACAAATTTTTATAAACTAAAGAAGGAAAAGAAGGGAAGAAAAAAGAAAAGGTAGTGTCATTAGGGTAAGGATTCAGTTTCCATTTCAAAAGGCAAACAGGATATTAAGTAGAAAGTGGCAAAAGAGGAGCTTCTGAAATATATGTTTCTTAATCTGAGTACTCAATACATGTGTGTATTCATTTTGTGAAAATTCTGGTAAAGAAATTTGCTTCTGCCACATGGACATTATACATTTCTACTTCAATAAAAACTTTTTAAAATGTGTATATAAGAAAAGACACAATGATGTGAATACAAAACAAGAAAAAATACAATAAAAAGAAGCTAGATAATAGGGATTAAAGACAAAAATTTAACATGGGCTGTAAAATAACTATAGATTATATGCTCAAGGAATTAATGTGGATAAGATCAAGCTTTTGGAAAGGAATTCAACACTATTAGTTTTTATATAAAAGTGACATTAACTTTTTAAGATCATTTCGATATAAGGTGTTGTAACTTCAGCAACCACTTATAAAGTTAATAGAGTAACCTTTTGAAATTTGACTTTGACTAATTTTATATGTCATAATTTCCACAGACCACAAAGAAAAAAATCTGTGCTTACAGATAATAGTCCAGATATTAAACTTTAATATAATTCCATGTGTACTTGAAAGCAATATTTGGAAACATGTTATTTTTGATAACATATATTTAATGAAAAAAACTGTATTTTCCAAAATAAAATACTTAGAAGAGTAGCACTGATTTTGTTTTGTTTTGTTGAATATAGTATGGTTGAAACACAGTGTTACATTAGTTTCAAATGTACAAAGTAATGATTCAAAGTTTATATACATTATGCTACCCTCCCACAATTACAGCTACCATCTATCATCATATATTATGACTATAATCACTGATTAGATTCTCTATGCTGTGTCTTTTATTTCTATGACTTACTCATTCCATAAATGGAAGCCTATATCCCATCCTCCTCTTTACCTGTTTTTCCCAACCTGCCTCCTCTCTCCTCCCCTCTGGCAATCATCAGTTTGTTCTCTGTACTTATAGGTCTGATTCTGCTTTTTCTTTGTTTATTCATCTATTTTTTCAAGTTCAAATATGAATGAAATAATATAGTATATATCTTTCTCAGATCTGACTTATTTCACTTAGCTTTACATCCTCTAAGTCCATCCGTGCTGTCACAAATGGAATGATCTCATCTGTTGGGGGAGAATAGGGAGGGGCAGAGAGAAAGAGAGAATCTTAAACAGACTCCATGCCCAGCACAGAGCCTGACATAGGCTCAATCTCACAACTCTGAGATTATAACTTGAGCTGAAATCAAGAGTCAGTTTATTTGACTGTGCCACCCAGGCCCATGATCTCATCTTTTTTAAGACTGTGTGATATTTCTGTGTGTGTGTGTGTGTGTGTACACACCCCTGCCCATTCATTTATCGATGATCCCTTAGGTTGCTTCCATGTCTTGGCTATTATAAATAATGCTACAATAAATACAGGGGTGCATGTACCTTTTTGAATTAGTGTTTTCGTTTTCCTTGAGTAAATGTCCAGCAGTGGAATATTGGATCATATGGTATTTTTATTTTTAAATTTTTAGTGAAACTGCATAATTTTGATAATTTATTCTGTACCTTCTAATATTTTTATCTAAAGAATGATATGATGCAGTCTCAGTTTTTGTAATACATCTGTGAATTTGGAACTAAGTAGAAAGACCTCTCCTACATAGCTGAGATGTTATTATGAAGCCTTTAAAAATTATTCTAAATATAAAGTCCTTATTCAGAGTATATTATACAAATAATTTTAACCATCTTAATAGTCTAGTTTCCTAATATACAGATAATAAAAGGTAAAACTTAAAAAGAGAAAATATTATATCTTCTCTATCATGGAGTAGGAAAATAGAAATTTGTTTTCGAAGTGTATTCTATTGAGCCTGGAGAAATGAGGCATTATCATACATAGGGTTTCTAATGGATATTAATTAATCACTTTATATTGTGGTTTATTTTGGTGATATTTCAAATGACACAATCATCAAGTAATGTCACCTTTATTTCAAGAAGTTACTAATAGGACTATTATAAAAAAATAGAAACATTTCAAAGAAATCTGACTGATAGAAAAAGACAAATCAATGAACCTTTAAAACCTGTTCTTTTGTACCTTGGAAAAATGGATGGTTCTAAAGCAAAGAGAAGTAAAAAATAACTTAAAATTTAAACAAACTCCTTAAGGCCAAAGTTGAAAAATCTGGGCAACAAATTAAATATAATAGTATTAATTTATAACCCAAAGAATAAAATAAGTATTTCTACATCCAGAGTTATATAAACAAATGACTGAAAAATAAATGAGAAAGAAAAGCTAGATCTACCTTACAGAAGAATTCCAAATAATACCTATGCTAATGTTATGTGAATGTTTAATGGAGGCTTGAAATGTATTTCTTTGAGAATGCCTAGGTGATGTTTATCTCAACCCAAGCAGAATTAAAGATATTACCTTATGAAAAACTACCAGGTGACAAAAAAAAAAAAGAGTCCTAGTTACTGAGAACACAAAATACATAAAATACATGTGATAAAATTCTTAAAAATGAGTATTAAGAAGTTGTACTTATAAACGAATTACGTATTTTCCTGAGATTTAAAATTTAAGTGTGTGTATAAATTAAAACTATGTATTACAACAAACAGGCTTTCTTCATCTTTCAAAAACAGCATACATTCAAACTGAAACAAATCTTTTTCAGAAAATAGGAATCAATTTACACTTAGGGAAAGCTTTTTAGTTTCCTTAAAGTGAAGATAGTTTTAGGAATATTGAATAGGGCAGCCCCGGGTGGCTCAGCAGTTTAGTGTCACCTTCTTCCCTGGAGACTGAGATCGAGTCCCACGTCAGGCTCCCTGTATGGAGCCTCCTTCTCCTCTGCCTGTGTCTCTGCCTGCCTCTGCCTCTCTCTGGGTGTGTGTGTGTGTGTGTCTCTCTCTCTGTCTCTCATGCATAAATAAATAAAATCTTTTAAAAAAAGAAATATTCTGAATAGATAGAATGAAATTATATCTAGAACATCAATAATTTTATATAAAATCTGGAAGTAGAAGTAGAAAAGGGAAGTAGTAGTAGAAAGGGAGAGAAAAGGGATAGCAGCCATGACTTGATGACCAGGTGATGTATATACAGGTATTCAATGGACTGTCAGATACTTCTGTGATGCTTAAATTTTTACATAATTAAAAATTTAAATATTGAGTCTGACTTCATGATCTACTATAATGCTACAGTTCAAGACACTGTGGTACTAGTGTAATGTGACAGAACACAAAAACAGGCCCACATGACTATGTAGCCAACTGATATTTGACAAAGGGGCAAAGGCAAATTTATGGAGAAAAGGTAGTCTTTCCAACAAATGGTGCTGGAACAACTGGACATATCTAATTAAAAAAAAAAATCAATTTACCCAGACCTTATACTCCAAAATCTCACTCAAAAAAAGGTTTACAGACCATTATAAAACAAAGAAACTATAAAGTCCCAGAATATAACACATGACAAACTCTAGATGAATCTGGATATGGTGGTGATTTTTAGATAAAACACTAAAGGCACAATCCATGAAAAAGATAATTCATAATGCTGGATTGCTTTAAAATCAGAAACATATGCTTTGCAACAGACTATGTCAAAACAAAGGGAAGACAAGCCACAGACATGGGAGAAATATTTGGAAAAGAAACATCTGATAAAGGGTTGTTATCCAAAACAACATAGAAGGCTTTCTTAAATTACTGATTTATAATTAACATACAATATCATATTTTCTGGTGTATGACATAGTGATTGAATATTTTTACACTTTATGAAATGATCACCTCATAGGTCCAGTTACTATCTATCACTATACAAACTTACAATATCACTGACTATAATCTTTATGCTACATACTAACCCCCACATCCCCATGACCTACTTATAAGTGGAAGTCTGTACCTCGTAATCCCCTTCACCTGTTCTGTCCAACCCCAAAACCCGCCCTCCCCCCCAGCAACCACCAATTTGTTCTAATTCTGTCTCTATTTTCTTTTTTAGATTGTACATATAGATAAAATCATATAGTATTTGTCTCTCTCTGCCTGACTTATTTTACTTAGCATAGTACTTTCTAGGTATCTCCATGTTATTGCAAATGGCAACATTTCATTCTTTTTATGGCTAATATTTCACTCTGTGTGTGTGTGTGTGTGTGTGTGTGTGTGTGTCACATCTTTACCCATTTATCCACTGATGAACACTTTTAGGTTGCTTTGTATCTTGACTATTTTGTAAATAATGCTACAATGAACTTATGGGTGCAGGCATAACTTTGAATTCATGTTTTCATTTTCTTTGGATAAATACCTAGAAATGAAAATAATGGACCGGATAGTAATTCTATTTTTAATATTTTGAGGAATCTGTATACTGTTTCCTGTAGCAGCTGCACCAATTTACAATCCCACCAACAGTGCATGAGAGTTCCTTTTTCTGCACTTCCTTGCCAACACCTGTTTCTTTCGTCTAGGTAATGGCCATTCTGACAGGTGAGAGGTGTTACCTCATTGTGGTTTTTATTTGTATTTCCCTGATGATCAGTGATATTGAGTATCTTTTCATCTGTTGGCCATCTGTAGTTCTTCTTTGGAAAACTCTATTCAAGTCCTCCACTCACTTTTTAATTGGATTTTGTTCTATTGTTGTTGAGGTGTATTGAGTTCTTTATATATTTTGGATATCAACCTATCAAATGTATCATTTGCAAGTATCTTTTCTCATTCATTTAGGTTTCCTTCACTGTATAAAAGCTCTTTAGTTTGATGTAGTCCCATTTCTTTTTCTTTTTTTGCTATTGTTGTTTCTAATTAATGAGACATACTCCCAAAAATATTGTCATATTGGTTATCAAACTGCATGTTTTCTTCTAGGAGTTTGTTTCAGCTCCTACATTTAGGACTTTAATCCATTTTGTCCTTATTTTTGTATATGGCATAAGAAAGTGGTCTAGTTTCACTCATTTGCATGTAGCTGTCCAGTTTTCCCAGCACCATTAAAGAGAATGTCTCTTCTTTTTTTTTAATTTTTATTTATTTATGATAGTCACACAGAGAGAGAGAGAGAGAGAGGCAGAGACACAGGCAGAGGGAGAAGCAGGCTCCATGCACCGGAAGCCCGACGTGGGATTCGATCCTGGGTCTCCAGGATTGCGCCCTGGGCCAAAGGCAGGCGCCAAACCGCTGCGCCACCCAGGGATCCCCGAGAATGTCTCTTTCTGATTCTACGTTCTTGCCTTCTTTGTCATGAATAGACCATGTAAGTGTGGGTTTATTTCTGGGCTCTCTATTCTGTACCACTGACCTTTGTGTATGCTTCTGTGCCAGTATCATACTATTTAGATTACTATAGCTTGTATGTAGTTTGAAATCAGGAAGCAAGATTCCTCTAGCTTTATTCCATGTTCTCAAGATTACATTGGGTACTCAAGGGCTTCTGTGGTTCCATACAAATTTTAGACTATTTGTTCTAGTTCTGTAGGCAATGCCACTGGTATTGTGGTAGGAATTGCAATGAATCTGTAGATTGCTTTGGGTAGTTTCTGGACATTTTCACTATTAATTTTCCTGATATATG
Organism: Canis lupus dingo; assembly: GCF_003254725.2. Lineage (NCBI taxonomy): Eukaryota > Metazoa > Chordata > Mammalia > Carnivora > Canidae > Canis > Canis lupus. Next base: position 28,486,759 of record NC_064245.1, on the reverse strand, counting down.
AGCAGGGTACATCTTTCCATTTATTTGTGTTGTATTCAATTTCTTTTATCAGTATCTTCAACTTTTCAGAGTTGTTAACTCCTTGATTACATTTTTTCCTAGGTATTCTCTTTTTGATGCAATTGTATATAGGATTTTCTTAATTTCTCTGATAGTTCATTCACTGTTACTATATAGAAACAACAGATTCCTATAATTTTGTTTCCTGAAATGAAAGTTTACTGAATTCATAAATTACTTTTTTTTTTATTCTTTAGGGTTTTCTATATCTGATATATCTAGTATCATGTATCTAGTATACATATATCTAGTATCATGTCATTGGCAATACTGACTGTTTTAATTCTTCCTTTCCAATTTGTATATCTTTAGATTTTCTTGCCTAATTGTTGTGGCTAGGACTCCCAATAGTATGATGAATAAAAGTGGCAAGAGTGGGCATCCTTGTCTCAGCCCTGACCTTACAGGAAAAGTTTTCATGCTTTCATTGTTGACTGTTATGTTAGCTATGGATTTATCATATATGGCCTTTATCATATTTAGATATGTTCCCTCTATACCCACTTAGTTGAGTTTTTTATTATAATTGGATGACAAGTATTTTTAAATGCTTTTTCTGCATCTATTGAGATGATCGTATGACTTTTAACCATCGTTTTGCTAATGTGGTACATCATGTTGATTGATTTAAGCCATTTTTGCATTCCTAAAAAGAATCCCACTTGGTCATGGTATATGATCTTTTTAATATGTTGCTGGAATTCAATATGCTAATATTTTGTTGAAAATTTGTTAATCTGTGTTCATCAGGGATACCGGCCTATAATTTTCTTTTTCTGTAGTGTCTTTGGTTTTGGTTATCAGGGTAATTCTGGCCTCATTAAATGAGTCTGATAGTTATCCTTCCTATTCAAATTTTTGGAGTAAGTTGAGGAGTACAGGTTTTAACTCTTTTTAAAATGTTTGTTAGAATTCACCTGTGACACCCTTTGGATGTAGTACAGGTTTTAACTCTTTTTAAAATGTTTGTTAGAATTCACCTGTGACACCCTTTGGACGTAGACTTTTGTGTGCTGGGAGGTTTATTATCATGGATTCATTTCATTATTAGTGATCAATCTATTCAAGATGTTCTCTTTCTTCATGATTCAGTCTTCAAAGACTGTAGGTTTCAAGGAATTTATCCATTTCTTATACACTAATATGTCAGTATATAATTATTTATAGTATTCTCTTATAATCCTTTGTGTATCTGTGATATTGGTTATAGTTCCTCCCCTTTCAGTTCTAATTTATTTGGGAGCCCTCTTTTTTTTCTTGATGAATCTGGCTAAAGATTTGTTAATTTTGTTTAACCTTTCAAAGAACAAGCTCTTAGTTTCATTGATCTTTTTTATATTTTTAAGTCTCATTTATTTCAAAATGCTCTTATCTTTATTATTTCCTTCCTTCTACTAGCTTTAGACTTTGTTCTTCTTTTTCTAGTTCCTTTATATATAGTGGTTGAAATTTCTTTTTTCTTGAGGTAGGCCTGTATTACTATGAACTTTTCTCTTAGAACTATTTTTGCTTTGTCACAAAGATTTTGGATTGCTGAGTTTCCACTTTCATCTGTCTTAAGGTATTTATTTCCTCTTTGAATTTTTTATTGACCCACTGTTTAACAGCATGCTGTTAGTCTACACATGTCTGTGTTTTTTCCAGTTTTCTTCATGTAACTGATTTTTAGTTTCATAGCACTGTGGCTAGAAAAAGTGCTTGTTATGATTTAAATCTTAAATTTTATGGAGACTTGCTTTATGGCTTACTGAGTGATCTATCTTAGAGTACTACTACCCCAACGTTTTTTCAAGTCAACTTGCATGGCATATGTTTTGCATCCGTTCACTTTCAGTCTGTACATCTTTAGATCTGGAGTTTCTTGAAGGCCAAACTTAGAAGGGTTGTGTTTTATCCACTCAGCCACACTATGTCTTCTGAATGGAGAATTTAGTCCATTTTCATTTAAAGTGATTATTAACAGTTATGTGCTTATTGTCACTTTGTTAATTATTTTCTATTTTTACAATTTTTCCCTGTTCCTTTCTTCTCTATCTTCCCTTGTGGTTTGATTAACTTTCTTTAGTGTTAAGTTTAGGTTCTTTTTCCATTGTATATTTACTATTTAAGTTTTTTCTTTGTGTTTACCAAGAAGTTCCCATATAACATTTTATATATGTAATAGTCACTTTTTAATTGATAGTAAATTAATGTTGAGCACATTCCAGACCTTATATTTTTATCACCCTCCCCCATTTAATATTTCTGTTGACACTTTTTTTTTTTTAAGGGAGAGCTGGGGAGTGAGAGCACATGTGCGAGCGATAAAGATTTTTCTCTTTATCCCTTAATATTTACCATTTTAATTATGTTTCTCAATATGTTCATCTTATCTGGAACTCTCTGGATTTCCTGGACCTACGCGTCTCTTTCCTTCCCCAGATTAAGGAAGTTTTCAGCCATAGCTTCTTCAAATAATTTTTTTGACTCTTTTTCTTCTCCTTTTGTGACCCCTGTAGTGAAAATGCTATCCTGCTTGATGTTTGTCCCTTGGAGTATCTTTACTTCTTTTATTTATTTATTTTTTCTATTTTGTTGCTCTGTTTTCCATTGCTTTGTCTTCCAGCTTTTGATGCATACTTCTCTTTCAACCATTTCACTGCTAGACCCCTTTAGTGTATTTTTCTGTTCAGTTATAAATTCTGTTTGGTACTAACATTTTCTCTTTGTTGAAGTTCTCATTGTATTTACCATTCTTCTCTGGAGAACAGTGAGCATCTTTATGATCATTACTTGGAATTCTTAATCTGACAGGTTGCTTGTTTCCATCTCATTAATGTCTTTTTCTAGGAATTTAACTTGTTCTTTGGTTTGAAACATATTCCTGTTTTTTCATTTTGCCTGTCACTCCATTTTTCTACATGTATTAGGGGAAATGGCAACCTCCCTCAGTCTGAGAAATGGTCATGTTTTTGAACTGTTCCATGTAGATCAGAAGTGTAATATCTGGCCATCTGAGCCAGTCAATTCTTATGTAAGCTTCATGTGTCCACTAGCTGTGATATAGCTGTTACTGCTGCACAGGGAAGTCAAGGTTGGAAACACTCACTTGACCTGGGTGTGGCTCAGCCACTGTGTGGGGCAAGCTGGGTTAAATTGCTTGGTCATCCCAGTTACAACTCAGTCTCTACTCGGGGTGAATAAGGCTAAGGGCTTTTTTCTGGCTCAGTTCTTGCTGGAATGCTGCACATAGAAGGTGAGGCTGAGGATGACTGCCTAGCCCTGCTGCACCTTTGGTGCTACATGAGATGGACAGAGTGTGGTGTGCTTGCATTACATAGCCCAGTACAGCCTGGGTGGACACAGCCTTCCCCTCAGTGTGAGCTAGCTAGAGGGAGAGCACCAACAGTGATACCTTTATGCTCTATTACCAGCAAGTTAGGATGAGATTGCAAAAATAGTATCCACCAGCACTTCAACTGCCAGATAAAATCCCTACAGTTTCCTATCTCTCTGTTGTACAACCAGACAATGGAATATTATTTGGTGCTAAAGAATAACAAGCTATTGAGCCATGGAAAGATGTAGAGAACCCTTAAATGCATATTACTTAGTGAAAGAAGACAATCTAGAAAGGCTACATAGTGTACGATTTCCAACTATATGACATTCTAGAAAAGCAAAACTATGGAGATAGTAAAAAAAAAAAAAAACCACTATTAATTGCCAGGGTCTGTATAGGAGAGAGGGATCACTAGGCAGAGCCAGGGGATTTTTAAGGCCATAAAACTATTCAGTATAATACTACAATGGTGGAGTCATGTTACACAGAATATACAACACCAACAGTGAACACTAATTAAACTATGGACTTCATGTGATAACTGATGTATTAATATACATTCATTGATTGTAAATGTACCACTACGGTGCAGAATTCTGATAGTGGTTAAGGCTGAGTGTGTAAATAAACAGGGAGTACAGATGACCCTTAAACATGGAGGCTAGAGGCACTGAACACCCCCCTTACCACCACACTCCAAATATAACTTGGAGTTTTGGATTCCACAAAACCTTAATACGAATAGCCCAGTGTTGATCAGAAGCCTTACCAATAAGATAAACAATTAAACATATTTTGTATGTTATAGGCATTATATACTATATTCTTACAAAAAAGTCAAAAGAAAATATTAAGAGAATCTTAAGGAAGAGAAAATACATTTACAGTACTGTATTCTATTTGTCAAAAATTCACATGTAAGTAGAGTCATGTAGTTCAAACCTGTGTTTATTAACAGTCAACTATGTAGGAGAACTCTGCATTCTCTGCTCTATTTTTTTATGAACCTAAAACTGCTCTAAAAAATAAAGTGTAATTTAAAAAAAAATGGGGGGTACCAGTGAGTTTAATATCTGAACCTATCTCATATGAAGACAGGTCTCTCTTCACTGTATACTGACCATACCAAATACTGATATAAAAACATCAGAATGAAATCAGTTATCTCACTTTGCTCTAAAACATTTACTTTCAGTAAAGAGAAATGTTATTTCATTAAATATAAGTTTTATAAAGGCAAAAAATTTACCTTCTACTGTATAAAGTATATTTATAGAGGCATAATTTATATACCTTTAACTATTATTGTTACATAAACTCATGGAATAAAGTGTGAAATTATACTTAAGTAGTAATGCTCTATATAAATTCTTCTTTTTTTTATGATAGGCACGCAGTGGGGGGGTGGGGGAGCAGAGACACAGGCAGTGGGAGAAGCAGGCTCCATGCACCGGGAGCCCAATGTGGGATTCGATCCCGGGTCTCCAGGATCGCGCCCTCGGCCAAAGGCAGGCGCCAAACCGCTGCGCCACCCAGGGATCCCATCTATATAAATTTTTTACCTAAAGCTCCAAACACAAACGTTCACACAACTACAGTAAGTCATTGTTCAAACCCGCAACTTTTTGCTCTGAGGATAAACTTAAAGAGAACTTACAGAAAGACTTGCTCATTTTATCTCAACGGGTTAACTAGGAAGTATAAACTATATCTTTATGTCAGTTCATAAGGAATAACAAGAAATAAAAAATAAAACTGACAATTAAAAACTACATATTGCAAAATCTGTTTATATATGAAAACTAATGAACAAATCAAATATTCCTGAAAAACATTTTCTTTTGCAACATGTGATCAGTAACACTGGAATCAGTAGAAATAAAAGACAACTTCAGCTGATATAATCCCTCATGTTAGCAAAGATCTTTCATAAATATCTCACTGGATCCTAAAACCACCTCATGAGGTAAGCAAAGCAGGTATTCACTGTCTTTTTCACAAGATAAAAGAACTGAGGTATACAAACTTACTCATTTTTTTTAAGATCTTATTTATTTATTCACGAGAGACACCAAGACAGAGAGAGAGGCAGAGACACAGGCAGAGGGAGAAGCAGGCTCCATGCAGGGAGCCTGATGTGGGACTCGATCCCAGGACCCCAAGACCACGCCCTGGGCCGAAGGCAGGCACTAAACTGCTGAGCCACCCAGGGATCGCCTCAAACTTATTTAAATTTATCAATAATTTCATAGACTAAAAGTAGTAGGGCCAGGATTTTATCTTGAAATCATTATTCTTCTTCTTGTCCTCTCTCTCTATTAACTTGGGATTTATAGTAGTCAAGAAAATGACACTGAATATACCCAGTTGCCTTCTAAATGCAGTGACAGCCTAGAGGGCACTAGCACAATCTTAAGATCTGTACCAGGACAAAGGATCTCTGTCATCTGCTGTGGACATGTGCTATTACCTAATGCTTAAAAGCTATGCAACTGGGTTATTATAATAGTCTCACACAATCAGACACCTGTATTAGTCAGTACAGTAACAAAACCATAGATTTGGTGGCTTAAACAACAGACATTTAATTCTCAGTTTTGGAGGCTGACAAGTCCAAGATCAAGGTGTCAGCAGATTAGGTTCCCAGTAAGAACCTACTGTCTTGCAGATGGCTGTCCTCACATGGCAGAGAAAGAAAGAAGAAGCTCTCTGGTTCCTCTTCTTGTAAGGAACCATAGTGAGGCCCCACCTTCATGACTTCATTTAAACCTAATTATTTCCAGGGCTTCCTGGCTGTCTCAGTCAGTAGAGCATGTTACTCCTTCAAGCTTGTAAATTTGAGCCCCATAGTAAGTTTAGATATTACTTTTTAAAAAAATAAAACCTTAAAAACAATAATATTAAACCTAATTACCTCTCAGGTCCCCATCTCCAAATACTATCACATGGGAGGTTAGGGCTTCAACATATGAATTTTGGGGAACACATTCAGTCCATAGATACCATAGCAATATACTGGTGGTACATCTCTCTGATATTGATACCATAGCAATACACTGGTGTTACATCTCTCTGATAATGGGTTAGATGTACCTAAGAAGACCAGAGTGGGTAGGTGATTAGCAGCATCTTAATTGCTTACTTAAATTAGATATTCAGTATGGATATAGCACACCTCATCAGAGAAATATATCCAATACAAAAAAAAACCATGTTTAAAAAAATGCTAAACTTAATATTTTACTCAAAGGAAAAAAAGAAGTCATGTCTCTTCCCCCAAATCATGTCTATACAAAACAAACCAGGATATGCATACTGGTTTAAGATGTTTTCCTTACATGAAGTGAATGCTATGCTCTTCACTTTACATGTTTTATATCACAGCCCAATGACCACTATGCCACACAGGTGGAAGTGTGGGTTTGAGGACCATTGAACACTGAATCTCCCCCAATACATCACAATTATGGAAACACCTGTGCCCAGTAACTTTCTGTTGAGCCACTATGGAAATTCACAGTGTTCAATTGCCCACAGCACTTTTCATTTCTTACGACTTTATGTTTGACTCCAATATATAAGAAACAAACTTTCTGAATGCAGTGGTTTCCAAATTTTGTTACTAAGAAATCTAGATCTATATAAGGCATTCTTTCAAATTTTTCTGAAATAAAATATACTCCTGACACATGGTGAACTTAAGTCTAAGGGTTCTAAGACATGAGAAAGAGGGTCCTAATTATTTGAAAACTAATTCCTATCTACTGATGAGTAGTAAATAAGAATTACTTTTTGTTATGTAGAACGCATTTTAGAGTAGTTCTCATTCAACCACAAATTATGAAATAAAATTAAAATCAATCTAAGTAGAATTAATCATGATTCTTCACATATTCATTCTCTCTTTACCTTAAGTTATATAAGTAAGTTGTTCTAAAAATAATATATGGATAACCAGTCGAATACAAAGCTAAAAATTAGAACTGATTGTTCAGAGAATAGGAACTGGGGAATTAGAGATAAGAAGGGGAAAAGCAGGGAGCATTAGGTGGCTCAGTTGGTTAAGCATCTACCTTTGGCTCAGGTCATGATCCTAGTGTCCTGGGACCAAGTCCTTCGTCAGGCTCCCTGCTCAGTGAGGAGTCTGTTTCTCCCCCTGACTCTGCCTATCCCTGCTCATGCTCACTTGCTCTCTCTTTCAAATAAATAAAATCTTTAAAAAAAAAAAAAAAAAAAAAGAGGAAGAGCATATACTTACTATACAATGTAGCAATTCCATTCCTATACAAATAAAAATGTATGTCCACACAATGACTTGTGGCACTGTAGACAAAGGTTACAGCTCCATGGGTGTACAGAAAAGTACAAGTTCAAGCATAAGCAAGTGCAGTCTGTGACAGCTAAAGACATATAATTTGTATGTGCTACAGAAACCATATGTTAAAGAGGAAAAAGAAAAAATATAATTTAGGATATTTACCTATAAATATACCATTTCTTTCATTCTTTAATCTGTTCTACAGTTATGAATTACCATATATTACCATTTCTCTTCAACCTGAACAATTTTTTGAAGTATTTCTTGTAATACAATTTCCCTATGAAGGACTTTTTCAATTTGTTCCTCTGAAAATGTCTTCATTCTACCTTTATTTTTGAAGACTGGATTTGTTCAACATAGAATTCTTTGTTGACAGTTTTTCCTGTCAATAATTTTTAAATGATATTCTATTATTTTCTAGATGGCACTGTTTCTGATCAACAGCTAGTCTTATCATTGTTCTCCTGTATATAATTCATTGTTTATCTCTGCCTGCTTTCAACGTTTTTACTTTTAATTTCAGAAGTTTAACTATGATGTACGTAAGTATGACTTTTTACTTGTTTTGCTGGAGAATCTGGTAAGTTTCTTGGGTTAGTGTGCTTGGATTTTACCCCTTCATCTAAATTTGACATTTTTTTCAGCTTTTATTTCTTCAAGTATTATTTCTGCTCCGTTCACTCTTTCCTCCTTTTGGAACTTCAATTAGAGGTATTTCATTCTCTTTGATGTTGTGCCACATGGCTATGAAACTCTTCCCTTGTTTTTCTGTTTTTTCACAATGAATAATTTCCATGGATTTGCCTTCAGGATTCTTGACTCTTTTACTGCCTCCTTTCGGCTGTTAAGCTCGTCTAGTGTATTTTTCATTTAATCATTATGCTTTTCAGCCCTAGATTTTCCATTTGATTCTTTCTTATGGTATCTTTTGCCTGTTAAGACTGCTCATCTATTCACTGATTTTAGTATTCTGGCTTTATATATATATATATATATATATATATATATATATATATAAAATAGCTTTTTCACTTATCTATAAGTGTCTTTTCTTGATTATACTGAGGTGACTTGCTATTGACTGCTTTTTCTCTCAAGCAGCAGTTATTTTTTTTGTTTTTCATGTCCATTGATTTTTTAAAGTTGTATTCTAGATATGATCAACCACACAGCATAGAAGTCTTCCTTACATTGAATTCCTCTGAAGTGTATTGGTATTTGTTATAGTACATATTTTACTGGTCTCAAACCGCAAACTCTGTCTGCCTTAGTGGCCAGCAAGTGAAATCTCCATTTAGTCCTTTTATCTTCCAGATGCTACTTTTTTGCTAGGCTCAGTAGAGTCTTCCTCACACATCCACACTTTACTGTTCGGCCAAGGATCTGGATGCCATTTACTATGCATTTCCAGGGGTTTCACCCTTCTGTGGTTCCCACACTCTTCTGGAATTTTCCCCTAATTTTTAGGTACTCTGCCAGTCTTGAAGTCTATTCTCTGATAGCTAGGTAAATAAGGCTGTGGCTTTTTTCAAATATTGTATGAATCTGGGGAGTGACCTCAGATAAAAACCAGCACTCAAAAAACTTATACCTTGAAATTTCAGCCTTGCATATATAGAATCCTCTCTGGTTTTTTTCCTACTTTTGACTATGTTACAGTGACTTTAGATTGCTGATCTCTGCAAAAATTTTGTAGAGAGTTAACTAAATCAAGGCATTCCATCAGTAGAAGCTGAAACGCTAAGTCCACGAAGTACATCTCAACTGGAAGTCAAACGCCTTGATGCTTTTTATGTGAAAGTGAACCTTTCTCATATACCTTGCCTCCTCATTCCATTTTCCTCATCCTTCCCATTATATCCCATTAGCCAGAACTACATTATATGCCATTCCTAAATCTATCACTTACAAGGGGAATGTAATTATTAACATTAACAAGACATTAGACTGAGGAGTAACATGGCTTCTTTAAAAGTATGTGGGTGCTCAATACCTATAGAAAATCTGTTTTTTTCAATGGGGGTTGGCTGTTGGATACAGTGATGCTTTCGCTACATCACCTAGACAACAATGCACTGGAATAATCTGCCTAATGTAGTATTTTGGAACTGCAGAATCTACAGGAAGACTACAATGATTTTAAGAAATGTATCAGAAATTTAAAGTCTATACAGACACAATTAAATGGATAACAGAATAGAATAAAACTGGATGTTTCAAATTACCAATTAGTTTACATAAAATCATAATCTTCTCTGAGGTGAATACAGAAAACTATTAAGCAGCAAAATCACAAAATTAAAGATTAATGTAAATAAATAATGAACTTGTCAGAAGATTGAAATTCATTATTAAATGTATCCATTCCTTTATGCTAGAATAATAAGACTAACACAGAGAAAAATATAAGGAAACAAATAGGTGATACAGTAAGAGAAATTACAATGATACAAGTATCTATGGGAGAAAAAAGCTCAGGAATAAAGAGGAAACTTAGCAAACATCAGAGAGGTATATATCATATATCTTTTTTTTTAAGGATTTTATTTATTCATTCATTCATTCATTCATTCATTCATGAGAGAGAGAGAGAGAGAGAGGTATAGAGATACAGGCAGAGGGAGAAGCAGGCTCCATGCAGGGAGCCTGATGCAGGACTCGATCCTGCGACCCCAGGATCAGGCCCTGGGCTGAAGGTGGCGCTAAACCACTGAGCCACCTGGGCTGCCCTGAATCATATTTCTTAACTTCTTAAACTCTAAGTCTCTCCTCCTAAAATTACATTGGTCCATGTTGAAAATCATAAAATACTTAAAACCATGAACATTCTGGTACTTCTAGATAAAGATAAAGAAACAAAGATAAGAATATAATCTCTTTTCCCAATGTAAAAACTGTAAGGAAAATAAAAATATTAAAACTAGCAAAAGATCAGTCAATATTAATGAAACAAGAGGGTCACAATCTATTGGCACAAACTTTAAGATTTTTTTAAAACAGAAGATTCTGGAAAAACATTCCTTGCTTCTTAAGAATGTTCATTAATAATCTCCTCCCCAAATTTAGATAGAAAAAAACGAAGAGGTTATTCTTATCTTTCCAGTCTACTGGGGCAGGTGGGACAGTGAGGGAAATTGGTGGTGAAAATAGGTGGTGAGGAGAAGCTGGTGGGAGAAAACAACAGAGGTGGCTCTCCCTGAAAGAGGTAAAGGGAGACCTGGGCAACACTGTCCAAAAGAAACTTTTATGATATGGAAACATTTCATAATAGCACTATCTAATACAGTAGGCACTAGCCACATGTGACTACTGAGCACTTAAAATGTGCTAATGCGTCTGAGGTACTGATTTTCAATTTTAGTTAAATAGCTACATGTGGCTAGCACCTACTATATTGAACAGCACACTTCTCGGATTAAACAATGAATAAAGAATAATAAGGTAAAGATCAAGAATATTTCTCCATAGGAACATACTATATATTCATATATAATATGAATGTTAGTATAGGGCATTTAAGAAGATTCCAGAAAAAGTGCTCAGGAATTCTTAAAAAAAAAAAAAAAAAAGACAAAAAAAAAAAAAAAACCAAATCTTCAATCTCTACTGAGGCTAATAAGCTTACTATCCCCAAATGCCAGGCTACTACTAAACCAAAGAAGAATATGACATAAAATACACACAACTCAAATTGAAACTGAGAGGAAGAAACAAACTGTCTTTAGGTGTGGTTGTACAAAATTAAAGCCACACAGTACCAGAATTTCCCAAGTATTTACAATTGAAAAGAATACAATAATTATGTAACATATTCACAACACACATTAAAAAATGCAGAAGACAAATCATTCTGAAAAAAATAATCCCTATAATTGTACATGTATTAAAAGTAAATTCTCCAAGAAGTTACTAAGAACATGAACTCAAGAAAATACAAGTTTAAATATGAGATGATAAAATTATATAATAAAGGAAATATCAGATTGAAACCTGAGTGAATAAAAGCCAAAGCACTATCATTACCAAAATAAGTAAAAACTGTTAAAGACAGATTAGATCAATGAAAATCAAATTATTGATATAAAGACTTGAGATAATACAAATGCAAATTAAAAGACAAACATTAAAGCAATTTTTTATTTTTATTTTTTTTTAAAGATTTTATTTATTCATGAGAGAGGCAGAGACATAGGCAGAGGGTGAAAGAGGCTCCCTATGGGGAGCCCGGTGTGGGACTCAATCCCAGGACCCCAGGATCACGACCTGAACCAAAGGCAGATATGCTCAACCACTGAGCCACCCAGGCGTCCCAAAGCAATTTTTTTAAAAGGTGAAAAACAGAGAAAGATTGTAAAATAGAATAACTAGTATTTCTGAAGCATATAAATGACAAATGAAGCAAGGAAAAAAACCCTGGAAGATCAAAGAACTCAAATACTACAAAATAGAATGAATATATATGGAATGATCCACTCTGAGATGAAATCTTACTAATCTTTACATATTTTTTTTAAAAAGAGAAACAGATTTCTGGGGGTACAAAACAAACAAACAAAAAAACAAAAACAAGTTACTTGCAAAGGAGAAAAATCTGTGGCTACTGGGAGAGCTCTCTGAAGAAGGGGAAAAAAGGTGTGACCCAAGAGTATTTCTTTTTTAATATTTTATTTATTTATTCATGAGAGACACACAGAGAGAGGCAGAGACAAAGGCAGAGGGAGAAGCAGACTCCCTGCAGGGAGCCCCACGTGGGACTCGATCCCAGGACCCTGGGATCACACCCTTGAGCCAAAGGAAGATGCTCAACCACTGAACCACCCAGCTGTCCTGACCCAAGAGTATTATATGCAACCAAGATGTCATGTATAAAAGTAACATGACATTTCAAATACCTAAGAGAATATTGATTCCTTAAGAAAGGAGATGAAAATGTTACTATACAGAAATATTTGAAAAGTCACAATTAAATGAATACACATTAAAAAAATTATAATAAAACAGTATTTTTTGGAATAATGAAAGCATGATGGAATAATGGGAAGCAAAGATGGAATAATGAAAGCATGAGACAATACAGAAGAATGCCAATCTTCCATTTCTATAACAGGAAGTCAATATAAAATGTCTAAAATTCATAAACCAAGAAACAGCAATATATACATATTACAAAAAAATGTATATTACTTAGAAATAGAGAAGGTTAAATATATACATTTCTAAAAGAATTTGAGGTAGCTGATTCAGGCGAGGGGAAGGATGGAACAGAAAAATGTCACTTCTCAGAATCCACATATTATTTAACTTCTTTTTTTTAACCATGTACATGTTTACTTGTATAAAATTTAAAATATTTTTAAAAGAAACTTCATGAGTTAAAAAATCCAATCAAAAATAAACCATGAACAAGAAAAATAAGGACTCTAAGATAAATGCTTCATAACTAACAGAGGGAGGGGAGACCCTATTTCAATATCCGCATATTGTTCAGTTTCCCAGTAACTAGTGCACATTGAACCCTTCATCAATAAGTGCCTGACAAGGGGATCCCTGGGTGGCTCAGTGGTTTAGCGCCTGCCTTTGGCCCAGAGCGCGATCCTGGAGTCCCGGGATCGAGTCCCACATCAGGCTCCCTGCATGGGGCCTGCTTCTCCCTCTGCCTCTCTCTCTCTGTGTGTGCATCTGTCATGAATAAATAAATAAAAATCTTTAAAAAAAAATAATAAGTGCCTGACAAAGTGCACAAAAACTTCTGTATTTGTATGTAAAGCATGGATTCCACCTTAACTCCCCACTACTGTTATTTTAAAATTTAGCACAATAGTGAGATTCAAAAACAGTCCATTATTAAAATGTAATACAAAATTTATTTTACAAAGAATATGAACCTGTAAAGAAAATAAAAGTTCAATAAAAAATAATCTCTACCATGTAGGTCCTGGAAGACAGGACATGGTATACTATTTTCACAATACCTTTGTATTTTCAGAAAACAGCTAATCGAGAACTATATATACAAATTTTGTGTTCTACTGAGTTATTTTATAGCTGTTCCTGAAAAACTTCAGGAATTGATCTCAAAATACTTTAAACAATATTCTAATCTTGGAACTTTCTTACACCTAAGGTTTTATAACTGAAGTACAGATCTATTCAGAGAAATAAAAGTAAATTCATCACTCCAAATTTCAAAATGGAATGCATACTGCCACTAAAATTGTATTACCTGGATTCATAAACAAAACGTGAGTTTTGTGAGTACATAAAGTTTTAAGTTCTAAATCATGAAAGTAAAAAATTTTGATAATTCTTATAAAACTGTCATCTCCTAGAGAAAGTTTAACTTTTAAAGAACTAGATTCATAAAATTAACAACCTTTCTGTCAGGTCCTCGTTCATGAGCTTTCTTTCAATTGATAATTAACACCAGTAAAGGGTTTTTTTTGTTTTTTGTTTTTGTAATACTCTTAAAATTAACTTGGTATTTTATAATATTTATTTTTTAAAATCCATTATTTCTACCAAAGCAACTTTAGTCTTAGAGATTTACATTTATGCTTCGAGTATTCTCCCATAACACGCTTGAATGACACAAAGAAAATATTTAAGTAATTTTATATCCTTGAAAATTATACAAACTTGACCTAGAATAAAAAAAAACAAAACAAAAAAACCCTACATGGAGTGCAAAGAGTAAGGTAAATTTGAGAAAATAAAAATGCAAATATGCATTTTAGCAGTCTCTTGAATTTATTAACCTAAAAGGTTTAATTTCCATTTTCCTGCATCAGCTTTATTTATAAAATGTCGTGCCCTATAAATACGCTGTTATTTTCTATAGTCAAGCACCCTCTTAACAAATCTTCTCATTAATATGTAAATTTAAAGTCAATCGGTCTTCTCCCTGACAGCCCCATGAATTCCTAGTGCACTGTATAATCGGCTTTGACTTGGCATCCACTATTTATCATCAAAGATGTCAGTTAGAAAAATTATGGAAAATGCACTGCAATTGATATGACTGCAATCTACTTTGTCAACACTTAATTGTTCCTCAAATCATACATTTACATATAAACAGCCTAAATACTGATCTATAATGATGCAAATAAACTAAATTAAAAATATCTTCTGCCCTAAAGAAGCTTGTTTATATATGATGTGTTCATTTGAGAATTTATTGACAAAAGTATGTTACATCAGCTCATCTCAAAAAGTATTTCTACTGATTTTCAATTCCTCATAAAAACAATTTTGTTACCTTTCAAGCATATAAACATAAACAAATGTCTTAAAAGTTCAATGAGAAACATGATTCTTCTTTCTGAAAAGCAAATTTAATTATAGTTGTTACCTAATTGCGATGTCTAAGCACTATGGATTAGGGAGGGGGAGCTTCAAAAATGGCTTCAACTGGAACATAGTAAGTAAACACAGAGAAACTTATTAAAGTAAGCAGAAAGACAGTTTAATTTGAAAGTCATGAGGTTAAAAAAAAAAGTCATAAAAAAAAAGTCATGAGATGATAGAATACAAAGAAAAGAATGCTAACCTAGAGATCAGATCTTTCTGTTTATATTTCTGGCTCCACATGTACAAGCAATATTATCTTAGGTGAGTTGTTAAAATCTACACGCCTCAATGTCATCATTTATAAAACGGGTATAATAATCACTACTATCCCATCTCAAATAAAATACTACTTAAGTACAGCAAAATAAGAAACTACTGAATTTAATGTATTATGGTGTTATTTTTCACATATTATCTTCGCACCTGAGAAAGAATTCCCTTGATTTTAATGAATTTGGTACATATAGGCAGTTTTTTACTTTAACTTTTAAATCAATATATTGTTTTAGTGAGAATGTTTTCTTGTAAAATCTTTCACTTCAAGGTAAATGGTGCTTTATATATCATAAAATGGTGTTCATACAGCATTTATACAAGTGGCTTCTGCCTGTACGTAGAAGGGGCTGAGATGCTAGAACGTCCACCTTTACACTGCTAATTTCATGACAGAAATACATTCAAGACACGATGGTAAGGATAAAACAGGATTGTAACAAGCACGGATTAAGGTATAGAGTACTGTTCCACTTTGTCTTTCTATCCTATATTATTCTCAGCAATTCTTTACTATATGGTATGCTTTCTACAAACTTAAGGAGTGAAAAATGAAAGCAGACAAGAATGCAAAATACCTCTAAATTTATTTCAGCTTGATGACTGAGCTTCTCAACTTTTTTTTTTTTTTTTTTTTAAGATTTATTCATTTGATAGAGAAAGCAAGGGCACACGGGCTAGGGGGGAGAGGCAGGAGAGAGAAAAGCAGACACCCTGCTGAGCAGGGAGCCCAATCCAGAATAGGGGGATAATACCTTGATATAATGACCTGAGCCCAATGCAGCCACTTAACCAACTAAGCCACCCCAGTACTCCCTTTAATTTAATTAAAATTAAAATTTTTAATTTTTAAAATTAAAATTACCACACGTAGTCCTAAAAAGTTGGATGCAACTTAAAGTCTAGGCCAAAAAGCCTACAGTATTACAAGTGGCTGGGCTGCTCACTGAAAAGTTGCTTAGTAAAACAGAATTCTAACAAGCCATACAGAAAGTCTGAGATGAGTAAACTCAGAGTAAGCATGAACATGGTCTAAATGGTGATAATCCACTTGAACCTTAAATGTATTTGTACCAAAAGTCTAACATCTTGGACAATCCCTAACTTCTATACTGCAATAAAGGATGACCCTTCCAAATCTATCCTGCTGGTACTGAACAGAAGACATACGTATACAGAGACAAAGGCCTGTTATCTTGATGATTTGGGAATCAACTGATACCACTTTAAATTAATAAATAAAGTGAAATGTGTTATCCAAAGTAAAATTTATAACCACTAGAAAAACTGAAATTAGTTACCAGGAAATACCTTTAAGGGGTCAACCTAGAGGTTATGAGAAGGAAGATTTATCTTTTATCTTACCATGTGCCTGAATTTCCTCTTAAAAAAAAAAAAGTTATAACTATAGTTCGCTAAACTCGGATAAATCTTCTATTTGACTGAGGTTTTCTTCTTTTCTTTCTTTAAGCCAAGAAATCTTTCTCAAAGGAAATCATATTCATAGATATATATGAAAGGCAGACAAAGATGAAGGCTGCTCTGGATCAGAGGCAAGAACCCAGAGAGCTGCAGAATCTAGAGCACCACTACCTCCCGTGGTTGTTCTATGGCAGTGTTACAGCATCCGCGAGGCCTAAGATGCACATTTGCACATTTGAAAACTAATGAATTAGTCTATTAACCACATAATCTAGAATACTACCAATGCCAAGGTTAGATTGCAAATAAGTGCAAGGTAAGAAATTACTTCGCCCAGTTTCAGCGTACCCAGGACAATGACCAGACTTCATTTCATGTTTGTAATAATTAATGTGCAAAGAACCTACATGTGAAAACAGAAGAAATACATGTAGCCTCAACTTTTTAAATTACTTATCAAAAAAGTAAATATATATGGTAGTACAAAATTTAACCTGCTAGCTTTACAAATAGCTTTCAACCTGAATTTTATCTAAAAATAAGATGAAATAAAATTCAAGGAACAAAAACACAAATAAATAGACTACAAAAACAGAGATTTTAAAATAGACATTTTTAGAAGCTATGGCAAGGAAGATGTATTTAATTCTAATTTCTACATAATAACAAAGCAAAGGATTATTTGCATAGGGATACTCAAAATGATTTGATGGTGGCAGGAAAGTAAGATTTAAAATCTTATTAAATAGTGGCAAAATTACTTTATTTTTTTTTTAATTTTTATTTATTTATGATAGTCACACAGAGAGAGAGAGAGAGAGAGAGAGGCAGAGACACAGGCAGAGGGAGAAGCAGGCTCCATGCACCGGGAGCCTGACGTGGGATTCGATCCCGGGTCTCCAGGATCGCGCCCTGGGCTAAAGGCAGGCGCCAAACCGCTGCGCCACCCAGGGATCCCGCAAAATTACTTTATAACATAAAAAATTACTTTGCAACCTTATAATGGAAAAAAAAATGTGAATAGCCACTCTGGAAAAGAATTGGCTGAAATCAAACAACTTATTATTAGCAACAAAAATCTCTTGTTAAAGTTACCATTTACATGAGAGAGTCAAGACAGTTGCAGCATGGGCATGTTGTTGCTTAAGTCCAGCAAAAGTGCCACCAAGAGTTTACTCTGTTCAGTGATAAATAAAATCAACTTTATAAAAAAAAATAATCATCTATGTAAGAGTCTATATGGCATGAGACTTTTATATATAAATAATTCAAAGCATATTTCATTTTTTTTAAGATTTTATTTATTCATGAGAGACCCAGAGAGAGAAAGAGAGGCACAGGCACAGGCAGAGGGAGAAGCAGGCTCCATGCAGGGAGCCTGATGTGGGACTCGATCCCAGGTCTCCAGGATCACGCCCTGGGCTGAAGGCAGCACTAAACCGCTGAGCCACCCATGGATCCCCACATATTTCAATTTTAAATCACCTAAACACTTTCTTAATATTAAAATGAAAAATGGAGTCAGTACTATAAAGTCTTATGGATAAAAATATATTTTTAAATATTTAAAATAATTTTTAATACTAATAATACTATCACTGTAAAAAGCACTGATGAATATTTTAAATATTTAAACCCCTTAAACATCTGAAAGCTAAACATGTCATCTACAGTATTATGAACATTCCTCCATTTTATATACATTTTCCTCTCACTTTATTTCTAATTAACAAAAGTAAAATGTACTGAACACAAATGTATTGAGCAACAAAAGTGTATGTACGTGTAAGTTTGTACATAAACCATTATGATATAATTGGGGTATTTTTGGTTTTTTACTTTTTAAGCAGTTGATTTTAAAAATCTATAATACTACTTTTTCCTTTTTAATTGAAGTTGACATGTTATATTAGTTTCAGGTGTACAACATAGCAATTCAACAACTCTACATTATGCTAGCTCATCACAACTGTAGCTAACATCACCAAGCAGTACTATTAAAATATGGCTGAATATACTCCCTAAGCTGTACTTTTCATCTCCATGACTTATTCATTCCATCACCTGGAAGCCTGTATCTCCTACTCCCTTTAACCCATTTTGCCCATCTTCCCATCCTCCTCCACTGGCTTTTTAAAAAGACAAAAAAAGAAGTATCACAATATTAGAATGAATGTGCTATTCTTATAATATTTAACTTCTTTTTTAAAACGAGTTTCAAATTTATACTTAAATATTGAATATATTCACAAAAGGATCTCCATTGCAAGCTATGTAAATAAAATTTTCTCAATTGTCAATAAAATAAAAAAAGGTATTAGTTATGCTTCTAATGCTAATATGCATAAAGAAAACTATTTTAAAGTTTATTTAATTATAAATTTCACTAAAATTCTATCAGCTTAAGTGAAAAATGGAAAACAAAACATTTTAAAATATAAAACTTTGAAAATGTAGTTTAAAAGTTTAGCAATATTTCTCATAAAGGCAAGAAATCTCAAGTATAAACTCACAAGTGCTAGAATCACATTACCTACTTGTACAAGTGAATTACATAACAGTCAAGACTTAAAAATATGAAAGCAACTAATCACCAAAGAAATCTATGATTTGGCAGTATCACTGCTAACACTGTACCAGACTGTTACTCCTAACAAGAGTTTATACCCTAAGAGTTTATACCTTAAGTCATACAGTATATATCAATTAGTGCCAAAATAATGAAAAATTACCTTTCAATTTATTTTTCCCTGCTTTCCAAAAGAACATAAATAAAAGGAGTCCTCCATAAATATGCAGATCTCTATATTTTACAACTATACACATTTTTAAAAGCTCATCCATTTTCTTAGTATACTTTATAATTGGAAGACCACTCAACACTTACCTCTTTCCAAGGACTGACAAATTGTGTACGAGCATATCGAGTTAGCATGTGGATTATGACAACTTGTCCCCACTCTTCTACATCAACTAGTAAATTACAGAGCTTGCGGTAATTCTTGTGAATCAGATCTATTCTATCCGGGCATACTTCTTCAAATGCCATCACAACACTGCCAGCTACCAGCTAGAAAAGGAAGAAATAGTAACTCATTAAAAAACTTTTCTTACCATCAAAGACTCTACTCAGGCATTACAGAGATACAATCAGTATTATGACAATCAATATTTAAAGTATTCAGTTATTTAAAAAATGATTGTTAATGTTTAAATAACAAATTTTAACTGTCACTCCCTCAAAGAATAATTTTTATAGCTGTAACATGTCTGAAAAGCTAGCTTCTTCCTGAAATATTACAATTAGTATTAAAAATTCCACCAATTTTTTTGTCACACTAAATTTCAATAAATTGTTCATACATGACTCAACATATTCATCACATACATTTTTTTATTTTTAAAGCTAACCTAAGTTCCAATCTAAAGATCCATCATTTAGTATATAACATTCAGAAAAATAATCAAGACTATAACAAAGACCACATCATATCAGTTTAAAATGAAAACAACAATGAATTTATTTTAAAGTGTGTGAGGAACTCTTAAGTGTCTCTGGTGTAAAACACTTTCAAATCTTCAACATTTTAACCCATTTGTTAATTTTTACCATTATTTTATTTACAAAGAAAACACACAGGCTAAGATTTTAGCATTTAATAACTGATGTAACGATGTGTACAAGGTGAAATAATGTATTACCAACAAAAGTCAGCTCTCTCCAAGACCAATTAATGAACTATAAATGCTGTTTGCTTAATTGTCATACTTTGGCAAAGTAGTGAAATTAAGCTATCTTTGGTATAAAGATACAAGCTAAGCAGAATACATAATATACAAATACTTCTATATATGTACCACTGTGCAGTTAGCCAACAATATAATACTGTTGAAAAATAAATTAATATCATATTCTTTCTAAACACTAGGGATCTTCATTTTAGTGTCTAAAATTTCCCCAATGACTTAAAATAAGCAATTAAATAGAAATGTAACTTACTGAAATGGTACTTTCTGAAAAATATTAGATACAATGATATTTGTATTTTTAGTGTTTGTCCCTCTACTTGGCTGACATTTAGTTTATTAATATGCAACCAACAATACAATTGAAAGAAAACAGCTCAGAATATAGACTTGCTATTATGCTAAACAAGTTTCCAGTCCTGTGGGGATTTTATGAATTACCAATCAGTATAAACGTGAAGCCGCATTTATTGACTCCAGCCCTGCCCATGTACTGGTGCCTGCTGGTCCCAGCATGAATGCACTTCAATCGAAAAAGCAAAGAATTGATTATTTGTGTGAACTAAATAAAAAATGTATTATACGTATAATTTCCTATTTGCTATTGATATGGAAAGGAAGTTAAGTTCATGTTTTCATCTCCACATTTTGATATCTCCTGCACAAATCACTCTTCAAAAATTATATTCTGTGATAACCATATTTCTAAACGATTAAGATTTAGCATCATTTAAAAATCTCTTAAAACAACTAAAGTTTAAGATATCAAACCAAAGAATAACTTAGTATTTGTGAAATATATCTATCCATACATATATTTTATATAAATGCCAATCTTACATTAATAGAAGATATAATATCAATTGATAAGACATTAAGGTACAAAAATAAATAATACTAGAATAAAATAATCCATGAAACTAAAATAGCAATTCATCAAAGTTTCAATTCAAGAAATACTATGCAAAATCAAGTTATTTTGCCTAAGCCTAGAGGATTTTTTTTCAAAGTGTTTAGTAGAGACACCAAACAATGAAAAGAAAAATCAGCTACCAAATGCTATTAAATGTTATTAAATTTATTAAACCAAGAGCTATAGGTACAACATAATTCTAAAGTACTAAGAGGTAACATGAAAAACAGAAAATACTTTAAGTATGAATATAATTGAAGGAAACACAAAAATAATTAGAATATAAAGAAATGTACCTTCACAAAATAAAACTGACCATTTTAGATATTTCCATGTATGCATTTAACAAAATGACCCTAGGCTAAACAATGCCAGAATTGATAATTTTGGTCTATTAAACATTCAATATTCTATAAAACTTCCAGAATTAAAATAAAATGATCTACTCGGATTTTAAAACCAAAAATATTGGTTTCCCAAAAACAGACAGTTAATTTCCATATCACTGTGTCAATAGTAGCTTTTTATATAAGGGGAAAAATAAATCACTCCAACAAAACTAGCAATGAGCTCATCAAATTCAAATGCAGTTTTCCATTTATGTATTTTTTATATTAAAGCTATAAACATGGTTCATTTATCTTCCCTTGGTTGCCACGTTTTTCTGTGCTGTTGCTATGAACTTCAGCCATTAGCTGTGCTCCAAGGTAAACTACATGAACCATCAACAAAAGTGACACCCCATCTATGGAGTTCATATTTTCTCCAGATTATCTATGCTAGTTGACAAGCTGGTAATGAAAAAAATCACACTAAGCAAATGGTTCCTCTAATAACAATAAATTTTCTATAAAATTATGAAGGGTACAAAACGTTTCCTTGCATCTATTTTGTCATGAATTCTAATTAACGTTGCAAAAACCTGAGAGTGCTGGGTCATCACAAGAAGTGCATCAAGGTTTGATTGATAATATGGTATAAGTTGGCCAATGCTGCCAAGATTTTCTTCTCTTAAATTAATGGCCATCCAACCTGCCCTAATCATACAGCCCAAATGATATTCCCCTTCTTATTTCAATTTTCTTGAGGCATGGAAAATGGGAAAGATCAGTCATTTATCTTCTAATAGCTGGATAATAGATCTATCACAATAAAACATCTGCACAAAATCAGAGGTGTGGGGGTTTTTTTGCCCACAACAGTGAAGCTTTTACCAACATTAAATCAATAACATAAAATGGTGTCTTAGCACCATAGTTTAGTTATGAACTACCAATATATTCATTAAACACCATTTTGTAGCTAAATTAAGGAGAAACTTTATCACTAAAAAAAAAATAAACAACTGAGTTTTTCAGTAAGGACTGAACTAATCTGTTTTCTTAAGAAATTCTGTTTTCTATTAGAAAGCTAAATGCTATACACAAAGGATTTCTTTAAAATTAACCTGAAAGAAACAGAAAATAAATACCACCTTGCTTTTGAGATGTTCTAAATAAGGCTGCTATGCTTAAATTGCTCAACAAATATGGATTTCTACCTTTTAAAGACAAGCCAGAGAAAGCATTATAAATTTAAAAAATGAATTTGTAACTGAATATCAGAAAACGTGCATTTAGGACATGTTAAGTAAAGAATATAGGATGACAACAGTAAATCTAGGATCATACAATGAAATTATAAAAAGAAAACTTGTAATAGTTGATTGGGGATAATGCAACATAAATAAAATATTCTCTTTTAATTTCACTGACTATAGTTGTGGGATACATGTCTTTCAAAATTTACAGATAACTTTAAGACAATAGTTACCTGAGTAACCCTAAAATGTTCTTCTGGTTATTTTACCATTACTATATTCCTTAACCCTACATGATGTATTTTTAGAAAAGGACTATTTTAATGATAAATATTAGTCTTACTCTAGTTGTATGGAAAAAGTATTCTATTTTAATATGTTTATACTTCCACCTTTCCTTAAAATGTAATTATAGAACTGTCTTTCTTTGGACTAAAAGAAGTAACAGAAGGTATATCTCAAAGTCAAAAGGTTAAGTGAAGAAAAGTTTTAAACAGATTGACATCTTTCAAATTTATACTTATCAGCAACTATAGCAATGTTAACATCATAATGATCCCAAGAAGTTCTTGCTGATAACAAATAAATTATTTTTCAAAATGTGGAAATAAATTAGACATGCACTGTTCACTTAATTGGGAATTTTTTTTAATTGGGAAATTTTAAAAAATAATAATAATTGGGAAATTTTTAAACAAAAATGATTTGGAATTCTTACTGGGTTTGTTGTTTGTTTGTTTTTAAGATTTTATTTATTTGATAGATAGTGAGAGCAAGCAAGAATAGAGTAGGGGCAGATGGATAGGGAGAAGCAAACTCCATGCTGAGCAAGGAACCCAAAGCAGAAAAGCAGGGCTCCATCCCAGGACCCTGAGATCATCACCTGCTCTGAAGGCAGACACTTAACCAACTGAGCCACCCATGCACTCCGGATTCTTACTGGTTTAAATGTCAATACTGACATTATTAATTTGGGGAAGGAAATAAATACAGCTGTCTTCTTTCAGTAAAGAAATATAAGAGACAAAGGTAAGTAATAAAGCTAAGATCCATAAATATCAGAATATTTTAAACCTTTCTACAATAGATTATAATCACACAAAGGAAAAATTATCAGAAAATGTTCTCAAAACATAATTAATTTAAATAACAGGAAGGCAAGTTACAGTACCTGGGTAAATCTCAACCTCCTAAAACAAACCCAGAAAAATTAAAGATGAAAACCTATGCCTTAAGCATAACTAAAAAACAGGGAATATCCAAATTTCATATTATATGTAAGTAGAAAACTAAGTCCCAAATCCCAGAGAGTTATTCTTCAAGCTTGTATCATAAAACTTCACAAAGATCTATGGCAGCCTAGAAAAAACTGCCCATAACAAAGCAGTAAGGAGTTGGTTGTAAACAAAAGGGGGAAATAAAGTCGACAGGAGAAAAAGAGTACTCTAAGTGTAAAAACAGTGCATAAGATTCCTGGTAGATCCAACAAATTACAAAGAAGAAATTTCAAGAGGGTAGCAGGTGGAGGGAGGATTCAATGAGGCTATCTGGGTAAAGAAAAATTTCAAGAATTGGAACAAGTCAAAAAAGAGATAGAGGAAAAGGAGTTCCTTATAAACTATAAGGTGACAGAAAAAAGAAACCAGAGGAGGAAATTCAGGATCCTAGAAGACCAAAAAAGAAAAAAAAAAATCAATCAAAATAACTTTAGGACATACACTCCATGCTCTCCCTCAAAAAAGCCATTTAATAGAAAAGCATTATTTTGCTATTCTAACAGAAAGGGTGCTCATACACTAGCAATTTTGCAAACTACCTCAAACTCAAACTACTAACCCTATCCAAAGAAATGTAAAGATGTAAGTAATCTACATGTATTGAAAACAGAAAGTGAAAATCAACAATTCAACTGCTGAGAAGTAACCACAAAAAAATTAATGATGAAGCATAAGAAAACTAACACAACACTCCAAATTGAAGTAATAAGCATCCTCAAAGAAGCATCTGAAGATAAGAAAAATGAACACGCATCAGAAATTCATAAAAGAGAACAGAAATAAACAAAAGACATCAGGAAGAAATAAAACAGAGGTTGACTGAACCCAAGAAAGAACTGAAAAGGGAAGAAAATAGTCAACATGATCATTCAATTGCAAGGTGCCCCTGCAAGAAAACAGTTGAATGAAAATTTAGTAAGGGGAATTAAAGAAAGGTAAAAAACCAAGTGAACAAAAATGAGGTAAAGAAAGAAGTAAAAAGGTTTAGAGAGACAGTGGTTGAAATGTAGATAAGAAAAGAAGATCCAACATACATAAAATTGAAATCCTGGAAGAAATAAAAGTAACAAACAAAATTGTTTAAAACCATCATCTTAAAAAAAAAAAAAAAAAAACTTTGCTAGAAATAATGTAAGTTCTGAATCTACATTTTTAAAATGTTCACAGAGTACCAGAAAAAATTGACCCACATCACGTAACCCTGAGACACCATTTAAAGCTATTAAATTTCAAAGATAAAGAGAAAATCATCAGGGTCAGCATCTTACTTAATAGAGATACATTACAGGCACTTCCTTTAGATTGAAACAAAACAAGTATGCTCACCATCTCCACTACTACTGGTATACAGGTCTATAATTACACAAAAGAAATGAATAGTCATAAGAATTGGAAAAGAAGAAGTAAAATCACTCTATTGGCAGATGATATATTTTCTAGAATAAACTATGGAGAAAAAATGATATAACTAAATCAAACAATAAGAGAACTTGATTAAGAAGATATAAAATTACCATACAGAAAATCAAGAACTTTTTTATATGCCAATATAACAAGCTCAATGTGAAGCAATTTCAATTTACAGTAATATCAAAGAGGTCAAACTACATATTAATACAACTCTAAACCAATATTTAACTCAATCAGCAATCCTCATCTCACCACTCCCACAAATGTACGTGCTAGCATTCTGAAACACTTGCTCTTATCTTGGGATTGAACAAGTAAATATGCTGAGGATAATGAGAGCCACATTTTTTAATGTTGGATAAGGAAGCTGAAACGGTAGGAGGCTAGAAGGAACCCTATACTATTGTAAGACATATCAGTATAAAATACTGCCATTTAATACAGGCAGAAAAATAAAGATGTCTTTTGAGTTAAAAAATATATAAACATGAAACACTTTGGGAAAAATGAGTGCCTCTTAAGTGACAGACCATCAAAGCTCCCAAAACATCTACCTGCAAACACTAAATAGGATATACACCATTTGGGAAGCAAAGTGTTAAAAATGATAGTAAGCACCTAATTACAATCACCAAAAAATTAACAAATTAATTCCACAATCATTCGACAAACATTAAATATCTACCAGGAACAAGTACTCAATGTTTTCTGTGTTTTGGAAATAAATGGTCAGAAATTAATAACCAACTATTGCAAATTTACAAAGAAATTATCCTTTACATTCCTTTTTCAGTCCCTGATAGCTTACTTGGAATATGTATTAATCCCCTTTTATGGTGTCCGGCACTATGACAAGGGTTTTATAATACAACAGCTCTTTAAACACAAATAACACTTTATCATTAGAAATTACAAGCCATACATATTTGGGAACTGAAACTTAGGAAGGCTTAATATATAGCTACCAAGGGGCAGAAGTTCAGACACAAACCCAATTCTAATTCCAAACACTACAATTTTCACCTATGACATATCTTGTTTGGGAAGACATGCACACACTATAAATGCAGATTTCATTCCTGGGCCATGCAACAAATTTGTTAGTCTATAATGTAACAGAAATCATGGTAAACTACATTAAAATAAAGGATCTGTTTCTTATAGATCTTATTTTATTCTCCACAGTCCTTGGCAAATGTCTTGCACATCAAAGAAACTAAATGTTTTTGTATTATTACTAAAATCAAGTTAACCATAATACCAATAATACTGATTCCACATCTGGGTCCTAGAAGCAGATAACAAGTATGCCATGCAGAAGACAAAAAGAAAGCAAATTTTTTTTTCTGTCTTCATTTATTAGCCAAATCTATGTTTACTTACTTCCTATATTACATCAAATACTATAGAAGAAATGCAATGAAGATTTCTGCTATTTGACAGACTAAATTTGCCAGATGGCTTAGGAATGAAATCTTCAACCATAATTTCATGTGTAATATAACATTTTCTAAGTAAATAGTGGGAGGGCGAGTATATATTGAAAAACTCATTAAAGGAAGTAAAATGTTCAACAGAATTTATTCACTTCATTCAAAAAGAAAGCAATGAAGGAGAAATGAGGAACAAAAAAGACATGAAACAGAAAAACAAGTAAACAGCTATAAATTCAATCAATAATACTAAATGTAAATGGATTAAACAATTTAATCAAAAGGCACATGTTGTCATAGTGAATTAAAAAATCCAACTATATGTTATTTACAGGAGACACATATTAGATTCAAAATTACCAACAAGTTGAGAGTAAAAGCAAAGAAAAAGATATATCATGTAAACAGCAACCATAAGAAGGCAAAATAGCTGTACTTATATCAGACAAAATAGACTTTAAAACAAAGGTGTTATTAGAGATAGACATTTATGACAAAAGGAAAATTAAAAAACAATTATATATACACCAAACAAAAGAACTCCTAAATATATTAAACAGTGACAGAAATGAAGAGGAGATACAGACTACCCTACAATAATAGGAGACTTCAATACTGCACTTTATATAATGGACAGAACCAGAATGAAAAGGATCAACAAAAAAACAGAAGACCTGAACAACACTATAAACCAATTAGACCTAACATATCTATAGAGCACTCCACCTACCTAGAGGAGAATACACATACTTCTCAAGTGCACACTGAACATTCCTCAAAATAAACCATATACTAAACCATACAACAATAGTTATATGAACCTAGTGGCTAGTCTGTTGGGGAGCTGCTACTGAGCAACACACATGCTGATATCTGATATGTGGGGACAGCACCCTAAGATGGGTAGGTATCCTTTTCCTCAAGAGTGTGAGCCATAATGGGGGTACAGAAGCCTCTATCAGAGATACCATTATACCAGATCCTCCAGACGTCTGATCACAGACCCCTTGTGTCATCACTACTCCTAGACTTCATTATCACTATACAAAAAGAATGGGAGGGGGGAAGGGAGGAGGAGATAAGTACATTCACAAAAGATGACTCATACAACCAGTATGATCACTCTTACCAGAATAAAAGTCCTACAGATAAAAGTGTTTTAGAATATTTTTTAAAAACACATTTATAATACCAAAACATACTCCTCTAAGTTTTTAATCTCTTTAATAATTTCTAATACTTTATTTTAAAAACAGTTATTTGTTCCCAAGTGATTCAGCCTTTAAAAATCCTAAGAGGGACGCCTGGGCAGATCAGTGGTTGAGTGTCTGCCTTTGGCTCAGGGTGTGGCCCTGGAGTCTCAGGATCAAGTCCCACATCCAGCCCCCTTGCATGGAGCCTGCTTCTCCCTCTGCCTATGTCTCCGCCTCTCTCTCTGTGTCTCTCATGAATAAATAAATAAAATATTTTTAAAAATAAATAAATAAAAATCCTAAGAAATCGTTGCTTGAAATAAAAACTTTGCACTCAAAGTAGTTAACAATTTAGCCACAGATTTTTTTCCCAACTTGTTCTTCAGACTCCAATGAAGAAATATGTAACAGTCTAAAATTCTAAATACAATACTTCTCTTTATAAACATATTTTTATTCAAAGATTTAATGAACTCCATTAATACTTATACCACTTCAAAGTCAGTAAGAATAATTATACCACATATACAACAGCAAAATACTATGCAAAGAAAACACAATTTTATTTTGACACAAAAAGGTTATCACTTACTGTGCTTTTATCTTTTAGAAGTTTTTCAATTACTTCAATTAACATTTCCTTCTGCTCTGGATCAAGGCTAAAACATAAAAAGAAAAGGACATACATTAAGTTTTTTCCCTTTAATTCTAATTTTAAATGAAGTAAATCATTTCAAGAATATTAAGAAAACTTTTTAGGGGAGAGGGAGAGCAAGAATTACATAAAGATAAAAAGAAACAGGGAGCCCTGAGTGGCGCAGCGGTTTGGCGCCTGCCTTTGGCCCAGGGCACGATCCTGGAGACCCAGGATCGAATCCCACGTCGGGCTCCCGGTACATGGAGCCTGCTTCTCCCTCTGCCTGTGTCTCTGCCTCTCTCTCCCTCTCTCTGTGTGACTATCATAAATAAATAAAAATTAAAAAAAAAAAAAACAATTCTGAAATAAAATGGGACGCTTTACTCCCAAATGTGTCCTATCTTTCCCTTCAAAGTTCATATTAATTTAACCCAGACACTAATACCATTAAAGAAGTATTTAAATATCAACTTCACTTCTAAAAAATAGTTGGAAAAATCTTTAAAAAGTAATTACAAGTAGATAAATGATGAATTCTGTTTTTAACTAAGGAAAAAAAGTAATAGGACAGCAATGTTTTTTTACTATGGATACATAATGGTCAAAAACAAATAAAGAGAATTCCCAAGTAAAAATCTGGTATCATTTCAGTTCAGTAATAGAGACACGCATTACAAAACCTGCCATCTAAAACCAAAACAATATAAGCAAAGGCTTACATATACAGAATTAAGAAATGCATCCTATTAGCAGCTCTAAGCACTGAAATATTGGTAACAATATAATTTCTTCGTAAAATGGAATTCAACTACTGTCCATTTACTGTGAAGCTTAAGAATACAAAGACAAATAAGACAGTCTAATGAAATCCCAAACACAATCATACCCTATAGTAGAAATATGTGTAAGAGAGGACAAGAATAAAAAAAGCACCAGTGGAGGCAGAAGGATTATGGAGAACTTCTCAGAGGAAGTGACATCTCAGATGAATTTAACAATTCAGCTTTAAGTGAAGAAAAGAGATTTTTTTCTAGGTTAACACTAAACAGACAGTTCTAAGTTAAAAACATTTTATGTAAGGACGCCTGGATAGCTCAGTGTCTGCCTTCGGCTTGGGGCGTGATCCCGGGGTTTGGGATTAAGTCCCACTTTGGGCCCCGTGTGGGGAGCCTCCTTCTCCCTCTGCCTATGTCTGCCTCCCTCTCTCTCTCTCTCTCTCTCTCTCTCTCTCTGTTTCTCATGAATAAATAAATAAAATCTTAAAAAAAATTTTTTTGTAGAGGACTAAGAGGCAGTACTGAGCTACTAGATTATAAATTCCAGGCAAGGAGAGTAAGGACTGGGGCTGGAGAGGTAAAGTGGGGCCCAGTGATGGACTTTTAATCTGTCACAGCGAGCTTGGATCTTATTCTGCAAGTATACAGCAAAAAAAGATAGTGAGTGAAAAGCATATCTGACAATTAACTTAAGAAAATGTACTTTTTACACACTTATATAAGTTTATTGCTGACCATTATAATTATCTGAACAAACTTTTTAATTCTTTCAAATTCTAGCTACAGTCTCCCTTCTCCCAGCAGTCTTTTCCTAACTAATCCCACTTCCTTCATTATATCTTTACATTATGAAGCTCTACACAATAATCTTTCAGCCACATCCTATCAGTCATGGTTAGTATGCATTTCTATATTTATAGATTGTTTTTAACCTTTCATTATCGTTTATTCTGAAGAGTTTTCTGTAATTATCTTCCTAAGGATTTCAGAAAAGTTACTGATGTATCTCACCTCAGTGAGCCTAAGGGCTAGAAGGAACATCACCATCTCCCTCACTTCCCAGATAAGGGAACCGAGGCCCAGGGAGGCCAAGGGACTTGCTGGCAACTCACATGGCAAGAATGGCAAAGCTGGCACCACAGAGAAGACAGTGTGCTTTCCTCTCTGCCACAGGACAGCCCTGGGTGCCAGCCGCCATCCAGCGTGCCAGTGCACAGTGAGAATGATAGACAAGTGGGTGGACAGAGAGACAGGCAAATAGGTACGTAAGTATTACAACTATGAGCAAGAATGGCTGGGAATAGCACACCTGTATTTTACTGTCTTTTTCAATTGGGAAAAAGAGGGAACACCTTATATTTATAGAAACGCATATGCTAGTATCTTATTTAACTTGCCTTTAATTATTTGGCATTGGTTTGATTTTTTTCCTCGAATATATGATAATACATCCTCTACCATTTTCATACATCTTACACATACGATCCAACACCAAAACACAAAATGATCTTGATAAAAGCTTGTGGAATCAATGGTAACAGAAAATAACACTAAATTATTATAGATAATTATTTTATTTAGGCTTTTATTTAGGCTTTTTATTTAGGGTTTCCATAAGGATTAAGCCACTGTAGGATATTTTAATAAATATTATACAAATATGGTATGGTGCTGTATTTTAAAATTCATTAAAATAGCTCTATAAAAGACGACAAGGGAGGGAACATCAGGGCCAAGATTGGAAGAAAGGAGAACAAAGTGAGTTGATAAGTATTTACTCCAAAGATACAAATGTAGCGATCTGAAGAAGCACCTGCACCCCAATGTTTATAGCAGCAATGTCCACCATAGCTAAACTATGGAAAGAGCCCAGATGTCCATCAATACATGAATGAATAAACAAGATGTAGTATACCCCCCACACAGACACACACGGAATACAACTCAGCTATCAAAAAAAGAAGAAAAAAGAAAGAAAAGAAAGAAAAGAAAAGAAAAAGAAAAGAAAAGAAAAGAAAGAAAGAAAAGAAAAAAGAAAAGAAAAGAAAAGAAAAAAAGAAAGGAAGGAAGAAAGAAAGGAAGAAAGAAAGAAATCTTGTCATTTGCAACAATGTAGATGGAACCAGAGGGTATTATGCTAAGCAAAATAAGTTAATCAGAGAAAAACAATTATCATATGATCTCACTCATGTGGAACTTAAAAAACAAAACAGGATTATAGGGGAGAGAGGAAAAAATAAAATGACGAAATCAGAGAGGGAGACAAACCATAAGAGACTCAATCATAGGGAACAAACTGAGGGTTGCTAGACAGGAGGAGGGGAAGGAATGGGGTAACTAGGTGATGGACATTAAGGAGGGCACTTGATGTAATGAGCACCGAGTATCATAAAACTGATGAATCACTGACCTCCACCTCTGAAAATAATGTTAATTAACTAATATATTAAATTTTTTTTAAAATTAATTTTTAAAAAATAAAAGAATAATATAAATTTAAAAAGAACAAAGTTCAGAGACTAATACACTTAAGATTCTACCATACAATAAACAGAAAAAAAATCTTCATTTTCTAGTAAAATACGTGTATGTGTACATGAGAGATATACTATATAAATGAGAATTCAAATTCCATTCATTTTTAAGTTATAACATCTGTAAATTATCACAGGCCCTAAAAGGCTTACAAGTAAAAACCAGCATAGGGTCTCTATAACCAAAATAAAGTTAAAGATGTCTAAAGAATGTTTGTGGGGAGAAAAACTGTCACTGGGTTTACTTAGTATGAGGACAGACTGACAGTAAGAACTAATAAAATAAGCCTCCATAGGCTGTAACATTCCACATACCATTAGAGATCATTGGTATTATTAACAGAGCACCTACCTGTACAATTTCTGTATTGCATGGGCTGCATTCTTCCTAACATATGGTGATAAATCAGCAGAAGCCTCCTTAATAGCAAGCATCATAATGGGTACAATAATTGGTACTCTAATACTTGACAGAACTCTCAAAGCACTTGCACGGATTAGTTGATTTGGATCCTAAAAACAGTATAAAAATATTCATCAAGATTTCAAGTTCAATATTTCAAAGATATTTTTATGACAAAATTAATTGGTATGCACAGGGTACAATATAATAATAGGAAAAAGCTACTTAATTTAAAGAATCAGTATATGGAAAATGGGTAAGTAAAAAGAGTTAAGTAAATCTTTATTTCCCTGAATAATGTTTGAACAAAAAAAGTAACGGTTATAATTCTAGTTGATCATTCATTACTAAACATGTTTTAGTAATGGGTTTTTTGAGTTTCACAATCATAAAATGCTACAGGTTATAAACTTTATCTTTAAAGTCATGTCCCTTCATTATACACTTTCAACAACTAGTTGGTATAATGATGAAGAGTTCTTTGATGCACGATAATGATTAAATAGGACATAAAGGAACATACAGAAAATGAAACACAGGGAAAGGTTTAATTAGTTATATATATTATTTTCTAAGGACACTGAATAGGCAAAGTGAGAGACCTTTCAACTCTTTTCAAAACACTACTGTGTCATTTAGATTATTACTCTACTTCTTTAAGTAACACACCTTCAACTCTCCACAAACCTCGGTAGCTATTTGCTGGTTCACTCTATTATTTACCTTCAGAGCTCGCTGAAAAGTGCTTATGGACAAGAGTGCCAGATCCTGCTGTTCTTCAGCATACCGGACCAGGTAAACATATACTAACTTCTTGATCTGTTAAAAAATAATAATAATAATTTAATCCTAGCCAGAGTGAAAATTAAAAATTGAATGGTTTGAATGCCAAATCCATTCTCAACTTTCCTAAAGTAAATAACTGAATAGCTTATATTGTAATATAAAGATAACATATTGTAGGATAATGAATGGCAACAGAAAAAGCTTGTAAAATAAGCATTTTAATAATCTGATCTATAATAGCAACATCCTATCAAGGTGTTCTGTAGTAACTCCAACAGGTCTTAAGGGCTAACTTGTTTCAAGCTTATGCACTCCTTGCTTGCCGACTTAAGTAAGTCCCTTTGTAGATAAACTAACCTATTTATTCCTTCAGATCTGCAGACCACCGGCCTTGAGGAGGGAAGGACCAGACTTCCCCAGGAGAGGAGTCCTGCCCACACTGGTATACAATCGCTGCTGATGCCATCAAATTTGTTCAAGGTCATGTCCATGATTATCCACCTGGGCACCACCTTCCCCTGCAGGTAGCCAGCCCACCTCCAGCCCTCAATGTCCCACATCTTCCCCCTTTAAAACCTTCTGGCTTTGTCTGGACAGGAAAGACAGTCTTTGGGATATAAGTCCACCACAGTCCCAGGCTGCCAGCTTCCTGAATAAAGCAACTTTTCCTTTCCAACCATCACTGTCTCTCTATTGATTTTCAAGCAGGGAAGCAGGTGAACCTGAGTTCAGAACCAGTGGTCTGGTAACACTACCTCCTGAAGAAAATAAAAAAATCCCTGAGCAAAACTCAAACAAGAATATTAAAATATAACTGAATTGTAAAAATACTTTCAAAATGAGGGATACAAATACTAGAAATAATTTGGGTTCTGTTCACTAACTATATAGTATTTGAATTTAATTTCTTTATCAATCAAAAAATTTCCTTATCAATCAAAAGGTGCTGGAGTCCCAACTCTGATTGTATGGTAATATTACATTCCAATATATATTACATGATATTTTTAGCTCAGTAAGAATAAGATATTACAATAATACCAATTTAATGTAATAAAAATTCTACAAGATTGGAAGGGTCTTCTAAAAATGGTTATAAATGGCAATTTAATCGCTAAATCTATACTAGAATTATGAACAGAAAAATTAAATAAAAATTAGAATTTCAGTTGAAATTCATCAACTGCTCATAGCCTCTTCCTTCTCAGTATCTTTATATTTTTTTACATTTTTTTTTTTCCTTCTCAGTATCTTTAGATACCAGCGCCTGATTGTGTATGTCTCAGTAGATCTAAAAGTTTACGGGATGTTCAAAGAGCACAGGAACTAGGGGAAATAGCTGGAAATAGGAGGAATTGATTCTGGAAAGGAAAGAGAGTACTAACCAGGCCATACTTTATGCCATACTAATCAAAACTGAACTTCTATAAGGATAACTGCCATGGCCTTCCTTCCCTTCCCTTCCCTCATACACCAATTTCCTTTGACACAGTGTAGTTTTGTCTCGTTTTTCTTAAGTAAGCTATAGGCCCAATGTGGGTTTGAACTTACAACCCCAAAATCAAGAGTCACATGCTCTACCAATTAAGCCAACAATGTACCCTAACAGCATAGTTTTGAGTTACTTCACTATCCTGTTTGTTCTTTCTGAACTTATTCCAATTTGTCTATATACTTTCAGTGTAGTACTTCAAACTACAAATGAAGTTTAAGGAGAACAAACAAGTTTAAGGCCATGTTCCATGTGAGGGGCTTCCACTGATACAACTAATTCTTAAACATAACAATACATCTTTTCTAAATGTAACCATTTACTCAAACCATACTTGAGTAAATGTTCTGGTGAGGTTTTTTTCTTTTAAAAAAAAGGCAAGATCTAACATTTATCTATAAAAACTGTCAACATCTTAAATTCAATATAGCATGGCACCCTCTTAGGATAATTTTAGATTTTAACTTGTATTTCAATCTATTTTGATATTCTTTACAATTTTATAAGTACAAGTGAAAACTTAATGAGCATACTTTCTATATCTGCATTAATATTTATTTAAATAGCTAAATATACCATGTTAAGTTGATACCAATCCATTCTTCTACACTGTATGGACAGGGTTATAAGTGAAAGTTAACAAAACATTTATTTCCAAATACTCTTTCATAGTGAATGGATCAATTAAGTCTTAAAATTAAAACTTAAAATAGGGCAGCCCCAGTGGAGCAGCGGTTTAGCGCCGCCTGCAGCCCAGGGCCTGATCCAGGAGACCCCGGATGGAGTCCCACGTCAGGCTCCCTGCATGGAGCCTGCTTCTCCCTCTGCCTGTGTCTCTGCCTCTCTCTCTCTCTCTCTCTCTCTCGCTCTCGCTCTCACTCTATCTCTCATGAGTAAATAAAATAAAATATTTTTTAAAAACTCTTAAAATATTAAAACTCAGTACCCAATGCAGTCTAGAATCTGTCCCAAAATTCCTTTCCAGTCAAAGAGGAATAGTCAGTGCCCAAATATAACTTAAATTTTTTGTCTCAATCCCCCAAGTTCTGATAATCATATCTTCAAAAAGCAAAAATGAGGGCAGCCCAGGTGGCTCAGCGGTTTAGTGCCACCTTCAGCCCAGGGCCTGATCCTGGAGACCGGGGATCCAGTCCTTCGTCAGGCTCCCCGCATGGAGCCTGCTTCTCCCTCTGCCTGTGTCTCTGCCTCTCTCTCTCCCTCTGTGTGTGTCTCTCATGAATAAATAAATAAAATATTTTTTAAAAAAAGCAAAAATTAAACAATAAAATGTCCATCAAAGATGAATAGTAAAATAAATTACAGGACACCCATATAACACTATACTAGGCAGTCCCTAAATAGATTTAAGTAAATCTGTACTTGACATTAAAAATGTCTTTGTAAAATGTTTAAAGGTACAAAACAGTATGTATTATATGATCTCACTTCTATATTAATAAAAAATACACATATATAGCACTAACTATGTGCAATTAATTCATTTTAAATGAACAATTCAATGAGCAGGTATTATTACTCCTATTTTACACATGAAGAAACTGAAACACAACAAGGTTTAGTAACTTGACCAAGAAAGCACATCTATTAAATGAAGAACCAGATTCAAACCTAAGCATAAGTTAAGAAATCTATTTATTAAAATGTTAAGAGTGACTATACTTGAGTGGTAATATTATCCAGCGACCGTCACTCTCACTCTTTACATCTTTATTATTTAATTTTTTTACAATGAATGTTAATTTTGTGTTCAGATAAAACAATAAAGACATTTTTACTTCGGGGTGAATCTCCTCTTCCAGATCTCCTCTACAGTAGAATGGTACTTTCTCTGATTATAAAAGTATTTTAAACTGTTTCATTATAAAAAAAAAAATCTCAAACCGAAAATATGTCTAAGTTTATATATTTCTATAAAGACAGCTTTTTCTATATCACTGATAAGATGCAGCCACTGAAACTGTTTTAAACCTCTTCAAAATGTCAACAAAAAGCCCAAGCTAAATGAACAAACTGCCAGTCAACCAATCTGTGACAGTCCCTTACTTTGGAACATTAGCCTATCAGGAACAAACACACTCTTAAAAAAAAAAAAAAAAAAAAAACATACCTCTGAGTGCCAATCAATCAACAGCTGTTTCACCCAAGTGATCACATAACTACAGATGATATCAACCCACTAAGGCCACTGAAAGTCCACAAACCCTTTCAATGTTCACTCAGAACAAGCAATCTTACACAAGAATACACGCAGGTTCCAAAACTATGGATACTACTATGTAAGACGGCAACCATATGATCCAAAATCTACCCAATGTTTTAGATTATATTTAAATGGAAATATAAAGTTTTTCATTACAGTTCAAGAAACATGTATCTAATTGAGATATAGACAGCTTTCTCCACAACCAAATTTTTAAGTTCTTAGGATTATAACAGTGCCAAAAAGCAATTAACATTTGCTAGCTGACTGATTTATAGCATTTTCAATAAATCAAATCAATACACAGATGCATTTTTAAGTTAAGATATTTCTCAAATTCACCTTAGAATCAACAAGAGGTTACTTAAATACAGGAACCATTCCTTAGTCATCTGTCTATGCTCAGGACTAATCACATGCCTGGCATATATAGTAAGATTTCAATAATTAGCTGAACAAAAACATCACAGCCCAATGGTACACTAAAAAAATGTAATAAGACATTTTCCATTAAATTGCAACATCAGGAATCTACTTTACCAATAGTTATAATTCACCAAATAGATGCCTAAAAAACATCAACATATGAAGAAATGATGGGTATTACAAGGATTGCCTCCAGTCTTTAACTTGTGGTTTTTGTTTTTTTTTTTTAATTAACCATTTAAAGTATTCTTTCTCCTTACTAATTACATTCAGATCCAGGCTACCGTTCTCTGAAAAGTTTCCAAAGAAAATGGGTTAGAATGCACCCATCCCCTCATCCTACTGTGATTTATTTCTCAGCAACACCTTTATTTACCAAGTAACTGTACAGCCAACTTTTAAAGCTGAATTATGAACTCCAGAATATATCCAGGGGTTTATATTGGCAATACTGAAACATTCAGATCCACAGCTGAGCTAGCAGGCATTGCTATAATTACTCACTATTGGAGAAGGATTTTTGTGACTGTTATAGCAAAAAGCATAACAATATTAAATCACAGAAGGTTGCAAAACACCAAATTTGTTCTAGTTCTGTTATAAGAATCAATCAATATTGACCACAAGAGGCCTATGCACCGACTGGCTGCAGGTGTGCAGAGAAAGCCTAGTTTCCTTGAAACCATTCTGTGACCAGAAATGGGAGTACTTAAAGCTCCGTGACTACACCATTCTCTGATCAGTTACCTTCATTCAATGTTACAACACTCCTTGCTGTAAAGCTAATCATAGCAGAGCCCCAGTAGGCTGGAAGAACACAGGCAGATCTGTTTAATTAGTTTATCAATACTAGTACATCAAACTTCATGAGTTATTGACTAAATCTTTGATTATTTTTGCACTATAACCAGTGATTGCTTACTAGGTAACTTTTGGTATCATTTGACATCAAATGGAAGATGACGTACAGCTTAACTGTGTGTCTAAGGCAGCATGTACTAATAAAAATGAAATTTTGCAGTTGATAGGAATGAAACATCAATTCTCTAAACATAAATTTTAAGCTTATGTCAGTTTTCTCACATTAGAAGATTAAGCATATTCAAAAAATAAGGTATTTCAAGAACAAAAGAAATCCAACAAATAGACCATTAATTATGTTTATAGTGATATTTTTGTTGCAGAACATTAGGCAGTATATGAGAATCTGAGTATAAAGGGGAAAGATGAACAAATAGGGAAGGTCTACTATTATAACTACTAAACAGTACAAACAGCTTTGAATGAAAAATAAATAATATAGAATCTTCTGTTTACAAGAAGACTAGATGTCCAGGGGGAACTAGTTAATTTATTGCCAATTTCTAAGGACTTGCTCATTTCTATCCATCTCTAAGACATAAAAATATTTATACCAATGCCAGATACCTCCCAAAGGATAGCTAATACCAGATGTTGACATGGGGCCAAAATCACTAAGGCAAAAGGAAGAGGAAGGAAGCCTCAAATAAGAATGGCTTTGAAAGGGGAATGGTCTAAGATGGGTTCTGAAGCTAAGACTCCTGACTTTGGATTCTGACTCTTAAACTTAATAGCTGTGTGACTGTGGTCAGATTAATTTTACCTCTCTGTTACCCTGACCTTGTATATAAAATATGGGAAACGACAAAATTAACCCTACAAGTTATTTGTGAGGATAAAATGAAAATATATGTACACACAGCTTCTTTTAAGTGTTAGCAATCATTGTTGCTACCAAAAGACTATTCCTAAAATACTAAGACAATAGCTTTACCTATATCTCACACAATTTTTCTGAGTCAAATTTCAATTTTTTTCAGATATCTGCACTTATATTAGAGGCCATAAAGCTACATCAAATTAGAAGCCAGACAGCAGGGGCACCTGGTTGGCTCAGTCAGTTGAGCATTTGCCCTCGGCTCTCTCTCTCTGTCTCTTTCTCTCATATAAATAAATGAATAAAATCTTAAAAAAAAAAAAAAAAAAAGCAGCAGCTCAGACAGCATGACCATGATACATCAAAGAGTATTTACCTATTCAAATTATCAATTCAGAATTATAAATGGTAACAAGCACATAAATATTGTGCTTAATAAATATTAAATTAATGATGACTCAAATTTGCAAATACTAGATTACATGTTTATTCTACATTTCTCTTATTAATTGGACTCTTAGAAGGAATGGTCTGTCAAGTTATTTAAGTCCAATTTAAATGAATTGAGTGTTTTGATTTTAATTGACCCAAGTTAGTGAGCTTATTGATGGCTAATCATTTAAGTAGCAAAATTCACCTATCAAAAATATATAATGTGGGATCCCTGGGTGGCGCAGCGGTTTGGTGCCTGCCTTTGGGCCCAGGGCGCGATCCTGGAGACCCGGGATCGAATCCCACATCGGGCTCCCAGTTCATGGAGCCTGCTTCTCCCTCTGCCTATGTCTCTGCCTCTCTCTCTCTCTCTGTGTGTGACTATCATAAATAAATAAAAATTTAAAAAAAATATATATATATATAATGTATGCATTATCTAATACAAAAATTAAGTATACTTTTAAAAGTATCTAAAAATGGGCTTAAAGTACTTATCTCTAAAATGCTATAACAAATTATTCTAATAAAATTAAAATGGTGATGGGAATTTTTTTCTATATATGGAAATGTGTACTCTAGAAATTGCATATACTCCCACTTTTACTTTTCCAGATTTTGAATACATAAATCCAAGATTATATAAACAAAACTTATATGAGAAAAAACTATTTAAACTACTAATTGACATTAGAGACATACTAACATCTAATCTACTGTCATAGTGCTAAAATAATAACTAAGAGTCTACTTCACATCAATCTTGTATTTATATTATATAACAACTGAAGTGTGACCACACTGACTTATTGCTCTACTTAAAAAATTCTACCATCATTCTCAAGTCAAGATTATTTTATTCAGGGGCGCCTCAGTGGCTCAGTCGGTTAAGTGTCTGCCTTTGGCTCAGGTCATGATCCCAGGGTCCTGTGATAGAGTCCTGCATGGGGCTCCCTGCTCAGCAGGATGCCTGCTTCTGCCTCTCTCTCTGCTGTTCCCCCTTCTTGTGCTCTCTCACTCTCCATCTCTCTCTCAAATAAATAAACGTCTTAAAAGAAAAAGATTATTTTTAGTCACTCTTATTTTTTCCTGTACCTACGCAATCTTTTCATTTTAAAAATGCTTTGTTTTTAAAACTAAAAATACGTAAGCATTGACTATAAAATTGCTAAAGATATATGGCTCACTCAGTATATTCTGGCCATAAAGCACTTTAAGACTCTGCTATAGAAGTTTGATGTAGAAGTTGGAAAAGATGATGTGAATTTTCAAGTATGTATAGGTATATACAATTGTCAGGTATAAACTGACAATTCCACAATCAAAGTAGGGAAAACTGGAACAAATGTTTCATTTGTTCAATAATGTTTCATATATTTTTAAGGCTTTAGAAACAGCTAAGAGATTTTTATATCAAGCTATAATTTAATAATAACTGAGAGACCTCATTTACTCTCCTACCTTGAACAGAAAATCAAGAGAAAAAATAGTTTTCATATGCTGGACAATAAGCAGCACAGCACAGTGAATCCTCAGAGGGAAAAGCTGAGGGGAGTGCTACCACAGAGGGTAATAAACCTACCAGCACACAAAGGGTAACTCAAACAGAATCCAGAAGATTCCCTGTACTTAGGAGACAGATATCAAAAGTTTAGAGGCCAAGGCTGCTAGAATTTGCAGAGCAGAAAAACAACTAGAAGGAAACTTCAGAGATAGAGAGCACACACACAGCAGAGGACCTCCACCAAGTCTTAGACTAAGCACTGATATGTATAAGAGTGAGATGAAACTACCTGAGGCCGGACCCCTCCCCCCCCCCAAAAAAAGGCCAACACAAAGAACACAGAACACCAAAAACAAACACTGGGAAAAGGTAGGCAGAATAGATCTCAACGATCACAAAGAACTAGGAATAATTAATGTTCCTAACAGCCACAGAGAAAATATCTCATAAATACATGAATTTTTTAATAGAATCCTAAAAAAAAGTATTACCTTAGGAGTGGGATTAACCTAGACTAAAAATATTTCTGTACTACCTAATAAAGTTTAAATGTATGCTTTGCAAGAATGAAATGATTCCATATAACTTGACTGTGCACCAAAAAAAAAAAAAAAACACAATTTAAAGGAATACAAGATCCAGCAACTGATAGCATAAATTTCATATTGTTTAACATGTAGTTAAAATTTACTAAGGATATTAAAAAAATAGGAAAATATGAATTATACCATGAGAAAAATCAATCCACAGAAAAAGACTCAAAATAACAGAAAGAGCAGAGGGACTCCTGATCTTGGAGTCATGAGTTTGAGCCTCACATTGGCAATAGAGTTTACATAAAAATAATATCTTTTAAAAAAAGGCAGAAGGATTTTATAACTATTATAAATATGAGCCATATGACCAAGAAAGCAGACGAAAATATGAGTATAGTAAAAGAACTGCAAGACATGAAAGTGATCCAATGAAACAACTAGAGATGAAAAATATAAGAGCTAACATGATAAATACAGTGGAAGAGATTACAAATTAGGCGCAACAAAAGGAAAAGTCAGTTAACTTGAGTATACAGCAATAGAAATGAAGCACAGAGAGAAGACTGGAGGAAAAGAACAAACCATCAGTGACCTATAGGACATCAATTAGTCTGCATGTGTACTAGAAGTGCCAGGAGAGAAAGGAGACAAAATATATTTTTAAAAAACTAACAGTTGGGGATCCCTGGGTGGCTCAGCGGTGTAGCACCTGCCTTCAGCCCAGGACATGATCCTGGAGTCCCGGGATCAGGTCCCACATCGGGCTTCCTGCATGGAGCCTGCTTCTCCCTCTGCCTGTGTCTTCTCTGCCTCTCTCTCTCTCTCTCTCTCTCTCTCTCTGACACTCATGAATAAATAAATAAAATCTTTAAAAAATAAAAATAATAAAAATAAAAAACCAATGGCTGAAATGTTACCAAATTTTTAAAAAATCATAAGCCCACAAATATAAGATGCTCAACAA
The DNA here is from genome assembly GCF_003254725.2 of Canis lupus dingo. Taxonomy (NCBI): domain Eukaryota; kingdom Metazoa; phylum Chordata; class Mammalia; order Carnivora; family Canidae; genus Canis; species Canis lupus. Next base: position 28,444,070 of record NC_064245.1, on the reverse strand, counting down.
ACCTGAAGGAGGATGAGGGGGAAAAAATGCCAAGGCATATCAAAATAAACTTTAAAACCAGTGCTAGAGAGAAAACCTTAAAACCAACAAGAGAAAAGAAAGACATTGTGTGTGTAATATACACACAATGAAATGGAGATTAACAATGACAGGAAACTTGCAGGACAGAAAACAATGAAATATATATTTTTTTTAAGATTTTATTTATTTATTTATTCATGAGAGACAGAGAGACTCTGTCATGATTCATGAGAGGCAGAGACACAGGCAGAGGGAGAAGCAGGCATCACGCAGGGAGCCTGATCACTCCAGGATCGCGCCCTGGGCTGAAGGCAGGCACTAAACCACTGGGCCACCCAGGGATCCCTGAAATATTTTTTAAATACTGAACAAAAAAGACTGCAAATCTAGAACTGTAAATTCTAGATTCTAGGCAAAACATTTTCAAATGTACGCAAAATAAAGACTTTTTAAAATAAAACCTGAAAGAATTCATTACCAGCAAAACAAGAAATGTCCTCTAGTCATAAGGAAAATAATATCAAATGTGGTATTTCGAAGGGATGAAGAGGGTCACAAATGGTAAACATGAAAGAATACAAAAAGACCTTCAGGGAGTGGGCAGTTCTATCTTTAATAGATAACTGCACTTCTGGTAATTTTGGAATAAAATTGTACTGGAACAATCTCCCACAGAAAACTAAAAAAACTACTTATTACAAAAGTAGTGTGGGCCCTGGTGGTGAAACAGCAGCAGATAGACTCTGGTTAGGAGTATATGCTCAAAGGTGATAAGAAAGAGGGCTGTGTAAAATCCCATTCCCATGGCTTTCTGATGAGGCAAAATGAGTATTGGATGAAATCCAAGTAGAGGCACTGATGTGTCCAACCAGTCTCTCTGGCCAAAGGAACAAAAAAACTGAACCTAGGAAAATTATGGCCCCTGAAAAAAATAGGGGAATCCCACCACGGAGAGAGCCAGAGATGGGCTCCTCAAGCAGTCTCTACCCACATCTCTGTCTAACTCCTGAATCATGCAAGCAGAGAATAGACTCAAAGCAGCTCAGCAAAAGACAAAAAATACAAAATGAGGCCGAAGTTGCTACTTAATAGAATTTCCAATATGAACCCAGTAAAGGTAACTACCTTCAAAAATACCACCTGTGGAGGAAAAATAAAAGAATATAGAATCTCTGTGATTTAATATAACGTCAAGAACAGAGCTCGAAATTACCCAACATAATAATATCTAAGGAGGGGCACCTGGGTGGCTCACTGGTTGAGCATCTGCCTTGGGTCCAGGTCATGATCCCAGGGTCCTGGGATCCAGTCCCACATCAGGCTCCCTGCGGGGAGCCTGCTTCTCCCTTGGCCTATGTCTCTGCCTCTCTCTGTGTCTCTCATGAATAAATAAAAATAAAATCTTAAAAAAAAAAAAAAGAAGAAGAAGAAGAAGAAACTAAAGAAACGGAATACTGGAATACTGTGTACATATTCATAAACACAAGAAAATCAACGAAATGCAAATTGAGATAAACAAGGTACTGGAACCAGCAGACAATGATTTTAAAACTGCTATAACACTTACTCTTAGGTAAAAGAAAATGTGCTCTCAATGAATAAACCAAAGCTCAGCAAAAAAAAAAAAAAAAGAACTAGAAATTCTAAAATGAAAAAAACCTCACTGAATGCACTGAACAATCAAATGAAAATGGCAGAAGAATGAATAAGTGAATTGGAATGGAAAACAGATGAATAAAAATCCAGTGTGACGAAAACAAAAAAGACATAAGAAAACCAAAACAAAGCTTCATACACTATTAGACAATATGAAAAATATAATACATATGTAATTTAAATATCGGAAGAAAAGAATGGACCAAAATACTATATGAAGACATTATGGCCACATTGATGTTTCTAGTAGCATTATTTACAATAGCCAAGATAAGGAAGCAGCCCAAGTGTCCATCGACTGACAAATGAATAAAGAAGAGATGGGGTGTGTGTGTGTGTGTGTGTGTGTGTGTGTGTTTAATATTATTCAGCCATAAAAAAAGAATGAAATCTTGCCATTTGCAATGACATGCATGGAGCTAGAAAACACAATGTAAGTGAAAATTTCGAAGTCAGGCAGAGAAAAATACCCTATGATTTCACTCACATGTGGAATTTAAGAAACAAAACAAACCAAGAGAAAAAACAAGAAACAGATTCTTACTATAGGGGAAAAAAAATGATGGTTACCACAGGGGAGGTGGGTAGGGGCATGGGTTAAATAGGTGATGGAGATTAAGGAGTACACTTGTCGTGATGAGCACAGGGTGATGTCTGGGAGTGAATTATTATACTGTACACCTGAAACTAAAAAAAATAAAATAAAAAGAAGAGAAAAAACAGCCAGAATTTCCCTAAGTTTGATCAAAAGCAAAAATTCTTGGATCTAAGATACTTAACAGACCCCAAAACAAATGAACGCAAAGAAGCTCAAACCAAGACAACTGAAAAGTCAAAGATAAATAGTAAAGCAAAAAAGCTGCAAGAGAAAAAGGACAAATTACAAAAGTGTTATCAATATTCAATTAAAAGGGACATTGCATAAGGAATTAAAGAGGATCTTTAAAGTATCTTTAGAGCACTGAAAGAAAAACAACATCTACATAACTCAGCATCCTACAACCAATGAAATGATGCTTTAGCAATAGAGGTAAAATGGAAACACTTTCAGTTAAGAGATTTCATCACCAACAGATCTGCACCACAGTAAAAGCTAATGGTATTTTTTTTTAATCTTTTTTTTTTTTTTATGATAGTCACAGAGAGAGAGAGAGAGAGGCAGAGACACAGGCAGAGGGAGAAGGAGGCCCCATGCACCGGGAGCCCGATGTGGGATTCGATCCCGGGTCTCCAGGATGTCACCCTGGGCCAAAAGCAGGCGCCAAACCGCTGCGCCACCCAGGGATCCCCGCTAATGGTATTTTTTAAGGCAGGAAGATAATGATAGAAATTTGGATCTTAACAACACAAAGAACATTGGGATGGTAAATATCTGAATAAATGATAAATACTTTTTTCTAGGTTTTTGTCTTTAAAAAACCATGAGTATTTAAGGGTTGCAGAAGGGAAAGTGGGGGTGGGATAGGGTAACTGAGTGATAAGCATTAAGGAGGGTATGTGATGAGATGAGCACTGAGTGTTATACTAGTTGTTGGCCAACTGAATTTAAATTAAATAAACAACAAGTAAATAAATATCATGAGTATTTAAAACAAAAATTGCAGAGCACCTGGGTGGCTCAGTTGGTTAAGCATTTGCCTTTGGGTCAGGTCATGATCCCAGGGTCCTGGGATCAAGCCCCTCATCAGACTCCCTATTCAGCAGAGTCTGCTTCTCCCTCTCCCTCTGCCACTCCCCCTGTTTGTGCTCTCTCTCTCTTAAACAAATAAAATCTGTTAAAAAAAATTTTTTGCATTGTCTCATGATGTCATGATGTTTTTAATCTCACACGTATAATATCTAAAATATAAAAGATAGAAGGAATATGGATGTATACAGCTGTAAGATTTCTTTATTTTAAGTGAACAGATGCAATATTAAATAAGACTACAAAAAGAATAAATACAGTCAACAGTAAAAATAATGCAAAAATAAACACAGTAAAAATAAAAACAAGAACATTTAAAATGGGATTTCCTCCAAAACAAGGGAAGGAAAGAAAAAAGAAACAAATGAAGCAAATAAAAAGGAACAGTATAACATAACAGTACACTCAAATCTGAACACATCAATAGGATATTAAGTGTTACAAGAATAAACAATCCAATTTAAAGACACAGTTTGACAGAATGGATGGAGAAAAAATGGAGCCACATGCTGTTAGTAAGAGATGCACATTAGATACAAAGACACAGGCTGAGAGCAAATAGATGAAGAAAAGATACACCATACAAAGAGAGGAGAAGGCTAGAGAGGCAGTATTAATAACAAATCAAATAGACTTAAAAAAAAAAGTATTACCAGAGATAAAGAAGGACTTATTTTAGGATAAAAGGGTCAATTTATCATGATGACATAAAAAGAGTGATGCCTGACGGGAGTACTTAACTATAATATATATATATATATATATATATATATATATATATATATATATATATATATATATTTTTTTTTTTTTATTGGAGATTCAAAATCCCTCTACTAGCAATCAGTGGAACAACTAGACAAGAGGTCAGTAAAAATAATTTTAAAAATCTAACCAATATTAACCACATTTATTTAAATAACACATATCCAACAATAGCAGAATATACATTCTCTTTGAGCATGGTATGCACACCAAAATAAACTTTGATGATCTATAAACAAGTTCCTATAAAGTTTAAGAATGAAATAACATTAGGTATGCTTTAAGACTAAAATAGAATCATGTTCCAAAGCAATCAAGGATAAAATCATTAAGACAACCTTTCCACCCCCAATGTCAGGAAATTAAACAATGTACTCTTAAATAATCCATGAGTCGAAACAGAAATCATAAAGTAAATAAAAAATATTTTTAACTAAACAACAAAAATGCATAACATTAAATTTGGAAAATGCTAATGAAGCAATATTTAAAAGGAAATAGTGTTAAAAATTTATGTTAACAAAAAGATTTTATCTTAGTTCCCAACTCAAGATATTTAAAAAAAGAACAAACCCTAAATTATGTATAAGCCTGAAATATGAAAGATAAATACAAGTCATTAATTATGAAAAACCCATCATAACATAGAAAACAGAAAAAAGTAAGCTGATAAAATCAAAAGCTATTTTTCAAAAGGTCAATACAATTGATTAGGTTCTAAATTAATCAAGAAAAAAGATAAGAACTACCAATATCAGGAAGAAAAGAGAAAAATATCACTACAGAAGGCATAGACACTAATACTAAGGAAATATTACTAACAACCTTACTTTAATAAACTGACAACCTGAATGAAATGGATAAATTTCTTGAATGACAAATTACTAATCCAAGTCCAATAAGAAATAGAAAATCTAAATAGCCCTGTGTTGGAGGTCCACCATTTAAAACCTTCCCATAAAATAAACTCCAAGCCCAGATGATTTCATAGTAAGGATAAAATAATACCATTTAAGATAAAATAACCCTACACATACTCTACAACAAAGGAGAAACAAGTCTCAACTCATTTTATAAAGCCAGTATTAACCTGATTACCATGATATCAAAACAAAAGCCACTGCAAGGGAAAAAAAATCCTTCAATAACATACAGATGAAAAATTCCTTAACAAAAAATTAGGAAATCAATTCTAACAGTATAAACGTTTAATACATCCTGACTATGACGGGTTTACCCCATGAATAAAAAAGTTTAGTAAGTGAAAATCAATCCTATTCATTTACCATATTAAGAGAATAGAGAAAAATCATGATAATTTCAGTAGTTACTGAAAAAGCACTTGAAAAAATTTCAAAACTCATTCACTATAAAAACTTCCAGGAAAGTAGGGATAGAAAGAACTCCTCAACAGGATTACAGACAGCTGCAAAAAAACCCTATAGCTAATATCATAATCAATGGTAAAAGGCTCAGTGCTTTCTAAACGAGAAACAAGACAAGGATAACCATTCTCATCACTTTTATTCAACATCGTAATGTACGCTGTGCTCAATATAATATGACAAGAAGAAAAAAGGAATAGAAAAATAAAATTATAGTTGTACATGATATTATCATTTATGTAACAAAGCCGATGAAATCTATAAAATAGCTTTCAGAACTAATAAGTGAATTTAGCAAGGACACAAGATCAATATACAAAGTCAATTCTGCATGCTAGCAATAACCAATTGGGAAATGAAATCAAAAACACAATGTTGTTTAAAATAGCACTCAAAACTCCTAAAAACTAAATTTAAAGCATGTGCAAAACTTGCATACCAAAAACTACAAGATACTGCAAAAGGAAATTACAGAAGACCACATTCACGGGCTGGAAGACTTAATACGGTAAAGATAGTAATTCTTCTCAAAGTGATCTATAAATTCAATGTAAACAAAATCAATCCTAACAGGCTTTTGAAGATACTGACATGCTAATTTTAACACTTACATAAAAAGACAAAGGACCCAGATTACCCAAAATAATGTTAAAAACGGAACAAGACTGCAGTGCTTATGCTACCAGACTTCAAGACTCAAAATAAGACTATAGTAAACAAGGCAGTGTGATATGGCAAACAGATCAATGGCACAAAACAGATCAACAATATTTCACAAGAAGGCAGGGTAATTCAAAGGGTGAAAAGATTTGGTCTTCTTAAATATGGTATCAGAACAATTGAATATCTGGAAAAAAAATTATTTTGAAATCTCAAATCTTAACTCATATCACACACAATATCTAATTTAAAATGTAGTGCACAGTAAAGAATTAATATAGTAGGCCAGAGATTGCTATCCTTAGAAAGTCTGCTTACAAAGTTGGCCTGATGGCATCTGGGAACTTGAATTTCAAGGGTAATTTCCACATTCTCTAACTGAGAAAGAGGGTTTACATACAAACAATATGGTTTATGCTCAGCATTTGCTTTCTTGGGTCGCCTGGGTGGCTCAGCGGTTGAGCATCTGCCTTTCGCTCGGGGTGTGATCCTGGAGTCCCGGGATTGAGTCCCACATCAGGCTTCCAGCATGGAGCCTGCTTCTCCCTCTGCCTGTGTCTCTGCCTCTCTTTGTGTGTGTCTCTCATGAATAAGTTAAAAAAAAAAAATCTTCAACAAAAACAAACACACATTTGCTTTCTTTCAGGGAGTCTGGAATTTTGGCACTTGCTAGACAGTTAATGCCTATATGAACAGTGCCCCACCCCTGCCCCGAAAGACGTGGGCACTTAGTCACTAATGAGCTTTCCCAGTGGACACCACTTCATACTTTTTGTCACAATTGATGCTGGAGGAATTGACTGTCACTGGGAAAAACATTGGGAAAGGAAACTTGGAAGTTTGTATCTAATTTCCTCTGGACTTCACCTCACATACCTCTTTCAGGGCCTAATTTTGCTATGTGTCTTTTCACTGTAATAAATCATAGCTATCAGTATGACTATATCTTGAGTCTTATGAATCCTCCCAGTGAATCACAGAACCTGTGGATCACAGACTTATGACATGGATCACAGACCTAAATACAATAGCTGAAACTATTAAACTTTTAGAACAAACCAGGAAAATCTTTGACATTAGGTTAGGCAAAGATTTCTTAAACAAGTCACAAAAAATCAAGAAGTATAACTGAAAAAAAAAAAAAAAACAGATAAAATGGACTTTATCAAAAATCAAATGTTTGTTTTTTTAAAAAGATATTAAAACAAAAAAGGCAGGCCACAGACCAAGAGAAAATAAATAAGAGTAAATAACTATCTGACAGAAGACTGGTACCAGAATTTTTACACTTTAAAATAAGAAAAAAATTTAAAAACAAGCTAAAGATCTGAATAGTTTAGAAGAGATACAACTAACCAATAAATCATAAAAAGATGCTCAGCATCACTAAATATAAGAAAATGCAAAGAAAGGCACAACGAAATAACATTATACACCTACCAAAGTGGCTAATGTTGAGTCTAATAAGATCTAGTCTAATAAGATCAAGTCAGAAACGATGTGAACCAACTGGAATTCATATACAATTGCTGGTGGGAATATAAATGGTACAACCACTCTGGAAAACTCCATACACTATTTTCTTAAAACTAAATATCCATTTCTCAGACAATGCAATTGATCTAGGTATTTAGAAAAGAAAAAAAAATTAAAATACAAGAAAAATTAAAATACATGACCACATATAGCATTTTATTCAAGTGCAGTGTAACAAGTCAATGTAAAAATTGTGAAACATCAGATTATAGCAAAAAGGAACAAAATGTGACAACATGAAACAGCATAGGTGAATCTCAAGACTCCTCAGTAAAGGAAATCAAACAAAGAGATACCATACTATCTGGTTTAATTTATAAGAAATTCAAAAAATGACAAAACTATAGTGACAGAAAGCAGATAAGTAGTTTCTTGGAGATTCAAAGTGGATCACAGCCATATATATAAAAGTTAAATCTATAGAACTCTTAGGAAAGACAAGTATAAATCATTGGATCCTTGGATTAAGCACCCAGATGAATTAAAAATGGATCACAGTACTATATTAAAGCTGAATCTACAGAACTCTTATGAAAGACAAGTATAAATCTCCATGACTTTGGATTAAGCATCCATTTCTTAAGTATAATACCTAAAGTATAAGCAAACAAATAAAAAGAGATGAATTGGAGTTCATGAAAATGTAAAATGTGCTTCAAAGGACATGATCAAGAAAATGAAGATAATCCATACAACAAGAGAAAATATATGCAAATTAGACACCAGATATGAGTCTAGTGTTCATGATATATAAAGAATTCTAACAATAAACAGAAAGACAATTATTTTTTCTTTTTTAGATTTTATTTATTTATTCATGAGAGATACAGAGAGAGAGAGGCAGAGACACAGGCAGAGGGAGAAGCAGGCTCCATGCTGGGAGCCCAACACGGGACTGGATCCCAGGTCTCCAGGATCAGGCCCTGGGCTGAAGGTGGCACTAAACTGCTAAGCCACTCAGGCTGCCCCAGAAAGACAATTCGATTTCAAAATGTTAAAAGAATCTAAATAGACATTTTTCCAAAGAAGATGTAGAACTGGCCAATAGATGCTCAACGGTTTTTTACTAGAGAAAAGCAAATCAAAAACTGCAAAAGCAGCAATGAGATTCCACTTTATACCCTCTAGGATAGCTATAATCTAAAAGAAAGTAATTTTTTCAAAAAAGAAAAGTATCATTGAGGATGTGGAGAAATTATAACTCACATACATTATTGATAGAAACATAAAATGATGCAGCTACTGTTGAAAAGAGTTTGGTAAGTCCTCAAAAAAACATATAGTAACCATAAAATCACTACAAGAGAAATAAACACATAGGTCCACACACAAACTTGTACAACGTGTTTAAAGTAATGTTATTCACGATAGCTAAAAAGTGAAAACAACCCAAGTGCCACTGATGAATGAATATACAAAACTCACTATATCCATACCACAGAATATTATTCAGCAATAAAGAGGAATGAGGTACTGATACACACTATAACATGGACGGACTTGGAAAACATCACACTAAGTAAAAGGAGCCAGACACAAACATCACATACTATATGGCTTCATTTATATGAAATGCCCAGAATAGCCAAATCCATAGAAACAGAAAGTAGATTATTGGCTGCCTAGGGATGGGGTATAAAAGGCATGACTGCTAATGAAAGCAGGATTACTTTTTGAGGTGACAAAAATGTAGAGGAAGTAGATGGTAGTAATGCTTGTATAATTCTGTAAATACACTACATGTCATTGAACAGGCACGCTTTAAAAGTTTTGGCATATTAACTATATTTCAATAATCTTTTTTTTTTTAATTCATGAGAAATAGAGGCAGAGACATAGGCAGAGGGAAAAGCAGGCTCCCAAGGGGAAACTGATGTGGGACTCAAACCCGGGACTCCAGGGTCATGTCCCAACCCAAAGGCAGATGCTTAACCACTGAGCTACTCAGGCATCCTTCAATAATCTTTCAAAAAGATGACTGACTAAAAATAACCATTTATTTTTAGGCGGTTTTAGCATTTTTAGAAGTAAAATGCATGATATCATGGGAAATTTAGGAGGAAGAAATGGAATTATATTGTCCTAAGGTTTTCAAAGTATATGTGAAGTGTTATTATGTTCCTTGAAAGCAGTGATATTGTAAATCCTAGCGGTAGACTGTTATAAGATAAAAATGTACACTGTACACCTACTAAATAAAACAGAGATACAGCTTTTTTTTAAATTTTTTTTAAAGATTTTATTTATTTATTCATAGAGACACAGCTAGAGAAAGAGAGGCAGAGACACAGGCAGAGGGAGAAGCAGGCACCATGCAGGGAGCCTGATGTGGGACTCGATCCCGGGTCTCCAGGATCACACCCTGGGCTGTAGGCGGCGCTAAACCGCTGCGCCACCGGGGCTGCCCCGAGATACAGCTTTAACAGCAATATTAATACTTGATTATAAGTGAAAAACTTCCTTATATCCTTAATTTCTGCTTCTTATACTCCATCTATCGCCTCCTAAAACATCTGCCCAGATGTCACTAAGTCCTTGAAAATATTCTTCAATGGAGAGTGCTCTTTCTGTCAAACTTTCCAGACCCAAAAACAGAGCCAAGCACATTCCTCACAGTGGATGTTCACAGTTGTTAGCAATGGGCAAAGAGGAAGCATGTGTGCTGACATTTTCATTCTCATACATATATCACTACTTCCTACTGAGTAAACATATCCTCCAGACAATCACTACCATACCAGTTGACAGTGAGATGCATGAGAGACATGATCATTCAATCCTCTTCCTAACTGCCTTTTATTCTTTTAAAAACAAGCCATTTGCTCAAATCAATCTCTTATCCCCTTCACTGAACTCTTCATCCTACTCATCTTATTCAATGGTTTCTACACAGGCTCTTATTTTTTCTTTCGCACTCTATCAAAAGCCATTCGTCCATTTGACCCAACATTACCTTGGCCTCAAAGTTCTTTGATTTTCTGTTTCAAACACCATTGAGAAATGCACACAGAGAAAAGTAATCAAAGGCTCATGACACATCCTGCTTTTGCCCACCTCCTGCTGTACAGAGGCAGGGTATACCAAAACTAAAATGTTTCAAAAAGAACACTATATTTGGAGAGATAATACTTGGGTTCAAACACTGGCCTAATACTGCATGAACTTAGGTCTGTTTCACTGGACATGTGCTATCTCAAAATTAAATACCTAGAGCAGAATTTAAAGTACACAGGCTTCTAAGAATATGATCATCATTCACCCAGGTGAATTAATCTCAATTTACTTTTCACATTTTCCACCCAAAAATCCAAATACTGTTTATTAATTTAAGATTATGGATATCCTTAAGTGGGAGGCCCCTGGTGCCCCTCCATCCCCATGAGGGGGTGGGACGGGGGCCACCATCCTTGCGGGGCCGCTGGTGAAATACCACTACTCTTATCGTATTTTTCACTGACCTGGTGGGGGAGGGGGGCAAGCCCTGAGGGTCTCACCTGGGGGCGGGGGGCAACCCTATCAAATGGTAATGCAGGTGTCCTAAGGCGAGCTCAGGGAGGACAAAAACCTCCCCTGCAACAGAAGGGCAAAAGCTCGCTTGACCTTGATTTTCAGTACGAATACAGACCGTGAAAGCGGGGCCTCACAATCCTTCTGACCTTTTGGGTTTTAAGCAGGAGGTGTCAGAAAAGTAAAAAAAAAAAAAAAAAAAAAAAGATTATGGATATCTTAACTATAACAAAAAAAATCTAGTGATACTTACGGATCTTGTTGCATTTCAAAGTAACTGAAAAATACATGATTCTTTTACAACAAAAGGAATCATGAAAATAATGAATCAAAATAGTATCCCAAGGGCACCTGGGTGGCTCAGCCAGTTGAGTGGTTAAGTGTCAGACCCCTGGTTTTAGCTGGGGTCATGATCCCAGGATTGCTCACAGTGTCTGCTTGAGATTCTTTCCCCTCCTCCCTCTCTCTCCCTCCCGCTCTGCTCTTCCCTTGCCACACCCCCAACTTCACTCAGCACATACGTGCGCACTGGCACACTCTCTGTAAAATAAATAAATCAATAAAATCTTAAAAAAAAAAAAGGTACCTCAATATTTTTACTGGCCACATTCTTCACAACAGCAGGAAACAGTTCAGATGCATTTTTCCCTTTTGCAATCATCTGAAGAATAAAAGTGGAGTATTAGAGCTAAAATCTTTTTAAAATTAGTATTCTGGAAAAAAAAAACAAATTCTACATACATTAAATATTTAGAAAACTGAATCAGCAAATAAGCTATGATGTTAACAAGCTGAAATCTTTTTTTTTTAAGATTTTATTTATTTCTTCATGAGAGAGATGGGGGGGGGGGGGTGGGCACAGAGACCTAGGCAGAGGGAGAAGCAGGCTCCATGCAGGGAACCTGATGCAGGACTCAGACACTCAACCACTGAGCCACCCAGGCGTCCCAACAAGCTGAAATCTTTTTGAGTTATCTTACTTATTACTTATCTCAACTATCTGCATCAAAGAACAAATAATGACTTGTGTATTAATATACAAATATATAGACACATTAAAGAAAAAATATACAGTAATTTAAGACACAATAAGATATTTATTTACAATAGTTTTCATTTATAGCTAATGAGACTATAAATACTTTTAAATATTTACATTGTTCTTTATTTTCCAGGTTCTTAAAGTTATACCGCATTTGCAATGGGGATGGCCAGGGGTGTGTGAAATCAATGTTATTTGGGACAAACTATTTCTCCCCTGGCCTTCTCATCATGGGTTTCCCTACTTCTCCAACTATTACTCTTCAAAGTTCCTTTCACCAAGTCCTCTTCTCTGCCCACTAAAGTTCTGTGCACCACCATCTTTTCAAGCTATACTACTCTACAATCTCTGAAACTTCTAACATTTCATTCACCTTCATGACTTAACTCTCACCAGTATGGGGATCAACTCTCCAAACTCTAGCCTTAACTCTCAGCCCTAATTCCACTTCTGTAACTGGACATTATTAGATGTCCTCTCATTTCAAACTTGCTGTCTAAAACCACTTATAATAAAATGGCATTCATGCTACAACTTCCTATTTCCACCAGTTTTCCCAGATACCAGAAACCAACAGAATTACTCAAATCTACAAAATATCTAAGTCCCATTGTAATTTATTTGTACAATCACATTAATTCTCACTGTTACTATCCTAAAATAGGTCACTATGACCTCACAAAGGACTTTTCCAATGGTCTCTGATTCCTGTCCATAATGTACATCACTGACAGTTTCACAAGCTTAAAACACTTCCATGCACACTGTCAGCCTCTATCAAAGATTTCAAAAGCCCCTGACTGTCTAAGAATCCAAACTATTTCACTTAATATTAAACGCCCTCACAATTTGCAACATTTCTTTTAAGCACATCAATCATTATTGTTTTACACTATGTAATTATCAAAGTAAATTGACCTACTACTACCAGAACATTCTCTAGTCCCTCTATGCCTATACTCATATCACACTACCAAATCAATTCTTTTTACTTTACACATTCTCTCGAACTTTAATCATTATCCCTTCCTAGAACCATCTTCTAATATTTAGCCTACTATGTCATCCAATTCTAATTTCCTCTAGAATTTTTTAATTCACACTTTTCATCTGGAATTTTCTATGTGCTATGTTTCATTTCTATTTATTTTAATTGTATGTCTCCCTATACCCCCATTTCCTTTACTCTTATTACCAGAATATATCTTCAGGTCTATTAGTAGTCAAGACTTTGGTAGCTACAAAATAAAGTTTAAACTATAGGATAACTTCCTGAAAAGGGGTTCTTTATGAATTACACATTAAATCTAAGAAACTAGTTAAAAAATAGAGTATTAGTTTTAAAAATGTATAACAAATGTTTTACAATATATAAGTGATATTTTAAGCATAATAATCCCAGTTAACAATTTCTCAATAAGACCTTTCTACAGGGGCACCTGGGTGGCTCAGTAGTTGAGCCTATACTTTAGACTCATGTCATGATCCCAGGGTCCTGGGATCGAGTCCCACATCAGGCCCCCCGTGGGGAGCCTGCTTCTCCCTCTGCTATGTCTCTGCCTTTCTCTCTCTCTCATGAATAAATAAAGTCTTAAAAAAAAAAAAAGACCTCTCTATAGGATAGCTTTAATAATACTCTAATACAAGCTAGTCTTTTTATATTCTATTTCCTTACATGTCATATTATGATTTGAGTATTTTGTGTTTTTTTTTTTTTAAGATTTTATTTATTTATTTGAGAGAGAAAGCAAGTGAGCAAGAGAAGCAAGTGAGCAAGAGAGAGCACGAGCAGGGAGCGGGGGAGTGGCAGAGGGAGAGGGAGAAGCAGATTCCCTATGGGGCAGGAAGCCCCACACAGGGCTCAATCCCAGGACCCTGAGATCATGACTTGAGCTGAAAGACGCTTAACTGACTGAGCTGCCTAGGTATCCTGATTTGAATATTCTATAAACCTGCTGAGTAGTACAGAAGTTCACAAAATACTGCACCTAAAACATCTTTGTATGATTTTACACCTGCCTCAATTTCCTCACTTGTAAAATAAGAAGACAGGGATCAAATGTTCTCTAGGGTCCACTGTTTCAGTTATTCAATAACAACCTGTCCTACTATATACAATTCCAAGGATTCCCCAGCTGTTCTACATATATAAAGATGCTAACAGATGAGGGAAGAAAAAAAATCCTTGAGTCAAATTCATTTAACAAATATTTGCTGAGAGAACACTACATGCCAGGGACTATTGTAGACCTTGATGATACAACTGTAAACAGTATACACTTGCCCATTAAAGATTAACTACTAATGAAGGCGAATGACAATAAACAAAGATAATACGTGAGATGGTAAAAGAGAGTACTATGAGAAACAAAAGGACTATATGAAAAATGAAAGTGCTAAGGTGGGGGTGAGAGCTGCTTTTTAATGTTTAGTGTTTTCCTAGTATAAATTTCCCATCCTTACTATTTTTAATTTATCTATGTCTTTATAATAAAAGTGGGTTTCTCCTTGGGGCACTTGGGTAGCTCAGTCAGTTAAGTGACTGCCTTCAGCTTGGGTCAGGATCCCAGGGTACTGAGATCAAGCCCTGAATCGAGTTCCCTAATCAGCATCAGGCTCCTTGATCAGCAGGGAGTCTGCTTCTCCTTCTGTCCCTCCCCACAACTCAGGTTCTCTCTTGCTATCTCTCTCTCTCAACTAAATAAATGAGTAATCTCTAAAAAAAATAAATAAAAGCTGGTTTCTCCTAGAGAACATAGAGTTGCATCCTGATATTTTCAACTATCTAACAATCTATTTTAGTTGGTAATTTTAGATCACTCACATTTAATGTAATTTTGATGTGGTTTGATTCATGTCTACAGTTTTACTACCTGTTTTCTTGTTACTGCCTGTGTTTTTGCCTGACCCCTGTCATTCCCATTATTTGGGAGCATTTAAGTATTTACTATTTTAACTTTTAAATTGATTTATTTTGCCTGCATATTCTTGTAAAACTTTTAGTGGTTCTTCCCCTAGGGATTATTTAGATAGATAGAGAAGTCTATCTTTCACAGTCTACTTTGAGTTAATACTGAATCAGGACAAATAAAATGTAGAAACCTTACCAGATAGGCCCTTTCAATCCTACCTGCCTGCTAGCCTTTATATTATAGCTACCATATATATTTTATCTATAGCCATTAAAAACCTCTCAGTATAATGTAAGAAGAATAAAATTAGTCCTTTATGCTTACCAAATATGGTGGACCCTGGGACAATGCAGGGGTTAGGGGGCACCAACCTCCTGCCAAGTTGAATATCCATGTGTATGTAACTTTTGACTCCTCCCCTCATATTAATAGCCTACTGTTGACTGGAAGCCCTACTGATAATATAAACAGTCTATTAACACATATTTTGCATGTTATATGTGTTATATACTGTATTCTTACAATACAGCTAGAAAAAAGAAAATATTAAGAAAATCATAAGGAAAAGGAAATACACAGTACTATACTATAAAAATAATACGCATAAGTGGACCCATGCAATTCAAACCTGTGTTGTTCAAGTATCACCTCTTTTTTCTTTCAGTACTTAAAAGATGCTCCAGAGGCACCTAGGAAGCTCAGTCAATTGAGCATCTGACTCTTCATTTCAGTTCAGGTCATGATCTCAGAGTTGTGAGATCAAGCCCAGTGTCAAGCTCCATGCTGAGAATGGAGCCTCAGCATGGAGCCTGCTTAAGATTCTCTCTCCCTCTCCCTTTGCCCCTCCCCTGCTTGCGCACATACATACATACATACATATATAAATAAAAAGTTCCACTGTCTTCTGGCTGCCACGGTTTCTGATGAGAAATACAGAGTTACTTAAATCACTGGTCCTTATATGTATCATTTTTTTCCCCAGGTACATCCAAGATTACTTTTTATTTTTGGTTTTATACAGTACAATTGCTTTGCGATTAGGCATGGTTTTCTTTGAGTTTATTATGACTGGGATATTCTGAACTTTTCAACCCTAAGTTTAAGTCATTCATTAATTTGAGTAGTTACCAACCATTATTTCTTGAAATATTTTCACTGTCCCAATCTCTTTCTCTTCTTTTAAACATATATTAGGTCTTTAGG
The DNA here is from genome assembly GCF_003254725.2 of Canis lupus dingo. Lineage (NCBI taxonomy): Eukaryota > Metazoa > Chordata > Mammalia > Carnivora > Canidae > Canis > Canis lupus. The sequence continues at coordinate 28,427,696 of NC_064245.1, read as the reverse complement.
TATTATCCAACAAAACCCTGAGGCTGTATTCATTTCTTTTCCTTTTAATCTACTCTGCAAATTGACTAATTTCTAATGATCTGTCTTCAACTTCTGGTTCTTTCTTCTATTATATTCTTTTTGCTACTGAATTAATCCAGGACATTTTTTATTTCAGATACGATAAAAAAACATACCAGATTCTTTCAGATATGACAGCAATTCCAAAGTATTTCTATGTGATGTAGTTCAAGTCATATACTCTGGAAAAAAATTACACATTACTTTCTACTGGGGAGTAAGTGCATATAGAAGACCTCCTTTCCTGGCATAACTTATCATCTAACCATAAATGGCCCTAATATTACCTACTACTTAAGTATAAAACAAGAAAAATGTCCAAATACTTTACCTATTTTCAGTCGGGCTGCTTTTTAGATATTGAATTGTATGAGTTCTTTACATACACTAGGTATTAATTCCTATATGATGAAGGGATGGTTTTTTATAGATTTCAAAATATTTTTTCCCATTCTGTGGGTGCCTCATCACACTGCTGATGTCATATGATACACAAAGATTTTAATTTCGATACAGCTCAAATTACACCCTTTTTTTTTATTTTGTTGCTCACATTTTAGTGAAACCTTTGATGAATCTAATGTCATTAAGTTTTAGTCCTGTGTTTCCTCTATAAGTTTTAACTCTTACCTGTAGGTCTTTGATTCATTTTGCCTTATTTTATATATAGCATGAGGAAGAGGTCTAAATTCATTTTCTTCCAGGTAGATATCTAGACTCCCAACACCATTTGTTGAGGACTATCCTTTTACTATTGAATGGTCACTCTCCCTTGTCAAAAATCATTTGATTATATACATAAGGTATTACTTCTGCATGCTCTACTGGGTAGATATGTCTGTCTCTGTGACACTACCACACTGTTTTGATTACTGTAGCTTTTTTTTTTTTTTAATTTTATTTATTTATGATAGTCACACAGAGAGAGAGGGAGAGGCAGAGACACAGGCAGAGGGAGAAGCAGGCTCCATGCACCGGGAGCCCGACGTGGGATTCGATCCTGGGTCTCCAGGATCGCGCCCTGGGCCAAAGGCAGGCGCCAAACCGCTGCGCCACCCAGGGATCCCCTGATTACTGTAGCTTTGAATTAAGTCTTCAAATCAGGAAGTACGAGACTTATAAATAAATTTGTTCAAGAATGTTTGGGCTATTCAGAGTCAATATGAATTTTAGGATAGATTTTTCTGTTTTTGCAAATAACATCACTGGGAGTTTGATGGTCCCTGATTACATACTGATTATGTAAATCACTTTGATACTGACATCTTAAAAATATCAAGTCTTCCAATCCATAAAGAGAGGATGTCTTTCCATTTGTGTCTTTTCTTTCAGCAATATTTTGCAGTTTTCAAGGTATGAGTCTTTTGCCCGTTGGTTAAGTTTATTCCTAGGTATTTTATTCTTTTTTGAAGCTATTGTAAATGGGACAATTTTCTTAATTTCCTTCTCAGATTATCATTGTTTGTGCTGGACGCAACGAATTGCTATGTGTTGTTTTTTTATACTGCACCTTGGCTGAATTGTTTACTACTTTTAAAAGTTTTTGGTAAAATATTTAGTTTTCTAAATATGAAATCATTTTGTCTGTGAACAAAGATAATTTTAGCTCTTCCTTTGCAATTTGGATGCCTTTTCTTTTTCTTGCCTAACTACTATAACTAAAACTTCCAATACTATATTGAACAGAAGAGACAAAAACAAGCATCCCTGTCTGTTTCCTTATTGAAGGCTTTCAGTCTTTCACCACTGACTATGATGCCAGCTGTGGGTTTTTCATAAACAGCCTGTAGTATGTTGGGTCAGTTTCCTCCTAGCCCTAGTTTGTTGAATGTTTACAATCATGAAAGAGTATTGAATTGTGCCAAATTCTTTTTCTCTATCAATTGAGATGATCATGTGGGATTTTTTCGCCTCTTCGTTCTGTTACTGTGGTGTATAACAAATGACTGACTTTCAGTGTTGTTCTTGTTCTTCTATAAGTAATGAATAATCCAGATCCAAAAATCCATATTAATTTTTTAAGTCAGGAAGAAAAGAGAAATTGTGCTTCTCTAAATTTAACTGTCCTCATTTTTTTCAGTTATAAGGATGGCTTATTTTTAAAAGTTCAATATTTTCAATTTATAAATACTGGCTAATTTAAAAGGAAAGAAGGAAAGATGGAAGGGAGGGGCAAGAGAGAAAGGGGAAAGAGGAAATGGGAAGGAAGGGAAGGGAAGGAAAAGAAGGGAAAGGAAGGGGAGAGAAGCAAAGATAGATCTTGCAGAGTTTCAGACCCAAATGCAACTCTTAAAAATCAGCAATCAAGAATAAATGAAGAAATGGAAAAAGAATTGATCTTTGATTTATATCTCAGAGAGTAACAGTGGAGCAAAACAGAGAAAATTCACTAAGGTGCTCTATCACTACTAAAAATACATGCCTGCTTATGGAACTGGTTTTGATGAATATCGACATGGCGGAAAAATCCTCACCCTTTAAGCAATTTCCAACCCAAAAACAATGAAAAGATGCCAGCATCAGCACAAGATGAATCCTTTTAAAGTATGTACACAAATGAAACATTCTTGTTGAAGGAGGGAAGGAAGAGAGGAATGAGCAATGCCTAGGTTTAGTCGAAAATGTCTATTATACATTAACTGGAGACAGTAAGAATTATACATTAGTTTCTTCTTCTTATATGAACTTTCTCATTTAACCAACAATAATGTACTACTGGCATTTGGTTTAAGATCTTTTAAAAACTATTTACAATAATACTTGGAAATTTGAAACTACTTTTAATGTTCTTAGGGTAAACAATATTCAATACCTTGTAATATGTATGCCTATGAAATAAGATATAGCAATAACTCTAAGAATTTTAAGACTCTCATCAAAGAAAGGTTCAGGTTTGCTAAAAGCCAAGTAAATTACCTGAGAAAGACCTTCAACATCTAATACTTGCTAAAAGAAAATACATCAAAGATTCAAAACACCAAAGATTTAAATACAAATATTCCATTCCTCCAAACTCCAGTCAACTCCTCAGAATTTTAGCTAAAAATACTGAATACTAAAATACAGTATTTTAACTAAATGCTCCTTAGTCCACCACATTTCACAACCCAAGATAAAATATGGATATGTGCTATCAACATTAGACATGTATTTTTCAGAAATATTAAGAGAAATAATATGTGAGTGCTTCAACTTGAGTCCCTGTGTAATAAGTGACCACAGATTTTGAAGTAGGTAGCTTTTCTTCCCTAAGGATTCTATAGCATAGATAAGACTTTATTCAACATATGAAACATTGGAAAAAAAAATATATATATATATATGAAACACTGGAAACATTACCCCATGAATCTAAGTCTCAGATATCACCAAAGATAATAAAATAAACTATGACTATTATTATGGTTTTTCACAGGTAGATGTTGCTGAAAAGATTCTCTACTGAATCATAGGACTACCAACTATGATAGTCAGATGTGCACTGCCAGTACTTTGATATATAAAAAATAATGTGGTAAAATACCCAACATTCTAACTTCTGGCAGATTAAATTCAGAAATCTTTAAATGTTTTTAACTATGAAAAAAAAGACCCAAAAACTACCCTGAAACTGTACAAAGTGATAAAACCTCATTTTCAGGGCTCATGAAAAATAAAGGGAAATTTAAATTTAAAAATTACATTAAGAAAACAAAAGAAACTTTGAAGCCAATGTAAAATTCTGACTGACCTCCAGCAAACTACTTCTAGCCAAAAGGCATTGTCAAATGATACACACACACACACATACATGAACAGAAAAAATTTTTAATGATTTTAAAAGCTTCCACAGAGAAATATGGTACTACCTAGAAATCAAATTAAAAACTGAACAAAAGGAAAAGTGTGAACAAATGATTGCTGTAACAGCTCACTGAAAAAATTTCAAGTAAAATAACTATTAGTTACTTAATAAAAGGTAGAACTAGCAAACAATTGCTCTTTGAAAACTGAAATGTATCACTCAATAAATAGCATTCAAAACAAAATATTTAGAAAAAGTATTACCAAAATAATACACTGTTGAGAGAAATTATAGATGACCTAAACAAGTGAAGAAATAGAATCATGATCATGGTTCATGAGCCAAATACTGTTAAAATGCTAATTCTCCCAAAACTGATCTATGGAGTTAATCCAATTCCAGCATAGAGCGCAATAGGCTAGTTTTCCATATAAAAAAATGGGTTAAAAATATTTGAAAATAAAATCTAAATCTTTCATACCTTCCCAATGATATAATTATCCAGAAAATCCAGGCATAGGGAAACGAAAAACTATTAGAGCTAAGAAGAAAGTTCAATTAGGATGCCAAATGCAGAACACAGAAAAGACATTTGTTTTCCTATATACCAGTAACAATTAATGTTAACAATATAATTAATGAAGGGGACCATTCATAATGGTCACCAAGATTTAAAAATACACAGAAATGAATCTAACAAGGAATACACAAGCTCTCTAAGATAAAAACCACAAAATATAAGTATAATGCTATTGAAAGGGAAAGAAGGATGAAAACAAGGGAATATATTAATTCCATATTATCCTACTTAAAGTTCAAAAACAATTTTTAACAAAATTTGCGAATTTGGTTCTAAAATGTATCTAGAAGATGAAACTTTTTATGCCCCAATATTATTTAAAATTTACATTCGTATTAACATCACTTGTATAATGAAGAATAAGTTTTCCAGATTTATTGAAATATGATTAATATATAACATTGTGTACATTTAAAGTGAGGTATTAACCTCAAGTCTCTTAGAATAACTATCACCAAGAAGACAAGAGATGATAAGTGTTGGTAATGATATAGAGAAAAGAGAATCCTTTCTACTGTTGGTGGCAATGTAAATTGGTATAGCCACTATGGAAAACAGTATGAAGTTTGCTCAAAAAATTAACACAGAACTATCATGAGATTCAGCAATCCCTTTTCTGGGTATATATCCAAAGGAAATAAAATCAGTATCTCAAAGAGATATCTGTGCTCCCATGTTCACTGCAGCATTATTCACAGTAGCCAAGATATGGAAACAACCCAAGAATCTGTCAACTGATGAATGGATAAAGGTGATACAGATATATAGATATAATGGAATATTATTCGGCCAAGAGAAAGAAGGAATCCTGCCATTTTTGACAAAATGGGTAGATCTTGAGGGCATTAAACAAAGTGAAAGAATAATTTTTAATTACTGGTCATTTACCTGTAAGTTAGAAAAATAAATTTGAAAGTTACCTTTATACAAACTTCCTAATAAGAGGCAATCTATAAGTACTAGAAATATATGGCTATATTTATATTTTTTATATTTATATTTATGATAATTTATACCTACATTACATTTATGATAGTCCAGATTATGAGAATATCCATTTTTATTTATCAGTTTGAAAGAGGAATTTAAAAAACTACCAAATGCTACGTTTTCAGATTTCAGAATTTCCACAGTATCTTCAGATTTAGTGAAATAATTTACCTAAATGGAATGTAAAGCCAAAATTTAATGAAATTAAGAACAGTGTTTGCTTTACATTGCAGTGCACAATTGTAACCTGCAGGAAAGCAAGCTAAAACCATGCAAAGCAATCCTGATAATCAAGTAGGAATCTTGCAATCAATCTGTGACTTTTAAAAATTTTGTAAGAATATTAAAATTCTGTCAGTTATAAATGTATACAAAACAGAAAAATAGTAAAACTAAATTTACTTATAGTACACTATGATTTAGAACATTAGAAACATTGAAAATGAACTTAGCAAGAGTAGTCTAAATAGGCTTGCCTATTCTCACCATATAAGATTCGGAACAATCATCTTTTCTGTATCTTAAAAATTACCAAACTCCTGTCCAAGTTTACATCACCTTCCAACATTTAATCTTTGGTATTTTCAATATTGTAAATTATTCCCCAGAGTTCCTTTAATGTAAAGTTTTGTTGGCACCATTTCTTCCTCTGGCATATCTTCAATCTTTTCATCACAATCATTTTCCTTATTTATTTTGAAAAGCTCACCTTTACTACATTTTTCCAGCTACATATATAGTCTCTCGAAAAATGGTCATGACACCATTTCTCTATTTCTCTATAATTCCATTTACATTCCACCTGATTTTCACTTTCAGTGTTACCACTTTTTATTTCTTTGCTGTATTTTCATCATTGTTGACTAAATCTTTCTTTCATTTTCTATTTCTGTAAAATGTCATATAGGTTTCTCACTGGGAAGCAAGGAGGGAACACAACTACATGCTTTGCTGTCTGTACATAAACCAAATAATGTACATAGTGACCAATCAATAAAAGACTTTGAAGAAGCGACATCACTGGTCACTGACCATGAGGCATATTTGTTATCCATACAGAGAATTGTGAACTCAAGAGTTAGTGGTGAAGTTTGTGCATTATGCAATTACTATCTTAATATGCCCTGGTAACTGATATTTGAACCATGTTGTTAAGGATTGGTGTTATTTAAATTGTGTTAACTGAAATCTGTATTATCAAAACAAGAACTACCTGTCCATAAATGTAATTATACAGCTTACCATTAACAACTGAAAAATTTACAAAGAATCTTGAACATATCACCTACAAATGACATAAACCGAATGTATGAATCAACAACCCACAGGTGTTCTACAGGTAGTTAGTACTCAACTTTTATAAATCTGATTTTCTTTTTTTTTTTTAATATATTTTTTTTATTTATTTATGACAGTCACAGAGAGAGAGAGAGAGAGAGGCAGAGACACAGGCAGAGGGAGAAGCAGGCTCCATGCACCAGGAGCCTGACGTGGGATTCGATCCCAGGTCTCCAGAATTGCGCCCTGGGCCAAAGGCAGGCGCCAAACCGCTGTGCCACCCAGGGATCCCTAAATCTGATTTTCATAACAAGTCAACGTTTAACAGAACATATTGATACCCACAATAATCTTTCATAAGTGGGATTTGAATTTAATATATCAAGAAAAGAAAGGAGATTTCAAACTCTCATATGGTAGCATTTCCTGCTGGAAAACAGTAGTGTTTCAGTTGCACTGTCACCTTATTACAAGAGTTTATTTGTGCAATTATGCGAATGTATTACATTCTGACATCAGATAAAATATGTGGGAAATAAAATCAGCAATGGTAGTGATGAACAAACAGTGTAGTAGCAATGAGAAAGACACATTTTATGAATTCCACTGAGACAAAATCAAAACTCTTTAGCATTAGGCAGTCACTGAAATAAACCAGTGTTTCACTGTAAATGTATAAAAAAATCAAATGCAAAAAAACCCAGAGTCCATACAGAACTGTGAAAATATTTTATTAAAAATTTTATATATATGTAAGCATTGCATTATATTTTGAGTTTCCTGACAACTGAACGCCTCCAATAACATAGGAATCAACGGTTTGAATTTTACATTACAACTGAAACTCATTAGAACTTCTAAGATACCAAATTGAATAAAGCACTGCTATTGGTAGAAGGGAATCTGAAACACAGAAGAGAGATGCCTATGGGACTCCGCAGTTTAGCGCCTGCCTTCAGCCCAGGGTGTGATCCTGGAGACCTGGGATGAGTCCCACCTAGTGCTCCCTGCATGGAGCCTGCTTTTCCCTCTGCCTATGTCTCTACCTTTCTCTCTCTGTGTCTCTCATGAATGAATGAATGAATGAGTGAATGAATGAATAGAAACACAGAAGAATGGTCACAATTTTTAGGCTGTCAAATGACACAAAAGAAATTATTTAGCTAAACTAAATCCCTCTTGGTAGGAAATCAAAATATTGTTGTATATAACCTTATTTTGTCTTCAAAATGATTAGTTCTTTCTATCTCAGAGGAGAAATATCTTGATATTAGAGAAAGGGAAATTAGAACACAAAAAAAGATAGGTTTAAAACTCAAATTCTGAAAACAAAAAAACAAAACTCAAATGTCTGAATTGTGACACTCCAAACTCCTTCCAAAACATTTTAAACAGGAAATACTAATATAAAGGGACATTGATATGTTTAATTTGGTAATTATTTAACATATATTTAATAAAATCACTATGTGTCCCTTTTCCAAAATTGAATGATTTTACCTACCCCAACAATCCGTTTCATAGCATCCAATTTAGCAGAATCTTTGTTGCTCTCCAACATTTGCTTTAGATCTTCATTCCTATACAAAAGAAAATTCCATTTTACAATTTTTTACATTACATAGCTATTAAAATATTTCTTAAAAATTAGAAATAATGAATAATATCACAAAACTGCATTCTTATACACAATTAAATATTTATTTTTCATCTACTCTACAAATATTAAAGTGCTGTGTTGTCATAAAGCCCATCAATCATACAAAAATATAAAATTGTACAATTCTAGGCAAAATATCTATGTGAACAAAGGCATATGCCGATTCCCTCATCTCAAAATCTCTGCATAATCATAAAAAACAAGAAAATTTCTTGAGTCACCACTAAAATGTTTTCATAAGCCAAAAAGTAAGAATTTTCTTTTTTCAAGAAAGACCGCTCATTAAAGAAAGGCAGTCATTTTTTTCTCCCTACCTCTCCCCAGCCACAAAAAAGAACATAAACAAGAAGGGAAACCCCCACTGATATTCCTTAATCAAAGAATTATGTAAAGGCAACTTTAACATTTAAATAAGAAGATAAGGTGATGAACCAGAGCAGTTAGTTATAAGGATGAAAAAGCAGGACAGACACAAGAACTACCTAGAAGTGAAATCAATGAGATGCAGTGACTGTGAAGAATGAGCCCAAGGCACTCAGTAAGATTGCCCGGCATTTCCAGTTTAGATTGACCAAGCAGATGACAATGCTACCATATAAGATAAAAGACATTTGCTATTTTCCAAAGCTAGCTGCTATACAAACATCCTTAAAAGACAGTACAGAGCAAAAACTATAACAACGCTTTACACAGAAGTGAAAAAATGAAAACGTAAACTATCTCCCAACAAATTACTTTGCTCACAACTGATCTGCTCCTATTCTAAGTGAACCTTCTCCTAGTGTATTCACAAAACTGCCCCAGCAAAAGAAAACTTATAATTCGTAAACTCTAATCACTTTTCCTTCAACATAGAGGAACAGATTTTTAAAACAGTTATATAGCTAGGTAAAGAGTTCTCAGACTTGACACCAAAGAGTACAGTCCCTAAAAGGGAACACAGATAAACTAGATCTCATCAAAATTTAAAACTCTTGCTCCCTCTTAAAGAAAGAAAAAAAATAGCAGCTGGCAGAAAATATCTGCAACCATACTGCACATATAAAACAAAAGACTAATACCCAGAAAATATTTCAAACTCCAAAATTCAACAGTTAACAAAAAAAAAATTCAATTAGGAAAGTGACAAAGACATTGCTATGGATTGAACTGGGTTTCCTCAAACCCGAAGATGACTTTACTAGGGCCTTTAAAAATATCAGTAAGGTTAAGTCATAAGAGTAGAGCTCTAATCCATAAAACTGGTATCCTAAGGTTAAGTCATAAAAGTAGAGCTCTAATCCAGTAAAACCGGTATCCTAAGAAGAAAGAGAAAGACCTCCACAGGACAAAGGTCAGTAAGGACACAGCAAGGAAACAATAATCTGTAAGTCAAGCAATGAGGCCTCAAGAGTAACCAAACTTGGAATTCCAGTCTCCTGGAAGAACTGTGAGAAATAAATCTCTGTTGTTTAAACCACACAGTCTGTGGTATTTTGTTATGGCAGCTATAACCAATATATTTTGGTTCCCAGAAGTATAATGCTGTTCTAACAAACACCTAAAAATGTGAAAGTGGCTTTGTAAGTAGGTAATGTGTAGAGGATAGAACAGTTTGGAGGTGCATATTTAAAAACAAAAACAAAAAAACCTAGACTGCCTTGAAGAGAATGTTAGTAGGAATATGCATGCTAAAGGCAATTATGACGAGATCTCAGATGGAAAGGAGGTGCACGTTATTAGAAACTGGAGGAAACGCAATCCTTGTTACAAAGTGGCAAGAACTTGGGATCCCTGGGTGGCGCAGCGGTTTGGCGCCTGCCTTTGGCCCAGGGCGCGATCCTGGAGACCCGGGATCGAATCCCACATCGGGCTCCCGGTGCATGGAGCCTGCTTCTCCCTCTATGTCTCTGCCTCTCTCTCTCTCTCTCTCTGTGACTATCATAAAAAAAAAAAAAAAAAAAAAGAACCTCAAAAAAATTAAAAAAAAAAAAAAAAAAAAAACAAAGTGGCAAGAACTTATCTCAATTTTCTTCTAGTGTTGTATGGAAAGCAGAAGTTAAAAGTGATGAACTTGGATATTTAGCTCAGAAGATTTCTAAGCAAAGTACCGAAGGTAAAGATAGCCTGGTTTCTCCTTGTTCCTAATGATGAAATGAGAAAAATAAGTTGAAGGAATTGTTAAGCAAAAAAGAACTAGACCTTGAAGATTTGGAAACTTAGCAGCCTATCCATATTGCAAAATACAAGAACTCATTGCTAGACTTTTTTCAAAAATGTGGTTGAAAAATGATCAAGAAATCATAGGTACCAACTCATGAATATAATCAGATTTGACAGCAGAAGCCAGAAAGAGAGGTGAGATTATACAGCAGAAACACTGTCAGCTTGGAGTAAAAGGGAGAGAAGGAACAAAATGAAGAAAGTCTGTCCAGATTTCTGGATTCTATAGGACAGGACAGTGTGAGGACACAGAGAGATGGCAGCCACCTGTAAGTCAAGGAGAGAGGACTGAGGCGAAACCAAACCTGCCTTCAGTCTGATGGCCTCTACAAGAGTGGGAAATAAATTTCTGTTAATCAAGCCACCGATTCTGTGGCATTCTGTTATGACAGCCCTAGCAAACTAATATAAACATCTACAAACAATTAACTGAAGGAGACACACAAATGGCAAAAAGCATATGAAAAGATAATTCATTTCATTAGCTATTAGAGAAATACAAATTAAAACCACGGCAAGACATAACTACACATATATCAGAATGATTCTCATCTAAAATAAAAAAAATAATGGGGCACCGGAATGGCTCAGTTGGGCATGGAACCTGCTTAAGATTCTCTCTCTACCTCTCCCTCTGCCCCTCCATCCACTCTCACATGCAAAGAAAGAAAGAAAAAAGTTGAATTTTTAAATAGCAACAACACCTAATGATAATGAGGACAGAGAAGAAATGGATCACTCATATACTGCTGGTAGGAATTTTAAAAGTTACAGCCACTCTGGCACTTCGGCAGTTTTATAGAACTAAACCTGCAATTTCAATACAATTGAGTGATTTTACTCTTGGGTATTTATCTCTGGGAAATGGAAATTGATACACAAAAACCTGCACACAGGTATTCTTATCAGCTTTTGTTCCTATCAGCCAAAACAGAAACAACCCACATATAGATCAACAGATGAATGGTTCAACAAACTGGTACATCCAGAGCATGGAATACTATTCAGCAGAGAAGATAAACTATTGATATATAAGACAACTCTGATTCATCTCCAGAGAAATATGCTGGAAAATTTAATTCTAAAAGGCTATATACTGTATTATTCCATGTATATAACATTCTTAAAATAACAAAATTATAGAAACGGAAAAAGGTCAGTGGCTGTTGCACATTAAGATCAAGAAAGGGAAGGTGGTGGGGCACCTTTAGCTCAGGGAATGATCCTGGGGTCCTGGGATCAAGTCCTGCATTGGGCTCCCCACAGGGAGCCTGCTTCTCCCTCTGCCTATGTCTGCCTCTCTCTCTCTGTGTCTCTCCTGAATGAATAAATAAAATCCTAAAATTAAAAAAAAGGGAAGGTGGATATAAAAGGCCAAAACGAGATCCCTGCAATGATGGAATAGTTATCTTAACTGTTGTGATGACTAAACATGACACAAAACAGAAGAGGTGAAACACAAACACAATTAACTATATATAAAACTGGGGAATCTGGACATGAGTGTGGATATTATATCAATTATGTATCAATGTCAACATCCTGCCATGATATTATTTTATAGTTTATGATTGAAAAAAACTGGGTAAAGGGTAAACAGCATAATAGCATATCTTTGTATTATTTCTTAAAACTGCTTATGAACCTACAACTATTTCAAAGCCTAAAGTTTAATCTAAAAAAAGTTATATAACAATTATGATTTATAAGAAACAAGCCAATCAAAAATGAATGGTATTAAAAAATAAAAAAAGAATAGTGAAGTGACACCTGGCTGGCTCAGTGGGTAGAGCATGTGGCTCTTAATCTAGGGGTTATAAATTCAAGCCTCATGTTGGTTGAGAGATAACTTAAAATGAAGTCTTAAAAAGGAAAAAATGAATGGTTGAAATAGGTGAAAAGACATTTCACAAAAGATCAGGAATGCCAGGAAGCACATGAAAAACACTTAAGATAATTAACTATCAGGTAAATGCATATTAAATGAGAATAGCTGAAATTAAAAGACTGACAATAGCAAATGTTGCCAAGGCTCTGGAGCAACTAGAACTCTCACATATTCATGGAAACGTAAAAAAAAAAAAAAAAAAACCATCACACACACATACACAAACACACCCACTTTGGAAAATTGGGTGATTTTTACAAATTTAAACATAAGCCTATCATATAAACTCAGTCATTCCGCTCCCCACAGAAATAAAAAAAATTTCCACATAACAACTTACATGAACATTCACAGTTGCTTTATTCCTAAGAGTAAAAAACTAGAAAAAATATAAATATCCCTCAGTAAAATGTGAGGTAACATACACTGGACTACTACCCAGCAACGAAAACAGCTTAATTACTGACATATGCAACACAGTGGATGAATTCTCAAAACAATTATTCTGAAAGACGTCAGGCACAAAACAGCAATGACTTCATTCATGTAAAATGGAAGAAAAGACAAACTAATCGAGAATGAAAGCAGATCAGTGGTATCCTGGGGCCATGGGGCACAGGGAAAAAAAGAGAGCAAAGGATTCTAAGAAAATTTTATTCCATAAGATGATGGAAATGCTCTATAGCTTCTTGAGTGTGGTGGTGATTTCACTGACCCATACATCTGTCACAACATCTAATTACAATTGCAATCTTCAGGTGAATAATTTTTTTATGTGCAAAGTATACCTCTACAAAGCTGATATTATAAACATTCATAATATTTTACTCACATGTCTGAATAAGACGCCGAGTTATCCAAAAGAAGACCAAAAGACATACATCTATTTCTGAGAAAAACATTATGAGGGATCAGATAAGCCACCATTTTACATCTTTAGAAATCAGATATCACATTTAAGCTTCATTGTGCTTCCTCAAGAATATAAATCACTAAATATTATATTTTAGTACATCAAAGCAAAATCCTCTCAAAGAAACTAACAGGAAACTAAAACTATACTATTACAAATTGTAATTAACTACTTACATTAGTTATTAGTTTATAATTAGCAACCTCCCATACTTTTTACAACAAACTGCAGAAAAAAGAAAACAAATGGCTCCTTCATGAAACAGTTCAATCATCAAAAAGTATCAGCAACCCCTTCATCTCAGCTTAGGCCTAAGAGGAGATCAGAAAATCTTTAACTACAAATAGAAAGCCCTGACACAAAATTACTAACTTTAGTTTTTGCACACTTTACAAATTTAAGCTTAATGTAGGCAGTAAGCACTTCTCAGGAATGAATGATCAATCAGGTGTTATTACAGGCTGTTTTAAACCTTCCAAAATTCCTATGAAGTCCTAACCCTCAAGAATATAGCTATTTGGAGACAGAGCCCTTAAAGAGGTAATTAAGCCAAAATGAGGTCAATATGGGTGGACCTTAATCCAACATGACTGTCTTTATAAGAGCAGAGTAAGACACAGACACACAAAGACAAGGGATGACCAGGTGAGGACACAGCAAGAAAATGTCCATCTGCAAGCCAGGGAGAGAGGGGCCTCAGAAGAAATCAAAGTTGCCAACACCATGGTCTTGGACTTCTAGCCTCCAGAAATCAGGAGAAAATAAATTTCTTACAAACCACAGTCTGTGGCATTCTGTTATAGAAGCCATAGCAAACTGATACAGAAGGTAAACGTTGCCAACTGTCGTTGTGTAAATAATTAATTAAATAAACAAACGAGGGACATCTGGGCACCTCAGAGGTTGAGCATCTGCCATTGGCTCAGGATGTGATCCCAGGTTCTGAGATGAGTCCCACAAAGGGCTCTCTCCATAGAGCCTGCTTCTCCCTCTGCCTATGTCTCTGACTTTCTGTCTCTCATGAAGAAATAAAATCTTTAACAAATATAAATAAATAAACAAATGAAAGCTAAGTACATTTTTTTCCAAAAAGAGTAGAAGCAATGAAATCTATTATGAAAAAAAAAAAAAAAAAAGACTCTTCCTTTCCAAGCAACTCACAAAATTGAATACAATGGTGACCACTAGTGGGACACAAAAATAGTTAAATAACTGAAACACTGACTTTTCTCTAATTAAACATACAGCTAGAAAATATACAAGTAGTAGAGAAAGCAATACATAAAACCTATATCTAAAAAAAAACAAAAACAAAAACAAAAAAAAAAACACCCTATATCTGAGGATATACAGCTACCGAATATTAAAATACTATAAATGTTCCCTGGATTCCATTTAGAATCCCTTCTTAAAAAAAAAAAAAAAAAAAAAATCCCTTCTTAAAACTTCTCACTCTTCCATACTGCAAAGGTAACTGAAAAGGGAATATTAAAACTAATGGGGTTTTGTTCCCCTATCTAGTTTTTGTTATTTTCCTTCTACTTTTTATTTTTCTATTTTACTTAAAGACTTAATTTTACTTAATGAAAATCTTACTATTACCAGAAATCACTCCCGATTTCAGCACCAGTAAAAAACATCAAAAAGCAAAATGTTACTGGCATAAATGAAAAATCTAAATACTTCCCCCAAAAAACCTTAAAAATCTTATTGGGGTAAGAAAGAAAAAAAAAAAAAAACCTGAAGTAATTAGGTAAGGAATAAATAGAAAATGTAATCACATATACAAATATCAAAAGAAAAAAGAAAATTCATGTTCTTACGTCTGACCCCTTCATCCTTTCCCCAAGAGCTTTCCACCATTCTTCTCCATCAGTGTTAAAGAAGTAAGCAATGAAGAATAACAAAGTGCCAATTTTTAGGACAACCCAACCTCTCCAAGCCTAGGGGTAATTTTATTCATGGCCTAATGGAAACTTGGCTTATTCCTTTTAAGCTTGAGATGCCAGAATCCCCTTCCCAAACACTTTTAGGTCTTGACCCACTCCCTCAAATTTAAAATAAGAAAACAAGGGCAGCCCAGGTGGCTCAGCGGTTTAGCGCTGCCTTCAGCCCCGGGCATGATCCTGGAGACCCGGGATCGAGTCCCACATCGGGCTCCCTGTGTGGAGCCTGCTTCTCCCTCTGCCTGTGTCTCTGCCTCTCTGTGTCTGTCATAAATAAATAAATAAAATCTTTAAAAAAAATAAAATAAATAAATAAAAATAAGAAAACAAGATCCCACTATTAAAGCCAAAGGTTTTGCTGCTCATGTTTAACATAATCTTCAGCAACAAATATAAATATCTTTTGTGTTAACACAGCAGATAGCTAGCAAGTTTGAGGTTCAGAGAAGATAAAAGAAATATACCAGGCACTGTTTCAATCTGATCTAATATTCAAACTTCACACAGGTATGTCATAAAAACTACTGAAAATTCTGATATAAATTACATATGTCTTCTCAAATACCTCTTTGCTGGTTGCCAAATCAGTAAAGGTTTGGGAGAGTTAAAACAAACACATCGCTTACCCTCAAAATATGTACACTTGTATGGAGTCATTTTAGGTCTACTTCCTTATCTGGATTCAAATGTGGCCTATTAACATGCAACACTGCAGTAGTTTTAGAAATTAAGAAATTATTTTTGCTTAACATTAAGAGTTAATTCAAATAATACTGAATTGGCAATACTTTCACTGACTACTGAAAGCCAATACTTGTTTCAATTTTTGTTAATTTACCTACTTCTTCATTTACCTATTGACCTGTAGCTTTCCAGCTTTGAGTACAATACCAACTTTATTTTTACATAAGTGACATCTTGTGGTGATAAGTGGTATAACTTTGCTTTTCATGTTCAAAATGTTTTTAGTTTCAAGGAAAATATGTAACTGGAATTAGAGAAAATCTTACTATTACCAGAAAGTCACTGCCA
Source organism: Canis lupus dingo (assembly GCF_003254725.2). NCBI lineage: Eukaryota > Metazoa > Chordata > Mammalia > Carnivora > Canidae > Canis > Canis lupus. The sequence goes on along the minus strand of NC_064245.1, from coordinate 28,411,363 downwards.
TTTCAGCACCAGTAAAAAAAAAAAAAAAAAAAAAAATCAACTACAATCAAAAAGCAAAATGTTAACAGTTATACATAAGAACTCAGGAGAGCTTTAACATAGTTTAATTATCTTTTCTTAAAAAAAAAAATCTATAATCCAGGGGCATGTGGCTGGCTCAGTCAGAAGAGCATGCAACTCTTGATCTCAAGGTCATGAGATCAAGCTCCACGTTGGGTGTAGAAAGTACTAAAAAAAATAAACTTTAAAAATAAATAATTAAAAAATAATAATAAATAATAAAATAAAAACTCTATAATCCATAACTCGTTTAAATCTTTCACCTCTTAAATAAAAAAAAAATCTTTCACCTCTTTTAAAAACAACGTAAATTAAGGGAATGATTAAGACTATGTGGCATTGTAGACTGTATCAGTGCTACTCAAAGTGTGATCCAAGAAAGTCCAGCCCAAGAACCATCACCATGGTATTCACAAATTTTTGTTACTAATTCATGATGAAATATGTAAGCAAAGTTAGAAATTTGACAGTAACTCAACAGTATAATGTTTTATCTTCTGAATCTAATAAAAAAAACTGGAGAATGCATTTGCATGCTTTCTTTCATTCCATTTTTCTAGTGATTTATTTCTTACTGTATTTTACAGAAGATACAACCATGATGGACTGAAAACTTGAAAGAAAAAAATAGGTCTTTCATCAGCTTGCAAGCACTGCAATACACACAATCACCATTTTTTTTCCTCAAAACACTCAACAAAATTCATGTACCATAAAAAGCAACACTTGAAACTTAAATCCAGGAATGATGCACTAGGAAAAGTGATATGGAATAGCAATTTCTAATTGGAGGTATGTCCCCAAAAGATATATCAATCTTTGAGAGGAAGGTGGACCTTTTCAAGCCCTGCCAAAAAAATAAAATAAAATCCTAACACATAGGCACCTCTGCATGCTTTATGAACCACATAAATGAAAAATGTTTCTACTCTAAGTGTTACATTGTACACATTAATAGGTATGCACAAAAAAACACCTGGGAACAAGAGTCAGAATTCACTTTGTTCTAGTGCTAAGAAGCTAAAGGGAATGGCCCTCATGATACATTTATGTACATAATATGAAAGCTTAAGAACTTTCAATTTAATTATGGCCTATCCTTCCCTCAGATGATACTCAGAATACTGTATAGTTTTTTGGCACAAAGTGCTGACTTAATAAATATAAGAGTAAGTAAAAACAGAAAACTCCAGCTACCTAATCATCCAACTATTAATCCCCTAAAAAACTAACTATAAAGTATCCAAATAAATATGAGCTTTTCCTCCTATACTGTTCACAAAACTAAAAAAGCAATAGTGTACAATTGCTATCCCCACTTCTTCAACCCTTGGTAATCTTTTTCTCCCTTACTCTTCATTAAAACTTCTCTCACAAAGGTAACAACTTCCAAATTTAAAAATCCATTAAAATCCTATGTATACTTTTAGATTTGATACAATTGACCCCTATTCCTCCATCTTAAATTCCTGAGGTGATACATGAGGAAAAAAATAGAGCAGAGGGAAGAGAATATGGGAAGGAACAGAGGAGGCAATTTTAAAGAAGGTAGTCAGAGTAAGCTAAATAAATAGACATCTGAGCAAAGATTTCCTAGTAAAGGAGTTGGCCAGATAGTGGGAGTGAGGGGCAGAGACGAGAAGCACTCTAGGCAGAAGAGACAATGAAAGGGGAATAAAGTATACTAAAAGCTTTGGCCTTTTCTCTAAACGAAAATAGGAACCATTGGAGGATTTTGACTAGAGGAGAGTCATGATCTAAATATATGTGGCAATCAATCAATCAATCAATGTGATGGAATCATTCCAGCTGCTATGTTTACAATATACTGTAGGGACTTCCATATCTGCCCAGGGTTCTGTAAGAAACTAAAACTGCCACAGAAAATAACTATAGAAGCTGGAAGAAATAAGTAACTTCTGAAGGCACTGGAGATCAACCAATGCAGGCAGGACTTATGGAGCTAAAATCCTAGGAGGAAGAGAGAAGTACACAAAGTGAGCTCCTGGTTCATGCCAGTTTTTTCCCTGAGTATATTTCCCCAACTACCATTTGGGAGATGAGAACTCAACAGGAAATGACAGTTTTAATACACTAAGGAGACAGTGTTGAAATTCATAGCTAATAGAGGGAATGGAACTTGAAGGGCAAAATACAAAAGAGAATCAATGAAAAGGTACACATAAAAATCCCTTCAAGTACTCAGTCTACATTTTCTCAGGGCATGATTCCTGGAAACCCAACAGAAAATAGCAGTTCAGAGGTTAAATGCCTACGCAGGGATTTTAGTAACTAGGCACCACTATGTAGAGAAGCTGAAATTCAAGTCTCTCCCAAGTACAAATATCCCAGACTTTCAATTTAAGATCACAGAAGGGCCACAAGAGAAGAGTAAGGATAGTACCTTAGGAGTTTGAGAAAACTGTAGGGTATCCCAGTTAGGTGGAGGCTGGCAGCCCAGGCAGTAAAAGAATTCACCCAAAGCAGAACAAAGGAGATAGAAGTTTACGGAATACACTGCAAGGGAGCAGTGGACAAGGCAGCAAAAGAAAGACTCTGCCACGAGGTGGTGGTGAGAGGCCACAGTTACAGGCAGAGTGAGGAGGTATGGGAACATATAGAATTTTTCCTTTTTAGTAACTATACCTAGTTGTAAGTAGCCCATTCATTATTTAGGGCCTATGGCTATTTCAAGGTGGGTTGCTTAATGAGTTTGCTTGCATTTAGCTCAGTGGTCACTGTGGGCTTTGTGATTATGCCACCCAGGCAACTCTGTTTTTTGTTTTTGTTTTTGTTTTTTTTTATTTTAAGTAAACTCTATACTGCACATGGGGCTTGAACTCATGACCCAAAGATCAGGTCACAGATTTTACCAACTGAGTCAACCAGGTAGCCCCAGATGATAAATAATTTAGGCATTACAGACCACACCATCGCTGATGTACCTACTCAATTCTACCATTATAGAATGAAAGCAGTTACAGACAATACACATAAACGGGCTATGGCTAGGTTCTAACAAAACATTACTTTTATATAAAGAGGCAGGCAATAGTTTACTAACCCCTGACTTAAAGGACCAACAATAATACTGATAGCGAGCTTTTTGACAGACATTAGAGAGGAGAGACAATGGAATAGCACCTTTAAAGGGCTGAAAGGGAGGGGAAAAAAGACAACATACAATTCTATACCCACTGAAAACATCCTTCAAAACTGAAAGTGAAAATAAAGTGAATTTCAAACAAATAAAAGCTGAGGATCTGCTATCAGAACATAAAAGGGCATCTTTTCAAAAGGAAGATAAAATAATTTCAAATATACATCCAATTAATATGTATTCTGAATTCAAAGCTTCCATTTATAAAGTAATAGCTGACAGAATAGAAAAAAAAATACACATCCACAATCATGACTAGCAATTTTAACACACTTCTCAGTAACTGAAAGAACAAAAAATTTAATAAAGATATAGAAAATCGAGCAGAAGAACCAACTTAGCCTGACGTGCACAGAACACTAAACAGAAAAAATGCAGAATAAACATTCTTTTTAAGTGCACATAGAATATTTACCAAAATAGACTGTATGATAGATATAAACAAATTTTCAAAGGTCTACAAATCATATAGAGTATGTGGAACCTAACTAGAAATCAGTAACAGAAAAATAACTAGAAAATATGCAGTTGTTTGGGGAAAAAAAAAAAAAGCAACATGTTTTGACCTCTGGGCCAAAGAAATTAAAATCATCAGGGAAAGTAGAAAAAAATATTAAGTGACTAATGAATGATACTGCAACTCATGAGATGCAGCTAAAGCAGTATTTAGAAGTAAATCCTTATTTCTAAATGCAACATAAAAGAAGAAAGAATGTAAATCAAAATGTAAGTTTCCTTCTCAAGAAGCAAGAAAAAGAGTACCAAATTAAACTCAAAGAACAAGTAAGAAAGGATAAGAGAAGAAGTCAATAGAAAGTAAACTACAGAGAAAAACCAACAAATAACTTAAGGTTAGTATCTACTTTGAATAGATTGCAATGACGACTTAACAAGATTATTGTAAAGCACTTATTACCATGACTAGTAAGTTCATTAACTCAACATCCACATATGTCAGATAGTGTTCAAAATACAGGGATCCCTGACCTCGCCGAACTTACATTCTAAGTTGAATGCAGGTAGGTGGGGGTCAGGGGAATGACAGAAATGACAGATGAAGGAAAGAAAAGGGAGGGAAGAAAGAAGGAAGAAAAACATAAAAGTAGATAGAAAGACCGGACAGCAATACTGAAAGAATTAAAATACGGTAATGCAATAAAGACTGATCACAAAAGGCCTCTCCATACTCTGGTTTCTCTTCAGATCGTATAAATCTTTCGCCTTTTACAAAAGGCCTCTCCAGGTAATCATCATGTAAGCAGAGGTCTCAAATGATGAGAAGGAGCCACCCAAAGGAACTCTGCAGACATTATGGCAGAAATGAACCTGGATATATGAGGATCCAACAGAAGATCTACAAAGGACTTGTAAATGAAGGATATGGTTGTTTTCTCAAGCACGCTGAACTCCTACAGGCTCACAAAGGCACACAATAAATATCAGTTCAAAGAATAAATGAATATAGACCATATACTAACATGTTCCTTAGAGGGAAACAGAAAAACTCCAAGCTTTCACTAAATTCTCAAAAGGGTCCATGACCCTAATAAAGGTTAAAAACTAGGATTACATCTTCCAGATATACATCCCATGCATACAAGTTTTAAAAACCACGATGCCATACGTTTACCACAAGAAGTCTCCATGTTTGCCAAACCTTTTATCAATGATCTCAGCTACCTGCTTTCTTGGCAGGCAGCAGAAAGGAAGTTCTCCATTTGCTCAGGATTTTAGGAATATCTTCTAGAAAATGACAATACATCCCTAAAATTTTTTTTTAATTTTTATTTATTTATGATAGTCACAGAGAGAGAGAGAGAGAGAGAGAGAGAGAGGCAGAGACATAGGCAGAGGGAGAAGCAGGCTCCATGCACCGGGAGCCCGATGTGGGACTCTATCCCGGGTCTCCAGGATCGCGCCCTGGGCCAAAGTCAGGCGCCAAACCGCTGCACCACCCAGGGATCCCGTCACATCCCTAAAGTTTTAAAGAAAATCTCACAGAGCACTGAGCCAACTGAGTTTATATGTGCTGAGACAAAAAACTGGTTGGCACAGGGAAAGTTGATTCATTGCTGAAAAGCACTATAAACCAAAAATGTCACTTTCTATAAAAGATAAAGATTGAAGGAGTCCCAGAAGCAAGAAAAGAAAAATATGAACACAGAAGGTTTTAAAACCTTTACACTAAAAAAAATGCCATAAATGAGGGCAAAAAATGAGTAATTTCCTTAAAATATATAGAATCCTTAACTAATCAATAAGAGCTGGTCAAGAAAGAAATGTATAAAAGATATTTAGAAGTATTCACTGAAATAATAAGCCAATAAATTGGGGGGAAAAGACTTAATACATACAATTATGAAGACTCCATGTAATAACATTTTGCACCTATAAGATTGGCAAATATTATGAAATTGGATGGTACCCAGTATTGGCAAAGGTGCAAGGGAAACAGACTTCACTGTTGGTGGAGGGAGAAAACTGGTGCAACCCATCTGGAAGGTAATTTAGCAATATCTATCATAATTTAAAATGCAATAACCTTTGACCTACAACTCTATTTCTAGGAATTTTTATTATAAATAGGTAAATTCTCACACGTATGCAAAAACTTATGTTGCAGTATTGCTTATATTCAACAAAAAGTGAAATCAATCAATCAAATACCCTTCAAAATGAAAACTAATTAAAAGGAATAGTAGAAAACGTACATAGTTTCATATGCTAATATGGAAAGGCCTCCCTAGATGATTAAAGGAAAAGCAAGATACATAAGAGAACAGTATATATATTATCATTTGATTTTTAAAATTTTTTCTGTAAGGATACGTAAGAACTTTCTAATTGTGGTGATCTCTGGGGGTATGGGAATGAGAGTTATGTATATTCTACATTACTACCTTGCCACTAATATGCCTTGCATTTCTAATGCGTAATTAATTTATTTAGCTACCTGATAGTTGTATTGTTTTCTAGAACTTACAACACCATTTTATTTTAGAACCACTAAGTCTCTGTGACTCACGTGTGGCTTTATTATTCCCATTTTATAGATAAGGAAACTGAAGCTCACAAAATACAAGGACAACATACAAGCAGAAGATTATACAGACATAAGAAATTCTGAACTCACAGAGCTTTTATGTATACCACCACAGAATTAAGAAATGGCAAAGCAATTAAATTTGAGTCTTGCTTTGAAATTCAACATTCTTCCGATTTACCACATTGCTGTCAACCTCTGTTATAATTCAAGAACTATAAAGTAATATCTTGTAAGAATAAAATCAATAACAGTGCTACAGTACTTCCTCTCTAATCTATAATCTACCACAATTATTGTATTTTTTTCTCTTAAATTCACAATTTTTATGAAAAGAAAACTCATCACTGGAACTGTAATAAACTCTAATTTCAACTATTCTCAATAGTAGTCTAAAACATCTGTGATATACTTCTGTATAGTCAAAATAAATTTTATTTTCACTGACATTATTTTCACTGTATTTGGTTAACTTTATCTGATGTAGATTCATCAGCTCAAAATTAATTAGTATTACAGAATAGTGCATTCCGTCCAAACAATTCATCTTTGTTGGCTCACATGCCTCACTGCTATTGGCATGCCACCACAATAACGGGCATGGTGCCACAGTAACAGATGGGCATAAACACAGACATGCCAAAGAGTCAGTATGTACATCAAGTTTGAGTATTAGTATTAGATTTTCCTCCAAGAAATTCATAAACTATAGCAGAATAAATATAAGTGTTCTACAACTGTGTTAATAAGATATGCCAATTCAAAGCTAGATTAATTTTTAAATTCTTAAAAAAAATGACACACAATTTTCCAAGGCCACAGAAGGCAAGTTTTCCATCTGATGAGTTTGGATCAGCCTTCTGTGTAGGGAATTGAGGAAACAAATATGCAATCTCTACCTGAGATAAGCTTTGTCCCTGAAGCACTTGAGAATCTCACCAAAAAAATTCAGTTTTTAAAACTCACATGGCAGTGTTACAAGATGTAAAAGTTCTAGAGATCTATTACATGACAATGTGAATACACTTAACACTACTGAACTTAAAGGTGGTTAAGATGCAAATTCAATGCTATGCATTTTTTACACCTTTTTTTAAAAAGTCCTGTATCTTGAGGCTGGCTGTGTAGGCCCTGAAACAGAAAAAATGTCTTACAAATTCCTATTTGACAGGAATAGAATCTAAAAACACTAAATTTACATGATTATTTTAAGTTCTGCCATCTTTTGAAAAGATCGTCATCTAAAACTATCATTTTCAAAATATTATTTCCACATGTGATTTTAAAGTTTTGAAATATAAAACATACTACTGACCAAATTATATTGAAAATATTTATAACTTTTTGCTACATTAATGAAAACTTTCAAAATACTAAGAATGCTAAAGAAAATAAGAAAAAATCATTTGTAGTCACTATCATCCAAAGTCACTTGTCAAGGAATATTCAAGGTACCAGTATACACAGCACTCTGTGTATGTGGGTGTGAATGTATGTAAACCAAAACACTTCTGACTACAGGCACTTAACCATATCTTCTCTTTAAAGAAGTGTTTAACTATCCAATCACCCTGAGAAAACCAATCTGTCATTTTATAATTATTGATATTGTTAAATAGCCAGAATCTAACTTTATTTAATTTACTTTTAATTAACCCTGGCATTTCTACAACATGTACTATTTAATAAGTTATCTATTTTTATTTTATTAATGTACATAAAAGTATTTGTGAAACTCTCACTGCCCCCAAAGGTTGTGAGTTCATATACTCAGAATGAGTGTCCCATGCTCCTAGATTTCAAGGACTAGGTAAGATTTCAACAAAAATTCTGCACAATGACACACAATTGCCCACGGTTTAGTGTATACATAAAAATAGATCAAAAACCACTCTCTATGGTCACTATTATTTCATATGTGAAAGTAGGAAGTATGTTTGCATTCCTTTGATGACCAGCACAGGAGTTATTTGTATTTCTTTAGTAATCTAACTGCTCACACTATTTGGGGCTAATGTTCTTTAGATACTATGCTTTTCCCTTTTTTCATTCCCAAAAATTTGGGGGCCAATGTTATATTGACCTAATACCACAAACATATCTCAAGAAGAGATTTTTGACAGAATTTGATTAAATCTAATGAAAAGTACATTTAGTCATAGTATGAATTGCTCTCTCACCTCAAAACATTTGAATGACAAGGTAATAGGATATAAAGTTAGATGGAATGAAAAGGGCATCCATACCCATAACACTAGTAAACAGAAAAATTTTATATGCCTTTGTTGCAAATAATCAAGACAAAAGAAGGGATCCCTGGGTGGCTCAGCGGTTTAGCACCTGCCTTTGGCCCGGGGTGTGATCCTGGAGTTCCGAGATCTCGAGTCCCACGTCAGGCTCCTCGCGTGGAGCCTGCTTCTCCCTCTGCCTGTGTCTCTGCCTCTCTCTCTCTCTCTCTCTCTCTCTCTTTCTCTCTCTGTGTCTCTCATGAATAAATAAATAAAATCTTAAAAAAAAATCAAGACAAAAGAGGCCTGAGTTAAGCAGGACCTGAAGATGTCTACAGCATGAAGTATAAGGATGGGAAAAAAAGAGCATCAAGTCTATCAACAATGGGTGGTTTGGGGTTTTGATTTGGTTTATGGGGTTTTAAGATTTTTATTTATTTATGTGAGAGAGAACACAAGAGAGAGCACAAGCAAGGGGACGGGAAGAGGCAGAGGGAGGAGCAGACTCCCCACAGAGCAGGGAGTCTGATGTGGGGCTTGATCCCAGGATTCTGGTCATGACCTGAGCTGAAGGCAGACGCTGAACCCACTGAGCCACCCAGGCACTCGACAATGGATGGTTTTGAACAGAAAGAATTTAGACCTAATTCTGTCACCAAGGTTCCACAGGCAGGAGAGAAGACAGGACTAGTATGTTACCATGAAGACTGGAGGACTTCTGAATTCTTGAGACATATGAGATGGATGGCTAGAAAGCCACAGAAAATGAAAGTACTATAAAAATGTAAGGTATTATTACTGCTATTATTACTATTATAATGCTGGTTTGTGTCTCCCAATCTAAGAAGAGGCAAAACAGAGAAACCACTCAATAAAGGTTTGACAACTATGGTGATGGTAGCATGGAGTAGGAGCCACAAGGGACAAAAGTAACACTTACTGTCTCCCACAATTACTTAGGTATATTTATGTACTGTTCTGTTCCCCAACTTTAAGGGAGATATTCAATTATTCATAACAGAGAGCAACATTTTATCATTTTAATGGGGAAAGGAAAAATAAGGAAATCAAAATAGAAGAGTAAGGCTAATACGCCACAAAGCTCCCTACACTTGCTAGTCATACACCTCAAATTTTGCTTCAAATTTTCTAGCAGTCACTGTGCAAACAGTGAGAGTTTCCCCAAACTTCATTCTCTCTTCTTGGTCTTCTAAGTTAAGCTTCAATTCTCCCACTTCTTGACTTTACTAAAGATTCTTCCTTGGCCTTCCCCTCATACCACATACCTTCCTTTCAATGGCTTCCAAAATCATCTACTAACTGATGACTCCCATATCCACATTCTAGCCCAGGTATATCTCCTGAGTGCCACCTCCGTGTACATAACTGCTTAATGGATGCCCAACTATCATCTCAAACTCAATAGATCCAAATTGGAACTCAACACTTTCCTGCCTCACTCCAAGATTGCTTTATCTTCTGTGCCTCTAGTATCACAGAACATCATCACCATTCACATAGTTGACCAATTCCCAAAACCCAGTGCAGCCAGACTGACTTTTCTAAAATGTATCACTATGTTGCTCCTCTATTTAAAATCCTTTGGAGCTCCTTACTGTGGGTACACCTCCAGGGCACAGTCCAAATTCCTGAGCATAGTACACAAGACCCTTCATAATATAGACCCTGATAACCTATTAATCATCTTTCACCAGTCCCTCATTTCCCTCCAACTGTGCTCCAAACATATTGAACTCTTTCCTATTTCCTAAATAAGCCCTAAATTCAGCCTCTAAACCAGTGTCTAACAAAATATTGTGATAAAAGGAATGTTCTTTATCTTCACTATTCAATACAGTAACTGCTAGCTACATTAAGCACATAAAAATGTGGGTAATGTGACTAAGAAACTGAATTTTAAAATTATAATTATTTAAATTTGGCTAGTGGCTACCGTATTGAACAGCACAGCTATAAACCTATGTATATACTACTCCCTCTACCTAGTATACACAGGTATATGCAGAAAGCCCTGGTCACTGCTACCATCTAACATCACAAGTACTGATTCTTTTGTTAGATAATTCCCTTTAATTATATGATTAATAATTAATAAGGTTCCACTCTATACAAGACACTAATTTAAAATCTTCAGTGGAAAAAATAAAATAAAATAAAATAAAATAAAATAAAATAAAATAAAATAAAATAAAATAAAATAAAATCTTCAGTGGAGCTAGCTATATAATTTCATTGTATTATCACAGTTGTTCACTTTTCTAAAAGTTTGGTGCTTCTTCCAAGTTTGTGGCTTAAATATAATATTCCTAAAAGGACTACCACTTTAAGAAATGAACAGACTCCATATATTAGTAAATGTAAAGTACAAATTATAACGCCTATTATACTACAAAGGCATACAGCTTTGCTTTCAAAATACACAATATATGCAAAAGAACAAGAATAGGGAAGATCTACATTATGGTAAATTATTCTCTCTTGGTGCTGAAATGAGGGTCGTTATCTTTTTAACTAATCTGTATTTGCTAAATTTTCTCTAACAAGAGAAGTATCAATCAGTCCAGTGACTCTTTCACCTTGGTTACATCATCAACTTTTCCTCCTCTATATCAGATGGTTCTATTAGCAAACAGGATACTACAGTTTTTCCCATCCTTAAAAAAAAAAAATCCCTTGATTTAATTTTCCCTTCCAGGTGCCACTCCATTTCTCTGCTCCCCTATACCCTAATACATACTGAGATTCCTCTCCTTTTTCTCTTAAACCCACTTCAGTCAGGCTTTCAGCCCCACCTCTGCATCTGAACTGCTTGTCAAGATCACCAAAATCCTCCACAATGACAAATCCAAAACTGTCTTGTCAGTAATCATCTTACTTGACACTATTGGCACTATTTGACCCAACTGCTCCAGGGCAATTGCTCCAGGGCTTATTACTCTTATCTTTCCTTTCTAGATTCACCCCATTGGTGTCTCATCCAATCCATGGTGTTTACCACCACCTATAACCTGATGACTCTCAAATATGTATCTCCAATCTGACACCTCCCTTAAGCTCTAGACTCATTCACTCCACTGCCTATCTAATATCTCCATGTGGATATCTAATAGGCATCTCAAACTTAATATGCTTTCAAGCGCTTGATTCCTCTTCCCTTTAAAAACTTCCTATTCAGGGGATCCCTGGGTGGCTCAGTGGTTGAGTGTCTGCCTTCAGCTCAGGGCATGATCCTGGAGTCCCGGGATCAAGTCCCATATCGGGCTCCCTGGAGGGAGCCTGCTTCTCCCTCTGCCTGTGACTCTGCCTCTCTCTGTGTGTCTCATGAATAAATACATAAAATCTTTTAAATAAATAAACAAACAAACAAACTTCCTCTTCACACACCTGATTTTAGTTGACAAGCAATTCCAAACTTACAATTGTTTAGGCAAAAAACCTATGTCTCTCCTTGGTATCTTTTTCTTTCATTCACTCTATTCCAGCTATATTGGCCTGTCTGTTGATCTTCACACGGGTCAGAAATTCTCCCATGTCAGGGCCCAGGCATTTGCTATTTCATCTGACAATACTCTCCTCAAGACAGCTGCATGTCACTTGCTCATTTCCTTCAGGTATCCACTCCATTAACAAATTCTCAAGGACATTTTCCTGACCCTGCTATTTCAAACTTCAACCAAATCTCCATCCTAACCCTCTGTCCACTTTCTCTGCTTTATTTTTCTCCACAGCACTTATCATCAAATGACCAACTATGTACCAACTTCTTTATTGATGGTCTTCCCTCCACTAGAATATATGCTTCATAAAAGTAGGCATTCTGTCCACTACTTAATCCCCAGCATCAAAAACAATGCTTAGGGCAGCCCTGGTGGCTCAGCGGCTTGGCGCCGCTTTCAGCCTGGGGTGGGATCCTGGAGATCTGGGATTGGGCTCCCTGCATGGAGCCTGCTTCTTCCTCTGCCTGTGTGTCTCTGCCTCTCTTTCTATGTCAAAAGGAAAGAAAGAAAGAGAGAAAGAGAGAGAGAGAGAGGAAGGAAGGAAGGAAGGAAGGAAGGAAGGAAGGAAGGAAGGAAGGAGGAAGAATCTTTATTTAAAAAATGCTTAGCCTACAGAAAGGCATTCATTTTTGTTAAATCAATAAATTATTTCTATAATTTAAGATTTCATTTCTTTATTCATGAGAGACACACATAGAGAGGCAGAGACACAGGCAGAGGGAGAAATAGGCTCCCTATGGGGAACCCAACCAAGGACTTGATCCCAGGACCCCGGGATCACGGCCTGAGCCTAAGGCAGACACTCAACCACTGAGCCACCCAGGCCCCCTACTTCTATAATTTTTTTAAATTACTGAATAAACACTGGAAATGAATTAGCAGGTCCTAAGCACCCCACAGACTAACATCTTTTTGAAGCAGGAAATATAACTGGTACAAACAGGCACTTAATAGTAACTGAATGACTTCTAAAAGCCCATAATGCTCAAAACCCTCCAAAGGCTGCTCTGCTCCTCTGACTCAAAGTAAAATCCAAAGGCCCTACACTTATCTAGCCCCCCACCTTCTACTCTGCTCCTTACCTCTTTGCCCTTATAGTACTAATTCCCCCTAATTCTTCAGGACCTCATTCTAACCTAGGCTTTAAGAAATTCTGAGAAACCCCATCCCTAGAGTAAAGCTGAGTAATGTGTACCTCTACCAACTCATGATTTTGGAACTAGCATTATTCACACACCTCTCTCTTGTCCAGCTGCCATGCCAACTCAGCTGAAAAACTGAAGACATTGACCTTCAAATTAGATCAGCTCTTATCAGCAATACAAAAAATCAGCCCATCAATAGCAGACACTGACTATAAATTGTTCATTTCTCTTTACCTACAAGCTCTTTCCAGCTGATATGCTAAATAAGTCTTCCCCAAATACACAAACCAATGAACGTTATTCATAATAATATGAAATAAAGGAAAATCATTTTCCATTGATTATTCTACTTTGGGTGCCTCACTTTAAATTCTGAATTTGGACTACAAGCAATTTGTTTTTGTCAGTAGTTCATCTCTACGCACAACTACAATACTGTCAAATTATTTCACTGTAATACATTTGTCATTCCATGATCATTTGTAACTTTTCATGCAGTAAAAAACATTTCAACCAACCATCTGTCTCCTTTGTTTTAATCATTCCTTCTAGTAATGTTGCTCTAAATTCTAAATACTTTTTAGAAACAAGGGGCAAGTGGCTGGCTCAGTTGGTAGAACATCCAACTTTTGATCTTGGGGTCTTGAGCTTGAGCCCCAAGTTCGGAAAGTGTTTACTTAAACAAACAAACAAAAACCTGCCTAGAAATAATGTAATATGTCACATCTTGGGATTCAACCATAAGGCTGAAATTTAAGTATTTGAGATATTCTCCTTGGATTTCACCAGATCAGTGATCTTAAAATAACATCCTGTAGCAAAAGATGAATATTTCAAAAAAAAAAAAAGATGAATATTTCTTGGCTGAACATTTATTAAGGTAGATTGTGAAAGTCAGAACTGACTCCTCGTAGAAGAAATGCAAACAAACAAAATGGAACACTTCTATAATCTGTTGCAAAGCAGGAATCTGCTTACAGGCAGTATTTCATCATTTTCTTCAATGTGGTAAAATTTTACTTGATTTGAAGTATATTTCAAGAATTAGAGAAACCCTACTGTACCATTGAAGTGACAATCCTTAAGAGTTGGCCTTTTATAAAACTAGAAATGTTATTTATGCAAAGACAAAACAATAAGCTCATCTAGCTGGGAATGCACTACAGATACCATTCTACACTTTCTTCTTCTATTAATAGCCATCTTGGAACACACGAAATTAACTAAGTCAAAGATCAATAGAATACTGAAATTGCCTAGAATTTTACGTGCCCTTTATAAACAAAAAATTGAATCCAACTTATATATGTAACATGGTAAATATGTTGTTAAAGACAATAATATACTTGCACATATGTCCTTCAAATATATTTGAGGAACAACAATATGCTACAGAAATCATTAGTGGAGTGTATTTTCTCACTTGCAACTCTGGACTTCTGAGCAACAAGAGAATTAACAATGAGAAGCCTGTACCTCTTCATAATATGCTAATAGCTCAGAGCTCCAACACTCTCAGAATCTCAAACTAAAATGTTTGACATTTCAAAATTCCAGCATTTCCATTTTCTTCAGAAAAGCATTGTTTACATTAAGTAAAGGCTTAAAATAAATACCTCTTGGTAGGTATTATTCCTTCTCAGAGGGGTGCCAGGGTGGCAGAGCTGGTTGAGCCTCCAACTCGATCTTGGTTCACATGATAATCAGGGTTGTGAGATCGAGCTCCACAATGGGGTTCATGCAAGGCTTGGGCTCCATGCAAGGCTTGGGCTCCATGGTGGACTCCACGGAGTCAGCTTAAGATTCTCTCTCTCCCTGTGCCCCTCACCCACTACCTGTGTACACTCTCTCAGAAAAAAAAAAAAAAAAAAAAAAAAATATATATATATATATATATATATATTCCTTCACATAAATTACACCATCTTTATGAAGTTTTTTGTTTTTTGTTTTTTTTAAATAGGCTCCTCACCCTGCACAGAGCCCAACAGGGCTCAAACGCACAACCATGGGATCAGGAGTCCAGGACTCAACTGCCTGAGCCACCCTGGTGCCCCAAATAGATTCTCTTATACAATATTCAACAAATATTCATTTTGTAACTATATAACCTGAAAATACAATATGACTGAATGAGATAAAATTGTCAACATGAAATACTGGGACAAGTGAAAGAATGCAGAGCAAGCTTTGAACAAGTTTAACTATAAAAAAGCATTAAATGAAAAAATAACAAAACTATGATATAAACCTTAATTAAAATTAAATAATAAAAATTAAAAATGGAAACAATCACACAAAGAAGTTTAGAACCTCTTAGGAGACACAATGACTCTTTCAAGCATCTCCAAAATAATAGGTTACTATTTATAAAGTACTGACATCTGGGACTGGTTTATCTTTGTTTTTAATAAAGTGAACTCAAGAACATCCTATAAAAAGGTTACTCTCATTCAGCTGCACTTCCATATGCTATCCTGAATGAGAAAACAAGTAGCAGAGAAGCAGATTTACTGTACACAGAAAGCACAGACCCATGTACTCTTCCTCGGAGACTCCACTGAGAAACACTGATACAAAAGGTTAAAGGATTATATGTAATTTTCATGGCTGATGTTGTAAAATTGACAATAAATAAACAAGTTTAAAAAGTAAGCTAGGCTTCATTAATGAAATACAAAAACACTGATGTAACATTGACTACCCCGTACTACGTGACATAATATGACCACAGCAATGCATTGCAGCCCCTTGTTTGGGTTGAAATCAGCTATGTGAATCTAAACAAATGAAAAGCCACCCCAATTTCAGCAGAAACTAAAAATGCTACCTTTCAATGTGTTTAAGGAGGTACTGCATTGCTAAATTCCTGGTTGCTAAGGTCACTTTTTACTGTTAAGCCCAATTGCCTCTAGTCAGCCTGCATTTAGATTATCCTCATTATGCAACTCCTAACATATTGACCATTTCCTCCTATTGACTATCCTCTCAGTTCCCATCCCCCTCATCATTTTTTTTTTTAAACCTTTCTCTGGTTTCCTAGCCCTCTGAGTCTCTTTCTTTAGTTCTTACATCTAACTCTAAATGTTAGTGTTCTCTCAGGTTTTGTCTAAACTGCCTTCTTTTCTAAATAAGAGTGGTTCTCCCAGGGCAAGGGGATGTAGGGATTGTTTGCCTAGTCCCATGCTTTAAATACTGCCTACAGTTAAAAATGTAAACATTTTGTCTCATCTGAACAGGCATTTCTTTTGCAACTCTGAGCAACTCCCCCTTTCCTCACCTGGCAAAAAACTGGGGCTTTAAGACCCATAATATCAGCACCTCAGTGAAGCTTCCACCAGGTTTTTCAAACTTTCAACTCTACCATCTTATGAAAACCTCACAAAATACTCAAATATGTGAGACAAGATTCCATCAAAATCCTAGAGAACACAGGCAACACCCTTTTTGAACTCAGCCACAGTAACTTCTTGCAAGATACATCCACAAAGGCAAAAGAAACAAAAGCAAAAATGAATTATCGGGACTTCATCAAGATAAGAAGCTTTTGCACAGCAAAGGATACAGTCAACAAAACTAAAAGACAACCTACAGAATGGGAGAAGATATTTGCAAATGACGTATCAGATAAAGGGCTAGTTTCCAAGATGTATAAAGAACTTATTAAACTCAACAGCAAAGAAACAAACAATCCAATCATGAAATGGGCAAAAGACATGAAGAGAAATCTCACAGAGGAAGACATAGACATGGCCAACACGCACATGAGAAAATGCTCTGCATCACTTGCCATCAGGGAAATACAAATCAAAACCACAATGAGATACCACCTCACACCAGTGAGAATGGGGAAAATTAACAAGGCAGGAAACCACAAATGCTGGAGAGGATGCTGAGAAAAGAGAACCCTCTTACACTGTTGGTGGGAATGTGAACTGGTGCAGCCACTCTGGAAAACTGTGTGGAGGTTCCTCAAACAGTTAAAAATAGACCTGCCCTACGACCCAGCAATTGTACTGTTGGGGATTTACCCCAAAGATACAGATGCAATGAAACGCCGGGACACCTGCACCCCGATGTTTCTAGCAGCAATGGCCACAATAGCCAAACTGTGGAAGGAGCCTCGGTGTTCATCAAAAGATGAATGGATAAAGAAGATGTTGTTTATGTATACAATGGAATATTACTCAGCCATTAGAAATGACAAATACCCACCATTTGCTTCAACGTGGATGGAACTGGAGGGTATTATGCTGAATGAAGTAAGTCAATCGGAGAAGGACAAACATTATATGTTCTCATTCATTTGGGGAATATAAATAATAGTGAAAGGGAATATAAGAGAAGGGAGAAGAAATGTGTGGGAAATATCAGAAAGGGAGACAGAACATAAAGACTCCTAACTCTGGGAAAGGAATTAGGGGTGGTGGAAGGGGAGGAGGGCAGGGGGTGGGGGTGAATGGGTGACAGGCACTGGGGTGGGGGGCACTTGGCGGGATGAGCACTGGGTGTTATTCTGTATGTTAGTAAATTGAACACCAATAAAAAATAAATTTATTAAAAAAAAAACAAAATACGCGAATATCATATCATTTCTAGAAAAGAGGACCCTTAAATTTGAAGAGATTATTACTAGTGGAAAACAGGAACTTAAACTTATGTCTTCTCACTCTAGGTCCAATGTTCTTCCTAATACACCATGATACTCTCAAAAGAGGGGAGATTCAGAAATTTAGTACTTTTTGGGATGCCTGGGTGGCTCAGCGGTTGAGTGTCTGCCTTTGGCTAAGGGCATGAATCCGGATTCCTGGGATCAAGTCCCACATCAGGCTCCTTGTGTGAAGCCTGCTTCTCCCTCTGTGTCTGTCTCTGTCTCTCTCTTGCTCTCATGAATAAATAAATAAAATCTTTAAAAAAAAAAAAAAAAAAGAAGACAGAAATTTAGTACTTTCATTATTGTTAAGAAAAATTAGTCTTCTCTGTTTCTTTCCAGAAATAAATGTTTAATCTAGATATAAAATTATTAAAATTACTTTAAATTACACACACAGAATCAAACTGGTTAAGATAAAAGAACTTCTTGGGATCCCTGGGTGGCGCAGCGGTTTGGCGCCTCCTTTGGCCCAGGGCTCGATCCTGGAGACCCGGGATCGAATCCCACGTCGGGCTCCCGGTGCATGGAGCCTGCTTCTCTCTCTGCCTGTGTCTCTGCCTCTCTCTCTCTCTCTCTGTGTGTGACTATCATAAATAAATAAAAATTTATTTAAAAAAAAAAGAACTTCTTTAAGACAAAGCAGGAAGCAATTCAGAAAAAAACTAAAAGCAAAAAAATCGACAAAAATCACAAAAGGAATACAGAAAAAATATCTCTTTACTAAATGAAAAAACTGAAAATCTTGAGGCCAATAATCAAATACACAGTCTTAATTAACCAATAAATGACCTGCTTTTCTAAAATGATCTAAAACTCCCTAATTCTGGTTTTGTTTAAAGGGAGAAAGGGACAAAAAAGGTTGATAAATAAGATTAAATTCAAAAAAACAAATTATCGATGATCCCATCCCTAGGAAGTATTTAGGCATCCTTGAGATGGTCAATGAAGGATCAAAGGACATAAAGCTTTAGGACAAGATGCCAAACAGCAGAATAGAAGTCAGAGAGCTGGAAATCAACACTTTGCAGCCATTGTGATTAAGAATGGTTCAAGAGAGGAGCACTTCCGTGGCTAAGCGGCCAACTCTTGATTTCAGCTAGGTCGTGATCTCAGGGTCCCGGGACTAAGCCCCAAGTTGGGCTCTGTGCTCAGTTGAGGGTCTGCTTGGGGATTCTCTCTCTCTCTCCCTCCCCCTGCTCACTCTATCTCTGAAATAAATAAATCTTAAAAAAAGAAAAAGAAAAAAAAAGAATGGTTCAGAAGATTTATCTAGGTTGCTATATCTAAGAGTCCGTGAAATTTAATAAGGAGCAAGATATCTGCACTGCCCTCAAATCATCCCTCACAGAATGATTACTGGGGGAAATATAATGGACAACATTTTAACAGAACATTTCCAGGAGCAAGTCTGAGAAAGCCACATTACTATGATATTATTCTAACCAGTCATGCATAACATGAATCTAAATATGAGGAAACACCAGTAAATCCAAAGTGATTACCATGAGTAAAATAATTCACTTGTATTCTTCAAAGGTGCCATAGTATGTGAAAAACAAAGGTTAAGAGGGCACCTGGGTTGCGCAGTCCATTAAGCATCTAACTCCTGATTTCAGCTCAGGTCATGATCTCAGAGTCATGGGATCCAGCCTTGCATCAGACTCCCCATTCAGCAGGAATTCTGCTTCTCCCTCTCTCTCTCTGCTCCCCTCCCCTCACTCATGCTCTGTCTCTCTCTCTCAAATAAATAAGTAAAATCTTAAAAAGGAAAAAACAAAACAACCAAAGGTTGAGGAACTATTTCAGATTAAAGGAGATCAAGAGATACAACAACTAAATCAAGTACATTATCCTGGATTGGATGCTGTACTAGACAGAAAAAAAAAATGCTAACAATAAATTATTTACCAGGACAAATCACAACACTGAATTACAGACTAAAAATTGTACTAATATTACATTTCCTGAATATAATGGTACTACAGTTGGTTAAGAAAATATCAATTCTTAAAAAAATACATACCAAGGTATTAAGAGTAAAAAGATATGATGTATACAACCTATTCTACAATGGATCAGAAAACACAATATGAATGTATATGTGTGTCTAAGTATACATGGAGGTGGAAAGAAATAAAGCAAGGTAGCAAAAAACTTTGTAATTGGTGAATCTGCATAAAGGGTAGTTCTCTGTACTATTCTTGCAACTTTTTTGGAAATCTGAAAATACTTCAGACTCAACCATCAAAAATTAGAGCAGAGCTAATGAATGAATGCATGGAGGGAGTCAAAAGGTCTACCTTCCAGTTATAAAACAAGTGAATCATGGGATACAGCATGCCACTATAGTCAGTAACATAGTACTGCATATTTAAAAGTTGCTGAAAGTAAATCTTAAAAGTCCTCATCACTGGACGCCTGGGTGGCTCAGCGGCTGAGCGCCTGCCTTTGGCCCTGGGCGTGATTCTGGAGTCCCAGGATCAGTCCCACATCGGGCTCCCTGCATGGACTAGAGCCTGCTTCTCTCTCTGCCTGTGTCTCTGCCTCTCTCTCTCTCTCTTTCTCTGTGTGTGTCTCTCATGAATGAATAAATAAATAAAATCTTAAAAAAAAAAAAAAAAGTCCTCATCACAAGAAAGAAAAATTAAGAGACATGGTGTTAACTAGATGTTAACTAGACTTATTGTCGTGATCATCTCTGAATACGTACAAATATTGAATCATTGTCATATACCTGAAATTAATGTTACATGTCAAGTACACCTCAAAAAAAATGACAGCAGAGAAACAGGGTAAGCTTTAAATTTTTTTACATAAATTTTACCATTTGGCTTAAAAAAAAGGCAAGAAATATTATGATTTTATAAAAGAATGTAAACTCATGAGAGATTAAAAGACCACTTCCAGGTGTCCCCTTGCTCCTATATAATCTCACTAGATTGCAGTTCAATAACCAAAATGTTCCTGGAAGCTTCAAGGTAATATAATGTCTACAACTACTTTTCAAAGTTTTACATTTTTAATGAGATGTGTGCATTCTCTAATAAAAGCATCATAAATTTCATCAAATAGTAGCATATCCAAGTGTTCAAGAATGGGCTCTCAGATTAGAACGTCTGCATTCAAATTCAAAGTGCAGCACTGTAGCTTTGTGATCTTGGACAAGGTAATCACTTGCGCTCTAATTTCTTCATTTGCAAGTGGAATCAAATAAGTATCTGGTAACAAACCACTGAGGTTGTGAGGATCGAGTAAGATAATAAATGTAGAACACAAACACACAAGCACTCCATGAATGTTAGCTTTTTTTTTTTTTTTAAGATTTTATTTATTCATTCGTAAGAGACACAGAGGGAGAGAGGCAGAAACACAGGCAGAGAGAGAAGCAGGCTCCATGAAGGGAGCCTGACGTGGGACTCGATCCCAGGTCTCCAGGATCACGCCCTGGACCAAAGGCTGCGCTAAACCGCTGGGTCACTGGGGCTGCCAAATGTAAGCTATTTTTATTTTAACTCCAACCTGCTTGACACCTCAACAGCACTGTTCTTAGTCAAAGCCATACATCTTTCTCCAAACTACACCCAGATCTGACAAGATAGGAAATCAGAAGCTCTAAGAAAAAGGTAACAAACCATACACGTAAATTAATTGCAAGTAAATCACATGCAAAACAGAGGCAGACTTACAGAGTTAATTCAACAGCCGAACATTTTTGCTAAAAGAAGTGTAAAGCTGCAGCAAACTTCCTATTAGAACAATCCATCATCTAAATGCACTGAATGAAAAATGAAAAAAAAAAAAAAATCCGTTACCTTACCTGAGAACAAGGGGGCGGGGACGGAAAACTGGATTCTACACGCTGTATAGAAGACTTCGGTCAGCTTGGTACAAACAAAATTTAAACCCCACTGCAACTACTAGCAACTCTCCAGACTGCCCTATCTTGTTAGTAAAATTTAAGTTGGATTTGAATCATACTCTTCTGACACCTGCAAAGCCATCAGCACGGCTACTTTCACTTAATTCAGCATAAATCTAGTGACGGCCTATGATGTGACCACAGTCTAATAATAAGACATTAAAAACAAGAAAAAATATAAAAATGATTACAATAAAATATAAAGTTACCAGGATTCTCTAAGTTTAAAACCCCTCCAACCAAAAAGTTTGGGGAGGTTTTCTCTCCAGTTTTCGATGGTACATAATATCTTTACTTTAAAAAAAAAAAAAAAACTCTACACGGTTTAGTATTTGTCTTTAAGATTCACATTACGAAAAATAAATAAATAAATAAAAATAAAATAAAATTCACATTACGGGACGCGGTGCTCCGCGGCCGAGCGCCCCGCCTGCTGCTCCAGGGCGCCGTCCGGGGTCAGCCCCGGCCGGGCTCTCCGCAGCGAGCCGGCCCCCCCTCCCGCCCCGTTTCTCTCTCACGAAAAAGTAAAATCTTTTAAAAATAAAATAATAAAGTACGATTCACGTTATTAACTTGTAAAACTTTAGAATCTGTTCACAGGCACACTGTTCTCTACTCACAGGCTCACTACTCTGTCTGGGCTTGAGGGGTTCTCCCCGTGAGGCGACGGCCCCGGCCCGGAAGGTCGCGGGAGCGCGGGCGGCCCCCTGCGTCTCCGCCGCTCGCGGAGGGCCCCCCCTCCCCCCGGCGGGGGACGACCGCTCCAACGCGCCCGCGGCTCTGCGAGCGCCTCTTTCACCCTCACAACGCGCAATCCCCCAAGTCTGGTCCAGTAAATATTAAATTAGCAGGAGGTGTCCGTTCACAACTCGGATTCCCGCGCCCCGGCGCAGGCTGACTCCGTCGGATCTTGGGAACGAGACCTGAGCTCTGCGAACAGCTCTTCTCACTCAAGTCAGGCCTCCGAGAGCCCCCGACACGCTCACCCGGGCCCTCCGGCGGGCTCAGGGCCACCCCCGGAGGGCTCACCCGGCCACCCCGGAGGGCTCAGGGACACCCGCCCCGCCCCCCCGCCGGGAGCC
Organism: Canis lupus dingo; assembly: GCF_003254725.2. NCBI lineage: Eukaryota > Metazoa > Chordata > Mammalia > Carnivora > Canidae > Canis > Canis lupus. The sequence continues at coordinate 28,388,554 of NC_064245.1, read as the reverse complement.
CAGGCCCGCCGCCCGCCCCTCGGGTCCCCAGCTCCTCCGTCCCGCCTCCACACCCCAAACCTTTCTCCTCACTTCTTCAAATCGCTGCTGAAGAGGCCGAAGGCGCCGGAGGGGGAAACGGTCGAGGTCGCCTCCTGGCCCAGCTCCGTCGCCTCCCCGCCGCCGGCCTGCTCACTGTAAGCGAAGCTGTTGCCGGACATCGCTGCGGCGCGGGCTGGGGTCCGGCCAGGGGCCGCCGGGGGTCTCTCCGAGGGCTCCCGACCCGGGGCGCCGGACGAAACTACTTGTGGAGCCGAGCGGCGCGCAGGGCGCTTCCGGGCTCGTCACGGCCCCTCCGCCGGCTGGCGTTCCCCCCACCCCCCCCGCCCCCCCGCGCGCATGCCCAGTGCGCGGCTGGCCGGAGCCCTCGTCGGCCGCTCCCGGCGCGCCGGGATTCCCTTCTCCGGGCTTTCCGAGCGGCTGAAGGGCTGCGGGTGGGGTGGGGCGGGGCTGCGGGTGGGTGGGGCGGGGCGCCAGGGAGGCCGGGGGCGGGGCCTGCAGGGCCGCTCGGCTTTTCAGGGTTTTTTGAAGAGCAGTAACCGGTTGTACCCGGTCTGATGCCTGAAGCAGGTGTCGGGAGCCCGGGCGCTTTGACTTCAGTAGTAAAACGAGTAGTAAACGAGTGGCTTTCAGATTTCCTCCGCCGTGCCCTCCAGCACACCCTATCAGGTTTCCTAAATCCGCGACGATCGCCTTTCCTTTCGTGGGCTGCTGTCCACCGCTCTTCCCGCGCCTGCCCGCCGTATTCCTTTCGCAGCCGCCCCCACGAAGCCCCAGCCCCTCCCCGCCGTGCCTCTGGGTCCCCCGAGAAGCGCTGCTCCCGGGGCGGTCCGCGGGGCTAAGCGGGTGCTTCCTGCTGGCCCCGGGCCACCGGGCCACCAGCGGCGAGTAAGACAGAGCCACGCGGCAGCCGGGAGCGGCCCGTAAAGCTCCCCAGGCTGCCGGCGCAAGATCTGAGCTCCTTGGCTCTTTCCTTATTCTTTCCCCTCCGCACGCGCATTGAACCCTGGAGAGCCAGAGCCGGAGACTGTCAGAAGTTCAGCGAAACACCAACTGCCCCCCACCCCCGCCCCAGGAGGAGGTGGGGCCGTTCAAGGCTCCACTCCTCCAAAGACCACACAGATAATCATGAAATACCATTGCACACCTGTTAAAATAAAAAAATAATTTAAAAAAAAAAGCCAAAATCTGGAACACTTAAAACACTAAATGTGACACAATAGGAACTCCCATTACTGGCATGATTGCAAAGTGGGACAGCCATTTGGAAGCCAATTTGTCAATTTCTTACAGAATTAAAAGTACTCCTATCATACAATCCAGCAATAGCATCCCTTGGCATTTACCTAAAGGGGTTAAAAAAATATGCCCACCCAGAAACCTGCACGTGGATATTTATAAAAGCATTATTCATAATTGCCAAAACCTGGAAGCAACCAAAATGTCCTTCAGTAGGTGAATGAATAAGTAAACTGTGGTCCTTCAGACATTAATATTATTCCATGCTAAAAAGAAAGCAGGTATCAAGCCATGAGAAGACCTAGAGGAAACTTAAGCGCACGCTAATAAATAAGAGAAGCAAATCTGAAAAGGCTATATACTGTGTGATTCCAACTGCATAATATTCTGGAAAAGGCAAATTATGGAGACAGTGAAAACATCAGTGGTTGCCAGGGGTTGGAGAGGGGAGAGGAGGGATAAATTAAGCAGAGCAAGAAAGAATTTGTAGGGCAATGGAAATATCCTGTACCATACCATAATCATAGATACATCTCATTATACATTTGTCCAAGCCATAGAATGTACAACACCAAGAGTAAACCCAAATGTAAAGTATGGACTTTGGTGATAACGATACATCAGTATAGGTTCATCAACTGTAACAAGTGTACAACTTTAGTAGAAGATGTTGATAATCGGGAAGGCTATTCCTGTGTAGGGGTAGGGAGTATATAGGAAATCTCTGTACTTTCCTCTCAGTTTTGCTCTACACCAAAAAAAATGCTCAAAATAAAAAAATAAAGTCTTAATTTAATACATGAAAACAAATATAAAAAATAAAGGCCACACCGTTACTGTGTAAACACTCATGACTGAGTCTTTACTTTGAGAGAAGGGAACATCCTCCCAACTTCATCGTCTGTTTAAAACTTGATAGGTTTTGTTGTTGTTGTTGTTGTTGTTGTTGTTGTTGTTGTTTTAACTTGATAGGTTTTTATTTCAGTTGTAAAAATACTTCTCCAGAGAAGCAATGATGAAATTTATTATACATCAATATGGATATTGATCAATTTATGAAATCTTACGTATTGCTGATTATTCATGATGATGATAATCGTAGATATACTTAACAGATGGCTTAATATGTACTAAGCACATAGGTGATTTGCATATATAATTGATTCAATAGTAAAAGAAGCTAGCTTTGGTTTCTTTCATCTGTAAAATGAGGAGATTGATACATACCCTAAAGAATCTCTGGCATATATATCTGGGTGTAGAATTTCTTGGTTGTAGATTACATGCACCTTTACTGAATAGCCTAAATTGTTCTCTAATACAATTTTAGTAGTTCACCTTCCCACAGCAGTGTATAAAAGATCTTTCCTGGGGCATCTGGATGTCCCAGTCGGTTAAAGGTTCAACTCTTGGTTTCAGCTCAGGTTTCAATCTCAGGGTTGTGAGATCCAGCCTCACTTCAGGCTCTGAGCTCAGCATAGAGTCTGCTTAAGACTCTCCTCCCTCTCCCTCTGCCACTCTCCCCTCACTAAAATAAATAAATCATTTTAAAAAATCTTTCCGGGGATCCCTGGGTGGCTCAGAGGTTTGGCTCCTGCCTTTGGCCCAGGGTGCGATCCTGGAGTCCCGGGATCAAGTTCCGCATCCGGCTCCCGGTATGGAGCCTGCTTTTCCCTCTGCCTCTCTCTCTCTCTCTCTCCTATCATAAATGAATAAATAAATCTTTAAAAAAAATCTTTCCTCACATCCTCACCAACACTTGGATTTATAAAAAGTTTGTATTGTCATCAACATGATAAGTATGAGTATTATTTTTGTAATTTTCATTTTCATGGTCATAATGAATTTGAGCATTTTAAATATAATTTTGTTACATTTGCATTTTATGAACGTACTTACCCAATATTACATTGAGTAGTTTGCTTTTCTTATAGATTTGAAGGTCTTTATTCTTAACTTTGTCATTTTTAATTCACTTGTTGATTTTATTTGCTGACATTTTACTTATTCATGCATTAGATTGACCTATAATATTTTTTACTTTGCCCTCGAATGGTGTAGGAATTATGGTTGTAAGTTCCTCAAAATGGTGATTGGGTAGCTTTCTTTATCTCTTCTCTAGATTATTATGTATAGCAAAGCAGATATTCCTTGGGAAAACAGATAAAACTTTCTTTTATGACTTGAAAAATAAATTAGAGAGTAGACAAGAAAGACTTGCAGTACTTCCTGCCAAAAGATTCTAATATATTCTAGAAATATAAAAATAGTAACCACATAGTTTGAGATCTAATGTTTCCTGTCTCTTCAGAATTCAAAAACGTTTATGTAGTCATGAGATTTTTGACAGAGGAAAAAGGTCATGCTTCCAACCAGAAGAAACATCAGCTCTAATAGAACCAAAGGATTATTATTTGATGTTTGCTACCAAGCCAAAACCAGATTTTGTTTTCTACCAGCATATATATTACTTCAAGATTATTGTTGCATAGGCTATATTTTTTCAAAAATGATTTTTCCCCTAACATTTAGCAAAATTTTTATTGAATTCTCTCATTTTAGTTTCTATTCATCTAAAATCTCATGATAATAGGTATCAAGTTTGGTGCATATATTTTCAAACTTATTTTCTAAGCATGGGAAAACAAACTATATATGTGTATACTTTGCCAAATGTCAATTAAAACTATAATACCATTTTGTGTCTGACTTTTTTCTCTTAATATATTATGGAAATCTTTCTATACTGCATTTAATCAGCAGCCTATACAACAACTTTGCCCTTACATGTTATTGCACAATACCATCAATATTTGCAGAAGTTAAAAATCCACAAGTCCAATAGTTACATCAAATGATATGCACACTTAAAACTCTAATAGATATTGCCAAATTTATAACCAAAAAGAGGGTACCAATTATCTTTCCCATTAATATTCCTCTGGTATACTATACCATTTCCAGTGATTAATATTATAAATCTTATTTTAATGTTTGTTAATCTGATTGACAAAAATAAATAAAACCCTCATTATTATTTAAACTTTCATCTCATTTATTTAAGTAAGGAACGATATAATTTAGTGTCCATATAGGAAACTTCAAGACTAAAAAGTGACATAAACCATAATTTTGCTGGAAGGGCACATATAAACCAGGACTTTTCCAGTAAAAATGGATATATGGTTTCCCTAGATATGATGGAGCTAAAGCATATATTAAATGGCCATCCAAATTTTTCTTCTATTAATTATGCAGACTTGATATTTGCTTATTTTTAAGTAGGTTATCCATGTTTTTGATTTATAGACACATTATATTATTATAAATAGTGAATGTTAACCCTTTCTCATTATTTTCTAGGAGAATCTAAGTTATAAAAGTTGGTTCCAAAACTTGTAGAAAACTCAAATAGACTAAATAATTATAGAAAAATTGGAAAAAAAGAAATCTACAACCAAAAAGGGATTAAGCCAATACAGTTCTACTAGGCTTATAAGGAGTTTGCTATTTGTTATTTTTTAAACTATTATTAGCTTTTTAAAAAAGAAAAAGAAAAAGCACTTTCAAGTTCATTCTGTAAGACTAGCATGACTAATATCCAAGCCTGAATTTTTTTTATACCAAAAGAAAAGAGTATCAGACTCTCTAAACAGAGTAGAGAGCCCAAAAATAAAAACACACTTACTGTCAATTAATCTACAACAGAGGAGGCAAGAATATATGATAGGTTAAAGACAATCTCTTCAAAACATGATGCTAGGAAAATTGGACTGTTAAATGCAAAAAAAATGAAACTGTACCACTTTCTTACACCATACACAAAAATAAATTCAAAATGGCTTGAAGACTGGGGCATTTAGGTGGCCCGTCTGTTAAGCATCCAACTCTTGATTTCAGCTCAGGTTGTGATTTCAAGGTCATGAAATTGAGCCCCCTGTTAAGCTCCGCACTGGACATTGAGCTTACTTAGGATTCTCTACCTTCCTTTCCCCCTCTCCCTTTCCTCTGCTTGTGCTCTCTCGCTCTCTCTCTCTCTCTCTCAAAAATAAAATAAAAATAAAATAAAAATATTTTAAAAAATAGATTGAAGACTTAATGTGAGACCTGAAACCATAATAAACCTAGAAGAAACTCTAGGCAGTAATCTCTTTGACATTGGCCTTAGCAACATTCTTCCAAGATACATCTCCTCAGGCAAGGGAAACAAAAGCAAAATTAAACTATTGGGACTACATCAAAATAAAAAACTTTTGCACAATTAATTAAACCATCATTGAAACAGAAAAAGCAAACTACTGAATGGGAGAAGATATTTGCAAATGACATGTCCAATAAAGGGATAGTGTCCAAAATATATAAAGAATGAGACAGCTGAACACCAAAAAACATGAGTAATCCAATTAAAAATGAGAGGAGGAGTTGAACAGACATTTCTCCAAAGAAGACATCCAGATGGCCAACAAACATGTGAAAAGATGCTCAACATCACTCATTATCAATAAAATGCAAATCAATACCACAATGAGATATCACCTCACACCTGTCAGAGTGGCTAAAATAAAAAACTCAAGAAACAACATGTGTTGGTGAGGATATAGAGAAAAAGTAAAAGGAACTGTCTTGCACTATTGGTGGAAATACAAACTGTTGCAACCACTGTGGAAAGCAGTATGGATGGAGGTTCCTCAAAAAATTAAAAATGGAGTTACTATATGATCTAGGAATTCCATTACTGAGTATTTACCCAAAGAAAACAAAAACACTAATTCAAAAAGATATGTGCATTCCTATGTTTATAACAGCATTGTCAGTAATAGCCAGATTATGGAAAGAACCCAAATGTTCACTGGCTGATGAATGGATAAAGTAAGATGTGGTAAACATATATAATAGAATATCACTCAGTCATAAAAAAGGATGACATCATGCATTTTGCAAAAACATGGATGGAGCTAGAGGATATAATGCTAAGTGAAATAAGTCAGTTAAAGAAAGACAAATACCAAATGATTTCACTCACAGATAGAATTTAAGAAACAAAACAAATTAACAAAGAAAAAAGAAAAAAAAACTAGACTCTTAAATGCAGAGAACAAACCAGTGGTTGCCTGAGGGGAGGTAGGCAGGAGGATGGGTAAAATAGATAAAGAGAATTTGAAAAATATCGCATTTCACAGCAGCAACAAATAAGTCTTAAGAAACAAGACTTAAGAAATGTATAAGACTTAAGTCTTATTATTAAGAATAATTATAAAAAAGAGAATAATTATAAAATTGTATTGTTTAGCTATGGGGGATAGGGGGCTATAGAGAGTCTATATTTCCGAATTGAAATATTCAAATGAATCCACATATTTAATGTACTTTCAATCAAAATTCAAATTTTTTACTAGACAAATTGAATCTAAAGTTCCTCTGCAAAAATAAAACCAGCTTAAAGCAAAAAAAAAAAAAAAAAAAAATTGGAAAAGAAAAAGTACAGCATCATGAAGGAAAATTAGATGTCTGTATTACTTTCCAATGACTGATGTAACAAATTACCACAAATTTTGTAGTTTGAAACAACATAAACTTATTCTCTTACAGTTTTGGAGTCCAGAAGTTTGAAATCAAGGTACACGATCTAGGGTATGGACAGGCCACTCCTTCCAAAAGCTGTAGGGGAGAAGCCCTTCCTTGCCTTTTTCCAGCTTCTGGAACTGCATTCTTTTCATTCCTTGGCTACTGGCCCCTTCTTCCATCTTCAAAATCAGCAGCATAACATCCTCAAATCTTTCTCTCCTCTGTCTTCACATTGCCTTCTCCCAATCTGTGTCAAATTCCCTCTGCTTCACAATTTACAGGAATTAGGACTTGTATAGATCTGGGAGTCATCATTCTGTCTATCACAATCTAATTAACACAATACCTATAAATAACTTCCAAGATGGTTAAAAATAAACCACACAAATTGAATGAATTTTAGGAAAATGTTTTCAGGATTGAAGGAAGAATATCAATCCGAGGAATGGGGTGAGAAAGACTCTCAGCACAAACTTAGGAATGGGGTGAGAAAGACTCTCAGCACAAACAAGCATTTGTCATATAATAAATTCCATACAAATAGTTTTATCACCCTTTACAATTAGAAAATTACTCTTCTCATGGTTTTAAATGAAATTTAAATTTTATAAGGTTGGCAAAGATATGAAGCCCAAATTTCACAAATTTTTCTGTTTATTTGAATTTAAGAAATAATTCTATCCCTATTTAAAAAACAAATTGGAATTATAAATAAAACAGTAATATGAGCTCTCATAACTATGAGTTTTCATTTATTGAACTCTTAAAATGTTTCAAGTTCCAACTTAAGGAATTTACATGCACTTACTATGGTTCTACTTCATCTGGCCCTCATTTATACCTCCTGCCTTCACTGAGACACACTCTCCCTGAATTACTATACTTCAGGCAGTCTGGTCTTCCTGTTCCTTGTTCCACCAAGCTTGCTCTAATCTGAGAGACCTTACTTGCTGAGTTTTCTCCGGGAATAGTCTTCCAATGGGTATTCCAAAAGCTGACTCTTTTGGCTTTATCCAAGCTTTATTTCATTCAGCTATTAGCTCATATATCGCCTATTCGGAGATGTCTTCTCTCTAATGTCCTCACCCAATCTAATATGGCATCTCCTCACAGTCCCCATCCTCATTGGTTATCGAATTGACTAAGACAGCTGATTTGTCTAATTAGTTATTCATCACTCTCTGATACATATCCCTCTGGAAGGTTTGCATGTTAAAGAGGACAATATTCCCAGATAGAGTATGAAGTTTCCTTCACCAAATGAATGTCAGTTGTCATGCCTTCCTATTTAAAGAAACCCCATGACTAATTATTTTGGAACAAGAAGAATGCTTCTGTAATTGAATTTATGCAATCTTCCAATTTACCAAGCATTTGGGGATTTTCATACTTCAGGTTTTCTAAAATGGTACATACCTGCAAACTTCTGCCTTGAGAATGCCATGATTTCATTATTGTATTTTATAATGAAATTGATCCAGAAAAAATGCATTGTGATCAACCCTACATTAGATAATGATTAATATATATTAAAAATGATGATTTAGGTATGGAAAGAGTGTATCGCCAAATAACACAAAGAGAACATTCAAAACCGCTTATAATTCTCTTAATTTTTTAAAGAATTTTAGATGGCCTTAATCTCAGAGGCAAAGGCTTAGGTTATACAAAATTATCTTATTATTATACTTTTTCTCATATTCCTAATACACTGAACGTTTTTACTCAGTCCTGAGTTCTGTTTTTTGGTTTTTTTTTTTAAGATTTTATTTATTTATTCATGAGAGACACAGAGAGGCAGAGACACAGCCAGAGGGAGAAGCAGGCTCCATGCAGGGAGCTCGACGTGGGACTCGATCCCGCGACTCCAGGATCAGGCCCTGGGCCGATGGCAGCACTAAACCGCTGAGCCACCCGCTGCCCGAGTCCTGAGTTTTGAAGAAAGTTAAATAACTAGGTAATATGTTCAGCAAAGTGAAGCACCGCTGAAGGACAGGTGCACTGGATAGCTCCTCCTTTATGTCCTGTCTGTTAGACTCCTTACAAAGTGAAATATAACTTTACTTTCCACCACACTGTTTTGGCTGAACGAACAACAGCCAGATCCAGGTTTGATTCCCAGCTATGTCACTAGCTAGATCAATGAAGGCACACGATTTCTTAACCTTTCTGAGACTCAAAGCTTCTAAAAATTATTAATTCTCATTTAAAAATAAAACTATTTTTTAAAAAAAGGAAAAGAAAAATAACACTTTCAGAATCCTGTTCCAGGTAGGAGTAAACTACCTAACTTCTACTGTAACAAAATTTCTGGACTTGCCCCTAAATGTTGAAATTATAGGTGTTGTATACTCATATACTCTCTTAGACATCTAAAACTACTAATTATTAAAGCTCTGAAATTACATTTATAGGCAAAGAGGAATCTGAATGTTTTATTAATTCTGTCAGGAGGGCAGCCCTGGTGGCTCAGCGGTTTAGCGCCGCCTACAGCCCAGGGTGTGATCCTGGAGACCGGGGATCGAGTCCCACGTCGGGCTCCCTGCATGGAGCCTGCTTCTCCCTCTGCTTCTCCCTCTGCCTGTGTCTCTGCCGCTCTCTCTCTTTCTCCTCTCTGTGTATTCTAATGAATAAATAAAATCTTTATAAAAAAAAAATTCTGTCAGGAAATACCTGTGGAACTTGCTTTGAACATGGCACATGCTGGAGATCATGCAAAGGAAAGCTTGTCCTCAAAGACATTAAAATAATAGAAAAGATAATGCTCTACATGAATATGCCTAAAAGTACAACCCAAGGCAGTAATGGTGAAAAAATTTAATGTCAATACATTAAAAGATATTTAATTTTTCATTTTATGAATTATATTGCATAATTTAAATATAATTTATTCACATCTCATTGTTGTAGTTCAATTATTTTACTATGGGCCAGGCACTCTTCTAAGTGCTATGCATGTATCAACTCATTGGATCCTCATAGAATCCTCATAGCGGGCAGCCCCGGTGGCGCAGCGGCTTGGCGCCGCCTGCAGCCCGGGGTGTGATCCTGGAGACCCGAGATCGAGTCCCGCGTCAGGCTCCCTGCGTACAGCCTGCTTCTCTCTCTGCCTGTGTCTCTGCCTCTCTTTCGCTCTCTCTGAATAAATAAATAAATAAATCTTTAAAAAAAAAAAAGAATCCTCATAGCATTCTCATTTCACAGGTGGAAAAAATGAGGAACTGGGCTTGAGACAAGTTACACAGCTAATAAATAGCAGAGTCTGTCTTCAAACCTAGACTGGACATCAGAGTCCACACTTCTAACTATCTGCTATACCACTTCTTGAGATACTTAATAATATATCTTGGAGATACTTAATAATATATCTTGGAGATAATACTGTATCAATATATATACACACTTTTTCTTGTTTATAACGTCATAGCAGTCCATGTCATGGCTGCATCATAATTCATTAAACTAGATCCCTAATGATGAACTTTTGATTTGTTTCTATTACTTTGCTATTATAAATTACGCTTCTACGGCAGCCCGGGTGGCTCAGTGGTTTAGCGCCGTCTTCAGCCCAGGGTGTTATCCTGGAGGCCCGGGATCGAGTCCCGCGTTGGGCTCCCTGCATGAAGCCTGCTTCTCCCTCTGCCTGTCTCTGCCTCTTTCTCTCTGTGTCTCTTGTGAATAAATAAATAAAATCTTTTTTAAAAAATTATGCTTCTATAAATAATTTGATATTAATATATTTTATACTATTGCTGTTAATACATATTTTATATATAATTATATATTATATATATTTTATATATGATGTTAATATATTTTATATTATATTGCTACCTATAAGTCTCTGAAAGGTGAGCCTATAGCTACAATAGGACCCTAACGTGGCACCACTCCCTTTATTGTATCACTTTTGTATCACCTTGGATAGATATGAAATAGATTAGTAAGTATAACAAGAGGTGAAAACAAATTGTGGACAAAGTGTAAGAAATAAGATATGTAAGATAATAATATTTGAACTAGATCTTTAAATATGGAAAAGTAGGGATCCCTGGGTGGCGTCAGCGGTTTGGCACCTGCCTTTGACCCAGGGCGCGATCCTGAAGACCCGGGATCGAATCCCACGTCAGGCTCCCGGTGCATGGAGCCTGCTTCTCCCTCTGCCTGTGTCTCTGCCTCTCTCTCTCTCTCTCTCTCTCTGTGTGACTATCATAAATAAATAAAAATTAAAAAATAAATAAATAAAAAGATTTTAAAGATAAATAAATAAATAAATATGGAAAAGTAACATATGCAGATAAATGAAGTATATATACACTTCATGGTAGTAAAACAATTGGAGCCATTTTTCACAGACATTAGGATGACAGAGTAATTCTATATCTTAAGTGAATGTAAAGTTCTGAAGGCTTAAAATTGAACAATATTGTTTTTGAGGATAATAGTTAAAAGATATCATAAAGCAGGCCTTACAAGAGTAGGAAATAAATCTTCATGATACCATAAAAAATTTCCTAAACCACTGACATACACACTAATGCATTCAAATGTGCCCATGCAGCTGGAGCTACAGCAGTTGGTATAATCGCAGATGGAATGATTATAATGGAAGTAAAAAAGCAAAAGGGGATAAAGTAAAAACCAAATGGCCTTCAATTACACGGTAAATCACTCAATTTTAAATCTTGTAGTTTAGAATTCAAACCAAGGCCTATGTTTGAGGAAACTAATGGAAAATTTACTAGAAGTCATTCAAAAGGCACTGGAAAAGAAAACTGCATTTAAAATAGAAAATATTTCAAATCATTTTAAAGTTCAATGTTAGCAGAACAGTTAAGAAAACCACAGCAATACAACTTGAGGACATATGAGCCATTAAATACCATAAATCCTAGTTTCTTATTCAAGACTCTTTTTGTTGCAAGTAAAAGAACACCTGTCAAACCACTTAACAAAAAATAAATGAAAAAATAAAAGGATGTGGGGGAAGAAATTTATTGACAACGCTTGCACTGCCCTCAGAGATGAATGAGTCTAGTGACTCAAATGGAACTGCTAGGATTTCCTGTTTCCCCACTTAGCTCTGGTTTTGTCTGTGTTGACTTTATTCTCCTAAACTGTGGGTAAGCTAAGGACATAGCTATAGGGAACTTCAACTGTACAACATCACACTTCAGCAATGTGAACAAAGTAGAACCTTTACTCTAGCAAATTCCCAGGAAAAGATACTGCTTGGAAATTCCCAGAAAACGAATTTCCAAGGATACTGCTTGGCCTAACTTGGGTCACGTGCCTATCACTAAAAGTAATTATTGTGGCTATGGAGATTAATTATGCCTACTTAGGTCTAGATCACTTGCTCATACTTTGTCAGAAGGAAGGACCCTAAAAAATGATTGGGGGTAAGGGAGGAACAGTTCCAGAAGGGACAAAGGGCTGCTGCTACTGCAAGGGGGAGCAGGAAAAAAAAAGGAAAAGGGGGAGCAGGGATGCTAGGTAGGCAAAAACAATACATGTCTATCTCATTTAACAGTAGTGAAAATACTCATTATAAAATGTTAAGTAATGATAGAATAAAAATTATATCTATGTTGTGATTCTAAGTATACAAAAATTTGAATTTGTATTTACCTGGAGTAAAAGAAAAGCTGACATATAAAACAAGAACTATTGCCCAAACAAGAACCATTTGGCACTGGTTCTCAACCAGAAGCAATTTTGCACCCCTCCACCTTTACCTCCACCCTGGGACATCTGGCAATCTTTAGAGACATTTTTAATTGTCACAAATGGAGAAGTAACTGGTATCAAATGGGTAGAAGTCATGATACTGCTAAACATCCTACAATACAGCCTCCGCAACAACAAATTATCTAGCTCAAAATGTCAATAATGCAACTATTGAGAAACAGAAGTTTCTGGCAGGCATGAAACAGAAGTGATTTGTCTTCTTAAAAAGTTCTGTTGTTTGTTCAATAGAAAGAAGGAGAAAAAAGAAGAAAGGAAAGGAAAGGAAAGGAAAGGAAAGGAAAGGAAAGGAAAGGAAAGGAAAGGAAAGGAAAGGAAAGGGGGTTGTAGAAAAGATGATGAAGAATCAGGGACACAGGATATTGAAAATCAAGATACCGTATCTCTCGTCCTAGCTCTACAAATAACTGGCAGTATGAACTTGGCAAATCAGAGACTCTTTGAGTTTGTGGTTTCCTCACTGGTGATATAAGGAATCATGCTAGTTAACTTGCCTCTGAGGTTTTTGCAGCCCAAAAATTCTAACATTTTCTTAGATAGTTAAGGAAAAAGATAATCAAGTTTTAATGATCTGTGTATTCATGACTAGTGGTATCCCTTGCTTTCATGGACACATATAGGATTTATTTTTTTTTTATTTTATTTTTTTTTATTTTATTTTATTTTTTTTTTAATTTTTATTTATTTATGATAGTCACAGAGAGAGAGAGAGAGAGAGGCAGAGACACAGGCAGAGGGAGAAGCAGGCTCCATGCACCGGGAGCCTGACGTGGGATTCGATCCCGGGTCTCCAGGATCGCGCCCTGGGCCAAAGGCAGGCGCTAAACCACTGCGCCACCCAGGGATCCCTATTTTTTTTTTATTTTAAATATTTTATTCATTTATTTGACACAGAGTGAAAACACAAGGAAGGGGAGTGTCAGGAGAGGGAGAGGGAGAAGCAGGCTCCCTGCTGAGCAAGGACACCAATGCAGGGCTTGACCCCAGGGACACCAGAATCATGTCTTGATCAAGGAGGTCTTCTTTTAATCAACATTTTTGGTGTAAAATGAGTCACATTGCAAGACTAAAGAATTTAGGCCCAATATTTAGGCTCTTTCCTAGCATTGACAACAGAAAATAGTAACACGCAGCCCATTTATCAGTGTTCTTTTTTCAAAATTTTAATTTTTTTTATTAAGAAAAAACATGGGGTGTCTGGGTAGCTCAGTCAGCTGGGCATCTGGCTCTTGATCTCAGCTGAGGTCTCGATCTCACAGTCATGAGTTCAAGCCTCACTTTAGGCTCTCCACTGGGTGTGCAGCCTACTTAAAAATAATAATAAATAAATAAATAAATAAATAAATAAATAAATAAATAAATAAAATTTAAGGAAGGAAGGAAAGAAAGAAAGAAGTCTAGAGATAAATCTGGACTCTTGGAAAAATTCTATGATATGAATGTAAAAAGGCAAGGGAGCTACTTTTAAATAAAAAAGATTGAAGAGCCAAAGCCAAAATGCAATGTGTGAAATTTGATTAGATTCTGGATTTAAAACAAACAAAAAACCAACCTAAGAGATATCTTTGAGACAATAAGGGAAATGTGAATAGGAACAGTATGTTAGGTGATATTATTGTATTAATATCACCTTTTAGATATTGTAATGGTATTGTGGTTACATAGGAAAAAGTCTTTGTTTTTAGGAGATGAGGGCTTAAACATTTATGGGTAATGTGTAATGATATATGCAACTTGTTTTCAAGTGGATCAGGAAAAGAAAGTCTCAAAAGTATATACATATATAAATATGCCTGTATATATATATACACTGTTCACATATACACACACAGTAGATACCATATATATGTATATATATGAGAAAAATATGACAAAATGTTAACATTTGGTGAATCTAGGTGAAGAGTATACATATATGTATTCATTGTCCTTTCAACTTTTCTATAAGTTTGAGAATTTATTGTGAAAACAAAATGAATAAAGAAAAAACACTATATCTAGAATCTCAAGGTTGTAAAGTCTCCAAAAGTTCTAACTAACTTCTTCAATGAACCTAACTGAAAATAGATTGCAGTATGAATTGGAAAGCCTCAAATGACCTGCTTCACCCACATAAACCACTGATCTATGTGAATGCACATTATATTGTAGAAGTCATCCACTAATACCATTGATGAAGGAAATAGATTATTAACTTTCAATTAAATATGATTATAAAAGAAATTTGGTAGTCATGTAAGGCCGTATTACCAAGCAAACAAAATAAACCAGAAGGATACACTTACAGCACTATTCTAGGGAGAGTATTTGCCCAATTATCCCCACTGCTTATTTCCATATACCCAGAGTAGGAGAGAAAAAAAGCTTTTCCTTCATCTTCCTCAAATTCAAGCACTGAAAATCAAGGTAAAACATCTCATGATATTAAATACTTTTTTATACTAACATAGGATGAGTTCTGTTGTATAATGTATTAGAAAACTTCAACTTTGTACATGATGTGTACATCATGGAAATGTTAAGTAATTTTTCACACATAAAACTGATTTAGAAATGCATCAGAGACATATAGTCCACTATAATTTCAGCATTATTTATTGGCAAGGTTAGTTATGAAGAAAGGAAGGTGAGATACTATGGCCTACTACTGCTACACCACCCTATTCAATGATACAGGCTTTCTCTCAAGCCAAAGACATTGAGAGCCTCTCCTTTAGTGTAGCAGCTGGAGCAATAATGTGCTACAAGCAATAGTCACACTGCCAATCAGTTATAGAGATGGGACTTGAACTGCTTTCCCAAGTCACCCAAATAAAATGGTCAAAAAATTAGTGTTTTATCCTCTAGGGATCAAGGATTTCATTTCTTGCAAAAAGGTAACTAATGACATCTGCATTATCTTTCAAAACTTATGTGTATCTCTTAGTAAAGGTAGAAGGTAGAATTTATTTTAACATAACTGAGTCCAATGTTACTCTCATATGTGTCCCCATTGAATGATTCTAATAAATCACAGGATTAAATAAATTATTTTAGACCATCTTTAACAAAACTAAATGTCTTCATTTAGATTATAAATTTCTTGGGCAGCCTGGGTGGCTCGGCGGTTTGGCACCGCCTTCAACCCAGGGCCTGATCCTGGAGACCCAGGATTGAGTCCCACGTCCGCCTCCCTGCATGGAGCCTGCTTCTCCCTCTGCCTGTGTCTCTGCCTCTCTCTCTCTCTCTCTCTCTCTGTGTCTCTCATGAATAAATAAAATCTTTAAAAAAAATAGATTATAAATTTCTCAAGGGCAAGGATTGTATCTTACACTTCTTGATGTCTCTACGTAGCACAGTGCCCTAGACAATCAGTAAATGCTATTGGTGATCATGTTTGCATCAGTGATGATGTTGATGATAATTTCTTGCAATAAAAATAAAGGAAATTGCTAAATCTATCAGCCCAGTGGAATTTTGGAAGATAATGAAGTTCTTCATAATTATTTCATATTACCTGCATAAGATTCTATTGTTTGAAGAGTTTAGAAAAGGTTATAAAATTTAATTAACTCAGAGAGAGTGAAGAACACTTGAGAAGATTTTATTTTCCCTTTATAATTGCAATCGATATGATAAAATTGTCCTCAAGCAGTCATTCCTGTCACATTAGCATATACAGTTAGTTTGAAGTCCCAAATGATATATTCTTCCGTTGTTCCATGTTTCTTGACTGTTAAGGTTAATAGAAAGGGCCTGCATTCATTAGAATAAAATGGTACTAAAAATATAATCTGACCCAATTAGTAAGAGAAGCTCTTGTCTGATATAAATGATAATTCCATTTGTAGGCAGCAGAGGTAGTTGTTTTTACAGAAAACACAAGGTACTAATTGCTCATATTTACATTTCTCTCCTATTTATAATTTCAAATATTAAACTATTATAAATTATTGATCTTAATTATTATAATTCCTTCTCTCTCTCTTTTTCCCTTCCTTCAGCAAGTGTATTTTGTTATACAGGTCAAGACTATCAAGTATTTTTTGTTTATTCAATTTTTAACTCTCTAATTGAGGTCCTCAATTACCATGACAAGCATAAATAGCCCAGGGTGGACACTATTATAATTATACCACTATTAAAAATTACTATTTCTTGGGACACCTGAGTGGCTCAGTGGTTGAGCATCTGCCTTTGGCTCAGGGAGTGATCCCGGAGTCCCAGGATCAAGTCCCACATTGGGCTTCCTGCATGGAGCCTGCTTCTCCCTCTGCCTGTGTCTCTGCCTCTCTCTGTGTGTCTCTTGTGAATAAATAAATAAAATATTAAAAAAAAAAAACAAACTGTTTCTTGCTGCTCACATAAGAAGATTTTAAATTAAATGTAACAAATATTTATTGAATAATCACAATGTACAAAGTACTGTGGAAGGTGGCATGGGAAAAATAAAGATGAACAAATGCCTGCCCTAACACAAGAGGTCTAAAGCAAGAGTCTGTGAATAATGAATACAAGACATTAACCTCTGAAAACTGTTTCATCCCAAATCTTCTCTATCTTAGGGACATAGTGTCCTGAGATGAGACTCTAGTATCAACATTTAAATAGACAAGACCTTGGGGCACCTGAGTGGCTCAGTGGTTGAGTATCTGCGTTTGGCTCCGTGCATGATCCTGGGGTTTGGAGATTGAGTCCCACATCGGGCTCCCTGCATGGAGCCTGCTTCTCTTTCTGCCTATGTCTCTGCTTCTCTTTCTGTATCTCTCATGAATAAATAAATAAAATATAAATAAATAAACAGGGATCCCTGGGTGGCGCAGCGGTTTGGGCGCCTGCCTTTGGCCCAGGGCGCGATCCTGGAGACCCGGGATCGAATCCCACGTCGGGCTCCCGGTGCATGGAGCCTGCTTCTCCCTCTGCCTCTCTCTCTCTCTCTCTCTGTGTGTGTGTGACTATCATAAATAAATAAAGAAAAAAATATTTAAAATAAATAAATAAATAAATAAATAAATAAATAAATAAACAAACAGGACCAAACCATGTTGACCTGTCTTCTACTACTTTATTTCTCCCCCACTCATGTTCCTGCTACAGCAATTAGCTCTGTTTAATGTATAATTAGTTGGGATTCTGGGTGAGTTATTTAACTATTCTTACCTTCAATATCTCCAACAGTAAAATGAAGATAATCAGATGAACTTTAGAAAATTATACTGGTGACTAAGTGAGATGGGATGTGAAAGTATCTCTACTGTAGCTGGCATCTATAGGTGCTCAA
This sequence comes from Canis lupus dingo, assembly GCF_003254725.2. NCBI lineage: Eukaryota > Metazoa > Chordata > Mammalia > Carnivora > Canidae > Canis > Canis lupus. The sequence goes on along the minus strand of NC_064245.1, from coordinate 28,370,703 downwards.
TAAATAATAGTTCTTAATTCTCTTTCTAAATGTCTCCCAACAGCACAACTATCAGACTGGAATGTCCACATTTTGGACCACAAGGCAGTAGAGCAAAGATAAATGATAATACTAGGCTGATGTCAGTGATAATTCTAGCTGCCACCATTAAGATTTTGACTTTGAAGCTTTAATGCCAGATCATTTTCTTTATTATTTATGTCCTTTCCCCTTCCTCTCATCACTCATCAATCCCTGTTCTACTCTGAGAATCCCAGAATACCAAGTCTCATTTCCCACTGAGTACCCTACTTTCATAAAGTTCAGCTGTTTGAAAAATTTGGAGATATAACACAACAAAGAACACAAACTTAGTAAAGGAATAATTTTGATGGTGCCTTGACAGCAAAGACACAAATAATAGTAATAGCGATTTAACATATTTAATTTTTCTGATATGTGGAAAATTGGGCAAAATTCCTAAGAGAAAACAAACAACTTTAATCACTTTAAGTATGGTAAGAACCATCTTAAGACATTGCCAAAGAGTCCAGAAATGGTGATAATGACTTATTTAATTAGGTTGTGTTTGTTTTTACCATATTCATGATGAATTGTAACATTTTTATTACACTAAAGTAGATATGGGTGTGTCCTATCTTCATATCTTTGAAGCCCTAGGCAAGTCAGTAAGAATAGCCTATTGTTCTTACCCTCTTTTAGCAGAGAGAACAAATAAATAATTCAACCAAAACCTGGTGTCTGTTACGCTGATCACGAGTTCAATTAAAAATAGATGTAGGGGCACCTCGCTGGCTCAGTCAAAAAAGCATGTGACTCTTCATCTCGGGGTTGTGAGTTTGAGCCCTATATTGGTGTAGAGATTACTTAAATAGACAAATAAGAACTTAAAAAAATAAATAAATAAATAAATATAGAAAAATTGATGGATTATACAACATGGAAGCTATATTGGGACTGTTTTGGAGAAAACCTCTGCTTTGTCATAATTAAAGTAAAGGAATTCTACAAAAATTGAAGTAGCAAAGACTAACATAAGTATAACATTTTGGCATATGATTACCAAAAGCATACTTATCTGGAATATTTTTATTCAGTAATTTTTTTTTGCCTAACAAGATAATATTTTACAGTGAAAAACATATGACCTAATTTTATTTTTCCTCCTGAACTCAAGAAAATACAATTAAACCTAACAATCACTAGAGTTCAACAATCCTATAGCTAAGTAGCTGAAGTAGTATTGGTTAATTATTCATAAAAATGTAATTTTGATGATAATTTAACATTGTTCAGTAAAGGGCTTAATTTCCTATCTAAAAATTATTATTTCCAATTAGAAAGTCTTACTCCAAATAATTTTGTATTTTGTTATGCAGTAGCAAAAAAATTACTTGAAATGACTGGAGGCAAAAATGGAATTACTCTCTGAGCCCAGCAAATCATAACATTTCAATATAGTCTAATGAGTAGAGTGAATCAGTAATGCAGAATCATTGTGAACTATTTCTGCTCTTCTCCCTGGCACTACAGTGAAGCATGGAGATTGGAATATTGAGCATTTCGGGCAGGAGCCAAGGTAATTTAAATTTTTATTGCTACATTTAGTCCTTGGCTTTAAACAAACCAAAAAAAGAACCCTCAAAAAAAAGTAATTTACTAAATCATGGTACCAATCAAATCATGAACAATCAAATTGTAACATTTGGCTTTCCTTAGGTTCCTTTTGTGTTGCTAAGACATTAGACAAGTGTGACTGACAAGCAGTATTTTGTACCAAAGGAGTTCAAAATGCTCTCTTGGCAAGGCTGAGGATAGGGATATACAGAGAGACTAAAGTCTATCTTCTTATTGTGTAACTACGATGCCTTTGTTGCATTTCCCTCTTCTTTATTTGCTCTTGGGATGATTAACATTAGTTCCTAATTCCCAATCCACAGGCTAATTAATTTGGTGAGGCTCCAGTAAACCTATTAGGCAGTTTGGGTCAATGGCCATCAAAAATTCTATGATTCCTTAGAAGAGCCATCAATGAATCAAAATGTTGATCATAAAAAAAAAAATGTTGATCATCAGATTCACACACACACACACACATAAACACTGCAACAGTGATTTTTAAACATAGCATAACTCTTTTTTCTAGTCAAAATCTTAAATTTCAATCTTATTCAATTGAGCATGTAAAAGAGCAGAGAAAATAATAAATCTATATTCATTTTAAAATGTGTTAAAATTCAATTTAAAATGTGTTGATTTTCAGCTATACAACTGTTACTATGCTGACTCCAGGAAATATAAATAATAATAGCAACCAATAAATATTGACTGAGTGATTATCCTGTGCCAGGCACTATTCTAAGTTCTTTACATGCATCAACCCACTTAATCCTTACAAGATGTGGTTCTTTCTCTTAGATTTGGGCAAGAACAGCCTCACTCTGGTCTTCCTCTGATTGTGCCTCCCTCTGCAGGCTCCAGAGCCTACCACCTCTTTTTTAAATCACTTTGTTTGGGACACCTGGGTGGCTCGGTGGTTGAGTGTCTGCCTTTGGCTCAGGGCGTGATCCCAGAGTCCCAGGATCGAGCCCTGCATCGGGCTTCTTGCACGGAGCTTGCTTCTCCTCCTTGTGCCTCTTTCTGCCTCTCTCTATGTCTCTCATGAGTAAATACACAAAATCTAAAAAAAAAAAAAAAAAAAAAAATTAAATCACTTTGTTTACCCAGGATCTTGGCATTGCCTGATTGACTGGTCCCAAGAACATTTCAGGGACTGTGTGACCCTTGTGACCCTTTCCCCTTTGTCCTTTTTCATTTGAGAGGACAACACCACCTTTTGTCACACCTATAAGCCTTCTGATTAACTTTGAGAGCTTATCATTCTCTTCTCTTTGACACTTTCTTCACATAACGTTCAGCCCACTATCCTCTCTTGGTTTTTCACCCAATATACTTACCTACTTAGTCTCCTTTGCTCCTTCCTCCCTCACTCTCTCCCTCTCTCTCTCTCTTTCCCTCTTTTTTTTTTTTTTTTTAAACGGGCTCTGTGCTCAGTGCAGAGCCCAACTTGAAGCTTAAACTCACGACCATGAGATCAAGACCTGAGCTGAGATCAAGAACTGGTTGCTTAACCAGCTTAGCCACTGAGGCACCCTTGCTACTTCCTCCCATACCCCCAACATATGAATGCTTAAGTGTCTCAGGGATCAGCCCTCTTATTTTTGCAGTCCATCACTAAATAGTCTCATTCTGTCTCATGGTTTTAAATGACATCTATGTACTGACAATTTTCAAATTTATATCTCTAGCTCTGACCTTTCTTCCAAAATCCACCTTTGGATATCTAACTGCCTACTTGACATCTCCATTTAAATTTCTAATAGGCATCTCAAAAGTGTACAAAATAAAATCTTTTTTTACCAATCACCTCAACCTACTTTTCCTATAGCCTTCTTATGTCAATAAATGGCAATATTCTTTGCTCAAGCCAAAAAACTCATTTTTGTCTCCTCTTTTTTGTTTCATATACAATCCATTAGCAAATCTTATAGGTTTTACTTATAAAGCACATCTAGGATATGATCACTCCCCAACTCTCTGCCACTGCTGTATAATATCAAGACCAAGATTAAGATTACATGCTTTATTCTAAGTGAGGAAGAAGCACTTGGGGGTCCTTTTGCAGGTTGAGTTTTTTATTTTTTCTTTTTCTTTTTAGCAGAAATGGAGTTTCATGTTCAGAACATTTATTAGGAAGTGCCTTTGTGATCAGCCACTATGGAAGGAAAAGGATGGAAGCATTATTAGGCAGAGGGAGAAGTCATGTTACATTGTAGGACCAATGACAAACACTGCTAATACCACGAGTTTTGGAAGAAAAATGGCCTGTAAAAGTTGTTCTACTTTGAGCTGAAGTGGCCTAGTACCTATACCCTTACCTTGATCAGTCATTGGATGTCAGTCTCCTGAGGAAGGACATGAACTTAGGCATGGTAGCTTCCTACCTCTGAGGCAATCTCTCAAAGAGTTGACTGCTCAAGACTGTTTGCAGACCATACTGCCAGCTACTGGGGCAACAAATCGTTCCTTGAAGGGATATCTGGGTGGCACATCTCCAGATCTACCTCAAATCCCTAAGCTTGGGACCCATTTTATGTGTGATAAGAAGTAGGTATACATGGAGCAGAGGGCTCTAACAAATCTATGTACATGGACAAATAAGAGTTCCCTTGGAAGAGCCATTGGCAAAGCAAAGGGTCCAAAAGAAGAGCTTAGGGGAACAGTTAAAGGAACTAGGTCCATATGTTTAGCTTGGAGGAAATAAGACATTGGATACATAGTAACTGCATGTCTTTAAATATTTTAAAGACTTTCAGGTAGGAGAAGGATTAAGCTTTCTCTGCAGAGCTATAGTAGGGAGAATCAGGACAAGCGATTGGGAATTTGAGAGTGGAAGTGAGCAGACAAATGCAGAGTGTTCTAATGTCAGAGCATGGAATGGTTTGTCTTGACAGAGAGTAAGTGCCATGGCATTTGAAGTATGTGGTCATGGGTTGGGGAATGGGGGATGGGAAGAGGACAGGGAGGAATCACACAGAGATGATTTCAAGCATTGGAAAAACAGACTATGTAATGTTGGAGTCTACTCTGTTTTGGAGAATCTAAGATTAATTCTCACCTTAATAAAAATAACTATGATAGTCATCACAATCCCAAAAGAGAAAATTAAATCTGGCTTATGATGAGTTAAATCCAATGAAAACACAAAAGTTTTGTCATTGCTTTCACATTCACTTTTTATTCTGTCCTCTTTCATTTTCAGAAATAAATTCACATGAAGCAAATCTATAAAGGAGAGCAGTAGAGTTGAAAATATGTTGGAAAAAGCAGTAGTTTGACTAGTAAGCTCATTGAGTTGAGACAAGAGTGAAACTCATTACAACCTGAATTTCTCACACATCTCAGTTTCTCCTTCCTTTTAAACTTCCTAATAGAAAAAGTTGAATTCACATTATTGGCAACTCCACTATTTGCCCTCACTTCCATCAAAAAAATAAATAAATTAGAAATACCTCCCTTTCCACATTTATTTTAATCTAGAATGTTGTGGTCTCTCAGGATTTGTTTTATGGTTTCTCAAAAGACCAAATCTTGGAAATCTCACTCTTAACTCCATGGGGAATATGTCTATTTCTACTTTATTTGGGCAAGTGGATTGAGAGGGAATGGAGTTTGATTTAATACCTGTTAAATTCTGTAGACTATGTATTAAGGGTGTTGCAGAGACAGTAAATACTGCAATAAAGTTCTATTTTATTTCGTATTTGAAGATAATATAGCTGACCATTGTATTATTTGTATATTAATGAAACTGGAGGGAAAAAAACAACTTATAATCTTATCAGCTTTTATCCGTGGTATATTTTTCTTTCTCCATTACGACAGTCTTGCTAACTTCTTAGGGACAGGGAAAGTCTTTTTTAAAATCACTAAATTTCTAACAAATCACAAATCACAGGTAAAATAACAGTGATTTATTGAGTACCTCTTTCGTGCCAGGTAATTTATACACATGGCCTTCTTTTATTAACAAACTGCATTTTATTTACAGACAAGAAATTCGATGCTTAGGGAGTTTTAGTTACTACTTTTTCAAGGTCACATAACTAATTGAGTTGCAGGTCCTGGATTCAAAGTCTGGTTTCTGTTACACCATGCAGCACTCTTACCTGTTATGATACACTCTCTACAAAGCATGATGTGACAAGGGCTGTTTTGCCTACCAAATATCTATTCTCTTTCTCTTCCTTTTTGCAAAAGAAACCTGAATTTTAGCTGAACATGTTGTTCAGCTGCTTTTGAGCTTCCTTTGCAGCTAAGGATGAGCATGTGACTAGAAAGCATATAAAATATACAATAGGTAATATGCAAATAGAATACTTCATAGAATTTCTTCCTCCCTACTCCACTCTTGCTTCATGAAATATAGGTATAATGCCTGGAGCTTTAGCAGCTATCTTGACCTATCAGATGATCTCGAGGATGCATGTCAAAGATGGATTTGGAAGAGCATATCCTAATGTTCTCTAAGTACATCATGGAGATATCAGCCAGTTCTGGTCTGCCCAGTCTCAGACTTCTTTTACATGATCAAGAAGTAAACTTCCAGGGGCACCTGGGTGGCTCAGCAGTTGAATTCTGCTTTTGGCTCAGGGCATGATCCCCCAGTCCTGGGATCGAGTCCCACATCAAGCTCCCCACAGGGAGCCTGCTTCTCCCTCTGCCTGTGTCTCTGCCTCTCTCTGTGTGTCTCTTATGAATAAATAAATAAAATCTTAAAAAAAAAAACTTCCATCTCCTTGAAGCTAGGTGAATTTACTCCTAACTCTTAGACATAGTACATCATGCTCAGTATCTTATGAAATTAAATTTGATTCCTCTTGCCTGACACACTCTCTCTTTTTAATTAAGTTTTACATGCAATGTGGGGCCTGAACTGATGATCCCAAGATCAAGAGTTGTATGTTTCATCAACTGAGTCAGCCAGCTACCTCCCAACCCCCAACACTCTCTTGTGTGGCTTCTCTAATCTCCTTCCTTTAAAATTTCACTAAAATTCCAATTTGTCTATAAAGAATTCCATAACTACCACTTTCTGTATGGTGAATTTCAAATAAGTTGCCAGACATTTATAATGATCTTTTTTAGTTTTTTAATATAAAAAATTGCAAACATGAACAAATACATAATTATATAATGAAGAATATTTCTACAAAACTTGTTCCCTATTAGTCATAAGGGTTAATTTGGTTTCATAGACAGTTTCCCCAACCTCACTCTTTCATGAGCATCTTTCTGCAGTTGTGGGCTCAGATTGAGAGGACGCCTCTTCTAGATATTTAAAAATGGCAAGTTTTGGGATGCTTGGGTGGCTCAGTGGTTGAGCATTCGCCTTTGGCTCAGGGCGTGGTCCCGGCATTCCAGGATCGAGTCCCACATCAGGTTCCCTGCATGGAGCCTGCTTCTCCCTCTGCTGTGTCTCTGCCTCTCTCTCTGTGTGTGTCTCTCATAAATAAATAAATAAAAATCTTTTAAAAATAAAAAAATTAAAGAAATTTTAAAAATAAAAATAGTAAGCTCTAATATATGTTGGAAATATACTATTGTTTGATGTTGATATATATAAATACCAGATAGCTACTATTATCCAGCTTAGTGGTACAAAAAAAGTTAGGTTAGGTAAAAACATTATGAAAATTGGCCCTAGTAAGCCGACTTAGGTGTGGACCAATCAAGTTTGAAATATAACGATGATATTTTGGGAAATGCTCCTGTTGGTAAATAGACAGCCTGACATAGTCAAGAGACCACAGGGATTAGTGTCAAAGAACTGCTTTCAAGTCCATAGAGACAGAAAATAGATTAGTGGCTGCTAATGGGCACAGAGTTATTTTAGGAGTGATGACATTGTCCTAGAAATACATAATGGTGATGGTGGCATAAACTTGTGAATATATACCAAAAAAATCACCAAATTATACACTTTTTAAAATGTTGATTTTTATAGCATGTGAATTGCATTTTAATTAAAAAAATAACTTTGTACATAAATAATTTCATATGAGTATGGGTCCTTTTTTTTTTTTTTTTGATTGAGGGGACACAGGGAATGGGGCAGAAGGAGGAGAGAGAGAATCCTGAGCAGGCTCCACATCCAGGGTGGAACTCACAACCCTGAGATCATGACCTGAGCCAAAAGCAAGAGTCGATGGTTAACTAACTGAGCCTACTTGGCACCCTGAGTGTGGGTATTTTCATAAGATAAAATCCCAGAAGTAGGGATCCCTGGGTGGCTCAGCGGTTTAGCGCCTGGCTTCAGCCCAGGAAGTGATCCTGGAGACCCGGGATCGAGTCCCACGTCGGGCTCCCTGCATGGAGCCTGCTTCTCCCTCTGCCTGTGTCTCTGCCTCTCTCTCTCTCTCTCTACCTAACTCTCTCTCTCTCTCTCTCTCGGTATTGCTCATGAATAAATAAATTTTAAAAATCTTAAAAAAAAAAAAGTCCCAGAAGTGGAATTGGTGGATCAATGGTCAGATGCATTTTAATTTGTAATTTTCACAGATTTTTGCTGAGTTTTTCTCCAGGTGTTGCGCTAGTTTACACTCCCATCAGCATGTATAAAAGGTACTTGTTTCCCCCATAGCCTTGTAACAGCTGTGTTGTCAGACTTGTAGAATTCTATCTGATAGATATAAAAAGTGATACCTTGGTGTAGTTTTAATTTGTTGCCCTCCTATTATGAGTGAAGTTGAATTGGTTGTGTTTGTTTTTTTGTTTGTTTGTTTCTTGCCTATTTCCTACAAAACAAATTTAATTCATTGAGAATGCTTGCTTGTACGGCCATGTTTTGCTATGTAGAATCTCTAATTCTTATGGCAGGAAGGAGTTTGCTCTGTTTCTAACCCTCTCAATCAACCCCAATTTCAGTTCTACCCTACAGTTAAGTATGTAATTATTCAAATTAGCGACGATTCTCTCTGGCAACAAATTGAACCTCTACAGAAAATGAACCAGCTACCATAAAAGGAAAATAAAGGCTGAATTTTTAGCCTTTGAATCTGAGCTTTTGAAAACCAAACAAAAGGCTGCAGCCTCTCCAAATTACTGATTACATAATAATTTCTCAATCCTGACATCTGGGTTCTTTTCCAGGGTTAAACCAATGGCTTATAGCTCTCTCTCCTACCTAGAAAAATAGACCATACAAACACTGTTCATTCCTTATATATACTTATTTGCGTAGTTCCTTCCATAACTGAAGATTAATCCTCCTTCTGTGTAATAACCTGGATCATAAATTATGCTCACTTTCTGGGTAGAAAACACATTCTGATGAAAATCCTCATGTTGAGATCAATGGCAAAGCTGCCTTCCAGTAATGTCTAGCTAGTTCAACCCTCAGTAGCAATACTTTAGACTCTCCAGTCTTAAACATTTCTAAAGTAATTTTTTTAAAGATTTATTTATTTATTTATTCTTGAAAGAGAGAGAGAGAGAGAGAGAGGCAGAGACACAGGCAGAGGGAGAAGAAGCAGGCTCCATGCTGGGAGCCCAACGTGGAACTCGATTCTGGGTCTCTAGGATTATGCCTTGGGCCAAAGGCAGGCGCTAAACCACTGAGCCACCTAATGTAATTTTTATACAAAAAAATTGTATAATTTTTTAGGGGTCCCCTAATGTAATTTTTATAATACTCTCAATTAAATTTATTTCCAGGCAAATAGTAACTTAAGAGTTTAGTTGGGCTTCACACTCAGTGTTCCTCTTGGTAGCATTTTCTCTACCTAGATTTGACATCTTATGTCTCTGGTCTTAGGAAGTTTGTTCAGCATTGTAGAAACAATGGAAGCCAGACTGGGAATATTGCAAACTAACATTTATGGGGGCATTTATGATGTTCCAGGCTCTGTTCTAAGAACTTTAAGTATGCTAACTCATTTAACTTTCACAGCAGCCTGTGATGTATGGATTATAATGACTCTTTCTTAGAGATGAAGAAACCAAAGCCCCTGGTAGTTAATAATCAGAGAGTCTGATTCTCCTGCCTGTGCTGCTAACTACTACCCTATATTAATCCTCTGGGGCAATTTGATCTAACATCCATTTTATTTTATTTTTTAAAAATATTTTATTTATCTTATTTATTCATGAGAGACACAGAGAAGGAGAGAGAGGCAGAGACACAGGCAGAGGGAGAAGCAGGCTCCATGCAGGGAGCCCAACGTGGGACTTGATCCCGGGTCGCCAGAATCAGGACCTGAGCCAAAGGCAGATGCTCAACTGCTGAGCCACCCAGGGGCCCCTAACATCCATTTTAGAAACAAACTGCCTGAAGTCCAGAGAGATAAAACGCCTTACACTAGAAATCCAGCTCCATGTTCTTTGCTCAATACTACATAAGGGAGAATGGAATGATAATTTCCCTTTCAGATTTTATGTGGCTTATGAATTAGCCCAGTCTAGCTGAATTCAGAGAAATGACAATATCATTGGTTTAGAAAGCCATATATCTAGACCGGCCAAAAAAGAAAAATACAGACTCGGGATTAAAATTGAATTTCAGATCATTGATGAATAATTTTTAGTGTGTGTCCCATGCGATATTCAAGACTAAAAGATTACTCATTGTTTATCTGAAATTCAAATTTATCGGGTCAGCCTATATTTTACCTGGCAATCTTACATACACAAGAAGGTAAAATATTAATTGTGTGTCTTGAGGAGGTGAGGTGGTGTTACTTTCCAGGCACTTTTACTCCTTGCTTTATCCAATTCCATATTGTTCAAATTATTTGAAATACAAAGATCTTCAAAACCTTTCCCCAAGTCCCCAGCAGACCTCAGTTTACGCCCTGGCCAAACCAGTTTTTGACAAGGGTTATAGAATTACTATGCTTGCTGGATTTACTTGAGGTGAACAAACACTTGAAAAAAAAAAGGGGGGTTATATTGATAATAAAAATATTCTTAAACCTAGCAATTTTTAGAAACTAGACCACTCTCTAAACATCAGACACAAAACAAACTCAAAATGGATAAAAGGCCAAAATGTGAGACCTGAAACCATAAAAATTCTCAGAAAGCACAGGCAGTAATTTCTCTGACATTGGCTGTAACAGCATCTTTCCAGATATGTCTTCTGAAGCAAGAGAAACAAAAGCAAAAAAAAAAAAAAAGAAAAAGAAAAGAAAGAAACAAAAGCAAAAATAAACTGTTGGGTCTATATCAAGATAAAAAGCTTCTGCACAGCAAAGGAAAAATGAACAAAACTAAAAGACAGGGCAGCCTCAGGTGGCTCAGTGGTTTAGTGCCGCCTTCAGCCCAGGGCCTGATCCTGAGGTCCCAGGATCGAGTTCCATGTCGGGCTCCCTGCATGGAGCCTACTTCCCCCTCTTCCTGTGTCTTTGCCTCTCTCTCTGTCTCTCATGAATAAATAAATAAAATCTTAAAAAAAAAAAAAAAAACCTAAAAGACAACCTACTGAATGGAAGAAGATATTTGCAAATGACCTATTGGATAAAGGTTTAGTATCCAAAATATGTAAAGAACTGGTAGGATTCAACACCCAAGAACCAAATAATCCAATTTTAAAAATGAGCATAACACTGTATGACAGACATTTACCCAAAGAAGACATCCAGAGGACCAACAGACACATGAAAAGATGCTCAACATCGCTTATCAGCAGGGAAATGCAAATCAAAACTATAATAAGATATCACTTCATACCAATCGAATGGCTGTAATGAAAAACACAAGAAACAATAAGTGTTGGTCAGGATGTGGAGAAAAAGGAACTATCTTGCACTGTTGATGGGAATGTAAACTGGTGCTTCTGTTTCCCAGAATGGCTGTTCCTCAAAAAATTAAAAATAACTATCCTATGATCCAGTAATCGTGCTCCTGGGCATTTATTCAAGAATATGAAAACACTAATTTGAAGGGATATATGCACTCATATGTTTATTGCAGCATTATTTCCAATAGCCAAATCATGGAAGCAACCTAAGAGTCCATTGATAGATGAATGGATAAAGAAGATGTAGTATATATACAGTGGAAGATTGTATTAAAAAATTGTTCAGCCATAAAAAAATTGAAATCTTGCCATTTGCAACAATAGGGTTGGATCTAGAAAGTATAATGCTAAGTTAAAATAAGCTTGTCAGAGAAAGGCAAATACCATATGATTTCACTCATGTTTGGAATTTTAGAAACAAAGCAAATCAACAAAGGAAAAAAAAAAAGACAAACCAGAAAACAGACTCTTAACTGTAAAGATCAAACTGATGGTTACCAGAGGGGAGGTAGATGGAGAGATGGGTGAAGTAAGTGAATGGAATTAAGAGTACATTTATCTTGATGGGCACTGAGTAATATACAGTATTGCTGAATCATTATATCACCTGCAACAAATATAACACTGTATATTAATTGTGCTGTAATAAAAAAAAAAAAAGAAAGCTAGCACGGCCTGGCTGGCTCAGTTAGAAGAGTGTGCAACTCTTGATATTGGGGTTGTTTTTTGTTTGTTTGTTTGATTTTTTTGATCTTGGGTTCGAGCCCCACATTGGGTATAGAGATTACTTTAAAATTAATTTTTTAAAAGATTTTATTTATTTATTCATGAGAGACACACATAGAGAGGCAGAGACACAGGCAGAGGAGAAGCAGGCTCCATGCAGGGAGCCCTATGTGGGACTTGATCCCAGGACCCAGAATCACAACTTGAGCCTAAGGCAGACAGACACTCAACCGCTGAGGCACTCAGGCATCCCTAAAAAATCTATTTTAAAAAGCTAATTATCGGGGATCCCTGGGTGGCTCAGCGGTTTAGCACCTGCCTTTGGCCCAGGGTATGATCCTGGAGTCCTGGGATCAAGTCCCATGTCGGGCTCCCGGCATGGAGCCTGCTTCTCCCTCTGCCTGTGTCTCTGCCTCTCTCTCTCTCTCTCTCTCTCTCTCTCTCTTTCTCTCACTCTCTCTATGTCTATTTCTATCATGAATAAATAAATAAATCTTATAAAAAAATCTAAAAAGCTAATTATTATATACCAGGCACTGTTGTAAGAGCTTTAGATAAGTTAATTTATTGAATTCTCAAAATGACCTTGGGAGATAGGTACTATTATTACATTCATTTTACAGAAGACAGAACCTGAACAGTGAGATTAAATAGTTTGCCAAAAATAATTTATAATATTTAGGTGCTGCACTGTCAAATGTGGTAGCCTCAAGCCACTATAGGTAGTTAAACTGAAGTTAATTAAAATTAAGTAAAATTCAGTTCCACTTTTGCTTTAGCTATATTACATTAGTGTACAAAAGCCACCTGTGGTTCATGGCTGCCATAATCAACAGTACATACAAAATGGTTCCACCATTACAGGTGAGACCAACCAGCTTCATGGGCATGTAACCTGTGCAACTCGTAGGGGACTCAAAGCTTAAAAGGGTCTGTGTTCGGCTCAATAGTTTATTGTTGCTGTCTTGCTGTTATTAATATTCTGTAAAGATCTTATTTATCTGAGAGAGCTCTAGAGAGCATGTGCACAAGTGGGGAGGAGGGGCTAAAACAAAGAGAGAAGCAGACTTTCCACTGAGCAGGGAGCCCAATGTGGGGCTTGATTCCAGGCCTCTGGGATCAAGGCCTGAGTGGAAGGCAGACGCTTAACTGACTGAGCCACCCAGGCGCCCCAAATTTTTTAAACAAAGGGCCCTGTGTTTTCTTTTGCGTCATAACTGGCAAATTATATAGTGTGTCCCGTTAGCAGAAAGTTGTATTGGACATCACTGCTACGCCCCAAAGGAGTAGAGGAGACTTACCACAGTTGGAATAGACTTTGCTGAAAAAAGAAGACTTGAATTGCTCACTCTTGTCAACAGCTAGCTTCTCAGATTGGAGTGAAAACACTTTTTCAGTCACCTCTCTCCCCGAAGCACCAGCCAGAGAAAAATCTTCAAACAGGATTTGTATTCATATATGGTCTAGTTGAGTCCTGCCCCCTTGGAACTGCCTCTTGAGCTGACCACATTTTGTCCTTCAAAAATCTAAATACAAAATGAGTGAACGAGTTTTCAAGCGGAAATAATTATGTCTCTTTTTTTTTAATTTATTTATGATAGTCACAGAGAGAGAGAGAGAGAGAGAGAGGCAGAGACACAGTTAGAGGGAGAAGCAGGCTCCATGCACCAGGACTCCGATGTGGGATTCGATTGCAGATCTCTAGGATCGCGCCCTGGGCCAAAGGCAGGCGCCAAACCGCTGCGCCACCCAGGAATCCCCGGAAATAATTCTCTTGTGAGCACAACTATCGTTTGAATCCGGTGCTCCCACTGCCAGACAAAGTGCCAAGCTGAAAGGTAAGCAAAGCCCATACCTGGATTCATAGCGGTTCCATAAACCGCAACGACCAAACGAAGCTGACTTAATCTTGGCTACAATACCAAACCTTAAAAGTTCATCTTCCGATGCCACGGTTTTCATAATTATAAAAGGTGGGATTGTTTTATATTTCCCTCTGTTTTAACATGCAAATGCTAAGTGTATTTTCACCTAACAGCATCCTAAATAAACTTACCTATTATGGCGACAGCAGCTTTTAGAGAAGCATGGAATAACAGCATAGCAGCCACGAAAGGTCTTTCTGCAGTACTATCCTTGAGTTTCAGGGGATATTAAGCTACCATTTGTCAAAGAGAACACAAGGACTTCCAGATGTAAATCATTGGTGAATTTATCTCCAGGGTTATTGGGAAATGAATAGTGAAAGAGGAACAAGCCATGTGCCTGAGAGGAAAACTTCAGGACAATAATTATCAAGATTATAATGAAAACCAAGTGGTAATTAGCTCCACTGGTTAAACTAATTAAGTGAGCAAAAAAATACTTTTAGAAAATAAAATTTCAGATGTTTAATATTAAAGCAGTTTTACTACAATTTCAGAATAGCTTTGAGAACGTGTAAGTGCAATTTAGAGGCTAGTTCTCTCTATAATAGAGTGGTAGAAGCAGCAATAAATGAAGTAAAAAGCCCACTGAAAGCTGTGTGTAATTCACAAGCCCATACTTTATGTTAAGTGTGCCAGAGGGTGCTCGTGTTTAATATTATATTCGACTCTTCATTAGATTGTTGCTCCTTCTGAGTTTCTGTGACTGAATACCATAGCTTTGCGCTGGAATTAACCCAGAATATTTTTCCCACCAAAATGATTGAAACTTGTGTTATTTATCATCATTCAATGCAAAGAAAAGAAGTGCCTTATATCAAAATTATTTTGTACTCTCACAACCAAACTTTCCTGGATGGAGACCCTCTATCAGTCTATTTATCCATTCATTCATTTGATCATTCATCAAAACCCTGGATATCCACTTATTCTTTGCCAGGCACTGACCTAGGACCCAGGGTTATAAAAACAAATAGGATAAGGTCCCCATCATCAAGTAGTTGATGGTCTGTTGGAGGAGACACATTCGTAAACAATTGAATGCCACTATTGTATAGCTTCTGGGTTACAAGTACCTATAGGCTTTGGCGGAGCATGAGGGGAGAGGGAGAATGAGGCAATGTTTGAGAATGGAGTAGAAACCCTATAGAGAAGTAATGGCTGGAGCTTTGGTTTTTTGTCCCCTTTTATCATTCTGTTCCTTCCTCCTAAGATACCCTTCCTTCACTTCTCCATTGATTAAAATTTGCTCAAAGGGGATCCCTGGGTGGCGCAGCGGTTTAGCGCCTGCCTTTGGCCCGGGGCGCGATCCTGGAGACCCAGAATCGAATCCCACGTCAGGCTCCCGGTGCATGGAGCCTGCTTCTCCCTCTGCCTATGTCTCTGCCTCTCTCTCTCTCTCTCTCTCTCTGTGTGACTATCATAAATAAATAAAAAACAAAAAAAATTAAAATTTGCTCAAAACTTTAAAAAATCATGTACACAGGCAGCTGGGGGGCTCGTCACTTAAAGCATCCAACTCTTGATGTCGGCTTACGTCATGATCTCATGGTTGTGAGATTGAGCCGAATGTCAGGCTCCATGCTAGGCATGGAGCCTGCTTAAGATTCTCTCTCCTTCTGCCCCTCTACCCTCCCTCTCTAAAAAACAATTAAATAATAATAATAATAAGTTCCAGGATCCTAAATAAAAAATTCAAAAATCATGTACATATTTTCTTAACCAGTTACATATGAATGCATTTCAATTTTTTAAAATATTGTAATACAAAAATATTTAAATAGTGGAAGTCTTTCTCCACCCTGCTCCCTATTACTCTTCTACTTAGAGGTAGTACTTTTTAAAAAGAAAAAGATTTTATTTATTTATTTGAGAGAGAGTGAGAGAGTGAGCGTATGTGCTCATGAGAAGGGAGAGGCAGAGGGAGGACAAGTCAGACACCCCTCTCCCCTGAGGGTGGAAGTGTGGATTCAGAGACAGAGGTGAGGCTTAATTCCAGGATCCTGAGAACATGACCTGGGCTGAATACTTAACTGATTGAGCTGCCCTGGCACCCCAAGAGGTAGCACTTTTAACACACCGTATGTATGTTTCCAGAACTATTTCTGCATATTTATATTTGCATATATACATGTACATACATGTATGCATGTATAATCATATACAAATGGTAAAATAAATATTGTTTTTCAATTAGTTTTTTCACTTAACAATTTATTGTGGGTATTTTTTATTACAGTACTTTTGTATTAAAATCCAAAAGTTGGGATCCCTGGGTGGCACAGCGGTTTGGCGCCTGCCTTTGGCCCAGGGCTCGATCCTGGAGACTCGGGATCGAATCCCATGTCGGGCTCCCGGTGCATGGAGCCTGCTTCTCCCTCTGCCTGTGTCTCTGCCTCTCTCTCTCTCTCTCTCACTGCGTGCCTATCATAAATAAATTTAAAAAATAAAATAAAATCCAAAAGTTGGGATTATTGTATTTGTTTAGCCAATCCTTTATGGATAGAAATTTAAATTTTTCTTCAAAATTTTCACTATTACAAATACTGAAATGAGCACCCACAAACATTTTTAGACACGTGTATTTCTATAGACCATATACCTAACAGTGGAATAATTAATTAATTTATTTATTTTTTTTTTAATTTTTATTTATTTATGATAGTCACAGAGAGAGAGAGAGAGGCAGAGACATAGACAGAGGGAGAAGCAGGCTCCATGCACCGGGAGCCCGACGTGGGATTCGATCCCGGGTCTCCAGGGTCGTGCCCTGGGCCAAAGGCAGGCACTAAACCGCTGCGCCACCCAGGGATCCCTAGATCAACTTTTTATATGTATATTTATCATCTGCATATCTTCCCTAATGAAGTATCTGGTAAGATCTTTGGCTCATTTTTCAACTAGAATTCTGTACTCTAAAAAATTATCCTTCAAAAGTAAAGGAGGGAAAAATGACTTTCTCAGACAAATAAAGAATTAAGAAAATTTGTTGCCAGTACACCTATCTTGCAAGAAATATTAAAAGAAGATCTTTAGAGAGAAGGAAAACAACATAGGTCAGAAACATGGATCTACAAAAAGAAAGGAAAAGCATCGAAGAAGGAATAGGTGAAGGTAGAAGGAAAAAATTTTTTCCTGATTTTGTGAATGGCATAAGGTATGTGCCTAAATTCATTTTTTATTTTACTTATTTTTATTTTGGATGTGGATGTCTGTTTGTTCTAGCACCATTTGTTGAAAAGATTACCTTTGCTCCATTGTATTATTCCCTTTGTTTCTTTGTCAAAGATCCTTAACTACATTTATGTGGGCTTATTTCTGGTTCTCTGTTCTATTCCATTGATCTATTTTGCCAATGCCATGCTGTCTTGATTACTGTAGTTTTCCACTTACTTTCAACATGGCATTGGCTATTTTGAGCCAATAAAATTGTAATGTATTTGAAGTAAACAACGATGGTTTGATGTATGTCCACCTTGTGAAAGAAATCCCAGCTGATGGTGTTGTTAAGTTCTGCTATGTCCTTCCTGATTTTCTGCCTGTGGATCTGTCCATTTCTGATAAAGGGGTATAGAAGTGTCCAAGTATGATTCACTACCAAGTGGATTCATCTATTTCTCCTTGCAGTTCTAACAGTTTTTGTCTCATGTAGTTTGATGTTCTATTGTTGGGTGCATACACGTTAAGGATTAAATGTCTTCTTAGAGAATTGCCCCCTTTGTGATTGTATAGGTCCTTTCTTTATTCCTAATAACTTTCTTTGCTTTGAAGTCTGCTCTGTCTGAAATTAATTTAGCTATTCCTACTTTCTTTTGATTAGTATTAGCATGGTGTATTTTTCTCCATACATTTACTTTTAATCGTTATGTGTCTTTATATTTAAAATGTGTTTCTTGGGATGCCTGGGTGGCTCAGCAGTTGAGGGTCTGCCTTCAGGGTGTGATCCCGGGGTCCCTGGATCGAGTCCCACATTCCAGGATCCCAGAATCACAGCCTGGGCCAAAGGCAGATGCTCAACCATGGAGCCACTCAGGTGCCCCTTCCCTCAGGAGAATCTAATTAACTGTAGCCTAATCCCTATTCTGCTGGGATTTTATCGAAGCCTAACTGACCTGGAGGAAGAGAAAGAGCCACCTGTGGCCCACTCTAGCTATCTTGTCCCGTTTAACAGGCGAGAAAAAAATCCTGAGAAACACGTGTGAATTTCGCACTTCAGAAACATGCTCAATAAAAGACTGAGGACTGAGACCTAAGCCTAGGACTATAGAATGCTTCCTCTCCCCCACATTTGAACACAGTATTATGAAAGGCCTATTTACAGCAGTTCCTTTTACCAGGCATATCATGTCCAATTATCGAAAAACTTTCAAGGTATACCCAAAGGCAAAAAAAAAAAAAAAAAAACTGAAGAGATAGAGCAAGCATCAGAACCAGATATGGCAGGGATATTGGAATTATCAAACCAAGAATTTAGAACAGCTGTGATTAATATGCTGAGGGCTCTAATGGATAAAAATAGACAGCATGCAAGAGCAGATTGACATTATAAGCAGAGAGATGGATATCCTAAGAAAGAACCAAACAGAAAAGCTAGGGATCAAAGCCACTGTAAAAGAAATAAAGACTACCCTTGATGAGTTTATGCATAGAGTGCACGCATCTGAGGAAAGAATCTCCGAGGTTGATGATATATCAATAGAACCTTCCAAAACTAAAAAGCAAGCAGAACAGAGACTGAAAAGAGAGCAGAATATCCAAGGACTGTGAACAACTACAAAAGATGTAACAGATGCATACTTGGAATAACGAAGGAGAAGAGAACAGAAGGAGTATTAGGAATGATAACGACTGGAGGGTATTATGCTGAGTGAAGTAAGTCAGTCGGAGAAGGACAAACATTATATGTTCTCATTCATGTGGGGAATATAAATAATAGTGAAAGGGAAAATAAGGGAAGGTAGAAGAAATGTGTGGGAAATATCAGAAAGGGAGACAGAACGTAAAGACTGCTAACTCTGGGAAACGAACTAGGGGTGGTAGAAGGGGAGGAGGGCGGGGGGTGGGAGTGAATGGGTGACGGGCACTGGGTGTTATTCTGTATGTTAGTAAATTGAACACCAATAAAAAAAAAAAAAAAAGAAAAAAAAAAAAAAAGGAATGATAACGACTGAGAATTTCCCCCAAATTAACGTCAGGCACCAAACCACAGATCTGAGAACCTCAGAGTTTACCAAGCAGGATAGATACCCTAAAAAAACTGCACAGGGGCATATCGTATGCAAACTTCAGGAAAAAAAATCCTGAAAGAAGCCAGAGGAGGAAGCAAAAAATGCCTTACAAAAAGAACGAAGATAAAAACTAAGTCCAATGTCTCCTCAAAATGATGCAAGCAAGATGAAAGTGGAGCAAAATATTTACTTTATTTATTTAAATAATTATTTATTCATGAGAGACACAGGCAGAGGGAGAAGCAGGCTCCACGCAGGGAGCCCAATGTGGGACTTGATCCCAGGACTCCAGGATCACGCCCTGGGCCAAAGGCAGGCGCTAAACCACTGAGCACCCAGGGATCCCTAAAGTGGAGCAAAATATTTAAAGTATGGAGAGAGAAAGGGGCACCTGGGTGCCTCAGGAGTTGAGCATCTGGCTCTTGACCTCAGCTTATGTCATAATCTCAGGTTTGTGAGATTGAGCCCCATGTCCAGGCTCTGTGCTCAAGGGGAGTTTGCAGTCTGCCCCTCTCCTCTGCTCAGTTGCTTTCTCTCGCTCGCTCTCAAATATATAAATAAATGTTTAAAAAAAATAATGAGAGATAAAATTAAAAGCCAACCTAGAATTCTGTACTCTGCAAAATTATCCTTCAAATGAAGAAGATAAAAAAGACTTTCTCAGACAAACAAAATATTGGGAGAATTTGTTGCCAGCAGATCTGCCTTGTAAAAAATGTTAAAAGAGGGCAGCCCCGGTGGCACAGCTGGTTTAGCACTGCCTGCAGCCCAGGGCGTGATCCTGGAGACCGGATCAGGCTCCCCACATCAGGCTCCCTGCATGAGGCCTGCTTCTCCCTCTGCCTGTGTCTCTGCCTCTGTGTCTCTCATGAATAAATAAATAAAATATTTTTTAAAAATAAAAGATTTATGTATCCATTTGAGAGAGAGAGCAGAAAGAGAGGGACTGGGTGTGGGGGCAGTCGTGAGTGGGGGGGAGGGGCACAAGGGAGCAGGAGCAGCAGACTCCAGCTGAGTGGGGCCTGACCTGAAGGCACGCTTAACCAACTGAGCCACCTAGGTGCCCCGATAAAAATATTTTTAAAAATGGATGAAGGAAGGACAAAGAAAAGGAGGTAGATGAAAGTATGAATGGAAAACTGAGGGTTTTAATTTTTTATTTTTTAAATATTTTTTTACATAATTAGCATTAAGCTTTGAAAATAATATATTAAAAATAGAGCATTAATTCATGGGAGACTGTAGATTCTGAGCTATATGTTTGATAAAATCTCCAAGTGACTGTTAACTGCTGCTAATTTCTCTTGAGAACCTGAATTCTCCCTTGTAGTACTCCCTTAACCTCCTGTTATTTAATCTGAAAAGAAATCATTATCCTTATTTTATAGAATGCAGTCCTGAGACATGAAAAGGTTGCTTGTATATGTTACCAGTTAGATATTAAAATGTTTTAGCTATTTATTATTAGTCATTTATTTGATTGCAGGGGTAATTTGTATGGACGTTCTGAAATCCTCTAACATTCCATTTCTCTTTCTCCTGGGCTAAGCTTGCCCTCCTCAGAGTTTCTTTCTTAGATGAAGCAATTATTGCTGTTATTTCTTTAAATCTGTACACAACGGTCCTTAGATAAGGAATCAGTGGTAATTTTTTTAATGTATGTCTATCAAAACCATCTTTGGGGATCCCTGGGTGGCGCAGCGGTTTGGCGCCTGCCTTTGGCCCAGGGCACGATCCTGGAGACCCGGGATCGAATCCCACGTTGGGCTCCCTGCATGGAGCCTGCTTCTCCCTCTGCCTGTGTCTCTGCCTCTCTCTCTCTCTCTCTCTGTGTGACTATCATAAAAACAAACAAACAAACAAAAAACATTAAAAAAAAACATCTTTGGTTGAAGGGTTCTGCTGTAAAAACATCATGCTTTGCCATTATCATTTTCATAAAATGGCCATGGACTAAGTAAAGAAATACTAACATAGGAATCTTTGTGTCTGCCACCAAATTTATATGTTGAATTCCAGATGTTCAAGGTGATGGTATCAGGAGTGGGGCCTTTGAGAAGTGCTTAGGTTGTGATGTATAGCCTTCATGAAGAGAATTAGGATTCTTTTTAAAAAGGCATCAGAGAGCTCCCTCACTCCTTCCCCCATGTGAGCACACAGCCAGAAGGTGCTGGCTATGAACCTGGAAGAGAGCCTCACCAGAAGATGACCATGCTGGTGCCTTGAACTTGAACTTCCAGTCTCTAGAACTGCAAGAAAAAAAAGATTGTTGTTGTTTATAAGCCACTCAGTTTGTGGTATTCTGTGACAGCAACCTGAAAAGATTAAAATAAGCATGATGAAAAAAACTCACCCATATTCCCACCACCCAGAACTAAACTCTATTATCATATTGGCATGTTTCCTCACCATATTTAAAAAAGAAAAATTAATCTATTCTTATACTATTGTAAAAATTTCAAGAACAGCATTGCACAAAGATAAAAATTCAAAAGTCACTTAATTTTTTTAAAGATTTTATTTATTTATGAGAGACACAGACAGAGAGAGAAGCAGAGACACAGGCAGAGGGAGAAGCAGGCTCCATGCAGGGAGCTCGATGTGGGACTTGATCCCAGGACCCAGGATCACGCCCCAGGCCGAGGACAGGTGCTAAACCGCTGAGCCACCCAGGTGTTCCTCAAAAGTCACTTCAAATCTGATTCTCAGAAATGACCTTTATTAGCTTTAGATTAATATTTATGTATGTCTTTCTAAGTATACACAGAATAGAATACTTATATAAGCAAGGGATCACACTATATTAAATATATGAAACTTTTAAAATATAATTTAAAAAATGTTTTAAAGTCAGCTCTAGGCCCAACAGGGGGCTCAACTCACAACCCCCAGATCAAGAGTTGCATGCCCTACGACTGACCCAGTCAGGCACCCCAACTTACTTGAATTAAAAAAAAAGGAATGTGAAGAGGAAACTGAAGGACTGGCTGAGTTCCAAATAAACATTTCTCTAGCACAAGATATATTATTTCCTAAAGGATACTAAATACTCTAAAATATTAAAAGGCTGTATTCAATGTGCTTTTTAAAAATAATTTATTTTGATTGTATATGTCATCAATGACTCCCTGCTTTGAAAGATGCGAGCATTAGCATCATCACACTCCTACTCATCTCTCCATCCTTCCGTCAGTTGAAAATAGTCACCTCCTATTTTATAGTCACAATTTTCATAAATTTTTAGCAGGTCCAGCTAATGTATGAAAAAATCCTCCATCTATACCCCTGTCATTCTCAAACATAGAAGCAGTTGCTCCTGAAAACTCTCCCTCCGCTGTAGTTTCCAGCCAGAAACATCCATATAGCTTGTTCATTAAAGGCTCTAGACTTTCTTCTTCCTCTCCCATCTCTCTAATAAGGCCCAAGAGGAAAAACAAGTGAGAAAATGCCTAGAGAATGAACAACTCCTGAATCTTACTTAGCTTGTGGGGAGGCAGAAAGAGGATATGAACACTTATACATTAATAACTTTGACTATGACTTTTTATAACACTAGAATTCTCTGGAATGACAGATGTGAACAGTAGAACTCAGAGGGTACAACTGGCTTCTGAGAACTTCGGAGGAAGTCAGGGCGGGACTTCCAAGGAAAATAGGGTTAAAAGGCAAGGACTGGTAGGGAATGGCATCTTTTCCAGTGTTAGGGAGCCTGGCGCAGGGGCCACACCCTCCTCTCAGAGGAGCGCAGCCAGTATCTATCTACTCATTTCTGGGCTTCCTACCCGTTTAAACAGAAAGCTCAGTATTCAGAGCTAAACATCTGGCTTGACAGCAGGGAACATTCAGTTAATGGTAGTTCAGGGGAATTGCTGTGCTTACAGCTGTTTCATCTTGATAAAATAATTGTTGTTTCAAATGGGAAATTATTATGTAGAATCAGAATGGAATGAAAAAGTGGTGTCTTATCACAGCGTGATTTAGTAGTATATAAATAGGTTTTGGAAAAGGAAGGTATAACATTAAAAAGTGAGATCATTACAAATGGTGGATAAACACTATCTCAAAAAACAAAAGAGAGCAACGTCAGGAAAATATGACATTACTGAGGAGGCACTGGTCACATGTCAAATCAATATTTTTTAACCCTATGTCTCAGAAAAGACGCACACTTAAGACATAGTATTTGGTAATCTGCTTTGCCCAGACTGAAAGCTCAGTGGTTACGGGAAGGCACAGGAAAGTTGGTAGGGACAGCTATGTGTATGATTTAAAAGTATTCCAAAGGTCTTGTACCAAGTGTCAAACTATAATTTGTCTGCAATAACTATTAGTTGAAGAAAATAAATGAGTGATGTATTTTTTTCCCTGTATCTGCAAAGAGCAATTGACAGAGAACAGATGACTCAGGTCCTAGATCAAGAAGGGAGTTGGGGGACCACAAAAGAACGGCAATTGAGTGAAAGAAAAAGAGTCTGTGAAAGAGATTTCAGAACATGCTGCAAGCCCTAATTTTCTCTTCCTATGATACCTGGCAGTGGTGAAGACCCTAAATGGGCTACGCGTAGAACATTGTAGGTCCCTTAGTAAAGGAGCGGAACAGGAGGCATTGAATAAGTATGGAGGAGCAAGACCTTCAGAACGTGGAAAGGCCAGTCATGGATCCTGGATGTGGTATTGACTGTTTCCAGGCACGGATGTGGCTCTGTGGGCAGGGAGACCACAGGCCAGAGGATTCCTCACCTGTGTCTCCACCTTGGCACATCTCAAAGAGGATCAGAAAGAAGTCACCGGAAGGTTTGGCTCACTCAGATGGATTTTTTTGTTTATGCTGCTTGCATTTCACGTAGACTTTTTTTTTTTTTTTTCACGTAGACTTTTGATAAAATTTATGACAGAACAAATCATGATGTGTAGATTTCCTTTTTATTATTCTATTCCCAAAACTGATCTTGTCAGACTTGGACCTGAGACTCTTAAAACCCTATTCATATTTTTAACTTGTGATCAATGTGAATTCAAGATACTATACACTCCTTACTTCATTTGTGAATAGCATTGTTTTGCCCTATTCTTTCAATATTATGTTAGGTTTCTTGAAATTGCCTTTTTTCCCTTCGGTGCCAAAATTAATGGAATCCTAGGGGCCTTTAAAACCTGGGGGCCTGTAGAGCTCCTCCCACTCATTGCAGCTGAAGAGAAAAGTAAATGGTACTTTGCATGATAAAACTATTCTTGCAGAAGTTATTTCCATCAAAAGAATCTCCTTTTTCTAAGGGGCTAGAAAGTAAATACTCTAGGCTTGCAGGCTTGTGGTCTTTGTTGCAGCTACTTAATTCTGCTGTTGGAGCGTGACCTCAGCCAAATGAAGGCATTGCTGTGTTCCAATAAAACTTTATTTACAAAAAAAAAAGGAGGTTGGACTGGGTAGTCTGTTTGCTGACCCAGTTACCTGCCAACCCCTATTAGACTTCTGGGTTCCAAAGATTGTTGCTATGCCCTGTGAAAGTAATCCTTAATCCTTAAAAGGCCATAAACTGGTTGTCTTACTTAATAATGTCTTGCCTAGTAATAAATATTTAAGTTGACATCCCTGTTTTCCAGAAGACATAAATACTTGTGAATTTTCTTTGTTGAACAGAAGAGGACTATTGGCTTTTCCTCTTCTCCCTCGTGCATGAAGGTAAAAGAAAATGATGATGTTACAGGTTATGTTCTGGAGAAGCAAAAGATGAGGTAGAGCTTTGGGAGCAAGATGTTTCATTAGGATCAATACTTACAAAAAGTTGAGAAGGTGACAGGACTGGGCAGGGAGAGAAGTGGAACCCCTAAGCAGGTTCAAAGACTACATCCTACATGGCATGGAACCCTGGAAGAGTAGTGTCCCAGATGGCCAAGACTCTGGCCCTACCTTGCTTAATCTCCAGATCCCGGCCCCCCTGGGAAGAGAAAGCCTTCAGGCCAAGCAGTTCTCTGGCAAAAACTCATAGGGAGACGCTGTCTGCTGGCGCTGTCTGCTGGCTGGCTACGTGCTCATACCTACCATAAACAGCTAGTTTGTTTGTTTATTTTAAAGATTTTATTTATTTATGAGACAGAGAGAGAGAGAGAGAGACAGGCAGAGGGAGAAGCAGGCTCCATTCAGAGAGCCCGACGTGGGACTTGATCCCGGGTCTGATCAGGCCCCAGGTTGAAGGCGGTGCTAAACTGCTGAGCCACATGGGCTGCCCTAGTTTGTTTATTTAAACAAAAAGTGTGAGAATGTATCTCGTATGTTAACACCAAGTGTGGATTAAGAACAGCCACAGAGCTTATGGAGCCTGTTAGCTTCATCCTTTTGATTATGTTTTCACTCTTTAAATGTATAAATATCCTTTACATGTGTGAGAAAAGTATAGGAAACAGACATCATGATGAAGAAATATCTGGGCATCTTTTTTTTCTTCTCTATTTCTTCATTTATCTTCCCTAACTAGTTATCATTCACCTCTGTCCTGCCTTCTTTCATTCTCTTACCTTCCAGTTCTCCATCCTTCATTCACTAACCCCCCAAATTCTACCTACGGTTGTTCAATGGTTCATGTATAAAGTAACACATAATTGCTTTATGTGATTGCCTTTTAATTCAAGTAGGAGAAGAAAAGCAATTTATTTATTTATAAAGATTTATTTATTTATTTATTCATGAGAAACACAGAGAGAGAGAGAGAGGCAGAGACACAAGCAGAGGGAGAAGCAGGCTCCGTGCAGGGAGCCGGATGCGGGACTCCATCTAGTACCCCAGGATCATGCCCTGGACCAAAGGCAGATGCTCAACCACTGAGCCACCCAGGTGTCCCACCACTTAAAATTAAAGAGCACTCTTCTAAATAACTATTGGGTCAAAAATAAATAAATAAATAAATAAATAAAACGGAGGTTAAAGATCATTTAAACATTAATGATAATGGGAATACTAAACTGAAAACACATGGGAGTGGTTCCCATATTTAGAGGCAAATTTGTATATATAAATAATTTTATCATTAAAAATGTTTTAGGGGGCTTGGGTGGTTCAGTTGGTTAAGTGTCTGCCTTCAGCTCAGGTCATGATCTCCAGATCCTGGGGATCCAGCGCTGCTTTGGAGGAGGTGGGGATCCCTGCTCAGCTGGGAGTCTGTTTCTCCCTCTCCCTCTATCCTTCCCCGCAACATGTGCCCTTTCTCTCTCTCACTGTCTCAAATAAATAAATAAAATCTTTTTTAAAAATTAAAAATAAATAAACATCCATCTTAAGAATCTAAGAACATGAATGCAAAATAAACTTTAAACATAGAATTATGGGATCCCTGGGTGGCGCAGCGGTTTAGCGCCTGCCTTTGGCCCAGGGCGCAATACTGGAGACCCGGGATTGAATCCCACGTCAGGCTCCGGGTGCATGGAGCCTGCTTCTCCCTCTGCCTGTGTCTCTGCCTCTCTCTCTCTCTCTGTGTGACTATCATAACAAAACAAAACAAAAAAACAAAAAACATAGAATTAATAAAAATTATAGACATTAGTGAATTAGAAAAAAAAGACAATCTGTAAACCCCAAAATGTACTTTTTAAAAATTATATTTTGTGTTTTTGATTTTTGAGATGATGCTTTACAAGGACTAATAAAATCAGAATATTTGGGCCAGTGGCTCTTTCATAGACAAACTAGGCTATATAAGGCCTTACGTAGGCCATCCTACTATAATTGCTCTCCTTAACATAACAATGCTTGATATTTAATAGCTTCTACTTGATAGCATTTCCGTTTCATTCACACAGATGTTGTTTGAATAACCCATACAATGTCAGTGTGCCTTTATTCTCAGCCATCTCTTGTTGGAGGTGTGTTTATGAACAATTCTATAGCAGAATGAGTTAAATACTGTCAAGAAAGAAACAGTGTTTGAAAAAAAAAAAATGTTTCTCCATGTAACTGAGGTTTCTGGACATTGGAGCTGTAAGACCAGCTGAACTTCTGGATAAAGCACCAGAGAATTCAGCCAACCAGGGCAAAGCTGGACCATATTGCACACCAGAGTAATCAGTGCCTCAGGGAAATTGTTGAAACTAGAAAACCATTTGCCATAGGAGTGAGCAGTTTCTGCTTCTTGGTCAGTGGAATTTGTCCTTGAACCTGGAACCTCTTTTCTTTATTTCTGGGTGTGGCTACTGTGCTGAACTTTTACAATCATTTTGTTGTAAACTGGGACCAGGCCATTGTCCTTTTTTTTTTTTTTTTTTTTTAAATTAAAAAAAAAATTTTTTTTAATTTATGATAGTCACAGAGAGGGGGGGGGGGCAGAGACATAGGCAGAGGGAGAAGCAGGCTCCATGCACCAGGAACCCGATGTGGGATTCAATCCCGGGTCTCCAGGATTGCACCCTGGGCCAAAGGCAGGCGCTAAACCGCTGCACCACCCAGGGATCCCCAGGCCATTGTTCTTATAAAAACCCTGAACCAATACAAATGTATCTGACTGAAATATTTTTTTATCTGACTGAAATATTAAATTTTGTTTAGCAATCAAAATTGTGTTAAGTCTTTCTAACACAGTTAAGGAGAGAAATATTTCTACTAATTCAAAAATAATTGTTTTAAAAAAAAAAAAACAAAAAAAACAAAAAAAAAAAAAACAAAAATAATTGTTTTTACAAGCTGAGACTTTTTATTCAGGGGCTCCTCAGTAGAATGCAATGAGTGGCTCTAGGACCAATATCTAAATTTCCATTTTATATTTTTTCTTTTGTATGTTCCAATTCTTCTTTAATATTTTCAAGGCTTCAGTAAATTCTAACTGCTACAGTCCAGTGTTACCCATGCTCTGGGGGCTTAGGAATCGGCAGGCCTGTGTACATAGCTGAAACAAAGTAGTGTAGGAATGTAAATTTTCCCCACTCTGTTCTCTCCTGTGAGGTCAGGTTGGTGGTAGATGTCAGAAAATTGAATGGACATCCTGGCTGAGGAGAGAGTATTTGTCCCACGCCAAGAGCTGAGTGCAAGTAGACACTACTTCCAACATGATGCAGCTCTCCCACCAATATTCCAAAGAGAGGAAATTGGTTAGGTGATCAGACATATTCTGATCTTTTATAGATGGAACAATCTGATAAATAGATATTTTTGTTATAGCATGTCAGTCACATAGAAAGAGTCATTGGTGCCAGCTAAGATAACCTGGCAATTAAATTGTGGTAGCTTGTGGTCCTTTATAACAAGCACAGAAAAATTCAGTTAAAGAAATAAATTACCCGTGGTTAATAATTAATTATAAAATAAAAGATTATTGGGCAACCTGGGTGGCTCTGGTTTAGCACCGCCTTTGGCCCAGGGCGTGATCCTGGAGACCTGGGATCGAGTCCCTTGTCGGGCTCCCTGCATGGAGCCTGCTTCTCCCTCTGCCTATGTCTCTGCTTCTCTCTTTGTCTCTCATGAATAAATAAATAAAATCTAAAAGGAAAAAAAATTATCTTCTTAAAAATGTCTAACATTGAGTGGAATATGATAAGAACAGAAAATTGAGTTTATACTAAAAGAAAATCAGATTCAAAGTAAATGCAGGCTTCCCTTGTGATGTTTTCCCTATAATCTCTTTGATAAGATTGGAGGAACATGTTGACCATCAAGACATGGAGACAAAGGTTCATATGTTAAAAACTGATGTTGTTTGGCATCTCTTTGTTTACAGGCCAAAAGCACAAATTCCTCCTGTTTCCTGGGAAAAATCTGGAGCATTCAAGATTGTTAATCTCGAATTGTTAATCACAGTGTTTTCTGTGATTTTTAGTGGCATGTTAAGATTCCTATTATGCTGCTCCATAGTCCTAAACCCATGCTGAGGGGATTATTTGCTTACTACAATAGCACTGTGGGATACTTAGGTTGACTTACAAAGTACTGTAGTTCTTCAAAGGCACAAACATTCAAAACACCTAATTGGAGATGAGCAACAAAGAGGGAAGCACACACACCTATATATTTGCTTTCTGCATTGAATTTGTCACAAAAATTTTGCAGTTCATTGAAGTGGACTGATTCTATGTATATATAAAATATCTGCAGTGAAATTAGTCAAAGAAAGACAAACACTATAGAATTTCACTCATATGTGGAATCTAAGAAAAAAAATTAAAAAAACAAAGAAGAAAAAGAGCCAAAAACCAGACTCTTAAAAACAGAACAAGAGTAGTTGAAGAGGGGAGGTGGATGGGTGGATGGGTGAAACAAGTGAAGGGGATCAAAAGTACACTTACCTTGATGAACACTGAGAAATGCACAGAATTGTTAAATCATCATATTGTACACCTGAAACTAATATAGCACTATGTTAATTATATTTGAACAAAAAAATCGGATATAGTGACGCCTGAGTGGCTCAGCAGTTGAGCATCTGCCTTGGGCTCAGGGCGTGACCCTGGAGTTCCCCGGATCGAGTCCCACATCGGGCTCCCTACATGGAGCCTGCTTCTCCCTCTGCCTGTGTCTCTGCCTCTCTCTCTCTGTCTTTCATGAATAAATAAATAAAATCTTAAAAAAGAAAATTCAGGCAGCCCCGGTGGCGCAGCGGTTTAGCGCCGCCTGCAGCCCAGGGCGTGATCCTGGAGACTCTGGATCGAATCCCACATTGGGCTCCCTGCATGGAGCCTGCTTCTATCTCTGCCTGTGTCTCTGCCCCCCTCTCTCTCTCTCTCTCTCTCTCTCTCTCTCTCTCTCTCTATGTCTATCATAAATAAATAAAAATAAATCTTTAAAAAAAAGATTTTATTTATTTATTCATAGAGACACATACACAGAGAGAGAGAGAGAGAGGCAGAGACACAGGCAGAGAGAGAAGCAGGCTCCAAGCAGGGAGCCCGACGTGGGACTCGATCCCGGGACTCCAGGATCGCGCCCTGGGCCAAAGGCAGGCGCGAAACCGCTGAGCCACCCAGGGATCCCCAATAAATAAAATCTTAAAAAAAAAAAAAAAAAAAAAAAGAACTCTTGGTTCTTAAAAAAAAAAGAAAATTCAGATATAAAAAGAGTGAGAGAGAAATTAAGAAACTACCACTATTATTAGGCAGTAGTGCAGTTTTAGGTTGAAATTTGCCTGAAAATAGCCCATTCAAAAATACCAACAGTAACAAATTATATGTAAACACCAAAGGATAAAACAAGATAAAAGGTCTGCAAAATTTGACAATTATAGATTCTATTTTGTTTGTTTTGTTTTTGTTTTTTAATTTTTATTTATTTATGATAGTCACAGAGAGAGAGAGAGGCGCAGAGACACAGGCAGAGGGCTCCATGCACCGGGAGCCCGATGTGGGATTCGATCCCGGGTCTACCAGGATCACGCCCTGGGCTAAAGGTAGGCGCCAAACAGCTGCGCCACCCAGGGATCCCTAGATTCTATTTTGATTGGTAAATAATAATAATACAAGTTGTTTGGACACAATTATGAATTTTGCACGCATTACAACAAATTTTATGTGTACTTATGCTGTACAGATATTTTAATGAGTTAGAACAGGGGTTGGCAAACCATGGCCTGAAGACTCAATTTTACCATACCCGTTCATTTACATATTATCTCGGTGCTCAGAGTTAGTCAGACTGCAAAGTTTGAGGGCACCTTCCCCAAGACTGCTATCACTTCTGTACCACCTGTAAGTTAGGAAGATTCCCAGAACCACACTCAAGGTTGGTAATTCACTAGAGGGATTCACAGAACTCTCTGAAAGTTATACTCATGATTATGGTTATTATGGAGAAATGATACAGATCAAAATCAGCCAAAGGAAGAAACACACAGAACACAGTTAGGTAAAGTTCCAAAGGCAAACCTTTCGTCATCCTCTCCCATAGAGTAATGACCCATTTATCATTGAGAAGTGATGTTTGACAGTGTGTATAGATTATTACCAACCAGAGATCACCTGAGCTTTGGTGTCCAGAGTTTTATTGAAGTTTCATGCCTTAGGAATAACTGATTGATTTAATGAATGCCCAGAAAGTTGAACTCAATCTCCAGGTGAACTGACACCATGTGACCCAAAGCCCCCACCCTAAATCCCATAGTTGGTCTTTTGGTATGGCCAGTCTGCACTATAAACCAAGATACTCCTATTATTTATGGCAGAGATCACCTGCCAGAAGCATTTTTGTACCTGTGGATCTTTTCAGATCAGTCAGTTACAAAGTTAAAATATAATTAAAATCAGTGTCAATGTTTAGTCCTAAGACATTCATGAACAAATCATATACTGGGAAGAAAAAGGATAATATGTAGGGGATCTTCTTGCTAGGGTTGGATTTCAACATCTGAATCTTGTGTGCCTGGGCAGCTCAGTCAGTTAAGCATCTGCCTTCAGATCAGGTCATGATCCCAGGGTTCCGGGATCAAGTCCTGCATCCAGCTCCTCGCTCAGGGGAGAGTCTGCTTCTCCCTCTGCCCTTCCTCCAGCATGTGTTCTCTCTTGCTCACTCTCTCTCACAAATAAATAAATAAATAAAATTTCTAGGAACAAAATTTTAAGAACTTTTGAATGTTGTTTTATTTGGGTGATTAAATTTTGGAGCCAGTGGTAAGGGGATTATTGTATCGTCAATAAATTTTTACTAATGGTCTCCTTTCCACAAGGTATCTGTTCCGCACACAGTCCTCCAATGTTTCACTTATCCAATCCAGACCACGAGAGAAAACAAAGGTGATTAATAAACAAAAGAACAGATTCCTTTGATTCGAAACAGTTTATTCTAGTCTGTAAAGTCAATTATCTTAATTCTAAGCCCCATAAAGATTTTGGGTTTTTTTTACACACATTATTTAAGTCAAGACTAAGCCATGTTCTTTCCTCTAAACTTATTTTTAAGTTGTGAAAGTAATGGATGGTCATTAAATAAATGGAAACTAAAGTAGAAAAAAAATAGTCCATTGCCTCATCTACCTTTGGATTTAAGGTTAAAAAAGTTGTACTTCTTTTTTCTTAATATTTTATTCCATCTTTTTAAAAGTAATCTCTATGCCCATCATGGGGCTCAAACTAACAACCCTGAGATCAGGAGGTATATACACTACTGACAGAGCCAGCCAAGTATCCTTACACCTCTATTCCTTATACTCTAGGTATCTTGCCTCTCCCCATTCATGTTATACTTATTATACATTTTAAAAAGATATTATTTAATGGTTATATAATAATCCTTGCACGGATTTAGATTGGATTGCTGATAACCATTTGACTTTTCTGTATTTTTCTCAATTAATGTTTGTGCTTCTTTGTTCGATAGGGTAAAGTACCAGAATATTATTCCAAAATCTTTTTCTCAAATTTATACAAGTTGACAGGGTATTCCAGAACCTTTCTTCTAACAGATGTCAGTGGCTTGTATCATAAAACACATGCATTTATATATGAATAAACCTTAATAATTTATTCATAAAAGTTTTTCTACTTATAATTTTCTTTACCTTGACAAATACTATGACATATTTAATACTATGTCTCATTTGTATGTTTGATGGAATTTCCAGAAACTTTGCACACGAGGAAGGAACAGAAATCAGTATTGTCTGGTAAGGATCAGTGAAATTTGTCTCAGTGTGGTTTGGCCTGAGATGTACAGTCACTGGTTAAAGAATCAGCCCTTTATGATTCTGCTGACCTAGAGCCATGAAGTGTGGTTTTAGCCTCAGCCCTGTCTCTTAGCTGGCACTGGCCTTGATGCTTCTAACCTCTCCCTTTAATGTAACTACTGTTCTGTGTCAGTTCCATCATGACCTCCCTGTTCTGCCCAGAGCCCAGAAGTATGTGATGTTGCCCTGCTGCTGCTCAGCCCAATCCCTTCTCTGTACTCTCCAAATATCGGCACAGTTGTTGGTTGTGAAGTGAGCTATTTCTTTCCTCACCTGAGGCAGAGCTATCTGTTCTCAATTCCTTGCTGTACTTCTAATGATAATAGCTCTTTATTTACTTTCCTCTCTATTGCAGCCTTCCTGTCCCTAGGACGTTTGGCATGAGTTTCTGAGGGCTGGGCCAGAAGGCAAACGAGTGATGCATTTTATGCTGTATTTAGAATTATCCTGTCTCTCACTCCTTAGCCCCTGTCCATAGAACAAGCCTGGGTTCTCTCATTTCCTCCTCTGGGGTTGAACTCTTTTCC
The DNA here is from genome assembly GCF_003254725.2 of Canis lupus dingo. NCBI lineage: Eukaryota > Metazoa > Chordata > Mammalia > Carnivora > Canidae > Canis > Canis lupus. The sequence continues at coordinate 28,337,310 of NC_064245.1, read as the reverse complement.
CACCAACCACTTTGTTTGTGAGAGGATAAAGGAAGAGTTTTTGTTCCCCAGTGGCTTCAGGGCTTCAGGCCTAGACTTGGTTCTCAGCATCTCCCATTGTCCCTCCCATGATGTTTCTTGGTCCTATTACAGTTGTGCTCTGGTGAGTCTGTCAGCAGGCTACCCTGACATGTTTAGACCTGTCTGAGTTCTCAACATTTTAACCTGAGCTAATGCTCTGGGACCCTCACTCCATTGATTTAGAAATTATTGGACTTGATTATTTTTGTGTTGACATTAATTTTAAAAATTTCACATCACTAAATCTCCATTGACTTTATGTTTCAAATTCATTTGTGTACCAACCTACAATTTAATCAAGAAACTGGTCTGATATCCTTGTGAAAATGTGATTAATTTCTTCAGAATCTTGCCTGACAATGAAGATGTTTTCTATTCTTATTTTGCCATTACTGATCTTCTTGTGCTCTTTATGGTGAAAAGTGGGTGACAAAGCAGGCAAAGGGAAGGCAAATTGTTTTTCAATTTTGTTTTTTATACAGAAATTTCATTGTTCTTAAAATATCCTTTTAGAAACTTTTACTATAGCTTTTATGTACTATGATAAAATATGGCATTATACGGCAAAAATTCAGACTATATTGTAAAAACGGCTATTAACAAAGCAAGTAATAAAAAGCATTAGAAAACTGTTAGGTGAGTGCAAATCTGATGTGAAAGAAATTTCTTTGGCTTTAACTATACCCATCCATGAACTCACTCAGCTTCAGTGTTATGCCAGATGCTATGCTGGGTATCAAGGATGTGAAAATAACAAAGGTGTGGTGTGTCTAGTGGTATATATAATCTGGAGGAGGACAGAAATACTCCAAGAGGAGTGAGAGACGTCATTGGAGCTCAAGGTCACATTCCTTTGGTAACCTCTGACTTGAGCTCTGGTAGACAGTAACCGTGTACATTCATGACTCCTTACTACTAATGTTCACTGAGTTTCTGAGCTTTACTGCCTCAGGGATTGCCTCTGTGTATGTGTGTGTATGTGTGTGCGTGTGTGTGTGTGTAATTAACATGCCCAGGAAGATACCTACCAATAAGGAAAAGGAGGTGGTAGATAAATGCCTCTGTCCTTCAAAGGACAATTATAAGGAACATTCTACATGGTTTCTCAGAGGATCCTCACTGGGAATAAGCCCCAGTTACTTACTGTTGTAAATTGCTTAATAATTCATTTATTGGAGGGATGCCTGAATGGCTTAGTCAGTTAAGTGTCCAACTCTTGGTTTTGGCTCAGCTCATGACCTTAGGATCATGGATTGGACCCCACACTGGGCTCCACACTCAGCTCAGAGTCTGGTAAAGATTCTCCCTCTGCTCTTCCCCCAGCTTGTGCTTTCTTTCTCTCTCATATAAATAAATAAATAAGTAAATAAGTAAATAAATAAATAAAATCAATCTTTTAAAAAATTTACTCATTTATTGGATTTTCCTCTTTAGCGTTCTTGTTTTTCCCTCACCCTGGCTTCCTGGGAATGCCACTCAAACAACCTACTTATACCCAAGTTACTTGTCACTTTTCACCCAAACCGAGGTCCTGCTTTTGGCAGAACCGAGTTTTTGCATTACCAATATTACCAATTTTATATTTGCATTACAAATATAAAATAATATAAAAATATAAATAAATAAAAATATAAATATATAAATAGAGTTCTCCAGTTTTATAGAGGATGGATCAATTAATTCCTTGAGTAGGAGTCACCAGGAAAGGCTATATAGGTTAATTGCAGGAGCCACAAAAGGGGAGAAGTTTGAAACTGATAGTTGAAAGATAAAGCTCTCCAATTCCTTTAACTATTGCTCTATATGAGATATCTAGTCCTGGGATGATACAATGGGGGCTAAATTACATATCCCCTGTTATTTGAATTAGTTATATTTGCCTAAGACATTATAGGGTTTTGGGAGGAGTCAATAATGAGACAAATTGGAGCTAATGCCCTGTACTCAGGCTAAGCAGTTTTTATTTTTTTTATTTTTTTAATTTTTATTTATTTATGATAGTCACACAGAGAGAGAGAGAGAGAGGCAGAGACACAGGCAGAGGGAGAAGCAGGCTCCATGCACCGGGAGCCTGACGTGGGATTCGATCCCGGGTCTCCAGGATCATGCCCTGGGCCAAAGGCAGGCGCTAAACCGCTGTGCCACCCAGGGATCCCCTAAGCAGTTTTTAGAGCCAAGAATATGAACAAATCTATGCTTTGACCTTTGAAACCATCTCTTGATTAGTGACAGTGGCTCAAGGTAGGTGAATGTCAAGATGGCCAGGCTTGGTCTAGGGATATTAGTGTGATTAAAGATAAAAGGACAGTTTGCTTGCAACACTGTGTGGTAGCTTTCTATGGCCTTGTAACCAAGCTCCTAGGGCGATGTGCCAGGTTCCACAAGACAGAGGCTGTGAAAATGTAAAGAGAGGGACAAAAGATAAAGTTGTGATTCATCAAAGCATTGTAAACAAACCTAAAATCATGAAAACCTCCCTGTGTAAGGCCCATCCCCCACCAGAACCCAGTGCCTTGGCTAAGATGTCTAAAGAGTAGATTAAAAAAAAAAAAAAAAAAAAAGAGTAGATGTGAGCAGGACTATATTGGTGTTCGTGGGAGGAAAAATTTCCCCCCTTTTGAGCAGGACTATACTGGTGTTCGTGGGAGGAAAAATTTTCCCCCTTAGCCTCACAGCCTAAGACCATGCCAAGAGACAGGCAGAAAATTCCTGAGGTGCAAATGGAGGGAAACCAACTGTGGCAGCTGCTCCAAGGACCGCTTCAATGAAGGGAGGTGATGTGATAGGGATGGGGGAATGGCGGGGGTGGGGGGTGGGGGGGTGGGAAGCTCTGGTTTTCAGACCCAGAGACCATGGATATAGTTATCCACATCCCTGTCAATATTTCTCCCCAGCCATCTGGTAGTTGGACATTGGGTTACAATGGCATCCTTAACGAACCAAGAAGATGATGCCACTTCTCTCTTTAAAAAAAAACAAAAACAAAGAAACAAAAACACCAAAACAAAACAAAACAAAACAAAACAAAACCAAACAACCCAACATAGAATTCTCTTCTTGTGCAATACAATAAAGCCTAATGTAGAATGCAAGGACAAACAATACGAAACTCCGGATATGAGACCTCCATTTCACATAATTCCTAAAATAACTGTTAGGTTCACTTCAACTGAGTTCTCATTTTCTCATTTGTGAAATGAAGATAATAATGTTTGCTTCCCAAAGGTACACTGTAAGGAGAAAGTGTATGTTGAGCCTGAAGCATTTCAGGGGCTGACACATGTCAGACATGCAAGAAATTTTAACTATCTTTACTCTCTTTTCCCTTTTTAGCTATTTTAAATAAAACTGATTTCTTTTTCAAATCCTCAGCATTAGAGAGGGAGAAAATTAAACTTTCTTTCTGTAAAAACCCACTAGTCAGATTTGGGGGTATTTCTTTTGGGAGATTAGAAAATGGGTTAGCTTGCTGTGATTATTTCCTCTCTTAAAAGAGTTCCCTGAAGATTTACGCCTAATTTGCAGTTTAAGAATTGTAAATTGTCTTTCTTTGAAGACTTTTATGAAACTACACAGACATTAGGTAATATCAAGTATGATTATACAATTTATGGTTCATGAAAAAAGTCAAAATTAATTTTCTGAAAACGTATCTAGATAAAAATAACAGTAGTCCTCCTCCTGCTTCTCACATGTAGTGTCCAAACTAGTTACAGGACTGTAATACTTGTTTTACTACTACTATATCTATTACTATATATATATATATTACATATTACTATATATTATATATTTTACTATTACTGTATAATTACTGTAAGTATAATTTGCTATATACTCTGTCATATATAATACAGTGTGTATTATGTACTATATAATGTACTATATAATTTATATATTTTACTATGACACTATTTTACCTTATTTTCCTTTTTTATAATATTTTAAATATAATCACTGATAAATGCCTCAATATTTAGGTATAGTTATGTGTGTATGTATATAACATACGTATGTATAATAATGTCTTTTTGTCTTGCAAAATGAGGGTAATTTCACCATAATTTTTTTTAAAAGATTTATTCATGAGAGACACAGAGACACAGGGAGGAGGAGGAGGAACAGGCTCCATGCAGGGAGCCCGATGCGGGACTCAATCCCGGGACTCCGGGACCATGCCCTGAGCCAAAGGCAGACGCTCAACTGCTGAGCCACCCAGGCATCCCAATCATAATGTTCTTATGCAGACCATTCTAGCCAATAAAATGAACTCTACAGTTAGTTTTTTTTTTAAGATTTTATTTATTAATTTATTTTAGAGAGAGAGGAGAGAGAAGGAGAATGAGAGAAGGAGAATGTGAGGCAGGAAGGGGCAGAGGGAGAGGGAGAAGCAGGCTGTCCCCTAATGCTTAACCAACTGAGCCACCTAGGCATCCCTAGAGGTAGTTCTTGCATCTCATTGGCCTGTACCATTTACAAGGTTTCTATGATGTCACTGTTTGGAATTCAGAGTTTCAATCCAGAAGATTTTATCATTGTACTTGCACAAATCTGTTTATATTGACTACTAAAATGGTTGTTCTTAACCTTATATTTGGGCTTATTCTGAGCAAGGATGTTATGTGGGATTCTTTTTTATAATCTAAAAATGTTAACAATAAACAATCATTTCTTGAATACTTACCTTCTTTGAGCAGGATCTTGCGCAAGGCTCTGTGAGTAATATAAACAGGAAATTTCTCCGAGTTCAGAAGCTCACATCATGGAGAGATACATACATTCATTCGCTCCAAGTATCGAGAGCCACCATATATGCTGAACATGTGCTAATAATTTTATTCTCATAGGAGATGGTATATTATGAATTCTATAACAAAGACACTGAATTGTTTTGGATCCTGTGGGACAGAAAAGACATCTTTGGATTAGGGATAGCCAGTAAGGATTTATTCAGGACATATTATTGGAAATTTGCCATGAAGGATCGATTGGACTTTTGTTAAGTGAAATCGAGTAGAGGAAGGACATTCTTGGTAGCCGCAACTATGTGTACATGTATATAGTCGTGGCTGAGTGGAGACTCAAAATACACATTTTGTGATGTTTATTGTATTCCACTGCTATAGAATACTTTCATCTAGTGAATCATAGAAGAATGCCACTATGATGTCATTGTCTAAAGGATACTCAGACCATGCAGCTTCTTCAACAGCATATAATATGGGAAGAGGTAATTCTGTGACATTTGGTTAGGCTAGGGTTAGCTTAGGTGGTGAGCTGGCTGGGGAGCGGTGGTGGGAGTCTACTAGGGGTCTCATTGAGGTATAATCACAGTCTGAGCTGGGCCGTGGCTCCTTTTTAGAGACAGGGGAGAATTATTTCCTTGCTCATTTAGGTTGTTGGCAGAATTCTGTTCCTCACGATTTTAAGACTGATGTTTCCATTTTCTTGCTGGCTGTTAGCTGAAGGCTGTTCCACTTCTAGAGGCCACACATAGGCCATGGCTCATGTTCCCTTTCCTTCATCTTCGAAACCAGCAAGCCTTCTGCCCTTCCCTTCCACTTTTAAGGACTCCTTGATCCCACTTGGTCCCTCTGGAAAATCCAGGATACTCTCTCCATCTCAATTTTAGTCATACCTGCAAAGTCCCTTTTTGCCACGTAAGATGACATATTCTGAGGCTTCAGGGGCTAGAGTGTAGACATCTTTGCGGGACCTTTATTTGGCCAAACCACAGTGCTTTTGTCTCCTACGTCCTGGAAATGGAGCCACTGGCAAAACAGAAGGCCACATATACTTCTGTTGGGGTGTTGTGGGGATTAGTAGCAGCAGCAGCAAAGCTTGAGACAGGGTCCACTGTGACAGATGATGAATTTCTACCTTAACCCATTAGTGAACCCCTAGTCCAATGAACTTTTTGAGGTAAGAAATGTAAATTTCTATCTTGACATTTTCTCAACGTTTACTGGCTACATGTTAGCCAATGTTGAAAACATGGACTTCAGCCTACAACCACTGCCCAAAAGATTCTCAAATTTACTTTGTTAGACTTACGGAGAAGAAGCATGATAATACTGTGAGGCATACCGTAAGGCAGGGAAACCAGAGTGAGGGGGAAGAGACATGGCCACGGGTTAATAAAATGTTAGAGCTGTCCAAAGGACCCAAAATATCATTTAGTTATGTTCTACGCCTTTTAGGAAGTTTCTTGAGAACAGTCTCTACATTTTTATCTCATTCACTGCTTTACCTTCAACATCCAAAACACTGTTTATCAGTTAGTAGATGCTCCATAAATACTTATTGAATGACTAGTGTGAAAATTCAGATCAGAGAGTGCAATTGATTTGATAAAAGTCACACAACTGGTTTATGGCAGAGCTGCATTTAGGAACTAGTTTTGATTCTTCATTCTTTGTTCTATCAAATTTAGGAGGCAGCCCCTGGAAAATAGCACCCAACAAATGGCATCCAAACATTCCCATATGTTGACTTTCTATCGTCCACATAGCATTTTTTTCTTTTATGAAATATTACTAACCAAATCTCTCAATTTAATGTCTGAAATGTGAGTCAAGAGAATGGAATTCTGTTCCTAGTTCCTCTATTCACTCCCTTTGCCACTTAACCTGAAGCAAATTATTTAACCTGTCCAAAGTCAGTTTCTTCTTCTGTAATGAAACAGCTAACTTCCTTTCATTTCTCATGTCCTAGGAGTCTAGATTTCATGAAAGCTAATCAGTAAGCTCACCCATGGACCTTATGTGTGAACAACCTTCTACCAGTGTTCTCGAAATGTTGTCAGCATATCACTTCTATCAGAATCACTTGGAGTCCTTTAAATATGCTGATCTCCAGAAGAAGAGAATTAATAAAGATTCGAGCAGAACTCAATGAAATAGAGACCAGAAGAACTGTCTTCGGAACAGATCAACAAAACCAGGAGTTGGTTCTTTGAAAGAATTAATAAGATAGATAAACCATTAGCCAGCCTTATTAAAAAGAAGAGAGAAAAGACTTAATAAAATCATGAATGAGAAAGGAGAGATCACTACCAATACCAAGAAAATACAAACGATTTAAAAAACATATTATGAGCAGCTATACACCAATAAATTAGGTAATCTAGAAGAAATGGACGCATTTCTGGAAAACCACAAACTACCAAAACTGGAACAGGAAGAAATAGAAAACTTGAACAGGACGATAACCAGGGAGGACATTGAAGCAGTCATCAAAAATCTCCCAAGACACAAAAGTCCAGGGCCAGATGGTTTCCCTGGGGAAGTCTATCAAACGTTTAAAGAAGAAACCATACCTATTCTACTAAAGCTGTTTGGAAAGATAGAAAGAGATGGGGTACTTCCAAACTCGTTCTATGAGGCCAGCAACACCTTAATTCCAAAACCAGACAAAGACCACACCAAAAAGGAGAATTATAGACCAATATCCCTGATGGACACAGATGCAAAAATTCTCAACAAGATACTAACCAACAGGATCCAACAGTACATTAAGAAGATTATTCACCATGACCAAGTGGGATTTATCCCCAGGATGCAAAGCTGGTTCAACACTCGTAAAGCAATCAATGTGATTGATCATATCAACAAGAGAAAAAACAAGAACCATATGATCCTCTCAATAGATGCAGAGAAAGCATTTGACAAAATACAGCATCCATTCCTGATCAAAACTCTTCAGAGCGTAGGGATAGAGGGAACATTCCTCAGTATCTTAAAAGCCATCTACGAAAAGCCCACAGCCAATATCATTCTCAATGGGGAAACAGTGAGAGCCTCTCCCCTAAGATCAGGAACATAACAGGGATGTCCACTCTCACCAGTGCTATTCAACATAATACTAGAAGTCCTAGCCTCAGCAATCAGGCAACAAAAAGAAATAAAAGGCATTCCAATTGGCAAAGAAGTCAAACTCCCCCTCTTCACCAATGACATGATACTGTACCTAGAAAACCCAAAAGATTCCACCCCAGGATGGCTAGAACTCAGACAGCAATTTGGCAGTGTGGCAGGATACAAAATCAATGCCCAGAAGTCAGTGGCATTTGTATACACTAACAATGAGACTGAAGAAAGAGAAATTAAGAAGTCAATCCCATTTACAATTGCACCCAAGAGCATAAGATACCTAGGAATAAACCTAACCAAAGAGATAAAGGATCTATACCCTAAAAACTACAGAAAACTTCTGGAAGAAATAGAGGAAGACACAAAGAGATGGAAAAATATTCCATGCTCATGGATTGGAAGAATTAATATTGTGAAAATGTCAATGCTTACCCAGGGCTATTTACACATTTAATGCAATCCCTATCAAAATACGATGGACTTTCTTCAGAGAGTTGGAACAAATCATCTTAAGATTTGTGTGGAACCAGAAAAGACCCCGAATAGCCAGGGGAATATTAATAAAGAAAACCAGAGCTGGGGGCATCACAATGCCAGATTTCAAGTTGTACTACAAAGCTGTGGTCATCAAGACAGTGTGGTACTGGCACAAAAACAGACACATAGATCCATGGAACAGAATAGAGAAACCAGAAATGGACCCTCAACTCTATGGTCAACTAATATTCGACAAAGCAGGAAAGACTATCTACTGGAAAAAGGTCAGTCTCTTCAATAAATGGTGCTGGGAAAATTGGACCGCCACATGCAGAAGAATGAAACTAGACCATTCTCTTACACCACACACAAAGATAAACTCAAAATGGATGAAAGCTCTAAATGTGAGACAAGAATCCATCAAAATCCTAGAGGAGAAGACAGGCAACACCCTTTTTGACCTTGGCCACAGCAACTTCTTGCAAGATACATCTAGGAAGGCAAGGGAAACAAAAGCAAAAATGAATTATTGAGACTTCATCAAGATCAAAAGCTTCTGCACAGCAAAAGAAACAGTCAACAAACCTAAAAGACAAGCTACAGAATGGGAGAAGATATTTGCAAAAGATGTATTAGATAAAGGACTAGTATCCAAGATCTATAAAGAACTTATTAAACTCAACAGCAAAGAAACAAACAATCCAATCATGACATGGGCAGAAGACATGAACAGAAATCTCACAGAGGAAGACACAGGCATGGCCAACAAGCACATGAGAAAATGCTCTGCATCACTGGCCATCAGGGAAACACAAATCAAAACCACAATGAGATCCCACCTCACACCAGTGAGACTGGGGAAAATTAACAAGGCAGGAAACAACAAATGTTAGAGAGGATGTGGAGAAAGGGGATCACTCTTGCACTGTTGGTGGGAATGTGAACTGGTGCAGCCACTCTGGAAAACTGTGTGGAGGTTCCTCAAAGAGTTAAAAATAGAACTGTCCTATGACCCAGCAATTGCACTGCTGGGGATTTACCCCAAAGATACAGATGTAGTGAAATGGGGGGACACCTGCCTCCCGATGTTTCTAGCAGCAATGTCCACAATAGCCAAACTGTGGAAGGAGCCTCGGTGTTCATTGAAAGATGATTGGATAAAGTAGATGTGGTCTATGTATACAATGGAATATTCCTCAGCCATCAGAAATGAAAAATACCCACCATTCCCTTTGACGTGAATGGAACTGGAGGGTATTATGCTGAGTGAAATAAGTCAATCAGAGAAGGACAAACATTATATGGTCTCATTCATTTGGGGAATATAAAAAATAGTGAAAGGGAATAAAGGGGAAAGGAGTAAAATTGAGTGGGAAATATTAGAAATGGAGACAGAACATGAGAGACTCCTAACTCTGGGAAAGGAACAATGGGTGGTAGAAAGGGAGTTGGGTGGGGGGTGGGGGTGACTGGGTGACGGGGCACTGAGGGGGGCACTTGATGGGATGAGCACTGGGTATTATTTTATATGTTGGCAAATTGAACACCAATAAAAAATAAATGAAATTAAAAAAAGGAAAAAAATAAATATGCTGATCTCGCAACTGTTAAAAGAGAATAAATTAGACACAGGCCATGCTTCCCGACTCTTTTCACCTCTATAGTTAGGTACACATAAAAGGTGAAAATATTGGGACCCCTGGTTGGCTTAGTCAGAAGAGCATGTGTAAGTTCAAGCCCTACATTGCAGGCAGAAATTACATAAATATATATACACAAAAACTTTAAAAAGTAATTTTTATGTGGTATATTGGGTCAGAAAGCTTATACGGTCTCTTTGCTAACACACATTTCACTAAGAAACTGCCAGTAGTATCATTGAACAAGAAAAACAAGTTGCAGGACAATATGTATTATATCTATTTTCAAGACAATGCCAAAACTCTGTATATGTAATATGTCTACATGAACATGTATTATGTATTTATTTATTATGTATTTGTGCATGATCGTATATTATTATGTGCACGTAGATGTACAGTGTTATGAGCATTTTGAAAGGATAATACTAGGTTGTTAAAGTAGAGGAAGAGAGAAAGGAAAGCAAAGAATAAAGAGATAAAAAGTGAGAACATTAGTATGTATGCTGTGAATCCATGTATGGACTTATGTAATGTATTTGTATATAAAGACATTTAAAAAATTAAAAATGCAGATCCAGGGCCCCTACTTTAGATTCTTTTAAGCAGAATTTAAAAGATAGGAGGGACACCTGGGTGGCTCAGCGGTTAAACGTCTGCCTTCGGATCAGGGCATGATCCCGAGATCCGGGATCAAGTCCCACATCAGGCTCCTTTCATGGAGCCTGCTTCTCCCTCTGCCTGTGTCTCTGTCTCTCTCATTGTCTCTCATGAATAAATAAAATCTTAAAAAAAAAAAAAAGGAGATGTACAGAGGTGAGCGTCTGCATCATTAACAAGTATTCCAAAGGATTCTGTAACAGTAAAGTCAGTAAGACTTTAGGCGCTAATATCATTAGCTGTAAACACAGTGTATTGGAAATTTCCATCCTGCAATGCAGGCTAAGCTAGTACTCATTGTCTTGGAACATAGTAGATGCATAATAAATAGCTTCTGATTATATGAGTCATTTGGAGGACAGGTGGAGGGATGGAGGGCCAAAGTGGCTGGAGAAGCAGATCAGGTGGGCAAGGTCAAGCTCAGGAGAGATGAGGACAAAAGTATCTAACAACAATGCGCTGGGCCCCCTTGCCATTTTCAGACATTCAACCCATATTTGTTAGGCACTGAGTACACGCAGGACACTTTTCTATATCTTACATAATTCGTAAATAACCCTTTAGAGATTCAAAGATAGGAAGTGAGTAGTACCAGTATCAGAAGTGGGATTTGAACCCAACACATATTTTGAGCATGAACGTAATGAACCAGGCACCAGGCAGCAGCGGAGGATAGGGTGGTGAGTACATAGTTAGCTCTTCTCCACGTCTAGAATCTTGAGGCTGTGCCATCATCATTTCTGTCATCACTTATTCCTTGACCCTCCTAGTCAGCTGCCTAGAAGCAGCTTCTTTGTCCTATATTTCAACTTGGATCCTGCCAAAGAGAGATTATAGTTAATGTATTGCTTTTTTTTTGGGGGGGTGTGTGTCCATCAACCCTAGAGCTAGTGCTTTCACAGGGGGCAAGGAGCATCACTGCCGGTGACTTTGCATTGTGCAAGGATCCCCCACCCCCTCAGGCGAAGCAGACTAATTCTAGTTTTTACGATTCTTAGGCACCTACCAGGTGAGAATAATTCTGGCTCTCCAGCGCTTCCTCTGCTAAGTGCTTTCCGGTTAGAGCAGACAGATTAAAGTGGGGATAGAGGTGCCCTCCGGTTAAGTGCAGGAGCAGGACAACAGCTGGTACAAAATTCTTTACGCGTACCCATTTTCCAGTGACCTCATCCCTGGTGTTGGGGACCGTTAGGAAAAAAAATCAGGGGTGTGTATTTTGCACCCAAATGTCTTAAAGTTAAAAAAAGAAGCATCCTTTTGTCATCCACTAGCCACCAACAGTAACTTAGGGCCTTAACTTCTGGATTCGTGTCACCCTCACCCAGCCCCATTCATTTGCCGAGAAGTAGCCATTTTGCAGGTTCCGGAGAATGGGAGCAGGGCCGGACCCCCGGCGGGCCGTCCGCTCGCTCCCGAAGCTCGGCGGAGCCGGCCCGGGTCGGTACCGCGAGGCCGGCCTCCGTGATTTGTCAGCAGCCGCGCGTCCCGGGACCGGAAGACGAGGGGCTGCGGGGGCAGGTGGGGCGGGTGGGGCGCGTGCGCCGCGCTCGGCGGCGAGGTCGGGGCCCGGAGCGCGGCTGAGTCGCCGCCCCCTGCCCAGGTGCGCAGCCTGCGCGTCGGGCCGCCTGCCGGGCCTGGGAGGCGGGGTCCGCGCGCGTCCTCCCCGCTCACAGGTGCCCCCCCGTCACGTTGGACCTCAGGGAGCCAGCGTGCAGCGGCTGGCGGTGGGATGGAGTCCAGCCGCACGCGGGGGCTCAGCCCGGCCCGCCGCTCCCGGCTCCCTCCGCCCCTGGTCCCTGCGGTCGAAGCCAAAGCCCGGAACGTGGATCCCGGCCCGGAAGAGCGCGACCGCGGACGGGAGCGGCGCCGCCGGCCGGGAGCCCGTGGCACCGGGCATGCTCAGTGGCGCGGCCGGCTGGGTGGCCCCGAGAGCTGCACCCGGATCTGCTCGGCGGCGGCGGCGGCGGCGGCGGCGACGTGAGCGCGCAGGGGGGCGGCGGCCTCGCCTCGTCTCCCGGTCTGCGCCTGGGTCCGGTGGCTGACGCCGAGCGCGAGCGCGATGTCGGATTTCGACAGTAACCCGTTTGCGGACCCGGATCTCAACAACCCCTTCAAGGTGAGCGTGCGGGCCCCGCGGGCCCCGCGGCCGCGACGCGTCGTTGTCCGGGAGAACGGCAAGTTCCGCGGCGCCCCTCAGCCGCCCGGGCCGGGCCGGGGCCGCCGCAGCCGCCTCGGGTCGCGCCCGGGCCTCGCGCCGCCCGGCTCGGGGGCGGCGGCCGGGGCCCTGCGCTCGCTCCCCCGCCGCGCCCGCGCCCCCTTCCCGCCCGGCCGGGTCGTGCCCTCGCCCGAGTCTCGGCGGCGAGGCGAGCGGCGCCCGGGCAGGCGGAGCCGTCCCCCGACGGGCAGGGGCGGCGGCGGCCGGGCGTGCGTGAGGTGACGGCAGGCCGGCCGGGGCACCCACTACCCTGCAGTTAAAAAAAAAAAAAAAAAAAAAAAAAAAAGGTTATGTTTTTATTTTTTAAACTTGTGTTGCGCCCACATGCCACCAGCGGCGCTGCTCTCCCCCCTCGCCCGCCTGGCCGAGGCGTGAGGGGCCCGGTAGCCAGGCAGAAGTCAAATATAAACACACCTGGACACAAAGGTGCACGTGGACGGCCGCCTTCCCACCGGAGGGCTCCGAGGACGGTGACCGGCGGGGGGGCGCCCGCGCCCGCGCCCGCGGCGGTTCCCGCAGAGCTGTCCTCCTCCGTGGGCGCCTGTCACCCGCTTGGTGGGGGCCGGCGGCGGCGGCGGCGGCGGCGGGGGCGGGGGGCGGCGAGGCAGGTGAAGGCGCGCGTGACCTGTGCTGCCACCAGCGCGCAGCGTCTCCGGGAAGAGTGACGGTGCAGGCGTCTTGGTGAGCTCAGCCGCTTCCACGTGTGATTTGTTGCCAACTGTTGGGTGAAGTGTATTAATTTTTTCCTGGATACGTGCAATAGTAGCTTTCATGTGTAGTCACGCAAAATGAAAGACTTAACTTTATCTTGTGGTTACACACGTGTCACCTCTGAGTTTACATCTCATTACTCCTGGTTTTGTCTCTTATTAAGAATCCGGGCAGGGGGTGGCCCCTGGTTGGCTCAGTCCATCCGTGGAGCGTGCTACTCCTGATCTCGCTGTTGTGAGGTCAAGCCCCATGTTGGGCGTAGAAATTACTTAAAAAAAAAAAAAAAAAAAAAAAAAAAAAAAGATCCTAGAAGGGGAAAATATCCTTTTTTTTTTTTTATTATTGGCCTTTTAATTTCGTTAAGGATTATTATAATTAAATGATCCTGGTTTTCGACAACTTGATACCCTGTGTGGGAATGTAGAAGGGACTCAGTCTGCTATTTCTTTGCTAACTAGTGTCCTTTAAGAAAACTCTGTAACCAGCCCGGAACTTACAGGCTTTTAGAGGCCGTATGATTGCACGTTAAGGAGCATGCCTTCCTCACTCCCGCATGCACTTAGTAGTTGGTATTCCATCATTCCATGTTGTGGAAAATCAGATTATTCTTAAATCATACAGACATTCTGAACACACATTTCATGACTTGCCAAATAGGTATTACTTTTAAAATATTTTGAAGGCATGACAGTATGAACCTGTTAGCTTTTCCTAATTCAGGTAATTCATTGGTGTCATTTATTCAGCGTATGACAATTGGCCTGTTTTCTAGTTGGTCATTCCATTTTGTGGCTCATTTTACATAGCCGATTCTCTTGTTAAGGCAAGACGTTGTTTTCTTCTTAACCTAGACTGCTCTTTTGTGACATCTGATGTTGCCATGACAGTTTGATTTTTCTGCCATATGTATGGTGGTTGTAGTAATTCTAAACCCAAAACTGGTTTTATTTTTTGAATTTTTTCCCAAAAGTAGTTTTAATTAAAGACTTACTCATTTTTAGAAAGAGATGGAGCATGTACGAGTGGGGAGGGAGATGGAGAATCTTAAGCAGGCTTCAAACTCAGTAGAGCCTGTTGTGAGGTTCATTCCCACTACGCTGACATCGTGACCTGAACCAAAATCAAGACTTGAACACCTAACCATCTGAGTCACCAAGGAGCCCCTCCAGAAGTAGTTTTGTTTTATTATTTATTTTTTAAGATTTTTAAATTTATTCATGAGAGACACAGAGAGAGAAGCAGAGACACAGGCAGAGGAGAAGCAGGCTCCATGCAGGCAGCCCGATGTGGGACTCCATCACAGATCCGGGGATCACGCCCTGAACCAAAGGCAGACTCTCAACCACTGAGCCACCCACGTGTCCCCAGAAGTAGTTTTTTTAATTTTTTTTTTATTTTTTTTTTAAATTTATTTATGATAGTCACAGAGAGAGAGAGAGAGAGAGAGAGAGAGAGGCAGAGACACAGGCAGAGGGCGAAGCAGGCTCCATGCACCGGGAGCCCGATGTGGGATTCGATCCCAGGTCTCCAGGATCACGCCCTGGGCCAAAGGCAGGCACTAAACCGCTGCGCCACCCAGGGATCCCCCCAGAAGTAGTTTTAAATACTCAATCATTGTGGCATAAAATTATAAAACTTTTTTGTTGCTTATAAGTGGATGTACCCAGAGAGCGATGATTATTCAAGTCCACAAAATGTTTCAAGGGATGGATAATTTAGGCCTAAAGAACATTTGGCTGTACACATGTTCCTGTTTATGGCCTTACTCTGTTTTTGGTGACTGTCACAGCACTGCATGTGTGACCCTTTATCTTTCCATTTGTGTCCACCTGCCTTGCTTCCTAAAGTGAAGCTTTATATCTATTGCTATTCTTTTTTCAGTTTCCTTTTATGTGTGATTTTTGAAATAGCATTTCTGGTCCTCTCTACTTACATACAGAAGTTCTTGGATTTATCTTTTTGATAACTTGTGATCATCTTTTTTTTCAGATGTTTTAATTTTCAGTATTGAAAAATTTCATATTTTCAAAACATGTTATTTCACATTTGGCAACCATCCTAATATCTTCTTGGTTAAAAGCTATTTGATTTTTAGGGCACTTAGGTGACTCAGTCACTTAAGCGTCTGAGTCTTGACTTCCACTCAGGTCATGATCTCAGAGTGGTGGGATTGAGCCCCACGTCAGGCTCACACTCAGTGTGGAGCCTGCTTAAGATTTTCTCTTCCCCTCTTCCCTTGTCCCTCCAGCTCTCCTCTCTCTCACTCTCTAAAAAAACAAAAGCAGCAACAACAAACCTATTTGACTTTTTAAAGTTTATTTAAATTCCAGCTAACATAGAGTGTCAAATTAGTTTCATTAGTACAATTTTGTGATTCATTACTTAAGTACAACACCCCAAGTGTCCTCCTTAATACCCATCTGCCATTTAACCCATCCCCTTGCCCACCTACCCTCCAGCAACCCTCAGTTTATTCTCTGTAGTTAAGATTCTGTTTTGTGGTTTGCCTGTCTCTTTTTTCCCCCCATGGTAATGTTTCATTTCTTCAATTCCACATATGAGTGAAATCATATAGTATTTGTATTTCTCTGACTGACTTGTTTTGCTTAGCATAATACATTCTAGCTCCATCTATGTTGTTGCAAATGGCAAGATCTCATTTTTTTGATGGCTGAGTAATATTCCATTGTATATATGCACCCCATCTTCTTTATCCATTAATCAGTCAGTGAACATTTGGGCACTTCCTTTCTCTTGGCTGTTGTTGAAAATGCTGATATAAACATTGGCATGCATATGTTCCTTGCAATCAATATTTTTGGATCCTTTATATAAATAGTAGTGTAATTGCTTGGTTATAGGGTAGTTCTATTTTTAACTTTTTTTTTTTTTTTAAGATTTATTTATTTATTCTTGAGAGACACACAGAGAAAAGCAGAGACATAGAGGGAGAAACAGGCTCCCTGCAGGGAGACTGATGCAGGACCGGATCCTGGATCCCAGGATCACGCCCTGAGCTGAAGGCAGACATTCAACCGCTGAGCCACTCAAGCGTCCCTATTTTCAACTTATTGAGGAAGCCCCATACCGTTTTCCACAGTTGGCTGCACCAGTTTGCATTCCCACCAGCAGTGCAAGAGCGTTCCACTTTCTCCATATCCTCTCCAACATTTGTTGTTTCTTGTGTTGTTTAATTTTAGCCATTCTGCCTGGTGTGAGGTAATCAATCCCTTATTGTAATTTTGATTTGTATTACTCTGATGATGAGTGATGTCGAGCATCTTTTCATGTATCTGTCAGTCATCTGGATGTGTTCTTTGGAGAAATGTCTATTCATGTCTTCTTCCCGTTTCTTGACTGGATTATTTGTTTTTTTGGGTGTTTTATGAGTTCTTTATAGATTTTGGACACTAACTCTTTATATAAGGTATGTCATTTGCAAATATCTTCTCCCATTCTGAAGGTTGCCTTTTAGTTTTGTTGACTGTTTACTTTGCTGTACAGAAGCTTTTTATGTGGATGAACTTCTTCCCTGGTACAGAAGCTTTTTATCTTGGTAAGTCCTAATAGTTCATTTTTGCTTTTGTTTCTCTTGCCTCTAGAGATGTATCTGATAAGAAGTTGTCAAAGAGATTGCTGCATGTGTTCTCCTAGGATTTTGATGGTTCATGTCTCACATTTAGGTCTTTCATCCATTTGGAATTTATTTTTGTGTATGGTGTAAGAAAGTGGTCCAGATTCATTATTTGGCTTGTAGCTGTCCAGTTTTCCCAACATCATTTGTTGAAGAGATTGTGTTCCACTGGATCTTGTTTCGTGCTTTGTCAATTAGTTGATCATATAGTTGTAGGTCCAGTTTTCTATTCTGTTCCATTCATCTATGTGTCTATTTTTCTGGCAATGCTGTAGTGTCTTGATCACTACAGCTTTGTTCTATAACTCGGAGTCCAGAATTCTGATGACTTTCAGTTTTGCTTTTCTTTTTTAAGATTGCTTTGGCTATTAGGGGTCATTTGTGGTTCCATACGAATTTTGGGTTTATTTGTTTTAGCTCTGTGGAAAATGCTGGTGGTATTTTAATAGGGATTGCATTAAATGTGTAGATTGCTCTGGGTAGCATAGGCATTTTAAAAGTAGTTCTTCCAATCTATAAGTTTGGGATGTTTTTCCATTTTTTGTGTCTTCAATTTCCTTCAGAAGTACTCCATAGTTTTTGGAGTACAGACCTCTTATCACTTTGGTTAGATTTATTCTTAGTCATTTTAGGGTTTTTGGTGTAGTTGTACATGGGACTGATTCCTTGGTTTCTCTTTTTGCTGCTTCATTATTGGTGTGTAGAAATGCCACAGATTTCTGTAAGTTGATTTTGTCTCTTGCAACTTTTCTGAATTTGTGTTTCACTTATAGCAATCTTTTTGGTAGCATCCTTTGGGTTTTCTACATAGAATGTCATGTCTTTTGTTAATAGTGAAAATTTGACTTTTTCCTTGCTGATTTGGATGCATTTTCTTTCTTTTTGTCTGATTGCTGAGGCTAGGACTTCCAGTACTATGTTAAATAATAGTGGTAAGAGCGGATATCCTTGTCTTGTTCCTGACCATAGCGGAAAAGCTGTCTTTCCCCACTGAGCATGGTATTTTGCTGTGGGTCTTTTGTGTGTGGCCTTTATGATGATGAGGCATATTCCATCTATCCCTACTTTGTGGAGAGTTTTTACTAGGAAAGGATGCTATATTTTGTCAAATATTTTTTCTGAATCTATTGACAGAATCATATAGTTATTACTCTTTCTTTTATTATTGCAATGTATCACATTGATTGATTTGCAAATATCAAACCACCCTTGCAGCCCAGGAATAAATCCCACTTGATTGTGATAAATGATAAATTGTTGGATTCAATTTGTTGAGAATTTTTGCATTCATGTTCATCAATGATATTGGCGAATAATTATTTTAATAATTTTTATTTAACAAGTGGGGTTGTTGTCTGGTTTTAGAATCAAGGTAGTCCTGGCCTTGTAGAATGAGTTTGGAAGTTTTCTTTCCATTTGTATTACTGGGAAGAATTTGAGAAGAATAGGTATCAACTCTTCTTTAAATATTTGGGGGATCCCTGGGTGGCGCAGCGGTTTGGCACCTGCCTTTGGCCCAGGGCGCGATCCTGGAGACCCGGGATCGAATCCCACGTCGGGCTCCCGGTGCATGGAGCCTGCTTCTCCCTCTGACTGTGTCTCTGCCTCTCTCTCTCTCTCTCTCTCTCTCTCTCTCTGTGACTATCATCAATAAATAAAAAATTAAAAAAACAAAACAAAACATTAAAAAAAATATTTGGTAGAATTCCCCTGGGAAGCTCTCTGGTCCTGGACTTTTGTTTTTTGGAGATTTTGATTACTGATTCAATTTTTTAAAAAGATTTTACTCATTTATTCATGAGAGACACACACAGAGAGAGAGAGAGAGGGAGATCTCGAGAGAGAGGCAGAGACACAGAGACATAGACACAGGTAGAGGGAGGAGCAGGCTCCATGCAGGGAGCCTGATGTGGGACTCGATCCTGGGTCTCCAGGATCTGGCCCTGGGCTGAAGATGGTGCTAAGCTGCTGTGCCACCCAGGCTGCCCTGATTCAAATTTTTTTTTTTTGCTGGTTATCGGTCTGTTTAATTTTCGTATTTCTTCCTGGCTCAATTTATATGCTTCTAGGAATTTATCCATTTCTTCTAGTTCACCCAAGTTGTTGGCATATGATTTTTCATAATATTTTCTTGTAATTGTTTTATTTCTATGGTGGTGTTTGTGACCTCTCTCATTTGTGGTTTTATATTTTTTAAGATTTTATTTATTTTAGAGAAAGAGATTGGGAGCACAAGCAGGGGGAGATGCAGAGGGAGAAGGAGAGAGAGAATCTCAAGTAGACTCTACTCTGAGTATGGACACAGGGCTTGATTCCATGACCCTGAGATCATGAACTGAGCCGAAATTAAGAGTTGGATGCTTAACTGACTGAGCCACCCAGGCACCCCATTGAGATTTTATTTATTTGGGTCGTTTTTTCTTTTTGATAAGTCTGCCTAGGGGTTTATCACTTTTATTAATTCTTTCTATGAATCATCTCCTGGTTACATTGATCTGTTTGTTTGTTTCTATATCATTTATTTCTGCTCTAATCTTTATTTCCCTTCTGCTGCTGGCTTTAGGCTTCATCTATTGTTCTTTTTCTAGCTCTTGTAGGGGTATTATGCTATATATTTGAGATTTTTCTTGCTTCTTGAGCTAGACCTGTGTCGCTATATAATTCCCTCTTATGACTGCTTTTGCTGCATCTCAAAGGTTTTGGACTATCATGGTTTCATTTTCATTTGTTGACATGTATTTTTTTTTTTTCTTCAATTTCCTGGCTAACCCATTCATTCTTTAGTAGGATGTTCTTTAACTTCCATTTATTGGTGCTTTCCAATTTTTTTTTCTTGCGGTTGGCTTCAAATTTCATAGCATTGTGGTTGGAAAATATGCATGGTATGATCTCATTCTTTCTGTACTTGTTGAAGCCTGATTTGTGACCCAGTGTGTGATCTCTTCCGGAAGATGTCCCATGTGTATTTTGAATCTGTATACTGCTTTAGGATGAAGTGTTCCGAATATATCTATTAGGATCATCTGGTCCAGTGTATCATTCAATGCCATTGGTTTTCTGCTTAGATTATCTGTTCATTGGGTAAGTGGGATGTTAAAAAAAATCCCGTTATTATTCTATTATCAATGAGTTCCTTCATATTTGTTCATTGTTTTATGTATTTGAGTGTTCTCAAATTATGGGTATAAATATTTATAATTATTAGATCTTGTTGGATAGACCCCTTTATTATGATATTGTTCCCTTCTTCATCTCTTGTTACAGTCTTTGGTTTAAAACCTAGTTTGTGTGATAGAAGGATGGCTACTCCAGCTTTCTTTTGACATCATTAGCATGATAAATGTTTCTCCCTCAACTCAGTTTCAATGTGCAGGTGTCTTTAGGTCTAAAATGAGTCTCTTGTGGACAGCATATAATTGGGCCTTGTTTTTTATCCATTCTGATACTCTATGTCTTTTGGACCATTTAGTCCATTTACATTCAGAGTGATTATTGATATTAATTTAGTACCATTGTGTTTCCTGTTAAGTTGTTTCTGGAGATTTTCTCTGTTCCTTTCTAGTCTGTTGTTTTTGGTCTTTGTCTCCCACTCAAAGAGTCCCTTTTAATTTTTCTCGCAGGACTGGTTTAGTGGTCACAAACTCCTTTAGTTTTTGTTTGTCTGGGTAACACTTTATCTCTCTTATTCTGAATGACAGCCTTGCTGGATAGAGTATTTTGGCTGCATATTTTTCCCATGTAGCATGTCAAATATATCATGCCACTCTATTCTAGCCTGCCAAGTTTCTGTGGAGAGATCTGCTGCTAACCTTAATCTGTCTTCCCTTGCAAGTTAGAGATTTCTTTTCTCTTGCTGCTTTTAGGATTTTTTTTTCTTTATTTCTGTATTTTGCAAATTTAACCCATTTGTTGTGGTGTTGACCTGCTTATGTTGATCTTGATGGGAGTTCTCTCTACCTCCTGAATTTGGATGCCTGTTTCCTTTCCCCGATTAGGGAAATTTTCGGGTATAATTTCTTCAAACCTTCTGCCTGATGGAAGAAGATATTTGCAAATGTCTTATCAGATAAAGGGTTAGTATCCAAAACTGTAAAGAACTTATCAAATTCAACACCCAAAGAACAAATAATCCAATCAAGAAATGGACAGAAGACATGAATAGATATTTCTCCAGAGAAGACATACAAATGGCCAATAGACACATGAAAAAACGTCACTTGGCATCAGGAAAATACAAATCAAAACCACCAGTCAAAATGGCTAAAATTAACAAGTCAGGAAAGGACAGATGTTGGCGAGGACGCAGTGAAAGGGGAACCCTCTTGCACTGTTGTGGGAATGCAAGCTGGTGCAGCCACTCTGGAAAACAGTATGGAGATTCCTCAAAAAGTTGAAAATAGAACTACCCTATGATCCAGCAATTGCACTACTGGGTATTTACCCCAAAGATACAAATGTAGTGATCCAAAGGGGCAACTGCAACCCAATGTTTATAGTGGCAATGTCCAGAATAGCCAAACTATGGAAAGAGCCCAGGTGTCCATCGACACATGAATGGATAAAGAAGATGTGGGGTATATATCTATCTATCTATCTATATCTATCTATCTATCTATAGATAGATATACATACATATACATATATGTATGCATATATATGATAGAATACTACTGAGCCATCAAAAAATAAAATCTTCCATTTGCAATGACATGGATGGAACTAGAGGGTATCATGCTAAGTAAAATAACTCAATCAGAATAAGACAATTATATGATCTTACTCATATGTGGAATTTAAGAGAACAGAGGATCATAGGTGAAGAGAGGAAAAAAATAAGATGAAATCAGAGAGAGAGATAAACCATAAACGACTCTTAGTCATGGAAAACAAACTGAGGGTTGCTGGAGGGGAGGGGAGTTTGGGGATGGGGTAACTGGGTGATGGACATTAAGGAGGACACCTGATGTAGTGAGTACTGGGTATCATATAAGACTGCTGAATCACTGACCTCTATCTCTGAAACCAATAATACATTAAATGTTAATTGAATTTACGTATTTATTTTTTAAAGATTTTATTTATTTATTCATGAGAGACAGAGAGGCAGAGACCTAGGCAGAGGGAGAAGCAGGCTTCTTGTGGGGAGCCAGATGTGGGACTCAATCCCAGGACTCTGGGATCTTGCCCTGAGCCAAAGGCAGATGCTTAACCACTGAACCACCCAGGTGTCCCTAATTAATTGAATTTCAATTAAAAAAAGCCCTTCTGCCACATTTTTCCTCTCTTTTTCTGGGAATCCTATGATATGAATGCTACTGTGCTTGATGGAGTCACTGAGTTGCCTAAGTCTGCACTTGTGATCCAATATTTTTCTTTCCTTCTTTTTAGCTTCATTATTTTACATTATATATCACTTATTCATTTTCCTGCTTCTTCCATCCTCTGCATCCTTCCATCCATTACACTCACTTGGTTTTGTATCTTGGTTATAGTGTTTTTTAGTTAAGCCTGACTAGTTTTTAGGCCTTTTGTCTCTGCAGTAAGGGACTCCCTGGTGTCTTCTATGCTTTTCTCAAGCCCAGCTAGTATCCTTATGATTGTTGCTTTAAATTCTGGATCAAGGGGTTCCTCAGTGGCTCAGTCATTTAAGCGTCTGACTTTCGCTCAGGTCGTGATCTCGGAGTCCTGGATCAAGCCTCATATTGGGCTCTGCGCTCAGCATGTGTGTGTATGTGTGTTTGTGTGTGTTTGTGTCTGTGTGGTCTGTTTTCCCCCTTCCCCTCCCCCCCTCCGAGCTCGCTTGCTCTCTCTCTCTCTCAAATAAAATCTTTAAAAAAATTCTGGATTAAGCATTTTACTTATGTCTGTTTTGTTAGATCTCTGGCTGTGACCTTTTCTTGTTTTTTTTCAGGATGAATTCCTCTGTCTCGGCGTTTTGTCTAGGTTTCTGTCTTCTGTGTGTTAGGAAAGCCTGTTATATATCCTGTTACTGAGAGTATCAGCTTTATAAAGAAGAGGTCATATACTGTTCAGGACCTGGCATTTCAGGGAAGTGTCTGGTGTATGCCGTGTGCACTCTGCTGCTGTGTTTTGCCTGCTGTTTCCTTCTGGTCAGTCCTCTGCAGAGTATCTCCTTGCCTGCAGTGGGGAGTGTTTGGATGTTGGCCAGAATGTGGCAAGTTTTAACTAGTTGTGCTCTGGTCTGCCTGTTAAGAGAGACCTGATGTTACTTCCACTCAAGCTGAAGCTTTGCAGAATTCTATGGTCTGTAGATGTGGTGTGTTATGTGTTTTGAGGAGTGGGATTGGGGGTAGGCTGTGCTAGCCCCTGGTGGAGAGGCCCACTGTGTTGGTTCACAGGCACATATGCCCGAAAAAAGCAGCACGGGAGCAGAGCTTGATATAAGTGGTTTATGCCACTGTTGGCACTCATTGTGCTCATTGAAGTTAGTTTATGGTAGGGGGAGAGTAATGGCACCTGCCAGCTTGTTGGCAGACAACTGCCAGCCTGTTGGCCAGAGAGGCATGTCACTTCTTTTACACGAACTCCAAGAAGAGGGGGGATCATCTCTCCCTGTGTCTCCTAGGGTATCCTCAGATTATACTGTCTGCCCTGGCCTATCTGCCTTCCTTCTTTCAGCAGGAGCACTGCAACACCTGCTGGGCTCCACACCTGCCGTGCTGTGGACCTCTAAAATTTTAGTGTTTATTCCCTGTGGTTGTAAAAACTCACAAAAATCAGTTCCTCTCGTTTTCCCAGTCAGTGGCTTTGGGGAAATGTCTTCCTTGTGTGATCCCCTGTGTGCTCCTCTCTCTGTCTTTCTCCTCTCTCTCACCTTTCTCCATGACCTGGCTGCCTTCCCTCTGCGAAACCATGATCCTCTTCTCCCCCAAATCATGTCTCTCTATCTTTACCTTCCATGATGTGGCCTCTTATCTCTCTCTATTTGTGTAGTTTGTTCTAATCTCAGAATGGTTTCTTGGTGTTAAGAATGATTTGTTACATGGCTGAGTTCAAGGACCAGGTGAGCTCAGGATCCACGTAACTACTCTGCCATTTTAGAATGACCAGATTATCAGTTCATTATAAAGGCTACAATTCAGGAATGGCCCAACGGAGGAGATGCCTAGGGCAAGGTGTGAGGAGCCAATGTCCGGACATGCCTGCCTTGTAATGCCTCCACAGGTTCAACCAGGGGCGCTTCACACCCCATCTCATAGCATAGGCAGAATGAAGGAAATGATAAAAAATTATTTGATTCTATTACTTTTTAAGTTCTTCAGCATTTTTTCCCCCTTTTATATTAGGAGCGCTTTTGCCAGCATCTTCATTTGAACTGTCATGAAAATAATTTCTGAGAATGATCTTCTTAGATAATGGAACTGTAATGGCTTACTTGATTTTACTAGCTGTTGTAAAATTATTTGCTGGATTCATTTTTTTGAGCCCCTGCTTGATTCTAGTGGTTGTGATAGGCTCAGTGAAAGAGTTTATGAAATTTGAATAGTTTTTATTGTGCATCAAGAAACTTGGAGTAACTGAAAATATGTAGTGATCTGAAAAATAGAGTATTATGTAGATGTTTTTGAGAATCCCCTCGAATTGTTATAATGTGGCTTTACAGCTAGGGAGGAAAAATTAGTTTCCACATTGTCAATGTGTATTAATTATTTTATGCCCCTGTTCTGTTCACTTACTCATTTATTCAGTAGATATTGAAGAAATATATATCCTTAAGGTTACTAATTTCACATGTAGACAGAAATACAGTAAAATAAAAATAAAATAAAACCATCAGAAATTAGTAATATAGTAGGGCTCTTATAAGTCAGGGTAAGAGTATGAATAAGTGCCAGAATGAGTGCAGTTTATTCAAATGAGAGAAAAATTAGTAAGTGATAAGAAAACCTTCATACCTTTTGATATGCTGTAGCATATTAATATGTTTATTGATTGGACTGGAAAATTCATTTTGGAAATAACATTTTATGTAGTGTTTAAAAATAGAATCAAACTTTCATAGCTTTGGAAAGGAAAATCTTATAATGGATTTATTCAGAGCTCATTCTTTTTTTTTTTTTTTTTTTAAAGATTTATTTATTTATGATAGACATAGAGAGGCAGAGACACAGGAGGAAGGAGAAGCAGGCTCCATGCCGGGAACCCGACGTGGGACTCTATCCTGGGACTCGATCTTAGGACTCTAGGATCGCGCCCTAGGCCAAAGGCAGGCGCCAAACCGCTGAGCCACCCAGGGATCCCCTCAGATCCCATTCTATGAATGAAAAAAAGCCCAGAGATAGGATGATTGCCAAATGTGAAATATCTTAATTTCTTCTTGATTAAAAACTATTTAATTTTCATTGCTGACTTGCTCATTATCTTATATCCAGGTGTTGGTACAGAATTGGTACTAGAATTTAAATCTTATTCCTGGTCTGTTGCTGATGACGCTCTATTTGCTTGTTGATTGCATTTCTGACACCAAATTCTTGTTTTGTTTTGAGACTTTAGACTTGAGGTTCTCATACAAGTTTCTGCTCAAGAGTTTAAAAAAAAAACCCTGCATTTGATCCTGGCTTTGTCAGTAATAGCTGTAAGATATTGGAATGTTACTTAGCTTCTCCATACATCTGTTTACTATTCTGTAAAATAGGATTATAGGACCTTCTCTATAGGGTTGTTAATTGGATTAGATGAACATATACTTAGCTTGTAATAAGTACTCAATGCATGGTGGCTTTAATTAGATTATAAGTAGTATTAATAGTAATTTAAGAAATTGCATTTAATTACAGTTAACTATATTCTTAGCTTATTAATTTCGTGAAGTTCATTTTTCTTAATCGATGTATAGTCGACACACAATGTTAACATTAGTTTCAGGTGTACAACATAGGGATTCCACAAGTCTGTGTGTTGTACTATGCTCATTGCAAGTGTAGCTATCATCTGTCACCATGCAACACTATTATAATATGATCGATTACATTCCCTATGCTCTTTTCCCCAAGACTTACTCATTGAATAAAAGTTCATGTAGTATGTGTTTGGCAGGTCAAAGTTGAGAAATCACGGCCAAACAAGTGGTTTGCCCTATGTCACCCTGCTAGACCTGACCCAGCTTGTCTGAATTCTAGTGCTTTGACACTACAAAGGCTTCCTCCTTAATAAACTAACTATTCTTTTATTTTGGGCCTCAAAAATCCTACTCTTTTAGAATAATCTCTAAAAATGGGCTACAATTCACCATTCTTATTTATGATACTTAAATTACATTAATACCAGTGGTATCCTAAGAGTTTAGTTGGAGTTAGAGATTGAAAACCTCATCATTAAAAAATTACCTATAATTCAAGGATATTATCTATTTTGTTTTCATCTAGTTAGTTGATGTCACTCCTCCCTTATCCATTTAGCATTTGTGCCTAGAGATTGGATAGCACTAGGAAAGAATCTTGAGGATTTCTTCTGTGATAGTCTAACATTGCAAACTTTCCTTCAGCATTTGTCTGGGACATAGTAGTAGTAACTGGTGGTCTTTGGTGTTTTATGGTCATGTCAACTGTGTAAGTTTATACTCTGTTTTCCCCAAGTTGATATTTTTAAAAAAGCATGTATTGAGCTGCTGATTATATTTCATCAGATTAAGATGCATTGTTATTTTATTTATCATAGTCTCAGTTCCCTATTGCTGTGTAACAAACAGTCCCAAAAGTTAGTAGCTTAAAACAATTATTTGCTCACTATACTGTTATTTGATCTGGCCTAAGTTGGGTAGTTTGTTTTTGGATGCTATTGCCTGGAATCACTTCTGTCTCTTTAGTTTTCTGGCAGCTTGACTGGACTGGATGGTTTAAGATGTCCTCAACTCAAGTATCTGGCAATTATCTGGGGCTGTCATGGGGTGGCAACAATTGCCTCTCTTCCACATGGGCTTTCTTCTAGGAATAACTTGGGCTTTTTACATAGTCACAGTAGTGTTCCAAGAGGTCTAGAGGGGAAGTTAATGGCTTCTTGAGTCATTTCTTTTTGGCTGCATTCTTAGTCAAAACACAAAGCCAGACCCAACTCAAAAAGGAGTGGGAAGGGGAATCCCTGGGTGACTCGGCGGTTTAGCCCCTGCCTTTGGCCCAGGGCGTGATCCTAGAGTCCCGGGATCAAGTCCCACATCAGGCTCCCTGCATGGAGCCTGCTTCTCCCTCTGCCTGTATCTCTGCCTCTCTCTCTGTGTGTCTTTCATGAATAAAAAAAAAAAAAAAAAAAAAGAGTGGGAAGGATTAGAGTCTATCACTTGTTAGGAGGAGCTATGTTTCTCTTGATGCAGATCTACAAGCTTAAAAGATACACCCAGCATAAGATGTTGAGACAAGTACAATATAACCCCAATAGACATTTCTATTCAAATAGGGGAGGAAAGGGAGAGGAGTAGCAGTTGCTGGTCTGTATCAAGTCTGAAATCCAGTCAGGCCCATTTGTCAGGGTCCCTAATTGGGGCAATGGGTGTTCCTTGAGTAGGGCCAGCTGCTACCTGGAAGTCTTTCCCAAATCTATTACTTTCTTTTGGTTTTGGTTCCTCCCTCTGAGAAGTCCTTTTTTTCTGTAAGCAATGTTTGCAGCGGAGTAACATTTTCTTTTTCTTTTTTTTTTGCAGCGGAGTAACATTTTCAGCCGGCTTCCTAGCCACTGAAAGTTGGGAGCCCAGAAACCTCTTTTCATGTTGAAATATTCTCTGTTCCTTTTAGTCCAGGCTAGTCCAATTCTCTTAAAATTTTTTTTGTTGTTGTTGTTAATTTTACCAGAGTTCAAACTATCCCTTAAAATGCATCTGTAATTCACTTTGAGACCATGTGTTTTACCTAAGGTAGAGTTCCAGGGTGCTCCGGATCAGTACTATTAAGATATGTAGGGGATCCCTGGGTGGTTCAGCAGTTTAGCACCTGCCTTCGGCCCAGGGTGTGATCCTGGAGTCCCAGGATCGAGTCCCACATCAGGCTCCCTGCATAGAGCCTGCTTCTCCCTCTGTCTGTGTCTCTGCCTCTCACTCTCTCTCTCTCTTTCATGAATAAATAAATCTTAAAAAAAAAAAAGATATGTAGAAAACTTTTTGTCTAGCTTGAGCATCTCCTGTGGCTACCTTTGAAAGCTCTCAGTCAAGTACAGTGGGAGGCTGTTAGTGTGGTGGAGTACCTCTTACAGATGCTACATGACAGAACTAGTATTTGATTTTACTTTGGTATCATGGCTTTAACAATAATCATAATTGAGATGATGGTGAAAAATTTGAAAGTAAACTATTCTTTTGCTGGTATTGCTGCCAAAAAATCTTTTTTTAAAAAAATAATATTTAGTAGTGCTCAATGCAGATCCAGGAAATTTATGGGATATTTAATATGAATCACTAGAGTGATATAGTTCTTGAAAAATATATATTGGATTAATGAAATTAGTGGCGATTTCCTAAAGAAGAATCTATAATATTCTGTTCTTGTCTGACCCACTGGTACTGTCTTCAGTTCCAAGTGTGTATTTAAAGAGTGGTTTGAACAAAACAAGATGTGCCCAAAGAAGTCAGAATGGCTGTGGGTCTGGAATCAAGCCTTAGGAAGAATGATTTAAGTTCTTCAATGGGTTAATAATCTACAGGAGGCTAAGGAGAAGTGAGATATTCACATAGTTGAAGGCTTCTTGCTGGAGTGAATAAACCTGTTTTTGCTTCAGAAAAAAAAATAAAGGCTAATTGACAGTTTATATGAAAATAGATTTTGTCCTAACACAAAGACTTTTTACTTTTTTATTTTTTATTTTAGATTTTATTTACTTATTCATGAGAGACAGAGACAGGGGGGTGGGGGCAAACACAGGCAGAGGGAGAAGCAGGCTCCATGCAGGGACGCTGATGCAGGACTCGATCCTGTGACTTCAGGATCACACCCTGGGCCGAAGGCAGGCTCTAAACCGCTGAACCAAAATAAATAAATAAATAAACCGCTGAGCCACCCAGGGATTGTGGAGGCTGAGAAAAATCAAGGCCATTCCACCTCAAGTTTAGCATTAGCACAAGTACAGCCATCTTAAGCCCCTGTGAATAAAAGCTGAACTTTATAGGAAAAACTGCAGAATGTCCTCGATGTCCTCAGCAGGTAATCCCATATCAGAAAGACAACAGAAGCAAATGGTGGGTATTTGTCATTTCTAATAGCTGAGTAATATTCCATTGTATACATAAACCACATCTTCTTTATCCATTCATCTTTCGTTGGACACCGAGGCTCCTTCCACAGTTTGGCTATCGTGGCCATTGCTGCTATAAACATCGGGGTGCAGGTGTCTTGGCGTTTCATTGCATTTGTATCTTTGGGGTAAATCCCCAACAGTGCAATTGCTGGGTCGTAGGGCAGGTCTATTTTTAACTGTTTGAGGAACCTCCACACAGTTTTCCAGAGTGGCTGCACCAGTTCACATTCCCACCAACAGTGTAAGAGGGTTCCCTTTTCTCCGCATCCTCTCCAACATTTGTTGTTTCCTGCCTTGTTAATTTTCCCCATTCTCACTGGTGTGAGGTGGTATCTCATTGTGGTTTTGATTTGTATTTCCCTGATGGCAAGTGATCTGGAGGGTATTATGCTGAGTGAAGTAAGTCAGTCGGAGAAGGACAAACATTATATGTTCTCATTCATTTGGGGAATATAAATAATAGTGAAAGGGAATATAAGGGAAGGGAGAAGAAATGTGTGGGAAATATCAGAAAGCGAGACAGAACGTAAGACTGCTAACTCTGGGAAACGAACTGGGGGTGGTAGAAGGGGAGGAGGGCAGGGGGTGGGAGTGAATGGGTGACGGCACTGGGGGTTATTCTGTATGTTAGTAAATTGAACACCAATAAAAAATAAATTAAAAAAAAAAAAAAAAAGACAACAGAGCTCAGAATTGCCCTCGGCAGAGAATCCCATATCCGAAAGACAACAGAGCCCACACCTGTGATAGAAAGTCCCATATTAGAATGAGAACAGAGCTCAATGCCCTTGAAAGCCCCATATCAAAATGTAAACAGAACTTGAGAAATTCCTCCATCCCTTCTGAAAATCCCTAGACCAGCCTATAAAAAAACCCAGCTGTAACCCACTTCGGGGTCCAAGTCCCTGTTCCGCTGTGTCGGGTATACTTGGACCTGAGCTCGAGCTTGTAAATAAACCCTCGTGTGTTTGCATCGGTGTCGGCTCCTTGGTGGTTTCTTGGATTCGCAATCTTGGGCACAACAGGATCCCCCACAAAGTCTTTTTATTTATTTTACTTATTTATTTTTTATTTTTTAAAGATTTTATTTATTCACGAGAGACACACACAGAGAGAGAGAGGCAGAGACAAAGGCAGAGGGAGAAGCAGGCTCCATGCACCGGGAGCCCGACGTGGGATTCGATCCTGGGTCAAAGGCAGGCGCCAAATCGCTGCACCACCCAGGGGTCCCCTGCCCAAGACTTTTTAAAAAAATATTTTATTTACTTGAGAGAGAGAGAGAAAAAGAGAGAAGGGGGAGGGGCAGAGGGGAGGGAGAAGCCAACTCCCCCCAACTCTAACACCCCCCCTCTCCTGCCCCCCCAGCAGGACTTGAGCAGAAGACAGATGCTTAACGGAGCCACCCAGGTGCACCTAACCTAAAGATTTTTAAAGATCTGTTAGGATAGCCTGACAATGCCTCCCTTTTTTTTTTTTTTTTTTTTTTTGGTATGGAGTTCCCCAGCAGTTGAAGGACTTAAAGCAGAATTAGAGTGATATCCCAGAGATGCTAAGATAGAGACTTTTGTCCCAGGTTTTTTTTTTTTTTTCTTTTTTTCTACTTTTAAACTGTGTAATTGTTGCTTTTTTCTTTTTCTTTTTTACCTGTATTGACCATTTTGTGAGTGCATAAATTCTATCCTGTTGTAATCTATTAGGTATTGGGATTGCATCTGATCATATAAGCTAGAGAGGAGGCTTTGTATTTTGGGAGCCTGCTGTGCTGAGCCTCAAAGTCTGCTGAGGGTGTCCTGAGTGGTTGCTTATGTGATAGATGATCATGGCCTCTTTTGTGTGACCATGCTGCTGTCCCCATTTGACTCTTATCAAAGTTACTTAGTCCAAGGAAAGCCATTCTCTGAGATGATCAGGAGCAGATAAGATTGTTTGGTGCAAAATTTTGCTCCAATAGTAACAGTGATAGTTAAGTGAGCTATCTTTTTCAGGACCATAAACTGAAAGCACACAGAAAAAGTCCTGTAGTTACAGTGGGAGTACCATGGAAAGACAAGGGGAAAGAGCCAAATTATCTAATCACAAAGCCCTGGAGTAGTAATTATTTGACCAGAGCTTCTGAGGGTCAGTTTCTGTAATGCCTGTTTCTTTTTTTTTTTTTTTTTAAGATTTTTAAAAAATTTTTATTTATTTATGATAGTCACAGAGAGAGAGAGAGAGAGAGAGAGAGAGAGAGGCGAGACATAGGCAGAGGGAGAAGCAGGCCCCATGCACCGGGAGCCCGACATGAAGATCCCGGGTCTCCAGGATCGCGCCCTGGGCCAAAGGCAGGCACTAAACCGCTGCGCCACCCAGGGATCCCTGTAATGCCTGTTTCTTAACAGAGCTGCTCTTGAACTACAAGATATGTTGTCACATTTTGAAGAATGCTAGTTTTTGAAACCTGGCATCCTTCTTTCTGTATGTATCTTTAAAATATCTTCCCTTCCCCCAGCATTTGAGGTGACTTGAGTCTTTCGTTCAGCTGGAATTGCCAAAAGGTAATTGCAAAGTTACATTTTCTTGACAAAACCATGATAGAATTAAACCTGTATTTAGATCAATTATAGATCTAAATGAAAGAATACAGGTCTGCATGATATAATTAAATCTGTGCTTAGTTTTTTGTGACAGGGTAATGAAAATCCAAACACAAGGAGATGTTTTTAAATCACAACAGGGAAATTTTCCAGCTTTCAGTAGGTGAGGAAACTAAAAGATGATGTGTAGAGATTGGTTGGATTTGACTTTGTACCAAGCCCACTATCACTTTTATTCCGTTTCATTTGTTCCTCCTGAGACATTACTGCCCTATAGCTTTTGCCTTCACATTGTAGACAAGTGTTGGAGCTCTGTGTTTCCTTCCTTTGTGTAAGAACTGCCACAAGAACTCTTTGTAAACCTGTATGAAGAGAGCAATGCAGTAATCTCCCTGGCATTTGGCTTTGAGTGCTTTTAAGAATTAGTATTGCCCAGTTCATTATTTGATGGGTATTTGGGTAGTTGCCACTTTTGACTATTATAAATAATGCTGCTGTAAACATTGGAGTACAAGTTTTTGTTTGACACTTGTTTTAAATTCTCTTGTGTATATACCTAGGCGCAGAATTGCTGGGTCATTATGGTAACTATGTTGAATTATTTGAAGAACTGCCAGACTGTTTTCCAAAGCTGGTGCACCATTTTATATTTGAACCAGCAGCATATGAGGGTTCTGCTTTATCTACATTCTCATCAATACTCATTACCTATTTATGATTCTGGGCATCCTAATATGAAATATTGTGGTTTTGATTTTCATTCCTCTGATGGCTGTATGGTGTTGAGCATATTTTTATGTGCTTATTGGTCATTTGTATAGCTTCCTTGGAGAAGATATGTTCATATATAAATTCAGATATATATATATTCAGATATACATACATACATATACATACATATATTCAGATCCTTTGCCTATTTTTAAATTGGGTTGTCTTTTTTAATTGAACTGTAAGATTTTTATATATTTTGGATATAAAGTCTTTTATCCAAGTACAGTTGATCTTTGAAGAACATGTTTGAACTACATAGGTTCACTTATCTTCAATAAATACAGTATATTACTGTAAATGTGTTTGCTCGTCCATATGATTTTCCTAATATTTTCTTTTTTCTAGCTTTATTGTCAGAATATAGTTTATAATACATATAACATGCACAATGTGTATTAGTTGACTGTTACCAAGTATGGCTTCTATACTGGTGGGCTATTATTAGTTTTTGGGGTGTCAAAAGTTATATGCTGACTTTCTATTGCCCCTGGGGGGGCGGTGTCTGTCTTCCCTTAACCCCTGCATTGCTCAAGTGTCAAGTGTATCTGATTTATAGATACTTTCTCATATTTTGTCAATTACCTTCTTTCTAGTTAATGTCCATCCAAGCACAAAAGTTACAAATTTTGATTAAGTCCAAATTATCTTTATTTTGTGGTTTGTGTTTTGATATTGTCTAAGAATCCTTTGCAAATCTGAGGTAATGAAGATTTACCCTTATGGTTTTTTCTATGGGTTTTACAGTTTTAGCTCTTAAATTTAGGTTTGTGATGCATTTTGAGTTAATTCTTATATATTGTGTGAAGTAAGGTTGAACTTAATTGTTTTTAATGTATCATCCAGTTCTAATACCATTTGCTGAACAGATTATTCTTTTCCCATGGAATGATCTTGGCACCCTCTTCAAAAATTTTTGTATTCTTTCTTTTAATCTTTTGTTTTTGCAAAAGAAATACTTTTATCTAAAAAAAGCCTTGGGACACCTGGGTGGCTCATGTGGTTGAGTATCGCCTTTGGCTCAGGTCGTGATCCTGGAGTTCCAGGATCGAGTTCCTCATCAGGGAGCCTGCTTCTCCTCCGCCTGCCTAAGTCTCTGCTGCCTATGTCTCTGCCTCTCTCTGTGTCTCTCATGAATAAATAAATAAAATCTTTAATAAGTAAATAAATAAGCCTTCATATTTCATGGAAAATGGCTCCCAAGTACCTGAGTGTCCCTAAAGTATATTAACTTACCTGCCTTCCAAAGTTGCCAGAGCTGGTGTTACATTTGCTTGTAAATCTGTGCTTGCATCAATATATTTTTATCAAAGTTTAATAATGAGTTTTATACTTTTTTTTAGAATGCAATTATGAACACATTATCAATATTACCAACTTGATACTTTTCCTTTTCTTACATTTATTTTACAGAATATAGATGAATTATTGAATATATTTTTGCAGATAAGCAAAAATATTTGAAGTTCTTTAATAAAGCAGGGAATGTATGTGATATAATGCATTTTGAGTATTGGTGAGATTAAATTAGGAAGAAAGGATTTGTGATGGTTATACAATGATAATTTTAACTGATAATAGAAGAAAAAATCAGACATTTGAATGCAAGTGAATTAGTTTATTTAATTATTAAAAGTTTTTGCTTCACAATTAGTCAAAAGAATGCATACTGTAGAAACAATATATACAAAATAAATATTGGAAGTTTCTACTTTCTCAGAGATACAAGCAGTGGCGGAATTGTATGCGTGCTATTGGTAGCCATTTTACTTATCTCTTCTTTTTTTAAAGATATATTTATTTATTTTAGAGTAAGAGGGAAGAGGAAGCTCGAATGGGGGAGGGGCAGAGGGAGAGAATGTTCAAGCAGACTTCACGCTAAGTGTGGGGCTCCTTCTATGACCTATGAGATCATGACCTGAGCCAAACCAATAGTCAGACCCTTAAACTTTGGAGCCACCCATGTGCCCCTTCTTATGGCTGTCTTCTAATGGTGTTTAGAATCCTTGTGTGATGATTTGGAATACATATGGAAAGTGGTGAGAAGTGAAAGTAGGAGGTGATAGGAAAAGAGCACCAGGACTATTGGCCAGAGATGGCCAGGGGCTTGTTTCCTAGTCTAATTTTACCACCATTTAACAATTTTCCTAAAGCTATTGAGGCTTGTCTTAGGTTGATTTAGTCAGTCTTGTGGTTTTATTTATGGTGTAGCATGCTTAATTTTTGGCATCTCAAATAGTCATAAATTTTAGTGAATTGCTTATAAGTCAGTGGTGTATTGTAAAAATGCAAATTAATGTATTCCCCAAGGTTAAAAGACATGTACTGTATACTTTTTCTATATGATTAAAAATTTTTTTTAATGGAGATGTTTGTATTTGAGTCTCAAGGGAACTTAATCACCATTTAGCATTGAGTTCATAAGAAAATGTTCTGTGAAGTATGTATATTACAGACAGGCATTTCTGTGTTCTTAGCCTGATATTAGGGGGATTAGAGGAAGGGGTAAATGAAGTTTGCAGAGGTTTATCGTCACTTGTAATGGGGAATAGTTAAAAGGGTGTCTCTGGAACCAGGCTGTCTAGGTTTCCTTCTCTACTTCTTTACTTGAGTGACCTTAGGCAAGTTACTGAATTTTTCTGCCTTCATTATTTGTTGTTTTCTTATATTTCTTATAGGAATATTTTTTGAATCAAGGTAAAGATGGGAAGCTCTTAAAATACCAGAGAACTAATGGTGCAAGATTATCTTTGGTTAGAGCATGTGATCATTCTCCTTTTATTTTATCCCTAAATTGCCTCTATTTTATCAGACTGTAATTTTTACTATTAATTTTTTTGGTTTTAACAGAAATAGTAACAAAAAGAAAACATAAAAATTGCTGGTTGTCTTACAAAGCTTGGGTATTTTAGAAGCTGTTATAGATCAGAATGAGAGTAATAAGGATAGGTCATTGTATTTTTATGGTGTAAGTTTTGTTTAAATGTTGGAAGGATGTACATTTGGTCATTTAAATGTTGATGGTTTTTGGAAAGGACCTCTGGTTTTTAAAAATTATTATTACATTATAGCCTAATAGTTTAGAAAGTTTATGATTACTTTTCAAAGTCATGGAAAGCTAGCAGGAGATGAATCCCCGTTGTCACAATTGGAATTCTGAACATTTTCCCCCTGATGGGTATATATTGTTGTACAGAATGCCTGGCTTTGGTGGTGCTTTTGATCTTAAGTACTGGCCTGGGGATTTTAACTACCAAGTTAGCAAGAGTAGTTCATTTAGCCAGATTTTGTTTCATAAGAAAATGTTGTATTAAGTATATATACATTTATTCTCAGATGGAAAAACTACATTTAAAAGTTCACTGTTAAAAAAAAAAAAAGTTCACTGTTCATGACAAAAAAAGACCTTTTAAAATTTGTTCATAGGTCTTTGTCATGTTTAAGAGTAAATTGTTCTGGTAATTTCAGTATTAATATATATATTTTTAAAGATTTATTTATTTATTCATGAGAGATACAGAGAGAGAGAGAGAGAGAAAGAAAGAGGCAGAGACACAGGCAGAGGGAGAAGCAGGCTCCTTGCTGGGAGCCCGACCTGGGACTTGATTCCAGGTCTCCAGGATCATGCCCTGGGCTGAAGGCGGTGCTAAACCTCTGAGCCACCTAGGCTGCCCCTCAGTATTAATATCTTAAAGGAGAAAGATCAAAAAGTAATTAATCTTGGTGAAGAACTACTTTGTATGATGAAACAACCTTTTCTATACAAAAATTTCCTAACAGTTCACTAAAAATGAGTGATATTTACGTGGGAAGACTTACTGTTATCTGATTCCTAGGATACCATTTCCACGGTTTGTCAAAAGTGATTGAACTTGCAGGTCATTGACAGACATATGACCAATTATTTTCCTGTTCTTCATGATTACTCTTTTTTTTTTTTTTTTTAAATATATTTTTTAATTTTTATTTATTTATGATAGTCACAGAGAGAGAGAGAGGCAGAGACACAGGCAGAGGGAGAAGCAGGCTCCATGCACCGGGAGCCCGATGTGGGATTCGATCCCGGGTCTCCAGGATCGCGCCCTGGGCCAAAGGCAGGCGCCAAACCGCTGCGCCACCCAGGGATCCCACTCTTTTTCTTCTTATGTCTTTAGATTTCATTGTGTTAGTAGTGGGGCATGTAGTTGTATTAGCTATCCAGTTTCTCAAATCCCAAAAAGAAATTTTGGTGATTGAGTATATAGGAAGTTTTGGTGTCGTCATGATCCTTGATAGCTAATACCCTGCCCCCTCTGTCCTTACTTCTTGCCTAATGAGTGTTTCTCTTTAATGACTAAGGTGGTATTTAGATTTTGAAGACTTAGAGATGTATTATAGCTGGTTGGCAACATATATTCCAAGAAATACTACATCAGATTTTCTTTTTTAAAAACAGCTTTGAGGGGATCCCTGGGTGGCTTAGCAGTTTAGCTCCTGCCTTTGGCCCGGGGTGTGATCCTGGAGACCTGGGATCCAGTCCCACATCTGGCCCTGCATGGAGCCTGCTTCTCCCTCTGCCTGTGTCTCTGCCTGTCTCTCTCTGTCTCTCATGAATAAATAAATAAAATCTTAAAAAAAAAAGCTTTGAGATATAATAAACAGACTGCACAGTTCACCCATTTAAAGTGTACAACTTAGTGGTTTTTAGTATATTTGCAGTTGTGTATTCATCACTATCAACTTTAGAAACGTTTCATCACTCCCAAAAGAAACCCTGTTAGCAGCAGTCATTCCCCATTTTCCCCAGTTCCTCCAGCTCTGGGCAGCCCCTAATATACTTTCTGGGCATTTCATGTAAATGGAGTCATGCAGTATGTAGTCTTTGATGGTTGGCAGCTTTCCAGAGCATAATGTATTCAAGGTTCATGAATGTTGTAGCATGTATCAGGACTTCATTTCTTTTTATTGCCAAATAACAATTTTATGGTATGGATATACATTTTATTTGTCGGTTGATATAAATTTGGGTTATTTTCACTTTTTGACTGTTAGGAATAGTGTTGCTATGAATATTTGCATACAAATTATTGTGTGGGGACATGCCTTCATTCCCTTGGATATATACCTAGGAATTGGACTGCTAGGTAATTTTGTAACTTCCAAAATGACTACCATTTTACATTCTCACCAGCAGATTAGTTTGTTTATATGCTTGCTAACAGTTGTCTCTGTCTTCTTATTTGTAGCCATTCTAGTAGGTGTGAAGTGGTTTCTCATTAAATCTGCTTGGGTGTGATTGCTTTAGTTTTAATTTACTAAGTACTAATTTCGGTTCACAAAAATTAGTCTGTGAGTTGCTTTTAGGTTTTAGTAAGGCTGTCATGACTTATAATGAAAATGAAAACCGGTTTAAAAAAAATATTTAAGTTATTCACGAGAGACACAGAGGGGCAGAGAGAGAGAGGCAGAGACGAAGCAGAGGGAGAAGCAGGCTTCCCCCAGGGAGCCTAGAGTGGGACTCGATCCAGGATGGTGGGATCATTCCCTGAGCCAAAGGCAGACACTCAACCACTGAGCCACCCAGGTGTCCCTGAAAACCAGTTTTTAAAAGTCATGATTTACTGAATAATTTCTAGTGTTAAGCACTTCTTTCAATCTATTATAAAAGGTTTGCTAAATACATGTTGTTTTAGAGTCTTGCTGAGATTTTTTTTTTTTTTTTTTTTACTTGCTGAGATTTTTAATGGCTTCTCATAGTTCCTTCGGTTTTTTAAAAATAATTGGGGCATTTAGAAATGAGTAATTCTCCAGGTAAGTGAAATTCTCAGTATTTATTAAATTCCTGTGATTATAGTAGCTCTAAGAGGTATAAAAGTAGAGGAAAAATTTAACTCTCTGAAGATAGGGCCTCTCATAGCCTCAAGCCGGGGACTTTTTCTTATTTAATCAAGTTGCCTAGTCTAGTGTGTAATATTGATTGGATTAAGTAGAGCTACTGAAGAGTATTTTAATTAAGTTTTGTGGAGCAATGCCTTGTTTAATTCAGCCTTTTTCTTTTGAGGAGATATTGTTTTAAACATAAATTTGGTTTCTTTATTATATTTTCTTATAAGAACTCAGTCTTAGGGATCAGATTTGAATTTGCATCCTACCACGTCAACTTACTCTATATGACTTTGGGCAAATTATTTAAACATGTGGGAGGTAATCTCAGCAGTGAAAGAAAGGATAAAGAATTTAAGTCATATGGTTGTTGTGAGGATTACAAGACATAATTAAATAGTATTGTGCTAAAATAGATGAATTCTCTTTCTCTTCTTGAATCTGTCTTTGCTTTAGCTTTCAGTTTCTCACAGGCATGCTTCATAGAACTAAACATGCCTTTTCTAGTAAATGTTTTTATTTTTATTTTTATTTAAAAATTTTTTTATTGGAGTTCAATTTGCCAACATTTAGCATAACACCCGGTACTCATCCTGCCAAGTGCCCCCCTCAGTAGTAAATGTTTTTAATACTCAAATTATTGTCTTCTAGTATCTCCTGTAAAAAGGTATGAGGTAAGTGAAAAAGTATAGTAAACGTCTGCTACTGTGTTATGTGAAGACAATGGGTTGAGAAGCTTCTGATCGGATCTCTTGTCATCTTTTGCAATTTTGAAAAACTAGAGGAAATTCAGCTTTAAGTCTTAGTTTGTTGTTTTCCCTTTGGCTAATACAATTGAATTTGTCCAAATGAGTGAAAGTGAAATTATAAGCCAGTCTTGAATAAATTGCACTGCTGCAAACAGAACTATCTGGTGAGGTGTCTGGATGGCTCAGTACGTTAAGCATCTGACTCCTGATTCTGGCTCAGGTTGTGATCTTAGGGTCTTGAAAGAGCATCCTACATCATGCTCCCCACTCAGCAGGGAGTCTGTTTCTCTCCCACTGCCCCTCCCTGCACTGGCACACATTCTAGTGAGTGCTCTAGGAAAAAAACTGTCCAGTGGAAGTATAATTTGTGTCATGGGTGTAATTTAAAATTACTTAGTAGCTATATGGAAAGAACCCAGGTAAACTAATTTTAATAATATATTTTATCTTACCCGATATATACAAAATATCTTTTCAGCATATAATCATCAAATAAGTCATTAATGAGATATTGTACATTGTTTTGTGCTAGATCTTTAAAATCAGAAACATGGTGTGTTTTATACTTCCAACATATTTAATTTGGACTAGTTACATTTCAAGAGCCATGTATACTAGCAATCAGTAAATGTTCATACGTAAAAACTCTTTCTTTTACAGCAGGTTTTATTTAAATATAATAGCAGTAAACTGTCTTTCCATAGTTTTAATGAACGTGAAATAGCAAAGAACACTGATTCCACCTATTCCTGTTTTATTACTTTTAAAATTTATTTTATTATTTTTTAAAGATTTTATTTATCTATTTATTCATGAGAGACAGAGAGAGAGAGGCAGAGACACAGGCAGAGGGAGAAGCAGGCTCCATGCAGGGAGCCCGACGTGGGACCCGATCCTGGGACTCCAGGATCACATCCTGGGCCAAAGGCAAGCGCTAAACCGCTGAGCCACCCAGGTGTCCCAAGGGGTATTTAAATTCTTTTAAAAATTTTTAAAATTTTTATTTTTTTTTGGGGGGGTGGTATTTCCCTTGTTAGAAATGCACATTCTCAGATACCATCCCAGGTATCAAGGTACATTTAGAGTAGAGTTCAGTAACCTGGGTTTTCATAAGCCCTTCAGGTGATTCCAGTGTCTGAGTTTGAGAACCACTTGCATAGAAGTAACCAAGTTAGCACCTGAAACAGTTTCATTTTGTTGTGTTGAGAAGAAAGTATAGTATTTTCCTGCCAAAGCTTTGGAATCATTAATAAACAATTAGCTCAACTAATGTCTTTTTCTTTCTATTTTTTTTCCCCCTAGGTAGGGCAGAGAAAGGCAGGGAGAGGGGTAGAGGGAGAGAGAGAGAATCTTAAGCAGGCTCCAAGCCGAGTGAGAAGTCTGACCTGTGGCTTAATTTCACAACCCTGACATCATGACCTGAACTGAAATCAAGAGTCAGACGCCCACTGAACCACCTAAGCGCTGTGACCAATGTCTTTTCTTGATAAAGCTGTGCTTGTGGTAAATTCTATTTTTAGTATATCTGATGGAAAGAATATATATAGGCAGTGGAAAGTTGTTGCTTTATATTTTGTCTCAAACACACAGGAAGTTTCTTGACCTTTTTCAAGGCCATAGATTCTTGACCTTTTTCAAGGCCATAGATTCTTTGAAAAATAGAATAATACCATCCATCAGGGAGGATTATAGCAAGGATTGGAAGTAATCTAAGTGCTAGACGGTTAATAGGCTTTAAAAGATTATTCGTTTTGGGGCACCTGGGGAACTTAGTTGGTTGAGCGTCCGACTCTTGGTTTGGAGTAATAATGAAATAAATCTTAAAAAGATTATTAAATCTTTTTTTTTTTTAATTTTTTATTTGTTATTTATGATAGTCACAGAGAGAGAGAGAGGCAGAGACACAGGCAGAGGGAGAAGCAGGCTCCATGCACCGGGAGCCCAATGTGGGACTCGATCCCAGGTCTCCAGGATCGTGCCCTGGGCCAAAGGCAGGCGCCAAACCGCTGCGCCACCCAGGGATCCCAAAGATTATTAAATCTTAAACTTTGTTTTCTTTCAGCTTAGAGACTACAGCTTCCTCAATACTATTTGCTTATTAAAACTGATTTGAAATGTTAATTATGTAATAATTCAGAGATAGCAATTCTTTATCTTCCTAAATCATTCTTGGCAAATCCTGTACATAGTCCACTGCTTTGTCACCTAACACTTCATTAAGGAGAAATTCCAGAACAACTAGAAGTGAACTCAGTTAACTTGATACAATGATTTTGTTAAACTGCCAGTTAACTCTCAGGCTGTATTAAACCCTTTCAGGATCTAGAAGGAAACCAAGTACATTTCTGTTATTGTAGTTAAAAGTGGAAAATTGGAAGAATGATTTCATTCTGTATCTCTTTGGAGCTATTATACCTTATGTAGAACTTTAAAAAAGTTTAATGTGAATTTAAGGACACTTGATAATTTGCTATGTATATTATATATTAATACACTGAGAATTGGGACTCATTGGATTCGTACATAACTAGCGTTGAAAGAAGACATTGATGGCATGAATGTTGGCTAACCATGATCCATCTTTCTCACTCTACATTTTACTTTTTAAAAAATTATATAATATTTTCATGGTTCCAAAGTAAAAGTTAAAACAAGGTATGTTCAGCAGTCCATCTTCCAAGCCTGTGTTCTCTTATCACTATTCTCTTCATCTCCCCATAGGTAATCATTCTTACTAGGTTTTGGATTTTTTAAGTTACTTCATTTTTTATTTAAAAATTTTTTTTTTTAAAATTTTACTTAAGTAGGCAGCCCGGGTGGCTCAGTGGTTTGGTGCTGCCTTCAGCCCAGGGCATGATCCTGGAGACCCGGGATCAAGTCCCACATCGGGCTCCCTGCGTGGAGCCTGCTTCTCCCTCTGCCTGTGTCTCTGCCTCTCTCTCTCTCTCTGTCTCTCATGAATAAAAAAATAAAATCTTAAAAAAAAAAAAAGAGATTTTACTTAAGTAACCTCTACACCCAACACTGGACTCCAGCTTAGAGCCCTGAGATCAAGAGTTGCATGTTCTTCAGACTGGAGCCATCTGGGCACGCCTGGAGTTGTTTGTTTTATCCTGTTAAACATTTAAGTAAGCACATGTTAATTTTTTTCTTTGAATAAGAGGTAACATTTATATTTTGCAGGGTTTTCACTCATTCCCTAGTAGTGTACAGATTTTCTTATAGTATTTTACAACTGTGTAATACCCAGCTGTATAGTACTTTATCATGTACATATACCATAGTTTATTCAACTATATTCTATTGATAGACATTTAGGTTTTTTCCAGTCTTCCATTATAAATAGTATTTTGTCAGTACATCATAGGAATAAATTCCTAGAAGTGAGATGTGGGTCAAAGTATAAAT
Source organism: Canis lupus dingo (assembly GCF_003254725.2). NCBI lineage: Eukaryota > Metazoa > Chordata > Mammalia > Carnivora > Canidae > Canis > Canis lupus. The sequence continues at coordinate 28,294,442 of NC_064245.1, read as the reverse complement.
GTAGATATGATTTTCCTAGCTATTACCAACTGTCCCTCCATAGAGGTTGTAACAATTTCTCTTCCCATTCGTAATGTTTGAGAACTCTTATTTCCTTACACCTTTGTCACTAGACTATGTTAGACTTGAAGATTTTTGCTAATCTGATAGGTGGGAAATGGTTGTGTCAGGGTAGTTTTAATTAGTATTTCCCTTATGAGTGAGATCAACATTTTCTCACGTAAATTTTTGAACTAGCTTCATATTTATGTACGTTTTTTTTTCAGGAAGTATTTCTTGGTTATTTCTGGTGCTACTATTCTGATGAATTACTTTTTAGGTTTTTTTTTCTCTTTGGGAGTGGTAATAATCACTCAAGTAGTATTACCAGGCATGTATGATTAAATAAAAATGACCTGTTTATGTATTTTTTTGTATTTAGAGATGTAACATCCTAATTCGGAAAAGGAACTTGTACGAAGATCATTATGATTCAGGGAAATAAATGCTAAGCTCTGTGGAAGCACTAAGCCTGGGATGTAATGTCTTGGGTATCAGAAATTTTAATAGCATATGAAGTATTCCTCAGAATGAGTCTTTACAGAAGAGAAGATTGCTAGGCTATCTTGAAGAGTCTCTTTAAAACCAATTTCTTCTTTAAGTTAAATATCTCTGCACCCAACATGGGGCTGAGATCAAGAGTTGCATGTTCCATTGACTGAGCCAGTCACTTCTGTGTTAATAAGATAACTACAGCAGTGCCAACTTGAAAACTTGAATTAAAATATTCATGTTTCTATTAATTTTGTCCCCGAGGCACACATTCCTGCTACTCATTTTTTTTTTTTTAAAGATTTTTATTTATATATTTGAGAGAGAGAGCTCTCGCTGAACAGGGAGCTTGATGCAGGGCTCAATCATAGGACCCTGGAATCATGACCTGAGCCAAAGGGCGATGCTTAATGGACTGAGCCACCCAGGTGCCCTTGCTCCTCTCATTTTTGAATAAATTTGGGAAGAGAACCCTGGGAAATAGAGAGGTTTCATTCCCTTCTCTCCTTTTCATTGTTGAGCAAACCTAAAATTTTTATTTTTTGTCTGTGCTATGCTTTTAATTTAACCTTATCTTTTGCTTTTTGTCAAGTTCAAGGCTCTTATGTAATAGCTTGTTTGACCTGGTAGAGAGTGAAGATCTGGCAAGGGAAAGGTCCATGTGAGAGAGTTGAATCTGGAAAGGTAGGCAGGGACTAAACTAGATGGTCAGAGTATTTTATCTCACTTTGAGGAATTTGTATTTTGTTTTGGTGGAGAGCCTCTAAAAAACCTGAAATGGATGAGGAACAGAGCGAGAGGTATTGGAGAAGGGAAATGAGAAGGTTGTCTTTTCATTTTTGAGAAGTAACTTTGATTAATGTGTCGAAGATGAATTAGAGAAGGTACAATGTAGATGAGAGAGCATTGCTTTTCCAACCAGCAGCAGCATCACCTGGGAAGTTTTTAGAAATACAGAGTCTGTTGCCCCATCCTAGAACCCTGGGGGTGGGTGCAGTAATCTGTGTTTTGATTCTAATGCATACCAAAGTTTGGGACTAGGAATATAAAAGTTGACAAGGCTATATTACAGTTTGCAGTGCTTTTTTATGTTAATTATGTAGTTGGTTTTTGTTGAGATGTTTATTATGTTTGTGTCTTACATTCATTCACAAGAGAAGTAGATGAACTCTCTGGGATTTTGGGACTTATTTATTTCAAAGCCTAACATGAAGAGATTTGAAAAACTGGGCTACGGTGGTAATGTACTTGGAAAAGCGGAAACAGTTCAGGACTAAGTAAATAGTCAAATGAAACTATTGGAGTAGCATACAAGTAAGTGGTGCTTAATCTTGGGTGCTCTAGATGTTGTCTGTACATGACATTGATTTGTAATGTGGTACTTGTATCTGCAGTAGAGAAACTGATGGAGGATATTGTAAAAAAAAAGAGAGAGAGAGAGAAAGAGAGAGAGAGAGTGAGAGAGAAACAGCAACTTATTGTGGAACCAAAGGAAAGAATGGGTGGGTTTGCCCAAGATTTGCTAAGGTGCTCTTGTGCAGTAGGTTCTACATAGCTGTTTTCATTTTTTAAATAATAGCAGCTGATTTGCATCTAACCTAGTTTTTTCGTTGAGGATGTGAGGGCTGTGGGTATAAATGTCAACTTTGTTGGAATGGGACTGAGTAAATCTGTTAATCTTTATTTTTCTCTGTTAGCTTCACTGGGTGACTAACAGTGCAGATAGAGCAGATGCTTTGTAAATATAAAAACTGTTCTTTAAAGGATAAGTAATCTTTTTTTCCTCTGAATTTTATTCCAGGACCCATCAGTTACACAAGTGACAAGAAATGTTCCACCAGGACTTGATGAATATAATCCATTCTCGGATTCTAGAACAGTAAGATTTTCTTAATTAGACTACTTTTAAATGTTAAAATTGAAATTAAATAGGAATTATATTTCAGTTATTTCTTTTTTATTTTTTTTACTATTTATTTATTTATTTATTTAGGAGTTCAGTTTGCCAACATATAGTGTAACACCCAGTGCTCATCCCGCCAAGTGCCCCCCTCAGTTCTTGTCCCCCAGCCAATCCAACCCTCTGCCCACCTCCCTTTCCACTACCCCTTGTTCGTTTCCCAGAGTTAGGTGTCTCTCATGTTTTGTCATCCGCACTGATATTTTCACTGATTTTATCTCCTTTCCCCTTTATTACCTTTCACTATTTTTTATATTCCCCAAATGAATGAGACCATATAATGTTTATCCTTCTCTGATTGACTTATTTCACTCAGCATAATATCCTCCAGTTCCATCAACATCGAAGCAAATGGTGGGTATTTATCATTTCTAAAGGCTGAGTAATATTCCATCGTATACATAGACCACATCTTCTTTACCATTCATCTTTCAGTGGACACCGAGGCTCTTCCACAGTTTGGCTATTGTGGACATTGCTGCTATGAACATCGGGGTGCAGGTGTCCTGGCGTTTCACTGCATCTGTATTTTTGGGGTAAATCCCCAGCAGTGCAATTGCTGGGTCAAAGGACAGTTCAATTTTTAACTCTTTGAGTAACCTCCACACAGTTTTCCAGGGTGGCTGCACCAGTTCACATTTCCACCAACAGTGCAAGAGGGTTCCCCTTTCTCCACATCCTCTTCAACAGTTGTGGTTTCCTGTCTTGTTAATTTTCACCCTTCTCACTGGTGTGAGGTGGGATCTCATTGTGGTTTTGATTTGTATTTCCCTGATGGCCAGTGATGCGGAGCATTTTCTCATGTGCTTGTTGGCCATGTCTATGTCTTCCTCTGTGAGATTTCTGTTCATGTCTTCTGCCCATTTCATGATTGGATTGTTTGTTTCTTTGCTGTTGAGTTTCATAAGTTCTTTATAGATCTTGGATACTAGCCCTTTGTCTGATAGGTCATTTGCAAGTATCTTCTCCCATTCTGTAGGTTGTCTTTTAGGTTTGTTGACTGTTTCTTTTGCTGTGCAGAAGCTTTTGATCTTGATGAAGTCCCAGTAATTCATTTTTGCTTTTGTTTCCCTTGCCTTCCTGGATGTATCTTGCAAGAAGTTGCTGTGGCCAAAGTTAAACAGGGTGTTGCCTGTATTCTTCTCTAGGATTTTGATGGATTCTTGTCTCACATTTAGATTTTTTTTTTATAAAGATTTTATTTATTCATTCATGAGAGACACACAGAGAGAGAGAGAGAGAGAGAGAGAGAGAGAGAGAGGCAGAGACACAGGCAGAGGGAGAAGCAGGCTCCATGCACCGGGAGCCCGATGTGGATTCGATCTGGGGTCTCCAGGATCACGCCCTGGGCCAAAGACAGGCGCCAAACCACTGCGCCACCCAAGGATTCCTTAGATCTTTAATCCATTTTGAGTTTATCTTTGTGTGTGGTGTAAGAGAATGGTCTAGTTTCATTCTTCTGCATGTGACGGTCCAATTTTCCCAGCACCATTTATTGAAGAGACTGACCTTTTTCCAGTGGATAGTCTTTCCTGCTTTGTCAAATATTAGTTGACCATAGAGTTGAGGGTCCATTTCTGGGTTCTCTATTCTGTTCCATTGATCTATGTGTCTGTTTTTGTGCCAGTACCACATTGTCTTGATGACCACGGCTTTGTAGTACAACCTGAAATCTGGAATTGTGATGCCCCCAGCTATGGTTTTCTTTATTAATACTCCCCTGGCTATTCGGGGTCTTTTCTGGTTCCACACAAATCTTAAGATGATTTGTTCCAACTCTCTGAAGAAAGTTCATGCTATTTTGACAGGGATTGCATTAAATGTGTAAGTTGCCCTGGGTAGCATTGACATTTTCACAATATTAATTCTTCCACTTCATGAGCATGGAATATTTTTCCATCTCTTTGTGTCTTCCTCTATTTCTTCCAGAAGTGTTCTGTAGTTTTTAGGGTATAGATCTTTTATCTCTTTGGTTAGGTTTATTCCTAGGTATCTTATGCTCTTGGGTGCAATTGTAAATGGGATTGACTCCTTAATTTATCTTCCTTCAGTCTCATTGTTAGTGTATACAAATGCCATTGACTTCTGGGCATTGATTTTGTATCCTGCCACACTGCCAAATGGCTGTCTGAGTTCTAGCCATCCTGGGGTGGAATCTTTTGGGTTTTCTAGGTACAGTATCATGTCATCAGTGAAGAGGGGGAGTTTGACTTCTTTGCCAATTGGAATGCCTTTTATTTCTTTTTGTTGTGTGATTGCTGAGGCTAGGACTTCTAGTATTATGTTGAATAGCAGTGGTGAGAGTGGACATCCCTGTTGTGTTCCTGATCTTAGGGGAGAGGCTCTCAGTGTTTCCCCATTGAGAATGATATTGGCTGTGGGCTTTTCGTAGCTGGCTTTTAAGATGCTGAGGAATGTTCCCTCTATCCCTACGCTCTGAAGAGTTTTGATCAGGAATGGATGCTGTATTTTGTCAAATGCTTTCTCTGCATCTATTGAGAGGATCATATGGTTCTTGTTTTTTCTCTTGTTGGTATGATCAATCACATTGATTGCTTTACGAGTGTTGAACCAGCTTTGCATCCCGGGGATAAATCCCACTTGGTCATGGTGAATAATCTTCTTAATGTACTGTATCCTATTGGCTAGTATCTTGTTGAGAATTTTTGCATCTGTGTCCATCAGGGATATTGGTCTATCATTCTCCTTTTTTGGTGGGGTCTTTGGTTTTGGAATTAAGGTGTTGCTGGCCTCATAGAACGAGTTTGGAAGTATTCCATCTCTTTCTATCTTTCCGAACGGCTTTAGTAGAATAGGTATGTTTTCTTCTTTAAACGTTTGATAGACTTCCCCAGGGAAGCCATCTGGCCCTGGACTTTTGTGTCTTGGGAGATTTTTGATGATTGCTTCAGTGTCCTCCCTGGTTATCGTCCTGTTCAAGTTTTCTATTTCTTCCTGTTCCAGTTTTGGTAGTTTGTGGTTTTCCAGAAATGCGTCCATTTCTTCTAGATTGCCTGATTTATTGGCATATAGCTGCTCATAATAAGTTTTTGAAATCGTTTGTATTTCCTTGGTATTGGTGTGATCTCTTTTTCATTCATGATTTTATTAATTTGAGTCTTTTCTCTCTTCTTTTTAATAAAGCTGGCTAATGGTTTATCTATCTTATCCTTTCAAAGAACCAACTCCTGGTTTTGTTGATCTGTTCCACAGTTCTTCTGGTCTCTATTTCATTGAGTTCTGCTCGAATATTTATTAACTCTCTTCTTCTGCTGGGTGTAGGTTTTATTTGCTGTTCTTTGTCCAGCTCCTTTAGATGCAAGGTTCGGTTTTGTATTTGAGTTCTTTCCAGTTTTTTGATGGATGCTTGAATTGCGATGTATTTCCCCCTCAGGACTGCTTTTGCTGTATCCCAAAGATTTTTGAACGGTTGTATCTTCGTTCTCATTAGTTTCCATGAATCTTTTTAATTCTTCTCTAATTTCTGATTTCTTTTTCATTTTTTCTTTTTCTGTATTTTTTTCTGATTTCTTTTTTTTTCTGATTTCTTTTTTAGTTGATTCATTAAACTTGTTTAAAATAAGCTGTTAGTGTTTTATTTATAATTTGGAAAGTTAAATTTTTTTAAACAGAAAGGGATATCAGTAATAATTGCATATTACAATAATGGTCCTAGTGAAATACTACAGATTTTCTTTTATGTTCTACCTTGCTACTAATTCCTCTAATAAGTATGTCTTAGTACAGTTCTTTGAACAGGAGATGGAAGTGCTTTTCGGTATAAGTGTTGTCTTCATGGTAGTGGAGGGGTGATGGTTTTTTACAAAACAAAACATTCTACTCTCTGGAATTTTGCTTGGCTTAGGGAATATATTCTCAAAATTTAGTCTTTTTTTTTCATAGATTTTTTAAAAAAATTAAATTCAATTTGCCAACATACAGTACATCATTAGTTTCAGATATAGTTTTCAATAATTCATCAGTTGTGTGTAATACCCGGTGCTCATCACATCACGTGCCCTCCTTAAAGTGCATTACCCATTTATCCCATCCTCCCAACCATATCTCCTCAAAATTTAGTCTTGATTTATGTAGATGTATGAAGAAAAAATAAAGCCATAAGAAACAGGGATTATCTACCCTGGATGCATATTAGAAGCACCTGCAGAACTTTATTACATATTTCATTAGGGCCCTGCTCTTTTACAATTAGGGCATTTACGGTTTTTGTTGTAGTTCTCTTGGTGATTTTATTCTGAACCAATTTTGAGAACTATTGAGGTAGGTTCTGTTGAGAATTCTTCCCCCAAATTTCTCTGGCAAATAATTTTTTTTCCTGTGTTTTGAGTCTTACAGTGTAATTTAGAGTAATTCTTATACTCAAGAGGTGTCTTAGTTAAATTAAACACTGTTGGTTTTTGGAATATAAGTCATTCTGGTGAAGATATTGAAGTTCTTCAGTTGTATGCTTGGATTTACAGATCAGTGTAATGATCATTACTCAATCATCTCTTCCTGGTGTGTTTTTTCTATAAACTCGAAAAATAATTCTCAAAGATATTGTAGGTTTTAGCTTAGAAATTTATTCAAGATGTTTTATATTAACATTTTGGGGTTAGGAAGAACTGTGTACAAAATAAAAGCATTAAAACAAGAATTAACTTTTACACTTCACTTTTTTCAAAGCCCTTATTGAACAGACTTTGCTTACATGTAGCAACTATAAACCAGCCTGGGATTATTACTGAGGTGTTCATTGAACAAGTAAATTTCAGATTGAACCGTTGAAGATGGCCATAAGTTGATAGTTTTATTTTGACATGTAAAATGGCAATTTCATATGATTCAGTCTTACAATAAATTAGTGCTAGGAATGTATGTATAAGAGTGCATTTGTTGTTGAAAGGGAGAAGAAGAGCTGGTATATTTTATTCTGCTACATGTAGTTCTTTTAATATGATTTCAGGTAGGGATAGAGATGGGAACAAGTCTCCTTAATATTTGCTGGTGAGGAATGAAGAGATGTTTTCATATAACTTTTTGAAGATTTTACTAGCAAGAACTATGGTAAACCTTTTAAAAGTAGTTTTAGATGATTCTTATCAGTAGTATTAGACTCTTTACCAAGTTGTCTACTTTGTGTCATGTGCTTTACCTGTCATTACTGAATTCTTACAAAATTCAGAATGGATTTATAAAAATTTGTTTTCTTTTTTTAAAAAGATTTTATTTATTTATTCATGAGAGACAGAGAGAGAGGCAGAGACACAGGCAGAGGGAGATGCAGGCTCCATGCAGGGAGCCTGATGTGGGACTGGATCCCTGGACTCCAGGATCATGCCCTGGGCTGAAGGTGGTGCTAAACCACTGAGACACCCAGGGATCCCCCAAATTTCTGTTTTGTTAATAAAGGATCTGAGACACAGGTTTTCCAGGGAGTATGTGACAGAATTGTTTTAACTAACTCATCTGTTATCTGTAAAGCTTTTGCCTTTTCCATTTTGCTAGTTCTTCTTTAGAGATAGGTGCTTAAGAATAGAAGGTACAGTCCTGGTATATGAAAAATTTCTCACCTAATTGGAAGTTAAAACAGTTATATAAAGAAGATAGATCCAGGAAAAATAAAACGTAAAAGTGTAAATTATAGTTTGAAACAGAATTTTTGCAGTCAAGAAAAGATTTTCTGAAAGAGAATAGTCTTATTTAGGTATGTAGGCAATATGGACAAGGCAATTTAAAATGAAACACTTAGGGGGGCCTGGATGGTTCAGTCAGTCAGGCATCTGTCTTCAGCTCAGGTCATGATCATGGGGTCCTGGGATCGAACTCCACATTGGGTTCCCTGCTCAACAGGGAACCTACTTTTCCTTCTCCCTCTGATGCTCCCACTGCTTGTGCTCTCTCAGTCTGTCAAATAAATAAATAAAATCTTAAAAAAAACCCCAAAACATTTAGATTTGATAGAGTGTCAGAACCAGGGAAAATGCAAATTATTGTAACGTGCATTTTCCACTGTACTTTTTTTACGTAATCGAAATCATAGTTGAAATAATCCAAAAAATAAAAATTCCTTTGTTTTCTCTATGGTATCAGAAACTTTTTTTTTTTTTTAAATAGTTGTGACTGTTTTCCAAAACAGATTAGGTGCATTTGGATAATTGATTTAAGTGATATGTTAGAACTCATCCAAGTAGTGTTTTAGTTGATTGGTGGTACTCATACTCATACTTATTTTAGAAATACATTAGTGAAAAAAAAAAGAAGAAAAAGAAATACATTAATGAAAACGAAGCTTCTGAATTGTTGTATAAGGGTATGATGAAATATTTAAGGTCAAGTGAGAAGATCCATCAGCAGAATGAGTGTATAAACTGAGATTTAGAAAAAGTTACTGTTTTTTGTTTCCTACTTAGGTTTCCTTTTATATTTAGTTTTATGTTTGAAAGAAAACTAAGGTATTTAAAAATTGAAGGCAGCAATGAAATATTTTAGTAATAATTTACATATTCACTTTATATTACAAATATAGAGAAAGGAGTTGTCCCAAGACACGTTATAATATAGACTAGGCCAGTGTGTTGACAGTGTAATGAAAGGCTGTTGAGCACTTGAAATGTGGTTAGTCTGAAATGAAAATGCTATAAAAATGGAAGGTAGTCTTGACTTCCAAAATAATTTTTTGTGTGAACTCAAAATTCATTTTCCTACCAAAAATTGTTAGGCTTGGTGGGTAGGTTCCCTGGCCTACTTTCTAAAATTTAATGAATAAGATACTAGAAAAATTGACTTATCCTCGAGAACTGGTATGCATTGACCAGTTCTCTAATTATTTGCCACATCCTGACACTTTTTTTTTTTTTTTTCTGACACTTTTATCTCCAGGAAATGTGACCTGTCTGTCCTTTTCCTTCCTACTAAACTCTCCTAATTTAAGTACTCAGGTGAAATAGTACTTACCTATCTCCAGTTTCTCTCCTCTCCGTTTAAATTCCACATTCATTCGTTATAGTCATTCCCTTGCCTTCCCTTCTCTCCCTTACTTTGACATAATCTCTAGGCTATAACCCAAGTGCTGGTTATACACAATTTTGTTTACTTCTACTCTCTGCCCCTGCCCCAGCAGCTAAATATGGCTGGAGAAAGCATGCCAGGCCATCTCACTTTCAGTTACTGGCTGGCTCAGTAGAATACTAGAATATTGAATATTCTAGTCATATAATTGTCCACTTTCTTCTTCCTCTCTCCTCTTCTGTAAAGTCTCTTCCCCTGTGCTCACTCTCAGATGATGACCTTGCTTGTTTCACTGAGAAAATGGAAGCAGTCAGTAGAGAATGTTCACAGACTCCCATCACTGTATCCACCTATCACTGTTTATACCCATAGTCTCTGCTATCCTGTCATTTGTAGATGAGCTACCTTTCTGTGCTTCTGTCTAATGTCATTTCCTCTATTTCTGCACTATATTCTTTGCACTCTCACCTTAGAACTTTGCTTAATTGCCACCTCCTACATCATTAGTTTTTTCCTTCTACTGGATCTTTCATATCTTCATAAAAATATGTGTTTTCTCCCATCTTAGACAAAAAATCTCAAAAATTTATTTACTTTAACAGCTTTATTGAGATAAAATTAATATGTCCATTTAAGGTGTATAATCCACTGTTTTCTGGTGTAGTCAACCATTATCAGATTCTAATTTTAGAATATTTTTGTTTCACCCCTAAAAAGTCAGACCTTTCAGCAGTCGCTTCACATATCATACCTTCCCTTTCTAGCTGTAGGCAACTACTAATTTACTTTCTGGTTCTCTAGATTGGTCTTTCTGGACATTTCATATAAATAGAATTATGGAATATGTGGTCTTCTGTGACTAATTTCTTTCACTGTGCATAGTATTTTCAAGGTTCGACTGTGGGACTCAATCCCAGGACTCCAGGATCACGCCCTGGGCCGAAGGCAGGTGCTAAACCGCTGAGCCAGGCGGGCTGCCCAGGATTTTGTTTTTAACACTCCACCAAAATGTACTTGTCAGGGTAGCCATTGACTTCTACATTGCTAATTCAGTGGTAAATTTTTAGTCTTAATCTTAATCAGCAGCACTGATAGTTGATCATTATCTCATTCTTAGAATATTTTCTTCATTTGGCTCTTAGAGCAAAGAAGTTTTTCCTTCTCAGTCTCCTTTGTTGGTTTGTCTCTTCCCCCTGCATCTTTACCCACAGTATTGAAGGGCACCTGGAATTAGGCTTTGCTTCTCCACTCCATCTGTGCTCACTTAATGGTGATTTCATCCAGTTTTATAGTTTTAACTACTATCTATCTATAGCTTTATTTATTTATTTATTTTATTTTTATGATAGTCACAGAGAGAGAGAGAGAGAGAGAGAGGCAGAGACATAGGCATAGGGAGAAGCAGGCTCCATGCACCGGGAGCCCGACGTGGGATTCGATCCCGGGTCTCCAGGATCACGCCCTGGGCCAAAGGCAGGCACCAAACCTCTGCGCCACCCAGGGATCCCCCTATCTATAGCTTTAAATACATGTGGGTGACTCCCAGATTTACATCTGCAGCACAGACCTCTCTAATGAACACCAGGTTTGTATTTTCAACTGCCTACTAGACATATCTGAGTGTCTTAGAAATTGCAAATTCAGCAAAATGAAAACTGAACTGAATCCCTTGCTTATCAACCTACACATTTTCAGTCTTTCTCTTCTCTGTCTTACTAGTTGCTTAGGTCAAAACCTTGGTAGAATTTTGCTATTTTCATTTCTTTGTATATTACATCATCCTTTCAGGAAATCCTGTTGGCTCTCCCTTAAAAATACATCAAAATCTGATTCTTTTTCTCCATAGCCACTACTTGGCTTGAGATGTGATCATCCCTTGCCTGGATTACTGCAGTGGTGGTTTCCTAGCTAATCTCTCTCCTTCCACCTTTGCCTCATTTTGGTGCTTTTCAACTCAGTATCATGAGATCCCTTAAAGTTGACTATTTCAGTCTCCTGTTAACTCTTCAGTAGCTTTTATTTTTTATTTTTTTAAAAATATTTTATTTATTTATTCATGAGAGACACACAGAGAGAGGGGCAGAGACACAGGCAGAGAGAGAAGCAGGCTCCATGCAGAGAGCCAGATGTGGGACTCGATTCCTGGACTCCAGGATCACACCCTGGGCCGAAGGCAGGCACTAAACCGCTGAGCCACCCGGGCTGCCCTCTTTAGTAGCTTTTAATTTTCTTCCTAGTAAAATCAAGACTCCTTAAAAGAATCTGGTTCCTAACACCTTTCTGTTCTTTATCTCTTTACACTCTTTCCCTCATGTATTCCTATATCCAGCACACTGGTATTGGTTAAATACGTCAGGCATTCTTCTCACTTTGCACTGGCTTATTCATTCCTTCTAAGATGGTCCTCCCCCAGACACCTGCAAGATTGACTTCTTCACTTGCATAAAGTATTTATTTACTCAAATAGTGACTTCCCTGACCACCTTTATAAAATTAAATCCACTCAACCTTTATTCACGATACCTTTACCTGTTTTTTGTTATTGTTGTTCCATCAAATGTATTGCTTTTTGAGATACTCTAAAATGTATTTATTATGTATATTGTTTATCTTCCATTGCTAGAATGTAAACTCCAAGAGAATAGGATGTCTACTTGTTTTGTTCATTAACGTATCTCAAATGTCTATTAACTGTTGGACATTGTAGTTGATCAATAAATGTTTGATTCATGTATGTATGAATATGTATGGTCATGCCTCTTCCATTCATTTATCTTTATTATTTATTTATTTATTTATTTATTTATTATTTATTTATTTATTTATTTATTTTGCATTTGCCTTTCTTTACTTGGAAACTCCCATTCATGTATATTTCTTCTTTCATCCTATTGGGCACCTCTTCCCCCCAAGTATTCCAATCTTTAAAAGCCTTGTTTTAACATGGTTATCTATTCTGATAAAATTATTGCTATTTGTCTTGATTCTGACATTAATATGTGTAATTTCCACCACCCTTCATATTTTATTTTATTTTATTATTTTTTTAAACTTTTATTTTATTAATGATAGTCATACAGAGAGAGAGAGAGAGAGAGGCAGAGACATAGGCAGAGGGAGAAGCAGGCTCCATGCACCGGGAGCCTGATATGGGATTCGATCCTGGGTCTCCAGGATCGCGCCCTGGGCCAAAGGCAGGCGCCAAACCGCTGCGCCACCCAGGGATCCCTCCACCACCCTTCATAACAAGAGGATCTATATGTTAAGCATAGCCACAGTCAGTTCCTGTCTGCTCAGAGACTGAAAAAGTCAATGAAAGTTGCAAAAGTTTTAGGTTTCTTTTGGCAGTCTCTTGAACTTTGTTGCCTTAGAGAGGTGTTCTCAAATTTCAAGGTTTCTAAAAGTCCATCTGGATAGCTTCTTTTAAAATGTAAACCTTTTCTCCTCATCCCCTTGAGTTTTTGAATCTGTGTGTTCATAGTGGGGACCAGAGTCTGCGTTTTTAAAAGATTTATTTATTATTTATTGCTTGAGAGAGTGTGAGCAAGCAAGCTGGGGGATGGGGGAAGGGGCAGGAGAGGGAGAGAGAAAATCTCAAGCGGACTCCATTCTGAGCATGGATCCCTGGCGCGGGACCCTGAGATCATGATCTGAGCTGAAATCAGGAGTCAAATGCTTAATCAACAAACCCAGGCGCCCCAGATTTTGCATATTCAAAAAGTATCAGGGGTTTATAGATGCAGGGTATCTATAAACACATTAAGAACCATTGCTTTAGACCCTGAGTAAACTTACACTTTATTGGTTCACTGATGGAAGAGAACAGGAAAAAACAAGGAGAAATTTTCTTGAATAGGTGTGTTTAGAATATAGAAGAAAATCAGGAAGGAGAACATATATTTGCGCATCAGAAAGATAACTCATGGACCAGAGCCTTGAAGAGATCTTCTGCATTATTTATTTAATAGTGAAACATCTTTAGAATTTTCAGTGCAGAGAGCTCATTAGGTGATAGAAAAATCTCTATATTACTGTGTTACCTTGATTGTTATAATGTTCTTAATTATATTGAGCCAGAGTGTATTTTGAAATGAAAAATGTTTTTCATTTGTCATTTTTGACAAATTTGTCATTTTTTCATTTGTTGTCTCTACATTTCAAACATTTTTTCATGTGTCTGTTGTCCATTTGTATGTCGTCTTTGGAGAAATGTCTGTTTGCATCTTCTGCCCATTTCTTGACTGTTTTTTTGTTTGTTTTTTGGTGTTGAGTTTGGTGAGTTCTTTATATAGATTTTGGATTCTAGCTCTTTATCTGATAAGACATTTGCAAATATCTTCTATTCTGTAGCTTTTTAGTTTTGTTGACTGTTTCCTTTGTTGTACAAAACATTTTTATATTGATGGAATCCCAGTTAAAATGCCAAGTTTTAAAAATTGAGGTTTTTAAAGTTTTAATTCCAGGATAGTTAATATAGAGTGTTATGTTAGTTTCAGATGTGCAATATTCAGCAGTTCCACACGTTGTTTGGCTCATCGTGATAAGTGTACTCTTTTACCCCATCACCTATTGTATTTTTTTTAAATTTTATTTATTTATTCATGAGAGACAGAGAGAGAGAGAGAGAGAGAGGCAGAGACACAGGCAGAGGGAGAAGTAGGCTCCGTGCAGGGAGCCTGACGTGGGACTGGATCCTGGGTCTCTAGGACCACACCCTGGGCTGAACTGGATCCTGGGTCTCTAGGACCACACCCTGGGCTGAAAGCTGCGCTAAACCGCTGAGCCACCCAGGCTGCCCTATTTTATTGTTTTTGATTCTTCCGTGTATGGCTTTCTTATTCCAGTGCTTCATCATGAATGTAAAGGAATGCAACTGATTTATTTGTGTTGATTTTGTATCCTGCCACTTTATAGAAATCATTGATTCTAACAGTTTTTGACAGACTTTTAGGATTTTATGTATGTAAGATCAATAAAAAATGATAATTATATTTCCTTTCCAATTTTTAAAAATATTTATTTATTCATGAGAGACACAGAGAGAGAGAGGCAGAGACACAGGCAGAGGGAGAAGAGAGAGAGAGAGAGAGGCAGAGACACAGGCAGAGGGAGAAGCAGGCTCCATGCAGGAAGCACAATGTGGGACTCCATCTGAGGACCCGGGATCAGGCCCGGGCTGAAGGTGGCGCTAAACTGCTGAGCCACCTAGGGATCCCCTCTTCCTTTCCAATATTGATGCCTTTGCAGGAATGGAAGTCTTGAGTGGATAGTTTCATTAGTTTTCTTTTTACTGCATGTGCAAAGGTGAAAAGTTGAAGTAGAATTAGAAGCCATCATCAATATAGGTCTTTAAAGATTGTGGCCAGAGCTTTACTTGTTTTGAGGTGGCTAAAATACTGAATCCCAGAACAGGACGGTGATCTAGCTAACATGTACAGATTTGAAGAAATTATTAGCATAATAGCTATTAGATTAATATAACTGCTCTCAGATATTTGTGTCTCTCCAATCTTTCTCATTGCTATTCTACATCTCACATATATCAAGTTATTAGCTCTAATCGAGTCTTCATCTTTATCTTATGAATTGTCTTTGATGCTTCATTTGTTATTTAAAGCAGTAAAGAATTTAAAATAAGTTTTCACCTTGGGTGAATTTTTGGATAATTTCTTATGTGATTTTTCTGCCAGACTAACTTTGCTAGTCGTTTTATATGGTCATTGTTCTGTTGTCTCTACATATTAAACCAAGAGAGTGAGACTTAAGGGCCATTATTTTTTTTAAACTGGCTATTTGTGATATTTTTAAAAAACTGGCTATTTGTGAGTCATAGAATATAAATACTTCTATGGCTGTTGCACATAATACTAAATTAAGCTCTAAGATTATTATATAAACTCATTTATACACTCATTATCAATGTATAAGAATACTCACTTTACCACATCTTTTCCAAAACATGATAATTGTATGGTAGTAATGATCTAAAAAATAATTAGATGAAGCTTACATTTTTTTGATTACAAATGAGGGGTTAACATTTTTAATATGTTTATTTTTTGTATGTATTTTGTAAGCTGCTTGTTAAGGGCTTTTTAAAATGTAGTCTTTCTCAGTAACTTATATACATACAGATCTTACATAAAATGGATATTCATCCATTTTTAAAATTGATTTGTATGTAATGAAATGTTTTAACCAATTGACCATTACATGTGTTGCTTATTAGATCTTGCCTTTTAATCGTGGTTATGAAATATTCTATATCATTTAACTTCTAAATATTTACTAGATATATTGCCTTTTCATTATGATTTCTTCCCCCTCATCCCTTTAAAATATTTAGAATACCTTTGCTCCAACCCAAGATCAAAAAGTTTTCTATATTATATGTACTATGCTATGTTCTGTTTTAATAGTTTAACAAAAAAATATCCACTTGAGATTTATTGTGGTGTGGTACAGAAAACTGATTTTTCCCCAAAAACCATTTATTTAAATAATTGTTTTGGCACCATTTTGATAATCTTGGCTGTTCTCATTGCTTTTGAAATGCTGTCTTGGTTATATGCTTTAATTTTTATATATGCTGTCATTGTATTTATACTGGAATTCCAAATTTTGATATTTTGGACTTGATGTTTTTCAACCTCATCATTGTGAAATATGTCACTATTTTTTTCATTTGTTGATTACCAAGTGAGTTTGAACTATTAATATTTTTATTGACCATTCCTGTTTTCTTTCTTTGTATTGTCTGTCCAGATCTTATGCTCATTTTTCTATTAATAGTTAATAGTTCTGTGGATTTGTAGCAATTCTTTATGTATTTTGGGTAGCATTATATATGCATTATAACCAATTTTCTCTAGTCTGTGATTTGGCTTTTCACTTGTTAAGTTTGAATATACAGGTTCTCCCTACTTTGAAAAGTAGAGCATACCTATGAAACTATTCGTAAACCAAAATGGCATAAAGTGCTTTCTGAAATTTCATGTTACACTACTTTTACAAAAGACCTACATTAGTACCTGTTTTCACTAATCTAAAGAAATCTGATTTTCTTCAATTTTATGAAAAAAGCTGTTACTTTATAAGTGATATAAAGGGAACTTACAGAAAGCGGCGGATACTGTAGTTGAACTTGTCTATCTTGTTTGTGTGTTTTTCTAATCTTAATTTAACAGGTACTTAATGAGGATCTGCTGTGTTCCAAGCATTGTTTTAGGCACTTGAGATACATCATAGACAAAATACACAGAAATTTCTAGAGCTCACTTACATTCAAAAGCTCTTATGTACCCTAAGTTCATAAAAATATTCGCGTATATTTTTTCCTAAACGTGTAAGTTTTGCTTTTTCACTTTTAGATCATCCACCTGGAGCTTATTTTTGTGTGATATGAAATAGGAAATTTAGTTTAACTGTTATTTCGGGGTAGCCAGTTTTCCTGGCATCATTTATTGACTACTACGTTATTCCTCCACTGACTTAGAGTGTCTCCTCTGTTGGGTATCAAGTTTCTGCATTTGTGTGGGTTTATTTCTGTGTCCCTTCTCTTCATTGGTGGATTTCTGTATCTTTGCCATCTGTACCACCTTCTTAATTACTATCTCCTTATAATAAGCTTTGATATCATAGATCTGCCCTCCTCTTTCTCAAAATTTTTTGACCTATTTTTAGTCCTTGGCTTTTTCATATGAATTTAAGAATTAGTTGTATTCTCAGTTATTTCTTCTCTTGTGCCTGGCTTCCTTTTTAGGACTGCTACTTGCTGCGTCAGGATAGTATCCCGGTACATTGTTGGCAGTCTTCTGGCGTTGATAGTTCTGAACTTTGAGCTTCTCTTTGCAGCTGCTTGCTTGTGTGCTTTCTTTCTCTTTTCCTCCTCCTATGGCCATTTAAAAGAGTACTTTAAAAATAATTTTTTTAAACCTTTATTTATTTATGATAGGCACACAGTGAGAGAGAGAGAGGCAGAGACACAGGCAGAGGGAGAAGCAGGCTCCATGCACTGGGAGCCTGACGTGGGATTCGATTCCGGATATCCAGGACCGTGCCCTGGGCCAAAGGCAGGCGCCAAACCGCTGCGCCACCCAGGGATCCCAAAAATAAATTTTTTAATTTAAAAAAAGTATATTATGAGGGGGGAGGCAAATAATAGAGAAGTATATAAAGCGAAATGTACAAATTCCCCTGATACCAGTTTGCTGAGAGCTTCCATCTGTTTTTCTGGGTGTGTACAAGTGTGTATTTATAAAAGCAAAAAAACAGTTATATGCATTCATTCTATAGTTCACTTTATTTCATTTATTATTTAAAAGGCAGTCTTCTGTATCTCTAACTCATTCCTTTTGATGACTGCATGGTATATTTATACAGTAAGTTGGCCAGTTCCCCTTTGATGGTCTTGTAAATATCTATTTGCTCTTTTATCTTGCAGCTGCTTTCAAATACTACTGGTCCTCATTGGAAGTGGAGGTTGTGCAGTTTATTTTCTATCTCCCTAAAGCCTCCTTTCTTAGTCTTTCAAAGGGCATTGATCGATTTCTGTCAAAAGCACTCCTATTTACTTTTTTGGGATATCATTTTTTAAAAAAATCATGATAAGTGTACTCTTTAATCCCCGTCCCCTATTTCACTTATCCTTCTACCCACCTCCTCTGTGAATAACCATCAGTTTGTTCTCTATAGTAAAGAGTCTGTTTCTTGGTTGATCTTTCTTTTTTCATTTGCTCATTTGTTTTTTTTTTTTTTTTTAAGATTTTATTTATTCATGACAGAGAGAGAGAGAGAGAGGCAGAGGGAGAAGCAGGCTTCATTCAGGGAGCCCGACGTGGGACTCCATCCTGGGTCTCCAGGATCACACCCCAGGCTGAAGGTGGCGCTTAAACCGCTGGGCCACCGGGGCTGCCCTCATTTGTTTCTTAAATTCCACATACAAATAAGATCATAATGTATTTGTCTTTTTCTGACTTCTTTCACTCAGCATTATATTCTCTTGATCTATCTATGTTGTTGCAAATGGCAAGATTTCATTCTTTTTCATGGTTGAATAATATTGCAGTCTATGTATATGTATATACATTTTTATCTCTTCATCTATGGATGGACACTTGGGTTGCTTCCATAATTTGGCTATTGAAAATAATGTTGCAGTAAACATAGAGGTGCATGTATCCCTTTGAACTAGTGCTTAGGTATTTTTGGTAAATAACCCAGGAGTGTTAATTCCTGGATTGTAGAGTGGTTATATTTTTAATTTTTTGAGGAACTGCCATGCAGTTTTCCACAGTGGAAATTAGCACAAATTTGCATTCCCACCAACAGTGCAAGAAGGTTTCTTTTTCTTCACATTGTTGCCAACATTGTTTTTTGTGTTTTTGAGTTTAGCCATTCTGATCTGTGTGAGGTGGTTTCTTTGTAGTTTTGATTTGCATTTCCCTGATGAGTGATTTTGAGCACTGTTTCATGTATCTCTTGTCCATTTGGATGTCTTCTTTAGAGAAGTATCTGTTAATGACTTCACCCATTTTAATTGGATTACTTGTTTTTTTGGCGTTGAGATGTATAAATTCTTTACGTATTTGAGGTCATTGCAGATATCTTCTCCCATTGTATAGATTGCCTTTTAAATTTGTTGATTGTTTCCTCTTTATTCCCTTTCACTATTTTTTATATTCCACAAATGAATGAGATCATATAATGGTTGTCCTTCTCTGATTGACTTATGTCACTCAGCATAATACCCTCCAGGGGAAAGGAGAGAAAATGAGTGAAAATATCAGTGAGGGTGACAAAACATGGGAGACACCTAACTCTGGGAAATGAACAAGGGGAAGGGGAGGTGGGTGGGGGGTTGGGGTGACTGGGTGATAGGCACTGAGTGGGGGCACTTGGCGGGATGAGCACTGGGTGTTATGCTATATGTTGGCAAATTGAACTCCAATAAAAAATTTTTTTGATTGTTTCCTTCACTGTGCAGAAGTTTATTTTGATGCAGGTGTTTTATTTTCGCTTTTATTTCCTTTGCCTCAGGAGATATATCTAGAAATATATTGTTAGCTGATGTTAGAATAATTACTACCTGTGCTATTTTCTAGGATTTTTACTGTTTCAGGTCTCATATTTAGATCTTTAATCTATCTTAAGTTTAGTTTGTGTATGGTGAAAGAAAGTGATCCAGTTTCAGTCTTTTGCATGTGGCACTCCAGGTTTCCCAACACTATTTATTGGAGAAATTGTCTTCTTGCCATTGTATATATTCATTCCCCTTTGTTAGAGATTAATCAGCCATATACTTGTGGGTTTATTTCTGGATTTTGTGTTCTTTTTATTGATGTATTAATATGTTTTTATGCCAGTGGATCCTGTTTTAACTACTAACACTTAATAGTATAACTTGAAATCTGGGATTGTAATAACTCCAGTTTTGTTTTTCAAGATTGCTTTGGTTATTTGAGGTCATTGTGGTTCCATACAAATTTTAGGATTGTTTGTTTTGTGAAAAATGCTATTGGTATTTTGATAGAGATTGCATGAAATGTGTAGATTGCTTTGGGTAGGATAGACATTTTAACAATAATTGTTCTCCTAATCCATGAGCATGGAATGTCTTTCCATTTCTTTGTGTGTCATCTTCACTTACTTTTATTAGTGTTTTATAGTTTTCAGAGTATAACTCTTTCACCTTTTTGTTTAGGTGAAAAACCTTTGTTTACCTTTCCTAGGTATCTTAGTATCTTAGTATCTTTGGTGTATTGTAAATGGGATTGTCTTCTTAATCTTTTTTTTTCTGCTGCTTCATTATTAGTATATAGAAATGCAACAGGGGCACTGGGTGGCTCAGTCGGTTGAGTGACTGACTCTTGATTTCAGCTCATGTCATGATCTCAGGGTTGTGAGATAATCCCCCAGAGCCCATTTAGGATTCTCTCTCTCCCTTTCCCTCTGCCCTTTCTCCCACTCTCCCTCTCTTAAAAAAAAGGAGTAATGCAACAGATTTCTGTACATTGATACTTGTATCCTGCAGCTTTACTGAGTTCATTTATCAGTTTAAGTAAGTTTTTGGCAGAGTCTTTAGGGTTTTCTATATAGGGTATCATGTCCTCTGCAAATAGTGAAAGTTTTACTTCTTCCTTACCAATTTGGATACCTTTTATTTCCCTTTTTTCCCCTAAAGGTTTTACTTATTTTGAGAAAGAGAGAGAGAGTGCAAGAACACGAACATGGACATGGCCTCATGCATCCACATGAGACACAGGGTAAGGGAGAGGAATCAGAAGCTGACTCTATGGGATCCCTGGGTGGCGCAGCGGTTTGGCGCCTGCCTTTGGGCCAGGGCGCGATCCTGGAGACCCGGGATCGAATCCCACATCAGGCTCCCGGTGCATGGAGCCTGCTTCTCCCTCTGCCTGTGTCTCTGCCTCTCTCTCTCTGACTATCATAAATAAATAAAAAATTTAAAAAAAGGAAACAGTTGTTTTAAAAAAAAAAAAAAAAAAAAGAAGCTGACTCTACACTGAGAACGGAGTGTGACTTGGGGCCTGATCTCACAACCTTGGTTGGTTCATGACCTGAACCAAAATAAGAGTCAGACACTCAACTAACTGAGCCACCCAGGTCCCCCAGCCTTTTATTTCTTTTTATTGTAGGATTGCTGTGGCTAGGACTGCCTATACTATGTTGAATGAAAGTGGTAAGAGTGGACATCCTTTTCTTGTTCCTAACCTGAGGAAGAGCTCTCAGTTTTTCCCCATTAGCTGTGGGTTTTTAGTATAAGGCCTTTATTATGTTGAGGTATGTTCTTCCTAGATTTACCTTGTTGAGGGTTTTTGTCCGTGAATGAATATTGTACTTTCTGAAATGCTTTTTTCTGCATCTATTGCAATGATCATATAGTTTCTATCATTTCTCCTATTGATGTGATGTATCACACTGATGGATTTGTAATTATTGAACCACGCTTGCATACTGGGAGTAAATTCCACTTGATTATGGTGTATTATTTTTTAAAATACATTGTTGGATTTATTTTGTTAATATTTTGTTAAGGATTTTCCCATCTATATTCATCAAAGATACTGGCCTGTAGTTCTCTTTATCTGGTTTTGGTATTGGGGATACCAGTCTCATAAAATGAATTTGGAGGTCTTCCTTCCTCTTGTATTTTTTGGGAAAGTTTGAGAAGAATAGGTCTTAACTCATCCTTAAATGTTTGGTAGAATTTTCCTGTGAAGTTGTCTGGTCCTGGACTTAGGTTTTTGGGAGTTTTTTGACTACTGATTCAATTTCTTTGCTGGAGGTTGGTCTCTTCAAATTTTCTGTTTCTTCCTGCTTTAATTTTTGGCATGTTATATATTTCCAGGAATTTATCCATTTTTTTTAAGATGTCCAGTTTTTTGGCATATAGGTTTTCATAATATACTGTTAAAATTGTTTGTATTTCCTTGGTGTTGGTTGTCATTTCTCATCTTTCATTAGTAATTTTGTTTATTTGGGCAGCTCCTCCCCCTTTTTTGTAATGAGTCTTTAATTTATCAGTTTTGTTGATCTTGTCACAGAACCAGCTCCTAGGGACGCCTGGGTCACTCAGTGGTTAAGCATCTGCCTTGGCTCAGGGCGTGATCCTGGAGTCCCAGGATTGAATCCCACATTGGGGGCTCCCTGCATGGAGCCTGCTTCTCCCTTTGCCTATGTCTCTGCCTCTCTCTCTCTCTGTATCTCATGGATGCAAGTAGGGTGTTAAAGCCCCCTACTATTGCCATTATTGTATTACTATCAATTAGTTCCTTTGTATTTGTTAACCATTTTATGTATTTGGGTGCTTCTGTGTTGGATGCATAAATACTTACAATTGTCGTATCTTATTGTTGGATTGTCCCCTTTATTATTACATAATGTCCTTCTTTGTCTCTTGTGTTCTTTGTTTTGTCCATATAAATATTGTTTACCCTGGCTTTCCTTGGCATCTATTTGCATGATAAATGTTTTTCTGTTCCCTCACTTTCAATCTGCAGGTGCCTTTTGGTCTGAAATGAGTCTGTTGTAGGCAACATATAGATGGGTCTTATTTGTATATTCACCCTGTCATCCTGTGTCTTTTGATTGGAACATTTAGTCAATTTACATTCAAAGTAATTATTGATAGATATGTAATCATTGCCATTTTGTTATTTGTTTTGTAGTTGTTTCTATAGATTTTCTCTGATTCTTGCTGTCTTTCAGGTTCATTGGCTTTCTTTGATGATATGCTTAGATCTCTTTCTCTTTAGTATTTGTATATTTATTACTGAGTTTTGATTTGTGGTTACCATTATCTTTGTATGTAACATCTTCTCCATATAGCAGTCTATATTAAGTTGATGGTTGCTTAAGGTTAAACCCATTCTTTACTCCTCTTCCTCCCACCTTTTAGGTATATAATGTCATATTTCATATCCTTTTATTTTACTAATCTCTTGAATGATTTTTACAGAAATACTTATTTTTACTGCTTTTGTGTTTTTTACTTTTCATACTTTCACTTACGATCTTTTGTTTCCACTCAGAGTCCTCTTTAAAATTTCTTATAGGGCTGGTTTAGTGGTCTGTTTGAGAAGCTCTTTGTCTCTCTTTCTATTCTGAATGATAGCCTTACTGGATAGAGCATTCTGGCTGCAGATTTTTCCCTTTTAGCAGTTTGAATGTATCATGCCACTCCTTTCTGGCCTGCAAAGTTGTTGCTGAAAAATTCGCTTGTAGCCTTATGTGATTTTCCTTGTATGTAATGGTCTTCTTTTCTCTTGCTGATTTAAACATTTTTTCTTTATCTCTACTTTTTGCCATTTTAATTGCTATGTGTCTTGGTGTGGACCTCCTTGGGTTGAAGTTTTTGGGGTATCTCTGCTTCCTGGATCTGGATATCTGTTACCTTCTTCACATTAGGGAAGTTTTCATTTACTATTTCTTAGTATAAATTTTCTGCCTCTCTCCTGAGATCCCTGTAATGTGGATGTTGTTATGCTTGATGGAATTGCTGAATTCTCTATTCTCAATTTGCATACTTTCTTTCCCTTGTTCAACTTGGTTACTTTGTATTACTCTATCTTCCAGATCACTAATTCATTCTTTGGCTTCATCTAGCCTGCTATTTATTCTTATCAGGTGTATTTTTAATTTCACTCATTGTATTATTGACTTCTAGTTCTTTTTAAATCTCTATGTTAAGGGTCTTACTGAAGTCCTCCACTCTTTTCTCCAGTCCAGTGAATATCTTTATGATCACTATTTTAAATTTTCTATCAGATATCTTATTCATTTTTCTTTGGTCTATTGCTGTGGTTTGGTGTTTTTCTTTGATTTGGAGGATGTTACTCTGTCTTACTTTGACTCTCTGTGTCTGTTTCTGTGTGTTAGAAGTCAGCTACTTATCTTACTCTTAATAGCCTTTGAAGAAGAGGTATTATAGTGCCCTGCAGTGCAGTGTCATTGTTCCCCAGGGTGGTGGTTTAGGGCATGTGTATTGCATGTGCTCTGTTGAGTTTCAGCATCTTTTTCCTTTAGTCCATTTATTTGCTGTTGCTTTCTTTACCTATTGTTGAGTAGCAAGGTGTGCAGTGGTCTACTTGTGAAATGATATCTGCCCCTGCTGGAACTGAGTCCTGCAAAATAAGCAGGTCAGGAGATGTGGTTTTGGCTGGGTTTGCACTGGTCTTCTCAGGGAGAGACACCATAGCACCAGGATTTGAGGGGTGGGGGGGGTGGGGCGCATAACTGGGAAGGGCTGATCTGCCAAAACACAGGTGGCTGGGCTTGGTATAAGCAAGTTAAGTAGCATGTATCCACACAGCTCTGGTTTCCTTAGGTGACTGTTACTTATGCTAGGGGCAGGGGAGGAAAATGTCACCTTTTCAGCTCCTTTGTTCCTGGAGAGATCTTTCCATAATCCCTGTCTCCTCAGGCCATGCTCTGAGATGTGCAAATTATTCTCCTTCTTACCTGCCCATGGCATTTTTCAAACTGCTGGTTCTGTACTGCATCTGCATAGGCTATTTTTCATGGTGTCTCATTAAGATGAGGGACTCTTGTTTCCTAACATCTTTTGGGCTCTTCCAGAGCTGAGCATGCTGGTTTTTAAAATTCTGGGTTTAGTCCTGCTGGTTTTAAGAACTCATGAAATTTAAAAGGCAGATATTACGGAGATTCATCCTTCCTGTTAGCAGGCTCCCCAGTGTGAAAGTCTGTTTTCCGCTCTTTTCTGTGCCCCTGGCTCCTTCTTCACCGAGGCTGACTGTGGTCCTTTTTGCTATCAGACTGCATCTTCACCCTTCATACCTTCTTTGATATGGCCTCTTCCTTGCCTTAGGTGTGGAGTTTTTTTTTTTTTTTTAAGATTTTATTTATTCATGAGAGACACACAGTTACGCAGAGAGAGGGGCAGAGAGAGACACAGGCAGAGGGAGAAGCAGGCTCCTCGCAAGGAGCCCGATGCAGGACTTGATCCCAGGACTCTGGGATCACAACCTGAGCCAAAGGCAGACGCTCAACTACTGAATCACCCAGGCATCCCTAGTTGTGGAGTTTGTTGTGCCAGTCCTTGGACTGTTTCTGGATTATTTCTGTTGATGTGGAAATCTAGTTGTATCTGTGGGAGTTGCTGAGCTTAGGTTCCTCCTACTCTGCTATCTTTCTAGCCAGGCATGTACCTTTCTTTAGTGGAAAGAGTTAACCTTAATGTAAATTCTTCAGTTTGGTGCTATCTGTGTTGTACTAAAAAGGAATACCTAAAGATTTTGTTTTGTGTTTTTACGCTTGGCATCCAGCATCCGGGAGGAGAGTTGAAGAATGAATTTGGGAAAATAGAGATAGAGATGGAGAACTGAAGCAGCACTATACCACAAACTAGAGGAGGAAGAGAGGAATTCTTGGCATTTTGCTTTTTGTTGGGGTTAGGCCTTTTTAAAGAAGTTAAAATTGGATCTCTGTGTTACATAATTTGTCCTTTTCTTAATCTTCCTAGCCTCCACCAGGCACTGTGAAAATGCCTAACGTCCCCAGTACACAACCAGCAATAATGAAACCAACGGAGGAACATCCAGCTTATACACAGATTGCAAAGGTTAGTTCATGTTATGTGGGTAGATTTGTATTGGAAATTACAATATAAATAGCATCTTCAAAGAATTCTTTATAAGTTGGCTTGATTTCTTTTCTTTATTTAATTTTTAATTTACTTTTTGAGTTTGGGTTAGCTAGTTTATCAACCCTATAATACAGTTCTCTTTTCAGCTTATAATATTTGCTTCACTGTATTATTAGCAGCTGTTGAATTCATATATCTTCCTGATGCACAGTTGTTGAGGGAAATCTTTGTTACTTTGGTTTCACTGTTTAATGCATAGTGCTATTATAAAACCAATGATAGGATAATAGAAACTATTGGAAAAGAGTTGTAATGGCTAAGGAAAGGACAGTGGTAAGAAGTAACAGATGACAAAAATATGAGAATAAAGGAGATGAAGAAGATATCTCATCTTACATAAAGGCAGATGGAGTTACAGACCAGAATTTTTTTTTCTTCTTCTTTTTTTTTTTTTAAGATTTTATTTATTTATTCATGAGAAACACAGAGAAAGAGGCAGAGACACAGGCAGAAGGAGAAGCAGGCTTCTCAGAGGGAACCTCATTTGGGACTTGATCCCAGGATCATGCCCTGAGCCAAAGGCAGACACCCAACTCCTGAGCCACCCAGGCATCCCCAGAATTTCTTAATCATATCCTCCTTCATCTCCTTGTCTTCTAAAATAGAAGATACTATATATTCTTGCATTGGAAACCTTAGGTACTGTTCAAGCCAATTCTTAAGAGGCAATTCAGTGGTCATTTCTCCATTTGTCTGTTTTGCCTCAGTTGTTCTCTCTGTTCTTCATTCTCATTTATGCACAGAGGTCACTTTGATTTTATTTTCCCAATTAGGACTCTGATTACTCTTACTGATAGAATTTTGTTCTGTTCTAATATGCCCAATAGTCTCACTGACAGTTTTCATAACAAAAAAGCCAAAATCAGTCAAATATCTCCATATTATCTTTTGAAACTGTAATCTTAAGTGAATTCCTGTATTTTGGAAGAGCATTTGAATTAAGTTTTGAATACTGTATGCCTCTTGATCTTGGGATTGTGAGTTCGAGCCCCATAATGGGTGTAGAGATGACTAAAAAATGAATTAACTTAAAAAAAGGTAGATAGTATAGTAGTGTTACAGGATTTTCTACCTCTGACAACCTATTCATGCATTGATATTTTGTTTGTTTGTTTAAGGAACATGCCTTGGCCCAAGCTGAGCTTCTTAAGCGCCAAGAAGAGCTAGAAAGAAAAGCAGCAGAATTAGATCGTCGAGAACGAGAAATGCAAAATCTCAGTCAACATGGTAGTATCCAAAGAAATTTGAAATAAAAATAACTTTGAAACACTTAAATTATGCCTATGCTAGCTCTAAGTCATTCTGGTTTATGGACAAGGCCATGCCCTTTTTTCCTGTTCTAGCAAGATCAGACAGCAGATTTCCAACTTGTTACTCTGTAGCTCTCTGATCTTGGCTGATTTGCATAGTTTTTTGATTAAAACAATGTTAGCTTTATCAACACAGGAAGTAAATGTGCATATGATAATTTTAGATTTTGGCCAGAAGTCTTTGATCCTGCACTTGGGCCCTCTTTGAATCTATTGAAGCTTTAAGAGTACAATGGGAGGGTGCCCTAAATTTGACTCTTACCTTTTGTTTATTCAGCCCAGTTTCTAATTATCTGCCCTTGTCCTCAAAACTATAACATACCTGCCAAATCATGTTAAAAAAATGTGTGGCATGACTCTGGGAAGCCTTCTCAGTGATGCCAAAGAAAGAAGTACTGAATTGATCATTTGCTATGAAATCTGTGCAGACTGTGACTACTAAAGGGCACTTCAAGGGAGTATCTTAGAGAAAGGTAGCAGTGTCTGGCCTAGAAGGGATAAAGAGCTAGACAAGTCATTGTTACTATGTCTAAGATAGTGATGGAATGACGGGGCTTAGTCCACAACAATATACTGAACTATTTCTTCCATATCTTAGACTGTGTAAGCCTAAGTCAGAGAATGAAAAATACCATATGATTTCACTCATATGTGGAATTAAATAAAACTACTGATCATAGGGGGCAAAAAGCGACACAAATCCAGAAACACTGTGGAAAACTATAGAGAATAAACTCTATGGTTACCAGAGGGGAGGTGGGTGAGAATGGTGGTTAAGGAGAACCTTTGCTGTGATGAGTATCAGGTGTTGTATGAAAGTGTTGAACCATTATAATGTACACCTAAAAATAATATTACACTGTGTTAATTAACAAATTTAAAAACTAAAAATAAAATTTATATATTCAAAGATTATTAAAAAAAAAAGCATGTAAGCCTAGGGCCTTCTGAGGACACATTTATCCTTGGCCATTTTGTTGCTTGTGACACTGGAGACAATATCTTAAAAGGAGAAATTAAAGGTTTATTTGAGATCAGTGTTTCTGAAATACCTGTAATAAAACCTGTCCTATGTCCTTAGTATTGACTAATATAAGTTATCTCTATGGGAGATATTTTAGTAAAGATAGTAACAGAGTAGGAAATTCAGAGTAGGAAATTCATGTAAGTACTTACTAACTCATTTAATTATTAGTACAGTTCTCTGAAGGGTGATATAGTTGCTATTCTCTTGTTATTTCTACTCTTAAATTTATGAAGAAACATAAGATTTTACAGATGTCTTCAGATTTTACAGTCTTCAAGAGTTTAAGGTACTCAAAGCCCCCTAGCCAATAAATGGCTAGGCACTTCTGTTCTCAGATCCTACTTCTAACATTACTATTCTTTCCTCCTCTCAAATATTATGAGACTTGTAAGAAAAATGAATATAAAATTTGGAAAGAATTATAAATAGCAGAGACATGTTGGAAAGAATCAGACATAGGTCATTCTTGTTTTCCACTGTAAAATTTTCTTAGTCTATATAAAGTATATAAAATCGAATTTTCAAAAATTGTGGCAAAAATTTCTAAAATGAGAAGTGGCCTTTTTTTTTTTTGTGTTTACCTTCTGTTTTTAATGTTTTGACTTCTTGCTTTAATTTTAGTGTTTTTATTGTTCCCATCACTTCCCAATCTCTATTTTCAGTTTCATGTCTTTATGTAGACACATTTTCCCTCCTCATAGTTTGAATTTGTTTTTCCTTTAGGTTTTTGAAGGTGTTATAATTCCTTAGCTTCCTTCTCCTGTTTCATGTTTTCTCCTAGTTTTATGGCTTTCTTAATGTATATTTTGAATATTATTATTATTTTTTTAAAGATTTTATTTATTTATTCATGATAGTCACACAGAGAGAGAGAGAGAGGCAGAGACATAGGCAGAGGGAGAAGCAGGCTCCATGCAGGGAGCCCGACGTGGGATTCGATCCCGGGTCTCCAGGATCGCGCCCTGGGCCAAAGGCAGGTGCTCAACCGCTGCGCCACCCAGGGATCCCTTGAATATTATTTTTGTCAGATTTTGAGATTTCCAAATTTGAGTCTTTGGTATTAGTTAATTGTGTTGTTTCTTCATGGAGTTAACAGTAGAAAACTCAGAAGATTTTACGCTGGTCTTCCTTCTTCACATTGACTAGGAATTATATTCAAAGACTTAAGATGCTGAGGAGGAAGTTGTAGATATTTAAAAACTGCATGGCATTCACATGACAGCCAGACGCTTAGGACTTGGAGAAATAGATTTGTTTTTAGGGTAGAGTCACAGGGTATGTCTTTGTGCTCTTTTTTTTTTGTGTCTGTATATCAGCTGTACATATATTAATGTTTTCTAAAGATGCTCTGGGGAAATTTTTTTTTAAGATTTTATTTGTAAGTAATCTATACCCAACATGGAGTTTGAACCCACAACCCTAGATCAAGAGTCTCATGCTCTGTTGACTGAACCAGCCAGGTGCCCCTACTTTGGGAAAATTTTTAAAAATGCAAAGCTTAGCTTTCAAAGCTATACATATATAGGAATGTAGAGATACAGTATTTGATTTATAAAACATCTATTAAAAGAACAAATAATGTTCTTTGTTATGAAACCAAGAATAAGAATAGCACATATTGGTCCTAATATAATTTTTTTAAAATTTGCAGGCAGAAAAAATAATTGGCCACCTCTTCCTGGCAATTTTCCTGTGGGACCTTGTTTTTACCAGGATTTTTCTGTAGACATTCCTGTAGAATTCCAGAAGACAGTAAAGATTATGTACTACTTGTGGATGTGTGAGTATAAAATGTGTATATTCAACAGAGTTTTTTTATTGTTAAAAACCCTCCTTTTTGGAATTCAGATATCAAGGATAGTATCACAAATGGTCTTTTTGTATAGCTCTTAATTTTCGGAGTGGAACATATTTAGGTACTGCAAAATTATATTGAATATGACAATCTAAGCTGAGGAAAACAAAGGAGAACTGGCATTCTTTTGAGGAAGGGACTTCTCTGTCACATATAATGTATTTTTTGAGGAAAAAGGAATAGTTGTAAAATACTATCTAGGTTATATTTGTTTTGAAAAAATTGCACTATTTTTATACATATGAAGGCTGTCTAAAAAATTCTATTAAAGCATTATGACTTTTTAAAGGGGCTACAAAATATCATTTTTCTCAGAGCTTTGAGCATAATTTACTTTTCACTTTCAAGTGGTTGATAAGTACTTTTATTATTGGAAGTACCTAGTTAATGTAGGATATTTTACTAAATAGAACATTAGGACACACATTTATTAGGCTGTGGTACTTGCCTTGTTTTGAAATAATTTCAACTCATGTAATACTAAAATAAAATGTCAAGCTGTTAAGAGTTTATTCTACATACACAGAATTCCCACTTATTCTCTGTTTTACTTTTATTCCAAACAGTAGTCTCAGCACCATTTAATGTTAGTATGTTAGTTAGAGGGTGTAGCTGTCATGACTTCTCACCTGCATAACTGCTGGACTAATGGATAATTTGTAATATACATTCTTGATGGAGAAATTTATGCATGTTATTATAAAATTAGGGAGCTGTTTTTTCCCCCTCCTAAATAAATGAGACGGTTTTCCTCAAAATCTTTTAGGAGCATTCTTCGTATATATAAAGTTATTTTACAATGTGAGTAGCAATTCCTTATGGATAAGTACATTAACTCTTAGTTTCTCTTTGAGATTTTGTTGTTGACCTAGTATCTTGCTAAATCACCAGTGAAAGTAGTATTGTATACTTTTAATATTAAAGGTTTTGATTTTGTATGTGTACATGTAAACAACCTATATATTTTATTTAATCAACATATATGCGTATATGTAAAAATTATTTTTTAATGGGAAGAAATTGGCCTGGAATTTTAAGTATAAGTTCTTTGATTCAGTGGAAAAACATATTTTGGATGGGGGAGATAGGGGTTGTAAGAAAATTCTATAAGGAATTTAGTATATAGAGATTGAATGGAAAAGATGGTTAATTTTAACTGAATGGCTACTTGTGCTAATTGTTTCAAAATAGGTCTATTTTGTTTTATAAATATATAACTTTCTGAGGTGTTTAGAATATAGTTTTTCTTAATTCGGTTGAATTGACAGATCTCTTAATTATATATAAAGAGATCTCAATATTTTAAAAAACAGTACTGGGATAAGGTAAGATCTAATACCAGCTCAGTGATATTTGTAAATTTCATAAAATGGAGATTGTTTTAATAAGTTATTTTCAAGAAGTGTCAACCTCTTAATGATTTCAGAGTTAACAAGTGCTTATTATTCAAGTGCAAGTATTATTCATACTCTAATAATAATTATAATGAAAGAGAACATTTATTGAGGCTTTATTTGTACCAGATATAGTACTAATCGCTTTATATACATGATATTGTTAACTCCTAACTACCCTATGAAGTAGGTACTATAATACTTAGTTTTATAGATAAGGAAGCCAAAGCAGAGAGAATTGGAGTAATTTGTTCAAGAATACACAACAATTAGGGTTGGAATGGATAGCTTGACTCCAGAACCCAGAGTCTAGATTTCCATGTTATATACAACCTACAAAATACCAAACCCAAATAAGATGAAGATATACTTTCAAAGATACCTTACTTGAAATAATTTACTTGATAAAGGAACTGAAGCAATTAGAACTATTACTGTGAAATGAATCTTAACCTCTTTGAGTATATTCTTGAATTAAAAAAAAAAAAAAAAAAGAAAAGAAGCCATTTAAAGATCAGTTAGTAAAGAAGATAATTATACCGTTTAAAATCTGCATATGTTAGGTGTCTGTGTTGGAATGCAAAGCTTATCAAGAAGAATATTGTAGGGATAGTTGCAAATTTAGGTTCAGTGATAACAGATTTGAGTGCTTTAATAAAGCAATTGAAATTTTATATGAAGTTGAGTCATTCAACTTACAAATCATGTAAACAAAATGCCCTAAAAATATCTTTAGTGTTGTATGGATAGCTGGAATCCACCAAGTGGATTGTAATGGAATTGAAATCAGCAACACAGAATCACAAATTTCACTTGCCTTGCTTTTCTGTATATTTCTTGATCTGTGTATAAGTAGACTGTTTAGTAAGTAGGCCTGAACGTTTTATTTTTTTCTAGAAATAAATGACTTATTGTCATGGTTTTTCATTACTATGAAAACATTTAGAAAGAAATTTTAATATATTACACAAAATTAAATTGATATTTTTATCAATAGTTGAAAGAATTTTTAATGAACTTTAAATATACATACCCATATATTCTTTCTTAGGCAAATTAGAAGATAGACCTTTAAAAATTCTCTCAAGGTTGAAATTTGAATCATAATGTTGTGAATATGTAAAACTTTTTTAGGCAGTTGGATGCTATTTAGTGTTAAAAAATAATAATACTCTGTTTCACGGTCTTTTGAAATCTGTTTTTAAGCCATTGACAGAATTCCTTTTTTTGAGGCAAAAGATCATAAGTAAATTTCTTAGGAAGCTAGTCTTCATGAGAGTTTGAAATCCTAGTGGTCATAAAGTTAATAAGGAAGAGTCAGTCTTCTTTGTGTAACAGAATGGAATGGAGATTTCAACATGGAATAGCTCCTGTATTTTTATAGCTAAAAATTGAAATGTAGAGGTTTATTAGTTCAGTGGTTTATCTCTATAACCCACATGTTTTCATTTTATTCTTCCTCTGGTGCCCTTTTTCTTATTCTAGAGTTTGTATATTTATCTAGTTTGTAAAGCAAATTTAGAGACATCCTTTAATGTATGTTTTGATCTTGTTTTGTTAATTACTGGTTTTATTTAATAATAAGTTGAAAAGATTATAAAGTTTTTAATGTAAGTTGGGATTTTTGTGTTTGGATTTACTAAGTTTTGTATTAATTTTTAATTTAGTAGTTGGTATATTTTTGTTGTACTAATAATTTATATTGAATATGATTTAAATTTTTGAAAAAATGTATTTCTTTTAATTCAGCCTGTGAATACATTATTAAAAAATCCTTTAAAAAAGTTATTAATTAAAATGGGCAAATGTAGTTCTTTAGGATCAAAGTATAGTTAGATGATACTCAGATTTTTTGTTTTAGGCCTTTCTGGGTATATAATTATTAACAACATATAAAGAGTCATATAAAGAGTTTTCCATTAACTGTGTTAATTAAAAGAAAGGTCTGCCACAGCAGCTGAAATGCATTATTTCCTTTCTTTAAAAGTAAGTTTAATCCTCCACCAAAATACCGTTTTTATTGCAGCATTTTTAAAAAATGTTAACCTTAAGAAGATGAAATCCTTAGAGACTGACTATATATAGTCCCTCAAGTTGCTACTGTTAGTATTTTCAGTTCAGTGATTCTAGTTAATTTTATTGCTTAAAAATGTTATAATGCAGTTTTCTCCTCCTTGTATAGTCTACTCTGGGGGGTTTGTAGGTCTAGTCTGCAGAAAGGTAACTCAAAATGTGGGATCTTTTCCCTCCAAGACCTGGTTCTTTTTCCTGGCAGGATCTTGGATCAGGAGACACATCAGGTGTTTTCTTCCCCAGGAAGAATCTCCTAAGGCACCGCTTCTCTGGTAGTTGCCCATTAGGAGAGGGCCAAAAGAATTTTTGCCAAACAGGGTGTGTATTAGGACTCTTTCCTGTATATACTATTTTCAAATCAAACGTGTAAGAAACAGCAATGTTTTGAAAGATACTAACTGGAAATGTGGTAGAGTACATTGGTTCTTAGGAAGAATTTTTTCATTTACAATTTTTGTTGAATGAATTCATAAATTGAATATAAATGTTTCTTTTCTATTTTGTTCTTTGATTCCACAGTCCACGCTGTAACACTGTTTCTAAATATCTTCGGATGCTTGGCTTGGTTTTGTGTTGATCCTACAAGAGGGGTTGATTTTGGATTGAGTATCCTGTGGTTCTTGCTTTTTACTCCTTGTTCATTTGTCTGTTGGTACAGACCACTTTACGGAGCTTTCAGGTAAAATGTGTGTACTTTAACATATACTCTTTAAAACCTGTGAAGTAAATAATTGGTAATTAACCTTAAAGGGAAAATTGACATATTTTCATAAAATTTTTTATTTTGTATAACATGCATTCCAATAAATATGTAACATGTCTATGTAGTGATTAGGTTTTGTAAGTCACAAAATCTCATTCTTTTCTCTCACTTGAGAAGATCAAACATAAAAATAAATGAAGGAGAAATGAGGATAGTCTTATATCTTAATATTTGTAGAATATTCCATGTGATAACACTTGACATTAGGGAAAATTTTGCTCCTCATTCCCTTTCAAAAAAATAAATCACAAGTGGTGATTTCAGTATAATTCTATTCTATTCTATTTTATTTATTTATTTATTTATTTATTTATTTATTTTATTTATGAGAGAGAGAGAGAAAGAGAGAGGCAGAGACGCAGGCAGAGGGAGAAGTGGGCTCCATGCAGGGAACCCGACGTGGAACTCAATCCCGGGTCTCCAGGATCAGGCCCTGGGCTGAAGGCGGTGCTAAACCGCTGAGCCACCTGGGCTGCCCGATTTCAGTATAATTCTTAAATGAATCTCGATGAGGTCAGTATACTTGTGATATTTAAAGTGCGTCACTTTAACCTACCAAGGGTAAATTTCACCTAGCAGGCTAATTATTTTCTCTGTAAATTCATTTTTGCTTTTCAAAAGTTCTCACATTTGAGAACTATTAAGATTATAAGATTAAGTAATATTTTACATGATATATTTTCATCAGTGGTTAGGATTAATATTTCCTAAGTGCATGTTCTGTGAGGTATTAATAGATGTTGCAGAAAAAGGGACTCATTAGCTTAGGTTTGTTTGGGAAAAGCTGGATAATAAAGTTAAATTTCTTCACTTCAAGATTTCTTAGATTCTTTTACGAGCCTAGTGTAATTTGTGATTTGACCATGACACCATTATTTTTTTTTGTGGAACACCTTGTTGGACTATTGCTTTTAAGAAATAAATGTTGGGAAGTGCCAATTTAGATAATAGTTCTCTATGAGTCCATATATTCAATTATTTATCAATTTATTTTTAGTAAACTCATTTGTTAGTAATTAAACTTTTTAAGCTCTTCTGAGTGAGAGGCAGCAGCATTACTAGGAAATAGGTATGTATTGTGCAAGTGTTATATTGGGGAAATTAGAGGGACACATTTTGTTGTTTCCATTTCAACATAGAATTTATTTGATTAACCAGAGTGTGTTTGCCTGCCTTGTGGAATTAGAAACCCAGATATGTAAACAGATGGAGGAAAAAAAACCCAGAAGGAAAAGGGAAAAGATAAAGGAATTTGGAGAGAAAAGAAGTCACACGACAGAAAACTAAATTCATTAGAATTGGAATGAAGAGAAGAAAATGGATGGAAGAAAAGGAGGACAGAATCTTTGGCTAGATTAGAGTATGGAGGTTATTTATCAAGGAATGGGGAGAGGTGCCCCCTCTGGATGTGGCTTCGAGAGGAATAAAAAGGACCTTTTACTCTTTCCATGATCTAGGAAGAGGGTTAATGCTGCTCTTTTCCTTGTTATCCTAAGCCTGGCTCACAATGTTTTTTATTTTTTTAACATCTGGCTTTAGCTTCTGCCTGCCTACTTCCATTGTATTATTAATATATTTATAATGATGCTGGTGAGTAGGAATGGGGTTGTCTTTGAGACTTTAAAAGTGACATGAGGGGGCACCTGGGTGGCTCAATTGGTTAAGCATCTGCCTTCAGCTGAGGTCATGATCTTGAGATCCTGGGCTATCTTCACCAGGGAATCTGCTTTTCTTCTCTGCATCTTACCCTCCCCCTCCTCTTGTATTCTTGTGCTCTCTCTCAAATAAATAATATCTTAAAAAAAAAAATAAAGTGACACAAGGCTAATGACTTTGGATTTTAAACCTTCGATGGCTAATGTAGCTAAAACAAACCACTAGCAGCCAGATTTCTGCCTTTTATTACTTGAAGTCACTTTTATTTCCTTTCTTTGCCAGTTGAAATAAAATTGTTTTGTGGAACATTTTCTTACTTCTGTCATTATTAATCTGTAGGCTAAGTTTTTAGCTGCATCTCAGTCCTTTAGAGTTTATCCGAAATACGTTAATTATCTGGGTTTCTATGTTCAGAGCAGAACTGAGAGGAATAATATTTAATGGGGAAAGTTGAAATTAAAGTATTTTACATCATTACTATACCTTCTCAGTATGTAACTTTGGCATTTCTTTTATCCACATTGCCAAGTGGTTCTGAACCTCAGTCTTTCCTGTAGTCTCTAGTAGTTTATTAAACCTATATTGATGGTGGCTTTTCCCTTAAATATGAAAATCTCAAACACAGATACATTGGATGTGTTTTTTGATACTAAATATAGGACTTTAAATAGACTAATTCATATCAATGCTTTATTTTAGATCAGTTTTGGTAGGATTTACTGCCTTTGAGAAAGGACAGACTCAGGATATGGAAGTGTTCTATATTTTGTTTCAAGACCAATGATTAAGAAATGAAAACAAGCATCTGAACATAGTAGCTAAAGCCTTTTAGGCCAGGTTCACAGGTTTCTTGAGAGAAGTTATTATTGAAAGTATTTAGTTTGTATTAATCAGACTCTGGAGTGAAGCTAATATGCTTTGTAAATTTTTTCAGGTTTTTTTTTTTTTTTTAAGATTTAGTTACTTATTTTAGAGTGAGCACAAGCAGAGGGAAGGGCAGAGAAAGGGAGAGAAGGAGCCCCTGGGGCACTGAGGTGTTTTGAAGTTTTACTCTTTTCTGGCTAATGGTCTATTTGCCTCTTCTGCCATAAGATAATTTAATTATTTACTGAATTTTATTTCTCCAGATATCCCCCTAGATTTGAAGAAAAGACTAGTAAGTAGTAAGGGGTGGCTCAGTCTATTAAGCGTCCAACTTTTGATTTTGGCTCAGATCATGATCTCAGAGTCCTGAGATCCTGAGATGGAGTTCCACGTTGAGCTCACAGCTCATGTCCTAGGCATGAAGCCTGCTTAAGTTTTTTCTCTCCTCCCTCTGCATCCTCCCTCCTTAAAAAAAAGAAAAAAAAATATGTGTGTGTGTGTGTATGTATATACATATATATAGATAGTAAGTGGTAAGAAAAACATGGCAAGGATTGATGATAGAATAAATTAGTCATTGTAAACATAGAAGTTAGAGGGGAGGTACTAGGTTTGAGAAGTTCATCAGATTCTTCTTTTTTAGTTGTGCAGTGAACTTATTTTTTTTTTCTTGTAGATGGTGGTAATTCCAAGTCTAGAATAGCTGTTAGCTTTGTGGTGGAGTGCTAAAAATAAATAAAAATATCAGAAGTCTTCATTTCTAGAGTACAATGGAAATTGTTATATCTTAGTCATTTGGAGTTGCATTTTTTTTTTATTTTAATTTTTTTATTTTTTTAAATAAATTTTTATTTTTTATTTATTTATGATAGTCACACAGAGAGAGAGAGAGAGAGAGGCAGAGACACAGGCAGAGGGAGAAGCAGGCTCCATGCACCGGGAGCCGATGTGGGATTCGATCCCGGGACTCCAGGATCGCGCCCTGGGCCAAAGGCAGGCGCCAAACCGCTGCGCCACTCAGGGATCCCTGGAGTTGCATTTTTAATTGCCATATATGGTTTATCTCTTTTGCCTCCCTGTTGACTCACAGACTAAAAGTAAATAAATTCAGTATCTCAAGAAATTCCTTTTTATTTATTTATTTATATATTTTTAAAAGATTTTATTTACTTATTCATGAGAGACACATAGAGTGAGAGAGGCAGAGGGAGAAGCAGGCTCCATGCAGGGAGC
Organism: Canis lupus dingo; assembly: GCF_003254725.2. NCBI lineage: Eukaryota > Metazoa > Chordata > Mammalia > Carnivora > Canidae > Canis > Canis lupus. The sequence goes on along the minus strand of NC_064245.1, from coordinate 28,256,582 downwards.
CTGATGTGGGACTCCATCCTGGGCCTCCAGGATCAGGCCCCAGGCGGAAGGCAGGCACTAAACCACTGAGCCACCCAGGGTTCCCAAGAAATTCCTTTTTAAAGGTTAACAGTTAACTTTGTTATCAAGAATTTGTTGTAATTTAGAGCACTGGTGGCTTAGTTGATTAAGCGTCCACTTTTGATTCAGGTTATGATCTCAGGGTCCTGGGATTGAATTCCACATTGGGCTCCCTGCTCAGCAGGGAGTCCGCTTCTCCCTCTCCCTTTGTCTCTCCTCCCTGTTTCTGCTCACTCTGTCTCTCAAATGAATAAAAATCTTTAATTAAAAAAAACCACAAAAGAATTTGTTGTAATTTGCTTAATAATATGATGGCTGTGTAAACTTTTTCTATATTAACTAATTTGAGAACAAAAATATAATTGTTTTAACTGAATTCTTAAATGCCTTTAGATTGAATTAAACTATTTGATAATACTTTTAAAGCTCAATGGAAAACTTAAATCTACATTTGAGTGATTATATCCAATAATCATATATAACACATCATAATGATAAACATAATTTTAAAATGTGTTAAAGGTAGACTATTTAGCAATAATCAATTTAAAAAAATTTTTTTATTTATTTATGATAGTCACAGAGAGAGAGAGAGAGGCAGAGACACAGGCAGAGGGAGAAGCAGGCTCCATGCACCGGGAGCCCGATGTGGGATTCGATCCCGGGACTCCAGGATCGCGCCCTGGGCCAAAGGCAGGCGCCAAACCGCTGCGCCACCCAGGGATCCCCGCAATAATCAATTTTTAATTAGTTATTATCCATGAGAAGTTGGTGTTCCAGTGTCATCTGGGTTTCTGTTTCAGTATTTTATTATTTTTATTTTTTTTTTAAGATTTTATTTATTTATTCATGAGATACAGAGAGAGAGAGAGACAGAGACAGAGTGAGAGAGGCAGAGACACAGGCAGAGGGAGAAGCAGGCTCCATGCGGGGAGCCCGACGTGGGACTCGATTCCGGGTCTCCGGGATCACACCCTGGGCTAAAGGCGGCGCCAAACCACTGAGCCACCCTGGCTGCCCTGTTTCAGTATTTTATTTGCATGTTTCTTATTGAATTCACTGAAACCTTTCAGGGAGATAATAATATTAAGATAAATAACTTATATTTTCCAGCTGCTTTACAATTGTGAAGTATCCCTAAGATTAAATGAATCACTCATTGAACGATGACCATATACTAAGCTGGAGATATAAAGAAGACATGGTACTTGCATGTATAATATAAGTGATTTGAAAGTAGGCTTTTCTGAACCTTAGGCTAGTAAAATTTATATACAAAAATTGGGTGATATTTGGATACCCCCAAAATATTTGAATTCCAAAAGAATTTAATATTGGTGATCTATCTTGTGGTGTGTCTCAAGATATAAGATCAGTTATTTTTAAATTAGGCTTTTTATGAGGATTTAAGTTTTTATTTTTTATTTTATTAATTATTTATTCATGAGAGATAGAGAGGCAGAGACATGGTGCAGAACTTGATCCCGGGATCATGACCTGAGCCCCCCAGGTGCTCCCAAGATTTAAGGTTTTTTTTTTTTTTTTTTAATTTTTATTTATTTATGATAGTCACAGAGAGAGAGAGAGAGAGAGAGAGAGAGAGAGAGGCAGAGACATCGGCAGAGGGAGAAGCAGGCTCCATACATCGGGAGCCCGATGTGGGATTTGATCCCAGGTCTCCAGGATCGCGCCCTGGGCCAAAGGCAGGCGCCAAACCACTACGCCACCTAGGGATCCCCCAAGATTTAAGTTTTTAATAAATATTTTTCTCTGAGGTCAGGGGATAAAACTCTGCTTATATTGGCACCATTGAAATACCAGAATATTCAGGAAAAGATGGTTTTCAAACTGTGTAAAATACAGTTCTACATGATTTATCTTAGTTTTCTGCCAAGAAACTGGTTTGCTGTTATACTTTTAGGACTTTATCCTTCATATGGTTACCCCTCCACCTGAATTTGAAGGACAATGTAGAGGAGTGTCAGGTATATGTGCTTTTAAAAGTTAAGTTTATTAGCTATCAAAATTAAATCTGGAATTGTCATTTTGTCATTTATATATTTTTAAAGGGTTGTAACTTTGTTCTTAATTTTATGCTTCTGCAAATGACTAAGAATTATGTAAATACTTTAAGATGTTAGGTCATCATTGAGGCAGTGTTTTGTTGAAAAAGCTTGTTTTGTTAAAAAAAACTTATTAATTGGAAATAACAATTTTTCTTTGCTGAAAAAGAGTAAGAGTTCTGGCTTCTCTGCTTAAAAGTGTTAAGCTCCTAGGAAAATGTAGTATAAAACTTCAGTGCCTCAGTTTGTTGAATGTAAATAGGGGATAATATTTTCAGAGTTGATAAAAGGATTGGAGTTAGTATATGCAAAATACTAGGTTTTATAAGCTGTCAACAAATGGTAGCTGAATTAATGTTTTATTTTCATGTTAAGTTTTGTCATTTCCTTTTGATCCATAAAGCTGTTATTTGTTATAAATTATCTTTTTTGCTGCTTTTAGTTCATTGTTCTCTGGTACCTCAGTCTGAGCTACAGGAAGTCATAATTTATGCTAAGGTGTATGTAGGTCTTTGTGTTGAGAGAGAAAAATAAACTTTAAAAAGTCTAGTATGAAAATCTAGTTTTTTAATTGGAGTTTTTGTCTATATTTAATGTAATTACTGATTTTATATGGATTTATATCTGCCTTCTATTTATAGTACTTACTATATAAAACATCTGTTATATACATTTTTCTTTCTTTGCCTTTTAGATTATTTCTATTTTTTATTATATATTTTTTCTCTTTTTTAGGATTTATTAGTGTGTACTTGAGTGAGAATGGGATTGGGTGGAGGGAGGGGGGGGGAAGAGAGAGAAAGAGAGAAAGAATGAATTACATTCTTATCTTTAATGTGGGACTTGATTCCACAACCCTGAGATCATGACCTGAACTGAAATCAAGAGTTGGTCACCTAACCAACTAAGCAATCCAAGTGCCCCTGTGGTTCATTTGTTTTTAAATGGGTCTGTTGGCATTGAATTTTCAGATTTTTTTTTTGTTTCAAAATGTATTCATTTCACCTTCATTTTTTTTAGCTTTATTGAGGTATCATTGGCAAAATTATAATACATTTGAAATGTATAATGTGATGATTTAATAATCATACACATTGTGAGAGAATTCCCACATTTGGGTTAACACCTCCATCTCCTCCATTTGTTTGATGGTTTCTTTTGCTATGCCAAAGTTTTTTATTTGAGGTAGTCCCACTTGTTGATTTTTTTGCTTTTGTTACTTTTGTTTTTAGCATCCTATCTCATTAGTGCCAAGAACAGTGTCAGGGAGGTTACTACCTATGTTTTCTAATATGAGTTTTATGGTTTCAAGTGTTTCATTCAAGTCTTAAATCCATTTTGAGTTAATTTTTGTGTATGGTATAAGATAGTGGTTTAATTTCATTCTTCTCCATGTGGCTGTCAAGTTTTCCCAAAACCATTTATTGAAGAGACTCTTTTCCATTGTATGTATTTGGCTCCTTTGTGTAGTACATTAATTGGCTATGGGTTTGTTTCTGGGCTCTCTATTCCATTAATCTGTGTGTTTGTATGCTATTACCGTCCTGTTTTGATTACTGTAGTTTTATAAGAATAGTTTGAAATTAGATATTATGACACCTGTGATACCTTAAAAGGTCTTTTGTGGTTCTATTCAAATTTTAGGATTGTTTTATTTTTGTGGAAAATGCCATTTGAATTTTGATAGGGATTTTATTGAATCTTAAGATTGCTGTAGAGCAAATTAATATTTGACAGTATTAATTTTTCCAATCTACAGGCATGATGTATCTTTCCATTTATTTGTATTTTCAGTTTTATGTGTCTTCAGTTTCTTTAATCATTGTCTTAGAGTTTTCATTGTAAGGGTCTTTCACTTCCTAAGTTAAATTTATTCCTAGATATTTTATTCTTTTTTATGCAATTGTAAATAAGATCACTTTCTTTCTCTCTTTTTTTAAGATTTTATTTTTTTATTTGACAGAGCACAAGCAGAGGGAGTGGCAGAGAGAGGGAGAAGCAGACTCTCTACTGAGCAGAGAGCCTGACATGGGGCTTGATCTCAGAACCTTGGGATCATAACCTGAGCCAAAGGCAGACACTTAACTGACTGAGCCATCCAGGCGCCCCAGATTGTTATCTTAATTTCTCCCCCTGATAGTTTGTTGTTAATGTAGAGAAACAAGAGATTTTTGTGTATTGATTTTGTATTCTGTAAGTTTACTGAATTTATTATTTCTTTTTAAAAAAAATATTTATTCATGAGAGACACAGAGAGAAAGAGACAGGCAGAGACACAGGCAGAGGGAGAGAAGCAGGCTCCATGCAGGGAGCCTGACATGGGACTCGATCCTGGGTCTCCAGGATCACGCCCTTGGCTAAAGGTGGCGCTAAACACTGAGCCACCCGGGCTGCCCGAATTTATTATTTCTAACAGTTTTTCAGTGGAGTGTATAGGGTTTTCTACATATAAAATTATGTGATCTGCAAACAGTGATGGTTTTATTTCTTCCTTCTGTTGTGGATGCTTCTGACTAGGACTTCCAATTCTGTGTTGAATAAAAGTGACGACACTGGGGATCCCTTCTTGTTCTTTGTCTTAGAGGGAAAGTTTCCAGCTTTTCACTGCTAAATATTTTCTTAACTGTGGGCTTGTCATATGTGACCTTTATTATGTTGAGGTATATTCCTTCTATATCCACCTTGTTGAGAGTTCTTTTTTTTAAAGGTTTATTTATTTTTAGGGAGAGAGAGGCAGAGCAATAGGGGCAGAGTGTCCCAAGCAGACTCTAAACAGACTATGAAGTGGGGCTGATCTCACAACCATGAGATCATGACCTGAGCTGAAACCAAGAGTCAGTGCTTAACCGGGCACCCCTTTGTTGAGAGTTGTTAATCATAAATATATGTTGAATTTTGTGAAATACTATTAAGATAATCATATGATTTTTGTCTTTCATTTTGTTAAAGTGATATATCACTTTGATATGTGGATGTTGAACCATCCTTGCATCCTTGGAATAAATCCCACTTGATTGTGGTGTATGATTATTTTCATGTATAGTTGAATTTGGTTTACTACTTTTTGTTAAGAATTTTTGCCCCTGTGTATCCCAATATCAGAGATATTGTCTATAGTTTTCTTATAGTATACTTGTATGATTTTGGTATCAGGGTAATTCTGACCTCATAAAATGCATTTGAAAGTGTTCTTCTCTTTTTTTGGAAGAGTTTGGTATTTTTTGGAAGGATTGATATCAATTGATTCTTCTTTAAATGTTTGTTAGAATTCACTAGTAGAGCCATGTTGTTCTAGATTTATGTTTATTGGTAGGTTTTTGATTACTGATTCAATCTCCTTATGAGTAATGGGTCTGTTCAGATTTTCTGTATATTCATGATTCAGATTTGGTAGTTGGTATGTTTCTGGGAATTTATTTGTGTTAATTTGTGGGAGTGTAAACTCATGTATTAATTCTTAATTTTGTTTTTCTCTATTTTATTTTATTTTATTTATTTTATTTTTTTCTCAATTTTATCATGCATACATGAACCTTTTAAATATTCCCTAGTGAAATTCTATTGATATGTTTAGGTGCACACTTTGTATCTAGATCACTCTGTGGTTCTGTTTGTAGTGGTTTTTAAGTATATTTATAGAGTAGTATAACCATCACCATAATCAGTTTAAAACTTTTTTCATCACCCTAAAAATTTTCCTGAATTTCATTTGCAATCAATCCCCATTCCTACTCTTAGCTCCAGATAACCACTGATATGTTGTCTGTCTCTAACATTTCTATTTTCTGGATATTTCATGGAAATGGAATCAGAATATGTAGTCTACTTAGAATAATGGTTTTAAGGTTCATTTAGCTTATAAAATGTATAAGGAATTTATTTTTAATTGCCGAATAGTATTCTATTGTATGGCTGTGCCACATTCATTTATCCATTCACCAGTTAATGGACATTTGTCTTCTTTTCAGTATTTGGCTTTATAAATGATGTTAGAAACATTTGTGACGAGTTTTTGTGTGGACTTGTTTTCATTTTTCTTGGGCTGATTCTTAAAGATAGTATTATTGAGTTGTAGCTTTTCCTTAACATGGTTAAGTTTTTAAGACACTATGAAACCTTTTTTTCTTTCTTTTCTTTTTGTTTTTTTTTGTTTTGATTTTAGAGAGAGCACACGCGTGCACAGGAGGGTGGGGCAGAGGGAGAGGGAGGGAGAGAGAATCTCAAGGAGACTGTGCTGAGCATGGGGACTGATACCATTACCCTGAGATCACAACCTGAGGTGAAACCATGAGTTGGATGTTTAGCCAACTGTGCCACCCATATGCCCAAACAATTATTATTATGTCTTTTTTACTATAGTCATTCTGGTGCATATGTAGTAATATTTTATTGTGGTTTTAATTTGTGTTTTCCTAGTTACTAATGTTGTTGACCACCTTTTTATCCATTTATTAACTATATATGTGCTGTTTTTGTTGAAATGTCTGTTCAGGTTTATTGCCCTTAGTATTAGGTTTCAAAAGTTTCTATTTTGTTATACTGTTGTAAGAGTTATATATATTATGGATGCAAGTCCTTGATATGATTTGCAGATACCTTCTTCTAGTCTGTGGCTTCTTAGTGGTATCTTAGGAAGTACAAAACATTCCATCTTAATATAGTTTTTAAAAACGGGATCCCTGGGTGGCGCAGTGGTTTAGCGCCTGCCTTTGGCCCAGGGTGCGATCCTGGAGACCCAGGATCGAATCCCATGTCGGGCTCCCGGTGCATGGAACCTGCTTCTCCCTCTGCCTATGTCTCTGCCTCTCTCTCTCTCTCTCTGACTATCAATAAATAAATAAAAAATTAAAAAAAAAGTTTAAAAACATTTTTATTTATTTGAGAGAGAGAGAGACCAACCATGAGTAGAGGGAGAGGCATACTCCCTGCTGAGGAGGAAGCTGGATCCCAGGACCTGGAGATCATGACCTGAGCCAAAGGGAGATGCTTTAACTGACTGAGTCACCCAGGCACCCTCATTTTAATGTAGTTTATCACTTTTTTCTGTCTTGTTCTGTTAATGTCTTACCTACAGACTCTTCACATAATCCAAGATTATAAAGATTTTCTCTTGTATTTTCTTCTAGAGGTTTATAGTTTAAGCTGTTATTTATCTTGAGTTCATTTCTGTGTGTGTGTGTGTATCTGTGTGATGGAATAAGGGTCTAAATTCATCTTTTTGTGTGTGGATTCTCATCAGAGAAAAGGGTAGAAGAGAGAGTCTTCTTTTTTGAGTCTTAGCACATCTGGAAATGCTTATTTATTACCACACATTCAGCTTATAGTTTGGTTGAATGTAGGCTGGAAATTATAGCCCTCAGAATTTTGAAGCATCATTCCTTTGGCTTTTAGCATCATTTTTCTATAGAGAAATCCAATACCATTTTGATTCTTAATCTTTTCATGTGGCTCGTTTTCTTTTTTCCTTTTCTTGGAATTATCAAAGATTTTCTCTTTATCCTTGGTGTGCTGAAATTTAATGAAAATGGGTCTTGATGTAGATATTTTTTTTCATTTATTACACTAGTCACTGTCTGAACTCCTTTACTCTGGAGACTTAGATACTTTAATTCTGGGAAAATTTATTGTATTGTTTCATTGATTATTTTTTCCTTTGTTTTCTTTGTGTTCTTTTAAATAATATGCTTTGTTAATCAGATTTTGGAACTCTTGAGGAAATGTAATGTTCATATCTTTTTTCTTTGTATTTTCCATCATTTTGTTTTATTCTACTTTCTAGAAAATTTCCTCAACTCATTTTGTAAGAAGGATGACCTTAATCTTTGTAAGAAGATGACCTTAATCTTCTGAAAACTAGAAGACAGTTGTGTAGTACTGTTAATTTGAAGGATCTATCATTTCTAACCTGGAATCATATACTCAAACTATCAAATTGTCAGATAAGACAGACAACAGAATTTCACAAAGTATACCTTTCCTGTATCATTTCTCAGGACTCTACTAGAATAAATGATCCCTGCCAAGATGAGAGGATAAACCATGAACTTCTGGTACAGGAGAGGCCCAGTTTATTCTCAGGATAATGTTGACAAGAGGTCTCAAGATGACAAGTTGGTAGCTGTCCCAGAGATTTATTAATTCAGATTTGAGATGATTAGAAGATTTTAAGAGAAACATTTTCAAGAAGATAGGATTGATAGAATTCTTAATGAATTTGAATGTGTAAGAGCATATTTTCACAAATTAAGGGAAGATTAGTGATCAATTACTGATATATATATATATATCAGTATTTGATATATATATATCATATGTATATATGAGAGTTGCTAACTCTAGGGAAATCTAGATGGTTGTGTGGAGTAGAAATTTCTATTTCTTGTCTCAGCTGTGAATGACATTTACATAGTGATAAAAATTCAACACTACTCATCTGACCAAAATTATAGCTATAGGGCTAGAGTTAGGGAAGAAGGATTTAAAGGAAAGAAAAATCCTTATTTCTGGAATGGTAAATTGCTCTTTAATGTTCAAATGAAAAATCAAGAAGTCGTAATACAAGCATATTGTTCAAGGTTATGGAGATAAGTATCTAAATAATCAGTTAAGAATTAAACATGGTTGCATCTCAAGAATGGCAATGGATGGTGGAAGAATTGTGGGGGTGTGGAATATAACTTGTTTTTTGAAACAACCATGGGGAACTATTTGACTCTTTAAACTATTATATAAAAAAAGTAAAACTTTAAGAAATATGCACTATGAAGTGAATTGGAAGATCTTTTGAGTGTGAGTAGGACCTTTGAGTAGCCTTTGTAAAGTAGGATACAGCTGGGCCATTCATTCCATTCATGTGGTGCTGGGTTGGTAGGTGATTTTCTTTTTTCCCCTTCCAGTGATTTATTTTCCTCAGAAACAAATGTTTCAGAGTGATGTTTTTTACTCTTTTAATCTGGCTACTATTGTTACCAGGGTTGTGTGTAAAGGAGACTCTGAGTATTCTCTTATCATTCAGACTATGAATGTTTACTTGGTGGGATGGATTGCCTATTTCTAACCTGCTTCCAAGTATATTAAAAGTAAGCTGTCTCTGGGAATTAGTCAGGGTTTTTGTTTTATTTTTTTGTCTTGTTTCTTTTCTAACATGCTTTCTTTTCTTACATCCATCCCCATGGATACATGGGGATATTACACCTTTTATGTTGAATTATTTTGCTCATTGTAATTAGAAACTAAATATAATTGAACTATAACACTATTTTAACATCTTGAAAAACATTTTAATAGAGAATGAACCAAAAAGTTTAATTTTTTCTCTAAAAAGATAACTTTATAGTTGATATTAAGCTTAAAAACATATTCAAAGCTCAGTAATTGATATTAATTATATGCTGTTTAAAGTCTTTCAGTTGAGTTTAATGTAAGTTGAAATGCTGCCTTTTGTAATTAACTTATTCTTTTTCATCCTCTCTATGTAACCAGAAAAAGAGAATTTTTCTTTTTTTTCTACTTACAGAGTATTTATTTTTAAAAATTCTTATTTAAATATCAGTTAACATACAGTGTAATATTAGTTTCAGGTGTACAATATAGTGATTCAACACTTCTACACAATACCTAGTGTTTATCCCAAGTATACTCCTCAATCCCATCACCTATTTCACCCATCCCCCACCCACCTACCTCCCCTCTGGTAACCATCAGTTTGTTCTCTGTAGTTAAGAGTGTTTCTTGGTTTCTCTCTCTCTCTCTCTCTCTTTTACCCATTGTTCTTTGTTTCTTAAATTCCACATATTAGTGAAATCATATGGTATTTGTCTTTCTTTGACTGACTTATTTCACTTACCAGTAAACTCTTTAGTTCCATCCATGTCATTGCAAATGGCAATATTTCATTCTTTTTTATGGCTGCTATTCCATTAACTGATGAATGGGTAAGGAAGATGTGATACACACACACACACACACACACACACACACACACACACACACCATCTTTACCCATTCATCAGTAAATGGACACTTGGGCTGTTTCCATAATTTGGCTAATGTAGATCATGCTTCTGTAAACGTTGGGGTGCATATATCCCCTCATTTTGGTATTCATTGAGTAAATACCTAGTAGTGTAATTGCTGGATCATAGTGTAGTTCTATTTTTAACTTTCTGAGGAATCTCTATACTGTTTTCCCGAGTGGCTGCACCAATTTGCGTTCCAACCAAGAGTGCAAGAGCGGTCGGTCCCCTTTCTCCACATCCTTGCAGCCACGTGTTGTTGCTTGTGTTGTTGATTTTAGCCATTCTGACAGATGTGAGGTGATACCTAATTGTAGCTTTGACTTGGATTTCCCTGATAAGTGATGTTGAGCATCTTTTTCATGTCTTTTGGTCATCTGTATGTCTTCTTTGGAGAATGCCTCTTCATGTCTTCTGCCCATTTTTAAATTGGATTATTCATTTTTGGAGTATTGGGTTTTATAAGTTCTCTATGTATTTTGGATACTCTTTATTAGTTATGTCACTTGCAAATATCTTCTCCCATTCTGTAGGTTGCCTTTTAGTTTTGTTGATTGCTTCTTTCACTGTGCAGAAGCTTTTCTTTCTTTCTTTCTTTTTTTTTTTGTGGATATATGTGTTCCACTAAAGGTTTATTTACAAAAACAGATGGACATTGAGCTTGGCCCCTGAGTCATAGTTTGATGATGCCTGGACAATGGGAATAAAAGCCTTTCTCTCTATAAGACCAGTTGAACTGGAATCCTCTGTTTAGAGATACTCAGAAGAATTCTATTGCTGAAAGTAAAGCTGTCCTTGAGGGAGAAGGCAGGAATTTGTGGATATCGATGTGCAGAAGATGATGGCTAGAGGGGAGGTCAAGCTTAGGGGGAAGTGTTAGGGCCGCCCTCCAACTTCAGAAGGTTATGCTAGTCTTCAAATAGAAGTAGAGAGCAAACTTGGCTGCCTGACAGTAGCAGTGCTGACAAGACAATTGGGAGACATGAACAGTGGGAATGCATAAAAATAGTGGTGGAATCACAGAAGGTGGCAGTGAACAAAGATGGGCTAAAGAGTAGTAAAACATGATAAAAACAGGACAGGAGCAACAGTTCAATGGCTAAGATGAAAAGATCAGGTAGGAAGAACCTCAGAGACCTATCCTGTCCCATGGAAACAGAAATAGCTGAATTACTTTTTGGGCCAACTTTCAAGCCATAGCAATTTGTAGAGCAAAAGGAGTTGCACAGAAGCTTTTTATTTTGATGAAGTTCCAATAGTTTATTTTTGCTTATGTTTCCCTTCCCTCAGGAGACTTATCTAGAAGGAAATTGCTGTGCCTGATGTCGAAGAGGTTACTGCCTGTGTTCTCTGCTAGAATTTTTATGGTTTTAAATCTCATCTCTAGGTCTTAAATTTATTGTGAATTTATTTTTGTGTATGGTGTAAGAAAATGTCCAGTTTCATTCTTTTGCATATTGCTGTCCAGTTTTTTCAATACCATTTGTTGAAGAGATGGGTTTTTTCCCATTGGATATTGTTTTCTGCTTTGTTGAATATTAATTGATCATATAGTTGTGGGTTCATTTCTGGGTTTTCTAGTCTATTGATCTATGTGTCTATTTTTATGCCAATACCATACTGTTTTGATCACTACAGCTTTGTAATATAACTTGAAGTCTGGAATCTTGATGCCTCCGGCTTTGCTTTTCTTTTTAAAGGTTACTTTGGCTATTCTGGGTCTTTTTTGAAAATTTTTCTTTTTTGGCACCAAAGTAAAGTTTGACATTAAACTTATCTGATGGAAAGATAATATTCTTTCTGTATCTGCAGGGAGAACCTACTATTTATCATATTTTCTTACATGTGTATGTGAACATGGTGCTTTAGAGTCTACAAGTAATGTCTAGTACTCGATATTGTTTAATATTTACAAGCTTTTGAATGGGTTGTTGCAAAGATTCTTCACCTAGGCCTTCAGACTAAATAGGACTCATGTATTCCTTCCTACTTTGTTACATTTACGTTATCATTTAATTTGTGGTGAATACAGGTATTTCAATGATCTCTACTCATTGGGTTAATTTTTTTTAGAATATTGACTAGCAGTGCTTATTTCTTGAAATTTTTTACTGAAGGTAGTTAAAAACTTACTATTCATTATAAAGGTCTGTCTGTGTCAGCTAAGTGTTGAGAGGTGGAGAAGAAAACTGACCTGTTACTTTTTATGGAGCTTTCATAGTAGTTTTTCTAAGTGTCGTGTAAAGACCGTTGGGTCTCTTTCAGGGAGCTTAAGGGTTATCCCTTTCTAACTATATGTATGAAGTTCATTTTCTTAATTTTCAACCAAAATAGCATGTCATGTAACAGATTGAGTGCAGAAGCTACTATGACAACTCATATAGAATATAGCAGTGCTAAGGATTTTAAAACTCTGAAGTGAACACCTCTTTTTGTGTGCACTTGCAAGAATGTATATTCTACAGATGGGAAGAATGTTGTGTAAATATCGGTGTGGTCATATTGATTGATAGTGTTGTTCTGGTCTTCTATAACCATAATAATTTTTTGTCTGTTAGTTTCTGAGAGTGATAGGTTGAAATTAATTGTGGATTTTGTGTTTCTTCTTTTAGTTCTATTAGTTTTTGTTTCATGTAGTTTGATACCATCTTGTTAGGTAAAAATATTTATGGTAAGTTTTCTTTGTGCTTTGATTTCTTTATCATTATGTAATGTCCCTCTTTATCCCTGTTAAGAATGCTTTCTCTGTAATCTATTTTATCTGATATTACAACCACCCTAGCTTTCTTTTGATTCATGTTTGCATGTTATATATTTTTTTGTTATTTTATTTTTCTTACAATGTGTTTACATTTAAAGTATCTCTTTTTGGTAGATAACATAGTTGGCTTTGATTTTGCAACCAAGTTGACAGTCTCTCTCTTTTAATTAGTATGCTTGTGTCATTTACATTAATTGATCTGGTTGGATTAAAATCTTTCTTTTTATGAGCTGTCTTCTGTTTGTTCCAGCTGTTCTTTGTTTCTTTTTCATTTTTGCCTTCCTCTGCATTAATTATTTTAAAAAGATTTTGTTTTCTTTTTTTCATTGTTTCTACCTCTTACATCTTTTTTTAGTGATGCCTGAGTTCTTATACATCTTTAATTAATCTGAATATGTGCTAAAATAATATAATTTATGTTTACTATAAGGACCTCCCAACAGGATACTCTCATTTTCTTATTCGTCCTTTGTACTATTTTTGTTAAATAGTTTATTTTTACATATACTAGGGACATATAGTACATTGCTGTTGTTTTTGCTACAGAGAATTATTTCTCTGTTAGAAGAATTAAAAATGAGGAAAAATAAATTTTGTATTTGCCTTCATTAATGCCATTTTTTTGCTTTTCATTTTTAAAAATTTAGATCTCCATTTCTGTCTCATATCACAGTTATTTTGCCAGAAGAATTCTCTTTAATATTTCTTTTAGTACAGGACTGCTGGTAACCAGTTCTCTAGTTTTTGTCTGAAAAAAAATCTTTATTTTCCATTCATTTTATTAAAGGCATAGAATTCTTCATAGTTTTGTTTGTTCAGTACTTTAACCACATTTTGTGTTCTGGCTTGTAAATGTTCTACTGTACTGTACTTCTTAGTCTTTTTTTTTTTTTATGTGTCTTATGCTGTATATAATGCCTGTTTTTCTCTTACTGCATTTAAGAGTTTTTCCTTAATTCTGGGCGTTTTGAATGTGATAGTGTGTGCTGTGCATATGTGTATGTGGTGGTATGTGTTTTGGTTGGTATCCTTACTGTTCTCTAATGTTCTTGGATCTGTGGTTTGGAGTCTCTTGTTAACTTTGGAAAATTCTCAGTTATTATTTTTCAGATAATTGTTTTTTTTTTTCTTCTCTTTCCAGAATTCTTACTACACATGATTTGGACTGTTTGATACTGCCCTACATCTTTTAGGTGCTCTGTTATTTTTTTTTCTCCACTCATTTTTATCTCTGCATTTCATTTTTATAATTTCCACAAGTTCACTCTCAGCTGTTTGAGTGTGTTGATGAGCTTGTCAAAGGTATTCTTTATGTCTGCTTTCACGTTTCTCTTTTTGCCATATCTATTTGGTTATTTTTTTATAGCTTATGTATATGCTGAGATTCTTCTTTTGTTCACTCCTGTTTCTACCTTTTTGATTTTTTGACTTCAGTCCTGAACATATTCATCATAGTTAATTTAAATTCTTTATAGTTCTAACATCTAACTATATCTGAGTTTGTTTCTTTTGATTGCTTTGTCTCATGTTGGTATGTTGGATTTTTTCTTGTTTCTTTTTATGTCTTATAATTTTCTTAGTCAAAGCTGGATATGTTTCAGGGTGCCTGGCTGGCTCAGTCAGACAGAGCTTGCATCTCTTGATCTTCAGGTCATGAGTTTGAGCCCCATGGATGTAACAATTACTTAAAAAGAGAGAAAAGAAAATTAAAAACTGAATAAGTTTCAAAGACAATAGATAAATAGGGTTTATATATGGAAATGGGCATGTCTTTTCTGTTGGTTGGCTTTTAGTATATCTGTATGGGGGGACATTTCAGGCAATTCAGTCAAGAATTGGTTGAAGTTTGGGAATTTTTTTTGTTGGTATGGTTGTCCTTAGATACCTCACAGACTTCGAATTCCTTTGTTACCTTATATCTGGAGTGAGGCTTGGTTTTCCAGAGTCATTTTTTAAACATCTGCTCCTTCACTTTGTCTGAGAAGGACTTTCTTCTACACACTCTTTTTTTCCCCAATGGAGTAAACTATTTCTGGTTGCTGGTCTAGTGGTAGAAGGGTAGGGGTCTAGTTGAAGACCAAGGGATATTCTCTGTTGTTCTGATTCAGCCTCTGTCTTAGGCTTTATCTCTGGGGTGGGGTGGGGCGGTTCAGTTTTACCAATGATACTTCCCCTCTCTACTCTGTAAGATGTCTGTAATAGTTTGGACTCTGGCATATCCCTCTTTTTCCTCCAGTGTTTTTTTTTTTTTTTTCCTCCAGTGTTAGAGGATTTTTTTTCCCTTACATGCTCTAACTCTACCTGACCTGAGGTAGGTACTCTCTTTCTTCTTCCTCCCCTTCTTCCTCCACTTAAGTGTTTTGTTTTGAGAAAAGGTAGAGGAATTTACAGGTACTGTTGTTCCTTTCTTTCAGACTTGAACCTGAAGTGAGTCTTGCCTCCAGGCTTTCTTCTGAGCACCTAGGGAAAGTATGGAGCAAGGCTATATACGTGGATTTGAATTCTTCTGTGTTTTTGGCTCCTAGAGGTTCATTACGTAGGCCAATTTTCAAGCTTTAGTAATACATTATAAGCTTTTGCTGAGTTCTTTCCTGATTTTATGTCATTCACTGTCTGCTTCATGTATATAACTGCTGGATTCTTGTCTCTCCTTGAGTTAGATTTCTAACTGGTTGGTTGCCTTTTGATAAGTTGTGGTACAACTATGATTTTGCATGTTATCCAGCTTTGGTTTTATTCTATGGTTGAGAACCATGCTCTTTTCAGTTTTCTATATCCTATATCTTTCTCCATTACATTTTGGTTTTTTGTTTTGTTTTTAAAGATTTTATTTATTTTACAGAGATAGAGCCAGAGAGTGCAAGCAGGGGGAGCGGCAGGCAGAGGGTGAGGGAGAAGCAGGCTCCTCACTGAGCAGGGAGCCCCACGTGGAATCATGACCTGAGCCGAAGCAGCTACTTAACCAACTGAGCCACTCAGGTGCCCCTACATTTTGGTTTTGAGAGTTATAGGAAACTTTCTTCTTAGACAGGAAACTTAAGTCTTAGGTGTTTAAATTATTCTTTTAAAAATGTATTTAAGAAGTTGTAACAGCACTTTAGTTTTCTTTTCACTGTGTTTTTCTTTTAACATTTTATTGTTACTTCTTTCAATAAGCTAAGTATGTTAAAGGCAAATCTGTTGTGAAGATGTCCTTTTGTGCTGTTTGGCATAATTTGTATGTCACAGTAAATCAGTACAGTTGACCCTTGAACAAACTTGAACTGCTTTGACACTGTGCAGTTTGAAAATCTGTATAACTTTTGACTTTGTAAAACTTAGCTACTAATAGCCTACTGTTGACTAGAAGCCATACTGATAACATAAACAAATTAACACTTATTTTGCATGTTATGCATGTTATGTAAGCTAGAAAAAAGAAAATGTTATTAAGAAACTTATAAGGAAAATACATTTACAGTACTGTACTGTATTTATTGATATCGTGAGTTTACATTGTCTCTTTTAAGGTGAATCATCTGTCAGTATTTACATCAATATTGATTCACATGATACAAAAACACTCTATAGATGTTTTATATATTACTAATACTAAGTAATCAAAAATGAAAAGGTAATGAAGAGGAAATTCTTATATATTTATAGGTATTATGATTCATGCATTGATACTGAGGAAGTAGCAGTATGGTTGCTTTATGGTAGCCTAGTCTATGCACTAATGAACGAATCATAAAATCTTTATGGAATACAATATTATAGTCATAATGCTGTATTGGCATATAATGCTGTATTAAAAAACACTTATCTGTGGTGGTCAACTGATAAGCAGTTAATTCAATTATAAGAAAGGCATAATATACAGTGATATAATAGTTCTTTGAAAACAAAGTTATAAAACAGAAAAAAAAAAACCTAACATATTATTAATCTTGTATTAAATATCACTCACCTTAAGCCTGGATAAGAATAGGTTGTCTACTTCCATACAAGTCTTGCCTATCATGTTCTGTATGATTACTATTCCGGCAGTGACGATGATGACACAAAAGTGTCTCACACAGTTCTTGCCATACAGCTACTAGATTTCCACACAAAGAGACACACACACAACAGATAACTTTATTAATTGTATGGCATGATTGTTTATAATAATCTGTTAAATGGAGATGGGTCACCATAAAGGTCTTCATCCTCCTTGTCTTCATATTGAGTAAACTGAGGAGGAAGATGATGAGGAGGGTGTCTTGCTATCTCAGGGGTGGTGGAGGTGAAAGGGGAGACCAGAGAGGCAGGCACAGTTAGTGTAACTTTACAGAACTATATTATCATGTCTCTTTTTTTTTTTTTCAAAAATATTTCTATTATGGTACCAGTCTTTCTTCCAGCATTTGCATTAGTTTTAGTGCCAGTATCATAGAAGGGTTCTATGTCATGTCATAAAAGAAGTCAAAACCAATCTTAAATAATTGGAACCCTTCTGTCAGGTTTTCCAACATCTATATTTTTTTAGCACTTTTTCTGTGTTATCTTCCTTATTATCTGGTATTGGTTTGGAAGTACTCATCTCCATCAGGTCATCTTCTGTTAATTCCTCTGGTGTAATGTCTATCAGCTCTGGAATTCCTCCATGATCCATATCTTGAAATCCTTTCCTTCCCTCCCTGCCTTTTTTTTTTTTTTTTTTGTCCCCATTTCCACAGTCTCTTTAATGATTTCTTTGATTGGCTCTGTCATAAGTCCTGTGAAGTTATGCACAACATCTGGACACAGTCATCTTTTTTTTTTTTTTTAA
This sequence comes from Canis lupus dingo, assembly GCF_003254725.2. Lineage (NCBI taxonomy): Eukaryota > Metazoa > Chordata > Mammalia > Carnivora > Canidae > Canis > Canis lupus. Next base: position 28,238,891 of record NC_064245.1, on the reverse strand, counting down.
AGGATTTTGTTTATTCATGAGAGACACAGAGAGAGAGGCAGAGACACAGGCAGAGGCAGAAGCAGGCTCCCTGCAGGAAGCCTGATGTGGGACTCGATCCCAGGACCTGGGATCATGCCCTGAGCCAAAGTCAGATGCTCACCCGCTGAGCCACCCAGGCATCCCTGGACACAGTCTTCTCTAGCAGAAATTTATGGTTTCAGGCTTGATAGCTTTCTTGGCTTTTTCTATACAACAGTGGCACTTTCAAATGGTATAAACCTTATAGACTTCCATGATGTTCTGTCTGTTGGGGTTCTCTTCCATTGCATCAACAATGCTTTTATGATTTTTAAAAAAATATTTTGTTTATTTATTTGAGAGAGAGAGCACAAGCAGGGGGAGGGGAAGAAGGAGAGGGAGAAACAGACTCCCTGCTGAGCAGGGAGCCTGATGTGGGACTTGATCCCAGGACACTGGGATCATGACCTGAGCCGAAGGCAGATGCTTAACTGACTGAGCCACCCAGGTGCCCCAAAAAATGCTTTTATAGAATACTATGTGTAATGAGCCTTTACTTTAAAATTTCATGACTCCCTGATTTAGAGGCTGAGTTAGAGACGTTATATTTGGGGGCAAGTAGACCACTTTGACACCTTTGGTATTCAGGTCATGGAATTCTGGGTGGCCAGGGGCATTGTCTAGTGTCAGAGGAACTTTAAAAAGCAGTCCCTTACTGGCAAGATACTTACTTATTTCAGGGACAAAGCATCAATAAAACCAGTTCACAAGAAGAGTTCTCATTGTCCAGGCCTCCTTGTTGTATAGCCAAAGGATTGGCAATTGGTGTTTACCTTTTCCCTTTAAGGCTTCGAGGTTAGAAGTTTTATAGATAAGGGAAGTCTTAATTATAAACCTGACTGCATTTGCACAAAACAAATGGAGTTAACCTGTCCCTTCCTGCCTTAAATCCTGGTGCTCGCTTCTTTTCCTTACTAATAAATGTCTTTTATGGCATTTTTTTTCTCCCTTGAATAGAGTACTTTCATCTGCCTTAAACACCTGTTCTGACAAATATCTTTTCCTCTCAATGATTTTAAAAGCATCTGGGATCTCATCTGCTGTCTGTTGGTTGGCAGAAGCTGCTTCTCCTATTTTCTTGACATTTTTTAAGCCAAACCTTTTTCTAAAATTATCAAACCATCCTCTGCTAGTATTAAATTCTGCAGCTTTAGATCCTTCACCTTCCTTTTGCTTTGAGTTGTCATGTAATGGCCTCAATTCTTGATCATATTAGAGTAGATAGGTAGGCCTTTATTGTAGCATTCTTGCACCCACATAAAAGTTGCATTTTCAGTACAGGATAATGAGGTATTTAGCAAAAAGTGTAAGGTCTTCATACTGCTAGTGTAGCTGCAGTGATGGATTCATGATTTTCCTTTTCATGGAATGGTCCTTTCCCTGGATTCATTTATCTTGAAATGGTGGGCAACCACAGCTACAGACCTCAACTTGTGCTACATATCAAGCAATTCAAGTTCTTGAAATGTCATGACTTTTCTCTGTTCTAGGAAGCACTTCTAGGATTACTAAAGGCAGTTTGTATGAATCCTCTGGTGTTATTCAAGGTTTATTATATCATACTAAACACAAAGAAAAATATGCAGGAATTACGAGAGATCACTTTTTATTGCAATATACAACTTAGTAGAGAGATGAACTGCTTACCCAGAGATACTAATGTCACATGGTATTTTAAGTGGATAGTGGAAATACTTGAGCTCACCACAATAGCAACAGGAGGTGGGTATGCAACTATTACAGTAGTACAGTATGTACTACAGGTAATTATATGCAATTATCATTTAATACCACATCTTTACATTTGTATATGTGTCTCTTGACTATAAATGATGTCATGCACAGTCTAGGTGTTTGTATGCATAAGTTTTAATAACTTATTATAATAGATTTATCATTTACTACCATAAAATACGCAAAATAGCTTAGTATCTACATATAGTTGTGTTCATGACATAACTTTTTCTTTTTTTGATCTTTCTAGGCCACATGGTTTGTCTGTTTTCAAATGATGCAAATCTCCAAAAAAAAATTCCAGTACATTTATTGAAAGAAATCCATGTATATATGGGCCTACGGAATTTAAACCTGTGTTGTTCAAGGGTCAAGTGTACTTCCAAGTGTACACTGAGATGCAGAAGGTGGTGTTAGCTGTAGAGTTTTAAAATCCCTATCACTGTGGCACCTGGGTGGCTCAGTTGGTAGGATGTCTGCCTTCAGCTCAGGTCATGCTCCTGTGTCCTGGGATTAAGCCCCACGTCGGTCTCCCTGTTTGACAGGGACCTTGCTTCTCCCTCTTCCTGCCCCCTGCTCCTGCTCTCTCTCGTTCTTTCTCTCAAATATGTAAAATCTTTTTTAAAAAAATCCTATGCACTTTACAGTAGTTGAGGTTTTCAGTAAATATGGAAGTAATTTAAGCTTGATGAGACAGATGTTTTTAAAATATCTTTTGATCAGTTCTACATTCTTCTTTAAGCTGGTTATTTTGCACATACCTGATATTAAAAGAAAACACAAATGAGGTGAGTAGCATTGTTCCTTGAATGGCAAAAATAGGAAAGAAACATTTATATATGGTATAATTAAGAGTAGTTTAGGTATAGAACAGAATGATATATATGCATATATTAATGTATATATAAATATATGTAATATATTTGTAACAAACATTTATATTAAAATAAGTGAAGCCCCTTTAGTAAGAAATTCAAGGTGAATTGATATTGGTGATAAAGTTTTTAATTTATTTAATAAAAAAAGTTATTTGTTTTGGTTAATACTCCATGAGATGTATTATTTTTCTCTATGGAATTTTACTATAAGTAAGAAGCAGTACATACTAACTTGTGATATGAAATTAAAATAGTTGATTTAGAATTTAAATATATGTGAACACTTAAGGAAATAGTTGGGGTAAAAGGATTTTTCAAAATAGATTAAATAGGAAACTTGTAGTGTAGAAATAATAGGCCTTATAAAGTAAGGTATTAAGTTGTTTAAATGGTTGACTCCTGGGTGATTTTAGCTGTTTATGCTTTCTAAATTGAATGGCAATTCAGTTGTGAGATCTTAGTTGCTAGGAAAATTTTTGCTTAAGTAAAAGTTTTAATAAATATCAATCCTTATTTTCTGATTAGCTACAAAATAGTATTTTGTCAGTTGTATTCTCCCTGGCTCTCCTTAAAAGGGAATATTTTAAAGAATCTAAATTACTACAAATGAAAAGAAAATGTATAATCTCCCCTTATGTAGAAAACACTACATTGAGTATTTGAAATTAATTTAATTTGGAGAGCAGTATCCTTTTGATAGATAATTGGCTTTCTTGGGCAAAATGGAATTGAAATAATAGCCTAGGGATATATTTATCCCATGGTTAAAAATATTAGCTTCACAGATACACAGACAAGTCTCAGCATTTCTATTACCCGCTCTACATTTGGATCATTTTAAACATCAGTAAAATGGAGTCAGTATTATTGCCTACCTCACAGTGGATGTTGTAAACATAAAATGGATAGTGCATATGTTTGCCATGGTCACTGATACATAATATTCAATAAGTTAGCTATTATTACAAAATATAGGGTCTGTTAAATGTAGAGGATATAGACCTTGAACCCAGGTCTCGGTTTAAAATTTCATTCCATGTGAACCTTTTATTTGCCTCTGCTCTTGGCAGAGCACAGACAGGAGGAAGACAAAACCTAGGAGTCTAGGGATTCTTTTGTCCCAGTCCTATGCTTTTTCATTTAGACTAATCTAGTGAGTGGTTTCTTAATGGTTTTTATGGCCCAGACTGCATTATGAATCTAAAATTTTTGAGTCCCCTTTTTAAGAAAAACACACATATGCAAAATTTTATATACAATTTGGGTGGATTTATGCTGTTTCCTTTTAAAGCTTATCCGTGGAACACCTGTTCTTGGAGAAAGAATTGATTTCAGCACAAAATTATTAGAAGGAAAATGAGGTTGGTTTAGATAGTGTTGCATACCAAAATAACTTAAGGCAAGTAGCTGTACTTTGTAGGTTTCTTTTTATTCTACTGCCTTTATATCAGTAAGAATTTCATGTATTACTTTGTTATCTTGGTAGTAATGAAATTACCATGTCTCCAAAACGCTGAAGATCTTGTCAGAGGCCAAATGTCACTTGTGTAACCAGAATATTCTGTGAACAAAACTTTTAGTGTATTATTTTACTAGTGCTGTAGAGGTATCAACAAGTAACATTTATTGGTTACTTACTATGTGCTTGTATATTACCTGCTAAGCCCTTCACATCTTGTTCATCCATATAAAAGTAGATTCCATGTTACTCCCATTTTGTAAATAGAAAAGCTCAGATTTAGACTTAGATTTTGCTTGAAGTTACACAACTTTCAGTGAGAGATTTTAGATTCAAACCTAAGTCTATCTCTAAAGCTACATGCTCTTAACTACTATGTCAAGTTAACGAACATAAAACATTTAGTATTTTAGTTAAGTTATACTGTGCTCCCTTATCATGGGAACTCCCTTATACATTTTACAAATGTATGATTTTTGTTAGCTCTTTTGAAATGATGAAATACCTTTCTTCTCTGCTTCCCCAAATGGTAGTTGTAATTAATATCTCGGATACTGATAGGTAATGTGAAATAAACTATTAAGATCATATAAATCTATTTTCTTAGAATTTATTCTGGAAATTCGGGGGAGAACATTTTTGTTTAAAGGTGTGTAGTAACAGGGCACCTTGGTGGATCAGTCGGTTAAGCATCTGACTCCTGATTTTGATTCAGGTCATGATCTCAGTGTTACGAGATTGAGCCCCATATGGGGCTCCACTGTGTGTGGAGCCCAAGATTCTCTCTCTCTGGATCCCCCGGGCGTGCAGTCAGTTGAGTGTCTAGCTCTTGGTTTCAGCTCAGGTCATGATCTCACGGGTTGTGGGACTGAGCCCAATGGTTGGGCTCTATATTTTGTGGAAGTCTGCTTGGGATTCTCTCTTCCCTCTTTCTTCCCCTCTCCTGCTCACGTGCTCTCTCTTTCTCTCTCAAAGAAATCTTAGAAAAGGTGTGTTGTAACTTGCTAGTATATTATTTGAAGACATTAAGCCAAAACAAACTGGCTTGAGGTTCAGTTTTCCAGTAGACTTTGATCTGGAAGAGCTAGCATGGCAAGTAGTAGAAAACTTTTATTATTTATTGATTGATTCTGATGAAGAAATAGATGATATAGGTAGGTTTATTATGAATATATATTCACAATACCATAAATACTTGATTATAAACTGAGTCATGTTACAATTTAAAACTGCTTAGCTTAAATCATTGAGGGTGTTTTTTTCCCCAAGTATATTTGTACTTTTCCTTCTTTGGCTTAAAATGGCTATATACAAGCTGGGTTATTTATACAGTTTATTTCCTAATCTTTTGCAATATACAAGATCTACCCCTTTTGGTTCTGGATGCCGATAGAAGTCCTACACCCCTGATAATGTCTTTTTCTCCTGGACTTCTTTGGATTTTAGCTCTGGTACAGCCCTTCACCTGGGTGACCTGTCACTTTGATAGCTCTCTAGCCTTACCTGGCTTTACCCTCAAGCATCTCAAATGAACTTGATATTCATGTGATGATTGTATTGGTCAAGTTTATTAATTAATGCTTTACAGAGTCTTCCTCTCTTTGGTATATGGGAAGTTATTTATACTTAATATACTTTTTAACTCTATGATTAGCTCAATTTTTTTTCATATAAATTTAATTTTTAGGCTTTTGGCAGGGATTATAACTATCTTAAAACTGTTTTCACAGCATAGTCAGATTCACATGTTTTTATGTCAGTTTGATATAAAGAGCTATATTTTCAGTGACTGCTTGTTAAGTTAAAAATGAGGCAATGTGGGGCACCTGGATGGCTCAGTGGTTTGAGTGTCTGCCTCTTGATTTCAGCTCAGGGTTGTGGGATTGAGATCAAGTGCTTAAGCAAACAGATTCTAAAAGGCTAATAAGTTGGAACAGTTTTAGCAACAAAATAATGATAGTGTTTAATTTTAACCTAAAGAATAAAATAAATATCCATGAGTCCATACTGATAGAAACAAGTGATTAATAAACAGAGCTGAAAGGACAAATCTTTCTTACAGCATTTTAAATAATAATTGTGAATTCTACTCTTGCTAAGGGGTAGAGCCTAATTGTCCTCTATTTTAGTGTGGGGTAGACTTAGTGACTCATCTTAAAAGCTGAGTATGTGTTTGCCAAGCAGAAAAGAGGATGGTATTGGGCATTTTATACATAGTATAAAGAAAAGCATTGAGATAACAAGACATGTTCTTCCAGTTTCTATTATGAAGCAATTTTTATATGCTGGGTTACATTATTTGAACTTCATTCGATTCTCAGTGGGTCAAACATTAGAAGATGTAAGCACCACCTAGGAAGCATTCCTGTAAAGACAATTTTATAGTATGACATGGAGGTATATCTTGAGATAAGAGATGAGAAGCAATGGGGATTGGAGAAGAAACAGAAGTAGAAGTGAGTAATATTATAGAAGTCAAAGTCAAAGAGTGATTAAGAAAGATCTTTAGTGGGATGCCTGGGTGGCTCAGTGGTTGAGCTTCTGCCTTTGGCTCAGGGCGTGATTCTGGAGTCCCAGGATCGAGTCCCACATCTGGCTCCCTGAACGGACCGTGCTTCTCCATCTGCTATGTCTCTGCCTCTCTTTCTGTGTCTCTCATGAATAAATAAAATCTTTAAAAAAAAAAAGCTCTTTAGTGAGATGACATTAAAAAAAATAGAGACTTGAGAAATTTGATTTGGAAATTCATAGATTGCCCATGACTTTGAAGTACCTCTGGAAAAATAGGTGAAGAAACGCCAAGTTACAATGGTTTGAGAAGTGAATAGGAAGAAGGGAAGTGGGGAAAATCAAGACTTCTTATTGATGGGAAGGAGGAAGATCGAGTAGGTAGAAATTTAGCAGGGGAGACAGGATTAAAAGGAGGGCTAGTTGAAGATGAGAATTATGTGTTTATACACGGGGAAGATCCTAGTGGAAGAACTGAAGACAAATTAGGGAAGAAGATAAGTAACTACTGAAGTAGAGTGCTCCAGAGGAACTAGACTGATGGATTGAAGATTTTTATGCAAGTGTTAATTTTGAAATAAGTGATACTGTGTCCTCATAGATAAACAATAAGTTGGTTTGGTGGTATGTATAAACTTGGAAAGTCATTGTATGGAGAAGAAAGTTGAGGTTTATTTCTTTGGCTTCTGTTTTCATCCCTGGTGAAGGAAATAGTTTTATTCTGAGACTGAGAAAGTTGAAATGCTGAGCCTTAAAAATGTGTTTTGGGGTTAGAATGGTCACTGCAATGAAAAGAAAATGGAGTAAATTTGGGATGGTTAAAAATCTTGCCAAACAAATCAAATCCAACATATGTCATTATCAAGTAGGTAGAACTTTTCTAAGAATTCAGGGTTGGTTTAACACCTAAAAATTAGCATATTTTACCATATTATGAATAGAAAAACCATATGATTATCTTAATGTAGAAGAAGCATTTGATAAAATACAACACTCAGTCACTCATGATGAAAACACTCACTAAACTTAGAAGAATTTTAGCAGGGCCACTGGTGGTGCAGTTGGTTTAGTAACTGACTCTTGGTTTTGGCTACCGTCGTGATCTCAAGGTTATGGGATTCAGCCCTGTGTTGGGCTCCACTCTAAGCATAGAGTCTGCTTGAGACTCTCACTCCCTCTCTTCTGCCCCTCCCAGCTGTGTGCTCTTACTCTTTCTCTAAAATAAATCTTTTTTAAAAAAGAACTTTATCGACTTGATAAAGAATATCTATGAAAAACTGTAACAGCTAACACCATACTTAATGGTGAAAGACTAAATCTTTCTACCTAAGGTTAAGAATAAGATAAAGATGTTCATTCTTAACACTTCCATAAAACATTCTAGTGGAAGTTCTGTCCAATATAAACAGGCAAGAAAAACAAAGAAAAGGCATCCAGATTAGAAAGGAAGAAGTAAAACTGTCTTTATGTGCAGATTACTTGATCATCTATTTAGAAAATAGAAATGGAGAAATATACCTTGTTAATAGCTGAGAAGACTTGATATTATAGTGATGTGATCTCAAAATTATCTTTAAATGCAGTGCAATTCCAATAAAAGTCCCAGCAGATTGTTTTATAGAAGTAAACAAGGTGATTCTAAAAGGCATATAGAAATGTAAAAGCCTAGAATAACCAAAACAACTTTGAAAAAGGGAAGAAATTTGGAGAGCTAATTTCTCCTGGAGATTGGGAGAAAATCCTGCCAAACATGTATTTGATGAACAACTGATATATTCAAACTCACAAAACCTAACAATAAGAGGAAAAAACATGTAAAACCTTGGAAAAGGATTTTAACAGTTCACCATAGAAGATAAACTGATGGCAAAAGGCAATGAAAAAGTGCTCAACCAAATTCAAACCAATTGAGATAGCATTTATATACCTACTAGAGTGGCTAAAATGTAAAGGATTGATCATACCAAGTGTTGGTGAGATGTGGAGGAATTGCAATACTTCTACAGTGTCACTGTGACTTTAAAATGAAATAACCCCTTTGGAAAACAGTTTGGCAGTTTCTTAGAAATGAAGGATATACCTATTATGTGATCTAGCCATTCTACTTTTAGGTAGTTAACCAAGAGAAGAGGAAATTTATATTCATGTGAAGACTTATACATGAATGTTAATATTAATAACACCTTTATTTGTAATAGTGAAAAAACAAGAAATAACCTAAAAGGTTATCAGTAGGTCAATGAATTGACAGACTGTGGTATATATGTACAGTGGAATACTAGTCAGTGAAAAGGAATGGTCTTGATATGTGCAACAACCTGAGTTAATCTCAAAATAATTGTGTTGAAAGAAAAAGTATATACTTTATTGTTCATAAATAAATTATCTCATTTATTTAAAATTCTAAAATATGAAAACTATAGTGACAAAGCAGTGGGTGGGATGAAAAGGGAGGGATTATTGAGGTGCACAAGGAGACTTTTGGGAAATGCTTAGTATTTTGATTGAAGTAGATGCATGGGTATGCATATATGTCAGACTTATCAAAATGTATATGTAAAATACTTGCAGCTTACTGTATGTTAATTAAACTCAATGAAACTATTGAGTAATTTAAAAGAAAACAAAAACCTTTTTGCCAAGATGTTTGTGATACCATTGAAAATTGAAAGGACAAAAAATGAGTTTGGAGTTACAGTGTCATCATTGAGTATTTGGAAAAAGGGTTCACATATATTATTTTGATACCCTTAAATAGTTGCCAGTGTTATTTTTAAAAATATTTTTATTTCTCAGTATTTGAATATCAACATGGGAATATAAAGATATTGAGAAAAATGACACTTCCTCTTGTTTCTCTCCCTTCCTTTTTTTTTTTTTTTCCTTTTCCAAAGGAGTGACAGTTCATTCAGATTCTTTGTATTCTTCTTCGTCTATATTTGTCAGTTTGCTGTTCATGTACTCCAAGCTGCAGGATTTCATAATTGGGGCAACTGGTAAGTCATTTACTTTAATTACTCTAGTTTTAATATGTTTATCTAGTAATATGTTTAATATGTTTATCTCTGTATTATTTTTGGCTTCCTAAAAATAGTTAACATAGAAAAGGCAGATTAGCAAAAGTAAACAAAAATAAAAATAGTAAAAACTGTAGCTTAAAAAAATGTCAAAGGCATAACCTCTGGGCACATTCTACTGAAAATTATGTTGCCATTTTTAAAAACAGCATACTATAGCTAGTTTACATTAAATGTGTGTATAAGAGGACTAAGAGGAAGAGTGAAAAGGAGACTTGAGGAGTCATCAAATAGCTGGGCTAAGGATTGTGGAAGGGAGAGAAAAGAACTTCTAGGATTTTAAGGAAAAGGCTATTATGTTTAAAGTGCTATTTTAGCTATACAAACATATATTTCCATACACACACAAATACACACACATGCACATGGATACTTGTCTTTAAAAAATGCAATGCAATGCTCCCTCCTAGACCCTCAGAAACAAATTATTTAGACTTCGGCTAGGAGATAATAGCAGATTGGTATCTTACTTCATATGCTTTGGAGCAAACATTCCTTGAATGAAACAGTAGGTGGAAGAGTACACATCTCTAAAATTATCTCTCCCTCTCTTCTATTATAACTGAGTTGCATTCAGTTGAATTTTTATAAGCAAAAGCATGCACAAGGCCACTTTGTTCCACTGTATACATGAAATAAGTAGGTAACTAGACTATATTGAGGACTTAAATTTAGTATGCTACTTCTGAATCAGAGTGGAGACTGGCAATCAGACGATTGGTAGCTTTGTGATCTCCTAATGGTCATGTATACATGCAGAGAATTTATATGGATACTTTAAATCAGTTCTAAAAAAAAAAAAAAGCATACATTATCATTTCAAATAGTGTGTTTAGTCTTTGGCAAATGAGGGAAAAGAAATATTTTAAATGTTTAAAAAACATACTGCTTATGTTAACAGCACAAGTTTTTTCTTATTAAATTGAAATTTGTTTTTCAGCACGAATTTAGAAAAATGTGTTAAAATTGAGCATAACATTGTGTTTTTTATTTTTTTTTTAATTTTATTTATTTATGATAGTCACAGAGAGAGGCAGAGACATAGGCAGAGGGAGAAGCAGGCTCCATGTAGGGAGCCCGACGTGGGATTCGATCCGGGGTCTCCAGGATCGCGCCCTGGGCCAAAGGCAGACGCTAAACCGCTGCGCCACCCAGGGATCCCCGAGCATAACATTGTGTAGTGGCTACATAGCACAGGAGGCTACTAGAGAGGTGGCATACAGAATGACCTGTTTTAAGATACCTCAACCTCTTTTAAAAATTAAAAATTTTTGGGGTAGACCCGGTGGCACAGCGGTTTAGCGCCGCCTTCAGCCCAGGGCATGATCCTGGAGATCCTGGATCAAGTCCCACGTCAGGCTCTCAGCATGGAGCCTGCTTCTCCCTCTGCCTGTGTCTCTGACTCTCATTCTCTCTCTGTGTTTCTATGAATAAATAAATAAAATCTTAAAAAAAAAAAAAATTTAAAATTTTTGTTTATGTTTAAAAGTTGCCCTTTTATAGCACATTCACATTCACTTCTGTCCTGCTGTCATTTCCTTCTTAACCCCAGCAGTCACTAATCTGTTCATCATTTCTATTTTATTTTGTCATTTCAAGAATATTATATAAGTGGAACCATAGGCTATGTAACTTTTGTCTTTTTGTGCTCAGCATAGTTCTCTGGAGATTCATCTAGGTCATTGTATCAGTAGTTAATTCGTTTTTATTCCAGAATAAAATTGTGGATATACCACAGTTTGTTTAAACATTCACTAGTTGAAGGACTCTGGACTGTTTCTGGTTTTAGTCTATTATAAAATAAAGTCTCTGTAAACATTAATGAACAAGTTTTGTGTGAACATCCATTTTCACTTCTCTGTGATAAATACCCAAGAGTATAATTGTTGGTTCATCCGAAGTTGCATGTTTAATGATTTTTAAGAACCTAACAGACTTTTTCTGAATGGCTGTATCATTTTACATTCCTACCAACAATGAGTGACTCAGTCTCCACTCGTGACCAGCATTTAGTGTTGTCACTTTTTAAAATTTATCTATTCTGATAGATGTATAGTGATACCTCACTGAGATTTTAAGTTGTATTTCTCCAGTGACTCATGGTGTTGAACATCTTTTTATGTGATTATTTGCCTCTTTATATCATCTTGAAGAAACATCTTTTCATGCTTTTTGCCCATTTTCTAAGTGAATTTTTTTTCTAACTCTTGAGCTTTGAAAGTTCTTCATATATTCTGGATGCTAATTGTTGGTTGGATATGAAGTTTGCAAATATTTTCTTCCATAATTAAGTAGAATTTAAGTGAACGTAAAGTAATAATGAGCTCATATATTTAAAAACAAAAGTAAAATCTGGTGGTACATACTTAAGGCTTGGTGCTTAGTGTTGGATTTGAATTTAGACTGTCATTTTTTAGATGTGTGACTCTGAGCACGTTAGTGAATATCTCTGACTCAGAGGATGATGTGCAAAATAGGGATTTAAAATATCATCTCTCTTATGGAACTGTGAGAATTAAATGAGTTAAAGAAGTGAATATTACCTGGCTTTTAAGTGCTGAATGTGTATTGGTTGCTATGTTATTTTTGAAAAGGCATGCATTCACTTATTTGTCTAATTATACCTTTTTAAAAAATTACTTCTTAGTGGTTGGATTTCATCCCTTACTGGTCTCAACCAAAGTATTCCCGTTGGAATCATGATGATAATCATAGCGGCACTTTTTACAGCATCAGCAGTCATCTCGCTAGTTATGTTTAAAAAGGTAAGTGAATTTTACATCTGTAAATTTATATAATTTTCTGTTTAGTTTCCATTTTCCCATTTTGCTCTTGATTCAGTGTAACCTCTGGCTGTTTTGTTGTTCTTCTTATGCAAGTGTGCTCTCTGAGGATTAAGCTTTTTACAATTAGAAGTTAAGCATAAAGAAAATTTCATCACATTTTTAACTTCTGTAAAAAGGGAATATTTTAAAATCCTTTTAGTTCAGGTCTTCTTTGATGAAGAGTCTACCTCATTTAAAATATTTTGGAATTTAAGAAAATATGTACTTGGGACATCTGAGTGGCTCAGTGGTTGAGCCTCTGCCTTCAACTCAGGGTGTGATCCTGGGGTCCAGGGATTGAGTACTGTCATCGGGTTCCCCACAGAGAGCCTGCTTCTTCCTCTGCCTGTGTCTCTGCCTCTCTCTCTGTGTCTTTCATGAATAAATGAAATATTTTAAAAAATATGTTCTTAAATGTTTTTAAAAAAATTTCTTTTTTTTAATATAAAGTATATTATCCTGATTAATACATAGAAGTAAAATTGTGTGGAATGTGTGTTTTGCATATATTTAAAATTGAAAAACATGAATTACGAGTATAAAGCAAGCTGGTGACAGGTTTGGGCTGGATTATAACATGAATTAATTTTTAGTGACTGCCCAATTATCTTATCTATACTTCTCTCTATAAAATTCCCATGGTTATTTTTATAGCCTTAAAAAAAATCATTACATAGAGTGAGAGAGAAATCAGTGGTTTTATTTGTTTATATAAAGTTTTATTGTGTCTTGGATACGTATTTTTTATATTCCACATGTGTTCAAACATGTAGATTCTACATGATCTAGAAACCCTGGGAATAACCTCTCTGCTTTAAGATGATAAAGATTTTTTGGTGGGTCTCATTTTAAAGAAGATAATCCCTTAGAACAGTTTTCTCTTTGTTTTTTACTATCTGGTAACTTGAGAATATGTACAAAGAATACTTAGAATAATAATTTTTTTTTTACTTAGAATAATTGTGCCTTATATTTAAGAACACTTTGCACTCCTGAAATATTTTACTTACACTTTTGTCTTTTATTCTTCTCAAAACTGTGAAGCCTAGGCTGTGTTCTTTCTGCCCATATTTTGCTATTCATTTTCTCTCTTTTAAAAGCTTTTATTTCTTTTCTGAACTACTCACACGTACTATCAAAACTCAGCCTCCGAAAGTTACTAAATTCTGTAGCCTTTTGCAATTACCTTTTTTTCTTGAACTCTGCAGTCTTCTATATTACAATTGGCTCCTTTTCCTCAGACTTTGTAATTGTCTGCTGATTCTCCTGCCTTTGAGGCTGTTCTTTCTCCCTCATTTCTTTGTCCAGCTCCTAAGTATAGGTCTTCTAAATGCAATCAACTCTCTGCTTTTTGTGCCATATAATCTTTTTCTTTGGAGATGTTAGTATCTTCCATTGTTTTTTGGGTTCCTTCTCTTCTCTGTTGTGGGTAACCTAGAATGTTGGAGTTGGAAGACATAATGCTTTGTATAAAAATCAACTTGCTGGCTTACCTAAGCACCTAACGTGAGTGTTTAGATCTCCAGTTGATTGGTATCATCATCTCGCAGTAATGCATTAGCGACTCATCAGTTTCTTCTCAGAACTAGCTCTTCTTCCAAAAGTTCTGATTCATAGTCAAGAAACTTAATTAAGACCACATAATACATGATTTCATTTATATGAAGTGTCCAAAACAGGCAAATCTATAGAGATAGAAAGTAGATTGGTGGTTGCCTTCGCCCAGAGGTAGGGCGGAGAAGGATTGCTAATGGTTATAAAATTTCTTTTTGAAAAAAAAAAAAAATAAAAAAATAAATAAAATAAAATTTCTTTTTGGAGTGATGAAAATTTCTGAAATTAGATTTATACATGATATACTCACAACACTATGAATAAATATTAAACCCCACTTAATTCTACACTTTAAAAGAGTAAATTGTATATTATGCAAATTTTTATCTCAGGGAAGCTGTTTTTTAAAAAGGAACATTTATTAAGTCCCTACTATAAATTTGGTAATGCTAAGTATTTTCTCATGATTCCGTTTAAATTTATGTCAGCACTTTGACTGCTTTTGATACTTTTTTTTTTTTTAAGATTTTATTTATTTATGAGAGACACAGAGAGAAGCAGAGACATAGGCAAAGGGAGAGGCAGGCTCCATGCAGGGAGCCTGATGTGGGACTCGATCCCGGGACTCCAGGATCATGCCCTGGGCTGAAGGCAGATGCTCAACCGCTGAGCCACCCAGGCGTCCCGGTTTTGATACTTTTTAAGTCACTTTCCTAGATACTTTTTTGAATCTTTTTCATCTTTTCTTCTTTTTGATTCCTGGCCTCAACTAGCCCAGAAATTTTTTTTAGGTCACTCAGACTCCCAACTTCCTTCAGTTTTATATGTAGTTACTATCTTAATCTTTAAAAAAACAAAAAACAAAAAACAAAACACAAAACAAAAAAAAAAAAACCCAAAAAACCAAGCCCAACACTCTGAAGATTTTTGAAGTGGACTGGGTTGGGAATGGGATTTTAGTAGTTGTACGAAATAGGGCTAGTGTTGACCTTTTACTGCTTCTGGATCCAGACTCTCCTCTAGTCAAACTGTATTTCTCAGTTTCTTTATATATATTACTTACATTCCTTTGTTCCAGTTTATGTTCATCCTATGCCTCTTGACTCCTAGGTTGTTTCATCTTTTATGTCAATTGAAGACCTGCTAGTGTTCTTTCAAGATCTAGCTCAAGTCTTCATGTCTATTTCACAGAATCTTTCTCATTACCCATGTGTTAGGGATCAGGTAATTCTTTTTTTTTTTTTTTTTTTCCCTTGGGGAATTTATTGTAGGTATTACTCACTGCAGCATTGGGACACAGGCCACTTTATATACCTTACATTCTGGGTACTCAACTTGTTAAAGTTCCTCTGGGTGAACATGTCTTTTAGCTTTGGAACCATACACTCAGATTGAAATTCTGGCTCCTTGACTTAGAGCTTTGTGAGCTGAGGCAGGCTTTTGTAACCACTCAGGTTCAGTGTCATCACCTATCCTCTAAGCCCCATTAGAGCAGAGACCTAGTCTGCTTTTTTTTGGGTTGTGTTTCTTACATCTGGAGTCACTGTATGTGATAGGCACTCAAAGTATTTGTTGAATGTAGGAAGAAATGGGACTAGTAACTACTTCCATAGTGTTGAGAAGAGGATTAAGTGAAACAGGGAACATGAGTTGCACAGCACAGGGCTTTCTCAATTAAAATTAACTTTTTTTTTTTTTTTCCTGATCTTCTTGACCCCTTTATCAGTTTATATTGCAGGATCTGACTTAGTGTCTACTTTTGTTTAGTAAATGCCTGTATCAATCAATGTTGTACCAGGGAAACAGAACAAAGAGATTTATTGACAGGAATTGGCTTATGTGGTTGTGGGGGCTTGCTAGGTTAGTCTGAAATCCATAGACAGTCAGGGAAGGTTGGAAAATCTCAACCAGAAGCAGAAGTTCTAGTTGCAGGTAGGAGTTTTCTTCTTCCTCAGAGAAACCTTAGTTCTATTCTTAAGTCTTTCAACTGATTGGATCAGGCCTACCTAGATAACTCAGAACACTCTGATTTTCTTAAAGTCAACTGATTAGTAATCACATGCACAAAATACCTTCACAGCACACCTAGATTAGTGTTTGATTGATAACCGAGGACTATAGCTAGCCAAAGAAACTTGACTGTGACAACATCTCTTTGGACATTGCTTTAATTATTCCCTAAGTTCAGAATACAGTAGAGGGTTTTGTGATATGTTGCAGATTCCATTCATTTGTTAACCATTTATGATGATGAGTTATGTGTCAAGTACTGCACTATGAGTTCAAAGAGCTAACTTTTTGGTGTGAAGGAGAAACAAGTGATTAGGTACCACAATTTACTGATTTGGTGGCTATTTATAGGGACATCTAGATCTCTCTAGAGATCATAGAGGAGAGACACTTAAGTTTTGGAGATCTTGTTAGTAGTGAGGTTTTTAAAAGTATTATCTTAACTCCTGTTCATCATGGTATCTTAGCTATCTAAGTAAAGGAATTGGGAGAAGGGAGAGGGTAAGTAGATACCATGTAGAAGGGGTGCCTTTTTTATATTTAGTTGCAGAAATTAACTATATTCAGGGTTATATATATATATATATATATATATATATATATAATTAACTATATTAACTATATATTTAAATATATACTATATTTAAAAGTAGCTCAGTATAGACGGGAAATAAACCTGGTACGTGAATTGGCGGGGGGGGGGGGGGAATGTGGGGTGTTGTTTGTGGAGGACAGGGAAAGAGGAGGCTGCACACATAAGATATATTCTGCAGGATCTTGTAAGCTGGGAAAACTTGTTAAGAAGTTTGGATCTTCTCCAGAGTGGTGGTGAGCCATAGAAGAAGTTTCAAGAGGAAAATAATGGAATTGATCAATTCGAGTTTTAGAAAGACTATTCTCTCTCTCTCTCTCTCTCTCTCTTTTTCTTTGTATATATTTTTATTGGGAGTTCCATTTGTCAACATATAGCATAACACCCAGTGCTCATCTCATCAGTTGCTCCCCTCGGTGCCCATCACCCAGTCACCCCATCCCCCCGCCTGCCTTGCTTTCCACTACCCCTTGTTTGTTTCCCAGAGTTAGGAGTCTCTCATGTTCTGTCTCCCTCTCTGATATTTCCCACTCATTTTCTCTCCTTTCCCTTTTAATCCCTTTCACTATTTTTTATATAATTAATATAAATTAATGAGACCATACAATGTTTGTCCTTCTCCGATTGACTTCCTTCACTCAGCATAATACCCTCCAGGTCCATCCACGTCGAAGCAAATAGTGGGTGGGTATTTGTTGTTTTTTTTTTTTTTTTTTTTTTTTTTTGGGTATTTGTTGTTTCTGATGGCTGAGTAATATTCCATTGTATATATAGACCACATCTACTTTATCCATTCATCTGTCGATGGACACCGAGGCTCCTTCCACAGTTTGGCTATTGTGGACATTGCTGCTATAAACATTGGGGTGCGGGTGTCCTGCCATTTCACTGCATCTATATCTTTGGGGTAAATCCCCAGCAGTGCAATTGCTGGGTCGTAGGACAGTTCAATTTTTAACTCTTTGAGGAACCTACACACAGTTTTCCAGAGCGGCTGTACCAGTTCACATTCCCACCAACAGTTCAAGAGTGTTCCCCTTTCTCCACATCCTCTCCAACAGTTGTTGTTTCCTGCCTTGTTAATTTTCACCCTTCTCACTGGTGTGAGGTGGGATCTCATTGTGGTTTTGATTTGTATTTCCCTGATGGCCAGTGATGCGGAGCATTTTCTCATGTGCTTGTTGGCCATGTCTGTGTCTTCCTCTGTGAGATTTCTGTTCATGTCTTCTGCCCATGTCATGATTGGATTGTTTGTTTCTTTGCTGTTGAGTTTCATAAGTTCTTTATAGATCTTGGATACTAGCCCTTTATCTGATAGATCATTTGCAAGTATCTTCTCCCTTTCTGTAGGTTGTCTTTTAGGTTTGTTGACTGTTTCTTTTGCTGTGCAGAAGCTTTTGATCTTGATGAAGTCCCAATAATTCATTTTTGCTTTTGTTTCCCTTGCCTTCCTAGATGTATCTTGCAAGAAGTTGCTGTGGCCACGGTCAAAAAGGCTGTTGCCTGTGTTCTCCTCTAGGATTTTGATGGATTCTTGTCTTACATTTAGAGCTTTCATCCATTTTGAGTTTATCTTTGTGTGTGGTGTAAGAGAATGGTCTAGTTTCATTCTTCTGCATGTGGCGGTCCAATTTTCCCAGCACCATTTATTGAAGAGACTGACCTTTTTCCAGTGGATAGTCTTTCCTGCTTTGTCGAATATTAATTGATCATAGAGTTGAGGGTCCATTTCTGGGTTCTCTATTCTGTTCCATTGATCTATGTGTCTGTTTTTGTGCCAGTACCACGCTGTCTTGATGATCAGAGCTTTGTAGTACAACCTGAATCTGGCATTGTGATGCCCCCAGCTCTGGTTTTCTTTATTAATATTCCCCTGGCTATTCGGGGTCTTTTCTGATTCCACACAAATCTTAAGATGATTTGTTCCAACTCTCTGAAGAAAGTCCATGGTATTTCAATAGGGATTGCTTTAAATGTGTAAATTTCCCTGGATAGCATTGACATTTTCACAATATTAATTCTTCCAATCCATGAGCATGGAATATTTTTCCATCTCTTTGTGTCTTCCTCAATTTCTAGAAAGACTATTCTCAAATAGATTTGGCATTTGTGGGGCAGGATATATGGTACTGGAAGAAAAGAAGCCTGGGAGACAAGGTAGGAAGTCGGTGAGTCATGGTGGTGGCCAGAACTAATGAAGTGGCAGTGTGATACTTCAAGGGATACTTCCCTTGACTATATCAAGGGAAAATGAGCAGTTAGTGATTGATTGGACCTGGGCCTGGAAGTGTAGGTTGAGGGAAGACTCAAGGAAGACACGAAGGCTTTTTCGATGGTGGGTCATTCAGGAAGAGAGTACAAGAAGAAGGAAAGATATATGGGCATCAGGGCACCTGTCTGATTCAGTTGTTAGGGCATGTGACTCTTACAGGGTCATGAGTTCAAGTTCCACATTGGGTGGAAGCCTATATAAATACATAAATATTTTATGTATTTAGGAGATATATGGGCATCAATTTCTTTTCTTTTTTTTTTTTTAAAGATTTTATTTATTCATGTGGGACACACACACACACACACACACACAGAGGGGCAGAGACACAGGCAAAGGGAGAAGCAGGCTTTATGCAGGGAGCCTGACGTGGGACTCAATTCCAGGTCTCCAGGATCAGGCCCTGGGTGGAAGGCGGCGCTAAACCGCTGAGACACCCGGGCTGCCCATCAATTTATTTTCAACATTGAATCCAGAGGGTTTAAAATAACATTGGGGCACCAAAGTATAAACACATGGTAAGCTTTGGATATTTAAGTTGGGAGCAAAGGAAAGAGCTTTAGGCAGGATTTCTAGACTTGGAAAGTAATGACTTCTTGATGTAAATGAAGCCTAGAAAGTGGGTTAAGGTAGTGAGACCAGGTTAGAACACACTGCACATCTGCTGAGGAAAGAATGTGGAGGGAATTTTAACCAGTGGCGATGGTGGAGTATGTGGCACAGACGATTAATACAGTCTGAGTGTGGAGAAAGTGTTTATTCTGCAGCTGCTATGTGCAGCACTCCAAAGTCTTTGACCAGTAGCTTTGCCCCCAATACTTAATTCTTTAAGATCCAGCCCATTTTAGGAAAATTTTTAGTTGTGCTGATTGTATGCCAGGGGCATTCAAAAGAAATACGATTGCTTCCCAAATAAATATATTAATATGGGAATTGTGCAGCATACTCCACTTTGGTTGACATTATTATTATTATTATTATTATTATTATTATTATTTATTATTATTATTTTGCCCCATAATTGAAGAAGTTACCAGTTAACTACTTTTATATGTGTTCACTGTTGGTCAATGCAACACAAGTCCCTGAGCTTCTCTGAATCTCATATTCTAGTGAAATACGAATTTAGATGAGATGATTTTCTGTATGATTTTATGAAGTACAATTCATGGGGATAATATAGGCTCAAATATAATTTTGGCTCACATTTCATACTTGTAGTGTCAAGGATTTCTCTTACTGTGGATAGAAATTGAGATCCAGTAAAAATGTCTAATTTTTAATTTTCTTTTTCTACGCTTGCTTAAAACTGGCTTTCCTCTGTGTGTATGTAGCCATAGTTGCTAACCACTAGGGGTCAGGCTCTTCATAAACAGTTAATGCCCTCCAAAATTCCCAAATGCACACTTCTTGCCTCTAGAATATTATCACATGTTTTTAGACTACTCTGTGTCTCCAGCCCAGCTAAACATGCTCGGTGGTATATATTTATTTAAATTATAATGAATACAATTTTAAGAATTCTTTTGGCATTCTGAAGCCTTGCATAATTGAGTAAGTAATCATTGCTATATAAAGTGCCCAGTAAATGCTATGGTGTATCTCTGTTTCCTCCTACTGTCACTTTATAAATGAAATTTGGAAAATTGAAATCCAAGAATATCTATTTCTTCACAGATAAGGGAACAGTTCAGCTCTTGCCTTTCGCAGATAGATTTCTTAAGCTTTCACTTAGGTTGTTTCTAAAAGGTTTTTTTTTTTTTTTTTAAGGTCTTTTTATAGTAAACAAATAGAATTGAGTAAATTTTGGACTAAGGGGGAAGTATTTTCAATGGATCATACCAGAGGAATCCAAAAATTTCTTTCTTTTAGTTGGTACTGGTATAGGAGTCAGAATAACTTAGTATGGAAGAGACAGATGATACATAATTTGTATTCCTTTTTAGGACTTTCGTTTTTTAAAGAATTTATTCATTTACTCATGACAGAGAGAGAGAGAGAGGCAGGCAGAGACACAGGCAGAGGGAGAAGCGAGCTCCATGCAGGGAGCCCGACATGGGACTCTATCCTAGGTCTCCAGGGTCAGGCCCTGGGCCAAAGGTGGCGCTAAACCACTGAGTCACCGGGGCTGCCCTAGGACTTACTTTTGAATGATTATTTTTCCCATTAAATTTAAAAACTGTTCATAGACATTTGTGTTCACAGTAATAAAGTAATTAATAACGTAGTTTTTTAAGCATTGCAAGAGAATTTTAGAAGAAAACTTATTTCAGGGGCACCTGGGTACATCAGTCAGTTAAGCATCTGCTTTCGGCTCCTGTGATCCCAGCTGAGTTGACTTCCTCCTCTGCCCCTGCCCCTGCCCCTACTTGTGCTTTCTCTCTTCACTGTCCCTGTGTCTCTCAATCCCTCTCTCAAATAGATAAATACAATCTTAAAAAAAAGAAAAAAACTGATTTCACTTTTTAAAAAAACAAGTTTCCTTAAGTGATTGAAATTTTTTGAAAATGACAGCATATCCATTCTGGAAATACTTTTGTGTGAGAGTACAGAACTTGGGTGTATGAACCAGAATAATGACAAGTCTCATTGATTAGTTAAATTGGTGTTTTGTAGTAAATGCTTTGTGAACATATCCTCTTATATTTGGGTAATAGTCTTCTTTAGATTGAAAGTGATACTTTCACTTTCTTTGAAAACCTTTCTTTCTTTCTTTCTTTCTTTCTTTCTTTCTTTCTTTCTTTCTTTCTTTCTTTCTTTCTTTCTTTCTTTCTTTCTTTCTTTCTGCTTTATTTGGATCTGGGACAGGATGCGAGTAACTTTTTTTTTATAGTCACAAATAGTATGCTTACTTGTCTCTTGATCTCTTTCTCTGAATCATCCAGCACTACAAATTTTCCTGATTATGAATCAATTTCATATGATTCACATTGCCTGCATTAAATGTGGGTCCACATGCTTGTTTTCTTCATTCAGAGGACACACAGTAGGTACAGTAATATTTTTGAGACCCTAGAAAAATTGACACTCTGAGCAAGTATTTTATACCCTGTCCTCAAGTGGTATTCTTAGTATGTTCATTTTTTTCTGACTGCCCCCTACTTTTATTTTGTTATTCTTTTCTGTAAGTACTAAGCTTACTTAATACATCCCAAATCAAGATTAATATGTCTAAATTATTGTAAATCATCTTTACTTAGGCATGTTCAAATTTGTTAGCTCTGGTAGTATTTATAATGCTGTACACATTTTTATCTAATCTTTATATGTTCATTTTTAACAACTTATGTTGAGTGATAATCATATGTAATTTATCCATTTTAAGCACGCAGTTCATTGTTTTTGATATTACATTATTTTTTCAAATTGTGGCAAAATATATATAAAATTTGCCATTTTAATCATCTTTAAGTATACAATTCAGTGGCATTAATTATATTCACTCTGTTATGTAACTGTAACCATTATTTCCCAAACTTTATCATGCCAAGCAGCACTTTGCAGTCATATAGCAATAGCCCTCCATTTCCCCCTACACCCTGCTTGGCAAGCTCTAATCTACTTTCTGCCCCCAATGAATTTGCCTATTATAGATATTCCATATAAGTGGAATTTTTGGATATTTTCCTTTTGTGTCTGGATTATTTCACTTAGCATAAAGTTTTTAGGGTTCATCCATGTTGTATGTATCATAATTTCACTCTTTTTTATAGCTAAATATTCTGCACATATATATTATATTGCTTTTATTAATCTGTGGATGTGTACTTGGGTTGTTTCTACCTTTTGGCTATTGTAAATAATGCTACGCTGAATATTGGTGTACAAGAGCCTGTGCTAGTCCCTTTGCTTTGAATTCTTTTGGGTATATACTTAAGACGAATTGCTTGGTAGTCAAATGGTAATTCTATGTTTAGTTTTTTGAGAAACTACCAAACTTTTCTACAGTGGCCATACTGTTTTGCATCCCAATCAGCAATATAGCAATATACTATATTTTACTATATTTATATATTTTATATAGTATATTTTCCAATATACTATGGAAACATATGCTATATTTTCCATAGTATATTTCATACCATCCTAGTAGGTGTGAAATATACTATGATCACTTTTAATTTTTAGTTTTTTTCCAAAACTGAAATTACTTCAATATGGTACATATGATTACATAAAAATTCAGTTTTCACAAATAGATTATACTATCTTCTAAACTTACTCACTACAGTTATTTATATCTAATCATCTGTATAAAATCATATATATTAATATATACTTAAATCATAAAGAAGAGAGAGCACTCAACATTGAAACTTATAATCAATGAAATAAATATAAATTAATATAATAAATATTTATAAATATAAATAAATATAAATAAGCATAGTCATATTTTTAAACAGTATGTTGAGGACATTAAAAATTTTTGTTCTAAATACTTTTTACTTTTTATTAACTGAATTATAGTTGACATACAGTATTATATTAGTTTCAGGTGTACAAATAGTGATTTGACATTTGTAAACATTAGGGGGCTCCTGGGTGGCTCAGTTGGTTAAATACTGAACTCTTGATTTTGGCTTAGGTCATGATTTTCAGGGTTG
Organism: Canis lupus dingo; assembly: GCF_003254725.2. Lineage (NCBI taxonomy): Eukaryota > Metazoa > Chordata > Mammalia > Carnivora > Canidae > Canis > Canis lupus. Next base: position 28,215,315 of record NC_064245.1, on the reverse strand, counting down.
TGAGTTTGAGCCCCCCACACTGGGCTCCGAACTGGATGTGATGCCTACTTAAGATTATCTTCCATGGAGATCCCTGGGTGGCTCAGCGGTTAAGCTCCTGCCTTTGGCCCAGGGCGTGATCCTGGAGTCCCCCGTGGGATTGAGTCCTGCATCGGGGTCTCTGCATGGAGCCTGCTTTTCCCTTTGCCTGTGTCTCTGCCTCTCTCTCTCTCCGTGTCTCTCATGAATAAATAAATAAATAAAGTCTTTTTTTAAAAAAGGTAAATATTATGAAGTACTTTCCATGATAAGTATCGTTACCCTCTGTCAGCATACAAAGTTACACATACTTATTTTGTGACTGGAAATTTGTACCCTTAATCCCCTTCATGTATTTTGCCCATCCTTTCACTTCTGTACCACCTCTCCCAGGACCCCAGCAACCATCAATTTGTTCTCTGTATTTATGAGTCTCTGTTTTTTTTTTTTTGTTGTTTGCTCATGTATTTTGTTTTTTAGATTCTGCATGTAAGTGAAATCATATGGCATTTGTCTTTCTCTGACTTAATTCATTTAGCATAATACCTTCTGGGTTCATCCATGTTGTTGAAAATGGCAAGATTGCAATCTTCTCTTGACTGAGTAATATTACATTGTGTTTTTATATATATATATATCTCTCACATCTTTATTCATTTATCAGCAGATACTTAGATTTCTTTTATATCTTGGCTATTGTAAATAATATGCAACAAACATAGGCATGCATATATCTTTTCAAATTTTGGGGTAAACAACCAGAAGTGGAATGACTGTCAGTATCATACGGTACTTCTATTTTTAGTTTTTTGAGGAATCTCCATACTGTTTTCCGTAGTTGCTATACCAGTTTACATGCCTACCAGCAGCGCAGGAAGGTTCCCTTTTCCCCACATTTTTGCCAACACTTGTTATGTCTTGTCTTTTTGAGGATAGCCATTTTGACTGGTGTGAAGTGGTATCTCATTGTGGTTTTGATTTGCATTTCCCTGACGATTAGTGATATTGAACATCTTTTCACATAGCTGTTGGCTATTTGTATGTTGTCTTTGGGAAAATGTCTATTCAAGTTCTTCCCATTTTTTAATTGTTATTTGTTTTTTTTTAAATTTTTATTTATTTATGATAGTGAGAGAGAGAGAGAGAGAGAGAGAGAGAGAGAGGCAGGCAGAGACATAGGCAGAGGGAGAAGCAGGCTCCATGCACCGGGAGCCCGACGTGGGATTCGATCCCGGGTCTCCAGGATAGCACCTTGGGCCAAAGGCAGGCACCAAACCGCTGCGCCACCCAGGGATCCCTGTTATTTGGTTTTTTAAGTTGTATTGATTCTTTATATATTTTGGATATTAGTCTCTTATCATTTGTATCACTTGCACATATCTTCTCCCATTCAGTATGTATTACCTTTTCATTTTGTTGATGGTTTCCTTCACTGGCAAAAAGCTTTTTAGTTTGATGTAGTCCCAGTTGTTTGTTTTTGCTTTTGTTACACTTGTATGAGGAGATATATCCAAAAAAATATAGCTAAAATTAATGTCCAAGAGTTTACTGCCTATGTTTTCTTTTAGGAGTTTTATGGCTTCAAGTCTTACATTATGTGTTTAATCTATTTTGAATTTATTTTTATGTATGGTCCAGTTTCATTCTTATGTATATAGCTGTCCAGTTTTCCCAGTACCATTTATTGAAGAGAAGGTCTTTCCCTCACTGTATATTCTTAACCTCCTTTGTCACAGATTAATTAAGCATATAAGAATGGGTTTATTTCTAGGCTCTGTATGATGTTCCATTATTCTGTGTGTCTCTCTTTGTGCCAGTATTGTACTGTTTTGATTACCATAGGTTTGTAGTAGAGCTTGAATCTGGAATTGTGATACTTTTGTCTTTGTTGTTCTTTGTCAAGATTGCTTTGGCTATTTGTGGTCTTTTGTGGTTCTGTATAAATTTTAGGATTATTCTAGTTTTCTGAAAAATTCTGAGATTGCATTAAATCTGTAAATTACTTTGGAAAGTTTGAGCATTTTAACAATATTCTTTGACTCCATGAGCATGATATATCTTTCCATTACTTTCTATCATAATCAGTTCATTTCATCAGTGTTTTATAGTTTTTATTATATGGGTCTTTTACTTCCTTGGTTAAGTTTATTCCTAGGTATTTCTTCTTCTTTTTTTGATGTATTTGTAAATGGAATTACTTTCATAATTCTCTTTCTTCTAGTTTATTGTTAGTGTATAGATTTCTGTATATTAATTTTCCGTCTTGCAACTTTACCGAATTCAGTTTTTTTGACGGAATCTTTAGGAATATTATCATGTTATCTGTGAATAGTGACAGAGTTAATTTCTTCCTTACCGATGTGGATGCCTTTTTTTTTTCCCTTGTCTGATTTTTGTGACTAAGACTTTCAGTACCATGTTGAATAAAAAAAGGCAGGAGTGGACATTCTTGTCTTATTCCTCATCTTAGAGGAAAAGCTTTCACTTTTTCATCACTGAGTATGTTAGCTGAGGGTTTGTCATATATGGACTTTATCATGTTGAAGTATGCTTTCTCTTTACCCACTTTGTTGAGAGTTTTTATCATGAAGCTGAATTTTGTGAAGTGATTTTTCTACATCTATTGAGATGATGATGTGATTCTTAATCATTCATTTTGCTAATCTGGTGTATCATGTTGATTGATTTGAAGACCTTGAACCATGTTTCATCTCTAGAATAAATCTCACTTGATCATGGTGAATAATCCTTTAAATGTATTGTTGAATTTGGTTTGCTAATTATTTTGAGGATTGTTGCATATGTGTTCATCAGGGATATTGGCCTGGAATTAATTAGTTTTCTTTCTTTCTTTCTTTCTTTCCTTCTTTCTTTCTTTCTTCTTTCTTTCTTTTTTCTTCTTTCCTTCTTTCCCTCTTCTCTCTTTCTCTCCTTTCTTCTTTCTTTCTTTCTTTTCTTCTTCTTTCTTTCTTTCTCTCTTTCTTTCTTTCTTTCTTTCTCTCTCCTTTCTCTTTCTCCCTTCCCTTCCCTTTTTCCTTCCCTTCCCTTTTTCCTTCCTTTCCCTTTTTCCTTCCCTTCCCTTTATCCTTCCCTTCCCGTTTTCCTTCCCTTCCCTTTTTCCTTCCTTTCCCTTTTTCCTTCCCTTCCCTTTATCCTTCCCTTCCCTTTTTCCTTCCCTTTCCTTTTTCCTTCCCTTCCCTTTTTCCTCCCCTTCCCTTTTTCCTTCCCTTCCCTTTTTCCTTCCCTTCCCTTTTTCCTTCCCTTTCCTTTTTCCTTTCCTTTCCCTTCCTTTTTCCTTTCCTTTCCTTTTTCCTTTCCTTTCCTGTTTCCTTTCCTTTCCTGTTTCCTTTCCTTTCCTGTTTCCTTTCCTTTCTCCTTTCCTTTCTCCCTTTCCTTTTTCAGTGTCTTTGATTTGGGATACTAAATGAGTAATGCTGGCCTCATAGAATGAATGTGGAAGCATTTCTTCTCCTCAATATTTTGGACTAGTTTGAGAAGAATAGGTATTAATTAGCTGTTCTTTAAATGTTTGGTAAAACTCACCAGTGAAGCCACCCAGTCCTCAACTTTTGTTCGTTGGGAGTTTTTTGTGTTATTGATTCAGTTTTGTTACTAGTACTTAGTCTGTTCAGATTTTCTATTTATTCCTGATTTAGTCTTGGAAGGTTTGTATGTTTTTAGGAATTTATCCATTTCATCTGGGTTGTCCAGTTTGTTGATATATAATTTTTCATAGTAGTCTCTTGTAATCCTTTGTATTTCTGTAGTGTTGGATATAATTTGTCCTTTTTTATTTCGGATTTTGAGTCCTCTTTTTTTTTGCTTGATGTATCTGTAAAGATTTATCTATCAATTTTGTTTATCTTTTAAAAGAACTGGTTTTTAGTTTCATTAATTTTTTTTTCTGTTTTTGTCTCTACTTTGTCTATTTCCATTATGATCTTTATTATGTCTTTGCTTCTACTTACAGTGGGTGTTGTTTGGTTGGTTTTTAGTACCTTTAGGTGTAAGGTTAGATTGTTTGAGATTATTCTAGTTTCCTGGAGGTTGCTCATATTGCTTTAAACTTTTTTCTGAGGTCGTCTTTTGCTTTGTCTCAAAGATTTTGAACTGTCGGGTTTCCATTTTCATTTGTCCAAATGTATTTATTTCCCCTCTCTGATGCCTTTGTTGGCCCATTGGTTGTTTGGTAACCTGTTGTTTAGCCTCTTTGTATTTGTGTTTTTGTCTAGTTTTTTCCTTGTAATTGATTTTAGTTTAATATCATTGTGGTCAGGAAAGATACTCAATGTAATTTTAGTCTTCTTAAATTTATGGAGTTTAATGGCTTAGTATGTGATCTGTCCTGGACAGTGTTCCATGTGTAGTTTAAAAGAATGTGTGTTCTGCTGTTTTTGATGTGGTGTTCTGTGTATGTCTATTAAGTCCATTTAGCCTAATGTGTCCTTCAAAGCCACTCCTTCCTTGATTGATTGATTGATTTTCTGCCTGAATGATCCTATCTATTGATGTCAGTTTAAAGTTCCCTGGTTATGTTCACTTTTAAAACAACCTGTAAAGTAATTATAAACTAAGCAATTTACTTTGTTACACAGATACAGTCTGCTAGAGCATTTGGGCCATTTGTTTAATCCCTAATAGAGGGCAGCCCGGGTGGCTCAGTGGTTTAGTACCTACCTTCAGCCCAGGGCATGATCCTGGAGACCCGGGATCGAGTCCCACATTGGGCTCACTGAATAAAAATATATGTATATATGGAATGGATCCCAAGCAGGGTTCAAAAAAAATTTTTTTTTTTAATTTTACTTATTTATTCATGAGAGACACAGAGAGGAAGAAAGGCAGAGACGCAGGCAGAGGGAGAAGCAGGCTCCATGCAGGGAGCCCGACGTCTCCAGGATTACGCGCTGGGCTGAAGGCAGGCGCTAAACCGCTGAGCCACCCAGGAATCCCAGGGATCAAAAAAAAAAAAAAAAAAAAAAAGAAAGAAAAAAGTCCCTAATAGATAAACAATTAATTATATAGTGGCTTCTACAACAAGTCACTATGCCCTATTGTTGTTGTTTTAAAGTAAGCTCTACACCCAGTATGGAGCTTGAACTCGTGATCCCAAGATCAAAAGTTGCATGCTCGGGCAGCCCAGGTGGCTCAGTGGTTTAGTGCCACCTTTAGCCCAGGGCCTGACCTGGAGACCCGGGATCGAGTCCTGTGTTGGGCTCCCTGCATGGAGCCTGCTTCTCCCTCTGCCTGTGTCTCTGCCTCTCTATCTGTGTCTCTCATGAATAAATAAATAAAATTAAATTTAAAAAGAGTTAAAAAAAAAATATATATATAAGAGTTGCATGCTCTGGGACAGAGCAAGACAGGTACCTTAGCAAGTTACTATGTCTATCTAATGGGATATAACAATGAGTGGAAATGTATACCTACAAACCCTACAAATGAAAAAAGCATGGTATATATCCATAAAAGATGTACAAGGTATTGGAGGTGCTCACAATAGGGAGAGCCACAACTTGGTCAGGCAGAAAGAGGACAGCAGTATATGAGATAGGCCTTTAAAGATGAGTGGGATTTCAATAGTGTGAAACTAGAGTATTAATCAGGAGGTTACAGAAGAGGTATCTGACCCAGATCTATAGACAGTTCACAGATGGCTTATAGGAAATGTTTAATTGAAAATGTTAGGCTAAGAGATCCATAAGTTTTTTTTTAAAAACTTAAAAATCAAAAAAAAAAAAAAAACTCAAAAATCGAAATTTCAAAAATTCATCTTTGTTTTTTTCCCCAGTTTTAAAAAAGTTAAAATAATTTTGGTATAACAGGCATCTTATACTAATAAAAGCATCATTTCTTGAAATTGTATTCTTTAAGCTTTAATGGAAATACATGTTTGGGATTATTTTGTTTAAGTACTGTACCATGGTTCTTTACTTTCCATAGTATATAGTATATAATTTTTGTGTCATATAACAGCACAGTATACACTGATATATTTTTGAAGATACATTAAGAAAGCAAGATTCCTTCTGGAGCTGTATCTTGGCTGTGACACTTCTACAGTTTTTAAAAAATTAATTTTTATTACATTTTACATATTAAATATTTACATAATTCTCATTTGATCCTTAGAAAAACTCTGCGAGACAGGGCAACAAATACTTGTTTCAGGGGAAGTAAACTTGAGGTTTTTTTTTTTTTTTTAAGATTTATTAATTTGAGAGAGAAACAGTGAAAGAGAGAACATGAGAGTGGGGAGGATCAGAGGGAGAAGCAGACTCCTTGGTGAGTGAGGAGCCCTGGGGTTTTAATCCTGGGACTCTGTGATCATGACCCAAGCCAAAGGCAGATGCCCAACTGACTGAGCCACCCAGGTGTTCTAAACTTGAGGTTTCGAGTGGTGACCAGCTGGGTAGAAAGTAGTGGAGTAAGTAGATACCAAATCTAGTGTTCTTTCTGTTGTTGCTCCTAGAACAAAATATTTAGGTTAATGCAATATTTATAACTGGAAGAGATAGCAAGTATTTAAGCTGTCTACTTTTTAAAAATTGTAATATTTTATTGTAAAGCTTTGTCCTTGTTTTCATAAGGAATATGAGCTATCAATAGATACCACTCTGAAACACAGCAGGGAAATGATGGGCTTTTCAAGATAGTGATACTTAAAATTAGCCTGTCATGTTGGAGCACTGATCAAAGAATCATTCTTTTCACATGGATCTAATGGGTTTCATACAGTATTTGAGCATTATGCACTGAATACATATGTAATCTTTTCCCTCTAGGTGGCTCTCTGAGTCTATATAGATTTGTACTATTGAGTACTGTGTACACACCTACCTTTATTTTGCCTACCTGCTTTGTGAGACTATGCATTACATTTTAATGTTCAGTTAACCAACATGTGAAAAAGTCATTTTCTCATCATTGTCTCAAAGTATTAAAAGAATTAAATTATGATAGGGCTCTAGTACTAGAAGAATAGAACTTTAGGGTTTACCTAAAGTGTACTTGTTAGCACTCTCTTCCTCTCCCTGACCCTTTTACACTTTGTTCCACTATAAAATGGCATTTGCTTTCGCCACTGTGTTAGAAGAAATCAGGGCTGTTGGAGTATTTTTATCTTCACCCTGGGCAGCTCTTCATTCCTTAATGTGGCTTTCTTCCCTAGGCATCTGTGAAAAGTCTCTGGCTTTTCCCGTTTCTCTTTTAATTATTCCTGTTGTTGTGGGTATCTCTTAAATACTGGTATCTTAACAGTCTTTGGTACTTGACCCTTTTTTTTTCCTCCATGGACCATTTCATTTATGTTAGAGTTGCAGCTACCATTGCTGTGCCATTGCTTTTCAAGTCCGTTTCCTGCCCATTCCTCCGTTGAGGTCCAGACTAAATCTTCAGCTGCCTGCTGTAGCAGGTCTAGAGCAGGTATCCAGTAGACATTTGTGGAATATATGAATATTTAGAACTTAGCATCTCATTTCCCCTCTAAACCAACCTATATTTTCTATTCTGTCTTCTTGAAACAACTTCCCAGTATCCAAGCTTGACTTAAAAATCTTTGACACATTCTATGTTTCCTTACTCCATATTTATTCCACAAGTAATCAGTCTCTACCTATACAGGACTGGGAAGAAGACTGACTTGGGTGCACTGTCCCAATCTTCCAGATCTGCTTTGATTGCATTCAAGGCCGGCTTTATTTAGACCTCATCAAAATGTAGTATAAGTTCCCTTTCTATCTCTTCCTCCCTCCCCCTAAGTTTGTAAGCATGTAATAAATAAACATCTAATTTGTTTTATTACTTCTTTTCTCAAATGTCTATTAAATTGGCTGATGTTATGTATTGGTGCACTTCATAGTTTATGCATCTTGAAACTTATGCTAATAGAGTTATTTTTGAACCTTGCTCTTGCAAATAAATCCCGAAGATTTAAGTGATAAATCAGTATGGGTTGACAGTTCCCAAAACTTTTCCTTTGTAAATCCTTTAGGACTTGACCATACACAAAAAGTAAAATGGTATATGGAGTGAGAGAGGATAGCAGCAGCATCTCTAAGAATATAAATAGTATTTGGTACATTAAATGATAAAATGATAGCATTTGATTATAATAAGGTTAGTGGTTTATATGTAGCCAACATAGAAATAGATAAGGTATTATTCTCTCCGAATTGTCTAAGGTAGTCAATTAATATATCAAAGTCTGAATATCTCTTCTTATATTTAAACCATTCTCTGTAATAAATAAGTAGGAACAGCAGGAAACATAGCCTTTTGCTTTTGGTTAAGAAGTTTTTACAGTTGGTTTAGCATAAACATAAGTATCTCTTGTGCTTTGGAGATAAAATGGAAGTGTCTTTGTTAGGAAAATATTTAAATACAAGATTGTGTACTGGTGTCATGGCTGATGTTCTTGACCTTAGGAATCATGGCTATAGTCTATTTTATCTCTGCGTAAAATTGAGATTAATTGAAGAGTTGCTGAAAATGAATGTATAGATTACCACTTACTTTGTCCCACTTTTTTGTGCCTCCATAGGTACACGGACTATACCGCACAACAGGTGCTAGTTTTGAGAAAGCCCAACAAGAATTTGCAACAGGTGTGATGTCCAACAAAACTGTCCAGACTGCAGCTGCAAATGCAGCTTCAAGTGCAGCAACTAGTGCAGCCCAGAATGCTTTCAAGGGTAACCAGATTTAGAGAACCCTCCAACAATACACTGGTATCTTCTGACTGTACTTTTTCTCCAGTTACTGTATTCTATAAATATTTTTATGTTCAAAACACAGTACACATGGCATGTATATTTCCTGTTCACTTGTGCATGGGCTAAAACCAGAAAAACTTCCTTGTCTTATTATTTACCTAGCAGTTTAATATTTTGGCGCCCCCTGCAGAAAAAAAAATCACATGCTAAATAAATATTCTCCATATTTTTTGGGGGATGAATGTTCAGCAAATTATTTCAGTGGTGACACACTGAAATTAATATGATACTTATGATTAAAAATGCATTTAGTACTAGCTGCAGTCTTTCTTTCAAGAATCTTAGACTTAAAGGATTACATATTGGAGCATTAAGATGATATTTCATTCTGTTTTCCACATTTATATTGGAAGAAATAGGCCATCAGGGACTTAGGGGTGTTAAAATTGGCTTGCTTTTTAGCAGTTTTAGTCACCAGTGAAGAGCCTGTGTGCATTTTGTAGTAGATCATGTAAATTTATCCTTTTATTTTTGTTCCTTTTTTTCTTTTTAGAGTAGTTGATATTTTGATATCAATCTCTGATCTTGCATGGGCACCACATTTCTTAAAATAATTTGTATTTTGGCTTCTGCACTGCTTATGGTTTTAAGATTAGGGAGTTGCTGGTAGAATCAAAGAAGTGGTTTTCTGCATTAGTTTCTTTTAAATAAAAATTTATTGGGATGCAATTTGAGAACATAATATGCAGTGCATTATCCAAAAAAGGGTAGATAATCAATGGAATAGAATGTAGTGATGATAATACTGTTTTTTTTTTTTTAATTTTCAGTATTCGTTTCATAGTAGAATATTACTGTATGGAAACTTTGGTATATTCTTGTGGCTACTCATTTTAACTGAATTGAGATTGTGTTTGGCAGCTCTTTTTTGAGGAGTGTGTGTGTAATTTTTAACAGAGGCATTAAAGTCTAGACTAACTCCTTGTCCAAAAAGAACATACAGTATTTCAGGGATTTTTCTTTTAGCCTCTCAGCTGTAGTGGGATTAAAAATAAAAAGACGCTGTTGTTTCACATATACTTGAATCCCTAATGCACTTCAGTCTTTCAATTTTTGAGACAGACTGAATACATTAAAATTTTTCAGCAATAGAAAAAATATTTAACCTGCACCCAGCAAGAAAATACAAATACAGTTAAACGCATTAATTATAAATATAACCACATTAAAATTGTTACTATGCAGCATAGCATTTCATTCTTAAGGTATACTTGGTTTGAAACTTTAAATCATTTTTAATAGTGATTAAATGACCCAAAGACATTTGTAAAGTCATTATATACTATGTTTTGGAAGTTGTTAGCTAATTTACGATTGCAGAATAATCAGTGATTTCTTCAACTTGACTTTAAGTAAGGATAGTCTATTGGATTATATTATTTGAGACTGCAGATCCTTTCTAAAAAGAATCAAATGGGCACATAAATGGTTAAGTCACTTTCATTCTTTTCCCCAAATCTGGAGATAAATGAATTTCATATTGGGGGTGGGATGATGAGTTCTCACTATGAGGGAAGCTTTGGTTCATCTAGATAGTGTTTACATTTGATTTAGTTGGGATATATTGAAGTAATATACTTGGAAGATATTTCCTTTATTCTGATTAAAATAGGATTTAGAATATGAATTTAAAGCTGTTTTTATGAATATTTCTGATCAGTGATAATCTCCCTACTTTCTCAAACAAATAAGCCAGTTCAAGTTTTTCAGATTCTATAATCTTACTGAAAATCTGTTTTATCACAGTGTGCTTTATGAGTGTGTATTTAACAGACATTCAAAACATTAACCACAAAATACAATGCTTATGTTCATCATTAATTTATATTTCAAGTCCATTTCTTTTTTTCTTTCAACTACAAATGAATATAGAGACTTGAAAAATACTGAGATACTTTCCTTCAAGAATAGGAGGGCTTCTCTCTGTCTTGCAGAAATCCCCAAAGGTGGCTTTGTTAAATAGCAAATAATTAAAACCAACAGTACCTTTTTGTGTGTGGGTGGGGAAGATGTTTTAAAATCCAGTTTCTTGGGTTAATACAAGCTTATGAGAGAAATGTTTTTTAAAAACATAAATGTGCATTAAAATGATGGCAATACTAACAGTTTGATAAGGCATAGGGATTTTAAATTCTTAATATTCACTGTTCTTCTAACAATAGTAAATGGTCACATTTTCCAGCAAGAGATTGACATTTGTTAATTTTTTATATTTAATACTAACATGACCCAGTATCATAGTCATGAAATGGTCTTCATTGTTGTAAGCATTCGTGTCCTTTTTCAGTTTGCAATATATTAAGTTGTGGCTGTTTTATTTCAAACTAAAATTTGAACACTGGAAAATGATTGCTCAGTGATTTGTAATTTGGGACTTGGATTATTTATCTAGGGATGTTTGTATATTTTGTCAATGAATAATACTGCGCTGCCATCATAGTGAGCGTCATGGTTCTATATAAATGCTCTCCATCTGTCCCTCTAATGTTGCATGTTTTCAGTGGTTTGGAAGTTTTGTATATTTATTGTATTAACACAGAGTGTCATAAAATAAAATGCTGTTTACTGGATGTTAGTTTGTCTAATTTTAAAAACCTATATTAGCATTTCAGAGTTAGAGATTATGCTGTGGGTTTAATGTATATAGAAATTTCACCTTTGATTTTTAAAGAGTCTGTATAGCTCTATCATGTGCTGAATAAAATAAATAATATAAAAGACTTCATTTAAAACTGAACAGCATAAAATGACATTTTTTTTTATTAGACCTTTTAGGTGGTGGAACATGAGCTTCCCTCATATATTTTGATCACTTTAAGGTGAAAATATACATATTATCTAGAAGTTTGGGAGGTTCAAACTGGAAAACCTGTTTTGTGGCTCAGGTTTTTCCTTGGGGGTTAAAATGGATGCTCTGTACTAGTATTGTATTGATTAGCTTAGACTTGTGTTCTAGTTCCTAACCTAGCTACCTGTCATTGTGTTTTATGTACCAATGAGAGTACCTATTTGTGTATTGTTGGATTTTTCACTTGGTTATCTAAAGAGGATGTAAAAATCTTAAATGTTCATGTGAATCTTATTTTAAGAAATACTGTTAAGTTAAAATAGGAACAGCATTTAAAATTTTCTGGGTGTTATCTAAACAGTGAGTGGATTTTAATTGGATATATCTTCTGTAAATCATGTTGAGCTAATATATGATTTACATTTCCAGGGAATCTGTTAAATTGAGTTTATTAGTTTCTGTAATTTATTTGTACTAGCATAATACTTTTATACTTACTGCTATATCTTTTTCTGAAAATGCTGACATATTAGCATTTAATTTTATGCCTTTATTGGTAAAAATCTATGTTTAGACTGTTTATATGAGAGTTTGTTACAGTTTTGCACATTTTTCCCCTGTTACAATTACCGTGGCCGTCAGACACCATTTCACTGTATTTCCTTCCATTTTTCCTTTAAGAAAAATGTGTAGAGAGATTTTTTGATTCTATGTGATTAAGACCTTTAGAAGTGAAATAAAAGTAGTTAATGTAAAAATAATTGATGGTTAAGAATTTAAAAAATGCCTTACTTTGATAGATTTTCAAGCACCATAATATACATTTATTTAGAGTAGAATAATATATTGTAAAACATTAGAGTTGTTTTAAATACTTGTTTATTAAACTAAAAAGTTAAATCTCAATGGTCAATATTTTAGAAAGTGAAGTATTTCCACTAGAATTTTCGGATACACTTTATAAAACTGCATGCTATTTGTATTGACGATTGTTTGCAAACCTTACTTTAGGGCCTTATCACAGTACATAGAGAGCTAGAAAGAAATCTGTAGAAATTTTCTAAGCCAGACGTTGCCACCAATCTATACTAGGTAATTAGTATATTTTTAATTTAAGTCTTTAATTTAAAGATTAATTTAATTTAAAGATTAATTTAAAAATTTAATTTAATTTAAATCTTTAAAGATTCTGGGAAAATAGGGAAAGACTCTTCTCTAGTGTTCTTACCCTTTGTGTTGGTTTCATATTTATAGTTTAACTTTGTGGTTTTGGTAAGACAAAGCCTTCAATGTGTAAAATTTTCTTTAGCACTCTTTATGTTTTCAAATGGCAAGGGAGATGGGAGCCACCATGGAGCAGTGCAGTGAGTGTTAAATTTTATGTTTATCTAAATCGATTTGTTTTTCAGCTTACTTTTCTTTAATTTATTTTAAGTTTTCTTTAATTTTTTTTATTCAGTGATCACTACAACTCATGTGGGGCTTGAATTTAGGAGCCTGAGATTAAGAGTTGCATGCTCTGCAGACTGAGCCAGCCAGGCAACCCATCAGCTATCTTTCTGGGCTTTGTATGGCTAATTGGTGTAGTTAAAACCTTCCTGCCACTAAAACCAATTTTATCTTTTCTCCAATAGGACATCCTCTTCAACCTAGTAAAATTTCATACACTTGTATAAGATTACCATGAAATTATTTTCTCTACAGTTACAATTTGTAGAATCATAGTATGGAAATTTTATTTTTTAATTCTTTAGTTGTTGATAGCCCTTACATGTAATCCTAGAATTCTTCCAGAACTCATTTAATATTTTGTAGGCCAGTGATTCTCAGGATAAATTCTAGTTGTGAGTAGTTGTTACAGGTGGCAGTTTATAGTATTCTTCAGCTATTTCTTCATCCCCAAATCACTGTCTTTTATCTGGTCATCATAGTATTTCCTGTAGTATGATACTCCACACAAAAACTCAGTCCAAAAAAAAAAAAAAAAAAAAACTCAGTCCACTGGTCATACACATTCCTCAAACTAATTGTTACTAGTTTGCAAGTCACATATACCTGTTAGAGGACAATTGGAAAACAATCAATGAGAAAAAAATAATATATAATTCTATCATTTAGGGATATCACTGCTAATGTTTTACTGTATTTTACCATCCTTTTTCTATGCATAATTTTTTAGAAATAAGGGATATAAACAGTGTGGATATTTTTGTATATTTTTTTATTGGAGTTCGATTTGTCAACATATAGCATAACACCCAGTGCTCATCCCGCCAAGTAACCCCCTCAGTGCCTGTCACCCAGTCACCCCATTCCCCCGCCCACCTCCCCTTTCACTACCCCTTGTTCATTTCCCAGAGTTAGGTGTCTCTCATGTGCTGTCTCCCTCTGTGATATTTCCCACTCATTTTCTCTCCTTTCCCCTTTAATCCCTTTCACTATTTTTTATATTCCCCAAATGAATAAGACCATACAATGTTTGTCCTTCTCCGATTGACTTACTTCACTCAGCATAATACCCTCCAGGTCCATCCACATTGAAGCAAATGGTGGGTATTTGTTGTTTCTGATGGCTGAGTAATATTCCATTGTATACATAGACCACAGCTTCCTTATGCATTCATGTTTCGATGGACACCGAGGCTCCCTCCAGTTTGGCTATTGTGGACATTGCTGCTATAAACATCGGGGTGCAGGTGTCCTGCCGTTTCACTGCATCTATATCTTTGGGGTAAATCTCCAGCAGTGCAATTGCTGGGTCGTAGGACAGTTCAATTTTTAACTCTTTGAGGAACCTCCACACAGATTTCCAGGGTGGCTGCACCAGTTCACATTCCCACCAACAGTGCAAGAAGGTTCCCCTTTCTCCACATCCTCTCCAACAGTTGTGGTTTCCTGTCTTGTTAATTTTCACCCTTCTCACTGGTGTGAGGTGGGATCTCATTGTGGTTTTGATTTGTATTTCCCTGATGGCCAGTGATGCGGAGCATTTTCTCATGTGCTTGTTGGCCATGTCTATGTCTTCCTCTGTGAGATTTCTGTTCATGTCTTCTGCCATTTCATGATTGGATTGTTTGTTTCTTTGCTGTTGAGTTTCATAAGTTCTTTATAGATCTTGGATACTAGTCCGTTATCTGATAGATCATTTGCAAGTATCTTCTCCCATTCTGTAGGTTGTCTTTTAGGTTTGTTGACTGTTTCTTTTGCTGTGCAGAAGCTTTTGATCTTGATGAAGTCCCAATAATTCATTTTTGCTTTTGTTTCCCTTGCCTTCCTAGATGTATCTTGCAAGAAGTTGCTGTGGCCAAGGTCAAAAGGGCTGTTGCCTGTGTTCTTCTCTAGGATTTTGATGGATTCTTGTCTTACATTTAGAGCTTTCATCCATTTTGAGTTTATCTTTGTATGTGGTGTAAGAGAATGGTCTAGTTTCATTCTTCTGCATGTGGCGGTCCAATTTTCCCAGCACCATTTATTGAAGAGACTGACCTTTTTCCAGTGGATAGTCTTTCCTGCTTTGTCAAATATTAATTGACCATAGAGTTGAGGGTCCACTTCTGGATTCTCTATTCTGTTCCATTGATCTATGTGTCTGTTTTTGTGCCAGTACCACACTGTCTTGATGATCACGGCTTTGTAGTACAACTTGAAATCTGGCATTGTGATGCCCCCAGCTCTGGTTTTCTTTATTAATATTCCCCTGGCTATTCGGGGTCTTTTCTGATTCCACACAAATCTTAAGATGATTTGTTCCAACTCTCTGAAGAAAGTCCATGGAATTTTGATAGGGATTGCATTAAATGTGTAAGTTGCCCTGGGTAGCATTGACATTTTCACAATATTAATTCTTTCAATCCATGAGCATGGAATATTTTTCCATCTCTTTGTGTCTTCCTCAATTTCTTTCAGAAGTGTTTTTTTTTTTTTTTTTTTTTTTAAAGATTCTATTTATTCATTCATGAGAGACACAGAGAGGCAGAGAACACAGGCAGAGGGAGAAGCAGGATCCATGCAGGGAGCCCGACGTGAGACTTGATCCCGGGACCCCAGGATCACACCCTGGGCTGAAGGCAGGTGCTCAACCGCCGAGCCACCAGGCGTCCCAATGTTCTATAGTTTTTAGGGTATAGATCCTTTATCTCTTTGGTTAGGTTTATTCCTAGGTATCTTCTGCTTTTGGGTGCAATTGTAAATGGTATTGACTCCTTAATTTCTCTTCCTTCAGTCTCATTGTTAGTGTATAGAAATGCCACTGATTTCTGGGCATTGATTTTGTATCCTGCCACACTGCCGAATTGCTGTATGAGTTCTAGCAATCTTGGGGTGGAGTCTTTTGGGTTTTCTAGGTACAGTATCATGTCATCTGCGAAGAGGGAGAGATTGACTTCTTTGCCAATTGGAATGCCTTTTATTTCTTTTTGTTGTGTGATTGCTGAGGCTAGGACTTCTAGTATTATGCTGAATAGCAGTGGTGAGAGTGGACATCCCTGTCCTGTTTCTGATCTTAGGGGAGAAACTCTCACTGTTTCCCCATTGAGAATGATATTGGCTGTGGGCTTTTCGTAGATGGCTTTTAAGATGCTGAGGAATGTTCCCTGTATACCTACACTCTGAAGAGTTTTGATCAGGAATGGATGCTGCATTTTGTCAAATGCTTTCTCTGCATCTTTTGAGAGGATCATATGGTTCTTGTTTTTTCTCTTGTTGATATGATCTATCACATTGATTGTTTTATGAGTGTTGAACCAGCCTTACATCCCGGGGATAAATCCCACTTGGTCATGGTGAATAATCTTCTTAATGTACTGTTGGATCCTGTTGGTTAGTATCTTGTTGAGAATTTTTGCATCTGTGTCCATCAGGGATATTGGTCTATAATTCTCCTTTTTGGTGGGGTCTTTGTCTGGTTTTGGAATTAAGGTGATGCTGGCCTCATAGAACGGTTTGGAAATATTCCATCCCTTTCCATCTTTCAGAACAGCTTTAGTAGAATAGGTATTATTTCTTCTTTAAACGTTTGGTAGAATTCCCCTGGGAAGCCATCTGGCCCTGGACTTTCATGTCTTGGGAGGTTTTTGATGACCGCTTCAATTTCCTCCCTGGTTATCGGCCTGTTCATGTTTTCTATTTCTTCCTGTTCCAGTTTTGGTAGTTTGTGGTTTTCCACAAATGCATCCATTTCTTCTGGATTGCCTAATTTATTGGCATATAGCTGCTCATAATATATTTTTAAAATTGTTTGTATTTCCTTGGTATTGGTTGTGATCTGTCCTCTCTCATTCATGATTTTATTAATTAGAGTCTTTTCTCTTTTGTTTTTAATAAGGCTGGCTACTGGTTTATCTGTCTTATGAATTCTTTCAAAGGACCAACTCCTGGTTTTATTGATCTGTTCTGCAGTTCTTTTGGTGTCTATTTCATTGAGTTCTGCTCAAATCTTTATTAACTCTCTTCTTCTGCTTGGTGTAAGCTTTATTTGCTGTTCTTTCTCCATTCCATTAAGTACAAGGTTAGCTTGTGTATTTGAGTTTTTTCCAATTTCTTGAGGGAGGCTTGTATTGTGATGTATTTCCCTCTCAGGACAGCTTTTGCTGTATCCCAAAGATTTTGAATGGTTGTATCTTCATTTTTCATTCATTTCCCTGAATCTTTTTAATTCTTCTCTAATTTCCTGGTTGACCCTTTCATCTTTTAGCATGGTGCTCTTAAACCTCCACGTGTTTGAGTTTCTTCCAAATTTCTTCTTGTGATTGAGTTCAAGTTTCAAAGCATTATGGTCTGAAAATATGCAGGGGAGAATCCAAGTCTTTTGGTAGTGGTTGAGACCTGATTTGTGACCCAATACGTGGTCTATTCTGGAGAAAGTTCATGTGCACTTGAGAAGAATGTGTATTCAGTTGCGTTGGATGTAAAGTTCTGTAGATATCTGTGAAATCCATCTGGTCCAGTGTATCATTTAAAGCTCTTGTTTCTTTGGAGATGTGCTCAGAAGATCTGTCGTTTGCAGAAAGTGCCGTGTTGAAGTTTACTGGTATAAGTGTATTATTATCTAAGTATGTTTACTGTGGTTATTAATTGATATACTTGGCAGCTCCCACATTAGGGGCATAAATATTCATGATTGTTAGGTCCTGTTGTTGGATAGATCCTTTAAGTATGATACAGTGTCCCTCTTTGTCTCTTACTACAGTCTTTGGGATAAACTTCAATTTATCTGCTACGAGGATTGCTACCCCTGCTTTCTTTTGAGGACCATTTGCATGGTAAATGGTTCTCCAACCTTCCATTTTCAGGCTGGAGGTGTCCTTAGGTCTTAAATGAATCTCTTGTAGACAACAAATAGACGGGTCTTGCTTTTTTTTTTTTTTTTTTTTAAAGATGTTATTTATTTATTCATGAGAGACACAGAGGGAGAGAGGCAGAGACACAGGCAGAGGGAGAAGCGGGCTCCATGCAGGGAGCCTGACGTGGGACTCGATCCCAGGTCTCCAGGATCAGGCCCCGGGCTGAAGGTGGCGCTAAACCGCTGAGCCACCCAGGCTGCCCTGGGTCTTGCTTTTTTATCCAGTCTGAAACCCTGCGTCTTTTGATGGGATCATGTAGCCCATTCATGTTCAGAGTAACTATATGAATTTAGTGTCATCATAATACCTCTTCAGTCCCTGTTTTTGTGGATTATTTCTTTGGACTTCCTTCTTTTATAGGGTCCCCCTTAATATGTCTTGCAGAGCTGGTTTGGTGGTCACATATTCTTTCAGTTTCTGCCTATCTGGGAAGCTCTTTATCTCTCCTTCTATCCTGAATGAGAGCCTTGCTGGATAGAGTATTCTTGGCTGCATGTTCTTCTCATTTAGGACCCGGAATATATCCTGCCAGCCCTTTCTGGCCTGCCAGGTCTCTGTGGAGAGGGCTGCTGTTAATCTAATATTTCTCCCCATAGTAGTTAGGGATCTCTTGTCTCTTGCTGCTTTAAGGATTTTCTCTTTATCTTTGGAATTTGCAAGTTTCAGTATTAAATGTCGAGGTGTTGAATGGTTTTTATTGATTTTAGGGGGGGACCTGTCTATCTCCTGGATCTGAATACCTGTTTCCCTCCCAAATTAGGGAAGTTCTCAGCTATGATTTGTTCAAATAGCTTTCTGGTCCTCTGTCCCTCTCAGCACCCTCTGGAACCCCAATTATACATAGATTTTTCCTTCTGAGGCTGTCATTTATTTCCCTTAACCTTTCCTCATGGTCTTTTAATTGTTTTTCTGTTTTTTCCTCAGCTTCCTTCTTTGCTATCAACTTGTCTTCTAGGTCACTCACTCTTTCTTCTACCTTATTAACCTTTGTTGTTAGGACATCCATTTTGGATTGCATCTCATTTCATTGATTTTAAATTTCAGCCTGATTAGATCTAAATTCTGCAGTCATGAAGTCTCTTGAATCCTTTATGCTTTTTTCCAGAGCCACCAGTAGCTTTATAATTGTGCTTCTGAATTGGCTTTCTTACATTGAATTGTAATCCATATTCTGTAACTCTGTGGCAGAGAGCACTGTTTCTGCTTCTTTCTTTGTGGTGAATTCTTCCTTTTCGTCATTTTGCTCAGTGCACAGTAGCTGTATGAGCGGGCTGAGTCAAGAATATCAACCACGACCTTCTGATGAGGTCAGAGACCAGAAATTGAAAACAAAGATCAAAACGAAATGATACAAAAGGGCCACTGAAGTGAAAAACAAATTTTAAAACATAGTAGTAAAAAATAAAAGGCCAGGAATCCTAAAGAAGAAGAGAAAAGAAAGGAAAAAGTGGGGGGGACTGGGAGATGGTTGTGATGAGGAAGTTGTAGTGGAGGGAGAATGTAGTCTACCTGAGGGGTCCTAGACGGTTATCCTCTTGTTTCTCAGTATATTAAGTTCTGTATGTTAGAAGATGCTCAGTCCCAAATTTATATAAACCAGCAATACTTGTAGAGAGCCCCAGCAGTGACCACCAAAACATAAACGAGATAAAAGAGGGGGGCTGAATGGGAATGAGGAATCTCACTGAATGAGCACAGCAAACCACTTGGTTCAGAGTGCATGCTGTTCATGTTTAGAAGGTATTAATGTCTGCCATTGTAGAACAAAATGAGGCAGAGAAAACAAAAAAACAACAAAAAAATCATATCTTGTATATCTCCCAAAATTAAGTTGAATATGTTCAAGGGAATCTGAGAGTGGAAAATATATCTAGGACCTGTAATTGTAGAAGTATGAAACTCAAAATGGAAGAATCTTAAAAATGAAGAGGTGGTGAAATATTGTAGTTAAGGTGGGAAAAGGAAAAAATTGGAAATTTACAGTCTGATAGAAAAACAAGTTTACTGGAAAAAGGAAGAAAAAAAAAAAAAAGAGGCACCCTCTGGTTCTATATACCTTAAGACCCTCAACGTCCCCTGGAGCTCTCCAGCGCTGCTCTGTCCAGAACTTGCCCTTTCCCGCCCTTCCAGCTGGTCTCTGGGGGAGGGGCTGCTGTGCTGATGCTCAGGTGTGTGCACCTGGGGGAGCTGTCCCCCCCCCCCCACCAGGTGCACGGCTCAGTGGGAGCTGTTGACCCCATGAGGCCTCTGTTCCCTGGTGGCCCAGCTCCATCCCAGGCACAGGGTGACACCAGGAGGGACAACCACACTGGCGGCAGCCAGCCCTCCAGCTCTGGAGTCAGGTCCCGGAGGAACTCCCGCAGCTCCGGGTCCGCAGGGGCCTGGGTGCTCCGGGGCGTGGGGCACTGACCTGCAGAGCTCAGGGCGCCGGCGGGGGAGCATCCGCGCTGCCCTGGGTCCTCCCAGCCTCCGCCGGACCCGGGGGAGCACAGGATCCCGGCTGTGTCCCCCGGCGCCCTGGGCTCCAGGGCCCCCCTGACCGGCCGGCTTCTTCCCGAGTCCCCGCCGGCGCCCCCACCCTTGACCGTGCTCGCCCGGGTGCCCCACCCCTGGCAAGAGCTTTTCCCTCCAGGAGGAATTCGGGGCTGGGCCCGCCCCCACTGGGTTCATTTTTGTTTCCGCCTTCCTAGCGGGTTAGAGGCGCAGACCCTTCTCTCTGCAGGTCCAGCTGTTCTCTCTTTAGATCTCAGGTCGAATCCGTAGGTTTTCAGGCTGATTTAAAAGTTATCTAGGTAAGTTGATGGGACAGGGGACTGGGGACCCTACTCTCTGCCATCTGGCCCCGCCCTCTCAACAGTGTGGATTTTTAAATCCTGTTTTCCCTCATTTAGCATTATCTCGTAATGGCCTGATAGTTTAGCTTCTAAGATTGATTTTTAATTATGAAATTAACATATCCCTCAACATAAATTATAGAAAATATTTATAAGCAAAAGAAGATAAAGTTCCTCAAAATTTTATACCAATAAATAACTGCTGTTAAAATTTGGCTTACATGTTTCTATTAATTTTCTAGGAAGACAACTTTTATCCTAAAATTAAAAAAATATGTTTCCACATTCTTGAATAGGTCCTGTGGGGGTATTTATCTTGCATTCACAAGCCTCATTTCTTTGGGCTCCTTAAGATCACGCTAGGACAAAGATGTCATCTAGCCATAGCGGACTTACACTTGGCTCATCAAATGACAAAAGTGCACAAGGATGAAGCACATAAAGAATATCCTAGTAGCTTTCCATTTCCTGTATGAAGCCCAGCAGCTCACTCATCTTTCATCCCATTATTCCAATAATACTCTTAGTATAGTTTCTTTTTTTTTTTTAATATTTTATTTATTTATTCATGAGAGACACAGAGAAAGAGAGGCGGAGACACAGGCAGAGGGAGAAGCAGGCTCCCCTCCCCTCGGGAGAAGAGCCTGATGCGGGACTCGATCCCCGGATCTGGAGATCTCGCCCTAAGCTGAGGGCAGACGCTCAACGGCTGAGCCCCCAGGCGTCCCTCTTCCTGCTATCTTGAGTTGGTTTCCTGTTACTTTTAAAAGAAGGATTTTAAAAGGAGAATTTAAGTGGCTTGTAATCTTTTTTCAACTATAATATGACTATATGTTTTCATATTCTGAGTATATTTTTAGAACATGTAATACCTGTATAGGGACCTTTATATGCACTTTTCATGTTATTTTTTAATTTAATTTTTATTGAAGTTTAATTGACAACATTAAAATACTTTCAAGTATACAACATAATGATTCAGCATTTGTAAAAATAATCGCTAATTACCGTCCATCACCATACATAGTTAACAAAACTTATGAGGACTTTTAAGATTTACTCTCTCAGCAGCTTTAAAATATGCAGTATAGTATTAACTGTAGTCACCATGCAGTACATTACATCCCCAAGACTGACTTCTAGTAATACTGGACTTTTGTACCTTTTGACTCCCTCTACCCATTTCACCCACCCCCAATCCCACCTCCCACCTCTGGCAACCACCATTCTGTTTTATCTATGAGCTTAGGTTTTATTGTTCATTTTGTTTTGGAAAAAAAAAATTTTTTTTAAGGTTCTGCATATAAATGAGATCATACAGTATTTGTCTTTCTCTGACTTATTTCTCTTAGCATAATGCCCTCCAGCTCCATCACGTTGCAATGGCAAGATTCCATTTGGGGCAGGGGCTGAATAATATCCCAGCATTTCAAATGCACATATTGGAGATATTTTCTCCCATTCAGTAAGTTGTCTTTTCGTTTTGTTGATGATTTCCTTTGCTGTGCACAGGCTTTTTAGTTTGATGTAGTCTCATTTATTTATTTTTGCTTTTGTTGCCTTTGCTTTTAAAGTCAGATTCATACATTGCGAAGATCAATGTGAAGGAGCTGACCACCTATGTTTCCTTCTAGGAGTTTATGGTTTCAGGTCTTACATTCCATTCTCTAATCCATTAATTTTTGTGTATGGTAGGAAATAGTGGTTTGCATTCATTCTTTTGCATGTGACTGTCCAGTTTTCCCAGCACTGTTTATTGAAGACACTGTTCTTTCTGGGTTCTCTGTTGTGTTCTGTTGATCTGTCTGCTTTTATGCTAATACCATACAGTTTTGATTATTATAGCTTTGTAATATAATTTGAAATTGGGGAGTGTGATGCTTCCAATTTTGTTCTTGAGTTTTCTTTGGTTATTCAATCTTTTGTGGTTCCATACAGACTTTCATATTATTTTATTTCTTTGAAAAATTTCATTTGAATTTTGGTGGGGATTGGATTGAATCTGTAGATGGCTTCGAGTAATATGGACATTTTTGCATTATTCTTCTAATCCATGAGCAGAGAATATCTTTCCATCTGTGTCATCTCTTATTTCTTTCGTGTCTTATTTTATTCTTTTTGATGCAATTGTAAATGGGATTGTTTTCATAATTTCTTTTTGTGATAGATAGTTGTGTCTAGAAATACAACAGATCCTTTGAATGTTAACTTTGTATCCTGCGATTTTACTGAGTTCATTTATTCTAGCTTTTTTTTTTTTTTTTTTTTTTTGGTGATGTCTTCAGGGTTTTCTATGTATAAAATTATGTAATCCACATATAGTGACAGTATTATTTCTTCCTTTCCAATTTGGATAGCTTTCGGTCTTTTTCTTACCTTCTTGCTTTGGCTAAGACTTCCAATACCGTTTTGAATAAAAATGGTGAGAGTGGCATCCTTGTCTTGTTCCTGAACTTAGAGAAAAAGTTTTCAGCTTTTCACTATTGTGTATGATGTTTGCTGTGGGCTTGTCACGTATCACCTTGTCATAGTATCATTTTAATATAGAGGGTATGTTGCTTCTATACTTTGTTGAGAGTTTTTATCATAAATGTATGTTGAATTTTGTGAAATGCTTTTTCTGTATATATTAAGATGACCATATGATTTTTATCATTCATTTTGTTATGGGGTATATGAAATTGATTTGTGGTTGCTGAACCATCCTTGCATCCCTGGAATAAATCCCACTTGATCATGGTGTATGATTCTTTTAATGTATAGTTAAATTTGGTTTCCTAGTATTTTTTGATGACTTCTGCATTTATGTTTATCAGGGACATTGTCCTGTAATTTTCTTTCCTTGTGATGTCCTTATTTGATATTTGTTAGGGTAATGCTGGCCTCATAAAATGAGTTTGGAATCATTCTTTACTTTTTAGGTTTTTTTTGAAGAGTTTGAGAATGATTGATACTAATTCTTAGAATGTTAGGTAGCATTCACCCATAAAGCCATGTGGTGGTCCTAGACTGATTTGTTGGAGGTCTCAGTCACTGATTAAATCTCCTTATTAGTAATCAGTCTATTCAGATCTTCTATTTTTTTCATGATTCATTCTTGGCAGGTTGTATGTCACTAGGAATTTATCCATTTCTTCTAGAGTGTCCATTTTATTTGCATATAATTGTTTATAATAGTCTCTTAA
This sequence comes from Canis lupus dingo, assembly GCF_003254725.2. NCBI lineage: Eukaryota > Metazoa > Chordata > Mammalia > Carnivora > Canidae > Canis > Canis lupus. The sequence continues at coordinate 28,191,375 of NC_064245.1, read as the reverse complement.
CATCCTTTGCATTTCTGAGGTATCTTTGTAAAGTCTTCTGATTTTGTGTGAGCCCTCATTTTTTCTTTAGAAGTCTAGCTAAAGGTTTGTCATTTTATGTTTGTATTGGTGTGTTGCATTCGCATTTTTGTTTAACTTAATAAATTTTTGATTTCTCCTTTGATTTCCTTATCGGCACATTGGTTGTCCACAGTTGCATGTGAATTTTCAGTTTTATTCTTATAACTGGTTTTTAGTTTTATATCCTTGTAGTTGGAAAAGATGCTTGATATGAATTGAATTGTTCTCTTAAATTTATTAAGAATTGTTTTTGTGACCTTAACATATGATCTATCCTGGAGAATGGTTCATGTGCACTTGAGAAGAACATGTTTGCTGCTGCTTTGGGAATGCTCTGTATATATCCAGTAAGTTCATCTGGTCTAATGTTTTGTTTAAAGCCAGTGTTTACTTAATGATTTTCTGTCTGGATGATCTATTCATTGATGTTCTACTATTATCATGTTGCATTGTATTGTTTTGTCTTTCTTTCCCTTTAGGTCTGTTAATATCTGCTTTATAAATTTAGATGCTCTTGTGTAGGGTGCGTAATTTTATTTGTAAATATTATGTCATCTTGTTGGATTGACCCACTTATCATGATATAATGCCCTTCTATGTCTTTTTTTATTGTCTTTATTTTATTTATTTATTTATTTTTATTGTCTTTATTTTAAAGTCTATTCTGTTTCATATAAGTATTACTACTTCAGTTTTCTTTTGGTTTATTTTTACATGGAAGATATTTTTATACCCTCACTTTCAATCTGTGTCTATCTTACATTGAAGTGAATCTCTTATAGACAGCATAAATTTGGGTCTTGTTTTTTTTATCTGACACTCAGCCACTCTGAAGTCTTTTGATTAAAAGATAAAAAGATTAATCTTTTTGCTTAAAAGACTTCAGACTGTTTACATTTAAAGTAATTATTGATAGTTATATACTTATTGCCATTTTATCGATTTCAGTTTATATTTTTCTAAGTCCTATTGTTATTGCTATTGTTATTTTCTGATTTTTCTGGTTTCTGTATTAATAATTTAATGTATTGTTCCTAAGTTTGGGGGCCAAATTACTGGATGAAAACATAAGGTTTTTTTTTTTTTTTTTTTTTTTTAAGTAAACTCTACCTTCACTATGGGGCTTTAACTTATAAGATCAAGAGTCATATGTTCTACTGACCGAGCTAGCCAGGTGCCCAAAACCTAAGCATCTTTTTAAAGACCTTTGATGTGCACTGCTAAATTGCTCCAGAAAATTTTATCAGTCTGGTCTGAAATAGCCTCTTTACCCACACTCTGCCAACATTGCATGTTCCTTTTCTAAAGCCTTTGCCACCAGATTTTGACAAATAATAATAAGGTTTGTTTTCTTAGATTCTGGTTTCCCATAGATGATGGGCTGAGTCAACACTAACCTGTTTATCTTTTTGGTTTTGCTAAATAGGAGTGACCATGTATACTGCATCCTCAGAGAAACCTTCCACTTTTGAAAGAACTAAGTTAAAGAGGATTAGGATGGAAAAAGAAATGGTGGCCTCCGGTAGCCAATCCACTGAGCCTCTCTCGGTAAAATTAGATTGGCTTTAGCGACAAGTTATGTTATTCTCACAATTTTTTAGAACAGTTTAAGTTTTAAGTTTAAACGACAGTCTAGTTGGACAGAACAGCCTCTTAATTTTTTTCTAGTAACTTTCAACCTTATTGATGACGTTATACCAGAGTACACTGCCTGCTTTAATATATTACTTAGTCCTCACACCAAACCTATGATGTAGCTTCTATTATTGGCCCCATTTTTATAAAACAAGTAGAAAATTACCCCAGTCATTCAGTGAATGGTGTTGAAGGGGCAGCGAGACCCACGTCCCCTGACTACTGTGTATGAAGCTGCCTCTACTCCGTGGTACTCGTTGTACCACTTCTCTCCAACTCTGTTCCCTTTCCATCTTTCCACATTCATATCCATAATTCATATCCATCCTTTAGGGACAGTGGACCCTATGAAAAAGAAATCGGTAGCCAAGAAAAAAATTACAGTGTGTATTTGAAGTCTCCACACCAACGCCTAGCTCTGCAGCGTGTGGGTAAGTTCCTACTGTACCGTTACCAAATGGTCATTGGCATTTGTGTGTGTTTGGAGAAACTTTAGTTGAAGTCAAATCCTTATTAGGTTAAGTACAAAGAAATTAGGCTTTCTAGCTAAAAAATAGCTGCTTACTCTGGATGAAAGATTATTTACAATAAAACAATAACTATCAAAATCATCATTTGTTTAACCACAGTCATAGATCCAGATGAATTTTTAGTGGCACTTTTCAGGATTGAGTGAGTTGAGACAGAGTGTCATCATATAAGGTAAGATAAACTATCAGGCTTTCTCTGAAACAAAGAAGAGAGCAGTCTTCATCCTATGGTGTGGTCTTTCTGGAGTTGTACTTAGATTTACCGGAAGACCTAACTACTCAGAGACATTGGTGTTCTCCGAGGGTCTGTATTGGCCTTTTCACCATGTACATTTTAGGTAGAAGGAAGGTTAAGTGTTTGAGAATATAGACTTGGGTGTCAAACCTGCCTTTGAAGATTAGCTTTGCCACTTCCTAGTTTTTTAACCTGGCGCAAATTATTTCAGTTTAGTTAAGTTACTACTTACTTGTAACATGAGGATCATTTTTCTCTTCATCAGGTTTTGATGAATAAATGAATGCTTCACACAGTACGTGCACATAGAAAGTACACAGTAATTAAGAACTCTTGCTGCCTGTCGTATTAATGACTTCTAAATCTCTTTGTCTTACCTGGTCTTCTCTGCACAGTATATTCCTGGCTGTACACAGGACTTCTGACAGCCTAAGTTGAACCTTTCCATCTTTATACTGTTTCTGCTCCTCTTGAATTTCTTTTTTTTTTTTTTTAATTTTTAATTTATTTATGATAGAGAGAGAGAGAGAGAGAGAGAGGCAGAGACATAGGCAGAGGGAGAAGCAGGCTCCATGCACCGGGAGCCCGACGTGGGATTTGATCCCAGGGTCTCCAGGATCACGCCCTGGGCCAAAGGCAGGCACTAAACCGCTACGCCACCCAGGGATCCCTCCTCTTGGATTTCTGATGTTGGTGATACCATCACTTTCCACCCAGTACCCAAGCTAAATACTCAGGAGTCATTCTGGACTTTTTCCTCTCCTTTTCTCCTCACCTACCCCCAATCCCCCAGCTTCTAGTCACCAAACTGTCCATTGTTTTTCCAGAGCATCTCTAATTCATCTCATGGTCTTCACCATCACCTGCTTTTATTCAGGCTTTCTTCTCTTGAGAATAGGTCATAGTGGTTTCCTCCACAGGCACTTGGTTGATTGCTTGCCTGTAGGTGTTTGATTTTTCAGGATATTTGACTATAAAAAACAGAAGAACTGCTAATCTACATGTTACTTGATTGACTTTTCCTTCCCATGTGGTTTTACTGCTTCCTCTTATTTATTTATGCTTTTATCTACATCCTGTGTACCTCAGCAAAATGAGCAGTTCGTGGCTTAAACACTTATCTTGCAGAAGTCTCCATGGTGAGGAAGGAGCTGCAAGGACAAAGATAGTAGTAGGCTAGATGGCCTCAGCCAAATGATTAAGGAGCTGATAGGGGCTCTGAAATAAAGACAATTGTTGGTTCTTGCTGCTTTGAAGAGTATGCTAAAAGTTGGCTCTGATGCCCTTATTTTTTAGTGTTTAAGAGTTGAAAAGGTAGTGAATTAATGGAAACTACTGAAATAACCTGCTTAAAATAGATGTCCAATTTTTAGATAGTTAAGACTGTTCTTAAGTGGTTTTATGTTAAGGAAAGACTTTAATGGAGCTAGGAGTAAACTGAATGCAGTGTTCAGGAAGATCAATCATGGGAAGTTGATCGAGCAGCAGAACTGTCAAGTAAAAACTAAGGATGAAATGGGAAGAGCATGTGAGGGTTTTCCAACCTCTGCCGACATGTAAAGCCAAGGTCCTTTCCCTTCTGGATTAAAGATGTAATAGCTGAAAAAGCAAGTGAAAATTTCCAATTTTGCTTGGACTACTTAGATCATATTTTCTTTTGAAATTTTTTTCTTTCGGGATTTGTACAGTTTTGTCAGCTTTTAATTTTTGTTTCTATTAGAAACCTAGCAAGTGTCAGGTATCTTTAGAACCCAAAGCATAAATACAGTTTCTGCTGTCACAGGCCCTTGAAAGAGCCATTTTTGTTTATTCTATCAGGTAAGTGCTTGTTTATGAGAAGTGTTAGTGTCCTCTTTGAATTTATAAAGTAGAATTCTGCTTCTTGGGGCACCTGGGTGGTTCAGTGGTTGAATGCCTGCCTTCGGCCCAGGGTGTGATCCTGAGGACCCGGGATCGAGTCCCACGTCGGGCTCCCTGCCTGGAGCCTGCTTCTCCCTCTGCCTGTGTCTCTGTCTCTCGTGAATAAATAAAATCTTTTTAAAAAAAGCTTCTTGATGAGGTTTTAGGATTACCTTTAGGAAAGGTGGATGTGCAACTGTTCCATAATTGGCTTTTTAGTATTTTTGTTGAAAGAGACTGTGCCCTTCAACTGATTTTTTTCCTTGTCATTATTATACCTATTTCTTTGTAAAGTCTTTTTAATACTTGTATAATATCTGAGAGTTCCCCCTTCTTCACTTATGTTGATGCTTCTCCAAGGAAGAAATATGTACTTAATCTTGAAGTTAAAGCTAACCTAAGGTAGCAAAGTATATGTTACTAATGACTGGAATAGCTAAAATACTTGTACATTTTTTCCCCTATCATTAATATTACATATAAGTTAGTGTTTAACATAAAAGTTGACTGTTAGGGGTTTATCTTGAGAAAATTATGTAATTCTCTTGAAACCAACAGACTTGAAAAAATCAGAATGAGTTTCCAAAATCTGGTTTAATTCCAATCTGGGGAGGAGAGGGCATTGTGAGAAATACATATGCACAGAAACCTAATCAATGCTAGACAAACAACGTATTAGTTTACAGTATAATAGGATAACCATAAATTTGAAGGCTCAAATTGAGTCCATTAGCAGTAAATACAGTTTTCTATTTGGCTCAAGTGGCTACTGAATATCAAGTGATGCTGAGTTCCTCCAAAGCACCTAATGACCCCGCAGCCTTGGAAGGAGTTTCACCACAGTCTCAGAAGAAATCCCAGTCATGCCTTTAACTCTCTTGGCCCTTGGGAGTCATCGCTGCCCAAATACAAATGCAGGCCAGGGATTTCTAGTGGCCACATGTTATTGCACAGAGAGGTCTGTTCTAAGCCAGACTCTTAGGCTAAGAAGGTGTGAGATCAGCCCTTAAATAGTGGTCTAGCATTAATGTGGTCTATCAAAGCATGTTAGAGAAATAGCTCCTCAGTGATTATGTACCAGCTACTCTAGTTATCAAACTAACAGAAAAGGCAATGTGGCAGCTTCACATTTCACATGAAAGACTAGCATTAACTGGGCCTGGTGCTGGCTTCATTTTCACATAAATCTAGTGATTCTTTTAATTTAGACCCAGGAATAAATGATTTCATACCAGTCTTTTCTTCACATCGGTTTGTGTAGCATTTAAATTCTTATGGGTTAATGGCTAGGCCATGAAGGCAAAAATGTTTAACTCTCCTTTGCCAAAACAGAAACAATCCCTGTTCTGACTCCTGTCCAGTTTCCAAAAAAAAAAAAACCAAAACAAAACATACATACACCTTTGTTATTGCACATCTTTCACACAGACTTGTGTATGTATAATATACATATATATATTTTAAATATGCTACACTTAAAAAAAAGACTATGGTACTTTACATGTTTAACAAAGATCATTACACCACAGATGTTTGAAAACTATACAAAAACCCTTATACAACTAATGTAACATTGTTGAATTAGCACACAGGTTTAAAAACTTCCACAGAATCCAAGCAAGTATTGATGCCTTCTTGGAGTTCATTGAGAAGCCCAGCCCATCACAAAATTTTAAGCACAAATGCAGGCAATAATAAATAAGACTTTTCTGGTAGTAGTAATGGTCCAGGTATATTATGTATTAGATTTTCGGACTGAGGTGATTAGGTGATTGATATTAGGAAAATGTGGGTCAACAATCAGTCCAATTGTTTGACATATTTCTAATACATTCCTCGTATTCAGTGGCTTTTAAACAGCTGTACAGTTTTGGTGTAGACTAGCAGGATTTTAAGGTTTCATCTTTCCCAATCAAAGCCTGGCTAATGGGCTAAAGGTTTAAAAGGCCCACATTACTTATTCTGTCTCTGCTAGAGAAATTCCATCTCCGCTCTGCTTATTCAGTCAGTGCTTAAGTAGTTTTTAGTGGTTTGGGGTTATGTGTGTGTGCATGTGCTTTGTCTTCTGTAGCATTCAGACTAATGGAATAAAAACACTGTCAAGTGAACTCTGGCAAGAGAAGTGACATTTTCACTTGTGACTACTGTTTATCAGGGTGTTCTAGAGATAAGCCATCACCTTAGCCAATGAGCAGTCAGGTAGTTAAGTTGATGGACATGCTCACAAGATCCTCAGGGCTTGGGACTTTAACTTGTCTGTAAAATGGGGAGTTAGAGAACCAATTTCCTAACACTTATTTTATACTCCATTTTGTACAGAAAAAAAACAGTGAATCTGGGGATGAATGGAATCCCCCCCTCCCGACCCCCTGCTTTTTTTGAATGAAAATTACTGCCAAAGTTTAAAAAGCAGTTACTGTGGGCATTGGGACTTTGTTAGAGCATAAAAATAGCGACAGGAGCCCTGTCCATCAGCTACCATAACCTATTCCTGTGTGGTGTTAGAGATAGGATTGATGTTTCCCGAGCCCCTATAGTAGGCTGCTGTGGGGATACCTATTTACCCCTTCTCTGCTCCCAAAAAAAGTTGTAGGACTTACATCTTGCTTATTCTGACTTTGGTCTAAGAATGGTGAAGTGATTGAGGCCTGGTTCTGCACCACCACCCCTCTTGCCCTTGGCTCTTAATCTGTGTGATAAAATGGTTTGTGGTACAGGCCAAGGAAATAAACCTTGACTTGTTCCATTCCATCTACATATAAAGCAATTATTTGTTTTGCACCAAGGCATAGTTTTAGATTCAGCCTGAAGGTGATTCATGTGGGGCAGTGTCGTAAAATCTGAATCAGGTGTCTCTGCCTAATGGCACTTAGCATACGATATCTCAGCCAAAGAAGGTGCAAAGTAATTACTTTGTTAAGCTTTCAAAACAAGGCAAGCCCTCAAGTGAACAGATTTATAAACCCAAATAGACCTATACTTTTAATTCTTCAGTAAATCTCTTAGGTCCACTCCATTTGCTTAAACTGTGAAGGAGAGTTGGTGTCGTTGCGCAGGTCTGAAGCTTGGGGTAATACCCAGCTGGGCTCTTGCCACCGAGATCGTTCCAAAGTAAATGTGAGGTGGTGGCTAGTACCATTTTTTGGAATCCTTTTTTTTTTTTTGGCAATTTATAGAAACTAGATTATAAGCTCCTGAATCCTAACAGTGGTGTTCCACTCTTTTTGTAAACAGGCATAGACCAGTGCTATGAGCTCGGTCTAGCTCTCATTTTTGCATTAAATTTCTAGTCTGCTTTTCTGGGCATGGAGGCCAGTTGCAACTCACCCGCTGCAGTAATTTTAATGTTCTTTCCGTCTGCTTTCAGGAACAATACTAGTAACTGGGGAAACTTAACTCCCATGACTAGCTCCCTTTTTTCTGTTGCTGCTGGGGTTGGGAGATACAGCTGACTACCACATGGTTACCAAACAGCAGGCAAGGATCTCCCCACAAGTGCTGAGATTCTGGCAAGTTCTCCCACTGAACATCTGAACGAGCCACCCGTGGCTTGGAGACCTCCGTTCCTGGAACGAGGAAACAGGGCGAGGTTTCCTTTGGCAGCTGAAGCTCGATCCTAACCCCAGGAGAGAAAAACCGGGGATCTCCATTGGAAGAGGAGACTGAGCCGGTACTGGTGCGGGCCTGACTGCTAGACAGTGGAATGGAAGTCTTCACTAGCAGGATTTTCTTTTATTCTCCTGATCATAGAGGTCCTTATTCTTTCCTTACTTGGGTTTCTAAAATCTTGGAGGGACAATTCAACCGATCCAACCCTACCCTGGAATTCAGCCTAGGATAAGTCGCACAACAGGATTCCACACTGATCTGGTGGGCTAAGCAAGAGGCGGTGTCCTATTACAGCCTCGAGCACATATCCTACCCCCAGGAAGTATGCAGTTTTCATTTTAGCCTCTGAGACAACCTGGAAGCACTAACAGGAGATGAAAACACCAACCCCGAAACATCATTCTGAGGCAGTGATGCCTACTGGCACGCAGCCTTACGGCAGAGACACATCTCAAAACAGCCTGCAAGTCAAGCTCACAGTTTCCTGCTTGGAGAGGAACGGCTGCCTTAATGGTTTAGATCATTATCCTTCATGGTCCCTGGGAGAAGATGGGGTCAGACTTGTCAACTACGTGTCAGGGTGCATGCAGTAGTTTCGCATTCCATCTCTGACAGCTGGCACTGTGGCCCGGGTGCAGTCACTCGGCTGGACATGGCCGCTCATTGGTCCTGTGAAGGCCTGGGGCTGTGGAATGTAGGCTTTGGTAGATAAAGGCCAGTTCTTCACTTGACTCACTCGAAGAAACCAGAGGGGTGCTCTTTCAGAAGGTTACACAGGATGAAAATGGCATTTGTGTCTCTTCTGAACTAAAGGAGGCAGATAAGGTTTTTCCCCTCTTCGATTTCTTCCTGTACTTTGTCACTGGAGGTGGCAATTTCTGCTTGTGCAGAGAAGACTGCACAGATGAAGGTGAGTACTGTGCCTCCGATGGCGGTGTAGAAGGCCCAGCCCAAGGAGCAGTCTCCGGGTTTGTAGGCCGATGCGTAGGGCCCACAGTAGCCTACGGCCTTCTGGCAGCCCCAGCCAGCAGGGTAGAGTATCAAACCCAGGATGAGGAACAAGCCTGCAGGGCAGAAGAGAAACAGGTGAAACCCCTGGCTTCCAGTGGAAGGTGAGCAACTCTCCAGCGAGGCTGCAGCTGTCACCCGGTGGCCTGCCCAGGGCCGCAGCACCCATTCCACAGAGGCAGGTCTCAGGGACTGGCTTCATGCAGCTCATCTGACCTCATCGAGGAACGCCACCGCTTTCTTAGAAACCTCTGTAGCCTCTTTTGTGTATGTTAGAATGTGGACCCATTAATAATTTACCTCCTAGAAAAGCAAATTAAACTGTTTCTTCCCACAAAACTCTTGATAGTCAGCATTTTCCTTTCAGTCTAAGGCAGAGGCTGGCAAACGGTGGCCCCCACAAGTGAAATGTGGACCCGCTTCTCTAAATATTTATTAGAAAAAAAAAATGTACCCTATGCCCATTTGTTTATGGACTTGGTTGATGGCTTTTCCTGTGCTGGAACAGCAGCAAGATGGCTTTATTCTATGTGGCAGGAGAAAAATGGTATTCTCTGAAAGAGGACACCGATATAAATCAAGATAACAGATTTCATACCCCCCAAAAGCTGTTTCTTTAGATACCTTCCAGTAGCAATTCTATCCTCATAATTTAATCATGGTTCTAAATTCTCTTTTCCTACCTTTACTGAAGTCCTCTGGGTTTACCACACCAAAGCTCTGAAGTCATTTACAACAACTTTCCCACAAAAAAGAATTGGACTAAATTTGTGGTAGTATTAGGTTTGAAGAATGATCAAGGACAGTGTTTGAATCCAAAGATCACAACTTTCTCCTGTGATGGCATCTTCTCGCCCAGCCTGGCAGTTCAGATCTGATTTTGGATCTCATTTTCCCTACTTCCCAAAGTAATCCCATTGTTCTACTTTGGGGCTTAGGGGACTTTTTTTGCAAGAGTGGAATATAGGGAACTGGTTCGTGCGTTTACTGTCTGAAGAAGGGTGCTTCAAAACAAGAAGTCTCTCTCACCCTGCAACCCTTTGTTTCTGTATAGGTCACAGTGCTGGGAGGAAGGTGGGAAAACGCACTCCAGGGTTAGAAGTGTTAAGTGAAACACACAGCCGACTGAGCCATTCCAGAGAGGTGCCGTTAGAAACGACTGAGAGCGTGGAGCTAACTCCCCCAAGGAGAAGACTGCCGGTGGAGAATGCATCGGTAACTCTGGAATAGGCACGGTTTCAGCACAGACTGGCTAAGTCAAGAGGTGGGTAGGTTAGTAGCTAGAAGAGCTATGGGCTAAGGGTGTAATAGAGGTTTGAATCCAAGCTCTTGCCATTTATGAGCTGGGTGACTTTAGAAAAGTCTTTAAACTTGTCTGGGTAGGATTCCTCACCTATAAAACACTAATCCTTAACTCAAAGTGGTTGCGAATATTAAAGTGCAAAAAACAAACAAACAACTTTATACGGCCGTTAACAGTAACAGCTGTAACAAAACTGGAACATAGACTAGCAGCTGATAATAGGTACAAGGCTTTAGCAGACCTCTCCCGATTATAAACACTAACAGTTTAAAGTTTACCACTTAGGAGTAAGCAAGTCAGGTACATTTTGAGGGTTTATTTTGAAAGGTGTAATAATTTGGGGAGAGAGGAAAACCCCCGTATAATTTAATACCCTGGAAGAATAAACTATTCTCTATATCTCACTCAACTGGGGAGAGCTAAAATTATTGAGCTAATTCTTCTGGATTTCTTTTTTTTTTTAAGATTTTATTTATTTATTCATGAGAGAGACAGAGAGAGAGAGAGGCAGAGACACAGAGGGAGAAGCAGGCTCCATGCAGGAAGCCCGATGTGGGACTCAACCCCGGGTCTCCAGAATCACGCCCTGGGCCGAAGGCAGCTCTAAACCACTGAACCAAAAAAATAAATAAATAAATAAACCACTGAGCCACCCAGGGATCCCCCACAAAGTCTTTTTACTTAATTTATTTTTTAAAGATTTTATTTATTCACGAGAAGCACAGAGAGAGAGAGAGTGAGGCAGAGACACAGGCAGAGGGAGGAGCAGGCTCCATGCAGGGAGCCCAATGTGGGACTCGATCCCGGGACCCCAGGATCACGCCCTGGGCTGAAGGCGGCGCTGAACTGCTGAGCCACCCTGGCTGCCCTCTTTTGGATTTCTAAGGCCTATAATAAAGTCTGATAAATCCCCATCTCCTTCCCTAGGAAACCTCACCCAAGGGTAGACTACACTTGGGTAGTCTCCTCCCTCAGGTCCTCAGTTTCCCTGGAAACACTGAGGTACCATCACTGGGACTCGAATGAGGATTCAGAAGCACTCTCTGGCGCACGGCCTCTACGGTCAAGCCCTAGTGCCTGTCCGAGGCAGGGGAGCAGTTGCTGCTTGTCCCTTTAAAAAACTAGCATGTTCGTATTTAAATTGCACCTCCAATTAAATATTAATTGCACACATCATCTGTATTATGTGGCTTAAACAGGCCCAATAAGTAAAACTAAGGTGTTTTACTGTGATCGGGACCAAAGACAGCATGGAGAGCGCTCCTGCCCTATGCGGGGATCCAGCTGGTAGGACATATGCAGTATCTTAATCTGGCTGCCTCAGATCCTTCTGTGAAGTAGGCAGTTTTAAAATAATCATCTTAATGTCGTCAGATCCCTTTGCACAGCACAGTCACAAACACTGACTCCGGCGCCGGCGCCAGGGCCCCCGGCTGCTCCCCTTTCTCGTAGTTCAGCTAAGGCTCCTGAAGTGCTTCAGTCCATCTTAAAATCCCGTCACAAGCTGCCCCGCTTGTGAAGAAGGACCGCAGGGACACTAGCATACAAGCGTGTCCTGCTGAGGAGTTTGTCCAGAGCCTCAGCTTGAATGTTTATAAGCCCACGGGCAGTCCAGGGGAGGGCAGTCTGCAAGCCCCAGGCAGGGGTGTGTGCCCAGGCCACAGCCTCGCCCAATTCCCCCGAGGCTCACAGGGTCAGAGGGAGGAGAGCGCCACTGTCCACCTGGCCCTGGCCGGTCACCGCTCCTCCCGCAGCTGTAATTAGCCCAGTGAGTGCCATGAATAACGAGACCAAGAAAACAGTAGGCCTTCAGGTAAGCAAAAACCCCCACCATTTTTCATCTCTCTAGTATTTGGACAAAGACTTTCTACCAGAGGAATTCCAGCAAATTTAACAAGTCAGGTTGTCTCCTCCAGTGACTGCCACACTTAGTCCTTCCCTTAAGATGTCCTGATTCTACTGCTCTTGGACCCATGTACCTTATGAGCAGCCTGGGCATGTGGTTCCTGGGCCCTAAGAAGCATTCCTTAGTCATAAAACATTACCCTAACAGGTTACTTTTGCTTCTTAGTAAAAGTGAGGAAAAAACCCATTAAGGTTCCCCAACTCGGGGTAAAATCCAGCTTTCTCTTTCTCTCCTTGGCCTTGCTCTGGCTCCCTATTACCTGTTCAAACTCACCTCTGCCTTTCTCACCCTCATGTTCTCCTCTCCAGCCTCACTAGCCAGAGGGCATTTCGTTGGACATTCATACCGGCCATCCACAGGCCCCTGACATCCCAGGCACTTGACATTCCTCTTACGGGCAGTGCTTTCCTTCCAGATAGTGTTTAGGCCACATTCAAATGCCACCTTGTTGGTGTGGTCTTCCATTCCACTCTATTCAAATTTCTTTTTTTTATTTATTTATTTATTTATTTATGATAGTCACAGAGAGAGAGAGAGAGGCAGAGACACAGGCAGAGGGAGAAGCAGGCTCCATGCACCGGGAGCCTGACGTGGGATTCGATCCCGGGTCTCCAGGATCGCGCCCTGGGCCAAAGGCAGGCGCCAAACCGCTGCGCCACCCAGGGATCCCCACTCTATTCAAATTTCTAACCACCTACTTCCCCCCTTTCCTTGCTTTATTTCTCCTTACGTTAATTACTAATATAGAGTATATTTGAGTCATATGAAACTTTCAATATTTGGCCTTTTTTTTTATTTGGCCATTTTTGGCCTACCATTGGACATATCTTATAGTTCAATCTACTATTTTACGTATTTTAATTATTCTCCATCTCCATCCCAGACTTGAAACTCCACCAGGGCAGGGATGGAGTTTAGCCTTCTAAAGCCAGTCCTCAGAAGAGTGCCTGGAACATAGTTAAGCCCATAATAAAATATCTCTAAACCACAGTGTGCCACAACCCGCCACCCACGCCATGAAAACTAATAACCTGACAGATGCCAATCAATGAGAACAAATGTGTCAGCAGGAAAGAAGAAAGAGACTCTTAGCTGGCTGGTTTATCCTGTCACACTGTCCTGTTCCAGGCCTGTGAATTCCCGTGTTTAGAAGCAAACTTCTACCCCGAATTCCAAACAGGATTAATGACCCCAACTAATGAGACAAAAATTAAAGTCTTAGATAGGCATGTCAGACAACCAGCAGAAAAATACAGTAAGACACACCAAGTCTGCTGCAAACTCAGCATGGTTATTCTGGTCCTCGACTTGGAGTATGCCCAAGGACTCTCAGCGTGGCGGGGGCTAGAGCCAGAGACCAAATGGAAGGTGAACTGTGCTCCGGATTGAATTTCACATAAGAGCCAGCCAGAAAAAGGTCTGATCTTCCTGTGCAGCTATTTAAAAAGTAGTTTCTGAAGTTAGGTCAGCCTGTAGTGGTCTCTGGGTCTTTCTACCACCTTGCCCTCATGCAGTATTGTTTTGGGAGGTATATTATGTGTTTTGTGGACGGTGATAGAGAAAGTAAGTGATGAGGCCAGTGGGCTTTTGCTCTTTTTTTTGCCTGGCATCTCTTCCCATGTGCCTGGGTGAGCAATGGTTGGCCTAGCTGGGAGGAAGAAAAGCAGGGGGGATGATACTGGCCAGAAAATAGCCACCACTGAAGGAAACGGTAAGTGACTCAGAGTTGTCATAACCTCTCCATGACTGATTGCTAGGGTGATCCCCCAGAAGGTGCCCTACGCTCATCACGGGATTACTGGGGACGACTCAACCTTATGTGGGAAAGAAAAAACTGAAAAGAAACTGATGGTTAGTTCCTTGGACTACCCAAGATGCCCACAGGCTGCAGACAGTCCTGACCACCCCAGTGAGCTGACCACCAGCCTCAGGTGCCAGCTATCACCGTACAGGGCCCACTGTGTCTCTCTGCTGCTTGTAATACCTTCCCCCACCTGGCTGGAGCAAGGAATGACCAGCCCTCAGTGTGCAAAGTGCTTTTCTAAGGCCAGGCACTGACACTGTCAACCTGTGGAGAAGCTCCCAGTGAGGGACGCAACAGTTAGCCTCCAGTAGATGGGAATCGAGAAGCTCATTCTAGGGATGCCCGGTGGCGGGGGGGGGGGGGCTCAGCAGTTGGGTGCCCGCCTTCAGCCCAGGGCGTGGTCCTGGGGTCCCAGGATCGAGTCCCGCATCTGGCTCCCTGCATGGAGCCTGCTTCTCTGTGTGTCTGCCTCTCTCATTCTGTGTCTCTCATAAAAAAAATAAATAAAATTTGGGTTAATTTGTGAGGAGTGTCCACTGAGTATATACTATGTGCTTGGCCTGGTGCACTGGGATAGAGGAGGGGGTCGATGTGGGGTTTCATAGGCTTTAAGCACTTGTAAGCCAGTAATACTCGAGGAATCTGATCACACTACCCACACCACCATTCCTTGAGCCAGGGCTCTTATTGGTGCTGACCCCTCGGGGGTCCTCTACCTGGACATATCCCCCCTCACCCAGACGTCCTTCCACGTGCGACACGGTCACCATTTCCTGCCAGGACGGTATTCTCTGTGTGCTTCCCCTGCCCTGTCCCTCTCCAGCTCTTCATCACACTGTTAATTCTGTGGACTTATTCAGCAACTATTTCCTGCATTACCTACTCAGCGCCAGTCCCTACGCTCAGCTCAGCCCTGAGGATACCGCAGTCCCTGGCAGGACTCTGAGCCCCTGGAGGGCACAGACCTTTATTTCTCTTGGTATACATCACAGTTTTGGCTTAGCATTCATTTACCATAAACCTGATGGGTATGTCACAGTTAACTTTGGATAACAAAGGTCAAGAGTTCAACTTGTTTCTTTGAAATAGCCATTGACTCATTTAGGAACAGCAGGAGGGCCCTTGTTTATCCCCCTCAGGTAGGTCTACCTTGTGACTCAGAGCTCAGGTCACTAAAGCATAATGCCAGGACGCTGCCCCTGCCACCACAGCCCCTACACCTCATTCCCTTGCTTGGGGCAGCCATCTCTCCAACGGAAGTAAGGCCAATCAGACAAGAGTGTGACTGGCTTCCCCATCCCCAGACCCCTGCTCCGACCCAGCTCAGGGGGCACTGCAGGCTTATGGGAGCGGTAACTTCCATCAGAAAGTCGAAAAACATAGTAGAGCGCAGGATCAGAGGGGAACTAAGGCAGGACAGTCCTCCTCACAGGTATTGTGGATCCTCCCCCCGCTCCCCCCCCCCCCCCCCCCCCCCCCCCGCCCCGTACTCTCCGCGGGAGGCCAACTGGCTTTTCCTGCTCGGTATCTGAACACGGGAGTGCCCACGGCTCAACCCCTCGCCCGCCCCCTCCAGTCCCCTGATCACTCGGGCTCCGGCTCCCGCAGCTTTACTCCAGGAGGCGGATAGCTCCTGCGCTCTGGCCTCCAGCCCCGGGCCAAGGGCCTGCCTGACCCCCGGACGCCTGACAGGGAACTTGAAATTACATCCAAAGCTCACTCTGGGCCGCCACTCCCTCCTTCACAGCCTGCTCTTTGCCCCGGGGACTTCATATCAGCTAACGGGAGTTCAGTGGTTCAATTCTTACAACCGCTCAGGCCAAAAACCTTCGAATACTTTTTGACTCCTCTTAGAGCGCGCATTCCTCTGCCCGCAGGGCCTTCAGCTCTTAACTCTTCCCGGGCCGCAGGGCGCTTTCTCCCGACGACCCACGTGGCTAACTCCTCTATCCGTCAAGTCTTTGAATCTGTCTCCCCGAAGCCAGCCCTGACTACCTGATGTCCTCTTATCACCCGGCTTACCTAACCCCTCAGCCTGGCTGCACTTTTTGTTTCTTCCACAGTACCCACCACCTTTTAATGTACTGAATGACTTATTTAGTATACTGTCTCCACCATCTTCAGTGTAAATTCCATGACAAAGAACTTTGTCAGTTTATTCTTTATGTATCCCAGTTGCTTAGAACCACATGACATGTAATAGGTGCTCAGTAAATATTTGATGAATGGGAAGACAGGGTGCTGTGATGCAGATGTTACATTTTAAAGGAAACCAATATAATGTACTTGCCAAGTTTTTTAAATGGTTGGAGGAAAAGCTTCATTCAATAACGTGAATCTTAGGGGTTGGCAATTTCGGCTAACAGCACAGCTGCCGTACTTCCTAATGAAACCCACGCAAGGGCCAAACCATGGGACTTGACTGCAAGCACTAAAAACCTCCTTTCTAGCTCTAGAAAATGATGCTCTTTGGGAGAACACAAAGATAAAGTACCGAGTCAATTAAATGTAATGAATTTTCATTTAATCTGGAGACCAGCTTTAGGTTAGCCTCAAAACTCTGAAATTGTTTCCCACTATTGCTGGCTGCAGTGAGCACAGCTGAAAAGACAGACTGTGGCTGACCTGTGGACCTTTCCAGGACCCCAGCTGAGAGCGGAGCAGTGCAGGGATAAACCTAGAGAAGTTCGGGATAATAGCAAGTGGTAGAGAGCAGAGGGATACAAAGGTAAATGAAGAGAGGGGTGGCCCGTGGCAGAGGGAAGGGTGGTGTCCAGAAGCACCATGAGCCTGGAGAATGGAAAGACCCCTTCCCATCAGCAGCCCAGCAGACACTGAAGGCAGTGTCACAGATCAGCGTCTGGTCTGTGTGGTCTGCGTTCCAGGAGAGGAGTACCGTGTTATTTACCTCTAAGTCTGTTTCATGTGGTACAACATGGTGTACAGAGTGGCTCACCACAAACGTAGGGATACTGTTTACTTCCAATCTGACAGCTGGAAGTCGTTTTGGCAGTCCTTAATAGCTAATTGTAGGTCATCAACTGTTGCTAGGTGTGCACACTTCTCTTTCACAATCCCGCTGGGCACACACATCATGCTTTGAGGAAGCACACCGTATCAGACCACACCCAGTTCCCACCCACTGAATCTGTCATCACGCTGCTTTTCCCAATCATCATGGTATGAACCTACACACTCTTCATGTTCAGGAGCTTTGTGAGACATTCTGTAGTGATCATTCTCGGTTACAACACAAGGCTAGACCTGGTTCTCTCTGTTTTAAGAAAGGAAAAAATGTAATTTTTATTTAAAATTTTTACCTATGAAATTCTAAGTGGCAAGTACAGGGTTAACCGAGTATCTGGAAAACTAAATAGAACAGTGATAGTAAAAAGTGGGAGTCTTAACTGTGCTGGAATACACATTTGTCCCATAAAAGAACAGCAACTGTTTGGGCACCATGGACTCCCGTTCAACTATAAACTTAACAGCAGTAGGGGGTGTATTCCTTATTCCTTGGCTTCTACGTCTCCATCTTTCTCCCAAATCCACACTCCTTGCCTAAGCCATAGTCCTTTATCCATGCTGTGTTGTTGACCAACTTCCCCTGTCATTTCTGAATCTTGTTTTCTTTCTAGTCTTCACGTCTTTACAAGAACCTTTTGGAAAGGTCTTCTATGGCACAAATGC
Organism: Canis lupus dingo; assembly: GCF_003254725.2. NCBI lineage: Eukaryota > Metazoa > Chordata > Mammalia > Carnivora > Canidae > Canis > Canis lupus. Next base: position 28,173,696 of record NC_064245.1, on the reverse strand, counting down.
TAGATTCCAAGTAAAGATGACATGGAGCTAAAGCTATAAACACCTCTGCCCAATTTAATGCATTCACAACTAATACTTTAAGGCTGGAAGTTTATACAGATGACTAGAACCTTTTAGTGGGCATAATAACTTGTAACTATGGCAACCATTGATGCTTATTGGGCACTACAATGTGCCAGGCACTGGTGAAGCACTTTAAATTTAGTTCATTCAGTCCTCTTAACAAACTTATGAGGTTGGTACTATTAATATTATCACCAGACAGATGAGGAAACCGCAGCATGTAGGGATTCAGTAGGGTTCCACAGCTACCGAGCAGGGGACCTGGGACAGGCAGTGGGCTCCAGACTCCACTGCTGCTGCTTTACTGCAAACCAGAGACTCGCTTCTAAGACAAAAGCATTTGACCCGCTGAAGAAGAGAGATTGGGATGTACTCAAAGCTGGCTTACTTCTACCTACAAGGGGTTAGAGAGTGGATGATGTGGGACAGTTATCAAGTGAGAAAAGCACCCCAATGCTGTGAGGGGGCAGGAGGGAGGGAAAGGCTGCACCAAAATAAAGGGTCACCTGTTGTTTGTTCAGGCTGATTTGCTAACACCACAGCAAGCCAACGACAAATAAAGACGTTCCATCCACAGCTTCTCTTCCATTACAATCTGAGTGTCACCAGCCTCTTTACCACAATATAGATGCCACTGTGGAATGGCTGCCCCTGGCTAAAGAAACTTCGAGAAGAAAACCTAGTGAACAGGTCAGAATCATTTCAAGTTTGCCTCCTCTGGCCAATGCGAACAACCGTGTGAGGAGAAAACTGCAAATGAAACATAAAACTTATTGGACCAGAGTGAAAAAAGTCTAAGCCAGATAATCCACATACATTTTCATCTTTGAGATTCTGTATGATTGGGAACCATATAAAGCTGCACCTCCACCTAAAACAACGCCAGCCACAAGACAGCATATCCGGTGTTCTTCCCGGGACAGCTGATGAGACAACACGCGGCACCACGGGCACGCTCAGCGCCCCGATTACATCCTTGTCCAGCAGGTCAGGCCACAGTGCAACCATCTCACCCCCTTCAAATAGCTTTTAATTCACAGAACACAGCTGATGACCTTCGCCTCCCCTGACCTCCCCCTGCATCCCTCCCTGGCTCCACAGGTTTAAGTTATTGGTGTGTTGGTGGGAGACCTGCCTGTCTCCGGGTCCGCACGCTGAGGATACGGCCTCCACCTCAGGCACGACGTAGGGTGACAGACACCCGGATGGTGGCTCTCAGGGCCCTTCTCTCCACCCAAGGAGAGTCCTGGTCTCCTGCCTCCCGAGTTGCAACGCTACCGAGCAATGGCATCCAACCTGCTTGACTTCTCAGATGCCAGGCAGGCCACTAGCCTCAGTACCAAAATGTCAAGTTACCAGCGTATTCCACAGTATTTATAAACAGAAGGATAAAGCCAGGTATTAGTTATAACATGAATCAAGGATTTCTGCCTAAGAATTGCCAGTTTGGTTAATCTATACCTTTGACATCACTTTGCCCATTAAGGTTTTTCAATTTTTCAATGCAAATTTATTCAAAAGCCCAAACAGAATTTAGTTCTGGTGCTTTCCAGTTCTGAAATGATTCTTATTAGTTCTTTGGGTAATGGCTCCATTAATTATTTGTGCCCTGTCTTGGAGGGCAGAGGTCATGTCGGGATTGAGGCTTAGGAGCACTGGGAAACACTTTACTCTTTTCCACATGCCTAGAAACGTATCGCTGTGCTAGTACAGACCATCATATCACAGATCGCGTTTTTACCAATGAACGTGCATTTACTAACAGTTATGTACGGAGTAGGGCCCATTCTGAACAGCAGAGATAGAACTGTGAAAAAGACACAATCTGATCCTTGCTTAGATTCTAGAACAGTGGTTCCCACAACTTCTAGACTTCACACACTAGTACAATAGCCAGAAAAATTACTGGAAGGCCAATATTTCTATTTTGCTGATATAAAGACACTGAAAATAACCATCACCTCCTTTCCTCATCATTTCATAAAAGCATATTTTAACACAAAAGCGGTGAAGGATGTAATCTGATAATTAGTTCCTTAAATTGAACATACTCGGCTCTATGAAATCTTACTACATTGTCCTTATCTTTCTCATTTTTGATGTAGACTTCTGGAAACCTTAGCGGAATGGATCAGGGTTCATTCAAAGGCAGTAACCACTGGGCAAGGGGCCCCTCTGAGGAGAGGGAACACGAGGGCAGAGGTTGCCTGTGTCAGGTTGCGGACACCTTTCTAAGAAGCAAGTAACAGGATGAAGAGTAAAGAGGCTGTTTGGAACTCCCTGTCTCTTGGGAATCTAAAATCTAAACTTGTTCTCACTGCACCTCATTTTAAAATTTCAAGAGCTTATGAACGAGTCAAACTGGGTCCAGTTTTGACATTTAATAACTCTGCTTTGATAGGCAGATCAGGAACTGGAGGTCAGAGGGTTCACTCTTCATGAAAAGGGTTTTGGGTTGTACCACAGTGTCTTTGTAGAGCAGATTATATCTACATGTCACCTTTGTACATGATTAATAACAGAGGTTTTTAACCAGTAAGATTTTTCTGAGGGGAAAAGTGAAGGATCAGGTGTCAATTTTTTTAAAAGTTTGTATTAATGCTCATACTATCTCCCCAGAAGAATCTAGTATGGTACTGATTTCCTACTAAAAACACTCCCAGGGAATTATAATTGGCAAGAAAAATACTTTTCCAGGGTCGGGGGTGGACAGATGACACAACAACATAAAGAGAATTCTTTGGAAGACAATCAGAGCATAGTTTTCATAAAAAGACTTTATAACCAAGGCCTCCAGAGGAAGTTTCTGTTAGAATTACTCAGAATTAATGACCATCAATTAAGAATTGCCTGCATGCCCTTAGAATATATGGAGAAACAATCTATAAGAAAGATGCGGTTTCTCCCTTGTTGAAGCTTTCTGAAGTCTTTCTCAGCAATGATTCATGTTATATGCAAATTACTTCCCTGGCAATTTCTAAAGCCTTAACTCTTTATAGTTAGAATGCATCCAACATTCTAATTTAGCCAGATTATTCCTTCCTGTGAATTAGTGATAGAGTTTTCTTCTCAAGAGAAACTATTTTTTTAAACTGTTTACATCAACTGGAAAAATTTATAAAATATTTTCTTGATAAATTATTCATCCAACATGCTAGATTAAGAAAGAGCTTCTGTTTGACTATAACCAAATTACACTGATCATTCAAAATAAACTTCCAAGATAAATAAAAATGTAGTGTATAGCAGAGGAAAAGACACATGAAAAGATTGTTTTTGAGCAATAAAATTTTTAGGACAGTAAGTAAATTTCCTGCCTGCTAAAGTCTTAACGTCCAGATTATGTTAAATAACTCCTCCAATGAAGCAGGTGTCTTTTCCACACAGGGCCCTGACACTGGCCTCAAAACTCTCAACACATAGCAGCTGGGCATTTTGGTTTGAAATTTTTAATACTGGTTTGGCATTCTCACTGTTTATTTTGTTTTATTTTAAAGATTGTATTTATTCATGAGAGACACAGAGAGAGAGAGAGGCAGAGACACAGGCAGAGGAGGGAGAAGCAGGCTCCATGCAGGGAGCCTGATGTGGGACTTGATCCTGGGACTCCAGGATCACGCCGTGGGCTGAAGGCTGTGCTAAACCGCTGAGCCACCCGGGCTGCCCTCTCACTGTTTATTTTAGATTTCATCAGTAGTAGAGGCTATTTTTCAAATGGGAGTGATTCTTGGGGGCACCTGGATAGTTCAGTTGGTTAAGGGTCTGACTCTGGATTTCAGCTCAGGTCATGATCCAGGAGTTCTAGTCAAGCCCCTCAACCCTCAACTATTGGCCATCGGGCTCCCTGCTCAGTGGGGAGTCTGCTTCTCCTTCTCCCTCTGCCCCTCCCACCTCTTGTGCTCTCTCTCAAAGAAATAAAATCTTAAAAAAAAAAAAAGGTTAAAAAAGAGTTAGTCCTGGACATTTAATAAAGTTACTGGAAAGACTGTATACAGTAACTGAACTTATAAATATGGCCAGCTGCGCTGGAGCACAGCTCTTCACAGGAGATGCACGTTACTTTTCAAGTGGCGTCACAGCTTAGAATACGCTTGTTGCATTTAGCTCTTATAACAGTGCCTGAACTGCTCATGTAAGTATTCAGAACCATACTTAAGTGATTATTAGTTAATAGAATGTGGACATCATCCATGGCTCCATGATAATTTACATCTATAATTAAGTGGTTACCATGGCAAACCGCTTTCCACATTTTATTTGTGTATCAGTTGCTCTGAAATTTAAGAGAATTTGCACTTTTCTTCTAGACCTTCCAACTGATTATTTTATTTTATTTTTTTTAATTTTTTTATTTATTTATGATAGTTACAGAGAGAGAGAGAGGCAGAGACACAGGCAGAGGGAGAAGCAGGCTCCATGCACCGGGAGCCCGACGTGGGATTCGATCCCGGGTCTCCAGGATCGCGCCCTGGGCCAAAGGCAGGCGCCAAACAAAAATATGGAACGCTTCACGAATTTGCGTGTCATCCTTGCGCAGGGGCCATGCTAATCTCTGTATCGTTCCAATTTTAGTATATGTGCTGCCGAAGCGAGCACCCAACTGATTCTTTAAAAGTAGATCCCACTCCCTGGACTTATATTAATGCCTGCTTGTTCCGCTTGCTTTTAGGGAGTAGTTTTTTATCTAATGATATGATTGAGTTCTCGGTTCCCTTTATATATAATGATTTTTATATATATAGCTTTGGTTCTCTAGGGTATAGTTTATGAAACAATGACTCTATTGTAATATGGCTGGGGAGCAGAAACTCAAGAAATTGGAGACCTGAGTCTATAGTCTTTGCATTTAGTAGGCATCCAATAAAAACTCCTTGAATTGAAATTTAGTTCTGACCTGCTGTACATTTCTGCATACTCAGTTTTTACTAGGGGATTATTGGAGGTTGATGAATTAGTAGATCTGTCATCATCGGTGGTATTTTTTTTTAAGATTTTATTTATTTATTCATGAGAGAGAGAGAGAGAGAGAGAGACAGACAGACACATAGAGGAAGAAGCTGGCTCCCTGCAGGAAACCCCATGCAGGACTCAATCCCAGGACCCAGGATCACAACCTGAGCCAAAGGCAGATGCTCAACCGATGAGCCACCCAGGTGCCCCAAATCAGTGGTTTTCTTAAACTGATTGAGACATAGAACTGGTTGGACCTGACTTCTGGGGTGCATTCTCTGTCTGGAGAACCAGAAATGAAGAGCCTCCTTTGACAGCCAGAAGCTTCCAGCGCTTTGTTCTAAGAAGGAAAAGCAGGAGATGCTTCCTCTATTTCCTCATACTTTTTCTCTGAGGATTGAAGTTGGGCAGAGTCCCACTACCTTCTTGGAGAAAGCCAGGTAAATGTTTCAGGTGTAAAACTCCAGGGCAAGTTCCCTGTGAGACTCAGGAATCTCTTCCCCTGTCCTTATGTTTTTGAAGCCCCTGTTCTTATTTTTCTCCTCTCCAATGGCCGGTCTCTCTGGCCCAGAAGTGAATGAGTAGAGAGCAAGGGAGAAGCCAAAATACACGCCGAGACCGGGCTGAGTCGTGGTCGTCCTCCTGATAGTTACTGTTCATCCTGTGAGAAACAGCAGTTGGCAGTAGCACGACCTGGAGCGCGATCGCGGCCTATTTCATGGGCCTCTCCACGCTCGCACACACATTTTGATTTATGACAAAGCAACTATACGAGCAGCAAAGGTGAAATCCTCACCTGTCTTCTCTGTCCGATTCTTTTTACTCCTGTCCCTTTGCGCATACTGTCCCCCTCCATCCTGAACCACTGCCCCCTTCCCAGAAAGCTGAGCCCGCACACGCCAGGCCGGGCCTGACAACAGGGGGGGCTCCCTCGGACACACCCTCTGCCCCAGCCCCCCGAGGCAGGGCCCAGCCCCCCGGCTAGCTAATCCCGTCAGACTGGTGGCGCAGCTCCGGGGCAGTCCCGCTGGACCCTAAGGGTGCAGACAGAGGGCTCCAGGGACTAGAGCGTGAGGGCCACGCAGACGCCTACGAGGAAGCCCGAGAAATCAGCAGGCGGCCCCGCAGCCCGTGCTACCCCACCCTCGCGGCCAGCCCGGCGGCAGAGTCCAAGCCAGGACCAGGGAGCCAAACCCTGAGCTCACTTTAATGGCTTCTGTCCCAACCCTGAGTCACTGGGGATTCCATAGACTTCTAAGAGAGCCCTCCATGCATTTCTAAAAACAAACTGCTCGATGCCGTCATGGAAAACCTGGATCTCTGCGTTCTACGGTTTCATTATGGATTACATCCAGGTCACAACCTAAGGAAGACAGCTGGCAACCACGACCCTGCTGGCCCGTTACCCAGCTTTTGTAATGAATCCCAGAGGGCTACGGCCTGATGTGTGCTTCTGGCTCTGCCAAGATCTGGACAAGTCCTCACCTAGGGAAGGCCCATCAGCCTGTGATTTACTCTGTGAAGGGAGCCTGGAGAGCCACCTGCAGTCAAGGCTCGACTGCTAGAAGCGGCCTCCAGAAAGGAAAGGGATTAGAGACTGAGGGTCAGGGGGAAGAGCAGTGAGAGGAAGGAGTTCTCAGTTTTCCTGTCAATTCAATGCAATCTTCTGCTTTTTGAAAAAATGCCCCAAGGACACCCACAGTCACACCAGAGCCACACAGGAATGCTCTACCCTCTTCGGCCCCAACACAGGCGGCTAGAGGGAGCCGGGGAATGGCCCTAGACAACACAGTGATGTCTGATTTTCAGCAGAACAAGGTTAGTTCTCAAGACTGGAATAGAAATCACTACTCCTTAAAATGCAGCAATTCTAGGAAACATTAATAACAACAACAAAAAAACTAAGACCTGCCCAGAAAGCAGAAAAAATTTAATAACCACATGGCTACCATTTATTATTTACTTTGTGCAAAGTACTGTGTTTAAGCCTTTCTTCTCATATATTATTACCTAATTTAATCCACAAAACAATGGTGAGGTATGTATTATACCTCGTTATACCCATTTTATAAGTGAGAAAAGAGATTTAGAGAAGTGAGGTAAATTATTAGACATTTCATGTGAGGTCAGGAATGATCCAGAGACAGGTAAGGCTTGACCTCTAATTGCTGCCAAGAGGCAAGTACGGAACTCCAGCATCTGTGCCTAAGTATTTAGGAAATGTCAGATGGGTGCTCACACCAGGAGGCTTTGCCTTGAAGGCAAATCCAGTATCTTCATTAATTAGTAGACAATAGATAACTATTGTCTATTTTATTATTATTTTTAAGCAATCTAGATTTTGAGAGTTCCACTGAGATAGCAAATTCTTTAACATCCACTTCTAAAATCAAAATACCCATATTTTAATAATTTATGTTATACTTTCTATAGACAATGAGGCTACACAAACCTAAGGGCTATTTATTCTTTAGAATCAGTTGTACTAGGAATATGCTTACCACATCTTGTAATTTTTCTTCCAGTTATATTTTACAAAAATGTCACTTTTGCCAAAATCAAAGTTTTAAGAACAAACACAGTCTGAGTGTATTTCTAAAGAATGCTTTTGTTGCACTGGCAACAGCTCCTTTCTCACCCTTTGTTCCAACGTCACGTAGATCCAGGGCTGAGAAGCGGGGTGCAGGGGGGAAAGGCTGGTGCTCAAAGCTGTACCAGGTCCTTGGCTGAGGCTGGGGCTGCCCAGATGCTATTACATACTGGCCGACAGGACACAAAGCAGTCAGCTGTTTCAGACACTGCTGCACTTTCTCAGCCATAGATTCAAGGACCATGGCTACTGCTTACGTTGGCCTGAGCTACCCAGTAGAGACCTTCATCAGGACAGAAAGAGCCCACCAAGCGTCCCTTATAGAGGGAAGGGAACATGAGGCAGTCACTTGGCTAGTGCAGTCATCTTACCCATGATTTCTGCTCAAAAAGGATGCTGCTGGGCTGCGAGGAGAAAATAAACTACCACTTCTTGTATTTCAGTTCTTAGCCTTAGATCAGTGGGCCTTACCAAGGCAGTCTGACTATATAGGAGTCTCTGCCATGTGCCAATTCAAAATTTTAGGTAATCTCAGACTTTCTGAGATGCTGTATGAATGCAAAGGGAACATAAGTGATAGGGGCGGGAAGAAAGTTACCTTAGAAAATCTAAACTTTTAGAATGGACAGGTGACCAACAGACTAGCACCTTAAGTATGCTACTATTTCCTTCTTTTTAATCCTTTTTCCCGAGGCCTGATACTGAGAGAGAGAAAAGTCAGGAATAATTCACTGGAGTATATGAATAATTCCTATGACATGTACTGATCTTTGTGCCAAAATGAACACTCTTGACATTTATGTGAAACAGCAACCAAGAACACCAAAACATTTGTTGGACTGATCCTCATTCTTAGAGATTGAGTTCACTGGACTAACACCTTATTAAAAACTACATGAGGGCACCTGGGTGGCTCAGTCAGTTAAGCATCCAACTGGATTTTGGCTCAGGTTATGACCTCAGAGTTAGGGAATCAAACCCCGCATCGAGCTACATGCTGGTCACGGAGCCTGCTTGGCATTCTCTGTCTCCCTCTCCCTCTGTGCACCACCCCCCCACCAAAATGTGCCTGTAAACAGACTGTAAGACTAAAAGGGTATCTAGAAGTGGCTTGCTTCTGAATGACAGTAAAAGACAGCTTATGGCGCTAAGGCCCAAGATGCCCCCTTCATACTATAAACGTCCACTGATTTGCTAAAAGGCACTCAGGTTCTCAGGATGAAAACCATTCTCAGGGATGACAGACCAGGAGTTTTGCCTGCATACCAGCACTTTGGTAAAAATCAGAGTAAAGGCATAAATCACCAAGGAGGAGGAAATACAACATAGTAAGGAAAAAATCACACAGAAATCCACCTCTCTGGTCAACCAGGGCTCTTCAACAGGATTAATAAATTGTGCATGTTGCCTTCTCTTGGTCTGTTTATTCTGGCTTTTCAAAAGCCTTGGGGGGGGGGGGGCACCTGAGAGGCTCAGTTGGTTACACATCTGCCTTCTGCCCAAGTCATGATCCCTGGGTCCTGGGATCGAGCCCCCCATCTGGCTCCAGCCTCAGCAGGGAGCCTGCTTTTCCCTCTCCCCCTGCCTGCCGCTCCCCCTGCTTGTGCTCTGTCAAATAAATAAATAAAACCTTAAAAAAAAAAGCCCTTTGTAATACTTCTCAGCACAAGTTTTAAGATACATACAGCACATATGCACATACCCCTGAGGCACTGTGTGTCTCAGGGCAATAAAGGAGGAGCACGTCTCTGACTAGAGAAAGATGAACCTTATGTAACATATCTGGAAGGTAAAATGCCAACCTGAAGGGGATAAACTTCATTTTTCAGAAGTGAATCAAAAACGGAATAATGAGCTTCACAAAATTAAAAATCTAAGATAAAAAAACTCTAAGGTCAGGTCATATTTTCCAATCTCTCCATTCAGTCAGGAATGCCAAGGTCCAGAGAGGTGGCACATTTATCTCCAGCAAAACTGGACATCAGAATCCTCGCCTCCCAGAGACAGAGTCCCAGGGCCTGAGCACTTCAGGGCACGGCTCCTTCTCTCCGAGATGAGGCCCCAGGAGCGCATCCTCCATGCAAACGGACCCGGACCGGGTGGGCCCTATCATTTCTCTCGGCCCCTCATCCACCAGCCACCACGCACAAATATGTATGGGGGCTCCCCTAAGATCAGAGAAACCGAGAGCATTAGCTTATCAGCTGTTGGGAAAAGCACTGTTGTTTGATCTGCCGAGTGGAGGCCAGTCCTGCTGAGCTCGAGTCTGCTGGGACGTGGCCCAGAGGTAATTCATTTGGGGTTTGGTTCTTTACAGCCCGGACACCCGGCTCACTGCTTATCTTGCCTGTTGGAGTCCCACGCACCAAGCTTTAGCTTTAGGGTCTGCTGAGGATGAGTCACCAGCACCTTCAGCTAGGGCTGTGCATGGATGACCATTCTCCTGCTAGAGTTCGGAATTACACCTGGATTACGATTGTTTAAAAAGTGACTTTTTTTTCCCTTGAAAAATCAAAGCGAGTCTATCTATTCTTTTAGTTCCTCAACCATGTCTTCAGGCTGCAGCGTCTGCGTGTGTGTCCCTGTGCCGTCGGGAAGAGATGACACCCCTCCAACCCGTATGGGAAAGGCTGAGCGCTGGCGGGGTGGGACGTTTGCTTGCGGCTCGCAGCCTCCGCTCTGGGGTCACCGTGAAGGGCTCCTCCGTTTTCTTCCACCGAGGCCTAACAAGCTCACTGGTGGGCAACTGCCTGAAAGCGGGACACCTAGTCTGTATTTTCTGAAGTCAATGCATAGAACATTCCGTCAGGCTCCAGGAGACAGTTCAAGCCAGAACATTATTAAACACAGAGCAGCTGATACTGATTCCTTCCCAGCCGCTGCTTCCTCTCCGAGGCTGAGACCTCGTGTGGCTGGGGACGGCGCTGAGGCCGGAGCCCCGGAGCACGCCCTCCGCACCCCCCCCCCGCCCAACCCCTTAGGCTCCCGTGAGGCTCCCCCCCGCCCCCCCGCAGACACACACAACGGCATGGCTCTTTCCACCCCCCCCACACCCAACGGCATAGCCCTTCCCCCACCCACACACATCCAACTGCGTGGCTCTTCCACCCCCACACCCAACTGCGTGGCTCGCCCCCCTCCCGCGAGGCTCCCCCAGTGCGAGGCCGACCCGCGCAGGGCGGCGCTGCGGGGCCCCCAGATCTCCTGGGGGGATGCGCTGACGGGACAGCACACTTTTAACTTACCGGCAAAAGCAAAAAAGTAGTAGTTACTGTCACAAGGCCCCACAAGGTAGAAGCCGGGGAGAGGGCAGCGCAGGGGAACACGGGGGAAGGGTCGCAGGGCTGGGGCGCTGGGGGCGGCCCCCGCCGCGGGTGCGATGCCCGCCCCACCCCGACAGCCCGGGGGGAGCCCGCCCGCTCCCCGCGCCTACCTGCGATCCCTTGCAGCAGCCCGCAGACGTTGAAGATGCTTTTCTTCATGATGCTCTGCACGCACATGGTGAAGACGGACACCAAGGCCACCGTGCAGAGAATGAAGATGCCCACGGCCAGGAAGATAGCGGTGGCCTGCCAGAAGCCGCTGGCAATCTCGCCGAAGCTCTCGGCGTAGGGCCCGCACAGCGTCTCCCGCTGCACCTGCTGCACGCCCGGGTTGCGGATGCAGCGGGCGTAGATGCCCAGGGTCGGGTGCGGCGGCTCGGCCGGGCCTCCGCTCCGGGCGTCGGGCTCGCCGCCCCCGCCCCCGCCCCCGCCGGCCCCGCCGCCGCCGCCGCCGCGGCTCTTGGCTTTTCCGATGAGCCAGTCGGCGCTCATGAAGGCAATGAGCTCGGCGAAGGCCACCACTATACTCAGGAGGGTCCAGAGCATCGAGCGACAGGTGACAATAACATGACACATATTGGTGCTCCAGGCGGGAAGGTCGGGGGTCCACGGGCCGAAGACTCCAGCGAGCGCGTGCGGAAGGCGGCTCGGGCGGCTCAGGAACGAGGCGCTGCTCCGGGGCGCTCACGCCCGCGGCCCGGGGCTCCTGCTGGCCGGCGTCCGGCGGCGCGCGCCCGGGGCGTCATGCTGCCATGGCCCGGCTGCGGCCTCACCTGCGGGGCGGAGGGAGCAGGGCGGTCAGCAAGGCCAGGCCCGCCCCGCCCGCCCCAGCCCGCGCCGGCGCCGCCCCACCCCGCGCGGCGCCGCCCCGCCCCGCCGCTGCCCCCGCCCCGCCCCGGGCCCCGCCCCCGCCCCCGCGCGGACCCGGGCCCCGCCCCCTCCCCGCCCCCTCCCCGCCGCCCCGGGCGCCCGGGTCAACCCCCCCGCCCCCCGCCGCCCCGGCTCCCTCCGTCTGGGCTCCCCTTCCCGGGCTCACGCCGTCTGCGCTGGTTCCCTCTCCGCCCGCGCCCACCCCGCGCCCCTCATCCCTCACCGGGCCGGCCGCCGTCGGGCCGAGAGCTCTGGGCGCACAGGCGCCGCCCCCACCCCTCCGCCCCTTCTCGGCCCGGCGTCGGGCCCCCGCAGCCCCGCAGCCCCGCAGCCCCAGCCCCAGCCCCTGCGAGCGCGGAGACGGCCCGGGGCTGTGCACCGTGCGGCGCTGCCCGAGCCCCGTCCGTCCGTCCGTCCGTCCGTCCTCCTCGCGCGCCGACTTCTGCGCCAGGATCCGCGCGGGCAGGGCTCGGAGAAGCCAGAAGACCCCGCCGAGCGCCCGACGTCCCCCCGCGGCCGCTGACCGGGCCCGCCCCGGCTCACGACGGCCCCTCCTGGTCCCCGGCAGGTGGCTTTGGCCCGGGGCTGTGCTCTCCCAGCTCAGGTCTGGCCCCTGCTCCCCCGGGAGCCCCCCCCCCCCCCCGGGGCAGGGAGAGCCGCGGGGTTCCTTGTTGTCAGCGGTGAGATACCCGGGAGTGGTGTGGGCTCCCCGGGGGCCAGGGAGCGCGGGCCTGCGGCGGGTGGGGGGAGCCCTGGGGAGCAAGGGGCCCAGGGCCGGGCTGGACCTGCCCCCGCCTCCAAGCCTCAGCGCCCCCAGGGGCCCCGCGGACACCGTCACGGGACACGCTGTTCTGGGAAGCGGCCTGGCACCGTCCTAAGGACCAGCCCCTCGGACGCCCGGGCAAGGGACAGCTCTGGTCCCCTCAGACTCGGAGTCCGTGCCCCCTTCCCAACTCAGCTCCCCCGGCCACCCGCCACCCGTCGGCCCAGGTCTCAGCCTGGCCTCCCCTTCCGGGGCTGCTCCAGGAGCTACCACGGAGGGTGCTGGCCCCCCGCTGCGCGGCAGAGTGAGCGCTGGACACCCAGCTCCTGTCCCTCGGGCCTCTCCCTGCACAGCGAGGCCCTGGCCAGACAGCAGTTTAACTGCGGGAAGAGCTCACCGGGGAATAGGACCCTGGCCGCTGCCTGCAGGCAAACGGGAGGCTCAGGCTACTTAGAGACAGAAGAGGCCACCTGGCCTCCCGGGAGGGTCCTGCTCTCACTCCCTACTTCCTCACTGCCCACCCTGCTGTCGCACTCACTGTGACCTAAACGGCAGAGGCCGCGAGTAGAGCCTACTCCCACTCACTCGTTCCCCCCACTCTGCTACCCCCCCACCAGAGAAACACTTCTTGAGAGAAGAGTTACCAGTACAAAGAAAGCTTTGCAGGAGACCGTCTAGAAGGAGCCATTCTGAAGGAGAAGGAGAAACCAGCGAGGGATGAGCCCCGGACGCCCGGGGCCACCGAGCAGCAGGTGCACAGCCCGTCAGGAGAGGCTGAGGCCTCTACCGAGTCCTTTAATTAGGTCAGAAGAGCAGCTCCCGCTGTGCGAGCCACTCTGGATCCCTGCTCCTGCTCTGTTCCGTGGGACACCTGCGTGGGAACGAACGACTGCTATGTGCTTGTCCTTCTGCAGAGCCTCGGGGCCCTGCGACAGCCTCTCGGGTCACCACTCAGGAGAGAAGCGATGTGATGCTTTAGGAGAGCAGAGGGCGTGCGTGTCCGGCGTAGCCAGATGGTCCTCGGCAAACCTAGGGCAGGACCATTGGGCGGGCCAAGTGCTTGCGTTCACACAGTCCTCTGTCCATCCGTGCTAAAACAATCCCCCCTCCGCTGCACCGGATCCCCACATCCACGCCAGCACGGCTGGGATGAGGCCTTCACTCCTGTCTGAACAGGGCGAGAGCGTGCCTTGGTCTCCCAGGCCGAGTTCGCCAATTGCCAGGAGCAGTGGAGTAGCCATGCTGCCCGAGGCTGCCTGGCGGGCTTCCCTGGGGACCAAGTAACGGCCTCAGATCGAGGGGACAAAGGAAAGTCTGGAAGTGCATCAGGGGCTTCCACGGTAGCCTGCGCTCTGGCCACGTCCCATGTGTGCAAAGGGAGAGCCCTGCTGGCACAACATCCACATCAAAGGGGAGACAGATCCTCGTTACAGATCTTGTTACCTGGGGGGGTTCCCGCACACAGCTCCTCAACATGCCATCCGCTGCTATTCCCTGTGATCCCTGCTCCTCCAGAAGTCACTCAAAGAAGACCCGCCCCTGCTGACATGCCAGGTAAAGTCCTCTCTCCGCAGGCCACTACGTACATTTCCATCCCGGGACGGCTGACTTCACAGAGCCCAGATGGTTGTGGATAACTGGACAGCCCTCTGACTTCAGGAAATGGTGCTCTGATTATCACGAAGGTCCACAGAGTAAAGCAAGTAATAAGAGGTAATACTTAGCAAGTAAGAAGAAGAAAGAAGGAGAGGGAGAGGGAGAGGGAGAGAGCCGGACCGCAAGCTCCGGTGCCCTACAGTGCTACTGCAGGCAGAGCGCAGCGCGGGCAGCCGACCAACGGTCGACCCCCACAAAGCCCTCGTACAAGGGTAAAGGCAGTGAGCTGAGCTCAACTGGGTTTGTAACTTCCATCACAGGGTCCTATCTTTGGCAGCTTCCTGCTGTCAGTGAGCAGGGAAGAGGGGCAGGGGAGGCACAGCCACCCAGGGCCAGCTGGCCAGGAGGTGACCGTAAGAGAAACCAAGGGGCAGAGGCACAGTGAGCGGACCCCACGCCGACGTGCGTCACAGGAGACAAGGGTGCCGTCATTACCAGAGCGGCAAAGCCTGTAAAGGAGCCCACGACAGGGTTCTGAAGAACACTAGCTTGCTTCTTCACCTTGGTTCTCTTTTCTACTTTATTATGAAAAATTGGCAAACATGGGTATGAGTTGAAAAGAACAGACTATGAACACTGAGAGTCAACACTGGTACACGGCCTCACACTAACATGCAGGCTTTTTTTTCCGAACCATTTGAAAACAAGTCACAGATGTGACTCGACATTTCAACTCTAAACACCGTGGCATACACCTCCTAAAAATAAAGACATTTTCCTACATAACCACAATAAAAAAACTGACAATACTTTCCTTATATCCAGAGCCTAGTCCACACTCAAATTTCCCTATCCTGCCCCATTTTTTATAGTTGTTTTCTTAAAACCATGACTCAGTCAAGGCTCATGCACTGCATTTGGTTTTGTGTCTCGTTTCTTTTAAGTGAGCTCCAGACCCAACATAGGGCTTGAACTCAAGACCCTGAGAACAAGAGTCCTGTGCTTTACTGACCAAGCTACCAGGCGCCCCTTGGGCTGTCTTGTTTCTTTTAGTGAAAAATAATCCTTTCACCCCTAACCCTGTTTGCATTTTTTCCCCTGACACTGACTTCTTTTTTTGAAGATACCAGGCCAGGTGCCTTACAGGTTTGTCTGCTTCCTCATGAGGTCATTTAAAGTTTTTTCTATCCCTTGTTTTATAGAAATGAGGTTAAATCTAAAGGCTAGTTTAGAATCGGCTTAAATATTTTTGGTGAGACTCCTTTGCAGGTGATGCTGTGTTATTCCTGGGAGGAATAATACTGAGTACACCTCAGAATCAGAATAATTGTATACATATACGGACATATATATATAAATATATATATATTAAGAGAGACAGACAGAAACCTGCCCAGGCCCTCTTGGGCCCTGGAGACCCGGAGTTTTGGTGGGGAGCACATCGAGGGCTGGCTGGGCGGGCTCTGGGGAGCTCCTTGGGCGAGTTGAGAAGCCCTGTTCTGAGAGATGCCATCCTGGAAGCTGGAAAAGTCCTTCACCGAAGGGATTTTACTTCTAAGAACTGTTTGCTGTATTTCTTCGAAACGGAATCACACTTTATATAGAACGCAGGGCGACAGAGCTCCGCGGGCCTGGGACGAAGGTCCCCGCCCCCCCACCCCCCACCCCCCCCCACGCCCCCCACCCCGTCCGGCAGGAGGCCCTTGCTCAGGGATTCCCTTGCACCAGCGGGGCCCAGGCTGGGGTGAGGGCAAGGCTGCTGCGGGCTCGGGTGCCCCCTTCCCATGACTTCAAAGGCCACCCCTCGAAGGCCCTGGGCCCTCTGTCACTCCCCGCCTGCTCCCGGCCGCGTGTGCAGGGGGCCTGAGGTGCTGGCAGCGCCACGCTGCGTGGGCTGTGGGCTGCGGGCTCCCGGGCCTTGGCAAACGGACGCCAGGCTCCGCTCTGCCGCTGGCAGCCGCGAGTCTCGGACAGGCCATTCACCCTCCACCTCGCCCACCTCCGTTTCCTCTCCTGCAAAAATTGGGGTAGCGACCTCTGGCTCCCAAGGCTGCCGCGAGGAGTCCGGGGGCAGCTGCGTAGGCCAATCATGTGCTCAACGTGCCTGAGCTGTTACTAATCGCTGGCATACCGATCACGCGATCATATGGTCAAATAATAAATTTCCTGTCGTGACCCATGTGACTCAAATGATCAATACACTTCCGAGCAGATTGCATGTTGCTCCCACGTCACCGGTGGTTTCTTTGGCAATATGGTCTCCCAGAATCTTCTGGGAGGATAAGAGGATTAGGCAAATAGAATTTATGTGCTTTTTGCCTTCCAAAAGTTGGAAAGACCCTCTAGGAGGCTGCTGCTTGAAGTGTGGCCCCTGGACCATCTCCCACCTCCTAGAGGGAGACGTAGGCCACCTGGTTTAAAAAAAAACAAAAACAAAAAAACTCTGAATTTCTGGTCCCCACACACTGAATCAAACTTTCTGGAGCTGTTGCCAGAAACTTGGTTTTTGACAAGCCCTCAGGAGATTCTCTGTACAGTGAAGTCTAAGACAGCGTCTGGAGGAAGCGTCACACGCGGTGAGGTGGCCGCACTGGCAGAGACACAGAGAGAGGTGGAGACATAGTGGGGGGAGAAGCAGGCTCCGTGCAGGGAGCCCATGCGGGACTCGGTCCCGGACCCTGGGGTCTGCCCCTGCTATGCCTCTGCCTCTCTCTGTGCCTCTGCCTCTCTCTGTGTGTCTCTCATGAACAAATAAAATCCCAAAACAACCACCAAAAACACCAGCTATCAAAGAGGTTTTGCGCCTCTCCTGTGCCCCGGCCCCCCTCGAGCTGACTGAGGAAATGCAGGCATCCTGACGCGGGGAGAAGAGGCCCACACGCACTGACCCGCACCCCGTCCTTGCGTCCCCGCTCGCCTCCAGCTTCCCGCCGATTCCTTCCCCCTTCCAGCCCCCACCTCCGCCCGCATTCTGCCGGGGAGCACTCAGGGAGCACTCGGCGGGTCCTCGTGGAGTAGAGTAACGAGCTGCGGGCAGCCAGGGGGCCAGGGACGCTGCCCACCAGCCTGCAGGGCACAGGCCAGCCCCCCAAGGAGGCGATGTCAGCGGTGCTACGGGCAAGAACCCCTTTCTGGAGGCTTCCCACAGAGAGCAGTGTGACATGTGTAGGTGCAGTATGAAACGACTGCTAGCCTCTGCCTTCCACAAAGGCCTGACGAGCACGCCAAGCCCCGTAAGCTGGACATTCACGAATTGACCTCATTGGTACACTTTTAGCTGTTTTTCTGAATTTCTGTGTAAGGTCCATGCTAGTCTGTGTGTCCCAAGATGGCAGGCTGACGTGACGGGGCGTGACTCCAGCTTGCCTCGGTGAACACGCGCAGGGACGGGGCCCTGGACCTGCCCCTTGTGGGGCCCTGACGTTCGTCTGGATCACACACAAATCAGCTATTGTGCTCAGTAACCTCTCTTCAGCAACTGGCAAGACGGGGCTCCCGGGTTACTATGGGCAGGAGGTCATTTGCTGTTAACCGCCTTTACTTCCCCGAAGGTCTTGGACTACCTCAGAAAACTGCAAGTTTCGCCACGTGGCCTTATTTCTCTCAACTTCTCCTCCCCTGGAGCTGGGCTGTCCACTCGGCACCTGGTTCAAGGAACTTCCCGGGGAGACCCAGCTCATGCACAGGCATCCTGGTTACGACCCGCGCCCGGCCTGGCTCCCCCTACAAGATGCTTCCCCTCCTTGAGGGGAGACCTCTCAGCGGTCTCTGCTGCCTGCTGGCCCTTCCAGGGCAGCGAGGGCCCACCCTCCGAAAGCAACTGAACGAGCCATTTGGAGCACCCAGTGAACTCTTGCTCGTCATCAAGTGTGTCCATTAATTCCCTGCTCCTCACACCTCTTTCTTATGCCCACTCTCACTCCTCTTACATGGGATCCATCCGCTTGCCAAGCACCACTTCTAGAGGCGTCATTCTTATACTTCCTCCCTGAGACATCAGCCCCCCGAGGGAGCACGTCTACTTGTCTGGTCCTATTTTCTAAATGATTCATTCCTTATGAGATTTCTGAAGTCCACTTAACTGGTTTCATTTTTTTTTCCTTGTGCAAACCTCATCATCTAAAAATCTTTAGAAAGCATGTCCTTCTTTATGGGTCTTATGCTCTGTCAAACACGAGGGCCTGAAGAATCAATCTCCCAGGAAGACTCTGAAGAGTGACCTGGAGCACATCCTACAAGCCAGGGGTCGTATGCCTGTGCCCTCAATATACTGTGGGATCCTAACATTTTTGGTTTGTTTCCATGGAATTAGAGCTTGAACTTCAAAGTTCAAGTAAAAGTTTAAAAAAAAAAAAACTTTTAATGTCACTGTTGTATGTAATTTTAAACTAAAGGTGTTTTTCAAGTTCATAATTAATTCTGTGATACCAAGCAAAATATAAGTCTTGAGGTGAGCCTCGTTAGTTTTTTCAGGATCAATAAGACAGTAGAGTGTTTTAATGGAGAGTAACAAAGGATGGAAACCAAATAACTTAGAAGAACTTATGCATAAAAATCAAGATATATAACTTCCTTCTTCATGGACGCCCAATGAACACGAGAGACTCCAAATGCCCTCTGTCTAAGTGCCTCAACTCTGAGAATAAATAACCCTTAGGGAACAGGCTTCTGGCTTGTCTAAGTGGACAGCTGGGCAGCCTCTCCCAGCACTGGCGAGCACAGACACTCATTCTTACAGCAACTGCAGGCTTTCTAGTCCCTTCCATACACAGGCAGAAAGAATCACTGCTGCTCACGAGATACAATGCCATCAGTCAGGTTCCCTTCCAACAGCTTAAGAAAAACCAAACATGATAAACGGAGAGGATTATGCCATCTGTTATTTCTGAGTCTCTCACACAAACCCAGAAAACCCAAGAATCAACTAGAACAAGAGTCCCATTCTGACTGGAAGCTTCTGCGGAAGCTTTTGGGGAAGACTCTATTATTCTTTCAAACCTCCTCTGTCTCTCCGTGGACGATGGCCATATTTTTCCACCCCACCCACATCCAGTCTGACCAGGGCACTGGCTCCAGCCAGTCCAGGTTGAGAAGTGACACATGTCACATCCAAGCAGCAGAGTTCCTGAGCGGGAGCCTCCTTCTCCAGCTCCCTTACTTCTCCCATGAGATCAAAGACACCTCGGAGAGAGGCGTCCCCGTCAGCCCGGGGCCCGAGAGCATGAAGCAGGGGCCCCTGCTCCTTGATAAACACACAGCGTGGGCCCAAGGCCAGCGCTGCCGCCGCCAGCGTGGGATCCCAGCGTGGGATCTGCGGGCGGTGCTCCTGCTGGAATCGGCGCACCGGCCCGTCCCGACTCTCCTGGCGTCAGGTTCAATCCCACCTCACCATCCTCCAGCACGCACACGGCAAAGAACCTTCTCTAATTAAACAATACAGGAGAAACATTAGCGCCCGGCAGCGACCTCGGGAGGACTCACGGTACGGTACAACGCGGTGGTGAGCTGCTCCGATGCAGGTTTTGCTCTCACTACATTTATTTTATAGTTAATACATGGAAGTACTAAGAAAGAATAAAAATGCCCTTTTGAATAAATGAGGACATTTATAAAGTGACTCAGAGGCCCAGCCTGAAGACCGCTTGGCGCAGCAGGCGCCCTCCGAGGTCTCCTACCGAAGAGCCCTGACTCACCTGCAGCTGCCTCAGCTTCCCCTTCCCTGCTTCTACTTCTTCCTCCCGGGGAGCGTGTGGGGCTCCAGCCGCCGTCCGCAGCTGCCAGCTGGGGCCACTGCCAGCAAGCCCGCCCCTTCGCACAGGCCAGCTGGCGCCGCGACCAGGGGAGGCCGGCCACGCTCGCAGGGCCGCGGGACCCGGGGTGCAGGGCGCCCACAGGCCGGTCTGACCCGGCGTCAGGGCGGCTCCTCCCGAGTAGCCGGAACCCGCAGGGTCGCGGGAGGATGTCGGCTGACCCAGGGGACGAGAGACCCCGAGGGAGTGGTGGGCGGGCTGCCACCCGAGCCCCCCGCCGCGGAGCAGGGGTGCTGGCCGCCCGGGACCAGGGCAGGGGGCACGCAGAGGGGCCGGAGAGGCTCCAGGTGGCCAGTGAGTCACGGGCAGACGGAGAGCCAGGGCCACACTTGGGATTTTGCAGGTAATCTGAGAATCAGGGTACTCCTTCTAGGAATCCGGTCATTTTGGAGGCAGCACGAGGGTGCAAACTGGTGGCCCCCATCAGGAAGACTTCCAACAACTCCTGAGAATATCTGTCATTTAAATACGAAGTTTGTAAAATATAGGTACTGCCTCTTTTGAACCAAGTCCTTTAAAAAAAAAAAAAACCAGATATGGTATCATTTCATAAACTCACTAAGAAGTGCCAGACAACAACGTTAATTTGGAAATAGTCGCTGTTAACAGCAAAGAAGGTTCTTTCCTTACACACCCCCACCCCAGCCCTGAAAATCTCACCCACCTGTGCTACTGACACAAGGAAACGGAGGGTTCAGTTCAAGTGGGCCTCTGTGCAGAGGGCCACCCGCTGCTAAGGAGGCGATGGGTGGGAGCTGGAGGCCGCAGACACCTCGTCCGAGAGCCACCGGGACCGGGCAGCCGCCAGCCCCAGACGGGGCACCCCCCGCGGGCCGAAAGCCCACCAGCAATTTCCCGGAGGGTGCAGGGCCAGAGCCGCTCACCACTGCGGCAGCCTGCACCCAGAACCCCCGAGCGAGCCCATCGCAAAGCCACCCCGGCTCTGGGCGGCCTGCAGAGCTCTCAGCAGAGCCATGTGGTTTCCAATCAGCCACTAAAGGGTATTACCAGCGAACTGGGCTCAAATATGCAGACGACCCTCGTCCTTGAAACCAAGAGGATAACTTTGGATTTACCCAGAGACCAAGACGATGCTGGTCATTGCTCACCTTTTTCTTTTCAAACCTTTTATATTCTCACTGAAGTCGTTTTTGCTTGTAACCAATACTGCTAAGCAGTGAGCATCATTTTTAAAAGTCTCTGAATGAGCTAAAGAAAAAAGCCAAAGTCTCCTGTAGGCTACGCTCCTATTTCTAAGAGCCCCACTGAAACGTTCAAACTCGTTTTTTTAATATGTCACTCACGTCGATCCTGGTTTTTTGTATCTGAAGATACAACCTGCAGCCTAAGGTCCGAATCTCCCCGTCTGTGTGCACAATTCCTGAAGGCCAGGCAGCTCACAGCAGGAAGTGACATGGTCCTAAAGCCTTATGCACCGAACACACACGCAGTAAAGAATAAAACGTACAAGGTGGGTGTTCACAAACAAGGCTCTTTATAACTCTATCAAAAATCTCCCCTCTCTAGAGCCTTCCTTCTCTTATATATTTAAGACCCACGAAATACTGTGTGGTCAACGAATGTGCACATACACACGTTTACAATGTCAGATACTTTTATTTTTTTTGTTGTTAGAGACTTTTAAAACTCAAAAAAACCAGCAAGCCAGATTTGTACACTGCATCCACACCCAGTTCATTAACTACTGT
Source organism: Canis lupus dingo (assembly GCF_003254725.2). NCBI lineage: Eukaryota > Metazoa > Chordata > Mammalia > Carnivora > Canidae > Canis > Canis lupus. Next base: position 28,152,022 of record NC_064245.1, on the reverse strand, counting down.
CCATGTCAGTGATTTCATAGCCAGAGATCAAGCTACCCAGCATTTTTCAACTTTCCTTAATGAGAATGCCAAATTCAAAACCATAAGCAGGCTTAAACATTCTTCACTTATTAACTAGAGGAATTCCCCAGATATTTAGACTTCAAACTGTTTTGAAAACAGATGGGCTTAAGAATAGCTCCCAAAGGGATGCACACTCTTCGAGGAAAAGTATGTTCGCTACACAGCTGCCAGCAGCCTCAGGTACTTGCAGAGGGAGCACAGTCCCGAAATGCAGGCAACAGCCTTGGCCTACATTACTGAGCTGGCCTAATGACTGAGGAATGTACCAGGCGGAGGAGGCCCCCGGAGCTTTCCTCACTGCAGTCTAGATCGAGTCAGGGCACACTCAGAGTTCAGGATGGTTAGAGCAAACCCTCTCTTTTGGAAGTCTGAACCTCTATGCTTGATCGGATGACCCAGTATTTTCTTTCTGGAAACAGGGATTTACTGTTACAGTTTCTAACAATAGGGAGGCACAGTGATCAGAGACAAAGTTCAATTGGATATCTCAGGAAAGAGACTCTGTGTCAGAAGACCAGGCTGCTTAAAAACAAAAGCAAAAGTGCTAGAAAGACTGTAGCAGAAATGGCTTTAGGTTCATTTCTCTAAGAAGAGACGCCACAACCCTCTGTTCCCCCAGGTTCTCCCCTGGAAGGCTGACAGACCAGGTGGGCACAGAGAAGGCCTATTCTGGTTCACCACACGTCCAGCACTGGGGACACCAGGTGCCACGGTGGGCGCTGCCGCCGTCCTCCCTGGCACAGGTCGGCCAGAGGGTATGACTCACTGAGACCCCACAAGGCTCAGTAAGAGAAAGCGACTCGAGAGAGAGCCTGGGCAATCAGCAGAGGGAAAAAAATAGACTGTGTTTGGTTAGGTAATAAAATGGAACATCCCCGAGAGGCTGACACATATTCCTCTGAAGTCATGAGAACTAACAGACGTTATCACAGCAAACCATTCGTCATAGCCCCGATCACCGCAGGCCTCATGAGAAAACCCTCATGTGGCAGAGAAAGTCCTTTTCTCTGCACCCCAACCGCCAAGCTCTCCCATGAGCAGGGTGGCTAATAATTCCAGGTTCCAGCATAAAATACGGGCTGGACAGTGTCTTGGGGAGCGTCTCTTAGGCCTACACACAGGATGAGGGTGGGATCAACAGCCACTCTCCCAGGACACCTGGGTGGCTCAGTTGGTTAGGCGGCTGCCTTCAGCTCAGATCACGATCCCAGGGTCCTGGGACCGACCCCACAAGGGCTCTCTGCCGCTCCCCCTGCCTCTGTTCTCTCTCTCTCCCTCTGTTAAATAAATAAATAAAATCTTTTTTTTTTTTTTTTTTTTTTTAAAGAGTCACTCTCTCAGAGTTCCTACACACCTGCTGCTCTCCCATTCCTGAACAATGAGATTCCCTAGAAAGGCAGCATCAGGGAATGATTCATCTGGAGCCAGACTGCCTCAGTTCCTGCGTCTGTAAAATGGAGCACCAACAGAGCCTACTATATGGGCTTGTTGTGAGGATCAATTACGTGAGAATAAATAACAAGCTCAGAACAGTGCTTGGCACATGGTCAGCGCTCCAGGCACATGGCCGACCCTCCCTGGAACGGATCCAGCCTCCCCACCTCCTGACTTGCACCATAATGGCCACGGTTGGGCTCGTGCCTGAGATCGTTCCTCATTCCTTCTGCCATTTAGATCTTCCTATTCTAAGGTCCCCCTGGCATGCCGTAATTTGCCTCACCTTCAAACATCAGTCTTGTCCATGTAAAAGGCGTCACTGAGCAGGATGGATACAGCGTGGAGCTAGATCTACTTTCAACGCAGTCACCCTGACTGTACCATCAACTAGCTCTGTGTCTTTGGGCAATGAGGTTCACTTCTCTGAAGCAGGAGGGATCAAAGTATCTACCTCACAGGGTGTTACAAGGATGACAAAACCCACGCAGGTAAAGTAAGGTATAGAGTAACGAGCTGCAGCACTCATCAGGTGGTAGGAACCATTACTCTTATCATCTCGGTCAAAATTTATTTTTCTGCTCTCAAAAGGCTGTCTCTACAAGGCCACAAAAATCATCTTCTAGTATCAGTAACTCTCTACAGACTTAAGTCTGTCCAACGGCAAAGTAATGAGTGGGGAAAAAAAGCACTGACCAGAAGCCAGGAAAACATGGGAGCTGATCTAGGCTCTCGCCTAAAGGCAGGTGACCACACAGCTCGCTGGACTATTCTGACTTCAACAGCCCAGGCACAAAGTGACAGGGACGGGTTCGCAGATCACCACTAGTTCTGGTGTCAAAAGGCAGTCATTTCAAGCACAAGACCACCTCTTACCACCTTCTCCCAGCCCAGGGCTCCCCTGGAGCAGGGGACTCCCCAAGTCCTGCTCTTCTGGAGTGGGAGGCCTGGGGGGGAATGCGGAGGAGACCCTGCAGGAAGGCCAAACGCATTGGCTTAAAGTGGCAGAGGAGGGGCGCGTGGGTGGCTCAGATGGTTAAAGGTATGACTCAATTTCAGCTCAGATCATGATCTCAGTGTTAGGAGATCAAGCCTCGGGGCAGGCTCTGCCCTCAGCAGGGAGTCTGCTTGGGATTCTCTCTCTCCCCCTCCCCTGCCCCTGCCCCTCCCTTGACTTGCACTCCCTTGTGTGTGCGCACGTTCCCCCTCCCCCCTTTCTCTCTCTCTCTCACACACACACACACAAAGTGGCAGAAGAGAAGGTCACACCTGATGACACTGAGCAGATCAGGGGCTGGGGGACATGCCCTTGGGCAGAGGGAGTGGACTGGACTGGCTCCCTCTTCTCATGGTCTCCTTGTTTTCTGCCTGGGGTGAGAGGACCCAGCTCCGACCTTTCATTTCCAGCTCCAGAGCGTCTGTCATTCTTGGAAACACAGCAGAGCAGTCCCCGCTCCCGTCTTTGGGCTAGCAGCTACAAATGAGGCCCCTGCCTGTCCTTACCTTCAGAGACGATCCTTGTGATCGGAGCCCCCTTACTCAGTTCTGCAAACTCACGGTCATAAAAAGGATCCTTTGTTTCTTAGATACTTTGCTACCCATCCTAGACAAGTAAAGCGCTTGATCATGAAGAATCCATAGCCATTTGCCAGAGGACATGATAGCGTACAAAGTTTTAATTGTTTTTAAAGTATTTATATGTTGGTTTCTTACATATTTTAGGCAGGGTACCCGTGGATTCACAAATGCTCCTTAGTACGAAGTCTCCATACCGGAGAAGCCAGCAATAGGAGACACTCCTTTTTAGGGAGTTTAGTTTCAGGCAGGAGTCAAGAGTCATATCCCTTTTATTTCAAAGCATAAACCATATGAAACTGTCCTATAAAATTAATGTTTGCTGCTGTTTATTCTCTGTTCTTTGGTGAATTATTGAAGTCAGGCAGTGTAATTCTCTCCACAGTTATAAATGGCCCCAGAAGGCTGATTTGCATCCATCCAGGGGCACTTATTTCTGATAAGTACTCTTATTAATGATCTAATAAAATGTCTTGTTTTGTTATGATCAACCAAGTGATTCAAATGATGTTTAAAAATTCAGCACTCCACCCCAGCAGCCTGGTGATGAAGCTGCTGAGCTGATATTAATTTAAAGTGATTTTCAATTTTCCTTGGCATTATCAGTGAGATCATGGATGGATTAAAAAAAAAATTTTTTTTTCTAGATTTTGGTCCCAGTGCTGTCAAAGGCAATATTTTACCCAGGTTTAGTAAAATTGATCTGATTAGAAATGATAATCACAGATAGCAAAGGCCAGGGGTAAGAGGTGCTGGTAAGACAAATTATTTGGCGGTCAACTACACACATTCTAAGTTGGCAGGCAGGCTGTAGGCCTGGGCTGTGAAAATAAAGCTATGTCAACACCACCACCACTCAAGAGAAGAACGCGTCCAGTTTCACCCCTCCTAACTTCCTGACCTTCGTCCCAAAGTGCCCTTTAGCAGAGGTGGCCATTCACAGGAGCAAGGCCTAAGTCCTCTGTGTTATGGGTGAGGCCGGCTACGGGCAGGTGCTAATAGGCTGACAAACGAGTAGTGCACACGCACAGAAACACCTCTCACCCCTGCTGAGAAACCTGGGACCCAGATGCCCAACAGGACAGAGGTACTGGGATTTCTGAGGGAGAGGTGAAACTGCACCTATGCTGCAAAAATAGCTCTTCTTTTTCCCAGAGTATCTGGTTGCTTGATTTTTCCTCCCCCTTCTTCAACAACAAAGCTCATTAAACCTCTGCTAAAACTAATGTGCTTACCAAGGAGTCGCAGGGTGCCGGCCCCCCAACTGGAGAAGTCCTGTTCATATGCATTTACTGACCCTTATCTGTCCCTGGGGTTCGCAACCCAGCGCTCGAGCTCCGAAGAGGCAGGACGAGACAGTTCCTGTTAGACACCAGCACCTCGTTCGAGATCAGGCCATCCGGGGAGCGGAGGACGGGCAGGAGGGGACACGCGGACGTCACTGCTGTCCACCGGGATCAAGACACACACAGGACAGCCGCGGGCCACCGAGGGCTGGGACCAGCCGGGGAGGGGGGCAGTCCACATGGGGAGAACTACAGTAAGGTTTTATGGGAACACGAGGATGGGGAAGTAAAGCCAAGAGAAACCTGCAGCTGGGGGTGAGGGTGAAGGTGAGGGCTCTCCTGCTTCTGTCACGAAACCTCAGATGGCACTGAAGATGCATGGCAGACAAAGGCTGAGGGCTACACGGTGCCGACACTGGAGCAACAGACCTGGCGCAGAAGCCTCCTGTTTTGGGGGTGGGGTATGTGAGTGGAAATGGTGGCTGAGTGGGAGAATGAGATTTAATCCTGGCATATCTGTGAGCTATTTAATAATGAGGAATTTTAAACAAGAGAATTAAAATTAACCTATGTTCTTTTTTTTTTTTTTTTTAAGATTTTATTTATTTATTCATGAGAGACCAAGAGAGAGAGGCAGAGACACAGGCAGAGGGAGAAGCAGGCTCCATGCAGGGAGCCCGACGTGGGACTCGATCCCGGGTCTCCAGGATCACGCCCTGGGCTCAAGGCAGACATTCAACTGCTGAGCCACCCTTAACCTATGTTCTAACAGCTCCCACATCCTCATTCAGTTTCACTTTTTCACTGACAGGATTATTTGTGAACTTTTCATAATGATTTCAAGGAATAAGAATGAACTCTCAGTGAGTCTAGCTTTCTAATGCAAATTCTATCCAGAAAGAAACTGCTAGAACACATGGGGTTTGGGCAGTTTTGAAAGACAACCATGCTCTGTTTCCCATCAAGCCCATATGTGGAGGCTAGAGGGGGCGGGATACCTGCAGGCCTGCTTTGCCCTCCTGTGCTTCTGCTCCAGAGCTCAGCATCCTCTGCTCCTGAAACACTGGTGCGAGTGGAACTCCTCATTCCAAGAAGCAGCTTGCACTTGACAAAGTAAGTGCATATTTATATTTGGCTCAGGGGGAAAAAATAAATGACCACATTAGGGGAAGAGTTTGTAAATATAAAGTGTGATCCCAAAAAGGAATTTGCAAGCCTTTTTGCAAGCTGTCCCTTCCTGCTAAGTTCTCTAATAGCTCGTGACCACGTGGGACATTTTCAGGAGAGGAAGGAAGGGGGCTTCAAGGGATGTGACTGAGAAAACTGTGAGCTTTTCATCTAATGGAAGACACACAATTTAATTAAAGAGAAGAATACCCCAATTTCCTCCTCCTCAGAAAGAGAGGTGTAGCAGTTTGGTTGGTAGTGGCCATTCCTCAGAAACCATGCTGCCAAATCCAGGAACCCAGGGGTGAAATGATCCCATTTCTGAGAGTGAAAGGTCCCACTCACATACCATCAACTTCATCCCTTCACATGCCAACAACTGCAGGTGTGCTCATGTGCCTGCATGTGAGCCAGGGCTGGGACACCCAAGTGCTAAGCCCTCCTCCTCAAAGCAGTCTGGGGCTAGTGGGGCGACAGGTAGGTCAGCAGGCAGGTGCAGCACCCAGCTGTCAGTGAGGAGGGTGCACTCTGCTAACCTGGAGGCAGACAAGGCCACGGGGCACAAGTGCTAGCACATTCAGTGTCCCGCAAAGCAAAGGGGGTACAGGCAGGAACATAATGGAAAAGACAGCAGGAGCCATCTAGGGAGGGGCTGGGTATATTCGGGATTTTGAACTTTGTCCTATACGTCACGAGGAGGGGCCCCTGTATAATCTCAGCATCAATGTGACAAAATCGGGTTTCCATTTTAGAAGATCACCGCCAGGATACCTGCAAGGGTTAAGGCAAGTAACAAGAAGGAACACGCCTGCCTGAGTCAGCGTGTCCGCATGTGCACCTTGCACGCAGAGCTGCCTGGAACTGGGGGTTACCCCAGATCCCACCCCCTGCCAAGAGGCCTGGGTGGGGGGGGCAGTGCCACCAGCGAGGGCTGCCCGTGATGGAGAGGGAGAGGGGCAGGGTGGAGGGGCCGAGGAAGGCTCGGCCTGAGCCTGGGGCCGCTGGGGACAGGAGCCTGCCATCCTGCCGGTTCCGTCCAACCACCTGCAGACTTCTGTTTCTGCACTGAGATGACGGAAGCAGGGACTCGCGGGGCAGCCCCGGGCATGTGGCACGCCGTCTGGGGCATGAAGGGCCTGCGATCGCTGTGGCCGGCGGCAGGTGCCGGGAGGACACCGAGCGCTGCCCGTGCAGGGAACCCCGGGGCCGCTGGAGAGCCACGGAGGCCGGGCAGCAGCCAGCGGGGAGCGAGGACACCGTGTCCCGGCGGCCCGGCGGCCGGCGGGCGGGGCGCGGTGACAGGTGCAGCCGTGCTCAGAAGAGCCCGCAGGTGCGGCGGCCGGCGACCCGGGAGGGGACGGGCAGGAGCTGAGCGGGGCTCCTGGGCCTGCATCTTAGCCACATCCTCAATCTGCCAGCCCCGGGCAGCTAATTAAAAGACAAAAAAAAAAAAAAAAAAGAAAGTCCCAAGGAGTGCTTTATCTGAGGAGTCAGCACAGTGAACAGGCGGTTGGTACAAGGTCGCCAGGAGGAAGGCTGGGAACAATACGGCGCTGGGGGCGCAGGGACAGAAACGAGCGGCCGCGGCCCAGATGTGCCCGTGCTCGCTGCCGGCAGCTCAGACAAACAGGAAGACCTGAAGACCTTAAGCTTCTCCAACCGGGACGCCCGCGTCGCCTGGTGCGCACAGGCGCTGAGCACGTGGCCGAGCGCAGAAACAGGCGGCGGGGACTAAGGCTTCGGGGTGCGGCCCTGGGAAGCCGGAGGAGCTGCGCCCCCTCACCGCACCGACCTGCTGAGCTCGACCAGAGAGCCTGGAGCACCAGGCCAGGGGGAGGATCCACGGGAAAGCGGGGCCCTGACCACCACGCGGGGTGCCCTGCGCGGGCTGCGGCACAACAGTGGTGTCACCACAGTTAGAAACCCATTCGTTTCACAAGCTAGGAACTCCACGAAACACTTTTTCCTCGTGAACAGTTATATATATATACTTTTCCGAGTAACTGTACAAACAAGGAATATTTCTTGAAGTAACAGAAGTTTCAGAGTATCACGTGGAAGGTGCCCCAACTATGCAACGTAAATGCTCTGCTGTAACTAAAGCGGAGTCTCAAGCTCAGCACCTTCACATTTGGGGCTGGATAATGCTTTGTTTGGACGGCTTGACCTGTGCTCACTTCGGCAGCACATATAATAAAACTGCAAGTTGTAGGGTGTTGAGCACACCTCTAGCCTCTTCCCGCTACATGCCTGTAGCACTCTCCCAGTTGTGACAGTAAAAAGTGTCTTTCGATACTGCCAAATGCCCCCGAGGGACAACTGGCTCACAAGGTACCTGCCTGTGCTTAAGGTGTAAGATCTCGACTGAGGTGAGGTTCAAGGCCTTGGCACATACCAGCAGAATAAAGTTGGGCAAGTAATTGCCTCCGTATGCCTCAATTTCCCCAGCTATCAAATGGGGATAATATTACCCACTTCATAGGGTTGATGTGAAGATTAAATGAGAAAATATACATAAAATGCTTTGCACAGAGCCCAGCACATAGTACGCATTCAGTAAATGACAGCAAAGACAGTGGTTAAAGGAGAGAGTTGTATTCCCGTGACTTTGGAGGACAGACTCGAGCATGTCACTCGTTTGTTCTAAGGTAAGAACCAAGTGCCCAGAGAGCTCGTGTCTAAACAGTGTGGACAAGGGCACTTATGGCAAGTATGTTAGAAACACAACCACGTATTAATACTAACCTTGATAGAAGTCAAGTTACACTAATCCCTTTCGGGATGAAAGTGGGCTAAGAATAAAGAGAAAAGAAATGAAATGGAAAAATCGCTCTCCATCAAACACAGATAGCCTGATACAAAGTAGAAAAGGTAAAACTTCATACCTTTTAAAAACTACTTGGGCCACAAATTAAAATAGACATCAATCTGAGGAGTGGGTATCATAGTAAGAATGAGCACCTAAACAGTTAAAGACGGTGGGCACTTGGGAGACCATGAGGATGTCATAAGTCGATGAAGCCAGGAGGGCAAACATCAAGGAGGGAGGAAGGTGTGTGCACCAGAGACCCTCTGGCCAAGAGCAGTCTCACTGCTTGTTCCTGTCAACACAGTGGAGCCTGCCGCAGAGGGTGGCACAGCCCCCCAGGGGCTCCCCAGGGTCCACTGGCTTTTAGGGGAGCAATGAGGAGCTGCAGACAAGGATCTGTCCTCCTAGATGTCCCCTGGCTTTCAGCACAGCCGGCAGGACTTTATAGTGCGGAGTGGGGAACCTTCCTGGATTGAGAGAAGCCTCCCTTAGCTGCTGGCATCCAGCACCTCCACGGCCTCTACACACACACACACACACACACACACACACACAGGTGTGCACACACATGTACGCACGCACCAAAGAATGCCTCTCCTGCTCACAGTCTGGCTTTGGATGGAAGACTCAAATGCAAGCACAGAGCCAAGCAGCATCCAAGCTTTCCTAAGTTTGGCAACACTGACTTGATCCAGTAGCTGGAGTCCCAAAAGCTGTTTCAGTCATCTGACTCACAGGGGAGGCAACACAAAATTGGAGATAGTGCCTAACTAACCATTCAAAAACACAACCGAGCCTTTCTTTACGAGACAAAGCCTGCAAGTATGTAGTGAAAGACCCCCTTCACTGTCTGTTTTCTGACCTGGCTTTCGCATGTATCTCCATGACACACAGTTGTCCATTATGTCATTCAAATGCACCACATTTTTCCTTTCCTCATTAAAGTACACTGAATAACCCAGAATAGTACTAGTCTTGTGCCCAGCGCGTAGGGCCCCGCACAGCAACATTCAACAGGGCGCCCACACATCCATCGTCTAAGCCTTGGTCTTGTCCACCAGAAACCCAGTGGAGGCGAGGATGTTTCACCCTGATGTACTGTTCTGCTGTTGTCAGTTGAATGCACTCTAACAACCAAATGAGGAAAACAAGACAACCCTCCATTCTTTCCTGAAGGGAGGTCACGCAGCGCCCTCCACTTGACCCCAACATTGAATCAGACATCACATGGCGTCTCCATCCCAGGGTAATTTGTGTAAGATTAAAACTTCTACGGCACAACTTAAAAAGCAAAATATTTGATGTAAGTAAAGTATGCAACACATAGCAGAGGCCAGAAATCTGAAAAAACGGGCAACAAATATATGGCTAACTTAAAATATCCTAACTTAAAATTTAGAGAAACTCCCGAAAGCCAAATGCTAAACTCACTTTGTCAGAATGAATTTGGGAAACGGTTAGCCCTGCCTAAAGGAGAACTGGACTTCCCCAGCCAACATTTTGTCAAGTCACCATTTCCAGACTTTGTTCCTGTCAGCGTTCCATCTGAGTAAGTACGTGTTTCTCTCCCGCCTTGGCTGGGCGCGCTACCATGGGGCCAGACACCTTGGAGACACAAAAACAAACGGACCCGGTTACTAGGTTTTCAACTCAGTTCTGTCTGGAAATCAGGAAGCAAGATCAAGCTTCGGGAGAGCTCTCAAGGCTGATGAGATTTTTTTTCAAAAGTTCCAATGAGAAGTCATCCAGAGCTCAGAAGAGCAAAAGGCTGAGAGACATGGCCATGTGGCTCGCCTCCTGGGGGCACAGCCCGCCGCATGGCCTGGGACAATTTTTAATTCAAAAGGATCAGAAATTTGGATCGGTGTCCTGTCTCATTATTTCCACCTGACCCTTCTGTGTTTTGCAAATTTTACATACACCATTTCTGCCTGAAAATGGATCTGGATGGTCGATTTCATTGTGCCGCTTCTAGTGGGTTAAGGAATGGAGGATTTTAGATTTTACTTCATGCATGGGGAAAGAAAGGGGAAAAAATGTGAAATTCTCAAATTTCCTTATTACAATAGTTTTTCCCATCAAAAGAAGAATTGAAAAATGTCATTCAACTGGAAAAAAATCAGCTATCTGCGCCCCACCCCCGCTTTACTTATTCACCTACACACTTATTCACAACGTTTACTGAGCTGCCCGGCTAGGAGTGTGGAGTCAGCAACGCTTCCAGTTCTGAGTCCTGAAGAGAGCAGGCAAGGGACAGCAGCTGGGGTGATGAAGGGTAACACCCAATATGCACCGATCTCAACTTTTCCTTTCTCTTGCTTCTCAGTTCTGATAACCCTCCTTCTCCATTTTCTGAATCTGACAGCAGCCCGGACTTCTCATGGATTACAAGTGATCTCTGAACCACAACTGTCTTTCTAAAAATGGATCTCTCTCTAGGGTGACTGAGCTCCCAGAAACAAAATCCTGAAATGTTTGAACCATTGCACTTCGTGTGGGCCTTTGGCTACAGAACTGTGTCTGCGGCGGGCTTCTGAGTTAAAATACACCTGCCAGACAGACTGCCTGAACCCAACTCTGTGTGCACACCCCCGACTTCATGCTCTCAGACCGTCCCTTATGGTGCTTTTCAGGTCATTGCTATGTTTGTGCGTGTGCTGCAGAGTATGCTTCTGCAGCAACAAGTAACAGCGACGGCGCCTTTGACAGGCCTTCTAGAGTGGCAGGTGTGGGACTATGCACCGTGCGTGCCCAGCTGCTGAGCTCCCTTGAAGCTTCCAGACAGGCTTCACAGATGGGGACACTAAGCTCTAGGCCATTTGAGCAAATCAATAAATATACGGCATTCCTTCCAACATCCAAGACAGAGCATCCATATTCAAAAGGTGCTAATAGATACCGACAACCAAGTACTTCTATTTTAACCAGTGTACGGTTAACATAATCTGAAAAACTACTTCAGAAATTTGTCAATTGGACGCAGCCAACCAAATGTTAACTAGCAGAGCTCTGCCAAAGGCAAGCACCTTCACAGCTTAAAATTAAATGTTTAGCCACACTAAAAAAGAAAAGAAAAAAAGCTTACTCATACCAATACTTGGAACCCTATAAGGACGGAAAAGTACTTATTCTGGGAACCTCATTTTACTGCCACAGCATTCCTGTGGAAGCTTGGAAAGAACTGATAAACTGTAACGCTTTCCCCCAAAGCGTGAAGCTTTCAGATGCCTCTGAGAAGGGCTCTGCACTGTGCGGGCAGCAGGGCTTCACGTGGGATGGAGCAGAAAGCGTCACACAAGGAAGACAGGTGAAAGGATTTGTGAAACAAACCACAGAATTGTTAAAGTACTATGTATTCTCAAGAAGGGAAATCATCTGACAGACTGAATCATGAATTTGTGCAATGCAGTCCACAAAAGCAGCAGCGTATGAATCATAGCCACAAAATGTTTTGGAACGCCCTTGTAAAAACCCGCCTGTAAATGTAGCAGCTCTTCCGAAAGCACTTCTCCTTTTGTTTTAGGTATTGACTCATTTAACGATTTGTAGAAAATAATGTATAAAATCCACCTGAGGCAAAATTTCTGGAAACTAGAAGAAAAAAAGGAAGAGAAGTACACTGAACCGCAGTACTGGATGCCTTCTTGCCTACACCAGAAGCATTCTCCAAAAGACAAGATTACCACGTTATTGCTTCTGATGATACAAGTCAAGCCATAAGATCCAATAAGCACTTTATTTTTAGTGTAATGACTCAAGGGCACTTCAACTCATAGCTACGCACCCTCAGTAGGAACTTTTCTAAAGTTACAAATAATTTTGTCATGAAATTTTAAATGGCTTCTCTGATACGCCAGGTGATTGTTAAAACTTACCCCAAATTCTAAACTCTCTGATCAAATTACATCATTAGGTCTTAAAAACCACAAATTAATTGGTTTTGGTTTCACAAACACATGTGGCCTAGTCTACTCTTTCTCTAATAGACCTTTGTGGAGAAGGCCACAACCACGAAGGTCCACAGGAAACCAAGCTGAAAGATAAAGAGTCATTCTGAGAGAGATGTCTACACATGGAACAGGGAGCTGGAGAGATGCATCCTGATATCATGTCTTCATTAATTCCTCTCCTGATAAGGACTCGCGTTTAGTGAGCTCACGTGCCCTGAGTTCTAGAGCAACTGGTAAGATGTTGTGTCAGTGGTTCTTCTGAGAAGCTCTATCTCTGGGGTTGTTGACTCTAACTACTGGGCCAGACATTATTAACCACTTTTATAGCATGAACCCCAAGCTGATCCCAACACACACGGAGTCATCCTTGGTTACCAACCACACCCAACCCTCCTGAGGAGTTCACATGCAGAAACAGAGATGCCACCTCAAGGTGACTCCCACAGGGCTGGGATTGTTTTGGAGCAAGTCTTGTGTGGTAGCAGTAATGCCCCCACAGCCCTGCCTGCCAGTGCTTTCCCCTCGACCACAAGTTGACTCATTTCACATCAGACGATGGGTAGGAACTTAAGTAGGCACGAGATAATTTCTCCGAGGCAGAGACTGCCAGGTTCCTACCCAATGCCCATTCTCTTCTTCTTCACTATGAGAAACCTGTGATCAGAACAGGGGTGAGGAGATTAAGAGCAGCTACATTTACGAGGCGGATTTTTACTCATCCTAAGCACAACATTTAAGAAGATGCCAAAACATGATCAGTCATGCTAAATGATATTTTAATATGCAATCATGTAAAAAAATCAATTAAATTCACAATCTACAATGAACCAAAATAAAATTTTAACTAAAGACAGATCAGCATTACCAATTTCTCCTTTTATCCCAGGTTCCAAAATGGCACTGTAACATTGTATGAAGACATCATTTATCTTAATTACTGGATTTTTTGGTGTACCCTTAAATTTTGCACAAAGAGGAGTGCCTTACTTGTCTTACCATACAGCTGGCCCTGAAAGAAATCCTACCTTACAGGGAGGGGGTGGTGATGTGCCAAGCTTAAAAAAAAAATCTACATTTCCTTTACAGATGGGGTGGACAATGAGATTTAAACGCACAAGACGAGGAGAGGTTTTCTGGGAAAGCTACTACAAGAGACCTGGCCGGGTCACACACCGACACACAAAGTAACTGTGTGAGGGGGCGGCGGTGTTGATTAACTCGGTGGGAGGAATCATCACATTGTAACCTTAAATTTATCACAATTTTTGTTTTGTCAGTTGTACCTCAGTGAAGCACAAAAGAAAAACAAAACACCCTGATAAAAACCAAGGACCTGCCTCAGCCGCCAGCCTTTCCCGTCGGGGAGAGTGACCAGAAAGACGCCGATGGGGACTTGAAGGATGAAGGATCCCAAGCTAGTGATTGCGGAGCAAGAAGACAGAAGGCGCCTGCCACCGCCAAGCGGTCCCCGGTTCCCGGGGCTCCCCCTCAGGGGACCCGGCGGCTGGCCCATGCACCCGGAATCCCCAGGCCGGGGCAGCTGAGCGCAGGGCCCGAGCCGTCGCCTCACGGAAAGGTCCTGGCGTCACCCGGGCCCCTCAGACTTCGCTCTCCGCCCTAGGAACTCAAACGCAGGTCCCCCCGAATAATTCTGGGGTCACTCTCCTGAGATGGCACCCATGCCGCCGGCCTCCCCGGGACCTAGAGGTGAGGATCGGGGGGAGCCAGGAGCCCCTTGCGGCGCCGTCCCCGCCATCCCCCGCCGTGCCAGGCCCGCCACTGTCCTCCCAGTCCCCAGGCCCGGGCGGCCGCGCTGCCACTGCTGTGTCCCCCCCACGGCCCCGCCAGCGCTGGCCACGCGCAGCACAGCCTGCGTCGCATCTTCAAACAAACGAAGCTTTGTTCCATCAGGTACGGCAGTAATTCAAGCCACAGGAACCTAGTGTTGCCTGGGGACATTCCTCAGAAGACGGGTGACCAATGCCTAGGAGAAGAAACTGAGGAATCGGCACTGCCTGTAGCTGGGCCGCGGGCGCTGCGGGAGCGGCCGGGGGGCCTGGGGGGTGGGGGGACTGGGAGGACATGGGGGGGCCTGAGGGGCCTGGGGGGGTCTAGGGACGGGGAGCCGGGCAGGCAGGGAGGCCGTGGGGGGAGCCTGGGGGGCCTGGATGGGCCGGGGGGCCAGGAGGGCCTGAGGAAGTGCAGGCCAGGGGAGCAGGGGGGAGCAGGGGGGGCCGGGCGGGCCGGGGGCAGGCGAGGAACGAAGGAACTAGGGTAGGCCCCCTGCTCTGCGGCTGGGATGGTGTCCGCGCCACCGAGGGCTCCGGTCCGAGGGCAGAGCCCCCCGCCCCCCCGCAGCGAGGAAGAGCACAGAAGGGCCCTTTCCCCCTTTCCGTCTGGCAGCCGCCGGGGCCGTGAAGCAATAAGCCACGTGCCAAAACCTCCGTCGGCAGGATCGGCTCGGAAAAGAGGAAGAGAGATGGGCCAAGCATTTATCAACACCTCAAATTGTTTCTTTTCATTCCCAGAACTAAAGCGGTTTTACTCGGTTCGCAGACCTGGGCCCCGGCACCGCCTGCAGGCCTGCGGGCACTCACTACTGGGACCGCCAGCCGTGGCTCCCGGGGAAGGGGGCGCCCAGCCCCGGCTCCAGCCATGGGCCCCGGCAGGGTGGCTCGCCCCGCAGCTCCTCGGGCAACTGAGGAGAGAAGCACGCAGGGGGCCCCTAGGAAGGAGCGGCCGTGCTGCTGCGGCCACACCGGCGCTGACACCAGATGCTGGCGTGGGGGCAGACGGAAGGGACGGGCAGTGCTGCTGGCCACCAGGCCCCTGAGAAGTTACACGTGGAGGGACCTCGGACCTGCAGTCCCTCCTGGAGGGAAAACACGAGAAGCCCCTGGGAGCCAAAGGCTAAAAGGTCAGGCCTGGGTGGCTTCCGGGGCCTGGACCCAGCAGTGTGCTGAGGGCCCCAGAGAGGAACAGGAGGTCAGTGGGATCCTGGGAGGCACACTGGCACGCAGAAGGGAGCACTGGATCGGGAGTCCAGGAGCATGCTCCCCTAGCCAGCTGCGCGACCTTGGGTGAGTGGTTTTGCTCTCTGGGGTCTCGGCCAGTTCCTGCCCAAAGGAAGCTGCTGGAAAGCCTACTGTCGAGGGACCATCACGGCTCCAGTGTCCGTGACTCAGTGATTCCCTGTCCTCAAGCCTCACCCATCCCTGGCGCTGACTCACTCACGGTGTGACTGCTGGGTTTTCTTTTCCCAACTGTCCCTCAGAGTCAAAGCAAAACAGGAACATAAAGGCAGAACTCCAGATGTGGAGTCAATCGTCCCTACTTCCCCTGTTACTGAGCTGGCTGCAGGTCGTGGGGGAGCAGGGGCCTAAGCTTTGGCCCCCACGGCCCCTGGGGCCCTGGGCTTCCTCTGCCAAGCCAGGCCTTTGCTGCCCCCCACACCCCCCACTGGCTCTGGTGCAACTTCCTGCTCCTGCCAACCCGTGACGGGGAGGGGGGGCTGTGACGAGGCCCAGGGATTTCACTTAGAGAAACTGCCAAAATCACACAGCGCCTCAACTTAAGCTTTTCAAATCTTAGAATATTATTTTTTGCCCTGTATTGTAAGCCCATGGCAAAACTTAAAAGCTTTTAATAACATTTTTGTTTCAAGCTGAACAAGTTTGCTGGAATGTAAGAAGAAAATCCATCAACTTCTTAGGAGGAACCAGGAAGAAACCCTATTTTCCAGGGTCCCAGGACTGCTCCCCATTACATTTTAGCTCTCTGTTTCCCACAAAAGGAAAGGAGGCTTCACCTGAACCTTAGCACACACCACAGGTGAGACATAAGGAGTGGTTTTGCCAATGAATCAGAGACAGCTCGGACCTGGAACACTACACTTAGCATTCGATGCATGGGGCCCCCACGCCTCCCCAGGACTCTGACCCTGGGTGATTCACTGTGCGAGGAAACAGATAAAGATAATCCTCAGGAAACCCCCTCTGGTGCAGAGACACCCCCCCCCCCCCCCCCCGACCTCGGTCTCGGCTCCTGCTCGCCTCATTGCCCCAGTTCCCCACAAAGGGGAGGGGGGAACGGAGAAGTACCAAGATCTAGGGCCCCTTCCCCACCAGAGCCAACAGCCAGGGGAGAAAACCTATCCACCGGGGCTCCCCCCAGCCAGCCCCTTGTCTGGGGCCCCAGCTCTGCCTGTAAATCCCATCCCCACCCACTCACTGATGCCTTCCCAGCCCTGCAGCCCCCTGCAGAGGAAGCGAGGGAGGTCTAGGGCTTGCTCCCCTGCCAAGCCTGGTGTGGAACTCCCATACACTAACCACAGGCGCATCATGCCTGCTGGCCCTGGACTCCGTTCCCGTGGTCCCTCCTCCCCACGGCCCGGCTATGGGCCCCTCCACAGGCCTGACTCACTACTCCACTGCCACATGACAACAGGCTCTGGATGCTGACACACTGGGGAACGCTTTCTAGAACACAATCAAAATCACAAGCGGGAACCTACTGCCCTCAGAGTTTTAATAATCAGACTGGCTGTTCATACCCCCGAAGAGGCGCAGGCATTGCCCCTCAGGAAGTGGGAGTCCATCAAAAGACCCACGCAAAGGGAGTTCACCGGGCTTCCTTCTATGAGGATCACTCAGTCATGGCTTCTGCAGGCACATTTCACTACGGTTCCTCAGGGGCCCGTGCCAAGGATCAGACCAATGCCATAGATGGAAATCAGCCCGACAACCAAACGTGATCACGCAGTGAGTGGGGGTGGCCCGCAACAGCACGGGGGACAAGCTCCCGAGGGAGAGAGTCAAGTGGAACCAAGCTAGGGCTCTGCCAACTGTTGTTGCCTCTGCTCTTCGTCAGCCAGATGCCCCAGCAAGATGACCTCCCCACCAAGGAAGTCTTCAGGGAGATGGGAGCACAAGTTTCTCCTCATCTCTAGAAGAAACTCCAACAGCTCAGAGAGCCAGCTCAACGTTTTCCCCCTAGTCTCAACCAGGGCCTGTCACACTCATTGTCCTACAGATGGAAACAGAATCCTGGCCTCTCAAGGACTATCTTATTCCCCCGTCACGTTGCAAGCTACCTATATGGTCATAAAGGCTTTAAAATTATCAGAACAACTTTCACCTCACAGCTTTAGTGTCTGGACTATTCTTTTGCCCTTACAATTTTGGTAAAGTCTGCTCTGTTACTTTAGAAGAGTCTCCATATACGTCAACAAGCACAGGCTTGTGCTTTACTGGATTAGTCATTACATCTACAGTGGTCAGGGTTTGCCCAAATATATGCACATCTTACCAGTAAAATAGTACAACACAACCCTTGTAATCTTGTTGTTCCGGTCAAGTGTCCGGAACACCACCACCAGGCTCAGGGAACAGTGTCAATATAACTGGGAGCAGCTGTCAGAGCCTCGGTCTTTTATTTAGCTTAGGCCAAATACAAGATGATTAAAAAGGGAGTGGAGGTAATTCTCCTGTCGGAGCACCTTGACCCTTCCTCAGAGGCCTGAAGATCACAGTGCACTCTAATCCTCTGCCACTCAAAGCGTGTCCCCTGGATCAGAAGCATCGGCATCGCCCTGGAACTTGCAAGAAATGCAGAGCCCCAGACCCCAGCCAGACCTCCTGAATCTGATTCTGTATTTAACATTCACAGGCACAGTAAAGGGTACGAAGCCCTGCTCCCAGGCCTTTCTCCTCCCACCTCCACACTTCCCCACCCATCCTCTACTGGAACATACACTTTGGCCTCAGATCTGAGAGCAGCCCATGCTCTCTGGAGGGCTCCGAAGCTCTCCAAGGGGCCGAGTTGCCATGGCAACCCCACTCTGCAGGCATTCCACCCACCTGGCTGCACCCTGCCCGGCTGGCCTCCTCCGTCCACTTGCCTGGGATGGTTAGAAATGTGCAAGGCATGTCGTCCCCCCAAAATGGTTTATTCATGAGGAAAAAGATCTATTTTTAAGTGTCAACTGCCGGCCCATCCTGGCTCACCCAGTCCCTCTCCTCCCACTTGTCCAATTAGAAAGATCATATTGTTTCCTGGCATACAGTTCCAAGGGCATTGAGCACAGGCAGGGGACCTGGAGAGGGCTCCAAGAACAGCTCTTAGTGAATGGAAACAAGATGATTTCTGCTTAAAGCAATTTCCTCAGCACCCACCCTTTCCTCCCACCATGGACCCCATGCTGAAGGGACGCCAAGGCCACGTGGAAGTAACAGAACACCAACATATGCAAGACACATTTTTTTGCCCTCAGAATACAGCAGAGAAAAGGAGAGCCAACCAGTTAACTCTCCTTTTATCCCACCCAAGTTGAAACCTTAATAGTCTAATCCCAAT
The DNA here is from genome assembly GCF_003254725.2 of Canis lupus dingo. Lineage (NCBI taxonomy): Eukaryota > Metazoa > Chordata > Mammalia > Carnivora > Canidae > Canis > Canis lupus. The sequence goes on along the minus strand of NC_064245.1, from coordinate 28,133,384 downwards.
TTCCCAGATGATAGAGAGATGAATCCAAGTTTTTCATATATGGAGGAACAAAGGAAGGATGTGATACCAAAAGTTTCTGAGCTGGGTCTGTTCTCAAATTCTGGCTTTTTAGGGGGATCTGGAAGTGACCACCTGGTGTACCACAGGGGTGGCAAGGATGTCGGGCCATTTGCCTTTTCTTTGCTCACAGTAGATGGCACTAATTCATCACATCATGCTGCTTGCCACTGAGCCTAGAAACTGCCTTAGAATCCTTCTCAACAGAGCCCCTATTCCGAATCTCCAAACCCACCCCAGAAGCCCTCAGACAGGATACATTTCAGCAGGACCCCAGGTGACTCACTCGCACACTGCCGTTTGAGAAGCGCTGGTGGGAGCTGTCCCTGGTGTGGGTCCACAAGGTGGTCTATTGTCCTGGGGTTTCCAACCTCTACGCTCCCATTTCTATTCCAACTTTTCTAGAGGCTTCAAAAACTAGAGGCTTATAAACAACAGCTGACCCATTAACATTTTTAAAAACTAGTAGCATTTAAAGATCGCAAGACTGGGATGCCTAGGTGGCTCAGCGGTTAACGTCTGCCTTTGGCCCAGGGCGTGATCCTGGAGTCCAGGGATCGAGTCCCTCATTGGGCTCCCTGCATGGAGCCTGCTTCTCTCTCTGCCTGTGTTTCTGCCTCTCTTTCTCTCTCTCTCTCATGAATACATAAATAAAATCTTTTAAAAAAGTAAAATAAAAAAATAAAGATTGCAAGACAATGTAAAAATCCAGATTTCTGGCTTTTCTTTGGGAGGAAAAAGAAAAACCCATATACCGGGCAATACTGGGCCTATGTTCCCACATGACAGAGACAACTAGAGCTAAGAAGGCTCACGGGGCACCTGCGTGGTAGTCAGTTAGGCATCAGACTCTTGATTTCAGCCCAGGTTGTGATCGCGGGTGGTGAGGTCAAGCTCCCCATCAGACTCTGTGCTGACCACGGAGTTTGCCTCTCTCCGCCTCTCCCTTGCCCCCTTACTCGCTCTCTTTCTTTCTCTCTAAAATACATAAATAAATCTTAAAAAAAAAAAAGTAGCTTTTCTTTTTAGAAACGACATAAATTCTTCAGTTTGCCCCAGTCTGCATGACTTGTCACTGCTCTACAGTATGGCGGCCCACCGCACTCCTTCCTGCTGCCTGCCCGCACTGTGACCGAACCACCATGGAGACTATCATGGCTCGCAGGTCAGCAGGAACAGCTGCCCATGACACCACTCTTCACATTCGACCCTGTCTACCAGTCCTGAGGGGGAGCAGCCACGTCTGCGTTGGCACCCTTTCCCCTCCCCACATGAGGTCCACGCGAAGGAGCACTGCAGTGTGAGCCGCCTCCTCTCAGAGCTCCCATCCTGTTTGAGACCCAAAGGCTGCCCGAGGTCTGCAACCACACACTACAAATCCTTTCTGTCGTCTCGTGGCTAGCACCAAGCACGCACCAGGAAACACGACCCTCAGCAGCATGAGCCATAAGTCTGCAGCCTGGTTCAAATTCCTGGCCGTGCGGCTCAGGAGCAGCGTGAGGACCCCAGGCAAGCGCTAACCCCTCTGAGCCTGTTGCCTCCTCTGTGAAATGAGGGGAAGCACTTAACTCAGTATTCTCCTGAGTTACTGAGGGAAATGAAGGACGGTGCGAAGTGCTCAGCGCAGCGCCTAGCACGTCTATGCACTCAATAAAGATGGTTTGTGCTACCCTTAAACACAGCTGGTGCTCAACCAATATCTGTTGACTGACTGACTTTCCCATCACCTTCGGCTATCCCACTCCCCTGAGGAACGGAGAGCTTTCAGACCCTCGGCACTGTCCTCTGGGGTAGGAATGAGGCGTTGCAGTCCCCGGGGGTCTCTGGACAAGCTGGCCGCATCAGCGGCCGAGGGTGGGGGCCGGCAGGATAGAGACGTGCAACCGCGAGGCCAAGCAGGGCATCTTTCTTACCCCGACTCACTTCTACACAAACCAGCCAACTTAAAAAAAAAAAAAAAAAGTCATTAGTGTTTCCATATGCCTCCATTTGAAGTTAATAAGATATATTTTTAAATTCCCTTCCAACCCACATACAACTCTCACTTTTCTGATCTCACAACACACTTGGTTAGGACCACACATTTTAGCATTTAATGCTCTCTCAATATTTCCTATAGACTGTAGGACTCTCCAGAAAAACTCTAAGTGGACTCTAAGGTGATTAGCACAATGTGTGGCAAACAGAAGGCACTTTTTTTTTTTAAAGTATTCATACGTGCATACACATATACAACAATTTCTTTTTCAGGCAAAACAATAAATCTTTTTGCATTTATTTTGCACTAGCAAAGTGCTAAGCAATGTAACAAAATATATGCCATGCCCATCAATACCCATTTCCTTGTGTGCTAGGAGACATGTTTCGTGTTAACTAAACTATGAAATGGAACTTTTCCAGTTTTCTTTGGTAATGTTTGAATGCATAATAAATGTAAAGGGACTGAATTAGGTCACTGCCTTGTTTGTTTCCTTAAAAAGAGACTGGTGATGATCTCTGGGCTGCAGCATTTCATCTGCCAACGCTGCAAAAATGACAGAAGAAATATGCTATGTCTTTCTAAAAACAATGGTTTCCATGTTAGTTCCTCCTTCCAGGTCTAATGTCTCGGTCACTGATTTCAACAGGCCACAGACCTTGGTCTTGGCCATCCTTTTTAGAAACCATGATGGCCTCTCATTCACAGCCTGCGGCATGCAGAGGGCCTGGTGGCCACTAGCAGGGACTGGGTGGAAGAGAACCACGCTGGTCATGTTCAGTCTCCCTAAGATGGGGAGAAAATAGAGGTGCTGGGACCATTGCTGGCACCTGTGTCCATGGCATTTATTCAAGCATCCTGGTGCTGCTGTTGCTCCACAACCAGCTTTGACTCCTGAGTGGCACATCAAAACAGCTACAAAGTTCACTGTCTTAATGGCAGCCCTGGACAACAGCTCCTCTTCCGTGAGGCAGACAACAGTCTCATTGAGGCGGCTCTCTGGGGTGGATCTGGAGTGATCTGCTTGTCTGAACAAACCTCACAGCCCTGCCAGGCAGCTGTCACCTTGCTATGGGGACACAGAAGTTGTCATCCCACCCTTGGCCCTTAGCAGTAAGGAAACCCCTGTGTTTCTGGTGAGGAAGGGATGCTGACCTCTAACATCACCAGAAGGAATCATGAAAGTGTTCCGGGCAGAGCCTGAGGTCTCCAGGAGGGAAAAAGGCAGGAGTATTAGTAGTGAGAACAAAGGAGGAGAAAACCCCTTACCTGCCAGGGAGAGGAAGTATGTCCCTTAAAACACTACTTGACAGATGGATCACCATGAGCAGCAGCCTCACCTCCCCAACCATCCCCCACCCCGACCTCAGACCTAATTTGCATGGCACTTGCTCTCCAGACAGATGCTAAATCAGCTACTTTGAAAGGAGTTGTCTAATGGGACCTCTCAGGTGGCAGGTAGTGAAGGTGAGGAAACTTTGGGAACTGGAGCGGGCAGGAACTCCCAAGTATCTGTTGATAACAAAACACGAACATACTGACCAAAGACCCAAAGGCCCTGTGAGTGCTTCTTCTGTAGTTTCTCATCCGAGAACCCCCAGTGCAGTGTCGAGATGTGGGAGCCCACTGAAGGACATTATAGGGCTCCTATTTCAAATGTAATTGCTGCCTGTAGAAACCACTTCACATTTACCATCGTAGGGAGAACACAGAGAAAGCAGCCCAAGGCTGTCACACGCCCCTGGACCCATGGCTGGGCCAGTCATGGAGCCCTTGGGAAAGGGCGGGGGTCCTCCTTCATAAACTCTTGCACTAAGACCAGCCTGACAGCCGATAAATTAGTGAAACAGATTCTGGGGACCCAGTAACACTTAAATGGGGAGAAAACATAAAAAAACAAACCCACAGCAAACAATACTGTGCTGCAAAGCCCACACAAAAGAGAACTTTCCTTCAGACTTGGATCACAGGAAAATGGCAATAATCAAGGCAGCACCAGGTGCCTGGGTCCCTACACAGGTGAGGGCAGTCATTGGCTTGTGGCCACCTAGCCTATAAACGGTAGAAGCCTTAACCACTAAGGCTACGTTAAACTAAAAGAAAAGGAGGGGGGGGAGCATCCCCATTGAAAAACTGCATTTTTCTGTAGTAAAAATAACATCAGGATGCTTGGAGTTTGACTTATGACAGGGGTCCTCTTTAGAAGGGAAGCCACCTGTAACTCCAGAATCCTTAAGCTACAGAAATGTAATAGCTCCGTGACCTTTAGATTTTTTTTTTTTAAACCATTGTTAGTTAAGCTTTTGTCCAACTACCTCTGCGTCCTTGGGAAATAAATTCTTCCGCATTGTGTGATGGCTCTGATTTGCCATCAGGAAAAGAAAAGTGAACCATGTCTAAGGGAGCCCACATCACCCCAGAGCATGCTTTTTCCAGTAGGGTCCCTTGGGAGGCTCAGGTTTTGGAGTGGCAAACACGGCCGCGGGCCCAGCAGGACAGTCCTCACAGCGCTGCCAAACCCCCTTGCCTGTGTCCCTCCGTGGAATCTACCGGCCAAGGGCGCTTGCGATGGCTTCCTGGGACTTCCAGGGATCGCCTTGCTGGGCTCCGCCGGGCTCCGGCTGTGCGTGCACCGAATACAGCTCGGCCTTCCCTGCTCCTCTCAGGGCTCCAGGCAGGCGGGCTGCCCGCAGGTGCCCACCTCAGCACCGTGGGCTCCGCATCCTCCACCCGCACATGGCCACCTGCCATCTGTCCTTCAAGGTCTAGCTCCAATGATGTCTCTTCCCTGGAGCCTTTCCTTTCAGACCATCCGCTCCCACCAAAAGGGACCGGTCATTACCTGTACTCCTTCAAGAGCACAGCACTTTCCATAGCATGGGGCACCTGAGAGAACATCCTTCCTCCCTTACTGGAGAGCCCCACACACTCTGGAGCCCTGCATGCTCACTGGACTCACTGTCACATGGCCACAGGGCTGCACATTAGTGTCTGCTCAGTAAGTGCCTATGGGAACCACCCCAGAGCCCTGTTTCTGCCCTAGGGGGAGCGGCAAGTGTCCAAGACCTCGCTGGGGCAGGCACCGGGATGGCACTGGGATGGTAGTCTCCCATCCTTCCTTCACCACCCCTCTGAGAGGATCGAGAAAAGCAGGATGGTCATGGGTGCAGCCTTTTCCCTGAGACACAGTCCTCAGACCCCAGGCCTGGCCCCCCGGATGCAGGGGGAGAAAGAGCCTTTCCTCAGCCAGAGAGTCACCTTCAGATATATTCAGCTGGAGGCCTGAAAGAGACAGGGAGGTGTGCACGGTGCCAAGTAGGACCAAGTATGCGGGGGATTGGGGCGAGGCATGAAGCCTCTGCTGTAGGTGCACCAAAGCCAGAAAAGGTGACTGGGTGCAGAGCTGGTGGGGGGGGGGGTTGGAGGGGGCGGGATGGGGAGAGTCTTTCAGAACCTTTGATTGTATTGTCTCTTGCTATTCCAGGCTGGGATGCTAAGGGCAGACCCACCTCCAGTGGGCCAGGCTGGCTGCGAGCACTCTGCCCTGGCTCTTGCAAGGGGCTGAGAAGGCCGCACAGCTGACGGATCTGGGACCAGGCAGGGAAGGCCTGAGGGAGGCTCAGGGAATTCACTGAGCACCCACCAGTGCTGTGAGAGCCATGAGAGGGAGACGCTTGACTTGCCCACGGAGTCTCCTGTTCTCAGCTCCGTGCAGCCCCTTGGGTGGCTCTCTTCTAGACGTTGTGCAATTCCCTTACTTGAAGCCCACAAGCTGTGAGGGCCTCATGCCCAGCCTGCTGCAGACAGCAAACTCCAGAGGGCAGGGACCATGTGTGTCTCCCCTAGGCAACATCACAACCGCCCAGAGCATCTGGTGCACATGGTGGATGCCCGGTAGTGACCGGCTGAATGACTCCTCTGCGGTAAAACAGAGCTCGGACTCTTGCTTTGGAACCGTCAGAGGCGGCACATTTTGAACACAAAGTACAGTGAGCAAATCCGCCTCTCCATTCCTGGACTTACGGAGTAGGGGACGGGGTAGGCATAGCAAACCTCCAGATCAAAGTCCAAAGCTGTTTTCTTATAGGGCTACCATTTCTCAGAGAAAAACTAGCCAGGAAAACAAACCTCTGTTATGATTTCTGTCAACAGGACGAGTACGCATGCTGTGTTTGAATCCTCAAGTCATGATGCGCGCAGATGCCGTGAGGATCCGCAGCTCTGCTGATCACAGCAGTTTCAGAGTGGTTTGTTCTGGCGCGGCCAGGCCACCTTGGTGGGGAAGTCAGGCCAATGGCGGAGAAGGGTGCCAGAAAGTCCGGGGCCATTTTCTGGCACGTGCATGCACACCTCCCCCTGCCACCCTCCCCCCCAGAACACAAACACAAAGACACAACCACCGGATTGCTTGAGCAGGCATTTGACTGCCTCTTAGTCTGCTTTTCAATAACTGGGTCAGAATCCGAGCTTTTCTTTCTTGTCTTCCCTTTTTTAAAAGAAAACATTCCCTAACCAAAATATGGAATTCATCTGCATTATAATCCCAAGTGGAGAGCAGACTCATTTCCTCCAGATCTGTGTCTCACGCACGCCCACTCACTCTTGTTTCTCATGGACAGTGAATGGAAATACTCCCCTGTAGAAATCTCAGCCGCCCTCTTGGAAACAGATGTTTTGGAAACCCTTGACAAGCTGCCTGTCACTGTGAAGCGGATCACACACTTTCACAGCCCGTTGGGTCTGACGCTTCTGCACGCCCAACTTCAACATGACTTGCAAGATCTCAGAGATCTGTTAGATGAGGTCAGAAAGAACTCTGTAGTCTAGCAGCTTTTCCTCCATGTCCCCTTTCACCAACACTTCCCATCAGGAGGCCACTTCTAAGGCCCTATTTCAGCAAGTCTCTGTCATCTGCCACAGAATCAAGCATGTGATTTCTCGGGCACGTCTCTGTCAAGATCGGGTATGGTCCAACCCTTCGATGAAAATGTTACTTTCAGGAAGTGAGCCAGGCACTTGGGAGAGAAAATGAACTTTTGTAAGCCACCAGGGTACTGTTCATAAATTTCTGCTAGGCAAGTGGGGCCCTTGTGGCCTCAAAGAGTTATTGCTCGACACTTCCTAAGCACCCACATAAGTTCATGTTTCTCCTCGAGGGCCTCACTTGCTCCAGGAGAGAAACGCACGACAAGCTTTCGTCTTGTTTAAAACTAGTTTGATGCATGGAGGCAGATCATTCGAGCCACCTGGATGTGCTGTGAAATAGTTTCTCAAACAGTTCCAGCTTTTCAAATGCACCTATAAAAACAAAACTAAATGCCTATTAAATTCACTCTTTACTGGACCTACTTTGCCCCAGATTCAACTGACCAGAGAGTTTAGCAGTACCTAACACACTTGCTCGGACAATCTGGTTATTGGCCAGAGTAAGGAATAGGTTCATGCACATTTGGAAGGCCATGAACTAGGTCAAGAGCAGACATTCAAAAAGAGACCTTGCCTTACTCGGCTTTTGCTAAGGCCCCGTACGGAGGATAAACTAGAGAAGCTAAGAAATCAGAGAAAAGCATCCAAATTTAAAAACTTAAAACTAGGGAGACATTATTCCCATCTGCCTTAGCAATGGGCATCAACAGTTCTGATTTCTTTCTTTTTTTCTTTTTTACAGATTATTTATTTATTCATGAGAGACACACAGAGAGAGGTAGAGACATAGAGGGAGAAGAAGGCTCCTCGCAGGGAGCCCGATGAGGGACTCGATCCCCGGACTGGGATCACGCCCTGAGCTGAAGGCAGATGCTCAACTGCTGAGCCACCCAGGCCTCCCAACAGTTCTGATTTCTACTGCACCAATAAAACTTCGCATGACTGTCTGTGAGCCATTAAATCCAGGCACAGACACGCTTCTAAGGCTGTACATGCCTGCTTAGTATTAGTACACACTGTTAAGATTAGATTATTGGCTCCTTTCTCTACATTCTTTTCTCTGTCAATGAGGATTATTTACGTGTAACACCAAATTTCAATTTTATATGAAGTGAACATTGAGTGGAATGACCATAAAGTCATAATTATGATTACAAAAAAGATATTTTCTCAAACTAGATATCCTTAGGTACTCCATTCACCAAGTTCATTAGGAGGAAAAAATATACATACATAATACACCTACACAAATGCACGAACGCACACACAAAGATAAAAAAAAAGGAATTAACAGAGAAAGGCAATATAGTGAAATATTTAAGGACATAAACTCTAGCTCTAGGGACCCATGCTCAGCTCCATCACTTTAGCAGCTGGGTGACCTTGGGCAAATTAGTCTCTGAGCCTCAATTTCTCCATGTGTGAAATGGGGATAACAGAACCTACATTTCCTAACATGGATGATGCATCTTGAGGCACAATGTCCAGCAAATGGAAAGCTCCCAAAAAGTGGTTGCTTTTATTATGTAATTCTTACTAACCTCAACTCCAGGACTCACTGGGGCTTGCAAACTTGAGAATAACACAATCTGGCAGAGTCACCTGCACATATGACCAGAATTGGCCTCTTATTCACCTTGCCACTTAGAAGTCACAGTCTACACGTTTTGTTTATACAAAGAGTTTCCTGATGACACAGAAATATCTATTTGTTTAGTTCTTTGCTTTTTGCTGCTTCCAAATGTCTGTGGATTGATCTATGTGGATCCCAGAAATGTAATTGTTAGTTGCTTGGCTAAAGAGGCTTCTCTCTGTGTTTGTTTTTACTAGAAGTCAGTTCTCTGAACCTGTGGTTTGCAGACTTTCTTTTTGAACATGGAACACTATTTATTAAACAGAACCTGACAAGCAACCCCTCGATGCGTATATGAAACAGACAGAAGCAAAGCCAGTACTGACTATAAAATAAGGAGTTGACAAGGGCCACCTTGCTCCCATGACGACCATCACCTCCAGGTAGCCCCTAGAATGGCCCTAGGAACTGGAGCAACGGCAGCACACTGTGCAAGATGCTTAGAAAAACAACGATCTAAACCACTATTCCAATTTGGATCTCATAGCCTATAAACACCACATGGCCTGAACTTGAGTCTCATTGGTGAACTCCTGCTTTTCATCTCCTAGCTCTATCAGTAACAACAAAGGCAGAGACCCACAAAACCACCAGCCCTTGCTTACTAAACGTTCCTAACATGACTGTGGTCTGTGCAGATACACAGACTCTTACTCTCTTTGTTTTACTAACTGTACACTGAGCTACAGAAACTCTCCAGAAGAAATGCCGTAGGACCACAGTGTTCACATGACTGTGCCAACCAGCATGTACCATGTATGTTACCATTATTACTGGCTTCTGGAGGAGCCATGTTCTAATTACGCTTTGTCCCACCCTTTAGTCCATGACGTATAAACCAAGGTCAATCCAATCTAGTAAAGGCTCAAAAGAATGTTGGAAACATTTTAAAAGAATATGCCTCTCTCATGGTGAAATATATACCCTTACAGTGCTCAGAAAGTACCACACCATTTCCACACATATGAAATGTTACAGGGATGAAAAAATTAGAGAGAAATTCAGAGTAGGGGAATCAGAATGCTGAAACAGCTGGAGAAAGTCATCACTTCAGAAAGTGCCAAGACCAGGAAGCAGGCCCCTCCTCCTCAGTTTAACTGCTGCTCAGCGGAAGCATGACATAGCTTTAACTGTGGGAAGGCAAGAGGTAGAGGGAGACTAGCTCAGGGTGGTCTGAGGGAGACCAGCCAGGGGTGATGAGGCTGGAGCCAACCAACAAAAGACCCCCACCAATAGTGAGGAAAATACTTCCTCTGCAGAACAAGCTGCTCCATCTCCCAAGGGAATGGCTGGAAGCCTCCCGGCTTGAGTCATTCGGAAACAGATTTTACAAACCGCTCCAGAGTATCCCGGGGGAATGATCAGGCCATGACGGAGGAAGAGGCTTCATGACCAAGTGGGTCTTTTCCAGCTCCAACTCCCATGATTCCCAGAACCTTCTGCTTCTTCCCAACTCACTGCGGCCGGTGTGGCCATAGCATGACTGTCACGATCCTCCCATGTGAGCCTGTTAAGGCCTGGGTGTAGCTCCTGATGTGGCCACTGTCTGAGGCCTCTCAGCTGTGATAGTGAGCCTGCGGTCCCGGCTTCTGTGTCAACAGGCCCACCTGGCCGCAGGACACCGAAAAGATGGTGGGTGTAATAGCCAAGGACGGACAGCTGCCGGGCCGGGGCACTTAGCAATCAGGCCTCAGCCAGGGGCGCTGCCCCTGGCCTCTTGCACTTCCACATCTCACTGGGGCTTCACCATCTGCTAATCAGATTTGCTCCTGGGAGCCGGTAGTAATTAAACCTGCTGTGTGGCTGGAACACTGGCAAGGCCTCCCCTCCCTGCAGCTGGCCAGCGAGTGGAGCAGATGGGCCGTATCCAAAGCCGTGTCTCTTGAATCTAATTATTAGGCTGAAAGAATGAGCCCTAAGTGACCCTGGTCACCTCAGAGATAGCTGTCAGACAGGCCCTGGGAACATGTCGCCGACAGCAGTGCGGGGATCGCTACAACTTCTCCATCAGTCCCTTTCCCCTTCTTACCGGGGCAGCATTAGCACCACCCATGCTGGCTCGCTCACACTGGGACTGGGTGCTGTTTTCTGGTGCTGTTAATCATATGCCAAACACATTTTTTCTTGACATTTTTTCACATGACTCAGGTTTCTAGAAAATCCCTGTGCAGAAATTTCATTTTAAGCCAGAAAAGCCTCATAGAAAGTATCTGATTAGATAAACAGCCATATTTTTTTGTCTCCAGTTTTTAACTGGGTGCTACTGTTAAGTCAGTGTCCCTGTTAACTACCGCTGTGTAACAAAGCTCCTCAAAATTTAGTGGCTTAGGGATGCCTGGGTGGCTCAGCAGTTGATGTCTGCCCTTGGCTCAAGGCATGATCCCGGGGTCCTGGGATCAAGTCTCACATGGGGCTCCCTGCAGGGAGCCTGCTTCTCCCTCTGCCTGTGTCTCTGCCTCTCTCTCTGTGTCTCATGAATAAATAAATAAAATCTTTTAAAAAAAATTTAGTGGCTTAAAAGAACGATTTATTATTTCTCATGATACCATGTGTCGTCTGGGCAGTTCCTCTACTGGTTCTGCCCTAGCTCTTGGACGCACTGCTCTCAGCTGGGTCAGCTATGCTGGAAGGCCCACTATGGTTTCATTCACACATCTGGCAGTTAATGCTGTCACTGATGGGGCCCTGTGGCTCTCCTCCATGGAGGAGGCTCTCATCCTCCTGTAGGCTGGACTGGCTTCCTTTCACGGAAGTCTCAAGGCAGAGTCCCAACAGGGCAAAAACAGAAGCTGCCAGGCCTCTCAAGGTCTAGGCTCTAGAACTCACACAATACTTGTGCTGCACCTATCACTCCAGGAGAGAGAAGGCCAGCCCGGTCTCTAGAGGTAGGGAAATAAGGCTACAGTCCTGGATGAGAAGAGCAAAAAATGATTTGTGATGGCTTCAAACCTACCACACGTCAGCATCTCCCCAGTGTGTCGGAGTGACATGAGGTCTGGACAATGATCACAGGTGCTCTTCGACCAACGGGGTCCCGGATCACATGCTGAATCCTACATCCCAACCCTTGAGAAGCCACTGTACACATTAAGGTCTCTGAAAAGTCCCACAATAAAAATAAATTCTGCTTAACAATGAAATAAGTTTATAGAAACCAAAAAAAGACTACTTTGCTGTAACACTATTTTGGAAAGCTTGGTCACAAATCTTGAATTTGGGGAATAGGTCTAGTGTTGCATGCTTTCATTTTAATGATCTATGCAACATCCCAGAAATGTCACATATGTTTCCAGAACAACTTCTAATATGTGGAAGTGGCACCACTACTGCGAGTCCTGAGGTGGGGTTATAAAACTAAAAATCACCACAGTTGTCTCTCAGGTCACTAGACATGAATAAACTTTCACTCAGAAGCATCTTGATTAGCCCTAGGAAACTTCCTTAAAAGTTATATACACAAAGGTTTGGAGGTTTTTTTCTTCAGATATAATATTTTTGAGCATTGACATTAGTATTGTTTCCTACAGAATGAACATGAACATTTACTCTGACTAAATAAATTGGAAATTCAGTGAAAATAGCAGTCAATAGTAGAGCAGAGGCCAAAGGCTAGTGTTCCACCGAAGCTGATGAAGAACTCCTCTACTTCTTACTTGCCTATTAGTCACCAACCTATACCTTCCCATAAATCCATACCCTCCCTATAATTTTCTGCTCCATCAGAAAGGAAAAGCTCATCCGTCTCAAAACCAGGTTTTCCATCAGCAGCTTTCAGTAGCAAGGGTACAGGAAAAGTTGGTCTAGTGCTCTGGTTATGAGACCACAACGGTCCAACAGTAAGTAAAGATCCAGTGGGCTGGGCCAGGTCAAATCACGACCATTGAGACACATGCACTCACAAGACCAGGAACAAAGACAGTCTCCTCAAGAACCACCTCTCTGCACCTGGAGGATAGTGAACAGGAAAGGCACACTGCAACGCTGGAGGCTAAACACAAAACGGAAAAAGATACCCTACTTTCCTTCATATTTTCTTGTCTGTAGGAGAGTTACTGACAAGGGGTAGAGAGAAGAATCTATGCATCTGGCTGCTAGAGGTTTCTTGAGTTGATTATTCTTACATACATTCACTAAAGGACAGTGATCCACCCAAAGACACACAGCTGTCAGGGGTCAATTTACTAAATCGGACTCAAGATATCTCACTATTTCTTTCTTTGGCATCAAAAACTTGTAAGTCTTTGTCTTATGCTGTGAAATCATCAGGGAAACATCTCCTGGAAGCCTGAATGCAGTTTCAAAGGGTGGGATAAAGAGAGTCTACAGACAAATGGGGGAATTCCATGGGAAAAAAACACTCCATGTGTGATAAAAGAGGAAGCAGAAATTCCTAAGGGAGAAAGGATCGTGAGCACACTGGTCAGTCTAAGACATAAACAAGGTGACTGGCTGAAGGAGCTCTAAAGCACAGCCACCGGAGAACCTTTGTGAGGGTTGATGAACTACATGCGATCTTGAATTTAAGCAGCAAGAGGTCAGTCCAAGGATCTGGTGAGATGGTAATGGCCAACTTCTTCAGGGTTCCTGGAGATGTGTCTGGGAGTCAGCTGGAGCTCCTGCTCCTGATTTCCCCTGAGAAATGATCCCAGGATGTGGGCACCACATCGAGTGCTCTTTCCCTCTGCCAAGGTAGCTACTCCGTTAGAAACAAAGGACAAGGGATCCCTGGGTGGCGCAGCGGTTTAGCGCCTGTCTTTGGCCCAGGGCGCGATCCTGGAGACCCGGGATCGAATCCCATATCGGGCTCCCGGTGCATGGAGCCTGCTTCTCCCTCTGCCTGTGTCTCTGCCTCTCTCTCTCTCTCACTGTGTGCTTATCATAAATAAATAAAATAAAAATTAAAAAAAAAAAAAAGAAACAAAGGACAAAAATGACAACTGAGAGATTCAGCTGGGAAATGGGAGAAAACCTGCAGCTGGCTTACTATTTGGTTCTCTTCCTCAAGCCATGTACTGAGGGATTCTAAGAGCAGGTGTGCCCCTGAGGCACGGCCAAAAGCACCACCACGCTAATGCCGTGACACAACTAGAGCAGAGATGGGAGGAAATCTGGGAAAAACAAGCACAAACAATTCTATATTCTTTTATATATAGCTAGGTATTTCCAGAAATATAGGACACTTGGGCATGTCAGAGTGATAGAAAATACACGGCAAAGAGGGGACAAGTACTATACCTTACAGGTAATGCTGGCCACCTGCATGAAGCATGTCACTGTCCCCATCCACAAGGCCCCCCTCTGCCATACGGATCACTGACCAGCTGCTAAACACAAAACATTAATTTCACTGCCAAAGGCTGCATCTGTGGACCTCTGAACCCCACGCAGGTTGTACAAGCTCCATTCACCATCCTAAGTTAGTTCTACGATGGCAGGATATTTGCTGGGAAAACTGGAAGGAACAGAAGTGGTTCGGCTGTAAATGCCATCTGCCTACTGGCGGTACAGGAGAGACAGGGAAGGCAGTAGCCAGGCCCTGAGGACGTGGACAAGCTGGCTTCTCCTGCCTACCACCACTCACTGCTCCCTGACCACACTTGGCACTTCCAGTCCCCTTGCCTCCATCCACACTCATCCCGACCGGGATGCCACGGTCTTCCTTCACGCCTTATGGAAACTGAGTCATCTTTAAGGCCCAACGCAAATGTCACAGCTCCAGAATGCCCTCCCCAAATGTCAGAATTAATTGTTCTGTCTTCTGTCCCCAATACTATCAGTTTATCACAGAAGCAGTAATTTCTCTGCTTGTCTTCTCAAGGGTGGACTGGGAACTCATTGAGGACAGGGACACCGTCCTACTCTTCGCTGCTCCACCGTCACACAACAGATCTGAATGGTGAGATACCGACAGCTTCAAGGTTTTATCCACTCATCCCCTAAATGACACCAATAGAGCAGCCAATAGGATATTAGAGGATAATTTCCATTTCAAGATGTGTCCTCAAGACTGTTGTGTAACAGAGAGGAATCAGAAAATAACAGAAGAGTTCTTTCTGAGGTGCACTAAACAGCTTGGATTCCATCTTCTTTCCTTCCCCAGGAATTCCCCAAAGCAATGTAGATGGCTCTATTCAGACTTGGCTGGCCACAGATTTCCGTCAGATTTTTGTTTTCTTCCAGATCTGAGTGCATGGAAAAAACACTGTAATTTCCTTGTGGGCCTATTATAATTCTATAGGCTGATTAGCAACGAGGAAACCTCAGCCCTGTAAGAAGCCCTGACAATCCAGTTGTTTGGTTACTGTGAAGCCTTACCAGCTTTTTACTGAGATACGATGTGTGATTTAGGGTCAACATCTAGACAAACTCTCTGAGATCGTCCCTACATCTTCCCTTCTCCGTTTCAGGATTAGTGGTATCAAATTCTCAGTATTTTAAATTCACTTTATATGTATCAGACACTGATAAAATGAATCGCTACTAGCAATCTCTCTGCATGTGCTCTGTTTCTGAGGCCCTGAGACGTCTCCAAGTGAACTTGTCTATCGCAGTCAAAAATGTTAAAGCAGTGCGCTCAGCAGGCATCATCAGTGCCCCCATGCATACGTCTCATATCCCTTGGGTGCACACTTACAGCAAGCACCCATGACCGGCACCCAAGCAGACAGCAGGCCTTACACGCTGGCCTCAAGAGCAGCCACCAATCAGTGACGGATGTGAGGTGGAGGTGACCTCTCTCCCAGCTTGCTTGGGCCTCCAATGGGCTGGTTCTGAAGGATGCCTCCTAAAATTCACCAGGGATTCAGGCCCAGGTGCCCACAGCAGGGACTTGCTCAAACTCATCTCTTTATTGCCTTTCATCTCCTGGCTAGCTCATATACCTATTCCCTTACCAATGTTCTCCAGGATTACCTCACAAACAACCTATGTGTGCTTGAATCCTAGTCACAGGATTGGGTCTAGGGGAAGCCAATTTAAGAAAAGTCCCAATACTGAAGCAACCTGATAACCAATATGGGAAGGCAGACGTACAGGGACACCTTATACTCAAGTATTGTGAATATTCACAGTAAATAAAACACTGTCATGGCATATTCATGCTGAAGAATCTTCCTGTGTCACAGTCATAATGAGCCGGACAGCCTCAGGAAGTGAACAGAGCTGTCTTAAATCTCTGGGAATTAGTGTGTTATATGTGTTCTAAAAACAGACTGGATCAGTGGCTGTTTCCAACTTCCATGGCATTAAATTTCCTTTTATTCTTCCCAGCACCATATTTCCAATAAGCCCTGGAAAAACGTACCCCTGGGGAAGGATACTTTGCTATCTTAATAAAGTCTTTCAATCCTTAGGAGACAATTCACCATATTTCATTCTCAAAAATATTAATTTTACTCCCCCAAAGAATCTTATGAAAATATTTGTATTTCTTGCCTGAGTTCCCTGGGAGGTGAAGTTGAAAAGCTAGCTAATAAAGGATAACTCCAATATTACAAAAAACAATACATATTGCAATATGGAAATAATTAAGATCCAAAGGAAAAAATGTCAAGCCCTCAAATCAAAAGCCCTTTAGCTAGAAAGTAATGTCTAGGGGCTCTCGTTTGACTAATATGTATTAGACATTATTCGAGGCATACTTTGTTTTAAAACAAACAAGTAGGTACAAAATTCAAGTTTCTACAAAAGGCAAATTCATGGATGAGGATTCACTTCATACAAAAAATTCACAAATATCCCATTAAAATACCATGTCCTGCAAAATACCAATTTTATTTTAGAGAAACCTGATTTTTTTTTTTTTAAGATGATATCTAGTTGGGAAAAACACACATTCGTTCCTTCTAGGAGTGTGGCCTGGACCAGGGCAGGAAGAACAGGGATGTAGATGAAGCATTATGAAGGAGGGAGAACTCATAGGTCTTCATGTTACCCCTGGGATGTGGGCAGTGAGGTGAAGAGGGGTCTCAAGATGTTGCTCAGGTGTCTGGCTTGGTAGATGGATGGTAGTCCTTTTTGCTAGGAGACAGAATTCAGGCCACAGAGCCAGGGAGAGAGAAGGAATGAGTTCATTTTGCGGCACAATGCATTCTGAGTCCCAGTGGGACACCAGGGGAAGACCTGTAACAAGCGGGTGGCTATCTGGGCCTGTAGCCTAGAAAAAGGGTTCGGTCTGAGGAGGTCTGGCCCACGAGTGGCAGCTGAAGTCATGGGGTGAGTCAGATAATTTGGAGAATGCAAGGAAGAAAAGGAGAAAAGGGAGAAGAGGACTCCCTGGAAACAATGATAAGAAGAGGAAAGTCAGCTAAGCAGTCTGAGAAGAAACACCAGGGAGAAGCAAGTATGAATGACTTCATGGGGTCGGTGAACACTGAGCCACGGTGTGTGTTTATTGTGAGTATTCTATCAACGTGAGCTATACCGTGTCTGCCCTGCACAGGCAAAGGGGAAGGAGAAGTACCTAGGCAGGAGGCAGGGTGATGACTGGGGTGCCCACAAGGTCTGGTGCTCACTGGATACAGCTGACTTTGCAGATGCTGACAGCCCTGACCAAGAAGTCACATTAGAACCTCCAAGTGTATTCTCTTTGGCACTTCCACACCTATTTTCATCTCAAATACTGGATAATTTTGTATACAATTAACTATTACTGAGAATACAATATGTGCAAAGTTATGCATCTCAATAAACCTTTCCAGGAAAATGGGTCAAAATGATAAACATCACAACAGTCATAAATAAATGACAATTTCACCTGAAAGGACTTAATGAAATAAAAAGAAAATACGGGTGGCTATTCTGTTGATGAAAAACATTCAATTTCATTAAGTAATAAAAACAGCAAGAATTAAAATAAGGTGCCATTCTTACTTCCCAAACTGGCAAGGATTTGGGTCCTTAGTGATCCTTATGGTGTGCTAAAACAAGCACTCTCTTTTACTGCCAGTGAGAGCCCAACTTTCCTGGATATATTTTTAAAACTGAACAAATATCTATAAGAGGACAATCAATGTTTATATTCAATGATTTTTAAAAATGTCAAATGTCAAAAATAGAAGGTTAAGATGATTTACATATTTATCATAATATCTATCAAAATCATAGATATAATTTTCAACCAGTGAAATACTTTAACAAGAAACATCTAATGATAGAGGGGATATGAATATAGTACCCTATAAAACAAAAAATTAACTGTAAAGTTGTATACAAAGTAAGCACTCAATTATGTAAAGAAAAGTATGTACAAAAAGAGACATTTTTTGGAGTGTGGACACTAGATTGGCCCTAAGGAGACTGGTTTTCTTTTCTCCTGCATGTGTATACTTTTTTGTTTGAACCTGGATTATTTTGATGATTGGTAGAAAACACACATAAACATCTTCTGGCAACTCTAGTCCAGCAATAATAGTATATAAGAGTTGTTGCTCAGCTTCACAAGCCTACCAGTGTCTAAGGCACTGGGGAAAATAGGTGTGAGCTTTGGGCAGCTAAAGAACGACCTATACTTTGAGGTGTACTGATCACATAAATATGCAAGCATACCAGCAACTAAAGAAAAATAGAATTCCTTTAGGTTTGCCCAAGTGACCTTCTCTACAACTACCCTTATACCAAAATGTCTGACAGTTTCCAGAAGGAGAGACTTACATGTACCTGCCATAGGGTGTAAGTGGCCAGTAAGCTGGCCCCCCTGAGCGTGACTAAGAATGAGAAGCCCATGAAAGCAGTTGACTAGCATGCCAGGCTGGCTGTGTCCTTCCAGTCCAAAACCAGCCCATGAATATTAGGAGAAAAATGGATTGAACTTCAACTGAATTAGGAACACAGTTAGAGAATGAAGCAGGAAAAAGAAATGTGTTGATGAGGCAACAAGACAGGAACCAGCTCTTGCAGATTAGTCACACTAGATTTCTAAAGTGAATTCTCAGTCATATTTGCCTTCATTACATGAAAGAGATGACCTAAGCTGTGAGTTAATGACAGGAAGAGCCCATTTCCTAACACAACTTGGCTGCGTATATAGAATAATTTGGATCAAAATCAGGTACATTTCTAAGTTCATCTGAGCTTGCCAATTAGCTCTTAAGAGTTTTTCACAGGCTGTTCTGGGCTGGTAACATAAGGTACAGAGATGGGGGGCCAGTCCCATCCTTACAGCTTGCCTGGCACCCTAGCCCTCTGAGATGTGGTGAGCAGCTAGCTGGTGGTTCTGGGGAGGCTGGCATCTTGAAGGACAGACAGGACCACTGTATGACTAGTGGTTCCCGCCGGTACTAGAGCACAGAAAGGGAAAAGATTACAAAAACTTTATTTTGGCTTTTGAATGACTCCAGAAGGGATTGTAGATTAAATCAACATTTAATTCAAAAGAAGCCAGCTTTTGTTAGAAAGTCAGCATGAAATTTCAAAGAGCAGATTGGGTGTTTATGGGGGCAAGATCTCAGAACTTGAGAGCTATACTACACTGCCTTCTTTGGTGGTTATGGTTTGACATGAGAAATGATCAAGATAGATACAGCTCTGACTTAGCTACGTTAACAAGCTTCGTGTAAAAGCATACATGTCATCTTACAGTGACCGCGAGGGAGACCTCTACACCATCCCAATGCATATTCATTCAGATGAGGTGTGTTCAGCACCTTCCTTTCAAGGAGCAATTTACAAAGTGGATCGTGGAGGCAAAAAAGCTTTCAATGTAAGGATAGAGGCATTTCTTTGTGTAGGTGGAATAACAAGAGGAGTACCCAACTGGAACCAAATCTACCTGATGGAGGAGCTACACATAGCCTTTTTTGCACAGACTTTAGCATTTTATCATAACAAAACTGAAATGAGATCCAGAACATCCTTGTGGACTTGTTCCGTCAGATGGAGGACCTGAATTCTCTGTGGAATAATTCATCAGAGAGGTCCAGAATTCACAGGAAGATGGATACTCTCACTACATCAGCACTGAGAAGAGCTCCTTGCCACATGGGGGAGCATAAGAACCCCCAACTTCACCCACCCTCTCCCAAACAGATAACTTTTTCTACTTCTCAAAAGAACTGAGGCCAGTACATGAGAATTCTCTTAACACCCATTCCTCACACTTGAAGCTTACTTATGGCAAAACTACTCCTATCCAGAGAGCTGTCCCAGCTCCCATCCAAAGCTAAACCTGGACTGTGCTTCATTCGGTTAGCTGCAGCCTTGCCCATCTGACCCTCCAAAGCCACCCTCTTCACCCACCTAGTTTCTTGCCAGCAATACTGTCTACCTGGTATCTTAGCCTCTGGTCAATCCGCTAGCTGTGGTGCCTTCCAAATGTCTAACCTTGCTCCTCTGCTGAAAAGAGCCTGTGTGGCTTCCCAAATTATAAATGGGCCACACTCCTAAACTCCCTTATAAACTGGAAGTTATAAATGGGCCACACTCCTAAACTCCCTTATAAACTGGAAGTTAAACTTAAGCCTACATTCACTCCTCCAACTATCCAACATTTAGTGAGCATTTAGCATACGACAGATACTGTGCTGTGCTGCCCATAAGGTGCCCAAAGTAGAGTTCTCTTCAGAGGATGCCATAAAACTAGCTCTACAGTCTAACCACAGACATTTATCTTCCATCCATTCAACCGATATTCACTGAGCACCTACTGTGCATCAGACATTGTAGTGGACACTGATGATATAATAAAAGACTCAGACCAGCCCTCAGAAGTTCAGTCTACCAAAGAAAGCAACTTTTCATTCTGTCCCTGCTGAGAAGAATCCTCAGCACTCTCCTGTCAAATGGCACAGGTCTAGCAAAAACTTATCAGAAAAAAGGCAAGCTGTCAACATGTAAGTAACAAAGCAGAAAAAGAACTGCTTTCACTTTAAGTCTTCAATATATCCAATTACTTTGACTTGCTTTTTTAAAGTCTTGAAAACCACAATCTTATTTTTATTTTATTTTATCGTTTTCTTATCCAGATACTATATATTTAATTCAATTTACCCTCAGTAAAGGAGGAAGATTATTACACCCTCCCCTATTAACGGCTTCCAAACTACTGGTGGGAATGAATTCTATACTCTATTCCTGGAACTTAAAAACCTCAATGTCATAACAGTTAAACTCCATGCAAAGAAAAGCCACTTTTTGGTGGCTAAAGATTCTTTATGAAAATGTGGTAATGGCTTGCATTCAATACAGAAATATCAATTCCTGGAGAGAACAATATTGGAAAGTAAACTTTCTGATTCCTTTACTTCGTCTGGGAAAGTACAAGGATGGCAATGTATTTGCCATATTTATCAAAGGCATGTGGTGTCACAGATCAAGTACACACAATGGAAGAATGTTGATAAGGAAAGTGGCTGGTGTTTGTTGGCACCAACTACCCAGGGACAGAATCAGAACTTAGGAAAACTCACCACCATCACCATCAGCCAGCCAGGACTCAAACCCAGACCAGCATGATTCCAAGTCAAATACTCTTCCCTCACTTCTGAGAATACTTCAATGTCACGTGGGGCATGAATGAGAAACAAAAACACTGATGATCCTAACTGTATTATCTTCTCATGTTTCATACATACATTGGCGACAACTAAGCATCTAGCGAGCCATCATTCCTTTGAGAATATATCTCTGTATTACTGGTACCATAGTAAGAAGAGAGTACTAATTCACTATAGGTAGTTATCCAGTTCCCCTGGATGACAGTTCCTAAACTGATCTCCTGGGACATGTCAAAATGTGACCCTGGGGTAATGGTATCTGCATCAAATGTCAGAATTAACAATCATCAAGGAAACAGAATATTTAGCTGAAAAGTAGTGTTTGGATTCATATTCTGGTAGATAGTGGTGAGTGTTTCCCTTGGCCCATTTCAGAAGAAAGTGGAAGAGAAAGGGGATCCCTGGGTGGCGCAGCGGTTTGGCGCCTGCCTTTGGCCCAGGGCGTGATCCTGAAGACCCGGGATCGAATCCCACGTCGGGCTCCAGGTGCATGGAGCCTGCTTCTCCCTCTGCCTGTGTCTCTGCCTCTCTCTCTCTCTGTGTGTGACTATTATAAATAAATAAAAATTTAAAAAAAAATAAAAATTAAAAAAAAAAAAAAAGGAAGAGAAAGGTCTACGGCAAAGACATCAAAATTGAGCCTCGGGTCATATTACATAAGGCCCAGGCACATCAGCTATGTGCCTTTTTTTTTTTTCAATTCTGAATATTTAAAAATATCCTCTAAAAAAATAAAATAAAAATAAAAAAATAAAATAAAATAAAAATATCCTCTAAAAAATAAAATAAAATAAAATAAAATAAAATAAAATAAAGATTTATTCCTCTAAACTACAGACTGTGAACAAACACTTTAAAAGGAGAAAAAACATCATTTTCATAATCTTCACAAAGATTGGAAAAAACTGTGTTTTACTTAATAAATTAGAATTACCCTATTCTTGGGGGATCCCTGGGTGGCTCAGCGGTTTGGCATCTGCCTTTGGCCCAGGGTGTGATCCTGGAGTCCAGGGATCGAGTCCCACATCGGGCTTCTTGCCTGGAGCCTGCTTCTCCCTCTGCCTGTATCTCTGCCTCTCTCTCTCTCTGTGTGTCTCTCATGAATAAATAAATAAATAAAATCTTAAAAAAAAAAAGAAATTATTCTTTCAGGGATCTTCTAAAGCATCTCTGTCTAATGGAAATATTATGTGAGCCATGTATAGCATTTAAAAATTTTAGTAGAGGGGCACCTGGGTGGCTCAGTGGTTGAGAGTCTGCCTTTGGCTCAGGTCATGATCCTAGGGTACTGGGATCAAGTTCTGCATCAGGCTCCCCAGAGGAAGCCTGCTTCTCCCTCTGCCTATCTCTCTACCTCTCTCTCTGTGTCTCTCATGAATAAATAAATAAAATCTTTTAAAAAGTAAATAAGTAAATAAAATAAAAATAAAATAAAACTTTTAGTAGAAATATTTAAAAGGAGGAAATTAATTTTCTCTATATATCCCAAATATTATAATTTTAACATATGATCAATATATATAAAAAGTATTAAAAGTATTTTACATCCTTTTTTCCTAACACTAAAACTTCAAAATCTGCTGTATACTTTGCAATGTACATCTCAATTCAGCTACTAAGTTTTCATCAGAAATACTTGACCTGATTAAACCATATAAAGTGTACAGTTGAAAAAATAGATCTGCCTGCCCAAGTTGCCTCAAATATGCTTACAAGTTTTCCAATAACTGAAGTGACATTCAGTTCTAAATTTTCAATGAATCAAAATTAAATAAAATTAAAAATTCAGTGCCTCAGTCACACTAGCCACGATCCAAATGCTCAACAGCCATCTGGGGAGGGTGGCTACCACAATGGGCAGTGCAAGGCTAGAGTTCTCATTTCACTCATTTGGTCAATTCTAGCAAGAATTCCCCCAGATGGGGAAAGATTCATTTATTCATGAATAGAAAACCAAAGAAGACCAACTCCCAATGCCTCACCCTTCTGATGAGGTAGTCCCACATTGCAGAATAAGGTCATTCTCCATTCATTCTGGAAAAAGATGATCCTTCCTGATCTAAATAATGTAACATCATATAAAAAGCTCAATAATCCAAAGTACAAACTCAAGATATTTTAAAACCATGGATATTTTTTCAAGTCAAATCCTCTGCGTCCCTTCTTGTGTCCTGCTGAATTTATGAGCATATTTATTGAGATTCACTAGGTGCTAGTTCCATATGCCGCACTCTACACACAATACATCATTTAATCTCACAGCAATCCTGTGAGACAGGTGAGAGCCAGGGAGGGTGTTAATAACTTGTTCAAGGTCATACACCTAATTATAAGGTGTAGAGCTGGGACTCAAGCCCAGAAAGTCTGACTAGATTTTTTTTTAAACCTGCCCAATAGAAGCCCCCTAATACCTAATACCCTAATACCAACCACATACCCTAAACTCACACTTTTCAAAGATTTCTCCAGAGCAGGCAGGGCTGAACAGAGCGGGTACTACAGCTTGCTACTCTATCAGTGAGGCATAGGAGGCACCTGGTACAGCACTTCCTCCATCCTAACCCAGGGCTCCTTCCAAGGGCCCTGATGTCAGGAGGACACACAGGAGGTACTTGTCACTGCTATCTTTGCCTCACTGAATCCTCCAAAGCACTCTGGGAGGAAGGGGTATCCACACATAAGGAGAGAGGAGTTCCATCAGGCAAAGGAACATGCCTTAGGTCACACAGCCAACTGGCACCATACCTGGGATCCCAACCCAGGTAGTGTCCAGCAGAGATGGACTCTCAGCCTAGGACCACCTGATGATAAGGCTCTCCTTAGACTGCAATGACTCTTTGTTCAAGAGAAACCTATTCAACAAGTTGATATGCTGTGAGTTGTCAGATTTCTTCATAATTCACATACTGTTATTTCAGAAAAGCCACTCTTGTGTCTGACTAAGTCAAGTTTTATTGCATTTCTATGGGATGAATTCATAATTAAAAAAAAAAAAAGACCAAGTGAATTTTATCTGGCTAAATCGTCAGAGAGGGGGATTTCAAGGATGAACATGACTTAGCTCCTGAAGACACTGGCAGAATGGAATTGGCTATTCCCTAGAGCTGGATTAAACAGGCCAGCCTGGCAGTGATCCAGGGTGACAACCCACAAAGGGGGACTAAATCATCACTGGAATACATGGGAAATATGGAGCCAGTTAACTCGGGTTCACATGCGACTCCTTACATAATGGACGAAATGGCAATTGGACCTGTTTCCGCTCAAATAGACAGTGCCTGAGATTAGAAATAAACACACTCCTCACCAGCATAGATCTGGCTCTGTTGAGAATATTTCTCCTCATAGAACTGTATGAGTGAAAACAGGCCTCACTACCAACCTCAACGTCCCCTGGCTGACAGGCATCTGAAAGTCTGGACCTGAGCGATGCACGGCAGAGTGTTACTATTAATCAAATTTTAAACAGGCTTATGAACACCTGCTTCAGAAAAATCACATGTAATAAATCCCTTATTTTCAACATACAGGAAAAGATATATGTTTTTTATTAATAGTCTTTAGTAATAGAAAATCAGCTTCACCTACTCCCAGTAAATAAATACGAAACAGTTATTTAAGGACTGTCAGTTTGATAAGGTGCCAATGATTAACCTTCACAAGACACCACCCAACCTGGGTCAGCCCTGGCTTTCCCATGAGAAGGACCTTTGCTCAAATAATTTTATAACTCACAAGTGTTTACAGTTCCCATTAAAAAAAAGAAGAAGAAAAGAAAAAGAAAAGAACCCAAGTTGCTTAATCTAACCCAAGCAGTAGTAGCTATTAGAACACTTTAATAACATATTAGAAATCAATAGTTTAATTCATGATATAAGGACAATTTTTCCTTCCCCAGAATCTAAAGATCTAAAAAGATCACCCTTCCACAAATGAGATGGTGTCTGTGAAAACATTCTGTGAACTCACTGCATAAGGCAGAGCCTCCAGGAGAGAGTGCCAGTGGGTCCCAAATCAACCCACATACCGGCCCCCTTAGCCTGAGTCACACCCTCCAGCTCCTTACAAGGCTTCTAGAGAATTGAGTTGAATACTGTCTGCTTTTTTAGAGTCAGAAATGGATCAAAGTCTTTCAAAACAATTATTTAATTGATCTCCTGATTGCACACCGTAGGAGATTACTCAACCCCTATTATTATTACTAACATTTTCCAAAAGTGACCTTTATAAATCAGAATCTATAGACTCCATCATACATCACCTATTAGTCAACTGTTTGCAACTTTTATTTAGGCAATTCCTCTACCTGAGCTGTCATCAAGTAATAAAACTGGGTAATTTGAATTGGTCATCTCTACTTCTACTTCCCCTTTCACAGAAAAATGGTAACAAATGGTGAAACAGTCCACAGAGACTCAAAAGGAAAGACAACATAGAGTCAGCTATGCACATTAAAAAGAGCTATAAAATTTGTTTACAAATGGTGACAGAACCTTTACAGGGTCTTTGACAACATTTGTGTGTGCTCATCCAAGAGGTATTTCTAACCAAAAAACCCCCAAAACAATAACAAAAACTAGTATTACCATTCAAGGTCCAAAAGTTTGAAACACTGCACCTCTTTCAAGAAGTAATTTGCAAAAAAAAAAAAAAAAAAAAAAAAAGAAGTAATTTGCTACCTACCTGGGAAGTGTATCCATAGAATTATTATAGTAAGGGTATCTGATTTCAATACTTACCTATTTCATCTGCAGGAATGCTGGGAAGTCTCAATGAACAATCTCAGAAAAATGCCACCTGGAGAAACCAATTGAAAAAAAACTTAGATTTTTTTTTAATGTGAAGAAGACTTAGCATATAATTTTTATGTCTCATTAATAGACATAAAATGTTTCAAATATTGGCCCCCAGGCAGCATGTAGTTAGTTCAACTTGCACTAGAACATAGCCACCTATTCTTGGGAACACTGATCTACTAACACAGGATTCAAAGCAGTGATAAACCAGAAAAAAGAGGAGAGCAGTGGGGGAAGTGCAGCCCATCAACGTGCACCTTATTACATCCTTTCCTTTCCCCTTACAAAGAGACCAACTTGAAAACACAACACATGTCCTTGAGGGCACTTTATAAATAGTCTTAAAAGGCTCAAATAATCCTGAAACAAATTAAGAATGAAATATATAATTGTGAATGAGGAAACTACCCTGGCCTTACTCTATATCCTTTTTGGTTACTCTGTTAACTTTTTTTAAAGCTAAACTCACAAGGATATCCAAGATTGGAAGAAGGGAAAAATGGTCATTACAACTCTAACACAGTTAACATAGGAATCAAGAGATAAGAACTTATTAAATGATTAGTTTATTCAGAAATCAAGTATTTCTTTTGGTGTTCCCAAAGCCTTCTGGTAATCTTAGAAAATTATAAGCCTATTAATATGTTCACAAAATAAGAATCCCAAAATGACCATTCATGATTGCTTTGAAATATTAAATATAAATGGAACAAATTTCTAACACAAAATATAACAGTTACTATTTGGTGGAAACACATTATATATTAGCATAATGTGGCATCAGATTATAATCTTTCCAGATAGATAGCATGTCCATTGACAGTTGAAGAAACTAATGCTGAAAGAAGCAGAGAAACTTCCCTAGCATCACAGAGCCCCAGGGTTTCCAAATCTCAATCATGTCATCCTGCCACATGGCCCCTTGAAAACACCTTCTACTCTAGATGTGCTGATCTACTCATTACCTCTCCAGAGAGAAACCTGATGTTCCTTAACACAAAACTTCTGGAAAACAAATCAACTAGCAGATAAAATTAATTTGTGCTTTTTGTATGTTTAAAAGTAATTTCTTCATTTCAAAATGATCAGCCTAATCATGCTATTTAGAACTGTAATATAACATGGCATAGAAGTAAAAATGTAGGAATAAGGAGTTTAGAGTTCAAGAAATATTAAATATACAACTAAGAGTGAAGTGGCATTTTTAACTCCAGGTAAGAGAGATGAAACAAAATATCTGACAGCCTCAATTCTATTGATAAGCAGAAAAGCAGGAAAAGTCTATGTGCTCATTTTCTTTTTTTTTTTTTAAACATTTTTTTAAGAGTTTATTTATTTATTCATAGAGACAGAGAGAGAGAGGCAGAGACACAGGCAGAGGGAGAAGTAGGCACCATACAGAGAGCCTGACGTGGGACTCGATCCGGGGTCTCCAGGATCACACCCTGGGCTGCAGGCGGCGCTAAACCGCTGCGCCACGGGGGCTGCCCTATGTGCTCATTTTCTAATCACAAACTCTCAAATACCCCATCATCAAATCTTGATAATAAAAGTCTGTAATATCAGGCCACAGATATCCATATTTATATCCAAATAAGTAGTTCAACAAAAGCAGCATCAGGGTTCATCTAAACTGGACCTGAGGCTCAAAGGCTCCTCTATCTAAAGACATCATTTTAGTTCAATAACAAACTTGAAGATACTGAACAACAGTCATTGGGTTTCACTTTATAAAAAATAAATACACAAAAGAATTCTGAATTCATAAGGATCTTTGTTATAATAGCTTAAGGGAGTTATGATTTTTTTTAAAAGGTTCTTTATAAGTTAATTACTAGTTAAATTCCAAGCATTTCCCACAATTTAATTTTACCCCTGTAGGGAAAGTCACAGGAAGTCATGATCAGTATTTTTATCTGAAAACTGCCTTTGTGAAGTAAACCAGTAGGATTATTATAAATGGGTCTGTTGTGGTGGAGCTCTTGATCAACATTTCATTACCTCTCAAAGCTGAATGGGTCAC
Organism: Canis lupus dingo; assembly: GCF_003254725.2. Lineage (NCBI taxonomy): Eukaryota > Metazoa > Chordata > Mammalia > Carnivora > Canidae > Canis > Canis lupus. The sequence goes on along the minus strand of NC_064245.1, from coordinate 28,105,480 downwards.
AAAAACACTGAATTAACATAGTTCAAAATCAAAGATAACATTTGAAAAATCTTTTGTCACATACCATGCAAAGTTCTGGACAGTTAAGAAAGATTTCCAACCTCTAACAGTAATAGAGAAGGCAGGGTCATATCCTGATTCCCACCTAAAGCTTTCCAAACTCATGCTGCCAGTAAAAGGCACTTCCTAGAATAAACAGATTTGGTCTGAAGCTCTGAATAAAAAAAAGGCATTTGGGAGTAAATTCTCAGTATCATGATTAACCTTTTCTGACAACAAAGTCCTACCTTGTGAAACCACCAAAATGATCAGAAAGATAAAACATGTCAATAGGTATTACAGTTACTTTTATTTATTAAAAATGTCATTTAAAAAATTCAGTAAACTAAAAATAAACTAAGTCATAGATGCCCTCAGAAGTTCACAAGAAAAAATCACCGTTATTAGGCATTAACTGTCAGGTACTGTTCTATGTACTTGATGGGAATTAACTCTCTTCTCACAAAAATGCTCAAGTAGGTACTAATATTATCCCACTTTAGAGATGAAGAAGCAGGCACAGAGAAGTCTCTCAACGTTCCATGGCTTTTAAGAAGTGAAGATTCAAGTCCATATACATGATCACATTTAACCCGAAATTAACTATATTATAGAGGCAGGGCAAACAGATTTAGCCCTATTTTGAATTTGAGGGAAAATGAAATTCTGAAGAGTAGAGACGGACTTCCCCCCAAATCACACTGCCAGTTAGCAACATGGGCAAGAAGAGAACCCAGGGCATCCAACTCTACCCCTAGTGCTGGGTTTTTTGATTTGCTTGTTTTTGTTTTAAGTTCTGTTAATCAACATGTGACTCGGTGAAGACAATGTATCCTGCCTGTAACCTCCGAGAAGACGCTTCAGGGTCCTCCCAGGGGCCGGGGTGACCACAAGAAGACCTAGCAGAGCGCACACACGGGTATCCTCATGCTGCCATTTCACCAGTTCCCTTTCCTCTCTGTGCAATTATGTTTTTCACTTACTGGTTAACAAACATAGGGGAGCTTATAAAAATCAGAAATAGATGGCTTTATTATTTATTATTCTCTCATCTTCATTTCTACAGATCAGTAGTCTCCTTGGCCATTTAAGTGAGTTATAACCTAATAAACGCAGGCATTTATTCAGCAAGTACCCTAAATGAAATTAAAACCACTGTGATCTTTGCACATTAAGGAGTTAAAAAGTTCAAACTTCCCATTCATCTCCATTCCGGTCGCATGCCCTCGGTTCCACTTCCGGAGATGGGAGATCGGAGGAGAAACAATAGCTGCCTTGAGTCTTGGGTGCCTGAGCACAGCACCCACGTGATAGGCACCAGCTCTTATTTATTGAATTGAATTGCCAAAAACAGGAAGCTGAGTTGTAAGACCCCTTTCTCAGTTATAAATTTCTATGACTTGAAATGTGCCGACTTGAATTGTTTCATGTTAACTCTGTAAAACTAGAACCAAGAAGTGTAACTTATTTTGGAAGTTGTAAGGCTAAATTTCAGCTCAACTGAAAAAAGAATATCACACTAAACAGTGGCCACGCAGAGGTCCAGTGTGCCTCTGGGGTGGAGGTGGGGGTGTAAGACACAGCAGCTCGTGGTCACAGAAGCCAAAGAGGGTAAACTCTCAATTATTGTCCTATAACAGAGAAAATTCATTCCACGAGCCCTGCAACACCCATCCGTGGTGAGAATGCGAGTTCCAGTTCCATGGCAGGGCACTGTAGAAGTTAAATGACACTTCACACCTCATTTTCTCATCTGACCCACACAATGCATAGAAGGCAGTTGGAATGGTGGTGTGGGGCAGATGTCATTTACAGACTAGGAATATGAACCACCTAAGCTGAATCACACAATTAGTAAAGGCTACATCTTTGCAACAGCCAAGACATGTGCTTTTCGACCATCACACTTATTCATCAAGAAGGAGGGCAAGGATGGGCCGCAAAGACTTGAAGCATGAAAATAAAACCGAAGGAAATGAGCTGAAAGCAAAATAGGAAGAGCCCTAATTCTCTTATAAACCACTCTACCTCCACCTAAGAAGTATTCTGTGTTTTTAGTAGATAACTTTCTGGGTTTTGTTTACTTGGGTCAACTACAGGAGTAATTGTCCAAATCCTACTTCACTAAGCTCTACTGATATACCATATGCTTGTATAGGCTTCATATTTTAAGGGCAGTTTGTGGCAGCATAACAGACACAAAGAACAGTGTCCCATTTCTGCATCCAAGGCATAAACTGTTGTTCAAGAGATTTGCTTGTTTTTGTTTTAAGTTCTGTTAATCAACATGTGACTCGGTGAAGACAATGTATCCTGCCTGTAACCTCCGAGAAGACGCTTCAGGGTCCTCCCAGGGGCCGGGGTGACCACAAGAAGACCTAGCAGAGCGCACACACGGGTATCCTCATGCTGCCATTTCACCAGTTCCCTTTCCTCTCTGTGTCTCATGCTGCCATTTCACCAGTTCCCTTTCCTCTCTGTGTCCGATTTTTTTTTTTTAAGTCAATGAAATACATAGGCTCTATTCTGACAACAGGTCCAAGAGAGCCACACACTTGGGTCTGACAACAGGAGTTGAACAGAAATGGTCAGCCGCTAAAAACTGCTGAACCTTCAAGATTTCTAAGGAAAGACATGAGAGTGTCAAATTTCACAAACCTGTCTACAAGAAGAGGGAGTGGCAGGTTGCCAAAGGCTGGGCTGTGTTAGCTCATGTGAACTGCTAGGAACCTGAGCCTCTGCACTGCCCGCCCTGCCACTCAGCCACAGTGAATGACTCAGGTTCAAGTTTCTAGAGACCTCGCAGTCTATAAGCCAAATGTTGTTAACCACAAAAACTTCCTTTAGCTCTTAAGGAAGGAGAAACTACTTGATTCAAAAATCCTATCAACATGAAGCTGTGAAAGGGTAAGTTTTCAAATATCTGAGACCAGCAGAATAACCTGCCAAGGTGCCAGCAACACGTCAGATTCAATTATAGTGCCTTGTGACATACCAGGTTTGTGTGCCACGTTCATTCACATAATGGTTAGCCTTTCCCCAACAGTTAGTTACAAACCCACTGGATCAGAAGCTCCTTGAGACTAATAATTCTAGCTTATGCCTTTACATATCTCCCACACATAGCACAGTCCATGGCACAGGGTAAACATTTCAGAAATGTTTATTTAATAAATAAATGGATGAGTTCCTACATAGTCAGAAAAGGAAGGATAGGGAGAAGAGAGAAATATGGGGTTGATAGGATGGAGAAAATCATCACGCAAAGAATGACAGCTGGAATTCCACAAGGAGAAAGTAAAAAAGGCAAAGGATGAGTCGGCAGGCATGGGAGGAGCATGGGAGTAGTGGTTACCCAGTCTATGCCGCAGGAGTCCTTAAGTGGGTGTGTTTCAAAATACCAGGGTCTGGACCAACCTCCCGATACCCTTGGAACACAAGTGGTGGAAGACGGTGACAGGGCCAAGTGTATATAATTAAAGAGCTCTTTTGGAAATTCTGCAAAATGCTCCTCTGGATGACTCTTAATATTCTTGGCCTCTTTTTTTTTTTAACCTTGAATACAGCTATGTGATCATTTTGCAAGACAGACACAGTTGTGAATACTGTTGAACACTAGTATTCAGCAAACCTCACCAAATACCCCAAGCATCTGTTCAAGAATAAGTCAATTAAGATGAACAGACACAGGTCGTTATGGGCAGACAGGTGAGTGCAGCATGCTCAGAGAGTGTGCAGAGGCTAACGGACAGCCATGCAAGTAGCTTGGACTGTAAGTGCTGACAAGCCCTTTCTCTGTTTGACATTTCTCAGCAGTCTGCATTCCAAATCTGGGCATAATCTTAGTAAAGACCAATGTTTCTGAAAAACAAATGCTAACATTAAACTAGAAATAAATGAAGGCTACATATTAAAAACCTTTCCAAAGAGTGTAATATGGATACACTCAGGTGAGAGCATAGAGCAAGTGGAGATGCTGCTCCCAGGCTGCCCATTAGCATCCCTTAAAGTCCAGGAATGAGCCCATCTGACCTGTGGGAAGACCCGAAAACCCTTGTATGGTGTCACCTTCACACAGGTAAAGCCCACTGAGGGGGCATGGCTGCTGCAACATCAAGACAGTCTAACTCACCATTCTGGAAATGGATTTGCAATGTCCTAAAAATGAAGGAAAGAATTCCGAGTCTCTGCATCCAAGCAAGGTTGATTCTAGTGGTGAAAGACAGTTGGCTTTTGGAGGCCTGGCTCCCCTATCTAAAATATTTACCCTTTTCATTACTTTGTGTATGCTAAAAGTATCTATCTGTCCATTATTTTATCCTCCCCTAGTTAAAAATGGTCTGTTGGGCACCTATTCCCTGCCAGGCACCAGGAAGACCAAAACCAACAAGGCATTATTTGCTGCTCCCATGGGAAGACAATACTCTCCTGTAGCACTGGGCAGTTCTCAGCCCCGGTGCCTCCTGGGACTTCCATTGCACGAAGGCTCTAGTGGCCATCACATACATTGCAACACACACCAGTCACTGCTGTCCCTTCCAGGTGGACTCACATCTTCAGCTTTGGTCTACATCACCAGTCTTTGAGCTTTTCTAAAACCTTGACATTAGTGAGCAAGTAACAGGATTTTGGTGAAGCAGAACCAGAAAAGAGGAGCTTCAGTTACCTCTTGGAGAGCTCAGAAGGCCTATGTCATTTCAGGAGGAGTGAGGATGTCTTCTGAATACATTTTGGAGGAACAAAATCACTTCAACACAAATTGAATGAGGACAGTATGACTATGCTTTCACAGCGTGCCAGGGAAAACTTTCAAGAATTTGTAAAAAAAAAAAAAAAAAAAAATCTGTCAATTGGAAAAAAAAAATCATAACGTAGGGCACCTGGGTAGCTCAGTCAGTTAAGTGTCCAACTCTTGGTTTCAGCTCAGGTCATGATCTCAGGGTTGTGAGATCCAGCCCTGTGTCAGGCTCTGTGCTCAGTGCAGAGTCTGCCTAAGACTATCTCTCTCTGCCCACCTCCGCTCAAATAAAACAATAAAAAAAAAAAAAAAGTAAGTTGTTTGTCCACTAGAATATAAGCTCCATTAAGGCAAAATCTTTAATGTGTTTTAGTCTGTGCTGTATAGATCCCTAATACCTGAAGTGGTGCTTCAGACACAATGAGTTATTAATGAATATTAGTTGGTGAATACATGGATGGGCAGATGATAATGTCTTTTTTTTTAAGAATTTTTTTTTTACTTATTCATGAGAGAGAGAGAGGGAGAGAGAGGAGAGAGCAAGAGAGAGAGAGAGAGAGAGAGAGAGGCAGAGACATAGGAAGAGGGAGAAAGAAGCAGGCTCCATGCAGGGAGCCTGATGCAGGACTCAATCTCAGGACCCCAGGATCACGCCCTGAGCCAAAGGCAGAGGCTCAATCAATCACTGAGCCACCCAGGAGTCCCAATAATGTCTTGACCAAAACCAGAAACCAAAGGAAAAAGGGAGATCAGGTGAGGGCATGGGGGGAATTTTGTACATGGAGGCTTTTAAGCTTGAAGAATCTGGTTGGGCAACCACATAGCGAGGATTCCAGTAGGCATGGTGGGCAACTGAGGAAACGTTAGTGAGGGTCATATAGTTTGGGAAATTAGCACCATATGGGAGGTGTTTGAAGCCATAGGTAAGGGTGAGATGACTCCCAGAAAAGCAGTCAAGGAGTAAGGTAAGAGCTGGCTACCACACAGTAAAATAAGTAAATAAAAGATGGTATCCACCTTACAGGGATGTACGTACTAACAGAATGAGCGCATGTGAAATACCTGACCTCTCTAGCTCTCTGAGGCTCAGCCATATTACACAGCAGGTGCTCAATAAATACTTAGTGAAGTTGTGGACGCCTCTCAAGTGCCATCTTATTTCATAACATTTGGGCATAGCATGGGGGCCAGAATTGTATGTTTACACAAGGCTGTGTTTTCTTTTTGTAGGACTTTGACTTACTCCAGTCCCATCAAAGACTTAAGAGATTCTCCAGCATTACCTACAGCATGAAATAATGCTATCTTCCCTTTCATTACCTAGCAGGGGAAAGAAAACAGGCAGGAACACAGTAACCAGAAATGGGGTATAAAAGGCAAAATCTCATTCCCGTGAGGTCCATGGACATGAATGTCTACTGTGGTAGGAGCATCGTAGTTACAGATTTTAAAGCTAAATCCACAGGGAGAAAAACTTGCTGCCACAGACTAAAAAAGTAGCAACAAATGTGGCATTTGAGCTAAACTCAAAGGATGAGTTAAATGTAAAGGTCCAATTTCAAGAAAGAAAGAAAAAAAATCACTGGGTGGCTTAGGTGGTTTGCTTTTAAGTTGGTGACTAACTATAGCTTAACTAAAAATAAGCACCCAAAGTCAACGAGGGGAAAACAAACGTCACTATGAGTGCCCCACTTAGAAGGGTTAGTCAAGGAGGGAGAAGTCCAACATCAATCAACCACAGAAGCAACTGGGCTAAGGGCCTGTTGTAAGTGCTGCTGGGTCTCTGGGTAGAGGGACCCTGTGGTTTCCCTGGCCAGGGCGGAGGAGGGAGTGAGCAGGTTTCTTACCCGGCTACCACGAAAGTGTCTCTGCTTTTATCTTTTTCTTTTTTTCCTATATTAGAATGCCACTGAAAATTTTGTTTGAAGAAAGTGCTCGTTGTTAAAAACAAACATTTTGAAAGCCACTGACCCAGCAAAAATTAATTCTGGGGATAAAAATCAACAGAAGTTTTACAATTATAATTTTTAGACCCCTTTCTGACAACTGGCTCAAGAGTATCTTAATGGTGATCACTGTGGGGGTTGGCGGATTATTTATTTAACAGTGATGAAGAGGTGCAAAGGTTTCATGGTTCTGCAGCATTTGAATTCTGTATAATAAAAAGGAATACTTTTCTCAGCAAAAAAGTGTATGAGATACTTTACGTCAGCCTACTTGTCTTTCCCATTTTTTTCCAAAGGAAACAAATTAGAACTAAATTTAATTGCTTCCCTGGGCAAAGATGAAATCTTACTAAGGCTTCACACATGGCTGTGTTTATACTACGAAACAAGAGAAAATGCTCCATGTTTAATTAATAGTAAAAACCTATTGAACCTATAGAGCCATTCATTCTCTAGGGGAATTGTGTACATGGGAATATTTTTTTTTCCAAACAACTTCCATAAGATTCCTGCCTATTCTTTTACAGATGCAAATCAAGTGTTTCAAACTTTAATTACAAAATGGTGTTTAAATGAAGAAATGAGAACAAGAGAGAATGAACAATGACCTTAGGGAATGAGAAGCAATCTCTCTTCTAAGTTCCCTCCTCCCAATTCTGGAAAAGGAGGACGATATGTTCATGCTGAAAACTATGGAGCACTATTTCATCGATCTCTATTCTAACTTAGTGTAGAAAGTTTTGTCTTCAGACAGGAGAGATGCACCCGGCAGGCACTGAGACCCTGGCTCAGAGGGACTATTTCAGATTCTCCTTTTAGCTGTTAAATACGCAAGCAGGGTGCCCTCCGTCCATGAAGATGAACGCCAAGCCCTCCAAGCCCTCCACCAGCAGGACAAAGGCCCTACGAGATCGCAGGAGGAAGAGTCGAGTCTGGACACCCATCTACACTCTGACCCTCCCTGGGACCTGTGGCATCCATGTGAGAGGCAGCCGGTCGGGGTGAAAAGTACAATCTGGCCACACAGTCCCACCCAGCGGACTGGCCCACAGAGCAAGGAACCCTGACCTTGGCCTCGCCAGCTCCTTCTCTGAGGAAACGTGTTCACTGGCTGCAGATTCTGAACTATGCCTCAGATGCATTCCCAAACTCACACACACACGTACACAGACACCACAAGTGACAGGACATAACTTTCTCTAGTGAGGAAAATCTGGCTTATTTATGAAGAGCTAACCACTTGCCAACAAAGTCGACTGCAATCGATGGTAAACAGGGCCCCGTGACTTGTTTAACTCCCTTCTCCATAAGACTCTTCTGCGTTGGAGGATTCCAGACGCCTCGCTGAGATCCCTGGAAAACAGTGTCCTGAGACGGCTGTGCTGATGCCTCAGCTCTGGCTCCCAAGCTCTCATCTGCATCGGCTCAAGACCACCCGGCCTGGCACAGGACGCGGCTTCCTCCAGCCGGGCCTTCCGCCCTCACCGTGCCCTGGCTCGGGCACCACAACCCGCCCGGCGCGAGCTCGGACTGCGGGGGGCAGCACGGGGTGGGTGGGGGGCGCTCCAGGCCCCACCGCCAGCTCCCCGGAGCGCTCCAGAAACGTGAAGTGAAGGGGGAGCATTTGCTGGCGGCCTGGAGATGGTGTTCAAGGCAGAGCATTACAAACCAGGGTCCTGGGCCGCCCTGGTCCTGGGGCCCAGCTGGGCCCCAAAACCACGGGCGGGCACCTCCCCAGGAGGCTACGGTTTAGCTGTTCCATATAGTGGGGTTAAAAATAAGATTTTATTTGAAAGAAAGGATCTCACTGTAAATAAACAAACATCTTGAAAACCACCACATGGCAGAACTAACTTCAAATAAAAGGAAAGTTAAAAGAGAGAAACTACTCAAAACACGGGGTCTTACTTTAATGAATGTGTCCTTTCTTAAAAGGAACGAGGAAAGAAAACAGTACTAAAACCAAATGTTACAGCTTGGAGCTCTCTCCTTTATTTTTGCCTGCCTGGGAAAACAAAACAAACAAAAAAAGACAAAAAGAAGAAAAACAAAGGGAAGATCATATATTTTAGTTTCAAGGTCCTTGGGAAAGTCTTAAATCCTATTGCACCGACTGCACAATTTCAAGAAACAGAGTCACAGAGGGCATTAATCTCCTAATTTAAATTCCTAAGATAAATCTTTGGTTAAAAAAAAAAAAAAAGAATGGAAGAAAAAAAATTTTTTTTCATAAATTGCCTGTAGGAAAACAAAGCAAGGCTCCCAATTTTGCATTTTGCCTTCCTATCCGTTGAGCACCCTTAAAAGCTTTCAATTTCTCCATTCCTAAAAGAGCCAGTCCTTCCTATAGGTGTTCCAAAGCCCGTGAAGTGTGTCTTTTTAAGGTCAGTAGGCAGGAGGGAAATTGGTTTGTCACTCTGTGGTAGGCCAGGGCTGGATACAATTTGCAGAAGGAGGGGAAAGCCCTGGGGACACTGGAATCCAACAAGTCACCAAGAACTATGTTCACTGTGGTTTGGCATTCCACGAAGAATCCTTTCTTTGACTTTTTAATTTTTGTCATTCTAGACTCATACTGGATCCAGATGAGTTAAAAAATCTTGCTTCAGACGATCTTAACTTTTTACAGTTAATGGCTTCCAATGACATTGAACCAAACAACCTTCTTTGCATTTTATAGGCCATCTAAAGCCAGCAAACTAATCATATAGTCATGCAATAGTCCTTTACAGGAAGTGTCCTCACCCTGAGTACAGTTCTTTGGGGAGTTTGTTAATATGCTCAGTCAAGTCAGCTCTGCTTAAGCCAAGTATCCTCTCTCAGTGCCATCCTCTGAAAAGATCGAATGTCAGTTTCTAAACCAACAATCCCTCTTACTTCCTCCCTCCCACTCATTCCTAAATTTCCACAAGCAACATTAGCATACAGTGCAAATGGGAGACACAGCCATTTCTAGGCACAGGGAGCTTAACACATTTTTAAGGAAGCTAAAAGAGAATGTAGCAAAGTACCGACTTTCCTTACGCTCTGCAGATATAGGAATATTAACTCAAGTTGTTTTATAAACTTGGAACGCTGTTGGAAGCCATCTTGGTTAGACTCCAAGCAGACCTATTAAGTGACCTAATTTTTATGTTCTATTTTTGAAGATCTCCAGGACAGAAATTCTACAATCTCCATTGGTAGCTTGATTTGTGGTTTAATTTCCTTCAGAATCAAAGGGGGCTGTTTCTCTCAACTTTTTAAAAAAAGTTAAACAAGAGCTTAGATCTTGTTAAAGATGTCATTTGAACCTGAAACGGGTAAATGGAAGAACAGAAAAGTGAACCACCAAGAACTAGGCCGTAATAGGCTAAGTAAAGCCCAGGCTGAAACGTCATCAGCTTACTGAAGATGGCCACACTGCCCTGTCCTGCCCAGGAGAGTCTGTGTGCATCATGGTCGTCTCTGCGTTCACAACTCAGGTTCATGAGTTTAAGAAATAACTCTGCAGTACAGGGTCGTTGAATCATGTATTGTACACATGAAACTAATATAACACTGTATGTTAACTAACTGAAATTAAAATAAAAACTTAGAAAGAAAAGGAAAGAAAAGAAAGAAAAGAAAAGAAAAGAAAGAAAGAAAAGAAAAGAAAAGAAAAGAAAGAAAAGAAAAGAAAAGAAGGAAAGAAGAAGGAAAGAAAGAAAGAAGAAAGAAAGGAAGAAAGAAAGAAAGAAAGAAAGAAAGAAAGAAAGAAAGAAAGAAAGAAAAAAGAAAGAAAGAAAGAAAGAAAGAAAGAAGAAAGAAAGAAAGAAAGAAAGAAAGAAAGAAAGAAAGAAAGAAAGAAAGAAAGAAAGAAAGACGGACTCTACAGCTCCTGGATGGAAAGCAGCTCATGTGCAACAAAGAAGTATTTCCTAGTCACTGGGGAAAATCTTTCCCAGGCTTTCTACACTTTCCAAATGAGAAGAAATTGTGTTTTTTGGTTTCCTTTTCCTTTTGTGTTTTTCTAGGAGCCCCTAAGCAATATTATACTCAGGTTTTCTACATTTTTTTTTTAAGGTGAACTTTCCACTGAACTACACTCCATGAAACAAGTCTTCTGGAAATTTTACCCTTGGCCTCCTGGAATTTTTCAATGAAATTCGAAAGAGATGTTTACCTGACCCCAAATGTTACCCGAGTGAAGACTCTGTTTTTAATTCCTTGAACTCTTCTCTTTCTCTTTTCTTGTCATGCCCTCTGGGAAAGAAAGACACATGCGGATGTTGGCTTGACCTCAAATGGCGAACACCAAGATAATAGAGGTCTAATGGTTTCCCAAGAACTTGGACAACATCACAGAGATGAACTATGCCTCCTTCTCTGGCATGGTCCTTTACACATCACTTTCTTGGATCAATGTAAAGATAGAAATGCCAGCGCACTGTCTCCAGGACAAAAACAAGATGCCAATCCCTGGAAGAATGAAAGGAGTATTATGGATTTCTCAAAAACACTAAGAGAGCAGAAAAAGAAACTATGACCTAAGTGGTAGGAAGAAGGAGAAGTTAGAACCATTTTCTGCCAATTAGAGAGTCCAAATGAGGCAGAGCACAGGCTCCCTCTGGCAGGCAGCATCTCAGGAATGTAGGAATCAGGCATCTACCATCAGGGTTTAGTTGATAATTTCCTTTTCTTGCAAGAAGGAAAGTTTATGGCATGGAGGCTTGGCAATTCCATTTCAAATGGTCACATTTACCCTTCTTTAGGAATGGCTTGGGCTGCCACACAGACAAACACAATCACGTTGAATGCATTTCAGGGCCTTCTTTCTCCTCTTTTCCAGGTACTTTCCTCCACCAAGAAATCAAAGGGTGAGACCAATGGCTTCACCTTACTGCCAATTTTCTCTGAGAAATATCTTCCAGGAATCACTTAGGTACAAGGCTTCTGACACCATGCTACTTGACTCTATCTCAAACTCTTGATTCCCAGTAGCATATGTGCTCCTGACTACCTGTTCTGTAATACAGCAAACTACCACATGATCATCAACCATGCACATGAGCAATGGGGGCTCAGAGCCTCCAAGTTCAGCTCTCTGCTGCCTAGAAGCTATAATCCAGTAGCAGGAAAAGTGTGGATTCACACCAAGTTTTGTTTCCAGCAGATCCTTCTGAGAAGGTGTATTTGGTATAATCGTGAAGGTGAACTCAGACCCAATACAAAAGTGTAGTTTCTTTCCTCTACCTTTTTGAACTTGACTCTGCAAAAGAGATGAAAACTGCCCTCAAACAAAGGAAAAAGGCCTTCACATGGCCTATGAAGTACCCAGAGTTCAGTGATTTGGTATTTGTTACAGTCTGGCCGTTTCCCCTGCACAGAGAGTCAAACCAGTGAAATCAACTGGAGCCATGGTCGGAATCTTCTCAGATTTCAGGACCAAGCAAATATAAAGATGAATCTACACAAATGCCCACTGTAAGTAAGTAGTTCACACTTGACTATCTGGACTGATTTGTAGAAGTCTTGAAAAACTGCTCTTTGGTATCTCATTTAATTAAAAATTCATCTATATTTCATTTACAGTCCACCTTGGTATATCTACTCAAGGACTTTAACGGGGATCTCTAGGTGAAGGAAAAAAACATGCAAATCACTGAGTTTCCTCATCTATGAGAGTCAGAAACAAGATGTTTGAAGATGGTGATGGCTGAGGAATATGATTAGCAGTAACAGGGAACAAGTAAGTAGGCAAATAAAGATTTCAACCTTTTTGTTTATTTCATCCAGCTCAACTCAGCCTGGCTACTGCTTTCTCCCCAGGCCACTTTGCATAAACAGGAGCCCTAGAATTAGAAACAAGGGAATTTATTTTGTTCCCATTCCATTCAAAGTTTCATTGACTAAGTTTAATATCAATGGCTTGTTTTGTTTTTTTAAAGGACTGATAGTTCTAAAAATGGTTTTTCTTCTGGATGCCAAATGAAAGATCTTTAGTCTTAGTTCATGTGGAAACCATCTGGCCTAAATGATGATTCAAACCTCTTGGCAAACAGCTGATTATAAAGATCTTGTACATGGACATGGTATTCTAAGCCATCTTGGAGGGAAGGAGCTAAATGGTCTAGGATTCTTATAAAATTTAGATTAAAATTGATAAAGTCAGAACAGAAGCATCCTATAATCTTTGAGGTTCCCCTAAGTACATGAGTAAGACAAGACAACAGGATGAAAAACTTACCAAGAAACATCAGGAGAAGAACAAGAACATCTGCTGGAAAGTACTTTTCATTAACAGTGAAAATGAGGGATGCGGTGTGATCCCAGCTTTTGGGTCCTTGTGTGGGCCTGTTTCTACCTATCTCTAGGAAATGAGAGGAGATGATACTTGCCAACTCCCAGTTAAGTGACATACAGGTACATGAAGTCCCTCTTTGGCTCTGCCTGGTATATAAATACTCCATATGTCTTTAAAGGATGAATTAAAAGATTAGCTCCAAGGGCTCCTCAGTGGCTCAGTGAGTTGGGCGTCTGCCTTCAGCTGAGGTCATGATCCCAGAGTCCCAGTATTGAGGGCTGCATCGGGCTCCCCACTCAGTGGGCAGTCTGCTTCTCCCTCTGCCCCTTACCCCACTCGTGCGCGCGCTCTCTCTCTCTCTCACTTACTGTCTCTCAAATAAATTAAAAAAAAAAAAAAGATTAGCTCTGGACAGAGGCTATGAGTGCCATTGGCCTTAGGAAGGCACAGGTGTCAGCATGTACCACAGACCAGGCTGTCTCTGCTGCTTGATGTGGCGGAAGAATCTGGGAAGTTCAAGCTGGGGTATGTGGAATAATAGGAAACACATGACGACAAAAGTTCACTAGCTGTTCTCCATGGAAACCAGCCCCCAGGAAGCTATTATGGGTGTGGAACACGGGAGGGTCAGAGTGGATGTTCAGCCTGGAAACAGCTCAGCCACACGTGGGTCCAGGCAAAGAGAACCTTCTGCAATCAAAACCTCAGGAGCACTATGAACCTTAGCAACAAAACTGGTCTTCCTCCTCTTCATTACTGTGCATTGCCCGAGGCCTTGCTAGGTGCCACAGTGCTAATAAGCACTTGATAGCATTTATGTCCATGGAACGCTCACCACAAGTATATGAGACAGATGGGGACAGTGGGAGTTGGGGTACCTTGCTCCAGGTCCTATGGCCAACAAGTAACACAGACCCCTCTCACATGACCTGCCAGTGGTCTAAAAGGCCGTGCAACACCAGAGCTAAAGGGGGACAAAAATCAGGCCAATGCTTGTCCCTCTCTGAAGGACTGGAGACCAACTCTGGAGTTCAAATCTAGTTGGGTTTACGTACCAGCTTCACCATTTTGTGGTTGGGGGATGTAATGATCCCATGGGAGCCAATGCCTGCCCACTTTATTCTCCTTTTCCTGGGGCAAGTTACTGAGCCCTCTTGGAGCTTCTGTCCTCCTGTCTACCATGAGGTCATCATCTTCTTTCCTCTCCAGGCAGCTGTGAGACAATTTGACGATGAGGAGGCAGTACACAGAGACTGACCATTCTTACTCCATTTGATTTCCAAGCTGTCTCCCTGGCACACGGCACTCTACCGCTTGGTTTCCCAGAAGTGTGGTGGGGACTGCAGTGTCTCTGCCTCTCTCTCTGGGTCTCTCAAAAATAAATTTAAAAATCTTTTAAAAAAATTATTTATTTATTCATGAGAGACTCAGAGAGAGAGGCAGATACACTGGCAGAGGGAGAAATAGGCTCCTCGTTGGGAACCCAATGTGGGACTTGATCCCAAGACTCTGGGATCACACCCTGAGCCAAAGGCAGACGCTCAACCACTGAGCCACCCAAGTGCCCTCCTCTCTTTATTAATACAATATAAACTGTTTTCTGGCAATTATGTGAAAAGCTCTGGAAAAGGGCATTTCAATATAACAAGAACTAGAATGTTATTTTTATATATATCAAGACTTGGAATTTTCTTTTTCATTATTTTCACTGCCTAATATAGGTCTCGTGGATTTTTTAACTCAGTAAGCTTATTTCTTTATTGGAAGTGGAGAGAAATCTAGTAGCTTTTGTTTCAAAAGGAAAAACTGTTAGATTACTATCACTCCTCCTAATCATTCCAATCTTGTCCTTCATCACCAATAATAAAAGCATTTCTTACAGTCATTAAAGCTTTTGCCATATGAACTGTGAAAAAGATAATGAAACAAGGCAAACCTAAATACTCTGAACTTTGCTAATGTTAAATTATCTGTTGCACGGCCAGTTAAAGTTGGTCATAGAGACTCACATTTTCCACAATCTATCTGCCGGCATGGCTGATGCTTGTTGGCAATGAAGCCAATCAGAGCCATCTTACTAAATGGGACAAACGAAGACTACGTTTGACACTACAAGCTAACTGCTTTAAGGGCCTGCGGGTCAACAATAAATGATACAATAGGAAAAGACCACCAGAAAATGCTGACACCTCCAATCTCTGCTTTTGTCTCTGCATCCCACACCTCTTGGACACAGGGACTTGGGTCTGAATCCTAAATATCTTATACCCACATGTAAGCCATTATGAGTAGCTGTTCTTGCAATTTAATTCCACATCTGCTCTTCTGCAGCCTTTAGAAATCTTGTAAATTTCTCTGACAACTGTTTGCAAAGGCCATAATCACAGGCATCTGTAACTGGATCCCCAGCTACAAGGCAAAACACCACATAATTCCAACAGGCTTTTGGTCCAACCTTATTTGGTTTCTTGTCTCTCTTGCTTTCTTTAAAATTGTGCTGAGCCTTCAATTTGCAGAGAGAGCTGATTAGCACTGGAAGGAGGCGGCCCAGGTCCACCCAGACGTGGGCACATTCTCAACGTCTCCCCTTTGGTTGCTCAGGCACCTTTACAAAGAACCCCGGTGACTGTGGTAGGAGGCAGTGTGAGCCAACGGGGAGAGTCCCTGTGCCACTTATGTTCCTCCCTGGTGGTTTCACACTCCCAGGACAAGGCCTGAGGATGCACACTGGCTCCAACGTAGATGCATTAGGACTTCTCCAACTCCTGCAGTTGGGGTGCTCTGAAGCTGTGTGGCTCTGGGGCTGGGGTTGCTCTTCCTTTAGTTGGCCACTGGCATGACGTGTGGTCTTGAGGAACATAATTAATCTCCTTGTGTCTGTTGGAAATTTTAAAAACTTCATAGCATCCACTTGTTAAGAGGATTCCTATACTATTCTTTCATTCTGTTAACACACAAGTCAGGTGGGAAAAGTTCTTGCACCAGTTTGGTCACATATTGATTCAGTAACCCTGGGCAAGTCACCTCCCCTCTAGGAAACCTCTGTTTTGTTTTGTTTTTTTAATCCCATTTTCTAGCCATCTCCTGTTTTTTATGAGGAACTAATGTAACAAGGTAAACAAGAAGTGTTCCTCAGAGGATGAAGCGTAAAAACCTAGGCATTATTATCAATGCCATCCTCATGATCCTCTTCAAAAATTCCATTCTGATAGTTATGAGCCCTGGAACCAGACAAGCAGGGTTAATACAAGTTATTTATCTACTCTAGCCTCAATTTCCTCACTGTTAATGTGGGGGTGAAATAATAGCACCTAACCCCGAATTCCTGTGAGGAAATGTAAAGAAAGCATTCAGAACAGTGCCAGGAACAACAACAAAAAAAAGGTGCCTAATATTAGCCACTCTCAGTATCCTGAGATAATTTAATTAACCCTACTTTCTTATTTCACCAAACATCTCTCCAAATAAACTATCTTTTTCAAGGCATTCAACTTCAGTGTGCCAAGGCGAGGGGAGGAATTAATCATTACTGCTACATATACTACCTCATATCCAACCAACTCATGAAGCCTGTTTTATTATTTCCTCTTTATGTGAAGTTCAGGAAGGTAGAGCAGCTACTAGACGGCAGCCAGCATTCAGGGACAGGCCTGAACAACGCAGGGTATGCTCCCATTAGATAGGAAGTGGGGGAGTAAAAACAGTTTCCCCCCAAGTTAGAAAGTCACCTAATTTATATAAACAGTGTGGTTCAGAGTTGATTGTTAAGAAACAGCTTTTGATCTAGACTTCTGAGTCAATGCTCAGCTCAGAGGTACCTACTCCCGTCTTCCCTCCCCTGCTCCTCCTTAACCTGCACCCCTGTGAGCAGTGGGGGGAGAGGGGACCCCGGCCGCATGTCCCAGCCCAGTAGACCTGGGCACAGCCCTGGTCACCCTGCAGCAGGCCTGCTAGGGGGCGTCGGCCTCCTCCAACAGACCATGGGTTGGGGGGCCGAGGCCCAGCGCATCTGGTTCGCCCTATATACCCAAGCCTCTGCCGATGCCCAGCTGTGGGGACCACCCCGCTGGCTGAATGAGTACGTCCATGCTCTCCAGCCAGGTGTTCCCTGCTGTTCTGAGGACTGGTTTATTTGACAATCACAAGAACTTAAAAGGTCCCGGAATTACACCTTGTCACTACAGAATATGATCTGTATGGCACACAAGACCACACCTTACAAAGAATATTTCATAAGCCTATGTAATTAGAAAGAAAGACATCTAACTAAAACATGCTTATATCGTTAAGAAACTTAGCTCGTCATGTCTGCGATGAAGCGCTCTGACACCAAATACAAAGGCACGGACTTTCACACACATGCCTACGCATAACTAGTGCCTTATTACATTTTGTTGGAGGGTCATCCAGAAAAACCCAGTCAATAATAACCAAAAAAATGGGCAACAGCGTTAAAGGTTACCTTTGGAACATTATGTTTCCTTTTGAAAAGTATCAGGCAAGACAACAGGATATAAACTTAAAGGCATTAACTGATTATATAAGTAAAACAAAACAAAACAAAACAAAAAAAAGTAAAACAAACTCCAAGTTCTTTATACTACACCTACAGCCACAGAGTCAATTTACCTTGCCTCCTGGTTTTTTTAGTAACTACACTAAATCCATGTTTTTTCCTTCTCACGCTATGTACTCTTCCAGTTTTTTTTTTTAATTTTTAAAAAATTTTTATTTTTTTCTCTTCCAGTTTATAAGTGGGTTAGATAACTGTTTTAAATCCTCTATGAAAAAAAATAATAAATCCTCTATGATGTTTACTCCTGGATTTAATAAAGATTGATATGCTTTTGTTACAAAGAGTATTTTGCATGGAGTAAGTTTATACTTCATTTAACACTCATATAAAACCTAGAAGTAGTTACATCCATGCTGGAACATTTAATCTTACCAAAAGTATGTAGAACATAAGGTCATAATACCTCCAGAGTAACTGTACACGGAATGGATAATGCAGATTATGCCTTATGTAACCACAGTCAGTACTAGGGTGATTTCCTATTCTCTCATATCTTTGATTCTACTTAGGGATCTTTGACTCTTCATCCTCAGTGTTTATGATATTTCTGGGAAGATCAAACTGTTTGCTAGTAAAAATTAACCAAGCTTTTCCTTGGTGCTAACTTAGTGACACATTTAATGTACTATTTTGTGAAAGAGGGAAATTGGATTTGCTATTTTTCATAAAATAACTCAATCCATACGTAGTCCCTGTTCATACAAAGAGACACACTACAGTAGTAAAACATCCAGGATTTAGTGTGTATGTATAAATTTATAGAAGAGAATTAAGATGAGGACATAACCTTAAATGACCAGTTTATCTGTTCCCATGACCAAGCAACAAATGAAATGCAAAGAACAAGGGGAAGTAGTTGACCTACAGAGCCCTAACATTTTTCCCTCTGCAGCTTTTGAAACAGTTTACAGTTTCTTTATCTTTATTAGGACATTTTCCCTCATCAAATTAATGAGTCACTAAACAAAAGGCTTACTAAAATGTTTACATTTGGGAATAAACTATCTTTTAAGGCTTTAGTAGAAAAGACAAGTCATACTTTGCTGCTGCTTTGCAATAAAATCATCTAGGAAAAGGCAGGAAGAATAGTTTGGGATAGAATCATAGGATGACCATGTAAAATTCAAAGTGCTTCCTGAGACCTAATCAAAGAAAATGGTTGCAATCCTTTTTGCCCCAGAATCCTTAACATCATCATTCACACCTTCCTATCTTATGGAGCTCTCTCTTTTCTCTTCTTTTCTTCTCTCTCTCTCTCTTTTTCTTTCTGATTTTATTTTTCAGTTATCTCTATACCCAATGTGGGGCTCAAACTCATAACTCCCAAGATTGAGAGTAGCATGCTCTATGAACTGACCCAGCCAGGTGCCCCTGAGCTCTTTCTTTCTGACAACTATTAAACAAGACATTCTTCTGGAATAATGTGCGTTGTTAAAAACCAAATATCATGCAAGGTTAAGTGAGGGGAAGAGAAGTCAGTGGCAACCTTGTGCTGTGAGGACTTAAAGGAATGAGAAGCTAATTAGTTGAGGTAAGAAAAATATAACATGGATAATAAATAATAAAGGGCAACACATACATTCATCAAATTTTCCTATGGTTCTATCTGGACACATGCAACTGGCTGAACACATGGTTGATGGGTATGATGAGAGCCAGCACAAGGCAGCTGTGGAGGATGCGCTGTACACTACATCTGGGAAGTTTCTGAAAAGAAATGGTTCCTTTCAAATCCTTTCCATTTGGTGGTCTTTTCACAGTGGTCAAGATACATAGTCTGGAATTAGCAATAGTATAATATTCTTATTAATAAGCAACACATACCTACAGTCAGAGATCAAAGGGAAGTCACCAAACTCCACCCAGGGAACTCTGGGGAGGCCAGAAGTCCTCCGGGGTGGCAAGGCACTTGGTGCCAGCAGCTCAGGAAGGGCCCAGCACGCCTCCCCCAGGAGCCAGAGGACCTTGGCCCCATCCTGGAGAAGGAGCCTCTGCACTCTGGTGCCCGTTCCTCCATCTAAAAGACACAGGTAGTTCCACAAAATAAAAGCTCACCTGCATTTGTCTCCTGTGCGGCTTACATTCTGCAGGGTAAACTGCACAAACCCTCTGCTGTGTGGAGGCAGTCGAGCCCTTTCTCCCTCTTCTCTAAGTTTCACCATTACGTACCAAAATGACTCTCTGAACATCCTTCGCTGTCTCTGCTTCTCATTTCCTCTACATTAAGGTCTGCCTGCCTGCTCCCTCCTCAAGTTAATGAAAACTTGAGCACACAATCAGATAGTCGGCTGAATTACTCCTGGAGATCCAGGTGGCTGGTTGTTCTTCCTCTATTTCAAAATATTTCGAAGCTCTCCAGAGGTTCCTTTACACAAACAGAACTGACTCTACTCCTGATCCCTCATGGCAACAGACCCATAGACACAATAACCCAAGGGGAGGCAACCCAAGACCCCATTAACAGATGAGTGGATCGACAATATGTGGCATGTAACATACAATAGAATAATGTGCAGCCTTAAAAAGGATGGAAATTCTGACACATGTTACAATGTGGATGAGCCCTGAAGATATTACACTAAGTAAAATAAGCCAGCCCTAAAGGGACCAACACTGTACAATTCCTCTTGCAAGAGGTTCCTAGGGCAGTAATGCTCAGAGACAAAGCAGAAGGGTGGCTGCCAGGAACTGGGGGGAAAGGAAGAGAGAATTCCTATTTAATGGGTACAGAATTTTACTTCTGCGAGATTAAAAAAAAAAAAAAAAAAAAAAAAGCTCTGGAAATGGGTGGCGGTGATGGCTGCACAAAATGTAAATGTACTTCACGGCACTGAACTCTATCGTTAAAAATGTAAAAACTGGTAAATTCTGTTATGTGCATTTCACACAATGAAACAAAAGCCAACAGTCTTTGGCAACGTGTGTGCAATCTCCTCCACTGAAGCTCTCTGTGTGGGAGCAGTCGCTCACAGCACTCTGGGGAGAGCACCCACACCTGCACCGTCCGCGGGGTCAGGGCTGGGGGCGCAGCGCTGCCCGAGGGGAGTCCTCTCCCAGGAAGCTCAGCTTCTGCATCAGGAATGCCTGACTCACTTCCCTTCATCGTGGGAATCAGAAGGGAGACATTTCATGTCCCGAATGGGATGGGTAATAAGCCTTCCAGGTTCCCTAAATTAAGGAAGGGGGGGAGGAAGCATGAAGGAAGTCAAGAGCACAAGATGCTGAGACCTCTGGTGCTGTCTTTCTACCTTGGGGTTTACTGCCTCCTCCAGGCACTTCTCCCTCCACGTTCACACTCTTGTAATGTATCTTTTTCATGATAAAAGGCTTTTTTAAAAAACCACTCTACAAGGTCCTCATGGGCCCATCTTTGCCTCCAGGAGGTCATAATTTATGATACACCCTGGTGACCACACCAGCTGAAACAGATGGACAACAGGCTGGGACACTAAATCAATGTTTGAATGGGCAACGATGTATTCGTAGCACATATGGTAGAGGTGGGGGACACACACATTTTGAGAACAGGCAACCAGACCAGAGACCAAGTATGTGTAGAAGAACCTGGGAGCTACAGCCACAGCCTAGAGGGTAGAGTTTGGACCATGGCTCCCAGACAGCCTCACTCCCAAAGTGGCATATCATGACCTTCCCCCAGTCCTGCCCTACTCCAAAGCACTCCCACAAGTAGCCCAGGGCAAGAAAGAGAGGTAAATGGAGAGGACATCTCATGCCTATCAGTCTTCACAATAATATACAGAAATAGCAAATACTTGCATACTGCTCATCACAAGCCATTCCTCTAACACCTTACAGATACCTATTTCAACCTCACAACCACAAGTACTGTCCTATCCACTGATGGAAAAAACAAGACATAAAAAGGGTAAGGAACTCCCCCAAGGTTTCAGAGCTACTAAGTGTGGGAGTGAGGCAGCTGTCCTTGCTCTTAACCATTAGGCTATCCTGCTTCTCTGAAAGAAGGGCTATTTACTTATCACTAGACAGGGAGAGAGGCTGAAGGACCTTCAGCACTATATAGCATGGTAGTTCGACCCCAATGTTTTTAGAGGGGAAGGCAGTAGAGCTTTGTGTAGAGACATCCTCCAAGTCAGGATGACGCAAGTAAGAGGTCAGCTTTTACAGCCAGCTCTTACTTCCTAACTGTGTGGCCGTGTTAATAAACCTGAGGATTGGCTATCCACTGCATCTGTAATCTATGCTGTTGAGTATCCCAATGAGGATTAAACCAAGTTCCTGGCATGTACTCAATAGACAGAAGCTATTATAGACCCAGCCAAAGGCTCTCAAAATAAGCATCTGACAGGGCGCCTGGCTGGTTCAGCTGGTGGAGCATGGGACTCTTGATCTCAAGGTTGTGAGCCCTAACTTAGGTATAGATTACTCAAAAATCAGGAGTTTAAAAAAAAAAAAAAAAAGCATCTGACAGTCACCATCTAACAAATTAATCAAAATTCTACAATAAAGTAATACTGACTATAAGACTAAACTGGCATGTAATAGTCGGTTCATAGCCACAGCCCTATAAATCATGAACAGTCCCTGTACCACAGAGTTTGGGGAGGGATTTCCCAATTTTTCCTAAGTGTTCCCCCGGGATAGTTAAGAACCAAGACACAAGAAAAAGAAAACGCACAAATTTAAGTTAGCAGAATGTTTTCCTTACAAACACAGGGTAAAAATTAAAGATAAAAAAATGACATTTTATAATACTCTTTGATTCTAGAAAGCCAAACATTCCATAATTAGTAAATCACATATAAAAAATGAACAGCCTTCAATGACCAAAGAAAGAACAGAAATTGCTCATCATATCTCAAACTTCAGGGAGAAACCACCTGATGAGGTGAACCTTCTGAGCAGCCATGAGCACTGTGCTCTCTCCCTCAGAATGGGGCCTGGTGACCGGCACCTGGCTGGCCTATCCTCAGGGTGCACAGCCGTCTCTCCACAACCAGGAGAGCCAATTTCATACCCAGCACGTTCTGAGCTCACATTCAAGAATGTGAAAATAATTGGCACTGCTTCTATACAGGCACTGACAGATGTTTCCTGGGACTGCATCAAACCAGGATCTAAGGGATGCCTGGGTGGCTCAGCGGTTGAGCATCTGCCGTTAGCTCAGGGTGTGATCGGGATCGAGTCCCACATCAGGCTCCCTGCATGGAGCCTGCTTCTCCCTCTGCCTGTGTCTCTGCCTCTCTCTCTGTGTCTCTCATGAATAAATAAATAAAGTCTTAAAAAAAAAAAAAAGCAGGATCTAAGGTAAAACAACAAGTTAGACAAGCCATGGACAGACACCCCACCTCTGGTCAGGACACAGGGATTCTCCTTCCTGGAGACAGATGTATTTTTACAACAAACTTTTCTATTTTCCTTACAGATTGCTTCAACTCTAACAACGCAAACCAAACATCTGAAATAATGAGTCACCTATTGGCTTGAATCCGAAGTACCAGGTCAAATGCAGTTTAAGCCACGTCAGTGCTTAAAAGCAACCCTAGCATAGTGAGTGGACAGATTCCTGCCCCCCACAATCTGCATGCCCTCCCTACCATGGTACATGATGTCTTGGTAACAAAAGGCATGATGAGCACCCCCTGCTATTTAGGAGACCATCAGGAGAGCCTAGGGTGTTCCTTCCTCCGGAAACTGCCCCTCTTCAGAGAGGGAGATTCCAGACAAGGAAAAGCCAGAAAAAAAAATTCAAATTTATACCATTTTTTCCTGACAAGTGCTCCTGGAAAGGACAGTATGAGAGAAAGGGGCAGTTAAATTACCAGTAATGGGATTAAGCAATATCACTCTTATTTGTGGATTTAAGTTAAATTTGTTCTGGACTGGATAATAAAGTCGTGACCTCTTCTGCATTAGTTTGAAAAAAATATATAGCTCTCAATTCTCCTGCTACTCTGAACTAAACTGAAGAAACAGATTATAGGAATTATAATAAATTACAAGCAACTCCATATGACACCCAAATTACACATTTTCCCCTCCTTTATGATATCATTATAATGTCCACAATTAAAGCCAGGCAGATACTACTTAAAATTAAATTGGAAAGATGCACAACTACAAAATTACTTCTCAAGAAAGATGGAATGAGAAAGGGTTCTCATTCTGAAAGGCTGGACTTCAGGAAACACAAGCCTGTTAAAATAACATAGCTCTACATCATCTCACAGGAGATGAGCAGCCACCTGGAGGAAGACATCTCAGAGAGAATAAATGAATGAGTGAATAGACGTTGAATAAATGAGTGAAGCATGCAGGCATGAATGAATGCTGATTTTACCTCTGAGTAAGGTAGCTCTGGGATGGCAAAATTTCAAGAGTACTTCTCATGGGTCTCCCAATTCCGAGTTTTCCTTAAACATTAGTCGGTCTTACCTCTTCTAAAATATACCACAAGTGTGATAAAGAGAAGCACAGTAAAAATGACCAGTCTTCCTTGGCCCATCCTTATGATTCTTACCTAATCACTCCAATTCTGCGTAGGCATGAAGGTATCAGTTGTGACAACCTGCCAGAGATTGTCTACTCCAGCTATGTTCTGTCCAAAAGTCAGGCCCCCAGATCCCCAATCACTCAGAATCCAGCTAGGAATCAGGAAGGAGAAAGGGACTCTGAGCAGGGAAATGCTGACCAAAGCTCAACAAGCCACATTCAGATGCCGATAGGATATAATTTATAACAAACAGCCAAAAAAGACAAATTCTTCTATTCACGGTAATGTTGATGGTTTCTTCTGCTCTTTCAAGTTTTTGCCCTTTTCCCATTAAACCATAAAATTAAGTGACTCTAAGTTGCCCATGTTCCAAAGTCAGTAAATTCATATGAAATCAAAATTCAAACATTTAAAAAGAAATCAATTTATTAAGTATTGATTAAATAAATTGCGACGTAATATTTAACATATCCAATGTGTTCATTTTGTGAATAAACTGCCAAGCCCAGTTCTCAGCCCTTGTTCTGTATCAGCATCACCTGTGAGACTAGAAAAAGTCAGATGATCCAGTACCATGTTCCGGAGAGCAAGTAAGAGGATCCAGTACTATACCCCAGAAATCAAGTGTGATGATTTAGGACTGTCTCCCAGTATGATGATCCACACTGCCCTCCAGAGATCAGGTGGGCCTGGGGTGGAGTGGATACAGCCCCGGGCAGGGAGCCAAGCAATAAACTTTCTAAGCCTGGCTTTTCACTTCCTGTGTGACCTCGGGTACAACACATCTCTTCCACCTGTTTCCTCAATTCTAAAATGCATCAACTAACAACGGAGTCTCTTCTAGTCTAATACATAGACATTTTAAAAGTTGTCTCCCAATCGTAGAGTTTTTCCCACTTTGGAAACTTACATCTCTTAGTACCAGATATAAGCAAGGAAAGGTGGCGACAAATGTACCAAGTGTATCTCAGGGTACAAGAGTAGAATAACTCAGCAGGATAGAAGGTTCTGGGTGGGAAAGTGAGGAACTGGCAGGGTAGATTAGGGAAGACAAGCACAGGAGGAAGCTAAAGACATAGACAGAAGGACGAAACTCTAAGACCTCACCCTTTCTTCCTTTTCCTCTTTAAGGAATAAGACAAAAGAAAAGCTGAGAAGGAGAGAGAAGTGAAGTAAGGGACAGTAAGTTCAATGCATTCCACGAACATCTGCCAAATGTACATTATGCTGTATTAGAGGAGTAAGTAGGAATAAGAAGACTAAAGTGAAGGGCAACAAGGTCCCTGAACTCAAGGGATTTGTGACAATTCACTGGCTCTCAACCTACACATGCATTAGTATCACCAGGCCAGCCTCTTAAAAAATACAGATGTTTGGGTTGCACCTACTCATCGCAAACATAATAAATCAGAATTTCTAGGATACAGAGCCCAGAAATGTTTTGGTTGCTCACCAAAATTTGACAACCACAAACTAACAACGAAAGCCAATTTTTAGATAATGCAGTAAATGCGCAGGCCGCTTAAGGCAACTCTGACTTACTTAGAGCAAGCAAGTACAGGTTAAGACCCGGGTTCCCACACCAAGTGCCAAGGTGCCCTGGAGAGCCACAGGGAACTCACAGGAAGATGGGGGTGGGGGGATTCCAATTTCTCAAAGAAAGCACAGTGAAGTTTTGTGCACTGAACAAATTTCCAGCTCAAGTTAACTCACAGATTGCATTACATGACATCATTCATATGTTTGTGAAAAGGTTTTGGGTCTTGTTTTGTTTTGCAATACCTGTGATTAAAACCTAAATATCATTTGAAAATCAATATGGAGCAGAAAATGAGAGTGAGAGTGTCTAATCTAATTCCAAGGTTTGAGAAGCTGTGCAATGTCCAATAAGTAGACATATTATTAGTCAATAATGGTGGTCATTTAAGAACAAAATAAATTTTTCAGTTTAAGAGAAAATCATAAGTTTTCGTACAATTTACAGGTCTTTTTCAAATGGCAACTCAGTTATTGGGACATATGTACTTATTAAATTGTTTATTTAATAAACAAAACCGTTAGGCATTTCTTTTGAAAAAAAATTAGGAAGATAGCACCACGAAGAGAGAAAATCTGGAAACTTTTGAGTCAATTCAACTTTACAATGAATTTTTTTTTCACCCCACAACTTAATTCACTTGATCAAAACAGATCTACCATTGCATTTTGACAGAGAAAGCATTCTGGAGGAGCTCCAAAATAGTGCTTTTCCAAGTACTCTCAAATGAGAACAATAGATAATCATGAATGTCTATTCACTGACTAGCCAGTAAGTTCATGAATTATTTTCCTCCACATTATATTTCAAATAGCATTCCAAAGTAAAACATGGTAAGCATTATTACATTTGTGCAAAGCCTTCAAACATGAGACAGTCACGTTAATTTCACAAAATTGGACCGTACCGGCCCCTTGGATAATCTCAGCACAGTTATGCCTAGTTTTTCAAGCAACAAATCACAGGAAATGCTGAGCTCACTGTAACTGTTGGTATAGTACTGATCTCCAGTCCCTGTGGGCACAGCAGTACTATTTGTTTTGTTATACCACACCACTCTTTTGTCCTCCCAAAGTGTTACAGATATGGTTTTCTTTTTCCTTTAATTTTGAAGAAAGATCTTATTTATTTATTTGAGAGAGAGAGCGAGCATATGCATTCAAGCACAAACACACACACAGGTGCACAGAGAGCGAGGCAGAGAGGGAGGGAGAGAGAGAACCCCAAGGAGACTCCGTGCAGAGCTCCAGATGCGGAGCTTGATCCCACAACCCCAAGACCTCGACCCCCAGCAGAAACCAAGAGTCTGTTGCTCAAGCAACTTAGACACCCAGGTGCCCCACATTTTTATTCTTTCGATTAATTTGAATCAGCTTTTGTGACTCCGTGATTACTACAGATAAAAACTTCCCAAGATTGAAAAGCCAAGCTTAAACCCTCTTCCTAGCAGGTATAACTTCAGTAAGAAGAGATCCTATGTGCACACACAGCCTTGCCTGCCTGTTCAAGGATTCACCGAATAACAAACATCAAAGCTTACTGCCTAGCCTTGGGATCCTGTCTATTTGTGACCCAGCACAGATAATGGTTCCATTAAGAAGCCCTCAGGCTCCTTAACCCTCAAATTGGAAATTTTTCAAATTATCCCCAAATTACTAGCAGTTTTTGGAGTTCTGTTTAGAAAATGCCTATAGGGGCACCTGACTGGTTCAGTCAGTGAAGAGTGCAACTCTGGATCTCAGGGTTGTAGGTTCAAGCTCCATAGTGCGTGTACAAATGAAAGAAGGAAAAGAGAGAGAGAGAGAGAGAGAGAGAGAGAGAGAGAGAAAGAAAGAAAGAAAGAAAGAAAGAAAAGAAAAGAAAAGAAAAGAAAAGAAAAGAAAAGAAAAGAAAAGAAAAGAAAAGAAAAGAAAAGAAAAGAAAGAAGGGGGGAGGGAGGGAGGGAGGGAGGGAGGGAGGGAGAGAAAAAAAGAAATGCCTGAAAACAGAATTTCTGAAGTGGCTGCTCTGAGTCAAATCTTTGACTGTAAGAAAGTTTTAAGTGACTAAGCAACTCTTAATAGTGTCTCTTAACAATTAATCTTTCTTTCAAATAAATAAGGAGCAAGCAGTACACTCTTCAGAAAGAACTGCTTCCCAGGGAAACACACATCAAATAATGGGAGCTTTTTCTTGTGTGAAAATTACACTGAAAGACTAAAGTTGATAGCACTGTACCTGCTAAATTCCTAAATCGTTTTGAGAATCTCAAGTTGAGGTTTTTCACTCTAAGATGAGCCTTTCAGGTAAAAAATTCACAGAGATGTTCTCGTCAAGTGAGCAGACTGGATATGAATCTAACAAAGCCCTGTTATTTCACGTTATACTCCCAGCATATGGCCACACCAGTGTCACATGAGGAGTTAATCAGTAAGCTCTGCAGTTTGGGGTTGGGGCTGGTGAGAAGGAAATGATGACCTGGGTCAAGAGATAATTTCTCTGCTTTGCACGTCTCTAAAATCAAATCATAAAGCTTCCCGAGAGATAAATGACTACTGAATGCAAGCAGACAATATATTTACCCCCCAGAGAGATACTACTAACAAAATACTATGAAGTCGGTAGCTGAAGTAAATGTCCTGGCTGAGAAAGTACTTTCCACGATGGAACATCAGCAGACAACCAGGATGAGGCTCTGTTCTGGCCTGTGTCTGAACTCAAATGAGCTATTTAAGGAAAAAAAAGTTCACCCGAGGCTCCAAAAACACTAAAAAGTAAAAGGAAATCACATTTTCATTTGCCGAACACTTGACCAGCATTCACCAGACCTCGACATAAGAGTGACCCGGAGGCCAGAAGGGCCCTCAAGTCTGAAGGATCAAGTAACAACAGGCAGAGGCGCCTCAGAGGAAAAACTCTGAAACCACAAGGAAGTAGAAAACTCCCACCATTTGGTCTGGCGATGAAAGGCCAAACGAGGTGTCGTGGCAGATGATAAATATTTGGAACCTTGACTTCTTTGTGAGGGTAAGTAACAGAACAAATGCCCTTTCTTGAAGGAGTGATGGGGTCTGCCTTCAGATTTATGATGCTGAGGTGATTCTACTATGTTCAAAAACATAGAATTTAGGTCCCAGAGCAGTAGGCCCCAAGAGTGTAGAGTCATGGATCATTCCCTGAATTCTTCTGCTCAGAGTAAGTGCCCACTAGCCATACACATTATCCTCAGGTTTTATGTAAATTAATACTCATGGTGAAGGGTCCCTGTGAGGTGGGCAGATTGCCCAACAGGGAGATGCTGGTTCTTTAAGGACAGATAAGGAAGCACTTTAGTAAGAGTGCCAGCCATCTCCATGCAGCAAACTCAGACCCCCAATCAACTCAACAGCACCAGAAGTAAAAAACAAAACAAACCCTCCAGCCCCTCACATGCTCCCCATGGGTAAACACGGAACAAAAGTCCTCCCTTTGGCTGCATTCTCACCAGGCCACTTGCTATTCTGCTGGAGGAAGAAGGGAAGCCAGAGGCCTAGGGAAGGGTGCAGGGCACTGCTTCTCTGACCTGTCAATCTCCTCCCTGAAAGTCATTTTCCTCAGAGCCTCACAGCTCACCCAGTAGATGTAGACCATCTCAT
Organism: Canis lupus dingo; assembly: GCF_003254725.2. Lineage (NCBI taxonomy): Eukaryota > Metazoa > Chordata > Mammalia > Carnivora > Canidae > Canis > Canis lupus. The sequence continues at coordinate 28,076,293 of NC_064245.1, read as the reverse complement.
CCTTAAACACGGCTGAACAACTAAATGTCATGGCAAAACCTCAACAGGAAAAACTCAGTGAGTGGGGAAGTTTAACTCCTTAAAACCAAAAAATTAAAGACTTTTAAATATATATATTGATGGAGAAAATATATACACACCCACACACATTTAGACTCTTCTCCTAAAAACACTAATGAAATTCGGTACCAAATTTAAAAGAGGTTCTACTGGGGGTACCTGGGTGGCTCAGTTGATTAAGTGTCTGCCTCCAGCTTAGGTCATGATCCTGGGGTCCTGGGATCCAGCCCCATGTCAGGCTCCCTGCTCAGTGAGGGGTCTGCTTCTCCCTCTGCCCCTCCCTGCTCCCTGCTTGTATGCTCCCTCATGCTCTCTTTCAAATAAATCATTAAAATTTTTAAAAATTAAAAAAAAGAGACTTCACTGAAATTTCCAGAAAAGGAAGGCCTATTCAATACATACTCTGGAGAGAGAATGACAAATCAGTGATCCCAAAATACACACATGGTTAAGAGGATGATGATGGCAATGAAGAAGGGAAATAAAAACTTAAGGCCCAAGTGATGTTGAGGCTTCTTTGACTTTTTAAAATTAGACGCTGATAAGGTAGAAAGATTTCTATTCTTAATTCTATTAATTCCACAGGAGAGTAGAACATACAATTCCTACAATACACAAACAAGTTAAAATTTTCATTCACCAGCTTCTCTAAAGGCATTGTATTCAAACTAAGGAAACATAGGATTGAAAGGAACACATCCTTCTCAAATTCTACTTTTATTACCCAAACAAAAAAGTATAGTACCAGAAAAAAAATAGTATGTTTGCTACACAGACATGGTTGATAGGTTTTTTTGTAATTTTTTTTAAGATTTTTTTTTTGTTTTTTTTGTTTTGTTTTTTTTGTTTTGTTTTGTTTTGTTTTTTAAGATTTATTTTTTTATTTGAGAGAGAGAGAGAGCAAGCATGAGCAAGAGGGCCAGAGAGAGAGGGAATCTTGAGCAGACTCCACACAGAGCCCAAGATGGGGCTCAATCCTACAACCCTGGGATCATGACCAGAGCTGAAATCAAGAGTCGGGTATTCAACAAACTGCGCCACCTAGGCACCCTGAGACAGTGGATATTCTTATTAGATTTGGTCTCTTATTTGTTTGTTCTTCAGGAACAAACATCTGCCTTGGGGCCAGGGGTGGAGTCTAAGTCACAGTAACCCTTGACCATATTCATTCACATACAAACCTGACAATGAGCGCATTGCAAGAACTGACCCCCGGTAGAAGAATCCTGACCCAGAGTGTGGTCAACACACCCAAGAAGCATCCAAGAGCCCTAGGACTCTGGGGAACAACTTGCCAACGTTGCATAAACCCAACTTGGAGGCCTGCTACCCCAGGACCCCAGTCAGTGTAAATCACAGCAGCTCTCCCTCACTGAGCACCCAACATCAGTGAGGCCTGTGCCAAGGAACAGCTTCGCAACACGGCCTCGCATTTAAAGCTCACCACCACCCACAAGCCAAATGCTGTTCCGCGCACATTATGAAGCTGGAGGTTCGGAGGGGTAAAGCAACAGATCTGAACTCACACCTGGCTAACTGCACAGGCTGGGCTCTTAGGCACTACACTGAATTAATTTATTGATCAGCTGACAGCACACAAAGTTTCATTGTAGATCTCTTCAACCTGTTGGTCTCCTGCCAGTGAAAAGGTTTCAAATCTCAGAGACATTCCTTTTTCTTGCAGTTACTTTCCCTTTCTTACAGCATCTCTTCAGATGTTATAAGTTCAGGTCATGATCTCAGGGTCAAGGGATCAAATCCTGCATTGGGCTCTGTGCTCCACAGGGAGTCTGCTTGAGACTCTCTCTCTCCCTCTGCCCCTTCCCCTGTTTGTACATTCTCTCTCTCTCTCTAATAAATACATAAATCTTTAAAAAAAAAAAAAAAGAGTACCTGTAGCAGGATTATTCATGCCAGCCTCAAACTGGAAAGAGCTTGAATGCCCTAATACGGGGCTAGGTGAGCACACTGATACATAAAATGATTAAATACTAAATGCGCTATTCAAAATGAGAATGTGGTTAACACAGCTATAAGCTATATGGAATATAAAATTACAATAACACTAAATATTGCAACTGCAATAGTATGTACCTACCACTGAAAACCATTAAACAGTCCCACTCAGATACAATTTTAGAACCTAATCAGAAAGTGATACGACAGGGGATGCCTGGGTGGCTCAGTCCCACATCGGGCCCCCTGCATGGAGCCTGCTTCTCCCTCTGCCTGTGTCTCTGCCAATCTCTCTCTGGGTCTCTCATGAATAAATAAATAAAATATTTTTAAAAAAAGGAAAGTGATATGAGAATTCAACTACAGTTTGTTATGGTGGTTTAAAGCTGCGGAAGAAACACAAACTATAAAAGTCAAAACACAGACCAATAATAGGTTTCTATGTAATCAAACAAACTTATATTCATGGCAACATCACATTCTGATCATGGAAAATAATTTTTTAAGATTTGTATTTTTAAGTAATCTGTACACCTAACATGAAGTCAAACCCACAACCCTGAGATCAGGAGTTGCATGCTCTACTGAATGAGCCAGCCAGGCACCCCTAATTTCTTAATTTGTGTTATTAAAATACCTGTCTGCTCTATAGCTTCTTGAAAGCTGGCTTTAAAATAAAGTCAAAAGTATCCCTGGGGAAAAAGGAGGTATGAGATTCTATATCAGTGCTGCTCAGGAAATAGTTCCTTTAATCCTTTTTGTTTATTCTAGTCTTTGCATTTATGAACTCTCTAAACCCTTCTACTTAAATCATAGCACTAAATCTAGGATTAAAGATACAGTGAATTTTCTGATAGAATGTACTTGACTTCATGTCTGGCCCATGTGTTTACAACAGTTTTGTACTGGAGTAATTTGCTGAACGAACCTGTACAAAATAATGTGTCTGAAAATTCATCTTTTAAAATGTATTTTATCAGAATATGTGACAGGAGGTTTCTATTTACTTCTGGTAAGAAAAAGTTATCCAGTCCCATTGTAGACTTTGTATGTGTTAATGGGCTCTGAAGCCAGGTGAGAGAAGCAATGGCTTGGCTAGGGTTTACATTATGTTTTAAACATTATTAGGAAGAGAGTTTAATGAAAAGTATTTCAATCAACTGTTGATTAGCTTACAACATCAAGACATTCTACAGGACAACCAGGCAATCAATGCAACTTTGAAATCTGGCAGGTGTTAGAAACAGAAAAGCATTGATACATAGCCTAGCCTCTGAACAGGAGGACATGTGTCTGGGAAACAGATCAGGTCATGATCTCAGGGTCGAGGGATCAAGTCCCGCATTGGGCTCTGCGCTCCACAGGGAGTCTGCTTGAAGCTCTCTCTCTCTCCCCGCTGCGCCTTCCCCAGAATGGCAACACAAGGACATTAGCCAGTCTAGTCATGTGTTTCATGGACCACTTTTCCATGCCGTAGGCTGTCAGTCCTTCCTTCTACCATCCTTCAAAATACTCACCAGGATTTTTAGGATCTTCTACATTATCATTACCACCACTATCTACCTATGCTAGATAAAACTCAGATTGGTCACCTTATGACACACGTGATTTCTACAATAAGCAAAAATACAGAAGGCACATCAAGGCAGTGCCTTTATGCTTCCATTTTAAGGTATCAATTTTAACTAAATCATCCTTACTGACCCACTTTCTCCTTTGATATGTCATAAATTTACCTGAGGCATCAATACACAAAAACCCATATATTAGTTGTCTGGGTATTAATCAGTTCCGTATCTCAGAATTCCCCAGGATTTAATATAATACAAAAATTAATCATTTCTGCATAGTACTGTCAGTAGACAATATTACTTACCTTACATTTACCATCTGGTTTGAGGTCCTTCCACAGTTTTCACATTTGCTATTTAACCCTCACCACCCCAGCATACAATGAAATCTCTTTAGTCAGTCACATTTGAGAACACATTTTACAAAATCAACATCTCCGATATGAGATCTGATGAAACAATAACAAAATGAAGCAGGTGTCACCAACAAAAATTCTGTCCTAAAATGCATAACTTAACTCAACCAGTATTTACTGAATGCCTACCATGCCCTACCCCCAGGCAGTGTACTCCTGAGTCAGGCTTCTTAGAGGGAACAAACCTCCACAAAATAAAAAAAAAAAAAAAAAATTAAAAAAACCCATGGTCCATAACATCCAAAAGTCTGGTGACCACTGATTTAAATGATTTTATGGCACCTTTACTCTCCCTGTGCCTAAGCAACCATCTGGTTTCAGATGAGCATCTCTAGAAGCGGCCACCAGGGACTGGGCCATGAATTACTGCTCAGAGCTATTTAACGCACAAGACAGAAATGTATTAAGTGGCAATGAAGTAGTAATTACTAAATGGTACCCCAGGGGCTCAAAGAATCAGTAATTAACTACCACTTACTACACTATGATTGTGAGTTATTAAATGGCACTAAAGGAACAGTTCATTAAATGGTACCTTAGTGTCCTGAAAGAGTATTTCCATATAACTCAGCACCAGCATGCTTACACACTGGGAAAGTCCCACTGTTTGTTGGAAAACAATGTGCCCTGTCACACAGTACCATCTCCAGCCCGGAACCCCAACTCGGTTGGATGGCTGAGCAAGCACTTCATTCAGTGACCCCTCCCAGAAGTCCCTGGCATTGATTTGGCCTGCAGCTTAAGAGCAGGGTGTGACAAAACCACTGCCCCACTGAATCTATCACAGTCCTGTCTCTTGTATCAATTCACACCCAAAGCCGTGGGGAATCTTCTTATATAGGTTTATATTTTGCCATTCTGATACCAACAAAGAACATTTAAAAGTAAATCATGATCCGATTATAAATAACATCTGCCATATTTACTGACAACCTCCTCTAAAATGTCTTTTTTGGGCATTCTCCTTAATTTCCTCCTCTGGTTCCCACCTCTCAGTCCCATTTTATTCTAAGTCAGCTCATCCCTAGCCATTCCTTCCCTCCAGTTAATGATCCCAGCCTTTTAAATCAAAATTCAACATGAAGAGTTTATCTCTCTAGAAGACTTTACCTGATGAGGAGACAAGACATATTGAAAAACTCTTCCAAAGTACGTTAAAGTCATCCCTTCAAAGTCCAAATGAGTTTACAAAGAAAACTAAGTTGGATTGCCTGGGTGGCTCAGTTGGTTAAGTATCCAACTCTTGCTTTCAGCTCAGGTTATAATCTCAGGGTCGTGAGATCAAGCCCCACATCGGGCTCTGCCCTGAGTGTGGAGCCTGGTTCAGATTCTCTCTCTCTCTCTTCCTCTGCCTCTCCCCTGCATGCGTGTACACACATGTACTCTCTCTCTTTAAAAAATAAAAACAAGGGATGCCTGGGTGGCTCAGAGGTTGAGCATCTGCCTTCGGCCCAGGGCAGGATCCTGGAGTCCCAGGATCGAGTTCCACAGCGGGCTCCCTGCATGAAGCCTGCTTCTCCCTCTGCCTGTGTCCCTGCCTTTCTCTGTGTGTCTTTCATGAATAAATCAATTTTAAAAATATATAAATAAAAATAAATAAATAAAAACAAACAAAAAAAACTAAGTTGGTGCTTTTTTCCCCTATGCTAAAGTTGCCTAGATCTTGTTATTACAATAGTCTCAACAGACAAATCTACCTTTCGTAGATCTACATAATACCCAAAGGGAGCACATAATGAATCTTAACATTGAATCACTCTGGCCCGTAAAAGAATATACACTACAAAGTTTTTTAAGATGACAGATGATAGCCTTATCATTAGGTGAACTCAAGAAAGTGTGAAAGAAAGATATACAATTAACCAATGAACTGGTCAAAGTTTCAGGTGACACAGAGGATGGGCAGATGAGATCAAGGAGATAAAGTTCAAAGAGGAAGAACAACAGGTCATTAATCACATGGATCTGGGGAAACTTTCACAGACTGAAACAAATGGAGAAAGCATTTTAGAAGAAACCAGAGATGGTCATGAAAGCGGTGCTTCCATAACAGAAATGGTAAAATACTCCTAGAGATTATATCTTCAAATAAGAACTCAAGAATTATTTTTCAAGCCCTATCAAATGACAAAGTAGTATTTGCTACTTTTATTGTCAAAAGCTCTCTTTAGCAAAGTTTTAGGAGTAAAAGGAAGGTACAGAACATGGCAGACTGTCTACAATAAAGACTGAAAAGGGGCACTGGTTTTAACTGCATCAACCTCCAGTGTGATAATTAATTGCAATGAAAGTCAAAAGAAGACATAACTGTGTAAGAGCCTGGGACAGGCTGCCCCAAATGTACCACAATGGCACACTCAATCTTTTGAATTGAAGCTACTTAGGAAACAGCTGGTGTAAGGGCACTCAGACCCTCCCCTGTCCCCCTGAAAATAATTTCCCATATGAAAGGTGCCCTCCCTGTACTAAGAAGTAAAAAGACATTCTTATCAACAGAGATGGGAACTTTAAAGCTGAGAAAGCTATAGAAACAAACTGTTATTTTTTTATTCATCTATTACCTCAGCCCAAATTCCACTTAGAGTACTTTATACTAATTAAAGCTCCCAAACATCTGTTTTCTTTATCCTGCCAATTCCCCGCCAATTTGCCGTCTCTTTGTCTAAAATGTTTAAGAACTGCACTGCCTTTGGTCATTTGCTTGGGTCCCAATTTCACTATTAGACCTCTGTGCAAACATAATAAAACTTGAGGGTTTTTTCTCCTGTTAATCTGTCTCCTGTAAAATTTAATTCTCAGTCCAGCTAGAAGAACCGTAGGCCGGGGAAAATTTCTTCCTCCCATTTAACTGCATACTAGAATGATGTAAGGGAAAATATATACTGGATATACATTTTTGGTTCTTAACCAGTGAAGCTACATCCATCGTTAAACCTCCTCTTAATTAGTTATCCAAAGTCTATTTGCCAAGAAAAAAATAGTAGCTAAAGAGTTTGGGAAAAATACATTAAAAGAACAGCATTAAAGAAAGTCAGCAGCAGGTTTCCCTTCAATATGGGACAATAAAAATGGTTCACATTTCCGTAGGTAGTCTGTCGGCCTGCATAAAAATTCAAAAGTTATTATATTGTGACTCGAAAGTTCTAACCCATTTATCCTGTGAGAAACTAGTACAAGGATGTTTAATGAAGCATTATTCATAACAGGGAAAATGTTTCATCTTTAAGAGACTGGTTAAATAAACCACAGCACATTCATACAATGGAATACATTTCAGTTATTAAAAAGGAGGGGCCTAAATTTATTGACATGGATAGATTACCAGAATCTATTGTGAAGAAAAAAATAAAAGAAGGCCTCATAATATGGTATCATATGGCTAAGGTTCTAAGTGGGCACATGTGCATGATGATCATAAAAAATAAGGGCAATAATTATCTTCAGAAGGTAGGTACTCGTCATGGTTTGCCCTGTACTTGTACTTTTATATGTTGTTTAAACTTTCCACAATAAACTTTTCTCTAAACAACAGGAAAAAAAAGAAGAAAGAAAGAAAATTAAGCTTTATATGGAAAGTGAAATCACTGGTACACTTTTTTTTAATTTAAATTCAATTAGCCAACATATAGAACATCATTAGTTTCAGATGTAGAGTTCAGTAATTCATCAGCTGCTTATAACAAACACTCAGCGCTCACTACATCAGGTGCCCTCCTTAATGCCCATCACCCAGTTACCCCACCCCTTACCCCCTCCCCTCCAGCAACCCTCAGTTTCTTTCCCAGTTAGGAGTGTCTCATGGTTTGTCTCCCTCTCATTTCTTCCCATTTGGTTTCTCCCTCCCTTCCCCTATGATTGTCTGTGCTGTTTCTTATATTCCTCATATGAGTGAAACCAAATGATAATTGTCTTTCTTTCATTAACCTATTTCACTCAGCATAATACCCTCCAGTTCCATCCACAGCGATGTAAATGGTAAGATTTCATCCTTTCTGATGGCTGAGTAACATTCCATTGCATCCAATATCTTCTTTATTCTTTCATCTGTCGATGGACATCTGGGCTCTTTCCATAGTTTGACTATTGAGGACATTGTTGCTATAAACATTGGGGTGCAGGTGTCCCAGCGTTTCACTACATCAGTATCTTTGGGGTAAATACCCAGTAGTGCAAGTGTAGGGTAGCTCTATTTTTAGTTTCTTAAGGAAACTCCCCCAGCAAATATCATTCTCAATGGGGAAAAACTGAGAGCTTTTCCCCTAAGGTCAGGAAGACAACAGGGATGTCTACTCTCATCACTGTTGTTCACCATAGTCCTAGAAGTCCTAGCCTCAGCAATCAGACAACAAAAAGAAATGAAAGGCATTCAAATTGGCAAAGAAGTCAAACTCTCACTTTTTGCAGATGACATGATACTCTATGTGGAAAACCCAAAAGACTCCACCCTAAAACTGCCAGAGCTCATATAGGAATTCAGCAACATGGCAGGATATAAAATCAACACACAGAAATCAGTTGCATTTCTATATCCTAACAGTGAGACAGAAGAAAGAGAAATTATGGAATCGATCCCATTTACAATTGAACCAAAAACTATAAGATACTTAGGAATAAACCTAACCAAAGAGGTTAAGGATCTATACCCTAAAAACTACAGAACACTTCTGAAAGAAATTGAGGAAGACACAAAGAGGTGGAAAAAATATTCCATGCTCGTGGATCGGAAGAATTAATATTGTGAAATGTCTATTTAGTTAAAATGACTACCCAGAGTAGTCTACACTTTCAAATGCAATCCCAATCAAAATACCATCAGCATTTTTCAAAGAGCTGGAACAAATAATTCTAAAATTTGTATGAAACCAAAAAAGACCCCAAATAGCCAGAGGAATGCTGAAAAAGAAAACCAAAGCTGGTGGCATCACAATGCTGGGCTTCAAGCAGTATCACAAAGCTGTGATCATCAAGACAGTATGGTACTGGCACAAAAACAGACACATAGATCAATGATGCATCTGTTTTTCTAAAAAGAATCTTTTTCTAGGGAGAATAATGGTCATCTTTTATTACAGGATGAAAATTCACTGTCATACATCAGAAGCTCCTGAAAAGTAATAGCCTGATCTTCAGGCTGGTGAAGCACCTGCCTCAGCCAGTAGTTCCCAGTGTAGCTGGAGTCGGCTAGTCCAACTCACGGACTCTCCAGTGGAAGATCCTGAAGCCATGGAACCAGCTGCCTCCTCATTCACACATGCTCACTTTCCTGCTCTGGGACTTGGTGAGAGGCAAGGTAGGATAGTAGGTTCAGGAAATGCCAGCTGGGCCCTCTGTTCTCAGCCTGTGGCCCTGAGTGGGGAATCGCTAAATGCAACTTCTTCATAAAGGAGCAGGAGAATAGAGATCAGACGCCTCGGGCCTGCTCCACTGCTGCACAGATGCCACCAGTGGGCCACTAGGAAAGCCAGTCTGCTTAGGATCAGTAAGCATGCCCACCACACAGTGGCCAGATTCCACCGAGGAGCAAAGGGTCTAAACTAGCAGTTAATAGGTCTGTAAGAGGCCCACTGTGGATCAAAAACTTCAGCTTGCATCGGAGACGGTATGGGGAGGAGAATCCAGAGCAGGGCAAGATCCATGTGGCCTGAGATAAAGAAAGGACTGGAACTCAGAGTGGAACTCAGCCTGGGCTTGAATTCTGTTCCTTGTCAGTCTCTGCAATCCAGACATGGTAAGAATCGCTGATCCTGGCCCACGGGGCTTCTGGGCTCCCTTCTCAATAACTGACATATCAGAGCCTGAGGAGGTGATGAGGGGCTCGGCCTCAAGCCCCAGGAAGCCACGCCAGAGGCCTGAGGTAAGAGCACTGCAGGAGGGGAAACGGCCACGTGTTGGGCCCTGGCTACAGCAGGAGGCTGGGTGGCGGAGGACAGGGAGACAAGTCTTGGGGCTGCGGCAGGATGAGCACAGGGGTACTTAGAGCAGGGGCTGGCGAAGCTGGCAGGTATGCGTCGTGACAAGGAATTTGGATTTTATCCTGGTGCAGCAGAAGAGTGGAAGATTTTAAGTGGGGCATGAATATAGTTGAATTGGTAGCTTAATTTACATTTTTAACAATCCTGACAGCTGCTGTGTGTATGTAATGAATCATGTGGGAGGTCAAACTTTTCAAGTGTTACTGAAAATCTATTGTGAAAATTCAGAATGTATTGAGGCCACGAAGCAGTCTTTTTCTGAACCATTTTCCCCACAGGTGGTACAGACAAGCTCCTAGAACTTCTAGCACACTCCCACATTCTTTAAAAACCCACAGTACACTGTAAGATGGCCCTTTCTGGCAATGTATTTCTGACACAATTTTAATTTGGGGGTGTTTCTCCTCCAAAAGCAAAACAAAAGAAAACAGTAAGAAAAATACACAGTTGATCCTTGAACAAGTTAGGAGTTAGGTGTTCTGATCGCTGCACAGTAAAAAATCACATGTAATTTTGATTCCCCAAAACTTGACTACTAATAAAGAGCCTACCCTTGACCAGAAGTCTTGCCGATAACACAATTAACATATATTTTGTTATATGTATTACATACTATATTCTTATAATACAGTAAGCTGTAAGAATGTTATTAAGAAAACCACATGGTAAAGAATATATGTTTACAATACTGTGTTGACTCAAAATCCACATATTAAGTGGACCCAGACATTCAAACCCAGGTTGTCCAAGAGTCAACTGTACTCTTTTATAGCAAAGGGCTATACTTTCACTAGATATTTTGTTACCAATTAATGCAAAGTTAGCTGTTTATTGACAATTCATAGCACTTTCTACTATCTCCTTACTATTCAAACTCTGATACTATGAAAACATTTCCTTTCAGATTAAAAAGATTTTTTTCACTAGTTCAATAATGATAGAGAAATAGAAGTATCACCCCAGCCTTTTACAAAGATTTCCCCTTCAAAAGTAAAAATAAGAAAATAGCCACTAAAGCAAATGGTTAGTGTAGAATATGATTTGCATCTTTTAGAACTGGAATGCCCTTATATAATCACTCTTTCAAAACTTATGAAAATATGTCTATTTATCTAGAGCCTTCCATTAAGCAGTTAAAGTGCTTTACAAATATCATCCTCATAATAACCCCATAAAGAGAGGAGAGTTTGCTATAAAAGTTCATTGGGCGTGAAAACTTGGCTCAGTTATTCAACAGCTTGATCCAAAAGCAATTATTAAAATTAATTTTTAACAGCAACAAAAATAATTTGGCTGAAAAAGTAAACTAATAAGCAGTCAACTAGTTACCCATGGAACATTTCCTCTACACAAAGGCTGCCATTCGTTACCCCAACACACCAAATTACTTCTATGAAACCAGCTCCTATAAATTGCAATAGCCCAGAGGACTGGTGTCAGGGCTGTCTTGAAAGCACTGGACTCCATTTTATAGTAGCACCTGGTCCTACATTTGTAGTGCCCTTATGTCTGGCACCAAATGAGCTGGGGAGATAGTGATTTCCTAATGAATTATGGCTGAGTAAAAGAGCCTTCATGGTGCATGTGGGATAGTCCACTAATTGCTGAAGGACATACAGATTCACTCCAGCCTCCCCTCCCTGGTGAGCTCCACTATTTGCACATCTGGCAATCCTGAGGTCATCCTGGCAGATTAAAACATCAAAGGGATGGGGTGGCTCTGTGGAGCAAGCAGTTGTGCACGGATGTACTTGCTGGTGCAAAATGCCAACTACCATAAGCCCTTTCCCAGGTTCTGAGGAGCAGAGGCCATAGGAAGGAGGCCAAGTCTATGGAATCTACCACTTGGAGGTCAATGCCTCCTTTGCCAGCTTTCTATCTCCATTGTCGGCTATTTCTCTCTTTAGCCATGGTCATATTTCCCAGATGAGAAATGAATGCGGCATAAAAGCAGCTGGTTCTATATGATAATGAGAGGCTTAAAACATGCACTTAGTTTTCCTGGTTCTTAAATCCAGGATTATCTGATATATCCCTAGAAGTGACTAGAAATGACCAGGCAAGGAAACCTTCCCAATCTCTTCATTGCATGGCATGGTGAAAAAAGGATTCATGGTCCTCCTTTGCCACCCACTAGTTGTGTTATTTGCACAAGTGACTTGTATCCACTAAACCTCTGTTGCCTCATCTGTTAAATGGGTATAATACTCCACAGGGAGGTTGTGAAGATTACATATGCTAATGAATGTGCAATGCCTGGCATGAAACAGATGCAAATTATTGTCCACCTTCTTCTGTTTTCAGTGATTTCCATCCTTTTGTACCTGTTATTCTCAACTGCAAATTTTTTAATCCATTCAAAATGGACTATCCATATCTATTTCATACTAATAGGCCAGGGTAGTGATTTAAAATTGGCTTTGGATCAAGCAGAGCTGTGGTCAAAAACCCAGTTGTACTACTTATTGGCTGTCTGAGCTTGGGAAAGTTTATGGAAGCCATGACTCAGTTTCATCAGGTGTCAATGGATTACTAGGAACATAACTGCAAGGGGGTAAACCGTGGTCTTTCTCAGCCCTAGTCGGTATCGTCCCTGGGGCCTAGGGCACCCTAAACAAATGCCACTTCCTAACAACACTTTCTTTGCTTGGTCATGAGACACCAGACAGTAGCCCACAAGACCTTAGAAATAATGCCTCTTGGCTGATGTTGATTTGGGTGCCCATGCTGTTTGAAACATTAGTGGGTGACAGGATTTACCTCTAAAGTTTAAAAGCTTTGGTAGGTAAAATATGCCTGAACAGTTCTGGAATCTGGTCTGGTCACCCTCAATGCCCCTGGGAGGACTAGCCTGATGTGCCTGGGCACTTGCAAGAAGACTCAGGACTGTTTCCAGCTGGCCCCTTAATGAAGCAGAGTCCAACAGAGAAACGCTACTAAAACAACTAGACCCGCCTTATCTGGCCAGGGACTCTCTTCACACCTCCCCTGGGTCTTAGGAGGGGGGCGGTGGGGAGATGGTAAGAAAGCTCCTTCTTACCCATACACTGAGTACTGAGCCTCAGGGTAAAGCCCATTCATTTTTCACAGAGAAAGAATCTACTTTCGAAGTCCACCTCTAAAATTAGAAAAGCAGTCCTAAATCAGACCATTACAAGTGCTTCTCACAGTGTCTGGCACACAAACCTATTGTTTTCTATCGCAAGACTCTACCCATTTATTAGAAGTCTTTTGAGAAATACTCTATAATTATGTTGTATATTTGAACTTAAAATTGTGGTGAAATTGGCTCCACAAATATAAAAATGAGCATCAATATAGTTCATGTTTAGAAAAAGAAAAAAATAAGACTAAAAGATTCAGGCATAGGGAGTCAGTCTTGGGACCCATGAGAATGACACTTTATTCAGGAGAAGCCATCCCTGCACATGGGTTGCTAACTCTTTCTTGAAGCACATCCTGGCTAATCCTGTTCTAACCCATTTGATCATCACAGAAACGACAACGCCGATTCACAGATGAGGGGACTGAAGAAAAGAGACTCTAAGTAAATTTCCAAAGATCACCCAACTGGTAAATTGTCAGAGCTGGTTTCAAACTCTGGCATCTGGCTCTAAAACCTGGCCTTTTAATCACTCTACTCTTAGTCACAACTTCTAAATCAAATTTCAAGACCCTTTCTCCATCATAATTTGCAGAAGAGCCTTTGCCTTAACATCTACAATGTGGGCAGCATTAACATTTCAGGAGAGATTCCTATGCAGACAGTTAGGATCCCTGGTTCCTATTCCCTATTCCTGCCTTAGAACAGACTAATCTCCCTCCTAGATCCAAATGCCCCTGGTATATGGAAGGGAAAGGGGGAGAGGACAGGAGACAACCTTGCCCCCATTAAGAACCATTATAGTAAACAGAAAACAAAATTGAAAGGACATCAAGAAAACTTAAACAAGAAATACCTGTTAGAAAGCAAAGGAAGATAAAGAAATGAGAGACAAAGGGAAGGTACACACCAGATTTCCTCCCCTTTCCTGCACTGTTCAATAGGTAATTAGACTAAAACAATCCAAACTTCTGAGAAGTCATCAGAACCCAGCAGCTAATAGAAGACTGGTTTCTGAAAACAAATCCATATATGGTAGGCATTCTTAATCTGTTCTTTCATAAACTCTAAGCCCAAGATTTCAAATTAACCTATGACCTGCCAGACAATCTTCAGTCCACAAATCTGACCTCTTGATGGGAGCATGGTGGAAAGTTCTCAACTGTGTTCAGCCTCATCTAAGAGAACTCAGGCGGTCCCAGAATAAAAACTTGAATTTGGATTCAAAGCCTGGTTGCTACAATTAATAAGAACCTATATTCTGACAAAGGGACAAGCATTTGGCTTCAAAAATATAGACAGCCAAGAAGGTCAAGCTGATGAACACAACAAGAAGTAAAACACCCACACTCCTTCCTCAGGCTGCCCTCACTTCTCCATCATTAGATGGGGTGCCACTCTGAGAGACCATCTAAAGGTAACTCCCCTAGCTGACTACAGAGAGAGGGTTACCTCTGCAAAGCCGGGCTTAGGATGTAGGATTTGAAGTGCCCGGTGATGCTTATGCTCCTAAGAACTGGAACACCTGCCATAAAGTTATACCGTCTCATCCATCACCTATTCACCACTCCTTCTTGTCTTCCTCCTTCATTCTGCCCTCTACTCTCTTTCCCCTCCTTCCATTCCCTTGGCAAATCCAAACATCTTTCCCCAGGCTTCCTTTGTAATTACCCTAACAATGGGCTTCTTCTGAGGACAATTTTACACAGAAATCATAAAGCCAGAAAGGGATTTTGGCAAGAATTCCAAAGCAATCACATCCAGATTTCAGAAAACCATGCCAGAAGATACTCAGCTCCCCTAATCCCTGGTCTATGTACTGACATGTGCCAAAGAGAACAGGAAAGGATGCTAAAAGGGATGAGGATAAGGGTGACCGTAACAAGTCCCCCTAAGGAAGTCTCATTTACACTAGCAATCATTCACAGCTTTGGCAAAGATAGTCACAGCCCTCCTTGCAGTATTTCAGCCAACAACATAGCAGCCTGCCTCTTCTCGCTGACACCAGCATTAACAATGACATCCCTGGAGGTCCACACTGCTAACAACCTGGGCTTGTTTATATTTTGACACCAATCTGCAAAAAGGCAGCTTCCTCAGCCCACCTGCCTGATTCAGGAGAAGCCATCCCTGCACAGGGGCTGCTAATTCTGACTTTCTTGAAGCACATCCTGGCTTCTGGGAGAGCTCCCCCTACAAAATGTGAAGCATCAACTCTCCTCTGATGATGGTCATTACATTATTTTCAGGCTTTCTTAAAAGTGCCAGGCACTCCCTATTTACAAGGATACTATTAGCTCTCTTGCAAGAAAGAGAGGAGTTCAAATCATTGCATACCTTTCCTCCCTAACCAGCTAAACACAAGGGATGCTTCGGTCTGTTAAAAACCCAAAGTGCCATTTTTGCAACCTACACTTTAACACTGCTCATCTCTAGGAAAGACACCTCTTAGAGTGCCCACAAGTCCAGGACGGGATTTAGGACGAACTGATCTAATCTTCTAAGAACTGAAAAGCTCTCTCAAAGTGTAGACTTATTTGGACCTTAGGATGTCAGAAAAACAATCTGGAAATAAGGCACCAAAAGAAGGCATAGGCTCTGACCCTACTAACCTCCAGGTTAAACCAGAGCAGCTTCACATTTGTTGAAAGGCTATTACTAAGTGGTATTTCTTAAAATTAAGACATTCGTTATTAGTTTAATAGACTATGCCAGAAAGACATGAAAGCCAGTCAGCCAGCAGAGTGAGACAAAACATGGTCATGATTACCCTGGAAAAGTTCTTTAGGAAGAGCAACAAGCCATATCTCAAGAAGCTTCTAGAATAAGTTTTTCAGTAAACAACTTTTTATAGTGTCTCACGTTTTGTGGGTCAGGAATTTGGAGGAGCAGTGGGGTGATGCTTCTGTCCCAGAGGCGGCACGCGGTGGGCGGTGGGCTAGTCCACAGCATCGAGGTGGCTTCATTCACATTTCAGTGAGGATGCATGGACGGCTGGCTTCAGGAGACTGGCCACTGCATCACCGGCCACAAAGGCTATAGGGCAGACCTTTTCAACAACAGCTCAGGGCTGGAAAAGCAGTGTTCCTGCAAACAAGCCAGAAACTGCACGGCCCTCTATGACCCAGCCTCAGAAGCCACACCATGACACTTGCTCTGACCTCAATGGTCAGAGTGGTGATAGGCCACCCAGATTCAAGGAGGTGGAACTTATTTTAAAATCCAGAAGCTCCCCAGCCATATTGTCTAAAACATAATTCAAAGACTCTGAGGTAAAGTTAATTTGCACTTGAACCTGGATGTAAACTCAGAATTGCTTGATTCAGGGTTTGGGCCAGACAAAAAAGAACCAGAGTGATTGCTTTTCAAAAACCTGGTCAAAAACAGCAGGGAAACAGCCCGATGGCATTATCCAGTCTCGATAAAGACACCTGAGGTTGAGAAATTGGCCATATGCCCTACTACTACCAGGAAATTCTGAACTGACAAGGTAGAGATTTGGGTAACTGGACCAATCACTCTTCTTTATACAGCTCCGGCCGTCAGAAACTTCCAAGAGAGATTTCACTGAGGCTGCCTTCCCTTGAGACATGAATCCCTAATGCTTTACACTCATCGCCTCTGAGTCATCCCTTGCACAGTACACTCACTATTTTCTCTAACTCATACTCACGGAGGCAAGATGATGTGTGACAGGACCTTGACCTGAGATCACCTGAGGGAACAACTGGCTGAAGGCACCCTCTAGC
Organism: Canis lupus dingo; assembly: GCF_003254725.2. Taxonomy (NCBI): domain Eukaryota; kingdom Metazoa; phylum Chordata; class Mammalia; order Carnivora; family Canidae; genus Canis; species Canis lupus. Next base: position 28,059,466 of record NC_064245.1, on the reverse strand, counting down.
ACTCTCGGTGTTCTCAGCCAAGGTCACTGGGCCCTCCCCTCCGCCTCCTCCCTGCCAGCACATCTGGCCAAGTCTCAGGGTGGGAGTCCTACTGACATCGAGTCAGTAGAGGCTAGGGACGCTGCTCAACACCCTACAATGCACCACACGGCCCCATGACAAAGAACTATTCCCCACAAAATGTCAAAAGCACCAAGACTGGGCAGCTGTGCCGCAAGGCACGCACTCTAACGGAGGGGACTGTGAGGCAGACCCGCCTAGAGGCCTCATTACCCCTCCCTCCGGGTCTCCGAACTGTGCACGTACAGTTGATTTTCTAGGAGTTAAATGTGCACATGTGGTGGCTCCACTGGAGTACCTCGATTTTATTTCATTTTTAAAGGCTTTTATTTATTTATTTGAGAGAGTGAGAGTAAGAAAGAGAAGAGAGCATGAGTGGGGTGGGGCGGGGGGGAGAGGGAGCAACAGACTCCTGGCCTCGGAGCAGGGAGCCCCACGTGGGACTTGATCCCAGGACCCTGGGGATCATGACCTGAGCCGAAGGCAGATGCTTGAGCCACCTGGGCACCCTGAATACCTCAATTTTAAAAAGTGTTGTTCTCCCGAGTCTGAAAATCCTAATTCTCAGGAAACTATTCTTTAACTTAATTTTTAAAAGTCACTTTTAATTTAGATGGCCCAGTCACTCAGGTAATACCGAAGACAAACAAGAAACAAATGTTAGGGATTCAGTACTCGGTGGCCCCCATATGCTCTGCTCTTTTGTTTCTTAATAAGCAGGAATGTTTACGCACGGGTATCAGCAAGCCCGTTAGGGACTAACAGCCCCCCTTTCCGTGCTGGCACCTGTGCAGTGTGGGGTGGGGGCGTCCTTTACATCTGTCATCTCACAGCAGGACAATGGCAGCAGTGACACAGATGCGGCCCAAATGGCCAAACACGCCGTGGCCCTGCTCTCTGCCCCTCCACCACACAGACACCTGCCTGCACTCCTGAGGCGTCGCTCTCCTCCCGCCGTCATGCTCTCCCACATGCCCTGCTCTGTTTGTGGCACAGCTTTATCCTTACAAATCAAAAGCTGTCAACTTAGCAGACAGAAAACTCCATTTATAAACTCTTATGTTCACCTTCGGAAACTCCTGATGGTCATTTTTATTGGGTCTCTTCCACCACAAATTTGTAAAGCTACTTCCTATTTCAAACATTAATTGCTATTTTCCTCTTAAAACAAGGTTTCAATGACACCAGTACATGGCACATAAAACCACAATTCCCTCAGTGAAATAAATTACATCGCTGGGCTGGTGCAAACTGCAGCAGCAGACTATTAGCAGGCCAGGCCCGTTAATGGTGTGTGATGTGTTGCCATTCTCCCAAGACAAACATAAACACTTGCCACACAATTTTGGCTTTGCATCTCCTTTCCCACTAACATTTTACCCCAGGAGGTCGAATCTTAGCTGTCCCAGAGTAGGTGGCCACTGAGCACGGCCCTCCCTTGGTAGGCATTTCTCCCAACCAACCCGGACTCTCGAACCAATCTGCCACAGGGCTAATTTAATTTCTAAATGGCTATTAATTTGACCTCATGTCAAATACTGACTCTAGAACTCCTTTGATCCTAAAGGCAGAGGAAGCCCTGGGAGATGCCCATGTACAGAAACCGTCTGCCCCAGACAAAGGGTAAACACAGGCCCCAAGTGCCAGGAAACTCCGTCCACAGCAGGCTGTGACACGGAAGCAGCGGCCTCCGTGTTGAGGAGGCAGGACAGGCCTCAAAACAACATCAGTTATAAACATGCCCCAAGCACCTCTGCAGAGCACGGCAACAATTCTGAAGAAAGGTCCAGAAACTACTGGATTACTCAGGTAGACTTGCTCCCATTGTAGAAGCAATGATGCTTGCCACCTACTCGGAATGCCTTACCTCCGTCATCTCAGTTCATTCTCATAAGAGTTCCAGAGTGGGGTATGACTATCCTCTTTCTACAGAGAAGGAAGCTGAGCCCTAGAAAGACTGGTAACTTGCCTAAGGTTGTAGAGCCTGCGTGTGGAGAGCAGAGACTGGAACCCAAGCCCTCTTGACACAAGGCTAGGTTTTCCCCACCACAACCCCCCCACCCCCACCCCAAACACAGACTCAGTCCAGCCCCGGCCTTGGCCAGGGCCCCAGCAGTAAAATGGGGCTGGAAAGGGCTGTCTCCCAAATATTCTCTTCTCCCAAAAACCTGATATGATACATAGCTCTCTAATGTTCAGTAACTGGTACAATACTTAAACAGACTGCATAATCAGCTAACAAAATCCAATGCTGTGTATTTAATCATTAACATTTTTAGGCTTTAGAAAATGCACGCTCCTTAGTTTCCAGGTGAGCTGGGCTGCTTGTCGGGTACAACCAGGCTCCAGTTACAAGGACTAGAAGACAAGGACCAAGACATCCTTGCAACCCGGCCAGACTGGAGGAAAAACTCAGTCTTCTCATGAAGACCTTAGGGTTCAGGTGTTAGAAACAGAGGTTGATTAAACTAGGGTGGAGATCAGGGATTGAATCCTGGTTCCTGGGAAAGAGCACAGCAGGGAAAGTGATCAACTAGAAAAAACATGGAAGGAATAAGTGGAAGAAAAGATGAACGCGTTAAAGACTTTTCTGAATTTTAAAGTTCTCTGAATTATAAAAACAAGAGCAAGATATCAGCAAAATAACCACAGACTTTGATTCTTACACTCCTACTCTATAAAACTATACTTATATGATTTATACCTGATTTGGGAGTAAATAATGGGTGTGTAAAGTACAATAAGTGCAATAAGAAAATCATGAATATGAACTCCTCTTTTAACTGATTAACATTAAACTTGTAAGCTAGTTAGAATGCTATGAATCCACAATTCCATCACATTTGAACATTTAATTTTGTCAATGTGAACACTACTATCTAAACCTCCATTAACTTTTTTTCTGCCTCTTGGCTACAGACCCCATAGACTGCTTTAAAAAAAGATAAAGAGAACTACTGAAATTAAACTATGCCACCTGCAATAAAATAAAGAAAGAAATAAAAAGCATGCCTTCATGAATAGGCAATGCTGCACCACTTTTCCACTAAAAGGTCTGTTTTCTAAATTACCCTTCATAAATGTGCAGAGCTCACAGCTGGGGAGTCAGGCATTCCCACCTCACGTTTGCTTGTACATATTAGAATCCTGAAGAGACTAATCAGGTATTCCCCACATGTAAATGATTTCAGGAAACTAGATATTCCAAATAAGCTGCTTTTGTCGACTTATATATATAGTGTTAAAAACTGAATTTGTTTCTAATTTGCATGGTTTTGCACACAGAATATTTTCAGTTCAATTTAAACATTTGCCATTCATTTCCAAAGCACTATGCTTTGGAAGTGCACATGCACATCAGGACAGGGACACAAATAACTCCACTGGTGACAAAGAACAGCCCCCATGAAAAGTTCAAACACCAGACTGTGAGGGCACTACCGCAAAATCACTTCCCAAAGCCTCATTTTCACCAAAAACCAAAGTAATGATTAATGCCACTGTGCAAGATTTAGCTTGCTCTTTTTTTATTCAAGCTTTAACAATCTAGCCAATGGAATCATTCTTCTTCCTGCTATGGAGACCTGGTCAGACCCACCTTTGGTCTGCAGCATGCCTGCCGGCCCTAGATCAATAAGCCCTGTGTTCTTTAATACAGAACAGGAGCCACTAACCCAGCTGACTTTCTGTAGTCATCAATCAGGGTTAGACTACAGCTTGTCTCATAACCCACCAGAAGATGGAATGTCTGCCACATACTTCCTAGAAAGATGCAAGGACACATCGTACGAGATCAGTATCAGCAGAAGTCAGATAAACCAGTGAAAGGGCCATCAGGGAGGAAGAACTTCCAGAAAGAATAGTGTTCTCATTCCCTGACGTGACACAGAAAATTCCACACGAAAGTGGTTAGTTGCCAAGGGTTCCAGAAGAGGCACTCTTGCCCCTGGACATCAAGGCCATATGATGAAGCCCAAAGGTCAATTTAAATTTAAAGGTCAATTTATACCTCCATCGAGGATGGGGTGATGGGTAGATGGACCAGGTTCACTGGGTGGACAAAACCCACCAAGCACCAAACAATAACATGTCCTCACTCAGTATTTGTGAATTTAAACAAAAGTCATTGCCTTACAAATTCTCTTTGGCAACTTTCAGGATTTATTTTTTAAAGTAAGTAAACCCTACCCCTAACACGAGGGCTCCCCAATTCATAACTCCGAGATCAATGCTTTACCAACTGAGCCAGCCAGGCACCCCCTCTTTGGCAACTTTTAATCTTGAATTAACCAACCTCCTGTAGCTGAACTTTAAAATTTCATGTAATGGTAAATCTTGTTTTGTAACTGGAAAGTTCACCAGGGGAGAAGCGAACAGCACCGCCTTGCCTTATGGGCCTGACGCAGCAGCGTGGCTTCCCACCGCGGGCCCCTGGGGACAGCGCCCTCCTGGGACCTAGTGACTCGCTCGGGGCCAGTGACAGACAGAGCCGGTGCGGCAATGAGCTGGGCAGTGGCAGAGACCTGGTCTGCTGGCTCACGGCCTCCGTCAGTACAGAGAACGGAGTCCTCCTCCGTCCCTGCAAGGCGCGGCCCGGCCCGAGCCCGTCCTGCCATCACGCCACGGGCCTTGTACACGCGCACCTCAGGCACACTCGAAGGCCCGAGGCTTCCCCCGAAAACGAGGCCCGGGGCGGCAGGAGGGCGGGCTCCTGACTGCGGGTACCGTCAGGGGTGGGGGGCAACCCCAAGCCTGTGTGCTCCACAATTGTCTGGATGCCTCCAGGGAGGCTGCGAGGAGGGCCGCCACCTCTCCACGGCCCAGGCTCTGCCCCTTGCACACAACAATGTCGCTGTGCTTCCTCCCACCCATCCCCGGCCTCAGAAGGCCTGTCTTCCCCTCGACTTCACCACCAACTTTCTGTGATCCGGGTCATCCTGTCGCGTCTCGATTTTCTAATCTACACGTAATTACAATCAGCTACATGAAAGCTACTTGGCACCTCTTCTCACACTTTCTTCAGACTATAAAGACACCTCAGAGAGCACTGGACTAGGAGTCAGAAGTCCTATGTTCATCTGTATCATCAGTCACCTAACAAGTGCATATTAAGCCCCTGCTACATGCCAGGGACCAAAGTTACAAAGATGAACGGGCAAGACAGACAAGGGCCCGTGACCTCAGGAGGTTTTGGTCAAGTCATTCGCCATCTTTAACTGAAATCAAAGGGCTTGCACAAGCTCTTTTAAGTCCCTTCCAGCTCTCCTATTCTGTTCTCCCCGCTTTCGTGCCAAGAGGGGACTGAAGCATTCTGGAATGTTCTGCTTCCCTGAGCAGATGCTATTTTTACTCCACGTACATATAGCTCAGGCTGCAGACGTGTGACTTATCTCCATTCTGCCAAGCATAAACGACTCATTTTCATCCCAGAGTTTATTAGACCGAGTGGAGCCCTCCTCCAGAAGGCCCACTGGCAGGCACAGCTCAGGCTCTCTGGCACAGAGACCCTCACAGCCCCACTCCTTCCACACAGAGGAAATCTGGTTCCTTCAGATCAAAACTACACAAAAACAGGAGCAGGGCTGCCAAGGCTTCCTCACATGTCGCCTGGGTTTGTTTATTTCTTCTTCATCAACTCACATCATTTCTGACACTGCACTTCAACTTCCTGGACACAGCCAGGGAGAAAAGCTTTTAAGATGCACTGAAGTACGGCCAACTTCTGATTAGCCACGGTAATGGAGGAAAGGATCAGCATGGCCAAGGCAAGAGGACTCCTGCCTCTAAGTCCCACAGGGCACAGATTCTTGAAAAGAATGGGGAGAAGTGTTAGGGAAACAAGTGAACCCCCCTTCCCCAACTGCCCTCAGTTAACATTTCAGGAAACACTTGGCTGGAGTTTTGCTTTCTGGGAGTTCCCAAGAATACCACATCTACGAGAAAGGGAGAGGCCTCCAGTTTCCATTATCACTTTATAGGGGGAAATATCAGCTCCTGAATCAATGGGGGAATAGATTTTGATAAGAACTATACAAACTGAATCTATGACTAAATGTCCTTAACAGTGCTTAAGGTTTTTATTAGCACATCTTCAGAAAAGTTTTCTGTTTCTCAGACCTAAGTTCACAAATACTAAGCAGAAATGTATGCGGTAGAGGGGGAGAAGCTGGAGAGAAGGAAGCAATCAGCCGTGAGATAGTAGGAGAGTGAATGAAGATGCTCATGGGAAAAGCTGGGCCCCAGAAACCAAGCAGCAAGCGGCAGGGGTGTGGACACTTGAGGCCACGGTCCTTCCTGATCACACTCACGGGCATTCCAGAAGTTACTCAACACGTCTTGACGATTTCAGACATACAAATAGGCCTCCCCATGCTCCCCTCTCCCATCCTCCCCAGCCCCCACCCCGCCTTGCCCTACCCACCCTGGTCCCTTTGCTCCCACTCCCCGGGCTGCCTTGGGGAATGGTGCCAGCTGGTGGCTGGTGCACAGAACTATTAACCACTACTTTTCTCTGGTTCCCTTGGAAGAATCTTCATCATTCTCCTCCTCTTTCCTCGGTTTCTTTCATAATGACCAGAGAGAACCTAATTTGAAAGTTAAAAGTCCGGAGGGAAGCCCGGCTCCCCTACTGCCCTCCTGGGAGACATAGGATAAGACCCCGAGCCTCTCCCCACCTCACTCTCTTCTCTGTAAACCCGGGTAGGAGGACATGCCTCCCGAGCAGGGCTTTGGGATGTGGCTGACATGAACACACACCGGGGACAGGACAGCGCCAAGCAAAGAGCAGCACAGCTCTCACCTTTCTGCCGATCCCCCGGTAAGATGTGACACCTGAACGCTACTCCGCTGCCAGGCATGTGACGACCATCATGCTCCAAATAAATAAACGTGTCAACAGGTGACTGGCAAGCCTGCCCCAGAACTAAAGCACGTGATCCTGATTCTAAAGGCGCTCTCTTGCCTGGTGGTTCCTTTATTTTCAGGGTGAATGCCACGTTCCTGAGCGATTGGCAGAGCTCCACCATGTTGGGACACACACCTGTTGGGATCTACTGTTGTGAAGTCCCTAACTCAGAGAGCCGGAGAACCTGTGCTCCCGGCCCTGGTGCCCAGAATGGCGACTGTGCCTCCCCAGGCCCTCCCCTGGTGCCCAGAAACACAGCGCAGGCCTGCTGGGAGGGGAAAGGCCAGCGCCCTCGAGGCTCCGCTGCATCCCCAAATGCCATCCCACCATGATAAAGACCTCAAAGAGGATAATGAAATTATCTCCTCTGCCTTTTATTCCTCAGTAACAACCACAAAATTAGATGAAATGACCCCTTGCTCCTCTAATTTAAGGCCTATTTTATTACCTTCAACCCCAATTCTCTCTCCTTTAAACAGATCTAAGACCCCGAAGACCCACAAGCCAATGGGATTAGTAATTGACAGCTCCTTCCTCCAGGCCTGTTCTCCAGAGGGCGCTTCTCCTTCCTCCAGGGTGGGGTCACAATCAGTTCAATCTTCATGCTTCAGAGACATCCCCTTTGAACAAGATCAGATGTTTCTCCACCCCTGCCTGGTGCTCCGCTCAAAGGAGCAGCAGCCCCTTCTGGCTCAGAGCATTAATGTCAACTCAGCCAGAAAGGCAAAGGCAAAAAGAAGAGGTCAACACAGTTAATTGTCCACCAGGCTCAGATGCAGGCCCCCTCAAACTCGCACCTTGGGAGGGCTGATCACCCCCATAAAATACTAACTGCACTTTGAACCTAGGAACAAGGAGAGTGAGGACTATTTTCCCCAGCCTGCTGCGCTGCAATGGGAGCTCCAGCTATTTGTTTTCTTTTTCAGTTTGTGGCCATAAAGGGGAGAAGGACACTCTGCAGCAACTCCAGGCAGGCGGGAGGGAAAGGCAGGGAGGTGAGCCCCAGGCTTGGCTGTCAGGAAATAAAGGAGAGGAAAGATAAGCATCAATGGCGGTGGTATAAGGGGAGCCAAGCAGGGCTTCCTCCAGCTTTGAGGAAGAGACCTGAAAGAGCACGACTGCAGAAGCCCAGAAGGGACCTGAGAGGACAGGATTCCAGGAGCCTCAGAAACAAACCACGTGTAAGAAAGGCTTTATAGAGAAAAGCAACCATTTAAAATTTAAAATGCAGAGTATTTACTCTTCATCATTAAAAGAGATGAAAGAGGAAATTCTTTTACCCTCTTTTACCTATTTGGGAAAGTTACTTTTATTGACTAGTTATCCAAAGGCCTCCTTCCAACTCAGGGCTGTAATTGTAAAAAGATGCTAAGAAACTGACAACAGCCATTTCTTAACTGAAAGAGGACGTGAGAATGATCAAAACAACAGTTGTTTAAAAAAGCCAAAGTCCAAGATATTCCATTTACAAGCAAGTCTACCTGGAAACAAGTACTTGTAAGTTACCTTTGACATCAACAACAAGCTCCTATAGTGAGTAAGACAAACCAGCCAACAAATCACAGCTGACAAGCGACCTGATCAAAGTACAAAGTGGCTCCTAAATGATGCATTGGCTGTGCCCTAAACACGGAAAAAAAGCAAACTCTTCCCAAAGATGTCAATTCCTGGGTGCAGCTTGGCAATGAAACTTGAAAGCCTATTTTGGAGACTTTACTTCTTCTTAAGAAGAAAAAAAGATAAAGGCTGAAGCCTGACCAAAAAATCAAAGACACCTGAAGGGAGAGGCACCATTTACTGTGTGTATCTGCAAGCAGCTGAAGTCTGGGTTCCCTGGCATTTCAGCGATGAAGGACGTGGCCAGTCAGAGACCAGCACGCTAATGATACTGGAGTCACAGTTGCTGTGTCCGCTGGTTGCCTTTGCTCTGATGGTTCCCAAACGTCTACCCTGGATACAAGGGGCCCATGCTGGACAGTGTCTTTGGATCAAGGCCAACACTCCAAACAACTATAGTAAACATACACGCACACGCACACAGGCCCTGATATACAAATTCTACTGCTGAGGCACCAGAAACCCATCTTTAGAAACAGTAAACATTTCATGAAAGAAGAACCTCCCTCCCCCAAAACACAAAGTTCAGAACTCTAAGAAAATTCAGGAACTATATCACTTCTTGGGCTAATTAGAATGAAGTGGGGTAGTCAAGATTCAACTAGAGAAGGCTAGTGAAGCGTGTCTGAATGCATATGTCCTTGTGAGAGCCCCGTAGAGAGGGGGACCAGCTCAGTACCTTGATGATTTGACCTACATCATTCTCTTTCTAACTACAGTAGGCTCGTGTTGTAAAAGAGGAGTCACTCTGAGAATCAGGTAACTTCTAGAGGCTCCGTGAGTTGCTAACTCTTACCAACTGGTAAGCACTCCCCAAGGATCTGGCGGTGGAAAGAGGAGACACACAGCCACCACCTGACATTCAGCTTCTGTAGTGATAGTGCAACACATAACAGGCAAGAATACCTCAAATTCCCAAAGCTACTAAAAAACTAAAACTCACTCCAATTTTAACATCTGGGCTTTTAAGTCGCAATTAATTTCCTCAATTTATTTTTCAAGTGTAAGAGACAAACTGGCTTCTACGGAGACTGGAAATTCCTGGGCAAAGCTGAAGTCCTCACTCTTCCCCAGCCCTAGGAAATTTTAAGAACACGAATAGGGTCAGCTGAGAGTCAAATTTCTTGTACTGCTTTGTCTTTCACTAAATTCCTAACCAAAGCAGCTGGAAAGGCTGAATGATAAGTAGCGTTAATGTAGCAGCAAGATGGGAAGGCAAAAGTAAAGACTCAAGACCATACTCTCCTCCTATGTGAAGACCCAGGTCTCACTCTGGTTTCAATATTCAGTGAACCACCACCGTGGAGGTTGCTACTCCCCACCCACAGGATGAAGCAAAATGGCATTGAGCCAGTTAGCACACACCTCAAGGAACCCATTGTACTGAGAAGTTTGGGGGAGACTGGGTTGCGCACTGATTTAAAAGCTTTTTGTTAGAATTAGCTAAACCTCAACTGTGTTTTAAAACACATGCCCAAACCACTCAGAAATGTTTTTATTTCCTCAGTTGTAAATTGGGAAAGTCTACTGCTTATTCCTTTACTGCCTATACATTTAGACACATGTTCAATCCCAGGGCTGACCAGGGCACCCGGGGTCTGGTTGACAGTGGTCTCTCCCAGGGTGGCCAAGAGGGCTGGCTGCTCGTGGCCACAGGCTGTGGTTTAGTACACTAGTGCTCCATAACCCGCTTATTACTCCACACAATGACACGAAAATGTGTAACTTACCCTTTTCATCAGGGGGAGGAGTCTAAATTCCTATTGACTTAATATATTATGGTAAATTCTCAATTATGCATGGCAATATGAGCAAAAAGGCATAGAGCTGATCCAAAAAGGCATTCTATGAATCACTTCACTGGTTTAGAAATACATTATGATTCTTTTTTGTGGCCAAGCCATAGCTGAGCTTACAAGGGTTTGGTTTTTTTCTTTTTCATTAGACATATTTATTCATTTGTTGAAAATCTCTTCCATGCCAGGAAACATGCTAGGTGGTGGGAGATGGCAGCAAAGGAGCTCACAGCCTAGAGGAAAAAGTTGTGTGCGAACGCAGAAGTAAAGCTCACCTAGCAAGCGAGCGGCCGCATGAGCCGAAAAGCAGTGATGGGTTCTGCTGTAAAGCTGGGGGAAAGACTATGCTCCACAAAGCCTCTCGCTGAAGCAGTCTGACAATAACAAATGAAAACTAAAATTCTGAAAAGAATTCCAAAGGACCAACTCACATGGATGGGAGAAGGGAGCCCGTCTCAAAGAAAAGAATTTGGTAGTGAGAAGGCCAGCAACAAACGACCAGGAGAAAGCCAGTCAAGTACACATCTTCACCCCATTAAGTCTCAACTTCATACCTTACAGGTAATGTCTCCCTACATATACAGATTTCCTTGGTATGAATGAGAACTTTGGGTGGTCATGAGAGTGCATCATGATGGCTAGAGTTTTCCTACAACCCACCTGAGCATGAGCTGGTCCTTACCTGTATGAGCGCCCTTTCACAAGGAGCAAAAACCACAATCCAGCCGTAAATTCAAGAGTTTGCTTCCCAGCTTACCTGAAAAACAACAGGAAAGGGCCATTTTTGTTAATTTGGAACAAGCAGTCTTTTAATGTTTCCAGGGCAGACCTGCAGACCTTGCCCAGGGCTCTTCAGTCTCCAAGCAGAAAGCCTGGCTGGGGGAGGGTGGGTCACAGAGACTTGGGTTAAAACCCCAGTGTTGGAACTCAGTGACAGGGTAACTGAAAGCCAGGTACGCAGCCTACCTGTGCCTTGGTTTCCTCCCTTGCAGCACCCATCTCACAGAACAACCATGCCATGCCTAGAGTCATATGAATGAATATGTGATGGGTTCACCGCCCCTCGGAGCTTATAATCCAGAGAGACAGAGAAATAAACAGGCAGTCATCAGGAGCCTGATGCAGCTGATAGGAGCTGAAGAGAGAAAAATACAAGGTGATGTGAAGCCTTTACAGAAGCCCTAGCTGGTCCTAGTGGGGTCAAAGGAAGCTCGCCAGAGCCGGTGATGGCTATGCTGAGGTCTGCCAAGCAGGAGTTGTCCAGACTAAGAGGACAAGCAAACAGCCTGCCAGGTAGAAGCACCCACAAAATGAGATGCCCTGGAAGCAAGAAGAATATAGTGAGTTCGCCAAAGAAAGGGGTCAATGACCACTGGAGTATTTCGGGGCCAAGAGGAAGACTAGCAAGACATATAGCTGTAACAGGAGGGAATCACAAAAGGCCATGCAGCCATTCTAGGAGAATAAGGCCAAGGCGAATCTATGAAGGGTCTTACACAGGAAAGTAACATGGTCCAGGAACACCACAGACAAGAAGGTGCCAGAGGGAGGCAATGAGAGTCCAACTCAGCTACCCCGAATGCCATAGTTGGTCTGTGTAGGGAGGACCGAGAGAGAGAGAAAGAGAGAGAGAGAGAGAGAGAGAGGGGCCCCTCTGGCATTCCAGGGAACCACTACTTCTGAATTACTATCTCCTCTGGCCTGGGGCAATTCCCCACAGGCAGACACCCCATGGGGAGTGTCCTGCCCCAACACACCCTCCAGGAAGTCCACGAGTGCCTGGTGTCACAGTGGTTCTCAGAGTGTGGTCCCCAGACCAGCAGCAGCAGCATCAACTGGGAATGTGTTAGAAATGAAGGGGAGGAGGGCGGGGGGTGGGAGTGAATGGGTGACGGGCACTGGGTGTTATTCTGTATGTTAGTAAATTGAACACCAATAAAAAAAAAAATTAAAAAAAAAAAAAAAAAAAGAAATGCAAATTCTCAGCCCATCCCAGACCTAGCAACTCAATCTCTGGAGGTGGGGCCCAGCAGTGTGTGTTATTAAAAGCCCTCCAGGGGTGTGTGTGGGAGGTTTAGTCAATTAAGCTTCTGCCTCTGCTCAGGTCATGATTCCAGGGTCCTGGGACTGAACCCCATGTTGGGCCCCCTGCTCAGTGGGGAGCCTGCTTTTCCCTCTCCTCCCTGCTCATGCTCTCTCTCTCAAATAAATAAACAGTATCTCTAAGATAGATAGATAGATAGATAGATAGATAGATAGATAGATAGATAGATAGGAGCCCTCCAGGTGATTCATTTTTATTTTTTTAAAGACTTTTTATTTATTTATTCATCGGGGGGGGGGGCAAAGACACAGGCAGAGGGAGAAACAGGCTACATGCTGGGAGCCCGAGCAGGACTCGATCCCGGGTCTCCAGGACCACACCCTGGGCTGAAGGCGGCGCTACCACCGAGCCACTAGGGCTGCCCCCTCCAGGTGATTCAGATGCTCCCTAAAGGCAGTAAGCACTAAATGGGTGCGGTATCAGGACAGGGGTTGGGGAGAGCATAGGGCTGGCCTGGTCTATTACTTACAATGTTCATTTTTGTTTACAAGAAAATACATAACTTTGTCGGTGCTTGGAACCTCTCCTAGCCCTGCAGACTGATGGGTAGAGAGGCCAGGGCCCACCGCTGTGGGAGGATTTCATTTCCCCAAGAAATGCCACATCCCCTTCTGCAGACTGCATTTGCTTTAGGGCAGGCAAAGGGAACTCCAGTGTCAGTAAAGTGGACACACACTTCTCTCACTTATTTACTCATTCATTCATTCATTTTTATTTTTTTAAAGGTTTCTATTTATTTTTTTTAAGGTTTTAAAAGTAATCTCTGTACCCAACGTGGGACTCAAACTCACAACCCCGAGATCAAGAGCTGCGTGCTCTTTCAACTGAGCCAGCCAGGCGCCTCTCATTCATTGATTTTTAAATACGGAATGCTTCCCAGATTTGTCTGCCGTCCTTGTGCAGGGGCCACGCTCATCTCTGTATCATTCCACCCTTAGTATACGTGCTGCCGAAGTGAGCACACACTTCTCCTTTCATAAAATGCTTCTCCTCCCACCTAGATATAGAATCTGACCACTCCAGAAAAGAAACAGGCCATCCAGAAAGCTCTATGTGGTTGCATGCAAGGGTCAGGTTTCTTTCTGGAGTGTGGAGCACCCTCTGTGGTTACAGAGATACCAACGCCCAGGAGCCATCAAGTAATTCGAGGTTGAGAAAAGCTCGATTCAGCTCCCTCTCTCTCTGAATATCTATCTTCTCTAAGAAAGAAAAAAATTACCCTTCCTCCCAATAAAAGTCTATTTCTCTAAAGAGCAGACAAATTTTTATAGTCTTATGTTTCTATAGTGCTTGCTTTTCTTTCCAAAACATATCTCCAAAACATAAACACAGTATTCGGGTTAACAGAGATCATGGGGATACACCGCGTGCCCCAACCTCACTCAGCTTCCGGAGTTGGCCCCTCTTGGGGCAAAGCCACAGCGAGAGTGGCTGAGCTGCAGGATGTCCAGCAGGTCAAGCAAACCATGGAGTCCAGGGGCACAGCAATGCTGCAGAAATCCCCAGCCTCCGCTACACCGCACCCGAAGGCCACACAGCCCAGCTCCCCGGCCTCCACCGCTGCTCTGTGCAGGTGGTGCCCACGCCGTCTAATGGCCTCTCGTGGGCCCCACATGGCCAATCCATCCTGCACCCCTCACTGCCCACACCAGGTAACTACTGTTCGCCATCTCCCCTACCAGACTCTCAGCTCCCTGAGGGGCTCAGGAAGCTTGTGCTGAACAAATGACTGAATACCCAGACCGACAGACTCCCCTACAATAATAATTTCAGGCCTAGATTCTTCCCCTCATGTTCTCTAGCCCAAAGAAGTAAGGTGACTTGTCCAAGGTCACTGAACAAGTTCATGGTCACACCACGGGAGGCAGGATAGATGGTTCTCAGTGCTTTCCAACACTCACAGGCTGTGTGTTCCCACCTTTCTTGGGCACCAGGAAACCAGCACCCCTTGAAGACAAAGCTATTTTATTTGTAATAGAGTGGGTTGGTTTGGTGTGTGTTTCATCTCAAGACTCTGCCCAAGAGCATGAAGGAACATCTTGTGAATCTTAGAATTAGGGCCCTAAGCCCAATCTAAAGACACAGCAGGGGCTCTGGGGGCAGCAGGGGTAGGAAATGGCCATCAATGAGGGTGTGGGTCAGTCTTCATAAAACTTTCCAGGGTTCTGGTGCCTGGGATGTACTTCTGTGTAACTTGTCTATCATTTCAGGCCTATTCAGCCAGCAGGGGCAAATATAATCTCCCAACTCATCATCATGCTATTCTGAAAACACACTGTAACACTCAAACAAGCTCTGGCTTTGGTAAGAGAGAGGATGTCCAAGTTCAGAGTTCAGCCAGGAACTATGAACTATTCTTTGCAGATTAAGAGAGAGAAAGCATGAGACAACACACACTTTCTAGGTGGCACGGGGTCTCGGAGGAGTCAAGCCCTTCTCAGAATGGACTGGGAAAAAGCTCCTACGTAGCGGAAGGAGGGGCTCTCCTACCGGTCAAGTTCACCTGTTAATAAGCAGGCTGGGAACCTGAATAATTTCCCAAGCTTTTCTCTGAAAATTAAACGGACTTTTAAAAAAGAACAAAACAATCCCAAGTATAATCACAATGTTTAATTTTAGTTCTCTTACATAAATTACCTGGCTTTTCATTACAACTGGTCAAGTATATGTGAACTAGCCTCATGAGATAGAAACATGCCACACACATGATCAAGGCTATCCGAGTCCCTATAACACAGCATGTGTGCACGCACGCATGCATGCACACACACACAGTGAACAAGGACCTGTTCTTTCTGGTGCCCTCCCAGGTACCCTGGCTGCTGGTGACTGCCCTACGTGCCTGCTGCATCTAGCCATCCTCTGTGGCACTGCTCTCCTTGTCCAGAGCCCACACTTCACCCCATCAAAGTCAGAGTCCACTCTCTTCATCCACTGATCTGAGCTAATTGCTTTTGAGAAGCATCTGATGAAGTTATTCTTGTTAAGGTGTAAATAAGAAATGTATTACCTGTCCTACTGAATAAGAGGTTTAAAGAGAAGCATTTCACCCAAATTTCTCTAATGACAGAATTTAAGGCACGACAGTTAAGTGAATTCCACTCTATTTTTTTAAATTTTTTTTTAATTTATTTATGATAGTCACAGAGAGAGAGAGAGAGAGAGAGAGAGGCAGAGACACAGGCAGAGGGAGAAGCAGGCTCCATGCACCGGGAGCCTGATGTGGGATTCGATCCCGGGTCTCCAGGATCGCGCCCTGGGCCAAAGGCAGGCGCCAAACCGCTGCGCCACCCAGGGATCCCCCACTCTATTTTTAATAGATCTGTTTATTACTCCCACTCAGCAGATCGGGGCGGGGGAGGGGGGGTGATGCTGTCATACATAATTCAAGACATACCAGGAATCTTCTTAATCTCAGTGACCGTCTTTAACACCATCCCTACGGGGATGTCCCTGACAGATGCTGCAGGTGTACCTGTCAGGAAATCACTAGTAATAAAGATTCAAATAACCACAGATCTCTGGCATGAGGGCTGCTTCTAATGTAGTTTTTGATGGGAATGTAAGAGTGTCAGAATCACCAGGGAAGAAGCCCTTTCTACACCCCTCCAGTCCCATCACACCATTTCCTACTTCATCTGCTTCATAAACTGATGTGGCCTCCAGGGTGGGGCTGAGATGTATCCTGGATTTGAAGAAAGGGAGGTTAATGTGGATAGGATGATATCCTTGGGAAGCCCAAGTCCTCAACCTGTCGGTTCATTTGGATCAGAACCAAACTGGCTGTGGAGGATGAGGGCCCCTTCCTTATCCATTTCTAGGCAGCATTTACTCCAAAATGGGACACTCATCATCCCCAGCTGTCTGTCTAACCCAAAGTAGGAGAGGGTGTGGGAAAAGTCAGCTGCAGGACATTCCTTAGACTTCTCCACAGAGGTCCAAAGCTTATAGCCTAGTATTTCCAAGAATGCCCGAAAGCACTTCATAGTCAGTGTCTATAAAACCTTCCTAAAAATAACAGCTTCATAGAACTGACGTCTTACACTGTTGAAAAAGGACTCTCTGATTTGGTCCCATCTAAGGTAAGGGACTCTCTGTAAGAATAAAAGCACGTGTCAAGATAAAAACTAAACTGATTCCACAGGGACAGAAGACAGCTCTTCACAACCAAGTACCCAAGAGACTAAGAAAAGAACACGTAATGGTGTCCCTCAGACATGGTCAACATCACAGGCTCAGACAGATGGGTTTCTAAATCAATGTTTCTCTACATTGGTGTTTCTAGAACCTGCCTGACCATAAGAACTACCTAGAAGCTTTGTTTAAAAAATACAGATCCCCAGGACCCACTCCAGTCTTACAAAGTCAAAAACCTCAGGGGAGAGGTCTATGAACATACATACATACATACACTTATTTATAGTCAGCGAGCCCAGTAGGGTATCAAGTTTCATAAATGATACCCCCCAAAATACGTAACTTTTAAAAAAAACTTTGTAATTACGTTAACTGCAAAGTTACAAAGAATATGGGAAAATGCAGGTTCAATTAGAGAAAGAGCCTTCTTTATCTAGTTAAAATTATAAAATATAGAGGCACCTGAGTGGCTCAGTAGGTTATGCGGCAAACTCTTGGGTTTCCGCTCAGGTTGTGATCTCATCCCACAGCAGGCTCCACATTCAGTGGGGAGTCTGCTTGAAGATTCTCTCCCTCCCTCCCTTTCCCAGTGTGTGTGTGCACACACATGCACTTTTTCTATCTCTCTCTCTCTCTCCTACTCTCTCTCAGATAAATCTTTAAAAAATAAATACATAGAATAAAATTATGGAATATAGTCAACATGTAATGAGGTAATCAACTTAACTAAAACTTACAAAAACAAAACCTACCCTTTAGGTCAATCATATCCCACCTCAGAGACCCTCCAGAACACTCTTGTTCTAAGGACTAAAGGGAAACACTACACAGCTATTCTGGGGGCCATTACCGGCCCTCAGTCTCATGCCAATAGAGACCAGCCCTAAGTAGCAGGCAACCAATTCAAAGTCAGACCCCAGAGGTGCCTCCTGGTTATCACACTTTACAAGTTCCAGCCTCCAGCTGACTAGTTCATAGTCTTATTCGTAGCCCAGCTGCATGTGAGGCCTGGCTACTCAGAGTGTCTGCAACAGAACCGCCAGCATCAGTGTGGCAGGAAGCCTGCTAGAAACATGGAGTCCCTGGCCCCACCTGAGCCTGCTGAAGCAGAATCTGCATTGTAACAAGATTCAGGTAATTCTTGTGCACACTGAAGTTTGAGTATGTTGATGTGAGATTTTACCCCCAGGTCATCAGCCTACCCACTTAAGCTCGAGACCCTCAAAGGCCTTCTTCCCTCAAGTTTTTCAGTCTTGGTTTGTCTTGGCGCCAAATCACCATGCACAGGGTACAACAACTAGCTGATGATCCAAAGCCCAACTTTTTAGGGAGTTAGAGTCAATAAATACTGATAATCTCTTACATTCTCCTCTGGCTCTTACATTCCTTAGAAGGCTGAAATACGGACCCCATGACCATAAATCAATAGAGACGATCCAAAGTCAAACAATACCATGGAATGCTGGCTCTCTTGATTCCAACACATTGTTAATGAGGGCAAGGTCACGAGTATGATTAGCTTCCTCTGTACACTGGCACAGACTCCAACCCTCTACCCTTTGGCCGCCTACAAAGGCTGACACACCCCTGGTTACTAAGAGGACCCAGAAAAATGACAGGGGGAGGCTCAACAGAGCGGCACCAGCAAAAGAACTCTTGAGAACTTCAATGACTGATGAGCAGAATGTATCGAGGAACACAACACACAGCCCAGGGTGGCTGACATGACCGATGACCACGTTAGAATTCAAAATTATCTGCAACGGGAAGTCCCACGGTTAAGACTGTAACAATCTCACACACACCCGTAAGCAAGAGGAAATCTAACCTGATGGCACTTCTCGTTTTAAAATGTTTTTAAAACACGCCAGTTGTATTGGCTAAAGTAGCTGCCAAGAACGCTAACATACTCTTATGGTCCACGGGTCTAGGTTCAGGCCAGGGGAAGCAATGGCCCCTCCACAGCAAAGCTGTTCAGATGATCCCAAACAGTCCCCTGGCCACCTGGCCGCACAGGTGAATACACAACCTGTCCCACTTTTTCATCACCACCACCATTTGGGTTCTTATAATTAAGAGTGGCTCCTTTACCTGACTAACAGCCCTTTTAGGCTTCGGGTTAGAGTCTTAGCTTAGCTCCCTTTGATGCTGCCCTTTCTTTACTAAGAGAAAAAAAACTACAGACCTCAACACAAACTGAAAAAACACATATACAGACAAGACGACCTAAGTAAACTCATTTACCAACAGGATTCACATCAAAAAGACCCACAGTCACCTGCATAAGCCAGCACATAGTACAGCATAAACCCATGCAGAATTAGTAATTAGGTCAGCAAATTATGAGCTCCCAGTACAGAAGAACCTTGAAAGGGCTACTATAAAAATGAGCAAATGACAGAGAATAAGTATCTGTTTAGACATACTTCTCTTTGTACGATCATCTTCTAGGAATAGACAGCCATTTAAAAACTTGGATGGCATTTTAGACTGTTTTTAAAGTTGTGGCCCATGTTTTTCTTAAGTCTATACTGAATACACAAGTGGCAGTCATTTATTAAGACAAAAGGACTGCTTACAGGTAAGTCTGCAGTTCCCAGACTATCCAATCCATTATTTTTAATTTCAGGAAAATTTGGTGTCTACGGGCAATAGAAAGAAAAAGTTTAAAAACGTTAAGAGGTTAACCACCCTGAATAAGTGTGTGCCATGCACTGCTTACCTAAACATTAAATGAAGCTACTGCCCACACGCTTACAACCATCCTTAAACAACTGGCTAGCTGCCTGAAAACTGGAAAACAACATGTGAAATTCGGCCCAACGGCAGCCTGCCCCAGGAGAAAGGAAGCTTGAACTCCAGGTGCCCTTGACAACACAGCTCAGTGTGGAAAGAAAGAAAATGCTGAACAATAGAATCAGTAGAGGAAAAAGCACCCCTCTGATTTTCCAGGCACGAGGAGAGATTGCTGCTAAAGGGATATTTCAAATCTCACTGCTGGTTTGGGTTCTAATGAACACGGATATAATTTTTAAAAAGAAAGAAAGCTAACATGTCAGTGTAGTACCTATTTAATTGAGTTCTCACCAGATTTAATTCATGAGTTCCTATCTATCAGAAGGATATTTACCTGCTTATAGAAGCGAAACACCTTTCAAATCACATTAACAAGGTTTACGAAAACATAAAGAATATATGGTAAGGAGTGGGTTCATCCCTATAGTTCAGAGGAAGCCATCCCACTCTGGCTGTGGGTCACAGCACCCAACCCTGGTTGTATCCCCAGCCTCCCACTATGAGCAACTATATTTGTAATAAATAGGAATTGCAATTCTTTTTAAAGCAGAAACCTGCTTTATAATGGATGCACCACAGATTCAAGGAGAGGGGCAGTGTTGTGGCCAAAACGATGTGCACCCGCATGCACACAAACCCACCAACTATTTTGCTCTGATTTTACAAGTAACGTGCCATTTACAGAAAATCTGAAAAAGAGAAAAATAAATAAAATAACTAGTCACTTGTAATCACACTAGCCCAATGTGAACAGTTGAAAGTTTGGTCTACATCCTTCCAGTTGGTTTACTGCTACCAGTTTTCCTTTCAGTGGCACCCCAGTTAAGCAGGCAAGGGTGAGGGGTGGTGTTCTTGCTGGTTACACAGAATGACAATAGTCAGTAATCCCCACTGGTTTAACCCTAAATCCGCAGGAGTAGGGGGCCTAACAGTGCACAAATCAAATAGCAGGCCTGCAATTTAACAAGCATTCACTGGGCTCTATTTTGCACACTTTTAATTATTCCACAAATGAATGAAATTCAAATTAACAGCAGTAGCCCTCCAGGGCCATATGGTGACTTCAAAAAAGAAGGCGGATAAGCCTCTCCTTTGTGGACATGAAAACAAAAGTTAATTCTCCTAGTTCAAGTTCTCAAGGCACCTACAGATTCAGAGGCTTCTTCCTGTCTTTTTTTTTTTAATATTTTATTTATTTATTCATGAAAGACACAGAGAGAGAGGCAGAGACACAGGCAGAGGGAGAAGCAGGCTCCATGCAGGGAGCCCGATGCGGGACTCAATCCGGGGACCCCAGGACCATGCCAAAGGCGGCGCTAAACCGCTGAGCCATCCGGGCTGCCCCCTTCTTCCTGTCTTACAGATGGCCATCTCCTCACCATGTCCTCACACAGAAACCTCTGGAAGGGGAGAAAATTAGTGTTGGGAGAAAGGGTGTAAGGAGCCATTGGAAATAAAGACCTGGGGACCACAAGCATGTGTGCAGCTCCCTTCCGGCCATCCAGGGATCCCTCGATGTCTGTGCACCTGTAGGACATGAGACACTCAGCTCACCCTGACATACCCTCAGCTCCACATGCAGGGAGTGCTTTAAAAGGCCCCTACTGTAACACCCTCGCCTCATACACTAGCCTAGGCTGTGAGGTGTATTACCCTTAAGTTGCCAGAAGCCAGGACACCTGGTGACACCTCATGGGCTATTCTCTACACACAGAAGACACAAGGAAATAACTGCTTTTATTGCTAATGTCACCTCAGGAGCTGTTAAAGACTGTGTGTTACGGACCTGCTGAAACCATCAATATTCTTCACTCAAATACCGTAACTGACTCGAGAATTCAGTACTTAATGTTTCAGAAACCATGGGAAGAGCTTAAAAGCTAGTTTGGCTGCACTGTCCTACTTTGGAACCTCAAAAATTCATCCAAGTAAACACCTCGGAAGTCTTCCTTAATTTTGACTAAAATATTTTTAAATAGTGTCCAAAACACCACTTAATCAACAAACATGGTATTAAATTCAAATCAGAACAAACCCACAGGAGGAAAAGTCAAAATACACTGAGGTTCTCCTTTCTTATCTGGCACGTCTCAGAGTCCAAGTTGGGTCCTTCTCTTGACCTAGCTGATGGTATTACGGTTTAGCTAAGAAAACATGCAGATAATAAACCTCTTTAACCATATTCAGTATTTTATGGATGCACACAAAAGTACTTTACTTTCTCAGCAAGTAGAGGTCATCTTACATTTTCTTAAATATAACACATGCCGTATGACATAGTTCAAGTTGCTATAACAGAATACCATAGACTGGGTGACTTAACATTTATTTCTCGCCGTTCTGGAGGCTGGGAGTCCAAGATCAAGGCTCTGTCAGCTGTGGTTCCTGGTGAGAATCCTCTCCCAGGTTTGTAGATGGCAGCCTTCTCTCTGTGGTGGAGGGGGAGCTCCTGTGCTCTGGTCTCTCCCATCTCCTCAGGACACTAATCCCATCATGGGGACTCCACCCTCATGACTTCATCCAAACCTAATCACCTCCCAGAGGCCACACCTCCAAATACTACCACACTGGGGATTAGGGTTTCCACATATGAATTTTGGGATTTGTGTGTATGCTGTGTGTGTGTGGGGCGGGGAGGGGGGGGTGTCATCAATTTCACCAGTCATACACCCTAGCTATTAAGTATGTTCAGAGCCATTCTAAGTATATTCCTCTCAATGATTTCTGGTCAAAATAACAGAAACAGATCTCACCATGTCTGTAAAATAACACCAGGAAGAAAATGGTCATTTAAGGCCAAGGTCAGGGGCTTAATTATCCCCATTAGGGCTGTTGGAAGGATGAAAGAGAAAAAATCTGTTACAAGGACACAAATTACTCTCACCCTGAGCACTTTTAGTAAATCTCCAACAACCAGGCAACCACTTGTCACTACTATAAAAATCACTCCACCTTTCATCTCTAGCTTCGGACCTCTCTTCCTGCGTGTGTACCCAGCTTTCTGCTGGGCATCTCTCCCCGGAAGGCTCACAATTCAGTCTGGGATTCAACTGAGCTCATGAGTCCCCACCATCTCCTCAAACTGACGTTCCCCGCAGCTGCTTACCTCAGCGAATGGCGCCATGACCAGACCAGTCACCCCAGACTCCGTCTCACTAAGTGCCCACAATGCAAAGATGACCGAGGACGTGTGACCAGTCTCTCCTGGCCTCTTGCCTTCTTCTCCAAGCCCCTCCTGGACTCGTGTCCTAGCCACCCAACTCACTTGTACCCATTCTGGTCTCCTTGTCACCCAGCCCACTTCACGGCCACCCAGTTCTTTCTAAAATACAAGGAAGCAGCAAGTCAATGCCCTGCTGCAAATTCTCCATTGTTCAGCCAGTTCTGGAGATGAAGTTCAGGTTCCTCAGCTCACACCCCCAGGGACATCCTACACAACCTCCCCTCCAGGCCACACCACTCTCAGAGCCCTGACTACCTTACACCTTGGCAAGCCTCCTGGACTCCAATCATGCAATTCTTATCCCATCATGTATTAATGTTATGTTATTTTAAAAGTAATGAAAAAGAAAACCTAGAGGGAGCATGAGGAACCAAGCATACACTCTTTTCTTTACTCTTTCACTCAGTCATGCCTTACGCAGGGAGGGATTGGTGAGTGTTTCAAGTGCCACACCAGATTCTTCCCTGGACACATCTGGGTTTTATAAGCGGATGATCAAAACTGATCTTTAATTCCTTCTTTGCCTTTCTGAGGCTCAGAAATCTCATCTCAGAGAAAAAAAAAAACTATTTGTTTTCATGGCACGTTGGCTGATGGTTCTACTTACCCACTGCTCAAACTGGACACAGACTTGTACAAAGCATGGGAAAAAGAGCCCCCTTTTTCTCCCATATCCCCACAGAGAAGCCATAGGACTGGCTGTCCCCTGTCACTACCTGCAGCCAGGTCACTTCCCTCTGAGCAGGCTGGCTTGTGGAAGGGAAGCACAACCAGCACTCTGCTTTCCCAGTACTCTTCTAAATCAAAAAAAAGAGCCCCCACCCCACCCCCCCGAAAAAAGAGCCTCCGAGTTTATGGAGGTGCTTTGCACACAGAGGTGGCTTCCCCAACTAAACTGTCTACCTCTGTGAGAGAAGGGGCCTACTCTTGGTTCTTGCTGTGTTACCAGAGGCCGGAACAGAGCCTAACCCATGGTACAAGCTTCATAGGTATTTGCTGAATGACAGGGTAAAAGAATGGATGAATGAGCAAATAGGGAGTCCTCCTAAATTGGAAGAACAACATACAGCATAATTCCCCTGCTCAAGAAATAGTGTGTTGCTAAGAATGCCTTTTGTTCACTTTGTATTAGATACAACCTTAATAAAAACTCTGGGCAGTGTATCATTAGCTCCAAAGCATACTTTAAAGTAGCTTTTTGGGAAAAAATTCTAGAGATTAGATATTTACTTACTGTTTGTATTTTGCCAAGAGCATAAGCATTGAGTAAAATGTTGCTTTTAGGATTTCCAAAGACAGGACACCTTGTGTCCACCACTAAAGTTTCATTGTTGTTGTTGTTGTTGTTGTTGTTGTTGTTGTTTTTCATCAAACAAAATTTGGATCTTTACTTTCATGGGACTGGAAACCTAAGAACTGCCATCACAGGGTCAGTGAGGCCTGGAATTTCAGGCCATACACGTGCTCTTGCCCTCCGACCCACACAGAGCCTGTACTCCCTAGACCTGGAGTCCCAGAGAAGGCTGACCAGAATAGGCCAAAAAGCTGCAGCTTGTAAGTTCTTGAAAGATCAAGTATTCCTGTCTGTGGGCTGCCAGAGGCAGGGGTACAGCCTCAACACACCGTCTGCCTAAGCAACCAGAGTTCGCTCTAAATCAGGTATCCATTCAGGCTCTTTGAATGGCATTGCTTTTTCTAGGGCATTTGAAATACTTGACAATCAACATTTAACATTTTCTGAGCACTTAGCACAAGGCACCACCCCAAACTCTATACAAAAGTAATCCTAGTTAATCTTAAAGTTAGTCTTTGACTTGAACTCTTAGTGCCACCAATTTAGAGACACAGAAACCAAGGCTGAGAGGACTTAAGTAACTTGTCCAAAGTTCAGACAGTAAGTGGCAGCACCAATTTGAGTCTCCAGTATTTTGGCCTCCTACTGGGTCAATTCTTTGCAATAAAGAATTTGAGAAGCTGCACACAATGTTCATTAAAAAGGACTACATACTGTTCTATATGTTGTTTTTCTGTCTTCTACTACGGAATTTTCTTTTCTGGCCTATCCAGTTTCTACAGTGAATTCTCTTTAATTCATCAGTCCACACGTCTTCGTAGGCAAGTGCCATCAATTTTGAGGCCATCTATGTGGATGAGCAGTATACATTACTTTTTCCAGAAGGTATCGCTTTGCTCTCAACCACAAAGATCCTTTTTGCCTCCTAAAGACAAATTACTGGTTCATGGACCATGTTTCAAATTATATTTGAGAATGTTCATTTGTAGAGTAATTATTCTTCCTAATTGGACTGCTCTAAAGACAAATGATTCTCCCTCCCCACCCGCATCATCTCCCGCAACATACCATGTCTTCTTTCCTGGCATAAAAGGTTTGCTGCACCTTTTGCAAACCACAACCACACACACTATGTGCCCTCTGTTGTGACCACTTAGAAAAAAATATTATACCACAACAGTGATTATTACTTCAAATCCCTCAAATATTTCATTAGCATCAGATTTCTGAATAGATGAATCACAAACCTATCACAGTCTGACAGCAAAAAGAAGTGAGAGTCTTGGGGTCGCCTGGGTGGCTCGGCGGTTCGGCCCAGGTCGTGACCCCGGGGGACCCGGGATCGAGTCCCGCATCGGGCTCCCTGCGTGGGGCCTGCTGCTCCCTCTGCCTGGGTCTCTGAGTCTCTCAAGAAAGGAAGGAAAGGAAGGAAAGGAAGGAAGGAAAGAGAAAGGAAGAAGAAAGAAGAAAGAAAGAAAGAAAGAAAGAAAGAAAGAAAGAAAGAAAGAAAGAAAGAAAGAAAGAAAGAAAGAAAGAAAGAAAGAAAAGAAAAGAAAAGAGAGAGAAAGAGAGAAAGAAATGAGAATCTTGGACTTTATTTCTTTTCTGTATCTTTCATTTATTCTTCCCACTAGCCATGTGTTCCCTATCTGGTAAACTTGAAAAGAAGTCTTTTTTTTTTTTTTCAAGACCAGGAGGAAACAATCAGAAACACCCAGGAAAGGTTAGCGCCAAAACCTCGGCACTGACCCTCGCGGAGCCCTGGCGGCGCTCCGCCGCGAGAGCCAAGGGCCTGGGGCCGCCGCCGCCGCCGCCGTGAGGTAGCGGCCCCGGGGCGGGGGCGGGGAGGGGGGACCCGGCCGCGCTCACACCTCCTCGCTCCCGCTCCGCACACTCCCGTGCACGCCGGCTGCTCTGCGGTCCCAGACCCAAGTTCTACTTCCACGCGCGGGTCCCCGAGGCCGACCTGCGAGCTACGCCCACGACCGGAGAAAGAGGACGGGAAACGCAGGAAGCGGCCCGGGCCCGACCGCGCCTCGCCGTGTGCCGCGGGGCAGCTCGCGCCCGACCCGGGGCCGCCCTGGGCCCGGACAACGGTCGGAGGAGGACGGCCCTTCGCTCTTCTGGCCCTCGGACCCGAGCCGCGGCCCGGGGCGCAGACCGGGGCGTGGGGCCGCCGTGCCCCGAACCCGACCCCGGCCCCGGCCCCGACCCCGGCCCCGGCCCCGGCCCCGGCCCCGGCCCCGGCGGCCCCCGAGCTGCGGCCCCGCCGCCCGGAGCCCGCCCGCTCCCGCTCCAGCATCCGACGCCCGGCCCGGCCCGGTCGCGGTCCCGGTCCCGGTCCGCCGCCCGCTCCTGGTCCCCTTCTCGGTCCTGGTCGCGGTCCCGGTCCGCCGCCCCCTCCTGGTCCCCTTCTCGGTCCTGGTCCCGGTCCCGGTCCGCCGCCCCCTCCCGGTCCTGGTCCCCCTCCCCGTCCCGGTCCCGGTCCGCCGCCCCCTCCCGGTCCCACTTCCCGGTCCCGGTCCCGGTCCGGGCCCGCCGCCCCTTCCCGGTCCCCCTCCCGGTCCCGGTCCCCCTCCCGGTCCCGGTCCGGGTCCGCCGCCCCCTCCCAGTCCCGGTCCGGGTCCGCCGCCCCTTCCCGGTCCCCCTCCCGGTCCCGGTCCCGGTCCCGGTGCCCCTCCCGGCCCCACCACCCCGACTCACCGGGCTCCGGGCTCGCCGCCCCCGGGGCTCCCGGTCCGCCTGGCCGCCGGCCGCTCGGGAAGGCGGGGAGGAGGGCGCGCGGGGAGGCGGCGAGGCGGGAGCGCCGCCCTCGGCGGCCGGCGGGCGGGGGGCGGAGAGGGGCGGGGCGGGGCCAGAGCCCGGCCGCCGAGCCTCCCGCCCGGACCGGCCCCGCCGCCCGGTGGCCGCCCGCGTCCCGCTCCGGGGCCGGCGCTGGGGAGGGTCGGCCGGGCTGTCCCGCGGCGGGGGGCGGGGCGCCGGGGCGTGGCCTGCGGGGCCCGGGGCTGGCGGCGAAAGGGGATCCCGGGGGGCGGGGCCCGGGGGCAGCTCCGGGGGGCCGCGCGGGAAGACGCCGGGGCGGGGATCCCCGGCCTCACCCTCCTCCCCGCCCGCGGGCTCCGCGCCCCCCGCCCGGGCGTCCCTGCCCCCGAGGGGCCCACGCGCCGGCTCCCCTCCGCCAGCCCCCGGGCTGCCAGCAAGCACGGGACCGACGGCCACGAGCTCGGGCGACAGCCGTCCGAGGCCCCGAGGAGCACCCCGGCCCCCGCGTCCCCGCCTCGCGTCCGGGGTTCCTTTCTCCACCACCTGCCTGAGCGCAGACCCCGCGGCCCAGCTCCTGCCCCGCCGATTCTCGGGGTAGGGTCCCCGGGGCCGCACATGCTGGCCTGGCCCACTGCCACCTTCCGTGCTTTGAGGGCCCTCGCCGCGTCCCTAGCACCGCATCCCTTCCCCACCCGCCTGGCCTGCGGGTCACGGGTCTAGAACGCGGCCCAGGCAGGCCGCTTCCTGTTCCAGAAGCTCTCGGAAGCCCTTTACCACAGAGAATTCCGAATTTAAAACTCTTCTATTCAAAACCACCCCCTTGCCCACTCCTCAGAGCTTAGCTTGCCAGTGGGGACTCCTCCCCCCCTCCCAGAAGGTTCCACACTGTATCCACTTGGGAGCTGCTGATGCTCTTGCCAGAACTGGAATGCTCTCTTTTATCTCCCCCCACCCCACCCCACCCCACCCCACCCCAGCCAAATTCTACTTATCTTCGTTGAAAAGAGTTTGTAGTACATTTCTTCTATAAAAGGATGTACGTGTTCTTCCAATTTTTGTGAAATCATACGCTAGAAATAACAAGGCTTATGGGGGAAATGGGGTTAGCAACAAAGGATTCCAAATCAATTTTTTTTAAGATTTATTTATTTATTTTAGAGCGAGCGAGCATGTGCACTACTGAGGGGAGGGGCAGAGGAGGAGAATCTCAAGCAGACTCCCCCCTGATCTTGGAGCCAGACCTGGGGCTCAATTCCACCGCCCTGAGATCATGACCTCAGCCAAAACCAGCAGTCATGCCCTCCCCGGGCTGAGACCCCCAGGCACCCCCAACTCCAAATCCACATAACATTGCAACTGGAACACTAACAAAAGCTGTAACCATTCCAAAAAAACATACTAGCAGAGTTTACGAGTCATGTTGAATTCCTAGTAAATATTACAGTAAATATAAATATAGGCCTTTACGTTTAAAAAACGACAGCGGTCACCGATGGAGAGATTGGAAGGAGAGTTGTTTGAGGCTGTTGCCCTGGGAAGATAAGCACAAAATATACAAATATAAGAGGTGAATACCCCCCTCACCATAAATCCTTCCAAGTTAGAACTCATGGCCAAACCAATCCAAGAGAAGGAACACGGCGGATGGGCACGAGGCACCGCACACGTTTATTCTCCATGACTAGTAGTCTGCAGTGTTTTGCTCGTAGATGCTGTTACCTGGTGGTGCAAAATATTAGAGTGCTGGCAACAATCGCTTGTGAACCAACACAACCACCTCATTTTATTAATATCCTTTCCCTACATATCAATCATTAATGACTTCATTTGTGTTACCTATACTCTCATTACAGAAACAGGGTTATGCTTAGGAAGTAGGCTGTACTTCATTCTACACATGGATTGCGAGCCTGCTATATGCCAGGAAGTGTTGTTGGGCCTTGTGGATGCGTCAGTGAACAAAAAGAAGCACAAAAATGTCTGCCCTTGGGGCACCTTAGTGGCTCAGTGGTTGACTGTCTGTCTTTGGCTCAGGTCATGATCCCGGGGTCCTGGGGTCAAGTCCTGCATTGGGCTCCCCACAGGGAACCTGCTTCCAGCCTCCGCCTGTGTCTCTGCCTCGCTCTATGTGTCTCATGAATAAATAAAATCTTTTTTTAAAAAATGTCTACCCTTATGGAGCATACGTACTTGAACATGGCATCCTGGGATGGTATTACATATTTCATATGTATATAATTTAAATTAGCGCCTCATCTAATGCCTTATGTTTTTGTATTTTTCAAAATGTCTGACAGTGAATGCCTACTAGGACATGTAAGTTAGGCATTTTACATCCATTTTATGCCTTGTGTTATTGAATTCACAGGAGAATCACCTGAGATATCTAAAACTAAGGTTTTCTCAGAACTGTTTGTGCTATTTGGGCTAAAATTAAAGCAAGTTCCCCAGATAGGATCGTTTGGATCTGAAGAGTAGAAGAATTACATTTGGTAGGAAGCAAGAAATTAAGGATGAGAAGCAGGAGGGAGGATAGAAGAGAGAGATGCTAAAAGGTATAGTTAAGAAGAAAGTACTTCTCAGCTTTCTGGAAATGTAGCTGGAGAAAGAAGGAATAATAACAGGAACTTTGGGATACTATGATGCTGCTGCTTTCATGTGTTTCAGCCAAGTGTTCAAGAAACAATGTGAGATGAGTGAGGACAAAATTGCAAGAAATTAAAGGGTACCCGAAGAGCTTGGTCAAATGACAAGGAGGCCTTGGAAAAAAGTAATTGTGAGCCACTAGATAGGTCATAAGGTAAAATTATAGTGGTGCCTGGCTACAGGGTTGTGATTCTGAGTTTACTTGCCTGTGCAAATCACTCCTTTCTCTGAACAGTATACCCCACCTAGTATAACTTACATCAACAGGGCTAGATATTTTTCATGTGTGAACACTTTGTATCCTATGATGAGTATGAATCTGCTTGGAATACAAATAAAATATGCATTTACAACTGACATATTTGCTATATTTTCATGATTGTCAGCATACTGAATATAGATTAACTTTAAATTTGCCTATTCATCTTCGTATAAACTACACTCTCAAATCCACTGCCCCCTTCTTAGAGATTGACATTTCCCAAACCGTGATCATAGAATTCCAGTGCTAGACCCACATTCAGAAATCAACATCTTTTGAAGATCATATAAAAAATGAAATGATTTAAGCAGAGAATCTCTTCAAGGAAATGAGCAAAATTGCAGTTCACCAACTTGAGGTCCTGTGAAAAATGAGTCTCTTAAAAATTATCATTCTGCCTTTTTATCCATGGATCTAATAATACAAAGAAATCATCTGAAATTCTAAGAATCCATTTTCCTTGACAGATATGGATAAAGAAAAGGCAGTTTTGAGCACAAAGACTTGAAAAGCTCTCCTAATTAAAAGGGCTCTGGGCAGTTAAAATCAGTGCTCTCTGATCCATGCGAGACAGAAGCAGTCTTCTGGCTACAGAATGGGCTGGCCAAAGTATCCAATGGGCTTAGCCATATCATATTTCATTTTCTGCCTATAACTCACAGTTTTTAACACAAGGGTGAAAATGACACTCCTAAATACTAAAAATAAAATAAAATAAAATAAATCCCTATTTTTCCTGAAATCCCACTACCAAGGTGCTCGGCTATTTGTTGAACGAGAATAGCAAAATGTCTCCAAGTGAGAATAATTATTACAAGTACAAATAGGCATGTAGGAGATCTCAGTAGCCACATTACAAGAGGGCAGTAGGACCAAGTCAGAAATCAAGGGTCATGAGCCCCTGATAAAGAAAATCTCAGTGATCTGGAGAAATGCTTCCTTAATTTTCACACATCTATTAAAGACACTATCCATACAGAAGCCAAGAGAAAACATAGCCCTAAATACACTGTGGCTAAGCCATGAAAGAAATGAGCACACAGAACTTTGGGCATTCGTTCTCTTCTGGCAAAACTAAGGGTTGTTGACCACTTTTATCTTCAGGCCACAAAGTCTCTACCTTCTGGCCTTCCTTTATTCTATAAATGAAGCAGTTTTAATTTGCCACTGACTTCTAAAGAAGTAGTCTGCTTTCCTGCCTCTAGTTCCAAAACTTGATTCCATGTGACTCCAGCACAACTCAACTCAAGAAGGTGCTCTGTTCATTTCCTCCTATTATGTCACCACTACCATAAACAAATCCATCTGGCCCTCATCCAATTGAGCTTACCCCTGAAGTGAGGTGGAAATTTCCATACAGCGAGAATGTTCTATGCAATATTACTTTATAAGTTACATGCAAATTCTGCAACATTCTTAGCTGCTTCATAACGCATAACTGACAGATGCAATTCATTCCAAGTATTCACCTGCAGACATTTTCCGGGATGACAAACTTTTCTCTGAAGACGTATGAAATACAAAGAAGCTTGGAGGATTAGCTGTCTTACAGTATTCATGACAGGTATAAACCCATCCAAAGAAAGTATGCTTTAGCCCTTTACAACAACAACGCTATGCATCTTGCCCCTCACTTGGGCTTTATCTTCTCTATTATGAATTATGTGTTGCTCTCAAAACCTCAAAGAGGTAAGGTTTTTCTATTACCCTTATTAATACCTACAATAAAATTTGGAAAATACTCTGTGATTCAAGAGCAATGCTGAGATGAGAATTTGAGGAAACCACTGCTGTTTTTTGCATTGTAAAGAGGATACTTGTCCCTAATCTGGTCCAGACTGAAAAACCCAATCTCCAATCTGAAAACTTTGCCTTTAAGGAGCTTTTTTTCTTTTACTCTCCTTTAATTGTCTTCTGAAAACAAGAAGTACAACACATAAATCTCTAAAACTAGCAACTGTTGGGGACCCTATTTTCATATAGTGCTACAGTTAGAGGATACATTATTTTCTATTGATAATTATTATTGGTCATAACGTGTACTCTATTTCCATATGGCCCTGGGATGACTTGTAGTTAAATATAATAGAAGAACGCAAGAAGTTCTCTTACCAGAGTCTTGATTTACCATAGTTGAGCATTAAATTTAGCTCTGGGCTTCCCAGACCCAAGGCAAGAATGACATACAGTGAATAATACAGTTCTCATGGTCTGGTAAAAGAATCATAGTTGTTCTTCAAGTTAGACAAACTTTTTCCTGGCATTAACTTCTAAGAGGAATTGAATCATGGGAATCCTTACATAAGAGCCACTGGGCAATCTAAACATTTGGGTGCAGTGTCTTCACTGAGAGAAAGCAACAGCCTCATGCCCTGCAGAGTAGAGAGGGTAAAAAGTTCACAAGAGATGACAGGATTGTCTAGACTGTGTTTCTGTCATGGCTGAAACTGCATTATCTAAATTGAACTTCTGTGTAGATTCTGAGACCCAGAGGATATACTCCATGTCCTCCATTAAGAAAAGAAAAACAAAGGAGCTTTGTATTAAATGAATTCTGCTAAATAAATAAATAAATAAATAAATAAATAAATAAATAAATACATTTCTTCATCGACTTCACCTAGCTTTCTCAGTCCTAAACATTCTATTATTTCACGTAGAACTCATTTGACAACTATGACCTGTGTTCATTTCAGAGCAACCTTGGGAAGGTTTTCAATGAAAACAAGAATTAAGGACAAGGCCAGTCCACACAACTGAGATTCCTTCTAGCTTTTATTCCAACAGAATGGCATTTCACTATGCTAATTATACAAAATAATGTTCAATCACTTTTGAGGTCATATAAATGAGGCTAACATAAGCTGTGAAATTAAAATGAACCATAAAACTAGTTTTTATAGTTGAAGAATGACTTCTTTAAATATCTTGTGAAACACTGCTGTTAGACAACAGTCTCAAAATAGTAATAAGTGCCTCTGTAATTTTCTAGAGTGTCACAAGAAAATGTTTGATATTAATGAATTCAAGTCCCTACACTGCCTTCAGATGCAGTTTGTGTTCACTAAATGCAAAATAATAAAAGCTCCTTGTTACGAAAAGATCATGGGCTTTGGATTCCTAGGGACTGTGTATACATAACACTTCCTCCACTATTAGTTACAAAATGCTCATGGGCAAGTTACTTAACCTTTACAAACTTTACTTTTCTTGCTTTTTAAACATTAATTTTTTTTTTTTTTTACTTAAAGTAAGCTCCACTCACAATGTGGGGCTCGAACTCATGACCCTGAGATCAAGAGTCACATGCTCCACCCACTGAACCCCTACTTTTCTTTCTTTTAAGTGAGGATTATGAGGACCTATTGCATGGGGTCATTATGATGTTACATGATTATTATTACAGTGTATGTAAAGGTGTCTACTGTAATGCTAACATATAATGGGTGCCCAATAGACATTTATTCCTTCTCCCTGACATCCATAATCCTGCAAAAAGTCTTCTCCAAGTTTAAGGAGACCAGTCTTCCCAATTTACCAATTACACAGCTTTCCTATACTGTTTTTTAAAAATGACAGAAGAAAAAAGAAAGAAAAAATGACAGAAGAATGAAAACCCTGTGGTACTGGCATAAGGATAGAAATATAGATCAATGGAATAAAATGGCAAATCCAGAATAAACTCACATTTATGGTCAACTGATTTTCAACAAACGGTGCTGGGACAACTGGATAAGTACATGCAAAAGAATTAATATGAACCCCTACCCATTCAAAAATGGATTGCTCAAAATGCATTAAGATCTAAATATATGAGCTAAAACTATAAAACTCCTAGAAGAACACAGAGGAGTAAATCGTCATGACCTTGGGCTCGTTGATAACTTAGATATGACACCAAAATTACAATTAAAAAAAGAAAAAAATACATCAAGTGTACTTCATTAAAACTAAAAACTTGTGTGTGACAAGAGAACACCATCAAGAAAGTAAGAATAAAACCATAAAATTGGTTAAAATATTTGCAAAACATGTATCTGATAAGGCACCTGTCTCCAGAATATATAAAAAAAACTCTTACAAGTCAATTATAAAAGACAACCCAGGGATCCCTGGGTGGCGCAGCGGTTTGGCGCCTGCCTTTGGCCCAGGGCGCGGTCCTGGATATCCAGGATCGAATCCCACGTCAGGCTTCCAGTGCATGGAGCCTGCTTCTCCCTCTGCCTGTGTCTCTGCCTCTCTCTCTCTCACTGTGTGCCTATCATAAATAAAAAAAATAAAAATAAAAATAAATAAAAGACAACCCAATTTAAAAAAACCGGGCAAAGGATCTGAATGGATGTTTTCCCAAAGAATATATACAAATGGATAATTAACACCTGAAAAGATGCTCACCATCATTAGTGATTACAAAAGTGCAAATGAAGGGTGCCTGGGTGGCTCAGTTGCCTCAGCCTAGGACTCTTGGTTTTGGCTGAAGTCCCAAACTCAGGTTCCTGAGACTGAGACCCATGCTGGGTGTGGAGCATGCTTGGGATTTTCTCTCACCTTCTGCCCCTCTTTGCATTCTTTCTCTAGAAAGAAAGAAAGAAAGAAAGAAAGAAAGAAAGAAAGAAAGAAAGAAAGAAAGAAAGAAAGAAAGAAAGAAAGAAAGAAAGAGAGAGAAAGAGAGAGAGAGAGAGAGAAAGAAAGAAAGAAAGAAAGAAAGAAAGAAAGAAAGAAAGGGAAAGAAAGAAAGAAAGAAAGAAAGAAAGAAAAGAAAGAAAGAAGAAAGAAAGAAAGAAAGAAAGAAAGAAAGAAAGAAAGAAAAGAAAGTACAAATGAAAACAATACATATACCAGTATGACTAAAATAAAGCAAGCAGAATATAACACTGTTGTTAGTGTAGAGAAAGTGAAACCTTCATACCCTGCTTGTGGGATTATAAATGGTTCAGCCGCTTTGAGAAACAGTCTAATACTTCTCAAAAGGCGAAATATGGAACTATCATTTGACCCAGAAATTCCTCTCTTGGTATGTACAGAAGAGAAATAAAAACAGGTCTACACCAAAACCTATAGAGAATGTTCACGTGGTATCGTTCATAGCAGGCAAAAAAGTGAAAATGCAAATATCCATGAACTGATGAATGGATATACAAAAGGTGTTATATACATACGATATACATTTGTTATATTATTCAGTAATAAAAATGAGTCGAGTACTGGTACACGCTACAACATGGATGAACTTTTTTTTAACTTTTTTTTTTTAATAAATTTATTTTTTATTGGTTTTCAATTTGCCAACACATAGAATAACACCCAGTGCTCTGGATGAACTTTTTTTAAAAAAAGATTTCATTTATTTATTCATGAGAAAGACACAGAGAGAGGCAGAGACGTAGGCAAAGGGAGAAGCAGGCTCCTTGTGGGGAGCCCAATGTGGGACTCGATCCCAGAACCCTGGGATCAGGCCTTGAGTGGAAGGCAGCCACTCAACCCCTGAGCCCCCCAGGTGCTCCAACATGGATGAACTTTGAAAACATTATGCTAAGTATAAAAAGCCAATAACAAAAGAGCACATATTATATGATTCCATTTATATGAAATGTCTAAAATATGCAAATCTATAGAGACAGAAAATAGATTCAAGTTTGCCTAGGGCTGGGGTGGAGAGGAGGGTAGGGGGAAGTGAGGAGTGACTGCTAATGGGTATGGATTTCTTTTGGGGGCAGCAAAAATGTTTTAAAATTAGATTGTGGTGATGGTTGCACAGTTCTGTGAATATATTAAAAACTACTGAACTGTACACTTGAAATGAGTGTGCTTTTTGGCATGTGAAATATATCTCCGTTTATAAACAGAAATTAAGAAAAAAAAAGAGGGACACTGGGTGGCTCAGGGGTTGAGTGACTGCCTTTGGCTCAGGGCATGATCCCGAGATCTGGGATCAAGTCCCACAACGGGCTCCCTGCATGGAGCCTGCTTCTCCCTCTGCCTGTGTCTGCTTCCCTCTCTGTGTGTCTCATGAATAAATAGATAAAATCTTGGGGAAAAAAAAGAAAAGAAATGATAGGAGAAACGGTTGTACTACCAACAACCAGGAGTAACATTTGCTTACTGTGTAAGAGAGGGATACAAGGATGGCTAAGCATGGACTCTATCCTCAAAGTGCTTAAAATCTAGCCAATGGATGCAGTTCAATGAAGATGAGTGTATATTTTGATTGCCAGTGGGACCACAATTAAATAAATAGGTGGAATGCAGTGTTTATCTAATGCACAGTGCTGAGCATCGTGCTAAGCCTGGGGATGTGAAGTTTGCATGTGTAACTCTCTATAGGCACCCAGCCTTTTGGAGTGGCAGAGAAGGGTTTGGGTAAAAGTGCTGCGCTAGAGAGCGGGTGCCGAAGAAGCTTATCACTACTGAAAGGAAGTGAGAGGAGGGGAAGGAGGTTTTCTGGGGGTGATGACACTGTTTTCAGGAGTGAGTAGGAGTTCACAAGTTGAAAGATAGAAGAAGGCAATCCACTCGAAGGAGACTGAATGAACAAAGGTCCTGAAGCATCAGCAAGTGCGTGGCTGAAGAACACACAGAAAAGAAAAGTGAGAGATAAGAAATTGACTGAAGGGGGGGGGGGTGGATGTTAGTGAGAAACCCAACATCCTATGAATCACATTAAGAAGTTCAACTCAAGGTCCCCAGGAAGCCAATGAAGGTTTTCAACCCCAGGATGGCCCAGTCTTAGGTTGCTCTGCCTGCTATGGGAGGAAAGGGACTAGATGAGAACAAAATCAGAAATGGAGAGACCCATATTCCAAGAGAGTGGGGATAAGGACCAACATAAGTAATGGTGGCAGGCTTACAGTGCCAACTAGGTGCTCAGGGAAGGAAAACAAATCAAGGATGACCTCCAGGTTTCCAGGCTGGGTGACACATGACATGTTGTGTCAGCCACAGAAGGACTGAACGTGGAACAAAGGATGAGATGCCCGAGGAGGCATGGAAAATGTGATATACCCCTCATATGAATATGTTAGAAGGTAGGGGAGGAATAGTAGAGTAGCCCCCAAACAGAGAAGGCACTTTGAGGCCAGAAAACAAATCAGGTCACTCCATTCAGTTTACATAGAATTTTAATCAGGGTAAATTACTGAGGTGTGTGTCTTGGCAGGATATGAAGGGTATACAGGAAAGGTGGGCAGATCCAGCAGAGGACAACCCATGGCAGCTACATAATTATTCTCTAAAAAGTATGGATCTTAGTCTAATTTTAGAGAGTGAGGGGACATGCAGAAAAACACTGTAGTGAGGTCAGAGGGTTTGCATGTATCTAATTGACAGCTAACTTTTAGTTAGATTTTGGAGCACCACTTGTGTGTCAGGAAGGGGAAAGACCATGTTATCTCTAACAGATTCATGGAAGGCAAAAACAAGCCTCCTCCCATCCTGGCCTTAATGGGCATTTCTAAGGGAATATATTAATCTCCAGAACACACAGCCCCAAGAGAGATCATCAAATGAACATAAACAAGACAGAGGGCCAAAGATGAAGTCAGTACTGTCAGCGCTCCTACAGAGTGCAAGAGGCCATAGGCCACAGATATATAGAATGAGAATTTCCCTCCTGGAAACTTTAAAGATCAGTGTCAAATCCTTCCCTTTGCCACCAGATTGTGGAATTAGGCACAGTTATACCTTCCTTGGACCCAAGCCAAGGGCGGGCCTTCAGGCACTAGAAGACACCAAATTCTATCTTGGTCACTCAGACTATACCAACGATTATTAGATAGTCCTGATAAATCTTGGTACACTGAATGCTTTCTAGCCAAATGAAAAATAGCTAACAGGCCCTGGGAAAGATTCCCCCGAGGGACTTCACCATCTAGGTTCTGATGGAGTCTGGGAGACTCTCTAGACATTTAGCCAAATTGGGTTGAATCAAATATCGTTGTCATTTATGAGAACATGTAAAATGCACCAGTTGTCTAAACCAGTATTCCCAATGGGCACCACCTCGTTCATTAGTTTAACACTTAATAACTAAAAAGCTAAGAGAAATTTCCCCTTGTTTTGAGTTGTTCTTTTGCACTTATACTCAATACTACTTCAGAAGCTTCCATAACTGTGTAACCCAGATAAGGCCCTCAAATCCTATTGGGATTATTGATTCTCAAGTCAAAATAAAGTTTCAGTGCAACTCATAATGCATTTATTGATAGCTGATGGGATCAAAATTAACATGAAAAATAATCAATAAAACCATCCTAAAAATAAAGCCACATCAGAAACAATCTCTGTATCTTCTAATGTGGGACTCTATGTGTGAGTGCAAAGTTCCCTTAGAAACCCGAACTTCCTTTGACCTGGTAGAAAGTCACCATTTCAACATAGGATGAAAGACAATATGATATGCCTATTCAAAAGTAAACAATCATTCAAAGTGCATTTTAACCTCAGAGACCTCAAAAGAAAAAGCAGCTACCATGTTTACTGATAACACAAAAGGAATTCAGGAGAAACATTTCAAACTTAGAAAACAAATTGTTAAATCTTTCTTATCCTTTGTCTGAAACTGGCTGTGGTCCAGAAGCATAGATTCTCTTTCTCTCAGCCCAGAATACTTCCCAAAACGTCCACACTCATGACATTGTAAGTGAAGGAAACTTGCCAGTGCCTGAAGGTAGCAATGCCAGCAACCTGCAAACATTTTAATGTAAGAGACTGTGCATATACTGTGTTCTTCAAGGAGCTACCTTGAGAAAATGTATTCATTTCTCTCAGTTTTCAACATTGCAAAATAAAGCCATTTAATAATGCTTTATATGCATAAGTTGAATTTTAATAAATTCATAGTTTTATTATACTTTTTATAACCCAAGTCTCACAAATCTTCACGGAAATTATTAGCAACAGTTTATGGCATCTTACAAAGTCCAAACTGTAGCCATGGTGGCTCAACTATTATCTCAGGCGATTCCAGGTAGTGGTGGAGTGGGGGAACTAAATGTCCATTTCTATTTTGGTGTTTAGTGTCCAAGCCCTAACCAAGCCCAGGATTTCTTTGTAGCCATTTTTCTAATAAAGTAGCCTAACTAAACATTCTATATGGCAGTTGGATGATAAGAAAATGCTTTTAGAAGATTCACTACTAGGTTTTTATTTATATCCTTTTTTTTTTTTTTTTAGAGGGGAGGGGAGGGACAGAAAGAGAGAGAATATTAAGCAGGCTCCACACCCAGCACAGAGCCTGATGTAGAGCTCAATCCCACAACTTTGAGATCGTGACCTGAGCCAAAATCAAGAGTTGGACACTTAATTGACTGGGCCACCTAGGCACCCCTTATTTATATCTTGAGAGAACTTATGTTGAACTATATCCCACATGAAGACAAAGTCATTTTGAAATTATTTGCTGAGTGGGAAGTTCCAGGAGAGACCAAGTATCTAATGACCCAAGTCTTACTCTTTGGTCATTATCTCATGACCAATGTATAGGAACCTCTCAAGCGTAAGGGTAAGTTGAACCCTTATCTCGTACTATACAACAACTCAGAATGGATCAGAGACCCAATGGGAGAGCTGAAACTATAAAATTCTTAGAAGAAAACATGGAAGCAAATCTTCCTGACCTTGATTTTGGTAATGGATTACTAGCTATGGCACCCACGAGAAATAAACAAAAGATAAATCACACTTCATCAAAATTTACAACTTTTGTACATCAAAGTACACTATGAAGAAAGTAAAGAACCCCACAGAATGGGAGAAAATATTTGAGAATCATATATCTGATAAGGCTATAGTACCCAAAACATATAAATAGTTCTTATAACTCAATAACAAAAAGACAACCCAAATAAAAATGGGCAAAGGATCTGAATAAACATTTCTCCAAAGAAGACATACAAATGGCCAATAGGCACACAAAAAGATATTCAACATCTTTAGTCATTAGGAAAATGCAAATCAAAACCATAAAGAGATACCCCTTGACGCCCACCAGAATGGCTATAATAAAAAACAAAACAAGGGAAAAGAACAAGTGCTGCCAAGGACATAGAGAAATTGGAATCCTTCTACATTGCTGATGGGAATGTAAAATGATGCAGTTGCTTGGGGAAACAGTTGTGCAGTTTCTTAAAAAGTTAGAGATAGGGTTCAAACATGACCCAACAATTCCACTCCTACGTATGTACCTGAGAGAACTGGAAAACAGGATCCCGAACAAAAACTTGTACATGAATGTTTATAGCACGCTTTATAGTATCAGTCAAAAAGTAAAGACACACCAAATGTCCAAGTTAAATGTAGTATATTCACAGAGCATAATATTAAGTCATAAAATGGAATGGACTACTGACACATGCTGCAATATAGATAAATGCCGAAAATATTAGGCTCGGTGAAGAAGCCAGACACAAAGGACACCTATGAGTCCATTTCTATGAGGTGTCCAGAATAGGTAAATATAGAGACAGCAGATGAGAGGTCACCAGAGGCTGCAGGAGGGGGAAATGGTGAATGATTGCTAATGGGTATGGGATTTCTCTTTTGGGGTGATGAACATGTTTGGAAATTTGACAGTGGTGGTGGTTGCACAACCTTGTGAGCCTACTGGAGGCCACGGAATTATAAACTTTAAACTAATTAAAATGGTCAATTTTGTGTTATGTGAATTTTATCTCAAATAAAAAACTATTTTCTAACACCAAAAAGTAAGCACTGAGAAGAGTAACATTGTTTTATATTTTTGTAAACCTTTCTTACAAATGACTTGGTAGAAAAGAGTTGGGTGCTTTTATCTGCTTCTGCATTCGAGCTGTTACAATACTGTTTGAAGTGTATGAAGAGGGATCCCTGGGTGGCACAGCGGTTTAGTGCCTGCCTTTCGCCCAGGATGTGATCCTGGAGACCCAGGATCGAATCCCACGTTGGGCTCCCGGTGCATGGAGCCTGCTTCTCTCTCTGTCTCTGTCTCTGTCTCTCTCTGTGTGTGTGTGACTATCATAAATAAATAAAAATTTTTACAAAATGAAGTGTATGAAGAAAAACCATCTCACATAGATATGTAGATGGAAAAAGGAGACTTTAATGTCCTTTTTAGATAATAGTGGATACTCATTCTCCTTTGATATGACACCCAGATTCAACAAACGATAGATTTTTAGGTTAGTTTCGATGTGGAATCTGAAACCAAATCAATTAGCTTTTTGTGTTCTGTTATATTAAAATCCACCAGTTTACCTTGCAGAAGTAAAAAAAAAAAAAAAAAAGGAAGGGTGAGACTGAAGGGTGGTAAGGCTTTTTCCTTTGCACGTATACAACCCTGATTTAATTTCAATAAAGAAAATGTGTAAAAGGATAAAGAATTTTGTTCAAGGTTATTAGTTAATAATTAGCAATGGAGTTGTTCTACTTAAGGAACGTACTACACTGAGTGAAAGGGAGAGATGTATTTTCAGTCTACAAATATTAAGCTCCCTTGTATATGCTAGATTTGGGCTGGGTGGCAGGAGCACCTGGACGCAGGAAGCAGTTGGAAGGAAGTGTACAAGATACCACCATTTGCTTCAAAAGTTTGCCCAGCCCCAGCTGGGCTGAGCTCAGGCTGCTTTCCCTGGCCCGGGGTGGTGGTGGAGAGGAGACTTCACAGCCCAGCCAGCCAGCACCAGAATGCAGATTTCCCCAGGGAAGGCAGAGGCACCTGTGTCATCGAGCCACGGGCACAGTAGGTCCTCAGAATTCCTCTGGGGAGCTCTACTCAACTAAGAAAAATGTACACCAGTAGAAGGATTGTTCTTGCTGTTGTTTGACTTAAAAAAATATAAAAATCTTCTTCGAAAAACTGTAAGTTCATTGATTTCATCTTTTTTATGCATCTTTTTACAACACTGAGATCATGCTGTAGATAGCCTCATAGCTTTTCCCCCCGGCTTAACCACCGTGACGTAACCATTTCCTCATGTTAGAAAACATTTTGTCTGCTCCAGTGTTAAATCCCCTCCTAAGCAAGGCCCGTTTCTGTGCTTGCTAGTGACTGACCAGGAGTGCACATTCCACTAGAGAATCCTCATGGTTTCCTTACAGCTCTGTTAAGAGCCTCAAATATGTCAAGAAGCATTTTTTTAAGACCTTAGTTTTCTATCAGACCAATTGCCCTGCATTGCTGTTGGATGGTATCCTCTGCCACCAGCTTGAGAAAGCCACGGCAGGCCGAGTAGAGAAGACCCCAGGACTCCCAAGGGAAGCACCTAGACCACCTATTGAGGTAAAACCCAGTCATGTCCCATAATACTGTGACCTCGGAAACATTATTTAATCTCTTTGCACATCAGTTTTTTCATAAGTAAAAGGGAAAAATGCTAACAGTGTCTCCTACCTCATAGGATTGTTAGTGGGTACATGGAGGGTGCTTATCACAATGTGTGGGACTTGGGGAAGTCGAGACGTTTCTTCAGGATATGAACTTGCAACCAGCAGATAGAGATGACCTGGAGATCTAACGCACAGCATAGTGATCACAGAGAACGATACTATATTGCAGATTTCAATATTGCTAAAACAGCAGGTCTTAATTGTTCCCAACGCACGCACACGCACGCGCACACAATATAGTTAGGTGACATTGATAGGGTGTTAGCTAAGCTATGTGGGTAATCATATTGCAATACATAAATGTACAAATCAACACACAATAGACCTTAAATTACACAATGTTATATGTCAATTATATCTCAATAAAAATAAAAGAAACAAGCTTGACAAGTATTAAATGTTTAATACATGTTAGTGGTGACCCTTATTGTTAAGTAGAATCAGAAAGCCCTGGGCTGGCAACACCCAAATCTCAGTGGACACGGCCTTCAACTTCCGGCAGGCTTTGCGTTTCGGCCCTGTGGATCAGGATTAGCAGACCTACCTCACAGGGTTGTACCGTCTGACATTTAAGTGAGCTCAGCGTGGAGCAGCTCCAGGGCCCGCTCGCAGTGGGCACGCAGGAAACGGTTGTTAGGTCTCAGGTTCCTTTTAGAAGTCCCACCCCCAAAGCCACAGAGCAGGTGTTTAGCAGACTGAGGGGAGACTGTTTGGGGACAGAAGGTTTTGGGGGGAAGAAGAGAGGCACAGAGGCTGCTGTTTGGGTAATTCCCTTCTTACTGCCCCGGGGTCACCGGGTGGTGAGGCCTCAGGAGTCTCCACTACCCTGAGACCCACCGTCAAGGGAGAGGGACACCCTGGGGCCAGCAGACTGTTTTCTTAATTTGCTTCTCCTCAGGGGTTCTGGTGGAGGACCCCTTCAGCTGTGGTAGAGTGGGGATGTTTCAATAAGTGTGTTATCTGTAAGATCGAGTTCCTCTGTTTAGAAAATATCAATCACTTGTGGAATCACAGACGTGGGAGGGTTGGGGATGAAACAGTCTCCCCAGGCAGTTCCCAAACAGAGGGCCTTTTGGTAGGGTTTTCTTTGGGGGACTTTTCAAAGGCTCCTGCCAGGCTGGCTGCCCCAGGCTAGTCGTCAGAATGTAGGACTCCGTGGGAGGACGCGTGGTTGTCAGCAGACAGGGTGCCTCCGTGTGTGTCCTTGCCTGCGGCCCAGCACACAGGTCACGTTAAAGCACCTAACTACTTTGGGAATTAGGCAAGGGAATAAAGGAGTCAGCTGATCTGTAAGTCGGGGACTTGGGTAATTCAGGAGGAATTCAAAGATGGCTCAAGAGGTTTATCAGGCCTGCCTCCTCTGCCTCTAATCTCTCAGTTCCTCTTGGACTCCTCTCTTCAACTCCATCTTGGAAGAGTTCCTTTCCAGTTTTTCGCCTTACTCCCAGCCCCCTGGCCAAATCTGCTGTCTGTCCTTTAAAACCCTTGGACCTTGGAGAGTCCATTTGTCTGCCTGGCCCAGAGGGTAGCCTCTCTCCAGTTGAAAGCTGTCTCCCTAGGGGATCCCTGGGTGGCTCAGCGGTTTGGCGCCTGCCTTTGGCCCAGGGCATGATCCTGGAGTCCCGGGATCGAGTCCCACTTCGGGATCCCTGCATGGAGCCTGCTTCTCCCTCTGCCTGTGTCTCTGCCTCTCTCTCTCTCTCTCTCTCTCTCTGTGTGTGTGTGTCTCTCATGAATAACTAAATAAAGATATTAAAAAAGAAAGAAAGAAAGAAAGAAAGAAAGAAAGAAAGAAAGAAAGAAAGAAAGAAAGCTGCCTCCCCAAGCCCCTGAAATGCAGTGGTTCCTCTGAGTCATCGTGGTATTTCCCCTGCTCGGGATCTGCTATGGGCTCACCTGGACTTAAGTGAGCTCCCGGTGTCACACAGCTTACCTTTGCCCGGGGATATGAAGTGTTAGCCAACTCCCTGTTGC
This sequence comes from Canis lupus dingo, assembly GCF_003254725.2. Taxonomy (NCBI): domain Eukaryota; kingdom Metazoa; phylum Chordata; class Mammalia; order Carnivora; family Canidae; genus Canis; species Canis lupus. The sequence goes on along the minus strand of NC_064245.1, from coordinate 28,015,530 downwards.
CGCCATGGCCTGCCTTGGATTCCCAGCATTGGTTTTCTTCAATTGCGTGCTCTGTATCTCTGTGTAGTCACTACACCTGCCCCTCCAGCCTGGGGCATACCATTGGTAAATATTTACCAAGATGACTGAGGGCAAGGTACTGTGCTAGGGGCCAGAGACTAGAAAGTTAGAAGACTTGTCTTCAAAGAGCTTCTGAGCTAACTTAGGGCCAAATACAGCTGAAGTGTTGGGTGCCAGGGAGACTACTCAGAATGGCAAGCAGGAAGGACTTTCTTCCCTGGGAGAGTCAGGGAGGGCTTCCCAGAAGAGGTGGGATGTGAATTGAACAGTAGTGGATTAGGCAGGCCAGTGGTTCTAAATGCATTTAATTTAAATTTAAATTTTATTTTTTGTTCTCAGTGCATTTTAAAGAAATATATGTGCTGGGTTCTAGCCCAGAGTGGTGATACATAGGTCTGAGGTGGGGTCTAGTTGCTGAATTCTCCTTCCTCCTCTTCCTTCTCCTCCTCCTTCTTTTTTAAGTTTCATGGGTGACTGAGTTAGGTGATCAATGTTGAGAATTGTTGGTTGTGATGAGGCAGGGAGAAGTAAACATATCAGATAGAGGAAACAGCTGTAACCAAAGAGGAAAAGCAGGAAAGCACAGAGCTTTTATTTTGGGTAGGACAGGCAAGAAATAGATATTTCTTATACATATTTGCTTATGTATTATAAGCATATATTGCTGGTACATATTTGTGCTTGAAAGGTAGCTCAGAAGTTTAGATTCTATACTTTAAGTCATGGGAAGCCATTGATGGTTTCTGAAGGTGGGGGAGAGGTCTGAAGAGATAGGACAGTGTTTCTATAACAAACACTTGCTCTGCCTAGAATTCTCTCTTCTCAGGCTTGAAGGAGGAACATTACTTTCCTGGGTTCAGAAGTGTTAGTCCTCATTTTTTTGTGATTGCAGGGAAAGTTAAAACTAGATGTCATTAGAAACAAAACAAAACAAAACAAAACAAAACAAACAAAACAAAACTAGATGTCATGTTGACTCCTGTCCCGGGATGATTGGCAGTGATTATGGCCATTGCTTTATTCCCATGTCCTCCAAAAGACAATCATAAAAATGAGCCTGATGTTGCATTTCCCAAAACTTCAACCATCTGATCATGTCCATGGACAGGCGGTTTTCACAGACGTGCAGGTAAAGGCAACAGAAAAGAAAAAAGGGAGCAATTTAAGAGATGTAGCAAAGTAAGAAAGGTGGGACTTGGAATGCAAAGTAGGCAACCAGGATAACATATAAGGAATTCTTAAGGAAAATAAGAGTGTTTAATCGACAGAGCAGCTGCCTTCAAAGACCCAAATGCTGTCACCAGGCTTGTTGTGTATATTGGTAAGCTTCCCTGCGAAGTGACGGGATGGGAGTGTTCACACAGGTCATGGAGGCTAAGCTCTAACACTTAGGGTTTCGGGCTCTATTAAGTGCTTGAACTTGTAGAGTCAGCCATTGCCCTCAGCAAAAGGCCGCACACCCAGACTGTAACCACAGTGCTGTTTATAATAACGACACCTCTCTTTGTATAATGTCAGGCATTACATCTCTTTTGAATGCTGCACAAAATCCAGTATGATTTTGGGCTGTATGAAAAATTGCTGATGAAAAATATATTACGTAGGGCTTCCACCTTCCTTTAATTCTAGTGGCCCACATACATTATCCAAAAACAAACAAACAAACAAAAAACAACCCATGTTATACTTACAGAACATAGTCTTTTTCTCTCTAAAAATTAAAAATCTCTTTTTTTAAGTCCTGACCACTATTATTCAGGATGAATCCTAGCACTCTGTTCTCTCTCAAGAAACCCTCCTACAAATTATGCTTGATTACATCCACGAGCTCTGCAAGAACTCCCAACAAATAAGACCTTTCATAGTAAATGGTGAAATAGAACAATAGGAAAGGGCAGCTTAATAGCTACTCTACTGAAATATATGGAGGATTCTCGTTAGGAAAATATTGGGGGAAATTTCTGCATTGTGCTGAGAATAAGAAAAAAATGGTCTTAACTTTAACAATGATGTCAAGAATGACACTCAGAAGGATGTAATAAAATATTTTCTGTGTAAGCCTCTGAATAATGCAGTCCTTTTCTTTTCTTTCTTTTTTTTTTTAATTTGAGAGAGAGAGAGAGCATGAGCAGGGTGGGGAGAGGAAGGGAGAAGCAGACTCCTCACTGAGCAGGGAGCCCAATGTGGGCCTTAACCCCGGGACCCCAGGATCATGATCTGAGCCAAAGGCAGATGCCTAACTGACTGAGCCACCCAGGAACCCCTGATGCAGTTTTTTTTTTTCTTGAGATTAGTGTTAAACTGGGCCCATAGGGGCTGTACCTTAGCCCTACAATTACCTCTCTCTATGATGCATGTGCTAGACTGTGAGCACCATGACAGCAGGTGCACTGTTTCCACTGTTTCTATGATTGTCATCACTGCACCCCCAGGATCAAGCACAATACCTGGCCCGCAATAGGCCTTCACTGAGCTTTTGATTAAAGAAAGGATGGATAGATTTGATTACCAAGTCCTAAGAGTATTGCATACCTTATTTTTAATTTATGAAAGTAAAGAAATAGCCAAAAAGAAAACCACCAATCTCCCCACATAATATACAGTTTGGCAAATAAAGAACCTTGGATCATAGTGAAGAGCTGCAAGGAGGCAATCACTGGAAACTGTGTAGACTTGGAAAAGGACCAGAAATGTCTAGGCAGATCCTAAGTTCAGCCTGTATAAGATTAGAGCCATAAATTGAGTATGTTTATCATTCAAATGAACAACAAATGGAAACATGAGATAAGCTGACATTCAAGCTCACTAAACTTTGTGTTCACAGAATGAACACTTTGCAAATGGCCCCAAGGTTACAATTCTTTTAAATTTTTCACATTAGTCTTCTAAGATGTGGTGGGCCTGAAATACCACAATGGTGTGATGATTGTGCCAAAAAGCAAGCAACGTAAATACTCAGGAAAGGAGAACAGTACCTTTTTTTCCTCCCTGGTTGCAGGTTTCAAAGGACCAGCCATTTTTAAATATGTAAAAACTTGGAAAGGAAGTTTTCTAAAAAGCAAGGAAGAAGTTGGTAGAAAGAAAAGCAAAAGTGGAAAATGATATAATGCTTGGAAAAAGAAGGAAAAAGGATCAAGGACAAGCAAAGGAAAAGAAAGAAAGTACAAGTACAACTTGGGATTCTGGGACCTTACAGGTATAAGGGGAGGACCTCTGAAGCTCTACCTGCCAAAATACTGAAAACAGGGATCCCTGGGTGGCGCAGCGGTTTGGCGCCTGCCTTTGGCCCAGGGCGCGATCCTGGAGACCCGGGATCGAATCCCACGTCAGGCTCCCGGTGCATGGAGCCTGCTTCTCCCTCTGCCTGTGTGTCTCTGCCCCTCTCTCTCTCTCTCTCTCTCTCTCTCTGACTATCATAAATAAATAAAAATTAAAAAAAAAAAACTTTAAAAAAAAACAAAAAAACAAAAACAAAATACTGAAAACATAACCACACGGTGGATCATGGTCCACATGAGTGATGAGTAAATTCTTACTTCTTTCAACCTCAGGCTCTTAACTTTAGTAATTAAAGCAATTATCCATCAAACTAGTTATCAAACAGATTCTGAGAGAATTAGCATCTCATTTTCCAGCCTCTGGTTATTCTATAAGAAGATGAATTCTGGAAACACCTTTGGGATTAAGTCCTTTCAAATGCACACAGAGCAAAGGATCTTGGTATAAAGACAGAGCAAAGTCCTGTGGTACTGTCTTCTAGGTGTAATCACTTAGAACAGGCCTCAGGAAAATATTCAAAGTGGTGAGGTTTCTATGTACCTCTTTGAGACTTCCCTCCCACCTCCTGGCAAGTTATAATGATTTCTATTTGCATAGTGCTTTACAGTTCAGTAACATTTTGATATAAATTATCTCATCTCATGCTCACAGATACCCTGAGAAAGGCATCATTACCATTGCCATGCCTATTTTAGAAGAGAGGGTACTGGGGCTCGTTCAGTTACTATTTATAGACTAATGACTGTGTGTTGGGCCCAATGGAGACAAAATGATGATCCTTCAAGATGGCCAGCAGAGAACACTAACCACCAGCAAGATTTGACAACACAGCCCAAGCCTATCAGAGCACGTAGAAGGGCCAGGATCCAAAAATGGAAAAGCTTTCTGCAAGAGGTGTTACTTAATTTTTATAGAAGCAGGTTAATAAGGTAACAAGAGCCACAGGAAGAGCATTCTAGGCCCCAACCCATTCTTATTTGACCTCTTAAAGAGGAAATCTGTCAAATCAAATAAATTTCCGACCTTATAACAATGGAGGTACTTGAAACAGGCAATGTGTGGGGAAGTTTAGGCTCAGAGGTATCATCCTCTAATCCCTAGATGGAGTGTACCCCCTTCTAGGAAGCCATACCAGCCTACTGCAGCCTCTTTCCCACAGACAGACATGGAGTAACTCTCCTGGACTCTTCTCCTTAATACGAAAATGAAAATACACATATAGATCACATATACCAGGTGGAAGGTGGACCTTCTGGAAGTGACCACCAGGAAAATGATGTTAGAGCTTTTCAATTACAAAATATAGTCTAATAAATTCAGGCACCATAGAGTAATGACTGACTGTTTGTGGTCAGAGGTTCAAGCCAGAACAACTTTTCCTGCTTCTTCACTCTCCTTGGAAAAGAAGAGGTTGCATCTGAGTCCTCCATATGGCCCCCAAACAGGGGCCCAAAGGTAGCTAACACCACAAGGCAGCAAACAAATCTGCAGCATTTTGTTCCAGCATCTAGACTAGAGACTAGTCCAGCATCTCCAGGGACGTCAGGCATCACCACCACCGCACACCTTTGATTTTTCTCTCAGTAGGACACAATAGAAAATCTAAATTATTCTGAGGAAGAATAAAACATTTTGGTCAAGCTGGTCCTCCTTTTAAAAAACATCTGGGATAGCAAAATGGGTGAGATAAGTGTAAAATAATTTTAAAAGATGCCATTCCTAGAAATAGTGCAGAACTGCTTCCTTATGTGGTCTGCATGGTGGCCAGGGGTCTGCAGGCCGTCCTGGATCCAGGCCTAGGAAGTGACTCAGATGTGGCCAAGCAGCCACGTTGTTAGTGAAATCCTGGGGCTGGATTGGGGAATGGCACCTATTTGATGATGATATAAATTCTAGTCTTGTGCACATATTGTTTTGCAAAATCCAGGCATGAGATCATTTGGCCTGAATGTTTTCTCTGAGGGTTTCTCACAGACAAACACAGTTATCTGAATTGAGTTAGGCCAGGGGAAAGGCATTTTGGGGATTATCTGATTGTGCATGTGGACATTTAAACATTTCTCAGTTGGGCCCCAAACCAAAGGTTTATTTGTTTTCAAGAGGGCCCACAGAGGAAGAGCCCACAGATTTCTTTCTTTCTTTTTTTTTTTTTTTTTTTAAGAATAGCCCACAGATTTCTAATCATACAATCTTTTCCTTCTACTTTATGGAGAGGAACTAAAACACTCTCTCCAAATCATGGAGCAGAAGGCGGAACAGCCACCACTATTCCTCCAGGCAGCATGTATTTGATTAGATTGGTGAGTATTTCTGTTTGGTTTTTGTTTTAGACTTTTCAGAAGAAGCGCCTCTAAGACTGCTCACAGCTCTAAGCAGGATTTACTATCACAAATGAGTGGTCATAAAAATCTGAGTTTTAGATGATTGGCACTGCATCTTTCCAGAAGACAAAGGTCTGACCGATTGCATCACATCGTCCCAGTGTTTCTGACCACTTGCATCAGAATCATTTGCAGAGAAACCAGTTAAATAGAAGATTCCTGTGGTCCTGTCCAGAGATCCTCACCCATCAGGTCTGGGTCACGCCCCAGGAATCTGCAGAGGTCCCTGGTGTCCTGGTACACTTGCGATCACAGAATTTCCAAGTGCTAGATAAAGTGGCCATTCTCTCTCTCCCATGTCCTTTGCTTGATTTTTGCTCCAAAGAATATTTTAGTATAATATAAAATATTTGTAATATAAAACATTTTAAGTAGAGCTTTCTGAGACTAAAATGTTAGCACTCATCAGAAAGGTAGGGGATATTTGGCCCATTAATAGTCGGAAATACCCCAAAGCAAGAAAGAACCTGAAATCTAGTTGGTTATCAGTTTCTTGAATAGAAAGAGAGAGAAGCGCACGTTCCCTAAAGGGAGACCTACAGAGTAGAGGGGAAAGCAGTGTCCAACCAAGGGGAGGCTTGTGAGGGCAGCCACATAGGGTAGGTTTTACCTTTTCCTTCATCTGCAAAATGTTCAGAATTAACATCTATAATGAAGAGTCTTGCTTATGAGGAAGGACAGACTCAGACTTGGAAATTGGGTATTCTTTTTTATTTTTCTTAAAATTTTTTTTTTATTTATTCATTTGAGAGAGAGAGAAAGCCAGCAAGTTCAGAGGGAGAAGAAGAAGCAGACTCCCAGCTGAGGGTAGACCCTGACGTGGGGCTCCATCCCAAGACCCTGGGATTATGACCTGAATGGAAGAGAGATGCTTAACTGACTGAACCACCCAGGTGTCCCAGAAATTAGGCATTCTTAAAGATGAAGATAGGAGTACATTTTTATGAAATTCTGAAAATATAGCTGTGGAAAAAAATATACACTCCAAACTCAGAACTCTACAAATGGGGAATACCCACTGAAGTTTGAAAATGTTTTAAATGTATATAAAAGCAACAACAAATAATACAAATGGTGGTAAACTTAAGGCACTTATTATCCCAAGAGCTACTTCAGGTTAGAACTATTTACAGTTCTTTTTTTTTTTTTTTTTTTTTTTTTACAGTTCTTATATAAAACATAAACTTAAATATTAGGAAATGTAGAGATTAAAGACCTTCATCAGGTTATTAAGGAAATTAGTGATATTTCAGATGCATGTCCCAAATTTTGAGGTTGATTTTCTTGGACAGCAGTTGAGGTATTCCTGCCATTTTCCTTGTGATCATAGATGAAAATATGATATTACCAGGGTTTTTATGTCCTTAGTTCTTTGGGGATATTCATCTGTTATCTGGCAGCAGCCATATAGCAGGACCTCAACCTCAATTCTATTTCTCCTGCTTACTAGCTGGGAAATGTTGGGCAAATTATTTTACTTCTCTGGTCTTGTCATCTGTTAAATTAAATATGAGTATATGTAATACCTTTCACAGAATTATCATGAGAATGAACTATGGTCCTGTTGGTGAGTGTGACAGCCCAGAAGTAGATGGGAGCTCAGCGAAAGCTTTTGACCCATGGCGTTTCAGGCTGGGTTCTGAGTGAGCCCTGTGTTCTGTATGTCTGGCCACACAGAACACTTTCAGCTTACACAGGAAATACCGGCATATCCATACTAAAAATGTATGGAAAAAATAATGTATGAATCCATTTCCCCATTAGCAAATTCAAAACACAATTCATTGAGTTCTGAGATTTATTTATTTATTTATTTAGTCTTCACTGATCTTTATTAAATGAAGGACTCCAGGGCAAGCAGGAGGGAATCAAGAGCAGCAACAGCAGGAGCAAATATAAAAGTGTAAAATGTAAAGTGCAGCACTGGAGAATGTGTGCAGGATTGAACCACGCTCACTTGGGACACAAGGCTGAGGACTAGCCATAGCCTACCCTCTAACGGAACCTAGACCTGAGGGGCCTGTGCAGGGCTCTTTGCTGGGGGTGGAAGTGGTTTGAATGGGGCCCAACCTTGGGCTTTGAAGTAGGAGACCAGCTGTGTGGGAACTTCTGCAAGCACAGTCTGTGCCAGTGTCTCCCAAGGGGCATTTTGGAAACAGCAGTAGGGCATAAACTGCACTATGTCACAGGCAGCTGCCTCCCCAGAGCGTGTCTGCAGGGGTCCACGGTCAGCATCTAGTTGCTCCATGGCCTTGAAGTCAGCACCACCCACACCCACAATGATCACTGACATGGGCAGGTGGGAGGCACGCACCACAGCCTCACGTGTAGCCTCCACATCTGTCACAGTACCATCAGTCAGCAGCAACAGCACGAAGTATTGCGAGGCTGTCCTCTGATGTGCAGCCTGGGTTGCCAACCTGGCCACGTGGTTGATAATGGGTGCGAAGTTGGTGGGGCCATAGAGGCGAACTTGGGGCAGGGCTTGGTGTAAGCATCTACAATGTGCAGTAGACCTCAGTTACTGGGGTTGAAGTTCAAGGCAAATTCATGGGAGACCTGCCAATCAGGAGGTACCTGGGCCCCAAATCCAAATGCTGGGAACAGCTTCTCCGAGTCATAGTCCTGGATCACGCTGCCCACACTCCACAGTGCTATCAGGTATTCATTGACTCCTATTGGGCTCAGGTAGTGCAGGGAGTCTGGGGAGGAAGGGTCTCCATTAGAGCCTGTGAAGTCCATGCCTACGGTGAAGTTGATTTGACAGCCTCCCATCACATAGTCCAGGAATGAATATTGTGTTTCTACCTGGCAAATCTTGACAAGAACAGCCCCAGATTCTTGTAGCTTTTCTTTGTCTGCTGTTTCTCAGGGTGGATGCATTCAAACTCAGCCGGGGCTGCTTGCAGTTGGGCCAAGCTGGTGTAGAAAGTACCAATGAGATCGTGTGAACCATCACTGTCATAATCGGAGCATCGCACCTGGATGGGTGTGCTGGGGTCTCCCCCACGGAAGTGCTGAAGGGGAACAGAGAAGTGCTTCCATGTAGGGTTCAAGTTGTTCTTGATTACCGCAGATCTGTAGGCCAGGTGCCATTTCCCATCACCCTGACGGAAGAACTCCAAGAATGGATCTGATTTCCCCAGGAAGTCCTTCTTATCTAGATTTCTGGCCTCCACCTCCATGGTCACTACATGACTATCCTTCATCTCTTGAGCAGATACTGTGATGGTCCCCCGCCCAGCAGGTTTTCCAGGCTTCAGCATCAAGGGTAGAGTTATTATGTGGCTGGACACAATCTGTCCTAGGGAACACTCAGCCCCTCCTAGGAAGTCATCATCCCCCAGCTCAGGTGTCTTGTTGTCTATGTCATAGATGCCAAATAGGAGCTTCTGGACTGTTTCAAAGTGGTACTCAAGCTGCAGAGTCTGGGAGAACTCAGGGCTTGAGCAGTTCCGCACTTGCTCAGTTCAGCCAAGCTCAGCCCAGCTGCCCTCTCCCACATCCTGTAAAAGGACACAGAGTGGGTCAGACTTGGAGGCGATGTCCTTGTCAATGAGGTGGTCACAGGAAATGGATAGATGAACCAAGGTCACACAGTGGGCCATCTCTTTCGCTGCTTCACAAAATGGCTGACAGCCGCTCAGCAGCTCCGCATTCCCGAGTTCTGAGTTTTAAAAACAGTTTAGTATAATTGCTCCGACTTTATTTAGTAGACATTTAGTGACTTATTAAATGAGAAATACTAAGGGCATAGATTTGAGAATCCACATCAACTAGACAAGTCTGAGAGTCGAAGTTTTCCTCCTCTATCTTCTCTTCCTGTGGATAGCGGAGGTGGAATTGGACTTCTTCCATAAGGTAGGACCAAACTCCAGAAGTCCAGGTCTTAGGAAGAGACATGACTTACAAGCTTAGGCTGAGTGCCTGGCAGTGCTTATGGCATGGAAGGCATAATTCATTCTATTCCATTCTGAATCCCTCTGTTCCAAATGCAACATTGTGCTTTATATTCTATTCCCCCACATGGTTCCAGTAGAGAACTAAATAATTTATTTATATTTCTATTAAAATTTTCCTGGTGCTGTCAAAAATGCCATGGTGCAAATGGCTTTTTTCATTTGATTAATAGGATTTCCAAAAGGATTCCAAGTGACATATTCAAACTCAAGTGTTTACCCAACTAAGCGACTGGACACCGATGTCTGTGTGCATACAGAGACTATTCTCCTTAGCTACCGAAATACTGGGGAGCTTTTGAGGTAATGGCAACATTTGGCATCTCGATAGTTGCAGTGGTTATGTGAGTTTATACATTTGCCAAAACTCATCCAACATTCTACTTGAAAAGGGTGGTTTTATTGTGTGTAAATTACACATTAGTTACTCTTACTTAAACACAAATTGAGCATTAAAAATAGGCCCCACTCTACCCCTGCTGCTTTCCAAAATTATTTGATTATGGGCTGTTATCACAGCAGGGTTACAGTGAGGCCATCATGGCACTTTGTTCACTCATAAACCAGCAGTTGGCTTTCAACTCCCCTCATCTCTTCAGAAGAATACTGACAACTCTCTTAATTTCTCCTCTTCTCAAATATTCTATGCACTCTCCTCAAGGAAGAGCCAGGGCTGCCATCCAAATCCAAAGCTGTCTGCTGAAGACAACTCTTACTTGGGGGAGGTGAGTCTTTTAGTCTACGTAGGCCTTCAACTGATCGGATGAGGCTCACCCATATCAAGGAGAGCAATCTGCTTTACTCAAAGTCCACTGATTTAAATACTAATTTCATCCAAAAACACCCCCACAGAAATATCCAGAACAATGTTGGACCACGTATCTGAGCATCGTGGCCCAGCTAAGTTGACACATAAGTTTAACCATCACAATCTTCTTCTAGCTCTGTTTCTACCCCAAATTTTAAAGACAAGGAATAAAGTTTCAGGCAATGAACTCCTCAAAACAGTGTTTTCCAAACTTGGGTGATGATGAGAATCTCTTGGAGGCTTATAAAAACTGCATAATCTCTGCACACACACACACACGCACACACACGCGCGCGCACACACATACACACACACACACACCCTGTCACCCCACAGATTTTAACTCAGGATCTTGGTTTAAATAAACTCCCTCAGGGATAATGATCAGGAAAATTTGGGCAATGATGCTATAAAATAAACCTACTTGTAACCAAGGAGCCAGGCTACTGTGGAGTTTATAAGGGCATGTGCTCAGTGCGAATCCTGTCCCTTGAAGCTGCTTTAATGGCACACAACAAAGTCTACTTAAGAGCTCCTTCATTAAGTGATTAATCCTGTCCCAGGACTCAGCTGGGTCTCCTCCTGAAGGAACTCCATGTAACTTCAGGGACTGAGGTACTAGATGCTCGCAGATCACACAGGCCCACCTAGGCCCCTTCATGAAGGTGGATGCAGAGTCTTGGCCATTCTCTGGGCAGCAGCTTCTAAACACACACAGAAGGGATTTGGTGTTTGCCCTTTAATGAGGCTAAGCCAGTGTCCCCCAGTGCCATAAGCAGGAAAAGAAGCTGGAAAGTAGAGGGAGAAGTGCACTTAATACCCTTAAGACAGATATGGATCTTCTTTTCCTTTGCTTTTTCTTTTCTTTCTTTCTCTCTCTCTCTCTCTCTTTTTTTTTAAGAAAGCTTTAGCCTGGAGTGGAAAGGACACCAGATAAGTATCTTGAAATAGCTGAAGAGTGCTCATGTGGAAGAGAGGTTTAACTTTTCCCTCTGTGCTCCCAAGAGAAAGAAATAACCTTAGTAGGTGAAAGCTACAGAGAAGGGGTATTGTGGGCCGGACAAAAGGTAAAATAAGTAGAAAGCATGAGGAGTGACAGCCAGATAGCTCTTCACCTGCTGGCCCTGCCACTCACCAGGTGTGGGATCTTGGGCAAGCAGTTAATCTCTCTGAGTTTTCTGAATTGCAAAATGGGAATAATAATAATACTTGAAGGGCCGTGGTGAGGATTACATGAGATGTCTTGTAAAAGCTTGTCTTGTAAAGCTCTTAGCAGAGAGCTGGGCCCATAACTGGGGTTAATAAGCCCTAGATGATTGAAATAAGAATAGTTCAAGCTGTGATGGGCAAAGAGGTTGCCTAAAGGAGAAGTAAATGCCCATGACCAGAGGTGTCCAAGCCTGGTCACAACTGTCCTTTCTGGGGAGTGAGGGAGGACAGGGAGTGAGGGGCTCCAAGCACTCTATGAGTGGCTGGATCAGACCACTCTTGAAGTCCTTTTCACCTTGAGCAATTTTACGGTTAATAGAAGAGGTAGAGAGCCCAGTCTTATGCTTGCAAAAAGATTGTTCTTTTGCTTTTAGTGAAAACATTTACTTTCTCCAGGCAGCCAACCCTTATGATTTGGCCTATGATTTGGTTTTTACTGAGAAGTTATGACATTGCACAATGTTTGCTCCTATTCCACCCTTAATACCAAAACTTGGAATATGAATCACAAAACAAACTGATGGCAGAGTACATTCCAAAACAGCAAGGAGAACAACTGGACCAGAGTCTTGACTGCCATCCGCAATGCACAAAGCACACTGTGTTTCATCCAGGACAGTTAAGGAACAGCATTATCAAAGGGCCGTGAGAGGCTGCGGTGCCTATTAAATATAGGAACTGGAACTGCAGTTTTCCCTAAATGTGCTATAAGGATGTTCACAAGAATTGGAATAAAGGGGGATCCCTGGGTGGCTCAGCGGTTTGGCGCCTGCCTTCGACCCAGGGTGTGATCCTGGAGTCCTGGATCAAATCCCACATCAGGTTCCCTGCATGGAGCCTGCTTCTCCCTCTGCCTGTGTCTCTGCCTCTCTCTCTCTCTCTCTCTCTCTCTCTCTCTCTGTGTGTGTGTATGTGTCTCTCATGAATAAGTAAATAAAATCTTTTAAAAAAATGGGAATAAAGGTGAGAAATGTAAAACTCCCTTTCCCCTTCTTTCTCTCCCCCACCCAGCAGGCAGCTACCTCCTTCTCACACCCCCTAGTTCTCACACACCTAAGTTTATTCTCTGGAAGTTTGAGCATAAGAGCATCCTCATTCTAAGATATCAGCAGATCTTAGGAGAGGATGGGTGGAAGATGGTCTATTGAAAACAGGGAGGTTAAGTAAAAATTTGCCTACTAAATGGAGAGTTCCTCAGCCCCTTTACCTCCTGGCTTTCAAAACAAGAGTAGCCAGGATAGTAGCACATGGACAGAAGACGAGAGTCTTTTTCTTTGAAAAAAAAACAAAGATTCCAAAAAAAGTTCTACAGATCCTGACCTTCTAGGACTCCCAATTAAAAGGCTGGCTTACCACTTGATCCCCTTAAAGGAGAGCCTATCACTTGTATATCTTTTAATATGTTTTATGTATAATATCTTGCTGTTGGATTTGTTCTTTCAACTAGGGGTCACCAGATATTTGAGGAAAACCCCCAGCTTGTAGGACAGAGAACATAACATACAAGAAGGGGGAAAAATAGAATGTGAAGGGAATCCAGATAATATAGAAAGCAGACTTTTAAAAAATATTCTAATAACCTCAAAGAAATGGAAGAAGATATTGTGTCTATGAAACGAGGAATGGATATTGTGGAATAACAATCTGAGGATAGGAAAAAATGTGTTTGGAACTTCAAGCCGTGATAGCTGAAGTTCAAAATTCAGTGGAAAGACTGGAAGATAATATCTCTTCCAGAGAGCAGGGCAAGCAACCGGAGAAACGGGTGAAGGAGTTACGAACAGTCCCCTCCGGGAATGGGGCTCGAAGCAGAGAGCGGAGGGTGCTGTTTTCCTTACCAAGTCTTGTAAGGCAATTTGACTTCAGCTTCATGCATGTGGATTTTAAAAATAATAATAAATGAATTTACAAAAAGAAAGAAAACTCACAGGCAGGATGTGGAAGGCCCATCAGTGGCCACTGGTTCCTAGCTGGAATCTGCAGAACTACCTAGGGAAGGGGAGCCAGAAATTGCCCTCATCCCAGGACTGCAAGCTCCCTCCGCTACGATCCTCTGATCCTGTGTGTCACAAGCTGGGAGTTTCTGATCTGTAAGTCTGTCCTCCATTTACTAACCCCCCCACCCCCTGCCCCCTCAAAGTTGAAATGTCCTGACCTATTCAGGCAATAGTATTGATCCTGGCTGGAATTTACTTATGGGAAAAGAGGAAAAAAGCAAGGAATTACTATTGACCTGCTGACTAGGGAAAATCCTGGTGAAAATAAAAGGAGAGGAAATAGATAAAATTCAGGGGGCTGCTTTTGTCAGAAAATATTTTCAACCTGCTGTCTGGCAGGTTATGATAAAGGACAGCAAGGCAGGCTTGGACAGAGATGAAAAAGCAGGCTGCAACTCTGGAAAACAGTGTGGAGGTTCCTCAAAGAGTTAAAAATAGAGCTTCCCTATGACCAGCAATTGCACTGCTGGGGATTTACCCCAAAGATACAGATGCAGTGAAACGAAGGGACACCCGCACCCCAATGTTCATAGCAGCCATGTCCACAATAGCCAAACTGTGGAAGGAGCCACGATGTTCTTCGATAGATGAATGGATAAAGAAGATGTGGTCTATATACACAATGGAATATTACTCAGCCATCAGAAAGGATGAATATCTACCATCTACATTGACGTGGATGGAATGGGAGGGTATTATGCTGAGTGAAGTAAGTCAATCGGAGAAGGACAATCATCATATGGTCTCACTCATACGGGTGAGTGAAAGGGATTATAAGAGAAGGTGGGGGGACTGAGTGGGGAAAAATTAGAGAGTGAGACAAACCATAAGAGACTCCTGACTCTGGGAAACAGAGGGTAGTGGAAGGGGAGGTGGGGAGGGGGACAGGGTGACTGGGTGACGGGCACTGAGGGGGGCACTTGTTGGGATGAGCACTGGGTGTTATATGTTGGCAAATTGAATTTAAATAAAAAGTAAAAAAAAAAATCAAAAAAGGAAGGAAAGAAGGAAGGAAGGAAGCCAGCAAGTAAGCAGTCTGCCAAGGAAGACAAAGCAGCAGGTCAGGATAAGGAAGAAACACAGTGTTTGCTCCCTACACTGAGGAACAGACTGTCATAGAGAGATGAGGCGGATGCTTGCCCAAGATAGAGCAGGGTGACGGGAGCTAGGGCAAAGTCACAGACACGGCAGGCAGGGAGAAATGAGTGAGAGAAGCCTTAGACGATGAGTCTCAGAAGAGATAATGACACAGGGAGGTGGGATACACAGGGATGATGCTGAACAATTGTTCTGATTTAGAGCTTTTTTGGAACTGCTTTGGAATTGTTATGAAGGATGACTCAGGGAAAACCAAAGGTGGTATGAGTGCAGAAGTTAGGTTTTGTGCTGATTTTAGGAGGAAGGAAGCAATCACAGCTTTTCACTTTTTTTTCTCCTGAAAGTTTTAAATTTCATTTAGCCTTGTGAATTTAAATATAGGTTCGCAGGAAGCTACAAAGATAGACTAGAGTTCCTATGTACCCTTTACCCAGTTTCTCCTAATGGTTACCTACGTCTTACATAACTGTACATTGATATAACATGTGCAGGTAGTTCCATTCCATTTCATCACATGCACAGACTTCTGAAAGGACTACCAAGATCAAGATCCAGAATATTCCATCACCACAAAGGTCTCCCTCTTGCTACCTGTTTATGGTCACACCCACCACTTCTCTTCCTCTGGCCCTGTTGTTATAGTCGCACTCCACCCCCATCTCCCCCACCACTCACCTCCTACTTCCCTATCCCTAATCCTTTGCAACCACTAGTATCTTCTCCAACTCTTGAATTTTGTCATTTTGAGAATGCAATATAAATAGATTTATACAATATGTAACTTTCTGTGATGGGCTTTTTTCACTTGGCGTAATGCCTTTGAGGTCCATCGAAGTTTTTACTCGTATCAATAATTGAACACGGGCAGCCTGGGTGGCCCAGCGGTTTAGCGCTGCCTTCGAAGGGCCCAGGGCCTGATCCTGGAGACCCAGGATTGAGTCCCATGTCGGGCTCCCTGCACGGAGCCTGCTGCTCCCTCTGCCTGTGTCTCTGCCTCTCTCTCTCTCTCTCTGTCTCTCATGAATAAATAAATAAATAAAATCTTTTAAAAAAAATAATTGAACACAACAGTTTAGCCATTCACATAGGGACGGACAATTTCCTTGCTTCCAGTGTTTGGCTGTTACAAATAAAGTTACCGTGAACATTGTGTCCAGGTTTTGTGTGCACATACGTGTTCATTTCTCTGATAGAAATTCCCAGGAGCCCAATTGCTATGTTTGTATAGCAAGAGTATGTCTAGTCTTGTAAGAAAATCCCATACTATTTTCCAGAGTCACTGTAACATTTTACAATTCCACTATCTGTGTATGAAAGCCAATGTCTCCACATCCTCACCAGCAGTTGGTCCTGCATTATTTCTTTTTTGAAAGATCAGGAACATCCTGCTACCTTCCTTTTTTACTCTCTAAGTGAAAAGAAAAAAAAAATCAGTCCTATGTATATGTCTGTATAAGCATGCATGCACACGTGTGTGTGTGTATAAAATCTACTTAAGTTCAAAGCACAGTGAGACAAATACCTATCAACACATTCATTGCCCAATTTAAAAACCAGAGCGTATCAAACCCAGTTCCACCCTCTGCTTCTCCCACCGAAAGAGCAATCCCACTCCTGACAGTGGAAACCAGTTCTCTGGGGGGAAAGCTCTGCTTCACAGAGCTTGTCAATATTGGGGTGTAAACACCACATGAAAGACTTCAAGCTGCCAATCAGGGTAACTGGGTGTGAGCAGGCAAGAGATGCATGGACTCCGCTCTTGTGACAGAGTACAAGCCTATTCTAGCCCCGCTGGTCCTGAACTCGGTATTTATCATCCTAGAAAGAACTGACCCCTGAACGATGCAGGGGGTTAGAGGCACTCACTCCGACAGAGTTGAAAACCTGCATATAACTTTCAACTCTCCTAAAACTTCACTAGGAAGAGCCTGCTGTTGACTGGAAGCCTTACCAAGAATGTAAACAATCAACGAACACATATTTTGTGTGTGGCATGTGTTATGCACTGTATTCTAATGACAATAGTAAGTTACAGAAGAGAAAATGTTATTAAGAAAATCAAAAGAGAAAATAGGGAGAGGCTGAATAATGACCCCAAAGATACCTTAATCTTAGGAATCTGCGTTACCTTATATGACAAAGACAGCAGATGAGATTGAATTAAGGATTTTGAGTTGGAGAGATGATCTTGGATTCTCGACTTTAGCCCAGTGAAACTGGTTACAGACTTCTGGCCTGTAGGACTGGGAGAGAATTATTGTTGTTAAATAATATCACCAAGTTTGTGATAAATTTGTTACAACAGCCAGGAAACTGATACAGAGACACACTGTTTTGCACATATGTGCTCCTAAAGCATCTATCTAAATAGTTCATTTGGCTAGATTTTATCTTTATAAAATTGCAATATTATACAGAGAGATTCTGAGAGTTCCTTTTTTTTTGCTCAACACTGTTCCTAAGACTTCTTCACTTTGTTGCAAACCATAATTCATTTATTCTTACTGCTGGGCAATCTTCTGACACAACACGTACTTACTCATTCTCAGCCGACTTTGGTGGGTCTCCTTTATCAGATTAAAAAAAACTTTTTTTCCCCCCCGCAGACTGAGTTTATGCCCAGATGTCTCATTTCCCATGTTCTTTCACCTCAAATATTGAGTCAGACAAAAATCTTGGAAGGGAAGCTGAAATGGATGTTGTAGGACTATGGGATTCTAGATACTCCATCAAGAGTAAATGTGGGTGAACTTCCTCAGCACTAGGGAGGGAGGGAGGGCTGGGCAAGGCGGGGGATGAGGGGGGGCGGTGTGGGCAGACGGGCTCAAGTGCAGGAAGGAGAATGCACCCCCCCCCCGCACCCCAACTCCAGGGATCAGTGAGGAGCAGAGGCCTCCCTGGCTGACGAAGAGGCCGACGGGACCAGAAGGCTCACCCGAGACGCGGGGACTCTGCAACGCGAGGCCACCCATCACCCATCACCCATTACCCATCACCCCGAAACCAAGAGTAAACGAAATTTCTGGCCTCCAGTTGGACGTAAGCCCCCTGCTTCTCCTGAATATCTGGGAAGGTGAAGGGCACGAATGATCTGAAGGAACTAAGGGTGACTCAGCCTCGGCCGAAGTGGGGGAGTGATCATGAGACCTTTTCTCCCTTTCCCAGCAAACGTCGCCCTGGACAAGACCTTGCTCCACTGGACTGGCCAGTGGCTCCCAGACCTGCGCGGCCTCACCCCCGGCCTCACCCCCGTACTATTTGGCATCTGCCTCCTCACCCCTCTCTGCAGTTGTGAGCTCTGGGCTCAGCTGCCACTCAAATTATCCCCTTGCCTGAGAATCATGGAACTCACCGAGGATTTCAGGGGGACACGGAAGGTGTTCTCAGTTTGCACCACAGCCCAAGCATCTGAAAACTCCGTTTTTCAAATTAATGCTCTGTCAAGTTTTCACCTAGGAATTGCTGAGTCATTTCCCACGTAATTTCTACACGGCTGAGAAACGCAGGTGTGTTTCTTGTTTTTGATAGAATTCCTGTACCTTGGAGCAGCACCTAGAGCTCCTGAACACTTTATATGGAGACGCGGCTCCTTACCTCTCCAGGGGCAGAGGCGCAGGGTGACCTCGGCAGGGATCCAGATGGGCAAGCAGCAAGCACCTTAGCGCCCACACAGGCTTCCTTACCCTTGTCCTCTTGGCACCACCTCAGGGGCTAGAGCATTGGCTGGGCTCATCCCCTGCCATCATCCTTCCCACATACTTGGAGGTAACTGCCAACTGTTTAGCAATCTAGTTCTCCAGCCCGAGAATGACTTACATTTTTTTCCTGTCCTCCTTTCCACTGTTTGTCCTTTGCCCACTCATTTCTCATGTGCTGTACTACGGAAACTGGGCAAAAATCTGGTGGATGACTTACGAGGAAGAAAGGTAAAAAGGTCAGATAGCCTTCACTATGCACCTTATCCCTGGCTCTTACCCATTAGGGATGATCTAGAATGGTCTGTATGCTCCAAGCTCCTGTTTGGGACTCGTTTAGCAGCCTCTCTCTCCAGAGCCCAGTCAGAAATTCTACCTAGATGGAGTACATCAAGACCACATTCAGATCGCCTGAGTCTCCATCCAAAGTTCTCTTTCCATTACACCATATCCTATATTTTAGAGTTGAAGTTGAAGATGTCAGTGGTTCAGTAGGACATTCAGCAGGTCGCTCCTGGCTCTTGTTGTCCCTAATCAACAGAGGATAACTCTGAAGGTCTATGCTAACAGTTGGCGGCAGTCTCTATTTCCATTATCGAAGACTGAGCCAATAAATTCACTTAGAAGGCGATGTCGAAATCCTTCAGTAGCGGCACTCAGACTGGCTATGTCACCAAATGCTCCCAACATTTCTAGATCCATTCAAAATCAATGGTTCTCTTCACAAAGCACAAAAGCAAACACCAGACCATCCAAAATCAATAAAAAGTGACGGACGGGGGAATAGGACTGGGTAGCACAAAGGATAAAGAAATAATAAAGCCAAAGGTTATGAGACAATTGCTTTCTAATTTGTCTTTATAAAAAAGGAAAAAGAATCACATGAAAAATTGGCAAGCTGCAGAGTGAAAATGTCAGAAATGTTTTATATTCCAAGGCTTTGCCACATACTGTCTTGCACAATGTTGGAGGAAGCAAGGTTGACATGGAGAATATTTTCACAAGTCTGAGCCAGCCAGGAAGCTGGGGGAAAATGCTCTGAAATTTGGGGAAATTACAGGCCTGCTATTTGACATTAGTTGGAGAAAAACATCAAACCTCAGAACTTATTCTGAGAACCTGAACAAGAGAAGTACTTCAAGCCCTGTGTTTGGTCCAGAGGAGGGTGGATCCCTCTAGGACTTAGAAGCACTACTGGTGGAGGCTGTTAGGGAAGCCCTTGCCAAGGGGGAGGGATGAAGTGGGCTCCCCTCTCTGTAATCCATCTTCTAAGTGTGCATGGAGAACCACGAGAACGTGACTCAGGCCTGGGGCCTGGGAAGAACATCTGAGCTAGGTTGGAGAGTCAGATCTCCCCCTACACATGGGCTCAGCATCACAGTTAATTTTAAAAGAAACAAGCTTGCTCTTTAGAAAAGTGATAAGAGCTATCAAAATACAAAGCAAAACTGTGTAGTGCTGACACACAGATAGTCATAAGGTTCGATGAAACAGACTTGATGGTCCATAAATAGGCCCACATCCAAGCCAGGGGTAGCACTGGTCCCAAGCAGCAGGCCCTCAGCATGGGAGTTCGGAGCGCGGTGGGGCTAACCCTAGGCGTGCGGCCGCATCGCACCCATAGACTCACACCTGTACCAGTGCAGGTGGAAGGTGAAGGCTGGATTATGTGGCAGCTAGGACATTGGAATGGAGTGGGGGTGAAAATTACAAAAATTGGGGAGCTGGTCTGATTTTAACTCTCCGGAAGCCATGAAAAAACAGACCCTGCTGTAAACCGAAGGTGTGATATGAAATCTAGAAGGCCTCCAGCAGTTACAGAGTAAGTAGAACGTGCTCAAAATTGGTCCCGGGATCTAATCATCACAGTGGCGAAGCGGCGAAGGCAATTACCTCATGGTTTCAATGAATTTCTTATGTCAGAGTCAGGGTAGAGAGCAGCTGGGTGGCTCAGTGATTGATCGTGATCCTGGGATCCTGGAATCGAGTCCCACCCCGGGCTCCCCACAGGGAGCCTGCTTCTCTCTCTGCCTGTGTCTCTACCTCTCTCTCTGCATCTCTCATGAATAAATAAATAAAATCTTTAAAGAAATCAAGGTAGAAAAAGGGTAAAATCCTGAGATGTGGTTGGGATGCTTGGATGGATGAGCCTGAAGAGTATGAATTTTCCTGCTCCCCCGAACTCTCTCCCCTGCTAACGGCGAGCAGACTGCCCTTGCCCAGATGCAGTACTGAAGCCCCACTTGGTATCTGTCTTCTTGAAAAGATATTCTGACTCCTTTTAGTGTCTCAGCAGTCTGAGTAGAAAACACAGCTCCTTCTCCAGGAATAAAAATTGTCCACGTGAAAGATACCTTGAGTTCCAGGAAAAGCCAAAGGTCACATGAGGGTGTGGAACCAGGTAGGGGAGAAGGTGGGTTTGGTAGCAAGGGCAGACAGTAAGGCGGGGAAGCGGCCGGTTTACTGATCCGGGGGCCTCTCCCCTGCTTTGAATATTAGGGAAAGGAGACCCAGGAATGATCCTAATATATTGTTGGAACAGCTCCTTGAAGTTTGGACCAAACAATGGCCACGGGAAATGAGGTGGAAATGCTGGAATTGCCTTAGCATTGTCTTGATGAAGAGGTCGGAAAGCTTAGGTCTGTGGGAATGCGCGAAGAGATTTATTGTGCAGGACCATAGGAGCTACCAACATCCTATATTCCTCAGGAGGGCAGAGGAAATGTTCCCTTCGCCACGGCAATGAGGGTTACCTACGGGTGAAGGAGGCACTGCCGTCCTAGAGAAGTTCGGCGGTGCTTGTCTTTGGTAGGGACCAGATACCGTCATGGAAACAGGCTCACTAGTATCAGTGGAAACTACGGGATTCTGAAATGCCAGAGACTGGTTAGACTGTAGTGAGCAGCAAGGCCAGGGCAGCAAACCAGGGTGTTCTGACCAACAGAGAGGGATCCTTGGCGATGGCTAATGGATCACGGTGTTCCCAGGAGCAAGACACATGGATGGCCTGCTGGGATACTAGTTAACTTGTCAAAAATCACGAAGGCTCTGGAACTTTGCCCTAACAGCAAACTAGCAAGGGGGTCTACCATAGTTTCACGGACGCTGGTGGATACATGAGACTCCTGAGTCAGAGACAAGCATTTTATTGTTCACGGTAGAACAAGCAGCGTGAGCTTCCTATCTGCACTGGTGTTCCTTGCCCCCACACCCGCCGGGGGCACAGGTGACTCTCATACACCCACAAAACAGCTTTGTGTCACAATTGAGAAAGCCTGAGTTTGGGGAGCTTGAATTTTTTATAATGGGAATAAGCAAATGGGCTTGACTTTTGCTCTGGAGGGAGACATCTCCCCCCTGCTGTCTGCTCCATAGGGAGCCCCTCTATCTTCCAAGGCTATTTGCTGTACAAACATACTGGAAGGTATGATTAGGAGCAAATGGCTGTTAGTGCCTCTGCTCGTAAGACATGGAAAAAAAAAGATAAAAAAAAAAGATATCCATGGAGAATCATCTCCCAACCCCTGCCTAAAAAATAAAAAACAAACAAAGAAAAAACAACTTTGTGACAAATCCCTTTTGGTATAAACACTCTAATAAAGAGCTCTTTCTCTAGATCATTCATGGGGACAAAGATTTGACTTTGCAGGTTGTAACTCGTCAGTCTTGTTGGGATTGCTATCGTGGAAGTTCTCGCCGTCCGTGGAGTCAGTCTCGTCCAGCTGAGACCAGGAAGAGGGTGGTATTTGCAACAGTCCCTGTCCCAGCATCCTCCCACTAAGGAGGCCGCCTGTTTCCCTACCCCTGGAGTCTGGGCTTGGCCATGAGACTTGCTTTGCCCAGTAGGACATTAGCAATATTGTGCAAAGGATCGAAGAGCTCACATGATTCCAGTCCCTCCCTGGTGTTCCTCCACCGTGGCACGAGCACGTGTGTGGGCTGGCCTGCCGAGTCACCTCAGCACCCAGCCACAGCCAGCCGACTCCCCCACGTGCGAAGCACCCCAGGCGAGCTGCCTAGCTGGCCCCTCCCCGCCCCCAGACACACCAGCCCACCACATGGTCCCTGTTAGAGGGCACTAGGGTCTCGTGGTTGTTTATTATGCAGGATGACTGTGCTCAGAGCTTGGTGGTACCACGAGGCAGACACGTAAGAATGACCATGGCTTTCCTGGGAAAAGACACGATTACCTGGAGGAGTCTATTGGTCTTCTCTTTTCTACAATTGCACAGTTGGAACCCGGATAGAAGGAAGTGGATCTAACAATAATACGACCCCACACTAACCCACGTGTCCACGCAGAGAGGACCAGGTGAGGACAGAGCCGCATCTCCCCTACCCTGAGGGTTGACTCTACTAACAGGAGGGGGGTGGGTGATGTGGAGCCCAGAGGACAGGAAACCGGGAAGCAAGACGTCCCCAGGCTTACTCGGGCCATGCTAGGGAGGGAGAGCCTGGCCTGAGGGTGGGCATTTTGGGGGTCACCGGCTTCCCCACACCTGGCTGGTGTCCCTCAGGGGGCTGATCCTGAACTCATGGCTTCCTTCCCTCCTGCATGGGGAAAAAGCACACTCTTCTTGGATTTGCTGCTTCTGACCATGTGGGTGAGCACCTCACCTGCTCCTCCCTATCCCAGCAACACCCGGGGGGCCCGTGGCAGGGGCCCTGCTGAGTCTGCTCTTCCCAAGGCCTTTCTGCTGAGACTCCAAGCCGTCAGGGAGCTCCACACACCTGACCCTGCCTCCCCCTGCTCGCAGGCACACGTTTGCTGGCATTTTGAGTAACAATTATTCCACAGGGACAGTTTTGGAGGTGGAGCATCTGATCAGGGTGGGCCTGGAACCCTGGCCAGGGCAGAAAACCAAGCCCCCGCAGAGCTGCTCCGACCTGTGACTAGTGTTACCTGCAGCACAGATCAGAACCCCCTCTAGATCCCGTCGGACACCGGCGGCATTTGGGGGAAGTTCATATCTTCTGCAAATTCTTTTTTTTAAAGATTTTATTTGTTTTATTTATTTATTCATGAGAGACACACAGAGAGAGGCAGAGACGCAGGCAGAGGGAGAAGCAGGCTCCATGCAGGCAGCCCGACGTGGGACTCGATCCCAGGACCCCAGGATCATGAACTGAGCCAAAGGCAGGCGCTCAGCCACTGAGCCCCCCAGGCGCCCCTTTTCTGTAAATCCTATTAGTATGGCCCAGAGCTGAAGACCGTCTGTCCGGTCACCAGCACTACAGGCACTAACCCTTTGGTTTTATATCCACTCAGCCTGGGACCTAGAAGACGGTACCTGTTCCTTTACTAACATCAAGACATCTTTTGGTTCATGGCAGCCCTGCTGGGACCCTGACGTTTGCACAGACTTTTCCACTGGCAGCACCAAACCTATTGTCAGCCATGGCTGGGCACTTTCTGACTGTTTCTGGCACAACTCTGGCAGCTAAGTAGACACTTGCTTTTAAATCCCATCGTGGTTCCCCTGGGGTCCCACTCAGAGCCCTTGGCAAAGCTCAGGAGCTGCCTATACCGTCCAGAGTTCAGCTGGGTCTTGGCCTGCGTATAAACAGGAAATCTTAAGGTTCCAAGGGGCACCTTTTTCAAGCAATAAAGGCTCTTTACAAGCCCCGCAGTAAAAGACACTGAACCAGAAAAGTAAACTCACACAGAGGGGTGACTGCATTCATGGACTTGACCAGTACTAACCCTCTAACTGTAATGATTTGCACAGATGACCTTCCAAAGAAAAATAAAAGTAAAAAAGTAAAAGCAGGCCTTCCAAAGTGGTGCAGAGCATCAGAATTTGGGAGGTGTCGATCCCCAAGTAGGAAGCTCTGAGTAATTATTAAAAGGGATGAAAGGGACGCTGGGCGGCTCAGAGGTTGAGCGTCTGCCTTTGGCCCAGGGTATGATCCTGGGGTCCCAGGATCGAGTCTCACGTTGGGCTCCCTGCAGGGAGCCTGCTTCTCCCTCTGCCTGTGTCTCTGCCTCTCTATGTCTTTAATGAATGAATAAATAAGATCTTTATAAATGAATGAATGAATGAATGAATGAATAAATAAATAATAAATAAATAAATAGAATGAAAGAAAGGAATCTCACAACCACTCTAGGAAGAAGAGTTGAAGGAGACTAAAATTTAGAAGGAAAAGGGAACAAGAGAAAAGAAAGGCAAACCAAACAAAATGAAAAATAAGTTCACCTCTTACAGGGGAGCCCGATCTTGGAACCCTCCAGAAGGCCAGAAGGCCAGCCGGGTATTGTTAGCAGGTGACTTCCCTGTGGTAACACCCAGCAAACAGCTGAGGGGGTGGGCTGGGAGGTGCAGAAGGTAAACAGGATGCTGGAGGGAACTGGAAATCAGCATCACATTATAGGAAGTGCTCTGACTCCTGTGGAAGGTGTAGATGAAAATCTAGCTTAAGCTCACTGCTTTATTAGCTTGACAAAAGCTGATGCATTTTTTCAACCTTTCTCCCATGTAGAGAATTCATAAAATGCCCCTTTAAAAAAGTCACATGCATCACACACCTGTAAATGTACCATAAAAAAGGAAAAAAATACCGGAGTGGAAACAAATATCATTATGGTTTCAAAATACGGAATTGCATTCTCTCTAACACCAGACTTTCGATTTGATAATAAATTTAAGACTCGGGGGAAAAATATTCATTCTTTTCGGCCATAACAATAACAATGGTTGCCCTTACTTTTTCTTTTTCTTTTTTTAAGATTTTATTTATTCATTCATAAGAGACATAGACAGAGAAAGAGGCAGAGACACAGGCAGAGGGAGAAGCAGGCTCCTGATGCCATGACCCCAGGATCATGGCCTGAGGTGAAGGCAGATGCTCAACCACTGAGCCGCCCGGGTGCCACCTGCTCTTACTTTTTCGTACACTTTGGAGGGAGGACCAATTGGAAAATAAACTAAGACCAGCAAGAGCTCTTACCTGGCATTAAGCGCCATCTCAATGGTTTACGTGTATTAACACCTTCAATCCTAACAGCAATTGCATGAACTAGCTACTATTATAATTTCCTCTTTATAGATGCAGAAAGCCAAAGCACAGAGAGATGAAGTGAGCCGCTCAAGGTGACACAAGTAGTAAGTAGTAAAGCTGAGATTTGAACCCAGAAGGTCTGGTGTGAGAGTCTGAGCTCCTGAACTGCGCTGCTAGCAAGAATACTCTTGAAACACAGTTGTGTCTAACAGGAGACAATGGACGAACTTCAAATGAATGCTGGAGTGAACTATTAGATCACAAGCAAGACTACAACATAGGGTCCATTTGAAGTTGATTTTAGAGGATCCCAAGCCTTTTATCTTAAAGCCTAAAGAGTCAACCTTTCTCAGCTTAGTTTTCCCTAAACTTCTCTTCCTTCTGAGGCTAGAAGACTCCATAGAGGATACTTCCTTCTAGGAATGAGGGTCGCCTCAATATGTTACGCCTAAATCAGTTTCTTGAGCAACTGTGAGGGACAGAAGAGTAAATAGGAGTTTGGAAAAGAAACAAAACTGGATCATAATATCCTAAGTGTCGGACAATCATTTTCATTCCTTTCAATCTTCCCCTTCTCCACCTTGATTTTGAAAGATTTATTTTAGTTCCATTAAAGAACAATTTCCAGACTACAAATGGTCAATGAGCTGCCAAGGAGTCCAGTTGGCTCCTACCCCTGTTTCGTGGAACCCCTCAGTACGTCGGGCCTGCAAGGAGACCTGTGCTGTCCCAGGGCCCATCCGAAAAAATGCATTTTGCCAAGTGAGCCAGTCTTAAAACCGGTTTACTGTGAACATTTTCACCCTGTAATCTTAAACCCAGCAATGAAATTTAAAAAACCCAGTGTGTTTGTATGATTTCCACCAAGTTAGAAACAAAATCTGATGACTGCTCAGCCCACAGAGTTAAGAAATTTATAGTCTTGAAAACATTCACATGCTTACTGAAAATTTTATCCCATGCATTAAATAATCACTGGTCACAAACTATAATTCAGAGTTTTTATGTCCCTAAGTCCTCTAACTACAACCTAAGTTCTCTGGATGGTAATTTTGATGTGTGTGAATGCTGATGAGTTTTGTAAATCTCTCTACCATCTGAAAAGCAATTTTAGTTGATGTGATTAGGCATTAAGAAGCAATGTTTAACTGCTCTAGAAATTTTGTCCTAATGCCTTTGTCTCAGACTTCTCTGAGAGATACTTTGCAATTGTTCAGGGGGCATGGATTTCTATTGGTGGTTACTTTTATTTTTTCAAACTATACAGACGCTAATGAAGATTTGCTGGTTGCCTGTTTAAAGAAAATCTTTAAGGCATTTTAAAGTGTCTTTATAGGCCGGGTGCCAGATGCTTTCTTTCAAACATGTGGAGAGAGAGAGGAGGCCAATGCCAACAAGTAACAGAGGAACAATTCTATAAAGCATATATGCTAATATTAACCGCATTTTCTGAATGTTCTTTATTATATAAACTAAAGGGCCTTTGTTCTACGGTGAAAAGGAGCAGATAAACCAATCACTGTGGGAAAAGTTTCTGAATGCTTTGTAAAATAAAATTTTACATGTTTTATACGTTCATTATAGAAGAGAGCAAAAATACAAAAAAGGTTAAAGAAAACAGTAAAATCACTCAAAGCCTCACCTCCCAGAGGAAGGAAAATTGTCGTATTTTTCTACACACACACACACACACACACCACGTATTTTTTAAATCTTTGTGACCCTGCTCTACTCAGGTTTGTCCCTTTCTTCAATGATCAGGGCTTGGTGAGGTCAAGCCAGTCACCTATGGCTTATTCCTTCCCTGGATGAATTCATTCCTAGTAGGATCTTCACAGCCTCATTCAGACTTCTGACAGACATCCCCCAGCAGTTTCAGAAAAGCCCTGGCATTTCTGCATTTTAGCATGGACTCAGTCTGGGCCATCTTCTCACACCCTTGTCCTTACATTTGGTATAAAGAGTAAGAGAAATACGGCAGCTGCCTTCTAATGTCGGAAGGGTGAGCACAGAGGGGAAGGCACACTGTGGCTCTGTGCAGTTCTAGGGGACGAAGCTGGGACTGATGGGAGATAGAATAGTCTTGCTTGAGAAGCATGGAGTTCTCTGCCCTGAGCTACATTCCCTTGTCAGGATGGCTGGGGATACAAGATGGAGAGCAGAGACAGTTGATGACAGTGTCCTTGCCATAAGGTTCTGAGACTCCGTTTCTTTACAGGGTTGACCTTGTGTCTTATCTCCACATCAACATCCTGATCACGGCTGTAGCCGCAGGGCTCAGTACGGTGTCGGGCACATGGTAGGTGCTCAGTATTTGTTGGAACAAAGAAATGAATGTATCCGTGAATCTGACTGCTGCGGTTACTCCTTTGCCCTGCGTTTCTGGAGATTATGGACAAGCAACTATGTTGGAA
Source organism: Canis lupus dingo (assembly GCF_003254725.2). Classification (NCBI taxonomy): domain Eukaryota; kingdom Metazoa; phylum Chordata; class Mammalia; order Carnivora; family Canidae; genus Canis; species Canis lupus. The sequence continues at coordinate 27,987,628 of NC_064245.1, read as the reverse complement.
TTTAAACAGGCTTTGGTGGAAAGGATGGAGAACTGCTGGCTTCTTAGCTCACAGAATTACCCATTTTCTGTTGTTTCTTGGGAGGACCCTTGGCCCTGGTTTTCACACAGTGGTATGTGGAATGGACTGGGAGACAGCCAGTTTGGGCTTTTTCATCTACCAAACAAAACAAACCCAAACATTTGATTTGATGGATGGAATCCCCAAGTGGATGATTTCACTCCGTTTTTTAAACAATGCATGAGACCACTGGCCTCCTGCAGGCATTCTCTTGGTGGGGGGTGTGAGAGGAGTAGTGAACTGCAATGGGGAGATAACAAGTGCTAAAGGATTAAAAAGACAGGGAATGACTTTAAACTAGCAAACACACTTTTCAGGGATCAGATGTTCCATTCAACCCAAACTGACTATACAGAGATCTAAAATCAAGCATTGCTATGTTTTTGTAACACAAGGAAACAATATGTTTTAAAACTTCTCTACCAAATGACATTCTAGGACTTGACAATATTTTCTGACCTGCTTGAATGAATACAAACAGCAAGCAGCTCCATAAGCAGAGATCAACAAACAGATTTGAAGCGACGGCTTCAGAAATGATATACCCGAGTTAATTCTATGTCTGAGGAGTGGAGATGAAACCACCAACCAGGAGTGAAGGTCTGTTTTTTGCTTTGTCATGCGCAAGTGGGGATGCCCGGGAATCTCTAGGGAGCTGCGGTCAGCTAAGGTTTCAATTTGAGAGAGTGGTAAGGGATGGGTGTGTCTCAGAGGAGGCCTCAGGGGCGAACCAGGTAACTGGAAATACCTTTCTCCACCCTACACAAGAATGCCAAACATCAACGCAGCTCGCCCCCTTCATTCACACCAGCGTGGTTTACAGATTGAACAACATTAACGGGCACATTCTCAGGGTTTTCAAGGGGACACATTGTATCTCGAGGCATTTCATCTGTAGAACCTGTTTAGGTAGGACGTTGTTGGACCTTTACTCAGGACAAATAAAAACTTCTACTTGAGTGAGAAAATATGCCCAGTGTTCCCCTTCTGGAACTGGTAGTTAGCACAATGTACACTTGGCTTTGGGCCAGTTTGAACACAGGTGAGTTCAACCAGACATACAACCCACCAACTAGTTGGATAGAGGTAGCACTTTCTAGACTAGAGTGTCAATTACTGGTATTTACTGGCCAGGAACATACTGTTCCACCCATCAGCACCATAGCCAGGAGCCAGAGGGAATGTGAACAGGTCGGCCATTGGAATGTGGTCACAATAAGAGCCCGTAGCTACCAGGCAGGAGTACCGACTGCATGATTTAGCCCTGGGACTCTCAGGGCCTTAGGTCAGGCAGGAGCAGCCTTGAGGCTTCGGTATTCTTTCTGGACTGGGCTTCTCTCCTGGGTCTACACCTAAACCACCATCAGTTCCGCACACCCTCCTCCCCAGGAACTGAACTTGCCCCAGTCAACCTGTGCCTACCAACTCCTCTTTTTTTTTTCACTATTTTTTTCCTGAGAGAAACTAATTAAAAATGTAGAACAGTTGTCATCATGGTTTTTCTGAAGCTGCTTGACTCAGCCTTCCTCCTTCATTTGAATGAGTTCCGTGGAAGCTTACCTCTCCCTTCTAGCAAGGCCGCAACATACTAACCTCCGTTTCCCAATCTTCTACTCTCACCCCTGACTCAACACTTCTCTGTCCCCCTCAAAGATTCCTCAAAGGGGCACCTGGGTGGCTCAGTCCGTTAAGCGTCTGTCTTCAGCTCAGGTCATGATCCTGGGGTCCTGGGATCCAGTCCTGAATCGGGCTGCCTGCTTGGCAGGGAGCCTGCTTCTCCCTCTCCCTCGCTTGTGCACTTTCTCTCTCTCTCTCTCTCTCTCTCTCTCAATAAATAAATAAATAAATAAATAAATAATAAATAAATAAAATCTTACAAAAAAGATGCCTAAGAATTTGTTCTTTTTTTTAAGGGGTGAGGGGCAAACGGAGGGGAGTGAGAGAATCTTAAGCAGGCTCCATGCCCAGCGGAGAGCCTGAGGTGGAGCTCCATCTCATGACCCTGAGATCACGACCTGAGCCAAAATCAAGAGTTGGCTGCTCGACTGACTGAGCCACCCAGGCATCCTGGAAATTGTTCTTTTGTAAAAAGATCTGCCAGGGTGAAGGGAGTGATTTGGAGGTGAGGTAAGGAGGCAGGGCAATTACATCACTCAGACACAGAATTACCCTTAGAAAAGTCCCCTAGGGCAGCCCGGGTGGCTCAGCGGTTTAGAGCCACCTTCCTCCCAGGGCGTGACCCTGGAGTCCCAGGATCGAGTCCCACGTCGGGCTCCCTGCACGGAACCTGCTTCTCCCTCTGTCTGTGTCTCTGCCTCTCTCTCTGTCTCTCATGAATAAATGAATAAAAGCTTTAAAAAAAAAAAAGAAAGAAAGAAAGAAAGGTCCCCTAGATGTGTCTCTTTTCCCTAAAATCTCTGCCTTTGGATGCTTCCCACCCAAGCTCCTTCAGCTTCAGTATCCTATCCTTCTTCACTCCAATTTTCCCATCACATGCACCTCACCCCTTTGCTTATGCAGAGTAATTTGGCTCCTGGACATGCAGAAGCAAGATGACGTTGGGGTCCAAAAACAAGAACTCCCCCAGGCACCAGGAACCCTCCTGGTGGAAGAATTTTAAGTATCAGATCATTTTTCTGGTTTACTTTTTCTCCCATCACCTACACCAATTCATCTAGGCAACCTGCACATCACCTCCTTTGAGGTCCCCGTCAAGCCACACCTGTGGCAGGGGCAGCTTCTCTTTGTGCCACACCGATTTCTGGAATGAGCTCAAATAGACACCTACACACCCAGGTAGATACTGCCCCTCTGTTCTGATTCAAAGCTTTTGGTGACCCCCACACGGGGCCAGCTTCATGGGCACCAACCCAAGTGGTGGTTCAGGGCCCCACATCTAGAAGTGCTCTAACACAGTTTAATGCTCTACCATCACCCTCGTGAAATTCTTAACAGGTTTGAATTAAAGGCCCCACATTTTCATTTTGTACTGGGCCGTGAAAATTAGGTAGCTGATTCTGCCCACACATGACCCTCACAGAAAATCTCCCTTCTCCACAGCTCCTCACAAGCCTAATCTCCAGTCCAAACCTTGACCAAACCACTGTGGGCTGCTGAGCCTGGAGAAGGGGCTGTGCAGATGGAGATAGTAGGGTCCCTCTTTTGCTCTAATGAACCCACAAAACCAGCGTTTCTGGGGAAGAGGCAGGGGGAGAAGGCATGGGGATTGGAGGATGAAGAAGAGCCCCTGCAAAGTCATCCACCTTGCCCTCATGCCCATTCCAGAGATTCTACTGGTAGAGAGCATTCCTTTGTGGTAAAGTCCTTTGCAAGGGTTTCAAAGGTGAGGATATTTCTGAGAAGGTCAGTACCCCACATTATTGGTCTCTCCCACCTCGAAACAAGCCCCTAAGCTGCTGTAAGCTGACCCCTGGTGGGGGTGTTGGCACAGGGGGAGACTGAAGAGGGAGTGAGGGTGCCGTGAGCGTGAGTGAGCATGGAGCAGAGGGCATCCCCAGGGAGGAGAAAACAGAATGAGGCCTGAGAGGGGGCCCTGAAGGGGCGGCGGGGAGTGGGGAGGGAAGCTGCTGGAGTACTTCCTCTACTTCGCCAGTGTGCTGAACTCAGAACAAAGCTGTCCTGCTCAGCACATCTTGGTGGGTAAAAGGAGTTGTATTAATTTCCTCTGGCTGCCTTGTTTTTTCGCTTTTTTTGTGTGTGGGTTTTTTTTTTTTTTTTTTGCCAGTGACAAATGACCACATCCTGGGTGGCTTAAATTAGCAGAAACTTACTCTCTTATAGTTTTACAGGCTAACGTCTGAAATCAAGGTGTCAGCAAGGTTGGTTGTTTCTGGCGGCTCTAAGGGAGCATCCATTCCATGCCTGTCTCTTAGCTTCTGGTCACTGCCCGATAACCTTCGGTGCTCCTTGGCCTGTGACTCCGTCCTTCCAGCCCCCGCCTCCCTCTACACAGTGCCCTCTCCTCTGTGCCTCTGTGTGTCTCTCTTTCTCTTACAAGGACACCGGTTATCAGATCGAATGCCCAGTCTACATGCAGAATGATCTCAGCTAGAGAACCTGGACTTAATCACACTTCCAGAGACCCTATTCCCAACAATATTGAATTGCTTACTTCCAAAATGCTGAGAGACTACATCTTAAATGTTCTCACCATAAAAAAAAGGAATGATAATTAGGGGAGGTGATAGAGGTGTTAGTTAAGAATGGTGGTAATCATATTGCAAACATACAAATGTATCAAATCAACAGGTTGGATGCCTTAAACTTACAGAATGTGGTATGTAAATTATATCTAAAGTTAAAAAATAATTTTAACAAAGAAGTTATTTTCAAATAAGGTCACATTCATAGGTACAGAGGATGGGATTTGGACGTATCTTTTCGGAGCCACAATTCAATTTATGATGGTGTCTTCACATTTTTCAGTTTGCTTACTTTTTATGCAAGCTTCTTGTGAACTTTTGAGCTTTGGTTTCTCCCTTGATGGGAATGCTGAAATCCTAAGACTGACTATTAAGTAATAACAGCAAAACCTCTATAAATCCAAGACATTTTACAAGTGTGTACCACAGGAGACTCTGCAGGATCTCCCAGGATCTCAGGAGAATGGCCAAAGAACAATAGCAAAATGCTTTTGATCCCTTCAGTAGGAAAGTCTCAATAAGAGCCAAGTTCTATGCTTTAAATATTGTTGTGCATTAGTCAGAACATAGAAATGTGAGTGTTTACAGTTCTGAGACTGAAATGGGAAAGTAACAAAAATGTGGTTCTAGGAGATTTTCATTAGACTTACTGGTTTGTTGCAAAATATATATAAAAAGCCTAACACAATATTTGTGAATAAAACCTCTAATGACTAAATTCTGTCCACCACTCTCACATGCTTTTAGAAAAAAATTGCTTTTCAGCAAATTATACCAAAACAGTACCACAGGTGAACAATGAGAAATTATTCATGATTCCTAAACACAAAGGAAAGATTCCATTACCCCCAGAGATCTGGCATATTAAAATTATTAAATGAGGAAAATAATCTTATAAAAAGTTAGGGTTTTTTTTCCCCTTCATTCATCTTCACCACTCTAGGTCAGTTCTATTCAAGTTATCATCATGGCTTGGATCAAAGCCATAGAGTATTCAGCAGCTTTGAGGTTGAAATTTTTCCCTCTGAGTTTTTTCCCACTAATTTTCTTTTTAGGATGCCAGGTTACCTCCCATTTCCTTCTTTTATGTGCAGAAAATTCCCAAACACCCCCGGGTGTCATCCTAATCACATTTCATGACCAGTAACATCACCAAGCAACTAAACTTAAGAAATTGTTTTCATGGAAAAATAAACTTGAAGGAATAACCCAGAACATAATTAAAATGATAAATAAAGGAAGTAGATCTACCAGATATTAAAATACATCACAAGGCTACAATACTTAGAACGGTGTGGCGGGGGAAGAACGGTAGCCAGCACTGGAGCTTGGGGACCCTGGGACCGACCCCAGGCCCAGACGCCGCGTGACTGCAATCTCCCAAAAGATCCCAAACCAGAACAACCCAGCCAAGTCACTCCTCATCTGAACCCACAGGAACTATGAAAGAAACTACTGTTGTCGTTTGAAGCCGCTAAGTTTGGGGTGATTTGTGAAACAGCAGTAGTCATAGATTTTTATAGCTGACTAATACAGGCACTCTCAGTGCTTGCTGGAGGTGGACTAAATTGGCACATCCTCCTTGGTGATGAGTAACTTACTCCTTTTATCAAAAGAAAACATACACAGGCCCTTTGCTCAGACATTCCACTTTTAGAAGCTTCCCGACAAATATACTCACACAGATACATACAATGTATTTATCACAGCGTTGTTTAAATGGAAATTATAAGACATAACCTAAAAGGCCATCAATATGGGCCTCTTTAAGCAAACTATAACATTCAGTAAAATATCGTTCAGTCTAACAAAGATGATGGTATTCTTTATATGCTGACCTGAAAAAAAAAATCTCCAATGTAATTTCTAAGGAAGCCAATAACCAAAAAGCAAAGTGCAAGGCAACGTGTATAGTAAAGTGGCCCTTTAGAAAGCGGAGGAGGAATATTTGTTCATAACTGCATGAATACACAAAAATTATCTTTGTAAATCACACAAGAAACCCTCACGCCCATTGCCTGGAGAAAAGTACTGAGGCGGCGACAGACAAGAGTGGGAGCGCAGAGGTACTGTGTACCCTTTAACATCTTTTAATTTTATTCCAGTGAATGTATTAACTTAATCATAAAGAAATAAAATTAACTTAAACAAAAGACATTTCTGGGGTGCCTGGGTGCCTCAGTTGAGCATCTGACTCTTGGTTCCAGCTCAGGTCACGATATTAGGGTCATGGGACTGAGCCCAAGTTGGGCTCCACACTCAGCAGAGAGTCTTCTTGATTCTCTCTCCCTCTCTGCTCCTTCCTTCTCTCTAAAAAAGTAAATAATTTTTTTTTTTTAAAGGACATTTCTAACAGTTGTTTTGGCTTTGACTTAATGCTGTCTGGACTTTCAGATATTAGAGCTGAGTCTTCAAAGTGAGGTACATGTAGGTCCAAGGATCAGGAACATTTTCTTTCAGGGTGTATATTTGTGGTTAGAGGCTAACGGGAATCAGTGTCCAGATTTAGAATGAGTGCAGAAGTTCCCGCCTGAAATTCACTTGCCCAGGAAGCCCCTTGCTGGGCTGGTTCTCCTTTCTGACTTCTCCCTAGCCCTCCTTCCACCTCTCACCTGTCCTACACTGTATGCTGAGTGTCCCCCTGGAGAGGAAAGACCCTAGGAGGCCGAACCAGGGAACAGCTCAAAATATTGGCATTGCTTTTGAGACAGCAAAGAATTTTACAGATTGGGAAATAAATCCTTTTGTAAGTCCCACTCTTGCAAAAGCTAGTTTCCAAGTTTTTGCATTCCAAAAAATTGAAAGAGAACCTGTTGTCAGCTGATAGCACATTAAAAATTATTTTTGATGGGGGCGCCTGGGTGGCTCAGTGGGTTAAGTGTCTGCCTTCAGCTCAGGTGTGATCCTGGGGTCCTGGGATCAAGCCCCATGTCTGGGTCCCTGCTCAGCAGGGAGTCTGCTTCTCCCTCTCTCTCGCTGCCTCTCCTCCCTCCTCATGCTCTCTCTCTCCCTCAAATGAATAAGGAAAATATTTTTAAAATTATTTTTGACAATGGATTCCTGAGCCACTTTTTACATGTAACGTGAGCCTTCAGAGAAATGAGTGGCATTGCTGTAAAAGTCTTTTCATTGCCATCTGCTTGATTATATAAATAACAGTTCTTCAGCACTGACATTTTTAAAAACAGAAAAAGGTAATACAATTGATCCAATAAATTATACTCAGCCATAAGTAACTGAACTTCCTTAAAAAGCAAGGCAGCCCTATATCCATCTTACTAAGTGATTCATTTCCAATGAAATTTTTCTTTTATGTTTAATGATTCTAGTTGGCCAAAACAATTGTAGTGATAACTCCATCTAAAGTTTTCTTTTTTCTTTTTTTTTTTTTTTACCCTTACAGCTTTACAGTCACAAGATTTTTCTTTGTTAAGGTTTTGTTTATTTATTCATGGGAGACACACAGAGAGAGAGGCAGAGACACAGGCAGAGGGAGAAGCAGGCTCCCTGCAGGAAGCCCGACGTGGGACTCGATCCCTGACCCTGGGATCATGCCCTGAGCTGAAGGCAGACGCTTAACCACTGAGCCATCCAGGTGCCCCAAGATTTTTTTTTTTTTTAAGATTTTATTTATTTATTCATGAGATACAGAGAGAGAGAGACAGAGAGGCAGGGACACAGGCAGAGGGAGAAGCAGGCTCTATGCAGGGAGCCGGACGTGGGACTGGATCCCGGGACTCCAGGATCATGCCCTGGGCGTGAAGGCAGGCACCAAACCGCTGAGCCACCCAGGGATCCCTTTTTTTTTTTTAACTTCGATTTACTCACATCCTTTTCTTAAAGTATTGATAAAGTGATTTTAAAGAAAAAAAAAACCTTTAAAGCATACAGACATATCAGAGGTAAAATTCTTTGGGGGACATGTAATGAAATTATTTTAAAGTAAAAGAGAAACAATGTAAAATTTGTATGTATTAAAGAAGAATTTTTTGATATATATTTTTAAAGTGATGATGGGGGATAAAATTGCTGTGTCACTTTGGATACATTTTAAAGAATGATGTAACAAAGTGTTTCAAGTGTCCATATTCATAATGTGTTGGAAATTATGTCTTTTGTTAAAGAAACATTTTAAATAACATAAAATTGCATAAGGGAGAAAGTTCTTCGAATTCTTTCAGCAGTGCACAAACAAATCATTTCAACTATTGCTTTAGAGACCATCTGGTTCTGCTCTCTTCACTTTGCAGATGAAAAACTTAAGGTCACCAGTGACATACGCTACCTGGTGTCCGGTCTCCTGGTGCAGGCACCGGGATCCAATCTACGAGGCAACAAGCCCACCCTGAGAGGGCTGAGAAATCCCCTATAGTCCTTCGCAGAAACACCTGAGCGGTGAGGAGCAAAGAGCAGCAGCCTGGATCCCAAAGCTGTGCACTCCAGTGGCCCCTCGGGAATGGAGATTAACCCAAGCAACAAAATGCTGTCTTCCCACATCCTGGTGGGGCTTGTGCAATGCCCCCTTAGGACCACCCTTCATTTTCTTTCCCATCTTTATTTCCTCTAATTTCTGTGAATCTTTTGCTTCCATTTGGCTTGCGAGGCACCTCTCCTGTACAAGCCTCATCACCACTGCCTACAGGTGCCAGCAAGTGCTGGCTGGGACCCAGAAAGGGAGAACGGGGCTGCCAAACCTTCTTGACTTTGCCTTGGTAGCTCCGCTTTCTCTCGTTCTCACCCCGGACCGGCCTTGCATCTTTTCATTCAGCTGTGGGCAGCCCTGCCATGTAACTGCTTTTCCAAATTCGCACACATCTGCAAGAGGAAGGAAGGAGAACACTGCTCAAAGTGTTGGGTTAGCCATAGGGAGTGTTCGAGTAGTAGGTAAATCAGGGAGATCTGGCCTGGAATAAAGTGATAACTCCCAAATGAGGGGGGAAATGTATAGATTATGAATGTCTGCTGCGTTGCTTTTGTCTAACGTTCTGAGATGAGCCAACACTACCAATGGGCACTCGTAAATTGCACAGAGCTATACGCTGGATGCGATTCAGGGAGTCCAGAACAATCCTGTATATGACCAACAACTCCTGCAGTATCTGGTATCCCCCAAATTAAAGTTATTGCTTAGGCCTTCTGGACACTAGTTCATTTTACCTGGGTGGCATAATTTGGTGGGAATATCATAAATGCAGCCTGCTTTATCTTACAGAGAAGAACCATGAGAACATGGGTCACAGGACAGCTAAGTTTTGAAATGGGTACTAGAGGTGACATAGTAAAAGATCCAGAACACAAGTACTGAACCAAGCTTGTTGGGAGGAGGCAGCTATGGCCTCTGGGGTGGGCATTCAGTGTGGCGTGTTCCCATATGCAGCCTCACTTAACCCTTCCTACAGCCACGTAGGTGGGCATGGTCTTCCCTGCTTTCCTCGGGATGTAATGCCCAGGTGGTCTATCACCCTTCTGAAATTTCTTTGAAATATCAGTACACAACAGAGACTGTGCCAGAAAATAAATAAATAAATAAATAAATAAATAAATAAATAAATAAATAAATAAATAATAACATCTTGTATCCATGAAGTTCCACATGTTGACGAGTGCTTTCACGTGCATCATGTTGTGCAGGGAGAAACTTGGCATGTCTGACCCCATATTGCTTCTATTCCCCCCACCCCACCCCCGCCCCCCGCGGCTGTGACCTAGCGCTTCAGGAACTCTTGATTAGGCCTGCCTGTAGGCATGCTCATCATGGAAGGAATTTTGCATACAGCAGAGATTTGAAAACTGCTTTTTTTTTTTTTTTTTTTTTTTTTTTTTTTTTAAACCACAAACCTACCTCATTCGAGGAGATAAGGAAGTTTGCACAGCAGTGAGGATACTACGTTGAAGATTTACAGGAACTATGTGACCAGATTTCGGTACGGAAGATCCACAGACCAAGGACAAAGGGGTCACACGAGCTTCCCTCAGGTTTCTACAGCCTCCAGGGCCCTTTTGATTCTATGCTTCCCCCTCCTCCTAACGTAAAAGCAGCTCCAGTCCCCTGCTGAGGCCGCCTCCTCAGCTTGCTGCCTTTCTGGAAAGAAGTCCCTTTCCTTGCCCATATTGCCTCTGCTCGATTTATTGGCCCACCTTGTGCAAAGCGGATGAGCGTGGACTTAGTTACAATTTGGTCCAGACTTGGTAAGAGCCTCGTATCTCATATCGAAAGTGTCCTGAGGATGGCTTTACAATGAGCACAGCTGACACCCATAGCCCACGTGTCCTGCCTTTGGGTTTAGTGATTTGGTGCTTTGCCCATAGGCTACAGAGCTCTGCGCAGTTTATAAGAGATCAATCCTGACAAATTTCCTTGGCCTTATAGGGAGGATAAATTGGATCACTCCAGCCATGTGTATTGAGAAAATATTCACTTACAACTAGACTCCCATGCGATCTACCAAGGTTTGTAGGTCCCTAAAAACCTGATCCCTGCCTCCTTTCTAGTCCTTAATGATAACAAATCCCTCCCCACTGGTTATTTTCTCTGCCTGGATTTCCTTCCCCCCAGATCTTTCCATGGTTGGCTTATTCTCATGCCTCAGGCCAAGGTTGATTGCTTTAGACTCTTGCTTACCCTCTTATCTAAAGTGGCCTTCTCGATTACTCTCTCTCACATCATCCTGTTATTTCCTTGAATGCACAGCACAACTTGCTTCCTTACTATGTACTTTTATCATGTTTTCTCCCCTGGAACATATGTCCCATGAGGCAAGGAGCAAGTCTGACTTTTAATTGCTCTATTCCCAGTGCTGGTACCTAGGAGATACTCGAGAAATGCTATTTTGTGAATAAAATGAATAAGCAACTTTAACTGGGGATGCTTGGTCTGGGGTTGTGGCCTGCTAGCACTTCTCCCATGGATGGTTATGCTGTGATTTCAACAAGAGTTCATTTGGGAAACCACACTCACTGACTCACCTAACTGTGAAGGAAGGGAGCCATTATGTACTTGGAAGGGTCTTCTGATCTGCCTGCCTCAGGAAGGGGAGTATCAAGATCATATCGGGCAAACTTGTCACATACAAATCCTCCAGTCTATGTATAAACTGCTTGACCTTTTAAAAAAAGTAAAGCCCATATGCTATCATTCAATTTAATAACACAGTCAGGAGGAAGCATAGTATATAGGATTATTTAATTGAAAAATGTATCAAGCAAAAAACACTCTTCAATCTGCTTTGACAAAATGCTGAGCTCAGGAATTCTTCAATCCCAAGAGATTCCAAAGGCTCCAACACATGTTAACCTCAGAGCAATTTCACTGGACTCTGGTCATCTCAGACCTGAGATACTTTTGCCTGTTTAATTAAAAAGAAAAAAAAATCCATTTTTTCCTGCTGTTTTCTGACCATGATGTTAGTTTCTTTAAAGCAATAATTTCCTGGGAATTCTAGCACAAGACAGCAATCAGAGGCAAAGGAGCTAAAAAACCATGGGAAAAGGGAAATCTTAGAAATATAGACTAGAAAAAAGAGTTGAAGACTAATTTTTTTTTTCAAGGTCCAAAGCATTTTCGGATGTCCCCTAACAGAATAGAGGTCAATCCAAAATTTATACAATGCTACATTAATGTATTTTTACCCTATGAGAATATATCCAAAATAAATTTAAAAATTTTAGTTGAAGACTGCAAATGGAGAGAGATCTCATATCAGTTTACTTTATACCATAAGAAAAAACCTAATAACTTCCAAATTGTCACTATAATTTTGGCAATTTCCTTCCTAGACTGTAATACAGGAAAAGCAATCATACACTTTTTAAAATTTTTCTTTCTTTTATTATGTATATATAGAGAGGATGGAGGGGCAGAGGGAGAGAATCTTGAGCAGACTCCCACTGAGCACATAGTCCATCATGGGGGCCCAATCTCACAACCTTGATATCATGACCCGAGCTGAAATCAAGAGTCAGACACTCAACCAACTGAGCCATCCTGGTGCCCCAGTAATTATTATACTCTAGTATTGGTATAGAAATAGAGTAAACCATCCTGGAACTGAGATATACATTTTTAACCATAGTGATACAATGATGTAATATCTTTAAGTAGATTCCTTACTCATTTTTTTTTAATTGAGATTTTAGTAATGATAGAATGGTCAATTTAAACTAGTCTACCCATTGAGGTAAATTGGAGGAATTTTGCAGCAGGACATTAGAAATGTCTGTTTGAAGGCATCTGAGAGCTCTCAAGATGGTATAGAATTCCCAGGCTGAAAGACAGAGGCCCAGAAAGGTGGCCCAGCACGTGGAGATGTCTTTTCCTGGGAATATGTGCCAACTCTGAAAGTGTCTGAGAGGCTGAAAGCTGCTTTTGACAGCCATATTGGGCTAAGGGGCCTACACTAGTGCCCACCAAGGGGGCCTCTGGTAAACTATAAATTGAGACCCCAAAGGGATCCATCTAGGAAAAAGGGTGGACTAGATTTAGAAAAGCCTTATAAGGATTAAAGCTCAACTTTATTTCGAACCTTGAATTGAGATCATCCAAATTGGTGGTGTTCCTGTCTGGTAGAAAAAAATCACATTAGACCTAATTAATTCTACAAACAATGTTGTAAATACATTGGGCACACACTAAAAAATAACTAGGTACATGATGAGATAAGGCAACATGAAAATAAATCAATCAACCAAACCAACGCAGAAACAACCAACCACAAAACAGACCCCCAAGAGCTTCAGATATGCAAATGATGAGCACAAGTCTTACTTAACTGTTCACTATGCCAAGGAGATAAATGAAAAGATGGGTAATTTTGACAAGAACTAGAAACTATAAGTAAACAAATAGAAATTTCAGAACTGAAAAAAGATGACTGACATTAACTTAGTGGATGGGTTTAACACAGATGAAGAGAGAATTGATGAAATAGAAATAAGTCAGAGAAAATAATTCAGGATGAATCATGAAGAGATAGATTAATGGAGAATATCTGAGCAAGGATAAGTAAAAGAAGATACAATAAGAAGATATTACATACTTGAGAAAAAGAGTGGGAATGAGATAAAAGTAATATCTGAAGAAATAATGCTGAGAATTTTCCAAAGCTGATCAAAGATATCAAGCCATATATTCAACTAATCTTACCAATCCTAAACAAATTTTTAAAAAAGAAAAGAGGAAACGATATCTAGTCACATTATAGTAAAAATTCTAAAACCAAAGAGAGAATAATGTTCAACAGATCCTGGTTATAATACAAACAACGTTCAAAGGAGTGAAAAAACGATACAGAATTTAAAAAATTGATACAGAAAACCGACTTTAACAGAAGCAATGTAAAACAAAGGCAAAGGAGTAATATCTTCAAAAAGCTGAAAAAAATAACTGTAAATGTACCAGAATGATTGGGAAATACATCTTTAGATAAACAAAAACTGATAGAATTTGGCACTAGCAGACTTAAGCTAAGGACATTATTCAGGCAGAAGGAAAATGACACCAGATGAAAGCTTAAAGATGCAGGAGAAATCGGGGGTGGGAGGAGTTTAATTTAACTTAATATTGACTTATCAAACAATAATAAGAATTAGAATATACAACCACAATGGTAGATAAAGATGGGGGGAATAAATGGAATTCAAGTACTCTAAGATCCTAACGTTCAGGAAGAAGACAAAAATAACAATCAAATTACACTTATAAAGAATTCATTTATTACCTATATGCAAAGGAGAGTATAACTTCTAAGCTGGAGGAGAGGAAAAAGAAAATCACAATAAACTTGAAAGTTCAAAGTAAAAACAAAGAAAGGAGAGGAGAAAAAGAATGTAGACCAGAGTAACAATAAGTTACTTGATTAAGAGTAACAATAAGTTCCTTAAGACTATAAACTATGTAGCCGTAATTACATACAATGCAATGAGAGAGTCAAAGATCTTCAAAGTAACATAAAAATTATGCTTATAAGAATTATCTATATCTCTATGTATATGAATACAAAAATACTGTAAGTAAAGAGATGGATAAGGAAATACAATATAAATACCAAGGAGAACAAGTGAGTATAGCCATGTTAACATCAGATCCAGTAAACTACATCTGTAAAGAGGGACACAATGATGAAACTTACACTAGGAAGATATGACAACTCTAAATTAATCTCCACTTCAAAATATAGCTTCAAAATATATAGTATAAAGCAAAAATGGGCAGAACTAAGTGGGAAAACAGATAAAAACATTTCAGTGGGAGTTTTTATTGACATACTTTGTAAGTGATAGAATGAACAAACAAACTCAGTAAGACCATGGAGGACTTCAGCAAAATGAAATGAAAGTAAGAAATAACATGAGAGACAACACGGAACATTCGGCAACTTTGGGGCATAGCCTGTGTTAAAGCATATATGGAAAAATCAATCAGACACTGTGTCACAAAGCAAATCTTGACAAATTTCCAAAGATTGAAGTCACACGGCATATACTCTGACCACACAGCAACTGAAAAGAAACCAGTAACCAAATCATATTAGAAAAACCCGGGATCCCTGGGTGGCACAGCGGTTTAGCGCCTGCCTTTGGCCCAGGGCGGGATCCTGGAGACCCGGGATCAAATCCCACATCAGGCTCCTGGTGCATGGAGCCTGCTTCTCCCTCTGCCTATGTCTCTGCCTCTCTCTCTCTCTCTCTCTGTGTGACTATCATAAATAAATAAAAAAAAATTAAAAAAAAAGAAAAACCCCATGTGTATGGAGATTAAAAAAATAAGCTTCTAAATAATGCCTTGATCAAAAAAGAAATCAGTGAAAACTAGAAAATATTTTTGGATGGCATGAAATGAATAAAACATGGGGGAAACTTCCTGATTTTAAAATGTTGGATGTAAAAAAATAAAATAAAATAAAATAATAAAATAAAATAAAATAAAATAAAATAAAATGTTGGATGTTGTCTATGGAAGAGCTAGATTCAACTTTTGAAAACTTTCTCATGCTCCCCCTACAAAAATATATCCTTTCTCTCTCCCCTCTTCCCATCTTCCCAAATAGTTTTAGCACATTTTGGTTAAATTAATATTCATAATATGACTATATAAATATTTTTCACAAAATATAAATGGGGGTAGATGTTGCCTTTAAGGCAGACCACGTCTTTACCTCTCATCTACCCTGTCGACTGCCTGATTCCTTTGCCATCTCTGAAACTCCTCACTCCAGCTGCTAATGACATCACATAACAGTTAAGTAGCTAAAAATCTCCACAATCCAGCCTTCAGGGCCAAAGCTTGAACTAATGGCAACTCAAGATGGAAAGAGATGTGTTTGCATACTGCAAAATGGCAAGAGCAAAGCTAAGGAATGCACAATGGAAATAGCATTAAAAAATAATAATTAAAAAGAGAGTAGATCTTCTCAAAGCAGGCAGGAATAACTGTCTTTTTGGCTAACTATAAAAGTGCAGAGCAAAAGCAGCCTGAGAATCGAGCATTCTGAATGATTTTATTACAGGGGAAAAAATAACAAACCCAACTTTTTAATTTTCCTTTTTCAATACCAAAAAACAAAACAAAACCAGCCCCCCACACACACATGAGAAAAAAAAAAAACTAAGAAAAGAAAGAGAGAGAGAGAGAGAAAGGGAGAAAAAAAAGAGGCAGTTTCCAGGATACAAATCCATTGCTTAAAAAATGTTCTCTCGGATACAAACATGTGCTTATGAATGTGAGCAGGTGGTGTTCCATCTGCTGTGACCCCAGAAGACACCCTCTCTATGCTCCAAGTGCAGGGGATGGTGTGTAAAGAAAGGAAAGAACCCATGCGACAGCCAGAGGGGGGGGGGGGGGGGGGGGGAGTACAGGCAATGGTCTTCACAAAGGGCCCTGAAGCCGCATGAACAGGGGCCCCGTCCAGCTCCCTGTCGCAAGCCACGCGCATCGGCCAACAGAAGCCATGGGACGCTCTACAGCACGCAGGGGACACTCTCGGATCAGGATGGGAGAAGAAAGCACAGATACCATCTGTGAAAAATAAGAGTAGGACTTTTGAGGACTTTTGCTTTCCTCCTGTTGGAATACATACGTTTCTATGGAAGAGCTGGAAACTTCACCATTCGTTTGTTATTAGCTCAACAGATAGTGAGGGAACACTTAGTGAGCACCCAGCATTCAGCTAAAGCTGGCGAGTTTCCTCAAAATGAACTTACAGTTCAGTAGGGAACACAGACATAAGAAGGCAACCACAATAGCGTAACAAGGTTAAAATTGGGTGGATTTAGGTGTTACAAGGGCTCCGGGAGAGGTCATGGTCAGTGCAGCCTGGGTGGATGGATGGGAGGCTTTGGAAACTGAGCATCTAAGGTGACATCTAAACCACAAAGGTCTGTGACACTATGAGAAAATGTAATTTTTAAAAAGATTTGATTTATTTATTCATGAGAGACACACAGAGAGAAGCAGAGACACAGGCAGAGGCAGAAGCAGGCTCCCTGCAGGGAGCCCGGATCACGGCCTGAGCCCCCCAGGCCACCCCGGGAAGATGATATAAATCCAAATGATATAAACTCCGGACTTGCTGGTCTATCAGCCCCACTTGACGTGCACATCTCAGATTGCTTGTATACTGTTTCTTCCTCAAACAGAGATAGAGGTTGGTGATACTCCGGGCGCCTGGTGGCGTGGTCAGTTAAGCGTCTGCCTCCTGCTTGGGTCGTGAGCGCAGGGTCCCGGGATCGAGCCCTGCATCGATGGGCTGTGCGCTTGGCACGGATTCTGCTTCTGCTTCTCCCTCTCCCTCTGTCCCTCCCCCGGCTCGTGCTCTCGCCCTCAAATAAATAATCTTTAAAAATCCGTTGATTATACTCATTGTTGCTAAGACTTTTGCTTTTTCCCAATCGTCTTAAGCCTGAAACCCTTTCTGTTGCTTTCCTTTTCAGATCACCGTCTACAAAGGCCCCCAGTCCACTCATTGCTTGGCCCGACTTCTTTTTGACTCATGATGCAGTCTTACCTCAAATTATTACTTGGGAGTTAAAGGAGAGTTCCTGGTGGGAAAGGCTGGGACTTCTTTTGAGAACTGGCTCTCAGAAAAGGCCATCAAAAGGTAACCAGCCACGTCCAGCTTTTGATCAAATTTTAATGATCACACTGATATAAACCACTTTCTGTTCCTGATCTATTTCCCAGGGTCTGTCCTGCAATTAATCACCAGCCGTATGCGCTCCGGGGCTCCAGGCCAAAGAGAAAATGCTCCAAGGCTTGGTCTCAACAGTTTGTGCAGGGACATTACAGAGCACTTTTTATTAGCTCTGACTCACCCTAGACCGTCTCCATAGCCTGAAGTAAGGCTGCCTGTTACCTTTGTTTCCTCCAGTTCCCATAGATACCACCCCGAGGGGCTCTGAAAGCTCCAAATATAGGTTTCCTCTGTTTTTTGGTCCTTCTCTTGGAAGTGCATTGTGGATTTCCATCTCAGCTCTGGTTTTTCAGGTGACATGGCATTCTCTCCATCACCTGCTCAGTGTGACACTACTTTCCCACAGGGGTGACCAAAACATTGTGGCTGCCTCTAGAGATAGCCTCTTTCTTGGACTTGGGATTTGAACCTGATTAGAAGCGAGGCAATGAGGGGCACCTGGGTGGCTCAGTGGTTGGGCACCTGCCTTCGGCCCAGGGAGGGATCCCGGGGTCCTGGGATTGAGTCCCACATGGGGCTCCCTACAGGGCTTGCTTCTCCCTCGGCCTGCGTCTCTGCCTCTCTCTGTGTGTCTCATGAATAAATAAACAAAATCTTTAAAAATAAATAAATAAATAAATAAATAAATAAATAAATGTGAACCTGCAAATTAATTACTCACGCAGATGCTCCAAGCAATTTTTTGAGGAGCCAGGTAACGTCTGCCCATGAGCTGAGTGCAGGTAGGCTGTCCTAAGTGGAGGCCCAGCTCCTTCCATGGATCTGGGAGGTCCAGAGGGTGGGGGAAAGGGCAGGGGAAAGGGCAGTGGGGAGTTTTGTTGCCTTGGCAGCGCATCTGCTGGGTCACCGAGGAACCTCTGGCCGGTCCAGTGGGTGGTCTTTCATAGTCACACTTGACCGGCTACGCAGCGCAGCCCACACTCTGCTTACGGCCTCTGCCAAAGTATTTATTAGGAGCTTTGCCTTCTTGGAAGACTAAATGGCTAAGGACTTTATAATTAAACACTTCGTTAGTTTCTTACTGTGAATTTCCAGGGCTGCTGAGACTGGGCCTGCATTATTGATGGCACCGGAAGGCGGATCACCCATCAGTCTCCGCGATCCTTTTACCCCCAAGTGGCCACCATACACCCTCTGCCCCAGGAGTCTGTCAGCAGAATAGGAGAGAGTCAATGCCAGAGTTAAAAAGAAAGAATTCCCAGGGTCTCACACTGGTCGGCATACATTTGTACGGTGGCCAAAAGCAGGCTGGGAAATGTAGCAAGTCCAACCCCCATTTGTCATCCTTTAATGGTCTTCTATTCTGAGCTCATCCCATAAGTAAATGGGGCATTCCAGAGGATAAGGCTGCGCTTTCCCCATGGTTCATCTTTCAAGATTGTCACTAGTGAGTAGTTGAGAAGCTCTGTGGGGCCGAGGACCGGCAGGCCTTAGAGAGAAGGGCGGAGGGACAGGCCCGGAGCTGCCGAAGGAAGCTGGCGGAGCAGGGTCGTGAGATCAGTACAGATTCCCTAAGAGTCATTTTGTGGCCTAATTTGAGGCCTAGCTTCTTTTCTAATTCCGATAGCATGAGGGAACACCACGAAAACAGCTAATGCCTGAGCGCTCCCCTTTGCCAGTGGAATGTTCTGGAGCACTTCATGTGTGCTCTCTCATCCCTCCTTGCTCAGCAGCTTTCCACCAAGTCCCGGTTTCCCCTCCTGCCCGCAGGAGTCGCGGCTGGAACGTGGCCAAAAGGCCCAGAAGGACATTTCCCAGCCTGGAGGCAGGGGAGGCCCAGAGTCTGTACCTTTTCAGAGGGAGTGTGACATGAGTGTGCTGCCCCCCACCCCACCCCAAGCTGGAGCCTTCGGGGGAAGGAGTCGGCCTCCTCCATGCTCTTTCCTCCTCTCCTCTCCTGTTGGATGAGTTGGTGGAAAATGTAAAGGTTTTAAAACCTATGAGCTGCTATTAGGTGGTGCCTAAGCCATCCACCAGCTCCAGCACCTGCCCCAGATGGTTTCATGACAGAGAAATGACAGCACCTGCTCCTTAGCTCTCCATTTTAAGGATCTTTATTAGAAAGCTTCTGTTATTCTAACAGACTTTGCAACAACTCTCCAAGGCAAGTCATTTTAATTGACTTCGTCATTACCTGATGATAAAATTCCAGTTCTGAGAAGTTAGGAGCTTGGTCTGCAGGAGTCCCACTGTGGCTAGTTAGCAGCGCTGGAGTCTGTGATGGGAGAGGTCAGAATAGTGGTCCTTTGGGAAGAGTGGGTTCCCTGAGAGGGTGCACAAGGAGACTCCCCCCACCCTGCCTTTGGTTTTCTTTCTTTCTTTCTTCTTCTTCTTTCTTTCTTTCTTCTTTCTTTCTTTCTTTCTTTCTTTCTTTCTTTCTTTCTTTCTTTTTCTTTCTTCTTTTTCTTTCTTTCTTTCTCTCTTAAGATTTTATTTATTTATTCACAGACACAGAGAGAGAGAGAGGCAGAGACACAGGCAGAGGGAGAAGCAGGCTCCATGCAGGAAGCCCGATGTGGGACTCGATCCCAGGTCTCCAGGATCACAGCCCAGGCTGCAGGCGGCGCCAAACCGCTGCACCACTTTGGAGAAAGGTGCTTGGATTAGTAGTTAACATTCAGACAACGTTTTATCCTTATACAAAGCACTTCCACACAATTGGCTCATTTAATCCTCATAAATGCCTCGTATGTTGTACAGATGAAGAAACTGAGGTTTGGACAAGTTGTGTGTCTTGAACACAGTTAATGAGAACCAGATCTAGGCTTTGAATGTAGGTCTTCACTCCCAATCCTGTGCCCAATCCATTATCTGCATGCTGAAGCAACTTGCAACTCTCTCACGTGGAAATTCAAACACCAACTCATCCTAGTTTAAGCAAAAACCAAACCACCCCTTCAACCACCACAACCACAACCCCCCACGCCCATATTGCCATTCACTGAACTGATAGAGCACAAAGGTGAATGGGCCAGAGTAGCACGGCTGTCGTCAGACTTTTTGTTCCCTCACTCTGCCGGTGGTTTTCTTCCCCATGGCTAGAGGAGCACGGGCCGGAGCTTCCAAGGTCAGCAACCCCATGAGAAAACTCAGTTCTTGCCTACTGCTCTAAAATAAGTCCTAGGGAAAGACCCAGGGTGGGCTGGGTTGGGCCAGTTGCTTTCTTCATGGGCCAATTGTTGAGGCCACGGGGAGGGGGCAAGATACTGTGATTGGCTGACCCACTCGAACCACATGGGATGGGTAGCAGGACAGGAACAATTATCTGTGGGAAGTGGACGACGGTGGATGCTGATGGCCAAGTCAGGAAGGGATATTGGACGGACAAAACCAGATCCATTACACATATCCTGCCTTATAGAAAGGATTCACCGTACAACTGGCAGCAGCATCCCTTAATGGAAAACATT
Organism: Canis lupus dingo; assembly: GCF_003254725.2. NCBI lineage: Eukaryota > Metazoa > Chordata > Mammalia > Carnivora > Canidae > Canis > Canis lupus. Next base: position 27,966,808 of record NC_064245.1, on the reverse strand, counting down.
GTGTGTGTATGATATAGGTGACTGTCCCTTGGTCTAACTATAGACTTCCTCTTGCACGGTGTGTTCCAAAACATTGCACCCTGTGACTTGCCTGTTCCTTCAAAACCCGCTGGGGCTTCCTAGCAGCAACCCTCTAATTACAGGCCCCGGGGAAGGCTGACCAGCAGCACGTGCCCAGTCTGTCCCAGGATGGCCAGCGTCCCGGGTTCCGGGGACGAAGGAGTGGGTATCCTTGGGAAGAGTGGGAGAGACACTCTTACATATACTCTCGGCGTCCCCCGTCCCATTTCCAGGGTTTGTTTTTGGTTATTCTCGGGGGATCTGAATTCACTTTCCCTACAGTCCCTCCGGGGAACTGAAGAGTAGTGAGAAGTCAGATATGCCCGCATGCCTCCTCCTCGGTGCAGAGGTGCAGCTCCCAGCCAGAGCCGGTGTCCTTGGTGGCCCCACGGACACGAGCTTCCCCGCGTACTGGGCTGAGTACTGGTGGGGGACTGTCCTCTCTCTATGCTGCCATGTGACCCAACAACTTAGGACACATTTTTAAAACTCCAGATATCTCTCTCCCCTGTTTTGCATTTGCTTCTAAACTTTTCAGTAAAAAAAAAAAAAAAAAAAAAAAAATTTTAACCCACAGTAAAATGTGACTTTTACATGGGCCTTGCACACATACACGCAAATTGTAACCAAAAATATTTCTTGAAAAACACCTAATACTTACCCTTATCCTGTGTGTTGCACTCCGATGTGTCCCATTTTACTTCAGTTTTTAAAATCTGTGGGGCATAACTGGATACAATTTCATGACAAGTTGTGTGTGGCCTGCCGTGGAAGAAGAGTCACAGAGGCCAGCCGCCCGAGCACTGCTCTGCGTGCATCATCAGTGTAAACTGATGCATCACCATCAGTGAGCACCTTTGCGAATGCTTCGAAAGCCTTTTGTGTCAGGACTCCAGCCCAGGAGCCTGTGAACTCGCTGGAAGGTTAGGTAAGCAGGTCCTGAGCCTGACCTCACCTCTCTGCTCCTCAGGAGGCATCTCCGAGTTAGCCTGGAGGCTTGCTCAGCGCACCGGTCCCACGGTCACACGGGCTCTGCTCCACACCTCCGGCAGTTGGCTGGGTTATTAAAAAGCTCTTTGTTGTTTCCAATTAAAATGAACTTGCTGCCAAGTGCCTGCCTTTGAATCCAGGGGAGCTGAATCTCTCCTTCACAATATACTTTACAATCTTTGAAAACAATGCCTATTAACTGTCCTGAGTTCCCTGTCATCAAGTTCTTCCATCTACAAGGGACACGGTCCCTAGGTCGCTCGCCGTCCTGCCTGCTGTTTCTGGACACTCTTGTTTGCTAACATCCGTTTAAAATTGGAACAAGCAATTGAGTTCTTGGTAAATCTCATCCCATTTTAAAAAATCAGCTGATATAAAGGACAGAGCCCTTGATTCCAAGATACAGAGCCTGGTCCTACCTGCATGACACTGAGCCAACTCTGGCCAATTTCCTCATTATTAAAGAAAAGATTGTGTTGTTTGGTGGGCACAGGCTTTCAGTTTGGGATGATGAACAACTGGAAGTGGGTAGGTAGTAGTGATGGCTGCACATCGTAAATGTACTCAGGGTGATTGAATTATACATTTAAAATGGTTGAAATGGGGGGGTCAGGGTGGCTCAGTCAGTTGAGCATCTGCCGTCAGCTCAGGTCATGATCCTAGGGTCCCGGGATCAAGCCCCACATCGGGCTCTCTGCTCAGCCAGGAGTCTGCTTCTCCCTCTCCCTCCGCCTGTCACTCTGCCTACTTCTGTGCCCCCTCTCTTTCTGTCAAATAAGCAAATAAAATACTTTTATAAATGGTTGAAAAGACAACTTATGTATATTTTACCACAATTTAGAAAAACAGAGAGGGTTAGATGTGGTGATCTCTAGGATTCCTTCCCATGCTCCTAGAGTCTTTGCCATCTGATCTCATGTTACTTTGCTTTGAAGCCCCCAGCTCAGCCCCAGGCATTGCTTGGACAGCAGAGGGAAGAGGCTGGCTGATATTCCCAGCGGAGCATGAGGGAGGCTGGCGTTCAGCTCCTGGTGCACACCCCTCACCCCCTTTGTTCTGGAATTGTGTGGTCTTGTAGGGCCTCGACCCTGGACACATCCCTAGCATAATTAGAGCAGTGACCCTGCTATAGCCCCTGGGCTCAGAGTCCCTGCAGGACATTTAAAACAAGCAAATGGGGGATCCCTGGGTGGCTCAGTGGTTTAGGGCCTGCCTTTGGCCCAGGGCACGATCCTAGAGTCCCGGGATGGAGTCCCGCATCGGGCTCCCTGCATGGAGCCTGCTTCTCCCTCTGCCTGTCTCTACCTCTCTCTCTCTATGTCTATCATGAATAAATAAAAAATAAAATCTTTAAAAAAAATAAAAAAGAATTTAAAAAAATAAAAAATAAAACAAGCAAATATGGGGGAGGGGTACAGGGAGGGAGAATCGGAGGAAGGTGGCCAAAAGGTACAAACTTTCAATTATAACGTAAGTACTAGGGATGCAAATTATAACATGGTGCGTATAGCTAACACTACTAGTGATTATATGGGAAAGTTGTTTATGGGGTAAATCCTGAGCATTTCCATCACAGGAGAAATTTCTTTCCCTTTTTATTATATCTGTGAGCACGTGGACATTAGCTGAACTTACTGTGATAATCACTCGACAATATATGTGAATCAAGCCTTCTGCTGTATGTCTTACACAGTGATGTATTTCAATGATTTCTTAATAAAACTAGGAAAAAAAATACATTTAAAAAACAAACAAAACAAAAAAGAAGCAAATGCTCCCTTTGACAGCCTGAACTCTGGGTTATATGCAGGCCAAGCCCAAGAAGACCCAGAGGCCCAGACTTGAGGAATTCTTTCTCTACTCCCTGGCTCCGGTTTCTAAAATCATCCTTCTCCTGCTGTTTACCCCCGTGGGAGTGGGCTCAGGGAGCTGTTGGGACGCTGGTGGGGAAGCCATCCAGTTGGGCTTTCGTTCCTTTCTAGTTTTGAAAAGCAGCCTTCCCTCTCCCTTTAAAAGGTGGAGGGAAGGGAAAGTAATAGGAACCCCAAACAAGCTGAATCTGAGGCCTACAACGATGGCCTCCTCTGGCCAGCCCTGAGGCCATCGCAGAGCTGGGTAACACAAGTACCCACCATGCCTGGGTGATCTTGGTGACCAGCACCCACAGGCTGCCTCCCCCAGGCCGCTCTGCTGGGACTCCAGACCCTCCTGAGAAATCACACGCAGGTGTGACATAACATCCCACTCCCAACCCAATACTGCTATGGAGGTCCCCACCTCAATGGGCCTTTGAAGTAAAAACGGGTGAGAGTATTTGATTTTCAATGCTTTCTTTTTTTCGTTTTACAAACTATGAGACAAATCCAAGGCAGCGGACAATGACCCCGAGGACTGGATCTGGAGAGAGTTGCCATATTACATATGTTCAGCCAGTGACTGAACCAACTCCTCAGGGACAATGGGAGGCAAAGTGAGATGACACTCACTCCCTGCAAGGCCTCCCCTGTGAAGCAGCAGCTGAGACTCCAGAGCTGGCCAGGGCTGATGAAAGAGCCCAGGGAAGAAGTCAGGACCCAGAAACAATGATGGCTTTGGTTTCTAGCTGGTGGGACTGGCTGATTCTTGGTGCAGCTTAAGACAGAGAGCCATTTTTATACCACTTAGTAGCTAATGGAAGCCTGCTGGGAACAACAGGGCTTGTCTGGAGGCAGCTCAGTTTCTGATTTGGTGGGCAGCCAATCAGTGCAGCAGTCACGCCCGGCTGGGTGGACAGGGAGGGCAAAGATGCAGTTGGCGTGCTTCAGCGGTGCCCGCCAAGGGGCCACCTGCTGCTGGACTCCATAACTCCGTTCCTACAGACCAAGGGGCACTCACAGGACACCCATCTGGTTCCACCGCATCCGACTCCTGCAGCATCATCTCTTTGCCTTTGCCTTCCCCTTCTTGTTCCTTTATTGTACATCAAGTAACTGGTATACATGCTGCATTTTTCTTTTAATTTTTAAAAAAGATTTTATTTATTTATTCATAAGAGACACAGAGAGGCAGAGACACAGGCAGAGGGAGAAGCAGGCTCCCTGTGGGGAGCTCGATGTGGGACTCGATCCTGGGGCCCCAGGATCACGACCTGAGCCAAAGACAGATGCCTAACCACTAAGGCACCCAGGTGTCCCGAATGCTGCATTTTTAAAAAAACTAAATAGCCATGGTAAGTTTTGATCGTCATTAAGTGGAGATGAGACTGGTAAAATAACTGGTTCTGGGAAAATAGTCTCTTTCTCCATTAGTGGCATGCTCATTCCGCTCTCATCTTTATATTCCACTAAGTTATTTTGCTCTCACTGTTTAACAAAACAGCAACATAAAAAAAAAAAAAATCCTTGCAGACCTTATTTGATTATAGAATTCTAGTGTTTTCCACTTATCATTGTAAAACCAAGGACAATTTTAAATCAGTTTTGCATGTAGCCACTACGTGTGTAAGACAATTTATCTTTAGGTAGGGATAAATTACTCCAAAAGGAATGAATCCTAGATCGTTCTCTCTTCGAGTCAAATGTCTTATTGTTTAAATAAACTTCTTGTTTAAAATGAAGGGAAAAAAAGATAAAACCAAAATAAAACTCCCAAGTAGAGGTCTGGGTGTTTATTAACCATTAAAGAACAACTAAAGAGCCAAAGCACATGTGACCCATTTGCGGGGGAGGGAAGCGCCAGCATGTGGGCACCCTCCCGCTTTCCTCCAAGGCTCCGCTGCTTTCCAGCCAAAGCAAGGCCTGGGTCAGCCATCTGCATCCGGGCCCAGGGGTAGTGCATCAGTCGCAGCTCTGGGTCCTGGAGCCAGTCAGATGTGGTTCAAACCCTGTACCTGACACTTTCCAACTGTGTGACTTTGGTCAAACATTTCCTGCTCTCTGTGCCTCAAGTATCCTCAGTTGTCCATCTACCAAGTGAGGATGATGATAATTACTTTGTAGGCGGTTATGAGAGTGAACGAGATAGGGAGAGACAGCAGCAAGAACTCGATCATAGTCTGTATTCCATGTCAGTGAATGTTGAAAACCATTGCTCTCTTTGACATCGGTTTTTCTCCTGAACATTTTATTACAAAAAAGTTCAAACATACAAAAAAGTCGAAAATGGCACAGTGAACAGCCATCCACCTAGATTCTACAATCAGCATTTTTCTGTATATGTTTTATTGCCTATTATCTCTTTTCCACCCATTGATCCATTTTTTTCAAAATTTACTTTATTTTTTTTCAAAATTTATTTTAAAGTAGGCTACAGACATCAGTACTTTTCACAACGCACATCATCATCTAGTCTTTTATTTTATTTTTTTAAGATTTTATTTATTTATTCATGATAGACAGAGAGAGAGAGAGAGAGAGGCAGAGACACAGGCAGAGGGAGAAGCAGACTCCATGCAGGGTCCCCGACGCGGGACTCGATCCCTGGTCTCCAGGATCACACCCTGTGCCAAAGGCAGGCGCCAAACCGCTGCACCACCCAGGGATCCTATCATCTAGTCTTTTAAAAGGCAAAATTTATATTTAGTGGATTGTACAAATCTCAAGTGTATCATGAATGCATCCATGTTGGATCCTTAGTTCTGTATCCCTGGCCTCTGTTGCCACAGAGACTGCTTTGCCATATGTTCTCCTCTCCCAGGAACCAGGCAGTGGGTGGTGGTAGGGGAACACACAGGAGGATCTCACCTAGAGGCCAGTCACCCTACTCCTCTGGGAGGTCCAGATTGAGCTCATGTTCCAGTAACTGCACACATAACTATTTCAAAGGTCCAAGACAGTTTAGATGTCATTTAATTTACACAGTGTGGAAAACCCTTTTGTCATATCCCCCAACAGATGACATTCAATCTCTTTGCATGCCTCCAACAATCCCACTAGCTTGTCTTTCCCAACTCAGTTCTTTCTGTTGATGAGCTGGAATTCTTCATCCTGTAACTTTCACATTCTTCCTTCTGAAGACAGATTCAATATCCCTGTAAAATAGGAAGCCTGGTCTCACACACTCTTCATTTTCTCTCAATTTCTTCAGGTCTATTTTTCCTCCTTTGGCACTTTATCACATCCTGCCTTGACTTGTTCATTAATGCTTCACACATTCTCCTTTTTAAAAGTTTTTTTAAAGGATTTTATTTATTTGAGAGGGAGAGAGAATGAATGGGGAGGGGCAGAGGGAGAGGGAGAAGCAGACTCCCTTCTGAGCAGGGCCCAGGTGGGCTCAGTTCCAGGATCCCGAGATCATGACCTGAGCTGAAGGCAGATGCTTACCTGGCTGAGCCTCCCAGGTGCCCCCATTATGCTTCATTAGTGAGGTTTCCTAGGGGCCGGGACCACCTCTAAGGCTTCTGTAGGCCAACCTGAAACACTGTCTTCTTTGTGGGTGCTCAATGCATGGATGGGATTGACTTAGATGGAGAAAAATAAGAATATCACACGTGTTAGATATAAATATAACTGACCTGGGTCCAAACCATTTAATAGGCTTTAGTCTTTTCAGCATATTTGGAACTGTACATCATGAGTAGGAAAGCTTGTGCATCAGTCTATGTTCTGTAGAGGAAACAGCCTTGGAATATAACACCTTAATGAAGATCCTTGACTAATGAAGCTATAATAAAAACATTAACTCTATGTTGTCAATGTTGGGCTGCCTGAGCCACCACAGCTGTATACTTTGGATTATTAGGTTTTTTATTTTGGAGAAGAGAGCCTTGCTATTCAGGAACCTCTCTGAAATGTCAGCGCAGTCTTGATGTCCACCTCAAGGCCAGGGCTGGGGATATTTCAATTTCATGTTTGAAGCCAGGGCACATTCAAAGGGCTTTCAGGCACAGCAGAAACGTCTTCCAAATGAAACTTTCCTGCTTCCCATAAAGGGCCCTGGTTTCCAGTGGACTGTGTAAATGAAGAAAGTCTAGTTCCACCCAGCTCTTATCCACTCCCTTTCTTCCTAATTCTTTCACAGAAAACCCAGGTTGAAACATCTTTGTAAACTTTCTTCAATACCATAAATGCCTCCATTTGGGGCAGGCAAAAACTGTGCCTTCTCAGCTGGTTTGCATTTTTTCCAGTCGTGTTTGCAGAAAAGAAAACTGAACTAATTTTTACCAAACCTTCTCCTCTCTGCCTCTCAGGAGACCAAGAGTTAGCCAGAAGCCAAATTATCACTCTAACAATGTAACTGTATTCTTGCCCTGCATGTTTTTCTTTTCTTCCAAAATTAAGGGACCCCTCCCCCCACATACACATAGTCTACCGTCAAACCCATGGTCATATATGGGTTTCACAAGAGACAAGAGCTGTTGACACCATCCAGATGGGGCCTGGGAGGCACTGATTCTTCCCTGGACCTGGAGAGGGTTTTCAGGGAACATAGGGAATTGGCAAAGAAGTCTCTGATACGCTTGCAATGACTCGTGTCTACTGGGAGCTCAGTAAATGTAAAATAAGCCTACACAGATTTTTACCACAAAAGTCAGGGTACAAAGGCACATCTCCAACAGCGTGATGGCACTCAAAAGGGCTTCTCTGGGGAGACATCTTCTTAAAATAAGAGCAACTTAGGATCTCAAGGTTTTGGGAGAAATGTGTCTTGTTCTCTTCCTGCTGCAAACCCACTTGTTTTATATGGCCCCATGGCGGGCCCAGGAGTTATACCCTATTATAGTGACTGGTTACTCTCTGGAGAGGCTGGGCCTTGGGTGGTTCCTGACAGCCAAGAACAAGAAGGCCAGAGAGAATGTATTTACCTGCCTGGGGTGGACCAAGGGGGAAGTCTGGGGAGGCTCAATTCTGTGTCCAACGCTCTTAACATGGTGCCCAGAACAAGTACAAAAACCCCACTAGGTTGGCTGCTGAAATGGATGGAAAGTGAAAGAAAACATGGGAGATTATGGGGGACAGGCTGGACGATCTCTTGAACTGTCTTGAGTAATTAGGACTGTTTTCTGGAGCAGGGATAACATCCCAGCTTGTATTTTATTGCTTGCTCAGTGCCTGGGTGGGGAGGGTATTTGGCTTCCATGAAAGCACAGCACCTAGGAAACTACTAGCTGCCTTCAAAACAAGGTGATGTTGCTTACTGAAGCTGCCTTGGTTGCATTAGCAGTTTCTCCTTCACTTGAGGGCAAAAAGATCTGCCTCTTCAATATACAAGTCAAGGCTAACCTGTGTCAACTCTCTTTGAAGCTGACTTTAACCACACGGTTAATTCCCACTGTCAAAAGTCTGTCTTCTTTTACACTATAAAGTTTAAAGATACTTAGCATGGGGTTGGGTACTGGATCCACATTTAAAAAAATACCTTTCATCTCACCTAGAAGACCTTTATTTTAACAGTCACAGCACTGCCTGAAACACTGAGACACTGACCATAAAATAATGAACCTTTTAAATGACGTTTGAGTGACCATTAAATAACAAACACATTAGAACGTATAAACCAAATATAAGTAAACAAATATGTCTACCCAAATAAATATTGTTCTTGAAATAATCTTTCTACTCAAATGATGCCATTATTGCTAGAAGCATTTTCAAAACCTCTCTTGCAGGGTAGCCGTTGAAATAACTGGAACAAAAGCAAAAAGACGTCACCGGACTTGAGGGTCACAGGTTTGCTTCTTTGAACCAATACATCTTCTTGTCTTTCACACTTTTTGAAACATTCTTCCTGTCCTTCTCCCCTCTTTCACATCATGAACTGATAACCAAGAGATCCCAACAGAGTGTTTTAATGGTGCTGAGAATGGAAAGGTCCAGCAAAAAGACTGAGGGGCCAACTGCAGTCTGGAATCTGAGAGATCAATGGAGCATGGTCACTGCCCCAATTCTTTTGGGTATTGAGTGACTAAATGAAATGTGAGAGGTGCCTGGGTGGCTCGGTTCGTTGCAGTTGCCTCTTGATTTCAGCCAGGTCGCAAACTCAGGGTCCTGGGATCGAGTCTTTCTTCGGGCTCCTTGCTCAGTGGGGAGTCTCCCTCTCCCTCACCTCCACTTGTGTTCTTGCTCTCTCACTCTCTTTCAAATAAATAAATAAATCTGAAGAAAGAGAAAGAAAGAAAGAAAGAAAGAAAGAAAGAAAGAAAGAAAGAAAGAAAGAAAGGAAGGAAGGAAGGAATAGGAAGGAAGGAAGGAAGGAAGGAAAGAAGAAAGAAAGAAAGAAAGAAAGAAAGAAAGAAAGAAAGAAAGAAAGAAAGAAATATAAGTAGATAACTGGCCAGTGTCCTCAACTCAAATCAAATTGAACCTCCATTAGGTCAAGGAATATTCCTTGGCTATAGCCAAGCGGTAGCACCATGCATCCAGTGTAGATCTGGATTCCGTCAAAGTCTTTTTTTTTTTTTTTTTTTTGTAACAGGCCAGGAGACAGGCACTGATCAGCCATACTAGAGCTGGTTGCTGCTGGGTGGCAGGAATGCTTGAGGCTCAGAGATAAGGCAGAAAAGAACCAATTGTAGTTTGAATTCCCGTGATGGCAGCAGCTGTAAATGAGACTTAGAAGAATTGGCTTAGGCCATGGAGAAAAGATTAGTTTGAGAGAGTTCTAGTTGTGTGGAGCTACAGGAGAGAACAGCAGCTCAAGTAGCCAGGAATAATAGAAAACCAGGCTATGTACTCAAGATTTGGAACCAACCAAAAAAAACCTGGTTGGCTGGTTGTGAGGATTGCTTGAAATATTTATGCAAATGTTTTAAAACTATACAATGCTTTTGTTGATATGTTATTCACCATCTTTATTGACCAGGAAAGCAAACAAGCTTCAACCTTTCCACCCTTCCACTTACCAGTTATCTGCATTCACCCCTATCTCATTTGCTCTTTGCTCTTTCCTTATCTGTTCCTGTTCTTACCCTCCCAAGCCAATTACCTGTGCAATATCTGTGCTCTTCTAGAGCCACGCCTCCCTGCTTCCTGAATTCTCCTTCCACCCACTGTGCCCCATTCATTCACCTCTTCAACCTCTCCCTCCCTCCCTCTTCCCCATCACCATTGAAACAGGCTCTAAGACCTCCTACCAAAGAGAAAAACCCTCTCTCGTGCCATTACACTCCTAAAGGTACTTCTTGTTTCTCACATTATTGCTTTTTTCTTTATAGTCAACCTTCTATAAAGGGCACTGTCTACTCATTACCTCTGGTTGCTTACATCCCATGCATACATGAGCAGTCTGGTTCCTGAATCCATCACTTCGAAGGCATTGGTTTTGTCAAGTACTCCCCACATCCAGGGGGCACTTTTTTGTTCTTCCATTAATCCACTCTCTCAACTCTATTCTTTCAGCTTTTAAGGGAACACACTCTCCTGTTGTTTCTTCCATTTTCCCAAATGTTCCATTCCATATTGCTTCCTCTATCCATTCCTTAAACATAGGGGATCCTTTTTGGCCCCTAAGGGCACTGATAGTTCTTCAGCTCTTAGGAAGAGGCTACTTGGCAAACCGTTCACAGTCAAGGCCCTATGTTGAGCCAAAGGTTCTGGAGTTGGTGCTTTCTCTCTCTTAGATTCCTTTCTGGGGCTCCTTTCTGGGGCTCTTATTTTCCAGCTATCCAGTTGAGTGAGTCCGCATGTGGCCACCAGCTGCTGGAAAAGCACATGTTATAAAAGCACAATTTGACCAGCAATGCTCCAGATGCCAAAACAAACCTCTCTTTGTTTCCTTACCCATTTTTTGCCATGCCTTTGCCTTGGTGTTCTATAAAACAGAGAGTAGACTTGCATCTGGGCTTATGAGGACAGGTGGCCATTCAGGCTAAGTCAGATCTGCCTGCTATAGACCAGACAATTGGTGGCTCCATTAGTTAAACCCAACACAACGAGGGCTAGGGCTAGTCCCTATCCTCAGGGACTAAAGCCCTCAAACATCTATTCCTTGGGAGATTCCTCTGCCTGCCTAGGTTCTTTTTAAATGTTCCTGTCCCAGAGTCCCAGATGAGGTCAGCAGCCATTCTCAAATGCATCTTTATCTGACTTTTATCTATAGTCTCTTTCTTCTCTATACACACTTGTTCTGAGAGACCTGACCCACCCACAGGGCTCCAAATACTGCACGCGGGTGATGATGCCAAATCACCATCTTTGGCGCACAGACAGGGTTCCTGGCCCATATCTAATTACAGGATCAACATGCCTAAAAGAGAACTCATTAACACTCCTCAAAACCAGCCCTCACTCCCTATACTCCATTCTGTTTATCCCCTGCCTCTCATCACCCTTTTTATCTGGTTAGCTCTTACTTCTCCCTAAAAATAGAGCCAAGCCAAGGTATCACTTCTCTGGGAAGGCTTCCCTGGCCCCTAAGATTGGGTTGGCCTGCCCCTATGTTCACATGATGCCCTGTACTTTCCCAGTATGACACCATATTATAATCACTTGCTCCCTTTTTTGTTTTCCCATTAAATTGCACATCTTTCCAGGGCAGCAGTGCCATCTTGAAAGTCCAAGAGTAAGTGGCATGGGTAAAATGGAAAAACTCCTGTTGCAAATTGAAATACTAGCCTTCTTCAAACACTAGCCATCCGTTTATTGACCAAGTTGAGCTGGGTAAGATTTTGTTTTCTCCCACCATTGTCTTCAAATGAGCTCTGCTGTGTCACCTTTTTTACTCTTTGGTGATGTCTCCAGGCAGATTCCAAGACTTCAGTCCTGTTCAGGCATCAGCAGAGTCCTATTTGGGAATACTAAAAGCTCCACTCTAACCCCACACTTGAGCCTCACATCCGGTTTAGTTCCTTTTCCACACCTCAGCTCAGGTCTGACGTGAGGGTTAAGAACCTCCAGTAGGGAAGGGAGTGTGTCTGTTCTTTCCTTCTTCCTGATTTGCCTTGTTCACCCCTAACCTGCTTCTGGATGCTCTAGGGCTGAGCAGATGGGGAAAATTGAGAGGAAATCAGGCCATTATGTATAACATGTGCAGTTTGTGGCTTTCCCTGGAGTGTCTGAAGTCCCCTTCATTCTAAGTCCAGCTCCTTTATAGGCATGTTAACAGGACTTTTGAGATGCACTTCCCTACTTCCGCCTTGGAGACTTCCCACAGTGCACTGCAGGTGGTGCCCTGTTCAGCCTATCTCAATCTCTCTCTGCTGGGCCCCTTGCCCCACAGTGCAGCTCTCTGGCTATCACTTGGCCTAATGGGAATCGACTCACAGAGCCCTCCAAATGGCAGACACGCATCCCTGCTGCCCTCTCTCACCATACCCCATCGCCCAGTCTCAGCTAGCCTCCTGCCCTCACAGCTCCCTGATAGCCACATGCCAGTCCTCCTGGCCCCAGACTCCAAGAGGCACGCAGCAAGGTCTCCCGAGACCCTTGGCATTCTTCCCTCTGGTAATAGCACCTCACAGGCTGAAATGTTTTTGCCACTCAACAAGCTTCCATCTGTCTACAAAGTGCGAGACCAGTCTGTCTCCCCTTCTCTCAAGAACCTTCTCCCAAGCCTGAGGTTCTCTTGTCTCCACTCTCTGCTTGCTTTGGGTAAAGAATCCCTTTCCCATAGGGAGTGGAGGGAAAAGCAAAGCTTGCTCCTCTTATGAATTCCCTTCAAAGAACTCTCTCTCCTGAACCTCTAGCCTGTCTTTGGCAAATCCTGTGAGATTTTTTAGCATCTCTCTTTAGAACATGGGGGTCCTTATCATCCATTGACTTCAGCTTTGAAGCTGTAGCCAACACCTGAGACAACAGGAAACGTTCCATTGCACATCCTGCTAGCTCTCGCCTCTGCTTAAAATACTCCTTCCTTACACCTGCACTTACACCTCCTTACACTTCCTTACCCCCTCAGCCTCACATCGCTACACCATCAACCTCATCTATAATATCATAGTAAACTGAGGAGAAAAGGGGTTCAGTTGGAACTTTATCTTCACACAAAACTAAAACATCACAAAACCTTATTTTCCATTTTATACAATGGATATTGTGTGATTGTACACTAATTCTTAGACTGAAAAATGAGTTCAATTTTTGGGCATTAGCTCTTTGATTAGATTATCAGATAGCATAGTATGTCTTCCTTCATTTTACATTCAAGGACAGGAAGATAAAGAAAATATTGCAGAAAATATTCAGGAGTTTCATCAGTTTCCTGAGGGCCTCTCCTCTGCCTTTGATATTCAAATCACCTTCCTTTGAAGAGCCTAACGTGTCAGTGTCCTTGTGGATTTTCTCTCCTCTGTCAACTGCTCTAGCTCCCCAGCCCCACCCCCCAGATCCTTCCTCTTTAGGTTCACCCAGGAGTAATTCAACTTCACTGCCCACTTCCACAAAGTATATTTGATTTGCATCTTATTTCTCCACATGCACAGCATTGGAAAGTCAGCTGGAGGGTAAGTGGCCAGGAGGATGAGGCAGCCAGCTAGGAAGGAGGCTGGTTTAATTAGGATCTGGTACTTGCAACCAGACATCTTTTTTTTTTTTTTTTTTTTTTAATTTTTATTTATTTATGATAGTCACAGAGAGAGAGAGAGAGAGGCAGAGACACAGGCAGAGGGAGAAGCAGGCTCCATGCACCGGGAGCCTGACGTGGGATTCGATCCCGGGTCTCCAGGATCGCGCCCTGGGCCAAAGGCAGGCGCTAAACCACTGCGCCACCCAGGGATCCCCCAGACATCTTTTTGAGAGCTAAATTCCTCAGTCACCACTGGGTCATAACAACTTTTGCTTTCCCAGGCCACCTCATACCTCTGGGCTTAGATACTGAACTGTGGGATGAGCAGGGGCCTCGGCCAGCCCCCCGGAGAAGTCGCACCTTAAGTGCTTCTCTACGAAGATGGAGGCAAGGACAGATTGGAGCCAGTGGAGAGACCACAAGAGACAAGGATGACCAGGGCTGAGTGTGACTATGCTGAATCACAGAGCCAGAAAGGACTGGAAGGGTCTTAAAGGGAAGGCAAGGGAGGAGGTCCAAGACTTTGGACCAAAGAGGTGACCAAATGGGTGAGAGGCTGAGCCCTGGGACGGCACAGAAAGTGTCCTCTTCTGTAAGTCAGCTCTTTGGCCCTGAGACATCAACAGGACCGTCAGTATCTTTGTAAGACGGCACACTAGGAGTGGTATCAAGGGACAGCTTGAGGCTTCAGATCGTAATTTGCAAAATGCATCAAGGGACAGCTTGAGGCTTCAGATCGTAATTTGCAAAATGCCACCCCCATCAGCCAACTCTTCCGTAAATGTGTCCTACACCTACTGCCTCTTGCCCAGAACTTGGCCTCTATAGACAGGCTCTGCCACCAGCAAGTCCTTCTGGGTCCACTGTCTGTATAAGCAGAGCATCCAGCCTAATGCCCTTACGACTTTAGGCTATTCCCCACTCTTGGGGGCCGGAGTGGTGGTGGTAAGCAGTCACGAGCCCCTTCCATAAGCACATACTGAACTGGGAAGGAAGCAGTGAGACTGGGTGGAGGCACACGGTGGGTAGCCTGACAAGGTGCCCAGGGATTGCTGCCCCCTGGCATCCACATTCTTGAGTAATTTCCTCCCCTTGAGGGTGGGCTGGATTTAGTGACTGGCTTCTAACAAACAGAATATGGCAGACACGATGGATATCATTTCTGAGAGATTAGTTATAAATGGTTGCAGCTTCCATTGTGGGTACTCATGCTCTCTCTTGAATCCTACCCACCCTTTCCCAAATCAAGCCTTTGAGATGACCACCCCATGAGAACATTCATCCAGAGTCACCGAGCTAAGGTCCACCCTGACTCTCAGAAACTGGAGGAGATAAATCTGGTCTTTTTTTAAAAGATAGATAGATAGATAGATAGATAGATAGATAGATAGATAGATATAGATAGATTTAAGAGAGAGAGAGAGAGAGAGAGAGAGGAGGAGAGGAGAGAGAGGGAAAAGGAGAAGCAGACTCCCTGCTGAGCGGGGAGCCCAATGTAGGCTGGATCCCAGGACTCCAAGATCATGACCCGAGCTGAAGGCAGCTGCTTAACTGGCTGAGGCACCCCTGTGTATGGTCTTAAACACATTTGTGCCTTACACTTTTCATCAAGACTCATGCTATCCTAGTCTGCACCTAGGTAGCTAAGCTTATATCTCTATTATCCCCAATCCTTGTCTTCAAAAAATTGTTCAACTCCACTTTCCTTAAGGAAATCTCTAGTTTATCTCCATTATATCTACACCAAAAACCCCCACCCACTCCCACCCTGTGGAAGGAGAAAAGCCTGAGTAAATATGGATCGATAACAAAAGAGCATCAGGAAATATGCCATCTGCCCTTTCCAGCTTGCCTTTGGCATTTGCAAGACTTAGCTGCAAGTGGAAGCCATGAAGCCAGTTTTCTGCAGGGAAAGTCGTGCACGGAAAAGCATCTGTAATAAAGCTTGAACAAACGCGAGGAGGAAAATCTTAGGGAAGGATTGGAAGATGAAGGGGGAAAATCTGAGTCTGTCCGAATCTGAGACCATAAAAAGTGTTTGAAGCCATCAGCTGATATCTTGGAGGAGATCCCAGGATAAACAAAGCCTGCCCGAGGAGTCTGGCTAGTGTATTGTTCACCCGATTTGACGAAGGCGCTGAAGCCCTTCCAGCTGATACTGATAAAGCCTTTGAAGATAGCCAAGGTTCCAGACACACATTTCCCCAGAGCAGGCGGTGGGGTGCGGCTGCTGTCAGGCTGGGCAAACAGGGTCTGCAGGTAGGGTAGGGGCAGGGTCTGCAGGTTGAGAGCAAGAGCTAGATCAGGGACTTCCCTGTCACCCTCAAACTGAAGGATGATTGGGTCCTCTGAATTCAACAAATGGAACTCATTCAACTAGCATTGTCTAATTGCCAAGCATGGCTCTCTGAGACAAAGATATTCCATTAAACACGCCAGACATGAGATTTCCGCCTGCTGGGGAAGACAGACATTTATTTATACAGGAATAACAATGGAGTGTGATGTCCCTTCTCATAGGAACACCATCCCCGTCCAGTGGGGCCCGGGAAAGCTTCCCGGGGGAAGGAGCCCACGATGTTTAGACCTGGAGGAGGAGCTAGTCCAGAAAAAAGCCGGAGGAACCGCGTATGCAAAGGCACTAGCCTGTGTGATCCTAGGCTGGGGATCACTGGGGCGCCGGCAGACTGGAAGAGCCGAAGTGCAGAAACTCAGATGAAAGGCATTAGGATTATTCCTACTAAAAAAGGCAAGGCTAAAAGTGGAATGCAAGTTTCAATTCTGAGCTGTTTATACAGAGGGCACTGCCCTCCCTCATGAGGCTGACTCGGGGGAGAGGGGCTTCAGGGACCCCACTCAGATGGGTCAGCCCAGGTACAAGGGTCTGAAGGTGTGACAGGACAGCGCTGTCACTGGGGAGAGACCGAACTTCTCTCACGTGTGCAGTTGGGTGGGATCACCCCAGGGGACACGCTGAGGAAGAAGCTAGCTTCGGTTTAACTGACCCTCAGGGTGAGTCTGTACCTGCAGGGCTTTGTTTTGCCAAGTGCAAGTGCACCAGCCTTGATGAGTTTGGGGTCACAGTGGGGTTTGGGGGCCGCTGTCAGAGGTCTCCCCTCTCCATCCATCGCCCCCCACCCCCAACACAGCGCTTCTGTTCCAATAATAAAAGAACATCACTTCGAAGGGTCACCAAATTTTCGCCTTTCTCACAAGTCTGTTTGACTCCGTCTATAGGGAAAGGATCTTGTCTGTTTCTTCTACTCCTCTTACTTTTCCCTGCCTCCTAACACAGTTCCAAAGACCGAGCATAAAGCAGAGAGTGGAGCACACCGAATGCACCGCCTGTGAGTCACCAGCAGCCCCAGCGGAGGTGATGGCTTGGGTGCAAGCGAAGGATGGCTTTTCCTTGCGCCACCCTCTTGGCTGGGCCCTCTGTTCCCCCTCCTCCTGCTCCCTGTAGGCAGGATGGGTGGCACCAGGGAGGGAGAGTGGTGATCAGGACACTCAAAAAAGAGCCATATGGGCCAATAAAAATATGGAAAAGTCCAATCTCCTGGTACCGAAAGAAACACAAAACAATGTAACATTTTAAAGCCTGTCACACCAGCAAGTCTTAGAGCTGTGGGATAACACGACCTGGTGAGAGGGCGGGCGAGTTCCACCTATTGAGGGTTACACCTAAAACCTTGATGACAGGTTAGCTGCGTACATTGAAGACACAATCAGTGGAATTGCTACCTTTTGCAAGATTGAAATCATGGCAGGTCCAGAAACCGATGCCCAATTCCATTTCACTGGCATCAGAAAATATTTCAACTCTTATACTCTCACAGGTAGAATGAATTGTGTATTGGCCACACGTGGAGGCATTGCTTTGCTTTTATACTTCAAATTAGGGTCTAAAAAAACGCCAGCTGTGAAAGCAACATAAATGGACTTTAACTTGGACCTCATCTGTTAAGTCCCATGCTTGGAGAGGCCAATGTCAACTCATCACCTGATACTCAATTTCAACAATAAATTATGAACCTGGAAAACAAACAAAACAAAACAAAAACCCAAAAACCTTGACGACAGAGGAGAGACTCATGGCACCACCTTGTCTGCTCTGCTCCGCCTCCCTGTCCAAGGGCAGGCTGCTTCTCCCCTGCTGGGGGTGGATTGGCTACCCCTTGGCGTGGCTCCCCTGGCGACCGCGTGGGCCTGCGTGGGTGGGGACCGGGGCACAGGGGCCGCTGGGGTGGCTGTGCCGAAGGAGCCGAGCCCTCGGGAGCACCAGGCCAGGCAGGCCGGCCAGGGGAGGAGCAGGGAGGAGCAGGGAGGAGCAGGGAACCCCTCGCCCCGCCGTTTATCCCTCCACAGAAGAGGAGCTGTGGTCGGCCCACGGCTCGGTTGCAGAACTTTTTGCTGAAGGCAACAGTGTTTAGCTAACTATAGAAGACCAAGCATTTCTCTCTCTCTTTTAAAAAGATTTTATTTATTTATTAATGAGAGAGAGTGAGAGGCAGAGACCCAGGCAGAGGGAGAAGCAGGCCCCATGCAGGGAGCCCGACGTGGGCCTCGACCCCGGGACCCCAGGATCCCGCCCTGGGCCGAAGGCGGTGCTCAACCGCTGAGCCACCGGGGCTGCCCAAGACCAAGCATTCCTATCACTAGGTCCTGCTGACCAACACAGAGCTCTCTAATTTGTGGTATTTTAAACAAAAACATAGTATTTGGATCTAAACATAGTCTTTGTGCCTCTTCAAGGAGAGGCCCTTGCGAGGCAATGTTGCTCACAACCTCGGCTTTGCTCCCTCTCATCCCGCTCCCCCCCCCCCCCCGAAATCCTTACCACGGAACTTGAGGGAATACCAGTGGGCCTCGGTGTTTGCTGAGCCTCAGACACCGGGTGGACAGGGGCCCGTGGGCCCTCGAGAAGAGCGCAGGAGCACCTGCAGGATCCAGCAGCACCGCACCGGTGGCGGCAGGCCGTAGGACGGGATGGAACACTGGGCCCCCTCCCAACCAGCCTCCGCGCCCCCCCTCGCACCCCTGCGCCCCCTTCCATCCACCCCTGCGCCCCCCCCGCACCCCTGCGCCCCCTTCCATCCAGCCCCTGTGCCTCCCTCGCACCCTGCGCCCCTTTCCATCCACCACTGCACCCCCTGCACCCCCTTCCATCCACCCCTGCGCCCCCTTCCATCCACCCCTGTGCCCCCGCGCACCCCTGTGCCCCCTTCCATCGACCCCTGCGCCCCTCCACACCCCTGCGCCCCCTTCCATCCAGCCCCTGTGTCTCCCCTCACACCGAGCCCCCTTCCATCCACCCCTGCGCCCCCTTCCATCCAGCCCCTGCGCCTCCCTCGCACCCCGCGCCCCTTCCATCCACCCCTGCACCCCCCGCACCCCTGCGCCCCCTTCCATCACCCCTGCGCCAGGGCTGCCGCGGCCTGGAGAACCCGGTGCGGGCCTCCGCCTCCGCGGCCAGCGCCGTGCGGCCACCGTCTTGGGCACCAGCGGCCGTGCCCTGTGCGCGGACACAGCCCCCCGCGGAATGTGCGGGGGCCGCTGATAAACTTCCTCCCGGGCTGAGCGGTTCAAATACCCTTCAGGTGGGCTTGAGGTTTTAGGCCTCCAGTTCGGTTGTGATGCCGGCCCTCGTCACCTGCCGCTCGGCCCCTGTGCCCTGGCCTGTGGCGCCGCACACCGCCCCCCGCCCTCGCTGCCCCCCTAAGATCTCGGGGCGGGGGTGGCCGGGACACGAGCGCAGGCCGCGGGGACGGAAGGCGGCAGCGGGGGGCGGACGAGGGGACCCGAGCACCTGCAGCTGCCCGCCCCGGAGTGGCCGCGGGGACTTCCCTGTCCCCAGGCCAGGCCGCCGCGTGGCACCCGGCGCTGAGGACGCTGGCCTCGAACTGGTTCACGCCTCGGGGTTCGGAAGGGGCTCGGTCACGGAGTTCTTTCCCTCCAGGCCAGAGACAGTTCGGAGCTCAGGTGTCAGGGCCTTTTGTCCTCCTCCGTGATTGCCCGCAGACTTTTCTCTTTACCGTAGTGACAAAGAAAAGCCTCGCTTTCCCTTATTGTAGTAAACTGCACTCTTAGTACAGATGCACATTTAAGGAGAAGCACCGTGTTCCGACTCCCAGCAGGGGCAGGCCGAGGGGAGCTAGAGTCTGGGGGTCTCCAGGAGCTTTGGGGATCGCTAAGGGCCCTGCTCGACCGGGCGCCCAGGGAGCTCAGCTGGTTGGCGGAGGAGCCGGGTACGTAGACCTCAGGGGCGGGACACAGGCGGGTCCCAGTGAGACAGGCCCTTCTTGTCCCGGAGTCCTGCATGTGGCAGACACATACTTCCACCCCCTGTATGTGTTAAGTCCAAACGCTTTCACTGAAGCTCTGGCCTAAGAACCAAAAAAACCAGAACAGTCTTGTGAAGTCCAAACAAGCAGCATCTTTCAAATAAATCAGCTGTTTCCCTAACAAATTCAGAGGACCTTCTAATCAAAGGGTTTCATTTTAAAAATAGCTCATTCAGAAAAAACCTACTGCTGTCAGGAGTGTATAGATACAAAGCAATAATTGGAGTTAAGTGAATCCTCTTGGCAAAGGTCAAGCTGTACTTCCTCTGTCTCTAGAGCCTCCTCCTCCTCACTTGCTTTCCAGCCCTGTTCTGGGACTACCTCCTCCTGTTGGTGGAGTTCCCTGATCTCACCCTCCTCCCTCCTTGCTGGTGTCAGTGGCCCCTGGCCTCACCCCCAGTGCATATCACAGTGTGGACTTGAACCATCCCAGTTACAAAACGCTGGCATAAGAGGCAATCCCAGCTTTGGTTCACTTAATGTAAACAAAGGCACAGTGAGACTGGTTTACCTGCCTTAACTGCAAGACTCACGATGAGAGGAGCACTGGGTGTTATACTATAGGTTGGCAAATTGAATTAAAAAAAAAAAAAAACTGGCCCAAAAGGCAGGTGCTTACTAGCTGCTTTGATTGATTGCACAAACTCCCTTGTGTGTGGAGGCCCTCACTTCTTGAGGTTTGTGGAAAAGATGGTGTAGAGAGAGAGAAAATTCATATTTGTAAGTGTGTGTGAAAACATGTACTCTTAGAATAAAAATGCTGGGAAGATCAGTATTTCGTTAATGCGATTAAAATGAAGAGTTTCAAAAGAATGACATTTTATTTATCTACCATCTTGATAGTCTCCAGGGAGGGTTCAGTTGGGCTCAGTGGGATTTGAAAACCAATCGGGGGCAGCCCAGGTGGCTCAGCGGTTTGGTGCCACCTTCAGCCCACGGCGTGATCCCGGAGACCCGGGATTGAGTCCTGTGTTGGACTCCCTGAGTGGAGCCTGCTTCTTCCTCTGCCTGTCTCTCTCTCTCTCTCTCATGAATAAATGAATAAAATCTTGAAAAAAAAATAAAAAAGAAAACCAATCTGGGAAGTGGGCCACTTATTTACTCTCTTAAAGAGAAAGAAGGTTAATGGTGGCAGTCTCTTGGTGGCTGCTTTATGGGATGTCTAATTTTCTCTATGCATTTTCTGTATAACAATTCTAAAATTGTTACAGTGGGACGTATTATCTCTATTGTCAGACAAATAATAAAGGTTATGAAATGAAATATCTTAAGCTCAAGTGATTTGTTCCTTGGGTGAGTTAGTTTGAGAATTAAATTGCCCTTCCAGTTTCCTTATGGTTAAAAGTCCTAAAGTCAGGCTCCCGGCAACTTGAGTCACGCCTCCTCTGCTCTGTGGCACCTAGTGGGTGGCTCCCGTGGCAATGGAGCAAGGGTGAGAGATGCGGCAGGCGCCTCTACAGCCGTTCAAACCTCCTGCTCTCGGCGATCGGTGAGGAAGATGGCCAGAGGGAGCAGCCGGGTCTTAACAGCCTGAAAACGAACCCATCTGCACAAGCTGTGGCTATTCTTCACTTGAACAAAAAGAAAAAAAAAAAAAGATTTTAAAGTTTAAGTGGTGACTGGGAAGGATAATAACTACTTCAATATGTTTAGTATTAGCTGGAATGGTCTTAACAACTGTTAAGCTAGAAAGAGCTTGGTACTACAGAATTGGATCTGAAGCCTCTTGGAGCAGAGGCCTTGCCTGCAATTTCATTCCTATCATGTCGTGGTCTTTGCACCTCTCTCCCAGCACCAGAAACCTCCAGGAAAACGGGGGTAGCAAAATCTCAATTTAGGAACGCCAAATCAATGCATTCAGGTTTTGTAAAAGCAAAAACCTAAATTTGTGTTTACAAAAGGAGTCACAAAAAAGCTTCTTTAAGTAGTGAATGTCTTTGCAGTGTTTAAAAGATTTTATTTGCAATCGTTTGTATGTTTCCAAGCACATTTGGGTCACATATGAGATAAATATGTAGTGATCTCTTACTGTAAGGGCAGGTGTTTTTTGTTGTAAAGCACTTGTTAATTAGGTATAACATAGGAACTCTAAAGTACAAAACTTGAGTATACGTCTTCGTGAGTTTTTACACATGGGTATACCCATGCCAAGACCACTCAGACCACGATACAGAGCATTTTCTGGATCCCAAAGGGTTTCATTATGTTCCTTCCCAGTAAATACTCTCTCTGCCAAGGGAAGAAGTTTGTTGACTTCTCTCACCATCAGTTAGTTTTGGCTTATGTGGAAGTCCAATCTATAAAAAGAACTAAAAGAGCAGCTATACTGGTAGGTCAGAGGACCTAGACCCCACCACTCCATTCTTTCTGCCCCCCTTTCTCTCCCTCCTTCTCTCTTTATATTTGATTAAATATATTAATATATAATATATTTTATATATAATAAAAATATATCTATATATAATAAAATTGGCCATTTTAACCAATTTTAAGTGTATAATTTAATGGCATCAATTACATTCATAGTTGTGCAATCATCACTACTATTTCTAAAACCTTCTCATCATCGCCAAAAGAAACGCTATCCATTAATAGCGTTAGTTCTTCCCTCCCCTCAGCCTCTGGTAACCTCTACTCTGCTTTCTGCCTCTGCCAATTTGCCTACTCTTGATATTTCATGTAAGTGGGATCATATAATATCTACCCTGTTGTGTCTGGCTTCACAGCATAATATTTTCTTTTTCTTTTTAAAATATTTTATTTACTTATTCATGAGAGACTCAGAGAGAGATACAGAGACACAGGCAGAGGGAGAAGCAGGCTCCATGCAGGGAGCCCGACATGGGACTCGATCCCAGGACCCCGGGATCACACCCTGGGCCAAAGGCAGACATTCAACCACTGAGCCACCCAGGCGACCCTTAGCATACTATTTTCAAGGTTCATCCATGTTCTAGCAGCAGGTATCAGAACTCCATTTCTTTTTCTGGCCAAGTAATATTGCATTGTGTAGATATATTTTGTTCATCCATTTGTTGGTTAACACTTGGGTTATTTCTCTGGTGTACTTTGTAAAAAGATAAAGTAATTATTTTTATTTTCTTGATTTAAGTAATCCTATGTTTGGGTAAATATTGGACATTTAGAAAATGTAAGGGGTGGGATCCCTGGGTGGCTCAGCAGTTCAGCGCCTGCCTTTGGCCCAGGGTGTGATCCTGGAATCCCAGGATCGAGTCCCACGTCAGGCTCCCGGCATGGAGCCTGCTTCTCCCTCTGCCTGTGTCTCTGCCTCTCTCTCTGTGTCTCTCTGTATCATGAATACATAAATTAAATCTTAACAAATAAAAAAATAAAAATATAAGGGGTGAAAAGCAAGCATTTTTTTCTTAAGATTTTATTTATTCATTTAAATAAATGTCTCTTTGAGACAGCATGAGCAGGAGGAGGGGCAGAAAGAAAGGGAGAAGTAGACTCCTTACTGAGCAGGGACACTCAGTGGGGTCCCCCCCCCCATGTGGGGCCTGATCCCAGGACTCCAGAATCATGACCTGTGCCGAAGATGGAAGCTTAATGACTGAGCCACCCAGGCGCCCTGAAAGCATGTCTTTATAATTATGATTGAACAGATTTTATAAACATTACCTCTATTTAGTTTAAAATTATATTAAACAAGATAATTATTTATTTATTTATTAAGAAGAACATTGCCTTTATTTTCCTTGGGCAACAAGATAATTCTTTTAAAGCACCTAGTACGATGCTTGGAATACACTAAGCATTCAAAAAACTAGTTTTTAAATCATATTTTCAGGAAACAAATATTTTTTAAGATGGAGCACAATCTCTGGCTATTTTAGCATAGTCTTTAAAAAAAATCTATTTGAGAGAGAGTGGTGGGGAGGGGCAGAGGGAGAGAGAGAATCTCAAGCAGACTTCCTGCTGTGCGCAGAGCCCGACATGGGGCTCAATCTCACAACCTTGAGATCATGACCTGAGCCAAAATCAAGAGCTGGGTGCTTAACCCAGTGAGTCACCCCAGCGCCCCAGCACAATTTTATTTCACATTCTTACACCAGAGTCCAGTCAGCTGAGAGTCAGTCAACCACCATCTATTTAATATATACTATGTGTTAGGCATTGTTCTAAGCACAAGGGATCTAAGAGATTTTACAGTTTACTTAATTCAACCCATCACCCTACAGTAAAAAAAAACCCGGAGCCACAGAGAGGATTAGATCCATGGTCATTATAACCACTAAATAGCAAAGTTGGATGCTTTTTCTTCCATCTGTCTTCAAATAGAATTTGATAAGTGCATGTGGACTTGAGTGGACAATCCATTACCCAGGAGGCTACCTTTGCCCATTCTTCTCCATCGTCCGTGGTAGAATCAATTATGTCCACCAATTTGACACTGTCTTCAAAAGGCAGGACCTAATTCTCCTTCACTTACGTAAAGGTTGGACTTAGTGACTTGTTTTAAGGGAGAAGTGACGTTGTACAACTTTGGAGGTCACGTCTTTAAGGCACTGTAGCTTCCTCTTGCTCGGTCTCTCTCACATTACTTGCTCTGCTGGAAGTGGACTGCTATGTGTGAGGAAATTCAAGCAGCCTGTGGAGAAGCCATAGGCAAGAAACAGAGGCCTCTAACCAAGAGCCTTGTGAGTGAGTCATCTTGGAAGTGGATCCGCTGCCCCAGACAAGCTTTCAGATGACTGCAGCCTTGGCCATCTGCTTAACTGCAATCTCATGAGACATCCTGGGCCAGAACCACCCAGCTAAGCCACTCCCGGGGTCCTGACCCCCATAGAGGATGTGAAGTAATAAATGTTTGTTTTATGCTACTAAGTTTTGGGGTAATTTGTTATGCAGCAATAGAGAACAGATATACTCTCTTATTATCACTTTATATTCACTCCTACCCTCTCCTGACCTCCCTCCAATAAGTTATTTTATAGTTTGCACTCTGGGGGCAATGACTAACACATTTTTTTCAGTTCTACATTTATTTATTTAACAGTTTCATTGAGATGTAATTTACATACCATAAAATTGGCCAATACGTTAAAAAACCACATAAAAGTTATCATTTAAACCATTTTAAAGTATACAATTCAGAGGCATGCTGTGCAAACATCACCACTGTGTAGTTTCAGAACTTGTTCACCACCCAAATGGAAACTCCCTATGGACACATTTTAAAGGATAAAAACTTTTTGTTCTCCAGATCTGGAATAATCATGTACTAACAAAGAAAAACAAATCAATAAAACTTTTCTTTAAAGGTACGCAAATTTGGAAAGAAACCACATTAATGTGAATCTGTTCACATTCTAATATGGAATAAAGAAACCTAATGGGATACATTCTATCATGGATAAAATAAAATCTCAAAAGTTTGACAACAATTAGTGTTTACAACTCCCTTTAAACAATTGAGTGTAGAACATCCATGTTGTACCTGGCCCCCAAGGGACTAGAACTGGGCCAGCCCTGGGAGCACAGTGGGGAGAGCTGATGGCTGTCGTGTGGTGATGGCCTCTAATCTTATGGTATTAATAGACACTGGGATTAGAAGGATCCAGAGGAACATCTGGGCTCAGTTCATAGTATCTACCACAAGTGTGGGAGTGGTAGGTGATGGCATTTTGACCAGCTGTTTCCCAACCCAGGAGTGGGGTAAAGGTTGGTAATAGGTATCTTTAGCTCTAGCACCATTGCCTTCCAATCATCTTATTTTAATACAATACATATTAGTAGTGACCAGAAATTACTGCTACTAAATTGAAGGATGGCTATACAAGGACCTATAGCACATTATTTGCTGGTTTTAATTTCTAGTGTCCTATAAAGAATAGAACTAAGGATTATTGCCCAAAGAGTGTCTTTGGCAGGTGTGTTTCCCCTATTCCCTCCTGAAGAGGACACCATGGCTTCACTATGGAGTGTACGGTGACTGTCCAGACACACAGACTCTGCTCCTACCCCAGGAGGACAGCTTGAGAAGAGAAAAGCAACAGTTGGAGATATTTAATTTAGCCCTGTGTTTAGCTGTACTTTCATGGTGTGCAACTTTCTCATTTGTTCAACTTGTTCAATTGTCCATTCATTCATTAAAAAAAAAAAAAAAGTATTGACTGCCTTCTTTGTAACAGGCACTGATCCAGGCATGGGTGACAAGGAGTGAACAAAACAGTGGAGCTAATGGGAAAAAGAATATCATTTTTGCACATACTAAATCTGACACTTTTGAGAGCTATTCTGGATTGACCCGCATTAGTAGGACATCAGTGGGACTGAGAAAGGATCAGCAGGTCAAACTGCCCATCCTCTTTCCTCAACCCCAGAACCTTAATACAAGCAGTAAAACGGAACAAGAGAAACGTAGATGTGCCCTCCTTTGCTTTACCGAGGCCTGGTATCTCGGATGCTGGCCATTTCCTTTCAAACCGCCCACTTCCATCATCCCAAGACAATATTATTGTTTCCTGGGGTTTCTCCTCATTGCTGGGGAATAGCATGCAACTCTTAATACATTACAAGACAAAGCCACCATCATGATAATAAACTCCATGCAACTTAGAAAAATCTTTACCAAACAGATGACACAGAGTTGAACATCACCTGCCCAGCCCCTCCTGTCCACCACAAGCGTGCCTGCAGGGCCAGACTTGACCACCTTCCCTGGGTGGGGCTCCAGTTTCAGGGTTAGAGGCGAAGGGAAGGCAGGCCACAGCAGTGTTCCAAAAACCAGTGGTGTTCAGAGTAGGGAGGCGAGGCAGCCTTCCTAGGCACAGGATGCCTGAGTGAAGAGGAGGTTAGGAAAAGAACCGCAGGGGAGAGGGGGTAGCAGGAAGTCTAGACAAAATGAGCAGCAGCTGGAAAGAAAAACTGGGAATAAAACCACATTTTTTTTATTGTAATAACCCAAACCGAGAAGCAGGCATATTGCCATGCTGACCGTAACTATGAGACGGGCCTTATACTCCATCATGAGATGAGTGACAGGGTGAGTAAGTGAGGGCTGAACCCGGGGGGTTATTCATGGCATGCCCGAACATGATATCTCACAGACGGGGAGATCCCCCGGCCAGCAGAACCATTACAAACTGTCTGCTCCCCACATTTGTTACAAGAAACACGAGGCACTCCAATAAAACCCAGCTATTGGCAGAGGGAAGTCTAACATCTGACTTGTGAGGCAAAGAGAGCCAGCTGTTCCAGCCTCCGGGAATCGACGAGAACTTCCTATTTCAAGCCGAGTTCCCAGCGGTCCCACGGCTCAGGAAAAAGAGGCTGAACTCAGCCACCCTCTCCTCTAGACACATACCCTGGCCAACAGCAGGGGCGCTGCGGGCGACGTCAGCCTCTTCAGTGCACTGGGGGTTGAAATGAGACACCTCAGGGTGGGCTGGGAACAAGAGGGGGGCCAGGGGAACCTGGGCTGGGAGAGCAAATGAGACAAGAGACACAGGAGTGAAGGCCTGAAGTCCAGCTTGTAGCACAAAGGTGGCCTGGCTGTCGCAGGCCGCCGGGGAGGCCTAGATCCATGGGCCCCAGGCCCCGGTGCCCTTGGGGTCACAGCGGGGGTCCTGCGCCGGGAAGTACACAGGCACCGAGTGTTTGTGGTAGAACTGCAGGCGGGAAAGGAGCTGCTTGACAACGTGGGGGTGGTCTCTCGACAGGTCATGTCTTTCTTCTGGGTCCTGGTCAATATCAAAGAGCCACAGGGTCTTGGTCGGTGGGTCCGAAGAGGGGATCACAGAGACGTTGTGCTGAGATGGTGGAGGAAACCAGCAACCACAGCCTGGCAAAGAAATCCGATGGTTTACTGGGGGAGAAGCCTCACGGGCGGGTTCTCACTTCAAGGGAGGAGACTGGGGCACAAGGCTGAGCGGGACGTGGGCAGGAAGCCACGCAAAGATGCAGCCCTGGATGCTGCAGCTACGTCTGCCTCAGGCTCTGACTTCTGGTGCTTTAACTAGACGTGGTTCACGGGTTCATG
The DNA here is from genome assembly GCF_003254725.2 of Canis lupus dingo. Classification (NCBI taxonomy): domain Eukaryota; kingdom Metazoa; phylum Chordata; class Mammalia; order Carnivora; family Canidae; genus Canis; species Canis lupus. The sequence continues at coordinate 27,938,995 of NC_064245.1, read as the reverse complement.
ACCAGGGGCTTGCAGGAAAGCGCGGGCTCGCATGCGTGCGTGGGGGTGGGGGGGGGTGGGGAGGGTGTGTAGTTGTCCCAGGGACTCGGGGCTACTGGCACACAGGCATCACGGGCCAGGGAAGCTAAGATGCCTTGCGATGCTCGGGCGCTACCAATCAAAGAACTGGCTTGCCGCAAATGCCAAGAATGTCGTCATTATCAATACTGCTAATGGCATCACAGTCTTAGCCGGCACACCCCATATTTTAAAAGTATTTAAAGGACATCATTTTTAGAGACTGTGCTCCGGGGAAGCAAGCACGTCCCTCAACCACCCAGCTGGTTAGGACGTAGCTTTCAGAGGGTCTCCTTGCAGGCAGGCAAGTACCCGACAGCACACGGCCCTGGACTCTTTATTCCCCATGAAACATGAGCGTGGCATTGCTTCCTTTCAACACCCCCCCTCCCCCCCGGCCTACAGTTAATTCTCAGTCTTCTTCTGTCGGGACAGTAGATCAAACCACTCTTCCTCATTCAGCTGCCCCTGAGGTATGTTCTGCAAGGCAGCTGTCACTTCCATAAAGGTTCCCTTGCCCTTCTGGGGGCAGGAGCTCAGCATTGTACCTGGGTAGCCGGTGAGAAGTTTCCAGTTCCCGTGTCTAATTGCAGCATGGAGAGATGTGTTGAAGGAGAAATATCCTGGATGAGAAGAATCATCCTTTGCTGGAGCCAGGCTCTGCCCAGGACCTGGGAAGAAACCGGGTGGAAGCCTTAGATCTCTGCTATTGAAACGTGTTGTTACAAATCAACATTTAACAGCCTTCTTGTTGACCAGTAGCTTCATTCAATGCTGGGGTGTGAACGTGTCTCCCGCCACGGAAGCGAATCTTCTATTATATATGAACAGAGAGCTCTAGCGACACGGAACAGCATAGACCACTGCAGATAGAAAGGGAATCCCAAAGAGATTAGAACACGAATTCATCCTTAAAATCACTGCGTTCTAGGGTGTGATCCTGGGATCCTGGATCGAGTCCCGCGTCCGGCTCCCTGCACGGAGCCTGCTTCTCCCTCTGCCTGTGTCTCTGCTTCTCTCTCTGTGTCTCTCATGAATAAATATATAAAATGTTTAGGAAAAAAAAAATCACTGCCTTCTGCAGAGGTGCAGCCGGCCCCTGCAGAGCAGTGGTCTGTCATAGCAGGTCAGGCTGTTCTCTGTGTGCACCTGTTTTCTTTTTGCTGTTAAATGCTCAAATTAGATGAATATATATTTTATACTTATACCTATGTAGATAATGGGATAGATTATAAAATATACACTTTAATGGAGTCTGTCTCGAGCTATGAGAGTTCAGTCATACCATGATGAACGGTGCTATAGTCACCTGTTTAACCACACTGATGAGACCTAAAGTAGCTGAGCAATGCTCAGTTAACTATTCAACAGGGTAATCACGGGTGTAAGAAGGAATTGGTATACAGATTCTTGGTTATTATCGTGGATTACATTAATTTCTCATCTTGGGGTCTTAAGCTAATCGATTATTAGGTTTTTGAGGGAGGCAATTAATAGGACCTACTCCCCCACTTTCTTGAATTTGGAACCAACTGAAAGGCAGAGACCAGACAGTTGGAGCTAAAATATTGTCTTTGTTACTGATAAAGTAGTTTGGAGATAACAGAGCTCCAGGTCTGCGGCACAGAGGCCTTTCTAACAACGGACTCTTGACTTAGACTAAACCTCCCACCACTGATCTTGCTGGACACCCACTGGGCTCCCTCGGGGCTGAGAACCGACTGGGGTGCCTACGGGCATCCCGGGGCAGACACACAGAAGGTCTGAAATGAGCAGCTCGGTTCCTTCTGTCGGTGCGCCCTCCTTGGCCAGCGGCGAGGGGTGGATAAAGTGCAGCGGAAGAGACCTGACTTCTACTCTAGGGACCCTGAAGGGGCGCCTTAGGGAAGCGGCTGCCCTTGCTCGTGTCGTGACCCTGGGGCCTGGGATCCAGCACCGCGGTGGGAGGGTGAGGGGGTGGGGGCGGCAGGCTCCAGCTCCCAGAGGTGGGGGAGTGGGGGGGGTGGAGGGGGGTGGGGGAGTGGGGGGGGTGGAGGGGGGTGGGGGAGTGGGGAGTGGGGAGGGTGGGGAGGGTGGAGGGGTGGTCAGGCTCCGGCTGGGGGCGGGTAGGGGAGTGAGTGGGGGGGAGTGAGGGGACGGCGGGGGTGGGGGGGTAGTGGGGAGGGTGGAGGGGCGGTCAGGCTCTGGCTCAGGGGGAGGGGGGCGCTCCGGGTTCCAGGGTGGGGGTGGCAGACTCCGGCTCCTGGGGGGGCAGTGGGGAGGTGGAGGGGGGGAGTGGGGAGGGTGGAGGGGGGTGGGGGAGTGGGGAGGGTGGAGGGGCGGTCAGGCTCCGGCTGGGGGGGGTGTGGGGGAGTGAGTGGGGGGGAGTGAGGGGATGGAGGGGGAGGGGTGGGGGAGTGGGGAGGGTGGAGGGGCGGTCAGGCTCCGGCTCCGGGGTGGGGGTGGGGGTGGGGAAGTGAGTGGGGAGAGTGAGGGGATGGAGGGGGAGGGGGCGGGGGAGTGGGGAGGGGCGGTCAGGCTCTGGCTGGGGGGGTTGGGGGGAAGTGAGTGGGGGGGAGTGAGGGGATGGAGGGGGAGGGGGCGGGGGAGTGGGGAGGGGCGGTCAGGCTCTGGCTGGGGGGCAGGCTCCAGCTCCCCGGTGGCGGTGGGGTGGGGGGGCTCCAGCTCCCCGCGGAGGGTGGTTCCAGCTGGGGGGGGCAGGCTCTGGCTGGGGGGGCGGGTGTTGTGCCAGCGACCCTGGAGGGACATTCTGGGGCGGGAGCCAGCACCCGGGGGCGCCTTCAGGCCTCCGGTCCCCGAAGCCACGCACCGACACCCCCCCCCTCCCCCCCGGCCGCCGCTCCCCGGCAGGAGGAACGGGCGCCCGTGGGGGGAGGCCCTGGGGCACCAGCGGCTGCGTGTCTTGCTCTGCTCCCCGCAGGGGTCCAAGGGCCGCCTTTGGGTACCACACAATGTGGGATGGAACAAGTGCGTTGCAAACATAAACAATGGGAGGAAATTTAGCTCTCTCGGCCAGACTTCTGTTTCTATACATTTTTTTCTAAAACAGGACCATAAAATACCTAAGCAATGAACAAGCAGAAGACTAAATGATGGAAGATGCTACGTGTCTAGTTTTTTTTTAAACTGAGAACTTAAACAAAGAGAAAATTACAAGGAATAGTTTAACTAACACCCCCCCACCCCCCACTCCCCGGGGAGCCAACACCTAAAATGCACAGATGTTAACATTCTGTCCTACTCGCTTGGAAAAAAACAAAACAAAACAGGAAACAGAGCAATGACAATGAAGGGGCAGTTTCCATGTGACCGTTTGTCCCCAATACCTCATGCCCTCCCCCTGGGGCTGCAGCGGTCAGGGCTTCAGTGCACAGTGAATCCTGCAGTCACTTAAAAACAGAGGGATATATGCATGCATCAAAGAATAATATCTAGACTTGTTTTATACTGTAAGAATGTCCATGTATATGTCATACATACTCTGCAACTTGCTATTTTCATCCACACAGTATTTTTAGAGCTCTGTGATTATGTTTGTATATATACATATACATATATATACATACACACACACATATATATTCCTTTTAACTGTCTGGTATTTCGCTATATAAAAAAAAATCACATTTATCCATTTTTCTATTAGGCATTTCAGTTACTTCGATTATTTTTTTTTCTTTTTTCTTTTTTTTTAAAGATTTTATTTATTTATTCATGAGAGATGCAGTGAGAGAGAGAGAGGCAGAGACACAGTCAGAGGGAGAAGCAGGCCCCATGCAGGGAGCCTGATGTGGGACTTGATCCCAGGTCCCCAGGATCAGGCCCTGGGCTAAAGGTAGCACTAAACCGCTGAGCCACCAGGGCTGCGGTTTTTTTTTCTATTAAAAACTCTCCTGCAATGAACACTGTTGCCCTCGACTCCTTTTGAGTGTGGAGGCGGAGAAAATTAAGGCCATTCCACTTTAAGTTCAGCGTTAGCACAAGTACAGCCATCCCAGGCCCCTGTGAATAAGAGCTGAAATTTACATTACTTCAGTTACAGGAAGAAAACAGCTTACAGCTTGCCCTAGAAAGCCCCATATTAGAATGAGAACAGAGCTCAATGCCAGTGGCAGAAAGTCTCATATCAGAATGAGAACAGAGCTCTATGCCCTTGAAAGCCCCATATCAGAATGTAAACAGAACTTGAGAAATTCCTCCATCCCTTCTGAAAATCCCTTAGACCAGCCTATAAAAAACCCAGCTGTAACCCACTTTGGGGTCCAAGTCCCTGCTCCGCTGTGTCAGGTATACTTGGACCCGAGCTCGAGCTTGTAAATAAACCCTCATGTGTCTGCATCGGTGTTGGCTCCTTGGTGGTTTCTCGGATTCGCAATCTTGGGCACAACATTGAGCATGAACAAGAGTTTCTCTAGGATTTCTAGATTTGTGTCTAGTTGCAAGGTGCACACATTTCCGATGTTACAACACACACTTAATTGGCCCTCCTCCTAGTAATTAACCCCTTTCTCCATACCCTCCACCTGGTACTTTCAGACTTAAAATTGTTGCCTATCTAAACATTTTATACAGAATCTTCATTTTTTTAAGTCATTCAATCAGCAAGAATGATCTTTCTTTTTCCCTGTCAATCTAAAGGTTGCTTTAAAAAACATTTTTAAATGACATCTATAGAGAAAAGTGCACAGAAGATGCTGATGAAGCCTGCACGTTCGTCTTCCACTCAAGAGCCAGGGCACTCCTAGGACTTCAGAAGCCCGTGTGGGCAGCCTCCAGTCCCTCCAGTCTCTCAGAAGGAACTACTTTGCTATCCAACCCTGGAGTTCTATCTGCCTGCTTTTGAACTTTATGTAAAGGGAAACTAAGCATGTTCTTTTTTACTTCCAGCTCCAGCTGATCGCATAATGCTGGTCAGATTCATCCTTGGTGTTGAGGTTCAGCCTGTTCCCAACACTATTCGTTTTCATTGCTGGCTGTTATTCCCTTGCATGGAAGTTCCACAACCTCTTGCATTTAGGACTCCCCAGGGGATTGATCTGTGTGTGTGCGTGTGTGTGTGTGTGTGTGTGTGTGTGAAGTGAGGTAGGACTTGAGATTCATTTTTCAAAGATGGCTATCATCTGACCAAGACTGTTGAAAAGACTTTCTTTTCTACTCATCTGCAAGGACACTTTGTCAAACATCTTATTTCCATTTGTGGTGGTGAGTCTCTCTGAAGCAGCATGGTCCGACAGAACTTTCTTTAGTGAAGGTGCCATATCTGTGCTGTCTACTGCAGCAGCCACTCACTGCATGTGGCTACTGAGCACGTGAAATGTAGCTAGTGCAAATGAGGAAATTAATGTAAATGTCAATTGCCACCTGTGCCTAGTGACTACTGCGTGGGACAGCTGAGCTCTAGAGTTTCTATTCTGTACCACTAGTCAATTTGTCTGTCCTTATGCTAATATTACACTATCTTAATTACCGTGGATTTATTACATGTCCTCCTATCTGGTAGTATAAGTGTCCAACTTTGTTGTTCTTGCAGACTGATTTCGTCATTATTGGCCTTTTGCATTTTCAAGATGAATTTTAGGAGTGTTTTGTTAAATTTCCCAAACTAGCTGCTACGATATTGATTATGATGGTATTGATTCCAGGGATCAATTTGGGGGTATTGCTGTCTTAAAATATTGAGACTTACAATTCATGAGACTTACAAATCCAGCTTGGTGGATTTCCACATCTTCTCTTAATAATAGTGTATCATTTTCTGTGGAGAGGTCTTATGTGTCTTAGGTTTTCTCCTACTTAATGTGTTTTTTTTTTTTGTTAGTTAATGTGTTTTAATACTATTATAAACAATATTTAAAAATATATTTCATACTCTGGATGTTGTATATAAAAATACAATTGACTTTTTTTTACATATTGACTTTGTTTCCAGTGACTTTATGAAATTCATTAACTCTAATCCTTTGTTTACAGAGTCTTTGGATTTTCTTTGTATCCTATCTTGTCACCTGCAAATAATGACATTGGTTTCTCCCCATATTATATCCTTTAGTTTTCTTTTTTTTACCTTATGACACTGGACAAAATCTCTAGTGTAAATTTGAATGAAAGTAGTAATAGTGAGAATTTCTATCTCATTCCTGATTTCAGGGGAAAAGCTTTCAGTATTGTACTATTAAGTTTGATGTCAAGCTATGCTTTACCATATTAAAGAAGATCCTTTCTACTCTCCATTCACTATGTCCCCATCAAAAATGGATGTTAAATTTTACCATATACTTTTTCTGCATCTGAAAATATCACATAATTATTCTTTTATCTTTTAACAGAATGAATTATATTTATTCTTTTTTTTAAGATTATTTATTTATTTATTCATGAAAGACACAGAGAGAGAGGCAGAGACACAGGCAGAGGGAGAAGCAGGCTCCCTGCAGGAAGCCCCATGCGGGACTTGATCCTGGGACTCCAGGATCACGCTCTGAGCCGAAGGCAGCCGCTTAACCGCTGAGCCACCCAGGTGTCCCTTTATTGATTCTTAAATGCTAAACCAATCTTGCATTTATGGAATAAGCTTTATATCATGATGTTTGTTATTTTTATATATTGCTGGATTCGCATTTGGTTTGAAATTGATTATATTTCCTGAATTTACATTTCATTTCGGGTTTTTGCACCTATGCTTAAGACAGAAATTGCTCTAATAATTTTTTTCTTAAAATATTGTCATGTTTTTGAGTCAAGGTTACAGTGGTCCTACAAAAGCAATTGGAAGTATTCCCTGAAGGGTTTGTTTAAGATGGATGTTACTTCCTAAATATTTGCAAGAGTTCATTTGCAAAACAATGGGGGCCTAGAGTTTTCTTTGTGGGCAGGTTATTTATTAATTTCATTTCTTTAATAGATATAGAACTCTTCAGATCTTCTATTTCTCTCACTTATAGTTTTGGTGAAGTGTACTGTATTGGGAATCTGTATTTTTTTTATCTTTGTATTATCTTTTTAATGTCTGTAGCATCTGTAGTAATATCTTTTCATTCCTGATATTGGCAGTATGTGCTTTTCACTTTTTTTCCCATGACAAATTTTGTTTAAGGTTAATTGATTTTATTAATCTTTTCAAACCAATATTTTACTTATTAGTCCTGCTCTGTATTATATTTACTTTCAATGTCATGATTTTGCCTCTTCTCTTTATTATTCCCTTCCTATGTTTCCTTTTGGCTTAATTTGCTTGCTCTTCTTCTCCTTTTTTTTTTTTTTTTTTTGAGAGAGAGAATGAGGGGGTAGGGGCAGAAAGAGTGAGTGAGGTGGGTGGAGTAGAAGGAGAGGAAGAGAGAGAATCTGGAGCAGGCTCCATGCCCAGCAGGAGCCTGACTCTGGGATCAATCTTAGGACCCTGAGATCATGACCTAAGCTGAAATCAAGAGTCAGATGCTTAATTGACTGAGCTACCCAGTTGCCCCTTAATTTGCTCTTCTATTTATAGCTTCCTGAGTAATTAATTTTCAGCACTTTTTCATTTCTGACATATACATTTAATAGTATGTTTTTATCCAAGCACCAATTTATTTTTATCATGCATGTTTTCAATATGTATCTTTGTTATTCAATCAAAATATTTTCAAATTTTCATTGTGATTTCCTTTCTGACTCGTGGATTGTTCAAAACTGTATCACTTAATGCCCAAACATTTGAGAATTTCCTGTTATCTTTTTGTTACTAATTTCCAACTTAATTCCATTATGATTAAAAAATAGATCCATGGATTTTTAAAAAATAAACTTCTAACTTTAGAATCATGTTACATGTACAGTATACGATTTAAATCCTTTGAAATGTGTTTCTACTTGCTTTATAGCCCAGTATGTGGTCAATTGAGTAACGTTCCATTCTCACTTGAAAAAAAAAAAACACATATTCTCAAGTTGTTGGGTGCAGTGATCCATATATATCATAGTGTGTTAACTATGCCTTTCAAATGTTTTACATCTGTACCGACTTTTTGGTTTGTTTGCTTGTTCTAATAGTTACTGAGAGAGTTATGTAGAAAATTTCTCACTGTAACTGAGAATTTGTTTATTTCTCCTCTAAGCTTTCTCATTTTTTGAGACCATATTATTAAGTGCTTACCCATTTGGAAGCATTATAATTTTCTGGCTGGTTCTTCTTCTTTTTTTTTTTTTTAAATTTTTATTTATTTATGATAGTCACACAGAGAGAGAGAGAGAGAGGCAGAGACACAGGCAGAGGGAGAAGCAGGCTCCATGCACCAGGAGCCCGACGTGGGATTCGATCCCGGGTCTCCAGGATCGCGCCCTGGTCCAAAGGCAGGCGCTAAACCGCTGCGCCACCCAGGGATCCCTGGTTCTTCTTTTTATAATTTTGAAAAGCTTCTCTTTATTTCCAACAATGCCTTCCTCCTTTTGTCTACTTTGTCTGATGTACAGATCATTAGCCGTCATCACTGTTGTTGGTGTTTGCATACTTTATCTTTTTCCATCCATCTCATATGCAATACAAAGAAGTATAAAACAAGGTGATAGATAGGATAGTGATTCCCAAAGATGGCCTGGTCCTAACCTCCCTGGAACCTGTGGTATGTTGCCTTACATAGCAAAAGAGACTTTGTACGTATGTCTAAGGGTAAGGACCTTGAGATGTGGAGGTTATCTCACATTATCGGAGTGGGCCTGATCTAACCATGAGTCTGTAAGAGCAGGGGCTATTTCCTGACTTTGGTCAGAGGGTCTGAGATGCAGTGCTGCTGACTTTGAAGATGGAGGAGGGGCCGTGAGCTAAGGAATGTGGACCACCACGACCGCCTGGGAAAAACAAAGGAAACAGATTCTGTCCTAGATCCTCTGCAAGGGAATACAGCACTTCTGGAACCTTGACCTTAGCCCTGTGAGACCCTTATCGAACTTTTAACCGGCAAAACTGTCAGACAGGCATCTGTGTTCTTTTAAGCCACTAAGTTTGTGATAATTTGTTACAGCAGCAATAGAAAACCACACAAGGGAGCTGTGTATTTGTAATCCATGAGGAAGATACTATATACGAAATGGTTTAATAAACACCATCAGGAGAAATATCGTTAAGGTCAAACAGTAAATATTCTAAAAGGCCACAGTAGGAAGAAGTTGATGCAGGTGGAGGCACACAGGAAGGATGGATGAAGAAAGTGGGACTTTAGGGAAGATCTTAATGTTGTACTTTTTTGTTATCACTTGGCTCCCCTTCCAGCATAAAATAATCTAGGGTGTGGCCTAGGGTTGATTTAGCTCTGTGACCCCAAGGCCTGACCCAGTGCCCAGGCACTTCAATGACAAGGTACTCAACAATGCTCACTGAAACAGGAGATGACTAAAAACTGGATAACTAGAAGGTGAAGAAGGTACTTTTATTTATTTTTTATTTTTTATTTTTTTGAAGAAGGTACTTTTAGCCTGAAGATGAAGAGAAGCAGTCTCCCTGATGCAGTGCCTCAGAAGGACATGAGGGGAAGTGCTGCTGGAGGCTGGGGTGAGGTGGTTGGTAGGCGGGTGAAACAGCCTCAGGCAGTGGGAAACGCCAGCCTCAGAACCAGGCAGTGGGAAACGCCAGCCTCAGAACCTGTCACTTCTCATCAATGGAGAGGCACAAGAAAAATTTAAATATTTTTTAAAAATGAAACTTCTTTTTCTAACGGCTTTATTAAGATATAATTAATATATGACACAATTTACTCCTTTAAAGTCTAAAAGTCAATGGTTTTGAGCATATTCAGAGAGTCAAAAAAGCAGCTTGATGGAGGATAAAAGGACATTGGATTTCTTAACTTGAAGCACAAACCAACAAAAGAATCTTTCTCCTTTCCTTCTGAGCTGACAATCACCTCTGGGATAAAGCTTTCTGGCTAGATAGAAATACTCAGTTATCAGATGGACCAGTCACATGTACTGATACTGTATATAAAAAAGGATTAATAGGGGGGGCCTGGGTGGCTCAGTTGGTTAAGTGTCTGCCTTTGGTTGGATCATGATCCCGGAGTCCTGGGATGGAGTCCCACATCCGGCTCTCTGCTCACCGGGGAGTCTGCTTCTCCCTCTCCCTCTATCTGCTGCTCCCCCTGCTTGTGCTCTGTTCTCTCACTCTGTCAAATATATAAATAAAATCTTAAAAAAATAAAAAATAAAGAAGGATATTAGCAAAAAAATTTAGGGCAAATGAGGGAAATCACTATCTTCATAATACGTAGTAAACTTACAGAGCTCCTTATCTGAGCAACCTCTGGAAATCTGAAGGAGTTGGAGCTTCTAGGATGAGGCAAGTCAATGGTTTTCAGTGGAGAATGTGTTCTCCAGAGCTAGAAGGGGTTCCAGGAGCACCGTGGGAGTTGTCTTTAGATGGGATGGTAAGTTGGCAGGGTCCAGGTTCCTTTCTTCATTTCAATTAGTGCTGCTTAACCCTTAAGGAAGAATTTGTAGTATTGGCTAAATATATCACCTGAATAAAATATTGTCCCTATGTTTTTTGTCTGAAAAAAAGGGTCTCCAGCTAAACTACAATTGGAAAGATACTAATTAGTGATGGGTGATGGACTCGTCCAATGTGGAATGGTCCGAGTGGTGGGTGCCTGGGGACACTCCTAATCTGGTGTTCATGAACAGCAACTTTGTTCCCTTGACTGTACAATGTATCCTCATGACTCTTTGGAAACTACTGTCCAATACAGTCTATGACTGTATTTTATAAAATACATTATTTTTCTATGTAATTTATGTTTCTCGTATGTAAGTTGGAAACACAAAAATGTATGAATGGGAAAATTTAAACTATCTCTAAATTTATTAGCTGCTGTTAACATTTTGGTGTATGACCCTTAAGACTTTTAACTATACAAGGCTTAAATAACATAAACATATTAGCTGACTTGCAAGTAGGAGGAAAGCCCATAGAAAACAAAGTTTTCGTGCCTAGAGAAAATCAGGCAGGGTAGGGAGGAGTCCCAAGCATCAGTGCAGGGGTGAAGGGAATGGTCTGGGTCTCTTCCTCTGCAGGACTTTGTTCAAGTGTGCACTGGGTATCGCTAGAAAATGCGCCTTGGGAAGAGTTAAGGTTGTGAGCCTGTAGAATAGCACCGCAAGGGATGCAATCAGGACGAGGAGAGGGCCTGGGACTGCAATGAAGACCCTGCCGACCCCTCTCCCACAGTGCACAGCAGTACAGAGCGTGTACTCTTGGAGCAGGATTGCTTGGATTTGAATCTCCACTCTGTTTTTCACCAGCTGTGTGAGTTTAGGGGTTAGCTGATCTCCCTAGACCTACGCTTCCCCACCTGTAAAATGAGGATAATATCATCTATTTCACAGAATTATTGTGTAGCCTAACTGTGCAGATACATTGAAAATGTTCATTAGCACCATGTCCAGCATATAGTAAGTGCACAATATATGGTTTTGATACTAGTTGTGCAACTAATGGGCAACTCTCATAACTCCCTATGCCTCAATTTACTACATAAAAGTAGTATAATAACAGCAAGTGAGATAAGGCACATCCAGTGCTTAGCAACATTGTCAACATTAAAGGTAATAATGCTCACTACATGCTTATAAAATGCTGTGTTAAGTGTTCTGTGTATGTTAACTCATTTAATCCTTGCAATAGCTCTATGAAATGGGTAATAATGGCTGGTAATGATGGGCACTGAATGATAGCTATTATCAATATAATATAGGTTTTTTTCTTTTATATCCTCTTTTATTGAAGACCTTGCAAAGAGGAGAAAAGTAGGCAGAGTGACGGGGGCCAGAGGACTAGCTGAGGACAGAGCACACTGATGAGTCCTTGAAACAGGCAGAGGGACCTTCCTCCAGGGACTCAACTGCCTCGATGTTCAGACTTTGCTAAGGGCAGAGGCAAGCTTAGCCTGACCCCCAGGAGCCTGTCCGTCTACTTTAACATATAAAAATTCCTTTAGAAATTCCTTTATCTCTACCCCCAGGATACGTGTGGGCAATCATCCCCAAGCACGTGGCCCACCGATATAGATCTGTAGGGTCTCATGACTCAGGTTTCATTAGATGGTGGTAAGTGACCTTTTCCCAACAACAGCTGCCCCTCGAGGTCCTGGAAACCTGGCTTCCAAAGCTCCTTAGGGAGGATGCGCTCCCCAACCCTCCCTCTCCCAGGGGTATAATCAGCCTCCCCTCCCAGGCCCGGGGCAGCCGCTCTCCCTGCCCATGGCTCCCATCCCCTTTTGTACCAAAGAGTCTCAAGAGTTCTTTCTTGGTCGTTGGCTCTGGACCTCCCCCCACCAAATCTCACCTATATTCCAAAACTTCATCCAGATGTCATTATTATACCAGAAAAAAACAAAACAAAACAAAACAAAACAATCCCCCTAAACTAAAATCCAAACCAAACAAACCACTTCTCTGGTCTGGGTCTGGAGAAGAACCATATTTGCTCCCCCACCACATGTTCTAGAGTTTAAACAGCGGGAGAAAGCATTAATGGTGAGGCTTTAATTTGCTACTTTGGGTTTTATTCCCTTTTCTGCCCTGCTGAGAGGGCTGTCCTTCATTTCTACTGAGCTCTTTCTGGTCTTGATCAGTTTTATAATTTACAAAGATCAGCCTAAAAGTTTACCTCTAATGATCCATTTTATTCTTCTTGCTGCTGTGAGGCCATCTTCATGCTTTTATGGCATATGCAGTTTTACTTACAGCAAAACTTACTCATTTGGTCTAAAAACCCTCAGCTTTTCCAGATATTTGGTGATCAAGGTATATTTATATATGGAATCCTATCAGGTATATTTTTTAATGAACAGGCAAATTTATTAATTACATGAGCCAAATGTGCCTCTTAATTAAAACACCAAAGTTGTATTTACTCTCAACATTTGACTGGCTGGCCAGTTTCTTCATGGCTTAAGCCAAGAAAAGTTGTAAGAATCCCCAAACCAAAGTGAAGTTCAGGTCACCAAGGTCCTTATTGCACCAACTAGTCTGAGCCCACTGGGCACAGCCTGCATGTCCTCCATAGTACACTGGGACTATATCTGGGTGGGCGCCCTTCTTCTGCTCAGGGTTCGACAGGTCCTGAACACCATGGCTCAAGCCACAGCTGCCTCTCATCTCCCCGGGGGGCAAGGACTTACACACCCAGATGCGACTGTGTTCTTTGTTGTCTGGATTCTTGTTTTTAAAGTCATTCTAGATCTAAAAATCTAAGTTTTTCTCTAAAAGTAGTTCCTAATAAAACACGTGCTAGAATGCCACACTCTGAGCTGATGCTCTATCAAACCTTTACTCAATTTTCAGAAATGGAAAGAGCCCCTACGAGCCACAGGTATGGCTCTGGCAGCTGGAAAGCTGGGATTTACAGAATGGTTAGGGAGTTTCCAGCAGCATTCTTCCCTATACAATTACTTGCTAGTTCTGAGAAACCACTGTGCATTTTAACAGCCTTTAGAATGAATAATCTATTAAGTTGTTTAGCCACTCTGAATTCCTGTTTCCTCATATGTAAAATGAGGAGAAAAATAATGCCTAACTCACGGGACAAGTGTGAGGATGGAATGAGATCCTGTGGTTGGTGACTGTTTGCCCTGTAAGTATAAAAATTTAAGTCTCTTGGATTCCCACAGCAGCTGCCAGAGGACTGGGTACATGGATAAACAAACTGACCAATTGAAAGAAATTATTTCAATTTAGGTTCAGCCTATGGCCTTTGATTGACAGGCATCCAAAAGAAGGTACGGTCAGCTGCCCAAACCTGTAACAACCATGAAACCTGGAACAGCTGCCACAGGAGCAAGATATTAGAAAATTGTGGTGAAGAGGGGATGGGGAGGGACTCCTGGGGGGCTCAGTGGTTGGGTGCTGCCTTCGGCTCAGGTTGTGATCCCGGGATCCAGGATGGGGTCCTGCGTTGGGCTCCCTGCATGGAGCCTACTCCTCCCTCTGCTTCTGTCTCTGCCTCTCTCTCTGTCTCTCTCATGAATAAATAAATAAATCTTAAAAAAAAAAAGAAAAAGAAAAAGAGGGGACGGGGATATGGAGGAGTCAAGAGCATACAGTTTCAGTTACATAAGATGAAGCAGCCCTAGAGATCTACCGTACAGCATAGTGCCCACAGTTAATACTATTTTGTGTCCTTAAAAGCTTGCTAAGAGGGTAGATATTATGTTAAGTGTTCTTATCTCACCTCCACACACATACACACACAAGAAAAATAATAATAGCAGGGTGGAAGGAAACTTCCGGAGTTTGTTTACGACACAGATTGTGGCAATGGTCTCAAAACTCATCAAGTTGTAAATATTAAATATGTGCAGCTTTTTTATGTCAACCATATCTTGATGAACTGGTTTCTCTCAGGAAGGGGCACGTGGGTGGCTCAGTCAGTTGAGCATCTGACTCTTGATTTTAGCTTAGGTCATGATCTCAGTGTCATGAGATCGAGCCCCATGCCAGGCTCCACGCTCAGCGCAGAGTCGGCTTGTCCCTCTCCCTCTCCCTGTGCCACTTCCCCTGTGGGTGCACGTGTACGTGTCTGCTCTCTCTCAAATAAATTTTAAAAAAATCTTAAAAAAACGATAAAGTGGTATTAAAATGAATGAAAAAAGGAAATTGTGTGGAAAAAAACAACATGGCAATATCACCTAAATTATGTATGCTAATCTAGATGTCTGGTTAAAATTATGAAAACAGAGCAAAATAGATGGGGGATTCCCAATTCTGGGTGTACACTGGGATCACCTGACCCCCACAGTCACCTCAGGACTGACCTATGTGTGGCTCCCTAGGCCTGGCACAGCTTAGCACTGGCCTCCTGACAGGCTCAGCCTGGCCCAACACTGGCTGCCTGGCTGTCTGTCACCTTCAATGACCTGAAATCCCATCTTCAGCAGCAGCAGCAGCTACTACACTTGCAACAGTCTTGACAGAGCTCTTCCCTCCTAACAAATGGTATGCAGCTGCCCATCGTATAAAACAGCTAAAAGGGATCCCTGGGTGGCGCAGCGGTTTAGCACCTGCCTTTGGCCCAGGGCGCGATCCTGGAGATCCGGGATCGAATCCCACGTCGGGCTCCCGGTGCATGGAGCCTGCTTCTCCCTCTGCCTATGTCTCTGCCTCTCTCTCTCTGACTATCATAAATAAAATAAAAATTAAAAAAAAAAAAAAAAAACAGCTAAAAGCAGAGTGGTCCAGCTTCCACTGGGTTCACCTTCGGCAGTCCCCAGAGGACCCCTGGGGCTCCATGGACCCCCAGGTGAAAGCCAGTGGCTTTCTGCTGGATGCACCCACGTGGGCACAGGTGCGCAGTGAGGGGGCCTAGGAAGCCACACCAGCACTGGGGCTACAGTGGAGCTGGTCTGTGGGCCACACGCACTTTGCCCTTCCGGGGTCCTCTCATCTCTTAGGGCCTGTGCAGCTCTGCTGGGGGTACCCCAGAGAAAGGTAAGAGAGAGGGCTGATTACCCACCAAACTCATCCTGCTCCTTATTTCTGGACTTAAAGCCGATCACTGCAAGTTCTCTGTGGCCCCCACACTACTTTAGAATCCTCTCTCTCCTTGGAGAAATCCTTGCAGCACGAAACGGGAGTGTGGGGGAAAATATGCCAGACATAAAGCTAATCAGAAAAAGGTGAGGAGGAACATTACAGATGTTATTTATTACCTACAAGGGAAAAATCAAAACGCTCATAATTTTTATATGTGCACTCCACATGACATATTTCAAATGAATCTGGGTTTATGATTTTCAGTTTACAAAGTTAGTTTCTCCAACACCTACTCATTCAGTCCATATTTGAGATTTTAAAAGTCCTAATGAAAAAAAGAGCTTTGATGTGGCTTGCTCGGCCTAGACAGAGTTCAAATGTTAATCATTATTGAATTGTGCATAATAAGTATTCAGAGAATGTGTGTGCCTGTGTTACAGGGAACTCCAGCAGTCGGTCAATGTCTGACATGAGCCGGGAGTGTCAACTGAGCACCGGAAACCCCAACAAACAGAAAACAACCATCCGGTGAATCCTGGGCTCCCAACTGTTGAGGGTTCGCCCTAAGTTTAGCAATCGACACCTGAAATGGGTTGTCAAGAGATGGTCTCATACTTTGGTTCAAATTAAATCTTGAATAAATGTTCTATTTTATGTGGCAGACTCATTTGCCTATTAAACAAATATTTATTTTGTTGACCACTTTGCACGCTGGAGTCTAAATCTTCAGAATGAATAAACCAGAGTCCAGAAGTTTATAATAAAATAATTTCATTAGACACCACGAATTCTAAAACAGCGGAATAAACATTTGTGGGCCAGGTGAATAAAACGTGCGAAGTGCCAGGTGATTCCCAAGAAGATACCAACTGCCTGGAAAGACCCAGGAAAGCAGTGCTCACTGAGCTGGGCTCTAGAGGCAGGAGGAGCATGACAGATAAAGGGTGACAAAGATAGTCCAGGGACGGAGAATGTCTGTCTTCCTGAAATTTTCTTCTCCCTATGATGTTGCCCTCCTTTTCAGTCTCTAAATAAGAACATGTGTACAAAGCGCTTCACCACAGTGCCTGGCGCAGAGAAATCGCTCCATCAGGCTGGGCTATTATTTCTCCCTGGGACTGCTTTTTAGCCTCCTTTTTTTTTCTTCTTCTTCTTTCCCTGTTCATCTCTTGAATGTTTTCATCCCCCAGGTCCAAGTTTCAACATTCCCTTGGGTATTCCAGGCTCCAAAATCTCATCTCCTACCCGGATCATTCTTTGCCCTGCCCAACTGCCAGCGCCTCTGACCAGGCTTCCCGGCCCAGGCCACCATGTGGTGGGAGCCCAGCCGTCGGGCCTCATGTGCACACACACTGCCCCTCTGTCATGTTCCAATCGCGCATTTGTCCATAGGGAATCAGACACCCATCTTCTATTTCTGGCCTTAACCATCAAAACAGCCTCCATGGCTCCAGCTTGCCCCTCTCCTCTCCTCCCTGGACAACAGTACATGTGCTGTCTCTGGCTCCACCTCCTTTCCAGGGCCTCGGAGCCACCTTGCCTTTTTTCAGCCTGCGCCCAGCGTGAGGACCAGAGGTGGCAGGCAGAGAAATCCTGTTTATCTGCTCATAAGAAGCTTTACAGAAAGCACTTCTCTGATGTAGCCCACATGTGGCCAAGTCCTGGACTTCCGAGCTGGGTGCCGTACCTCCACATCTTCCCATTGTCATGACCCTGGGAGGAACATGTGACTGGGAAGAGAAAGGGGGGCAGTACGGAACCCCGGAGAGAACCAACAATCCAAAGGCAAGGAAGACAGGGCGAGCCTCTGAAAGACGGAGAAGGAGGAGTTAGTCGGGAAAAATGCCTCAGAAGCCAGGGGAAATATTCCATGGAGGACATGGTTACTGCCAGAGAGAAGGAGAGTCTGAGAAAGCAGGGAAAGACAGCACTGGATGTGGCAAAGAGGATGTCACTGATGACTGTGGCAACAGCAACTGCACTGGGCTCGTAACACAGTGCCCAGAATAAACATGCACAAGGGATCCAGGAAGCTCGTAATAACGACGACAGACAGAGGAGTGGGTCTTTTCTCTAATCATCTCCAAATTAAAGTCACAACCGATGATCATGTCCAGTTCTGACATCACCACATGCCAACAACCGTCCCCATTCTGACCCTGCCCCACAATGGGCTGATCCGTGCAGAGCTATGGCTCTCCTCTGAATTCACATTTTTAGTTTGTCTCTCTCTAAATACAAGTTTTTAAACTAATTGGTAGAGTCCTTCAGCAAAGAGCTATAAATAGGCACTGTGTGTATATATATAAAAAAAGAGAGAAACTAACCAAAAATATTCATCTTCAGTCTGTGATTAAGATGATGAGCATGAACCGGGCTGGGTCGCCTGTTCTCTGGCGGGGGATGAAAGGAGAAAGCCTCCCCCGCCCCCCAACTCGGCATTTAGTGAAATCCGGACCACAAAGCCTCACGGTCCGAGATGCCTTGCTAAAGGCCTCTCTCTTCCTGTGTCGGACTGTTCGTGTTCCAGGGCACAGGAAAGACATGTCTAGGCTCTCAGCACATTTTTGGATAGGGAAGAAAAAACACTAATTTAATCCGTAACATGGAAAGGGAGCGCTGTCCACGGAAGCAGCCCGCGATGGTTGTCAGGTGGGCCTGGCCTCTCCGGGCAGGCTCCTGGCCCCAGGAGCGCACGCGGGGCAGCGACAGTGCAGGAAGCTGGAGCCCGTGGGCACTTTTCCAAGGCCAGCCCTCCGCGGCACTGCTGCTCCACAGTCCAAACCCCGGCATGTCATACAAACCCTATAATCACTGAAACGAGGACCACAAGGTGCAGCTTGCCAAAGGTAAAAAAGCAAACATTTGAGACCACTCTCTCTAGCCTACCCTGGTTCTTGGCAGCAGCCCGGCTGAAACTAAGGATGTTTTATATTTTGAGACTATCAGGGTCTCGCATGAACCAGGATTCAGAACACAATCTCTCTTTCCAAGGAAAACTAGAAGCACATTTGAGAAGGGAAGCAAAGTTGGGGTCTCTGCTCTGCAACTGATTTAGAGAGAATGAAGTGTCAAAGCGCTGCCACCAACTCCTCAGACCTACTTGAGATCTGGTTCCAAGGAGCACCCGCCTTAGAGGCTCATGAATTCACAGATGCTGACTGGAAGCTGGCAGGGAGTCCAACAGACAGAGATCCCAGGATTCCTGAAGCTCCAGGATTCTCCCCCAAATCTGGTGTTATACCCATAATCCCAAGAATGCTCCCTGAAGACTGCTGGCTGCCACGGACCCACACACATCGGGGGAGTGACTCCCAGAAGGGGCAGCATCTGACCCTGTGCTGGCCATCCCAGTCCGGGGAGACGTTCTCTCCCTGTCAGTCATGTGCTCTCTATGCAGCCCAGAGCAGGTGGGAGGGACTTGAAGCCAAGCATTGCTGTCACTCCTCCTCCCTCCTTGCCAGTGTTAGCCCACTAGCCGCAGCTCCCAGTAAGGGATGACGCACAGAGGTAAACCCCCCTTCTGAGGCCTGCGTGGGGAAAACCAGTTAAGATACAGAGAAAAAAACAAGATAGAACTGAATTTTCCATCTGACTTAAGAACATTGAGAATCAGGTAGATTTGGAAATGGAACGGAGGTGCCTACTATCATATTGGGGTCTCATCTACCGCAGGACGGTGCTCTAGGCAAACAAAACCCCACAGAGCCAGAGTATATTCTGGAAATATGGTTGCTTGCTTTGATGCTGTCTCCCGGCTCTGGTATAGTCTGTCTCATGGAAAATTTGAAAAGATACCCAGGGCAACACCTATCCACTCACCCCTTCTTCTTCTCCTTCCTTTTGGAAAAGGAGCATTGTAAATAGGAAGTGGGAGTATTTGTAACCGAAAACTCCATGACAAACCCAGAGCTGGGCAGAAGAAACCAAACAGGAAGCTGCCTACAGAGGGCTAGACAGTCACTGGCAATCTCTACTCTCCACCTCTCTTTTTTTTTTTTTTAAGATTTTATTTATTTATTCATGAGACACAGAGATAGGCAGAGACACAGGCAGAGGGAGAAGCAGGCTCCATGCAGGGACCCTGACTTGGGACTCGATCCCGAGATCCCGGGATCACACCCTGTGCCGAAGGCAGACGCTCAACTGCTGAGCCACCCAGGCGTCCCTACTCTCTACCTCGTATTTTGCCCAATGGTCCCTCTTTGGGGCTGGAATTCCCAGCAAAAGCATTCCCCCTTAACTGACCGAAGCTTTGCATTTACAAAGGTATCATATATTAAAGCAACAAGAAGCAACCAACAGAATGTTTTGAACACATGCTGCATTGAAGGAACTGCAAGGTGTCACAGGAATTATAGAAAAGCATTAATTAATAACTTGTTTTAAGGATGTGCCAGGTACCATATTAGATAAGGAGAAAGTGTCTTTACTTAGGAAGTTTATAATTAATTGGAAGGAAGATGTCAATAAAAGGCATTATGTGACCAATGCCAAAGGAGCGGTACCTAATTTAAGTAATTTACTTTTTTTTTTTTAAGTAATTTAAGTATTAATTGAGAACCAAGCATGTGCAAGCCATTGTGCAAAGGACTTTGGGAAGGGCCAGAGAATTCCAGAGACAGGAAGCTTATTTCTGGCTGGTGGGAAAAGGGGAAGCTTCCTGGGAAAGGTGAGACTTGGGAATGAGGCCTGGCATGGAAGGACTGGTAGGACTCCGGGAGGTGGATGGAATGGAAGAGGATGCCCCCGCAGAGGGGGACAGCATGGGGCCGGAAGTCTCTAGATGTGTGCTGACTCTGGAGGCCCATCATGCATCCCGGCTGGCTGTAGGGGGACACAGTAAGAATAGTTTGGAAAGGATGGGTTAAATCCGTTCCCCCAAACTACAGAAGTAAGAACTTTTTTTTCAGTAGGTAACTGGACACCAGTCACACCTTTGAGCTGAAATGCAAGGCGCATTTTAGAAAGCTTCATGTCCTCGCTCACAATGATGTGATTATGAAGTTTCTCAGATGACTTGATACTGGGAAAACATCACAGCTAGGAAAACCTGTCCCTGGGAGAGGCCAGTCCACACTGCAAATAGCATGCCATCTCAGGGGAGCAGGAAACCGGTCAAAGAGCCTCAAGGGGCAGGAACTGAGACCAACAGCTAGAGGGAAAGCCTCGGTGACCAACAGAGCAGGAGAACGAGTGCCTTTGGGTCTGGAGCGGCACCACTGAAAGGGGGTGAGGGTTGCTTTTTGAGGAGGCTGCAGAGCTAGGTTTGGACACACTGGGAGCCACGAGCAATCGAACATGCAGGCGCAGGCGTGGTGATGGGTTGACTGCGGGCACGCTCTCACCTGGCCTAACTTCTGTCGCATTGCCCGGGGCCTGCATCCCCTGCTGGGTCTCCTTCTGCCCATCACAGCAACCTTGCTGCTAGGTTGTGCCAACGGAATGTGAACGCCACGAGGGCAGACTCCCAGGCAGGCCTGGGCCCAGAAAAGTCTCGCATGGACGACCTTCCATGACAGTAAGCACACTGGCCTCGGCAGCCCATTAAACATGGCGGCAGGGCCCCAAGATGGAAGAAGCTGTGGTTTCCCCCACACGCTGCTTGGACAAGAGGTGTCTGCTGCTCAGAAATACCCATCTGTTCTCCTCATGAACAAGACATGCCACATGCCTGTGTGATTGGGATTAGCAGAGGGTTTCGGTTTGCTCCAGGAGCCAGCATTACCTTAACCAGCCCATCCCTCCTCCGGCCTCACGGCATGCTCCTCCCTCGCGACTCCGCTCCAGACATGCTGGTCTCTTCCGGTCTTTGCACACACTAAGCTCTCTCCGCTGGTCTGTACGGCCCTTCCCTGCTACAGACGTCTTTGTATTTGCTCTTCCCTCCATCTGGAGCACTTTCTATGGCTCCTGGCCTGGCTAACTTCTTTTTCAGGTCTCAGATAAAACACGACTTCCTTAGAGCAGCTTTTTTTCACCACCCAAATGAAATTTTATGACCCCTGTTAATCTTTTATAACCCATATTCCCATTTCCAATTATATATTTCTTTCCTTTGTTTACTATGTCTCCCTACAAAAGTGTAAGATCCCCCAAACGTGGGGACCGTGGCTGTTTTGTTTGCCACTGTACACCCAGTGCCTCGCACTGTGTAGGGATCTGATAAATAGTACTAAATAAGCGAATGCCTGGAGCTCCAAGGTTCTAATTAGACCTGAGGGTGATCTGAACAGGCACAGACAGGAGGCGCCGAGACACAACTCTGCGAAATACACACTCGGGTACAGCGCGGACATCTCACACCCCAGACACGATCACTGCAGAAGAATACAGTGTAGGGAAATGGTAGGATAATAATGGAGTTGCTGGTTGTTATAGGATGAAGAATGTTAGTGCTCCCAGGGGGGCTTAGACATCATGTTACCAGAGCTCCCCTTTATGTAGCTAAGGAAACAGAAGACCCTGACCCAGGTAGTTGGTGTCCAAGTATCCAGCTCCATATTAGGCTGTGGCCTAATCATCAAATGATGCAAGCTCTACGGAGACTGGAATTCGTTCCCCATGGAATACAGTCATTTATTCACTATTTGAACAAATATTTATCTACTCCGTACTGGGTACCCTACCAGGATCCAATTTCATTCCATCTAGTGACTACTTCCTAAGCAGCTGCTGCATGCTGGGAAGGGTACCAGTGCCACCCCCTGTGGCAAGGGGCTCTGGGTCTAGTGAGGGCCCGTCCTTGGCTTTGGTGCCCTGGTTCTTCCACCTGAGGGCAGCGGGCAGACTTAGTCAGGGTGCTGGGCAGTCCAGGAGGGTCAAGACTACAAGCAGAAGGCCCGAAATCATTCGTGGCCAGGGAGAACCTGTGGTCCTACTGCTGGACCTAAGAGGCATCTCCTGATGGACTTGGGTGACCCTGTATGTCCTAAGAACTTAAATCTCAGGTCCTTTCTCCTCAACGGTCCAAGAGGGGGGCAGCTGTTTGTAAACATGAGGGAGGAACACCCACGTCCTATTCGGTGGTGTTTGTTCCCCTGAGAGCAACACCTACTGTATGAGACAAAGAGCCTTCCTCAGGCAAGTGAGGAGCAGGCCTCCTGGGACCTTTGGAGCACTTTCCCTTCCTCTGTGTTACACCTCTGCTCTCATGGAGAGCATTTTCACTTGCACGGAGCTGGAGTTCCAGTTCTGACAGTTCACTGTAATGCATTTCCCTCTGCACTGGGGACACTTCTTGTACTGATACGATTAAATTAGCCTGTCAGTCCTCTGGTATCCTTTGAACACTTGAGAGAAAGCCAGCAGCTTACCGGGGCTTTTTCCAAAAGAAATATTTGCTACTAAAAAGTGATTTCCACACACATCCGTGCCTCCCTTGATCAGGAGGTAATTACTGGGTTGTTAAAACCGTTGGAGCTGGGGGCTGGCACAGACAAATGTGTGCTGGTGTAAGAGTGCCAGGAGGAGCAGAGGAAGCCCCTGGATTTGCACTATCCTGGCCCCCCTGTTCTTGCAAGCTTCCCTGAGGTCAGAGCATCCAAGTTCCAACAGACACAGTGCCGGTCTCCTGGGCTGCAGGGCTTGGATCAGACATCTGCTCCCCTGCTTCTGGCTGCTTCTCTCCTTCATCCAGCCCAAATCCCTTCTGGAGGGTCAAATGATACAACCTCTATGGAGACTGGAATTCTTTCCCCATGGAATACAGTCATTCATTCACTATTTCGACAAATATTTATCTACTGTACCTGGTAGCATACCAGGAACCGATTTCATTCCATCAGTGACTATTTCCTGAGCAGCTACTACGTGCTGGGAAGGGCTCTTATGCCACCCCCTGCGGCAAGGGGCTCTGGATCCAGTGAGGGCCCATCCTTGGCTTCGGTGCCCTGGTTCTTCCACCTGAGGGCAGCGGGCAGACCTAGTCAGGGTGCCAGGCAGTCCGGGTGGGTCAAGACTACAAGCAGAAGGCCCAAAAGGCCCTAAGACTCTTTGGCCATTAATGTTTGGGGAATAAAAGAGAAATGTCCCTTAGTTTCAAGGGGCTCACCTAAGATATAAGCAGAGATAAACTCCTGCAAAAAGAAGCAAATACCAGGGGGAGATGATCTCTAGGATTAGTAATTGTTCTTTCAGATGAGACCAAATGTAGAATGAAAGGCAAAACAGTGTTTCCCTCCAAGTCAGGGAGAATTTGTTTTAATCGAAATTCATTCACTCCTCCTTCCTTTCTTGCCACCCCTTCCATGTCTACCTACCACTGAGGGTAGATGACGTGGTCAGTGTGGTCACAGTAGCTTCTGGTGAGAGAGAAAGCAGAGGGTAAGTCAGGGAGGATGGGGAGCTTGGGAAGCATCTACCCTCCCGGGGCTTGGCAGGAGTGCAAATCACAGACTCAGTGCACCAGGCGACACGGCAGGAAAGGACAGGAGTGCAGAGGATCAGGGGAATCTCTTCACACGGCAGATGACTAATCCACAAAAGCCAACAACCAAGCCAGAATGGAAGCTGTAATCACCCAAATGCTTTCCGAGAGTGGGTCCTGGCAGGGAAGCACAGGTGGCCGCTTGGTTGGCAGTGGTGCCCTCGGTCCCGGGGGGGTTGGCCAGAGCCACCTGTGGCTCGGTCCCCAGTCGCACCCAGCTCGGCGTGCTCACCGCGGTGGTGCCAGGACAGGGTGTGGTTTGGCGAGCAGTGCTCCCACGGGGCAAGTCCGTGTTAGCCGAGTCCGGGCCACGGAGGACGCACATCCCCACTCCGCCTCTCCAGAGCTCCACAGCCATGGGCACAGCCTCTAAAACCTACTCCATGGCTCTGTGAGACAGGAATAACCCTGCCACCCGCCCCCCTGGGGTTCCTGTGACGATGACATGGCCTGATGCAGAGTGCCCAGCCAGTGCCTGGCACCAGATAGAGGGACAATATGGGGCCGTTACTGTTGCTTTATTCTTATGAAATCTGCTCTGGCCTCACCTGCCGCTCTCCCACCCTCCTGGGTAACTAGGGGCCTTTGGGGAGCTGGCGACTGCAAAACTAACCAGTGCTCAGAGGAAATAAAAAATGACCACATGGTCAGAGTGCCCAGGGCCACGTACGGCAATTCCATATCTTGCAGGCCAGCTTCTGCAGGTGACACCCTGTGTCAGGCTCTACCAGGGAAATAATTTAACACCTTTTATGCTAACAGCCAACACCTATGTAGAAGGCCCCCTTGAGAAGCTGACAGGAAACAAAACGTGGTTTCCAGGTTGGCCCTCCTCCTCTGGATACAGCATTGATGCTTCCAACTTATTTTATACACATAACTGAAGCATTGATGCTTCCAACTTATTTTATACACATAAGAAACAGTAACAATTCCCCAATATAATAAAGTAAATTTAAAAATTTGTTTGTAGGTCTATGTGGCTGCCTCAAATCATTGCCTCACATAAGTTCCCAGGCTGCCACTCCTCCTCATGCTGTTCTTTGGGGATGGCTGTGAGCACAGCACTGTACATGTACCCCATTTCATGTCAGCCTGTCAGGTTTGCCTCTTTATTTATTCTAGACTGTCAACATCTCAAGGATCCCAACTTATCATCTGCCGTGTTCACCATCACCTATGGCTCTTATGGCACCTGGACTGTGTATGTATGGTTTTGGTAGCGTCTTCTAAGTCCCACCATGAGAAAATGGGCCATGGATCAGAAGCTAGACAAGATGTTAACTCGAAGGGGTAGGCATCTCTGACAACTCTTTCTTTTTTTAAAAAAAGATTTATTTATTTATTTGAGAGAGAGAGAGAGAGAGAATGTACTGGGGAGGGGCAGAGGGAGAGAGAGAGAGAGAAACTTAAGCAGACTCTGTGCTGAGCGTGGACCCTGATGCAGGGCTCAATCTCACAACCCTGAGATCATGACCTGATCATGACCTGAGCTGAAATCAAGACTCAGACACGTTAAAAAAAAAAAAAAAAAAAAAGACTCAGACACGTAACCAACTGTGCTACACAGGTATCCCTCCCTCACAACTTTTAAGTCTTAAATTATTCCATTGAAGACTTTACCTGTTGGCCCACACTTGCCATGCTTACTCCTCTACTCCCTGTCACTTCCAACTAGTTATTCATCCTCAACTCTCTTACAGCTATGTCTGTGGTGTGCACAGAAAGCAGGCCCATGACGATGGGCAGTGGTTGAGGAGAACAAAGTGAGCACAGAGCGTTCCATGGAGGAGTGCGGTAGGGTGGAGGTGGGGTGGGAAAAAGAGGGTGGTGGAAATGAGGCCAATGAAAACTCTAACTCTGGAAAACATTAAGCTAATGGACTTCAGAGCATCCAATCTGTGGAAGGAGATAAAACAGAAATATTTGAGAGATTAAATAATTTAGTGCTGAGCCTCTTGTCCACACTGTGCGTTCCTAACTGGCTGGTGGTGCCTCAATTCTATCAGATAACACATTTTTATCAGTTGGCTTCCAAGTAGAGTTAGCCCCATGAAAGTGTCCTTCTATTATAAAATGAACCCAGGCCAACTCCCTGGGGGTACAGGCTCAGTGAAAAGAGTATGCTTTCTTCTATAATGTGTCATCAAAGGAATTGGGAAAATTCATTAGGGAAAAGCAAATATTTCAAACCAGAAGAAGCCTAAGCCCAGAGTTTGGAGTGTAGACCTTTCCAGGACTTCCAGCTGGCCCCTACCCTTCTGGAACCAATGTAAGGAGGAACATCTCATTTTCAAAGCCCTTTAAATATTTGAGGAACGTGAAAGTGCTGAAGGGGTGGCGATACCAATGATTTGGACCCTATTCCCTAATAGATCCTCAGAGGTGACCTTGAGTGAGGCAAAGAGATATAATAAAGCAAATTTAAGAATTGAAGGGGATGGGAACAAAATAATCTTCTTTCCCACATACTTAAATAAAAACCCTTAATTATTATTCAGCCATAAAAAAGAATGAAATCCTGCCCTTTGCCAATGACATGGATAGAGCTAGAGAGTTTAATGCTAAGTGAAATAAGTCAGTCAGAGAAAGACAAATATCCTATGATTTCACTAATATGTGGAATTTAAGAAACAAATGAGCAAAGGGAAAAAGAGAAAGAGGCAAACCAGGAAACAGACTCTTAAGTATAGAGAACACACTGATGGTTACCAGAGGGGGACGTGGGTGGATGGGTGATATAGGTGATGGGGATAAGGAGTGCACTTGTGATGAGCACTGGGTGCTCATACTGGGTGTACGGAAGTGACAAATCACTATATTGTACACTTGAAACTAATATTACTCTGTAGGTTAACTAACTGGAATTTAAATAAAATGTTTTTAAAAACTCTCAATTATAAAACACTCCAAGCACACACACAAAAGTAGACCAAATAGTGTAATATAATTGCATAATACCAAGGTACTCAATACCTACCTCCAACCATTATCTGCTTATGGCCAATCTTCTATCTTTCCCTGCATTTCCCTGCTCCCCACATTGTTTCAAAGCAAATCCCAGCCATCACAACATTTCATCTGTAAATATTTCAGTATATATATCTCTGAAAGACAAGGGTTCTTTTTAAGGAGAGAAGGGCTCCTGGGTGGCTCAGTGGGTTAAGTGTCTGCCTTTGGCCCACATCATGATCCAGGAGTTCCAGAATTGGGCCCCACATCGGGTTCCCTGCTCAGTGGGGAGTCTGCTTCTCCCTCTCCCTGTGCTCCTCACCCGCTCATGTTCTCTCTCAAATAAATACAATCTTTAAAAAAAAAATAATAATCTTATTATCACGTTAATGATTTAGTGAGCAAAGATCAACAGTGTTTCCTGAAACAGTAACAATTCCCCAATGGCTTCACATATCCAGTGCTACGGTCTGAATATTTATGTCCCCTTCAAATTCATACGCTGAAATCCTAACCCCCAGAGACGATGGTAGTAGAGATGGGACACTTAAGTCATGAGGGTGGAGTTCTCATGGATGGGTTGGAACTTTATAAAAGAAGCTCCAGAGGGAAAGGGAAGGCCCTTTCCACCATGTGAGGACAGAGCAAGAAGGCATGAGCTATGCATTGGGAAGCGTGCCCTCACCAGGCTGTAGCAAGCTGGTACCCTGGAGGTGGACTTCCCAGCCACCAGAACTGGGAGAATCCAATCTCTGTTATTTATAAGCCACCTAGACTGTGGTCCTTCCAGGTATGGCAGCCTGAACAAAGACATCCTCTCACTGTTCACATACCTGCCTTTGCAGGGTTTTAAACCACTTTGCTGATAAGGCCTGCATTTACCTCCAGGGTGGCTGGGAGGACCCCGTCCTAGCGCACGTAGCTGGCTCGGGGCAGCCCCGCATGCTCACAGTGCGCATCCTGTACTGGGTGGAGTGAGATTCATTTCATGCTGCATTGACACCTCCTAGCACAGAGAAGTGCTCCCATAAAGCATTTCCCTGGTTTCCAGAGCCACAGGCAGCTTCGGGGAGCCAAATAGTTGTGAAGGCCACAGGGACAAATCTAACTTCTGCTTCGGGCCAGCTGCGCACTCAGCATGGGGCTGATGCCTCTGCCCTGTCGGCAACGAGCTGCTGGGCCAGTGGGGTCCTGGCTGACATTTCTGTTGGACGTGGAGTCAGGAGGGACAAAGAAAGGCATCCATAAATGTTAGCAATTCCACTTGCCCTGCTTTCGACTTTCTCAACCAGCCAGAGCTGAATGTTAATGAGTGCTAGAAGCTTCCACCTTAGGTAACGGATGTGCAACCCCGATGTGTATAAGTTACAAATTGTGTTCCGGGCGCTGTGCTGGGAGGGATACAAGGATGAACGGACAGATGGCCAGGTGCCTGTCTTTGAGAGGTTTGGAATCCAACAGGACGGGCGTGCATTGGCCTGTCCTACTGGGCTAGAGGTGCATATAAAATGCTGAGGGGCACCAGAGAGAAGCAATTAGCACTTAATGCTGCCGGGAGAGGTGGTGCGGGCACCGGCTGGCAAGGCCTTACCAAGAAAGGTTGTGTTTGGACTCGACCTCAAGGGGTTAGCCAGATTTCTCCCAGCAGAGGAAGGCAAGAAAGGGCAGTCAAGGCAAGAGGAGCAGTGGGAGGAAAAGCACGGAGGCAGGAAGGCCTGCGGCACATCTGGGGACAGGAAGAGCCGGTACAGGGCAGGGTCAGGAAATGGGGCTGGCCGAGGGGCTGGGCCGCCTGGGCAGGGCCGCACCGGGGCCTGGAGCCCAGCTCCCATCTGGAGCCGGCACCCAGAGCTCACGGAGGGCCCCGAGCAGCCACATGACTCTGATGGGAGGGTTTCAGGCTCGCCCGCAGCCAGAGGGGGAAGCACCTGCTGACAGACCTTTCCCATATATCATGGGCCACTCGCTCCTCTGTCTACACCAAGGGCCAGTCCCGTGGAGGAGCTGAAATGGCGAGGAACGAGCGAGGAGACGATCATTCCGGACCACGTGCAGGGAGGAGGCCAGGGGCCCCAGGTCTGGCTCGGGCCAGCCAGAGCCCCCAGACCAGGCTGGACAGCAGGCGGGAGCAGCTCTGCAGCTGTTGGGCACCAGGCCTCTGGCCACTCGCACCTGTCAGCCTTCACCCCGTGTCCCTGCTCTGATAACCATGCCCCGCAGCCTGCCCGACACCTCGGGCCTGCCTTGCTCTCCCTACAGCAGCCCTATGGGCCTGGCCCCCAACCCCAGGCCTTGACACACTCCTGAAGCTACAGGCCTGCCCCCTGGCCCTCCGATTTTGGCTGGCCCTGGGAGCCCGTCTTGGAAAAGAATCGGAGGTGGCTGAACGTTGGCACGAGGTACCGACTGTATAAGCAGGGCCCACCTTTGGGTCCTTCTCGTCAAACCGTGGTCCCGTGGCCCAGCATGGTGAGCGCCCACCAGAGCCCTGATTTGGCGGAGTGGCCCGTCTGCTGTCCCAGGTGAAAAGGCGCTGCTTCCCCTGCTTGTCCCTATCAAACCTGGCGCTCATCGCCTCTACTCAGGGCTCAGACTTCCCACCACCCGGACGCCTCGCTGCCCCCCTCAGGCCTCCCTGCCAAGGCGGAGGGCTCATTTGTCTTCTCTTCAAGTGCTCGGAGTAGGACTGGCGTTTCCCTCCTGGGAACAAGCACAGGCAGGGCCTGCTATGCAGGGAGTCAGGACAGGAGGAGAAAAAAGAATGGGAGGGATTCAGTTGAAATCCCAAACCAGCATTCTGATCCTATGACTGTCCGGTGCTCCCGCGCTCAGTATCACGGGAGAACTCGGTTGTGCAAAGACGGTCGAAGCAGCAGAGTGAAAACTCTTCCTGCCTTTTTTTTCTTTTTTTAAACTCTTCCTGCTTTGAACGCAAAAATGAAGTTGGTGCCTGTGAGCTATTTGTTTCTCATTTGCTTTGTAACGAGATTGTCTAGAGAGTCTGGAAGCCTACATTCCATTTCAGAAAGCAGACCGGATTTCTGCTGACAGCCAGTTTGGCAGGGGGGCAGCTTTTGTCTGGTTTTGCCATACGAGCTCATTTTCGGGAGGACATTCTACACAGTTCTAATTCTAGAGCGAACAGAGCTGCACCTTCCATCATGAAGCTGTAATTAGTACTAAAAGGCTTTTGTGGGTTTACTTAGGACCTGTTTTCAGAAAATACGAGGCCTCCCTGCTGCAGTGAGAGCCACTGGGAACGATGTTAGTTCCACGACTTCAACCGGGATCAGTACCCGGCCTTCCCCTGCTTCAGGAGTTTCAGGAACTTTCAACCATTGGCTCCTATGTTCAGCTGAATCAGAAAATGATTGTGGTTGGATTTCTCCCAAGCTCTCAAAGGCCTTGAACCTTTGACTTAGCGTTGTTTGCATCGTTCGACTTCTCCCTCCACTGAAGGCTTTACTTAACATAACAACTTAGCAATACAAGAAGAGTTAGGTACATTTCTGTGAAAGATTCAGGTCCTCGAGGGTTGGATTAAATTAAAAATTCGAAAAAGCTGCCTGGAGTTATAGGGCTGATAAGCTGAGGGTTCTCCTTTCTTGAGGGAGAGAAAGGAGCACAGCACAGGAGCTCCGCCCACGGCCACCTATGTTATTTTAGATTTCATCTGTCCACACAATCTGTACTTTTTCTGAGGTTAGCATCCATAGATTATCCTTGCTCTGCCCACATTTCCTACCAGAGTGAAACAATGGTGCTCAGTAATATTTGCTGAGTAAGTAATTGAGAACACATTGAAGGCTAGAACTTTTGGTGGGGGGAGAGGGGGCTGCTCTTTTGGTTAGTAGGATTCTGTTCTAGGTAATGAAACTGTCTCCCTCATTCCCTCTTTGAGAACATAAATTCTATCAAAAGAACACAATGAAACTAGCAACATAAACTTGGAGGACCCTGAAATTCAGCCTCAGAGGCCACTAAAGAGTTAATTCAGTTCTGATAAGAGAATTATGAGGCAAGGCTATGAGGATTATACACAATAGATTTATAACACAAGATTTTTTTTTTTTTAAGGATAAAAGTAGTGACTGGGGACATTTCAGATGAAGAAATAACCATGTTAACCTCACTGCTTTTTAAACATTTGCATCTGTGAATTGCAGGGGCTCAACATAAAGCAGATTGCCTATATCCACTGAAAGCCATTCTGGCATGAGAAATTTCTCTTGCATAAAGCAAAACAGATGTGTGAGAGGGAAAAGCAAACTCTCCTATGGGTGTATCAACATTTGGAATTATATCGCTATCTCAAGAACTATATATTGTGCAAAGCAATGAATACAAATCTTGACCATACTCTGTCCCTGAAAACTCAATATAGAAAGCAGCAACTTAATATCTGGAAAATACTAATTACTAATGCAGATAAAAGCCTAACAGTATACTCACATTTCATCCACAGTTTTTTGTTTAAACTGGAAGGATATCTGCCAACTAAACTAACCCTGCACCAGAGATTACACATCCAGAACTTTTGGCTAAGTGCTGCCTGGAAGATATGAATTCAGATCCACTTGACTGTTTAAGTGATTAGAAAAAGTGCCAAAGGGGTGCCTGGATGGCTCAGGAGGTTAAGCGTCTGCCTTGGGCTCAGGTCATGATCTCAGGGTCCTGCTATGGAGCCCTGCAACGGGCTCCCTGCTCAGTGGGGAGTCTGGTTGTCTCTCTCCCTCTGTTCCTCCTCCCAGCTTTTGTTCTCTCTCTCTCAAATAAATAAAGCCGTAAAAAAAAAAAAAAAAAAAAAGAAAAGAAAAAGCGCCACATCCTTGTAAGCAGTAGAGTACTCCAGAGTCATACTCATTGTGTGTCTACATTTTGGGATCCATGAGTTAATCAGTTTGGAAATTGGAAAGTGCTCAAAGGCTGCTCCCCTCACGGTGCAGGATGTTTACAGGGTAGGAGGCAAGTGCTTGGCTGTCTTCTAGGTCCTTAGAAGTGCACAAGTGAGGCAAGGACAAAAACACAAGCACTGAGTTGGGAAGGAAAGCACAGTGTCCCAGAGGGCAGGCCCACCTGGTGTGACAGTAGAGTATTCACGGTGGGGAAGAGAAGAGAGTAGACAAAGTCCTTAGGGAGCAGCTAGTCCGAAACCAGGCTAGGAAAATTGTTCAAAGAAACTTCAACTTTGATGTACATGGAATATAAATGAGTAAATAAAATATATATTACACATACATACTAGATTGGGAATGGCAATATAATAGTCAAGATCAAATTGGTAGAAATCAATGCTGTATGATTAAAATAACCCCAAATATTTGATATGGTCATATTACGGAAACAAAGTCAAAGTGACATTCTGTTCAATCACACACACACACACACAGAGTTAGATGTAGCATTAGATGTGGCTTAGAGGGCTCAGGATTATCCTGGGCACCCCTCTTTGATGATGGTGATAAATAGGTTTACAGATTATGAGTATACATAGCAGAAATAAAGAAATATATTTCTACTAATAGCTTTTCTACTTGGGCAGAAATACACAAAATTGTAAGTTTTATTTAATTATACAAATTAAACTTTAGATACAGTCTCTACCTGAAGCCACCCAGCATTTACTTATCACCCAAGAAAACCC
Organism: Canis lupus dingo; assembly: GCF_003254725.2. Taxonomy (NCBI): domain Eukaryota; kingdom Metazoa; phylum Chordata; class Mammalia; order Carnivora; family Canidae; genus Canis; species Canis lupus. Next base: position 27,906,416 of record NC_064245.1, on the reverse strand, counting down.
CACAGCAGCGATGTGTACTCTAAAATAAGAAAGTCACGCAGTACTATATGAATCTCTACTGTTTCTCATTTATTATGAGTATCAGGGGAGAGAGAGAGAGAGTTCTGTTTATTTTCTTCTGGTTTTACTAAGTATAATATATTTTCTGCAACAATCACTGCAACATATTTTCTGCAACAACTCGCTGCAAAACAAATGCCAAGTGCTATCCTCTATTTTCACGTTTCTTCTTAAAAATGAAAATCTGCTTCGGATATCTTTTAGTTACCAAAAACAGGTACTAAAGTGCATCTTTGGTAGTAGTGAAAGGTGAAATGGGAACTTTTTTGAAAAGTAGGGAATATCTGCTTGCGTAGGGAAAAAAGGATTATAAAACACAAGCATCAAACAGTCTCCAATAAATCACTTGGTTAGCAATCCATTGAAATAGAATGAGCTCCAAACATGGGTTAGATGAATAAACAAAGGCTCTACGTTGCAAAAGGCTGATAGAGTGTTCACATTTAATTTCATGACCACTTCCTCTATTTCACTGATTGGCAGCATAGTTTGAGACGTCTGTAGGCCCCACTGCTTTGAAGGAAAATCTACAGAGTAAAAGAAGTATGCTGAAAATCTACAGAGCAAAAATGTTCACTGTTAATGAAAGGTGCTGGCATCTGAACCTAATAATCGGATGCCATTTCCATTTGGAGTCTACATAATTTTTCAACATGATAGACACTTAGACAAATCAGTTTGAAATTATACATAACTCAGTGCGTAGGCTTCAACTGTGATTAGTCTCTTTTTACATGTACATGTGCAATCTCTTATGGAATATTCTTAAAAGCAGCCTAATAAGGAAAGATGAAGTTGTGGTTCAAGAGGGATCCTTGATGAAGCAGTGAGGAGATATTAAATCAGCCCCCCTGGGTTGCTCTGAGCTCTCTGCCCCAGCATCAGGCCACAGAGCCTTTACTCCTATTCTCCCCACTAGACATACCCTCACCACTCTTTTAAGGCCCAGTTAAAACCCAAGCTGGTTTGAAATCTTCTGAGAACCCTATTTAGGAATATTCCTCTCCCCACGTAATATCCCATCCCTTCTTTATTTTCTCTATCTCTCATTTGGCTCTTTAAGCATCCACTGTTTGTGTATTATCAGTTATTTTGAAATAGTCTATTTTATTTCCCTGGTTCATTGATATGCTCTTTGAGGACAAGGAACTCTAGGTTATACTCTTCCTACCCCTGTTGCAACCTTCAAAGAGGAGCCCGGGGACCATTAGAATTGCCTCGTTGTTTGACCAAAACAGAATTTCAGAGATCCTTAAGGTACATGGAAAGAGAGCCTGGGAAGCTGCATTTTTAACATGCTGTCCAGGCGATTCTTAGGCACTGTAAAGATTGGGCCAGTAGATACAAGAACTGGGGGGAGTGCCATGAACAGAATCAGTACTAAGAAGTATTTGTCGACTATGTAGAAGAACACAAAAAAGCCCATGCCAAACCCAAACAACAACAACAACAACAAACAAATCAAACAAAAAACCATGTGAAAAACAGAAGGTGCTAGGCACTCAGACCAGTCTGTAAAATATAAAAAATTATTTTTCTGAAGATAGGTAGCTTTCTTAGGTACAAATTTTTGTCAGGACAACATCTCCAGTCTAGGAGAGATCTTACAAACTCACCAGACTTTGAAGTGTTAATGGGTAGGGACCCTGTGTTTTTCATTATTCTAATGCTTATGGGGCCTTGCAAAGAAGCCAACAAAACTGATAATGGAGCTCAATCCCTCAATGGGTTCTCTAATTCTGCCTCTGAAAGGCCTCTGTCCCCTGAGAACCCTTCCTTGTGTCACTCTCCATCCCACCCACTCCTACCCTCAGCCACAGTTTTCTGGGCTCTGGGTCTCCAGATGTCATTTGAAGGTCAAAGAGAACCACACTTTGGGCACCTGAGGTTGGCTGAATTCTAAATCTCTGCCCTTGGCCCCTTGGTGTTACTCCCATGATTATGTGACTCACATGGCAAAAGGGACCCTGTAGATATGATGGTTCCTAATCAGTGACCTCAAAGAGGGAGTTTATCTGGGTGGCCTGCCCTAATCCCAAGCCTTTCAAACACAGAGTCACAGAGTCACAAAGTCACAGAGATTACAGAAGGATTTCAACAAGAGGAACGTTCTTGCTGGCTTTGAGATGGAGGTCACCGGGCAAGGACAGGAGAACAGCCTCGGAAAACTGGGAGCAGTCCCCTCCGAGAGAACAGGGGTCCCAGTCCTATAAGCACAAGCAACCAAATCCTGCCAACAGCCTGAACGGGCCAGGGCCGCCGGGTGACACTGCGGCCTGACAGCCTGATTGCACCTAGCGAGATGCTCCGCCTGGAGCCCAGCTGAGCCTGCCCAGACTCCCACCCTGAGGACCATGGGACACGGGAGGGCTGTTGGGTTAGGATGTACAGTGGGTGGTGGTTCGTTCCGCAGCAGCAGGAGATGAACACAGGGGCCCTCAGGGATGTCCACGGCTCTCCTCCCCACCCCCCACCCCGTGGACCCCAGCTCCCCTGGTCCTGGCCTTGGAGACACAAAGGGTGGGCGGGAGCGGACCCAAAGTAAGCAGCAGTGCTGGGTGGTCTGCTGTTGCCCGTGTTCACAGGCCTGCTTCTGCTGCCCTCCCGGCCGCACATCCTGGAACCTTCCCCTCTGCCCTCTGCCATGGCTCGCAGTCTTCAGTAGAAGCTTCTATGCTTGAACTAGAGCCTCCAGGCTGCCAGGACCCCGCCTGGCTTCACATAAACAGTTAGAAATACAAATACCGACCCTGCAGAGCTCCGCTCACTGGAGCAATCGGTGAGTGTGCTCTTAAGAACTAGATAACGTGAGTTGCTGAATGAACTTGAACAGAAGTGAGTCAAGTTAAGATCCCCAACACACAACCGGGGCTGCAGGACTTGAGCATCCAGGGCTGACACAGCCATAAGCCCGGATGGTTGCAGTGGGACCTGAGACAAATGGCAGATAAAAGCCCCTGTGTCCAAGGCTCGGTCTTACCCAAACTACACAGGGCTTGGCAGACAGGCACTCGAGAACCCAGCTCTTGGGTTCTCCTTCCAGAATCCTACTTTCCTTGTTTAAATCAAATGAGTCCATCCAACAAAACAGCTCTTATTTCTAAGAGAGAAGGGCAATGATTTTTAAGTGCCTTGCTCGATCCCTTAGCAAAGCTGATCCCCCCCAGTTGCCCCCTGCCCCCTGGCCTTTCTCCTTCAGCAACTTAGCTCAGTCCTCATTCATGGGCTTTCTTCTGCTTTGCCCTGAGTAGCTGCCCTCCACCCCCCAACTCCCTCCCTGTACCCCTGTGGGGGCAGGGGTACAACCCATTTGTCTTCATGCCTCCCCGGGCCTGCCCAGGGAGCACTGAGTACATGTTGAAGGAGTTCATTCTGAGCACTGAGCTGGACTTAGGGTTAAGATTTCCTTTGCTATCAGGTTTCGGGTAGGGGCTTCAGATCCCTTGATCCAGGGAACTCGGGGCTGGGCGGCAGATGTGGCCCACGCCTGGGGTCCTCCAACCCAGGAGGCTGAAGAGAAGGTGGAGGAGAAGGAAGCCCCAGATGGAGAGGAGGGCGTGCCAACCTTGCTTCCTGCCCTCAGCCAGCAGCAAGCAGACTCGCTCCTCTAATTTGATCTCTTCTCTGCTTTGGCCAAGGCTGAGTGCATTCCCCATAGAGCAAGAGTGAAACAATGCAGTTGCTGTTTCAAAGCAGAGAAAAAGAGTGGTGGTGGTAAAATGTGAAGAAAGCATTTTCCTTGATTTATTTTTTTTAAATGTGTGTTATGGGAGAAGTAGGCATGAAGACAAAATATGCAGTACATTCTGAACCACGAAGGAAAGACATTTTCTATAGTCCTTTAAAGTCTTTCTTACTACAGCTAATCATGTATTGAGTCACTCAGCAAACTCTGCACCCGCTGTAACTGGAGCATGCCTCCCTGCACAACTTGTGGCTGTGCCCGTCTCCTGAACCAGAGGGTCTCTGGGGCAGGAATGTGCTGCAGCTCACCCTCATGCCCCGATGCCTAGCACAGTGCCTGGTGAACAGCAAGAGCTCAAGGCACGGTGGTTGGTCAGCCCCAGGGATTGAAAAGGGGCAGCAGATACACAGAGGGATACAGTCTTGAGGCCAGGGAGCCAAGTACTTCTGGGAGAAGAGAATAACGAGGACTGGCAATGTCAGGGAAAGGCCAAGACAGCTTATCCTGAAAAGAAGCCAGGGACTGTGGAAGTTAGGAGGCCACTGGGAACCCAGGGAATGTCTGGGGAAGAAGGCAGATTGCAATTAGGTAAAAAGTAAATGAAAGAAACACTGAATGATGGGTACAAACAAACATTTAAAAAAATTCGTCTAAATGTACATTGTTCCATGACTGGTAAAATAAACTACAGAATACTATGTAGCAGTTAAAAGAATAAAGTAGATCCCCACCATATATATATTTTGGGTGGGCAATTCTTTTTTTTTTTTTTTTTTTTTAGGATTTATTTACTTGAGAGAGAGCAAACATGTACACTTGTGTGCATGAGCAGATGGGTGGGAGAGAGAAGAGGGAGAGAGAGAGACTCTCAAGCAGACTCTGTGCTGAGCATAGAGCCTGGTGCAGGGCTTGATCCCATGACCTTGAGATCATGGCCTGAGCTGAAACCAGGAGTCAGACACTTAACCAACTGTGCCACCCAGGTGTCCCTGGGTGGACAATGCTTTGTCATGGGCTATCTTGTGCATTGCAGGATGTTTAGCAGCATCCCTGGCTTCTACCTACAAGATGCCAGTCACACCACCACCCAGGCTATGACCACCAAAAATGTCTCCAGAAATTGCCTAAAGTTCCCCAAGCAGCAAAACTGTCCCCAGGTTGAGAACTACTGGTCTATATGTCCTGCCAAGGCAGATCGTTGAGTGGAAAACATGTCACAAAAAAAGTACATTTTATATGATACCATTTACATGGAAATAGTATTCTATACACTCATATAATATTCATATTATATAAGTGATGCCACGATAGTATCTAGAAGGGTAAAACTATTAACAGCGGTCATCTCTGGGGAGCAGGCTAGGGCAGGGAGTCATAGTGAATTTTTATTTTATTTGTATTGTTTGTATTTTTTTTTAAAAAAAGAAAATGGAAATGTACTTGGTGTGAAAAGTAGTTTGCAGGTGAATGGAAATTGAAGATATGGAGAAAGTACTTGTTAATCACTCCCTGACAACCTTTAGAGAGGAAGAAAAAGGTGGCCAGAATGAGGCAGATGAAAGGAAGGGATTTTTAGGACGTGGGAAAATTGAGCTAAACTCAGTCAAGTTACAATTTTGTGTAAAGCATTATGAAGAGAAGGGTGAAAAGCTTCTAGAATGCTTCCATTTATTAGCTCAAGATTTCAACAATGCTTTGCCAGCAATGATTTTCCCACTACAGTTAAATATGCATGAAATGATAGAATTCCTCTTTCTGTTTTTCCACTGCATGTTTCTTTAATTTGTGTTTCTTTGGTGTGCGTACAGCTTTCTGTAACTAAAGTGCTGATGCCATTATGGAAACTGTCACTCCTCAGAGTTGGAAAGACCTGAGAATAAAAGCTCACTTTGACTTGTGTTTGGTCTGGCATGGCTGAGTACACTGCAGGAGTATATTTGTTTTTCATTAATTTGTTTGTCATTTTTCTCCATGATCTATGGAACATTTATTTCCCCTGAAGCAAAAGGATCTGAAATGTCAGAGGTTTCTCTTGGTTTTGCTGGGGTAATGAATTGTGGAGAAAAAGAAATTTTTCTTATATGCTATTTGATTGTGGAAGGAGACATTTTGTGACCTTTTGCTATTTTACAGTGATAATGAATTTCCTGATAAACCTGGAAACTTTGGGCTTCTTTATTGAAATAATATGGTTTGAGGAATAACTTTGACCTGGACCTTTGTAGAATTAATCAAATACAGATTCTGGAAAAATTGATGAGTTTGGTCTTTACCGAGACACTCTAATTTATTTCTGTCACTGCAGCAGTAGACAGATCTATACCACAAAAAACATCAAACAATTAACTACAGACCCAAGTCCCTGAACAGAGATTTACCCACATGTGGTGGGAGGGGCCTAGGTTCAGGGACTTCTAGCCTGATCACTGTTGCTTTGTTTCCTTTTTCTTTTCTTCTCTCTTCATTCTTTTCAATTGCAAAAGTAATACAAACTTATAGAAAAGTTGGCCTATGCTGAACAGAATGAAGAAGATAGTAGGAAATCATCTATAACCTCATTCTCCAAAGGTAATGGACCAACATAACATTTTGGTCTATTCCTTCTAATCCTGTTTTGAAGCCTATAAAACTTATTATTGAGATGATACCGAATAAAAAATTTTATCTTCTATGGTTTTTTCCTCCTAAATATTGCATACAATGTTCTGCTTGTGATCTCCAAACACTTTAAAGGAAAACTATAGTGAGTCCTCAGGATAGTCTAAACAAAGGCTGCAATTTATGGGGAAAAAGAAGGAACAGATCTTCTATGCCGTATTTTAGGAACATCAGATTCTTCCATGGTCCTGGAATGTGATAAATGATGATAAGATCTGGTTTTCAGATTCTCTGATGTGGACATGTGTATGCCTTTATGTTTGAAAGATGAGGTGAAGAAAGAAGCTCGTTGAGTCAGGATGCCAGCTGAGCTCAAGAATGATGCTCGGCAAGGGCACTCTGTGTCCCTCAGAGACACTGGCTCATCAACAGGTATCACAGCTACTGCTGTGACCACCCAAACAGATGTGTGGATGTCAGCACCCATGCCAGGAGCCTCTCTGCCATGTACGCGGGCATGAACATGGGGAAGTCTCCTCCACAGAAGTAGCACAATTAGTCCCCTGATTTCTCTATTTATTCTCTCTGGGAACTTGTTGCAGTTTGTCTTAATATTTGTCTTAATATTCTGCAAGACCAGAGGAAGTACTTGAAAGGTGTCAGAAGGGCAGCCCTAGTGGTCCAGTGGTTTAGCGCCGCCTTTGGCCCAAGGCCTGATCCTGGAGTCCCGGGATGGAGTTCCACATCGGGCTCCCTGCATGGAGCCTGCTCCTCCCTCTGCCTGTGTCTCTGTCTCTGTCTCTGTCTGTCATGAGTAAATAAATAAAATCTTTAAAAAACAAATTGTTCAAAAGAAAAGAAAAGAAAAGAAAAAAAGAAAAGAAAGGTATCAGAACTCACAACCCCAGTACCTGCCTGGGTGGCTTAGTTGGTTAGGTATCTGCCTTTGGCTCAGGTCACGATCCCCAGGTCAAGGGATCAAGCCCATGTGGGGGCTCTCTGCTCGGTGGTGAGTCTCCTTCTCCGTCTACCTCTGCCTCTTCCCTCTGCTCATGTGCTCTTTCTTTCTCTCAAATAAATAAATCTGGAAAAAAAGAACTCACCACCCAAGCAGGGTGAATTTAGAGAATTCTCTAAATTCTCAGAGAATTTAGGTAGAAATGTTAGTACCTCATTCTTGACTTCCTGGAGGGACAGATGCTCAGTTCACTGCCATTTCTGAGAAGTTTAGATTTTCTTCCTATTTGTTGACAGGATGAGAACATCAGGAACAAAAGGAAAAAGGAACTGTGTTTCTGAGTTGAGCTCTAAAATCTTCACGCTTTGCTCAATTGAATATACTTTGATTTTTTTTCATCAAATACCAGATTACTTTAGGATCAGAAAACAATTTGGTATTTGGATCATGGGAAAGATCATGTAAAATGCTACCAGCTAGCCAACACAGGAATTCTGGAGGAAATTACAAAATTATAATTATAATTTACATATTGATTACATAATTAATTATATAATCAATATATTAGGTATATAATTAATATAGTAACAATTATAAAACAGTTCTGAAAATTTAACATCTTGTATCTCTGTCTCCAACTGCATATCTCACAAAATATTTAATTAGTCTTAAATCAAATATTCCCACAAATATTTTAAATTATAGATCTTGGGGCAATCCTGGTGGCTCAGCGGTTTAGCGCCTGCCTTTGGCCCGGGGCGTGATCCTGGAGACCTGGGATCGAGTCCCACGTCGGGCTCCCTGTGTGGAGCCTGCTTCTCCCTCTGCCTGTGTCTCTGTCGCTCTCTCTGTATGTCTCTCATTAATAAATAAATAAATAAATCTTTAAAAAAAAGTAAATAAATTATAAATCTTGGACTCCAAATTGTGTAAAAGTACTTTCCACGCTGGGAGCTGGCTACTCAAAAGTAGCCTGGGCACTACCCGGGAGCTCCTTAAAATCCTGAATTAGGTGATCCCTATACTCAGTCAAGTTTGAGAAGCTCTGGCCTAGAGTGGGGTGATAGAGCTGACCTTTACAAATCCAAGTGTTTTCACCTGGTCATCCAAGGAGAGTTCCTAGGAGATTCAGAAAAGTTGTTAGTACTGTTAACAGACTTTTTTCTTCCCCATTAACAGGCTAATTTCTAGTATTATCTTTTCATTACCACCTGCTGCCCCTCATCTGCCCCTGACTGCTGAGACAGACTACAGCTCAAAAACCCAGCTCTGGTTTTCCAAAATGGAAAAACAATGCCAAGGTCATTATGCTCTGGATTTGGGATCAAGTTAAGATAAATAAAAGAGATGATTTGGGCTAAAAGCATCTGAATGGTTGGAGACATGCACCGATAATTTAATGCATTTTGACAATTTATTTTGACTGATTATTGACTCTAAAACGTGTGTTTTCTCTCACTTGCTTACTTCTGCAGCCTACAGGCAATGTAAGGTTTTTTTTTTTTTTTATTAAGATTTTATTTATTTATTTATTTATTCATGAGAGACACAGAGACACACACACAGAGGCAAAGACACAGGCAGAGGGAGAAGCAGGCTCCATGCAGGGAGCCCAACGTGGGACTCGATCCCGGGTCTCCAGGATATCACCCTGGGCCGAAGGCGGCACTAAATCGCTGAGCCACCCGGGCTGCCCACAATGTAAGTTTTGAAGAGTGCTCAAAAGCAGGCTTAAGGTCAGGAATGTGTTTGGTTTATCAGGTAGGGGAATTTAAATTCAAACCCAGTTGGTTTTTAATTCAACTTCATCACTAACACTTGATAAAGTGCCATCAAGTTATCTAAAAGAAAGCAATTACTGCACAATGGAAGAGTTGATGTCATCCTAGGAGCTGCCAAACCATCAACAAATTAGAAAGTGATTTTTAAAAGGGAAAATGTAAAATTATGAAAAACGCATAGTTCTTAGATTTGCTTGCATGCTCTTCCAAGTGTCTGGCGATTTATGAACAGCTCTCTGCATTCTTTTCTAATTTTGCTTCCACTGTCAACATTTTCATTTTCAAAGAATGTGTAATCATTTGAGCTCAATGCAGGAATAAATGCTGCTTTATGTTCTTTATAATTTGTGAAGAGATTAAGAAAAAATAACCTCATATACATTTGAAAATACAATTAAAATTAGAAGGCAAAGTTTAGATTTTTTTTCAGTCTCTAACATTAAAATGTTTAAAAATTAGTTGTTAACAGATATCAAATACTGAATTCTAACTCATCCAAGAAATAACCCAAACCCAACCTTCAACTTTCTTTAAATGAAATATATATATTACAAATAATTCTTATATCTCAGGCAAATGATTATAAGGGAGAGTAATACTTGAGCTGAGTCTCTCTCTTTCCTCCTTATATTTTTATTTTCTCTTTTGAGAAATGTGCTTAAAGTCAGATAAGCATCTAATTATTTTCTGTAAGAAATTTTTACAAAATTATATAAAAGAAAGGCTCTGAAATGAATTTTTGTAAGTTGCCAAAATAGTCATGACTTTCTGATAAGTCACCATAAATTTATACTCACGTTGGACACAAGTACACATCAGTCTCTTACACTAGCCATCAAGTAAACCAAATCTGTCTTCCATATCTTACTTTACAAACAAACATTAGCTATTACCAATCAAGTACCTCTGACATCTATCCAATCTCTTTTTAAAAGATCTGTTAAAGGTTTTCTCAAGTCTTTCTTTTTTTCATTGTTCTTTAAATTAAGGATATTTAGTCAAAAACTGCTTTTCTCTCTTCTCTCACCACCATTCTAGGTACTTGGGTATAGTCATGTAATGAATACAAAAGGTAAAAAATGTCTGCCGTCTACCTTCATGGAGCTTATATTTTAATCGGAGCAAAAGATGATAAATGTTTAGAATATAATTATGACAGATGGTGCTGTGTACTCTAAAGAACATAATGCAGGCATGGGGGGTAGGGCAGTGGTGAGAGTAAGCCTAGACAGTGCCTGGAACACAGCACATAATCAACATTAGTTTCTTCTCTGGATTCTTCTCCATGTGATTGCTCTCAACCTCCTTAATCATGTATGTACCCTCTTTAAAAGTGTTTACTGGGGACATTTAGATAAGAGGACAACTAAGCACAGGTATCTAACACCCCTCACATTTTAAAGGGAGAAGCTAGAGCTGACTGGAAGCTCCACCCCTGAGAAAATGGTATGGGGCCCCAGGAAATAAAAGACCCACTAGAAGACTTTCACAAACATTCCTAATTTGGAAATCAGGACAGAAAGGAATCCTTCAAACGAGAACCTTTTTCACTGCTATGAGTCAAGAGGGTTAGGAATCACTCATGCATGAAGTCCAAGGGCATCTCCAGCATATGAGATGAAAAAAATTGCATGCAGCAGAATCCATCCTAACACAGGGTACCATACCACCAGGAAAGGAACTGGGCATAGCCACTTGCATACCTGGAACAGAGTCCAAGAGACTGAGAAGAGACCACAAAATTGGCTCCTGATCAAGGCTTCCACCAAATACAAAGAAATCACCTAGAGACTTACTAGGAGGGTCCACTGCACCAGATCACTTTTCCTCATCCATTGCCTATTAGATCACTGAACAAGTTTTATGTATCTTTTTTTATAAACTAGTCCTCCTGCTTTTATATTTGAAAGTGTTCTAATAGCATGAAAGATGGAATCCAAAGATAATTAATCTATGCCATTTTTAAGCAAAACCCACCTAATTTACACTCAGTAACAAAATACTATGAACCTGGAACATAATAAAATATACACAAATATAATATTTTACAATATAAGAGGAGATAAACATATCACTGTAGAGGTATAGGTGCAGCATACCTGAGAACTATTTACTGAAGAAAAAGAGTCAACTGTCAGCCTCAAATTTGTGTACTTAATACAATCGAATGAAATATTAACTCTATGAAAGAGGCAAAAGATACAATCATAAAATTGATTTTTTTAAAACAGAAAGAGCTGGAAAGCCTATAGAAAGGCAATGAGGGAAAAGATTTGCCATACTATATTCTGAAATGCCACTGGAAGCATTAAAGGTACACAGAATGAGATCTGTAAAAAAAAAAAAAAAAAAGTAAGTGAAGTGGAACTCATCCCAAAATGTGGGAGAAAATGGCAAAGAGATAAAAATGAGAAGTGAGAGAATGTATATATGAAGGACAAAGGATATCAAACACGCATGTAAGTGATGTTACTGCCCAAAAGACCAGAGTACATTTAACAGAGATAAAAATCCAAACACCCATCAGATTAAAAGTTTCTTGGCATGAAGAATCTTGAATTGTGCAGTACCCACTCTCCTCCAAGAAAAAGTGATGAAATAAATACAAAATATACTGGTGATATATATATGGTTTTAACTATCAGTACCAAAGACAGAACACTGTAATTATCCATTCAGGGGGAGAAAACTGGATATCTCCAAAGCAAGAGTATCAGACAATACTGAGATTATTTTTCTGCAACAATAGATGCCAGAGACCATAAGCAGTGTCTACTGAATTTTTAAGGAAAAAGAATAACCATAGGATTATTTACCTAACATAGTTATCATTCTGGGCAAAAGTAACAGAAAGCTATATTCTCAGATATGCAAGGCTTCAGAAAGCATATTACCCATGACATTTCCATGGAAAGAAGATAATTCAAAGATGTACCAAACAAACAAAAAGGATCAAAATAAAATATCTATCTCAAGATGAAATTAGTTACAGTAAAATAAAGCAAGCACTTAAGTCTATATGTAATTTATATAAAATTAAATTTATAATTTAAATTTAAAAAGACTGAAAATAAATGAGTTGAATTTTCAACTTATTTAGAAAAAGAGCAACAGGAAAAAAACGAAAAGGAAGTAAATAATTACTGGCATAAAAGCAGACATATGTACCAATGGAACAAATAGCCCAGAAATAAATCCAAGAACACACAATGGGAAAGGATAGTCTCTTTCACAAAGACTGTTGGAAAAACTGAATATCCTCATTGTAAAGAGTGAAATTTGGACACTTATCTTATACCATACACACACACACACACACACACACACACACACACACACACACAAACTGAAAAGGAACTAAAGATTTAATGTAAGATCTAAAACTGTAAAACTCCTAGACACAAACATAGGAAAAAAATCCTCTTAGCACTGGTCTTGGCAATGATTTTTTTTTTTTAATATGACACCAAAAACACAATCTACAAAGGCAAAAATGATCAAGTGAAGCTACATCAAACTAATAAGCTTCTGTACCCCAAAAGAAAAAAAATCAACAAAATGAAAAGGCAACCTAAAGAATGGGAGAAAATATTTGCAAATCATATACCTGATGAGGAGTTTATACCCAAAAGGAACATATACTATTCAATAGAAGAAAAATCCAATTAAAAAAATGGGCGGAGACCAAAAAGAAAAAAAAAGTTTTGTTAAGTCTGTGGAGAAAAGGAACCCCTGTACACTGTTGGTACTGTGAATTGGTTCAGCCACTATGGAAAATAGTATGGAGGTTCCTCGAAAAATTAAAAATAGAACTACCCTATGATCCAGCAATCCTACTTCTGGGTATATATCCAAAGGAAGTGAAAACAGGATATTGAAGAGATAGCTGTCCTCCCGTGTTCACTGTGGGATTATTCACAATAGCCAAGGTATGGAAACAACCTAAGTATCCATTAGTGGATGAATGGATAAGGAAGATCTGGCATATATAGATTAATATTATATCTATATTTTATATATGTATTAAATATATTCAGCCATAAGAAAGAAGGAAATCCTATCATTTGTGACAACATGGATGGGCTCTGAGGACAAACACTGCATAGTATCACTTATATATGAAATCTTTAAAAACAAAAAAATTCACACTCTTAGAGTAGAATGGTGGTTCCCAGAATGGAATGTGCATAGGGGGCAGTAAATAAGGGGAAGGTGGGAAAAGTGTATAAACTTTCAGCTATAAGATGAATATGTTTGAGGATCTAATGTAAACATTGGTGACTATAATTGATAACACTGTATATTATGTAAATGAAATTTGCTCAGAGTAGAACTCAAATACTCTCCTCTGCCCATCCAAATATAAAGCTGATAGATGATGTTAATCAACTAGATGGTGAGAATCCTTTCACAATGTATATGTATATCAAATCACTACAATGTACACTTAAATATCTTACCATTTTATTTGTCAATTATACCTCAATAAAACTGGAAAAAATCTGTAGTATATACACAATAGAATATTATTCAGCCATGAAAAAGAATCAAATCCTGTCATTTGTGACAACATGGATGAACCACAAAAGCATTCTGTTAAGTAAAATAAGTCAGACAGAGAAAGACAAATATTCTATGATCTCACTCATATATGGAGTCTAAAAAAACTGAACTCATAGAGCCAGAGAGTAGACTGATGGTTACCAGAGGTGGTACAGGTGGGGGTAGGAGAAATAGTAGCTGGTAGTCAAAAGGTACAAACTTCCAATTATAAGATGAAAAAGTTCTGGGTACTTAAAGTACATCATTGTATGTAGTTTACTGTACTGTACACCAGAAAGTTATTTAAAACGTGATCTTAAGTGGTTTCACTGCCAAAAATCCAAAAGATAAAGGTAACTATGGACGTAATGTATGTGTTAACTAACTACTGTGTTAATCGTTTCATAATATAAGTATATATCAAAGCATCACACTGTACACTTTAAACTTACATAATGTAATATGTAATGAATATATCTCCATAAAGCTGGGAGATAAAAAGATAAATATACCCAATGCACAAATAATACCTCTTCCATAGGGGCCAAAAAGGGGAAACATCATTCTAGTCATTTTATGAAAACAGCATTACCTTGATCAAAATATTACAATGATAATTTAAGAACTCATAATTACAGGATATTCTTATACATAAATATGAAGTAAAAATGCTGAATAAAGTATTAGAAAACTTTATCTAGCAATGCATAAACTGAATGTATCTCAAAAATGCAAATTTAACATCAGAAAATTAACAAATCAAAGGAAAAAAATATGATCTCATAGAAGCAAAAAGATTTTGTTTTTTGTTTTTTTTAATTTTTATTTATTTATGATAGTCACACAGAGAGAGAGAGAGAGAGAGAGGCAGAGACACAGGCAGAGGGAGAAGCAGGCTCCATGCACCGGGAGCCTGACGTGGGATTCGATCCTGGGTCTCCAGGATCGTGCCCTGGGCCAAAGGCAGGCGTTAAACCACTGTGCCACCCAGGGATCCCTAAAATTTTGAAAAAAAATAAAACACCTATTCATAATTCAGAAAATTCTACAAACTAGGAATAGAAGGGGATATTCTTACTCTGATAGAGTATAAAAATCTATAATGAACATTATATTTAATGGTAATACTTTGAAAGCTTTCCCTCTGGGCTTGGGAATGAAACAAGGATGCCTGATATGACCACTTTTATTCAACACTGAATAAAAACAGCAATAAGACAAGAAAAAGTGAAGGGTATCTGATTAGAAAGGAACAAATTGTCATTATTCAAGATAATTTCCTTGTTGATATACAAACTCAAGAGAGTATGAGACTTAGAAACGGGGTTTAACAATATCACTAATTAGATATAAGATTAAAAAAATAAATAAATAAAAAATAAAAAAAAGATATAAGATTAAAGGTGAAGTGAATATCCAAAATTCAACTGCATTCCTATACACTAACAACTAACAGAATTCAAAAAGAAAAAAGGACTATTTATGATAGCAACAAAACCATAAGATATGCAAAAATAAATAATAAAAAATCTTGAGAATTATAATACTTCATAGGAAGTCATTAGAGAAGATCACATCAAAGGAGAGCTATACCATGTCCATTGACAAATCGATCTATGCAAATTGATCTATGCTATGATTTGATGCAACTTCAATCAAAATCTCAACTGGTTTTTCAAGATGGTGGGCATAACCATATTGATTTTGCTATTTTTAAATTGTAAACCTACTTTGCATTCATACTATTACACTTAAGACACATTTTTAAAGAGCCAAATGTAAATGACTAAAGCTTTGTAGGACTAGAAGAAAATATAAGTGAGTATTTATTTATTTTTTATTTATTTTTTTGAGTGAATATTTAAACTCAGGATGAAGAACTTTTAAAATAAATAAACACAAGAATTCTACAAAATGAAAGCTTTTATTTTTTAAATTTAAAAGATATAATAAGGGGATCCCTGGGTAGCTCAGTGGTTTAGCACCTGCCTTTGGCCCAGGGCATGATCCTGGAGTCCTGGGATCGAGTCCCACATCAGGCTCTCTCCATGGAGCCTTCTTCTCCCTCTTCCTGTGTCTCTGCCTCTCTCTCTCTCTCTCTCTCTCTCTCTCTCTCCCTCTCTCTGTGTCTCTCATGAATAATTAAAAAAACAAAAGAAAAATATTTGCTACATAACAACAATATTTTAATATATAAAAGCTCTTATAGATTGAAAAGAAAAATATTTTTTTCTTAACATGAGAAAAAGATAGGAATTAGTAATTATAGCCAGTAAATACGAAAAATAAGCCTCACCTCAGCAGCAATACAAAAGATCCAAATTAAATCAATAAATTATTTTATTTACAAAATTGGCAAATGTTTTGAGAAATGCTAATATAACCTATAGCCAAGAATTCCACAAAATAAACATTCTCACGTAGTGATGGTAGAAATATCAATTCATACAGTATTTCAGGGAAGCAACTGACCAATATATAATAAAGAATCTTCAAACTGTTTATGCCCTTTGACCTAGGAATTTTGCTTTTAGACATCATCCTCCCAAAATAATGGCTGGTCATTGCAGCTTTATTTATATTAATGAAACTTGGAAAATATATGAACGCATACAAAAATAGGGTGAATGATTAAGTATTTTGCATGTTAGAATTATAGATCCAGGTCAGAGAAAGCTATACAGCCATTAATAAAATTGTTACACAAAAATTTTAAAGATGAAAAATTTCTATACTTAACCTTGCTAACAAATCAGTTAATAAAATAATATATCATAGGATCCAAATTCTGTAAGAATGTGTGACACATGGCTGTCAGCGAACAGAGCTGGGAGAGAGAGAAAACAGAAAAAAAAATCCATGCTAAATTATTAACATTGCTTACTTTGAGGTAGCAGGATAGTAGGATTGTGGTGATTTTTACCTTTATCTTTGAGCTTTTCAGTATTTGTCAAAATTTCCACACAACACTCTTCTTGTGTATTACTTGTACAAGAAACAAACAAGTAGGTAGTTTCCCTCATACCAGGATCAAGTTTAGCCTCCTTAGCCTGACATACTGTCTTTATTTATTTATCCCATCTTCTGCTTCCTCCTTCTCTTTGTCTAAACAGGCTTACACGTACACCCTTTTACTCACGTGCTTGTGTGTCCCAGGATTGCCTTTTCCACCTCCAGAACCCTTCATTCAGGGTTCCAGGCAAGGCTTCCTCCCCTTGGTTAACCAGCCTGAGTGACTGAACCCTCCACTCAAATACCAGCCCTCTCAACCAGACTCCATGGCAACGATCTGGTGATGAATCAAATATAGCTTGTAATGTCTCGACCGCTGGTGCCTCGCACTATTATTTGATTTTCTTTTAACTTTTTGTATGTTTTTTTCTTCTCTCCACCTAGATTATGAACTATTTTTTGTCATTTTTCATCAAGTCTAGTGCAACAGAGTAGGTGTCTATGGTACACAGAAAAATGGCCCCAAAGATGTCCATGTCCTAAGCCCCAGAGCCTATGAACCGGTTGGGTTTCAGAGCCTAGGAGAATTAAGGTTGCAGATGGAGGTAAGGTTGCTAATCAGCTGACCCTCAAATAGGGAGATTAGCCTGGATTACCCAGGTGGGCCTAATGTAATCACAAGAGTCCTTAAAAAGTGGCAGAGGTCAGAAGAGGTGTGATGACAGAAGTAAGGATTGTGCTGTAAGGACTCAACTAACTCTTCATCACTGGCTTTGAAGACGGAGGAAGAGGGCACTGACCAAGCATGGGGGGTAGTCTCCCCAGGTTGGAAAAAGCAAGGACATGGATTCTCCCCTAGAGCCTCTAGAGAGGAATACAACCCTCTTTGTTCAGTGAGATCCATGTCTGACTTTTAACTTACAGAATTGTAACATGAATTTGTGTGGTTTTAAGTCATTAAGTTTATGGTAATTAGTTCCAGCAGTGATAGAAAATTAATACAGTGTTAAATATTATTTTCCTTCATTCATATTTAAATCAAGAAAGATAAAGCCAAAGTTATTAAAATAATGGACACATTTAAGACTATGCTTTTTGAGGAAATCTATCCTAATCCCCCAAACGCCTCTCATTATATCTTTATTTCTCTTTAACATTTATGTATTCAATTGACATCATTTATCATTTGTTGCTACTTCTTTTATTGCTGTGTTAATATCATTTCCTGGGCACACAGTTTTTCCTCTCATTCAAAAGGCTCTTCAGAAGTAGAGGCCATGTATTCACTCCCTAGGTATTTGGGGCCGGAAGTAACAAATGCCTGATTACTAACATCTTACATTATAGATTACTTAAGGGAGACCATGTACTCAGCTTTCTTCTCAGAAATGTTTTTTAAAAGTTTTATTTCAGTCTTATACATTAACACCCTCAAGCCCCTAAAAAAATCTATCCAGATTAGTAAATATTTAGAAAGGGGATCTACTATACTTTAATTCCATTGGATATGTC
The DNA here is from genome assembly GCF_003254725.2 of Canis lupus dingo. Classification (NCBI taxonomy): domain Eukaryota; kingdom Metazoa; phylum Chordata; class Mammalia; order Carnivora; family Canidae; genus Canis; species Canis lupus. The sequence goes on along the minus strand of NC_064245.1, from coordinate 27,888,328 downwards.
CCACATAATGTAGTGAGGTTTTAGGTTTTTCCAAACTTTTATGGTTGACTATTTCAAGAAAGGCATGCGTATTTATCCTTAGAGATTATAAGGCTGGGGAGTTGAGGTAGGAAGATGTCTGGTCCAGGAGAGGGGAGAAAAAAAGAAGTCTGGACATCCTGGAATCCTGAACAGACCTGAATCCTGGGCAGGCTCCAGTGTGGAGGAGGGACTGTATGGAAGGTATAGTCTATACCGTGCTGTCAAAATCAGCATAGACCTTCTAATCCACTGAAATTACCAGCCTACTCTTGGAAGCCATTGTTAAAATTTCTAGGCTGTACCAGAATTAAGGAAAAGCAAGCAAATAAGTAAGTGGTCAGTTGGAAATGAGAGGATTTGGCATCATCGTAACCCCAGGGGGAAAAATAAAAGCTGATGTGTAAATGGAGTTCTGGGCAAGTAAGTGCATGGTGTGGTGGGGAGGGCAACTCAGGGAGGCAGCTGGCCCTGGCCACATGGCCTTCTCCCAGAGGCAGGGCCAGCCCCAGCCCTTCGAATTGCTTCTGTTATCTGGCCCTGGGAAGCCTTAAAAAAGTTGCTTACTCTGATTTCTCCAAACATAAAATTGGGGCAGTGGGATTTGCCGTTTCTGTGTAGCCAAGGCCTGTGGTGAGGATTAATTAGTGTTTTTAAAGGGCTGTGGGTTTGGTGTGGTTTATTTATTTTCTCAGGATGAAAGCCAGTATGCCAGCACCAAGTGTTAACAGCAAAGGTTTGATGTATGTTACTTGAGATGCACTGTGTGAAGTGGGGTGGATGGGATATGAGGCTTGTGGGACTGCCTTTGGCATCAAAGAGGCCACATTTCCAAACACACTTTAGTGCTCCCCAAAGTGAAGGAGGCAGCAGAAAAACCTTTGTAAATTAAAAAGGGACAAGGTCACCCAACTTTAGGCTCTGCAACCGAGGGCATGTACCAACCTATACCGAGGAACATTTGATGAGCTGCTAAAGACAAATATTAGCAGGTAGAGAAAACACAAAATTCTGCTAACTTTGTGACAAGCTGCAAAATGAGCTCCTAAATTCGATAAGGAGAAAGAATGCCAGCAGAGGCTGAGCCCATCTCAGGCTGGTGGTGGAGGAGCATGCTCGCACACTCATCTCACCACCATAGTACAGGTGGGCATGGGGGCAAGGCACTCAGCTCCCATTCACTGGACACCCAGCAGCCTTCCAGATGGGCCGGTCTCACAGGAACCCTCCGGGCTGGTTTTCAAAGTTAAATCTTTATGGCTTTATTCCTGATTATGGAAGTGCCATTACTGAAACTTAAAACTGAAGAAATGCATAAAACAAAAAGTGCAGACACACGCACCGCCCCCCCCCATCTCTGCAGCCAGAACAGAATCCCTATGAACTATTGTTGTGACATATGTACAAGATATAGATATAATCGTTCTCAACTTATAGGCGATGAAACGGGTAACTCAAAGGACTTATCCACAAGCTTACAGGAAATAAGTCAAAACTAAAATTCGAACCCAGACTTTCGACACCTGGGAACTCTGCATGTCCCAGCAGGCTACACACCCTGTGCACACCCTTTTCTCTCATCCCACCACCATCTTGCAGTGCAATTACTACAAGGCACTACGGGACTTGCATAACTAGCTCTGCACACAGAAGCTGCTGTTATCCACACAGTCAGGTTGTACCTGAAACTGCAAGCTAGTGTTATGGCTAGACCTATTTTTCCAGCCACATTTAAGTGCATAATGCTCCAGTGACAATTGAGATGATTATAACGCAGATCTGGGCCATCCTTTTTGCCCAAATCCCATGCAGAACAGAAAATAAAGAGACTCCTGAAATTAGGAGGGCATGGCTCTTATGTGAGGCCTGAATCTGGAAAGCCCTGAATTCCAGGTCATTTATTAGCAATGTGTGGCCAATGCCTCCGTTTCTCTTTCCTGATTATAAAGAGGGTGGATGAACTGAATGCCTTCTAATTTCTGGTATTCTATGTAATGATGAACAATCTCTTTATCAAGAGGTGGTGGGCCTCATGCATCCCATCTAACTTTTTGTTTTGTTTTTTCCATCTAACTTTTAAAATTCTGCTCTATGTGGAATTTCAGGCTGACGAATGAAAAGTTGCTTCTGGATTGCTACTTCACAAGTATACCCAGAAAAAAACTAAGTGCTTTGAAAATGAAGTATGATATTATTGCTCTTGCTAGATTTATTCTAATGAAATGAGTGGGTGATAGCCAACTTCAATGATGAATTTATTAGCATGCATTTTTCAGTGTGGGCAAATCTCTGCAACAAAAGATATTGAGAGGGGCTCTGGGTGGCTCAGTCGGTTAAGCATCCAACTTTTGATTTTTGCTCAGGTCGTGATCTCAAGGTTGTGAGATTGAGCTCCACTGGCATTGGCCTCGGAGCTGGGCTTGGAGCCTGCTCGAGATTCTCTCTCCCTCTCCCTATGCCCCTCCTCTAAAAAGGGGGGAGGGGAATTGAGAGAGTTATTGATGAAATCTTCCCCTCCTTGGAACTTACAGCTCTGGATGGGGGAAACACAGGAATATAAACATCTGCGATATGAAATAGCAAGAACTCAGTGTCCTAAGATGCTCCAAAGAAGCTCAAGAGACTCAAGTTTGGAGGAGGAGGGATGTGAACAGGTCCTTAGAGAAGTGTCAGAAAAGCACAGGAAGATGAATGACAGTGGCCAAAGGTGGGCACTGCAACAGGGCTGAGGGCTCATGCAAACTGAATGAGGGGGGAGGCTGTAGCTGGGGGGCTCAGGCATCTGCATGTGGCTGTGGGCAGCTGGGGAGCAACGACAGCTGTCAGGCAGGGAAGCAAGAGGCTGTGTCCACAGCTTCTTCCAGACCAGCTTCTAACAAAACTGAAAGTCTAACTGATCTCCAGTCCCTGCATCAGTCCCTAGCATGTCATACCTGCTGAATAAAATACTTCAGAACTGGATTGAATGTTGCTCTAAAGAGGAAACGGAGCAGCTCCCAGCCTGCAAACCTGGACAACTCTTAAATCTCGTGTATTGAATTGGCAATTTTACCACAGAAAATGAGTGTGTGAGAGAGAGGGAGGGAAAGACTGTTCTTTCACTCTGTAATCAAGAGCAGAAATAACGTCTCATTATAACCTTTAAAGAAAGGAGGCCTTTTAAATGAAATAGTAGAAAAGCTGTACAGAATCACTTTGAAGACTTGGCCTTTGGTGGTACGGAAAATGCTAACATCTGTCCATGCCCTTCATCTATGATCAAGCTTCTACCAGAAGAATCTGAGTGCTTTGTATGCTTGCGTGTGTCAGGTGTATATGTCTACACTGCATGACTGGATGTATGTGAGAATTCTAAGGAGACACAGAATGTCACGTCTGACTGCCGAGGTGAGTCGTGGTTTCAGATGGCATAGGCTCGTTCCTTCAGGACAGTGCCTGTCAAGGCTGGTTACTGCGGGATGGCTGCATATATTTTCTCTAAGGCAAGCTAACTCCTTTGAAATTATTTCTCCTCATGGTTTTGAGGCATGCTGGCCAGAACCTAAGGGAGTCTGGATCTGGTGACCCTCAGAAGCACGTTGTTGAGCTGGACTCACACCTGCTGGACCTCAAGGCCTAACTTGGATCTCGGTTGCTTTTTGCCACTTAAGATAGTTCTGGGCTTCCCATAAATGAGCTTAAATGGCATCATCCCAGTCCCTTGGGTTCTCGCAGGCCTCCTTCACTGACTACCCTGTACTGCTTGAGAAGGACACTGAGTCAAGGTCAGCCTGCTAGAAAGAAATATTTCAAAGACCTGAGGAATAACTCATTCTTAGGATCTATTCTTAGAAAGGAAGGAGGGAAGAGAAAAAAGGTAGCATCTGAATGGAGACCAGAACACATCTGTCCAAGGTTACCTCGGAACAAAGCCTCTAAAGATGAATAAAAGGCTTCCTCAAAGCACATAGGAAAGCAATTACAGCCCACACGTCTGACACTGGTCATGGGGATGAGGGGTGAGGTGGAGATGAAAGCATTGGCAGATCTGGGGCCCTGAGAGGACAGTGACCAATGAAACAAGGCAAGGGAACTTGCCAGGAAGGGAACAGAAAGTTCTAGAAGAGTAAGAAGCAGCAGTGCCCTGGACTCACAGGGGAAGTCAGGCTGGGCCAAGTACAAAGGAAGCGACTTTATAAATATGTATGTTTGTCTCTCAAGGAGGTCTAGAGAAAGGATGGAAGAAAGGGAGGGAAAACTCTCCCATCACCCCTGCTGGCTGATACTGTCAATGCAGTGGGGGAGTGAGGGTGGGCATTTATAAACTGGACCAGCAGTTTCAAGCAGCTGTAGATGATAATGTTAATGGTCACCAGGCACTTCCTAATCTTAATTAGATTATTTTTATTTAGGAACAAAATGTAAGATGCAAGTTCAGGGATCAAGAGGTGGGTGTGAATTGCCATCTGGAGGTACTTTTAGGTTCAGGGAAGGCTAAGAGACATGGAGACAATGGCTTTCAGCTGTTGATCTATTAACATTCATTAACAAGTATTTATGGAGAAATTGCTATGATGCAGGCTCCGTGCTATGCACTGGGGATATGGCAATAAATGAAAAAGATACAGACCCAGTCCTCAAGAATTTCTATGCTTTTTTTTTTTTTGGTTTTGCATTTTTCATTTATTTTTAATTGTGGTAAAATAAATATGAAATATACCATTTTAACTGTTTTTAAATGTACAGTTCAGTGGCATGAAGTACATTCACACCTTTGTGTAACCTTCATCACATCCACCCACAGAACTCTTTCCATCTTGCAAAATTGAAACTATACCCATTAAACACTAATTCCCCATCTCACCCCCTCCGGCCTCTGGCAGCCACCAGTCTACTTTCTGTCTCCAAATTTTGACTATACTAGGGACCTCATGTAAGTGGAATCATGCAGTACTTGGTCTTTTTGTGACTGGCTTATTTCACAATGTTCTCAAGGTTCATCCGCATTGTAGCATGTGCCAGAACTTCCTTCCTTCTTAAGGCTGAATGGTAGCCCATCATATGTGTAGACTACATTTTGTTTATCCTTTCATCCCACCGACAGTGCAATCCCATTTTATATTCCCACCAATAGTGCAGAAGTGTTCAAATTTCTCCACATCCTCACCAATGCTTGTTGTCTTCCTTCCTTTGTTCTTTCTTTAGATAGTAGCCATCTGAATGAGTGTGATCTGTGGTTCTTTGAGACTGTTCATGCTTTACTGCACAATCTCTGGGTCTCTGGGAAACCCTATAACCTCTGGTGTGTGCTTGTGTCTGTCTCAGGCTTTGGGGAATATCTTTATTATTCATACTCAATCCACAATATACCACGGGTATGTGGCCATGAAAAAAAGCCCCAACTCACCAGCAGGAAGGGCCTCTGGGGGGTACCCTGTGCTCCTGGAATAAGAGGAAGGTGGTAGAGTTGCTAAATCCCTAAAGGCCAGCTTCTGAGGGGATGTGTACTACCTAGAAGGCAGGGCTCCCCTGGGAAACGTCTAATGCCTGTTCCTCTGATTCATTATAGGAGGAGACATTGGTCCACAACCCCCAACAAGACCCACTGAAGGGGAGGAGGGAGATGGAGAAGTGGATCAATGCAGTGATGTGTTAGAACAGGGATCAGAAAAGTGGGCAGGATGTAGTTATAATGAAATCCTACAATTCTAATTACCCTAGCACTTCAAAGATTTCTCACATTTTTACTTATAAAATACTTATCTATTCACAACCATGCCTTTGGTTACATCACTGCTCATTAATGAACACAGGGTGGAAAGGGTGAGAAACTGAGTCAGCAGCTTTGCTCCTCTGAGATCCTCTTTATGCAGAGACCCACAGAATGTTGAAGCTGGAAGGGACTTCAGACATCTTTTAATTCAATCTTCACTTCATAGGTGAGGAAACTGGTGAAGTGGCTTTTGGGAAGGAAGAAGTAAAATACCACCCTCTTGTGCTATAAGTAAGGACAATCTGAGAAGTACTGGAGTTAGAAACCAAAGAAATAGTTCTGTGATAACACTGACTCAATGCTCAATCTGTAATTTATACTCGAGATTGGCCACAGTATGATTTCATTCCACAAAGCCTCTAGAACATACTCACAAAACATTCTACAAAAATGATTCACAGACTTGCTTGTTGTCCTATAAATACATATTTTCTTCTTGATGGATTTTATTCCGCCCCCAAATTTAACTACATAGAAAAGGAAATGAGCTTGTATCATCCTCCTGTGAAGGAACAGACCCCCCAAAGACAGCTTCCCTTTTTTCAGCTTCTGCTGCACAGTGGATTAAAATGAATATCAAAATTGGGGAGAGAAGTCTAAGGTGTTGTGCTTGTGTGAGGAGGAGGGGCATTTTCCTAGTTGCAGGTGGAGACAGAAATGAAAGCCCTGTTTCTGTGGACCAGCAGTGAATGTGGTTCTATGTCAATGCCAATGCTGGACAGTGTCCTTCATTACAAGCAGCAGTCAGAGCAAGAGTCCCTCGTGGGCAGGGAAGGCCAATAGAGAGGCCTGGAGTGGATTTCGAGGAGGGGGGTGCGGGCAGCAGAAAGCCAGAAAATGTCCCTGAATTTGGAACAGCAGTAGAGAGTCATTGTAAGTCCGTCATTTAGCCTGTGGGAAACTGAGTCCAGGAAAAGGAGGGACTTGCTTATAATCTATGGGTGGCAAAACTAAAACCATTCTCTATTCTGAGTTCCATGACCTCCTTAACTTTTATACTGGAGAAACAAGGTGTCTATGTGGGGATTGAGCTGGGGCACTACGGGGAAGGTAGTGAAACCCACAGCAGGTTGACTAGGAACCCTGAAGCAAGCAGTACTGTGGCTGGGTTATGCAGAAATCTAGAATTTAAACTATCTATCTATCTTTCTTTCTTTCTTTCTTTCTTTCTTTCTTTCTTTCTTTCTTTCTTTCGAGAAAGAGCACGTAATCACGAGTGGAGGGTGGGGACACAGAGGGAGAGGGAGAGAGAGAACCTTAAGCAGACTCCATGCTCAGCAAGGGCCCAACATGGGGCTTGATCTCACGACCCTGAGATCATGACTTGAGCCACCACCAAGACTGAGACACTTAACCAAATGAGCCACCTCGGCACTTCCCACCAGCCCCATTTCAAAACCTGATGTGTATTTTATACTTGCAGCACATCTCAATTCACAATTAGCTACCTTTCAGGTGTTCAATAGCCACACACGGCTAGTGGCTACCACATAGACAAGTGGCTACCGTTGCCTCTCTCACTGACAAAAGTTACTCCAACGGAAATATCAATTTCTCCATGCTATAGCCATCCCGACCTGCCTCAGGCCCTTTCCTTTCTGAATTTAAAATTAAAAGTGCTTCCACTTTTGTCCTAATTCTATCCCAACATTCCTCCATTAGTCTTCAAGTAATCATCATTGAGGGCCTACCCCGTGCTGAGTATTTGTGTTAACTTGTGAGGATGAAAGATAAATAAGGCATAGACCCTGACTTCCAGGAGCTCTCAGCTTCATGGGAAATGAAGGCACATATAAGGGAACTGACTGAAGGCTTTATGCACATCCATACAAACGGATGCTGAAGAAGGACTTTGTGGGGTTCCAAGAAGCATTCACATATATGGGACATTTGTGTTGAGTTTTAAGGGATGAGGAAAAATTGTGGAAGTGCAAGAAAAGGTGTTGAAGCTACAGAGAAAAGCATACAAGTATATTCAAGACAAAATATGACAATTTACATGTTTAGAAAGGGTAAGTGTCTCACAGGGCAAGGAGGGGCTGGATGCAGCTGGCAGAGCAAGTGGTCCTCTAGTGCTCCCTGCCACACAACCGCTATCAGGTTGTTATCTGAGCAGGGAAATCCTGGGGCTGGTTGTGCCACAGACTGGAGAGACAAAGAAGTAAGGAAAGCCTGAACGATGGAATGAGTGAGTGAAGGGGCCCTATGTCTAGAAAGGAGGGGATGTGAGCACCTAAGGGAATGAAAGGAATTGAAGAGCACTGTTTTCTGAAGAGTCTTGAGATGAGGCTTGACGGGGGAGGCTGGACAAAGGGCCTAAGAGTTAAGGCTTTCCAGATGCAAACTCACTAGGCTAGGGTTCTTGGGGCCACTAGCCTAGTATATGCACCAGACCGTTACAGCCTGTTGTGATCTAAGAGAATAAATGGCCTCTTTCCCTGAAGAATTAATGGGGCTACTATGGCTTAACTTAGGCAGGAGACAGTCCAGCCAAATGGCTTCCCCGATTGGTAGGTAAGTCACACCTCTGAGACACAGCAGGTGCTGGGCAGCATGTGGCCAGCTCCGTCAGAGGACATGGCGGCTTATCTGACCTTGGGTTTCCTGGAAGAAGACTCTGGGGTTGTCAGGTGAGAAGAGGGCAACAATAAGATGGTCCTGTTGAATGTGAGCAATGAGCAGGAGCCTCTGAGGTCCTACGGCAAAGCTGAAGTAGGGAGCTGAAGTGGCTCGAAGCTAGTAAGTGGCAGAGCCAAGAACAGCACCAAAGCCAGTGAGGTCAGTACAACAGGTGTCGTGGAGACTGTTTATCCTGACAGCAAACCCAAGTGGAAAAGGAGAAAGCAAGGCTGAAGACAACCTGGCAACACAAATGGCTTTGCTAGCTAAAGAAATTAAGTTTAGTAGCGATAAATGAGGTACTCACATGGTGAAATATCCACAAAGTTGGGGTCGATATTATGCAGCAGCTCCATTCTGGGAGATGGGCTTCCTTCGCTAGAAGAGAATTTTTTACGAAACGTTAGTTTCCTCTCAAATTAATATGATGACTTTCAATACTTCCCTTCCTTGTACTTCCAGGAAATAACAAACTTGCCAGTTAACAACTTTGTCACAAATTCAGAGATCTCTAAAATCTGTAGTTGGTGCATCTTTAATTCATCATTATTTGTCTACATTATAGATAGTAATGAGTGAACATCTGTCAGTGTCACACATACCACAATTTAAAAATAAGATTCCTGTGACCCTTTGCAATAAACGATGTGGCTATATTTATACATGACCATTCTTCACAAAGGGGAAATGAGAACTCAAGTCATTCTGTGTAGACTTCACATCCACCATTCACAGGAAGATGAGGAAAGAACACCTACCAGGCTGGCGGCATCAATACTACCATCACAACCTACATTAGTGGTGAAAGGAAACTTAGGGATCACAGTCCAACTTTTTATATTATGAGTAAAGAGACACAAAGTTATTGGCCAAATATTAGATCATATGACTCTCAAAATGGTGTTCTTAAAAAAATTGGGAGTAACGGGGCGCCTGGATGGCTCAGTCGGTCAAGTGTCCGACTCTTGGTTTTGGCTCAGGTCATGATCTCACAGTCATGGGACTGAGTCCTGCGTTGGGCTCTAAGCTCAGTGAGGAGTCTCCTTCAGTTTCTCTTTCCCTCTCCCTCCCACCCACTCTCTCTCTTAAATAAATAAAATCTTAAAAAAAAAATTGAGAGCATTAGCATCACCACATATATGTGAGATGTGCATGGTTTTGCTAGTATAGACCCAGCCTTATGTAAAAAACAATTTCAATTGTTGGGAGAGTCCTAAGGACTGCCTGCTAACCCAACTAAAGGCTGGACAGTACTGTTAACACTGTAAGATTTGTATACACCTGAAAAACCATTAAGGACCCTGATGTAACCAAGAGGACATGTTTTCAGGCAACCCAATACCCACATTTAAAATTACACGTAGTTGTCTACGGCAGTAGCTTGGGATTTCAAGGTCCATAAAATTTCAAAAAATCTGGGTTGTGATTGGCAATGTTGTTTTTGCCAAGTAAAACAAATTTTTAAATAAAGTTTAACTAATTAAAAAAATCCCAAACTTCCACTACCACCATCATTATATTATAAAATAAAGATAATCTTTTTTTAAGGGGGGGCAGAGCACAGAGAGAGAAACTTAGCAGGCTCCACGCCCAGTGTGGAGCCCGACTTGGGGCTCAATCTCCCAACCTTGAGATCATGAACTGAGCTGAAATCGAGTCAGACGCTTAACCGACTTAGCTGCCCAGGCACCCCTAAAATAAAGATTATAACAGCAAAAATGGTAAGAAGAATATGATCTCAGAAAAACACGACAGCTCTTCAAATTGGACGTATTTAACTTTAGTATTCTATCAGATGTCCTGGTTCTCTCTACTCGATAAAACTTGCTAACTAGAGAAAGGGAGGGAAATACACAGGGATGCCTCTAGTCCTGGGGGCACAGAAGACAGCACTGTTGGGGAGGGGGGCATATTTCCCAGGACTCTTCTCATTTTCTTCGAGGCAACTAACTATCTGATTGTCCTGGAGACTGTCAACCAGTCCAAAATGACAGGGTTTGTTTCCAGAAGCTCTGAAACCAAGAAGGGATGATTAGCAAACAAAATGGTGAATGTGAGAAAATCTAAACAAGTTGATGATGTCTAATTTGTGGGTTTAATGTAAACAGAGTTAAAATAGCAAGTAAGTCAGAAGGGGAAATCAGAATGAATGCATTTTATAAAGTCTTCATATTGTTCAGAAGAAGTTATTACTATTGATGAAATTTAGATTTAGCTAAGTAAAATTTGCATGTTAAAATTTTAAGGTAACTTAAAATAAAGATAGAATTTTTCTGGACTACAGAAAAACAAAACAAAATTCATTCAATTCAAAGGAATACCCCCAAATTTCAGGGCTAAAATATAGTACATAATCCCTTGTCCTTAAAAAGCATGTTCACTGGAATATCCCAAAGCATTAGGCACAGTTAAATAAAGGATTTAAAAAAAAATTTCATTTATTTATTCATGAAAGACACAGAGAGAGGGGCAGAGACATAGGCAGAGGGAGAAGCAGGCTCCATGGAGGGAGCCCAACGTGGGACTCGATTCTGGGACCCCAGGATCCCACCCTGAGCCAAAGGCAGATGCTCAACCACTGAGCCACCCAGGCATCCCATAAAGGATATTCTTCTAATGACTTTTTTAAAAAAGATTTTATTTATTTATTTATTTATTTATTTATTTATTTATTTATTCATGAAAGACATAGAAAAAGAGGCAGAGACACAGGCAGAGGGAGAAGCAGGCTCCATGGAGGGAGCCCGACGTGGAATTCAATCCCAGGACTCCAGGATCACGCCCTGGGCCGAAGACAGGCGCTAAACCACTGAGCCACCCATGGATCCCCTCTTCTAACGACTTTTAAAAAGAAAGAATTTCTCTGTTATGATATTCATTCATTTATATTTTTTGCTTTATTCAAAAGAGCCACAGATATTTCAAAATAAGGACACTTAAAAGAAGAGATGATATTTGGAATACTAGAGTCCATGAGTAATCCTGGTGATGGATTATTTGCTGGGAAAAATCTTCACAAGCAGACTCACCATGATGCAAACAGGAACAAAACAACAACAACAACAACAAAAAAGCAAAAAACAACCAGTTCTCTTAAGTAGGTTGTGATACTACTTCTTATTTTTTTATTATTTATTTATTTTGTGATATTACTTTTTAAAATGTAGTAATCAGAATATTTGGATAAGGATGTGGTTAAGAATATGAGGCAAGAAGGAAGACACAGTATGTGATTAGTGATTAAAACAATGACTAAAAGCCCTTAGTCACTTCAGGTTATTAAATAAATCAAGGAAACCAAGTGCACTTGAATAAAATACCATAAATCTCAGGTTACTCCACCTCAAAATATAAAAAGTTGTTAAAATCTTGGATAAGCCCATGTACCATTCCCTGGAGCTAGCCTTTTGGAAAATGATGGATTTCAGAAATATTTCTGGATGCATTTTTTAGAAAGATGCATACCTACATGGGAAGTAATTATGGAAATATGGGAAAATATACACTAAACTGTTAACTGGAGTGGACAGAGGGGTAGGGTAAGATTATAGAGGGCTTTCGACTTCTACAACTAGCATTATTATTGTAATCAAGAAAAATTTAAGACTTTTAATTAATATTTTAATTAAAATTAATATTTTATTTATTTTCTTTAGGGGGAGCAGAGGGAGAGAGACTCTTAAGCAGGCTATGCACTCAGGGCTCCATCCCATGACCCTGGGATCACCACTGGGGCTGAAATCAAGAGTTGTTCTCTCAACTGACTGAGCCACCCAGGTGTCCCAAAATTTAAGATTTTTTTTTTAAAGGAGTATATAATTTGTAAAAATTTAAGGTCCCACAAACACAACATTTAAAAATATAACAAGGGGAAAGCTTGGATATTTTACAGAGTTTAGGAACTTAAAGAGAGGAAAACTATCCATACTAGGATGTGCATGTAGTATTTAAATACGTTAACCTTGGAGTGTAATTGCATTCTAACCACTCAGAAACTATCGCCCTGAATGGGGGTGTAACTCCCTCAGGAGTCGGACAACTCCGTAAGTTTAAGAACAGAATTGCCTCGGGCACCTGGTGGCTCCCTCTGCGAAGCAACAGGACTCTTGATCTCAGGGTTCAAGCTCAGGTGTTGGGCTCATGCTAGGAGTGGAGGGAAAAAAAAAGAACAGGATTGCCTTTACCGAAAGGGAGAAAATGTCCTATTAGGTCACAAGGTTCTCAAGTCTCACTACTAAAGCCTTTTACTTTTCTTTCAGTAAAGGTTACAGGGTCTCAAAGCCTGAGGTGGAAGGGATGAAGAAAGGGATGGTGGGGAGGAAGGGGAGGAGGAAGGAGGAGGAAAAGGCAGGGGAGGAGGAAGAAGCGGGGAAGGCCTGTGGGTTCCCTTTAAGCTCTGTGCTGCACCAAGTTCCCCCCACCCAGATCCACCTGGGGAGCTGCAGAAACCCCATACACAGTGGGCTGCGCAGCGGGGGCACTGACTGCTGCTGGGGGCGTGTGCACTCAGGTGGTGGTGGGGGGACAGGACCACAGGGGAGGGGCTGCTGGGGCTGCGAGGGGGGCAGGGGCTGAAGGGGGATCTCAGACCACCAGCTCCCCGGTACTGCGTCGGGAATCTTAGAGAGTCCTGATTGCCAAGTGACCAGCCAAGGGCAGGGAGACGATGGTCATTGGAGAGCGGTGGCCCATTACTGGCGACACCTGAAGGGAAGCATAAACACCCCGACCCCACACAGCTCCCCCTGTCGAGTCGAGGTAGGAATTCAGTTTCCCAGGGCTGAGGAACTGGACACCAGCACTCTGGCTATTGGGAAAAAATATCCACCACCCTGATAATAAGCTAACATTCTCTTTATAGACTAAAAGTTCAACAGGAAGGCACCTATTTTCAATGCAGTTTAAGAACTCACAAATCCGCAGTCACCTAAATTTGAGGAGTCTCCAGTGATCATACAAAAGGTTTGTATCTGGATGGAAAAATGCTTAGTCTTTTTTTATCTTTTCCTTTTCCTGTGTCTTTTTTTTTTAAAAAAATTTTATTTATTTATTAGAAAGAGAGAGAGAGAGAAAATGAGTGATGGGGAGAGAGACGGAGAGTGAGAAGCAAACTATTCAATGCACGATACACGACTGGGTCCCAGGACCCAGGATCGTGACCTGAGCCAAAGGCAGACCTTAACCACTGAGCCCCCCAGGTGCTCCCCTGTGTTTTTTTAGAGCAAACCCTCTGTGGTCATACTGCCATTCCTCTACACCTCTGGACATTTTTGTCACCAATAATCTTTATTTTTTATGCATGCTCTTCCATGTTTTTACGTATTTTTTTTTTTTAACTATCATCTCTTCTCTTCACCATTAAATGTCCCCAAACAGTATTGTTACACCAGTTCTTCTCACTTTGCCTCGCATTAGAATCACCTGAGGAGGGACACATAGGTGGCCCAGGGCCTGATCCTGGAGATCCAGGATCGAGTCCCGCGTTGGGCTCTGCATGGAGCCTGCTTCTCCCTCCACCTGTGTCTCTGCCTCTCTCTCTGTGTCTCTAATGAATAAATAAATAAAATCTTAAAAAAAAAAAAAAAAGAATTGCCTGAGGAGTTTTTCAAATCCAGATGCTCAGGGCACCTGGCTGGCTCAGTCAGTGGAACACGAGACTCTTGATCTTGGGGTTGTGGGTTCAAGTCCCACATTGGGTATAGAGATTACTTAAAAATAAAATATTAAAAAAATAAGATAAAATCCAAATGCTCAGGCTGTCCCTCATAACCAGAAAGGTCACCAGGGGTAGAACCCAGGTGTTCATATTGTTTTAAACTCCCAGGTGAATCTGATATGCAGCTTAGAGGCACTGGGTTGTGACCACTGCTCTGGAGCACAACTGTTCACTTTCAGGTACTACTACTAGGTCACCAGGAGACTTTTTTTTTTTTTTTTTTTTTTTAGAGAGAGAGGCAGAGACAGAGAAAGAGCATATGTGCAGAGGATCATGAGCTGGGGCAGAGAGGGGCAGAGGCAGAGGGAGAGGGAGCATCCTAAGCAGGCTCCAGCCTCAACTCTAAGCCTGACAGCCAGAGCCACCACCAGAGCCAGAGTTGGTTGAGTCTGAGCCAAAATCCAGCGTCTCACACTCAACCAACTGAGCCACCCAGGCAACCCACTAGAAGAAGGTCTTGTTAAACTGTGGATTCTGATTTCTTTGAGCTGGTGAAGCCAGGAATCTCTAACAGGTTCCGGGTAGTACTGTTGCTGCTGCTCTGAGGACCACACTTTAAGTACCAATATTAGAGGAGGTCTCCTGGAGTCCTCTTACATAGGACCAGAACTCTTTTGAAGTTTCCTAAATTAGAAACTCATTTAGTTTAGACCTTCTTCTAGAGCAGTGATTCTTCACCTTCTACACAAAGCAGTCACCCGGGGAGCTCTGAAAACTACTGACGCCATAAGAGAGTGTTCTCGTTGACATGCACTTCAGCCTGGGCATGCAAATGTATAAAAGCACCCATGCTAATTTTCTTAAAATTAACTATTAAAATACAATTTACAAATGATACAATTCACCCACTTAAAGCGTAGACTTAAATGTTTTTAGTAAATTCAGAGTTGTATGACCATCAACACAATTTAATTTTAAACTATTTTTCTCCCCTGCTAAATAAAAACTGTGCACCCACTAGCAGCTATCCTTCAGTTCTTCTCTCCCTACCCTCCTTGCAGCCCAAGGCAATCACTAATCTACAGTGCTCCTACAGATTTGCATATGTTAGATATTCATATAAATGAAATCATAGAGGGGCACCTGGGTGGCTCAGTCCATTAAGCAGGTAAGTATCTGTCTTTGGCTCAGGTCCTGGGATCAAGCCCTGCATCAGGCTCCCTGCTCAGTGGGAGCCTGCCTCACCCTGTCCCTCTGCCCCTGCTTGTGTTCCCTCTTGCTCACTCTCTCTCAAATAAGTAAATAAAATCTTTATAAAAATGGAATCATAGACTATGTGGTCTTTCGTGATGGTTTCCTTCACTTAGCATAACATTTTTGTGGTTCACCCACATTGCAGCATCTATCAAGTACTTCATTCCTTTATATGGCTGAATAATATTTCATTGTAAGAATATAACATGTTTTCTTCATCCATATTCATCAGGGAACAGACATTTGGATTGTTTCCTCATTTTGGCTACTCTGAATAATGTTGTAATGTGTGTATGTTTGCATACAAGTTTTTGTACAGAAGCTTGTTTTCATTTCTCTTGGATATATACTGAGCAGTGGGTTTGCTGGCTCATATGGTAATCCTATATTTAACCTTTTAAGGACCTGCAGAACTGTTTTCCAAAGCACCTGTACCATTTACACTGTCACTGACTGTGAGCATTCCAATATCTCCACATGCTCATCATCACTTGTTAATGGTCGTCTTCTTGATTATAGCGATTTTTAGTTGGTATGAAGTGGTATCTCACTGCAGTTTTATGTTTTCATCTTCATGTGAATATTGACTACCGTACAGCTGCTTTGGAGAAATATCTATTCAGATACTTTGCTCATTTTTTAATTGGGCCATTTGTCTTTTTATAATTGGGTTGCATTTATTCTGGATGTAATTCCCATATCAGGTGCATGTTTTGTTCATATTTTCTCTAATTCTCTGCATTGTCTTTTTGCTTTCTTTATAGTATCATTTGCAGAACAAAAGTTTAAAATTTTGATGTGGTACAACTTATCTATTTTTCCTTTTGTTGCTTTTGGTGTTTTATCTATAAAACCACTGCTTAATCCAGGGTCACAAAGATTTACTCTGATCTTTTCTTTTAGGAAGGTTATAATTTTAGTTCTTACATTTAGGTCTCTCATGATTTTTTTAAAAAAGATTTATTTATTTAAAAGAGAGAGAGAAAACAAGGAGAGGGGGAATCCTGAAGTAAGCTCCCTACTGAGTGCGGACCCTGGTGAGGAGCTCAATCCAAGGCCCCGAGATCATGATCCAAGCCTAAACCAAGAGTCGGCTGCCCAATCCTCTGAGTCACACAGGCACCTTGGGTCTCTGATCCATTTTAAGTTAGTTTTTGTGTGTGCTGTGAGGTAGGGATCCAATTTCATTCTTTGGCATTAGATATCCAGTTATCCCAGTACCATTTATTGAGTGAGAATCACTAGTCTTGAGCCTTGTTATATGAAGTCAACACATTTGATTAAATGTTCTAAATTCTTGATTTTCTTCCATAGAGGAAAAGATGAGTGACTAGCTTCCAGGACACTTACATAATGAGCCCATGTAGATGATAATGGCTTGCCCTTGAAAGGAAGTTCTAGTTCCTCAGAAACTATCTTAAGAAAACCATTGATAACCTCCTACAATCAAGTCCCTTTAATAGGCCCCTGTATAGAGATAAAAGTACTTTGAACACATCTCTTTTTGCATATGATACAATCTCTTCCTCAAAGGTATGGGTACCGAAGTGAGATGGAAAAAAAAGTGCTTTGCATGTTCATGACAGTTTTCAGCAGTATTAACTGTGTAATTACCACAATCTTACAAATAAACAATGGCCTCATCAAACTCATACATGATTATGGGACTGACTATTGCTATATTATAACATGTGTTGACTTCTATCTTCTGTATGTATCTATGCATGTACAGGTAACACTACAAACATTGTAGCATTTCATGATTATTTGTAAATTGTACTGTTCCAAAGTTTTATTTCCATACAACCAAAGTACTAGAAAGTGGATGCTATCAATTGTTTCAGTAGTTTCTGGTCCTCCTCCTGACCAGTTCTGAAGGCCTCACTCTCTCAGATGCAGTCCTGCACTGTCTTTAAGGGCACAGCCTTTCAGGGTCTGCATCTCAGGTCTACACGGTTATATAAACTAGAGCTTTTTGTTCACCAGTAGAATGTGGATAAAAGAACCTACTTACACAATTGTTAGGAGAATTAAATGAGGCAGCATACATAAAGCACACATACATAAACCTGGAATATGATGCATGCTAAATAAGCTGGTAGCTTAAAAACACCCTTTATATTGCAAAATGTGGATACTGATTCTGCAGACATGGAAACAACAGAACCACAATTACAAGACTATAATCTGAGATACAGATATAAGAATAATATGGAGATACAATGGAACATTATATTCCCATTCTTTCTTCTTGCTGGCAAGAATTCCCCTTATGAGGGATGCCTGGATGGCTCAGTGGGATGCCTGGGTGGCTCAGCAGTTGAGCGTCTGCCTTTAGCTCAGGTGATTCCAGGGTTCCGGGATCAAGTCCCACATCGGGCTCTCTGCATGGAGCCTGCTTCTCCCTTTGCTGTGTCTCTGCTCTCTCTGTGTCTCTCATGAATAAATAAATAAATAAATAAATAAATAAATAAATAAATAAATAAATAAATCTTTTTAAAAAAATAATTCCCCTTATGAAATACACTGGTGTATTTAATTTAACTTTAATTTCGAAGACATATTACAATATTCTCTCCCATGTGAGAGTCTCATTTTAGAAAAGTATTAGTGTCAAATATAGCTAAGTCACAGTCTACTAATCATGAAATGCATATAAAAAAGATATGTTGTCATCTGTTATCTAGGGATTTTCCCTATTTTTCAGATTAAGCATATGGTATAGTTTGCTGTACAAACAACACTATCTTTGTTAGACTGTTGATCCCATTTGTGAAATTTAAATCTCTGAATGACTAATGATGTTCATGGGAAATGATTTTCCAATAATCACACAAGTCCCTGCAATGACCTCACTTTATTATGGCAAAGTAGTGTGTGCTTTTACTCTGGCAAATGTTTGGGCTCTCTAAATAGCTTCTTAAGGTAGGCACCTGTGGGACTGTTCGAGGATCCTTACTGCACAATGCTCACTACCCACCCCAGCTTACGTGAATGACTATGGCAGTAAGTAGTCAAAGAATTATGTAAAGAAAAGGAACTCTAATGTGTTGTTCACATTGACAGAGACCCATCTCTAAACCTGGCATGTTTCATCCATGTCCATAACCACCAAACTGGAATTATTTTGAGGTTTCTTTGTTTTGGCCAGGCTAGTTTGAATAACAGTAGCTAGCATTTATAGAGCATTTATTCTGTGCCATATGCCATTTTAAATGATCTATGTATATTATCACGTTTAATCATTGACACTCTGACACAGACACAATCTAGACACAGTGCAGTTAGGTGACTTGAAAGATTGTGTAGTTGAGCAGGTGAAGGAACTGGGTTTGAAACTCAGGCAGAGTTTCTAATTGACTCCTGAATTCCTCACTTCTAACCACTATGCTAAATTGTCTCCTTAGCAGGATGTAGATGTGACCTCAGTATCTCCTTGAATGTTTATATTTCCATTCATTCAGCTTATTTTCAAGGCTCTATTACCAAATATCTCTATTAACTTCAAATGCCCCTATTCACAAGAGAGAGAATCATTTTCTCTATCTTCTTCTCTTAAAAACTTATATAAAATGGTACACAGTTAATTATCTTTGATGACATTTTAGTATTGTTTTAATTCACCTCAAATTGCATATTCTCTGGATTAGCTTTAAAAATAACAGGGCAAGAAGAGACTGATCAGTGACTAGTTTCCAATATTCTATAAATATTTTCTAAAAGTCTACAGTTTCAGACACTGAGATCACAGCACTGTCCATTTATAAATAGTTTCCAGTTTTTGACTTTCATTTTCCAACTAGTTGAAGGGTGGGGCAGTAAAATATTTCCCATAAATAAATATAATGCTATTACATTCCATCCTCATTTTACCATTAGCTGCTGACCATCTGTCATAAAAAAGACACACTCTGAAAAGCAGTATCAAATTTTTAGAAACAGAAATAAATAGCTATGATAATATTTTCTGAGATGAAAAATTTTGAAAAAGAAAAAAAGTTACTGATTAAAAAATTCAAGAAACACCCAGAGTAAAGTCCATCCTGTTACCTCTTTGTGAGCATCGTCATTATTGTTTCCGTCTTCACCTCAAGCTACTGAGTCGTGACCATGTCCCAGGCATTGTGCTAGGTGTTTTATACATATTCTTTCACTAAATCCGCACATAAGTGTCTATGAGGTAGGTACTACTAATGTTACCTCCTGCACATGAGGAAACTGCTGCTTACAGATGTTAAGTAACTTGCCCAAAGTCACATAAATAACAAATGGAGGAGATAAGATTTGAACTAGCTCCAACTACAGAGTTCACATTTTTAGCCATTACATAGCAGACCCTTGAGCAATGTTAGGGTGGGGGGTGCTGACTCCCCGTGCAGTCAAAAATCCATGTACAGGGGCGCCTGGGGGCTCAGTGGTTGAGCGTCTGCCTTTGGCTCAGGTCATGATCCTGGGGTCCTGGGATCAGGTCCCACATCAGGTTCCCTGCAGGGAGCCTGCTTCTCCCTCTGCCTGTGTCTCTGCTACTTTCTCTATGTCTCTCATGAATAAATAAATAAAATATTTTTTTTAAAAAAGAAATCTATGTACAAGTTTTGACTCCCTCAAAACTTAACTATTAATAGTTTACTATTGACCAGACCCTTTGTATGTTAGGTGTATTGTATATTGTATTCTTACAATCAAGGAAACTAGAAAAAAGAAATGTTATTAAGAAAATCATAAGGAAAATACATTTATTGTACTGCACTATATTTATATTATAAAATCTGTGTATAAGTGGACCCAACACAGCTCACACCCATGTTGCTCAAGGGTCAATGGTACCACTGAAATTCCTGGCAGGATTTCTTTTCCTTGTTATCTGGGTCCAGGTGATATAAGGTTTGTGTAAATCCCATGCTCCTTGAAAAGCCATTTTAACATGCAAACATAACCATGAATAAAGAGTTTAGGCATGGGAATTATAAGATTTTGACTAAATTTGGTGAGGAAATATATAACTTAAATTCATTTGATATAGTGTTATATACAGAAAGATTATTTTCATGGACATTTTTATTAAGAAATCTTATTAAATTTTTAAAGTAGGCTACTTGAGAAATAAGTAATATTATTATGAATAACTGATTCACTCCCCTAAATATATCTTTTCCTATTCATTACTGAAAAATAATTTGTAGAACTTCTGGGTTAGTATCTGGGCAAACCAGCAGGGCCTAATATGCCTTTCTTCCAATTTCCATGATAATACCCATAAAGAATTACAAAAAGATGAAAACTGGCAAGAGCACTGGAAACTAAAGAGAAGACCAGATGCCAAAGTCTCCAGGGGATTTTCACTAATGCCAATGCTGAAGAGATTAACAACATATTCTTGGATTCTAGCATAAAAATCAAAACCTGATCCCAAAGAAAACAGAAAAAAGATGGATTTGCTTTGTCCACTTCTAGCTCTGGGACTCAGAGATCGCACTAAAGAAAAAATGGGCAATGATCTTCCATTAGTTGTCTTCAGAACTGGCCCATCATGTTTTTCCTCCCTCACTCCCAGTTACATCCCTCCCTATGTCCACCCAGGCAGCAAACACTAGATTACATGAAAGGAAACAGAAGACATGAGGCATAATATATAGCATTCTTGCATGTGAAGTTTTTTCCTAACAAGAAAAAAAAATCCAAATCTGAACAAACCCCTAGAGTGCTACATACTGTGGACTTAGGGTAGAAGTACTTCTTTTTTTTTTAAGATTTTATTTATTTATTTATTTATTTATTTATTTATTTATTTATTTGAGAGAGAGAGCAAGAGCACAAGTGGGGGGGATAGGGGCAGAGGGAGAGGGAGAAGCAGACTCCCCACTGAGCAGGGAGCCCCACACAGGGCTGGATCCCAGGACCCCGAGATCATGACCTAGCTGAAGGCAGACATAACCAACTGAGCATCCCAGAGTTCCAGGGTAGAAACTCCTTTATTAAAAAGGTTGGTAAAGTAGATAAAAAAATAACACATCATTCCTTAAATATTTTGCTTTAACTTAAAAACATATATATTCACTTGGCATTTTTTGAATGTGGCTACTGGTTAGAATTCCCTGCCATCCTTATTTCATCAACCATACTTATAATGCTTCTTTATAGTTTCTAGGGCTGTTTTTCTTTTCTTTCCTTTAAAATTTTAAATTTAAGTTTAATTTATTTAACACATACTGTATTATTAGTTTCAGGAGTAGAATGTAGTGATTCCTCAGTTGCACATAATACCCTGGAGCTGTTTTTCTTAAACTAGAGGAAGAGCCTAAGAACATGTGAGTTTCCAGATTTCTAGAGAATAATGGTGGCCATTAAAGTTTAAACTCACCACATATTCTCCTTAGAAGCCATATTGAAAAGGAAAGAAAGTGCGGGTGCCTGGGTGGCTCAGTCAGTTAGGCATCTGACTTTGGCTCAGGTCATGATCTCAGGGTCCTGGGATAGAGCCCCACAGTGGGCTCTCTGCTCAGCGGGGAGTCTGCTTCTCCCCACTGTCTCTGCCTCCCTCTGTCTCTCCCCCTGCTCGTTTTGTCTCTCTCAAATAAATAAAATCTTAAAAAAAAAAAAAAAAAGGAAGGGAAAGAAAGTAAAATCATCCAATGCTTAAGCCTACAACATAAGTGGGAGCCAGAACATGTTTAAATTTCAGGTAGCTGTGAGGAAATAATCATCTTAGACCCGAAGAGTCAGTGCTAGTGACAATCAGGGCAGAGTCAGGTTGGCATCATGCAAAAGAGAGTGAGGGGGCACAAGAGGGAAGGGACTCATGAGGACTGCACCTGGTAAAATAAACCCTAGAAAAAGAGGGCCCCACCCTGAGTGATGAAATGGATCAGCGGACCGGCCTCAGAGGAGTCAAAAGGAAGGGCTTAGACGCTGCGCAGGACAAGAGTGGCAGTCTCAGGAAGATACCAATTCTTACAGGAACCGGTGAATAATAGGTGTCTTTTGGAGAGTGAATGATAAAAGGGGAAAAAGGAAGAGGCAAAAAATCAGAGTCCTACTGAAACAACCTAGTATCACAGAATCACAAGAAGGCAGACTAGAAAAATAGGGGCAACATTTATTTTAAAAAGTGCACTTCAGGGGCATTTGGGTGGCTAGTGGTTGAATGTCTGCCTTCAGCTCAGGTCATGATCATAAAAACTCATAAATCAGGGACAGTCTGTAAAGATATTAGGATAAAGGTGAGCACTAGAATAAAATGTAAATCATTCTAAATATATTAAAGGAATAAAAAAATCAAAGATCAAAGATGAGAGTAAATATAACATAAAACAATATGATAAAGCTAGGAATAAAAATACCGGCCATTGCAATATATATAAACTCATCTACTAAAATAAAATATTTTCTTTTTTTTTAAAAAAGATTTATTTATTTATTCATGAGAGGCACACATAGAGAGAGCAAGGCAGAGACAGAGGCAGAGGGAGAAGCAGGCTCCATGCAGGGAACCTCATGTGGGACTCGATCCCGGGACTCCAGGTTCACGCACTGGGCCAAAGGCAGGTGCCCAACCGCTGAGCCACCCAGGCATCCCAATAAAATATTTTCTGACTAGATCACCAAGAAAAACCTAACACTATACCTAACAACCACAAAATACACATACTTTTCAAGTTCACATGGCAGAGACACCAAGAAAGATCATACATAGAGCCAAGGCCAAATTGAAAAGAACTCAGTAATGTAAAGTATGTCCTCTGACCACAACAGAATTAAACAAAAAAATCAATAACTACAGAAAACCTAACATATTTGCATATTAAGCAACATACTTCTAAATACTTGGTCAAAGAAGAGATCATTTGCCCTACCCCTACTGTTAAACTTACCACTAATTTTAATGTCAATTTTACTTTGTCAGATATCAAGATTATAAATAAACTCAGCTTTCTATTTGTTTGCAGGCAAATCCTTGCTGTAATGGTAATTACCATTGCAGAAGACAATAAAGCAATGTCTATAGACTCTTGGAGGAGAAGAAATTTGGCAAGATTTGTCAGATTATTATTTAAGTGCAAAGGCTAATAAATATTTCATATGGAAAGATTTATTTAAAAAAAACTCCTTATCATATATGTACCACTACTGAAAATTACTTTAAAATATGGAGCAACCGGGCAGCCTAGGTGGCTCAGCAGTTTAGTGCCACCTTCAGCCCAGGGTGTGATCTTGAAGACCCGGGATCTAGTCCCACGTCAGGCTCCCTGCATGGAGCCTGCTTCTCTCTCTGCCTGTGTCTCTGCCTCTCTCTCTCTCTCCCTCTCTCTCTCTCTGTGTGTCTCTCATGAATAAATAAATAAAAATTTTTAAAAATAAAATATAATAAGGGTAGCCCGGGTGGTGCAGCAGTTTAGCACCTGCCTTCAGCCCCCGGGATAGAGTCCCATATCGGGTTCCCTGCATGGAGCCTGCTTCTCCCTCTGCCTGTGACTCTGCCTCTCTCTCTGTGTGTCTGCCATGAATAAATAAATAAAATCTTTTAAAAAAATAAAAATAAAATAAAATAAAACAAAATAAATAAATAAAATAAAATATGGAGCAACCGATCAGAAGAGTAATTAAAATTAGGAACTGAAGAATGGCAAAGCTATATAATAAAAGGCGGTTGGTAACATTAAAGATAATTAAACATATAGATCAACATATATAATTTCTCTATTATGTGATAACACTGAATGCAGAAGAAAAGCTTTGAAGAGTTGTAAGATGTATAATATCATGTCTCAGAAGGCTGGGTCTATGATCCCAGATTAAATTAACAAGCATTTGAAAGTGGAAAATAAGCAGGAAAATATTGATCAAGAAAGGAAAGGCACAATAAAATTTTCTTTGAGTATGTCTGCCTCCAAACAAGACAGAGTAGCATGCAGGGTGGATTTACCTCCTACCTAAAACAACCTCAGGAAAAACAGACAGGGGTGCCTGGGGTGGCTCAGTCAGTTAGGCATCTGCCTTTGGCTCAGGTCATGATCCCAGGGTCCTAGGATTGAGTCCCACATGGGGCTCCCTACTCAGTGGGGAGCCTGCTTCTCACTCTCCCTCTATTCCTCCCCCCTGCTCGTGTGCTCACTCTCTTTCTCAAATAAATAAATAAATAAATAAATAAATAAATAAATAAATAAATAAAATCTTAAAGAAAAAAAAAGAATATGTAAAACAATAGTTTTCAAAACAAGGAATATCAGGCAAAGGACAGTGATCTCTGAGGGGTAGGAGACAAAGGAGTTGAGTCTTATTGGTACCCTAGCTTACTACCTTGAGAGAGTTTTCAGACCTTGGTGCACAGAAGGGGAACTGAGGCATAGCCCAGTGGACTCCCTGAGTTGAGGAGGTAGCGCTAAGGGTCCAGACAGACCAAGGGATTGAAAAGTTCATAGGGTGGAGTACCAGAGAAGAGAAAGCTGGCCAGAAAGAGATTTGCAGAGGGTCCCTTAAACTATTTAGCTGAGCACCAATCAGATGTATGCAAGGGAATTACTTCAAACTGGGAAAAGAACCATCTGAAGAGATGAGAGGGAACAGTGGCCAGTAGTCACAGAGTTGGGGACAGCACATGCTCCCTCCAGCCAGATTCACAGGGCACTGCGTAGAGTACTGGGAAGGTGCTGACTCAGTAGTAGTAGGAGGAGGAGGAGGAGGAGGAGGAGGAGAATAATTAGTTCTAAACGGAGCAAAGGTCTGGACCTGCCTAATAAATTACGAAGCAACACCCAGAAGAATCTAACTATTACTAAGTAGAATAAAGCAAGATTTATAACAATACATAAATATCTAGCAGCTAACAAGGTAAAATGCACAATGTCCAGCATCAAATCAAAGATTAAAAGTCATGGAAACATGACCCATAGTTAAGAGAACTATCGTCCCTTCACAACCAACCCAGAACTAACTTGGATGCTGGAATTAGCAGCAGTCATTAAAAGTTATTTTAGGGGCAGGAGTCTGCTTCTCCTCCCTCTGCCACTCCCCCTGCTTGTGCTTGCCTTCTCTCACTCTCTCTTTGTCAAATCAATAAATAAATAAAATCTTTTTTTTTTTTTTTAAATCTTCATTCAGAGGTTCTTAACCTTTGGCTCATTGACCATTATTTTCTTTCTTTTTTTTTAAAGGTTTTATTTATTTATTCAGAGAGAGAGAGAGAGAGGCAGAGACACAGGCAGAGGGAGAAGCAGGCTCCGTTCAGGGAGCCTGACGTGGGACTCGATGGATGGGTCTCCAGGATCAGGCCCTGGGCTGAAGGCAGCGATAAACTGCTGAGCCACTGGGGCTGCCCGACCATTATTTTCACTGGCCTTCATGGTATCTGTGAAAGTGGGGTTAAAAGTGACTTATTTTCCCTTTAGTTTTCCTCTTGAAATTGAATCCATAGTGGGGGAAGTTTAAGTTGTTGTTGTTTTTAGCTTTACTTATTATTTTTTTGGGGGGTGGGGGAGAGAGAGAAAGAGAGACAGTGCACGCACAAGAGGAGAGCGGAGAGGGAGAAGCAGACTCTCCACTGAGCAGGGAGCCCAACACGGGGCTTGATCCCAGGACTCTGAGATCATGACCTGAGCTGAAGACAGATGCTTAACTGACTGAGCCATCTAGGTGCCCCAAGTTTTAAGTTTCTAAGTTATTAAAATTTTAAGATATTTTACATCATCAGATAATATTTGATTCTCACTATTGTCATCTTATAACATCAAGAAGAGTTTCTCATTGATTACAAAGAAAAAAGATGCTTACCATTATGATTAAGGGTTCTGCTTGTGTTTATATAAGTGTAATAAAATGAGTTTTTAAAAAAGCAGAAAGAGAAAAAACACTGTGAGATAATGATCCTTTGAAATGCCTTAAAACAGCCTATAGGCTCCTTATCAAGTTGAAAGTGGAAAAACCATACAGAACTGGAAAGAACTTAGAGAAGCTGTGTCTCTAGAACTGATAATATGCTCTGTGGTTTGGAACAGAATTAAAAAACAAGCAGTTGAAGGAGCTCCTGTTGCAAATAATGTCACTTGCTCCAGAACTACTGATTCTTTTGATATATTTAATATTTTGAAGCAGGTCTAAGAGGAACTGATAACTGTGCAACTAGCAAAACCTCTGATGCTCACAGCATAGCCAACTCCATTACTGGAATTCCTATTTCATGAAACCCTTTTGAAATTTTCAAAAATTAGCATTATCTTGAAACTGGCATTCCAAGTAAATATCTGAAAGTTCCAGAACCCTGGGCACAGATCAAGTGTCTCTGACATTTGGCTGCCCATTTGTTTTTGCTGCTTTGGAAAAGAAGCTCCAGATGTCAATGTGACTGGTTGCTTTCACTATGAGCAGTCATGGCGAATGTTGCGCCACTCATACCGAATGATGGCCTGCCCAATGCTGGGAGAAGCATCAACTTCAAGGCCAGAGGGGCTGAGTCATCTTTCAGGATCTTTCATCAAGAAATAGAAGAATGAGAGTAGTTGTTCACTTACTAAATAGAAATTTGCTGGATTTCCAGAGCAAAGTCTTGAAATGCTTAATTAAACTTTGGGCAGAAATTTTACTTTTTTTTTTTTTTCCAAACAGAAAAGGAAAGCCCACTGTCTCATGGTGTAGCATACTTGGACAATATTTTTGGCCGTATCTCTTGGCTAAGGCCCTGCAGTCAGTATTATGTATGCTGCTCAAGAATGGAGAACTCTTGTTCTATTAGAGCTGGGTCACCAGGAGTTCAGTATCCTTCTAACACTCCCCTAATCTGGAGTTAAAGGTGCCCAAACTTTTTCCAGTTTCTTTGTAAGTAGAAGTAAACATGTGCCAAACTCTTAAAGGTTACTCGTAATCAATAAAATCTTAAGATTGAAATGTGGATATATAATCCAAAATTTGGTGATACACACAAACATCAAAGACTTAGACTTTGCCAAAGAAAACAGCCTCAGTGAGCTGGGGGCAGAGGAAATTATTCAAACTGAATTCAACTATTTCCCAACTAAGGCTGCTCTCGTTTGGCAAAGTGTACTACAGAGTTTTGATTCCATTTGCTATGGTGTGCTTTTGCAAGCCAGGATTTTACACTTTTGCCACCAAAACAAAACAAAACAAAAATCAAAACTGATTGGATGTCAAGCATGACACATATGTTATCATATAAAAACCACTCAAAACTTTCTCCTATTTCTTTAAATCAAACCTCAACACCTTTCACAGTGAAATTAGCAATCAGCTGAAGTTCAAGTTTTGCTTGGCATGGAAATTTTTATTCTGTTTCCTTATCATAAAGCAGGTATTAATTTTTGCATGAAAAATTAACGAGAGGGAGGTGCTTGTGTGGCCCAGTCCAAAGTGCATGCAACTGATCTTGGGATTGTGTGTTCGAGCTCCATATTGGTGTAGATTACTAAAAAATTACATAAACTTAAAAAAATAAAGTAACAGATTTTCTTTAAAAAAATTGAGACAGGTTTATAAAGAATGTTTCTCGTATTTTTCTATGTTTAGTCACAGAAAAAATGTATCATCAGTGTTTAATATCACAAAAATTAATTCTTTTTTTTTAAAGATTTTATTTATTCATGAGAGACAGAGAGAGAGACAGAGAGAGAGAGAGAGACAGAGAGACAGAGAGAGAGAGAGAGGCAGAGACCCAGGCAGAGGGAGAAGCAGGCTCCATGCAGAGAGCCCGATGTGGGACTCGATCCCGGGACTCCAGGATCAAGCCTCAGGCTGAAGGCGGCACTGAACCACTGAGCCACCCAGGCTGCCCTCAAAAATTAATTCTTTATAAATTTTTGTGCATATGTTTAGGTACTTTTCTTCTGTAAATTCACAGCTTTCAGAGTCTCAAAGAAGTCTGTGAATCAAAACCCTAGAAAAAACTCATTCCTCTCATTTAGATATCAACCTAACATAACACACATAATCTTCTCTCAACAGCTAAGAATTATATGGAAGAAAATCAAAGCATCACACTTAGAAGAAAATATTTAGCACATTTCAGGCTGAGAAAAAGCCTCTGACCAAAAAGAAGCAAAAGAAAAACTGATTTCAGCAAGAAAACTCAAACTTCAATAAGTAAATGTAAAGAGTCACATTTTCAAAAGCGTAAATACAAATGGAATATAAACATTTTAAAAATTCAAGTTAAAATGAGATAATTTTGCCTATGATATTAAGAAAGAGGTTTTTTAAAGCTATATAAGGAAAATCTGTGAAGGAGATGAGAATTCTCATATACCAGTGGAATAAGAGTACACTGGTACTTTTTGGGAAGGCAATGTTATAATGTGTATCAAATGCTTTCAAAATAGTCATCTCTAAATACTGTACGAGGGGATCCCTGGGTGGCTCAGTGGTTTAGTGCTGCCTTCAGCCCAGGGCGTGATCCTGGGGTCCTGGGATCAAGTCCCACGTCGGGCTCCTTGCATGGAGCCTGCTTCTCCCTCTGCCTGGGTCTCTGCCTCTCTCTCTCTCTCTCTCTGTGTGTCTCTCGTGAATAAATAAATAAACTCTTTAAAAATTTTTTTAAAAAATAAATAAATACTGTATGATATCTCATTTATGTGGAATCTAAGAAAAGGGGGGGTGGCTGAACTCTTAGAAACAAGTAGAATGATGGTTGCCAGGGGCTGGAGGGCGGGGGATCTAGGGAGATGTTGCTCAAAGGGTACAAACTTCCAGCTATTAGATGATTAAATCCTGGGGATCTAATGTACAGCACGCTGACTACGCGTCACAATACTGTATCATATACTAGAGAGTTATTAAGAGAGTGGATCTTAACTGTTCTCACACACATAAAAATAGTAACTATGGGAGATGATAAACATGTTAACTAACCTTATTTTGGTCATCACTTTCCAGTATATATGTGTATCAAATGATCACATTGTACACCTTTAGTTTACACAATGTTTTATGTCATCTATATCTCAATAAAGCTGGAAAAATGAAATTAAACTATACATCATTTTTCCTCCCATTAGGAATTCAGCAGTCATAAGTCAGTGAGAGGAGAGAAAGGTGTCAGACAATGTTTGACTCAACGACAGAACACTAACCACCCAGCATGTCCCTTGAATATACATCTCTGATTGCGGTGTGTTGCCTCATGGTTGAATGATGAAATATAAAGACAATTCAACAAAATCAACTTCCAGATTTAACTTGATACCTATTTTCTTCATTCTCCAAAATTAGGCAAACTTTTTCAAGGTTTGTGTTCCATAGCAACACAAGAAGAACAACTAAAAATGCATGCAATAAAGCTGACATTCAAAAAAAGTAAGTAGGGATGCCTGGGTGGCTCAGCGGTTGAGCTCTGCTTTCAGCTTAGGGTGTGATCCTGGGGTTCGGGGATTGAGTCCCGCATCGGGCTCCTTGCGTGAAGCCTGCTTCTCCCTCTGCCTGTGTCTCTGCTTCTCTCTGTGTGTCTCTCATGAATGAATAAATAAAATCTTAAAAAAACAAAACAAAAAAGTAAATATGTAGAACTCATTCTTTTGAATAATAATTTAATTTTAAATAATTTCTATATAACGAGAAGTATCCAAAATATAGACAGAGATTTTATGAAGAAATTGTTTACTCCAGTGTTAATGATAAAAAAAATAAAGATCAATCTATAGTAAGGGAATTGTTAAGGATATCAAGGTATATGACAGAGGGGCACCTGGGTGGCTCAGTGGTTGAACCTCTGCCTTTGGCCCAGGGCGTGACCCCGGGGTCCCGGGATCGAGTCCCACGTCAGGCTCCCTGCATGGAGCCTGCTTCTCCCTCTGCCTGTGTCTCTGCCTCTCTCTCTGTGTCTCTCATGAATAAATAAATAAAATCTTTTTTAAAAAAGGTTAATGACAGAATATGTAGTCATTGAAATAATATTTGCAATGAGTTTCTTGGACAACATGATTAAAACTGATGATGTGTGAGTTGAGGAAAAAAAGAGGCAGCAAAAAAAATGCTAGGAAAAATTTTAAGGGAACATGACATGTTTATGGTAGCTGTTTCCAGGTAAGATCTGGGTGGTTATTTTTATTGTCTGTGCTTTGCAAGTTATCTACAATGAGTATATATTACTGATACCCAGGGAAATTACATAGAGTCAGCATAGAACACGTGTGTACATCTCATGTTTAGATCATGAAGAGGGGCAGAAAGATTTTAGAGAAAAAGAAAAATGTCATCTTGTATGAATGAGCAAATAATGAGCATAAACTTTCAAAACAACTAATGAGAGAAAAAGTTTTCTTGTTTACTTCTTGGCTTAGCTGTTTGATGAGGTGGATACGGCTCTGTTCTCTTTAAATGGCAAATCATAAACTGGTCGTCCAATCCAAATGGAAAAACCAACTTCTCAGGCAAGAATAGGAGGAAACAATTTGGGGCTGGTTAGGATTTTTCCCCCAAAATAGTATGATTTAGAAGAAGGACTGAAGTAATAGTTGGAAAATAGGAAAAGGTAAAAAAAGAGCTCCTGATACTTTAAATTTTGCTGTTTGAGAAAAGATCTTTTAAATTTGATAAATTCTCTTAAAAAAAAAAAAAACTTGGGAACTTTGAATTGCAAAGTAATTGAAAGAAAAAGGACACAAAGCTAATGGAATCAGAATTTCCCCTGGGTCTGTAGGAGATGAAGACCTTCCCTAGTCTCACCTCCTGGATGAGAT
This sequence comes from Canis lupus dingo, assembly GCF_003254725.2. NCBI lineage: Eukaryota > Metazoa > Chordata > Mammalia > Carnivora > Canidae > Canis > Canis lupus. The sequence goes on along the minus strand of NC_064245.1, from coordinate 27,857,352 downwards.
TTCATTACAAAGGAACCAATAGACTCCATGCTTGTCAGAGGCCAAACAGCCCTGCCCAATGCTACTTTCATCCATTCTTAAGCTCATAGGACATTTTAAATTTTAGCATCAAAACTAAAATTCCTTTGCATAAAGTAATCTTATCTCAAACACTACTATTTATTTTTATTTATTTATTTTTTAAGTAGGCTTCTTGGCCAGTGTGAAGTCCAATGTGGGGCTTGAACTCATGCCCCGAGATCAAGACCTGAGCTGAGATGAAGAGTTGGACGCTTAACCGACTGAACCATCCAGGTGCCCAAAACCTCCTATTTTTAATACTGAATATCACTTACATAAAAATTGATAATATAAATATTAGAAATAACCAGTATATCCAGCACTTGGGGATTGGTTAAATTATGGTATATCCATACTATGCACTATGGATTATAAACCTAAATGTCTACAGGGACCAGGTAGTTAACACCAGTGAATGGAGTGGGCCTGGGTTGGGATTTGGGGGCAATGGAGACAAGTGATTTGAAGAGGGAATACTCTAAGGAAGACAGAAACAACTTGATTCCTGTCAGTTGGCTTTGTGGTAAGGTTGGATCCCTGTGTTGCCAGAATTGCCTATTTTTAAAAAGTTTTATGTGGAAATAATATCAAATTTAAAGAAAGTTGCAAAACTAAGAAATACTAAAAGAACCACCTATGCCCTTTACCCAGATAATCTGACTGTTAATATTTGACTCAGTATGTATTTTTCCTCTCTGTGTACACACACACACACACACACTGTATATCTCGAACTATATAGGAAATACATGCACATAATTTTTTCTGAACCATCTGAGGATATGTTAACATGTTATCGTAACACTTTACTCCTACTCGACTGCATGTTTCCTAAGAATAGAAACCCTACTATTTTTGAGATGGAGCATCTGGAGTGGGATGAAGAAGAGAACACGAGGAGGTTGTCTCCTCCTGGCCATTAGGGTAGTCAATCAGCCACTTTTTCTCCCTCTGTAACACTTTTTCTCCCTCTGTAACACCAAAGAGAGGTTAAATCCTATTGCACTAGACAACTGCCATTCCACCAGTAAAATATATGTACGATATGTGCACATTTATTTATAACTTGGATATATGTGCTAATCTTCTAATACGTGCTGTACCTTATAAAACATATTCTTAGACAAAATTAAGATAAAATCAAAAACAAATACAAGCTTATAATTTTCTTCCTGCACCCCTGGAGGTGTGTACCTCCATTTTTCTACGCTGTGGCGGCTAAACCGGAAAAGGACTGCCACCATTTCCGAAGCTGAGTCTGGGTTCTGCTCCCCAGCGTACCTCCTTACGTCTGCCAACTCTCCTCCACAACACACGTCCTTACTGCCTTCACAGTGTTTACGGCTACTGGAAGTCATCTTGCTTATTTATGTGTTTAGTTATTTCCTCTCTGCACTCCCTGCCCTCCCTCACCTTCTCTACTAGAACACAAGCTCCATGAGAGCCAAAATCTTGTCTGTCTTGCTCACTTGGAACTCCCCCACCGCTAAAACAGGGGTGGGTGGTGCAGGGCAGCCCGGGTGGCTCAGCGGTTTGACGCTGCCTTCGGCCCAGGGCATGATCCTGGAGACCCGGGATCGAGTCCCACGTGGGCTCCCTGCATGGAGCCTGCTTCTCCCTCTGCCTGTGTCTCTGCCTCTGTGTGTGTGTGTGTGTGTGTGTCTCTGTGTCTCTCATGAATAAATAAATAAAATCTTAAAAAAAAAACAAACCGAGGTGGTTCATAGTGGGTGCTCATTAGATACTCTCTGGTTCCCATTCCAGCTCTATCCCCTGTGTAGCGCTCCATTCTCCCAGCAGACAACAGGGCAGGTCCCCCGACCTCCAGGAAGCAAACAATACCCCATCCTACCCCTTTGAGAAGCTTCTCTGCTTAAAAAAACACCTGTAGAGGGCAAGCAGCTGAAGACAATCTTCCTCTTTGTATCAAACACGTGGCCACAATCTCAAATCCAGAACATCTCTATACATCCTGACAATAGTTCTAAAGACATTTTATTCTTTCTAAAAAATAATTTATTTGTGGGCACCTGGGAGGCTCAGTGGTTGAGCATCTGCCTTGGGCCCAGGGCGTGACCTTGGGGTCCCGGGATCGAGTCCCACGTCGGGCTCTCCGCACGGGGCCTGCTTCTCCCTCTGCCTCCCTGTCTCTTGTGGATACATAAATTTCAAAAATCTTTAAAAAAATAATTTACCGGTAAGCTGAACTATCATTTCCACTCAGCCCCCCAGGCTGCTCTTGCCGCCCGCCCCGGGAGGGAACAAAGGAGACTGAGCAGTACCTGATGGTCCTCCACACGTCGAAGCCATCCAGAGGCTTGGTGCCCTTCGTGCTGCCCCCGGCCAGCCCCACGAGGGTGGGCAGCCAGTCGGAGATGTGGACGAGCTCCCGGCTCTTCACCCCCTTCCGCTTCAGCAGGGGGCTCGCCACGAAGCCCACCCCTCGAACGCCTCCTTCCCACAGGCTCCATTTTCGTCCTCGAAGCGGCCAGTTGTTGCCCCCCGCCAGCGTCTGTCCTCCGTTATCTGAAATACAATAAGGTCTCTGCATGAGGACGACGCCAGACACATTTAAGGACCCAAGGGGTCTATGCTGCTTTGAAATGCTGCTTAAGAGGGGCCCCCAGTGGGCCCAGTGGTTGAGCGTCTGCCTGCGGCCCAGAGCATGACCCCGGGGTCGTGGGATCGAGGCCCGCCTCGGGCTCCCTGCGCGGAGCCTGCTTCTCCCTCGGCCTCTCTCTCTGTGTCTTGAATGAATAAACAAATAAAACCTTTTTTAAAAAATTAAAAAATAAATGCTGCTTAAGAACTAAGACAGATGCTCCCTCCTTACCATGTCCCATCCTAACCTCCCCTCTTGCACCCACACCTCCCCCTATTACACAGAATCAGAGGGCGCCGTGGCACCAATCTGACAGCAGACCTTCAAATCTCTTGGGTCGGGTCGCTGGAAAGCAAGGAAGTCCCCAGAGGAGAGCTGCTTGGGTTACAGCCCTGCATGGATAATCAATGACTGGGCTGCAAATGCATGCATGCAATTGTGGGTGAGGCAAAATGAATCCAGGTAAGCTAAGCCTCTCACGGTCCACAAAAAGAAACCTCAAGTGAAATTTCACTTAGTGAGTTAAAGCTCCTGATAATGGGGACAGCAGACCTTTCTCTTTTACTCTCCTGGAAAAAGTTTCTAACATTTAAACTGGTAACTGGATTAAGCTTCTACTCCCTGGTGATTTGAACTCTTTCTTAAGTGTGAAAGTTGAAGATTTCTCCAGTGGGCTAAAGGTCTCTGTAAACACAGCAGTCGGGTGGAAAACATCATTGCAAGAAAAATTCCTCCCTTGTTGAGAGGACAAAGCTTCATGTGATACACCGTACCAGGGAAGAGAAAGGTTCTTTTCTAAGACAACTGATGGTGAAGCCAGAGGACAAGTTACAAGAGTGACTGAAATGAAGTATCTTACCAGCTGGGTGGAACTCAGTTAGAAATTAAATTGGACTGTAGGAAAAAAAAAAATTTAAAGTGGTATTTCTTGTATACTGAGATGTTAGAATCATTGATATAACCAAAAGTATCCATACATTTAGGTGACTCTACAGACACATTTGAAATAACCCTTATTGGCATATGTATTACACCCCAATTAAATGTTTTTTAAACCACTGTTATCCAAATGAACCACATGAGGGCAGCAGGACAGGCCTGCTCTGGAGAACCTTATATATAAAAATCTGACACAGAAATCAACACCAAAACCACAGGAAACACATGGAAGGAAAAATAACTGGCATTGCTAAGCACCTACCACGTACCAGGTACCATGGTAAGTTCATATTATCTCTCCCAGGATCTGAAATCTGAGAGACCCGGAATTGAAGCTGATGCCAACCACTCACGAGCCATGTGACCCTGGGCGATATGCTACCTCAGAGTCCTTACATTCAATGTAGAGATAATAATTCCTAGCTCATGCATTATGATGAAAATTAAATGACACTGTTGATGATAATTGCTTGTCTGGGTACCTGGCACAACCTCCGTGCTCAATAAATGGTAGCTAATATTTATAACTCAGTCTAACATAATAATTGTTTCATTGTTAAAAAGAAGAAGATTGAAAAGTCCAAATAGCTAGTAAGTGGCAAAGCTAAGATTCAAACAAGGCCTGTGTGACTCTCCAGGTGCCTTCTGCCCCCAGAGAACCATGTTGCTGATGTCCCCAGTATGAAGTGGGCTTTACCCCAATACCCCGACAGGCCACATAAAGCTTCACTGCCTAATGAAAACCATAGGCACAGTAAATCTCAGCGAAGTGCAGACTCTTCCTTTTCATACAGCAGAAGGTGATGCTAATTCCCTTTAGAGGAACCTTTGTTGCTTATGGATAAGAAATTCAAGGCTCTACTGCCAAGGAGGCTTCTATTCAAACCCTTAACATACCAAGTGCCTGGTTCTTCTCTGTGTTTGGTGAAGGGAAGGAGCAGAGTGGAGCTAGATTACATGAAGGTAACAATTCTTCAACACACGGGTGGGCAACGACCTGCCTCATCCTTTGCTATCATAGACTTCAAAGAACTTTTCCTTGAACCTTACATCTCTTCTTGACAAAGAGTCAAGGCCCAAACAGTCACCCAATCCTGTATGCTTGTTTGTCTATATATTTTGAGATTTTATTTGTTTACTCATGAGAGACCCAGAGAGAGAGAGGCAGAGACACAGGCAGAGGGAGAAGCAGGCTCCGGGCAGGGAGCCCGATGTGGGACTCGATCCCAGGTCTCCAGGATCACGCCCTGGGTCAAAAGCAGATGCTCAACTGCTGGGTCACCCAGGCGTCCCCCAAGCCAGTTTATTAATACCCTTTCTATTTTACATGAGCAAATCTGTATATTCAAAACAAGAGGCCACCACCTTCTGACAGAAGAGATTGCTCCCTACGCCTTACACTTCACAGCACATCAGTCACCCATAAGCAACATTTTGAAACTGAAAAGGAGGTGCTGTTCGTTTTATACAAAAATACACTGGAAAGAAACGCTTCCACTCTGCCCGTGAGCTCAAGAACGGCTGAAGAACAGCCAAGAACTGGTATTTCGCCCTTTTATTAGACTGCTATAAACGATACCGGCTCAGTGCTTGTAGAAGACACCTGCTGTCTCCATTTTAAATAGATACACCCTTTGAGATGTTATATAATGTCTATTTCAGTTCCATGTCCTTGCTAATGCTTAATACAAAAATACTAGATGATGGCGGTGGAGGAAAGGCATGTGGAGATGAGGAAGAGAAGGATGGTGGCTGGGTCTGCAGTCTGACTCTAGGAGCAGCCCTTCAGGTAGGACTCTAAAAGGAGAATAGCCAGGGCAGCTGGGTGGCTCAGTGCTCAAGTGTCTGCCTTTGACTGAGGGCATGTTCCTAGGGTCCTGAGATCGAGTCCCATGTCGGGCTCCTTGCATGGAGCCTGCTTCTCCCTCTGCCTGTGTCTCTGCCTCTCTCTCTCTCTCTCTCTGGGTCTCTCATGAATACATAAATAAAAATCTTAAAAAAAAAAAAAAAAAGGAAAGTATTCTGTGCTGTAAAGAGAATTTGGCCACTAGGGCTGGAAGGTGTTTCTAGATCTTATGGGGGGTAGAAGGTGCCAATGCAGTGAGTATGACTGTTTTTGCCATTAGCTCACTGGGCTGTTTTCCCCATTAGCAATGATGGGGGATTTTATCACCTGTCACGTTTTGAAGAGCACTCTGGAGAGAAAGTGCCGTCAACTGGCACACTGCGACTTACTCTCTCGGACATCCATCACAGAGCCAATGGCACAACAGCAGCATGAAGAGGTCCATTTGGCTTTGCCTGGGGCCTGCATCTCCCCAGGTGGCACCTGCCTGATGGCCACCATTTATCAACAAAGGGTAGATTCCACAGTTGGGCTCTTCAGAGAGCCCACAACTGCTGCTGTGCTTCAGTTCTAGCACAGTCCCCCGGGTATTTCGAGAAGTTGGACATAAACCTGACCACAGTCACAGCAAGAATACAAGCTCATTTGGAATATGGCTTCCTATGTTGTTCACTTAAATCTGACTAATTAAAATTAAAAAAGACATTGGAACCATCACCAGTTTTCTTTTCACTCTCTCTCCTAATTTTCTTTTGGAGAAAAGTTAACTTTTGTTTCTTGCTAAGAATTAGTTTTCAAGAGAAAATCTTCTTGTTTCATTTCCTGACTGGCTTACGAAAGAACTTCCAAAACAAAATAAGATGACTCCAACTAATAATGGGAGCTCTGAAATTTTTTTTTTCAGGGAAGTAGTTTTTCAGCAAAATTTTTGGCAGAGGGAAAACCTAATTATAAAGACTCTGCTGTCTAGAAAAGAAATGTCAAAATAAAACTAATGTTGTCTTATACAGATGGCAAATCTCACTTTATTATTCCTTCCTGAACAAAAATAACTGTTACAAAGTCATGGAAAAACATTGGTTAGCCAGAGATCGGAGCAAATGCATGAAGTACATGACAATGAATCCTCATCCTGACCCAGATGATAAAAGTTAAGGTGGAACCATGACAACAAAATTAATTTTTAGGACTACTCCCGACAGGGTATCGTTGTGGCTTGGCCATGGAAGGGCGCCCTGAACATCAAGTGTACTTCTATGTCATTGCTCCCTAACCCGGGCTTATCCAGGACATCGTCCTCACTCTGATTCAGGGATCCTAAAATAAAAAAAAGAAAGAAAGACTCCAATAGCCTTGCATCAGGACCTGGACTTTCCTTTCAACAGGGCCAGCAATGTTAGTGGGACAGATGAATAGACAACATGATTTCACATACTAAGATGCCTCCTTCTCTTAAAAGAGGACCCGCTTGCTGATGGTTGATGCTTTTAAACTAGTTTTTTAAAAATTTTGGGATCCCTGGGTGGCTCAGCGGTTTAGCGCCTGCCTTCGGCTCAGGGCGTGATCCTGGAGACCCAGGATCGAGTCCCGCATCGGGCTCCCTGCATGGAGCCTGCTTCTCCCTCTGCCTGTGTCTCTGCCTCTCTCTCTCTCTGTCTGTGTCTCTCATGAATAAATAAATAAAAATCTTTAAAAAAATTTTTTGTTAACTAAAATGAAAATCAAAGGGTTACTATATGTCTTAGAAGTCATCTAGACGATTAGGTAAATTCAATCTTCTCCTACTAAAAGATCTTGGAGAAAATATCTACCTGGATATTCAACTTACAATCTACTGTTCTTGTCTTTCCCTCTTGTTCTACATTCAATTTCTGATTGAATGTGCATTCCCTTCTGCTAAGTCTAACTTTCAAATGGATTTGAAACCCATCCACTCCTATATACCCCAGGGCCTCATGTCTTTCCACTTGGATATACAGGAACTTACAGATTGCTTCACTTTGCTGTCAGAGGCATCCTTGTGAAGCCCTAAACCAATCAAGTCATGTTCATGTTTAAAGATCTCTACTAGCTTTCTCATCAGGAAAAAGTTCAAGCTTCAGCCCCCATATAGAATCCTATACAGTGGCACCTGGGTGGCTTAGTGAACATCAGCCTTTGGCTCAGGGCGTGATCCCGGGGTCCTGGGATGGAGTCCCACATCTGGCTCCCTGTGGGGAGCTGGCTTCTCCCTCTGCCTGTGTCTCTGCCTCTCTCTGTGTGTCTCTCATGAATAAATAAATAAAATCTTTAAAAAAAAGAATCCTTTACATGTGGCCCCAATCTACTTATTGGGCATCAAAACTTGCCCTCCTGCATAAAAAGTGCCTTGTGCTGGAGCACCTGGTTGGCTTAGTTGGTAGAGAGTGAGACCCTTGATGTCGGGGTTGTGGGTTTGAGCCCCATATTAGGTGTGGAGATTACTTAAAAAATAAAAGCTTAAAAAAAGTGCCCAGTGTTTCATTCATGTAGAACTAACCTCACCTTGTTGTTAGGATATGTCATGCCCCTTCATGCTGACTTTGCCCCTGTACATGTTAATTCTTCCACCTAAAATGCTCTCCTTCTTCTTTCCTGCCCAACTTAAATTTTAATTCTCAGGATAAATGTTACATCTTCTGTTAACTTTTCATTTATTGCCCCCCACTACCACCCTGTCTAGATAGTCTCTCTGTACTTTTGCACTTTTTATATACCTTTCCTATCGCACTTCTTTCTTTTTTTTTTTTTTTCACTTATTTCTATATATTGTTAATGAGTTGTCTTTAACTTCCCAGGAACTCTGCCTCCCAAGGACAAGGATGATGTCTCATTCTTCTTCACATTCCCAGGACCTAGCACAGGGCCCACCAAAGAGAAGGGCTCAAGAATTGGGGGGTGGGTAAGGAATAATAAACAAACAGGAAAAATGTCCACCAAAAATTGAGACTGAAGGCACTAAAAATTTACTTTGATTATTGGATAGTGTTTTCTGAGCCTTCATCCATCCATGCCATGATCTTAACTTTCAGGGAACTGTTCCATACACAGGTGCTGTTTATTTAACAGGACACTGCACAGGGGGTGGGGCGTGGGGGTGGGGGTAGCTCCTGGTCCCCGTGACAATTTAAGCAAATCAAACACAATACCAGAGATGTTTGTCCAATCTGGCCCTTGATCAGTCACACTGAAGTCAAAGGGGATTGAGGAAGTCAAAGGGGATTGAGGAAGTCAAAGGGGATTAAGGAACTCGGTCCTGGACAGGAAGAGAGTCCTCACTCAGCCCTTTAATAAATCTTTCCAGAGTGCTTACCATATGGCAAGGACTACTCCAGCTTTGGAGAAATGGCAGCCAAGAAGACAGACAAGGCCCTTTCTCTCATGAAGTGAGTAGAAAAAGAGATATGATCTCTCTATTCATGATCCTCTTGGAGGAGCTGAAACCAGAATGATGGGACAGGGGGGACCACTATCAGAAAGGGGAGAGTAGGGATCCCTGGGTGGCGCAGTGGTTTAGCGCCTGCCTTTGGCCCAGGGCGCGATCCTGGAGATCCGGGATTGAATCCCACGTCGGGCTCCCGGTGCATGGAGCCTGCTTCTCCCTCTGCCTGTGTCTCTGCCTCTCTCTCTCTCTCTCTCTCTCACTGTGTGCCTATCATAAAAAAAAAAAAAAAAAAAAAAAAAAAAAAACAAAAAGAAGAAAGAAAGGGGAGAGTAGGAGGCTCAAGCTCCTTATTCAATTACACATTGGATGGTGGGGTGTTCTGCATCAAGGCTTCTTCTTAATTCAAGATTATCTTAACTACACTCTTAAGAACACTCTGTTGCCAGAACTTAAGGCAAACTTGAGCTGAATGATGACTAGATATAACTCAGAAGGTGTCTGGCTGGTTTATGACTGTCATCGTTTGTCTCTATCATCCTTACTGCCACCTTTCTAATTTCATTGAAATGGATTCAAAGAATTGGGTTTGGGTAAATTGCTCTCGGAGCCTAATTTTCTCATTTGGAAAATGAGGATAACAATGAGACCTATCTTAACATATAGTCTGGCACAAATGTATCACTCAATAAATATTAGCCATTTTCATGATAAGAATCACAAGCCGCAGAAGCATCAAACACGCAGAGCAGAACAGTCTCCTCTCCGGGTATTTATTACACATATACTAGGTTTAGATATCACAGCTGCAGTCTAAAACACCATGCATTCATGAAGAAGAAAGGATTTTATGCACAGATTCCTTCTCAATTATATGTTCTTCTCCATAGGTGATTTCTTGAGATTCATAAAAACATAGTGAACTTGAGGGCTTTTGCTATTATTTTCAGGACAGAGCCAGGTGACACCTTTTTGTTTTTAGGAGTTTAAAAAAAGTATCTCAATTATCAAAGGAAGAGGCACAATGATCATAAGCTATGACTCAAATGAAGTGTCAGAAACTAAAGCTTTATTCAGTTACATTTGTAGGGGTTTCACCTGGTTTGTAGCACTCAGGACAGATGAATGCTCCTGCCCTACTCCCAGTCAGACACAGTCGGACTCTGCATCTGGATAAAAGAACCAGCAAAGGGAGTGTGCCTGCTGAGCTAGCATTGGAAGGGTCCTGCTGAAATGGGATTGACAACCAGACCCCAAATAACAGATACAGCCACCAAAAAAGTGGAAGATGAAAGGGACGGATGCAGGGAAAGGGAAAAATCAGGAATAAATGAGGATTAAAAGGGAAGTACAGGGTTATAGTAAAAGATTTCCTCATTTTAATGAGGCTAATGGCATTACTTGTAATGATGAGATGTCTGTGGGATTTTATCTCTCCTTTAGAATTTAAGGATGAGAAGACTCAAAAATCTTTTGAAAGACTGGAGGGACATAAGTGCAGGATAGGCTAGATGGGTGATGGGCATTCAGGAGGCCACTCGCTGTGATGAGCACTGGGTGTTACATGTAAATGATGAATCACTGAATTCTAGAAGTCAATATTGCACTGTATGTTAACTTAAATTCAATTCTAAAACTAACTAACTAACTAATTAACTAAATAGTTGAAAGGAAGGAAAGAAGAAAGGCAAGCAAGCAAGCAAACAATTGGTCTCTAAAAGTTAAAACAGGAAAATGAGAGGTGCCTGGCTGGCTCAATTCATACAGCATGCAACACTTGATATTGGGGTCACAAGTTTGAGCCCTATGCCAGGTATAGAGCTCACTTAAAAATTTTTAAAAATTCAAACTGGGGATCCCTGGGTGGTGCAGTGGTTTGGCGCCTGCCTTTGGCCCAGGGTGCGATCCTGGAGACCCGGGATTGAATCCCACATCGGGCTCCCGGTGCCTGGAGCCTGCTTCTCCCTCTGCCTGTGTCTCTGCCTCTCTCTCTCTCTGTGTGTGACTATCATAAATAAATAAAGAAAAAAGTATTAAAAAAAATAATAAAAATAAAAATTCAAACTAAATAATAAATAAAAATTAAAATAGGACTGGAAACTGAAAAACTGTCCTAATTTATTATATATCGATAGGCAAACAATTGAACTTTTATTTTTATTTTTTTTAAAGATTTTATTTATTTATTCATGAGAGACACTGAGAGAGAGAGAGGCAGAGACACAGGCAGAGGGAGAAACAGGCTCCATGCAAGAAGCCTGATGCGGGGCTCCACCCCCCCCCCCCCACCCCCCACCCCCGTAGGATCACACGCTGGGCTGAAGGCGGTGCTAAACCGCTGAGCCACCTGGGCTGCCCATACAATTGAACTTTTTATATCGATAGGCAAACAATTGAACTTTTTCTGTAGTTTAAAGCATAGGTAGTCACAGATTTTAGTGATCCTTAAACTTAAATTGTAAGATAAGTATGGAATGTTATGAATTACTCTCACTCAGGAGTCATGGGTTTGATCTCCATATTCCTGCTTCCCTAACAAGTAGCTTAGAAGCCTCATGTCTAGGGTACTTAGAGCCAGCAAAAATAGATGTTTATTCACCACTTTTCAAAAATTAAAGCCCTCCTTGTTTTCTCTTCAGTTTGATCTTGAAAAAAAATGCTTGATATCTTCAGCTAATGAAGTTATAAATTTCAGGCCAAACAAAAGTTATTTGGCACTTTAAGGGTGTATCATAGTTTACTCACAAATTATTTGGCTCCCTTTTCAGATCAGATGATTTTTTTTTTTAACTAGATAGCTGTTTGTCGATCAGCAATCAACAAGTAGGAGATGAAAAAGTATTACAGAAATATTTCAGAGCCTGGCAAGTTTCAGAACGGCAAGAGTGAAAAATACCATCAACAGAAAAAAGAACAGCAGTTGCCAAATTAGAAGTACACTAATTCCTTGTATGGCATGGAAGATGGGAATTGAGGTCAATGATTTTTCAGAGAGAATTAAGGCAGAGAAAGCTAACATATTCTATTTGGGCAAGCATCAACTACTTTAATTTGTCTTTATATTTCCAAATATATCATACAAGTTAACTGTTCTGAATTTACCTTTGATGCAGAAGCAACATTTTATTGGATTTCTACCTCCAAGGTAGTAAGATATGCTTTTAGGATCACCCAGAAAAACCAATAAACCAAACTGAATGAACAGGCAATTCTATTTGCCCAAAACTCTTTTCTTTTTTTTCCTTATGTAGAAACCATAAAAATATTTAATTCTTATTTTCTGTACCCAAAGCTCTTTTCTGAAGTTTACTAAATGGTAAAGGGTCTCACTGAGGTTTGAGTGTCTACTTACGGAAGAGAGACAAGTCATCAGCACAATCCTCTTTGAAGAACGATGTAAGAGTGAAACATTTAATGGCAGAAACAAAAAAACTCAATATACCTAGATACTAAAAAAAGTTAGTGAAGATTATTTATCAAATAATTCAAATATTGAATACATACTTAATAAAGATAGAAGAATATGATTCTTTGGGGTTTGCAGATGACACCTGCTCCAAAGACAAAGCAAAACCAACTCTGCACTCTTGGACTCTAGGCCCTCCTGACGACACCAGGTGGGAGAAGCCCTGATGACAGAGGGGTACACAATGAGAGTGGGGAGAAACCAGGTGACCCTGGACATTCTAAGCAGACATCGGGCAGGGAAGGCAGCTGGAGAAGAGTAAGTGTGAGCTGTGAGGCCTATGTGTCTAATGAGAAACCAGAGGTTAAATGGAGGCATTTTAACAGGAAACAAAGGGATATGGAAAGAGAGAGGTCCGAGAAAAACAAATACCATGTGATTTCACTCACATGAGCAAACTAAAAAAATAAACAAGTGGAATCAGACTCATAAATACAAAAGGCAAACTGATGGTTGTCAGAGGGGAGGGATGAGAGGATAGGCAAAATGGGTGAAGGGGAGCAGGAGGTAGAGACTTCCAGTCATGGGATGAAGAAGTCATAGGCATAAAGGGCACAGCACAGGGAACAGAGTCAGTGGTACTCTAAGAGCAATGTATGTGACCAATGGCAGCCACACTAGTGGTGAGTACCGTGTAACATATGGAGATGTTTAATCACTATGTTGTACACCTGGAACTAGTATAACATTGTGTGTCAATTATACTCAAATTTTAAAATTAGAAGAAAGAGATGAAGGGAGGGAGGGAGGAGGGTAGGGAGAAAGGGGTCCAACATCTGGGAAACTCAATGTCTACTGAACAGCCACGAACAAGGATAAAAGAACAAAACAAAATCATCAAACAAATCAAAACAAATGCCCCTAAATAACCACAACAGGCATCATCAATTCACTGCAACCAGATTTTTAATGTAGGGCCCATTTAGTCTCAGACACGATTTCTTATGATAGGTTTAGTGTGTGGCTCCCTCACTTCATGGCAGACTGGAATCTGCAAATTAGAAAGGTGCATAGTGCTGGAGATGGCCTCTGTAGAGACCACCCTCAGAGTAAGGGAATAAGAAGAAGGGGACAGCGAGACTCTCCATTTCCCTGTGCCCAGGGTGATTTGGCCACAACAGACGACAGTGACTATAGGCTCAGAGCCCCTCACACCACTTGGGCTTAAAGGAGGCCATTCTATACTAGACATACAGAATAATCAAAGGGAGTAGGTATGAATGCTAAAAAAAAGAATTAGGATATTAAATGTATATAAAACCACATGAAAATCTTCTCATGTTTAAATGTAAAACTAGACTAGGTTCTAGACGTAGAAAATTATACGCATGTTTTTTAATTTTCATAACTATGCAGTAGGGTATCTTTAGATATATAAGACTCAGGACAGGGACGCCTGGGTAGCTCAGTGGTTGAGCACGTGCCTTTGGCCTGGGGCGTGATCCTGGAGTCCTGGGATCGAGTCCCACATCAGGCTCCCCACATGGAGCCTGCTTCTACCCCTGCCTGTGTCTCTACCTCTCTGTCTCTGTGTCTCTCATAAATAAATAAATAAAATCTTTAAAAAAAAAAAAAAGACTCAGGACAGCTCCTCATTGTGTGGAGTTAGTAGGAGCATCACATCCCGGGGTTCTGTCTACTGAGTGCTAGTAGCACCCTATCAAATTTCCAAAATGTTTCCTGTAGGAACCAGCGCCATACATAATGATCAGTTGGGACATACAGCCAAGGATAAGTAGTGGCCTCTCTATCAAGAGGCTTGTCAGACGATATTCATTACTTTGTAAATTTACCATAGTTTGGGGTCTGGCCTAAAGCTGTGTAAGCTCATAAATAATTCCACCAGCACATGGAAAGAGGCTCCACCCCTCAGGAGCAGAACTATTATAAATAATATATATATCAGAATGTCCACTGATTTATGATGTAAATTTACCTATCATAGAGGATGGCATGTTCATGCTCCATGTGAGTGGCTTAAGTGCATGGAAAGCAAAATGGAAATCAGATTTCCTGGTGAAGAAGGACTCAGAGACTTACTATGTCCCACTGCCAATACACAGTTTATTTGTACTTTCTGTTTATGCAATCTCATAATAAAGTAATTACTTTTCATCTAAAATATATTAAATTGTGCTATAAATATTCAAAAATGCAACGAGAGATGCTTCTTCCTTTGAAAAAGGAAATTAGCCAAGTCTTAACCATTTTTTCCAGCAACTAATTCTCAAAAATCTACTCAAGTTCTCTCAAAAATAGATAACCTAGTTAGCTTTGTATCTATTAAGGAAGTTAACACTTGTAGTTAAAAACTTCCTATAAAGAAAATTCTAGGCTAAAATGGCTTGACTGGTAAATTCTATCAAACAGGGAGAAATGTTACTAGTTGTACACAAACTCTTCAAGAACATAGAGAAGCCTAAGCTTCCCAACTCACTCTATGAGGCCAGCACTACTCAGATTCCAAAACCAAAGGCATTACAAAGAAAGAAAGAGAAAGAGAGAGAGACAGAGACAGAGAGAAAGAGAAAGAGAAAGAAAGAAAGAAGAAAGAAAGAAAGAAAGAAAGAGAAAGAAAGAAAGAAAGAAAGAAAGAAAGAAAGAAAGAAAGAAAGAAAGAAAGAAAGAAAGAAAGAAACTCTAATGAACACAGGTACAAAAATTCTTAACAAAATTTCAGTAAATCAAATCCAGCTATATACAAAAATGATAATACATCATTGTGCTCGCCTTCTATTGATACTATGACAATTACCATGAATTTAACAGCTAAACACCGCAGATTTATCATCTTATAGTTCTGTAGGTTAAAAGTCTGAAGCAAGTCTCATTGGGAAAAACTCCAAGTGTTGGGATGGCTACATTCCCTGTTGGAGGCCCTAGGGGAGAACCTGTTTCTTTGCAATTTCCAGCTTCTAGAAGCCACTGGAATTCTTCTTCCTCTATCTTCAAAGCCATCAATAGCTGGTTGAGTCTTTCTTGCATTTTATTATTTTGACCTTCTCTTTGTCTCTCTCTACCACTGTTTTAAAGATTTATTTATTTATTTATTTATTTATTTATTTATTTATTTATTTATTTATTTATTTATTTAACAGTGTGCATGAGCAGGTGGAGCGCTAAAGGGAGAGGGAGAGAGAATCCCAAGCAGACTCCTCACTGATAAGGGAACCTGACATGGGGCTCAATCTCATGACCCATGAGACCATGACCTGAGCTGAAATCAAGAGTCGGATGCTCAACCAACTGAACCATCCAGGTGCCCCTCTTTTCCACTTTTAAAAACCCTTGTGATTGGGACACCTGGGTGGCTCAGCGGTTTGGTGCCTGCCTTCGACCCAGGGCATGATCTTGGAGACCCAGGATCGAGTCTCATGTGGGTCTCCCTGCATGGAGGCTGCTTCTCTCTGCCTATGTCTCTGCCTCTCTCTGTGTCTTTCATGAATAAATAAATAAAATCTTTAAAAAAGAGAGAGAGAGAGAGAGAAAACCCTTGTGATCACTTTAGGCCCTATAGTATAACTTCTCCATTTTAAGGTCAGATAACTGGCAACCTTATTCAGTCTATAACCTTAACTCCCATTTGTCAATAACATAACATATTCATAGGTTTGGAGCGTAAAATGTGCGTATCTTTGAAGGAAGAAAGGAGAACATTACTCTGCCTACCAGTATTATGATGATCAAGTGATGTTTATCCTAGAACTGCAAATCATTTTCAATTACAAGAACAAAGTGAAAAGAATTATACTATACAACTTCAAGACCTACTATAGAAAGCTGTAGTAATCAAGACAGCATGGTACTAAAAAGGGAGCCTGGTAAAAGAACCACACTTAAATGATCATTTGATACTTAGCAAGACAAACCAACTGAGAAAAATCTCTATACAACAAATGATTAATCGGATACCTACCTACAAGGAAGAAAAAACCCTTGACCAATCCTACTTCACAACGCACATATAATGTAAAAATGGATCATATTACAACTTAATAGTAAACAAATAAACATTTAAAATACGGGCAAAAGATTTCAACAGATATTTCTCCAAATAAGATGAAAACATGAAAAAATGTTCAATATCATTAGTCATCAGAGAGATACGAATCAAAACTACAAGGAGATACCACTTCACATTCAGCAAGGTAGTTATAATAAAAAAAGACAGACAATGACAAGTGTTGGAGAGGATGCAGAGAAATTGGAACCCTCAAACACTGCTGGTGGGAACGTAACATGGTTTTACTGATTTGGAAATAGTTCGGCAGTTGCTCAAAACATATATTCCCACAAAAAACTTGTGTATGAATGTTCACAGCAGTATTGTTCATCAGAGATCCAAAGAGTGGAAACACCCAATGTCCACTAATTGATGAATGAGTAAGGAAATGTGATATATTTTTAGCAATATACAGCCAAAAAGGAATATTATTCAGTAATAAAAAGGAATGAAATACTAATGTATGCTACAATATGAAAGAACCTTGAAAGAAGTATACTAATGAAAGATGCCAGGTGCAAAAGGTCATATATTATATGGTTCCATTTACATGAAACATCCAGAAGAAACAAATCTATTGATACAGAAAGTAGATGAGGGACGCCCAGGTAGCTCAGCAGTTTAGTCCCTGCCTTCAGCCCAGGGATCAAGTCTCACATCGGGCTCCCTGCATGGAGCCTGCTTCTCCCTCTGCCTGTGTCTCTGCCTCTCTCTCTTTCTCTGGGTCTCTCATGAATAAATAAATAAAATCTTAAAAAAAAAAAGAAAAGAAAAGAAAGTAGATTAGTGGTTGCCAGTAAGGAAATGTGATATATTTTTAGCAATATATCCTGGGAGGATATATCCTGGAGGGGGGGGGGGGGTGATGCTAATGGACACAGGAGTTTTTGGGGGGAGGAGGGTGACAAAAAATTAATAAGGGTGATGATTGTACAGCTATGTGAACCACTGAACTGTACACTTCAGAAGGGTGAATTTTATGATAAAGTGAATTATATCTTAACAAAACAAAACTATATGGGGGAAAAAAGATTGATCAAAGATCTATGTGTAAACGCTAAGACCATAAAATGTTGTAGAAAACATCAGAGAATACCTTTGTAACTTGGAGAGTAGGCAAGTTTTCTCAAAACCATCAGCTGTTTTTATACGTTTGTGTATAAATTGGTAAGGCCTATGCTGGTGTAAGAGGATGCAAAGTGATGGTAAAGATTCAAAGGCAGGATAAGCAGAGGTAGAAAGTGCAGCTCTGCCCAGCTGCTGGGATCTCACTACGATTAAACATCTATCCGGGGATCCCTGGGTGGCGCAGTGGTTTAGCGCCTGCCTCCAGGGCGCGATCCTGGAGACCCGGGATCGAATCCCACGTCAGGCTCCCGGTGCATGGAGCCTGCTTCTCCCTCTGCCTGTGTCTCTGCCTCTCTCTCTCTCTCTCTGTGACTATCATAAATAAATAAAAATTAAAAAAAAAAAAAAATAAATAAACATCTATCCGGCACTGTACGCCCTCTGGATGAAAGGTGGGTTGAAGAAAAATTCCTATGTTCAGGAAAACTCCCTAGTGTCCCAGGAATGTATACAATCTGTCCCTGGGAACAGCCCCGGCCTGCCTACCGCATGTGTATTTCAGAGCACAAGCAAGGACAGAGCTCAGTACAAGAGATGTGATTGTTCGAGACAGGGCACTCGAAGTACCACCCCAATGATCAAAACCCA
This sequence comes from Canis lupus dingo, assembly GCF_003254725.2. Taxonomy (NCBI): domain Eukaryota; kingdom Metazoa; phylum Chordata; class Mammalia; order Carnivora; family Canidae; genus Canis; species Canis lupus. The sequence continues at coordinate 27,839,320 of NC_064245.1, read as the reverse complement.
GAGCCTCCAAGGTACGTCAAATTCTTTGTTCCTGCTTTCACCAGTCTATCAAATTGACTTGGCTTCTTTAAAAACAGTTGATCTTTTCTGGAATCAAGGTATCTCTTACAGACCCTTCCTTTATACCTCAATTTTTCATCGGGGCCTTTTGTGGTGAGCTGACCCTACAAAACATCTGCCTGGCACGTGAGACACAAAATTCTTTTTTGAAAAGCTCTTCATAGACACCAAAGAGACTGCGTCATTGTTTATTCCTTTTTTTTTTTTTTCCTACAAGTTTAACACGGAATCAAGTGGAAAATGACTTCAAAATACATAAGACATTACACGGATCTTTTCCATATTTCATGCAGTCACGAAGATGTGTTAACCCTATCAGATACGAATGGTATGCTTTATTTTAGGATTTACATACAGTAGAAGTCACTTGGTTTGGTATGGAGTTCTGTGAATTTTGACAGTCATGGAACCAGCACCACACTTACAGGACAATCCATCAAACCAGAACCACTCCCTTGTACTGCTCCTTTGTAATCACACCTCTACCCCACCCTTAAACCCTGGCAACCACTGATGCCTTCTCCATCTTTAAAGCTTTGCCTTTTCCAGAATGCCCCAGAGTTGTGACACTCTAGGCCTTATTAAAATACCCCCAAGGATGTTAATCTCTGTTTGGTTCAGCAGACAACCAACCCAGTTAGAGTCAGATTGCAAGCTTCATCTCACTTTCTCTGAACAGGGTTATATTGTCAGTTTAGTTTTTAAAGTCTTTGCTATAATGTTTGGGTTTACCCACCCAGTATGCGCCCCACTCAGGACTTAGTTGGGACCTGGTTAGTGGTTTGTATTGCGGTTGAGTTCTTGAAGCCTTTGCTTTGCTTCTCTGGGATTGCATGGCACACGCATGGCTTGGAGGTGAGCCTGGGACTTAGCCTGGGACTTGAGTCAGTTCATACAGGGCTGGGGGATCCTATTCTCCACCTCTATCCTCTCTGAGATTCACACACACACACACTTTCTAGCCTCCTGGGGCCCCCTTTTCCTTGTTTCTCTGGTCAGAAAGACAGGTTTCTCTCAGGTTTTAGCATCTTACTCTGTCGTGTACTTCCACACAACTGAGGCTGCCTTTGGGAGCAAAGCAGCAAAATAAAAGAGAGAGAGAAATCATGAGATGTCCCACACATTTTGGAGAAAAGAGGTGCCTTTTCACCAGTACTCTGGTCAGAGAGAATTTTCTTTGGGGGATTTCAGGTGCCCAAACCCCCACCGCAAACACAAAAGCAGATCCCCAACGGGGTTGGCCATGGGGCAGGGGCAGGGGAGGAAACAAAGAAACAAAGTAATAATTCCCCTATGTTCTTCAGCAAAGGACTCCTTTCCCAAATCGCTGTTTAGAAATAGAGGGTTTCACCTGAAGATTTTGCTGCCGGTGGCTGCTGCATTGTTCTAGAATGGCATCAGGCCTTGGGTCAAAGCTGAGAGACAGAGGAGAGAAAACAAACCCACAAAACCCACCCCTCATACAAGGGGTTGATTCAGCTTTGACTTCACTCCCATTCACCACTCCCCTGCTTCTTTTTTTTCTTTTCAGTTGCCCCGGACAGTTGCTTTCTCTATTTTCCAGAGTTTCCAGGTGCAATTCATGGGGAAGAGAGGCTTTAGTGGGCTTACTCCATCCTGCCCCTCACCGGAAGGGTATGCTTAGGATTTTAATGAGAACTGGCCAAAGAGGCTTGTTTCTGTTGTTGTTGTGGTTGTTGTTTTGCTTGCCTGGAATAACACAGCAGCAGAATGAGTGCCACCTCATATCAGGTAAGCATAAAGAAAACAATGGTTTCAAAGGTCTTCGTTAGGCACCTGCAAAATACCCACAAGTGTTGTCAGCACCGTGGGAAAGGACAACAGAAGTTCAAACGCAGTCCCTACTCTCAGGGGACAGATCATCCGCGGAAAGCCTGGTCCGTGTGAAAAATACAAGACTGTCCACAATTAGGACAAAGAAAGGACACAGAGGAAAAGAGAGAGACGAAAACCGGGGAGCTGAAGCAGGTGACACTGGAGGCCATTCAATCCCATGCTCCAATGTGGTGAAGAAGAAAAGGCACATTCTACAAGGAAAAGGGGGCTGGACAGGGTAATAATTCTTCTGAAGTTGGTTTTGTACCGTTTTATTACACATGGAGGTTATTTGCCCCAAAGAAAACTAAGAGGAGGCTTCTAAGGACTTTTTATTACTCCTGACCCTGGTAGAAAGGATTTCCAGGACTTCCAGCGTGAGGACTGGAAGCCCAGTCATGCTGCAGTGAGTCATGGGATCTTTCCCGGCGAGTGTTGAATTAGCAACAGACAAAATCTTCAGTAATTGTGGTAACTCAGCCGGTTGCTGGCATTGTCCATGTGCTTCAGCTGAGTTAAAACATTCGGAAGTTGACTTTTCATATTTTATTTGGGTTTATTCCTACCATCACAAAGGCAGGATCTTCATTCTAGGACAGTATCTCTTCTATTCGAAAATATTTTTTGTGAAGTACTGAGAAAGGCTTCGCCTCAGAGGCCCTGTGAGACTCCCACAGAGGCCCAGGCGGTGCAGGCGCAGCTGCCCGATGGCCTGCACGATGGCACACGGGCCAGGCCCACCGTGAACTTTCACTGCAGCTGTGTGGAAAAGACCTTTGCTGGTAACTCAACGGTCTTTGGAGTTCTAGCTTCAGACTACAGCAGAGACGAGAACATTCTCTAGGGCTGAGCGTGTAGGGAGAGGCCAGCAAACTCCAGCTGGTTTCGAGCCCATCAGCTATCACTCACTGCAACACAGAAGGACAATTTAAAGGAAAAAAGGGACTCCTGTCCCAATCGGGGGGGGGGGGGGGGGGGGGGGGGGAGGGCATCGAGCGTCGAGCCCCAACAGCTGGCAGGGCAACCAGGCCTGTGGTTAAGAGAGATACCGTATCTATTTCCAAGAATGGAAATTTAGCTTCCTTCTCCTGTGACTTCATGCCAAGGCCTTGATTTTCTGGAATGAGGTGTGCGCGGATCCCCGCCCGCGGCGGCCCGTGTGCATGGCAGGCCCGGTGACCGCATCACAGCTGGGCCTTTCACAGCTTTGTCTGGGAGTGCTCCCTCCTGCAGAAGGCCCCCCCGCCAGCTCCTCCTGGCAGGCTGCTGGGACCGTATTTTGTCGCTTATCTAACACAAAATAAACAGAGCAATCTGGAGCTAATTTAAGTGGTTTACCATATCAGGATACAGCTGGGAAAGATTTTAAGAAAAAGGCCCAACAGGAACAATAGTGCTGTGAAGTTCGGCAGCGGTGGGGAGCACAGGAAGACGGCTGCAGACGGCCTGGCAGACAGCTGGCAGCCACGCCAAGAACAATCCCGAAGCCAGTGAAGACGGGCAGGCCGGCGGGCAGCTCAGCAGCTCAGCAACAAGGCAAGCAAGCGACCGGAGGGCGTTCAGGGCTACTGGCCGAGGGCCGGGAGCCCTTGGGCTGCTCCCATGCACAAAGCCTGGAGGGGAACTGCAGATGAGGGGACCCTCCATTTCTCCACAGTCCTGGCCAAGATTTTTTTTCTTTTGACGTGCATGCATGCACGCTGGCTTTATCCTGACTTAGGAATTCAGCAAAGCCTGGATAGGAACATCTGTTTTTGACATCAGTTTCTTCTACTCTGCAGGCTGGTTGTCTTTTTAACTCTTTGGGGGCCCCTGGCTAGACCTTGAATTTCCTGGTCCAACTCGACAGAGGTGAGAGGGCTTGAGGGAGTTAAGTAAAGCTATGTACTGCCCTTGGAAGAACTCGCAAATGCTTTATATATTAAAACAAAAAACCACACTTGGATCAAGTTCTTGACAAAAAGCCAACCAATTAGGTAAACGGTACAGTCCAAGAGGCAGTGCCATTCTGTGCAGAGAATACTGAATTGGAAGCACAGAAACCTGGGCTCTCGGTCTGCTTCTGCTGCAGCAGATGCCCTTATCCTCCTTCCTCATCATTCAGTTCAAGATGTTGGTCCACGCTCACACCTTCCTCCCTGAAAGTGCTCTATTTTGTTAAAATGTCCCACTGATAAGAGCAGCCTTTCTCTGTTATAGAACAATTCCATTGATTTAAAGATAACCTTAAATCATCTTTGTCTATGTTCTATATTCCAGGACGCTGGGTTGCTCAAGTCTACTAAGTGTCCAACTCTTGGTTTCGGCTCAGGTCATGATCTCAAGGTCTGTGAGTTCGAACCCCATGCCAGGCTCTGTGCTCAATGCAGAGTCTTGAGATTCTCTCTCCCTCTGCCCCTCCCCCGGCTCATACTAGTGCGCACACACACACACACACACACACACACACTCCCTCTCTCTCAAATAAATAAATAAAATCTTTAAAGGAAGAAGAATTCCATCTGGAAGTTTCAGTTGAAAAATATACAAATGAAAAAGTAGAAATTAAATATTTTATTAGTCACTGTTCCATCTACTATTCCAACATATTCCACAATTATTTAAACACCACTGATTATCAAAGTTCCCATGCTAATAGAACCGATTTTAAGACTAAAATTTCAGACTGTTGGGACGCCTGGGTTGCTCAGCAGTTGAGCATCCACCTTCAGCCCAGGGCATGATCCCGGAGTCCTGGGATCGAGTCCCACATCAGACTCCCCACAGGGAGTCTGCTTCTCCCTCTGCCTATGTCTCTGTCTCTCTCTGTGTGTCTCTCATGCTAAAAAAATAAAATTTCAGACCACAAAAAAATTAAAATTAAAGTTTTTATTTTTTTTACATTTCCTTTTTTTTTTTATTGGTGTTGAATTTACCAACATACAGCATAACCCCCAGTGTCCGTCACCCAATCACTCTAAAAAAAGTTTTTAAAAAGAATAAATAAAAAATATAAAAAATTTCAAACTGCACAAAGGCAGAGATATGGATAGATTTTCTAAGAGTAGAAAAGAAAACTTCTAAAGGATAAAAAAGTAGGAAGGCAGGGCGGCACAATACTCTTTGGAAATGTAATATCTTTTTTATTTCTACTTATGTAATATCCTTTCTATTTTCTAAGTTTGGACAATGATTGCTTCAAAAATATCTAAGCACACTTAAAAATCCAAATGTCTGAAAATACAAAATCTCTCTAAGACAGTTCTCATACAATAGCACATATCAGAATCTTGTTAATACACAGATTGCTGGGTCCCACTTCTAAAATTTCTGGTCCAAGGAGGGGCCTGAAAATTTTTATTTCTAACAAGTTTCCAGGTGATGAGAATGCTTCTGGGTCTATGCTCTGAGAACCATTCTCCAGAGAGAGATGTAATGGCTGGTACATTAATATCAACCAGTTTTACTCAGTATACTTTATATCCTCAGTTCTTTAGAATCACTGGTCAAGTGTGGTTGAGTAGTGAGAGTGGAAATAAGCAAGAACACAAATGGGTACTGATTCAATGCAAAATATCCATTAAAAGTCACACAAAGAGAAAATGGCTGACCCTTAACTTTTGTGAGGATTTGATTACAAAGGTAGTTATTTTCTGAATGGCAAAATTTTCTTAAGGATGAAAAAAAATGTGGCAAAGGAGAAAGTTTCATAATAATGAGTCTCTGGGTCTAAACTATATCAGGGGTTTTCATCCTTCATCCTGACTATGCTGCAGAATCGCTTTGGGAATCTGAATCTTTGGGGCAGGCTTTCTAGGCAGCTTAAAAATACAGAGAAGATTGTGAACCTGCCTAAAAGAAAATAGTATTTGAATTTCCATGATTGGAGTACAGAATCTCACACATATTTGAGACATCAACACGAAGATGATGAGGTCAAGAAAGATGAAAGAGCGCACGAGAAGCTGTACAGCTAGTTAGAAGCAAAGCCACAATCACACTTCTTCTCCCGAAGCCCGTCCAGCTCTCTATCCCAGTATTTGACTACAAGAGTAATAATAATTAAAAGGAGAGAAAAAGGAAGTAATTGGGGAGAATCTAAAATGGAGGCCTCAGTACACAATAGTAAGGTCAATTACCATCTTGGGAGATTCCAGGGGTTTCATTCCAAGTATTCGTTTTTTGTGTTGTTTTTTTTTAAGACTTTATTTATTTATGCATGAGAGACACACAGAGAGAGAGAGAGGCAGAGACACAGGCAGAGGGAGAAGCAGGCTCCATGCAGGGAGCCCAATGCGGGACTCAATCTCGGATCTCCAGGATCAGGCCCTGGGCTGAAGGTGGCACTAAACCACTGGGCCACCTGGGCTGCCCTTTTTTTTTTTTTTTTTTTTTTTTATTTACCAAGTCCCTGTTTTAAAAACCGAGGAGTCAATGCAGGCTTTCACCAATTCTGGACCTGCTCTTCTAATGAATGGTTATGTAACCAGGCCTTCACCATCTATAACCCAAATGGTTGTGGGGAGTCTGGTTCATACCATTCTTATAATACACTAGGCTATATGGATTTGAAGACTAGGAAAAAGAGAGAAAATGGACGATAGTGATGCTCTCTGGCAGCCCTCAGAGCTCACAGGCAAATTTTTTGCAGGTAAGTTATTTCTGACACTCCAAAAGCAAAATCACCATAGTGCACTGAGAGAGGTTTGCCAGAGGGAATGTGAAGCCACGGAGTGCTTGGTGAGGCCCACAGCTTGTCTGTGACTCAAGCTACTTTATGGGACTCAAAATGAGTTAAAACTACATTCTAAAAGCTGTATCTTCCACCTGGTTCCCATCACTGTTTTTGGCTAGCAGGAAAAGGACCTGTCAGTTTTTATCTGCAGGAAGCAAAACAGGGACAGCACATTTCAGGGAGAAGCAAATAAACATATTTGCCATGACGGTTTCAGGTTTACCAACACAGCAGGTGGGTCAGGAAGCTCTGCACTGATCCAAATGATTGCAGTCAACATCATCCGGCCAAAGAGAAGGTATATTTTGAACTCATGATAGGGAACAGTGGTCAGACAGGCGCATCTCCAACTACCTGACCAAGGCACTTATATTTTATGGAAACTTTTCTCTTGGGATCAATTCACAATACCACTATCCATTCCCATTTCTTGATGAAAACCAAAAATACGGTCAGAAATTATTTTTAAAGAAGCTTTGCTGAAAGAATATTTAAGGCATTAGAAAGAAAAATCAGTTATCATTTTGATCACTTAGAAGTTTTTTTCATGCTTATTGAAAACATGCTGAGGATGGGAGACAGGCCTGAGTGAGTCAGTGGGATCCTCCAGGAAGGTTTCCTGGGTGGCCAGGGCACTGCCTCCTTCCCCAGACCTTTTCCTGCCAGCCAATAACATGATGGGAGCTGGGCTTTTAAAAACGTAGATTTAATTCACTTTCCGTATCATAAAGTAGGCTGAGTCACAGCAAAAGCAACTGTTTGGGATGGATTTAGTACTTTTCTTATCCTGCTGTATGATGGAATCTATTTATCTTATTTGATTCTCAAGTTTCTCATAGTATGATCAGACACAAATGTCATGGTTCTTCTCAGTTTATTTTATAAGAAGTGAAGTTAGAGCCTCTGGATCCATTTCAACACAGACTCAGTGTTGCACATTTGTATTTACAGACTTGCCATTTTAGATACATCACGATTATTCTCTGCCACCACGTGTGTTTATGCCAAAATATCAAAGGTAACCAAATTTCTAGCCAAAGGAAAAAAAACCTCTCTTGTCTAGCTGTAGTCACCCAGATCATGATTTCTTAAAATGATTGCTATTATTAAAAAATACACTTTTGGAGAATTTTTAATGTCAGAGAAATTTTTACCATAGAAAATTAAGTATTTACCTTGAGTGGTAAGATAATGAACAATTTACATTGTTCCCTTTATATCTTTCAAGAGTTTTCTAGCTTTCTGCCATGATCATGTATTAATATTTTTTAATCAGAGCATGATTAAAGTCATTTTTAAAAATTTAATGAAGATACTAAGGATTTCTTTCAAAAATGGATATTCAATCTAAAATAAGTATGACTTATTTATTTTATTTTATTTTTTTTTAAGATTTTATTTATTCATGAGAGGCAGAGAGAGAGAGAGAGAGAGAGAGAGGCAGAGACACAGGCAGAGGGAGAAGCAGGCTCCATGCAGGGAGCCCGACGTGGGATTCGATCCCGGGTCTCCAGGATCACGCCCTGGGCCAAAGGCAGGCGCCAAACCGCTGCGCCACCCAGGGATCCCAGTATGACTTATTTTATAATAAAATCTACTCTGGTAATCCAATGGTTAGAAAATATTATTTTAATGTTAATTCATAAAAAAAGAAAGAAATGAACTAAGGGGTACCATTTTTAGAGAGAAAAATAGTATTTTTAGAGCTGAATTGTTTTAAAAATGTAAAATGAAAGAAGCCCTCCATGTCTCTACCAATCTTCAGTGCCATACCTTGTGGGAACAAGTGGTCCACGTATCTATCACAATGGAGTGGCTCACAAATACTTTGAGCCATATGATGATGCCAAGATACTTTATATTCATTTTACTTCATGAATGTCTTCTTAGGGATATTAAACATTCCTATTAATTTTCCAGGTAATTTGACAACCAATAGACTACTTTCTTCAGCTCCTGGACTGCTTTTCATTACTTACTAATTTTTTTTTTTTAAGATTTTACGTATTTATTCATGAGAGACCCAGAGAGAGAGAGGCAGAGACACAGGCAGAAGGAGAAGCAGGCTCCATGCGGGGAGCCTGACATGGGCTTGGATCCTGGGTATCCAGGACCAGGCCCTGGACTGAAGGCAGACAGTCAACCACTGAGCCACCCAGGCATCCCCCTTACTTGTATAATTTTGACTAAAAGAGGCATAAACACTCCCTTCTGTAAAATAAATCTGGTCTTCACTATCGATGTGCAGTTTGGTTTCTGTTTCCCATTCATTTCCTGGATACCTTATTGAGTTATCTGATAATTATCTGACCAACTAACTACTGCTGCCACCTCAATTGGAAAGATTTATCTGGGCAACCTATCTGGGCCCCTGGCTTCTTTTTTTTGAGCATAAAGGACTTTTCTGAGCTTGATACTGTAACTGAAAGGAAACCAGTGATTTCAGGAGCTTCTATCCTACATTAAGGATCATGGCTAGCAAAAAACACTCGAGTCAATCTAAGGAGAGCTGACTCTCTACACTAGGAGAAAAGATGTCTTAGAGGCAGTAATGGGGAAGATCAAATAGCTTTCTATTGAACATAAAGACTACATTAATTTGGGGGGAAAGTAAACATCTATTGGATCTAAATTGTGTTTACTTGCCTACTACAGCCTGTAAGGAATCTTGGTCTGTGACTTCATTTACACTTTGAGGTTAGCATTTACTACAAATATCCTCTAAGATAAATGATTCATTGTAAAATCACTGAAGTTTGTGATGAGGTGAGCATGCAGCAAGTGGGGCGTGACTTTCATAAAATTAAATATATCCCAGACATGTATGAACATCTCACATGTAAACAGTTAACAATCATCACACACTCTATCCTACATTTCTTTTACAGCTCTAAGCTGGTCTGTGAAGGCTTCCCATGCAGGTTCTAAGGCAGAGACAGGCCAAGGTACATCAAGGTAAGTCCCTGAGTATTGGGAGAAAGAGACAGGTCCTCCTGGCCTATTCGACTCCAGGGTAAAGAACACTAGGTCTGGCCACATGGATCTAAACCCAAGAGCAGACTTGACCAAATTTTTCTTTCTTTTTTTTTTTTTCTTAAAGATTTTATTTATTTATTCATGAGAGACACACACACATACACACACAGAGAGAGAGAGAGGCAGAGACACAGGCAGAGGGAGAAGCAGGCTCCATGCAGGGAGCCTGACATGGGACTCGATCCCGGGTCTCCAGGATCAGGCCCTGAGCTAAAGGCAGCGCTAAACCGCTGAGTCACCCGGACTGCCCATTGACCAAATTTCTGGGTAAATGTGGTAAAATACTAAAGTTGCCTGTCTTCTAGAAATATGCAGGTAGAACAAGAGGTCACTAATATAATGACCCATGGACTCCTACCCCAAGAACACCTATGTTTCCTTCCTATCCTCAAAGTCATCCTCTTACCGACGAAAATCAGAAGAAAGGAGCTAAAACATCAATTTGTTGTGCAGATAAAATGTTACCTTAATGCCAAGTTTTCTCCTTGAGATTTACATTTTCCTATTACAACATATCATTTATCATGCCCTAAGAACAATGTCAGTGTCTAAGAAAATCAGAAACAGTAAGGAATTAGGAAAGAATTTAGTAACTGGGGTAGTTATTCATTCATGGGAGGAGGGGAATCTTTCTGGCCTATCTTCTAGCAGGAACTATAAATGTATATATACCTATCATATGTTTTGCAACGTCAAACATTAAAATATCAACCTACTATGTGCCAGTGTTCCAAGCACAGGGGGTATCCTGATTAAAAAAAAAAAGACAGATAAGGTCCTTGTACTCTTGAAGCTTAATTCTGTTGAGGGAGACAGATGACAAACAAATATGGCAAAAACAACCAGAACGATCATTCCCACTGGGATAAGTGCTATGCAGAAAACCAAACACTGTGATGGGGCAGACGAAGAGGGGGCAGGGAGGGACAACATGGGATGCAGGGTTGACTTGTGAGCTGATACTTAAAATGACAAGGTATCAGCAGCCATGAAAAGGTCAAGAGAAGAGAGTGCTAGGCAAAGGGAATTCAAGGGTCGAAGGCTTCTCTATTACAATATTAGGGTCATGTGATACACTGTGCCAAAACTTCTTTTAAATTAAGGACTACACTATTTTCCTGATAATCCTCTGTTGTCAAGAAAAATGTAGGCTAAAAGATACCAAGCAGTAAACCACAAATGAACTTTTATATCATCACTTTTTTTTCCATTATCTGTACTCCACCCACCTACTTAATTTCACTGAAATTTATATATGATAGGATACAGGTTCACATGAAATTCTTTTGTGTTCGAATCCAATTGTGGGTTTTTTAAAAAAGATTTTATTTATTTATTCACGAGAAACAGAGAGAGACAGAGACATAAGCAGAGGGAGAAGGCTCCCTGAGAGGAGCCAGATGCAGGACTTGATCTCAGGACCCTGGGATCACGACCTGAGCCAAAGGCAGACACTCAACTACGGAGCCACCCAGGTGCTCCAGTGCAATTGTGTTTAAAGGTGGCAAATTAAAGCACAGGTTCAAGGAGAATCGAGGAAAACTAAACACATGTCAATCAAATTTGGCCAGAACCAGTTAATTTCTTAGAAATTTACAATGGGACAAACCAAGACATAGACCAAACTCAAAGTGTCACCACACTTCCTCATGTTGGCAGTATCATGAGATAACCCTAAACATAAGTAATTCATAGTTTTTAACTATAACTTTGATTCGTGTATAGAGTAAATTTATTAGTAAACAGTAATTTATTGTTTCTCATAGGAAAAGTGTCGCCTATGTAGCAACTAAATATTCTAAACTCAACTTCATACTTAACATTATTTGCACAACAGGAAATTCTGATCGTACTTTTATGTACTAAAACTACCATTTCTAATACTTCCATTAGATGTAGCTGAAAACCTTAAGAAGGCAATATATTGTCAATTTTTTAAATAAAGCTTTTTTTTTTAAGTGGAATTACACTTATAGAAAGCTTTCAGGAATGTTCTTATTCAGTATATAGTAGAATACATCTGATTTTATTTGTGTCTTTCATATATAAAAAATATTTTATTTTAGAATAGTTTTAGATGTACAGAAAAATTGCAAATGTAATACAGAGTTCCCATATGCCCCACATTCAGTTTCTCTTCTGGTTAACATCCTACATTAATTAGTCGTATACATTTTGGGGACAAAAATATCAATTTTATGTATGCATGCATACGTGCACGCACACACACACACATAAACAAAGAACTTTCAACCCAATATGGTATTTCTTACATGGTTTAGCATAAGAACTGTACCTTTCAAGACCTTTTCTTAATGTCTGATTTTTTTCAAATGTTAGAATAATGATTTATTAAACAAAGTAATTCTTCCCCAGATACTTTTCGGAGTCAAAGCAATTTTTTATCAAAGGGTCACTACCAAGTAATTATCTAATTAGGAAAAACATTTTTTTTTCTCAGCTCAAAAAGGAATTAGAAATTATAACCACGAAAGAGTGCTAATTGGCTTTTTACAGAAGCAAAGTGCTAGAGCTCTTTTTGATTGTTTCACTCTTCTCCTCTGAAGGTTACCCATATTAACCCTTTATCTTCTGCACGACCACATCAATATAATGCTGTAATTCAGTAGTGGAGGAGAAACAAAACAGAGTCAAGTAAACGTTGGGATTTTTCTTAAGTGTGCAATTTCTATATGGACACAATTTCAATACAGGAAACTAGGAACCCCATTCTCCAATCTGGGATAAGGAGATGGAGGTGGGGTGGGGCAATGACACTCTGCAGCTCTCATGCTACAACTATAGCAGTTAGTAACCCCTGATGTGCCAGTGAGCCCATCACAGCCCAGATTGGAGAGTAGTCAGGATAGGACATGCTGTGGAACCACACAGCCCTTATTCTATACAAACGATGTCGAACAAGGAGAGACTGCCATTGCCAGCAGTTAGCGTAGACTGGACTTCAGGCAGGATTAGTGGATAGTCCAAATGCCTAGGGGAGTTTGGCCAAGTCTGATTCACTTTTATGTGCTTACATGGAGCCTTGCATAGAAGAATCATTGAAAGAATATTTGTTGAATAGATGAAAGAATAAAGATCTTACTCTTCCCTAAAAGAACTGCAGAGATTTGGGGTTACATATAGCCATTGGAACCCAGAAATCAAGAGCTTTCCAAGGAGGCAACCATAAGACTACATCTGAATTTCAAGAATTGGCAGATCTGGAGTCACTTCTTAGCACCCAGACTTCTGGTTAGCAAGCCCCTGTCCTGGAGAACATTGAATACATTTTCAGAAGAAAGTCTCCTTCACATCCCAAGAGGCAGAAGGAGGGAATAGGAGCAGAGGCACTACCTACTACAAGTGAATTCTAAAACTGGTAACAGTGGTGTTCTCTGGGAAAAGAAACTGAGAGGCTGAAGAGTGGCAGGCATACAGACTTATTTTTCACTCAAAAACTTCTGAACATTTGAAAATTCCGTACTTCATGCATTATGAGTTAAAAAATAAATTATTATTTAATAATGAACTCTAGATGAAGCCATTCCTGTGGAACAAGATTACTATGCAATTATCAGAGGAATGTATCAAACAGGAGACAGGATGGAGTGAGGGATCCAAAGATACACTATGGCCTTAAGTCCCAGAGGATCCTCTCCCCTGGGGGCCAAGGGCAGTGCCTAAGTGGGTATCTGAGCAGGTACATCAGTGGATGATGAGGTTGAGTGAGCAGCAGGGACTCACACTCCAAAAGCAGGCTGGGGAGGATCATCCTTCAGCACCTAGACTCATTTCCAAGGAGCTCTGCATATCCGGTGATCTGATTGTAAATCCTACCTCTTTCCAGCCCTTGAACGCTTCCCTTCTGTTTCCACTCCTTGCAGAGCACCGTCAACAAAAGTAAATTCCATCTGGAGTCTCTGGCTCTCCCCTAAGGACCTTGCTTCCTCTTCAGCCTCACTGTTCATCACTGCACTTCCTTTTTCCCCACCCTTCTCTCTAATCACTATCCATCTTGCCCCAGATTGTGGCTCATACACTCAGACTATACCACTGACTCAATTATTTTATTGCAGCTGTTTTTAGACTTCTGGATCACTGCTGCCATGTTCCTTGACAATTCTGACACCTACCAGCATCCTATCTCTCCAGTACCATTCCTATCACTCTCTGCAAACCACTGATGATTTCAATATCAATACAGATGATATAGATGATCTCTCCAAAATCCTGGACTCTCAGTGATCTGACTTCCTCCTCTTCAATGAGCTTATCCTCTACCCTGCTGTAGCATATCACTCCCAGATTATACTCTGGGCCTTACAGTTAAAAATATTTGTAAACTACCCCCCCGCCCCCCGCGTGTGTCTCTCATGAATAAATAAATCTTTTTTTTTTTTTTTTTAAAAGGGCAGCCTGGATGGCTCAGCGGTTTAGTGCTGCCTTCAGCCCAGGGTGTGGTCCTGGAAACCGGGATCGAGTCCCACATCAGGCTCCCTGCATGGAGCCTGCTTCTCCCTCTGCCTGTGTCTGTGCCTCTCTCTCTCTCTCTGTCTCTCATGAATAAATAAAATCTTTAAATATATATATATATGTATATATATATATTTTTGTAAACCCTCCACAATTTTAATTTCAGGCATCACACTCTCTCCAGTGACCACCAACCATCTTATCAGCTCACTTGCTACTGAACTGAGCTGTTCAAAATGGTAACCACTAGAATACTGGATATTCACATGCAAAAGAATAAAACTGGATCCCTATCTTACAGCACTCACAAAAATTAACTCAGCATGGATTAAGGTCTTAAATCTAAGACCTGAAACTATGAAACTCCTAGAAATAAACATGGGGAAAGAACTCCATGACACTCAAAGCATATGCGACAAAAATAAAACCAAGTGGGATTACAACAAGCTAAAAAGCTTCTGCACAGCAAAAGAAACAATCACTAAAATTAAAAGGCAACCTACAGAATGAAAGAAAATACTTACAAACCATGTATCTGATAAAAGGATATATACCCAAGAGCAAAAATAATAATCTGATTTTTTAAATGGGCAAAGGACCTGAATGAACAATTTTCCAAGGAAGGCACACAACTGACCAACAGGTATATGAAAAGGACCTCAACATCACTCAGCATCAGAAAAATGCAAATTAAAAGCACAATGAGATATCACCTCACACCTGCCAAAATGGCTATCACCAAAAAGACAAGAAGTAAATCCTGGCAAGGATGTGGAAAAAAGGGAACCCTAATGTACTTCTGGTAAGAAAGGAAGTTGATATAGCCACTATGGAAAACAATATGGAGGGCCCTCAGAAAATTAAAAATAGAATTACCATATGATCCAATATCCAATAATCCCACCTCTGGGTACATAGCCAAAGGAAATGAAATTACTATCTTGAAGAGTTATCTTCATCCACATGTTCACTGTGGTGTTATTTACAAAAGCCAATACATGGAAACAACCCAAGTGTCCACGGATGGATAAATGGATACGGAAAATGTAGTGCTGATAAAGAATATATAATGAAATATTATTCAGCCATAAAAAGGACGGAAATGCTGCCATCTGTGACATGTTTGAAACTTGAGGGCATTATGCTCGTGCAACAAGTCAGAGAAAAGCAACTGCTGTATGATCTTACATGTGAAATCTACAAACAACGGAACGCTTATAAGAGACTTGGTGGCTGCCAAGGGCTGGGGGTGGGGGAAATGGGTGGGGTGAGCAAAGGGTACAAACTTCCAGGTACAAGATGAGTAAGTTCTAGGGACCTAATATATAGCTTGGTGACTTTAGCTAACAATACAGTACTGAACACATGAAAATTGCTAAGAGAGTAAATCTTCTATGCTCTTACCACACACAAAGAAACTATATAAGGTAACAGATGTGTTAACTAACGTTCTTGTGGTAATCATCTGGCAATACATACTTGCATCAAATCATCATGTTGTACACCTTAAACTTACACAATGTTATATGTCAATTATATCTCTATCAAGTGAGGGGAAAAAAAACAAATGGTAGCCACTAGGCACATTTGGCTATTAAGCACCTCAAATGTGGCTAGTCTGAATTGAGAAGTGCTTTAAGTATAAAATACACACCAGATTTACGGTATTTTTTTAAAAGATTGTACAATATCTCAATGATAACTTTCTATATTGATTACTAATTGAAATAATACTTTAGCTCTATTACATTGAATAAAATATATTATTAAAACTAATTTTACCTATTTTAGTTTTTTTGAACACAGCTACTTAAAATACATATGTGACTCACATTTGTGGTTTGCATTATATTTCCATTAGACAATAGTGATCCAGAACCTCACTTCAATAATTCTTCAACCACCCTCAGGATATACAATCCTTCAATCACACTACCTTTTTACCACATCTTAACAACCCTCCACCAAGTCCTAAGTTTCCCTCCTTACCCCACTTGCATTGCATGGCCCCTCATTGTAACCACTTCCGTTTTGTTGTTTTATTTGTCTTAAGTTTTTTAATTGAAGTATAACCAATATACAGTATTATACTAGTTTCAGGTGTACTATATATAATAACGAGTCTATACATTTCTTAGAGTTCATCAAGATAAGTGTGCTCTTAATCCCCTTTACTGATTCCACCTATTCCCCTGCCCATGTCATATTCTCTCTCTCTTTTTTTTTTTAAAGAGGAAGAGTGTGAGTTTGGTGGGGGAAGAGAGAACCTCAAGCAGACTCCCCACTGAGCATGAAGCCCAACGTGTGGCTCAGTCTCACAACCCTTAGATCATGACCTGAGCTGAAATCAAGAGTCAGACGCCACCCAGATATCCCCATATTCTCTTCTTCATACAATTGTGTCCTTTTCTCTTTTATTAAACTCATCCTCATTAAATTCAACTTTCCATGGCTCATTAAGTATCCCAAAACCAAGTGTAATCAGTGGTTCCTTAGCCAAATTTTGTCATCACTAATTCTCTTCCTTTTGGAAGCCCAAATGGCTTGAGACCTAGCACACAACCATTAAGAAGCAGAATGAGTGACAGTTTTAAAGGAAAGATCATTAACCAAAAAAACACTTGAACAGAGTCCTACTCCTACATCTGCCTCAATCCAGCTGTGTGACCATAGAAAGTCACTTAACCTCTTTGGGGCTCAATTTCCTCATGTATAATATGAGGCTCTTAGCCTTTCTAGCTTCAGCATGCTAGAATTTGGTGAAGACAGTGGGAGTCAGTATGAACACGGAGCTACGAGTAAATGCTTTCTGACACTGACTTTGAGCCAAAACCAGCAGTCTGCATGCAAGTAGTTTATTTTGGAGGTGATCCCAGGGAGCAGGAATGAGAGGCCAGAGTGGTTGAACATGGAATGAGAGAAAGCCACACATGGATGTGTTATCAAGCTAGCCACTGCCACAGGTGACTCATGCTCAGTCTCTTTGGTCCCCTTTGAGAATCCTGATGAAATTCATCTGCTAACTGTCACTCTGGGGGGTATATGGGGAAAACATTTATGCAGTGGCTCCCAGTGAGTAAGCGTGGCCCCACGGGCATCAACTGCAGCACACGTAGGGTATGTACATGTGAGTCTCTCAGTGTTGGAGAACATGTGGGGTCAGGGCAAGGCACAGTGGTTGCCTTGTGAGAGGCTGACCAAAGCCTGCTCTGAACTGGTCACCGGGGCAGCAGCTGGAACAAGACATGAGGCTACAAGGATCCACCATGACGCACAGAGTTGTGGATGACACAGTGTCTTAATCAGCGTGGTTTCTAAATGAAAGCCTAGAGCCAAAGGAGGCAATTGCTTTGCTTTTAACTATGGATCACCGTCCCTCAGGCCCATCTCTTCAGCTGAAAAGTGGAGAATAACATAAACGTACCTCACATTCTGGGAAAGGCTTAAAACCAGAGTGTTGCCATTCCGGGGTTTAAGAACTTCAGTAATATTTAAAGACAGAAATTGCCTATAGGGCTTCTGTCGGCCCCAGTCCTGCCCAGTAGCAGATTCTGGGGCCTTCAACATATAGGGTTACCTCTGCTCCACCCCAGTTGTTGAGAGCTTCATATTGGAGTCTATAGCTCTTCTAACCCTTACATCCAACCACCCACCTCCAACTGCTTATGTGTGGGCTTCCCACTCATTTCCACAAATGCATTCCAGAAAACAGGGTCCCAACAGCCTCTCTCGCCCTGCAGGCCTCGTTTTCTAAGAAGTGTTGGGTTCTGCTCATGTAGCACAGCTGAATGGAGTCCTGCTTTAATCTGGATCTTTGAATCCTAAATCAAATATAATATTTATACAATGACACATTGCCCAGAGATTATTGCCTTGATGTCCTCACCAGTGCAAAAGCCCATACAGTGACGATAGGAATAATAGCTGTAATTATTAAATTCTTACCTTTCAGCAGGCCCGGTATCAGGTACTTTACATGAATCTGATTTTAATTTGCACATAGTCCTGTGAGTAAGCTTTATCCTCATTTGCAGATAAGCAAATTAATGCTCAGAAACTTACCTAAAGTCACCCAATTTGTAAGTGGTAGAATGAGAATCTGAGCTCAGGTGTGTCTGATTACAGGGCCTTTGCCTATCTTAACCACTGTCTCTTCAAGATGGGTCTCAAACTTGCCATGTCTCCTGGGTCATTACAGATCAGACTTGCCATCCACCTTCTGGAACCAGTCATATATCCAGCTCAGCCCATTTCCAACCTTGTCCAGAACTGGTTTTCTACTCTCTCCCTGTCCCCAACATGGCAAGTAGTTCATTTTCCAGGGAATTTTGCATTGACCTGAAGCTAGAATCTTCCCCTTTTTTGGCATATTTTATTGCTTTATCAGGCATTTGACTCGAGCAGTGTTTTAAAGTTAAAATGTATTATCAATTTCTAGTGTGTTCTTTCAATTAGGACAAAATCAAGATCCATTCCTAAGTTCCAATGATGAGAGATAGATGCCCAATGCCAAGAACAGTAAAGAGCAAGGGGAAGTAGATTGTGCTTCAGGGAATAGACTGAATTGGAGTTAAGATTGCAGCATGTCATTTTATTTTTTATTTTTTATTTTTTTAAAGATTTTTAAAAATATATTTATTCATGAGAGACACACAGAGAGGGAGGGAGAGGCAGAGACACAGGCAGAGGGAGAAGCAGGGTCTATGCAGGGAGCCCGATGTGGGACTCGATCCTGAGCCCCCAGGATCACACCCCGGGCTGAGGGTTGAGCTAAACCGCTGAGCCACCCGGGCTGCCCAGCAGCATGTCATATTAAAAGCAAAACCAACATTGTCCCAAAATACCAACATTGAAAATTATTTTTCTTTTCTAAATGTTTCTTACTCTTTAAAAAAATGTTTTATTTATTTATTCATGAGAGACACAGAGAGAGAGGCAGAGATAGGCAGAGGGAGAAGCAGGCTCCTCGCAGGGAGCCTGATGCGGGACTCAATCCCTAGACCCCAGGATCATGCCCTGGGACAAGGCAGGCACTAAACCACTGAGCCACCCAGGCGTCCCTGTTTCTTACTTCTTACTCTTCACATATTGTTTACACACATGGGAGGGAGAAAGATCCACTCATCATTATTACTGAACTTGTAAACATTCCTTCAAGGTTCGACATCACATTAATGTGTTCAAGTTCTGACTTCTTAAGGAAGCCAACAGTAGCAACTGGCTGGGGGTCTTTGGAGAAAAAGCTGTTTATGTCTGCTTCTTTCTGAACCCTCAGACTTGGAGCATCTCACTACCATGACCCATCATTTCCTTCTCATGTACAATTCCCAACAGGATCCTTGGTTGAGGGTTACACAGACTGTACATAATCCACAAGAACACGGTTTCTACATTCAGTGTAACAATTGATCTTGCTGAAGGTCCAGAATCAATGAGTGTTTTAAGACGTGAGAAAGTATTATCGGCAAAAGGACAGACATCCAAGGAAAAAGTAAGTTCCTGTGGAGAAAATAAACGCCATTGCTTTTCAGTCATACACAGCAATAAGACTGAATGAATTCCTTAAGATTATGAGCTGACAAAGCAGTGAGAAGTGAGAATGAAGGCTGCCCAGCAACTTGGCCTCTAAGAAGCTGGTGACAATGCTTAAGTCCTCTCTATCACTACTGGGAGGAAGAGAATATTAAGTTCGAGAATTCAATTCTTCTCTACCTCTCTTAACTCTCTAAACATTTCTGTATTATTAAACAAAGCACAGTGTAGAATTTAGTAAAAAAGAAGTACACCTAAAAAATGAGACACCCCTCCTCATTTTTCAGAACAGCACGTTCCACTATGAACAAAGGACATTCTTGAACTCACAGAGCTGTGTGAGTGTGAGACTATGAATCCTGTAGCTGGAATGGAAAGGAAAAGATCTAAATTTTCAAACCATTTCAGTCACTGGTCACTTGTGCTTTTTCAGCAAGTGACCCCTCTGTGATTATGTCTCTATTTGCAAAAAAGCTGATTATTTCCAATCTACCCCAGAGAATTAGAAGACAGTGCAGCTCTACAACAAAGGAAAAAATTTTAAAGATCTTAAAAAGCAACAGCACTCTGGCAGGGGGGTCGGTAATGGGGAAGGCCATGTGAGGGTAGGGGCAAGGAGCATACGGGAAATCTCTGTACCTTCTCAATTTTGCTAGAAACCTTAAACTGCTCTAAAAATATATATAATAAAATCTCTTTGTTTAAAGGCTTCTTTTTGGGAAAAGATTACTTCTATTTTATGGAGAAATATTTATTAATGGTGAACTTATTCAAAATAGATTTTATAATCTTAAAAAAGAAAAAGACTGCCAGAAATAGCCTTGAGAGTATCTTCAGTCTATATAAATACTAATGATGAAAATTTCCAAGAAAATATTTATATGTTGTGGACATATACTAATATGCTGGATCCAAGATCCCCGTAATCCTATTTGTTGTATGTTGTAACTGTATTTCTACTGACACCAAGGAGTAAGCGCTATCATGTCATAGCAAACAAAAATATTTTGGGTTTTCCTTAAAGTTGAAAGGCTTTCTTTACCCCCCTCTGCCTGGATCATGTTGCATTCTGCATTTCTAAAATAACAATAGGCGATCATCCCTGTTTTTGCCCTGTGCCCTTCTGCATGCTTAACCCACAGGAGGAAGAGAATTCAAGTAATGAGACCACCTTCTTTTTTCTTTCTTTCTTTCTTTCTTTCTTTCTTTCTTTCTTTCTTTCTTTCTTTCTTTCTTTCTTCTTTCTCTCTCTCTCTTTCTTTCTCTCTCTCTCTCTTTCTTTCTTTTTCTTTCTTTCTTTCAACATTCCAACCCCAGATTATGCAACCAAATTATATCTCTCAGTGGAGTCACTGGGAGGCAATATCCTCTTTCAGTGATGCTGTGAATGCTCAAAACAGTTTTTGGAATTTCCTTCACAGCTATGAACTTCCTTGGCAAAATGACCCAGCTCCTGCTTTGTAGAGCCTTACAGTCCACTTTGTGTTCTTCCATTTTAGCCTGATCACTAAGAGAAAAGATCTTCAATAAACAACCCTTGGGGTACTCCCAAGATGTAGGAATTAGGGATCCCTGGGTGGCGCAGCGGTTTGGCGCCTGCCTTTGGCCCAGGGCGCGATCCTGGAGACCCGGGATCGAATCCCACGTCGGGCTTCCGGTGCATGGAGCCTGCTTCTCCCTCTGCCTGTGTCTCTGCCTCTCTCTCTCTCTCTCACTGTGTGCCTATCATAAATAAATAAAAAATTTAAAAAAAAATTAAAAAAAAAATGTAGGAATTATTATAATTACAATAGAGATATGATCTGAGCCACACATGTAATGTAAAAATTCTCTAGCAGCCACATTTCAAAAATTAACAGATAAATTTAATTTTCATAAATATCTCATTCTACTCAATATATCACAAACATTATCATTCCAACATGTCACCAATATAAAAAATGCATTATTTTACAATCTTTTCATACCAGGTCTTTGAGATTCAGTATTTTATGCTTATAGCACATCTCAATTCAAATTAGCCACATTTCATAATGCATGCTAGCCACCTGTGTCTAGTGGTCACCTAGTGGACAGCACAGATCTAAGTCCTTTTCTTCCCTGAATAACAAAAGCCAGTGCACTATTTAGCACTGGATAAAAGTTCCTCGTGGCTTTTCTTAATTCCTTTAAATTGTAAGTAGATGGCCATGATACAAGAACGCAGTCTATAACCCTGGGCAGAGTTTCATATAAAAACAAAGAAAACCAAAAAATAAAAAAATAAAAAATAAAAAAACAAAGAAAACCTTATGACAAAATCAATGTGACATATGCCAGGATATATGGAAATTAAAACAGAAATGGTAAACGCAGGTCTAGAGGCTCTTTCAGCCACCAACAGTTCCAGCTCTTGTTGGCCTCTGATGTTACTCCAGCTTGGAGAGACTGCATGTGGTCTTTTCTCAAAGCCGGAGACAGCTTTGAAAGGGAGTGGGTGGCCTTTGCCTAAGAAAAACAGAATCTATGATCTAATCTATCTAATGATTCACAACTCAAACATACTGAAGACAAAGGACTAGCTAGCATGGGGGCACGGGCCTGCGGAGCGCAGGGAGCCAGACAGGCTGGAGAAGCAGACGCAGGAATGCAGGAAAGCTGAGGACCAGCAGGTGAGAAAGAAAAGAACTGAAGACTCAGGAAGTGCCTCTGAAGACCCTTCATTCCATGGATTATCCTAAGAGACGAAGGTGGCCAAACCTCCCTGCATTCTTAGCAAGAGCGCAGACTCCACATCCCGACCAGAGCACAGGCCTACTTCATGTCTGTTGTGTGGGACAGAGGCACATTCCGTAGGGGCCCTACGCTAACGGCCCTCAAGATCTGCAGTCCAGGACGTGCGGTGTCCGAGAGCCTGGGCCTCCAACTGGAGTTCTCAACAGCTAAGCAGAATCCTCAGCCAGGGGCCACATGTGGGGCTCTGGCCCCACCTCCCACAGGCACTTGCAAGGAACCACGGCTCCTGCCTCAAGTTCTAGGTAAGAATTAGTGGGCACGTTTTGGTGGATGAATGGAGTTGATTCTTTAAAAAATGTTTAATTCTTCCATCAACAGATCAAAAGGAAAAAGTAGAAACCGGAGATTTTGAACTTTATGAGATCCATAAAATTGTACTCTCTTCCAAAATTTGCCCTTGTTTAATTTTAAATTATTCGCCAGTTAAGTTACATATGTTTTCTTCTATATATGGAAGCAAAATTAACATTTAAGAAGATGCATTCTGTTTATACTGTGGTTTTGTGTATGGCTTTGAACACCAAAGCTAAGCTTAGACTGGCCTAGTCACAAGCCCAGAACACACCTTTGCGTCCTTCTTCCTGCGCATCTGCTCAGGCCTCTCTCCATGCCCAAAATGTCCTCTCCACGTTTTCCATTCACCTATCGATAACTTTCCAATCATTCGAGCACAGTTTAATTTCTATCACATCTCTCCTACGAAGCCACCCCTGACGATCACCATCTAAAATGACCTCTCCTCCAAACTTCTTTCTATCCCACCCACATGACCTCGAATGACGGCCTGTGTTGTTATATCTAGAATGCATGTCTCCACCTGCAAGCATTTCCTGAGTTCTCTGCTAGACACTGAGTTGGACTAACGACTCAGCATACTTTTTGTCCTCCTCCTGACCACTCACATTGTTACCACAGTATCTCTCCCACACTAAACAATTTTAAGCCTGGAGGTCATGGAATAAACACAAGTCTTTCTAGGAGATGTGGGAGAGGACTTTTCTAAACCACACCTTTGCCTGCTCTCTCCTCATTCCCAATCCCCGGGGAATTTGAAATAAAGACCACTCCCACCATACTAGGCGCTCTCTTTTCTTTTTTAAAGATTTTATTTATTTATTTTTGAGAGACAGAGAGAGAGAGAGAGAGAGGCAGAGACACAGGCAGAGGGAGAAGCAGGCTCCATGCAGGGAGCCCGACGTGGGACTCGATCCCAGGTCTCCAGGATCACGCCCTGGGCCGAAGGCAGTGCTAAACCACTGAGCCACCCGGGCCGCCCCACTAGGTGCTCTTTAAGGGAGACTTACCTAACCTAGCTTCTGGTCTCCTCAGGACCAGTGTATTGACTCAAATAAAAGAGAGTCACCGTGCTTACTAATTTACTTATTCTTGTCATGAAGAAGACAAATGATCTCTCCTGGTCAAGCGACCTCACCTGATGACACCCTGATGATCTCAACCTGCCACAGACACTAATCATGCCACTCCTTCAGGGATTCACAGATGTGGACTCTGTGCTCCTGGAGATCAGACTGTCAACAGGTCCCAGCATGCAGCCTGCTCCATTACCTGTGCATCTGAGAAGCACCTCCTAACACCAAATGTGGTACCAAAATGGGATTTTAAAATGATTCCAGGGGTGCCTGAGTGGCGCAGTCGGTTGGGCATCTGACTTTTGGTTTTGGCTTGGTTATGATCTCAGGGTCATGAAATCGAGTCCCTCCTCGGATTCTGTACAGCACAGAGTCTGTCTCCCTCTGCTCCTCCCCCATTCTCTCTCTTTCAAGTAAATAAATAAATAGAATCTTAAAAAATGAATATATAAAAGAAAAGAAAGTGGCTCCATAAAGCTGACATTCTCAAACACAGCACTCCCTTCTCCCTTCACCCCTACTTCTTTTACACTTTTGACTAGTTTGTCAACTGTGTGTCGGTGTCAGAACATGTCACCAGATCACAAGCTGTTTTGAGGACAGAGATGCAGCTTTTAATTTTTTTTTGGTAGTCTCCACAGCCATGGATGTCATTTTTAATGTGTTCAAATTTTTGAGACAATCCTTATTTTATTTTTAAAAAATCCACGAAAGTAAGAAAGTACTCTGGGATGGAAATGATAAAAGAAAAAAAAAAAATCACTGGACTTGGAATAGCCATCTTCGAAAAGGGTGATGAGATGTGGCCCATACTGTGAAAGAAAAACAGACAGGAGGCCAGAGATTACAGCTGGTTCAGGGTGAACACTGCCGGAAAGAGAGAGACCTGTGGTGCCAATAATCTCCGAGATATTTTCCGATTAAGAAAGCATGAAGAGGGGATCCCTGGGTGGTGCAGTGGTTTGGCGCCTGCCTTTGGCCCAGGGCGCGATCCTGGAGACCCGGGATCGAATCCCACGTCGGGCTCCCGGTGCATGGAGCCTGCTTCTCCCTCTGCCTATGTCTCTGCCTCTCTGTGTCTCTCATGAATAAATAAATAAAATCTTTATTTAAAAAATGCTTCATTAAGCCAAGTTAAGCAGGTCTCTTTACTCCAGAATTTCTCAGAGCCTTTGATATGTTGTGTTTAGTGGCAGTCTCCAAGAAAGGGACAAAGTAAATAGCTACTTCCTAACCTAATTGATCATACAGCCTTATTTTTATGGAGCAAACTTTGGGATCCCTGTGCTAAATTATGAAATCCTTGGTGTCAAGGGGTATGTTCTATATTTTTATTTCTCTGTGGCCCCTTAGAAGGACCCTTATGCCTAATAGACATCTGGTAAATAGCCAACCTATGATTAATTCATTAGTGTAAGGAAGTCAAGCAAGGAAAGAAAAATTCTGGCAGCACAACATCCAAAAAATTAAAAGACTTATAAAAACAAAAAAGAAGAAGAAAGAAAGAAAAAGGGAGTCAAGATCCAAGCGAAGATGTTAAGTAAGCTGTTGAATAGACAAGTCTCTCTCTAACCCAAGGGAAAGAAAGGTCCAGGTTAGAGAGAGAAATTTGGAGAGTTCTGGATATCGTTCATACTGAAAGCCCAGGGACTGGAAAGGAAGAGAAGATGACTCATGGGGATCCTGGACACTGCATGATTGAAAGGTTCAGCTGTGAGTGGGGACTCAGCACCTAACACCCAAAGAAAGCAGCCAAGAAGGTGGGAGCAATACTCAGTGTGAGAAGCCAAGAAGGGGAGTGTTAATGAAGAAGGGGGTGGTCCAGTAGATTAAATGCTGCCCAGACATCGAGTAAGATGAGAACAGAGAAGCAACTACTGGCTTTGGCAAGCTTGAGGTCACTGGTGCTCTTGACAAAACAAAACAAAAACACCTGATGCAGAGGAGTAACAGGAGGCAGGATTTGGGGATGCCTGGGTGGCTCAGCATTTGAGCATCTGCCTTCTATTCAGGGCATGATCCTGGGGTTCTGGAACCGAGTCCTGCATCAGGCTCCCTGCATGGAGCCTGCTTCTCCCTCTGCCTCTCTCTGTGTGTCTCTCATGGATAAATAAAATCTTTAAAAAACAGATAAGTAAAATGGAGTGAAAAACAGGAAGTAAACCCAAACCAATTGGAAAGCTTCTTGAATTTTGTCAATAAACATGCTCAGTTCAGTATGTATCGTCCATTACTCAGAAACTCAGGGAAAGGCCACTTCTCAGAGCAGTCTGAAAGTAAAGATTACCTCATGTTTCTCATGATAAAAAATTCAAAATGTCAATAATGCAATATTATAGCAAAAAAACCATATAATAAAACTTTGAAGATCTATTTGATAAATTTAGAGAATGAAAAGCATCTTTGCCTTAGACTCTGAGCTAATGGATTCAACGGTTTGTCACAGAGAATAATACAAACACAAGATTGTTCTGGGGGCCTTTAAAATGTATTGGTTATCCTTTTTTCTCAATATCATAATGAACAAATCTATGTGATTACAACTATTAATAATAATATTTTAAGATGATCCAACATGCTTTTGGCATGGACATTAACATATGAAATCTAAAGAGGTAAAATGGATTAATGACTTCTGGCTGGGGGGAAGGTCATTCTAGTCTCACAGTTTTGAACTATGTGTTCTTATTTCCTTCTACGGTAGATGGTGTTCAATAAAGGGATAATTGCAAAAAGAAAGACACTGTGGACACCCTGTATGACTTACTCCCTTAACAGGTTTTCCTTAGCTTTGTCAGAAATGCATTTAAGTGTTTGAAGAACCTAGTGAGATTGGGTTTGCCAGCAGTCAGACTTCTCTGTTCCTGGCACCGAATTTCTATAATATTTACACGTCTGCCAATTGCATAAGTACATTTAAACTGTGAAGGAGTTCTCCACTTGCCAGTATCAATTCTTAAGGCATAAGAGTTAGAATTAGTTAAGATTCTTTATTGTTCTGTTTAAGATACTAAATTACAAAGAGTTTTGTGAAAGCTCAGATAACAAACATTAAAAGC
The DNA here is from genome assembly GCF_003254725.2 of Canis lupus dingo. Classification (NCBI taxonomy): domain Eukaryota; kingdom Metazoa; phylum Chordata; class Mammalia; order Carnivora; family Canidae; genus Canis; species Canis lupus. The sequence continues at coordinate 27,812,465 of NC_064245.1, read as the reverse complement.
GCAGGCTGTGTAATAATCACTGTTCAAGTAGAAATGTGCTGTCGACCAGGATCTAGTCGGTGTTCCTGGATGGTGATGCTGCTAAGGTCTGTGTCAGGGGGCTTCTCCATTACACAGGGCTGGCCTGAGCACTGCAGGGACCCGTTCTTCAAATGACATCACCCTCAAGTCACAGTGACAATCAAAACCATTTCTATACATTTCTAAATAGTACTGCAGAGCCCCAGCCCAGTCTCAAGTGGACTCTGGATCCACTGCTATGCGGGCCATATGGACACTCTGGCCAGCAGAAGGGATGCCTCCATCAGAGGCTGTCGCCAGCATCGAAAAAAGGGATTTAAACACAGAATGACAGAACAATGAACTCTCCCAGTAACAAGAACTCTGAGATAACCAGTCCAAGCTCTCCTGCAGATTTCTTCAATCTACCCTTTCATGGCCATAAATATCCCCCCTGCCTTCCCTCCTACCCCCTTCACTGACATAGCCTCGCCTCCTAAAAAGTCTGCCTGCCTCCAGCCATGCTCCACACCAATCCTAAAATGAAAATCTGATCCTGCTTAAAACCTATCAATGCTTCCCTACAGCTTTCATTGTACCTTCGAGATTCCTGTGCGTACACAGGCTCCCCTGCCTCGCTCTCCGGCCTCATCTCTGGCCATCTCCCCCCCTGCACTGGGCTCCAGCCCCGCTGAGCCTCCTACACAACTGCTGTCTCCTCCCTGTCCTTGTTCATGTTCATCTGCACAACGTTTATCTGGCAAACTCATTCTCAATCTTTACATCTCAGAAAGCCTCCCAGACCCCTGTGTTCTGGTAGGCACGCCTACTGCGTGCACACAATACTCTGGGCTGCACCCAAACATACTTTTGCGGCATCTTAATAATACATTTGATTGTCTGCCTCACTAGGCTGTGAGTTTTCCAAGGGCTAGAACTATGTCCTGCTTGTCTTTCTGTCTACAGTGAGAAACTGAGTGAATAAAGGAACTGTCACCCAATCTGCACTCGACAGATCATGAAACCGAGGCTACAGTCCACAAAACCAACTGGCAGGAAAGCTGGGACTTAAACTTTCATCATATTCTATCAGAGAATGATTTCAAGGGTCATCTTTCTATACAAATAGCAAAATATTATGTTTGTAATGGGATGAGCAATATTTGTTACCATAAATAATCACACATTGTAAATAGAGAAAATAATTTAAAATTTTCTTATTAGCTTTTTTTCAAGAGTCTGTTTCTAGAAATGAGCACATTTACCTGAAATGAAAACACCTAGAAAAGGTTAAACTTCAAACCCATTTGGTTTCTGGTTTCTATGTATAAATATATGAACAGTTGATCCTTGAACAACAATTTTGAACTTCTGGGTCCACTTATATGCAGATTGTTCCAGTAAATATGATTCAGTACTATGTATGTACTTTGCCCCCTTATGTTTTTCTTAATAATATTTGTTTTTTTTAAATAATAATAATATTTGTTTTTCTCTAGCTTACTTTGTTGCAAGAATATAGTATACAATACAAATAACATACAAAGTATCTGTTAATCAACTATTTATGGTAATGCTTCTGGTCAACAATAAGCTATCATTAGTTAAGTTTTTGCAGAGTCAAAAGTTCTATGTGGATTTTCAGCTGCTGAGAGGTCAGTCAGTGCCCCTAATCCCCACATTATCCAAGTACCAATTATATATGTATATATATATGTATTGTACTCCTGTGAGTATATGTATTATACATACAAGCTACTTAAATAATTACTATGTATACAATAAATACATATACGTTCTTTGTTAGGTGAATTCCCTAGGTGTGAATAAATTACCTTGGGTCAGAGGTTTTCAAATTTTTGCACACAAAAGAATCACCTAGATTTTTTTTTACCTAGATTATTATTTTTTTTTATTATTTATTTATGATAGGCACACAGTGAGAGAGAGAGGCAGAGACACAGGCAGAGGGAGAAGCAGGCTCCATGCACCAGGAGCCCGACGTGGGACTCGATCCTGGGTCTCCAGGATCGGGCCCTGGGCCAAAGGCCGGTGCTAAACCGCTGCGCCACCCAGGGATCCCTACCTAGATTATTTTTAAAAAGAAGGCTTCCTAGGCCCAGACCCCAGGATTTCTGATTCAGTAAGTCTATACTAGAATCTAAGAAGTTGCATTTTAAAAATTGATGTAAAATTCACATAACATAAAAAGAACCATTTTAAAGTGTCCAATTCACGAAAAAGAAAAACAAAGTGGAAGCATCACAATTCTTGATTTCAAGTTATGTTACAAAGCTGTAGTGAACAAAACAGTATGATCCTGGCACAAAAATACATAGATCAACAGAACAGAATAGAAAACCCAGAAATGAAACTACCGTTATATGGTTAATCTTCAAAAAAGCAGGAATAAATATCCAACAGGAAGATGATCTCTTCAACAAATGGTGTTGGGAAAACTGGACAGCAATATGTAAAAGAATGAAACTGGACCACCTTCTTACAACATACACAAAAATAAATTCAAAATGGATTAAAGACCTAAATGTGAGATCTGAAACATAAAAATCCTAGAAGAGAACACAGTCAGTAACTTCTTTGACATCGACCATAGCAACTTCTTTCTAGACACAGCTCCTAAAGCAACAGAAACAAAAGCAAAAGTAAACTATTGGGACTACATCAAAATAAAAAGCTTCTGCATAGCAAGGGAAACAATAAAAAAACTAAAAGGCAATCTACAGAATGGAAGAAGATATTTGCAAATTATGTATCTGATAAAGGGTTAGTATTCACAATATATAAAATCTTATAAAACTCAACACCCCCCATAAAAAAATAAAAAGAAATAAAACTCAACACCCTCAAAATGAGCAATTAAAATTAAAAATGGGCAGAAGACATGAACAGACATTTCTCCAAAGATACACAGATGGACAACAGACACATGAAAAGATGCTCAACATCACTTATCTGGGAAATGGAAGTCAAAACTATAATGAGAGGGCAGCCCGGGTGGCTCAGCAGTTTAGCACTGCCCTTCAGCCCAGGGCCTGATCCTGGAGACCCAGGAACGAGTCCCACGTCGGGATCCCTGCATGGAGCCTACTTCTCCCCCTACCTGTGTCTCTGCCTGCCTCTCTCTCTCTCATGAATAAATAAATTAAATCTTAAAAAAAAAAACTATAATGAGAAGTTACCTCACACCTGTCAGAATAGCTAAAAACAACACAAGAAACAACAGGTGTTGATGAAGATGGAGAGAGAGAGGAATCCTATGGCACTTTTGGGGGTAATGCAAACTGATGCAGCCACTCTACAAAACAGTATGGAGGTTCCTCAAAAAGTTAAAAATAGAACAACCCCATGATCCAGCAATTGCACTGCTAGGTATTTACCCACAAAATACAAAAATACTAACTCAAAGGGATACATGCACCCAATTTTCATAACAGCATTATCTACAATAGCCAAATTATGGAAACAGCCCAAATGCCCCATTGATTGATGTTGATAAACAGATAAAGATGATGTGGGATATATGTATATGTATATATACATATATATGGAAAAATATATATACACACAAATGTATTATGAAATATTACTCAGCCATAAAAAGAATGAAATTTTTCCATTTGCAACAACATGGATGGAGCTAGAAGGTATATAATGCTAACCAAAATAAGTCAGTCAAAGAAAGACAAGTACCATATGATTTCATTCATATGTGGAATCTAACAAAACAAACGAGCAAACAGAGAAAAAGAGAGAAACCAAGAAACAGAACCTTAACTATAGAGAACAAACTAATGGTTAGCAGAGGGGAGGCAAGTGGGAGGATGGGTGAAATAGGTGATGGAGATGCAGGAGTGCATTTGTGGTGATGAGCACCAGGTGATGTATGGAATTGTTGAATCACTATACTGTACACCTGAAACAAATGTTACACGGTATGTTAACTAACCAGAATTTAAATAAAAACTTAAAAAAATAGAATGGATATAAGGAAGGTTAGATAACAGAAGATTAAAAAAATGAATGGGCCTTGTAAATAAAATAAAATAAAATATGCTAAGTCCTATGAAACATTAAAAATGTTTAGATAAGAAAAATAGTGTCCATTTCAGCAACATTTTAGTTTTTTCACAACATCGTGCAGGCATGTCCTCAGAGATTGCATTTTTAACAAACTCCCCACTGCTGCAGGTGGTCCCCAGGTGGCAAACTCAGAATAACCACCTCAAGTTCTCAGATAATGATGATAGAGAATGAGAAGCCTCATGGATCGCCCTCAGATTATAAAAGGAGATTTAAAAAAAAAACACACAACGTCAGCTTTCCCCACTGCTTCTTGGCCTTTTGGCTAAGATCAAGTACAGTCCGCTTTCCCAAACATCTAACCCTAAAAAACATATGCCTTCACCTCTCCCTTTCACTAAATGAATTTAGTTTATTTTAAGGTTTCTTATACTAATGGATCCAACACATTTAGATGTACCCAGTATTTTTATGCCTACAAAGTAGGGCAGTGCTGGGCGAAGTCAAATGAGAAAACTGGAAGAAATGAATCACTGCTCTATAACCAGCCAGATTTAAGCCCTGTTTCCTTAGATTTTAGTCACATTATTATAGAACATTATTAAATTCTACTTCAGGCAATGAAACTGTCAGTGAACACAGAAAAAGTCTCCAGAGGAAGAACCTCAATAAGATTTCTCTTTATAGTCAAACTCTCATCTATAGGTAAGCGAAACTGGTTATTCTGATGAGTTAATATAAATACATAATAGCTGCATAAAGATGCTGAGATCAATTACTGTTTTCTCTTCAAGGTTTTAGAGTCAGCTCTCCTAGTTTTAATTCATGATCTAGTTGCTCCAGAGCTGACTCTGATTTTAGCTCATTTTACTCAAGGTCAGACTTCAGCAAAGATTCCTGGAGTCTGGCAACTATAACGATCAGCATGGTGACAGGGGCCCTGGTTAAAAGGGTATCTTCCTAACAACCACTAGTGCTGCTTCTCTTCAACGATATCCTGCTAAAATAACACAGACACAAAATACAATGAATAATATTGTGCTGTGATGCGTTAGAATAAGATGAAAACTCATCACAATGTGAGAAACCAGGACTGAATGACAACCTGTAACACCCAAGAGAATCTTGGAGAAATTTCCATCAGCAGTAAGGCCAAAGATGCTGAGCTAAAGAAACAAGGGCTAGCAAAACCCCATTGCCTCATGACACAGAGCCACCCCTCCTACCTGAAAAGAGGCAGGAAGGCAGCCTGGGAGGGGACAGTGCTAATTTCTGACATGACCAGAGAATGATTACCTTCTCCTCTTTCTATATGCAGTTAGAGATCACATCTCCCAGAAAATAATGAGTAGGAAAAGAAAAGGGTCTGACAGTGGGGCACACTGTATCCTGGGAAATGCCCCTGAAGTATAAGCCTTGAAGGTATGGAGATTGGAAGAGCCTGGTAGCCTTGCATCCTGGAATTCTTTCAGCGTGTCCAAGATCCAGCTAGCCAAAAGAAAAGAAAATGTCAAATACATCAATCAGATTCACTGGAGTGTAGAGCCCTCAATGCCTAAGGCCACTGAGAACTGAGGAAGCTGCGCACCTTAACCTGACCTCAAACTACAGGTATGAGAAGGAATTAACCAGAACAGTGATCAGAGGCCAAGAGATGGCCATGTACTCTATGTGGACAGATTCATCAATGCTTATACTCAGAGGAAAAATATGTGGCTAATAATGATTTATAGTGAAAAGGAAGATTTTAGCAAAGGTCTATTCAGAAAGATTCAGGAGAAACATAGGTTCTATGAACAGAAATGTAGAAAGCCAAAAGCAGAGATAAGGGGCAATGGGATGAGCTTAAAAGGAAAAGATGAGATGCAAAGGCCCAGTTGATTATGGCTAATAGGTACTGACCTCAAGTAGATCTGCAGTTAAACTCTGGCTCTTCCATTTGTCAGTCCATTCGGGCTGCTATAACAAAATACCACCGACTGGGGGGCTTATAAACAACAGAAATTTCTCTCTCAGTTCTGGAAGCAGGAAAGACCAAGACCAAGACACCCTTATAGTCACCTTCTGGTGAGGGCCTTTCTGCTGGTTCACAGCTGGTATCCTCTTGCTGTGTCTTTACATGGAAGGATCTATCTGTGGTGACTTTTATTAAAGCATGAATCTCATTCACGAGGGCTCTACCCTCATACCCTAATCACCACCCAAAGGCCACTTTCTAACTACCACATGTGAATTCTAGATGGACATTTGTAGACCTAAGAGCAGCCTTGAGCAACTCACTTACCCTCTTTAAGTTCTGGTTTCTTCACTTATGAAATGAGGATAAAGAAACCTATTTCACAAGGTCACTTTGAGCTTTAATGCTAACAACTTGCCCAATAATGAGAAAATATAGAGAAGGCTCTAGTATAAGGCCTGAGCATGCAGTAAATGCTTAATAAACAGTAGTCATGATTATTATTGTTGTTTATTATTATTATTATTAATACTAACAAGCTTAGAAGAAAAAGGAACTGATTGAGGCAAAGGAAGGATTACAAGAAACTAAAAATACAATCAATAATAATCGATATCAGAGATCCTAAAGAACAGAAGCCAAGTTGCAAAAATGTCTAACTGGTAATGCAGAGGGATTCAAAAGACTGAGAAAAAGGACAGAAAAATGAAAATAATGAGAGAAAATCTGAATCAGTGATTCAACCTATTAATTAAAGCTATTTTTGAGAAATAAATAGAGCAGAACTAAAGCAATAAGCTAAAATATGTACAAGGAAAACTTCCAGAGTGAAAACTAATCTTAGCATACAGATCAAAGGGCCCATATATTTCAGGCAAAATTAATTTTAAATATTTTAAAGACCTACACCTAGATATAACTCAGAAAAAGATCTAAACTATGGAGATTTAAAAAAAAAATCCTCCAAAAAAGGTTCCAGGGACCAGCTCAACCAGAGAGATCTTTCAAGAAATCTGTAAACTGTTCCAGAGCATAAAAGAAGGAAATTCATCCAAACTATTTTATGAAGTGAACATAACCAAGATAACAGACCTGACAGGGAGAAAAGAAGCCACCAACCCCACTTTCACTTCTGAATTGACGTAAAAATCCTAAATAGAACCCTAGCTAACTGAACTCAGCAGTATAATAAAAATATGTACACATGATCAAATTGGATTTAGCCCGCAAAGGAAAGACAGTCCCAGATTAATGTACCCATTAATATATCATAGTGCAAGAATATAAAGCAGCCTTATTATAAGGTAATCCCCATTATCTCAATGCAAAGCTTCCAAAATTATTTTTGACAACTTGAATACTTGAATAAATAATACATTAGGGATGTTTATGAAACAGTCAACTATTTAAAATACGGTTATGCAAACGCATTTGAAATCATATAATAAAAGATCTTAGAATATTGCCTTTTCCCAACTCTCACATATCCAGAAAAAATGTTATTCCACCTCTTCCCATACATACTTGATAAGCAATAACCATCGTTACAGGAGCCACGTTGAGCTATATAACAGTTTTCCAGAGGTACCATCTTCACTTTTGTCTGAGCACTTTTCAGTCTACACATGATACACTGATCCACATATATTTTCATTTCAGGAAATCATTTATCCTCAAATTGCATAATTCTGATCTCTACCACAAAGGCTTGCTTTATAAACTTATAACTTTCAATTCTTGCAACTGTGAGGTCATTTCCCAGGAATAATTACTAACTCAGTATTAAATGTCTTGGTCTCTTTTTTTATTGATTCTTTCTAGCGACCTCTATAAGCATTCAATTCCAGACCTGATTAAAGTGCTTTACCAGGCTGTTCAAAATCAAGTAAATTGAGAAGACTCTCAGAATATGAGAGATCTCGTAAGGACTCAAGTATAAGAAATCAACATTTTTTTTGGAAGACGGTGAGTTTGGGGAGTTGACGGGGAGGATACATGTTATCTTACATTCAATCCATTTCGCATGAGGGCATACTTAGAAAATTGGAGTATTTGCACAGTACTAAAGTAACTGAACGACACTGACTGCTCAGGATGAATGCCTCTCTGGGCCGTGCCTAAGCTCCCCAGGAGATCAATATGGCAGCCAACTACGGGGAAAGGGCCGCTATGCGATGAGGTCCAATAAGAACATCCAGGTCGTCATTGGCATCATCTCAGGAAGCTGCAGTGGAATCAGAAAGGTTGCTGCCTGGCTCTGCCCAGCTGTGTGGCCTTGCGCAGAATACTCAGCCTCTTTGTGCTTCAGTTCTTACAACTGCACAATGGGATAATAGTTGTCCCCAGATAATTATTATGAGAATGAACTGAGCTAAGTCATGTGAAGCACTGTGAACTCTGTCCTACACAGAGTAAATGCTCATTAAATGCTAGATTCAATAACAATGCCTAATTAAAAGCAAAAACAAAACTACTCTTAAAAAAACAAACCAATTATCAGTAGAATACCCAAATTAATTCCACGACATGTCATGGCACATGCCTCACGTAGTCACTTGACAGTAAAATTCACCAGAAGTCCTGTCCTCACCCTTGAAGTTTGCAATCAAATTTTTAGGTTTTAGCCAAGAATCACCAGGGATTTGAGAAAGTCTTTTTCATGAAAGACAGGCCAAAGAAGACAAAAATGACCTTAGAAGGAAGAGAGGCAATGTTGGAAGTACAAGTAAACTTAAAAATATATGTATGGGTTCGCATATACATATACACATACAAGTATACATAGGCGTATATACATATCTACAAACATACTCATACCAACATAAAATTAATAGCTAAGAGGACAGGCTTTGGAGAAAGAAATCATTACATATAAAGTAAAAACAGAACTTTATAAAAAAGGAATTATCAGAAAATAAGAGTTCTTGATAATTAAAAAATATAGTAGTTGCACTGAATTTAATAGAAAAGGTTACAAAATAATGACAAGGAAATTTCCCAAATAGCAGAAGAAAAGTAAATAGGAGAGAAAAAAACTAAGGAAATTAGAGGATGATCCACTATCCAAGTAAGAGAAGTTTCGTAAAGAGAGAAGAGGAGAAAGGTAGGATGGAGGGTCAAACAATTCTGAAATAAATAATACAAGAAAACTTCCCATTAAAAAAATCATCTTCATTTTTAGATACAAAGTGCTCTCTGAATACTCTGCATAAGGAGTAAACCAAGACCTACGCCCATAGCACATCATAGGGAAATCTTAGAAAACTCTGTCTAATGAGAGGGAAAAAAAATTGTGGTATACCAGATGCAGAATCAGAAGGGCACTGCCATAATGAAAACTATTTTCAAACACTTTTTTTTCCTCCTCCTTTTCTGTCTTTTTCTCTAATCGATACGTATGAATTTTATTGTCAGAAAACAATCTGAATACAAAAAAATCGATATGTGGTGACTCTAGCCTAGATTTAAATGGCTCCATTTCTCATCTGTCTCCTTAATGCCATGATCTGCCTCTACACTGAGATGGAACCCTCTAGGCAGCAGAAGTCCTAGTCACAGAGGGTACCTGGGCCGCAGACCACCAGGAACAGGCCACTCCAGTGATGCCCACGGCCCTGCATAGCAGTGATGTCTGCTCACACTTACTCAGGTGGGGAGAGCTTCCTGCCAGAGTATGTTGCTATCTGAAGGAAGAGGGGGAAGGCCCATAATGCTTTTCCTTAGACACATTTTTCTATCCATTATTATCTTGTCTCCACTCGCACAGTTAACATTTATTTTAATAAGGAGCTGCTAAACGCTCCAATTTGTCTTCATTCCATTTATCGAATACCACGTCCTAGGCTTTGCCAAGAGATGATTTTCCTATCGACAGACTTACCCGTGGAGAAGACGAACACCGTGTTGTTCCAGAGCCCGTGGCTTTTTAAGGCTGCCGTGACATTTCCCACTGCTTCATCCATGAGAGACACCATTCCTGCATAGTAACGCCTGTTCTTATCGTGGATAAAGTCGTAGGGTTTCAGGTATTCCTCGGGGACCTGGAGAGGCTCGTGGACAGACTGAAGAGCAAGGTAGAGAAATAGAGGCTGGAAAGAGAGTTTTGCAAATCAGTTAAGAGGGTATGGAAGTATTAAATATAGAGACATAAGTCCAGATGGATCAGTTAATAAAAGTACTATCGATGCAACCCACAGATAGCTTGAAAATGTTTGTAAATCATTTATCTGACAAGGGACTGTATCCAGTATATCTGAAGAACTCTCACAACCAAATAACAAGAGGCAACCCAATTACAAGATGGTAAAAGAATCTGAATAGACATTTCTCCAAAGAAGATACACAAATGGACAATAAGCTCATGAAAAGATACTCAAAAGATGCCTAGGGCTGTAGGGAGCTGAGGGAGTATGAGGAATGGTGAGTGCTAAGAGGAATGAGGTTTCTTTTGGGGGTGATGAAAATGTTTTCAATTTAGATTATGGTGATGTTTGCACACCTCTATGAGTTTACTACTGAACTGTATACTTTAATTGGGTGAATTTTATGCTATGTGAACTATTAGCATCAATAAAAATATCAGCAATGTAACAGAAGATGTAAGACAAAAAATTAAAAACAAAAGTTTGAGTTCCACAATGGCCTAGAAGGCTCTAATCCAAACAAATGATAGCAATATCAATAACCAATAATAACAACTATATATTAAAGGTTATCTGTGTGCTAGATACCGTGATACCGATCTACATATTGTCTCATGTAATACTCAAATCCAGCCTGTTTACACCCATTTCACAGGTAAGTTAACTGGGGCTTAGGAAGGCTATATGATATGTCCACATTCATATTAATTGCAGAGCAATTTCCTATTGGAAACTCCACTGTTACAGTGCAGATATGTACCAATAGATGCTTTAGCTTTTTGCTTTAGCCAAAAACTAAGTTCCCACCTGTTAGGAAAGAGTTAAGGATTTTTCATATGAGAAAACAAGTGGATACCATGTCTTGCTAGTCTTTTATCAAGGACCAAACATAATCCCAATTTAATTCCTGGAAACTAAGGAGTGTGATATGCTGATTCTATTTTACCTTTTATACCAATTTATAGCATTTAACATTAGTGGCTTTCCAGGTCAGCCTCTCCTTTTTTAATGAGCCTTTCTGAAAACACTCTCTTCACTGTGCTCCTACAGAATTCCTTAATGACCTGAAAACCCTCAAAGAGACAACGACTGTTCAATCCAAGAATAATAATACAATTCCGTTAGAGTATTTGAGGCATTTAAATCTCAAAATAGAATGGGAGAAAGTTAGAAAGCAGATTGGGAGGGGGGAGCCTCATATTTCATTCTTCATTACTGTTGATAATTTTTTAAAAATCCTATATGATACACCTTGCAGGATAGAGTATCAAACATACATAAACAACATTCAAAAAGATACCTAAAAGATTATTTTTAGTGTAGATCTTTAGAACTTAGAAACACTTCTTCCCCAAAATCAAAATGTTAAAAATAGCTATTAAATATCAAAGTCATCGCTTTAAAACCTATTTAATGAAGGAAGTTAGGTGATGGAATGATAGCTACGATAACGTTGAACCTATGCTCCATTTGTGCATTACTTCCATGGGAAAACATTCCAAATTGCAACTTCGAAGATCAATACTACAATCTTTGACACTGCCTTAGCTCTGCCTCCGCTCCCCCTCAACACACACCCTTTCTGCTCCAGCCACACAAACAGCAAAACTTCTGATCTCTCCCGGACCATCGTGAAGGGGTCTGCTGTGGGAGCAGCCATCTGGGCCTTTGGCCCTGTCCCCCACCACCAGCCACGGTCTGGATGAGGGCAGGATTAAATATTGGAAGGCTACAACAATTTGCAGCCCACACAAAGTTTTTAAAATCAGGAAATATCACATAAAACTCAGTGGTTTTTAAAGAATTCTTCTTGAAAAATCACAAATCTGACAACTCCGTGCCCACACTCCATCTGGTAACAAATGGCTGGAACATGAAATAGAGGCCTCACTCTCAAGTGCTCTCTTGTTTCTTTCTTAAAAAAAAAAAAAAAAGATTTTATTTATTTATTCATGAGAGAGAGAGAGAGAGAGAGAGAGAGGCAGAGAGAGAAGCAGGCTCCATGCAGGGAGCCTGATGTGGGACTCGATCCCGGGTCTCCAGGATCACACCCTGGGCCAAAGGCAGGCAGGCACTCAACTGCTGAGCCACCCGGGCGTCCCTCGCTCTCTGGTTTCTAGAGCTTCCCCACTGTTCTACCTGAATGGCTTCACTTAGTAGGTCAGCGGCCTGGCCTCTGTAAACACCAGAGTTTGTGACCCTGGTCTGGCTTCTCTGGGGCAGGGATGGAGAGAAGGAGCTCACCACTTAAGGAGAAGATGCCCTCATCCAGGTCATTAGCAACAACATGGCAACCCATATGGTGAAGGAGAGAAAGGAGAAAGAGGGCAGGTTATTCCCCGCCAGCAAGTGATCTCTAGAGGCGATGGCCAGGGAGGGTGGTGAGAAAGAGTTCTTATAACCACATCAGGGGGAAAAATGATTATTGGACCATCATTTGTTTTGCAAATACAGCAAAATATTACCTGAAAATCTTTCCTATAATTATTCCCTAGGGAGCTAAAGACATGACCATTATTCTTGAGGGGTCAAAGTTACAAAAGTGCACCAATTCCCCCATTTTTCCAGTCAGGCTTCTGTTAGTTCAAAGAGAAGGAGCATAGCTGAGAAGAGGAGTGAAAATCCCCTCTGAGGGATGAGGCCTATGACTGTCACAGGCCAGGCAAAGGCCTCGCACTACCACCAACCACATTCTAGTAACTTACAAATATAGATAAAAGTGTTCCTTGCACAAAATCCATTTTCTTTTTTTTTTCTCCTCATGTAACCAGCAGTAATCGAGGGCCATGCAGCGTACAGGTGGACAGGGACACATATCCATAGGTCTCTGGCTCACCAGAAGGACGCAGAATGATGTACAGTGCAGTCCTTTTAATAAAGTGAGGCCCACGGCAACATAACTGAGAGTACTTCCATCCAATATCGTAAAAATAAAGTTCCAACACTTACCAGGTGAACTTTATCCATGAAACAACTCATTTCCCATTCTGCTGGGTATGAAACATTTCAATACTATTTTTAAATGAAAAAAAATTAACAGAGTATTTTGTTCTTTGTACTACATGGTGGCCTAGAGGAAAGAATAATTAACTAGGGCTCTGAGGTTCTCCAACTACAATGGGGACCCTGCCTGCAAGCCACTTGTTGTAGGACCCCCCGCTAGTGAACACATCGCCAATTTCCCCACACCCACCTACGTGGCTTCAGCTCACTGTTAACCATAAACAAGCTGCCATCCTGGGGATGGACTCAGGATTACTACACTGGCTACTGACTTGAGTTCCAACCCAGGCACGTGTTGGTCTTTGGAGACCTGCGGGCCCATTCTGACCTTACAGCCATAATTTAAAACACCGTAGTCCTGGGCTGATTTTCATCTCCATGAACCTCCACGTTTATGCCAAACCTTGATTTTTCCCTTGCTCTTTCTTGGGTGCCAATTCCTGCTCTGACCACGCCAGTTACAGCTGCCACCTTTATTTTTTTTTTAATTTTTATTTATTTATGATAGTCACAGAGAGAGAGAGAGAGAGGCAGAGACACAGGCAGAGGGAGAAGCAGGCTCCATGCACCAGGAGCCCGACATGGGACTCGATCCCGGGTCTCCAGGATCGCGCCCTGGGCCAAAGGCAGGGGCTAAACCGCTGTGCCACCCAGGGATCCCAGCTGCCACCTTTAGACCAACTCTAACACTTTCAGGTTTCCTTGGAATTTAAAACAGAATCCTAAATGTGAAGCATGACCAAATGTTTAAGTATTATACAACCTTATGACATTACTACCTAAAGTTACTAGCATATTGGTAAGATGCTGAAAGTTATTTTCCCTTTCTTTCTTTTTAAAGATTTAATTTATTTATTCATGAGACACACACACACACACACACAGAGGCAGAGACACAGGCAGAGGGAGAAGTAGGCTCCATGCAGGGAGCCTGATGTGGGATTCGATCCCGGGTCTCCAGGACCACACCCTGAGCTGAAGGCAGTGCTAAACCGTTGAGCCACCCAGGCTGCCCTTCTTCTCCCATTCTTATGCCATTCGATTCCTAAGATATATACTCTAAATATCCTCACCATGCTACGAAACCTAATTCCAGTGAGGAAGAAAGCCTTATTTTTATTTCTTTAGTATATTTTCCTAATTTAAAGCAAAAATTTCAAAAATATGTGATGCAGTTTTAAATTATTGCTCTATTGCTCTACTGACTTTCAAACTAAGACATTTCTTCCCAAACTGTGTCAGGAAAAAAGTGTCTACCACTAGAAATTCACATTTGCTTTAAGAAGCTTCTAGTAGATTTAGGTTTATGAGAAAACATTTATTTTTATTCTACAAAGTGTTGAGGGGGGACTATTTTAACCGAACAATATTTTGTGGACATGTTGCTTTTACACTGTAGTGTTAGTACTGAGGGATTTATCCTGGAGAAAAAAAAAAGACATTCCTTCCCAACATGTGTGCAGTGGCTATTAGCAGTATTTCCCTGAATCCAGCACCAACTGTTTCTATTACAAAATTGCTCCATATGCTCTTTTCCCTTCAAGTGCTCTTTAAAATAGGCACATTTTTAAAATGGCCTGTGGATACTTCATGTGTATTTCTTTAATGATTTCCATCTTAGGACAAGTGGCCTATGTTATAGTCTATATATAGCACCTAAGAAATTAGTACGGAATCAGAGTCAACATTGGGATAAAATGAGGAAAAGCTCAGCTCCTGGAACTATGTGATGATGCATCAGTTTACTAAGAACTGATAATGTAAACGTCTGCATTTGCTATCTTAAACAAACACTCTGGGGCTGTTATTCTGTATCGATTATTTCATGCATTTATCTACGCTTGAAACTTGACCTTGAGGCCGTTGGGCATGCTGGACACTGCTTCAGAACGTTTTAGACACTGTCAGAAAATGACCATCCTGTCATCTGGAAATTCCCACAATGCTACCTACGAGCAGCACTATATTACTAACACAACTTTGGATGGCTTGCAAGCTCTTAGGGACTCACTTCCCACAGTTCCTGTGCTTTCCGCACCACACCAGATAAGGCAGCCCACCCACAAAGAACTACTTCACCCAGCTGCTTCCTCTTATCCACTTAATGTTACAGGCACTGTGAGAGAATACTCTATTGTTGCCTAATGGGAACTAACTTTTGCTGTAGGCATATTACAGTTGTTACATGATTAAGGTAGTGTTTTACTGTAAGCCTGTAAAAGGCAGTTGGCCTGAGCTTGTCCTCTGTGTGTTTGAAGGGAGTCAATAGTGGCTGCACCTCAGAATCACTGGTGAGAGAAAGGTGGGGGCAGAAGGGTCATTAAATACCAATGACACCTCCCCACACCGGCACCAATAAATCACAATATTTGTTACCGATCTTTATTACAAGGTTTCCAGATGAGCCCAACATACTGTCAAGACTGGAACCATCAAGCTGAATCATACACTGAGGCTAATAATCTCTAGTCTTGGATATTAGCTGTAAACTCGGGATGCGTGTTGAGTGCATTGAGCTCTGGAGTCAAACAGAATGGGTTTAAATTCTGATTTGGACTCTAAGTAGCTCTGTGACCTTGAACAAATTTCTTGCTTGCTTATCTGTAAAAGGGTGCATAACTCAAAGGATAAGACAGGAACCACAATTCCCTTAAGGCTTTATCTTGTTCTTTGGGCTTTTCGCACTATCTATAGAATACCAAGCATACAGAGGAAAACAGAGAACCTAGGCCAAATACCCAGCAGCTATCTTTCCAACTCTCTCAATATTGGTTTAGATCTAGATTTTTTAAAAAAAAAGATTTTATTTAATTATTTGAGAGAGAGACACACACACACAAGCAGGGGGGACTGGCACAGGAGGAGAGGGAGAAGCAGACTCCCTGCTCAGCAGGGAGCCCAATGTGGGGCTTGATCTCAGAACCCCAAGATCACGACCCAAGCCAAAGGCAGATGCTTAACTGACTGAGCCAACCAGGCATTCCCGGTTTAGATCTAGATTTAAAACCTGCATATGTTCACATATTTGAGAGATGTTCTGATCTTCCATTTTCCACCAGATGTATAGTTACTCCAAGAAGGAAGCATGTAAGAGTGGTGTAAAACTGAGGATGGGTACCAGGGAAGACCCCCAATACTGAGTTAGAACAGGCAAAGGCACAGCCAGGAAGAAACCATGTCAAAAAGGGAGTCAGAAAAAAAAAAAATAAAAAAAAAGGGAGTCAGCTGCCAGGTACCACGTCTAAACAGGTATATTAATCTAAATCCAAACTGTGATCTGCTCTGAGGCCATTCAGTAATTGTCAAAGAAACAAAATACAGAAAACTGGAAGTACCAGATAATACTGCACATTCTGTAGTTTGCCCTATCAGGGTCTTATTGAAGGACTAATTTCATCAGTGTGCTAATCCAATTCTTAACGAAGCCACATTTGAGCCCAGTATCTGACAACACAAATATGTGACCCAATTTCAAAAGTGTATCCAGAGAATTTAGCTTAGGAAGCTAACTCTAGATTAACAACAGCAGCAACAACAACAACAAAATGTTTAAGGCAATTCACACTCTTTTCTATTTTACCTTGAGATAAGTCAAAAGATTTCAGTACATGACATACACAATGGCTTCAATGCAGTAAATGTGAAAAATAGGCTCATCAGTATACCATGTTTATGGAGTGAAAGACAATATTGTTAAGACATACATTCTCCCCATGTTGGTCTACAGAGGCAAGGAAATCCACATCCAAGCAGCAACTTTTTGGTAGAAATTGACCAGGTGATTCTAAAATTAACATGGGAATGCAAAATATCTAGAATAGCCAAAATAACCTAGGGAGGCCAAACACAAAGAAGACTTGTGCTAAATCCAAAGTCTGTCGATCTCTTAACAGAAAGTTTGCCATAATACAGCCTCATCTTGTACATGAGCCTATCATTTAAAAAAAGTCAATGTACTAATTGCTTACAGCACATAAAATGCACCAAAATAATAAAACTATATTTCTACTAAAACACTGTAGAAACAATATTCCTCAAAATGCAATCTGGGGACCACATGGTGTCAGAATCACCCCTAAAGAGTTTCTTTAAAATGCTGATGTATGGGGGCAGCTGGGTTGCTCCCATACATCATACACCATACATCATCCCATACATCATACATCATATATCAGTTAAGCATCTGACCCTTGACCTCAGCTCAGGTCTTGATCTCAGGGTTGTGACTTCAAGACTTGTGTTAAAAATAAATATAAATAAATAAACAAAAATCAATTAATTAATTAATTAAAATTCTGGTGTATGGATTTTCCCCAGAACTAAGGAATCAGACTTTCAGAGAGGGATTCCAGAAATTTCTACTTTTATCAAGCTTCCCCAAGCAGATACCAATATACTCCAAAATTTGAACACAACTCCCCTAGAATTTTTTTAGATCTTCTCCTAAACAAGCAGCCTTTTCCTATACTCACCTGCAGTATATCTTAACACAATTTTGATATCAATAAAAGAGAAAGGCTTACCTTCTCTGGTGGATGGTTAGATATGAGGGCTGTTGCTCTTTCAGTAAATATGTTTGTTGAATACATATTTTTATATCCTGTTGCAACTTCTTCACCATCTCGAAAATCAAGAGCACATCGTGTGACATTTAGAGCATCAATTAATGTACAGCGCTCATGGGAATAGTAATCTTCACTACCTAGGAGATATCCTACAACATGAATGGGAGATGAAAGTAGTCAGCATAGCATAAAACTTGTTAAACAAACTAATGTTTCAGCATTTAATTGCCCAGTGCAATTGATTACCCATGACAAGGCTAATCAAATGACAAGGCTAATCAGAGCACCACTTCTTAACATCTCTATATTTGCTAGCAGGAGGCATTAAAATGTTATTGTAAAAAAAAATTCAAATCCATTCCTCAGTCAAGTCTTTGGAACACAAGGCTCTGTCATGTAACTCTCAAAGTAGATGATTCTAAGTAAATCCATTTTTAAAAATCAGAGTTCAAATTCAGTAAAGGTGATAAAATCTTAATCTTTTAAAGCTATCTAATGGCAAAAATAGCACATAGTCAATGTGATTTCTCTGAGGTAATCACATAAATGAACACAGGATTCAAATAATGTTGATACCGACCTTGGGAGACTGGCTTCAAGGTTATTTATAGTAGCAGCTCTAGGAGGAATCATCTTTAGTCAGATGCTGACACCCACTGGTGGAAGACATAAACCTTACCAAAGAGGAGCTCTAGACATAATTTAACAGAGCCAGCAGATCAAACTACCGTGGGGCACTGAAAGCAGAATTGTCTACAACCCTGATCTCAGTTTTGCCCGAAATATAAATGTCATCAACTGCCTAGCCCACAATTTGAATATAAACATGAAAGGAAGTGGGTTGTCTCAGCTAAAGTGGTTTCTGCAAATGTTGTATATTTTCCTAAAATATTAAAATAAGCTGTGCTGCATATTGTATTATTCCATTTATATGTAATATCCAGAATAGGCAAATCTATAGAGACAAAAAGTTATGTTAGTGGTTACCTAGTGCTGGTGAGGTTTGGGGAAAATCAGGAGTGACTGCTAACAGAGATGGGTTTTCTTTTTGGGGTGATGAAAATATTCTACAATTGGATTGTAATGACAGTGGCACAACCCTGTGTATTTATTAAAAATCAATAATCTGTACACGTTAGTTGGGTGAGTTAGATGGTGTGTAAGTTATACCTCAATAGAGCTATTAAAAAGAAATAAGCTGTGCTGGACTCTGAACCATCTCCTAACAAATAATGTTTATTAACCTTAAAATGAGGTGGATAAAATTGGCCTAGCCCTTTCTTCAGTCCTAAGCATCCTCTATAATACCAATCAAAAGCCTTATGCAGTTTACATAAAAAATGAATTCATTTTTAATTAATTTCCTTTTCCACGATTCAATAAATTCAAAGTCCCGAATACAATGAATACCTTGGTCTAAGACCACTTTTTAAAAAATTCAATTAATTAATTTATTTTAGAGATTCAGCAAAGTGAGAGGGTGGAAGAGAATCTCAAGCAGACTACTCACTGAGTGTGGAGTTAGATGTGGGGCTTGATCTCATGACCCCTGACATCATGACCTGAGCCAAAATTAAGAGTCAGAGGCTTAACCGAATGAGCCATCCGTGTGCCCCAGATCACATTTTAAATGCTAATCTTTTCCCCTAATGTATATAACAAAAAGGGAAATCAAATATATTTGTTAATTAATATATAATAGAGAAAGAAACGTATCCATAAAAGTGATCTTATGCCTTACATGGATGATTAGAGAGGTTAGGACACTGGGGTTCTTCTGGAATTTTTAATAACTCCTGGGTGTTAAGAGCTTGAGGAAATCACTTCCGTTTATTTCTCTGTAAATGTAAATTGTTTTCCATTACTTGAGAGAGTATAAGCATAGGATATACTTGATTAAAAGAATACAAAACTGTAGGGGTGCCTGCGTGGCTCTGTAGGTTATGTGTCTGACTCTTGATCTCAGGTCAGGCCTTGATCTCAGGGTGGTGAGTTCAAGCCCCACATTGGGCTCCATGCTAGGCATGGAGGCTACTTTTTAAAAAAATTTTAATTATAAATATTTAAAAAGATATAACCACAGGAGAATTCCAGGAATAGAACTATTTATTTACATATTTAGCCAGACTGATACCAAACAACCATGTGGCAATCACATACAGCTTTTCTCAAACAGGGCTTCACAAATTTGAACTTACATGATGAGCTAAAAGAAGATGGCATCCTATGTTATATTGGGGAAAAATCAGAACATACTTTTTGAACAACTAAATCTCTGACGTTTTTGCTTAACAGTTTTATTGAGGTCTAATGCACAATACCATATAAGTTACCTACTTAAAGTGTCCAAATCAGTGGTCTTTAAGGTATTCAGAGTTGTGCAACCAGCCCCACAATCATCTGACTGCTTTTAAACAGAACATCTACGTCATAATAGTGATAACAGCTGCATGGTCATTATCCCCTCCAACTACAAGTCTATATGGGTGTGGGGTGTTCGTTCATCTCAATCCTCAGGCTTCTCAACTCTTATAAAAGGATATGATTTTCTTCTAGCCAATTGAATTTTTAAATATGTGATTTGGGTTTTAGTAAAAAAAAAAAAAAAAAGAAAAAGAAAAGAAAATTAAAATAGCTATAGTCTATAGTCTAAAGCTGTTTTTTAACACTTGCCAGAGTACAAGTATTGATCTATCTTTCAGCAAAGGTCTAATTGAAAATTGTCAAGGGATATACAGGCTGTTTTTCCTCTAGAATTTGCAAAATGACAAAGAGCTCTTACACCCAAGTCTGACTTTAACAGTTATTTGAGGATGTGGAGGATATAGTCAGGTTCATTAAGAAAGAATGCCATGATTGCTTAGCAATGTCTGCTAGAGGACCTGGATGGGAGCGGGGCACATACAGCCTCCTGTCTGATGTCCTTGCATCTCAACTTGACACTGGACCCAACACAACATGACACAGCTGTGGGCTTCAACTGCATCGTCTGGGCCCCACATAATCACTAAAATGCACTTTGGTGCTCGCGAAAGTTATGACTTAGATGCTCTGTTAAAAAGCAATCAGAGGATTGTGGGGCTAGTTGCACAACTCTAAATGAAAAGGAATGTCTCAAGACAAATGTACAAGAAAACCACCACTTTATTACTAAAATGCTGTTTTTGAGGATGCTGTCCACCTTACCTTCTCCCAAAGGAGAAATTTCTCAAGTCTAAGAGCCAGAAAATGCTTTACCCTTCCTGAACATCTGGCTTCCATTTATCTTATAAATAATGTGACTCTTATAGCTGTCTCCTTTTTTAAAATATTTTTTTTTAAATTTGGACATGAGAATTCTCAAGTTACAGAGTTCAGTGCGAACCCCACCTACAGCCATGCAGTTTTTTCATAATTTAGTGCCATGATACAATTCCATCTTTTTCTACTCACCCTGATTTTTTATTCTATTTAAGATTTTGTTTATTTGAGAAAAAGAGAGAAAGAGAGGAAAAAGGAAAGTGAAAGAGAGAGAGTCTGAGCAGGGGGGAGGAGCAGAGGGAGAAGCAGACTCCCCACTGAGGCAGGGAGCCAGATGTGGGGCTTGATCCCAGCACCCCAAGATCATGACCTAAACCCAAAGTAGACACTTAACTGACTGAGCCACCCAGGTACCCTCTATTTATTTTTAAACTTTTTATGTTCAGCATGAGTTCCTTTTCAGATGCAGGTTGTAAATAAACGAAGAGACAAATGAGAAGTACGTAGGTAGCTAAATAGCCAGATAGCGTAGTATGAAAAGAACTCATCAGAAAGACACAGTCACTAGTAAAATAAATAGGCTGTTAATTAAGACATAATTTGTAAGAGGTTAAAAGAGGGTAAGTTTTAAAACTAACTTCAGGGTTCACATTTTTATATGACTATCAAGTCCCTAAACCATTTATTTCTTATTATTCTTCCTATTACTATTTGTTATCGACTCTCTCCTTTTATTTTTTTGACTGGTTTTCCCCAATCTAGTGATTTCAAAAACAGATCTCACAGAAGGGGAAAAGGATGCCAGTAGAAAAGAGTCTCCTCTACCATCTCCAGAAAAAAAAAAAAAAAAAAAGAAATCTGTGGGAAAGTCCATGGAGAGAAAACAATATTCTGAACCTTTGTGAAGAAAATATTCTTGTATTGAGTTTTGCCTGAAATTTCTGAAAAATCAAGCTGTATGCCCTTTTGGTAATAAGGTTCTCCACGAGTACTACAGTCTCAGATGTGAAGATAGCAAATCTTCAAAGGCCCCAACATGGCATTTAATACGCTGGCAAAGGGAAGTGCCCCCTGTGGCGCTGCCCACCGTGCGCTGAGCAGAGCCGGGCGTGGAGGTGGTCCTAGGAAGCTGCCCACAGCAGTGCTGGCTGATTCATTCTGTGTTCAAGTTTCCAGTTATTTCATTTGATTACATTGGGGTGTGTTTTATGAGACGGTTGCAGCTCGGCTAAGTTGTAAAACGAACATGTGCATTTCCATTACCAAAGTAAGTATCAAATCCTCGGCGGGTTGGAAGGCATTCTTTCCGGTACATTCCCAGGTGCCACTTTCCGACCATATGGGTAGTGTAGCCTGCTTCTTTTAGAAGCTGGGGAAGGAGTTTTTCATCCAAAGGGACGCAGCTGGGCTGACAGGGCCAGATTATTTGGTGTTGTAAACCTGTGTGGATCTTAAAGAGATAAACATGAAATTATATATAGATGATCTGAAACATCCTGAACAAGCAGATAGAGTGGTTGTTTACTTTTCTTTTAAAAGATTTTATTTATTTATTCATGAGAGACATAGAGAGAGAGGCAGAGACACAGGAGGAGGGAGAAGCAGGCTCCATGCAGGGAGCCCGACACGGGACTCGATCCTGGGACCCCGAGGTCATGCCCTGAGCTGAAGGCAGGCGCTCAACCACTGAGCCACCCAAGTGCCCTTGGTTCCTTATTTTTTTGAACACATCTGCAGACCTGACGGTTTAATTCTATTCCTGTACCAGTTTAAGGATACTTCTGAATGGCACTTTACTCACTTACCCAAATAAGGTACTGGATCATAAACAGGATTGGAAAAAATGAATAAAAGCACTCTAATAAACACTAGATATTTCAACAAATATTTATCAAGGAATTATGTTAGAAACCATTAACTTAAGATTTCACTTTCTACCTCAAAGGAAAGGAACCATAACATGATGCGTGGATCTACGAAGGAAAAAGTATTCCAAGTTTTGTGCATGTGAGAAATGAGTGTTTGGTTTGGAAGGAGCCTCTGTAACCTTTCAAGATTTGGTGATTTTTTAAAGGGTTATTAAAAATCTAATGAAAGTAATGATTTGCTTTTCTTATTCCACTTTATGGAAACCATAATTTCATGTCAGTGACGGGGAAAAAAAAGCAGCCATCTGACCCACCTGTTGGGAGTGGTTCACACAATTATGCCCAGGGTGCAAGGACCACACAACAACCGTCCTTTAAGAAATGATCCCTTGTTGCATCTGGTGTGATATTAAAATAGAATATCCACAATGAAAAGGCTATTAAAATGATCCTTCCCTTTTTTAACCACCTGTCTGAGGCCAGATGTTCTTTACAAACTTTTACCAAAATAACATATTACAACAGATTATAACAACCTAGCTATCTTCTATTAATAGAAGACACATACAAAAACACAAAACAATATTACTCTTCTCAGATAATTCTCTTATTTTGGATAATATAGTTATTTTTCATAAGTTATTTATGTTAACATGTATTGGGATTATTACTGCTGTTTTTCAATGAACAAAAGTATTTTTAAATTTCTATTTTCATTTCTGATACGATGAATTTTGAAAGGTATAACCCACAGAAACATAAGCTCTTTGGGGTCTATAATAATTTTTAAGCACATGCAGAGGACCTAAGACCAAAAAGGTTGAGAATTGATGTTATAATGTCCAATAGTGGTCCCTGCAAGGAGAGAAATAAGGCATGACAGGGAGATGGTGACAGACGTGATTTTTTTGAGAGGGTGGCAAAAGAAAGGAGCTATTTGGGCAGCAATATGAATCATGTGATAGAGTAAGAGAGCCTTGCAAAAATATGAGGCAAGGATAATCTAGGCATAAGAAATAAAAAGTGCAAAGGTGAGATGTCTGGGTGGCTCAGCAGTTGAGCGTCTGCCTTCATCTCAGGTGGTGATCCTGGGGTCCTGGGATTGGGTTCCACATCAGGCTCCCTAGAGGGAGCGTGCTTCTCCCTCTGCCTGTGTCTCTCCCTCTTTCTCCATGTCTCTCATGAATAAACAAATAAAAATGTTTAAAAAGTGCAAGGGCCCTGAGACCTGAACTTGCTGGATGAGTTTGAAGGCCAGCATGGAAGCCAGTGTGGCCCTGTCACAGCTCCTGTGCTGATGGGTGCCAAGCCACCCCCCGCTGGGACACAACCAGGACACTCCCCAGGGGCTTCTGGCCTGGCCTGCGCAGCCACTCCCTTCCTGCAAACCTCACACCTCTTCTCCTTGTCCTGGCTTAGCCAGGGAGGTACTTTCCTTTGTACGAAGTGGGGGTAGGGTGTCATATTCAACTCTGCACTGGACACAGCTTTCCCTGGAAAGGCTAGGTACTCCTGATTTTCCTAAAATAAATGGAGCCCTGGGAACACAGAAGACTGAGAGGGCCAGTTCTCAATGCAAACTGCAACTCTCTGGCCTCCATCAGCTGTCATTGTGGGTAGCCAGCAATTATTAATAAATGGTAAAAGTGTGTTTGCAAATGATTTACTGGCTTTTATCATTTAAAGCAGAATGTATAAAGCTCAGGAATTAAATCCCATCCTTGTTCTATCTCCAAAGACATACCCCACATTCAACAAGTGCCACAGTAAGAACTGTAAGCATTGTTATTAATAACATAGCAAGCCTTCCCCACTACATTTCGCTTTGCTTTCTTGAGAGATGGTGTGGCATTATAGAGAGCAAGTCTGGACCTGCCCAGCAGCTGGCTGTGGTGTATATGAACACGACATAAACTGTTTACTGGAACTACCCCTCTATAGTTCTGCTGGCACTACTGAATACTGATTAATCACTGATTTTCTCAGTTCAAAAACTGGCTTACACAGACCAGATTCACAGATTTTTATTGTGGTTAAATGCATGGCAATAAACAGATACAAAGGGAAAGACAAAAAAAAAATTTACACTCACAATCTTTTTTTTAAATTTACGATAAGCTACTATTGAATAGCTTTCTCATAAGCTTTGACATTGCCTTGAATTTTATTTTCTGTGGATCTTTCCAGCACTTTGGAGTTGCACTTGCCATTGCTTCATTTACTTGTGTCTTTCCATATGTTTTTATAAGAATCATATAAAATATCTTAAATGTGAAATTAAAATGGGATTATTTTGCAGGCGATGGATAAGTTCACTACCTTGATCGTGGTGACGGTTTCACAGGTGTATACATATCCAAACTTATCAAACTGTATACTTAAATATGCGCGCTTTATTGCATGTCAATCACATATCAATAAAGCTATTTAAAAATAAAAGTGAGTTTAAGTTTTCTATTAAGATTTCTACACCTTTGGGGAGCCTGGGTGGCTCAGTCGGTGAAACATCTGCCTTCAGCTGAGGTCATGATCCCAGAGTTCTGGAATGGAGCCGCCTACTGTGTCGGGAATCTGCTTCTCCCTCTCCCTCTGTTCCTCCCCTCCCCTGCCCCTGCTCACTTGCTCTCTCATGCTCTCTCTCTCAAATAAATAAATAAAATCTTAAAAAAAAAAAAAAAGATGTCTATGCTTTTCCTAGAAATCACTGGACACCTCCACTAAGATATGTGCCAGATGCCTTCCACTTGCCTTCCAAATGCACATTCTGCTTCTGTCCTGCTCTCTGCCCTGGGAAGCTGACCTATGGGAACCAAATCATAGGCACCTCTGCACCTTCTGGCATCTGACTGGGTTCAGCCAAGGGGGACCCCTGACAAGAAATTAGACGTAGGGAAGAGATGAGTGGCTTTGGACTGCCAGACCATGCCTTTCTCTGTGCAGACCATCCTGAAGGCAGCCTTCTCTATAATGACACTCTTCATCGCTAGGTTCTTTCTTTCCTTTTCTTCTGGTCCAGGGCCAGCGGCTCCACTGGGTTACACACTATCACTTGTGTTCCCCTTACCCCAATTCACACATTTTTGAATAGCCCCTCTATATATAAACCTCCCTAAATCATCCTAATTTGAATGTGCCATCTCCTTCCAGCTAGGGTCCTGAATAATAAGGATACTACAATATCCAGGCCGGGGCAGGAAACATTGCTCTCAAAACACACACACACACACACACACACAACCCCAAATCATAGAAGGATTCTGTTCATGGTTAACAGCTTGAAATTTACTCAATAGAAAATTAATCCCAGGTCCAAAAACTTTATAATATATACTAATTGGCAACAGTGCAGGATAAGGAAAGACACTATTTTAGGGAACCCAAAAGACCCAGTGGAAATAAATGCTATGTGCAGATTTCTTTAAACGGAAAGCTCATCCATTACATGCACAGAATTAACTCTGATAGCTAGAAAGCAGTGCCAAGGGATGCTGTGAGATTCGGTTTTCCTAGTCCATGGGCATCAAGCCAGGTGGTCAGCTGAAGCCTGTTTCTATTATCTACAATCATATGGAGCAGAGAATTTGTTCTTTTCAATTCCCGAGAATTTATTTGACAGAGCATTTTTATGGCATTACTGGGGAAGTGAAAGCCAAACTCTGGATGACAGCCAAAAACATGTTTTTAGTCTGTTCAAACACTATTTGAAGTAGGGAAGCTGTAATGTGTAGAGAAGCAGTAAACAGGCAAATGCTGAGCTGGTTCCAACCGAGCACTTTAGTGCAGAACTACAGATCCACTCCATGCTTCATGGGGCAGGATGATAAGAGGACACTAATAGGAATCAACAAAAAAAGAACTGTCCTTTTGTAATAACAACAGCATCTAAAACAATTCCATTCTAACCCCAGTCTCTGAAGTCCAGAGAGCACGAATGAATGGAGAGGACTACATAATAATATACAAGAATCCAAAGGAGTTACTCTCTACCTACCACATGTGCCTATCTCTTCTTAATTAAACCAAAGCTTCTTTCAGAAAAAGCTCCTCCTAAGATTTCACTTAACTCTCAAGGATTCCCTGCACAAAGGTAAAGGGTCTGTAAAATCAGTGAAGGACCTGGCTTGTCTCTAGATTCTTTCCATGAGATGACTGATAAGAATCCCTGTGTGTTTGGTTGCATATAAAATTGATTTGATCTATGAGTTGACATGGGAGATATTACCAGCGTAGTCTCAAGAACTTAAAAGAGAAAGG
This sequence comes from Canis lupus dingo, assembly GCF_003254725.2. Taxonomy (NCBI): domain Eukaryota; kingdom Metazoa; phylum Chordata; class Mammalia; order Carnivora; family Canidae; genus Canis; species Canis lupus. Next base: position 27,785,395 of record NC_064245.1, on the reverse strand, counting down.
CCTATCTCTTGGAGGGAGAGGGGAGGCGGCTGGCTCCCACCGTCAGAATTGCTCACTATTCCTTTTTAAGAGGTCCAGGCAGTCTATTGATTATCTACAGGATTTGGAAGCCCAGAGCACAGCATTTCAGCTACACTGATAATAAACTCTCCCGGGGGCTGCATGGATCGTGGCCACACATACGGCAGTGAGAGCTGTTTCTGCCCTAACTTAATAGCGCTTAGATAATGTCTAGTTGAACAGAAGGAAGATTCTATCCTATCAGCTAGACCTGTGCAAGATGACCTCATCCCCTCACTGCACCCACATATTTGTACACCACCTGCTACCGTACTTTAAAATTCAGAAAAGCAGGCAGCTCCACCCTCCCACAGTCCACACCAAAGGCCTGAGAGGGAAACTTCGTGACCGGAACACAATCACAGAACAAGCCAGGGGCCTGCCAGGAGTTCAGAATTTCCAGCCTATGTCTGAGCCAGCACACTACAGGTTTTAACCACGGTCAAGTACCACTCATGCCACCTTAGGGTTTATTCCTGGAGCTGCCCCACAGAACAAATGGATAGTGGAGAATCTGCTCCCTCCCCCCATAAGCCTTCTAAAAGCCATCAGCTGCCCATGCTGTTGAAGCCAAGAGCTACAGAACACACATTATGTGTGTTAGGGGCCTGACACTGCCATCTGGCCTGGTCTCCCAGAACTCAGGCTGCAGAGCTGGCTGGTGTCGCTGACAGTTTTAAGGGTCCATTTATTTTGGTGTTGATTAGCAAAGAGTGTAAATCTCTGGCTAAGCCCACAAAGGGATGTAGTTTATAAAAAGAATAAACAAGGCAAAAACTGTATCAGTGCCTTCCTCTGTTTAAATTATAAATCCAACCCAAAGCGCAAAATGAAAAGGAAAGGAAAATCTGGATGAAAAGAAATTTTTAGTCAGGTGATATGACTAAAGAAACAAAGAGTTTAGGTTCAGAGTGATTCTTGAAATAACAAACCTCAAAAATCAATCAGCAAAACAACAACAACAAAAAAACCCATAAGTCAATGGGTCATACTTCACTCAGCCCCAAACTTACTTCTTTATTTCCTCACTTCCAATTACGTGGGAAGTAAAATATGTAAAACATGGAATTGTTTCTTTAAAATATTTTCAATGCTTGTGGGAATATGGCTTCCAGATGCCCCTTCCCTTCTGGGAAAATGCTTCTTGGCTCCGGCTGGGCTTAGGGTAGATATCTGGCTTCAGTGAAAACAAAAGACCCATCAGATCAAGTCATCCTCGTGGCTCCCTGCACTAGAGCCCTGAGGTGTTTTAACAGTGGGCCTTCTTATCAGTCACTATGGACCCAACACAGCCTTTGTTCCTCTGCCTAAGGAAGCATGGAAAGAGAGGCTAACCAGTACTTTCTCTTCAGAAGTGCCTGTGGCCCCTAGACTGTGTGCTCCACTAACGTCACTCCTTGGATGCCACCACCAGAGGGTCCCATGAACACTCCCAGTGTGTGACCTACTTCTTGCCCCAATCACTCTACCTACTTCTTCGAGCTCTTCACTCTTCTTTGCCCCACTTCCAGTCTTAGAGTCCAGCGAGAGGTGACCAGGGGCAGGAGCCTACTGTCCACAAGGGAGGCAACCAGGTGGGGGGCTGATAAAGGATGGGCAGGCAGGGTGCCAGGGGACTAAAGAAAAGAAGCTGGGGGGGGGGGGGGGCGGGCGAAAGCATCCGCAGGGGGAATTCATTGCTCTTTCCACGCCAGCATGCAATGCCCTGCTCTGCCTGTAGCCACGGGTCTCAGCTGCTCACATTCTTAAAACGAACTTGAAGCAAGTCAACAATCACCCACAATGCTGCTGCCCAGCCTCCTTCCTCTATTTCCTGCCAAGGTCTTGCGTCAGGGGTGAGTAAGGAGCCCTGAGATGTCCTGTCCATTTATCAATGTGATTAAGAAAAATGTGACTTGGGTCCCCTAAGAATGAAACCTTGGAGTCATCTTTCATCACTTGTATCGCCTGCGAAGGTTACAGAGTTCTGGTGGAGTGGTCCCCTCAGTTCCCAAGGTGAGAATGTTCCCAGCTGAGGGCCCAAGTTACTTTCCTTACTTTTTTCCTAGCAGGAAGTGTTCCCACTAAGGCCCACTGCTATTGTTACCCTTTCATCTTTTCAGTTCTCTTGAAAAGACAGCAGGAGCCCTGGCATGTCAACCATAAGCAGCAAAGACAGGGAGCTTGAGCTCTCTCAGGAAACACTCGGGAGGTAGAGTACTTGACGCATTCGTTCACTTAGTTGTTCAACTCTGACTGTTTCTCCAGGCCAGGCACAAGCAAGGCAATCCTAAGGACAAGTCAGACTTGAGAATGAACAACCACATAAAATGTGTAGTAAGAATACAGAGGTGTAACAAATATTTTGTATTGAATAAAGTCAATTTGTAAGAATAAAGAAATTTAGCATTTTCAAGTCTTATGACTAAAAACACTATACAAATTCTATTAGAAAAGCTGGCAGGTTTTCTTTTTACAGACATCTTTATTACATATTTTTATTGGAATATATGTGACATATAACACTGTGTAAATTTAAGGTGTACTGCATTTATACATTGTGACATCATTCCCATTGTAGCAGTAATTACCACCTCTTTCATGTTACATAATCATCCTTTCTTTTTAGTGCTTGGAATCATTAAGTTCTAGTCTCTCAGCAAGTTTGAGGATTACAGTACTGCTGTCTATGTTGACATTAGATCTCCGTCTTATTTACTGCTTGTTGCAAGTCTATACCTTTAAATAACATCTGTCTTATCCTCTTACCCCTGGAGGATTTTTTCTTAAGATTTTATTTATTTATTCATGAGAGACACAGAGAGAGGGGCAGAGACACAGGCAGAGGGAGAAGCAGGCTCCTTGCAGGGAGCCCGACGTGGGACTTGATCCCAGGTCCCCAGGATCACACCCTGGGCTGAAGGCAGGGGCTAAACTGCTGGGCCACCCAGGGATCCCCCTCCCCTGGAGGAATTTTAAATTAATATTTCAATCCTGAGATTTTAAACAAGGGGAAAGCGAATATAAAATCTACTTCATTGTATGCACAACATACCTCTGAAGGATACCCAGAAACTGATAAACAGGAAGGAGGGCTGAGGACCAAGATGAAAAGGTCTGTTTTTATACATACCTCTATTTAAATCTCTTATAGGTGAAACTTTGAAAGGATTTCCCAACAACAATTTTTAAAATAAACTTAACTTAAAAAAGGAGGAGAGGGGGTAAAAAATTGAATTCCAACTGGAGTAACATGTAGACAAAGAATGCCACATGGCACTTAATTGTGGTTCCTTAACGTATGTTTACTTAGAATACTGTTCAATTAGAAACGTTCAGTAGAGAGCAGCTTCCACTGTAATATCACTATGAAAACCTAAGTAAGTTGAAGTTTAATATTTTATCAGGAGCAGCCAGTATGAGTACAGGGAGACCCTGCCTCCCCCTCTGAGCTCCGAGCAGGCTTTTCATACCCTCTTACACTAGTTCCAGCCACAGAGACCTTGTCCTACTTCTTAGAAACCGCTCACTGCAGCATGGAGGGCCTGCACTTGGTTGTGCCTTCCACTGGGTTACACTCTCTTTCCCAGTATCTTTGAATGGCTGGCTCCTCTTCTTTCAGGCTTCTGTCCCTATCTCCTTCTTGGAGATAATTTCCTGAGTCACTTAGCACTCTACCCACTTAATTTTCTTCTCTACATTTAATACCAGGACATTTAAATTCACCTAGCTTACTCATCTGTTTATAGGTTTATTTCATCCCCCCTTGGTCGCTCTTGTTCACCTCACCTCCAACAGACTACAAGTACCAGGGGATCCCCAGAGTAGAGCAAATGCCGGTCTAAACAGCTGCTCAATAAATATTTGTTGAATGAAGGAATGAATGAATGCATTTTACTTAATGCTGATAGACTGAAAGCTTTCGCCTAAGATCAGGAATAAGAAAAGGATGTCTACTCTTGCTACTTCTTTTTTTTTTTTTTTTTAAGATTTATTTATTTATTTATGATAGACCGAGAGAGAGAGAGAGGCAGAGACACAGGCAGAGGAAGAAGCAGGCTCCATGCCGGAAGCCCGACGCAGTACTCGATCCCGGGACTCCAGGATCTTGCCTTGGGCCAAAGGCAGGCGCCAAACTGCTGAGCCACCCAGGGATCCCCCACTCTTGCTACTTCTAATCAACATTGTACTGTAGGTTCTAGTCAGGGCAATTACGTAAGCACTCAGAATGGAAAGCATCCAGATTGGGAAGGAAAAGGCAAAACTATTTCTATTTGCAGATGATAGGATCTTGTATATAAGAAATCCTAAAGATCACACACACACACACACACACACACACACCCCTTTAGAACTAGTAAGTTCAGCAAGGTTGCAGGATACAGATCAACTGTCAGTTGCATTTCCATATACTAGCAATAAACAATTGAAAATGAAATTAAGAAAACAATTAACAAAATCCAGAAGAATAAAAACTTAGAAATAAACATAACCAAAGAATCGCAAGACTTGTATGCTAAAAACTACAAAACATTATTGGAAAGAAATTAAAGACCTAAATTAGTAGAAACATATCTCATATTCGTAAATTAGAAGACTTATATTGTTAAGGTGGTAAAACTCCCCAAACAGATTTATAGATCAGTGCAGTTCCTATCAAAATTCCACATTTTTTTTATAGAAAATTCCTATGGAAATGAAAGGGGCCCAGAATAGCCATATCAATCTTTTTTTTTTTTTTTAAGATTTTATTTATTCATGAGAGACACAGAGAGAGAGGCAGAAACACAGGCAGAGGGAAAAGCAGGCTTTCTGAGAGGGAAGCCCAATGTGGGACTCGATTCCAGGACCCTGGGATCACGACCAGAGCCAAAGGCAGCCGCTCAACCAGAGTCACTCAAGCGCCCCAAATCAGTCTTTAAAAAGAACAAAATTGGAGAACTCATATTTTCTGATTATGAAACCTACTACAAAGCTAGAGTAATCAGGATAGTGTGGTGCTGCCATAAGGATACACATACAGATCAAAAGAATAAAATTGTTTAAGTCCAGAAATAAACCCATATACCTATGGTAACCGATTTGTGACAAGAGTGGAAAAAGCATTCGATAAGGAAAGAACAGTCTCTTCTTTTAAAAAAAAAAAAAAAAAAAAAAAAGATTTTATTTAGTTATTCATGAGAGACACGAGAGAGAGAGAGAGAGAGAGAGAGAGAGAGAGGCAGAGACACACGCAGAGGGAGAAGCAGGCTCCCGATGTGGTACTCCATCCCTGGTCTCCAGGATCACACCCCAGGCCAAAGGTGGTGCTAAACCGCTGAGCTACCCAGGCTGCCAAGAACAGCCTTTTTAACATATTGTGCTGGAACAACTGGGCATCCACATGCATCCACATACCTCAGAAAAATACAAAAATTGGGACACCTGAGTGGCTCAGCGGTTGAGCATCTGCCTTTGGCTCAGGGTGTGATCCCGGGGTCCTGGGATCAAGTTCCACATCAGGCTCCCTATGGGGAGCCTGCTTCTCCCTCTGCTTATGTGTATGCCTCTCTCTGCGTGTGTCTCATGAATAAATAAATATTTTTAAAACTACAAAAATTAACTAAAAATGGATCAAAGACCTAAATGTAAGAGCTGAAGCTATAAAACTCGTAGAAGAAAACATGGAGGTGACTCTTTATAATCTTAGTGGTTTCTTAGATATGACACCAAAAGCACAAACAGCCAAAGAAATTAAGTTGAACTACATCAAAATTTAAAAGTTTTGTGCATAAAAGGGCACTATTAAGAAAGCAAAATGAAAACCCACAGGAGAAAATATTTGCAAATTATGTATGTGAAAAGACTCTAGCATCCAGAATATATGAAGAACTCGTACAACTCAACAACAAAAAGACAACTCAATTTAAAAATGGCGAAGGGTTTGAGCAGAGATTTCTCCAAAGAAATATACAAATGAGGGGATCCCTGGGTGGCTCAGCAGTTTGGTGCCTGCCTTTGGCCCAGGGTGCGATCCTGGAGTCCCGGGATCAAGTCCCACATCAGGCTCCTGGCATGGAGCCTGCTTCTCCTTCCTCCTGTGTCTCTGCCCCTCCCCATAAATCAATCAATCAATCAATCAATCAATCAATCTTTTAAAAATATATACAAATGACAAATAAGACATGAAAAGATGCTCAATGCTATTAGGGAAATGCAAATCAAAGGGACAATGAGATGCCACTCCATACCCACTGGGATGATTAGAAGGCTATAATCAAAAAGACAGTAACAAGTGCTGGCAAAGACATGGAGAAACCGGAACTCACATACGTTGGTGGGAATGGTGTATCTGCTATGGACACAGTTCGGCAGCTCCTCAAAAAATTAAACATAGAGTTGCCATTTGATCTAGCATTCTACTCCTAGGCATAAACCCAAAAGAGGTGACCAAAAAATATGTACATGGATATTCACAGCAGCATTATTCACAATAGCCAAAAGACAAAGTCTATCAACTGATGGATAAATAAAATGTTGGTATATCCATACAATAGAATATTATGTGACCATAAAATGGCTTGGTATATGTCACAATAGGGATGAAAGGATATCTATCATATAATTCCATTTATATAAAATGTCCAAAATAGGCAAATCTATAAAGGCAGAAAGTAGATTAGTGGTTGCCAGGGGCTGGGGGCAGAGGGCAATGAGGACGGACTGCTAACAGTTACGGGGTTTCTTTATGGGGTAATTGCAACGTTCTACAATTAGACAATGGCGATGGTTGCACAACTTTGCAGATATGTGAAAAACTGAAAAATTATACATTTAATATGGTGCATTTGTGGTATGTGAAATACAACTTTAAGAAGAAAATAGAGTATACAGTGCCTGGCTGGCTCAGTCAGTGGAGCATATGACCCTAGATCTTTGGGTTGTGAGTTCAAGCCCCATGCTAGGTGTAGAGATACTTAAAAATAAAGTCTTTTTAGAAAACAGAGTATAGGAAAATAGGCAATATCTTATGTTGCTGGTCGGAATGTAGATTGATACATCCCACTGAAATGCAATTTTGTAGGATTTATCAAAATTACTGGGGAACCTGGCTCAGTCTGTTAATCATCTGCCTTGGGCTCAGGTCAGGATCCCAGGGTCCTAGGATAGAGCCTGGCATTGTGCTCCCCGCTCAGTGGGGAATCTGCTTCTCCCTCTCCCTCTGCTCCTCCCCCTGCTTGTGCTCTCTCTCTTCCTCAAATAAATAAAATCTTTTTTTAAAAAATTACAAATTCACCCACCCTTAAACCTAGAAACAGTCCTTTTCTAAGAATTTATCCTGCAGATATATTCATGTGTAAAATGATAATATAGTGAAGGTACTGACTTCAGTTTTGATATATCAAAAGACTGGAAACAATCTACATGTTCATCATAATGTGACCAGTTAAATAAATTATATCCACTTAAAGTATTACACAGCCATAAAAATCAAGATGCTCTTTTAGTAATGATGTGGAATTATTTCAAATGTAAAATAAAACAAACATGTGAAGAGTATGCTATCATCCATATAAAAAGCGAGAAAAGGTATATCTATATATGTATTTGCTTGTATATGCATAAAATACTTTTTGAAAGATACATGTGCACAATTCAGATAGCACTGTTTGCCTCCAAAGATCAGGAACGGGATGCTTAAGGATCAAAACAGTGTATGTGTGCGTGTGCATATGCGCAGGGAGAGATATTCAGTAATTTTTGAGTTTTCAAACCATTATAGTTTCTATTTAAGAAGAAAAACAAAATATACATTTAAAATATTTTTAAAATAATGAATGAATGAGTCGTAGGGCCATGGTTAGGACAGTATACAGAGACCTGAATTCTAGTTCTGAACTTACCAATAACCATTTACCTCCTCTGCTGATCAGTCTCCCTATTGCCCGTTTGATCAAACTCCATGCATTTTTCACGAAAGTATGCAGGTTTAAAAAGGTTCCTATGTGAGGATTCTGAACAATTATATATCTCAATATAAAAGGCTGGGTCTTTTCCGTTTAAACAAGCTCCTGGCAGCAGAACAAGCAGCAACATTGTAAGGCACACACCATCGGGCAAGATTAATCTCTCTTCCTGCCAGTAGATGGGGTCAGTAGGTATGATAACACATATTTGCTCAGTTAGAAATCTGCTCTATGGGACACAGGGCCTTAGAGTCAAAGAAATGTAGAGCTAGAAAGAGCCTGAGAGTTCAGCCCAACTCCCATATTTTACAGATGTCAAAAATGATGTCCAGCAGGTCAGAGTCTGAAGACTGATGTGAAGACTGGAACCCACATCTCCTTATTCCCAACCAGTCGTCGTCACTAAATAATAAGCCAAAAACCTAAAACTCAGAATTTGGGGAAATTCAGTTCAATCAGTCCAAGCTTAGTTATCACTTTATACTTTTCTAATCTAAAGTTACATGACTTTGGGAAGGATGGGTCTCTAAACATTCTATCAAAGTTGATTATTAAGCTCACAGATATAAGTATTACAGTTCTTTCAAGTACCTAAATTTGAAATCATCAAATTTCCTCATTTTAGTGTCTAAATTTTTGCACAACACGTGACTCATTCAGAAATAAAACCTAGCTTTTGTCCCCCCTCTTCCCTTCTATGTGAAACCTACCCCTTCCTCCCCACTAATGCAGTCTAAAATGCTTCAGTACTTGTGGAACACAGCTGTTCTCCTTTGGTTTGTTCTCCTCTCCTTTGGTTCTGCACACCCTCAGCCACACCCAAGCACTAGCAGAGCTCAGCTGTCGATCGAGCAAAGTTTGGTATAAGCTTCAGATGGAGAAGCATTTTCCTCCCAACGTATGTATTGTACCTCAATAGCTAATGCTTTAAATGGCTCCTTTGGTTTGCGTCTGTAAGTTAAGGCCTTGGATTGGTTTGTTTGTCCTTAAAAGAAATAAAACTTTTCTGCTGATTAAAAAAAAAAAAAAAAAAAAAGATGCTTGCTAGCCTGAGGTAATTTGTAATTGGGTCTCCTGAACTCAGAATAAAACAGGAGTGAAAAGTCAAGCAAAATGTTTGGGGAGGCTAGCTTGCTCCACTGAGGGGTCTCTAAACTGTTCTGGAGTATGCGCAGCCTCTACCCTTCCTTCGCTTCTACCTACGGGCTACTCTACACACGTTGTTTCTCCAAGAAGCAATGGTGGTGAGTGGCAGAGAAGGATGTTTGGGGAACAAAAGCAGCCAATTATCAGAACAAGTTTTGTAAAGTATGGTGGTGTTTGCTTTCCTGTTCAAGTCTGTTGGAAGGGAGGAAGTTAAAAAATGAACGGCCTTCCCATTCTTCTGCAATTTTTCAATTCTCTTATTTCAGAGCAAATGCAGAACTAATTGGGGCAGATCTTGCATTCTCTTTCTTCTTTACTCAAATGCTCTCTTACTCTTAGAAAGTGTCCAGGGCGAGATCTGCCTTAGAGCATAGATTCCTGATTACACCTAACAGCCAAAGTTAGACCTGTGGAAAGTACTTAGAGCCGATGGTGAAGGGAGCCATCCTTTATCTCCAGAGCAAACCTTGGCTATAGCTCCTTCTCAGTCCTGTAGTAAAACTCTATCTTTTCTGCTCTAGAAGTCTTCAGATCACTGCGGAAATCTTTATCGCAAATAAACCTTCCCTTCTCTTGATCTCAGGACAACATGAGGTTAGGCTTGATCTGAGAGGCTACATGCACACAGACCTACTAGGGCAAGGTTCAAGCATATCTCGTGACTTGCACAGCAAGGGCTCAAAATATGCTTAATGAACAAACAATATGTATATAAGGAGGTATGCTTGGGTTCTTAAACAGTATTCATTTATTGAATTTAATATAATAGCCATAATCACATCGGGATCTTATAAAATCATCAATCTTCCTGAAAAAAAGGATACAATTTTATGGGCCTGAGATGACTTGTAGATGCAGGAGAGGCGCAGACCTAATTTTACCACTTTCTAGCTCTGTCATTCTTAACATGTAATCTAACTTCTTCAAGTTTATTTGCTCATCTGTAAAAGAGGATGAAAAGTTACATCTACCTCAGGGGTTATTTCAAGAATTTATTTTAAAAAAGGTCCAGCACTATGCAAATGTTGTTGATATTCTTATTTTAGCATACATCAAGCTCTCTACAAGTAGCATATCCCTGTTAACTACATAGAAGTTTTTAAAGGAAAGTTTTTAAAGATAATGTGATTACTTCACTCCTGTCAGATTGGCCTGTCAGATTCTTTTATCAAAAGAATAAGAAATAACAAGCGTTGGTGACAATGTGGAGAAAAGGGAACCCAGGAAACCCTCTCGCATGGCTGATAGGAATGTAAATTGGTGCAGCCACTAGGGAAAACGGTACGGAGTTTCCTCAAAGAAAATTAAAAATAGACCCACATGGGCAGCCCAGGTGGCTCAGCGGTTTAGCGCCACCTGCGGCCCAGGTGTGATCCTGGAGACCCGGGATCCAGGCCCACGTCGGGCTCCCTGCATGGAGCCTGCTTCTCCTTCTGCCTGTGTCTCTGCCTCTCTCTCTCATGAATAAATAAATAAAATCTTTAAAAAAAAAAAAAAAAAAAAAAGACCCACAGGGCCCAGCAATTCCACTTCTGGATACCAGAAGGAAAGGGCAAAGCAACCTGAGGAGAGGAAGGCAGCCCTGTGTTCTCTGCAGCATTCTTTACAGCAGCCAAGACGCAGAAGCAGCCTACGTGTCCATCCAAAGATAAAATACATAGTGGACTATTACACGGCCATAAAACAGGATGAACTCGGGATCCCTGGGTGGCGCAGTGGTTTGGCTGGCGCCTGCCTTTGACCCGGGGCGCGATCTTGGAGATCCGGGATCAAATCCCACGTCGGGCTCCCAGTGCATGGAGCCTGCTTCTCCTTCTGCCTGTCTCTGCCTTTCTCTCTCTGTGTGACTATCATAAATAAATAAAAATTAAGAAAAGAAAAAAAACAGGATGAACTCTTACCCCTGGCACGACGCGGATTGGCCCAGGGGGTACAATGCTAAGGGAACCGAGAAAGACAAAGACCCTGTGATCCCACCTATATGTGTGAACTGAAAAACAAAACAATGAACAAAGACAAGCAGATACAAGAAACAAGTCACGGAATCAGGGAACAGAGGGTTTCCAGAGGGCAGAGGCCTCGGGGGGCAGGGGAGATGGGGAAGGGTCGCGGCGCACACCTGCCGACGCAGGCCAGGTGGGTCACCGGCCACGGCGAGGCCACGGCTTCGTGCGGTGACAAACCACAGCTACACGTGGGCGGAGCCCGGATTATTTCATGATGTGTAAAACTAGAGTCACTGCGACGGACCCCTGAAGCTCCCGGGATACCACGCCCCCACCAGGCGACCCCGAGGCTCAGCAGCACAAGGTCCGGGCAGCCACGCGGGGAGGCTCACTGCAAACCCTCGGGCTGCGGGCAGGCGGGCGCACCGCAGCCCGCCCCTCCCCACCGCGCTCCTCGGGGCCTCTCCGCGGAGTCCGCCTGACCCCGGGCCCCGGACGGGCTCGCAGGCCCGGCAGCCGGCGCCGCCCCGGGAGCCCCTTCCCCCGCCGCACCTCCCGAGAGCGGGGGCGGCCCCGGAGCAGGTGGGCGGGCGGGCGGCGCTCAGGGCGCATGCGCAGAGGCGGCGGCCTGCGGCCCCGGAGCAGGTGGGGCGGGCGGGAGGCCGGCGCTCGGGGCGCATGCGTAGAGGCGGCGGCCTGCGGCCCCGGAGCAGGTGGGCGGGCGGGAGGACAGCGCTCGGGGCGCATGCGCAGAGGCGGCGGCCTGCGGCCCGGGAGGAGCGGCGGCGGCGGCCCCGCGCGGGGAGCGGCCGCCTCGCCCTGCCCGCCCCGCCCGCCCCCGGCGTCCCGGCCCCCGCGCCCTGCGGACCCGGGAGGTACCTGGTAGCGGCCGGTGAGCAGCTGGCTGCGCGAGGGCGTGCACAGCGGCTGCGTGTAGTAGTTGTCCAGGAGCACCCCGGCGGCCGCCAGCGCGTCCAGGTGCGGCGTGCGGATGCGCGAGCCGTGGAAGCCCACGTCGTGCCAGCCCAGGTCGTCCGCCAGCACGAAGACCAGGTGCGGCGGCCCGGCGGCCCGAGCGCCGGCGCCCGGCGGGGCGAGCAGCAGCAGCAGCAGCCGCAGCAGCAGGCGGAGGACGCCGGGGAGCCGCGGCCGCCGCGGGCCGGGACCTCCGGGCAGGCTGGCCGCCCCGCGCCCGCACATCCTTCGCGGCCCGCGGCCCCGCCGCCTGTGGCGCCCGCAGCCCCCGGCGCCGCTGGTAGAATCAGGAACTGGCGGCCGGGCCTGCCCCGCCCCCGCCCGGGACTCCCCCCCGCCCCCCCGCGGCCAGCGGAGCCCGGCGCCCCCGCCCCCGCCGCCTCCGACCCGGGCCCGGCCGCTACCGGGGGAGGGGCCGGCGCCCGGTGGGCTCGGTGGGGCCGGGCCGCGTGGCACCCTCCAAGAGGAGCAGCTGCGGTCTTTGCAGTGCCTCTCTCTAGTTCACAAAGCGCTTTCTTTAAGTCTCTCCACGACCTCGGTGACTGCGAATTATAAACACTGCACCCTCCTTTCCTTTTTCTTTTACAGAATAAGGCCGTTTGTAGTTGGTTCAACCTAACCCAGACTCATGATGTTTTAAGGGCCCTGGGGGAATCCTTTCTAGCAGAAGAGACTTGTCCAAGTGGGAGGTGGATGGAGAGGCAGACTCTAGATGAGGTTTCAGATTCATTTATGAAGAGCACACACACACGTGAAGCCACTTCCTCCTCACTACCCAAGAGGGGCCAAATGCACACTCCCGACTTGCGGTGCCCCTTCGAAGGGACGGCTTTGCTTAGGCTGCCCTGAGGATTTTGGGGGGTGTTGTGTGACCACTGAGCAGCTCATTAATTAGCTCGTCCGAGTAGGAGCCCCTTCAGGGCCTGGCTCTGACGCTTAAGTAGTGAACCAGGGAACTATAGTATCTAATTTGCCTGAAATCATCTGGATGGAAGGAAAAAATTTCCTTAACCACATGCACATTGAATTGGGAAGTTAGCCTTAGGACCAGCACATTCCCACTGCCATCCAAACGCTCTGCCTCTTCTATTCCTGGGGATAGACTATAACTATTTACAGTAGGGGGAGTGGATTATGCGCTGCTGTATCCTCTCAGGTTAGCCGAGTCTGATGCCGTGGGAACTATTTCACAGCTTTATAAGCTGTAGATAACAGATAGGAGTGGAAACTAGTTCTTGTTTATACCTAACACAAATGAATTCTATCCAGTGGAGTGACAATCCCCACTGCCACCGTGGAAAAACGTTTTGCCTCCACTTGCACATTTATTTTAATATTCATGATATGATCCTCGGGTTTTAACTAGTTTTAACACCTTACCAGCTTCCTCATTAGTAAATTAAAATCTTTAACATATATTCATTTCTATATTCGTACAAGGGTCATTATTGTTTTTGCAAAATATTAACATGGAGAGTTTTGCTCTTACATATATTTATTTTTATTTGCATGAGGTGGATTAGTTTATGTTACATCTACTTTTTTTTTTTTAAGATTTTATTTATTTATTCATGAGAGACAGAGAGAGAGAGAGAGGCAGAGACACAGGCAGACGGAGAAGCAGGCCCCATGCAGGGACCTCGACGTGGGACTCGATCTCAGGACTCGGATCACACCCTGGGCTGAAGGCGGCGCTAAACCGCTGAGCCACCCAGGCTGCCCAACATCCACGTTTAATCTCTGGTGGAATCGGTGGAATTTAGCACGAAAAAAAATTAAATTTATCATTAAATTCAAAAGGATAATTTTGAAGAGCTGTTTGATTATTATGTAAAAGCCTGAAATTTTCATTTAAACACCCTGTAAGAAATGATGAAGGCTTGAGAATTCTCCTCTATGGCCGTTGCATGTCCTTCTCCATAACCTTGCATGTTTCTCCCTACCCTTCCTGATAGAAATCAAATTGCCCAAACCAATTGAGCTGCTAATCTGCAGAAACAGTTCCTCCTTTGACCACCTGCTCCAGAAACTAGCTAAACTTGCACTGAGACTTCTCATATCTTGCATTTTTGAACAAAAATGTATAATTGTGCCCTGGAAATGTGCAAATGAGTTAATTAAAAAGAATTCATTTATTTGTATCTATTTATTGAACACATGATATGCAATACATGCTAGTTATTGTGAAATCTCTCACTTGGACTTTGGTGTTTCTTGATGACTAGATTCAGTGGTGGGTTTGAGCAGAAGTATCATACAAACAATGTATCTTTTTGATGCTTTTTAAAGATTTTATTTATTTACTCATGAGAGACACACACAGAGAGGCAGAGACATAGGCAGAGGAAGAAGTAGGCTGTCTGCGGAGTCTGGTGTGTGACTCCATCCCAGGACCCCGGGATCATGACCCAAGCCAAAGGCAGATGCTCAGCCACCAAGCCACCCAGGTGCCCCTTGATGCTTTGTATTAAAAAGGGCATGATGTTGATTTATTATTTGATCACTTTTTTAAGGCAGCCATTTATCCACTATTAAGTTACTATTTTCCCCTTGTAACTAATCATTATTTTACAGGGAGATACTTTGAGAATTTTTTCTATTTTTTCTAAAGCTTTTGCTTATTAGTTTTAGCACCCACTGATGCTTCTTGCTTTGATCTATTATTATTAGGATGGTTACTGAATGATGATTTTCTAATTCCATCATTCCTTCTATATTAATTACTTGTCAAGTAAGGAAGAAGTTTGCCTTCTCTCCCATTAATTTGTTTATTTAAATCACTATGAACTCATGGATTCTCGGGGTTTTTAAGAAGATTTTACTTATTTATTTTAGAGGGAGAAAGGAAGGGGTGGGGGAAGAGCAAAGGGAGAGGGACAAGCAGACTCCCTGCTGAGCAGGGAGCCCAATACAGGGCTCTATCTTAGGACCCCGGGATCATGACCCCAGCTGAAAGCAGAGGCTTAACTGAGTGAGTCACCCAGGTGTCCCCAGTTCTTGTCTTAATCAATGTGCTTTAATTATTTTAATCCTCAAATTTCCTTTGATTTGACCAATGGGAACCCCTTCAGTCTGGCTCTCGTATCCTTTTGGCATATCCTTTTTAACCTTTGAGCACTCCCTTGCTTTTTGGTACAAGATATCTAGGCCCATATTGTACTTTTCCTTCCCCAACCCTGGAATTAACCATTTCTATGAGGAACCCTGATTGCTTTTAGTGGAGGATGGCATCTAGAACCCAGTATCTGTTCTATAGGTGTGATCATTTCTACTGGACTGTCATTACTTCTAGGATCTCTCATCAAAGATAGCAACTAGATGTACGTAGTCATACATACATAAGTATGTATATATAGCATATTGATACACGTGAATAGGTATAAAACCGTGAGTTCATAGTCAATACCTCCAATTCTACTTCCCCCTTTCCAAATGTATATGCTTAGTACCAATTCTCATTGTTACCAGCCCTTAAAGTTCTATACTTTTTAATTTTTGACAATCTGATATGAGAAGTGGTTGGGACACCTGGGTGACTCAGCAGTTGAGCGTCTGCCTTTGGCTCAGGGCATGACCCCAGGGTCCCAGGATCGAGTCCCACATCGGGCTCCCTGCATGGAGCCTGCTTCTCCCTCTGCCTGTGTCTCTGCCTCTCTCTGTGTCTCTCATGAATAAATAAATAAAATCTTAAAAAAAAAAAAGTGGTATCTCAGGATAGTTTTGGGTTTCTCATTTTTCTTAGGAATAAGACTAAAAACATCATTTGATATCTGGTTTTGGTCTTTTCCCTGAATTTTAAGAGTTCTTTATGTACTAGAGATGTGACCTCTTTAACTGTGATATGTATCAGAAAAATGTTTCTCTAAGTTTGTCAACTAACAAATATTTTGTTATGGTGTTTTTAGATATGCCAAAGTGATTTTTTTTAACCTGGTAAAATTTATCAATTTTTTTATTGCACCTGGATCCTGAGTCATGATTAGACATTTCTAATATTAAAGTTAAACTAAAATTCACCCATTTTTTCTTCTAGTAAGGTTTCAGCTTTCATATTAGATCCCTGATCCATTGGCATTTATTTTTGTGTATAATGTGAGATTTGAATCTAATTTTACCTTTTTCCAAATGGTTACCCAGCTATCCTAGCACCATTTGTAAAGAAAGAAGTCCATCTTTGCCCCACTGCAATGAGATGCCACATTGAGCTTATGGTTAATTTTCTCATATACTGAGTCTATTTCTGGGCTTTCTGTTCTATGTCGCTGGCATGCCTGTCGATTCATGCACCGGTACCACACCGTTTTAGTTACAGAGGCTTTACAATATGTTTTGATGTATGATATGGAATAGTGACTCCTCATAACTTAATTTGTAATGTTTTCCTGGTTATTCCTGCATGTTTATTTTTTTGCATGTTTATTTTGTCATATGAACTCCAACACCAGCATGTCCAGTTCCATAAAAATGTTGGAAAAAATTTTATTAGAATTGCATTAAATTTATAAATTAATTGAGGGACAACAGTAAACTTTGTAATGTTAAGTTGTCCTATCTAAAACCAAAGGTTATCATCCATTAAGTCTACTTTGGTGTCTTTTAGAAGTTTAAAAAATATTCCTCATATCAGTTTTGGCTTTTCTTGTTAAGTTTATTCCTAAGTATTTAATCTTCTCTGTTGCTATTGGAATGGGGCTTTCTTTATATCCTTTAACTGGTTATTATTTGTGGACATAAAAGTTACTGATTTCTGCAGGACAATTCATGTTCTACCAAATACTGAATTATTTTCCCTGTTTAAGTTAAATTATTGATTTTTAAGGGTTTTTCCAGTACATAATCATATCAATAACAATAATTTCAGTCCAGCTGGTGGCTCTGTCAGTTAAGCATCTGCCTTTGGCTCAGGTCATGATCCTGGAGCCCTGGGATCAAGCCCCACATCAGGCTCCCTGCTCAGCAGGAGTCTACTTCTTCCTCTCCTTTTACCCTTCCCCCTGCTTGTGCTCTTGCTCTAAAATAAATAAATAACCTTTAAAAAAAAGATACTATACATAACACCTGGTTTGCATCTAACCCACACAAAACCTATTTAACCCATAGGTTAAAATCTCTTAACTCCTTAAGTCAGTAAGAAAAAGGCCAACAATCCATTTTTACATAAGCAAAAATCTAGGAACTTAATAATATTTAGCAGAAAAGGAAATACAAGTGGTTATTAAATAAATGAAAAGATATTCAACCTCACTCGAGAGGAAAAATACAAATTGAACTTTCAGTGATATACCACTGATACTGGTGATAACTCACTGCTTTGGGTATGGTATAAAGAAACTGTCTCATACATTAATCACAAAAGTGAAATTTGGCATAATCTCTAAAGGAAACAACTTTGCATGTTTATCAAAATACACATACACTTTAATCCAGCAATTCCAGTTGTATGAACTTATACTTCAGATATACTCAGTGTGAGAAATAGCATATGTATCAAGATAATCACTTTAGTTTTATTTTTATTAGAAAAAGGCAAATAACAGGGACTGGTCAAATTAATTAATGGAATACTAAGCAGTCATTCAAAAGGATGATATGGAATAGTCTCCAAAACATATCATTAATTTTTAAAAGCTAGGCAAAAAACATTACGCTTGGTATACCTTAGTTTGCTTAAAAATATATGTATATATGTGTATATACGTCTATATTCATATATTTTCATATTTTGAGACATAGATGCTTACATATTTATAAAGTATCTCAAGATGGGTATAGAAGAAATAATATTTATTGTCTCTGAGTAGACAATTTGCAGATAAGAATAAGAGAGATACTAACTTTACACCATATATGCTTTATGCATTGCAAATTTTTGACTCTATACATATAATATCTATTTCTAATATCAGTAATGGTAACAACATAATTTACATTTAAACAAATGTAATTCTACAAAAGTAGAATGCATTATGAGATCAGAGTGCTAAGACAAATAGCCCCGAATGAACATGTTTGTAAAGCGCCAAGGCCATGCACTAAGAGAATCACATAGGTGCCTTGCTGTGCCTCCTGGTTTCTCCAGTTTGCAGACCCCTCGGTTCTTGGCACCGTACTAACTGGCTATAAGCTACGCTTAGAAGTCAGATACCCATGTTTCAATGCTTCTCTCAACCTGTGTTGTCTCAGTGAATATGATATGATAACTATTTCATAAAAGTGATATGATAACTTGAATATGATAACTATTTCATAAAAGTCTAAACAATTTTAAACACTATCTCTAAATGTTTAACCGTTGGGGTAGAGATAAGAATGACAAGAAGTCTTTCTTCAAATAGAGAACCTGAAATTCACTAACTAAATGGGGTAAGTTGTGGTTGGTGTTACTCATTGCCCCATTACCACCCTGCATAGTCCAAAAGGAGATAGACTTGAACGTCAGAAAGAATATCCAAGCTTTGTTACTTTAGGTATCAGCTATTAAATTATTTTCACAATACATTTAGTTTTGGAAACTGATCTGAATGGATTTGTTTCTACCATATCTAACTGACAGGGAGAGGGTCTTCTTGAAGGCCTGTAAAGTCACATACCAGATTTATAGATGACTGTTCTTAATGTTCTTTTATCTTCTAGTCACCAGTACTTACATGCATAAGTTATATTAACTACTATCAGTGCTAACTACTAACTAACACTGCATTAAGAATCATTAAGCATGGGGACTCCTGTGTGGCTTAGCAGTTGAATATCAGTCTTTGGCTCAGGGCCTGATTCCAGGTCTGGAGATCGAGTCCTTGCATCAGGCTCCCTGTGAGGAGCCTGCTTCTCCCTCTGCCTATGTTTCTGCCTTTCTGTCTCTCATGAATAAATAAATAAATTCTTAAAAAAAAAATCATTAAGCACGTAGGAAGATAATTCTCCCCAAGAAGCATCTTCAGTTTATTGTTGATTTTGTTTGATGTGTTAATACATGTGTGTGTGTTGAAAAGAAAAAGGGTCAGATTTTAAAAAGAAAGACTTATTTGAGCTCTAATATACTCCAGATCTCTGAAATTAATAGTCTAGATAAGAATAGCTATGGCCACCTCACAGTGAAACTCCCCTGACTGTCTCATCTTTCCCATCGCTTATCACCTCCTACCTCCTCAAAACTGATTAGAGAAAGTAGAGAGTGGAAAACAGCATCCTTCATTGAAAAAGATATTGGCATAGCATTTCTTTGACCTAGGAATGCCTGGCTGGCTTGGTCAATAGAGCCTGTAACTCTTGATCTCAGGGTTGTCAGTTTGAGCCCCATGTTGGGTGTAGAGATAAGTTAAAAAATATTTTTTTAACAAGGGGTAGTGGAAAGGGAGGTGGGCGGGGGGTTGGAGTGATGGGGTGACAGGCACTGAGGGGGGCACTTGATGGGATGAGCACTGGGTGATATGCTATATGTTGGCAAATTGAACTCCAATAAAAAAATAATTTAATGAAAATATTTTTTTAATCTTTAAAAAAAATAAGATAGTATACAGGTCAATGAATTCTCACAAAGTGAACACACCCATGTAAGTTCCACCCAGATCAAGAAACAGGATGTTGGTGTTGCATTTTGTCTCATTTCTTCTTTCCTTTCCTTTACCTTTCACACAGCCCAGTCCTTAGTGTTTGCGCAGTATTTACCATATGCAACTGAATTGCATTCACCTTTTCATACTGAGCATTTTACACTGTATACTACATTCTTAAACCATTCTTAAGCAATGCTTTCCAACCAGGCTTATATATCTCAAACCAATGTGAATGCTTTAGAAAATAAAAATAGTCATATTATGTTTCAAAAAAATAAGAACCTACGTAGGTTCAGCCAATGAGAGGCACTGAAAAATTGGAATGTGGGAGGAAGAGAGAAGCCTGGGTGTTTCTTCCCTTCTTTAGGCTTTGGGTAGCATCTTCAACAGTACAGTTGAGTCTCTGTGGTTCCAGCTCCTGCTGGCAGCCCCTTCCCAAATGGTCCTAGTGTTGGCTTGGCGGCCCCCCATCACGGCATTCCATACTAGTTCTCCACATGAAGTTCCCTCGTAGGGACGCCTGGGTGGCTCAGTGGTTGAGCGTCTGCTTTCAGCTCAGGGGGTGACCCCAGGGTCCCGGGATTGAGTCCCTCACCGAGCTCCCTGCATGGAGCCTGCTTCTCCCTCTGCCTCTCTCTGTGCGTCTCTCATGAATAAATAAATAAAAGCTTTAAAAAAAAAAAATGAAGTTCCCTCCTATGAACTACCGGGCAAGTTACTCAGCTGGAGAGGCCACGTGGAGGGAGATGCCCTGCCAGCCCCAGCTTGACAGTCCTCCTTGCAGAGCTGCTAGACATGGCAGTGAAGAAGCCCTCCTGAATAACCAACCAGTGAGAATCATTTTTTTAAAAAAGACCCTACCTCTTTTTATAGGACACAATTATTATTTTTTTTTTTTGGTAATAATCACAAGATAAAGAATAACCAGAAAAGAAACACAAAGAGTGAAAATGTCCTATTAAACTTTGTTTCATGCCAGTAATAGTAATAAGAAGAATAGAAATTAAATAAACATAATTGTATGGGAAAGGGGTCCATATTTTTAAGTTATATTAATGTATCTTTGAAAAAGGAAAGTATTAAAAAAAAGAAAAAGGAAAGTATTTATACGTACATATTGATCTCTTGTAATAAAATGGTCTGTTGTCTGTGAATAATGAAGTCATCTTTTCTGTTTTAAACCTTAAGCTTTGCAGTGACTTCACTGAAATTAATTTTCTTCACATATTAAAATTTAATTGACAGGGTAGCCAGATTTGGCCAGTTACCTTTGCACATAGTTGACTGAAGAACATATTTTAAGCTCTTAAATTTCAAAAGTTTGTTTTTACATGAGCAACAGATGTATAAATAATTAGGAAAAGACTTTAACATAATAAGTTTGGCAGAGATTCATAAAAATCCCCTTCATAATAAACCACAGAAATTGCAATACTGTTTCTTTTGGAACAAGTATAGTGCCTTTATATCTCCACAGTTGAAAATTTTCCACTAAAATATCTTCATCAGAAAATTCTTCAGGGGGGGCCTGGGTGGCTAAGTTGGTTAAGCAGTTAAGTGTCTGCCTTCAGCTCAAGTCATGATCTAGGGGTCCTGGGATGGAGCCCCACATCAGGCCCCTTGCTTGGCGGGGAGTCTGCTTCTCCCTCTCACTCTGCCCCTCCCGCCCTCCTGCCCCTACTAGTGTTCTCTCTCTCTCTCTCAAATAAATAAAATCTTAAAAGATTTTTGTTGTGTATTTTTATTATATAGGGTTTTTCTTCATCTGCTAAAATCAGAGAAAATGGATGAATGATAACGGTGTGCCAATATTTGATCTACTGCTTTACAAGTGCCCAACCATTGGTGAGAAATATCAAGGCACTCAAATACTGCTCTGCTGATTCCTTCCAGCAGTGTAAGACCAGCACATTTTGTTGTTTCTCCCGGCGTTTTTGAAGTTGGATTGTTCATTCTGAATAAATGACCATTTCCTGATATTTTGTTATTGCATGATTAATAACCTCCTCCACAATTTCTATGTATTGCTCCTTTGATTGGAGTCTGATATATTTTATGTAAATAGTTTGTCCAGTAACTAACAAGGTACTGAAAAGTCACAACTTAGGTAGTGATTAAACTATGCCATTGATGATTACATTTTCTTAACATTCTTTCTTTAGTTTCAACAAACATTTAAAAAGAATAAATATGAATTTTAGAGATACTGTTCAAAACCAGTAAGCTATTTCATGTATGAACTAAAATCTGCACTTACTGAGCACGATGTTATACCTCAAAACTTGCCCTCTGTTTCATAATAAACATCAATAGAAACTCTAAGTGATCACATAGAATGACAGGATTGAGCTCAACTTCTGCTTCTTCATATTTACAATTGCTCTACTGTTTCATTGTGAGCTAACTAGCTCCGCAGGGATTGAAGACCCAAATTATGCATGAAGTAAGCTTGAATGATTCCAGCAGTTAAAGAACTTGCTCTTGAAATGAATGCATAAAGCTGAGCCTGCTAGTGGTAAGGGCCGGCGGTATCACCCAGGGCCTCTCTAAATTGATTTCCATATGGAACACAATATTTAATAAGGTTAGCAATAAAGATGGTGCTAATTTGAAGTAGATAGATGGTCGAAACATCAACAATTGCAACAACAAATTATTTAAACTAACAAAGTGTTTTACAGGCAGGAGAGGAGGATTTGACATAATGAAATAAAGAGAACAGAGATACTTGATGGCATCATTGAATCTACCTCCAGATTTAGTAATTGCTTAAACTGCTGTTGATGGGATATTTTCTTACCCGCAGCTGA
Source organism: Canis lupus dingo (assembly GCF_003254725.2). Lineage (NCBI taxonomy): Eukaryota > Metazoa > Chordata > Mammalia > Carnivora > Canidae > Canis > Canis lupus. The sequence continues at coordinate 27,762,980 of NC_064245.1, read as the reverse complement.
AAGCTTCCTAACTGCTACCCTCTAGCTTAGTAGGAAGCTGCTCCCGGACAGTTAGAGTCTATGTTCCCTGTCTCCAACTCCTTACTTCCTAGTCGTTTTTCAGTAGGGCCTGCCTTTGCGCCCTCCCCAGTTCCCTGGAAGAGCCCATGCCCATTGCGCCCACAACACTCAGGTGCTTCACCTCAGAGGCACTGCTCAGCCCTTAGTCTTACGTGACATCTCTTAACTTTGGACACAGTTTACCATCCTCTCATTCTCAAGAACATTCTCTCCCCTTGGTTTACATGACACTTCACTTTGTAATGAAATATACTCCACTTTTTTTTTCATTAAATGCTTGACTACTCTGGGACCCCTGAGTGGCTCAGTGGTTGAGCATCTCCCTTGGGCTCAGGTCGTGATCCTGGGGTCCTGGGATCGAGTCCCACTTCGGGCTCCCCATAGGGAGCCTGCTTCTCCCTCTGCCTGGTCTCTTTTTCATGAATAAGTAAATAAAGTCTTTTTAAAAAAAAAAGCTTGATCTCTCTGGTCTATAAACTCCACAAACTCAGGGAACATGTCTGTTCACTGCTTTTCCAGTGCCTAGACTGTTGGAAGTACTCAAGGAACATGTGTAGACTAACAAACATTTCAGTAATGAAAGCTATTACTCAGAGAACTTTAAACACAGGAAAGGCTTTAGTGGATGATTATGTAGTCCATTCTTGGCTGGCAGCAGAGCTGGGAAAAGCAAGTCTTCTGGCTTTCTTTCCGGTAGCTTTTTACTACCCTGTCACTCCTATGCTTCATGCTAATACTCCCAAAATGTATACTTGAAGGAAATATAATTGAGTAATGTGTTAGCCTTTTATAATTCATAAGGTTGCTTCTATAAACTACTGAACTATCCTGGGGATTCATTAATGGCAGACAGATAAGCAAAGGCAGGGGGATTTTCACCTTGATATGATGAAAGAGTAAGACACAGGTTAGAGGTGAACATCAGCAACATAATTACATAAATGTTTCAATAATATGTAGACTAGAAAGTGTTTTTGCAGTTCTAAGAAGATTTCCTAACTCAAGAAAGTACCCAGCATTCACCATCACATTCTTGAGAACGTTTTTCCTAAGCCAAAGACACGGGCTTCTGCGCCTCAGTAGAGTACTTCTAGACATACTGGTTGTTTGCTCTTCATGGCTGACACTAATCCTGAGCCCCATCCCTGTGTGGCCTCTCTCCAGCCTGGTGGTTTTAGGGAGGCTCTTTTGAGTCAAGCTTTTCAGCTAACAACTGGCTTATAGGCCATGGGGAACTGAAAGCTTCAAGAACTGGTCTTTCTCTCAAGGCTTCTCCCTACTTGTCAGGAGTTCTTGTTACCCCAAGGCTTCTCTTCCATCTTTTGTCCATCTTCTCAGCTTCAGTTTTTGGGGCTCATCAGTCAGTTTACTCTGATATTTCACAGTTCACATTCCCATGGGATGAAGTCTGGTTAACTTGGTCCATCTTTTATTGGCTAAGTTGTATAATAGGTCATTAGTCAGCCTCTGCATTGGCTGATGCCAAACTTCGTACCTAGGCCAGGTTCACTGGCTGGGAGGGCATGGGAATGCCAGGGTGATTAATAGCACCCAACAAAGCACAAAAGGAGGAATGAGTACAACTTCTTAAGGAAATTAAGAAGTATATGTCCTTCATACTACGGGTAGGACTTCTTTAATAGTCATCTAAATGTTCTATGTGTTTTATTGATCTGTTGTAGTGCTCTATTAAATGGAGGAGACGAATTCAATGTTGTGCTTTCATTATTGATTTCGGTATCAAAAAACCTGGAATTGTCTATGTTGCAGATAAAGAATTCAGAAATGGTAAATAAGTATCTCAACAGTTATAGGGCTACAGAGAGGCAGAGAATGAGAAATGGGGCCTCCAGGCAAAGGCTTGAACCAGCACCTACCTGAAATGAAATAGTAGATATGGAGGATTCTTTTATTAAGGGAGGTAGAACTGATTTATAACATTATATTAGTTGCAGGTATATAATTAATGATTCCCTGGTGTAAAATGATCCCACCAGTCTAGCTACCAATCATTACCATATGAAGTTACATTTTTTTCCTTGTGATGAGAACTCTTAAGATTTACGCTTAAAAACTTTGAAATATTCCATACTATATTAACTATATTCGCCATGATATATATTAGGTCCCCAAAGTGTATTTATACCTGGAAGTTTGTACGTTTTCACCTCCTTCACCCATTTTGCCCACCCACCAACACCGCTCCACCCTGGCAATCACCAATTTGTTCTCTGTATATGAGTTTTATAGTGTTTGTTCATTTTGTTTCTTTGATTCTACATATAAGTGAAATCATATGCCATTTGTATTTCTCTAATTTCACCTAGTATAATGCCCTCTAGTTCTACCCACGTTGTCACAAATGGCATGATTTTTGAATTAATGCTTTTGTTTCCTTCAGATAAATACCTAGAAATGGAATTGCTGGATCAGATGGCACTTCTATTTTTACTTTTTTTGAGGAACCTCCATACTGTTTTCCATAGTGACTACACCAAGATAATATTCTTGATAATTAGGAAATTATCAAGATGATCAAATTTTATTACCAAGATTTTGCTCTTTTCTCATACAAAAAGATACATTAAAGAGAAATGAAGGGCCTGCTGGAATTCTAATATATGATTGCTTTAATGAAGTATTTTATTTTTTTAATGAAGTATTTTAAATATAAACTTGGTACCTTTGTAAAACATACAAGAAATTATTTTAAAATTCTGTAATTAGAATACATTTTATGTTTCACATTCAACTTTAATACCTAGGAAAGATTCAATAAATGTTTAACAAATGTGTATATAACAAATTTTAAGTGATAAGCCACCTTTTACCAAAGGAAAAAAAAAACATTTGATTTGTTCAGTCAACTAAATTCAATTTTGAAAAATTTATCAGAGAATTACTTCTAAATAATTTTTTTCTTGCTGTACACAGTACTAAGGGCAATCCTGTCAGCTCTTAAGCTCGTTTGACCTGCTTTGTCAAATGCTTTGTGAAATGATATTCAGAACGGCACATGTGATGTCAACTTGCATTAATTCTTTCCCAAAGAGAGGTGTTCAGTATTCAAACTGTGTTTTTACTGGCACAATCTATGTTTCAGCTTCATTTCAAAAGGTCTGCAAGCACTGCTTCCTTTGGAAGACTGTTCTTTTTTGCAATTACTCTTCTAAAACAACCTTTCAAAGGACAATAATGATGCTCCATAATACTGCATTCAGGGAATTCATTAGGAAAATAAGCATTTTGGAGAACTGAATAAAAATTTATGTATCAATATTAAATTTTACTATTTTCACTGTATATATATTATAAAATATTAAAACTATCCCTTGTTCAACTACTGCTTCTCAATGAAACAAATCCATCAATAGTACTGCATTTATTTTTATGTAAAACAATTTGTTTTCAGGTCACAAGAACCATATATTCCTAAAATTACACAATGTCCTCTAATTGAGTTATAATAGTGATTATATACTAGCAAACACCTAAATGTTTTGCTGAGTTTCATTAACAATATAGGTTAATAAAAACATTCATTTCCAACGTCTACATTTTAAAGAACAATGTTAATCACTAATCCATTATTGTTTCTCACTTAGGAAAGAGCTGAGAAAGGTTTCATCAAGATTATAAATCTAGATTTTGAGGGGTTGAATGAATTCTTGATTTCTTATATTCTCCCAAAAAGCAGTTATGATTTTTAGTACAGTCATAGAGCTAACATAATTCAGTTGCCTGCTGAAGGTCTTTTTTCAAATTTTGTCCTTTCTGCTTTTCTTCCGAAGTCGGTTTCTGGTTGGTTCAGTCAATACCAAGGGCTCCTGTATGATGCTTGCTGGATAATTTCTGCCTAACAGTTCAACCTCCACCTGTTGTCCTACTTTACTTAGTTCTATAGGGACATAGGCAAACGCCAGACTCTTCTGTATGCTGTAACTGTAGGTTCCAGATGTCGTGTTGCCAACCACCTGAAAAACAAGAGCCAGTAACCCTCAACATCTTGGCCATCAGCTTTATGGTCCTCTTCTCCAGATTAAACACTTAAAACATAGGTTTGATTTACAATCTGCAAGTTTTAGGGATTATTGCCCATGGGGCTAACGCCAGGAAGTAAACTTTACTTTTGTGAATATTAGGTTTAAAAGTTATGAAAAATTATTTTCAAAATACATATCAACCCCCTCAAACTTCTCAGTTTTAAATAGCACCTATTTTTTTTTAATAGCCGGCACTATTTTGCTCACTTTCATGCCAAGAGATCAGAGAGGAAAAGACTCAAATACTTTCATTTTAAACTAAAAAAAAAAAAAAAAAAAATCCTCTTTCGTCATGGTAATAATAGACACCAGGGGAAAAAATTCTAAATATCCAAATGTAAATGTAGTCAACTGTTCCTGCTGGGGTTGAGGAAATGGCTTGCCAAAAGAGTGCTGAAACTATTGACATATCAATAGTCAATGTGAAGTGAACATTCTATGAATATATAGCATTTAGCAATTCCTGGCATTTGTTAGGCACTTAATGTTAACTTTACCCTCTCTAGATCTACCTCATACAAAACACCTCTCTGGACATTCTAGAGAACGAGTGAGGTTTAGTTCCTACCCTCTGGTACTTCCAACCTGGTTGAGGAATTAGCATAACATACAAGAAAATAGAGCCGGGGGTGGGGGGCAAGATGGCAGAGGAGTAGGGTCCCCAAGTCACCTGTCCCCATCAACTTACCTAGATAACTTCCAAAGCATCCTGAAAACCTATGGATTCGACTTGAGATTTAGAGAGAGAACAGCTGGAACGCTACAGAGAGAAGAGTTTGCGCTTCTAACGAGTACAACTTGTTTTTAGCCACTCTGCACTGAGCAAAATGACTAAAAAGAACTCACCACAAAAGTAAGAAGCAGAAACAGTACTCTCTGCCACAGAGTTACAGAATTTGGGTTACAATTCAATGTCAGAAAGCCAATTCAGAAGCACAATTATGAAGTTACTGGTGGTTCTGGAAAAAAGCATAAGGGATTCAAGAGACTTCATGACTGCAGAATTTAGATCTAACCAGGCTGAAATAAAAAATCAATTAAATGAGATGCAATCCAAAGTGGAGGTCCTAATGACGAGAGTTAATGAGGTAGGAGAGAGTGAATGACATAAAGACAAGTTGATGGCAAGGAAGGAAGCTGAGGAAAAAAAGAGAAAAACAAAAGACCAAGAGAAAAGGTTAAGGGAAATAAATGACAGCCTCAGAAGGAAAAATCTACGTTTAATTGGGGTTCCAGAGGGCGCCAAAAGGAACAGAGGACCAGAAAGCATATTTGAACAAATCATAGCTGATAACTTCCCTAACTTGGGGAGGGACACAGGAATTCAGATCCAGGAGATAGAGGTTGCCCCCTAAAATCAATAAAAACCATTCAGTACCTCGACATTTAATAGTGAAATTTGCAAATTCCAAAGATAAAGAGAAAATCCTTAAAGCAGCAAGAGACAAGAGATCCCTAACTTCTATGGGGCGAAATATCATATTAACAGCAGCCCTCTCCACAGAGACCTGGCAGGCCAGAAAGGGCTGGCAGGATATATTCCAGGTCCTAAATGAGAAGAACATGCAGCCAAGAATACTCTATCCAGAAAGGCTCTCATTCAGAATAGAAGGAGAGATAAAGAGCTTCCAGGACAGGCAGAAACTGAAAGAATATGTGACCACCAAGCCAGCTCTGCAAGAAATATTAAGGGGGACTCTGTAAAAGAAACAGGAAGTCCAAAGAAATAATCCACAAAAACAGGGACTGACGAGGTATTATGATGACACTAAATTCATATCTTTCAATATTAACTCTAAACGTGAATGGGCTAAATGATCCCATCAAAAGACACAGGGTTTCACACTGGATAAAAAAGCAGGACCCATCTATTTGCTGTCTACAAGAGATTCATTTTAGATCTAAGGACACCTCCAGTCTGAAAATGGAAGGTTGGAGAACTATTTACCATTCAAATGGTCCTCAAAAGAAAGCAGGGGTAGCAATCCTCGTAGCAGATAAATTGAAGTTTATCCCAAAGACTGTAGTAAGAGACAAAGAGGGACACTGTATCATACTTAAAGGATCTATCCAACAACAGGACCTAACAATCATGAATATTTATGCCCCTAATGTGGGAGCTGCCAAGTATATCAATCAATTAATAACCACAGTAAACATACTTAGATAATAATACATTTACACCAGTAAACTTCAACACGGCGCTTTCTGCAAATGACAGATCTTCTGAGCACAACATCTCCAAAGAAACAAGAGCTTTAAATGATACACTGGACCAGATGGGTTTCACAGATTTTTACAGAACTTTACATCCAAACGCAACTGAATACACATTCTTCTCAAGTGCACATGGAGCTTTCTCCAGGATAAACCACATATTGGGTCACAAATCAGGTCTCAACCACTACCAAAAGATTGGGATTGTGCCCTGCATATGTTCAGACCATAATGCTTTGAAACTTGAACTCAATCACAAGAAGAAAGTTGGAAGAAATTCAAACACGTGGAGGTTAAAGAACATCCTGCTAAAAGATGAAAGGGTCAACCAGGAAATTAGAGAAGAATTAAAAAGATTCATGGAAACTAATGAGAATGAAGGTACAACCATTCAAAATCTTTGGGATACAGCAAAAGCTGTCCTGAGAGGGAAACACATCACAATACAAGCCTCCTTCAAGAAATTGGAAAAAACTCAAATACACAAGCTAACCTTACACCTAAAGGAACTAGAGAAAGAAAGGCAAATAAAACCTACACCCAGCAGAAGAAGAGAGTTAATAAAGATTCAAGCAGAATTCAATGAAATAGAGACCAGAAGAACTGTAGAACAGATCAACAAAACCAGGAGTTGATTCTTTGAAAGAATTCTTAAGATAGATAAACCAGTAGCCAGACTTATTAAAAACAAAAGAAAAAAGGCTCTAATTAAAATCACAAATGAAAGAGGACAGATCACAACCAATATCAAGGAAATTCAAACGATTTTAAAAACATATTATGAGCAGCTATATGCCAATAAATTAGGTAGAAGAAATGGACACATTTCTGGAAAACCACAAATTACCAAAACTGGAACAGGAAGAAATAGAAAACCTGAACAGGCTGATAACCAGGGAGGAAATTGAAGCAGTCATCGAAAACCTCCCAAGACACAAAAGTCCAGGGCCAGATGGCTTCCCTGGGGAACTCTATCAAACACTTAAAGAAGAAACAATACCTATTCTACTAAAGCTGTTCCAAAGATAGAAAGGGATGGAATACTTCCAAACTCATTCTATGAGGCCAGCATCACCTTAATTCCAAAACCAGACAAAGACCCCACCAAAAAGGAATTATAGACCAATATCCCTGATGAACACAGATGCAAAAATTCTCAACAAGATACTAGCCAATAGGATCCAACAGTACATTAAGAAGATTATTTACCACGACCAAGTGGGATTTATCCCCAGGATGCAAGGCTGGTTCAACACATGTAAAACAATCAACGTGATAGATCATATCAACAAGAGGAAAAACAAGAACCATATGATCCTCTCAATAGATGCAGAGAAAGCATTTGACAAAATGCAGCATCCATTCCTGATCAAAACTCTTCAGAGATAGAGTAGGGATAGAGGGAACATTCCTCAGCATCTTAAAAGCCATCTACGAAAAGCCCACAGCCAATATCATTCTCAATGGGGAAATACTGGGAGCCTTTCCCCTAAGATCAGGAACAAGACAGGGATGTCCACTCACACCACTGCTATTCAACATAGTCCTAGCCTCAGCAATCAGGCAACAAAAAGAAATAAAAGGCATTCAAATTGGCAAAGTCAAAATCTCCCTCCTTGCAGGTGACATGATACTGTACCTAGAAAACCCAAAAGCCTCCACCCCAAGATTGCTAGAACTCATACAGCAATTCAGCAGTGTTGCAGGATACAAAATCAATGCCCAGAAATCAGTGGCATTTCTATACACTAACATTGAGACTGAAGAAAGAGAAATTAAGGAGTCAATCCCATTTACAATTGCACCCAAGAGCATAAGATACCTAGGAATAAACCTAACCAAAGAGGTAAAGGATCTATACCCTAAACACTACAGAACACTTCTGAAAGAAATTGAGGAAGACACAAAGAGATGGAGAAACATTCCATGCTCATGGATTGGCAGAATACTGTAAAAATGTCAATGCTACCCAGGGCAATTTACACATTTAATGCAATCCCTATCAAAATTCCATGGACTTTCTTCAGAGAGTTGGAACAAATCATCTTAAGATTTGTGTGGAATCAGAAAAAAAAAAAAAAAAACAAAAAACAAATAGCCAGGGCAATATTGAAAAAGAAAACCAGGGATCCCTGGGTGGCGCAGCAGTTTGGCGCCTGCCTTTGGCCCAGGGCGCGATCCTGGAGACCCGGGATCGAGTCCCACGTCAGGCTCCCGGTGCATGGAGCCTGCTTCTCCCTCTGCCTGTGTCTCTGCCTCTCTCTCTCTCTCTCTGTGTGACTATCATAAATAAATAAAATTTAAAAAAGAAAGAAAGAAAAAGAAAAAGAAAACCAGAGCCAGGGGCATCACAACGCCGGATTTCAAGTTGTACTATAAAGCTGTGATCATCAAGACAGTGTGGTACTGGCATAAAAACAGACACATAGATCCATGGAACAGAATAGAGAACCCAGAAATGGGCCCTCAACTCTATGGTCAACTAATATTCAACAAAGCAGAAAAGACTGGAAAAAGGACAGTCTCTTCAATAAATGGTGCTGGGAAAATTGGACCGCCAAGTGCAGAAGAATGAAACTAGACCATTCTCTTACACCACACACAAAGATAAATTCAAAAGGGATGAAAGATCTAAATGTGAGACAAGAATCCATCAAAATCCTAGAGGAGAACATAGGCAACACCCTTTTTGACCTTGGCCACAGCAACTTCTTGCAAGATACATTCATGAAGGCAAGGGAAACAAAAGCAAAAATGAATTATTGGACTTAATCAAGATAAACAGCTTCTGCACAGCAAAATAAACAGTCAGAAAAACTAAAAGACAACCTACAGAATGGGAGAAGATACTTGCAAATGACCTATCAGATAAAGGGCTAGTATCCAAGATCTATAAAGAACTTATGAAACTCAACAGCAAAGAAACAAACAATCCAATCATGAAATGGGCAGAAGACATGAACAGAAATCTCACAAAAAAAAAAAAAAAAAAAGAAATCTCACAGAGGAAGACACAGGCATGGCCAACAAGCACATGAGAAAATGCTCCACATCACTTGCCATCAAGGAAATACAAATCAAAGCCACAGTGAGATCCCACCTCACACCAGTGAGAATGGTGAAAATTAGCAAGGCAGGAAACAGCAACTGTTGGAGAGGATGTGGAGAAAGGGGAACCCTCTTGCACTGTTGGTGGGAATGTGAACTGGTGCAGCCACTCTGGAAAACCGCGTGGAGGTTCCTCAAAGAGTTAAAAATAGAACTGTCCTACGACCCAGCAATTGCACTGCTGGGGATTTACCCCAAAGATACAGATGCAGTGAAATGGCAGGACACCCGCACCCCGATGTTTCTAGCAGCAATGTCCATAATAGCCAAACTGTGGAAGGAGCCTCGGTGTCCATCGAAAGATGAATGGATAAAGAAGCTGTGGTCTTTGTATACAATGGAATATTCCTCAGCTATCAGAAATGACAAATACCCACCATTTGCTTCAATGTGGATGGACCTGGAGGGTATTATGCTGAGTGAAGTAAGTCTATCAGAGAAGGACAAACATTATATGGTTTCACTCATATGGAGAATATAAGAAATGGTGAAAGGGAATAAAGGGAAAAGGAGAGAAAATGAGTGGGAAATATCAGAGAGGGAGACAGAACATGAGAGACTCCTAACTCTGGGAAATGAACAAGGGGTGGTGGAAAGGGAGGTGGGCAGGAGGTTGGGTGACTGGGTGATGGGTACTGTTGGGGGGGCACTGGATGGGATGAGCACTGGGTGTTCTGCTATATGTTGGCAAACTGAACTCCAATTAAAAAAAATATACAAAAAAAGAAAATAGAACCAGGAAGCCAGAATTTGTTCTACATTTGGAAGGTGGATGGAATTAGGGAGGTGGAGAAGGGGGATGAAACTTCCCAGGATGAGTGGAGACATGGAGTCAGGCATGAGCAATCAAAATTAGGGAAGATGAAACAGAATCACATGGGATGGCCAACTAGAGAAAAGTACTGAGCAAAGAAACAAAACCGAGGAGATCAAAACAAAGGCTTTATGGCAGCAAAAAATCTAATCAGTCTTGTTACAAAGATAAGAGGACGAGTTGAAACCAGATCTAAAGGAAAAGATGAAAGAGAAACTGTAAAACCGCGCACACACACACACACACACACACAAGCGATAGAAAATGTCAAGTTAAAACACCGTACTTAAAAATTGTAAAAGGAAGACAACAAAAGCAAGATATGATATATAGCCCTACTCCTGCCGGCTTCTCCTGGCTACACAACGCTGCACTAACCCTTAGAGCCGCACTGTTTCCCACAGCAAGCAGCTTGTAGCTGGTGCTCAAAAATATTCATGGGCATGAATCTGCCTGGTGATCTTTCAGCTGCCTCAGCAAAGAGTCCCCTACAGTCAACAGTCTTATTACAGCATTTCTCATCTTTTAGAAGCCGACACATTTATAACAGTAAATATAGACTCCTGGCTCTATAGCCTCAGTTTGTAATTATCTCATTGAAACTCCACATCAGAAGCTCTCCATATCATTTCTGAACTCATTTTTTTTTTTAAGATTTTATTTTTTACTCATGAGAGACACACAGAGAGAGGGAGAGACACAGGCAGAGGAAGAAGCAGGCTCCATTTAGGGAGCCCGATGCAGAACTCGAACCCAGGACCCCAGGATCCCGACCAGTGCTGGAGGCAGACCCTCAACTCCTGAGCCACCCAGGTGCCCCGTCATTTCTGAACTTGTTATGAGGGTTTGATGAAAAAAAAAAAAAAAAAAAAAAAAAAACAACCACATAAATGTATTCATTAGTAGAGGCTTCTCCTCTGGCAGATTAACTACCAAAGTGTTGCTGAGACAAGGCATGTGCTTTAAAGTGGTTTATCTCCTCTAGATCATTGTTAAGGAACATAAGGCAGGGATTTGGGTCAGGAAGGTTGGAGTTTTAATCACAGCTTTTGGAAAGACTTTCTTGGTAATCTTGGTTTCATGCCTTCGTCTGTAAACCTGAGGTCTGTATTTGGAGCCCTGGAGAAGTAACCCGATTTGCTTGCGCAAGCGTCTTAAGAAAACAAGAAGAGGCCAAAGCAAGGCTCTTGGCTAAATCCCCTAACTCACTGGGTCAAAAATCTGCCAATGGAAATGAACCATTTCCCCAGGCCTTCCCATCTCTTAAAACCCTAGCAGTGATTCATCTTGCAGTTATTTTTGCATCAGTAATGTAAAGAAATAGCATATTTATTTTAGGAGTGTTATTTTTAATATATTTAATATGTTGCTTTCTGCTAAATTACTTTCATTTCTCCTTCGATTTCTCTCTAATGCAATGCTGAGTAGCCCAGAGTATTTTAGAAGGCCAGCCTTTCCTTTTATCTTATTACTAAATTTCTAAAGAAAGGTTTTCCCTAGCAACAGCCTTATATCATTCTACCTTAAAATCTTCCAGATTCAATTAAATCCATTTCTTCTTTTTGCTCTGTGAATCACAAGAACAACCTGTGCCTACCCTCTGCCTAGACGTTTTCAGATCCTGTTTTAAACACTGGCTTTCCCTTTACCAATATAAGCAATCCTCACTCGTGTTTAGCCTCTTCTCATTCCTCTCTTTATGAGAATTCAAGACCCCTCTGACTTTCGGAGCTGAGGGTAGATGGCTTTGGAGGAGAGAATGTAATTTAAGTCGGATGATATATTGTGTTTCTTTGGCTGTCCTGTTTTTGTTTCTAAGTAATAAAAAGGAGACCTTCCTCAACTCTCCAAACACATTCCCACAAAACATCTTTCAAAGTTTCCAGCAAAGCTGCTTTTCTAACAGAAGCCCTTTTCATACCCACCCTTATGCCTTGATTTTTATGAACTAAACCTTATTTAAAATTGTAATCTACCCCGGAATCACTGCCCATCTCTCCATTGGACTTTCCTTTTCCTCAGGGCACTCACCACCCTCAGATGTGCCATTTCTCTTATTTAGTATGTTCACGGTCTAGCTTTCTCTCCCCTGGAACGTAAGATACATGGAGGCAGAGATGTTCATCTGTTTGGTTGACTGCCGCACCTCCAGTGCCTAGGGTATCTTTGTCATGTTGTGGTAAGATTTGTTGAATAACAAATTTGTACCTTATAAATTTGTACCGTATCTCTGCCACTCACTGAGTATTTGCAAGAATGGAATATCAAAGGTAGTACAAATCCCAACAAAGTCAGGAAATAAAAGCACAAAGTATTTCCTATCATTCCAGAGTATATAGAGGATCCAGAAAATTCATCTGCATCATAAGATGATGATCCTACTAAGCATCAAAGAACAGACAAGCGGGTATCAGGAAATTCAGGGGTTATTTTATTTATAAAGGCAACTACAACTGGAGTAACAGCTCTGTAAGCAGATGGCATATGGGAGGAAAGATGAAAAATATAGCAGGTAAACTCAGCACACTGATACAGCAAAAGAAGGAAAAAGTAGAACTCGGGTTTTCAGCAAATCCCTTCCCATCTTTGATACAGTTGGCATGGAATGTTCTGTAAGTTTAAGATATAAGTTCCAGGCTTTTCACTTAAATTTGGGAGTCAGGTGTATACTGTGTTCATCAGGGTTGGTGTGGGGTTGCATACAGAACATGATAGCATAGGGGAGCCTGGGTGGTTCATCGATTAAGCATCAGACTCTTGATTTTGGCTCTGATTGTGACTTGAGGTCATGGATTGAGCCCTGTGTAAGGCTCTGCACCCAGCGGGGAGTGTGCTTGAGGATTCTCTCTCTCCCTCTGCCCCTGCCCATCCCCCTCCTCCTCCACCACCACCACCCCCTCCCCACGCCCCCACCCCCACCGTAGCCCCTTGGCTCACACATTCCCTCTCTCTCTCTCTCTCTCTCAAGAAAAAGAAAACAAAACAAAACACAATAGCATAATGTGTCATCCCACGGCCAGAACAGAAAGCCAGTGCAAGGGCTGGCGTGGACCATATTAGAAAGCAGGATGAGAACAGAGTAAAAAAATGAGAACTAGTAGAAAGAGGAGATGGGGAAATTTGCTGACTACAGAAAAAATTAATTAGAGGTGCAAAGAACCTAAGACATGATCTCATCATTTTGTAGATGAGAAAATGAAGGCCCAGAGAGGCTAAGATCAGGTCAAGTCAAGCAGCTGGTTACTGACAGAGGTGCTTATCAGTGGCAATTGTGGGCAAAGGTGAAGTATGAGGAAAAGCCTATTAAGAAAAGAGGTCTGACCCAGGGATTTAGAACAGAAAGGAAGGGGAGACAGTGGGGTAAGAGTCAGGATGGCTCAAAGAGAATGAACTCAGCACAATTAAGGGTGAGATACTTAAGAAAGAGCTTGAAATCTGAGAAAAGTCTGTTACCGTCACGGTGTCTAATAACATCCACCTGCTTCTGGGGATGTAGAAAACTGTGGGTCTACGATTAGTGGCTGAAGAGAAGACAGTAGGACATGAACAGAGACAGGGAGGAGAGCCAACATGGCTTAGAAGGAAGGTTAAGCAATTCAGTGGCCAACTATACCTGGGTCAGAAGTCAGTTCTGTCCATCACTAGCTGTGCAACCTCAAGCAAGTTACTTCACTTCTCTGAACCCCAAAGCCTCATCTCTAAAATGGGATGATCATACCTATCTGGGAAGGGGGTCATAAAATTAAATGGGTACATAACAACTATCCAGCACATAGTAGAGCCTCTGCAGATGTTAGTTCTACGTCGGGCAGATCCATGCCTCAGCCCACATAGCCATTTCTTTAGTCATCCAAAGACTGAGATGTGATGCCACTGGCCTTCCCCCACGTCCAGGGCTCTTTCTGCCACTGAAGAGAAGAGGGCAATGGAAACAAGTATCAAGTAGGCTGCAGTGTCGGAGAGAAAACCCAGGCTCCGAATCTCTGAGTCTTTGGGTAGTGGTTCCACAGGGACCAGCTGTTCAGACGAGACCTGAAGGCCACGTGCTCACCCCCAGCCTAGGCAGAAGGTGCACATCTGCCTCCAACACCAACCAAAACACAGCAAAATCGTAAGCCAAACTGGGTCTCACAAATAGTCATAAAAAGTCAAACACCCGAGGCTCTGCTGGTGAGTTATCTGGTTTTACTGGACACCGACAGGCAGACTAAGATACAACATCCCCAAAGGGGAAGAAGGCACATTTACTTTCTGAAGAACTAAATGGTTTCTACCTTTCACACCACTTTCTAAGGCTCTGCCCTCTGTTGTCATGGAGATTTTCATTTGGAATTTTTTTTTTTTTCTGAAGATGTGCTAAGGTTAGAACTACTTCCTTCTCAAAGATCCCTTAAAAGCGCAACCAGAATGCCAATTTTTTAAAAAATAAAATCCATCTCCTGCATTCACAGATATCAAAGTGGTGGAAAGGAGATCATTTGATCCTCTCAATTATACCTTCCTCATTGTCCATTGTATTTTAAGCCTTGGTTTTATTTTCTTTCATCAAGGCATAGAGAAGTTTATGTTTTTAAAAATGAGCAGCATTTCATTTTCCTTTCAGTTAACTGATTTCTGCTTCTTGAATGTCAGCTCAGGAATCAAAGTGTGTCACCCAACCAGTAGATAAATAAGTAGCAAAACAAAACAAAACCCCAAACCCCAAAACACAGGATTCCAAAAGGAAACAGGGACAAGTAGGGTTTCTGGTGCAGAAAAGCTGCGCTGGCCCCTGGCCACAAGGTCCTCAGCACTCACCTTGCCATCAAACCAGATGCTTTCATTTCCCTCCGGATCAACATCATCCGTTGCCAAGGTGAGGCAGACCAGTCTCCGTTTCAGCCCCTTGGCTTTAATCTGTTTCAGTGCTTGCTTTCCTATGAAGTCTGCTGGCTGCAGGAATCCAAGATAATGATGATGAATGAATGCTCAGACACTGTGACAAGGTTAGAGATGCAAGCATTTAAATTTGTCTTTGTGATTTTCTCGCCAATTACACATCAAATAAAAATACAGATTAGATCAAACATCTAGACAAATATTTCTTAGTCCTCAAATGACAATATCTGCCACCCTTTCCTTCATAACAGGTTAGACCTAAACGTAATAACTTGTGATAACAATTTTACCAGAACCACCTGGGCAGAAAACCATAAGGCACGATATTGCGATGGTAGATTACAAAAGCGACCCTTATATCTAATGGCTCTGGACAGCAGTACTGAATGGTAGTGAGCAACGTACTACTCGATTTCTACCTTTAGTAAGCTTCTTCCAAGAAGGAAACCTGGGTTTTTGAAATGTGATGTCAAAACAAGCCCAAAATGTTGCACTTTTCCCCTCTTCTTCAGAATAGTGCTCCAATAAACGAGTCAAACCTTGGATTGCACTCAGTTCACTCAGGAATGTATTGACTGCCCTACTATGTGTGAGGTATCATGCTAGGCCCTGTGTGGGTTCCAAAATTAGATATAGACATTTTGATCAAAGAGCTTATTCTCTAATACTACGGTTTTCAACCTTGTTTTTCCTCCTTCTATCTAACACATGATGGATGACGTTCCTATTCCTAATATGTTCCCCTGGGCACACTCAGGGTTATTCCCAACGCAACACAAGTGAGAGTGACATTGCTCTAGTGATAACCTTGAGTCCATTCTTATGTGTTTTAAAAAAAATTAGGAATCATGCAAACTACAGGACTTCTACATTTATTAGTCACACACTTTACAACAAACAGGTGAGTGATGACTCCTCAGTGGAGACACTTAACTAATAAAGGAGGCTCAACAGATCTATCTAACCAGGATGCCAAGGATACGGGCTAGGTAAGTGTGAGAAGCTAGTCAGAGGCCAGGAACAGGATCCCTGGGTGGCGCAGCGGTTTGGCGCCTGCCTTTGGCCCAGGGCGCGATCCTGGAGACCCGGGATCGAATCCCACGTCGGGCTCCTGGTGCATGGAGCCTGCTTCTCCCTCTGCCTGTGTCTCTGCCTCTCTCTCTCTCTGTGAGACTATCATAAATAAATAAAAATTAAAAAAAAATAAATTCAGAGGCCAGGAACAGTTAGAGTAGGAGGGAAGGCTGACCCCAGAGGGGTATGGGTAAGGCTCTACGTAAAGAAGCCAAACAAGCATCTCTCATCTTACCCAGGAAATGGGGGATCTGTGATATACAAATCACATCTCTACAGAGGAGATTTAATTAGAGATTACAATATGAAAAAATAAAATAATTGAAAAAAAAGAGAGATTACAATATGATGGGGGAAAATTCTCAGAAGAGTTCTCATGAAAGAAGAAACAACTTTAATTTCCTTATTGGCCAAAGAAGAAAGGAAACAGTATCTCATGCCAAAAATGTCCTCTGCCACCAACATTTAGGAATTATACAGCTCTTTCTGCACACAAAACCTTTAGGATTGAGAGCAGTGAGTCCTCCTAACCTCTCAGTGAAGCAGCGGGAGAGATCCTCACATACCCTCTGTTTGACATCTCCCAGTTCACTCCTTTACTGGTTCAGACTGCCTAGGCTAAGCCCACAATGAAGTATGATTTCTACAGATATTACAACTTGAAATTACTGACCTTCACAGGAAACTGAAAGTTTCCATTGGCCAAGGTTAAAATAATTGCAAAATGAAAGTCCGATTATCTTCCCCAGTGTGATCCAGATGGTGAGAACAAACTATAAAGTTTTATTATGAAGCCAGATAAAAATTCAAAGACAGCTGGACTTGATGTTATTTAAGACAGGACTGCTGGGGAAAAAACAAAACCACCAACCCATAGAAAAGGCCTGATTGATTGGAATTCCTACGTAGGATAAATTCATGATAACAGAAGTCACTAACTTACTGTTACTGCATTCCAACAGGTATTAAGGGTTAATTGGCTTCAAGCTTACACACTCCTTGCTTGCTGACTTATGTCCCTTAGTCTGTAGCCAAACTAACTTACCTGAGATCTGCAGATCACCAGCCTTGAGGACCAGACTTTCCCAGAAGGTAAGGCCTGACCACATTCATAAACAGCCACCACTGATGCCAACCAATCTCCTCAGGGTCATGTCAATGTACAATAAACCACCAGGGCACCAGCATCAGCCACAGGCAACCCATTCACCCCACCCCCCAGGTCCCTCACCTTCCCCTTTAAGCTGTCTACCTTTGCCAAAACAGGGAGATGGTCTTTATAATGTTAGTCCACCATCATCCCAGGCTGCTGGCTTCTTAAATAAAACAGGCATTTTCCTCTCCCATCATCCCTTATCTCTCCAGTATTAATTTTCCAGTGGCAAGCAGCCAAACCTGACTGCAGAACCAGTTCTAATAACAAAAACAAAATTCATTATAGTTAAAACATGTATACCTAAATACAGAAAGAACTTTAACAATAATAAATTTTGCTATCTTTTTAAAAAGACAACTTGCTATCATGGATAAATGGTGATGAGGGGTGCTTTTTAGAGTTATCTATATAGGAATCAATATAAAATGAAAAAAAAAGTTTCACACTTTGTGTGGAAAAGCATTTTATACTGAACGGCCAATGGGCTATTTTGTGTGATTTGTGGAGTGCTAGGAGATGAGGAGATTGCTTCAGAATGGAATCTGGATCTTCCCCATTAGAAAGCCATATAGATCTTGAAGGTTTTGGGTCTTTCTGAAAACTATTAAAGAACGTTATCAATTATCTACTCAATTATCTACTCAACCATTGTTATGCCCCTGGCTGTGTTCAAAAACTGTGTTAGACAGGAAACATTTGGAGATAAGTAGACTACGTTCTTATGGCTTCTAGGAGATTTGACTCCTTCCCTCCACATCACAACATGCCAAGTCCTGAATCACTTAAGGCCAGTGTCTGCTCCACCTGTGCCAAAAGCTGGTCACGACCAAAGCTTTCAGAAATGGGTCCCTTCATGGGGAGCCTGGGTGGCACAGTTGGTCGAGCATCCTACTCTTGATTTTAGCTCAAGTCATCATATCAGGCTCATGAAATCAAGCCCCATATCAGGCTCCATGCTCCTCTCAAAGTTGGTTTGGGATTCTCTCGCCCTCCCTCTGCCCCTCCCCACAATGTGCACACTTGCACTCTCTCTTTCTCTAATAAATAAATACAAAGAAGAAAGAAGAAAGAAGAAAGAAGAAGAAGAAAGAAGAAAGAAGAAAGAAGAAGAAGGAGAAAAGAAATGGATCCCTCCAGAAGAAACAAGCTTGACCACGATGCCATCATCAAGTTCCCCCTGACCATGAGTCAGCTGTGAAGAAAATAGAAAGCAACACTCTTGTGCTCACTCTGGATGTCAAGGACAACAAGCACCAGAGTAAGCTATGAAGGAGCTCCATGACTCTGATGTGAGCGAAGTCAAAACCCCCATCAGGCCCGATGGAGAGAAGAAGGCATATGTTTGACAAGCTCCCGACTTTAATGCTTTGGATATTGTGAACAATATTGGGATCATCTAACCTGAGTCCAGCTGGCTAAATCTAAGTTTTTCCACCCTGTTTTAAGAAAAGAAAGAGAAAGAAAGAAAGAAAGAAAGAAAGAAAGAAAGAAAGAAGAAAAGAAAAGAGAAAAGGAAAGAAAAGAAAAGAGAAAAGAAAAGAAAAGAAAGAGAAAAGAGAAAAGAGAAGAGAAAAGAGAAGAGAGAAAAGAAAAAGAAAAAGAAAAAGAAAAGGAAAAAGAGAAAAGAAATCCCTTTGGGATCCTAGGCAAGAGCTACCTGGGCATGTGCTGTGGGGTGAGAGGAATAACATGTGCTAGAAGGGGGACCTAACTCCACTTCTGCCAAAAATTACAATTTAACCCAAGTCTAAGCAGGAACATAAGATATCAGCTATGCATAAGAAATAGGAAAAGTGGAGGAGGGACCTCAGAAAATTTCTTCAGGAGAGAAAAATTAATAAACTCAGGGAAAATAAATATAAAGTACTATTTACAACTTATTAGACACTTGCTATGTGCCAGCCACTCTGGAGGGATAAACATTCATGACCTCCTTTAATCTTCATGACATTGCTAGGAGATAAGTAATTCTCTGCCGAGTTTATGGAAGAGAAAGACCCAACCAAGTTAAGGGTCTCTCCAGAACCTTAGTTACATAGACACCAAGTCACCACCTTTAGATTTTATCCATACATTTTTTTCAAGTGACTATACCTAGAGTCTATCATTGGAAGGCACAGTTTATATAAATACTCTCAAGAATGTTTCTTTTAAATTATTTCTGGCTACTCTGAACCTGTTTTGAACCTGTTGTGAATAATGTTCATGACACAGAATGTTTGTACTATGAAGGAGGATTCAAAAACACTCTGAAGGTTACTGTTAATGAAATCTGACATCTCTATCTGCATGTCCCAGAATTAGGAAGTGATCCAGTCAGCATTACTGCCCTCAGGCCTGAATGAAAACACTCCAACAACAACAAAAACCTAATTGAAAGTAAGGAACACCTACTTAAAACGATAAAAGCTAACACCTGCCCCTGGAGACCGCTCTCCCTTCTCAAGCTAACTTTGTGCCTGACATGGAAAGATTTCAAGTGGGACAAGGCCATTTCACTCTCCTTTACTTGGCTTTTCTTCCAAGATTGTAGATTTTAATCTATTACATAGCTTTTAATTACAAATGAGACAGCTGAAAATATGTCTAAAGTTAAGTGCTGTGATTAAAACTGGTGCTATCAGGATGACCTGAGAGCAAATACATTTAATGAGTCACAGCCAAATTAACTGCAAAAATAGCTTTTAATATATTTGAGAAACAAACATTTCTGGGGCACTGAGACTATAGCTGAAAAATAGTCTTGGCTTATTAATTTTAAAAAGCAGTAAGAGCCACTAAAATAGCCATCTGTAATATATTCTAAATACAACATCCACAAAG
Source organism: Canis lupus dingo (assembly GCF_003254725.2). Lineage (NCBI taxonomy): Eukaryota > Metazoa > Chordata > Mammalia > Carnivora > Canidae > Canis > Canis lupus. The sequence continues at coordinate 27,742,807 of NC_064245.1, read as the reverse complement.
ATGATAAATTAAGATTTTAAGTGAAATATAATTACTCATCTTATTAGCTCTGTTAGAAGCACTCATGGTGCACCCGAGTGCCTCACTCAGTTGAGCCTTCAGTTCTTGGTTTTGGCTCAGGCCGCGATCTCAGGGTCGTGGGATCAAGGCCTACACCTTGGAGGAGGGTCCGCTTAGGATTCTTCTTCTCCCCCCTCTTCCCCCTCTCCCCACTTGTGCACTGTCTCTCCCCCCACTAAGTAAATAAACATATCTGGGGTGGAAAAAAGATACTCATATTCCCTCAAAGCACATAGAAATGAAATAAACAGTCTATTTTTGGTTGTGACTCTTAGGTCAAAGCTAATTTAACCGGAGCTGAATTTAACTGGAGTAGTGTTAAGAAGGTTCTGATATGCACAGAGTAATGGGTTTTCATAGGCCAGGTGGGACTTCATAAAAACCTAGTTCGGAACATTTTCTATATCATTTATTTGGAGTCAAAACCCAACAGAAAATTCACGGAAGTCATCAGTTTCATTTAATTATCCAAAATCCTTTTAACCTAAATATCAAAAGTATCCAAAGGCATAAACAAGACAATCATTGTAACATCCTGGGTCCCAAGAGAGCTCCCCTTAGAAAAGAGGTAAGCCCCAGTGGGAGAATCATGCTTCTGTGCTGACAGGTGTGGAGAGAGTTGGGAAACCAGCTAGTCACCTGTCACTATTGGCAGAGTGGAGATGGAAATCCAGGTGACAGACTTCTGCCACTTGTCCCCCAATACTTTACTCAAATGTTTCTTATTTTTCATTTTTAGATAAGGTTTATTTTAGAGCACACACAGGAGTGGAGGGCAGAGGAAGAGGGGAGACAGAGTCTCAAGCAGACTCCCGCTGAGCACAGAGCCCATGCAGGGCTCCATCTCACAACCCTGCCATCATGACCTGAGCTGAAATCAAGAGTTGGACCCTTAACCGGCTGAGCCACCCAGTACCCCAAAACATTTATTTTAAATGGGGCTCAGGGATCATCATTTAAAAACAGGGATAGGAATGCCTCTGTAAGCATGTGGTCAATACTAACCTACAGTCTATGTAAATCTTAACTTTCTTTGGTCAGTTGATGAATACCAGGTACGTCTGTGCTCATCTTACACTCAAACTGATAAAGCCGTACAGGGGTTCACTTATCTAGGGGTGAATCAAGTGACCCACCACCCCATCAAGACAGAGTAGACCATCATTCATTTCATCTTCACATCATTAGGATCACAGCTTTTCAGCAGGCAGGAAACTTTAGGGCCTTGCCTGGAGTGATGAAGTGAGTTTAGCACCAAACCTTGAGCCCAGGCTTCTCAATTCTCCATTCCTTTTCCACTATGCAGAGCTTTAGAACATTCCACATATGTTTATAATGACTACAACTTCAATATCTTTTTATTAGCAAAATATTAAATGATTAGTGTAGCAACTCAACTCTTATTATTGGCTGGAAACCAATACTCTCACCTACCAGGTTTTCAATCTCTGCTCTCAGCAATGTCAAAGAAACAATTCATCTAGCATTTTCTAACCAAAATTACTCATCAGTTAAGTATTATTTCTCAAAGAAGTCTTTAATATAACTAGAAAAGTGACCCTCTTAACTAGAAGAATCCCGGGGATAAACAGAAACCTGGAGAAAATATTTAAAATACTATTTCAAAGTCAGGCCAAGAATTAGGTTAGTATTCAAACCAAACCAGATTTTTCAAAACTAAAATAGCCTCCATTACATGTGTGTTATGATTTTTATTAGATTCTGGGTTTTTTTTGTTTTGTTGTTTTTTTGTTTTAGATTCAGTTTTAAAGAGAATATTTACTTTTCAGTTTTTGAGTCTAAAATCTAATGGAAAGCCATGGACTGGAACAGACCTGTGGCTTTAGATGTACTCAATGTTTAACTGCATTACCAACAATTACAATATACTTTTCATAATAGTTTTCACCTCTAGACTAGAGTGAGGAACAAATGCCCATTTGGTGTCTTAAGTATAGCAACTCAAGCCTAAATGCAAAGTCAATAATTATAAAAGGAAACAGGAAAATCATAAAGAAATGAGGCTTCAGGGGGTACCTGGGTGGCTTAGTTGATTGAGCATCTGACTCTTGGTTTCTGCCTAGGCCAGGATCTCGTAAGTCATGGGATCTAGCCCCACATCACACTCCATGCTCAACGTGAAGTTGCCTTGGGATTCCCTCTTCCTCACCCTCTGCCCCAACCACTCATGCTGTCTCTCAAATCAAGAAAAGAGAGAAAGAAAGAAAGAAAGAAAGAAAGAAAGAAAGAAAGAAAGAAAGAAAGAAAGAAAGAAAGAAAAAAAAAAAAAGAAGGCTTCAGCAGTTCAGCAGGGACCCAGGATCTATCTTTCTGGGGTCTTCAAAAATCTCAAAGGGTTTTTTTTCTATAGCTGTTTTTCCCTAGGTAGTTTTAGATTCAATTCAGTAAGATGGAAGAGACTAACTTGTACTGAGGTACCAGATGTTCTCTATCTCACCTAAAAAACTTATGAGATGGGTATTTTCTTTTTACAGATGAGAAAACTGAAGTGTTGATAGTTAAGCACCTTGTTTACTTCTAGAACAAGTGGCAGAGCCATAACTCACATTCTTCAACAAATACTTACTGAGATCCTACTAGTTATCAGACACAGTGCTAGCCCTAAGAATTCTCCACCTGTCCTCAAAGAGCTCACAGGCTATAGCTGAGGCAGCCAGTATTATGGAATGTGCCAAGGACCACAGTAGATCTAAGTACAGGGTGCTCGAGGAGTGGGGTTCCCAACACACCCCTGGCTTTAATTACTACCACATACGAATGACCTAACCTAAATCCATGCTTTCGGAGCAGAGGTCCTCAAACCCATGTACTCAGCTGTCACTTGTCTGCCCCATAGCCCCTCAACACCACAACTCCTTCCAATCTGCCAATTACACCCTTTGTGTTTCCCTGTTCATTATCAGGATCCTGGATCCTCCTCGTCATTCCCTTCACAGACACTCCCTCATGTGGTCTCCATCCTACCTTCTTCCTATCACTCACACCTCTTTATTCTCCATCCTATTTGGCCACTGCCTCAGTTGAAGCCCTCATCTCTCCACTGGATTTCTTCAGTAATTGGGAAAGTGCTCTCCCAGTCAGCAGGCTAATTTCCTTTCAATTTGTTTTCAATCATCTGAGTGTCACTCCTTTCTCAAAATTCTTCAGTGGCTCCCCAGTGCCCCGAGGACACACTCCAGACTCCCTAGCCTGGCAGACCAGACCCTTCATGGTGAAGTCTCAGTACTCTCAACATCAGCTCTTGATACTACGTTCAACAGCAAAGTATTTGCTGGGCATCTGTTCATGCCAGCCTGAGCTGGGTGTTAGGGATAAAAAAGTAAACATCTAATGTACACTGCCAAACTTGTACTCCAGAAGCTTCCATTCCTTTCAGAAGAAAACGAAAAAAATAATTGCAAGCTGTGACACATCCAAAAGGATGATGTAGCTGCAAAATTTCTTCTAAAATTTATCAAATATGGTGCATGCCTGGGTGGCTCAGTCAGGCAAGTGTCTGACTCTTGATCTCAGCTCAGGTCTTGATCTCAGGAACAGGCGTCAAACCCCATGTTGGGCTCTGTGCTAGGTGTGGCACCTACTTAAAAAATTATCAAATAAAGTCCAACAATATAGAAAAAGATAGCACATCATTACTAAGTGGATTCTGCCCTTAAAATGAAAGTTGGGTTAACATTTGAGTATTAAATGTAATTTATCATTTGACAAAGTAAAAAAATAAAAACCATACGATCGTCTCTGCAGATGTAGGAAAAGCATTTGCCAAAATCTAATATCCCAATTAAAAACAAAACTTTTGGGGGCATCTGGGTGGCTCAGTCGATTAAGAGTCTGCCTTCAGCTTAGGTCATGATCCCAGGGCCCTGAGATTGAGGCCCCAGACAAATGTTTCAGGAATGATCAATTCTCTCTCAGCCTAGATTTTACTTCCTCTTTTTCTATTTCCTTTTGTTTTTCCTTTATCATTTAGCAATGGAAATGGGTAACAGAATAAGGATGGCTTAATTAAAATGCACAGTTATGTGGCTCATATGGATAACAGTACCACGGTCTTTCCTTAACTACTCTGCTGGGTGGTACTTCATAGGATTTTAGACCTATATGGGAGCCCTTGTTTTATAGACCAGCAGCCTCAGGAGTAAAATTAAATTAAATGGCTTTCCCAAGGCCACACAGCTAGAATTTGGCAACTTTTTAAAAAAATTCATTTACTGCCCATTAATAAAAATAAAAAAAGAGTGCACACGTGAGAGAGAGGTATCTGAGGCAGAGTATATTAACTCTACCCTAGCCATAGTAGGTCACAGGTTTACTTCCAATTGATTCACTACTGACTCTATAACACCTTCCTCTGACCCATCCACTTGTCTTTCCATTCTCCTGTTTACTGACAAGACCACAGCAGACAGAAGGCTGAAAGAACTAAGAGTGAGTAGTTCTTGATCTTCATTGTATAATAAAACCAAGAAACCCAGACCCTACCCCCAGAGTTAACCCAATTGGTTCGGGGTAGATCACTGTTCTAAAACTGGAGTGAGCACCAGAACCACCTGGAGGGCTTGTTAAAACAGGTTATTGTTATTAGGCCCCATCGCCAGTTTCTGATTTGGGGATGGTACTCAAGAACTTGCATTTCTAACCAATCCCTAGGTAACATGGATGCTGCTACTCTATGAACTACACCTGAGAACCACTGGGGGTGGGGGGGTGGAGGGGGTGGGGGGGTATGATAATTTTTAAAAAGTTCTCCATGACAGTTAAATACACTCAGTTGAAGAGCATTGGTCTAATACAATCACTCTCAACTTTTTTTGGAATCATCTGGGGAATCAAAAACACAACACAACACCACTGTTGCCTGAATCCCTACCTCCAGAGATTCTTTTTAAACTGCTCCACGTTGCAGCATGAACCTCAGATTTTTTGAACATATGATTTTTTAAACATATGATTTAAACTGCTCCATGTTGCAGCATGAACCTCAGATTTTTTAAACATATTTTCAAACATATGATCCAGATGATTCTAATGTACAGCCAAGACTGAGAGTCATTGACAATTTTATGCCTCAATCCCTATTACCATAATACTTAAAATTTCCCCAGAGGTAGGTACTTATACATCTTGAAAATCCCTTCCTAACTTGTCTGTGAACAATGATTTATTTCCACTTTGATGTTTTAATAATGCTAACGTGTATCGAATACTTAGAATCTAGTAAGCCTGATGATTCTTTGCCTGTTTTGCTTACCAGTTATGCTTTAAATAATTTCTCAAAAAGAAACATTGTCTTCTACCTTGTGGTTATTATCACTTTATTCTGCTTCTACTGGCTAGAAGCCCATGATACAGTAAGAGAGGGAAAGAAAGAAATTGGGAGTATCCTTAAAAAATTCTCCTTATCTGCTTAAATATGGTTACATTTGTACTTCAGTCTCTGAATCTTGGTTCTCTCCAAATGGACAAAGATTCAGTATTTCCAAGAGGAAAACTCCACTACTACTTATGATTCCACCCTAAGGCAGCTGATTTTCCTTTTGCTTGTCGTTAGTGCACTTTGTTTCTACCTAAACACACACACACAACCATTAATTTTTCCCCAAAAGTAATTTTTGTAATTTATAATACCATTAATAACAGTGATATAAGTTGTTTCAGATAAAGGAATTTTAGTTGAGATTTTAAAGTCTGTATTTAATTATTTTTGCCTGTATCAGCGCTCTGGTTAACGGTTCCTTTCCAGGCTCCATGCTCATTCTCCACGAGATGGCACTGTTGTGTACTGCTCAAGACCCTCCCGGAGCCGACTGGTATTTTCAGAATATTGAGGTTTCCTACAGTTTTGTTTCAAGCCTCATGAGATCAGAGACCATCAGGAGTTATGTCTTTAACTGGGAGACCTGTGGCCTAGCCAGGTGTTTGATAAATTGTACTTACTGTTGCCCAGGAGGAGAATGACCCTGTGCACAGCTCTGTCTTCCACAGAAGCCAACGCCAGAGGCTCAAACAACTCTAGGAAGTCAGCGAGGCAACTACCATGCACTGCTCTTCCTTTGCCATCGATGATCTCTCAATACTCCACTTTTCTTTTCCTTACTTTCCTATGGGTTTTTGGCGAGAACACAGTTCTCTCCTAAGAGGCCTGATGGCCCATCTCCTCAGCCGCTCATTTTCCTTCTTATTATGGCTAAAGCAGCTCTTCTGATCCTACCATCCAGTACAAAATCAGTTACAACAAAAACCATGTCTGTGGGAAGCATCAATGAATAAAATGTTGTCCATGCATATCTTGGGGTCCTGTTGCCAGAAAAACCTTCCCGGGCAATTATTCAGGGCTCATTAGCCCGTGAAGGGAAAGGAGCTTGTTGGGGGAACTGGTGGGTGAGAAAGCCCCCCAGTGAGGTCAGAGCCCCTTCACCACTCTCTGCTGGTTTCCTCACCCTCAGGGGGGTACTGAGCCATCCCCGGGGCCCTCCCTGCTCCCACACAACCTGCGTCCTAAAATACTTCCCTTCATGTTATGGCTTATACAATTGCTGTGTAAATGTTTAAGGGCCAAGCAGGGAATTTTACATGTTTGCTTCAAAGGGAAAGAAAGAAAAGGTCTTTAAACAATTGTAAAACACCAGGATTTTTTTTCTTAAATTTTGTTTTTATTGCTATATTTATGGAATGTAAACATTCCTCTGTCTTAGCTGCTTCAGTTTTCATAGACCATCAACTTTCCAAAGCAATTTGAAGTGGCATGATCTATTCTTTAAAATGTAATATGAGGCCAGATTGGTACCATTTTTGTTTTTAGGCACAGAATGTGAATTATGAAGTTACACAGTTTAGCTTGTAATGTTAATCAGGTTTTCAGAAACCTGTTTCATACTATAGACTGCTAAAAAACAGAGATGAGGTTGTTGTGAAACCACATACAGGATCTGGACAAAGTTGATTTAAACTAGTCACCGGTCCTGGAAATAGGGTAGCATCACTAGGATATCCACTAACTAGCTCAGGCCCAGCTCCTGCTACATGGACCCTCACCCAAAGAAAGCATTAGAAATTAACTCCATGACACCAAAATGAGAACCAACAATTCAGAAATCAATAAAAAGCCTACCACAAATCAAAATCATCTGTTAAACGACTTAGTTCTGAGCTGGGCTTTGGTTATTGAAATAATTTAAAGGAACTAATAAATACACAATCCACACCTGCTTATGATCATAAAGAGAGTTTCAAAAACCCAATTTCAACACAAAGAGCTCATTTATCTATGCCTTCTCCCCAAACAATAATACCCAAACACTGTGAAGCAAGAGAGTCAGTTACCTATTTACCTATTGGTGACCAACCACAGAACTTTAGTGCTTTCAAGAGTCAGGCCATTTTTAATCCTTATTTTAACAGCTAAACCAAGACTTCTGTTATCAGAAGGAGCAATCTGCTGCAAGGGTCTGCCCAAATTCCAAGCACCTGCTTTCTCTGGTCTGGAGGCAGATGGTACACCATAAAAATAAAAGTCATAGGGAAAACATACAGAAAGATATTCCCTTTAAAACCCTTAAGGAGCTTCTTTTTCCTAAAATCTAATACTATAAATATACATGTTTATGTTAATATCTTAGCTTAGAATTTGGGAACTTGAGGCAGGGGCATTAAAAAAAGTTTCCTTAGCCTGATTCATATGCATGCGTTCACATATTTCCATAGAATGGGAAAACGGCCTTTAGCTTATTAGCACCTAAACAGGGCAGTTTATTTCTGGAATTCTAACAAGTAGCCTACACAGCAGCAGCTGTTGTCCTATCCTTCAATATTACCACTAACTGCATCACTATTAAGTTCTTTTCCAGTAACTAAGACACTAGTAGGTGGGTGTCTGAGTCAGCTCGAGCTGCTATAACAAAATCTCACAAACTTGGTGGCTTTAACAACAGGAAATTATTTTTCACAGTTCTGGAGCCTGGGAAGCCATAGATCAAGGTGCCGGCAACTCAGCTGACCTGTGAGTGTCCTCTTTCTGCCTTGCAGACAGCTGCCTTCTTGCCACGTCCTCACAACCAGAAAGAAAGTGAGCCCTGGTGTCTTCCTGTTCTCGTAAGAACACCAATTCCATCATCGTGGAGATCCCACCCTCATGAGCTCACCTACACCTGATTACCTCCCAGAGGCCCCACCTCCAAAGAGCATCGAATGGGGGTTAGGGCTTCAACACAGGAATTTTGGAGAGATACAATCATCCAGTCCATAACAATGACATCACTTCATTTATAGCTGTAGGATGTGTATAGGTGATCCGGGCTGTGATAAATATGGTTTTCCACCATAATTATTTAGGATGGTGCTTCTCAAACTTTCGGTGCATCAGAATCCCCTGCAGCTTCTTATAACAAAGGTTTCTTGGCCTGAGCACCAGAGATTCTGACTTAGCAGGTCTGGGATGGGATCTGAGAATCTGCATTTCTATCAAGCTCCCAGGCGATGCTGACTTTATCTGTGTGAGGCCCACACTCTGAGAACTGCTGATATAGGGATTCCTTCTGGAATGCTACTATCAGTTATCATATTTGTACTGGCTTCTCAACAAATAACCATTTTACGCGGAACACATTTGAAACGCTGCACTTACATACAATAGGGCTTCATAAGCAGATGGATAGATCTGCTGAGGGGAGATTGTCTACGCTGTGAGCACGCAGGGAGAGTCGATTAATGCTGTATGTTTGATTAGCTACTGTGTGGCTCCACAGATCACCAGGATTTCCAAGGTCTACTGACATCTTATCCTTAGTAATTTTTATCTCAAAATTTACATTTAGCCTCAAGTTGCTGGATTCTGCGATCTTACATCTATAAGCACACTGCAATATTTTGAACCGATACCCAATTTTGACAAAAGCTTAATACAAAGCACCTGAGCAATGATTAGTATTTATGTTCATTTGTCCTATAATCACACTTGGTTAAATTTTCAAGGATGGCTCTGTCCATGCTTGAAATTTTCAAATAGCCCCTAATTTTAAGATTCACTGCAAGTACACTTTGGAATGTAAACATACCTTATTTAGCTTTATAAAATAATCCAGCCCAGCTTCCAAGGGGTTTGTATCGCAGTTCATCTAAAAGGGAAGCACACATTTTTTTTTTAAGATTTTGTTTTCCAATCACCTCTACACCCAGTGTGGGGCTTGAACTCACAACCACTAGATCCAGAGTCACATGTTCTACTGACTGAGCCAGCCAGGAGCCCCCCGAAAATATCCATTTTAAATCTTAGATGAGTGAAAATCATTTCAGTAACATCACCTTCCTATGTTATTTTTTTAGGGAAGAGAAACACTTTTGGATTTTGAACATAGATTCTGAAAGGAAAGTTATAGACTGGTCTTTAAAGTAATTTTTTAATCTAAAATTGAAATGTAGCCTGTCAGCAAATATTATCTATCATTTGAGTAGCATATTAGATCCTAAAATTCAGTTTGTTCCTGTGGCTCTTTTACTGACAAAAATATCTGAAAGACACCACAACATGCTGTTCCTCTCCGAAATGACTTTAATATGCTTTTATTTAATCGTTTTACATAGCTAGGTTTTGAAAAGTTATTAGGTAATTTACTTATTTTACAATTAGCCAGGAATCAGGACAGGTGGAAGAGAAAGCAGGTGGTAGCAAAGTGGCTTCAGTAGAGTTCAGGAACGATACTGACTCTCAGCCCTGTCATATGTGGTCGAGTAATTACAATACACTTTAAGTGGAAGCTAAAGCCACTCTTTGGGACCCAAGTCACTGGGTTTTGTTTGTTTTGTCATTGTTTCCTTTTGTACCAAGAGAACAGTCTCAAGTCCATGAAAGGTAGCCAAACTTTTTAAAAAGACAACATAGCACTCATATAAACGAGATGAGTAATATAAACTTGTTTCATAGGATGTCAAATTTGATCAATTTGAGCAACTCTAAACTTCTCTTTTATCTGCTCAAAATTTCAGAATCTTCTCCAGGAAAGAAATGAAAGCACCGAGACTGCTAGCGACCGCTAGAGGGCGCGCGGGCGCCGCCGGGAAGGCGGGGAAGCTGGGGGTGCGGGGGTGCTGGGGGAGCTGGGCGGGGGCGGGGGGGCGGGGGGGGGACGGGGGGGCGGGGGGGGGGGCGGGTAACGCGGGAGGGCTGCGAGGGGCGGGGGTGCTGCGGGAGGCGAGGGGTGCTGGGGGTGCTGGGGTGCTGGGCGGGGGTGCTGGCGGGGGCGACACGGGAGCGCTGCGGGGGGCGGGGGGATGCGGGGGGCGAGGGGTGCTGGGGTGCTGGGGGTGCTGGGCGGGGTCGACGCGGGAGGGCTGCGGGAGGCGGAGGGTGCTGGGCGGGGGGGACGCGGGAGGGCTGCGGGGGTTGAGGGGTGCTGGGCGGGGGGTGCTGGGCGCGGGGGGCGCGGGAGGGCTGAGGGGGCGAGGGGTGCTGGGGTCTGGGTAGGGGTGCTGGGCGGCGGGGGGACGCGGGAGCGCTGCGGAGGGCGAGGGGTGCTGGGGGTGCTGGGCGGGGGGTGCTGGGCGGGGGGGACTCGGGAGGGCTGCGGGGGGCGAGGGGTGCTGGGCGGGGGGCGCGGGAGGGCTGAGGGGGCGAGGGGTGCTGGAGTCTGGGTAGGGGTGCTGGGCGGCGGGGGGGACGCGGGAGCGCTGCGGAGGGCGAGGGGTGCTGGGGGTGCTGGGCGGGGGGTGCTGGGCGGGGGGGACTCGGGAGGGCTGCGGGGGGCGAGGGGTGCTGGGGGTGCTGGGCGGGGGGGACGCGGGAGCGCTGCGGAAGGCGAGGGATGCTGGGGGTGCTGGGTGGGGGTTGCTGGCGGGGGGGGGGACGCGGGAGGGCTGCGGAAGGCGAGGGATGCTGGGGGTACTGGGTGGGGGGTGCTGGGCGGGGGGGTACGCGGGAGGGCTGCGGGGGGCGAGGGGTGCTGGGGGTGCTGGGTGGGTTGCTGGCGGGGGGGGACTCGGGAGGGCTGCGGGGGGCGAGGGGTGCTGGGGGTGCTGGGTGGGGGTTGCTGGCGGGGGGGGACGCGGGAGCGCTGCGGAAGGCGAGGATGCTGGGGGGTACTGGGTGGGGGGTGCTGGGCGGGGGGGTACGCGGGAGGGCTGCGGGGGGCGAGGGGTGCTGGGGGTGCTGGGTGGGTTGCTGGCGGGGGGGGACGCGGGAGGGCTGCGGGGGGCGAGGGGTGCTGGGGGTGCTGGGTGGGGGGTGCTGGGCGGGGGGGACGCGGGAGCGCTGCGGAAGGCGAGGGATGCTGGGGTACTGGGTGGGGGGTGCTGGGCGGGGGGTACGCGGGAGGGCTGCGGGGGGCGAGGGTGCTGGGGGTGCTGGGTGGGTTGCTGGCGGGGGGGACGCGGGAGGGCTGCGGGGGGCGAGGGGTGCTGGGGGTGCTGGGTGGGGGGTGCTGGCGGGGGGGACGCGGGAGCGCTGCGGAAGGCGAGGGATGCTGGGGGTGCTGGGTGGGGGTTGCTGGCGGGGGGGGGGACGCGGGAGGGCTGCGGGGGGCGAGGGGTGCTGGGGGTGCTGGTGGGGGGTGCTGGGCGGGGGGGACGCGGGAGCGCTGCGGGGGGCGAGGGGTGCTGGGGGTGCTGGGTGGGGGGTGCTGGGTGGGGGGTGCTGGGCGGGGTGGGGGGGGACAGGGCCAGCTCTCCAGCTCTGGCCCGGGCCTGCGGGCGCCGCCGGCCCCCCGCACCCCCTCACCCCCCCCCGGGGGCTCAGCGCCCCTCCAGGCCTGCCGCCCCCCCAGAGCCCAGGCGGCCCAGCGGCTCCAGGAGGCCGCCCCGCCCCGCCTCAGCCACACCCGCTCGGTTGTGATTTCCCCCAAAGGTGCAAGAAGGAAGCGGGCTGGGCGGCACACGCGGGAAGAACCTGAGGGGCAGCCGCCAACACTGGGGGCCCCCCGCCCCCCTGCGGAGATGCTGCCGGGGCCCTGCGCCCCCGGGGGAGCCCAGCAGGGTGAACGGGGTCGTAGTTCCCCCGACTTTCAACTGGGAAATGAATGAAGGGGGGAAACATCTTCCCCTAACGAAAGAGTCATCTCACAACACGGAATTTCTCTGACAGCCAGAGCCGGTGTTAACGCGCTTAGAACGAGCCTTTATGCAAAACTCAGATACAATACAGAAAATTTGGGTGAAGACGCTGGCGTTTCAAACCTCTGACCCCCAGGCTCTGAAAGCCTTCTCCAGTCTTAGGGCGTTCAAGGCGTACGTCCCGAAGTTGTCGATTCCCTCCTCCTGGCCTGCGTCCATGACAATGTCATAAAGGGCCGCAGAATCTTCTCGCCTATGGTACAGCTCCCAGCCCAGCTCACCTGCAACAAACCCACAAGGACCGCACTAGGCAAGACCAGTGATGATGAGGCCTAACGGGCATTAGCTAAGACACGTAAAGAAACGGAGAGAGTCCACTTACAAAACAGGGACACGGCTGAGTTTTAAAAGATGAGTTCACAAAAAAGTTGCAACAAACTCCTGCTACTCCAAAGACACTGCTGTATCCCACGGGCGGTGGGTCGTGCCCCATCCTGTCTCCCACAGGGTGGTATCTAGGATACCTCCTCTCACCACGCAGAAAGATGTTAATACAGGAATTAACCTGCACTCTTGACCTCAGCTTCATGATGCTAAGCAAGTCATCAGCATGGCATAGTTAATCACGATCAGGGTTTTTAGAGACCTGGGTGGCTTAGTCAGTTAAGCGGCCTCTTAGCTTCAGCTGAGGTCTTGATCTCAGGGTCCTGGAACGGAGCCCCAGGTCAGGCTCTGTGCTCATCAGGGAGGCTGCTTGTGGATTCTCTCCCTCTCCCTTAGCACCCCGCCCCCGCCATGCTCTCTCTCGAATAAACAAATCTTTATTTTAAAAAAGAAGAAAGAAAGAAACCTCAATTCCCACTCATTACCCTCAAATCACAAGGCTTAAAAATATAAGCAACTGACAATTATTCAAATGGTCTTCAGTGTGGGACAGCATTTATCTCTAATACTCTTCTTCCCCACTTTTATTCACCATTAGAGCTGTGGGCAAAGACCAAAGGAAATGAAACCCAACTCAAATAGTTGGTTTATTACTTATTCCGCTTATGTTTTATTCTAGTCACCATTTTGCCAAGGTCAGGTGAAAGGACAGGGAAGTGTACAGCGGAAGCCCAGGGAGGAACTTTAGCCTTCATACTCTATGTACGTTCTCCTCGTTCCCTTGTTGAGGGCTGACGGTGATCGGTTTCTCCAGGACACTGCCAGAACCTGAGTCACATGTAACTGAAGGGATGCCTGAGCACCGAGGACTCTTTCTATGAAAGAACAAGGAGGGCTAGAGGGAAGTTGGAAGTGAGCTCACGGCACCAAGGCGGACTGAGAAGCATTCATTCATCTCTATTTCAAATACCTTCTATGCACAAGGTTAGGTGCTATATGAAGACTTCCCTAAAAGAGCCTTAGTGGTAATGCTTTAAGAGAAGGGCCTGATACATTTAAGAGATTATTATGAGAGATTCCATGAGAGACCATCTTGAATGTTGCTAGATAGAGTCAGGCTGGCCTGAATAGGCTGTCAAGCCTTCCAACTATTCTACAGCTGGCCTCTTCCAACTTTTTAATCCACCCTTCCAACTAGTAAGCAGCTATGGGATTAAAACAACAATTGGAAATCTGGGAAATGACCCTCCCAGACTAGGAGGGAAGAGCCAGAATTATTGTAAGAGTTGGACAGGAGGAAATCTTCCTCTAAAGTTATCCTGACAAGACTATGTGTGTGCGCACACATGTGTGTATGTGTGCACGCACCTGTGAGTGTGTGTGTGCACAGGCGTATATGCATGTGCACATGTTCATTTGTGCTAGCTTCTTTTAAATTTTAGAGACTTTCTCTTAAATTTTAGAAAATTGTTTTCCAGTTCTTACCAGTATAAGATATCCTAATAGCAGTGACAGGAATGTCTGAAACCTTTAGAGACTTGGTTTGAAGAAACTTGAAAACATCATCACTAAGATCTTCAGCAGTCAGTTTCTGCAGAACCTTCCTTGCATGGGGCCCTGCAATACCAAGGACTCCAAGCTCATCGGTTATGTTTTTAATTTCAACATCATATCCACCGTTGACTGCCTCTTCTTCAATCCATCTGCATTTGAGTCATAAACATTGTGTTAAATCTTGCTTGAATAATGCATGGTGGTAACATATTAATTCTCGGAAGACATGCTCTGTGTCTAGAATTACCAGGAAGCCCCAAGAGTGTCATCTCATATAATAACCTAATTTTTTAAGTTGAGGAAACTGAGTCCCAGAGATGTTAAGTGATTCTCTTTAAACCACTCACTTATAAATTTGGGGATAATTTTTCATAGTACAGAAGGATCCTTCAATTTAAATAGGCTCTGCCACATAATTCTTTCCAACAGTGACATCCCTATTGCATTTAAACTAATGATTCAATCTTCAAAAATTAATTTAAACTCAAATTTTCTCTAATACCTATACACGGAAGGCACATTTGTGCTGCTACAGGTTAATAATGTGCCTGCCACCAGACACTTAATTGCTTTGACAATCACAAGGAAATGATAAAAACTCTAAAGACTAGTTTCAATTCCTAAGGCTTGATGAGTTATTGGAACCCAGTTTTAGGGTTTGTTTATCATTTACTGAGCAGTCCCTGGAGCTACATAAAATGATCATCTGGATTTACCAAAGCTAAGCTACTAAGACACATCTTGGGTTGGAGGATATAATTCGCATCATTTTACAACCATAGTGAGAATTTCAGAGTACAACATTTATTAAACAATAACATTCCAAATGTTTTTGGAATGCTAAAGACTACAGATTTTATAGTAGACTAAATCATAGACCAAAGATTCACGTGAAGGATTGTCTTGGCAAGTCAACGATTTAAATCTTGCAGTGGGCCAGAGAGCACAAAGCATCAAAAAGGAAGATGATAACCCCAGGTAGGCAGCTTACTCAAATGTACTGAACATGGGCATCAGAATCAAAAGGACTGGCTTAAGCAAGTTACTCTAACTCAATCTTCAGTTTTCTCATATGAAAGTGGGATTATAGACCTTGCAGATATATCTATTAGAATTAATTAAGATAATGTCTAAAAAGAGTTCTGACACATTGGTGTTATCTAATAATTGGGAATTAATATTATTAGAACCAATAAACCCTATGGATGGACTACCTTTTGAGGAAGTGGGGACAGGGTCCCCACTTCAAATAATTTCCTATAAAAGATATGAAGTTTATTTGAAATGAAAAGGTTTAAGAATTAAAGTTGTAAATTCAACTCTTGGTAAAAGAAAATTTCACTGTAAGATTGAGTCAATACCTAATCAATATAAAATTTTCTTATTAGGTGTGCACTTACCTAAGATCATGAAGTTCTGATCCAGAACCAGTTATTAGTAAGAACTCCCCAGGAGTTTGGTGAGAAACAGTCAACTCAGCATACACTCGACCTTTCGGCGTCAACATGTGACTTATATTTGTAAAACCCACCTATGCAAAACAATTTAAAATTACCTCAGGATGAAATAAAAATTTTACATATTCTTTTAACACAACATGGAAATAAAAATGCAACTGTCAACAATGAAAAAAATCTGAATCTTATCATTTGTATCAATTGTGTGAACTATTTTTAAACCTAAACACAAAATTAATTTTGAAGTTCTTGGTTTAAATGATCATTATAACTATTCGTCATAAAAAGTACACTTCAGTGAATTTTGCAGTCCCCTATTGACACAATTTAGCAAAGTCATAAGGTCCTTGGATGATAATTTGTTCAACAAAAATTTAAATTAGAAAATTAGTTAGAATATTCATGGTCGGGTGAGGAATTCCAGCATTCATACAGGAATCATTAGGCGGACTAAAGTAACATGCTAATTATGCTAATTGAAAAAAAAATAAGAGGACAAAGAATTAAGCAGGCCAAAATCCTGAACCTTGTACCCGTATAAGGTTATTTACCTTTGGAATGACATTTGCAAAGAGATGGTCCAACAATCTAACAGAGTCTTGGCCTTTGATGTTAAACTTGCCAAAGGGAGACAGGTCAATAACCCCTACTTTTTGCATAACCTGTTTATACTCAGATCCTACAGGCTCAAACCAGTTTGTGCGGCGAAAACTGGGCCTGAAACACAATATTTGTCATAAAATAACTCATTCATTTTCAAAAAATTACAGAATATTTATTAAATGCTATTAATCAGGAAATCCCATGGGGGGGGTACCAACCTAAAGTTCTGTTGTGTGAATCATACACATATGGTAGAAACTGATTTTTGTTGTTGTTGTTTCTTTTTTTTTTTTTTAAGATTTTATTTATTCATTCATGAGAGACACAGAGAGATAGAGAGAGAGGCAGAGACACAGGCAGAGGGAGAAGCAGGCTCCATCCAGGGAGCCCGACGTGGGACTCGATCACGGGTCCCCAGGATCACGCCCTGGGCTGAAGACGACACCAAGCCGCTGCGCCACTGGGGCTGCCCTAGAAACTGATTTTTTAAAGTTACTCTTCTATTCCTTTGACCCATTTTACAGTGAATGAAGTAGTATTAATTAACTAGAAATTAAGATAGGACATATGGGCTCTCAAATCTGGAAGAAAGCATAGAAATCTACCAGTCCTGAGGTTTTCAACCTTGATGCATATTAGAATTGCTTGGGTGGGACGCCTAGGTGGCTCAGCAGTTGAACGCCTGCCTTTGGCTCAGGGCCTGATCCCAGGATCCAGGATCGAGTCCTGCGTCGGGCTCCTTGCATGGAGCCTGCTTCTCCCTCTGCCTGTGTCTCTGCCTTTCTCTCTCTCTCTCTCTCTCTCTGCCTCTCTCATGAATAAATAAATAAAATCTTAAAAAAAAAAAAAAAAGAATCACCTGGGGAGCATTTAAAAAATACCAAATCTTTTTTGGACCTAATTAAATCAGAATGTAGTGAGGTAGAGCTATCTTGTCCAGTGCTTCTCAAACACTGATGCAACTACAAATCACTTCCACTTGTTAAAACGCAGATTCTAATACAGCAGGTCTGGGTTGGGACCCTATATTGTGCATCCTAACAGCATCCCAAGTGATGCTTATGCTGTTGGTCCACACCTAGAATAAGCAAGGACCTGGTCCAACATCTTCATGTTTTAGAGAAAAGGCACAAGGTGATTTCCAAGGCTTTTGCCTAAGTAAATGACAGAGCTTGGGCTGGAACAAAAGTCTACTGGCTCATTTAGGGTCCTTTCTACCTGACAAAGTCATCTTCTAATGTGGTATTTTAAATGCAGAGCAGAATATTGTCTGCTAATGAGTTTTTGGCTGTTAATTATTAAAATAAAAGAAACAGGTCAGATCCAAAGACCAAAGGTGATCTGGCTTCTACCCGAGTCATTTAGAAAAAAATGAACCAGTGTTTTGCCCCCAGATATTGTAGGCTGTCTACTGAGCCCAAATTCATTAATCAACAACTGAGCCTCTACTATGCTTTCTACCATTTCTACCATTTGGATCTGGTCTTAAAGTAGACATCAAAACCTATTTAAATAAGCAAAATGACAAGACCAAAAAAAAAAAGAGGTAACAATTTCTAGATTTTTAAAAAAGATTTTCATTTATTTTTGAGAGAGAAGGAGAGATCAAAAGAGAGAGCTGGAGCTGGGGGAGGAGCAGAGGCAGAGGGAGAAGCACAATCCCCGCTGAGCAGGGAGCCTGATGTAGGGCTCGATCCCAGGACCCTGGGATCACGAGCCAAGCTGAAGGCACTTAACTAATTGAGCCACCCAGGAGCCCCACAATTTCTAGATTTGCTATTTGTTTTCTCTTGGTTTATGAATTCTTATGAGAAAAAATACATAATCACTATTAATCCCAAATGACAACAATGGCATATAATCCAAATACAACAATGACAACAACTTTAGAGGAATTCGGAGAATTGTTTTAGTGACATGGTTTATGCTTTAGCTTAATGTAAAATGCTAAGTAAACGATCTTTCCCCCTAATTTATCAACAGTACGTATAGTTTGCATGACTCAGTGCACACACATTTGAAAGATGTTGCTATGAGCTCTTCCTTGATAAACAGGAAATCCATATATTTTTAAAAATTTTTTTATTTATCCATGAGAGACACAGAGAGAGGCAGAGGCAGGCAGAGGGAGAAGCAGGCTCCCTGCGGGGAGCCTGACAGGGGGCTCGATCCCAGGACCACGGGATCACGCCCCGAGCCGAAGGCAGACACACAACCACAGAACCACCCAGGTGCCCAAAAATCCATGTTTTCATACTATTTCCATATGATGTGATTTGAGCAAGCATCCCAAACCAGGACGCATCTTTAGGAGCCAACTGAAGCCATGTAGGGGTTTAGAGGGGATGGGGAAGGGTCCCCTGAGCTCCTGGAAAAATGCCAAGTGGAGGCTTCACCTGAGCTGGCTGTAGGACTCTGAAAGCCACATGGGGCCTAGATGCGAACCAATATCACGTGGGAAAGATTAATGCTTCCACTGCCAGAAAATAATTTTTATAGGAAAGGCTCAATGCTCTTTGGAATGGGGTGAAGTGACTTGGGGAGGGGGAGTAGCATTTCTCTTGTCCCTCCATTCTATCTCTAAAATTTCATTCTACATTCAGAGCCACAGGCAGGTTACGGCATTTGCTTACCTGTACTGAGTGTCCTGACCCGGTTTGTAGAACCAGTGTGGCTGCTCCCAGCCTGCATGAAACCCCATGGAACACTTAGACTCCAGGGTTTTATAAAGCCCACTGACTCGCTGAGTTGGTCTCCCCGCAAATCGTTCTTCTTTAGGATAACCAACTGAAAGAGGAAAATTAGTACCTAAATAGCATATAACCAAAACTATAAACAACTTTGAAGGGAATCAGAAAATAGAAAACTCAGTTCTTAACATCCAGCAGCATTTATTTATGAAATTTATGTAAAAGATAGTAACTACAGGGTCTCCTGGGTGGCTTAGCGGTTGAGCATTTGCCTTTGGCTCAGGGTGTGATCCCAGAGTCCCAGGATCGAGTCCCACATCGGGCTCCTTGTGAGGAGCCTGCTTCTCCCTCTGCCTGTGTCTCTGCTTCTTTCTCTCTTTCTATCTCATGAATAAATAAATAAAATCTTTTTAAAAAAATAAATGAAGTCTTAACTTAAAAAAAAAAGATAGTAATTACACTTTTGTCGTGACCATTTCACAATGTATACAAATGTCAAGTATGTTGTAGACCCGAAAGTAACAATATCATATGTCAACCACACTGCAATTTAAAAAATTATGTAAAGAGTGCTTGGGCAGCTCAGTCAGTCAAGCGACGGACTCCTAGTATCAGCTCAGATCATGATCTCAGGGTCCTGAGTTTCAGCCCCAAGTCCAGCTCTGGGCTTAGTGCATGTCTGCTTGGGGTTCTCTCTCCCTCTGTCCCTCCCCACTTGTCTCTCTCTCCTTCTGTCTAAAATAAATAAATAAATATTTTTTAAAAATTATGTAAAAAAAGCCAAATGGTCATTTATATTACTGTCCAAGGATAAAGTAAAAGCAGGTTTAGAACTTAAAATCGCTGACGCACTCTACAAATCAAATATACACATTCATATAGATTCTTTGTCATGTCTTAAAGTCATAATGCTTAAAGATTTTTTACTCAATTCATTTGATAAACAGAGAGAGAACAAGCAGTGGTAGAGGCAGAGGGAAAAGGAGAAGCAGACTCCCCGCCGAGCTGGGAGCCCAACACGGGGCTCCATCCCAGGACCTAGAGATCACGCCCTGAGCAGAAGGCAGATGCTTAACAATCTGAGCCACCAGGCGCCCCAAAGCCATCATGCTTATGAGAACCCCTAAGTACTCCTACCACGACGCACAGAATAACAAGCATCCAAACTCAGAGGCACTGCAAGTCGATTCTGTACCCACTTTGTAGACAGCGGTGAACCCGCACTTTACCGATATTGTTGAATCCATAGGACTCTCTTGCTTTGGCCTCAGTGTACTGAGTAGTTGTCCATTTGCCATAGCGATTGGGATCCAATTCTATGAGGTCAAATGGAGGCTCTCCATGCAGGATCCAGTCACTGAGGTATTTCCCTACCCCACCAGCGTGGATTATGCCGTACCTTTCAAATACAGAGATGAATATACTGTTATTAACATACATAGTTTTCAAATAATGGGACCCATCCAACTATTTTACAGGTCTGCCAAGTTGGAGTGTTCTGTGCTACTTAGAACCCTCAACAACATAATGTTTATACTATAGTTTTTTTCCTTAAAAATACATATTTAGGCATAAAAGAAGCTAGTTTGCACCCATAGTTTCAAGAGATGCATACCTGCAAAATAGCTTACGATTCTCAGCTAGGAGAGATGCTCACTTTAGGAAAATGGAAGAAAGGAACAAAAGAGGAAGACTTAGTTGTTATCTTATCAGCCCTCTGGAGCTAGGATTATCTTGACTGATAGGAGCCTTGCAGGAGAAACTGTACACTGCAGAGTGGCACATCCTTCTCTTCTCAGCCTCAGTTTAGCTCAGGTAACCTTGGGCTATGACCTCTGGGCAGGAACCTGGAACCTTTCTCTTAGAAGCATTCAGAGGAAGAGGCACTTACCCAGGGACTTGTGGGGAAGGGAGGGAAAAGAACATCCCCTTATGTTTTGCAACAAATAGGTCACTTGGTGGCAAGGGTAGGCTTGTTTTCTAGTTCTATATGAAGATGCTTTAAAACCAAGAACATGACTGTGGCAAATAATCTGATATGAGATGAAGGAATCACAGTTTACCATTGGCCCTATGCAGTTAGTTCTACACACTCACTCTTGTCTAATGAAGGACTCTCCTGTAGGTTTATCTGAGGTTTAAGTCAAGAGAAGCTTCTGAGTAATTGGACGAACAGAAAGGCATTGGGGGATGACCAAGAAAAGGAGCTACATGAGCAGATCTGAAGATACAAGAAATTCCGGTACCCAGAATGACCACAGTCTAACGGCAGGAATCACTCTAAGAGCTTGAGAGGACCTTAGCAAAGACTGTAAATGTTAACTAACTTTTCTCACAAGATACCAGTTTTGCTATCTTATAAAAAATGAATGATTGAGGTGCCTGGGTGGCTGAGTTGGTTAAGCGGCTGCCTTTGGCTCATGTCATGATCCCAGGGTCCTGGGATCAAGCCCCACATCAGGCTCCCCACTCAGTGGGCAGCCTGCTTCTCCCTCTCCACTGCTTGTGCTCTCTCATGTTTTCTCTCTCTCAAATAAATAAATAAAATCTATTTAAAAATGACTAAACCGGGCAGCCCGGGTGGCTCAGTGGTTTAGCGCCACCTTCAGCCCGGGGCCTGATCCTGAAGACCCGGGATCAAGTCCCACATCGGGCTCCCTGCATGGAGCCTGCTTCTCCCTCTGCCTGTGTCTCTGTCTCTGTCTCTCTCTCTCTCTTTCTCTGTGTGTCTCCCATGAATAAATAAAAAAAAAAAATCTTTAAAAAAAAAGACTAAACTTATGAGGATATTTCTCAAGTAAAATAAAAAGGCAACAATTTATACTTCTCTGAATCTTCTAAAAAAGAGACATGGGTCACCTAAATCACCCATAAACAAGTTCAGTAAATTTCAAGAAGGCAATAAAAATTATTAAATATATGCTTAAAATTCATTTTACCAGGTGCAGGTAGGATATATAAAAAGCTGTCATTTTTGAAAGCTAGATATACTCTTTATAAGATCTGAATTTGTGTAAAGTCTTATTGACATTTATTGAGTGCTTGCTCTTTGCCAGGCATTGTTTCCAGCTAA
The DNA here is from genome assembly GCF_003254725.2 of Canis lupus dingo. NCBI lineage: Eukaryota > Metazoa > Chordata > Mammalia > Carnivora > Canidae > Canis > Canis lupus. Next base: position 27,720,926 of record NC_064245.1, on the reverse strand, counting down.
TATGTACCAGCTGATTTATTATTTAACAATTTTATTTTCCCAATGGGAAAGTCAGCCCCCACATAGGGGTTGAATAAGGTCACACAGTAATGAAGAGCAGATTCAGGATACACACTCAGACATTTGACCCCAGTGTACACTTCCTATTACTGGACTTTACTTCTTCAGTGTTTCTCAATTTTTTTCAACCAAGACATACATGACAGACAGTATTCTCATTCTTGACAGACTCTGAGCAAAGCCAGGACTGTGCTTTGGTTTCCTTTGGTCTCACTGCTACACCATAATGTTCTCTCCCTATTACTGTGTATGAGCTAACAAATGGGGCAGAGTGCTGTTAATTGGAGATAATTCTGAATCAAGTCTAATTTATTTTCAAATAGTAAATCCTTTACAAACATCAGTTCCCTAACCATTAACAAGTTATATATAAAATGCCGTACAACTGAGTGTTATGAAACATCTATTGAGAGCCTCTGGCTTACTAGCTAAAAATAAGCATGGAGTAAGAGAGATCTGGGTATAATTTTTCTTTTGCTGGTATTAGCTGTGTGACCTTGGACAAATTTTGTAACCACCCTGAGCTTTAGTCTTCTTTTGTGCACACTTTCTTTATGGTGCTGGTGGTGAATTCATTGACATGGCATTGAAAAGCACATAGTAGGCAAGCAATACATGGTGGCTGTTGAGCTCTTATATAACCAACAACAGAGTATGCCTAAGCCCAGTTGATAAGATTTTCACAAGGAACTAATGTATGAAGTGGAAGTGGAAGGGAACTTGATGAGGAAAGGGAATTAGGTTCTCCTGTTGCTAGCATTAATCTACAAAGCCCACTACTTCTAAATGGCCCAGCTACTATGCTTTTTGAGTGTTTGCGTCTGCTTTTTATGATAGCTCTGTTAAACTGTCAGATGTTATATCTTGTAGCACTCTCTCCTTCTTAAATTTGCTGTTTACAATCTGTTCGAAGCCAAGAAAAACTACATTCAATTCAATATAATCCAATCTAGGGATGCCTGAGTGGCTCAGTGGTTGAGCGCCTGCCTTTGGCTCAGGGCGTGACCCCGGGGTCCTGGGATCGAGTCCCACATCGGGCTCCTTGCAGGGAGCCTGCTTCTCCCTCTGCCTGGGTCTCTGCCCTCCTCTCTGTGTCTCTCATGAATAAATAAATAAAATCTTTTAAAAGAAAAGTAAACAACTACTCTATCTGCTTGTTCAGGATGTTTCCGATCATCTATATATAATTTCATGTTTATCTCTTTAAGATCCACACAGGTTTACAACACCAAATAATCTGGCCCTGTCAGCCCAGCTGCGTCCCTCTGGATGAAAAACTCCTTCCCCAGCTTCTAAAAGAAGCAGGCTACACTACCCATATGGTCGGAAAGTGGCACCTGGGAATGTACCGGAAAGAATGCCTTCCAACCCGCCGAGGATTTGATACTTACTTTGGTAATGGAAATGCACATGTTCGTTTTACAACTTAGCCGAGCTGCAACCGTCTCATAAAACACACCCCAATGTAATCAAATGAAATAACTGGAAACTTGAACACAGAATGAATCAGCCAGCACTGCTGTGGGCAGCTTCCTAGGACCACCTCCACGCCCGGCTCTGCTCAGCGCACGGTGGGCAGCCGCCACAGGGGGCACTTCCCTTTGCCAACATATTAAATAGTGTGCTCAGGGTGTGATCCCAGGGCCCTGGGATCGAGTTCTGCATCAGGCTACCCCATGGGGGAGCCTGTTTCTCCCTCTGCCTATCTCTCTGCCTCTCTATGTCTTTCATGAATAAAAAAGTCTTAAAAATATATATATAATCCAAACTATTAAACATTTGGGGGGCATGGGTTAGTCACCTAAAAGCAGAAAACCTTATTAGAATTGTGACTAAACAAAAGTAAAACAACTTTGACTGAGAGTGCTCTGCAAGTAAGGTAAAAGAGCACTGGCAGGGATCCCTGGGTGGCGCAGCGGTTTGGCGCCTGCCTTTGGCCCAGGACGCGATCCTGGAGACCCGGGATCGAATCCCACGTCGGGCTCCCGGTGCATGGAGCCTGCTTCTCCCTCTGCCTGTGTCTCTGCCTCTCTCTCTCTCTCTCTCTCTCTGTGACTATCATAAATAAAAATTAAAAAAAAAAAAAAGAGCACTGGCATATATGTAGACAGTTTGCAAATTACCCAAATTCTCTGAACTGATTGTACTAGAATTACAGACAACAATGAAATGCAGATCCTAGGCCCCTATCCAGACCACTGAATCAGAAGCTATAGGATCAATAGCTATAGCTATTCCCAAATGTCTGGGAATCTGTTTGCTTATTGGTTTTCTGACTCAACACAACTTCACGGGTTCTCCTGACAAATAGGAATTTCACAGATAGGATGTAAAGAAGGATGAAACACATGCAAGTGACTAATCACAAGGCTGTGATTGTTTTTTTAAAAGATTTTTATTTATTTATTTATTTATTTATTTATTCATGAGAGATACAGAGAGAGAGAGAGAGAGAGAGAGAGAGGCAGAGACACAGGCAGAGAGAGAAGCAGGCTCCATGCAGGGAGCCCGACATGGGACTCGATCCCAGGTCTCCAGGATCACGCCCTGGACTGAAGGCGGTGCTAAACCGTTGAGCCACCCGGGTTGTCCCTGTGATTGTTTTTTAACATGCCCATTGGATGATTCTGCTGCTCAGCCAGGCATGAAAACCACTGGCCTCCAGAACCAGGGAATGGATCACTGATGTAAGCCAGGAGAGGCAGCCAAGGTGAGCATTCCATATTACATAAGAAATGTCTTAGCAATCTTAACTTTTAGATAACAAGAAGTCCTTTTCAGTTCAGACCAAATCTGTCAGAGAGTGAGGCACTTTGCCTGTCCCCCACCTGTCATCTTTCCTATCTACATTTCAATGTCTACAATCAGAGCAGGATTGCAATCTCAGCCCCATGCAAGTAGATACAATTTCTAGGTAATCAGTAACTGGTATTCTAAAGAATGCACTTCCTAATTTCCTTGGCAGGAAATAGGCAATAGGAAAGAACAATCTTCCACAAATGGTGCTTGCCCAAGAGAATGAAGTTGGACCCCTACCTCACATTTCATACAAAAATTAACTCAAAATTGATCAAAGATTTAAATGTAGGAATTAAAATTATAAAAATCTTAGAAGAAAACATAGTTTATGAAATTGGATTAGAAAATGATTTCTTAGATATGGTACTAGAACTACATGCTAAAAAAGAAAAAAAAACACATTCTAGACTTCATCAAAATTTAAAACTTTCATGCTTCAGTGGACACTATCAAGAAAATGAAAAGATGACCCATAGAATGGGAGAAAAAATTTGCAAATCATGTATCTGATAAAGGTCCTGTATCTAGAGTATATAAAGAACTCCTCAACCTAACAATAACAATACAAATAATTTGTTAAAAGACTTATTAGAGAGAGAGACCATGTTGGGGGGGGGGGGTCAGTGAGAGACAAAAGAAGAGGGAGGGAGATTCTTAAGCAGACTCTGCACTGAGCACAGAGATCCACAAAAGCTGGATCTCACAACCCGGAGATCACAACCTGAGCCAAAACCAAGAGTCAGACGCTTAACTGATTGAGCCACTCAGGCGCCCTGACAAATAATCTTTTTTTTTTTTTTAATGGGCAAAGAATATGACTAGGCATTCTTCCAAATAATATATTCAAGCCACACACACCAGAAACACTCCTACATGCACATGGCTGCATATGCATATGACTACCTAAACCCTCACTTACTTTATACCTTCCAGCCCTCTATCTCCTTCTGGTTTTCTCCTTCTAGATGTCCCATAGATGTCCCACTTAACACTTCAGGGACACATGTGGGGGCTCAGTGGTTGAGTGTCTGCCTTCGGCTTAGGTCTTGATCCCAGGGTCCTGGGATTGAGCCCCACATCGGGCTCCCAGGAGGGAGCCTGCTTCTCCCTCTGCCTATGTCTCTGCCTCTCTCTGTGTATCTCTCATGAATAATAAATTTTAAAAATATTAAAAAAAAAAAAACACTTCAAACCCAAACTTTCAAAAATGTAACTCACTGTTTTTCTGGTTTTCTCTCCCGATGGCCCCGGCATCCACCCAGGAGTCAAGTTAGATAGTTTGGCATCATTTGCTGTTTTTTTTTCTCTTCCTCAAGACATAATACAATCAATCACCAAGTCTAAAGAATTTTACCTCCTATCTCTCAGTACACTGCTGCCCCCTCAGTTCAGAGCACAGCTTCTCTGCTGTGTTGGCAGGACAGCACCCTAATCAGCCCTGTGCCTCTGGACAGACCTCACTGCCTTGTCTTCAGTGTAGCCCAGTGCCTACCAAGAGACCTGGCACTGAGCTAGTGATCATTAAATATTAGTGAATAAATGGCCAACTAAAATGGGAAAGAAAAATAGAATATTAGAAGCTGTGACATGATAGTAAAGTGGGGTTGACATTAATAGTCACCAAATTAATGGGACAAATATTAAAGATGAAGCATGAAATGGGTCACAGAATCATAAATAGTAAGCAACCTGAGGAATGATAAAGAAGCAAATTATGTTGGACAAACACGAACTATGGTGAAAAAGGCATCAGATACATTACTCATTTGATATTTTAAATTACGTTTGTCACATTGTGTTATGAAAACATCCTTGTAAAATTGGGGTAAATTGACCAATCTGAACTTATAAGACATGAAAAGAGACATGAATAATGAAAATGGCAGGAAATATGCAAAGAGAAGTTTCCAGGAAATCACTGCCCTATGTGTGATAAGCTTTAAAATCTATATAGGTGATTAAACCATGAATAATCCACAGTACGGATTTTAAAATTGAAACATTTTATTCCTCAGGGTACCTGGGTGGCTCAGTTGGTCAAGCATCTGCCTTCAGCTCAGGTCATGATCCCAGGGTCCTGGGATGGAGCCACGGGCTCCCTGCTCCATGGGGAGCATGCTTCTCCCTCCCCCTGCTCCCCCCACCACTCATTCTCTCTCTCTCTCTCTCTCTCTCTCTCTCTCTCTCTCTCGCTTTCAAATAAATAAATAAATAAATTTTTTAAAAGTATTTTATTCCTCATATCTCAATGGTCATGAAAGGAAGAAAACTCTCTGCCCCTCCCTCCATTCTCCATTTTGGCCTGAGATTATGAGACAAGACTTACTTAAAATACTTGACTCTATTAAAATAAGGAGAAAAAATTTTAAATAAATATTGAACTAAATGGAGATACTCACCCAAAGCCTATTGCCACCCAGTAGTTTCTGATTCCCTGATGGGGTCCCACCATAGGCAGAATGTCAGGAGAATAGGTGATAGGACCATTGACGATATTGATGATGTCAGCCTTTTTCAAGACTGGAACCATTTCCATGGCAACTTCAACATGTTCCATGATTCGGTCAAGATCAGACTCAAAGAGCTCCTTTCCAAACCCTGAAGAGACATACCACTGTGGTCAGGATGCTGCAGCTGCCCTGTCATGTACTCTAAAGTGACTTAACCCTGAATCAGCTCACATTTAAAGATGGTCTTTAGGAAGGTACTTCTTTAAAAAAAAAGTCTAAACTTAATATTCATTATCAACAGATAGGTCTCCATCACATTACTAAGAACAATGTTATTTTTGTTGAAACAATAAAATAATGAAAGTTAATCCTTTTCATTAGTAATAAATTTAAATCTAGGTATACTAACAGTTTCTAACATTTAATCCAATCATAATTTTAAAAAACAAACAATGATTGGCTTGTCAAGAGAGTTTTTATCCTTCAATAAACCATAAAAGTCTGCTCTGTCCTGTCCTCCCAGGTAAGGGCAAATGGGAGCTTACAAAGTCATGTCAGGACACAGGGGATTAATGAAAACTACTCCAGGATCTAGGATAATGGGTTCTAGATGCCTCTCCGCTCTCAGCAGAGAAGGAAAGGCCTGGGGCCTCCTTCCTCAAGCCTGCTCACACACGTATGGGAGGGCTAGAATTACAAGGGAAGGGTGTTGGAACACAATCTTTCTCTCAGTCCTCAGAGGTACTGTGATGGAAGGCAGGCCTGCAGATGAGTTTCTGAAGGAATTTCTCCACCAGGGCTGGTGACTTTCCCACACAGTAGCCAGCCAGGTGCTGTTCCTCCTGTGACCTGCATGTTGGGTCAGTTGCACGGAGACCTGGAGACCACTAGGGTTGGACCAGGACCAGCACCCAGGGCTAGCGGACAATCTGGCTCTCCCTCCAGCTGAAATTAAGTATCTGTTCAACATTTATTTGAAAGTGAAGCTGCCAGCATGAGGGAAGAGCAGAAAGGAAGGCTCTCAGGTGACGAACAGCCATACCTCGATCAGGAGCTATTTCCACAGGCCCAAATATGCAGAGCCCACTCAACAAAACAAAAGCCTAGCCGAACTAGGTGGGAGGCGGTTTAGCGATCATTTGCTGTCACATGGGCATAGGTGTACTGAGGAGTACAGGTTCACTCCCTGTCCCAAGATTTCCTGTATTTCTTTACATCCCCTATAATATTTTAGTGCCCCAATGACATTTTAGTACTTTCTATAGATTGCTTTGTTTACCTGCTTATGTAACCTCCATCTTTAATCTAGTTCTGTAGAAATATGTCATGAAAAACAAAAACAGGTCCATCTCCCTTACAGAACCTGAAAGAGACACTATAGTTCCTCCCATGTCAGCAAAGGGCTCTTCTAACCCATTTATGTAGTTTAGGGGAAGGCTTCAGTTTGCAGGACCTGCTCTGTGACACACTCCGAAGCTTTCATCCTTAGCAGGCTGGATGTCCAGTCTCTGATTCCTGCCACGTTTCCAACCATCAAATCACAATAGCAGCTACATCCGAATCTGGAAACTAGACCAAACAGGTGGGGGAGTGAGGAGACGGGGGTTAGGCAGGAGGTTGGAGTGGGCAGATGAACCTGAAGCCTTCCAAACCAGCGGAGGGTATGTTTCTTCAGCTTCTCCATCACCCACTGCCTCTTTTCCCTTTCCTCACTTCCTGCTGTGATTGTTCAAAGGGGCAGGAAAACAGAGCTTAGCTCAAACTGCTCACCTCCAAAGTCCCAGATATTGGATACTTTAGTATTATGACACCGGCTGACTCTACAGCCAGCCCCCAACCACAGAGAAGACGAGACGGATGGGCCTGACCCGCACACACTTGCACTCGTGGAACCCACCTGCAGGGACGCCACTGGTGACCCACGAGTCCTGCACTTTCATTTTCTCCTGACTTTCGTATGGACCAAACAAAAGCCCATCTCTTTCCTGTCGGAGATAATAGGATCCTTCCAGGTCACGGAGCACTGGCAGTTCTCGTTTCAAAGCTTTCACTTCAGGTATAGTCGATGTGACAACATATTGATGCTGGACGGGAATGAGTGGATGCTCTAGTCCTACCATCTTACCTACTTCACGAGCCCAAAATCCTTAAAGGAAAAAAAATCATTTAAAAATGTTACCACATATGTAAACATACCACAACTGGCATTGATAGGGCAATTTATTTTATTTTTATTTTTCATTTTTCAAAGATTTTATTTATTTATTCATGAGAGACAGACAGAGAGAGAGAGAGAGAGAGAGAGAGAGAGGCAGAGACACAAGCCGAGGGAGAAGCAGGCTCCATGCAGGGAGCCCGATGTGAGACTTGATCCCAGGACCCAAGGATCATGGTCTGGGCCAAAGGCAGGCGCTCAACCGCTGAGCCACCCAGGCTTCCAGCAATTTGTTTTAAAACAAAACATTTAAAAGACTTTAGTACTCATGGCAAAGTCAAAAGAATGTTGCAACGACTTTAAATTTTTTGTCATTGCAAAACTGAACGGGGGGAGAGAAGACCATATTCTATCCTGCCCCAGCGTTCTGAAGATGCCTATAATCTAAGGAAACTCCATTCCTGAAAAAGCATTTTGCCCATAAGCAGAAGCAGGCAGGAAAACAACAACAAATTTATTTGAAGGAAAAAATAAACAACCCAAATATATAAAAGGTACAAATGTTGCTAAGAAAGACAGTACTGGACTGACACTACTCCCGAAAGAGATGCTGAAGCAATAAAGGTTCCCCGTGTGATGAACATAATAATTGTGTATAAGAAAGCCCTGCAAGTCACTCCTGCATCTCCCAGGCACTCCTTTCTCCCATTTACTGATGCCGAAGATTCTACAAGTACAGAATTGTTTTGTTAACTTAAAATTTGAAAATGTGTATCTTTTGAGAGAGATAGCACAGCCAGTTTTATCTGTTATTGTAAAAGTTTAGTTAGAATGTGTTTGTAAGATCCTTTCTTGCAAAGAGCATGGAGAACCAGGAGTCCAGAGCAAGAGGGAAGAGGTGCCACAGCAAAGAGGAAAGGGCTCATAAGTAGGTGCAGGTTCCTACATGAGAATGTGTCACTTCACAGTGTGTCCTGAGACTCTCTTATTGGTGGGGACGAATGTTATCTTCACCTTTGCAAAAGAAGGAACCACACTGTGGCTGAATGTGCCCTCGCTTCTGCCCCATGTGACTTCAGTATACAGATGTGGAGCTAAAGGCCAGAGAAGGAAAGAGACATGCCCAAAGTCCCACTGGAAGACCCCAGAATCATCACACCTTATCGGTTTTCTTGCTACGGAAAGACTTCGTTTTAAAAATCCAAGACACTTTTACTTGTGTAAACGTATTTTAGAATCTAGAATGATTATATGGCAGGGAAGTGCTATCACCTGACCCATTGGTGGATTATTTGAGAGGAAGAGGTTCTATTTGTTTGTTTGCTTCATAACAATTTTAAGTAGTCATTCAAATGATTAGAGAATCTTATTCAAGTTATTTATTTAGAGGCTATGCTCTTAATTTTCAACCATTTCTGTTTCTGCTTTTTTAGGAATCTAATAAAGACTTCTGGAGCCTCTGTCATTATAAGGTTCAGAGCTAGAACCAGAATCATCAATTATAATAAACTATATAGTCTGGGAATCCAGACTATATACTCTTATGTGTCCAAGTTTATTTCTATTTAACTATCTAAACATCATCCTATGTTCTGTTGTTTTCTTTTGGCCTGATGCCTAACTGGCTATACTTGTTTAATAGTTCCAGAAATGGGTGTCTATTTGCAAACCAAAAATCTTACCTCTGGGCATTAGAGTCTCTTGTTGGCCTTTTAATAATTTACAGATTTAATTTATTTTTGTTAGTAGGAAGATGTGAATTTCTAATGTCAGGACTTTGTAGAAAAACACAGGAAAGCCATATATTCTAGTTATATGCAACTACAGCATATTTAAAATATTTTTTAAAAACCCAAAATATTTAGCCTAGCAATTCAAACCACTGCAGTATCCTCAATACACTTGTTTCTATTAAAAACAGAAATTGAAGAAATAAATTCTGCCCTATTCAAACATATTTATGAATTTCTGAGTCTAATTGCTTGCTTATTAATGCACTTGATCATTAAAATACAGTGGAAACATATGCATAAGTATTATAGAGCTACATGATTTCAAACTCCATAACAAGTTCCCTGCTGTTTTACCCTATGGTGGTGGTGTTTGTTGGAATTTTCTTCCTCTATATGTCAAGCAAGTTAACCTAAATCTGGAGGGATTATACTTCAACTCTTGTTACATCACTCACCCACCATGTTCAAAGGTAAGAGAGACAAATATGAAAGAATCACTAAAATCTACCACTGTGACCTGAGAAGCAAATGAATGGTCAATAACAATGTTACTGGAAATGGCTTCCATTAAAAAAAAAAAAAGGCAATGATTAATAGAAATGGAGTTAAAATGAAGAGTGAAGATTCATGGATAAGTTTACTCGTACACGATGGTTTATACAGTGACATTCTTTGATACAGAGTACCAGGCAAAATTAAGAAATTCTTTTTTGGCTGAACAGTGGGTTTCATGTTGGCATGATCCAATCATATTTCTCATTTACCATGTTAGGAAAATTCTTAAGTAAAGTTTACAGAGTTATCTCAGGTTTAATGAGTCGATTAGAAATGAGGTCAAGAGAAACATTCTTCACCATGCAGAGAGAAAGCTTACATCCTAATAAATAGCTTTCGTCCATGTCCCTGAACTATACATTAGGTTGCGAGGGGGGGGCAGGGTGGAATGAAGCAAAATTTAAAAGCTTCAGGTAACAAAGGCAAGTTAGTCTATTTCATCCCAAGACGTTAGGAGTGTATGAAACTGGTGTTCAGCAATGCTTGCTCAAGGATAAGGTTACTGCGTTCTCTCTCCTGTAGGAACATGTAGTAGCATTCCTCTAAAGATGTTTTACGGACCATGTGGAGCAGACACTACAGCCCCTGGAGTACTTATTTAAAGTACAGCTCTGAGTCCCCACTCAGACCACTTTATGTAGGATCTTTCTGAAGTCTGGGATACTGCCTATGGCGATTCTCATGCACATTAGCTTGAGAACCAAATGTACCAGCAGAATGGGTGCTGTATGACTATAGAGCAAGTGAAAGGAGGGGAGTAATCTTAAAGCCTGTACCAAGAAGTTATAGTAAACTGATCCTAGTGGCCCTGGGATAGGAGGTGGGGGAGGGTGTGGATAGGCTTTCAAAGAAATAATTATAATCATAATTATTATACTTAATTTTTTAGTGCTTACTGTGTGCTACTGGGTCTGTTCTGGGTACTCTACATTATTAGCTCATTACTGATCATAACAACTTTTTGAAATGGGCTTACTATCTCCATTTTACAACTGAATAATTTGCCCAGGTCATAGGACTGGTATACTATGTGTCTCCAGGCCAGGGAGCCTTACTGACCTTGCTAATGCTGGAGACACATCAGTAAACAGACACATTTTTACTTTTAAACTCTCCTTTTCTTGAATATCCTGAAGATTCAGCTGCTTTCTGTTATGATTTCATATAAAGAAACTTCTAGCAGGTTATGGTACAATTGAGTAGATAATAGTGGTGTCTGTAGCTTTTACATTGTGATCATATTTCCAACTCTATATCCTGGTTACTTAATTAGATTTCAGAGCTAGCCTGAAGGCCTTGCCTGAATTTGTGAGACATCCTGGTCTCACAGAGTAACTCTGGGATACATTCCATCAGCCACACATTCTCAAATCATGTTAGCATGATGCCTTCTGCTGATGGCTGCTCTATTCATAATACTGACGTTAGCTTCAATTCTAGAAGCTGGTATACTGAAACCTTTGCCCTCAGTTACAGAGGCTTGCCTTTAAATCAGATTTTTTTGAAAACAGACTCACAAATAATTAAACACACACCTTTCTACACTTTCCATGGACTACAACTATGCAATCAGTTAGATTTCATCCAGTAACTTCTTACCCAGTAGAAGAGTTGGAGGAAGAAAAGAAAAAACAAGACTATGGGCCACAGATATGATCTGAATGAGATAAAGAACTGAACGTTGAGACAGCATAGTTCTTCACACAGTTTCCAAGAAGCAGCTGCTTGGATTACCAAGAACTGAGGATGGTGAAGGGAGTAGATGTGGCTGGGTAAAAGGCTTCAGGGACAAAGCACAAAGAACGACATTGTGTAGAATAATCCCAGGAATCTGGTTCCATGGAGTGGTAAAAACATGGAAGACCACACTGTCAACCTAATTCCAGCGATTTGTTTTCTCAGGCCAGGACCAGAAAAGCTGTTTGCCAAGACCTCTTGCCATTGGCCTCCCCTACCGCATTCAGACCATAAGATTTCATAGCTGCATAGAAAACGGCACCTGGTAACCACTGTCCTGGGTTTAGGTGAGATCTCTTTGAGAATTATCCTATCTTTATCTTCAGTGATTCCTTATTCCTGTTTGTGGTTTAGAAAAAAATGAATTATGTAAATAAAAACTTACCATTTTAGGAAAATGATAAATAAATGTGTTAAATTAAGTTCTACATTATTTCTCAAAGTATCAGTTGAGAGTGGTTGCCTGAAGCGCTACGTTGAGAGAAATGGTAGAGCCCAAGCCCACTGGAAGTGAGTGATCAGTTAGTGATGTCTGCTCAGGTGCTGATTTTGGAGGTCAGAGTGTGTTTGTTTAGTTTGTTTGGTTTGCTATCACTATAAAAACAGTCCAGTATTTTTAGGAAATAAATTTGTGACACCGGAAGGTTGCAAGATTACAAAAAATCCTTGCTACATGGGAAAAAAATAGATAAAGATTTCATTGTCTTCGATCTTCTAACAGAATTTAGGTCAGTGGTGCCTAAGGATGATGATGAGTGGCAGGGGGAGGGGGGGTTATCAGATAGGGATTAGGGGAATGGGGGTGAGGCATAAAACAAAGCAGTGTTTTATGCCTTTGCTTTTACTTTTTAGGCAAGCCCTTTTACATTATTTTTGGACTTCAAAAGATATTGAAGAAAGCGTGAGATTTCTATGCTTTTCGAATGGGGGACAAGGATTAGAAAAATTCATAAATACTTATTTAAACTCTTAAAGATTAAAGACATGACTTTTCTAGAACCACCAACTGTTTCATTAAAAAAAAATTTAATAACATCGGGGCACCCGGGTGGCCCAGTCCGTTAAGCATCTGCCTTTGGCTCAGGACATGATCCCGTAGTTTGGGGATTGAGCCCCACATCACACTCCCTCCTCAACAGGGAGTCTGCCTTCTCCCTCTGCTCCTCCCCTTGTGAGCAAGGGCTTGTTCTCTCTCTCTCTCTCTCTCTCTGAAATAAATAAAATCTTAAAAAAAAAATAACATCAACCAAAAGTTACAATTTAGAGGAAAGAACTTAAGGGTCCATGGTTCTGACCTGTCCTTGTGACTTAGCATTTGACCTGATAAATAATAAGGATTGTTTTCATTTATAATTTAAGCAATAACTCAAAGAGCAGACCTCAAGAAAATCAGTTACTGCCTCCTGCTTACTTTGGGTTTTACATTAACCACTACCAACTACAGGTAAATACAAATTATTAGTCCAGTTTAGACTGCATAAGCATTTTCAGTTGCACGAGAACTCAATTTTGTATGTGTGATGGTTGAAAATGACTTCACAGGTAAATGACCTGTTATAAAGTGTATTAACTCTAGAGTCAAAAGACCCAGGTTCAAGTCCTAACTCCAATATAACTGTGTCACTTTGCCAAGTAACATGACCTTGGTCTTCACAATGGAAGATGAGTGGCTTGTTAGATCATCTCAAATATCCCTTCTGACTTCACTACTCTACGTTGTAACAGAGAAATTAAAAAAAAAAACAGGTTATGAGATATATTTAATAATATTCTGAAAGAAAAAGGGTTAAACATATTTAGACTGGAGTCAACTAATCAGAAATGGGTGAGAGAGAATACAAATGACTAAATCTGCCCCAGAAGCAAACTGAGAACAAAAAAGATGATTGCGAATTTGCACACTAGACTTTGGTTACTAGTATAAAGAAAGTAAATACAGAAGGGGAAAAGCATCATTAGCAAAACATGATCTGGAGTAAAAGAAAATAGAATGGAGAAGAACATGAACTTTCTATGAGTAACCAAGGGCAGGTGGCATCACACACCAAAAGCAAAGTGATGACTTTGTAGCTTAGCAACAGACAAAATGTTCATCTTGGGAACATTACAATAATGTGCACAGTGTAAGACGTTACTCTATGGCCGAATGTCTTATTTTTTGGCCACTTGAAAAAACTCACTAATAAATGATGCTTACCTGCAGCATTTACAATTCTATTTGCTCTCACTGATCCCTGTGGCGTTTCAACGTCCCATGTTCCATCTGACCTGGGTTTCAGAGAAGTCACCGGGGCGGGATATTTTAAAAGGGCACCATATTTCCTAGCCCCAGCAGCTAGGGCCATAGTTAGAGAGTAAGGATCAATGTGACCATCTCCAGGATTATATAGTCCAGCTAAAATCTAAATTGATCATAAAAGAGTCAATGTTTAGACAAAAACATACCCATTATTCAGTGTAATTATATCCTGCCAGGGAATGTTTAGTAAAACTGGACTTTAAAAGTGCATCATTGCATCAATTGATCAGTCTGTACTTCTTATTCCTTTATCAAAGCTCAGGCGGGGGCAGGACTCACACTGAGTGTTGAGTAGCCAGGCAACTGTCTCCAACATCCATTCTCTCCTCTACCCCCATAGCAATGGAAACTGAATGTTTCCATTTAGAAACTGAATGTTTATTCAGACACAGAGCCCCTAGGAAGAGTTTCCAATAGTTGGCAGTTATGAGTTCCCACTGATAGCTATAAGTATTACCAAGTTTTGGTCAGTGAAATACAAATTAAAGTGTCATGTGGCAGCCTTCATGAATCGTTTTGTAAAAACCACTGGCATGGGGCGTGTAGGTGGCTCAGTCAGGTAAGTGTCTGACTCTTGATCTCAGCTAGGGTGTTTTTTTTTTTTAAGATTTATTTATTTATTTAAGAGAGGGGGAAAACACAAAAGGAGAGGGAGAGGCAGACTTCTCACTGAGCAGGGAGCTCGATGCAGGGCTTAATCCCAGAATTTTGAGATCATGACCTGAGTGGAAGACAGACACTTAACCAATTGAGTCACCCAGGCATCCCTCAGCTGAGTTCTCAGGGTCTTGAGTTCAAGCCCTGAGTTGGACTCCACATTGGCATGAAAAAACAGACAAACCACTGGCATATGCCCTTTGTCCCTTCATCTTTGTCCTTCCTCCCTCCTATTGTCTGGAATGCAGACATGATGGCTGCAGCTCTAGCTGCTGCCAACTTGGAATAAGGACAGAAGAGTCACGCCCTAGGACTGACAGTGCAGTGATCTAGAAGGCAACTGGGTTCTAGCCACCATTCATGGAAAATAGCCACCACTCAAACCCTGGACTGCCTAAATGAAAGAGAAACTTGTATTGTGTTTAAGCATTATCATTTTGGTTTCTGACGTTTGCAGTCAATCTAACACTAATTGATCAATTATTTATATTCAGTTGTTCAATACTATGAACAACTTCACATGCTATGTGTATATAGGGGTCAAGAAGATGTATACTTGACTCAGTCACTCAACAGCTAAAGCTTGAACACCTGTGTCGTGCTAGGACTTCAGGCTAGGTACCACGGGGAAACCAAGAGTAACAGTCTGATGAACCAAGTTGATAGAGGGAACACTGTGCAGTATTATAGTTAGGTCTCATGCATTCAGTAGAAATCTGCTGAGCACCAAATATGAGCAAGGAGCTTTTGTCAAATGTCTTTTCTGCATCTACTAAAATGATCATGTGTTTTTTACCTTTATTCTATTAATGTGGCATATCGCATTAATTTTCAGATGTTCAATTAACCCTGCATCCCTGGCATAAATTCTACTTGGTCATACTGCATTATCCTTATAAGTTGCTAAATTCAGCTTGCTAGTTAAGGATTTTTGCACCAATATTCACAAGGGATACCCGTCTTTCTTTTATTGTGATGTCTTTGTCTGGTTTTGCTATCAGGGCAATACTGATCTCACAGAATGAGTTGGGAAGTGTTCTCTTCTATTTTTGGAAAAATTTGTGAAGGATTAGTATTAATTCTTCTTTAAATGTCTGGTAGGATTTACCAGTGAAGCCATCTGAGCCCAGTCTTCTTTGTGGGCATATTTTGATTACTAATTCAATCTCTTGTTATAGTTTTAGCACAAGAGACTTGTTTTGATTTTAACGGAATTCATATTACTGTAGACTTCCAAATGTCACATTGGTGTTTTATAATAGATACGTCCTCATTACAGTAATCCTGTATCTATTTGCTTTGGCACCCTGCCCCAGATCCAGAGAATATTCTTCCCACATATTTCCATTGCCTTTGAGAAAACTTTGTGATGGTAAGGACTTCCAGCAAAGCATTCCAAGAGTGACATACAAACAGATATAAGCATAATCTTACAGTGATGGAATTTCAGTGCAGACAATGCAACACCAGTCTGCCACCACACAGTCATCACACAGAACTAGGGACAGGAGAATGCCAGCAGCCGTAAAGACTCATGAGAGCAAACAACCCCAGCACCCAGATCAATGATAGAAGGTGCTGCGGCAGTTCAGGTACTGCAGTAGTTCCTAGGGAGAAATGGAAGCCCCCACATCCCTCACCAGCCCCTTCTGGTGGTGTACTTAAGTAGTGTGCACAAAGGGGTCAGAGAGCCTGGCTTCATCTCTTTCCAGCTAGATGAGCTTGAGACCATTATGTAATCCATCTAAACTGCAATTTCCTGTTTAGTAATAATATATAGTATATAATATTATTGTGAAGACTAAATAAAAATTATGTATAGAAAAAAATTCTGTATATAAAGGATCCAGCATAGTATCTGGTATGTAAATCTGTGCTATATTGTGGTTAATCATTCTTATTATTCAAATGAGATTATTGCCCAGCCAAAAAAAAAGGGACACTAAATTCCCAAGTGGATTTTCTGAGCCAAATTTGGTTAAAACTAGATCAATACCTGGTATAGAGCGTGTTGGAAATACAGTTATGAGCTAGACAATACTTGTGGAGCAACACAGCATGGCACTTCTAAATTTGATTTGGTAAAAAGTTTTAATTAGACAGCCCTTCTATATACATATTTATCATACTATGTAATTATTTTCTCTGCAGTTCTCAAGCAGAAGTTTATGTATGGAAACCCCTGGATGTGAGAGAAAATCCCTTCTCAATTGTCACAGGTGGAAAACCAGTAAAATTTTTTCATTATGCTTTTATATTTCATTTAGCACACATAACGGCCCACCTTGTTACACACCTAGATTCCAGCATTAATTATCTGATTTTGCCATTGGAAATGTGTGCACAAAGTTTTTCTACCGTTAATAAACTTCTTAAAGTAACTTTTTCTAATCCTAATTCAAGTCAACAAATGGTGAAAATACCCTTAAGATAAATACCTTATCCATGTTGAGTAAAGGGAACATCTCTTGAATTTTTTCAGGCCCAATAATATACTGTTCTGTTGCATGCCAGCCAGTCCGAGTCATCTGATATTTAAATTCATCAACCCTTACAGGAGTTGTAGCAATTCTGATACTACCTGGCTGATGGAATCCCACCACCTGTGAGAATAATGCCAATAAAAACACATAAATAAATCATTTGGTGTTCAAACATGATTCTTCAGCACAGTGAAAATGCGAGCATACAGAAAAGAGATTTACTATGCAGTGTAAAAGATAACTATATAAAATATTTACATCTTACAAAAAGACATTCACTCAGCAACTACTTACTCACTGCCACCTCTAGTCAAACACTAGGGTAAGCCCCAGAGATACTGCTATGAATGAGAAGCAAAGCCCCTGCCTGCATGGAGCAGGCAGACAGCTGAGAGCATAATTACAATAAAATGGGATAGTGTTAATGTAAGAGTAAAAGAAAACTATGTGAAAGAGAGGAAGACACAGTATTCGAGGAAAGAATATAAAGCATCAGAATGTTGTGGTGATGAGCTTAAGTATAAATGATAATAAACCTTTATTTGGCATTTATTGAAGTCCTTCCATTGGCCAAGCACTCAGCTAAGCCCTGGGTCACAGAAATAAAAGATCTCTTGCCCTTAAGTTTCTCATAGTTCCTAGGAAGACCAACCAGTAAAGCAACTACTAGAAGAGAGGAAGAGAGAGAGAGAGAAAGAGAGAGAGAGAGAGAGAGATTCATGTGATAAGAATGTTATATGTTGAGGCACCTGTGTGGCTCAGTCAGTTAAGCATCTGCCTTTGGGTCAGGTCATAATCTCAGGGTCCTGGGATTGAGCCCCTTGTGGGGCTCCCAGTTAACTCTCTCCCCACTGCTCATGCTTTCTCCCTCTTTCTCTCTCTCAAATAAATAAATAAATCTTTTTCAAAAATGTTATATGTTGTTTGAACCAAGAGGTGTACCCTCAACTGGCCTGAATGGTGGATGAGGAAAGTGAAGGACAATTTCTCAAAGGGGGGTGACCTCAGGGAAAGGTGGAGGGTAACTACTGAGATGGGATCTGAGACAATGTTGTTTCAGGCACAGAGCCCAGCACATTCCAGAAATATATGTAATTAAGAACAGCTGAAGCATATGAGCATAGCAAAGGAGCGTCAAGACAAAATGTGGGAAAGCAGGCGCACTGATGAAGACCCTCCTCCTTTGGCCTTCGGCCTACAAACTTCAGGGAGCCATCGTATAGTTACAGGCAAGGAAAATAGCATGAAAAATTTAAGTAAACTTTCAGCTAAGCCTGTGGATAGTTTTTGCCTGCCACTTTGAGGGTACTAATAAGTATGAAAAGAGATAAAAATAAAAGTGAGGGGCTTTTAGTGACGTACTTTTCGAAACTGACAATCTGGCAGGCACTGTGGTCAGATTCTTTGTAATCCAGATGCTGAAAGGCTCTGATTTCTTAGTTTCTAGATATGGTAACTGACTAAAGATATTTTTGAAAGCTGCTTTTATACTTTCCTTATCTAAAAAAATTAAGAAGAGTGGTTAATTACATGGGAAATGTACTTCAAGAAATTAAATTCAGAGTAAAGCGAATTAGGGGTTCTTACTTTAAATACTCATCAGATTTCTCTACCATGTTAAACTTTTCACATGCCATTAATGTCACTACACATGGCTTTAATGATGATAGGTCAAAATTCCTCAGAAATCCTACATATTTCTGAGAAATTGACCAGTTGGGCAATTTCAAGTTAAATGCACTTACCTGTCCAGTTTCCTCTTCCAATTTCTCATAAAGTTTGATGCTGGTATAATGTATCTTCTTCAAGTTTATTCCAGGATGAAAGTAAGTTGTTAAACCTGCCTTAAAAGGGGAAAGGAAAGAAAACACTAAGTCAATAAATAACATTCTCTAAATCTTTTTAAGTATGGTTGACCCACAATGTTACATTAGTCTCAGGTGTACACCATAGAGATTCAACAACTCTATACATCATGCTATGCTCACCACAAGTGTAGCTACCATCTGTCACCATATGACACTATTACAATACCACTGAGTAGATTCCCTGTGCTGGACCTTTCATCCCCAACTCTTATTCCATAATCTGGAAGTTTGTTGCTCTCACTCTCTTTTAGCCCTTTTGTCTATCTGCCCCAACTCCATTCCTCTCTGGCAACCATCAGTTTGTTCTTGTATTTATGGATATGTATCTACCTTTTGTTTATTCATTTGTTTTATTTTTCAATTCCCATATAAGTGAAATCACATGGTATTTGTCTTTGTCCATCGGACCTACTTTATTTAATATAATACCCTCTAGGTCCGTTCATGTTTTCACAAACGGCAAGATCTCATCCTTTTTTATGGCTGAGTAATATTCCATGGTGTGTGTGTGTGTGTACCACTCTTCTGTATCCATTTACCTGGGTTGCTTCCATATTTTGGCTATTGCAAATAATGCTGCAATTAACACAGAGGTGCATATAATATCTCTGTAAGTTAGTGGGGTGGTTTTCTTTGGATAAATACCCAGGTGTGGAATTATTAGATCATATGATATTTCCATTTTTAATTTTTTGAGGAGCCTCCATACTGTTTTCTAGAGCAGCTATACTAATTTACATGCCCTCCAACCATGCACAAGTGTTTCCTTTTCATCCACGTCCTTGCCAATAACATTCTCTAAGTTTTAGTAGTTTATCTGTTAAGCAATAATTCATTACTGGCAAGAAACTGAGAAGCACCAGCCATTCTTCTGGGATGAGAACACATCAGCTCCAGTTTGAGCACAGCGGGGCATAAGACTCATGGCAGGGTTATGAGAACCAATTTGAATCATGTAAGTAATGTGAAAGTCAGCCAATGAACATATACTTTTAAGTCCCTAAAAGTTACAAAGGAAAGAGTGTTTGTAGGTTCATAATGGGACAATTTAGATGAGAAGCTTATAAATAATTGCTATTAGGCAGACTCTGGGGGTGGGGGTGGCATACAACACGGACCCAAACCAGCAAATCATGTGTTCCCATAAGAAGACGGAGCATGGACTAGCAAAATTTTCCTTGACCCAGTCCCCACCATTCTCTTAAATGGAACAGCCCTCTTGCTCTCTTTCCTGAGATTTCCAAAATTAAAGAATTGAAAAATTCCTGAGAATTACAGTTAGGCTAATTGGTGAACAGACTTTTGTTAAAGCTTAACCCGTCTGATGAACACATAGGTTGTACCCCACAAATTATTGCTGAATGAACACTTATTAATTACTCTCACGAAAAGTATCTAAATAGTCACATGCCAAAACATCTTTTATTAACTCTCGCAGATGCAACATAGTAACCAAAAAAAGAATTCTAGGGACATCCTGTTCCTGGATCCAGTCTCACATCAGGCTGAGTCTATGGAGCCTGCTTCTCCCTCTGCCTATGTCTCTGCCTCTCTCTGTGTGTCTCATGAATAAATAAAATCTTTTTTAAAAATTATCTCAAAGAAAAGAAAAAAATTTATTGTTTTTGCTTTTATTATATGTGTATATATATGTTAACATATATATGTGTGTGTGTGTGTATATATATATATATATATATATATATATGAGTTTTTTTCTTGATGATACATATCATTTTGGCCAGAAAATCTAATAGTGATGCCAACATTTCCAAACATCCCTTTTTAAAATGTTCTCTTCCTAACAGGACTGTTTTGCAAAAAAGCAGTTATTTCTCACTTATAATATCATCTTTACTTTGAAAGGATAGATTGCAGTTATTTTTTTATATGGATCTGCTTCGCAGAAATGACTGGCAGCCATTTGCAACACTACAAAGGTCACTAAATTTAGGACATTTGTCTTTTTGTAAAAGAAAAATTTTGTTTCACAAAATTTGTATGAGATGTGGTATAACATTTCCAAGTTCCTTTCCTTTCATCACAAATTGTATTATTTAAAGTCCTATTTCTATAGAATTCATTACAGCAATGATAACCTGTAGCATGTGATCTGTAATATGTCATGGTAGACGAAAGACCAAAGGAAGTACGAGGCTGCCTGCTTTGTGGCGTGCCAACCTCTCTTTTAGTCAGCCTTGGAATCATACCCAGTATGGTTGCATCAAAGGCAGCGGCTCTTTATAAAGACCAGCAGAGCTTAATTTCTTTGTTACATTTTTAGATAAAAATAGACAGTTCTAATATTGTTTTCCTACACCCGAGGTGGATCATTGTGCATCTGTAGATCTTAGTCCTCCATTCTCCAAAACATTCACTTTGGCCCCAACCCCAGGGGCTGCTTCTCCTTGGGGGACCCCAGCTCCAAAGCTGCTTCTTGCTCCATCTTCTCCCCTTTCCCTCCATCCTACATGAGATGTTCTATATTGGTAGTAGTGGCTCATGCTGACAAAGCAGTCTTCTTAAAATAAAGCAAAACCTCAGGATTTTTGGATTTGTGACTCCATTTTTAATATTCACTTTGCAAGCTGTGCCTTCCTCCTTAAGTACTTGATTCCCGGGACACCTGGGTGGCTCAGTGGTTGAGTATCTGCCTTCAGCCCAGGGCGGGAGCCTGGGGTCCTGGGATCGAGTCCCACGTCGGGCTCCCTGCGTGGAGCCAGCTTCTCCCTCTGCCTGTGTCTCTGCCTCTCTCTGGGTCTTTCATGAATAAATAAATAAAATCTTAAAAAAAAAAAAGTGCTTGATTCCTGCACTTTACAGATATGTTTAACCTTGAGCACATGTTTTACTTCAGGGAGACTGCCTAGATTTTTTGTGGTCTGCCCCTTAGCTGGCTCCCCAGCCCTCCACATTCTCATATCTGCTCCCAATACTTCTCCATGTTAAGAACTCCTAATATGTGGAGTTTCTTCATGTTGCTCCTCAGAGGGAGGCCTCCCTGACTTGCAAAAGGTCCTAGGGTCCACTTCCTAGCACTCTCTTTCTTTATCCTTTATTCCCAGGGGTTCAAATAACCTGGCTCCTGATGCCAGAGTCCCTCTTGAACTCACACTGCCTAAATGTCATTTTATAAACCATATAGCATCATACCTCATGCGCAAAGCAGAGTGCCTTTCCCACTCGCTCTGGTAACTCTCCAGTTAAGGGAAAATTATTTTTGTACGGTTAACATTTAAACAAGAAGCTATCATCTTAAGAACTCTGGCAACTTTTCCTGAAAAAAACTAGGTTAAGAGTATGTTGCTCTTTTGTTTTTTTCATTCATGGGGTGTCTAAGAAGTAATAACGCAGGGAATCCCGTAATCTATTCTAAAATGTAGGCCACATCAAATCAATCAAATATAAGTGAGGGTATCTGGGTGGCTCAGTGGTTGAGCCTCTGCCTTCGGCTCAGGGTGTGATCCTGGGATCCTGGGATCGAGTCCCACATCGGGCTCCCTGCATGGAGCCTGCTTCTCCCTCTGCCTATGTTTCTGCCTTTCTCATGAATAAATAAATAAAATCTTTTAAAAAAATAAATGAGCAAATCTGTAAATAAAATGCTGAAATGTATGCCCTCCTTAACAATCCAAAAGTATTAGAAGGGTGTAAGCCTCTCTCTCAGGATATCTCCACTGCCCTAAATCTCCCGCTGCCTTTGTGGCCCCCTCACCCAGATGGCCTTAGCCCACCCACGCTCACTTCTTTGTGGTCTCTGCTGAGGTGTCACCTCCCCAAGTAGCCTCCTGCCTCCTCTGCCCCACCATTCTTCACCCCTTTGCCCCACTTTACTCTTCTTCGTGGCGTTGATGACTCTCAAGCACTGCTTGTGTGGTCTCTGCCTGCAGCACCAGATGTAGCTCTGTGAGGGCAGGCACAGAGGTTTTTTTTTGTTTTTTGTTTTTTTTTTAAGATTTTATTTATTTATTCATGAAAGAGAGAGAGAGAGAGGCAGAGACACAGGCAGAGGGAGAAGCAGGCTCCCTGCAGGGAGCCTGACATGGGACTTGATCCGGGGTCTCCAGGATCAGGGCCTGGGCTGAACGCGGTGCCAAACCGCTGAGCCACCCGGGGATCCCCAGACACAGAGTTTTGGTAACTGCTGTGTCCCCAGCTCTCAGCCTGACCCAATATAGGCTCTCAGTGAATATTCGTGGAAGGGCAAGTAAATGTTCCTGAAGGAGAAGTTACAGGAGAGCTACGGGAGAAATGCAGACTTCCTTTTGTGTGATGATGTGAAGCCTCCCTGGAAAGGAAGCCTAGTTTGGGGAGGGGAGAAGAGCCAGGAGTGTTGGTGGCTTCTCAGACTCCTGTCTCCAGACAGAAGGAAGCCAGCCGAAGGACAAGTGAGGAAACAAGAGACAGTGTGCCTGTAAAGGCTGAAATTACACTCTGGGAAGACCAGGGGCCCGCACCTCCTGCTCAGACCGAGGGACAAGGGGACTGAAGGGAAAGCAGGCAGGGGAGAGGAGCCGGGTTTGGTGTGACTTTTCTAGGAGCTTCCATCCAGCCAGTGGGGGAGGCCCAGGATACTGGGGCCAGCTGGGCTTAGGTCTGGGCTGCACTCTCCCTGAATGTCAGCTGGAGTGGGGCAGCCCTTTCAGTGCTTGACAACCCCCCAATCTAGAGTGAGTCCTAGATTCAGAAGTTCCCGAAAGGCAGGGTTCCCTCTTGTCTGGGCAGAGGAAAACTAATGACCGAAAGGGATAATGAGTAGTGGCTAACCCTGCCCAACTCTTTCTCCAAAACAAAAGGGTACCGACGGTCACAAGAGCTTCCTCATTCATCCTCAGCTGACTTCAGGAAAATTGGTACAGCAAACAGGTACGAGAGGAGTGTCATCACTTCATTCACCTGAGCAACTGTCCATGTCAGCCCAATTATCGTGTAGCACTGGAACAATTATGCGTATTATTAAATACAGCCAGCTGACTCGGTTGTGTGTCTATTCACCACAACCCGAAAGCACTGGCACATGTTCTCGGCCCTCACAGTTCTCAGCCTCAGGAAGCCACGCTGTTGACTCATAGTGCAGAATTAAAATCATAAATAAAAACCAAAGGATCTTGAAACCTAGGTGAGGAGAGTTTAGGCAAAGGTCTCTGTGTTTGAGATCAGCCGGCCAGTATCCTTCCACACAAAAGCTGACATTTGCTCAACATTTATCATGTTTAATAACTTTACACGTATTAACTCAACCTTCGCCACAACCCTATTAGGTAGGTGCTGTTAATACTCCCTATCTGCACAGCAGGAATGGGACTTCAGTACGTGGCCACAAGCCGGATGGCCAGAAAATGGCAGAGCCGGGGTTGAATCCAGAAGCCACATGTCCAAGACAGAGGAGACATTAGAAATGTAGATCCCATCCTGGAAGTACAGCAACTAAACTGTAATTGCACTTTCCAACATTACTGAAAGGAAACTCCCTCGAAAGGGCTCGAAGTGGGGAGATGTAGCTGCACTGGTGCACAGATCAGAGCGTATCACGGTTTTGAGGTGCTTTTCTTACTGCGTGCCACGTAGATCCAGCAGTGAGCTCTGATTTTTCCAGGAGGACCACATCTTTCATCCCAGCTTTGGCCAGGTGATAAGCCAGACTCACTCCAACGCAGCCGCCTCCAATGACCACGGTTTCTGCTCTGTCTTTCCATCTGGTTTCCGCAGATGCGGGTGGGTTTTCCTCTCTGGAAGACAATTATTTTAAATGGTAATTTTACTTGGCTGTGGTAGCTATAGCTTTTCTGAATAATGGGTTTCTCCTAGTTTCTCTAATATCTTAACAGTAGCTGTGAGGTCGGCATAGTGCTGCTTTAATCATATGGAGCGTAGAAACCCTGACTGTTGCACCCTGGTTCCAGGAGGCAAGGGGAGGCCTTTGAGCCCCTTCCATGTAATTCTGTTCCATTGTAGATAACTAAGAAAACTAAAGAATTGGGGGATCAGCGGTTGAGCAGCTGCCTTTGGCCCAGGGTGGGATCCTGGAGACCCAGGATCGAGTCACGACGTGCTCCCTGCATGGAGCCTGCTTCTCCCTCTGCCTGTGTCTCCGCCTCTCTACGTCTATCATGAATAATAAATACAATCTTTAAAAAAAAAGAAGTTAAAAAACTAAAGAATTGAACATGACTTTTTTTTTTTAATTTCCAAACGATATAGAGAATAACTTTTCCCAGTCTACCTAAAGAACACACTGACAATCATTTCATTCCATGAAAAGCCACAATCATCATGAAGTTTGGCTTCTATAAACCTTGGGTCACCTCCTCCCTGCAACGTTTCCCAGGCTGAAGAGAGTCAGCTGGAGCAAAGCGTACTCCCTCCCTCAACTGTCTCACGGCGAACGTTCTTCTCTAATTTTGTAAGTGTTGCTCGGGGTTTAATATACTTATTGGCATGACCTTCTCCCTTGCTGGATCCTGAGCTTCTCCCGGACACACTGTAAGAAGCAAGGTGTAAGGAAGGCAGAGAGGAATACCCAGGAACACACACACACACACACGCGGTCTCCGCAAAACACACAAGACCCTATGAACAGGCGACTGCGGGGAAGGACGCGAGGGGCGGCTTCGCGCTGGGACCCCGCGACCCGGCGCCCCCGGACCTGCGTGC
This sequence comes from Canis lupus dingo, assembly GCF_003254725.2. Classification (NCBI taxonomy): domain Eukaryota; kingdom Metazoa; phylum Chordata; class Mammalia; order Carnivora; family Canidae; genus Canis; species Canis lupus. Next base: position 27,695,476 of record NC_064245.1, on the reverse strand, counting down.
ACGTGGGGGGAGCGTGCGGAGATCCCGCGCAAGTCCATCGCCCCTCCCAGGCCACGGCGCCCCCGCCCCGCAGCCGCCCCGCACCCCGCCCGCCGCACCCCGCCCCCTCTCCGGACCCCCCGGACCCCCGTCCCTACCCCCGCTCCCCGGGCCGCCGCCCCCCGCCCCTTCTCCGGACCCCCGGCACCGCCGCACCCCGCACCCCGGCCCCACTCACCCTCGGCGGCCCCAGGCGGAGCGCGCGCAGCCCGGGGAGCCCCGCGGGGGGAGGCTCGGCAGCCGGAGGCCCGGCAGCCGCTGCGCGCCCGCACGGAGCATGGCGAGGCCGGCGGGCACCTGCCCCGTGCGCCTGCCGCCCCGTGCGCCTGCCGCCCCGTGCACCTGCCGCCCCGTGCGCCTGCCCCGTGCACCTGCCGCCCCGTGCGCCTGGCGCCCCGGGCACCTGCTGCGGCGGGCGGGCGTCCGCGGGGGGGCGCTCCCCCGGGCTCGGGGCGGGCTAGGGGCCGGCGCGCTCGCAGGCCGGGCCCCACAGGTCGCCGCGCCATGGCACCCGTCGGAGGCCCCGGGGCCAAAAAGGTGAGTTTCTGGGCGCCCGCGACGTATTCAGCCTCCCCGGCCGCGGGGCTCCGGTGCCAGGGGTTCGAGTCCCACCTCGGCCCTCGGCGGGGCCCGGGGCGGCGGCCGGCACCCGCAGGGCCCTGCGCCGCGGTTTAGGCGCCCGCGGGGGCCGGGGTGACCGCGGCCTCGGCGCAGGGTTGGGGGACTGGGGGGCCCGTTACAGAGCGCGGACGGCGGACGCACATTATCCCGCTTTCACAATGATGCCCGTTCTCCAGGTGAGGAAACTGAGGCCCAGAGAGGCAGGCGACTAGCTCAGGCGGGCGACTTGCTGGTCCAGGGTGAAGCGGAGATTTGGGGTCTAGCTTCAGATTCGGGGGCCAGGCTCACATCTTCTACCCTCAGCCCACCTACACCGTCAGGCCTTCGCCTCAACTCGGGTCCCACCTTCCCTGCAGGTGTCGGGCTGGCCTGAAACCAGTGTCGGTGCAGACACTCCCAGACGTGAGGCTGCCGAGGAGGGGTGGGGAGGGGAGGCCGCGGGGAGGGGGCGCAGGGTCGGTGCGGGGGCTCGGCCTCCCCCCACCACTCAGGTCTCCCGGGCTCCTTCTCTAGGCCTCTTTCCCCATCTGCCCACCGACTGCCAGCTTTGCCCCCCCTCCCTTCTCCCCTGGGTATGTGATGGAGAAAGGGTGACGAAATTAGGAAAGGTATGAGCTGAACGCAGGACATCTCCGGGATCCCCCAAAGCAACTCACGTGCGCCTGGAAGTTCAGAGGGAGCGCGGAGGGAGAAGCTGCAGGGACGTGCAAATATGCACCACTGATCTACTTACGCTAAAAACTTAGGACGACCAAGATGCCGCGGATGATGGGCTCCCTAAATAAAGGTGCACCCACTTAATACGTTATTAGGCAGCCAACGGAGAAGCCAAGTACGGGAACAAGCAAACTGCTTTGGCAAAGTTACAAAAGGAGTTACACCCTGTCACACACTGATTATGTAAAAATATTTATATACTTTATACGTGTAAGGAGGGAAATAATTATGGTAATTACATAGGACGTGGAATATGGGTTTAACATTAAAAAAATCTTTGGATACGTCTTTCTGCTTATAAAAATATGGGCATGGAAGAAAATGATCTTCATAAAAAGATAAAGACGTGCTGATTTCTTTGGGTAAACTTTCTGTAATACTCACCTTTAGTTTGTTTTTTTAAAAAGGTTTTTAAAATATGCTGTCCCTGTCCAATTTCTTCCCAGCCTCTGCTCTTGCAACACCAAGATTATCCTATGATAATCCATGTCAGTGTGTACCTCTGAGTTAAAAAGTTAGTGGGAAACAGCTACTCTCACCTCTCCTGTCAGCTAAGAGGTACATTATAAGAATTCATTTAATTGCCTTAGGGGGCACCTCCTGGAGCTTTCTTAATCCACAAGCGCAGTCCTGGTGGCAGTTTCAGGCAGAAGAGATCTCTGGCCAGAGGGAAAAGGTGACCTGCTCCAGGTGCGAACAGAGGTGCCCTGAAGCCAGACCTGAAGTCTAGATACTGAGATCTGCAAAAAGGAAGCACAACTGGCTCTCAGAGCTCACGACCAGATCCCAGGCAGATTCACTGCCACACTGAAGGGAGGATGGAATGAAAATATAAATGTACTGCAGATTAATTTACAGTGCTGCTTATTCAAATCTTGATAATGTAGTTAGTTTGCAAATGGCTGTTTAGAAAACTGGCACATTTTATACTTTTGGATAAACATCTAGATAACAGATCAAAATGTCTTTACTTGTTATCATGAAGATACAATTGAAATAAGCGCTATAATTTCTTAAAACCCTAACTGATGTTCTGTTAAAGACTATTTTTTTTCCCCTCCTCAGGACCAAACTTGTAGCTATATGAGACCAGTGACATTTTCAAAAGTCGTATCTGTCTGCTAACTCTTGGCACAGTTTATTAAGGGCCTGCTCTTTGTTAGGTGCTGAGATGGTAGGGATAGAGGCAAATAAGATTTGTCACCTGAGCCTCAAGCATTTTAAAGCCAACCGGAGGAGACCGGGAAGTAACCAGATACCTGAGAGAGGTAGAGGCAGGAATGGAGGGTGTTTGACCTTAGGCAGAACACAGAGGTGGAAGTAATCCCAGAGTAGGTCAGACCAGGCCTTGCTCTGCAGCCAGGGAAGATACAACAGAGGGGGCTGGAGTGGCTCGGAAGCCTTTTCAGTAATGGAGGGGGAGGGGGCAGTGCATGGCCTGTGGCTGTGAGGAAAAGGAAGAGGGAGGACATTTCTAAGAAGTGTTAAGTAGTTACCCTTGGCATAACCCTGTGAGAGATTGGAGGGGGAGGGGAGACACAATTCTGTAACATCCAAATTTACTTATTCAAGTATAGGTGGGCCGCATATAGAAGTGGGACTACAAAGGGACTAGATTAAGAATTTAGACGATCTAAAGTCTGCTTTTTTACTTACTTAGCTCTGTGGTCTTATACAAACCACTTAGCCTCTCTCAACATCACTTTCCTCATTTATAAAATGAGAATAAAAACTGTCTGGCCTGCCAAACTTACGGAGCTGTCCAGAATACCAAATGAAAACCTGTATGTAAACATGCTGGAAAATGCAGGGCATAGTTATGAAACTTTGTGTCCCTTAGGATTGTGTGTAGCGGTTTACACACACACAAAAGGGCTATTTTTGCCCTAAAATGAGGTTTTGCAATCCATGGCTACTGCAGCTGCCTAAGTTGTCATTATAAGACCCCGCCAGGGGTGCCCAGGTGGCTCAGTTGGTTAAGCTTCTGCCTTTGGCTCAAGTCATGATCCCAGGGTCCTGGGGTGGAGCCCCGCATTGGGCTCCCTGCTCCTTGGGGAGCCTGCTTCTCCCTCTCTTTCTGCCTGCCACTCCTGCTGCTTGTGCGTGCGCTCTCTCTGTCAAATAAATAAATAAAATCATAAATAAATAAATAAATACACCCAGCTGCAAGTTATACCAGCTGTTAGTTGGCTCCACCAGCCTTAGTGTGTGACTTTCAATGGCATGGCTGAGAGATGACTGCTATACCTCCAGGACTTACGGTGACATTACAGATAGAAGGAGGACAAAAATGCCTAGATGGAAGGGAGTGCCCATCTATATCAGGAAAGCAAAACTTTTCCAGAAATCTTTAACTGAGTTCCACCTATGCCTCATTGGCCAGCACCATGTCATATGTATAGCCACTCCTAGCCGCAAGGGAGCCCAAGGATTTTTTTTAAGTAGGGGACATTGTCTCCCCAAATGAAATACATGAACAAAGAAAAGGAGAGGAAACACATATTAATTAGGCTACTATCAGCATCTGCCACTGACATGTTGAAAAACCAAAATAACTATCATGGAATTAGCACTTTCACTATAATTTGACTCAGATTAAATGTTATTTGAGGAAAAAATACAGCACTATGCACAAAAATAACTGGAATGTCCAAGAAATATAAAAATTTTCAATCTTTCTGAAATATTAGACTGAGGATTTTAACAGAACTGGAGCAATAAGAACATGGTACCACCTTTCCTAAAATTGGAGACTGCTTTTAGGAAAAAAAGAGGTATTATAGGTGATTTTTTTTCTTTTTCTTCTTCAGGGTATTTTGGAACGTCTGGATAGTGGAGAGGTTGTGGTTGGAGACGGCAGCTTTCTCATAACTCTGGAGAAGAGGGGCTACGTGAAGGCTGGGCTCTGGACTCCAGAGGCCATAGTAGACCATCCCGATGCAGGTCAGTGCCGGCGTCTCCCAAGAGTGTTTATCTGGGTGACAATTTGCTTAAATTTGACTGAAGGAAGATTAAGAAATAATTTTGAGTGTTGTCCAAGGACTGTTTCACTTGCCAGAGTCACCAAGATGTAGAGACAGTGACAGTGCATGGCCTGAAGCATATGTAGGAAAATGGCCTCTCCGTGCCCAACCACCCACCTCCACACTTCATATACAGGGGGTGCTAAAACATGCAACTTGGGACCCCTGGGTGGCGCAGCGGTTTGGCGCCTGCCTTTGGCCCAGGGCGCGATCCTGGAGACCCGGGATCGAATCCCACGTCAGGCTCCCGGTGCATGGGGCCTGCTTCTCCCTCTGCCTGTGTCTCTGCCTCTCTCTCTCTCTCTCTCTCTGTGTGACTATCATAAATAATAAATAAAAAAATTTTTAAAAATAAAAAATAAAACATGCAACTTAATATTTGTTCCATGAATATTCACCCTGTGGATATTCAAGAGTTTCCTTAACATAGTAAAACTGTTATTGCTTCACATTAATCTTCCTGACTAATTTACATATTATACTGTGTCCATGTGTTTGGTAAAGATGATTAATAGTAACCACCAAATTAACAGAGCATAGACAGTAGACATTTGGGCTTTGTTGGGGGAGAGGGGTGTGAAGAAATCAACGCAGTTTTGCCTCATCCCCTGAGCTAGAAAAAAAACAATAAAAGTTGGAGGTAGCAACTATGATGGGATTGGCAAGGAACATCAAACTGGAACTTTAGGGATCCCTGGGTGGCGCAGCGGTTTGGCGCCTGCCTTTGGCCCAGGGCGTGATCCTGGAGACCCGGGATCGAATCCCATGTCGGGCTCCTGGTGCATGGAGCCTGCTTCTCCCTCTGCCTATGTCTCTGCCTCTCTCTCTCTGTGTGTGACTATCATAAATAAATAAAAATTAAAAAAAAAAAACTGGAACTTTAACTCTATTTTTACTCTTTTTTTTTTTTTTTGAGGGCAATCTCCTAAATTAAAGTGGAAAATAAAGCAAATGAATGAAATGAATAGAAGCCGGGAATGGGATTTTGGTTTGCTCTGATGGTATTCATCTATGCACCATGTGTCCAAGAAACCTGGGATGCTGTCTTGATTCTTCCACTGACAAGTCATTTGACTTTCCCAATGATCAGTGTCTTTTTTTTTTTAAAGATTTATTTATTTTTGAGAATGAGTGTGTGAGTGGGGCAGGAGTAGACAGAGAAGGACAAGTACCCCCAATGCAGGGCCCAATATTATGACCCTGAGATAATGACCTGAGCCAAAACCAAGAGCCAGTCACTCAACCGACTGAGCCACCCAGGATCAGATTCTTGACTCATGTCACAGGACAGGATGACATGGGCTAGTTGTTAGAACTTGTGAGTTAACCTGCATGAAAAGCCCAACACATCATACTGTACCCACTGGACAGTTTTATTGTTTCATTGGATACGCAGAGTTATATGGTAAGACCAAGTTTTGTTTCTCTGGCACTTAGCTCAAAGTTTTCATCTGGCCCATGGAGAACTTATTCTTAATTTTTTAAAAAGATTTTATTTATTTATTCATGAGAGACAATGAGAGAGAGACAGAGACACAGGCAGAGGGAGTAGCAGGCTCCATGCAAGGAGCCTGATGTGGGACTCGATCCTGGATCCCAGGATCATGCCCTGAGCCGAAGGCAGACGCTCAACCGCTGAGCTACCCAGGTGTCCCAACTTATTCTTAATTTTAGAAGATCTTTTTGCTAAGCCAGAAAGTGTTGAAATAGCAAGGATGAGGATTGGGGTTGGGGAGAGATGAAGAGAGAGAAGGGAAGGGTGTCCTGATAGGCCAACGGAAGCTCCCTGGCTGTGTCTCCCAAGCCGCCTGCTGTTGAATGAACTTGGTGGGGGCACCACTCACACACACCTGGTCCACTATGAGAATTTCCTCGTGTAAGGATTTCTTGACTGTAAGTGGAGCAACTACGTCTTCCACAACACAGGCAAACAAATAAACCCTCTCTAGACCAAAAGACCAAGGAGCAATTGGCCAACCAGGCCTTAATGTCTGCCGAAGACTGACAAGACCATTGAGGCCCATTGACAGGACAATATGAGGTCGCTCCAAACAGCCTCAATTTAGCATTGACTCTCCCATGTCCTGTCCTTGAACTCTACTGACCTTTATCTGCAATTTTTTACAAGTACTAGTGCTTGAAAGAGATGTTTTGCTACAAATGAGAGCTCTTATGATTTTTATCTTTTTAATCTTAATTTTTAAAATTACTTTGTAGTTCGTCAACTTCACATGGAATTTTTGAGAGCAGGATCAAATGTCATGCAGACTTTCACCTTTTCCGCCAGTGAGGACAATATGGGAAGCAAGGTAACTGTAATTTTGGTTGGGGTGGAGGTGGAGGCAGGGAGGGAGGATCTTAGGGTGGGGTGAGTGTTAGGGATTTATGATAAAACTAACCTCTTGACTGCAGGTTATGAAACTGACCTGATGTGTTCCTATAGTTTATTAAAAACTCTACATAAGATGTCTATTAGGAAATTAATTATTATGTAAATGAATATGTACTATGTAAATGAGCTTTTTTCTGCTCTTCAGCTGGGGTCGGGGAGGTGGGGAGATAGGATTAGGAAGGAATAGGCCATTGGAAGGACATGGTCATCCTTCTGTGCTACTTTTTTGTAGAGAAAGAACACTTTCTAGATGCCCCTTATTTCACCTTCTTCTACCTTCTTCTCTTCTGACTTTCCCATCTGGAGACAGGGTGGTCCTTGGGAACACAGCACTGGCCTAGGAATGAAAAGAATTAGGTTTGATGCCACCTGTAGGATGTGTGATTTTGTGCAAGACACTTGACTGCGTGGAGCACTGGGTTTCTCTCTGCAAAATGCAGATAATTTATGCTTAAATGCATAGGCTTGTTGAGAATAGTAAATAAGAGGAAGAATGTGGAAGGACTGTGAGATAGCCTGTACAGGTAAAGTGTTAGAAGTTGTAAACATTCATGCGCATTTATGCATGCCACCAACCAACATTTTTTGAGTACCAGTAATAGTCCAATCTATGCTCGAAACAAAGATGAAAGAAAGCCAAAGACCCTATTCTGAAGAGGCTCACGGTCAAGTGAGGGAGGCAAACAAACAAACATTTACAAAAATCCTGTGTGGTGGGATCCCTGGGTGGCGCAGCGGTTTGGCGCCTGCCTTTGGCCCAGGGCGCGATCCTGGAGACCCGGGATCGAATCCCACATCAGGCTTCCGGTGCATGGAGCCTGCTTTTCCCTCTGCCTATGTCTCTGCCTCTCTCTCTCTCTCTCTGTGACTATCATAAATAAATAAAAATTAAAAAAAAAAAAAGGCTATTCTATAAAAAAAAAAAAAAAAAAATCCTGTGTGGTGAGTACAGTAATGGAATTAGAAGCTCACTGGTAGTAGAGGAGAAAGTACCCAACTCTTCTGGTCCTCTCAGATTTTTAAAATTTCATTTTGATTTAGATTCAATCAATTAAGATACAGTATATTATTAGTTTCAGAGGTAAAATTTCATGATTCATCAGTTGCATATAGCACGCAGTGCTCATTGCATCCTGTGCCTTCCTGAATGCCCATCACCCGGTTCCCCTATCCCTCCTCAAATTGCAGTTTAAACCATGACTTGAACTCATCCTACTTGCTTATTGCCCCCTTCGGTATCTTACATTTTACCTCTACAATGCCGGGCTCGCCATCTGAACCCTTGCTCTCTAACCTCAGTGGGAAGATGTGAATGCTGCTGCCTGTGACCTTGCCAGGGAGGTGGCTGGCAAAGGTGATGCTTTGGTGGCAGGAGGGATCTCCCAGACATCAGTGTACAGACACCACAAGGATGAAGCTAGAGTTAAAAAACTCTTTCAACTCCAGCTAGAGGTTTTCATAAGGAAAAATGTGGACTTCTTGATTGCAGAGGTAAGCCTAGGATCTTAGGGAAAGGATTTGCTCTCTTCTGACAAATCCCACTGCATGGTCTTCAGGTTTCACAGGGGCATTGGGTTGCTTTGTGCCTTCATTTCCTCAGGGTACAGGGTCAAAGGTTTGTGCACACACACTGCAGTCAAGGCAAACATCCTCTCACTTGTACCTAGGTTCTAGTGAAGCCAAAGGGCAGACCCAGGACAGGCCTGACCGTGGCCTTGGTTTTCTTCTGGGTGGTTGTAGCAGCTGACTCAGCAGGGAGCCCTGCAATGTTGGGTGGAAAGGGGACAGTGCTTCCTGGAGGAACCTCTCCTGTGGAGGGGCAGGGCAGGAAGTCACTGGGCGAGGGCCAGAGGCTGCGAGAGAGCAAAGCTTAGGAGCCAGATGGCTGCTCGGACTCGTGTAGGCCCCACTAATAACACTCGGTGCCAAGTAGTTTCCTTGCCCTCCTCTGTCCATTCTTTGCTCACTCCCATCTGCCTGTTTCCACTCAAGCTATAGAATGTGAGTGACATTTTGAAAAAAGAATCAATGAGAATTGGTCATTGACTGGACATGAAGGCCCAGAACATTCTCTTTCTTCCAATTCCAAAAATTAAAAAGCCCTCATCCCCTATGTTCCACCTTTGCTACCACCTGGAGTCAAGCTCTCAGGCCAAGTCTCTGCCCCTAGCAAGGACAGCCACCTCCCAGCTGCTGTTCCCCTGGCACTCTCTGAATCCACCAAAAAGCTTGCTTTGTCAACCTTCCCGAGGCTCAAGAACACCAAAGCCTGTAAGACACACCTGGCAACAATCATCTGCAGGGATGGGCACAACTCCACCCAGTGGATTCTCCGGATGGGTGGGAACACAAGTTTGTTTTTTTAAGAACCTCTCTGTGGACCCTCTCTGCCATTCCTACAGAATCTAAGTCAAGGAGGAAGAACACAGGGAGACTTTAGCTGGCCTTTCCTTGCTTACTTAAGGTCAGCTTTTCAATTGTGGCCCTTAAGGGGGTTCCTGGGAAGACCCCTGCAAATGACCTGGGTTTACCAAACGGGGTGTCATGTCCACCCTCAACAAAGAAACTCAGTAGCTATTCCTCCTTGCTCTGTGCCTAGTGGTCTCATTGGGGGAAATCATCATATTTCTCCCTACTGCATGGAGCGCTTATGAACATCTAATGAGAAGTGAATAAAAAGCGCTTTGAAGTATAAAGCATAATAAACTAGTCATTGTTTTTCAGAGATTACCCCAGTTCTATAAAAGAAGGGTCTAAAATCTGTTAGCATTGGTGCCTCAGTGGCTCAGTTGGTTAAGCATGGGACTCTTGGTTTCGGCTCAAGTCATGATCTCATGGATCATGGGGTCGAGCCCCGAGTCAGGCTCTGTGCTCAATGTGGAGTCTGCTTGGAATTCTCTCTCTCCCGCTCCCCCTCTCCCCACTCACATACTCTTTCTCAAATAAATAAATAAATCTTTAAAATAAAACAAAATAAAATTTATTATTACAACTTTCATTCCTTCAAAATCATGATGATTTTTAAATACTCAATTACGTTAAAAGCCTTTGTGGGTTTCATTTTTGTTTTTGTTTCTTTTTTTGTTTTTTTTTTTGTTTTTGTAACACTCATCATCTTGCTGAATTGATGATCTCTGAATGAAAATCTATATATTATTCTTAAAGGAATTGAAATGTTAACTCAGAAAAGTATTCTTTAGTCTGCTAAAGACCTATTCCTCAGCAAGTTTTACTATATATACTTGGTCATTTTTATAACTGTTTTGCAACATTTGCATTCCACCTTTCAAAATCTGCTTTATGTTTGGACCAATAGAAAAAGTGAGATTTCTCTTAGTATTTTGAGCATGCAGAAGAAGCTGTATGGGCTGTGGAAGTCTTAAAAGAATCGGGTAAGCCTGTGGCAGTTACCATGTGCATAGGCCCAGACGGAGACATGTGTGGTGTGAAACCTGGAGAATGTGCCGTTAAGCTGGTGAAGGCAGGTAATTTGGACCCATAATGGGATAAGCGGTTCAGCTGTCGTTTATGAAATTTAACAAAGGTTCCTTAATCTTGCAAGAGCAGTTCAGAAATAAAAGAAGAACTGGAATTGGTTTCCCTATTTGTAAAACTTGGGAGGTGGAGAAGGATTGCCTAATCCTAATCTCTAAGGCAATTTCCAACTATTAAAAAATAAAGGATGCCTGGGTGGCTCAGTGGTTGAACTTCTGCCTTTGGCTCAGGGTGCAATCCTGGGGTCCTGGAATCGAGTCCCACATCTGGCTCCCCATAGGGAGCCTGCTTCTCCCTCTGCCTGTGTCTCTGCCTCTCTCTGCATGTCTCATGGATAAATAAAATCTTAAAAAAAAAAAAGTTAACTTTTTAAAAAATTTAAAAATAAAATAAGTAAAATACAAAAGTTCTGTATTTCTTTGCACAGGGGCTGCAATCGTGGGTGTGAACTGCCGATTTGGGCCGAGCACCAGCTTGAAGACAATGAAGCTCATGAAGGAGGGCCTACAGGCTGCAGGGTTGCAGGCACACCTGATAGTGCAGTCCCTGGGGTTCCATACCCCTGACTGTGGCAAAGGCGGGGTTGTGGATCTCCCAGAATATCCCTTTGGTAAGCTTAGGGCATATTAGAGGTTGTGTTTTCTTATGGTGACAACATGGAAATGGCTATCATGAATGGTTATGATCCCGTCTTACAGAAAGAGACTATGTAAGACAAAAAACATTCAATGCTAATGAGAAATGAGCATCACCTAAAGTTCATCATTTGCCCACCACAGCACCTATGATTTGAATATAGGGACAGTAATAGAAACGCTGTTATTATTGTGTTGCAGGGCTAGAACCCCGAGTTGCAACCAGATGGGATATTCAAAAATACGCCAGAGAGGCCTACAACCTGGGGGTCCGGTACATTGGCGGGTGCTGTGGATTTGAGCCCTATCACATCAGGGCTATTGCTGAGGAGCTGGCCCCAGAAAGGGGGTTTTTGCCTCCAGCTTCAGAAAAACATGGCAGCTGGGGAAGTGGCCTTAATATGCACACCAAACCCTGGATTAGAGCCAGGTAGGAATTTTTTTATTAACATACTATTTTTGTCTAATCTCATTTTATTTATTGTTAGAAATACTATGCATGCAATAAAAATTCAAAAAGTATCCGAGTATATAAAATTATTATTATTTTAAAAGATTTTATTCATTTAAAATGACACAGAAGCAGAGGGAGAAGCAGGCTCCATGCAGGGAGCCCGATGCGGGACTTGATCCCAGGACCCTGGGATGAACCTGAGCCGAAGGCAGATGCTCAACCACTGAGCCACCCAGGCATCCCTCAAGTATATAAAATTAAAACTTTAAGTTTCCACCCTCCTGACACCAGTCCCATTCCCAAAGGTAATGACCGGTTGGCCATTTGTGTTCTTCTTATACCTCATTTCTGGTTTATCAATTTTAAGCTGTAATTACTGGTAACCCTTTACAAAAGCAGAGGCATTTAAACCATGTAATATTTCCCTTCTCTCCCAGCTCCATTTTTCCCAATTTTGATTTATTACATTTTTATTTCTTCTGTTGATTATCTTTTAAGTTTGAATTTTCCATTTAACCATTCATTGATGTAAAGCAGTATCTCTTATTTTTTTTATTTTTTCTTTTTTTAACTTATATTCAATTTGCCAACATATATTATCTCTTACTTCCATTCTGTAAAATAAGAATGAACTTTTTGCTCCCCTCTAATCTTCCTCCCTCACCTACCTCTTGGCTTCTTTTTTTTTTTTAATTTTTATTTATTTATGATAGTCACACACAGAGAGAGAGGCAGAGACATAGGCAGAGGGAGAAACAGGCTCCATGCACCGGGAGCCCGACGTGGGATTCAATCCCGGGTCTCCAGGATCGTGCCCTGGGCCAAAGGCAGGCGCTAAACCGCTGCGCCACCCAGGGATCCCACCTCTTGGCTTCTTAACTTAGACCATTACTTTTTCATCATCAAGGTGTATAACCATTGTGTTCTGCTCTGAAATTATAACTAAGTCTTTCAAGCTTAGTCTATAAATTTATTATAAAAATGTAAAGCTAATAAATAACATTTACAAACATATTAAACAGGATTCATGAAATAAATTTGTCATATTAAACAAACAGGATTCATGAAATATAGTCGTCAGAATACAACTTTATTTTTGTCTCCCTCTGTTTCTTTAAGCCTGCTCATGGGCACAGTGTTTCCTCTCTCCGTATTTGAAAATATTCACATGCCTCAGGACTTTGTTGGATAGTCTTAGGCCATAGAAAGCTCCATGACCACCTTACTTAGCAAACCCAATTTTAATTCAGTAATTAATTGTGTTCAGTTCCAGGGGTACCTGGGTGGCTCAGTCAGTTAAGCATCTGACTTTTGGTCTTAGCTCATGTCTTAATCTCAGGATTGTGAGTTCAAGTCCTACATTGGGCTCCACACTGGGCATGGAGCCTGCTTAAAGAAAAAAAAAAGAAAAAAGAAACGTTCAGTTCCATGTAAAATCAAAACTGGAACCCATGAATCTTACATTTTTCTCTGGTTTTCCAGCAATTGTCTTTAATAGGCAGGAAACTAGGGAAGGCCAAGCTGATCCTTCTATTTCTCGGTCTTATGCTTGCAACCCTCCCTTCCCATCTTGCTAACCAGCATTTCTGACCTCTTCCAATTCAAAGGGAGAGAAGAGAGGATGGAAAGGGGAGTAAGCTGTCTGTCCTTGGCTGACAGCCTAGTAGGAAAAGCGCATTTTCTGGGCCTGGCACATTGTCACGGGTGCTGCCATGGTTCCCTCCAGGCTGCCACTGGGAACTTTTTGTCTGTGCTTCTCATGCCATGGGCATCACAGTCTCCTCTGCCTGCTACTTCCCTTTCGGATCCTGTCTTTTTCAGCAGGTCACTCCAAATATCCCCTATTTGGGAGTTCTGACTGTCCTTCCTGGTAATTTTAAATACCTCCAGATTTCAAACACATGGTTTTTATCTGAAAGGTGGGATGACACCCAATGCTTGTTTTTGACGGAAATGTGAGAAAGGCATTAACGGACATAGTTTTTCAGTCTGTATGTTGAAACTGAAGTTCTACTTTAGCCTGATTGTCCACCACACCTCTGTGTATTTGGCAAATATGTATACACATGCACATACATGCAAATATATATAAAACATATTGGATTTATAAAATAGGTATGCATTTTGAAACTAATTATTTTTTTTCAAACCCAGGGCCAGAAGGGAGTATTGGGAAAATCTGCTACCAGCTTCGGGCAGACCTTTTTGTCCTTCACTATCACAGCCAGATGCCTAAGGAGTAGTGAAAGAAAACACCGAAAGAACAGAACAGAAAGAAATCCCCCCTCGAGCCCCAGCCCCGTCTGGAACTCTTCCTCGCCTTTCCCCTCAGCCCGCCCTGCTATCTCTAGCTGCACAGCTAAGGTGCTGCTGGCCCTTCAGTTCAAGCCAGCACCTTGCACTCTTGTGGTAGACGAGCACCCAGCTGGATGCTGCAAAGATAAGGAGAAAGGCCCCTGGTCCTCCAGCTGCTTACTGTCCAGTAATGCTGTGGTACATTCTTTTGAAGTTCATTGAGAATAGCAAAATTTGTCTTTTAGGGTGAATCTGAGATTTTAAAATAACCAGAAGTCGCTGAACACCAAATCTAATGATTAATTCAGGCAACTAAACTGGGTGCTTGCAGAAGAAGGAAGAGCAATGAGTCTGCTTTTCTTATGTGATTTGTATAATGACTCCAAGGGCAATCCCAAAGGAAGAGATGCAAAAAATGTTTTTGAGCAATAGCAGGGTCATTGAAATAAGTTTATAACTTTCCAAAGTGATTACTTTCAAAGATGATTTTACTTAAGGTGTTAGGTCTTTAAAAAAAAAAAAAAAAAGATTAGGTCCTAGAATTTTTTAAATGTGTCTTATGAGGAGCACGTGGGTGGCTCAGTCTGTTAAACATCTTGATTTCCACTCAGGTACTGATCTCAGAGTTGTGAGATCGAGCCCTGTGTCCACACTGGATGGAGCCTGCTTGGCATTTTCTCTCTCCCTCTCCCTTTGTCCCTTCACCCCCAATAAAAAATAAATGTTAAAAAGTCACAAACAGCTAGATTGTAAACTACTTAAGGACAAGGACAATATGATGTTCTCATATTTTTCCTCAAAGTATTTAGCACTGTGCTGGGCCTGGTAATAGATGCTCAATGAAACACTTATTTTTGATTGTTAAATAAAAATAGATCAAGTTGTAGAAGATCTTTTTAAAAGTCAGAGTTCTAATCTATCTTGATCTAATATGTTCTTGACTGTTTGTGGTATTTGCCATGTGCCAGTATCTCTTTTTTTTCCCAAAACAATGTATCAATTTGTGACAATTGGTAAAATTAAAAATGATTTACCTGTTATCGTGTTTGGATATTTAAAATATCATGAACATTCTTGGGAAAATAATAACAAACATTTACTATTTATTAGGTTCCAGGCTCTTGCTTCTCTCTCATTCTCACACTCCATCCATCCATCCATCCATCCATCCATCCATCCATCCATCCACACTCATTTGTCCCTTTCAGGGATTAAAGAATGAGGGTTTGCCTGTTTGTCCACATATTAGTCTCTGGGCATCCATAGAAAAAGTTTATGGTTTCTTCCATATGATAGCTCTTCAAAAATTTAAAGGTAGGTATCATGTTTCCCTATACTGACTCTTCCTCATTTCCCCCAACCAAAGGCATAGACTTTTAAGATGTGCCTTACCATACTAGCACCATCATATTGGACAATTAACTTTTCAATCTTAATTTCCTCATCTGTTAAATGAGGATAACAATAGAACCATCCTCATTGGATTATTATGAGGATTAGGTGTAATAAAAAGATACTTAGGAAGACTGTCTGGCATATAGTAGGCCTTCACTGAACATTATGTAGTGTAATATAATTAAGTGACTTGGTTCCCAATCCCCTTATCCTTGTGGTGACTCACCTCTGGCCACACTCCAGCTTAAGTTTAGTACCTAGCTCAGAACCCTGCACTCCAGGAGTGGTTTCTTGCACAACAGCATGCTTGATAGATGATGTTTATGTGAAAAGGGCAGTGCATGGCATTGGGAGCAGAGCAAGAACTAAGAGGCTACAATCCAAGAAGGGGAGCTAGCTTTGGGTCTATACCAGTACAAACTAAAACCTTCATCTTATTTCACATCATAGAATCTAGAAGTGATATAGCAAGTAAACATGAATTATATATGGTAGATGGTAAAGAAGTGCTCACCTAGGTCCCTCAGTCCATAAAAAATGAAAGTCACCTGAGGACCATATCTGCTAAGAGCAGTTCATTTAGACTCTTTGAGAGAGTGAAGTCATTCATCTGCTTTTCAGATTAATAACTGTAATTTACATATCAAAATACATATATATATATATATATATTCTTCAGAATTTCCTAGTCACAGGAGTGACATGGATTTAAAGATGTGAATAAGGAAAGTAATAAGGAAAAATGATTTTGAAGAAGATCTGATGTGGCATCATGATTGGCCTGAGCAGTAACATAGGTTACACCCACTTGATGAAAGCATGTGCAGCTCCTGAAAATTGTGTTCAGGAAGTGTATTTCATAATATCACTGTGTACTGCCTTGCTCTGATGACTTGTGTTCTCAGCATTATTAATAACACAAAAGTCTTCCTATATTTGTGAAACACACAGGCTTCATTAGTAAGTGCAACATGTGGAACAGGATGTTGATGAGAGGGAAGTTGATAGCATTTTAAGAGACAAACAGGTAACCAAAGAAGTTTTCAAAAGATAGATTTCCTGCATTGAAAGACTCCAAAATTTATATGGTGATTGTATCACATTTTGGATAATAATAAAAATGTAATGGGAAAAGTATTTCATGCCATGCAATCCCAACTCCAATGTAATAATCATGCCCCAAAAGAAAGTCATGAAAGTATACTCAGTCCCCCACTCTTATGTGTCTTGTTTTGGCAATACTAGACAATACATTTAGGTAACTAAAAATATTGGAAAACTGAAGATTAAATTGTTTTTTATGGGGTATCCCGGTGGCTCAGTGGTTTAGCACTGCCTTCGGCCCAGGGCGTGATCCTGGGGACCCGGGATCAAGTCCCACATCAGGCTCCCTGCATGGAGCCTGCTTCTTCCTCTGCCTCTGTCTGTGCCTCTTTCTCTCTGTGTGTTTCTCATGAATAAATAAATAACAATCTTTAAAAAAAATTTTTTTATGAAGAAATAAAATACAACTAGAAATCTCAAGAAGATCATCTAAAAGACTATTATAGACAATAGAAGAATTTGGTAAAGTGGCTGGTAAAAATTTTGTATATAAAAGTCATTGCTTTTCTACATAGATTTGACAAGTATTTTGAAAGTAGAGCAGAATTAGAGATATCTTTTATATTTTCAGTAAAATGATTGTCTAGGAAAAAATTAATAAGAAATATACAAGAGGTGGGGCACCTGGGTGACTCAGTAGTTAGCTTTGGCCTTTGGCTCAGATCATGACCCCCGGGATCCTGGGATAGAGTCCCGCATTGGGCTCCCTGCATGGAGCTTGCTTCTCCCTGTGCCTGTGTTTCTGTCTCTCTGTCTCTCATGAATAAATGGATGGAATCTTTGAAAAAATAAAAAGAAATATACAAGAGCTGTTGAAGGAAATTTGAGGATGCTACTGTAGGATACAGAATAAGATGACTTAATCTACACATGCTTATAAAGAGAAAGACACAATTTTTTAAGGTGTAAAGTTATTCTAAATTTATTAATAAACGTATATACAGTGAAATTATCATCAGGATTGAGGGGAAATAGACAGGCAAACTCTTGGGTTCATACCAGGAGAAAAACCAGAAGGGTGATGGGAAAAAGAGAGGTAGTCAGGAAGGTATAGCCTTGCCAAATAATCACCATATGTAACATAGCTGGAGTGAATAAAGCCACTAGATATGTGCATTTAAAAAAAAGAAAGATCAATGAAGTTAATGTATGATAAAGGGGGCATTTCAGGTCAGTGAAGAAGAGCTGGATTGTTTAATAATGATGGACATTTGGTCAATTATATGGAAAGAAAATGTTAGATCTCTTAGGACAAGTTCAAGATTTTTTTTTCAAGTTCAAGATTGATCAAAGTTTTAAACATAAATCCAGAAGAAAAAAGCCATAAAAGAAAAAACATAAAATTTATCATACAAAACATTTAAATGTATGCACAAAACTCAAAATACTCTAAAGAAAGATGAAGTCAAATGGGAATAATGTGTAATAGGCTTAGTAACTGCTATTCCAAGAGCAAGTCTTGAGCTGTCTTAGCTCAACTTTCTTTCTGTGCAGATATGGGAAGGGGGGAAGTGCTCGCCTATAAGATTAGCATTCAGAACTCCATTCCACTGAATCTTCTTGGGCTCAAAAGTGTTATGAGAGGGAAATGTATGCAACTGGGGACCAAGCAAACCCTTGGAATCAGCAAAAGTGTCACCATTGCTCAACAATCACTATTCCACACTATTTCCGTATCTGGAAATTACCAAAATATCCATAATGAAACATTAGTTAAATGAATTAAGGAACATCAACAGGATGATAAACCATGGAGCCATTAAAAAGAATACCTGAGGTCAACAGGTACTGGAACGGAAGGAGCTCCTAGATATGTTGTTGAATGAGAGTGTGGTCCCATTGTGTCTGGGTAGAATATTTCTAGGAGGAATGCTTCCCTCCTAAGAGGAGACTGGCAACTGAAACTGTTGCCAGGTGAACTGAGAGATCCCAGGCTCTGAGGCCTTGACTCAACCCATCCCAAAGAATTTACCAAAGTTTCTTGGTCTCATCACGAGAAAGAATTCAAGGACATCTGAATTCACAAGTGGGAACATTTATGAAAACAAAAGTACACTCTGAAAATATGAGAGCTGGTGAACGAGAGAGAGAGAGAGAGAGAGAGAGAGAGAGAGAGATGCTGACCTGGGGTTCAGGTTTCCATCTTTTACTGACAGTCTTCAACTAGGGGGTGGAACATTCATTATTTGGGTCAGGGATTTCCTAGGAGGGTTTCATGCCTTTTCTTCCTTACGTCAGAGATTTCCTGTCATGGCACCCATCATCTTGGGCCTGTCTGGTTTGATCTGGCTTTTCGTGGAGTGCTGCCGTGACAGGCCTCTGACTTTCCAAAAGCTGCCCATGACTTCCTTTGTGCTGGCCTCCCAGTGTCCTGTTAGAACCTAACTAACTGCCTGCTTTAACAAAACTATGGTACAGTAGAGGGGGCGCCTGGGTGGCTCAGTTGGTTAAGCATCTGCCTTCTGTCTGGGTCATGATCACAGGGTCCTGGGATAAAGCCCCACATTCAGGCCCCACGTCCCAGGGATCAAGCCCCACATCCAGCCCCCATGTCCCAGGGATCAAGCCCCACATCCAGCCCCCATGTCCCAGGGATCAAGCCCCACATCCAGCGCCCACATCAAACCCCATGTTGGGCTCTCTCCCTCTGCCTCTGCCTGCCACTCCCCCTGCTTATGCTCTCGTGCTCTCTCTCATTCTCTCTCTCTCTCTTTCTGCCAAATTAATAAAAGCTTAAAAAAAAACCCAACTATGGTACAGTAGGAAAACTTCCTTTTCTCTGATACCTTTTTTGGTTTCTTAATATGGGTAGTTATTCAACAAAAAAAAAATTAGATTTAAAATTTATACCAAGATTTCTAATTTCAAGAGGAGAAATCATCAGATCAGGAGCTCCCTGTTGTGACACAGAATTAGAAATTCTGTATCATCAATGATATACACCAGGCAAAAGTACCTGAGTGAACTCTAATCCAATTTTGAGGAAATACAAGTGATATTGGAATAAACACCACCACAAGGAAGCAATCAAGAGAATCATATATTCTGTAGAAGAGCTGGTCGGGTCTATTCCATAGGTCAGTACCTTGGGACTGCTCATCTATATGTAAGAAACCGATGTGGGGTGCACGGGCGGCTCACTCTGACTCTGGGTTTTGGTCCATGTTGTGATCTCAGGTTATGAGATGGAGCTCTGCCTCCAGCACTCAGTGGAGAGTCTGCTTCTCCATTTCTCTCCCCCTACTTGCTCTCTCTTTCTCTCTCTCTCTCTCAAATAAATAAATAAAATCTTAAAAAAAGAAAGAAAGAAACCAATGCAATACAGTCTTGGATTGGATCCTAGTTTCAACAAACCTGACATAAAAGACTTTTTAGGTACAAACTGGGAACATTTGGATACAGACTGAGTGTTTAGGAATTGGAATTCATTTTGACTGTGTAGAAAAATGTCCTCACTTTTTAAAGATGCACATGAGGGGCACCTGGGTGGCTCAGTGGTTGAGAGTCCACCTTCGGCTCAGGGCGTGATCCCGGGGTCCTGGGATCGAGTCCCACATCAGGCTCTCCATGGGGAGCCTGCTTCTCCCTCTGCCTGTGTCTCTGCCTGTCTCTCTGTATGTTTCTCATAAATAAATAAAATATTTTAAAAATTAAAAAATAAAATAAAGATGTGTATGAATTTTTTGATGTGCACTAAAATGTTAAATTACTGTTTAAAATTTACTTTAAATGTTTTAGCAGATAAAAGTGAGGGTTTTCTTGAAGAGCAGAATTTCTACAGGTTCTGATCTGGTAGGGAGGAAATGAAGAACAAGGTAATCGTCAAAAGTTAGGAATGCTCAGTGAAACTGAGAAAAAACTGGCTTGAACCAGCTCTTTCCAGTTCCATAGCAGATGTTTACTGTACTAGGGAGTTACCCAGAAGGGGAGATGGCCCTCTGATAAACCCTACCGGGCTGCATGTAGAATCAACAGTGCACACCAGCGAACAGCTGTAAGGGATGAGAGATGTGAGGAACCTAGGGGCCAAAGTTCAGCTGGGAAAGCAGTTCCCTTCCCAGTGAGCACAGATGTGATTGGATTCCCTCCCGCAAAACCGTAAGCAAAGTTAAGCAACTCATTTTGGCTGTACAGTCAGCTGCCTTGAAGACCAGCACATACTTTGTTTAATGAGTAATGAAAATGCTGAAAAGAATTTCAGAAGGCTACAATTTCACCCAACATCGAGGTTGTTTTATTAAACAGTCCCAAGCAAAGTAGAGGGGCCGTGCTGACTGGCATCGCTGGCACTCTGCAGCCACCTCTCATTTCATTTGAGTCAGAGCAGAAAGGAGAGAAGAGGAGAGAAGGGGAAAGAAAAGTTGGGCTCTTCAGGATATAGATCCAGATGAGCTGTCCTCTTCAAAACAGGAAAATGGAAGAAGCATCCTTCCAGTGGATGGTGATTACCTACCCTGGGGGTTCTGTGCTCTCATAACAATTACACCCACTCTCAGTCACTTGCTCAACCATTCATTACTCAAATAATGTTTACTTAGTGCTTGACCTCTGAGAGTCCCCGCCCTCTCCCTATAAGCTTGCCAGTATTCAATATTTCTCATAAATAAGTACAATAAGGTATCAATACTCCCTGGACTGTTCCTAGTTATTTGCCTGTCCCTACTTGAGAGGCCAGAGGCAATATCTTATTAATTGCTGTATTCTCAGTGCCTGGCACACTGTAGGACTCAAAAAAGATGTTGAATGAATGAACAAATGGACAAAGCATGATAGGGTCAAGGGATACAAAGACACACCGTCTTATGCGGCCTTGCTGAGTTCTCTTGCCAAAAATATTTTGTAGAATGAGTACATGATGTATGACAGACCAGCATGAGATTGTGCTGATTCAAAGGAGTTGAAGTTGGGGAGACTGGTGGGAGGAAATAGGGGGCATCGGTAACTAGAATGGCAGGCTCTGTGTGAGCAGAATGACTAAGGGAGCAGCCCCTGGAAGGTCCAGGCTGCAACAGCTGAAGGGAGCATTAGGACAAAGGAGGGAGTTGGGACTCAGGATCATTAGCAATGGAAAAAAAAAAAAAAAACATTTAAAAATGCACCATTGCCATTTAAAATATGGAACCGTTTTGAAATCTAAAAACAGTAAAGCCAATCCAACCATGTTCATTTTCTCTAAAAAATGAATTTGGGACACTCTATTCCAAACCATTTTCTGTAGCAGCAAAATTGATAAAGTATACTTTTCTAATTAGGAAATTAAAAATAGGGCAGCCCAGGTGGCTCAGCGGTATAGCACCTGCCTTCAGCCCAGGGAGTGATCCTGGAGACCCGGGATCGAGTCCCATGTCAGACTCCCTGCAAGGAGCCTGCTTCTCCCTCTGCCTGTGTCTCTGCCTCTCTCTCTCTCTCTCTCTCTCTCTCTCTCTCTCTGTGTTTCTCATGAATAAATAAATACAATATTTAAAAGAAAAAAAACGAAATTAAAAATACTGGTACCTGGTTCATGAAAGTTGGGCTTCTTTCCATGCTGAAGAAGCCTTACAAGTTGCTATAATGAACATATGTCTATATATTCTGATTTTAGGTGCAATACATACCTTCCCTTCAGTCTCACGAAAAATATTTCTCTCTTTTACCTACTTGCTCATTTATTTATTCATTCATTCCTTATATTCAACAAATATTTATTAAGACTCTTATGAGCCAGGTACTGTTTTTGTTTTTGCTTTTTGTTTTTTTAAAGATTTTATTTATTTTTATTCATGAGAGACAGAGAGAGAGATAGAGAGGCAGAGACATAGGTGGAGGGAGAAGCAGGCCCCATGCAGGGAGCCTGATGTGGGACTTGATCTCGGGACCCCAGGATCACACCTGGGCCGCAGGCATGTGCCAAACTGCTGAGCCACCCAGGTGTCCCAAACCAGGCACTGTTCTAGGGGCTGGGACTATACAGGGTGACTAACTAGCCTGGTTTGCCCAAGACAAATCCAGTTTTAGCACTGCAAGTCCTGTGTGCTGGGAAAGCCCTCTCTCCTGGGCCAATGTTAGTCATTCCAGAGCCTACAGAGTTGAGATTTAAATAGAGAGGGCCCTAGGAAGCCCTTGCTAAAAGAGGTTATTTTCAGGAAAAGCCCTGGAGTAGATAACGACAATCACCACAATAGATTTTTTTGAGAAGAGCAGTTCAGAAAGGTCAAAGCCGGAGGCAGCTAGCTGACCCCATGTGCACTTGGAGCAGCCAAGAAGCCAAGCTTGCTGAGGACACAGTGAGAGGACAGTCACAGGAGATGAGATCTGAGAAACAAGGAGACTCGGATTATGTGAGGACATGTCAGTCCTAGCAAGAATTTCTGCTTTCCCAGAGTGATAGGAGAGGGCGCAGGAGGGTTTTTTGATCCAGGAAAGGACAGGATCATTTTGGCTACTGTATTAATAAGCCACAAAGAGGAAATAACAGGACAGGGAGAGATAGCATCTAAATGGCCTTTTTATTATTATTATTTTTAGTAATCTCTACACCCAATGTGGGGCGAGAAGTTACAACCCGGAGATGAACAGTTGGCCCTTCTGACTGAGCCAGCCAGGAGTCCCTTAAATTGTCTTTTTGAAAGTTCTATCTCTCTTAGCTGTGCCCAAGGAAACTGACAGAAAGATTTTGCTCCTTTTGGGGGCTCAGTTTTATCTTTTTATTTTTAAACATTTTATTCATTTATTTGAAAAAGAGAGAGAGCATGAGCAGGGGAAGGGGCAGGGGAAGAAGAACAAGCAGATACCTCGTTGAGCGTGGGGCTCGACATGGGGCTTCATCCCAGGACCCAGAGATCATGACCTGAGCTGAAGGCAGGTGCTTAACCAACTGAGCTACCCAGGTGCCCTCAGTTTTATCTCTTAAAAAAAAAGGAGAAATCTACTCTTTCCTGGTTCAGTGATGACTATTGATTCTTAATTTTATAATGAAAGAGAAACAGTTTCAAACATGAAGGATATAAATGGTGTCATCTAACTCAAAACTCTCATATGGCATGAATGTACCTCCATAGAGTGGTGTTAAGGATGTGTAGCCTGGGAGGGGCCTGGGTGGCTCAGTTGGTAAGCATCTGACTCTGGGTTTCGGCTCCATTCATGATCTCAAGGTCATGGGAGCCTGGAGGTTCTCTCACTCCTTCTCCCTCTGCCCCTCCTCTCATGCTCGCTCTCTCTCTCTCAAATAAATCTTAAAAAAAAAAAAAAGAAAAAAAGAATGTGCAGTCTGGGCCCAGACCACCTGAGTCTGTGTCTCAGTTCTGTGGCTCAGTAGCTATGTGGCCTTAAACAAGTGAATTAGCTTGAGGACAATAGCTGTCCCTACCCTCAGAGCTGTTAGGACAGTTCCATGAGTTAACACTTGTGCCTGGAGCAAGGTAAATATTCATTAATGTTAAGTATTATTATAATTATTAAGCTATACAAGGATAGATGCTCAGCTTTAAAACGGAGGTGAGCTTTCAGAGATAGGGCTTGTGTTTTAACTAATCATCAAATCCTTTTCAGCTCTGAGCGTAAGATTTATTGAATGAATAAATAACTGTTACTAAAGAGAGGCTGTTCACAGAGCAAGTGAAGATGAATGCCAGAGGACTTAGATCTCAGCCGAAGTCAGTATTCCAGTTACTGAACTTTCAGCAATGGACCTTTTGAATAGCATGATCTTCTTTGAAAAGGTCTTCCTTGTGTGAAAAATGAACTTTTGCCCAATCATCCTCTTGAATTATCAGAAAAAAATTTCCAGCTCAACCAAGATACAATGAAATTTTCTACACTAAGAAACATCCAAGGTCTGTTTGCTCCACTGAAATTACAAATGGAATTCAAGGCAATGCAGCAGATTCAGCGTCCTACATTTCTTCCAAGGTCAAACCTGTCACTGGACGTTTTGAGGGGTAATGATGAGACTATTGGATTTGAAGATATCTTAATGGCCTGTCACAAAGTGAACTAATGGGAGAACCACACTTGATGGTGAAATATAAACTCGGTTTACTGTACTCTTGTGCGTGTTGTTTATAGTCATCTTTTTACTATAATTTGATGTACACAACATTAAAAGTACTGACACACAAGAAAAAAATAGTTACTAAAGCATCAGTCATATTTTTATTGACTTTTTAGTTATAAAACACTGAGTTTAAGAACAGATAATTGGAAGATTACATTTTATCTTAGAAAGTGAAGTCAGGGGATCCTTGGATGGCTCAACGGTTTAGCGCCACCTTAACCCCGGGGTGGGATCCTGGAGACCCGAGATCGAGTCCCACATTGGGCTCCCTGCATGGAGCCTGCTTCTCCCTCTGCCTGTCTCTGCCTCTGTGTCTCTTGTGAATAAGTAAATAAAATCTTTTAAAATAAATAAATAAAATATGTACACTTAATTATTGAAAACCTCATCTGAAACTAATAATGTACTATATGTTAGCTAATTGAAATTAAATTTAAAAAAATGAACTATGAACTAGTTCTATAAGGACATATTCTAAAAAAGAAAAAAGAAAAGAAAAGATCTACATTTAACTCTCAGACCTGCTCAAGCTATTTTTCCAGACTTCTCCTGTACCAAGGAAAGTAGCCACTATTCTAGTTCATTCCACTATTGCTTCTGAGAGGACACAGAGGCCCAAGAAAGTTTAGTGATTTATTCAAAAGGTCTTTGTTGAAAATAAGTCATGTTGAAAGTCCAAATAGTTTCCTCGTTTTTTTCAAGAATCCTTTTTCAGAGCCTCCCACAATACAGTGGGGAAGCAGCATGCTTTGATCAAAAGGGCCTGCTACTAGGCTCCCTGCAACATCCAGCCAGACAGGCTACTCCAGCTTGCTGTGTTCCTCTGCAGAGATTTATTCCTGCCCCCTCCCGAGTATGCTGTGTACTGAAGCCTCAGGCGTGAAAAATGAGACAAATAAAACCAATTTCCACAGAGGCCATAACATAGAAAATATTGCTTCTTTTCCCTTGCTAAATCAAACAATTGAGCTTGCTTTTCCTATAAATCCTCCCCCCCGATTGTGGCATCGTGGCATTCATTTGACAAATGTTTATTGGACACCTACTTTGTGTCAGGCACTCTACTCAGCACTGGCCTGCATTTATTAGCATCAATGCTTTAGGACTAATTTGGAATAGATGGAAACTTCCTCCATCTAATAAAAGTCTCTTCTGTAAAATGTGCTTGAAAAACCCATCAGCTGTCTTCATTGTAACACATCAAGCAGTTATTAAAGTAAAAAAAATAGCCTTTGGAAAACATGTTCTGATTCCTAAAAACATTTTAAGGAGCAGAATAGAGCATTTTAAGGTGGATACGATGAAAACAATAAATTTAATTAGTTAATTAGCCAATTAAGATAACTAAAGTCACGCAGGTGTATTCTGTAGCGTCAGCACTAGATGATGGGAGAGGAGGACTAATTGGGGAGAACAGCAAGAGCCGGGGTCATCCAAAGGACCAGTTAAAATGTTATTACTTGGTATTTTGCCTATACAGGACAAACCACTTTTTATGTTGATGTGACCAAATGTTAGAAAGTGGAGTGAGACAGTGAAAAAGGGGACTAGATAAAAAGTACAAGACCCAGGCTCAAATCCCAGTGGCTCCAATATGATATTGTGTTTCTTACAAGTCACCAAATCACTCTAAGCCCCAACATCTTAAAAAGAAACAAAAGAGGGAAAAAGGTAAACAATGGAATGGGAGAAAATATTTCTAAATTATATATCTGATTAAGGGTTAATATCCAGAATATATAAAGAACTGCTACAGAGTTTTTCTTTAAGATTTTATTTATTTATTCATGAGAGACAGAGAGAGAGAGAAGCAGAGACATAGACAGAGGGGGAAGCAGACTCCATCCAGGGAGCCCGATATGGGACTCGATCCCAGGTCTCCAGGATGTCACCCTGAGCCAAAAGCAGACGCTCAACCACTGAGCCACGTGGGCATCCATCCTGCAGAGTTTAAAGAACTCAAAACAACAACAAAAAACAACCAAATCTAAAAAATGGACAAAGGACTTGATTAGATATTTCTCCAAAGAAGATACACAAATGGCCAACAAGCACATGGAAAGATGCCCAACATCACTAATCATTAGGGAAATGCAAATCAAAATCACAAGGAAATATCAACTGACACCCATTAGAAATAACAAGTATTGACAAGGATGTGGTGAAATTGGAACACTTGAGCACTCTTGGTGGGAAAGTAAAATGGTACAGCCACTGTGGAAAACAGGATAGTGGCTCCTTACAAAATTAAAGATAGAATTATCATATGACTCCACTTCTAGATGTATGCCTAAAAAAAGTGAAAGCAGACACTCAGATATTTGTATACTTGTGTTCATAGCAGCATTATTCACAATATTCAAAAAGTAAAAGTAAAAAAAAAAAAGTAAAAGTAATCCAAGCAAAAATCAACAGATGGGTAGATAAGCAAAATGTGGTGTGTACACACAATGGAATACTATTCAGCTTGAAAAAGGAAGGGGATTCTAACACATGTTATAATATGAATGAACCTTGAAGACATTATGCTACATGAAATAAGCATAGTTGGAAAAGGACAAATACTGTAGGATTCTACTTATATGGGGTACACAAAGTAGTCAAATTCATAGAGACAGAGAGAAGGGTGATTACAGGAAATGGAGGAAGAGCAGAATGGGGAGTTACTGTTTAATGGGTATAGAATTTCAGTTTGGGAAGACTAAAAAATTTCTAGAAATGGAGGGTGGTGATGGTTACATAATAATGTAAGTGTACTTAATGCCACTGAACTATACACATGGAAATGATTAAAATGGCAAATTTTGTGCTATGTTTATCTTACCACAATTTTAAAAAAGACTCAAGAGAATAATATCTGCCTGGAGTAGCTCACAGAGTTGTTATGCAATCAAATTTGGGGACTTGTACAATAAGTTAATAGTAATAAGCACCCAGAACCAGTTCCCCTATTTAAGGAGAGCCAGACCAGAATTCCAAGCCACAGCAGTGCCTACCATGCTGTGTACTCAATTCCTCACATGACTACAACAGGCAGCTCCAGGGCCCCGTGTCCCATTACCTCCACACCTCTGACCGAAATTCACCTGCGGCTCAAAGCCCCCTGGCACCAGTAGCACCCTTCTCTAGAGCCACCCCAGTCATCCTGCTGGTGGCCCAGGGCCCTCACCTGTGCAGGTGAATGACCAGAAATGTAAGGGAGTTGACATTCTCAAAGTAACCCCCAATTAATGGAGAACAGATCCAGTGGATTAATGCTCCAGCATATTGTTCTTCCAATTAGATAATCCCAATAAATATTCTGGATGATTCTCAGATGGTCCTACAGAAGAGGCAATGCAACCCCATCACTTATAGCTAGCAGCCTTTATAGGACACCACATATGGACCTTACTTCTTCCCTGTCTTACTCTTCCCACTTATTTTTTTTAAGATTTTACTTATTTATTCATGAGAGAGAGAGAAGCAGAGACACAGGCAGAGGGAGAAGCAGGCTCCATGCAGGGAACCCGACGTGGGACTCGATCCTTGGCTCTCCAGGATCACTCCCTGGGCCGAAGGCAGCACTAAACCACTGAGCCACACAGGCTGCCGGACTTTTCCCACTTCTTCATTCAGGCTGCCTCAAGTCATGTCTCAGATAAATACCTAAATCCAAAACCATATTTCAAGAAACCAAATAAAAACATATGATCTTAATTTTATATTAATTTCTTTTATATTTTATAGCTTACCAATTTTTAAAGATATAAACAACTTGTAGTTGTGTTCTAAAATATGTTTACAAATTTATAAATATTTTTAAACTTGAAACACATTTTCCTACTTGGGAATGTGATTGGGCTCCTAAGCCAGCACCAAGTTCCTACTCTGGGTGAAGTGGGAAGGAGTGGTCGCAGAAGGATTGACCAAGGAAAAATGTGATCTGAATCTTAAAGAAGAACCAACAATACAAGGGCAAGAAGCCCACTGCAGGTAGGAGAACAACAGAGCAGAGCACAGTTTCAGCTTTGAAACTGTATAGGGCCAACTGTAGAGGGCCTAATACAAGCACCTGGCTATTTATGTATGTATGTATTTATGTATTTAGAGTGAGTGCTGGGGGAGCAGGTTGCAGAAGAAGGGAGAGAGAGAGAGAATCTTAAGCAGAATCCAGGATATCTGTTGGGCATGGAGCCCACCATAGGGCTCGACCTCACACCCCTGAGGTCATGACTTGAGCCAAAATCAAGAGTCAAAGGTTTAACTAACTGAGCCAGCCAGGTGCCCAAGCACCTGGCTTTTTAAAACTTAACTATGGGGGAAAAAAAAACTTAACTATGGGGATTTCTGAAAGCAGACTTGGCAAGATAAAAAAGAATAACTCTTTTGTCACCTCCAGAAGACTACTTTTGGACACTCAAAAGTGAAGAAGCAAGATCACATTCATTTTATTTCAGAAGGAAATAAGACTAGATAGGTGAGCTGTTTCTAGATTTAACTTCTTGAGGGCTTTTGGCCCTCTGTGGCATAACAAACTAACCACAGAACCACCTGACCCAGCATGGGATGATGGTGAAGGGATTATCCCTAGGAAGCAGCTGTTTGAAGGAAAAAGAGAAGGAAGAGAGGAAATGCTAAGAGACAGCCCTGAAAGGAGGAGAGGAGGAGCTCTGGAGGCCCTGCCCAGGTCACTGGTGAGAGTGGCCATTCTTCTCTCTATCACCTGCTGCCTAATTTCTTCTGGCTGATTCAACAAATATTTATTTGAGAACCAGGTATTATGCTATGGTTTCATCTAACAATGATTACTTACTTACATCTAGAAATAGATAATAGACTTTCCATTAATAATTGTTGTACAACTGAAAATAATAGCAAGTGCCAAAGTACCATGTATTTGGAACCCCTATATCCCTGCACTATATATAAATTATCTAATTCAGTGAGTAAACCAAACTTCCCTTTCTCCCATCTACAGCCAAAATCTTTTTCGGGTAGCATGCAAAGGGAACAACATAAAGCCCAAGCCCAGCCCTGAGAGGCAAGAAGGGAATGATTTCAGGTGGTCTATTGCTACATCCTTATGTTTTCTCATATCCCTACAGGGCTCAGGGCTCCCCAGCTCAGAATGGGCTCCCCAGTTTAGAATGGAAGCCAGTCATTGCCTCCTCCGTGGTGCACTAGTTGATGGTGACCCCATCAACTCTACCTGGTAAGTTGCTTTTGCCCCTGTCCTGTTGACAATCCAGCGCCAGCCAGGAGCAAGGGCAGGGCTTCTAAAATGAATGTCAGTTGAGGTGTGGGCAGTACTTGGTGACAGGCTTCCAGAGAATAAAGAATAGGAAGGGGAAAATAGGAAGTGATAGTGGAGAAATCTAGCAGACCCACTTGAACCAACGACCAGGTTAGCCTCACGTCAGCAGGTAAGGTCAGCAGGTATCAGGCAGCCCTGATACGATGTAAGGAGAAGGGCCCTCACTTCTTTAGTATTCTTTCCCCAGATCCATCGCCCTAGTCTAGCCATAAAGAAAACATCAGACAAATCTAGCCTGAGGGACATCCTACAAAATACCTGATCCATACTCCCCCAAATTGTCAAGGTCATGAAAAACATGGAAACATGGAGAAACAGTCACAGATGAGAGGACCTAAAGGAGACATTAAGAACTAAATGCTATGTGGTATCCTGGATCAGGTTCTGGGACAGAGAAAGGACATTCATGGAAAACTAGAGAAAACTCTTTTTTTAATCTGGGGTTTAGTTAACAGGAGTTTCCTAATATTGGTTTCCCAGTCTTAAGAGAAGCACCACAGTGATGTAGGTAATACCTTCAGGAGACACAAAGTGGGAGAGGCAGCCTTCTTTTAGAAATCCTCACAGCTAAGTTATCAAGGGCTAGGTGCTTATGTTAGGACTTCTTTGATGAGGGTGAGAAGATGAGCTATCTGTGCTATCTTTGCACCTTTTCTATAGACCTAAAACTATTTCAAAATAAAAATCATATTTTTCAAAAAGAAAGGAAAAACATAACGGTAGGAAAACTCCTCCAACGGCTCCCAGCTCATGTGGGGAGCCAAGTCCTAACAGAGGCCTGTTGGCCCTGTTTAAAGCTGCGACACCCTTCCTGGAATGACCAACTCCCCATCCTTGCTGTAATTTTCTCCAGAGCATTATTAACCTTTCCTGACATATATATATAACTGAGCCATTTTATGTGTTGTCTCCTCTCCCCACCCTCCCTCTGCCACACACACACACACACACACACACACACACACACACACCAGGATGCAAATGCCAGGGCAGCAGGAAATGTTGTCTCTTTTGTGCACCCAGGAGAATAAAGTAGGACTCAATAATTATTTGTTGATGGAATTAATGAGTGCATGGGTCAATAAATCTCTTCTACCTGAAAACTCTTATGACTCAGAACTCTGGAACTCACTTTTGATTGTTTTAAGCTCAAAACAAAAATGATTACATGACGAAAACAAAGTTTGTTTGTAAATACAAAGTTAACTAGTCTTCTAGATTTACTAGATAGATATTTATTCAAAGGTATGAAATAACATAGGTAGAAAGCTGTTCATTTCAGTTTTATCCGAAGTGGTAAAGCATGGAAATAAGGTTACTACTCATCAAAATGGACAGGCTAAATAAATCCTGCTACATTATACAATAAAATATTAAGCCATTAAAAAAAGAGGGAGCTCCCTGTCTATTAATGTGAAATGATTGAGAAGTTATGCTAAGGGGGAAAAAAGCAAGCAAAATAAAGACTGTCTATGGTGCATGACTAGTTGGTTAAATGAAGGGCAAACATGTTTATATGTATTTGTTGTATGTGCATAAAATATTTCTGAACGGCCACAACAGAGCAGGAACATTGGTAGACTGGAATCCGGTACCTGCGGGACAGGATGCCCTTTTGAACTTTGGGCCAAGTGAATATCTCTGACCTATTTTAATTAACCTATTAATTAAAATGACATTAACTTAGAAAATGGATCTTCTATACATTATGCAATGCTGATCTAACAATCATTTAAAAATAAAGTGAAACTGACACCCTGAAATAGCGTTTTAATTTTTTCTTTTTATTGTTTATTCTAGATCATGCTAATACAGTTCATCTCATTAACAATTAATGACCTTTTGAATTTTGGGTACCATTTATATATATTAGGTACTGGATTTATTTTTCAAAATGGATTACTTTTATAATAAGAAAATGATTAGAGTTCATTCTGTCTGCCGAATCATTCCCTACCACCAGTAAAATGACTATATTCAAAACCTAGACTGGTTTATTTTAGATTTTTTAGTTTATTTAGTTTATTGGACTTTATGTGGGATACACAAAAACCCAAGAAGCTGTTTTATGTTTTTACTTTTGTTTTTAATTTTTTTATTAGAGCGTGAGGTACATACAAAACACAGTACATATGCTATGAGTGTACAGCTTAGTGAACATTCGCAAGCTGAACACACTTATGTGCATGGCACTAAGATTTAAAAAATGGACTATTACCAGCATCCCAAAAGCACCCCATTCCCTTCTCATCACTCTCCCCTTCCCTGAGGGTAATCAACTATGCCTTCTAAGAGGATACCTTAGTTTTTCCTGGTTTTGAACATTATATTAATGTAATCTTACAGTATTGCCCTTTTGTGTCTGGCTTCTCTAACTCAACACTGTGAGCTTCAACCATATTGCTGCATGTAGTCAGTTATAAGTGAATTATTTGCATTGGATACAGCATTCCATTGTGTAACCATGTCACAACTCACTCTTCTATCACTCATGGGTGTTTGGGTACGTTTCAGTTTGGGCCGTTTATGAATGAGCTGCTGTGAACATGTACATGTCTTTGGAGGAAAGCTTACACGCTTCTCCCAGCAGTGGAAATGCTTGATATAGGTAAGTGCAGCTCTAAAAGGTACCGGCCAAACATTTTTTTCTAAGTAGTTGTTTGGCCAGTATCTTTGATAATGGCAACAGCAATAAGAGTTCTAGTCTCTCCTCATGCCCTCCCAACATCTATATTTTTCATTTCATCTATTCTGGTGCACCTATACTAGCATCATTGGAAGATTTCTGGAAGTACCATATTTTGTCAAAAATTCTTTAAACTGGTAAGTTATTAAAAAGTTGAAGTGGAGAGGTGAAGTCAGAACCTTATTTTTTATGGATGCCCTCTTTGGGGTTCTTAATATATTCATATGTTAAGTTGAAAATATATATGTTCCAATATCCTTAAGGTTCAGAACCTGATGGGTGATGCCAATTTTGCTATTTATAAAAATGTTATTATTTTTCTGAATCAACTGAGGGCTGTATACTGGTAATAATCTTAACATACACCAAAGTCAAGTACCAGCTGACTGCAAAGAAATGTTTTACGTGGATAAAGATCATCACCAGCCTAAAAGCCCTTCCTAAATCCCCTTTAAGATGCAGCTGACTGGTCAAGCAATTATGTGCAAGCCAAAAGGACACAGAAATGAGAAAATAGCAAGGTTTTTCGTGAGAATAAAAGGGAGGAAGAGGAGTCTTTGGTTCAGCCGAGTAGTGAGCTTCCCATCAGTGTAAGGTCCTCAGCGAGGTGCTCACGTCTAACCTTCCCTGGGCTGAGCACCACATCTCACAGCACCACACCCAGATGTTCCCAGAGCCCCTATGATCTTTTCCTCCCATATGTCTGCGTCTCTTTTTTCTGCTCTCATAACACATACCCTGCAACCCGGTGCGATTTCCTCTCAGGTTCTCAACCAGGACATGGCATGGAAATGAGGAGCTACATTCAAGAGTTGACATCATGTGGCGGCTCCTCGGGAAAGGGGATCTGTGGCCTTTACTCCACATTGTTCCATTCAAGGAGGCAATAGATGTCTTCCTTCATCTCAGGCAATCATGGCTTTTCTGCTCTGATACCCATTTAAAACAAAGTTTCCAAATGACTGATCAACCCCGGGGGTTGCACACAATCCTAGAGTCATGGTGTCTTTGTGGCTGATGACCTGCACAGCCAGACTGTTTGCTGTGGGTAACAAACTGCATCCAGTGAGTCTGAACTTCTGACCAAGAAAAGGACCTCTGTGTTGGGCCAAGCCAGTGTCTACTGGTGGGAGGCTGGGAGAGGCATGAATTAGATGAGGTTATAAAGAGTTGAGAAGTTTTTCAGAAAAATAGCTTACTATTTCACTTACTGAAAAGGAAGCTTAAAGTCGCTCTGGAGAGTGGGATCTTTGGCTTCATTCTGCCCCGGCCAAAATTCTCCTCCCAGCCCCCATGCTTCTTATTGACATGATCCAGGGAAAGTTAGCATTTACTTTGTGGGCCCCAATATGGTCATCAGTAAAATGGGGATGGCCAAGTCCTAACTCCTGGGGTTACTGTAAAGGTCACGTAATGCCTCCGAAGCACTTAACCCAGCTACTCCACAGGGTAAGTGCTCATCAAGTTAGAGTTATCCAGGTTTGGGGTTTGGTTTTGTTTTTAAGAAAAGAAGCAAGGGCTCTCTCATTCTCTCTCTCTCTCTCACAAATAAATAAATCTTTTTTAAAAAGGGGGGGGGTGTCCCTGGGTGGCTCAGCGGTTTAGCGCCTGCCTTTGGCCCAGGGCGCGATCCTGGAGTCCCAGGATCAAGTCCCACGTCGGGCTCCTGGCATGGAGCCTGCTTCTCCCTCCTCCTGTGTCTCTGTCTCTCTCTGTCTCTCTCTGTCTCTGTCACAAATAAATAAATCTTAAAAAAAAAAAAAGAAGAAGAAGAAGAAGAAGAAGAAGAAGCAAGGGGACCCATGACTGCAGAGGACAGGCTCATTACCCTGTCAGAAAGTATTAAAGGAAAAACTGAAGAGAAGAGAGAATATTTCAGAGCTAGAAGGAAAATTCAGGTTGCAAGTACGATGCTGGAAGGATAGCGTGGGAAACTGGGCGTGCCCACAGTTCCCGGAGCCCTGGCTGGAGGACCCTTCTGTGGAACCCGGAGACTCTGTACAAGCTGGCAGGTCTGCGAGCTCGGAGACGAACATTTTTACCTGCAGTGGAAGGAAGCCCTGAAGAAGAGTCCAGGAAAAAAACAAGCAAAACACTGTGCTGCATCTCCAGGATGTAGGAATAGGCTAAAGCTGGAGTCATGAACAAGAGCCAGAGGCCCTCTCCCAGCCAACCTCATTGGGTGCTTGATGACCCCTAGGGGAAGGCAAAGTGAGCACCCTGGGAAAAGGCCATTTTACCCGGTAGTGCATGCCAGGCGAGGTTTATGCCAAGCCAATTGAAAAAGAAATCTGAAAAGTCACCCAGTTCCAACTTGAACTTTACATATGAATAAACCAAGGCTCTTCGGAGCGGGTATAATTGTGTGAGGTGATCTGTATGCTGAGCACGGGCAGGGGGAACAGAGTACTCCCCGAAATGATCAAGAGGAAAGGCCGGGCACCCAGGGAAGAAGCTTGCCGAGGCAAAGCCCACCACCGCCATCCCTTTATTTTGATCCTGGGCAGCGGCAACCAAAAATAGCTGGGGTTCCTGGCAACAGAAAAATATAAATGAAAGTAAAATCTTCAATGTGAGGGCGATTTGGGAGAATTCAAACCCAAGAACATCTCATGTGTCTTTAATTATCCCAACTCTAGGGACACCTGGGTGGCTCAGTGGTTGAGCGTCTGCCTTCGGCTCAGGTCATGATCCCGGGGTCCTGGGATCGAGTCCCGCATCGGGCTCCCTGCATGGAGCCTGCTTCTCCCTCTGCCTGTGTCTCAGCCTCTCTCTGTGTGTCTCTCATGAATAAATAAATAAAATCTTAAAAAAATAATAATGATAATCCCAACTCTACCTTCTATTTACAGCAGGAGTTGAAAACTCAAATACCTTCAAGACAAGGGAATTATATGAACCCGAAGAGTGTGGGACAACTGGATGTGGGGCAGACTGGCAAATGGGAAGGCCCCACATAAAGGAATTCGCATTTTCTAAAAACACTGGCCTTGCCAAAGGAAACACAGAGGTTCCCACCAGCTGATAAACACTGCTCCACATGGTGTTAAAACACAAAACATCTTGAAAGGTTCCAAGGCTAAAGGCAACGTTTTCAGTCTAAAAAAATCTGTGAAAAGCCAGTTTCATTTTAGAGATGATCCCAATTGAATGGAATATGAAAAGTCCTAACATTTTCCCATCTACATATTGATACAGGGGACATTTTAACTCTTGCATGAGAGGGTGTCTATCCCCCCTTGTAAAAAAAAAAAAAAGAAGGAAATACCTTTACCTCCTACAGCAAGCATGGTGTTTGAAACATTGTATGAATGAAACATTTAAAGGTTTATTTAGGGCAGCAGGGATGGCTCTGCGGTTTAGCACTGCCTTCAGCCCAGGGCATGGAGCCTGCTTCTCCCTCTGTGTCTCTCATGAATAAAGAGACTGTGTCTCTGCCTCTCTCTCTGTGTGTCTCTCATGAATAAATAAAGAAAATCTTAAAAAAATAAATAAAGGTTTGTTGAATGAATAAGTGGAGTTTTAAGAAGAGCAAAGCACCAGCAGAAGACAGAATGACAACCTCCGTTTGAAGGTTATAAAACTGAAGATTCAGGATGGATCTCCGGCTCTAACCCTCCCTCTTCCATTCAGGATTTATTTTTAAACCCAAACAGCTTCATAAGAGGCTAAAGACTTCTGTGTTATGACCCTTGTCATCTCATTGCTCTAGCAGAGAACAGATACATGGGCAGCCTCCCAAACAAGCTATTCCAGAACTCACTCCCCAGGTGGTAGCCAGTGAACTTAGTCCTTTGGGAATGGGGCAAAGGAACCTTAGAAGTCATACTGCTAACTGCTCTAGCTTGCTTTTTTTTTTTTTTTTTCCAGTATGCGCTAGCTTTCTGACTTCATAGTTCTTTGTACAAAGCGGAGATATCTACCTCACAGGGTTGTGAGGGGTAAATAATACCATGTATGTAAAAGGCCTAATATAGTGCCTGGCATATAGTAAACACTCAATGAAATAGGGTCATTATTATCTATTTTGGAAATACTAGGTGACTGAATTCTTTTGAATGGCCCTAATTGGGATGGGGGTGCGAAGGTAGGATAACAGGGAAGCTGTGGAGAATACAAAAAATATTCCAACAATTGCCCATAAATCATTTTGGAAAAGGCAGAGGTAGACAAGTGTTTAAATAACTAAAATTTCCTACATTTAAATACAAATCCGTATCTATACATGTATACACTTAGATAGGCCTAGATAGGCATACTCTTCCTCTGGAAGAGTAGGGAATAGTGGTTTCCTCCAGGGAGGACTTGATCAGCTGGGGAGAGACTTTTTAAAATTTGACATGTGTTTACATTATCTACTAAAAATTCACAACTCATTTTAAATTAAATGCTAATGGTTTAAAATCGTAAGTTTTGCTAAATTTGGGCCGGTGAATTGAGAATGTCTGCTTTGAGCTTTTACCGTCAGGGCCCTGATTCCGCCCCCTAGCGCCTAGTACTCACCACTACATCTACCCCCTGCAGCCACCGCCGCGCTCGCTCTGCACCTGCTCTTCTCTCCAATACTCTATCATCAGGGTACAGCTGATGCATAAACTATTAGCTCCTCAGACCCTCCGTTGCTTTAATGGTCGAAAAAGCATTGGGGAACATTCCTCATTCTTGCCGGGCAGCCGAAACATTACGTTATTTAAATCACAATATATGCACCTATCATCCTTAGATTTTTTTTTCCCATTTTAAATTTGACAGTTATCACCACAAAAAGGTCTTTTCTACTTTCTCAGTTATATCTCGAATGCCCATCATTTTCAAAAACTAAATTTCTATTAATTCATCATTTGCTACAGTAATTTCCTTCTCTGCCTCTGTTGAAATGGAAGCTATTGTTCCACATCAAAATGTTCTTGCGTGCTCTTCCTTATCTGGGTAACAGGTTCTGAACTCTGCTTCAGGATTTTTAGTTGTTCTCTAGAATATTTACCGCCGGGCTGCGCATGTTTTAAAGCAATGTTTTTATTACTTTAAAATCTATGTGTTCTCATTATAAAGGTATTTTTGGAAAATACAGTAAGGTATAATGAATGAACTATAAGCAAACCCTAATTCCACCGTCCTCAGATAACTAATGTCAACATTTCTATTTCCTTCTAGTTTTTCTGACGCCTAGGGGTTTTTTTTTACACATAATTGTGGAATTGAATTTTGAAGTCTCCGGGGTGCATTTCCACTGTGATACGTAGATGTCAGCGATCAGGCGGGGTTAAACGTTGCAAAGATATTCTTGCTGGAATGTCTTGCATCCTTGCCCCCCCCAGCCCCCCCACCCCGGGGCCGCCTCGCCTCGCACCTGTGCGGCCGCTCGGGTTCTGCGCAAGCCCCACAGGTCGTTCGCTCCTCACCCTGGAGACTGAAGTCCCTCGGGCATCAGCGCCTCGCTCGATAGTGACCCTGTACCCGGCCTTGGGCAAATATTTGGGACCGGATCCTCGGGGCCCGTCCCCCGCCGACCCAGGGGTACGAGCGCGACCCCGGGCCGCGGAGGGGCGGGAGGGGCCGCCAGCCGGTGTCCCTGCGCGCCCCGCACCAGTCCCGTCCCGCGGTGGCCCCGCCCGAGGGCCCTGGGGCCCAGCCCGCCGCCCTATAAAGGGCCCCGCCGCCGCCGCCGCCGCGCTCCCGGCCCGAGGATGGCGCCCGTGGGCGGCAGGAAGGCCCGGAGGGTGAGTGCGCGCCCCCCCCCCCGGCCGTCCCCCCCGGGGCCAGGGAGCGCACGGGGGAGGGGGGCCCCCGGCTGCCAGCGCAGGTGCCTGCACTCCCGGGGCAGGCCCCAGCTCCCCGGCCCGCACCCAGAGCGCCCTAGGTCCGGGCGCCCGCAGACCCGGGGACGCCCGGAGCCCCGAGACCCCCGCACCCCGACGTGGGAGCTGCCCAGGAAGCGCGGCCCGAGCCGCAGCGCACGGTCCCTCCTCCCCGCCCCCCCCCCCCCCCCGGGGCCCGCAGCGGGGGGCCTGGGCCGCCTTAGGGCGCGCGGCCCCCACCGGCCGTTCCCCCCCCCTCCGGGGCCGCAGCCCCGCCGCTAGCGCTGCCCGGGCCATGGTAAGGGGGGCTGGGGGTGGGCACAGGGGCTGGTGGGTCCAAACACCGAGACCCAGACGCTCCAGCCCCTGGTTAACCCCACAGCAGGATGAGTGTTCCAGCCCAGATGGGCAGCCTTCGTCCAGGGTGGGGGTGTTTGGAGGGACGGATAGATGGAGGGACAGACAGACGGTCGGACTCTGCAGGCCTGTGGTTGGGCCGGTTGGAAAAGAGGCCTGGGGGCAGGGGGGAATATACCTGGCCCCTGGGCGTCGAAGCCCGTGGGGGGGCTAGGGGCAGGCCAACTGTAAGGACTGTTTACCGATAGAGCTAGAAGTCTAGAGAAAGCTGGAGAAGTCTACAGAAAGCTGGAGAAGACTAGAGAAAGCTGGAGAAGACTAGAGAAAGCTGGAGAAGACTAGAGAAAGCTGGAGAAGTCTAGAGAAAGCTAGAGAAGCTAGCTTCTCCCACCATATTCTTCAAAATTCTTTCATGTGTTCTGCGGTGCCTGGGTGGCTGAGTGGGTTAAACTTCCCACTCTTGACACCTGCTCAGGTCATGAACCCAGGGGAGACATCCATGGCCAAAGGGGCTCTGTGCTCAGTGTGAAGCCTGCTTGGGATGCTTTCTTTCCTTCTTCCTCTGCTCCTCCCTGCTCAGGCTCTCTCTAAATAGATAGATAAAATCTTTTTTAAAAATTAAAATTAAAAAAATTAAAAAAAATTAAAAATCCCTTCGTGCGTTCTGGAAGACCCTCACTCCCAGCACATGTATACACACATTTTCATTATGTGTGCATTCTGGTTATTTGCCTTATATTCATGAATTTATAAACATGTACTTCCTGAGAATTCTAAAGAATCGTACTTCCCAAGGATATGATAGCAAAAGTACTAAAAATAGAAAACCATCTTAAAGAGTCAAGTAACTCCTCTCCTTCCCCCTCATCTATAATTTTAGGGCATCCTAGAACGTTTAAACTCTGGAGAAGTTGTGATTGGAGATGGAGGGTTTGTCTTTGCACTGGAGAAGAGGGGCTATGTGAAGGCGGGCCCTTGGACCCCGGAAGCTGCTGTGGAACATCCAGAAGCAGGTTGGTGCATAGCTCTATTTAAATTCTCATAAGAGAGCCCTGCAATGACCAGTCGAGGGGCATACCATCAAATAGATACGTTTATGGCACATTTCCCAGCACGTACAGACTCACACTGGATGAGCACGATCCCTGTTGCTGTCACCTACATTTACCTCTTGGTTCCTGCCCTTTATTCTAGATGAGTCTAAAACCGGGCTCACTCCCTTCCCTCCCTCACCTCTCTAGGTGACTTCAGTGTCCATGCAAATGATCTATCCAGGGTTCTTCCTGTCAGTGCCTTGATCTCCTCCTCCTCTCCAACTGAACTAGTCCTCCAATCTCCACCTCAGCAACCTGCTCCTAGACCTTGCCATCACCACTGTCTACTTCTGAAATCTCCATTACAAGGACCCCCCTTTCTGACCACCACCTCCTATCTTTTCTGCTCACTCTAATTCTCCCACTCGTCAACTTCATCAAGATTTTCAGTCCTTCATCCCTTCCATGTTAGCATTTATTATCCATTCTCTCCCCACATAGTCATCGTCCGTCCTCACCTACAGTATCAATCACTGTCTTGTAGATGAGCCCTCCTCCACTGTATGTTTACCAACTAGTTAAACCCATTATACTAGTCCCATCCTATTTAAATTTAATTATCTGCCTATCCTGCACCTGTACCCACATACCTTATTCTCACTTTACTTTTTGGACCACAAATCTTTCATGGTGAAGTGCCAAAAGGGGTGTTGGGATGGCACACAAGGGAGATAATGCTGTCTTACGGGCTTCTGTATCAGCCTAAAGCAAGTAGGAAGCATTAATCTTTAAAAGGGAGAAATTGAAAAAATTAAAATTAAAAAAAAAATAAAAGGGAGAAATGGGCCACTTCTGCAGGCCCAGAGAGTTCAAGGGGGAATCTAGATTTTTGAGGTTCGTGAGTGACTCCACCCATCTATCTTCATCCCAGTCACAGGGTCCCATTGCTTCTTAATCAGGCCCTGGCTTTGGCAATAGAAGGCTTGCCTGGTTGAGAATTCAACCTCTCTGACTCTCTGCTCCCTGTGTAAATTAGTTCTGGGCCAGGACTCAGCTTTTCCTGCTCTCTAGCTAGAAGAGACGAGTTTCTTTCCATGCCACCCAGGAGACCATCAGACTTTCATACTTTGCCTTAAATTGGTGATGAATCCCCCTTACCTTTCACTGTCTTTCTCCAATACATTGGTGGTACCCAACAATAGCCATCTGATTCTAAAGTCCTTATAATTACTACTTCCTCTAAACCTCTCAAACATCTGAGATATTGCACCTGCTAATACATTTCCTTGTAAGGACATCTCATTCCAGTTCACCACAGATGAAAATTTTCAAACAATCTACCCCTAGAGAATGCCGGGAGCTCTGTCACCCATCATGAGCTTAATTGCTCATTACCAGCTGGCCAGAAGTGGAGATTTGCGCTCAGGAGATTTTGGGGAGGTTTTTTGTCTTTTTTTCTTTTTTTTTTTTTTTTTTTTTTTTTACATGACCCAAGACAGAAGATTTATTTGCCTTTCCAGGCTTTGATTTTCCTCAGATAGAACTCCAGCTCCTTGCCCTCTAGCACATAGCCACCTGCCCGGCCACACTGGCCTGGTCTCGAAGCGGTGCATGCAAGAAGCTTGCCCTGTTGGAACTGCTCCTCCAGAAGACTACTGATTTTGGCATTCTTTTTCCTTTCATCATACTTCTTCTGAATTTTCTTTGATCGTTTTTTTATTTAAAATCTCTTCCTCCCCAGGCGTCAGCTTGGCCTCCTTCTTGCGTCCCAGGGGCAGTGCATAGTGGGACTCGTACCACTGTCGGTTCGGTGTGCTGCCAGTGAGCACGATACAGTTCTTCATCAGGGTCTTGGTGCAGACCAGTTCATTGTTGGATGCACTATAGACATCCATAATCCTGGTTTTGTGCGTACAACACTCCGAGCCCCAGGAGAAGTTCCCCATGTCTAGCCTCAAGGCTCAGTACCTCTTATTGCCTCTCCGGACTCGTACTGTGTGTATGCGGCGGGGGCCAACCTCAGTGTTGGCCACAGGGCGTCCCTCAGTGTTGGCCACAGGGCGTCCCAGCTCATACTTCTGCTTCTTGTGGTAGGGCTTCCTCTTGCCCCCGGTCTTGCAGCGCTTATGCCAGTTGTCCCGAGAGATGCTCATCGCTCTCCTGTGCTCAGGAGTTTTAATGGGGAGTGCATTTATGAGATAACGCCTCTGAAGCAGTCAGAGAAGCAAGATTGGGCAGGGGAGGAATTGCACTGTGGTGCAGTTGTTATAGAAGCCTTGGCCAGTCCCTCAGGAAGCTCTGGAGTTGGACAGGCCTTTCACAGTGGTCCCAAATTGAAGCAAGTGAGACCAAGTATTGCAAACTATCAACTCTCCCTCTCTCAACAGAGAGCTTACCCCTGGGCAAGGAAGCTCCCTCTGCTCTAGAGCACTTCTTAGATAAGGTCTTAGCGGAGAGCCATCAGTAGCCAACACTGAAAGAAGCTGATTCTTTCAGAGGAAAGTGAAGGAAGTTCTTGTGAATATTATACAAGTTGAACAGTTGTCTTTAATGATTATTAAAGAGCACATTTCAGTGAACTCAGTGATAAGGGATAGAAACTAACCAAGCACATAAATTGACAGGACAGCTTTAAGATTAAGCATACAGGTTCTGGATCCAGACTAATTGAATTCAATCCTGACAGCCACCAGGCTGTGTGGCCCTGGGGAAATTACTTACCTTCTCTGGGACTCAGTTTCCTCTTGTATAAAACTGAAATAATATTAACATCTACCTCACAAGATTGTTAGGAGAATTAAATAAGTTATATGTAAAGTCATTAAAATAGCCTGATGCATGTTAAACACTAGTAACTATTATTAAATTTATTGTTTTTTTCTCTTCTTAGTATCTTGGTTGTATTCATCTATTTCTGCTAGAGAAGTATAGAAATTTTCTGTTCAAATCGAACTATCCCTAAATAATATTCAAAGTACGGATGCCTGGGTGGCTCAATGGCTGAGCAACTGTCTTTGGCTCAGGTTGTGATCCCAGGGTCCTAGAATCAAGTCCCACATCGGGCTCCCTGTGGGGAGTCTGCTTCTCTCTCTGCCTGTGTCTCTGCCTCTTTCTCTGTGTCTCTCATGAATAAATGGATAAAATCTTAAAAAAAAAAAAAAAGTAAAAGACTATAGTCATGAAGCCTGGCAAATATACACAACTTTTATATTTCCAAATAAAAGTAGAAATAATACTGTGTTCTACCTTAAAAGTAGAAATGGAAAGAGGGAGGGAGGAAAGGAGGGAGGGAAGGAAGGAAGAAAGGAAAGAAGGAAGGAAGGAAAGAAAAAGGGAATTCACTAGTCTTAGGAAGCTAAAATAGCAGTAGTCCTAAAATTTTCATTGCACCAGCAGTTTATTAAAAATTATAGATTCTCAGGCTCCACTTAGAGATTTGGATTCATTAGGTCTGTGAGTGAGCCCAGGACCCTACATATCTATAACTATTCCCAGGTGATAGCAAGGTGAACTGTGCTTTGAGAAGCATTGCATTAAAGGGCTTTAAGGAACACAATAGAATACTTGAGACCCAAAAATGAGAATTTAAAATATACCTATGGTTTGTTTCTTAAGTTCTGCTTGTTGGGTTAAACTCAATGAAATATTTCTTGGGTCAAACTGGTATTAACAACAAGCTAGCTTGGTGGACACTCCACCATGTAAATAAAAGAAGACTGTTATTTAAACACAAGCTTCAACTTTACCAGTCACATTTTTTTTTAAAGTTATGCATTAGAGGAGGTCAAGAGAAACTGCTCTGATATTGATTTTTATTTTATTAATGCAGAAACAGCACATTTATCTCTTGGCTGATCTGTTTCTTGAGTATTTTTGGCTTAAGTGGACTAATTCTCCTATTAAGTCTGTCAAAAGTTATGGTTCTTGCACCCAGTGGAATCAGCACAGAATTCAGCAAAGAATTAGGTTTGCTGGATCCGGAGGGGCTTGGGGAATCTGAATTCATATTAATTGCCCCCAGGTGAGTGGAAGTTAGGTTACACTTTGCGAAGCACTGCAGCTTTAAGAGGCATGGTAGCCGGGCACCTGGGTGGCCCAGCAGTGGAGCGCCTGCATGATCCTGGAGACCAGGGATCGAGTCCTGCCTGGGGCTCCCTGCGTGGAGCCTGCTTCTCCTCTGCCTGCGTCTCTGCCTCTCTCTCTCTCTGTGTCTCTCATGAATAAATAAATAAAATCTTTTTTAAAAATGTACATATGCACAACTTGCACATCATTCCAGGGTTTTTTAACAGAGTCCTGGAAACCCACCCAAGGAACACCTGGGTGGACTTCCTGTTTAGTAGCTATTTCACCCTAGTGTACAGGGACCTCATCCATAGGTCCTTCACCCCTGCTCCAACCACAGCAGTTCTGTGTTTGATCAGTGAACAGAGACTCTGTATAAAGTGTTAATTGGTTCTCTTGCCAATTAAAATAAGTTTAAAGCTTCCTCATTTAGGCATGCTTTTAAGTTCCTACCCAGAACTAGGGTTTTCATGCTTAGAAACCCATTTTCTGAAATTCAAAAGCTTTTTGGCCTCACGGATTTGTTCCTTTAAAAACTGAGCTCCCTATGTTCTCTACACTCTACTGGGCCCCCCCACCCCGGGATACAAAGGTACCAGACTAAAGGGCTAGGAACTCCAGTGTCCTAATAATTTGCTAACTTCTAATGTTGTCACTCCCAGATCTTAGGCTTTGAAAGGTCACTGAAATTTCAAAATAGAATTCAGGGGCTGATACAGGATTGCTGATTTCTTACTTGGTGCAGTTATTTCTCCGACAAAAATGAACACCTGCTAAGTCTCACTGGCATTTTATAAAGAGAGCGTTTTCCCAAGTCCTTCAGAATAGTGGTTCTCAACAAAATGGAAGATAAAAATCAGTTGGAGAAACTTAAAAAAATCTATGCCCTCTGCCAAACCAATTAAATCTGAGTACCTGTGGATTTGACCCCAGTATCCATTATTTTTAAAAAGGTCACAGAGTATCTAACGGGCAAAGAGAATTTAGGACCACTAGTTTAGAGCAAAAAATAATTCCTTAAATTAAATATAATTGGTTATATGGGGGGAAGCCCCGTTATATTTTCTTTAGCCTGTGAAAGCTTTGCCACTTGGCATTCATCCATGGACCTATGCTAAGGAACCTCCTTCCAATTCTTATTCCACTTTACTACCAGAATTATCTTTCAAATACACTGAGCTAATCCCATGATTCAATTGTTTACAGACTGCTGGTGTTACCCCATAGCTGTGACCTGAAGCCTAGACTCCTTGGGATGATGTGCTAGGCCATCTGTACTCTGCTGGCCACTCCACCTCTCCAACGGCACCTCCTACTATTCCTCTGATATATTCTCAACTCCAGCTGCTTAGACTTCCTGTGCACCCCAGATGCCAAGCCTATTCCTGCCTCCTT
Source organism: Canis lupus dingo (assembly GCF_003254725.2). Lineage (NCBI taxonomy): Eukaryota > Metazoa > Chordata > Mammalia > Carnivora > Canidae > Canis > Canis lupus. The sequence continues at coordinate 27,650,640 of NC_064245.1, read as the reverse complement.
CATTTGGTTCAGGCCCTTCCCTCTGTAGGGAATGTCTTTCCCCACCTTTTCTACCCAGCAAAAACGTTAAATGATTCCTTCCCTCTTCCCTTTACCCCCCTCGTCCATGGTAGAAATAATCTCTTCTTCATAGCCAAGAGATCCCAGATCTGCCTACCTCTCATTAGGTCTCAAGATGCCTGAATGCTGAGCAAGGAACATAAGCAGATATTTTCATATCTGTTTATCTGGTAGCCTTTTGAAAACATCATGGGTTCTATATGGATCGTAGTTAATACTTTTCCTCAATCTCCCAGTTCGCCAGCTTCATCGGGAGTTCCTCAGAGCTGGATCCAATGTCATGCAGACCTTCACCTTTTATGCAAGTGAAGACAAGCTGGAGAACAGAGGAAACTATGTTGCAGAGAAAATATCTGTGAGTAAAACCATACCGGGCATTCTTAGGAGGGCATAGTAGACACACATGCCATCACCGAAGTTTTCAGAGAGAAAAATGTTGAGCCTCTTCAAGGTTTTTAGATAATACAGAAATGAGATATGTGTGAATAACTCTTTTGTTTTAGCTGGAGTCCCCAAAGTTGACGTTTAAGGAAGCACATCAAAGAAAATGCAGCTAATGAGTTCCTAAGTTGCTGAGTTGGAACCCTTACAAATCCTCACATCATTACAGTTTTTTACTGTGGGACAGTGTAGGGGAAATGTCAAAGGCACGAGGAAGGGGCCAGTGACCCTGGAATCCTCCTGGCTCAGCTATGATCAACTGTCATGATGGGCAAACCATTTACCTACACCATCAAGGTGACAATTTCTTGATCCCTAAAATGAAAAAGAAGTTGTTGTTGTTGTTTTTTAATTAGTCTCCACACTTAGCGTGGAGCCCAGTGTGGGGCTTGAACTCATGACATGAGATCAAGACCTGAACTGAGATCAAGAGTCAGATGCTTAGCCAACTGAACCATCCAGGTGCCCCAAAAGAAGTAGTTCTAAAATTCCACGAGTCTCTGTGAGCTACAGCACTGGGGTTTATTGAAGACAAGTTTCGATTTTTAATGTCTAAGTAATTAGAAAATACCTTGTGATACAGTTATCTATTAAGAAAATACACGACAAAACGTCATGAATTCTGTAGTCATCTTAATTACATTTTATTCTTGTTGATCTGAAAAGCAAATCATTGTCATCGTCATCTCTATTTGCTAGGTATTCGAAGTGCAGCTTAGGTGCTAGAAGATACCACATCCTTTTATGTAAAGATTTTTAATCTTTCGCAGAGCTTTGGTATGTAATATCCTCGATACCATCATTAGATTTATTGTTTTCATTACTATTATTGGTGGTATTGTTACTGCAAATTGTTCAGCTTGGTAAATTGAACTATTCTATCACTGTCATTTTCTAAAATAAACTCTATTGTAACATACAACTGAGATGTGGCCATTTCAATTCTGCATGCAAATGTAGATATATTGTATTTCACTCATCTTAGGGGCAGAAAGTCAATGAAGCTGCTTGTGACATTGCCCGGCAAGTGGCTGACGAGGGAGATGCTTTGGTGGCAGGAGGCGTGAGTCAGACACCCTCGTACCTTAGTTGCAAGAGTGAAACTGAAGTTAAAAAAGTATTTCAGCAACAGTTGGAGGTCTTTGTGAAGAAGAACGTGGATTTCTTGATTGCCGAGGTAAACAAAGTTATGAGCAAAGACGGAGACACGTGAACTTCATACATTTTCTCTATCTGTGTGCTCATGAGGAGCATGTGAGATTAGGTGCCAGTCATGGATAGGAATATTTAATTTTAAAACCTTTTTCCGGGGATCCCTGGGTGGCTTAGCAGTTTAGCGCCAGCCTTTGGCCCAGGGCGCGATCCTGGAGTCCTGGGATTGAGTCCCGCGTCGGGCTCCTGGCATGGAGCCTGCTTCTCCCTCTGCCTGTGTCTCTGTCTCTCTCTCTCTCTCTCTCTCTCTCTATCATGAATAAATAAATAAATCTTTAAAAAAAAATAAATAAAACCTTTTTCCAGTTGAGGGCTTCTACTGATTAATTTGATTCAGTTAATCTAATGAAGTATGGTTCAGACCTTCTGACTGCCATTCATAGTAATCACCCTTCCATTCCATTTTTTAAAATATGCCAGTGGGTCACAACTCAAAGCTTGAAGACGACTCAATCTAGCGATAATCATTAAGCCAGTACAATAAGTTTTCTGATGATTTGGGGAGAAATGAGATTTAAAAGTACCTTCCCCTGATCTTATTTCAGTATTTTGAGCACGTTGAAGAAGCTGTGTGGGCAGTTGAAGCCTTGAAAGCGTCTGGGAAGCCTGTAGCAGCAACCATGTGCATTGGCCCAGAGGGAGACTTGCACGGCGTGAGCCCCGGCGAGTGTGCAGTGCGCCTGGTTAAAGCAGGTGATGATGGATTTTGACCAGTTTGCAATTAGTGAGTCTTTTTTTTTAAGATTTTATTAATTTATTTGAGAGAGAGTGAGAGAGACAAGGAAAGCACTGAGGGAGAGGGTGAGGGAGAAGCAGACTCCCTGCTGAGAGAGCAGGACGCGGGACTCAATCCCAGGACCCTGAGATCATGACCTGAGCTGAAGGCAGACACTTAACCAACCAACTGAGCCACCCAGGTGCCCTTTTAGTGAGTCTTTTAAAGCCACTTACAAATGTAGGCCCACTTTATACTATTTTTGTTAAAAGGAAAAACATTCATTTGTTTTACTAGGAGTGTTGAGAATATCATTATTGACTCCTAAAGGGAAAAAAGTAAAGAAAGAAATTACACACACACTAGCCTTTTGAAAGGGGCAACTAGATCTATTCTGAAGGTGTAACACCTAGAAAGAAGCATTTCAATAAATCAAAAGGAGCACTAGGAAAGAGCGTGTCTTATTTTAAACCTAAGTAGAGGTCTTTAGACAATAACTTTTAAGTCAGTTGCCTTCGTTGCCAAAGTGTTTCCCCTTTTCATAAATTCCCAATAAGCTTTGCTTTTTGTAATTAGTATAATAATTTTTTTTTAAATTTTGGTATGAAATAGGGACCATGTAATTTATCTTTTTAAATAATTTCCATCCCTAACATTGGGTTTCATTTCAATTAGGGAAAACTCATAGATTGTTTTCAGAGCTGCCTCGTTTAAAATGCAAAGAGTAGCTCAGTGTCAGGGAAGAGTCCAACTCATTCCGTGGAACAGGGAGATTTTCATTGGCTATGTTGTTTTAATTCCTGATTTTTATCCAATTCCTGATATTTCATGAAAGTCACTTCATACTTGTCATTAGCAATAAGAATTAGATTTAGGAATGAAACTATATAATCCTACCTTTTTACTGGAAATATAAAAATGGGAAGAAGGGAAGAAGCAAGTTAATTTGCTTCACAAAGATCAGAGGAGGCTTTCATTACCCCACTGTTAATTGGCAGAGATTCTTGGCCTGCATCTAATTCTCCCCTCGCCATTCCATTCAAGGTAGGTGGTCACAGCGTTTGACAGCACTGTACCCTATTTATATCCTTTGTGGCACTTGCTACTTATCTCATTTGTTTCTCTCTCTAATGTTTGACTCCCTAGACTGTAAGATCAAAGAGGGCAGAGACTATGTGTTTGGCTCAGCATGGTTCTCCCTGTTCCTAGCACAGCACTTGTCACAAAATACGTCCTCAGTAAATATCCAGCTAATAAGTCCAGTCCATCTTCCAAAATTGGCTCAAATTCTAGCACCACATCCCTTACATAATCATCCCTACCCCAGATGAACACTCCCTCTTCTCAGCCAGCATAACACCAACTACTTATGCCACTCTTGGAATATCCTCAGTCAACTTTTTCTGATCTGTGAGAACATTAGTAGGGTTCTGTAGTGAAATACATTTAGAAAATGCCATGTTAGGGGCACCTGGGTGCCACCTGGGTGGCACAGTCCCTTAAGCAACTGACTGTTGGTTTCAGCTCAGGTCATGATCTCAGAATCATGAGATGGAGCCCCACATCAGGCTGAGATTCTTTCTCCCTCTGCCTCTGCTCTTCCTGCTCATGCACCCTTTCTCTCTCTCTAAAATAAATAAATAAATCTTTTAAAAAGTGGAGGGGCACCTGGGTGGCTCAGTGGTTGGTCTGCATTTGGCTCAGGCCATGATCCCAGGGTCCTGGGATTGAGTTCCACACCAGGTTCCCCAGGGAGCCTGCTTCTCCCTCTGCTTGTGTCTCTGCCTCTCTGTGTCTCTCATGAATAAATAAATAAAATCTTTATTTAAAAAATGCTTCATTAAGCCAAGTTAAGCAGGTCTCTTTACTCCAGAATTTCTCAGAGCCTTTGATATGTTGTGTTTAGTGGCAGTCTCCAAGAAAGGGACAAAGTAAATAGCTACTTCCTAACCTAATTGATCATATAGCCTTATTTTTATGGAGCAAACTTTGGGATCCTTGTGCTAAATTATGAAATCCTTGGTGTCAAGGAGTATGTTCTATATTTTTATTTCTCTGTAGCCCCTTAGAAGGACCCTTATGCCTAATAGACATCTGGTAAATAGCCAACCTATGATTAATTCATTAGTGTAAGGAAGTCAAGCAAGGAAAGAAAAACTCTGGCAGCACAACATCCAAAAAATTAAAAGACTTATAAAAACAAAAAAGAAGAAGAAAGAAAGAAAAAGGGAGTCAAGATCCAAGCGAAGATATTAAGTAAGCTGTTGAATAGACAAGTCTCTCTCTAACCCAAGGGAAAGGTCCAGGTTAGAGAGAGAAATTTGGAGAGTTCTGGATATCGTTCATACTGAAAGCCCAGGGACTGGAAAAGAAGAGAAGATGACTCATGGAGATCCTGGACACTGCAGGATTGAAAGGTTCAGCTGTGAGTGGGGACTCAGCACCTAACACCCAAAGAAAGCAGCCAAGAAGGTGGGAGCAATACTCAGTGTGAAAAGCCAAGAGAAGGGGAGTGTTAATGAAGAAGGGGGTGGTCCAGTAGATTAAATGCTGCCCAGACATCGAGTAAGATGAGAACAGAGAAGCAACTACTGGCTTTGGCAAGCTTGAGGTCACTGGTGCTCTTGACAAAACAAAACAAAAACACCTGATGCAGAGGACTAGCAGGAGGCAGGATTTGGGGATGCCTGGGTGGCTCAGCATTTGAGCGTCTGCCTTCTATTCAGGGCATGATCCTGGGGTTCTGGAACCGAGTCCTGCATCAGGCTCCCTGCATGGAGCCTGCTTCTCCCTCTGCCTGTGTCTCTGCCTCTCTCTGTGTCTCTCATGAATAAATAAATAAAATCTTAAAAAAAAAAAAGAAAAAGAAAAGGAGGCAGGATTAGAACATGAATGAAAGAGCAAATTGTACACTCAACCCAGTGAGGACAGCTGAGATGCTTACCACTGAACACCGGATGTCATGACTTGTGGCATCAGCTCAGCCGCTCCTGGAATCTGGACTAGTGATATTATTAAATTGGCCTGATGAAAGGAAAGATTGCTCCTCAAATGAGTGGTATGATACCCACAGGTGCAATCAAGCAGCTGGGAGTGTTGAAAAATTATTATTCAGTATCATAGCCTGAAAAATTGACTTCTAAAATATGGAGTTAAAAAAAAGTCTAATAATGGGTTTCTGGAAAAAATATGGACAGCCACGTATGCATAAATGACACTTGAATTGTAATAGACACAACAGAAAGCCCTTGCTGCCTGTTAGCAATCATTCCCACCCTGAAGGTAAGAGGTTTGCAAGGAAGCAAGAACCAAAGGCTGTATTTGTAATTCACTCTTCCAAATAAAAGCTCCCTGATTAAGGGAGGAGAATTGAGCCTACCAGTCATCTGGTGAATCCCGAAAGCTAAACTGTTCTTCCCACTTGCAGGAGCTTCCATCGTTGGCGTGAACTGCCATTTCGACCCCACGATTAGCTTGCAGACAGTGAAGCTCATGAAAGAAGGCTTGGATGCTGCCCGACTGAAAGCCCACCTGATGAGTCAGCCGTTGGCCTACCACACTCCTGACTGCAACAAACAGGGGTTTATCGATCTACCAGAATTCCCCTTCGGTAAGAGATTTTATGAATCATCTCAATGTCCTGATGTTTGACGAATTTCCCAAACTATAGCCATAGAGCTTGCTTGTAGTAGGGAAATGCCTGCATGTCTCATGTCTTGCTTGCCCCCAGCTTCCTTCCCTGCAGCCAAAAACCCCTTGATTTTGGACCACGGTAGAAATAAAAGATGGAACCAGTAAGCAAAAAAGACCTCTGAACCTTTTACCTGTAGGCTGATGAAAAGGATGCCCTTTTGGGTGGGATCTACAAAGATACCGGCTCTTGTTCCAGTTCTGTTGCCGAATTATAGAACCTTAGCAAAACCCCTTAGTTCTTCTAGATCTTAATTTTCTCATCACAAAAATTAAAAGGATAGGAGCCACCTGGGTGGATCAGTCAGTTAAGCGTCTGCCTTTGGCTAAGCTCATGATCTCAGGGTCCTGGGATCAAGCCCTGCATTGGCTCCCTGCTCAGTAGGAAGTCTGCTTCTCCCTCTTCCTCTGCTCTTTCCCCCAATTGTGTTCTCTCTTTCTTTCTCTGCTTCTCTCTCAAATAAATAAAATGTATTTTTAAAAATTTTTTAAAGAAAAATTAAAAGGATAGACCAATTTATGTCCAAGACACTTATCTCCTATTCTGAAATGTCGCTGAGCTACTGCAGAGTTTGGGGGAAGGGGAGGATGCCATCACTGGGTTACTGTATAACAAATCTGATCGAAGAAACTAAGTGGATGAAGTGAGGGTGTACTTGCAGTCTGGGAAAAGGGAGAAAGCATGTTTGGGAAGCAGGGGTGAGTCTACCTGAAAATCAAGTCAGAGAGATCAGCAGCGCCAGAGCCTGACCAGCCTCCTATTCCATTCTAGGATCCTTAAAACCTGTACTATATTTTATAAGGACCCCCAGAGAAGGAAGATCTCATAAAATAATTCATCTAGAAAAACTGTGGAGGAATGGCAAGGCATCTGTGTTTTAGCCGTAGAACAAATTATTACAAAATTTAGTGCTTTTAAACAACAGTTATTCTATCTCAGAGTTGCTATGGGACATGAACTTGGGAGGAGCCCAGCTGGAGAGTTTTTGCTTAGGGTCCCTTATGAAATTGCAGTTCAGACACTGGTCAGGTCTGTAGTCGTCTGAAGGCCTGATGGGAGTTAGGGATCCACTCCCAAGCTCCCTTAGTTGGCTGTTGAAATAGATGTTTGTTTCTCACTGTCTTTTGACTGGAGGCCTCAGTCCCTTAGTTTATGGGCCTTTCCACTGGGACGCTTGAGTCTCACAACATGGCAGCTGTTCTAAGAGAATAAGAGAGATGGAGGCAGAAGCCATAATACTTGCATAACCCGGCCTCAGAAGTCACTGACCATCCCTTCTGACATACTCTATTGGTCTCTCCGACCAATGTGGTATGAGAGGGAACTCCACAGCGTGATAACAGCAGAGGGCAGGGATCACTGGAACCATTTTGAAGGTTACCTACCACAGCATTTAAAACTGGGTATATAAATACAAGTTACCTACAAGTTACGAATCAGAGGCTGACAATTTGTTTAATTCAGTTATTGAAAATTACATACTTATGTTGGCCATTTTGTCTTGAATATTTAAGAAAAAAAGAATTCAGGGACGCCTGGGTGGCTCAGCGGTTGAATGTCTGCCTTCGGCTTAGGTCGTGATCCTGGGGTCCCTAGGATCCCCCACAAGGAGCCTGCTTCTCCCTCTACCCATGTCTCTGCCTCTGTCTGTGTCTCTCATGAATAAATAAATAAATAAATCTTTAAATAAATATATAACAATAAATAAAAAATTAAAAAATAATTCACTCCATTTATTATAGGACTGGAACCCCGAGTTGCAACCAGATGGGATATTCAAAAATACGCTAGAGAAGCCTACAACCTGGGGGTCAGGTACATTGGCGGGTGCTGTGGATTTGAGCCCTATCACATCAGGGCTATTGCTGAGGAGCTGGCCCCAGAAAGGGGGTTTTTGCCTCCAGCTTCAGAAAAACACGGCAGCTGGGGAAGTGGTTTGGACATGCACACCAAACCCTGGATTAGAGCCAGGTAAGAACCTTTATATTTGCCAAACCAACTCTTTTAAATTATGAATATGTCCAAGTGAGGCCATAATGGAGAATATAGCTAATTTGCTGTGTGATAATAATCAGTTATCCCCCTTAACTTCTTTCACAGAGCTGTTTATAGAATAACCTTATGTACTGATTTCTGGAGAAGGCTTTAAGATTTGGCATATAAATAATACAAGTTGCAATCAAATGTGATTTTATGCTCTGGGATAGTACTATGGGGTGGACACTGAGTAACATTAAACTAATTGGTCTTTAATATTTAAGTACAAGTTGGGGAACCTGGGTGACTCAGTAGCTGAGTGTCTGCCTTCAGCTCAGGTCATGATCCCGAGGTCCTGGGATTGAGTGCCACATCAGGCTCCCCTCAAGAAACCTGCTTCTCCCTCTGTCTACGTCTCTGCCTCTCTCTGTGTGTCTCTCATGAATAAATAAAATCTAAAAAAAAGAAAAGAAAAAAGATTTAAGTATAAGTTAAATACAACAAATATCAATTAAGTGCCTATTCTGTGCCAAGCACAATTCTTGGAGCTGGGAAGACAGTGGCGAGTAAGATAGGTCTTTGCCGTCAGAGCTTACACTCCAGTAGGGAAGATGAACAAGAAACAAATAGGCTTTACATCAGGCAATGTGCAGAGCACTGGGAAAATAAATGAAAAGCTGTCTAGAGAATCTCATAGTCTACTGGGGGAAATGGATAAGAAAGTCAATATATTATACTATGGTAACTGCTTTGGTAGAGGCATAGATTCAAAAAGTAACAAGAAAAGAGAATGACTATCTCTGCGTAATAGATATCTCTGCGTAATCCCTTTAGAAGAAGGGATATGGGGGGTATATTTCCAAGGGCTAACCAGCCACGAGATAAGGAAGGGGGTGAAAGATGAGTACCCAAGCAGACGGAGCAGTCTCACTCTGTGCATCTGACATTGATGGTGCACAACTCTATCAGACATGTTGTGGATGCTAAGGTAGCAAGAACAAGGCATAGCCCTGTCCCCAAGGACTTAACAGTCTAGTAGGCAGAGAGATAAACAGGTAAGTTCAAATTGGTACAGTAAGTTCAACTATGAAGATACGCACAGGTGCTGAGGGGTCGAGCTAATGGCTGTGGGGGCAAAAGGCAGAGGAGGATTAATGAAGAATTTCTAATAGAGCTGATTCCTGAGCTGACTTGGGAAGGATGAGTTACACTGTCAGACAAGGGAAGAGCCTACTTGGAAGCACTGAGAGGTGGAAAGAGAATGGTGTCCTGAGAAACCGGAAGTGTGGTGATATCAGAGACAGAAATTAAGAGAGGACACACCTGAGAACTAGGAGACAGACTGTCATTCATTCTCATGAGCTATGTATGACCTTATCCCATTGGAGCATCTCAGGTGGTCCAAGGTTAGGTTTGCGAGTTTTAATAGCCTTGAGACAGGGAAACCTGCGAGGAAGCCTTTGCTAGACTGCATGGGATGTGATGAGGCCTGAAATAGTAGATAATTAAATAGAAAGGAGGAGGAGGCTGGATCTGCAGAGTGAGATGTGCAAATAGTGGGTTTAAGAAGAGCAGCAGCTGGGAGCTCAGCTGGTTCATGAGGTAGAGTGCCAGAAAGTTAGGATGAGGAGGTAGCAAAAGGCAACAGAAAATGTCCCTATCTGAAATTCTTAGCTTTTGATCCCTATGCATATATTTTTTTAAAGATTTTATTTACTTATTTGAGTAAACAAGGGGAACAGCAGGCAGAGGGAGAAGGAGAATCAGGACCCCGGGATCATGACCTGAGCTAAAGACAGATGCTTGGGGGATGCCTGGGTGGTTCAGCGGTTTAGCGCCTGCCTTCAGCCTGGGGTGTGATCCTGGAGACCCGGGATCGAGTCCCACATAGGGCGCCCTGCATGGAGCCTGCTTCTCCCGCTGCCTGTGTCTGTGCCTCTCTCTCTGTGTGTGTCTCTCATGAATAAATAAAACCTTTAAAAAATAAAAATAAAGACAGATGCTTAACCCAGCTCCCCTCTATGCATATATCTTAAAAAATAATTTCAAGGGTGCCTGAGTGGCATACTCAGTTGAACATCCAACTCTTGGTTTCAGTTTAGGTCATGATCTCGAGGTCGTAAGATCGAGGCCTGCATCAGCCTCTGTGCTCAGCATGGAATCTGCCTGAGATTCTCTCTCCTTCTCCCTCTCATGCTCTCTCTCTCAAATAAATACATAAATCTTTAAAAAATAAAAATAAGGGCAGCCCGGGTGGCTCAGCAGTTTGGTGCCACCTTCAGTCCAGGGCATGATCCTGGAGGCCCACGTCGGGCTCCCTGCGTGGAGCCTGCTTCTCCCTCTGCCTGTGTCTCTGCCTCTCTCTCTCATGAATAAATAAATAGAATCTTTTAAAAAAATAAAAAATAAAAATGAAATCATTTCTTTTTTTTTTTTTTTTTTATTTATGACAGATACAGAGAGAGAGAGAGAGGCAGAGACACAGGCAGAGGGAGAAGCAGGCTCCATGCACCGGGAGCCCGATGTGGGATTCGATCCTGGGTCTCCAGGATCACGCCCTGGGGCAAAGGCAGGCGCCAAACCGCTGCGCCACCCAGGGATCCCTAAAAATGAAATCATTTCAAAGTTATTTTAGTCCTATAGATTCTGAAGAAAAAAAAAGTTTTAGTCTAGTGTAATAAATGTGTTTTAACAGACATACTCTCAAGAGTCCGAAGACGACTCTGTGGAGGTCTTCTAGCTCAGTGACATAGACAGTGATACTCAGGAAGGAGTGTAATGTTGTGTGTTTTGTTCATCCAGGGCCAGGAGGGAATACTGGGAAAATCTTCGGATAGCCTCTGGCAGGCCATACAACCCTTCAATGTCAAAGCCTGACGCTTGGGGAGTGACCAAAGGAACAACTGAGCTGATGCAGCAGAAGGAAGCCACAACTGAGCAGCAGCTGAAAGAGCTCTTTGAAAAACAGAAATTTAAATCTGCACAGTAGCCTCAGTGGAACCCATTTTTAGTAACTTCTATGTTTGGGCCACAGTTCCCCAAAATAAGGAAAAGATGGTTTCAAAGTGATGCTTATCTTCATGCCAGGCTTCACATAAAATAGGTAGTAGCTGAACAAAATGGAACTACAAATAGCACTTGAGAACTTTAAAAATATATTTTAGAAATTTACTTAGAGTAAGTATAAATAAGTAAGAAGTAAATCTTAAGCAGGGCCCCTCTACTGCGTAATGTATTAGGGAAATCACTGTGGCCAGGGAAAAGTAATTCAGATATTCATCCCCACTGCCAAAAGTTTGCAGGCTAGTAAGGAGGATGAGATGTGAGCTGATGAGACAGCGACAGTGCTCTAGGGAAGTGACTTCCAAGTTCTTTTGAACTTGACCCTTAGTAAGAAACAAAAGTTAGGTGATAACCCAGTAAAGCAAATATCATATACCCACTGAAATAAAATTTGTGATCCATTTTGATATTTTCTCTTCCATTCTTTTCCATCCTATGTCACTGATAAAACATGCTGGTTGAGACCCTTCAAACAGATTCTATGACCCAACAGTTTGAAAACCACTGTTACAGAACACTTCAGATATGAGGATCTTGCTAATCCTTGAAGTTTGTTCTTAGAAAATCAGTCATATGAGACCTGATCAATAAGTATCGAAAGACCAGAGAGTCCTGCTCTCCATGTTCCAGAGTTGTTTGCTCTTTCCTGACCCATTTCTACTGTTAAGAAAGGTACAGACCAATGGGGAGGAGGAAAAAAGGTATCAGTATCTAAACTTTCCCCATCCTGCTTAAAACTGGGCCCACCTGGAATGCATGGGTGACTCAGTCGGTGAAGTGTCTGCCTTCAGTTCAGGTCATAATCCCGGGGTCCTGGGATTGAGCCCCACGTGGGACTCCCTGCTTAGCAGAGGAGTCTGCTTCTCGCTCTCCCTCCCCCACCTCATGCTCTCTTTCTCAAGATCTAAAAAAAAAAAAAAAATTGGATCCAGGTAAAGGCATTGTCAGTAAGGCTGAGAAACAATGAGCTTGTGTTACCTTGGAAGCTTTAAAAAAAAAATGTAATAAAGAAAAAAATATTCTCCAAGCTCTATCCAAGTTTCCTAGATTGAAAACTATGGTATTTTTACCTGATAACATCTGCTCTCCAGTGAGAGCTCAAGCCCAAAGATGCAAAACATTAGCATAAACATGGCTCCTCTTGCTGTTTGAAGAGTTAATGCTGCTTCCTACATATTTTTGGTTTAGCTGTTTTGAAATTGTGATTTCTTCAGCTATTAAAAAAGAAGAGCAGTGAGACTACCTTGGTTGTATTTGATTATTTTCATTCTGTAATTTGCTAAAGTTTTCCATAGAATTTCTATGCTTCAGTTTATTCATCTATTTAGAAAAATACAACCATCGTACTTTGTAAGTATTTGAGTTTTATTTGAGCTTTTAAAGGAGAAGGCAACAGTATTAGAAGTACTTGAGGGGAAAGAAATTTCCAGGATTTTCTTACTAAGATAATCAGTAATCCAGCCTCATCCTGCAGTGCACAGAAAGAGAGCCAAAGCAGCACGGCTTTCAGAAGCTGCATGCGGCTGAGGTGCAATAAAAGGAGTGTCATTTTTTTCTTACAAAGTTGCTATAAGAACCATTTCTCACTCTCAGTTTCAGTATTTCATATTCCATTCACAGGTGATAGAAACTTTTATTCAACTTAACTGTTCTATTACTAAGTAAGATGGATGCCCCTTTAATACTCTTTTCAGAACTTTATTGCCACACTAAACTTTATTTCTATCACTCTTACATCCTTTGATTTAAAAAACATTCCCCTCAAAAGGAACTATATTGGCTATGTTTTAATAAAGCTGTGTCAACACTGCCTCCTGGTGGCATATTTCCTATTTTGATTTTTTTTTTTTTTTGACATTCAGCCCTTTCACCAAGTGCATTCGCTTTATTCCCAGAAATCTTGTTCAATAAAAGGAAGCCTCACTTAATACATAGGAGTTTCTCCAAGGTAAGTAAACATTCTCACCGGTAAAGGTATTTTTATATAATCAGCCAGAAGGACCCTAGAGATCAGGAGTCCAAACTCTCCCTTTTAAGGCTAAGATTCCTAAGGCAGGGTGCCAAGTCAGAAAGGGCTTCTTGTTTGTCCTAGACTGCCAAGAAAGATGGCTTTAGCTTGGACTCTGGGTAGAAGGAGAGGGGGACCGGGACGTAGGTTCACAAAACCAGGAAGTTCATCCTCCAGTCAGAAAATTGACATCTTTGCATTACTCAGAGTAGGTGCGAACTCACTGAACACATGGTTGGCACCTTATGGCCCACACTTCTCTGCACTGTAGCAAAGTGGGAAAGAAGCCATGGGAACACAGACCCACTGGAGACAGAACTGGGCCAGCAAGAAACCAAAGCTCCAGTTTCCAAATCATCCAGAGGGGGGCAGCAGGTGGCCGGCGGGGAAGGCCAGAGGAGCTCGAGTTTGCTTTGAGGTTAAGCGAGCTCATCGGAAGGGGCTAACGTCCAAGGCCGAAAAATCTGTAGCCCTCCTTTCTGTTTTGGTCATTTTTCTTCCTAAGATGCATGGACCTCTGAGTCCTATCCAGGACAACTCACCGGGCAAACAAAGCCTTATAAGCACCCATTTGCCCCAGAGATCTTCCTTTTTCCCTGCTTTGAGCGCCTAGCTCCCCTGAGAGCATCACCCAGACGGTTTTCCCAAATAGCCTCCTGTTAATCAATGCCTTCCCCTCGCCCCGTGTGGCCCCCGCCATGGGTTACCTGCCAGGTAACAACCCTAGTTCCTACCCAGGAAGGGAGGAGGAAGGCAGTTTGAAGAGAGAAAACCAGGAGAGGCCTACCAACCGCTTGAGGAGTAACACGTGTGACAGTTCCGCTCGACACAGAGACAGCAAGGCCTAGGATGTCTAAACATCGTCAGGAACAACTTTATGTTCGTGTGTGAGTGGAAAATCTGACCGGCAGCCAAACAGGAAGACTTCTCACAGATGGTGACGCAAGGGGAGGGTCACTTGGTGAAAACTGGTGGGAGTGTGGGCGGAGGAAGGAATAGATAGAAAACGCCTCCGGTTTCTGAGCAGCTGGAGGCTGCTCTATGGGCCTTGGGTGGGTGAAAAAATCAAAGGGATGGAAAGTGAGAGACAGATGCCACCGTTCGTACTGCTGTGAGCTGTAGAAATAATGCCAGTTGGAGTACAGCAGAGCAAACAGGTTAATTTACACGCCACCAAATCAGAGGCAGGATAATTTTAACACATGGCTTGACTGACGTATTTGTAAAAGTCCATATGTAAATTTTTGCGAGGAGTTTTCAAAGGGAAACATTTAGTTTATTTTTAACAAAAATTTAATTCCCCAAATGCCTATGGTATTTTTAGTCATCGCGTACATGCAAACTGTAAATGTACCATTTTTAAATTATTCCTGTTTATTCCTTCACACAGGTTCAGTGAGACCGCTCCTTGGCCTCATTTTGTGGTTATTTGTTCCGATTTACTCTACGGCCTTGAAAGGAAAAAGCTGAGTATCTCTGAAAATAGTTCAGACTTTTCCCCCAATTCACCCTGGCCATTCTTCCAATTATTCTGACTTAATGAGATTTTCCTGTTCTTTGGAAAGGTTAATGTCTCAACATATGAATTTGCTTAGTGGAATTCAGCCGTTTCCCCAAAACACTGGCTCAATGTAGCAGAAAAAGCAATGAATAAATTTAGAATCAGGAATTCGGGGTACAAGGCTTGCTCTCCCCCAACCGCGCTGTACAACACTGAATAAATCACCTCGCTTCTCTGACCTTCAATTTTCTCACCCATACGATGACAAACCTCTAATACCTTGCTGAAAAAAACTCCACAATTTTCTGTTTCTAATTTGATGGTATAGATAAGCAATAGCCTCCTCGTTGTGAACAAATATTTACCGAGTGCCACTTGGTGGTATGTTTCCAGCAGACTTAACTGTTAATTAATTATTCCCCTGACTACTCAGACAGCAGAAGAAAACAAATAACACTGTTCAGAAGGTAGGGGAAATGTTATTAGCCTAGAGTCTGTCTGGCAGTGGGAAATGAAAAATGTCATTCCTTCCCATAGGTACTGCTTCGTAGGGAGATTTGAGTCTGTGGTTTTTCATATTATGAACTGCTTCTGTTTTCAGGACTCGGAGTTCTGTGTAGCTTTGTGTAAGCTGTGGAAGTCGTAGAAACCATCAAGTCAGTAATTCTTGTTTGGGGTTTTTCATCTACCTGGGAAGGGAGAGAACCGCCTTCTCACATTTTATAAGGTGGTGGAGGGTGGGAACTAGAAGGCTCAGAACTTTTTCCTTCTTCTGCAAAGCCGTTTCCAGAATCTTAACGGCTCCCAGATTTAGATCTCCAGACTGGACCATCCCCAAGAACTTGTGTTGACATCGGTCTGACCATTAGATACAAGCCAGCCCCTGGACCTCGGGCCCTGAGCCCCTACTGGTGGTCGTCCAAGCAGAGTTGCCCTAAATATGGGCCTGTTCACCAGAAATGCCTTCCTCAAGATTTTCTAAGTCCCTATCTAGTGGCTAAGACTGGTCAGGACAAGCTGAACCATCTAGAAGAGGTGCCCCGAGCCTGGACAGGTCAGCATGGGACCTGGTCCCTATCTCTTCCCTTCTGGGTGCCCAATGGCCCTCCATACCGAGTTCCTATGGCTCCCCCTTCCACCCCCTCCTGGAGTAACCCAATGCCCCAAGGATCCCTGAGACTCTTTTTTGGCCCCAGTTCCTGCAGGGGCACCCGGGGACGGGATGGACAGTGTTAATGTCCCAAAATCAAGAGAGATGAGGTGTCCAGTCTAGTACCAACCCTGATTTTGTATGACTCATGTTAGACACAGGACAGGTTCAGGGCCACCAAAGATCTCAGTCAGCCCTTGACTTGAGCAGCCTACAGGGGCCCCGAAATGGCTCTCAACTGTTGGGGTTTCCACTTCAGCGCTACCCACAGTCCACAGCAGTCCAGAGCAGCAGGGGTGGCACTGGGTGTTCTTCGCCCTGTGCATCCTTCCCCAGACATCGCCACTTCCTACCACCCCCCCAACAATACCACCCCACCCCACCCCTCCACAGGTTCTGCCACAGTGTCAGGCCTCCTCTAGGAGTGACCATGCCTCTCCTCTGAGGGTTTTCCAAACATTGTTCCACAATGTCAACAGGGTATTCCCATCGATGTCCTCTGGCCTCTTATGGACAGGGCACTGTCCTAGTCTCCCAATTTAGGATTAAGGCATGCCAGACGAGGGATGGGCATTCCTTGAGTGAATGGAACCTTTCTTCCAGCTGGGCCTACTGGTGCATGAGTGTTGAAAGCAGGAACTTAGTCAACACAGTCAATCACATCCTAGGAAGGCACTCTTTATGGCCTAACAACATGATCGGAAGATGCACTCCTCTACATATACACTTTAGAATTCCCAGGGGTACATTTATCATGAAATGAATTATCATTCATATATTACCACATATTCTGGGTAAGACATGCCCTTGTGGTCATTCAAAAAGCACAGAAGTCACCTCTGTGAGTGCGAAAGCCAGTAGCCCCAGGCTGCACTATGGATGATGTAGCATCAGGAAGACCCATGTAATTAGCATTAGTTAAGGAAATCGTATTAGGCAACGGCAGACACAAGATCTATATTGTGTCAATACAAACAGTTTCCAAAGAACCACGGCATTGAGAGCAGCAATAGCATACTATCTGTTGACTATCTTTTGCTCTTGGTGGAAAATATGAAAGGTGGCACGTTTGACAATATTGAACGGGAAGAGCTGGTTCCTGTTCCTCAACAGGAAGAAATGGTAATCTTCACGTACACTGGTGAGACAAGGAGCAAATACAGAAGTACCTCTTTTCAACTCACTATTCTAAATCACATGGCCAATCACCAAACCTCAAATAAGTTTATGAATTTTTAAACACATTTTATATCAAATACATTGTTCACATCAAATTGCTTATATAGACAGCAATTTGTGTTCCATAAGAATATTTCCCAGAGCCCTCACACCCTAGGGGCAGCCCAGCTTACTGTGGAGACAAAGCCCTGTTCTCCCTTCGTCCACCTAAACTTGCTCCTGCCACACCATCTTCCATCATAGTATATGGTGGCTCCAATCTCCCAGTTGCTCAAGCCAAAATCTTGGGAGTCATCCTTCACTCCTCTCTTTCTCTAACATTCACTTTCAATCCATGAACAAAATCTGGCACATCTACCCTAAAATATATCCAAAATCTGACTGCTTTTCACGTCCTTCCTCCCATTGTCTCCCTGGACCAAGCCACCATCATCTCTTACCTACACTATCACACAAACATCTCCCGCAGTCTCCCTGCTTCCTCAGATCTATTCTGCATGGAGTATCCTGGGTGATGCTTTTTTTCTTTCTTTTTTTTTTTTTTTTTTTTTGGTAAAGATTTTTATTTATTTATTTGAGAGACTGAGAGCATGAGTTGGGGGAGAGGCAAAGGGAGAGGGACAAGCGGACTGCCTGTTGAGCACAGGGTTCCACACAGGGCTCCATGCCAGGCTCAGTCCTAGGACCCTGAGATCATGACCTGAGTCAAAGTCAGATGCTTAACCAACGGAGACACCCAGGTGCCCCCGGGTGATGCTTTTAAAAACTAAGCAGATCATCTCCCTCCTCAACTCAAAACCTTCTGAATGCTTCCTGTCATAGACACTGAGTTACTTGTTTTGCTCCCTGCTGTAGTTCCAGGACCTATAAGGGGATGTGGCACATATAGGGGGCTCAACAAATATGTATTGAGTGATTATGTGGGAAAGTGTATAAAAAGATGCTGCTTCTATAGAAACACAAAGAATGACTAGAAACCTAGGGTAGAATGAGAGTGAAGCATGTCAAACGAAGGAAAGAAAAGCTTTTGTAAAAAAAGTGGATTGTGCAGCTCTGTTGCTCTCACCAAGGATCCCAACAGCAGTCTCCAGGGCTGGGGGGGTGATATAGGGGGATTCATTATACCATTCTTTTTACTTTTCATTCTGGAATTTTTCCTAAATAAATAAATAAATAAAAATGCAAAAATCTTGGGGCCAAGGAGTTAATATATATGTATGAAGGAGCTTGTTTAAAACTTACGGTGAATGGGGGCGGGGGGGGGGGGTGGTGCACCTGGGTGGCTCAGACGGTTTAACACCTGCCTTGGGCTCAGGTCATGATCCGGGGATCCCAGAATCAAGCCCTATGTTGAGCTCCCTGCTCAGTGGGGAGCTTGCTTCTCCCTCTCCTTCTGCTGCTCCCCCTTCTTGTGCTTGCTCTCTCTGTGTCAAATAAATCAATGACATCTTTAAAAAAAAAAAAAAAGTGGGGGGAGGGATGCCTGGTGGCTCAGCAGTTTGGCGCCAGCATTCAGCCCAGGGCATGATCCTGGAGACCCTGCCTGGAGCCTGCTTCTCCCTCTGCCCGTGTGTCTGCCTCTCTCTCTGTGTGTCTCTTGTGAGTAAATAAATAAAATCTTAATAATAATAATAATAATAATAATAATAATAAAAAGATTAATGGTGGGATCTGGAGTAAATCGGAGACCGCAGACTCTGCACAAGGACATTCAAATCCAGTTTCTGTCCCCCCCCCCCCAAACCGTGTTGGTATCTAAATAAAATGAGCCTGAATTCAGCCAATTCGTGACCCTTGGGTGGCACAGGCTAAGTCATAGATCCTAAACAATCCATTCACTCAATTCTGGAAGCGTTTACAGGGAAATCCTCAATCATCTAGAAGCCCAAGCACACTGAAGAACCCGGCTTCTCCCAGGACCTCACTTCCACCCCAGCTGCCGGCTGCGGCGGCTCTACCTGAGGCCGTAGAACAGAGCTCCCAAGTGGCAAGTGCTCCCCGACGTGACGGTCGCCCCAGCACGAGCCACGTTAGGAGCGGGAACTCTGGAGACGCGTCAGGCGTCCTCCTCCCTGGGCGAGAGCGGGGCGGAGCGGCCCCGGGAAGCCCCGCCGCACAGGTGCACGGAGCCGCCAGGGGACGCGCCCCGACTCCCTGGGCCAGGAGGCCGGTTCCGGGGCCCCCGCGCGCCCCGCCCTTCGCCTGGCCGCTCACCTGGGTCCCTGACCGCAGCCTCCCGCAAGGTGGCCGCACAGGTGAGCGCTTCGCCGCCGCGCCAGCCACACGTGTGCGCACCTGCGGGACCGGGCGGCCGCACCTGCGGGACTGGGCGGCGGGGAGCGCTGGCGTGACCTCAACCACCCCCTCCCCTTCCCGGCCCGCCCCGGCCCCCGGTCGCCCAAACACCCCCCCCCCGGGGCCCTCCACCCCGGCCCGCACCCCGCGCACGCCTCGCACCGGAGCCGCCCGCCCCCGCCAGCCTCACGCACTGCCAGAGCAGCCCCCACCCCCCCGCCCGGGTCTGTCCAGGATCTCCAACACCTTGCCTGTCCTTGCATTTGCAATCCACCAGCCCCTCCGTAACTTCACTTGGCTTTTCTTTTTTTTTTTTTTAATTTTTTAAAATTTTTATTTATTTATTCATAGAGACACAGAGACAGAGAGTGAGGGGCAGAGACACAGGCAGAGGGAGAAGCAGGTGGAGCGGGGAGCCCCCCGCGGGACTCGATCCCCGGACCCGGGTCCCGCCCTGGGCCTCTGTCTGCGGCCCAGGCGCCCCTCATTTGCTTTACTTGGGGTCTTGCAACCTTTACCAAGTATTAGGGTCACCTGGGGAGACGCGGCTGGGGCTGAGGAGCCCCGTGCTGGCGACACCGCAGCAGCGGGCAGGACGCCACCTGCAGCCGCGAGCGCCCCCCGCGTCCCGAGGAGCCTCCCCGCGGAGGGCATGGGGCGCCGGCTCCGCGGGCTCTGCTCGCCCCAGGCCTCCTGAAACGCCGGCCTTGCACCCCCCGCAACACACACACGCTCAGGGAGACTGGAAGGGTGCAAGAAAGAGCCGTTGCTCTGCGCACCCGTTCACATCTATGGGCAATGCTCTTACCAAATGCATGCCACTGGGGAAAGCTATAAATATAGAATAAAAATTAATTTATATGGGGTATTTGGGTGGCTCAGTGGTTGAGCCGCCTGCCTTTGGCTCTGGCCGTGATCCCGAGATCTTGGGATCAAGTTCCGAACCAGGCTCCTCGCAGGGAGCCTGCTTCTTCCTCTGCCTGTGTCTCTGTGTATCTCTCTGTATGTTTCTCATTAATAAATAAATAAAATCTTAAAAAAAAGAATTAATTTATCTGATGGCATAGTGGCTGAGACTCTAGTTGCAAGTAACAGAAATCTCCTTGAGCTATAGCAGTGGAATGGTTGTGAGTTTCTGGTGGAGAGCTCACCCTGGCCCTCAAATTGGCAGAATGATGCAGGGATCACAGCAGGGTTAGTGCTGTATTTAGAAAAGTTGTGGGGGGGGGGGGGGGGTTCACCTGGGTGACACAATCGGTTAAGCAGCTGACTTTTGGGCTCAGCGCAGGCCATCGTCTTGGGGTGGCAGGACTAAGCCCTGAATCCGCCTCCTCGTTCAGCAGGGAGTCTGCTCGAGGACTCTCCCATCCGACTGCCCCTTCCCCTGTTCTCTCTCTCTCTAACACAAATAAAGGAGTCGTAAAGAAAAAGAAAAATTAGGAGGGGAACCTGGCTTGTTCAGTCAGTGGAACATGCAACTCTTGATCTTGAAGTTGTGGGTTCGAGTCCCACATTGGCCTTAAAGATTACTTAAAAAATGAAATCTTAGTGCTCGCTTCACCAGCATATATACTAAAATTGGAACGATACAGAGATTAGCATGGCCCCCACGCAAGGATGACACACAAATTCGTGAAGCGTCCCATATTTTTGGAATATAAGAAACAGTGAAAGGGATTATAAGAGAAAGGAGAGGAACTGAGTGGGAAAAATTAGAGACAGAGACAAACCATGGGAGACACCTAACTCTGGGAAACAAAGGGTTGTGGAAGGGGAAGCAGGTGGGGGGATGGGTAACTGGGTGACAGGCACTGAGGGGAGCACTTGATGGGATGAGCACTGGGTGTTATATGTTGGCAAATTAAATTTAAATTTAAAAATGAGGGCATCCCCAGGGGCTCAGCGGTTTAGCACCGCCTCCAACCCAGGGCATGATCCTGGAGACCCGGATCAAGTTCCACGTCGGGTTCCCTACATGGAGCCTGCTTCTCCCTCTGCCTGTGTCTCTGCCTTTTTCTCTGTGTCTCTCATGAATAAATAAGTAAAATCTTTAAAATAAATAAGTTTAAAAATTAAATCTTAAAAATAAAAAAGAGGAAATTCTCAGGGCTGAAATAAAGAAGGAACAATTGCTAACTATAGACACCCCTCCAATATTCACAGGAGCCAGAGAAACTAGACTGTTTTGTGGGGTTCTATCATGAAAAAACCTAAAAAGAGAACTTCTCCTTTTAGGCAGAAAAACAAAGTTTGATAAAAAGAATCTGGTGTTTGGTTTGGCCTCTTCTCCAAAGCTGAGGGAGGGGAACTCCAGGAAACCATTCCAAGTTAGTAGGATTCTGAGAGAAAGAGAAACCTTACCTTTCAGGCCTAGGTTGTGTGACTGGCCTTGCCAGCCTATCTTAAGCTACCAGCAGGGGAGTGAGCATTTAAGCCAAAGATGTGGTGATATAATCAGGAGAGGAGCCAATGAACACCCCTCAATTTCTCAGTTCCTCAGAGGTGAGGAGAATGAGCCTGCTCACCTTCTCCTAGACCCCAGATTTAAACCACAGAAGGTGAGATTGGAGGCTTCAGGTTTGTCAAGGACCATCATGACATGTACCAGAGGAATGTGGTAGGAGGCTTCAGGTCTGGAGTCACCAGATCTCTCAAAGGCCTCCCTCTGGTATCAGCTGGCCTCATATCCCTGAAGAGTCTCCACCCATGTCTCTCAGCAACAATGAACTTCAAGAGGAGTGCAGAGTACTTCACCTGAGGAGACATGTCTTCTTGTTCTCTCTTCCTTCTTCCCATGCTAGAGGGGCCAGGCCACCGTGGAAGGAGGGCTTTTGTGAGAGAAGAATGCACTCCTCCATCACTCATATGCACAAACAAGATCACACATAAGTCACTGGGGCCGTAAGACTTCGTGTGCTGAAAAGGAGGAAAGAGCTTTGGATCACACTTGGGGTTTTAAAATGAGTCAGGATTTGTGGAGAGGAAATCTGATTGGCAGTCTGGATTAGATGTTCTGTCCTGGTCCAATCAACCATGGCTGGGGGTGAGTCATCTTATACACTAATGGCAATTGGGTAGCCTTCCTGTAAGTGAGGGAGTAGCTTAAAGACAGCCTGACTTATGGTGCGCATAGCCGACCCCCCGAAGTTTGTCCTCCAAGGGGAGGGCTTCTCCTTCTGACTGGAAGCTGGGAAACTATGAGATTCTGAGCTTCTGAGCAGCCAAGGGTGACTGCAGGTAGGGAGGAGGGAATGAGGAAGCAGAAGAGAAAGAGAAGCCAAAAGATGCACCCCCTAAATACAGCAGGCCCTACACCCAGCCTTCAGCCAGCTTATTCTTTCTGTTAAAGTTTTCTTCCTGCAACGTCCCCATTTTTCACTGCAGGTTCCACGGTTCATTATTTATTTATTTATATGTCCCCACAGAAATCATCTCCCACTAATATATTACCAGAACAACAAAGTATTGCATTACAAACTAGATGGGAAAAGAAAAACCACAGGGACAATGAAAGGATCATTGAGAAGATTAGAAAAACTAAAAATGATTGCTAAGACACTCATAAACAAAACATAAAAAAAAAAAAGTACAAATATCTTAAGGGTACAGGACGAGAACCTGGGACTCTGGTGCATCTTATGCCTGGAGGATGAGGGTGATACTCAGCACCCCCATGAACATATGTGCTATTAGAGAAAAGTGTTTCCAGGTGACTGCCCTGAGGTATTCACCTGTTCGGAAGCGTATGACTGTCAGGATGAATCAGAGCTGTGTAAATTAACCAGTGAGTACATTGTAGGCGCAAATATGTTTTAGAGAGAAAGACTGTAGCCCTGGATTTGTGGGCAGGAGTAGGCGTGCAGAGAATGAAAAACAGAGCTAGGGAGGAGAACAAAACAAATTCCTAATTCTTCTCTTCCAACCGCTTGCACAATTCAGTAGGCAGGCTTTAAGTTTTCAAATAGGACAAGAGATGGGGAGTACCAACTTGAGGTGTCAAGTCCTAACGTAACCTAAAGAATAGTTTTAAATTCGTGCTGTACTCAAAAGGCAGTGTGATTTGAAATAATGATATTTATTTTAAGGGAAACTTTAAAATATATTTCCTCATGCATACTCAGGACTGGATTCATGGAGCCAGGTGGAGTGATCAAAGAGAAGCCTGCTGTCTAGTTCCTAGGCTTTACTTACGTTTCCAAATTTTAATCACCCAAGACCCTTTTGAATGGCCAAGAGCAGGAAGTAAGATCCAGGTCAATGTAAAAAGCATGTTGAAGTCACCAAAGCTGAAGCCATATGTGTCCTGGGATATGGGCTCCCCGCAGTGGGCTCTACAGGCGCCCACCCCAGCCTCCCTGGCCCGGGCTGGACAAGCAAAGTGGTGGGAGTAGAGGCGGGGAGAGGGGGGCAAACAGAAAGGGATCCTTAGGAAGCCTCCAGAGGCCTGGAACTTGGACCATGCACCTCGGAAAGGGGAGAATTGCCCCTCAGGGCCGCTAGACCAGCTTCAGTGGGCACAAGACAAACGCTCCCCGGTAATATGCCGCCCACGGTCTTCTAAAACTCTCCGCTCAACAGGACACAGTAGCATGAGTTCCCCACTTGCACCTGAGAAGTCTCAATAGCATGAAACGTGTTCCCCACCTGACCCATATAGTTCTGGGAAACTTTTGGATTTCCTGCAACTATTTTGTATACTTTTTTTTTTAAAGATTCTGTTCATCTATTCATGAGACACACAGAGAGAGGCAGAGACACAGGCAGAGGGAGAAGCAGACTCCTCACAGGGAGCCCCAAGCAGGACTTGATCCCAGGACCCCAACATCATGCTCTGAGCCCAAGGCAGATACCCAACCACTGAGCCACCCAGGTGTCCCTATTTTGTATAATTTTAAAAGAGCCTACAATCATTATTACCCCATCATTTTCTGGTTAAAAAAAAATGATGGGTGAATGTTTGAAAACCTATAAGGCTAACTATAGGTAAGACTTACGCCTTCATTGAACAATGAAGCCCCCTAAACCAGGGGGCAGAAATAAAAGTTATTTAGCATCAGAGTAGACTGAATATCTTAAATAAAACCGTACATTTGATAATAACCTATTCTGCTCACAATGTAATTCCTTTGTTTACAGATAGAGTGGCATGGGGACACCCGGGGGGGCTCAGGGTTGAGAGTGCCTGCCTTCGGCCCAGGGTGTGACCCTGGGGTCCCGGGATCCAGTCCCACATCGGGCTCCCTGCATGGAGCCTGCTTCTCCCTCTGCCTGTGTCTCTGCCTCTCTCTCTCTCTCTTTCATGAATAAATAAATAAAATATTTTTTTAAAAAAGTTTTTAAAAACCCAGATAGAGTGGAATACTAAAGTGTTTGTTGTTATGTGTCCATTCATTTGTGGACTCAATAGCATTTATTGCCTGTCTTCCCCTGTGTGCAGGTATCATGCCAGGTGCTGGAGTGGAAGGAGGAATAAAAACAATGTTGATAATAATAACAAAGTGGGAAGTCAGCATTTTCTGAGTGGTTATTACTTGACTATCTCCTCCAGCCCTACAGTAATACTAGGAACTACTTTGTGTTTCCATTTTCAAGAAGAGGAAACTGAGGCTTGCCTAAAGCCCCCTAAACCAAAAGAATGGAGCTGAGTTAAGCCAGAGGTGGCCCTAGCATCAGCTGCTCTTAATCGCCCTGTGCATGCCTCTCTGCAATAAGCTAATTAGTTTAAGAATTAATTTCAAAATCTCTAGCAACCAGTACATTCTTGGCACCTATTTGCTAAGTGAATTGAAACTGCATCACTGAATGCTGGATTTGTATTTTAATTTCAACCTATTTTTCTAAAAGAGTGTGTTTCTTACCCTGGTGAATGTGACTGTAAATTATCATCATCTGACCAATTGCCTTTAAAGATTGTTGGTCACCCTTGATATTCTCACTACAGTTTGTCAAGTGTAAAGCTCCCAGATAAATAATAGATCAGGAGAAGAAGTTGCATATTCTAGAAGTTGATACAGTATACTTCCAGAGCATAATGCGCTTTTCCTTCTCTACAGTTTATTCATATTTTAGTCTTGACTGCAATTGCTGGAACTTTCTCAGCTAATTATAATTGAGTTTTTTTTTTTTTTTAAAGAAAACCATTAATTTGGGGGGGTACCTACGTGGCTCAGTGATTGAGCATCTGCCTGTGGCTCAGGGAGTGATCCCGGGGTCTGGGGATCGAGTCCTGCATGGGGCTCCCTGTGAGGAGCCTGCTTCTCCCTCTGCCTGAGTCTCTGCCTCTTTCTGTGTCTCCCATGAATAAATTAGTAAAATCTTAAAAAAAAAAAAAAAAAAAAAAGGAAGGAAGGAAGGAAGGAAGGAAGGAAGGAAGGAAGGAAGAAAGAAAGAAAGAAAGAAAGAAAGAAAGAAAGAAAGAAAGAAAGAAAGAAAGAAAGAAAGAAAAAGAAAAGAAAACCATTAATTGCTAGAACAGTGAAGGACTAGGGAAGGTGTGTGAGAGGGGGACACCTGGTTCTGAAATGGGTTCAGAACACATGGTCTTCCAACAGCAATGTGACTCTGTGACCTCCCATTTTGGTACACACACAGAGGTCATTTTTTAAGGACATCCATTTCAGATCCTCAACTTGCATTTGAAAGCACTGTTTCCTGCCATTAGTCTGCCTGAAAATATACCTCTGGTCCAGGTGTTTGTAGGTTCTCCTTACCACCTCTCCTTTAATACTACTCCCCATCAAAAAATTTTTCAAACTGTGCCTGTCATTCATCCCAAATCTATCTTTGGCTTTTCATTGTAGAACCCAAGATTGTCCAAAAATGTGAAAATCCTGAAACACCAAACAGAGAGATTCCTAAATCCTGGTGTTGAGAAAGTGAATGACTTTAATGATTGATTACATAATCTTTAGGCAAGTCAGATAGTTCTTCATTCTTTGTTATCAATATAAAAGCAGGACATGTTAGCTGAGAGTGCATTAAGAATAATTCTTGATGATATGTTGTCATAAAGCTTATGGTGTAAAACTTGCAAGGAGTTCAGAGAACTGAGTGATAGTGCTATAATGAAACACTCTTCGCCATCTGCTTATTTATGTGAATAAGGTTTCCCAGAACTTACAACTATAAAACAACAGATAGGCATACAATCGATGTTAACCTCTGTAATTCTAGCCGTAAATAATATTCAAACATGGATATATAAACTTATTGAAAAATTAGTTCCACCCATCTGATTATGAAATGCATTTCTAACAAAATTTTACGTTTCATGATTACATATCAAAATTTGTCATATATTCATATTTTTAATCCATGCATTAATAATACTTATAATAACTCAATCCAGAGAATTTTTTAATACTT
Source organism: Canis lupus dingo (assembly GCF_003254725.2). Classification (NCBI taxonomy): domain Eukaryota; kingdom Metazoa; phylum Chordata; class Mammalia; order Carnivora; family Canidae; genus Canis; species Canis lupus. The sequence continues at coordinate 27,623,983 of NC_064245.1, read as the reverse complement.
TGAGCCTATGATCACAAAAACCTTAAATATTTAAATTTAAATGTACATACATATTTTTGTTGTAGAAAAGTTTGGTAGGCCTATCCATAGAAGACTTTAAGCCATAAAAATATTTGACAGTAAAAGGAGGAGAAGGAGTAGAATGAAAACACAGATTTTCGGGAGAAAAATGAATACCGCATTTTTCTGCTATTAAAGAAGAGTTCATTCATGTATTTTTAAAATGGATGAAGGCAGGAATCGAATTGATTTGGTATTTTGCTTCTAATTAATCCAATTAAATGTCAATTGACACTGTTAGGAATTACAGCCTTTGCAAATATTTAAATTTATTATTTTTAAAAATTAATAACTTTAAAATGTGTGCGGGTGTCACTTCTTTGGTTTTGTTTTTAAATGATTAGATGGGGCTGAGGGAGTAAGAAAGTTTGAAAGCTGCTCTATCAAATATAGGAGGTCCACACAAATTCTAAACTCTCATCCCATGGCTTTACTATTTCAAAACTTCTAGTCAAAGAAATGAACACATTGTGATGATTTCAAGTAAAAACTGCTATTTCAGAAAATTATCCAATTAGCACAGCTAGTGCTCACAACACTTGACATGCAATTAAGTCTCATTAAAATGGCTCTTATGAAAAAATCAACATTCATAAATTGTAAGAACAAATGTTAGAGATTGATATTAAATCCCACGTTGATTCATTCACTCGTTCATTCAACAAATGACTGAGACCCTCTCCTAGGCCAAGCCTGTGGGAGGCTCTGGGAGCACAGCTTGAACGAAACTGTTCAGGGCTCTGTTCCTTGCCAGCTTACACTGCAGTGGGAGAAGGCAGTCTGTAAACAGGCAAATGTATAATTAAGATAAGTTTGGATTGAGGCGCCTGGGTGGCTCGGTTAAGCGGCTGACTCTTGATTTCCACTCGGTCATGATCCCAGAGTCCTGGGATGGAGCCACAATCTGTCCTCAGTGCAGAGTCTGCTTGTCTCCCTCTACCTCTGCCCCCCCACCCCCAGCACCCTGCACTGGCATGCACGTGTCCTCTCTCTCTCTCAAATAAATAAATAAATCTTAAAAAAAAAAAAAAAAAGATAAGTTTAGATTGTCTTAAGCCCTGAGGGCGATGAAAACCAAGTGAGGTGATGACAAGTAATTGGGAAATGGAGATAGATGGCCAGAGACCACAAAACTACTGGAGCTCTTCATCTGCACAGGCCCTTTCCGAGGCCCCTGAAGGAAAAGCAGCTGCCGTGTGGAGGCGGCCGTGTGCACACCCATGGCACACACCCCCACATGTCCCAAAACAAAACACAGTCCTTGAAATGCCCTAAAGTCTTAGAGCCCGTGTATAAAAAAAAAACCAACAGAGATTTCTCAAATTTTGACAACAATCTTAAAAATTGCATGACATTGAGTAGTAAACAAATGAGTAGTAAAACCAAGGAAAATTATTCTAAACTCTCAACCATAAAAACACATTTTAATTTAAAAAAAACACATTTTGATCAATACTATTCCAAAGAGTGGATTATCTTCATATTCATTTTATAGAAAATAGTATCACACCATCATTGTCATATGAAGAGGTGACCAAAGAGTACATGGCCAAAATTGTAGAGTAAAAAAAATGTTATGCCAGGCAGTTAATTAATAAAAATACACGTTGTTGGTGAGCCCCAGTGGCTCAGCGGTTTAGCATTACCTTCGGCCCGGGGCGTGATCCTGGAGACCCAGGATCGAGTCCCCACTCCGGGCTCCCTGCATGGAGCCTTCTGTTCCCTCTGTCTGTGTCTCTGCCTCTCTCTCTGTCTCTCTCTCTCTCTGTGTCTCTCATGAATAAATAAAATCTTTAAAAATAAAAATACATGTTGTCCTTCTAGCTTTCCTGATTGGTGTCAGCTTTTTCGTTTTGTCCTTTGTTGTGACTTCTTTTCTTATTCTAAATAAGTGTTCGCTTTTGTGTGAATTTTTGTATTCATAATGTCATATTCTTTTTCTCAAATTACATAAGCTTTGGGCCTCATAAAATCTGTCTGGTCCCTGAGGAAAGCTACTTCCAATGAAGGGTTCTGGAAAGCCCTTCTGAGTTGCAGGACCTGAATGAGGATAGCCACCTCAGGGAGAGATAAGTGACAAGACTTCAAGGAGGCTGACCTTGGCATGGGAGGGCCAGTGTGGCTAGAGCTTGTTCAGCGCCTTGGAGGCTGGGAAAGAGGCTTGATCTTATTCTAAATACAACCAAAAGACCATCTGATTCATACTTAAACATAGCAGCATCAGTGTAAAAATATGTGGAATATTTAAAATAGCCTAAACTCTAACGTGTGTATATATAGAAACATCTTCCCCCTCAAAAAAATTGAAATCACAACCTTTTGTGTGAAAAAAGGTTACTACTGCCCCTCAGTGGTAAAAGAAGAAATGTTCAGAATAACACGATTTGTAAGCTAAAGTAAAACAAAAATCCACCAGCGATGATAAATTCTTTTGTACTAAACAATAAGCCAAAATACCCAGTTTTATAAAATATAAATTTTAAGGCCACGGAGTTAGCAGTATAATTTTCCAGTGGACCTGAGAACACCAGGTGACAAGCTGATTACTAATGAAGAACACACCTGCGGATAGCTCTTTACAATGGACTGTAATGCTCTGGTGGTTACTTCCTCTCTTCCTTCCCTCACCTCGCCCTATCTCGCCGCCTTCCCTACCACCTCCTTCCCTGCTGCCTTCATTCCCCCCATCCTTCTGTGCCTCGCCTCTTCTCTCCACAAGTGTTGATGAGCACCTGCTCCGTGCTAGGTACACGTGTGGAAGTAACCATGGTACACATCTGCTTGTGGCTCAGTGAGGAAGACAGACAGTGAGCAAATAATTCATTAATTGTAATTGTCGTGTCTGGTACTGAAAGAGTTTGGGGTGTCCTGGGAGCACCTACCGAGGGACTACATGAGTCTGGGGTGAGAGCAAAGTTCACTTTGATGAATTGGCCTCAAAGTTGATGGCCTAAGGACCACTGGGAATCAGGCCGGGGAGGATGAAGGGGAGGAGTGTTGCAAGCAGAGGAACAGCATCTGCAAAGGCCGTGAGGTGGGGAAGCAAACGGTGTTTGAAGAACCGAAAGAAGACCAAGCAGGGAGGGCCAGGGGCTGAAGGTAAGACAGCAGAGGTGGGTAGGTGTTTTGTCACGAAGCACCTGGCATGCTGTGAGGATTTGGGCCTTAATCCTAACAGGGTTAAAAAGGTGGGTCAAATAGGGCTCTTCGTGTTTTGCGTGACAGGAACCGTAGCTCCCTGTTCCTGACCCACCCAGCTCCCTAAACCAGCGGCAGCCGTATCCCTAGGGTTCCTAAGTCCATGCAGAGGTAGCTATGCACACACGTGCAAATACACCTCGGTACTTACCATCAGGGAATACCTGGTAGCGTACAGTGCACAGTGCCTTGAATCTTGTTTTTGTCACCTTAACAATAGATTTTAGCAATCATCCCATATCAGTATACACCGAGCGGCCTCACTCTTTTTCTTTTCCTCTGAACTAGATTGTCTGTTGTATGACTGCACCATTATTTATTTAACTAGTCCCCTATTCTGGACGTTGAGTTCATTTCCAGGCTTTTGCTATGGCAAGCAATGCCGCAATGAAGGTTGGTACATGTAGCATTGTCTTCTGGGAAAGAATATCTGGCAGACAAATTCCTGGAAGTGTAATACCTGGGTCAGAAAGCACGTACACTTGGAATTTTGATAGATATGGCCAAAGGCCTTCCCTAGAAATAATATTAGTGTATACAACTAGCAAAGTGTTGTACAATATACAAATATATGACAGGTGACCAAGTGGTACCTCAGTAGAGTTTTAATTGGTACTTCTTTCATTAAGAATGAACTGGAACAGGGCGCCTGGGTGGCTTAGTCAGTTAAGTGACCAACTCTTCATTTCAGCTCGGGTCATGATCTCAGTGCTGTGAGATCAAGCCCCACCTTGGGCTCTGCACTGAGTGTAGAGTCTGCTTAAGATTCCCTCTCCTGGGGATCCCTGGGTGGTACAGCAGTTTGGCGCCTGCCTTTGGCCCAGGGCGCGATCCTGGAGACCCGGGATCGAATCCCACGTCGGGCTCCCGGTGCATGGAGCCTGCTTCTCCCTCTGCCTGTGTCTCTGCCTCTCTCTCTCTCTCTCTCTCTCTGTGTGACTATCATAAATCAATAAAAATTAAAAAGAAAAGATTCCCTCTCCTTTCCCCTCCCCCTCCCCACTATCTCTCTCTCTCTCTAAAAAAAAAAAAATCTTAAAGTAATTTTTAAAAATAATAAAAATGAGCTTGAGCACCTTTTGATATAATTAAGAACCAGTGCTTCAAAAATGAACTATTGGGACTTCATCAAGATAAGAAGCTTTTGCACAGCAAAGGATACAGTCAACAAAACTCAAAGACAACCTACAGAATGGGAGAAGATATTTGCAAATGACATATCAGATAAAGGGCTAGTTTCCAAGATCTATAAAGAACTTATTAAACTCAACACCAAAGAAACAAACAATCCAATCATGAAATGGGCAAAAGACATGAACAGAAATCTCACAGAGGAAGACATAGACATGGCCAACATGCACATGAGAAAATGCTCTGCATCACTTGCCATCAGGGAAATACAAATCAAATCCACAATGAGATACCACCTCACACCAGTGAGAATGGGGAAAATGAACAAGGCAGGAAACCACAAATGTTGGAGAGGATGCAGAGAAAAGGGAACCCTCTTACACTGTTGGTGGGAATGTGAACTGGTGCAGCCACTCTGGAAAACTGTGTGGAGGTTCCTCAAAGAGTTAAAAATAGACCTGCCCTATGACCCAGCAATTGCACTGTTGGGGATTTACCCCAAAGATACAGATGCAATGAAACGCCGGGACACCTGCACCCCGATGTTTATAGCAGCAATGGCCACAATAGCCAAACTGTGGAAGGAGCCTCGGTGTCCATCGAAAGATGAATGGATAAAGAAGATGTGGTTTATGTATACAATGGAATATTCCTCAGCTATTAGAAATGACAAATACCCACCGTTTGCTTCAACATGGATAGAACTGGAGGGTATTATGCTGAGTGAAGTAAGTCAGTCAGAGAAGGACAAACATTATATGTTCTCATTCATGTGGGGAATATAAATAATAGTGAAAGGGAATATAAGGGAAGGGAGAAGAAATGTGTGGGAAATATCAGAAAGGGAGACAGAACGTAAAGACTGCTAACTCTGGGAAACGAACTAGGGGTGGTAGAAGGGGAGGAGGGTAGGGGGTGGGAGTGATTGGGTGACGGGCACTGGGGGTTATTCTGTATGTTGGTAAATTGAACACCAATAAAAAAAAAGGAAAAAAAAAAAGAACCAGTGCTTGTTATGAATTAAAAATTATCTAATTAGGCCAAGAGCAAAACAAAGGCATGGAACTATAATGATGCTTCAGGGACGCCTGGTGGCTCAGCGGTTAAGCATCTGCCTTCGGCCCAGGGTGTGATCCCGGGGTCCTGGGATCGAGTCCCACATCGGGCCTCCTGCATGGAGCCTGCTTCTCCCTCTACCTGGGTCTCTGCCTCTCTCTGTGTGTCTCTCATGAATAAGTAAGTAAAATCTTTTCAAAAAAAAAAACAAATAAATAATTTAAATGATGCTTCATTCATTCAACAAATAGCTTTTGAAAAACAACTCAGCACTAGGCACACTCATAACATAAGCAGTGATGAATCTAAGATGGGTGAGACTTGGTCCTGTCCCAGATGAGCTCAAGTTTAATGAGGGAAATGGATGTGGAAACATACAATTAAATGCAATCCGCAATTCAAAAAGAAAAGGGGGGGGGGGAAGAAACACAGAAATATGAGAGTACAGAAAACTAATCTTTATATGCTACCACTCACATGTATCTTCCTAGACTACTTAGCTTTTAAAATGCAGAGAATTGGGAGAAGCAGGTGACTCATTCTTTTTAACTTTTTTAGGCCCTTACTTGGGATTTTTTTGAAAAAAAATTTTTTAAGATTTTTCACTTGAGAGAAGGAGAAAGAGAGCAAGAGTGAGACTGGGGAGGGGCAGAAGGAGAGAAAGAAGCTCAAAGAGACTCCCGGCTGAGCTCAATCTTGAGACCCTGAGATTGTGACCTGAGCCAAAATCAAGAGTCAGTTGCCTAACTGACTGAGCCACTCAGGAGCCCCTGGTTGTTTTTTTAAAAAACTTAGTTCTGTGCATCAGCAGAAATATCCATAATGCTTTTAATAGAACTGGGATTTTTTTTTATGTTTAAATTAAAAATATGCCTGGAATTATGTTAAAATCCCCTTCCTGAAAGTTGGTGTGGTTGGCACAGTAGGGGAAGGCATACATGACTTCATAAATTCTGAGCCACAATTTTACACAGAGCCCCCCTTTCAACCCAATGTCCCCACTCACCGTGTCCCCCAGGTTCAATCAAGGTATGTTATAATGAATTGTTTTTGTCTTCCAGAAACTCTTGGATGAAAACCAACTTTCTGTCATTAGTTTTATCCTTAGAAAAAGCACTTTGGCACTTACATGCTTTTAAATGTTTTAAAATCTGTTTCTCCCTTCTGGTCTTTGCTTAATAGTAAATTAAGTACTTAGTAATACTCAGTGTAAAATAGAACTGGAGACAAAACAACTCTCAGCTTCCAAATGGCACAGCAGATTAACAAAGGATAAAAGTGGCTGGCAGAAAGAACAGGCCACACATTTTCACCTAAATTATAGATAGCAGGAGCTAAGGAGTTAAAAGCACCAGAACAAGAGGGCATCTGTCAGGACCTGGCACCCCAGTGCTCAGGTGACAATCAGTGCTTTGTGGTGCTGGGCTGGGGCTTGAGTTCATGTGACAAAAGGGAGCTACAAGTACAAGACTCTGCACATCGTGGGCCAGCACTTACATCTAGCTGTGGACAGAACCTTCCGAAGCATGCACCTTCTCCCACCTATGGGCTTTGTAGGTTCATCCCTAGAAATTCTAGCATGAGGTCTTCCTCCCAGGATTAATCAAACCTCCAGAAAAGCCAAACACTTGCTGCTAAGGACACTTTCATCTTGTTCTGTGGCTGTCTTAACACTACTTCCATCAGGATGCCTTCTTCCCAAATCATCCTGAACATTCTAGATTCCTTGGAGACAAGTCTCAGGTAAAATCCATATTCACATCCAAATGCATCCTTATCAGTGGAAGAAGTGCTTTCCCATTAATATATGAATGACGAGGGACGCCTGGGTGTCTCAGTGGTTGAGCGTCTGCCTTCGGCTCAGGGCTTGATCCCAGGATCTGGGATGGGGCTCCTTGCGGGGAGCCTGCTTCTCCCTCTGCCTGTGTCTCTGCCTGTGTCTCTGCCTCTCTCTCGCTATGTCTGTCATAAATAAATAAAATATTTTAAAATATATATATATATATATTTATGAATGATGAGTTTTGTTTGTGTTATAATTTCCTAAGAGCTTTCCTTCATTATCTCAATCTTCACCATAGACAGTATGAGGTTAGTACTAACATCCTCATTTTCCTTTCCTAGTGGTCCATAGTATATGGAAACCAATAGAAACATGAAACTGGCAAATCTCCTGTATCTGTCATTCATTCATTCATTCATTCCACAAATGTTTTCCCAATGCAACTATGTGTCAGGCACTGTTCCAGGTACTGAAGCTATAGAGATAAAGATTCATGATTTCTACTTCCTGTAAGAGATTCATGATTTCTCTTTGCCTGTAGAAAAGAGATTACTCCTTTTCTAAGAAAAAGGAGACAAACATTAAATATGTGCAATAAAATGTCAATTTTGCTGGAATACAATGGAACCCAAAGGAAGGAGAAGTCAATTCTCTGTGTGGAGTAGGGAAAGATAGTTTCAAAGAGGAAAGGGTTCCAACCATTCTGAAAGATGAATAGTGAAGATGAAATAGGAGAGGGCATTTCAGGAAGAAAAAGCATGTAAGTAAAATAATAACATAAATAGATATAAAAATAAAGCATGCAAAAACAAAGCTCCTCTGCTCAATAATGATTTGTAAAGGTAAAATATTTATTTATTCATCAGCAAATATTTACACAGTCCTTAATATATGCCAGACCCTATATTAGGTGCTGAGAATAGAAAAGGGAACAAAGCAAAAAATTTCTGCCCTCAAACTTTAAACAAGTAGAAGGATAAAAGGGACATAATTTCATGGATTGATACATGTGATGAAGAACACAAACCAGAATAAGGAGATCAGTGGTGGTGCTATCTCTGAAGAGATGTGACAACAACAGAGACAACATGTGGAAAGCTAGAGAAAGAACATTATCAGCAGTAGGAACAGTGTGTGCAAAGGGCCCGAGGCAGAAATTAATTTGGTGAGTTGGAGGAACAGCAAGAGACCTGTGTAGCTGGAAAGGGTAAAGGGGAGGGAAAGATAAGTAGGTGCAGGTAGAAGTTTGTATACCTAGGTAAGGAGTTTAGCCTTTATTCTAGATACAATGGAAAGGCACAGAGAGGTTTTAAGCAAGGAAAGATATGATTATTTAGGTTTTTAAAAAATATTTTATTTATTTATTCATGAGAGACCCAGAGAGAGAGAGAAGCAGAGACACAGGCAGAGGGAGAAGCAGCTCCATGCAGGGAGCCTCATGCGGGACTCGATCCTGGGACTCCAGAATTGGGCCCTGAGCCAGAGGCAGACGCTTAGCCACTGAGCCACCCAGGCATCTTGATTATTTAGGTTTTTAAAAAATTGCTCTGGGGTGCCTGCATGGCTCAGTCAGTTAAGCACCCATCTTCTGCTCAGGTCATGACCTCAGGATCCTGGGATCAAGCCCTCTCTCCTCAGCAGGGAGTCTGCTTCTCCCTCAGTGTTCTTTGTCTCAAATAAATAAATAAAATCTTTTTTTTTAAATTGCTCTAACTAGCTTTGTGAAAAATGGCCTAGAGGGAGCAGATTCAGTAGACGAAGTGTATCAAACTAAGAAACAGATTGCAAAATGAGTTGTCTTCCTTTCCTACCTTAATCTCTAGTGCTGCCCAACTCTTTACATCATTACACCTCTATCAGTAAGGATCTGGTTAGAAAAATAGAGCCTACACTAGGCAGTTCAATTGAATGAATTTAACATGGGGAATTGGTTACAAAGACATCAGAAAAGCAGAAAGAGAACAAAGAGGGAGCTGAGACAACTCAGAAATTAGCAATGGCGGGAAGCGGCCATGACCCCTAGGCCTGAAAAAACACAGAAGAGGTGGTGTCATGGTGCCCAAGAGCCAAGGTCACTGGGTGGGGATCTGGAACCTTGGAGCACAGCAGAAGCTAGATATGCAAGTGGACTCAGCACTGCTGCTGATGCCATGGGAGGGAAAGAAGGAAGAAATAGCTTCTGTCCTTTTCCCACCTTCCCTTTGGCTGCGTGTACCCAGAAGCCGCTAGGCCAGGGAGCTGGGAACCGTAGTATGTGGTGGGTCCGGACAATGCAGAGCAAGCAAAGGGCAGGGAAGGGGTCTGAGAGCGCATCTGAGCATGAAATAACAGGCACATGACCAGCCACTTGACCCTCCCAGAATTCTGGAAACGATGATTTTGTCATTATCATCTGTCAGTTCATCCTTCTAAATTGGTCTCTTTTCTCAATCCCAAAGCAACTGCTTCATTTCAAGCGCTTAGCCACTTCCCCTTGGATAATGGAAATGCATTTAGAACTTGTTTCCCTGCCTCTACATTCTCCCATTCCAAAATGCCCACCCCCACCCCACCCCTGTGGTGTAGACCTCCAGAATTCCCTTTTAAACAGAGTTGATTGTGTGCCAATCTTTGCCCACAGCTGAAAATCCAGTTCCCCTGGATAGCCAGGAGCCTTTCATTGTCTGGTTCCCCCAGAACTTTCCCCACATCTTCTTATAAATACACTGTGCTTTAGCCACAAAAGGAGACCTTGAGACTTCCCAACATGACATGTTTTGTCACGCTCACATTTTTGGCTCACACTAGTTAACAATCTCTCTTTGCAACCTTTGCTTCTTCCTAGAATCCTTCAAATCCTAAAAGTCACCTCTCTAAATAAAAACTTACTCAGCAGCCCCAGGTAAAAATGAATTATTCTTTCTGTTGTGTTATCTATATGTTTAAGAACAAGAGAAAAATGCCAGAAATAAACAAAAAAAGGCATATTCAGAAATAATGACACATGGGGTGGGTGGGGGGTGGAGGGAACCTGTCTTCATATATCAGGAATTTACATTTTTTCCAGCTTTATTGAGATATAATTGACATGTAACATTATATAAGTTCAAAGTTTACAATGTGATCATTTGATATACATATATAGCACAAATGTTTACCACAATAAGGTTAGTTAACACATCCTCCATTTCACAGACTTACTATTTTTTTAATGTTACAGTGAGAACATTTAAACTCTACTCAGCAACTTTTAAGAGAAATGCTCATGGATGCTTTGGAAACAAAACACAAGTATCTGATTTTTTAACTACAGGTAAGATGACTCGTTTGACCTAATGAAGAACATACTGGGAAAGGAAAAATTGGGGGCACCTGGGTAGCTCAGTCGGTTGAGTGTCCAACTCTTAATTTCAGCTCAGGTCATGATCTCAGGGTCATGACATCGAGCCCTGCTCCAGGCTCCACACTAAGCAAGGATTCTGCTTGGGACTCTCTCTCTCTTCCTCTCCCTCTACCCTCCCCATACTCTCTCTCAAATAAATAAATCTTAAAAAAAGAAGAAGAAGAAGAAGAAGAAGAAGAAGAAGAAGAAGAAGAAGAAGAAGAAGAAGAAGAAGAAAGAAGAAGGAAAAACTTGTGAACTTTCTGCTTCTGTAGACTAGGATATCTGGAATTGTGGATGATTAGGACAAGCATCCAACTTAAAATGGGTCAGACTTATGACTGAACTAAAAAGAACCTTGAGAGCCCTTGTGGCTCAGGAGTCTACGATTAAATGAATTCATTTCTGTAGGACGGTCCTAGAAGTTCCTAGGGGCAAGGAGGGAATAGACGAGGCCTGCACAGATAATATTAAAGGTCTCATTGTGTTCTTCTGAATGTTTGGATAAGAAATCTGAAAATTACATTAACAAAATATTTTCTATGAACCTAAAAATAACTCAGCGAGCATATTCAAGCCTTTGCAGTTGTTTTACCCTTGTTAATTGTGCCTATTACCAAATTGGTGAAAGATTTTACTGTTGTGTAACAAAATAGCAAAATGTTGAGGTGTGCTCTATGTAGTGTTGTTGAGTATAGTAAATGAATGTATTAAACTTGGAAAATAATCCCTTTTTTTAAAAGATTTTATTGATTTATTTGAGACAGAGAGAGAGAGCACAAGCAGGAAGGAGGGTCAGAGGGAGAAGGAGAAGCAGACGCCCTGCTGAGCAGAAAGCCCCATACCAGGCTTGATCCCAGGACCCTAAGTTCCTGACCTGAGCAGAAGGCAAAGGCTTAACCAACTGAGCCAACCAAACACCCTGAAAATAATTCCTAACTTACTATTACAATAAAAAATTCAAAGCATCTAACATCAAAAACAGAATTCTGGAGGAATTTAACTACAGGCAGATCTTCACAGGGAAGTAAAACTATCTATTGAAAAAGAGTATTAAAATGCAGTCAATAAACCAGCGGTGTGAGTGTGGGAGGACCTGGGAAGCTCTGCTCCATCTGTGAAAAACTAAGGGTTCTCCTTCATAAACAAGTAGTTTATGCACAGGTTTTTTTTTTATTGTTATCACTATTAATACGTTTTTAAAAGTACTATAAGCAACAATGCTCGTCCATTGATGATGGGAACGCAAAATGGTACAGCCACTTTGGAACACAGTTTGGCAGTTTCTAAGAAAACTAAGCATATTCTGAACCATATGATCTAGCAGTGGCACTCCTTGGTATTTACCCAAATTAGTTGAAAATTATGCCCACACAAACACTCACACATGAATGTTTATAGCAGGTTTATTCATAATTGCCAAAACTTGGAAACAACCAAGATGTTCTTCAATAGGTGAATAAATAAACCATGGAATATCCATTCAATTGATTGAATATTATTTAGCTTTAAAAAGAAAAGAGCTCTCAAGCCATGAAATGACACAGAGGAAATTTAAATGCATATTACTATGTCAAAGAAGCCAGTGTGAAAAGACTACGTGCTACATGATTCTGCCTATGTAACATCATGGAAAAGATAAAACTATTGTGACTAAAAAGATCAGTGGTTGCCAGAGACTATGGGGGAGAGAGGAATGAATAGAGACAAGCACAGATTTTTTAGGGCAGTAAAAGTATTTTGTATGATAGTGTAATGGAGGATGCATGTCATACATTTGTTGAAACCCATAGAAGGCACAGCACAAAGAGTAAACCCACCATAGATTTTAGTTAATAATAATATATCAATATTGGTTCATCAGTTGTAACAAATATACCATACTAACACAACTGAGGGGAGGGTAGAGATGGTATATGGAAAATCTCTGTACTTTTTGCTCAATTTTTCTATAAATATAAAACTGCTCTTAAAAAAGTCTACTAACTTTTTAATAACTCTAACAATAGAAAAATAAGTAAAAGATAAGAACTATTTAAAAAAAAAAAAGTAGTAGTGACGCCTGGGTGGCTCAGCAGTTGAGCGTCTGCCTTTGGCCTAGGGCATGATCCTGGGGTCTAGGATCAAGTCCCACGTCGGTCTCCCTGCATGGAGCCTGCTTCTCCCTCTGCCTGTGTCTCTGCCTCTCCCTCTTTGTGTCTCTCATGAATAAATAAATAAAATCTTTTTTAAAAAAAAGAAAGAAAGAAAAAAGGAAGAAGTAAATTACAGGTGCCTGGGTAGCTCAGTTGGTTAAGTGTCTGCCTTTGGCTCAGGTCATGATCTCAAGGTCCTTGGATCCATTGTTGTGACAGGCTCCCTGCCCAGCAGGCAGTCTGCTTGTCCTTTTCCCTCTGCCCCTCCCCCTGCTTGTGCTCTCTCAAGTAAATAAAATCTTTTTTCTTTTTTAAGATTTTATTTATTTATTCATGAGAGACACACAAAGAGAGGCAGAGACACAGGCAGATGGAGAAGCAGGCTCCCTGCAAAGAGCCCCATGCAGGACTCAATCTCGGGACCTTAGGATCACACCCTGAGTGGAAGGCAGATGCTCAACCACTGAGCCACCCAGGCGTCCCTATAAAATTGTTTTTGTTTTTTTTTAAAGTAAGTAAATTAAAAATAAATAAATAAATAAAGTAAGTAAGTAAGTAAGTAAGTAAGTATTCAAATACAAATATAAGTGGCTGATAGACATAAAAAATCCAGAATGTTACTGGTAATACAAATGACACAAATACAAATAACAATGAAATACTTTTGCTCCTATTAACTTTGAAAAGGTATTTTAAAGTATTTTAAGGACAATGAAGACTGGATTTTTGTACACTGTTGGAACAGTGTACATTCATTTCATTTTTTTCATTTCCAACTGTTGGTGGAAATGAAAAATCATGACAGGTTCTCTAAAAAGCAATTTGGCAAGAATCTCAAACACATTTATTTCCCCTGACTCAACAATTCTAGGAATCTATACATTAATGGTACGTGTGTATGGGTGTATATGTGATTTTATAATGACGAAAAATTGGAACAACAAAGGAAAGGCTAAATTGTTTTGCACACTCATGTATGCATTCTGTAGCCAATAAAAACTATGTTTTTGAAAAATATTTTTTTTAATTTATTTATTTATTATAGTCACACAGAGAGAGAGAGAGAGAGAGGCAGAGACATAGGCAGAGGGAGAAGCAGACTCCATGCACCGGGAGCCTGACGTGGGATTCGATCCCGGGTCTCCAGGATCGCGCCCTGGGCCAAAGGCAGGCGCCAAACCGCTGCGCCACCCAGGGACCCCTTGAAAAATATTTTTTAAGTTTTTTTTTTTAAGATTTTATTCATTTATTCATGAGTGACACAAAGAGAGAGGCAGAGACACAGACAGAGGCAAAAACAGTCTTTCCATGGAAAGCCTAATGCGGGACTTGATCCCAGGACCCCGGGATCACGCCCTGAGCCAAAGGCAGACACTCAAGCACTGAGCCACTCAGGCATCCCGGAAAAATATTTTTTTTTTTTCTTTTTTAAAGATTTTATTTATTTATTCATGATAGTCACACAGAGAGAGAGAGAGAGAGGCAGAGACACAGGCAGAGAGAGAAGCAGGCTCCATGCACCGGGAGCCCGACATGGGACTCGATCCCGGGTCTCCAGGATCACACCCTGGGCCAAAGGCAGGCGCCAAACCGCTGCGCCACCCAGGGATCCCCCGGAAAAATATTTTTAAATGGAAAAATGTCCAACCCAAAACCAAGATCTTTATTGGGTTTTCTTAAAAAAAAAAAAAAAAAAAAAAAAAAGATTTTATTTATTTATTTGAAAGAGAGCATGAGCTGGGGAGAAGGGAAAGGTAGAGGGAAAGTAGACTCTGTGCTGAGCAGGGAACAGGAAGATGCAGGGCTTAATCCCAGACCCTAGGATGATGACCTGAGCTGAAGGCAGACACTTAACTGACTGAGCCACCAAGGTGCTCCATTTATTGGCTTTTCTGATATGTTTTTTAAAAATTAAAATAATGCCAATAAATAGGTTATTTCTCAATAATATTTTGTAACAAGCTTTGTTTTCACGTAATAACATATGATGGGATCCCTTCTATGAAAGTATACATATAGAATATCCATATCTACCTTCCATCCTTTTTAAGAGTTTTGTAGTATTTTATTGTGTGCATGTACTGCATACTTTGTAAATCGATCAATATTTTTATTTATAGTAGGCCATAGAATGGATGTAACACTATAATGGTACCATGGAAAACACTACTTTCAGGGAGCTGTTGGTTGATTCTGTGCATGTTAGTCTATCCATCTGCATGCATACAAGAGTTTCTTGAAGTATATACGCCAAAATTTTAATAATAATAATAATAATAATAATAATAATAATAATAATATTGGGGTAATTTAATTTTTCTTTCTTATATGCAGTTGTATTTTCCCAAATATTCTACAGAAAGATTCTAATACTTTTATATTAAAGGAAAAAATTTAATGAGTTTTTGCTATTATTTCTGCTGCCTAGCTGACTAAAAAAGCTCCAGGCATTAAATATCAGCTTTAGGGTGCCTGGGTGGCTCAGTCAGTTAAACGTCTGCCTTTGGCTCGGGTCATGACCCCAGGGTCCTGGGATCAAGTCCCACATCGGGTTTCTCCTTCTACCCCTCACCCCTACTTGTGCTTATGCTCTCTCCCTCTCTCACACACACATACACACACACAATCTCACTCTCAAATAAATAAAATATTTTAAATAAATAAATAAATAAATAAATAAATAAATAAATAAATAAATACCAGCTTTAGGTCCAAAGTCATTAAGGAAGTTGCTCTGTTGGGGTATCCACAGCTGGTAGTTGGGCTTACCTTCTTCCAGGACTTTACTAAGTTTGGGGTCCTCTCCAACTGTTCTTCCACTGGGGATGTCCCCTCCCCACCTTCATTTTGTTTCCTGAAGTCTCCTTCCTCCTTCAAACCCCAGCTCAGGGGCAACCCGGGTGGCTCAACAGTTTAGCACCACCTTCAGCCCAGGTCGTGGTCCTAGAGACCCGGGATCGAGTCCTGCGTCGGGCACCCTGCATGGAGGGTGCTTCTACCTCTGCTTGTGTCTCTGCCTCTCTCTCTCTCTCTCTGTCTCTCATGAATAAATAAATGAAATTTTAAAAAAATGCAAAGCCCAGCTCAGCTCCTACCTCCTTCAGGCAGACTGTTCAGATTATAGTAGGCTATATAGCAATAAAGTGTGTCCTAATTGTTTCCAGGTTTCTCATCTCTTTATTCCAACCAGAATATATGCACCATGAGGCTAAAACTCTTGCTCCTACTTACTTGTATTCCTCACGGTGTGTAGTACTGAAGTGGATACCTAACCAGTAGGTCCGCTCTTAAATAAGAGGACAGAAGTGAGAACATCCAGAACAATGCCGACCACATAGTAAATAATCAATAAATGTTTGTTTTTGTCCGAAAAGATAATTTCTCAACCCAGAATGAACAAATCAGTGAAGGAATATTAAACCCCACTTACTGGCAGATACGCAAGAGCAAGAACCTGAAGAAGGAGCACGGCCCCCTACCCGGGACTGCTATCACATGTTACATTTGGAAGGAAAGTGAACACAAAGAATGAACCAAACACTTTCAGCCGTCTAAAAACCAGTAAGGATGTGTTAAGGTAATTCTGGTTTTAGATTAATTCATTCTTCATACACACACAAAATACCTTTAAGCTACAATTAGATTGAGGACATCTTTGATCATTTTAATCAGTTCATTTGCCAACGCAGAATTTAATTTGCTTTGCAGACCTCTGCACCTTACCTGATCTCTCCATATGTACCATCTGCCCATCAAGGAGATAGCTAAGAGTTTATTTTTCCTAAAGATTTAAAAAATATATTTCATGTCTTTTTGGTAACAATAACAAAAAAACTTTCAACAAGCCCAACAAGGTCCACCTGTGTGGTATAATTTTAGGGACATTTCTGACCAATTCATAAGCTTGTCCATTTACACTAAAAGCTGGAAGAAGAAAAAAAAAACCTGGAAGACTTTGATCAAGAATCAAAGCCATTTATTCTACACTTAGACAAGCCTTAAAAGACCCATCCCAGAGGAAAGCAAAGCACTTACAATCCACTATAAAATATTCTCTTTCCAGGTGCTTACTTGTCTACTCTATATCTTTGTTACTATCCACACAAAGAGGACTCACAAGCTTATATCTCCAGCTTAAGCCTCTGTCTCCTCAGCATCAAACTTGATTATATGACTGGCAGCTTACCTCGTCCTCTTGGGATTCCCAAAGATACCCAAGCATAAAGAAGTCATGCTTACGTGACTCCCTACATCCACCAATACTCCTAACCTGGTTTCCTTCCGTGGCCCCTTAGCTCAGTGAACAAGTCATCCAGCTGAACAAGCCAGAGTCATCCACAATACCTCCCTCTTCCTCACCTCCATGCTGAAACAATTCCTCAAGCCTGGAAAAATTATGTTTTCCTCCCTTTTCTCCAACTTCTTTAGCCAAGCTTTCTCTATTTTAATAACTTCCTAGCCAGTCTACCTGTACTTCTTCCAGCCCCAAACCTAGTCACCATATTATAGCGAAAGCAAAAATTTTAATACAAGTTATACCCCTTGACCCTCCATTATTACAGAGCCTTTGCATATACTCTTTTCTTGACTTGAATCATTGTTTCTTCCTTGATAACTCCAACTCCTTCATATTTCTGCTCAAGCATCATTTTATAGGGAAGCTGTCTTTCCTTGGCCTTTATAACCAGGTCAAATCCCCCCATCACCTAACTCTTTGTTCATCTCTTTCACTGTACTCATCAAGTTATTTTACACTGATTTGTTATTATATTGTGTCCCTCACTAGCCTAAACCATAAAAGCATGGATTTGTCTAATTTTTCTCCTTATTGTATGCAGCACCTAGTATGGCATCTGGTACATAGTAGTTCACAAAATATTTACTGGGTAAGTAAATGCATAAACTAAAATATAAATAACATCAAATCCTTTCCCAAAAAATAAGTTTCTTTGACAGATAACAACCAGAAGGAGAACAAAGCATTTTCGTGAATTAAAGAATATATATTTTTAAATGACACATAGTAGATGTACATTTTTTTAAAAAATTACCTGCTTTAAAACTTTCCTAGAGGGACAGCTAGCTGTCTCAGTCAAGAGAGCTACTCTTGATCTCCAGGTTGTGAGTCTGAGCCCCACACTGGGTATAGAGATTGCTTTAAAAAAATAAATAAAACCTTAAAAAAAAAAAAAAAAAAAAAACCTTGACAGAGTCAGTATCTGCATTGTTCTTCTACGTGCCATAGGCCCCCATTATCCACAGGAATATGCTCCAAGACCCCCAGTGGATGGCTGAAATTACAGATAGTACCAAGCCATCTAAATACTACACTTTTTCCCTATACACACCTATGATAAAGTTTAATTTATACATCAGGCACAGTAAGAGATTAACGACAATAAAATAAAATAGAACAATTATAACAATATACTATAATAAACACTACACGAATGTGGTCTCTGCGTCTCTCAAAATATCTTACTGTACTCACCTTTCTTCTTTTGATGATAAGAGATGGTGAAATGCCTGCCCAATAGGATGACCTACGATGACGCAAGGTGATGACATCCACAGGATGACGCAGCTAGCCTACTAGCTAGCCTACTCTTGACCTCCTGACGACTCGTCAGGAGTATCACCTGCTTCCAGACCATGTTTACTGGAGGATAACTGAAACCACAGAAAGCAAAACTGCGCATAATGGGGAACTGCTGTATTTACGGAGACCAGAACCAAAGTAATGCAATTTGCTTTCAGGATGCTAATGATGAAGTGTTTTTGTGTCTGTTTGGGCTTCCTGAACATTCTTTGCTTTGTGTAAATTTACTTGACTACCCAAGACATTATCAGGACAAGTGAAAGAAAAAGTCGCAAGTGTTTCCACTTTGCAAGTTGGGCAGGATGCCTGGAAGGGACAAAATTTAAGTCTTCATTAAATGAATTAAATGAATTTAAGTCTTCATTAAATGAATGCCCAGCTGTGTAGTGTTAAGGCCCAAGATAAAAAATATCTACTAGCAAAGGAGTTGTCTCTAAATATAAGCCAGAGAATTTGGGATCTCAACTTTAGCCTTTTCAATGTGTGCATGAGACACTCAGAGGGCTAGAAGATGAAGTATTAATCTCCGTAAGTTCAGTTAAGGACACATCCCAATAAGGAAAAGCTGTGGGGCTTATGATTGTTTTATAAAACAGCGTTAAGATCATTGTTTGGCAGTCGTTTGCACATGACAGATTCATGACAATTCACTTCTTTAAATACGAAGCCCCAAATCACCCCTTCTATAATTATGCTTCTTACCCATATCCCTTAGTAACTACACGAACAAATGAGCACTGGCCTGGAGACGGCACTCACAGATCTTCCGAAAAAAAGACGTGCTCTTCCATTTACAAGGATCCTGCTGAAGACACTCGGGTTCTTGTCCCATTTCTCTAACACTAATTAGCTCTTCGGCTCTCACAGGGTCTCAGCTCTTCACATGTGAAATGATGCGATTTTATCTTTTAAGTCTTTAAAGTCCTTTCCAGGGATGCCTGGGTGGCTAAGTAGATGTGGCATCTGATTCTTGATTTCCACTTGGGTCACGATCTCAGGGTCCTGGAATCAAGCCCCGGGTGAGCCAAGCGCATCCCAGACTCTGCTGCTTCTCCCTCTGCTCTCCCTTCTCCTCATTCTCACTCTCTCTCACATGCTCTCTCTTTCTCAAATCAATAAATAAAATATTTGAAGTCCCTTCCAGTTCTAAATTCTTTGATTTGTGCCTGAATCCTTGAGGGTGGATTGGGCTCTCAAGTCACCAACTTGGCCTGCAGAGTCACAGGAGCACTGGGTGCAGAGGGTCCCTGCTCTTTGGAAGGGCCCATTCATAGCAGTAACTTGTGCCACCCTCAAGCTGAGCAGAGGAGAAACCTGTCTTATCCACACAGGCAGAGCCAGAAGCAGCTTCTGAGCTGGACTGACTAGAAGGAGGGGGCAGGAGAAAAAAAGTAGGCAGGGCAAGGCTCCCATGCCGAAGAGGAGGCAATTTTCCCCCAAATGGTATTAACCAGATTTCCCTCCACCACTGCTCTGGCCTCAGCAGGCAGGCCCTTGACCTCACATGCTTCATCTGCAGCCGTGACTCACAGGATTCAACTGAAGAATATCATGTTTTCCATGCCATACTTGTCGTGTTTATGCAGCAGCCCTCTCTGCAGTAAAAAAAAAAAGTATTCTCTTGAGTAACCCTCTGACAGTCATCCCACAACAGAGGGTGTCGGAGCAGAGAAATACCTGTTGATAAGAGATGGTACAAGAAGTCCCTGTACAAGGACTTCTTCAAATAGGAGGCCTACGTTCAACCTGCTCCAATCACTTTGTGCTTCCTTCCTCAGCAGAAAGGAGGGACCCCTTTCTATTTTTTCAAACTGTCTGCCTTGCCCCTCTTCAAGGCTTTACCACAGGCAGGAAGACCAATGCCAACTTCTGGATCTATGAGAAAGTCTTGTTTGTTCAACTAACCTACAAGAAGATTCTAAATTCAATTTCTTTGCCTTGTTTTAAAAATGATTAATAACTTACTGCCTTTCTCAGGATACTTTTTAAAGAATGTTACACACAAAATATATTTTATAATTTTCAAATTTCAGATTTATAATCATGTAATCTCTAAAAAGTTGTCAAAGTATAATTTGCTTAAGACTAATTTGTAAATTGAGGGGATCCCTGGGTGGCACAGCGGTTTGGCGCCTGCCTTTGGCCCAGGGCGCAATCCTGGAGACCCGGGATTGAATCCCACGTCGGGCTCCCGGTGCATGGAGCCTGCTTCTCCCTCTGCCTGTGTCTCTGCCTCTCTCTCTCTCTCTCTTTGTGTGACTATCATAAATAAATAAATAAATAAAAATTTAAAAAAAAAGACTAATTTGTAAATTGAGATCTGTACTTGTCTATAATATACATTTGTCATTTCTTATACAAACATTTCTCGTGAACTCCCTTCTGTAATATTTGAATCAAAAACTGACTTTCATCTTAAATAGATATGTTAGAAAGAATTTTTATGTTTTGAAAAGTCCACAATATGAACTCATTCTTTTACTATCCAGTCCTGCAACTTACCTTGAGTATTTTTAGCCTAAGCCAAACTGTCTATATTTACTTTATGTATGTAAATAACACATGTTCCTTTTAGAAATGCTACTTACATTCCAAAACAGCAGTGACTCTGACTGCCCACTGCTGTCATTCAGGTCGTAAAGGTTCTAATTCAAGTTCCAGGGTGACTGGAGACACCACCCTCATCCTATTGGATTCATTATGAATAACACAAGGATAATGACACTTATAATTACTGCCAGACAGCTTGCTACTGTCTTTGGAGTTCCCCAAAGCAAGATGCCCCAAATGTATGGTCATAATT
The DNA here is from genome assembly GCF_003254725.2 of Canis lupus dingo. Lineage (NCBI taxonomy): Eukaryota > Metazoa > Chordata > Mammalia > Carnivora > Canidae > Canis > Canis lupus. Next base: position 27,602,857 of record NC_064245.1, on the reverse strand, counting down.
GCTTATTAGTTGGTCAGATTACAAAGCAAAGCTTAGCTTCCTCAAAATAAAATGGCATTTTAAAACTGTTTTCTTTTGAGTTACAATGTTTACAAATGAAACACAGAGTGCAAATACAGGTGACCCTTGAACAACAGGGATTTGAACTGCACAGATCCACGCATCCATGGACTTTTTTCTATATATATGCGGTACAGTAAATGTATTTTTTCTTCCATGTGTTTTTTTAATGTGATTTTCTTAGTAACATTTCCTTTTCTCTAGCTTACTTTATTGTAAGAATACTGTATATAACACATATAACATACAAAATATGTACTAATCAACTATTCATGTTATCAGTAAGGCTGCCAGTCAACAGTGAGCTATTAGTAAAGTTTTTGGGGAGTCAAAAATTGTACAGGGATTTTCAGATTTTTGACTGCATAGGGGTCAGCATTCTGAATCTTTACATTGTTCAAAGATCAGTGGTACTCATTTTTTTTTAAGATTTTATTTATTTATTCATGACACACACACAGAGGCAGAGACATGGGCAGAGGGAGAAGCAGGCTCCATGCAGGGAGCTCGATGTGGGACTCGATCCAGGGTCTCTAGGATCAGGCCCTGGGCTGAAGGCGGCGCTAAACCGCTGAGCCACCCCGGCTGCCCCTCATTTGGATAAATACATGAATTGTTTGCATGAAATCAACTTGTAGCTTTTATTTTATTACTAATGTTGAAAATAGTAAAATCCCACTAAATAGATTTTTCTTTACAAGGCAAATTGTGTGTTTCAGTGGTGATGATTCAAAAATGATCATTTCAAATGGCTTAAGATTTTGAGAATTTAGGGATCCCTGGGTGGCTCAACAGTGGAGTGTCTGCCTTTGACTCAGGGTGTGCTCCCAGGATCCGGGATCCGGGAATTGAGTCCCACATCCTGCTCCCTGCATGGAGCCTGCTTCTCCCTCTGCCTGTGTCTCTGCCTCTCTCTGTGTGTCTCTTGTGAATAAATGAATGAAATCTTAAAAAAAAAAAAAAAAAGATTTTGAAGAATTTATTGTCTAAAGTCCGACTGCTCTCTGGCTTTCTCATCCCCACCCCCACCCCACATCATAGATCAAATCTCATAACGGTTTTGAAAGCCTTTGTCCAGCGCACCTGGGTTGCTCAGTTAGTCAAGCATCTGCCTTCAGCTCAGGTCATGAACCTGGAGCCTGGGATAGAGCCCCACATGGAGCTCCCTGCTCAATGGGAGGCCTGCTTCTGCCCCTCCCCTCTCCTCATGCTTGCTCTCTCTCCCTCTCTCTCAAATAAATAAAATCTTAAAATTTAAAAAAAGCCTTTATCCGCCTTCCTTCTGACTCTACGTCCTATTTTTATATGGAAAATTTGTTGACAATTTGATACCTAAAACTGTATGCCTATTTTCATCTGTCTCCATAGTAACTATACATTCAGTACAATCTAAAACATTAGACCAAAGACAATAATACATAGCCAATAAGAAATTGTTCTCTAAGTACTGGATCTCAGAGCCAATCCAATGTATTAACTACGGATTCCATCATCATCTTTGTAATGGAATCAACTGTTCCCTTTAAATGACTCTTTTTGGAGAAATGACATGAATCTGATCTACAAAATTATGCATTTTCCTGAAGAATTGCTTCAGATGTAATGGTAAAGACAAAATAATTGCATAAAATGAAATCCAAAAGGAACATAAATCATAAGGTCAGCGTGGCTTCCCCATGGTTTAAACAGAATTATTACTTCCATCAAGGGACCAATTCCCCTTCCCAGCAGGAAATCATTGGCACTCCCCTGAGTCACTTGCAGACTGTGTTGTTATAAATGTGACATCAACTCACATCCACAATCACAGTCCCATAATTTTTCACTGTAAACTTTTAAAGCCCCAGTTCATGGGCCTGCATGTTCTCTTGATAAAGATGACCGACTCCAAATGATATTTAGCCAAGGGACGGCTATCCTATAGATGCCTGCCTAGGAAGGCTGACCACCACGGGAACTGACATGTTTATTTGTCAGTTTCCCCAGCACCCATTATTATAATGTTCAAGTATTATAACACATCAAACATTACAACATCAGAGACTGCCAAAGATTACACAAACTACAAAGCCACGCTCTTGTTGGTGAATGATTCAGATAATGACAATGACAATATCAATAAGTTTCACAAACTGAAACTAATATTAAAGGAAACAAATGAAGCTTTACTGTGTGGGAAAAGAACATAAGAATCTGGCCTAGAATCAGCGAATCCTATAGTTGGAAACTGCCCTAGAGCTCATCTAATTCAGCCACCCACATGATACAGAAATTTCTTCTACAACATTCTTGACACGTGGTCATTTCCTTCTTCAAGTCCAGTGTCCAAATTTGCCTTTAAGTCAAAATTTGCCTTTCTGAAATGTCCACTTGTTGACTGTTTTCTAGAGCTTTTAAATCAATTTGGTTGCTCCCTATACTACTTCAGTTGGTTTTTAAAAATATATTATAGTAGGGGCGCCTGGCTGTAGGCAGGCTGTAGGCAATTGAGCATCAACTCTTGATTTCAGCTCAGGTCCTGATTGCATGAATCAGGAGATCAAGCCCCATGTCGGGCTCCATGCTTAGTGTCAGTGTGCTTGCATATTCTCTCCCTCTGCCCCTTCCCTCACACTCTTTCTCTCTAAGATAAATAAATAAAAATTTAAATATACATAATAATAGTAAAAATTTAAATATACATAATAATAATAAAAATATCAAGCACTTCTGGAGTGCTTACTATATGCCAAGCATTGAAGTAGATATTTATATGAACTAATATATTTGGTGATTATGAGCATCAACTCTGGAGTCATATTTTCTGAGTTAGAGTTCTGGCTCTGCCATGCACTAGCTTTAAGACACTAGAAGAGTCATTTAACCTCTCTGTGGTGCCTTTGGTTCCTCAACTATAAAATAGGGATAATAGTAATCATGCCTACATGATAGGGTTGTTATTCAAATTAAAAGCTAGTAAACATAAATGTAAAGTGTTTACAACAGTGCCTAGCATGTGATAAACACTGAAAAAAATGTTGTCGTGCTACTCATTGCTACTATTATTTCTATCATAACCTCATCTTACAGATGAGGAGGCTGGAGTTTAGGAAAGAGATAGGCAATATAAGTATGGGATTTTCAATTATCATTGTTAAATCACATCTAGAATTGACTATCCAATGTATTTGCTGTTTCTTGTATATTTGCTATTCCATTTAGCTTTGTGTATTGGTCTACTTACATAGATTCAATTCTGGGAACTCGTCAGTGTTCAATTTTTTCTAAAGGTTTAGAGCCAAAAATATGGCTTCTCCAAAAGAAGCATTCCTAATGTTCTATTCTTCTATGAAACAAAATCATTCAGCATGAACCCAGAGATGATAAAAGTGTGTTTAGAAAACAATATTATAAAATATGTCAAAAATTAAGGATGCCTGGGTGGCTTAGCGGTTGGGCCTTTGGCCCAGGGTGTGATCCTGGGGACCCGAGATCAAGTCCCACATCCGACTCCCTGCATGGAGCCTGTTTCTCCCTCTGCCTGTGTCTCTGCTTCTCTCTCTCTCCCTCTCTCTCTCTCTTTCTCTCTCTCTCTATCATGAATATATAAATTTTAAAAATCTTTTAAAAAATTATAAAATTTTTCAAAGACTTTGATTCAATAATCCCACTCCTGGAAAGTTATTCTAGGGAAATAATTCAACAAATCAAGAAAGCTATATACCTGCAAATCTTTCTCATAGCATTATCAGCTCCATCCCACAAAAATGTTTTAGGGATAAAAATTAAGGATATAGTTAGGTAAATTATGATAGACAGGAAAATTATGTAGCTAATTAAATAACCATTATGGGGATCCCTGGGTGGCGCAGCGGTTTGGCGCCTGCCTTTGGCCCAGGGCGCGATCCTGGAGACCCAGGATTGAATCCCACATCGGGCTCCCGGTGCATGGAGCCTGCTTCTCCCTCTGCCTGTGTCTCTGCCTCTCTCTCTCTCCGTGTGACTATCATAAATAAAAAAAAATTTAAAAAAAAATTTTAAAAATAACCATTATGACATATGAAAAACATTAAAGGAAGTTCATTATATGATACTAAATGGAAAAAGAAAACTCAAAATTGAGTTATACTGGAAATTATCACTACTAAAACATGTGTTTGAAGACAAATTGGGAGAAAATACCCCCCAAAATGAATAATTCTCTTAAAATGGTACAATCACTCGCTCACTTCAAAAAAATTTTGTTTCTGCTTATTCAATAGAATAACTTTTTTCTGCTTATTCTAATATAACATTAGGAATGCTTCTATATATCAATGAAAATGAACTAAAATTGCACGTATAATATCAATACATCTTGACAATAAAATGTTTCAGAAAGATATATATGGCATAATTCCATTTATACTAAGTCCTTAAAACTTATAAACACCACACTATGTATTATTTGGAGTTGCAAACATACATACAAATGTGATAGAAGTTTAAATATTTGAATGGAAACAGTAACCAGCAAATTGAGCCTAATGATTAGTTTTAGAGCTAGAAAGGGAAATGTGACCAGGAAAAGATGACTTCTTCAACTGACTAGAGAGTAAACAGGCTATTTAACAATATTACCTTCTACCAGTGGTTCTCAACTTCCCTGAGAAGTTTATTAAAAATATAGATGCCTGGGGGGGGGGAGGGTTGGTGCTTGAGTGGCACAGTCAGTTAAGCGACTGACTCTTGGTTTCAGCTCCAGATGTGATCTCAAGGTCAGGAGATCGAGTCCTGCATCAGGCTCCATGCTCAGCATGGAGATTCTCTCTCCCTCTCCCTCTGCCCTTCCCACTTATGCTTTCTCTCTCTAAAGTAAGCTAAAAACAAAACAAAACAAAACAAAACAAGAACCAGATGCCTGGGCCACACCACTATAGATTCAGTCAGTGGGCCACTGAAATTTGAAAAGTTCCCAGGAGATTCTAAGGAGCACCCAGTTCTCATCCACTCAATGAGAGTTGGGAAGTGATGTGTTCTTTATTACAACCAAAATATATAATAATGATTCAAATTGATCTGTAATGTTGATACATTGTTTGAGCAATAAAAACACATGATTTGGGATCCCTGGGTGGCGCAGCGGTTTAGCGCCTGCCTTTGGCCCAGGGCGGGATCCTGGAGACTCGGGATCGAATCCCACGTCGGGCTCCCGGTGCATGGAGCCTGCTTCTCCCTCTGCCTGTGTCTCTGCCTCTCTCTCTCTCTCTCTTTCTCTGTGTGACTATCATAAATAAAAAAAAATAAAAAAAGAACACATGATTTAAAAAATATGTATCTTGGATTTCACTTGACTCCTTTAAACTAGAGAACCCTGCAGCTCTCCAAGCTCAGTGTCCATGGGATCTCTGCTCCCCACAGCACTCAGAACCTAGTGTGCATTATGCACGAGCGGAAACCAAGGCCAAGGGGATCAGGGAAACATACTGTTTAAATTGTCATGCGGGTGACAGCACAACTGAAAATGACACCCCCGCAGGATTGGTTTCCCTAGGGACTGAGTTTCACAAGCGCTCCCTTCTAGAGGGCACCTTCTGCAGCAGCAGTTTCCTCCTCCTCGCCCCCCCCCCCCCCCAATAAAGACTGTTCTGTCTCTGCAAGGCGGGCTTCTCAGGTTTCCATGATGCCAGGCCAGCGGTGCAGAATCACCCCGTGGCCAATGGAAGGATACCCAATTGCCTGGTAAGGCAGTGCCTGGGGATGGCCTTGAAGTGAGTAGAAGCCAAAGGAAGCTGCAATGGCCAAGTCAAGGCAGACCCGACAGGTCTGACGGCCCTCCCTAGCCTCGCCCTCCCCAGCCTCGCCCTCCTCTTTGTTCCTCTTCTGCAGGCTCTTTGCACCGACTTCTGCCCTGATTCTTCCAGGTTTTCTTTAGAAACCAGGGTGGGGGGAGGCCTGGGTGGCTCAGCAGTTGGGCTCTGCTTTGGGCTCAGGTGTGATTCTGGAGTTCAGGGATGGAGTTCCACATCTTAAAAAATAAAATCAAGAAAGAAAAGAAAGAAAGAAAGAAAGAAAGAAAGAAAGAAAGAAAGAAAGAAAGAAAGAAAGAAAGAAAGAAAGAAAGGAAGAAAGAAACCAGAGTGGAGAATGTTAAAGAGAGGATGTTAGGCGGAGAGAAAGCAGTAACTTTTATAGCAGGACAGACAATGAAATAAACGAAATGTAGGAAAGTTAAGGAAAAAGACAAATTAATAGAATAACCTTTATGGCCTAAACTGTGGTCTCTTAGCAACTTAAAATCAGGTACTTTTTTTTTTTTTTAAGATTGTATTTATTCACGAGAAAGAGAGAGAGAAAGAGAGGCAGAAAAAAAAAAAGAGAGAGAGAGAGGCAGAGACACAGGCAGAGGGAGAAGCAGGCTCCCCACAGTGAGCCCCACATGGGACTCGATCCAGGACCTTGGGCCGCACCCTGAGCCAAAGGCAGACGCTCAACTGCTGAGCCACCCAGGTGCCCCCAAATCAGACACTCTTAAAGACAAAAAAAATGCCCCCTTTTGGTAAAACAGCAACAACCCGCTATTGCACTATTTACTGCACAATCTGTCGTCAATGAAGCCTAAGTTCTCACAGGACGTTCGACACTTGAGGTCCTGTTGGTCCCAGGATCTTGGTACAAGCAGAATATTCTCACTAAGGAACTTGAAAACCCCTTGGGGTCACAAAGAGTTAAGCGTGGGATTAAAAAGAAAGAAGAGACATAGGGGAATGAAAACGGCATTTGCTGAAATTCATTTTTACTAAAGAACCCAAGATTGTTAAACTGAATATTTCAATAAAATATTCTGGCCAAGATTACCTAAGGAGTGCCATGTTAAAAACAGTGACTTCCTTTTCTTAGAAAGGGGAATCTGTGTCAGTGGGTGGTTCTTGTGGCTCCTTTGTAGGAAGAAGTTCATTTGTAAAGGCTCTGAAAAGAGGATCTCAATTTTCTCCAGACTGGAGAAACAGGATTAATTCGGATGTATTACAGCCAGATGTGCATGGAAACACATGTGGGCAGAAACAGGAAGGTCAAGGAATGCTACTGCTGCTCTTATGCCTGGAGTTCAACTTTTAAACATTTATTTCTCCATAGCTAATCGTCCGAGCATCAGAAACAAGCTAAGGGATTAAGCCGTGTTCCAAGAACAGTTTTGATAATATTAATTATGTTGATAAATAAACTCAGAAACAATAAAAATAAATCAGGCCACATTTCAGCTCCAGCGTCTGCCAAAAAGGACCTAATAACAAGAGAAAAATTATTTTCTTTCTTTTTTTTTTTTCTATTTATTATTTATGATAGTCACAGAGAGAGAGGCAGAGACATAGGCAGAGGGAGAAGCAGGCTCCATGCACCAGGAGCCTGACGTGGGATTCGATCCCGGGTCTCCAGGATCGCGCCCTGGGCCAAAGGCAGGCGCCAAAACGCTGCACCACCCAGGGATCCCTATTTTCTAACTTCTACAGGAAGTCTAGCTATGAAGACTGAAGCAGAAAAATGAAAGCAAAAAAAAAAAAAAAAAAAAAAAAGAAAACCTTTAGAAAGGAAAAAGAACAAAGCATTTTGCTATTTCAGTAATTTTTGTAGTCATTTAAAAAAAAAAAAAACGTTAGTGACTAATATGTACAAGTGGTTCCCTGGAATTATGTGAGTAAGTTATCTGACAAGAATTTGCCTCACACTTAACTAGTCGTTTGTGTCATCATCAAGTAAAGAATGCCAAGACTTATGCATAACCTGACATCTTCAGAAGCAAAGACCAGTCAGACAAGTTTCCAGATGGAAATAAAAATAAATGCAAAAAAAAAAGTAGAGACCGGGATTACATGGAAAAGAGAGTTTATCAACAAAGAGAAGACATATAATTTTTGGTTTCACGTGAATTAAAAACTCATGGTCCAATTACAAACCCAAATTAACTTAAAAGTCAACAAATCAATCAAATAAATTAAAAACCCAGCACAAACTCTCCATTATCATTTAGATATCTAAATATACTACTTCGTCAGATCATTCTAAGGACTATAAACATGGCAATAAACAGCTTATATACATATGAGTTTCTTTCACATCACAGTGTAGAATGGTTACCTCATTAATCTCATGCTACTGTGAGGAAAACTGAAAAAGTGATGACAGACCCATCAGTAAGAACACATAATCTAGAATGTCGTTTTCTAAACTAGGTCACAGGCATAGTGAATACAGAGAACAAACTGATGGTTACCAAAGAGAAGGGGGAGAAGGAACGGGCAAAATAGGTGAAGGGGAGCTTCCAGTTACAGAATGAATAAGTCACCCTGACAAAAGGGACAGCATATGGAATGTAGCCAGTGATATTGCAGCACATGGTAGCTACACTGGTGGTGAGCATGGCATGATGCATAGACTTGCTGAAATCACTATATTGTGCACCTGAACTTGTGTGATGTGAACAGACTATACTTCAGTAATAAAATAAAATGAAAGAAGATGAAGTTAAAATAAACCAGGCTACAGGTGTTAGTCAGTTAAAAGAAAACAACAGGCCCAAAATGGTATCCCTTAGGCCACATCCACAAACCAGGGCTTAATACCAAGTCTAATTGCAGTTTCAACTTCCCCCAGAACTGCAGTCTGAACCAGCCAGTCACTTAGGAATTTACTGATCACCAAAGAGTGTGCCACAGGGGCCCTCTCGATCTGCCAAGGATAGATGGAGTAATCTGCGTGGTAAGACTCCCTGCTTTTCCCACAGAGGAAAACTGACCTTGCCTGGAACAATCCTTTCTCTGTGCTAGTAACTCTCTTGCCCTCCGCCTTCCTATAAAAACCTTACATTTTGTACAACATCTAAGAGACCTCCTCTACTTGTTAGGATGCTAATTCATGAATTTTTTTAAAGATTTTATTTATTTATTTCAGAGATAGAGAACATAAGCAGGGGTGAGGGGCAGAAGGAGGAGAAGCAGTCTCTCCTCTAAGCAGGGAGCCCGCTACGGAACTCCATCCCTGGACCCCGAGATCATGAACTGAGCTGAAGGCAAATAGAAGCTTACCCCACTAAGCCACCCAGGTGCCCCTGATTCATGATGAATTTTTTTTTTAATTTTTAAAAAGATTTTGTTTATTAATTTGACAGAAAGAGAGAGAGAGCAAGCAAGAACAAGCAGGGGGGAGCAGGAAAGGGAGAAGCAGACTCCCCCCTGAGCAGAAGCCCCATGCAGGGCTCTATCCCAGAACCCTGGGATCATGACCTGAGCCAAAGGCAGACACTTAACCAACTGAGCCACCCAGGCCCCCCTGATTTCTCAAGATTCTTAAATTGAGAAAGACCTAGAAAAGGATCCAGGATATAGACAGCCCAAACATTCTCAATTTAGCAAGACTAGAAACTATAACTGTACTAAATACTCATTGTGGGCCTTTCAGAAATAATTTTTTCCTTTCAGAAATATTTAACAATAATTAAACACTTAAATATGGAAATGGTTCTGGATTTACATGCATCTAATACTGACTCTGTCCCTAATATAGAGCAAAAGACTTCACAAACACACTGAAACATGTGCCATCAGATAAATTGTGACTACGCAGAGAGGTTAAGTCATAACTTCACAATATTTAATTGTGACTTCACAGAGAACTTGCCCAAGATCACACTGCTAATAAGTGGGGAAGACAGGATTCCAAGCTGTTGCTATGGCCCCAGGCACCGTGCTCTTAACCACCATTCTGCATGAGATGTTGCTGCTACTCGGTTCATTTGTCCTCCCATTCTAGAACCCTCTGCAATGCAATAACAATAATTACTTGGGAGGAGGAGTCCTCTGTGACATAAGGAAAATAATTCTTGATGGAATATTCTGTTCTTTTCCCAGCTCTGTTGATTAGCCCAGTGAACAAGGACAAGTGTCTCTACCTCATTTCCTCTCATTTCCCAAATCTAAAAAAAATGCTGACATGGAAATGAATAGTCTCAAAAGTTCTTCTCACTCCTAGATTCAAAGTTTTAAGAAAAAATATATTCTCCAAGTTAAGGAGCATATATTTTAAATTAAGGAGTACGTCATAGTTTAAATTATATGTCTTTGTCTATAATGACATGTTTAAGCTTGAGCATACCTTAAAGAAAACCCCATAGGATTTGTGTTTGTTTTTCATAGTGGGCTTTAAACATTGGATTTTGGTTAAAAAAAAAAACAAACCCTCAACTTTAATGATCTCATTTCATTCACTCTTTTCAAGAAGATGAGTCCAGCTCTGACAATGCTTGGACTCATGAAGCTCCTCTCCTGAGCAGAGACAGGCACTTTCTGCTGTGACATGGGGACACCTCCCTTGACATTATGACATGTAGGTAGTGGTGATGACCAGTGTGGATGGGAAATGGAGAATAGCGGAATGCAGACACATAGGAGTGAGACAGGTGGCAGCACAGGAGAGAGTGGAACCCACCTGACAGAGTGACACCTCCAGCTGCCCAAACTCATGATCAACATTGACTTTGCATAAGGGAATCAAGCTTCAGACAGATTAGTGTGTAAGTGGTTCCCAATTTAGACCCAAGTTGTGCTAACACCCGCCATCTGGCCTTAACACCACTTCTTCCTTCTCTTGCTCCAACTCACGCCTCCACATGCTTGCACTACTGCCTAGACAATAGCTGAGAGTTGGGTGGAATCCCTGCTTGGACAGGAGTGGGGACAGAATGGGGTTGCAAAAGGAGTCTGATTTCTTGAGCCTCTGGAGCTAGGAAAGAGCAAGAAAAGGAATCCAAGATGATGACATCTCTGAATATTCTCAGTTCTATGAAGTTGGAAGCTGATACTGTACTAGATACTCATAGTTGATAGCTAACATTTATTGAGAGCTTACTAAGTGCCAAGCACAGCATTTATGTGTACTAACCCATTGTTACCCCCACCAACCCTGTGAAATAGAAACTAATATCCCTGTTCTATAGGTGAAGAATCTAGGCACAGAGAAATTAAATAGGAACTGTGTTACAAAGGCTCCTAACTCGACCTTATGCTCCCTTGGCACAGAAACTTCCCTGGAAACCCAGAATCCATCTTATTGGTAAGGAAAGTGAGACCAGCAATGTTAAGAGGCTTGTGTAAATCCATATAGCTTTCTTAAAAAAGTATTTTATTTATTTATTTATTTATTTATTTATTTATTTATTTATTTAAGAGAGAAAGCACGAGTTGGGGTGTGGCAGAGGGGGAGCCAGAAAGGGAGAAGCTTAGTGGGGAGCCTGATATGGGACTCAATCCTAGAACCCCAGGATCATGACCTGAGCAGATGCTCAAATAACTGAGCCACTCAGGTGCCCTCCATATAGCTTGTTAAAGGAGTTGTCAAGAAAACCTGAAGAGGTATCTGGGTGACTCGGTCAGTTAAGCATCCGACTCTTAGTTTTGGCTGACGTCATGACCTCAGGGTCTTGAGACTGGGCTCTGCACTGGGCACAGGGTCTGCTTGAGACTCTCCCTCTCTCTCTGATCTTGCTCTCTCTCAAACAAATAAATCTTTAAAACTATAAAAAGGAAAGGAAGATAGAAAACCCTAGAACTCCCAGCTTCTACAATAGTAATTCTTTTCTTATCTTTTGCTGACTCAGACAGGATTGAGGACATGAAGGGGACATGTCTTGAGTTTCTAATTCTTGCTTCATGTAGAAGCTGTTCCATGTCCTCGCTAATTTTGTTGCCCAGCTCTGGGAGGTTCTGGCTTTCCTGAGATGAGGCACCCAAATTATAGTCTGGCTGAGTATCTCTATCTCCTTCAGCAGGGCCCAGGCCAAGGCCCACTGTCCTTCCTAAGACAGTTGACCCACTTTGAAAAAGAACCAAAAAGCCACTCCTCCTCAAGGATAAAACCATCTGCCACTCTGAGCAGAACTTGCCTCAACTCTGATGAGCTTCTCTTTTTTCAAAGTATCTCACAATCACACACATCACAGTGTGTAGGCTCTTGGACCAGACTGAGAAAGGCCTAATCCAGCTCTACTGCTTTCTAGCGGGGCGACAAAGAAAAGTGACTTAGCCCTTCTGTGCCTCAGCTTCTTCCTCTGATAAATGAAAATCAACCTCATAGGGTAGTTGCAAGGACCTATTGTGCATGAATACTCATCAAGCATTTAATGTTAGCTGTCATTACAGGCGGCATTTGTTCTGCAAAATTAACTCACCATGAGACATGGCTTATAAATGTCTTGCTAGGAAAACGTTAAAATCTCTCAAATTCAATCAGTGTATGGGAATTATATATCTGAAATAGTCCAAGACAGTCCAACATGAGCTTCAGTATTCCAAGATCTGTCTTGGAATTCCCAGATTAAGTCTTTCTCTCAGTATAACCTACAGATATATTTTCATTCTTCTTGAGCATCCTGGAGGTAAGTATTAAAATGAAAACACATAAATAAAATAAAATCACACATACTAACTTCTAAGGAAAAACAATAATTTTCAAAGGTAGTGTACTTCTAGTGAAGTATATTAAGAGAACAAACTAGCCCTCTGTGCACATGAGGATGAGTACAGAGACCCAGCTGCATGGGGGAGATGGCATGGCAACTTAGTGCTGAGCCACACTGGCATCTATTTGTTGAGTCAGACCCAAGCTTCTAAACTTACCGAGCTCATTATCCTGTGTGCATACCAGGCCCATAGGCTGAAATTGCAGCCTTTTTTGCTTCTTTTTCCTTAAGCAAGATTAGATTCTGCTACAAAATATCCCTCATCTTCAATGTGAACTTCTGCAAAAGGGTGATTGCAAGTATGAGTTTATATAACTCCCTATGCTGTACCCAGTGCCCAAAAGTCAGGGGATGAGGGTGAAAGATTTGTTCTCCAGGTAATGTGAATTTCAACGTTTCTGTCTTTAGAAAAATTTCCACACGCTTTGTTTTAATCAAAACATTTACGTACGTGTACACTGATTTTTGTTTTGGTTGGTATGTTGACATATTGGTTGGTGTGTAGACATATTGTAAAGTCTACCAAACAAAATCACAAGAAACCTGTTAACTCAGAGGTGTTTAGCTTTCTCAATTAATTCACATTGATTTGTTTCAAATGCTTCGCTCTTCTGATTAGACAGCAAAAATAGTTTGAGAAATTATCAAAATCAATCACCACTTGAAATGTAGGTCTTCTAAAAATGAAACTATACCTATTTATGAGTTGAGAATCATATTATGGTTAAATCAGATAAGAGATAGGAAGGTGTAGTCAAACTTATTACATTCCATCTTCCTGGGTAGTAATTTAAATTTAAATAAATTTCATTTAAATCAATTCCATCCTAAAGTATGTGCATTGATGCAATCATTATGAATTGTAGACGGAACAGATTTAGGTAAATAGCACTCAGAGTTTAGTAGGATGAGTTTAAAAAAAAAACAACAACACCTGTCATCTTGTTCTGATTAGTCAAAGAAAACATCAGAGAATAAGTACCTATTTGGAGAAGTCTGTGATATGAAAAGTGACTTTTTGACCTCATAGAAGGGATATAATAGAAAAAGTTTTCAAACTAATTTTTTCAAATCAATCCTACCAGATTTTCTAGACATTGTATATCAACTCATATACTTGATGCTAATCAACTTTTATTTTTTTAATAATGGTATATAAGAAGTTAAATGAATCATTAATCAGTATTGTGAAACTTCAGCCGACACTTCAAATTCATATTTATTTTATAGTATGCTTCAGATTTTTTTTATGCTTCAGATTTTTATTCTAAGAAGTCACATCATCAAAATCAGTAATTAATCCATATGAAATAGTTAATATGAAGTTCTAACTCAGAAAAAATCAGAGAAATTATTTAGACAAAATGAAGCCACTTTTTGGAGGCAACAAAATTTCTGATTTCTACTCTGCCATAGATACAGATTGAGTATGGATATTTATAAAATTAAATGAATGTAATGGCATTTTTTTCTTTATCTTCCGCACCAGAATCTTATTTCATTGAATTTGCTTCTGTTGTCTTGCCTGCCTCTGACCTGATCATTCTGATAGCAGAGACAGTTTTTTGTTTGTTCTGGGTGTGGCCTCATCCATGTTCGGGAAAACAGCAGAGCAAAGCAGGATGCACGTGTATGACCAAAACAGAGGAATGCTAGCAATTTTATGGGTTTTATACTCAGTGGTGCTTCATATTAATTTCCTGTGATTTATGTCTTAATGCTTAATTGCTCCATTTTGCAATCGGCCACCAGCTGCAGATAATGCAGGTCACAGTCACCAGATTAGTCAGCCTCACCTTCCTGAGACCATTCTGCACATTTGCCAACAGTGTTCAGAACCAAAGCCACCAAAGGGTCACAATAGGGAGACGGTTGGGTAAGAAAAGCTGGTTTTAGGGGCACCTCGGTGGCTCAGTTGGTTAAGCATCTGCCTTCAGCTCAGGTCATGATCCCAATCCCAGGGTCCTGGGATGGAGCCCAGCATCTGGCTCCCTGCTCAATGGGGAGCCTGCCTCTCCCTCTGCCCCTCCCCCTGCTTGTGTGCACACTCTCTCTCTCTTTCTCTCTCTCTGTCAAATAAATAAATAAATACAATCTTAAAAAGAAAAAAGAAAAGCTGGTTTTAAAGCTGTAGTTCTCAAAGTGTGATCCCTGAACAAGCCGCATCAGCATCTTATGGGACTTGTTAGAAATGCAAATTCTTGAGCCCCACCCCAGACCTAGTGAACCAGAAACTGGAAGTGGGTCCCAGCAACCTGAGTTTTAACCAGCCCTGCTGCTGCTTTTGATACACACTGAAATTTGAAAGCCATTGAATTAGACTGATTCTCAAATGTCATGATGTTTTTTAAATGGATGGTGTGATGTTTTTATAATAAAGTTTCAAAGGACCCAAGATAATGTTCATATTACAAAAAAATTAGGGGAAGGGGCACCTGATGGCTCAGTCAGTTAAGTGTCTGTCCTCAGCTCAAGTCATGATGCTAGAGTACCAGGATCAAGTCCCACCTCGGGCTCCTGCTCAGCAGGGAGTCTGCTTCTCGCTCTCCCTCTGCCTTTCCCCCTGCTCTTTCTCTCTCTCTTGCTCACTCTCTCTCAAATAAAGAAATAAAATCTTGGGCAGCCCGGGTGGCTCAGTGATTTAGTGCTGCCTTCGGCCCAGGTCGTGATCCTGGGGACTTGGGATCGAGTCCCATGTTGGGCTCCCTGCATGGAGCCTGCTTCTCCCTCTGCCTGTGTCTCTGCCTCTCTCTCTCTCTCTCTCTCTCTCTCTCTGTGTGTGTGTGTGTCTCATGAATAAATAAATAAAATCTTAAAAAATAAAATAAAATCCTTGACCTCACAGAGTTTACATCATGCTTAACCAGGCCAGGAAGGCAGGAGTCAGGACTGACCCGCCCAGGGAAGCTTAAATTGTGGAGCATGCATATTTAATGAACAAGGACAACTGAGACCCTCCCCACTCCCATCCTTTCCCCCACTCTTTTGCTTTCCTGGGATCTCTCAAAAGGATGTAGATACCAGCCTCCAACATGGAATTTGGCATAACCAATATTTACTACTGCATTTAGAGAATCAACAAATTTATTTAATATTTAATTATTATGAATGAATTCAAGAATTAATGAATTAAAAACAAAACAAATAATGAGTATTTGTCCTCTTTCTTTATCAGACTTTTTAAATTTTTAAAATCCTGTTCCTTCCCTGGGTACAGTCTGTTGTTGCTGTTGAGGGATTTTTGGTAGTTATTATTTATTTTTTTTAATGAGCCTAGTGTTATTTTTATGGGAGTACTTTATGCTAGTATAAATTAATAGGCTTACTTTTTCTAAAAACAAATTTAGGCCATACAGTAGCTTTCAATAAGAGATAAATAAATAACACATTTATTGGGTTAGAAATATAATTCCAAAACCATGAAAACAAAAAGGAAGCATATACTCTAGCCCCAGAGGCTAGCATGGAAACTGTGCATGATTATTAATTCTATTTTGCCAACCAGAAAAGGAAAAGTAATACAATGTATTGCTCTTAGAATGGGAAATGAGGAAACCAGTTTTTCAGAGGGATTTTTCCTCTAGTACTGCCTCCTAAGATAAAATAAACCCATCATGTGATACCCCACGTAAGGAAAAAAATGGTAAGCTATGTTAGTCAGTAACAATAGTTTTATAGCAAATCTGGTCCTTGCACTCTCTAAGAGATAAACTCAGAGGGCAGGTGGGTGGCTCAAGGCAGTTAAGCATCTGACTCTTGGTTTCAGCTCAGGTCATGATCTCAGAGTCTTGGGATCAAGCTCAGCAAGGAGTCTGCTTGTCCCTCTCCCTTTGCTCCTCCCCTGGCTCTCTCTCTCTCTCTCTCTCTCTCTCTCTGGAACAAATAAATAAAATCTTAAAAAAAAAAAAAAAAGATACTCAGTAATGGGGGTTCCAGATAGGACTAAGTAAATGTTGCCTAAATACATAGTTTTACAGTAATCTAATGTGGTACAAGGACAGATCTTAAGTAGCCAAAAAGTGGATGGAGAACAAGTCCCTTAAATAATCTTGGTAATTGTCACTTATCTCTGCTAAGTTTTTGAAAAGGGTTAAATAATTATAATTTGAGGTTATTCTCCACCTAGATTATAGCATTCGGATTTTATGCTACTGACTGATAGAGGATAGAGGATACATAAATCTTGTACGTCAAGCAAGCAGGTGGCAAGGTTGTTACTCTATTAAGCAAGTTGAGAACACCTCCCCAAACTTTCTGCTCAGAGAGAAAGAAGGTGGACTGCAGAACACCTGAGCCAAGGCCAGAATTTTTCTTCAAGAAACATCTTTGCCTCCATTCCAGGACCTGGGTGAGGCCTCTGAAGAAACACATAAATCTGCAGAATTGCATGGGACTCATCTTCCTGGCACTGGTGCCTGGGCAGAGCTGACGTACCTAAGCTCGACCTGGAAATTTTTCAGAGCAGGTATCATCAATTTTGCCACAAAAAAAGTCCAGTCCTGTTCCTGTGGAACATTTGATTCCGAACAGCATAATTTCCTGAGGTGCCTGCCAGAATGAATCAGCTACAAAGTATACGGCCAGGCACCTGCATAACTTGACCTGCTTCATGAAGCTATTTGAATTCTGGTGAATGACTACAGAAGGCAGCAACCAACGCTTAGAGCCATTCTTTCTGGAAGAAGTTAGGTAGTGGAAACAATGGTCTATAGAGGTCCCCTCCCCCAAGCCCATAATACATGCTATTAAAACTAGATCCTAATCACACAGGCATAGCTGCATGATCTGCTATGGCAAAAAAACCCTGTGTTCTAGGTAACCAAAAAGTGGCCTCTTAGAGATTGTTTGATCTCATAAGCTTCTCTTGGCTCTCTTAAACTTTGACAAGGCATCAAAAGAAAGTTTTTTTTTAAAGGTTTGATTTATTTATTCCTGAGAGACAGAGAGCGAGGGTAGGGGGGAGGTGGCAGAGAGAGAAGCAGGCTCCCTGCAGGGAATCTGACGTGGGACTCGATGCCGGGACCCCAGGATCACGGTGTGGGCCGAAGGCGGCGCTGAACCGCTTGGCCACCCGGGCTGCCCCATTTTTCTGCTTCTTGATTCTTTTGTCTCAACAGCATACCTTGAAAATCACTTCATACTAATATAAACAAATTTGCATTCATTTAAAAAGTTACTTACTGGGGCACCTGGCTGGCTGAGTTACAGAGCATGAGACTCTTGGTCTCAGGGGTTGTGAGTCAAGCTCCACATTGGGTGTAGAAATTTCTTAAATAAAATATTTTAGGGGTGCCTGGGTGGCTGAGTGGTTGAGTATGTGCCTTCCCCTCAGGGCGTGATCCTGGGGTCCTGGGATGGAGTCCTGCCCTGGGCTCCCCGCAGGGAGCCTGCTTCTCCCTCTGCCTGTGTCTCTGCCTCTCTCTCTGTGCCTCTCGTGAATAAATCAAATCTTTAAAAAATAAAATAAAGTATTTTAAAATAAATAAATAAGTATAAGTTACATTTCATCTCATGGTTAGAATCTAACATTTCAGTTGTTTCCTTTGCTATTATACACCAAGCTGAGGTTAATATCCTTGCATTTTTTTTCTTGCCTGCATGTGCGAATACAACCATGACATCAATTTCTAGAAGTGGAATCACTACTGAAAGAACATGCCAGTGTTTAATTTTAATGACTATTACCAGCTTGTCTCCCAGAGAGCACAGCCATTCACTATCCCACTACCACTATGGCTGGATGCCTGTTTCTTCACTCTATGACCAATCAAGTGTGTTATCAAACTTGTCTCTGCTAATTTGGAAGGTGAACAATTCTTTATCTTTACAGTTTAAACCAAAATTGTATTCCTCCTTTCCTATTTTATACATTGTATTTCTTTTCTTGTAGTGCAATAGCCACTATCTCCAGAGCAATGGAAAATAAGCATGATGACCTTCATGGGAAGGAGGTTGGTGTTTCCTATGAAGCATGATTTCGGCTCTTGGGTTGATATATAAGGGTATTTGCCATGTTTAAGAGGTAACTACAGTATTTTTATGTTATTAAAAGCTTTATTTTTATTTAGATATTTTCTAGTAATAGAACTTGAATTTTTTCAAACGCCTTTGAGCATCTGATTTCACTCTTTTTTTTTTTTTTAATTTATTTATGATAGTCACAGAAAGAGAGAGAGAGGCAGAGACACAGGCAGAGGGAGAAGCAGGCTCCATGCACCAGGAGCCCGACATGGGATTCGATCCCGGGTCTCCAGGATCACGCCCTGGGCCAAAGGCAGGCGCCAAACCGCTGCGCCACCCAGGGATCCCCTGATTTCACTCTTTTTAACCCTTCTTGCCAACCCAGCTATGTATCTTACCATTTCTGTATTTGGTGCTTCACTTGTCCTTGGCCATCTGACCGGCCAGTTGCCTTCACTCTCACACAGTGTAGTGGACATGGCAGTGCTCCACTCAGAGCCCTTCACCCACCTTCCAGGTTCACTCTCTGGTCACAGACACTGCCCAGGCCTAGCCCAAGGCTGTACCCTGACTGGCTGATGAGGGCAAAGGGGTGTCCCCAAGGCCTCAATTTGGAGACCCCTCTAAAGGACCATCCCAATTCCAAAGCCCCTCACAGAATAGGCTGAGGGCTCAAATTGCAAATGCATTGTGAGTCAGCCTCTCCCTGTTTCCCAGGTCTTCCTCCTCCATTCCTTACAGGTATAAACCCTGAGAGTATTCCTTAATAAATCTTTTGCATGTGACTCTGTCTCAGAGTCTGTTTCCAAGGATCTCAATCTCTGACACATAGAAATCTGTGAACCCCTCTGCAATAGGTATTTTCTGCTTGTCCTTTCAGATCTCTGCTCTTTCCACCTGGCTTTCTGCCCTGGAAGGCTCACTTGTGTGGAATACACCAACAGGGTGCCTTGCCCTCTGGCTTTCTGTTGGATTTAGCCAAAGGAGTGCCACAGAAGATCTGAGGGAGGGAGAAGAGTAATGTTGGATATTTATTCTCTGACCCAAGATGGATGGGTCATTTCATTGTTGGAAGGCCAATGCTGCTGTCAAATTTGCCTATTCTACATGACTCTGTCCTTTCAGTTCTGGCAACATCTGCCTCCTTTTGTCCCCTCAAACCTAGAGATGATGAAAACCCTATTGCCGCTATCACTTGTGGTCCTCTAATAAGCCCACCTTTCCTTTATTTTATTTTTTTGGCCACACCGTTTAAACTAGTTTTCCTTATAAATAAATGCTCTTTAAATGATCCAGATTTGATCATACCGTCTATTTCCTTTCCGGATCAAGATTAATATATACCCATCAGGTGTAAGGAGCAAGCTGAAGTCCCCCATTGCTTCCTGCCTATAGTAGCAAAGTTTTAACACAGGACAAAGGAAGCAGAGGCAAGGACATAAGAGTAATAGTAGCTAATATTTACGGAGTGCTTATTATATGTACCAGTAATGTCAAATAAAAAACAAATCCAGACTTAGACAAAGAAAGACTTCATTTGCAAGGATTACTGCAAAGATGGGAAGTAGGGGCAAAAGGGACTCCTACAATAGAGGGAAGAACTCTCTGACATAAGATTTGCAAGTTTCTCAAGGATGATGCAAAATGGGTTTTCTTTTATAGAGGGGATGAACAGGCTAGAAGGAATCTGAAGTGGACAAGAGGAATAAAAGAGTGAAGTGACTGATCTGATAGCAGATCAAAGAATGTTCTTCTTTTCTTTTTTTTTTTTTTTTAATTTATTTATTCATGAGAGATACACAGAGAGAGGCAGAAACCTAGGCAGAGGGAGAAGCAGGCTCCAGGGAGCCTGATGTGGGACTTGACCCCAGGACCCCAGGATCATGACCTGAGCCAAAGGCAGACGCTCAACTGCTGAGCCACCCAAGGATCCCAATCAGAGAATGTCCTACCTTGAGGTCCACCTGTTTTCAGGAGAGGCTGTTAAGGAAGGCCTGCGTGCTAGTCCAGGCCAAAGATGAGTCAAAAGTCCAAGGATGTGGGGGAAGAGACAATCCTAATCAAAGTTTGTTAAACAAGCATTTTGTTCCAGTTGATTAGTGGGGAGACAATAGATCAGCTAATTATTTTTAAGACAAAGAATGGGAATTTGGAAGGTCTGTGTTTGGACTTTATCATAAGTCAACAAAAGAGTGCTCATGAGTATTAGGTAAGTCCTATGGGTTAAGGATGGCTCTTTGCAGTAAACCATTTTCCAGAACATAGTGGGTAGGGGATTTCTTTACCCATTGCTGTTTTCCAGAATCATAGGACTCAGGTAAAATTCAACACTGTCAGCACAAACCTAAGAGTTTTAAATACATCGTCGTATTAAATGCTTTCAACATCTCTGCTTGCATAAATATATTGTTAAGAGGGTACCTGGAAGACAAACTCGGGGTGGGGGATGGGATGGGGCAACTGGGTGATGGACATTAAGGAGGGCATGTGTTGTAATGAGCACTGGGTGTTATATGAGACTGAGGAGTTACTGACCTCTACTTCTGAAACCAATAATACATTGTATGTTAATTAATTAATTGAATTGAATTAATTGAATTATATTGTTAATTATAATTGCCACAAGGCAATGGTGAGGGGCTATATTTAGAGGGTAGAGTGAGGGAATATGGGAATGTAAGGAATTTTTCCTTTTTTGGTATTCTGAGGAGCTGTGCCTGGTTGTAAATAGCCCATCCATTAGTTAGGGTCCATGGCTATCTTGAGGTGGGTCACCTACTGAGCCCATTCACATTCAGTTTAGTGGTCATTGGCCCTTTGGCCTTGGTCTGTTTTCTGTTGCTGAAAACTATTGCCTAAAAGCAGCCTTGGGGCGCCTGGGTGGCTCAGTCAGTTAAGCATCTGACTTGGGCTCTGGTTGTGATCTCCCAGTCCTGGGATGGAGCCCTGGGTCAATCTGCTTGTCTCTCTCCCTCTCCTTCTACCCCTTCTCCTGCTCGGGCTCTCTCTCTTTCTCAAATAAATACAATCTTTAAAAAATAAAATAAAATAAAATTAGCCTCTACAATTTACCCAGTAAATAAAGATTCAAACCCACCCAGAATTTTCTGTCTATTGCACTCCCCAAGTAGGGGGGAAAAGGACAAAGTGGAAAAAATGTTAAACAAAGCCAATATGGATTTCCCAGAGTTACTGCCTACTATTCAGGAAAACCCCTACCTCACTTCCAATTTATTGAGATCCCCCTCCCCCCAAAGTCTTCCCATTTTGTTCTGGGCAGTCCTTTATTTCTAGATAGAACAAGGCTGTGAAATTCTGTAAAATTGTTGTGATTTATTTTCTGCTAGACCAACTAGCAAGAAATTTCTAAATACATTGTTATTGTGGCCATTGTTACTGATATTATGATCATGTTACTACCTTTTGGTAATTTTGTTTCTTCTCTCTCACTCTACCTTATTTTCGAATAAGATAGTAGAAATATCCAATATCTTTAACACTTCCCCTGAATCTGATCAAGTTCTGCAAAACCTAGAGCCTAAAAATTGTTACTTGGTCGGATATTGATAACAATAGGAAATTATTGCTAATTTTTTAGACATGACTAGTGGCCTACCTATTTCATTTGACATCTGAAGCTGATCATTTTTAAGCCCCTAAATCTCTATCCAACAAAATTATTTTCAGTAATAATATTTTTTTTTTTAGATTTTTTTTAAATTTTTATTTATTCATGATAGTCACAGAGAGAGAGAGAGAGAGGCAGAGACATAGGCAGAGGGAGAAGCAGGCTCCATGCACCGGGAGCCTGACGTGGGATTCGATCCCGGATCTCCAGGATCGCGCCCTGGGCCAGAGGCAGGCGCTAAACCGCTGCGCCACCCAGGGATCCCCATTTTCAGTAATAATCATGACTTCAAACATAATAGTAATGGCCAGAAAAATAGTGAATTTTTATTTTGTTAATTTTTAGAAAACATGCCAGTAAGATAAAAATAATGAAACAAAGATTACATTAAAAAGGAAAAAATGTAATGGATTATTTCTATAAATTACATTATTGAATTTGTAAGGGAAAAAATTATACCTATATAGTGTATGTAACGTTATTTGAGAAATAACATTAGAGTTTAATTGCAATTAAATGAGAATTCTAACTAAAATAAAGATATTATTCAACTTATCTGAGATGTTTTCTGTATGAACTAAAACTTATTAGCCTTCTGCTCTAGAGTTCCAGCCTATTCCAAGTCATACGTTTCAATGTTTGCCCCAAACCATTGATGAGAACAAGTCTTTATGAAACCAAGACTGGCTCATATCTGATTTCTGTCCACACAACGAAAGCTGTTTAGACATTAGAAAATGTAAAATTACCAAAAAAAAAAAAAAAAAAGTCACCTTGCAGTATGAACTCTATTTTGCTGTTTTAATTTTAAACCCAAACAATGACTTCACCTGGTCACATAGAACAGCAGATTTGAAGTAACTCATGTTTTCTTTCTTCATCTTTACAATGATTATGCCAATGTTCATTTCAAATCTGTATTTGCATATGCAAATACAGGTGCAAGAATATTAGTATCTCCCAAGGGTTTCAGACACAAGCTATCTTTCCCTTTCATCCAACCCTCCCAACCTAGCTCAATGATTCCAAACCATTAGGAATGTCAGGGACCAGTTGTGTAACTGGGAATTCTCTAATTACACAATCTTTATTTAAAAATAGGTAGTAAAAAGGGGCGCCTGGGTGGCTCAGTCGGTTAAGCTTCTGCCTTTTCTCAGGTCATGATCTCAGGGTCCTGGGATTGAGTCCCAAGTCGGGCTCCCTGAAGCAGGAGTCTACATGTCCCTCACCTTCTCCCTCTGCAACCCTTTGCTTATGTTCTCTGTCTCTCTCAGATCAATCAATAAAACCTTTTTTAAAAAATAATAAAAATAGGTAGTAAAAAGTGCTAATCTGAAGCTTAAATATATATTATTCAATTGTATCCAGCAATTGTTTAGTACTAAACAAAAATTTTTAGGGACAAATATTTTATCACTGACGTTATTTAGAATTGCCAGTGCATAGTAGGGTTTTTTTTTTTTTTTTTAATCCTGTGCACTGCCTGCACCCAGAGCAGACCACCCTGCTTCCTCACTGTTACATTAGCACAATTCTGAGACAGAGAAACTGAAGAAAAAAACTATTTTTTTCTTTGTTCCTTTCCCCACTTCTATTGCTAGGACCTGCACCTCTGCCTTACACATACTTTAACGTAAGTTTTTTTGAAGTCTTCTAGCACAACAGATAACATCTATGGAGTGCCCAGGGAAAGTCATCATGAACCTTTTCTAAGACCACTGATACCAACACCTTGACACCAAGACCCCTGGCTCCAGGGCAAAGTGACTTATGGAGGACCTGAGTACCCGTTCTTGCTCAACCAGTTCCTAGATGCCTGAGAGGATTTGTATCCCAGACCACCTTCCTCAATATAAAAACTCCAGACCCCCCAGCAAAGACATGATTCATGCTCTTTTCCTTTCCAAGTCTCCCAGATATTGTCTGTGTTTCAGGATTTCTTTTTCTTTAGTGGCCACAGTTCTTGATGACACCCCTTCAAAGAATAAAGAGGTAGATCAGATGAAGAGTGGTGGACAGCAAAGCAAAGTTTATTGAGTGATTGTACAAAGTTCCAGAAGAGGGATGAGACCCTAGAGGGTTGCCATTTTGGCGTTTAAATGTAGCAGTTTTGGGCAGCCCGGGTGGTTCAGTGGTTTAGCCCTGCCTTCTGCCCAGGGCATGATCCTGGAGACCAGGGATCGAGTCCCACTTGGGGCTCCCTGCATGGAGCCTGCTTCTCCCTCTGCCTGTGTCTCTGCCTCTCTCTCTCTGTGTGTCTCTCATGAGTAAATAAATAAAATCTTAAAAAAAAAAAATAAATGTAGCAGTTTTTATGGACTTTTTTATGGAACTATCTTAAGCAACCACGTCTGGGCCCCCTGAGGATTGGCTGCTAAGGTGCGCCAATCAGGGTTTTGAGATGCACCCACCTATCTATCATGTTAATGTTCATGGGCTAATGGTCTTCTTGGGCTAACATCTAGGGACTTATGCCTTAACTGCCTCAGCTCTTGATAGTGACATGGAACTATCTTAACCAACCAGAGTGTGCTAAAGGGTGCCAATCAGGGCTTTGATCATGCACCCATCTGCATATTAGGTTATAATGTATGGGTGCTGATGGTATTGTCTAAGCTGCAAAACAGGATGTCAGTGCTGTTGCTGTTTTGTCTTTGTCTAAGCTGTTCCAACTCCATGTTTTCTTGTTGGGGACCCTAACCCTGACTACCCAATTGTCCAACTAACTTCTAACATCTGTATCCACTTTCTCTATATTTTTAATATACTCTGCTCTCATTTCCTGCTGATACTAGTATGATTTCCATCCTATGCAAAGCCAAGGACCCTCTTGGCTGCTCCTGTGGAAGCCCCTCTGGGTCCTTGCTCCCAGCCTGCATCAATACTGGTGTATGATTAAATATAGGTGATTAAGACACTGGTATATGAATGCCCTTGCTCTTGGGTACTACAGACTAAAGTATTTAGATAGAGTTTCACAACGTTTACAACTTAATTTCAAATGACTAAGATATACAGACACCCCTGTGTACACACAGGACATATAGAAAGAATGAAAATGAAAATATGGTGAAATGGTAACAGTTATTTAATAAATATAGTAATCAGGGATCCCTGGGTGGCGCAGCGGTTTGGCGCTTGCCTTTGGCCCAGGGCGCGATCCTGGAGACCCGGGATTGAATCCCACATCAGGCTCCCGGTGCTTGGAGCCTGCTTCTCCCTCTGCCTGTGTCTCTGCCTCTCTCTCTCTCTCTCTGTGTGTGTGACTATCATAAATAAATAAAAAAAAATTTAAAAAAAAAATAAATAAATATAGTAATCAGGGGTGCCTGGGTGGTGCAATCAGTTAAGCATCTGACTCTTGGTTTTGGCTCAGGTCATGATCTCATGGTTGTGGATTCGAGCTCCTCTTAGGGCTCCATGCTCAGCTCAGAGCCTGCTTGAGATTCTCTCTCCCTCCCTTTCCCTCTGCCCCTCCCACTCATGCTCTATCAAGTAATCAACTAACTGATATAGTAATCAATTAATTATAGAAATCAAGCAATTAAATATAGAGTAATCATTCAATTTTTTTTTTAATTTTTATTTATTTATGATAGTCACAGAGAGAGAGAGAGAGGCAGAGACATAGGCAGAGGGAGAAGCAGGCTCCATGCACCGGGAGCCCGACGTGGGATTCGATCCCGGGTCTCCAGGATCGTGCCCTGGGCCAAAGGCAGGCGCCAAACCGCTGCGCCACCCAGGGATCCCTAATCATTCAATTAATATAGTAATCATCATACTATCTCTTTGTGCACCTTTTTGGAGATTTTTGAAAAATTAAAAAAATTATTTGTAATGAAAAATTGTAAAAAGTACTTTACCCATTAGTAAATTAAATGAAAGAAAAATATATGTATATATACACAAATATATTTGTATTTTCAGTTATATATGTCAGTTTTTCCTCACCAATTTTCTAACATAAATGTTTAAAAATCATATGATTCAAGAAGCTTGAACTCTTTTTTTTTTTAAGATTTATTCATTTATTTATTTATTTATTCAGAGAGAGAGAGAGAGAGAGAGAGAGAGAGAGGCAGAGGCACAGACAGAGGGAGAAGCAGGCTCCTTGCAGGAAGCCTGAGGTGGGACTCAATCCCAGGTCTCCAGGATCACACCCTGGGCTGCAGGCGGCGCTAAACTGCTGCGCCACCGGGGCTGCCCAAGAAGTTTGAATTCTTAAAGAATTGCCATCTTTCATAAAATTTACCTATATAATGTAGAGATCATCTATAGTTTTTGATGAAATGACTGATTGGACTAAAACAATATTGTGCTTAAAATTATAGCAAAGTAATTGTCTCAGTTTGAATAGGTCCCCAGTTGGTTAAGTGGAGTATTATCTATAGTTTCAAATCTTAAAAAAGACCTTGCTTATTTATTTTACCTAAATAACAAATTTTTAAAACTCAGTCGATAGGGACACCTGGGTGGCTCAGCAGTTGGGCACCTGCCTTCTGCCCAGGGCATGATCCTGGAGTTCCAAGATCTAGTCCCACATCAGGCTCCCTGCATGGAGCCTGCTTCTCCCTCTGCCTGTATCTCTGCCACATTCTCTCTCTCTCTGTGTGTGTCTCTCATTAATAAATGAATAAAATCTTTTAAAAAAAACAGAAATTAATTTTTTTGATTTTTTTCCAGTTCTAATTTATTTTTTTTAATTAATAGACTTTTTAAGGCCAGTTTTAGGTTTACCACAAAATTAAACTGAAAGCACAGAGTTCCCACATATACCCTCCACTGTATATGCAAAGCCTTCTCAGGACAATCAATACCCTGCCCCAGCACGGTACATTGGTTATACACAATCCTTGAACCAACATTATCAACCAAAATCCATAGGATACCCTGAAGTACGCTCTTGGTGTTGTACATTCTATGGGTTTTGACAAATATTTAATGACATGCTCCCCATTTAATACCATACAAAATTGGTGGCGCAGCGGTTTGGCGCCTGCCTTTGGCCCAGGACGTGATCCTGGAGACCCGGGATCGAATCCCACATCAGGCTCCCGGTGCATGGAGCCTGCTTCTCCCTCTGCCTGTGTCTCTGCCTCTCTCTCTCTCTCTCTCTGTGACTATCATAAATAAATTAAAAAAAAATACCATACAAAATTGTTTTCAATTTCAATTAAGATATTCCCAGGGTATTTTTTTAGAAATTTAGAAATTCAAATCCTTTAATTTAAAATAACACTATTTAGGGGCACCTGGGTGGCTCAGTCTGTTAGGTGTCCGACTCTTGATTTTGGCTCAGGTCATGATCTCAGGGTGGTAAGATTGAGCCTTATGATGGGCTCACTGCCCTGATGGGCTCCCCCCTCTGCAGGGAGTCTGCTAGAGATTCTCTCTCCCTTTTTCTGCCCCCTACTCTTTCAAATAAATAGCTTTTTAAAAATAAATTACCATTTATACTATTACTAGAACTATCAACTCTGTCAGTAAATCCTATTACAATAGACTTCTGCTATACTGTTTATTTTTGGTGTAACTTAATATTACTGTTAGAGGATTTCCTTCTCCTTCGGTGCCCAAGGTTCTTAGTCACACCACTTGGAAGAATGAAGAGTGGTGGGCAGCAAAAGCAAGGTTTACTGAGTGAGTATAGAGCAGTTTGTTGAGGGTACAAAGCTCTCAAAGAGGGAGGGGACCCAAGAGGGTTGCTACCAGAGTTTATAGGTCTAGGGGTTATTATGGGTTTGTTGGCAAGCTGTTTTAATCTGATTAACCCTCTACAAGCCTGTCATCCAATCAGGTTTTGTCGTCTATCTATCATGTGGGAAAGAGTGGAGGGCTCCTCCCAGAGTGGATGTAAAATCCTTTTAAGGGTGGTTTCTGAGGCAGCTGGGTGGCTCAGTGCGTTAAACACCTGTCTTCAGCTCGGGTCATGATCTCAGAGTTTTAGTCCTGCATCAGGCTTCCTGCTCAGCATGGAACCTGCTTCTCCCTCTCCCTCTGCCTGCTTGCTCGTTCTGCTTGTGTGCAGCCTCTCTCTCTCTCTCTCTCTCTCTCATCAAATAAACAAAATCTTTTTTTTTTTTAAAGGTGGTTTCCTCTTAGGGTGGGAGGGCCCCTTGTCCCTGCCTGTCTTTCTTCCAACCATCCATCACTAAGCAGATCTTTGTGAAACTTCTCACACTTGCATACATAGTTTTCACTAAAATGTGATGTTTCCACGTAAGTCATTGCTTTCAAGTGAATAAAATAGTTTTATGGTGTCAAATAAAAAAAAAAACATCAGGTTTAGGTAAGGAAAGACTTCATTCGAAAAGATGAACACAGGGTGGGAAGGCTGGAAGGGACCACTGCAATTGGGAGAAACTCTGACAATAAGATCTACAAGTGTCTCAAAGGTTAGACAAATAATTTTTCTTTTATTGGGAGGAGAAAACAAGAATGGGATGAAAGGGTGGGCCGGTGTGATTGGATAGTAAATCACAGAATGTCTTACCCTGAGGTCAGCCAATTTTCAGCTGGGTCCTTAAGGCAGAGTTTTGCTGGCTCAGACTGAGGGTGGGTGAAAGTTTAAGAGCCTGGGGGAAAAGGGAAATTTAACCGAAGTTTGATTAACAGGCACTTTCTTTCTAATTCCATGGGACAAGCAGTTCAACTAGTCATTTATGAGACAGAGTAAAGAAACTCAAAAGGTCTATGTCTGGCCTTATTAGGGGGCATCAGAGAATCATGTGTGGAAGGTTGGTTCTTTGCAATAAGCAGATTTTCACAACACAAAGAGTACAGGGATTTCTTAACTTTAACCTGATTTCCAGAAGCACTAGCATTAAAGAACAAAAATTCAATTAGAGTCAATTTAAGGATCTAATTTGCTCATTAATCCGCTCAAGAATTGGGTAGCATCCCACCCAGCAAGTAGAGGGGAGCTCTAGGGAGTTGTACAAAAATAAAAGGTGCTTACAGGAAGGAGGGTGGGGCAAGGAACTTATCAGCAAAAGAAAAGGAATTATTGTTTCAGGTCAGGTTACTTTCCCTAGGAGAGGGGGGGGGAAGGATGAGCAGGGGGTTTTACTTTGCAGATTGCCTCATCTTCCTTTGGGGGATGGGGAGGACACACGTGACAGATGACCTCACTGGTGCTGACCAGAAAATTCCTGACTGACCGGTTAAGACTACATTTCTGGGGGAGGTTGAAACTGCAATTAGGTTAGGTATTAAGCCTGTGTGGTGACTTGGACTAGCATAAGAGACTCCATCTTGTGCCTGTGGTTTCCTCACTAACATTGGGTTTAGGCAACGCTGAACGTTTTCAGTCCCCCATTTTGCTCAGGACATTCAGATCATTTGCATCAGAACCACACAAAGGGATCATAAGTCTCCTGACTAGGTGAAGCAGTGTCTCAGAAGTCATCTCTTGGTGTTGTTCCTGCAAAATCAGTTGAACCATCTCTTAGGAGGTGGTAGTAAAGGTCAGTTGTTTTAGGGCCAGGCATCCCTGAAAGAGGGATGCCTAAAGTGAAAAAGATATGAATATAAAATGTGGTATTACAGTCTGAGAATGGTAGATGAAAATCTTTCAATTATGTAGCGGCATTGAGTTCCTTGAAGCTAAGAAGTTGATGATTTTGGCAGTGCTGTCAGGATTCCTTTTCATATTAGGGCATGCATGACTGGAGCATTTTGCCAGACTTCCTTAGTGACCCAGACAGTGGCTTGTCCAGAGAAAAACCCAGCCTTATGTACAGACTACTACTGTGATGAGTCCTTTCAAGTAAATATGAAACAGGAGGGCTTTGATTCTCAATGCTTCTTCAGATCTTGAAGGAAAAGGCTAGATGTAAGAGTTCTAATAAGGACCTGAGTAATCAGGTCTCTCTTTTTCATTTATTATCATTTTCTAAAGATTTATTTATTTATTTAATTATTTGAAAGAGAGTGCGCTACTCTCCCCATCCCCTTCCCCCTCCACCTCCTGCTTGTAGGGGGAGGGGGAGAGGGAGCTGATCTCAAGCAGACTCCCCACACAGTACAAAGCTGCATGCCTGTGGGTCTCAATCCAATAACCCTGAAACCAGGACCTGAGCTGAAACCAAGAGTTGAACACTTAACTGATTGAGCCATCCAGGTGCTCTCCCCTTTCAGTTTATTTTTAATTTAGTTTTATTTTTTAAAATAAGCTCTAGGCCCAATGTGGGGCTTGAACTCACAGCCCCAAGATCCAGAGTCACATACTCTACTGACTGAGCCAGCCAGGAACACCCTGAATAGTCAGATTTTAAATCTCAACACCAAATCAAGAAAGGAGGGAGAAAGGGCAGCCTTGGTGGCTCAGTGGTTTAGGGCTGCCTTCAGTCCAGGGCGTGATCCTGGAGACAGGGGATCAAGTCCCACGTAGGGCTCCCTGCATAGAGCCTGCTTCTCCCTCTGCCTGTGTCTCTGCCTCTCTCTCTCTCTGTATCTCTCATGAATAAATAAATAAAATTAAAAAAGAAAAAAGAGGGATCCCTGGGTGGTGCAGCGGTTTGGCGCCTGCCTTTGGCCCAGGGCGCGATCCTGGAGACCCGGAATCGAATCCCACGTCGGGCTCCCGGTGCGTGGAGCCTGCTTCTCCCTCTGCCTATGTCTCTGCCTCTCTCTCTCTCTCTCTCTCTCTCTGTGACTATCATAAATAAATTTTTAAAAAATTAAAAAAAAAAAGAAAAAAGAAAGGAGGAAAAATTAGAAACATGTTTGGAGGATTGTGGCCAGATATTGAAGAAAAATGGAAGAATTGAAAATTCGGTAAAATTTGGCAATGAATGAAAGATGACAGGATCTAGTTCAATTTACAGGTAGGTAACATATTTTAGATATATTTTTTCATAGCTATCAGTTAGTTTCAGTTAATAAAAAGGTTCAGTATAGCCCAAAGACTATACATAGGACTAGAATCCGATAACCCACAAGAATGATAGTTTTCTAATGAAACAAGATTTTTCTCAACAGTTTCCACTTCACTCCTCACTTTGATCAGAGATAATCCCAAAGGATTATTTTTGATCATAAAATAGGGGAGATCTCATTAGATTTGGCTTGATTATGTACATAATAGGCATAGCAAGAATGGTAATTTAACATGATAGACCCTTTTTTTAATAGACCTTTTTAAATTTGTTTTGCTGGAAGTTTTCATAAGGAATCTCAGACTGAACTGATAGTTAAAAATCTATCTCTCAAGACTGGGAAGCCAAGCAAGAACTCACAACCAGATTTTATCTGAAATATCTCTAGATTTGGATGAATCACTCTCTTTTCAAGGTCCCCAAAATATCACCAGTTTCCTAGGCCTGCTAGGATGTGACCTTCTTACTCTCATGTAAAGCTAGAAACTCTTTAAGCCAGGTACCAGGCTGGATTTTCTGAAGAGACCTTTGTAGACATTTGTTCACAAAACTAATCTTAGCTCCTTTAAGTGTTAGTCATATCTGGTTCTGTAACTATCATTCTCAAATACATTTCAGTCAAAGCCTTGGATATATACCCAATATTTTCAACTGTGTACTGTTCCTTTTTTAAAAAGATTTTATTTATTTAGGAGCGCCTGGGTAGCTCAGTCAGTTGGGCAATTGCCTTCAACTCAGGTCGTGATCTCAGAGTCCTGGGATGGAGCCCTGCATCAGGCTCCTTCCTCGGCAGGGAGTCTGCTTCTCCCTCTTCCTCTGCCATTCCCCCTGCTTGTGCTCTCTCTCCGTCTCTCAAATGAGAGAGACAGCACAAGTGGTGGGAGGGGGTCCAGAGAGAAGGAGAACGGGTCCCCGATAAGCAGGAAGCCTGAGACAGACTTCGTCTGAGCTGAAAGCAGATACTTAAAGGACTGAGCCATCCAGGTGCCCCATCCAATTATGTACTGTTAACAAAGGGGAAAGAGGGAGGGCTGGGTGGCTCAGCGGTTGAGCATCTGCCTTGGCTCAGGGCGTGATCCTGGAGTCCTGGGATTGAGTCCCACATCAGGCTCCCTGCAGGGAGCCTTCTTCTCCCTCTAGGTCTAGGTCTCTGCCTTTCTCTCTGTGTCTCTCATGAATAAATAAATAAAATATTTTTTAAAAAGGTGGGGGGGAGGGAAGATTCTTATTAACCTATGCAAATAATTATGTTGCCATGGAAATAAGAATACTTAATAAGAATTTCCAAATTCTGGAAGGTTCAGGGAAGGGGGAAAAAAAAACAAATGTTTTGTTTACAAAAAGCATTATTTATTAATTTGTTATGAGTTATAGATAGTAAAAGAGAAGAGTTCCTTATATCCAAAAAACAGGACAGTATACATGGTATTACAAACAAAACCCATCATCATCCTTCCTCAGTTCAGTCAGTTCTATGTAACTGCTCCTGTTCTGCTCAATATTGGGAATACAACCTCACGAACCCTTCAGATTCTCCGCTGGAGTTCTAGAAATCCTGACTCAGTCCAGTGGTATTGATGTGGGGGGAAAAGACAGAAGGAAATGTAGATAAAATTATGTCTTTAAAACTTGCAGCCCATTGACAAGGACTTGAGACACAGAGTATATAAAGTTCCTCCAGGAAACTCCCAACTGTCTTAATGTTAATGCCTTACTAGGGAGAAAAACAACCTCAGTTTGACAATAGCCAGGCCTCCAGAATCCAGAGAGTTCTCTTTAGCATATGAAAGTCCTTTTGGACACCACCCTCCGTCCTTACCTCCCTCAACTCCCAAGTATATAATCAGCCATGCCTTATAACCCCAGTGCAGCAGCTCTTTCTGCACATAGGTCCTCTCCCTGTGCTTTAACAAAACCAACTTTTTGCACCAGTGATGGATTTCTCAAGAATTCCTGAGAAATTCTTTTATGGCCACTGGCTCCGGACCCCAACAACACAGCACTCCAAAGACCACACCAGTATGGTCTCAAAGTTATTTAAGCCATGCCATCAGAGGCCCCCTGTGTCCTCAGAGTACCTGGAATGTCTTTTCCAGGGATCTCTGTGGATGTTCCTTTTTGATGAAGATGAGTGGGTACTCCTAGGAATTTTCTCTCATTTTTCATCTTTGACACTTTTTTCTACGCTCTTAATAAAAGACTGTTGGCAAGAGTTTTTCAAAAACCTCAGTTTTGCCTCTTATCTTTCTTGCCTGTGTATCTCCTTTACTACTCAAAATGCTTCAGTTTTGACATTTCTGACATGACCGAAAGTATCTTGGGGTTTTCCCCACCCAAACAATTCTCTGCAATACCAACTGGGGGTCTATAATTTAACTCAATTCCAGCAGTACCTACCTGGAAAATCCCACAGGCTAAGGGCTCAGTCCTAAAGATTGCTCTGACCCCATTTTAGGTGCCAATCAAAAGTAGTAGGTCCACAGGTTGCCTTCAACTTCCATCCAGTTTGGCTACAAATATAGGGGGTTCCCATGACCCCTTTCTTAGGTTCCATTAATATGCTAAGGTAACTTACAGAACTCAGAGAAACACTTATGTTTACCAGTTTTAGGAAAGGATATGATAAAGGATACAGATGAACAGCCAGATGGAGAGGAACATAGGGTGAAGTCTGGGAAGGTCCTAAGTCCAGGAACTTCTGTCCCCATTGAGTTGGGGTGAATCACCCTCCTGGTAGATACAGTCACCCACCTGGAACCTCTCTGAATCCTGTACTATTAGGTTTTTTTTGTTTTGTTTTGTTTTGTTTTGTTTTTGTACTATTAGGTTTTATGGAAGCTTCATCATGTAGGTATGACCAATTATCAGCTCCATTTCCAGCCCCTCTTCCTAGGGAGGAGGATGTGGGGTGGGGCTGAAAATTCCTAGCTTCTGATCAGGGCTTGGTCTTTCTGGTGACCAGCCCTCATCCAGGAGCCTACCCAGAGTCCCCACAGGAGAACAAAAGATGCTCCTAATGCTCTTATCACTTAGGAATTTATAAGAATTTTCAGAGCCCTCAGTTCACAGGTGGGGTAAAAGACAAATATTAGAACAAGAAAGGCTCGTGGCACTTTTGTCAATTAGGAAATTATAGCAGTTTCAAGGGCCTTGTGCCAGGAACCAGGAGTAGAGAACAATACATATATTTTCTATTATCTCATAGGAAGGAACCTCAATGTAATTTCTAAGTGGGAAAGGAGGAATCCAGAAGATAAAAGCAGGTAAAGTATTAAAACATGCCCTTTCTGCTAAGAATTGACTCCTTGGTATTATGAAATAGGCTTGTGATTATTAGGTGTATTACAGGTTTAAGCTAACTTCTCTAACATGACAGATTTGGACATGAAAACCCATTATTTCTTCAGAAACATTTAAAACAAGACAATTTTGAACTCCTAAGCTTCCGTTTTGTGCTATTAACTTAATATCTCCAACTAGAGTTTTCTGACCATTTAAAGAAATACAAGGCAAGGAAAGAGGAAAAAAAATGACACATGTAAATAAAGGAACACAGTTTTCAGGAAGCTGAGTGCTATAGTCTATCATTCAGGGATCTTGGCTCAGTATTTATATTAAATCTAGCCACAAAGACAGGCCTATATGAAACCTAAACAAATTGAGCTTAAATCAGTGGGAAGCTAAGTGATAAAATCTTGCAACTTTATTCAGAGTTAAAACAAAGGGAGAGAGAATTTCCTGGCATTATGCTACAAACACTTGATTCAGCATTTTTTAGATTAATCCCCATATCCCTATTATTTCTATCAACTATAAAGTACTTTTTAAAAAAGACTGTTATTTTTATTCAGGGTATTTTCCTAAGAAATTTGGGTGCTCAAAAAATGTTAACACCTATCATATCATGTGTGTTTTTTTCCCTTCCCAATATCAGAATAGAGGCTGGCTACAGAGGTTCCTGGTACCAAAAAAAAGTAAAGATTTATCTCAGCTGTCAGTGTGTTGAAGGATTTTGTTTTAATAAAGCTGAAATTATATCTTACAACAGGATTTTAAAAAACTGGTTATTACATGAAAGATAGCATGCTCAGTTTGGTATACCACATTTTCAAAACAATACTAATGAAGAAAAATGTATCTAGAGCCGTATCCACCAAAGTGAATACTGGGAGAGCACTGGCAAAAGATAAGAGGAAGGGAAGTGTGGTCAGAGTATTATTCTCCTGTTTCCTCCATGTGGTGGTGGTGGAGGGCTGGATTCCTTCCTCCACTAAAGATCTCAGCTCCTGTAAGACAGTTCTCTCACACAGCCCTCTCTGTGTCTCCAGTTCCAGCAATCAATCCTTGCCCTTGCCCTTGCCCTTGAGATAGCTCTGATACTAGCCTCTAGGTGCTATGCCTTGTGGGTTCCCTGCATGCAGCTCACACCTTTGTTCCTGCTCAGATCATTAAACTTTCCTTGAATTATCACAATTTTTTTTAATTTTTATTTATTTATGATAGTCACACAGAGAGAGAGAGAGGCAGAGACACAGGCAGAGGGAGAAGCAGGCTCCATGCACCGGGAGCCCGATGTGGGATTCGATCCCGGGTCTCCAGGATTGCGCCCTGGGCCAAAGGCAGGCGCTAAACCGCTGCGCCACCCAGGGATCCCGAATTATCACAATTTGAATGTTCAGTCTTTTCATGTTAGAATCCTAACTAATAGAACAACCATCTCTATTGCTGAGTATTATCAAGAGTTTGGACTATGGTTCTGAACCAGTTATGAATCTTTCACTCATGGGACATTGAGTTGAGTTGTATATATGATAGATAAATGTATCTATAAAAGGTAATGCAAAAATAATGGTGAGGCCTAACACATGTCTAGCACAAAACTGGACATACTTTTGCTGGAATCTGGAAAAATGTGGTTTCTTGAGTTTACAAATGAGCACAATCAGAGCAATAAATTGGGCAATTGGGCTGCTCAGACAACAGGGCTGAAAGGTGACCAGCAGAGTAATATATTTAGTGTGGATACTTTCACGGACAAGGCTATACAGCAGTGATTGGTTATAATCATTGCTGTCTTGTTTAATGTTCATTTAGTGTTTTAACTGCTTCAAACATATCACCAAAAGTTTTATTAGTGAAATAGTGCTTTGAACTTAAGGACATCAAGAATCTCCGGCTTAGTGTTTAAGCTTTGAATAATACCTATTGCCTAAAGTCTTAGAAATTAGTTTAAAATGCAAGTTCATTTAGAAGGAATACTAATTGATTAAATGAATGAGGCAGCAGTTCTCAAATTGAAGAATACATAAGAATCACTTCAGAAGCTCCTTAAAAATATACATTGCTAGCTCCTATTCTTTTTTCTTTTTTTTTTATGATAGGCACGCAGTGAGAGAGAGAGAAAGAGGCAGAGACACAGGCAGAAGGAGAAGCAGGCTCCATGCACCAGGAGCCCGACGTGGGACTCGATCCCAGGTCTCCAGGATCACGCCCTGGGCCAACGGCAGGCGCCAAACCGCTGCACCACCCAGGGATCCTTTTTTTTTTTTTTTTTTTAAAGATTTTATTTATTTATTCATGATAGTCACAGAGAGAGAGAGAGGCAGAGACACAGGCAGAGGGAGAAGCAGGCTCCATGCACCGGGAGCCCGACGTGGGATTCGATCCCGGGTCTCCAGGATCGCGCCCCGGGCCAAAGGCAGGCGCCAAACCGCTGCGCCACCCAGGGATCCTGCTGGCTCCTATTCTAAAGAACTTTTCATTAGTTGTGGCTTAGGAATTGCATGTTAAATAAGCTTTCCAGATAATTCTGATAACAGATCACATGTATTAAGTATTTGTTGCTGCAAAACAAATCACCCAAACTTAGCGATTTAAAACTACACCCATTGGGGTGTCTAGGTGGCTCAGACGGTTAAGCATCTGACTCTTGATTCTGGCTCAGGTCATGATCTCGGGGTCATCAGATGGAGCTCTGCTTCTGAGCACTGACTGTGGCACCTGCTTAAGATGGTCTCTCTCCCTTTTGTCCACCCCCTAACCCCCCGACCCTGTCACCCCCTCCTCACCCTTGCTCATGTGCATGCACATAGGCTCTCTCTCAAAAAAAGTAAAAGAAAAAAAAGACAAAAACCCACACCCATTGATTATCTCACATTGATTCCTAAGGGTCAGAATTCTGAAGCAACTTAGGTGGATTCAAGTGCCTGGGGATCTCCTAAGAGGCTGTTAGGAGTCATGGGCTAACAGCTCAACTAGGTTGGACAATATGTTTTCCGAGTTCACTCGTATGGTTATTGGCCTGAGGCTTTACTTCCTTGCCATGTGAGCCTCTCCCTAGGACTGCTTACAACATGACACACTTCACCAGAGTGAATGATAGGAAAAGAGATGAATGTTCAAGATGGAACCTTCAGTCTTTAAATAATCTAATCTCCAAAATGGCATACCATTATTTTTACCATGTTCTATGGGTCACACAGACCAATCCTCCTATGGGAGGAGACTAGACAAGGGTGTGATACCAAGAAGTGTGGGTCATCAGTGGTCATCTTGGATGCTGGCTACCACATTATATTTTGAGTAATTCTGGCAAAAATGATTAATATCAGCTCATACTGTTACAGGATTTTTTCCTGTCAGTGCCTGCGGTTCTTGGTCACACCACTTGGAAGAATGAAGGTGTAGACCAGAGAGGTGGGCAGCAAAGCAAGGCTTAATAAGTGATAGCAAAGTGAGAGTACAAAGCTCCCAAGGAGGGAAGGGATCCAAGAGTCTTACCATCAGAGTTTCTAGGGGGGTTTTAATGGACTTGCTGGTGGGCTGTTTTAATCTGATTAACCGTCCGGTGCCTGTCATCCAATCAGGTTTTTGTCACCTTCCATCACATGGGAAAGGGTGGAGGGCTCCTTCTAGGGTAGTGTGAAATCCTTTTAAGAGTGGTTTCCTCTTGGGGGATGGGGGTGGGGGTGGGGGGATGGGGGCTTGTCCTTGCCCGCCTGCCTTCCAACTATCCTTCATCAGTACTAAGCTGCTGCTTCTGCAAATTAGGATAGAGTGAACAGATGATCCAGTAAAGAAACAGAAAAGAGAACATGACCAACCTAGTGCCAGGCCAGCCTCCGTGGACCTACATTTCACTCCAGACTGGTTAGGTGGAGCAGCATCCCTAATGCTTATGTCTGGAATCTTGTCTCCTGTTGGCCTGGGCCCTTTTATATCTCTTATTCTCACCTAATGTACTCTGGCCTGGCTGACATAATATTTTTTTTCATTTTTAAAGATTTTATTTATTCATGAGAGAGAGAGAGGCAGAGACACAAGCAGAAGGAGAAGCAGGCTCCCTGTAGGAAGCCCGACGTGGGACCTGATCCTGGGACTCCAGGGTCACACCCTGGGCCAAAGTCAGATGCTCAACCGCTGAACCACCCAGGCGTCCCTGACATAATGTTTTGATGTAGAATATCCATCACTTCCCTCAGCCTCTCTTTTGAAACAAAGTTGAATATAATCAGTCTCTGCCATTGAATATATTCATATAGAAGATTTGATTATTTATGTGCTATTTGTATATTTTAAAATATTTTGTCCTATGTTTTTTATTTTTTTATTCCTTTGTTTGTTCACTCAGTGATTCTAGCTGATATCATCTACCACATGCCTGGCATATTTCCCCTGCTTGAAGCCTCCCATGGTTTCACACACACTGCTCCTC
Source organism: Canis lupus dingo (assembly GCF_003254725.2). Taxonomy (NCBI): domain Eukaryota; kingdom Metazoa; phylum Chordata; class Mammalia; order Carnivora; family Canidae; genus Canis; species Canis lupus. The sequence continues at coordinate 27,564,146 of NC_064245.1, read as the reverse complement.
TGCATCCAGGATAGAGTCTGTTTCCTCTGTCTTTGAATCTGGCCGGCCGGGGGCTCGCTCTAACCAACAGAATGTGGCCTGGTCACAGGCCTGAGCCTTAAGAAATCTGGCAACTTCAGCTTTTGTTCTCTTGAGGGCCCTGAGCCACTGTATAAAAAAGTGCAACCTCTCTGTTGGAGAAAAAGAAGCAGCTGAGGCACCTGACCTGTGAATCAAGCTTCCTGGATCCTCCAGCTCCAGTTCAGCTGTCCCAGCCAACACCACATGGAGCAGAGAGCAGCAGTCGCTAGCCAGCCTTGTCCACATTGCAGAAGCAGAACAAAGACATGATTTTTGTTGCCATAAGCCAGTAAACTTTAGGGCACTTTTCAATGCAGCAATAGATAACATACACTAACAAACATGAAATTTCAAAATAAACAAATATGGGATCCCTGGGTGGCGCAGCGTTTTGGCGCCTGCCTTTGGCCCAGGGCGCGATCCTGGAGACCCGGGATCGAATCCCACATCAGGCTCCCGGTGCATGGAGCCTGCTTCTCCCTCTGCCTATGTCTCTGCCTCTCTCTCTCTCTGTGACTATCATAAATGAATAAGAAATTAAAAAAAAAAAAAAAACAGAAACAAAATAAACAAATATGAAACTCCGCAAGTAACGAGAAAAGTATACCTGAGGCAGAAGAGCCAATTTCTAGATCTAACACCTATTTTCATGACTGAATCATGTTGGATTTGATCAAAGGAAGTTATTAGGGCAGCACGGGGGTGGGTGGTGGGTGGTGGGTGGGAGGTGGGGCCTCAGTGGTTTAGCGCCGTCTTCAGCCCAGGGCCTGATCCTGGAGACCCGGGATGGAGTCCCACGTCAGGCTCCCTGAGTGGAACCTGCTTCTCCCTCTGCCTGTGTCTCTGCCTCTCTCTCTTTGTGTCTCTCATGAATGAATGAATGAATAAATAAATAAATAAATAAATAAATAAATAAATAAATAAAATCTTTAAAAAGAAAAAAGTTCTTAGTTTCAGTAAAGCAGAAGACTCAGAAACCAGTTTATAGAGAATTAAGGGAAAGTAATCAGTGAAAAAAGTAAAAACATGCAGGTATAGATTAGTCATTCCTGAAATTAGAGCAACACAGTAGTTTTCAATACTGCATCTATTTTATAATCACCTGGGGCACTTTGAAAGTGCAGATTCCTGGGTCCCACCCTCTAAAGTCTTGATATAAATCATCTGGGGTGGAGTCAAGAATAGTGTTTTTAGATACTGCTAAGGATTAGAGCCACAGATTGTGAAGCAATAAAATAAGCCTGTAGCTGAAAGGCCCAAGGCCAGGAAATGAAGCTTTTGGGAGATTGGCTTATATTGTGAGCTTGAGAGGAAAAAGCTAGTGAAAAGAATAGTGCTGTAAATTTGAAGAGAAAGGAAATCATCAAAAGAACAGCAAAGTCAAGAGGGAAAAGTACTAAACACATAGGATGTACTGGTTGGGTGGGTTTCTAAAGAACTTAAAAATATTGCCTGAAGTCTCAAGAACGACACAATTGCCATGCATTTAAAACAGCATGAAAGAATAGAAACCAAATAGGCACTTGGAGTCCTTTAGGGGTGGAGGTTTAGAGGGCACTTTCACTTGTTGATTTTATTTTTTCCACAATACTTAGATCCCGCCCCCCAAATTAAAAAGCACCTGAAATAATTTTTAATAGGTAACTTTTTAACGAGGATTTTATTTATTTTTTCATGAGACACACACACACACAGAGGCAGAGACACAGGCAGAGAGAGAAGCAGGCTCCATGCAGGGAGCCCGATGTGGGACTCGATCCTGGGACTCTGGGATCACGCCTTGAGCCAAAGGCAGATGCTCAACCACTGAGCCACCCAGGTGTCCCTAATAGATATAAAGTGCTTAACAATCATTATATATAGATACTTAAAGTTTTAAAATGGATTAAAGTATACAAACCCAATATTGGGCCTACAGTAAATTGATATATTAAGGGCATAGGAACTTAGGGTCATATTCATACCCTATTCATACCCTTTGGTCTAATTCCACTTTAAGATTACACCTCAAGGAAATGACCAGAAAGAAAAAAAAAGTCGTTTGTACAAAGATGGTCATAGAAACAATATTTATAATACTGGGAAGTTGGAAAAATCTCAAAAATTCAACAATAGCGTTAAGGCAAATAAACTGAAGTACATTATCAAGCTGGAAAACTATGGAACACTGACTAGGTGAATACACAGAAATGTTAACTGAAGTGAAATAAAAAGACAACAAACCCCAATGTAGGGATGGCAACTATGCAAATCAGAGATGTGTGAATTAATAAAGGTCAAAGAGTATGTAATATGAAGGGATGGTAAATAGTTATAACTTACTGTTCTTTCTCCATAAATCAGTTTAAAACCTGGATTTTTAACTAGAGTGAGAGACAGAATCTAGGACTTGCCTGTAGTAGAAGTAACCATCATTGAGCTTATTCTTGAACTTTCTGTGACCAGTATTTTTCTCCCACTGGCGCAATGCAGTTTAGCACCCACAAAATAACTGGGCACATAAGCAGGGAGGAGCAGTTTTGAATCAGTGATATCAAGCCAGTGTTTTGAAAAATGGGTGCAGGGGATCCCTGGGTGGCTCAGCAGTTTAGCGCCTGTCTTTGGCCCAGGGAGCGATCCTGGTAGACCTGGGATGGGGTCCTGTGGTTGGGCTCCAGGCATGGAGCCTGCTTCTCCCTCTGCCTGTGTCTCTGCCTCTCTCTCTCTCTCTCTGTCTATCATGAATAAATAAATAAATAAAATCTTAAAAAAAAAAGAAAGAAAAATGGGTGCAGCAAAGGATATATTGGGGAAAAATGCCAAGTTCAGATTTGTAGAAGACATTCTTTCCCTTTCCTTTTCATGCCAAACAAGCAGTGGCATATACGTACATGGTAACTTTTGTTATAACCAAAGAGAAGATCAAATGGGATTGAATGTTTGATTTCTTTCAAATTCTGAACCATCTCAAACATAACCAAGAAGTATGGAGTATAATACCAGGCACTCAATAACCAGATTTAGTCAATGTGAATGTTTGGAAGTCCTTTTTGCATCCCTCTCCAGTCCTATTTATCTCTTTCTTTCCTGCAAGGAAAAACTATTTGGATCTTGGTGTGTGTCTTGCCCTTGCATTTTAAAATATTTTTACCACATAAGTATAGATCTATAAATAATATAGAATGTCACTTTGCTTATTTAAAAAATTGAAATGAGGGGCGCCTGGGTGGCTCAGTCGTTGAGAGTCTGCCTTTGGCTCAGGTTGTGATCCTGGAGTCCTGGAATTGAGTTCCACATTGGGTGCCCCACAGGGAGCCTGCTTCTCCCTCTGCCTGTGTCTCTGTCTCTCTTTCTGTGTCTCTCATGAATAAAAAAATAAAATCTTGGGACCCCTGGGTGGCGCAGCGGTTTGGCGCCTGCCTTTGGCCCAGGGCGCGATCCTGGAGACCCGGGATCGAATCCCACATCAGGCTCCCAGTGCATGGAGCCTGCTTCTCCCTCTGCCTGTGTCTCTGCCTCTCTCTCTCTCTCTGTGACTATCATAAATAAATAAAAAAAAATTTAAAAAAATAAATAAAATCTTTTAAAAAATGGAAATGGCCTCATAACATATATATCTGACTGCAACTTCTTGTTTTTTCATTCAACATTGCTTTTGAAATATATCCATGTTAGGGATCCCTGGATGGCTCAGTGGTTAAGCATCTGCGGGTGTGGTCCTAGAGTCCAGGAATCAAGTCCCACATTGGTCTCCCTGCATCAAGTCTGCTTCTCTCTCTGCTTGTGTCTTTGCCTTTCTCTCTCCATGTCTCTCATGAATAAATAAATACATTTTTTTAAAAAAGAAATATATCCATGTTAATATGTGTAGCTATAATTTTAATGACTGAATGGTATTTTTTAAGTGTGAATTTTATTAGGCACTACTTTTAAAATACAGAAAAAATAATGAAAAAAATTCATGTATTTAAGATCAATTTCACCAAAGATTAGCATTGTGCCATAATGCCATACTAATATAGACCTTTTCCAAAGGAATAAAATTTTTAGGTACAGTTGTAGCTTCTTGAGAGCAGTGGGGAAGAATCCAAATCCCATTTAGTATTTAGCTTAGAACTTACTCTAGAATTTCAAATCATTTCAAACAAAAAAATGAAGCCATACCCTGAAGATCTGCCTCAGGAGATTTGGGAAATCTATTTCTATTCTTAATTTCTGAAAATTATTCATGATAATCCACTCAAACTGAAGCCAGTTGCTGGAGTGTGAGCACTACTTCGTATCATATTTGTGCCCTCGATGTGTCATGAATCAATGAATAAATAGTACCAAGTTTTTTTTTAAAGCACAGATGGTGTTTGTGGCAGCCATGAGAATGTGCCTCTCAGATCTCCAGGCATAATACTAATGGGCCAGACTACTACGTTATGAATCCAACACAGTTCCCACAGGCTGCTCACAGCCAGCCAATGACCCAGTGAGGCAGAGACAGGAAACTCCTTTGGCAGGTGACGTGGGCTTGAGGATTCCCCACTGGCCTAGTGAAACTTTCTTGGACTACCTTGCACTCTAGGATGCTTTCTACTGAAACTTCTTTTTTTTCCCCCCTCTCTCCATCACTATCTCTCCCCCTAGCTCTGGATTCCTCTCCTTTCTCCCTCATAGGTGTTTTCCCCCAAATCTTTTGCACATCCAATCGCCTCTTAAGTAACACAGTAATTAGGTGTATGGGTTTGAAAGGGTTCTCTAGATAGGTCATTAAGAATGAAAAGAGAAAATAATTATGTGCTCAAATAATTAGGACATAAATATTTAGAATTAGGAATGGGATGCCTGAGTGGCTCAGTGATTGGGCGTTTGCCTTTGGCTCAGGGTGTGATCCTGGAGTCCCAGATTCGAGTCCCATGTCGGGCTCCCTGCATGGAGCCTGCTTCTTCCTCTGCCTGTGCCTCTGCCTCTCTTTCTGTGTCATTCATGAATAAGTAAATAAAATCTTGAAAAAAAAAAAAAAGAATTAGGAATTAGCTCAAGGATGTAAGTGATGACAACTTAACTGTTACATGAGGCCAGGAGAAGGAATATGTTCCCCAGGAAGGCCCAAAGGATTCACCATTCATAAGGGTGTTAGAAATGATCTGGTAAGTGGGGTCCCAGCATCACTATGAAGTGTAACGTGGCTCTCCTCTGAAGGCCAGGGTTAATGGCAGGAGAAGCAGTTATAGAATTTGGCTCCCTGATAGCTGAGAGGATGAAAAGGCCCTGGTGGTAGCATTTCACCATCAGAAGCCAGAGGGTCACAGTGCCCACATTATGGGAGGTTAAGAGTACACCGCATCTGGAGGGACAAATAGTTAAGCAATCAAAACACACTGTTCAATATACATAGTTAAAATAGAGTGAGTGGATGAGTGGGAGGTTGGAGGGAGTTACCCTGAAGGTCTCTTGCCCAGTTTCTGGCCTGAACTACTTTTCAGTTTTCAGACCTGGTGTTCATTGACTGAAGAGATAATTGGATCTCAGGGACAAGGACCCTGTAATACATAATGATTTCCCCAGTGCTTCCCCAAAGGGATCTAGGCCATGTACTAGAGTGACTATTCAAGGGGAAAGGAAAACATTCAGACATTTCAAGCACTGTCAGAGACAGGGTCAAGTTGGCACTGATACACAACAACCAGAACGTTATTCCAGGCTCTGTATAATAGTGAGGACATACATACAAGGGCCAGGTGATAAATAGAGTAACAGCCAAAATCTGGGTCCCCTTGGTCTATGAATTCACCTGGTGCTCATTTTCCTAGTTCTCTAATTTGTAATTGGGATTGGCATATGCAGTGATTGGAGTGACCCACACATTGGACCTGTTGGTGAGAGCTATCATAGTGCAGAAGGCCAAGCAGAACCCTCTGAAATTGCCCTCACTCCCACCAAGATAGTGAATCAAAAACAGTGTAACCTTGGAGAGGGATGGCGGAGATTAGTGCCACTCTTAAAGATGCAGGTGTGGTGGTCACTAGCATATCTCTGTTTAATTTGCTGGTCCTTGCAGAAACCAGATGAGCCCTGGAGATTATTGCCTGTTCAACCAAGAAATAGCCCTGATCACAGCCACCCAGCCAAATGTCTTTTTTGCGGGGGCAGATAATATGGTCTCTGGCATGTAGTATGCAGCCATTGGGCTGGTGAATGTATAGTCTTCTATCCTAGTCAGGAAAGAAGATCAAGAAAGAGTTTGCTCCAGGACTGTGTTAACTTTCCCACATTCTGTCATAATGTAGCCTGAAGACATCTGGACCATCTGGACATATCACAGAAAATCATATTGATTCATTACATTGCTGACATCATGATGATTTGGCAGATGAGTAAGAGGGTACTAGTGTGTGCAGAACTGGTAAGACACATGTATGTCAAAGGGAGGGAGCCATACTCTACAAAAATTCAGGCACTTGCCAACTCAGTAAAGTTTCTGCACATCCCATAGTCATGCCAGGACATTCCCTTCAAAGGAAAGGGCAAATCGTTGCATCATGAATCCACCACTACAATGACAGTTAAGCCTTCTTGGGCTTTGGAGACAACAGTTCTTGCTGTAGAGCAAGTAGCCCTGCTGTTTAGAACAAATGGTCTCAGCACACTCTATGGTATTTCAGTTGTTAACGGTAGAAAAGGAGGTGGTGCGAAGTTTAGGACAAGTTCCAGGGGAAGAATCACAACACAGCCTACTGGGGTTATAAAGCAAGGTTACACTACCTGCAGCAGAGGGTTATATACCTTTTGTAGAATAGCTCCTAGCATGCTAGGATGCCCTGACAGAGCTGGAATGCATGACCTTCGGATACCAAGCAACCACAATTCTGGAATTGTCTATCATCTATTGGGAATAAGTCATAAAGTAAGATGGTCCCAGTAGCAATCCATCATAAGATGGAAACGGTACATCTGAGACTGAGTATGAGCAGGAAGAAATGACACTGCTAGGGGCATGAAGAGAGGGTCTAGAACCTCATAGCATCTACTGTGTCCTATCATGGCACCCACTATATAGCAGTGTCCCTTCTGAGCTCACACCAGTGACCATATGGATCTCCCATCCAATCAGTTGAAGAAGGAGAACCTCCCCTTCACCTTGACAGCTTGGTTCATGGATCGGTTGATTTGGTATTAGGTGAAAACCAAAAGCGGATGCTGTCTGCATTATATAACTCATTCAGTGGCTGTGAAAAATCATGATGAGACACTTTGTGAAAGATAAACCTTCCCAATGAGCAGAGCTTCAGGAGATGCACCTGGTCATCCACTTCATATGACAGAGAAAGTGATCTAAAGTCAAAACATATACGGGCTTTTGCCAATGGGGAATGGTCTGGGGCCTGGAAGGAGACAAATTTAAATATTAGAGATGAGAAAGTCTGGAAAAGAGACATGTAGACAGACATAAGAGTAGGAACAAGGTGTGAAGATTTTTATATTGTATTTTAATACTCATCAGAAAGTATCCACACGGTCTGGGAACCAAGTGACCAAGCTACAAAGTAACTGGACTAGTTGACATTCAGATGACACGATCACAGTGAAAGAGATGGAGGCTTTGCATGGGTCAAAAAAACACAACTTCTACCTATGAAGGCCAATCTAGTGGTTGCCTGCTTTGAATGACCAACCCACCAGCATCAGACACCAACACTGAGCCACCAGTATGGCACTATTCTTTAAGGAGACTAACTGGTCACTTGGCAGCAAATGGACCACATGGGGCCATTTTCATCTTGGAAGAGGTAGCGGGTTTTCTCATAGGAATAGAAACTTAATCTGGGTATGGGTTTGCCTTTCCTGCCAGCCCTATCAAGCTACTTACAGAATGTCTGATCTACAAACATGAATCAACATAGTATCTAATCAGGGAACTCATTTTACAGATCCACTGGTCATGCTATATAGTGTGTCATCTAGAGGCTGCTGGCTAAATAGAGTGGCCAAGGTATGGCTGCAGCACCAACTCAGTGGCAACACCTTGCAAGGATGGGGATACCATCCTCCAAAACATGTAAAAACACTGAATTACAGAACTCTATGTAGCACTATGTCCCAAGAGGAAGAATATATGGGTCCAGGAACCAAGGAGTGGAAGGAGGAGTGGCCTCACCATCACTTTGGATGACCAACTGAATTTTGCAAGGTTAGAGGTCCTGATCTTCAAAATGGTATGTTTTTTATCATGAGATAGCAAAGATTGCATTGAACTATAAGCTACAGCTGCCACTTGGACACTTTGGGCCCTTTATGGCCAGAAAATAGCAGGCAAGGAGAGGAATCACCACCTTGTTAGGAGTAATTAACACTGATCCGCAGGAGGAGGCAGGGTTGTGTTGCATGATGGGAGCAGGGAGGACTGAGCATTGAACTCAGATGGCCCACTGGATGCCTCTTGGACCGCTCTTTCCTAATTGTGACAAATGTAATGATGTAGGAATGGAGGCTATCCATGGGTAAGGTCACCAGGAGTCCAGACCCCTCAGGAGTAGGAGCTTGGGAAACATCACGTGAGCCAGAGTGAGGGACTTTCGAACAGACAGTGCAGGAGAGAGATGACAAGTGCCAGTTTTGGCTATGAGATCAACCACAGCCGCGAGGCCACAGTTTGTCTCTTCACTTCCCTCTTCTAACTTTCCCCTCCGCAAGAGGAGCCAGCCAGAGCCACGGAGGTGCTCCCCCAATGTGTCAGGAAGTGAATCCACTGAGCGCACAAGGTAAACTGTGGCAAACATGCAGAGGCGGCAATCAGGTCATCCTTTAAGGACTCTGGGGCACCTGGGTGGTGCAGTCTGTTAAGTGTTTGACTCTTGGTTTCAGCTCAGGTCATGATCTCAAGGTCATTGGATCAAGCCCCACGTCAGGCTCTGGGCTCAGTATGGAGTGGGGTTGAGTTTCTCTCTTCCTCTCCCACTTGCATGCACGCACTCTCTTTCTCAAATAAAGAAATAAATAAATATTAAAAAAAAAAAAAGGACTCACTCCAGCTGCAAGGAATGTGGTTAGCTGAGTCTCCAGCTTTGTTGTCTTGAGAGTCAACTTCAGATTATCATGGGTGCTTTTCTCAGGGCGTTCCCCCATCAATTACTGAGGAAGGCCTAATCATTCTTACTGGACAGGGCACTTCTAAGGGAATAATCTTTGCTCTGGAGTTCCCTCCCTGTTGGGGGTGGTTTGCCCAATCCTGCCCCTTTTCTTTCATAGGTGCTACCCCCTCATAAACTTCTGCAATTCAAATTTCTTTTGAGTGTCTGTCTGCTTCTGGGAGAATCTAACTGGGACAGATGTATCCATTAGACCCCTGAACTCAAGTCATTCCCTGTTCCCAGTCCTGGGATGTATGACTAAGTAATTGAACCGTTGTTTTCTCACATGTAAAATTAAAGATTTATTCCTCTCGTAAGTATATCATATGGTTGTTGTGAGGATAAATACGTGCAAGAAAATCCTATGGCATTTGAAAATTCCTATATAAATGGTTAGTTTTTATTAAAAGGCCTAAAGAATTAAAGCATTACCCAGATCACCCAACAATCCTCAATAGTTAAAAAATTAATTATGATAATTGTTTTCAAGCCTTTTCAAAGCTGGTAAGGTGTATGTGGTTTTCTGTGGGGATATCTATTCCCAGGGAGTAATTTATACACTCAGAGATCTTGCTTGACAATTAGATACATACCTAGATAAAGAGTTGTAGAGTTCTACAGTAACCTGCCATGAGAATTTTGGTTTGTTTCTTTTCATTTCTAGGATGACAATTATTAAGATAAAGGAAATGAGAAGCATTGAACAACTCTTTTGACAAAACATAACAGTCTTTAGGGAAAATAATTAAAACCTGTGTGACCATGAAACAAGCTTCTTTAGCACTATTGTGATGACATAATGTATCATCTGTGGATAAATATTGCAGTTTTAATATATATATAAATCAAAATATTTCCTATAAACATATTCCTTTAGTACTCATTCTTGGTATTCATACTTATCTATAGTGTATTACAAGAAGAGAGCTAGTGATCATTACTTTTTATCAGGAAAACTTTTAGTGGTATTTTTTTAGCAGAAAAGACAGGTAAGCTTTCCATGATGTGCTAGCTAGTGTTTGCTTAGCTGGTGGTACAGATTTGCAATGGGTTTTCTGTCTCTCTTCTTGCCTTTCAAAAGTTGTATCTCTGATTTGCATTTGAGAGTTGGCACAAGTTCTGTTACAAACTTTCAAAATTTGTGGTTCCACATCAAGAATTGTAAAAAAGGGATCCCTGGATGGCTCAGCGGTTTAGCGCCTGCCTTCTTCAGCCCAGGGCATGATTCTGGAGTCCCAGGATCGAGTCCCATGTTGGGCTCCCTGCATGGAGCCTGCTTGTCCCTCCTCCTGTGTCTCTGCCTCTCTCTCTCTCTCTATCATAAATAAATAAATAAATAAATAAATAAATAAATAAATAAATAAATAAATAAATATTTAACAAAACAAAACCTGCCGTTTCCCCTTTTTGTGCATCCTGCCCAAAGTAAAAAAAAATTTTTTTTTTTTTTTGTCTAAGCAGATCTGTAGGTGTGTAATGTCCATCTGAGCAAAAGGGCTAAAACTTTTGGTTGTTTGTTCAGATGTCAGTGTACTGAAGTAAGTGTAGCTGACGAAGCATCTTTAACCCAAATGGTTTTGCATAATCTGAGAAATATGGATAAAAGTAAAATTCCCGTTTTATTTTACCATGGATGCAGAATACCTGCACTATGAACTTGGTGCTAATAGGAGAGAATGCCAATAATACAGATTATAAGATCCACCAGGCAATGTTAAAAAATCTGTTTCATCATAGTTCAGCATAATTCTTCAGAATCACATGATTTTTTTCCCTATGTGCATTTTGGGGTCTCTGGTAATTGAACACAACTTGAGAAGGGCTTACTCCGGTGACCTGGAAACGAGGTCCCCAGAAGAGCAAGCACACTGCGATGAAACCTGAAGCAATGAAGCCCCGCTGAGCTGAAATGGAAACATTCATTGTATTAGGACACGACTGAATTTTCATTTAACTTTGTTTTGTTGTTCCATTGGGCTGTCTTCAGATCTTAAATTGCGTTCCGGGGGTGTTGCAGGAGAAATCACAGTCTGGGGTACGCCACTAAAGTCTAGCTCGCAGCCCGGGTAGTGTTTCTGAATACAGAGTTACCTGTGCCCACTCCCCCGGGAGAAACGAGGCACATTTACATGTTAGAGTCCCTTCGAATGACCGGAGTTCGAAAAACCTGGGGTCCCTACGCTTTTTTCCCTTTTCCCCCCGCCCCGAGGCTCGAGGCCACCTGCACCGCAAGAAACACCTGCCCCGCCCTCACCGTCCCCGGAGCACCCGCTGCGCAACGAGGCTGCGCGGAAGGAAGGACGGGAGGGCGCGGCCGCTCGGGGCGGGGGCGGGGCCGGCGCGGGGGGCGGGGGCCGGCGCGGGGGCGGGGCGGGGGCGGGGCCGGCGCGGGGGCGGGGTGTGCGCGCTGCCGCCGCGCCGCCGCGTCACCAGCGTGCGGCACGTGCCCGTGTTTACGTCCCTCGTGGAGCAGCCGACGTCAGCAGCCAAATGGCAACATTGTGGCGCTCCTGAGGCTCGGAGTTTGGGAGACGCGTCTCTCCGTCAGGCCGGCTCGCGGCGGTCGGGCAGCGGAGGAGGGGGAGGAGGGGCGGGGAGCTCGGCCCGGGCGAGCGGCGGAGGCGCGCACATCGCCGGCCCCGGCCCCGCGGGGCCGCTCGTCGCCTTCCGAGAGCCGCAGACGCAGCGCCGCGGCCTCGCGCTGGGGGCGGCCGGGACCCGCGCGAGGCGCTGCGGCAGCGCCGGGCTTGTAAACAGATCCAGCCGCACGTGACCATGTGAACTACCTGCTCCGGGGACGCGTATTGTCTTCACCGCGCGCCGCTGCCACAAAGGAGCGCGGCGGCTTGGAGCGCGGAGCCCCGGGCGAGTGAGGCGAGGGAGCCGGCCGGCGCGCTAAGATGGCCGAAGGCGCCCGGCGGGGGTGAGCGGGGGGCGCGGTGCAGCCAGCCGGGGAGCCCTCGGGCGGGCAGGCCAGCGGCGCCTCCCCCGCGGCCACCATGTCGTTCGCGCTGGAGGAGACGCTCGAGTCGGACTGGGTGGCCGTGCGGCCGCATGTGTTCGACGAGCGCGAGAAGCACAAGTTCGTCTTCATTGTGGCCTGGAACGAGATCGAGGGCAAGTTTGCCATAACCTGCCACAACCGGACGGCCCAGAGGCAGAGGAGCGGCTCCCGGGAGCAGGCGGGGGCGCGAGGGGGCGCCGAGCCCGCAGCGCCAGCGCCCGACGGGGCCCGCGGGCCGGGCAGCCCAGCCGGCAGGGGCCGGCTCGAGGCCGCCGCCTCTGGGACTCCGGGCAGGAGCCCCGGGCCCCGGAGGAGCCCGGCCTGGGCGGACGGCGGCTCCCCGCGGAGCGCGCGCGGCCCTCGGGGCGACCCGTTGCTGCGCTGTGCGGCCGGCAGAGGGGCGGAGAGCCCCCTCAGGAGCCCGGGGCGCGCCCAGAGCGGGCCGGCCCGCAGGGGCCCCGAAGGCAGGGACGCGGCCGAGGCAGCCCCGCCGGCAGCCCCGCCGGCGCCCAGGGAGGCCCCGGTGTCCTCGGTGCGAGTCGTGAGCGCCTGCGGGGCGGTCTCCGAGGAGATAGAGGTGCTGGAAATGGTGAGGGAGGACGAGGTGGCCCCGGCGGCCCTGGCGCTCTCGGACGCAGAGCAGCCGCCCTCCGGCGCCGAGCTGGAGTCCCCGGCCGAGGAGTGCAGCTGGGCCGGGCTCTTCTCCTTCCAGGACCTGCGCGCTGTGCACCAGCAGCTGTGCTCGGTGAACTCGCAGCTGGAGCAGTGCCTGCCCGTGTTCCCCGAGGAGCCCTCTGGCATGTGGACCGTGCTGTTCGGGGGCGCCCCAGAGATGACCGAGCAGGAGATCGACACTCTGTGTTACCAGCTCCAGGTCTACCTGGGCCACGGCCTGGACACCTGCGGCTGGAAGATCCTGTCCCAGGTGCTTTTCACCGAGACCGACGATCCCGAGGAGTATTACGAAAGCCTGAGCGAGCTGCGGCAGAAGGGCTACGAAGAAGTGCTTCAGCGGGCCCGGAAGCGCATCCAGGAGGTAAGAACCCAGGCTGGGCTGCACCTCCCTGCTCCTCGTTACTCGCTGCTGGAGGCTGGCGCCTCGGCCCGGGCTCGGAGCGTTTGGGAAACTTGTTCTACCGGGCAAGAGGAAGACGGCGGGTTCCTTACCGATCTACCCCTTACTTTCAGTGGTGGGAAAACCGTGACATTCCCCAAAGGAACTTGCATAAGTCTTTGGAATTCCTCTTCCCATAGATCAGATAGGTTCTGTAGCACAAGGGACGTGTTTACTACTCAGTGCTGGAAGTAGATTAAAGCCACTCAGAAAAAAAAAAAGGCGTCCCAGAGACATTCAGCGATCCTTTCTCTTTTTGCCTCTTTTCCAGCAATGACTGCCCATATAGTAATCCTACTTTTTTGATGTCCTCTCCATTTATTCAGAATAGTTTGTACTAGAGAATGAAGTCGGTCTTTTTTTTTTTTTTTTCTAATTTCCATTTGTAGTTTGTCAACTTAGGCAAATTTTAAATTCATTTTCCTTCAAATGAGCGGCTTGTCGAAATGAAGAAGCACCAACTCTCAGTGGGATGCTGAAATTTTTAAAGGTTTATGCATAGTCTCAAGTCTTTAGAGCTGGCTGCTTAACTCCTGTTTTAGGGATGAAAAAGGTCTTGGGCAGGAATGCTTTTACTTTTGTACTTGTAAAAGTAGTATAAAGCTTATTCAGAGTATCTTACACTTGAAATTACAGGAAATAATGGAAAAGGTCTGCATGGGTATGCATGAGGACGGCTCTAATTTGTAGGATATGCATAATTTGAGGTCAGTCCTAACAGCTTCTGATGAAGGAACTGTACTAAAAAAGTATTTTAAAATACATTTTAGTTTTTGGGTCACCCGGCTGGCTCAGTCGAGAGAGCATGCAACTCTTTACCTTGGGGTTGTGAATTTGAGCCCCACATTGGGTGTAGAGATTACTTAAAAATAAAAATATCTTGAAAAATATATACTTTAGTTTTCCCTAATGGGCACTACAGATACTTCCTGAAAGCTATTATTTTTAGTACTGGTACCAGTTGAGGTTAGAGGTAGGGTGGGGAAATGCCCGTTTTTATGGTGTTTATATTCCTGACATTGTGTTGTCCTGTTAGCCTTGCCTGTGTTTATTGAATACTTGAATCCTGCTATAAAGGCTAGGAAGTTAGTACCTTCCTGGTTTCTACATGGAATAGTACATATTTTTCATTGCTAAATTTGGGGACTTAGGAAAAAAAAATTTTTCTCCCTTACCTACAGTGCTCTCTGACAATTTCCTGGTTTTCACTCCTTCCAGTTTACTTTGTGCTAAGTGTCACCCATCAAGTAACACCCACCAAGTAATGTGATCAGAGAGTTCTAGGGATCGGTTTTTATTTCCTTCTTTATCATCTACTTTTGGAGTCTGTGTTCTACTTTAATTCATTTTGAAAGGAAATGACAAATTTTATTTTTATTTTTTTAATTTTTTTTTCAATTTTTATTTATTTATGATAGTCACAGAGAGAGAGAGAGAGGCAGAGACATAGGCCGAGGGAGAAGCAGGCTCCATGCACCGGGAGCCCGATGTGGGATTCGATCCCGGGTCTCCAGGATCGCGCCCTGGGCCAAAGGCAGGCGCCAAACCGCTGCGCCACCCAGGGATCCCGGAAATGACAAATTTTAAATGGTCATGTACATTCTCATTCTCTTTTGAGTTTTGTTAATACTGACCTGTGTTTTTTTCCTTTTTTTTTTTTTTTTTTTAAGGTTTTTAAAATGATTTTATTTGTTCATGAGAGGCAGAGACACAGGCAGAGGGAGAAGTGGGCTCCTGAGCCGGAGGCAGACGCTCAGCCACTGAGCCACCCAGGCGTTCCGACCTGTATTTCTTTTTTAACTGCGTGGACAAAACTAGTACTTCTTTCTCTTATACTTGTTTGTTAAGCTTTATATTTTATTTTATTTTTTAAGATTTTACTTGCTTGAGAGAGCGGGTGCACACAAGCTGGGGTTTGGGAGGAGGCGGTGGGAGAGGGAGAGAAGCAGATTCCCTGCAGAGCAGAACGCCTGAGGAGGGCGGGGCTTCATCCCCCTGGGGATGGAGCCCTTAGAGGAAGGCAGATGCTTAACCCACTTACTGAGCCACCCAGGCACGCCTAAACTTTATATCTTATATAAATGATGTAGACTTGTTTAGTTTTAATTTCATTGACATTCAGAAAAAGTAATTTTTACCTGTTCAAATAGGGTAAAAAAATGAAAATTGCCAAAGAATAGTTAATTACAGTTTCTGGAACTCTTTCATGGGGGTGGAGGGTTACATTTTTTTAAAAAGACGATCTTTTCCTAATTAAGGTTATATTGACCATGATACTGCATTCTCTTTAACACAAAGAAATTTAAAAATTTAAGGAGTATTTTGTGTTTTGAAAGATCACTCAAATGAAGTTTATTATAAATTCATTGGAAATTTTATATATATAAATTGTTGGTGCTTCATTTTGTTGATTCGAATGGTTTTTGAAAAATACCAAGACAACAAATAGATTAAGTTTATATTGAAAGAAATGAAGCTCTGGGGAGAAAGGGTGGTATGATTAATTAGTAATGTCTGCTGTGGGCAGGATAATTGGAGTGTAAGAGCATGCCAGCATGTTTTTTTGTTGTTCCTTAGCTGCTTAAATTTTTTACTATTGTAATAGTTTGCAGTAACTTTTTTTACGTAAGATATTTAAGAAATTGTCATTTTTGTGCTATTTATTATATTTAGTAGTCATATGTAATTTACTGTTTTTTTTCCCAGTTCTGCAGTTGACTTAATTTGTGGAAGTGGCTATAGGTGTTCAAGCCAGGTGTATCTGATAAATCAAACATTCTGAGGTATATGTTACTTAGAAAATTTAGTCTTGATTGTTTTTCCTTTAATTTCTCGTTCAATTTTTGCCCCTCCCCCCATTCTTTTTCCTATCTAAAGAGTTCAGCTTAAAGACCACACCTGTTTTTGTTCAAAATGGTCAGTCAATTGTGGAAGGGAGGTTATTTATTTATTTATTTTTAAAAGTTTTATTTATTCATGAGAGACACACAGAAGCAGAGGGAGAAGCAGGCTCCATGCAGGGAGCCCAACGTGGGACTTGATCCCGGGTCTCCAGGATCACACCCTGGCCCAAAGGCGGCGCTAAACCGCTGAGCCACCCAGGCTGCCCTTGTTTTTTGTTTTTGTTTTTGTTTTTGTTTTTTTAAAGTAGACTGTACAACTAGATTGTAAACTTCTCAAGGTCACTGGCCTTGACAGTATCTTGGAATTCTCTTTGCCATCCCTAGTTCAGGGCCATACATCTTGTCAGCACTCTTTAGGATTTGTGGACCAAGGCCAGAAGTGTTTTTATTTTTGTTGTTGCCTTTTAGCGTTACAAGTATTTAGTTTTTAAAATACTTTATCAGAGAGAGAGTGCCAGCGCTTAAGCAAGGGTAGCATGCTAGAGTGGGGGTGTGCGCAGAGGGTGAGAGGGAGAAGTGGACTGACTCCCAGTAGAGTGTGGAGCCTGACTTCTCAGGACTCTGACATCATGAATTTAGCTAAAGTCAGACACTTATTGACCGAACCATCCACGCACCTTCCCCCGCCCCCCAGCGTTAGAAGAATTTAACCAGAAGAAGAGTCTTTTTGATTTAAAGTTGTGGGTACATAGAATTTTATAAACTGATAAATGTAAATTCTGCATAAGGGACCATGGCATTTAGAAACTGAGAGTAAAATCTTTTAAAACTGTAAATAACTTTCTAAATAAGGGGTCTTTTTTTTTTTTAAGATTTTATTTATTTATTTCTTCATGAGAGACAGAGAAAGGCAGAGACGCAGGCAGAGGGAGAAGCGGGCTCCATGTGGGGAGCCCGATGTGGGACTCGCTCCCAGGACTCCAGGATCACACCCTGAGCCGAAGGCAGGCACTCAACCACTGAGCTACGCAGGTGTTCCTAAATAAGGGGTCTTTATTTGGGTTTGGGAATTCCTTATAAATTGAGGGGAGCTATATATAGTTGGATTTTAATGGGGTGCCATAAACTAAAATGCTAATTTTATATGCGTTTTTGGAGAGAGCCTTTTATCAAATTCTTTAAGATGTTCTTCAAAAAGAACTTTAAAACCATAATTGTGTATCATTTGCTTTGTAAACTTTGGGCATATCTATTGGAGCTTAAGTTTTAGAATACACTTATGATTTAATATGGGGTTATAAGAAGTACTTCTATGTCTTTGTTTTGTGAAATATTGAATAAAAGACTTCGTTTTCTGCTAAACATTTTGTTAATGATTCACAAATTTTGTCAACTGACTGGAAATGATAGTTTGAGGAGCTATAATTCATATAATAATAATGAGAACTTTTTATTTTAAAACCTTTAAGATGTTTTAAATATTATTATAAATATTGTTATGTTTATTAAATATTTTTAATGATTTATTTATTTTGAGAGCGAGGAGGGAGGGGCAAGGGGAGAGAATCAAGCCAACTCTGCTGAGGGAGGATCCTGACAGGGGGTTGGATCCCACAACCCAGTAGATTGTGACATGAGCCGAAATGCAAGTCAGGTGCTTAACCTGAGCCACCCAGGTGCCCCACTGATAAATTTTTAGATAATATAGGAATTGTAAGGTTGTGTGCTACTTTGGGCCTTAATCTTAGAATTTATTACATGGTAGGTTTGTTTTGGATTTTCACAAGGATTTGCTCTAAGGAGTGCTATTTATTTACCAAGTACTCAATCCATCCCTGAATGAATCAAGTGCCACCAAGGCCTCTTTGAATGTTTTCAGCAGTAGTCTTAGTTGTTGATCAGAGCTGAGGATTATATTATATAATGTATGTGCATGAGTGACCCATACCATGGCTTACTTACTTTGATGACCTGGATTTTGTAAATAATGGTTTCTGTATAAGGACAACTATCGTTGAAATGGTTATGGTCCTTTAGATAGTAAACCTTAAGTATGGTGGTAGTCTTAAGATCTAAAACAGTGTTCTTGGAATTTATTTATACAACTGTTAAGCTAACTTCTTCCCAGTTGGTTTTAACTTATGTCTAGTAAAAAAACAGCCAACAAACAAACACTGAGAGCAGCTTGTATGTTTGTAAGTAGCCATGTAAGGCATGCTGTAGACACAGCCTACCTAGTGTTTGGAGTTAGAAAGACCTGGTTTCCAGATAGAACTCACCACTTCAGCGGCCTGCTTAACCTTTTGAAAAGGGGGAAGAAACTTAAGATGGAGATTTAAGTAGGACATTATGAAAAGGTGCTTAACAAAGTGGCGAGTATAAAAGGGGGCTTCCAGAAAGTGTTCTTTTCTTTCCTGTAATGAGGATTCTCCAGAGTTTGTTTTCACCTCAGCATTTTTTTTTTTTTTTTTAGGGAATGGAACTAATATTTATTGGCACTACTTAAGTATTGGTGTTTCATGTTTACTATCTCTTTTCATTCGCCCACTCTCTTTTCAGGTAAATGGTGTTTTGGGTATTTTTTTGAGGTTTTATTATTTGACAAAGCACAAGCAGGGGGAGCGGCAGGCAGAGGGAAAAGGAGAAGCAGGCTCCTTGCAGAGTAGGGAGCCTGATATAGGGGCTCCATCTCAGGACCCTGGAATCGTGACCTGAGCCGGAGGCAGCCACTTGACCAACTGGCTGAGCCACTCAGATGCCCCCAGATAAATTTTATACCTATATTACTGAAACAAAAGTTGAAACTTAAAGATGTTGGATTTGGCCAACCTTAAACAGCTAAGACGAAATCAAACAGATTCAAATGTAGGTTTGTCTGAATCCAAACATGTGCCTTTTCTGCCCTGCCTTGTTTCTGTGAAGACATTAGAAGGGATGTCAGTCTCCTGAGAATGAGTCAGTTCAATAATGGCTTTTAAGATAATCTGTTTGTTTAATTTCAAATTAGTTATGATAGGCATGGTCTGGGACAGAATCTCATGTTGTGTTACAGAAGAGATTGCCAAGGTATGCAAGCATGAGTTTATGTTAGACTAGAGTGCCCAGTTGCCATTTTCCTTGTATTGTTAAAATGACTTGGCTGTGGGATCCCTGGGTGGCGCAGCGGTTTGGCGCCTGCCTTTGGCCCAGGGCGTGATCCTGGAGACCCGGGATCGAATCCCACGTCGGGCTCCCGGTGCATGGAGCCTGCTTCTCCCTCTACCTCTCTCTCTCTCTGTGTGACTATTGTAGATTTCAAAAACAAAAAAAAAAAAAAAAAAAAAAGACTCGGCTGTAAATGACTGCTGACTTCTGAGGTTATTTAACATAAGGGGCAGGAAGCTCTAGAAAGAATGCTCACCATCTCTCCTCCCAATTATGATTTTCATAATTTTTCTGGAAAGTTAAAATTATAAAACCTCTGGAGCAACACTGACATCCCAAATATATATATTAGAGAAATCAGTCTTGTGTGAGCCCAAGGATGGTTGTCTTTGATTGGACGATGTGCCGTGACCCATGATTTGGTATAAATAGTAGAAGCAGACTCAGTAAGGCTGTAATGTAGTTGCAGTTGAGAGAGGTGATATGCCTGTATATTCCCATAAAAATAGTGTAAACACAGTTGAGGAATAATGAAGCTGAGTGAATTTTGTGGCATCCTTGAAAGTTAGGACCAAAGACTTGAAAGGTAGAGGCTGTGTGAAAACAGTGACTTAGGTACTGATCATCTTCTTCATTCCTGTGCCCAAATAAACTTGGCCGTTTTTCACATCACTGAAGAAAGAGAAGTATAGAAAAGATAAATCTTTTAAGGTTAGCGCATCTATAATGCAGAAATGTGGAGGCTGGTGGCAGGATAGCAGCAGCCTTCACGATAGCTGATTTATTTGTGGTGCTTTGTCTGCTTGCTGTTTAAGTCCACCAGATAGTTCACAGACTTGAAATCAGGCATGTTTCCTTTTTGCTAAAACAAGGCCAACTCGGACAAACAGTTGACCAATGGGAGTTCAAGGGTGTGTGTTGGGGGGGGGGTAGAAGGGACAATGTGAGTGGGAGGTGAGGTTTGGTTTGTCAAACATAACAATTGTTTGAATTAGCAATCTTCACCCTCCAAATCTTCACATGAACTTTATAATCAGTCTCACTGTATCCATTGCTTTATTTGACCTCATTGACTATGGAATACTGCTGGAAGTGGGAAGTGAAAGCAAAAGGTGGCCTTCCACTGATGGTTAAATGCCCGTGTGCTTACTTTTTTGTAATGGAAAGTTTACTGTGGCTCTTTTCACTCTTTAATAGGCCCTGCTCCCTCTGATTCTGTCCAGTTCCCTCACTTGTTGATGGGAGAAAATTAAAGTTGCAATGCTAAGAGAATGCAATGAAGACTAATAGTTCTTGGTGCTATTTTTTTTTTTTTTTTGATAGAAATTGAAGCTTGGCCTTGCAAGCCTCTTGTATTGGACTGTAAGTAGCCTTAACACAGAGTAAGTTATTAAAGCTCCACAGAAGCACAGAACGATTCATTAGCAAAAAGCTGGAAAATTTTGTGATGTTTCGTAAATGTAGAAAATTGCCTTTTTATGCTGGTCCTTGAATTTCATTTTTATTTTTTTAAAGACTATATTTTAGAAAAAGAGTGTGTGAGGGTCAGGGGGAGAGTAAGAGAATCCCAAGCAGACTTCCTGCTGAGCATGGTGCAGGCGGCGGGGCTCCATCCCATGACCCTAAGACCAGTACCTAAGTTGAAATGAAGAGTGGATAGATACCCAGCTGAATTTTAAATTTTATGTAGTTATAATTGCATATGATAAACTGTTCATACTGTGGTAAAGGTTTTATAGTATAGGCTGTGAAATAAAAATAGGCTGATAGGCTGGAGGATGGTTTTAAGGATAAATGTATGAAGTTCATTTAATGATGGGAGGTTTTATTTTTAACTTTGAGGGTGATGGCTAAGGGCTTAGTTTATTCAATAAATATAGTTCATTCAGGTAGCATAAGTATAGGGAAACTACAGTGATAAACAAAACTGGTCATTTTCTTCAGGAGTAGTTTTAAATACAATTGGTTACCAAAGCAGCCTGCAGCTAGGAATTAGTTGAGGTAAGGGTTTTGTTTTGTTTCGTTTTGTTTTGTTTTTGAGGCACTTTTTTTAAGAAGCTCTAACTACACTATTGTTGGTTAGTGCTTAGGGAAAGAAAATTTACTGAATGTGGCTCAGAAAATTCTGTATTTTTGTCCAAATTCTGATACTAGTGGCTTGACCTTAGCGCTGTCATTAACTGTCCTTGGTCTCAGTGTCCGAGGTAAGACCAAAGTTAGAGGTTAAGGATCCCCAGGGTAGGGACGCTTGGGTGGCTCAGGGCATGATCCTGGGTCCAGATCAAGTCCCACATCAGGCTCCTCATAGGGAGCCTGCTTCTCCCCCCTGCTATGTCTCTACCTCTCTGCATCTCTCATGAATAAATAAGACCTTTAAACAAACAAAAAAGGATCCCTAGGGTAGGTCACAGGTACAATATGGCAAGTGTTGGGACCTGAGCCATTTGTTTAATGTGCTTGTATCTAGATTTAGGTCCCTGCTGTAAGCTGACTGTTCGGATCGCAGCACTTCTAATTTTGCTACAGTTTTCTAGGCTTTGAAAAAGTCCTAGTTAATTTTTTGGTTGCAGAGGGTATTAGAAGAGGACAGAAGTGTTTCTTCTTGTTGTTAAGTTTGTTCTTTTGGCTTTGCTTTGTTCATTACCTGTTCTGGAAGGTGTTGTTTCCCTCCCCCCAACCTTTGGTATATTTCACTATGGTTTCTAGTATTAAAAATGCTTTTCCATCAGTTTTTGATAACTTGAAGTTACATTTACAAAGCAAATGGTTAGTTACTAAAATTATTTATTTAAGCTTTTCTTCCTCTTTATACCTTCTTACCGAGGTGTGTCTCTTCTCTTTACTGACACCAATGGGTCCATGACTAGAGGGACCTGTGTGTAGTTAAGTATGTGAGGTTTTGATTTTCAGTCATCAGAGTAACCTTTATTGAATGCTTCCTGTGGCTCAAGCACTGTGCTGAAGTCTTCAAATAATTTCAATTAGTGTGTAGATAGGAGTTAAGAGGTAGTGTTTGAGTGTTGAGTCTTGACTCCACCTGATAGCTTTGTGAATATGGGCCTACCTAATTCTTTTACTTCCTTAGCAGCTGCTTCTGTAAAGTGAGAGAATACTGCTGCCTTTAGAAATAGGTTTTATGTCACTACTTAGAACAGTGCTGTGTACCCAGGAAATCCTTGGTAAATGTGAACTTTTAATGTTAATCTCCTTATCAAACTAAGAGGTAGGGATTTTACAGTAGAGGAAACAGGTTCAAAGAGATCAGATAAGTTTGTGTAAGATAACATCTGGCATGTAAGTGGATTCAAATCCAAGCCTGACTGATTCTATCCTGCTCTCTTAACCATTGGGACCATCTTTGCTCTAGAAAGGGAGAGAAGCTAACTAATAAATATTGGCAAATTGAAATAATTGGTCAATGTCTCACCACTGGACAAAAGCATTAAGCTGGTTAAGCTGATTCTTTTTTTCTTGGAAAACCCTGATTATGTACATATACTATATGGATATATACTGTAATTAACAACAGTGTTGTAATTAGAGAACATGGTAATCCCAAAGGAGGCAAGATTAATAAATCTGTGCCTGCATATATGACACATGAAGCTCTGATGTGAGACATAATACATGTCTTTCTATTTTTTTAATACATGATTAATACATCATTTTAATACATGATTTAATACAATGATTCTTAAAAGAATCATTTATAGGGGCTTCTGGGAGACTCAGTTGGTTGAGCTTGTTATTGATTTTGGCTCAAGTCGTGATCTCACGACCCTGAGATCCAACCCCATGTTGGCTCTCTGCTGGGTGTGGAGCCTGCTTAAGATTCTTTCTCTCTGGGGCACCTGGGTAGCTCATTTGGTTGCCTGCCTTCGGTTCAAGTTATAATCTGAGTTGTGGGATTGAGCCTCTCATCGGGCTCTCTGCTTAGTGGGGAGTCTGCTTCTCCCTCTCCCTCTGCCCCTTACCTTGCTTGTGCTCTCTCTGCTGTCTCTCAAATAAGTAAATAAATCTTTAAAAAGTCTCTCTTAAAAAAATCATTTATAAAAATTTTCTATAATCACAGGAAGAATAAATGTTATATTGATATTTAAATATTCTGTTGTAAATTCTGTATGAGTTTGCCACGAGTGAGTTGGTTTCGAAAGTGAGATTATTTTCCTCAAAAGTTTTCACATGTGTATTTTACTTCAAAGGATTTTTCTCCTCACAACTTTTTTTTCCTCAAAACATTTTTTAATGCTTTTTCCTCTCTGTGTCAGAGCTAGGGAATTTGGTATGGTCTTAGCTGAGACCTGAAATCTACCTCCTTCATCTTCTATTTACATTTAAATAATTTGCCCATAATAGTGAATATTATATTCCTTTTCCTTTTAAAAATACTGAATAATTCCTTTGGGATGCCTGGGTGGCTCAGTGGTTGAGCATCTGCCTTTGGCTCAGGGTGTGATCCTGGAGTCCCGGGATCAAGTCCCACATCGGTCTCCCTGCATGGAGCCTGCTTCTCCCTTCTGCCGGTGTCTCTGCCTCTCTCTCTTCTCTCTCATGAATAAATAAATAAAATCTTTAAAAATAAATAAATAATTCATTAGCTAAATTTTTTCTGGCTAGACGGGAGGAGGGCAGTTAAGTGTGTTAACTTCTTTTTTAGTTGGAAATTCTGCCTCTTTCTGTTACGTGATGTGAATTTTGGTATTGGGGTTGCTAAATGAAAATGAAAAGGTTATGACAAGTTGGGTTAAAGAAATGAAAAATTAAGAAAAGAAGGGGGGTGAGAGGTCCCTGGCTGGCTCCATCAGTAGAGTATGCAGCTCTTGATCTTGGGGTTGTAAGTTTGAGCCTCATGATGGGTGTTGGGATTACTTAAGAACAACAAAATTTAAAAAAAAAGGAGTGAGAATTAACTTGAGCAGTATTTAAAATAGAAGAATTAGAATAGATAACCTTATTAACGTAAAAAGAAACCTGTGTAGGTGCTTGCTTTTATAAATCATTTGTTATAAGGTCTCTGGCTTGCTTTTATAAATCATTTGTTATAAGGTCTCTGGCTCCTCGGAGGGCCTTGGGATTGGGTCTTGAGCAGGTTTTATTCTATACATTGCATCTTATGAGACCTAAAATTTCAAACATTTTTTTTTTAAATTTATTTATTTATGGTAGTCATACAGAGAGAGAGAGGCAGAGAGACAGTCATAGAGAGAGAGAGGCAGAGACACAGGCAGAGGGAGAAGCAGGCTCCATGCACTGGGAGCCTGATGTGGGATTCGATCCCGGGTCTCCAGGATCGCGCCCTGGGCCAAAGGCAGGCGCCAAACCGCTGCGCCACCCAGGGATCCCGAGACCTAAAATTTCAAATAAGAGTATTTTATGTATCTTGGTAGAGATTATGTAAATGAATTAGAAATTAGACTTTCTTGCCTTAAGTATTCAGCATGTTTGTGGATTTGCTAAATGAAAACTGGAAGGAATTCCAAAATTGAATTACAATTTCATTCTCTTTTCATCTTGTCCAACTGCACAACTCCCCTCTTAACCTTTTTCAGTTTCCCCTTGTGAAATATTTTTATCGTACTTTGTCTTTTAAAACTCAACAGATTGGCATCTTTCCTGTAAAGGAAAAATAGTAGACTGTGAGTAGGGATATAAAGGGCAGTGGTTAAGAGTTTGAATTTGGCTGCTGAGGATTCATACCTTCTCTTTTTCACCTTCTACCTAACTTTATAGGCAAGTTATTGGCATAATACTTAAACCTATATGATACAGTTGTTAGGAAAAAGTAACAGAGAATGTGTGTAAGGTTGTATACCAGAGTATCTGGTACTCAAAACCTTCAATAAATACCAGCTAATATCATACTCACTTTTTCCTGAAGCAAACTGATAACTGCTGGATTCCTCCCAGACTCAAACTTGTTTCTCTTGCAAACCAGGATGCTTTTAAGTGAAGTGATGCCATACAGGTAAAATAATTCTAAACCAAAACAGTAAGAAAGTGATTTTGTTTTAAGCCTCTTTAAAAAAAAAGATTATTTATTCATGAGAGAACACAGGCAGAGGGAGAAGGACGCTCCATGCAGGGAGCCCAATGTGGGACTCAATCCTGGGACTCCAGGATCACGCCCAGAGCTGAAGGTAGACCCTCAACTGCTGAGCCACCCCACGCGTCCCTGTTTTAAGCCCCTCTTAGTGTGTCCTCAGTAGAAGCTCCTAGTCTGTGGTTCCATGTCCCTTGTTGCTGCTTCATGTGAATGTCCTTATTTTGGCCAACTTTGCAGAACAGGATGGTCCTTTTTAGAGTCTCTTGCTGTAGCTCTTCCATTTTTTTCGGTACTTCGTTCACTTTTGTAAGCATCCCAGACAACTCTGATCAGGTTTGTGGATCTTCCAACTGTAATAATGATTTAAGAAAATAGTAAGGATTAACCTTTGGAAGTCCTTAATAGGCCTTTAAGGCTCCACATCTGTCCCTATACAGCATATTGTTTTCATGTCAGGTGCTCAGCCTACCATAGAAAAAAATAAAAAAAACACAAAACAGCCCCTTTCCTTGAGCTTCACTACAAATTCTGTTCATTCTGATTGAACTGTCTTTGTTTTTTAAGTGCAGGCATCTCTGATTAGTATTTTAATACTTATTCTTGTAAAATGTTATATTTCATGCACTTGTACAAATTTACCTCTATTTTAGGTAGTCATTTTATAGTGGGTTGTGTGGTTAGAAGTCCAACCACCACTTAAAATACTGTCTTTGTGGGGAAAAAATAAATGTGCCTTCAAGGTACAATGGGTTTAGTAATTGAGAACTACCTGTAGTTGACTCTTATCTCCACCTTTACTTATTTATTTACTATGTATGTCAAAGGATCCAAGAATTATTTTTTATAAAGATCATCTAGGTATTTGTATATATTCATATTTTTTTCCTTAAGTAGTCTCCATCCCTAGCATGGAGCCCAACTTGGGGCTTGAACTAATGATCTTGAGAAGACATGAGCTGAGATCAAGAGTTGGGGGGTGCTCAATAGACTAAGCCACCCAGGAAGCCCCCCATATATATTTTTTTAAACAAGTCAATTTACTTCAGAATTTCCATTCACCTTTGGCTAAGGAGGAGTGGAAAATTAATTTGGCTTAAGACACTTTGGCATGCCTTTGGTGTTTTCTTTTTCTTTTTTTTTAAGTTAAAAAAAAAATTGAGAGCACAGAGGGATAGGAAGAGGGAGAAGCAGACTCTCCGCTGAGCTGTGAGGCTTGATCCCAGGACCCTGAGATGATGACCTGAGCCCAAGGCAGACCTTAACCACCTGAGGCATCCAGGTGCCCCTACAAATGTTTTTTTTCTGGTCTCTTCTAGCTTAATGACTTGAAAAGTACAGCAGGGTGGACATACTGCAATACCTTTAGAATCAGGTAGTCATCGTGGGAAGTGGAATGGAATAAATTGGCAAAGGGAGGATTCAGAACATCACTGTTGTGTCACAGGTCAGGGATTTTGGAGGTAAAGCTTTTGAGTCTTCATAAATTGTTGGTTTTGGTTTTTATCAGTTTCTCATGAAGTATATGAATAGGTTGTTTTTAAGACTGGTGTTTTTTTTTTAAGATTTTATTTATTCATGAGACACACACACACACACACACACACACACGCACGCACGCAGAGAAGCAGGCTCCATGCAAGGAGCCTGATGTGGGACTCGATTCCGGGTCTCCAGGATCACGCCCTGGGCTGCAGGTGGCGCTAAACCGCTGTGCCACCGGGGCTGCCCTAAGACTGGTATTTGATGTCTGTGTATGTTTTGGTGTGTGACCTGGCTTATAAGATACTAAGTAGAGTTTTAGTTTACTCTTTCTGCCCTGTGGTCATCTCATCCTAGAGTTCTAAGTCCAGCATTTCCAACTTTCACTTGAATCTGGATGCTCTGCTGAACTTATGTTTGTTCCATTTATCCGGTGCATCCTACCACCTGCCATCCTCACTTGGTGCGTGGATCTCTTTGGAGCAGTGCCTTTAATCTGAGTCTTTGCTATTTCCCTGAAAATGCCTCACTCCCCTCAATTCCCAGAACTTTTAATTTTTAAAAAGATTTTATTTACTCATGAGAGACACACAGAGGGGCAAAGACACCGGCAGAGGGAGAAGCAAGTTCCCAGTGGGGAGCCTGATGCAAGACTTGATCTCCAGACCCTGGGATCAGGACCTCAGCAGAAGGCAGACACTCAACCACTGAGCCATCCAGGTGTCCCCAACTTCCAGAACTTTTATTCATTTCTTCCAAACCTGGTATTTGTTGGTTTTAAGAACCCACTGATTATGGCACATGTTTGATTTTAAGATAGGTTTTCTTCAATGCGGAAAAAGAAACACTATTACATGTACACAATGATTTGTAAATGCATGCTGATTCAGCAATATTAAATATTGATTTTAGAACGAAAGAATTAAACATAGAACAAACGACTCTTCTATTGCTTACCATTATCCTGTAGACAGAGCTCAAATTCCTGGCATTCATAGCCATTCATATTTAGCCTGCCAGCCTTAACTCTTCTCTGCATGAACTTTTCATTATTCTAGCCAAGCTCTTTTATCGATTATTTGCTGAACTTACAGTACCCATTTCCACTATACAGGAGACCACCCTCTAATGTCCTTTTTTGTATAATTTCTGCGTTTTTTTCTAGGGCCAGATCACATTCTCCCTCATAGAAAGTCATTTCTGACCACTGTCAGAGGAATTTCTCTCAAGAAATCCAGAGATCAGAGAGGCCTTATGTTACATATGGCTCATATCATCCATAACTGCTGCCCTGTGTTTTTCTCTCTTTGAACCACTCTTGCCCTTTAAAATGCATTGTACTCTTAGGAGACAAAGATGGATTTTCATGCTACCGATTTTTAATGCCTCAAATTCCCCAGTGCCTCTGTATATAGTAGGTGCTCAGTGGATATTCTTTGATATTCAGAAAGTAGCTTCTTTACATGACATCTATGCATGTAGCTAACATTTTGATTAAAGGTATGTGTTTCCTCTGGAGCAAAATGAAATCAAAGGTACCACTTCTCTATGGAGTAAAGAATCGAGAAATTAATTTTAAAATTTAAAATTATTACTGTCGTGGCCCTTACACTTTGTAAAGCTGGGTTTCCACCTTCACCATTATTAACGGGTAATCAGTGATTAATATACAAAATAATATAAAAATGCTTCAGTCACAGATCAAGAAGAGAATTGAACAGTGTGCTTTGTGAATACAGGAAACAGGTTTGTCTTTAGTCCTTTACAGTTGATAGATTTGATAGACTTAAAGGGAAGTTCCAAGGGCCACAGGTCCTATTCATTGCTGGGTTAGGCTTCTCCCATCTCGATACTCTAGTGCTAGTCCTGAGTCACTCCTTTTCACAAGCAGGTAAATTGCATGTCTTAAAAATAATTTAGTAATGAAGATATTTGTAGATCTTATGTTGCTTCTTAAACATCTAATTAAGTAAAAAATAAAAGGCACTTTGTCTTGGATTTGATACATTAGAGTGTGGAAGAAGGTCATGAAATGATACACAGGAGAGTTTAGTTTCTAAATTTTTGTATCTAGGGCTTTAAAAATTATTCCATGATCTTCAAGGATAGTAAGCATCCTATAATCCTAAAGTCAGAGAGGATTGAACTTGAACTAACTCTGGGAAAGTATAGGATGGGGACTCCATAATTAAGCACAAGAGGTATCTTTTCTTTCCTACTTGGTTTCTATGCCAGTGATCAACACAAGTTGAAAGATTGGGGAAAGAAATGGCACGGGGTTGTTTTGCAGTTTTCTCTGTGCAGTGATTGTAGGGAATCTTTATTTTTTAATTTTTAATGTATTATCTTTAGTATTGAAAAACATTACCTTTTTAAAAATTCACTAATATTCACAATGTCTAGCCTAGGACTGACTTCTCTTTTTTAAAAATTTTATTTAAATTCAGTTTGCCAGCATATAGTATAACACCCAGTGCTCATTTGTCATGTGCCCTCCATAATGCCCATCACCTAGTTACCCCACCCCCCCCCAACTACCTACCCTTCTACAACCTTTTGTTTCCCAGAGTTAGGAGTCTCTCATGGTTTGTCTTCCTCTCTAATTTTTCCCCCACTCAGTTTCCCTCCTTCCCTTATGATCCCTTTCACTATTTCTTATATTCCACATATAAGTGAAACCAGATGATAATTATCTTTCTCTGATTGACTTATTTCATTTAGCATAATATCCTCCTGTTCCATCCATGTCAATGTGATAGGTATTCAGCCTTTCTGATGGCTAAGTAATATTCTTTTCCTGTGTGTGTGTGTGTGTGTGTGTATATATCTGTATCAGTATCTCTGTATGTATATATATATATATATATATATATATATATATATACACACACATACACCACATCTTTATTAATTCATCTGTTGAAGGACATTGTGGTTTCTTCCACCGTTTGGCTATTGTGGACACTGCTGCTATGAACACTGGGGTGCAGGTGTCCTATCATTTCACTACATCTGTATCTTTGGGTAAATACCCAATAGTATACAACTGCTGGGTCTTAAGCGTAGCTCTATTTTTAACTTTTTTTTTTTTTGAAGATTTTATTTATTTATTCACGAGAGACACAGAAAGAGTTTGGCAGAGACATAGGCAGAGAGAGAAGCAGGCTCCATGCAAGGAGCCCGATGTGGGACTCGAACCTGGGATCCCAGGATCACGCCCTGAGCTGAAGGCAGATGCTTAACTGCTGAGCCACCCAGGAGTCTCTATTTTTAACTTATTGAGGAACCTCCACACTGTTTTCCAGAAGAAATGGTCCTATAGGGAGTCTTAATTTTTTTTAAATTATTTTTTAAACTCTTGTCACTGACTCCCTTTAAGAACCCGATAGAAAGTCTTGGTTCTTGCCCTAGAAAAATTTTGCAAAAAGCAGTTTTGTTTCAGATATCAGATAAGTGAGACCTCAGAGGTTAAGAGCCTATTTCTTATCACAATCAAGGGAGGAAAAAAAAGGGAAGGAAAGTGTTATTAGGCTAATATGTTTAATTGGTACTTTATGCAGTTGTGCTTCATTTCTTTTAACTGAACAAACAGAGCAAAATAACTTCCTAAAATTACATGAGACATCAGGTCTTGAAGTAGAAATAATTCAACTCAACTTGCTATTTCTAGGCCCCTGTTCCCTGCCTGTCCCTTTTTTCCTCTGCATCCTGCTGTGAGCATCTCTATATTATGTTTGCTGCTCTTGAACCCTTTCATCTTTCTGTCAGGAGTGTTGTAATTCTCATTCAGGTCCATTGACATTCTGACTCTATGTCCCATCAGTGAATCTTGTCAAATTTAGCAAACCTGCATTTTCCATACTTTAAATTCAGGCCTTCTGTATATATGCCAGACATCCTTAATCCTAAGTAACTCAACTCTCCTTCCAATTTCTTTGTACTCTGTTTTTGTGTGTATTATTTAGAGCATCTTGAACATTTCACAGTTTATAACTTGTAGATGTCTGCAGCTCATTTATTCCCTGGGTTTTGTTAGTTTTGGTTAGCAGAATAGAAACTTAGGTTGTTATAATAGGTTAGTTATTATATTCTTTATTGGTTAAATTCGTTTGTCCTAGATTATAGGAAATGGTTTAGACTAAAAAGTCTGCTTATAGTGAGTTGCATATTTGAAGTTTAAATGCATTTACTTGAAGATTATTTTCAGATACTTAGATTAAAATAGATTGCCAATTGAAGCTATGATTGGTTTTAAGGTACTCTAATGTTGGAAAAACATGAAACTTTATAGCAAAGAGAACAAATTAATAAATTAGCAGTGATAGGTGAGATGCCTCGGGCTTCTCTGCAAGAGTATTAAGTTTAGTTGTTGCATAATAGCTTTGTAAAGTACCGTTCTGTTTCAGGATAAAAAACATGTGGGAAATATATATAAATACATTAACATTTGAATAGGATAACTGATTTTCTGTGTTGTGAATTGCACATACCTGTGTAGATTGGTATTGTGATTTAATTAATAAGCATATGGTGACCTGATGTTGTTGGCAGAAAATAGTATCTGTTTGGTGCGTTACATTTACTTTTGTATCTCTGTAAGAAGAGCTCAAAGAAGCCTAGTGTCTGAGGATTGTCTTACTGTTGAATGGTGGCATTTGATCACTGGTAAATGATTCCAGGAACTTTATTATTGAGATGTTCTACAGTTTTGTTTTCTCATTCTTTCAGTAGTTTTACGTTCCTGAAATGTGGTAGAAAATCATTATCTCAAGGAAAATTTTCCATTATTTATTTTTAGAGAGAGAAAGAGCATGCATGTGGATGTGGAGCCAGAGGGAAGGGGCAGATGTGGGGGGGGGGGGCAGTGGAGAAGAGAGAGACAGAGAGTCTTTAGCAGGCTCTGTGGCCAGTGCAGAGTCCAACTCAGGGCTCAGTCTCACGACCCTGAGATCATGAACTGGGCCAAAATCAAGTTCACATACTTAACCGAATGAGCTACCCAGGTGCTACAAAAGTCTCCATTTTCCAGTGGAATAAAAGATAAAGGGCTGTAAATATACATTTTTCTGGCAAGGAGAGAATTACTACCTTTAAAACCTTATAAAAAGATAGTTTATAATTCATTGTAAAAATTAATTTTAATTCATTGTTTTGTTGCTATTACACATTCTTTTTTTTCCCCAGTTGTCTTATCCTGTCCTTCCTTAATCTGATTATTATATTTCTAAGATGTCTGCAGCCTTGAAGTGGTAAGCCATGATGGTGATGAGCATCTTTGCCACCAGTTAGAACTGATTTCTCAGACTTCAGTGCTGTAGATTAGAAATTGATGAGCTGCTGTTGGTTGCATAGTTCTACTTAAATAGGTGTAGCTTAAAATAGATGGTTCAACACAGGATCTAGCTACTTCTGAATAATAGGTAGGTGGGCCCAAGAAGAGAAATGTGTATTATTTTCATATTTCTTAAGCCTCATCCTTTGGAAAAGTTACATGTACACACATATTGTGGCAAAGGGGATAATTTAATTTTCCTTTTGAAGTGAAGCCAAAATCACTTCGAGATGGGGAAGCAGAGAAGGAATAGAGTATAAAACCTTCCTTAAAAAAAAGTATATGTATTTGATAGATCACGATTGAAAAAAGTGTAAGTAGAATGTAGACCTACTCCCCCACTAACCTCTGTTGTCTGTGGATCTCATTCTCAGAGGTAACCACTCATGAGTTTCTTTTATTTTTTTTTTTATTTTTTATTTTTTAAAGATTTGATTTATTTATTCATGAGAGAGAGAGGCAGAGAGGCAGAGACACAGGCAGAGGGAGAAGCAGGCTCCATGCACCGGGAGCCCGATGTGGGATTCGATCCCGGGTCTCCAGGATCGCGCCCTGGGCCAAAGGTAGGCGCTAAACCGCTGCGCCACCCAGGGATCCCTCATGAGTGTCTTATATGTCTTTCAGATTCAGTCACATATACAAAGAAACATAGGACATTTTAGCTAACATATATGATAAAATTGGTTTCAGGTTTAGAATTTAGTGATTCATCACTTAACATACAACACCCAGTGGTCATCACAACAAGAGCTCTCCTTAATCTCTGTCACCCATTTAGCCCATCTCCCCATCCACCTCCTATCAACCTCAGTTCGTTCTCTGTAGTTAAGAGTTTCTTATACCTTGCTTATGTATTGTTTTTTCCCCTTCTCCTGTGTTCGTCTGTTTTGTTGTCTAAATTCCTCATATAAATGAAGTTATGGTATTTGTTTTTCTCTAATTTACTTTCCTTAGCATAATATATTCCAGCTCCATCCACATCATTGCAAATGGCAAGAATTCTTTTTTTTTTTTTTTTTTAAGATTTTATTTATTTACTCATGAGAGGCACAAAGAGAGGCAGAGACACAGGCAGAGGGAGAAGCAGCTCCATGCAAACAGCCCGACGTGGGACTCGATCCTGGGTCTCCAGGACCACGCCCTGGGCTGAAGGCAGCGCTAAATCGCTGCGCCACCAGAGCCGCCCAAGAATTCCTTTTTTATGGCTAAGTAATATTCAATTGTGTATGTATTTGTGTGTGTATATACACATAATTATACCACATCTTTATCCACTCATCAGTTGATGGAACCTTGGGCTCGTATTTTGGCTATTGTTGATAATGCTGCTCTGAACATCAGGATACAGGTACCCATTCAAATTAGTATTTTTGTATCCTTTGGATAAATATCTAGTAGTGTAATTGCTGGATCATAAGGTAGTTCTCTTTTTAACTTTTTGAGGAACCTCCACACTGTCTTCCACAGCGGCTGCACCACTTTGCATTCCCATCAGCAGTGTAAGAGAGGGTTTCCCCTATGTCTGCACCCTCACCAACATCTGTTGTTTCCTGAGTTGTTAATTTTAGCTATTTTGACAGATGTGAGTGAGGTGGTATCTCATGGTGGTTTTGATTGTATTTTCCTGATGATTGATGTTGACATCTTTTCATGTGTCTGTTCTGTTTGTATGTCTTCTTTGGAAAAATATCTATTCGTGTCTTCTGCCCATTTCTTAACAGGATTATTTATTTTTTTGGGTGTTGAGTTTGATAAGTTCTTTATATGTTTTGGATACTAATTATTCATCAGACACGTCATTGGCAAACATGTTTTCCCATTTTGTAGACTGGCTTTTAGTTTTGTTGATTGTTTCCTTTGCTGTGCAGAAGCTTTATCTTGATGAAGTCCCAATAGTTCATTTTTGCTTTTGTTACCCTTATTTCCGGAGACATTTCTAGTGTTGTGTTTTTTTTTTTTTTTTTCTCTTAATGGGCTGCATTTCTTTTAATGATTAACTAATACTCTATTGAATGGATTTGTTTTGGTGCATTGCTTGTTCTCCCCTGATTTTTGTTTTGTTTTAAAGATTTTATTTATTCATGAGAGAGAAGCATAGACAGGCAGAGAGAGAAGCAGGCTCTATGCAGGGAGCCCAATGTGGGACCCAGTCCTGGATCCTGGGATCATGCCCTGAGCCAAAGACAGACGCTCAACCACTAAGTCACTCAGGTGTCCCACTCCCCTGATGTTTTGCTGTTAAAATAGTGTATCTTTCTCTCAAGTGCAAGTGTACCTGTAGGATAAATTTCTATAAAAGGAATTTCTAGGTTAAAGAGAATGTACATTTTGTTTTCTGTAGAGGTATACCAGTTTACTGGCTCTCAGACAAAAGGAGGTTGCCTTTTGTTTCTATATCCATTTCAACCCAAAACTGTATTTTCAAACCTTTTTGGTCTTATCTGTGGAAAGTTTTAGTTTGTAATTTATGTTGCAAATCTTTTATGAGTGAACCTTCCATTTGTTCAGGAGTTATTTCTTTCAACCCATTACATTCTTCACCTGAATTGTTTGTGGAAATTATCTGTGTTGAAAGTACTATTCCCTTTATAATTTGCTTCTTGATGTTATTTTGTATGCCTTTGTAGCCAGTTTAAAACTTTGCAGCAAAATTAGTTTTTTGATAGTTTCTGGATTTTGCATCATGCTTTAAAAAGGAAAGGTACCCCATGATGAGATTATTTAAAGCAAAACAAACAAAAACCCTTATGTCTTCTACTTTTATGATTTTGTTTTTGTCTGTTACTCTACACCTGTTTTAATAAAGATCATTCTGGGACACCTCGGTGGCTCAGCAATTAAGCTGCCTTTGGCTCAGGTCATGATCCTGGAGTCCAGGATTGAGTCCTGCATCATGCTCTCTGCGAGGAGCCTGATTCTTCCTCTGCCTATGTCTTTGGCTGTCTCTCTCTCTGTGTCTCTCATGAATAAAGAAAGAAATCTTAAAAAAAAAAAAAAAAAAAAAAAAAAAAAGATCATTCTGTGATTGACTTGTTTTTTTGCTTAGAAAAGCTAAAAATGCCCCCTCCCCCCAAAGTACTTTAATAGAGAACTGAACTGTGAGAAATGGGAGTTTGACTCAATTTTAGTTTAAATGTGGGCATACCTTAGAGATATTGTGAGTTCGATTCCAAACACCACAATAAAGCAAAGGTCACAAATAAAGCAAGTTTACTGAATGTTTTTGTTTTCCAGTGCGTGTTATTTCCAGTATACTGTAGTTTGAGTGTGCAATAGTGTTACATCTTAAGAAAGAAAAATACAGTATATATACCTTAATTTAAAAAGACTTTAGGGGGAAAAAAGACTTTAGGGGCCCTGGGTGGCGCAGTCAATTGTCTGGCTCTGGTTTTGGTTCAGGTCTTGATCTCAGTCAAAATCCAGCCTCCTGTCAGGCTCTGCAGGCAGTGTGGGGTCTGCTTAAGATTCTCTCTCCCTCTCCCCTCCCCCAAATAAATAAATATATCTTTAAATAAATACTTGATTGTTGAAAAGTGGAAATTTTTTTGTGCTTTAAATTAATTATAATCGTCTTGCAGATGAAGGGTCTTGCGTCATTGTTGATGGCTGCTGACTGATCACGGTGATGGTTGCTGAAGGTTGCAGTAGCTGTGGCAATTTTTAAAAATGAGACAACAAAGTTTATTACATCAGTTGACACTTCCTTTCATGAACAATTTTTCTGTAGCATGTGATGCTGATTGCATTTTACTCACAGTAGGATTTCTTGCATAATTGGGAGTCAGTCCTCTCAAACCCTTCCCCTACTTTATCAATGAAGTTTATGTGATACTCTAAATCTTTTGTTGTCATTTCAACAAGCATCACAACATCTTCACCAGGAGGAAATTCTGTGTCAAGAAACCACTTTAATTGTGCATCCATAAGAAGCACCTCCTCATCTATTCAAGTTTTATCATGACATTGCAGCAATTCAGTCCCATCTTTAGGCTCCACTTCTAATTCTAGTTCTCTTACTATTTCTACTACATCTGCTGTTACTTCCTCCAGTGAAGTCTTGAACTCCTCAAAATCATTCATAAGAGTTGGAATCAGTTTCTTCCAAACTCTTGTGCATGTTGGTATTTTGATCGATTCCTATGAATCCTGATTGTTGTTAATAGTGTCTAGAAAGGTGCATCCTTTCCAGAGGTTTTCAGTTGACTTTGCCCAGATCCATCAGGGGAATCACTATCCATGGCAGATACAGTCTTATGAAATGTAGTTTTTAAAGAATAAGACTTGAAAGTCAAAATTACTTCTTGATCTGTGGGCTGCAGCTGTGAAAACCACATTTATCTCCCTGTTAATTTCCATGATTGCTTTTGGGTGACTAGGTACATTGTCAGGGTGCAGTTATATATATATATTTTATTCAGAGAGAGAGAGAGAGGGAGAGGGAGAAGCAGGTTCCATGCAGGAAGCCCGACGTGGGACTCTATCCCAGGTCTCCAGGATCACACCCCAGGCTGCAGGCGGCGCTAAACCACTGTGCCACCAGGGCTGCCCTGCAGTTATATTTTGAAATGTTTTTTTTCTGAGCAGTAGATAAAACAGGTTAAAATATTCCGTAAACTGGTAATCCCTGTGTGGCTCAGCGGTTTAGCGCCGCCTTCAGTCCAGGGCATGATCCTGGAGACCCGGGATCAAGTCCCGCGTCAGGCTCCCTGCATGTAGCCTGCTTCTCCCTCTGCCTGTGTCTCTGTCTCTCTGTGTGTCTTTCATGAATAAATAAATAAAATCTTTTAAAAAATAATAAAATATTCAGTAAACTATTATAAATAGATGTGCTGTCATCCAGGCTTTGCTTTGACATTTGTAGTGTGTAGACAGAGTAGATGTAGCATAATTCTTAAGGACCCTGGGATTTGAGGAATGGTAAGTAGTGAGCATTGGCTTCAATTTAGGGTCACCAGTTGCATTAGCCCTGTCTATCCTTTGAAGCTAGACCCAGAGTTCTCCTATCTACCTGTGAAAAGTCCTAGATGGCATCTTCTTCCACTATAACAATGTAAGGTGTGGTTGGTCTGCCTTGAAAATCTGCTTTTTAGGGTAGCCACCTTCATGAATTGAGTTGGATCTTCTGGGCACCTTACTGTAGTTTCTGCATTAGCACTTTCTGCTTCTTCACCTTGCACTTTTATGTTATGGAGACGTCTTCCTTCTTAAACCTAATGAACCAACCTTGGCTAGCTTCACACTTCTCTTGTGTAGCTACCTCACCTCTTTCAGCCTTCATAGAATTGAAGAGAGTTAGGTCCTTGCTCTGGATTTTAGGCCCTGGCTTAAGAGAAGATTGTGGCTGGGTTTGAACTGTTCAGGCCACTAAAAACTTAACTGTTTATCAACAATAAGGCTCTATCACTTTTTTAAAAACATTTGTGTGGATTTTATTTAATCATTTGTTTACTGGAGCAGTACTTTTAATTTCCTTTTTTTTTTTTTTAAGGATTTTATTTATTTATTCATGAGAGACACTCTGCTACTCATTAGTCCACCCAGATTTCACATCCAAGATACTTTTATTTATGTGATTTGTCAAGTCTGGCTGCTCTTCTTCACCTACCCAGCTCTTTCCATCCTTCAAGAACCAGTTCAATCCTAGCTTTAGAATACCTTTTCCAACTGCATTAGCCTACTCTGATTCATCTTTTCTCTAACATTTTACTGTCTTTTATAATCAGAATTTTACTTTTATATCTGTTGCTTTGTTTCCCTAGTTATAGGCTTCTTAAAGTTTTATCTTTTACATTGTGCATTCCCTGCATGACTCTGCTCTTGGGTATCTAAAAAGCAATTTGGACAGTGCCTGTGAAACCGTTAATCTTCGTCACTAAAAACCTGTCTCTAGTCGTTTCTTGTTTGTCTCAATTAGTGCCAGAGTCCTAGGAGCCATCCTTAATTCTCTCTGTCCTAAAATCTAGTCTTTTACCAAGTACTGTTTTATTTTTACCTCTAGAGCATTTCTTGAATCTTTGTTCTTTTCTCCCCCAGTTTAAACTTTAGTCAACTTTCATGGACTCACTAGGAGTCTGTGAACTCTTCTCTCTCTGCCTGTGCTCAGATGCCCCTTCCAATCTTTTTTCACCGCTATTGTAACTCAGGGCCAGTAGGGTCTTTTAGTGTCTCCAGAATTGTCTTTCACTACATGCCCCCCCCCCCCCCCCCCCCCACACACACACACACAGACACGTTCTTCACTTAACCTTATTTTTTGGTCTCCGTCTGACCCAGTCTTTCCTTCCCACTTCACCTAGTTTATGCCTTTTCATCATTCAGAACACAGATAAGATTTTTACTCTGGAATGTATTCCCTGATGTTTTCTTATAACCAGAGAGGTCTTTGAAGGAAATTAACAAAATACCTTTAATGATGTCTCTTTCCGTATAAAGCAAGATCCCTCTCTTGGCCTGGCTTCTTTCCACATCTGTAATTCATTTATATTTTATCAGTTGTTAAAATCACCAATGTTTGAGTTGATTCTTTTTTGTTCTAGTTGACTTCTCTTAAGCGAACAAAACCAAACAAAAACCACTTGTTAACAAAGCAGAAAGACATTGATCTGGTCACCTTAATAAAATAATGTGCTTAGGGGATCCCTGGATGGCTTAGCAGTTTGGTGCTTGCCTTCCGCCCAGGTAGTAATCCTGGAGTCCCGGGATCAAATCCCACATCAGGCTCCCTGCATGGAGCCTGCTTCTCCCTTTGCGCCTCTCTCTCTCTCTCTCTCTCTCTCCCTCTCCCTCTCTCCCTCTCTCTCTCATGAATAAATAAATAAAATCTTTAAAAAAAAATAATGGGCTTAGCAGAGATAAAAATCAGTGTTATTTGGGATTTATTTTTAATATTTTGTTTTACTTTAAACATAATTTAAGCACATAAACAATGAAATATAAAATTGTCTTTAAGCTTATATCATCATTTAAAAATTGACTGTATTTATTACTTTTTAAGTAGGCTCGATGCCCAGTGTGGAGCCAGAGCTGGGCTTGAACTCAGGACCCTGCAATTAAGACCTGAGCTGAGATCAAGAATCAGACATTTATGGGGCATGTAGGTGACTCTGAGCATCTGCCTTTGGCTCAGGGAGGGCGTCATACCAGGATTCTGGGAGTCTCCCATCAGGCTCACTGCAGGGAGCCTGCTTATCCCTTTGCCTGTGTCTCTGCCTCTCTGTGTCTCTCATGAATAAATAAATAAAATCTTAAAAAAAATCAGACACTTAATCAACTGAACCACCCAGGCACCTCAGTAGACTTTGTTTTATATAAATTTTAGGTTTACAGAAAAATTGAACAGAAAATACATAGAGTTCCCATTACTCCCCTCCTATGCATACTCTCCCCTATTATTAAAGGGCATAATTTACATTAGGGGTCATTGGGCAATTCTCTGACAGACAAATGGAGAATGTCTATATCCACCATTATAGTATCCTACAGTACAGTTTCATTGCTCGAAAAATCACGTTGCTCTTATTCATTGGCGTGTGCTACATCCCTCCAAACCACTGACAGCTAATGATTTTTAAAAAAAAATATGTCTCCATATTTTGCTTTTTACAGAATGTCATGGAATTGGAATCCTACAATAAGTAGCCTTTCCAGATTGGCTTCTTTTTACCTCTGAATTTACAGCTAAGGTTCTTCCCCCCCCCTCCTTTTTTTTGTGGATTGACAGCCTTTTTTTTTTTTTTTTTAAGTGCTGAATGAATATTCTGTTGTACAGATGTACCACAGTCAGTTTATCCATTTACTTATTGGAGGTCATCTGTTTCCAAGTTTTGGGATTTAGTAATAAAGCTCCTATGACATTCATGTGCAGAATTTGTTTGGATTTAGGTTTTCACCTTATTTGGGTAAATCTCAAGCATGATTGCTGGATTGTATGGTGAGAACAGATTTAGTTTTATAAGAAAGAGATACCATGCTAAGACTAATTAGAAAGAAGGCTGGGAGTAGCTATATTGAGACAAAGCAGACTTTGGACCAATGGAAATTATCAAGGATAAAGATAATTATATAATAATAAAAGAGTTAATTCTGTAGGAAGACATAATCCTTGATGTGCATATGTGGAACAACAGATCATAAGAATACATTACCACCAGCAATGAAGGAATTCCGATTCCTTGTCAGCATTTGGTATTGTCAAATGTAGTGGTATATCTCATTGTTCTAGTTTATATTTCCCAGATGACAGTATGATGTTGAATATTTCCTCATATGTTTACTTGGCATCAGTATATCTTAATTGGTGAGATCTCTTCAGATTTTTGCTCATTTTTAAATTGGGTTTTCTTAATGTTGAGTTTTTTTTTAAATATTAAGTGTTAACAGTCTTTTGTCAGAAATGTATTTTGCACATGTTTTGTCTGTAGCCTTTTCTTTTGAGTGTCTTATAGGAGTTAATTATAACAAAGCCCAGCTTATCCATTTTTTTCTTCACGGATTGTGCTTTGGGTGCGGTGTTTAAAATATCTGTCAACCGCAGTTCACCAAGGTTTTTCTCTTATGTTATTTTCTAAGAGTTCTATAGTTTTGCAATTTATATGTGGGTCCATGATCAATTTTGAGTTAATTTTTGTGAAAGGTATAAGGTCTGTCTAGATTTTTTTTTTTTCATATAGATGGCCATTTGTTGAAAAGACTGTTCATTGAATTGCCTTTGCTCCTTTG
The DNA here is from genome assembly GCF_003254725.2 of Canis lupus dingo. Classification (NCBI taxonomy): domain Eukaryota; kingdom Metazoa; phylum Chordata; class Mammalia; order Carnivora; family Canidae; genus Canis; species Canis lupus. Next base: position 27,523,311 of record NC_064245.1, on the reverse strand, counting down.
TCAAAAGATTACTGGACTGTATTTGTGTGGGGTTTGGACTCTATTCTGTTGATCTATTCTTTATCAGTATCCCACTGTCTTGACTACTGTCTGTAGCTTTCTAGAAAGTGACTAATGAAGTTGGGTAGTGTCAATTCCCTGACTTTGTTTTTCAATATTGTGTTGGCTGTTCTGGGTCTTTTGCCTTTCCATATAAACTTTACAAGTGATTTATTGATACCCACAAAATAACCTGCATTGCATTGAATGTATAGATCAACATAAAAGAACTGACATCTTGACAGTAAGTCTTCCAATCTATATATATGGAATATTTCTTTATTTGTTTAGATCTCTGATGTCTTTCATTGGAATTGTGTAATTTTCCTCTTATGGATCTTGTACATTGACTTATACCTAAGTATTTTGATTTTTGTGTGCTGATAGTTCTATTTGGAGAGCTTTATTTTTGTCCATTCCTGTGGATTTTCTACACAGTGATGTCATCTGTATAAAGACAGTTCTGTTTCTTTTTTTTTTTTTGACAGTTCTGTTTCTTCCCAATCTGTATACCTTTTATTTCTTATTGCATTTGCTAAGCCTTACAATATGATGTAAAATAGGAATGAGAAGAGGCGACATCCTTGCCTCATCCCTTACCTTATGGGAAAGCATCTAATTTATCACAAATATGATGTTAGCTCTAGTTTTTTTGTTTATCAAATTGAGAAAATTTCCCTATATCCTAATATGCTGATAGTTTTTTTTTCATGAATGGTGTTGGGTTTTGTCAGATGCTTTTCCTGAATCTATTGATACCATATGATTTTTCTTCTTTAGACTGTGATGTGATGGATTACATTTGATTTTTTTTTTTTTAAACATTGAATCAGTCTTGCATAACTGGAAAAAATCACATTTGGTCATAGTATATAATTTTTATATAATGTTGGATGTACTTCATAATATTTTGTTGAGGATTTTTGCGTCTATGTTCATGAGAGATAGATGTTGATCTGTAGTTTTCTTGTCTGTTTTTGGTATTAGGCAAATGCTGGGCCTCTTAGAATAAGGAAAGTATTCCCTCTTTTTTTTTTTTTCTTGAGAAATTATAGAAAATTGGCAAAATTTCTTCCTTAAATTGTTGATAAACTTCACCACAGTAAGTCCATCTGGGCTTGGTGTTTTCTATTTTGCAAGGTGTTTTCTATTTTGCAAGGTTATTTAAGTTTCTTGAATAAAGGCCTGTTCAGATTATCTATTATGTTTTATTAGAGTGTTATCTTTTAAGGAATTCATCCATTTGATCTAGGTTTTTAAATTCGCGTGCACAGAGATGTTCTTAATATTCTTTTTTTTTCTTTAATTTTTATTTATTTATGATAGTCACACAGAGAGAGAGAGAGAGAGAGAGAGAGAGAGAGGCAGAGACATAGGCAGAGGGAGAAGCAGGCTCCATGCACCGGGAGCCCGACGTGGGATTCGATCCCAGGTCTCCAGGATCGCACCCTGGGCCAAAGGCAGGCGCTAAACCACTGTGCCACCCAGGGATCCCTGTTCCTAATATTCTTAATGTCCATGGCATTAGTAGTGATGTTCCTTTTTCATTACCAATATTAGTAATTTGTATCTTCTTTTTCTTTGTTAACCTTGATATAGAGATTTATCAATTTCATTGATATTTTCAAAGAACCAGAGTTTTTTGTTCCATTGATGTTTCTCTATTGATTTTTATCAATTTCACTGATTTATACTCTAAATTTCCTTTTTTCTCTGCAGTCTTTGAATTTAATTTGCTCTTTTCTAAGATGACAGTTTAGATTATTAACTTTAGACTTTTGTAACATGCTACAAATTTTCTTCTGAGCACTTTTACTGCAGTCCAAAAATTTTGAGAAGTTGTGTTTTCATTTAGTTGAAAATACTTTAAAATTTCTTTTTCTTTGCCCCATGCATTATTTAAAATTATGTAGCTTAATCTCCCAAGTATTTGGGGGATTTCCAGCAATTTTGTTACTGATTTCTAGTTTAATTCCATTGTAGTCTGAGAGCATACTTTGTGTGAGTTCTGTTCTTTTAAACTTTTTGTGTTTTAAATTTTAATTTAATTCACCTGTCTTGGTGAATCTTCCATGTGAACTTAAGAAGATTATGTATTTTGCTGTAGTTGGATGAAGTAGTTGATAGATGTAAATTATGTCCAGGTGATTGATGGTGCTGTCGAATTAAGCTATATCCTTATTGATTTCCTGTCTTTTGGATCTGTCCATTACTGATAAGGGATCTCGATGTTTTCAACTGTTATAGTTGACTAATGTTTTTCTCCTTGTAGTTGTATCCATTTCTTTCTGGGTGTTTTGGGATGTTCCGTTTTTGGATATACACATAATTATTATGTTTTGGAATTAACTCGTGTAATTTTCTCTTATAATTTTCCTTGCTCTGAAGTCTGCTTTGTTTGAAAGCAATATAGCTCCTGCAGATTTCTTTTGATTAGTGTTAGCATTGTTATGTCTTTATCACTTTAACCCATCGGTGTCTTTATTTAAAGTGAGTTTCTTTTAGACAGCATACAGTTGGATATTGTTTTTATGTTCACCTGGACAGTCTCTTCTAATTGGTGTTATTTCAACCATTGATGTTTAAAGTGATTATTGATAAAGTTGGAGTAATACCTATCATATCTGTTACTGTTTTCTGTTGGTTGCCTTGTTTTTGTCCTTTTTTTTTGTCTTCCACTCTTTCGGCCTTCTGGTAATAATTGAGCATTTATTATTTCTGTTTTTTTTTTTTTTCCTCAATTAGTAGATCCTCAATTACCATATTTGTGATACTTTAAAAACTTTTAAGGGGTGCCTAGGTGGCTCAGTTGATTGAACATCTGCGTTTGGCTTAGGTCATTATCTCAGGGTTGAGGGATTGAGCCCCACATCAGGCTCGGGGCTCAGCCAGGAGTCTGCTTCTCCCTCTCCCCCTGCTCATGCTTTCTCTTTCCCTATCTCTTTCTCTCTCTCTCAAATAAATAAATGAAATCTTATAAGTTTTTAGTGGTTGTATTTGAATTTTCTGTAACACATATGCAGTACTAACCAAGCTTTCTTTCAAATGATACTGTTCTATTTCACATGTATGTAGTACCTTATAAAAAGGTATTCCCAGTACTTCCTTCCTGTCCCTTTTAACCTTGCTGTCATTTATTTTATTAATCTGTAAGGTGTAATCACTGGATATATTGTGATTATTACTTTGAGCAAACTATTACCTATTAGATAAGAATAACAATAGGAAAAGATGTTAGTTACTTTTATTAATTTCCTGTCTTTATTTATATAGATCCAAATTTCTGACCTGTATAATTTTCATTCTTTCTGACAAATACCTTTTAACATTTCTTGCAAGATCGGTTCCCTCAGTTTGTTTACCTGAGGAAGTCTTTGTTTCTCCTTCAATTTTGAAGTTGATTTCACTGAATACAGAATTCTAGGTATATGGATTTTTTTTTTAACTTTTTTTTTTAAGGCTTATTTATTTTTTTTACTATCTCTGCACAGTGTGGGAATTGAACACACAACTTCAAGATCAATGGTGGTATGCTTTCTGACTGAGCTATCCAGGGACCCCCGAACTCTCATTTCACTTGACTTGTCTCTTGGCATGGTTTCTCAAGAGAAGTCTGATATAAATCTGGCCTTACTCTTTTATAGGTAATTGTTCCATGCTTGAATGTTCTATTCTTTCAAAATTTTGTTTGCCAAAACTATAATGCAAAAAACATTTTCTACTGACATTTCTGCAAGGTCATTGGTTTCTTGTGTTTTGTTGATGTGTCCATTCTAATAAGACCATTAAAGGCATTTTTGCATTTTAGTGGTTTTGATTTATAGCATTTCCTTTTAATTCTTATTATTTCCAACTTTCTGCTTATGTTATATACATTTGTTCTTGTATGTTGTCTACTTTTTCTATTAGATTCCGTAGCATATATTTTTTAAAAATTTATGTATTTTAGAAAAAAAATTACGTATTTTAGAGAGAGTGTATGCAAGTGGGGGGACAGGCAGAGGGAGAGAACTTACTGAGTATGGAGCTTGATGCCATTAACCATGAGATCATGACCTGAGCCAAAACCAAGAGTCAGTTGCTCAACCTTCTTGAGGCACCCAAGCACCCCAAGATTGCCTAGCATACTAATCATAGTTTAAAGTTTCCAGTCTGATAATTCTCATATCCATGCTTATTATACCTGAGTATGGTTCTGATGCTTGCTCTATCTCTTCTAAATTTGCTTTTAATATGCCCTGTAATTATTTTTGAAAACTGGACATGATGGTACTAGGTAAAAGGAGCGGAGATAAATATGCCTTTAGAGTGAGGTTTTGTTTATCTGTCTAGAGGAGGCTAGACTCTGTTACTCCAGGCAATCGCTCTAGGTGTCAGAGGCTAAAATTTCCTGTCTTTGGTTTTGTCTCCTGTGGTGTTTTGGGTTTCCCTGGTTACTTCTTAAAATCCTAAGACATGTTTTTTTCTGTTTCATTCTCCTTTTGTACAGGAGCCCCACTGATGAAACAGTAAGGAATTAGGGGAATAAGAAGTGCTAATCATAGACTTATGATTACCTTTTTTTTTTTTAATTTTTATTTATTTATGATAGTCACAGAGAGAGAAAGAGAGAGAGGCAGAGACATAGGCAGAGGGAGAAGCAGGCTCCATGCACCGGGAGCCTGATGTGGGATTCGATCCGGGGTCTCCAGGATCGCGCCCTGGGCCAAAGGCAGGCGCCAAACCGCTGCGCCACCCAGGGATCCCCTGATTACTTTTTAATCTTTTAACCTCTTGGTGTGTCTGCTCTGGGCCTATTTTAGACACTGTATTTTTTAGTCTTTTTTAGTCCTATGATATCCTTGGGGGAACCTGGGTGGCTCAGTTAAGTATCTGACTTCGGCTCAAGTCATGATGACCTCAGGGTCCTGGGATCAAGCCCCTCCTACGGCTCTGTGCTCAGTAGGTATTCTGCTTCCTTTGTCCTCCAGCCCCTTTGCTTGTGCTCACTCACTCACTCAAGTAAAATCTTTAAAAAAATTATTTCTCCTTTGAGATTTTGTTTATTCTGCATGAGCAAATCGTGTCCATTAGCTTTTTATAATAATTGCTTTAAAATCTGTGCTAAATCAACAGTATTTCATATTAAATTTGGTCTCCATTTAATTGCCTTTTGAGCATTGTTTTCCGATTTCTTTATAGGTCTGCTAAATTTGGATTGTATTCTGGACATTATAAATGGTACACAACAGAGAACCTCTGTTGTGTTATATTCCCCCAGAGAATTTTTTTGTTTTTTTAAACAGGTTTGTTTCAGCAGATAGTTAATTTAATTGGTTCAGCTGCAAACTCTACTACTCTTCTTACACAGAGCAGTGGCTAAAATATTACATTTATATCCTTACCTGCTATGCCCATAGCCTATGCTATGTATACATAGTTCCAGTCATCATCTTGAAATATGAATAGAGTGTATTTTTTTAATGATTTTTGAGAGAGCATGAGGGACAGAAGAGAGGCAGTGAACAAGAAGCCCGCAGATGGAGCTTGATTCTCAGATCCTGGAATCTTGGCCTGAGCCGAAGGCAGACACTTAAACTGAGTCACCCAGGCACTCCTTGAGGAGAGTTTATATACCAATTTGGGGTTTCCTCCTTTGGCTTTCTCCTTTTCAGCATTCCTCCCACGACCACCCTTTTCTGTGTGCTATGGTTGCCTTAAACTCTGCCCTCTGATTCTTCAAGCACCAAGACTGTAGTTTTGTTTTATACAAACTTCTTTCCTCTGGTAGCCACTGGGGCTTGCCCTCAGGCAAAATGCCATGAGTAAAAATTCACTCAGGGTCTTACTATCTTCTAAGTATTGATGTTCTCCAGTTTTTATTTACTTCTAGTCACTTTAGTGCCTTCAGGTAGTTTTGTAATATTTTGCTCAGCGTTTTATAGGCACTATTGGTGAGAGAGTTGGTCTAAGAAACTATTCAGCTGATACTGGATAGTGGCAATTCTTCATATTAGCAGTGAAAGTTGGAATTACAATAGCCTTAAAACAATAACATTTATATGGTACTTTTTTTTTGTCATAAAAGCACTTTAAGGTAGATTATCTGATTCATCATGATTGTTAATGATATACTAGGCAGACACTAACATGTAGTTGCTGGTACATTTAGTGCTAAGAACCTGGGCAGGAAGAGAACTTGAATTCTTTTTTTTTTTTTTTTTTTTTAATTTTTATTTATTTATGATAGTCACAGAGAGAGAAGGAGAGGCAGAGACACAGGCAGAGGGAGAAGCAGGCTCCATGCACCGGGAGCCCGATGTGGGAATCGATCCTGGGTCTCCAGGATCGCGCCCTAGGCCAAAGGCAGGCGCCAAACCGCTGCGCCACCCAGGGATCCCGAGAACTTGAATTCTAAATTGAGTATAAATGTATAGCGCAATAAGGTTACTAAAGCAAAAAGCTGGAGAGGAAAATAGTAGTGAAAACTTTAGGTATGCAATGGAAAGAAATTTTGTGCCTTTGAGAAGATGAAACCGTCACCAGGTAAATAGGCACCAAGAGTAAATACATAAAATATTGTCTTGCCTACATGGTTTTTTTCAAAGTCTTTTAAAATTGTAGCGTAAGCTTCCTGGGATTCTTAGAAAAGGATTGCCTATTCTCTCCAGGTCACACAGTGTGCCATTATTGCCCTCTCATTCTTTCTCATGGTATTCATTGTTTCACTGTATTTTTATTCCTTTTAAAACTTTAAAAAATAATCTTTATAATATCACAGTTTGTAATTTTTAAAAATTTACTTAGTTTCTGTTTATTCACTATACTGTAAGCTTCCTGAAGAGAGTGTCTGTTTCTGTAATGTTCATGTTTGTTGAGGAGTGAAGGAAGGCATGTGTGCACATGCATATACACGTACCAAGGAATGCAAGTAAGAGTTATAAAAATCTATTATACTCAGTCTTAAACTTTTTAAAGATTTTATTTATTTATTCATGAGAGACACACACAGAGAAGAGAGACAGAGACATAGGCAGAGGGAGAAGCTCCATGCAGGAGGCCCGATGCAGGACTCGATCCCAGAACCCTGGGATCAGGCCCTGAGCCAAAGGCAGATGCTCAACCACTGAGCCATCCAGGCGTCCCAGTCTTAAACTTTTTAGTACAGTTTTTATTAACCTAGATTTTGAGGGATGTAATAGGCATGAGTTGAAAGTTAATGTGGGGGATCCCTGGGTGGCGCTGCGGTTTGGCGCCTGCCTTTGGCCCAGGGCACGATCCTGGAGACCCGGGATCGAATCCCACGTCGGGCTCCCGGTTCATGGAGCCTGCTTCTCCCTCTGCCTGTGTCTCTGCCTCTCTCTCTCTCTCTCTCTCTGTGACTATCATAAAATAAAAGACCTTAAATTGATGGGAAAATAAGCAATTATTAATTAACATGAGAATTTAAAATTTAAAAAAAAAAAAAAAAAAGAAAGTTAATGTGGGAATGTTCCAAATTGGGAGGAAGAGCAGAGTGGCGAGAAGATTTGGGAAAATTAGTAAAATAATATTGGGAAGAGTTGATAATTATTTTGTATATTAGCTATGAATTTTTTTTTCTACCAGATAAGTGGGAAAACATTTTTAAGGGCTTAAGTCTAGGCAGGTAGATAGTACGGAGTCCCAGAAAATACACAGAATAGGAATAATATGAGAGCAGTTTGAAAAGGATGATTCAGGCAGGTCTTGGGTAGTAAGACACATCAGTATGGAGACAAGTGATGAAAAACATTCAATGCTTTTTTTTTTTTTTAATTTTTATTTATTTATGATAGTCACCCAGAGAGAGAGAGAGAGAGAGAGAGAGAGAGAGAGGCAGAGGGAGAAGCAGCCTCCATGCAGCGAGCCTGACGTGGGATTCGACCCTGGGTCTCCAGGATCGCGCCCTGGGCCAAAGGCAGGCGCCAAACCTGCTGCGCCACCCAGGAATCCCCATTCAATGCTTTTTGTTCCTTCTGTGTTTCAGTGTTTCAGGGTCCTAAGAGGTTAAGGGAGGGAGTTTAAATCAAGTAGTATAGGCTATTATAATCAGATACTTTGCAATAAAACTTTCTCCTTCCACAGCTCCTGGATAAGCACAAGAATACAGAAAGCATGGTTGAGCTTCTGGACTTGTATCAGATGGAGGATGAAGCCTATAGCAGCCTTGCAGAAGCCACAACTGAACTATATCAGTATTTACTACAGCCATTCAGAGACATGAGAGAACTTGCCATGCTACGAAGACAGCAGATTAAGGTATTTTTTTCATCATCTTTTTTTTTTTTTTAATATTTTATTTATTCATGAGAGACAGAGGCAGAGACACAGAGGGGGAGAAGCAGACTTCATGCAGGGAGCCCGATGCGGGACTCGATCCTGGGACTCCAGGATCATGCCCTGAGCCAAAGGCAGACGCTCTACCGCTGAGCCACCCAGGCGTCCCTCTTTTTTTTTTTTTTCCTTTTCTTTTCTTTTTCCTTCCTTCCTTTCTTTTTTTTTTAAACCCCCATAGTAGCCTGCTTGTTGCTGGCTGGCCATAGGTGAGCTTTTTAAAAATGTAGATACCTGGTCCTTTCTCTCCAAAGATTCTATTCTGGTCAGTTCAGGTTACACAGAACCTGAGCACCTCATTTTAAAGTATCTGAAGGGTGATTCCGTTGAGTAGCCAGGGATGAGAGGAGCCTAGAAAGTAAAGTTGAAGATACATTGAGAAATTTCCATTTCCCTCCTCCCCCTCCTTTTCCTATACTTTTCTTCTCTTCCTCTCCCATTTAATGTTTTGGGGATTGTCTAGTCTTAGATTTCTTTATTAAGTTTTCAGAACATTTCTTCTGGGAATACCTTATTTGAAAGTTAGATTTTATTTATTTATTTATTTATTTATTTATTTATTTATTTATTTATTTATTTAAGATTTTTTTATTTACTCATGAAAGACACAGAGAGGCAGATACAGGCAGAGAGAGAAACAGGCTCCCTGCAGGGAATCCGATGCAGGACTTGATCCCAGGATCCAGGGATCATGACCTGAGCTGAAGGCAGACACCCAACCACTGAGCCATCCAGGCACCCCAAAGACTGGAAGAATTTAATGTTAGAGCTTAAAAATTGTTTTTTGAAGCTTTATTTTAGGGGTGTGGGAAGTACAGAGGGAGATGAAGAGAGAATCTTAAGTATACTGCATGCTGAGGTTGGAGCCTGATGCAGGGCTCCTTCCCAGGACTCTGAGATAGTGACCTGAGCTGGAACCAAGAGTTGGCACTTTAACTGACTGTCACCTGGGCAACCCTTTAGAGCTTTAAAATCTATGATGTTTAATTTTCATGGGTAAAGTATGCATTACACTTTAAGGCAAGTGTTACTACATTTTCCTTTTCATGGTGTTCTTTTAGCTACTCTTTTTTTTTTTTTTTTTCCTATCTATGTCTTTGTGGGAAATGACATAGATACAACCTTAGGTCTGTAAAATGTCATCCTGAAGCTTTGGCAAGGTATCAAGGAATGAAGCTAAAGCTGTATTTATAGAGAAATTTATTGTTATTAGAGAAGAATAAAGTTTTAAAGCAAACATCCAGACTTTAACCCTAAGAGGGTAGAAACAGAGAGCAAGTTAAACCCCCAAAATTAAGAGTGGGGTCAGTAAAAAACAAAACAAATTTAAAAAAATCTGTGAAACAGGGCAGCTCCAGTGGCCCAGCGGTTTAGCACTGCCTTCAGTCCGCGGTGTGATCCTGGAGACCCGGGATCGAGTCCCATGTCAGACTCCCTGCATGGAGCCTGCTTCTCCCTCTGCCTGTGTCTCTGCCTCTCTCTCTCAATCTGTGTCTGTCATGAATAAATAAAATCTTTAAAAAGATTTAAAAAAAAATCTGTGAAACCAAAATGTGGTTGTGTTTGGGAGCAAAAACACTATATTTTATAACTCTAGCTGAAATTTTTTTTTTTTTTTTTTTTTAAAGAAGAGCCACATATCTGGTAGGACTGAAAGTGCATATATCACTGCAGATTCTACAGATGTTAAAGTTAATAAAGAAATATGGACAAGTTTACCAATAAGTTTTATCTATTATTTATTTATTTATTTTTAAAGGTTTTTTTATTTACTTATTCATGAGAGAGAGAGAGAGAGGGGGGCGGGGGGGGGGGTGGGCAGAGACACAGGCAGAGGGAGAAGCAGGCTCCCTGCAGGGGATCTGACGTGGGACTTGATCCCAGGTCTCCAGGATCATGCCCTGGGCTGAAGTCGGCGCTAAACCGCTGAGCCACCCAGGCTGCCCTATTTATTTATTTTTAAGGATATATTTTTAAAAATATTTTATTTATTTATTCATGACAGAGAGGCAGAGACATAGGTGCAGAGGGAGAAGCAGGCTCCATGCAGGGAGCCTGATGTGGGACTTGATACCGGGACCCCAGGATCACGCCCTGGGCCTAAGGCAGATGCTCAACCACTGAGCCACCCAGCCACCCCAAGCTATGCAATTTAGATGAAATGGATAAATTTTTTGGAAAAAAATGCAAATTATCAAAAAGGATTCACAGAGAAACAGAAGACTGTTGGGAGCCCTATATTAACAATGTTGGGCAGTTCATAATTTAAAGCCTTTGTAATGAGAAATCTACAGGTCCAGATGACATCATTGGGTTTATCAAAGATATAAGGAAAAAATTATGCCAATTATACACAAGCTCAGAAAATAAAGGAGGTGGGATACCTGAGTGGCTCAGTGGTTGAACGTCTGCCTTTGGCTCAGGACATGATCCCGTGGTCCCAGAATCAAGTCCCACATCAGGCTCCTTGCATGGAGCCTACTTCTCCCTCTGCCTCTGTATCTGCCTCTCTCTCTCCGTGTTTCTCATGTATAAATAAAATCTTAAGAAATAAAATAAAATCTTAAAAATAAAGAGGGAATACTTCCCAACTCTTTTTTTTTAGTCTAGCATTATCCTGATGTCAAAATCAAATGATACTACACAAAAAAAGAACTAGAGATGCATGACCCTCATGAATGTAGATGCAGTAATCCTTAATATCATCTTAAAAAATAGGATCTAGTGATCAATAAAAATGATCATACAGTGTGTATAATTAGGGTTTATTTCAAATACAAGGTTCTTGGGGATCCCTGGGTGGCGCAGCGGTTTGGCGCCTGTCTTTGGCCCAGGGTGCGATCCTGGAGACCCGGGATCGAATCCCACATCGGGCTTCTCCCTCTGCCTCTCTCTTTCTCTCTCTCTCTCTCTCTGTGACTATCATAAATAAATAAAAATTGGGATCCCTGGGTGGCGCAGCGGTTTAGCGCCTGCCTTTGGCCCAGGGCGCGATCCTGGAGACCCTGGATCAAATCCCACGTCGGGCTCTTGGTGCGTGGAGCCTGCTTCTCCCTCTGCCTATGTCTGTCTGTCTCTCTCTCTCTCTCTGTGACTATCATAAATAAATAAAAATTAAAAAAAAAAAATAAATAAATAAAAATTAAAAAAAATAAATAAAAGTTAAAAAAAAATACAAGGTTCTTTTAACATTCAGAAATAAACCAGTATAATTTACCATATTTGACTAAAGGGGAAAAAATCAATGTGTCTATGGATGCAGAAAAGCATTTAACAAAGTTCAGTATCCATTTGTGATAAAAATTTAGCATACTACAGGAGGAAAGGGGAATTTCCTCTACTTGATAAAGGGTATGTATAAAAAGCCTACCTAACATCATATATGATGGTGAATGATTAAATTCTTTCCCTCTTTGGGAACAAGGCAAGATTATTTACTCTGACCACTTTATTTTTATTATTTTTAAAACGATTTTATTTATTTGAGAGAGGGAGGGAGTATGAACAAAAAGGGAAAGGGGAAAGGGAGAAGTAGATTCTCCATCTAGCAGGGAGCTCAACTTGGGGCTCGATCCCAGGACCCTTGGATCATGACCTGAGCTGAAGGCAGATGCTTAACCAACTGTGAGCCACCCAGGTGCCCTGCTCTCACCACTTTAATTCAGTGTTTTTTCTGGAGTTTGTAGCCAGAAAAAAGATATATGGCATATAAATTACAAGGACAAAATAAAGCCATCTGTACTTTTAGATCATATGATCGTGTATATAAGATATCCTAAGGAATTTTAAACAAAAAACCTGTTGAAAATGATAGGTAAATGTAGTTACAAGGTCAGTATTAAAATTTTTTTTTATTTTTTTTTTATTTTTTATTTTTTCAGTATTAAAATTTAGTTTCATTTTCTTTTAGAAATGAAACTGAAGAGGCAACTGGGTTGGTCTAGTTGGTTATGTGGTCTGCCTTCATCAAGTCATGATCCCACAGTCCTGGGATGCAGCCCTATATCAGGCTCCTGTTCAGTGGGGAGTCTGCTTCTCCCTTACTCCCTCCCCACCACTCATGCTTTTTCTATGTCTCTCAAATAAATTTTTAAAGGAAACAATTATACAAAAACTTTAAATTACCATTATAAGTCCTCTCTCAACACAAACTCTTTAGGAATATATTTTACAAAATATTTGAAAGTTTTGAACACTGAAAATTATAAAACTTTGCTGAGAGTCATTAAGTGAGTGTACCTTAAGAAATGGAGGAATCGTGTTAATAGTTTGGAAGATTCAGTAATGTTTAGATGTCAGTTTACAATTTTGTAGATTCAAATTAAAATTCTTTTTTTTTTAAGATTTATTCATTTATTCATGAGACGCAGGGAGAGATAGGAATGCAGAGACATAAGCAGAGGGAGAAGCAGGCTCCATACAGGGTGTCCGATGTGGGACTCGATCCCCGACCCTGACCCAAAGGCAGACACTCAACCGTTGAGCCACCCAGGCATCCCCAAATTAAAATTCTTTTTTTTTTTTTTTTAAGATTTTATTTATTTGCTCATGAGAGAGAGAGAGGCACAGGCAGAAGCAGGCTCCATGCAGGGAGCCAGACGCAGGACTCATTCCCGGGCCTCCAGGAACACAGCCTGGGCTGAAGGCGGCACTAAACCGCCGAGCCACCTGGGCTGCCCCCCAAATTAAAATTCTAATAGGTTTTTCCCTTTCAGAAACTGACAAGCTAATAAGTTTTTATGGAAAGACAAAGGATGGCTTTATAACAACTTTGAAAAAGATGAAATTGGAGGACTTACATTACCTGATTTCAAAATTTACTAAAAAGCTAGAGAAAACCAGTCATTGTAGTATTAGCCTAGATGGAATTGTAAATCAGTGGAAGAGAATAGAATCCTGAAATAGATGCATGGTTACATAGTAAGGTTTTCATGAAGGTGATAGAGCAGTTCAGTGGGGAGATAGAATAATCTTTGCAAGAAATGCATACCTACTAGAATTGCATGCCCATATAAAAAATTGATCTACGTCCTTATACCATTTACAAAAATTAACTTGAAATCCATCTTAGACTTAAATAGAATCTCTTAAGTTCTAAAACTTATATAAGAGGGGTGCCCGGGTGGCTCAGTAGGTTAAGCATCCAACTCTTTTGGCTCAAGACATGATCTCAGGGTTGTGAGACTGAGCCCTGCATTGGCTCTAAGATCTTTCCCTCTGCCCCTCTCCCTGCCACCACCCCCTAGTTCTCTCTTAAAAAAAAAAAAATTATAAGAAAACATAGAATGTTTTCACAATTTTGGGGAAGAAAAAAGTAAGGGCTTTTTGACATGATGAACAAAACTTGACCCATAAAGAAAAAAAAAGTTGATAAATTGGACTTTACCAAAATTAAACACTTATTTTTGAAAGATTAAGAAAAAAGGTAAGTCCATAGATTGGGAAAAATACTTATAATACATCAGAAAAAGGAACTGTACAGCTCAATAACACAGCCAAAAAATTAAAAAACAGGCTAAATATTTAAAAGGCACTTAAAGAGAGACGTCTGGGTGGATCAGTAATTGAGCATCTACCTTTGGCTCAGGGCGTGATTCCAGGGTCTTGGGATCAAGTTCCGCTTTGGTTTGCCCACAGGGAGCCTGCTTCTTCCTCTTCCTGTGTCTCTGCCTCTTTCTCTCTGTGTCTCTCATGAATAAATAAAATCTTTAAAAAAATAAATAAAAGACAAAGAAATGGCCAATGAGGACACACAGAATAGCTTAAAATAGTCATCATAGAAATTCAAATTAAAACTATAATGAGGGGCAGCCCCGGTGGCGCAGCGGTTTAGTGCCGCCTGCAGCCCAGGGCGTGATTCTGGAGACCCTGGATCGAGTCCCACTTCAGGCTCTCTGCATGGAGCCTGCTTCTACCTCTGCCTGTGTCTCTGCCTCTCATTCTCTCTCTGTGTCTCTATGAATAAATAAATAAAAAATCTTAAAAAAAAAAAACTATAATGAGATACATACTCATTAGAATCAATATAATTTAAGATTCTGGCACTTCCAAGGGCTGATGAGGATAGAGAGTAACTAGAATTCTAAAGTATTGCTAGCATATTTTATAGTGGTGTAAGCACTTTGATAGACGGTTTGGCTCTTCATACGTTAGACATATACATAACTTACTACTCACCTATTCAAATCCTAATTATTTATAAAGAGAGAATAAAACATCTGCTCACAAGACTTAAACACTAATACTCATGCCATGTTTCTTCACAGTAGGCCCTAACTAGAACAGCCCAGATAGCCATCAGCAGATGAATGGATAAGCAAAATGTAATATTTCTATATTTATACTATAAATACTCAGCAGTGCAAAGGAATTAATTTTTGATAGGCACAACAACATGGATAAATCTTAAATTTTGCTAAATCAAAGATGCCAAATAGAGCAGTGTATATACATGTGTGGAGGGATGGATGGCTGGGGAACCTTCTGGAAGTGATAGACTGGAAGTGATAGAAATGTTTTGTGTCTCCATGGTAGTGGTTGTTGCTTGGGTGTATGTAGCTATCAGAAGTCATTAAATTGAGCACTTTAAATAGATTCATTTGATTGTATGTAAATTAAACCTTAATATGCTGAACAAAAGACGATAGACCCTGTAAATTATATAAATTCATTTACGTGAAAATCTGGAGATTATGGTTGTGATCTATGTTGACAGAAAGCTTAGCATTTGTTGCTTGAGGTTGGGCAGTGGAGATTGAGAGGGAACAGGTGTAACAATCCTTTGAGTGATTGACAGGCTCTAAATTTTGGTTAGTGGTTTTTACGTGGGTATATAAACATGTCAGAATTCATCAAACTTACACTTACTTTGGGAACATTATGTTGTATGTAAATTATGACTTAATAAAGTTGATTTAAAAATCCTGTAAAAATTGATTAGAGGCACACAAACTGGAGTGATCAACACTGTCTAAAGATACATCAAAAAAAAAAAGAGATTGGGCAGCCCTGGTGGCGCAACGGTTTAGCGCCGCCTGCAGCCCGGGGTGTGATCCTGGAGACCCGGGATCGAGTCCCACGTCGGGCTTCCTGCATGGAGCCTGCTTCTCCCTCTGCCTGTCTCTGCCTCTCTCGCTCTCTCTGAATGAATAAATAAATAAATCTTTAAAAAAAAGAGAGATTATCAAGAATTTCACCATTGAAGAATGAAGAATTCAATAGGAAGTGGGTACATATGTCTACATTGGAGATTGGAATAGAGAATGCTCCATAAATAGATAAAAACAGGAATGGTACAGTGAATAGGCATATACTTGTGCTTTTAGTCAAATTATTGAACAAATACCAAATCTTAACTCCTATCTGGCACCATTAGTCGATGCCAGTAAATAGCATGACTGGGATCAAAACACATGTGTGTTTGATTGCAAAGCTTGCTGTTTTAGTTATACCATAGGATGTAAATTGTTTGATATGTCTTGGGTATAAGGATTTGTAGGAAATGAGAGGAGAGATGGTCGGGCATCCTGGGAGTTTTACCTATATTCTAGATTTTCGAGAACTTTATTTCCAGTGGATTTGATTAACCTCGATATTAAGGCATGATAGAAAAGGAGTTAACTTGGCACCTTGAATATATCTTTATATTTGTAAAATTAAAGTATTTATAAAGTATTTGTAAATATACATTTATATTTTATATATAATTTTAAATATACAATATATAAAAATAAATAATATATAACATATAAATTATAATTCATTTAATTATATAATGTTATTTATATACACACACCCAAGCAACAATTTATAATATATAAATTTTATAAATATAAAATATATAAAATTTATATAAAATATATTTTATATTTTATAAGTATACATATCATTAATATGATATAGTTACTGTATATATTAAATGTACTTTATTATAGTCTTTATATTTTTATAAATGGTAATTAATAAAGATTTTTCAATAATCCTTGGTTTCATCTATAAGCATTAAGCAGCCCTACCCAGAATTTTTGGCCTAGAAATTCTGAGACATACACCCCTTGAGGGACTACGAGACTCTGTCTAATATATTGGTTCTCAAAAACTGGACTAGTAGCATCAATATCAGTTGGAACCTTGTCACAAGTACAGAATCTTGCGCGCCGCCCCCCCCCCCCCTTTTTTTTTTTTTTAGAATCTTGGTCCTTACCTCAGATCTCTACTGAAACTGTAGGGGAAAGGTGTCAGCAGTCTTCGTTTTTAACAAGTCTTTCAGGTGATGATGATGGATACTTAAGTTTGAGAACCACAAGTTTAAAAGAACTTAAAACCACTAAGGGATTGAACACACTGAACTCAAAGTTATGATCTCTGGGCCTCAGGTTTCACAACTACAGAGTGAGATTCAAACTAGATTCTGTCTAGATTTTTAAACCCAGCCTATTAATGAGTCAGGGTTAGTTACTGAGTGGCCCACTAATTTGTTTATTAGCTAAAAGCAGTTCAAACACGTTGGCCGGCTTTTAGTACTTGCTGAAAGAAATAAGCTAGAATCTAGAAGGCATCCTCAGTTCTTCTCTCCCCTTTGTAGCCAGGCGCCTCATTTTGCCAGTCATCTCCTCATTGAATCTTAAATATGCTCTTCCACCCTTCCTCTCCCCAGGACCAAGAAATCTGTAGGTATCTGGTGAAATAGATATAAGTACTATTATATTAATAGTGTGTATTATATAATTATATATGTAAAACTCTCCATATTATACATATAGTATATATACTCTCCAGCCTCTATTATAGCAGACAAATTAGAAAAGGGCCTTCTTCTGAGCAACTGCAGCAGTACACATGATGTGGCAAAACATGGGCTTTTCAGTCTCTACGCTCTGCATCCTTCATCGGGCTCTTTTGTACACAGTGTGACTGTTACATTATTGGACCACTGTATATTATTGCATGCCAACTGTGAACTATATAGTGCTGTCAGTTTACATTAAGCTACTTTTCTCTTACCTGAGCCATTTTTTCGTTGAATTCCTTGGCTTTAGATTTCTCACTTTTATTTATTATTTTTTTAGGATTTATTAATTTTTAGAAAACATGCATGAGAGTGCGGGGAGGAGAAGGAGAGAAGGAGAGGATTTCAGGCAGACTCCCTGCTAATAAGTATGGAGCCTCACACAGGGCTTGATCTCATCACCCTGGAATCATGACCCAAGCTGAAATCAAGAGTCAGACACCCCAGCCTGACTGACCCACTCAGGCACCCCAGATTTCTCTAATCTTAAAAAAATATATTTCACACTTTTTTTGAGAATATTGATTTACTTTGAATACAAAAAATGCACACATAGATACTTCCAAACCTGATCATGTCATTTTGTTAATCATAGTCTCCTTTGGGTGATGCCTGGGCCTGGAAAATTTACACAAAAGGTACTACTACATCAGTATATACAAATTTATCTTGCCATCTCTTTCACCTGAGAATTGGAGGGTTTTTTAAATTCTTTCTTCACCCACTAACCCGACAGTAGACAGGAATAACACTTAGGTTTCTCATATAAAAACCAGTATCCAAAAAAAAAAAAAAAAAAAAAACCAAAAAACCCCCAGTATCCAAGGAAGTAATGTACTTCATAATAGGTAATTGATGCCAAGAAATCTGTATTTATTAGTCTCACTATAGCTACCTAAACTGACACATACTTTTTTCCATTTTAAAAACAGGCACTGTTTTCTTTCTAGCTCTGAAATTGAAAACAGAGATGTCATTGTTTTTAAGCACATGATCCAGCTGACCAATGCTGTACATTTTCAGACTTGCCAAGTTAGGAAAGGAACTTAGTATCCTGGCTCAATGTCTTAGGTACAATAAACTGTAATAACATTTTTTTATAAGTTGGCTGTACCATTAATTACTGAGTTTCAGAGGTCATTTAAACGGCATTAAAAAAAGCATAGAGAGCATGTTTGTGTTGCATATATTTGAATGTGCCTTTACAGTGAAGGTAAAGATAATCCAGTAAAAAAGTACAAGTTTTCCTCAAATAATTAAAAGCAGATTTTAATTTGTTCTCTTTAAAAAGCCATAATGCAAAAAAAAAAAAATAAATAAATAAAAAGCCATAATGCAAGATTCCTCATATCTGTACAATGTTAGGCATCCAAGTAGAAAAGATTTCTATTTAATGATCTGAGTTAAGATTTTTGAAGTTTGAACACTGTTTTGGTGTTTATTAAATTTCCTTTTTTTTTAAATTTTATTTATTCATTAGAGACACACAGAGAGGGGCAGAGGCAGATTCCATGCAGGGAGTCTGATGTGGGACTTGATCCTGGGACTACAGGATCACACCCTAGGCAGAAGGCAGGGGCTAAACCGCTGAGCCACCCAGGGATCCCTGTTTATTAAATTTCTATTCCATGGTTGTGTCTGTAGGGGTTTGATTGGAAAAGTAAACCAGTTATTTCAATAGGGGGAATTTAATACAAAGAATAGTTAACTTGATATAAAGTTGTTAACCAGATGGTTAAGAAGGCAACTCTAAGATATCAGAGCTAACAGTTGTAAAAACAGCCACCACTTCTGGGATTAGTGGCACACAGGGAAAGAGATGGTAATTATTAAAGCTTTAGTTAGCGTGGAGGATGGACTGTGTGTGGAGCTGAAGTCCAGGGAAAGCAACATGGCTTGTCAAGGGCTGGTGTGTCTCAGCTCAAAGGAGAGACCCAGATTTCTGGGAATGGGCAGGCTGGTGTTGGTTTGTCTTGCAGGGGAGGGTGAGCAGAAAGTGAGGCTACTTCTGCTAAGGCCGATGAACTGTAAACTGGATTCTGTGAACTGCTTCAGGAAGGGCCTGCATACGCTGGGATGAAATAAGTCTGCGATGATGCTCATTGGAACATCGAACAGGAAAGTCAGGTGATACACATAAGAAGAAGCAAATCTCTTCTCCTTCCTCTAGCCCTTTCTATCAGCAAAGCCTAGATGTGGTTCACAGAACCCTAACCCTAGCATTAGAAGGCCTAAGGATGAACTTGAACTGATGAACAAGAATTCATATTATATCTTTAGACTTTTGAAGTTAGGGGGGAAAAAACCCTACTAATTTAGTTTAAGATTTTAGGCACAATAAGTCCTTGAAAGTGTACAAGATTTGGGATCCCTGGGTGGCGCAGCGGTTTGGCGCCTGCCTTTGGCCCAGGGCGCGATCCTGGAGACCCGGGATCGAGTCCCACGTCGGGCTCCCGGTGCATGGGGCCTGCTTCTCCCTCTGCCTGTGTCTCTGCCTCTCTCTCTCTCTATCATAAATTAAAAAAAAAAAAAATTATAAAAAAAAAAAGCTTTAAAAAAAAAAAAAAAAAGAAAGTGTACAAGATTTAATCATGTCATTGAAAAGTTGTGTATCATAACGTGTTGAATAAGTTAAAAATTTGGCTGTAGTGTTCAATTTACTAAATTTCTGGTCCCCACTTAAGAATATTAGTCTTAAACCTTTTAACTTGAATATTTACAAATCAGAGGTAATCACAACAAAGCACAAACCTCGATGGTTTTGTTAGATAGCAAACAAGTCTTCTGAGTCCTCCTATCTGAGCTAAAGTCTAAATATGCCACTGACTCCTTAGTATCTCACAGTGGTTACCTATTGCCTCAAACTATAAATTCAGCGTGACATTTTAAGGCCTCCTAATAGTGATCACAACCTCCTTTTCTAGTCTTATCTTCCATTATCTTTATCTGTTTTACCTAAACTCCAGACATGCTGGACTGTTCTGTCCCTTACCACACTGAACTTAGCTGCCTCTAGGCTAGTCTTTTGCTCAGGTTAATTCTTGCCTCCAGTAGGCCTTTTGGGTGGTTCTACTTCCCCATTTATATTCCATATGTATCTATCAATCATACCCCTCCTTTAGAGCCCTCTACAGTTTTGAACCTCAATAAGGTACATCCTGAGCTAAACAGCTAAATGTGTTCTTTTCTTACCAAACGTGTCATTTACCTTGAAGGTCTTAAAATACTTTTTTTTCTTTTTATAGAGACACTCTTTTTTTTTTTTTTTTAAGATTATTCATTCATTCATGAGAGATAAATAGAGACAGAAGCAGAGACACAGGCAGAGGGAAAAGCAGGCTCCACGCAGGGAGCCTGAGGTGGGACTCGATCCTGGGACTCCAGGATCATGCCCCGGGCCGAAGGCAGGCGCCAAACCGTGGAGCCACCCAGGGATCCCCCTATAGAGACACTCTTAACTATTTTTAATACCTAGATAAAATTCTCCTTGTTCATTAAGAATTTACTTATCATTCCCATTAGAAATTTTCTTCCCAGACTCAATACTGCAGCCTCTATAGCTGGTACATCGCATAGTATCTTAGGTATATTCTTTTTTTTTTAATATCTTATTTATTCATGAGAGACATAGAGAGGCAGAGACATAAGGCAGAGGGAGAAGCAGTCTCCCTGAGGGGGAAGGGACTTGATCCTGGGACTCGGATCATGACCGGAGCCAAAGGCAGATGCTTAACCACTGAGCCACCAAGGTGCCTCCAAAAGAAAGGTATTTGAAGTCTAATAGTTAGGGATCTATATTAAGCCTAGTATAATACTGATGCTGAAATGAATAATTAAATTATAAATGATTGTGTCATAGCGCTCACACTTAATATGTAGCACAGCTAGGTCTCCTAATTTGAAGACAGATTTCTACATCACATTATCCTTGCTTACCCTATCCTCCAATTAGATTGTAAATTTCTTAGGAGGAAGATGTGTACCTTACATTATATCCCCTGAAGCACCTAGTACAGTGGGCTCTT
Source organism: Canis lupus dingo (assembly GCF_003254725.2). Classification (NCBI taxonomy): domain Eukaryota; kingdom Metazoa; phylum Chordata; class Mammalia; order Carnivora; family Canidae; genus Canis; species Canis lupus. The sequence goes on along the minus strand of NC_064245.1, from coordinate 27,502,125 downwards.
TATTCAAATTATATAATTGAAAGATTCCAAATATTAGCTGTCATAAAATCAAAAAGGAAGAAAAAAGCTACCGTATTCAGTAGTATCATGTAATTTGGGTCTTGGAATATGTGACTGGAGATACAGTAATTGTTTTGTGAGAATTAAAAAAATTCCAGTCTTGGTGAGTAAGGAATATGATATCAAGAATCTAAGCTCTTACTGACTTAATTATGCACTATTTTTATAATACCAGAAGTAGAGCTCAAGTAATTCTGTTTTCCAACTATTAAGGAGGGCATTTAAGTTCTGAGCATATCTCAACTTCCCCTCCCTCCCACACACACTAGGGGAAAAAAATAAGTCTCACAATTTTGCCTCTTGATGGTCCTCCTATATGAAAACAAGAGCTCATTGTTTGCTTGACTAGGAAGAGGGAAACTTCTGGGATAATGTGTTTTAGTTTTGTCTAGTTGGTATAGTTTGTGACCCAAAGAAGAGAGAGAACATTTTTTTGGTTCATGATTATAAAAGCAGTATAAGCAATACATACATAATGAGGATTTGGAAAGTACAGATTTTAAACAGAAGAAAAATAATTACCCATAATCTAACGACAAATGACCTCAGTAATACATTGTACATATTTTCTTGTTTCGGAGAAACAAGGATCACGCCCTGGGCCCTGGGCCGAAGGCAGGTGCTAAACCACCGAACCACCCAGGGATCCCTATATAGTCATTCTTGATCCCTCCTTGTGCTTTGCTATTTTGTCCATTTATAACACTTCTTATAAATTGCTCAATTGTGAGCTGAGTTTGTACTAAGTGATCTTGCATATATTTCCATCTCTATTTGGAAGCTTCTTCATTTGCTTAAGGAGCTAGCAGTATATTGTTTTTTAAGGCCAAAACCAAATGTTTTATATAGTTGAAATCATGTCTATGATTTGATCTGTCATTGCTTAATATTATAATCATTTTCCTTTGTTATTAGAAATTCATAAGCATTAATTTTGTATAGAATTGTATTTTTATAGATGTATTATCTGTAACATTGTCTATTGTTCGATATATCTGATACATTTTTTCCTTTATTTTAAGCAGCTTTGTAGTGAATATCCTTGGTTATTACTCTTTGGAAGTATTTTCTTAAATAGATAAAAAGTAGGTATTTAAAAAAATATCTTCAAAGAGTATGGTACCATAAAATACTTGCCAGAAAAGTTTTTCATCAATTTATAGATCTACTAGCATTATATGAGTTTGTGCCATGACCACACTAAGCTTGGTTACTTTTTTTTAGGTTTTTTTTTTTTTTTTAAGAGATTATTGGGACGTCTGCCTTTGATTCAGGGCATGATCCTGGGATCTGGGATCTAGTCCCAGATCGGGCTCCCTGCAGGGAGCCTCTGCCTGTGTCTCTGCCTCTTGGTGTCTCTCATGAATAAATAAATCAAATCTTCTAAAACAAGATTGATTATTTGAGAGGAAGAGAAGAGAGAACACAAGCAGCAGGGGAGGGGCAGAGGCAGAGGGAGAGGGAGAAGTAGACTCCCCGCTGAGCAGGGAGCCCCATGTGAGACTTGATCTCAGGACTCTGAGATCATGACCTAAGCCGGAGGCAGACACTTAACTTACTGAGCCACCCAGGCCCCAGCCCTGATTACTTTCTTTCTTTCTTTCTTTTTTTTTTTTTTTAATTTTTTTCCCCTGGTTATTTTCTAAGAAAATATTTACTTAGTGCATTTTTCTGAATGGTTTGTCTTTGTACTATCTTAAAACAGCTATTTCGTGTCTTTTCTCCTCCATTCTCCTGTACCAAACTATTCATATCTGGATGCTTTTTTCACAGGGGAAAATGGAGATCTTCAAACAGGAATTCCTCCCCATCCATTTACCAAATCTAAAACTTGACTTTCTTAATGGCCACAGAGAAACTATGCCTACATATACCAAGAGCATATCCTGTATACCAGTACTCTAAATCCTGTCATTTCCCATGTCCTTCTTATAAGGACCTTTCTACTATAATTAGCCTCATTTTTTTCCTGGCATCTGTATGTTTTCCTTTTGCTAGATACTTTTATCACCTCTCAGCCTATTCCATGATCTCCCATTAAAATAAAACAAAAAGCAAAGGGTCTACCCTTAAGCTTTGTCCTTTCTAGCACCACCCTTTTTCCTCTATTCATTCAGATCTCTCAGAGTATTTATTTAAACAAGTCTGCATTTCTTCTCATTAAAAACAGGTACAGAGCGAATTTTTAATTCCATCATTTAGGAAATATTTTAGATTGCCTATTTCATGCCAGGCAGCATGCTAGTGAGAAGCAAAATTTAAAAACCCAACAAACCACCAACACACAAACCTATCCATTCTCTGCTCTCATAGAACTTTTTCAAAGTGGGAAACAGTTAATATTTCAAGTTCACAAAATCTTAAATGGTTATGGTAAGTGCTGTGAAGGAAAGTTATCTGTATTACACTGAAGAGTTTATAATGAGAAGTCAGGGAAGACTTCCAAGAACTAGTAATTGAACTAGGATCTGAAATGTGATGGGAGTTAATAGGAAAAGGAAATTTGCTTATACTCTAGAACTAGAGTACCCACTAGATCTGCGGGTACTCGATGTCATCCTACTTGACACCTTAGTAGTATTGGACAGGGTCAGTTTCTCCTGAATCTTGCTCCTTATGTGATTCCATACTTTACTGGTGTCCCCACTTCCTCTGGCTTGGTTTCTTTTTTTTCTTTTTTTTAAAGATTTTATTTATTCATTCATGACAGAGAGAGGCAGAGACACAGGCAGAGGGAGAAGCAGGCTTCACGCAGGGAGCCCGACATGGGACTCGATCCCTGGTCTCCAGGATCACACCCGGGGCTGAAGGCGGTGCTAAACCGTTGAGCCACTTGGGTTACCCTGGCTTGGTTTCTATAGTTTATTCTTCACAGTGTGGGCTCAGCTCAGGGCTCAAGTATGAGCCTTTTTCATGACTTCCTTAGATAACCTCATTCACTCTGATGGCTGTTAAATGTCATCTTTGTGTCAAGGCTACCAAAATACATATCTCTAGTTATGACCTTTGCAAAATCAGACTTATCATATATAAGATGAAATCCTTGATTTCATCTTGATGGTCTCCCCTTTGAAACTAGCCACTCCTTCATTGTTTACTTTTTTGAGAAAATTGAAATTCTATATGCAAATTTTTAAAAAGATTTTATTGACTTTTTAAAAAAATCTCCACTCAGTGTGGGACTCGAACTGCCAACCCTGAGATGAAGAGTCTCATGCTCCACCAACTGAGCCAGCCGGGCACCCCTAGATATTTTTTTTCTAGACATTCTTCTTCTTTTTTAATAGAAGATATTATTTATTTGAGAGAAAGTGCACACGTGAGCAAGCATGTGGAGTGGCAGAGAGAGAAAGAGAAGCAGATTCCTTGCTAAGCGTGGAGCCTGTCCCAGGACCCTGAGATCATGACCTGAGCTGAAGTCAGTTGCTTAAACAACTGAGCTACCCAAATGCTCCTATAAGTCATTCTTTTTTTTTTTTTTTTTAATTTTTATTTATTTATTCATGAGAGACACACAGAGAGGCAGAGGGAGAAGCAAGCTCCATGTAGGGAGCCCAATGTGGGACTCGATCCCGGGACTCCAGGATCACGCCCTGGGCCGAAGGCAGGTGCTAAACCACTGAACCACCCAGGGATCCCTATATAGTCATTCTTGATCCCTCCTTGTGCTTTGCTTATTTTGTCCATTTATAACACTTCTTATAAATTGCTCAATTGTGAGCTGAGTTTGTATTAAGTGATCTTGCATATATTTCCATCTCTATCTGGAAGCTTCTTCATTAGCTTAAGGAGCTAGCAGTATATTGTTTTTTAAGGCCAAAACCAAATGTTACCTTCCTCTACGTTACATTTTCTGGATTAACGTGTCATTTTGGGGTAAGGCTGTTCTTTTAATCTGTTTATGGCACCATTTAGAGAATGCAGCCTGTGTTATTTCTACTTGTGAAGCTTTTTTACAATTTTTTTTGGTGGCTCATGATATTTAGTTTTTTAGTAGTATGCCAGGCATGGGTTAATATCTATCTTTGTTTTTTTCATCATCTTAATAAGATGCTCACTTCTCATTGAATTTTTAGGCTGTCTTTTCTTACTATATGATAAAGCAGGATAGAGGGCACAAAGGATCTGTTGCTAGTCTTTATGGATTTCACCTTTCTTCCATGTTAAACATACCTGTGTAGTAATTTTATATACTTTTATATTAATACTGTCTGTACTGTGAATTTTACTATAGCATTCACCTGGTACATCCCTGTCCATCATTTGGTTTTCAACTCTCCTTTGTCCTTTTGTTTCAGTTGTAACTCTCGCAAAATAGTCTTTTTTTTTTTTTTTTTTAAATGAATGTACTTATTTATTAGAGTGAGAGAGACGAGATCTCGAGCCGGGGGTTGTGGGGAGGCCAGAGGGAGAAGTGGACTTCTGCCTAAGTAGGGAGCCCAATGTGGGCCTGGATCCCAGGATTCTAGGTTCATGACCTGAGCTGAAGGCAGACGCTTATTAACAGATTGAGCCACGCAGGCGCCCTCTTGCAAATAAGTTATTTTTGTCTGTTACTTTTGTTTAGAGGTCTTTGATAGATGGGCTGGTTTTCGTAAATTCTCAGTCTTAAAATTTGAGTTTTCAATTATTTTATGTCAGTTGTAAAAGTATTTTAATGGCACAAATAATTTTTAATCTAAAAATATAATTATCCTAAGGAGGAAATCTATTTCCTCATCTAACATTTTGCTGTATGTCCTTTGTTTATATATGGAGGAGGGGATGATGAAAAAGAAGATAGAAGATAAAAGAGGAATTGGGAACCAGTTTTTGCATCTGATAGCTTTAACATTGTTAATTTACTTATTTTGTAAATTAATAACTTGTATTCTAGAGCAAGAGAAAAATATTGTTTTAGGCATAATGCCTGATATCTAAATTCAGTGAATATTTAAGGAATGAAGAAAGAAAGAAGTGGGCTTCTTAATTTTTCTTTTTTTCTCTAAAGATTTCTATGGAGAATGATTATCTCGGTCCCCGGAGAATTGAAAGTCTACAGAAAGAAGATGCTGATTGGCAGCGAAAAGCTCACATGGCTGTGCTGTCTATTCAAGACCTTACTGTCAAATATTTTGAAATAACAGCAAAAGCACAAAAAGGTGAGTTTCCTAGTATAGTTATCCTTGTTAGATATTTTTGAAAATGAGTGGGTTAAGTATTTCATGTTTGCAGGAGTTCTATAGAATAATATATAAAGATTACTCATAGTTCTAGTAGTTAAAAGATCACTATTAGCAAATTATGGTAGATCCTTTCAATCTTTTTTGGGCATGTATTTACATATTCTTCACCTTTAAAAACTAGCAATAGAGTGTTAGTGTAGCTTAATTCAATTCTGATACTAACCAGTTATAGATTCCACAGCTTAAAGGCCCAGGTCCCAATGAGACTGCCCACATTTAGACCAAATAATGACATGTTTTGGGGTTCCCACAGCCTTTTTAGGTTTGTTCATTTGCTACAATGATCCACAGGACTCAGGCAAGCACATACTTAGGAGAATTACAGTTTTTAAACAATACAAATCAAGATCAGCCAAATGAAGAGATATTTAGGGCAAGGTCTCTGAAGGTCCATTCCTTCCAATTTTCTTCCACACATGGCCACAGAAATCCTTCAGTAGCAGTTTAAAGTCACTGCTATTCATTTTTTCATGATCTGCCTGACATTAACATAGTTTAGCATTTAGGTTATTCCTTCAGCAAATCCACATTTCCTTAGAAATTGTACTTGAAGCAGATTATTCCTTCAGAATGCCAGTGTACCAAGGAAGAATGCTGTCTTTGATTCTTTAGCATCATTTGACATTGTTATTTAAAAAATTAAAAAAATAAAAATAGTTTGAAAGTATCATGTTTTTAAATTTTTATTTCCTTCATTATGACTGACTACTGCTTTTTAAAATGTAATAGTTGATATTTGCATATCCTTTTCACTTAATACTTTTTGGTAGGTTTTTTTTCTCTTAATGAATAAGAGATCCTTATATTGGTTTATTTTTATTATACACTTGGACATCTATTGCAAATATCCGTTCCTAAATTTTAACTTTTTTTTATTTACAAATTTATTTGTAAAGACCATTAGCTTCTAAGAATGATTTTCTAAAAGTCTTTAAATTGTTACTTATATTTTTTGAAGTTTCTGGATTCCTCCAAAGAGTTAAAACCTACTAAAATCCGGGGCAGCCCCAGTGACCCAGCGGTTTAGTGCTGCCTTCAGTCCAGGACGTGATCCTGGAGACCCGGGATTGATTCCCATGTCAGGCTCCCCGTATGGAGCCCTCTGCCTGTGGCTCTCGCTCTCCCTCTCTCTCTGTCTCCTGAATAAATAAATAAAATCTTTAAAAAAACACTAAAGTCCTTTCATATATTTGGACATACTTTCATCTACTTGGATAAGCCTTTTCTTATGCTCTGAGTAATGACAATAGCTTCATAATGAAATGTATTACCCAGCTTATTTTTTTTTAATTTTTTTTAAAAGATTTTATTTATTTATCCATAGAGACACAGAGAGAGAGAGAGAGAGAGAGGCAGAGGCACAGGCAGAGGGAGAAGCAGGCTCCATGCAGGGAGCCCGACGTGGGACTCCATCCAGGGTCCCCAGGATCAAACCCTGGGCTGCAGGCGGCGCTAAACCGCTGCAGCCACTGGGGCTGCCCTACCCAGCTTATTAATTACCCCCTCCTCATTATTTTTCAAAAATTTTGGGTGTATAGTCAATTATTCTAAGATAGTACTATAATCCTATTCTTAAAAAATTATTTCTTCCCAAAGTAATGTAATTCTTACCAGAACGACAATACTGTAGAATTTGACAAGAGGGTTTTCATATTCATGGGATGAGTAAATGTTGTTTTGTTGTATGTCAATATGATAATTGAAAAAATTATGTAGTTGATATATCTTGCCATTTTATCCAAGTCTTTTGTTTTCTTCCAGAAAGTTTTGTAGGGTTTTTTTGTTTTGTTTTTTAAAATCATCTAGGTTCTACACATTTCTCAGTTCTCTTCTGGGTGTTGTGTTTACTTTCTGTGATAAGAAGGATAGTACTCCTATTAATAGGTTTTATTTTTTAATTTTCAAGCCTTTGGTCCTGTTTTGTGATAAATAGGATATAGAATGTGTTGAGATGCTTAAATATTTCATTTCTGAACAAAGTGAAATTTAGTAGTTAACTTTTTAGTGATCATGTGATTTTTTGTTGAGTAAATGTTTTTTGTTTCTTGGACTTAATGATTCAAAGAGGTAGAATTATGGTTAGCATTTAATGTTTGTAAGTGCTTTCTTGAATTGTTTTAATTCTAGTCAGTTATAACTTTTTAATATTGATGTGAGTGATTTTGTGCACAGAAGGTAGAAAAGGCTTCTTTTTATGATGCTCATTGCTACTTTGAAAACTCATAGATAGTATCAGTCAAGTTTAATGCATCCCATCTTTCCTGTTCCTGAAATATTTGGCTAGACATGAGGGCAGTACTTAGGAAGTTTTGAGTAAATCACATTATTTGCTTCTCCAGTTTTATTTTATTAGGAAGATGGTATCCCATCCTTTTTAAATATTTTATTTGAGAGAGAGCGCGTGAGCATGAGTTGGGGGGGAGGGTAGGAGAGGGAGAAGCCGACTTCCTGCTAAGCAGGGAGCCTGATGTGGGATTGAATCCTATGATCCTGGGATCATTATGACCTGAGCCAAAGGCAGAATTTTAACAGACTGAGCCACCCAGGTGCTCAATGGTATCCTGTCATTAAGGAATTTTGAAAATCACATCATCTGTTACCTGCCACCATTTTTTTATCCTCTGTTCCTCTTATGTACAATTTAAATACAAAAGTATTTATTTAATTGAAAACCCATATTAAGGGGCACCTGAGTTGCTCAGTCAGTTGACTGTCCGACTCTTGATTTCAGCTCAGGTTATGATCTCAGGTTCCTGAGATCTGGCCCTGTCATGGGCTCCCCTCTGGGCCTGGAGTCTCTTTGAGCTGCTCTCTCTCCCTCTGCTCCTTCCCCCACTTGCACTCATGCTTTTTCTTTCTCTCAAAATAAAATCTTTAAAAACATATTAAGGGGTGCCTGGGTGGTTCAGTCAGTTAAGCATCTGTCCTTGGTTTAGGTCATGATCTTGGCATTCTGGGATTGAGCCCCACCTAGGGGTCCCTGCTTGCGGAGACCCTGCTTCTCCCTCTGCTCTTGCCCCTGCTGTGCTCTTTCTATCTCAAAGTATTTTTGAAAAATAAAAACACATGATGATGGGATATTCTGTTGCAGACATTAAAAGGGATACTGTAGACAACTATATGCATATGAATCCAACAGTCTTGATAGAATGCAACAGATCTTTGTCAAAACAAAAAACTATGAATAGGCACACTTGGGTAGCTCAGTGGTTAAGCATCTGCCTTTGGCTCAGGTCTTGATCCCAGGGTCCTGGGATAGAGTCCCACATCGGGCTCCCCACAGGGAGCCTGCTTCGCTCTCTGCCTATGTCTCTGACTCTCTTTCTGCATCTCTCATCAATCAATAAATAAAATCTTAAAAAAAAAAACTATGAACAAATCAAGATGAAATTAATAACCTGAATATTCCTTTAACTTTTCAAGAAATTGGATTTGTAGTTAAAAATCTCACACAAATGAATTCTCCAGGTCCAGAGGGTTTCACTGGCAAATTTTACAAAATCCTTTTATATAGTATTACAAGCTTCTCCTCCAAAATACAGAAGAGGAAGAAATAATTTGAATTTATTAAATGACATCAGCAATATCCTAAATCCAAAATTCCACAAAGACAGTACTAAAAAACCCTACAGATCAGCATCCCACCTACATATTGACAAAAACCTATGACCAAGTGGGGTTTTTCTTTCTTTCTTTTTTTTTTTTAATTTTTATTTATTTATGATAGTCACACAGAGAGAAAGAGAGAGAGGCAGAGACATAGGCAGAGGGAGAAGCAGGCTCCATGCACCGGGAGCCTGACTTGGGATTCGATCCCGGGTCTCCAGGATCGCGCCCTGGGCCAAAGGCAGGCACCAAACCGCTGCGCCACCCAGGGATCCCGTAAGTCGGGTTTTTCTTGATCGAAGAAAATCATGTTATCTGAACATCAATGTAATCTACCACATTGAAGGTTACAACAGTGGTTTTTAACTAGAGGTGATTGTGCTACACAAAAAGACATTTGGCTGTCTTGAGACCTTTTGGGCTGTCTACTGAGAGTTACTAGTATCTAATAGAGGCCATGGATTATATGAAGCATCCTATGTCACATAGGACAGCCCACCCTAGGACTAAGAATTTTCTGGCTCAGAATGTCTAAAGTGCTGAGTTTGAGAAGCTTTAAATTAAAAAAAAAAAAAAAAAAAACGGTTGCTGAAAAAGCATTTGACAACATACAACATGCTGTGTGTGATGCAAACAGTGAGCAAACTAGGATTAGAAAAGAACTTCCTTAATCTGATAAAGGAGATCTGCAAAAATCTCATAGCCAGCATCACATTTAATGGTGAAAGACTGAATGCTTTCCCCATAAAATAGGTTAAAAGGTCAAGAATGTTTGCACTTATCCTGTTCAACATAATAAAATAAATCTTAGTGGTAATAAGGCAAGAAAACAAAGCATATAGTCGGAAAGGAAGAAATAAAATGGTTCCTATTTTAGATGATGTTTATTTTGAACATTATATTAAATTTGTAATTATGTAAATTTATTTTTAAAAACTCTTCTAACTAACAAGTGACTTTCTCAGGTTAATAGGAAATAAGGCAGCACCCAAAAATGAGTTCTATTTATCTATATAAGCAATGAATAGTTGGAAATAGAAATCTTTTAACAATTCCAAAAAAAAAAAAAATCCATTTATATTAAGTCTAACAAAACATGTACAGGATTTATATGCTTACAGTTACATACCATGATGAAAAAAAATCAGAGATGTAAGTAAATGGATAGACATGTTATGTTCATGTATTGGAATGTCCAGCAAAGTAATGATGTCTGTTCTCTCAAATGATCTATAGATTTAACACTGTACAAAAGCAGGGCTTTTCCATGTAGGTTATAAACAGGCTGATTCTAATTTACTTGGAATGGCAAAGGAACTAAAATACCTGAAACAGTTTAGAAAGAAAGAAAAACAGAATCACATTGCCTGACTTTTACAAATTACTTTACAAATTATAGAGCCACTGTGGTATGGTATAATGGAAGGGACAGAATAAGAAATAAGTTCACAATACATGGCCATTTATTCTTTGACAAAGGTGACAAGCACCTAAAAAAATGTTCAGGACCATCAGTCATTAGTATGCAAATTAAAACCACAGTGAAATACCAACACATGCCTATTAGAATGACTAAAATAAAAAAATACAAAACCAAGGGCAGACTAGGATGCTGAGTAACAAGAACCCTCCTTGTATTGCTGGTGGTAATGCAAAATTATACAGTCTCTCTGGAAAATGAATGCAATTTCTTATGTAAGTTAAAGATATGCTTACCATATGATCCAGTAATCTCGCTCATGGGTATTCACCTTAGAGCATTATGACAATTTAAAAATGTAAAAGAAAAAAACCAGTGCATTAAAATATTGTTTCCTTAAACTTAAATAATAGCTTAAAGATGACTTTCCCGACTGACTGTAAGGCATTTGGTTTAATGTCTACTTTCTAGATGCATTCTTTAATGTTTTAAAAAAATTGCGTTACGGTTAAAAATATATAACTATTATAGGGGCATCTAAATGGCTCAGTTAAGCGTCTGACTCTTGATTTCCTCTCAAGTCATGATCTTAGGGTTGAGAGATTGAACCCCACATCGGGATCCTTGCTTAATAGAAAGTCTGCTTAAGATTCTTTACCTCTGCCCCTCTCCTTGTTCTCTCTCAAATAAATTAATTTATTAAAAAATATAATAACTATTATAGAAAATTTAGGATATTCGAGTGGGGGAACTCTACATAGTTATCTGTAATCCTATTACCTATGCAACCCCTTTGTGTTTCTTTCAATTTTTAAGTATATGGCTTATTACATAATTGCATTAATTTTGTATGTATTCTATATGGTTCATAGTTCTGGCTGTGTACAGTTCTGTTGATTGCCCTTATTTTATACTTCTCCAATTTTAAGCAACACCTTTTTGTACATGACAGCCATCATTATAGGGCTCCATATGCCTCATTAGAATCACTGTAGACTTCTTTATATTTCACTTCTGGTGACTTTATCTTAGCAAGAAGCTTTTTTTAAAAAAAGATTTTATTTATTATTCATACAGAGAGAGAGGCAGAGACACAGGCAGAGGGAGAAGCAGGCTCCATGCAGGGAGCCCAACGTAGGACTTAATCCCAGGTCCTCGGGATCAAGCCCTGGACCGAAGGTGGCACTAAACCGCTGAGCCTTTTTGAACTCAGAGATACTTGCTTGGCCATTTAATTTTCCTTTTTACCTTCCCCTACATATCAAAGAAACAGAATGAAGGTCTCTCTGTGGCTTTATGCTGCTTCCCATTAAAAGGTTGCTTTCTTATTTCTTTTTTTTTAGGAAGAGTAAAACATGCCATTATTTTATTTGTTTCTTCTTAAACAGAGCCAGATGTTACCGAATTTTGACCTACTATTGCTTAGCTTTTATTTTAAAGATTTATTTATTCATTTTAGAGGGTGGGCAGAAAGAGCATGAGGAGGAGGAGTAAAAGGAGGAGGAGAGATAATCTCAAGCAGACTCTGTGCTGCATGTGGAGTTGGACATAAGGCCCGATGTTATGACCCGGAGATCACAACCTGAGCTGAAATTAAGAGTCAGATGCTTAACTGACTGTGCCACCCAGCTGCCCCTATTCCTGCTTAGCTTTCAAAAACATCTTAAATGGGCTAATTTCTGACAAATATACATGTTAGCATATTAAGCTTTTAAAAAATAGATTTAACATGATTCTTTGTGAATACCAGAACTGCGTTGCCTTCAGAGTTTTTTTTTTTTTTTTTTTTTTTTACACATATACTAATCATCATACACTATTATAGAGTTGTTATCCTTACAATGTGAATGGTTCACTTAGCAGGAATCTTTATTCTTGCTAGCAGAGGGAGAGAATAATCTTTCTAGAGCTATCCCAGTAGTGTTCTAGGGGTATTCCAAGCATTTTACATTCACAAAGTTTTTTTTATTACTGTCATATTACAGAACTGTTGGGGAAAATAATTCCATGTGAAGAGAGTAACACTGTAAGACTATGTTCTAGCCAAGGTATTAGAAGACAGTGTCGGCTAGCTCTTGTGACAGGTAACAACATGAGACTGAATTAGGACAGGAAGCTACTGCTGACACTTAGTGGAGAGCAGGAGAATGGTGGTACCATGTGAAGTGGAAGAGACGTTTGAATAACATTCTCTCATTTAATTTCCATAAAAGCTTTTGGGCTAGATGCTGTATTTCCTTTTTTCGCATGCAAGGGAAATGCGCTCCAGAACAATGAAGGTTCTTGCCAGAAGTTAAATGTCAGTTACAGATGGAATTGACAATTTATCTCTTTGACTCCAAATCCTCTGATTTTTTTCCTACATTGTACTACTATATTGATCTTAAGGTTGCAGAACTATTATAATACAGTTTTCAAGGATAGGTAGAATTTTAAAAAAAAATTTTTTTAAAGATTTTATTTATTCATGAGAGACACACACAGAGAGAGGCAGAGACACAGGCAGAGGGAGACACACGCAGAGAGAGGCAGAGGGAGAAGCAGGCTCCGTACAGGGAGCCCGACGTGGGACTCGATCCTGGGTCTCCAGGATCACGCCCTAGGCTGCAGGCGGCGCTTAACCACTGGGCCACCAGGGCTGCCCAGATAGGTAGAATTTATAAAGGCAAAGTCATTTGATATTCAACCAGTGAGTAGATTTTGTTAGAAAACCTAAAATTGAGATTCAGAGCAAGATTATGCATTGAAAAATTACTTCCCTTATGTTAGCACTTAAAGGCCACAGAAAAACAAACCGAAAGAACTAATTTAACCATATTGAGAGAAGAGTATAAGTCAGTACAGTTCCTCATCTGTTATAATAGGAACTCAAGTACAGTTTTTAAAGACTGTAAATTGAGAAACAGCAGTATTTTTATATGGAAGTAACAACCATAAACGTTAAAAACTGATTGCATCTGGGCACTGAGATTAAGGGGTATGGGTGAGCTGACCTGAGAAACTGCTCTTTTTCAGTAGATGCCTGCCTGTAGAGTTTAATTTTTAAGTATATACATGTACTATTATAAAAACAAATTTAAGATTTCAAGACAAAGATTTGCTGAGATACCTTTCTTGAATTAGATGATTAGGAAATAGTAGCAGTAGAAGATTATCTCTTACATATAAAAGATACTAGTGCATGTGTAGTAATTTAAAGATTGCATTCCATACCAATCAGATTGCCTTCCCCCTTCACGTTAAGTATGTCTCTGACCTATTAAAGTGGTTGGACATAGGATGGTTGGTTTAATTGTAGAGGTCCCAGGATAAGTCACTACGGTACCACAATCAGTGATAAACTTCTTTAGCTCAGAAAGATAGCAGCCATTTTATTGTCAAGAAGTGTTTCTTGAGGGATCCCTGGGTGGCGCAGTGGTTTGGCGCCTGCCTTTAGCCCAGGGCGTGATCCTGGAGACCCGGGATCGAATCCCACGTCGGGCTCTCGGTGCATGGAGCCTGCTTCTCCCTCTGCCTTTGTCTCTGCCTCTCTCTCTCTCTGTGTGTGACTATCATAAATAAATTTAAAAAAAAATTAAAAAAAAAAAAAGACGTGTCTCTTGAAATAGATTGCTGTTGTGACAAATAAAAAGTTATTTTTTTCTTTTCCTTTGGGGGGCGTAGGAGAGGAAGTTGGGTGTTTTCCTTTGGACTTGGTTGTACTGCTCAAACTCTAACTTTAGAATAAGCCTCCATGCTAACATCTAGGATTTATTTTATTACTTCGTCAGATTGTTAAAATATTTTTGAAGGAGCTCAGAAGGTTAAGATTCAACACAGGCATTTAAATAATTTCAAATAATTTTAAATAGTTAGGACTCTGATTTCAATCAACATATCCAGGAAAAAGTATAAACCTTTATAGAATATAGTATGTATAAAACTATTGAAATTTAATAACACTGAACATGTGGAAGAACATTTTTTAAAGTTTTAAAATCTGACAACTCAGTTTTTATCTTCACGAAGTTATTTCTGAGGATGATAATGTAAGATACCTATTGAAGATTAAAGAATCTAAAATATGTTGTTATATTTTATGGCTGCTGCAGGTAAGTTAAAGGAGTAGGATTCATATGTTTATATTTAACTGTGGTCAGTGAGATCTAAAACTTTCAAATTCTTTAGTATCACATTGTCTTGTGTCTTAATGTCTCTTTAAAAAATTATTGCTAGCTGTGTATGATCGAATGCGAGCAGATCAGAAGAAATTTGGTAAAGCATCATGGGCAGCAGCTGCAGAACGTATGGAAAAACTCCAGTATGCGGTTTCTAAGGAGACTCTACAGATGATGAGAGCGAAAGAGATCTGTTTGGAACAGAGGAAACATGCACTAAAAGAAGAGGTAATGAAAACCATCAAAAAATACATAAAATTTAAAAAGATTTTGCTACTTGATTTTTATCTTTGTACAAGACTGGCATTTTTCTGACACTGCAGGCAGTTGTTAATTTTTCAGTGTTTCCGTGAGACTGCGTAACAATCATGATGGGGCCGACCATTTGAGTTGCCACTAATAGAGGCGTTAGACCTATGAGGTATTCTCAAAGCATCACTGTGGCTGTAGGCAGCAGTGCACTATTAAAACAAAAAGGAGGCTGACATTAGACTTTCCTTGTTGTCTTTAAAATTTTTTGTACTGTAAGGTTCATAGCTTTATTAAGAAAATTTCACTGCCCAGAGAAATAAAGAAAATTCTTAAGGCAGTAGAATTTTGTTAGAATTGATTATATTATGCTCAAACCATTACCTCTTGGAGCTTCCCTTTTTTATTCCTACTGAAACACAAAACAGGGGATCCCTGGGTGGCTCAGCGGTTTAGTGCCTGCCTTTGGCTGGGGGCGTGATCCTGGAGTCCCGGGATCGAGTCCCACGCCGGGTTCATGGAGCCTGCTTCTCCCTCCTCCTGTGTCTCTGCCAACCCCCCCCCCCCATGTCTATCATAAATAAATAAATCTTTAAAAAAAATGAAACACAAAACAGGGTCAGCCGAGGTCCAATTTTTTTTTTTTTTGCCTGTGCATCATTAAGACTCACCCCCCGCCCAAAGAATGGTCTTAGAAATCTTTGAAGAGGTTGCTGATAAACATATTTAAAATATATCTAAAATTATCTTTTAAAAGTTAACCACTTTTAGAGTGCCTGGATGGCTTAGTCAGTTGAGTGTTCAGCTCTAGATTTTGGTTCAGGTCACGGTCTCGTGGTTGTGCGGTTGAGCCCTGCAATCGGGCTCAGCGTGGAGCCTGCACAGGATTCTTCCTCTGCCTCCCCCCACTCATGTGCATGCATACTCTTTTTTTCTCTCAAATAAACAAAATACTAAAAACCAAACCACTTATTTTCATTATTATCCTATTCATCAATGATTTTATTTTTTTATTTTTATTTTTATATTATTTTTTTCATCAATGATTTTAGTATTGCTCATACTGCCTAGTGCAACACGGAATATACCATTGAAGCACAAATCTTGCTTGAAAATACTTGAAACCGTTAGATGTGTACTTTTTTTCATTAACTTCCCAGGCCATTATTTTTAAATGCAATTGAACATTTTACGTTTTACTATTAAATTGGGCCAGAATAGATTGCTTTATATGAAAGAGTAGATCCTCAGATATGTACATTGGTCTTCTAAGTATTAGAAGAAGCATCTCCACGTTGTTCAGGGGTCATCTCTAGCTTTAAAAGTGAATGAAGATTAAAGCTGGTGTTAGGCATGAATGTAGAGGGTATTCTAGATGGTATATATAAGACTTCATGGTTTAGGTACAACTATTCAGTTTGTGCCTTTTGTACTGAGAGTTAAAAAAGATTTCAGAGATGAAAAGTATTTGAATCATTATATAAAATTTGGATTGTTTTCCCTTTCCTTCGGGATAATTAACAACTTATTGTGTCATACATTGTTAAGCCATTTTTGAAAAAATATGAAGTCACTTTTTTGGCTGATACATTATGTGTAAAATATTTCTGAAGCCAAAACTCCCTCATTTTGTCCAGATAGGTCTTCTTTTTTTTTTTTTTTTTAATTTTTATTTATTTATGATAGAGAGAGACAGAGACAGAGACATAGGCAGAGGGAGAAGCAGGCTCCATGCACCGGGAGCCCGACGTGGGATTCGATCCCGGGTCTCCAGGATCGCGCCCTGGGCCAAAGGCAGGCGCCAAACCGCTGCGCCACCCAGGGATCCCCAGATAGGTCTTCTTAAATCTTCCTTTCTGTTAAGTCCATGGTATCTTCAAGATACTCCAGGCTCAAAACTTTAACTCTTCCCTTTCAGTTGTCTTCTTTTTCTGCCTTTTGGAATTCCCCCCAACTCAGATGTTCTTGCTCAATTATTTATTTAACAAACATGAGGTGGTGTTGCTTTTATTTATTTGTTTTTGCCAAGAATTTTAATGCATGATGGGTATTAAGACATGATTAATACCGCTTGTGTCTTCCACTCTCCCAAATGCTTTGTAAAGCCTAAATAAGATGTAGCCATAGTGTTTAGAGTTCTTAGAGTATGGTGGGGCAAGATACGCAGTGTGAAAATAAGCTTAGATAAGTAGGTATCATTATATATAAAGTGGGCCATTGCAGGAGTACTCAGTTTTGACCAGAGCGTCATAGGTGAAGAGAACTGCATGTTCCAGGAGCCCTAAGGGGGGCAGGGAGAAAGACTTATCTAGACAAGGAGTAGTGAGATATGAGGTTGAAAAAGTAAGCAAAATTTGGGGCTAGCCTTCTACATCCTACCAGGGAATTTGGCTTTTATTCTAAAAACAGTATGGAGCCACTATAAGTTTAAATCGAAGAGTAACAAAATCAAATTTATTTTTATGAAATAATGACTCTGGCCAGTTCATAGACAGTTAACTGGAGAGCCCTTTCTTTCTTTCTTTTCTTTCAAAAAAAATTTTTTTTAAGATTTTATTTCTTTTCGTGAGAGACATAGAGAGGCAGAGACGTAGGTAGAAGGAGAAGCAGGCTCCCTGCTGGGTAGCCCAATGCAGGATTCAAACCCAGGACCCTGGGATCATGACCTGAGCCAAAGGCAGATGTCTGCTCAACCACTGAGCACCAGTCAGAATGGAGAATCATTCTTAAATCTTTCCATACGTGCTTTTCAAACTGTGTGTCATTGCAGATAGTAGAAAGCAAGGCATTTCTCAAAAATGAGTGTGAATACTAGGAATTTAGACCCTTTACTCAATTAACAAAAGAGGTTTAAGCTGAAGGCAGTTGGGAGTTGGGAAAAGTTAAATCTACATTATGTTTTGGAAATTTGAAAATGCTGCTTTAAAAACTACTGAGGGTTGCACAGTATTCCTGGGTAGTTAAGAATTGAGTAAACTCAGGTTGGTGATGGTCAGATTCCAGACTGCACATGCCCTGGCTCCTGAGTGTACATGGGCTGTGCCTTTGTTCAAATGGTTCTGCAATCATCTTAAATAGGCTGGTTAACGGAGGCAAGAAGTGTGGCTTTTTATTGGGCAGCAGGGAATGAACTGAATTTGTGTTATTTAAAAAAAAAAAAAGTTCTACCTCAAGGATTAGATAAGAATAAAATTATTTGATTATATTTGTTGTGCAGTTCCTCTTTATCCATGGTTTTACTTTCCATAGTCAACCATGACCCTGAAACAAAGGATTCTCCTTCTGATACATTGCCAAAAGATTAGTAGTAGCCAGCGCTATGTCATGATGCATACGACATTCGCCTCACAGGTAATGGGTAAAGAGTGAGGACAATACAAGAAGGTAATTTGAGAGAGACCATATTCATATAACTATTATTACAATATATTGTTATAATTGTTTATTGCTATTCTTCAGTTCTTATTGTGCTTAATTTATAAATTATACTTCATCATAGTTATATATGTATAGGACAAACAGTACATTTAGGTTTCAGTAATATCTGTGGTTTCAGGCATCCATGGTGATCCTGGAATGTATTCCTGTCTTGTATTTTGTACCCCACAGTGCTTTTTAAAAACCACATTAATACATAGTTTGTATACATTTGTACACAATTTGTATGTAATTGTGAAAACTAACGTAACATCACTGGCTATACTTTAATTTTAAAAATTTGTATACCTATAATTCACTCATTTAATGTATCTAACTTCATGGACTCTTGGCCTTTTGGCCATGATCAAAGTGCAAAGTGTACAGATCCAGCGCTGTTGGGCAGCCCCGTGGCCCAGCGGTTTGGCGCCGCCTTCAGCCTGGGGTGTGATCTTGGATATCTGGGATCAAGTCCCACATCAGGCTCCCTGCATGGAGCCTACTTCTCCTTCTGCCTGTGTCTCTCTGCCTCTCTCTCTCTCTCTCTCTGCGTCTGTCATGAATAAATAAAATCTTAAAAAAAAAATCAGTGCTATTTAGTATACTAAGAAAATTATGAAGTTTTAATCACAATCAGCTTGAGCATATTTTCATCACCCGGGAAATAAACCTGAGCCCATTAGCCATGAGTCCCATATCTCCTCTTTCAGCATTCTTAGCCATTAATCGTTCTATAAATTTGCTATGCTAGACATTTCATATAAATGGAATCATAAAATATGCATTTTTTTAAACTTAGCATAATGTTTTCACAGTTCATCCATGCTGTAGCATGTATGAGTGTTCAACTTAGTTTTTTTGTAGAATGATACTGTATTCTGTGGTTATTAGCACATTTTATACATTCATCAGTTGATGGGCATTTGGGTTTTTCTGCTTTGGAAAGTGTTATGAACAATACTACTCTAAATATGCATCATGCATAAGGTTTTCATATATCTTGATATATACCTAGGAGTCAAAGTGCTGTTTTTAACTTTTTGAGGAAATGCTAGATTGTTTTCCTAAGCAACTGTAGCATTTACATTCCCATCAGCAGTGTACAACGGTTAGAATTTCTCCAAAACCTTCCTCTTACCATTAACCATTTTTTTAAATTATAGCATCCTGGTGAGTGTGAAGTGGTTATGTCATTGTAGTTTTGATTTGCATTTCCCTCCTGTTATTATCTTTTTGTGGGCTTATTGGCCACTTACCTCCTCCTATGGAGAAATGTCTGCTCAGATATTTGACCCATTTTAAAGTTTGGGTTTTTTTTTTTTTTTTTTTTTTTTTTAATAATTACTAAGTTGAGTCTTTATATGTTCTAGATACAATTATCTTATGGGACATATGATTTGAAAATATTTGCTCTCTTCTGTGGATTGACAGTTTTAGAACATTGTCTCTATGTGAAAGTAGCATATTTTAGTCTCTAGGGAAAGCAGATTGCCTTCACTTTTTCACTGCATGAAATTTTTTTGGCTTAGAAGGTATACTTAGTCCTTATTGACATTTTAAAAGTCCACATGCTTATTAACTCTTGTTTATACTCATATCTTGTTTATACTATATTAAAAAATAGTATGAGATAGGGGCGCCTGCCTGGCTCAGATGGTTAAGTGTCTGTCTGTCTTGGGCTCAGGTCTTGATTCCAGGGTCCTGGGATCTATCTAGACTGTTTCAGGCTTCCGTGTTCAGTGAGGAGCCTTTTCCCCCTCTCCTCCCCCGCCCCCCCTCCCGTCCCCACCCCCATCTCTCTCACATGCACCCGTTCTCGCTCTGTGTCTCTCTCATAAAATCTGTAAAAAAAAAAAAAAAAAAAAAAAAAAAAAAAAAAAAGGTAGGAGATAACTTAAAATGCATTATGGCTATAATCTAGAAAGAAGTCTTTTGTTAATGATTTTTTGTTGTTGTTGTTAATGATTTTAAATTGTGACTTTACCCTTAGGTTTTATTTGCTATTAGTGTTAAAAGTAAAATTGTAACTTGTCCTTGAACTTTTTCATAGTGTATTCAGAATCTCTTTACAGGGACTTCAGTCCCATTTGTATAACCCTGAAGCATTTCTACTGCAATCTCCTTTTCCTGGTTAGCTTTCTCCTTTATGTGACTAGCTGTCTGAAATTTTAAGTTCCAGGATTTTTGAAAACTAAATTCATAACATTTTTGTTTTTTTTTTTTTTTTTAAATGCTAGCATTTTATTGCCTGTGAAGTAGAGTACCATTCTTTGTCTTCATCACACATACTTGTTTTGTTGTTCTAACCAGGCTGATGTTGAGTTATATGGTACCTAAAAGAGCTGCTGAGGGTAAGATTTCTGTCTATTTTAAGAACTTTGTTCTTACTGGAGTTGGTGTAGGGTGGTAGAAGAAGGGCTGGGCTAACATGGGCCCCAAGAGTTTGAGATGATTATCTGTGGGGTCATTTTCCCTGGGGCGCCCCCATTACCTTAATAGTCTGCTTCTTATGTTCTGGATTGTGTTTGAATTCTTCAGAGGGTTTGGTAAACCTATCAGTCATTCTTGCCAGGTTTATGCTTGAGTGTATATAATGTACATACTGTGTTTTATGTATATCTGTGATGTACTGCACCAGTTTTATGAGCATTAATTTAAGGTGACCACATTACTCATGTGAAATAGCAAATAAGCATTATTAGGCCCATCCCAAACGAACGATTTCCCAGTGAAGGCTTTATTATACAGTATTACTCTGATTTAAATTATGGCCAAGCTTTTGTTCTGAAAAAAACATCAGTGTGTTGTGTCTTTTTTTTTTTTTTTTTTTTTTAAGGAAAGCTGCTTTCTGATGTGATAGTATAAAATACTTTAAAAATTAAATTTAAAAATAGTAGTACTTGCCACGACTGTAGTGCTAATAAATTTGAAACAAAACTGCCAAATTAATTCTGAAATACCTCGTGTAAGCAAAATTTTACCTGTGTGAGCAAAAATCCATTTGACTTTTAAGTTCTTTAAACTTCTATGGGGTACCTGGGTGGCACAGTATGTTAAGTATCTGACTCTTGGTTTCAGCTCAGGTTGTGATCTCAGGGTGGTGAGACTGAGCCCTAAATGGGGGTTCTGTACTCAGTGCAAAGTCTGCTTAATGCTTAAGACTCTCTCCCTTTCCCTTTGCCCTTCCCCTGTACGTGTGTGTGTGTGTGTGTGTGTGTTCTTGCTCACTCGCACTCTCTAATAAACTTTAAAAAAATAAATTCTTTAACTTTAAATGTGCTTTAAGAGTATGTAACATTCCTTTTTGATCTATCTCCTTTTTAAAATTTTCCTGGATCTTAATTGTGGTAATTCTTACCCTTTTCAGGTACAGACTTCTGCCCCATTAAGAATTTAAAAACTAGAGGGCAGCCTGGGTAGCTCAGTGATTTAGCGCCACCTTCAGCCCAGGGCATGATCCTGGAGACCCGGGATCGAGTCCCACGTCGGGTTCCGTGCATGGAGTCCTGCTTCTACCTCTCCCTGTGTCTCTGCTTCTCTCTCTCTCTCTCTCTCTCTCATGAATAAATAAATAAAATCTTAAAAAAAAAAAAGAATTTAAAAACTAAGAACCCTGCACTAAGAGAAATATGCATGTACACACAGCCCTGCACACACAATTTGTTCATCTATACCTGAACCTCTGATCTCAAATTGCCACTGGTGTTGAAGTTTTATCCTCAAAGACTCCTGAATATATCAATGTATTTTTGCCTCAATACCTTTGAAAGAACCTGGAGTAAGTTTAATTAGTTGCAGTTGCTTCACTCTACTCTTTGAATACTATACTCCCTCCCCTTCAATCCATATTCAAAAATAATACAATCTGGGTATGAAAGTACAATTTTACTTTCAAATCTATATTATTTACAGATTATATTAGATATATTTTAAAACATTGAACCCAGCACCTGGGTGGCTCAGTCAATTTAGTTTCTGCCTTCAGCTCAGGTCATGATCCTGGAATTGAGCCCCACATCTTGTTCCCTGCTCAGCAGAGAGTCTGCTGCTCTTCCTCCCCTTCCTCCTTCCCCTGCTCATTTTCTCTCTCAAATAAAATCTTTAAATAAAAATAAAACATTGAACAAGAGGAGAATACATAACATCACACATGGTAGGGAATAGTATGTATATATTAGAAGGATCATTAAAAATAAGGATTATTAATGGAATGAGGGGATTTTGTGGTTACTAAAATAGGAGATATCAAAATTAAGATGCTAGCCTGGAAGAAATCGGAAAATACAATCACATCTCATTTAATATGTTTGCTGTTATCTTCTGGTTAACCATATTCGGTTAACAGGGAATTAACCAGAAAACGTTTTCGTTGACAATCCTTGTTGAAGGTTCTAAAAATATATCAGTGTGTTTTCTTATGTTAGTAGAAAATTTTAACCATTCCCTACCCATTTCTTAAGTATCACCACACCTTTGTGAAGCCCAACCTGGGGCTTGAACTCCATGACTCTGAGATCAAGAGTTGGGCTCTTAACTGACTGAACCACCCAGGCACCCCTGCCCCCCTTAAAAAAAAACCCTTAATTCTTTGAGGTCATCTTTATGAACATAAACTGCTAGACTATTGAGCTGAATATATAATAATCCTGAGGCAGCTACTTCCTTACAATCCATAGTTTTGTCTTTCTCCTAAAAGCATATAGCTGTAGTATGATTAAGGTTATATTCCCCCATGTTACTTTTATTGAATATTTACAGTATGCCCTAGAGGAAATAAGCATAGTATCTAGACAGTGCTATTTAATAGAACTTCCTACAACAATGGAAATGTTTTATATTTGTATTTTCTAGTATTGTACTTATTAGCCAGATATCTGTTGAGTTCTTGAAATGTGATTTATGTGACAAGAATATAATTTTATAATTTTAATTTAATCTATATTTAAATAGCCACGTGTAGCTTGTGGCTATTATGCTGGACAGAGTAATGTAGATCCTGATCCTGAGTCTGCAAACTTATTACTTATATAACCTTGATTGAATTAGTTAACCTCTGTATAAAATATGACTGGTATATACCTTTTAGGAACATTATGATTCCATTGGTTAATGTATAAGCATTTAGCATAATGCCTGGCATGAAGAGTAAGAACTTAATAAATATTAGACATTATTGCCTTAATCTACGTTAGATATTATGCAAGTATCAAGGGAAAACAAAGATGGGAAAAATGTAATTCCCATGCATAAGACAGTCAGTTGCATTTCAAGTGGGCCTTGCTGAAAACTTTCAACAGCGAGGAGCTTTGATGTTCATTTCTCATGTTCATGGGACACAATCGGAACAGCTGGGATGCTTGTCCAGGCAGAGAGGCTGGTTTTTCTTTCTTTTTTTTTTTTTTAAGATTTTATTTATTCATAGAGACACAGAGAGAGGCAGAGACACAGGCAGAGGGAGAAGCAGGCTCCATGCAGAGAGAGCCTGACATGGGACTCGATCCAGGGTCTCCAGGATCAGGCCCTGGGCTGCAGGCGGTGCCAAACCGCTGCGCCACCGGGGCTGCCCGAGAGGCTGGTTTTTCATTTTTAATTTGTAATAGTAATCTCTGTGCTAGAAATTTCAAAGTCTCTCTAAGTAAAAAGCTAAGTTCTACTCTAAAAGTTTTAAATTAGATTACTTATGAAATTCTGTTTTAGCCATCTAAATTATATTTTGATACTGGCCATAAAAATAAGAAAGTTTTAAACGTTTTATGCCTTATTTTTAGTGCATTATATAGTCTCATTTAATTTTCGAACATAACCCTTTATGCTGTAAACCTATAAGTCATTATCTGAAATCCCTGAGGTTAGATCTGTTTTAGAATTCTAAGTTTTTCAGATTTCAGAGAAGATAGTTTAGGATATATAACTTCCAGACAAGTGTTACTATTCCACTATTCATTATGAAGCATATTAAATGGAATAAATAGGGATTCACATCAGTTCAGATTATACCTTCCTACAGATGGATTATGAGAAATTCTGGCTGTTTTCTAAAATTTCTGAAATGTGGAATTCCAGATAATTCCTTTTGTTTATATGTATCCTCCCATTTTTGTGCAGCTCTTATTTGTGGAAACTCTATTTATATTCTATTTATATTATCTGTACCATTTCTCATGTTCTATCATTTACCCATAATAAAATGGCTAGTGTTGATTGCGAACTTGCCGAGCTTGCCTTTATTATTTCTCTTATGGGGCAAGGTTTTCATGATGACTCTTTGCTCACTTTATTTATTGCTAACTGCTATACTCTGTAACTCAGCAGCAGATGCCCAGGGAGTATTTCTTGAATGAATGACTCCACCTGCAGATACTCTGAAAACTTTTATTTTTCATAGCCTCTTACATGTCATGAGGTTTTTCTAGCACACTAGGGTGAAAGGCAGGACAGGGACATTAGTTTGTATAACTTGTTTTCTGTGTGGTTTCATGATATTCTGTAATTCAGATAGGTATACAAGAAAGCTATTATATTGTTATTGTGCATGGTGGGAATGATCATCATTGGGGTCAGCAGTTAATGATGCACTTACATGGATGTGTGGATATTGACTTCATTTCCTTGCTAGATTTACTGTAAAAACTTATTTTGTTTTCTTTTCCATACTTACTGTAATAGTGCTCCCTACTTTTGTCTGATGGAAAGGCCATCTTGTAGGAATTGGGAGAATTGAATAAGGCTCTGACATTGCTGGTATTACCTGGGTTATAGTGGGAAGGCAGTTTGTTTTGGGATCTTGGTATCGTAGTATCAAAAGTTTGTTTATTTAGAGGGTGACTGGGTGGCTCAGTAGGTTGAGCATCCAGCTCTTGTTTTTGGCTCAGGTTTTGATTTTGGTGTTGTGGAAGTGAGCCTGTTGTTGGGCTCTGCACCCAGTGGGGAGTGTGCCTGGGTTTTTCACTCTCCCCATTTTCCTCTGCCCCTCCCCTGGCGCATATGTGCTCGGGCTGTCCCCCCACCCATAATAAGTAAATAAATCTTTATTTAAAAGGTTTATTGTTTTATTCATGAGAGACACACAGAGAGAGGCAGAGACACAGGCAGAGGGAGAAGCAGGCTCGTCGCAGGGAGCCCCATGCAGGACTCGATCCCGAATCCTGGGATCACGCCTTGAGCCAAAGGCAGACGCTCAACCGCTGAGCCACCCAGGTGTCCCAAGTAAATAAATATTTTTAAAAAACGTTTATGCAGAAGGTAAAAGTTGAGCTGAGTAAAGTTTCAAGCTAGCAGAGTTTTCATTGGCCTTTGATTATCTCCTTTACGCACTCAACTTACTTTATAGGCTTCCTTCTTGCCCAGGGAAGCAGTGCCCTCACGCGTAAAAAAAGGTTCCCCAACTGTGTCACCTAAGTTCTCTGCACTGCTCCTTTGTCCAGAGTCAGTACTCCTTTCACTATGGATTCCCCTTCTCTTAAAATTCTGTGGTCAGCTGAAATGTAGGTATGGAAAAAATCAGTCTGAAAAATTACAGATAATATAGGGAAGAGATTTGGAGCAGCATAGCCTTCCCCTGCCTCTACATATCTTTCACTGAGGATTTCATCTCCATTTTAAAGTTTAAATAAACTTCAGAGGACAGTTTTGCCTTCCCAGATTTCCCTGACTTGTCTCTTATCTCTTTCTCCTTAGCATAGCCCATAAAATTCTTAAAACCGTTTTACTTGCCCCACGCCCACCACTCCCCTATTGTTTGTTTTCTCTCTCGGAGGTTGGGATTCAACAGATCCTTTATCTGCACTTCTGCCTCTTTGCACTTCTGCCTTTGATAAGGTTTTGTCCTTCTTGAACCTTGTGATGGCAGATCACCTCTGGACAGCTTTGCTTTGTATAGAACTCAATAAACCAGAAAGTTGGGGGGGTAAGGTCACTTCTTAATAAGAAAACACCCTTTCTCAGTTTGGTATTTGATATTGGCTGACAATGTAAAGGTACCTCAACAGGGGTGTCTCAGCTTCCTTCCTTAGCCAAAGTATTAGATAAGAGTCAAATTTGGAGAGTCCTGGGGTGGGGAGCCTTAGCACAGCATTATGAACATGGCACATAAATTGTTCTTTCCAGCTAGAGAAAACTAGAGACATTGGAGGTGCAACTAACAGCCTGGATTTCTACCGGTGTCCCTGGAACTGATCTTACATGAACGTTTTTAGACCAATTTATACTAAGGTTTCATCTTAACTGATTATAATTCCCTAAGAGAATAAAACCTTCTAACATTACATATTTTATGTGTATGCTGTGCTCACAGAAAGTGTGCTGCTGATAATGAAAGATTATGCATTCTGGAGCTAGTCTCCAAAGCTGGATAAGAGATCCAAGACCATGCGCGAAGGGATATTTATAATTTAAAGTGAGACTGGAAGTCTTGAAAGAAATTTTATGACTTAGGACAAAAACAGCAGGATTTGGGATCCCTGGGTGGCGCAGCGGTTTGGCGCCTGCCTTTGGCCCAGGGCACGATCCTGGAGACCCGGGATCGAATCCCACATCGGGCTCCCGGTGCATGGAGCCTGCTTCTCCATCTGCCTGTGTCTCTGCCCCTCTCTCTCTCTCTCTCTCTCTCTCTCTCTCTCTGTGACTATCATAAATAAATAAAAATTAAAAAAAAAACAGCAGGATTTCATTTTGTCAACATTCTCTTCTTTAAAAAAACATTCTCCTGTAGAAGCCATTGTAATGAAAGCCTTTTGTGGTTTGTTCTGTATTTATTGTGTCTGTCAAAAAAATATATTCTAATGCACCAGGATCACTGATATGTATAATATCTGTATAGCATTTCTCACATTGTATTTAATTAACCAGATTATTATTTTTTTTAAATGTGTACCATTGTACACTTAGATCACAGCCCAACTATTGCCTTGCAGTGTTTTCTTTTAAGATTTTATTTATTTGAGAGAGAGTGAGCATGTGAGTACAAGTGGTTGGGAGAGACTCAGGAGAGGGGGAGAAGCAGAATCCCTGCTGAGCGTGGAGCATGACATGGGCCTTAATCTTAGGACCCTAAGATCATGACCTGAGCTAAAAACACGCTTAACCAACTGAGCCACTCAGGTACCCCATGTTGCTTTGCAGTTTAACAGGACCTTGAAATTACGTGCTAAAAAAATCGTCTTTAGGGATCCCTGGGTGGCGCAGCGGTTTGGCGCCTGCCTTTGGCCCAGGGCGCGATCCTGGAGACCTGGGATCGAATCCCACGTTGGGCTCCCTGCATGGAGCCTGCTTCTCCCTCTGCCTGTGTCTCTGCCCCCCTCTCTCTCTCTCTGTGTGACCATCATAAATAAATAAAAATTTAAAAAAAAATTGTCTTTAGGTAAGACTGTGTTGAATATCTAGAATGTAAAGAAAAGGCTGGACTCTTGTTTAAAACATACTCTCTCTGTGTGCTAACATGTTTCACCAACCTTACAAGACAGGATTATTTTGCAGCAATATGAACTTTGTTGCCACAACTGTCCCAAAACTACTAGCCAAGTATCCCCTTAGTATTCTGGGACCCCAGATCACCTCTCACATGAGGTCACAAAATATTTCTTTCATTTTCCTCTGTTCCTCCATCTCTTTGGTAGTCATTTACTGGGATGCCACTTGAGGCCAGGGCCTTTTTCACCAAGGCTGCTAGTTCCCTCAGGGCACACTGGTGCCTGTAGTGTCTTGAAATTTCTAAGTGTGAACCTTTAAACTGCCAAAGTGATAGCACTGTATTCTTAGAAGAAATGTCCCCAAAGGAATGCTTTACTCTCTCCCATGCTTGTACTTCATAGCCTACTGAAAAGCCATTCTGTTAGCTCCTCATAGCTACCTTTCTCTGTGGATCCAAGTAGGAATCCACAGAAATAATGAGGTTGGGGACTAATACCTGAAGCATACCTTGCTGGTAGTAATTTCCTTCTAATGCCTGGCAAAATCTCTTCTCTTCAACTATTCAGGACCAAAACCCAGTCAACCAGCCAAGCAAACTTCCTGTAGGACCCTCCACCGCTTCATGAGACATGCTTAGAAATCTGAATTCCACCTGGGGTTCAATGTAGGATCCCGAGCGCATTTACTTAAAGATACTAATAGTTATCAATAGACACAGGGTTCCAGAAAATCAGTTATGTCATGCTGTTCTCACACCCGCTTACTTTATTCTTCATTCACCAGATTCTAGATCTTATCCAAGCTGTGACCATGGAGCACAACAACACAGCTCTGGATGTATTGAGAAACCAGACTTTCTATTCCTTGGTTGTAACCATCCCAGTCTGGCTTAATCTTATTCATTCATATATAATCTCATTCATCTATGGAAAGCAAAACTAAATAACTCAGAACATCCATTTAAAAAAAAATAATTTATTCATAAGAAACACACAAAGACACAGGGAGAAGTAGGCTTTCTTTGGGGAGCCTGATGGCGAGACTTGATCCCAGGACCCCAGGATCTTGAAGTGAGCCACAGGCAGATGGTCTGAGCAACCCAGGTGCCCCAATTTATTATTTCTTGGCCCCACTAATTAAAAATGTTTTTTTTTTCTTCTTCATGCAGATGCAGAGTTTGCAGGGTGGTACAGAAGCCATAGCCCGATTGGATCAGTTAGAAGCTGATTATTATGATCTGCAACTTCAGTTGTATGAAGTACAGTTTGAAATCCTGAAGTGTGAGGAGTTGTTATTGACAGCACAACTGGAAAGCATCAAAAGACTTATATCAGGTACAGTGTGCATTCAACTATGTAAATCCAGGAAAAATTGAATACATAGAGAAGATAGATCTATTTGTCAGCTATATTTCTTCAAACTGTTGAGACTAAAAAAAAAGTTTCAACATAGAACATTTTAGAGGAGCTCTTAAACTCCAGTCATTTAGTAGACTGAGCAGTATTATTAGCTTTGTAAAATACTTTGTAAGGTTGTTACAGCTAGAAAATTTTTGAATTTGGAGAATGATACGTAACAGTTACTGAGCACTTAAATAAATGCATGCCAGACACTGTTAAGTACTTTCTAAACACACTATGACCCGAGAAGGTATATTTCCTAATAATCACTTTTTTACAGAGAAGTTAAGAGGTCATGAGTTCAAGCCCCTTGATGGGTGTATAGCTTATTGGGGGTGGGGGCGGGGGGAAAGGAATCAGGTACTTAACCAGGATCAAACTGAGTCTTCTAAAAAAAAAGTTTGGGGCGCCTGGGTGGTTCAGTTGGTTAACGGTCTACCCTCAGCTCATTTCCTGATCCCGGGGTCCTGGAATCGAGCCCCATTGGGCTCCTTGCTCAGCAGGGATTCTGCTGCTCCCTATCCTTCTGCCTACATGCAGCTCCCTCTGCTTGTGCTCTGTCAAATAAGTAAAATCCTTAAACAAAATAAAACAAAACAAAAAAACAGAGGTTACAGAGCCAATAAGTTAATTAGAATCTTGTTCTGTCTGGCTTTGTAGCCCATGCTCTTAACTCTACCCTTCGTTGTTCTTCTGTTACAGAAAAGAGAGATGAAGTGGTATACTATGACACTTACGAAAGCATGGAGGCCATGCTGGAGAAGGAAGAGATGGCAGCGTCTGTGCACTTACAGAGAGAAGAGCTACAGAAACTTCAGCAGAAAGCACGCCAGCTGGAAGCAAGACGTGGACGGGTTTCAGCCAAGAAAGCCTACCTCAGAAATAAAAAGGTATAATAGGTATTTATTGAATAGACAGCCTTAATTTTAAACCTTGCTTTTAGTCATTACTTAGTCCTTGACCCATATCTAATAATTCTAACCCATCTGTCACTAAAATTTGCATGTTTGTCTGTGTAAGATTCTATTATTTGACAGAGAGAAAGAGTCAGAGAGTACAAGCAGGAGGAATGGCAGAGAAAGAGGGAGAAGCAGACTCCCTACTGAGCAGGGAGCCCGACACAGGGCTCGATCACGGGACCCTGGGATCAAGACCTAAGCTGAAGGCAGATGCTTAATCGGCTGAGCCAACCAAGTGCCCCTAATACTTGCATGTTTTTTTTAATTTATTTTTTTATTTTTTTAAAGGTTATTTATTTATTAATGAGAGACAGAGAGAGAGAGGCAGAAACACAGGCAGAGGGAGAAGCAGGCTCCATGCAGGGAGCCCGAGACGGGACTTGATCCCGGGTTTCGGGGATCACACTGTGGGCTGATGGCGGCGCTAAACTGCTAAGCCACCGGGGTTGCCCTACTTGAATGTTTTAAAACTAAGAGTTACCTCTTCTCAATCCTCAGGCCGTTATATTTAACATGTAGTTTTCTGAAGAAAACACATTAGGATAGCTAGTGAAAACACATTAGGATAGCTGTTTACCTATGGTAGTCTGAAAAGTACTGAAAGTAACTGTGCTAAAGGCCATGACTGTAGGAAAGTAAATGCAGCTCCTGGCTCATTATTTTATTTTTTTAATATTAAAAAAGATTTCCTTTATCCACCTAAGAGAGAGAGCACAAATGGGGACAGTGAGAGGAAGAAGCAGACTACCTACTGACTTAGAGAGTCTGGTGTGGGGCTAGATCCCAGAATCCTGGGATCACAACCTGAGCCAAAGGCAGATACTTAACCCGCTGAGCCACCCAGCAACCCCCTCCCCCCCTCCCCAGCTCACTATTTAAGAAGCTCAGTGCTGTTCAAAAATTAAGTCTTGGTTTTGACCTCAGTCTTGAAGGAATTATATAGATTAATCTAAATCTGAGGTAGGAGAAGTCACCCCCAGAGGATCTGCTGGTTTATACCAGCAGCCCCAGATCTGCCGCAACCCATCACATCGCATAGAATTGGGGGTTCTGAATGGTCTTGCCTTCCCCCATCCTTATCCCCCATACCTCCAAGCCTACCACTTGGGGTGACAAGTCTGCAGAAAGGAGTGGCAAAAGATGGTTGGAATGAGTGTAAATTAGAAAGACTAAGTCATAAAAAGAAAGCTAATGAGAACATGAAACTATGCCTCTCCATGTAACATCGTTCTGTAATCCTTTTCTCCATGTCAACATATAGTCACAGGGTGCTTGTTTTATCCAGCATCCGCCATAGAGTTTCATGCCCAAGTGTAGTTCTGATTGTAAATAAATCATGTCTTGCCTCTCCTCTTGAAAAAACAAAGACAGTCTCTGGCTATGCCATGAGGACTTGAAGTCTATGCTTTGTGATTGGGTTTTTTAAGAATAATAATAGAAATAGCATTATTCTTTATGCATTTTTATATTCTTTAATGATATCAGTAATTAAATGAGATGATAATCTTTTACCTGAAGTCAAAAAAGCTCCAAAAATCAAAAGCATTCTTATGCTTGGTGTGGTGACAACCCAGACCTGAGCTGAGAGGAAGTTGTCCCCCCCCCCTTTTTTTTTTTTAAAGATTTATTTATTTATTCATGATAGACATAGAGAGAGGCAGAGACACAGGAGGAGGGAGAAGCAGGCTTCATGCCGGGAGCCTGATGTGGGACTCGATCCCGGTACTCCAGGATTACGCCCTGGGCCAAAGGCAGGCGCCAAACCACTGAGTCACCCAGGGATTCCCGAAGTTGTCCCTTTTTTTTTTATTTTTTAATTTTTTAATTTTTTTATTTATTTATGATAGTCACAGAGAGAGAGAGAGAGGCAGAGACACAGGCCGAGGGAGAAGCAGGCTCCATGCACCGGGAGCCTGACGTGGGACTCGATCCCGGGTCTCCAGGATCGCGCCCTGGGCCAAAGGCAGGCGCCAAACTGCTGCGCCACCCAGGGATCCCGGAAGTTGTCCCTTTTATAGTCCTTTTGACTTTTCATGTATTTCACTGCAAAAAATGGTACTATTACTTATAGGGTGCTGCTTCAGATCCTGCTGGAGTTACTGGGTAATGTATACGCACCATGCCACCTCTGTAAAATCTGAAACTAAGGGATCTGTATTCTCATTTGATAATCAAAGGAACTATGGCTCCTGGTAGTTAAGTAAATCACCCAAGGAAAGTCAGGTAGTTAGGCACAAAGGTAGGATTCTTAGTTTGTGTGATTTTCTTTTTTTTTAGAAACCTGATCCATTGTATCACTTTATCATTTTACTTATATATAGTATTATCTTTGTTATCCTTTAGAGACTGTCCTAAAGAGGTTAATTTTAGGGTCTATACTGTTAGGCAATAGTTATCCGCACGTGAGTGGATGATACAGTTGCTTTATTTATTTATTAATTTTTAAAAGATTTTATTTATTCATGAGGGACAGAATGAGAGAGAAAGGCAGAGACACAGGCAGAGGGAGAAGCAGGCTCCATGCAGGGAGCCCGATGTGGGATTCGATCCTGGGACTCCAGGATCACACCCTGGACCGAAGGCAGGCAATAAACTGCTGAGCCACCCGGGCATCCCAATACAGTTGCTTTAAAATATAGTTCTGACTTTTTATTTTTAAGGTCTCTTTTCACTCAGTCTCTGACCTTAAGATACAAATTTCATACTGTTTAAACCACTCCAGGCAAATCGTGTTCTTCAACTCATCAAAGTTTAAGAATACAGACTTTAAGCCAAGAGTTATATATCCTTTCTTGCCCAGACTAGTTTAAAGAGTACAATAAGACTTAGAATCCACAGACTAAAGTGCTAAAAAAGAGCTTTGAGATTATCTAAGGACACCCTCTTCCACTGTCTTGCTGCATCCATCCCCATTTAAAAAAAAAAAAAAAAAAGGATTCTAGAGAAGTTAATACCTTTTTTTTTTTAAGTTCCTAATGATTTGTTGGAAGCATAAGCTGCTTTAGTACTCTAGATGAGAAGCCAGAGGTGGCTTTTACTTGATGTTTTGCTATGTAGGTATATGTTAAAATTAAAATTAAAGCCAATAAGATAAATTCTGGTGTGATGTTTTGAGTCTTTCAGGTTTCACTCTATTAAAACGCGTTTTATGTATTTATAGGAAATTTGTATTGCAAAACACAATGAAAAGTTCCAACAGCGCCTTCGGAGTGAAGATGAGTATAGAACCCATCACACAGTACAACTAGTAAGTTTGGACTCTAAAGACTTAGAAGAAAACTTTGATTTTTAGATGTCTCAAAGTGAATAAGATTGATAGAGAATAAGAAAATGTGAGTAACTAGATGTTAGCATTTATTCCATATATGTGTATATGTGAACTTATGTAGTTCAATATATATCCATACATATATATACACTTAGAACAGTTTTACACAAATTGAGTAGATTGTATAGACATTTCCTGTATTCCTCCACACATGCACACTGTCTGCTAACCAAAGAGTGCTACCTTTGTTACAGCCAGTGACTCAGCACTGATACATCATTATCACTCAAAGTCCATAGTTGACATTGCAGCTCATTCTTGGTAGTGTATATTCTATTGGTTTGGCAAATGTATAGTGATATGAATCCACCATTATAACGTCACACAGAATATTTTCACCATCCTCAAAATGTCCTGTGTTCTACCTATTGATCACCCCCTCTCTTCAATCCTCTGGCAACCATTATCTTTTTACTGTCTCTACAGTTTTGCCTTTTCTAAAATGTTCAATTGGAATTTATGTAGTCTTTTCAGATTGGCATAACTTACTAATATGCATTTAAGATTCCTCCATGCATTTTGTTTTTCTTTCTCCATGCACGTTCATGGCTTGATAGTTCATTTCTTTTTTAGTGCCGGATAATATTCCATCATCTTGGTATGCTGCAGTTTATTGATTCACCTATAGAGATAGGTTGGTTACTCCCAACGTTTGGCCATTATTAATAAAGTTGCTATAAACATTCATAAAGGTTTTTGCGTGTACTTAAGTTTTCATGTTTTGGATAAATTATATCAAGGAGCACTATTATTGGATCATGAGGTGAGAGTTGATTTGATTTTGTAGGAAACTGAAACTGTCTTCCAGAGTGGCTGTACCATTTTGTGTTACCAGCAGTGAATGAAAGTTCCTGTTGCTCCATTTACCAGCATTTGGTATTGTCAGTGTTTTTGTTTTTAATTTTAGTCATTGTAATTAGGCATGTGGTGGTAATTGATTGTTTAGTTTGCAGTTCCCTAATGTTGTATGATAATGAGCCTCTGTTTATAATGCTTTTTTTTGTCATCTCTGTCTTCTTTACTAAGGTTATGTCCATATCTTTTGCTGATCTTTTAATTGAATTTTTTAAATCTGTTCTGGTTAACAAGCCTTTATCACATAGGGTTTTTGCAAATATTTTCTCCCAGTGTGTGGCTTGTCTTTTCATTCTCTTGACAGAATCTCTTGCAGAAGAGAATTTTATTTTAATTTAAATTTTTATGTTAATGAAGTCCAGATTAGCAATTCTTTCCTTCAGGGGTTATACTTCTGGTATTATATCTTAAAAGTCCATTCTCAATTGTAAGGTCCTCTATATCTATTTATCTCCTATGTTGTGAGAGCTTTAAGTTGCATTTTACATTTAAGTCTTTGATCTGTTTTGAGTTAATGTATGTGAAGGTTATAAGCCACAAGCCTTAAATGTGAATGTCTAGTTGTTCCAACACCATTTCTTTAAAAAACAAAACTTTCATTTCTCCATTGGATTGCCTTTGCTCTTGGGTTAAAGATCAGTTGATTAAATATGTTTGGGTCTGTTTGTGCTCTGTGTTCTTTTATATTGACTAGATCTTTTGCCTCTCCAAAGCTAGTCAGTAATCAAAAATCAATCAGCAGTTTTAGCACCCGCCTTCGGCCCAGGGTGTGATCCTGGAGACCTGGGATCAAGTCCCACATCGGGCTCCTTGCGTGGAACCTGCTTCCCTCTCTGCCTCTCTCTCTCTCTCTCTCTCTCTCTCTCTCTCTCTCTCTGTGTGTGTGTGTGTCTCTCATGAATAAGTAAATAAAATCTTTAAAAAAAAAAAAGCAACTGAGATTTTGACTAAGATTACATCACATCTTTGGGTTAATTTTGGAAATAATTATACTTTAACAATATTGAGTCTTCCTATCTAACCAAGGAATAGCTCTCCATTTATTTAGATCTTCTTTGATTTCTTCTGTAAGTTTTATAGTTTGCCTCATACAGATGCTATATATATTTATATGTATACCTAAGATTTATATCTAAATTAGTAGATTTGTGCCTAACTCTTTCCTTTTTTGGTGGTAACATAAATAGTTTTTAATATTAAACTTGAGATGTTCATTGCTCTTATATTAAAGGCAGTTGACTTTTACATGTCAACCTTTTACTCTAACTGAGCTGTAATCACTTATTAGTTCCAGGAGTTTTTGTTTTTCTGTTGGTTCTTTTAGGTTTTCTACATGAACAGTCTTGTCATTGTGAATGAAGTCAATCTATGTATCTTTTATTTACTCTTCTTGTTCCATTATATAGGACTTCCAGTACGGTGCTGAAAAGAAATGGTGAGAAAGGGGACATCTTTGTCTTTTCCTGATCTTAACAAGAATGCTTCTAGTGTCTCACTATTAACTACCATGCTTAGCTATAGGATTGTTCGGTAGATATTCCTTATCAAATTGAGCAGGTTCTTCTCTATATGTGAGGTACTGAGATCATTAGTTCGTTTTTTAAAAAATTGTATTAGCTTTCTTCTACTCCCAGCATTGCTGTACCTCATTATGTCTGCAGTATATTATCCTGATAGTAGTCTTTTCAGACATACGTATCTTAGATTACTCAACCATTAATTTTGATTTCATTGAATAGAAATATTGACATGACAATATCACTATATATGCTTTAGTATCACCCTAAAGGCCAAATGGCTTTAATATGTATTAATCCTGTAAGCTCATTTTGGCATATGTTTAAGCCATTCCTTACTCTTGATTTTAAACACATAAAAGTAGTAGCCAAACTACCCATAAAACTGTAAGATTCATCATTCTCCAAGAAACTATAAATAACAAAATTATTTCTTGTACTTTTATTTTTTATGTTTAAAAATCTTTTATTTATTCATGAGAGGCACAGAGAGAGAGACATAGGCAGAGGGAAAAGCAGGCTCCCTGTGGGAATCCTGATGCGGAGCTCAAACCCAGGATCCTGGGATCACAACCTGAGCCAAAGGCAGATGCTCAACCACTGAGCCACCCAGGTGCCCTGTACTTTTATTTTTTAATGTCCTTTTCATAGATCATAAGTTACCTTGTAAAGGATAATGGGCCAGCCTAACAGAGTAATAGGAATGCCCCCTATCACCATCTGTACCTGTGCTGTCAGATTGTTGTTGAGATTCCATGCTTAGTTGTTACTTGCTTTAGGAAGATGTTGGCTTCTGATGAAATACCACTACTTTGGTAGATGTAGTAGCTAATTATTTTTTTAGAATGAATATCAAATCCTTTCTCCAGGAGTTTTTTTAAGGCAAAGAAGAGTTAAAAAAAAAAAAAAATCAAGAAATTGACATTTGAGGGGATCTCAAAGATAAATGTCATCTGCCTTATATATGTTTTTAATCTTTTTTTTAAGATTTTATTTATTTATTCATAGAGATGCAGAGAGAGAGAGAGAGGGAGGGAGGGAGGGAGGGAGGAAGGCAGAGACACAGGCAGAGGGAGAAGCAGGCTCCATGCAGGGAGCCTGACATGGGACTCGATCCCGGGACTCCAGGATCATGCCCTGGGCTGCAGGCGGCGATAAACCGCTGCGCCACCGGGGCTGCCCTGTCATCTGCCTTATAATTCTGCCTAATACCAGCTTTGGAAATGCTAGGTGTGGAAGAATGAGCCCATTAACCATCTCATCTTTAATATGCCTAACTGTAGGAAAAGGCATATTTGGCCTACATTAAATCATTGTTTTTTAAAGTTAGCTTTGAACCACCTTTATTAAAATCTCTTGGGTGGTTTAAAATGTACATTCCTATGTATTAACATTATTGTCTGAAAAATTTCTTCTGGAAATTCTTGCAAATTAAATATTTAACAAAGACTAAGGAAGTCTATTTTAATATTTGTCAGTAAACTCTCTAAAACAGAATAAAGAAAATGTAAAGCCCCCCTTCCCCCCCCCCTTTTAGAGCTGAGAGACAAATTGAGTAAGAGAAGGAATGGTGGTGGGGAAACAAGTCATTTTTTCCCTCATTAAAAAAGTGCATTCTTGTTTTATGTAATCATACTAATAACTGAAGGGTTTCACTTCAAGAAAGTACAAACAGAAGACTTAAGCTGAGGTGTATGGAAACTGATCAGGACTTTTAAGACTATTTTACTTAAAATGGTTTTCTAGAAACTGTTTTTGACAGTTTTCAAAAATCGAGATATTTTACATATAACATTGTGTCAATTTAAGATGCAGGGTACTGATTTGATACAGTCCTATTGCAGTATGATTGCCATTGCTAACATCTCTGGTATCACATAATTCCTTATAGTTAAGATGTAGTCTCTTAGCTACACTGGTGTTCATAATAGTCTTTTTTTTTTTCTAACTGAAGATTTTTAAAAATTGAAGTGTAGCTGACGTTACATTAGTTTCAGGTGTACAACATAGTGTTCTGACAATTCTATATATTATGCTATACTCATCACAAATGTAGTTGGCATCTGTCACCACACAGCACTATCACAGCACCACTGACTATTCCCTGTGCTGTACCTTTTATCCCCATGAGTTATTCATTACAGAACTGGAAGCCTATATCTTCCATTGCCCTTCACCCCCTTTTTCCCCACCTGCCCACCTCCCTTTGCTCTAGAAACCACAAGTTTGTTCTTTGTACTGACAGGTCTGTTTTCTGCTTTTTTTGGTTTGTTCATTTTGTTTTAAGTTCCACATGTAAGTGAAATCATGTAGTATTTGTTGGACTTACTTCACTTAGCTAATACCTCCTAGCTATATATTCATGTTGTTACAGATGGCAAGATCTCATTCTTTTTTTTTGGCTGGGTAATACTCCATTGTACATATTCATCTTTATCCACTCATCTTTCAACGGACACTTAGGTTGCTTACATATGTTGACTCTTGTGAATAATGAATGCCGCAACAAACATAGGGATGCATATATCTTTTCAAATTAGTGTTTTCATATTCTTTGGGTAAATGTCCAAAAGTGAAATTACTGGATCATTGGGTATTTCTAGTTTTAGTTTTTTGAGGAACCTCCATATTGTTGTCCACAGTGGCTGCAGAATTTACATTCCCACCAACAGTGCACAAGAGTTCGTTTTGTTCACATCCTCACCAACACTTGTTATTTTCTTGTCTTTTTAAATTCTAGGCATTCTGACAGGTGTAAGGTGATATGTCATTGAGGTTTTGCTTTGCATTTCCCCAATGATGAGTGATGTTGAGCATTTTTTCTTGTGTGTGTTAGCCAATTGCATATCTTCTTTGGAAAAATCCTCTGCCCATTTTTAAAGCAGATCGTTTGTTTGTTTATTTATTTATTGGTGTAGAGTTGTATAAGTTCTTTATTTTTTTGGATATTAACTTCTTATTGGACATATTATTTGCAGGTATCTTCTTCCATTTAGCAGCTCACCTTTTTGTTGTGTTCATGGTTTCCTTCACTGTGCTGAAGTTATTTTATATTGGGGTTGTCCCAATAGTTGATTTTTGGTTTTGTTTCCTCTGCCTAAGGAGACCTGTATAGAAAAGTCCAAGAGATTACTGCCTGTGCTCTCTTCTAAGAGTTTTCCTCCTTTTCAGCACCTCCACCTCTAACAGGGTCAGTTTCTTCCTTGATGCTTGACAGCTAACTCGCCAGCTCTGTTGAACATGCCTACTCTTCTCACTACCACATACACATCCCTGCTTTCCTAGGGTTTAATATAGGGTCTGGCTGACAGGTAATTAGTGTTTGATGTGAGAATGGAATTTCTTTTTCCAGCTGCTTCTCCTCTACCATATTACTCTCTTAGATGGTATTTTAGCCTGTTATCTTTTGTATTCTGTAATCTTAAAAAGTTTTCTTGTGCTTTACTTAGTATTTTCTGATATTGTCCTGTTACCTAAATAAGCAAGGCAGGTTTTTTCCTGAAATATAGAGTATCTTGATAGGTGTAAAAATTTTGATCACGTACCAGATTTTAAAAAGCATATTCTAAACTCCTTTACTGTGTATTTGAAAATTCCTCTATTATAAGCAATTTTAATTAGTGGCTTGCAAAACTGCTTCTCAGCCATTCTCATACATTTAAAAAATCCTTATGTTTGTAAAAAGACATAAATGATCACTATAAAAGATTAAATGAATACAGGAAAAAGTTACAAAGAAAATCAAAACCAGAATAGATTATCACAACTTCTGTTCCTGAGTTTGATTCCTCTTAGAGTTAGATTTCACTGAGGTACTATTTCAGGAAAGTTTCATGGTTACTATCTATTCTGTGTTGTGGCATGTTTGGGATGCTTGTCCATTTCCTAAGCAAGAGATCATCTGTCTAGGTCATAACTGTTAAATTTTCTCTCCATCAAAATTTTGGACACATTGTTCTTTCTTGTAGCATTGAATGTTGCATTGTAGAGGCCTGAGGTTTCCCTTCCCTCCACCCATTCTCCATGAGACTTGCATTTAAAACCTGTATAATTACAGAGTCTTTTGTTTATTGTGGAAGTCTAGTAACTTTACCAGGTGATCATTGTGCATCAGGGTTTCCTGAAACTCGATGTTCACTTTCAGCCTGAAGATTCAAGTTATCCGTTAGATTTCAACATAATCATCCGAGACAAATGAAGCAGTAACTCTCACTAGAAATTGTCCAGAGAAAAGCTGGTGGGAAAGAAGAGAGGTAATAGAATAAGAGAATAATGGAAGATTGAATTTGAAAAGGACAAATGGAAGAGAGACAAGTTAATGACACCAGAGACCACTGTCCTCTTCGCACGAAATTAACTGATCTTGTAGGAGATACCTCCAGGTTTTTAAAACAAAGCAGGAAATAAGGCATTAACTATTTATGAAGCTAGAAAGCCTTTTCATTTAATACTTGTTCTGCAAAATGAGATTTAATTAGATGTCATTTAGGTGACTCACCAGCACAGGGAATTCCAGTATAGTTACTGTACAGTGTCCTGTTTGTTTCAGGTGTACAATCTAAATCATTCAACAATTCTTTTACGTTACTCAGTGCATTTCATGATAAGCATACTCTTCATCTACATCACCTCTTTCACCCATTCCCCCCACTCACCTCCCCATCTGTTTGTTCTCTGTTATAAGTTAAGAATTTGTTTCTTGGTTACTCTCTCTTCCGTTCTCTTGTCTTTTCCTTTCCCCATTTGTTTCTTAAATTGCACTTTTGAGTGAAATCATATGATATTTGTCTTTCTCTGGTTTATTTCAAATGCTCCCCCCCCCCCCCGCCCCCAACTGCTGATTATATTGGTTGAACTAATGTGCAGTATCTGAATCCAGGCCAGGTTGTTGCTGATTTTATTTTTATTATGTTCAACTTTTTTATTTAGTAAAATATAGCAGCTATAAGTATTTTATACTTAAATTGTTTAAGTCAGAAACCCAAAGATGAAACATTTTTAGTTCAGTGATAATTGATTTTACTTGTCAGAATAAACATCTTTAATTGTAGGTAAATGCAAAAAACGAAACAGTATTGTTTTTCTCCTATCATTGTGAATTTTAAAACTATGATTTCTATTAAAAACTGGTAGTTTCATGCCATTAAAACACTTTGTTAAGCAAAGTGAATCATTCTTTGGAGTTAACCCATTTTACTTATTGGGGGAACTTTTTTCCCCAATTAAGAAAAATAAATGGGACACATCATAATGGAATTACTATTAATTTTTTACCAGAAGAGAGAAAAATTACACGATGAAGAAGAAAGAAAAAGTGCTTGGGTTAGCCAGGAGAGACAAAGAACACTGGATAGACTTCGAAATTTTAAACAGGTAACATAAAAGTATGATCAATTTATTGTTTTTCATTGCTTTTTAAATAGCTACATATACACACACTCCTATTGTAAGATTTTAAGAAAAACTTTGTTTTTTCCTCTATTATTTAGAAAATATAATTCTTGGGGGAATGGGTTAATGGGCAGTAAGTAGGGCACTTGATGTAATAATAAGCATGGTGAGTTATATACAACTGATGAAACACAGTTCTACCCCCAAAATAATAATACACTATTTGTTAATGAAATTGAATTTAAATAAAACCAAAAAGAAAATTATTTTAGGGGTACCTGGGTGACTCAATTGGTTAAGTGTCTGACTCCTGATTTTGTCTCATGTTATCTCAGGGTTGAGATTGGGCCCTGCATCTGGCTCTGCTCTTGGCAGTCTACACTAGAATCTCTCCTCCTCCTCCTCCTCTCTCTCTCTTTCTTATACACACAAATAAAGTCTTAAAATAATTTGACTTTTGTTTTAATGTTTGATTAAAAGGCTACCTTTCTTCCACTTGTGGATTTTTTGTTTCTGTTTTTGTTTTTTATTTTTTTAAATTTATTATTTTTTTGTTTTTGTTTTTTAAATATTTATCATTTATTGGGAGAAAGAGTGGGGGCAGGAGCAGAAGAGGGAGAGAAAGAATCTTTTTTTTAAGATTTTATTTATTTATTCATGATAGACATAGAGAAAGAGGCAGAGACTCAGGCAGAGGGAGAAGCAGGCTCCATACCGGGAGCCCGACATGGGACTTGATCCTGGGACTCCAGGCGCTAAACTGCTGAGCTACCCAGGGATTCCCAGAGAGAGAGAATCTTAAGCCGACTCTGTGCACTGAGCATGGAGTCTGACTCTGGGCTCAGTTTCACAACCCTAAGATCACGACCTGAGCCGAAACCAAGAGTTAGTCGTTTAATTGACTGCACCATGCAGGCATCTCATACCTATAATCCATTTGTGTACAGCATTAATATTTTCATGCCATTGGTCTACCACTTCAGTAGCATAAAAGTAATGGTCAGGGCTTCTGGCAAGCCTGGATTCTTCTTGAGTTTTATAAAATTCACAATTGACTATCCATTTCAGGTATCACCTTGTTATTAATACCACGTATAATAACCTATAATAACAGTCTACGGAAGTGACCTGGCATAATTAAAGTAGATCAACTTATATGAGAAAGGGTCTGGCAGTTGTCTTGCCAGGCTAACCCATGGCCCTGGATTAATGCTAGATTTTACTATAGTAAAAGATAGATTGAGAGTTCTGTATATCATTATTCAAAAAAAAAATCTTCCTCCCTTTCCATCATAAAAATGTACATATTGTTTCAAGAGTTTTTATTTTTAAAGATTCATTCATTCATTCATTCATTCATTTATTTATTTATTTATTTATTTATGGTAGACACACAGAGAGAGAGGCAGAGACACGGGGTGGGGGGGGGCGGGGAGCAGGCTCCATGCCGGGAGCCCGACACGGGACTCGATCCCGGGACTCCAGGGTCGCGCCCTGGGCCAAAGGCAGGCGCCAAACTGCCGAGCCACCCAGGGATCCCCTCAAGAGGTTTTTAAATGCCACAAGATGGTTTTTAAAAAGAACATTAATTTTTAATTTTTTTATTTGTAAGTATTTGAAAATACATGTAAGAAACTAACAGTTTCATAGCTTTCTGTATACCAATAGCATTTATGTTTCATATCTTACATTGCTATTATTTTTCATTTAAATTAATAATTTCAGGGGCACCTCGGTGGCTCATTTGGTTAAGCGTCTGCCTCCGGTTCAGGTCATGATCCTGAGGTCCAGGGATTGAGCCCCACGGTAGACTCCCTGCTCAGTGAGGAGTCTGTTTCTCCCTCTGCCATTCCCCCTGGTTGTGCTCTCTGGTTCAATCTGTCGAATACATAAAGTCTTAAAAAAAATAATAATTCATTCTTTAAATGAATTTAAAGTTCTTTAAAGATCTTTAATCTTTAAATCCCGTGGTAATTTTGAACAATTGGTTTCTTAAGTGGATAAAAGGGGACAGGATTTAATAAGCAAAAGAGTTCAGTGATAATTGTCAAAAGGTATTATGCTTTGGTATTCTAGTCATCTGTATAACTTTATTAAAGAACCTTCTCCGAAAATCACAAAAGCTTCAGAATAACATCTTTCATCTAAAGGAGGAAATAAAATGTTCATAAAATGTTTTAATGTAATCTGACCAGTTATAATACCTTATTGTGAGACTTTAGGACTGTGTTAGCCAAGGACACTAAAAACAAAATGGATCATAAAATGTGGACTGAAGGTTTCCCAGGAACACATGGGATCCCAGTTATGCTTGTTTGAAAAATGTTTGCTCATAAAATATTTTAATGTAATCTGACCAGTTATAATACCTTCTGATTTTTTAGAGATACCCTGGCCAAGTCATACTTAAATCAACCAGATTGCGACTGGCTCATGCAAGAAGAAGAAGCACAGCCAGTCCTGTGCCCTGTGAGGAGCAGTGTGACTCTCTGCCAGGGGCGCTACAGGTAGAAGATAAAAGTGAAAAGGTGGAGGAAGGAAGAGGCAAGCTTGAGTCATCACAGAAAACAGAAGCCCAAAGCCTCGCACAACTTGAAGATACTTCATTAGCACAACTTGAAGCCACTTCATTACCTCTCAGTGGTGTTACCTCTGAACTGCCACCCACTGTTTCTCTTCCACTTTTGAATAATATTGACCTCGAACCAGGTTCTGTTACCATAGCTCCACTTCCCCCACCTCTTCCTCCAACACCGCCTCCACCACCACCACCACCACCTCCTCCTCCCCCACCACCACCTTTGCCTGTTGCTAAGGACAACTCCCTAGAGACACTGGAGAAAGGTCTGCCTAGGACAGAGGGGAATGAGAAGAGGATCCCGAAGTCTGCAAGTGCCCCCTCAGCACATCTCTTTGACAGCAGCCAGCTGGTCAGTGCCAGGAAGAAGCTCAAAAAGACTGCAGAAGGTTTGCAGAGGAGAAGAGGTAAGTTGAACAGACATTTTCGTATTCATCTGTTGAATAAAGTGAGGCATAATCGAAGGACTTATATTTCATAGGATCCTACAAAACTTAAAACGTTTTTTTATTTTTAGACATTATTTGATAGCAAACAGTTTTCAGGGTCACACCTTGGTGGAAATCCTACCAACCCACATCAGCAAATGTGTATATACACAGACGTGTACCACCCTGAGCTCTTATGGATATTTTAAAAACTATATATTTTGAAGTGATGCTTGGTGTATCTGGTAATACATAGTAAGTGGCTCTTTCTGTGTTAAGGGGAAAATCTGATTTTAAACCTAGGAGATACAGGAAAGGTTTTCACATCAGAAAAAAACAGCTGGGCAAGAAAGACTATCACACTAGGATCACACTGATAGGACCATTTAACATTTGGTCACGTGTTTATTGAGGGCTTTGGTATGCTCTGTATAAAACAAGGAAGTATGGAAGAGGAACATAACTTATTGCATGTCAGATTTGCCTTTAGAAAGCTGTTTTTGAAAAGAACAAGGAATCCTGGTCTGTACCTTTCATTGGGAGAACATTACATAAAAATGATTTAGATACTAAATTCTAAGAAACCATTCTGTAAAACCATTCTGTAACCATTCTGTAAATTCTATCTTGTAACTGGAGTAGAATTTTGTATGTAAAATAACTAAGTGGAAAAATCAATAGCACCATAGTGCAGGTACCTGGCTGGCTCAGTTATTAGAGCATGCAACTCTTGACCTTGGTGTCCTGAGTTCAAGCCCCATATAGAGAGCAGTTTACTTAATAATTTAAAAAAAAAAAAAAACCTCTTAAAAAATTAACACAGTGAATCAAAACTTAGTTCTTTAAAAGTACATTTATAACTCAGTGTCTGAATTTAGATTGAGTTGGTGCATTATGGAAATCCTTTTGGAGTCTCACCCATGATATTCCCAAAGAC
The DNA here is from genome assembly GCF_003254725.2 of Canis lupus dingo. Taxonomy (NCBI): domain Eukaryota; kingdom Metazoa; phylum Chordata; class Mammalia; order Carnivora; family Canidae; genus Canis; species Canis lupus. The sequence goes on along the minus strand of NC_064245.1, from coordinate 27,457,190 downwards.
CACCTTCTAGCTTGCTTCTCTCACATGGAAAATAATAGAAATAATAACTTGGAATTGAAGTGTGACTGTTGGGGCTTTGCTTTTTCAAAGAGCATAACTGGGATCCCATGTGTTCCTGGGAAAACCTTCAATCCACACTTTATGGTCCATTTTGTTTTTAGTGTTCTTGGCTAGCACAGTCCTAAAGACTTAGAGGTTGCCCGTTCGACTCTAATCGTGATCCTAACTATAATTGTTCTTTCTCGTTTGTAAAGTGAGTTCACCCATGGATGAGGTGCTAGCTTCCTTGAAGCGTGGTAGTTTTCACCTGAAAAAAGTTGAACAGCGAACTCTGCCTCCTTTTCCTGACGAGGATGATAGTAATAATATCTTGGCACAAATCAGGAAAGGGGTAAAATTGAAGAAGGTACAGAAGGAAGTTCTCAGAGAATCCTTCACGCTTCTGCCTGACACAGACCCTCTAACACGGAGCATCCATGAGGCTCTTAGAAGAATCAAAGAGGCGTCCCCTGAGTCGGAGGATGAAGAGGAGGCTTTGCCTTGCACAGATTGGGAAAACTAACAAGTAAATGGTCCCTACTTTCTTTAGTAGCATTTGGTAATATAGGTTTCATAGTAGATGATGAAATCTGTTAAATTTTATGGTTGGGGTTTATTTATTATACAGCTCACTTAATAGCATTGATCATGGATTTGTAAACTTTAGGTTTTGTGTAGTTTCTTGAAACTTAACAGTAAAGCACTTTTCAAGAAGATACCTGGTATGTAAATGCTGTTTATATCCTGCTCATTAATAATTTCTACAGTATAGATATAGCCCGAATAAAGAGGATAGTTTCATTCCAGTGAAGTGGCAGTCTTATTTCTTGCTTTAAAAATAGAAAAGGCCTTTTTTGAGTGAAGCATTTCAGGTACAACCTGTTAGGTATATTGACTTTGGATGTCTTCTTAGCTTCCTACAAAGGAATTTTCTGAGATCAGTTCATAAAAATTATTGCATTGCCTGATTATCTAGCTTTCCAAGCCTTTAAAATGAAGGTCTATCATTTTAAGGCTTATCATAATTGTTGCATGTTACAGATAAAATTGCAGCTAATATAATAAATATGTAGTAAGTGTTTCTTATTGAGTACCCTTGTTGTAGGTTCTGGTTATATATACATTTGGCATTCTCCTAAAGTAATAGTTGTTACTGAACCACACTTAGTAAGATAATTATGTAGTCCTGTGGCACAAATCATGCTAAATATAGAGTCAGTAAAGGTAACATATGCTATAAATAGTATATAGAGAACTGACAGTAGTGATAGCTGAAATATTATAAGTTGTGCAAACTGCAATGCAAATATTCTATTAAGTATCTTGATTGCTCTCTCGATGGACGATATTTCTGTGGTCTTTACAACATTCACCAAAAGTGGAGGGAAGACACCTAGCCCTGGAAGGAAAGTAGGTGAAGGAATAATAAACTTTTTGGTCAACGAAGTGATTCTTAAACATGCTTGATTATAAGAATTACCTGGGGAGCTTATTAAAAATGCAGATTCTTGGCTTTCACTCACGTGGATTCTGAGTAGATCTGATGTCTATGCAGGCATACCTCTGATTTTGAAGACTTAATACAAAAAAGGTAAACTGTGTCAGAAATTCTTTATATTAATTACATTTGAAAGAGTGCGAGATATATCAGATACTATCAAAAGCAGTTTTACCTGCTTATTCGTGGATGGATCCATCAGGAAAATGTAGATGTTCTTCTGCTGTGCAGCCCCATCCCTCCTCTGCCCATCAGCCTCTACACTAATCAGTAGCTTTAAAAAAAGGGCGGGGGTTGAAAACGTCCCATTCCCCTTGAGTGGGTATAGATGACCTTTGTTAGTGCCCTCCAGGCAGCATTCAGTCACACACTGCCATGGCAATTAGGCCGCTGGCATGCCTTTTCTCCTCTTTATAGAAGAGGAGAATTAAAAAAAAAAAAAAAGAATTTATACAAAATTACCATTTTGTAGGAACCAGTGTTTTGGGTTTTTTTTTTTTTTTTGCTTGTTTGTTTGTTTTTAAATATTTATTATTTATTTATTCATGATAGAGAGAAAGAGAGGCAGAGACACAGGCAGAGGGAGAAGCAGGCTCCATTCCGGGAGTCCGATGCGGTACTCGATCCCGGGACTCCAGGATCGCGCCCTGGGCCAAAGGCGGGCACTAAACCGCTGAGCCACCCAGGGATCCCCGGAACCAGTGTTTTTGAATTGCCAAGTAATTTCAAACCATTTGTGCTGATACGTGTGTACACGTGCTTTGCAGAAGTATGGAGATACAGTATTGCATCTGCTCAGTGTATGAGCACGTCCAGAGATAGAGGATGTCTGACCAGGAAGCCTTCCCACACTGGAGATGTGTAGATTCTCTCCCCCTTCGTGGTGTGTCCTACCCGTCCCAGTGTCTGCCTCTGCCCGGACCTACCATCTTAGGCACTAACTGGCTAACCTCAGAGTGGGGCCTTCACATAATAAATGAGTGTTTCTGTTTTTTGGTCACAGCTGCTGGCAGTAACGCAGGTGGGGTATGTTCCCCGGTGGCAGGAGCTCAGGCCAGTCCCCCTCGTCTCGGTTTTCACCAGTCCTGCCAGATCCTAACACATAGGCACAGCAGCAGCATTTCCGACAGTGCCCATGCGTGGTAGTTATTTTTAGCTTTAGGCTACTAATTTAGCCTTAGAGCCAATGTTAAGAGTATGTCCACCATGAATACCCAAAATTTCCTGGTTTTGGCTGATTATTTACGGCTGGTATATGTATTATAATGAAACAATGAAATACTCCCCAGCAACACAGGAGTTCAGATACCTGCAAAGTCGGTTATTTATAAAAAACAACCTATCCCATACCAGAAGCAAACCGTAGGCCCGTCTGAGCAGGCAGTGATAAAGGAACTATTCCTCCTACCTCGTGTGTGGTCTTGGGAAATGGTTTTTAAAGACTGAACTTCAGAGCTTCTCTACAGATGGCTAAAAACACTATAATTTCTATTTCCTATTACAGATCAGCTTCCTACAGATCTGAAATCATTAATTAGCTCTTCAGAAAAACAAGTAATTTCTCAAAACTTCATGAAATAGTCATTATCTCCTGTTCTGCTGTGTCTTCCTTTAAAACTCTTTTAAGAACTAGTCGTAGGTAAGCGTGTCCTTGAAGGAACTTTCTAAATGTAAGGGAATACATATCATTATAGAGGCTTCATATGGAGTTTCCAATTGGTTTTCTGCAAGTTCCTCTTTTTGAGCCATGAAGTAACTATGTGATGGCACTGATAGAAATATGAGGCATGTGTGGCTTGCTCGGTCACTTAAGCATCTGCCGTTGGCTCAGGTCACGTTCCCAGGGTCCTGGGATGAAACCCCAGTCGGGCTCCCTGCTCAGCAGGATGGCTGCTTCTCCCTCTCCCTGCTGCTCCCCCTGCTGTGCGCTCTCTGTTTTTAAATAAAATCTTAAAAAAAAAAAAAAAAGTATTAGCCACAGATGTAAAGTTACCATAGTTACCTTAAAAAATAAATTTTTTTTGAAATTGATCTCAATATTTTATATGGTATATCCAAAATAATGTATTTCAACATGTATCAATATAAAAAATTCATGATGTAGTTTACATTTTTTAAATGTAGTCTTCAAAATTTAGTGTGTATTTTATACTTGTAGCACATTTCAATTTCGATGCTAATCATTCAGTGGTTAAAGTTGAAATGTCCTACCAAAACAATAAAATTGCATTCAATAGAGAAATATTTTAATATTTCTGCTTCAGATTTTAATTTAAATCAAATTAAAAATTCATTTTCTCAGTCACAGCAGCCATGTTTCAGGTGCCCCAAAGCCACATGTAGCTACAGTATTAGTTAATGCAGAACTATAATAAGTTAGGACTCAATTTATGTCCATGTCCCTTTTTATCTGATTAGTAGCTCTTTCATATAAATGCTCCTGTGACATGTGTACGCCATAGATCTCAAGTACAACTACTCTGAAACTTTGGTAAAGCATCATTTAAAGACTAGTACTAATCCTGTCCTCTAAACGTCAGTATAACAAAAACTCACTTTCTAGTGAATTTTTAAAATATTTAATTCTAATCTGGCATTTTATGAGGCTGATATGTTCAGTTGTATTTGGTCATTTTTACTGTATAGTTTTGACATAAAATTAGAGTAAAAGGTATAAAAGTGAATCTAACATACAATCTTGAAGTGATCTAAATCATATTCAAGTTACTTTGTTTTCATTTTTATTGCTTTAAGAATACAAACGCATCTTTTGTCTCCTATATATGATCTCTACAAATGGTCATTTATAAGAAAAAGCAGTGTTCATCCAGATATTGCAAGTTGTATGGGGATATATATGCGTTTACAACATGATACATTTAACATGGCATATTTTTAAAAGACCACACTATCTTCAATAAGTCTACATTTTTTAATACACTTTATTTTTTTGTTTATAAACAGGTGACTCAACAGAAAAAAAATACCTTCAGTTGAAGATCAAAGATTTGTTTTTGAAAAAACAGAATTTTAAACACGTGATTTCCCAGCTGGATTCCATTAGATGCAAAAAGTGTGTTGGCTCAGTGGTATGAAAAAATGGAAGCACAATTGGCAAGTTAACGCTTTTCCAGTCATTCCAGTAGTTGGTGGTTAACATGAGTTTTAGATGTGCAATGCTCCTGATGCAATGAAGAAAAGGCCTTCCAGAGATGCCTGTTTTTTTTTTAAGCACCTTCCCCTCCTGTCCACCCACGTACATCCTTGTAGTGGCCGCTAAAGCTAGGTGTTGTTCTAAGTTGGAAGAACAGTGGGCTGACAGAGATCTACTGTGAGCTGTATTGGGACTGCTTTGAAATCCATCTTTCCACGCACTGAATAGTCCTCTGCTTGAAAACACAGAGCTGCTTCCATATCAGCTTTTATAAATAGTACAGCACTCTGAAAAAGTTTATCATGATAGCTATAGGATAGAAATTGGAAAGAATCAGATGGAAATGCCCTGAAAATTTCCATCTTACTCATCTCCAGAGGAAATTTCATAAAGATGTTCAACATCTGAAAAGAAAGATAACCACGGAGATACACTTAATGTGTTTACCACAACATGATACATTTAACATGGCATATTTTTAAAAGACCACCTACTCTCACACTTTGTAAGGTTTTGAAGTAAAAATTTCCATGCTTTTAAATAGCTCTTCATAATTGTGAATTTATAATAGTTTGGATTTCATGTGCAGCTTTGTTTATGAAAAGCAATACTTTGTAACTTGATAATGTTTCAGATTATTTTTAGTCTCTTTGTTTGAACAATTGCTTGATTAGTGTAATTCAACATGACTTTCCTATTGAGAATCAAAAATGAGGATTCAATAATAGGGATGCAGATCTTAAGTCTGTTTAACATGCACCATTTAAGTTTTTTATGCTCCGCAGTGAAGTGTGCCCTTACAAACATGCAGAAAGTAGGCAGAAAAGCCTCCTTGGCTGGCATTTCACTATCTTCACAATGTTATGAATGGAATTTTGGAAGAGAGCCTTTGTTGCTATCAGTAGACTTTTTAAAACCTATGTATGTAGTTCTAGGTGCTGACTTTGCTGTATTGGAGTCCCAAAGGATGCATTTTTTGGTGAGTGGAGCCACTGTGGATTCTCAGCAGGACTGTTGTGGGCTTGAATGAAGGGTGGATATGTTGGACCCAGCCCACCGTCTTCTATAGAGTGTAATTCTGCATCAGATAGACGTTAGCCTCTGTATGAAGGGAGTTAGGTAAGGACTGGTGTACCAAAGAGAACTTTCTCCTGAAGGCGTTTCTCTGGCCTAGCACCAGAAAGCAGTCCCAGAGTAGCAGCGCTCCAATGTATAAATTGGTTTTCCAGAAGAGAGAAAAAAATGCTTAGACCTTTGTCACTTTAAGATGTATTTCCTTTAGAATAATTATGGAGAAAATTTTCTGTTTATTGAGGAGAGTAGGAGCTTTTTGCACAGTTTTTTTTCATAGTACTTTAGCTTTCTTCTTGCATTATTCCCACATGTTATCTTGGAAAATTAAAATATATATCTTGTATAGAGACTCTTTATCCTACAATGGGGAGGTGGAATTAGTAAGGCATTTAAGCGTGCTTTTCAATTGAAAGAATGATTGGTTTGATGAATATAATTTGGCAAAAAAATGTTAAAGCAAATTTTCAAACCTTAAAAAAATCATGTATCAATATTAAGCCTTTGGATGCTTATGAATCATTTTTTTCCCATTCATTGATACTTAGAAAAACACAGGAGAACTTAACATTAAATGAACAGCAAAAGCACTAGAACTGTTGTCAGAATTACTCCCCATTTAATGTTAGAGTGGGGGATTCCATCGAGAGTTGGGCTCAATTATAAACGGGTCCTGTGATTTGTCTTTCAGAACCATGTCCTGGTAAGTGTTCAGCAAATGCTAGACAGGGTACAGACCCCTGTGAATCCTTTTGGGGGTGCATCCACAGCTCTGAGTACATCTCATGGTGGTACTCCATGAAGGTTATCTCACTTGCAAAACCTCCTTAATAACCAGCTATGCTTACACTCTGCTGAATAACGTTCTCCAACATACCTACTTTCCATCCTTAAGATTCAGATTCCTACTTCCACAGAATTACAAGTTACTGCAGATCATTCACCTTTGGAATCTCACAGTGTTAAAATTTTAAATAACTACAGTCCACTTGTCCAAGATGAGATTACCAGTTGAATCCTTATGTTAATTTTTTCCCCTCATGTTAATTTTAAAGCAGTTTCCAGACCCAACAATTATGTAAGCATGATTGAATTCCCCTTTCCCCCCCTTGCCCCAAAAAAGAGCATCTTTGCCCTCAATATTAAATTTTAATATATTTAGTTAGGATGGTATTTATAGATGATGTTTCAAGTTCCAAACTTGCCCATACTATTTATATGGTTTAAAATATTTGATAGTTATATATCTCAGTGTGTCATTTCTGTCATAAAAATCCACAAACAGCTGCTTGCTTGTGCCGAATCACTTTAGAAGTCCATTTACCAATCTAGTCTCGACTGTAATATATTTTAGATAACTTGAGGATATTTTAAAGTTAATGCTACTGCTCACTTGAATGCCAATTTTAAATAGTTCTCCCAGTTATAGTCAGAATGCTGTGTATATAACCAATGTGGTACTTATAGAAAAGGTATTCCTAATGATCTCAAATATGGGTGGTACTGTGGCATAGCAGTGTGACCAAATGCCTGGCTAAAGAGGATTTTTGAAAGAGGAGCAGTTGTCTTGCTTACTTGATGTGTGTTTTATAAGTTCTGAGTTTGGAAGCAGCATAAAAACAATCATTCCCTAGTTCTTACTGTGGAACTGAAAGATTTCTTAACATATATTTTTAAACTAATTTAGATGCAGCCATAAGAAGTGACCAGGTGTAGTATTTTCTACAGTTGGAATGTGGTGTTTTCCTCATTACATGAAACAGATTTTCAGCACTCTGATTTACTGTGTAAAACAAGGGGGCAAAAATCCTTGTTTCTACAAAGCTAAACTGTGTAGCAATCTTTGGTAACACATAGCATGACCGTTTTGCCATTAGATATTGTTAAATTCTGAGGCATACCTTGGCCGTAGCAACCACTAAGAATTAAAACTCGGATCAGTGGAACAAAACTGAATGGGCAACATCGTCTGCTTGGAATGGGACCAGTGAACAATTAACACAATTTATTTAGTTCTCTACATTCCCTAAGATTCCATTTTTAAATTCCATTTATTGAGTTTGTGTATAAACTTGTCTTTAGCCTGAGGAAAGTTTTTTCTTTTAATAAATACAAGGTTTGGGATTTTTTTGTTTTTAAACTTTTATAATTAGTATACACATAATATGAGATACCAACCCAGAAAGTACTAAGGGGTCTCTTAAAGACCTTATCAGGGAATTCAGATTTCATAAACATTCTTACCAGGTTATTTGTAAAAGATCGCTTTGAACAGCTGCAAAACATTTAGAAACCCTGGCAGATGCATTGTTAACATGCAGCCAGTTGATGAGAGCAGAAACCTTAACAAGTTTCACATAATTCTTGCACTGAATTTAAATAATATAAAGTTAAGTGTGCATTGATTTTATTTCAATTTCTTAGCATCCAAGAAGAGCCATGCTTAGCGTTAGAGGATTGACTAGCAAGCTTTATTTCAGATGGAAGAGTTAAAAAAGTGGAAGCACCTTACCGTTGGAGCATGTTGCATTTGTTTAGTGCTACTGAGCAATTCAGTAGTTACTTCTGAACTCTGCTGCAGAGTGCGCTTTAAAGCACATAATGAGGAATCTCTGCCTGACTGCTTTGTAAATGGAAGCAATGGTATTTTTTATCCTATAAATAGTCTAATTTAACTCTTTTTTTTTTTTTTTTTTAATTTACTTATTTATTCATTCAGAGAGAGCGAGAGAGAGGCAAAGACACAGGCAGAGGGAGAAGCAGGCTCCATGCAGGAAGCCCGATGTGGGACTCGATCCCGGGTCTCCAGGATCACACCCTGGGCTGCAGGCGGCGCCAAACCGCTGCGCCACTGGGGCTGCCCTAAATAGTCTAATTTAAAAGTTTTTCCTACAAAATGAGTTTATATTGCTGCCTAAACTATCATGTATGTAAACAGAGGGTTTTTTAAAGGTGAGTGGGGATCTGGATCGTGTGTGTGTGCGCGCGAGAGAGAGAGAGAGAAAGAGAGAGAATGCGCCATGTTTTCCCACTGGGTTATTTTGAAGATGTGTTCATTCTAAAATGTTATGTTTTGCCCACAAGTATAAATGTACAGCTTGGTATTTCAGGAATTTAATTGATTGAATTCAGATTTATAAATGTTTCTCCCCTTCTCCACTTTTATGATGCCACTGTAAGGTGCACATGCAGAAAATACCTCTGAGGTTGACATAAATATTTCATCAGTGCTGTTTCACATTGAATCTCAAAGCAGTCATTTGTTTTGAGAGTTAGGAGAAAGTTTTTTGTTGCTTTTTATACAAAGTCAGTTATAACTTCAAGTGGCTCAGTGTGGGGGGGGGGGTTAAGGGTGGAGAGGAAAGACCGTGGAAAGTGATTTTTAGATGTACACACAGAGGGTATGGGTGTTGGTTATAGTCGAATTTTAACAAGGGATGTTTTGGTGGTTTTTTTTTTTAAACCTGCATGTTCTACGGTTAACTATCCAAGAGTGTAACAAGTTATTCTAGCTTTTCCCAGTACTAATTACATTGGTTTTAAGAAGTATCCATGATCACAAGATGGCATTTTCCCTTCAATTGTGAACCAAGAGGGATAGACAATACCACCCAGACAGTGACTTCTGACTACTTTGACTCGGAAAGAAGGAAAGAATCCACACTGTCTTGCTGAGTTTCTTGTACTGTATGTCTTGCCAAGTGTGAAACCGTAATATATAGTTTATGAAAAATCGAAGGCTACAGATCATTCTGCATGATTAAAGCCCATTAGGGCCACTGAAACTGACTTTTTTTTTTTTTTAAGCCTTTATGGTTAAGTGAAAATTAAAATGGCAAACCAATTCACCATTTACTAGCTTTGTGCAATATTATAATGGTAGAAGCAAAACACTAGCACATCGTGCTTGGCTTTTAAAGATGGCTTTAACACCGTACATTAAATGGACGTGTGCACAGTGTATTGTAAATGCCAACTCTTGCAAATTTACAATACTTAAATATGCTCCATTAATATTCTAAAGTATTAAAAGTACAAAGAACTAAGCAGGCATTTATAGCAATACTCTGAAATTTCCAATAATTGTTTTGACTATTGCCTTTCGCTCTTTAGTGCAACTTTATTGCGTTGTAATTATTGTTTTGCTTTGTATTTCATGTTTTTTACACTCATGACTTCGGAGTTAAGTACTTGTACAGCAAGTATTGCAATCACCTTCTCTTGTACATGCAATGTAATAACATACAGTTTTGGTGCTTAACAAACAATATTCCTTTTTTCTTTAATAAAAGATATTTATTGAGTTTATTTTGTTTGTTTAAAATAGCATTGGTGGTAGATATTGGTCACTTTATTTCAAACAGGAGCACAGCAAGTTGTGAATTTGCTAAAACATTATGAAGAGGCTTCAGCCACCGCTAATCTATAACTTCTGCCTCCCGATTACTGTTTAAAATGAAGTAGCCGGATTCATGCTGATAAAAGCCTTATTCATGTCTGTAGCTCTCCACATAGTTGGCCCATGTTGACTTTTCAAAATAGGAAAGTCTCTAATTGCCTTTCGTTTTAGCAACCCATCTGTGACTATTTGAGATTATTGGCTTTACAGTTACACACATAGGACTAAGTGTGACTGGAAGCCACAGATCGCTTAGCCGGTACTGCTCAGTCTTTGATATGAGCTCCAGTTCCAGTTCCTCCTTGTGCAGTTCTGATCACTTTTGCTCCCGCAGATTAGACTTTTTCTTCTGATGTGTTGTTATTGGGGCTATGCTAGTTGCTGGGTGAAAAGGTTCCTAAGCTGGCAGTACGTGATTTATTTCTTCTTTTCCTTCCCCCTTCCTTCCCAAGCCATCATTTATAAGATGATGGGCTGAACATCCTGGGATTTGGTACTTCAGCTCCAGGATTCTACACTAAGGGAGAAATTTCTCCCAAGTATTCCCTCCGTAAATAAATCTGAAACTAGCCAGGAGGCTTTGATTACTAGATGAATTTTCTCCGAGAATTCCGAGAATGGATTTAATAAAGGGAAATCTAGCCAAACTGACAACATCATCTCTGCCTCTTGAATTAATACAACTCCCAACACAGTGCTTCAGAGGAATCCTGGCACCTAGTTCACCCTTATGAAGTCCTGGTGTGTGTGTTTGCTTTGGGATAGCCTCCCTGGGTTGGACTAGTCTCAAGTCAGGTAAAAAATAAAAACACCGAGGATCCCTGGGTGGCGCAGCAGTTTGGCGCCTGCCTTTGGCCCAGGGAGCGATCCTGGAGACCCGGGATCGAATCCCACGTCGGGCTCCTGGTGCATGGAGCCTACTTCTCCCTCTGCCTGTGTCTCTGCCTCTCTCTCTGTGTGTGACTATCATAAATAAATAAAAAATTAAAAAAAAAAAAAAACCCACCTCCAGTAACTCTAGGCCCGACAACAATTCCACAGTCCTTTACCACTGTCACTCATCCTGACCTTGCTGAATTCCATATGCTGGTTGAAAATCTCAGGAATTCTTTGCTACAGGAAGCTGTTTGGGAGAGGTTTAGAATTCTTTGGTGCAAAAATACCGACATTCTTTTTAAAAAGGTTTTTAAATTTATTCATGAGAGAGGCAGAGACTCAGGCAGAGGGGGAAGCAGGCTCCATGCAGGGAGCCCGACGCGGGACTTGTCTAGGGGCAACAGGGTCACGCCCTGGGCTGGAGGCTCAGGAAAGAATGAAGGCTGGCAGGAATCCATCAATCATACAGTTACTCCTAAAACTGCTTATGATTTAGAATACAAGATTTAGGGATCCCTGGGTGGCTCAGTGGTTTGGCACCTGCCTTCAGCCCGGGACGTGATCCTGGAGCCCCGGGATCGAGTCCTGCATCGGGCTCCCTGCATGGAGCCTGCTTCTCCCTCTGCCTGTGTGTCTCTGCCTCTCTCTCTGTGTCTCTCATGAATAAATAAAATCTTTTTAAAAATATAAAAGATTTAGAATAAATGTAAATTTTTGTGTGCAGTATAGAGTAAATATATACTTAAGCTAGAAGAATAACCACCATTAAGTGACTTGGGAGAGGAGCAAGAAGATAAGAAACTTCCCACCTATGGGCATATCGTGACATAATCTTATTCAAAATTACATTGTGCAAAAGCCATACCATGGTTCTATGGTGGAAGTAGTCCAGTTGGGGACAACATCCCAGACAGGTGTAGGCCAAAATAAATTTTTCCATATTTTTTTAAACATTTATTTCTGAGAGGCAAGGACAAAGAGGGAGAAGCAGGCTCCCTGTGGGGAGCCTGATACAGGACTCGATCCCAGGACCCTGGCATCCCTCTTCATGTTTAAAGAAAGACCAAAATCTGTAGAATCTTTGAGTAAACTACAAGTGTTCTAGTGGTTCAGATCTATTTTTTAAAAATTGGTCTTCCCTACAGGCCACTTTGTGACATACCTCTTTTTAGAAATAGGGTGGCCTACCTGGGCAAGCTATTTAGAGCAGTAGTCAGGTTAAAGTAAGGTCACTAGAGTGGGCCCTAGTCCACTATGCCTTGTACCTTTATAAGTGGGGGAGTTTAGATACGAACATGCATAGAGGGAAGAGCCTGTGGAAAGACCTACAGGAAAGATGGCAGTGTACACACCGAGGAGAGAGGCCTGGACAGATCCTTCAGGGTCCTCAAGAGGAGCCAACCCTGCTGATGCCTTGATTTTGGACTTCGAGCATCCATAGACTGAGACTAAATCAAGTTCAGTTAAGCCCCCCGGTCTGTGGTGGTTTACTACAGCAGTCCTAGAAAACGAATACCTCATCCTTCAGGTTTCCACTGAGGTCGCCTCTCGTGAGGCCTCCCACCCTCCCTGGAGTAGGTCCCACCGCACCTGCCATCAGTCCTGCTAATCCCATAATCCAGCTGCCAGCACCCCTGCAGTTAGAAGAGCTGCATGACCACTTAGTCCTGACCAATGAAATGGAAGAAGCAGTAATAATATAAGCATCACTTGCAGCCCAAAGTAGTGAAAAGTCCATAAAAATTGCTCCAATATTTGTTTTTTAGTGGCAAATAGGTGTCAGGCACTACAAGACCATGGAGCTTTGAGACTGAAGTTGAGGAATCCCTCTGTCACCACTTCATTTGCCACTGTATCAGAGGTACTAACATCGCAGGCAAGAAAAAGTGAAGGATAGAAAATGATACTGTTTTCGCAGATACTATAAGTTATGTATGTAGAAAAATTTTAAATGAATTTAAGAGTTTTAGTAAGAATTTCTTGATAATAGTTTTTGAGAATTTCTGTATGCTAGTATCAAATAGCTAAAAGTTAAAATTATAAAAGCTATCATTGTTTAAAAACTGACAAACCAGGTGTCTGGGTGGCTCAGTGATTGGTAGTCTGCTTTCGGCTCAAGGCGTGAACCTGGGGTCCCGGGATCGAGTCCCACATCGGTCCCCACAGGAGCCTGCTTCTCCCCCTGCCTGTGTCTCTGCCTCTCTCCATGTACCTCTCATGAGTAAATAAATCTTTTAAGATTTTTAAAATTTTTTAGTTATTCATGATAGACAATTGCTGAGAGAGGCAGAGACACAGGCAGAGGGAGAAGCAGGCTCCATGCAGGGAGCCCGACGCAGGACTCGATCCCGAGACTCCAGGATCACGCCCTGGGCGAAAGGCAGCGCTAAACCACTGAGCCACCCAGGAATCCCCAATAAATCTTTAAAAAAAATCCTGATAAACTAAGGAAAAGCAGACAATGCAGTAGAAAACTGGGCATGAGACTTGACCAGGAGGTTAATTCATAGAAGAGATTCAGATGGTGCACACAAAAAAGGGTCGACCTCATTAGTAATAAGGAGAGCACTAAACCAGAATCTGATGCCGTTATGCCCTCAACAATGGTTAAGATGGAAAAGATGGACAATTTCAAGTCTTTTTAAGGACTTAGAAAAGAGCTTTCAGACACTACCAGTGGTGGTATAAATGGTAACTATTTTGGAAGATTGCTAGGCATCAGCTACAGAAGTTGGATCTGTGCTCCCCCGTGACTCACCTAAAATACGCACACACTTCAGGAGACCTAGACGAGACTGCTCACAGAGCCCGCCCCCAGAATACCCCAAATGTGCATCTCATGAGGAATGGACAAACTGTGGTCCATTCCTCACACGTGGTGCAGGCATTCAGTAAAATACAGGGACACCTGGGTAGGCTCAGCGATTTGGCGCCTGCCTTCAGCCCAGGGCGTGATCCTGGGGTCCCCGGATCTAGTTCCGCGTCAGGCTCCCTGCACGGAGCCTGCTTCTCCCTCTGCCTGTGTCTGCCTCTCTGTGTGTCTCTCATGAATAAATAAATAAAATCTTAAAAAAAAATTACGATGGTCATGTTTGTGTTCTTTGGGTCTGTGAAGCTTTTATTTCTTGACCAGGATGTGGTTAGGTGGGGCTCCCTTTACAACAATTTGGTGAGCTGTACATTTATGTTAATGTATTTTTCTGAGTATTCATTTTCACAAAGATTTTTTTAAAACCCTAATATAGTTTTTTACTACAATTCTAGAAATTGCTTCTAGAATTCAATTGCCAGAAACTTTTGTCTTCAAAGTAATTTGCGTGCTTGCTCTACACGACGAGAACCATATAATCTAACATTTCAATTTTATTTTAGTTGCCAGCAAATCAGAGCAGATTAAGTGCTCCAATGGGAAAAACGACTCATCTCAAACTTATGGTCTGCAGCATTTTCAGCTCCTTTCAGTTTGCTCTGAGTGTGTGCATCCCTGTATCTGTGAAACTCTCCTTGGTGTCCTAACACGGTGAGTTTCCTTTGAGGAAGTAGGTGGGAAGAGCTTTAAAATGTTCACTAAATAAAAAGATGTTGCAACATAGCGTGGCAACGTGGCTCATAGCAAGGACTCGGACACCTAGTAGAGCTGTGCGAATTTGGACAAATTTCTGTTTCAATTTGTTCCTCCATAAAATGGAGACGACAGTGAAGTTCATAGTTAGGCGGATCCAATAGAAGAGTACCTGGTGCATAGTAAATGTTATTATTCTCCTGAAATAGGATACCAGGATTTCTCCCAAAGATTGAGTAATTTACAAGCAGGGACATCTGAGATTAGAACAGATCGCTCCGGGACAGTCTGAAAGGCAGCAATGATCATATTTCCTTCTTTAAGAGAACAGAATTTCATTCACATGTCAAATTGAAAACGCAACAGGCAACATCTATATTAACAATGACCAAAAAATCTTACCTTCATGTTTACTTTTTGTAGAGAATTGGGTGCAACTGACAAGTGCAGAATTTCTATTTTCTGACGTTCTATGGAAACGCAGTCCTAAAGAATCAAAATATCCAAAAATATAAAGAATGCCAACAAAGGACTTTGAGTTAAATATGGTGGATTGAAACCTGCTTCTCCCTAACATGGCAGTTAAAGGAATAAAAAGCAACAGAGGAAAAAAACCTGGGGCAGAAATGCCCTGGTCTGCGCAGGAACTACCGATTAACCGTGGCGGTGCCCGTGGGAGTCTGCGGCAGCGCTGCCGGGAGCCAGGCCTGGGCTTGCAGGGGTGCGGCCTGCAACGGGAGCAACGGGTCCCCCCTGCCCCGGGGCCCTCCTTGCCCCGAGACACCAGAGGTTCCTCCTGGGAATGGACGAGCCAGAGAAGACCCGGTCGCTTAGGTGGAGGGGGCGACGGCGAACCCGGGAGGGAGGGTCAGGGGGCTAGCCCCCCCCCCCCCCCCCCCAGCGAGCAGCGAGCACCCACCATGGGCTTTGCAGACGCCGGGGTGCAGCGGCCCCGCAAGCGACAGGCCCAGGCCCGGGGAGGCCTGCACAGCCAAGGGAGGCCAAGACCGAACGAAGGTAATGCTCGGAAACAGGCAATTCAGAGACGGGGGGAGGAAAATTACTTCTATCGGGAAGAAGGTAAAATACTGCATCTACCAGGCAAGAACGTATCACAATAGGTTCGGTTCGGTCGGCAGAGGCTGGGGACCAAGGCCCGGAAGGCCTGCAGTGGGTTTTATTTCAAGGGTTTCCTCCAACTTTCAAATCGGGTGACGCGGGACCATGTGAAGTGGGAGGAGTAAAGCAACGGCGACTGGTAACCTCATTGTAACCCGGCAAACGGAGACCTGGGGGGAGTTTGCAGCCGGGTGAGGCAAGGAAGGGCCCAGGCGTGTTCACAGGTGTGGGCTTCACTCTGAAGGAGGCTGCGCCCGCCCGGCCCAGTCTCCGCGGGGGGAGGTTTGGTCTTATCCGAGCGCCCTTCAGTAGGTCACTGGCCTTGGAGGGAAGCCTGTGTCCTCGTGACTGGCGGTAGCAAAAGTACATCTTGGCACCTCAAAAAGATGTGATTGTCTCAAAGATGTGGCCGGTGACAGCACGTCCAAAGTGATGGACCAGGCACAGTACAGGGAACACAGTATTTTTGGTGAGTTCTTGCCCATGATCCTTCAATAGTTAGAGCAAGAAGGTTATCAGCTCTCACATGGGATTTGGACAAGGCAGATTTTATACTAATGACTGAAAAGATCACTGGCCACATTGTTAACCAACTGGGCCACAAGAGGGAAGAGCTAAGAGACGAGAGAGGAAAGCTTGCTGATCTCACTTCACGGGGGTTACCTCATTCTCTTAAATGCCCGGTGTCAGCAAACAAATGTTTCATTTTTGCTACTGTTGTGGATATACGGTTGGCTACGGGGGTGTGGGGTCGGGGAAT
Organism: Canis lupus dingo; assembly: GCF_003254725.2. Taxonomy (NCBI): domain Eukaryota; kingdom Metazoa; phylum Chordata; class Mammalia; order Carnivora; family Canidae; genus Canis; species Canis lupus. The sequence continues at coordinate 27,440,712 of NC_064245.1, read as the reverse complement.
TTTCTCTGAATTATTCGTCAGAACGAACTTTGTTAAATTTTTAAAAATTAAACAAAAAATTTTAAAAAGATTTTATTTATTCATGAGAGACACACACACACAGAGGCAGAGACACAGGCAGAGGGAGAAGCAGGCTCCACGCAGGGAGCCTGACATGGGACTTGATCCCAGAACCCCAGGATCACACCCTGAGCCAAAGGCAGACGCTCAACCACTGAGCCACCCGGGCTGCCCCAGAACGAACTTTGTAACTAAAATGAAGACACCAGTTACTACCATAGACCAATGGTCAGCCTTAGAGATAGAGGTTAAAAAAAACCAAAACTGTAAAATGATGACATTTCACTTATTTTTTAATTAGCTATTCTTGCCAAACTCACTAAAGAGTTGAGGTAACTTATTATAAAAATATAGGTACTATCAGACCAGTACAAGACCAAACTACTGATAACAAAATAGGAACAGGAAAAAACAAATAGGGACCAACAAGGAAAAAACCTAGAATACAAAGAACTCCTAGCTGAGGAACGTGATAGCAAATTAAGCCTAAAACCTGGTCTCGAGCTTCCTGGCAGCCAGGGTGATAAGGGAATGATGGATTTATGTAGTTGTCATTGCCCAGAAATAAGCAGCTTAGACCCGAAAAAACAAATTTATTTAGTCTTAATCTCTGAAAACAAATTGTGATGGAGATCTTTTCTTGAAAAAGTGGGTAATGTCACCCCAAACCAAACCAAAAACCAAACCAAAAAAACACCCCCCCCAAGACCCTGACAGCACATTGACATAACATGCGAGGGTCCCCCGAGCACAGGAACAGATCTCCTTGCAGGAACACCGTGGAAGCAAGGTTGAGCTCCACGGACATGGCTTCCGGCCTGGGGATGAGGCAGCTGATTTTCTGGTCAAGGAGAGATGTCACAGAGAATTTTAGTTTATGACCATGAACTATCTTGGGACTGGAGCCCATTCAGTAGAAGTCCTAGCCGTCAGTTTATTTGGTGTCCCCTGCTGGTTCTTGTCTAGGTCACATGGACCCGCCATCAAGGGATTTCCCCGACCCCCATTTTCTCCGCGCATCCCTTTAAATGTCAGGGCTTTCTACAGCTCCAGCCTGTCCTCTTCACTCTCCAGGAGTTCACATGCCTAGGACTTCGCCAACAGTCTGTTTTCTGGTAACTTCCAGATTTAGATCTCCAGCTGGGGAAGCACCTCAAACTCAACATGGCCAGCACAGGCCTCCCCTTGTTTTAAGCCAAGTCTGGAAGCCCACAGGTCCTCCAGACAGTTGTCACGTCCTGCAAGGTCTGTTGGTAGCGGGCACGTGTCCACAGGCCGCAAGTAGGATGTGCAAATCATCTTGTTCTTCTCAATTTTGTTCTAAAAGATTTTCTGCCCAAGAGCAGAAGCATAGTTTTTGTTATTTCAAGACAAAACCAGCCAGTTAAGGTTTCCTGGCTACACCTCCTTGAGGGTTACAAGTTTGCTCCATATGGTGTCAGAGCGCTTAGGGGCCTGGGAAAGAGTGGGGGGTTCGGGTTCTTGGTCCACTTCTACTGATGCTGGCACTCGCTGAGAGCCTTCTGCAGCCAGCATCCAGAGATGTCCATCTGGTCCTTGGTCCCACATCCACAGCGGTGACCCTCTATCCCAATTCACTGGCTAGTCAGTGGCTTCTCCACATGCCGGGGGCGGGGGCAGGGAGGCTTCTCAGCTATGTGGGGTCCAGGGGACTTGCTGGGGACTCCCTTAGCGGACACACCACATCACTATTTCTCCTTGGGAGCTGCTCCATCCTCCTGGCCCAGGGGAATTCTTCCATAGGCAAAACCTGCAAAGTGAGGCATGGGTCTTCAACCCCCCATCCTGTCTGGGGTGGGGGGCACTTATTTGTCCCCCAACCTCTCATCTAAGGTCAGTGCGTTGGAGGAAGGGAGCAGCACTCAGGGCCCCTTCTTAGTCACACTTGTCACCCTCTCGTCATCTTGCTTCCCTTCACCTCTTGTCTTTTCCTTTTTAATCTCATTTGAGTGGAAGAATTCAAAAGTAGAGGACTGACTCATTACTGCCATAACCGCCCAATCCTGAGGGCCAGCGAATAGAAGGCTTTTGCTGTGGCTTGTATTAGGGGTGGGAGGAAGGCAAAGGAAGCAATAAATGCCACGAATGAAGCAGGAATTTAGAATTTAGAATCTTGCCCTCAGATACCTCTTGAGTCTCTCATATTAAGTTCAGCTTTTTCTGGCTTCATTTCATTTTTGTCTCTTACCTGGATTGCTACAATTTAAAAAAAAAATCTTGAATTCTGAATCTGGTTTGCAGAACCTTTCTTTAGTCCATTTCTCCCAGCTTTATTGACATTTAACACAGAACATTGTGTAAGTTGGGACGCCTCCGTGGCTCAGTGGTGGAGTGTCTACTGAGGGGAGCCTGCTTCCCCCTCTGCCTATGTCTTTGCCTTTCTGTCTCTCATAAATAAATAAATCCTTTTTTTTAAAGAACATTATGTAGGGATCCCTGGGTGGCTCAGTGGTTTAGCGCCTGTCTTTGGCCCAGGGCGCAATCCTGGGGCCCCAGGATCGAGTCCCACGTCAGGCTCCTAGCATGGAGCCTGTCTCTCCCTCTGCCTGTATCTTTGCCTCTCTATGTCTATCATAAATAAATAAAATATTAAAAAAAGAACATTATGTAAGTTTAAGGTGTGCAGTGGGACGATCTGATACATGTACTCATTGTAAAATGGTCACCACAATAAGGTCAGTGAACACCCCCGTCGTCTCATGTAGTCTTCAATGGATTCTTGATAATGTGGCCAGAGTGATTTACCTGCTCTCAAGTGTAAGTCTAGTCATGATACTTCCGTCCTGCAAGGTTTCAGTGGCATCCACCACCTTCAGTTGAAGTCAGAACCGCCAAGGACCCCAAGGCAAGGTCGCAGTCTGGAACGTGGCCATCCCATGTGCTCTGGAGCCCTAGCAAAACCACTGATGGGCCCGTCAGGGCGTCAGGCTGAATTTCAGTGTGTGGCTCTGAAGGATATGTCCTTTCCCCTGGGCTTTCCACCCATCCACCTGAATCAAGGTGGACATCTACTCATCCTTTCCATTTTAGCTCAAATGCCACCTCCTCAAAGACACTAACCCCCTCCTCTACCTGTTGAGCAGAAGCCAGGACTCCTTTCATAGTGTCACTGTCTTACTGTTCCTGACTGATGGCTGTGTCTGCCTCCTTCACTGGACCTTAGCTTTTTGAGGGTAGGGACTGTGTATTATCACGTTGGTGTTCTCAGTGCTTAGCTCAGTCCCTTGTGACACTGGAGGTGCTCAGATGTTTGAATAAACAGCCACTGGCAGGGGATGCTAGCAGAAGCAAAGCCACCATCGAGGTAACAAAAGGCTGCTGGCCAAAGAGGGAGGCACTGTCTGGAAATACCCGTTTCAGTATCTATTTGTCCTTTCCCGCCCACTTTGAGGGCTACAAAGCACAGCACTTTGCCTTTTCAGTGGTCCCCTGCAGCTGTGCCGGCGCTCCGGGTGGCCGCGGATGGGGGTGCTGTGCAACAGCGGTGGCCCCAGTCCCTCCGCAAAGGCTACCATCTACACTGGGCATCCTGGTTCCTACGGCAGGAAGCACGTTCAGTTACTACCACGTTCAAAGCACGGTGCTGGGTGTTGCTTGTAATTTAGAAAGAGTTTTCGCAGGACCAGTTAAAACATTTTTTTTCCCTTGAGTTTTAGTTTTCAGGACAATTTTTCCATCTAGAGTTCATTTTCACTGAGGATATAAGAGGCGCTGCGGTGGCATTTGGTAACTGGGCACTAATCTCCCTTGAATATCCCTAATACTGTGGTTAGCAAAGGAGCCTCAAGTCAGGAAGAGGGTAGCATGAGAAAGGAAAGAAAATATGGAAATGCTTAAACAAACTGTGATATATCCATAAAATAGAACACTCTGAAGGAGTTAAAAACAGTACTAACTCGGACAGAGCTTCCAAAGAGATCTAAAACCAGCTAACTATAGAACAAGACACACCAATAAGAGAACTTATGCACTCCTCCCCCCAAAACAATTAGATATCTCTATAATCACATATTATGTATAAATGCATATAAATGTGCCCAAAGGGCATAATTTGTAGGGATGGAACTGAAAGATCAAGAGTGACTTTTCTATCTGTATTAAGAATGTTTGCAAAAAGAAAGCACACATAAAGGAGTAGCATAAAGGTTTTTTTTTCCTGAAAAGGGACAGCAGGGAGATAAATATTCAAAGATGTATACCATTGTGAAATGGAAAACAATTTTCCTAGGTGATAGGCTGTTAAATATTGGGAACTGATAAATTTTTGTACCTGTCTTCTTAAAAAAAGTCTGCAGTTCACAGTTTAGGCAGGATGAAGTGGCCTGTGTTCTCCTCCTTGGCGGCCCTTGACTTGGCCAATCACTTAATCTTGCTCAATCTCAGGCTCTATAAAATCTACAACATGGGGATAACAGTAGCATTTAGGTCATGACACTGTTGTGAAAATTTGTTGTCAACTGTTGAGATGGCCATGAGCCACAGACCGTGAAGTTCTGTATTTTATATTTTTACATATAACACAGGATTTCAGTGCACAGAGTATACTCTAAAATAAAGGCTCTGCTAAAAGAGACCAGGATTAATCACTAAATAGAAAAATATAAACAAAAATGGTTTAAAAGGTAGAGTTTATTTGACAATTCACAAGTGATTTGCAAATTTTTATGGGTTATTTGGAGCCAAATTTGAAAACCAGTAGCTCCTCTTTTCTTCCTGGAATGTCTAACATGCTCTCATTTGTTGCCTAAGTAGTGCAAGCTTTGTCTACTCAAGGAATTCAAGCTAATTTTAACTTAAACGAGAAATAAAAATCAAATACCATACAGCAATCTAAAACCAAATACAAAGAGCATTTTTTCCTGTTGTTGTCATTAAGATCACTTCTACCAGAGATAATTTGTATACAATTATTTACGAATCAATATGAAAAAAAGAGTAAAGATCATTTAAGATCACATCAATGTTAACTCTCTAAACTTCCCACAGCAATGCAAACACAAAACCACCTGGTCCTAGTGGTGAGTTAAGTATCCGAAAAACACATTAAAAAAGATACAGGAAATACATGTAAGCCCCTACAACTTGACTTTGAGGAGAGAGAGGTGAGCCACAGAGAAATAAGCCAAGTTCTACGAGGTAAGTGTCAACCTCCTTTGATCTGTGGCCCTCTGCCCCTGCAACCTTTTAGGAATGACAGCTACATGGAAAACCAACACATCAACAGAAGGGATAGTGTAGGACACTTAATTTGACCAGTAAAGTAAGAAAAGTGAAGTTATTTTTAGAAAACAACAAACATTAGAGTCTGGGTTTATTTAAGAAGAAGTTAGGTTATGTACAAGACTTGATTTCTGTATTTTGTTTCAGCTGCAGAGTGTTGAGAAAGTCCTAATTCACACTAAGCAGTGAAATTCTTTAATAACTCACCTTGAAGTAGCAAGATGCTCTTCAATTTACCAGAGATGGCCTTGTTGTGGCATCTGTACAAAAACAGTTTACCTGGAACTCCTGTTAGTTGGGTTTCAATGTTTTAAAATGTTACAAGCAGCATATGTGAGTTTGTTGGTTATTTTTTTCAGTTAAGATAGATTTAAAAATTAAATATTAACAAAGGTTCTCAACACGGTTCGAGTATCAATGCCTTCAGACATGATTTATTGATTTATTTGTGTGAAATCTGGCTTTTTGAAACTCTACTCTAGGCCCCATGAGCCCGGCTCTTTGGCTATCCACTCCATCTTTTGGCCATTCCTTCTTCTCTGTTGCACCTGCCCCAAAAAGACATTTTCATCTTGTGTTTTCATTCTTTTTTTTTTTTTTTTTTTTTTTTTTTATGATAGAGATTGAGAGAGAGAGAGAGGCAGAGACACAGGCAGAGGGAGAAGCAGGCTCCATGCTCCGGGAGCCCGACGTGGGATTCAATCCCGGATCTCCAGGATCGCGCCCTGGGCCAAAGGCAGGCGCCAAACCGCTGCGCCACCCAGGGATCCCGGTGTTTTCATTCTTATGCCCTCAATTACCATCACATATGCTGACAAGTCCCAAATATTGATCTCTGGCTCACATTTTTCTCCTAAGCTCCCTCCAGCTCACATCTCCATTTGGCTATTCCACAGGCATCTTAGGCTCAAAACAAAATTAACTCTTCATCTTGCTTTGCCTTGCCTCCTCACCTCCACCCAGACCAACTCCTCTTTCCTCTGGGCACCCTCATTCTAGTTGCTCTCTTATATGATGACAGTGCTTAGGTACTGTGATGAAACTCTCTGTATCCTACACTAGATTATAAGCTTCTTTCTCTGGTCTCTGTTCAAAAATGGGGTCTGGGACATAGCCTGTACTCAATAAATATTTTAGGTAAGAGAGTAAAAGGCCTAAGTTAGATGTCCTTGGATTGCTTACTGATCTATTAACAGACATTAGCCCCACAACTGGATTTCTAGTGAGATGGCATTCTGCTCTGTGAGTCTTTTAAATTAACCCAATTGAAACCCAATCCTTCCTCAAAAAGTTTAAAACATAAAATTACCGTGTGATCCAGCAATTTCACTCCTAAATATATACCTAAATAAATCAAAGCAGGGATCCATACAAATACCTTTACATGAAGGATCAATGAAGAATTATTCACAAGTGCCAAAAGGGAGAAATGACACAAGAGTCCATCAGCAGATGAACTGATGTGGTATATCCGCACAATGGAGTATCATTCAGCATTGAGAAGGAATGCAATTCTGAGGCGTGCTGCGATATAGATACACGTTGAAAACTTTATGCTAAGTGAAATATGCCAGACACAACAAATACTGTATGATTCTATCTATATAAGGGCTATCGCCTATCTAAGGATCAGGCCATGAGATAATTCCACAGCTGATCTAATGACTTGATCAACATGGAGAGGCCTTAACTTCTGTGGAACCACAAAGTCACCCAACATGGACTGCAAAACCCACATCCTGCTGAACTACTGTTTAGTCTTGGGGGATGAGTTTTACAGGTTTACAGCTTATTTCACTAGGGAATTTAAGAGATGAATGGTGTTCCCAAGGCCTTTATAAATAGTTTCCTACTTTAATTTTACTGACTGGAATTCTGTTTAAGAAACACAGTGTCCATGGATTATATGAAGTTTGTAAATTAAAAAAAAAAAATCGGGTCTAAAACACATCGCATAGACATGACCTACAAACAAAGTGCCCTAACAGAGATATTCTAGAAGCAAGGCAGTTAAGCTAGAGGGAAAAACTGTACCAGACACATGAGCAAGATCTCCACCTTTTGACTGGTGTACTGGATGACCAGACTGATCACTGTGGCAACACAGCAGGTGCAATCACTTGAGCCTCTTCCCTTCCTTTCCCTCATCCCCCTTCCAAAGGAACACCCCTGCAAGGGCCCCTATATATGAAAATGAAATGTCAATTAGTACAGTGCCTGTCACATAGCACAGATTCAACAAACACTCCTTTCTGTTCCATTTCATACTGAAGTTGCTGAGAAAGCATTAACTCCAAGCACGTCTGCTTTCTGGCCACGTTTCATCAAACAGTCATTCCATTTAAGGTGTAACAATCAAGTAAGTCCTATCTATGAGTCACTGAGACATGACACTTCCTATATATGCATATATAGTAACATAGTTATAAAACACAGATAACAAGACAATCATTTATGTTGATAGAAAAAATATCCACAAAAGACATTTTCCTGTGGTACAGAAATGGGCCTAATTTTGCATTTATTAGGCACTCATTATCACCTTAATTTGGTGCTATTAGAAGAAAGCAGAGTAGTAATTCTACCCCTGGGTAGATTTGATGTGAAAGTAACTGGCAAAAGTAGGTCAGAATTCCACAGAATGGGGAGTTGTGAACGTCAGGTGTCTTATATTAGGTTATAAATCCTGACAAGACGAATGACAGGATCTCCTGAAAGCCTTTAAAATTCGCTAAGGCAATCCCAACTTGTTGAGTGAAAAGCAGCAGGTGTCTCTGGCTAGCCTGATGTGCTTTCTGTAAAGACTGAAGTGAGATGCTCCCACTTTTTGCTGGTCCTGCTTCCAAAAAAATATCCTCTCCTCCTCCAGAGTCACTCTTGCCACCACTAGAATGTGTCCTTTCATCCAAAGGACAGAGGGATCAGAATTGACTGGAAAGTACTACAAGCTTGTGGCCTGTTCCCTATTCTAGTCCAGATGCAACTTCTCTTCATGTTTTGGGTAAAAATAAAGTGTTTCTTTTCTCTCCAGTGTACTAAGCAGAAGTCACTAGGCAGGGATCCCTGGGTGGCTCAGCGGTTTAGTGCCTGCCTTCGGCCCAGGGCATGATCCTGGAGTCCTGGGATCGAGTCCCCCGTCGGGCTCCCTGCATGGAGCCTGCTTCTCCCTCTGCCTGTGTCTCTGCCTCTCTGTCTCTCATGAATAAATAAAATCTTAAAAAAAAAAAAAGTCACCAGGCAGTGTAGTTTGAGTTTTTGAGTTTTTCTTGGATAAAATCGTTAGCTATTTTACTAGATAATATATAGAAAACAACAAAAAAACATTTCTTTAATTCAATAATGATGCTTATATTTCTGTGACATCTACATATCAGTTTCCCATAAAGAAAAACTGTCATCTAAATTTAAGGTCCAATTTTAAATCAGAAAAAATGCACTTTCACAATTTCAAGTAAGGTGAATGATTCATCTCTTTTCTTTCCAAAACGGTCGTTTTTCTAGTAATTCAAAAAATATTCTCTCACTTGGAAACGATCTTCCTAATAATCATTGCACAGTATCCTACCTGAGAAAATTTTTGGAAACATATCATTCTTAACTACTTCTTACCTGAAAGTTTTCTTAAGATTTTATGTAAATTAGTTTACCTCATGGATGATAAAGAAACAATGCTGAACATATAGAAGACAAACATTCAATGAAGACTATTTCATGACTTCAAGCACAGACCATCAGGAATGGTAAAATCATTTGATACCAAAGAAACAAAAGGATTTCTTAAAAAACAAAAAAAACAAAAACAAAACCAAACACTGCCACCAAACAAATTTTCCCCAGGGCCTGCCTCCGATTCCAGACTGGAGGGAAGATGAGGTCTGCAGGGAGAGAGCAGCTGAGCTGCACGCTCCACAGTGAAACAAAAACATGGCCTAGCACATGTGTGAAAGAATACATTTAATTTTAACCAGTGCAAAAAATGAGTTTTCAAAGGTGGTGGTTTAATTTTGAACGTCCCTTTGATTTCCACTTGAAAAAAACCTGCAAGCTTTTCCTCTCACTGCTTCCCAAAGTTCAGTGACAGCAAAACATTAAATCTATGGTGGTGCTGGAAGTTCTGCTAGAGGGACAAGGAGGGATGCAACCTCATGCACTTTTTTTAATCTGCTGAAAGAAAGAGAGAAAGAGAGAGAGAGAGAGAGAGGAGAGAGAAAGGCGGAGAGAAGGAGAGAGAAGAGAAACAAAAACTAATTTTCCAGGCAGGGAAATACTTATAAAACCTTTTATGTCAAAGTCAGGATTTCACAACATAACACACTAATGCGAAATCCAGTAGCACCTGTAAGAGTTAAGCAACTGCTGCCATCACTTAAATGCTTTTTAAAAAATATCTGTAAAAGACTGAAGGAAAAAAGGATAAAGTACATTCTCCAGAGAACAACAAATGTATTTCAAAATAAAAACTGTATTTTTGTTTTTCCTTTTTTCAGTTGTTTTTTGTACAAGAATTCATAATTATCATATAATAACTTATACACAATGGGATCGATCTCTGCTCTCCTTTCCTGTGTCACTTCAAGTCCACATGTTCAGGCTACAGTCCCCAGCATCATTTTTGGATAAATATATTACCACAGTTTGATCTAAATATAGATACATTATATAATACTTGTCTCTGGGAAAAATCAGATTTTAATATTCAAACTTTTATTTATATAATACAGAAATGGAGAAAACTACAAGAGACACACAACCTAATTATGATTTGTAGATGACGATTTCTAGATACTCTCCTACCATAAATGAATAAAATAGTCTTAAGATTTTATTTATATGTGCACTTGTGTCCACCTTATCCCATATACTGTACACGTCTAATGACAATCTGGGAATTTAAAGGTGCAGCCCTCAAATTGTTAAATCACTAAAAAAAGAAAAAAATTAGGCCCTATTGGACAAGGAAAAAACTCACAAAATTTCCAATTTTAAATTTATCAGTAGGAAAATATTAAAAATAATTTTCTGTATATACATATGGGTATATGTATATATTGTATATATTGAATTACACACATGTCTCACATATCAATACAATTCAAGTGGAGACATTTTGGTGAGTTATTTTCCCATTAAATGACAACTATGTCAAAATTTAAAAATATCTTATTACATCATTAAAATAATTCACTTACCATTTCAACAGCTTACACTGTTGTTGTTAATTTTTAACTCTTCGTAACTAAATTCCCTGATCCCTAGTGTTATATCCCCTATTTAAATTAAAATCTGGTGCTCTGTTACTCAGGAACTGATGGATAAAATCACATCTACTTCAAAATTCCATCAATCAAATAAATTTTATTACCTGATTTATCAGAGAAATATCTCAACTCTGAGCTTGTGTACCTAAATTACCCTCCCTATAATAAATAGGTGAGGAAATATCATAAAATAGATGGAGGTAACTTACATGATGTCATAGCACATATAATACACGATGATTAAGTGTCTGATATAAACCTTTCAGAGACACCTGAAAACTCACTTTAGAAACTAACTTTAGAAACAAACCATTTATTTTTCACTCTAATATAAATTAATATGTATGTACTTACATACATACACGTACATATATAAAACAAAATTGTCTAGTGTTGAGTTGCTGTTTGTGAGTGAAAAAATGGTTACAAATTGATTCATTAGCTTAATTTTGTACTTAACAATTCCATCATTTTGGGGTACAAAGTCAGTGCATTTGTAGACTCCATAGAGTCAGAGACTCAGGCATACACTTTAAAAAAGAACCCTCCTCAACATCACAGGCATTGTACAGCAAGAATATATGGACTCTGATGCAATCCCTAACTCCATAAGCAGGCTAGACAGCACTTGGCTTACTTTTAAAATAGCTTCTTAAAAGAAATCTATAAAGAAACACATGTTTGCTAAAAGTCTTTTAAAATTACATCAAAACAACATTAAAACTTGTTCATTGAGAAGAGCCTATTGAATTGAATTCCTGTTTGAAATGCCTAGTTAACAGTTCAGAATATTGCCTTGTGAGGTTTGACTAGAGATGTGGTTGATGTGAAGACCCAGACAGAGTACACGGCTCCAATCCCCATAGTCCTCTGATCGGCTGTTTGATGGAAATGGATCCCCTTTAAAATTGCTATACACCTTAAAATGATCTGTAATAAACAGTTCCCCAATAACCATTATTAGTTGTAAATTGAAATGCATTGATCATTCAGAAAAGATTTCTTGCAAAATATATAAATAAATGTAACTGCATATTCTGTAAATATACTTAACATTGCTAGACCAGACCGTCAATGACGGGCTGCTGTATTTCAGTACTGTGTGTCAAATTTATTAGAAATTTAAAAAGAAAAATTTCCGAGGGACTCAGCTGCCTTCATTAGTTGGCTTTAAAATGTGTAATAAAATGGGAGACAATATCTTCTCGTAAATACATGGAATCAATATGGAAAAGTAAACTATACAGCAGACAAGATTAAAGAACACCAGAGTGTACCAGAGTGGTCACCGAGTGAAATATCTTCCAGTATAAAAAAAGGGAAGAACTCTATACACCCAGTTCTAGTAAGTATGTTTCAATTAAAGATGCAGCTCTCTCTCACTCCTGGCAAGAATTAATTGGTAATGGCACTGCTTCTCAGCAGTGCAAAAATATCCTGAGAAATTATTCAGATTACAACAGAAGACAGGGCTTTCATCACTAAGTTTTTGCACAAAACACAGCTTTAGATATCATAAATAAATAAATTTAAAAAGCAGATAACCTTCACTGTGTTGAACACAAAAAGGGGATGTGACCCAGACATTGTTAATTCTCCCATTAGCTAATATCAGGAAAAAAAAAAAAAGATTGCATTAAGTGTCTATTTATAACTTTCTAGTTAACTATGGCCAATAATATACATGGAGGTAATTTGTAGTTCAAGTTTTTCATCTCTTTTTTTCCCCAACTAGCTACAAGCTGAATTCTAAAATTTACACTGAAATATACAATTCCAATTTTCAAAAGATCATCCTCCTGGAGAAGGAGTGATATTCAAATTTTATGTGCGATCTTGATGCAGAGCCCAAACAGTCCTATGAAGAGAGACAGTATATTTTTTAATCAATTGGCACTGAAATTTAACTTTCCTTAGCTGCATTCTAGTAGCTTGGCCAAGTTATCTCGTAATTCTGTTAGTTCAAATATTTTTCCATCAAGAATTTCTAAGAGTGTCTTCAGGTTATTGCGAAAAGCTTCTTGTTCATTCTGACTTTTCTCCAGACGTTGCTCTAAGTCAGACAGTTGTCCCTCCAGGTCTTTGTTCCGAATCTCTACTTCCTTTAGAGACAAAAAGTGTGATATAGATACACAGGTCAGTTCACGACTCAGAAAACAATGTAACCTTTGTGATTACTCACATGGTGGTAGTTAATGCAGTGTGATGAGCAGGAGGATGAGCTTCTGAATCTCAAGCTAACACAATTTAAGGAGATTCTTAGAATTCTGTTGCCTGAGATATCCATGGTTTACCCACAGGCTTGTTCATGAATCCATCTATCCACCCAAAAGAAACTTCCCGACTGCTTACTTTGTGCCAGGCAACACTCTGGACTCTTCGAATGCCGATGAGGATTAACAATCCATTCTGTGGATTAGCTACATCTCATTTCAGTTTCTGCCCACTGCTTTTTCCTAATGCACAACTGGTAGCCACCTCAGGTGAAAGCAGTCAAAGAAAAGAGAGTGTTTTTTTCTCCTTACTGGCAATTCTGGAGAAAGACCTGTGAGAAGACAACTACTCTCTAACACGAGGCTTCGGGGTCCTCTGGATATGTTAATCTTCGTTTTGCCTCACTGTCAACGAGTGCATGCGAGTGCATGCGGCAGAGGGAATAGCTCGACTGCTAAAAGGGAGTCCGGATTTATGATAAGCATGTGTGTATATATAAGAGAATTGTAAAGCTGACAATTCGAGTGTACTGGAAATCGTGGAAAGAAAAGGAAAAAATGACAAAAGGGAAGTAATAGTTCATGACAAAAATATTAATTAAAAAAATAAAGTCTAGCATACTTAAACATAAAAGGTATTATTGCTCTAAAAATGTTTCTAAACATGACAAATATAATAAGTGATTCTAAAAAAAATAAAATGATCTAATGACCTAGAGATTTAATTTTGGTTAAAAATGCAAATTGAGGGGTACCTGGGTGGCTCAGCCAGTTGGGCATCTCCTTCGGCTTAGGTCATGATCCCAGGGTCCTGGGATAGAGCCCCACATTCATTCAGCTCCCTGCTCCCCAGGGAGTCTGCTTTTCCCTCTCCTTCTGCCCCTCCCTACCACTGGTGCCCTCCTCCCCTCTCTCAAATAAATAAAATCCTAAAAAAATAAATATTCAAATTGAGAAAAAGAGCAGAAATCAACTATGACACTTTAAACAAGCTGTTCAGCTAAGCAATTAATTGAAAGTTAATTTCTCTCAGATGTAAAAGTGAACTTTCCAGAAAGGATATTTAAGTGATTGACACCAATTACATTCATATATGTAAATTATATGGGACAATTAAAACATTTTGGTGTTAGTGGTACATTATGAATCAGCCTCAGAAAATATTGTTTCAAAAAATAATAAAGAATTAAAAAAAGAAAATATTATGTTTCATGGTTTAATAAATACATGGTTATTAATACATGGTTTAAATGTAAATCTCTTTAAAAATTCTATCAAGTCTAAATGGTGGTGGAACATATACTTTTAATTTTTGAAAGACAATCTGGTAAATGTTAAATAAAAAAAAATGAATATGAAGCAGCACAGTGCAAATGAGCAAACACTGGTGTGCATGAGGACAAACACTGGAAGTTCCTGTACAAATAGGAAAGAGTTGTTAGGATTATGGGCATGTTCTTCCAAAATTTACTTTTCTTACAATACTTGTAAATATTACACTTTTGAGAAAAATAATTAGGAAAGTGGCTTGAATACATAAAAGAAAGTAATCCTGATCTAGGATTCTGAACATAAAGAAATGTTCGCTTGCTTTGACAGAAATAACTCGACTGAGGCTTAAGCAAGAATGCCACAGAGGAGCCGCAAGTACCTGGGAAAATATAAGGAATACAGCAACTCTAATGAGTAATAAATGAAGAATTTAAGAAATCCCAATCTAATATTAAAGCATTTATTGTTAGATGTTCCAGGTATGTTTCTAATCTCTCCCCTTTGAATAATCTACGAAGTGAAAATAAATAAACTGAGAGCAGGGTCTGAAACCAATAAAATACTTATAAATTCAGAAGCCACATTCATGGAGGCTCCAAACTAGGAGGCAAAAAACAGACCCTCAGATCAAATGTAAAAATTCCACTCATGATTGCACAGCATGCTCCCTGGCCTGCTTAAACAATAAGCTTAAGAGTAGAATGTTTCCAACTATAAAAATAGACCAAATGCCATTTACTAGAAAACACCCACTTCACCAGGCACCACCCAGTATGCCCTCTACAGCCTTCCTTGAAATGAAAGGCTTCGTTGTTCTCCTTGCCAATCAATGAAACATGCAAACATTTTCAATGGAAGCATGCAAAACACCAAATTTCCTCAGCTATTAAAATTGCATTGTTCTCTCTAGACAGAGTTCCATACTATCAGCCCTTTCTCTGATTGGAGGGATTTTAGTAGTCGGATAACAAAAGGGGTCTGATACAGTGCTGACAGTGCTGGTCTATTCTGAGGCAGAGAATATAATCCTAGAGCAAGAATGGCCACCACAAGGCCACCACGAGGCTCTGGCTGGTGGGAACCTGCACTGCATGTCAGTACACGTAAGCATGTGCCAGGGGTATCCACAGACCTAGTTCAGTCCTGATAAAAAATGGAAGCCAGAAGCTAACTCTCTTTCGAGTGCTTTAAAGGGCAAAAATGGCAAGTATAAAATTTTAGTAGGTAGAAGGTCACGCTCTGTGTTTATTAGATATGGAACCTAAACACTAGAGTGATTTAAAAAATTTACACAATTATTACCATCATCAACGGGACCAGATCAGCCTCATTTTCTGTAAATTTAAAATCCTGCATTTTTAATCTAAATAAAGTTACAGAAAAAGTGTCTTTGGCATCGATTCACATCTTAAGCTGTTACAAGATACACTACCCTAATATATCAAGCTTCATATGTAACGTGACATATAAATCATCAAAATTAGAATTAGTTATTCAACAGAAAAATGGGCAGCAGACACACACAAATTTTTTAGAGACATTCAACAATTATTTACTAAGCATCTTCTATGTACTCGCAATAGAGATAGAACAGAAAATAAACAAAGATGGTTCCTGTTTTAATGCAGCATGCATTCTAGAATGAGGATGCTGGGAACAAAAAAGTAAACACCACTTCCGAGATGCTGCGGTAATGGTGACTATACGCGGAGATCTCCCAACCATCCTCCCAAACTATCTAAGTCAATAATAAGAGTAACGTCGCACACATTCCAGGACTTCAAAGTGACCAGCAGAAATAGAGCCATACAAACTCCAACCAATTTCCAGCAAAGACATTTCCCAAGCTTGCTCTCTAACCCTCTGCAGAGGGCAAGGCAGGGTCGTGGGGCAAGGAGAGCAGAGGGAAGAGGAAAACAAAAGGCTTAAGACTGAACTCTCATAACCCTAAGGAACATGGCTGGAAGTGCTGAAATACTGGAAAAATCATCAAATAAACAAACAAGGTCCTGGTGACCCAGAGCAGACTACAAGGAAGGGACTTATCCGTATACACGAGACCCAAGGCAATCCTGGAAAAGTGACACTTCTGAGGAGAAATGGGCAAAACGAAGAAAGAGAAAGGAACCTGCTAGAATCCTACCGCAAAGGGGCAGAAGCAACAAAGAGAAATTTAGAATCTTTTAAGACAAGAGACAATTAAAACACTGAAGGATGTGTAGGCTCTCCCTATCTCCCAAAAAGAGGGTGCTCTCTCTCCAAAATAAATAAATCTTAAAAAAGGAAAAAAGCAACATTAAAACAAGGTAATAATGGAGTGGCATTTTCAAGAAACTCAAAGAAGGAAAATTACAAACCAGTAATTTTATATCTACCTGTCACTGAAGTACAAAGTCTTAAAAAACAACTTAAACCATGAGCTTTTCTGGAACCGTCTACTAAAGGATAAGCTTCATCCAACCAACAGATCATTGTGGAAACTTTAGAGAAAGGACTGATGGTGACCATGTACTATATGTAAGAAAAAAGACTAAAACAAAGGTGGATGATGGTTAAAAAATAATATAAAATGTTACTTTTTTTTTTTTTTAAAGACTGTATTTATTTATTTGACAGAGAGCAAGAGAAGATGGAGGAGCAGAGAAAGGAAGTCAAGCTGACTCAAGCCGACTCCAAGAGCTGAGTACAACAGAGCCCAGTGCGGAGCTGGATCCCACACATGACCTGAGTCAAAACCGAGCTGGACACTTAACCAACTGAGCCACCATGGAGCTCCCCCAGAATGTTACTTAGTCTGCCAAGGCAGAAATAATGCAACTAAAAAACAGGAGAAAAAAAAAAAAAGGAAGGAAAAGAGAAAAGCAGAATAAGCTTCTATTTATTGAGAACATAATAGTTCAAAGTCAATTATCATTAAAAACTACCAAACTAGGGGGCCTGGGTGGTGCAGTTAGTTAAGCATCTGACTGTTTTGGCTCAGGTTGTGATCTCAGGGTCGTGAGATCAAGTCCCATGTCAGACTCCAGGCTTAGTGTGGAATCTGCTTGGATTCTCCCTCCCTCTCCCTCCATCCCTCCCGCTCATGCTCTCTAAAGTAAATAAATATTAAATATAAATAAATAAAAACTAACAAACCAGACAGTGAAGTGTAAATATGAACTCAGGTGAATTGGAGTATTTTTAAAAGGTTTAAGTCTAAAGTTAACCACTACAGCAAAGTTAAGACCATCTCAAATATCAAAAGATATAAAAAAGGGCCAAGAACATATCATATAGAGAAAGAAAAAAAATCCAATTAACAAAATACACAGGGATTATAATGATAAACTGAATCAAAACATAATAATCATATTGATAAATATGAATAAGTTACCAAGTAAAAGGAAGAAAATTCAGTTGGGCTCACAAAACACTATCTATGTGTAAACACTGAAGCAGTCACAAAAACTGGTTTTACATGAGGTCACAAAATAGCAGTATTAAGTTACATTGAATATAAATATTATAAAAAAATACTCTGATCACAATGCAGTAAGACTAGGAATTGAAAACAAAATCGTGAAATAGAAAGGTCCTTCCAACGAGCAATTCATTTAGGAAGGCCAAAAATAACGGGATGGGTGCAAGATAATGAGGGATTGTGATACTGGTAGAAAGAGTAGCAAAGGATGGCATATTAATGTTAAAAGCCACAGCACACAATGGAGATATAACCATTATATTTAGGTACCAAGCATCTTTATAAAGCAGAAATTACAGGAGTTTTAAGGAGACACAGATAAAAACAGATAAATGAGAGACTTCACTATGTCAATACAGGACAGATCAAGGAGAACAAAGGAGAGGTAACAATATAGAAGACATAAATTACAAAGCCAACAAAGAATATTATAAAAGTTGACCATATATAAGATCACACAAAAAAAGCACAGTAAATTATGTAAAGCAGAAATTATATAAACCCTTGTGATTATAAGACTGTAAAACTAGAACTTAAGAACTAAATCCAAAAAATAAAAAGCTTATGCCACCAGGAAATTAAAGCACCTTCTGTTATTTTTTACTTCTTTAAGAAAGAGAGAGAATGAGCAGAAGAGAAGGGCAGAGGGAGACGCAGAAGGAGTAGCTGGCTCCCCACTAAGCAGAGAACCCCAAGTGGGGCTTGATCCCAGGACTTTGGATCATGACCTGAGCTGAAGGCAGACGCTGAACCAACTGAGCCACCCAGGTGTCCCTAAAGTGCCTTCGTTTAAACACTTCATCATGCAAGGAAAATAAGACCAAAAATACAGAATTTCACAAAATAAGGATAATGAACACACTAAATATCAGAATCTATTAAATACACCTAAAGCAATGATCAGAGGAGAATCTATAGCTTTAAACACTTATACATAAAAGTGAAAGAATGAAAATAAAGGAGTAGGGACACCTGAGTGGCTTAGCAGTTGAGCATCTGCCTTTGACTCGGGGCGTGATCCTGGAGTCCCGGGATCAAGTCCCACATCCGGCTCCCTGCGAGGAGCCTGCTTCTCCCTCTGCCTATCTCTCTGCCTGTCTCTCTGTGTCTCTCATGAATAAATAACTAAAAAAATCTTTTAAAAAAAAATAAAAGAAAGGAGTAAAATTCTCTTACACTTGTAAGAGAAAGAATAAGAAGAAAAACCAAGACAAAGTACTAGGCAGGAATAATAAAGATAAAAAGAAATGCATAAGGTAGTGGATAGAAAAACAGTGGTAATGGTTAGATGTATCATTGCTTAACTTTACTTAATCAAGAAGAAAAGGACAATGGACAACCATATAAAATAAGAAATAAGGGATCCCTGGGTGGCGCAGCGGTTTGGCGCCTGCCTTTGGCCCAGGGCGCGATCCTGGAGACCCGGGATCGAATCCCACGTCGGGCTCCCGGTGCATGGAGCCTGCTTCTCCCTCTGCCTGTGTCTCTGCCTCTCTCTCTCTCTCTCTCTCTGTGACTATCATAAATAAATAAAAATTAAAAAAAAAAATTAAAAAAAAAAAAAGAAATAAGAGTTCTTGCTGACTATGTGAACCCTAGATGGAAGCTCATTGTCTGCAAAAGAAACCTGATGCTGTCAACACTCAAAGACTAGATAGTTTCAATATGCCAGCCATTATTCCGGAGCACAGAAAATGAATATAGTGTATGGGTTACAACTGAAGTATTACCTGTGTGCAAAATATAACCCTGATACCTAAATTTTATAAATACAGCTCCCCCCAAAAGAACAAAGTTATAGACCAATATCACAAATGAATATCATATAAAAATGATAAATAATAAAGAACAAAAATCTAACACCACATTAAGAAAATAAGATACCATAGCTAACTGGTATTTATTCCAGTCATACAAAGGCAGTTTGGTATTAGAAAATCCATTAATAAAATAAACCATATAAAATAGATCTAGGGAGGAAATTATGTTATCTCTATAAATACTAACCAAAAAAAAAAAAAAAAAAAAAGCCATTAACAAAATTCAACACTCATTCCTGGTAAAAAACACTTTAAGAAAATAGGAATGAAGGACACACTGATAACGTGATAAAATGTACTTTAGGTTATAGCCAGCATTTTACTTAATGGAAAAATACTAGGGGCATTTTCACTAAAATGAGGGACAAGATAAGCCCGTCATCTCCACCACTGTTTAACATTGTACTGGTGTTTTTAACAGGTGTAGTTTGACAAAAAAAAAAAAAAAAAAAAAAAATCAACAGAAGCTTAAGAATTGGAGGAATAAGGGGCACCTGGGTGGCTCAGTGGTTAAATGTCTGCCTTTGGCTCTAGGATCGAATCCTGCATCAAGCTCCCTGAGGGAAGCCTGTTGCTCCCTCTGCCTGCGTCTCTGCCTCTCTTTCTGTGTCTCTCATGAATAAATAAATAAAATCTTTAAAAAAAAAAAAAAAAAGAATTGGAGGAATACAAGTAAAATGATCTCTGTTTACAGATTATGCTACTATACCTAAAAATTCTTACAGAATCAATTGCAATAAGTGACAAAACTAGCTCAAATAATAAAACAATTTAGTTGTAGTAGGATATAAAAATAGCATACAGAATTCAACAGCTTTCAAATATACAAACAATTGATTAAAAGATATGATAGAGAAAAACCTATTTGAAATAGAAAAAAAGATAAAATATTTATATGCAAGAAATATGCAAAACGACATGATGAAACCTTACAACACTACTCCTGAAAACCACAAAAGTAGTTGTAAACAAATCGGAGGACATCCCTTATTCATGGATAGGATGGAAAAACTTCAAAAAAATATTGCTTCTCCTGAAATCATATTATAAATTTTAAGCAGTCCCAGTAAAATTTTTTTATAGAGCTGTACTTTTAGTTGACACAAAAGATGGTATTGAATACTGAATTTCATATGATAAAATAACTATGTAAGAATATTGAGAAAAACAATGAAAAAGACACTCTGTGAGGAGTACCTGACCCTATCAGATATTAAAGCCTCCACCACTAATGCAATGTGGTACTGATGCATTAACAGAGTGACTAGTAGGCTGGAATAGGAAGTCCAGAATAGATCAAAATGCACAGAGAAATCAAGTATCTTCAATCTCAGGGGATCCCTGGGTGGCGCAGCAGTTTGGCGCCTGCCTTTGGCCCAGGGCGTGATCCTGGAGACCCGGGATCGAATCCCACATCAGGCTCCCGGTGCATGGAGCCTGCTTCTCCCTCTGCCTATGTCTCTGCCTCTCTCTCTCTCTCTCTCTCTCTGTGACTATCATAAATAAATAAATTAAAAAAAAAAGTATCTTCAATCTCTAGAGAAAAGAATGAAGTTTTATTTTTTTTTTTAAAGATTTTATTTATTCATAGAGACACACACAGAGAGAGAGAAAGAGAGAGAGGCAGAGACACAGGCAGAGGGAGAAGCAGGCTCCATGCAGGGAGCCTGACGTGGGACTCAATCCAGGGTCTCCAGGATCACGCCCTGGGCTGCAGGCAGCGCTAAACCGCTGCGCCACCAGGGCTGCCCAAGAATGAAGTTTTAAATAAACGGTAATGAGATAGCTGGACAGCCACTTGGAAAGATACGACTGAATCCACATCTCATAGCACATACAAAGGAATTAACCCAAAATACTCAGAGAGCCACATGTAAAAAATGAAACCTTCTAAGTACTAGAGGGGATATACAGATGAGTCCCTATATCATCTGAGTTTGGAAAAGAGCTATCTAACTATATGATCCACAAGCCAGAACCAAAAAAGAAAAAAGTTAGGACTACTACATAAACCACCATCTTAGGCAAAGTCAAAAAACAACATACTGGGGATAAAATATTTTTAACATGTAATCAGATATATAAAGAACTTTTGAAAAAGGACCAAAAATCCTATAGGGAAAAGGCAAAAGGCATGAACACCCAATCCACACATGTACAAACAGATACTGAAATGACCTTTAAGCTTATGAAAGATGTTCATGTCCCTCATAATAATGAGATATGTAAATTAAAACCATCATTTCTCACCTATCACATAATTAAAAAGTATGACAACACATTTTGATGGTGAGGCTATGGAGAAAGAGGCACTCACGATAGTGGTATGAGTGGGCCCTGGCATTATGGAGGGGAATCCATTATGGAGGGGAATCTGACAATGTTTAACATAACTACATGTGTGTTTATCTTTTCACTTAGAAATCTTGCTTCTAAGAATCTATCTTGGGGGATGCCTGGCTAGCTCAGTCAGAATAATACGAGATTCTTCATCTTGGGGTAGTGAGTTCGAGTCTCACACTGGGTGCAGGGATTACTTAAAAAAAAAAAACTTAAAAAAATCTATCCTGAAGATACACCTCCATCATTAACAAAATACCTATGCACAATATTACTTATTGTAGTATTGTTGCAGAGCACTGGAAACAACCTAAATACCGACATAAAGGAGTGGCTGAATAAACTATCACGCACACAAATGAAGGACTTTTCAGCTATAAAAAGTATGAACAAGATCTCAATGAACTGACAGTGATTTCTGGAATATATTTTAGGTTAAAGAAGCAACATGCAGAAGAGTAATCTAGATCATGTTACCATTTTAAAAAGGGGAGGAGGTTTCGTATACTCAGTAAATGCATGCATATATAAAAGAATGGGAAAGAGAATATGAAAACGGAGTACAATAGGATACAAATAAACATAAGTATGTTTTAATGAATAACCTAACCAATTGCAAGGAGGGGAAGAACTAACTTGACAAACTTTTGAGCATAGGCTGAGGATGAAAGAATTATAGTGATCTCTAGCTGGTAAAGTTTTGTTTGCATTTTTTTGTGGTGGTATGAATTAGTAATTCAAAAGCCATTTTCTGCTAAGATTGAGAAATTAAGTAAACATACTATAGATAATAAGAATCAGGTATCTTGGTATTGGGTAAAGGAATTACAAATATGAATATGGAGGCAGCCAGAATAAACTCCATTGTATTACACTGTACTGGGAGGTATGAGTAAGAATTCATTTTTTTATATATGTATATAGCCATGTATATATGGAATTCCAACATCAAAATAATATATATGACAACTAAATGTGACACAGGATCCTGGAATAAATCAAATTTTAAACTTTGTTATAAAGGAGATTATTATATTATTAAGAGAATTATGGGAAATTGAATAAGGTCTGTAGATAGGTAACTTCTTGATTTTGATGATCACATAAAATAATGCCTTACTTTTCAAAAATACACACCAAAGTGTTTAGAGGTAAAGAGATACTGTAATCTGCAAGTTATTCTCAAAGATTTTACTGAAAAAATATATATTCAGAGGGAGAGAGGAGGAGAGAGAGAGAGAGAAAGTTCCAGAATAGTAAAACAAATATGGCAAAAAATAGTAACATTTGGGAAAGGTTAAAGGTATATAAAAAGCCTTTGTATTATTCTTGCAACTTTTTATTTTATTTTTAAAGATTTATTTATTTATTCATGATAGAGAGAAAGAGGGGCAGAGACACAGCTCCCGGCTCCATGCCGGGAGCCTGACGTGGGACTCGATCCCAAGACCCCAGGATTGCGCCCTGGGCCAAAGGCAGGCGCTAAACCTCTGAGCCACCTAGGGACCCCTTCTTGCAACTTTAAAAAAAAATTATTTATTTATTCATGAGAGACACACAGAGACAGGCAGAGACACAGGCAGAGGGAGAAGCAGGCTCCCTGTGTGAAGTGCAATGTGGGACCCGATCCCAGGGTCCTGGGATCACACCCTGAGCCAAAGGCAGGCACTCAACCACTGAGCCACCCAAGCGTCCCTATTCTTGCAACTTTTAAGTCTGAAATTATTTCAAAATAAAGTTTAAAAATGAAATAAACAGGACCACTTTGGACAGTGATAATTGCTATTAGGAAAATAAAACATGGTAATATTACAAAGAGTATTTGGGGTGGAGTGGGGGGGACCTTGCAGAGTAGTGCTTAAATTGAGAAGTTGGAGAAATTAACACATGAGCCTAGGCCTACATTACAAGCGGGAGCCCACCCACCTGAAGGTCTGAAAGCTTCCCTATCCTGTTCTGGGTAGGTTGTTTTCCTGTGTGTGTGTTTTAATTATTATTTATTTATTTGACAGAGAGAGAGAGAGAGAACACAAGCCAGAGGCAGAGGCAGAGGCAGAGGGAGAAGCAGAATCTCTGCTGAGCAGGGAACCGAACATGGGACTTGATCCCAGGACCCTGAGATCATGACCTGAGTGAGCCAAAGGCAGATGCTAAAGCATCTGACTGAGCCACCCAAGTGCCCCCCTTCATAGGTTGTTTTTGAAACAAGCATTTTCTTTTAAGATTTTATTTATTCATGAGAGGCACATAGAGAGAGGCAGAGACACAGGCAGAGGGAGCAGCAGGCTCCATGCAGGGAGCCCGAAATGGGACTCAATCCCAGGACTACAGGATCACACCCTGAGACAAATATAGGCGCTTAACCGCTGAGCCACCCAGCCGTCCCCTGACGAGCATTTTTGATATTTGGTGAAAAAAGAGGTAAGAATAGGAGCCAGCTTTAAAATTCAATTATCAATCAATTAATGATGAAATACATTTAGAAATTTATTTAAAAAAATCACCCCTTGGTTTCTCAGGGACTATGGGTATCTAACTAGTAAAAAAGTTTTAAAGAACCATCAGGAATGTCTCGACAGCTTGGCCGCCTGAAGCAGTGTGATGGTAATACAGAAAGAATAGAAACTTTGGAATTAAAATAAATTTAGGCCTCACCACTTTCTAGATCAGTGCCTTGAAAACTTGTTAACACCTCTGAACCAACTGCCTTCTTTTTGAAAATGGGGATACCACCCCCGTTAGCGTGAGAATTTGAGCACAAGTATGCAAGTGCTTGGCAAATGCCTGAATCATAGCAAGGACTCAGGAAAGGGTAGCCTAAACCTAAGGAATAAAAAACAAAGCTACATCAAATTTCCCCTACTTTTTCTAGCCCTGATTACATGCTTCATCCTTACTTCTACACCAAGCTTTGTCAATCTTGGCACCATTGACATTTTGGGCCAGATACCTGGAAGCTTAGCAGCATTCTTGACTTCAACCTACTAGATGTCAATAGTACTGCCTGAGTTGTGAAAATCAAAATTGTCTCAGCACGTTCCTAAAAGTCCCCTGTAGCACAAAACTCCTCCCCCTCGAGAACCACTAATTTACAGAGATCATTAAAATGTGGGAACAACATTTAATAGGGCTAACCAAAACAAACCACCTTATTTTTCCCAGTCTCCTGAAAGTCAGTGATAGGAGAGAGGGAAATGTTTCATGCCACATAAAGAACCTATTTCCTTTATGAAGGGTCTCTACTGTTGCAGAATTCTGACTATCTATATAAACGGAGACTGGATAAATAACATTTACAAGCTTCAGTTTCCTCAGATGACTATTACAAGAAGTAAATGCATAATATAAGTAAAGTACTGAGCACAGTGTCTGGCATACAGTAAGCACTCAATACAAGATATTCTCATTATAATTGAGGTACTCCTTCTATCTCTGAGCTTTCAGGTCCCACTTAAAATCTCTTTTCCAAAATTCCTCACTCTGTACATATATTTATTTCTACTACCAACTTTATTTTTTTAAAAGATTTTATTCATTTATTCATGAGAGACACACACAGAGAGAGAGGCAGAGACACAGGCAGAGGGAGAAGCAGGTTCCATGCAGGGAGTGGGACCTGATCCCAGGACGCCAGGATCATGCCCTGAGCTGAAGGCAGACGCTCAACCACTGAGCCACCCAGGAGTCCCTACTCCCAACTTTAAAGTGGTCCTAACCTTTCTTTATAGAGAACTGGAGTGTAAGCCAAGTGCCTAAAGCACCAAGAGACTTTGAAAATGAATTCTAAAAATCTTCCCTAACTGCTATTACAGGATATATGTATGCAAATTAGAGTCAGGAAACATATTATTTATGTAAAAAGTGAATAAAATTAATTAGAATAAAGGAAGAAAAACGGCACTAATTTAATTTCCAATAGGGCACAACTATTTCTGCAATTCATACTAATTAGTTCAGTGTAAAAAAAAATGAGAACTCTTCAATTGAATGAGATCCATTTGAGAAATTCTCTTTAAATTCAGGGTATTTTGGGAAGCCTGGGTGGCTCAGCAGTTGGGCGTCTTCCTTTGACTTGGGGTGTGATCCCGGGGTCCCGGGATCGAGTGTCACATCGGGCTTCCTGCAGGGAGCCTGCTTCTCTCTCTGCCTATGTCTCTGCCTCTCTCTCTGTGTCTCTCATGAATAAATAAATAAAATCTTAAAAAATAATTAAAAATAAATTCAGGGTATTTTTATGTTAAAGTGTAGACATTTCTAAAATAATTTACTAAAGACAATTTATAAACGACCATCTATGATGATCAAATGCTACCTAGATGAAGTTATCATAATTTTTGAAGAATCAAAGATTAAACATAAATCAGAACTCCTGGAAAAATGACTGAGAGTCTACAAAATGAAATTTCAGAAAGTCATTACTATGTGAAAGAATGATTGATGCCACTCTATGCAGAAATGAAATAAAAATGTTTTTATAACCCACCTGTAGTTTCTGAGTCAAAGAATCCCTCTGTTCTTGTAGTTCTCTGGCATTATCAATTTCTTGTTTTAATCTTTCTATTTCCTAGAAAAAGTAGAGCAATGTCTTTAGCAACAATATTTAAACTAAATCAAGGAAAGAAAAGGTCTTATTTCTCCCTGAAATTACGGTCCAAGTTCTTAGAAAAAAATTTTTTTAAAAACATTCCTTTATGCTGATTTTTTTGAGAGGTGAATTTGTCTTTTTGGGAATGTTTTCTAGTACATGATCATCTTCAGCAATACGTCTACTTGGTGGCTGTGGTACAGCACTGCTTAGAAACCGTAATCACAACATTTTAAGGCTGCTTCAAGCTTTGTGGATATAATTCTTTCTTGGGATATTAAATCTTATGACTGGAAACCAGAGAAAGCAATAGTTTGGAAAATTCATTTAAACCTTTCACGGTTTTCTTTGGATTTTATGAATGTAACTTTCATACAGAAGGCAAGAAACCTTCAGGCTGACTGCCTCACCATAGTTCCTAACAGCAGAAACAAGGATGGAGAAGATATGGACACATATCAATCAAAAAAAATTTCATTCCCCCCACCCCCGCCACAACATCCCACAAGCTTATTTTATTCCATCAAGTACCTGTAAATCTGACAGAGACTTCAAATATTTTGTACATATATGCTAGCCAGATTACACAGATGAGTGAAAAGTAGCAAATACCTCTTCCTTCACTTTCAGCGTCTCTTCCAGTTCTTGTATTGTTTGATTTAATTCTGTCTTGTGAGTATGCACTGCATTAGCTTGGCTACTAACACATTCAAGCTCAGTCACCTGAAATGAAATGTAAATACAAGTTAAATTATACGACTATGTCAAAAGATTTCTTGCCAAAAATATAATAAACCCGATAGGTAAATCATAAATTTGAAACAACACATGAAAATCAATTTTGAGGGGATCCCTGGGTGGCTCAGTGGTTTGACGCCTGCCTTTGGCCCAGGGTGCGATCCTGGAGTCCCGGGATCGAGTCCCGCGTCAGGCTCCTGGCATGGAGTCTGCTTCTCCCTCCTCCTGTGTCTCTGCCTCTCTCTCTCTCTATGTCTATCATAAATAACAAATAAATAAATATTTTTAAAAAAATCAATTTTGAGATACATTAAGACACTTAAGGTAGAATGAATAGATTCTTTAAGGACATGAATTTAGGACAAAAAAAAAAGACTAGGGGAAATAATTATTCATATGGCTTGCTCATGGAAAGAGCTAGGAAACTTAATTGATTAATGACAGTTAAGAAATCCTATTATGAAAGGCTTCTTTAAAAATTTCTTATCAAAACATATTCAAAATCAGCTATAACCATCTGCCTTCCATCTGTAGCTTTCAAGTTAAACATGGCTTCTGAAAACTGGCCTTGCAGAAGTGAGAAATTTTTTAAATATATTTCCAAATTGTAAGAGAATCTGGAAGAAAAGATACGCTTAAAATACAACTTAAATCATTCAATACTAGAATGACTTCACATCAATAGTGTCTCTGTAGCCAAAGACAACATTCTTTAGTCAATAAGAATGTACTAAGGGCCCAAAGAGCTACATAACTTGTAATGAGCACTTTAAGAGAACAGCAAAGGGCAGTAGCCCTAAAAGTTATACCATCCAAAAACACTATTGAGCCAACAGTCAAAATAGAAGTCAACATAAAAACAGACACACATACCCCATCACAGCCCTTCACATGCATTAGGATCTTATACATTTTGGCTGACTAGAATGCAGTAAGTTCTAGACCATTAGGGAAACAGTAAATCCACTTTCACATTTTCCAAATATATACTAACCCTCCATAAATGTCACTCTACCTTTCCTAACACTTTCTTCCCTTCTACTCATGCACTAATAGTCTTGTGCAGACCCTTATCATGTAGGCCTAGATTATAGCAATGGACCACCAGAGGACATAATTATATAATTTCTGTCTATTTTTACCTCTCCTGTAAACTAACATTCATCTATCGTTGTGTAACTCCTCCATTCAAAGCCATTCAAAGGATCATTTCTTACAGCCCTCGGGTCTTGCATATACCAGCCCTAAACAATTTAACCATCCTCATCACCCAAGACACTCACACTATGTAAATATGTGGTTTTTCCAACTAAAGGTAGGCAAGTCTCCTCATCCTAAGAATAAACCACTCTCACACCCATCTTGCTGACTTCACTAGAATGTCCACTCTTACTGCTGAAGCCAATCAGACATTACCAAACCTTCAGCTCTCAGCTCAGCATGTACTTTCAACAGAAAATCATTCCTTAATCTACTTAATCCCTCTAGGCTCTCTCCTGTCCTGTGGTCCACAAAACGAAACATATTCAAAATCTTGGCAATTATTTCCTTATTATTCAATATATATGAGTTTTCTTTGTCCAATTAGACAATCAATTGCTTATGGGGAGAGTTCCATTTCTGATAATGATGGAGTACTTTTTACTGGAAAAACTTTTCTATAGATAAAAACTGCAAATCATGACCAAAATGTAAAATTCAACTGTTTGAATGCCCTGGTAAGTGACCAAATAGAGCAAAAGACAGAAAGAAAGCAGTAACATTGGGTGAGATACAAATTTACACATCATTTTGCTTGAAGGCACTCTAGTCTGGCTCCATTGCTTGACTAGAAGTTAAGCTGAAACCTGTGGTCTTATTTCCCTGAGGAGCCTGAGGATCTGGGGACTCCTTAGAACAGCTGAAACAGCTAGAAATTGAGAGAACTATATGAAGAGAGTCCCCAAATAAACATACAGACTTCCTTCAAATCTTTGGCTGACCCTTGAACTACATGTGCACAGATAAGAATCCAAGGAGTCCAGCATGGTGGGGTTGGGAGGAGGTGGAAGGCTGCAAGAGCTAAGCTGTGGTAGTGCTCACCACAGAAAGAAGAGTGTGATGTTCTAGTCTCACTAAATCAGAGGACGTTGGTAATTACCTCAAGCTTTCCACTGAAAGCACCAGAAGGATTATGTCTTAGAAATAAAGATTTCCCAGGACTAGGGAATTCACCATAGGGTTAAGGGCAAAATTAATATAAACAGACTTTCATGAAGGCTAAGTCCACACTTTCACAATTGCAAGTAAATCTGTAAGGAAGTTTAACTGCTTGCTCAAAAATCAACCTCATTCAGAGTCAGAGAAGAGAATCTATGGGGTGTATATTGTCTAATTTAAAATGTCTAACAGACAACTGAAAATGAATAGGCACGTGAAAAAAACAGGAAAACACAAAAGCTGCCCCTACACCCCTCTGGCCCAAACTGCAAAGGAAGTCAGGCTAAAGGGAAATGATAACTGATGGAAATTCAGATCTACAAGAAGCAAAGAAGAGCACTGAAAATTATAAATATGTAAATAAATAGATTTCATTTCTCAAATCTCTAAAATTCAATTCATTCTATAAACCAAAATTTCCTTAAGGGCAAAAATTACAGAATAAGGGGATTATACTAGCTCTTCAGTGACTATTGGCTCATGAGTTAACTGTCATGGATTAAGTTTTTCTTTAAAAGATTTTATTTATTTATTCATGAGACACAGACACAGAGAGAGAGAGAGAGAGAGAGAGGCAGAGACACAGGCAGAGGGAGAAGCAGGCTCCATGCAAGGAGCCTGACGTGGGACTCGATCCCGGGTCTCCAGGATCACGCCCTGGGCTGAGGGCGGCACTAAACCACTGAGCCACCCAGGCTGCCTGGATTAATTTTTTTATTGTAGTGAAGAACACATAATAAAATATAGCACCTTAACCACTTTTAAATGTACAATTTAGTAGTGTTAAGTATGCTTTACACTGTTGTGAAAAAGATCTCCAGAACTTTGTCATCTTGCAAAATGGAAACTCTATACTATTAAACAACTTCCTTCTTCCTTCTCATAAGTTAACCTTTATACATATAATAGGATGACATTTACTCAGGTTTCTTACTCTCCCTCCCTGTCTCTATTTCATTTCTAAATTACTTCTCATGTTATCCTTATCCTACTACTTCCTCAAATTGTGCTCTGGTAGTAAGCCCATTTCTTATTGTCTATGAAGTTCATTTCTTTGGCATCCTTCCTAAAAAAGGAAATCAGTGGCATCTACTTCCTTTTGGGTAAATGCAAATGCTTTAAACACAAAAAAATGTTTCACAAGTAATTGTTTGGGCTACTAATATAACTCACACTGGAATTTCTGATTTTCTTTTCCTGTATGAAGTTTCAAATACAGGTGCCCCCCACTTTCTTAAGTTTGCATTATGCCACTTCATAAAGGATCTGTATTAGTATGGTAACAGTTTTTCGGGGCAAAACTAAAAATCATCCTCAGAT
The DNA here is from genome assembly GCF_003254725.2 of Canis lupus dingo. NCBI lineage: Eukaryota > Metazoa > Chordata > Mammalia > Carnivora > Canidae > Canis > Canis lupus. The sequence goes on along the minus strand of NC_064245.1, from coordinate 27,410,206 downwards.
TTGTAAGTTAGCAAAAACAGACACTAATGTAGGTCTTTTGTAAAAACAAACTAACATAATGTGAACTTCTGGAAAGTAGGGAATACTCTTCACTTTATACCACTTTGGCTTAGGAAAGGTTTCACAAGAATGCTTTATTTTTGGATAGTGAGGAAAACCTCACTATCCACTATCCTCATTGTATAAGCAATTTTTATTTTATTATTTATTTATTATTTATTAATAATAAATTTATTTTTTATTGGTGTTCAATTTGCCAACATACAGAATAACACCCAGTGCTCATCCCGTCCAGTGCTCCCCTCAGTGCCCGTCACCCATTCACCCCCACCCCCCGCCCTCCTCCCCTTCCACCACCCCTAGTTTGTTTCCCAGAGTTAGGAGTCTTCATGTTCTGTCTCCCTTTCTGGTATTTCCTACCAATTTCTTCTCCCTTCCCTTGTATAAGCAATTTTTTTTTTTAAATTTTTATTTATTTATGATAGTCACAGAGAGAGAGAGAGAGAGAGGCAGAGACACAGGCAGAGGGAGAAGCAGGCTCCATGCACCGGGAGCCCGACGTGGGATTCAATCCCGGGTCTCCAGGATCGCGCCCTGGGCCAAAGGCAGGCGCAAAACCGCTGCGCCACCCAGGGATCCCCGTATAAGCAATTTTTATAAAGAATTTGTTACCTATGTTTTTAAGTTGTTCCTTCTTTAACAAACAATAAAAATAATAAAAGCATCTATCATCAACTAAGTGCAAACTTGTTGATTCATTTTCTCAATTCTACAGACTATATATTATTATTCCTATTTTATAGATGAGAATACTGAGCAGAAAGGGATACCTTACCAAAGGTCACACAGGCAGTGACAGAATAGAAAAATATTTTTTTATTTTTATTTTTTTTTAAGATTTTATTTATTTATTCATGAGAGACACAAAGAAAGAGAGACAGACAGACAAAGGGGCAGAGACACAGGCAGAGGGAGAAGAAGCAGGCTCCCTGCAGGCAGTCTGACGTGGGACTTGATCCCAGGTCCCCAGGATCACACCCTGGGCAGAAGGCGGCGCTAAACCACTGAGCCACCCGGGCTGCCCTATATATAGGTTCTAACAACCAATGAGTATCTCCAGATGTCCTTGTGCTGAATCTACTGAGTTTCTGCTGATCAGGGAAATCTGTCAGCCATAAATTTCTATGGACAGCAGTAGCTCTGAACTTACTCGCTTGTGCAGACGTTCTGCTTCCTCCTGATACGCAGCAAGTTGCTGTTTCCATTGTTTCACATTGGCAGTGGACTCCAACAGGGCTGCAGTGAGTTTGGCATTATTTCCTTTGAGGGTAGCCAGTTCAGCCTCCCAATGTTTGCTGATTGCTGAACTAAAAGAAAAGAAAATTCTATCAATTACACTGAATATTGTCACTTTGAAGGTATAGCAGTACTTGCTTCTACTGATTTTATAGTCTACAAATGTTTCAAAGATAACTCAAAAAGAATAAATACAAATATTTCACTGAAAGGTTCCTGCTGAAGAAAACCTAGCAAGTGAAGAAATATAAAAAGTACCAAAGTAGTAGACTTAATGTAGACTAGCTCCCACCTTCATTAGGACAGGTACAGATATCTAAGGAAGAGTTTCTATCCATTCTCTTTTGAGGAATAAACATTATATCCTGAAAAATATCTATACGCAAAACCTAATAATGTACTGTGTATTTATCTGAGGTGGGTATTATTCAAAATTTATTTTTTAAAATTGATTTTTATTTACTTTCTTTAAAGAATTTATTTATTTGAGAGAGAGAGAGAGAAAGCGCGCGCACACACAAGCAGGGGGAGGGGCAGAGGGAGAAGCAGGCTCCTCCCTGAGCAGAGAGTCCAACATGGGGCTCAATCTCAGGACCCTGGGATCATGACCTGGGTCGAAGGCAGACACTTAACCAACTGAGCCACCCATGCGTTCTTCCAAATTTTTAATATTTAATAAAAATATAGTTGACATATAATACTATATTAGTTTTGGTATATAACAAAGTGATTTCATAATTATAAATCACGAAATGTTCACTATGATAAGTATAGTTACGTGTCAATATACAAAGTTATAATCATATTATTCACTGTATTTCCTAATCTGTACTTTTCATCCCTGTTATTTACTTTTTAATTAGAAGTTTGCTCTAAATCCCTTTAATCACCTATTTTTGCCTCACTCCCCTTCTCTCTTGTAACCAGAGAGACCAATTTGCTCTCTGTACTTATGAGTCCATTTGTTTTTGTTTTAGATTCCACATATACTTGAAATCCTATGGTATTTTGTTGTTCCCTAGAGGGTATTTTGCTATGTAAAATACCCTCTAGGCCCATCCATGTTGTTGCAAACGGCAAGATTTCATTTTTTTTTTTACAGCTGAATAATATTCCATTGTAATATATATACACACCACATCTTTATCCATTCATCTATTGATGGATGTTGGGCTGCTTCCCTATCTTGGCTATTGCAAATACTGCTGCAATAAACCTATGGGTGCATGTATCTTTTAGAATTAGTATTTTTATTTTCTTTAGGTAAATAACCAGAAGTGAAATTAATGGATCATATGGTATTTATATTTTTAATTTCTGAGGAACATCCATACTTGTTTTCCACAGTGGCTGCACCAAAAGCACTGTATTTTTTTAAGTGCATCAAATCCTGAAAGTACAATTTCATTCCTTTGTAAAACATGAAGATGCTTCAATGTCAGAAAGTTTGGGACATGTAATGTAGTATTTTTTCTGAAACTGCTACTGATTTATTTCACGTTACTCATAATTTTGAAATGCCCAAAATATTAAAAAATTGTTACAATGAATCTATTTCAGGGGCACCTAGGTGGCTTAGTGGTTGAGCCTTTGGCTCGTGGCATGATCCCATGGTCCTGGGACTGAGACCCACATTGGGCTCCTCACGGGGAGCCTGCTTCTCTGCCCTGTATCTCTGCCTTTCTCTCAGGGTCTCTCATAATAAAAAAATAAAATCTAAAAAAAAAAATAAAAAAAAATTCTACTTCGGGTATTATAACAGGCTACACCTAGAAATAGTTCCCTATGACTTAATTTCTGACAGAATTTCAGTATCACATATAGAACAAAAAAGAACTAAAAGCAATAGCCTATTGGTTCATTTACTATTCTACTTGAAAAGCTATCCAAAGTTAATTGCCTCAACCAAGACAATTTTTCTATTATAAAGACAATTCTATTAATTGGTAAGACTCCTCTCTTCATAATTCCTTCACTAACTGTCCCTGTAAGAAAGGACTGCCTCATTTGAAAGGAAAAGATGTTTTTTTCTTAAACAAACAAACCAGATTTATTTGAGAGAGAGAAAACATGGCAGGGGCGGGGGAAGGAGAGAGAGAGAATCCCAAGAAGCTGGGCATGGGGCTTGATTATAGGACCCTGAGATCAGGACCTGAGCTGAAATCAAGAGTAGGACAGTTAACTGAATGAGCCACCCAGGTGCTCTGGACTGATATTTTAATAGTAATTTTATTTATTTTTAAAAGATTTTATTTATTTATTCATGAGAGACACACACACAGAAAGAGAGGCAGAGTCACAGGCAGAGGGAGAAGCAGGCTCCATGCAGGGAGCCTGACGTGGGACTCGATCCCGGGTCTCCAGGATCACACCCTGGGCCGAAGGCGGCGCTAAACTGCTGAGCCACCAGGGCTGCCCATAGTAATTTTAATATGTATTATATAAAAGAAAGCAAAAAAAAAAAAAAAAAAAAAAAAGAAAGCATAGCTCCTATCATCAAGATTTCTAAAGCTCATTACTAATGATGAGATGTATGTGCATCATGAGCCCTCTAATATGATGCATAGGGAAAGAAACAAGATATAAATTTTTTTAGATTTAATTTTTTTAATTTTTTTAGATTTTATTTATTTATTTGAAAGAGAAAGCAGGAGCAGGAGGGAGGAGTAGAGGAAGAGGGAGAATCAAACTCCCCGTTGAGCAGGGAGCCCCATGCAGGACTCAATCCCAGGACACTGGGATTGTGAATTGAGCTGAAGGCAGATGCTTAACCAACTGAGCCATCCAGGTGCCCAACACAAGATAATTTCTATGATATTCTTGTCAAAAATGCATAACCTCATTCTAAGCATGAGAAAACATAAACTCAAACTGAGGGACGTTCTACAAAATAACTGGATGGTACTCTTCCAAAGTGTCAAGAGAAGACAAAACTCAGAAACAGAATGGTGGAGAATAAGAAGAAAGAATTAAATGCAAACAGATAGGTTCCTAGAACAGAAAGGGACAATGATGAAAACAAGTCTCCAGTTTATTAGTAGTATTGTATTGATATTAATTTGATAATTATTTTTTTTTAATTTGATAATTATTATGGTTATGGAAGATGCTAACGTAAGGGAAGTGGGGTGAGGAATTCTCTACATAATTTTTGTAACTTTCTATAAATCTATTAGTTTCAAATAAAAAGTTTTAAAAATTTTCTAAAGTTTACTAAGTGAGAAAATTTCATCCAAACATGAAAGGACAAAATCAAACAACAAGCTAAGCTATTAATTTAACAACTCACTTCTATTCTTGAAAACTCTTTTCTATTCTGTCTTTTGTGGAATGATTTTCCAAATTCAGTTTTTCTGAGCAAAGCATGCACCTGTTCTAACTTACAGATTTTTTTTTAAAAACCACCTACCATTTTTCCCCTATAGAGATGAGTTTTATTTAAATGGACCCTTCAATCTGACAACTAAAACCTTATTGAACTAATTTAAACACTTGACATATGCAAATATCAAACTCTTGGGCGCATCTTTTGTTACATTTGTTTTTTTGTCCTCAGTTCCAGAAATCACTTTATAAAGGTTTAAATGGATATCTTGTTACTCAAAACAAAGCCTTTTCAACTACAACTGAGTTTACATTAATGAAGTGACTTTTAGAATCCCCCCAAAGATGTGGGGGCTGGTTGCCAGGTGAACCAACCTTGATTAAAGGTTTATGTATACAATGGAATATTACTCAGCCATTAGAAACGACAAATACCCACCATTTGCTTCAATGTGGATGGAACTGGAGGGTATTATGCTGAGTGAAGTAAGTCAATCGGAGAAGGATAAACAGTGTATGTTCTCATTCATTTGGGGAATATAAATAATAGTGAAAGGGAATATAAGGGAAGGGAGAAGAAATGTGTGGGAAATATCAGAAAGGGAGACAGAACATAAAGACTCCTAACTCTGGGAAACGAACTAGGGGTGGTGGAAGGGGAGGAGGGCGGGGGGTGGGGGTGAATGGGTGACAGGCACTGAGGGGGACACTTGACGGGATGAGCACTGGGTGTTATTCTGTATGTTGGTAAATTAAACACCAATAAAAAATTTTAAAAAAAAAAGCAGGGGGGGGGGTTAAAAACTTTCAGTCCCAACCCCTGGCCTCCAGGGAGGGGAAAGGGACTGGAAGTTGACTCAGTCACCAATGGCCCGTGAGTTTATCAATTATATCTGTGTCATAAAACCTCCATAAAACCGCAAAAGAATGGGTTTCCAAGAGCTTCCATGTTGGTGACCCAGAAAGCATTTAAGTGCTAGGCCCCAAACTCCACAGGGAAAAAGCTCCTGCTTTCAGGATCTTGCCCCATGCATCATTTCACCCAGCTGTTCACTAGGGAGGGAGTTGTGAGATGCTCTAATTTATAGCCAATCAGAAGCATAGGTAACAAATCAGACTTGAGACTGGCATCTGAAGAGGAAGCAGTATCATGGGATTGAATGCTTAGTCTGTGAGGTATGAAGCTAACTCCAGGTAGTTAGTGTAAGAATCGAGTTAAATTTGGGGGACACTCAATCAGCATCCATGGAAAGTGAGTTAATTGCTTGGTGATATCAATCTGTCTATCTTCCTGGATTGTCTATCTTCACCACGCATGCAGTGTGTCTCCTGTTCTAGTCAAGCTAGCTTGCCTGTGATGGTTTCTTCCTCCCAATCAGATTTTCATTTTGCTTCCTATGAATTTTTGCCCTAAATTTTCTATCATCAGCATCAATTTACAAGATCACATTCTTCCCTTTCACAGATCCAGGTCTTCTCTAATAAGTATTTTCTAGTTACACCACCTATCCTTCCGCTATGAGGACAGCCCAGTGCTTGCCAATCTGTGTGAGTTTAGCTAACACACTGACTACCTAAATGAAAAAGTACAGGTATTCATTAGGGTAAAATGTATCCTTTATGAAGTACAAAAGCAACTCAGGATTAACTTAATTAAAATAATGAATAGTAAATGTTTTAACTATTAAATTTTAATTAAGTTTTCAATACTAATATAATTCTTAAATATAAGAATTCTGAATTTCACATTTGGGATGGGATTTCACACTAGCCTTGATTAAGAATCTATCGTTTCTTGATTTCTACTCTAAATCAATCAATCCAGCATACAAAATACAAGAGATTTCAGGTACAAAATATAGACCTCGAACTTGGAGAATCTACAAAGGACCTGTTCAGGAAAATGTTAGTATTCCTAAACAGGATGCCTGTTTTGGTATAATTTAGAAATCGGTATCATTTGAACAATCAAAATTAGAAATCAAGAATTTTTCAGACAAACAAAAGGTGAGGGAATTTATAACCACCAGACAATATATTACAGGAAATATTAAAGTAAGTTCTTATATTATACCAGACAGAAAATTGGATCCCCACAAAGAAATGAAAATATCTGGAAATGATTGAAATGAAGATTATTATAAAAAATCCAAAAGAAAAAGAATAGTCTTTTAAACAAATGGTGCTAAATCAACTAGATTACCCTCCCCCCTCCCACAGAATCTTGAGTCATATCTCATATCCCATATAAAAATTAACTGAGGGATGCCTGGATGGCTCAGTGGTTGAGCATCTGCATTCAGCTCAGGGCATGATCCCAGGATCTGGGATCGAGTCCCACATTGGGCTCCCTGTGAGGAGCGTGCTTCTCCCTCTGCGTATGTCCCATACTCTTTATGTCTCTCATGAACAAATAAATAAAATCTAAAAAAAAAAAACCCTCAAATAAATGAGGACTAGATGGAAACTACTTCAATGTAATAAAGGCCAAATATGAAAAGCACACAGCTAAATCTCAGACTCAAAAATGAAAGACTGAAACCTTTGCTTCTAGGATCAGAAACAAGACAAGGATGTCCACTTTCACCACTCCAAATTCAAAGTGGTACTGAAAGTCCTAGCCAGCATAAGTCGGCACAAAAATGAATCAAAGAGGTCTAAATTAAAAAGAAAGAAGTAAAAATATGTTGGCAGGTGACATGATTTATATGTTGAAAATCCTAAAGATTTCAAAAAAGGCTATTAGAACTAACAAATGATTTCAGCAAAGCTGCGGGACACAAAAATCAACACAAAAAAACAGTTCTAATTCTAATACACCATGAACAGGCTGAAAAGGAAATAAAACAATTCCCTTTGCAAAAGCATCCATTAGAATAAAATACTTAGTAATGAACTTAACCAAGGAGGTAAAAAACTTGTACAATGAAAACTATAGAAGGCGATTGAAAGAAACTAAAGACACAAACAGAAAGACATTCCATACACACAGAATGGAAGACTTAATGTCAATACTAGCAAAGTGACCTACAGATTCAATATAATCCCCATCAAAATCTCAACATTGTTACCTCAGAAAAAAGAAAAATTCATCCTAAAATTCACATGGCATCTCAAAGGACTCCAAACTGCCAAAGCAATCTTTAAAAAAAGAACATAGTTCTCACATTTCCTGATTTCAAAACTTCTTACAGCTACCTACAATAATCAAAACAATATGGTACTGGCATAAAGACAGACATACAAACCAATAGAATACAGCAGATAGGCCAGAATAAACCCTCACATATAGAGTTGATTGAGTTTCACAGATCTGATTGTCAGGATCACTCAATAGGGAAACGATGGTCTTTTCAACAAATGGTGCTGGGAAAACTGAATACCTACATACAAAAGAATGAAGTTGGGCCTCTGTCTTATGCCACATGCAAAAATTAAAAATGGATCAGAGACCTAAATGCAAGGGCTAAAACTATAAAACTCTTAAAAAGAAAACATAGGTGGAAAAGCTCCATGACAGAGAACTTGAAATGATTTTTTTTTAATTTTTTATTTATTTATGATAGTCACAGAGAGAGGGAGAGAAAGAGAGACAGGCAGAGGGAGAAGCAGGCTCCATGCACCGGGAGCCCGATGTGGGATTCGATCCTGGGTCTCCAGGATCGCGCCCTGGGCCAAAGGCAGGCGCCAAACCGCTGCGCCACCCAGGGATCCCTGAAATGATTTTTTGTATAGAACATAAAAAGCACAGGCAAAAACAAAAACAAAAAAACCCCAATATATTTGGGCTATGGCAAAATTTAAAACTTCTGTGAATCAAAGGATACAGAGTGAAAAGACAATCCACATAACAGTGAAAAATATTTGCAAGTTATTTATCTGATAAGGAGTCAATATCCAGAATATATAAAGAACTCCTATAACTCAACAACAAAAAAACAAATATCCTGATTAGAATATGGGCAAAGAAAACAAAAAAAAAAAGAAAATGGGCAAAGGACTTCAATATGTTCTCAAAAAATATCCAAGAGGCCAGAAAGGATCTAACAAAGATGCTCAACATCACCAGTCATTAGGGAAATGCAAGTCAAAACCATGGTGAGATACCAATCATTTCATATTCATTAGGATGATTACTATCAAAAAAAAGAAAAAAAAAACAAGTGGTGCGGATTCAGAGAAATTGGAACGCTGGTACACTGGTGGTGGTAATATAAAATGGTGCAGCTAGTGTGGAAAAGAGTATGGCAGTTGCTCAAAAAATTAAGAATGAAATTACCATGTAATCTAGTAATTCAATTTCTCAGTATGCATCTAAAAGATATTTGCAAAATAATCCATACAGTAGCATTACTCACAACAGTCAAAATATAGAAGCAATCCAAATGTCCAATGGCAACTCAAATATCCAACAAAATGTTATACATACATGCCATGGGATATTACTGAACCTTAAAATGGAAGAAAATGCTGACACATGCTGCAACATGAATGAACCTTGAGGATCACATGCTAACTGAACTAATAAGCCAGTCACGAAAAGACAAATACTATACAATTCCACTTAAAAAGTTACCTAGAGTAGTCAAATTGAGAGACAGAAAGTAGAAGGGTGGTTGCCAGGTGCTGGGGGAAGAAAGGAATGGAGAGTTGTTGTTTAATTGGTACAGTTTTAGTTTTGCAAGATGAAAAGAATTCTACAGATTGGTTCTTACAACAATGTGAATATACTTTACTGAACAGTACATGTAAAAATGGTTATGATAAATTTTAGGCTATGCATATTTTATCACTTAAAAAATTTTTTTTTAAAGATTTTATTTATTTGAGAGAGAGAGAGAGAACATGTATGAGCTGGGAGTAGGGAAGTGGGTTGGCAAGGAGGGGGAGAGGAAGAGAGACTCCTAAGCAGTCTCCTTGCTCAGCAGGAGCCCAACACTGGGCTTGATCTTACAATCCTGAGATCATGATCTGATTAAAATCAAGAATCAGACGCTTAACTGACTGAGCTACTCAGGTGCTTTCCCTTTTTAGAAAGGGGGAAAAAATTCTACATAATATATGATTTCCATTTATGACATTACAGAAAAGACAAAACTATAGGGATAGAAAAGCAATCCTTGGTTGCCAGTGGCTGGGGGATAGAGATAGAAGTCTACTACACCAAAGAGCAGGAGAGAATTTTAGGGGACAACAGAGCTCTTCTTTACTTTGTGTTGGTGGCTACACAACTATACAAATATCTAAATGGATAAAACTGTACAGTAAGCAGAAAGAGTGAATTTTATTATATATATAAATTGTACTTCAATTAAAAAATTATCACATTACCAAAAGAAAAAAAAAGCCTTTCTGAGCACTCTTAAATACACTTTCTGTGACTGTAGGATTACAAAGGGTAAGAGCTGGAAAGGTCTTAGACTGGTAGAATGGACTCTAAGCTGCTCCATTCATGCCTGTATTTGTTGGCATGGGAGGAGACTGGGTGGGCAGGAAACACATAATAAAAGAGTCAAAAAAAGGAAGGAGGTTAGTGGGCATCTGTAGATGGTGATAAGAACTAGACAGGAGAAGTAGGATTATAGAGGCAGGGATACATATAGGAAAGGAATGGGCTATAGATATAAGGCATAATTAAAAATTAGTTTTGGGTAGGAAGCCACTGAAATGATGACTCTGGAATAGGACAGAAAAACGTGAAGGTATTAAGTCTCATCATACTATGAACTTGTCTACTTCATTTCCGTAAACATGTCTTGAGGCCCTATATATCAAGTAGTGAGATCTGGCCACAGGTAAGGTGTCCAATGGATTCCCATTAACCTTTTTCTTCTTTACTCTGCAGAGCCCCAAAGTCCTGCTGATTGCATTTTAACAAACAGGTGAATGCTGAAGAAAATGGTCATACCAAATACATTTATGCACAGTGTACAAGAGGACAATAAAACATAACAATTTGAGACTTAATAATCTTGGAGTACTAGAGGAGAGAACAGTTCAATAGTTTAGTGTTTCTGCATTTTCTTGTACTTGATTCCAAAGTAAATAAATACATTTTTAAGGCTATTTTGCAGTATCAACCAAAATTTTAACTTTGTTGGTAAATCTGAATCTTTTAGAACATGCTTGCATCTTCTACTTTATGAGCTGCTCCTTTAATAATCTAGAGTACCACGTGAAATACAATTTAGGAAATAAAATATTTTTTATTTCTGTCAATCTGTCCTGTTTCCTCTTTATAGTTTTTTAAATGTATTCCCCTCATCATCTATTATATTAGAATACCCTACACAATTTCAACTTACAGTGAATTCCAAAGAGTAAGTATCCTGAAGGAAGTTTTACATGTGACCTATCTCGGTTAACTCAGATGTGCTCAGACCTCACATATAATTTTAAATACTTTGCATACTGTTACAATTTTGAAAAAAGTGTTCCTTTCTTACAATTTTAAGATAGCCCTTCCCCCCCCCCCATTTGATTGATTTTTTAACAACAGTGAATACCTTGGGATTAAAGCTGATACCAACGTTTCAAATTAGCACCATACAGTTCAGGGATATTTGTTTAAAAAAATGTTAGGTTTCTAACTGCCTGCTAATTTGGTTCTTTGTTACAGGTACAGTTTTGATAGTTTCCCATTACGTAAATTGTTCACAAAGAATACAGTAACTTGTTTAGTTGGAGACACCAGTGAGTCAGAAGAGATATTGAAATACCACTATGATCTCATGTCTCTCTGCTAGAATAAGAGCAAAATAATTCTTTATTCTTGTGACTGGTAAAGTTTCCCTTCAGAAAGGACCAGCCGGTTTCCTGTTGGCTTCAGATCTACTAGTCAGATGAGGCAATTCAAAACATTCCCAAGACATCATCTGAAAGGTTCCTTAAACTGGAATTTTACAGGTTTCCTTTAACTAAAGTCAAAGTTCTACAAAAAAAGTAGTAAACTTCATTAAATTAGTTATGTAAAGTCTAGAAGAAAAAGGATAGTCTAATGAATAGACAATGTAACAGAGTCTATGCATGAGCAATGCACTTACTTATTTAACCTACGAAGTGAATCCTCTATGTGAATGGTCAGTTACAGAATTTTAAAAAGCTGCCTCTCTCTCATGCCCCAGGGCCCAGATCCACCATCAGTCTCCAGAATGGTAGCCCCATGCATATAATTCCTAAGCATGCTAATCATGCAGAACTGTAAAAAAATATCCAGATAAGCTTTTAAAGAAGGATTTATTTATTTTTAAAGATGTATTTATTTATTCATGAGAGACATAGAGAGAGGCAGAGACACAGGCAGAGGGAGAAGCAGGTTCCCCACAAAGGAGCTCGAAGCAGGACTCGATCCCGGATCCCAGGACCACACCCTGAGCTGAAGGCAGACGCCCAACCGCTGAGCCACCCAGGCATCCCTTAAAGGGGGATTTAAAAATAGGTTGCAAAAGACTTACTTCTGGACATGATTCTTCGTATTGGTAGTGAGGTCACCCTCACTATGAAAGTCAGAGAGTGACTCAAGCGCTGCCAACGCTGCCCTGTCTAAAGACAGCCTGGCAGTTTGTCTCCTTACTATTCCTTCGCACCTGTGAGCACAGAAGCAACTAACCTGGACTTCAACCTACATGCATGCCACTTCTGGAGCTAGGTGCTCCCCTGTTGGCCTATTGGCCCCAAGCTAGTTCCACTTATAAACTAAAGGCTCGTTCTATGAGATACAGCTGAAAATCTCAATGTGCCTAAATGCTTAACAAGGTTTCCCTCAAAGCTTATTGTAAATTTGGCAATTCATCAGTTTCCTTATCCTTGGGGTCCTCTTATCAGATGTTCCCACTGTTCTGATCCTTATAGTTCTATTGGGACCTGCTTCTAAATGCTGCCCCTCTGATCCTTGCTGTCAATGTACGCCTTGATAACCACCCCCAAATCTTACTTTCCAGCTCAGATTCCTTCCTCAGAATCCATCATCTTTGCACATAACCTGGCATGCCTGCTGACACGCAATATAGAAACTGATGGCTCCTGGTAAACACATGAAGGTACATTGCTGATTAAGTTTTAAAAACAGTCCCTGCAGGGAACCAGAAATCACACTCTGGAAAATACGGTGTTTAGAACTGAAATGGAATTTATGTATTAAAGCTGTTAATAAACAATGGCTTAGAAAAAAATCTCAGAGACAATAAAGACTGTATCTCCAGTATTATTAATAGCCCCCAAAAAGAACACTGGGTTGAAAAATGTGGACATACAGTCAAAAGTGAATCAGAAGAGGTGGACTCTGAGTACAATGAAAGCAGCGGAACACCTTAAGCCACTTATTCTACACATACTACATACGTATAAAAGTGTTATAGGAAAAAAAAAAGTAAAAAAAAAAAGTATTATAGGTATATTGATATGTGTCTAAGAAGTCGGAAAGAGCTGTTATAATCAGTTTAATTGACAATGTTTTCTTCTTGTTAGTACATAAAATAATGGTATGTCTTATCAAAGGCATCTGAGATCAGATAAAATATAGAATTTTACTTAGTTAAAAAAAAACAGCAGTGATTTTTCTAAGTTATAAAATTAATCTGAAACAAATTACTTTAAAATGTATAACCATGCCTTTATCAGTCTTTAAATAGAAATTGCTTTGAATAGAAATAAAGAATTTCATTAAATGTATACACTAAACAAGAACAAACTGTGAAAGAGTGGTTAAAAATATGGGCTCGGGTACACCTACAACTAATACAGTGCTATATTTCAATTAAAAAAAAAAAAAAAAAAAAGCCAGGATGCCTGAGTGGCCGAGGGCATAATCCTGGAATCCCAGGATCAAGTCCCATATCAGGCTCTCTGCATGGAGCCTGCTTCTTCTCTGCCTGTGTCTCATGGGTAAAGAAATACAATCTTAAAAAAAAAAAAAAAAAAGAAGAAGCACAAGCTGAGGAGTCTGTTGACTTGGTTGAAATGATGGCTCCAGCCACTTGCTAGTTATGGGACCGTGGGCACGTTATTCAAACTCCTTCTGCCTCAGTTTCCTCATCTATAAAATTATGATTAATACTATCCTCACTGGGTGATTTTGAGGAATAAAGAGTGTATTAAAGTACCCTTAAAGAAAGAACATAATAGACACTCAAATATTAGTACCTTCTGTATTTGTACATGCAATAAGGAATCTTGAAAGATCGTTCAGTGAGCTATAAAAATGCTAAATGATTTAAATATTAAATATTTTAAGGGTGATTTTTTGGATGGTGATGTAAATAACTTAAAGAGGTGTAATTTAAATCAAAACCACATCAGGCACATATTCAATGATTTTTGTCATCCTTAGGTACTATGATGTATTATTTATAATAAGATTAAACCTTTGATGTAGAGCTCAAGATAAATTTATCAAGTTAATGGAGAAGTGAGAAAACACAGAAATGATACTCATAACGTGATAAGGTTGATTTCTGATTATGCGAGCAGAGAAGATGAAATCTGAATCTGAACTATATTAGGGTTACCTTGTAAAACATCCTGCACTTCTGTGCAAAATTCCCATTTGATTTTGGAGGGCATAAAAAGTCTAGCTCTGCCCCATTTTTATTTACTAAAATGGAAGAACTCATAAAACCACTAAAAACAGGCCCTTAGAAATCCCTTGGCTCCCATAACTGTGCTCCTACCATAACAGAAGCATATCTATATGCTTTAGCAGCACTCTCTGGAGATGGCTCTGTACACCCTAACATATGTGCAATCCTCGCCTGATGTAGAGACTTCCGTGGTTCCTGCCATGTGCCTTAAGGGAGCTGTGACCACGGAATGAAAATACAAGATGAAGAGGCCATAGGGAGTCCCCAATTTTTTTTTAAAGATTTTATTTATTATTTGACAGAAAGAGCGAGAATGTGCAAGAGAGCACAAGCAGGGGGAACGGCAGGCAGAAGGAGAGGGAAGGTGGCTCCCAGCTGAGCAAAGAGCCTAATGCGTGGCTTGATGTGAGGACCAGAGCAAAGGTAGGTGCTTAACTGACTGAGCCACCCAGGCGCCCCCCCAGGGGGTCCCAATATTACAGTTACTTTTTACTCTTGCTGCAAGTCCCTACCCAGGATGTTCTAAAACTTCTGAAGAGATTCCCTTAAAAAATTTAAAGCAGGATCTCTGGGTGGCGCAGCGGTTTGGCGCCTGCCTTTGGCCCAGGGCGCGATCCTGGAGACCCAGGATCGAATCCCACATCGGGCTCCCGGTGCATGGAGCCTGCTTCTCCCTCTGCCTGTGTCTCTGCCTCTCTCTCTCTCTCTCTCTCTCTCTCTGTTGACTATCATAAATAAATAAAAAAATAAAAAAAATTAAAAAAATTTAAAGCAGCCTATTCTCTTTAAGGTAGGAGATGTGGACTCCCAACTCCTTGCTCAAAGAGATTTATGAAAGGCTTGAAGTACTTCACAGGCATTTTACATACTTCAATACTTCAATTTAAATAATGCTTTTTCTACATGTGTGAATTGAGGGTTGGGTGCTGGATACAAGGGAGAAAAAAATCTATTTAGTGGCCCTACTGCTGGTTTGTGAGAAAAAATTTACTCAGGGTGATACTGTGAATTATGCACCTACTACTTTCACGCAAGTTAATATTTATGTTGGTTTCCCTTTTATCAAAACTAATCAGTCACTAAAAACTTTCTTTGGAAATTTATTCAGAGCACAGTGCTAGACTATCCTACTGGGGAGAGGTCTTCAGGGAAACAGCCTTACATACTAAGTAAAGAATTATGTTTCTCTCATCTCTTATGAATAAATATCTATCTTTTGCAACGGGTACAATTATTTTTAAGCCTGTCCTTTTATTTATAGGGTAATAGCATCTTATAATCATTATACTTTATTCAATACAGAAATGAATATTATCTCTCCATCTATAATTTGATTTCTAAGATGTCTGTTTCCTTGCAAAGTGGGTCACTTATGGAAAATCTATCCCAAAAACTCTTTAATATACTATGTAGTATTGTTGGGGAAAATATATATAAAATAATAGAAATCACTTTCAGTACTGGCAGAATGAAAAAGATGCTATTAATAGAGATTGTGCCAAAGCTAAAATTAGGTAGAAATATATGAATAATTTTACAGGGAAATCTCTCTTTTCCAATTTCCTGTCATAAAAACATTTCATTCTTAAAAAAAAAAAAAAAAAAGATGTGATCAATAATCTAATTGACCACTCAATATCTGATACTCAGAATCAGAGGACTTTTGGATTACAGTTTAAAAAAATTTTTTAAAAAGAAGGCCAGAATCAAAAGATATAACTTCAAATTACTTGTATGTTTGGGTAACAGCATGAACAAAATTTTACTTGCAACCATTTCTGTATTAGTTGAAACAGATCATCATTACCAAACTCCATTTAGTTAATGCATATGAGCTATGCAAATAACTTGTAAAAGGGTCCTGATCAAAAGCATTATGCAAATGAACTTTAGGGAGGGTTAGATGGTGATAGGTATGTAAGTATTTAAGAATATAGCTCAGAATTAATAATAGCTTAATCCGCTATTGACTGGCTATTCTCAACAGAGGATTTTTTCGTTTTCTCTCTAAAGCCTGACTGATTAGCCTGCATGGAAGTGAAAGTTTATTATTAACTCGGGGAATCAACTTTACTGGCCACAGTGATGATGACTGGCTGTACTTCAGCTCCAGATTATTTCACCAAGAGTCACCACTGGATGATACAACTGAAAGCTCTGTCAGCAGTATATTTGCATTGTGTTTGCATCTAGTAACAGTCACAGACTTGAGCATATCCATCCCATAAACTTAGTTCCCCTTAATCTAATATCCTCTTTCATAATCTGTGACTTTTAAAGTTTTCTCTGTGTAAAGTCATCATATATGATTCAAGACCACTGACTTGGGCTTCATTTATGCCAGGCTTAAGCAACTGAATAACCCAGACTATTAAATCCAAATGCTGTAACAGATGGGGACTTCCTATCTTCCCTATATTGGCAATAGTTAGGACTCAAATTAAAATTCCTACCTCTTGAAGATTTTTGCAACTACACTATACAATCTTTTTTTCACATGTGCTATTCCCCTGCACTATTACCTTACACATAATATGCAATTGACTATATGTGGTCATATATAAAAGTATTGAGAATGCTATGTAGAGATCACTGAAAACTAAGTGACTACTTCTCAATAGCTCAGAATATGAATAAAAATCAGTGATAATCAGATTATACTAATCAGAAATGAAAATGTCAAAGTTGGTTTCAAATCCTTGGATAGTCTGGTAAAGTATGGAATGAAACAGATTTCAGGTGTTGCTCCAAAGGCCTTCGACATCACAACAAAATATGCAAAACATATTTCAAAGCAGAGAATGGTTACAAATGAAGATGGAATAAAGTAGGATATCTATATTTCTTTTTGAGGAAATGAAAATAGATACCCATGTCACTACTCAAAATCAGACTGTATATTATAGAGATACCTGACCTCATGTTTTGCTTATATTTACATGAAAAGCAAATAATTTTATAACACATATAAACATGAATATCTGTGGAACTACTTCACATCCTTCTATTAGTATCTGCTGTTTTCTACAAATGAACACACATTCTACTAAAACTAGGCTCTTAGCACTAAAATATGCTTCTAAGGTTTACTTGATTTATTAACAGCTTTCAGAAAACCACCTCAAACAACCACATATGCCAATGTTGAGAGGAGCTTTTATCATATACATTGTGTTTGCCCGTACAGTGAATCCTTTATGTAACTGCTTCAGTTTATGAGCTTGTAATGACTGGTGATTTTTTTTTTCTTATGACCTAAGTGTCTATCAGTGAACGAATGGACAAGCACATGGTATATATACACAGTGAAATATTATTCAGCCATGAGAAAGAAGGAAATGCTGACTGCAACAACCCGGGTGAACACCGAGCATGTTCTGATAAATGAAGTCAGAGAAAGACAAATACTGTTATGATACCACGTATATGTGGAATCCTAAAAAAGCATAGAAACAGACTAGAATGGTGGTTATCAGAGGCTGCAGGAAAAGGGATTGAGATGTTGGGCAATGAGCACAAACTTCCAGCTATTAGATGAGTAAGTTCTGTGGATCTAGCATACAGCACTGTGATTATAATTACTAATATTGGGGATCCCTGGGTGGCTCAGCGGTTTAGTGCCTGCCTTTGGCCCAGGGTGTGGTCCTGGGGTCCCAGGATCGAGTCCCACATCAGGCTCCCTGCATGGGGCCTGCTTCTCCCTCTGCCTCTCTCACTCTATGTGTCTCTCATGAATAAACAAATAAAATCTTTTTTAAAAATTACTAATATTGTACTCTACACTTGAAAGTTGCTGAGAGTACATCTTAAATGTTCTCACCATGAAAAAGAAATGGTAAAATGGTAATAATAGGACATGACACAGTTAAGTTAGCTAATGCTATCGTGGCAGTCATATTGCAATATATGTGTATCAAGGTAATGCACTGTATACCTTAAACTTACACAATTTTGTATGTAACGTATCTCAAAACCAGAAAAAAAAATGCTTTGGAGTTACTCTGCAAATATAGATCTAGAAAGCTAGCTTTTACATTGAGTTTTTCAAGAATTATATTACACTGACATGACATGTGGCAACTATATGTAACTTAAAAATGGTGATTTTCTGAGAGTATAGTTAACTCTTTCCGATGCATTTTTATAAAAGTGATCAAATAAATTCACGGAAGAAAAACTAATTTCAGATTCTATATACTGATACCCTTAGCACTACACTACATGGAAGATCTTTATTCGACAGTGTGCTAAGCGATACTGTGGATTTACCACACAGCCAGAAGTACTTCTTCCTTAAAATTCTTAGCAACTAAGAACCAAAAACCAAATTTTATAAAATTTGGGCATTTATATATTTTGGCTCTTAGGTACTATTTGGAGAAGAAGATAAAGTAATCAAAGAGGTGTTCGTTCATTTTCTATTAACGCATTAAGATTTGCATTTCTAATTTACTTAGTCATGTGATGCTAGCATTTTAACCGTTACCGGAGAACTAAATAGGCTATCAGTTTGTACAATTTCTGAACAACTCAAGCAAAAAGTGATAAATCAACAGTATTTACTGCTTTTTATGGATCTAATATTTTGGGAGTTATAGACGTATATGACATTTTTCTTATCAAAGGAATTTCTACCCTAACTGTAGGAAAAAATCTCATATATAAGCAACAATTAACTAGTCACCTGATTCAATAATTGGTTATTGCACACCTATGTATCAAGCACTCTATCAGACAATGTAAGGACGAACCAGCATAGCTATTGTTCTCAAAAGGCTTAAAAGCTTGAATCATCTTGATTTCTAGCCCTTTGTTCTCAATGCTACAAAGTGAACAATTCTCTTATTTCTTCCAGGTCAGTCTTTCTCTACCATTTCTTTCCACTGTCATTACCGTGACCTCAGATGAAATCACTAAACATCTTAGTGCTTGAAGGCCAAAGAAGATGCTCTTCCCTCTATTGGGTGCTCCTTCCTCTCTCTCCTAGACCAATGTCTCTTCTCTGGAAGGAAAAGTGATGTGTAGTCCTCAAGGGGCCTCTTCCTCTGATCCAGCCATAACAACACCTGCTCTCTCCTCTCCCTTTGATCTTTTCTTTCATGACACTTTTCATAACAGTAATCATGCAGTTATTTATGTAATTGTTATGTACTTATTTTTCTAACTCCCCTATTTAAATACCATGAGAACTGAGACTTTTTTCTTATTCAGTACCTGACACTCCAAAGTCAAAAAAGGGTAAAGCAAACTGAGATCTGCAGTGTTTTTAGTAGCAATGGGGAGAGAGATGAGGCTCTTCATGGCTTCCAGAGCACTCAATGGATCACTATCATACTGCTTATACATTCTGCCTCACAAAGCTTTTCAAGGACAAACTTATTCACTTTGTCTTGGCTCACAGATATGCTTAATAAATTCTAGATTTTGAACAGTGAGTATTAAAATGAACCTATATGTGGATAACTGCAAGAAATAACTGGTCATGCTTAGTTTGACCTCTGATTGTGTGTGTGCCTCATGGCAATTTTACATACATAACTTTTAGTTAAATGATTCTTAATCCAGGAGATTACACATGTATATATACATACATATGAAGATACTTCACAAAAATAATAGTGCCTTGCAGGTGCTCCCAGCCTATGGATGTGTGGTTTTAGGATTACAGGTTTATCGAACTACCTTTAACCTCTTTATCTTCAAATAAAATTTAGAACCTACTTTTATTTTTTTAAGATTTTATTTATTTATTTATTTAGTTAGTTAGTTAGTTAGTTAGTTATTCGAGAGAGAGAGAGAGAGAGAGAGGCAGAGACACAGGCAGAAGGAGAAGCAGGCTCCATGCAGGGAGCCTGACGTGGGACTCAATCCCAGGTCTCCAGGATCACGCCCTGGGCTGAAGGCAGCGCTAAACCGCTGAGCTACCTGGGCTGCCCTAGAACCTACTTTTAAACTATTTAGGGCCTACGACCATATTTTGCAGATTACCTTTGAAGCTATTTACAAATTTCAACTTGCTGCTCCCAAGAAATGACTTTTGTTATGGAGCCCTTTCTAGACGTTGTCAGATCATTATATGCAGGTCTGAAAACTCTAGGACATGTGTTTCAAATGTTTGCTCATGCCACAATGGTCTTGGAAACATAAAGCTTTGCTCTAAGCAGAATTAAAACTGTTAGCCAGCTACTTGGTAAACACCTAGATTACATTCTTAACTTACCATTGTATCAAAAGACTAACGAGCACAGAAAGCATATTATGTATGTGTACACAGTAAACATACAATACAAACTACTGTATAATTACTGTACAAATTACAAATTACTCAAATCTAAGATTACCTAAATATTTTACCTTGCTTGCAGGCCCTAAAGAATACTATGACTACACACACCAAGAATACACACTAAATCCTGTTAAATCCTGTCAATGAAAACATAATATCAACATGACCATGTTGACTTAACCTCAATACATTGTATGTTCTCTAATAAATCAAATGCCTATAGACCTACTTATTGATGAATTTCAATCACGTATTTAAAGATTCATAAGCTATTTTTGTGCCAAATAATGACTGAATTTTGTCAATTACCATCTTTTCCAAGTTTTGTCTCCATACAGAGACTAAAAATTTCAAGATAGATTTGGGAAAGACTGGGACAGAAAAGCCAATGGTTAGAGTCAAATTCTAATTCTGGTGTCTATAGATCTTAGAAAAATTCTCTAACCTCCTTACATTCCAGTCTGTTCTCTAAAAAGTGGCAAAATTAGACCTATTCATCTTCTCATACGATGCCTATAAGATAGATTAAAAATTAAAAATTATAAACACAAAGGTTTAAAAATAGAAACCCGTGTAGGACCTTTAATGAATAAATTTCCATATATACCATACCACCTAATCGTTCGAAGTACTAAGAATAGCAGGGTGAGCCTAGCATTCAAAGTTCTGAACTGAGGGACGCCTGGGTAGCTCAGTGGTTGAGTTTCTGCCTTCGGCTCAGGACGTGATCCCAAGGTCTTTGCATTGGACTCCCTGTGGGGGGAGCCTACTTCTCCTCTGCTTGTGTCTCTGCCTCTCTCTTTTTATATCTCATGAATAAATAAAAATCTTAAAACACACAAAGTTCTGAACTGAAATATATGGACTATTACAAGATAATCTCTTCAGGAAGAAGAATGAATAAAGAAGAACAAAGATGATTTTTCTCTCAATTGGTATTGCTGACCTTGTGATTTAAAAGGAAGGAGTAGTCTTCTCTGGCTTTTGGGGGGCATAATGCTTTCTTTCTATAAATTAGCTTACAACTTGTATTTGTGAGGTGTGACTCACTGGTAGGACATTAAACAACACTATTTGAAGTGCTAAATGCCTACACTATTACTTCCAGGTATAGCAATATATTACTTAATAAATTCTTACATCCTACTTTTCCAAGACAGCATGTCAGACTTCACTATTTTCCTGTGGTGAAGTACAAGGTTTCAAAGTGTGTGACTACATACAGCAAGTTTCTTTCAGTTTATTGTTTATGACTTAATATTCCTAAAGTCCATTCCCAAGTAGAGATTTAATTATTATGGGTTTCAATCTCTAAGTCTGGTTATTAGATAGCATTAGAGTTCAAAAATGTATTCTATTACAATATTCCATTCTCGGACATTATCATGTTATGGTTATCTCTTAGTGCTAGTGCTCTAATTTGAAATGGATCTATTGTTGGAAAGTATTAACTGATGGATTGATCACATATTTTGAATCTATAGTGACATCTGGAAGGAAGTTAAATGATTATAATTATGTGTGCACATAACGCAGAAGCATAGGAGGATACTATACTTACACTGCTTTTTCCTAAATTTCTACTTAAAGATAGAGATGGTTAATTTGACTCATATTTAATTATTTTAGGTAGCATAGTAACATTATCAATGTTTTTAATCGCTATAAACTTGGTACTAAAGCTCATGCCCAGCCACAGGAGATCATAAGAGGACATCTTATTTTCTGGACTAATGGCAAGATCATTTAGATTATTAAAAGAAAGGGCCTTAGGAATCATTACTTCTCTCTTTCACTTCACAGATGAGGAAACTAGCTTAGAGAGATGAAGTAATTTGCCTAAAATGAATACTACTGGTGGCATGGCCACAAAAACCCAAGTTCATCCCTTTATTTTTGAGATGGATATTATGGTAAGAATGTGCTTTATTTTTAGAGACCAATACAATGATCATAAAACCAATATATTATTCACATTTCTTCCCAGGAAATTATTCTCTCTAGAATTAAATCAGGTTCAGGATGCATTCATTTTCTAAACTGTTTCCATATTAAAATGGGCACTAATACAAGATAGCCCTTCTAAATTTTAAAGATCAGAAAAGTAACTGTTAAGGTAATGACTAATAATGGTTATACTTCTTCATATTTCTGAAGCACATGTTCACCAACTTTAATCTGTCCTTTCTATGACAGATTGTTTAGAAGAGCACATATATCAGATACTACCATATTTTGGGACTGCTTTAGAAAAAAAGGCACACTTTCTCTAAAATTTTTAGTAAAAAAATAACTTCTCAGTATTAGATTCCATATTTGGTGTTTAAAAAAATCAGTAGGGGCAACCGAAACCAGGTTCAGAATTATTTTTAGAGGAGTTTTTTTTTTTTTTTAATATTTATCTATTTTTAGAGAGGTAGAGAGAGCGTGAGCTGGTGGCATGGGATAGGGATGGGGGTAGGGTGGAAGCAGAGGGGAAAGAATCTCAAGCAGATTCCCAGCTGAGCATGGAGGCCAATGCAAGGCTCAATCTCAAGACAATGCTGAGCTTAAATCATGAGTTGGTCACTTTACCAACTGAACCACCCAGGTGCTCCCAAGGAACTCTATTTTTATAAATGCTTATACATAACATTTTATCAATAATTTCATTACAACCCTCAAACTAGCTGACTGTTAACATAGGGTTTTTCTCATTATTCTGAGGTTAGAATTTCCAAAGATTATTCTTGCTGCAGTAATCAAGTATATGAGCACTAAACTAAATACAGAATGACACACTGTATCCTATGGATCAATAATACACTATGAACCAATATATATCATTCATATCAATGGATATGAATGCATGCATAAAACTCTTAAATGAGGGCAAATTATAAAATTAGTAAAGGAGGGAGAGATTACAGGGACAAACGGAGTTAGCTGAATAAAAGCCCCTTGTATAGTTCCCACTCCTACTAAAGTTAAATAACAAATTAAACAACATGAGTGAACTCTGTAGTACATATCACATTAGGGAACAGACTGGTAAAGAGAAATATGTAAGGCTCATCTAAAGCTATTACATTTTGAAAAAGTGACGAATACAAAAATACAACATTGTGAGGTCGAGTGCTTCTTGATCTCAACATGCTTAACCTAGGACTATATATCTATTCTCCTTTTTACAGCATTTGGAATAAGTTGTAAAATAAATATTTAAATAATATGGTAATGTAGGAAATATTTTCTAAATTCGAATACATATTATAAGCTTGATTCCCTAAATTCACTTTGAATTGACTTGTCTTTTGATACTATGACAGTGAGAACAAAGCAGAAGTGAATATTTTATAGCAATTTTAAAGCCTCACTCTGGGTGTCATTATCCGATAATGCACATGCTGTAACTATGTTTTCACTTGCAAAAATTGGGTTGATTTACGTGAAACAGAAAATGCTATATAATTACTTCCCAAAATATGTTATGAAAATAAAACTGTACAAATGAAACCAAATTCTGTAGGCTATCAAGAATTTTCTATGCATGAATTTTACCTAATTTTCCTTTATGCAAGTTTTCTTTTGGGTCCTTCTATCATATGAAGCAAATGCTTATCAAATTTCTATTACAACAATCTTATTTTTTTAAACTTTTTAAAAGATTTTATTTATTTATTCATGAGAGACACACAGAGAGAAAGGCAGAGACACAAGCAGAGGAAGAAGCAGGCTCCATGCAGGGAGCTTGATGTGAGACTCGATCTTGGGACCTCAGGATCACATCCTGGGGCAAACGCTCAACCAAAGGCAGGTGCTCAACCACTGAGCCACCCAGGCATCCCCAATAATCTTATTTTTATCCAAGTATTACTAAGATTTCACCTCTACCTAGTAACACAGAGTTTTATCTGTGTTAACTGTGTTAACAGTAACTCAGCTTTTATGGAAGTCTAAATTCTGGGCATCTCTGTATGCTTGAACCTTGTTTTGAGATTTTCACTTTTTTTCTTTAATTTTATCTATTTCCTTTTTTTTTTTTTTCTTATGATAGTCACAGAGAGAGAGAGAGAGAGAGGCAGAGATATAGGCAGAGGGAGAAGCAGGCTCCATGCACCGGGAGCCCGACGTGGGATTCGATCCCGGGTCTCCAGGATCGTGCCCTGGGCCAAAGGCAGGCGCTAAACCGCTGCGCCACCCAGGGATCCCAATTTTATCTATTTCCTTGTCATATTCATTTTCTTTTCAACTAGAATTTAATGAATTGGGTTGCCTTTTTTCTAAGAGGTATGAATAATTAAATCTCAATTTAAAAAAAAGGGGAAACCAGACACTTACTTTAGCTTTTCTTTAATTGTAATTATATAAAGCTCTTTGTTAAAAAATCAGTGCAATGTTTCATGCATTTAAATTTATACAAGGATGTTCATTGATAAATCACTTACAACTTCATTATCTTACTTCCATTGGAATATACCTAATATCCATTCATAGCTATAAAAAAAAGCACTTGTAAATTTAGAAATAAGTAAAATCTTATGATTATAGAAACTACCAACAAGAAACAGTCGAGTTATTAATTCTATACTTTTCTTAGAAACATTTAAAATTTGCCTCACAACATCCCTGTGAGGTGGGGAGTAAAGTGTTCTCATATATCACAACAAAAGAAGTGGACCAATACAAGAGTATCAGATTACATGTAGGAAAATGGCTTCATTATATCTTAAAGGAAGTGACAGGTATAAACAGTTCTACTTTGCAAATTAGGCTGATTATTTTCCACAATTTTTAAATCAGGAATAAAGCTATTTTGATTCTCAAATAGGAATTTTTCTTTATGAAGGACTTTCAAGCCTTCCGAAAATTAAGTGGAGCAAAGAGATACTGAAGGGTTCTGTTCCAGACCAGCAAAACTGAGCGAGTATCACAGTAAAGTGAGGCAAATGAGTTTTCTGGTGTCCCAGGGCATATAAAATTTATGTTCACACTATACTATAGTCTGTTAAGTGTATAAAAGCATTATCTAAAAAAAAAAATGTACATGCCTTAATTAAAAACTGCTTTATTGTTAAAAAATTCTAACCATCATCTGAGTTTTCAGCATTTTAATCTTTTTTGCTGGTAGAGGGTCTCGCCTCGATGTTGATGGCTGCAGACAGATCAGGGTGGTGGTTGCTGAAGGTTGAGCTGGCTGAGGCAATTCCCTAAAAGCAGACAACAAGGAAGTGTGCTGCACTGACTGGCTCTTCCTTTCATCAACAAATTCTCTGTAGTTAGTGATGCTATTTGATAGCATTTTATTCACAGACCTTCTTCCAAAATTGGAGTCAGTCCTCTCCAACCCTGTCTCTGCTTTATCACTTAAGTTTATGTGATCCTCTAAATCCTTTGTCGTCACTTTAATAATCTTCACAGCATCTTCTCCAGGAGTAGATTCCATCTCAAGAAACCACTTTCTTTGCTCATCCATAAAAAGAACTCCTCATCTGTTAAAATTCGATGAGATTGCAGCAGTTCAAATAATAATGATGAAAAGTTTGAAATAATGTGAGAATTACCAAAATATGACAGAGACCTGAAGTGAGCATTTGCTCTTGGAAAAATGGTGCCAGTAGACTTGTTCAATTAGAGTTGCCACACACCTTCAATTTGTAAGAAGCACATTATCTAGTCAGTGCAATAAAGCAAAGCACGATAAAACAAGTTATGCCTGTATAATATCATTTTGCCAAAGGAGCAAAACATTTCTTTCTTCTGCTACATGGAGATACCTTAAGTGCTATCTAGGAATAAAAAGGAATTTTAACTCTGAAGTTATCTTCTTTAAAGGTTCTTTCTACTTCTTTGGACTCTTCAAACTTAAAACTGTGAAGACTGGATATCTTAGAACTGTCATGTTTCTTTCTTCCATGTTAGTCACTCTCTTCTCTTAGGGATTATTTGCATCTTCTCTATCAGGACAAATGGCAGATCCTCTTCTTCCATAGGAAATGGTGACTCTGCTAAATTCCAAAACTCATGGCCACAGAAATGATCAGATAGCCAAGGAAAACTGGCTCTCTTCGCAGAAGAAAAAATATCCAACTTGGAGAACTGATCTTTTCTCACTTTACAAAAAAACCTATCCAGCAGGTATCAGGATTTAACGAAGTAAGGCAGCAGGATTTAAAGAAGTAAGGCAGCGTTTCCAGGAAAAATATTCAAAGCAGAATTTTTCTTTTAAGTGAGAAGTGGGGAAAAGGGAAGGGAGTTTATGTAGGTATATAATTTTTCTTCTTTATTATTTCTGCCTAAGATATACATCTCTCTCCAAAAAACCAAAATGGATAAACAATGTCTAATATTAGTTCAGGGCTTGGCACCTAAGAGGTCCTGG
Source organism: Canis lupus dingo (assembly GCF_003254725.2). Lineage (NCBI taxonomy): Eukaryota > Metazoa > Chordata > Mammalia > Carnivora > Canidae > Canis > Canis lupus. The sequence goes on along the minus strand of NC_064245.1, from coordinate 27,383,361 downwards.
AGATGGCAAGACCACTAAGATAAGGTACATTTCCTTTCCTTGCTATGGAAACTAAGACTTTCCAACCATTATTATGGAAATGAATGACAGAATGATTTAGCTACATCCTTTAAAAGAAACTGAATAGGTAGATAGTCCCACTGTTCCCTGGACTCAGAAAATATCCAGTGATATGGTTCTTTACATAATTTATCAAATACTAATATTCAATCTCTAAATACTGAGAGAAAAAAATCTATTATTTCATAGAGCCACAAAGGCCTTAGTAACTTAGTTTATGAGTATACTAAGCATATCCTAGAACTATCTAATTACAAAAAACTATTAAGCCAAAGGATTGAATATACTTTCCAAAGACACGTTTATTAACATGTTTTTCCATTAACCTCATGTTAGAGACTCCAAGGCAGTTATGAAGAAAATTCACAAGAATTTTCTTATTACCATGAAGAACTTTGAGTGTTGAAAATCAAAAATAAAAAACCAAACCAAAACAAAACAATAAAAACCTCTTTAATGCCCCAGGTAAAGGAAACGAAAAAAATCTGGCTTAACTTAGTTTGTGACTTAATTTTCTACTTTATATGCATAGGTACCCTTTAAAATGTCCCACAAAATAATTTTAACATCCCTATGTTGCTTAAAGGTTAATGTACAAAGGTTAATGTACAATACAAAACTCTCTTAGACTACATGCATCCAGAAACATAAGATCTTAGAGATAAACTAGTAGAACACTACTGACATAAAACAAGTATTGATCACATAATTGATTTAAGATAATCATAAGCTAATGTTTATAAAAAAAAATCATAAGCTAATGTTTCTATAATGCAATAAGGGAATATGTGAAGAGTCTTCTAGAGTAATAATTATACTAGAAATCAGTTATTTGAAATGAGTAACTTTAATATGTTTGTTTCTATTCATATTTGATAAGAATATGCTTTATATTCACTAAAATAAAATGATTTATCCAGTATCTTCTTTTTTTTTAATATTTTATTTATTTATGACAGATACAGAGAGAGAGAGAGAGAGGCAGAGACACAGGCAGAGGGAGAAGCAGGCTCCATGCACCGGGAGCCCGATGTGGGATTCGATCCCGGGTCTCCAGGATCACGCCCTGGGCCAAAGGCAGGCACCAAACCACTGCGCCACCCAGGGATCCCTATCCAGTATCTTCTTTAAAAATATTTATATTCTCACTCTGTTTTTTAAAGAATGTATTTTTACTAGTTATTGTAATTTAGAAAAATTAAAAAAGAGGGAGCACCTGGGTGGCTCAGTTCGTTAAGTGTCTGCCTTCAGCTCAGGTCATGATCCCAAGGTCCTGGGATTGAGCCCCATGAGCTCCAAGAGCCCCACGTTGGGCTCCCTGCTCAGCTCAGTGGGGAGTCTGCTTCTCCCTCTCCCTCTGCCCCTCCCTCCTTACTTGCACGCTCTCTCACTTGCTCTCTCTCAAATAAATAAAATCTTTAAAAAGAATTAAAGTAGAAAAAAATCATTACTTAAAAAATCAGATAAAGACGTAAATCTGCTCACATTTCCACCATCCATAAAAGCTATTCCACATATTTTGGAAAAGATAAAAAGCTAGAAAACTGCAAAGTTTTATAATTTTAGACATAAAAACTAAGGCGTAGTGATGTGCTTTAAAGAAACAGTGACAGTTTTATAAAAGAATTCTACCTCTCAGTCAATTCTTCTATTCTTTAAAACAGACTATCAATTTACTTTTAAGAAATAGACTTAGGGAAAGCTATGTTGCTATATATATTGCTATATATGTCAAAGCATAGATTTCTAAAGCTACCAACTGAGGGAAAGAAGTCACTAAACAATTAGAATATCAATGGGAAAAAAAACATCAAAAAACTAAGAATATAAAGAGCATCTATGAGGGATGCCTAGGTGGCTCAGGGGTTGAGAGTCTGCCTTAGGCTCAGGGCGTCATTCCAGTCCAGGGATCGAGTCCCGCATGGGGCTCCCTGTGAGGAGCCGGCTTCTCTCTCTGCCTATGTCTCTGTCACTCTCCTTATGTCTCTCATGAATAAAGAAATAAAATCTTAAAAAAAAAAAAAGCATCTATGAAAACCCACAGTTAATGTCATAATTAACAGTGGAAGACTTAAAGCTTCCCCTCTAAGATAAGAACAAGACAAGAATGTCCACTCTTGTCCCTTGTATTTAGCATTGCACTGGAGGTTCTAGACTTGGCAATTAGTCAAGAAAATGAAATAAAAGACACTCAGATGAGAAAGGAAGAAATAAAATTCTCTCTATTTGCACATGACATGATTTTGTATATAGAAAATCCTAAGCAAGCCACCAAAAACTATTAAAATAAATGAGTTTATTAGCTAATTAATGGGATATAAGATCACTAAACAAAAATCATCTGTATTTCTATATATTAGCAATGAGCAATTAGAAAATGAAATAGAGAAAACAATCCCAATAACAGCATCAAAAATAAATCAAAATAACAGCATCAAAAATAAATAATAAAGGAATACATTTAACAAAAGAAGCACAAAACTTACACTTTGAAAAGTAAATAACATCGTTGAAAGAAATTAAAGAGCTCAATAAATGGGAAAATATCCCATGTTCACTGATTGACAGACTTATCATTACTAAGATGGCCAGCAAAATTGTTCCACAGATTCAATGCAATCCCTATCAGAATTTCAATGGACTTCTTTACAGAAACTCACAGGCTGATCCTAAAATTTATGTAGAAATCCTAGGGACTCATAATAGTTGAAACAATCTTGAAAAGGAAGAATGAAGTTGGAGGACCTAAATTTCCAATTTCAAAACATATTACAAAGCTACAGTCATGAAGAGTATGTTAGAATTGAGAGTTCAGAAATAAACCCCCATCTGTACAGTCAACTGATTTTTTTTACAGGGATGTCAAGACAATTCAGTAAGAAAAGAATAGTCTGTTCAATGAATGGTGCTGGGAAAACTATATCCACAGGCAAAAGAGTGAAGTAAGGCCTCTATCTCACAGTGTATGTAAAAATTGATTCAAAATGGATCAGACCTAAAGGATTATATAACTCTCAGAAGAAACATGTAAATTTTCATGATCTTGAATTAGGCAATGGTTTCTTAGATATGACAGCAAAAGTATACGAAACAAAGGAGAAAAATAGATAAATTAGACTTAATTAAAATGTAAAACTTTTGTAATGCAAAGGACACTATCAAAAGGTGAAAAGACAACTTACAGAATTGGAGAGAATACCTGCAAATGATTATCTGATAAGGAGTTTATATATCCAGAATATATAAAGAATTACAACCCAATTAAAAATGGATAAAGGATCTGAGTAGCCATCTGAAAAACATATAAAAGTGGCCAACAAGCACATGAAAAGATGCTCAACAATATTAGCCATTAGGGAAATATGTACAAATTGAAACCACAATGAGATAGCCCTTAACACCTACTAAGATGGCTATAAGTAAAAAGATATAAGAGAAAATAACAAGTCCTGATGATGTCAAGAAACTGTAACCTTTATACAATGCTGGTGTGAATGTAAAATGGTACAGCTGCTTTTGCAAAGTTTAACCTGTAGTTAAACATCAAATTACCAAGTGACCCAGTAATTCTACTCCTAGGATATACGTGGATAACTGAGAACACGTATTACACAAAAACCTGTGCACAAATAATCATAGCAGCATTATTCATAACAATGGTAGAATTTTCAGAAAGTGGAAGCAACACAAATGTCTATTATCTAATGAGTGGATTAATAAAATGTAGTATATCCACACAATGGAATATCATCCAGCAATAAAAGTAAATGAAGTACTGATATATTCTACAATGTGGATAAACCTTGAAAACTCATGCTAAGTTAAAGAATTTAGTCATAAAAGACCACATATTATATGGTTCCATTTATAAAGAATGTCCAGAACAGGCAAATCTACAGACAGAAAGATTAGTGGTGACCTTGGATTGGGGGAAGAAGGTAGTGTGTAGGAGGAAAAAAAAAAAGTAGTTGCTAATGGGGGAGGTGAAGAAAATGTTTTAAAATTGACTGTGGAGGGACGCCTGAGTGGCTCAGGGGTTTAGCGTCTGCCTTCGGCCCAGGGCGTGATCCTGGAGTCCCGGGATTGAGTCCTGCATCGGGCTCCCTGCATGGAGCCTGCTTCTGTCTCTGCCTGTGTCTCTGCCTCTCTCTCTCTCTCTCTGTGTCTCTCATGAATAGATAAAATCTTTAAAAATAATAATAAATAAAAAAATAAAATTGACTGTGGTGTTGGCTGCACACCTCTATAAATATATCAAAGTCCCCTTGAATTATACACTTTAAATAGGTGAATTATTTAGTATGTGAATTACATCTCAACAAAGCAGTTACTAAAATTACTAACAGGAATATTAACTGCTAAGTGGACACTACTGGAATTAAAAATGTAAACTATTCTTCATACTGATATTTTTGTTGATCCTGTCTAGTAATATATTATTATTATCACTAATGATCAAGATATACCAATGTATTTACCTCTTTCTGTCATCTCAGTGATGGCAAAAACATATATATTTATTTGCTTAACAAATTTATTCATGATCTCTTACATATCGAAATGGCTTGAAACTAAATGGTATACCAAGAAATGTAAATCAGTAAAACTCACTCCATAAGCTAAGAATCTAGTAGGGAAGTTTAACAAGTAGTGGTAAATATATGTTGAACAATGACAAAAATCTGGATGAAAAGTATCTTGAAGTATGATACAGAAAACAAACCTGGAGTTTAGTGGAAGGAGCACTGCCTCAACCAGGAAGGACCCTAATGATCAATGCCTTTGGAGATCTCTGTTCTAATCAAGCCATTAACAAATACTGCTGCTGAATACCTCACCTCTTCCCTGGCCTTGCTTGTACTTCTTTTTTGTTGTTGTTGTTTTGCTTGTACTTCTGTAACATGAAGTGGATGGACTATGTAATAGAAAGTTTCTTCTATTTCCAAAGTTCTAATATTGAAGTTTAACTTCAATTTAGGCCAGGGTCATAAAAACCAACTATTTTCTCTACATTGGACATATGACCAAGCTAAACTGTCAGTGGAAAATGGAAAACTGATGGAAAATAAATAGAAGTAAAATATACATTTACTTTAATTGGTTAGTCACATCTACATTTTTTTTATCCCTACAAGGAAGGTGTAATCCCTAGAGCATGACTACTTTCAATACATTTATTTCAGTCTAAGAGCATGAGAGTAAGTTTACAGAGGCAGTGGTGCTAGAGCTTAAAGGATATTACAGAGGTTGACCAGTTGGTGGTCCAGTTATGGCCAGAGGTGGATGGGAGGAAATACAGAGTGTGGGTACACAGCCACTGCAAAGAGAAGGGAAAATGTTCCAAAAACAAGGAAGCAAGGACTTACAGATGAGAAAGCATGCTTGCTTGATTATACGTGGAAAACCACCAGCAATTTGGAGTAACTGCTATAAAAGCACAAGGTGATGAGGCCAAGGAGGCCTCATCCGGTGACCATGGAATGGTCCATACATACCATGACACAGAAATTGTTTGACTTTTGTGTTTGAAAGAAAAAACCTGTCAGAGTAATACGTCAAAAAAGAGGAAATGTCCAGGATTCATCTGCATGTTTATATCATCCCAAACACCTCCACCAAGAGTTTATAAGGTTATTACAACAACGAATATTGCTAGTAAAATATGCTTAAAATCTTTACCCTGGGCTAAACCATATGTAAATCAGTTTCCTTTTGAAAGTCTAAACTAGAAACCAGATGGGTCATCTAGTCCCTATCCCTCTGTATGGCATTATTTTAAAAAACTTTAGTATCTTCAGATGAACCTTGCACATTTTACTTTATCACAGACCTCACCACTCCTTACTGCCATACATACCACAAATGTCACACCTTTATGTGGCTTGTTTGACCTCTTATGTTCACATCTTGATCTTGTCCCTTACTCCTCTAGTAAGAAAGATGGGAATCCAATTAAAAGGAAGAACATTTTCCTCTAAGTCCTAGAACTATCTATATCACACACCTCCCTTCCAGTAGAATCCCCACTATGGTCTTTTAAAAACAGAAATGAAAGGTTAAAATGAATTTTAAAAGCCCTCTACAGGGAAGAGATCATAAATAATCTAGGATCAATCTGTTCCATTATGAATGACCACATGTCTAACTCCAGCTAGTCATTTTGAAAATGGAAGCTGACAATCAATGGGGACAGACTGATGAACATTCTTTCCCATTAATTACAATGATAAGGCAAAGAGGGAGAAGGGGAAGGGACCAATCCCAAGGTGAGTTACTAATGTTTTTATTTTATATGAATAGTTATTTTTCTTCTTCCATAAAACCTACATTAAGTGGTAATACCTGAAAAAAATGCTTCAGCAAATTTATACATTTTCTTCAAAATATTTTAGAAGACATTAGGAGAGAATAAAGATCAATTCTTAAAAATGCAGGACAGGAAACTTAAGTATACTTATTCAGAAAGATAATACTGTAAACACCCAATCACTATACTCTATTTTTTTACTGCATCTTATTTAAAATGTAAAAACTGCTTTTCACTTCCCAGAGAATGTAAACTGCATATATTATGAAATTACTATAGTACTTCTTATAAAATGCTATCTATTCAAAATTACGGTAAAGGAAATTCTGACACCTCTAAATTCTTATATTACAATCTCTCATAATCTGTCTCAGCCTTCAAATTAATTTTTAAAAAACCTAATCTAATTTCTGAAGTTCAATGGTGGAAGAATAACAATATTTAAGTCGTTGTAACTATTAGTGGAATCCTACAATTTAAACTTTCACCTGCAATTATATTAATGATAAAGCACTTCTTGTGAAATCAAATCCCAGGTTTACAAATAAAATTTTATCCAAACAAAAGTTAGCTAGAGAGATTATTTCTATTTTAGTTCTTACCTATGACCCTTTAAGTTTTGCCTACTATTCATAAAAATGGGAGACACAGGGCATAGCTAAGAAGAGTATAGTACCCCAGAGCTCTTAACAGTCATTCATCTTTTTCTTGTTTGTATCATCTTTCAAGTAAGTACAAACTGTATTTGATTCAAAATAAAGCACTTTTTAAAAAAATTTAACATGTAACTATAACGGTGTATAAGTTTTCTAACAAAATTTAGTTTTTCAAATTGTGCAAATATCCCTGATCAGTTTTAAAGCAGTAGCTTTCTGAAACTCTGATAATGAAGAAATTACGCTATTAAATAAAAATTAAATGAACCCAACCCAGATTTCATAAATTTGAGTAAAATTGTAGTTTGCTGGTTTAAAGTAAAATCAATATATTAAAGAGTAACATCTGTGCATACATCCTTTAATGAATATCTGCTGGAAACACACAAAGTGGCAGAAAAATCTCTTTAACAGAAGAGAATACACATGCAGCACCCCCAAAATGTGTAAGTACTAGCAGCACCATAAGAATATACTATATAAACATTAAAAGAATTTAAATATAATCAGTGCTTAAAACAGCCTATTTTCCTTAATATAATCAAACGGTTATTAAAATTTATCAGTACAAAAATAGCTTCACAAACTACTAATGTATATATACTAGTTCTGGACTCTCAGAAATAAAATAATAGCAGTTATTTATCAATATGTTACTGTATATGTGGGGAACATAAATTTACACTGAACAAAATAAAAACTTTTAGTTTTTAGTATTATATTCTAACAGCACTGGGATAGTGTAAAATTAACTATTTCCAAAGGGAATTTAGATAGCTTTAAGTCTTAAAAAAACATATCCTAGAATTTCTTATTAAGAACAAGTAAATTCCAGAATTCATACAGCTGATGCTATAAAGCAAACAGTAAGTCCCTGGAAACAGAAAACAAAACCTTCCCCCATTTGTTTATGCTCTTCTATTAGTATATATCTGCTTTATTTAGTACATAGCTAATCTAAGATAAGGTCTCAAAGGACACCCTGAACACTTCGGTGGGGAATATATACCTGCTCAGTCCTCAAATGATTTTTATCATTTAGGTTAAAAATAATTTTTAAGAAAAATAGCAATTTAGATAAAATATAATGCCATTTCTCCCAAAGAAATCACACTTGATCTTAGCCAAAAGGCTGAGAAGTGATCCTCCCCAAAGAAATCAGTAAACGTTTTCATCCTCACTAATTCCCCCTTTTATACACTCCTAAACTTCAAAAAAAGCATTTATATAAATACTCTAAAAATGTATTAATTTATTGAAACTTACTCAATGAGAATGTTTTTGCATAAGGTAAGGACATAAATAGCACTTGACTAAGGTATACTGAGTAGCCCATACATTCTAAAATTTAGTTCAGCAGTATAATTAAAAATCAAAGAAAAGAGTAAATAATGCAAAGTAGACCGTATAATGACACTGAGATAGAATATAAATAGCTGTGCTACCTTAGTAAGTAAGTTTTTTAAAAAGCTCGAAAGTAATTTTAAAACGTATTGTGGGGCAGCCCAGGTGGCTCAGCAGTTTAGCGCCACCTTCAGCCCAGGGCGTGGATCCTGGAGACCCGGGATCGAGTCCCACATCAGGCTCCCTGCATGGAGCCTGCTTCTCCCTCTACCTGTGTCTCTGTCCCTCTCTCTCTCTCTCTGTGTCTATCATGAATAAATAAAATCTTAAAAAAATAAAAATAAAAAATGAAAGTATTGTGGATGAAATTTTATGTCTGGGATTTGCTTTTAAAATAATACAAAAGTGGGGGATCCTTGGGTGGCTTGGCTGGTTTGGCGCCTGCCTTTGGCCCGGGGCGCGGTCCTGGAGTCCCGGGATCAAGACCCGTGTGGGGCTCCCTGCGTGGAGCCTGCTTCTCCCTCTTCCTGTGTCTGCCTCTCTCTCTCTCTCTCTCTCTCTCTGTGTCTATCATGAATAAATAAATAAAAATCTTAAAAAAATTAAAATAAAATAAAATAATACACAAGTGGAAGAGTGGGCAGGGGTAGGAATAAGACCGGCCATTTTTACATAACTCTTGAAGATGGGTGGGGGGGTGTTCATGGGAGTTCATCATAGTACTCTCTCTTTCAAATATATTTGAAAATCTGTGTAAGTTTAAAGAATAACAAAAAAAAAATCTTCCTTATGTCTTTAAAGCTAGTAATTTTTAAAAAGTACATAAAACTAACAAAGAGTAAAGAACCAACCATAACACAAATGCCAAAATTTCAGGACCAAATGAAAATCAAGGCCACCCTTTGGTATGTTAATTAATGAATTCATGAGACTAGGTACACGGTTTGAATTTTAAGAGCACAAATTGGCTTGCTAAGTACTATTACTACCATCAACTCTTAATTAACTTGACTAACTAGGTCATTGCTCTTCATATCCTTTCTTCATGAAATCACAACACATAGATATTTTAGTGACTTTGCTCCTTACTTAACAGTAAAATGGCATCAACCAGGACAGAGAAATGTTGGCAAAATATATATATATATATTTGTTCATTCTTTTCTGTTGAAGTAAGTACTAAGGAAGAAGGCAAACATTGTCTAAATAAGCCTTAAAAAACATACTTTTGTCTTCCTTTTTAAAAAAAAAAGCGTTTAAATTATCAAATTTAAACACAAGTTTCAGATTTAAATAAAAATTATTTTAATCTTCTGTTTCTCATTCATGAAACGCTGATCTTATTTCTACAGAGTACTTTTAGGATAGGAAGATAATAACTTCCTAACACTACGGCGTACTTGTGATAGGAGTTCAACTAAAATGTACTCTAACTGGCATTCCCTATTGGGATCAAAAGGTGAGCTGCAATCCTACTCAAGTTTCATGAACTATGCAACCTAGGACAACTGACCTAACCGCTGGGATTTAGTCTCATGTGTTGAAGGCACACGCTTTCAAACTGATGTTTCTTACATTATAATCAGGCACCTACACAAATCTGTGCATTACTGAATGAAGCAAAGTTTCTATTCTTAATGTGAATTTTACTCCAATATTTCCTATCTCATGTTTCATTTTTTAGAATGCCAAGAATAACCTAAATTGATTTCAAACTACCGAAGTTTGGAAGATCCTAGATTACACCATCTTTAAGGTCTATCCTGTTATTTTGGGATTCTAACATTGGTTATAAAACACTCAATCGTCCATCTCAGGTAGAAATCAAAACTAGTTCAGAAGGTAAGTCTTCTGAAATCCTGTAAGCTATTTTTAAAATGGTATAACAAGAAAACTATAAGACTGTATAATACCTTTAACATAATTAAAAGCTTTAAATGACCTATTAAATTTTCTTTTCAGAACTCAAGTATCTCCATGAGTAATCTACAGATTCTAGTAGTCAAAGAAGCCGTACCTTCAAGTAAAAATAACTAACTCCTATTAGACTCCCAAGTACAGAGCAGATCAATAGAAGATGACTAATCCCAGTCCATAACTCCAAATACTAAGGATCAGGAAAACAACAAACATTCAGAGACTTTTAGGTGCATAAAGTAAACTAGAAATAGTTTTTACAAATGTTAAATACAAAAGTTCTCATTTCCAAATGCTATAATATTCAATGCACATGGCTCATTTAAGTAAGTCAAAGAAATCAAATTTATTATGTTCAGTGCATTTACATCTTTTATATGGGTATGTTAAATTTAATAGGAATAAAATTTTTCCTTCCCTTTTTAAAAACTGCATACTAATCACATTGCTCTTCAGTTGTAATTGCATATTAAAAAAAAACCCTATATATTTTACCTATTGATGTGTACATGATATTCAGAGGAACTAATAAATTTTTCATGTATTCAGTTTATTTTTATAACAATAGAAAAGAGAATATGCTTACACTGCCATAGTTAAAACATATTAATGCTTTAACCATGATAATTCTAAGATGGGTCTACTATTGTATGCCAAATTATTAGCATTTTTAGGTACAAAATTAGAATACTCTTGCAGTCACAAAGTTTTCCTCACACGTTCCTTAAAAAAACTCACAACTAATTTCTTCCTCAGCCTGATCATGAGGTCTCTCAGTGTTAGTCTCTAATGTGTATATTCCGTGCTGCCCCTAATATTCAACAAATTCAATCAAAATTAGAATTCTCATGAAAAAAAGTTCTGGAATATTCTCACTTCACAGTTGTTCTGAATATGTTCAAGAATTTGATCTTTTTAGAAATTGGTCCTCAAAAGAGATGCACAATATAGGAAAACTATTTTCTTAATTTCATTAAAACTACCTGGTCAAAAATTTCCAAAGAAAGATAAAATTTAACTTTAAGACAATGACTTATAGGTATTCGTTTTTATTTGCAATGCTGCAGTTCCAGAGACCTGTGTCCAAAAAAATACCACAGTATGGCAAATTAACTGGTTTAGAACACATTTAAGATAAATTTTATCTTTTTGAAGTATCAAATTCTTTTACAGTTCAGAACTACAAGATTTATCCCCTGTTAGTTGGTACAAAAACTCAATCTGTTATAAATGTTAATAGAAGTTACAACAATAACTTCTTTCCTTCTGTGAAATCCTATGGTGAGATCATCTCTAAGAGTACAGTAAAGCTTAATTTCAGAGTAGGAAGTAGATTTAAAAAACAAAAAGCAAAAAAAAAATTTTAACCCTCAAGAACATAGATGAAACCAGGTTAACAAAGGTGGCCTTTTAGGGGCTGTGTTAAAAAAATAAGTAGAAAAGATTTACAATAATGTGTTTCACTGAAAAATGATTTGTACTGCAATTAACTCAGTAGTTCTTTTTCTACATAAAGGAAATGTTCATTCCAGTCCATATAGGCATCTATAAACTATTTAAAAACCTTTCTGAGGTTAAAAGTAACAGTTTAAAAAAAGAAAAGAAAAAGATTGACCTGGGTTTTCACTTAGGGTTATAACTTTTCAAAATTTATCTGAAACCAATAAGTTTCCATATTTACACATTTTACTTAATCATGATGGTTGAATTGAATCTGTACCTATGTGAAAATGGCAATGCATTCTGAGTTGGTTCAGCCCTTGGCTCTGAGTTCTGTGTCACATCAGGTGTTCTTTCATCATCTGTTCCATTGATACTTTCTGGTGTTAAAGGAGACTGAAGATCTCCGCCTGCTGATTCCTTTAAAAAAAGGGAGGTAGGGGATAAAAGTGTTATACTTTTATTAAAATATACAAGATTAACTTAAAGTTCAAAGTGACTCCAACGTATGCTTACTTATAAACTATACTTCCATTGAAATTTGAGTCAAAGATGTAAAAAATAAAATTTAAAGGAGAAATAATTTTTAAAAGCAGAACAACTCATAAGAAAACAATATAATTTAGAAATGTAGTTTCAAAGAACTAAAGAACTTCTGGGTTTATATAAACAAGTAATTGGTTAGAATAAAAGATGTTCAGAGAACTAATTATGAAAAAGACGACAGCACAAAAATGCAAGAAAATGTTATTTTCCTTGGGAAGGTAGGAAGGCAAAGGGAAGAATGGAATCTTCAACAAGTTTTAATTTTTTTTTATCTGCCCTACTTTTCAATTCCATAGTTATCTACAAAAGCAGCCAGAAATCCCTCTGCTACACATATAGAGTGAGTGCATTTCAGTTTGCCTGAACAATGGAATTATTTTTCTTCACAAAATTTGTCTTATTTCTACTTTAAATTAAGTTTTGTCTATCAAGGTAAATTTAATTTGTTCCTCTGGAAAGTAAGTAGAATTTAAAATGAAGCTCAAGCTGACACTTATTATTGTGACTGCCATCTTAAGATTTTCTAAGTTTGGTATTATTAGAGATCAGAATTGAGGGGTCATTGGATAAATCTGTTAACCAGGAGAGGTCCTAGTACCAGATCATTTTAAGTATAGCTTTGTGGACCCCTTGTGATCTCTGGGCACTAAAACTTCACGACTGAAATATTAGGCTATGCTAAGGAAGAAAATGAAAGCATCAGTGTCCAATAGGAGAGCAGGTAGGTATGGTCATAAGCTCAAAAAATATGGGATTTCTTCAAATAAAAACAAGAGGGGTACATGGCTGGCTCAGCTGGTAGAGCATGCGACTCTTGATCTCCAGGTGTGATTTTGAGCCCCATGAGGGGCAGAGCTTACTTAAAAGAAAACCCAACCAAGAAGATAAATGTATGTAATACAGGAAAATGCTTATAATTAGAAAAATATAAGTATACAAGGAGATATCTTAGATTATGATAATTTATATATGTTACATAAAAATACTTCACATGGAGAAATCCTAGGAAGAAATATAGAAAATATTAATGTGGTAACTAACTTTCTTTCGGGAGCTTCTGGTTTTAGATTGAATGTATTTTATTTCACATTTAAGTATTTTAACAAATTCTACCATAATGCTATAAATTATATAAGCTATTAAAGGTCAAAAGGCTACTTTCTTTTTTTTATTTTTATTTTTTAAAGATTTATTTATTTATTTATGATATACAGAGAGAGAGAGAGAGAGAGAGAAAGAGGCAGAGACACAGGAGGAGGGAGACGCAGGCTCCATGCCAGGAGCCCGACGTGGGACTCGATCCTGGGACTCCAGGATCGCACCCTGGGCCAAAGGCAGGCGCTAAACCGCTGAGCCACCCAGAGATCCCCAAAAGGCTACTTTCTTGATTCCACCTTATCACTTAACCATTTTTCAATTATTAATTGAAACCTCTATTTTGACCTTTAATTTCATTCTTTTAAAATCTTTCTCCTAAATCCTCTTTTTTTCAATTAACTGACCGTCAATGCATGAATAAGGTTTATTGTATAATGTGACAACATAAAATGGGAACGATATCCCAAGTGGCTACTTCTAGGTCAATTATGGATCATATCAATTAGCCAAAAAGTTCAAGAAGCATGAAGAAATAAATCAAGACTATTTCTCTTCCGGAAAGCCAAACCGAACTAAAATAATAAAGGTGCACTGTCCAGTCAGTTGAACAGTAAGTTGATTCACTGGAAATGAGAACAGAAACAAATTACCGCGTTAACCTGAAAGGGTTAACAACTAAGGATTCACTTGGAGATTTGCTAGGATTGAAAAGAGTGTGAGGGACAAAAGTAGATTAGGATTAAAAGAGAGAGGAAAGAGAAATAGTAGTTTGATTTCTGGTTCTCACTGCCTTCTGGGGGGAAATGAGGGTTTTGGTACATGGGGCTGGGGGAGGCCAAGAATGTCGAAGCTACTGAAGCAGAAAGACCATTTCAGAGACAGGCTAGGAAGGACAAAAAGGACAGGAAGAAAGAGATAGAGGTTCCAACAATCCCAAGTACCTCAACTCACAAACTTTCCATCAGAATGCTTGAATATTAGCTATATTTAATGAAAGGCATGCTCAGTTACCCAAGACATTATATCTAAAATGAAAAAAAAAATAAAATAAAATAAAAATAAAATAAAAAGCCAGAGCATTTTTTTAAATAAAGCAGGCTAAAAATTAATAAAATCAGTATTTGCTCATAAGAGTTACAACGGTACATAAGAGCATAAAGGGAAAATCAAACTCCTTTGACTTTCTAACTACCCAACAGGTAGTCAAAAGTAATCTGTGAAACCTTCTGGGAATTTTATCTGTATTAAAAATAACACAGTGAAATTATTTTATTTAATGTATTCCAAACATCTAGTTCTTTTTTATACTAAATTTTGAGTAATTTCTTAAACATTCAAGTTACGTTATTTCTATAAAAAAAACATACCTTATATCAAGCCAATATTTTATATCTTAAATTCAAACATTAAAATTAAAAACTTGGAGATATACTAGACTATAAACTTTTGAAAGGAAAAAAACGGATAGGCTGTCTTTAGAAAGACATTCTTGGGACGCCTGGGTGGCTCAGTGGTTGAGCGGCTGCCTTCGCCTCAGGGCGTGATCTCAGAGTCTCAGGATCTAGTCCCACATAGGGCTTCTTGTACGGAGCGTGCTTCTCCCTCTGCCCGTGTCTCTGCCTCTCTCTGCCCCTCTCTGTCTCTCATGAATAAATAAATAAAATCTTTAAAAAAAAAGACATTAAGCTAATATGGCTAGTAACCATTTTAAGGTAAAAATTATCAAACATATCTTTTTGACACATGGCTGTGTATGTGTATATGTATACCAAAGTTGATAAGAAAGATGAAAAGTGTGAAACATAAAATATAAGCACAGATCTAAGACTCAGCAACTGCTTCTTAAGAATTTTCTCTCTCTGGGGCACCTGGGAGGTTCAGTCCGTTAAATGTTGCCTGCGTTGGGCTCCGGTCATATTCCAGTCATCTGGGGATTAAGCCCCACACTGGGCTCTCTGCTCAGTGGGGAGTCTGCTCCCTCCCTCCCTCTGCTTCTCACCCCACTCATGCTTGTGCTCTCTCTCTCTCTCAAATAAATAAAATCTTTAGAGAAAAAAAGAATTCTTTCTCTCCACTCATTTATGAAGTTGTAGGAAAGCCAAAAATAAACCAACAAAAAACCCACAGTAGGAAATATCCTGAATCACATGAAAAAGAAATGATCTAGGCCTCTCCAGGCCTTCAGGGTGGTACCACTAACCTCCCCTCTCATGTCTGTGCTGTAGTAGGACAGTGGGCAGGAAGGATGGGGCAGCATTGCCTTCTCCTCTAGACCAAATACCACCACCACCTTCCATTTAATTCCAGTAAAGACTAAAATTAAAATTCCTGTTACAGTTCCAACCTTTCTGACTTAAGGAAAACAGAGCTCCTTCTCTTTATCATTTGATAAACATTCAAAGAAGACTTATCAAAAAAAAAAAAAAAAGAAGACTTATCCTATTTCAGTCTTTTCTATTTAAATGAAGATGAAAACACTGTTTTCTGGGCAGAAACTCAAACAGGAAGGACCTTATAATTTTGAGTTCCCATGGCTGTAGATACAGAAAGAAATGCCAGGGAAGAGACACAGAAGAACAAAAGGATACATTAAGGAAGATGAGGCTGAGATCATATGCCTACTACTGTCATAAACCATTCTCCATACCTGGTCACCACTTCTGAAATCCTACTTTCTGACAACCATAGAAATTCTTTGTAAACTAACTCATGCTGCTCTTTCCCCATGTAAAAGTGTAATGGCTGACGGATGCACAGTGCTAGTGGGTTAATCTCTCTTCTGTATATTTTTGTACCTACTAGTTACATTAAATGCTTACCAAGAATCAGCTCTACCTGTCCCAAGCATATTTATGCGAATTGCATTTATATTATTATACAGCTGAATTAAATATTATGCAAGCTAATAAAATCTAAATTCAAAGCTAGAGTGGTTATTTTGATAAAAACCAAAACACACTCTTAGAAACTAAAAAGTAAAATAAAATCTACAGTAACAGAAAATGACAGGAAAATCTACTATCACACTCAGATTTCTTTCCAAGTGACAAAGGTTAGCTCTACTTAAAAGAAAAACAGGAAATTGCAGACAATTAATTATAAGTATGATTTATGTACAAAAGATAACATGGAATTCCAATCAACAGATTCATATTCAAAAATTCATATTCAGCTTTAAATAAAAATATTGGTGAATCCCTAAAACATAGTATTATTGAACTTTAATTTATAAACTTAAAGATCTTTCAATGCTTCTTCACAGTAACCGACTTTTTTTTTTTTTTAAGATTTTATTTATTTGACAGAGACAAAAAGCACAAGCTGGGGGAGTGGCAGACAGAGGGAGAGGGAGAAGCAGACTCCCTGCTGAGCAGGGAGCCAGATATGGGGCTCTATCCCAGGACCTCTGAGATTGTGACCTGGGCTGAAAGTATGGTGCTTAACTGACTGAGCCACCCAGGTGCCCCATTAACCAACCTTTAAAAAAAAAAAAATTATTTATTTATTCATGAGAGACAGAGAGAGGCAGAGACACTGGCAGAGGGAGAAGCAGGCTCCCCACTGAGCAGGGAGCCCAATGTGGGACTCGATCCCAGGACCCTAAAATCACAACCTGAACCAAAGGCAGATGCTCAACCACTGAGCCACCCAGAAATCCCATTCAATTTTTTTGATTAACTCATCAACTACTAGTTTTAATTCTAACAGGTAAGAGGCACTGTACACCCTCCTATCCTCTCAACCTAACCCACACTCTTCTCACTTGCTCTTCAACCTGGTATCTAACGGCCCTCTGCCATTATGTGACTTTGTCAGATGCAATCTAGCTTTATTCCCCTCCATGGTCAGCCTATACCAGAAAGCCAATCACCCTCATTATATTCTCACTAGCATTTAGAGGCTTCCTTCCACAACAACTATCTTGCCAATTTACAATTTCTATCAACTAAACCATCATTCCTCATTCTTGTGTGCCCAAGCTAACCAAGTACAATGAGAGAAAATGCTATTAAATAGGTTAGTGTCATGAAAATAATTCTGAGCCCTGACTTCAATTATGCTCTTTAAGTGCTGAGTAATCTTTAATTTTACTTATACTCCCACTTGACTCTTCTTTTTTTACCTTACCTAACAGCTGTTCCAAACCTGTGTTCAAGCCTTCTCTCTCAGTGAATGACCTAACTCTTCCTTCCAGCGAAAATAACCTGGCATGGACTTCCTTAGTCTTCCTCCTATCTGTATCTGAATCTATTTTTATCCTTCCCTCCTGTCTCAGATGAAGAAGTGGCTCATTTGTTTCCATCCTCCTCCCTCACAATATTACCCTCTGCTGCACAATGCTCCATCAATGATCCCCTTCCTTCTATTTTTCTGTCTCCTTTACTCATCCCTTATATTTAAAAACATATGCAAATCACTCCCATACATACATTCTACAAAAAAATATCCTCAGCGTCGCATGTTCCTGAGATTATGTTAAACTCTTATTCTCGGGATCCCTGGGTAGCGCAGCGATTTGGCACCTGCCTTTGGCCCAGGGCGCGATCCCGGAGACCCGGGATCGAGTCCCACATCGGGCTCCCAGTGCATGGAGCCTGTTTCTCCCTCTGCCTGTGTCTCTGCCTCACTCTCTCTCTCTGTGACTATCACAAATAAATAAAAAATTAAAAAAAAAAACTCTTATTCTCCTCCTACAAAAGAAAATAATATTTGTGACCTTATTCCCACTACCAAACACTTCTGCCATAAGAATAGCCCAAAGTCACTAACTCTACTTCCTTTCATTCTAGAAACTACTTCACACTGGGGGCGTGGTGGCTCAGCTGGTTATGTGTCTGCCTTCAGCTCAGGTCAAGATCCCAGGGTCCTGCTCAGTGGCGATCCTGCTTCTTCTCCCTGTCCTGCTCCTGCTCTTCCTACTTGTGTGTGTGTGTCCATGTACGTGTACTCTCTCTCTCAAATAAATAAATCTTAAAAAAAAAAAAAAGTAACTACTTCACATGGCCCTTCTATACCAACAGTCCACCTGTAAATTACCAGTGAACTCTGGTTTGTTAGGCTTAAAGTCCTCTTTTATTGTTATTATTTTTTTTTATTAATTCATGAGCAAAGAGATAGAGATGGAGGCAGGGACAGACAGAGAAGCAGGCACCCTGCAGAGTAGGACCCTGGATCAGGACTTGAGCCAAAGGCAGACACTTAACAGGCTGAGCCACCCAGACACCCAGATTTAAAGTCCTCTTAAGTCTCATCCTACTGGAAGCCCCTTCTGACACTGCCAAATCATTGCCTCCAACTTAAAATGCTCTTCTCTTGACTTCTGTGCTAACATCTTCTGCTGCTCATTTCCTATCACTTTTCAGTGTCTTTCCCTATATGTCCCTCAAATTTAAGTGACAATCTTCAAGTGACAATTTCTGACCCTATCTTCCCTTCTATTTTCTTTCTGGATGATATTATTCTCTCCTACAGCTTTAAGTACTACTCATTTGTTGATGACTCTTGAGACTTAGCTCCAATTCAAAATTTCTAACTATCCACAGGCCGTATCTCCCTAATGCCTTATTCAGTACCTGAAATGGAAATCCTCTTCTGAAGTTCATGCTATAAATCAACAACAGAAGTCTCAAAAACATCTAGCTCCTCCTTTACCAGCATACCTCACCAATCCTCTAGCTCCTGTATTTCTTCCAAGTTCAATTTCACCAGCAATAATGTCTATCCCCCTCATCTCTCTATTCTCACTGCCAATACCTAGTAGGCAAACCCAATAAAGGAATGAGTAAATACACCACTAAGACAAGTAACAGATCAGAGACTCTAAAGTCCACTGTCCTTCCTTTGGACAGCAAACAATAATATCCAGAGAAGTCTAGTGAACCTTTCCTGAGATTGTAAAAACTGTTTGAGGTATCTGGTTCAGTAAAAGCACATTTGTTATGTGATACTACGAAAGTATCATATTAATTTATAGGCATTCACCTAATTCTAATGGTATATTTGTGGGTTAGATATATAACTAATATAGTTCAAGGTACTAACACTTGGCTAATATAGACCACCTTTCAAAAAAAATCCATTTTTAACAAGTGACACTCTTATTAGAGAAAATCTAAAACATTTGAGACTTACTACATTTGGAATGCCCAAAGAGATCATATACCTCAAACCTCTGACCCTATAGATTTAAGAACTACTACCCAGGCAAGTCAACTCATTTGTAGAAGATCAAACAGCTAGTCAGTCAAAGAGATACTAATAATCAGTTAAAATAAACCAGTACATAATTTGAGTAAATATAATTTGTCTTTAATTTGAACATTAAAAAATTTTGGTATTTATAACAAACCTTAAAGAAACTTGTTCTTCAAATATAGACACACACACATATATATTCTACTTTTTCTATAAAGTGAATTTTTTAAAATCTTGAGAAAGGGATGCCTGAGTGGCTCAGTGGTTGAGTGTCTGCCTTCAGCTGAGGGCGTGATCCCAGGGTCAATCCCACATCAGGCTCCTTGGAGGGAAGCAGGGAGAAGCAGGGAGCCTGCTTCTCCCTCCATGTCTCTACCTCTCTCTGTGTCTCTCATGAATAAATAAAAATCCTTAAAAAATAAATTTAAAAATAAAATCTTGAGATAAAAGCTAGTCTAAATATAGATCAAGAAAGCTACAATATATCCCAATGCTTTACAACCTGACAATTTATATGGGGAAAAAAAAAAACCCTGCAACTTGTATTTGACTAAAACAATTAAAGGAGTAAATACTTCACTCAATTTAAAAGTCTTAGTCAGGGATGCCTGGATGGCTCAGCTGTTGAGCCTCTGCCTTTGGCTTAGGGCGTGATCCTGGAGTCCTGGGATTGAGTTCCACATCATGACCCTGCAGGGAGCCTGCTTCTTTCTCTACCTATGTCTCTGCCTCTCTCTCTCTGTCTCTCATGAATAAATGAAATCTTTAAAAAAAATTAAAGTCTTAGTCAAATGACAGCTCACACTTATTTTTATTCTAAACTCTATATATTTTAAACTAAAACAGAAATATTAATGACATTTATAAGGGACTGCCACAAAAGAGGAATAGGAGGAAATAGAAATGAAAATAAATATATTTTTTTAACTATTACTCTGGGTTCTGTACATTAAAAAAAAATCATAGAGCCCTTTTTTCTTCAATGTGTATTCTGAGGAAAGCACTTAACAAGCCAATTCAAATACAGTATTCTTTTACTGTGCACTGTATAAGAAATTTCAGATTTTTTAAAAAGATATTATTTATTCATTTATGAGAGACAGAGAGATAGGCAGAGACACAGGCAGAGGGAGAAGCAGGCTTCCCATGGGAAGCCTGTGCCAGATTTGATCCTGGGACTCCAGGACCACATTCTCGGCTGAAGGCAAATGCTCAACCTCTGAGCTACGCAGGCATCCCAGAAATTTCAGATTTAAAGCCAGTCATCACTTTTGATTCTATGTCAAACTGACTGTTTAAAAGATTCCCATGGGGATCCCTGGGTGGCTCAGCGGTTTGGTGCCTGCCTTTGGCCCAGGGCGTGATCCTGGAGACCCGGGATCAAGTCCCACATCGGGCTCCCTCCGTGGAGCCTGCTTCCCCTCTGCCTGTGTCTCTGCTCCCCCCCCTCTGTGTGTGTACTCATGAATGAATCAATAAAATCTTTAAAAAAATAAAAATAAAAATAAAAGATTCCCATGGAAACAGAACATAAAATCCAATAGAGAAAAAGTTCTAAATTAATGTCTAATATTTAAAGAAGGACATGAAACAAAAGAACAATACATGATTCAACTTATTCCTAGAGATGTTATCTCCATCAAGACAACAGATTATCTGATTTGACCACACATTTTATCAAGAGTAAAAACTTAGATCAAGAGCTTAAGAATGGGGAAGTGGCTAACTAGGCTTTAAATGCCAGACTCTCTTCATCACATGCCTTTAGAGATACGGAGCAGTTTTTCTACAGTACTACTTCTCAAAGTGTTACCCCTAGATCAACAGCATCAGCCATCTCCCGGAACCCTGCAAAGTTTTAGACCCCATTTCAGCCCTACTAAATCAGAAATGCCAGGAATAGAACTCAATATTTTGTGTTTTAACAAGTTTTCCAGAGTACTGATGCAGGTTTTATTCAATTAAGGCACCTGTATCTTTCTAAGGAACATTTATGTGCCAGATACTATGTCAAGGCTTTATATCATCACCTTCACCATTACAACACCAATAACAGCTGTTAACATTTACAAATTTACTCTATGCTAAGCACTTTGTCATCCTCATTTAATTCTCACAATAACCCTATAAGAAGATACTGGTTTTCTTTCTTTTTTTTTTTCATTAAGTTTTTAATTTTACTTCTAGTGTAGTTAACATACAGTGTTATTTCAGTTTCAGGAGATACTGTTTTTTTTTTATTTTTTTTTATTTATGATAGTCACACACAGAGAGAGAGAGAGAGAGAGAGAGAGAGAGGCAGAGACATAGGCAGAGGGAGAAGCAGGCTCCATGTACCGGGAGCCCGACGTGGGATTCGATCCGGGGTCTCCAGGATCGCGCCCTGGGGCAAAGGCAGGCGCTAAACCGCTGCGCCACCCAGGGATCCCTCAGGAGATACTGTTCTTATTCTCATTTTATAAATTAAAAAAAAACAGTAACTTGCCTTAAAAAAAAACAACCCTAAAAACAAAAAAACAACTAGTAAGGGTTTAGAGCCCAGATTCAAAGCCAGGCTCTAAAGTCTATATTAATGCCATTATCATATGACGTCACCATTATCATTCTTATTCGCTCCAACAATCCTAGAACTTAAGCAGTGTGAATCCCATGCTACATATGTATAAACAGAATTGGGTTAAGTCATTGCCTGAGATCATACAGTGGCAAAAGAGAATATATATCTAAGTTTGTCTGATTTGAAAACCCACTCTTAACCAATCTATTATCTCTCCCAAATAAAGATAAAATCTATAAAATCTATGACTGACTAAATGCCTACTACTATCAATTATTCTATTTAACCTCTTGATCCCCTTGCTGAATTCCTGAGTAATATTCTATACTTCAGGCAGAGGGTTAATTTAGCAGATTGGGTTAAACCAGGGAGAATCAAGTTCTGCTCTCTAGCTGAGTAGACTCAGAATGGCCAGCAGTCATACATTTCAAACAGATATATTAATGACATCTATAAGGGACTGCCACGAGAGGGGAGGAGGAAACAGAAATGAAAATAATTTTTTTAAGTATTACTCTGGCTTTTGTACATTAAATTAGCACTCAGACTTCACATGTTTTGAAAAGATAACTTAGGGTCTGTATACTTTGGCTCTCAAATACTGATGAACTTAGAATATCTTTTATTTATGTTTCACAGTATTTTCCATATATAAACATCTTGGATATATTCCTTTGATGAAAGTCCAGGCTTAAAGACATTCCATCCACCGAAGAGGAGCAGGTATCTCACCAGCAACTTGTTCATGGTCAATTAAACAAAAACAAGTTACGGTCAGAGAAACAGGAACTAAGTACAATGGACAAGTGTAATCCATTATAATTTTATTGGAGTCCTTTGCATATTCTCTACTGCATGTGCTACAATGTCCTCTTACAATGCTAGAATCAATCACCTGAAGAGCTGGAGCTCTCAACACACACTGGTACTAAATTTTAAATAGGTTTGTACAAAAAGCATCACTAGCTACCATAGCACTTAAGGAAGACAGAGTCAAGGTAAGTTTCAAAATGATCATTCATGTTATTCCAGACCACTGCAAATGTGGAGGAGGTGTAATGGAGCCTTGGCTTCAATCCAGAGTGCACCTTTGGTCTATGAGGCAACACACGCTTTAAGCATACTTAACAGAGCTCTCCTTTCCTATTAAAAACAAACAAACAAAAAAACCCCCACCCGAACATTTTATACCAGCAGGGTTTACCAAATAGAGTTGGGTGTCTGGGGTGAGGAAGAAAGTAAAGAGCAAACAATGTTCAAAAATGGCTAGTCACTAAATTCCCAGGCAATTTCTATTCACTTCCTCAAGAAAGTTTTATGTAAATCTGCTCTTATGTTGACATTATTCCAGGGAAACATTTGTAACATCTGATTCTTCCTTTTCACATAAGCCTTGAGTACACTTCAAATGCTATAAAGAACTCAGCACAAAGCTGAGCCCTACTCTTAAGATTGAAATAAACATTATTTTTAGAAAAGCTAAATCACACAATGTACATTAAACCCTTTGTAAAAAGTACTGAAATATAAGTATTTAATGAACTTTACTTGGAGATCTAAATTAATTTCCAACTAAAGAAAGATTATGATGGTCAAGTCACAGGTTAAACTGTTAAAGGAAAAAGCAATACCTGTATAAATCCTATAGCCTTTGGGTCTCAGCACTAACTGTAAAGAAAGATGTCCGTCGCAACTGTCAGATTTAAGTACACTTAAAATCAAGTAAAAGACTGTATTATTTTTTAAATTTTCTATAAATTTGACACTTTTATGTCTCAAAAAAACCCTTTCTGGCTAGCCAACTCTTAGAGCAAGGGGGGAGAGGTGGGGGTATGCCTTTGATGTGCAAACTAACCAATTCAGAGCTGTACCTCCTTCATCTGGCCCACACAACCCAGGATGCAATTCTTCTGCCTTAATTATCCCAGGACTAGATATCAGGCAATAAGGGACTAACCCCATAAGTTTAGAGCCTACAGACATTATTCAGTGAGCCAAATCCTAAATTGTCTAACCTGATCTGCAATTCCCAAGGAAACTTCAATATAGCTCTAGCCTCTGCTTTTCCCATGCTCTGCTTCCTGCCTCCTGACCACCCTGAGGCTTCTCTATGTGCCCCTCAGATGTGTCCTATTTCTAGGACTTGTGAGTCTAAGAACTTTTATATCCCTGAGTCTCTCCTGTGTCACCTCTTGTGACTGGCCATTACAGAACACAAAATAGGCCAATCTATGTTCTTACATATGATTGCTTTTAAGTTGTATGCACATGAAAGAATCTAAGTTGTAATTACTAAACTGATTTTCCCTCCAGATTCTTGCAGACATTGGCATAGAGGGGGGGAAAAAAAAAAAACTTTCTCCACTAGTACAAATTAATAGAAGGGTGCATTTCTATGTCCACCTTGGAAATTACCTTAATTTTGCCATTATTTTCCCAAATTTAACCCTGACATAAAGGACACCATCTGAAATGAACAAGGCTCAAGAATAAGAATAGAAATGAAATACCCACCTGTGAAGGTGTACTGGTAAGTTCCATCTTTTCCTGTGATTTCTCCTTTGCTAGTCGAGCAGCTTCTTTAAATTCCTGAAACTTTTCTGCGAACTGAATGTATAAAGACTATATACATTAACCAAATAAAATAAAAATAGGTCTCAATGCCCACTTTTACCTTGGTTTTCTTTCATTGTCTGAATAACTGACTCTTACACAACCTAGCCCTCAAATCAATTACAGGTGTAATATAAAAATGAAGGTTAAAGAAACATAATACCCAACACTTGTTTGTAGACTATCACCTACTCTGACCCACTGCATTGAATTTGGTGTCAGCAAGTTTATCTATGTCCCTTCTTGGTTGTTCAGATATAATTTACTAAGACCAAGGTGCAGAGTACAGGATGTGAGTGGAATAAGTAAAGATTAGCATACTTTATCATGAAGAAAACAGAATCTTTTAAGTATTTACTCATAAACATCTCAGTATTTGGAGCTTACTTTTAACTTTTACTAGAATATAAACTCTCGGATTATATAAGGTTTTTTATTTTCAACAATATAAATAGTAACATTTACTATTACCACTAAATGACATTACTAGAACTTCATTTCCAAAGATTCCTAAAGAGCTAATGTACAGCAGCAGAGAGGAATAACATAATTTCACAAAGGTCTTTAAGACCGGTAAAAACAACAACAAAACTACAGTACATGAAATGCTAATTCTTATTAACCCATAGTAATCTAGAAGTGTCAGGGCCACAAAGAGTATCTATTATTGTTTTGGAAGTGGAAACTAGTCTACCACTAGTCTCAGAGGGAGTAAGTTAAGGCTACAGAATAACCAAATTAAAAAATAAAAAACCTAGATGCAACTTATAACATCTTCTAGAGTTGGTAATAAAAATATGAAATTCTATTTCCCTCTCCAAACCCCCATAAGTAAACCTGATTTCATTTCTCTCTTGGGATACTTTAGAAGGAGAGGTCATGATACTCTGACCTGCATTGGGGACTTAGATGAAGGTCAAAATTAAAATTGTCATTACAACTTTCCTTCTTACTTTAAACTTGCCACTACCACGTGTAACTTGTAGATCAGGAATTGAATCTTTATTAGTATGCTGTTCTTTTTTTTATACTGAGGAGATAGTCTGTCCAATTAATCTGAACACAAAGTTAAAAAGGTCTTACACGGGGTCAATAAAATAAAAATAAAACCATGATTAATTTCTCTATGTATTTTGAAGCAGAACAATTTTTCTTACACTCAGGTAGCATTTCAAAGTAGTTAATGTTTAAGACCCTTTTAAATTTCATAAAGGCTCACACTATTGCTAATCTTTATAGGCTTTGGTTTCCATGGTAACCAAAATACAACACAGTAATTACTCTAACAATTCAAGCATAGTTGCAATTTTCCTCATACATCAACCTTAGGAGACCAAACGTTTCTCTCAAGGTTGCTACTCTCCCTTATTTTGATAGACCCTTGTCTAGTTCAAATTACTTAGACTCAAAAATCATTTCATGCAAGTTTGAGAAATTAATCCACAATTTAGTTCCTGTGTTGTCAAGAAATTTAGGAAGTAATATAATTCTAGTTTAGCTTTTGCTTTTTTTGTTATAGACTTTAACAGGTAATTCCAAAAAGCTGCCATTTGAGTAATGGCAAAAGTATTAGAACAAACATGTAATTTCCTAAGGGGACTATTTATGGAGTGCTAATGCTCAACTGGATGCCTGTGTCCCTGTTATATCGAAATACTTTGAATCTAATTCTTACCTTTACCACAGCTCAAGAAATGTATTTAGAGAATACAACAGGTATAAGAGAAACCAAATAAGATAACGCTTGTTCATTTTCATCATCCTATTGGGGATAGATTTATAATCAAGAAGGCAAAAATTAAAATATCCTTAAAACTGGTCTCTAAACTATAATTTATATAAAAGATAACAAAAATATTTGAAAGCAACAGTGTTAAGAAATGTTTACAACCAAAACAAATGGAAACAAAGACTACTTTCATTACTGAACTATGTCCTTGATTCAATAAGTATTCATAAAAAAGTAACAGTTTTTTAAAAAAGAAATTTAAGAATCTGAATGATTTCTATAATAAACAGCATACTGTTTAATGTAAACATGAACAGTGTGTATCTTCAAGAGCCTGACTGCCCGACCTTGAACCAACTGCAACTCCCAAAAGGAATCAGATCCTGTGAATACCAAATTATATGTAAAATGTTTCAAATGTAGTGTTATCCTTTTATGGAAGGCTTCAAAGAGAGAAGTTTAAAGCATAAATCTTTGGGTCTGGTGAGCATAAAATCCGAGGAGCAAAAGTGATCATCATCCAATCCTGAGACAGTTTCTTTTTCCTTACATACTCTTTCTGTGTGACACCCACAAGATATCAAGACACTAGTGGTATGAACACTGCATGCTGTTGCTTATAAACAGGACAACTGTTTTATTTTCAATGGTTAGCCTAGTGATGTTCTGTTATTTTACTGGCCATTCTGGCCACAGTAATTCACTTGGTCAGTATCTTCCAAGAACTCTTCATGTGTTTATTATATTTCACCCTGTACTCCATCAGAGAGTCTGAAGTAATTCTCACCCAGATAAAACACGATTTTTCTTAAAAGTAATCTGTATGTGCCTACTATCATGTAAAAAACCTCAAATCTTTATTATTAGCAGCTTGTTTTCACAATTCAGAAGAGTTTGTGTTGACTTCCTTGCAGACCGTCTCTACTAAGGGTGCTAATCCCTGAGCAAAGTCCATTCTGAAGTGATAATCCCTAACTTCTATGTTAACTGTCACACAGATAGTTAAACACACAAATAGTTCTCTATCAATGGTGACTGTTTTTAATGTGTGCAATTTTCCAACTGACAGTGGAATCTAATGATCCCTCTCACTTCTTGCTTTAAAGTCACTACAATTGTTCTGAGAATATTAAAAAATTTCTCCCATATTTTATACTCTCCACTTGTTATTATATATTTAAGACATCTGACTTGAAGATTTCCACTTAATCTTATGAGTTAACTTACTTTAGAAAGATGGTGCTCAGAGGAGAACCCCAGTCCATAAACAGTGTTTGCCCGGCTATCGGCCCACTGGCCAAACTTCTGAGATGTTTTAGTAAATGTCATGTTTGGGGTGATGGTGCTATTAATTATTGCCTGAAAAATAAAATAAAAGTATGAGTAACTAGCCAAAAATTAGCAAACAGGCATTTAAACACAGGACAATTAGTTCCATAAAAACTCAGGATTTCTAACCAGTCACAATATTAAATATATGAAGATATAGAAATAATTTTTAACAATATAAGTGGCAGTGTAGAAATATGGTAACTAACAGAACTATAAATACAGGATACTCTATCAAAAATTTTAACACTTTACAATCACAATTAATTTTCTAATAATGTAAAAAATCTTGGAGAGTTTTTTAGTGCAGTCAGTTTCTTTCCTTTGAACATAAGGATCAGTATCTATTAATTTTGAGTAATACTCCCCGGAAGCAAGTAGGCTTTAATAACTGCTTCTTTAAAAGTAAGGCCCTATCCTCCAAATAATCTTTCAAAAATGAATACATCAAAAGAACAAATTTTCTATTTGTACACTAATTTTCTAAAATCCATGATCAAGAGTTTTCTTAAAGCTGACTTACTCAAAATATATCATGATACAGAAAAGATGTACACTTAGTACTTTTTCCTTTACTCAAGGGAAAAACAAACCCCTAAATACATAATTTACTTCTTTCCTCATAAAGTGGTATAAATTCATGATACAGAGAATCATTATCATTTCTGTTTATCACATAGTTTATTAGAAAACTAGTATTTTAGTGTGTTAGCTAAATATTAATTTTGGGAAGTGCCTGGGTGGCTCAACTGGTTAAGTGGCTGACTCTTGGTTTCAGCTCAGGTCATGATCTCAAGGTCCTGGGATGGAGCACGGTGTGGGGCTCTGTGCTCAGTGCAGAGTCTGCTTGAGAGTCTCCCCTCCCTCTGCCATTCCCCCTACTCATGTGCACTCTCTCTCTCTCTCACAAAAAAATAGTAATAATAATAAATTTTGGTGGTCACTATAATAAATTCCAACTATTATTTTAACATAACTTAAGTACATTCCCTCTGACAGTACTAGAAAAGTATAGAATCGGTTTTAGTTTTAATGCCCTCCAAAACTGAGATTACAAAGTGATTCCAGTAATAATAAAAATAAACACCTTACCAAGTTCATAAGCAGTCATTTGGTGAACTACTAAATGTGGAATGAAAATTACGCATTTTTAGAACAAAGCTAAATCTATTGACCATGTGAATAGTATAAATATAAATATTTACAAGCTTTGCACAGATTGATGAAGTTACAATAATAAATGTAGGACACTTGTCCTACTAAAGAGGAGAGCAAAAGAAAGAGTGGTCCTTTGCTTTCTATCACAAATAATAGATGAGTTAGCTGTTGTTCTAGGAGAGCCCTTATTCTTGATTATGCATTTTTAACTGACAAAATTTATATATTCACACTCCTTTCCCTTCAGTTCAAAAGCTGCTTTTCCTAGCATGTCATTTTAGATTCTGTAAAATGTAGCTAAAAGTGCTAACTTGCAGGTTGTCATAAAATGAAAAACTGAATAGAAACGAATATATTAACAAATGGTAAGGAATGGAGTAACATAAGGTAAGGAATTTGGTTATGGAATCATTTGGTTATTAGCTTTTGATTAGCTTTTTAAACTAGGTACCTATTAAATGCCAAGCCTAATTCTAGAGACTTGAAATATAACAATCAGAGGCAATGTAACTGTGGGTTACATTCTAAAGCAAGAAGAGTTGGTCCATGAACAAAGACTAATACAATTTCATGGAGGGGTTAAGTGCTATGAAGCCCCTAAGATCAGCATATGATAGAGTCTGAGAGGCTGGAAGGCAAGGACTGGCAGGTACTATGTTAGATGTGGTGGTCCTCAAGTGTTCCCCCAGGAGGGTGCTTTTGAGAGCTGGAATCGGAGTGCTTTCAAGGACAGAAGGGCATTTTACATGTCATCCCAGTAACTCTCAAAAAGTAAGGTACCAAGAGGTTTTCTAAGCATCCGAGAAAACTGACCCATTTGTGTTGGTCACAGATCTTCAGTTTTAGCTATTGGAAGTGAACTTCTTTATGCTTTTAAGAGTTCCATTTTAATCACCATTTTGAACATTTCCTTGCCTCCACTTGTTCTGGGATTACTTGTTTGGGGATTCTTCAATCACTAAAGAAAAACTTTAAAATGGTAGATGATCCTGCACTTTAAAAAAATTATTTGTTAGAATACTTTGACTAGAATGCTTTGAACTGTTTGAATATGAATCTACTTAGAAGAAAAATTTTAGTTCTTTAAAATAAATCTGTCTCTCAATCTCAGAGTTCTTGTCCTTTCAAGGAAAAGAGGTAAAAATGCTGTGTCATTATAGATCGTGGTGTGCTCTTATTCTGGCCCTCAGCCATGGTGATGTCTCTGCAGCTTGATTAGAAAAACCGTTAAGCAAACTTTACATGCACAATAAGGGTACTAAATGGAACAAACAGACATTTTCTAATCAGGGGCACCTAAGGGCTTTCCAACTCATCATGCAGTACAGAAATAGAAGTGGGGGTGGGGAAGGGAAAAACACTCATTTAGCCACAAGTAAATCACTACTGCTTATCGAGAAAAAGCAACTTCTGCAGGGAACTGCAGTAGCTACCCGCATCAGTCTTAAAAAGTAATTAGAAAATGTAACTGCTACAGAGGGTAGATTTTGTAAAAATAAACAAAACAAAAACTTGTTCACAAGAGTTAAGAGTCTGATGATTACAAACTGCAAAGTATATTCAAAAACGGAAATGCCAGCAGCAATAGTTCCTACTGCTTGAGAACGAAGAACACATGAGAATTATTTAATCACATGGGACAAGGGAATACTTCAGTTGAACTTTATTCCATTTAACTCTCCCGTCTAATAAAATGATGTTTTATCTGTGGTTTGGGCCAACTGGGAAACAAATTGTAGAGAACTGAAAGTTCTAGTCAAGGAAAAGAAATAAATTAATATTCTAGTGTCTGAGGTCATAACAGTTAAAATCTGTTGATTTCACTAAACAGTTACAAAATATGACAAAATTATTCTTCATTAAAAAGTTTTACAGGGGCACCTGGATGGATCAGCCAGTTAAGTGTCTGCCTTGCCTCAGGTCATGATCTCGGGTCCTGGGATGGCGCCCAGAGTCCAGGCTCCATGCTCAGCTGGGAGTCTGCTTCTCCCTCTCCTTCTGCTCCCACCCCATGCGCATGCTCTTTATCAAATTAATAAATAAGTAATCTTAAAAAAAAGGAGTCTTATAGAAATTAACTATTTCTCAAGTCCTTTAAATCCTCTAAGTAAAAATGAAAGATAATAATTTTTTTTTTTTAAGTTTTCTTTACTGGGGCACCAAAGATCATGCATGACCTGAGCCAAAATGAAAAGCTGCCCGCTCAACTGACTGAGCCACCCAGGTGCCCCAAGAATCAGTCATTCTAATAAATACCTATTAGTGACTTAAATACAAGATAAGGTACAAATAGCCCCTGTAATTCTATAATCTATTTAAGGAGATGATGAGTGAGCATGTGAAAAAAATGAACTCAGAGTCGAGCACTAAATTATCTTTTGTTCCCCCTAAACCACAGACAATATGTAACTAATAGCCTGAAAATATTATTAATGGTAACAAAAGCAGTAAATGTTTGCATACTGATTACTATACATCCTTAAAATGCTTTTGCCTAAATTAATTTATTTAATCATCACGACAATCCTGTGAGGTAATGATGTAGGCATTTTTATTAATTTCTTTTTACAGATGAGAAAATTGAGGTGTGAAGATATTAAGTATCTTGTCTAGGTAACATGGCTAGTGAACAGTTAAAAAAAATTCAAGCCAGACACTCTATGTCTACAATCTGTGGTCTTAACCCTTACACTGAACTGCTAAATTTTTTTTTAAGATTTTATTTATTTATTCATAACAGACAGAGAGAGAGAGGCAGAGACACCGGCAGAGGGAGAAGTAGACTCCATGCAGGGAGCCCAATGTGGGACTCGATCCCAGGTCTCCAGGATCACACCCTGGGCTGCAGGCGGCGCTAAACCGCTGAGCCAACGGGGCTGCCCTGAACTGCTAAAATTTCAAGCTGAAATACCTCAGGGCTTCAAAAAAGCTTGAAGAAGAATGGAGCCCTCATCTTTCTATACACGTTATATCCAGAACCCAATGTCTGGTATTTCTGTATCTCTCTGTGTTATTCAAAATTCATTGATGAAAAAATGGAATTTCCCCCCTTTGAAAGGCATACTATCTACAAGACACTGATCAAAGTGCTCTGTAGATATAAACTCGTTTAATCCATACTAACACCACTAATGAGGTGAGAACAATGAGGTTCAGAGAAGTAATCTGCCCAAAGTCAAACACTTAGTAGATGGTAGAGCTGAGATATGAATCCAGGCAGTCTGTGCTCCTAAACATTATACCATCTGTCTCTCTTAAAATAAAAACTTAGGTCTTGTCCATAAACTTCTCTTCAGAATAAGGGATGTCAGCTTTAACGGTGACACTGACCAGACTTCATACCATTTAGGGATTTTGAGTTGCCTGCTAATCTACAGAAGTCTATCTGAAAGGAAATCTAGTTCCTTACTAGATTGTATGTATACTCTCAAAGAGGAGAAACTGTGTCCATTTTGTTCACCACTATATTTGTAGCACCTAGCATAGTGCCTGACATGTAAGAGATATGCAATGAACATTTATCAAATTAACTAAAAATTTGTAGAATATTTTGATATGTAACTCAATATAAAGTGGTCAATCCAAGTAATTTAGTAAACAAAAAATGTTGCTACCCTAAGAATGATCAATTTTGGTTTTTTTAAAGTTAAGTTTTTAGGGTGCTTTGATGGCTGTTGGTTAAGCATCTGACTTTGGCTCAGGTCATGATCCTGGGATAGAGCCCTGCATCGGGCTCTCTGGTCAGCTGGAAGTCTGCTTCTCCCTCTCCCTCTGCCTGCAGCTATCCCTGCTTGTATGCACGTGTGCACTTACTCTCTCTAATAATAAATAAATAAAAGACCTTTTTAAAAAAGTTTTTAAGTTTTTAAAACTCAAAAGAATATTTTATTTTAATAAAGACAAGTCTTCCAAATAAAACAGAAAATGCTCTACTGCATAAAACAGCAAGATTATTTAAAGTAAATTTAACTTACCTTTGAGCCATCTAAACTGATTATCCTATACACATTCCTTGTGCTGTCATAGAAATAAGACACAGTAACTGCATGCTTGCTGGTGGGGACCCAGTTCTTCTTCGTGTTTGGGTCAATCTGGAAGACATGAGCTCGAGTGCTGAAGATGGGTTGTTCCCTATAGGGCAAAAAATAAAAAAGACAGATTGAGAGTTTTATTCCCCTGGACAACAGACCATGAAAACTGTGAGAAATACCCCACTTAACCCAAAACACCCATATGCCCCAAAATAAGAGAAACACTGTTTCAAATCTGGACTATTGTAAGTACTCAATCATAAATTTTAATATAATTACAGTCTATCCTCATTATCTGTAGATTTTATACATGCAAATCTTCCTATTCGCTAAAATATATTTCTAACTCCAAAATCAGCACTTGAGATACCTTCTTAGTTTTTTGCAATGGAAAGATGTGAATCACCTGACATGCACATTTGCATCTGAGGGTGATCAAGAAAACAGCCTTCTTGTTTCAGCTCTCATACTGTAAACAAGTGTCCTTCTTGTGATCTATTTAACACCATGTATTTCACATTACTCTGCTTTTTGTTGGTGCTCTGTTTAAAACAGCTCCCAAGCATTGTGCTGAAGTGCTATATGTTCCTAGGTGCAAGAAGGCTGTGATTTGTTGTATGGAAAGAATATATTACATAAACTTTGCTTGGATGTGAATTACAGTGCTGTTGGCCATGAGTTCAATGGTAATGAATCAATAATACATATTAAATAAGGTGTATTTAAATACAAATACACATAAAACAAAGTTACATATTGACTGATGAAAATATGACCAAGGCTTGTAGGAAACTAACCCCGTATGTCCCCTGGGAGCAATCATTCACTATTCAATAATTCAGTGTTTGTGGTGCCTTTATAGGACACAACTACTGCAAATAATGAGAATCTACTATATCCTATAAATAACCTACTAAGAAAGTTTGCATTCACTATAATTTCTACCTCATTAGAAAATATATGGAAAACAAAGTAGCTCACAATCACAGTATCTTTTACTGAGATTAAGTAGGGCCTTAGAGATATATAGATTTTAAAAATAATTTCAAGAACCAAAGCTATTAAAAATGTATATTCAAAATATCATTAGCTTATTTTACAGTTTGGAAAACAAGCATGCAATGACCTATATGTAACAGAAGCATTATGATGCAAAATTTTCCAAGTTCTGAGCAGAAATTCTTCTGGAAAAGTCTTTTGTTTTGTTTTGTTTTGAGCTCAAATAAAGCTCATTTCTTTCAATTACACATCATTTCTAAAGCTGCTTAAGATTCTAAAGAGAATATTAATTAGTATTTAATGTTTCAAATTTTAAATTTAAAGAAAAGAAAGGATGGAAAAGGGAGAAAATGGAAAACAAGCAAGGCAAATCTGGGTCCTTGGCAACATGACTCTTTAGGTTAATAATAACGGGCTGGGTGTCACATATGCCTATGATCTGCTTCAGCTTTTGGAGAGCAGGTATGAAAGGGAGGTACCTTCCCTGTAGGTAACCTCCCTCTTCTCAGCTTTATTTCTGTAAACCTCCATAACAGCTTTTCTTATTAAAAGAATTTCTTCCAAAGGAATGGATCCTTTTTATGCCATTCCCTAAAAACTGAAGCAGAAAGCCATCATTTCTGGCTTAACTCACGTTATATACAGTGAGTATATTGGATTATTGGATTCATCCAATAAATAATTATTAACAATCTGGCAAGGCATTGCACCTGGGTGAAAAATTCTGAATTAGGACTAGATCTATTCATTCCCCTTTTCCCCACCTTCAATCCTTCATTTTTTCAATGAGGCTGATGCTATACTTGGGTTATCTTCCAGAAAGCCATGTAAACTTTGAGTTTTCTCTTCTTCCCCTTTTAATTAAAGTTCTAGGTATAAGTGTGTAATTGGTCAGCCTGACTGTAGCTAGTTCCAATTCACAGGAAAACCCAATCACACAAAACTGTATTTATTAAGGCCTGTAAGGAAAGGAAGGAGGAACTCTAGTCTTTACTAACAACCCCTCTACCTCATTTGAAAGGGAATAAATTTCTAAATAGTTGAGGATGTTGCAATATGTTTTATAAAAAACTAAAATAGTTAAGACAATGATAGCACTTTTACAAGTATTTTAACAAATCCTTATCAATGGAAATCCAATGTTTTCAATTATTCTAATACTTTCGACATTTTAATTCAATTATATTAATCTGCACAATTAATCCACACCATTTAATTCCCTTCTGAATAAAAATCTTTTAGAATTAACTAGCTGTTTCACAAATGTGCCTTCTGAATTTGAGTATCAACTAGGTAGGTACACTGCTTTTCGTCAATTCTCTTCTGAATAGGTGATTTGTGGTCAAAAGCCTATCAAAATCTAGATGAGAAAGCTTAGAAAAATAATTTCACTGCTGACACAGGGAAAAGAATTCCTAGAATAAGGAAGTTACCACGTCTATCAAGGCATACTAATAAATGGTTCAGACTTCTCTTGGATATCTATTACCTGCCCAAAACAGAGAGAGAGATGGTCCCTGTCCCTGAAAAGTTCAATTTGATGAGGGAGGACAGATGTCAAAAAAAAAAAAAAAAAAAAATGCTTTTCAGCATGATACTATTCTCTGAAAACAAGTGACCAAGAGCTCCTACCATGGAGAAACTGTGTAGGAGTTTGAAACACAGTATGCTATGGTGGGAAGAAGGCACAAGTACACTAGGGTGTGTAGTAAGTATGAGCACCTTTAAAGAATGAGGCTAAAGAGAGGCCAGTTCACAAGGGTCTCCTCCAGAAACTACTGAGAGATTGTATATAGAGAACAGCTCCGCATGTTAGAAAGATAAACTTGGCAGTACTAAAGAGGGTGGGTGGGAGGGAAACAAAATCGGACACAGGAAGGCTAGTCACACCCTTATGAAAGAAACTCAAGTATTAGAAATAAAGAGGAACGGAGGTTAGGGAGTGGGAATAAAAAACGTGAGGAGGGATTAAAGGTAAACTTAAAAAATAGAATCAGTAAGATTAAGGAATACATTGGCTGTAGGGCAGTGTTTCTCTAACAGGAGTGATTTGTTCACCATGGGGTATTTCACAAAATCTGGAGACATGTTTAGTTGGTATAACTGAAGGAGATTGCAATTGGCATCTAGTGGGTAGAAGCCAGGGATGTTGCTAAACATCTACAATGCACAGAGCAGTCCCCTACGAGAAAGAATTATCCAGACCAAAATGTTAATGATGTCACTAACCCATATGGGAACAGAAAGCAAAGTCTGGGATTGGGGGAGGATGAAATGGGAGAGGATGAACTCAGTTTTGATCAAGGTCAGATGCGTATAAGGGTGTGCATATAAAACTGTCAGCACAGCAACTTGAAAATATTAGTTTGGAGCATAATAATACAGAACACCAGCCAGAGTAAAAAGTTAAGGGAGCCATCAAGAGATCATATCACTAGTCTGTTTAAGATAGATTTCAACAACACTAAGCATGTGGATAAATTTCATTTTAAAGAAAAGCTGTAGAAGCAGCAATAAGAATGCTATACTTGAAACCTTCAAACTCTAATTTCCTAAGAGGATCTGTAAAGCATTTGAAACTTATTGTCCCAAGGGTCCAAGTGTTAAAGTTAATACTTTTTCAAATAAATTGCATGGCATTCATCAATAAAGGTTAGACACACTACTTCCTTCACGGCAGTTCACACAAATACTAACTGCATCAAATACCATTATTTCCCAAAGTATGTTCTACGGAACAGTCCTAGAAATGAATGCTCCATGTTTAAATAAGTTCTGCAAACACTGTATTGCCCCATTCTGAAATGCTTACAATATACGTTAATATATTAAGATCCTAAGTATTTTTAAAGATCCTAAGAAGTCCTGCAGTAAAGAAACCCACTTAAGCCTGAATAACCAGCATGTGGCAAAACTATCTGACCCTAGAATTCTTTTCCATGTAACACATTAACATCTCCCAGGACTTATATTTTATGACCACAATAGTCTGGAAATTCTGCCTTTTTTACTGACATTATTGTCACTAGAAAAAATATATATAAAAAAATCCAATACAAAAATTGAAGCCTTATTTAGTAATGACTAGTATTAATGTTTGTTAATGGCATTCAAAATAACTCTTCTAAGAAAATAATCTAAAAATCAAATTTAAAAGCAAATAGATTTTGGCAAGAAATGCTTTAAACTACCTTAAAGAAACAAAACTAAACACGTACATACACCACACCCACACCTACACACTTTAATCCTAGAGAATCATCTACTTTGTCATTTCTTACATCAATAATCAGGACCATGAGTGATTCAAATGACCTATTATAAGAAAAGCTTACTGGAGTATTTTCCAGTTGGCTCATAAAATAATTCTAAGAAGCTGTTGTAAGAATAATTCTGAAGTTCTTCATCTTGGGCTAAAACTCAGTAAAAGTACTATATGCAGTAATCAACCCCAAAACTTAATATGGATGTGAATAATTGGAAGAAATAAAGTATAAGATGACCTGAGAAAAACACAGTAAAATCGGAATTTTTTTTTTAAAAACAAGCAACCTCATTAAAGTTGACATAAAGAATTACTATATTTAACTTAGGCATCTGTAATAAGGAAGAAACAAGAATCATGAAAACGGAAGCAAAACAGTACAACTATTTGCTAAAGACATATAAGCTCTAGATGCAGGGGAAAAAAGAGGAAAAAGTTAACATTTGTCATCTACATAGATTTGATTTAGAAAAACTCAATGAGGACAGCCCGGGTGGCTCAGCGGTTTAGCACCGCCCTCAGTCCAGGGCCTGATCCTGCAGACGCAGTATCGAGTCCCATGTCGGGCTCCCTGCATGGAGCCTGCTTCTCCCTCTGCCTGTCTCTCTCATGAATAAATAAAATCTTTTAAAAAAGAAAAAGAAAAACTCAATGATAATGCTTTTTAAAAATTATTACTAAAGTCTGTATTTTTGCAAATATGCAATAAATTTATGTTCCAAGGAAGTGCAAAGGTATGGGTCCAATAGTAACAACTAAGCTCAAGAGAAGAAAAAGAAATACATTCTTTAGTGTTTTGTTTTGTTTTGTTTTGGTTTTTAAGGCTCCATACACAGCCTGGCGCCCAATGCAGGGCTTGAACTCATGACTGAGAGCAAGACCTGAGCTGAGATCAAGAGTTGGACACGTAGCCAATTAAGCCACCCAGGTGCCCCTTCTTAGTCTTCTTTTAATGTTTTGCTTACAAATGTTTTTCATTTTTTTAAAGATTTTTATTTATTTATTCATGAGAAACACACAGAGAGCGAGAGAAGCACAGACAGGCAGAGGGAGAAGCAGGCTCCATGCATGGAGCCCGACGTGGGACTCGATCCCAGGTCTCCAGGATCACACCCCAGGCTGAAGGCAGCGCTAAAC
Source organism: Canis lupus dingo (assembly GCF_003254725.2). Taxonomy (NCBI): domain Eukaryota; kingdom Metazoa; phylum Chordata; class Mammalia; order Carnivora; family Canidae; genus Canis; species Canis lupus. Next base: position 27,344,980 of record NC_064245.1, on the reverse strand, counting down.
TGCTGAGCCACCGGGGCTGCCCACAAATGTTTTTCATATATTTAAGTACAATAAATACTGTAGCAAAGACATATGAAGAAGGTTGTGGTTTCAAATAATTCCCTGAGTTTCTAATTAATTTTTCAAAAAACAAGGAGCCAGGTAGAAACTTAGGAAACAAAGTAACACTTGTCACTGAAAGTTTAACACGGTTACATTGTTCCCTGACTACCCACCAACTATTCTTCCGCACTCTCTCCTAAAATATCCTGGATTTGTTCTAGTATTCTAACCCTCTTCTACCCAACTATGAACGTCACCAGGATAATCAAAGTAATCTCACTCTTCTTTGCAGAAGTCCGTTTAGGAATGGACCTCTGAAGCAATTCAGGTCAACCCGATAACCAGGGAATGTTTGCTGGTAGCTTCTGGGTACATGCACAAAGAGATCCACACACAAGAAGGGATGTACAGGGTGACACTGGACCTGAAGGAGTCATCTTACTATCAGGCAGCTAACCTGAGAACAAAGCTGACATTGTTTGCTAAGAATAGCAGATGTAAAGACAAAGAATCTGCTTCCTTGATTGTGTCATTGAATCAATGAATCAGCCTCCAGGCTTCCTATGGGATAAAACAAGTTTCCTAATTGTTTCAAGCAGTTTTCATTTTAAAAATTACACAAATTTAAAAAAAAATAAAAATAAAAATTACACAAATTATAATCAAAGACGTTTACATAAAATAAACCTTACAATAAAGGGCCCGCTAATAAAATGAAACTGAATGTCTTCCAGAACTCCTGGATATCTAGCTGTACGCTGGTCATTTATTAACTTTAAAACACAAGCCCACAGCACACACAATTTGATTTGGGGGGCCTCACCTAAAATTCTAGAGGTAATCAATAAAATTCGTAAGACTAACTGCATTGAGATAGGTGGGAGGAATTAATGTGAAAATGGCAAAAGTTCACTATCAATTGGCTTTGGGCTGTAAGATTTTAATATACAAAGCTTTTAATCAAGAAATAGCAGTATAACACAGATCAGAGATAGGTAATTACCAAGAGAAACAAAAGTTTGAGGTTTTAAAAGTAGCTGTCTCTAGTGATGGGGCCTGATGAAGATAAAATGAGATAGGGAAACAGTACTTGTCTAAATAAACCTATAAGTATTACTTAATTTTTAACCTTGCACAGGTACTAAAAAGACTTTCTTAAGTGGCATTGTGGAGGAAAAACGGCATACACATCAAAATTAACACCGAGAAAAGAATGTTTCAGGGGCCACTGTGAAGACTGCCAAAGAACCAAAGAGTGACAAATTTTAAGAGCTTCAACTCAATTGACTATATAGTACATGATATGAACGTATTCCTATTATTCATAAAAAGGAATAAAAAGAAAGTAGGAGAGAAGCAGAAATCCAAACATGCCTAACCGCAGGACTCAAGTGCTATAGGTACATCTACTTCCTGGTGAAAATACTCTCCTTCATTAGAAGTAAATACACGGAAAGTAAGATAAAGAACATTCCGTCAGCTTACTTTTTGGAATTTGAGAAGCTAGATAATACGTGTTAAGGCCTAAAGGACATGGGAAAGGATAAGAATAGACACCAATGATCACTGAACTTCAGATGTAATGAGTGAAGAACTTAGTTTCAGTGCCAGTGGGGGTGGCACGAAATGTCTTCAGAAAAGTCAGAACCCAAACACCCGAATTTCCTCAATAGAATTATCCAGTACAAGTAATAATATAAATTGTAATTCCTGGGGATCCCTGGGTGGCTCAGCAGTTTAGTGCCTGCCTTCGTTCAGCCCAGGGCATGGTCCTGGAGTCCTGGGATCGAGTCCCACATCGGGCTCCCTGCATGGAGCCTGCTTTTCCCTCTGCCTGTGTCTCTGCCTCTCTTTCTGTGTCTCTCATGAATAAATAAACGAATAAAATCTTTTTTAAAAATTGTAATTCCTCAAAAAAAATAAAAATAAAAATAAAAATAAAAATAAAAATTGTAATTCCTCTGGATTATCTGAGAACTGGTTTAATTCCACCTCCTTACACACCCATATAAGAAAAACCTTACTGACTAAAATAGCTGTTTTGATGCTGCTCAAAGATAACTGCGTATTATCAACTATGTATTTCTATTGCCATGTTATGTGTTTAACAGCTGATTGTGTAGATGTTGAGAATGTTATCTTTTAAACAATACGTGCTTACTTTGAGAGAAGCAAAGATTATTCTACTAATAGCCACCCAACACATAGTTGCACTACAACAACTCCATCTAGTGATGAACCAGAAACATAGCAGGCATATGTTTTTTAGAACTTCAATAGTAAGAACTGAAAATATACACTAGGGAAATCTAAAGCGAATAGCCTCTTATTAAGAATTTAATTCTGGTTAAAACAGGTGGTGCATTCCTAAAAATCTAAAATAATTTTCTAGTAGACATCCAATTCCTAAAAACTTTTCAAATGCATTAAATGTTAGAAGACCACTTGAATTCTAACACCAATATTTCAAGGAACAGTATTACTCTTTGGTACTTTTCTCCTGTATACCTACTACAAACTAATCAAGTGGATACTCAATTCATACAATATCTGAAATGGATATTTTAAAAAATAAATTCAAAAAAAATAAAAAATAAAATAAAATAAAATAAAATAAAATAAAATAAAAAATAAATTCAGGACTGAAGAGAAAGATTTGAAGGTACTGTGGCAAAATGTTAATGTCTGCTATATTTGAATAGTGGTTGCATAAATATTACATTATTCCATGTATTATTGTGAATAGTATTTTAAATTGCTCAAAGCAAACCATTAAACCACACATTTCTCTAGAATTTTTACTGATGCTGTGAAATTTGAATCATCAGCCATGTTTTATACATATGTATATCATTTATTTTAACTGCTATGCAGTAGTTTATGCTATCACTAGAGCTGCACTGTCCAATATGGTAGCTACTAGTCACATGACTACCGATTATCTGAAATACGGCTAATGCAATTGAGAAAGTGAATCAGCTTAGATTTTTGATACCCAAGTCAGTTATTTAAATACATTTAAGCATGTATGGAACAACTTGGTTACATGAATCTACTATTTCAACTGTACTTTTGATGAAATTTAAATTCAGATCAAGTATTTCTGATAAACTTTAGCATCGAAATGGAGATATGCTCTCACTGCAAAATACATAAGGGATTTCAAAGACTTAGTATGAAAAAAGAATGTAAAATAGTCCAATGATTTTTATATTAATCATGTTTAAAAGATAAATATTTTGGTATAATGTGCCAAAATGTATTAAAATTGATATTACCTTTTTAAAACTTTAAATTTATTTATGTATTTATTTTTAAAGATTTAATTTATTTATTTGAGAGAAAGCAATGGAGAGAGCATGGGGGTAGAGTCCAGAAGAGGAGGCAGGCTCCCCACTGAGCATAAAGACAATATGCAGGGCTCCATCCCAGGATCCTGGGATCATGAACTGAGCTGAAGGCAGACGCTTAACCAACTAAGCCACCCAGGCACTCCAGGAGTAAATTTTAAATTGCACATGATGTTCACATTGTATTTCAACTGGAAAATATTGGACTATTTTATGTAGCTATTTCCTTACTGATAGACATACATAGGTTCTAATTTTCATACTATTACAAAGAATGCCCCTGTGTGTTTACTTGTTCACACATGCAAGAAGATACACTAGAAGAATTCCTGGTCATAGAGTATGCGCCATAGCATATTTCCAAATTGTTCTTCACAGCACATGACCAATTTATATTCTAATAGTCTTAGATTATTTCCTCCCAACACTTGATAATGTCCAAGTGACAGCTTTAATTTCTGCCAACTTGATGGGCATGAAATGGTATTTCATTGTTGCTTTCATTTGCATAACCCTGATTACTAGTGAGGCTGAGGAACGCTTCATATATTTCTGGCCCATTTGAGCCCAGTAGATTTCTACACTTATTTCTGAGCTTGTTTAAAACCTAATTTTAGCTTCAGAGAGTGAAGAGACCAGAATCCAAAATTCAGCACTCAAACCATATGCAAAGAGAAATCTCATAATTCTAACCACATATGCACACTTAATTAAGGTCAACACCCACTAAAGTACAGAAAAGCAGAGTTGCTTATTTTTCTAAATGTGATGACATTTAATGTTTGAAAATCAATAGAGTATAGAAACGGCATATATATTCTGCTCTTTTTCAAAGGTAAATTACAGTTCCTTGGTATTAAATTTAGTTTTAATTTTTATATGCCAAATTGTTTCTCACCTTCCTTAAAATTTTTCCTTTGTGGAGGGGTGAACAGAGGAGTAGTAAATGCTTTTTAGTCAAACTTTTAACTTAGAGTCTTTTAAAATTTTCCTGGCTTAGCATCAAAAAATATTTTTTAAACAAAATATTTAATGTCAGGCAGCCCGGGTGGCTCAGCAGTTTAGCGCTGCCTTCAGCCCAGGGTGTGATCCTGGAGACCTGGGATAGAGACCCACATCAGTCTCCCTGCATGGAGCCTGCTTCTCCCTCTGCCTGTGTCTTTGCCTCTCTTTCTCTCTGTGTCTCTTATGAATAAATAAATAAAATCTTAAAAAAAAATTTAATGTTAAACTACAAGTCAAAAGTAACAACAAGGTTTTATTGTTAAATAGGTTAAACTCCTGGGTGTTTTTCAAATAGTAAACACCATCACCCCATCCCCACTCTGTTTCTCTATGCAATTTCCATTCCAACATTCCTCAGACTTGAAAGAATCACTCCCATCAAATGGAGTTTTCTCCAGTCACAGCTAATAATTCCACCTGGCTAATTCCTTTCTGAGTGGTCCTCACTTAGGTTAGCTAGAATAGTATCTGGATTTTATATATGGAAGCCACATACTCTTAGTCTCTCAGGACTATTCAACTTTCATACACTAATTTGTTCTACTGAAAAAGAGCTGTATTAAATATAGCTAAATGTGATTCGCATTTCCCACTTTTGTCAGATTTTCAGGTACCAAAAATTATAGACAAAACTTCTGTCAGATGCTATGTCTCAATTGGGGGTTTTGCAAATACAATCCCCATAATGATGTAGGTTTTTTTGTTCAAATGCATTAGATCTATTTCAAAACAGCCATGTTAATAATTCAGTCATTATGGCATTATAGAAGTCCAAACAAGTACATTTTCAGAGTGTGAATAAATTTAGTATTTTTCACTGATGAAAAACCTGATATAGGAATATAATAAGCTAAGTTTGGAGTCTTACCTCCTACTTATAGCCTTTCTGAAGCGAATTTTGGTAGAGCTAAAGGGCAGACTGACGTTCAGGGTATTTGGTAGAGGTAATCACTGTAGATAGAAAAGCACCTAACAAGATACAGTACTCTACAGCTTATAGCAGTGTTTTTTTAAACACTGCATCACAACCCAGAGGATCATGATCAACTAAAGGTTAACAGTGGACATTTTAAAAAAGAACAAGGATGTAAAGTATCAGAGTGCATCTCACTTGGATACAGTAGAAGCATTATTCATAAAACTTTTGGCTACTTATTTACCAATGCTGGTTGCAACGTAAGATGCCTTTTGTTTTTTACTGTGGATCATAGTCAAACAGTTTATAAACCTGGGCATACAAAATGCTTTTGTTTAAAGTTTGTGAAAACTCTGAGAAGCTGGCACACAATACCCATTTCATAGTACAAAAACATGTCCTAAGTGACTCACCCCAAGTAACACAATCAGCAAATTATACGAATAAGCATTTTTTAAATGCAAATGGAAATAAAATTCAACCTCACTAGAAATCAAAGAACTGCAAATTAAAACCATGAGTTATTTTTTCACCTGTCAAAACAGGAATTTTTTTTTTTTTAATGAAAGATTTCAATGTTAGTGAGAGTTTAAGAAAACTTGACACTTTCAGAAACAGCTGGTGGGAGTATAAATTAGTAAACCCTTTCTGAAAAACACTTTGACAATGCATATCAAAAGCCTTTAAATTTTTGTGCATATCCTTTGACATAGCAATTCCATTCTAGGAATTTACCTTAAGGAAATAATCATGGGTATACGCAGAGATTTAGCTAAAGGGCTGTATTACCACATAGTCTGATTACCAAAGGTTATAAATTAAAATGTTCAATAATGTAAGACCAAATAAATTAAGGTGCAGCCAATATAATAAAATTCGATGTAGCCATTAAAAACAAAGTAATTGACTATTCAGTGACATGTCTAATATAGTCAAGGAAAATAGTTTATAAAATAGTGAATCCAGTATAATTTAATTTTTGTTTAAGAGTATCCAGGAAAGGGTGCCTGGGTGGCTCAGTTGGTTAAGCATCTGCCTTCAGCTCCAGTCATGGTCTCAGGGTCCTGGGATGGAGTCCTGCATTGGCTCCCTGCTCAGTAGGGAATCAGCTTCTCCCTATCCCTCTGCTGCTGCCTCTGCTTGTGCTCCCTCATTCTCTGTCAAATAAATAAATGAAATCTTTAAAAAAAAAAAAAAAAAAAAAAGGAATATAAAAGGAAAAAAACCCCACAGAGGATATACTTATATTCAGCCTTCATCCTGCTTGTCCTCCTCTCAACACAGAAACCAGTTATCCTTCTAAAAACCTAAGCTAGTGTTAAAATACTCTGGGGGGTAAAAAGGGTGGGAGGGGTGAGGGTATATTAACTAAAGCAAAATGGAGATGGCTACTGAAGCAGGTGGGATGATGATTCAGGAAAGTTTTATTTTCATAATATTTTAAAATAATAAAACCTAAATCAGGTGAGTCATTCCTCAAAACCCTCCAATGGTTTCCCATTTCACTCATGGTAAAAACCAAAGTCCTTAAAATGGTCTAAAGGCCTTCTACCAATGTTTCTCAACCCTGGCTGCGTTAGAAACACCCAGCCTCCAAGGTGATTCTCCTGTGTAGCCAGGAGGAAGAACCACTACAGGATGTGGCCCCTGCCTCTCCAACCTCATTTGCCACTTGTCTTTTATTCCAGCCACACTGGCCTTCCTGGGGTTTCTCAAACATGTCCACCACTGCCTACCACAGGGCCTTTGCCTGAAGGAAGTGATCTTTCCCTCCAAATCTGTCTAGTATTTTTCTTTGCCTCTTCCAGCTGTTTGCTCAAACATTATGTTCTCAGTGAGGCCATTCTGATTCCTCTATGAAAAACTGCAGCTCCTTTCCCTATTCCCCCGACCCCTTCTTTTGACTTCCCCCCCTGACATATCACCATGTGACATCCAATGTGTTTTCTTATTTACTGTCCCTCTCCTGCGGCAAGAATGTTATCTCCTCAAGGGCAAGAATTATGTCTTTTTAGATTATTGCTATGTCCCCAGCAACCCAAATACCTGGCACACATTAGGCACCTAAGAATGAATGAATGAGTGAATGAATGAAAGAATGTATACTAAAACACACAGAGTTCTTGATTATGGGATTTATAAGCAACTTTTTAATCTTAATTTTTCAATATGTGAACATGCACTGTACTTGTAATAAGAAAAAAAGTTTAAGCAAACAATTGTAATGCAATGAATGTATCTGCTTGCTTTAAAAAATGTAAGTAGTAGAATATTATCTTGGTGATTACACAGATAAATACATATGTAAACATTCAATGAACTGTATGTTTGCACCCTTTACTAAATATAGGCCTTAAGTTAAAAAAAAAAAAAAAACGTAAATGACAGTTAAAAATATAGCCCTATTGATAACGGATTCATCCAGCAAATAATAGATTTGGGAATACTCTTGCCCATAGAATACTTCCTACAAATCAGCCACAAATCCCCACTGATGCAAGTTTCTCCATCAACTAGGTCTGCTCAAAATTCTCTTATGATGTGTAATGATATCTAGAATTATCTTACACAACAAATAACAAATAATATAACTTCCTGTGTCACTCTGAACCAGCAAGCTTGTCCTACAAAATCACGTAAGATACCAATTCTAAGAAAGCCACTCATCTCAAACTGGAAAAGTTTCCTAACTGGTTCTCCCAGCCAACATAGAAGAGAATATCATGATCAATTAACTAAATACAAATAGTAGCTGAACCAATGGACAAACAGAAAAACGTACCAATTCTACTGAAGCCTTCATGTCTGGCAGACATTTCACAATTTTTAAGTGGATGATACCAGGAATCTAATTAAGGTTGCCTCGTGCAACTATTTGGAACCAGTTCTCAGTTATTCCATAAAAGCCATACTCTAGAGTGAGCAAAGTAGAATACCTAGTGTTAAATCTCTCCCAGTCAGAAAGAGCCTCTCACCATGTGAGAAAGAGCTCCGGAGTCTCAACTGAATGCTCTTTTGAGACATTTGAGAAAAACAAGTAGCCTTATTTCTCAAGAAAAGGGAGAGAAGTGGTATTAACAAGAGTACTACAAACAGCAACGTGAGCACAGCAAGTCTCCCCACAACATTTTACATCATGGTAATAAAAATCACATCAGAAATAAATATGGTTAGACTATGGAAAAGAATGAAAAGTTCACATGAATTTATAAGCTAAGTCATACCACAAAAGAGATACCTTCCTATCCTTAGTATCCTAAATGATACTCTTTTCTACTATTAAGGTACTTTGGCAGAAATATCAAAAGTATTTGCTTAAGGAACCTGTTAACTATTCTAAATTCTATAAGATTAAACCCCATTAGTAACACAGCCAGAAGGCAAATTTCTTCTCATCTTAAAAGCCTACACTGAATTAAGATTTAAAGTCCTTCCTTGGGCAGCCAGGGTGGGTCAGCGGTTTAGTGCTGCCTTCAGCCAAGGGTGTGATCCTCGAGTCCCGGGATCGAGTCCCACGTCAGCCTTCCTGTGTGGAGCCTGCTTCTCCCTCTGCCTGTGTCTCTGCCTCTCTCTGTGTCTCTATGAATAAATAAAATGTTAAAAAAATAAATAAATAAAGTCCTTCCTTGAGGGGCACCTGAGTGGCTCAGTCAGATAAGTGGCCAACACTTGGCTTCAGCTCAGGCCATGATCTCACGGTTGTAGGATCTCTGCGCTCAGTATGCAGTCTGGTTTGGATTCTCTCTCCCTCTCCCTCCAGCGTCCAGCTCCTGAGTGCTCTCTTTCTCTCAAATAAATAAATAAAACTTTAAAAAAAAAAAAGTAGTTCTTCCTTAGATCTCTTAACAGATTGATAAAAGAAACTCCCATTGAATCCTGATGTTACTCAGTATCTCCTATGACCATGCAAGGGAAAAATTCATCTATGGCTGTTATATCCAAGTAAGACTACAATGCAACACACTTCTCGGCTCATTTGCCAAGAAACTCAGCCATGTTCTGTTTTTTACTCAGTAATGATATCATCTATCTATTCATCTGCTTCTTTTCAACACTATTTTCAACTGTCCTGCTTTACCATTTTCTTGATTTTTTGATAATAAGTGGAAATTCTCTGTATAAATCGAAAGCTTACAGATTTAATATCATAAAAACTGAGTAGCTTAAAAACTAGCTTTTGAATTTTAAAAAGTCAGTGACAAAAAAGTTGACAGTTTTTAACCTTTTGCACTTGGTATGATGTGAACTCTCAACAATTTCTCTTGTATCAATTAATGAGCACACAAATTACGGCTTCCATCATTTATGCCGAAGGAGGAAAGCCATAGATTGGATAATTCAAAATGAGAAATTCAGATATGCCACTCAAACCTGAAAGCAAAAGCTTAAACTTATAAATGCGTATATGGCAAATTCTTTGGTTATAGTTAACATTTTTGAAGGCTAAACATAGGGTCAGACACTGTTGTAACTGCTATCCCTGTGTTACTGAATCCTCTCAGCCTTTATGAGGTACTATTATTCCTCTCTTGAAGATGAGGAACCTAAGGTATATGGAGTGGTATTTGCTCAAGATAACACTTGGTAGAGCTGGCACACAAATATAATTTAGCTCTGGAGTGCCCAACTTTACCCTATAGTGACTCCTTGGATGGGAAAATAATTCTTTTGTCATGAGTTCACGCTGTAACCAAATGTTTGCATGGCCCTTCCCTCTAATTTTGTTGACAGAAGTGGGATAGTATGCTACACAACTATGGTTACTGTGCATGTTAAGCACTGTTGGGAGTATTTGTTTTCATGGAATGTATGTATGTTCACTGGTATCATTTATGTTTTACTTGTATTTTGAAAGCAATTTGTACTTTAAGACTTCATTGGAATGACAGTGTAGTTTGGAAGGATTCAATAACTTATTTTTAGTCATCTCAATTATCATAGTTCTTGAGCTTTCCTTCTGCAAGGAAACATAACTCTCTAATCTGTATTTTGACAGAATGGATTCCACCTCTGTAACAGATCACAGTAACAATAACAACAACAACAACAATAATAATGTTAGCCTGTGTGAGGGGAAAGCACTGGTCTTTGAGACTAGAAGTTATGAACTCCAAATTATCTCCTATCTGTTTCAGACACTGGCTAAATTTCATCACATATGGTATTTCTGAAAAGGATTACATGATAGGAAGAAAATGTATATTTTAACAAACTAGGAGCTGTACATGTGCAAAAATACTTTCTACTTTCTTCCCATTGTTTTCCCTATCTTGGTTTCTTTTTTGTGGCAAAAACATCTACTAAAGATTTAATCCTTCTAGCATTTCACTGAATATTTCACCTTGGGTAAAGGTGTTGTTCCAGGGAAATGTTCCCTTTCAGTTTTAAAAATTAAGTCCCTAGCTAGTTGTACTGTGGGGAAGTTGTGTATACTTCCAATAAGAGCCATCTGAGCTATTACAGAATTCACACATACATAATCAGAAAGGCTAAATTCCATAAGAACAAGTTCTGCAAAATGGGTTGTAAGAACTACTTTAGAAACCACTTATAAATTCCCTAAAAATGATGTGAATTAAAAAAAAAAAAGGATTTGAGAGACAGAGCATGAGCAGGGGGACAGGCAGAGGGTGAGAGAAGCGAACTCTCCACTAAGCAGGGAGCCCATGCGATCCCATAACCCTGAGACATCATGACCTGAGCTGAAACCAAGAATCGGAGGCTCAATTGCCACACGTAGGCTCCCCGGTGATGTGACTTTTAAGACAGTTTTTCTTGTGAATCATCACAACTAAATATTTGTTGACATAGGCAGAAAAAACATACTTTACCAGGTAAAATTGAAAATAGTCAACAGAAAAGAGAAGTTAACAGACTTCAGTAAGCCAACAGGCTTTGAAATATAGGATGGCATAAAAACACTAACATTTGAAAAATAGGATTTATTGATATCCCCTTTCAAAGACTGTGGAAGGCTGAATAATGCCCCCAATGATATGGAGGTCCTAACACTAAAATCTGCGAATGTTACTTTATTTTGCAAAAGAACTTCACAGCTATGATTAAGTTAAGGCTCTTCAGATGGAAAGATTCTTCTGGATTATCTGGATGAGCCCTAAATGTAATCACAAGTGTCCTTATAAGAAAGTGGCAGCAGGAGATTTAACTCCAGAAGAAGGTTATGTGACAAAGGGAGGAGAGGGAGAGACTGGAAGATGCATACACTGCTGGTTTTATAGTTGGAGGAAGAGGCCATGAACTGTGAATGCAAGGAGTTTAACTCTAGAGGGTAAAAAAGGGGAGGAAACCATTTTCCCCTAGAGCCTCCTGAAAGACTACAGCCCTGCTGACACCTTGATTTCACCCTCAGTAAAACAGGCTTTGGACTTCTGACATCTAGAATCTTAACAAAATAAATCCATGTTGTTATAAGCCACCAACTTTGTTTTGCTACAGCAGACATAGGAGACTAACATGATAACAGATGACACAGTAGTCCTCCCCTTATCTGCAAGAAGTGTTTCAAGACCCTCACTGGATGCCTGAAACCAAAGATAGTACCAAATCCTATATATTGTTTTTCCGTGTGTGTGTGTGTGTGTATGTGTGTGTGAGTGTGTGTGTGTGTGTGTATGTTTAATTTATAACTTAGGCACAGTAAGAGATTAATAATAACTAATAATAAAAGAGAAAATGCTGTAAAAAAGTTTGATGTATGGTCTATCACAAAAAAATATACTGTACTCACCCTTTTTGTAATGATGTGAAATGATAAAATCCTATGTGATGAGATGAAGTGAGGTGAATGTTGTAGGTACTGTGACATAGTGTTAGGCTACTATGGACCTTCATCTCATCACATCTGCTTCAAGACTACAGTTGATTGCTGGTAACTAAAACCACTGAAAGTGAAACCATGGATTAAGGACTATGGTACAAATCTTCATCCGGTTAAAATCTATTAACTCTCCATTTACAGAATTAGTTTATTCTAAATTCTATTAAAAATAAATTTCTGATTTTATTCCTCAAATAATAGGTTGACTCAGTATGGGAAGAATTCCTGAAAAACAGCATAAAATCTTAATAGAAGCAATTTTGAAAATATTAAAGCACTTTTGGGCAATTTGTTTACCAACTGGGTATCTTCAACTGAGTGTAATTTGATAAAAATTAAAGCTCAGGAATAACAAATTATTGCTATGGGAAGAGTTACAGTAATTGCTTAAGAATAACAAGTATAGTTGAGTAGTGACTATTATTCTCCCCATTTCACCAAACTTCAAATCAATGTGTTATCCAGAAGTAGTATTGTTGCAAAAATGAAACAGTTGAAGGATGGGCTGAAGTGAAAACACAACATTTTGTTGAATTCCTATTACATGTAAACACCTTATATTAACATATATATATATATATATGTATACACACATACACACTCATTTTCATCTCAAAACAACATTAAGAGATAAAAAGAGTAAAAAAAAAAAAAAAAAGACTTATTGGAGGAGGGGGGAGTTTAACACACAGCTAGGTCACAGCTAGTGCTGGTATTTCTGGGATTCAAATGCAAGACTAAATCCAAAGCCCATGACTTTCACTATTTCCAAAGAAGTGAATGGTGTTTGTAATGAAAACTTAAATTTCCTTTTTCTTTACTTCTGAATAACACAGTAACCAACTCAAAATCTCTTAAGTTATAGACTTTTGTTATGTCATGTTAATACACTATTTTCTACTTCCTCTAAGACAAGCATTATCACCATATGCAATTATCACCATATAAATATTAAAAAAAAATCCTACTTCTTTCATTAGATCCTCTAATGAATATTTTAAAAATACAAAAATTCAGCACCTAATCAACAAATTCTAAATATCTAACACTTAAAAATACTATCAGCGCAAAAATCAATCAACAGAAACAGACACATAAATGGCACCTGAAGTCCTCAAAGATGGGAGGGATGGAAAAAATATTTGACAGCGGACTTCTCATCAGAAACACTATCAACCAGGAGACAGAAAAACATCTTAAAAATAAAGAAAGGAAAAAAAAAAAAACCTCATCAAAAATTCTCTACCCAGAAAAATTTCTGCAAAAATGAAAGCAGATTTACAATAATGAAAAAAGCTTGGAACTAGACAGATACGATGTTTACAAAACACTGTGAATGTAACAAATGCTATACACTTTAAAATGGTTTATGGTTACTTCATGCATTGTGAATTTTATCTCAAAAAACATTTTCCTTTTAAAGTGAAGGTGAAATGATTTTCTCAGACACACAAAAGTTGAAAGAATTCATCATCAGTTGACCTGTACTATGAGATGATGATATTAAAGAAGTGTCAGGTAAAAGAAAATGATACATGTACATATTTGGATCTACTTAAAGGAATGAAGAACATCAAAAATGGTAAATATACTATTTTTTCCTTAATTTTAAAATCTCTTTAAAAAACAATTGACTGTTTTAGCAAAAAGTAATCACAATGTATTGTGGGGTTATATGAGAAGTAAAATGTTTATCAATAGCACAAAGGTAGAGGATAATACAATATATACTACTATAGGGTTCTTATTATATGTGAAGTGATGCAATACCATCCAAAGGTCTGTGATAAGTTACACAGCTGACTCTTGAACAACACAGAGGTTAGGGCTGCTGATCTCCTGTGTGGTCAATAATCCATGTATAACTTTTGACTTCCCCAAAAGTTAACCAAATGCTTACTGCTGACCAGAAGCCTTAACAACATAAACAGTTGATTAACACATATTTTGTATGTTATATGTATTACACACTGTATCCTTACGATAAAGCTAGAAACAAGAAAATGTTATCAAAATGTTAAGACACATTTATAGTACTGTAGTGATTGAAAAAAATCTGCATATAAGTAAACCTGTGCAGTTCAAACTGGTGTTGTTCAATGGTCAACTGTATACTATAAACCCTAAACAATCATTAAAGAAAAAAAGACTCAAAATATAGTAAGTCTATAAAATAAATGAAAGGAGCCATAAAAGATACTTAAGTAAGTCTGCTAAAATAAGTCAAAAGAGAGATGAGGGTGGGGAACAAAAAAAGCCAGATGGAACAAACAGAAAACAAGTAAAACGGCAGACTTAAACCCAATCATATCAATTATGATATCAAATGTACATTTTCTAACACCCCAATTAAAAGGCAGAGTTTGGGGTACCTCAGAGACTCAGGTGTCTGCCTTCAACTTGGGTCACAATTCTGGGGTTCTGGGATTGAGCCCCGCATTGGGCTCCCTGCTCCACGGGAAATCTGCTTCTCCCTCTCCCTCTGCCACTCCCCCTACTTGTACTTGGCTCTCTCTCTCAAATAAACAAATAAAATCCTTAAAAAGGAAAATAAAATTAAATAAAAGGCAGAGTTTATCAGATTGGATATTAAGCAAAAGCCAACTGTATACTTACAAAAAATTTTTAAATCATTTAAAATATAGACACATATACATTAAAAGTCAATAGGATAAAAAATATATACTTTGCAAACACTCATCTTAAGTCTACTCCCATCCCCAGATTGCAAGCTCCATGGGGGCAGGAGTCATGTGCATTCTGTTCACTCTTAGGTCTCCAACACCCAACAAGGTGGCATGAAGGAAGTATTTAAGTGAATGAGAAATTCATTCATTAAAGTGAATGAGCCTTTAGAATTTGTAGACACTTTTAACACACATTACTATTCCCAGTCTTACAATATCCGATATATCAACAGCTGTTCTTACTATTATCTGTACCCCACTATCTGTTCTTTTTTCCCCTACCCAACCACCAAGAGGCTGAGAAACCCAGTAACTGATTTGTTAGATAAGTGTCAAAAGTGAAAGAACACTGGTTCTGAGTGAGGGTGTGTGTGGTTAGGTTACCTTGAGTAAAGAACATCTATCTGGCTGCTCTGAGAGTACTGAATATTTCCTAGGCTATCATTCTTCTTTGTCAAACCAGCTAAAAGCCTCTTGCCATGAACTAGAGAAATAAGGGAAGAGAAAACGTACTTATGATTTAGCTATTCAAACTGCTTACTCCATCTATCTCCTCTCCTCCACAAAATTTATACACATACATTTCTCCTCTCCATCCCATCCTCACCCCAGGCTAGGCAGTAGGACATGAAATATGAGAAGTTAAAGGACTGACTCTTGGTGTTTCTGTATCTCTGTTCCCTTCCTTCTGCAAAGTTTGGAATATGCTTTTCCTATTGGAAATGTGATACATGGTGTTAAGATTTTTTCTTAAGATTAATTAATTAATTAATTTATTTATTTATTTATTTATTTGGGGAAGAAAGAGAGCGCACACGTGGGTGCACAGCAAAGGGGGAAGGGAGAGAGGGGGAGAATCTCAAGCAGACTCCTTACTGAGCACAGAGCCCAACTTGTGCTCGATCTCAGGACACTGAGATTAAGATCTAAGCCAGAATTAAGAGTTGGACACTCAATCAACTGAGCCACTCAGATGCCCCAGGATTAAAATTTTTAAGTTACTGATCATACATTTTAATGTTTCAACACGTTTTATGCCTAATACAAGGTATATAACATGCTCTAGCCTTCATGGACTTCAGGAGAGAATTACAAACTATTATCAGTGTTGCCAAAGAAAATAAAGAACTATGAGAAAGAGAGTGCACAAGAGGAACGGAAGAAGATGGAACTAATTTAAATTGGGTAGCTGGTTAAAGAGTAAGAATCAGAGTATAATAGCATTTCAGGCACAGACAACAGCATGTGTATATTAAAACATGTTTTCCAAAGATGGCTACAACAGTAACTCTGTCCTTCTTCTAGGACCCTGTCATCCCCCTATTAGGAGGTGGAGTCTATGTCCATTTTCTTTAAACTTGAATGGACCTTTATGGCTGTCTGGACCAAAATAAAGAGGCAAAAGTGACACTGTGTAAATTCAGAGACTAAGTTGTAATAGGCCATTCAGCATCAGCCTGGTTCTCTTCGGGCTCTCACTTTTAGAACTTGGTCACCATGCTTTGAGTAAAGCCAATCAGCCTATGGAGAGAAACCAAGGCCCAGTCCTGGCTGAGTTCTGGTGAAAAGCGAACACTACCTCACCAACCATATGAATGACTCTTTAAAAGTAGATATTACAGCCTCTAGTTAAACCATCCCAGCCAAGAACCAAAGAGAGCAGAGATAAGCCATTCCTACTAAGCCCTATCCCATGTTCCAAATTCATCAACTAATTAAATGACTGCTATTATTTTAAAACACTAAGTTTTAGGCAGTTTGTTATATACCAAGAGACAGAACAACATGCAATATCTTGAGGCTGGCAAGAGCTTGGCAATTCCAAAAATTATAAAGTACAGTGTGGCTTAGACACAGATATTGGAAATGACAGCACCAACACCGGCAGCAACTGACAGCTAACACTCAGTATTTATGTTATACAGGCATTGTTCCAAGTGACTCATATGTATTATTTAATCATTGCAATCCTGTTGGTAGGTATTCTTAAATACTGATTTTATACATGGAAAACTGAAGCACAAAATAGTTGAATGACTTGCCCAAAGTTACACAATCAGGCAGTCGAATGCAAAAGCCTATGCTATGAATAATGCCATACTGATTCTCAAAGGACAGAATGGCATAAAATGAGGTATAGAAAGGATAGGTATTAGTCTTTGAGTAATGGGACACTATGGGTAGTATGTGATCCGATTTATATTTAAAAGATCATCATGAAAAAAATAAAAATAAAAATAAATAAATAAAAGATCATTGTGGCTGTATGTGAAGAATGGATTAGAAGAAAGGCAACAACGTTTGACAAGGTACTCCTTGAGAACAAAATTAGGAAGAATTAAAATATAATGATTTCATGGAAAGAATATAATGGATAGATCAAGCTGATTAACTGATTAACTGATTAACACTGATCAATTTTAACATACAAAAAAAGAAATGCCAAGAAATTCTTATGTGCCTTCTGTCATAATACAACACACTGGAAGAATATCACACCACTTATGACATATTCTTGGGGGCAGGGGATTGAATTCAAACCTAAATTCAGTCAAGCCTAGATTTAGCTACAAGTTTACCAGAAATAAGAGAACAGAGGAACATGTTAAATGACACGGTGAAAATACAGCCTGCCAAATTCAGAATGTGGAAAATTTCTAGATGACAAATTCCATAAACAACAAAAAAGGGACGGCTGGCTGTTACAGATTGAAAGACTCACGAAATCTATTAATCAAATCTAATTGTATAGGTAAAATTGTATGAGGTCTAGACTTTAAAATAATATGAAGAGGGACAGGCAATACAGATGAAACAATATACACCTTAGGTATGTTAACTCTTGAAGCATGGTGACAAAGATGCATAGGGGTTAATCATACAATTCTCTTTAGATTTTTATGTGCTTAGAACTTTCCATAACACAGAGTTTAGATTCAAAAAATTTAGTAGGAGTCTATCTAAGCTCCTCAAATCCAACCAAGATGAGGCTGTAAACTCAGGCAGGAATGATCAGGCTAATGAGTAAGCATAAAACCTCCTCAAGGGTTTCACTTTCTTCAAGAAGGTGTAACAGGAAAGCAGATAACTATGGAAGTTAGAAAAAGGGATTTCTGAGAGGTGATGGGGCAGTGCCTCTAGCACTCTCCAGGGCCCTGATGTACCTGGTTGGCAAGTGGGGATCAATGCACAAAGCGCAGCACTGGACATGTAACAAAGTACAACCTTCAATCAACCTTCTGATTACAATAGCTTCCACGGTGGTATTTTTTTCTATGGGAGAAGATGCATTTTTAATGACTTCTTGATAAATCATTAATTAGTCCAGTTTATATATCAGTCTCTTCTGTTTCCATAGGGTAAAATTAGTCCACAGTGCCCCAAATCAAACATCCTAAATAGTGAACTTAAAAGACCAGACAACATGATCTAATGACCACACCAAAATATTGTGAACTTTTCACCATGAGCCTCTCTCTATGTTGTTATACATGTCCTTCACAAAGAGATGTTTTATCTTTGCTGGTTTTTTACTTAGCATTTCATATATTAAACTGAGTTATTTAACAATATCTGATTTTAAGATTCCCATAACTGATGAACAGTATTTATTTTAAAAAGGCCCAATCAGGGCAGCCCGGTGGCTCAGCGGTTTAGCGCCACCTTCAGTCCAGGGTGTGATCCTGGAGACCAAGGATCGAGTCCCACGTCGGGCTCCCTGCATGGAGCCTGCTTCTGCCTGTGTCTCTGCCTCCCTCTCTCTCTCTCTCTCTCTGTGTGTGTGTATTCTCGTGAAAAAAAAAATAAATAAAATCTTTAAAAATAAATAAAATAAAATAAAATAAAATAAAATAGCCCAATCAGGTATTTAAATACTTTTCTGTGGACTTAATAAGATGATCAATAAGATGGTTTAAGTACAGAGTTTTTTTTTAAAAAGTATTTAAATTTGATTTATTTAATTGTATCTTATAAAATTTAATACAGTAAAATTAGAATGATTATTCCTATCACATATATATTATTCAAACTTCTTTACTAGGAAGTAATATTTTCATGATTCCATCAAGGCCCCCTAAATCAGCAATAGTATTTCAAAACAATCAGTGACATTAGAACATTAAACAGGTAAGTTCTTTGGACATAAAATAGTGGGGGAGGGAGGATTTTAATGGGTATTTGATTAGAAGAGGATGGATAAATCCCTAATCTTATTTTTGGCCTTCAATAGTACCAAAGTTTAAAGTTTTCTTCATGTTCCCTATTTAGATGTTTTTAAAAAATTCAGTTGAGTACCAGAAACTTAACTGGGTAAAAGTCATAGTAATCACAGTGGTGACAGTAGTTACTACGTGCTACACTGTTTTAACAACCTTCCTTGTATTTTATCCTCTAATCTTCACAATTGCAACCTCCATTTTACAGATGAGGAAACTGAGACATATAAAACTTAAGTAACCTGTCCAACAATAACAGCTAAAGAGAATCAAAAATTTAAATTCAGCCACTAGCTGGCTCAAAAGACCTTGATTGCTAAACCAACCTATATTTTGCTATACTGTGCCATGCTAGGCTTTACCACAGCTATAGCATCTGCAGCCAAAAATCTCTCTCTTGAGGTTTAAACCAAAACAAAAAAACTTTTAAAAATGCTACAAGTGCCATCCATTTAGAGTTTGATGATATAATTACATTTTATACAATAAAGGATAAAGTAAAATTTATTTCTTAATTACTGCTCAACTCACTAGTTAAGACATATTCCTTCAGCATGGAAGTCTCTATTTAAAAAAAAAAAAATGCTATCCAGGGCACCTGGGTAGCTCAATGGTTGAGCATCTGCCTTGGCTCAGATCCTGGGATTCCCGGGATCAAGTCCCACACTGGGCTCCCTGCAGGGAGCCTGCTTCTCCCTCTGCCTGTATCCCTGCCTCTCTCCCTATCTCTCATAAATAAATAAAATCTAAAAAATAAAAGTAAAATAATATGCTATCCACGCTATCTTGATAATAAGATTAAGATCAGCACAGGAGTACAGGTACTCTGAGTAACCAGAATGAGAACAAAAGCCCACCCTGTCCAGAGAGACTAAAAATATTTACATTTATCAAGAGTAAGAAAGACAAGTTAAAGCTGCAAAACTGCTTTCAAAATAGTAATCTACTGAGTTCTTAGTAGGAATCTGAGCAATGTTCAAGTGCTTATGCCAATCAATTAATTTCTGTGCCTTTCCCAGGTATGAAAGAAGACAGAACTTGAACACCTTTATACTCTGGTTCCCCAGTGAATGTCTGTGTGTTGTGTGTGGTATGTGTGCAGGGCACAAGTGAGAAATAAGATAAATATTAAATGCAGTCTAAGACTTCAAGTGGGCGCCAATACTTTCCACAGCACTAGATTTCAGGATGTTTTCTATAGAAAAGTCATCATACGTTAAGAAATTGATGGGACTCTGGCAAACTTAATACTTACAAGGTTTGTTTCCTAAAATAACAATGTCCTCCATAGAAGGGCAGTTGAAGAGGAAAGGGTAGCATATTAAAATAACTCTGAATATAATACTACAAAAATTGGACATACCTCTTTCATGTTTCATTGTTAGCAG
This sequence comes from Canis lupus dingo, assembly GCF_003254725.2. Taxonomy (NCBI): domain Eukaryota; kingdom Metazoa; phylum Chordata; class Mammalia; order Carnivora; family Canidae; genus Canis; species Canis lupus. The sequence goes on along the minus strand of NC_064245.1, from coordinate 27,324,537 downwards.
AATGGAGACGAGGAAAACCCCTCTAACACACAGCTTGATTTCTCAGGTACAGTAGCAAACTAGATTTTGACTTCAACCATTAAAGCGCCAAAATTCATGGCTTTAACCTCAGTTGGGCCTTCTAAGCTCCCAGCTATTCATGGTTGGTAATCTCTTTCATTCTTCACTTCTCTTCTCAAGGCTCTGACCAACCTTCATCTTCTACGTTCTTAGTAGATAACCTTGTCTTCTATCATTTTCTAAAAATATATACCTATAAGGGCAGGGCTCTTTGTTTGTAGATGTATCTCATACACGTAGAACAGTGCCTGACACATATCAGGTTCTTAATAAATATTTGTTAAATGAAATCAATTAATGAGTTGAGGAAACGGAGTCCTTCAGCTAAGGAATTCTCTCCCAGCTCCCTGCCCATTAACCTACAAACAATCTAGTCATTTTCTTCCTTACATCCCTCTCTCTAGTCCATGTGGAAGATAAGCTGACTAGGGTACACAACTACCTGTGTTTCAGATCACAAGCTCTTCCATCTCTTTCCTCAGTAATTATCCCTCTCTGCTATAATTTTTAAATACCCTCAGCTATGAACTCCGTTCCTAGGGCCTAAAGGAATGCCTAATCCCATTTTGAAACAAAACCAAAAAAATTCTGAACCCTACAGCTTACTGAAGTCACAGTATTTCAAAGAAGCTTGGTCTTAAAGAAGTCTACATACACTTCTAGTCTCTACTTCCTCATCCTTCATTAGTACCATCACCCTGTGGCAATTTGGCTTCCATCCCAGACTTCTCAAACTGCTTAAGGTAAGGTCATTCATTAAAGGACCGCTACCTACCCAAATCTAAGAGCTACTTTAGCTTCGTTTGAGGCTTCTGCTACATTTGATCCTGGCCACTCATTTCTTAAAATTTCCTTACCTGACTTTTTGGCACTATTCTCTGTTTTAGCCTGACAGCTTTCTCTTTTGCCTGGCCCTTAAATGACTGTTCCCCTAGAGAGGCCTCATCTGCTCTTTTCTATAAATACCCTGAATGAGCTCATCGACATTCATAGTTTCAACCAATACTTACATATTCTACTGACTCCCAAAACTCTATCCTCAGCCCAGTTCTTTTTACCTAAAGTCCAGACCTGGATATCCAACCAGAAGACATTCCCATATGGACAGCCATAAATAGATCAACGTTTACCCAATTTGTCATTTCACCTCATTGCAAACTTCTCCTGGTTCCCTATCTCAACTAATTGCTGACCAAGCCAATTTCTTTATTCCTTTTTATCTACACAGTTCATTGTCAACTTCTATAGACTACATAACTCTCTTGAATTCAGCCCCTGTTCTATGTTAACACAAGCCATTATTCTTGACTAAATTGCTACACTTAACCTATCACACAATTAAACTTGAGGGTCTTCAAGACTGCCACCCATTTCTCATACACATTCCCCTCCTTCAAGTCCAAAACTTCCTCCACATTGCAACACTGAGTAGTTAATATAAAATACAAGCATAGTAATAACTCTACCAGCTTAAAATTGTTCCTTTGCTGACCATCACTTAAAGCAATGGCCTCTAAAGTGGGGTACAGAAAGTTTTGTCCTCTTTCACTTCTATTTTTTTGTTTTATAACTCTATGTGTGTGTATATATATATATATACACACAGTAGAACATTTAACATAAATGTATACATATGAAGAAACATGCTTAAAATCTTTTACTGATATAAGTACTTGAAAAATATGGAGACCACTAATTTAGAGGAAAAGTATAACCCTCTAGTAAGTCATCATACGGCACTAGACTTTTAATGAAATCTGCTTTTATACTATATATGAATTATGCCAAACTACTTTAACTTTTTAACTGGCATACATCATCTTTGAGGCTTTACCTGTGCCACCCCTCTGCCTGAAGTGCCCTAATACCCACTCACATATGTTTTGACTTCCCATTACCTACCCTATCAATTCACCTCTTCTTTAAGTCTCAAAACAAACTTAACTGGCTACGTGAAGCTTTATTTGACCTTCCCAGGTGGCGGTGAACACTTCCTTCTCTGCGCTCTCAAACACAACGTGCATTTCTATTACAGCAGTAATGTAATTTCGTGTTTACATGGTTGTCTACTCATCTTTGTATTGCCAGTACCTAGCATGACTCATGACACAAATTAAGTGCTTAATGTTTGTTACAAGTGCTCAAGAGGCACAGTGTTAGGGGACAAACTGCAGCAATATCTTAGTTACCCAAAACAGTTGAGAGAGTAAGTGCTTTGTTTTGCTGAGGTTTGGGCTGATGATCAATTTTAACTATTTAATTTTAAGATGTGCTTGCATCATGCATTGAATTTTCAGGTGTTGGTAACACAGATAGATTTTCAGAAAGCTAACACATTATCATTTACCAAATTCTAATCAATTAACCATCAACAGCATGAACACATTCTGAAAGACACCTTATATAAGTTCAAATGTTATGGCTCAATGACTCTGGTCAAACATAGCAAATTAATTGCATACATTTATCTTCCTTTTCTGAAATTTCACTAAAATGTAAGTGAAGGGAAAAAGAAGGTATGAATCTGTAACATCAAAGGAGAAGTGACACCAGTGCATAAGTAATTCTAATACAGTTCTGAAAGATGTGATTTTAAAAGAAGGAATAGTACTTGACTTGGCCAAGCCAAGGAAACTAAATTGCCTATAAAAAGAGAACTAATAAGTGAACTTGCTGGTGAAAATTTATAGGCAATGGGGCTGCAGAAAAAGAGTGTAAGGCACAGGGCTGAAAACTGGGAATTGATTGAAAATTTAGATAACAAAGAAATTAAGACTCCCCTCCCCACAATCCAGCAATAAACTTGCCCAACAGCAGAAGACAAAGGTAAGGCCTAAAGTAAGAGCATTAAGAGAAAGGCTACAAATTAAACCACAGCCTTTCACAGTCTTTCACTCTTCCCTTTGTGCTTTTCACATTACAGCAGGTAACATGACTCTTAGGTACACATGGAAGAAAATACTGATCTTGCTCTCAGAATGCCAAGAGGTATACATACTGGAAGATCATTCTCTGAATAAAATGAACTATCTCAGAGAAGAGATCTCTACTTACTGACACTCAGGAACCACCCAAGAAAAAGACCACTACTTAAACGCCTAAAATGAAGTATTAAGGACAGGCTTCACTGAATCACAAAGAGCTTTGAATCAGCTTTTCAGCATCTCACTCTAATGCATAGCTGAGGATCACCAGATATTCCAGAAAGTTTCCAATATGATAGGAGCTTAAAAAAAAAAAATACAAGAACACAAAAAAGGAAATTTAGGAAATTGAAAACAAAACTTCAAAATACTATAAATGTCCTCAAATAAGAGATTGAGAAAGAGGATTTGCATGGAAATTAAAAATCCATTTGAAGCATTAGAAGATGGAAGTCAAGGAAATTTCCTTAGAAGCCAGAATAAAGGGCAGCCCGGGTGGCTCAGTGGTTTAGCGCTGCCTTCAGCCCAGAGCCTGATCCTGGAGACCCAAGATCGAGTCCCACGTTGGGCTTCCTGCATGGAGCCTGTTTCTCTCTCTGTGTCTCCACCTCTCTCTCTCTCTCTCATGAATAAATAAAATCTTAAAAAAAAAAAAAAGCTAGAATAAAAGGGAAAATATAGTAGGAAAGATAAAACTAAGAAAATTCATAAACAGAAGACAGAAAATGTTTAAGTAGTTTTTTTTTTAATACAAGGAAATCTCCCAAATTTAGGGAAGTTAATCAAATTGAAATGGCCAACAGACCGAGAGTGCAAATGGTAAATCAAAAAACACACAAAAAAACCCCACACCATATCATCATGAAGTCTTTGATCAGCAAAGGAAAAAAAAAATCCTAAAACCTTTCATAGCGAAGGGAAAAGTCATACAAGAAGGAACAGGAATCAGAAACAAGTAGGCTTCAACAGGAACACTGTTAAAAAACTAGATTAGGTCAGTGCCTTCACAATGAAAGGACGTCATTTCCTGTCTAGAGATCTAAACTCAATTTAAAAAGGAGGGAGCAGAGGAGACACCTTCATATATTAGGTCTCAAAAGTCATCTCCTACCTAGTCATTTTCAGTAACTACAGGAAAATGAGCTTCAGTAAAATAAAGGGGTAAACCATGAAAGAAAACAGTGTCCAGGAAACAGAAGATACAATACAAACAAATAAATGGGAATATACAAGAGGAACGTTTAGGATAAGAACTACCAGTATGCCTAAGGAGTATCCAATCCATATTGCATCAGGAGTGCAGAGGGCTATAGATTTTTTTTAAAGTTAAGAAAAAATTGGAATGGTAATGTTGGTATTTGAGCATTTGGATAACATCCATGGATACATGATGTGGTCTAGCAGACAGAATTCTAAGATGGCCCCAAGATTATTGCCTGCTGGTGGATACTTTCTGCATAAAGCTCTTCCCTTGAGTATGGGTAGAATAGGATAACACAGAGTTGTTGAGTAGTTGTTAGTAATACAGAGTAGATGAGAGTCACTAATCCACTGACTTTCAGTTAATCAAAAGGGAGATTGCCCAGTTATCCTGGGTGACCTTGACTTACTTAGGTGAGTCCTATAAAAGAAGATGAAGCTCCTTCATTTGGCTCCTCCTGCTGGCTTTAAAGACACAGCTTCTGAGTTCCACATATGCAAGGAAATGAATTCAGCCAACAACCACATTAGCTTTGAAGATGATGTAGATCCATAAATGCGTATTTAGTCCCAGCTGCCATTTTGACTGCTGTCTTGTGAGACCCTGAGAAGATCCAATTAAGGTAGCCGACTCTTGACTCACAGAAACTGTGTGATAAACATATGTTGTTTTAAGCCACTAAGACGGAGGCAATTTGTCACAGCAATAGAAATCTAAAACTATGGCATGTGGACACACTTAAGGCTATGTAAGCAGAATAAACAACCCTAAATGAAGTCATACTTCCTCCAAATGCATAAGACTTCAGGAGTCAAAGCAGTGTCAAGTAATTTTAAAAATAATACAGTTAGTAATACCAGAAAGCAGAATTAGAAATGGGCTTAACTGATCAGTACTGCTGAAAGTAATCAGGTTTAGAGAGAGAGAGAGATCAGTTTCAAGTCGTCCTGGATCTTTTAGCTCATAAAAAATAGATGAGAGTCTCAATCAGGGATTTTCCTCTAAGTTCAGAATTATAATTTTTACAAATTTCAAGCAAAGAAAAAACAAAAGCTTCAGGGGTCACTGAGTTTTCAAATGGACAAAAAAGTTTCTCACATGTGTCAGCTTCATTTCTCAAATACAAGAACTCTCAGAGTAAGGTCCTAAAATCAACAGCATCAGCATGATCTGGGAATTTATTAGAGCAACAAACTTGTGGGACCCACTTTCAGACTCACTGAATTAAAAATTGGAGGTGAAGCCAGCAATCCCAGTTTTTAACAAAACTTCTAGGTAATTCTGATACAGGTTCAAAATCAAGAACCACTAATCTAATGTTAATTTCTGCCCCTGTCCTATGTTCTAGTCTTCTTCAGTCAAGTTAAAGAATTTCCAAAATTACTGCACCCAACCTAGATTAGCCACCAGCTTGGCAGATGCTTAAAAAAAAGTCTGCTAAATAATTAATGTCTTAGGCCTCAGATGTGATCTTTCACTAGTTTTTAGAACTGGATATGAATGACATTAGGCAGGTTGTATTCTCTTCACTTTCCCAGTCTCCACCAATCCCTACTGCCTTCTACCTTATACATTCACACACTTTTCTGCCCACTGAGACCTCTAGGAAAAATAATTCAGAAAAAACAAATCCATATTTCAATCTGGATACAATATGGCCCAACCTTTTCTTACAAATTCTAGGAAATCAAGTAACTTACAGCTATCCCATGATGATTCAAGGCTCTCCTAGTCCAGCGTTATGCCCTAGGAAAGATGTCTCAAAATAACATCTCAAGATTTCTATTTCTGGTCTAAAGTCTTCAGAAAAGTAGATCCTGACTACTTAAGTATTTCAGGGGCTCAGAGCCCAGTAACTATAAGGGCAGTTAACAGGGCTTTGACTGATGGAATTCACAATTTAATATTAACTTTGGAAACTTTATACCAAGCATATGTAATAACATCAAATCATTTCTGAGAAAGACTTCAATGTAGTCAAAATTTAATGCATGAGCAAAGATTTAATTACACTAAAATTAGAATGCAGTTTCATTCCATACTATCTAAAAGGAAAACAAGATACATTTAATGAACTCATCACTAAGATACCAAGCTTACACTAAATTAGAATGTTTCTTTTAACTATGAAGGGTTAGAAACCCTTCTCTAAATGAATCTCTATGGGGTGCCTTGGTGGCTCAGTCAGTTAAACACCTGCCTTTGGCTCAGGTCGTGATCCCAGGGTCCTGGGATTGAGCCCCACATCGAGCCCTGCATAGGGTTCACTGCTGAGCAGGGAGTAGGCTTCTCCTTCTCCCTCTGTCCCTCCCCCAACTCGTGTGTGCTCTATCTCTTGCTCTCTCTCTCAAATAAATAAATAAAATCTTGAAAACAAGAATGAGTTCTGTGTCAGTAAGCATCCATTTAGGATGCACTGAACTAATGCTAAGAGCCTGAGGAGCTAGAGGATCTAGCACATGCTCTGCCATTTCATAGTGACATAACTTCCTGTAAGTCACACGTTCCCTTTGAGCTCTATCTCCTTATCCATAAAAAGTGTCGATTAATACTAACAGTCTGATAACTCCTTACACTTAAAAAACAAGAAATCATCTTTACTGTCATTAGTTACTTCTTTAATCCATTTTGAAAAGAAAAATGAAATAAAAGCAAGCTAACACTGGGTCAAACACATAAGTATCTGTATTAGGAATACTAACTGGGGCAGCCCCGGTGGCGCAGGGGTTTAGTGCCACCTGCAGCCCAGGGCGTGATCCTGGAGACCCGGGATCAAGTCCCACATCGGGCTCCCTGCATGGTGCCTGCTTCCCCCTCTGCCTGCGTCTCTGCCTCTCTCTCTAGCTGTGTCTCTATGAATTAAAAAAAAAAAAAAAAAAAAGGAATACTGATTCTGATAATTTATATGATATTGGCATTTTTTAAATACCCCCCCCACCCTTAAAATAAAAGAGAAGTTCTAAGACTTAATATATTCATCATAGAAAAACAAAGGTTCAGAAAAACTCAAGAAACATTTCACAATCCTACATCCCAAAAATAAATATGGTAGCACTTCTGGAAATGTTTTTCAAGTATTTTTATGCATATACAGAAGTATTTTAGATAGCTGAGGTCATAGAAGACATACAATCTTGCATTACGGTTAAATGACCACTGCACCATCTTTCAAAACATTCTTCAGGCTAGCTTTCTATCACAGAATGGTTTACTAATCATATACTGATGACTCACAATATACTAATACGTCACCAAATAAAAGTAAATAGTAATACTGTCATTAATATCTTTTTCTCTTTCCCCTATTAACATAGACATAGTAATAAATATCAATTCACCATTAATAAAATATTTGATGAAAGCAACAATGAAAATAGACAACTAAAATTCTATAGATTATCAACTGAGTAAGGAAAAAGGCAGCCTGCAAGATCTAAAACGTTTAAAAAAAAAAAATCAAGAGAACCTCAAGAGAGAGGAGTTTAAGGGTGATTTGGGAGTCTTCCCATTCAGCTCAGTGTATATGGATCCCTGGCAGTACTGAGTAAACAAGCGTAGGTGGCATCTTCATTCTGTAAACATCTTAGGAGCTGGCAGGGTGATTACGCAAAGCACATGAATTTTAATGTTCAAATCCATGTGAGAAACATTCCTAACAACAGAGTAGGAGAGAAAATGGCAGTTTTATAAAAGAATAAGCAAAAGGGAAGCAAATAACAGGGCAGGCTAAGTACACTAAGTACACACTCGAGTACGTTGATAGGTTCAAAGTAACTGTCCTACTAGAAGTCTAGTAATGTACAGACTTACCTTCCATGAAGCAGGACTGACCGGCAGAAATTTTCTAACAGTACTTTGAGCTCTTTGAGAGTCAGGTCCACTTAACATAATTTCTTAGAGACTGTCTAATGGGAGAAACTCAAAGTAACTAGGACAGAAAACGCCAACTCACAAAAAAAGCCTTATTCAGAGCAGCCCTCTTAAACTTACTTAGAAGCACTTTAATGAAACAGAAAGAAGGCAGTAACTACTGCAGTAAGACTGGGGCATACCTAATCAGAACGGTGAAAAGATCCAATGATCTGCCTAGAAAAGTGATCAGAAAAACAACTGGTACATGCAACTGTATATCTAATTGCTAGGAATCGGGATTTTATTTTTTTAAGATTTATTTATTTTTATTTATGATAGACACAGAGAGAGAGAGAGAAAGAGGCAGAGACACAGGAGGAGGGAGAAGCAGGCTCCGTGCCGGGAGCTCGACGTGGGACTCAATCCCGGGACTCCAGGATCGTGCCCTGGGCCAAAGGCAGGTGCCAAACCGCTGAGCCACCCAGGGATCCCCCGGGATTTTCTATATATGAAAAATGGGTTCTAATTCCCCAGATCCTCTCAACTTGTATTGAACACGGTGCTATACTGTGAACTAGATGGCTAGCAAACACAATATATAATACTTGAAGAGATATACACCAGAGCTGTGGCTCTCAGCACATTTCTGTGAAGGCTCTCCTACTGAACACAGGGACAAATTTCCTTCCTTACAGGAGGGGAGAAAAAAGTCAAGAAGTCTCTTCGACAGCCCTCTGGACTGTGAGGCATGTCAACACATGGATTCAGATGAATCAAACAGACATGACATAATAAACATGACTTGTAATGAAAGCTGCTATAGTATCTATGGTTCCTCAGCAACAGTTGTTTGGGTTTAATTTTTGTCCAACTCTCATTTGGTAATTTTACCAAAAGACCTCAATCTTTACAGCTGCTCTCTGCCTTAAGGAACTATTGCCAAATCCTGTCAAAGATAACATGTTAATGTTTCATGTTTTATGGAATAACATTAAAAGAAAATGTCATAAAGCAAAACTTTTTTTTTAAGTATTTTATTTTATTTTATTTTATTTTATTTTATTTTATTTTATTTTATTGGCACACAGTGAGAGAGAGAGGCAGAGACACAGGCAGAGGGAGAAGCAGGCTCCATGCACCGGGAGCCCGACGTGGGATTCGATCCCAGGTCTCCAGGATCGCGCCCTGGGCCAAAGGCAGGCGCCAAACCGCTGCGCCACCCAGGGATCCCGCAAAACTTTTTTTTAAAGCTAATACTAGCTGTTAAAAGAGATTAAGGTGACTTTTCAAAAGCTAGAAAAGTATAAAGGTAAATATATTATGAAGGGAAAATACTGACTAGATTTTTAATATTTTGTATTTCATAAATAACTTTTTTTAAAAAGATGTTATTTATTCATGAGAGACAGAGAGAAAGGCAGAGACACAGAAGAGGGAGAAGCAGGCTCCCTGTAGGGAGCCCGGGATTCCAGGATCACAATGAAGGCAGAGACAATCACTGAGCCACCCAGGCATCCCAATAACTTTATTTTCTGATACAAGAAAGAAAACAGTATTTTTTTGCTTTCCTCCAATAGCCTACCTCCAAAGAGCAAGGACAGCTGCATGTAAATGAAATCCAGTTCTTAACTAAGTCAAATGTTAGTTTTACCCCCTTAAAATTCTTTGAGCTACACAAAAGTCATAGTGGGTTCACAATCCATTACTAGGTGGAAAAAATCGCACAAGAAAGAATATTTGGATTTTTTTCCTTTGCAGGGCCACTAGAAAGATGCCCCTGTAAAATTAATTCTAAACTATCCTTACCAGAGGGACGCCTGGGTGGCTCAGCAGTTGAGCGTCTGCCTTTGACTCAGGGCGCGATCCTGAAGTCCCAGGATGGAGTCCCACATTGGGCTCCCTGCATGGAGCCTGCTTCTCCCTCTGCCTATATCTCTGCCTCTCTCCTCTCTCTCTCATGACTAAATAAATCTTAAATAAATAAACTATACCAGAGAAATGAGATTTTTAAAAACATTTTAAAACAAGATGGGAAAATAAATGAAATAAAGTTGATCCTTGAACAACACAGGTTAAGAACTATTGATCCCCTGCACTGTGAAAAATTCAACTTTTAACTTTTGACTCCCCTAAAACTTAACTACTAACTTACTGTTCACCAAAAGCCTTTCTGATAACAGTTAATAAGATAACATTAGAGAAAATGTTATTAAGAAAATCAGGACAACTGCACTGGGTGGCTCAATTGGTTGAATGTCTGCCTTCAGCTCTGGTCATGTTCTCCAGTTCCTGGGATCCACCACCATTGGGCTCCCTGCTCAGAGGGGAGTACGCTTCTCCTCTTCACTCTGTTCCTCCCTGCCCGCCCCCTCAGACCCCACTCATGCTCTTTCTCTTTCTTTATTTCTTTCAAAGAAATAAATTTTTTTAAAAAGAAAGTAATAAGAGAAAATACATTTACAGGACTGCACTACATGTACGTGTGTGTGTGTGTATATATATATATTTATATATATATATATAAATTATGTGTGTAAGTAGACCCCTGCAGCTCAAACCCGTGTTGTTTAGGGGTCAAGAAATAAAAGTAGATGAAAAAGACTATATATATATATATATATATATGTATGTGTACGTATAATTTCAACCTCTCCCCTCAAAAATGTTGCTTAACAAAAGCAGGATTGATTCTTACTGATTTCATCTATTTTACTCAGATATTAGGGAAAAGAGAAATGATCAATGGGTTAGGTTTATGATGAATGGGGAAAGGAGAAGCAAGCTACAATTACAAGCTGAAGTTCATTGGTAAATTTGTTTAACAGAGATAGAAAGCAGATATCCTAATTTTACGATATATAGAAAGGTATGCTATAAAAATTAAGAATCTACCTGTGATTTTATTTGCATGTTGAAGACCACTGTATAATTAGCTTTTAAAAGAAATTCTTACTGAGAAATAAAGCTATTTAAAATGTCATATTCAATCATTTCAAAATTTTATCAAGAAATATTAAGTATCTGGAACTCATTTTCCTTACTCTTCTGTCCAGTAAATTGGATTAATCCTAAATAACAGAACAATCCAGTAACGAAAAATATTTCAACTAAACACCAGAGGTCTGGGAAAAAAAAAAAAATCGGCAGTAGGGAGGTTAGACCTTCTAAGACTTAATCATTTTTTTCTTCTGAGATATTCAATCATTTAAAACTACACTGAGTTTGGGCGCCTGGGTGGCTCAGTCTGCCTTCAGCTCCAGTCATGATCCCAGGCTCCTGGGATCAAGGCCGACATCAAGTGGGGAGTCTTCTCCCTCTCCTGCTCCCCAAGCTTGTGTGCTCATGAGCTTGTGCTTTCTGTCAAATGAATACATAAAATCTTTGAAAAAACAAAAAAATGAAACTGAGTTCACCAACTAATTACTTTAATCCTTTAACTGCTATGAATAATATTTCAGGTAATTAGCCTAAACCAACTTTCATGATCTCTAATCCCAAAAAAGAAAAGTCACACTAGTCAGATATATTGTGACTTCATTTCAAAATTATTAAATAAATTACTGTGCTGAACCAAAATTAAGATTTTCCCTTAAACACATCCTTTATATATTTCTTTTTTGAGAGGGATTTTTTTTGCATGTACATTTGTTTGCTCATGACAGGTCTGCAAGTTTGCTGTGAAAGTTTAGTAACTAGAGAGACAAGAAATCAAAATAAGGAAAATAAAATCACAAGTGAAATAAAATAGGATTAATAAGGATGTTTTAAAAAACATTCATATCCACGTAATGTGACCAACCAAAGTGACATAATACACTTTTGTTTTTAAGGATTACATAATCATATCTTACATGCTACTCAAAATCACTACTTCACAGTTCTTATAAAAACCTCAGGCCAGAGCCAATATCATCATATACTACATCCATTCTGTCTCCCAAATAATCCCACCTCTAATATTTGCTCCTCCTCCAAATTTACAGATACTTGAAGTAACTGACCTTGATTAGTTTATACAACTAATAGTTTTGTCCAAATACTCAAGTACCATAATCTTAATTCTCCTTTCAATTTATGCTGTTAAATATGTAATTATTCAAAAAAGTTTTAGTCTTCATTTTTAAAACCGTAGGATAAGATCTAGTTTGTTTTTTTTAAAAAAAATTACGTATTTGAGAGAGAGAACAAGAGGGAAGGACAGGAGTAGAGGATGAACTAAGTTCAAGCAGACTCCACTGTGAGGGCAAAGTCCATCATAAGGTTGGATCCCAGGACCCCAAGATCATGATCTGGGCTGAAATCAAGATCCAGATGCCCAATCAACTGAGCCACCCAGACGCTCCTGGAGTCAGGTTTTTTTTTTTTGTTTTTTTTTTTTTTAAAGACATTACAAAATACCTTATATGTAAATCTAAATAACAATATTCCTACATTTTGGCATGCTAACTTGTTATTCCATATAGAGATGCTGTTCCATTTCAGTTGAGAATGGATGGGTAGGCCATCAACAAATTGGTGGCAATTACCACCAAATTTGGAAAAGTCCTCCTCCTCCAATTTCCTTTTTTTTTGGGGGGGGGGGGACGGGGGCGGGGGGAGGCAGTTAGGCAGGTACTTGGATGAGCATTGCCAATCCCCACACTGAAGCTGGGAAGTAGGGGGTAAACTGCATAAGCAAAGTTTAGGGAGAAGGGAGATTGGGAATAGGAAGAGGCTTAAATTATTTCTAGCACCTTCAACTGGGTAAATGCATTGTAGCCAGGGAAAAAGCCCTGAGGGTCCTCTGCTACTGTACTTGCTATGTCACTTGGACAAGAGAAAAAGGAATGAACTCACAGAGATTTAAAAAAAAAAAAAAAAGAGCAGAAAGAAACCAGTTAAAAGTCCTCACTATATGGAACAATAGGTTATAAACAAGGGAAAAGTACATTTGGAAAGAGCAAAGGTGACTTTGCCTATGTATGTTACCTTGAAAAAATCCCTAAAAACAAAAAATGAGTCCTTTCACATGTCAGTGAGAATAGGGGGGGGAACTCCATTATTCCATCAATAAATTAAAAAATAAACCCATTCTGATGAATGTCCTCATCACAAAAAACAAAAATCTGTAACTACGTGAGATGAGGGAGGTAACAGACCTAACCAGGGTCATTTTAGACTACAGATATGTTGAATCATTGTATCGTGCACCTTAAACTAATACAATGTTATATGTCAATTGTATTTTAATAAACTGAGGCAGAAAAACACTTCTCAAAATATGCAAACTCTTCCTCTTTTGTGGTCGATATTCTAAAATATATTGTTAGATTTAAAAGTATAATTCTGTTAGTCACAGGTTAAGTAACTTTTCAGCTTACGAGGCAAATCTTGCCAACAACTCCAAATATCCTTTAATTACTTGCTTGGGGGAATGTGTTCTCACTCTTACTTCTCATGCAATTTGTATGCTAGCTAGAAAGTCCTTTTTAAACTCCCACATTCACTATTTCATGGCCCATCAAAGAGAGCAGCTCAACCAGGAACATATCATGCCATTTCCTACATTTCTACCCCTGCACATGAAACGTCTTATCCTGAAAAAGTCCCACTCAGACAACTACACACAACTCACTAAAATCCCTCCTCCCCTGCCCTCACCCTGGCATGTTATAATAGGTCCTGTTCAGCTATCCATTTCCCCTACCTAGCTAGGAGCTAGGGTTCATTGCTCCACCTTAGTGTTTCCACAGGACTCAACACACAAAACCAAATTTTCAATGATTTTTAAAACTATTTTTTTCACCCTACTTCCCTGGCCCTTAATGTAATTTCTCTGCTTTATTTAAACTCTTTAGTGACTCCCACAGCCAAGAGCAGTGTTTTTCAAATTACCAGTTATCACTAGGTTGTTGTTAAATCAACTTATTGGATCTCAAACGTCATTCTTTCTTAAAAATAGAAAATATAACAGCACATCACACAAAAGGTATTCTTTTGTGACATTTTATCATTTATGTATGTGTGCACTTGCTTGTGAGGTAAAAATGCGTATCTTACTGTAATGGGTCATTATCCAAAAACAAAAAAGCTTGAAACGCACCAGCTTTTGTTTGATCTACAAGGCCTGTCTCTTACCACATCCCACAGAGCCAAGTTTGTCAAGCCCAGCTTTTTGGAAGTGCCTTCTCTCGGTGCTGTAAATCACACTGCTCCCTCTGCCCTGAATGCCCTCTCATTTGTGCACCAGGCCCACCTGTTCTCATCTTTCATTATTTAATACCTATACCTCTTCCACAGGAGCTTTTCTATCCTTCCCTCAGCAGCTACGGCTACACACACTTCGTATTTCTCTGATGCCCTGTACCATGGCCCCCCAGATATTTCAGCGTACTTTCTAATTTCAGGCCTGTCTTCCTAACTTCTGAACTATAAACTCTCTGAGGGAAAGAGCACACATTATGAGTCTATCAGTAGCACTGAGCTGCTGAACAAGCCACAGAAAAGAAGTTCAACATTAGTCAAATGAACAAATAAGGACTTGGATCTAAATACTCTGAGATCAGAAATGACTGAGTGCCTTTTCAACAAAGCCCATTCAGATGCCAGTGCTGGATCAGGAGTTCCACATTTGTGCCTCAGCACAGGGAAGCCTGAGGCAGAAAAGAGGTGTCAGCTTCCTCTCTCCGCAAAGAAAGGACCCAGGTCAGGTTGCAATGCCGCAGCACCCACGTCCATGCTTCAGGAAGTTCTCTGGGGAAAGGCAGAGAAGGGGGTTTCTAAGAGGTTCCCACAGGCAGAGGAGATAAATCAGAACAGCAGTATTAGATCTCATTAGCATGGAGAATCACATTCTACAAATAACTTTCAAGGAGGCAGCCAGAGGAGGGAGGAAGGTTCTCCACTCCCCGGGGAGGGCACGAAGCTGTCAATAGGGGCTCAGCAGAACGGAAAGCAGCAGGAAGTCCCTGCAGGAGTTCCCTGACTTCCGCTGCCTACTCCAAGGCTCTGAAGCAGCAGGTGGCTCCTGCTCTCCTAGAGACCCCGCTGGCGGGCAGGCGGTCTGGGGGTCGCACCCGACAGGCCCTCCTCGCCGGGGCTGCGCAGCCTCTTGCACACCTTACAGCACCTACATGAATGCCCTCGTTCTTAGGGGTCGGATTCACCTATTTCCCGCCCGACCCTTCAACTGCCTTCCCTGTCATTAAGAACAGGGCGGCAGCACCCAAGACAGCCTGACAGACTCTGCCAACTGTCCGTTTCAGCTGTTCTTTTCCATTTCCACGATGGTTCATAAACTACTATTATTGGAGCCAGGTTGGTTTCCTGCCTAGACTCATCACCAGTTTTCTTTAAAAATGAAAATAATACCCAGGGGCGCCCAGGTGGCTCAGCTGGTTCGGCGCCCAAGCCCTGACGTCGGCTCAGTTCATGACCTCAGGGTCCCGGGATCCAACACTGGATCAGGCTCCCCGCTCAGCAGGGGCCTACCTGAGACTCTTTCCCGCTCCCCCAGCCTCTGGCCCTTCCTCACTCAAGCTTGCCCACGAGAAGAATTCCTTTTGCTTAAACTTTGCCCCTAGATCTGCAATTATATCCACTGTTAAGATAAATTCTTATTATAACCTAACAGTCAAAAATGTATTTCATAAAATGTGAAAACTCTTCACCCACGACATTAAATTTTATATACCTGTCAAAGTAGAATAATTTAGGATTGCTGGGTAAAACTTCAAAGGCAATTTAAAATACTCTTTCCTTTTCGGGCACCTGGGTAGCTCAGTTGGGTAGGCATCTGCCTTGGGCTCAGGTCATGATCTTGGGGTCCTGGGCTCGAGCCCCACATCCTGCTCCCTGCTCTCCTCCCTTTCCTTCTGCCCCTCCCCCACTGGCACACAGGCTGGCATGTGTGTGCACTCCCTCAAATAAATGAAATCTTTATGAAAGATTTCCTTTATGTTCACACCATTTCCTTTTGGTTCAAATAGGTACAGGAGGCTAAGCTTACTACGCAAACACTTATCAGGTATAAACACCACCAAGTGTGCAAACTTCCACAAATGCCTTCTCTGTGCTCTTCTACTTTCTCCCATTCAGCCTCTCTTGACAACTCAGGTGAAACAAGTCACTATCAGTGAGCAAGAATCATAGCCATAAACACACACTTTTGGAAAACTAATGCCAGAAAATCCTCTTCCCCTCCAGTCTACTCCTGAAACTTTATTGGGAAGAGGACAAATAAATCAGTTTATCAATAGATTTAATTACGCTCAAGAACGAAAAATGTTTGCTATGTGTGGGGGCTTATTTTCATATTTTAACTACCAGCCCCCTTTGTAGCAAGTTTACCCCAGACCTCCTTTGGTAAAATAGTGAGCATTCATGCAGCTTAAAGATTGTGGAAAACCGATTTTCTTTCCTGATGCTACCAATCTACAGTCTGGAGAGAACGCAGCCTTCAACATGAAAAACTGCCACTTGTGGTTTTTTTTTTTTTCTCTCTCTGACATTTTTAAACAGAAGAGCTGCAGATTCTCAAGGGAAGCCATATTTCAAAGGTTTTAAATAGCAGTACTTTTCAGTATTTTCGCTTATTAAAATTGGTGCAATTCATCCAAAACATTTTTAAATGCCATTACTTTCCAGCTGATGTGTTAAAAAACTGCTTAGAGAAAACAATCTCTCCATCTGAAAAATCTACTTTAAGAAAACCAACTAGTAATCATTAAAACAGGAGGAAAAAAAATTCAATTTTACAGATTGGAAAAAACTTAAAACTTATCATTTGATTCCTTCATTTTACAGAGAATAGAGTCCAGAGAGGTTAAATAATTTGCCTCAGATCACCAGGCTATGAATAGCAGCACTAAAATAGAATAAAGTATTTTAATTGCTTAGGCAGTACCCAAATCATGCAAGTTATATACATTCTCATCACTTGTCATTTTTTTAAAAGCAATGATCAGTTTCTCAATCATTCTGATGAAGACCTCCTACAACATATGCTCTACATTTTCAACCTCAAATTCTAACTCCAACAAAAAAAGGTATAGTACTATCCAAGAACTTTCCTCTGAAAGTTTCAAAGAAGAAAGCTGAGGTCGGCATACCCCTAAACTGTCACAATGAGCTTTAATCTATCCTTTCAATCCTGTCCATTAATTACACTTTAGGTCTGTTTGTTCAACCAGAAAGAGAAAGAGAGAGAGAGAGAGAGAAAATTCTCGAAGTTCCCCTTCAACAAAAAACATGGGTAATCTGTCAATGAAATGACTACCTCATTGCTCCATTAATACATTAGGGGTTTCTGGCTTACATTACAGAGGGTCACTAGCATTTTCCCAAGTCACGGTGTGAAGAGTTAATGGAAGGTTGGAAAACACTCTTGGGTTGACTCTGGTACTGTTACGGTTTAGGTCCGGCATTAACTAAGAACCCCAAGACCTGAGCTTAAGAGCAGATATACAGAGAAAGTGCAAGTTCCTTCAACAAAGAAAAAGCTTTTTCCTAATTCAAGCTCTAATCCACCAAGTGCACCAGCACCGTGGAGACGACATCAGCAGGAATTTCAGACCAAGGTTTTGGTGCCCCCAATAAATCAATTCTGCACGTTAGCTTTGGATATTCAAGGGCAAAACAGAGGGCACATGGGAGGCAACAATTTACACTGGATCATTTTCAAGGGCTGAAGTCCAACCACTCGTTACTTTACAATCGTTCCTTTGTGTGACTGATTCTTCTCCAAGTACTGAGGGAACGCAGTACTCCTCCCCCAAAGACCCCGGCAACACCACCTAAGACACAGGAGAATTTTAACGACAAACTGATTGCAGCAGGCTCAGCGGAGAAGTGCAGGACGCGCTGTCTTCGCAAATATTCGTAACAAACCTACATCCTGGTTACAAATTGTGTTCCTAATAACGTCCCTTCATCGTGACCCCTGGTGTCAATCTACAAAAAGAACTCGTTTAAAAGAACACACCTACATTTTTGACCGAGGACCAGTGTAGCCAAGTGGCCCATCTGTCCGAAAACCTCAAACACCATCACCGCCACGGCTCAGCGCGCGCACACGCACACGCGCGCACGCACACTCACACTCACTCACACTCACCCCGACAGCCTCAAAGGTGTGTTAGGCACTAAAAATCCTTACCCCATTTTGCCCAGTGAAAACTCGCTCTGAAGTTTCTGCTGTGCTGCTACAGAATAACTTCCAAAGGAATGTCTCCGTCCTGCTATTTCGCAGTTGCTTTTCCACCCCCCGAGATCCTTTTTTCTGGAGGTATTTCAGTGGTGCTGATAACTCGATTAGATCCCTCGGGTGAAACGATCTCTCTCGTAAACACCGAAACGTTCAAACAGAGGCGGCATCTGCTTATTAGAGTTAAAATGCTGCGCGGAGGAGACGGCGGTCAACTCTATTCCACAAAAATGAGTCTACGTGTGTCTGTCGGAAAACGCAGAATCCGGCTTCACCGAGTCCTATAAAAAATGAGTTCGGTGGTCATTCCGCTCTCGTCCTCCCCGACACTCCGGGAACGCCAGGCAGCTCGGCCTCTCGGCGCGACTAAGGCTGCGGGTTCGAATTCCTCCACCACACCGGCTCCCTTGGGGGGTGGAGCGTGTAACCCGATGCGACGTGCGTGCACTTTATACAGAGATCCCTACGAGAAAATAAAAATCCTAAAAGCAGCAATGCCACTGCTTCCCTGCGCTCACGTTAGAAAAAAAGCTATGTAGAAAAACCTCCTCGACGTGCAAGCCCGGAGCTCGCGCCGTGCACGGCGCTCCACATCGGAGCCGGTCTCTCCGCGTCTCCCCCTCCTAAGGCTCGGAGCGGAGAGGAGGCGGGGAGGAGGGCGAGGCGGCTGGGCAGGGTCGACTCACTGTCCCCAGGAGAACCCGCGGAGCCATCTCCAGGCCGGCAGCAGGCTGGGGCCGGCGGCCCGATCCCCCCCCGTCAGCCCCTGCCCGCCCCGCGCCGCCCAGCACAATGGAGCCCGGCGCGCGCCCGGCCCTTCATCCGCCGCTGCCGGCGTCCCTCGGCTCCTCGGGGCTCCGCGGCTCGGAGGCTGCCGGCGGCGGAGAGGGAGCGCGCCGGAGAGCCGAGCCCGCGCCGAGCCCGCGCCGAGCCCACGCCGCCCCCGGCGCCCGCTCCCGGCGCCAGCGCGGGCCGAGCTGCAGGGCCCCGAGCGTCGGGGCAGCGGAGCGGGGCTCGCGGCCGGGGAGAGCCGCTGCTCCAGCGCCGCCGCCGCGCTGCTCGCCCCGCGCGCCCCCGCCGCCGCCGCCGCCGCCGCCGCACGCGCCGCCTCCTCACACTCCCATCACCGCCCGCCGCCGCCGGCCTCCAGCGCCCGCCCGGCAGAGCAGCCCGCCGCCGCCTCCTCCGGCCGCTCGCGGGGCGGAGGGCGCCGCTTCCCGGGTCAGCGCCGCCCGCGACAGCCGAGCGCGGCGGCCAGGCGGGCTGCGGAGGGCGGCGGAGGGGCGGAGGGGCGGGGAGAACCGGGGGGCGCGAGCGGTCCCTCCCCCCGCCGGCGGGGGGCGGCGGGCGAGGAAGCCGCGGCCGCGCGGGGCCGTCAGCCCGGCCTGCCTTCCTGCCTGCCTGCCTTCCGGCCTTCCCGCCTCCCCTAGTGGCCGGCGGCGGGCGGCCCGTGCGCTCGGCTCCTCCGCGCTCTCCCGGCCCCGCTCCCGGCCGCCGCAGCCTCCTCCGCGCCCCACGCCAGGTGCTCGCGCTCTGTCTCCATCCTCCCCGCAGGAGGACCTTTAAATAGCCACGTCAGCGCGCTCCTCTCCGCACGCACGTCACCCGCCGCTCTCGTCACCCGGTGCGGGGGATGATGTCACGCGGCCGGAAGTACTGCTAAATTAGGGAAGCCGGGGGGGCGGGGGGAGGACGGGGCGAGCGCCTGTGTGCCCACCTGCTCCCCGCTCCTGGAAGGCCGGAGCGCCGGGACCGCCCGAGAGCAGCCCCGGGAAGGAAGCGGCGGGCGGGGAGCGCCTGGCAGCGACTGTGCGGAGCGCCAGTGAGTCATCCGTGGCAACCGCGCCGAGCGCCGGCGGCCGCCCCGCGTCCCTCGTCCCCGCCCCCGCCCCCGCCCCCCCCCCCCCCCCGCAGCCGCGCGCGTCCCGGGCTTCCCGAGCCGCAGGGGCGCGGAGATGCGGGACGGGCGCGCGACCACCGCTGCGGGACGTGTGTCCCACCAGACTCGGGAAGAACCACCTTAATTTTCGGAAGGGTTGTTAGGTGCCGTTCTGCACACAGCGGACCGGAAAACTTTTCTCTCCCCGCTTGGTGCGTCCCCAGATCGCGAGGGAGCAACGGGCAGAGCTCCGGCCGAGGGGTGCGGGGGCACAGGTTGGAGGGAGAAGGCCGGCAAGTGATCCAAATGGTCCCATTTGCGTAATAGCGACATTTTGGCGTGAACGACGGCGAGACCGTCTTAGCTTTAAAAGTTCACTCGTAATTACTGTCCTATTTATAGCAAAAGCCGGTATGCCCTGTCAGTGCCAGCTGATCAGGAGTATGAGGTCCAGTCTGTGAAAATCAGAAACGAGGAAGACCACCAGAATTTTTTAGATTATCGACGCAAGTTCATTTAGATTATTTTTGTATTTTTTCTCCCTAAGCACCGTACATATGGGCATTTATTTACAGTATGTAACATGAAATTATAAATACGGCTTGTTTTTCATTTCCTATAGGACAAGAGTGAGGAGTCCTCTATAGGCCTACTAGTTAGGTGTGCTTGTGCCTATAATAAAGCGTATTATGAACGCTTTTCAAACTAATTACTACAAAGTTTTCAAATGCCCTGTTTTGATAGCTTATTATTGGGTAGTCTCAAATAATGAACTTTGGTTTGGTTTAATTTGATGATCATGACCCAGAAATGGGATTACTACATAATGCTAAAGGCCCTTGCTATTTCAGGGTTGGTCTTGGAATTCATTGGCCACATTTTCCAAACTAAAATCTGTACACGCTTTTAACAACAGACAAAATATTGGAAATCTGAAGTGACCTGGAAAATCCAGGACATAAGATCACCAGCCTATTAAGTGATTATTAAGAGAGCTATAAATGGATATCTGTGCATTCGTTTAAATATAAAAAGCCAAAACTCTATATAACCTATATCATGTATTTCTTTAATTTTTTTTTTTAATGTTAAACTACTCACATGATTCCTAATTAAGGAGATTGGTTTGCCAGGGTTTTGCCCAGTTTTAAAGGACACCAGCCAAAAAAGTTAGGGCTGATTTGCAACCAAGTCTGACTTTCAGCTATCTTCACATTATAAAATCATGATCTTGCTTATAATTTGAAATATTGAAAATAGTTTTTTTAAGGTTATAACAAGGTTAATAAAAGCAAACCCCTGCTTGCCAGTTTGCCGGATAACCTATCATCACATTAATAGAAAGGGGTACTAACTTATATTTCAGATAAATGGGAGCTTCTTAGGTATAAAATATTAAAACAATAAAACTGTCATTCTTCAAATAATGTCGTCCCGTGGCTCTTGCAAATTAAAATACAAATTAAGTTATTACTCTATAAAATTTCTCCACAAACTACTTACTATCTGAACTAAATCACTCTTCCCTTTCCTGCTCTTTCCATTAGTCTATGTTAATTAAGCTCTCACTTTACTATTTTCAAACACTTCATTCTATCCTTTTATCAGAACTTCCTCTGGTTTACAATCCTATCGCCCCCACATCTTTACCCAACTGTCAAAACAGCACGTCAGCTGCCTCCTTGCTTTTATAATGCTGACCCTTCATTAGAGATTCTACTTTTCAAAGCTACACGGTCTCTTCTTTTGTCGCCTTGAAATTGAGGGCAACTTTTTTCCAATGTGAGTCGAATCATGTATTATGATATAATTACCCAAAGTTTTTGTGGTTATTTAACGTCAGCCTCTGCTCTCAACCTAGAAAAGTCTACCAATAGTTGGTCAGTTTTTCTTTCTAGCTGGAATGGGATTAGTATAACAGAATATATACGTCTGTGTACCCAAGGGAAGAAGTAAAACATGTTAGGTATCATAGAATATCTGCTCAGAAAATAATAATTAAAATAAGTGTTTTTTCTGCTCTCTTGAAACAATTCCAACACAATTTTGAGAGGAGTCAGAGAATCATTCTATGGCTTTCCATCTAAAAGTAAATATCGCCTTAAACTGAGCGGAGATAACCCAAATGCTAACCACGAATTTCCAACCCTGATTGCTTTGCATGTTTTTTAAAGTAGTGAGCTTCCTAGAAAGTAATATATTTTCTTTTCCCGGAAGAGGTAGAAAGTACTTTAGTAGAGTTTCAAATTTTTAACAGTTCCTGTTTCCCACTACACTCTGAAAATTTGTGGAGAGGTTTATGAATACCCTCTGATTTTAGAACCTGTGGGCGAAGGCATCTGTTTTAGTTACAGAGTTTACTTCCATGCCCTTAATAGGAGATGGCAATATTCAATGGGATGTTCATAGATTGGTCATGAGATCTGTCTTTTTCAATGAAAAGACATCGAGAAGATTGAAAGACTTTGCAAGAAAGAGGCTTAAAGTCAGATTTTATTTTTAATTGCTTAACATCAGGTAATAGCAACTCCCTTTCAAGTTGCCTCTTTTTCATTACCAAAATACCACTGTTGCTTCAAATAAAATCATAGGTAGAAATAATATATTAAAATATATCTCAGCATACAATAGAAATCTCAAGATTCCTAGTTTATGCCACATACTTATAAAGAGACTAAATAACCAGCAACGACTAGAAGTAATAATACCAAAAAGAAGGAAAGAGTTGTAGGGAAACACAATTTATCTAGTTGATTCTCCAATGTCATCCCACCTCCCCCACAATATAACAGATATTAGGTGGCAGTAATGTGTTTGGCCTGTTAAAACCATATTTTATTATTTTTAATAATGTTCTAAAAAAAATAATAATGTTCTGAACAAAAATAGAGTAGTTAGGGATCCCTGGGTGGCCCAGCAAGGTTTAGCGCCGCCTTCAGCCCAGGGTGTGATCCTGGAGACCCAGGATCGAATCCCACGTCAGGCTCCGTCTGCCTGTGTCTCTGCCTCTCTCTCTCTCTCTGTCTCTCATGAATGAATAAATAAATAAAATCTTAAAAAAAAAATAGAGTAGTTAATGATCTCAGGGATATAAATGTATAAGTGTTTGGCATCTCCAAGGTGATGGATGGAGGACAATTTTTACTCTTCTGAGTTTGTGCACTATTTTATTAGAGGGCTTGGAAGTGGTGGAGGGAGACAAATTAGGGAGTTATCCTCAGGAATGATACGATATAGAACATATGAGAGATAATCTCATAAAATTATTTTTTGCCCTGATTTTCACTGTAAATTCATTATTTGTTTTCTAAATATGGTAGAAGAGATGCAGATATAACCCCAGACTTATTCAAGAACGCACCAGAAAGTTTTGGGTTGGTGCTGTGAGAAAATCACTGTACAACTGTATATGTGAATTTCTAAAATATTTAGAATAGATAGGGATATGGTGCCTTTGAAAAAATTACCTGGCTTAAATTCAGGTTGATTGTTCAAAGCAGCAATTACAGAGAATAGGCTGGAAAAATATGCAGATCTGCAGAGAGCGACAGTAAAGAACGTTGAGTAAAAGCTTGTGCTATACCTGTGTGGTTACTTAGAATGGAATGCTGTGGAAGCTGATTGCCATGGTAACCAATAATCTTTTTCCTGAATGGGAGAACAGGACAACCATGGGGAAAATGTTTTAAATGAGCTACCTTATTCTGTGATTCTTCTGGTGCTAGCTAGGAGAAAAACAACACCCAAGGTATTTAGGCTAGCCATGCTTAAAAAAAGGAAGTTGCATTCTTCACAAATAGACAAGGCTGAAGCAGAAATTGGGGGCTATTTCAAAGGGAGATAAGGGCTTCAGATGGCAATTGGAAAGCCTCTGAAGCAGAACATAATTGGTAAAGACTCTGACATGACTAAAGAGGGCAGAAGCAATACCTAGAAACTGTTCTAAGGTTCTCCCAAGCATAAGAGGTCAGACATAGGGACGCCTGGATGGCTCAGCGGTTAAGCATCTGCCTTAGGCTCAGGGCATGATCCTAGAGTCCCAAGATCAAGTCCCACGTCGGGCTCCCTGCATGGAGCCTGCTTCTCCCTCTGCCTGTGTCTCTGCCTCTCTATGTCTCTCATGAATAAATAAATAAAATCCTTTTTAAAAAAAAAAAAAAGTCAAACATAAAGATTCTTAACATTTGGGATTTTCAGTCATGAGTTATTTGTAAGACCTTTTATTTCTTTTAACCTGGCTTTAAATAGTAATTTCTCTAAAAATCAGAAGAGAAATGGTAAATATATTTATAGGCATATTATTTTTGTAACAAATTATCTTTCATCTGTACATGATAAGTATATACATACACATAGAGGTATAAATGTAGATAGATCTGTATCATATGCCTGCATTGAATTGGTTATCTGCTAAAATGTTTTATCCTTCAAGTAAAATCCAGACTCCACACCTTGACCTAAGAGACACTGCACGATGGGCCCCTGCCCATCTTTCTTGCTTTGGTGTCCTTACCTCCCCATGCTCCTATCATATGTGTATGAGTTAGTATACTAACTGCAAAGAACAAAAGCCCCACCTAATGGTGACCTAAGCTACAAAAAAAAATTTTTTTAAGATTTTATTTATTTATTCATGAGAGACACAGAGATAGAGAGAGAGAGGGGCAGAGACACAGGCAGAGGGAGAAGTAGGCTCCATGCAGGGAGCCCAACGTGGGACTCGATTCCGGATCTCCAGGATCACGCCCTGGACTGAAGGCGGCGCTAAACCACTGAGCCACCCGGCTGCCCTAAAGTTGTTTTTAAGTAAGTCTGAAGGTAGGTGGTCCTACAGTTAGTTTAGAGAGTTCAAAGTATCATTAAGGTCCAGGTTCTTTCCAGCCTTTCATGTTGCCATCTTAATCTGTTGTCTCTTAAAGTTGGTTTGTTTTCTCATTTTTGTTTGATTGTTGCATTTCTAGGTATCAGATTCTCATAAAGAGCCTTTCAAAGCAAAAAGAGAAGGAAAAAGAAAAAGACTGAGCAATTTTCTCCTTTAAGTCTGTATCTTACCAGGGAGAAAAACTCTCAAGAGGCCCCCAGAAAATTCCTTCTTATGTCTCGTTGGCCAGAACTGAGTTATGTGTCTATGTCTAAATCAATCACTGACAGTTTGGAACAGGGTTTTCATGATTCACTTAGACAAGTGGTGGTTCATCCCCTGAGTCTGCATATTGTGTCTGAACCAAATTACAGCTCTCCCAAGCAAGGAAGCATGGCTATTAGGCAAACAGACCACACATATTTGCCACACATCCTAAAGCCACTCTGGTGTTCCTGCTGCTCTTCAAATATGGCAAGACTGTTTCAAATACAAAGCCTTTGCCACCTAGAAGACTTATGTCCAAGATCTCCGCACTCCCTCGTCCTTCAGTTCTAAGCTCAAATTGCATCTCTTGAGATACACCTCCAGATATTCATTATAAAATATCAGAATATGGGGATGCCCAAGTGACTCAGTGATTGAGTGTTTACCTCTACTCAGGGTGTGATCCCGGGGTCCCAGGATCCAGTCCGACATCAGGCTCCCCGCAGGGAGCCTGCTTCTCCCTCTGCCTATGTCTCTGCATCTCTCTCTGTGTCTGTCATGAATGAATAAATAAAAATTTTTAAAAAATATATCAGAATGTGCATAGCCACTTAACCTCCACTTGATTTACTTTATTTTCTTCACGGTATATTCAACACTGTCTAAAATAATATTACATATTTATTAATTTTCTTACAGACTCTAAGAGGAGAAGTTCCCATGAAGAGGAACTTTGTCTATACAAAGTTCTGTCTACTTTTACATCTACAATAGCAGGACAATGTCTAGCACAAACTAGGAACTCAATAAGTATTCATTGAATGAACGAATTGCTGGACTTTCAGTTACCCTATGTAGAAATTACATAATTAGCGTTCTTAACCAGTTAGCTGGGGTGAACCACACAACCTGCTCTCACTAGAACAAAGAAATTGACCAGAGTGGTGCATGTAACTCACAGAATCTCTTTAGGCTGAGCTCCCAAGAGCAAGAACTGGCAGGAAACAGAACATTCAAATTAGGTACTTTGAGGAATGCTTAATAATGATACTACTCTTTACAAAGGTGAGGCAAAGTATAGGAAAACCGTAAGACAGAGGGCAATATCTGGCTTAGCAGAACAGATGACCCTTCCATGCTTGAAAGGGCAAGAGGAGTGGGCAAAGGCTTGAACTTGAAGGCAGAGAAGATTGTGGGGAGAGTCATAGCTTCTCTCCCCAAGGATCACAGCTAGCCCACAGAGACTCCACAAGACGGGAACCCACATAAATAAATAAATACTTCAACTGCACTCTCCTCCCCACCCAAGCCCCTATCTCCTGCTGGTGCTCTTCCTATTCTTGACATATAGGAAGCTGGAAGAGGGCACAGGAGCCAGTGATGTAGTCTATACAGATTGTCTTCCTGAGACAAAAGGCAGAGAAAAGAAGGGTGCAGGGTGGATATGATGGGGCAAACGGAAATATCCAGCACAAATCGTATTTCATTTATCAGCTATTATTTTAAATCAGCAATTATTTTAAAGTTCAGCATATGGAAAAGTAAACACTACCACACACTGTTAGTAGGCATGTAAATTGGCATACCCTTGAAGACATACACAGATTTTGACACAGCAGTTCTATTATAAGGAATTTATTCCGCAAATAGGCTTTCTCGAGTATTCAAAGATGCACAAAGTTTTGGGTTGTTTTTTGTTTTTGTTTTGTTTTTTTTTTTGTATTGGTATGAAATTTTTTTAAAAAAGTGAAAGAACCTCTATGCCCATCAATAGGGGACTGGTAAATAACTGACCATTGTATTATATGGTATGGCCATGTAATAAAATATTAGGCAATCATTACAAAGAATGAGGTAGATCCATGGTGCTGATTTGGAAAGATGCCTAATATAGAAAAAGAATTCTGGATGAATATAGTAGATTAAATTGTGGTTACCTTTAAAGAATGGGATTGTAAACATGACAGGGGAATTTTTTAAATTTCTTTATACTATTTGTGTCATTTGCATTTTTTACCATAAACATACAGTATTTTCATAATACAAAACCAAATCAAATTATTTAAAAATACCATTTAAAACACACAAATACACTTAAAATTTAATTGCAGGAGGACAGAATAAGGCATTAGCATACATTTCATTTTCCTATCTCCCACAGCTCCTTTTATAAAGAAGACTATTTTAAAGTTAAGAATACATTTATAGGGGATCCCTGGGTGGCTCAGCAGTTTGGCACATGCCTTCGGGCCTGGGGCATAATCCTGAAGTCCCAGAATCGAGTCCCACATGGGGCTCCCTGCAGGGAGCCTGCTTCTCCCTCTGCCTGTGTCTCTGTCTCTCTCTATCTGTGTCTCTCATGAATAAATAATTTTTTTAATTCTAAAAAGTGTAGAAATTAAGGTATTTTATTGGGAATAGTCATTCCATTGTACTCTCCACTGATGCAACTGTATGCAGATATTCTACTTTAAGAAAGATGCTGATGAGATAGCAAGATAACCAAGATGGTGAGAACCAAGACAAGGCCATGTGAGTTGTTGGTGAAGGTAGATGTCTAATTTTCTGATGACAAAACCCAGGGGAGATACACTGGCTGACTTCATAGCATGTCTGTCACTAAGAATTCACTATATGAATATGTACTCTAAAAGGTAATAAAGGATTGACAGTAAAATAGTAAAAGGCAGGTTTAAGCTCAATATGAGGGACGCCTGGGTGGCTCAGTGGTTGAGCTTCTGCCTTCGGCTCAGGGTGTGATCCTGGGATCCAGGATTAAGTCCCACATTGGGCTCCCTGTAGGGAGCCTGCTTCTCCCTCTGCCTATATCTCTTTGTGCCTCTCTCTTTCTCTCCCTCTCCCTCTCTCTCGCTGTGTCTCTCATGAATAAATAAATCTTTAAAAAATACATGCTCACTATGAGAAAGAATGCAAAAACATTCAGATTTGTATGATTGCCCTGACAATCATTAGCCTAGCTCTTCCTTCTTGTATATCGAAGCAGACACTAGCTGTATGATCATTTGTGGGATGATGCAGAAAAAATACTTGTATCAGGTAAGAGGTTGGATGTAACACCCCAAAAGCCATATTTTATTCTAAGATTTTGCGACTGCTGAAGTCTGAGCTCACATCAAAGTAGCCCTTCACCGTTAACTTCTCTACACTGTCTTCTTTAGAGAACACATCCTCTCCTCTGATGTCATTCATTGCCACCTCACAGCTTCCTCTCTCCTCTTCCCTTCATGTTCCAGTCTCACATCTAGCTAACTCCATTTGCGTGTTCTTATAAATCAAAATGGCGAAAACAAATTAAACACCTTAATCACCCATAATTGTCCTCCTGCGATTTCCTTATTTCTGTACATGACAGGTCAAGCAAACCTAACAGATTCAGCTGGTAAAAACAAACAAACAAAAAATCAAAAACAAAAACAAAAAATACAAGCTTTTAAAGATTCAGACAGCTTATTACTTATATAGGTAACAAAAGCAAGAACAGCAAAGGTGCCAGCTCTCCATGTCCCTTTTTCCACAGGACAGCACAGAAACAAAAAAGGTGACAATGCCACAGAAGAGGTGGGGTACCCTGTTGCTGATGAGCTGAGTCTATGCTGCAGCTAAGTACTTTTACAGCCTGCAGGTGTAAGCTAAGGGGGTGGGATGTTGTATAGTGAAGAATGTGGCTGATGGCATCAGAGTTAACCTCTAAATCCTTGAAATTTCCTAAGAGATAAGAATGTATTTGTTATGCATGGTGGGCACCTTGGATCCGACAGTGTTTATGCTAATGAACAACCCAGGCAGGGTGGCCATGCCAAAAAGACAAACCATGTGATTAGAGAGTTGGGGCTTTGAGCTAGGTGGTAACAGCTCAGCCTCTAGGAAGGAGAGAGAGAGACTAGAGACTAAGTTCTATCACTTGGCTGATGATTCAATCAATCATGCTTACATCAAGAAACCTCAGTAAAAACTCTGAACACAGAAGCTCGAGTGAGCTCCCCTGGTTAGTATAATAATGATACTATCTTTTTTTTTTTTTTTGAAGATGTTATTCATTTATTTATGAGCGACGGGGGAAAGGGGTTGGCAGAGACACAGGCAGAGGGAGAAGCAGGCTCCATGCAGGGAGCCCGACGTGGGACTCGGTCCCGGGTCTCCAGGATCACACCCTGGGCTGCAGGCGGCACTAAACCGCTGCACCACCGGGGCTGCCCTCCCCTGGTTAGTATAATGTATGATTATACATTGATGTGCGGGCCTGTTATACATGCTGAGGACCTGACAGTTCCACATTTAGGACCCTTCCAGAACTTGTCCCATGGGTTTCTTGAGATGGCTGGTCCTGCTTTGTATGCTTTATAATAAAACCACAATCATTAAGTGTAGTGCTTTCCTGAGTTCTAGCTACTTATCAAACTTGAGGGGATAGTGGGAACTCCTGAATTTGTGGCTAGTTAGTCAAAAGTGGGGAGGGGGTCTGGGAACTTTGAGCTTTCAGCTGGTGTCTGAAGTGAGGGTAGTCTTGTATGTTGGGGGTGAGGGGAGGAGGAGGGGGCTGTTGCTGCTGTGAAATTGGACCTAACTCCCCATAGTCAACATTGAGAAGCAGTCTCATGACACTCTTCTGGAAAGATATGGAGACAAATGAGAAATGGCCTTGAAGAAGTTTCTCATAAGATTCACATGGGTTCATGTTCCAAGAGGATCACAGGACATTCTGCCAAAATTTAGATCAATTGTAGTTAAGCTTTGCATCAAAAAGGGTCTGGAAATATATTTACAAAATGATGGTAGTTGTTGTCCTTGACTCATGGAATTAGATACTTTAGGCTTTTTTCTTGAACCCTTTCCTCATTAAACTTTATAGAGGCAGTTGAGGGAGTGGTTAATTGTGAGCTCTGGGAACATCCTGCCTGGGTTTGGATCTCACCTCTGTCATTTAGTCACTAAATGACTACATGTCCTTGATAGTGACCCATTATTAACTTCTCCTCTAAAGGCTCAGGCAGGTCCAGATCCTCTTGCCTGTGCATTCACACCCTTATTTTCACATTTTTTAAATCTAAAAAAACATCACGTGGAGCTATCTTTTCTTTTCTGAAATGAAGATATAATCTGTTCATAGCAGGCCCTGATTCTTCATCTCTTTATATTCCCATTAAAACAAACAAATGAAAAATAAAAACCAGGCTGGTTTGGCTTAACAGTTTTCCTGGTAAACCAAAACTTCAAGCAAATTAGCCTCTTGAAGACTCGATTTTCTCCTGTGTAAAATGGAAATAATAAATAATAGTCCCTACTGTACAGAGTTCTTATAAGGATTAAATAAGTTAATATAAATAAAACCCTTAGAACAATACTTGGCATATAGAAGGCACTCAGCAAATGTTACCTATTTTTAATACTTACATGTGTTATTTGATTTGTTTGTAGTGACCACATATTATCTTTCTTAACAGAAAAAAAATAAAATTGAAACATGCAAAAGTTCAAATTTTCTATTATATAAAAATCACATTAATTTTTTTCAATTCTCAGCTACACGAATAAGACAAATCTTTGCTTATGATCATAACATCTCATAGTCACTATATAAAGAAATGGGATAACTTTAGAAAAAGTATTTGAAAACCTCAGTGAATATCTTAGATGAATATATACATATATAATATATATATTTTTAAAATGTATATGTATAATTTTAAATTACTTGAAATTCTTTAACCATTTTCCAAAATAAGCCACAGTTAAATTTTGATCTCATATTTATTTAAGGGAAGTTCATTAAAATGTTCATCACATTTTTTATCTGTGGGTAATGAAATTTTGGATTTTTTTCTTTATACCTTTATACATATTCTAAATTCTTCCAAGTCGTCATGTATTCCTTTTTGTAATTAGAAAAAATGTTATATCTAAAGATAAAATTATTCTTATCAAAATTCTTTTGCACTGTACAAGAAGTAAAAACAACATTTGAGACTCTAGTGACATGAGAGATTGCTTTTGAAACATTCTGAAATTATATTTTTATTGGTTTTAACAAGATTTACAGGTTACTAAAAAATGCAATAGGGGATCCCTGGGTGGCGCAGCGGTTTGGCGCCTGCCTTTGGCCCAGGGCGCGATCCTGGAGACCCGGGATCGAATCCCACATCAGGCTCCCGGCGCATGGAGCCTGCTTCTCCCTCTGCCTGTGTCTCTGCCTCTCTCTCTCTCTCTCTGTAACTATCATAAATAAATAAAAATTTTAAAAAAATGCAATAGAGCGGGCACCACAAAGCAAATTTGTTTGAAAGCACTAGAACCAGCACATGAATAGTCATGACATTCGGCAACATGCCCCTCTTGAAAAATAGTTCTTATACTCTATGATGGTGGATGTTCTACTAACAGAGTAAGCAGCATGTAGAAAAAAATGGAAAGATTTTTAAGATAGAGATTAAAGATGATTAAGGATTAAAGATGAGAAAGTATTTTAATGAAATTTCCTTTTGTTATGTTAACATAAATTACAATCAAATATAAACATAAACTCTCAGTAAGTTCTTGTATAGTTAGGGATATTGAGAACGTGGATTCTGGAATCAGATAGACCTTGAGTTTCTAGTTTTCTTGGTCCCCCCAGATAGCATTGGATACATTATTTAATATCTCTAAGCCTCAGTTTCCCAGCCTCCAAGATGTGAATAATAATAGTACTTGAAGGGCTTGCTGTAACAATTAAATGAAGTATAAAATACTGGTGTAGGCATCCCTGGGTGGCTCAGCGGTTTAGCCCCTGCCTTCGGCCCAGGGAGTGATCCTGGAGTCCCGGGATTGAGTCCCACATCGGGCTCCCTGCATGGAGCCTGCTTCTCCCTCTGCCTGTGTCTCTGCCTCTCTCTCTTTCTGTGTCTCTCATGAATAAATAAAAATAAAATCTTTAAAAAAATAATAAAACAAAATAAAATACTGGTGCATTGCAAATGCTTAGTTTTTGTTTCTTTTACTGATGTGAAAATTAATTGCATTTTTCCTTTTTTGATCACTGTTTAAAGGAACTATATAAATGGAAAAGAATCATTAGAATATCTAGGAATTAGAGAAACCGACTCCAAAGTTGTTTCCAAAATGCATTCTTTTTTAAACCATCTAAAACCTTTGAGAGTTTTCCACAGAGGCATGCCAACCGGTGATCTTATGAAGTGTAAAAGGAAAGCAAAAATGGAGACCCTAGCAAACAAATACACAATCCTTTCTACTTCATGCCCAGTGGTTTCTGAATCCTTCTGAAGATGCATTTTAGCGTCTTCCATCCATGAATTGCAAATTATTGTGGACTCTGGATTTATTCCATAGGCGCTAGAGTAATCTCCTGGCTTTTTAAGAATGCCTTTCTTGCACAAAGGCTCTTGTCACCTCTCAAAGTACCTTAGAGATCTCAAAGTTGGCCTCAAACCTTGCCTGAGTTAACTGAGCCCTGACAAATACATTAAGGTACCTAATGACAGTGTTTAGTTAAATCTCCACAAGACGTTTTCTCTTCAGGGCTCAGAGATTTAGAAAGCCTCTCCTCATAGTCCTTCTGCCCATCCCACTCCTACAGGAAGACTTCTCTGGAACAGCAGAACATCCCAGTTTGGCCCGAGAGAGAAAGTGCGCGAACTCTGCGTTTTGCTTAGAACCTACTTTGGAGTGAACAGTGAGACTTCGGCTGTGTGGAACCGTCCTCGTGTCCATGGCACTTGCTTAACTAACAGCATCTCTCAGTGACCCTGCTGATCTACAAGTGGGTTCTGTACCCCTGGGGGTTAAGTAGAAAAGAATAGAGCTGTTACCCTTCTGCCTACTTACCCAAACTTTTAGGTTTTTCATACCATTCTCTCCATTGCTGTTGCTGGCATTTTCTACTTGGAAGAAATGAGTATCAACTGTAAACCTGGTAGTCTCTCTTCCAGATTACTTACACAAAATTTAAGTATATTTGTCCCAGCACAGAAGGATCTCTGAAATGCTGTTCATGCTTCTCCAAATTAAGACATGTTTACTGATTCATATACCCTGTTTCTTCATTTTAAGCCAGCTCCTTATTTTTAAAAAAATATAAAAATATACTAAAAAGTAGTGCCAATCCAGTGATGACCCAATCAAAATTTCTTATTAAATAGTAGGAAGTCTTATATTTAGAAATTTTATTCACTAGTTTTCCCTTGGGCATAATAGTTATTATTTCTCTAAACACTCCACGATATTTCTATATGAATTTCCTTTACAAGCTATGGTGCCTTTTCCCCAGCAGGATTTGTTTATACATTTTTTCATTGGTCCTTCTCTTTAATTACAGAGTCAACTAGTTTGTCCTGGATAGTGTGATACTTACTATCAGTAAGTTTTCACAGCTATGCCTGCAATTCTTCTTTTAGAAAGAATTCAAATAGGCAACCCTGGAAAGTTTGCCATAACAGGGCACACAACTTTGCTAGCAGTTGCATAATTTTACCCCTGATGTTCTTTAGAAACCTAGGTAGAGCAAGTCTGTTGATTTATCTCTTTCTGGTGTATTAACTAGGTCCTGGGCCCTTCTCATTATTTATTCATATCACCTTCTATCTATATAGCGCTTTGTGTTTTTCAACTATTTTCAACTTTTTAATGGGTCCAAAAGTATTGATCTTTGAGAATCAAAAGAGAATTTTTTTTCCTGTAAACTTAACACTATTAAAAAAATTAGTTAAAAAAGCCATAATTTAAAAGTAGGATTCCTGATAATGTTTCCTTGGAGGAAAAATAAAACGAAACAATTCATTTGCTCTGTTAGGGCTTTTGCCTTCATTTCCACTCCAATATAGTTTCCCTTATTTTCTACTTTATTTCTCTGGCTTATTTCAACCTTTTTGTCTTGCTTTAGAGTCCCCTGCATAATGCTTCTCAAATTCTTATTGACCATCATCTATGACTACATTATCAGTTGATTTTCAAAGAAAGCTAGAAAATGTTTATAAATAGTACTGTATACAACAGCTTCTATTGATTTGGTATCTACTGCATGGCAAGCACTGTGCTGAGCGTGTTATATGTATTTTTTCAGTCAACCCATAACAACTCTAATGGGGTGGAATTCTGTGTTTATTCCAACCATACAGAGGGGGAAATGGAAGCTCAGGAGTTTGTTGTTTGCCTAAATTCCAGTTAAGATTGGAACCTAGCTCTGCCTAATTCCAAACCTTTGCCCCTAACCCCTGTACTCTTTTGCCATTTCATTGGAGTTGAATCAAACATTTTTAGAACCATGGGTGATTAGATTAGGATCTTGTTATCTGCATTCTGGGCCAGTTCTGTCACAACCAACTACCTGATTGAGGGCAGGTGACTTAACTTGGGGGAGTCTATTTCTTCGTTTGTTAAATTCAGTGATAGATTCCCAGACCTTGATGTCTTTCGGGCCTATGAATCTGTTTATATAAATATTCACTAATGTCTATGTGGTCAGGAGTGGAAACCGAACAAAAGTAAGAATTGTTCAAATATGCCTCTTATAAATTGAAAGAACAATTTTATGTTATTCGTAACAATTTCTCTACATAAGAAGAACATGTTTGTTCTGTTGTTTTATTTTTTAAGTTTTTAAAAAAAATTTATTTATTTATTTATTCATTTATTTATTTATTTATGATAGACACAGAGAGAGAGAGAGAGAGAGAGAGGCAGAGACACAGGCAGAGGGAGAAGCAGACTCCATGCTGGGAGCCCGTTGCAGGACTCAATCCCGGGACTCCGGGATCACGCCCTGGGCTGAAGGCAGGCACTAAACCGCTGAGCCACCAGGGATCCCCTATTTTTTAAGATTTTTAAAAAAGATCTTTATTATTTATTTGAAAGAGAGAGAACCCAAGCTGGGGGAGAAGCAGAGGGAGAGGGAGAAGCAGGCTCCCCGCTGAGCAGGGAGCCCGATGTGGGGTCCATCCCAGGACCCTGGGATCATGACCTGAGAACCCCTGTTCTGTTGTTTTACTTTATAGTCACAAAAACGCAAGGGCTCCTTAAGCCCCTATTTTTTGGTGTGTCGGGGGTTATGTCTGTAAGTAAATTTTTTATTCATTGCCATGAGTGATGGACATACATGTTCATTTCTTGACTTGACAACGTAATCATTGGGAGGCGTCTGGGTGGCTCAGTCAGTTAAGCATCTGCCTTCTGCTTAGGTCATGATAGCAAGGTCTTGGGATCGAGTCCTGCATCGGGCCTCCTGCTCCACAGGGAGCCTGCTTCTCCCTCTGCTTCTGTCTCTTTCTGTGTCTCTCATGAATAAATAAATAAAATCTTTAAAAATAAAAAAAATTTAAAAAAGAAAATGCGATCATTGAAAGTTGGAATGTAATAAAGTATTTATTCTCTTTATTCAGATTGTATTCAGAGTGATCTAATAAAGAAAATTAACAGTGTCAGAGCCTGAATTTGGCTAACTCCGGTTTATTTTCCCAAGTAGCTTTTGTGTTTCTAGGCTTTTCTTATTCTGAACAGAACATTTCAGCCTTTTTTGTTGGTTTCCATTTTGTTTCCCCACGTCTCTGCACCTTGCTCTGCCCTGCTCCTTGAGTCAGAGGACTGAAATCCATCTCCATGACCTTCCATGAGCTGGAACACATGGGAAATCTGAGAGTGGAAAGTGGGGTGTTTCTTCCTTATCCCCCTGCTTTTTCACCCCACCTCTCACTGTAGCTGCATCTCCCCAATCACATTTTCCACAAGGTTGGTCTTCTTTCCCAGCTCCAGCTCTTACTGGATTCTGCTGTTTCCTTTGTTTCTTCAGCCCCAGGGAAAAATATGACTCTCCCTGTATAGCTGGTTGCTAATGCCTCACCATACTTTGTCTCTTTTCTTCGCCTGGCCTATATATCTTTGAATGATCTTTTCATTAAAGTCTCTTCATTTGAACCATCTAGGGTAAATTTTATTTCTTCCAGAGGCCACCATCCCTTACCTAAAACACTGAACTGGAATTTAATCACCTCTTTCTAAAGATTACATTGATTTCAACCAATGAATGTATATTGAGCATCTTGAGAAGCTCAGGATTATGCCGAGTGTGATGAGAGGTATAAGAGTTATTTGTGGCATGATTCTTGCCCTTGACAAGTTTATAATCTAGTTAAGAAAGTTCCTGATCAAGATACTAAACAATTAATATGTAACACAGGACTTTAAGTCTTAAATTAGAGAGTTCATAGGACTATTCAGGTGATAGGAGGGAAAATTATCATAGGATATGCTCACCCTTGAGATATGCCACACTTCTTATATATTTTTATTTCCTGAATTGGAAAAAAATTTTAGTCATCAGGCTTACAAAATATGTTGTTCTGTACTAGAAAGAATTTATGAACTTTTAACCAGCTATGGAATACTCATTCTTGAAATATCCTAGGAGAAATGTGGCCTACTGTCTAAACGTCATGAGGGCCAAGAGATCATTCTTGTGTGTGTAAGAAGAGTTTGTTAGCCAAACGAGAAGAAGGGTGGGTCATACGTCATTGATTCAGCCTGGAACTACCTACCATTCCCATATACTTCATGAGTAAGAAGTGATCAACTGCCTCTGACTCTGAACTTCAATGGGAGCTTCTGAGCTCAGAGACATGCACTGAAACCCAAACTAGCCTATCAGTCTGTTAACCTACTTGGTTCAGAGAGAAGGCTCTGGGGTTGGGAGAATGGGAAAGGCACACACTACACTCTGGTGCCTAATGTGATTATTGCAATTCAGTACACAGGTTACAGTTTTATCAACTTGGACCTCAAGAGTACAAATTGGATATTTCAAACAGGGGTTGAAAGGCACCAGATAGAACATTGAGTTCTGGGATCCCTGGGTGGCGCAGCGGTTTGGCACCTGCCTTTGGCCCAGGGCGTGATCCTGGAGACCCGGGATCGAATCCCACGTCGGGCTCCCGGTGCATGGAGCCTGCTTCTCCCTCTGCCTGTGTCTCTGTCTCTCTCTCTCTCTCTGTGACTATCATAAATTAAAAAAATAATAATAAAAAGAACATTGAGTTTCTCTGCTTGTGGGGTTCTCTGTCAAGATAGAAAAGGCTTGATGTGGGTCTTGGGGACCTGTTTTCATATCTGATTAGAATTCAGATGGGCAAGAGTAGATGGACTTAAAAGAGAGAAAAACAAAATGAGGGTAGGGAGAAAGGAGGAAAGAGCGAGGTGTTACACACACGGCACGGAGGAAGCCTTGATTTGATGATGAAGTATACCTTGAGTGGTACAAAGTCATACTGGACGGATGGGAGGGGCAGGTCAGCTTCCTGAAACTATCCTGATGAAGGAGAACAGAGCTGGGCTCCTGGGTGGCTCAGCTGGAAGCAACTGCCTTCAGCTCAGGTCATGCTCTCAGGGTCCTGGGATCGAGCCATGGCAGGGGGGCGCTCCCTGAACAGCAGGGAGTCTGCTTCCCCCCTCCCTCAGCCCCCTACCCCCTGCTTGTGCTCTCTTTCTCAAGTAAATAAAATCATTAAAAAAAATAAAAAAGAACAGAGCATGAATATTTCTAAGTTTTATCAGCAATGTGATTTCTCTTTAAGTAATGTAATTGGCTTCCAAGTATGGATGTAGCCACTCTGTAGAATCACGGTTGGCTAAACGTTGCTATACTGTTCAATAAGCAGGGCTTGTATTGGGCAGGATCTCATGCAATTTCAGATCTGGAAACTGGCTCTGAGGTCCTGTGCCTACCTATGATAGTAGATTTAGGAAGAGAGGAAGTTCAGAAGTACATTCTCAGCTAAACTGACAGTGGGAATAGATCTACTAATGAGGCAACATGAGTTTGCAGCCATGGCAACAATAGTATCATTCAAGATTGCTTCCTTTGCCAAAGCAGGAGGCAACAGAACAATGATTTCCTCTCCCTGCACAGGAGCCTGCTTCCTACAGGCAGAATGAGAAATGAGAGAGGCAGCACCATGTATTGCCAGCCATACCATGATAGGCACTGGGTCAAGAAAGGGTCATAGAAATAGAAACAGTAATGGGGGGGGCGGGGAATTTTTGAGGTCTTACCAAGCACTGTGGTGTTAGTGCTACATTCTGTGGACTTTTCATTTCTGTCATCCCCCTCTGTCCTCCCCATCCCAAATGAACAGAGTGGCACTAAAACTCACCCACCAGTAATAACTGCTGCATAAATGCCTTTTAACACTTGGTGCTGGAGTAGCAATTATTGGAGCACTTAGCTAATAAATGCCTGGTGAGTTTAATCTCTGGATATCAGAGAATTAAATAAAAATGACTGAAAACTGGATAGTAAATTAGTAACACCAGTTACTGAAGTGATACGTGGGGTTTTTTTTCACATTAAGCTACCATTATGATACAGCACTCCTATCATGACAGTGCCTTGACTCCTTGATTTAGCAGAATAAAGAATTTACGCTCTATATAATTATTTCAGGCAGTAACAACTTCCAAGTCAGCACCATTTTTCTCCATAAACCTGTCCTGCATACATCACATTGATGTGAAGTCAAAGGAGATAATTACCTGAAGGTACTTTGTAAACTGAAGAGCTAAATAATGGTCAAGGAATCATTATTACCATCATTCAATGAATCTTGAAAGAACATATTGGAAGGTCATATGTAGGTCAATATTTTCTATTTCTAGAAAAATGCACTATTCTTAAGAACTAAAGGAAAAAAAAAAAAAAAAAAAGAACTAAAGGTATTGGGCAACCCGGGTGGCCCAGCAGTTTAGCGCTGCCTTTGGCCCAGGGCATGATCCTGGAGACCTGGGATTGAGTCCCACGTTGGGCTCTCTGCATGGAGTCTGCTTCTCTCTCTGCCTCTCTCTCTCTCTCTCTCTGTGTCTCTCATGAATAAATAAATAATCTTTAAAATAAATAAATAAAATCTTTAAAAACAAAGAACTAAAGGTATTGAATTAAAATTTTTGAAATATTTAAAACATTTTTTGAAATATCTATTAAGAGTTTGATATGCTGATTGCAATAACCTGAAGTGCTAACAAAAATGAATACATTAAAACTGTATTATTCCATTACTTCTTTTTAAGGCTCTATGGTACTGTGTTCCAAGTATATACAGCTATGTTTAAAAGGATATTCCCTGCAACATTGGCATGGCAAAGGAAAACATAACAAACACAAAACCAACCTGGAAACAACTCATGTGTCCATCATTATGGATCTATTTGAACAAATTATGGTACATTTATGTTATGCTATATATAAAGAAAAGAATGAACTAGATTTTATAAGTTCTAACATGGAACAATGTCCAAGAGATATTCAATGATAAACACAATGTACAAAGCAGTATGTACTGTATAACTTAGTGCATTTCTGAGAGCTATGTAATTATCAAGGAATTACTGAAAAAAATCTCTATATAGTAATATGTACTCATAAACAGGAAAACCTTATGGAGGAATGTTTGCTAGTCTTCTGTTAAAATGAAATGACTGTCCAGGGGCACCTGGGTGGCTCAGTTGGTTAAGCTTCTACCTTTGGCTCAGGTCATGATATCCGGGTCCTGAGATCGAGCCCCACGTTGAGCTCCATGCTCAGCAGGGAGTCTGCTTGTCCTTCTCACTCTCTCTCTACCCCTCCCCACTACTTGTGCTCTAGTACTCTCTGTCTTTATCTCTGTCTCGGTCTCGGTCTTGGATAAATAAAATCTTTAAAAAATAAAATAAAAATAAAATGGCTGTCCATATCACGAGAGTACCTACAGTAATTTTTTAATGTTAGAATTTTTCTACAATGAGCTTGTATTCCTTTCACGAGCATAAAAAGTCAAGGCTTTTACAAATGAATAAAATACCTGGGCTTCAAACAAAACCTAAATACATTAATGAGTAGATAGGATTGACCTCCAATCATATATTGAAAGAAATATTGAAGGTTTGAATTGCTAAAGCCAAATAGAGTTTAGTTTAACTTGCTGAGGCTCATTTCGAATTGTGAGACTGGAAAAAAATGCCTCAAAATATTGATCCCACTGCTCCAAGGCACCAGGCAATAAGTTCAAAATAAAGTTCAGAGTCCCCATGGAGCTAAAACAACTCTTCCTACTAACATAAGCTGAAACAAAGATGAGTTTTATCCTCCTGTAAGATTTTTAGCTTTTGTTTGTGACCAATAAATCAAAGGTCCACATGTTTGTTGAATGCACTCTAAGCCCCAGAGAGAAATCAACTAAAATGGTTTGAACATAAGTTGAACGAGGTCAACTTGGACTTGCACAAGAGGAAGTATCCGTAATGACCAAAGTTAGCTTTGCTGTTGCTATCAGAAGCAAAGTGCGAAGAGTGTGGACTGTTGGTGAAGTGAGATATTTCAAAGATTCAGCCGTTTTAGAGATGAATGATTACTTTTACTTATATTCTTACTTTTGTCCATCCCTATGCCTGCTAAACTACCTACCTGATGGCTGAATGGAGAAAAAACTGTAATGCCATTAAAATTAGAAAGCTGAAGGCTCTTTAGCGGTACAAAAAAACAAATCTTCTGCAGACACATGGAAAAATAAAATCTTAATCTGTAAGGATGATGAGGTTGTAGGTGATCCAAAAAATTTCCTATTATTATTGTTTTAAAGTTAAGCAAGCCACACATTTAAAAGCAAACCATATGTTTTTTTAAAAAGACGATTTCATGAAAATTATGTCTTCCTATTTCTCAAAGGATGCATGTGAAAAAAAAAATCATTCAATACTATATTTGTGAGAATAGTTTGTTTCCAGATAGACTCTTCAAAGCTAGTTGTAAATGTAGCACAAGAAAGGAAATTGTTCTTTAGTTTTCCTGTGACTAATTGTTTCAGCTTTTTCAACAGACTCTCATTATAGGCAGACATTCAAAAGCCTTTTTGAACTTGAAAGTTAGCTTCCATAAGTTCATTCTATCCCTCGTGACATTTTCTTACAAGGATATAGAGTAAATGTGGATGTATTAATAATATCCCTTTCTGGAAAAATAAAGATTAAAATTTTAAAAAAGAAAGCTCTATTACATTACCACAGATTCCTAAAAGATCCATAGGGAATCTGGGGTCCTAGATCCATAATACTTATAATAAAACATTGCAAGCACTGTTATATTTATAACATAAACACATGAAGCCATATTTAATAATTTTAGAATGGCGCAAATAAATTCCAAACCTTGATTCAAAAATATTTTAAGTGAAAGGAACTCTTATAATAAACTTAAGAAACTAGTCAGAAGGTAACATAAGCTTAAATTTTACTTCAATTCAAGCTAAACAAATGGTGTTTAATAGCAGAAATTACATGAATTTGAGAGTTTAAAATACTGATAATATTGACTGCTGGGTGAGTTACAACATAATATGTTAGAGCTATCTTGGTTTTCAACTAATTTTAATGAAAGATTATGCAATGTAATTACTTTGCTTTTATTCTTGTAAAAAACAGGTTCAAAT
This sequence comes from Canis lupus dingo, assembly GCF_003254725.2. Lineage (NCBI taxonomy): Eukaryota > Metazoa > Chordata > Mammalia > Carnivora > Canidae > Canis > Canis lupus. The sequence continues at coordinate 27,282,916 of NC_064245.1, read as the reverse complement.
GTAAGCTATTACGTGAATGTATTTGCTTCTAAAGGTATAATTGAACTGCAGCCCTGGGCTCTTTATTTCTTCACCTAAAATCTGATGGTTGCACATTTGCTAACTTTTTATACCATGTACAATGACATTCTCTTCATAGAATCATGATGAGAATCAATAGCATGTAGAAAACAAAATAAAAAAGGATACATTTTTAATAATAATGTTTAAGATGCAATAGTAAAGTAATAAGAAAAAAAATCTCATCACAATGATTTCTTATTAACTCTTAAAAGCTTCAACCCACAAAGATTAATTTCTATCATCTTTCTCATTCTTTACTCACAAAATAAATGTATTCTAATTCTATAACTTTTTTTTTTTACAAGAAACTAGGGATGCCTGGGTTAAACAAAATAGACTTTTAAGTCTACATATTTGGAATTCCATTGAAAAAATTGGTCAAAAATGAAAAGACACCACTTAATTTGTAGACAGGTAGGACAGGGAAATAAAGGCACAGAATCTGGTGCCAGACCAGATCTCAGGCCCTGGTTCTTACTTGCTGTGTGGTCTTGGGCAAGTTACTCAACCTCCTTGCCCTCAGTGTCCTTATCTGTAAAATGAGATGATAATAATAGCAGTACTTCCTTCATAAGGTTGCTGTTAAATTTAAATGAGTAAATAAGAGTATAACATTCAGAACTGTTGCACCTAATGAGTGCTATGTAAATGTTAGAAGTTTTTGTTATAGTACATTCTTCTAAATACTCTAAATTAAAGTGTAAATGGTAGTTTCATAGTTCAACTGTAGTTGATGATCAGTTCAAAGCTAATCTCCGGTCCTGTCTTAAGGGACAGAGTTTTCATTGAGGAATGTCCAGGAAGGAAATCCCAGGGCTGCCTCATTGGTCTTTGGCCAGTGATTCCAAATATCCTGAGTCGAATCCATTCCTCAGGAAATGTGGTGAATGACTCAGCTAGGCGGGAACCCACCTCCTCACTGTTAGCTGAACAAATGCTGAAGGATTGTTTCCTAGAGTCACTTGGTACCGGAGGGTAAGTTTTCCAACATAGGATGTAAACTTGAAGCCACTTAAACTTTCACGTCATTTTTTCCAGAAAGGTGGAAGATTAACAAAACCATTCTAAAGTCAGTTAGCAGTGCATGAGCTTATCAAAATAAAATAAAGAAGCAAGAGCTGTAAAGAAACGAAACTCAGTTTTCTGAAGAACCTACCTATCGAGTGACAAAAGCAAAATACCCGGCGGATTCCCTGGAGGACTCCTCACCATGTGTCCAGCTGCCCTGTCTGTCATCTCGGGACATTAACAATGGAGGACTGGGTAGCAGAGTCAGATTTGCTGCAAAATACTTTAGAGTTGCACGGATTTACATGTGCACGATTTAATGCACACCACTAATATTTCCAAAAACATGGTGGACCAGTTGTGAGTTACCTACAGACTGTTGTGGGTACAGCAGCCTGATAATTCCTCTCCTGCTTCTTGATTCCTATTTTCAGAAGAAGATTACTCATTTCACAATAAGAATAATAGTTAAGATTAATTTGGAATTTAATATGTGATTCTGTGCTAAAAACTTTCATGTATTGCCTCATTTCATCTTCAATCCCAGGTATTATTATTTTTATTGTTATTATACACATTTTACAGAGGAGAAAACTAAGGCACGAACTGTGCCAAGGCCTTAGAATTTTTATTATTTTTTAAAGATTTCATTTACTTATTTGAGAGAGAGAACGAGCAGGGTGAGGGGGAGAGACGGAGAGAAGCAGCCTCCCCACTGAGCAAGGATCCTGACACAGGGCTCTGTTCCAAGACCCTGAGATCAGGACCTGAGCCAAAGTCAGATGCTTAACTGACTGACCAACCAGGTGTACCGAGGCCTAATAATTTTTAAAAGGAGTATCTGGGGCTCATACTAAGGCCTGTCTAACTCCAAAGCCTATAGCTTTTACCCTGCACTGCAGTCTTCTCCAGTCTCTGGAAGGAAAGAAGTGCTTCTCTGTTGTAAGGGATGGGCAAGACGTGAATGGGTATGAAAGTGAACGCATTGGTCTTAGGCAAACGTTTTGGAAAAATATATCCATCTGTGGTGCCTGCCCACTTCCATTTCCTCACCTTTCCTCCTACATTGTTATGTTTCCTCTGTGGTCTGGAATATAAATTTAATAGAACTATCGATTCTAGGATAAAATTTGCTAATACAAAATACAATTTGCTTATCTAATCATGGCACAGGTGTCTATCCCCGAATTTCCCATAGATACTATGTCAGCTCCATATCCTCACACCATGCTGTGCTCCTGCTGCCTGTTACAGACCCAGGGCTTAGCAGAGACAGGAAACCAGTTTGCTGCCCTGAGTGAGCCCGAACACATGCCCTCTCTTTGCTCTCTCACTGCTCAGCAATGGCCTTCTCAGATCAGCTCCAAAATCCCTTGAGAACATGATATTGATGTTCTGAAAGGGTCAATGGCTTTAGGCTTGGTCCCTATTATTAAAATATAGGTTTTGATGAAAGAACTATTTGAAATTCTGGTTTCTAAAAGCTTTTTTAAAGTTATGGTGATGACCAACATAGTCTAGAATTCATCTTTGTACACAGCTTCTTAGAAAGAGACCTCTGGGGCAAAATGAATGTTTGATTGTCATATAACATTAGTACCTAAAGATCACAAAGCTTTTACTCTAGAGATGAGGAAATGGAAATCCCAAGAAGCTGAGAAATATACTAAAGTTACACAACTTATTAATGCCTATGCTGAATTAGAAGCCAGGTCTTCTTATCATATCTCTTCTGGTGAACAAACAACATGGCCAAGGCCAGTATGAGGTGATGAAAGGAGCACTTGGTTAGGGATGAAGAGAGCCTGACTCTTCCACTAACTATGTGACTTTGGATTAGACTCTTACCCTCTTTTGACCAATTCCTTCAATCATAAACTCATGGATCTGACTTAGAATTGTCCAATAATACAGCTACTAGCTGTTCATGTGGCTAGTGAGCACTTGAAAGGGGGTTAGTCTAAATTAAGATGTTCTCTAAGTATAAACTATCTGCACAGTTTCAAAGACTTAGTACTAAAACAAGAATGTAAAATATCTCATTACATAGTAATTTTTCTATTAATTATTTATTGAAATGATAACATTTTGAATATATTGAATTAAGGAAAACACGTTACTAAAATTTTTATCTGTTTCTTTTCCTTTTTCTTTAATGGTGGCTACAGCAATTTTAAAATTACATATATAGTTTGCATTATCCTTCTACTGGACATGCTACAATAGAAGGTCCCTCATGTTCCTCTTAGGTCAGGGGTCAACGAACTTTTTCTGAAAATGTCCAGATCATAAATATTTTAGACCTTGGGGACTGTATGGTCTCTGTTGCAACTACTTAATTCTGCCTTTGCAGCACTAAAGTGACCATGAGTGTGGCTATGTTTCAATAAAACTTTATACATACATGTGTTTATAGAATACATTTAGATGGATGTGGCTGTGTTTCAGTAGAGCAGTAGTTACAAAACAGGCAGTGGACCAGATGTGGTCTACAAGCTAGCTATAGTTTGCCACCTACATTCTACGAGTCTGTTCATTCTTCTACTCAACACTCACTGAGAGGCTATTATTATTTTAAAATATGTAATATAAGGACTCATCCTCTGCCTTCAGTCTAGAGGGGGAGCCAGGGGCATAAACACATAAGCCATCATGATACAGTGTGTGAGTAACGTCATAGCCAAGGGGATGAGAGAGGACTTTGTAAGGGAGCAGCAATTGAGTTAGGAGCCTGAAGAAGGAGTTGGGAAGTTTCAGACCTAAACCATACACATTTATCTGTGGAAATATGATAAGACACATAAGGGGATGTGTGAGTATAGGGGTGGGGTAGGAGGGACTGTGGTAGTGATAGTGGGAGGGGAGGTCAGAGATGAAAGGGGCCAGATAATGAAATGTCCTCTATGCTATATTGAGAGCATACGCAGATGCTATGACAGTACATATTAATATAGATAAGATGGGAATTCTGAGGGGCACGTATACCACCTTGAGGGCAGGCCCTGTGGAGGGCAGCCAGGCTGGCAAGTGTGGAGAAGCTCCAGAGAAGTACAGAAGCAGCTGCAGGAGCAATGAGTGGGTAACCTCTGGGTAACTAGATCAGTGTATTTTGCATTAGAGGACTGATAACCTAGCCCGACATAGCACCCATAGGGTCAAACAACCTTAGCAGGTACTGTTGGCAGGCCTCAGGCAGAAGCACACAGAAAAGGACAAGAAGTAAACGAAAGGGAGGAAAGTAGTTGAAAGAAAAGGAGAGTGAAGTGAGAGCTGAGGTTCCTCTAGAGGTAATAAATGGCTAACTGCCTTAGGAGACCCTCAGTGAGGGGCGCCTGGGTGGCTCAGTCAGTTGATCATCTGACTCTTAGTTTCAGTTCTGATCATGATCTCAGGGTCGTGAGATCCAACCCAAGGCAGGCTCCACTCTGAGCATGGAGTCTGCTTCAGTTTCTCTCTCTCCCTCTTTCTCTGCCCCCCACCCACAGCATTCTCTCTCTCTCTCTCTCTCTCTCAAAAAAGGAGAACCCTCAGAGAGGCTGAGTTGGGTCTGAAAGGCTAAGTCCAAAGGTTCTTGGCCCAGGCTATGTATGCACTAGAATCTCCTGTGCAATTTGAATAAAAAAAAAAAAAAAGACTGATGCCCCAGCCCCATCCCTCTAGAGATTCTGATTTAATTGAAATCAGGGGCCTATGCATTAATGACTTAAAAAGATGATTCTGGTGCACAGCCAGGGTTCAGAACTGCTAGTTTTGGCTGGCTGGAAGCTGATGTGATGTGTTATGACTATTTGGTGATAAGAAGATGCTCAAGAAAAGCCATGTAGGGCAAAACAGAGAACAATGGCAATTACATGCTATACTAATACACAAATATTTATAGTTGGTTAGTACTGTCATTTGCTATATATAAAATGTACCAGCATGCAGGAAATCTCTGCATTTGTCTGAAATAACTAAGATCATATGGCTTCACTAGACGTTATTGGTGCTAGATTTTGCAGAGTACTCTGTTTTTGTGGGGTCATCAACTTTTTGGAACATGTCTTCTGATGTCCCATTGCCAGTCACTTCAGAAAGGGGAATATTGCTATAAAGTGATCAATTAAACACAGCTACAGACAATCAGCAAACACTAAGTTCTGGTTTAGGGTTTCTTTCTTTCTTTCTTTCTTTCTTTCTTTCTTTCTTCTTTTTTCTTTCTTTTTTTTAAAAAGATTTTAATTTATTTATTCATGAGAGACACACAGAGAGAGGCAGAGATCTAGACAGAGGGAGAAGCAGGCTCATGCAGGAGCCCAATGCAGGACTTGATCCCAGGACCCTGGGATCATGCCCTGAGTCAAAGGCAGATGCTCAACCACTGAGCCACGCAGGCATCCCCCCCCCTTTTTTTCTGAGTGAAGGTAGAGTCATACAAAAATATTTAATCAAAGGTGTACAAGTTTAAAAACAATTAAATAATATTTCATCTTTTTGCAGTGGGAGGATTATCAATAGACATCTCTTTGCTTTTTAAGTCAAGAATAGGAAATATGAAATTATTTCGAGAGACTGAGCCAGCTTAGCTGTCCGCCTCATTAAATATTGCAATCCCTGCTCCCTAGCTGCCTGCCTTCCTTAAATTTTCCCCATAGCTTTTCACTTTTTTCTATACTACATAACTATTTACACTAGAATATAAACTACATGGTCACAAAGATTGTTGTCTGTCTATGCAGCTCCTGGCCCTAGGAGGGGCTCCATAAAAGTTGAAAAATTGAATTAATTGCTTAAAAATGCTTGTTACTGTAACATGTTGCAAAGATGTTTGAGGACGAGGGGAGGTCTGATATCACTTTAAGAGTGAGTTTCTTTAAGAAGCAGTTTTTTAAAAAAGTGGTATTCTACTAAAGCTGTTTGGAATGAGTCAATAATACATAGATGGCAAGTGTGAGTATAAAATCAATTATGAGACTGGGAAAGATTGGATGAAATTGGTCAGCATTTGTAGAATTGCCTGTTGACTAAAAGAAGATCATTTTAGGATTTTCATTCTGGTCTAGGTCATGCTAAAACACCTTTTCCATCCTCTTTTGCTATGAGGCCAAAAAGGTGAGGTCTGAAATAGGGAGACTTAAAGCAACTGCTTTCTTTCTCTAAGTTGTAAGCAGAGTAGAAACTGCCTGTAACAATTTATTTATGAAAAGTTGCTCTGAAGACCATTGGTCTTGGATCAAAGGCATGCCTGCAGATCGTGATTATAAGAGAAAATTTATGGCAAATTTAATCTGCATGGGCCAAAGTTAACCTGAGTTAGTTTAATTAGAGGATTATTGATGAAGGTACTTTACTATAGTTATAACAAAGGCTAATGGTCAAGGTTCTTGGTTGTAGAAGAATGTTAGATTTTCTCACAATTATACATTGTAATCACTTTCTTTTTTTAAAAAAATTATTTTTTATTTATTTATTTATTTATTTATTTATTTATTTATTTGAGAGAGGGAGAGAAACAAGCCGACTGTGCTCCATCTCATGACCAAGCAGACACAGGGCTCCATCTCATGACCCTGAGATTATGACCTGAGCCAAAACCAAGAGACAGAGGCTTAACTGACTGAGCCACCCAGCTGTCCCCATTGTGATCACTTTCTAATAAAAGCATAGCAATCATCATTATGGATTTTGCATAATGCATTATACACTTCAGCATCTAGGTTTTACATGAAATGGTGTCACTGAGTGGTAGTTACTCACTCTTGTGAGAAGCCCTCAATGCCGGGCCCATGGTTGAATCATTACTTCTCGACTGTTGACAGCTAACTAAATTTTAGGCTTGTTACCAAATTGTAAACTGGTCCTGGGGTACTCATCTCCAATCCCAGGCCAGTGAAGTGGTAGCACTGGTAATAAAACATTGACTTCATTTGGGTGCCTGGCTGGCTCAGTTTGGTCGAGTGTGTGACTCTTGATTTCAAGGTTCTAAGTTCGAGCCTCACGTTGGGTATAGAGATTACTTAAAAATAAAATCTTGAAACAAAATAAACAAAACAAAAACCATTGACTTCAGTTCTATATCCTAGTTAGTGAAGGTAGACAAACAAACTCAAGAGCTATGAGAAGAGAAAGGAGAACAAAACGGAGAGGCAGGAGAGGGAGAAAGATAAACAGTGAAGAAATCAAGATGAGCCATCAAGGGACAAGTACAATATGCTAGGTAGACTCTTGTGCACAAGCGTACATGCTTACACCCGTGCACACAGAGATCTCAGAAAGACAAGGGGAATCATGGTGACAGACAGACTCAAGTTTAGGGCTTATTAGCAAAGTCTTCTATAATATCTCCCCCCAACTATGGATATATATATATATACGGGAATAACAACACCTCGTACTTGCAAAGCAAGCTGATACACATAAATCAAGAGTGAACATTTATCTTTCCTGTCTTGGGATATACTCTTCAGGCATTATAAAAACCTTACAAACCCCAGATTTTAAGTTAAAAATTTTCCAAGTAACTTTCAAGATTACACGTCACTTAGAAGATATAAAAATATGCTCAGGGGATTCCTGGGTGGCTCAGCGGTTGAGCATCTGCCTTTGGCCCAGGGCGTGATCCTGGAGACCCGGGATTGAGTCCCTACATGGAGCCTGCTTCTCCCTCTGCCTGTGTCTCTGCCTCTCTCTGTGTGTGTCTCTTGTGAATAAATAAATAAAATCTTAAAAAAAAAAAAAAAGAATCTGTTCAGATATCAGAGTGGTTTTGAATGGACCAAAGAAGAAAAGATTAAAAGAATGTTTTTTAAACCCTAGGTAATAAATAAATAAATAAATAAATAAATAAATAAATAAATAAACAAACAAACCCTAGGTAAGATATATAGGAATTGAAAGAGAGTAAAGTAAGGGAATATGAGTAATAAAGGGAGGACTCAAACTAAAATTGCCCTGAAGTCCCTACCCACACCTCCTTCTGGGGAAGTTGCCCTGCTCACTTCTGCTGACCTATCAGGTTTTGTGCCACAGGACCCTGCCTCCCCACTGCCCAGCTACAGGTGCTGGTGCCAAAAGGTGGCATCTGGTCGAGAGATTGCCATTTCAGTGACTAGTCTATTGCTAACAAAATATAAGCTTTGTGACAGCAGACATCTTTGTTTCTTCCACTGCTTTTACCCCAGAATCTGGAAGAATGTCTGGCATATATTACATATTCCTTAAAAATTTGATGAATGAACGTGGCTTAACCAGCTGTGTCAATTACAGTCCTCTCTGGTGGATCAGAAATTTGAGAAAAGAGAGGAAGTATTGGGGCCAAAGGTGAAAGGATGTTGGAAACTTGAATTATAGCCAAATTCATGCTCAAGTTACCAGAAAATTAAAAACAAATGGCGCTGGGAGAGAAGGAATCGAAGGATGCAAAGATGTTACAGGAGGCCAAGAAGCTGTTCTGTACCCCATGTGAACTCATATCCCGCAACATTTCCTGTGCTTAGAGCCCCTAAATATCACCTCAGTGTCTTAAAAACAATTCCTTCCCCCATCCCTTGAGTTAGCTTCAGTAATTCTCTGTTCCTTGTAATTATGAAGGCTCTAACTTAAGCCATAATGTTGTATTTGTTACAGTAGTGATGTCCCAAAATAAGGTTATTAGAACTACTTACACGATACTAATAGAAGGATGCTAAGCTGGCAAACAGAAATAATTAAAACTTGCAAAAAAAAAAAACTTGCAAAAATAGGGACGTCCAGGTGGCTCAGCGTCTGCCTTTGGCTCAGGTCATGATCCCAGAGTCTCAGGATCAAGTCCCACGTCGGGCTCCTGGCATGGAGCCTGCTTCTCCCTCTGCCTGTGTCCCTGCCTCTCTCTCTCTCTCTCTGTTTCTCATGAATAAATAAATAAAATCTTTTTTTAAAAAAAACTTGCAAAAATATAAAAATAAGCTTTATAAAATGAAATCAGTCCAGTGGCTAAGAATACTTGAAAAACATTCATGCCACAAACATTAAGTGTGTAACAGGTGCTGGCATTATGCTAGCCAGGAGATAGCAACACGAGACATGCTCAGCTCTCTTCAGGAATCAACAGTCTAAAAAAAAAGTGCAGCCAGTACAGTGAAAACTCTAAAGGAGATCCAAACAAAGTGGAAAGAGAGCATGTGAAAAGGAGACATTTTGAACTCCGACATGAAGAGTCAATAGAACTTTGCCAGCAATAAATGAGAAGATTCTGCAGAAAATTTGTACCCGAGTTGCTGAGTGGGAGGAGGAAGGCATTTTAGGCAGGAGGAAGAAATGTGCAAATGCATGAAGGCAGGAAAAAACACATTCATGGAATTATGATTCTGTGAAATACAAGAAAAGACAACAGAGGACGAAGTTGAATAGGTAGGCAGAGCTAAATGGTGAAGGAAAGGAGATTTTATTCTGTAACTAGAAGCCCTCGGGAACTACGAGTGCTAGAAAGATATGATTACATTTGCACCTGACAAATTTTGCTCTGGTGGTGGGGTGGTTTAAACAGAGCCCTACAGTAGTCAGAAGTGGGATTTACTGGGTGGTGAGGTGGTGAGTGGGAATCATGCTTGTGGGGTCTGGAGAGAAGAGGTGGAAATATAGAGGAAGATCTGGATATGTGAGTTTGGGGGTAAAATCATCAAGACTTAACCATCGATAAAGATGAGATTGATAGTTTGTTTAGACAAACAAAAAAAGCTGAAAAATAATCATTAATATTTGGAAGTAACATTGTTGTCTCCAGAAAGAATTTATACATCCCTCTTTAATCATCAGAACCCCAGTGTGGGAGAGCTACTGTTATTATCAAAACCCATTTTGTGGAAAATAATAAGTCTCTGAGAGCTGAAGTGGTTTGCTCAAGGTCACTTATACTTTATAAGAGGCGGAGCCAGAGCTAAAATTGACTTTCTCTGACTTTCTCCCTTCACCCAGTCGTGTTGATGAAAATCAGATGAACAGACAAGAGAACACAGGAATAGCTTCCTCAAGGTAGCTCTACTGTTGAAAAATCTACAAGACAAAATGTTAAACATCTATCAGAGTATTTTTATAGAATTAAACTAATTGTTCACTTGTTCATTAAAATGCTCAAAGAACTAAAACATTCAGGACCCAAGTTTGATTCTTTTCTTTCATATATTGATTTTGTGGTTGAATTCAGAAGTAAGAGTCTTCATTTTTCTTATTTTGCTCTCTTTGAAGAAAAATGACATTTTATAGTTTTGTGAGCAGGGTTATTTTTCTTGTCGCGATTTTGTACTCTGTTTCAAAAATGGCATGTGGTGCAATTCACAGTGCCCTGGGAGCCAGCTTCTGATGATACTGCACTGAGTCTTTATGTAACACTGCTCTTCTAAGGAGTACAATATTCTCTACCAACATTAAACTCACTAATCTTTATGACGTCCTTGTCATTTCAAAAGGCATCAAGAATTGTATTCCGTCCTTGCAAACAGAGAAACTCAGTCTTAAAGTGGTTAAGTCTGTTCACGAGTTTTTCAAAGTAGATCATGCTATTCTTTTTTATTTTCAATCCACTAGACACATCAGGCTCCAGCTTGAGGAAAAAATGTATTGTTGTTTTTAGATTTATGTTCACACTCACATAACCTGTTTCAATACATTCAATTGCCTACTATGGATGAGTTACTGTGTAAGTTATTTTGTTTAATCCTTAGGAATGCTCCAGTCTTTTACTTACTCAGGTAATGATCAATGGCATTAATTTAGTAGAAGAGAAATGAAGAAGAAGAAGAAGAAGAAGAAGAAGAAGAAGAAGAAGAAGAAGAAGAAGAAGAAGAAGAAGAGAAATGAATCAATTGATTTTTTTCCAACTTGGGGGAAGAAAACAGAACTTTTTTTATCACTTTGTATTTAAAGTGAGTTGCATTCACAGAAAATATGTGCAAAAATTATAAGGGTACAGCTCAAGGACATGATTATTAAAACCAAATATCAATCATTGTCAGTGAAATAACTTTTTTAAGTTTTCAAATCGTTGGAATTTTTTTTGAAAAATAACTTTCTATTTACGTGTGTGTTTCCAAATATTTTTCTAACTTCACAAAATGCTTCCTTTAATTTTCACACATTTTAATTATAATCGCCAAAATATATTAAGCAGGGAAGTTTTCGAGAGGAGAGAACCATTTAAGGTTGGCTTCTCTAGTTGCAATACCAGAAGCAACCACTAGGGGGCGATCAAAGCTGTCATTTCCAAAAGTATTTTGCAATCACTGAATCAGAATTTTAGGGCTGGAAGTGACCCAAAGGTCATTAAACCCAAACTTCATATTTTATGGACATGAAAACTGAGTCCCAGTGAAATTACCTGATTTTTCCAAGATCACACAGACATCTATAAATAGAGGCGGCTTAGAAGTCAAGCTTTCTTGCTCCTGTCCAGCCCATATTTTTCCTAATAGTTGAATTTCAGTTCTTCTTTCTGTATCACTTGGCAAACATTTACCATCACTTTGTGAAGCACTTCATTGAATCGTCATCTTTTCAGCTCTTGTTTCCTATCTGGAAAAACCTGGAGACATGTGTTAGGTTTCTTGGTACTTCTTCCTGTGAGATTGATGGTATTGAGTAATGTTTTGAAGCCAGAAGCAGCGAGCCAAGCATGAGCTCTCTTGTATCATTATTCAGCAAGAAAATCATCATCATCATCAAATATATGTTCTGTGAATATTGTGGTTTGGCATTACTTTGATTCTTTAACAAAATATAATAAATACTAAAACTCTCTACTTCTAGATTTATAGTCTAGAGAAGATTATGCACATGTATACCAGGAGATGTAAATATAAATGTTCACAATAGCATCGTTTATGAAGAGACAAAAAAGAGGAAACAGCCCGAATACCCATCAGTAGTGAGTAAAATGGGTAAGAAAATTGTAGTCTGTTCATGCAATGGAATATATAAAGTAACAAAACTGAATGAATTGCAACTTCAGGTATCAGTGGATGATAAATCTCAAAAATATGTTGAATATAAAGCAAATCACACAGCCTAAATATGTGCGATGCCATTTGCATCAATTGCAAAAGCAGGCAAAGTTAAATCATACATTGCTTAGGGACTAATAAGTCAATTAACAGAAACAAGGAAAGGTTAACAGAGTCTACGCATGTGATTAGCTATGGAGTGGTGGATGGGGAGGAGGACATTATCGGGGAGAGGTACAAAGGAAACTTCTAGAGTACTGATAATGTTCTATTTCTTAAGATGAATGGTAGGTGCAGAGTTATTCTTTTATCATTCTTCTTTTGACAGCATATATAACTATCCATATACACTCCTGTGGAAGTGTGATATATTTCACAATAAGAAAGTTTAACAATAAAAAGGTAAATTTTAAAAAATTTTATTCAAATTCAATAATTAACATATAGTATTGTTACTTTCAGAGGTAGATGTCAGTGATTCATCAGTTATATATAACACCCAGTGCTCATTACATCATGTGCCTTCCTTAATGCCCATCATTGGTTACCCCATCCCCCACCCCTTCCCCTCACTTTGTTTCCTATAGCTAAGAATCTCTTATGGAAAAAGCTAATATTTTCTGAATTAACTTGAAAATTCTAAATTACAGTTACAAAGACACATCTTAAAAACTGTTTTCTTTTTCATTTAGAATTAAAGTTTGGTTTGAACTTATATCTCAGAACATATTGAGAATTAAACATAGTACAAAATATTGCAATAAGGACCATGTTTTAAGAAATAGGCTTATACTAAGTCTGGGTAGGCTAAATATGGCTAGGTCTGATGTTGTTGGATATAGCTATATTTATGTTGGGCCAACACATTTGAAAAACCAAACATCCTCTTTTCATTGATGTTTCCAGAAATATGACGTATCTGGTGAGCCTTATATTGAAAACCAAATCCACTTGGTAATTTTTTCCTTTTGTTTTAGATGTGATATTATAAAAGCTGAAGCTGTCAAAAAGAACAGCAGATATAGTCTATTATCCACTTTAATATATCTTCAGCCATTTGGGTAACTGAAATGTGTTTCTGCTGAAATGAACATGGCCTTAAACAACTGTGTGTGTGTATTTTAGAAATATTACAAGGAAATTACTCCCTATTATAATGTATTTATTATTGTAGATTATTGTGGTATATGAATACCTAATTGTATTGTTAAGCTCTGTAAAAGTAAAAGACTCTTGCCTGATGGGCAGAGCAATTCTCTGTGTCAATTCTTAGGAGAAAACATGGGACCTTATGCGGGAAATCAGAACTGAGAGGGCAGTGGAGATGGGGGGGTGATAGACTAGGGAGCTGGATCTGAATTTGAATATTCTAGATATCTAGTCAGGGTCTCCATGGCTCATATGATACATGTGCACAAAGTGAGAAAAGGTACCACCTCCCCAAGTCTCCATCAAGACATTCTATTTTCCACGATTATAAAATTATAATGTACTAAATATTTAACAAGGCACTTAGCTGCCATTTGCCAGAAAATTATCTTGATAAATATAAAAATATGTGATGTCTACAATGTGGATGATACCTCCTTAGATATGATATCTTTATGCAGTGCCCAATATGCATACCTGTATTAGTTCTATGATTGGGATTGTACACCTATATGGTGGGTACTCATCTATGGCACACTGCATCATGAAGGTTGGAAGCTAGAAGGAGTCCAAGCAAAATTTCTTTTTCCTAAGGCCTCATGTGGAATAGAGAGATATCTGTGAGAAAGCAGACTCTTCCTTGGATATACTTTATTTTGATTTTTACTTTCTCTTAAAAAAAAAATCTCCTACATTTTAGTCTTCTTTTTTTCACAGTCCAGTTTGGTCTCAGCAAAAGGAGCAATGTCTTCTCAGCCAGCCTGAATGGTGGCAAGGCAATCCACTGCAAACGGAACTTCGGGTCTAGCGGCCCTTCCTCACCAGGAAATTCACCATGGTTCCAGACTTGGGATTTCCAGATTTTATTTCCTTATAGATAATCCTTACATTTTCTTACAGTTGCTCTCTGGAATTTTATGTTTTGAGGAACCAAGGATTGTGAGTTTTGAAAAAACAAATACAAAGAGCAGAGTTCAGATACTTCAGATTTTAGCAATAGCTAATAATAGTAATACTTATTAAGCAATAATTATGAGTTATGCTAAAATGTTTTATTTATTTATTTTTAAAGATTTTATTTATTCATTGACAGAGAGAGAGAGCACAAGCAGGGGGTACAGCAGACAGAGGGAGAGGGAGAAGCAGGCTCCCCGCTGACCAGGAAGCCTGACCAGGGGGATTCACTTCCAGGACTGAGCCCCCCAGGCACCCCTACTACAATGTTTTACATGCTTATGTATTTTAATCTTTGCAACTAGTGTATGAACTAGGTCTGCTAATAGATGAAATTGAGGCTTAGGAAATTTAAGTAACTTTTCCCAAAATACAGGAAGTATATGGTAGAGGCTACATCAAATGTAGGTCTGTCTGTGTGATCATGGAGCCCAAATTTATCATCATACTATGTAGAGTAGTCCTTAAAGATACAATATTTTAATGATAAATGGACTGAGACTGGGGCACCTGGCTGGCTCAGTTGGTAGAGCATACGACTCTCGATTTCAGGATCATGAGTTCAAGCCTCATGTGGCTGTAGAGCCTACTTAAAAAAAAAAAATGAAGAAAAAAATTGACTGAGATTGAGAGAAATTTTACATCTAATGAATCTTTAGCTTTTCTTTTTTTTAGAGAGGGCAGGAAGGGGCAGAGGGAGAGACAGAATCTTAAGTAGGCTCAATGCCCAGCACGGGGCCCAATGTGGTTCTCGATCTCGCAATCCTGAGATCATGACCTGAGATACAATCAAGAGTCCGACACTTAACTGACCAACACTCAGGTGCCCAGAAACTTTAGTTTCAGGCCCCAATTGCTTGCTTAAGTCCTTTTCAAGTCCCCTGGAAGGGCCCTCGCAACATGCCTTATATGGCCTCCTGATTTTGTAAAATGTGAAGGCATAAATTAAATTTTATATTCATTTTCTTAAAGTAGGCTCCCCAAATTGTGCAAGCTTATGGCCTCACAAAACCTGATCATTCCCTGGCTGTTCCAGTCTTATAGGAATAAGCAATCTGTCAGCTAGAACCATCCTAACTCATCCAGTTGTTACTCATTCAAGGGTTTTTGCATAGGTGTCCTGGCCATTTGGAACTTATATTCCTATCCTATGAACACACTTGCGTGATCACCTCCATAACTCACTAGAAAATGACTCTTTAAAGGCAGATAACATAGTTTTTTTTAGCCTGTATTACCCTGACATTGAACACACTAAGTCCTTAATAAATATTTGTTAAATGAATAAATGAACATGAGATTTGTAAAGCATGAAAATCCATTTCCTTCCCATAGTACTAATGACTAAAAATCCATACGTAGAGGGTTTGGCTTTCTGTAGAGCAGTAAGATTCTGGAGCTGTCTTCATTTAGCAGATCAGAAGTTGCAGATTTGAATTTAAGAAGGTCTGTTTCTGATGGCAGGACTGGAAGTAGCGAGCGGAGTAGGAGAGGTTCTGGGAGAACCTGAGTTCATACTTGGATATATAAACATAGAAGAGATTGGGTTGACCCAATGCTTCTTCAACACTCTGGTTACTCTACCATAGATTTGGGGTTTCACATTAGTACGAGGCTAAACTACATTCTCCATGGAGTTGTCTTACACCTGTCCCCTGTACAGTGGGATGGTATGGGGGTGTTTTATGTAAGAAAGAGCCTGGCACAGAGGAATCAGGAATTAATACCTGTCCCTCATCTGAAAACATCTAAGTGGGAAGACGCATGGCAAAGGGAACTATGATAGCAGAGTGACTAGAGTTGCTGTGATGGTTGATCTTAGGCCACAGGATCCCCAGACATCTGGTCACATATTATTCTGGGTATGTCTATGAGGGTGTTTCTGGGTGAGATTAACATTTCCTGTTTTTTTTTTTTTTTTTTTTAAATAATCTGCACGCTCAACCTGGAGCTCAAAGTCACAACCCCAAGATCAAGAGTTGTATGTTCCACCAACTGAGCCAGATAGGCACCCCAAGATTAACACTTCTAACTGGAGACAGGAAAGCAGAGTCTTCTCTGAAGTGGGTGGGCTCCAATCAGTCAGCTGAGGGCCTGAAAAGAGCAAAAAAAGGCTGGCCCTCCCCCAGTTAAGGGGGAATTTCTCTTGCTGACTGCCTTTGAGCTGGGAATTTTGCTTTTTACTGACTTAAGACTCAGGATTGAAACACTGAATTGGAACACTAATTCTTCCTGGGTTTCCAGCCGACTGACCTTCAGAATAGAGCTACACCATCAGCTCTCCTGAGCCTCCAGCTTGTTGACTGCAAATCTTGGAATTTGTCAGCCTGTGTAATCATGTGAACCAATTCCTCATAATAGATTTCATTATGTATCTATGTCTGTCTTGAAATCTCTGTATCCTATAAGTTCTGTTCCTCTGGAGAACCCTGATTAATAGAGCTGGAAATAAGGGTCTGAAGGGGCAAACATACAAGTTTCCTATGGTCTGTGTGTGGATTACATAAAAAAGGACTGGGTTTTGGTCATCTTAAAAGAAGCTCCACCAAAACAGTCTTTCTAAAGGGTGGTGGTGGACCATCTAAAGCTTCAAGCTGAGATGCAATATCTGGAGTGGCAAGTGGTGGAGAAAGCCATAGTCAACCTAAAATCATATTTTATGAAAGGAAACTGGAGTTTAGGGATCCTCGGATGTGGGAACTCAAAGAGTCTACTGCACCAGCTGGAGAACAGTACTTGTGTCCTCTAATCTACCTCCTCCACTGATAGGATCATAGAATAGCCACAAGAAGCACTTAGAAAGTATAGAAAGAGATAGATCTAGAAAGAAAGAATATCCCTCTGTCTCCTCCCTGCCTCCCTGCCACACAAACCTACCCTGGCCTTTCCCATTTGGGGCTTGCAAGCTTGAATCAGGCCGGAGGATGAAGAAAGTGGGGGGCAGGGGGCAGGAAGAGAAACTTCAAATCAAATGAGAGTATAAAGTTTTAACATTAGATAATCCTGAGTCTTATTTATTTATTTATTTATTTATTTGTAAAAGATTTTATTTATCTATTCATGAGAGACACAGAGAGAGAGGCAGAGACACAGGCGAAGGGAAAAGCTGGCTCCCTGTGTGGGGAGCCTGATGAGGGACTTGGTCCCGGGAGGCAGACGTGTAACCACTGAGCCACCCAGGTGCCCCAATCCTGAGCTTTTTAATACCTGAATATGACCAGAAAAACTAGGACCCCTGCCTGAGATGGAGGAGAATCATTTGACGGAGGAAGTTTGAAAGAGCGGTGGAGATAGAGTTGTTTTCTTTTGCTCTTTGCTCTTGACTGAGTTTAGCGTATTTGATTGACCAGTTGTACGAGGTTAGCAAAGAAAGAAATTTTTGGTGTGCCGATTTGTAAAACTTCCTGTGACTACCATTACTATTTTATTTCAAAAAGTCTAGTGGAGACCTAAGAGTGCCCTTGATTTAAGCCCCAGGAGATTTGCTTTCCCTTTTTCTTTCCTGCCAAAGGCCAACAAACTCATTTCCTGAACCAATTGGATGATTCAAAATTTCTCATCTCCAAAGTATAGCCTTAAAATCCTTTAAGCAGAAATTGAATATTGTAGCTTTATATGTATCATTGTAATAATATAAGCATCAAAATGACACCAAGACTTAATGAGCCAACAAGGTCTGTGATTAATTCAGGAAGGTAGGAGTCTGTTGAAGAGGAGGGGGCGGTTCCTGCCAGGAATCTTAAATGCTTTTTGTCAAGGGAAGATACATCCTCATGAGGTGCAGATCATGTAGCTGCAGGGCTATGGCTTTCAAACACTGCCCCTATTTCCAGGAAACAATACATTTGCCTTGGGTATTCATAACAACCTCTCAGTGTTTAGCAACTCGCTGCTTTTTGCCAGGCAGCAAAGTTCTCTGCTAAAATGTTGTCAGATCATCAACCCACAAGCTCTAAACCACCAACCCACTAGCTTTGTTCTTCACTAATTTTCTTTTAATGCCTGTTTGTTTGTCCGGGAGGTAGGGGAACAGGGAGCTATTTTGATGATTTATGGCATCTGCTTGATCTCCAAGATTTGATTTGTTTAAACATGGAGTCTGGTATTCAGAAGGCACTTGAGAAGTTTGCAAATAAATGAATATCTTTCACTGAAATTGAATCGAAGGAATGATTAATCCCCTTGGCTGCTTCTTGTTTCCCTGCAAGTGGGGGATGAAAAAGCATCAAAATGGAAGGTACCTGTTGTGCCAACCTTGACTTCAACACTCAAACAGAGCATAAAATCTCCTGGATTAGTAGAAATAGTTTTGGTTTTCTAAAGCGGCTTCTGCCCCCTCAGGATTTGCTACGGGATGCTACTTTCAGATGTCCACAGCCTAGTCTCTGTCCTTTAAACGTTTCTTTCTTCTGCTTCCGTTCCTTTCTTTTCTTTTCTTTTCTTTTTTTTTTCTTGTCTGTAGTATATGAAGGAATATATCTGAAGGAATAGGGATAGCTCACACAATCCCCAAGAAACCAGGGAACCAGGGTATGCAAACAAGTGGGAATAGGAAAGGCAGATCCAATAGAATGGCCAACAGGACTGCACTCCAGCATCGTCTGGGGAGGGTCCTATGCCCCAGCTGAGTGAGAAACCCTGTAGCTTTGCACAGGTGACACTGCTGTCTCTGGACACTAGACACTGCCAGTGGCTCCATGACTTCTGCTGCCCCTAAATCTTTGTTTATTTTGGAGATGGGGGGAGGGGCAGGGGGAAGAGAGAACCTCAAGGTGAGAAAGAACCTCATTATTATCAATAATGATTGAGAACCTCGCAAAAAGCTCAGTGGGCCCCTCTCCCATGTGCTGTAGAAGCTGAAAGGCTAGCTAGAGAGTATGACTTTATCTCTTGGGATCACGTATTGACCTGCAATATCATTATTGCCTGTTGTTATTCTAGCCCAGGACTTTAAAAAGCCTTTCTTTGTTTGTTTTCGGCTGAGACAAGGGGTCAATAACTATTTTGGGTTAAAAGGCAACAATGCAGCTGTTGGTGGGCATAAGCAGTAGGCAGAGAGAAAGATGGAAAAAGTAGAAAGTAATGGAATTAAGCGAGAGCAAGGGAAAGAGAAGCAAGCTGAGAGGAAGAACAGACCAGCAGAGGGAAGCCAGAGATGGGGGCAGCACACATTCCAGAGAGGACCCATCATCTACTATTAACTAATAAAAAGCATATGGATTGTACAGGCCTCTTGCACTTTTTTGTAACGTGGAAATCACCAGAACATTTCATTTTTCTTGGCGTGCTTGATACTTCTGGCCTCGATCATTTAATTTTTGAAAGGGGTAGTAATAGCTACTTTGGATTTTGAAAAGAATTAGAGAATTCCGTTAAATCAGACAAAGTAATCAAAGCATTTAGCCTAAGGCCTGGCATGTGGTTAAGTGCCCAGTGCAATGTTAGATTCCCTTCCCTTTGAAACAATAGGTAAATGTTTTATCGTCACAGGAAAAGAGCACGAGGAAAACAGAAAGAAAAACAGTAGGATGAAGTCTATAAATAATGACATAACCACCTTTATTTCTGTATTCTGAGCCCTTCTTCCTCCATGACTTCTTTTATCAGAGCTGTCAGCTACTAACAATTAGCTGATCTGAGTTTTTCCTGTTCGGCTTCCTCCGTTAGAAGGGACAGTGTCTGTTTTGCTTTGGGGAAAGGGAAGGGTGGTTTTCACTGTGCTAGGCGGGTGGATGGACTCTGCAGGCTGAGGAGCCCGCAGCCCTGTTCAAGCTGGCAAGGGGTGCAGCAGGCCTTTCATTCTAGGATGTCCGTCCGGTGTAGGAATGGACACAGGAAGAGTGAGGCTCCAAGCCAGGAATCACTTGTTCACTCAAATCTGCGCTCAGTGCCTGTTTCATGTTGGGTGCTGGGCAGCCACAGTGCCTGACCACATGGTAGGGGACGCAGGCCCTCAAATAAGTATGTAAATACATACTTGGGTAAAGACGATGAAGGCAGAGAAAGGACAGGTCCTATGGCTGAAAGGAAATGCTTCTCTGACATGACTCTTGGGCTTGAGGATACATAAAACTAAGGCAAAGGAACAAGAGCGAACCTTATTCGGGAAGAGGAGAGTTGAACATGTGTCCATGCTGCGGGGAAGGGTGAGGTTGTAGGGGGTAGGGGGTAAAGAGAGAGGCAAAAGAGGGGATCACATATGAAGCAAGAGTCTTCAGAGGGTGTTCTCAGTGTTGGGGTAGAAGCATTAGCCTTGGCCGGGAAGAAGGGTACCCTTCGCTCCAGGATAGACTAGAGGGAGAGGGGATGGAAACATGTATTGATAGGTTTATAGATGAAGGATAAGATATGGCAATTTTCCAGGGAGGGTCTTACATTCTTTGTGCAGTAGGAAAAGAGGTTGCTAAAGGTCAGAGAGAGCTTACAGAGCAGAGGGCTTGATGCAAGTGGATTGGAATGGCCTCCTTGGAAAACCAGAGGGAGCCATGGCAGGTGGGTCCAGCTCTGTCCCAGAGGCTCCTGTCATTCCTCTGAGGGATGACCCCCTTAGTCTCCTTTTTCTCTCTTTAATTGTTATATTTTCCAAGGAACTCAGTAGTGAAATACAGCAGCCAGGAGGACAAGCATAGCGGAATTCTCCCATTATACCTATTTGTCCTAAACAAGAAAATGATATATTTAAGCAGGGCTGCTTTCATCTAACTCTTCGAGGAGACCCAATAATGATACTGGTAAAAACTTGAAATCTGATAAGACTGAGCATGGATGTCAATATGGGCAAAAAAGGAATTCTTCTACACTGCTGGGGGTGGTGGTGGTGTAAATTGGCACAACAGCCAACAAGTGCAAGGTGGTGATGCCTTGTAAAATTTAAACTGCTATAAAATGTGAATTCCATAACATCTAGACATAGCCTTAGAAGATTGTTTTTCAAAAACTGCAGATAGAGGTCCTGTAGTAGGTCCAGAAATTAAGAGGCTCTCAGCTAGCAAGTGAAAAGAATGTAGAATAAAGACAGGTAATATCAGAGGTCATTAGTCATAGAAAGGATAAGTACTGTTTCTCATGGAACTGTGATTTCAGCCCATATATGCAACCGGTTATGAGGAGACACGGACTGGTTCCAATAAGATATTTCCCATTGTGGGATGGGGTTGAAATAGGTAGAAAAACAGTGTTCTGGAGAGACTCAGGCACATGCACACAAGGAATCATGATTATAGCTATTTCTCACAGCATTGATTATAATAGTGATTTATAATTTAGAAAACGATCTCTGTCAGTAGACAAATGGAACGTGGTCTGTTTATACAATGCAATATATTTTTTAAAGATTCTCTTTATTTATTCATGAGAGACACACAGAGAGAGGCAGAGACACAGGCAGAGGGAGAAGCAGGCTCCACGCAGGGAACCCGACATGGGACTCGATCCCAGGACCCTGGGATCATGCCCTGTGCCAAATGCAGATGCTCAACTGCTGAGCCACCCAGGTGCCCCTACAATACAATATTGAACGAGGTCCAACTACATCAGCATACGTCGATCTAAAAAGTGGAAAAAAAGCAAGCTAAAGAATATATGATACCAGTTATGAAAAAATTTAAAAACCCACAAAGTGACTCTATACGTTGTTTTCACTATATTTATATTTACATAAAAGAATAAAAAAGACTGGAAAGAAACGCCATACAATTGGACATGGGAAAAGGAAATTTCATTTCCAAATTTTTTTATTGAAAAGGTTTTTTTTTTTTAAAGATTTTATTTATTTATTTATTAATGATAGACATAGAGAGAGAGAGAGGCAGAGACACAGACAGAGGGAGAAGCAGGCTCCATGCAGGGAGCCCGACACGGGACTCGATCCCGGGTCCAGGATCGCACCCTGGGCCAAAGGCTGGCGCTAAACCGCTGAGCCACCCAGGGATTCCCATATTAAAAAGGTTTTTGAGAAAAATATGGTAAGGTAATAATTGCCAGTTTGGGGCAATGAGCGCACCCTTGTTTACTATATTCTTCTTTGTTCTCATTGTAGTTTTAAAAATATGTTCATACATTCTTTGATATTCCTCCCCTCAAGAGATGGAGCTTAATTTCCCTCTCCTTGAGTTTGGGCTGAACTTGGTGACTTGCTTCTAGCAAATAGAAAATGGCAGAGAGGATGGAATGCCACCTTTAAGATAAAGCCAGTAGCTAGGCCAGAAGACTCTGGCTGGTATCCTGGATTCTCTCCTCCCCTCTCTCTCAGATTTCTCGCTCTGGGGGACTAGCTGCTAAGTCATACGAGCAGCCTTATGAGGGGGGTGGGGCCCACATGGTGAAGAACTGCTATCAGCAGTGATATGAGTGAGCTCAGAAGCAGATTCTCAGCCCCTTCAGATGACTGCGGTCCTGGCCAACAGCACAACTACAAGTGTGTAAGAGACCCTGACCAAGAACCATGCACCTAAGTCATCCTCAGATTCCGACCCTCAGACATCGTGTGAGATCATAAATGTTTATTGCTTAAAGCCACTAAGCTGTGGGGTTGTTACATTGCAGTAGATAACTAATGTAAGTTCTCTGTGTTTATATTTTTTCTCAAAAAGGGAAAAAGTTCCCCTAAATATATTTATAAGTAAATAAAGCTTTAAAAGAAAAAAGGACAGAAACTATTAGGAATTTCCTACAAATATCAGCACAAACCAGAGAAGTCAAGGATTGGAAGATAATAGAGTCACAGAATGAAGCTTAAGAGCAGGAACTCTGGAACCAGACAACCTAGGCTTAAAGCCCTGCCTCTCTTCCTCACTAGCTTTGTGGCCTTGGGCAAGTTACCTAACCTCTCTGACCTTCAGTTTCCTTACCTGTAGAATGGGAATAATAGTAGTACCTGCCTCATAGCTTCACTGTGAAGATTAAATGAATCTGTTTTCTGTATTTATGAATTTGTTTCTGGTTTTTTTTAATTGTGTTTTTAGATTCTACATATAAGTGAAATCACATGTTATTTGTCTTTCTCTGACTTATTTCATTTAGCATTACCTGGTGTTGTAACAGATGGTGACCACCCTTATCATGGTGAGCCTTGTGCCATGGATAGAATTGTTGAATCACTCTGCTGTGCACCTGAAACTAATATAACACTGCATGCCAATTATACTTCAATAAAAAAAAATGAACCAACAAATATGAGGCAATTAGAATAGTGCCTGACAAACACTATATACTTCATACATGTAACTTATAATTTTTATTATTGTTTAAAAGAAAGGGACCTTCAAGATGATCTCATTCAATCCTTTCATTTTGCAAATGGAGGTTGTTGGTTCAGGACTTAGAGCTATTTCTTCCTTGGAATGGAAGAAAGAATTTTCTTTTTTCTCCCTTTATGTCAATTGTATCTACTGAGTGTCCCAGTTTGCAAGGATCTCAGCTGGGCTTCTTCACATATAGTACCTTATCTAATCCTTAGAATCGTGTAGGTATTTTTGTTACCTCCATTTTGCAAAAAACACCCACATTCTGAAAGCTTATCACTTACTCACAGACTAGTCAGTGGGAAAGTCAGAATTCAAGTCAGGTCTTCTGATAATAAGATTAGTGGTGCAAGTACTTTCTTAACCAGTTTAAGATATTTTATAACGAAGTGTTATGATTATAAAGGTCTTATAGACTTCTCTGCCTATGACCTCATGGGTCTCTAGAACAGGTACTTTCTTTGTACTCTTTTGCAGGTACTCTTTATTGTGGGTCACTTTCATATTTTTCAAGGAATGATCAAATCTGGAATCTCGAATCCATCTTTCCATAGAGCAAGACCTATTTCTACAGAATGCATTGCTTGGTCTATTTCACTTCCATAATATTCTCCTACTTGGTTCCCTGTTCTCTATTCAAAAGAGGAACATTTTAGCTGACTGCTAAAAATTGGCAGGGCATCTAGTAAGATTTAGCATATTATGTGGAAACTCAGGAAATACTACCATTCAATGAAAACTAAACTGGAACCTAATATTAATCAACCAAGAAGCTTTAGCTTTGTTATTTGATTTTCACAACAATCCTATGAAACAAACTGAGATTTTTCCTTGTTTTAGAGATGAAATAGAATCTCAGGGAGTTGAAGTGACATATTTAGAATAACACAGATTAGAAGTGGCAGGGACGCCTGGGTGGCTCAGCGGTTGAGCGTCTGCCTTTGGCTCAAGTTGTGATCCCAGAGTCCCAGATTGAGTCCCACATCGGGCTCTCTGCATGGAGCCTGCCTCTCCCTCTGTCTGTGTCTCTGCCTCTCTCTCTGTGTCTCTCATGAATAAATAAATAAAATCCTTAAAAAAAAAAAAGAGAGTGGCAGGCAGAGTTCCTTTTTTTTTTTTAAGATTTAATTTATTTTTTTGAGAGAGAGAGTGCGAGAGCTTGCAAGAGGGCCCAAGCAGGGGGAGGGGCAGAGGGAGAGGGAGAATCAGACTCCCCACTGAGCAGGAGCAGAAGTGTCCTTTTCAAAACATCTCGGTACCTTTACCCAGAAATTCCACATCCAGGTCTTTAGCCTACACTTGAGAAACACTCTTAAGAATACTGTGCAAGAGTACATGTACAAGTGTTCCTTGTAGCATTATTAGTAATAGTGAAAACCTGAAGAAAACTTAAATATTCAACCATGGAAGTTTATTTTAAAAAATTATGACCTAAAAAAAAAATTATGACCTTATCCATAGTATAGGAGGAACACTTAGAAGCCATCCAGAACAATGAGGTGTACACACAGCAAACACACAGTGGCATGAAGAATAGACACGAAAATTGTTTAATTAAAATAATTAATTACTTAATTAATTTTTAAAAACCCAAGTTGTGGGGGTACCTGGGTGGCTCAGTTACATTGTTTACAGTTTTATAATGGTTATATGTTACCTTACACTTAAATGTTTTACGTTGAGTTATTCAGAATTTTTTTAAAAGTTATCCAGCCTTGCAAATATTTATTGAATTTTTGTTATATGTGTGTTCAGCACTCTGCCAGGGGTTAAAGACCTCATGAAGAAGCTCTCTTGAGGAAGTTGCATCTGGTTGGAGAGAAAAGCAGAACTTGGGAAATGATACAAGACAGTTTTTATAATCAACTGTGGTGGGGGGAATGACCAATTAAGTGTGCCAGATACCTTTCAGGAAGAGTCACACAGATTTCATTTTCTGTTGGAGGCTTTGTACCAGGGAAGTGGCCTCATGTCCCAAATTTTCCTGCAGCGTGACCTTTGCAACCTCAGGTATCACTAAAAAACATGAATTGCTCAATATCACTGAGGGTAGTTGAACTAGAATAGCGTGTCCCTTCTGTATGGATCTATCCCTTACGGGTTTCAGAGAGAGAATTCAATTGGCTTGTCTGGTGTTACTTGGCATCAACAGAAATTGGGCCACTGGGCAGAAACTGGGTGATACCACCTCAGGCACCTGATGTCCCTCGTGAGTAGCCCGAGAAGGTCATTTCTGGCTAGTCAAACTCTTATGGCCAGGCTATCTGGGTTCATCTTACTGACCCAGCATGCTCTCTGAGCCACTGAACTGATATTTGAAAGAACTGATTGGTGCTACTTTTCTTCACAGCCAATATTTTCTTCATGGCTAATATTATGGATACTTCCTACAGCTGTTTAGTATAAATGGTAAAAGTGAGAATAGCAGGGGTAAAGGAAAAATGTTTTTGAGCATAGCCAAGTTCAAAAAACTTAAAGAGAAATTGGTGTCTCTGCTAGTTTTGTTATTCTTCCTTTTTAAAAGATTTTATTTATTTATTCATGAGAGAGACAGAGAGGCAGAGACACAGGCAGAGGGAGAAGCAGGCTCCATGCAGGGAGCCCTCTGCGGAACTTGATCCCAGGACCCCGGGACCAGACCTGAGCTGAAGCCCGGGCTCACCCACTGGGCCACCCAGGCGTTCCTCTGCTAGTTTCCTTGGGCTGGGCGGCTCTGCAGAGTTGAACAGGCTGTACCTGCAGAGGAATGTTTGGCGGGGGAGTGAAGGGCTGAAATTCAAGCTGAGCTCTGCTCACCGAACACAGTGCAGTGGGGCTGTGTGGCCTGGCAGGTGATCGGGTTCGGTGGGGGGACAGCCTCTCTTCCCGAGTAGCCTAAAAGCAGCCTATGGTCTAGCAGTAGCCCTGCTCTTGGGATGATACCGGCTTGTAAAGTACCAAACTACAGAATCAGACCTGAGGGCTGTGCTAGAAGATATGAAGGGAAGGGGCTTCAGAGGGAAACTCAAGTAAGAGTTTCCAACTTGCACCTGGTACATAGTTGATATTTAATAGATATTTGTGAAATGAATAAATAGTGCTGAGGATAAAGTAGTGAGAAAACCAGACAAAATCTTTGAGTTTAGGGATCCCTGCGTGGCTCAGCAGTTTGGCGCCTGCCTTTGGCCCAGGGCGCGATCCTGGAGATCCGGGATCGAATCCCACGTCAGGCTCCCGGTGCATGGAGCCTGCTTCTCCCTCTGCCTATGTCTCTGCCTCTCTCTCTCTCTCTCTCTCTGACTATCATAAAAAAAAAATTAAAAAAAAATCTTTGAGTTTATATAATGAATTACAGTAGGATACTGAATAATTGGTACTATTTGATAGCATTTACATAAAGAATACAATAAACTAAAATTAGATTGAGACGTGAGACTGGAAACTGAAAAGAACCCAAGTGTCCATTGACAGGAGAATGGATACACGGCAGTATATTCGTAGAATGCAATTCTGCACAGTGGTAAAAAATAATTATCTACAGCTACACACTAATTTGTATTCAAAGATACCATGCCTGAAGCTTCACAGCCGTCTTGACATCATGCGGGAAAGTCTTTGTATCACTGCATCACTGAACCAGGGCTAGCAACTGCCTCTGAAATAAACTCCATTTAGTTTAGGTCACTGATGGTCAGATTATCTTCTTATTTGTATACGTAAACATTTCTAATACATAATAGTTACCTGAGAGGACTATTCAAGAATTACTAAGGATAAAAAAAAAAAAAGAATTACTAAGGATGATAAATCAGGGTGGACTTTCCAGTTCATATTGTTGAAAACTTTTATTATAAGAATATGTTCATGAATTACTTGCTGAATTTAATTGAAAGAATTTAAGTACAAGGAGCCAAGAAGTAGTGATATACAGCAGGTCACATGGGCCAGCTTTTCAATCTTTCTCAACCAGACTTTTATTTTAAAAAAATGTTTTAAAAATAAATAAATAAAATAAATAAAATTTTAAAAAATGTTTTCAACCAAATTTTTATAATATTTACATAACTTGCCTTCTCTCAGATTTCCCCCCAGAATTATTGCTTCTTAGCACAGTCATGCTATAACTTCTTTTCCATAGTTCATTCATCCTTTGTTCTTGGGCTATGTATCTTGGCACCTTCAGAAATCTTCAAATTACAGATTTTATAATAGCATTTTTGGGGGGGATAAAACTTCTAATTAGGAATCACTTTTAAACTAGGCTCTTTTTCTTTTTCTGCGGTTCCAACCACCAGCACCAAAAGTTGGCTTTCTTGTGGAGAGCATTTCCACAAAGAAATGATAATTTATAAGAATGAATTTGGGGCACCCGGATGGTTCAGTCGGTTAAGCAACTGCTTCTTAATTTTGGCTCAGGTCAAGATCTCAGGGTCATGAGATCAACCCTCACTTTGGCTCCATGCTCAGCATGGCATCTGCTGGAGATTTTTCTCTCTCCCTTTCTCCCTCTCTCCCTCTCTCCCTCTCTCCCTCTCTCCCTCTCTCCCTCTCCTAACCTCCCCACCCTGCTCACATGCACGCATGTGCTCTCTCTCTCTCTAAATAAGATAAAATCTTTTTAAAAAAAATGAATTCACAAGTGTGCCCCTGTATATAAATATAAGAAGTGCAAAATTAAGTCAAAATTTTAGGTGTGTTCCAAGCAATCAGATAGTCTCATTCAGTAGCCAGAAATTCTATAAAGCTAGAATTTATGTAAGTAAAATTAAAATTCTTACCACAAAAGAATAACAAATTGTTCCAAGACCAAGAGGCTACTAAGCAATTGATTATATTATTTTTTTAAAAGATTTATTTATGTATTCATGAGAGACATAGAGAGAGAGAGAGGGAGAGACATAGGCAGAGGGAGAAGCAGGCTCTTCACAGGAGCCGGATGTGGGACTTGATCCCGGGTCCTGGTATCATGACCTGAGCTGAAGGTGGCCACCCAACCGCTGAGTCACCCAGGTGTCCCTAACTGATTATATTCTTAACATTTCAATTCAGTAAGGCCTCTCTGAGGTTATGGTCAGAATACTTTGACTAGATTTCTGACATTTAGAAAACTTTTAAATATCACATTAATCAAAACTCTTATAATGTATAATTTATTTTTAAAATTTTTACTTTATTATTATGCATAACAGACATAAAGTATAAATAACAACCACAATGATAACAATAAGTGAACACCCAGATGCCCTCTACCAAATTTAAGAAATAGAATATTACCACTCTATGTCCTACTCTCTATCCTGCCTCTACCTCATCCTTCCTTCTCCTTTCCTCCCCTTCCCCATGGCTATTTTCTACCCTGACTTTATTTATCATTTCTTTGCTTTTCTTTACGGTTTTGCCACATATAAATGTATTCTTAAATAACAGATTGTTAAGTTTTGCATGTTTTTGAACTTCATATGAATGCAAGCATATAGTTCTTTTCTCCTGAAACATGTTCTTTTTATTTTTCTTCAACATATAGGTGCATGAAGTTCATCTATGTTGACATATGCAGCTGTAATTTATTTTCCCTGCTATATTGTATTCCATTTTATGAATCAACTGCAATTTATTCATTCACTTTCTTGTTACTTGAGTCACCAGTTTTCTGCTGTTTGAAACAATGCCAGTGTTAACATAACTGTACATATCTCTTGGGTAAGAATTTCTTTAGGGTATATATTTAGGAGCAGAATTGCAAGATATATAAATATTCTACTTTATTTGAAATGCCATCGTGTTTTCCAAAGTGGTTTTAAACAAAGTTTTTTTTATTATTATTGAAGTACAGTTGACATATAATATTATATTAAAGTGGTTTTAAAAACCAAAAATGTTCAAGATTTCTCATTGTTTGATATCCTTATCAATAATAATTGCCATAGGCATATTTTAAATTTTTGCCAGGGATATTACGGTAGTTGGCTGAACATATCTTTATATTTTTATCTTTATAGTTTTCATTTTTGAATTCAACTTTAACCTCTATCCGAAGGTATCTTTCATCATCTCCCTGTATCACATATTTCTTAGCAATCATTTTAAATAAATCTACTTTTCAGATGCTGAGAAAAGAGCTGGATGATACTGAGATTGACTTGAGGACTAATAGGTGATAACTTACTAGAGTGGCACCATCTGGGTAGTGCACTGGCACAATTTGATACATTCAGAATTTCTTCCATCTCCTTTCCCTCAGTTCCATCCATCCTCCTCCCCAAAACATCAGGTTGTTGCCTGGGATTGAGCTCATGTGACTTCTACACTGCAATAGAAGCTGGCCTCTAAAGTTCACAAGTGTAATTTTTAATGCCTAGGTATATACCTCTGGTATCTGTTTAGCACTTGGAGTCACTTGAGGTGCCTGGGGGGCTCTCCGTTAAACATCTGCCTTTAGCTCAGGTCATGATCCCGGAGTCCTGGGATCAAGCCCCACATCGGGCTCCCTGCTCAGCGGGGAGCCTGCTTCTCCCTCTCCTCCCTGCTCATGTTCTCTCTCACTATCTCTGTCTCTCTCAAATAAAGAAATAAAATCTTAAAAAAAAAGAAGAATTTGGAGCCATCTGCTGAATTCTATGACTGCTAAAATTAAAATCTAAAAACTCAATGCAGTATTTCTTATAGATCTACTTTATTATGATTAATGCTCAAGTTCAGCTTAGAGATGTTTCCTTATGGTGGCAACTAAGGTGATCACACATTGCGGGGTGAATCGGAGAATACTTCTGACTCCGTTATCCTGGAATGGAATGCATATTCCATTTTCACCTAAACAACAAAGGTTTTGGTAACTTTGTTTGGGGGCAGGTGGTGGCGGGAGGGAAGGAGTCAAAGCTGTTAGTAATGGTGAAGGTGAAACATGAGAATACTCGGACAACGACGAAACTGAAGTTTAACTGTACTTAATAAATACTCAGAGTTTAATCCTCATACCAAAGAAGTAGCTGCTATCATAATATCCCTATGCAGGTAAGGAAACCGAGATGCAGAGATGTTAAATCAACTTGGCCAAGGATCTCGTATAACTGCAAAGATGTAGCTAATACAGAGACAAAATACATAGGCGAATAGACTTTTTGTTTTTGAAGGATGCCAAGAGTTTGAAGTTATTTTTCTTTTCTTATTTTAATCACATTTCTATTTTCTGTAAAAAGCCACACTCCAAAGTCTTATTCTTAGATTTCTGGCAGCTTGGACATCTAGCCAGATGATTGGAATTTCAGTCACTTTTTTTCAAAGTACTTATTTGTAGGTGGTAGTGTTACTTTCGAACCCTACTTTGCATTTTTTTTCTGGGGAAGATTTGAAAAAGCCATCTGGTTAACATTACCCTGAAAAATTCTTCTCTGAGTGGAGCTTCCTAAGAAGAAATTATAGGAGGAGAGTGTGGTAGAAAGCCAGGCAGAACACAAATAGAAACATCTAGAGACTGAAGCCCTGCATTCTGATACTTATGAGAACTATCTTTCCCTACCATAAATTCACTTTTCTTCCAGCTCTTTTCTTCACTTTTCCTTTTGAGGAAAGATTTTTTTTTTGAATGAAACTGTTTCTTGAGAACACTTTTCTAGCTCTTGCTGAGGTTTAATCTTGTTCACATACTGCTTGTTTGATTTTGAGCTGTGGGCTCTTTTCCTATTAGCTGTCTCTTCTATAGGTTTTTATTACCACCATCTTCCTCCTCCCCAATAGGGACATTCTTGTTGTTACCCTTTAACTAGAGGAGAATCTGGCAAATAATAGGTGCTCAGTAAATATTTGTTGGCTAGCTGAATGACTGCTTACATGAATGAACAAATGAATTAGTGAGTAAAGACCTTTCCAGGAAGGAAAGAAACAAGATCAAAGAGAAAAGAGAGTACACTTGAAACAAATCATTACTGTGAACTTTGTAAAGAAGTGTAGGTGATACTGACTTTATTCTTTTTACATTTCCCTAGCATTTGTTAACCTTAAGAAGTCCACATATCCGTGTAACTTTAGGGCTCAGCTTAGAAAAATCAAATGATATTCTAAAAATGACTTTTGGATCAATTTAAAAGATTAGTTTTTTTTTGGGGGGGGGGGTCTAATTGATTCATTTAATTGCAGTTCTTCTATCCAGTGATTTGGAATCTTCCACTAATGTGTTAGATCTTCATTGCCTAGTAAATTACTCTCATTCACAGAATATGTCTTTTACTTTGAATCTTTTAGTATATTTTCTCATATTGAATCATACCTGTTTAAAAAACATTCATGATAACAAAATTTGAGATATTGATTGGCATTTATTGCAATTCTTATTTTTGTCTTCATAAAATTAAACTTTCAAAAGGTAACTTTCAGGTTCACAGACTTTAGCTGTTATCATATCCTTTGAATTGATATTTTTTATTTTCCTCTTAATACATTCCTGTATTTTCCAAAATTTCTCCAATAAACCTTCATTATCTTTATTAATCATAGAAAGCAATAGATTCTATTAGCACCTCCTCCCTCCAAATCAGCCATTTATCACTGAACAAATTGCTCCTCAAATTTATATTTTTTGTAGAAATTTCTTTTTTTATTTTTAAAGATTTTATTTATTTATTCATGAGAGACACAGAGAGAGGGAGGCAGAGACATAGGCGGAGGGAGAAGCAATCTCCACGGATTGCTCCCCCAATGTGGGACTTGATCCGGGAACTCTGGGATCACGCCCTGAGCTGAAGGCAGATGCTTAACCACTGAGCCACCCAGGCGTTCATTTTTGTAGTAATTTCTGAAGGCATGAGAATTACTATAACGCTAATTTCATCTTGAAATGCCTAAGGGCTCTCTCCAAGAGAATGAATAGGGAACTACATTCACAGTGTATCCATGGAGAATTTGCAATTGTCTTCTTTGATTGTACTGTCCTCAATATCCAAGTTGAAATTGTATGCTGATATACTTAAAGTGATTTAGAACATATGAGTTTATTTCCTTTTCTTTATTATATCCATTGTTTTCTTACATGTAAAACAAGGATCAGGAATAATTGTTAAGCTTTGTTTTAGTTCTGATACTCTCTAATCTTTCACTAAGGTTGTTCTACAATAAATTCATTAGAGGTAGAATTATGGAGTATTGTATCTTGAATTCCCAAGGACACTGTTCATCATTTGAGCCAGGATATGTTCTCAAATTGTATACAAAAGAATGCACGTTGAAAGTATACCCATGACCTGTAAGGAATCACACTGGATAGGGAGAAGTTGATAAGTTTGAAGAGGGACACCTGGGTGGCTCAGCGGTTGAGCGTCTGCCTTCAGCTCAGGGAGTGATCCCAGGATCTGGGATCGGGGCCTGCATTGGGCTCCTTGCAGGGAGCCTGCTTCTCCCTCGGCCTGTGTCTCTGCCTCTCTCTCTCTGCGTCTCTCATGAATAAATAAATAAAATCTTAGGAAAAGACAAGTTTGAAGGGTTTAATTCTATAATATTCATCTAACTCTATCCTATATCTCTGGTGTCAGTCACTCCTTCCTAATTAAAAAGACATCTGTGTATCTCCATGTGACATTACCTAATGAAGAGGAACTTTCTAGAATTTCGTTCAATCTTTTATTTCTCTAACTATAGAACCTGTTTATAACCTAGTCTCCATTAATGAAATTCCATCCAGCTACCTCATGACTTTCATACACATTGCTAGGGAAATTCAGGATGTTTCTGCTCTGTTTTTAGAAGAGGTAGTGGCCTTTGGACCGATTATGAATTAAGAAAAAAATATGTAACAGGAATTTTCTTTTCCAAGTCCATTTTCTTTCTTTCTTTCTTTCTTTCTTTCTTTCTTTCTTTCTTTCTTTCTTTCTTTCTTTCTTTCTTTTTTTTGTCCAAGTCCATTTTCAATTCTGCTGAAGGGAGTCAGTGAAACTTGGTAGTTAAGTGGTTAAAAACAACAGGCTTGGAAACAAACAAACCTGTTTGCCTCCCAGCTGTACTTTCAACTTCTGCCTGCCCTTGGACAAGTTACTTTCCAACTCTGATCCTCAGCTTTGTCATTAGTAAAACAGAGATAATAATAGAACTCGTTTTGTATAATTGTTTATGAGGAATAATTACATGCCATATACAAAGCGCTTTGCATTCCATTTAGTCAAGCAATACTTATTGAGCACTAGAAATGTGCCAGGCACTCCGCCAAGCTCCTGTCCAATTCAGGACTGTTCTTTTTCTTCCCTCAAATTTTTATCTAACTTCCATTCCATCAGGTCTCAGTTTATTTTTTTTAAGACTTTATTTATTTATTCACGAGAGACACAAGGGTCTCAGTTTAAATGGCACTTTCTCATAAAAACTTCTGTGTTAGTTCAGATCCTCCAAGAAGCTAATGCCAAGACAGGATTAGACATGCAAGAGATTTATTAGAGGAGATTTCTGTGGAAGAAAAAGAGAAGAAAGAAGAAAGAAGCAGGGAGAGACTCAGATTCCAATGCAAGTCTGACATCTGTTGAAGGAGAGGAAGAAGGAAGGAGAATTGGGTAGAAAAAGATTGCAGTACTATCTAAGAAAGTTTTAGTTTGGCCATCAGGGAGTTTCTGATCCAGAATTGCCCATTAGAGGAGTCCTGTGTCCTGCAGGAATGGGCTGCCACTAGCATCTCTGCTGTGCTCAGTTATTGGCTGGTTGAGGTTCAGGAGAGGCATAGGTTCAGCTTCAGGTGTGCTGGATCTGGAGAGGCAGTCATTGGAGTTGTCAGTCAACTACGCTCCTCACATAGGAGATCTCAGGAATGCATGTCCATAGCCCTCATACTTCCATATGGGTTGGAACCCCAGTCAGTTGCTGTTACAGAAACATGTATTTTCCTTTTCTCTGTTACTACCATACACATCAAATTTTGTTTTCTAAATCTGTGAAGGTTACTGTCTCTGAACTGTCAGCTATTTGAGGGTAGGGACTGCATCAATCTTGCTTACCATTGCTTCCCCCAGATGCACAAGAGGTACCAGTTGTAATGGCAGAGAACAGCTACAAAGTACAACAGTAGTCATTATTGTTACCCACTCTATTCTGTTCTGCACAACAGCCACATCCAAATCAAAGCACTGCAGTCTCCCACTGCAGTATAAATTGCAGATTTCAGTTTAATGTTGTTTTCTTTGGAGCATCTTTATTTCATTTTGTCTTGGGGAGAGGTTCCACTTTTACTTTTAACATACATCGAAGTGCAATCAAAAGTGGTGAGGTGTTGAAGATGGATTTTTGAATGTACTAAAGTATATTCACGCATAAGGAAATTGGAGCATTTAGTTTCCAGTTGTAAATTCTCTTCACTTCTTTAGGGGGTGGAATCTGAAGATCTTTCTTCTGGGCCCAGAAAGCTATCTGTGGAGACTGGTGATTGTCAGCTTCTCTCTAAAATGACCTACTTCCTCACCCCTATCTCCTTTTCAGAAAGCAAAATTTTCATCAAATTTAGCAGAATGTGTTAGGGAGATAAGAATGGGGATGTAAGGTAATATAAAAGATGAAGGAACCTAGAAGTTGTAGTTGATCACACATCACGAAAGAGTTCAAGATACCCATCATATCAAATTAACAAGTACAGAACCACACTATCAAAAAGTCCTGAGTCCCTCAGACCTTGGGAAGGAGTTCCAGACACCTTGGGAAGGTGTTCCTGACTCCTTCCCAAAACTGGCGGTTGAGTGGGGGAGGGGGCAGGGAGGAGGAGGCCTAGGATGCTGGAGTCGGGCTATCTAGACTCAGGGCTTATCTTTGGCATTATTTGTGGGACATTGAGCAAGTTGCTTGATTTCACTGAGACTTAGTTTTTTCACCTCTACAGTGAAGATAATGAAAGTAGTAATCCTAGAGGCCTGTTAATCAGATTATAAGGGATCATTTTTGTAAAGTGCTTAGCAAGGTGTCTGGCCTATAGCAAGCTCCCAATAAATCTCTACTATCAATTCTCTGGACTTCTGCCTTACTCTGCTCCAGACATTTTCAAAATGTGACCATAGTCAGTTTGAGGAGCCAGGAGGTCAAAATTATTTTTATAATAACAGTAAGGATTTATTTCTCTTTTTCATTGTTTTATCATTTGCTTTGGTAGTTCAAAAGCAAATCACTGTAGACCACAACATACTATTTCACACCCATTATGGTGGCTATAATAAAAAAGATAGGCAATAACAAATGTTGGGAAGTATGTGGAAAGATTGGAATACTCATACACTGTTGATGGGGATATAATGGTGAAGTCACTTTGGAAAAGAGTTGGCAGTTCCTCAAAAAATTAAACACAAGAGTTACCATATGACCTAGCAATTTCACTTCTAAGTATATACCTAAAATGCTTGAAGATGTATGTTTAAACAAAAACATGAATGTTCATAGCACCATTATTCATGATAGCCAAAACGTGGAAACAATAAAATGTCCATCATCTGATGAATGGATAAACAAAATGTGGTATATCCACACAATGGAATATTGTGCTGGTTAATACTTTTTAAAAAAATATTTTATTTATTTATTCATGAGAGACACAGAGAGATAGAGAAGCAGAGACTTAGGCAGAGGGAGAAGCAGGCTCCATGCAGGGAGCCCGATTTGGGACTCGATCCCGGGACTCCAGGATCACACCCTGAGCTGAAGGCGGATGCTCAACAGAATGTTGAGCAGCATCCCTGGCTTCTGGTCATTAGATGTCAGTAGCAACCACCTCCAGTCCCAAGTTATGACAACCCAAGATGTTTCTGGACATTGCTAAATAGCCTCTGGGGGCAAAATCACCTTCAGTTGAACACTGTTGCACAAATCAATAGTCCTTATATTCTTTACTGTCATTCTTTTGCTGTTTTTAAAAAAATTACAACTTTAATTAAGAATGTTCTTAATGAAGCTGTAAAAATTATTAATTCTAATGGCTACTGACCCTTGAATTCACATTTTAAAAAATATTCTGCTTAAAAAAATAAGAAGTATTCATAAGTTACTTTTGTTACAAACTAAAGAACTATAATTGTCTCTTGGAGAAAAACTGTGGGATTGAGTTGCAAGCTGAACTAACTTCTTTTAATATTACGGAATGCCATTTTTATTAAAATATCTATTGACAGACAAACTGGTTATTTAGACTTGGGCATTTGACAAATATTTTCTCAAAAATAAATGAAATGGAACCATCAGTTCAGGGAAAACAAACGATATTTGTTGTCATTGATATAATTGAGCTTTCAAGAAAATAAACTGTGAAAGTTGCCTCATCACTGTGATCTTGACAGCTTCCAAATACTTAGATTCTTCTGATAAGATTGGAAGTGATATTAAGAAATGGGATATTTTGATAGCGTAGGATGAAACATGTCAACATTTTGAAGATCTGCATAACTCAATGAACCGATATTTCCCAATGAAAATGGGATTTTAAAATTGTGCATAGTTTAAAAGATTCACTTAAAGTGCAACATGGACCAAAAGATTTTTCTGTTTAAAAAATTTTTAATAGCTTGTTTAAGATATAATTGACTCATAATCAGCTGAACATTTTTACACATGCATACACACATGAAACTATTACAACAATCAAGATAGTTAACGTGAGTAGAGCTTTCAACTGTTTCCTTGTACTCCTTTGCAATCTCTCCCTTCTGGCCTTCTCAGCCCTCTGCCCCCAGCTCTCATTTTTCAGTCTATCATGGACTTCTTTTTTCTCCCTAAAGATTGGTCTTCATGTTCTAGAATTTCATATAAATGAGATCATACAGTATGCACTATTTTTTTCCCAATTTCTGTCACTGATATAATTGAGATTAATCCACGTTTTTTTACATATCTATAGTTAATTTCTTTTTATTCTTGGTAATATTCCATTGTATGGATACTGTGATTGTTCATTCACTTATCTGCTGACAAACATTTGTGTTGTTTCCAGTTTTTGCCTATTATGAACATAATTGCTATGAACGTTTGTGCACAAGTCTTTGGGTAAACATATGTTTTCGTTTCTTTTGGATAAATACCTAGGAGTATAACGTCTGGGCAATGTAAATATACATTTAACTTTTTAAGAAATTGCCTCTTTTCCAAAGAGGTTGTACATTCCCATTAGTGGTTATGAGAGTTCCAATCACTCCACATTCTAAACAACAGTTGGTATGGCTGGTCTTCTATTTTACCATTAAGTAGGTAGGTAGTACTATTTCATTGTGATTTTATTTTCTCTAATGCCTCATAATATTGGATATCTTTTCATGTGCTTATTTCTCATTCATATAACTTCTTTGGTGAAGTGTCTATTCAAACTTTATGCCCATTTGTTTATTGGGTTACTTAATTTCTTCTTATTGAGGTAGGAGAGTTTTTCGGGTTTTTTTTTTTCTGTGCTTTTTGAGGTACAAGAGATTTAAAAAATATACATTCAGGGTGCAAGCTCTTTACTAGATATATGATTTGCAAATACTTTTTTCAGTTTTGGCTAGTCTTTTCATTTTCTTAGTGTCCTGAAAATAAATGCTTAATTTTGATGAAGTTCAGTTCATTACTTTTTTGTCATTTAAGGATAGTGCTTTAGGTATCATACCCAAGAAATCTTTGTCTAGCCTAAGGTCACAGATATTTTTTCCTGTTTTCCTCTAGAAGTTGTAAGTTTTATGTTTAGACCTATTATCCATTTTGTGTTTTCATGTGTTATTTTATTCATTCATTCATTCACTCATTTATGCCTATGAATACTCACATGTTTGAGTATTAGTGAAAAATCTTTCTTTTTTCCCACTGAGGGCCTTTGTTGAAATGAATAATTTTGGAACTTTATAAAAAAACTCTATTCAGTTTTGTCAATCTTTTTTTCTTTACACCAATATAATCTGGCTTAAAGTAGCCTTATAGTAAATATTGAAATCAGATAGTGTAGTGTAAATTCTTCAAGTTTGTTCTTCACTCTCAAAGTTGTTTTGGTTGTTCTAGGTCCTTTGCATCTCCATATAAATTTTAGAATTCTTTTGTCAATTACAAAAAAAAAAAAAAAGCGTGCTGGGATTTTGATTGAGATTGTGTGAATCTACAAATTTGTGGGAGAACTGACATTTTTACAGTCTTGAGTCTTCTGAACCATGAACATGGTATATCTTGCTGTTTGTGTTGTCTTTTCTTAAAAAAAGATTTATTTAGGATGTCTGGGTGGCTCAGCGGTTGAGGGTCTGCCTTCATCGGCTCAGGGCGTGACCCCGGGGTCCCAGGATGGAGTCCCACATCAGACTCCCTGAATGGAGCCTGCTTCTCCCTCTGCCTGTGTCTCTGCCTCTCTATGTGTCTCTCATGAATAAATAAAATATTTAAACAAACAAACAAACAAACAAAAAGATTTATTTATTTTAGGGTGAGAGTGTGCATACATTCATGAGTGGGGAGAGGGGCAGAGGGAGAGAACCCTCAAGCCCACTCCCCAGCTGAGTGTGGAGGAGGACTCACTAACTTCATCAAGACTGCAGGATATAAAAATCAATATACGAAGCCAACTGTATTTGTCTTCTACTAATACTGTGCAATCTGAAATTGAAATTTAAAATACCATTTAAAATAGCATCAAAAATATGAAATACATCAGGGTAAATTTGATAAAAGACATTCACTGAAATATCTGTACACTGAAAATACAAAATATGCTGAGAGAAATTTAGGAAGACACAAACATGTGGGGCGCCTGGATTGTTTAGTCAGTTAAGCATGGGACTCTTGGTTTTGGCTCAGGTCATGATCTCTGGGTGGTCAGATTGCGCCTTGCTTGGCTCCATGATCAGTGTGGAGTCTGCTTGGGATTCTCTTCCTCTTCCTCCGCCCCTCCCCCTGCTTGTGTATGCTCAAGCCCTCTCCCTCCCTCTCTCTCTCTAAAATAAATACATCTTAAAATACATGTATATTTTATATCTTTTATCAAGATATATATATATATATGTCAAAACTACGAAAAGGCTGAGTGGCTCTATTTACATCAAAGTACACTTTAGAGCAAAAAATATTACTAGGAGTAAAGAGGTTTTATAAACTGGACCATTCTTATAAAATGGTTCATTTCATAAAATACTTTTTGGTCAGCTTCATTATGGATAAATTCATCTAGATAACAGAACAATTATAAATGTAAAAAAGCTTAGGCAACTAACAGCAGAATTCAAAATACATGGAGCAAAACTCACAGAACACGCAGAATTAGAAGAAGCCATAATTATAGAGTTCAATACTCCTCTCTTAATAATTAATAGGATAAATAGACAGAAAATCCGTATATTTTAAATCATCCAGGATTTAAAAGATTTGAACGGTATCAACAAACTTGATGTGATTGACATTTTTGGACATTTCACCCGGCAACTGTGGAATACACATTCACCTTAAATGCACACTGAATATTTATCAAGACAGACCATATTCTGGGTCACAGAATAAATCTCAATAAATTGAAAATGATTCAAATTATGCAAAGTATGTTATCAGATTAGAATGGAACTAAATTAGAAATCAGCAACAGAAAGATGTCCGAAAAATTCCTCAATTTTTGGAGACTGCATAACACACTAATAATCCATGGGTCAAAGAAAGAAATATACAGGGAAATTAGGAAGTATTTTGAAATGAAGGAAAAGGAGAACATATTAAAATGCGTGAGATAGGCATCCCTGGGTGGCTCAGCGGTTTGGCGCCTGCCTTTGGCCCAGGGCGCGATCCTGGAGACCCGGGATCGAATCCCATGTCAGGCTCCCGGTGCATGGAGCCTGCTTCTCCCTCTGCCTGTGTCTCTGCTTCTCTCTCTCTCTCTCTGTGACTATCATAAATAAATAAAAATTAAAAAAAAATAAAATGCGTGAGATGTAGTTAAAGCGATACTGTGGGGACACATCCCACCAAATGCTTGTATCACAAAAGAAAACATCTACCATCAGTGATCTCAGTTTCCGAGTTAAAAAACCAGCAGATAAAGAAAATACACCTTAAAAATAAAGCAGAAGAAAGGAAATAAACCTAGGAGCAGAAATGAAAACAGGGCACAAAAATAAGGAAAAAATAGGAAAGCGAAAGACGACTTGGGGATGCGAGATCAGGCAAGTTGATAAGAGCGATCAGGAGAAAAGATGACACCAATCACCCGTTTCAGAAAAACGAGGAATTCTTCTGTAGGTGTCCAAGGGAAATAAAGGAATATGGTTAGAAGGTTGACATCGACTAATCCCGACAAGTCATTTTCACGACTATTAAAGCTCCTTCCAGAGCAAATACTAGGTATTTGTTGAATAAAGGAGTATCAGCTATTATTACCAGCAGGGCGCCGAGCCCAGGCCCGCCCCCCCACGGGCCGCGGTGGAAAAGCCTAACAGCTCGGCGCTCACACGCCACGGAAAAATGGGTCAGGGAAAGACTTTCTTTTTTTTTTAGATTTTATTTATTTAACCATGAGAGACCCTGAGAGAGGGAGAGCGAGCCCGAAGGAGCAGCAGGCTGCACGCGGGGAGCCCGACGCGGGCCTCGATCCCGCGACCCGGGGGTCACGCCCTGGGCCGCAGGCGGCGCTAAACGGCGGGGCCGCCCCGGCCGCTCAGGCGCAGACGGTCGGAGGAGGAGACGCGCGCATCGCGGCGGCGCCCTAGCCCTCCGCGACCCCGGCGCCCGCCGCCGCCGAGCCTCCCCGCGCCGCCGCCGCGGGCTGCCCAGCCAGGCGCCTGCGCACTGCAGCCGCGCCGCGGGAAGGGGCGAGGCGGCCGCCGGAAGTGTGACCCCTGGCTCCCCGCGCGCGGTTCGCATCCGGGGTCGTGGCGGCCTTCCGGGGGCTCCTGACAGGGCTTCCTACGCCGATTTCTCGGCGACTTTCGGGTCTTCCGCTTCTTGCTCCCGCCCCGCACTCGCCACACGCTGGCCGGCCCTGAGTTCCTCCGGAGTCGCTCCTCCCCGGCCGCCGAGCGCGGGGTTTAGCTCGCGGGCCGGGCCTGCTGCGGCTGGAGGGGGGCGCCCGCCGCGCGCGCCGAGCCCTCGCTGCTCGGGCCGTGGGCCGTGGGCCGTGGGCCCTGGGCGGGCAGCGCCGGTCGGCCCGGCAGCCCTCCCCCGGCTCCCCTGTGAGTGAGTTAGCGGCCTTCGGAACGGGACGCGGTCGGGGAGGCCGGGCCGGGCGGGGCGGGGCGGGGGCTCCTCCTGCAGCCGCGCGGCGCGGCTCCCGGGACGGCTCGGGCTCGCGCGGCCGCCGGGCTGCTGCGCTCCGTGGGAGAGGCGGGCCACCGCCTCGGCCGGCTCGCTGCCCTTCCGCGCGCCCCGCTCTCGGTCTAGGACCTCGGGAGGAAGAGTGCCCGGGACTCCCGCGCGGTGTTTCAGAGGGCGCTGAGCCGCCGAGGTGAGTGTCTGCGTCGAGGACTCGAAATCTGAGACGTGTGTTCGCGGGGCCTCCGTTCTTGGGCTGGCGGTAGGTGCGAGGGGGCTCTCGGCGTCGTGCCGCCCCTCCCGTTGACGCCCCGTCCGGAGGCGAGCCGGGGCCGGAGCAGGGGGGTGGGGGCGAGCCCGGGGCGGGGGCGGGGGGCCGAGCCCGGGGGCCTGTGTGCGTCGGCCCAGGGCCCCCTCTGGTTCTCCGCCGTCCAGCCCTTTGTTTAAAGTGGCACTTCTTGCCAGAAGGGTGAACGGAAAGGAAACGCGCTGTAAAACTTAGGCTGAGTCGGAACTTGTTAACCGGCGATAGTGATTTTGGGGAGGGAAGATCATAACTGAACACGACATCTGTGTGTGTATTATTGGTAACGTAGTATTTCTGTGAATAGTGTCTTGTATGCTGTTTTGCTACAAGGTTGTGTTTTTTTTTTTTGGATATTTTTTTTTTTTTTAGATTTTATTATTTTTTTGAGAGCAGAGAGGCAGAGGGAGAAGCGGACTCCCCGCTGAGCAGGGAGCCCGATGCGTGACCTGAGCCTAAGGCAGCCCCCAGATGCCCTCCTACACGCTCTTTTTTTTTTTTTTATTTTAAAGATTTATTTATTTATTTATAAGGGGGGGGGGGAGACAGAGACACAGGCAGAGGGAGAAGCAGGCTCCACTCGGAGCCCGACGCGGGACTCGATCCCGGGATTCCAGGATCGCGCCCTGGGCCGAAGGCAGGCGCCAAACTGCTGAGCCACGCAGGGATCCCCCTCCTACACGCTCTTAATATGTACAGCCAAGAGGCTCATAGTGGCCAATAATAGTGACATAATTTTGTTGATGTGTTAGCCCCAATGATATCTAGTCCGGAAATGCCCCCATAATATTGGCTTTATGTGAAACAGGCCATTTACCAGTCATTTTAGAAGTGTCTGTTTTAAACCACATGACAAGACTAATGTTTAGCTCTTGGATGGATCTAATTCTTTTTTTTATATATATATAAATTTGTTTTTTATTGGTGTTCGACTCTAATTCTTAAAAAGGAATGTCCTTTTGAAAGCCTTCAGATAGTTTTGGCAACGGGTGAGCAGGATTTAGGAATTGGGACTTTTTGGATTGTGG
Organism: Canis lupus dingo; assembly: GCF_003254725.2. Taxonomy (NCBI): domain Eukaryota; kingdom Metazoa; phylum Chordata; class Mammalia; order Carnivora; family Canidae; genus Canis; species Canis lupus. The sequence goes on along the minus strand of NC_064245.1, from coordinate 27,240,057 downwards.
AGAAAAGTGAGTTTAGGAGATCAGAGGCGTAGGCGTTTGGACACAGTGGGCAGATGACTTGGTTTAGATGCCACAGTTCTGGCTTTTGACTTTTATCCTAGGAGATTCTGCTTTCCGGGAAATCCTAGGATGAAGGATTTATGTAACCTTGAAAGTTCTCTAATTGATTGTGGAGGAGAGGTCAGGTTTCGGAGAGAAATTCCAGGTTGTGAGTTACAGGAGCAAATACTGTGTCAGTAGGAATTACTTTGTAAACTACTCTTATACAGCCCGTGGCTCTCATGTATGATTATCTACAAGTAAACCTGTGTAATTTCCCATTGGGTCAGCCTTAGTCAAGAAGCAACTTTTAAGGTTCTTTCCTTAAGACAAGAACCAAATCCAACAGTTTTTTTTTTTTTAATTTTTATTTATTTATGATAGTCACAGAGAGAGAGAGAGAGAGGCAGAGACACAGGCAGAGGGAGAAGCAGGCTCCATGCACCGGGAGCCCGACGTGGGACTCCATCCCGGGTCTCTAGGATCGCACCCTGGGCCAAAGGCAGGCGCCAAACCGCTGCGCCACCCAGGGATCCCGAATCCAACAGTTTTTAAAACACTTCAGAAGTTCTCAGATTATACTATTTTATAGTCCTATACATATTGAGAAACTGATAACTCTTGAGCTAAGAAGAACAGGATACCACCAATATCTGATTTTATTTATCATGAAGTTGTATCTGCTATTTACCACAGTTAACACGGACTAGCGTTTTATGTAGATTATTGTGGAGACTTAGTGAAGAAGCCTTTCATTCAGAATAAAGAAAAAAAATTAAGATTTTGTGGAGGTCTCCGTAATTCTGCTGTGGTAATAGTTTTGCTGGATTTTATATTCTAAATTTAGAGTCCGTTTAGAAGTGATCCCTTATAATGTATGACAGGTTATTATTTTTGGGTAATTTTAGATTATTCATCAAAATCAGTGTTGAAAGGTATTAGAAAAAATATTAGAAGGAGGAATCGAAATTACTGGACTTTGAGCTTACTTCCTTATCTCTGGATGGTCATGCAGGATGCCTAGGCTGTGGAGCATTGAATTCTGTTGGTTAATTTCCGTAGGCATGATCCTACTGTGAAAGCTGGCCTAGTTAAGAGCCAGACTTGAGGGCCAAGATTCATAATGAGGAGGACCTGACAGATACGTGGTTGTGGAGGGACTGCAAAAGCTTCATTGCTTATCTGGAAATTTGGGATAGGCTGAACTAGATATCTGTCTTAAGGTAAACTTTTGGCTGTGTAATCATTGTAAGCTTTTAAGCCTTGGATAATTTGGTCATTAGCTTTGTAGAGTACTACTGGGCCACAATACATCTTTTGACTTAGTTTGGATCTTAATATGTCATGGAATAGAAATAAGGTGGAGTCTGGGCTGACATGTCATTTTGGGTCTAAAAGTCTCAGTATATGTGGATAGGACTTTATATGGGCCCAGAAGAAAAACACAAGCATATAATTTGTAGATGTAAACAAAGTGTCTAGAATTTTAACTGTGAACTGATTTAAATAAATCTGAGAGTAGAACATTTTAATTTTAGCTTTTCTGAATACAAATTCCTTCCCTTGTTTGGTGAGATCTATAGTATTTATATTCCAACAAAATGAAATATCAAGCAAAATTCATTATAATGAATTATATTTAATGTCATTTTCTCATGAATCTTATGATAAGATTTATGTTTTATGAGAGTTTGGGTCAGGGAAGCAGAATAAAGAAGGCCAGGAAAGAAGAGCGTGAACCTGGGCAAGGGTAGAACAGGTCTTTGATTGCATGTCTTGAATCTTGCTTTCTGTGATTGAGTGAGTTTTTAATAAGGGGTTGTCTGGAATCCTGCATGGTTCAAGATAATTTGTTTCCTCTGAGCAGTGAAAATCAGTGAGTACAGCTTAGCAATTATGATAGGATTGATTTTTTTTTTTTAACTCTACAATAGGAAGTATAGACCTGTTGTTGAAAAGAGTTGATAAATTCTTTTCTGGAGGTAACAACTTGTCTCTTGTTCAGATTAGGGAGTTGGACACTTTGGATGAGATCTGATGGTGTCCCAAGACTCTTGTTCACAATCCATTATGAACCCTGGACTGGTGAATCTCATTATCTGTGGTCAGCCTCAGGAATTTTAATCTTAAAAAATTGAAAGAAGAACAAAATTTGTATGAGTGATTTATTAGTTTCTTCCCAGATCTTTGTCTTCTTTCTTGTTTTCTCCTGCTTCAATTTTTCCACCCAACTGGTCTCAATACCCAGAGGTAGCTACCATTTCTTTTAGCTGCTTAAGTGTTATTTTCTTCTTTTGTCCTAAAAAAACCCCCAAACAAACAAAAAAACTTAAACCTTCTATACCTTGTTTTTAAAATTGACATCTACCAAAAATGAGGAATTAGCACCTTTATATGCCCTCTTTTATCATTAAATTGTGATGTACAGGGCAGCTCTGGTGGCTCAGCGGTTTAGCACCTCCTTCAGCCCAGGGCATGATCCTGGAGACCCGGGATCAAGTCCCACATCAGGCTCCCTGCATAGAGCCTGCTTCTCCTCTGCCTATGTCTCTGCCTCTCTCTGTGTCTCTCATGAATAAATAAATAAAATCTTTTAAAAAATGTGATGTACATGAATATGTAAATACATGTAATATATAGTATGTATAATCCTTAAATATAATATGTAATAAATGATATATAATGAACATATAACATTTTTTTTAAACTAGTATGAGTTATTGTGAGAACCAGATAGGTAATGATTATATTTCCTTTTTTATGTGACTTTTTGAGAGTTTTTTGTTGCTCTTGTTTGTTTAGTCATTTCCTTTTAACTTGCCACTTTTCTGTTCCTATGAGTATTTCTGCTCTGTTAGCAGAACTTTGTGGTCAGATACATCAAGTAATCTGCCAGTAAAGTTTTAAGTTTTTTTTTTTCCCCTTGGCTATCTTCTTGAAACCCTTTATCCTATTGTCTCTAACTTAAGCTGGTAGCTTCCCTTCACCATCATTCTGGAGAATTTACTTTGTCTCTACTGTACAGAGCACATCTCCCTTTTCATGGATCCCAGGTTTTGTTTTGTTTTTTTGATACCCTACATGTCTGAACATGTTTGTTTGTTTTTCTCCCTTGCCTTGATATTATAGTTGGGTATGGAATTCAAGCTTGAGAGCATTTCCTTCAGAGACTTGAAAGCACAGACTTCATTGTCTTATGGTTACAGTTTCTGCTGTTGCTAATAAGGAGTTTAAAGACATTTCGATTGTCAGCCTTTTATTTATAACATTTTACTTTTCTGTAATGTTTCATAAGCTTCTTTTTCCTAACTTTCTGAAATTTCACCATGGTATATCTTGGTATACACACACACACAAATATATATATATATATATATATATATATATATATATATATATTTTTTTTTTTTTTTTAATGTACTTTGTGCTCATATGGTCCTTTAATTCTCAGGATTGGCTTTCTTTGGTTTCCTTTGCTTTGCTTTCTCTCTTCTAGAGGAACTCCCATTATGTTGGATATTGGACCATATAGTTTGATTCTCTTATGTTTATTATCTTACTGTCCTGCCTTCTTTCTGCCCTCCACCTGTTTTTCCTTTTTTTTTCCTAAGAGATTTCCTCAGTGTTATATTCTATTTTTTTATTCAGTACTTCTGCTTTCAATTTTGTAATTTCCAAGAGGCTTTTCTGGTTTTTAAATAATATATTCCTGTTTTTCTTTTAAAGATTTATTTATTAGAGAGAGAGAGAGAGAGAGAAAATGCGTGAGCAGGGGGAGGGGCAGAGGGAGGGATTGCAGATTCTGTGCTGAGTGTGGAGGCCAGTATGGGCCACTAGTTTATGACCCTGAAATCACAACCTGAGCTGAAATCAAGAGTCTTTTGGACGCTCAATTGACTGAGCCACCCAGGCGCCCTGAAATAGCATATTCTTGTTATATGTATGCAGTGTTTTTTAAATTAATTGTGAATTTTTTTTGTTTTAATTTGTTTTTGGCATTGTTTTTGTTTATTCCTTGATCTTTTTTTCTAATAGTGATCCATGGATGTTTATATTAAGTGAGAGGTACTAGAAATCTAATTGAAAATTCTGTGTGCATGAGTGGGCAGTTCAGTAGTAGGCTTCACTGTAGGTTGTTAGCAGGCTTAACTTTTCCTTGGTGGAAAACTGTTACTATATTATAGGTTCTTTGGTTACTGTATTATGTGGTTTTTTTTCTCAGTTATTCCATAGATGGATTTTCTAATTGCCTGTGTTGGGAAGGATCCTGTTTTCACTTTGTTGAATTTACTTAATTCTTGCTTTCAGTTTGTTACCTTAACCTATTCTTTGTAAGTTTATAGCCTTTTGGATTCAGTCATTGCAAAGTATAAATATCTTATCTCTTGCCTGGTCATTGAATAGTTCTGATTGGTTTGTACAGTAGCTCCCCCTTATCCACAGGGGAGATAGTCCAAGACCCCCAGGGGAGATGCCTAAAACTGTTGATACTACCTAGCCCTATATATAATGTTTTTTCCATATACATATGTACCTTTAATAAAGTTTAATTTGAGTTACGCATAACAACTAATAAGAAAAGATTAGCAACAACTAATAATAAAGTAGAACAATTATAACAATATGCTGCAATTAAAATTTTATGAATGTTGTCTCTCAGAATATCTTCTACTATATTCATCCTTTATGTGATGATGTAGATGAGATGAAGTGAGGTGAATGATATGTATATTGTGACATAGTGTTAGGCTACTATTGACTTATGGATATGTCAGGAGGATTATCTACTTCTGGGCTGTAGCTGACTGCAGATAGCTGAAACCACATAAAATGAAATCGTGGATAACGGGGGACTGTTATGTATAAATTTTCCCCATTGCTCTGGAACAAGGTCTCTTTTATTGAATGTGTTTTATATAAGTTTTTCATACTTTGAAGAGAATCTCAGATTTTTAGGGTTAGGCAATACAGATTCCTTCCCTGGTTTGAGCAGATCTTTAAGAAAATCTGTAAGATCTATATCCTAGGAATCAGGTTGTCATTTTATGGCTTTTACCTTTAAACAAATTAGATTGGGTATAAACATAAGAATCTGTATGGCTTTTTTTTTTTTTTTAATATTTTATTTATTCATGTATGGCTTTTTAAAATGTCTGTATTGGGTGGTTTCTTTTGTATTATCACAGTATGTGGTAATAACTTGATTTCTAAAAGATCTGTTGATATTAGAGTAAATTCATCAGAAATAAGAAACTTGTATGTATTTTACTATCATTTGAATAATAATATTCTTTTTTTTTGAATAATAATATTCTTAATCTAGATTTAAAACTCATTATTAGCAAGTTCTTTGTTACCTATAGGGGGACTTAGCGATGTGTTTAAATTTTTGAAATAACTGCATACAAAATTCATAACTGATAATTGCTTTAAATATTAGTTACTTGTTAATAAAGAGTTCAGTAGTTAATAAACAGTTCAATATTTTTAACATATAATAATTTGTTTTCAAAATCTATTCTAGGTAGAAGAATACATGTTCACTTTTAGTGAACAAGAGCATGTTCCCAAACTCAATTTTGGGTCGCCCGCCTTTCACCCCAAACCATCAACAGCATAATAACTTCTTTGCCCTGTCGCCAACTCTTTATTCACACCAGCAGCTTATAGATGCACAGTTCAATTTTCAGAATACAGAGTAAGTGTGGTGATATTTTGGTCCATATCATTTAAATTTTTTTTTCTACTTGGCAAAAACCATTTTTATATGAAATATTTGAGGTTAAAATGTCATTGTCTTGTTTTCTTTTGATCGGTGAAATATTTAGTTTTTATGAAATTGTTTTTTATGTTTTTAAGGAAAAAATGTTTATTACTACTGTTCTTTATGTGTTTTTGGTAGCTTGTCAAGAGCTGTGTCTTTACAGCAATTGACATATGGAAATGTCAGTCCAATACAGACCTCAACTTCTCCATTATTTCGAGGAAGGAAGTAAGTATTTCTTACTTAATTATTTTAAATATTTAAAAAATTTTAGGGATATTTTCGTTGATTTATTCCTGCCATTGCAAATTTTAGATGGAATGAAGTTCTATTTTTTCAGAATACTACTTTTAATTGAGATAGTAACTAAAGTAGATGGTTTTCTGTATTAGTTTACTAGGGCTACTATAACAAAGTATAACACACTGGGTGACTTAAAGAACAGAACTTTATTTTCTCATAATTCTGGAGGCCAGAAGTCTAAGATCAAGGTGTTGGCAGGTTTGGTGTCTTCTGAGGCTTCCCTCTTTGGCTTGTAGATAGCTGCCTTCTCTGTGTCCTACATGGTCATGCCTTTGTGTTTTCTGTGTCCTGATCGCCTCTTGTAGGGATACTAGTCATATGGGATTAGGGCCTGCTTTTATATATATATATATATATATATATATATATATATATATATATTTATTTATTCATGAAAGACACAGAGAGAGAAAGAGAGAGAGGCAGAGACACAGGCAGAGGGAGAAGCAGGCTCCATGTAGGGAGCCCGACGCTGGACTTGATCCCGGGACTCCAGGATCACGCCCTGGGCGGAAGGCAGGTGCTAAATTGCTGAGCCACCCAGGGATTCCCCAGGGCCTGCTTTAATGACACCATTATAACGTCTTTAAAGGCCAAATGCCCAAAACCACATTTTTGAGGTACTGGGTATTAGGGCTTAACCATAAAAATTTTGAGGGTATACAGTTCAGCACATAATACCTTCTTTCTAGTAAAGTTTGCTATATGATTTATCTAAATCTTACATGGGTAAGGTTCCATAATATTTTAGTAAAAATTCTTGCATAACTTGAAGCTTTCTATAGAGAAGTCAGAGCCAATTAGTTTTAATCAATTAAAAGAAATGGATATATTACAAAATAATTATAATAGAACTTTAGAGATGATTATTAAAATAAAATTTGGCAGTACTTGTAAAATACTGCTGTTTAAACCTGTATAAACATTCCATAACTATGTCCAATTAAAAATAACACTGAGAATTACTGATCACTCATGTAGTCAGTATTGTTCTTAGGACTTTACAAATGATTAAGTTTCACAACACTGAGATGTTATCCCTCTTCTGTTGAGAAAGATGAAGCACACAGAGGTTAAGCAACTAGTTAATTCAGGTGGAAGCACAACTCGGATGTAGGCAGTCTGGCTCTACATTCTTTGCTTAGACGCACTGTGAGTTCTTCGAAGTTGTTGTGGAAAGCTATCTAATGATGCTGAAAGTATTGACTTTATTCAGATTTTAACTTTTTTGAGATTGTGTGGATAGCTAACTTGTGAATCACAAATGAAAATAAATTCCATTGGCTCAGAGTTAGACATATTTTAAAAACTAAAATTGGGATTCTCAGTAGAAGGCATTTAAAGTTAAATCACTTTTATGTTAAAAGGTACTAAATATGCTCTCATGTTTTTAGCATTGTACATTTTTACCTGTAAGTGAGAGTTCCACATATTTTATGGGTCAAGGAGGGAAGAATCAGTGTAATCCTAAAGGAGTTTTATAATAAAAACGTCAGGTAGTGGTGACCCATAGAATTTTAGAGCTTAAAAGAGATCAGACCATTTCCCGTGGTCTGAAGTATAATTTTTAATTATTTCCTTTTGTTTTTTTATTTTGAAAATTTTATACCTCCAGAAAACTTTAAAGAGCAGTACAATAATCCCCTGTATGTGGTTTACCTAGATTCATGAAAGTTTTGCTACATTTTTTTTTTGCCTCTTGTTCTCTCTACCCCTACTTTTTTCCTAAACCATGTGAAAAAGTTGTAGATATCACTTCATTTTATCCCAGAGCACATTAGTATGTTCCTCCTAAGAACAAGGATATTCTCCTAATAACCAAAATACACTGTCATGCCAAGGAATTTAACATTAATACATTACCATTATCTGAAATGCAATTAATTTTCATATTTCTTTAGTAGTTCATTGTCTTTAAGCTTTTTAATATAATTTTTTCAACTGATGAGCCAGAACTCATCAGGTGGATTTAAAGAGCCTATTTGTTTATTTACTTATTATTTTTTAAGTTTTATTTTTAAGTAATCTCTACATCTAATATGGGTTTGAACTCACAACCCCAAGATTAAGTCTCACGCTCTACTGCTGAGCTGGCCAGGTGCCCCTTAAAGAACCTTTTATTATTAGTGTTTCTATGAATAGAAGTTTTCCCACAAAGTTTTCACTGATGAGATAAAAACATTGGGGTAGTTCAAATGTAGGAGACTAACCCTGATGTACATATGTAGTTTTTTAAAGTAAACATTATTACTACTCATTTTTCCTAGGGTATTTTTCTAAGGCATCTCTTATGTTCACAGTGAATATTTTAAGATTCCTATAGAGCTAATAATGTGGCCTTGCTGAAAGAGTCAGTATTGGTATTTGTTACTTATATATTTTTAATTTTTTCTGTTTGTTATTAGAAAGTTATATCTTTAATCACTAAGGTATATTGCTTGTTTTCAGGAGATTAAGCGATGAAAAAAACCTTCCTCTTGACGGTAAACGGCAACGTTTCCATTCACCCCACCAAGAACCAACTATAGTTAACCACATAGTGCCTTTGTCAGGTGAAAGAAGATACTCAATGCCGCCATTGTTTCATACACACTATGTACCAGATATAGTCAGATGTGTGCCACCTTTTCGAGAAATACCATTTTTAGAACCTAGAGAAATCACACTGCCTGAGGCCAAAGATAAGGTAATAATAATGTGGATTTTAGTTTTAACTTTTGGGAAATTAATATAATGTACTGAAAACACTGGACATACCTAATGTTTTGGATTAAGTAGAATATGCCTTTTTTTTTGCTCTGTTTAAACTATTCAGCAGTTTTCTGTGTAAATTTGATTTTTAAATTTTTGTTAGCTGTTCTTTTATGGAAGTGTAGCTTTCATATCAGGAAATCATATTTTCTCTGATTTATAAAAATCTAGATTAGAGCTCGGAACATTTGATTTCTTAGTTTAGAAAACTCTGTTATTATTTTTATTATAGAGAAACACATTTTCATATAGTTATTGTAATAAAGTGCCAAAAAGCATTTCCTTTTGGGATTTTTGTGTTTGTCATGAGGTTTTTGAATGTCAAAAATAGAGAATCCAGGTGTCACTGAAAGACTAATATATTTAGAGTGATATGAAGAAAGATTTATCAGAAACATTTGTGAAAAACATTTCAAATAAATGAATTGAAGCTGTTTAAAAATTTTTGGAAAATGACATTATCAGGCTTAGGGAACAATGAGTTATTTAACATTAATATTAGAAGCACATCTACTCCCCCCCACCCCCTAATTCTAGGTTATTTAGAAGAGTTTGTAATGTTCTCTTGGCTTGTCTATAGCTTATATTTGCTGTTTTTGCATTTTCTTTTTTTTTTTTTTAAGATTTTATTTATTTATTCATGAGAGACAGAGAGAGAGAGAGGCAGAGACACAGGCAGAGGGAGAACCAGGCTCCATGCATGGAGCCTGATGTGGGACTCCATCCCAGGTCTCTAGGATCACGCCCCGGGCTGAAGGAGGCGCTAAACCGCTGAGCCACCCAGGCTGCCCTGTTTTTGCATTTTCAAAGCTCCTCCACTTTCAAGAAATATGACATTTGTAGGCTAAGGAGAATGATCCTGAAGAGTATAGTGACTGTTTTACTGATCTTTGGGTTCCTAGAAACCAGCATAGGTCTGGAACATAGTAAGTTTGCAGAAAATGTTGGGTCAAAAAAGGAACGCTTGCTTCATTCTTCAGTTGTGCTGCTTTTTATTCCTTTATCATTCTTTCTTTAAGATATAACTGTCATAAAACCCACTCTTTTAAATATATGATTCCGTGGTTTTTAGTGTATTTGCAAAGTGGTGCTGCAATCATTACCACTATCTAATTCTAGTATATTTGCGTCATCCCCAGAAGAAACCTTATATCCAGTAGCAGTCCCTTCCCATACCTGACCTTCCCAACCTGCTCCCCCTGCCTTTGGCAACCACCAATTGATTTTTTATCTCCCAAGGATTTACTTTCTGGACATTTCATATAAATGGAATCATACATTATATTGTCTTGCTTTTTTCATTTAGCATATTTTCAAGGTTCATCCATGAATGTGGCATGTGTCAGTTTTTTGTCTCTTTATAGCTAAATAATATTCCATTTTATAGATCTATCTTATTTTGTTTGTGCATTCATCAGTTGATCAACTCTGGGGCTGTTTCTGTTCTTTGAGTATTTTCAGTAATGCTACTATGAAAATCTGTGTACAAGTTTTTGTGTGGACATATTTTCATTTCTCTGGGGTATATACCTACTGAAATTATTCGTAATGTGGTAACTATAAGTTTTTGAGGAACTGCCAACGTGTTTTCTAAAGTGGCTATGCCATTTTACATTCTCACCAACAGTGTATGAGTGTTCTAATTTCTCTACATCCTTGTCAACACTTGTTATTGTCTTGTTTTTGATTATAGCCATCCTAGTGGGTATGAAATGGTATCTTATTGTGATTTTGATTTCCATTTCACTAGTGACTAATGATGTTGGTCATCTTTTCATTTGCATGTTGGCCATTGTGTATCTTCTTTGGATAACTGTCTATTCAGATCTTTTGCCCATTTTTTAATTGGGTTATTTATTTTTTATTGTTGAGTTGTAAGAGTTCGTTATATGTTCTGAATATTAGACTTCTGTCAGATAAATGATTTGCAAATCTATTCTCCCATTCTGTGGTTTGTCTTTTTCCTTTCTTGTTGGTGTCCTTTGAAACGCAAAAGCTTTTCATTTTAATGAAGTCCAGTATATCTGTTTTTCTTTGGTTGCTGGAGCTTTTGATGATATATATATATAAGAAATCATTGCCTGATCCAAGATCACAAAAATTAATGTCTGTGTTATTCTAAGAGCTTTATAGTTTAAACTTTTAGATTTAGGTCTTTGGTCCGTTTTGAGTTAATTTTTGTATGATATGAAATAGGGTCCAACTTCATTCTTATACTGTTAGTCCAGTAGTCCTAGCACTATTTATTAAAATGATTCTGTCGTTCTTTTGTTATTATTAAGTAGGAAAGCTGTTAGGGAAAACCAGCAGGAGGGAGGAAGAGAGGAAGTAAAATGGGAAAAGACTGACTTGAGAAGTTTTGGTAGTGTTTCCATACCGTCTCCTTCCCCCATTCCCCACTGCCCCATTCATTCTCCTTTCTTTGCTTTCTCATTTTAAAGAAACTCTTGTAATGCTATAGTGTGAAAGCCTGTGGTATGAATCAAATCTGACCAACTCTTTGAATATATAAGGATCTTTTACTATTTTTTGGTTTTTAATGTATATATGCAGGCTCATTTTTTAGTGGAATTTATAAGTATTGAATTTTTCTATATTTTTGCATGTATCTTTATGTCTATAATAGTTAACTGTTAGAACTAACTAAATAACTGCTGGTTCTGCATATAGACTAGGCATATGTTGAGTCTCAGTAAATATAATAATTTATATTAATCGGTATATATCATCCAGTAAAGTATGAGTAACTTTTTCTTTGCTTAATAGCATAGGAAAAGATTCTCTCAAACCTCATGTTTCTCAGAGAAGCATTTATTTCAGAAAGATAAAGGTATATTTTGTTGTTGAGACAATTTCTTTGAGTGCTACTTTCTACCTGCCTAGTTGTAGGAGAAAAAAGGCAAGCAGTTAGTTCTGTGTTCATTCTTTTAAGCGAACACTTTTATAGAAAACTAACATTTATTGCTGTCTTTTCTCTTCTAGGCATTCTACATATCTTATGTCATTTAGTCTTTTCAACAACCCCATGACATGGATATTATCCTAATTTTACTGAGGCTCAGAAAGCTAAATAACTTGCTCAAGGTCACAGCTAGTAAGTGACACAACCAAGATTTGACCCTTGTCTCTGATAATACAAAGAGGAGGAACTTAAGATGCTTAAAATTAAGGGTAGGGAGATGACAGTCTTAGAACTGACTATAACACCAGGTAATCTGTGCCAGTATAGCTGATATTAATAAATGGTTTTCTTGCCAACAGTGTGCTCAATGGTTTGTATTGTTTGCCTCTGTTTACCTCTGCTACAGTGTGAACTGAATGGGAGCTTCAGTGTGAAATAAAAATGGAGTAGTGGTTTGGGGCCTTGAATTCACAATAGAATGCCATTGAAGGTTTTTGTGTAGAGGAATAGCACAACCAGATTGGCATTATGGGGAAGATAGTTCTTGTGGTATAGTGGAATTTAGCTTGGAATAAGGAGGGCCTAGAACATGGATGATTAGAATCTTGGAAGCTGTTAAATTAATTCAGATGAGAGGTGCTGAAGCTTTCAGTTATGGCATGTGGTGGAAAAGATGTGAGAGACCATGCATAAAGAAAATTGGTAGAATGTGTGAAATCATTGAATATAGGGAAGAGAGGAAGAAAGGGGCATTTGTGACTCCAGTGATTTGATTTTGGACTACTTAACAGAGATAAGGAACATAGATTTGGGGTGTATAAATTAATTGAGCAACTAGTCAAGATCTTTTTGGAACTGGGAAGATTTGTAATTTTTGTGCTCTTGTGAAAGCTCGTATTCTGCAAATTGCACACTAAGAATATAGGGCTATGGGAAAATAGGGCTGGAGTAGGTTACTCAAAATCCAAACAATTTTGTAACCAGAACACTATCAAGAGTAATAATCGATACCTTGGGAAATAACTTGGTCAGACCAGGTAGGCAGCTTAATGCTACTAATGCTACTGCAGGGGATATTAAAAACATACAAAATAGAGTTGAGATATTGCCTTGTTGGGCATTGAGACAAGGCAGTTAAAAGTGGAGCTATTCCCCTCCTCCTATCATCCAATTCCAAAATTTTCCCATTCTCTCCATACCTTCCAGCTCCTGATAATCACCGTTCTACTCTGCTTATTAATTTGACTTTTTTAGATTTCATATGTAAGTGAGATGCAATATTTTCTTTTTATGTCTAGCTTATTTCATTTAGCATAATGTCTCCAGGTTTGTCCATGTTGCAAATGGCATAATTTCCTTCTTTGTAAGGCCAAATAATATTCCATTGTGTGTGTATATGTTGTGCCTATGTATGTATATGTATATGTGTATGTATACCACGTTTCTTTATTCATTCATCCATTGACAGACTTTTAGGTTGTTTCCATATCTTGGCTACTATGTTTAATGCTGCAGTGAACATGGAAGTGCAGATATCTTTTTGAGATAGTGATTTTATTTCTTTTGAATATCCAGAAGTGGAATTGCTGGATGATATGGTCATTCTATTTTTAATTTTTGAGGAGCCTCCATATTGTTTTCCAGTGTGGTTGTACCAATTTACATTCTCACCAACAGTGTATAAGGATTTCCTTTTCTCTACATCCTTGCCAATACTTGTTACCTTGAACTTTTTGATAGTAGCCCTTTAACCAGTGTGAGATGATATCTCATTGTGGATTTGATTTGCATTTCCCTGATGATTAGTAATGTTGAGCATCTTTACAGGTACCTGTTGGCTTTTGTGTGTCTTCTTTGGAAAAATGTTTGTTCGGGTCCTTTGCCCATTTTTAAATTGGGTGATTGATTCATTGCTATTGAATCATATGGGTTTCTTATAGATTTTGGATATTAACCCCTTATTGAGTATATCATTTGCAAATATATTTTCCCATTCTGTAAGTGGCTTTTTCATTTTGTTGGCTGTTTCTTGAGCTGTGCAGAAACTTTTTAGTTTGATGTAGTCCTACTTGTTGATTTTAGCTTTTGTTGCCTGTGCTTTTAGTGTTGGGTCAAAAAAATCATTGCAAGACCATTCTCAAGGAGTTTTTACCCTATGTTTTCTAAAGAGTTTTACAGTTTCAGGTCTTATATTTAAATCTTTAATCCACTTTGCATTGATTTTTGTGCATGGTGTAAGATATGGTCTAAATTCATTCTTTTGCATATAGATATCCAGTTTCCCTGACATTGTTGAAGACTGTCCTTTTTCCATTGTGTATTCTTGGCACCTTTGTCAAAGATGGGTTAACTGTATTCGTAAGGGTTTATTTCTGGGCTCTCTAGTGGTCTCTGTGTCTGTTTTTATGCCAGTACTATACTATTTTGATTACTATAGCTTTGTAATATAATTTGAAATTAGGATTGTGATGCTTCCATCTTTGTTCTTACTCAAGATTGCTATAGCTATTCTGGGTTATTTGTGGTTCCATAGGGCTTTTTAGCAATGCTTTTTTTTTTTTTTTTCCTATTTCTGTGAAAAATGCCATTGGAGTTTTGTAGGGATTGCATTAAATCTATAGATTGATTTGGGTACTATGGACTTTTTAACAATTTTAATTCTTTCAATCCATGAATGCGGGATATCTTTCCATTTATTTGTCGTCTTCAGTTTCTTTTGTCAATATTTTATAGTTTTCATTGTAGAGATCTTTCACCTCCTTGGTTATTAAATTTATTCCTAGAGCTCTATCTTTCTAATGGATGTGTCAGAAAAGTTTTGAAAGCTACTGAAATGTATTTTTATGTAGAAAATCTAGGCTAGGACTCTGCACAAAAGGTCCTCAAGTGAAAGCTTGTTTTGTTTTTCCATTCTCCTTTTACTTCTTGGTCAAATTCAGTAATATATACCTAGAAGCAGTCAAACTTGAGAAAGAAATCAGCAATTCAAACTGCCTAATCAGTGTGCCAGTTAATTAAGAAGACTCTACTCCTAATAGAAACATCATAATTTAACACACCAGCAAGGAACATGTCGTTTTTGGCATGAGATTTTCCTGATTTTATTTTAGTTTAGTTTAGTTTAAGAGAAAGGGAATTCAGCATCAATAATGAATTTAAACCATTATTATATATCTAGCTTTATTTTACTCAGTAATTAGTACCAGCTTTTCTGTAGTTACAGATGTAACAAGGATTATGGCAATTTTTGTTGCCTAAGGGGAGAGAGCAAGAGACAGCCTGAGGAATTGCCAATGTTTGTTGAAATGCTTATGAATTAATAACTAATGTTTTCTATACTATATTTAAATTTATTTCCCTTGTCTTTGAAAGCTCTCTACTAACTTGTGTTTATTTTTTCAAATGGCACTTATATTTAGTAAAAAACCTGTTACCATTTTCGTATAGTATATGATCAGGTCTTGGTAATGCCAGCTCAATTTTTACTTTTATTTTTATTTACATGGGGACCCGGGTAATGGGGACAGATGTAGAAGCTGCTGAGAATGACACGTGAAAGTTAGACCTTAAGCTTTATTTATCGACACATTTAAAAACTTTTCTGAATCTCAATCTATACTTGTCCTTGATGGCTTGTGTTGACCTAAGACAACTTCATTGGTAATTTGTTTGGGACTGACTTTGAAGACAGGTTATAATACTTTTTAAGAAAAATGGGCATTTATATTTGGAAGATACGTTATTTTTAGTATTTTATGCTATATGTAGGTAAATCTTTTGTACAGTTTTGAACAGGTACAAGTTTTACTTATAGTGAGAAATAAATATCTTCTACAGTTACTTTTAATTAAAATAATAGATCTTGGGAGGGCAGCCTAAACGGATAGTATTGTAGAGATTGAAACAACTTTAAGAATAATCTATTATATGGGTACTATGTTGGAATAATGGTTTTAAACTAATGAAGAAAAATATGCTTCTGAGTGAAATAAAAGCAATTAAAGAAAATTCCTGAAGTGCTATTTATAATCACCTTGGTATTACATATATGATTTGAATATTTAATTCATCAGCCAAAGAGAATTCATATCATACATTTCATGCCCCACACCAGAATTATAAGAACATTGAGCCATCTTCTGAAATATTTCTCTAAATTTAAGTAGAAGTCTTATTTTAGCATGTTGGTACATTTGTTTTGAGTTTTGTTTTATTTGTACTCTATATTCTGTATGGTGTCTGTTCTAGAATTCGAGAACATAATTTGATAATGTGAATCCCTAAGTAAATAGCTAGATAGTGAGGAGAATTCTTTTGTATAGAAACCTATTAGTTCTCCATTATAGCAGTACTTGAAAAAGAAGAAATGTTTCTGTGAATGTAAAAAAGAGAAAGGAGCAAGTATATATAATTTTATATTTTTCACATAATCATAATTTTTTTTGTATAGGAATGTTTCTATATGAATATGATTTTTCAGATGAAAGAACTTTATAAATATGAAAAATTCATTTGAGCATTATTGTAAAGAAGTTTCTTTTTTGTTACTCAAGAAAGGTAGTTATATGTAGGATGCTACTTACTATTAGTTCTAGGATTGTGTTGATCTACCTGAATCTCTAGATCAGGGGGTTGGCAAAATTTTTCCTATAAGGGCCAATTAGTAAGTATTTTAGATATGTGGGCTATGTGGGGCCTCTGTTAAATATTTTTTCTTTTCTCTCTTTTTGAAACAATGCTTAAAAAATGCAAAAATTATTCTATTTTACTGACTCTGCAAAACAGTTCAGGGGCAGTATTTGGCTTATAGGCCATAGTTTGCCAACCCTGCAAATGAATAAAACTTAATTGTTCAAGTGTCATTTAAAATTTTATGTTAACCACTTTACCAGCAACTTCTTTCAAACCTTTTATTAACTTGGATGCTTTTTAAAAAGTTTTATTATGGAAAATATCAAATATATAAATAGAATATAGTATCATAAATCTTCGTATCACTGAGCTGTATTTAAAAACCACCAGCGTACTACCAATTTTATTTTATCTGTACCTCTCTCCCTCATTAGTTTGAAGCACATGAAAGGTGTATCATTATATTCACAAATACTTCAGTATTCTTTTTTATCTTTTAAATCTATCCTTTTGCCTATGCCATGCTTTCTTGATTATTATAACTGTTATAGTAAGTCAGTCTTGAAGTCTGGCAAGGTAAATTCTCCAACTTTTCCATCCCTTTTTTCAGCTTATCTTGGTCTTTTGCCTTTCAAATAAGATTTAAGGTTATTTTCTCAATTTCTAGAAACAAACTTGCTAGGTATCTTATTTTGTTTTGATTGCATTGACTCTATGGATTAATTTTAGGAGCATTAACATCTTAACAATAGTTACTTGATCCATAAACATGGTGTAGCCCTCCATTTATTTAGGTTTTTAATTTCTCACATCACTATCTTGTAATTTTAAGTATGCAAGTTCTATATACTTTGTGGTAAATATACTTCTAAATATTTATTGTTTTTTACTGATATTGACAAGTTTTCAAAATGTAGATTTCCAATTGTTTTTTGTTAGTACTAGTATATATACTTGATAGTCACTTATCATTTTAGAAAATGAAAACACAAGAGAAGAAGCCTTGGCTTGATATAGTATGTTAAAATTTCCATTAGTTTTGTGAACATGTCTTTCTGGTGTGTGTTTGATTATCTATAGCAGTGTTACTCTATTCTTAGTTTTCTTATAAAAACTTTGTATGGTGGGGATCCCTGGGTGGCTCAGCGGTTTAGCGCCTGCCTTTGGCCCAGGGCGCGCGCGATCCTGGAGTCCCGGGATTGAGTCCCACGTCAGGCTCCCGGCATGGAGCCTGCTTCTCCCTCCTCCTGTGTCTCTGCCTCTCTCTCTCTTCTCTCTATGTCTATCATAAAATAAATAAATAAAACTTAAAAAAAAAAATCTAAAAAAAAACTTTGTATGGGAGTTGACCAGAGTCCTTTTTAGGCATTATTTCTTCAAATTTTTTCTGTTTTCCAATTCTCATCTCTCTTTCTGAGATTCCAGAAATTTGCATTTCATATTTTATAAATACAAATAAAAGTGAGGTGCCTTTTCCTGTACTACTATTAAATTAGAATGGTTGGGTAGACTATACCTTTCCTAGGGTTTATGGTTTTAGGAATCTTATTCTCTAATTATGTAGTATTCAGAAATATACTTTCGAGATCTTTTCTTTCCTTTTTCTTTTATCTAGACTAGGATTTTTCACCCTCTGCAATATCAGCATTTTGGGGCCAAATAATCTTTGCTGTGAGGGATCATCCTATTCATTGTGTAGAATGTTTAGTGGCATCCTGGCCTACTAGATGCCTGTGACCACCCCTACGGCACCTCTCTTTCCCCTGGTTATGAAACTAGGATGTTGCCAGGCATTGTCAGCTGTCACCTGGGAGTCAGAATCATTCTAGACTCTGTTTTCTTTGACCCTTATGACTCTACTGTTTAGGTTAGATTTCTCCTTCTGGCAGTATTTGCTGCTGTGTTGCTTTAGAAGGGAGCTTTTACATGGTTTTGAAATTTTTGATCTTTCTGTGATCCTGTGAACTGGGCATTTACCCGTGCATTTACCTGTGAACTCTCATCTGTAGCCTTTGAAACTCTCCCCCAGTTTTGATTGCTGTTCCACTCTGAATTGGATTCCTCAATTTGAGGAAGGGGTCAGGAAGTGTAGTACCCCTTAGGCAATTTGATTTCTGGATGGTCTGGCTTCAGGACTCTCCAAAATCTTTTTCTTTTTGTCCTTCTTAATGTTTCTAGTACCATGTGGGTCTTGATTCTATTGGTATTTGGTCCCAATTGCTCATATTTTGGGGTTCATGAGTAAGACCTAGTCATTTGTTTTGTATTTGTTGACCCTGTTTTGTTTTATTTTGGTTTGGTTTTATATATTTGTTTTATTCTTCTAGTTGGTCCTTTTTGGAGAGAGGGTTTTTAAAAAACTATTAAAATATTAATGTTAAGTATATTAATATTGTTATCAAAGAGATATTAAAAAATGATGTCTCTTTCATTGTCAAGTTGCCCAGACTGCCTCTGCCTTCTTAAAATGTGTATTCTAAACATGACAAAGGAAAATATTTTGTTTACTTTTTGCCAGTCTATTAACATTTTTTCTTTTTTTAAATAAAAAATTTATTTCTAATGAAGTACAGTTGACATGTATATATTACTATATATTAGTTTTAGGTGTACAACAGTGATTTGACAATTATGTATGTTAGGAAATGCTCATTACATTACCTGTACTTACTCTGTCATGGTATAAAGTTACTATCATATTGACTATGTTCCCTATGCCCAACCTTTCAATCCTGTAACATAGTTATTTTGTAACAAAGTTTGTGCCTCTTAATCCCCTTCATGTATTTCCACTATTCCTCCACCCTCTCCTTTTGAAAACCACTAGTTTTTTCTCTGTATGTATTATGAGCTTTTCTTTTTTTGTTTTGCTTTGTCTGTTTTAAGAAAACATTTTAAATGCGGGTGAGACTTATGTCTGATATGGACGCTGGGAAGGCTTAGAGAGGGAGAGGTTGAAATGCAAGAGAGGTGGAAAAACTGATGGAAGTATTTTGTGAACTGGAGGTGATCAGGAGGCTTGACTACAGAAGTATTGGTAGAGGGATTAACCTTGAGCAGGGGAAGAGAACAGTTTTTCTGACCGAAGAGATAAAAAGATGAGATTTCATTCAGATATGTTAGTTTGCAAGTTTATAGTTAGGAAACTGGGAGGAGTGTTACATCTGCTATTTTCAGGGTTTTTTTTAGTAAACTTTGTATAAAGTTATTTGCTAAAGAAAATGAGGTAAGTATAGGGAACTTGAGGAAAGTAGTAAAGATTTTAGAGTGGTGATGGTGAAAAAATGTTAGCAAAATCAGCCAGAGGCATGGGAGTCTGAGTGAATAAAATAAGTTGAAAAATGCCAGTTTTGTGATTTAAAAATTTTTTTCAGTTTCATGTTCTGATGAAAGAGCTTAGAAGATGGTTGTATAGACCCTAAGATTAGGGTTTTGCAGGACAGGTTTTAGATTGAGCATGATAAGGGGATAATGTTAAGGCATGATAAAATAGAGTGAGTGGTTCAAGGGATGCACTTAGTGGTATAGACTGGGTAGGGAAGAAGTCATACCATTCAGGTGCTAATAAGCAGGCAGGAAAGGGAGAATTTAGTGAACTCCAGGTCTGTGTGGTTCTGAGGCAGATATGAAGGGAGTAATAAGAAAGTAAGAATTGGACAGGAGATTGAAGCCAAGATAATATATTGGAATTTAAAGTTTCAGAGCTAGAGTTCTGTTCTATTGTAAAGACCACGTTATGGCTGTGGGAGTGTAATGCTGATGAAAAATACTAGAGTAAGAAGAGTTCAGAAATGGTGGCATATGTTGTGATAGCCCATTGCAGATGAGGTAATTACCTGTGATGATGGTTAAGAATTGAGTTGGAGGGGAAAATGTGAACCAGATAGGTCAATAAACAAGGAGATCTGTCTATAGATGGCAACAAGAAGACAGGATTCAGGTCAGTGTTGTAAAAATGGGGAAAGAGAGTGGTTTGTATAAGCAAAGACAACCAGGGGCTTTTCTTCCAAAGTTTGTTAATATTTGTTATTGGTGATATGAATATTGGATTGGCCTAACTTCTTTTTTAAAAAGACAGGTAGTAAATATTTTAGACTTGGCCCCTTGTATGTTTCTGTTGCATATCTTATTTGTTTTTCTGACCCTTTAAAAATGTAAAAACCATCTTAGCTCATGTGCCTTCCAAAAACAGGCAGCAACTGAAGATTGTAGTTTGCTATCCTATGGATTATACTCATTAAGAATTTTCTGTAACCATCTGTACTTTATTGTGACTTATCAATGATACTTTACTTTGGAAAAATTAGTAACTATTTCAGTTATTAAGTACTATTGAGTGATAGTTTTGGCAAAGTGTTAAGGAGATAATATATTTAAAATACTGTTGATAGTGTTGTTTTAAACTTCTTGGTATAATAATTACTTTTACATTTCTGAACAAAATTTTTACTTTTTTTGCGGTGGATTCAAGTTGAGTCAGCAGATACTGGAGTTATTTGAAGCATGTCAGCAGCAAGTAAGTGATTTAAAGAAGAAAGAATTGTGTCGAACACAGCTGCAGAGAGAAATTCAGCTGTTATTTCCACGTATGTTTCCGTATTTTGGATGCCCTTTGTATATGCATTCCTGCCTTAAAATTTAAATAATGCCTTATAATTTCGTTCTGTTTCTCTAGAAAGCAGACTTTTTTTGGTTGGGTCCTCTTTAAATGGATTTGGTACCCGGAGCAGTGATGGTGATTTATGCCTAGTTGTTAAAGAAGAACCAGTAAGTAATGAAGCATTTGTTGCAAGTGTTCTTCTCATGTTAAGTCTTTCAAGAAATTTCATGTAAAAATCATTGAAGAAGAATGCCTGGGTTAAGCTGGGTCCTGAATTCAAGCCCTGTGTGGGCTCCATGCTGGGTGTGGAGCCTACTTAAAAAAAAAAAAATCATTGAAAAAAACCTTGTTTTGTTTTAATTAATTCTTTGGACTCTCTGTTCATAGTAATTCAAGGAAAGCCAGGAAATGCTGCTGCTTTTGCTTTTATGGCATGTGCACATGCACACATACGTATAACAGCATTAATTTATTTTTGAGTTGTTAAATTAAGATGGCTTCACTGTGTTTGGCCTCTATTTTGAAATGTCATTGGATTGGAATATTGCCAGGATGCAACAAGAAGAGTATGTGTCAGTATTATCTTGATATATTTCCTTTCCATTTGAATTATCAGTGATTCTGTTTTTTAAATCTTCCCCCTTGAAAATGCTATGGGGTTTGGAGTTCTTATTTTGGGAATATAAAAACAGATTGCACTGACTTTTAAAATAAGACTATTGTGATTGAATATATTTTTTTTGTAATCTTTTGGCTTTGTTTCTTTTTATTTCGCAACCAAATTTAATTATTTAGATTTATGTTTGTTTGAATTTCCTGATAACTGATACTCTTGTGTTTCCTTAATACCATAGCAATGGGTGTTCATTAAGTTGACTTGAAGCAGTCTCTTTAATATGCTGAGGTCTCTTCTGAATTACCAAAGATTAAATTTACTATAATTTTAATATGCTTTATTACATTCCACCTCTTTAAAAATGCAAAAAAATCTACTGAGTGGTAGTATATATTTTTATTATTTTTATTACTTCATTAACAAAATTGGCTTCTAGTTACTGCAAATCAGAGATTTATTCCAGGAAAGAAACTCTGCCATTATTCTAGGCTTTGAAATCACATAAAGGAAAACTTTAAAAAAAAAAAAAAAAGCCTCAGAAATAATAATAGCGAAGAATATTAGTTTTAATTTAATCTTTCTCTCATACAGTTAGAGTCTACTTAGCCACAATTCACTAATTCTCTCTTGTTCATATGTTTGAATCATGTTGTCAGAACTTACACTGAGACACCATAGATTTGACCCTTATCCTTAAGAAGCTCACAATCTAGATAGGGAAATATAACATGTTACAGAACGTTAAAATTCTGTTTGTTTTTCTAGAAGATCACTTTATGTACACTTATACTAAAGTAAAAAAATGGCATATAAAACTGTTTGAATATTTTTAAAATTTAGCGTTAATTAGGAATTGATTTAGGAATGTTGATAGGAAAGACAGCATAAAAGTTGATGTTTTCTATAATGTAATTTAATGCATATTGAAAAATAACTCCAAAGAAAAGTTTACTTTGTATGGTTTCTCTTTGTTGAGAAACATTAAGAGAATAAAACACTAAATTTAGAAAGATAATGAAAAAACAATTTATTTTTAACTTTTCAGTGTTTTTTTCAGGTAAATCAGAAGACTGAAGCACGGCATATACTCACCTTAGTCCATAAACACTTCTGTACTAGACTTTGTAAGTCTCATTTACTTCAAGTTCATATGACATCCGACATAACTATTTAATATATCTCTCACTTTATTTTCTGGTAAGAATTGTTAATTTTCTGGTCAGGATAGGTATAATATGTTTTTTTCCAAATGAATTCTTTTTTAACTCTTGATTAGGAAGAAAATAGTTCTTTATTGAGTTTACTTGTAAAATAATCCCACTGCATGCACTGCAGAATTTAAATATATGTAAAGTTCAGTTCTTTTTCTCAGTGGGCTGTTAGGGAAGGGAAAGCCTGAATATGAATAGCTGTAGCACAGAGTATCTTGGAAAAGATGAAAGAGTGATACAGATTCATGTGAGGAAATGAGAATTTCATCTGTTTCGCAGTGACATGCAGTTTATGACATCACATTTTAAAAATATTGCTGAACATGAAGCCCATGAATGAATTACTCCCAATAAAAGCAAAATTATTGACATAGGCTATTATAAGATTTTATTCTTTGAATAAGCAAGCTAAGTGGATTTTAATCCATTTGTTAAGCCATCTCAAATAATTTATTTTAAATTTCCACAGAATATTGTGGACAGTTGAAGTCACACTACCTACATGACGTTGAAAAGAGCTATGCCCATTTATTCAACAGATACTCCTTATGTGTCAGGCTTTGACCTGGAAAATACAAAGTCAAGTGACAAATTATTGTCCTTGAATAAGTTATATTTTTTGTTAGAAATGAGTGATTTATTTAAGTGGACTTAAGTTTTCATATTTGTAAAACAAAAGACTAATTCATACCTTAAATGGATTTTCCACAGCTATTTATTAGAATAATCAAATATTAAAAATGAAAGGGATGTTAGAAATTGTCTAATTCAAAGGTATCCTTGTTGTTATTTTTTATAGTTAAGGAGAATGGTGATCAGTGGGTTTAGTAATTTGCCTGAAGAGTATAGTTTGTTGCTGTCAGAACCTGCATCTGGCACTTGAAGCTTTTAATCTTATTTTTCATTGAACCTTGTTGAATTTCTGCACACAAATTCTATTTGAAGCTTGACATATCCTATTATGACTTGGGTGGTAAAAGCATTTTACCAGGAAAATTTCTTATTTTTAAAACTGGTATTAGTTTTTCTTTAGTTGCAACATTAGGAAATTGTTCCTTTGGAAAAAATTTGCAGTTCTTTTTTTATATATTTCTGTATTTTCCTAATTATCTATAATGAACATGTATTATTTTCAAACAGTTTTTTTTTAAAGTTTGATGGAATGAATGAAAGACATGTATACATGTATTCTTTCATTTAGAGATCATACTTATTTAAATATATATCATTGCCCTATATATCATGTTGTAGGCCTTTCCCCTTTCCACATTTAAGACTCTTTGTAAATATCATTTTTATGGCTACCATAATATTTTGCTTTGTGCTGTGCCAGAATTTAGCTGTCCCACTGATGCTAACCTAGATATTTTTCACGTTTATAATGCTGTGATGAATTTCTTTCTTTTTTTTTTTTAATATTTATTTATTCATGAGAGACACAGACTGAGAGAGAGAGAGAGAGGCAGAGACACAGGCAGAGGGAGAAGCAGGCTCCATGCATGGAGCCCGATGTGGGACTTGATCCCGGGACTCCAGGATCACACCCTGGACCAAAGGCAGGCGCCAAACCGCTGAGCCACCCAGGGATCCCCTGTGATGAATTTCTTTATGAATATTGTTAGATATTAGACCACATTTCTGAATTTTAATATAAATCCCTCTAAATAGTATTGGAAGTTTGAGTCTTAGACTTTGATAATGTCTTTGCTTTCTTATCAAAGATTGTTTTCTTAAATTATTTTAGTTTAGTAAAATACTGTTTTTTAAAAATGTGCATTAGGACAGTATGAATTTGAGAATATTCACATTATCTTTTATCCTTCAGCTGGCTACATTGAGAGACCTCAGCTGATTCGAGCAAAAGTGCCAATTGTGAAGTTCAGGGATAAAGTCAGGTAAGTCATTGTTGAATTTCCCTTTTTCAGTTGCTTTAGATCATTTTTAGATATTCTTTTGATGTAGATAATTAAGAAATATATGCTACAACATATAATAGCTTATTTTCATCAGTTCTTAGAACTGCTTGGTTTGGTCTTTGAGATGATTTGTTGGAATAGTCTGAGCAATTTTTTATGCTTAACTGTACTTGGTTATTCTGCTTGACATTTCAAGTGTTTGAAACTATCCATTTTAAAGAATGTATTTTATTTACATTTCACATTTTTTAGTGATCTCTTGCCTTTTGGAAATGTAATCACTCTTCAGAATATATCTTAATTGATGAAATTTGATGTGTCTTTATATCAAGGGTGTTATTATAAATGTAATTACATCTATCAGTACACTCTACCAGCCTGGGTTCTGAAATTCTTATGGGCATTGAGATTGGAATCTTTTATATAATCTTTGAATATAAAATGCAAATAGTTATTGGCTGTTTCATGGTTAAACAATACTTAACTGTTCTCTAAAGAATAGATAGAATTGTGAAAAATTAGGTTTTCTAGTCCAGTTTTATAAAAGTTATACTGAAATTGTTTACATAAACAGTTGATCCTCATTATTCATGGATTCCTTATGAATTTGTCTACTTGATGAAATTTATTTCGTAACCCCCCAAATTAATATAGCAGCACTTTCATGGTTATTTGTAGACATGTGCAGAGTGGAAAAAATTCTCAGTCACTCAATGCATAGGTTTCTAGCTGATGTTAAACAATGTGACACTTCTATCTTATTTCACCTCTCATACTGTAAATAGTTATTCTTTTCACTGTCCAGTTAGTGCTGTGTTTTTTACATTTTGGTCCTTTTTATGAACAACTTTGCTGTTTAAAATGGCCCCAGAGCATAGTACTAAGTTATTGTCTATTGTTTCTGTGTACAAAGCTGTGATGTGCCTTATGGAGGAAATATATGTATTAGATATGCTTTGTTCAGGCATGAGTTACAGTACTTCTGGCCGTGAGTTCATTGTCAGTGAACAAGGTGTCTTTAAATGGAAACACATAAAAAAAAGTCACGTTTTGATGGATTGATGAAAATGTTTTGACTAAAGTCTTGTAGAAACCTAATCCTTTGTTTCCTTTAGGAGCAGTGGTTTTATATTCTCTAATTCAATGTTTATAGTGACTTTATAAAGCATAAGTACTGCAAATAATTAGAATTGACTGAATATATATATTTTAAGCAAATTCTTAGATATATGCCTGGCTCACACTTTCCCTTCCGTTCATCCATATATCCATCTAATCTATAATTATTTATTGAATTATCATCAAAAAAATAATGGTAGAGTCTTCTAAAGCACTTTATAGGAGAGATAAATATAAATAAAACTATTAGCTTATTATAATCATTTAAAAATACATGGTTGTAGTTGTAATTATATAAAAATTTTATTCCTTTTTGTGTAGTTTAAAATTTTTTTTAATTAAAAAAAAAAGGTTTTTTTGGGGATCCCTGGGTGGCTCAGCGGCTTTAGCACCTGCCTTTGGCCCTGGGCGTGATCCTGGGGTTCTGGGATCAAGTCCCACATGGGGCTCTCTGCATGGAGCCTGCTTCTCCCTCTGCCTGTGTCTCTGCCTCTCTCTTTCTCTGTCTCTCTCTCTCTCTCTCATAAACAGATGAATAAAATCTTAAAAAAAAAACCTTTTTTTTTTTTTTTTTGAGTAGACTCCACACTGGGTGGGTTTTGAACTCACAACCCTGAGATCAAGACCTGAGCTGAGAACAAGAGTCAGATGTTTAATGAGCTGAGCTGAGCCACCTAGGCATACCTCTTTTCTTTTCTTTTCTTTTCTTTTCTTTTCTTTTCTTTTCTTTCTTTCTTTTCTTTTCTTTTCTTTCTTTTCTTTTTCTTTTCTTTTCTTTCTTTCTTTCTTTCTCTTCTCTTCTCTTCTCTTCTCTTCTCTTCTCTTCTTTTCTTTCTTTTCTCTTCTCTTCTCTTCTCTTCTCTTCTCTTCTCTTTTCTTTTTTTAGTTTTACATTTTAATAACATTGTTAACGTACAGTTCTGTTTGAAGTGTAGAATATAGTGATTGAACAATTCTGTGCATTACTCAGTGCTCGTCACAATAAGTGTACTCTTTAATCTCCATCACCTGTTTCACCTATTTGCTACCCATCTCCCTTCTGGTAACCATCAGTTTGTTCTCTGTAGATAAGAATCTGTTTACTGGTTTTTCTTTTTTTTTTTCCTTTGCTCTTAAATACACTAATGGGGGCAGCCCCGGTGGCTCAGGGGTTTAGCGCCACCCTCAGCATGATCCTGGAGGCCTGGGATCCAGTCCTACATCGAGCTCCCTGCATGGAGCCTGCTTCTCTCTCTCTCTCTCTCTCTCTCTCTCTCATGAATTAAAAAAAAAAAAAAAGAAATGGATTTCTGTATATTGATTTTGTATCCTGCAACTTTACTGAATTCATTTATCAGTTCTGGTAGTTTTTGAAGGAGTCTTTGGGTTTTCTATATATAGTATCATGTCATCTGCAAATAGTAAAAGTTTTATTTCTTTTTACTGATTTGGTTGCCTTTTATTCCTTTTTCTTGTCTGATTGCTGAGGCTATGACTTCCAGTACTTTGTTGAATAAAAATGGGGAGAGTGGGCATCCTTGTCTTGCTCTTAGGGGGAAAGCACTCAGTTTTTCACTGTTGAGTATGATGTTAGCTGTGGGCTTTTCGATATTTGGCCTTTGTTATGGTGAGATAGTTCATATGGTTTTTATTCTTTTTCTAATGGATGTAATGTGTCACGATTGATTTGCAAATATTGAGCCCCACCCTTGCATCCCAGGAATAAATCCCACTTGATTGTCATGATTTTTGTAATGTGTTGTTGGATTGGATTTGGCTTGATAATATTTTGTTGAGGATTTACATCTGTATTCATCAGAGATACTGGCCTGTAGTTCTCTTTTTTTGTGTATCTTTATTTGGTTTTGTTATCAGGGTAGTGCAAGACTCATAGAATGAATTTGGAAATTTTCCTTTTCTTCTATTTTTTTGAATAGTTTGAGGAGAATGCATATTAACTCTTCATTGAATATTTGCTATAATTCACCTGTGAAGACTTCTGGTCCTGGACTTTTATTTGCTGGAAGTTTTTTGAAAACTAATTTAATTTCATTGCTAGTATTCAGTCTGTTCATATATTCTGTTTCTTTCTGATTCAGTTTTGGGAGGTTATATATTTCTGAGAATTTACCCATTTCTTTTAGATTGTCCAATTTGTTGGCATATAATTTTTCATAATATCCTTTTATATCCCATGTATTTCTGTGATGTTGGTTGTTATTTCTCCTCTTTCGTTTATGATTTTGTTTTAGTCCTCTCTCTCATTCTCTCACTCTCTCTTTTTTTTTTTTGATGAGTCTGACTAAAGGTTTTTTTTTTTTTTTTTTTTTTTTTTGACTAAAAGTTTATCAGTTTAAAGAACCAGCTGCTCGTTTCACTGGTGTGTTATATTGTTATTTTTAGTTTTTATTTCATTTATTTCTGCTCTAATCTCTATTCCTTCCTTCTACTGGTTTTGGGTTTTTGCTCTTTTTCTTTTTTTTTATTTTTAAAGACTTTATTTATTTATTCTTGAAAGACGGAGAAAGAGAGGGGTAGAGACATACTCAGAGGGAGAAGCAGGCTCCATGCAGGGAGCCTGATGTGGGACTCCATCCCGGATCATGCCCTAAGCCGAAGGCAGGTGTGCTTACTGCTGAGCCATCCAGGCGTCCCTTTTGTTCTTTTTCTAGCTCATTTAGGTGTAAGTTTAGGTTGTGTATTTGAGATTTTTATTACTTCTTGAGGTAGGCGTATTTTGCTGTAAACTTCCCCCTCAGAACCACTTTTGCTGCTTTCCCAAGATTTTTGGTTATTGTATTTTTGTCTCCGTATAATTTTAAATTTTCTCTTTGATTTTTGGGTTGACCCATTCATTGTTTGGTAGCATGTTAAATCTCCCTGTATTTGTGTTGTTTCCAGTTTTTTTTCTTGGGGTTGATTTCTAGCGTCATAGTCTTGTGGTCAAGAAAAGATGCATGGAATGACTTCGATTTTTTTGAATTCTATTAAGACTTGTTTTGTTGCCTAATATGCGATCTGGAGAATGCCCTGTTGTGCACTTGAGAAGAACGTGTATTCTACTGTGTAGGGATGGGGATCCCTGGGTGGCGCAGCGGGTTAGCGCCTGCCTTTGGCCCAGGGCGTGATCCTGGAGACCCGGGATCGAATCCCACATCGGTCTCTCGGTGCATGGAGCCTGCTTCTCCCTCTGCCTGTGTCTCTGCCTCTCTCTCTCTCTCTCTATCATAAATAAATTAAAAAAAAAATCTGTGTAGGGATGGAATGTTCTTTTTTTTTTTAATTTTATTTATTTATGAAAGATGCAGAGAGAGAGAGGCAGAGACACAGGCAGAGGGAGAAGCAGGATCCATGCAGGGAGCCCGATGTGGGACTCCATCCTGGGACCCCAATGTGGGACTCCATCCTGGGACACCAGGATCATGTCTTGGGCCAAGGCAGATGCCCAACCAATGAGCCACCCAGGCATCCCCTGGAATGTTCTGAATATATCTGTTAAATCCATCTAGTCCAATGTGTCATTCAAAGCCACTGTATCCTTGTTGATTTTCTATTTGGATTTAAGTGGGATGTTAAAGTCCCCCACTGTTACTGTATTACTGTTGATTATTTCCTTTATGTTTGTTATTAACTGCTTAAAATATTTGGATGCTCCTGTGTTGGGTGCATTTCTTTTTGTATTTAAGATAATTACGCAAACTTTTTTCATTGTTAAGTGTTCTTTATAAATACCCGTTTATATTTCTTCTCTATACTGACCATTACAAAAAAAAAAGTCTATTCTAACACCCAAAGATAAGTGATGTTAACATTTTGGTGTAAAATTACAGTCCTTCTATGAATATATATGAATGCATAAGAGTTTTTAGAATTAAGATTGAGATTATAATTTTTTATTTATCATGGGTATTTGGTTATATCATTGAATATTTTTCTGGTTTCATTTTTTTTTTTTTTTTTTTAAGATTTATTTACTCATGAGAGACAGAGAGAGAGAGGCAGAGACACAAGCAGAGAGAGAAGCAGGCTCCATGCAGGGAGCCTGACGTGGGACTGGATCCTGCCTCTTCAGGATCAGGCCCTGGGCTGAAGGTGGCGCTAAACTGCTGAGTCACCTGCGTTGCCCTGGTTTCGTTTTTAATGGCTTTACATTAGTATTTCATTGAGTGAATATATTGTGATTAATTTACTTATTCTTCTGTTAGAATAAGCATTTTGTAAATAAAATTTTTTCCATATATAGGATTACTTTAGTATTTCCAGAAGTAGAATTTGAAGCAAGTACTGTGGATATTTATAAAGCTCTGAAATCATATTTTTGGAAAAGTTTTTAATTGCAAACTGGTTTCCTTCTGTTTTTTCCTCTTTATTGAGTTACATAAAGGAAGTGCAAATTGGTTTTGGTATTAGCCTTTGCACAGATGGCAATTAAAGAATGTAATAACTCCTTTGTTGCTTTAAGTTTCCCAAAGGCAATCTGAAGTGTTAACACTACTATCCACTTTTAGTAATATGCATGGTTAATGGAAAGATTATAGGATTTCATTTCACAAAACAAGAAAATCTGGATTGGTAAATGTCAAATTTTGTAATTAAAAGTTTATAGAAGGAAATTTTATTAAATTTTATTTTAGGCAGTCTTTCATAAAAAACTCTGTTCAGAAGTTGGGCTTGATAATATATTTACATTAATCTTTCCTTTCATTTTGGATTTAAGTATTCTTTGTAGATCTCATCATTATTGCCCTATTTTCTAAATTGTGAATTGCACGGTATCTTTGCTTTCAAAGAAGTAACCCTTCTGTTATGTGTTTGTTCTTCTCAGATATCAGTAGCTAAATTCGGCATAATTTTATAATTTGTATCTTATTTATGTCTTATCCTTTTTAGAGGGAATATGATGTATAGATTCTTTTTTTTTTAAACCTATATTTTATTTGGCATTTATTCCTATTTTTTTTTAAAGCAAATGATGCTTTAGTTCCAAATTAGTTAAGAATGTGTAACTTGATCAGGAATGGTTTTGGTCACATAATTTTATCTAGAAAGGACTGCAAAATTTAAAAATTTCTTTTATTGAGAATAATTGGAGCGTTAGTACATTGTAGATCTTACAACTATAATCGTGTTTTTATATTTATAATATATACTAAATCATATTAAAATGATATACTGAGTATATTTATTCTTATTTCTTTATGCCTCATTTTAAAGTATTGGGCCTTTGGGCTCATGATATTTTTACATCATTGGGTAGTGGATATTATTTTAGGGAGTGAGTTTGTTTAAACACTTGAGCTAAAGTGTTTTTCTCTCTTTTTCACAGTTGTGTGGAATTCGACTTGAATGTAAACAATATTGTTGGAATAAGAAACACATTCCTTCTCAGAACTTATGCATACCGTAAGTTATTTCCAAATAATTGTCATCTTCTCTATATCTTTCATTCTTTATTCTTTTTTAAAGGTGTTTGTAATAAATACTGACATCTGTTTAATTATGTTTATGTATAGTATCTCATTTTATTATATGTATAATATATTGCTACACTAAAATTATATACTACCAGAGTTATAGGTCAATAAAACAAATTTTAATAATTGATAATTTTAAAAGGTGATTAAGATACCTTTTAAAAGTAAGGCATATTTATGGTGAACATAATATTTAATAAACAGGGAGGCAATACTCTTTGTTGGAGTTGGGAAATGATATAAACTTTCAAAGAAACAATAATTTCTTATCATTTTTAAGTTTTAATTTTACTTTCAGTTGAAAATCGAGTTCGTCCGTTAGTACTGGTGATTAAGAAGTGGGCGAGTCACCATGAAATAAATGATGCCAGTCGTGGTACTTTAAGCAGCTATAGTCTTGTATTGATGGTTTTGCACTATTTACAAAGTAAGTATTTTGGGTTTTTCCCAATTTTTAAAGTGAAAACACAGTTAAACTTCATTATGATGTCTTCTCTCTTGACTATCTTCAAACAGTATTATTTTAAAAAGTTCTTTTTAAGACCTATAAAACCATATTTCTTAATTCATTGCTCTGAACAAATGTTTTAGAAATATTACTCCCCGGGGGCACCTGGGTGGCTCAATCCATTAAGCATCCAACTTTTGATTTTGGCTCAGATCATGCTCTCAGGATCATGGGATCAAGCGCCTGCACTGGGCTCTGTGCTGGGCTGGGCATAGTGCCTGCTTAAGATTTTTCTCTCTCCGTCTGACTGTAAACTCCCCGCCACCTCCAAAAGAAGAAATGTTATTTTCTGGAAAACATAAGGAAGTTTCACTGTGTTTTTTATTTTATGACAGTTTTTCAGTATTAACTTTTGAATTCAAAGAACTTTTACTGCTGTATTGTGGACCCATTATGTTGAGGCACATGCATGTTCAGAAGGTCTATAAAAATAAGCTCAAGCACCATTCATCATGTTTTTTTAATTTTTCACTTGAGGCAGGATTTTCTTTTTGGTCAAAGAAGTTTTTATTCCTTGTGAACAGGCATGGAGAATGGGCAGAAGACTTCATGTTAATATAATAGACCCTTTATCAGGATGTCTAGGGTCTGATCTGTTCTGGGTTAATGTTATGTCCATAGTTTAGGAAGCAAATATAACATAGTGATATTTATGTCCATACCCTTTGGCTCAGTGTGATTTGGTGATTCCATTTCTAGGAATTTATCCCAAGGTAATCAGGGATGCATGCACGGATTTATATAAGGCTGATTTTCATGGTGTTTGTTAAAATAATAGAAGATTAGAAATCTAAATTTATAAGAATGGGGGAATAATTGAAATAATTATAATGTTAGCCACTAAAAATGATGCCCTAATATTTAATGATATTAAGAAAATACCCATGATATACTCTAATATATGTGATACCAATTTTAAGAATAGTTTCTATTAGAGTTTATATATATTCATATGTATACAAATATTGAAATGTTATGTCAGAAATTTATCAATTATTTAGATTTAGTCAAATGTACTTTTTAAGTCACAACTGAAACTAAAAAATGAATAGACACTAGTTGTGATTTAAAAATTAGATTTGACTACAGCATTTAACATATATGAACGTCCATAATATATGCTCTTTCCTTCCATTTTTATGGATTACATTTGATTGTCGTCTTTAGAGAAAGTGTACTTTAGGGGTGCCTGGGTGGCTCCGTCTGTTAAGCATCAGACTCTTGATTTCAGCTCAGGTCATGATCTCTGGATCCTGCAATTTAGCCCCAAGTCAGGCTCTCTGCTTGGCAGGGAGTCTGCTTGAGATTTTTGCCTTCTCCCTCTTGTCCTTGCCCCTCTCCTCTCAAATAAATAAATCTTGGGGGAAAAAATATACTTTAATTACAGGTGCCCCAAGGTGGTTTGGCAAGCAAGTTGAAAGTTCAGACATTAGTATTTTACCAGTGTTAAGAAATCATGTTAAAATTTTGTTTAGATTTTGTTAAAGGTTTTTTACTTTTGACAAAGCAGTCCCATTTACTGAGATAGTTTGTAATTAATGGCACTCTAATCACTGTTTCTAGGTCTTTGTTAAAGGACCTCAACTATGCAGAACTAAAGAATAACTGAATTATTTGGCAAATTTTAAGAAGCTACCCCTCACTAGAAGAAATTAGGTTGAAATAAGTAGCTGTATTTTTTTCATCATGCAAGAGTCTGCAAGGTGTATTGAGCAGTTCCAGTCACGCCAGAGTGAAGTAGTAGTTGTGATTTTGGCCAAGCTATTCTATCTCTCTGATCTTAATATTCTTACTTATAACAGGAATAGTTGGATTAGGTGGACCTTTAAGTTTCATTTAATTTCTTAAATGTTTTTAATATCTTTTTTTGCCATGAATAGAGAAAGGAAACAGACTTCTGTATGTAGAAAGGTTGAAAAAGATGAAAACATTTCCTATGATGAATTTCAACAGTAATAGACTACATTTGCTTGAAAGTGACTGAGGAAAGTATGACGGGCAAAAACTCAATGACAAGAATTTTTAATGACAATCTAAGGTTAATAATAAAAAGGCAAAAGTATCAACTGGCTAGAGATAATAATACAAACGAAATATTCATAGACTATTTACCATGTTACCAGACCTGGAACTATCTCAGGCATTTTAAAATTACTCTTGAATTCTCAGAATTGTTGCTTAGTGCTGTTGAAGATCTATTTTTAGTTGAATTTTTGATGGATCAGAATGGAATGTTTATATGTATAAATTTATGGGGGCTTGACCAGAAAGCTCTCATCTGAAACGTAAGCAAAGTAAAATCTTAGAGAGTAGTTATTCTGAAGGCGTTATCGATTGATCAGATGCTGCAATCTAAGTTTTATTTTGCTTTTGAGAAATTTAGAAGTTTTAAGTCCAGAATTTTGAAGAAAAAATAGATGTTACAGCCAGATTCTTCCTGAATGTATGTTGCTTTGGGTAAAATAAACATTTGCAAAACCAGTGAAGGCTTTGAGGTTACTATGAGGATAGTGTTAATAAATAACTGCCATACTATACCAGTTGCTTTTTTTTTTCTTTAAAATTTTATTTATTTATTCACGAGGGAGAGAGAGGGAGAGAGAGAGAGGCAGAGACACAGGCAGAGGAGAAGCAGGCTCCATGTAGGGAGCCTGACGTGGGACTCGATTCCGGGTCTCCAGGATCACGCCCTGGGCAGAAGGCAGGTGCTAAACAGCTGAGCCACCCAGGGATCCCAGACCGGGAGAATCTTAAGCAGGCTCCATACTCAGCATGGAGCTTCATGTGGTGCTTGATCCCACAACCTTGAGATCATGAACTGAGCTGAAATCAACTGACTCAGCCACCCAGATGCCCCTCAAATTGTTTAGTTCTAAAGGCTCTTTGTCTATTGAAAGACCCTAATGCAATGGTTGGTATTTGTTTCTCTCTTCTAGCATTCCAGTTACTATTCTAGAGTGAGAAAATTTTTTTTCTAATTCTCTATAACCTTTTCTTCATTTTTAAAATTTTACTTTATTAGGAGTTTTCAGTGAGAAAGGAATTCAGGTTTTTAAATAAGTAAACTCACTTCTCATAAGATTTTCCAGTTTGACTTCTGTATTATAGCAAAAATTATTAGTCATTAAAAATATTATATGAATATAAAGACTTTTAGGATTAAAATAACTGGGGCTTGAGTTTATTTGTAGGATCTTCTAGAATTTTGAGCATTTGAATGACTCTGGGAAAAATATTTTTACTTCCTAAGAGTGGTTCCGGTAAGTAAGGAGTTTTTCCCTCAGTCACACACTGAACATTCAAGAGTATCATGGAATTTTATTTTATTCCAATTTCAACTTGGATATGAGGCATGATACAGAAGAGAGATATAAATACTATGGGATAGAAATGTATACATTTATAGTCACAGTTGGAGATAAGTTGGTAATAATGATTGGTTTTGTGTACCTAATGTATTCTAGAAGTCATTTAAAAAGGTTTTTGCTATGTTGCAAATTAAAGATAATGGTTACTGAGTTTACTTAATTATATATAATGTATCTCTAATTCTTAAAAAATACGTAGTTTATCATACAGTATTATATTTGGTCTTTAATCTTAAATCTTGAAAAATACATTACTTGTATCCTACCGTACTCAAGATACTGTATTTTTTTTATTGTGAATATTAAGCATTTTGCTTTTCATTTTATTCCCTTTATACTATAATGTGGAATTACTGTTAATGCATTTAATGACGTTGGATTTTGGTAAAGCTATTGAAGAATGAAGAATGACAATTAAAAAAGTAATCTATGAAGATAATGATTCCTTTATATGAAATTTTTATTTTTTTATAGCCAATTGTGGTATAAATATCCTGATTTATATTTCTAAACTTGTTGAGGCCTTCTTTATAAAAATTTGTGAAGATGAAGATTGTTTTTCAGTTTTTTCCCCAGTAGATCAGTTTCCTAAAACTGAGAAATTAAAAATAAAGGGGGCAGTTATGATACAGATGTTGTTCTTTCATGATACAATATCATTGGACTGTATTTAAAATTTTTCTTTTTAGTAGCTACATCCATCTTAACAGTGTCCATTCAATATCTGTAGAACAATCCTTGTCTTGCTTATTTCGTGTTTGTGTCTGATGTTGGACCAAATGATGTGTGTCCATTGATGGCCTATTTTTCTAAAACCATGTTTAAAGAACATTGGTTTATATAGAAGCATACATAGTTTATTAACAAACCTTAAGTTATCAACTTAGATATATTTGAAATTTAAATTTTTAGGGATCAGAATTAATTCACAAAATATACAGAAACTGTTGAATTTAAGCAGAAACCCTTATAGTCTTATACTTGGGGTGTAGCTTACAAATTATTGTTTTGTAAAATGAATTATGTGAATCACGGAAGCTTTAAACTTTTTTTTTTATAGCCCTACCTGAACCCATCCTTCCATCCATCCAAAAAATTTACCCAGTAAGTGTTTCTTATAAATTATTATAATACATATTATGACAAGTATATGTGGAACTATTATATGCAGTATTAATGTGAATATAAAAGGTGTAATAGTTACCTTCTAACTATATGATAACATTTTTTATACAGGCTGAGGCATTGGCCACCAGCACATTAAAAATACTTCACATACTTTTTTGGAAGACTGTGATATTTTATTTGGTTATTGTCAGACAGTCTGGTCATTTATGTTAATGGTAGAATTTTTTGCATGATGCTCATGATTATCCCAAATAGGAATTAAATATGCTCAATTGGTCAAGGCCCAGTTAAACTCATTCTAGTTTTCTTCATGCTATTTTCAATTATAGTTTTATAGCATTTTTCTAGTTAGTAACTCAGAAGTTTTTCATCCCAATGTATGTATACTTTGAAAGCAGGGGAAAAAATTAAAAAGTTGAACAATTGGATAATCATTTTATCTTTCATTTGATTTCACCAAGTCATACCCAAAAGAAGTAACATCAGTATGCTCCTTGTGTGCATAATATTAAGACTCCTGAAGTTGATTGGAAACATTAAAGAAGTGAAGTGTGCTTAGTAGGAAAAGTTTGGTATGTACTCAGTTTGAGTTTAGAGAAACGTAGGTCATGTACATACTCGCAATCTATATACTATTTACTATTATTTATTTTCCAGTTTTTTGTGTTCTTTTTTCCAGAATTCTGTTTTCTTGTTTTATAGTCCTACTGTTTCTGTTTTCCTTCATAGTCATCCTTATTCCTGGTTATTTGGAAATATGTAACTATCTGTTTAGATTGTTTAACCTTCTGAAACCATATAATTTTTTACCTGTTTTATAAACTTAAAAAAGAGCTGTTTTCTAAACTTACTAAATAGTTGCAAAACACAGTATCTGGCTTGAGTGATCAATTTTCAAAGGACATACTTTGTATCATACAAAATGTGAATCTACTTGACTGGAGTCTAAATTAAATATAGCTTAATTTTTGATAATGGAGAAGAACTGATGTTCTGTTTTTGAACATGGGTTGTTATTGTAATGCACACATGCAAGATGCTGGGTAATAAAAGAATCATTGTGATAGAGTTTTCTTGTAATGAGGACCCACCAGTTTGTGGTGGATCATGTGGTAAAGACACCATCTATAAGAATCTTCTGGAATCTGGATATCCTGTGTTTCTCATTTTAAAAACTAATTTCTACTGTTATGAAGAACTATTGTAATGAATTTCAGTTATTGCTAGGGATCAGTATTTATGCTTTCATAAACATTATGAAAATGAAAGCATCAGAAGGTATAGAAATAAAAGTAACTTGAACTTTTGGCCTTAACCTTGCATAGTTTTCTCCCTCCAATAAAGTATTGACTCTTTAGCTTATACTGAAAGGTCAAAGATGATGACTGGGTGTTTACTGTTTCATTTTTTTGTCCCAACTTTTTTGTTCTTTAAGACCTAGGTTTCAGTATAGAAAGAGCTGTGTATATTTTTCACATACAAAGCATCTACTGGTTAAACTTATCCTTTAGTCTCTTCTGTATGGAACAGATTCTTCTACAGAAATCTCAGTTAAAACCCTGTGCTACATGAGCTCTTTTTTACTAATATAAAACACTAATGAAATCTCAGTTTAATGCACTATGCTGGAGAACAGAATAGACCTACTGCTTTTATTATTGGATACCCAGGTTCTTAACTAGTATATCTTAATTTAAAGAGCCTCATTTTTTACTTCTCTTTCACGTTTCTAATTACTGGCTTTCCCCCATGACAGAGTTTTGACTTCTCTTTACATACACCATCTTCACCCTACACTCTCCACCCGTTTTGGTAATAATCTTATTTCTGTACCTGTAATAAGGAGCTAGATTAATACTTGGAGTTCAGCTCCAAGTCCTTAAAAATACAAATAGCAAGACCTGCTAGATTTAAGAATGTCTTAATTTGCTTTCAGGTGTGGTTACATTATCATAAATATTTAAAGTACATTATCTTTAAGGTTGATGCTTACATGGTTAAGGACTTACTGTCCACTCTAACAAGATTTTAAATTTTATCTGAAATCTGTAAGGTGATTTATCAGTAGAGTGCTTTTCTCAGTGGTCCATCAAATGGAACAAACAAATCAGCTTATTTAGTATCTACTTTTATGTCTGTACTCTATAAATTTTATATACAGCATCCATCCTTAATCCTAAACAAGTAAACTTCTATAGTATTATTATCCTTGATTCACAGATGAAGAAACTAAGTCTTAGGAATGTTATATTACTCATTTAAGCTGTACAGTCACAAATTATGGATCCAGAAACTGATATTTTTTCTCTTTTTCTGTGCTAAGAAAGACAAAATGATAGTAGTATTCAGTAATATATCATTTGTGTATATCTGATTGTTTCTATACAGATAAACTATTCTTTATGAAAAACATGTATATGACAGAATTTCAGCTTGTATAAATAAGTTTGAGAATGACTTAAAACTTTATAGTAACAAAAAAAACTTTGTTATTTTACAAAGGAACAAGGTTCTTTTAAATTTTGAGCTTCTCTAATATAGTTAAACAGAATTTTAAAAGTAGGATAAAAACTTTGGAATAGAATAACATGTTAAATGTATTATGCTTTTTTAAAGTTATTTTCATATTTTCTCAAACTTATGGTAATATATTTATTTTAAAAATGGGTTTGGTGTTTTAATTCAGTTAGGAATACTAAATTAGGCAAGAAAAGGATGAAAGACTATAACCGTGTCTCTGTTTTTAAAGCTGTATCTTAATATAGTATAGTTTTATTACTACTTAATTCTTATTGATTTAAAAAGGCAACATGAGTCATAGAGGACAGAATATTTAGTATGGAGTTAAACAAGGAAATTGAGAAAATTCACATATAGAAACTCAGGGTAAGCTTATGGAGGGGATCTTTATTTTAATGCAAGCATATTATGAGATTTACCTACATTTAGAAGACAACTTATATTTGTTTCTTTCTCTAATGGTATCTTCATATTCCAGAATGCCATTTTTATAGTTATGAGATTAGAAATTCTGAGAATGTAGAATTCCTCTGTGCAGTTGTATATTGAAAATATATTAAATTTTACATATATGCATATGTATACACATATAGCAACTTTTTTCAATTTTAAAATGCATATAATATGTTGAAGGATTTTAGTTATGTAAAACAGGCTATAAATGAATACCTTTAAAAAGAGAAATTTAAAAATTTTGGTGAAGTCTGTTTTGATAAGAAACATTTTCTTAAATTTGATACTACTTAAATTTTAAAAGTTATAAGGAAGTTAATTTTGAAATACATTATTTCAGTAGGTAACCATCCTGCATTGTATGAATTGTAGTTCTAACGATAATGATGCCTGGCATATACTAAATAATATATAGGGAATTCTGTTGCTGCTGTGCTTTACATACATTGTATCATTTAATTCATATTACCTGTTCTATGAGTACTGTTATTTTTCTTATATTGTAGATGAAGAAGCTGAACCTTTGGAGAGCTAAGTACTTTGATTAAATTCATATGGCTAATAGTTTCAAAGTTAGATCTGACTCCCAAGCTCATGCTCTTAACCACTTCATCATAGTATTTCTTTATGATACTTATGTTGATTTCAAAACTTTAAACTTTTTACTAAAAGCAGATATAATTTAAAGGAAATTTAATGATCGTGTCTTTAACATGTTATCACCAATTAGTGGTAATCTACATACAACTAGGAAAGCTTGGTAGAACTTCAATATCATTTAGGTCTTTCTCTCTTCAGGCAGAACTCTGCTTAAGTACTCTATATCAGTTATCTTTTTCTTTGAGACCTTACTCAGTGTTTATATCCAGGTTCTAATAATTCATATTGTTAGAATAGTATATAACTTAAATTTCTTTGTTTGCCTGGAGGTAGAAAACAGTCATCCTTCATTTAAGTCATGTATCTTTTTTTTTTTTTTAGTATATTTTTTATTTGTTTAGAGAGAGAGAGCATGCATCCACACATGTACACATGGGGAGAGAGGCAGATGGAGAGGGAGAGAATCTCAAGTAGACTCTGAGCTGAGTGTGGAGCCTGATGCCAGGAGTCTGCTTCCCCTCTCTCTCTCCTTCCATCTCTCATGCTGCTCACCCACTCCCTATTTATAAAGGAAATAAAATAAAATCTTTAAAAAAATAGATTAGGGAATAAATTTATTGAGAGAGATAGAGAGCACGTGTGTGCAAGCAGGGGGGGGGGTGGAGAGAGAGGGAGGGAGAAAATCTCAAGTAGACTCTATGCTGAGCACAGAGCCTGACCTCATGACCCTGAGATCATGACCTGAGCCAAAATCAAGAGTCAGCATCCAACTGATTGAGCTACCCAGGTACCTCTAAGGCTTGTATCTTTTTAAAAGAACAGTTACCAAGTAAAGGTTTAGCCAGCCCAGTTTATTCCAGAAAATGCTTACTTAATTGTCCAAATTTTGAAGGTAAGATATTATGGCACAGTCTCAGAAAATAATGGAATTTGGCACAAGATGTTTTTGCCATTTTTGGTAGGCAATTATTATTTTTTTAGATTTTATTTATTCATTCATGAGAGACAGAGAGAGAGGCAGAGATATAGGCAAAGGGAGAAGCTCCCCTGTGGGGAGCCTGATGCAGGAGTCGATCCCAGGACCCTGGTATCATATACCCTGAGCCGAAGGCAGACACCCAACATCTAAGCCACCCAGGTGTCCTTTGATAGGCAATTACACAAACAAAAAAGTGAAGCTTTTCAGATGTTTATTGAGGGGTTGCCCATTAAATTTTTCTTAACTTGGCGTTGATTGAAGGAAGATGTGTAGCTTCAAAACTGTTAGCAAATATCAATTGGAAAATGTTTTTAGGAATTATGTCATTACAGATTTGGTTATTAGAGGCTCCAAATAAGATACAACCTTAAAAAGTAATAAAGATGTCTTCTTCATATTAAAAACAAGTAGCAGTTAGTATTGATAATACCTTCCCCAAATGCTTTGAAAATTAGATGTTACATTGTATCAGTTAAATTGGTTTTCCATGGATTTAGGTTGTAATTCCTTTGGCTTTTGGATTGGTCTTTATGTGTTTTCTAATATGTTAGCTTAAATTCTTCCCACCCATATCCTGTCCTAAGTAACACATATTATTCTTAAATATGTATGCATGGG
This sequence comes from Canis lupus dingo, assembly GCF_003254725.2. Taxonomy (NCBI): domain Eukaryota; kingdom Metazoa; phylum Chordata; class Mammalia; order Carnivora; family Canidae; genus Canis; species Canis lupus. The sequence goes on along the minus strand of NC_064245.1, from coordinate 27,198,577 downwards.
AGAACTCCCTTTAAAAAAAAAATTCTTTGATGAAATTTTTCTTAAGCAGAGGAGTTTTCTGTAATGTTAATGATTATAAAAAATGGGGATTTTTGATGGTTAAATGCAATTTTTATTTGTAGTGTCTTTTGAACCCTAAATTTTTTTTTTTTTTTTTTTTTTTTTTAGTTTAGATTTCTCATTCAGTTTTCCCCTAGTATGTATGACATGGCCCTTTTTGTATGACTATAAAAAAGAATAGTGGAGCTAAGAGGAGACTGGTCAAATTGTTGGTCCAAAAACATTTCACTATTTTAGTAGAGTAGGTATCAAAACTCTTCAGTGTTAATCTACAGTTGCTAATCGTTTCTTTTAATTATTGAACAAAATAAAAATTTTTAAAGTTTCAGTTTTAAACTTAAGGTAAGAAGATGATTTTTATTTCAGCATCAGTTCATAAACTGAATGCTTACTGTGCTATATCATAGACGACAAAATTAGTAAGCTTTCAGAGCTGAATCTATTCAACAGTGACCCATTTTTCTTTTCCTTTTCATTTGAATTTAGGTTCTACATTTTTGTTTAGCCAGAAAATAAGATTGAAATTCTACTATTTAAAATACTGTCCTAAGTCCAGTTTTACACTTAGCAAGTAAAAGACAAAGGGTAGTAGAGGCAGTACCTTTGCCTCTTCCGTCTGCCTTCAGTCTTTATTATAAATTGAGACTTCTTTCCTAACTCCCCCTAGTCTTAGAGACAAATTAGATTTGTCTAAATCTAGGAGACTACTTGAGTCTCCTAAAGTAATACTAAATCTGCTAGAAGTATAAGGGAAAGACCCAGTTTAGGAGTGCCAGCTTTACAAACTGTGGTTGGAATAGAATTGTCTTCTGAGAGAAAAGTAATCACTTCTTGGTATTTAAAAATTATGGATAGGGGCGCCTGGGTGGCTCAGCGTTTGAGTGTCTGCCTTTGGCTTGGGGCATGATCCCAGGATCTGGAGTCGAGTCCCACATTGGGCTCCCTGCATGAAGCCTGCTTCTCCCTCTGCCTGCATCTCTGCCTCTCTCTCTCTCTGTGTCTCTCATGAATAAATAAATAAAATCTTTTAAAAAATTATGGATAGAATTGTAGGTAATAGGACAAGGGAGAGCATTTTTTATTTTCTTGCTCCTTTATTTTTACTAATGATTTTTGAGGATTACCTTTAAATAGATGCACTACTATGCTTCTCTGTATTACAACTTAGTTGTTTGGGGAGCCTCTGTTTTTTAAAGTTGGATTACTAATTGAATTGGTATCCATAAATGCAAGGTTAATTTGTTAGGTGTTTGGGAACCTTAAGAAGAACTGTCATGCCTTACCTAGTTGCTTTATTTATTTATTTTTAAATTTATTTATTCATGAGAGAGAGAGAGAGAGAGGCAGAGACACAGGCAGAGGGAGAAGCAGGCTCCATGCAGGGAGCCCGACGTGGGACTCGATTCTTTGACTCCAGTCACACCCTGGGCCGAAGGCGGCACTAAACTGCTGAGCCACGCAGGCTGCCCTACCTGGTTGCTTAAAAAAAAAAAAAAAAAAAAAATCTATTATTACTCTGGTGGCAAAGGGGAATGTAGAAAACATGTCGTAAGGGCAACTGTGCAAATTACCTTAAAGAGAAAGTTTTCTAACATTTGAATATGTATTACCTGAGAATCTCTGTAGTTCATTTAGTATGTTTTAGAGCCAGAACTTGCTTCTAATAGAGGAAGGATCAGATACGAAAATGAATGGCATAGAGTAGGCAAAAAGAGTTAAGTACCCAATAGTATTCTTTCTAATTGTGTTGTTTGGGTGTGGATTACAAGCAAATGTTAACCCTCCTTTATGAATATTGTGATAAAAGTTTGCTGAATATCACTTGCTGGTTTGTTTCCTATCTTTCTTCTTTCCCCTGCCCTCTTTGTCTTTTCAAGTTCAATTCATGTTGAATGTCTTGTCTTCTCTTCCCATTAAGATACAAAATACAAGAATGAAATAAAATTTTAAAAATCTTAAAATTGGTTTAAGTACTATTCATGTATTAGTCTCTTTTATGGCCTATAAGAGAAATTTAAGTGGCAGGTAGAAAATGCTCTTACCTTGATCTTAATACAGCCCTTATAAAGTACAACTGCTTTTTGTAGAAGCAATTAAGAAGGAGGTACATTTATAAAGAAATCTGTATGTTATGTGATGAAATCTTGGTATGTACAGTAAGGATTTATTTATGAGTTAGAAAATCTTTTTGGTACTGCAGGGATCCACTTGATTAAATTGAGCGATATGCCTCAGCTGTGGTTTAGAGTGTCAGTAGTTTTTTGGATACTTTCTGGCATACTCCATACACTGGTGAAATGTTAAGTGGAAGAAAATCTTCTAATTTCCAAACTGCCAACATAAAGATTTCTTCTCTCTTCTTAAGAGAGCATTAGATCAGGATTTGTAAAGTTTTTAGTGTGTGTTTTAAGTAGCTTTATATTTCCTGCTTTTTCTTTTTGACAGGAATCTTTTAGTCCGGCTATACAGCTGCACCTTGTACATCAAGCTCCATGTAATGTTCCTCCTTACCTCTCGAAGAATGAATCAAATCTTGGGGACCTCTTACTGGGCTTTCTTAAATATTATGCTACGGAATTTGAGTAAGTGAACTTCAAATTGTGTTTATTCATTTACATATGTAAATGCTGCACTTTTGGTCAGAAGCTATATTTGTTCATTTCAGTGCTATGATCTTGTGCGGAAATGTGTGGTTTATAAAACTTAGTATCTAATTAATTATTAGAAACTAAATAGATTTTATATTCCTATCTAATGAAAAATTATAGTTCAGTGAGCCCAGTTTTAGTTGATTTCAATAGTGATCCCATTTTATGTTTAGCTCCCTGTTTCCATAGTAGGACTGGAATAAATGTTTGTGTGAGCCTTGTGTAGGTGCTGTATAGTTTGAAACATCTGTTTTTAGGAAGTTAAGATTTATAGTAAAAACTACAGCTAAGATTAACTTGATACCTAAATAGTTGTGTTTGTATATAAAAACCAAGGAAAACTCCTTTCCTTTTTTCTTCTGAGGGTGTTATGTAAACAAGGAACACTAAAGTGTATAATCAGGCTGGACTTAACTGAATGTTTAAGAGAATTTTTAGTCCAGATTGAGTGAGTTAGGGATTGCTGGTCTTCTGATCAATTTTGAAAAGCTTGAAGGGGATGAGGGGAGAAGAGAAAGGACTTAGGAGTTTTACAAAGTTAGAGGAGGAGGGTACAGTAACCATTTTGAAAAGATTTGGGGAGAGGGAATCATAATAGTATTTATGATAAATAAATATTACTAGGTGAGAAAAACTGTTCCAAAGAGATTATATGTGTCATCTTATTTACATAATAGCCGTATGATATGGTATTATATCAAGTGCATTTTACCAGTGAAGCATATATAGAGGTGAAGAAACTTGCCCTAAGATCACACAGCTGCAAAATTCATACTCTTAACTATAATACCTTACTGCAGTGTTGGTATTGCCTTACTTGCTATGATGGAGTAGCTCTGAAGAAACCTGACTCAGATGTTTTGAAACATAGGGCATGAAAGAAGTAATTCCTCAAAGCAAAGCTTTCACCAGATTGTGTCTGTTTTGTTTACAGTTGGGTCTCCAGTACCTAGCCTAGTGCTGAGAGTAGGTACTTGAAAAATTCCTGCTATAAATAATTTTGAAGCAGAGGGTAAAATTATAGACATGTTGCAAAGATCCTTAAGATGACTTAAAAATTACTGAATCAAGTTAAGAAAAGGAGTAGGAAAAGTGCTGGTGCAAAGTAGTTCAATAAGAATGAAGTTATAATAATCAGCATTAAAGATGACTAGGACCAGAGTGTAAGTCCAGAGAACAAGGATGAAAAGGAAGGAGCCTTCATTCATAAGATGAGAAAAGATTTAAGACTATATGAGATATGGAACATAACAGACTATAAAGGTTATTCTAGAGTTAAGATTTATAAAATGTTGCAATAACAATAGCTGATGTTTAGTGAGTATTTACTTAGTTATTGTGAGTGATTCCTATGTATTACCTCATTTAATCCTCATAGTAACCCCTTGTGAAGCCTAGGGAATTTGTGTCCTTGAAACTTCCCCCCCATGGCAGTAGTCTCAGCTCTGATTTGAAAACCACATTCTTAATTGTTAGAATATATTGGCATCGTCTTTTTTTTTTTTAATCATAAATTTAGTGAAGTTTGCAGAGAGGGAAAATGATTCATAGAAAAAAGGTATTTTTCTGCCATGTATAGTTTAGGATTAGAGCATCGAGATACCAATGACTTGAAAGTCAGCTGTTTTGCTGGACTGAAACAAGATGGTAGATGAACAGGTTTGTGTTAGTTTCATGTTAACAGAAACTAGCTGGTTGTGCCAAATGATACTGGCTAGGATGCTGAAACTTCGAAAGAGGTTTTGAACTTTTGGATACATTTGTTATCACGATGATGCATGATTTAGGAGACATAAATCTTCTTTCATGATATAGTGCATTTGTCAAATGTATTGTTATTTCATACCAGATATCTTCATAAATTTGACTGTAGGGAACACTGCCAGGAATGTAGTCATGGCAATGAACTAGGTGCTATGCAAAGGAATTCTGGCAGCTGTTAGAAATGTTTGTAAGGATTTCTTCTAAACTTTGAGATACGCAATTAAAAATTCTCTTTACCTGAAGACAGAATTAAGTGCCTATTGAGGGATGCTTGAGTATGTGGAATAAATGTTGCAGAAATTTTGTATGGCCATTTAAAAATTACTAAGATTTTCTTATCTACTTTACTCACAGCTTTCTCCTAAACCTTACTGCTGAAAAAAATTTTTTTTAAATATTGTATTTATTCATAGAGAGAGAGGCAGGAATACAGGCAGAGGGAGAAGCAGGCTCCATGCAGGGAGCCTGGCGTGGGACTTGATCCCGGGTCTCCAAGATCACACCCCAGGCTGCAGATGGCGCTAAACTGCTGCGCCACCAATGCTGCCCGCTGCTGAAAATTCTTAAAATGAAGCTAGGCTGCTAAAACTGTACCTGGGACAGGGAACTGACCAAAAAGTAGGATCAGGTTGCTCAGAGAATCTAGGAAAAAATAAAGTCAGAATGTAATAATTTTGTATTTTAACAAAATAAAACAAAAATTTAAGTTTAAAATATCTTACAGACTCTAAGTGCTAGAGATTCTGGGAACCTTGTAAGTTTACCTATTTTGTAATTCTGTTTATTCCCTGGATATTTATTTAATCACATCCATTACTACTAGTCTTATCTCTTGAGTTAAAAATGCATACCTACATATTTGAATACATTTTTTTGAATACATTTTTTTAAGAAGGAAATTACAAAGCCCCAATTTTTCTGTCTCCTTTCTTACTCTCATTTTTCCCTCTCATTTAATTTATAGATCTGTGAGTTCCTACTACATATCAAGCTGTTTCTCTGTGCACCGGGCATATGGCAGTTAACAAAATAGGCACAAATCTTTGTCTTCATGGAGCTTACGTTGTAGTATGTATTGTAGTATGGAGAGATAGACCATAAACAAATAAAAAGTATAGTATGTTAGTATTAAGTGGAGAAAAATAAAAGCAAAAAAGGTTCTGATATATGCAGTTTTTGCAATTATAATACCTGCATTGCAATTTAATACTTAGCATGGTGAGAGAAAAGTCCCCTGGAAAGGTGACCTTTTAATAAAGACCTGTATGAGAGGAATGTGTGAGTTATGTATTTATGGAGAAGAACTTTTTAAACAAAAGGAAAAGGAGGTGCAAAGACAAAGACCCTAATGTGGGGGTTTGCCTAACATCTTCAAGGAACAGCAGAGGCCAGTGTGACTGGAAGAGAATGGAAGAAAATGCTGTCAAAGAGAATTAAGAAAGTCCATGTCATGTAGGCCATCTAATCTGGTTAATTTGGGTGACTTTGGCTTTTCCTCTGGGTGACGTGGGATACCCTGGAGAGGTTTTGGTAGAGAAATGATGTAATCTGCTTTGATTTGTCACAGGTAAGAATAGACTAAAGGGAGCCAAGAGCAGAAGGAAAGAGATTACTCAGGATATTACAATAATCTAAGAGAAAGGATGTAGCTTGGATAAAGATGGTTACAGTGGAAGTGGATAAGAAGTGGCCAGATTGCACTTGTATATTGATTTGCAACAGATTAGATGTAGCTGAGAGTCAAAAATGATTTCTAAGTTTTTGGCCCAAGCAACTGAAACAATGGAGTTGCCATTGGGTATGATGGGGAGAGCAAAGGAGGGGTGTTCTTGATTTTAAGATTTTGTACGATTGACAAAATATTTAGGTGGAGGTATTGAGTAGATAGTTGGATATACAAATCTAGAGTTCAGGAGAGAGGCATGGTTAGTGTTATATATTTGGGAGTTGTCAACAGGTAAATGGTATTTAAAGCTATGATCTGTTTGAGAAAACCAAGGAAATATAGATAGGAAAAAGGCCCAATGTTAAGGGATTTATAGGAAATACAGAAGATACAGGAATATGTTAAATGACACAGTAAAGAGAGAGAAATTCAAAATGTAGATATTCTTTGAAAAATGATCCTACTCTCTTAAAACGTCAATGCCATTAAAAAAAAATAAGTGTGAGAACTTTTCCAGGTTAAAGAGCTGAAACCATCAAATACAAGAACCTTGATTGTAATCTGATTAGGGTGGAGGAATTATGAAAGGCATTTGAGTTACTTTTAATTTCTAGATGCTGTTGGTGTTATAAAGGAAATGGCCTTATTCTTAGGAGATACATGCCAAAGAATAAAGAAATGAAGTTTCCTGATATCCACAGCTAAACAAATAGTTCGGTTCAAAACATGCACATGTACACAAGCAAATGTGTGAAATGTTAACAACTCTTGAATTGTTTTTGAGTTTTATGCATTTCAGTTTTTCTCTTTGAAAAATTTCATAATACAGGGATGCCTGGGTGGCTCAACAGTTGAGTGTCTGCCCTCGGCTCTGGTCGTTATCCCTTGGTCCTTGGAAGGAGCCTGCTTCTCCCTCTGCCTGTGTCTCTGCCTGTTTCTCTGTCTCTCTCATAGATAAATAAATAAAATCTTTAAAAAAAATTTAATAATACAAAAATGAAATAAAAATGAGGTAGGGGTAAGAAGGAACTAATTTATGTCAAAAAGGAAGGATCATCGAGATAGAAGGAAAGCCAATAGAATGTGTTGTCTTATAATCCAAAGAGGGGAAAATGTCTCAAAGGGGACGGAGTGATTATCTATGTCACATTTTTTGATAGATCAAGTACGAGATGAGAACTGAAAGCTGACCATTGGAACTTTGGTCCACATGGATGGATGCCCTGGACCCCACAGGCGGTCCAGGGCCCAGCTAGTTTCTGTTAAAAAATAGGGATAAAAAGCATCATTGGTGTGGGCCCCGAAGCAGACAGGGAAGAATTAAATACAGATAGGGTAGTGCATAGACACTAGTAAGATGTAGAGTTTATATACTCTATTGTGAATTTAAAGGTCAGCATGGTTGCTTATTTTTTCTCCATGCCATGTTGAGCTGGAGGAGAAAGGATTGAAATAGACAAAAACTTAATTATGAATGTATTTCAACCAACTAAGTTCAGTGCACCAAGAAGGGTAAGAGAGTTGAGAGGGAGATATGTAAGCAAATGATATTAATAACTGGCCATGGACAGAATATATTAAATTCAGTCTTGAAAATGTGGGCACAGGGATGCATGTAGGACATCCAGGTGGCAGTTTCTTTTTTAGATTTATTTATTTATTTATTCATGAGAGACAGAGAGGGAGAGAGGCAGAGACACAGGCAGAGGGAGAAGAAGGCTCATGCAGGGAGCCTGACATGGGACTCAATCCCAGGTCTCCAGGATCAGGCCCTGGGCTCAAGGTGGCGCCAAACCGCTGGGCCACCGGGGCTGCCCTAGGTGGCAGTTTCTAATTGTTAGTTGCAACAATTGTCCTAGAGCTTAGTAACAAGGTCAGAGCTGGAGAAAAGGATTGGGAAAGAAACTGCAGATTGTTAGAGTTTTGGAGGGTTGCTGTAGCATTAGAAGAGGATCGGAAGAGGCAGGGTCCTGATGAATGCTAGTATTTAAGGGGTTAGGGAGAAGAACGGGTCAGGCAGAAGAAAAAGCAAAACAAAACTCTGGAACTAAGCAGAATTTTCTGTTTGCTTACAAGGTTTGAAATCCCTGACAAAATTTTCTTTTTGCTTCCCAGCCCTTAATAATAAAATAAAATTATATATATTTGTTCACTTAATTTTACTAGTCTTGCTTAGTATCTATCAGTATAGCCACACCATTCAGACCTGTAATTTTGTCTTTATTTGTTGGACGTGAATTTTTGTTTGTAATGTTCCAATGTAAGCGAAGTATTTCGAAAAAAATACTTTGTCACGGAAAGAATGGCTAGAAGAGAGTTAATAGATCAGTAGTTCATTATCGTTACTGAAAAAAAGAAGCAAGCATCTTACCAATGTAGAGTTGGTAAACTCAGTTTTATATTCGAGAGATTATCATATATTATCAAATCTATTTTAGATTAAATTAAACCCTGTATCCGCTATTCTGTACCTTTCTGATACATTCCTTTTCTATAGACTGTGTCTTTTTTTATTTTTAAAGATTTGATTTATTTATTCATGAGAGATACAGAGAGAGAGAGGGAGAGACACAGGCAGAGGGAGAAACAGACAGGGAGCCTGCTGCAGAACTCGATCTCAGGACCCTGGGATCACAACCTGAGCCAAAGGCTCAATCAACCACTGAGCCACCCAGGCGTCCCTAGACTGTATCTTATTTTACATTTCAATTACTGAGCGACAATGATAGATTTTTACATGGCAACCGATTTATGGTAGAAAAATAGGTATGGGGAAGCCTGGGTGGCTCAGTCGTTGAGCGTTTGCCTTTGGCTCAAGGCGTGATCCCAGGGTCCTGGGATGGAGTCCCGCATCAGGCTCCCCAGAGGGAACCTGCTTCTTCCTCCATCTGTGTCTCTACTTCTCTCTCTGTGTTTCTCATGAATAAATAAATAAAATCTTTAAAAGAAAAAAAGGAAAAATAGGTATGATAAAAGGCTTAATTTAGAGTCTGTTTTAAAGAAAGATTTAGGGAAAATGTTTCTAAATTGCCATTTGAATTCTACATTTAAATTCACCTCTAAGGGGGATCCCTGGGTGGCTCAGTGGTTTAGTGCCTTCCTTCTGCCCAGGGTGTCATCCTGGAGTACCAGGATCAAGTCCCACATCGGGCTCCAAAACATGGAGCCTGCTTCTTCCTCTGCCTGTGTCTCTGCCTCTCTCTCTCTTTCATAAACAAATAAATAAATAAATCTAAAAAAAAAAATAATAAATTCACCTCTAAGAGTAAAAACAGTACATAAGTTATATATCAGGTTTTATGATTTCAAATATTTAATAGTTAAGTATTTAAAAGTGCTTTGAAAATGTAATAGATTGAATCAGTCTAAATAATAGTGATTTAAAATATTTTTTTCTTTATGAAGTACTTCAGATGATACAGCCACTTAAATAACTGCATTATTTGGGTTGGTTAAAGTGAATATTGGTATATTACATATGTTTCTCTGACACAATTCAGAACCAGGTATTGGCATGTGATGTAAATTCAGGGTTGGATTTCATACAAGTATGGTAGTGAGGAGAGTTCCTTTGATTTAAGAAAGTACAGATTGTAATTTAACAGCAGGATACAGTATTTCAATATTCTTAACTTGTCTGAAAGTAAAAAAAAAAAAATCAGTCTATCCCCTCCTCCCCCCCCCCTTTTTTTAAAGATTTATGGGCAGCCTGGGTGGCTCAACGGTTTAGCACCGCCTTCAGCCCAGGGCTTGATCCTGGAGATCCGGATCGAGTCCCATGTCGGGCTCCTTGCATGGAGTCTGCTTCTCCCTCTGCCTGTGTCTCTGCCTCTCTCTGTCTCTCTCTCTCTCTCTCTCTCTCCATCTCTCATGAATAAATAAGTAAAATCTTTTTTTTTTAAAAAAGATTTATTTGTTTGAGAGAGAGAGCATGAGTTAGTGGGGAAAGGGAGAAGCAGGCTCTCTGCCTGAGCCTGGAGCTCGATGTGGGGCTTGATCCCAGGATCCTGGGATCATGACCCAAGTCAAAGGTAGATGCTTAACAGACTGAACCACCCAGGAGCCCCTCAGTCTGTCCTTTTTTTTAACATAATGTTTCTAATTTTAATTTTATTACAGATTCAACTGTTCTGTAAGTTCAATGAGAAACTGTAGTCTCAGGAAAAAAGTTCATTTTATTAGTGAAATAGATCTTATATGGTATAAAGTATAATTCTACAGTAATCATGTTTGGTTCAGGCTTGTGGTTATATAATTCTCCCCTTTACATTGCTATTTTATTGTTATTATTTATTTATTAATTAATTTAAGTAATCTCTACCCCAGGGTGAGGCCTAAACTCATGATTCTGAGGTCAGGAGTTGCATATTCTACATATCCACTAAGCTAGCCAGGTGCCCCTACATTGTTATTTGTAAAAAATTTTGGAAACATTTGGACCAACAGAACACTGTACTTCTTTTCTGTTTGGAGTTTATACTAATGGAGCTGCTATACATGAAATATCTAAAACATGTTACTGTAGTTAATACTGTTTCTCTTTGATAACCCACTTAGTTTTTTAAAAGCATAAATTCTGATATGTATTCTTAAAGAACTTAAAGCTGTCTTTGCAAAGTATTTCTAAATTGTACTCATAAGAAAAAAAAATAGAAAATCATACTTTCAGTTATCAAATTTCACAAGATGCAATTTTTTTTGGCATTTTTAACATAGAGATTAATCAGTTTTCCAGCAACAAATGCCATATTGGACCCTCATTTATATTCTTAGGAATTGTTTTTATCTGATAAATAGAAGAAGGATAGAATAGTGCTAGAATTGGAAGGTCCCAAACCTTGGTCTTTCTATTGTAACTGAAATGGTGGACAAAGCTAAATATGGCTTGGAAAAAAAAGATATCAACTATTTTCCAAACTCATTTATCTCTTGCATACAACCTGAATAGTCATATGTTTTAGAATGTTCCTTGAGAAAAAGAAAATTGTACTTGTGCAGAATTATTATAATTGTAAAGAAATTTTTAAAAAACAGCATATAAGGTTAGTACATACTAAAGACTGGACAATTTACCTTTAGACATGCTGATAGAAAATTATTTTACTTGAATACAAATGTACTGTTAATAGCTACATTTGACATACAGCAATAACAGCATTTTTTTGTAGAGTATTAATTTTTCCTAAAACAGTATCTACTGGCTTCTCTTGGATAATTATAAAATTTTCTCCCAAATCACACAAATGGATATACAGTAAACAAAAATTATTTAATGATATCAGAAAGCAACACAATTTACATTTCTCTTAACAAATAAGAAATCCTTACTGAGGTGCTAACAATGAACAAAATTTTTACATTTTTTGCCTTACACTTTATTTTTCATATTACTTCATTTATTCAGTAAATATGTATTGAATGCCCACTTTGTCCTAAGCAACTATTTGAACAGTGAAAAAAATACATAAATCACCAGTATCCTGGAGCTTCCATTCTGCTTGAGGAAGACACACAATAAACAATAACATACTAAGTAAGCAAATGATTAGAAGAAGTGCTTTGGAGAAAAAAGGAGAAGGGGAAATGGGGATTGTGGGACTGAAAGTCAAGGCAAGTTTTAGTATTTTGTGAGAAAATTAGAGTGGGGCTAGGAAAAATTAAGAAAAGAGTTAACACAATTATGGTTTTCTTTTTGTAGCTGGAACAGTCAAATGATTTCAGTTCGTGAAGCCAAAGCCATTCCCAGGCCTGATGGTATTGAGTGGAGAAATAAATACATCTGTGTAGAAGGTATATTTCCCACAACTACTTATTTGCCATCCAGTTATCACTGTGGTACTGAGAATTACTTAAATCCAGTTTGTATTTCAGTTAAAAGTAATAAATGTACATTCTGCAAGTCCATTGCAGTCCATTCATTTATTCATTCATTCATACATTCATTTTTGTTGCAAGTCATTTAGTGATAAAAATTTTCCTTTTTTTCTTCCAACTTTTTATTTAAATTCCACTTAAGATATAGTGTAATATCAGTTTCAGGTGTAGAAGTTAATGATTCAGTGTTTCCATACAACACCTGCTGCTCATCACAAGCACCCTCCTTAATCCCCATCACTGTTTCACCCATCCCTCCACCCCTAGCTGGTAACAATCAATTTGTTCTCTATAGTTCGGAGTCTGTTTCATGGTTGGCCTCTCTCTTTTTTCTCCCCTCTGTGTTCGTTTGTTTTCTTAAATTCTACATATGAATAAAATCCTATAGTATTTGTCTTTCTCTAATTCTACTTAGCATAATACTCCCTAGTTCCATCCACATTGTTGCAAATGGCAAGATTTCGTTCTTTTTTTATGGCTGAGTATTTTAATTTGGAAAAGTAATTTAATTCTTCAGTTATAAAAAAATAACAAATATGAATTTACGCATTTAATCTTCTAGTTCATAATATTTGAGAAATCTTTATGCATCCATCCTGCTTGTAATTGATTGAAGCTTAATTTCATGACTTGAAGGTGGAAGAAAATACTATCTTCATGTGATGATTCTTACATTTGAGATAAAATGGGTTCTTTTAAAATTAAAATATTGATACTTAATGCAAGCTAGATTTTTATGAATAGAAATGTATTTTACTTTAAAAATTAAAGTCTCTGAAGATAATCTGTTCTCTAAAATTAATTTATATGTAGTTAAATATTTCTTGGAGTTGGTGGTAAATTGCCTTCAAGAAGCAAAATTATTCTCACAGATGCTAAGTTGAAGACTTTTGTAAACCTTGAGGTAAAAAAGAATAAAGTGTGAAGTTCCGTGTTTGTAGGAAAACATCAAGTTTAGAATATTTTAATCTTGGATTATATGCAACATCTTAAAACTTTGTGAATATGAAATTAAATTTCCTGCTTTGGTGGTTGGTTTGTTAAATTGCACAGTGGGTGTGTATTATTTTAGTTACTTGTGTTCTTTTGAATATTAACCACTTGTAAAGTGTGTGATGTGATCCAATAGCTTGGCATATGGCATTCATCTACTAAAAGAACACAGGCATACCTTGGATATATTGTGGGTTCAGTTCCAGACCATCACAATAAAGCAAATATCACAATAAAACAAGTCAAGTGAGTTTCTTGGTTTCCCAGTGCATATAAAAATTATGTTTACCCTATAATGTAGTCTATTAAGTGTACAGTAGCATTATGTCTTTTTTTTTTTATTGGTGTTCAATTTACCAACATACAGAATAACCCCCAGTGCCCGTCACCCAATCACTCCCACCCCCTGCCCTCCTCCCCTTCTACCACCCCTAGTTCGTTTCCCAGAGTTAGCAGTCTTTACGTTATGTCTCCCTTTCTGATATTTCCCACACATTTCTTCTCCCTTCCCTTATATTCCCTTTCACTATTATTTATATTCCCCACATGAATGAGAACATACAATGTTTGTCCTTCTCCGACTGACTTACTTCACTCAGCGCATTATGTCTAAAAGAATCATGTTACCTTAATTTAATAAGACTCTTATTTAAAAATGCTACCCGTTATCTGAATTTTCAATAAGTCATAATCTTTTGGGTGACGGAGAGTCTTGCCTCAATGTTGATGGCTGCTGTCTGATTGGGATGATGGTTGCTGAAGGTTGAGGTAGCTATGGTGAGTTCTTAAAATGAGACAGCAGTGAAATTTGCTATATCAGACTCTTCCTTTCACAAATAATGTCAGTAGCATGTGAGAGCATTTTTATACATAGAACTTTTTCAAAATTGGTGTCAATCCTCTCAAACCATGCCCCTGCTTTATCAACTAAGTTTATGTAATATTCTTAATCCTTTGGTGTCTTTTCAATATTGTTACCAGTAGATTATATCTCAAGAAACTACTTTTTTTTCTCATTTATAAGAAACAAGAGCTATCCGCTTAAGTTTTATCATGAAATAATAGCAATTTAGCCACATCTTCAAGCTCCACTTCTAATTCTAGTTCTCTTGCTATTTTCACCGCATCTGCAGTTACTTTTTTACTAAAGTCTTGAACCTCTCAAAGTCATCCATTAGGGTTGGACTCAGCTTCTTCCTAACTTCTGTTATTACTGATATTTTGACTTCTTCCTATGAATCACAAATGTCCTTCATGGCATCTAGAATGGTGAATCATTTCTGGAAGGTTTTCAATGGCTTATGCCCAGATCCGTAGAGGAATCACTATTGTGGCAGTTACAGCCTTACAAAATATATTTCTTAAGCAATGAGACTTGAAGGTCTAAATTACTCCTTGATCCACGGGCTACAGAATGGATATTGTGTTAGCAGGCATGAAAATGACAATCTTGTTGTACATCTCCATCAGAGCTCTTGAGTTGACCAAGTACATTGTCAATGAGCAGTCCTATCTTGAAAGGAATTTTTTTCTGAATAGTAGGTCTTAAAAGTGGACTTAAAATATGTTGTAAACAGATGGGCTGACATCCAGGCTTTGTTGTTCCATTTGTAGAGCACAGCATAGTAAATATAGCATAATTCTTAAGGGCCCTAGGATTTTTAGAATGGTAAATGAACATTGGCCTCAGCTTAAAGTCATTAGCCCCTAATATGAGAGTCATCTTGCCTTTTGAAACTTTGAAGCCAGGGCAACTAGAGAGTTCTCAAAATCCTAGGTGGCATCTTCTTCTAGTATAAGGCTGTTTCATTTACATGGAGAATCTGTTGTTTAATGTTATCCTAGCTAGATCTTAATAAATTTCTGGAGTTTCTACGTCAGCACTTGCTACTTCACTTTGTGTTATGGAGATGGCTACTCTCCTTAAGCCTCATGAACCAACCTCTAATAGCTTCAGACTTCTCTTCTGCAGCTCCTTCACTTCTCTCAGCCTTCATAGAATTAAAGAGAGTTAGGGCCTTGTTCTAAATTAGGTTTTGGCTTAAGGGAATGTGGTGGTTACTTGGTCTTCTGTCCAGATCACTGGAACTTTCTCCATAGAAGCAATAAGACTGTTTCACTTTCGTATTCATGTCTTCACTGGAGTGAACTCCATGCTCTTTTCATTTCTAGAAAGAACTTTTCCTTTACATTCACAACTTGGCCAACTGGTCCAAGAGGCCTAGCTTTTGGACTCTCTTGCCTTTCACCATGCCTCCTTCACCAAGCTGAGTCATTTCTAGCTTCTGATGGAAAGTAAAAGATGTGCAACTCTTCCTTTCACTTCACTTGGATACTTCAAGGCCATTGTGGGATTATTAATTGGCCTAATTTCAATATTGATGTATCTCAGGGAAAAGAGAGGCCCGAGGGGATGGAGAGAGATGAGGCAACAGCCACTGGGTGGAGTGGTCAGAACACACACATTTCTTAAGTTTGCCATCCTGTGTGGGTGTGGTTGTGGTGCCCATGAACAATTGTAACAAGAACATCAAAGAGCACTGATCACAAGTCACTATAACTCATATATTATGAGAATTACCAAAATGTGATGGAGACAACAAAGTGAACAAGTGGTGATGGAAAAATGGCACCAGTAGACTTGCTCAACACAGACTAGCCATAGACCTTCAATTTGTTAAAAATAAACCCACAATATCTCTGAAGTGCAATGAAGTGAAGCTCAGCAAACCAAGGTTCGCCAGTACTATGACGGTAAACTCTCATGAATAAATGAAATCTTATAAAATAAATAAAATGCCTGCTTAGATTCTACTGGCTCTTGTAAGTACCTTTTTTTTTTTTCTCTTTTATAGTGACAATTTTTTTTTTTTTTTTTTTAAGTAGGCTCCATGCCCAATGTGGAGCCCAACTCGGGGCTTGTACTCATGACCCTGAGATCAAGACCTGAGCTGAGATTGAGTACGATGCTTAACTGAGCTACCCAGGCACCCCCGGTGCCAAAATTCTTGAAGTCTAGTAATTTTTACGTAGGCTTGGCATTATTTCAGCTATCTCATCTCATTTTTAATGCCTTTTGTTATCTTGTTTTTCTCAATAGCATCTTCACTTTCCTTGTCCTCCCATATAGACAATTTCCTTATATCCATATATGGACTCCTCTCTTGGTTTGTGGGTGAAGGGTTAGTGGGGTGGGGGTGAATATGTGGAAAGTAGTGTTGGAGACTCACACACATGAACACTTTTCCTTTTTTTTAATCCCCGTGTTCTGTACTTGCTATCCTGTTTCTCTTTCTCCTTTCACTACCAAATTTCTCCTACCAGTAACTGTACTCTCTGTATCTTTTTCTAAACCATCTACTCACATCTTAACTCACGAGTATTAAACCTGTACTTTCAAAGGTAGAGACCTTTCTCCTGCTGGATAAATCAGTAGTCTTTTAAGTTTAAATTAAATTTAAAATGACCTTTGTGTGATATTTGATATTGATCACCTTTTTTCTTTATAGTGAGGTTTTTTTTTTTTTTTTTTTTTTTAATAATTCTTTGTTCTTTAACTTTTTAAAAAATTTCCCTATGGTAAGGTTGGGTCCTTGACCCTCTGTCATTTTTCAGAAATCTTACTGTTGTGATTTAGATTTAATGTACGTATGCTGATGACTTTGTTTTCAGTTATCCTCTCACTTGAATTCAACCTTATTAAAGAGTTCACAGCTATATAAAATATTTTATATGTATATATCAAATAAGAGATTAGGCTTCACAATATGCAGTTGCTATTTTATAGGTTAAAAACTCATAAATATTGGCAGTTTCATATAGTTCAACCTAATATAAAAATTGAAGTTCTAATTTTAGTAATTTCTTGTTTATATGTACATTTAATGTTACAGAACCTTTTGATGGAACAAATACAGCCAGAGCTGTGCATGAGAAGCAGAAATTTGACATGATCAAGGATCAGTTTTTAAAGGTAAACAATGCATTCGATTAACTCTAGAAGCATTAGTGAAATAGTATATGCTTTGAAAATGAAAACATGTATTTATAATAGGGACAGAATTGCCCTGGTTCCTATGTTATGAAGACATGAATACAGCACAATAGGGAATTTATTACTTGATAGATACACTTTTCCTTCCGAAAAGTCTGACTTTTCATTCACATGGCTTTCAC
Organism: Canis lupus dingo; assembly: GCF_003254725.2. NCBI lineage: Eukaryota > Metazoa > Chordata > Mammalia > Carnivora > Canidae > Canis > Canis lupus. The sequence goes on along the minus strand of NC_064245.1, from coordinate 27,181,396 downwards.
TTTGATGGAAGTAAGCATTTCCTTCGTGAGCCAATTAAACTCTCAAAATGAATAAAACCTAATGGACTCATTTCTCTCCTTAAAATTTCAAGGAACTTCGTGTAGCTTTAGAAGAAAGCTGAGTTCCATGATTTTTCTTCTGCATACCCCGCTGTAGAGCACCTTTTTATCTTTGCTTATATTTTGAGAAATTAAAAAAAAAATCAGTGTGTATCTTTGTATAAACACACATTTTGTATATGTAAACTTCAGCCATACATATAAATACATATGTAAACATATGAATGTAATATATATAATAAATCATTTATTATTTAGTTCTTTAGTCCGCAGTATGAATTTATTCATCAGTGATTTTGTTAGGTGTGGTCTCTTTCTTCAGGGAGTTCCACAGTACAGTGTAGAAACACTTTGATGGAAATATAAACTATGAGACATTTAGGAGAGAATGCTTCATTGAAGAAAAAGATCAGTGAACTATGAAGGTCATTTCAGAGGAATATTTTTTCATTAGAATGTACTTTATTTGATGATAATTAAAAATGCAAGTGTGTCATACTACTAGCTGTCCTTCACATTAGGCCCTCTCAGTTTGTCAGACAGAATAGAAATTTAAAATTAATGGAATTCTGTAGGGCAAAACAAATCCAAGAGGGACTGTTTTTGTCTATCACGTTAAATTGAGAACTCAAAAATAGCGTTGCTACATTGTTGATACATGAGCTTTCAATTAGGATTGATTAGCTATAAAACCAATACTTTCTGTCAGTTAACTGACATGAGAATAAACTACAAAGATGTGCAGTTACCAAGTAGTGAGCCAGATTTTTAGCCGGTGAATAAGAATTTCAGTCCCTCCCCCCCCCCCCTTTTTTTTTTACAAGTTATATTTACTCTTCTTTTTCGGAAGTACATATAAACTGGTTCATTAGAAATTTTACTCTCTCCTTCATTATACTATACTATTTTTGATTGAAAAAGCTTACTAGATGCAAACTCTTCAGCTAAGTAATTGAAGTAATCTTCTCACACCTTCTCAAACTCAAAGGTTTTGTCTTAATTACCTTGCTGTCCTAGATGAAATTGTTCAAATCTGTGAATAAATGTTAATGTTGTCAGTTGTATCTTTTTGTACCACCTCTGTGTCCATTTCTTTTTTAATGAATTGGAATCATGCAGGTATGGGGTTTTAAAATAATTCTTTCTGAGGGTAGAAACAATACTTTTTTACTATATTAAAAATTTGGAAGATAAAAAGTGCACTTATATTTTATGTTTTAAGAATGATTTTTCTTTCTCTCCCAGTCATGGCACAGATTGAAAAACAAAAGAGATTTGAACAGTATACTACCTTTAAGAGCTGCTATCCTGAAAAGATAACTGGCCTCTATTTCTTAATAAATTCTTCTGAGAAATAAAGAACAATAGTAACATCATAATGCTTTTGTTTACCTCCATCATGGTTTCTTTTTAATTGTTCTTGTTTTCATGTTTTATTTTTAAGAGAACATACTTATATAAAGATTACATATTTTATTATGACATTTCCTAATAAAACCCTTTGATTTAAAGATGTATTTTTGAAAATGTTTACATTGATTAGTAATATTATGGCATGAATTTTCAGGAGATCAGATAAAATATTTTTGGGGGAATTATCTGAACAAATAAAAGGTTTTTGATATAACTTCAATTATACTACATACTAATACTGAAGAGATGTGTGGAATTTGGGGAAGGGACTGATCTATACATACTTAATGTAGAACGTACAGTAAATAGTTCATTGCCTGTCTGTTCTAGTAAAGTGAAGATTCAAGCCAGTTTTTCAGTTACTTGAAGCAAAATGAAATCTGTTATTTCACTGAAATCTTGCTGCAGAGGCATGAAATACTGGACAATTGCCTTAAGTCTTCACTTGACTCACCAGGATAGACTGAGGCTTTGAGTGTGTCTATATTAGCTTTTCATTAGTACTTCACATGCTTTTGATGTACTTTTGAGGTAGCTTTAAATTTTTTGTTGAAAACAGTACATTTTGCACTGTAGTAATATGAGCACTAACTCTGTATTGTTCAGCAGTTAGTAAATTGTTTTAAAGAATTAGTTCATTGTAGACATTTTGAGATTATAAGTTCCCTGTGCTTTATGATAGTTTAGTGCATTGTGCACTTTTACTTTATTTCATGTTTTCTTTTATTTTCCCTGTGACATGAAACAACCAAAACGGAAAGATCAAAGTTGAGATTATATCCTATTGATTAGTATCAGATTTTTTTCTGTATACAATTATAGGATTGTAATCTAAACTGGAATTTTTAGGCAGTAAGCCACTATAAAATGTTTTAGGTAAGACGTAAGATGATTATAAAAAGCTTAATGTTTGTAAAGCTAACTTTTTTAGTATTTTTTTTCCATATGAAAAAGTAGTGGTGGCTGCTAAAAAAAAGCTACAGTGTTTATTAAAGGTTGTTTTGGTTCATGTAAATATTTGTAAATTGGTCAGTGCCTGTACATTGAAATATGAAAAGTAATCTTGAAAACGATTTTAACTTTTTCAGAAGGACTGTGTACAACTTCTTTTAGACCTGCTGTAGCAGTTTGTACCTCTAATGTCTTTGGGTTTTTTGCAGACCAATTCAAATGCTAAGACTTTTGCTTTCTTTGACTTGTAAAGGTGCATATTTTCATTTTCTTCTCTAAGTTTAAATTTTTGTATGATGTCAAAAGGAATAAAGTTTATATATGGAAATTGTTGATGTGTTTTTTTTTTTTTTCTCGGCTAGTATTTACTTTTGAGATGAGATCGAGGCTGTAGTTCCCAACTAGAGCTGAACTGAATATAACTTTTGTGCTTGATAATTTAGATTATACAGACTATCTCGGAATTGAGTTCATTCTTGGTTAAGGCAGCTAACCACATCAACACTCTATTTCTCTGGTATTATTAGGAATGAAGCTTTCCACATAGGTGAATTTTTTTTTAGATTATTGATGTTTAACACTTTTGAAGCAATTGAACTTCACACATCAGTTCTTGGAAATTTTTCTAAGGTATATACACTGTGCAACTCTTTTTTTTTTTTATCAGAACATATTGAGTATAATTAATATTCTAGTGAGGACTCTGCCAATCATTAAAAACAACAAAACATAGTCCTACTGCTCTGTGGTAATACTGTGGTAGCCCTCAGGGATGTGTAAGTGCTTCTGCAGTATTGGGACATTTCCTAAGAAAGCTCTAGCATTCATGGACCGTGGTATGGACTCTTCTACTGTCACTGTCTTCTCAGCGCTCAGTGCCATGCCACCTTCCCCCCATTTTACTGTGGTTACTTTTTAGCTATCTTGCTCTGACACATAGATTAAGAATTTAATAAACATATACCCATTTCTAAATCACTGAAGCCTATCTTGTGATAGCCAAGTATGTCAGATAAGTGGGCTGTTAATATATGGAGAATTTTTTAGACTTTAAAATTATTTTCAGTTTGAATTACTTGTGTGGTGAATAATAAATTATTTTCTATTATTAATCTGGCCATTTCTATATATTTGCATGCATTGTTAAGAAAGGAGCGTTAGAAAGTTAAAGATGTGTAATCTGTACTGCAGTTCTAAATTTTGGATTTGTCTGAACTAGGATCTTTGCAAATAAATCTTGTTGACTTTAAATTAGTGTTCCCAAGAAATGTTGAGTTAAATGGAAGGAATATACAGTGGCTGCCTGTAGTTTTGATTAGTGTTTAACAGATTCCCAAAACTGTGATTGAATTTTTGTCCTAGGTGAGCAGTCATTTGGGATTACTAGTTGGATAAGCCTAGCTCATGTTAAGATAATAACTTGGTGAACCTGGTTTAATGTGGAAAACTGGGCCTCTCTCTCCTTCTCATACACACCAGCTGATTACTTCTGTACTATATCTGAACTATCTGCAGTTCTTTGCTTACAGACTCAACACATCCAAGCTACTGTAACTGGTGAATACTACCTATGTTCATCATATTTAACAACTCCATGAATAGAATTTGCTGTAATTAAAAATAAATGTTGGCTATTCTAGCCAAAAAATCATCCTCATGAAAAGACTATACTTAATGCGCTAAGTACTTTGCTTGCTTCTGGGCTTGTAAGAGATGGGGATGGTGGGGAAAAAGATGAGTAACAAATTTACAAAGTGTACTGAGGGAAAAAGACAGAAACATAATTTGAATATAGGATAATGGAACTTGAAAGAGGGGTAATTAACTTAAACCTAGGCATTTCAGAGAAAGGTGGTGATCTTGAATGGAGAGTTATCAGGTCGATAAACGTCGGAAAAACCTTTCAGGCAGAAGGAACTGTGTAAATTAAGGCACAGTGGTGTAACTTGATGAATGTTGGGAATTCTGACTTCGAGAGAAGAAACCAGACAAATGTAGGCTGTTCTCCAGTGTTCATCCTTGAGCGTAGAGAAGCCATTGAGGGGTTTTTAAGCAGGGGCAATACTATGATCCAACCAAAGGTCTGAATTTCAGACAGAACTTAGACTTTGGCCAACGTGAGGGAAATTCTTTCTTTTGAAGGTTTTTAGGGGAGATAAAAATGTCCTGGCTGAACAGTCAGCAGGCCACTGATTAAGAGAATACACTGTTAATTGATTTGCAAACATAAAAGCCAGTAGGGAACGAGCAATGGTTGAAAACTGGGCCCTTGAAAATGGCAGATCTGGTTTTGGGTCCCGTTGGGTCGCTATGCTAAGCAGGGACCTTGAGCCAGCCAGCGTCGCAGGCTTTGCCGGCCCGTTTCCGATCTAGAAGGTCGGCCTCGCGCTTCGGCGGGCCCCGCAGGGCTGGGAGGGTGAGGAAAGCAGCAGCGCTGGCGGAGCGCGTGCACCGCGGCGGGGCGGGGGTCCGCCGGGGCCCTGCGGGAGGGGGGAGGGGGGAGGGCTGAGGGCTGCCGGCCGCGTTCGGCCCCGGGCAGGCCGGGCGAGGGGAGCCGGGCGGCCGCCCCTGGACGCCGTCCATTTAAGGCCCGGGCGCGCCCGCCCCCGGCGGGAACCCGAGCTGCCCGCGCGCCCGGCGGCCCAGACGCAGGCGGAGGGCAACAGCAGGCGCGGGCGGCCGCGGCCCCGGCCCCGGCCCCGGCCCGGCGGAGCACGATGGCGAGCGGCGGCTGCGCGGACGGCGCGGACGGCGCGGACGGCGCGGACCGCGACGAGGAGGCCCCCCGCGGGCCCGCGAGCCTCGAGGGGTCGGAGGGCGACGAGTCGGAGGAGGAGTCGGAGGAGGAGGAGGAGCCGGACGCCAGGTGCGCGCGCCTCGCCGGGGCCCCGGCCCCAGCCCCGGCCCCAGCCCCTGGGCCTGGGGAGCCCCGCGCGCCCCCCGCCCGCCCCCGCCCCCCGCCCCGCGCGCCCCGCGCGCCCCGCGGCCCCCCCTCCGCGCAGCGGCCGAGGCAACTCGGGGCCCACTCGGGGCCCCCGACGGCGGACCTCGCTCGGCCCCGGGGCCGGTAGCTGTAGGAGGGCTGCGGTTCGCGGCTGCAGCTCCACTGACTGGGGAAGAGCAGCAGTTTCCATAACCCCTGTCCTTAGAGACCCTCCCTTTCCCCCCCAATGGCCCCAGATGCCAGCACTTCAAGGAATGTGATTACATCAGGTAATACTGTATAAAAACAGGGCTCTCCCCCTTCCATGTCCCTGCCTGCCCGCCTGCAGGCCCTACAGCGAGTAGGAGTCCCCTCCTCCCTGGGTCGGCTTCCACTCTCACACATTCTCCTTGCATATGGGGTGGTTTTTTGTTTTGTTTTGTCAGTGATGTCCTTTCCTAAACCTATTAATACCAGCAGACGGGCCTTGTGGGCGGCGGCCGTGCACTATTTCAGAGTGCCCCCCCCACCCCCACCCCCCCTGCTCGAAGCTACAGCTGCCTCCAGCCAAAGCCAGCGGGGCTGAAGGTGAAGTAGCCCCTAGGGTGGCACTGATGAAGGTGAGCGGTCGCTCAGTTTAGAAGTCTGGAACGTTGCTCACATATTTACCTAGTAACTGCCAAGTGGGGAGTAGTAGGCACAGTACCTGCCCTCAAGGACTTTATGGAAGAAGTCAGAGAGCAATTCGGGGAGTATGAGTCGGTGTGCTAAATAAATGAGAGGGGCAGGGAGGCCAGGCCTCCCTGGAAGCTTGGAGGAGACCGTAGATCTGTGACAGCCTTGACAAGTGGGCATGACCTCAGCTTTAAGGAGCAGGCCGGAGATGCAGAAAGGAAAAGCGAGAGAGAAGCTACCTCCGGGAAATGGAACAGAGAGTAGTGACCTGTGATTCCTGGGCAATGCTGAGAACCGGAATCTGCCAATCCCAGCCTATAAAGGTTATAAAACCTTTCCCCCTTCGTGGTGTTTAGGATCCTTGTATCTTTGCCCGACCAAAATTTACCACCTAGAGATTTTGAAAACTCATTTACTCTAAAATGTGAGCAGCTGACAGTGATTCAAAGCACCACATCAGGGTTGCATTGCCTCTTGACAAGGTCAAGATCTTCAGGTAAAGATAGGATTTGTCTGCAGTAAATTTCAGCCTGCCCTGAGTACAGATGGTAAGTAGACATCAGGGCAAGAGTCAGAATTAGTAGAGTGAGGGAAACGAGAGAATGGGGTAGGACAGACCATCACACTTTTTAAATTTGGATTTGATGATATGGGTAATAAATAGTAAGCTTGTGAGAAAGATTTAGGAAAACAGACTGGAGTTATGGAAGGATTACTGACAACAGATTGGAAAGTTGGTTTTGGGAGGACTCAGATCAGAGAGACAGTAGCAAAGAGAAAGATGTCTAGGGATTGGACCATGGTGAGGGCCAGGGAAAGGAGGTGGGAACCATAGCTAGAAGTAGAGCCATGTCAGTGGGCAGGACATCCTAAGGGAACTGGGAGTCCTCCACTTTTTTGCTACCCCAAGGTGTTGTCAGAGATCAAACCATTTTGTTGTAAGTTTACAAATATGGCCTAAAGTTCCTTTTTTCTTCTGAGGCTAGAGATGAGAACTTGGAATCTTCTCTAAAAGATGGGAGGTAAGAATGCTGTCTCATCATTCTTTGCCCCTTCCTCTTGGCTCTTCCACCAAAGTTTTACAATTGTAAGAGAGCCCACTCACTCTCTGCTAGTCTTTTTTTTTTTTTAATTTTAATTTATTTATGATAGTCACACACACACACACACACACACACAGAGAGAGAGAGAGAGGCAGATACACAGGCAGAGGGAGAAGCAGGCTCCATGCACCGGGAGCCCAACATGGGATTCGATCCCGGGTCTCCAGGATCGCGCCCTGGGCCAAAGGCAGGCGCCAACCGCTGTGCCACCCAGGGATTCCACTCTCTTCTAGTCTTAGTGCTGAGTGTTTATGTATGGTTTCTCATTTTAAACCTTCCAAGGAACACTATGTGATGACGGTTATGTTATAGATGGGGAAACAGGCTTTATTTAATTTACTGAGGGTATAAGGCAAGTCATTGTAAGAACCTGGAGGTGAGCCTGGGTCTGCTTCCTCCAAGCCACTGCTGGACTTTGAGCACCTCCCTAACTTTGCAGGAGATATCCTAACTGTAGGTGAAAGCGGTGCAACTTCCAAGTAGCTTCTACCTTGAAAAAATTATTAAACGTCATCTCTTTGCATCATAGTGGGAGTTTTACCCTATTTTTAATGGAAAAGTTGTTTGCATTTTCTTGGAGGTTGGAACCATTCTCAGAAGTTAAATTACAAACAGATTAAAAAATTTTTTTTTAGAATTTAAAAAAAAAAAATTCATGAGAGATACACAGAGAGAGGCAGAGACATAGAGGGAGAAGCAGGCTCCTCACAGGGAGCCCGATGTGGGACTTGATCCCTAGACCTGGGTTCATACCCTGAGCTGAAGGCAGATATTCAACTGCTGAGCCACCAAGGCATTCCAAAACTGATTTTTTTTTTTAAACTAAGAGGCCATAATAGTAAATAAGTGGATATGGCCTAATAGTAACAGGATGATTGATTATTGCATCTCCTTTACATGATATTACTAAGCCATTATTAAAATGCTAATTAAGATTTCTAACAATATGGGAATTATGTATATTAATATGAAAAAATGTTCATTGTGTACTTTAGAATAATCTCACTGTAAAATAAAATATATATTGGAAAAAGGCTTAAAAGGTTAATAAAGTTTCATAAAAGGTTAATAAAGGTTAACATAATAAAGAATATAATAAAGGTATGGTAACCTTTATTAACCTTACAGTTAAAAAAGGTTAATAGTGGTTGTCTCTAAGTGATGGGGTAATGGTTGACTAAAATTTTTAAAAATATTTATATGTATTTTTTGTTTTTTCTATAATGGATAGTGCATTTTATTGTCAGAAAAAATAAACTGGGGCACATGAGTGGCTCAGTGGTTGAATGTCTGCCTTTGGCTCAGGTCATGATCCCGGGGTCCTGGGATCAAGTTCCTCATTGGGCTCCCTGCATGGAGCCTGCTTCTCCCTCTCCCTATGTCTCTGCCTCTCTCTCTGTGTCTTTCATGAATAAAATAAAATCTTTATATAAAAAAAGAAAAATAAACTTAAAAATTCAAAAGACACAACTGTAATCTGCTTGTAAACCTTTTCTTTACACTTTCAGGGATGGTATATGGAATTATCTATAGCCACCTTTCTGAATCATGGAAAAAATTCCCTTTAATTATAAAAATGCTTTTTTAGTACAGAAAAGCTTTCCATTACACATGCCAGTGCTTATACTGAATCAGAGAACTATCTTTCCAATAATATCATTTAATGATACGAGTATGATACATGGCATGTAGAAGCCTGAGTTTGAATCCTATTAGCCATTCTATCATAGTCAAATTCCCCTCTGAGCCTCAATTTTGCCATCTGTTAGATGGTAGTAATAATTCCTAATTTATAAGGTGTCACAGGATTAAATAAACTTATGTGAGTATGTGTAAGAGTACTTCCCTTTAGTAAATTCCCAATAGGTTTTTGTTTCTTACCTCCCTTCGAATGAACCATCATTGGCAGCCAAGCTTTACCTTTTGCCTATCTTCATCAATGAGATAAGAATGATTGTCTCAGTTTTTAATATGAATAATGATCCTATTTCACTTGCGCATTCCTATATTCATTCATTCCCTATATATTCATGGAATGCCTACTAATTGCCATGGACCATGCAAGGTGCCAGGGATACAAAAATTACTAAGAATCGATTCCTGTCCCAAGGTGTTCACATTCTCATTGGAGAAACAGAAAAATATAATTATGTCATGAACTGTTATAAGAGATTAAAGGAAAAAAAGGTCTGTGTGAAGTACCTCAAAGTAGGAATAAAGTCCTGGGATCCATCCTGCCTGGAAGGACTAGGGAAGATTTCATCAGGAGTCTCTGGAGCAGGGTATTCAATTGTAATGAAGTGCCTAGAGAGCGAATAATTAGTGGATATCAGAAAAGGATTTTTGTGTTGCTAAAACTTCATACAAAAGTTAGATGTAGAAAGCAGCTCTATAAAATCCACAGGATTTCAGAGCTGGGGGAAACTTTAGAAACCTCTTTTCCCAGCTAGTTTTCTTGCAGATTCAGAAACTGAATGTCAGGGGACATTTGTTCAAAGTCACACAAATTTTTAGTCGTGGAATTGGGACTAGACCCAGGTGCCTGAGCTCCAATCTAATGTTCATTAGTTTATTCATTCAACAGATATGTATTGGACTACTGTGTGCCAGACACTTTCTAGGCACATAGGATATAGCAGTGAACAAAAGGACAAAGTTTCTACCTTCCTGGGAGTGACTTCCCAGTTTGGGGAGACAAACAAACAAACAAACAAATATATACTATGCCAGATGACAATAAGCGATATGAGGACAAATACAGCAGGATCAGGGTTATGCTGTTTTGGAGAAGTTGGTGAAGAAGGCCTTTCTGATAAGGTGACGTATGAGCAGAGAATGAAGGAGTGAATGTTCTAGGAGAAGGGAGGCAGGAATATGTGTGGCTTGTTTGAGGACACAAGATCAGCTTGCTGGTACAGAGTAGATAAGGGGGAGAGCGTTGGGAGATGAATCTAGAAGGTAGGTGGGTTGCAGATTGGGTAGGGCTTTATAGGCCATTGTAAAGACTTCACATTTTATTCTGAGTAAAACAGGAAGTGGTATTTGGTCCACATATCACTCAAGGTTTAAAACAAGAAAAACATGGTGATTGCAGTATTTCACTAAATAGTAAGGGCCTATACATTCATTAATCATATTTATTGAACACAGACTGGTGCCAAACACGGTGCTAAATGTTCCAAAGGTATGGTCTATGCGGAGGGAGATATGTAAATAGGCGCTCATTATTTTTGCATTTTTCTGACTGGAGACCAGTGAAGCCTGACTTTTTTAAGTCTTTCTGACAGATCACTTGGACATTTTTCAGTATTTTTGCTTTGGAACATTTTCTGTTGTTCAATTTTAATTTCTCTGTTTAAGCACAGAGGGTTTTTGCCACAGCAGTACCCACGACTTAAAAATCATCTTAAATTGCAGTTCGTCAGTGCCTGTATAAAGTAGGTCTGTCCAAGCTGATAGGATTAAAATTGTTAGCGACATGTGCATTTAACTAATCATTGTAAGAAACAAAACTTCTGGAAGGTGAAGAGAGTTGGTAAGGGGTTTTTGTTATTTGTACAGAGCACTCTGTTTCCATATATCTATTTATATGCTGTCTCTCACTGCTGTGCTTACCCAGGTGTTTTGACAAGTGTGTTATTTGAGCCAACCCTCTTTTGAGGTCACTGGAAAGAGCTGAGATGGGAGGGGTGACTGCTCAGGATGCCAGAGACTGAGGGAGAGCCAGAAACTGAAGAGCTATTTAAATGTTGGCTGCATGGGTATTACATGCCCTTGGATAGAGTTTGACTCATATAGGTAATACAGCAAGAGTTGGATTTTTTTTTTTTTAAACAACGTACCTATTAATGTGTGGGATATATTGACTACAGAATTTCGCAAAAAGAAATGTGTCTTGTATTTCCTGTATATTCTGAACCTAGGTTTAATGAAGACTCAATTCAGACAATATAACCAAACTCCTCTTCTACCAAGAAAACTTAGAGAACCAGGTATAAGAGAGTGGATGTGGTTTGTACCTGAAAGAGTAATTTTTGGCTTAGTCCAGCATTATCCAATAGAAATGTAATAATGTGAGCCACATATGTAATTTAAAATTTCCTAATAGCCACATTAAAAGAAGTAAAAAGATACAGGTGAAATTAATTTTAATATTTTATTTTCTTTAACCCAAAGTATTATCATTTCAATATGTAATCAACATAAAAATATTAATGGGATTTTTAAAATGTTTTTATGCTAAGTCTTTGAAATTTGATGTGTATTTTACTGTTCAGTGTGTCTCGATTCCTCCGTTGCAGATACATTTCAAATACTCAAAAGCCACATGTGGCTAGTGGATACTGTATTATTAGACAATGCAAACCTTAAAATACCTAGTCATCCATTAGCTTCACTGGAATCCATAGAACTGCTCCCGAAGTTGTTTATGCCTGGCCATGTGCTAGGCTCCAGGAGCATAAAGGTGACTGGGTGACACAGTTGCTTCTCCCAAGGAGCTCAGTCTGGCACAGGGAAGCAGTTAGCTTCAACATAATGTCATAAGCACTACACTAAGGATTTTAACAAAGGAGTAGAGAAAAGATATAAATTCTTCTTTTTAAAAAAGATTTTACTTACTCATTTGAGAGAGAGCAAGCATGAGTGGTGGGGAGGCAGAGGGAGAAGCAGACTCCCCGCTGAGCAGGGAGCCTGGTGTGGTGCTCAGTCCCAGGACCCCAGAATCATGACCTGAGCCAAAGCACACACTTAGCTGACTGAGCCACTCAGGTGCCCAAGACATAAATTCTTCTTAAACTTAGATCTAGAAAGGTTTCATGGAGGTAATACAGCAGCTGGGCAGAAAGATATTTCAGGCACAGTATGTAGTTAGCTCCTTGTTCCAGCTCTTGTGCTGCTAATTGCCGGTCTGTCTAAGCTGTCTTTTTCTCCTCTAGAAGCACTCAAGATTGCCAGGACTGAGAATATTTGTCCAATGAATAAGTGAATGGCACGAATAACTGAATAAATGAATAAGCAAGTGAATGTCAAATCATCCAGACTCCTGTGAGAAGCAAATTTAGTTGGGATGTTGAGCCTGTTAGATTAGGGAGATTTGGGGTGCTATTCATTTACCAGGAATTGATAATGTCCAGTGACTCTGGAAACACAGTAGTTCGGAGGGGACAGTGATAAGTACTGAAGGATTGTTCAATTAGGATGTCTGCGGTCATCATTCCCACCTTCTGTGGCTTGTTGGAAAGCCTCCTCTAGACTGACCCTTGAGCCAGATCATAGATGGGAGGATCAGAATAGGCTTTGCTTTTTGTCCAGGGAAAAGTCCTCTATTAAGGCAACTGGAGTGTGTATTCAGTTCCAAAATTCCACATCCTAATCTAATGAAGTCCAAGATATGTGGGAAGATTAATTGATGCTACGGTCATCTACCAAACCGAATGCTCAAAACCTTCTTTTGGAACCATTAATATGTTGTTGTTGTTGTTGTTGTTTTAGTTTGATTATGCTTCCTTTTAAAAAAATTCACATGTTAAACAAATTTACATTCACCACAAATTTCCTCTTAATGGCTGATTTCACTAGGGCACTTAAAATTGTTGATTTTTAAAATAAAATTAATTTCCTTTTGCTATAACTTTGTTAAATTAACATTTGCTAAGTGGAGCATAGGGTGCCAGATAGTGATCCATAGTTTGCCAAAAGACCACAAGAGAAACCACCATAGAGCACTTTATTACTCACAAGTCCTAGAGGAAGTACAGGACATGCCACTGGGGGCCACACCGGGAGGTCAAGGCAGAGTACGAACAGAGAGGACATCAAGACCTGGGACACAAGCCTTTATTAGGGTCCATGAGTGGAGGACTCTGGGGGTTCCTGGGCTAAGGCTAGATCAGTCAGTTCAAACTAAAATGAGTGGAGTGAGTGAAGTTTTGGTAAGCTCCATGGGGGTCTTATCTAAGACACAACGGAGAGGCATTGAGGGTGGGGGAGATGATTGACCACAAGAAGTTATGTCAGTTAGGGAAGTTATGTCAGGAACTTCTAATGGCATGTGACTCTTGAGACTGTTACCCAGGGCATGTGCTAGCATGAGGGAGGCTGGTGTCAGTGGAAGGCTCCCGCAGGTCACTTAGCCAAGCAAAAGGGATGACGAGGCAGCAATGCCTTAGGAGAAGCTCATGACACCTTCAACTTCAGAGATGTACCTACTATAACAAAAGAGGCTCACTCATTCAACAGATATTTATTGGGGACCCACACAGAGTGAGTGAACAAAACAGAATTCCTAATCTTTAGAGTTTAGTTTCTGGGGAGGGCAGAAAGTAAACAAATAATCTCACCTGTAATTAGTTGAAGTGAATTCATTGGTAAAATGAATTGGGCCTGGGGGACTGAGGTGGGGGGTCTGGTAGGACCCCAGCCCATCAAGTGTCAGTCCCTGAAGCTTCCTTGCTCATTTCCCTGTGAGTTTTGTCTCATTTTCTGGGTCCATCTGATTAGCCTTTCTCTGCCTGCAGAAACAGATTTCGCTGTCCTGCGGTCCAAGTCTGGCAGGAAAGCCTGGCTGCTGATGGCACTTATCCTGGAAGGGGCCTTAGCATCATTCCCCTGGCTTCTGTTTCTGATGAGTGAACAGAGATCCAGAGAAAGGAAGAGAAACCAATATTTACTCAAAGAATAGCGAGCCTATTCCTTGCACTGTCACTTGTTATTTTGAGTTATTTTTCACAATAACTCTGTGATATAGGCATTGTTTTCATCTCTGTTTTATGGAAGAGAAAAGAGAGGCTTAGCAATACTGAGTAATTTATCTAATGTCAGACAGCTGGAAAGTGCGCTGGGCTTCTAACCCTAGTCTAATAACAGCCAGTGCTAGAACTCTCATGAATTCAGTGCTCACCTCAACAGTATACACACATTTGGTCTTTATTAGCCAATTTTTCTTTCTTGAGTGTGAAAGTACTTTAAAAAATAATTATTTCACTTTGCTTCTAATTTTAAAAGCAAAGCAGAAAAGACCCAGAGAATCTACGTAGTAGCTAATCCTGACCAGCACCTTAGCATATTGGGTTTCCTTGTGTGTAATAAGGAGAGTAGATCTTACATTTAAAAATAGATGTTAGGCAATCTTGCGTGATTGAGTTTTCATAAGGTCAAACACAGCAACACCAAAACAACTTCTCTGCGTGCTCTGTGGGATCATATGATAAATGTTCAATAGGTATTTACTATAATATCTATAAAATTCAGATCCTTTGTTTAAAAGAATTTGTATTGGATTTAGCATGGTACACTTTGGAATTTTCATATCTAGTGTTTGTTTGTTTTCAAGAAAGAATGAGGAGAAGAGTGAGACCATTGTGGTGTTTGTCTCCTCTTAGAGTTTTTGGATCTACAAGAAAAGCTTTAATAAATCCTCTCCTCAGGACAGAAATGCTAACACCTTTGAGAGGGTTAAAAATTGAAACCTATCAGCATCTGTTTTATTTTATTTTATTTTATTTTATTTTATTTTATTTTATTTTAGCATCTGTTTTAGATTGGATTCCCTTTTGAACAAAATCCCTTCAAACATAGGACCTAAGATACTCTCCTGGGAGAAAGGGGGCAGTGGGTGCTTAGGAGTGAGAGGATACCTACAGCCCACTGGAGCTCAGCTGTTCCTCCTCTGTTCTGCTCAGAGGAGTGAGCAAAGGATATTACCTTGAACACTGCAGAAAACAGCTTTCTCTGAGCTCTCGGCCTCACATCACTCATAACTCTGGGAGGGAGGGATATTTACTCAGAAAATCCAGGATATAAAGGAAGGGTGAGGAGAAAGCATATATAAAGTTGGCAGTGTTGACATTTGAACTAAGATTGCCTGGTAACAAAATGTGTAGTTAAATCAGTGGGTAGAATTAGGACTCCTACTCCATTTATGTACTCGACCCTTTGCAGGAAAATCCCTGGATACCAACCCAGGTTGACAGGAGATGCAGGGTCACACAGCCTCTGTAGCTGTAGGACCAAGGTAGAGAGAGGATGGCCAACAGCAGAAAATCAGGGCCTTAGCATCTGAATAACTTGCAAGAATCAAAGGCCTACTTAATCACAGAGTAGAATGGCAAGAAATGGCAACCATCTCTCGAGTTTTTCTTTCCATTTCTCTCTGCTCCAGTTCTTTCCTGCTGCTCCAACTGCCAGAGTTTCCACCTATCAATCCCACAAGTTCCACTGAACTGAGTTTGCATAGCTTAAGAGTCGAGAATCACAAATTCAGAAACCCAGGCTTTAGTAACAACACTGCCTCTGAACAGCTTCCCATTTGCCAGTGAAGTCTTATGTAAGTGATTTTTTTCTGGGTGAAGGGAGCTGCCTTGGGTTCCAGAATCTGCATCCGTCAGGTTTTGAGTTGTAATAGCAGCTAACTGTGATCAATTTACACACAAAATGACTATTCCCAAGATATTGGTAGTTCCAAGAATCATGAGAAGTGTGGTAAAGAGGGTTTAGGTAGCCAGTAACAACCATTAAAACCTTGCCTCAAAACTGGTCTGGTGAACTGTACAACTCAATTATAAAAAGACAAGCCAATATTAAAAAGAGCAAAGGATCTGAATAGACAGTTTGCCAAAGAGGCAAATGTCCAATGAGCACATGAAAAAAGTGTTCAATATCATTAGCCACCGGGGAAATGCAAATCAAACCCACAAGTTACCATTTCACAGCTACTAAGGTGACTCTAACCAAAAAAGACAATAGTAAGTTTTGGTGAAGATGGAGAAAAATCAGAACCCTCATACATCGCTGGTGGGAATGTAAAACGGTTACAACTGCTTTGGAAAACAATCTGGTAGTTTCTATAGCAGCTAAACATAGAGTTACCATATGACCCAGCAGTTCCACTCCTAGGTATATATACCCAAGAGAAGTGAACAGATCTGTCCACATAAATGTTTGTTCACAAGTGTTCATAGCAGCGTATTCATTATAGCCAAAAAGTGGAAATGACTGAAATGTCCACCAACTAATGAATGGATAAAGAAAATATGATATATTCATACATGGGATATTATTTGGCCATAAAAAGAAGTGAAGTAATGATTCATGCTGTATCACGGATGAACCCTGAAGAGAATATACTTAGAGAAAGAAGATCGACATTTTGTATATTATATGTTTCCACATTTTTGAAATGTCCAGAAGAGGCAAATTTGAGAGATGGAAAGTTGGTTAGTGGTTGCCTAGAACTGCAAGGTAGATGAAGAGAGAATTGGAGAATGATGCTTAAGGAGCGTGGGGTGCATTTTGGGGATGATGAGAATGTTCTAAAATTGACTATGGTGATGGTTGCTCAACTCTGTGAATATACTAATTAATTGTACACTTTCAAGTAGATGAGTTGTATGGTTTGTGAATTATATCTCAATAAAACTGAGTTTTAGAAAAGTTCTTGGGTAAGGAAATGGCTGCCACTGCTACTGGGCACTAGTGTCACTATCTGTACTGTTGCCACTCCCATACCAGCAAGTCAGGATTGCAACTGCAGCCTCTGCTACCCTCAGAATGACGGTCTCTCCCGTCTAGTTCCTTCATCAGTGGCTCTCAAGTCACTCTGGAATGGCTGTGAAGATCATCACGGCGAGAATAGCTAGCATTGCCTCCTCTAGGCCCCACAGGATGGAGGATTCACCAAATGGGAAGAGAGGTCACACGTCTACAGGAGCAGCCGGAGGCACTGCACTAGGCTTTCCTCAGGTTTGTTACCTGATCCTCAAGATGTTCAATACATGGTGCAGTAGATTTTGCTTTTTCTATGGATATATAGCACTTTATTTAAACAGTGGAACAAATCAACTAGTTAATATTTCCATCAAGAATTTAATTGGAAATACACACAGAGCAATGACCAAATACAGCCATATGAAGTGGAAGTACCTTTTCCCATTAAATATCACCTGAACTTAACTATCACTGTTTATTCTAGCTTTGACTTTCCATTTTATAATAAAAACAAACAAGTCTTTAATTTAGGCCTCAAAGTGCCTGGTCTTGCACATTTTGGTATCTCTGCTTTGAGGTTTCAGAGCTCTTCTGAAATCTCTTAACTATCTGTTTGCCATTATTAGAAAGTTAATTGCCTTTTAATTCTTTTAGTCTTATATACATAGGTCAGTGCTCCTTTGGAGATAAATGCTCCAACTCACAAGTGGGCTACTATGACCCTGGTCAAGAGGTGAAGTGAGACTCAAGTAGTATCAGATTGCCTTTTCTGGTAACTTGGAAATGGAGACACACATTATATTTAGATAGTTTTAGAAACAAAAGGTTTTGGGGACAGGTTTCAACTTTTTGGAGATCTATTCCTCTTTGTTTTGATCTTTTCAATGATGTTTTGGATCAAATGCTGGTTTTTCTTTTTTTTCTTTTTTTCTTTTGATTTTTATTTTCTTTAAAAAATTATTAGTTAATTTTTCTATTAGTAAAAAAAAAATTCTAAATTTACTTCTGTAAACTGTCCAAGAAGAACATTAGCTAAAATAGCTGAATATAACTTGATCTCACAGTTAGCACCCAGAAAAAAAATGCTATTTAAAGCTAAATAAAGCCTATCTGTCAAGGCAGGGAGCCCAGAATATAGAAGATGGGTGGAGAGGAGATTCCATATAGATGGGAAGGATAAAACTCGGAATGTAGGATCACTCAAGTGAGTTTCTAAAACCGTAAAACAATCCACCCAAAATAGAGCACATACAAGGAATGCCTCTGTCCCAGAATCCTTCAAGCACGTATTATTGTCTACACAGGGTAAGAGAGTGAAAGCCATTTGAATCTATCCTGTAACTTGGGAAGGTGCCTGTCCTTCATCAATGCAGCTCATGCCATCCCCCAGAGGTGAGGTTGTATTGCTTTTCCCACTCCTTTCTCTTTGTTCTCTGGTTAAAAGAGGTTGAAACAGGGAGAAGCAATACCTTTCCAGAAAGCCAGGATTCTGGTTTTGTTTTTGATTTGTCTCTTAATCTCCCTGGGAAATAATTGTTTGTTTCAAAGAAAAAGACTACAAGCAATTGTGTAGACTTTGGGACTGAAGGTGTCATCTGGTGGCAGCCCTGTTGAGCCATGTGCAAGAGAAACTGAGGAAGCTATGCTAAAGGAGAGACAGAGACAGAGAAGATTCCTGATAGTTTTACTGTTTCCTCTTCCCCGTGAGGCCTAGATACGTCTGCCCTTGGATTCCATGAGAAATCTCTATTCCCTTAAGATAAGTGCCCCTCTCGTCCCTATTTAAGCTAGCTTGAGGGCATTCATTCTTAGCACTGAGTGCTTTAATCATTTCTATCAGCCATTTTTTTCTCATATAGACCTTGGCTACACATGTACCCTTCCTCAGGGCTAGCCAAAAGAACTCCCTTAAGGTGGAGTCATGTCCCACATTTCCCGAAATACTTTTCTCCCCCAGTCAGGAACCTTTTGGACATCAGTAGCTACAGTGTTGAAACCCAAAGCTGCCACTCAACCTTCATCACCGCAACTTACTACTAGCAAAATTTTAAAAGCCTGCTTCAGATCTGGAGCAACTCATCCTTCCCATCCACATGCCTCCCTTTTGGAAATATTTTAAACTCTATTGAACTTAGAGTTATGGACCTGAAGAGAGTTTTATAATGACCTAACACCAACTTTAGCAGATACCATCCAGGTACTGCTAGCAAATTTTGTGATCAATCTCGGTTTGACCTCAAGATTCCAGGCTTGCTTGGAATCTCTCCTGGAGTTGTTAAAGCCTTAGCACTCGAGTTCTCCAGAATATACTGGTGATAGCTGCATGACCTCTTTGAGCCTCAGACTCTGAAAGATGTGGGTGTCTGTGGGAGTAGATTTAACTATGAACGCACCAGGATATCACGTGCTCCTGGAACAGAGGGGAGTGTGAATAGGTGTCATTTCCCCTCCCCTTCCTTCAGTATCATCTGTCAGGACCTCCTGACTTGAGCAGTGTTATGGACCCTTGCTGCCAGCTAACAATGCTGCTCTCCCCCGACCACTCACCCACACCTGCGTCGGGGTGTACTCTCAGATGCACAAATAACTCTTCTTGATTGGTGCTTTGTTTTACTTTTGAGTTAAAACTGGGAGTGAACGTCAGTCTGGACTGTACCAATCTCACTAGTGTCTTCCTCTCATTTCTTCGATCGGGTGGTCAGAAAAGGTCAAACCTTTCTTGTTAGAAATGTATTTAATACATCTCAGGGTCACGTTAAAATACACTAGTCCTAAAGCTCCACGACACTAACCGTGAGCTTTGAGCCGGAACAGGGTCAGGGATGCTGTCCCTGTGATGTACAGTAGAATAGCTCTCAGCACAGTTCTGTGAAGGGCTTTTCTCTGAATTCGGATTTCAACATGATTGTGGCATTCTGGCACTAAAAAGGATTTCATTCTTTCTCTTTTGTTTAAGGATTGTGTGTAATTTGTTGGAACACACAGTACACACTCCTAGATGTTGACTGGGAGAATGAGTAATGATTGAGCGATACAGAGAACAATACCCGGGAAACTCACCAATTTTACTTGGCTACACATTCCAGAGGTGATTATTGTTAGAGAGATGCCTTCTGTCGTAATTAATTATGGTTATGAGTAAATCAAAGTGGATTTGTAGATCCTCATGTCTGGGCTTTACGAGGTTAATTCATCATTGGAAAGGAAAAGGCAGAGAACAAACATCTGGAACACTTACTTTGCCAAGGATTGTACGCAGTATCTTACACGTATCATCGCAACACAGCTGCCTTAGGAAGTACACACTAGTCTCCCTGTTAACGGATGATGACCTTCAAGCTCAGGAAAGGCAGGGGAAGTAATTTGGCCAAGTTCACACGGCCAGCCAGTGGTGAAGCCAGGATTTAAATGCAGATTTCTCTGAGGTAAAAAAAAAAATTTATTTCCACCATTACCCCATCTGTCTCTACCCCATAGGCTCAGTGCTGTGGTATATACTAAGGTGAGGAGACAATGGTTTCTGTTGGAAGAAACCTAAGGTCAGATAGAAGACACATGGTAAGTACTAATTGTAATAATGCAAAATAGCAGTAAATAAAGACTGTGGTGAAATTATCAGAGAAACACTCAGTGAGCAGAGAATCCCAGTAAATCTCAAGTACTGTATTTCATCTGAGAGAGGGAGCTCATTAACAACTAGCCTAGTCACATTTTGATTTTCTAAAAACAACTCTCAAGACAGGGCTCACATGGTACCCAGGGTTGATAAAAGTGTGGGTAAGGGTGGAAGGTTCTTGCACAGGCGACTGATAGGAACGCACACTGATAAACCTTGCGTACTTAGCCAAAATCAAGAGTCGGCCACTTAACCGACCAAGCCACCCAGGCACTCCAAAAAGCGTATAAACATTAAGCTTTTCTAGTTTTTTATTTTTTTTAAGATTTTATTTATTTGAGAGAGAGAGAGAGAGTAAGCATGAGGGGAGAGGAGAGGGACAGAGGGAGCAGGAGAAGCAGACTCCTAGCTGAGCTGGGAGCCCAATGTGGGGCCCTACACCAGGACTCTAGGATCATGACCTGAGCTGAAGGCAGACACCTAACTGACTGAGCCACCCAGGAGCCCCTGTTCAGAATTATTTTTAAATTTAAAAAGTGCACTCCAAAACATACCATTTGTGTAAAAAAATTTTTTAAAAAGCAAATGTCAGGGTAGAACAAGAATGAAAGAAATACACCAGTATATTAAAAGTAGTCATCTTTGAGTACTGGGATTACTGATTAATTTTCTTCTGTGCTTTTCTGTTTCCCCATATTTTCCACAGTAAAATTCATAACCGGCAATTAGGAAGAATTCTTTTTAAAGATAGAACATCGGGATCCCTGGGTGGCGCAGCGGTTTGGCGCCTGCCTTTGGCCCAGGGCGCGATCCTGGAGACCCGGGATCGAATCCCACGTCGGGCTCCCGGTGCATGGAGCCTGCTTCTCCCTCTGCCTGTGTCTCTGCCTCTCTCTCTCTCTCTCTCTCTCTCTCTGACTATCATAAATAAATAAAAATTAAAAAAAAAAATAAAGATAGAACATCAAAATATTGATTTTTGGGGTGCCTGAGTGGCTTCATCCGTTAAGTGGCCAACTCTTGATTTCAGCTTAGGTCATGATCTCAGGGTCCTGGGATTGGGTCCCACATCTCAGTGGGGAATCTGCTGCCTCTCACTCTGTCCTTCCCCTGCTTCTCTCTCATTCAGATAAATAAGTCTTTAAAAAAAAATCTTGACTTTTCACCTGAATTCAAATGAAGAATAGGAGAAAAGTATTAGCAAGTGTTGCTTTTATTATGCTTTTTAAAGCATCATACTAGATCTTATAAATTTTTTTCCTGGATTTTTCTTTTTCCCTTGTGGGTGACGAATAAGAGAATGTTAGGTGAACTTCATCTTAATTTTTAGAACTGCTAAAGATGTCTAAGTGCTTTAAAGTCTTATAAAAATGATTTGGGGGATACAGAGTTTTACATTAATCCTATTTATACCAACATGGTCCCCCATAAAGGCAAATTGTACTATTGAATCTATTTTTGCTGTCTTCCAATTTTGAGATTTTATAGTCAGAAACAAAAAGACTAGAGCAAGCTACTGTCAAATTATTCCTAGTGTATTAATGGGAATTTTATTTAATCTCTTTGTTTCTTTTTCTCTCTGGAATTCAAGAGACTTCCTTTTATAATGTTGCTTTTTCTGTCTGCATTATGTTGTAGATAAAATGTTTTTCTAGCAATGGTGTTTAGACCTGATGAGGGGACCATTAGCTAGGTAGAGGGTGGCCTCATTGTGCGTGCAGCCAGTGGTATTTCTGTGAAGTTCATCCAGACAGGCCCAGGAGAGCCAATCCCCTGTCCCCTAAGCCTCTCTGCAGATACAGGTGGAAAGTCCTCTATCTGGAATCCTCCTGGCCAAGAAGTTTCTCACCCATCCCTGTTCAGCTCAGAAGCACCTGTTGGAGTAAAGTCTTGATGTGTTTTTTTTTTTTCCTTTAAAAAAAAGAGAAGAAAAATGTTGCCATATACTATACTAGGCATATGGACAAATCCTCATTTCATAGGGGAGAATGGGAGCTAATAGAGGAGCCGAGTTTTCTCTTTCAGTGTATTTTTGTTATTTTCAAGGCTACAACATAAGGGCTCTTCTCTTTGTTGTAAACCTAAGAAAAATTACTAGAGGGTCACTAAAGAAATGAGGAAAACCAATTAAATTTTTCCTACTTTTTAGAACAATTAGTCCTCATCCTCCATGCTTTTATGGAGTTATAATTGTAGTAAAAAAAAATCAGTGGAACAGCAAGGGAGAAGTCTATCCTGACTCACTGTTTTATTTTAAAAAGATCCCAGCCTGACACATTCTCTTCAGATGAAGTGCTCTGTCTCTTGGTAACCACCCCTCAACCTGCATAGGAATTTGACAGCAGTGGCTGGTGGGGCACAGTTTCTGTTCGGCACTAATACTCAGTAGCTGTTGAAGAATTCCAGTGCTAAAGAGCTAAGCCTGTGTTTAACTCCTCAACTGGGAATCCCAGAACACAAATGTTCTTATCCTCCACAGTTTTTCATTTACATGCTCAGCCAAGGTTAATGTTGCCTCTGGTTGATTGTTTTTTACCCTCATTCTTGGGTGTGCCTATATTAGTGGTATCTCTCTACCTATACCAGGTAATTCTGAAGATATTTTTGCTTTATGGTCCAAGTCCTGTTAGCATCTGGTGGAAAGAGGCCAGGGGGACTACTAACATTCTTAGCACACAAGACAGCCCCTCACCACCATAGCAGAGAATTTATGTAGCCCCAAATGTCAATAGTGCCACCGTTGAGGAGCTCCCAAGGTCACAAATAATTGATTTCTCCAGGTTTTCCTCTGAAGCAGTCACTAAGCTATGGACCAACCCTGTCACACCATAGTTCATTTATTTTGATTCTCTAGACTTGACACCTTTCTGCCCTTAATTTCTTATAATAGTGAAGAATTTGGTGGATGAGTTTTTGTAGTAGTCTGAATCTGGTGGATTCAGACATTTTTCTACAGTTTACTTAATTGAATCTCAGCCCTCAACTCTAGGCCAGGACCTGAATAGCTAAGATACCCCCTAACTATTTTTGATGATGATGATGATGATGATGATGATGATGATGATGAGTGTGTGTGAGAGAGAGAATGTATATAGGGCTCAATTCCATGACTCCAAGATTACCACATGAGCTGAAATCAAGAGTCGGAGACTAATCAACTGAGTACCCAGGCATCTCCTCCTCCTTAAATATTTATAAATTGATTGCTCATTCCAAAACCCAAACTACTCTTTTTAACTCTGAGGAGATAAATGGCTCCTATAATTCCAGAGTCCTGATGGGTCATATAACACCTTTACCCACTGCTAGGTAGACATTTCCTACTTGAAATAAGTGGAGAAGTTTATGCATGTGACCCATGTAATATTTTGGTTGGAGAGGGGTGGGAGTCAGTAAGAAGAAAGATGGTCACTATTTTGAAACATTGTACTTGCAGATGAATCACTTCTTCATCAACTCCTGGTTGAAAGGTCAAGCACATGTCTCAGGTACTCAGTGACCTAGGTTACCTCAATGTGTAGCTCATCAGTAACTAATTATCAGGACTGTCTAAAGCCCTGAGTGATGGATATTTTCTAATCTGCTTGGAGGTTGCAGTGGCATTTTAAAGCATCTAAATAATACTAACATATATGCCACTGAGTCTTTCAATTTTCAAAATTAGAGTTTTGCACACTCAGACCCTATGGTTTCACACTTGCCTTCTTTTGTACTTGTTGCTTTTTCTTGAATTGTCCTCAACCATCCCTAACCTGGTCCTCCTGGGAAATTCATTTTTATTTTGCAAAGCCTTGTATCATCAGCCTTTTATATTCTCTGATTATATCCCAGACCCCTAGTCTCACTTATATTTGCACAGCCTGCCTCAGTCTACTCCAAAGTTAAAAAATTTCCTTCTCTGTACATCCACATCTGATACCTTTTGCACACTCTTTCTGTTATCACCTGTATCAACTGTATTTTAATGATCTCTTTGTCAATATATCAACATGCTAGAGTTCATGTTCCTAGAAGGCACTGTGTTTTTCTCATGGTATTCCCATTACTTCCCGCATTATGAGTACTTGTTAGAATTAATTAACTTATTATTATTATTTTTTTTAAAGATTTTATGTATTTGACAGAGGGGGCAAGCCAGAGAGCACAAGCATGGTGAGCGGCAGAGGGGAGCCCAATGTGGGGCTGGATCCCAGGACCCCGGAATCATGACCTGAGCTGAAGACAGATGCTTAACAGACTGAGCCAGCCAGGAGCCCCACTTGTTAGAATTTAAAAACAGAATTCCTATTATTTATTTTGCCAGGCTCAGTTTTGTTTTGTTTTGTTTTTTTCTTTGCAAAATATTATCACGCGACTGGGTTAGCTCTAATTATGGGACTGAAATGGGGCTTGTGGTAGTTAAGGGAAGATTATCAACATTAGATTAATGTTTTATGAAAATGTTTTCATTTACTTGCATAGTCAAAATTAAAATTATATACATATATTTAACACAAAAGAAGTATTTTCTAGGCCAAGTTGTATAGATATTTAATGTTGGAGTGAGATAGCCAAGTTGTATAGATATTTAATGTTGGAGTGAGATATTTCATGACTGAGATATAGTTAGGTTTGGTATTAGAGAAGAGAACAAAGCAAATCTCAATGACTTATCATAATAAAAGTTTCTATTGAGCTTGCTTAAACTCTCCTCCAAGTAGTGACTCAGGGACTGAGGCATCTTACCTGTTGCAGCTTTGCCCTTTTCATTATGCGGCATTTAAAGATGACATCCTTCAAACTGTGCATGAGAAAAAATACAGAGGGTCACATATTGGAGGTTTTAATGATCCCTACCTAGGAATGGCAAATGTAACTAGTGTTCACTTTCCATTGGCTAGAACTCTGTTACTTGGCTGCTGTCTGGCCTCACCCAACTCAAGGGAGGCTGGGAAATATAGACTATCTGTAAGCCCGGAGAAAAGAGAAACAAGCTTGGTGATAAGCTAACCATCTCTAATAGTGAGCAAAGAAACAACTCTCTATATGCAAAATAGAAAATGGAATCTATTAGAAGAACTTTGAAAAGCTCACAGAACAAATGGTAGACTGAGGAACTGAGCAAGAACCAGGGGAGTAGTAGGTGGGGTTCAGGGAACAAGAAAATCTGGTTGTCTGGCCTGGGTGCCATGGATTTTCAGACTCCCAGTGATGCTTCTTAAGATTCAAATTCCCGATTGGGGAAGGGCAGAGTGGAAATGGGCCAGCAAGCTTAGTCTGAGTACCTACTCATCTTTGAGTGGCTGAAGATAGCAGTGGCTTACTGTCCCATTCAGAGTGAAGTCTAAATATTTCCCATGGCTTCAATGCCCAGGTGAACTGGGTCTCAGCTACCCTCTGGCCTTACCTCCTGTTTTTCTCCTATCTTGCCCTGTTCCATCATACTCACATCTTTGCTGCATGTACCAACATCTGAGTGATGTTACTATTGTTGTTTGCTCTGCCCTTTCTGCTAGTATTTGTATGCTTAGTCCCTCACTCTTTCCAAATCTCTGCTCAAATGTCTCTTTAAAACTTAGAGGTCTTCGTTGATCACCCTGTACAGTATAGCACCCCAAACCATTGCCCTTAATCCCACTTACTCTGTTTTATTTTATTCATAGCACTAAATGCTACCAAACATTTGTATGTTTGCTTTGTTTTTCCTCTGTCTTCCTCTCTACTAGAATTTAAGCAACAAGAGAGCAGGAACTTTGTTTTGTTTACATGAAAAAAAAAATACAGATACTGGGGCACCTGGGTGGTTCAATTGATTAAGTGTCCAACTCTTGATTTCTGCTCAGGTCATGATCTCAGTGTCGTTAGATCAAGCCCCACGTTAGGCTCTCAGCTCAGTTTGGAGTCTGCTTGTGCCTTTCCTTCTGCTCCTTCCCCTGCTCTCTCTCTCTCTCTCTCATAAATAAAAATAAAAGCTTTAAAAAAAAACCCCAAAACCCCACAAACAACAACAACAACAACAACAACAACAACAACAACAACAACAAACAGACACTGGGTGAGTGTCAGAGCAAGCAGTAGAATCCAGGCTTCCTTCTTCCTGTCAGCAGATCACTGTAGGACCAGCCTGAGTTGGCATGCCCTGAGACTAAAGTAGCCTGGGCCTTTCAAGAATACCAATTTTTATCTGTACAACCTGACTCAAATTGTCAACCCTTATTCTTTCCGGCTCATGAACATTTTTGCCATGGATATAATATTATTTATCACTGACCATGGGTAATGCACTATTAATGTTGGTCTATGTTGCTTATAATGTATCATGTCAATGATTATAGTTCTGGAGTTATGAAAACCAGTGCATATAAAGTTGTTCACAGGTCTATGTGCTTGTGAAAGAAACTCACATGAGAACAGGGCATCACTAAATTCTAACTGACATTTCTCTTGGTCTGGTTAGTCCACATATCAGTTTATGGTGGATACTCACAAGCACGTAGGTTAGTTATCATATCTCTTCTTGCTGTCAAGTGATGATGTCCTTTAGGCTTTGCCAACTGCTGTACTTGTGGTCATATGTGTATATTGGGCTTTGACAAGTAGATTATTACACAACACCCTCTTTTCCCTGCCCAAATTCTGAAATGACTGATAAATAAAGGAATGGCAAATAGAGATCAAAATGTCAACTTTATTCCTAATAAAGCTAATGATCTCAAAGGATGTGGCTTAGGTGTAGGATAACAATGTATTTCTGACACCAAATCTCAGAAATAGACAGATTTAGGGTACCTTGATGGCTCAGTTGATTAAATGCCTTCTCAAGATTTTAGAAGAATAAAATAAGGAAAAATTAATTTATAGCTCTACCATAGCTCAGACCAAATTGGTTAATTTGAAGTGAACCATAATGATCTTTTAGAAAATTTGCACCAGGGACACCTGAGTGGCTCATTGGTTGGGCATCAGCCTTCTCAGGGCGTGATCCCCAAGAAGAGGTCCTGGAATCGAGTCCTGCATTGGGCTCCCCGTGGGGAGCCTCTTTCTCCCTCTGTGTCTCTGCCTCTCTCTCTGTGTCTCTCATGAATAAATAAATAAATAAAATCTTTTTTAAAAGTAAGAAAATTTACACCAAATGGTGATTTTACTATAAGAAAAATCATGCCTAACATGGTGCCTAACATGGAGCTCAGTAAATACTTGTTGAATGAGTGAGTCTGGACTTTGGGCTTCAATTTGAAATCAGCTCAAAGTCAATGATGATTGAAGAAATTTTATAGTTTTGAAATTCATCTGAAACAAATTCTGTGGGTATACATGGAAATTAGAAGTATACAGAAAAGGGACACCTGGGTGGCTCAGTGGTTGGGCATCTGCCTTTGGCTCAGGTCTTGATCCCAGGGTCCTGGGATTGAATCCCTGCATCTCCTGCAGGGAGCCTGTTTCTCCCTCTGCTTATGTCTCTCCCTCTCTGTGTGTCTCTCATGAATAAATAAAATCTGAAAAAGAAAGAAAGAAAGAAAAAAATAATATTATCTCTTTTAATTACTTTCTATTAAACCTAATTGACTAGAGTAACAAAGATCCCCATTTTTTCCTTAAAACAGGCTGATGCCTGCAGCAAGCTAACCATTCCTTGTAGCAGGCTACTGTCTAATAATGATGCTACCCATCATTTTTGAGTAGCATTTTTATTAAAGGTCATTTGTGATTATTCCCAAACCTATTTTATTTCAATTAATTGACTGATTGATTGATTTTTAAGTAGGCCCCATGCCCAGTGTGGAGCACAGTGTGGGGTTCGAACTCATAAACCTGAGATCAAGAACTGAGCTGAGATCAAGAGTTGGATGCTAACTGACTGAGCCACCAAGGTGTCCCCCAAACCTTTTTATACTAGTTGTACTTGTTATTACATGATTTAATGAAATATTACTGATGCTGATGAACTGAGTGCGAAAGTAGAAGAGTTATTCTTCTGAAAACAAAGGTGAGTGTTTTGTAAAGACTTCACAAGAGGAGAGCTCAAAGGAACCACTGAAGACATGATTCCTGCTCATAGGTAGTTTATAGCCATGTAGAGTAGCTACAGTTGTAAAAAACAGCTCTAATATAGGATGGTAAATGCCATAGAAGATTACATGAAGATTCCAGAAGTTCAGAGGAGGAAAATTACTTTTGGCTTAGAGAATCATTGACAGGTACATGGAGAAGTTGATATATGAGTTGGTCTCTGAAAAGTATAAAATTAGAATGTACAGAGATGATTCATTCCAAGTGAAAAGAAGGATGTAAGCAAAGCCATGAGGGGTAAAACTGATGTTTGGCTGGAGCACAGGGTTCATAAAGAAGAAGAGTAGAAGATGAAAGTAGGAAGATAAATGGGTTTTCAAATAATAAAGAGCCCTAACTTCCATGCCTCTGAAATGTCTGGTCATTGTGAAAATAGGGTACCTATTTTTCTCATCCACAATAAACTCAAGTGGTCTATAGTATACCTACAAAATGAGGTCTTTATATTGGGGCATGATAAAACTGTATAATAATTTTTTCATTCATGGTTTCATGCATTTTTTCCTTTACTGCCTAATAGCTTATAAACTCTTCTTAGCCTAAGCTATTTTATATTACTTTTGTTCAGCAATGCGTAAGATTAGTTTTCTGCTAAAGAAATGAGTATTCAATTAATTTTTGGTGAAAATATTGTAGAATTAGTGATTATGTTTTTAAGAACTCTTGGTTCTTTTTTTTAAGGCCTACATAAAATACTAACAATTTGTAATATAAGATTACAAATTTGCTTGATATTTTATAGCTTAAAAACTAAGTTTTTAAATATATAGTTTAAAAGCAAAGTTTTCAAATAAGCAAGATCAAATGTGACTTTATTACTGTGTTGTAACAGTTGATACTTAATGCATTTTAACAGATACAGTAGGAAAAAATACTATCCATTACTTTTGTTTCATTTGATACACTAT
Organism: Canis lupus dingo; assembly: GCF_003254725.2. NCBI lineage: Eukaryota > Metazoa > Chordata > Mammalia > Carnivora > Canidae > Canis > Canis lupus. The sequence continues at coordinate 27,152,212 of NC_064245.1, read as the reverse complement.
TAGTGCACTGTGATTACTTGAGAGTAGAATACATCATCATGAAAACCTAAGGTATTGCTTATAATGATAGTCCCATAAGGAATGTCACTTTAACTGTTGGTCAGAAGGGACTGCTCATTTCTAGAATATTAATCTTGAGCCCAATAGAAACAAAATATAATAATTATCTTAGCCTCAAAATTCGAGGACCTGTTTTGCTTCTTTAGAAGTATAATTCTTTTTTCCTTAAGTAAGAAATTAAAACAGATGATGATGGGATAAGGGAAATCATTATTTTGGTAGCATTACTTCGATGGCTAGCTGTTTCCTCTTTAAAAATTTCAGTTTGGATATATGAGTATTCCCTTTCTTTGGTTTTCTTGCTTGTAAAATGAAAAATATTATAAAAGCACAAGGCTCTTTCCATTCATGACCAATAATTTAATTTTCAGTAAGTTACTAGTTTCTGTTTAAGCTAAAGCAAAATGGAAAGAGGCTGTGTCTAATGAGGCTGATAACTGCTAAATTGCAAACACAAGAATTTTTGTGATATGGTCATATTTCATGACCTTATCCTTCACTTTGGAACTAAAGAAGTTAGACTTTTCTAGAACATTTAATAAAATTCATCTCTTGAGAACTGATTTATACTAATACAACTCTAACACAAAATATAAATTTAGAAAATATGTCAACTTAACAGTGGGATATAAGAATATTATCAGCAAGCATATCAAAACACAATTCAGGGGTTATCATATCCCCTTCTTACTATAAAAAGGGGTCTGTAGGTCACATGGTAAAAATATAAATTAGGGTTTATTGGGGGAAATGTAGAAATGGAGAAGTAGAAGAGCACATGAATCCTTCAAGCTCTCATCCCACAAAGCTTACTTATTCAGGGCATAGCTGGATTGCTATGTAAAGAGAAGGGCACCTGGAGGAAAGTGATGCTTATGTAGTGCTGAACTTATAGGGAGAGGGGGACATAGACATAAAAAATAAGTTTGAAAACTTTGTCAGAGGACTGGAAATAATTAAAACAATACTAGAAATACTAGAACTGAAAAACACAATAACAATGATACACTTGATGATTGTAGCAGCAGTTTAGACACACCTGGAGATAGAATAAATGTACTGAATGATATATCGAAAGTAACATTCAAATGAAGCACAGATAAGACACAGTAAGAAATTCAAATTTATGAAAAGTTGGAACCTCATAAAAAGAGAAGAGGGACAAGGGACAGAAACAATATTTGAACAGAACATGGCTGAGAATTTGTCAAAGATGATGAAAGACATCAATGTACAGATTCAGGAAACCATACAAACTCCAAGGAGGGTAAGGTTTCTAAGCACATGATAGTAAAGCTTCTGAAAACTAAAGACAATAAGATTCTAAAAATAGAGTCAGAGAAGCAACATTACACTAACAGTTGATTTATCAATGAAACAATGGAAAATAGAAAATAATGGAATGATATTTTTAAAGTATTGAGAGAAAATATTGGCCAATCTAGAATTTCATACCCTGAAAAAATACTTTTAGAGAATGGAAGTGTTAAAAGACTTAAAAAAAAAACTAGAAAGAGTTTATCACCATTAGATTCACACTAAAGGAAATACTAAATGGAATTCTTCAGGGAGGAGGAAAATGATTGCACATGGAATGTCGGAGACGTAGGAAGAAATGAAACACAATAAAAAGATTCAGTATCTTGATAAATCTAAATGAATACTGACAGTTTAAAATACTAATAAAGTTATGTCCATGGGATTTAAAAACTTATAGAATTAAAAATATAATTACAGAAGCATGTAAATTGAAATTAAAGTGGGTTAGGGTCTTTGTGTTGTCTTTGAAAAAATAAAAATACCAATTTGTGTTAGACATTAATGAGTCCACAGATGCATGTTGTAATCTCTAGGGTAATTACTAAAGAATAGTAAAATGTAACTACCGAGCTGATAGGGAAAATGGAATAATAATAAATATTCAATCAGAAATAAGGAAAGAAAGGAGAGAAAAAGGAATATAGAAACATAGAATAGGTAGTACAAAAAGAAAGCAAAGATAGAAGACTTAACCCCAAAAATATGACTATATTAGTAATTAAGTTTATTTTATTTTTTTAATAAATTTTTTATTGGTGTTCAATTTACCAACATACAGAATAACACTCAGTGCTCATCCCGTCAAGTGCCCCCCTCAGTGCCGGTCACCCATTCACCCCCACCCCCCGCCCTTCTCCCCTTCCACCACCCCTAGTTCATTTCCCAGAGTTAGGAGTCTTTATGTTCTGTCTCCCTTTCTGATATTTCCCACACATTTCTTCTCCCTTCCCTTATATTCCCTTTCACTATTATTTATATTCCCCAAATGAATGAGAACATACACTGTTTGTCCTTCTCTGATTGACTTACTTCACTCAGCATAATACCCTCCAGTTCCATCCACGTTGAAGCAAATGGTGGGTATTTGTCATTTCTAATGGCTGAGGAATATTCCATTGTATACATAAATCACATCTTCTTTATCCATTCATCTTTCGATGGACACCGAGGCTCCTTCCACAGTTTGGCTATTGTGGACATTGCTGCTAGAAACATCGGGGTGCAGGTGTCCTGGCGTTTTTGTATTTCCCTGATGGCAAGTGATGCAGAGCATTTTCTCATGTGCATGTTGGCCATGTATATGTCTTCCTCTGTGAGATTTCTCTTCATGTCTTGCCCATTTCATGATTGGATTGTTTGTTTCTTTGGTGTTGAGTTTAAGAAGTTCTTTATAGATCTTGGAAACTAGCCCTTTATCTGATACATCATTTGCAAATATCTTCTCCCATTCTGTAGGGAGTGTCTTTTAGTTTTGTTGACTGTATCCTTTGCTGTGCAAAAGCTTCTTATGAGGTCCCAATAGTTCATTTTTGCTTTTGTTTCTTTTGCCTTTGTGGATGTATCTTGCAAGAAGTTACTGTGGCCAAGTTCAAAAAGGGTGTTGCCTGTGTTCTCCTCTAGGATTTTGATGGAATCTTGTCTCACATTTAGATCTTTCATCCATTTTGAGTTTATCTTTGTGTATGGTGAAAGAGAGTGGTCTAGTTTCATTCTTCTGGATGTGGATGTCCAATTTTCCCAGCACCATTTATTGAAGAGACTGTCTTTCTTCCAATGGATAGTCTTTCCTCCTTTATCGAATATTAGTTGACCATAAAGTTCAGGGTCCACTTCTGGGTTCTCTATTCTGTTCCATTGATCTATGTGTCTGTTTTTGTGCCAGTACCACACTGTCTTGATGACCACAGCTTTGTAGTACAACCTGAAATCTGGCATTGTGATGCCCCCAGCTATGGTTTTCTTTTTTAAAATTCCCCTGGCTATTCGGGGTCTTTTCTGATTCCACACAAATCTTAAAATAATTTGTTCTAACTCTCTGAAGAAAGGACATGTTATTTTGATAGGGATTGCATTAAACGTGTAAATTGCCCTGGGTAACATTGACATTTTCACAATATTAATTCTGCCAATCCATGAGCATGGTATATTTTTCCATCTCTTTGTGTCTTTCTCAATTTCTTTCAGAAGTGTTCTATAGTTTTTAGGGTATAGATCCTTTACCTCTTTGGTTAGGTTTATTCCTAGGTATTTTATGCTTTTGGGTGCAATTGTCAATGGGATTGACTCCTTAATTTCTCTTTCTTCAGTCTCATTGTTAGTGTATAGAAATGCCATTGATTTCTGGGCATTGATTTTGTATCCTGCCACACTACCAAATTGCTGTATGAGTTCTAGCAATCTTGGGGTGGAGGCTTTTGGGTTTTCTATGTAGAGTATCATGTCATCGGCGAAGAGGGAGAGTTTGACTTCTTCTTTGCCAATTTGAATGCCTTTAATGTCTTTTTGTTGTCTGATTGCTGAGGCTAGGACTTCCAGTACTATGTTGAATAGCAGTGGTGAGAGTGGACATCCCTGTCGTGTTCCTGATCTTAGGGGAAAGGCTCCCAGTGCTTCCCCAGTGAGAATGATATTTGCTGTGGGCTTTTCGTAGATGGCTTTTAAGATGTCGAGGAATGTTCCCTCTATCCCTACACTCTGAAGAGTTTTGATTAGGAATGGATGCTGTTTTGTCAAATGCTTTCTCTGCATCTAATGAGAGGATCATATGGTTCTTGGTTTTTCTCTTGCTGATATGATGAATCACATTGATTGTTTTACGAGTGTTGAACCAGCCTTGTGTCCCGGGGATAAATCCTACTTGGTCTTGGTGAATAATTTTCTTAATGTATTGTTGGATCCTATTGGCTAGTATCTTGTTGAGAATTTTTGCATCCATGTTCATCAGGGATATTGGTCTGTAATTCTCCTTTTTGGTGGGGTCTTTGTCTGGTTTTGGAATTAAGGTGATGCTGGCCTCATAGAACGAATTTGGAAGTACTGCATCTCTTTCTTTCGGAACAGCTTTAGTAGAATAGGTATGATTTCTTCTTAATTTCCTGGTTGACCCTTTCATCTTTTAGCATGATGGTCCTTAACCTCCACGTGTTTGAGGTCCTTCCAAACTCTTCTTGTGATTTAGTTCTAATTTCAAGGCATTATGGTCTGAGAATATGCAGGGGACGACCCCAATCTTTTGGTATCGGTTCAGACCAGATTTGTTCCCCTGGAACTTGTCCTTCTAGCTGGTCTTCTGGGGGAGGGGCCTGTTGTGCTGATTTTCTGGTGTTAGCACTTGGGGGAGCTGCTCTGCCACCTGCCTGGTGCAGGGTTCAGTGGGGGTTGTTTACCCCGTGAGGCCCCTGGAGGAACAACCCCAGTGGCGGGGCCAGCTCTGAAGCCCTGGAGTCAGCCCCCGCAGTAACTCCGGAGCTCTCGGTCTGCAGGGCCTGGAGGCTCTGGGGCGGGCTGCTGATCTGCTTAGCTCGGGGCAAGAGCGTCCTTGCTGTCCTGGGCCCTCCCGGCCTCTACCTGTCCCGGGGGAGGCCGGATCCTGGGCTGTGTCCCGGCGCCCTGTGCTCCTGGCCGCGGAGCCCCCTCCGCAGATCCGCCGCCCGAGCCCCTCCGAGCTGCTCTGGGTCCTGCCGTGTGCGCTGCAGCCCTTAGGGAGCTCGGCGCACTCTCCTGGGCACGCAGTTGCTCTGTTAGTGTCCCCGGGAGCCCGAGGGCATCCCCGCCCTCCTGGGGTCCTGCTCTAACTCCCTGCGAGCCCCTTTCCGCCCGGGAAGATTGGTGCAACTCCTGCTTCTCCGGGTCGGGGCTCTCCTGTCCTGGGGACACTCGCCCCGGCCTTAGCCCGGCTCCTCGGGGCCCTTCCCCCTTGGATGCCTTTTGTTTCTTTATTTCTTTTTTCCCCGTCTTCCTACCTTGATAGAAGCGCGAACTCTGCTCACTGTAGCGTGCCAGCTGGTCTCTCTTTAAATCTCAGGCCGAATTCGGAGATTTTCAGGATGATTTGAAGGTTATCTAGGTAATTTGGTGGGGACAGGTGATTTGGGGACCCTACTCTTCCGCCGTCTTGCCCCTCCTCCTATATTAAGTTTAAATGAACTAAGTGCTTCACTTAATTATCAAGTTGATTTAAAAAAATCTTTTAAATTTTTAGATTCAAAAAATCTAAAATATAAGTATAAAGATACAGAAAGGCTAAAAAGTAAAAATGTAGAAAGATATAGCATGCAAACATTAATCAAAACCAAGCTGGTATAATTTTATGAATAAGAGCACAATTTTATTAGTATCAAAGCATATCTAGGCAAAAATTATTATTCACAGATAAGGGAGACATTTCACTATGTATAAAAGTTAATATTTTCAGGAAGATATAGTCATTCTAAATTTACTTGTACCTAATCACATAGCTTCAAAATATGTATGTCAGGTATTAACAGACTTTAAAGAGAGACAAATTCATAATTATCATATTTAAAGAGATCTTTCTCAGCAGGTGATAGAAAAAAAACAGACAAAACATGTTAGTAAAGATAAACAAAAATTTGAATAAAATAATAAGTCAGATTTACTTGGCATATATAGAATGCTTCTGAAGGATTGCAGGACACATGTGTTTTACAAGAGCACATAAATATTAAAAACCCCAAAACCTCCCAAATTTGGTCAAATAACCATAAAATAGATCTCAACAAATTTCAAAGTCTGACAATATAAAATAAATTCTTTGGCCACAATGTAATTAAAAAGCACTACAAGAAAACATCTAGGAAATCCCCTTGTATTTTCAAAGTGAGAAATACATTTTTAAATAATTTCTGGGTCACAGTGGAAAATTCAAAAATATTTTGAGATTGATAATAATGAAAATATTATATATACAAACTTTTATGTGATACATCAAAACCTTTTCTGAAGAAGAAATGCATGGCCTTAAATTAACAATACATTAGAAAAGAGGAAAGTGGAAATTAATGATATGAGAATCTATCTCAAGAAGGTAAAAAATAATTGCAAGTTAAACTCAAAGACACCTTTCCTAAAGAAAGGAAATAATAAAAAGCAGACATTTATGAGATAGGAAACAACAATAAAGCCAAACTTTGAAAAGATTACCAAATGATAAACCTCAGCTGTTCATACAAAAAAGAAGATACAAATAACCAATATCAATAATGAAAAAAATGGATAACATTTTAGATCTAACAAAAATTTAAAAGATCCTAAAAGGATATTACGAATAATCTTAATGACTTTTTTTATTTTTGAGAGGGAGAGACAGGAGTGAGGAGCACAGGGAGAGGGAAAGAGAGAATCCTAAGCAGACTCCACAGCCAATACAGAACTCGCTGTGGGGCTTAATCTCACAACCCTGAGATCATCACCTGAGCTGAAATAAGAGTCAGACACTTAATTGACTGAGCCACTCAAATGCCTCAATCCAATGGCTTTTTAAAATTTAGTTTATATAGGCCAATTCTTGCAAAAATACAACATATCAAATCAGACACAAAAATAAATAGAAATTCCAGGTAGATACATAACTATTAAATAAATTAAATTACTAATTAAATACCTTACCCCAAAGAAGACTCCAGGTCTTGATGACTTCACCAATAAAGTCCACCAAACACTTAAGAGAGAAACAAAACCATCTTCCATAAATTCTTCCAGAGAATAGGGAGAGAACATTTCTCAATTTGTTGTTTGAGGCAGCAAATGATGAAACCTGATAAACACATTGCAAGAAAAGAGATTGTAAGCCAATTATTCATGAACACAGGAGCAAAATTTCTAAACAAAGTATTAGTAATCAAAATCCAACATTATATATAATGTATAATACATTACAACCATACAAGTTTGTTTCAGGAATTCAAGGTTGGTTTGACATCTGGAAATCAATCATTGTAATTTACCACATTAACAGACTAAAGGATATGGTCATATCCATAGTTGTATAAAAATTGTTTAATAAAATTTAGCATTCAGTATTTTAAAAACTCTTAGTGGATAGGAATAGAAGTTAACTTCCTTAATGAGATGAAAGTTATCCTCAAAAAGAAGCTCTAGTATCAGCTCTGGTATCAGTCTATTTTTTCTCGGTCTAACACCCGCTAAGCCTTCTCCTTGCTCAACTCTGAAAGTGAGCTACATACACAGGTCATCAAGATGCATCTGTCTTCTACATGGGAAGCCAAATAATAATGAGAAGTTTTCTATGAGAATCAGAGGAGAGTGAATGAGATGATGTTCATAACCAATATCCATTAACTATGAGAAACTGATGTATACATCTTTGTAGAGATGAGAACACTTGTGTTCCTGAATAAGAAATGTATTTCTGAACTCTATGCAGACTATTTCTCTTCTATTAAGGGAAATTATTTTTTTAGACTGAGTGTAATGTGAATACTTGGGCTGTGGTTTTACACATGCTAATATAGTCATTCTCTGATTCCTGTTGGCTCTGTCATTCTTCTATTCCTTTGCTTCTCTCCAAAAATCCAGACATCCTAAAATACTTTGGGTTTTTCAGTGAGCCAGGCTGACTTATTCATATGTACATTTTGCATATTCTGTGACATTTTCCTGGAATAACCTCTCCATCCTCACTCCACCTCCACTCCTCATCTATTTGGCAAACTCCTATTTATTCTTCAAAATCCAACTCAAGTATCTTTCCTCTGTGAAGTCTTCTCTTCTTTACATTGTTACTGTATCTTTCTTGTCTTCTAAAATAGTACTAATCATACTGTGTTAAAATATTTAGTTCTATTATATTTTTAATTTCTTGAGAGAAAGTTCTATGTCTTTATATTTGTATTCCTAGTATTTGAGCCCAATAAAAGTTTATTAAATGAAGAAATGAGTTAGTGGATGAATAAACAATTGAATAAACCCACCTCTATCTTAGGATCACCATTTGGGTATTCTGCTAAGCACTCATGAACTCATTCTAGCTAGTAATGAAAACTTCTCTGGTTGAGTACATTAAATTTACAATCAATAATTAATTCTAAATTGAATTTATAATTGCTTTTATAATACTACTACAATCATGGGCTTTCAAAACGCTGACTTCCCAGATGCATGTCATAACCTTAATTTTTAATTTCATCCTGCTTCTCTTAAACTAAATAAAAGGGAGAAGAAGTAGAAGGAATTGAAAATTCTGAGGAATAACTTTAATTAGGTATGTAAATAACCTGAAAACATTTTTAAAATAAGATTCAGTCCAGAATCAAGATAGAGTATTAATTCCTAATTAAGTTCAGTGGTTTAATACCAAAGCAAATAAGTGAGAGCAATGTTGCCAAGGAAATGGAGAAACTACTTCCCACTGCTTTCCAGCCCTTTGCACTCATGGCATGTGTAGGAAGTGAAATTGCTTATAGTGCCCTCGGATAAATGGATGAGGCTGCTTGCTGTTGAAGACAGCTAGGCAGGGGTTTTGGCTGCTCTGGGCTCTACCTGGCTGTGGTGAAAGTTAAGGAAATCAGGATTTCAGTGGTCTATAAGCTCTTTCAGCAGACTGTTGGGAAACTCTGAGGTTTAAGAAAGGGGAGTAGAATGTAACTATAGGGATTTATGATCTCGGCCCTCAGCCTAATCTAACTAGGAAGTGTTTGAAGTGAGAAAAGGTGTATAGTACTTAAATTTCATAGTTAGGATTGTTTAGGCCAGTGATTTTCTATTCTGCTTTAGATTGGAGTCACTTGGAGTCACTTTAAAACATAAAAACACAGCAAAGCTGAGACCCTACCCTAGTGTAGTTAAATCTGAGTCTTTGTGGGGAGGGGTATGGGATAGCATCATTATTTTTAAAAAGTTTCCTACTGTTGATTCTAAAATATGTCCAGAATTAAGAACCACTGACATAAGTAGTGATTGATGATTAAAAATTATTAGTAAGGAACCTAAGTTCTAACTGTGTATATTTCAGAAAGTTAGTAATTAGTATATACGTGTGTGTGTGTGTGTATGTATATATATATATATATATATACTTATATATTAATACTTATCAAAATTAATACTTAATTTAATACTTAAACCTAGTGGTATTTTAGCATAGAAAGGTTTTTTTTGTTTGTTTGTTTTTGTTGTTATTGTTGTAGAAAAGTATATGCCAGTCAGGATTTTTTTTTATTATTAAAAGTAGTTTGTAAAATAAAAAAATAAAAAAATAAAAAAATAAAAGTAGTTTGTTTATCGTAAATTATAGCCATATTCTTAGAAGCCTATAGCCCTTGGAGTTTTAATCTGCAACTTAATGCTTATGAAGTAAAGGCAAACATGATTGCTGAACTGATCAGGAATAATAACCCTGGAGGTTTTTAAACTAAGCCTTGAAGAGGAGATAGAATTTAGATATGCAGAAAAGGTGGAGTGAGATGAGGGATAAGAATTATAAATGGAGGGATCCCTGGGTGGCGCAGCGGTTTGGCGCCTGCCTTTGGCCCAGGGCGCGATCCTGGAGACCCGGGATCGGATCCCACGTCGGGCTCCCGGTGCATGGAGCCTGCTTCTCCCTCTGCCTGTGTCTCTGCCTCTCTCTCTCTCTGTGACTATCATGAATAAATAAATAAAATTAAAAAAAAAAAAAGAATTATAAATGGAGGGGAGCACCTGGGTGGCTCAGTCGGTTAAGTGTCAGCTTCGGCTCATGTCATGTTCTCAGAATTTTGGGATCAAGCCCCACTGTCAGGCTTCCTGCTTCTCCCTCTGCTCCCACCCCTCAGTCAAGTAAATAAATAAAATCCTAAAAATATTGTAATTGGAAGAATCTGTAATATTGTAAATGAGCACCTGGGAGGAAGAGGTATAAGAAAATTTCAGAGAAGAGTGCTGCAGAGTCTGAGACAGAGGCCCCTTGGCAATTGAAGGGGCAGCCAAAGCCAGCTGTCTCTTGAGAGCATATGAGAGCAGCCCAAGGAAACCATCTTTTCACCTGTAGCAGTTGAAAATGGGTATATCCAGATTCCTGATGATGTGTGGAAAACTGATTACAGATAGTGTTCAGTGAACACTAATTATATGCCAGGCCCTTTTCCTGGGTACTTCATGTGTATTAACTAATTTAATCCTCACAGCAACCTGGAGAGGTAGGTTCTATTATGATCCCTGACTTACAAATGAGGAAATGTGCAGCCCGAAGGCTGTTTGGGGATGTCTCTATGTTTTTCCTGTATGGCTCTGATCCAGAGTCCACATGATGTATTTACTGGGCAGTGAATTATATAGTTAAAATAGAAATGTACAAGGTAGGAATAGGGTGAAAGTGGGTCTTGGAAATAAGGTCAACTAGGGATCATAAAGTTAAGTATTTTGAACTTTTTGTTTCTACAAGTATGAGGAATTTACTGGTATTTTAAAAGCAAGGAATGGGATGCTGAAAAATTGTAGTAAAGTTGGTCTGGAAGGATGAGTAGGGTAGGTTAAGGATGGAGAGTGTAGGAGGTAAACATTAGGAAGCTAATGAAATAAACTAGAAATGATATGATAAAAAGCTAGGTCAGGGTGTGGTAGTAGTAACAGGGAGGGCACAGATGATGAAGGCCTGTGATGAAGGTTCTGGTGACCACAGAGTGAGCCTAAGTGATTGGGTGAGCCACGGGAGGTCTGGGGAACAGTCCCAATTAAGGTAGGAAGTGAACTGAATCATTCCAGCTGGGATGTGTTATTATATTTCATGTCCTGACTTCAAGTTTTAAACTTTAGTTTGCATACTTACCCATTTTTGATATGGATGTCAATATTTGTATACTGTAAATTTCACATTAATCCATTACCTAGTAAAAATAGGATATTGACTTGTTTCCATGTATAATTAATATGCTGTTATTTTATTACTAATATATATGATTATTAATAATATTATTGCTTACTTTAGTTTATCAGACCAAGATGAAGAGGGCAAGACCAAGCAGAAGTGTATTATATCTGACCCCTCGTTTTCCATGGTGACGGTTCAACGGGAAGATAGTGGAATAACGTGGGAGACCAATTCAAGCAGGTCTTCTACTCCTTGGGCCTCAGAAGAGAGTCAAACTTCGGGTGTGTGTAGTCTGGAGGGGTCAACTCTGAATTCCCCTCCAGGAAATGTTTCCTTTATAGTGGATGAAGTTAAAAAGGTTCGGAAAAGAGCACCCAAGTCAAAGCGTGGCTCACCATCACTGCGTCGGAAAAGCAACAAAAAAAGAAATTCTCTTGAATCTCAAGATGTTCCAGCAAACACAAAAGATAATTCTTTAATTTCAGAAAGCCAGGTACTAAAGACCCAGAAAGAGAAGTCATCTACTGGCATTTATGATAAAATGAGAAAAAAGAAGACCACCTCAAGTACACCTCCTATTACCGGGGCAATATACAAAGAACACAAGCCCTTAGTGTTAAGGCCAGTCTACATAGGAACAGTACAATATAAAATTAAGATGTTTAACTCAGTTAAAGAAGAATTAATTCCTCTACAATTTTATGGAACATTACCAAAGGGTTATGTAATTAAAGAAATTCATTATAGGAAGGGGAAAGATGCATCCATTAGTCTAGAGCCAGATATGAGCAATCTTGATTCTAATATAGTTTCCCCAACAGGCAAATTAGTAGCCCAAAGCATAGAAGATGATAAAGTAAAAGAGCTTGCTTCACCCTGGAAAGCTGCACTCTCTAAAGGATCAGAGTCCTTGACCTCCATATTCAGTCATGAAGATAAAAAGAAAATTTACGTTGATTCTCCCCTAAAGGCCACATCTGTCACCAAGCACACAGTTTCTTCTCATGCAAGTAATGACACAGCAGAACAAGAAGTACAGCTCAGCCCTCCTCAGTCAGTGCCACAACAGCCAGGCAATGAAGCAAAACTCCTTGAAATGGAGCCTTCCTCTCCTATACCTGATACATCTACAACTGGGTTCCTGGAAACAGCAAAGGAAGAATTTGAGCCTGATTTACAAGAAATTGTGACTTCAGAGCATGACTTTTCAATCTTACCACCTTTAGTGGATGAGGTAAAGAAGGAAGATGTGTATTCTGCTGACCATTCTATTTCACTGGAAGCAGAAAAGGATTCTCTGGAAACAGGTGCACTAGGCTTGGCAGCATCCATCCAGGAAGATTTTGGCATAGAGACAGAAGACCTGACTTCACCAGAAAGGGCAGAAGCAGTCTCTGAACAACAAACCCCTCCTCATCTGGATGTCAAAGGAATGCAGAAAGAAAACATTCCTGAGCCACCCATTTCTCTTTCTGAACCTCCAGTGTTAGAGGAACCAAGGAGAGAAGAAGTAGAAACTTCTCTACCAATAGCTGCTACCCCTGAACCTGAAGATTCTAATTTAGTGGAAGAGGAGATCATAGAACTTGAATACCCAGAGAGTCCATCTATTTCTGAGAAGCCCTTCCCACCATATTTGGCCCCTGAAGTGGAGCAGAAAGAAGAGAAGATCTTTTTACCATCACTGAAAACATCAATACCTGAACATGTCGCTTCATCTGAGGAAGAAAGAGAGGAAAATGAGTCTGTTTCTACTGATTCTGCTTTTGTATCAGAATATTCAGTCCCACAGGATTTGAACCATGAGCTGGAGAGGCAAGAAGTAGAGTCAGTTTCTCCATCCACTGTAAAAGGTGTATCAGAACATGCAACTTTTTCAGAAGAGGAGAATGAGGAATTTGAGACTTTAGCCTCTGTGTCTGAACGCTCTCTCTCACCATCCACAACTGAGCAGACCTTTGAATGCCAGGCCCCACTATTTTCAACTGCTACATTAGAACAGGGGGTCCTGTCAGAAGTAGAGGACCTAGGAAGTGAGCATTTCATACCAGACTCAGCATCGACTTTCCAAAATGCAGTTCCACCAAGTGCAGTACAGGAACCCTCTAAGAAAATAATTGATGATGTGTCCCCATTAAAATCAAAGGGTATTTCTGAGCACATGATTTTGTCAGAAGAAAAGAAGGAAGACACCGGATTATATTCCCCAGATGTGGCCTCTGTCTCTGAACACTTCCTCCCACCATCCACAACTGAGCAGACTTCTGAATGCCAGGCCCCACTATTTTCAACTGCTACATTAGAACAGGGGGTCCTGTCAGAAGTAGAGGACCTAGGAAGTAAGCACTTCACACCAGATTCAACATCGACTTTCCAAAATGCAGTTCCACCAAGTGCAGTACAGGAACCCTCTAAGAAAATAATTGATGATGTGTCCCCATTAAAATCAAAAGGTATTTCTGAGCACATGATTTTGTCAGAAGAAAAGAAGGAAGACACCGGATTATATTCCCCAGATGTGGCCTCTGTCTCTGAACACTCCCTCCCACCATCCACAACTGAGCAGACTTCTGAATGCCAGGCCCTGCCATTTGCAGCCACTTCATCTGAACATGTGGTCCTATCAGAAGAGACAGTAGAAATGGAGTACACACCCTCTTCCACCTCGACTTCTGAATTTTCAGTACCACCATATGCAACACCGGAATCACAGGAAGAAGAAATTGTCCACAGATCCCCTTTAAATCTAAAAGGTGCCTCTTCACCCACGAATTTCTCAGAAGAAGAGCAAGAAGACATTGGACCTTTTTCTCCAGACTCGGCATTTGTGTCAGAATTCTCATTTTCACCCTATGCAACTCAGGAAGCAGAGAAAAGAGAATTTGAGTGTGATTCTCCAATATGTTTAACATCACCATCTGAGCACACTATTTTATCAGATGAAGACACTGAGGAAATTGAACTTTTTTCACCAGACTCAGCATCACAAGTTTCAATCCCACCATATAGGATCCCAGAAACAAAGAAAAATGAATCTGAGCATGATTCTCTGGTAACTGAAATATCTGCTTCCGGATATTTTTGTTCTTCAGAAGCAGATGAGGAAGACATTGTGCTGACGGCTGCCACACCCGTGCCTGAGCACCTGAGTTCATCACAGAAGCAACAAGACAAACCTTCCCCTTCAATGTCTGCACCTGAAGACTTGAGACCTTCCACAAATAAAAGGGAGATCACGGGAGTTCAGCCAGATGCTCAAACAACCTCAACATCTGTATCTGAATATCTCATTTGGACACAGCAGCAGGTGACGCGAGCATTCTCAGAATCTGAGTCTGAAGACTCGATTTCACCATATTTAACCAGTGAAACGGAGAAGGGAGAAATTCAGACCAGCTCGTCAGTAGTTGCAACACCTGTTTCTTTACCTGCACAATCATTACCAGTAAAGGAAGACACCAAGCCTGTTTTGCATTCTGCTCAATATTCAGTTTCACCTGATTCAGTTCATGCACTTCCTAAGGAACAAGAAGCCAAAGCATCGCTCACTCCGAAAGCTGCAAATGAACAGATGGCTTTGTTAAAAGTTAAAAGTAAGGAAGAAATTGTGCCTGATTCTCAAGAAGCTACAGCACATATATCACGGGATCAAGAAATGGAGCCTCAGCCTCCAAATGTTCTAGGGTCTGGAATGAAATATTCAGTTCTGCCTGACTCGGTAGATGAGCCAAAGAAGGATGTAAAACCCAATTTAGCTCCAAATGTGACATCTGAACTAGAACCGAGGATGTTGTCAGAGAATGAGCCTGAAGTAATAAAACCATATTCACCTCTAAAGGACACGTCTTTGTCTGGACCTGAGATTTTATCAGCTGTAAAAATGCAAGCGAAACACGACCCTAAAATAGCTGATACATCTAGAGCATTGCATTCAACTCCACCAAGAGTGCAAGAGGAAACGGAACCTGGACCGCCTGCACCAGAATTTTCAGAAGAAAGAAAGGAAGAAATTGAACCCAGTTGTTCAATAACTACAGCCTCTGTAACTCAGCATGATTCAAGCTTAACCAAGTTAGCAAGAGAAGAAACCCCAACAGATTTATCTTTTACCACGCCTATAGAACATCCAGTCGTAACAGAAGTAGAAAAGAGTGAATTAGGAAGTGGTTTGCCACCACTGGTGACATCTATAGATGAGGATTCACTTTTTAAAGAAGAAAAGAAGGTAGCAAGGAAAACTACTTCTCCCACTGAAACTGCTGCATCCGAACGTCCAGCTTGGTCAGAAGCAGAGAAAGAAATTAAATTTGATTCACTTACAAGAATATCCTCTCTACCAGAGCATTCTTTGTCCAACGTAGAAACTGAGGAAGTTAAACCTGGGTTGCCAATAACCAAAGCATTGTCTTCTCAGCGTTCAGATGTATCAAAGGATGAGAGGGTAGAAAATGAACAAGGTCTTTCATTTGCAACAGTCCTCAACTCTGAGCAACTGGTTTTATCACAGAAAAAGAATTCTGTGTCTGCTTCAGAGGTGTCAGGTCCTGAACATGTGCTTTTGCTCAACAAAGGTGGTGAGGTGAAGAAAAAAGAAATTGAACTTCCTTCCTCACAAAACATGTCACCTGTACCCAAACATACAGTTCTAAAAGACAAAAATGAGGAAATGGAAAGTTCTTCTCCTGAGCTGGAAAATTTAGTGTCAGCAGACTTAACTTCAACCCCCAGAGATGATAAGAACAGACAGACAGTGGAGCCATCTTCCACAGCTCAGGGAGATTTCCTGTCAGAAAAACAAGATCTTTCTCTGGCAGAGCTTTCTTTGGAACTTGAAAAGAAAGACAGGCCACACCAAGTATCAGAATTACCAAGCGCTGAGTCAGAATTCACTTGTAGTTTAGGTGGGCAAGATGGATCCATAGATACAAAACAAATAAAATCTCCCATAACTGAAACAGAGGATTCTGTCTTAGAAAAGGGCTTCGCTGAGTTTGGGGGCAGAGGAGAAGGAAAAGAAGAAAACAGGGAACATCATGTGCCAGCTACAGTCGACCCCAAAATTTCAGAGGTTTTATCATGCCTAGAGGAGGAGCCTCAGATTCAAGAAGTTAAATATTTCTCCCCCAAGGTAGTCAGCTTGGGGTCAAAAGAAGCATTGACCCCTCTAGTTGAAGGAGACAGCTTCAAAGAACTTCAGCCACACACTTTTTCTTTAAAAGGATTATCAGAGAAGTTGAACCATTTGGCTGACATTAAAAGTGGAGAAAAGCAAGAAATAAGCCCATTACTGTCAACAGGAATTCCGAAGACACAAGTGATAGGAGACGCTGAAATGAAACCAAGTGAAGAAAGAGACCAACCGAATTTATTCCGTGTGCCCCAGAGTATAATAGAACCATCAGAGGTAGTTTCTTCTGACCTCCTTGAGGAACAACAGAAGCCCGGAAAAGCACTTCATTCAGATCAAGCTGTTAAATTACCTGATGTAAGCATGTCTTTTGCAGATAAACAAGATCTAGGTGTTAAACAGCTCGAGGCTGCTCTGCTGGATAAAGACCATACATGTGAGACTGGAAAGCAGCCTCTGCCACATTCTGAAGAAATTCCTTTATCATTACAAGAGCCAGTATCTACACTCAGTGTCACTAGTGGTGACATGGAGGCCTTATCAACTAAAATGTACTCTTCTGAAGAAATAAAGTTGGCCCCCAAACCAAAATCTTTAGTTCCAATTGGAAATGTAGAGATAAATGAAGCAGAGGGGAAGCAGATTTTCTCTTTTATCAGAAGTGAAAGTATGATACTGGAGAAAGTAAACACAGAATCTTCCAGGCCTTGCAAAGTAGTCAGCCAGGAAGAAATCAAACTACCTTCTGAAAGAATCTTCCAGAAGCCAGCATCCGGCCCATCAATGGAAGAAATCAAATCAGAAACTATTCCTTCTTCCGCCAAAGCAGCCCATTTCCTAGCAGAAGATGCAGAACTTGCCTCAGGCAATGAAAAAGAAGCACACAGAAGTATATCTCCTTTACCTGGAGAGAAGCCATTAGAAGAAGCAAAAATGATTCAGTCAAAGGCTGTAGATGATGTTAATGAAAGTGGGAAGCCAGCATCCGAAGTGAAAATACCCACACCAATAAAACCCCTCTCCTCAATCCAAGACAGTGAAGAACCTCAGCCCACAGAGCCACCTGAGGTGACACAAAAGTTGCCTGAGCAGCCAAAGGCAGTTGAGCCAGTCCTTTCCGAGGAGAAGGGAAAGAAAGGAATTTTATCTTTCACATCATGGATGTCCAGTTTGTTCTTTGGATCAAGCACTTCAGATAAGAAAGTTGCTGAAAAAGATTTAGAAACTCAGCCAAGTCCATCTGTAGACAAAGCAGTGCCTATGGCAGAGTCTGAAGGAGCAGCTCCAGCTGACTTTAATGCAACCAAGAAACCAGCTGATCATCTGTTACCAGAGGCAAAACTTAAACCTGCTGAAAAATCCAGAGGTACTTTAGTTAAATCTGGTGAAGGCCGAGACTCTGAAGAAAAACCCACATTTTTATCAAATGTGGAAGTTTTACAACAGCCAAAATCCATCTTTGAGGTGTCTAGTGAAGATTATGGGAAAAAAGAAATCCGAGACTATTCAGAGGAAATGGACCTAAACTTGGTAGCTGCTTCTGGTGATGGTGAGGAACATCATGAAATTCAATCTTACTCTCCCATGGGTGAGAAATCCAATGCGGACGAAGTGCAAAATGCTGTTCCTCTTCACATTACTGATAGTAAAAAAGCTCAGAAGCCAGAAATTTCTGCTCCATCTAAATGGAATATTTCTATTCTTAGGGAAGAGCCAAGAAGTGATCAAAAAGAAAAATTACTCTTTTCATTTGATGCAGTAGATAAGGTGCCACAACAGCCAAAATCAGCCTCATCTAGCTTCACAAGTAAAAATATCACGAAGGAATCAGAGAAGCCAGAGACAATA
Source organism: Canis lupus dingo (assembly GCF_003254725.2). NCBI lineage: Eukaryota > Metazoa > Chordata > Mammalia > Carnivora > Canidae > Canis > Canis lupus. The sequence continues at coordinate 27,134,030 of NC_064245.1, read as the reverse complement.
ATTTTGCCAGTAGAAGAATCTAAATGCAGTTTAATTGATCTGGGTGAAGACAGGCTGAAGAAAGAAATGCTAAAACCTACTTCCTTGAAAATTTCTGAAGAGGAAACAAAACTCAGGTCTGTTAGCCCAACTGAGGAGAAAGGTGACTTGGAAACCAGATCATATTCCTTGGCAGAAAGGAAGGTACTGGCAGAAAAGCAAGAAACTGTGGTCCCATTAGAATTTAGAGACAATAAAATAGGGAAGGCACAGATTGCACATGGGTCCAGCCCTATTAAATTGGAAGAATCAAAAGCTGCAGCCGTGCTGCAGCAAGTCTCTCAGAATGAAGACCACAAAGAAAGATACACAATAATGAAGCAGGAGAAAGAAGAAAAACAAAAGCTGTCACAAGTATTTTCAGAAGGAAAGCAGCAGCAGGAAATTCAGCCTTATTCTGTGAATGTAGTTAGGTCTGTGCCTGAAGAATCCAATATCTCCTTATGTCCTTCTTTGGATGAAACTCAGCCATTTTCATTAGTTAAAACTGTATCAGTTACTGAAAAATCAGGAACAGTGCTCTTAGAGGCTCACCCGGAGATCAGGGAAACAAGGGCAGTAGGAACTCAACCACATTCAAGAGAAGAAAGTAAAGTTTTGGTGGAGAAAACTAAGACTTTCCTTCCAGTGGATCTTCCTTATCCTGATGAAAGAGATAGCCACTCTTTACCTCAGGAAGGAAATCTGACACTGGAAAAGTCAAGCAGGGATACGGCAAGTCACAATGAAGAAAAGGGCCAGGTCACAGTGGCAGAGCCATCAGAAGGTAGTTCAATAGATATTACAAAAGAAAGTATGAAACAAGGATCTCCATCTAAAGAGTCTGAAAGGATTTTAGATCATCCTTTTGATGAAACAAAGAGCTTAGAAACCCCACCATATTTGTTGTCATCTGTGAAATCACAAACACTTGTTTCAGGAACTTCCCCAGAAATTAGTACAGTGAAGAAACAAGAAATGTCACTGTCAGAATTGACTCCAGAGGGGCATACAGTCCATACTCTTCAAACATCTAAAGATCTAACATCTGAAATGTTTAAACAATCGGTTCTTGTTTCAAAGCACCACATGGAGGCTGAGGAAAACGCCCATGTAAGTGAACCAGGCTCTTCAGCAAGCAGCAACTATGCTCAATTTATAAAGAATGCATCAGCAATCAATGCTGGTAGAATGGCTCCTCCTAGAGAAATATCCGAGAAGCCTGGAGACACGTATGCAAAAGATGAAGACTTTGCAGTGACTAGTAAGCCAGCAGGACTTTCAGAAGATCAAAAGAGTGCTTTCAGTATTATTTCTGAAGGCTGCGAAATATTGAATATTCATGCCTCTGCATTTATTTCTTCAGTTGATCAGGAAGAAAGTGAACAAATGCAAGATAAGTTAGAATATTTGGAAGAGAAGGCTTCCTTTAAAACTGTATCCCTTCATGACCGTAGTGAGGCAGTTTCTTGCCATAAATCATTAAAGACTACGTTAGAAGATTCTGATCAAGTTACATCACTGCAAGAAGATAAACAAAAGGAATCTCTTACCCTGAAAGGGGAGATACCCACAGATTCAGAAACTGATGATTTCACCCTTAATCAGCCCACAGTTCCCAGTGAAGAAGATTATTTTGAAAAATACACATTGATTGATTATAACATCTCCCCAGACCCAGAAAAACAAAAAGCTCCATGGAAATCAAATGTTGAAGTGGAACTCCCAAAGGCAGTTACGGAAGAGACTGTCTCTTTCCCAGAAAGTTCAGAGGAAAGTGCCCTGGAACATGAATATGACTTGGTGAAATTAGATGAAAGCTTCTATGGGATGGAAAAGGACTACAGCAAGTTATCTCACCCAGAGACCCAGAAGCCTTTGGATACCCGGCAATCAGCTGACAAAGATGCTGCAAAGAGCATAAATAGAGATGTGGACTTAAAGTCACCTGGAATGCCTTTATTTGGTGCAGAAGAAGGAGTTTTGTCACGAACCCAGATATTTCCTACCACCACTAAAGCCATTAATCCAGAACTTCTGGAGGAGCCACCTGCACTTGCATTTTTTTACGAGGACCTATATGAACAAGCAGTTGGAGAGAAAAACAAGGAAGAGGAGACAGCTTCTGAAGGTGACAGTGTGAAATCTGAGGCATCATTTCCAAGCAGGAATTCTGACACTGATGATGGAACAGGAATATATTTTGAGAAGTACATACTCAAAGATGACATTCTCCATGACACATCTGTAACTCAAAAGGACCAAGGCCAAGGTCTGGAAGAAAAAACATTTGGTAAGGATGATTCATACCAATCAATAGCTGTAGAAGGGGACATTTGGGGGAGGTCTGGAACTATTTTGGGGGAGAAGAGTCTGGAAGAGAAACAGAAAGCTACTTATGGGGAAGGAGAATCAGTAGGCCTTTTGGAGACCCTTGACAATGAAGCTCTGCAAGGGAAAACTCCCATCAGTGAGGAAGTCACAGTGGTTACCCAGATGGTAAGCTATGCAGTTCCATTTGAAGACACCCATCATGTCCTGGAGAGAGCAGGTGAAACAAGTAGTCAGAATAATGAAGCAGCAAGTGCAAGTCCAGAAGTCAATCTGAATGTCCCAGTGCAAGTGTCCTTCCCAGAGGAAGAATTTGCATCAGGCATAACTTGTGTTCAAGAAACACTGCAAGAAGAACCTAAAATAATGGTCCCACCGGAGCCAAGTGAAGACAGACTTCACAGCAGCCCTGTTCAGGATGAGTATGAATTTGCAGAATCCCCGAATTATGAAATGGTTGCACAAGACACTTTATCAGAGGAACTGTATTCAGAACCCACGCCTGAAGATGTGTTATCTCAAGGAAAGGAGTCCTTTGAACACGTCAGCGAAAATGAATTTGTGAGTGAGGTGGAACAAAGTATGTCTGCTGAACAGAAGGAGTTGGTTAGAGAGAAGACAGAACAAGAACAATTATCCTCAGAGTTAGCAACTGAGAAGGAACAAAAGGAACTGAAAAAGTCCCAGATTGACACATACTGTTACACTTGCAAAAGCCCAATTTCTGCAGTTGACCAGATGTTTGGCATGCACAAAGACCATGAGGTTGCAACACTTGATACAGCTATAAGTGCTGTAAAGGTAAAAAGATTTTAAAGTATATAAGTACATAATAATACATTTACATTTAATTTTTTTCATATTTTCTCAACTTAAAGAATGACCAATATTTGATATATTCATATTTAGGCAAAATAGTCTGAAAGAAAGCTAAAAAGTTTTTCCTAGGCATCTAGTTAAGATTAGTTTGACTTATGTTTGTTGGACATACACTATGTGTCAGTCATTTTTCTAGGTTCTCGCAATACCAGTGTAAATAACACAGGGTCACAGTCTTTGAGGGGTCTTATGGTGGTAGCCCTTAACATTATCTGAAAAAGCCAAACAATTTTAAATTGAAAAATATACTTTCAAGCATAAAATATAATTCATTTTCTGTTATCTACACTATCATTCTTTAAACACACAGATTTATATTACATTGAGCAAATTTATTGCAAGTTTTATAAAATATTCAATACAGTTTTAAATTTTGGTTTTCCCTGTATTTCCTTTTTGGGTATAAGGTTGATATAAAGAATGGAGAGCTTTTGCATTCTTTCTGTGTCTATAGACTCCCAATGTTAAAAAGTTTGTCACAATACATATCCTTATGCATGTGATTATAAATACTCTGTTTCTCCCAAGATATTAGTGGAAATCAAGCAGTTAGTCTTTGAGATTCTTACATACTTTCAGTAGCCTTCTACCTGGAATTCTCTCTTCAAGCCATCCTCTCCTACATTAGCCGGAATGATCTTAAAATGCAAGTAATCAAAAGAATTGAGCACTCACTATGTGCCAGGCACTGTGTTAAGTTTTTTATACACAAGGTATCTTTTACTCCTCATAAAAACCCTGTTATCATCACCAATTTGCAGGTAATGAAATGGGTGCAGATAGTTTCAATGATTTGCCCAAGATCACGGAAGACAGACTAGGATTGATACCCAGGTCTGTCTGATGCCAGACCTCATATTCTTGACTGTATATCCATATTGCTTGGCCCAGTGCCTCGCTAATGATAGCAATTTTCAATATGATTATTCAATTAGGTCACTGTTAAATAATTGTTAGGCTCATTTTGATTTCAAAAAGGACATGTTAGAATCTTGGCATCCCCCCCCCCCCCCATTTAAACTTCTCAATTCTCTAACATTGGTTCTGTTTCTTCAAGGTGAAATTTTGTTGAAACTTTACCTAGATAAAGTTTGGGGGTAGAGGATGTGGCAATTTTTTTAATGAAGTCTCAGGCTTCTGGATGCTTTAGCAATGAAATGTGCCCAATTCTGTGATGACACTTGGTTTTGTTAACTGACAACTACCAGGCACTGTCAGCAGAAAGAAGGCTAGATGTTTTTCAGTGTTCTTAATTATGGTTTATTCATCTCTGAGTTTAAGAAATTAAAAAATAATTCTGTCTAAATATTGTCAATTTAAAACAAATTTCAAAAGCAAGGAGATATATCTCCTGCTTTGAAACCATTTTGAAGTTTTTACCCCTAAACTTCTCTAAACAGTATGACTAAAAAAAGGTAGAAAACTAGTTATCTAAAGCCAAAGAGACCTGCTTTGTTTCATTAAATCAACTGTGAAGATTAAGAGCAGTTTGGCAACTTTTAAAAATTAGAAGTCAATTTAAAAGGTTAAAACTTGAGAATTCTCTAGCATCTAGTAGGCCATTTGTGATTATTCAGGAACTGGTGGCTGCATTTACAGATCATCCAGGTCCTTACTTCACCTCCTCTGCCATCCCCACTGTGGTGGCTTATTTTTTGCCACTTATTTTTTATTTTCTTCCTTCACTCTCTCTCTCTTTCTCAGTATTTATTGACCCCCCATTCCATGGCAGGAGCTGTGCTAATCATTGAGAATGAAAACAAAAAATAAAAGAAGATGGACTTATGGCCCCTCAAAATCAGTACAGCATTGTGGGAGTACAATGTTCTGAGAAAGGAACCTTTTGAGAGGGAGTGGAATGGTGCAGTGGGACTGGAAGAGTTAGGGAAGGTGAAGCCTGGGTGAGCCATCAGTAGGATAGAGTTTTTCCAGCAATCAAGGGCATGGAGGACATTCTAGAGATAGGGAATACCACATGAAAAAGCACATAGGTGAGAAGAGTTCAAGGAAAGATGAGGCTTGTGGAGAATAGGCAAGGGCTACAGAGGGGAGCAGATACCAGATCCTGAGGAGGCTTCCATCTGTGTAATTTCTCCATCTTTCTGTGGACAGTGGATGAGGCAGCTGAAGTTCTGTTACTTATGTTGTTTCTTTTTTTTTTTTTTAAAGATTTTATTTATTCTCTCTGTTGAGAGACAACAGAGAGAGAGAGGCAGAGACACAGGCAGAAGGAGAAGTAGGCTCCTCCCAGGGAGCCTGATGCAGGACTTGATCCCAGGACCCCGGGATCACGACCTGAGCCAAAGACAGACACTCAACCACTGAGCCACCCAGGTGCCTCTGTGTTGTTCCTTGTTAAGTTAGGCAGGATGTAGTATAGCTGGGTTTATAACTACGGCTAAGATAGCTACCATCTTTCTCCATCACCTATACCTTTTCTACTTGGCTGTCATTCCTTGAGTATTTTAACTCTTTGAGGATTACTAAAACCTTTAGGTCTCTGTAGTAGACAATTTTCATCATTTGCTATGCTAAACTTCTGGCCTGGTGACATTCTGATCACCTTCTCAGAGTCAGGTGATCCAGGCACATCTGAGGCCATTGGCACAAATGTGAGAAGACTACTTGGGTATGTTGGGCCAGTTCAGCAAAAAGTCTGCAATCTTAGAAGAAGAGAATATATAAAAATTGAGGCTTTACTAAGGAGAAAGAATTCAAATCCTTGGTTTACTAAAACAAGTATGCTTTGAACTTACCTACTCAACAAGAAGTCCTTCCTCTTGTGTAAGAAAATAAACTTTCTATTGCTTGTACTCACAGACTTCCTAATTGTTTATCATACAGAATTATCTACACTCAATTTAGATGAAGCAGCAAAGAAAATTTAAAGATTGATTTGTTAGTGAACATGATATGGTAAATCTTTACCAAACATACTAAACTTATAAGGAAATTAGAACTCACTGCTTGCAGTTCTTTTCTCAAATGTCATATACTAAGCAGATCTTAATTTTTTTCTTCAGGTCCAATTAGCAGAATTTCTTGATAATTTACAAGAAAAGTCATTGAGGATTGAAGCCTTTGTTAGTCAGATAGAATCTTTTTTTAACACCATCGAGGTAAGTTACCATATCCCTTTTACTTTGACCTGGTTTGTTCATGTCATCATAAGGAAATGCTTCTGAACCAGAACAATCTGAATTAGGGATTGTGTGTGCATATATGGTTTGCTGTTGTTGGTTTTGTTCCATTAAAAATGAAGTTTTTGAAAGTCTTCCATCTGTGTGTAATCAGTGAAACCATTTCCTTTCTAATAAATGTCTTGCCCTTAAAAACGTGTATACATTTATTGGGTGCTTACTATGATAGGACAAATCATTGCATGCTTTATCCAATTTAATCCTTATAATAACTATACAAGGGTTATTAATATTGTTCCCATTTTATAGATTAGAAATTAAGAGTTAAGTATGTTATCCAAGGTCACAGTAAATTGATAGTAACTCGAGAGCCAAAATTTGAATTGGTCTGAGTTCTTATGTGTTCCACCATCTTTTCCTTTACCAACTAGCTCTGCAGAAATGCTCAAAGCCACTGCCCAATGTCCATACCCAGGACAAATGAGTGTTGCTCATGGTACCATTGCCTTTGATGAGTTCATGCCCTCCTAGCTGTTGGCCCCTGCTCCCTCCACAGTGAAGAAGGGGCAATGCTCCATCCATATGCAGAGATGGTCCAGGCATCCTCCCTGGTCAATCAGAAGAGGCGGAGGGTCCCTGCAGAAGGCTGGTGCATAGTTTCCTTATCATTAGGCCAACTATGCATCCTAGTTTGCTTGAGAGGGGTCTGCTTAATTCCTGTTGTAGATCAGTTAACACCTGCTAATTATTTGTAGTGCCCCATACCAAATGTCTGTTTTAGACTATAAATTATATGATCATCTTATCACTAGCCCTGTAGTGAGAACAGTTAGGCATCTGGATTTGTCCAGATAGGCAATGAAGTTTCTCTTACTGTGGTGGAAACTGTGCCCCCCACCACGGCCCCCGGAGAGCATTTGTGGATGTAGCTCCCTGTCCAATATCCTGCTGCTCACTTCCTCACTCTGTGATTTCAATGGAGTGGTGAAAATGGCACTAAAGCCTTTCTATTACCTGAAGGCCAGGGATCTTCATTCACTGTGATGCCATTTTCATGTTTTATCCTGTGGAGATGCAAGTGGGCAAGTCACACAAGTATCTTTTTTGTGTGTTTGGTTAACTAAATCCTTCTTGATAATACTCTTACAATTAGCTTTATTGCAAAGCTAACTATGGCAAAGGGGGTTGGTGGGTTGGAAACTTAGACTGTGCTCATAATCTGTGATTCTCTTAACAAGACATAAGAGGTCAATTATTTGAAAGGCCAGTGTTTCTCTCAAAAGAAAAGATTAAGACATGAAAATAAGACTTCTGATTTCATTCCGAAGTGGTTTTGTTTGTTTATATTTTAGGAGAACTGTAGTAAAAATGAGAAAAGGCTAGAAGAACAGAATGAGGAGATGATGAAGAAGGTTTTAGCACAGTATGATGAGAAGGCCCAGAGCTTTGAGGAAGTGAAGAAAAAGAAGATGGAGTTCTTACATGACCAGATGGTCCACTTTCTACAGAGCATGGACACGGCCAAAGACACGTTGGAGAGCATTGTGAGAGAAGCAGAGGAGCTTGATGAGACTGTTTTCCTGACGGTAAGCACCAGTTAAAACAGGCCCAGACACCCTGTATCTGCTCTACTCACGCAAGACTAGTTTTTAGAATTCATCTTTCAGTGTTCCCCAAGATTATTTATATATCCCCAAGTTATATTTTTATATAAACCCCAAGTGTGGGGTTTATATAATTCTGACGCTTAAAAATTATTAGGGCATGCCTGATACCTATTGAAAAGGCCCAGAAAATCCTTACAGTCTTGACATCCAGATCCAGCTGAAGGACACATGGAAGTCAGGTCCCAGCATCATCCATTCATTCTGTTACATGGATTGGTCACTTTCTAAGAGGGAAGGAAAACAGCCTGACAACCTTCCTCATGCTGTGCTTTCCCTTTGGGTGCCAGTCTGACCTCCCAGTGCCTGGCATCCTCATACTGGCCTCTGGGCCCATCCTCTCCACCCCTACTCCCTAATCTGAAGAGATGTCTCATAGGGACCATTCCCTCCAGGCTTCACCAAGTGGCTGAGTATACTTGCAGCGTTTCAGTATACTTGCAGCAAGAGAAAGGATGACATAATGTGATACCTCTCTCATGTAACATGTAGATGTTTTTACAAGGGGCTTCCTGGGGACCAGATTCCTTAATTCAAACAAGTATCCTGTGGACTGCAATTCCCCTGGGGGATCCTGAAATTGCACTGCAGAGGCAGCTCTTTGCTTTCCGAATTCCCTAGAATATTCAGTAACGTACTGGTTCTCCACAGAACTGGGATTAACCAGGAGTAGTATAGGCCAGTCCTGCACCTAACTGTCAAACTGGGAGAAAGCACCATCTTCTGATGGTAGGCACCTCCCTTTCAAAGTTCCCCAGTCATCCCAGCTCTCTAGTAAAGTCTGGAGATAGGCTTTTGACTTGGGGATACTTCCAGCCAGGACAAATTTGAGTGAGGTGGACATGGCATCTTCAAGAGAGACTGAAAATCATTCAGTTTTCTTTATGTTTCAAGCTAAGCTTTAATCTTTTAAAATTAGGCACCTCTTGTGAAGTATAACATTAATGAAGTTCTTTCTGTCCCTAAGAAACTTTACCTTTGTTTGATAAGAATATTTTTTCTCTAGAACAAATTGTAAAAGAGAAAGCATTTTTTTCCTGCTTATGAAAGTGATATGTATCCATTTTAGAAAATTTGGGAAATACAGAAAAGCACGAAGAAGGTGTCACTCAGAGATAACTACTGGTTACATTTTAGGTATATACCCCACATTGAACAAATGGAAGTCCTTTTTCTTTGGAGAATTCTATTCTGGAAGCTAAGCCATTTGTTAATGAGTAGAGAGGAGCAGCCTTGCTGCTGAATTCACTGCTGGCCTTCCTTAGCACAGAGAGTAGAGCAGAACTGGAAACTAAAGCACCCTCTGTCCCTGCCCAGATCCCGCCACCCCTTCTGGGCACTGATTTCCTTCCTGTCGGAGCTGTAGCCACCCAAAAGAAATAACCTCAGCAAAGCTAAAAAGTTATAGAACATGCATAATCTTAACGCTCTTGGTTGGCTTTTCCTTTTGTCGTTAATTAGTTTCTCTCTCTTTCTCTCTCTTTCTCTCTCTCCCGTTCTCATTCCCTCATAAGTCGTTTGAGGAAATCAATGAAAGGTATATAAAACATGGCACAATGTAGTGGCAACTGAGAATAGCATGACTGTATGCTTTATTTTTAATATTTTGATGCTTTCTAGAAAATGAGCTGCCAATTAAAAAATACATACATTTACTGAGCTACTGAAGTTTCACTTTTAGACACTATGCTTTTAAAAGCTAAACGACAGCTTTGAAAGAAAATTGCATGTGCTTTAGTTAAATAACAATTATCATAATGTAGATTTTTAACTGCTTCCTTGAGATGTGTTCTATGTTTTCAGCCTAATCTGGACCATCTTTCTTGTCATTGCATATAGAACATTGTGTAGATACTTAGACTTATTGGTTAAATATGAGCATTTGAAAGAATCATTCATTTTTGCTTTGAGTAGTTTTATGACTTATGTAATCTTAATGGAATGTTCTCATTTTCTCTTCAAAAGATAGACATGCACTTATCTTTCTGCTCAGCTAATCTAAATGAATCTTCCTCTTTTGATTATGTTTTGTCTTTGTTGCTGTTGTTAACACTTAATCTAAGGGAAATTTGTCATTACTTTTAAGAGGCAAAACACTCAACAAGAAACTAGGAAAGGTCTATAAAAACAGATACCATCAGATCTATATTTATGTTTTGGAGGATCTGATATTGAACTGCTTGTACTGATCTGACACATTTTCCCTTTTGCCCCAGAGCAAGACCTAAGGCCCTTTCTACTAGCTGAGCCTAATGTTCTTATCATTTTTACTCCTTTAATGTAAATTTTAAAAATTGTAAAATTGTGAGTTTACTCAGTGATAAACCATGAGAGAGCATTACAGCAAAACAAAAAAATTTGTATTTGTGATATGTTCAAATATAGAAAACTGATTTTTTTAGATAATGAAAACTGCACAGATAAATCCTGTTTACCTTTAAAAACAATCTATTCTGTAGAATATTGCTAATAACTTTTAAGAAAATAACTTGCATATTAATATTGGCATTAATCAATAGGGTTTTATTATAATGGCTCTCTTAAATTAAATTACCCAGGGAGCTTTCAAAAGTGCTGACACTTGAGTCTTACCTCTTGAGATTCCAGTTTAATTGGTCTGGGGGTATGGGCTGGACATTCTTAAAGCTTCTGAGGTGATTTTAATGGGCAGACAGGGTTGAGAACCTCTGGTTTATAACAGTCTATATGGGTCTGTGATGGCCCAGTGGTTCCTCAAACTGGCTGTGCCTGAATTACCAATGCAGTTTCTTAAGCTAGAGCCCCTGGAGCCCCATCCCAGATCCACTAGAGGAGAATCCAGGGTGGGACGAGAGCTCTGCATGTTTACCAGTTATCACACAGGAGTCTGAGGCACACCAGGCAGGTCTAGGAACTCAGACCCAGGCTTTGCTCCCAGTTTTCTTTATGGTTAAAAAATGATACATTTCTCTAAGTATTACTGATTTTTATTTTTATCTAAAAATACACAGATTCATAGTGTCATTTCATATATATTGGATGCATTATGTGCTTACTTAACATTTCATCTACCCATGGAACATATTGATTGACAGGAAAACTTGGTGAATAAAAAATTGCAAATGCTTTTACCTTTAAAAATGCTATAGTACATTTTTATTTTTCTAAACATTAGAATATTAACTTGCTAATATGAATTGTCATTCATTTAATTCTAAATACCATTTCTTTGGTTTTGTGCTTGACGTTATTCATGTGTGTTTTTTTAATTAATTTTTATTTCATTGTCCAGTTGACAATGAATGATCTCTGCTAAAGCTGCATGCCATGCCCCCTAAAGGAGAGTAGATTTGGGATAATCATTATTTTTCTGTGAAGAAAAAAGACAGGCAAATTTGGGATTTGGTGATGAAATGTGAGCAATTAATGACAGCCTCTTTAGACATGCACATATGTACACACACATAGACACACATGCGTAAAAGTGGTAAAGCTTGATCGTTTCACTAAAAAGAAGGCTTTAATGTGCTCAAGACAATTTCTGCCTCACAGTCTCAATGTTATTAGTGTTCCTTTCCATGAGAAGTGCTTATTTTCTACTTGTTTTTTTTTACTTTGTTTCTTTTCCCTCCCTTCATATTATATCTCTAAAGGCAGTGCTTGTCTATTAAATTATTTTTCTCAACACTAAAACTGCTTAAATTAAGGAATGCTGTCAAACATATTTAGACTCAATATTTGCATATTTTGAAAAACACATTTGCTTAGAAAATGCTGGCCTGTTAAGAAGATGCATTTTTCCCCCTCTCCAGTTTGCTTTTTTATGTTATAATAATGAAAAAGGAGAGTCTCAACCGCTGTAGGACCTACTCTTAAAAAGATGTTCACTTACCCTTTCACATATGGATGTTAAAATTGAACAGGTCAGGGCATAAGGGAAAACGCAGACATTTTACTTGTGGTATCTACAAACTTTTGTGTTTCAGGAAGTCTCCCATCTAGTCAGTGATGTGTGTTGACTAGGCTTAGTATATGTACTCGTCAGCCTTGTTTGTTAATTTGCAATCTGTCATCTCCATGTGGCCTCTGCGCCCCCAAAGCCCTCCTTTTAGGCTCATGATGTCTTCCCTCACCCAGAGCATTGTGGGCTTCTCCCAACAGACCTCACTGCGCCTCTGCTCTGTTTGCTCTGATCCTTTCTCAGACTCATGCCAGGAAATTCTTCCCTTGTGAAAATATTTCTGTGATTCTCCTTGCCTTACAAGATAAAATGGAAACTCTTGGTGGACACAAAAGGCTCTTCACAGTCAAGCCACAAACCTCCTGTTTGTTCTCTGTCTCCATTCCCCAGCTCTCAAGGTGGCCCGTGGCCCCTAACTCCTAATGAGCATAGTGGACACTCTTTAAATATTTCAGTTATATTTTATAATCTTCTCCCCTCACACTGATGAAAACGTTTTACCAGACCTGAGATCCTGATATTCTCACCTAAGTGAAAGTGTCCTCTACTCATTCAAAATTTGTTAAACACCTACTGTGTGCCAAGTAACACAGTGCAATATGGCAGTGAACAAAAGAGTCTTTTTCTGCACGTAGATGATATTCTGGTGAAGTAGAAAGACAGAAAGAAATGGGTTGAGGAAGTAAAATTTAATAGAATAAAGAATATCAGGGACACTTAGTGCTGTGTTAGTGGCATACTCAGGGCTGGCCTCTCTGAGGAGCTGACATTTGAACAGAGATCTAGGTTAAGTGAAGAAAGAGCCATACAGTATGTAGGAGAAGAAAGTTCCAACAGCAAAAGCAAAGGCTTAGAGGTGCAAACCAAGAAGTCCATAAAAGGTGCAGTTAATGAAGCTGATGGAGTTCCCCCAAAACTGGCTTAACTGCTGGAATATAATTCTCATCTCCTGTGAGCGAGATGCAGAAAGGAGAGCTCCTAACCAAATTTTAGGCCCCTCATGCTAAAGTGAAATGCTTTTACAATCTCTCCTTACCTTTTTCCCTCTTCAGAATCAACCTGTTTTTGTTTGTTTGTTTGTTTGTTTGTTTTGTTCGTTTGTTTTAAAGCCCAGTTTACACCTGGATACAAATGCTAAGACTTAACATCCCTCCCAGGAGGGTCTTGAATATATAAATGCTGTTGGCTTATAAACTGCGGTTTGTTTAGTCTTTTAAGAATTTAGACTTTATGCTCCGTCACTGCTGTATCCCCAGTACCCAGAACAGTGCCTGGCACACAGGAGGTGAACACAGTTTTTGAAAGACTAAATAACTAGAAGCATAATTGGGAGGGTGAAGACCAGCAAGGACATCATACAGTGTGTGAATTTCTAGATGGGCTTGCAACCTTTATATACTTCAGGAAATAAGGAAAAGATAATCATTAGAATACAATAATTTTTAGGATTACAGATGTAATATTGAGACTGTGTAATTTGATGGAATCTATTCAGATTTGAGAATATAGGCATGGAATTTCTAATATTAACCAGTTACCCCAAAGGATACTAAGAATAAATAAATTTTAGACATATCTTTCTACACATCAAAACAGTTTATCTCCTATTTGGATACAGTGCCTCACAAAACCCACCACCACCACCACCAACAAACTCATTTTAGTTTTCATTCTGTATGTTGATAATTTCTTGACTTACTTGGAAATGTCTTCCCTCTGATAGGTTGCTTTCTGCAATGGAGAGCACTGCTTCTTTAGAGAAAATGCCTGCTGCGTTTTCACTTTTTGAACATTATGATGACAGCTCAGCAAGAAGTGACCAGATGTTAAAGCAAGTGGCTGGTAGGAATTTTAATATATTAATTACCTCAATGAAATTTGGCAGCTTTCCTTGTTTGTCTTGAAAGTTTTTAAATTAAAGTATAGTTGACAATATGTAGGTTTCAAGTGTATAACATGATGAATCAAAAATTCTGTACATGAAACTTTGCTCACCAGGAGAAGTGTAGTCACCATCCGTCACCATACAGTGTTATTACAGTATTATTTACTAAATTCCTTATGGTGTATTTCTTACTTCTGTGACTTATTTATTTTATAACTGGAAGTCTGTACCTCTTAATCCCCTATACATACTCCATCCCCGAGCCCCCTCTTGCAACCACCAGTTTGTTCTCTGTATTAACGATTCTGTTTCTGTTTTTGTTTGCTTGTTTGTTTGTTCTGTTTTTTTGATTCCACACATAAGTGAAATCATTTGGTATTGGTCTTTCTCTGACTTATTTCACTTAGCATAATACCTCCTAGGTCCATCCATGTTGCTTGTGAGTAGAAAGATTTCATTCTTTTTTTATGGCTGAGTACCCAGTGGTAGCATTCCTGGATTGTATGGTATTTCTGTTCTTAATTTTTTGAGGAACCTCCCTACTGTCTTCCACAGTGGCTACATCAGTTTGCATTCCCACCAGCAGTGGGAAGTGTTCCTTTTTCTCTACATCCTCGCCAACACTTGTTGTTTCTTGAGTTTTTGATTTTAGCCATTCTGACAGGTGTGAAGTGATCTCTCATTCTGGTTTTGATTTGCATTTCCCTGATGATGAGTGATGTTGAGCATCTTTTCATGTGCCTGTTGGCCATCTGGATGTTTTCTTTGGAATAACTATTCATGTCCTCTGCTCATTTTTTAATGGAATGATCTGTGTTTTTTGGTGTTGAATTGTATAAGTTCTTTATATAACCCCTTAGATACATCATTTGCAAATATCTTCTCCCATTCTGTAGATGGTTGTTTTGTTTTGTTGCTTGTTTCCCTTAACGGGCAAAGGCTTTTTATTTTGGTATGATCCCAGTAGTTTATTTTTGCTTTTGTTTCCCTTGTAAAGTTTTTGTATATAAGGAGATATAACTGGGAAAAACACCTCATAGTTGTAAAAATTTAAAGCTAGATTCTGAATCACAGCATAAGGCTAGCATACCATTTCAGTTATAATCTGTATTTTCATTTGAAGCTCTATAACTGTCCTGGGATATCAAGGAGATAGGAGGAAGTAGCAGTGAAACCAAAGGGTCTCGTCTTTTTTTTTTTCTCTTTGTAAACTAGGATTTCTTTCTCTGTCTTCTAGAGATTATTTGCTTCACACCAGCAGTCAGATATAGAAGGAAAAATAAATCAAATATTTTCATATGTGTTGAACAGATTTTTCCTTATGAGTGGTTTTTCCCTCTTCAACTAAGTTCCCCCCGCCCCCCCTCCTTTTTTCATACTAAACAGATTAGCTTAGAGAACTAACAGCTCAGCATCATGCTCTGTGGCCGGGAGCCTCCTACTCAGCTGTCAGAAGCATCCTGCCGTCTCTTCAAAATATTTTTTAATGTGCTATTTTAACAAACAAGACAATGATACTTATTTAGATTTCTCAAAGCTGCTGTGTTTCAGTGAAGTTATCAAGTTTCACTTACTGTAAAATGTACTCAGATATCTTCCTTAAAAGATGCTATATTCTTTCCAAACCACCTTCAAGACAGCTGCTATTTTTATATTGACAATTAATTTTCAATCCTGTAGGAAGAATTTTAGTTTAGTAAAAGGCTTTTTGTGGGTCTTTTTAGGCCCCTCAAACCCACCAGCCTTCTACAAAGTAAAAATATTCAGCCATTTATCCTTAGAGATTTTCTCTATCAATGTGTCAAAATCAAAGGGTATTTTTTTGTACTGTCTTTAAGAGGCATTTAAATAGAGAGGCAATTAGAAACTAAGAAATTCTGATTAACAGACTAAGCTGTTTGCTTTTAAAGGATTCATTTAGAATGGGATTCTTTTGAATATCTGACAGGCAATGAGAGGACATTTTATTTATTTAAGAGGCCACGGGGTTAAATTGTCACAAAGTCTTAACGATCCATTCAGAAACAGGGTACCTGGGACTCCCAGGAGTTCCAAGCTGTTTACAGGGAGACTGATTCGGTGAGGCAGATGCCACACAGGGTTGTGTCTGCTTCATGGAATTGGAGTCCAGGGCGTTGACTTGCTGATAAATAGTTTTGGTTCATTTTTGGCCAGTGACGCCTCTCAGATATAAAATCCTCACCTGGTATCTGAAACGTTAATCTGATCATTGCCAAAACTAATCAGAAATTCCAAGGATAGGATGTGACTCTTCTACTGAAAAATGGACCAGCCTCTCGCATCTATTCCACACTTACATGGCGCCGAGCACTGGGGAGACTGCAGTAAATCCTTTTAGACAAATTCCCAACAACCCTAGGAGATAGGTTTTGTTACTAATCCCACTTGACAGGTGAGGATACAGGCAACAGAAAAATGTCCCCAGTATTGTCCTAGGTACACAGCTACCTGTGTGGTAGGGAGCAGTTGGGCTCCAGGGAGTCTGCTCCACAACACAAGGTGGAGTGCATTGCTGTGAGAGGAGGGGTAACCAGAGATTAATAATATCCAGTGCTTCCTTGACTTTGGCTCCTATGGACTTGGTTTTTGGTTTTGGTTTTGTTTTAAATTGTGGTAAAATACACATAACATAAAATTTACCGTCTTAACCACTTGGAGGTGTACAGTTCAGTGGTATTAAATATATTCACATCATTATCAGTATCCGTCTCCCAAATTCTTTTCATTTCGCCAACCTAAGACTCTACCTGTTGAACAACATCTCCCCATTCCTCCAATTCCCCAGCCTCTGGCGTCCACCACTCCACTTCCTGTCTCTATGAATTTAACTACTGTTGGTCCCTTGTGTAAGTGGGGTCATGCAGTATTTGTCTCTTTGTGACTGACTCATTTCACTTAGCGTCGTGTCCTAGGTTCATCCGTGTTGTGGCATGTGTCAGAATGTCCTACCTTTTCTTTTCTTTTTTTTCCCCTTCCTTTTCAAGACTAAATTAATATCTTATTGCATGTCTGTACTGCATTTTGCTTATCTGTTCATGCATTGATGTCTACTTGGGTTGCTTCCACATTTGGGCTATTGTGAATAATGCTGCTCTCATAGGAACAGATAGCTGGAGTGGGAGTCTATCTGGACACTCAAGTTCTGACGTCCAAGTTGATCTGATGCTTAAAGGAGTGTGACAGCTCTTTATGGGCATACTCCACCAGGTAGAGGGACTCTGTGGTGTGATTTCTCAGCCCAGTTCCTTAGTCTCCTATAAAGAAGCCTTCAGATCCTATTTTGTATTTTTTTGGCATTACTCCCATGCAAGTTTATTCCTATAGAAGTATAAACAGAGCTGCTAACACATAAATCTGAGTCTCTGATATTCTGCTGCACAGGAATTGTTAATCTAGCCATTATCGTTGGATGGCATCTATAGAATATTCTTATCTCTTTTTAATTTTAGAATACTTTGAAAAGTAAAAGCATTTATTTTTGAAAAAAAAAGATTTTTTCACTGTAATAATTTTGGGGGAAGGAGCACATGAGATACAAAATCATTCCTAGCCCACATGCTTTGCTACAACTACTTCTTTCTTAAAATTTGTTGATTGAGGGGTGAGTAAATAACACTTTTAAGTTTGTTAAGCTACCTGAGAGAGAAGAGAGAGAGAGATTTTTGAAACATGTTGCCATTTTTAAAAGCAGATATGGCTCAATGTAAAATTCATAAGAAAAAAGAAAGGGAGATTTTCATGATTCATGCCTCAAGGAGTTTTATGCTGTTTCAAAGACGATTGACAAGAGTTGAAGCATCTGCTTAGCTCTGCTGTAAACCTGGGCAGCATGAAAATTTATGGAACTACACTTATCTAGATGGACGCCTTTGGAGTGTGACACTGATTTCCTGCTGGGAAGACAAACAGGAAAGTCAAACACTGTGCGAGGGGCTCTGAACCATTATCATTCGTTGGGGTGGTGCTCAACAGGCAGGCTTCTGAGTTTATCTCGCAGCGGGCTCAGCATGTCTTACCTCTGTACTCCCTCTGTGATTTGCCAGATCCCTAGAACAACTCCCATCTTCACCCGCTTCCTATACCTTCTTCCTTCCATTTACTGTGCTCCTGCCAAAGCCATTTTGGCTTGTGAAACTTTAGCACTGGTGGTGTCAGACAATCTGCTAAGCACTTAATGTACATATGCTGCTTACAGCAAACCTGGGAGGAAGTGGTATTACTATATTATTATTATATTATTATTGTTTTCCCATTTCAAAGATGAGGAAGCTGAGGCTAAGCTAACACAGCTAGTGAGTGGGGGAATCTGGTGTTTAACCTCAGGCTGGTGTCTCTGCTCAGAAGCCCATGAATTTGACCACGCTCTTTTCCTGCTTCTCATTTTTCATAACTTTGGATTTCCTCAGCTCTTTATCTCTTTATTGAATCTTTCCAATTTGCCTCTTTTTGTTCCATTCTTTAGACCTATTTATTATTATTATTATTTTTTACCATCTTGTTGAACTAACCTTTGTTTTCTTTTCCTTTGGTGTTGACTTTTCACAAAGTAATCTCATAAAGTCTGGCCCATAGTATTTCGGTAAGCTTATCTCTCAGGAAGTATTGACTGAAAAAAAAAATAACCACAAACAAATTTAAAAGCATGACATCTTTTCAACTATAGGCATAACATTTCCCCTTAATTTGTAAAATATGTTCAATGCCTTTGTATCTCAAAATTTTTGAAGAGAGTTGCCTAGGAGCTTGATTTATGGTGTTGCGCATACCATTCATATTCAATATGCATAATGTAAACTTTAAACATTTCTATGAAAACACTTGAGAATATTATCTGAATTTACAATTCAGAATAATAGAGATATATTAGATATCTAAACCTTATCTTTGAATCAATTAATCGGCACTTTTTCTCCTATGTAGTTTTTATATTTTGTTTAATTTTTTAAAGAATTTGTAGATATAGCCATGTTAGAGAAAATGGGATAGTAATTTCAGAAAGTATTTTTATATTTTATTCATATGTGTCTTTTTTCAGCTTTGGTGTTGTGGCAACTGGATCTGAAAGGGGTTTATTTGTCTCTGTTGTGAATACAAACTCTATGTAGAAGGAATACAACAGTGGTTATGTGGCAAAGCAACTCAAGTTTTCATTTTAAAGGAAAACCAAATCATTTGATGCATCCTCTACCCTGTATAAGTTTATTACTCAGAATATAAAACTACAAAAGAGTATTATCAAGTGATCATATTTTGGGGTCTGTTTTTATTTCTCTGTGTATATACAGATACACACACAAATGCATAAAAACCTTTTGGAAGGATACACATTCAAATGTCACAGTTGTTGCCTCCAATGAATATCCTTGGGTGGGTATTGCTGAGAACAAGGGAGCCCTTCCACTTTTGCTCTCTGTTCTGTATTCTTTGAATTTTTTTCAACAAGTATAAGTGACTTTTGCAAACAGAAAAACAATCAAGGAGTGAAAACAGCATTAGTGATAATAAATCTTACTTATTATATTCCAGTTCCACAGCCTCCTAGATTAGAACCTCAGGAACCAAATTCTGCCACTGGTACAACAATTGCAGTTTATTGGAGCATGAACAAGGAAGATGTCATTGACTCCTTCCAGGTTTACTGCATGGAGGAGCCACAAGACGACCAAGAAGTAAACGGTAGGATTCCTAACACAAATACAGATGCATGTGTATGTACATTTCTGCAGCTTAATTTGAAGATAACCGTATTAGGACTCATTCCACAAAGCATTTATAGCCACATACAAAAGCAACAACAAACCAACAACCATATAAAGCAAACAAAACATATAGGCAAAAATTGGAAATCAGAATTAAGGAAAAGAAAATTGATAAATATCATAATGGTGAATATTGTAATTGAGATTCAAATTTGGCTTTGAGTTCTCAGGATAACAGGAGCAAGTAAGAGATTCTCATTTTCAGAAAGGAGGCAACAGACTGACCAGCACTTCTGGGAGAACAAATTTCAATTAGTACTTGAGTTTAAAAGACAGTATACAAAAAAAAGAAAGAAAGAAAGAAAGAAAGAAAGAAAGAAAGAAAGAAAGAAAGAAAGAAAGAAAGGAAGGAAGGAAGGAAGGAAGGAAGGAAGGAAGGAAGGAAGGAAGGAAAGAAAGAAAGAAAGAAAGAAAGAAAGAAAGAAAGAAAGAAAGAAAGAAAGAGAAAGAAAGAAAAGAAAAGAAAAGAAAAGAAAAAAGAAGAAAGAAAATACCACATACCAATGTGCAGAGGAGAAGTGAGCTGTATACAGGACATAATAATAATTTTAATGCAAATGCAGTATTAGATGTCATGGTTAGTGGTTTCTCAGATACACCTTGATAAAAGCTGCAAACAAACCATTAAGGTTAATTTAAGATTCACAATTCTCAAGGCATAGGCCTCAATATGTGTAGTCTCTTTGTGTCTCCAATTAATATGCATGTAGAGGTGAAAGTAAATGTATGACACATATTTAGTTGAGTCTCTGTAAATGTCTCTCTGCTCAGTAGGACTTCTAATAAGACCTAGAAGCCAGATACTTTGAGTTTGTACTTCCTGATAAATCAGAGCTGGCGTGCTGGCAATTGTATATTGCTTGTCGAAGACAGATCCACATATTTTGGAAACCAGATGAGCATGTGACAGGATGGACATGCTATTACAAAACTCAGGAGCCCAATTTGTGACAAGGAACAAATTATTATATATTTCACTGTTACCAAGATTTAAGTTTTTTGAAATATCATACTTATTTAAATTAGGAAAAAGAAAACAAAAAGGCAACCATAGGCATAGTGTAACGTTGGCCAAGTTTATCTATTAAGGACTGCTTATTTTACTGGCTATCTATGACCATATACCTGTCACAGCACAACAAGGTAAGTGTTATTATCTCCATTTGCAAATAAGAAAACTGATGTGACGTTAAATAATTTGCCCAAGGCCACACAACTTTTACGTGACAGGGGTAGGATTCAACCACAGTCCTTTGAGACTCCAAAGCTTATGTTTTTGTTTGCTTGTTTCAGGGTTCGTTTTCTTATACCACGCTTCTTCTTCCTCTCTATCTAGCTGTATATATATGGAATTTTGTGGCTCTCCAAAACTCCTCTTAGCACCAATTTATTGCCTGGAGTGCTTTTTTTTTTTTTTAATGCTTCACCTCCTTCCAACCCCAGCCCCCCAAAACACTTATGTGTACTGTGTCTCATTCATTCAACAACTTGAAATTTGCTGATGCCAGTTAGCTAATCCGGTGATCTATACTGTGATACCACGCTGTGTATACGGTCCCCCCAGCACATTCTATGTGCACTGTTGTAACAAGCGCTGGGGTGACAGGACTCAGGTGAAGAAGATGATTCCACTGAAGATGATTCCACTATAGCCATAGTTTCGAGGATGTAGGAGAAATGTTTTTCGGTGTATAAGTTCTTATGAGACTCTTTAAACCAAACTTTCCATCCAGAAAGTATAGAGCTTCATTGGGCTGGAAAGATGCAATTAAAGAAACTATATTGAAGAGCTCCTAAATTTCCTTTAAAAGAAAATGATCTGGGCTTCTTAACTGGAGGAGTTTTCTTTTTTTTTTTTCTTTTTTTTTTTCTTTATGATAGTCACAGAGAGAGAGAGAGGCGCAGAGACATAGGCAGAGGGAGAAGCAGGCTCCATGCACCGGGAGCCCGATGTGGGATTCGATCCCGGGTCTCCAGGATCGCGCCCTGGGCCAAAGGCAGGCGCCAAACCGCTGCGCCACCCAGGGATCCCTGGAGGAGTTTTGAAGATGTGACTTTTGAGAGACATAAGGGAGGATAACTAAAATGACCATGGGCTAATTTAAAAATGAAAATAATTCTTTGTAAAGGAGAAAAAATTTCAGTAAGAGAGATCAGATTTGTTCATCATGGTATCGAGTAATAATGCCACTGCAATATTGAAAGTAAAATAACTTAAGACATTTTAGGAAATGTCTTGATTGAACAAGTTACTTTATAGAATAGTTTATGACTTATCAAAATTATATAAGTATTTCTATAAATTGTGGAACACTGTAGTTGAAAAGATTCTGGAATTCATGAAAAGGAACCAGGATCTGAAACTTGGAAAATCGTACTGAATACTAATATTGTTTACTAATTTGGGAAAGTGCTTTATAGCATCATATATTTAGAAAAAATGGGGTTGTCCATATTTTGTTACATACTCTCTCCTGAAATACTGGCATTGCTTCTTAAGAATTTTCTGAGACTATATTACTGAGATTTAAGCTAACATAAACTCTATGCGATTTTAGTATTTGCTGTTAAAATAAGTTATTTTAATTGTGGTCGCTGAAGCTCAGAATCTTACTAATATGCTATTATTTTCTGATAAGTGTTTACAAGTAAGAATGCATCACTCTCAGTATCTCTTTTTCCCATGCCATTGCTTTCTTATATATTCTAAAGTGCTAGCTATCACAGAATGAATGTTATCTGCAAATTTATCGCTTTGAATTTTCCACTGAAAATAATAGAGCAATTCCTCCAATAGCTATAGTTTTCAATTAACTTCGGAAGACACTCTAGAGTTTATAATTGTATTTTATGCTAGACTTGGTGGAAGAATACAGATTGACAGTGAAAGAAAGCTACTGCATTTTTGAAGATCTGGAACCTGACCGATGCTATCAAGTGTGGGTAATGGCTGTGAACTTCACCGGATGTAGCCTTCCCAGTGAAAGGGCAATTTTTAGAACAGGTAAAGAGATGTTAAAATGGTGTTGGGAGGCAGTATTCACTTCTTTGCAGACTACTAAGGTCAACTAAGGTGCATGTATTAAATACCTGTTGTATGCTGGGTGTTGTAGAATGCTGAGTGTATGGTGATGAATAAAACTGAGTTCCTGTTCTCAAGAAGCTTGTAGTCAAGTGGGAGAGATCAAAAGCAGAAGATCATAAAAAAATTGTGACAAGAGCCATGATCTAATGATTTACAAGTTATTACGAGAACACTTCACAAGAGTGTCCTCTCTCTAAGAAAGCCTGGGGAGGGAGAGGACCTGGAATGGCTTCTTAGAATTGATTCTTGAATGGAAGCCATTAAAGGATCCATTAAAGGAGTGTATTCCATTTGAAGAAAACATATGAGCAGAGGCATCAAGGTAAGAAACAGTATGGAGTGTGCAGGGCACTATAAGAAACTTGGTATTACTTCTTTTGACTTAAAATCAAGGAGAAGAATGAGATGAGGTAAGAAAGGCTAGTGGATGGGGTGGGGGGTATGTTTGCCAAAGAAGCCCAGGCTTCATTACATGGGTGCCAGGAGCCCCAGAAGATTTTTCAGCAATGATAGTCAACCGGGAATACATTTCCACATGGAACCTTTCCACAGGGGCTGAAGTAGGTGTGGCATAAGATCATTTTGCCTTCAAGGTTGCCTTGAAGATCATTTTAACTATCTCAGAGGAAGAAATGACTCATTCCTACCATTTTATCCTTTCTTCTTGCCTTCCAAAACAAGTATTGCGTACTTGTACGCAACAAGTGTTGCGTACCTACTGAAGACAAGATCATGGCTAACTTTTCTGTGAAGGGAGGTAGACAAGATTCTTTATTTTTATTTGCTTGTTTAGGTATAAAGAAACTGGTAGGATTTATAGGAAGCTAATATTAGAGGCTCTCTGGGGATGAGTGGGAACTGCAGTTTGGAAGGTAGAGGTGGGAGGGTGACTTTTCATTATATAAATTTTCATATCTTTTGGGCTTTCAACCAGTAATGCATTTTTTTATTTAATTTTATTTTTAAAATATTTTATTTATTCATTATAGAAGGAGAGAGCATGAGTTGAGGGAAGAACAGAGGGAGAGGGAGAAGCAGACTCCCCACTAAGCAAGGAGGCAGGGCTTGATCCCAGGACTCTGGGATCATGACTTGAGCCAAAGGCAGATGCTTAACTATCTGAGCCATCCAGGCACCCCAAGAATGTATTTTTTATTTTTTTTAAAGATTTGTTTTTATTTATTTATGATAGACAGAGAGAGAGAGAGGCAGAGACACAGGCAGAGGGAGAAGCAGGCTCCATGCCGGGAGCTTGACGCGGGACTCGATCCCGGACTCCAGGATAGTGCCCTGGGCCAAAGGTAGGCGCGAAACTGCTGAGCCACCCAGGGATCCCCCAAGAATGTTTTTTTTAATAAAAAATTTAAAACAATGCCCAAGCGCTCTTCGCACGGTACCAGGGAAGCAGAGCTGATGTTGACCATTCCATAATTGATTTGGTTCTCTCTGGCAGCACCTTCCACCCCTGTAATCCACGCAGAGGACTGTACAGTGTGTTGGAACACGGCCACCATCCGATGGCGCCCTGCCAACCCAGAGGCCACTGAAACCTACACTCTGGAGTACTGCAGACAGCACTCTCCAGAGGGCGAGGGCCTCAGGTAAGGATCTGCTCCTCAGGAGACCTCACCTCTCCATGGGGAGAGACCAGGGTGCCTGGAACTCAGGTGAAGGTCCTAACCTAACTGCTCACAGAGGAAGAGCTTTCTAAAATCCTGCTGAGCTAATTAAGCTGTTGACTTGATTTGCAGTTCCATCACTATTCATCAATGAACTCCAAGTTTGTAATAAAACACATGCTACAATGTAGAATAATGACTCCCTTGTAAGAAAAATGTATGCAAATTTTAATAAGATAGAACATTCTTTGAGGTATATTTAACTTGAGTCGTTAGACAGGATTTATGCATATTTCATGCACTTTTTAGTGGTTATATCAGAATAGATACACCTAACTTGGGAAAATAATAGTAAGCTTGTATATAATGTAAATCTATGTCTCCTTGTTGTATTGGTGATATAAAGCCAATATAAAGAAGCTAATTATATATATATATGTATATATATGTATATGTATAGAGACATAATCTCTAATCTATACATACATATATAATCTATAATCTATAATCTACCTGTGTCTCTGAAAGCATAAAGAATTTTTCCAGGAAAAAAAGAAATGGGAATCTCTCTCACTAAACTTATAAATCTTTAAAGTTATCAATAAAGGGCTGTGCATCCTGAGGGCATTTGGTAAATATTAACTTATTTACCGAGGTGGTGATTTCTTAGCCTCCAATCCATGATAATAGAGCAACTTCACTTTCCATGAAGCATATTCAGATCATTATTATTAATGCTCATATTTTAATAGAGACATATGTAGCTTTTTAAAAAAGCAGTTTACTGAGATAAACTATTTTGGTAGAATATGAAACTTAGAAATAATGGTGTGAAATTAGACAGCTTTTTAATAAAGTGTATTATTTAAGCTCCTGATTATCTACAGGATCAATCAACAACTATTTACTTAGTTATGTGCAGTTTCATATGACTGAGCAATAATTATAGTTTCTTTTAAGTATGTGAAGACAGGCTTCATAAAATAATGATCAAAGAATGAATTAATGTTGACTGGGGTGTGTATGGGTGGGAGGTAAGCATTTCAGCAGAAGTGAGAACATAGTAAATGTGTAAAAAACAACATCTCCGTTAATGTGCCAACTGCTGGATGGCAGGCAGGCTTCAATAATTAGCAAACAGAGCAGAGGTAAAGTCTGACCAGGACGGGGTGGGAGAAGAAGAGAGAGAAGGTGGAAAGGAGAGAGAGAAGGAGATAGAGATAGGAGAGAGAGAAGGAGATAGAGATAGAAGAGAGTATAACTGACTTTTATTGAGCATTTACTATGTGCCGGTCACTGTCCTAAATGCTTCATGCACGTTGCCTTCCTTAATTTTTATAAGAACTCTTGAGAGAAAACAGACACTTTAAAGAGGGGGACTCAGCTAGTGAGTAACAATCAGGATCCAAACCCTATCTTGTCAGATTTCAAAGCCCAAGCTGCTAATTCCTGTTTCTTGTCACTTAGAGGAGTTCTGGACCTTCTCCACAAAAGCCCTCGGTGTCATGAGAACTCTGTATCAGCAGTGCCTGCGTCCTTGGGAATCTCTCCCACTGTTCTCCACCATCAGTGAGGAAAACCCAGTTCTTTCTGAGGCAAAATTAGACTGTTAAAGGAGAGCTCTGAAATGACTCATTCTTGGTATGGCATCGGTCCCTGGCTGACATTTGCATAAATAATATCAGCACAATTGGATTCTTAAATCAGCAGAGATCTGGAAACCCTGAGACCTAGTAGCACTCTCACTAGGGGAACTGTGATGTCTTCTCATAAATGTGGCTACAGGGAGAAGGGAAAGGAGGGATGAATGAGGAAATGTCATCCATTGAGGGTCTTCACCATGCCAGGAACTGGGCTGAGTCTCACATTCAACCCTCTCAGCAATCCTAGGAGGGAGGTGAGGTGATGATCTCCATTAAATGAGATTCAAGGAAGTTAAATAATTTGGTCAAGGTATTAAATGATGGAGTGAGAAATTGGAGTCAGGATTTAAACTCAGATCGGTCTTATTTTCTCCATCCAGTTTTTTTTATTTTTATTTTTTTAGATTTTATTTATTTATTCATGAGAGACAGACAGAGAGAGGTGGAGACACAGGCAGAGGGTGAAGCAGGCTTCCTGTGGGGAGCCCGAAGCAGGACTCGATCCCATGACCTGAGCCAAAGGCAGACGCTCAACCACTGAGCCACCCAGCCATCCCTCTCCATCAGTTCTAAATCTTGTTTTATTACATAGACTGAGTTAGCATACCTCAACAGCCTGACAACACGGAGTTATTATGTGTTATAGTTCTTTTGTCACATGAAAATTATAAAGAGAGAGTGCAGTACTATTATTCAAAACCTCTTTAATCAATGTTTTTCCTTTTCCTGATCACCCTGGGGCCCTCAAAACAAAACAAACAAAATGTTCTTTTAGTATCACCAATGAATAATATATTCCAAACAAATCCTTCTATCAAAGCCAAAGAAACCAATGACAGTTCCATTTGTAAGAAAAAAAATGGCCACCCACTAATTTTATTAAGACAAAAGGTGAGCTAATTAAAACATAAGGCTTGTCATTATTTTATATGAGACTTTAAGCCAGTTCATTTTAATTTTTCTTGTTAAAGGAGAGCATCTGAGAGGCTGGATAAGCCGAAGTTCCTAGTAGTTAGAGAACAATGCAAGGATCCTTTGTTATTGAATGAATATAGTCCAGCAAGTTTAAAGTGAAGGGAGATTCACATGCAGATCCTTGTTGATAGTTTGGAGTTGTGTTGGAGATGGAGCTGTTTTCCAATTAGGTGCTAAAAGACTCCTCAGTTCCAGGAGGTGGAATGGTATGTCCAATCCACAAGCCAGGGATGACTCTCCAGCCTCTGGATCCCTGCCAAGTCTGACAAAAAAATAATTTCTTGAAGCAAGCACAAATATGTTGGCCACAAATCACTACTCTGTTCATATACTAAGTCTATTGCTGATGTATCACACTGGAGCCATCCCTCATCAATACAAGTAGCCTCAGTGTCTCATACTGCAGGTTAACGTCAAGAGACTGGAATAATTCATCTTTTATCTCAGAGGCCCAGAGCTGCAAAACTCATTTGTATCTCTTTTGGTTCTCTAATTTAAGAGTTCCAGAAGGAAGGAAAAGTCTGCTCTATGGGAGTGGCCACGTGCTTTATTTAGTCTTTCAACTATCTGGTTCTTAAAACCAACTTGAAAACATTTCTTACAGGATTGGATGGTTCAAAACTCTATAAAACATTATTAACTATTTAACCATCATCTATATTGCTCTATCACTAACATAACAATTGTACACAGCTAGTCAGATAGAATTGATAAACAAAGAAACTTAAAAGTTTATCACCTGTAGTCAACAAGTGCAAATAATCCCTACTATTCCATTGTATTAGAACCACATTCTTCACCTTGGTTTTTTGGCACAGCAGTCCATAATTAGAGTTGTTTTGTATCTTGTAAAGAATAGTAAGTTGGGACGCCTGGGTGGCCCAGTGGTTGAGCACCTGCCCCTGACTCAGGGTGTAATCTGCGGTCTCAGGATCGAGACCCACATCAGGCACCCTACATGGAGCCTGCTTCTCTTTCTGCTTACGTCTCTGCCTTTCTCTCTCTGTGTCTTTCATGAATAAGTAAATAAAATCTTTTAAAAAAAAAACTGTAAGCCAAGAGTTGTCTGATCCCACTCACTTGTTGACTTCATGAAGGGATCATGATGAAAATTTGTAGTCCTGGTGTCTTGGACAGTACCTGGCATATTGTAGCTACTCAATAAATATGTGTTCAATTAGCACTGAGCACATAACACTGATACCAACAAGAAAAGGTAGGCTGGATTTAAGGATGGTCTCTTATTTAAAATGGAAACAAAATAACCTGTGCTGACAAAGTAGGAAAGAATGGTGAATGAGTTAATTTTAGAGCTTGGATGCTTAGGTAGGAGATAGGACCAGCCTAGTCTGTGGGCTGGAAACTGGTTAATGGATCACTAATAGAAAACAGCACTCACAATCTTCTTAGCCATTGATTGCATAACCCTTTTTTTGGTTCTGGGTTCTTTTAAAAAAATCCTTTGCTAAACCAGATCTAAAAATTGATCCAGAGGTCACTACTGGGGAGTAAGGGGTGATCAAAGATTAATTCTTTTAAATATGGCTAGGTTAATTGGGTGAGGATGGGGACTGTGCCTGTGTAGATATTCAATAAAGTTCTGTTTAATGAATGAATAAGTGGACAAATGAGAGGAGTCGCCAAATTCCTCTTTGTCCTATCACCCTCAAGTTATCTAACTGGCTGAAATCTCTGGTAAAAGAGAGCTGAGGTAATCCTCAGATGAGTTCACAACTCTTTTTCACCCCCAATCCCTGAAAAGACAGACAGCCTTAAAGACTCTAGTCTGGAGTAGGGAGAGAAATTTAAAGGAAATGAAAAGAATGGAGAAAAGGATGAGTAATAGGAACACACACACACACACACACACACACACACACACGAAGGGCATTGATTAGCCTTTAGACTGGGGAATCTGATTTTGGTTGCCAGAACAGAAATACATTCATCTTCAGACCTGCATTCATTCTCCCAGTATGATGGCCTCTAAATATTCTGATTTAAGATCAAAGGTACTGGTTGGACTCTTGTGGTGAGTGTTTGAATGGAATGAGCCTCCTGAGCCCCAAGTCCCATGACGTGGTATCTGAAATAGCGAAGCAATTGCCTCCATTCCATAATCCTCACAGAAAACACATTTGCATATTTTTGTGTGTGGGCACCATGGCTGGGTCCCAGCAGTCAGCCCCTGTTGGGATTGGGGGTAGGCGGGAGTGACAATCCACGGCTTGTGTGTGGGGGCTGAGGGAGCTCCTACTCACCCTTTCCTGTTTTTCTTTGAATGCTCTCCTCAGGTTGGGTGGGCTCAAAACACTTTCAAAAATTTTCCACCGCTCGGCTGTTTCCTCAGCTGTTCTGTCTCTCCTGTGTGGAGAGAAGTCAGCAGAACTGTGGGTGGAGGAGGGAAAACTGAGAGAAATATAGTACAGGGATTAGCTGTGTGGGCTGTGCAGAGAGAAGCTGTGTACTGAATGACAAATCTGTGAGACTCAATACACCACAAAAGTAGTTGGTAGTGAACTTCCCGCTCCCCTCCCTGGCTGAGGCCGTAGGGGTACAGAGACCTTCTCTAGGCCGCCCTCCCCGAAACATCCTCAGGGTGGGCTGGGCTCTGGGTGCTGGGCCTGTCAGCTCATGTTCTTCCTGCTTCCAGCATTCCGGGCCACATGTGGTGGGGCAGGAACAGAAATGTCTGTCACAGTTGGGTTTTCTAGCTGGGGACACCCGCTGCTGTGTCTGGATAATAAGGACAGATAAGGGCAAGTTTTCTAATGAACTCTGTACCTAAACAGGAGATGAAGAATCCCAGTATTTCTTTCTTTTTTAAAAAAGCTTTATACCAGGTTTTCAGCTGGATAGGTGATGACCAATGGTCAAGGGCAAATGATTTGACCTTCACAACCTGGGGACAAAGGAGGCAGTTATTCCTGCCCCATGCTTGCTTCACAGGGTGACAAGAGGATCACTGACGTGAATGGGCAAAAATTCAGGATTATTTAAGAGCTAATAGGCAGTCTTTTTATGGTATTGTTTTCCTGACCCAGGTAATCCTCCTCAGGAGGGAGCCCTTGGGAGAGTGAACTGTGGGATGATTTCCACCCCTCCACCCCACCCTGGTATTCTTGACATTCGACTTTTCCTAAATGAAATCTTTCTTCCCAAATGAATCTGATTTGACCGTGATCATTTACAATCTTAAACACCTTCTGGTTGTATAGTAAAACTTCAGTCAATGGAAACCTAGGCTGTTCCTTCACTTCTAACTTATGTTCTGTCAATTTCCAAAAGTATTCAAGTTGTTCACATTAAAAGACCCAGACATAATAGAACCACTGGAAACAATCCTGTGAAAACAAGAGCCAGATCATGCTGGGGTGAAGAGATTGTATCAGAAAGTACAGGTTAAGAACAGTAGCTCAATGGAACATAAAATTTAAATCTGAACTTCCTGGTAGCTAAGGTGAAAACGGGAGAGAGGGGGAGACAGCAAGAGGGAGAAAGAAAGAGATTACATAACTCATCTTTTTATAAAAAGGAAGCATAACATTTCACTAAGAGACAATTATATTTCTTGACATTCAGCTCTAAGATGAATTTTTCATGTAGATCTTTATATAAGGGCTATTGAACAAGATAATAGTGATTGTCTTTAAGAGGAGTTTTATAAAAGATGCAAAAACATTCCTGATGTAATCATTTTTCAACTGGATCTGAAAGCGTCGTGTTAAATCACCATTCTGGGCAGGCAGTTGTATGGGGACCTCAAGTAATTGTCCACACAGGTGGCCTCTGAGTGGTATAGGAAAGCTTAGAATCCAGAGGAATGGTTACTAGGCTCCTGGAATCCTCTGCCTGAAATAGAAATGGTATCATTCAGGCTTTGGAGGGGGAACTACAGAGAAAACAAAAATCCAGGATCCTTCTACTGGAATCCTTTGGCTCACTTGGATTTTGTGAGAGATCTAATTACAGGAAAGCCCAGGTCCCATGGTTGGCAGCATTCAGCCCTCGTGTTTCTACGCTATCACGAACTAATAGTGATGTTTAGTTAACGCTGAATCCCATAATATCCTCACTTATCAGAAGAAAAAGTCTTATTCAAAAATTTTTATTTACCAAGTTTCAAAACCAAAAATCAATATATAAAGAATTGTCTTCTTAATCCTGATTTAACCAAAATGTTTCACCTTAAACCAAAAGGTTCCATGTTTACAGGTAGTTAAAGTTTTTTTAAATGGCTCCCAACATACTGGCTTCATTTTGTAATGATGAGCAACAATTAGTTCTTGCATTTGATGTTGCTTACGTTCTCATGGATTTTTCTTCTTTCCCCACTTTCTCCCTCCTACCTCTTCTCACCCCACTCTATTTATGAGTATGTTTCCCAAGCCTAAAACTGATCATAAAAGTCAACTGGGCTGCTTGTAAAAGCTTAGATTCACGGGTGCCCTTAGGAGCTTCCGATGCAGAAGGTCTAGGGTGTCCACGCAGGCTGGGGAAATGCTACTTCACTGGCTGGGCCCAGGGGCCCGCACTCTACTCTGTTCACGGCTCACGTTAAACAGCGTTGACTGACTGGCTGAATGTGGGTGCGGCCAACAGGAATGCTCGCAAGAACCCACTGTGTTTTTAACAAACAATTCGTATTTAGCCATCTGTCATGCACTGCAGCGACAGCACCATCCGTAGGCTGCTTCCAGGAGTGATGGCACTGGATTCCTCCATATTGTTTGTACACACACCGCCCCCCCTCCTCTGCAGAGAAAACATGCTTCAGTCTAGGCGCTAGACATGCCAGTGCAGAGGCGGTCACTCCTCAGGGTTACCAGCCCCTCAGGTGACCTTAAGCACATGTACATCCTTTCTCCCATCCTACACAAATTGTTGATTTGTCGAATTCCTAGAGAAGCTACTTTACAAAATTCAAATTAATGTGTGTCCTGCAAACACATTCAACCAACTCCTGAGCTTAAAAGTAAATTATTTAATTGATTTTGGGTAATATGTACATATGGCACTGATTCAAAGA
The DNA here is from genome assembly GCF_003254725.2 of Canis lupus dingo. Classification (NCBI taxonomy): domain Eukaryota; kingdom Metazoa; phylum Chordata; class Mammalia; order Carnivora; family Canidae; genus Canis; species Canis lupus. The sequence continues at coordinate 27,102,042 of NC_064245.1, read as the reverse complement.
TACCAAAGGGATACAGTGAAAATTAAGACTCCTTTCCATTTATCTGTCACCCACTCGGTTCTTCTCTCTAGAGACAATTACTCTTACCTGATTCACATTTATCCTTTCAGGTAGTCTCTGCATATACAAACATCTATGTTTTTTCAACAAATGGTGCCAGGCTATAGGTATTTTCACCACCTTGCTTTTCTTGTTTAAAAATATTTCTTGGTGAGTATCCTATACCAATGCATATAGAACTGCCTCAATTTTAAAAACAATTCTGTTATAGTGTGTTTTAAGATATAATTTGATTTATTTGACCAATTGAAAGGTACTTGTTTCCATTTTCTTGTTAACACAAACCATGCTTCAGAAAAAACCTTGTATATCATTTCATACATGTACCAGGATGTATGCAGGATAAAGTCCTAGAAATAGAATGTATAACAGCATGTACATTTTGGATTTTGATAGATATTACCAAACTGTTTCCATTGAGGCTGTAGTTGTTTTACACAGGCTAGCAGCATACAAGACTGTCTGGTTCTTCATACCCTTGGCTATACAGGATATGATAAAACTTTTGATCTTTGACAACTTATAGCTAGAAGATGGAATCTTATTATAGTTCCAGTGTGCATTATTATTATTGGGTTGAACATCATTTCATATGTTTCAGAACCATGTACTTCCTTTTCTGTGAACTGTTCATTTCCTTTACCCATTTTTTTCTTGTTGGGCTGTAAGTATTTTTCGTATTGCTTTGTAGAAGCTCTCTCTTTTTTTTTTTTTTTTTTTGAAAGAACATTAGCCCTCATCTACAACATGAGTTGCAAATTTGTTTTGAAGATTTTTAGCCATGCATCTTTTTTATTCATATGTAGTTGCCATACAATATTATATTAGGTTCAGGTATATAAAATAGTGATTCAACATTTACATGCCTCATGAATTGATCACAGTAAATCTATCATCTGTTAGCATACAAAGTTATTACATACTATTAGCTACATTCCCTATATTGTACATTGTATCCTCATGTCTTACTTATTTTATAAGTAGAAGTTTATGCCTTTTCATCCCCTTCCCATACCTCACCCATCCTCTCCCCCACCTCCCCTTCTCTGGCAACCACCAGATTGTTCTCTGTATTTATGAGTATGTTTCTGTTTTTCTTTGTTTGCTCTTTTTTCTTTTTCAGATTCCATATATCAGTGAAATAGTGGTATTTGTCTTTCTCTGACTTATTTCACTTATCATTATACCCTCTAGTTCTGTCCAGGTTGTCACAAATGGCACGATCTCATTCCTTTTTCATGGCTGGGTACTATTCCAGTGTGAGGTACATCTATATCTAGGTCTAGGTCTGTGTAGAGATATATCTCACATCTTTAATCCTTTGATGGACACTTAGGTTGTTTCTGTATCCTAGCTATTGTAAATAATGTTGCAGTGAACTGAACATGGGGGTGCAGATATCTTTTCAAGTTAGCATTTTCATTTTTCTTTGGATAAATACCCAGAAGTGAAATTGCTGGATTGTACAGTTGCTCTATTTTTAATTTTTTGAGGAAACTCCATACTGTTTCCATAGTGACTGCACCATTTTGCCTTCCCATCAACAGTGTCAGAGGGCTCCCCTTTCTACACATCCTCACCAACACTTGTTATTACTTATCTTTCGATTCTACTGATTCTAAGAGGTAGGAGGTGATAGATCACTATGGTTTTGATTGACATCTTGCTGCTGGTAAGTGACGCTGCATATGTTATGGATATTTTTAAATGCTAATTTAGTTGAATTTATCAATCTCTTAAAAATAGCTTTATTTCTTGTCTCATATTTAAAAATCCTCTCTCATGTTTTTTTGTAGTATCCAGTGATTCCATTTTTAAAAATTCGATCTTTTATCATCTGAACTTTGTTTCAGTAGGAAGTGTGAAATTAGTAATCCAATTTTATTTTTTTGGTATGGCTATCCAGCTGTCCCAGTAAGAAAACCCATCATTTTCCCTTCTGATTTGAAATAATTCCATTATTATACACTCAAGAGCCTGTGTTTTGCTCTATTCCTGACCTTTAGAATGTATAATCTGTTCTATAGATCCATCTATTTATGCCCCACTGCCATGCAGTCTTTCATTATCATAGCTTTATAATTTATAATTCTTGGTAGGTGAAGTTGCCACTTCATGACTTTATATATATGTATATATTTGAGAGAGAGAGAGCACAAGTGGGGAGGGGCAGAGGGAGAGGGAGAAAGGATGTGAAGCAGACTTTGCACTACGCACGGAGCCCGAGATGGAGCTCCATCCCACAATCACAAGATCATGACCTGAGCTGAAACCAAGGTCAGATGCTCAACAACTGGGCCACCCAGGTGCCCCTATGACTTTTTATTTTTAACCTTGTGTCTGTGACTTCAACTTATGGAAATGCTTTTAGTGTTTTCCCACTAAACATTAGGTCCTAATGGCTTTTTACTTTATAAAGACCCTTTTCAATTCCCAAGTGAAATGATTCTTGTCCCACTGTTCATGGCTAGTTGTGTCAAACTTTTCAGTTGTGCCTTGAAAAAACTAAAGAATGAATGGTCTCAAGCTACAAAGGCCTTCATAACATTGGGCACACATTGCCTCCTGGTGACTTCTACTCATTAGCCTTTTGAAACAACAGAAAAGGGGGAATGTCTCATTTATGATAGCCTTTCAGATTTCTGAGGAGACAGTGGGTCTCCCTGAAATAGTTTTTCTCTGCTTTACAGCATTAGAGTTTAACAAATGTTTGTTTTACCAACAGAGAGACGAGCAGGTTGAGAGTCTTTCAAAAACCTGTTGGGCACAGAGCACTGGGATTGTACTCCCTGGTATGCTTATCCTCCACTGGCAATCAGCTAATTGCTGATGTGTTAAGGTTTCTAGATGCTTCCTTGCCCTCATGTTCCTGAAAACAGAGCTATCCTTTTCCACTGCACTGTAGCACTTGTAGGGAGAATTCCCATACCAATGACCCAAAGTGAAACCATTTGAGTCACATTTCTTACTGTCTTTTGAATTTTCCTATTAGCTTAAGCCTTCTAACATGGTCAGATCAGTTAAATTACTGAGGAGGCTAACATCCCTTCTTACCTAAGCACCAACAACTGGTTGTGGTCCTATCTGTGGCGTAATCACTTACCTCAGTTTGGATATTCTTTGAATCTTAGTCCTACTACCAACTATGCTTTGAATAATGTATATGGATTCAGTTACAGTTCTGACATTTTTGTTTTTGAGATTAAAATTATAATCTGTGGAAGGGTGCCAGTCTTCAGATTTCAAATTCCAAAATTTTTAAGGTTTTCATGTGGCTAATATGAAGACTTCTATGACATTAAAGTGAGGTCAGACAATGAAAAGACATAGAAAAAAACATATGTAGGTGAGCTTTTTTGCTTTGTTCTTGATGCTGGAGCAACGATGGCGACTTGTCAACAATAAAACTCTACATTTCATATTACTTTGATTCTCATTCCTGGTGCTTTTATTTCACAGATTCAGTGAGGGCATTGTGCAGATCTCTCAAGTCTACACGATCTGCTGACATATTAAAAGCAGAATCTGATCCTATATTCTGACTTCAATGCCATGGAAACCTTTAATCTTTAAATGAGTGATAAGACATAGGATGCAGTTGACTATATATGTGGAATTCTTTCCTTGACCAACTTCATAAAACTGAAAAGCAAACACCCTCAAACCAGTATTTTTGGTATTTAACAACCTCATCAAAAAAAAAAAAAAAAAAAAAAACAACCTCATCATTACAAAATGAAGCCAGTATGTTTTATTCCTTCTTGGAACTGAAATTTTCTCACCTAGACTTACCACTCCCCACTCAGGCTTCAGGGTAACAGGGCCTGGGCGCATGATAAGTGATTGATAGACATTTGTTTAATGGATGAATGAAGTAAATTCAGTTCAGGCGCAAGTATGCTTACAGAGACAATAACTTTACTGCTTGTTATAATGAATGTACATCTAAACCATCAATTCAGCCATCAAGTCAAATAAGATAAGCATATACACCCACCCCAGAATAATATTCTAGATACCAGTTGGGAATTACTTTCTCAATCATGGGACATGGTTTTTCATTAACTAACTGAAGCATAATTAGTTGTCAGTGAATATGTGGTTTAATGATTCTGGTGGGGCTAAAGATAGTACTTGCAGAGGGCCCTGGTCAGGTGGCAGGTCCTAAAATAACAACCAGTAAGGCTTGACAAGTTTCCAGAGGCCTCTTCCACCAGGACACTATTAAATAGCATGTGCGCAAATAGACCCCATCTGCTCCCTGCCCCTGCCCTCTTCTTTCTGAGGAACACATTGGGTGTTTTTTCACTTTTAGACATAATGGGGGAGGGCACTGTGACTTTGTATGTATTTTCTGCTTTTAACAACTGTTCAATTGCTTGGTTTTCTGAATCAATGATGCTTTTTCCTTTTTCTGATTCTCCATAATGTTGTTTAAGGCAGGTATTGAGAAGTGAAATAGTCACCAGAAGTAGAGGTGACCTAAAGAAAATCTTTGATTCTAACCCTTTTGCAGTACGTTTGTTAATAACAAACACAAAGAAAAATGAAGACAAACAAGCAAACAAATGGATTAAAAAACCCCTATCCTTCTGAGAATGAACAGGAAGTGTACTGTACTATTGTTCTCACAGACCATAATCCAGTGCACATCTCCTGGGAACAGGGCCCTGGCACTAGCACTCAGATTAGAAATTCTTTCATTAATAAGGAGGCTAATTTGTAACTATCCCCAAAGCCTCTCCAAATGGAGGCTGGAAAAATAAGCGGTTGTGTAATTTACCTGTGTAAATGCTCTAGGCCATGATATCAAGCAGATTAAAGAGAATAGAAAAGAGGCACAAAACTACTTCAGTTCCCCAGCAAGTTGAGAGAGCTCCATCTTCAAATCCAGCAAGTCTAGATGTGGTTAAACGGTTGGGCTGTTACCCACTGGCACTTAGACACTACTACAAGCACTTTTATTTTAATATACACAGGAGATTTAGAAATAGCAACTTTGGAAATTTTATTTGGCAATTAGAATTCTCTTTACTTCCTGGGATTAAGCTTGCCTCAAAAGATGCTGTCTTTTTTAGGGGTCTTCTGTTTCTATAACTTTAGTGGCTTTTGTAGGATGGCCATGTCCAAAATCATCACTCACCTTAAGTTTTCTGCTCTTCTTGATCTGCCAATTAGATAATTAGCATCCTTTGTATTATAGATTGGTTTAACATCATCTTAATCCTTATGTGCCCTGTTAGGCAAAAGTTTATAAAGAAAATAATATATTCTTAGAGACTCACTAACCACAAAATTAATCTATTTCAAAGAGCAATCTGGAAGGCATATATTGGAGAAAAGTTGACAAAGATAGAAGTAATTTGATAAAGTAATCTTAGTGGACCATGACCATTTTGTAAACCTACCTTGCTAACTCAGTGGTCACCAAAAGGAAAAAATAAGTAATTTGTCGATAATAAAAGATCATTTGCTACAGGATGAAATATGATGAGTTGTTTCGCATGTGGTCTTATATTTATTTTTTTAGATTTTATTTATTTATTCATGAGAGATGCAGAGAGAGAGGCAGAGGGAGAAGCAGGCTCCCTGCAGGGAGCCTGATGTGGGACTCGATCCCAGGACCCCAGGATCATGACCTGAGTCAAAGGCAGACACTCAACCACTGAGCCACCCAGGGGCCCCACAATCTTATATTTAAAATTATTTTTTTGTATTTAGATCCTTCTCTGGAATTAAAGGACTTCAGCTGAAAGTTAACCTCCAACCCAATGACAATTACTTTTTCTACGTGAAAGCCATCAATGCATTTGGGGCGAGCGAGCAGAGTGAAGCGGCCCTCATTTCCACCAGAGGTACTTTCTCCTTTACACACACACACACCTATTTCCAAGCCTTTCCATTCCTTCTCTTTTACCACTTAGAGAAGACACACTAGAAGCCTCTTCTTAAAGCCCCAACCTCTTGGCAGTGCTGGGTTTTTGGCATGAGGATCCAAGATGAGTCAAAGACCAAGATGTTTCTTTCTTTTCTTTTCTTTTTTTTCTTTTTTTTTTTTTTTTTTTTCTGATGCAAGGGGTTCTCAACCTTGGCTATGCATTAGCAATCAGCCAGGAGACTTAAAAAATACTGATACCCAGGCCCCACTCCTGGAGACCCTGATCTAATTGATCTGGAGGTGGTTTTTATGCCCCCAGCTGATTCTTGTTTGGCTAATGCCAATTTGCTATAATTAGTGGGTATGTTTTGAGTGTATTTTGGGGACAGTGAGATGGGAATATTCTTTTATTACACTGTAAACTCCATGAACAAGCTTCCAGTATTATTCTACTGTTTATTTTTGGTGCTTAGCACATAGGTTGTGCCAATTAATGTTTGTTGAATAAATGAATGGATAACTTAAGGAAGTGATAAAGCTGTTCAATGACATTTTGGAGAAAATAGCCAAATGATGCCAAGGAAAAATGCCTGGCCGTTTTCAATTATTGTGACAAGAAGTGAGAAATGGAAAGGTGATCATTATCTTATCCTAAACCCAAAGATGGGAGAAGATTGAGGGTGGTACATTAAGTGACTTGCTTAGCCAGTAAAAACTTGTGTCCTACCTTGTTTGTGATGTGGTGAGGGCCCACCTGATGTTTATAAGAGAAGAAGACATGAGGGCTGCCTGCCCAGACATGTGTCCCCAGTCCCAATATGGCACCTGCATCTTCCCCTGTTAGAACCACTCCTTTAGCTTACCCCAGTGCATCTTCAGACTAGAAGGTACATATGAATCTCTGAAGGAGCTTGTGAAAGTGCAGATTCTGGTTCAGTAGGTCTGGGATGGGGCTGGAGATTCTGCATTTCTACCTAGTTTCCAGATGATGTAGACGCTGCTGGTCCAAGGAGCTCACTTTGCATAGCAGAGGGAGCTCTTGTCCAGAAGGCACACCAGCAGCGCCAGGAAGAGGTAAGTAGCCACTGGCATTCATACATGCCTTACAGTGGATGAGATCTTCAGCTTGTGGATCTGAAAACACTGATGCCAGGGGAGAGTAAGGTCTGAAATATGGTGCTTGACCCAGGGACAGCACTTACCGTCGTGGTAACACTCTAATCCTCTTTTCTTAACTGCAACAGGAACCCGATTTCTTCTGTTGAGAGAAACGGCTCATCCTGCCCTGCAGATTTCCTCAAATGGGACAGTGATCAGCTTCACTGAGAGGAGACGGCTGACAGAGTAAGTAGGAGGAGGCCCCTGATGGCCTCAGCAGTAGAGTCTTCTCTACTACTATTTCTTGGTTTCAGGGACATGCCTGGAGGTACGGTATGGAATATCCATGTGAGCACTCCCATACGGTTAATTACAGTTCACCACTAGGAAAAAAGCGACAGTAGTTCATAAGTTGGAGCAAGTGTTAATATTCATATCGCAAACACAAGCACAGATGGTTTTGTTTAAAACAGGCTGCTTTCAGGTACCATCTCTGGTTTAATGAAAAAAAAAAAAAAGTCCAGGCTAATTCTGCTTTTATCTTCAATAGCAAACCAGGTTTTGTATCTGGCCACTTTAAAAGGAATAGAAGAGAATGACATTCTGTTGAGTTTCTGGTTCTGGCCACCATGCAGGACTTTCATATTTTCAGACTTTTTTGTCCCTCCCCAGCCAGTAGCTGCCATGAAAAGGAGCATTAATGAGCTAAAAGCTGAAGGTATCATGGGAAGACTGTTTCATGATTTGTCAAGCAATCTCTCATGGCCATTTTAAGGATCAAAATGGTCACAGGGGAGAAAGCACATGAAATGCTTTGGAAGAGTGTAACACATGTGGGGGAGTACAGGCTGGTGTGGGTGCTGATGGTGCCCCGGTGTGGCTGCCAGCAAGCAAGCACTCCACACCACGCTGAGTTACATGGTTCTGGTCTCGGGTTGCCATTCACCTGTGTGTGGCCCAGCTCAGGTGCCAGCTGCTCCTGGAAGTCTTCTCCGGGCCCTGGCCCCCTTTGATCTTTTCTGTGAAAAAGTCTGAGCACAAGTGGAGTCATTTGTCAGCCACTCCCCTCTTGAATAATCCTCAAGCAGCAGCCCTGCCTTCTGCCTCTTTGAATCTCATGGGGCCTGGAACATTGTAGGTGCCAAAAAAATATACAAATAAGTGAATTCAGGGGGGAAAAAAGATTTAAGAAGTAGATTGAGCTTTTCTGTCTTTTTTTGATTTTTCAAAAAATCAAAAAGAAAAATAGACTGGAAGTTGGTAAGAATTCATAGATTATAACTGATAATAACTATAATGTGTTTCATAGTATTTTATTTATTAGTAACCCCAAAATTCACTTATAAATATCAGGCAGCCAGGCAGTGCTCAGGGAGCAAGGGCCTGTGGCTATCAACCTCATTGGAAGGAGGTTGTTGGATAAAGACGTGAGAAAGTGAAATACATTCCTTTGCATTAATCATTTTCTCATCTGTTAAAAAGAAGAGGGTGCTGACTGAGTATTAACACTGTTTAAATTAAAAATGCTTCCTTGCTGTCTCAGCCGTTTCAAAGCAGAATTGAGCAACTCATGCAGACAAGGTCGCCCATCAGCAGTTGAAAGTGCTTGGGTTCACGGTGCCTGTTTTAAAAATAGCTAAGGTGAGACAAAAGGAGACCTTTCAATGACCTCTCGGGTGCTACAATCCAAGGAGGCCAGGTCCCAAAGACTGTTGACCACCACTTGTACAAAGCATACTCATCACACCTGGTCAGCTCTATACCTCACCGGCTGCCTTGCCTCCTAAGAGCTGCTCTCTGTGCCCAGCAAGGTCAGCAAACATGGGAGCTCACCAGTAAAGAAGATTTTGAAGACTCCTTCTCCACCCTACCCCCTCCCTACCTTCAAGGGTTTTTTTTAAGGTTTTATTTATGCATTCATGAGACACACACACACACATACACACACAGAGAGAGAGAGAGAGAGAGAGGCAGGGACCCAGGCAGAGGGAGAAGCAGGCTCCATGCAGGGAGCCCGACGTGGGACTCGATTCCGGGTCTCCAGGATCACACCCTGGGCTGAAGGCGGCGCTAAATTGCTGAGCCACCCGGACTGCCCTTTATCTTCAAGTTTTTTTTTTTTTTAAAGATTTTACTTATTTATTCATAGACACAGAGAGAGGCAGAGACACAGGCAGAAGGAGAGGGAGAAGCAGGCTCCACGCAGGGAGCCCGATGTGGGACTCGATCCCGGGTCTCCAGGATCACACCCCAGGCTGCAGGCGGAGCCAAACCTCTGCGCCACCGGGGCTGCCCTATCTTCAAGTTTTAAAGAAAAACGTTGCAAGTTATGTTCTCTTGGAACTCCCCAGTGCCTCCCTCGTCTTTCCACACAATCCTTGAAAGCAGAGATGTGCCGTTTCTTCTTGTCCCACCACTATTCTGGTTATTTCCTGGTACTTAGCTCCCTCAGGAGATGCAGTGTGTACTCTACATACATGTTGTCTGTGGCAATGGGAGTATGTCAAATGCACATTGTGAGTCTGTGGAGTTCTGTGGCGATCGGGTCAAATTTGGGGGCGTAATGAACAAAGGGTGTCTTTAGTCAAATTCCAGCAGTTTCCAAGGATAGAGTCCTGCCTAAACTGTGCATGGCTTTGTGAATGGTGATGTTTATGAGATGAAAGCTGGTGATCCTGTGCTGGCTTAACTGGATCCACTTGGTCTGCAGAATCCCATCAGTGTTGGGCGAGGAGCTGCCTGCCTGTGGCCAGCATTACTGGGAAACCACAGTCACAGACTGCCCGGCTTACCGACTTGGCATCTGCTCCCACTCGGCTGTGCAGGCTGCTACCCTGGGACAAGGGGAGACTTCGTGGTACATGCACTGCTCTGAGCCACAGAGGTACGCTGGAGCCCTGTCCTCCCTTGTTGGTCAAAGTGTCACAAGTCGATGTGTAGGCAAGGGTCTCTGGGGCAACTAACAATAGCATCCTAGTTCCCTGCCCAAGTCTGAGCCAACAAAGAAAGAAAACAGAAGACTCAAATATATGAAGACCAAACTATTGCTCTGATTACTGAGGAAGCCCATTTTAGTGAATGTGGTTCATATGCAGGGGCAAGGACATTTCTTATACTGAGCCCTGTTAACAGACTTGTACGCACCCAGAGCTGGTAACAGACTTGTACGCACCCAGAGCACTCTGTTAACAGACTTGTATGCACCCAAGCCAGCTTCTGCGCCCTGCAGGACAGAGTTGGTCCCTGAAGAAACAAAGAAGGATGTGTGTCTCATTGAGAAGCTCATAGTCCAGAGACAGGGACCTCCAGGCCATGCATGGCCAAGTTTTCCTTCTGGACTCACCCCAGGGTGGGGGGAAGGGACAAGGGTCATACTAAAAAGCCCCCTCCACAGAGGAGTCAACAAAAATGAGGAAAGAAGTGAGTCCCCAGTACCTTCCCCTTACTGGTCTATATCAGGAATTGGCCAACAGGAGCCCACAGGCCATACACGACTGCTTCCTGGTTTTATAAAATTTTATTAATAGTTTGATTGAAATACAGTTATACTCATTTGTTTACGTATTGTCTATGGCTGCTTTTGCAGTACAATGGCAGAACTGACCAGTTGTATTGGAGACCAAGTGACCCCCAAAGGCTAAAAATATTTACTGTCTGCCCCTTTACAGAAAAAGTTTGCTGAACCATACTAGTAGCTTTGTGTAGTTGGTTAATGTGATGAAGCCCCAACCTGTGTTAGTCTCAGAGAGATAAGGCAAGGACTGGATGATCTGAATATGCTCACAGGGTGGTCTTCATTAGAAATGTGACTTTAATCCTGGCCTTGTGCTCAACTAGCCTCCTTGTGGCTACTCACCACAAGTCATGAAGCCTTTGAACATATCCCATAGGCCTCATCGATCTTGCCAGAGGAGAATGACACCTGGTCTGCTACATTTTTGGGTGGTAAGGATCACATGAAGTCAGGTACAAGGAAGAGCCTTGAAATTGTAAAGTATCATAAAAATATGAGGCATTATTCAAATGTAATGCTTTAAAAAGGAAGCCTCCGGTGCTCACCAGTTCCCAGAAAAAGGCCCACAGATTGGGATTTTGCATATCTCTGGCTGCACATTTCTCCCTGCATCCTACTTGACACAGTTTGATTTTCTGACATGGTTCATAAGGACACTATATCCAGAAGCTATTCAAAGTCACATTTCATCAAGTCAGAGCAATTATTATAATTGATGTTCATTGCTGCACAATGCTTAAGGACCTAACCCCTGCCCAGAGTGTAAAATCTCTCAACTCCAGAATTTATAATGAGCAGATTTAGAGCTGGAACCAGATATAGATTTCATGAAAATTTCCTTAGACACTTGAACCTTTAAAACCCCCAAACCAAAGACTAGCCTCCAGAAACAAATTCCTATACACTGGAGAACAGAATTATATCCTGTCAACAGGTTCGACAAGCTTGGTCTTCGGCACCTTCGGGCCCAGGGTAGGCTCTGTGGATTCAGGGAGGAAGAGTGTTCCCACCGGTGTGGTCACGGCGCAGAGACGTCAGGCCTCAAGTACTTTCACTGCATGTTTCATATAGAGTACCGCTGGTTTAGGCACCGTGGGAGCCACTGTGGCAGATCACTGCCTCTGTGTTCCACATTTCTGGTTTCATGATTTTAAACTAAATTGTATGACTCTTGATCCTGTTTGCATAGAATCCAAGCTTTAAGATGTCACAACGGGAAAGGAGAAATGGAAAGAGTCTGAAGACACAGAATCAGTTGGACTTCTTTCTGTCCATTCCCCCCTCGTTCACAGCCTCCTTACCTCCTCTGTTATTCCACCCCAGCCACCATGCCTGTACCTTCAGGGGGCGGCCTGCACCCACCTCACGCTCTCCTACGTGTCACAACTGGCAGATTTTTCTAGAACATCATTTTCATCATATCCCTTGCTTTTTTTGCCCCAAAATCTACAAACCTCTAGAGTGATGCCAGCACTCAGCTGGGACCACAGTAAAGAGAGGAATCCAGGAGTAAGGTGACCAGAAAGGGGGCTGCGGAGCCCTCAGAGGAGTAGCCACCAGGGCTCAAAGGGATCTGGACTCAGTCTGGGCCAATAGTGGGATTCACGGGACTGGACCACCTGAGCATGGGGACCCCAGTACAGCAGTTCAGAGTCACACAGGTGTCTAGAGTCAGGCTTCTAGATGATCTTTGAGCAGACACTGGCAGTCCAAGAGGGGGCAGTAAAAGCAGGGCAGGGAAACTGGCCTCAGGCAGCCAGCCTTGGTTTCAGGCCCGACTGTGGGTTTGGAGAAGAACTGATATGCTGGATAGGAAATGGAGGCAGAAGAAGGGCAGGGCACATTCGCAATGGAGCCAGGTCTTCAAGAGATGTCTCTCCTTCCTTGGCCTCTGTGGAGGGGATTGACTCAGGGACTGACTGGGGCTGGGCCTGTGAGCACTGGGAGCCTTCTAAACAGGCTGAGGAAATGGCTCTTTTGGGCATTCAGAATCCTCTAGAACAGTGCTATGCAATCAAACATTCTGTGAAGGTAGATAAACGAGGTCACAGATGGCTGTTGAACACTTGAAATGTGACCAGTAGGACTGAAGAACTGGACAGTGAATTTTATTTAATTGTGATTAATTTTAATTTAAGTGGCCACATGTGGCCAGTGGCAATTGTGATGGATAGGCAGGTGTAGATCCTGGCCGCTGACTTACCTATTCAGGTCACGTCCTCAGAGTCACTCCCATGTCCTCTCCAAGCCGGTCAGGCAGTTGGTGACATCGCCCCTGACCTAGGGTCTTGCTCATTTTGCCGCCTGGCCATTGCTCCTGCTGCCCCTGCTGGCGCATCTCGCCCTCCCTCTTTCCCACCAGCCAGTTCAGACCCATGTGCTCCCACAGCCCTCCGAAAGCACCCCCGCCTGCACCGCTGCCCCCTGGCGCTGCCACCTGCAACCTTGTGTTCTCTGTAGCCCCCAGAGCTTCCAGATGTGCATCAGCCCCCCCGCGCAAGGCATCAAAGGTCCTTTAGCGTCGTGTGAGCCCTGCTTGCTTTCCCGTCTCCCAGAACCGCTGCCCTGTCACATGAGCTTTTAGTCTGCAGCAAAGTTGCCGACTTGCCATTCCCTAAACACACCTGTGCTGAAGCTTTTGGGCCTTGGAGACTGACACCATAGGCCTTAGAGGTCCTTGGCTCTCTGGCACACCAGAGTCACTCATTGCCCCGAGGCTGGAGGCCCAGCCAGCCCCAGTGCTTCCACCCCTCACACTTACCATCCTCACAGACCTTTCCCTCGTCTCTTCTGTCTTTCATTTCTTCCCCTCCCCGCTTTCAGGACCCCAGCTCTGCTTCTGAGACTGCCAAGAGGAAACACCAAACTTAATGCTACTTTTTGCACCGAGCAATTTAGCTTCTTTTGTTTGGCAATACCCCCTTCCCAGCCTGGTCTGGAACCTTTCCTTTCACAGCCACATGGGTCCTCTGAGTATGTTTATAAATACTTTCCCAGTCAGTGCCCTGCGATGGAGCCCCAGCCGGAGCTCACGTTTAAGTGATCAACAGTGTTTTCCTCGCTGGTTGGGAGGTCCTGGGTCCCCAAAGGGCAAGGAGAGTGTTCTGTGGTCCTTCAGATCCCCCCAGAGGCCAAGGAAAGTTCTGGACTCACAGATATGCCCAATGAATACTTGTTGTGTTAAATTTATTTGAATTGAAGAGAGAAGTGACAGGCAGCCCCCCACCCCCACCCCCCACCCCTGGGCTTCAAGGCTACAGAAAACATTCAGGAGATGAAAAGGAAAGTAGGTTTGGGGTAGAGGGAGCCTATACAAAGGAAGAAGTTGGGCAAAAATAATGAAATTTTTTCTTAAACTTCTTAAAGGCCTTTATGTAAGTTACTTATAAATTTTTAAGCTGTAAAATTAATACATTTTATGGAAGGCAAGCCTGCAGTACTTTTTAAAATACATGGCAGCCTCAGAGGAGTTTTATTCAAAAGAATGACACACCATGAATGCGGTAGTTAAAACATGTGGGCAGCTGGGAAAGAATTAGAATGTTGAGAAAAATCACAAGGGAGGCATATGCTGGTTATTCTGGGACCGCCTCCTAATGTAGAAGGAGCAAAATTATTAAAAATGCTTGTCTGTTGGGATGAGCTCTGCATTTTAGCATCTAGGAGGGATCTGGTTAAAGGATCTGGGACAACATTATTGCAACTCACTATTGTGAAGTGAAATTAATGACTGAAACATTGGTTATCTCCAAGTGATTTTCGTCAAGATTTCCAGAGTTTAATTCCCTGTTCTGTTTCATTCCAGATACACGTTCTTCTACAGCGGCATCGTGAGCGATGTTCACGTGACTGAGCGTCCCACCAGGGTGGGCATTCTGCTGGACTACAACAACCAGAGGCTTCTCTTCATTAATGCTGAGAGTGGGCAGCTGCTCTTCATCATCAGGCACAAGTTTAATGAGGGTGTTCACCCTGCCTTTGCCCTGGAGAAACCTGGCAAATGTACTTTGCACCTGGGGATGGAGCCCCCAGATTCTGCAAGGCACAAGTGATCACTGGCTTTCAGAGTTCGCAAGGGCAATAATTCACATTTTGGGGGTCTATTGTTCTTTCCCTTGGGTGCTATGTATTATTCAAAACGTCTCCCACACATTCGCGCTAATGATAGCTACACACACAGCGATCAGCACGTGAACAAAACCACCAAGGAAGCCTTGACTTTCTAGGTAGCTTGTGAGTCAAGAGGATGGAAAAACAACCTTCACCCTTTGCTTCCTATAAGTTTGAGTTCTTCCCTAAATTAAAAGGATTTATTCCCGAGTTGGGAACCACAACAGAGAAGGGCTCGTCCACCTGTTTTATTGGCAAAAGAAATCCTCGGAGGGACAGGTCTGAGCAAAGGGGAGGTTGTGTTCATCATCCGTCTCTGATGAGAAACATGTGCTTTTAGCAGAAGAGAGATGTCACCTCACTCCACTAAAGTATCATGTTTTCGAATCATTAGAGAAGGTGTTTTAATTGCTCTAAGTTGATAACAAACTCTTTTGTAATAATATGTACCGTAGGACATGAGTCTCTTTTCCCTGAAATTTTAGATGTAGACAAGTGCTAGGCATTAGAAATTTCCATTTTGTTAAATAAATGCTTAGATCCCATAAAACAAACCATGTTGTATGAACTTCTTCTCTGTAACTTACGAGCCGGGCATCTGTGGATTGGGGCACATTGCAGAGTAAATGACCATCCTACTTGAGGGGCTTCTGCTATGGCTAATTTTCACCTAAGAATTTTACATATATCTTTTAAAAATCCAAACACTTTAATCCCATAGTTACAGTCAACTACAGGAAGCTGGGAATCTCTTTTTGCCAAAATGAAATGGTTGGTCATTTTTAGATACTATATTGAAATCTCTCGGAATCTTCCTAAAATATGTGTGCAAAGTTGATACATCTAGAAGGCATTTTGAGATGATTGCTCTTATTTTCTATAATGTAAATATTTTGATCTTATTTATAGACTTTTTTAACACTACGGATTCATTTATTTCTCTTCCCGAATCAAGAAACAGTATCCTACTTTTAAGATCTATTCTAACTTCTATTGACTAACAGGTGGAAAATACAAATTGGGCCTATCACCCTAGTAGAGCGCCCTCAAAGCTATCATAACTCTGCTTTAAAATGAGAGCAGCTACTGGCAAGGTAGCTACTTAGTGAAATAGGAGGAGCAATTTACTGCTCTGTTGAGAATGTTATCTTCACTTTTGTCAAGCCTTAAAAGTGTTACCATCAGGTTCTGAGTCATCAGCAACCCATGGTCACTATTACTTTTTCGGTGAGAATGTCATGCAATTAAAAGCAGGAACAGTAGAGGCAACCTCATGAATTTTAGAATTTGTGCCAGTTTGGGTTTCTCTAAAAGTAGACCTGGAGATAAAGGTTTGGTGCTGGCTATTTACACAGGAAGTGATTCTGGGAGGCATACTGGGGGAAGTGGGAGAAATAAGACAGGAAGGGGGAAGAGCCAATAAATGACATGTTTTATGAGTGGGTTATTGCTACTGCGAGCAACTGGGATTCACTTGTACAGGGGGTACCCTGGAAACCACTCAGAACATGCCAGTGGCTGTCCAACCCTTGTTGGTTGAGGGTTGCCCGAGGGGGCATTAAGTTCCCATCCCCTACTTTTCCAGGCTGTGTCCCTTGCAAACACCTGTGGTCCTCAGAAAGCCCCGAGACAAAGGAAATGAGAAAGAAAAGCACCTGACATGGAGTTGTCAGTGGACAGCTGGTGCACTCAGGTGAGCCAGGGCCAAGTCGGGGGTGAATGGGACAGGGCACCAGCAGCATCTGCCATCAAATGGAAGCAGCTCTGGTGTTACGGGGAAAGGCACAATAATGGGAAGAGCTAAGTTTGAAGCTGGATTCAGCTCTTTGTAGGTGATAACTTTGGGCAACTCAGATTTTTTAGTTGTGCCTTTCTCTCAGGACAGTTGTAAAGATCAGGTTACTTATAAGCATGTGAAATGTCACAGCATTTTGTAATTTATAAAACACCAGGCAAGGGGCTCCAGAGACCCTCGGAGGCCAAGCCAGTGAGTGGTCCTCCTATCCCTGAGTACGTGGCAAGTAGATGGTGAAAGATAGGACTCTGGGGTCAGGAGATCATGTTTCAGTGGCCTTTATCCATTGACTGATGGAGTTCCTGGTTGGTCTCTAGAGAATTATTCCAGTGGAGACAAGCGAAGTGAAGTTCATGCTTTTTCCTTACATCCTCAAGCAATTCCTTCCTCCTTGGCTCTTCTCCTGAGTCTATTTTTCCTCCTTCTTGCTCTTCCGCCTCACGTAACACAAACTCTCAGAGGGAGGAAAGGAAGTCAGCAAATTTTGTCAAAATTGCTCCTCTGGAAATCTGTCAGTGGTGCTTATTAGTTTAATAACATCTGTAGCACATGTGCGACCTCCTTTAATCTGCATCAGACCCTTGCACGGTAAAAATTGTTGCCATTTTGTAGATGAGGAAACCGACTAGACTCAGAGCAGTGAGATAACTAGTTCACACTCACGCCGGCAGGTGGCAGAGTGTGGATTTAGATACAGTTCAAATCCTCAGCCAGGAGAATAAAATGATGCTTCATTTTGTATCACAGATTGTTTTTTTTTCCTATGCTCGTGATGTGTGAAAATTACATGTGTGTGTGTATACGTACACACTCTCTCCCCCACGCGTACATATGCACACATACATTCACACATACTTCTTTTCTTCCCTTCTGAACTGACTTCCTTCCCAAACATGTTTTGTTGCCGATGCCGTCTTGTGTCTACCTTTGATTCTTTCTTCAGTACTGGTGACCTTAATTAGGATTCGAGAAAGTCAGTAACATTTTGTTTGTGAAGAAAAGACTTTACTACATTAAACCACAGTGCTTCCTCTACGCGATATAGGGTCAAAATAAAGGAATTTGTGGGAAAAAGAAGAAGAAATGAGGATTAATACAATGGTCCTCTGTTTGCATACACACCTGGCAACCCTGGACAGATACAGTCTTTTTCAAAGGTATAAGCATTTTTCTACTGAAGCAAACCAGAATGCATTCCTGCTGGTTTTCTGGAGGTGCTTCCATAAAATGCAGCAGAGCTGAAGTATCGTACCACATCACATCCACTTACAACATTGTGTGTGTTAAGTACCAAACACTAACACTCTCCCATCAGAAGCATCCTTCTTCGGCTCCAGGGTGGCCTATATTGGAAGCCACTCCTCATCTTTCTTGTGTTAAGTACCCACCAATGATCTCAAGTGTTCAGTTGCTGAAAGAACTCACAGGACTCCAACACTTTATATTCACAGAAGGGGGGATCCCTGGGTGGCGCAGTGGTTTGGCGCCTGCCTTTGGCCCAGGGCGCGATCCTGGAGACCCGGGATCGAATCCCACGTAGGGCTCTCCCGGTGCATGGAGCCTGCTTCTCCCTCTGCCTGTGTCTCTATCTCTCTCTCTCTCTCTCTCTCTCTGTGTGACTATCATAAATAAATAAAAATTTAAAAAAAAAAATAATAATAATTCACAGAAGGGCTTCATCACAGGCAAAGGCTATAGTAGAGCCGCACAGGGGAAGGTTAGGCATTGAGAGGGTCCTGGTATCTCAAGTGCAGCTTTGTTTGTGCTCCCACTGTTGGGTTGCAAAGTATGTAGGTCATCTCCAGGCCTCAAACCCCCAGCAGTATGCGTGTGAGACATGGTGATACCAGAAGCCCGGGTTCTGTTTCTGGGGGTGTTGGGATAGTAAACTGGTGCCATGTGCACTTTCTAGCTGTACAACTAGCCCTAACCTTTGGAACTTGCTTCTTTGACTCCTGCAGGTTCCACCGAAACCAATGCAAGTCATAAATCCAATGATTATTACTAAATGATCCCGACAGACTGGTGGACCCATGGTTACAGAATGTCACTTATGTTTAGTTAATAGATTCCGTGACATTGTCCAAGAGTCAGTAGCTCTGTGGATATGCATGTGATCAATTAAGACCGGCAGAAATGAGCCCGTGCTAGGCACTTACTGCCCTGTGTTTCTGAGCTCAACTGCCGGGGAGTATTTCAGGAGTAATAATATTAAGAGCTGAGTGCCTCTGCCATCCCCTCATGTCCCTGATAGGATGACTGCTAGAGACTGATCCCACACATATCTCTGAGTTGAATGAAGCCGACACTGATCTCCAGCTCCCTTCCCAATGCAGGAAGAGGCACATTTTCTGGGCTTTTTTTCCCCCCGAGGAGCTCAACATCTCTCATTTAACTTTACTATCCTCAAAGTGTAGGTGGTGGTGCCCCTCTTTGTGCCTCTTTTTTGGTAACTCCCTTTCTGTGTTAGTCTGCTTTTTGCAATCAATATTGATAATCTCAGGTCCCCCAACAGTATGTGAGCTATAAGAATGGTGTGAGAATAGATGGGGGAGGGGGTTAAGAATGTTTAACTCGGAGCAAAGATAATTAGGGAAGGAGGTAAGAGGTCTTCAAAGATACGAAAGAGTCATTCTGTGGGAGGAATTAGGCTTACTTTGGTTTTTATACCCAGGACTGGTGGGCAGTGCCAAGGTTGAGATATCATTTCAAGAGAAGCAAGAACACCCACCAGTGATGGCTGGCCCAGGAACATGCCTGCTTAGCAGTAATGAGCACTCAGAGTCAAGCTGAATACAGAGGCTCAGTAATGAGCACTCAGAGTCGACTGCCAGGGATACTAAAGAGAACATTCTTGCTTTGAGTTCTAGATGCACAGTTTTAAAACTGTGTTCCTGACATGCTGGGATTCCGCAGAGATGTCTGATGGCCACTGTGGGATCCAACGGGAAAGCCAAGTGGGTGTAACTTCTGACCCCTATCCTATTTGATCCCAGCAGCTCAATTTTGATCTGTTTTACACATGGTGTTCCATATAATAATTAATTTGATAACAAGATTCTTATGATTAAGTAAGGTTTGAAAAGCAGATAACCATTGAGACTCAGGTCTGAATTCTATGATGCAGGGTGACCAAAAAGTCCCTAAATCTTCCAGTCTTTTTTTTTTTTTTTGCCAGTATTTTTTTTGTATATATATTTTTTTTATTGGAGTTCGATTTGCCAACATACAGTATAACACCCAGTGCTCATCCTGTCAAGTACCTCCCCTCAGTGCCCATCACCCAGTCACCCCATCCCCTCGAAACTTCCAGTCTTTGAGTGCCTTTTCCTTCACTATCCAGTACTGTGGACTGTAAGAAATTCTGCTTCCTGCCCCAAATTTCCAAGAATATTTGTAGATGATTGCACTCTCCTGGTTGACATCTCTGACGTGCTTCTGAATTCTCCTCCATGACCTCTAGTCACCTCACTGTTACTTTTTCATGCTTCCTTAGTCCAATTTGGTCATCACCATTGCAAATCATTGGGACAGTCCTCCATCGACTCCTGAAGGCAGTGCTAACAGCAGTCTGACACTGGCAGTAGCTAATACAGTTTTTGCTCAGGAGTTGGGAAATTTCTTTCGAGATCATGGAACAAAATAAAGCTGAATGTGAGGCATCCAACAGTGCTAGGAGCCTTTTCTGATCTCTTCTCAGTTCAGACTCCAGCCATATTGAAGAGATTAACCTCTCTGTTCTACTATATTCTTCAAGTTTCTAGCTTCTGCTCAAACTTTTCTTTTTTCAGATCAGCTAGCAGAACTAGAAAATTTCAAAATACAAAAACCTCTCTTACTGATACAGATGTCTTTTATAATAGAATGAGAGCAAAATTCTACCTTCCTGTCTCAGCCTCTTCCATCCTGCCCAGATTCTAGGCCTTTCATGGCAGACTAAAGGTCCATTAAAGCAATTCTCTAAACCAAAGAACACTCCTCTTCCAAGGATGAATTTGGCCATTACTCCATAGAAAGGTTTTAGAATCCCCTAAGTATCTTCCCTTTATTGGATTTCTGTAGAACTAGGTAATGACTGAAAGTTCCTTCTCACCCTAACTGGAGCTCCCAGACTTGTGTTGGACTGCCCTGACACGGTGGAGGACGTTACTGCATGCTGGGCACTTCAGGAAGAATGACATCCTTCTAGAGTCAACATATCTTTTGAGGATTTTATAACTTCAGAGGCAGTGGGCAAAATAATTAGGACAAAGGAAAATGGGGAAGGAGAAGCACAACTCATTAATTCATTCAACACATACTTATTGAGCACTTACTGTGGGCTGGGCACTATTCTAGGCCCTAGGGAAATGACAGCCATCAAATCAGACTAAATCCCTGCTTCAAGAAGCTTATGTTCTAGTGGAAGAAGACACAAAAAACAGATACATAGTATGTCAGTGGAGAATAAGAACTAGGAGGAAAAAAATCAGAGAGAATAAAGAGTAATAGGGGGTAGGGACTATACATTTTAGGGATGATGAGACTATCTCTGATAAGGTAATATCTGAGTAAAGACCTAAAGGAAGTGAGGCGGTGAGCCATGTGGATATCCTCAGGGGAGAGTATTCCATGGAGAGGCACAGCAAGTGTAAAGGTCCTGAGGCAACAGCATGAGGGCATTAGAGGACCATGAGGCCAGGAAGATGGAGTGGAATAAGCAAGAGGAGAGGGTGCTGTGAGTGCAGACAGAGAGGTGCCGGGGAGCGGTCCCTAATGGCCTTAACAGCAAAGTAAGGACTTCAGGTTTTATTCTGGGTGAGTTTACAAGAAGGAACAGGTACGGAGAGTAGACACAATGGCAATCTCCAAGAACTGGCTCTTCGCGTGCTTGGGTATTATATTTTTCATCATTAAACAATGTTTCATGAAGACCCCCTGAGCTGATGTTTGCCAGTCTCAGCTCATGCGGAGGAGGCCTTGGTGTAGGTGGGAGAGAAGAAAGGGTGTTTTTTGTCTCCTTCCGGGTCCGGGAAACCTGTGGCCCCGCTCACTCCCTGCCTCAGGGAAGCAGCCCCTGCGGACTGGTTGCATTAGGACCACCTAGTACGGAGACGTGGGGGGAAATTGCTGTTGTGCCCAGGCTGACTTTACGCCTGAGCAGAGTCTGCTTGCCATTGATGAAAAGTTGGCAACCACCAAAGATGGAGAAATACAAGCACATTTGAAGGAAATGTTTCATATCTTTTCAACGGCATGATTTTTCAGTTGCAGGGAAGATGAGATAGTGATGTGATGTAGGGAGACTGCCTGGCTAAACAGGGCCTCGTAGGCGTGTATGTATGTGTGTGTGTGAGTGTGTTTGTGCGTGCATCTGTATGTTGTACATATTTCATACGTGCGATTGTGTATATATGTGTATACGCATCTGTGTGCATGTGTGTATGCTGGCGTGGGTGGGTGGGTGTGTGGCTAGAAGTGTCGTTACAATTCAGGGCTTGCTTTCCCATGAAAGATCTAGACGCTGCATTTGTCAGAGCTCCCAAGGGTTGTTAGGTCTACAGGGACTCACGTTAATCTCGTCCACAAAGACTTATTAATAATTTAGAACACCAATTGCTTAATTTATAGTGAGAAATCAAATTATCAAAGGGGCTAAAGAACACAATTCCGTTGGTCAGCGGATTCTCTCCCTAGGTCCCTGAGGAGAATTAACATATTTTCACCTGGGAATCCCTGTGACAGTCAAAAGATTGTTTGGTATTCAAGGAAAATTATGTAGATGATCTTAATGACTAGCATTGTTAAACTGCCATGGGCCCCAACAAACATTTGAGATTGTTGCTCTAAGTTCCTTCCTTCTGCATCAGCTCTGGGCTTCCCTGAGAAATCCTTGTCCTTCGGGGGTTATTCAGTCCAACTGCTTACATTAGCATTAAGGGAGAAAAAGTTGCCGTAAGATCACTTCCCAGTCTATAGTTTTTTCTCTTAATTTAGTAAATACTCGATTTGATTTTTAGGCCCTGTTCCTCCTGTTTTTTTTGTTTTGTTTTTTGTTTTTTTTTTTTATTCATGATAGTCACAGAGAGAGAGAGAGAGAGAGAGAGAGAGGCAGAGACACAGGCAGAGGGAGAAGCAGGCTCCATGCACCGGGAGCCCGACGTGGGATTCCATCCCGGGTCTCCAGGATCGCGCCCTGGGCCAAAGGCAGGCGCCAAACCGCTGCGCCACCCAGGGATCCCTCCTCCTGTTTTTGATCCGAAAAATATCACGCCTGTTGGGATGACTATGCAGATGATAGAACATTACTACATAAAGATCTTACTAATTTAATAATCAGAAGGAAACAACACTTGCAAATTCTTAGGTGACATCTCACTATCTCTCCCGTGGATTGACTGCATGTGGGAGGAGGAGGACATTCATTCAAGGATTTGTTGCCATTGATAAGAGAGAGTGGTTCAGAACACTGTGGAACTCAGTGGAATCATGGAGATCTGGCTTGAGACGTGGCTCTGCTCCCTCATAGCAAATTGGGCAAATTGTTGAGCCTCATTCAGAGTCCTCGTTGTAAGACAGGAATAGTACTGTTATTATGTCATGAGGTTGCTCAGACAGTCGTTCAAGTACTAAGGTGCCAGGCACTGCTGTAGGTGCCAGGGGCCCAGCAGTGATTAAAACGAACATCACTGCCTTCTGGAAGCTTGCATTCTAGTGAGAGGAACGACACACAATAAAGGAGATAAATAAATTAACTGTTTAGTATCAGAAAGTGATAAGGGCTGTAAAGAAAAATGAAGGCAGGGAAGGGTTGTTGTAACAAGTAAATGACAGGATCTATATAAAGCTCTTAAAATGCCTGGCATATAACCATAGCAAAAACTTGAGCTGTTACTAATTCTGCTGTAATGCAGGGACTCGTCACGGGAAAGAAGTAACTGTACCCCTCAGAATAGCACCATGTCCTCACACACAATGTGGCATGTACTTATGGTATCTGTGACCATTGTATCTGCAGTGAAAGTTTAATATTTTCTGGTTTTTACTCATTACAAACACTCAGAAAAAAAGTACTTGGAACAAAAGATAAATTATCCTCACAAGCAATTTAACATTTGGTATGTATCCTCCAAGGCTCGTCTCTTTTTCTTTGGACACACACACACATTTTTTAAATGCAAATAAAATCACTGTTTCATAACCCTTAAAGCTGTGTCATGAATGTCTTCTGACATCAACAGATTCACATCATTATTTTAATGCCCAACTATAGTCCAATGGAAAGATGAGTCTTAAGCTAGTTTGTTATAGTTACTCAGTTGACTTCCAGATTTTCCTTTCTGTAAAAATGGTTTGGTTTTAAAGGCACCGATTTCACTATTTGGCCTAGAGTTTCCCATGGATGTGTCTTGGGAAACTGCGTTATTTCCATATTCACCATGAACTCTAATCACCGTTCATAAACCCAGCTGGGAAGACTGAATAGAAACTCCTTCATGGGGCAATCTTGGTGCCCAGTTTAATTTAGAGTCAATGCAAGTAATTACATTTAACTATATTCAATTTAGATGTATTTTTAAACATCTGCCGTGCCAGGACACCATGCTGATTCCTGCTGGGAACCAAGATTAGTAGGATGCAGTCCCTACTCTCAAGGAGGCCAGCAAAGGAACTCAGGAATCGGTAAACAGCACATAGGTTGGAAGAGTCATGGAATCACAGAATAGGGAGAGAACATATCTGTTTGCTGTGACCAAGTAATAATAAATGTCAGCTTTATGTCACTCGTGTGTTGAACAAGCAAGACTCCTGAGACAGGGTCATAACCGACGTGTTATTTTTGTCTTCTTGTGCCCTTTTGAGTTCACTCAGTAGAAGGAGGTTCTAAATGTGATTTTAGGCAGAGGACCTTTGGAGGACTTAGGTGGGCTTTCTTAGCAGAAATGTGCAAACTAAGACCCGATGATTGAGTAGAAGTTGGCCAGATTGAGGGGAGTGGGTTCTGGGGCAGAAGGAGGGAAGAGAAGTGTATTCCTGGTTTAGCTTAAAGGTGAGGAGATAAGAAATAGCCCGATGCTTTAAAGGGATTCAAAGATCAATATAGTTGTGTGGGAGGCAAGAGGGGAGCTGTGGAAGGTTCTTGTAGTGGGAGGGATCTTCTCTGAATACCCCAGATTTTAGTTTAAGGCCTCATACAAAGTGGGCAGCAAGTAAATATTGTTGAAAATAAAGTCTGAAAGTCATATACGTTTTTGGTTCCTTACCAGAATTCCCCTTCCCCACCACGCATCAACTTCCCACTTCACTTCACTGGAAAATTTGAGGGCTGTCTCCAAATGGTTCTTGGATTGTAAGGCAGAGGGAGGAAAACATTTGCATCCTTCGAGCAGAAGCTCCAGTGGCGGTTGTTGGTAAGCAAGCTTTCTCAGGTAGCAATGACTGAAGGTGAGGGAAGTACTGGAGCCTCCAGGACAAGGATTATCATTCAGAGAGGATGAATAAACTTGACACCCTCCAAACCAAGCCATTTCGAAGGTGGTTTTCTTAAGAAAAACTGGTGATCAATAGTATCTTTCAGGAAATCAACTCTTGAAATGATAATTTATGCTGCTTTTTACTTTTGTCTTCTTTCAGTGAATTAAACTATAACCAAGCTTCTTTCTCAATTTGCATTTCTCCTTAATTATTCTGAGCTAAGTTCTACCCTGCAGAGCTCCAGAAAATGGATAAAATATGCATCAGAGTGTTGAACAGCAGCGGCAGACACCTACACACCAAACCCTGGCTGTGTGGGACGCTGCCATTTTCTTCAAGTCATTTCAGGTCAGAAACACCTCTGCTCCCAAAGAATAGCTTTTAGGGGCCCCCACACAAGGTCTTTGTATGCTCTGTATAATATGACAATCAAGGAGCAAATACATTGTTCCGCCCCCTCCCAAGAATAAGTGCAGGGCTACTTTTCTGCCCCATGGGCGTAGAAGGGATTCTGGAATTATTCAGCCCAACAGGGAAACCCTGTGAATTACCTTTAGAGGGCTTGAAGTCAAAATCAGAACATGGTTTTACTTTTCTTCCCATCCAATTTGCCAAGCTTTCTTTTAAAAATAACATTAATACATATGATTATGGAACTTTTGGAAACTATAGAAAATTATGATGACAGAAAAAAAAAGTATCTGCATTTCTGCAGACTTAGACTCCCATTGGTATGTTCTTTGGCTTTGGGCCTCTTGCCTTCTGCTTTCCCCTAATGCAGATACTTTCCCCTAATGCAGAGGTATAATGCATAGAAGTGTCACAGGCAACTTGCAACCTTCAGGATAAAATTCACATGCTGAGCATGAAGGAGTATGAAGACAGAAGCCTGGATTCCTTCTCAACGCCATTGATGAGACACCATCCTGGGTCTCTAACTGCTTACCTCTGAACCTTTTGTTGCTTGAGTTAAATAAGCCTCTATCCTTTTAAATCATTAAAATAGCTTTCTTTTGAAGTATAACACACATTCAGGAAAGTACATCACAAGTTTATAGCAAGATGAATTTTTTTTCAGAGTGGATATATGGCTAGACATGTAATACATGTGTATCAAGAAGGACATTATAATAAGCGACTCTCAGTTACTCCCACTTCTGTAAGTAAACTGTATCTGAAAGTAACTATAGATTAATTTTTCCTGGTTTTGAAATTTATATACATGGATTCACACAGTATTTTTTTCTTTCTTCTTTTTCTTTCTGGCTTCTTCTGCTCAACATTATATTTGTGAGATTTATCCATGCTGTCGTAGGTTCATTCTCTTCGCTATCTAGTGGTATAATTTATGAATATATCGAAATTTGTTTATTCATTCCGCTACTGATGGACATTTGAGTTGCTTCTAATTTGGTGCTGCTCTGAGTGTCCTTGTCCATATCTTTTAGTGAATATGTACACAGTTTCTGTTGGGAAAACACCTAGGAAGAGAACTGCTAGCCTGGATGTGTGTATGTTCAGCTTCAGTGGATATTGCCAAAGTGTTCCCAAGGTATAAAGTCAATTCCAAAGTAAAAAGTTCCAATTTATACTCCCACCAGCACTCTATGAGAGTTTCAGTTGCTTCATATCCTTCCTGCCACTTGGTACTATTTCATTTTAACCATTCCAATGGGTGCATAATGGTACCACTGTACCACACTGTGGCTTACATTTGTATTTCCCTGATAATTTTAAAAGTTGAACACTTTCATGAATATTTTTTGGCCACTTGGATATCTTTTTTTTTTTTTTTAAGTTTCTGATCTCATCTTTTGCGCATGCTTCTACTGTGTTCTGTTTTTTTTTTCTTTTTTCTTTCTGTAGGATTTCTAGATATATTCTGAATATGAGGTCTTTGTTGGATAATATTTTGCAAGCATCTTCTCCCCATTCTATAGCTTAATTTTCACTCAATGATATTTTTTGATAAGTTCTTTGTTTTGGTAGAATTCATATTATTTATTTATTTATTTTGTTTTAGTAGAATTCATGTTATTTATTTATTTATTTATTCATTCATGAGAGACACACACAGAGAGAAGCAGAGACATAGGCAGAGGGAGAGCAGGCTCCCTGTGGGGAACCCGGGATCATGACCTGAGCCAAAGGCAGACACTCAACTACTGAGCCATCCAGGTGCTCCTCATTTTTTCTTTATGGTTAGTTTTTATGTTTAATTTAAAGAAGATATTTTCATGGTTCTTTTATTTATTTATTTATTTTAAGATTTTATCATGAGAGACAGAGAGAGAGAGAGAGAGAGAGGCAGAGACACAGGCAGAGGGAGAAGCAGGTTCCATGCAAGGAGCCCGATGTGGGACTTGATCCTGGGTCTCCAGGATCACACCCCCGGCTGCAGGCGGTGCTAAACCGCTGCGCCACCGGGGCTGCCCTTCATGGTTCTTTTAAAAAGTTTTAATGTGGGATCCCTGGGTGGCGCAGCGGTTTAGCGCCTGCCTTTGGCCCAGGGTGCAATCCTGGAGACCCGGGATCGAATCCCACGTCGGGCTCCTGGTGCATGGAGCCTGCTTCTCCCTCTGCCTGTGTCTCTGCCTCTCTCTCTCTCTCTCTCTCTCTCTCTCTGTGACTACCATAAATAAATAAAAAATATTAAAAAAAAGTTTTAATGTTTTATTTTGGCTTTTCATAGTTAGGCTTTATATGTATGTGTGTGTAGATACACAGACATATAATTGGTATATATAAAATATATTTAATTGATTTTTTTTGTATAGGGTTCAAAATGCAGTTTTTTTCCTCATGGGAAAAAAAATGAATTCAACCCCAATTATTAAAGATCACACCAGGGCACCTGGATGGTGCAGTCGGTCGAGCCTCTGAGTCTTGGTTTGGCTCAGGTCATGATCTCAGGATCATGAGATGGAGCCCTAAGATGGGGCTCTATGCTCAGCATGGGGTCTGCTTCACATTCTCTCTCACTCTCCCTCTGCCTCTCCCAATCATGTGCTCTCTCTCTCTCTCAAACAAAAAAGATCACCCCTTCCCCAATGCACTGCAATGTCACCTTTGTCACAATGCTTAAGCCATCTTAAAAATTTTTTTTGTTACTAGCAGCCACAGAATCACATCTGCTGTGTGTGTACGTGTATGACTGTGTATGTGTATGAATTTTCCTTCATATCCTTAAATGTTTATTAAAAATATAGTTTTTAATATGTGCTAAATAGTTCATGTTCATGATTTTTTTTTCAAATATTTTATTTATTCATGAGAAACACACACAGAGAGAGAGACAGAGACATAGGCAGAGAGAGAAGCAGGTTCCCTGTGGGGAGCCCGATTTAGGACTTGATCCCAGGACTCTGGGCCACCCAGGTGCCCCCGTGTTCATGATTGTACCATGATGTACAATACTCTGAGGCTGGACATTTGTTTCCAACTTTTGGTTATTATGAATGATTCTAAAATGAATATCTTTGTCCATAAATATTTGCACAGATATTTCATTATTTTCTTTTAAGATTTTTTTTTTTTTATTATTCATAGAGACAGAGAGAGGCAGAGACACAGGCAGAAGGAGAAGCAGGCATCATACAGAGAGCCTGACGTGGGACTCGATCCAGGGTCTCCAGGATCACGCCCTGGGCTGCAGGCGGCGCTAAACCGCTGCACCACGGGGGCTGCCCTCATTATTTTCTAAGTGAGCTCCTAGAAATAGAATTATGAGTAAAAATGTATACATTTTTTAAAGGCTTTGAACATAGCCTGTAAAAACACTGGGGGGGGGGTCTTTTAGAGTACTGTAATTCTGCAGTTGAGAAGCCAATAATAGGACTTTTAAAATAAAATATACTTACTTAACTTTTTTTTCTAATAAATTTCATTGATTTTTGAAAAAAACATTTACTTTCTTAAGAACAATAGAATTCAGCAGATTGGAACGTATTTGACATGAATGTGAGATTGGCTATCTGGGGAGACATTTAAAAATTTCAACATAAAAGCCTGCCTATTTATTTCTTGTACTTGAAACCAAGAATGCAAGCAGTGGGGACAGGTACTTCTTATATTCAACACATGATTTCTGCTTTCTCTTTTAGTTCATGGATTCTTTTTTTTCCTTTATTTTGCTGTTGCCATTTGTTCTTTTGTGAGCTATAGAGGACCCAAGAATGAAATGAAAATAATATGTTTTGGAGGAAGGTAGGGCTTGATTGATGAGGGAGTGGAAGGGGGTGATGCAAGTAGGGAACTTGCTCCTAAATACCTACCCTCCAATTCTTCATGTTTTTTTGCAGAGCCAATGAAGGAAGAAACAGATTGAGAAAAATTAGAAGCAGGATTGGGGAGGTAGGATTTTCACTCTAAAGAGCTTAAAGACTTTACTCTGAAAGACTGCAGAGCAACCGGAGCTGCCTCTCCCAAGCCAGAGTAGCCTGAGCCAGAGCTGCCACCTGGGCTCCTCCGCAGAGTTTGGGGAGAGAGACCCTTCTGCGATAGAGATGGGGGGCCCTCAGTTGCTACGGCCATGCAGGGCTTCATGGAGGACTCTGGTTTACCTTCACGAAGGTGGGATTTACTCTTCAGAGCAAAGTCAAAACTATACCCCATAAAATGTAGAAGAAGGGCCTTTGTGAGTAGATCTGAAGTGCCTGGAAGGGCTGGCTGGCACCTCAGCCACAGTGACAGTCTGGCGGCAAACACACGCAGGTTGGCCACCGCCTCCCGGGCAGGCCCAGGGAAATCTGCCCCTGCCCAAAGCAAGGGCCCACGTGTGGTTTGTACTAAAACTTCAGTACTTGGGCAGTAATTATAAGCACAGGGGAGGAAATTGTTCTCTTAGGCGAGAGAGGAAGGAGACAGGGTAGACAGGGAGCTCCTGGACCATGGAGGTTGGTGTCCCTTTCCTGGGTGGCTCCTCCACCGCTGTTGAGTGTCTAGGAAGGCACCTGGAACCCTGGGAGGACCAGAAGAGAAGGATGCTTTGGGGACGAGCTCCCCAGGGGAACTTTATGAATTCTGGGTGTCCAGTCAAACTGTGGCCAGACTTCAGCCATCTTTAAATAAACATCGCCGCTTTCATGGTTTTGTACTTGCTCTTGTTGTCTGTCTGCTTTCTTCCCAGGATTCCTATTGAATATCTCTGATAATTGTCTCAGCTGAAAGAATTCGGGGGAAAAAATGCTTCAGACTATTGCAGGTTGAATTATGTCTCATGAGAAGACACAGTGAAGTCGTCAAGCCTGGTACGTATGAACATGACCTTATTTGGGAATAGGGTCTTCACAGATGTTACCAACTGGATTAGGATGGGTCCTAAATCCAATGAGGGGATCAATGAATCCTCCTAGAGGGAGAGAGATTTGGAGACACGGATACGCTCATGGGAACGAAGCTAACGTGAAGGTGCAGGCAGAGCTTGGAGTGAGGCATCTGTAAGTCAAGGAAGGCCAAGGATTGCTGGCAGCCTTAGGAGAGGCAGGGAGGGATACACCCCTAGGAGGGAGCACAGCCCTGCTGACACCTTGATTTTGGATCTCTGCCTCCAGAACTGTAAGAGAATAAATCTCTGTTGTTTTTTGTCACCCAGGGACTCTGCTCCAGCAGCTCAGGGCATTCCTGACAGGTTGTGGGACTCAGGACCCCCTGGTGTGAGTGTCCTAGCTGGAGATCTGAGCAGATATGCGGATGGAGCAAAGACAGAGCTGCACTTAGCCGCAGAGTGGCTCCCTCACAGCTTCACTCACTCAGGCCACCTATGAGGATTCAGAGACACGAAGGCCTTGCAAGTCATATTACATAGAACTAGCTGGACCTAACTTTTTTTTTTTTAATGTGGTAAAAAAAAAAAACCCACATAACATAAATTTTACCACCTTAACCATTTTTAAGTGTATGGTTTAGTAATGTTAAGCATATTCACATCATCGTGGGACCTGAACATTTTTTTAGAATTGGAAGATACTATATTTTGAAAAGTGTTTGTCATACAATTATTCTTACTCTTCACTTCTTAAACACCTTCTTAAACACTGAATACAAGCCTGAGTCTCAGTGATGATTCTCTCTCTTAAGGGAACAAAGTTTACAATGAGTCAAGCTGGTTAATATGAGGTTCTGGATTTTGAAATTATAATGAGGTCATCTTTTAGCAACTAAGCTGAAAGCTAATGTCATGCTTCATTTGATATTGTATGTTAAATTGGCTTTGGTCAATCAATGCTAGGTTTAAAAAAGAAGAGAGAAAGTGTGGGATGTTCTCGCTCCATGATGATAAACGTTGTGGCTACTCAAGGCTATTGCTGTGATGAATATTTCAATCAATCTGGCACGGCGCCCTCGGCTCTCCAGAGTGAGGAGAGAGTTGACAGTTGGATGAAGAAAGGCTTTGTGGAGGAAGTGTCATCAGAGCTGACCTTCAGGATCCAGGGTTACTGCGGACCCTGTTGGGTAAGTTCTTACAGAAAGTGCAGAGGAAATCAGGATCAGAGGCGAAAGCATGTGCGGGCATCCCTGAGGAGGCCAACAGGTAAGCTGCCCCAAAGCCAGGAGTCTTCCAGCCTTTTCTGAGGTTAATCCCAGTCTGTGTATAGAGCCTCATAAACCAGGACAGGTGTGTGGGGGTGGGGGAGTGGCGGTTGAGGGGAGGTTCCTCTCAGTCCCCTGGCTATAGTCTTGGTCAGCATTCTGAATCTGACTTTTCTGGGGGGGTACCCACTCAGGTCAAAGAAGCAGCACATACCAACTTCTTCCCAAGTGCTTGAGCCAGCTGAGCCAATTGCACTGAGTTCTTGACCCGGAGGCTCCTCAAACAGGAATCTGTGGGAAGTAAGGACCACGGACAGAGCACTCCTCTCTTCTATCTTCCCCCACTAATAGGACATTTTCTAGATGGTGTTCATCTCCTGGCCGTGGCTCTGGTGAGGGGGATAGAGATTACCCAACTAGGTTGTGACATGGCCAGACTGAGGTCCTATCGAGTAACTTGCCCCACGGAGGGGCCAAGACTAATCATGGAAAGCTTCTTCTCATTACAGAGAATACACCCACCCTATTGGCACAGCTCTATTGCTGTTGATGTCAAGGATGCAGCCTAGGGTTGGCTGGTTCCATTTAAAGTAAAGTAGAAAAAAATCCCTATTAATCTGGATAGTGTTTTAACACCAAAACCCTGGAATGGTCCATAGATCCAAAGTTTACTTCTTGCTTTCATTGTATGTCCATTGTGGGTTGGCTGTGGCTCTGTCCCATCTTATCTCTACTCTGGGTGCCAGGCTGATGAAGCAGTGGGCCCCAACTGGAACATTGCTCTTTATCTCTTGGCAGAGAGCTGCTTGGTAACCCACCCTTCAGCCCTTAAAACTTCTACTTGGAAGTGACATAAGGCTCTTCTCTAATTCCATTGGCCAAAGTCAGTCTTATGACCAAGTGTGCTGTCAGTGAGTAAGGGAAGGGATAATCCTCCCTCTGAGAGCAGCATGGAATATTTGTGAAAAAATAATACACTCTTCCACACTTGGTTACTAAGGGAGATATTCCTCAATTTCATTGTAAAATTGCCTTAACTGACACATGCTGATTGGCTTTTTATTTGCCAACTTATAAACAGTGAGAGAATCTGAGTGATAACATCGATGTTCGGGTGATTGGATTCTTCAGGTTGCCTGAGCTGCTGAGCAATAACAGATTCAAAGTGTAGTCTGAATCCAACTTAGGTTGGAGCAATGGAGTGGAAGTCAAGATTGGAGGAGAGAGGGGAGCTTCAGTGTGGGGGGGCCTTAGGCAATAAGGGTTTAGAATTATTCTTTAGACGGTTAAGTTTCATGGAAGACTTCAGAGTGTTGGGATGTACACTCTTCCTGCCAAGATCCCTGAGGGCATTATAAAACGATGAATTAAAGGCTGAGCACCAGTTAGAAACGGTCACTAGGAGAGTAATGATGAAGGCCTGGTTTTAGAGCTCCTTTGGGAAAAAGAAGATGAGGGTGGTTAAAATCCAGAATTTAAGTTCCAGATCTGCCTTTGGAATACCACAGCCACATGCTACTGAGGACGTTCCTCTGCCCTCCAAATCTCAGTTTCCTCCATGTAAGAAGGAGATTTGCCCTCCAAATCTCAGTTTCCTCCATGTAAGAAGGAGAGTAATGATGAAGGCCTGATTTTAGAGCTCCTTTGGGAAAAAGAAGATGAGGGTGCTTAAAATCCAGAATTTAAGTTCCAGATCTGCCTTTGGAATACCACAGCCACATGCTACTGAGGACGTTCCTCTGCCCTCCAAATCTCAGTTTTCTCCATGTAAGAAGGAGATTCCATTGTTTGCTGTGGAAACTAAATGAAGTAACCTATATAGAGGGTTTAGCAAAACCCAGTACTCCTAGAAAGCCCTTACGTGCAGAAAAGCAGGGACATTAGAGATTTAGAATCAATAGGATTTGGTGATTAGATGTGAAAAATGAAGATATGGGAGGATCTAAAGAGAGTCCCAAGGTTCCTCGCCTGGGGAATAGTAATACCACTCATGTATTCAGGAGTTGCTGATAGCTGGGGGAGGAGAAACACTGAGTCTGAGATCTCAGGGAGACATCCATGGATAAGGGTCCCACGAGGTGCTTCGAAATCTGAGCTAGGCTCAGGAGATAGAACTTGCACAATGAGCCATTTGCTGATTGTGTAGACAGATGTTTCCTGGGGTCTCTGCTGCAGAAGATACTTAGTCGTATGCATTTGAGCAAGCTGTGTATCCCTAAGAGCTGAGAAAAGAGACTATTCGCTAAACTGAAGACCCTGGAGATCAGTGATCCTCACACTTGAATGTATCAGAATTAACTCAGAATTACATGAAGGGCTTCTTAAAGCCCAGAGCCTGCTTGCTTGCTTTCTTCCTTTCTTTCTTCCTTTCTTTCTCTTTCTTTCTTTCAAGATTTTGTTTATTTATTCATGAGAGACACAGAGAGAGAGGCAGAGACACAGGCAGAGGGAGAAGCAGGCTCCCTGTGGGGAGCCCGAGGCAGGGCTCTATCCCAGAATCCCGGATCACGCCCCAAGCCGAAGGCAGATGCCCAACCACTGAGCCAACCAGGCATCCCAAGCCCAGAATTTCTGATTCAGTAAGTCAAGGGGGTTCAGCTGGGGCTGGAAACTGGATTTCCTCACTTCCTCTGAGTGTCCTGCTCTTGTGCTGCCGCTGCCTTAACTGAGTAGACCTGGAAAACGCTGACCCCACAAACAGGAGTGATTGCGTTAACACCATTGATCCTCGTGTCTAGAACAAGATTTAGGGAAATGGCCTTTTGAGAGTACACAGCAAATTGCTGGGAGATCAGGAGCAATTCAATATGACAAGTGTGGCATATTTTTTGATTTGTAACATCTTTGGGTTATAATTCATAGAATAAGTCTTTAGCCTATGAACCT
The DNA here is from genome assembly GCF_003254725.2 of Canis lupus dingo. Lineage (NCBI taxonomy): Eukaryota > Metazoa > Chordata > Mammalia > Carnivora > Canidae > Canis > Canis lupus. The sequence continues at coordinate 27,067,716 of NC_064245.1, read as the reverse complement.
TATGCAAGAGATATCATCTGCCCTGATGAACTAAAAAATCCACAGAACTACAATAAATGCCTCTTGTGTGCAGATCTTTGTTTCATTCAATATTCTCTGTCTTTGGTGGCAGGCACTGTCACAGAGGATCTCTTCCTTCAGGCATTAGTCCGGATGAGGGCTTGGGGTGGGAGAAGTGACATACCTAAGCTCCCATTAATAATTAAGAATGCATTAATTCACATCCCTGAAGGATTTTACAGTTTTTGCTGGGATGTAAGGCATTTTCTTAGTTTACTAACAACTATGTAAAATAGAGTAATCCTTTCATTTTTCCAAAGGACCATCCAGTAGAAGCTTCTAAAGTTCCCATTATTATTTTTTTGCAGTATAATTGACATACAATAAACTGCACATATTCAAAGTGTATAGGGTGATGAGTTTTGACATATATTCACAGGCATAAAACCATCACCTCACTTAATATAGCGACCATATCCATTACCCTAGAAGTTTCTTATACCCCTCGGTAATCCAATCCCACTCCCTACATGACCCTATCCCCAAGCAACCACTGATCTGCCTTCTATCACTACAGGTTGGTTTGCATTTTCTAGAATTTCATATAAGTGGAATCACATAAAATACACTTTTTTTTTTTTCAGTCTGACTCATTTACTCAGCCTCAGTATTGAGATTCATCCATGTTGTTGTATGTATCAATGGTCCTGTTTCTTTCATTCATTGTATGGATATGTTCTATATATTTATCTGTTGATGGAAATTTAGGTTGTTTCTAGTTTGGGACTATTACAAATACAGCTACTATCAACATTCACGTGCAAATTTATGCACACGCAGATGCTTTCGTTTCTCTTGGGCATATACCTAGGAATAAAATGTTTAGGTCATGTGATAGATGTAAGTTGAAAGTTTTAAAGGAACTGTCAAAGTTTCTAAAGTTGTTGAACTATTTAATCCTACCAGTGGCATATGAGAGTTCTAATTCTTCCACTTTCTAGTCCATATTTAGCCTGGTCCGTCTTTCTCATTTTAGCCATTCTAGGGGATATATAGAGGAATCTCACTGTGGTTTTGATTTGCATTTCCTTGTTGATAATGATATTATTTTTTCATGTGCAATTTGCTATTGGTATATATGTATATATACAAATTTTTATAATATGTAGATATATATATACAAATTTTTTAATGGAGTGTCCATTTTTAATTTGAATTGTTTGACTTTTCATTGTTGAGTTGTAACAGGTTTTTAAAATATATTCCGAAAAAAATAAAATAAAATATATTCCAAACAAATATTTTATCCAACATATATTTTCCAATCTGTAGCTTGGCCTTTTCATTTCATAACAGTATCTTTTGAAAAGCAAACATTTTATTTTGATGAAGTCCAGTTTATTATTTTTTTCTTTAATAGTTCCTATTTGTGTTTCATTTAACTACCCAAGTTACTAAGATTTTTTATGCTTTCTTCTATAAATTTTGGAGTTTTATCCTTTGTATTTAAGTTTATGATTCATTCTGAGTTAATTTATGTATATGGTGTGAGGTAAGGGTCAAGATTTATTTTTTTTACGTAAAGCTAACCAGTTGTTTTGGCACCATTTGTTAAAAAACAGTTATCCTTTCCACATTGAGATGCCTGGGTATCTGTTAAAAATCAATGAATCATATATGTGTGAATTCTCTATTCTGTTCTATTGATCCATGTCTGCCTTTATGCCAATGTCACACCATCATAATTACTTTTACTTTATATGTATTTCTCTTTTAGTTACTTTGTAATGTTTTATAGTTAGTTCTTTTAATTATTATTATTTTATTTAAAGCCAACCAAAATCTTTTAGAGTTGTACAGACTAATCAAATCCCCATATAGCCTTTGTCTCTCTAAACTGAGAAGTCTTGATTTTTTTTCTTTTTCTTCTCTATCCAGAAACTCAATAACAATTATTTTAGTGAGTTTTCTTTATCCCATTGCTTCCATTCCTAATGTGCTTACTTTGGGTACACACACACACACAAACACACACAGACACACACAGACACACATGCTTGGCACATGAGTAGGTACCATAAGGAGTAGCTGCTTTTCCCTACTGTTATTACCAGTATTGCTGCTATTTTTGTCATCATTATTGCACACACACTTTGGTTTCCAACATTCTTCCTACATATATAAAACAAGTCACTCTAGTTTTGGGCCCAAGAACTGAATCAGGTTAATTTCTTTAATAAACCTACATGACACTCTGGTTCAATATTGGCTATTTTAGTGAATGTATTGAGGTATCTCATTGTGATTTTAATTTGCCTTTTCCTATGACTGTACACTTCCTGAAACATAATAGAAAATGCAGATATTATTAACTTATAAATATAACTTAAATTCTCTCTCCCTAAATACATAACTGAGTACTTTTTTACACTGATCTTTTTCTCAGGATCTTGCACATTCACTTGTCTTTGAGAGACTATTCTGTGCTGTGCCCTAATCAGATTACCACTTAATAACCTGAAAAGCCTTCTGAAAACTGGAGTTTTCATGAGTATTTTTGTCTACATTTAATTTTTAAAATTTAAATAAGAATTGTCTTCCAGTGATCCCTAGAAAGCCCATTGTGGTTTCTTTTCCATTGAGAGATGAATGTTCTTTTTTTTTTTCTTTTTTCTTTTATTTAAATTTTTTTAAATTTAAATTCAATTTTGCCAACATATAGTATAACACCCAGTGCTCAACACATCATGTGCCCTCCTTAATGCCCATCACCCAGGTATTCCATCCTCCCACCCAGGGAGGTGAATTGTCTTATGCCTATCTTTTGTTTTCTATCTTATACCAGTGTTCTATTCCTGATAAATTTTCCAACCCCAACCCAATTCCTAAAAATACAATTTTTAAGAGTGCTCAAAAGTTCGAGAAAATTCTGATGATAAACTCAGCAATATCAGGCTTACATCCCTGCTTCTCTTGCTTGATAAAACCAGTCAGATTGCTGTTCAAGTTTCAGCAAATTCCACTTTAAGTGATGATATGACTTTAAGTAGAGGAAACTCCTTTTGGCTCTCCTACAGCATTTTGGAGGAAAAGGGAGGGAGGATGACAGGCAAAGTTGTTAAATGTTAAAATCAAAAGCTGAAAAGTCATTGAATGCAAAATAACTCAAACTCCAAATGAGAAGAGAGTTCAGGAGGGACTTCTCACAACGAAGGGAAAAAAATGTCAAACCAGCAGTAATTGAGAGAAAAGTCAAATGGAGGATGGGAGTCTCCTTTCTCAGAAGAAAGGGCTACTCTGTCTTTGTTGCCTCCTCCACTTTTCCTTTTTTAAATTTGGGATGAGGAAGGTGACAAACTCTAGAGAACATAGGTGGAGGGAGAGCAGAGGAAACTGCTGGCTGAGCAGGAACTGCAGGGGCGGAGGGGGAGGGGCCCCATTTTGTGCTTAAAAGGATCTGAGAAGGGGGTGAAAAGCTGCCAGCAGCCAGAATATGAATTAAGGAAGGTGACCTTACAGAAATAGAAAAAATGACCTCTCTCTGAAATCTAGAAGGAAAAGATGAGGATGTTAACTAGTTAGGAAAAAGAAAATCATCACATATCGGAGTATGAAAAGACCTTAGAGGTCATGGAAACCAATCCTTGCATTTTACAGATAGACCAACAGTTGAGAAGAATGAGCCATCAGAGTCCAAATTGGTCCACCACAATATAATATGTTTGCATTTGAAATGATAAAAAATAATGTCCTTCAGTATCAAAGAAATCATGTACTCTTAGAAGATACACTCTTTTTCTCTTGTGGCTTTTCATCATGCTTAGCATCATCATAGCCCTTTTGAGAAACACCATATTAATTGATTTGCCTAAGAGCCATAGAGTTCATGGGATTATTTTCAATTTTGTTTTTAAGTATATGGAAAGAAAAACCATCAACATGTTTGGTGCTTAATCAATAGTTTTGTACATTTTGATTCTTTTAATAAGTAGGTATGCCATTTGAACAGGGTTGCTGTATGGAGTTCAGCACTGTATACCTGGTGACCAAGCGGGTTGAGGCCAAGGAAGACAATGGTCTTCATTCCCACTACCTCATACTTTCCCAGGGCCTAGGTTTGGCTACCAGAAAGCCTTTCAGGGGGCTTCTAGTCTCCTCTCTTGCCCTTTTCCAAACCATCTTCTGCACCAGCCCTCAGAGTGACTTTCCTAAAATGCAAATCCAATCATACCACTTTCTTGATAAATACTCTTGGTAGCAACTCAATGACCACAGGTTAGATTCTAAACTCCTTAACCTCTAGGTCCTCCCTGGCTTCTCCCCCTCATTTATGGTTCCCCTCCTAACGCTGTACACTCAAGCTTTAGTGATCCTGTGTTACTCATCAGACCAGCTTCAGATGCTGTATCTTTGCAGTTCTCGTCTGCCCAGGATGTCCTTCTCCCCTTCCTCCTCTACCTACTATCTGTCTACTCATCCCTCAAGAGTCAAAGCAACACTTTCCTTGCACTCTCAGTTACAAGTGACCATCCATCTAATAGTGGCTCATTCCGTCCTGGGAGTACATTTATCCTAACGCCTATAACATTTTATTGCACTCATTTGTATAAGCAAGAGAAATCAGCGGTTTTCAGACTTCAAAGCACAGAGTGCACATAAGAATCATCCAAGGACTTTCTTTAAAAGGCAGAAATGTCTTGGCCTCACCCCTTGAAATCCTGTTTCTGATTCTGATTCAGTAGGTCTCGCATCAGAGGGGTTCCTGGACATCTCTGGGCCCAAGGAGAGCCTCCTCTAAATCAGGTAGGTCTTCACCTGCTTATAGCACCATTTTTCCAAGGGCAGAAGACATGGCTGGTGTGTCCTACCTGCTACTCCCTGATCACTGACTCACAAGAGTATCAGCTGGAGAGATCCCCACACTCTCTCCCCTCCCACTCTCCTGGGGGTAAAATATGCAAAACTCATTTATATTCCGGCAAGTAGGTGAGAATCACATTCTGGGCCATCACCATTCAATAATGGAAGCTTTGTGCAAAGTAGTGACAGGTGAGAGGAATGATTTCATTTTTCACTTTGACAATTGGGTGAAGCAGATTCCTGGCAGTTCTGCAAAGGTTTTATGCCCACATAGTTACCCAAGGGATCTGCTTAGCAACCAAGAGATGCTGCCAGGGGAGGAAAAGCAGATTCTTCTCTCAGGGGCATCTTGTAACTGAGATGCTGCTACAGAAGAGGAGAGCAGAGGGCAGACCTGACCTAGGCTTCTCACCTGTTCTATCGCCCTCAGAAAATCCTGTCCTGAGTGCCCTAGCCCCTCTCCCCTCCCCAGAGCCCACACAGAGCTCCCTGCAAGGAGAGCTCCCAGGGGGTGGGGTCCTGCTGGGCTAGATTTCTTCTTTGTGCAACTATTTTTACTATAAAATTCAGCCTATTTGTTGGAGGTTTGTTTTGGGAGGATCCAATATGGCACCTCTCTTCCATGCCTGGGTTTTGAACTGAGAAGTGAAGCCCAAAAAGTAGGCATTTGGTAAATATCATGGATACTGTTGATATTGGAGGATGGGACTTGCATCTGCAGACTACAGCATTTCCTAATGCTGAATCCTAGAACCGAACCGAACCCCCCAAGTGACAGCCCTCCCATCTTCTGCCCACGAGTTGAGGCAATCTAGAAATTGTGCTCCTGGGGCAGCCCCGGTGGCTCAGCGGTTTAGCACCGCCTGTAGCCCAGGGCGTGATCCTGGAGCCCCTGGATCGAGTCCAACGTCAGGCTCTCTGTATGATGCCTGCTTCTCCCTCTGCCTGTGTCTCTGCCTCTCTCTCTCTCCCTCTCTGTCTCTATGAATAAATAAATAAAAAATCTTTAAAAAAAAAAAAAAGAAATTGTGCTCTGGACCAGATGGTGGGCTCTCTGTAGCAAGGGGAATGTCAGGGGCTAGCAAGTCTAGTGTCTCTTTTAAACCCACCAGTCTGGTGACTCCCTGGGCAGAGGGAGTCAGGGACAGAGCAAAACCACAGTGGCACTCACCTTCACATGGCAGGAGAGAGCAGACACATGTCCAGGTCCCCCAACTCAATTATGATTGCTATTAAAGACTGAAAAAATACAGAAAAATGCATAAAGAATAACATGCAAATCATCAGCGATCCCAGAGATACTCTATATATAGTTTTTATTCTAAGGCACATAGTTCTCACCCTTTAATGTTTCTCATTCAAATTGGGATGTATTTTACAATTTATATGTGTTTAATGTGATATTATTTTTTCCTAAAAGATTTTTGTTAGGCCCCTGGTGCCTCTCTCAGTTGCCAGCATCTTAGAAATGAGGAAATGTGGTAAATTTCAATTGTTTCACAAAGTAAGGATTCTTCTAGAACATGTTTTCAAATCAATAGGTAGTGAAAACCTGATGTACAAGGACTGCAAAATAGTCCATCATCCAAGTGAAGGAGAATGCATTTAACTCATCTCTAGCTCTTGGCATTTAAGTTCTCTTTCTCCGTTTGTTTTGATTTTTAGTATCATAGATAATGTGGTGATACTTAAGTACTTAAGTACCAAGGTACTTCCTTAGTACCTAAGTCTTTGCTCCACATATGATTTCCACCCCTTTAAGAACTGGCCTTTGAATCCAGGATTTTAACTTTTTGAAAGTGTCAGTGTCATGTGACCATATTGTTCCTAAAAAAAGTAATTCAATGGAGTGAACCACGAAGAGCACCTGAGGGTGCCCATCCCGACACAGGCCCCAAACTGAATTACAAGGTAAGGTACCTTCTGAATTTGAGGATTATCTGTCCTTTACGCCTCTCCTGCCACTCTTTGTCCAGTCCATTCTCCTGGGAGAACAAGTATAGAGGGCGAGGCTCAACGTTGTTACAGACCTTTGCTGCCAAACCCAATGTAGTGCCCTGACTGGTAAGGCTCACTGATGGAGGAGAGAGGCGCCCCTAAATGGCCTAGAGCCCCAGTAGGCTGGGACCATCCATGGCTCCTTTCCCCTTTGCCCACTCTCAACTCCCAGTGGCGAGGTGGCACGATGGCAAAGCGGTGCCCAGGAAGCTGGCCGGCTGAGCATTTGTCTTGATGCCTAGAGACTGCTGGTTGAGGTTCCTCCCGGTACCTCCTTCTCGTCTCTCTCTACCCCAGTGCTCAGGATTGAAAGAACGTTGAGCTTCCTCTGGAGGCCAGGAAGCGTCACTGGTGGGGATGCCACGCTTCACCTTGATCTCCATGTAGCCATCCCAGAGGCAGCAAGGGAAGGCTTTGGCCTGGGTTCAATGCCATGCAACACATTTTAATCAGCATCTGCCGTGTGAAAGGCAGTATTAAGTGCTGTAGGAAAGACAAGGTTTTATTTCTGTCGAGAGCTTTTTATGGCACCAGTTCCATGGATCCCCACCCCACTCTAATCCATCTGCTTGCTCCTTGGGTATAGGCAGGAGAGTTTTCTGGAAAGGAACAGCATGTGCTCACTCCTCAGAACCACAGACAGAAGCAGATTGGACTGTGGCAAGTGCAAACATGGCATGTTTACTGGGAAGAAAAAGTTCTTGGTTCCCTGGAGAATAATGTACCAAAACAAAGTGGATTCTATGGACATTCCTCAGCGAGATGATGTCTACCCAGGTTAAGGAGAGAATTCTAGGGCCTAAATATGCCCCAATCACACTGTATTCTTTGCCTGTTACTCCACTGAGGTGCAGATTCTCTTATTTCATACTCAAAACTAACTGGGGGCTTTGGGTGAAGCTTGTAGGGCAGAACTTGGTTGGGCTTTTCCTGATAAGATGACTCACCAGATCTGGTGTGCCAAGTGCCTCTAAGCTACAACGGTTTATGTTTAAATAGTTTCTAGAATTAACCGGGCTCTTAGGATTTCTGAGCCAGGTCAGCTGCACTAGGGTAGAGCTCACTGGTAACAAAGATACCCTTTCCCAAAACAGGTGGGAGTGCGGAGTGCTGGATTATGTAATAGTGGGACACACCCATCTTGGGGAAGACAGTGCCCTCTGGTGTTCCAAAGGGACTTGAAGGAGATTTGAAGGCAAAGTGGGTACTGTTGGCTTCTCATCAGGCCAGTAGGGCTCTGAGGTTTGATCCAGGAGTCTTGGGCAGTCTGATCTCAGAGTGGCATCCTGTTCCCCTGGCAGAGCAGAAAAGAAAGGGGAAGCTTGGAGAAGCTTCAATGCACAGCTCTCAGCTAGGTCTCAAAGATCCTTGGAGCATGAGAGGGCAGAGATGCAGCCCCACACAGTCATTTTGCCTGAGGTTCCACCTGTGCAAAGAGATTTACTGCCTGGAGGCAGGATGGGGATTAACTCTTGCATCTGTCCAGTCCATAGAGGAGAGGGTCTTTCCAAATGACCTTTCAACTGGGTTGTGTCTCATCAAGAGAATAGGGAGGAGCCCATAGGGTCAGCAGGAGGGAAGGGGACCTCCATCCAACCTGTCCATGGGGAGCGTGTTGAGGCGGGGGTGGGGGGTGGGAGGTGCTCTCCACTATGAATACTCCTGGGGCTACACCTTCTGCTGACCATTTGAAAAACAAATCATGGAAAATAAAAAATACAGAAGAAGAACAGAAAGGTAATAAAGAAGATTTCATTTCAATAGTAAAAAAGGTTGAGAAGATTAAGATGGGCTTAAAAACCAGCCATCTTAAACATGAAAGGCATTTCAAAGTAAGTTTAAAATGAGCAACTTTGTTTGAAATTTCAATAAAAATAAAAGAGGAAAAAAATAACTAAAGTAAACTAGGTTTAAAAATACAATTTAAAATAAAATTCAAGAAATTTTGTGTCTGAGAAGTAGGGAGAAAAATTACAATTCCAGTAAAAGAATATTAAGAGGTTTTTTTTTTGTTTTTTTTAAGAGAAGCTACAGCTAGATGAGATTTAAAATCAGAGAAATGGCTGAACTCCAGTGAGAGATTAAAACCATAAAAGACGAAGTTATACATGATCGAAATAAAACCCAAGAGCTAAAAACCTGTTAGTAAATGAAGCTAACAATGACATAGTATTTGTAAACTATCAAATTAAAGGGAAGAATGTGTAGGATAACATGAAAATGCAAAGTTTTTATGTTTGGAGTCAGGTGTAAGACAAAGGAGATGGAGAGGAAACAGAGCAGACAATAAATTTCTATGGACACAGGTTCCGGGGGCTGCACCTGCTTCTCCTGGGCACTGGCTCCCACCTCAAGGGCTGCCATTTATTCTTGGGGGGTGAAGAGCCAGGTGTCTGAAGGTCCAGAGCTCCCCTTACCCCTTGTCCTAGGCATCGCCCCTACAGACTCCTGGCTCGCTCTGACCCTTATGGCATTTCTCCATGCTCCTTAATTCACTGTAGCTGTATGAGGGGCCCCGAGGAAAGGATTTTCCAGAGCCACTGCAGCCCTGGGGCAGAAGAAACACCCCTAGATCCTGCTGTGCCACTCACACCTCCCCCCGCCGTGCTTTTCACAGGAAAAGGAGAACACATGAAAAGAGGTAAAGAGAAAATCAAATATAGATTGAGGGTAAAACGTCTAGAACTGTAAATCGTTCACTAATACCTCCTTTCGATGTCTTTTGCATCAGAACATAAATACCAGTGGCAGGAAGTTTATCTTCTGCGGAGTTGCTAAAACTACCCCATATGTAATTATATATTCGTACTGTATTGGCTCAAAATTGTGTGGAATAAAGTGTAACCTAAAGAGAAGCCAAAAATAGTTACTTGGTTTCCTTTGCCAAATTTCCTTGAAAAATGTAACTGCGTGAGAGTTTAAAATTAGGTAATCAGCTAACAAGTATTTGTCGAGTATCCTGAGCTGGGAGGCCTGTCAGCCTCCCTGGCAGGACGGGGACAGCCTTCCAGGCCTCACTGCCCACCGGAAGGGCACGGGGCCCAGGCCGGGTGGTTTCATTGCCATGACCGTCTTCTCATCAGTCTGGTAGCCAAAAAGAATGTATTGGGGGCACGCTTGCTCTTCCAGGGTCTTTCTGGGTCCATTAGTAAGACACCCAGATGTGGTCTTCTCTTGAAAAACACGTCATTCCCGTCAGTGGGCTGCGGCGGAGTGCGGCCTTCCCACGCTTCCCCAGCTGAGCCTGCCCTGCACCAGGCGTGGGGACCCGCACCACATCTACAGGTGAGCTTCATGCGTCTGCTTGTTACCGTGTGGTCTGGTTCCCCTCAGCCTCACTGGCCCATCAGCAAGAGACAAGTCCCATGAAACATCGTAGCCCAATTCTAACTGAATAAATGCACCTCCTGGTCCTCCGTATTTTGGGGAGCAACTGTGGTGGCTCCCACTAGAGGCCCACTAGAGGCCTTAGTTCTCCCCCGGGCCCTTCTTTGCTGCCTGCCTGTGGATCCCCTGGGGACTGTGCCTCGGCGCCATTACCACTGGGTCCCACATCGGTGGTCTATATGCCCTCTCCAGAGGGCCCCAACGGATGTAGAGAGAAAGTGGACTCCGGGGCTAAAATGTGACAGACACAGCATGTTCTCTGAGACGGATGTGGGCTCTCCTCTGTCTTCTCCGTAAAAAGGCCCCTGGTGCAGGTCAACTCCGAGAAGGCCCTCCCACCCCTCAACCAGACGGGCTCCTGAATTCTCCACATGCTCTAAGCACCGAAGTAACCCAGGACCATCGGCAAGGCATGTGCCCTGGACCTTCATTTCTTCATCTGTAAAATGTGACCTGCCCCTTTCCTGTCGGCCTGAGTGTCCGAGGCCATCATTGAACGCTGAGCTCTTTTTAAAAGCCCTATAATGACACTGAGTCGGAGACCACCAGGAGTCCATTGCTTTGTTTTCTTTAAGACCAGAATGGCAGACTTGTAGGAAAGGTCGGTTTTCTTTCCCTAATTCAATCTGGCTGGCCTAGTTTAGTCTTTTAAAATAACAGATTAACTTTATATGAATTATTTATATATTTTACTAGTGTTTTGCCAAGAGACCTTAAAATGTCGCAGATCTTGAGGTTGGGTGTATGATGGTGGGTTGAACAGGTAGGTAGGCAAGCACTAGGGGAAAAGAGAAGAAAATAAGAGGCTTCCCTCATAAAATAAATCAAACCATATAGCCCCTATACTGCCCATATGGAATATACTGGATATGTGCAAGTTAATCGGCTCACTGGTTTGTGAAGCAAGGCCACAACAGGGACTAATTGTGAGACTGGCAAACCCAAGAAGCAGAACCACCACTTCTCCTGTGCCTGTAGCCACAGCAGACGTTTCCAAAGGACGGTGTCACCTTCTCTATCTGGGCTGGAAGTTGGCCTCACATTTTTTTTGATGGAGTGCTTTGAAAATTTTTTATTTTAATTTTAATTTTTTAATGCTAGAAATCTTAAAGAGTATAGTTAGACCAGGATAGCCCACATAATGACAACAGTAGCTTGAAGCTACAATAATTAAAAAAAAAAAAGCTAAAGGGCCATATGTTGAAGGAAACTGCTTCATGAGCCATTTGGGCAGTTGTTGGTGGAATGTGGGAGGACCACGGACCAAGAGGAGACCAAGAGAGGAAGGAGGGGGTCAAAGCTTGCTGCCGTAGGATGCTAGCACTGCCCACCTCCCTGGCACCGTCCCCCAACCCACACACAATTAATCCCCTAAACTGGGTCATATATTGAATTATTTAGCTTTAGACTTAGGTTTAAATTAATTTAAATAGATATACTTAAAAATTCAGTTCCTTAGCTGCACCGGCCACATTTCGATGACTCACTAAGCATGTGGCCAGTGGCTCCTCCACTGGGCAGTGCAGATATAGGACATCTCCACCATGACAGGCAGGGCAGCAGGCGCCCTAAAGCCAACCCCAGCGGGTATCCTACTCGTCACACTGCTCAGTAGCCTGGCATCACAGGGCTCATCATCTCGTGGTGGGAGTTAGGCCCACGCAGTATTGGCAGAAACTCAGCTCTGACCCCCTCCCTCCCCTCTACCTCCACAGAGAGGGGGGTTCAGGCTGGGGGAAGGAAGGAGAGAAAATACACCATTGCAAGAATTAAAATTATTCTTTTTCCCCATGAAAGTCACCAAAAGAACAGATGGCGCTTTTTGAAAAATGAAAATCTGGGATCGAAGAGAAGGAAAGAGCCAAGCATGAGTCCCAGGGCTGCTGTTGATTTTTTCTGACCGCCGCAGCCAACTCAGCACCGTCATTGTTGTCTCTGCAAAATACACAAATGTGCTTAGTTTTAAGACTTGGGCTTGCAGAGAGAATCTTTGACTTTTGCATTTGATGGAAAAGAAGTGCTCACTTCTACCTCAATTTCTTCTGATCCCATGATCTCCCGTCCCGCTTGCCTGCCGGCTGCTCTGTGTGAAGAACAGATGAGCTTTGACCTTGGAGCTGCTCCGTGGGAATTTCTGCAGATGGTTCTCAATGATAAGGTGTTTGCTCATTTGTTTCTAGGTCCTTTTATTTCAAAATAAAAGTGCAGCCAAATTGACCCATGGGGAGAGGACAGATTGGGCAGAAAAGAGCATCTCCGTAGATTGTCACTTGAACGCATACTGACCCCACTCGTGACCTTGTCCCACCAGGACGCTGGCAGCAGCAGAGCAGGGCCGGCCAGGGACCTGAGACCTGAGCTCTGCAGGGCCCACGTGAGGGCTGAGAAAGTCAGCTGAGGCTGAGAGGGCAGGCAAGAGCCCCCGGGTGGAGGACGAGGCAGGGCTGCAGGGTGCAGGGGCCCGGGGAGGGGTGAGCCCCTACTGGCTCCTCCTGCAGGCGCCCGGAGTGTCCCCAGCAGCCTCAGGCCCACAAAGCTCTGCTTGAGGCATGAAAGAGTTGGGATTCTGGCTCAATCGGGCTGACAGGACTTTCGGGAGTCTCTTACAGAGTCGCCCCCAGAGAGCCTGCAGGTGAGTAGTGCTTTGGGTACTTGCTGAGCACAGAGCCCCAGACCTGAACCCTGCGTCCTGAGTCTTGGTTGCCTAGGTATCTGGTAAGCACCTCAGGTGACCGATATCAGGAAGTTGGGGGAGCCCTCACCTATCTGGCCTGGTTCTCAGGCCAGACCCCACAGAGCCTGGGCATCTCTCAAGGCTTCTTTAGTGCTACAAGAAGGATGCCGTGAGAATGACGGGGAAGGACTGAATTTGTAAAACTTGAGGCCTCCCACCCCTCTACAGTCTGATAATAGTGAATAATAGGAGCAAAACCCTCCTGCCCTAAGACCTGTGTGTGTGTTCTCTCACTAACCTTACTGTCACTCTAGGAAGTAGGCATTGGTGACCTACTGTAAAGAGGAAACCGCTATGGCTGGGCAAATAAGTTGCTTGTCCAAGGTCACACAACTAGTAAGTGGCTGAGCTGGAATTTGAATAGTGAAACTCCTGCCCATCACGCTATACTAACCTTGAAGAAGCTCCACTTGCATTTGACTTAGGTCTTATTGGGCACCTTCTAGTATGTAGATTATAAAATGGATTCCACTGCTAACAAAGGTGTGAAAACACATAGCTGGACTGATCCCTCCCTTTTATACAAGAAGAAGCAAAGGCCTAGAGAGGTGACAAGGTCACAAGATAAGGGCACAGAGTTGGATCTGGCTTGAACGAGGCTAGTAGCTTCCCCAAGAGGCTGGCTCTGAACTTGGCTCTGCACCCAGCCAGCAGTGTGCACTGGGCCAACCCGGTCTGTGACCTTTCCAGACTTCCTAAGGCTGGCGGACACCATCTGCTGAGAAAGAGTTATGGCCCCTGCTGAGGGCTGGATTGGGTACTAAGGACATTTAGCCAAAGGGGAAAACAAAGGTCATGGTTTATGGTGAGTAAATTTCTCATCTTATTACATGGAACCATGACTCCTTTGTTAGCCAGCCTCGAGTGTCTATGACTACAACTGAATCTGATCCTCTCTTATTCCTGTTGTAATTAATGTCCATGTGGCATGGGGCTTCCTGAAAGGGTGAAATATTTTCTAGAGGAGGCTGTATTTCAGGTGCCGGTGACATTTCTTCTTCGCTGGGACTGGTTCATCAATCACTTGGAGATGTTTTGCAACCAAAGGGCAAATGCATTTCTCAGAGCAGTGGCCTCCACCCCAGTCCCCCAGCCAAAGCCAGGTGATCAGGAAAGGGCTTGGGGGGCAGCCAGGCCCTGTCTTCCAAAACCCACCATCTGGGAAGTGCATGGCTGCCTCTGCTCCCAGTGGGGAATGGACACATGGCGAGGTGCCTGCAAGCCCTGCTCCCAGAACCCTTGGGTGTCTGTCCGCCTACTGTCCCTGGGAGGGAGGGGTGGGAAGGAAGGTTTTGAAGCTGCAAACTCTTTGCTTGGGAAATCCAGCTGAGCCTCCAGGTTGATTTATTTGACTGAGCATCCAAGGCCCAGTGTTTTTTCCAGGGTTGCTGTCAAAACTACCTTTTCATGTTGAGAAATCAATTTTCCTCACTTGGCTGAAATGATTTTATAAAACTTACGTTTGAGAGAAGGCTATATTCTATAGCCTACTTCTTGAATGACATGCTTTCTTGACACATGCTCTGTCTTGGAGGGGCTTGGATTAGATGGGTCTTGACTCCTTTTATGGCCTCTTTGTCCACCATCCCACCACCCCGGTTTCTAAAGAAGGCCATTGTACCAGGTAGCCTTTGAGTATCTCATTGCCTAGCAGATGGATCACAGACAACTTCCACTTGCATTTTTCTCAAAGTAATAATATCCCTGATGTATCTTAGCAGAAAGTCCTGTGCTGAGCAAATCTGACCAAGCAAATCTGACATTTGCAGCGAGAGGCAGCACTGCAGTGCCACATGTCTGTAGGAAAGTCTGAAAAGACAGATGGGGAGATAAAATTTGGGTGGGTAAATTTGGAAGAGAGCAGTTGTGGAGAGACAGACTTTTACCTTTACCTTCTTAGGATTCTTTTTGGCGGGGCCTGAGAAACTGACACAGACCAACAGGAAAAAAATATGCACATTTATTTAATGCAAGTTTTATGCGACCCGAGAGCCTTCACAAGGAATAGAGAGCCAAAGAAATGGCAAAACCTACTGGCTTTTATATTCGGTTTGAACCAAGAGAGGCAGTTGTGGAAACTGCATAGGGAGACTAGAGGAAGATAAGAATTATTTTAACAAGGTCTGTCTGTGTAGGAGTCTCTCCATCCCAGCTTATCTGTGATGAGAAGAATGTTCCTTTGCTTCCAGCACAGGGGAGACAGCTTTCCTATGAGAATCTCATCTGCTGGGATCCCTGGGTGGCTCAGCGGTTTAGCACCCACCTTTGGCCCAGGGCGTGATCCTGGGATCCGGGATCGAGTCCTGCATTGGGCTCCCTGCCTGGAGCCTACTTCTCCCTCTGCCTGTGTCTCTGCCTCTGTGTGTGTGTGTGTATCTCTGATGAATAAATAAATAAAATCTTAAAAAAAAAAGAATCTCATCTGCTTCTACAGAAAAGAAAGAAAGTTAGACTTGTTTCTTGTATTTGTTATTGTTCAAATGCCTTTACTTCAAGAGTCAATATGGTAGAGCGGGATCCTCGGGTGGTGTGTTCCGAACCTTTCACACGCAGTGTGCCGGGAGATGGCACAGGGTGGTGGTCGGAGCAGTAGGCTTCTGAGCAGCCTGGGTTTGAATCCCGGCTGTGCCCCTTCCCCTCCATGCCTCTGTGAGCAAAGTCCGGGTTGTCTTCTTGGTGGCTCTGAGAACAGCACTTATTTCGTGGAGTTGCTGGAATCGAATGAGTTAATGGATACAGAACATTTAGCACCCTGCCTGGCAAGGAGTATGTGCTCAATAAATATTAGCTATTATTATTCATCCTTTCTTGGGAAGTGATAGTGGATCCCCTGGCTTAGCGTGGAGATGGAGCCAGTGAAGTGTTTTTTTTTTTTTTTTAATTCTTTATTTTTTTTATTTTTTTAAATTTAAATTTTATTATTTTATTTAAAAATTTTTTATTTTAAATTTTTATTTAAATTTTAAATTATTATTATTTTTTTAATTTTAAATTATTTTTCTTTTTGGAGTTCAATTTGCCAACATATAGCATAACACCCAGTGCTCATCCCGTCCAGTGCCCCCCTCAGTGCCCATCACCCAGTGACCCCAACCCCCTGCTCACCTCCCCTTCCACTACTCCTTGTTCATTTCCCAGAGTAGGTGTCTCTCATGTTTTGTCACCCTCACTGAAATTTTCACTCATTTTCTCTCCTTTCCCTTTATTCCCTTTCACTAATTTTTATATTCCCCAAACGAATGGGACCATATAACATTTGTCCTTTTCTGATTGGCTGATTTCACTCAGCATCATACCCTCCAGGTCCATCCACATCGAAGCAAATGGTGGGTATTTGTCATTTCTGATGGCTGAGTCAAATTCCACTGTATACATAGACCACATCTTCTTTATCCATTCATCTTTTGATGGGCACCGAGGCTCCTTCCACAGTTTGGCTATTGCCAGTGAGGTTTTGATTCACCCTTGACGGTGGTGTCTCAGGCACTCTGGCTGCCATGGTTCCCTGGGGATGTTGGCAAGTGGAGTGGACCATCTAACCTGCCGTGAAACGCTTGGTTAGGCTTCTTAAGAGCGAGGAGGCTGGAAGGCAGGTGATTTACTTAGAAGTTAAATGCTCCTCCGTCTCCCACCACTTGACTCTGCCATTCCAGAAGGGATTTTTGAGTTAATTAAAGAGAAGAAAGACCAATTCCATTCAGCTCTGTCTTATAAAGAGAAGACTTGCTGATATCTTTCAAAGGCTTGCCTCATCCCAGCACACTCCTCCCTACCCTCCCTCATCCCCTGAGGCAGAACGCATGTGTCTCTTTTTCAAGCTCCTCAAGAGAAAAATGAATGACTCTCAGATAAATACACAAATGGCAAGGATGATTAAATCTGGTGGTGCACGAAATAAAGCCCTGGCCTGTGACTGTCCTTTCATCTCCACAGGTCCCTCCTTCTTGGCCTGTGACTGTCCTTCCCTCTCCACGGGTCCCTCCTTCCTGGCCTGTGACTGTCCTTCCCTCTCCACGGGTCCCTCCTTCCTGGCCTGTGACTGTCCTTCCATCTCCACGGGTCCCTCCTTCCTGGCCTGTGACTGTCCTTCCATCTCCACGGGTCCCTCCTTCCTGGCCTGTGACTGTCCTTCCATCTCCACGGGTCCCTCCTTCCTGGCCTGTGACTGTCCTTCCATCTCCACGGGTCCCTCCTTCCTGGCCTGTGACTGTCCTTCCATCTCCACGGGTCCCTCCTTCCTGGCCTGTGCACAGTCCCTGAGCAGAAAGAAATAGCAAGCGCTCCTGGCGCTGTGTGGCGAGGCGCAGTCAACCAGGTCTATGACCCGCAGGCCGAGGCCCAGCTAGAGCCTCGAGGGCGGCCCCATGGGTGGACGCCGCTGTCTAAGAAAAGACCATTTGCATAATCAGTGTTCAGTGAAAATATACCATTTTCATTTATAGAAACAGTGAAGCCACCTGCTATTTAAAGGCCCCCCCTCCCCTTCTTCCTCACCCCAGGCTGAATCTTTCAGCTCACACCACCAGCCAGCTGTGTCTTGTCCAAGTTCCAGTCTCCTCCTTCAGGGCCTTAAATCTCTCTGACCGTCACCCCATGTGCATTGCTTTTGACACTCAGTCTGGAGTAATGGGGTTATGGCCTCACCCTCAAACACAGCTTCAGTGAGAGTGGTCAGCCGGGGAGGACCTAGGTGTATCCAGGCAAGGGAAGAGGAGCTAGACACGAGTCCTTCAGAGCCGGGCCTCACGGATTCATTCCCCACCCGTTCCCACACAGCTCGGGCTGAGTCAAGCACTGACAACTGAGAGGGCGGAGAGAGGGGAGCACGAGAAGAAAATGCAGCTGCAGAGACAGGATCGCAGAATCCGGAGTAAAAGGAAGGGGCTCAGCAAACAGAAGGAAAAGAGCAAAACAAAGAGCCAGATGCAGCAAAACCCCAATGAGCCAGCCGGCTTGGGGAATGGGCATCTCAGTTAGTGGAAGTTTCTAGTTAACTGTGAATGGACCTCAAATCCTTTGTCTTAACCTTTAGCTCAGAAAATTTATTTTTATTTTTATTTATTTTTTCATGAGAGAGAGAGAGAGAGACAGAGACACAGGCAGAGGGAGAAGCAGGCTCTATGCAGGGAGCCCGACGTGGGACTCGATCTCCGGACTCCAGGATCACGCCCTGGACCGAAGGTGGCGCCAAACCACTGAACCACCCACGGATCCCCAGAAAATCTTTTTACATGATGTTAGTTCGCTTCCTTAAGGCCACTAATGGGGCCCCTGGGATCTTAGGGCAGCTCCAGGGCAGCAGTCACGATGGGCATACCCCATGCGAGGGGGAGCATCTGTGGAGGGAAGGTCCCATCCTGGACAGAATGTATGCAGAACCCCTCTGCTTAACCTGAACACTAAATCTCTGGTATAAACTTGCTTTTTCATGTTTTTAGTTTATCTTAATCATGAATTCTTGAGAATTTTTCTAAAATCTTAACTACATAGGATCTTGCCCCAAAGTAGCACAGAAGAGGGAGGATGCTGTTTCCAAAGAAGTGACTCAAAAACTCTCTGAAGCTGATAACAGAAAGATGTCTCGAAAGGAAAAAGATGAAAGAATTTTGTGGAAGAAGAATGAAGTTGCTGATTATGACGCTGCAACATTTTCCATCTTCTAGAACAACACCCTATTCCTGGTCTTGGTCATTGTTGCCTCCTACTTTATATTGAAGAACTTCAACCCAACAGTGAACTATATTTTGTCCATAAGTGCTTCGTCAGGCCTCATCGCCCTCCTGTCTACTGGCTCCAAGTAGACCAGACCGGCTTTGGCCCCTGGCTTTGTATCTATGCGTGGCCTGTGATATATGGAAAAGTAACAGGGTGGTCAGAGTGAGAGACGCACAAGATGTTTTTATAGTCTGCAGTTGGAGGGTTTGAAAAACCCAACAAAATGTAATTCAATATTTGTTTATTAGCATTTTTTGACAGATTGTTGAAATTAAATGAATTGAAAAAAAACTACATAGGACACTTCTATTTATTCTTCAAATCTCAACTTGAGTATCACCTCCTCTGTGAAGCCTTTCTGATCATTCCTGCTTTCCTGTCTGCACCCCCCCATCATTTCCCTCTTTGCTAAGCATACCGTGTCTAAGTACTTTGTAAACAGAGGACCCAGTGGGCAGGTGATGAGGGGAGGCCTTCATCTATGACCTTGCTTGTAAAGGAGCTGAACTCTCAATCTTTGCCTTATGATAGTAATAAACTCCAACTACCTGTGCAGTCTCAGAAGGTAAAACAAAAGCAAAAACAAGTCCTGCTTGTTCCCTGTTATACCCCCCAGCTCATGGCCAGAAACAAGGGAGGGAAAGAGAGGTGAAAAAGGGAGAAGAAATTCTATAAACAGATAAGAGAGGGGCGAGAGAAACCATTGACAGTCGTGGTGACTTAATCTTAATTCTGAGGCCTATTCCTTGTCTGTTTCCCTCTGATCTGTAAAACAGAGTGCCTCCTATAAGGTTTCTGAGTTCTGAAACAACTCAGGAGAATGATAGTTCTCTTTCTATTAACGAAACCATTCTCTAAATGTGCCATAGGGGGTAGGAGTGGGGTAGGAGTTTAGGGAAGAGAATCAGTCAGCAGTTAGCAAGAGCCAAATAAACACAGTGGCAGATCCATGGAAGCTGAATCTGAGGGCAGGTTGGAGACCAACCAAGACTAGACAGTCAACGCCACTCAACATTTGTTGTGTCTCTCTTCTGTGGGCCATGATAAAACTCACCAAAACAGTATTTGTTGGGCCACAACCAGTTGTTGGGAATGGAAAATAGGGAGTAAGGCAAAAAAAAAGGCAGGGCACCATCCTGGCATCCAGTTGCACAGCTCTGGACGTGCCACCGCTCTGGCCTAGGAAGCAGCAGCCCGGCCCCTGGTCCCTGGGCTGCTGGCACTGGAGGGCCATGGAAGGAGCCGGCGGGGCTGGTAGCTGGGGGAGAGCTCAAGCCTGCCCTGAGCTCAGCGGAAACCCGGCCCCCCGTCTGCCCAGGACATCCCCTCGGTGCGTGCCTAGCCCCCAGCAAGCCCTGCCAGCCTCACGCCTGCCTGGTCATGATTCAAGTCTAATTTAAGCCGTGGGCCTGGTGCTCCCTTCAGCACGCCTCTGAGAAGGCCCGCATGTTGCTTACAAACCAACCAACCAACAGCCCTCCTGCACTATCGGTTTTACAGGCAAAAGAGGATGTGGTGACGTCCTATGATAGAGGTTGTGTCCTCTAGGATCCCCGAGGTACCCAACAGCGTGTAGACCAACCTGGCAGACAAACTGCTCCTTCTGTTTATGTGCATCAACTGTGTGCTCAGAGCTGTACCTGCGTGAGAAACAGGAAGCCTGAGGGACGTTTCCTCAGTTTATCCCCTGCTTTCCCTGGACTCCTGGTAGGTAGGGCCTATTTTCACTTCTGTACTCTCAGTATTTGGCACAGAATCTTACAAAGTGTAGGTGCTCAACAGATGCTCCCTGAGTGAATATAATAATTCTATTTTCAGGATTCAGTTATGACCGGATCAAGTCTGACCCCTCATCTCTTTGCTTCTGTATTGGGATGAGTTCACTGAATGTCCCCACAGTCCCTAGTAGCTAACCTGTTACTCAGCTGCCACTACCTCAGCAGCAAGGCAGGCCGCCCCTTAGGCAGACAAGTAGAGCACACAGGACTCCGTCTCTTTCTTGCCTTTCTTTCTCCTTATCTTCCTCTTTCCTTTCTGGCAGGGTGACCAACTATCTCAGCTTGCCCAAGTCTGAGGCCTCTCTCAAGCTAACACCAGGCAAGTCCCAGCAAATCTGGGCAGGTGGTCATTCCATTCTCCTTTTCCCTTCCAGAAACATACGATGAATCATAGTTTGGGCATGGCCCTGAACTAGACCCCGTGGACTTCAAGAACAAGACAAAGCTTCTGCCCTCAGCAATCTCAGCGTCTAATGGGATGGAGACACATGGGCAAGAAGTTATAAAGTACTAAGCAGAGGCAGTGTGGCTGGAGGGTGAGAGGAAGAGTAAGGTGAACTTAGGGAAAGCTTCCTTCAGGATGTGACATCAAAAAGCATCAGAAAATATGATTGCTTAGAGGCACCTAGTCCTGGTCAGGGAGACTGAGTGTCCTTACAAGTTGGGAGTGTCCAGCCACCCTGGTGCGACAGTGTTCCTGCAGAATTGGAGGAGATGAACAGAGGGTGGCAGTGTCAGACGTGGTGCAGCACCATTACGCTGGGGAAGCACAGGCCCACGCTGTGTCGGAATGTGTCGACTGGTTTTACTCAAGGCAGTAGAGCTAATTATAGAGCCAAATTCCCTTTGCTCCCGAGTGAGACTGTTATCGCATCCCCACCCCCTTACCATCAGCTTCCTCCCTCCCTTCTGTAGCTGACCTCCCTCTCCTCCTTACCCAAAACATAAATATAAGTGAGGATCTTGTCCCAGTTGCAAGACAGGTGATTGTTTCCATTCCTTTCTTTGGAACCCCAAGCTTTAATTTCTGCTACATCTGGAACACGGAGCCTGATGAAGCTGGAGTTGGAGGTCATAGTGCCTTTTGGCCTAGGATTTCAGAGACTGCATTTCCACACTCCTTTTGGACAGCTCTTGAGCAAGCTTAGGGTTTCCAATGCCTCCTTACCATCTATCTTTCCAAAACTGGGGAAAGGGGAAAGGACTTTAGGTATTTGATGGGAGGCTACTCACAGCCTGCTTTGGGTTGGTCTTCTCATGCCCTGGGACTTTCTGCTGGCCACAGTGATGGCTGAGACCAGGAGATGACAGATGCCTCTGAACCGGAGCCTTGTACTGTTTCTCCAGGTTTGCGTTGCCCTGGGCTGCTCACCGTGGGACACACACCGATGGCACATCCTACATTCCTGGTAGTTCAGCCCATGTTCACTTCACTGTCCAGTTGAGTGGCTGGAGTGCTCAGTAGTGATTTTACTCATTTTCATATAGGATTCTGTATCTACTAATGGATCAAGGCCTCTTGGACTTCTCTAATTTAACTGGGTCCGTTATTTCTCTCTAGCACTGAGTTCAGGGGATAATTGGAATCGATTTAGGATCTTATTCCATTCACTTACAAAGTAATTTAAAAAAATTTCACCTTGTCCTACATCTACTCCCCACTTGCACCTTAACAACATATTCTCTTCTGACTTATGTACTGGAGAAGCTTTGCTATGAACCTTGGGTAGGAAGTCCTCATCTGGCTGCCATGGAGGTAAATAGATTCCCAAGAATCTTCTTCAGGAGGGCAAGTGGCCATGTCTTGGTCCCACCAACTTCGACAGCTGTGTTATCTAGGACCTTCTAAGCTGCCTTAGGAGAGCCTGCACTAGAGAAGGTGGGAACTATGTCCACTGTTTTTGTAGGCCCAGAAATCCTGAAAGCCACTTAGGAGCCTCCTCTTCTCCTCTATACACCTAGATGATGACTTCTGGAGCAGCCCAGCTTCCCAGGACTGAAGCCACTAAACTGGGGGTGGGTGGGGGTGGGAGGGGGGCAGGCTTCAAACCTTGGTAAGTGCTTCTTTCTAAGCAACTGTGCAAATGGCCAAAGAGAAATCAAGAGATAATGAACTCCTACATCGAATATGTTCCTCTTTTGGTAGAGGATGTTGCTTTCCCTACAGGAGCCTCCCTTCAATTTTTCTCTGCTCTTTGGCTGAATTCCTCTGCAATTTACTGTAGAACTTCTTCCTACCACATGTTTCTCCTAGAGTCTACTTCAATGTCAATAGTCTGTTCTCACGGATTCAACAAGTCATTAATATTCAGATCTAGATTCATGGTATCATCTTACTACTATAAGGGAGAGAAAACCCTATGCCCAAAGGGACAGTGCACATAGCTTCTTTCTCTTTTTGAAATATATTCAGCTATGACTGGAAGTGGTGGACAGGAAGGAGGAGAGTATGGCCATCATGACTAAAGTATAAAAGGATAGAAAGAAAGCACCCCCCCCCCAATCCTGGTAAGGTGCCACATCAAGACTAGAGTGCCTTTCAATGAAAATAGCTCAAAGCAGCGTTATGATGACAAGTACAATGATGACATTAATTATGAAGATGAGGAGGAGGAGGAAGATGCTAATGTAATGATGCGATCTGGGTAATGGGTCGAGTGCCATGAATGAATTGGTTACTGAAACCTTCATACTGGGAATGTCTAATAGTTTCGTAGCAACTGGCACCTTAGATTGATTTACCAATCAATAGCCACTGGTTTAACTGAGTGGGATCGGATTTGGGGTTTATATTCAGGATCATCAGCAGATAACGTGATGACCAATTAGTGATGTCAGATATAACTGAAAGAGGGAATGGGGAGCAAGAATTTCATATACTCACCATCCATGCAGCGTTACCTATGGTTTATTTGCATCTCTACTCATTCCACAGGAGTTGAGACACCTTACGTGTTTTATTTTGTACTGGGTTATTTACGAGCATGCCATAATTTGTTGGTCACCCTTTACTGTCCTCCCACTATGTCCCAGGCACTCTCCTCTGTCCTTTGACCGCCTTATCTCTAATATTTCAGGAGGGCTACTAAAGTGGCCTTTCTCGTAGTAACCCTGTGTCCCAGCACCCACCCTTCTTGCTTCCTGTGGAGGCAGAGTAAGTTTTTCAGTGACAGGCCTGATGTCATGATGATTTCAAGTGATTTGGCCCAAAGACAACACCTACTCCCTGAACAATATCCATGAAAAGTTAACACAGTAACTTGAGTGAGTCACATTTTCCCCGTGGATGTGATTTGCAGATGTCGGGATGGAACTTACCCAGGGCTGCCTTCTGAAATGGAACTTCCAGAGAGCGGCAGACAGACTGCAGAACAGCCTTCCCAGAAAAAGAAAAGCCTCCTCTAGACCAGAAGAGCTCTGATCACACAAATGCAAGCAAGGTTTCCAAAGAAATTGAAAGGAGAGTTTAGAGAATGAGCATGGAAAATTTCTTTACAGAAAGATTCAAACTCACTGTATGCCCATGAAAAGGAGTTTTTTTCTTTTCTTTTTTTTTAAATCAAAATATGTTCACAAATACTGGCTTATTTGATTCTCATTATAACCATGAACGTGGGCTGTGGATACGGGCCATGAAAACATTGTTCTCCATTTTGCAGTTAGGAGAGGAGAGAGAAAATGTCAGTGGTTTGCATCTCAGGGCGCATGAGTAGCAATTGATTGCTGTAGGATACAAGTTCTCTGCTTGCTCCTAGACAGTGTTCTTCTGTGTCACTCTGCGTTTATGAACTGGACGTAGGCCACCTAAGTACCAATCTGTTTTCTTTTGGACAAAAATGTATCTTTAAAAAAATAAGAATGAGGACCAAAAATAGTCTCAAATGAACATGAAAAATATATTTGAGTTATAGCTTATAACATATTCAGATTTTCTTAAGGTAGAAAAACTGATGGGCAGAGGGAAGTAGAGACCAAACGAAATAGAAAAAGGCACACTCAGAGTGCTACACATGCCCACAACTCACACGGAGTAACAGCTCCATAGTGTCACTTTTTAGAACACAAAAGGGTGGTTATGTTTTCACAATGATAAGCAGAAACATGGGCAATACTTCTCCTGGGAACTGGTGACGTTGAGGATAAAATCTGGGCCAGGAATGAGAGTGCTCTTAGCTGTGGCTGAGAATGAGGGAGACAATTTCCTTCCGTGGGGTAGTGTTTACCTTCCAGAACCAAGGTATTGCCCTGCTTTGGCTCCTTCTTCATGATAATGAGCAATGATGACCCATGAGCACAAAGGACAAGAGAGCAAGGCAGGGGAGAACCTGAGTGGTGGCTTTTTTTTTTTTAATTAATTTATTTTTTATTGGAGTTCAATTTGCCAACATATAGCACTTTAGAACCACTTGGAAAGCTGTAACCCTGTGCTGCCCGGCCCCTGGCCCAAACCAATCCCGATCGCTGGGTCTGGGTCCTGGGTGGCAGGTAGGTGTGGCCAAGGTTGAGGACCCTGGTTCAAGGGATCTGCCCCCAAAAGGCTGACTTAGCAGAGGAAAATATATCAGAATAACTGAAATGAGATTGGGAGAGGGCCTCGCAAAACCTTCTCCTGGAAGAGAGAGGGAGAAGAAAGATAGAGGTGACTCAGGAGGTCAGTACGCAGGGTGGTGGCCGTGGCGGTGGCAGCTGAAGAGGCACTCTCTGATTGAACCCCCAAGGGGAGACACCCAGGGACTTCGCTGGAAAGTTTAGTGTAAGAACATCTTTCTCCTTTTGCCTTAATTAACCTTTATTCCAATGCAACACTTTGAGGCTGGGAGAAGGGTGCTAAATCCTCCGGTTCGTTTGGTTCTGGGCCTCGCACAGCAGCAGTGTGGGAGGAATTCTCACCGGAGGGAACACTCGCTCCTCTGTTCAACTCCCAAGGCTGCCCTCCTCCAAAGAGGCGGACGTTCGGGCGTGGACAGAGCAGCCATACAAGAAGAGCCACCTCACCTCACCGGTGGAGGGGGTGGAGGGGGTGGCAGGGGAAGGCAGCAGGAAGTTGGCAGTGGTGTGTTGGCGAGGGGCTCTGCGAACACGTGATGAGAAGGAGAAAGAAAACAAAAGTCAGCTTTCAAAGTCCTTCTGAGATGGAGTCAGATGAGGACTTTCTTCTTCTGTAAATGGTCTGAATGGAGTGAAGAGACTGCTCTGGCGACCCCATCCCAGCAGCCCTTAGCGTCATTACCCTCCCCACTCTTGGTTGGAGTAGAAACTCCCCGAGGAGCTACTTCTTATGTGACTCTGCAGCCTTGGAAGCGTACAGCGCCCAGCCTGTAATAGAAACGGAGCGAATGTTGATGGAGAAACCAACCAGAATATGGCTAGTGTTGGAGGAGAAACACCATGACCTAACGGAAATGCATCCCCCAGAAATGCAGGTGCCCTGTCCTGGTGCTAAGAGGCAATGGGGGTGCTCCCTGGGGGACACAGGTCCAAGGGACTTCCAACTTCATTCAGAATGCGGGCAGGGAAGAGGAGAATGGATTAGAGATGTCCTGGAAGTGACATTTTGGATTGTGACACTTGAGACTGCCAGGAAGCAGGAATGTCGAGGGCAGGAGGTAGTGAAATGGTCTGTTCTCACCCCTCAGGGCAGAGCCTCGAGCAGTTGAGGGACCACAGCACCAGGTGTCAGTGCTTCCCAGAAAACACAGCTTGTGATCAAGTGAGTGTTTATGATGCTGTGGTCCTTTCTGGAAGGCCAGAGTCACTCTGAAACTGGATGTCCAAGTGGGCTTGAGAGCTAGATTTTTCTATTGGTGAAAAAGCTCCTGTTTCCTCCAAATCAGTAGGTCCTGAGTAAGGTCTTGGAACTCCTCTGAAGCCTTGGAAAACTTGCCACCTTCTGAACAAAAGCATCTTGTATATAGTCTTAGGAAATAACTACGTGGAAGTTTATGGTCAGTCTCCCTGTTTTGCCTGCAGCATATAAAAAGTTTCCAGTGTGCATCTCCCGTGCTCTGATGTGGATTAATCACATTTTGAGGTAGAGCCTGGAGCCCAGCCCGGCCTGAACTTTCAGTGAGAAGATGCAGATATATTGGTCAGGGAAATTACAGAGATAGGTCAGGGCCGTGAGTCCTGGTGATTAGGTTGGAGCCCGTTGGACAAATGGATTAGGGTTGGCTGAATGGGCTTCCTTGGACAAAGGGAAATAAAAGACTACTGTAATCAAGACTAACCCGAATCTCCCAGCCAGTCAGCCATCGTCAGTGCCTAAGAATGTTCTGGGACACTAAGGCCTGGCTGGCGTCTGCTAGATGGGACTCTGCACCTGCACCAGTCGGGAATACAGTCAAAAGATGGAAGCCTAGGAGGAAAAAATCTAGGTCAACTTCTGTTGCTTCCCAAAGATTCTAGTTTTGTGACTTGAAATGTACTTCCCGTTGGTCCAGATAACTACTGGACCCCAAGTTTATGAAGGTAGGCACTTTCAGGCCAGTTAAGTGGCTGCCAAGAAATACATATGTTCAGTCCAAGACTTGGACTGCATTTGCATTAACCGTGGCCTCTAACTTCTCAATCAACCCCTAGGCCCGGCTGATTGGACCTTGCCTTTTGTAGAACCGGAGTAAAGAAACCTTTCAGGTGAGGGCCAGGGCTGCAGTGTGTTGACTCTCCTGCCATCGTCTCCTCGTCCTTGTGTCTTCTGGAAAACAAGACATTATCTGAGGTTTCCTGGGTGTTTCTTTGATGGAAACACTTGGAACCTTTGAGAATTAATCAATATACGTTGCTTCTGGTTGGGGGAATCAGGGAGGGCACACCGATCTCTGTGTTCAGGAAGAGGTAACATTTAGGCCAGAGTTTCTGGAGTCTGATTGCACCTTAGACCTGCATGGGAGGGGACGAGAGGGATGGCAAGGTTAGAAATCATTAATGCCTAGGCTCAGCCCAGCTATTTCTCACTCAGTTGTGTGAGATGAGACTCAGGCATCGATAGTGTTCCTAAAGGTCCTCAGGTGATATTAATGTGTGGCCAGCGTTGAGAAACCAATTTCAGGTTGTCAGCTGAAAGGAAATTTGTAGGTGGGTGTCTGTATCCTGTCTCTCTGATTAGATTATAAGCCTCTGGAGAGTGAAGACACCACTGTTTTGGCATCTTCTCCCTCACAGTTTAATAGCGTGTGGTACGTACTGGGTTCTCAATAGGTATTCAAACAGGAATTCTTAGATACATGGACGAACATCATTCCCTGAGAAAGCTCATCCTCTTGAGGCAGTGGCTACTATTTTAAACCTGGTCTAACGTAGAAGCCCTTTTAGGGAAGTCTGGCCCAGCGGGACCTGCCACAATTACACTCAGCACCATTACAACTGCTTCGGAAATGTCTAGACAGAAAAACCTCCCAGACGATGAAAAGTAAAAGGTGTTTAGAGTGTTCTCTCTCTCTCTCTCTTTTTTTTTCCTCTGGTGTCTGGGGGTCAAGTATCTTGTAAGTTGTCTCTGTTTCCCTTATCTTAACCAGATTGTTTCTGTAACTTGCTGGAAACAGTTATTTCATTATCAAGTTATCCTTAGAAAAGTTAGACAAGACAGTAGTGTCCCTTGTCTAAATATATTGGAAGGAGCCTCTGCAGTCATCCCCTGATATACTATTGTGATTCAAGTCCTGTACACCTGAGCACTTCATTCTGATAAAGAAGGAAACTGAGAAAATGAGAAAACAGAGAGGTAAACAAGAAGACAAGTCAAGAGAGGGCGGGACTGGACTTTAGAATGGGCATCCCCACACCAGCCACCTTTGCTACATAACACTACTGTCTACAGGTTCTATTTTAAAAATCAATCTAGAAACATAGAAGACCATTTTGGATTTTCAAGAGTAGCAAACACAACAAGAAGGGATTTTGGATTGATTAAGAGACTAGATGGAGCTTCACAATTAAATGGTTTATATACCATGAAGAGTAGATTTCTTGCCTTCCTTTCTCTTCCATTTGTTTCTTTCTCTCTCCCTTCTTTCTTTCCCATAAATACTAATTGAGCTAAGAATAAAAGCTCACAATCTTCACATTCACTCAAAGAGATCAGGATTTAATAGGGAAGATAGGGAATGCAACAACAGCTCTGATGAAGAGTGGAATGGAAGACATGTCCAAAGGAAGGAGTTTGGGAAAGGAGGGTCCGTGTTCCCCACAAAACTGTTCCCATTCGGTAACGAACCCCCAGATGAACTCTTGTTCTCAGAGTCTGAAAGAACAGCTAAGGCCATCCCATCCAGGGTCCCTCATGGGATTCCTAACCAATCAGTGGTCGTAGGGCCTTAAATATTTGAGGTCTTCCATTGGCAGACACCTCTGGCATCCTTAAGACAAGTAACAAGTCAGCCATTATCAATCACAACTCCCTTGATTATAATAGAAAATTGACAACCTGGTGGCAGCAAAAAAGGAAAGTTAGTAAGTCATGTAACTAATATTCAGGGTAGAGGTCTGACTTCAGGCAAGGCTGGATGTAGGGCTCCATGGGGTGTCTTCTGCTCTCTCCTCAGCTCTGCTTCTGTCTGACTTGGCTTCATTGTCAAGCAGGCAAGATGGTTACCAGCACCTCAAAGCTCCTATCAGCTTAGCAACCCCGGAAGAAGAAAGCATCTCTTTACTACCAGTCTTGGGAAACTCTTGATGGCCCAGGTTGAGTAAGGGCCAATCCCTGAACTGAGAAGGAATAATTAAGGAAAACTCCAGGGTTTCCAGCTAGGGAAAACTGGAATGTTAATACCTTGGCCAAAATTAAGGCAGTTAAAAAGAGCAGTGAATTTGGAGAGAAATTGGAAAGGAAGAATTTGGTTTTGGATAAACCAAAAGTATTGGTGGGATTCTAATGAAGAATGGCAAGTGGTCAGAAAAGCGGCAGTGGGGCTGAGTGGGAGAAGACGTTTGCAAATGACATATCCAATAAGGGGTTAATATCCAAAAGATCTAAAGAACTTATGCAACTCAATACCAAAAAATCCACAAATAATATAATTATATTATTATAATAATATAATATAATTAAAATGGGCAGAAGACCCAAAGAGACATTTTTCCAAAGAAAACACCTAGATGGCCAACAGACACATGAAAAGATGCTCAACATCACTCACCATCAGGGAGATGCAAATCAAAACCACAATGAGGTGTCACCTCACACCTGTCAGAATGGCTAAAATAAAAAATGCAAGAAACAATAGGTGTTGGTGAGGATGTGGAGGAAAAAAGGAACCCTCTTGCACTGTTGGTGGGAATGCAAACTTGGTGCAGCCACTCTGGAAAACAGTGTGGAGGTTCCTCAAAAAGTTGAAAATAGAATTACCATGAGATCCAGTCATGGAACATTTATATACATATATATATGTGTATAATATTACTCAGCCATAAAAAAGAATGAAATCTTGCCATTTGCAACACCATGGATGGAGCTAGAGGGCATTATACTAAGTGAACTAAGCCAGACAGAGAAAGACAAATACCATATGACTTCACTCCTATGTGGAACTTAAGAAACAAAACAAAGAAAAGAAGAGACAAAACACCAGACTCTTAAATACATAGAACCAACTGGTGATTTCAGAGGGGAGGTACGTGGGAGAATGGGTGAAATAGGTGATGGGGATTAAGAGTGCATTTATCGTGATGAGCCCTGAGTAATGTACAGAATTGTTGAGTCATTATATCGTATACTTGAAACTAATATAACAGTATGTAGATTATACTTGAATCAAAAAATAAAAATTGAGGGCAGCCCAGGTGGCTCAGCGGTTTAGCTGCCGTGTCCAGCCCAGGGCGTGGATCCTGGAGACCAGGGATCGAGTCCCACGTCGGGCTCCCAGCATGGAGCCTGCTTCTCCCTCTGCCTGTGTCTCTGCCTCTCTCTCTCTGTGTGTCTCTCATGAATAAATAAAATCTTAAAAAAAAAAAACTGAAGAAAGAAAAGTTAGGGTGGGAGTTTCTGGAGAAGTTTAAATTAGGGGAGAAAATTCGGGTTATTCTATAGAAATGAGAATTAGAGCTACAAAACTGGTTGTATTCAACACGGAAAAGCGTTTAAAAGCGAGTGGGTGGAGGCTCTGGACAGGTGGCTTGTGAGCCATAAAGCATTCTTCAAGTGGAAATTTTTAATAGTAGCATCAGTATTACATATATGAAAAAGGAGGAAAACAAGAAGCCAGAGAAAAAGAAAGAGATTCTAGAAGGGGGCCTGAGATGCTGTGGATCATAATAACCATAATTAATCAGGATTCTTTATTATTATTATTTTTTGCAAGTCATAAGAAACTCGACTCAAATTGGCTTAATACAAAAAGGAGAATTTTGGCTCACATAACAGGTAAGTGCAAGGTAGTCTAGACTAAAATGCATTCAAGGGCTCTAAGACTTTAGGACTTACTCTTAATCCTTTCACCTTATTCTGCTTCCTTATGTTGGCTCAGGAACCTTTGTCTTATGGTGACAAAGAAAAAAAAAAAAAAAAAAAAGCCAGGAGTTCTATCGTTTCCAGAGCAGTTCTCCCCCAGACAGTCCCAATAAAGGTTTCAAAATCATCTCACTGATTGGTTGGCATCGCTGCCACTCTGTGCCCATTGCTAAGCTCATATGTGGGGCCAAAGGCTTCTTATGCTCTGATGTTTAGAATTAAATCAACCCCCATCTCTGGAGACGTGATGGAGGCATCCAAAGCACAAGGGCTGAGAATAAGGAAGGGAAGCTTCCCTTCCTCTAGGGAAGAGGACAAGTGAGCAGCTGCTCCCAGAAGAAGGCGGAATGGATACCACGAAGCTCGACTGTCCACTACAGAAACCAAGAGAAGAAAGTCAAGGAGGGTGAGCGCCAGCGGTGTCAGATGACCCAGAGGCGGGAGCCCGCGGGCAGTGAGGCCCCAGTGCACTGCGGCCATGTGGCTGAGTCATTTCATTTCTTTGAAAGATCAGAAGCATGGGAAGAAAACAGACTTCCGTGGGTGAGGGAGGGAGTGGGAGTGGAAACACTGTAAAGGCAGGGATTTGATATTTTAAAGAAGGCTCCGAAGGCAGCAGAGGCACTAGCTCTAACCCAATTCCCACGATCGCGGGGTGAGGCCCTGTGCGGGGCGCTGGGAGGGCTGAGATGAGTAGCTCCTCGCCTATGTCCTCAAGGTGCTCAGCGCTTGGAAAGCAAGAGAGAAGGCCAGTCAAGGTGCCGGAAGGAAGATGCAACGTCCCCAGGGCTGCAGAGTGGCAGGCAGCCCGGGGGAGGGGGGGAGCTGAAGGTAGCTGGGAGCTACCCCATGGGGAGGAGGACGGAGCCTAGCCAAGACTGGAGGGGGGCTCTCCGGGAGGTGGTGCCCGAACCGGGTTTTGTGGGATGAATGGGAGTTTGCTTTAAGAAACAAAATGGGGATCCCTGGGTGGCGCAGCGGTTTGGCGCCTGCCTTTGGCCCAGGGCGCGATCCTGGAGACCCGGGATCGAATCCCACGTCGGGCTCCCGGTGCATGGAGCCTGCTTCTCCCTCTGCCTGTGTCTCTGCCTCTCTCTCTCTCTCTCTGTATCTGTCATAAATAAATAAAATAAAATAAAAATGTGAGCCAGAGATCAATATTTGGGACTTGTCAGCATATGTGATGGTAATTGAGGGCATAAGAATGAAAACACCGGGATCCCTGGGTGGCGCAGCGATTTGGCGCCTGCCTTTGGCCCAGGGCGCAATCCTGGAGACCCGGGATCGAATCCCACGTCGGGCTCCCGGTGCATGGAGCCTGCTTCTCCCTCTGCCTATGTCTCTGCCTCTCTCTCTCTCTATGTGACTATCATAAATAAATAAATAAATAAATAAATAAATAAATAAATAAGAAACAAAATGGGGGGGATCCCTGGGTGGCTCAGCAGTTGAGCACCGCCTTCAGCTCAGGGCTTGATCCTGGAGACCCGGGTTCAAGTCCCACGTCGGGCTCCCTGCAGGGAGCCTGCTTCTCCCTCTGCCTGTGTCTCTGCCTCTCTCTCTCTCTCTCTCTCTCTATCATGAATAAATAAATTAAAAATAAAAAAGAAGCAAAATGGGGAAAGGGGTGCTGGACAAAGGCAAGTGTGCCCCAAGAGGCTCAAGGGGCTGCATAATGTGGGAGTGAGAGGTACAGAGCAGGGCAGGAGGAGAGCCGGTGTGGGTGTGGAGGGGTGCAGGCTTCCCCGGGGGTGCTGGGCCGCCCAGCCGGGTCAACTCGCTACAGGAATCCCTTCGGAATCTCCCTCTGGAGAGGGGGCCGCATGCAGCCGGCCTGCTCGGAGGAGGGGCTGGTGGCAGTGGGAGGAAGGAGGGGCAAAGTCCAGTACAAAGACAGGGGGCGCAGAAGAGGGGACGGGGTGAAAGGATCACCCAGGGCCGGGAGAGCTCCTAAAACTGGGTGCTTCTTGGGTGCGGAGGAGAAAGCGCAAGCTTTGAAGACTGTGATGGTGAGGGAGCGGGGGGAGGAGGATGGGCCCTGCAGAGGGAGAGGCCAGGGGGCGGCAGGGATGGAGGGCGCGGGGGTGGGGGGTGCAGAGGCCGGGGCAGGCGGGCTCCACAGGAGCACGTGGGTCCGAAGCCTTGGCGTCCCCGAGGGGCGGGGGAGCAGCTGCAGGGCTCTAACTTGCGCGCTCCAGAGAGAGCGAGGCCACCTGTCCTGGCGCGCGTGGCTCCCCTGGACCTCCCTCCACCCCGGGGTGCGGGTGCCCCCCAGGCCCCGTTCCGCCGGGGCCTCTCCGAGCTGCTTCTGGACACCTCGTGCGGGACACCCCGAAATGCACCCCCCCCCACGGCTGGGAACCCCGGGGATACGGAGGCCCGAGCCCTGGAATTTGCTGTGATGCGGGAGAGGATGGCATGGGATGGGGGGCCAAACCCGGCTGGGTGTCAAGTGACCGGAGAGGGTGGGGACGGGAGGGGGGCTCCCCTCGGGGGGCTCAGGTGAGCAGCCCAGTCCAGTCAAGAACATCACCCGTGAGGGGGTCGGGAAGCTGTGGCCTCCGTACACAGGCGGACGTGCCTCAGCCCTCAGAAAGGACGAGCACCCACCATCTGCCTCCACGTGGAGGGACCTGGAGGGTGTTACCCTGAGTGAAGCGAGTCAGTCGGAGAGGGACACACATTGTATGGTCTCATTCATGGGGGGGGGGGGTATAAGAAATAGTGGACGGGAATAAAGGGGAAAGGAGAGAAAATGAGTGGGAAATATCAGAGAGGGAGACAGCACATGAGAGACACCTCACTCTGGGAAAGGAACAAGGGGAGGTGGGAGGGGGGTTGGGGTGACTTGGTGAGGGCACTGAGGGGGCCACTGGACGAGATGAGCACTGGGTGTTATGCTATGTGTTGGCAAATCGAACTCCAATACAAAAATATATACAAAAAAAATTTAAAAAGAACATCACTCAGTCCACACGTATGACTCTCAGGTAAAAGCTGGGCCTGGCACTTGAGACTTGGAAACCTTCCAGTTAGCTTGAGCTATAAAAAAGAAAACCCAAACCACACGAACTGTCCAGGAAAAACTACCGTGGGCCTGAAAAAATTTCTTTGGAAAATATTTTGTTGGGCACTTAATGGCCACAGTCGCCTAGAAATAAGCTACCCAGGTAGAAATTTTTCCAGGGCTGAATTGATGAACTTTGAAAAAGGTTTGGTCATTCGGTGCTGTTAATAATAATGGCCAACATTCATTGAGCGTCATTGGCAGCTTGTGCGCATTACAGCAATTAGCTTTCACAAGAGCCCAGTGAGGCAGGAACTGCTATCGTGGACACTCTACTGGTGAGGTAACCGGGGTATAGACCATAGGTACCCTAGCCAAGGTCGCAAAACCCGGACTGAGCTAGGAATTACACGTTGAACCATTATGCGGTCAACCGCTTCATCACATTTATATTTTTAGATGTACAGTTTGCTCGAACATCAGCAATATTAGTCTTGTGCTCATGCGCTGGTCACATTCAGGGGTTTGCTGTGAGTGGGGGCATCCTTTCCCCAGGCCCTGATCAGGGAGTCAGCTGCCCATGAACTGGGTCTGCTCATTTTCATACGCGGCTAGGCAGGCACGAGAAAAGAGCAGAGAAAGCATCGTTTCTTGAGAGCTGTGGCTCACATTCTGATGGCAAGAGCTAGGCTGTTGGCCATCAGATGCCAAGGGGGCCAAGAAATGGGGTCTCTGGTTAATCGGCCACTTGACAGCACCAGCACTACCCCAGTGGGGAGGGGAGCAGGGATTTGCATGGTCAGCTGGCCACCTGGACCTCCTGCAAGGACGATGGCATGGCTCACTGGCTCAGGTCACCTGCACCTTTTCGAGGAGGGTGGAGGAGAGGACCAGGACCCCAGTGAATACCAGAGAGACCTGATACTGGAGTCTTTAGCAGGAAGTCGTTTGAGAGGCACCAACAAAGCATTTTTACACTTGTTTTCTCATTTAATCCTCCCAGCTCCTGCGAGGTGGGCTAACTTCATTTCCCAGATAAGAGCACCAAGGCTAAGCTGTCAGGTGGTTTGCCCAAATTTTCAAAGCTGGGGCTCAGTGTATTCTCATTGCCAGATCCTTGAAATAGTGGCAGCTGCTCAGCGTAGGTGGAGCTTGACCAAGATATTTTCTGGTGAGGGGAGAGGGGTCGCCAGAGCAGAAGCAGGTGACGCTACCCATGGCCTGGTGACTCTGTCCAATCTCTGCCAGGAATTCTAGAATTGGAGAAGGAGGGCAGTGAAACAGAAGGCAGGCAACAAAGGGAGGAGTGGCAGGGAGGCTGGTGGAGAGACAGCAAGGTTCTCAAAATTTGTCCTTGTCTTCTGTCTTTACCAAATGCTGGAGAACATGTCAACCTTGGGCACATTGCACAATTGACCAATTTATTTTGCAGATTCTATTTACCTTTGGCGATTCTATCATGTTCTTAATTGTTACAGATTTCCCTTCTGAGAGTTTATGAGGATTCTTCACATCCCCCCATCTACCCCACACCATTTTATGGGGTTTTATCAGAGTCCCCAATAACAACCTGGTAATAAGGAGGGGCTATCACTATGTGAATTCTCACCAAGCTTTCATTCTGTGCTAGTTAAAGCTTTTAATTTTTATCATGAAATTATTTTAATATACACAATTGAAAAATATTATATAAACATAAAGACTCAACAACTGAATTAAAAATCTTAGCATGTTTCAAATATCTTTCTTTAGTGACTTCTAGATTAATTCCATTCTGTTTGGAGACTAGAGTTTGCTTTCAGCTATTTTACATTCGCTAAGCCTTGTTTGTGGCACAGAATGTGGTCTGTCTTGTGAATGTTTGTTGTGCACACAAAAAGAATACGTATTCTGTTCTGTATAAACACTGTTCAGGTCAAGTTTATTGGTAGTGTCGTTCACATCTTCTGCATCCTGGCCGATTTGCTTTCCGAGTGTTCTATTGATCGGTGAGAGAAGAACGTGGAAATCTCCAACTGTAATTGTGGATTTGTCTAATTCTCCTTGCTTCATGTAGTTTGAACTTCTGCTTGTAGGTGCACACACATTTAAGATTCGGCTATCTTCTTGGTGAACTGAGCCCTTTGTTGTTATGAAGTGTCCCTCTTTATTTCTGAAATATTCTTTACTCAAAATCCACTTTGCCGAAAATATAGCCACTGTAGTGTGTATTTGACTAATTTATATTTGAATTGTTTGTGTTCCACTTCATTTTATCTACTGGCTTTTTGGCCACACAAACACATACATACACACACTTGTAGCATCTCTAATGCTTGAAATACATACCTGAACTTTCACAGTCTACTCAACGTTAATATTTTACCACTTAAAGAAAAACGTAGAACCCTTACAGCCATGTCGGTTTCACTTTCCCATCTTCATGTCCTAGTTGCCAAATGCAGTACATCTACGTAATAGAAATGTGAGCCATACGTTCTTAGGATCTTTGCTTTCAATTCTCAGACCTATAAGTAACTGAAGGAGAGAGAAATAGTTGTTTAAGATTTATTTGAGCGAAAGAAAGAGCCCGTGGGGGGTGGGGAGAGGAAGAGAAAGAGAATCCTCGAGCAGACTCCCTCAGTGAGCAGGAGCCCGACTCTGGGCTCCATCCCAGGACCCTGAGATCATAACCTGAGCCGAAATCGGAGTCAGCTGCTTAACAGACTGAGCCACCCAGGTGCCCGAGAAAAATAGTTTTTGTTAACCCAGATATTTATCCTCTCCTGCTGCTCTTCTTCATTCCCTGAGTTTCAGGTTCTATTCTGATATCATCTCCCTTCAGCGTGAAGAACTTCCTCTGGCATTTGTTTCAGAGCGGGTCTGCTGGCAATGGACTTGAGGTTTTCCTTCAAGACTCCAGACCCCATGGGCCATGACTAGTGCCTACCCTTGGTAGATAGCACTAGAGAAAAAAGAGGGGGGCAAATCCTGGAAACTCAAACCCATGAATGTTGCTTCTTCAAATTTGGACATCCCTTCTCAATCTGCCAGTTTTTCTTTCTTTTTCAAAGTCCCCAGGTAGCTGCTTTGAAATCTGTCCGGTATTTTAGTTATAATCCACATAATCATTTGGAGGGGCTTAATCTGTCTTGGCTCAAGTCTGTGTTCTCCTGTGTTTAGTTGCATTCTTACCTTTTTCTACCTTCTTAAGATGAAAGCTTAGATCATGGAGACTTTTTTTCTAATGTAAAAAAGGTATTTAAAGATATAAGTTTCCCTCTAAACATTGCATTGGCTGTATCCCACAAATTTTAGTATGTTTGATCTTGATGGTCTGTTAGTTCAAAATATTTTCTCTTTTTCATTGTGATTTCTTCTTTGCCCCTTGGCTAAATAGAAGTGCACTGTATAATTTCTAAATATTTAGAGGCTCTCCATGTATCTTTTTTTGTTATTTCTAATTTAATTCTGATGTGGTCACAGAACATAGTAAGTATAATTTCAATTAAATGCATTGAGATTTGTCTTGTGACCTCGTGTCATTGTCCATAAATTGAATATTTATGTGTATTTGGAAAGAAGACTGGGCACCTGGGTGGCTCAGTGGTTGACCATCTGCCTTTGGCTCAGGTCATGATCCCCAGGTCTTGGGATCAAGTCCTGCATCGGCTCCTCACAGGGAACCTGCTTCTCCCTCTGCCTGTGTCTCTGCCTCTTTCTCATTTATTTCATGAATAAATAAATAAAATATATTTTTTTAAAGGCACTATTCTATTTTGGGGTGTGATGATTTCTAAATGTTAGGTCAAGTGTGGTTTAGCTCTCTTATCTCTCTCCTGATTTTCTGTTCTATCAATTACTGACAAAATGTTGAAATTTTGTAATTCTTTCAGTTTTGCTCGTTTTTGCTTTAAACATTTTTGAAGCTGTGTTTCTGGATGTAGGTACACGTAGGATTATGTCTTCTTGATGAATTGACCACTTTATTGCAAAACGTCTCTTGTCTTTGACGATAATCATTGCCTTGAAATCCATTTCCTCTGCTGTAAATATAGCCATTCCAGTTCTCATGATTATCTTCCTAGTACATCTTTTCCCATCTCCGCCTTTAACTTCTGAGTTTTTGTTTTTAAAGTGGGTTTTCTTGTAGATAACACTTGTTGGGTTTGTCTAGTTGACAATCTTTGATTTTGAGTATTTGACAAGTTTATTTAATGTAATTGTTGATGTAGTTGGGTTTAAATATACTATTTTACTCTTTGTTTTCTATTTGTCCCAACTGATCTCTGGGAAGAATGAACATTCTTCTCTTTTCTTACTCTCTTTTGGACTTATTGAAGATTTTTTTAAAGATTTTATTTATTTATTCATGAGAGACACACACAGAGAGAGGCAGAGGGAGAAGCAGGCTCCATGCAGGGAGCCCAACGTGGGACTCAATCCCGGGTCTCCAGGATCATGCCCTGGGCTGAAGGCTGTGCTAAACCACTGAGCCACTGGGACTGCCCTTTATTGAAGATTTTTTATATTCCATTGTATCTCTTCTATTGGCTTATCGACTATAGCTCTTTTACTGACTTCCTGTTCAAAAGTTAACACTATCCATCTTAAACTCAGCACAACCTATCTTCAAACGTTATACAACTTTGCACCTGTAGATTTCTACTTCTCCCTTCTAGCCTCTGTATTATCCTTGTCCTACACTTTACCTCTGTATCTGCTATAAATCTCACAATACACTGCTATTAATTTTGCTTTAAACAATCAAATGGGGCAGCCCCGGTGGTCCAGCGGTTTAGCGCCGCCTTCAGCCTGGGGTGTGATCCTGGAGACCAGGAATCGAGTCCCACGTCGGGCTTCCTGCATGGAGCCTGCTTCTCCCTCTGCCTGTGTCTCTGCCTCTCTCTCTCCGTGTCTCTCATGAATAAATAAATAAATAAATATTAAAAAATAATCAAATGTGTTATTAAAGAAGTTTAAAAATGAGAAATAACTATATTACATTTAGCCACTTAGTCATGTAATTGATTTAGCCATAAATTAAATATTTATCACCTTTAGTTTTCTTTTTTTGTATAGATCTAGATTTCTATCTGGTGTTATTTATTTCAGATTGAAAAATAACTTCTTTCATTTCTTTTAGTGTGGGTCTGCTGGCAATGAATTCAACTAGTTTTTGTGTCCCGGAAATAAAACATGTTTTTTATTTTTGTCTTTACTTTTGAAGAATATTTTTACTGGACATAGATTCTAGATTAATAGCTTTTTTTTCCCCTTTCAGCACTTTGAAAATGTTATTTTACTTTCTTTTGTCTTCTGTTACTACTATTGAGAGGTCAGTAGAATTTTTTTATCTTTGTTCTATGTGTAATGTGTTTGTTTTGTTCTGGCTGCCTTTAAGATTTTTTATCTTTGTTACTCATTTCCAGCAATTTTATTCTGATGTATTTTTGTGAGGTTTGTCTTTATGTTGCTCAGGTTTTGATGAACTTCTTGGATCTGTGGGTATGTAGTTTTCATCAAGTTTGGAAAAATTTTGGCCATTTTTACAAATTCTATTTCTGAAAAATAAGCAAGAATAGGTTAGCTTAGAGATAATTAACTCCCCCCCCCTTTTTTTGATGTCACATCTTCCTGTGCATGAGTAGGGTTTGTCTTTGCATTTTTTCAGGTCTTCTTTGGTATCTCTAAGTAGTGTGTTAGGGTTGTCTTCATAGAGATCTTAAATATTTCTTATTATATTTTTTCTAGGCATTCATCTTTTTGTTGTAGTGTCTATTACAAATGAGGTCTCTGTTATTATAGGTTCTAGGTGGTTATTGCTTTTATATAGGAAGACCACTGATTTCCGTATATTAATCCTGTCCCAGCCACCTTATGTGTTCCGTTATTGCATTCTACTCATATGCCTACA
This sequence comes from Canis lupus dingo, assembly GCF_003254725.2. NCBI lineage: Eukaryota > Metazoa > Chordata > Mammalia > Carnivora > Canidae > Canis > Canis lupus. The sequence goes on along the minus strand of NC_064245.1, from coordinate 27,027,897 downwards.
TTTTCCAGGTGTATTTAGTATCAGAACGTGCTGCTTTGTTGCATTTGTATATTCCTTTTTTATAATGTTCTTATAGTGCTTTGTGTCTTTTAGCTTTCCTCACTTTTTGAATATTTTGAATATATTGATTTAAACCCCTTTTCATATTGTTCTGTTTTCTGTAGTTTATGGGATATAAATTTTTCCCTATTCATCTGTTGACTGTATTTCAAGATAGTTCCTTTCTTCTTGTAATTAGACATGTCTACCATGAGCTCATCTTCAGTAAGGAGCATTTCCTGTAGAGCCTGATGAACCCATATTATAGAGGCATCTGTGTTACTTGGTTCATTGTCCCTTTGCAGGGTTCATTCTTGGATACTTTTTATCTTTATTTTTTGACTGTAACTTCCTTTAGTTATGATTTGGAGAAATTTTGACTAACACCCGCACATGGTACAATTTTGGAAGTTTGATTTCTAGAGGTCTACTTTTTTACCACCCACAACGTTAGGCAGATGGTCAGCTTCCTGCTGCATCCTTAGACCAGTGGGCTGAGCTTTCTAGTCCTTATTTCATGGAACATTAAACAGCCTTATCTGGCTTTTAGCTTTATTCAAAGAGGTCAGTTTCTGCTTCTAACCACCAACCAGCCTGAGGCCTAATTGTCTCTTCTTTGGGTCTTAAAACTCATCTTCTATGCCAACACCTATTTCTGGTATCCCTGTAGACCATTTGCTCTTAGCACCTGCTCAACTTTTTGGGTTTGAATTCCTACTTCTTTTCTGGGACCTGGGAATTTTCTTTGCTTAGTTTTGATTTTGGCTATGAAAGGATGATGATGATGATGATGATAGTGATGACAGTAACAACAACAAATGTTGTTGCTGGTGTTGTCATTATATTGTATCTAGAATTTATATGGGCTTGGAGCATAATGAGAAACTTCCTACATTAGTTAGATCTGTGCTGTTGACCAGGATTTCCTCATGGTCCTTTAAGTAATCCTGACACATGTCCCTTTCTGCTACAGAGAGGAATACTTATCCTCAGAATATCTTGGGCCCCTGGAAGTAAAAGATTCCAATTGTTCCTATTCATTTGTGCAGTCAGCAATTACTCCCACACCCTCTATTTTATATACAAACATTTGTTGAACATCTATTTTGTGCCAGGAACTGAGCTGGTTATCTGGCATGTAAAACTTAATAAAGTGAGGTCACCTCCTTATAAGGCATCACTCAATGGCACGGGTCGGGGGTACTTTTAATGCACTATGGTAAGTACTAAAATAGAGGTAAGGACAGTGCATTGGCCAGGAAATGTTGCTTAAAGGTTTTATGGATGAGTTAAAAACAGAGATGGCTCATTTATCTGGTTTTTTCTTTTCCATCTGGGAAAGATATAACAGTGGGAAAGTAGGCAATAGGAGGTGGAGGAGAGAAGGGGGGTACTCGTAAGGATCGGGACACTTAGCTACGGGTACTTGTCATTAACGAACCAGCCAGGGGATCTCAAGCCCAGCTGCCCTTCAGAAGCCACCCACCTGAGGTCCTCACCGGCAGGGTGGAATGGGTCTGAAATATCTGCTTATTTAGAAGCTTATGTGATTTAATGTATGATTAAGACTGAGCATTGGCCTAATTATGTAACCTCGGGTGAGTCATTTTAACCCTTGTTTTCTCTGTGTCCCCAACTACGAAATGAAGCAAGTAATTTCCAGTTAACACATAATAGTTGCCCAAGAAGACTGTGATGGTCATCCTTGTTTTTGGTAATGATACTATTATGTAATCTCACTGATTTTAGTAGCTTAGATAGTATTTTTCCTGAGAAAAGTGCCAATAACCTCAAATGACGAGCAGACTAGTTTTTCTATCAGCCTGTGTTTTAATTTGCTTTCCAAAAAATTAAGTGCTGGTGCTTGCTGTAACAGCTTTGCCAGTCATAGGACCTGCCTTTACATACTGTGTTACAAAGGAACAAGACTGAGTCTCAGGATTTGGGAATCTGCCTTCTTGCCCTTCAGCCACATCTCAGGGCGGGGTGTGTGGGCAGGCATGAGAGTGCGAGCGCTGTTAGTGAACCCAATTGGAGGACTCCAAGGAGGTGCTCAGAGGCCAAGGTTCCAAATGTTTCTCATTAATTATCTTCAAAACAACCTCTCATCCTAAAAAAAGCCCCAATTAGGGAGTAACACATGGCTTTGGAAGCCATGGTGGTAAATTTCCTGATGTACTGGTTTTCATTTTGGGAATTAGGATCGCTCAAAAGGAAAAATGTGGACTCTGGAGCCTGCCAGGCTGGGTGCAGACTCTGATGGCACCGGATGGGTTCCTTCATCACTATGCCTCAGTTTCCTCATTGGGACTATGGAGAGGATGACGATGATAATGGCACCTTCCTCACAAAGCCATTGTACAGATTAAATCAACCCATGAACAACATTTAGAACTGCACCTGGAATATGTAAACGTTCAAGAAATCTTAGCTTTCATTATTTTCTCCAAGACAAAGATGGAATCTCTAGGGAAAGATGGCAAAGTTGAGTCACACATCAGGCTTGTGGGGAAGACGTCTGGGGGACAAGTCGGCCTCTACCAAAGCCCTTGCACGGTTTTGCCTGGTCCTCCAGCCTTGTCTGGAGCGCAAGCCTGTCTCTGGCTGGGCAAATGGACAAGGGCTAGACTGAGGGTCCCACCATGGTGTCCGAGGCCAGCCCACGGGACACTGGGCCAGGCAGCGGAGGGCTCTTTCCCTCTATCAGCCCTAACTCTGCTTCCCATCAGCCTCTCCCTCCCTCCATTTATTTAGCCCTTTCTCCTCCTCCACAGCAAGCAGGGCCTCCACTTCATCAGCCTCACCACATGGTGTTTCTCCACCTAGACCATCCCCAGGGTGCGGCCCCAGGTCAAGTCTGATGGGTCCCTGGCCCACTTCTGGGCCCCAGCCTCACCCCCCAGAGCAACAGGGTCTGGGCCCAGCTCCTCTTTGCCTCCTAGGGGAGGGTGGCAATGGCCTGGGGTGAGCCCTCCCAGTGGTCCGGAGGGCCCCGCGGGAGAGCCACCCAGCCTGGGAAGGGCGGCTCATGTTTACCATTCCTCCCGCACAGAGTCTTCCCTCGCACGCACTTTTTTGCTCAGGGCAGTTTTCAGAACACAGACATGCCAAGCTGGCTTCACCTCTTATTAACTGGGGCTGAACAGTCAAGTCAATTTTGGTTTTAATTAAGAGAACACAAGGATTGGGGCAAACCATGCAGAAGCAAGCCGCCCGAGCAAAGGAAGAGATGAAAGCCGTGCTTTGTTCTCCCTGGGACATGTGATGGTTTGAGAAGATGGAGCTGTTACTGAGCCTTCCTCATTATCTCTAAGGAGGGGGGGACAAAACCAACTCGCTGAGGGCAAACCGACTAATCCGTCTCCTTTAATGAATTCTTCTTAGCAACTGGTTTCCATGCAGTGGAGAAACAGCATGAGGGAGCGTAAAGGGCATTTTCGCTTTCAACAAATTTTGTGGGCCTCGGAAAATGCAAGCTTCTCTCCACTCACCTGTCCCTCCTCAGGGTACACCTTGCCACGTGTGGAGCCATGCGTTCCAGGGGCGAGGGCCTGATAACTGGGAGGGCCCTTGAGGAGTTTCCCAGGGCTGCCATGGTAAAATGCCACTAAGGGTGGGGATGGGGGGGCTAGAACAATAGAGGTGTATCACCTCAGAGTTCTAGAGGTTAGAAAACCACAAGCGAGGTGTCAGCAGGGGGACACTTCCTCTGAAGGCACTGGGGAAGGATGCGTCCCAGGCCTCTCCCCTAGCTTCTGGGGTTCCCTGGTTTGTGGCAGCAGGACCAGTCTTCGTGCAGCGTGCTCCCTGTGTGCGTATCAATGTCCAAATTTCCCCTTGTTATAAGAATACCAGTCACGTTGGACTAGAGGTCCACCCTTCTTCAAATGGCCTCATCTTAGCTAATTACATCTGCGACAACCCTATTTCCAGAAAGTCGCATTCTGGGGTACCAGAGGCGACTGTTTCCACATACGACTTTGGGGGACAGAACTCAACTTGTCATAGCCACAGCTGTATCCTACAGACTTGATTCCACAGAAGTGGAGGGCCCCGCTTTGCACAGCTTCGCAACCACACATCTGCTAGAACTACTCTGGCGCTAGGTCTGTGTGTGCTGGAAATGAGGCCAGACACGGGGGCAGGGCTGGGCATGCGGAGCCCTGAGAGACCATGGAGAGCCCAGTGTTTTATCCTGTGAGCCTGGGGGCCCCTGGATGCTTATCAATAGAAGGATGATCAAACTCTAGAAAGGCTCTCGCAGCTGTAATGTTGGGAAGAGGAGTGGAGGCCGAGCAAGGCTGTCTCAGTTTCCTGGGCAGGAGACAGAGCTGGCCTGAACCCTACTAGTGGCAGTGGGATAGCAGGAAGATGGCTAGAGAGTGGCCTGTGATTTCTGTATCCAGGTGCCAGGAGAAGAGGGACTTAAAGTGTGTGTTATTGTAGTCAGGGTTTCTGGAGATGGGCACTTTAATTAATTTTGGAACAGATTCTCTTGTTTTCCAGGAAACCACCAGGATGCAATCTTTATTCACACCAAAGCAAAGCAGGTTGTTCTTGGAACAAATGATAAAGGCATCATAAATCTGAGTGTGGCAGTTGTAGAGTGAGATACTAAGTGGTAAGAAATCAGAGAAAAACTTTCCTGAAGTAAGGGCTTAGACTAAGTTATTTGTATCCCCCATGTATTGGTTTCCCATTTGCTGCTATTACAAGTCACCACTTAGTGGCTTAAAACAGCACAAATTTAGTATCCCATCGGTAGGTCTGGAGTCTGACATGGTTCTCACAGGGCTGAAATCAGGGAGTTGGCAGGGCTGCATTCCTTCCTCGAGGCTGTAAGGCTCTTTATTCTACCAGAGGCACCCGCATTCCTTGGCGCAGGGCCCCTTCCCTCATCTTCAAAGCCAGCCCTGTGGATAATCCAGGTAATCTCCCTGTCTCAAGGTCAGCTGATGAGCAAACTCCATTCCATCTGAAACCTGAATTCTTCTTTGCCATGGAACCTAATGCATTCACAGGTTCTGAGATTGAGATGCGTGTCTCTTGTTGGGGTGGAGGTGGGGGTTGCGTTATTCCGCCTACCGCACCCGCACAATGATAAAATTAGTACCGTGCAGGAGGTACGAAGCTGAGTAGTACATTTGCCTTATCTGAGTCCCGGGGAACCTGAGAGGGGGCTTCTCTGGAAGGAAATGGAGTTTCCCAGGGCCGCTGTGCTGGGGCAACATGAGATGGCCTCAGAGCAGGGGAAGGAATGGGGACAGTGCTCCCTGTTCTCTGGGTAGGGGGGTTGAGGGAGGGCCTCCACCCAGTGTTGGCCTGATTTATTCCAAACAATCTTGTTGAAATGGGAGAGCTAGCCATGGCCTTGAGGCTGGGGTTTGAGAGCCTGTGGGCCCAAGGAACACAGTCTCTTATCCCCCAAACACTGAGGAAGCACTGCCATCCATCCTGGACTGGGAGTTAATTTGTGAGGAGTTAGTGATGGCTGTGGGTGGAGGAGGTGCCACGTTCCCACTTGCAGCGAGTCCCTGAGAACAGCACCCCTGCTTAGCCGAGGCATGGGACGGGCACGAAGTGAAGCAGGAGCTCAGACTGCAGCAGTGACACGTACTCACCCTGACTGCATCTCGGGGGTTCCCAGGAGTGGAGGAGGGAGACCCCGGAGGGTCAGACCAGCTGTTCCGCTAATCCCAGGCAGATGTGGGTTGGAATGTGAAAAGAGGCCGAGGTTTGATTTGGGGTTCCTGAAGCAGACCTCTGGGTTTCGGGATTCAGAGATGGAAGGACTGGAGGAGCTGATGGAGGAGCAGGGGTCCCACTGATTCTCACATGTTTAGTTGTGGAGCCAAGTGGAATCTCTGTCCCTGGAAGATGCATTTTGAGGAGGCCTGAGGCAAAGAGGTTGCAGCCATTTATTGGCCTTGTGGGCCTGGAACTAGGGCAGGGCCCACAGGCCTAGGCTTGGGGCTGGAGTTCCCTGTGGCAGCATTACAAGCTGAGGGAGCCAAACGGGTGAGCGGAGGGAGCATCCTGGGAGCCTCTGGGTCTTTGGGGGGTGGGGACCTCCCCACCTCTCCTAGTGCCTGCTGGAAAGGTTAGCCATAGGTGGAGGGTTTTTCCCAGTTTGGTTCCATCTTCAACAGAGAAGAGTAGTTTCCCTGTACGAGGTCAGGAAAGACGCCTTTTTAATGAAGGGCTTTTGCACTTGGGCTCTTCTCACCTGCCTCCTCACCACCTTGGTCATCTCCTCTTACTTGCTGTCTTTGTCCTTATTTAGAAGAAAGGTTTGGTTAAAACCACTTACTTCGCAAGATATTTTCTGTTTAGTCATTTTTAAATTTAAGGGGAAAAAAAAGTTGTCAAAGTTTTACCCTCAGACACCTAGTCCACATTGTCCATAGGGTTATGTGTGCCTTATATCAGGATGTTTGTCTAAAATGCATCCCCTGGAAAGACCCAACTGATGTTTCAACAGAAGAGAGGCAAGTAATGGTCCATCGACAAGCAGCTTCTCGCTGCTACCCCGGGTTCTGGGATCGGCAAGAACTTGAACCGGGTACTTGCCCGAGGTTCCAGAGAGCATTTTGTCTTAGCCATGCCTTTGTTCTTCAGTCTGGCCTAGCTGTGCCTTTGTCTCTGGCTCTCTCATTCAGGTAGGTGCTGGGAGCCATCCAAAGAAACAAATTGATTGCCAATCTCTACCCTTAAGGACCTGGTGAGAGACAAGGCCTACTCTCGGGAGACGGGCAGTTATGCCAGGAGTTTACGCGTTGGTGGTCTGTGAGCAGGTCCTAACCGTAGTTAAGACTGACGTGAAATCCTGTGGGTGTTAGTGCAGGTGGACGGGCCTGCCGAGGGCTTGATTCTTTGGGAAAAGAAGACTTGTTGAAATCAGCCTTTGAGGGATTGTCAAATGGACAATGGAGTAGAGAGATTGCACGAGGGGTAGGATATGGAGACACACACACACACACACACACACACACACACGTATGTGGAGTACGGTATGTGTGTATGTCCATGGGTGCCTGATGGGCACATATGTTATACGTGTAAATGGTATAAAATTCAAAAGGATAAAAACCTACACAAAGTCTTTCTGCCTCTTAGTTCTAGAGGCAGAGCTTAGATTTTAAAATATTTAATAAACACAGAGGACACCCCCTGCCCCCGCACACACACACACACACCCATGGCTGGATGGTGGAACCATCTTCTAAGAATGGAAGTCTCAAACATGCACGTTGACTTGCTTTCCTCCGTAGTGTTATGTGGCCACTCTTCACAACCACCAAATCCTGACAAAGAGTACTTCACACACCATCTTGGGGGCCATGCTTTTGAAACAAGATGCAGAAAACTGGAGAGACCAAATATAACCATATAACGTTAGCCACCCCTAACCGCACCCAGGAATCCACAAACCTCCCAGGAGGACTTGGCTCCCACAGGGTATGGGCCCAGTCTGAAGGACTAGAGGCCCTCACTGACATACAGGCTTACACCTGACGGGGATGAATCGGTCCCAATTGAGGAGCAGGGCAGAGACGGGGCTACCCCTCTTTTGAGTGAACATGCAATTGGGGTACACAGAAGCAGCCCTGAGGGCACGTCCTGCCAGGCCTCTAAGACTGGGGAAGAAAACAGGACATGCAGCCCTACTGCACCTCTGTCCGCACAGGGGTCCTGACCGCAGGAGAACTCCCACACTGAAAGGTTATGTAGAAAGGATTCCGAGTTTTCTTCCCCTGCTGGGAAATCAATTAAAAACAGGATGGATATAAAACAGTTTTATAACCTCCTCCACCTCCTGGCTTCCTTCCCTCTTGGGGATGGGCCAGCCCAGACTGGAGAGAGACGGGAGTCTCATGGTCTGAAAATTCTGTGGCAGTTAAAATAATGGTGACCTATTGCTCCAGCTCTCCTCAGGGGACCTGAGGCTGGAGGAGCAAATGTCTCCTGGCTAATGGACAGATGAGGAGGACCCCGTAGAGGGGAAGAGTGCGGGGGAGGGGCCGACCCTTCCAGGGCCCGAGCAGGGCCCCGGCTGGCCTAACCTGGGGAAGTAAGGCCACCTGTTTTAGAAGACGACTTATTTCTCACAGAACAATTCAAGTTGGCTTGTTGTGCTTACACACACTTGATCTGTACAAACCAACATCAAGAATTTTCATTCTGTTTTTGATCAACAATGAATCCTAACAGATAGCTTTTATAGCAAACATAGCTTTTATTGCATGCCACTGTGTGCCAGGAGCCCGAGGAGGCACCTTTCCTGAAGTAATTCTTACAACACCACTGAAGGTTGAGTAGGATTTCCCCCAGCTTACAAAGAAGGAAAATGAGCCTCAGACAGCTAGTGAGTGGCGGCACTAGGGTCCCATTCCAGGTCTGCTTTCCTCTCCCCACGGAGGTAAATAATAATAATGGTTCTCATCCATTAGACCTTTGCTGTGCGCCAGAGACATGACACACATGATCTGGAATCCTCATAGCAGACCTGTGAGGAGGCTGCAGCTCCCCTTGCAGATGAACAAGGGGTCATTAAGGAAATAGCCCGAGGTCACAGGGCTGACTTGGGAAGTCAAGGCTCGAGGCCAGCTCTGTCTGTGTTCTCCAGTTCATTCCTAGCACGCCATGCAACTTCAAGGACCCAGGAAGGTGCTCGCATCCCGAGGGGCTCCCAGGGTGTGCTCTAGAAGCAGAGAAGGGTCCCAGAGGGTCAGCCCCGGTGGGCGGAGGTTGAATGGGTCTGTGCACAGAGCAGGGGGGCAGCTGCCGCCAACACACATGGCTCTCAGCAGCATGCAATGTTTCCTGGGACCGTGGCCAACTTGGCTGAGCCATTGTAGATGTCTTGAGGGACACAGTTCTGAGCATCTTAAATGGATAGACAGACTTGTGTCAGGAAGTGCTGCTTCAGACCAAAGAACTGCCCCCATTTTTCCCAGTGAAGAGTATTAGTTGGAAATAAGTGATCATTTTAGAGTCTGGCAACCTTGGGGTCCTTTTTTACACCTCATGCAGAATCATGTGAGTGCGCCTCTATGGCTTATACACCCCTCCTTACTAGTCGGACAGTTCTAGTCTCCTTTTAGGAACTCCTGTGCTATTTTCTAAGGCACAACCTCCCCTCAAAACGTCTTGGGGTGTCTTAATGTCCCAGTGAACCTCTTCCCTTCACTTGTTCCCATATGCTCCTAGCCCTGAAACATGTAGTCCACAAACAATAGCAACACAGTGCAGTCCAGGTTTGGGGCTGTCCTAGAACTAGCCAACACATTCCCATGTCTATTACATATTTTAGGTTTCTTTTTCCTTTTTTTTTTAAATTCAATTAGCTAACATAAAGTACATACTGAGTTTCCGATATAGTATTCAATGGTTTATGGCTTGTGTATAACATCCAGTGCTCATCACATCACGTGCTTTTCTATTATGTATTAGGGCTCTTTTCAACCCAACAAGGAAAAGTAGTACAAATACAGGTTTTCAGGGAAGAAGTGTAAGACCATGAGTGATCAAAGCAAAACCCGGGCCTACATTTCCACTGGATCCTTTTGTCTCCATCTCTCTCGCTCCAGACTATATTCCAAGGCGCAGTCAGGGAGATGGCCGCTTTGACTCAGGAACACTGCTCTGACTCAAAATGTTTCCCTCAAAGCATTTCTTCAGTTGTTCTGAAAACTCAGCCTGAAAATTAAAAATACCTCATAAAGATAAAGCCTATATCTAGAACAATCCATCTCAGAAGAAGCATACTTTCTGAAACCAAGACTGTCACACACTTTGAGCTGTCTCACCTGCACCTATGACTAGTCTTCAATTCACTCAGCTAATGCTTACTGAGTGTCTTCTAGGCACTAGGACTGCCAAGTAGTATGAATTTGGTGGGTGATAATATAGGCACAGTCGTAGCCCTCCTGGAGTTCAGAGTACATTCAGGGAGTCAGATGATGATCTAGAACTTGTGTTATGACAACGGGGAAGCTGGGTCAATCCCAAGGTTTGGGACAGCTACTTTGAGGATGTGACCTTCAAACTTGAAGAATGAGTAGAAGATGGCCAGGTAGGGATGAGGTGAGGAGGACTCCAGGTGTGGCAGCCACAAGCATGGGCCTTAGAGGCCTCTAAGTTCAGGGAATTTAATTGCCCCAGGCCCAGTTTTTGCTCTCTGAAATCCATCCCCAGGTGTTGAGGCCATGCTTCCCATAGGCACTCCCAGCCAGCGACTGAGTATAGCAGCCTGTTCATTGGAGGCCAGGACTCCTCTGATGACAGCTTGGCTCAAGAATAGCCCTACAGCCTATCAAGTACCTTAGATTGGTGGGTGATCTTAGTTGTGTCCACCCACCTTCCGTCTCTCTCTCTCCTTCACTTGGGGTCGGTCTTGCCTCTCTGATCACTGTCTAGCCTCCCAATTCTGCAGCCTGCCAGGCGGAGTGGGTGACATTGCCCAGGGAGGGTAGGCTGGCTGAGGTTGAGGTGAGCCAAGAAGAAAGGAGAAACAGGAAAGGGCCCAGGGCAGACCACACAGGTTTTGTTCTCTCAGCAGGAGGAGGAAAAGTCAAACATGAGGTGCTGACCATTTACTCCAGGCATGTTCAAGATTAGATTTCTGTCCCTTCCTTTGAAAATTCCAGAATGGCTCTGGCTAAAAGCACCCTGTTTCAGAACAGAGTCCCGAAGGGTTCTGGGGCAGGATTGGAATTGTTCTGAAAGCCATCTTTTATTCCACCTGTAAGGACTTTCTCTTCCTGTAACATCTTTATCTTTATGGAATCAGAAGCAGGTGACTCACCAGAGTCTCACCTTGGTAAGGTCCATCCCAGGCCTTATTGGGGGGAGTCCCAGGTAGGCCTCGGACATGGCCAGTCTAGTTCAGGTGCCAGGTGTGTCGTTATTATGGAGATGGACACTCCAGGGTCTCAGCACCTGGGACCATTCAACATCTAGATCCTTCTAACCAGCAGCTCAGGCTCAGATGCTTCTTGGCTACCTGGGGGAGAATGTCTTGTTCTGGCTACCATGAGTCACTTAGCAGATCTAGTTCTCCTTGAATATTAATAAATTGATTTTCTGATTTTATTTTTAAAACAAAAGAATAACATTAACATCAAGGGAGGTCATGAGAGAGGGAAAGAGTTACAAAAAAGCAACATGCAGCCTGTGGGTGTAAGGTGGAGGTAAGGGAGGGTGGATTTTGGCTTTTAGGTGGGCATAGTTATCCCAGCCAGGATTTCAATGGTGCCTTTCAAATTAATTCTTTATCTGTGTGATGCCTGGGGATTAGGTAGGAGTACCAAAATGCTATAATTATCAAGAGGAAAAAATGACCCTGCTGGTGATCATTTAAGGAAGTATTTTAGGACAAATAAAAGGAAGTACATCTTTACACAGCCTGTAGCATGTAAGTGGAACTCATTACCCCCTAAGGTGTTCAAGATGAAAAAAAAAAAAAAAAAGAATGAGTCCAAGAAAAGGCCAGATACATCCATGGATATTAAATGTAATGGTTGTCAAGGTCAACCTGTGACAACCAAGTCATGTGCCCACAGAAAGGTCCCCTCTGGAGGCACTTAGGTTCTGATGGAATGAGGAGTGCTCTTTCTCAAAGCTATGCCTTTGCCTAAGGCTGGTAAACTACCATGGATTCTTCAGGACCCAGTTTAAATGGAGCCTCTTCTAGGATATACACCCTCTCCGATTCCTCCAGGGCAAAAGGCTAATCACTCCTTTCCCTAGTGGAACCCTTCCCCCAAAGCACTGTAATGGTTTGTCAGCCCAACTGGTCAGAGATTGTGTCTGATTCTTGTGGGCTTAGCACAGAACCTGGCTCACAGGCCCTAGGCAGGAAATGTGTTGAATGAATGAATGACTGAATGTTGAGTTATTTAAACCAATGGTTTGAGCACTTAACAGCATTTGTGATATTCTTAATGACATTCTTAGAAGTTTTGCTTCTAATATTGGTTGGACAATACTCTTCTCCCAGGACATATGCCTGTTTATCTCAGCTAATGTATATGCTAGTCCCCAAAGAAGCCATCTGTGTAACTGCAGTGGAGTAGCCAAGAGGCTTGTTGAGATTTTAGTGTCTTTACCCTAACTGTGTCTCTTAGACAAGTGAGCCAGTTCCCCAGAAATCTGGTCTAGAAATATTGCCAATGCACATTCCAGTGACTTTGAGATGTTAGAAAAACAGACATATCACCTTTCAGGCTGAAATCACTGGGAACTGCATTTTAAAGTTGGGTTTCCTTCCATATCCTTAGGTTGTGAATGACACACAGTCTGTGGAAACTTTATGAGATCACTAAGAAGTTGAGGTCTTTAACTCTCAAGAAGTGTTTAGCCAAAGATCAACCAGATACAACTCTGGGATGTTTAAAAAAGACAAAACAGTAAGCCAAAGGTCTGGTGATCAAAATGCTGCCAAGGTCAAAGCAACACAAGAGGACCTGGCCAGCCTCAAAGATGGAGACTCTGAAAATGGTGAGTTGCAGACAGAGGGAAGAGAGCAACAGCCTTGGACAATGAAAGAAAATCTAAGAATAATGAGGGGTCCTCCTCTGTCAATTTAACAGTCGGGCCTAGAGAAAGGCTCTTGGCAAGACTCCTAGCAAGAACCTGGGGTTCCAATCCCAATTTTGACCCCCTCCAAAACCCATTTGAATTTAACTTCTCCAAAATTTCAGTAGTCAATTTCAAAATAAACATCTACACAGTCTAACATAAAGGTAAATGCAGAGTGCTTTGAGGGACCACATACGTGCACTCAACAGATAGCTGCTGAGCAACTATTAAGTTCAGGGCTGTTTGCTGGACTCTAGAGATGTAGCAGCAAGCAGGGCTGAGGTTGTTCGACCTCTTTGGGCTTATCGCCTGGCAAGGACAGGCCAGGATAAGTAATAGCAGTAATGGCTGCTGAGGTTTCCTGGGGGGAAGTTGAGGGAGTTCTGTTAATGTGTAATTAATTAGAGGATTTGCTCTATCCCTGAGGGCTGGGAAGATCTCCCAGAGGAAGTGATTCTTAAGCTGTTGTTCAGAATTGGGGCTGTAAGAAGAATGTTTCAAGAACAGAGAACTCTGAGGAGCTGAAGTTTCTGGGATTGCTGGAAGCCTGAGAGAAGGGGGTGGGGGGCAGGGCTGTGCAGGCTTGTGCAGGAGTGACTTGAACATATTTAACAAGATGGGAATGCAAGTTAGTAATCACATCCAAGGAGCATTTCATTTCATTTCATTTCATTCTCTCAATAGGCTCAATTGTAGATATTATTCAACCTTATGCTTGCTAAGAGATTTAAATAATAGTACGAAATTTTTTTGTGTGTGTGATTTTTTGTTTGTTTGTTTGTTTGCCGTACCTACCACTGGATAAATGATGCACCAGAGTCAGGATAAAACTTTTCCAAAGGTTTGGCCCATTAAATTGTAGGACATTAAGTAACATGGAGACTCCGTAAGAGGATTAATTCACTTCAATGACATTTTTCAAGATGCTGAATTTTGTCTCAGCATTTGCTGCACAGCAATTAGGTTAACAAAATTTCTTAGCCTGTATAATACTGTCTTAGAATTTTATCTATTCAATATTCCTGTATTGACTAACTAATGAAAATTGTATACTGGAATAACATACTTCAATCTAACCTAATCCTCTAGGCTAGATGAGAGGCCCTAATTGGCAGTTACATGCTGAGCAATGAATTTAGAATCCTGGCTCAGCCACTTGGGTGTTAGATAACCTCTCCTAACTTACATTTTCTTGTTCATAAAATGGAAATTATGATATCTATAGTCCTCAACTGAGCTAACATACATTTAGTATTAGCACTCACTTTTAGTAATAAAATTGATACTGTTCAAGTCTTGAGCTCAAAAATGCTCAAGACAGGGCAGCTCGGGTGGCTCAGTGGTTTAGCGCCGCCTTCAGCCCAGGGTGTGATCCTGGAGACCCGGGATCGAGTCCCGCATCGGGCTCCCTGCATGGAGCCTGCTTCTCCCTCTGCCTATGTCTCTGCCTCTCTTTCTCTCTCTCTCTCTCTCTCTCTCTCTCTGTGTATCTCATGAATAAATAAATAAAATCTTTAAAAAAAATGCTCAAGACAGGTGGGCATCAGGTGGATTTTAACCAAGGCCTTCAATAAATGAAGGAGCAATTCAACAGGGATGAATTTCACACAAACCATTCTTATGGGGGCCCATCTATCTTTGAAGTGACCAGCATTCCTGGGGAAATACTACCTGGAACCTGGCCACAACCTGTGCACCTTTTACCATCCACCCATTTGCTCTCCTACTTTTCACCCCATTATCTGGGAACCCAAGTCCAGTGGAAATTGGAGTTCTACATGTGGCTAGGTGATGGGGGACCCCAAGAAAGCACTGGGTGGTGATAGTTGGCCACAGCCTAAGAGGACCCCACAGTCCCAAAATGTGTACCAGGGCCAATATCACCCCCTACCACAGAGTTGGAGAATGCTCTGGTTAGGGGACTTGACCAGCACAAGGACTGGAACTTGGGAAGCATACTAGGCTGGGGTGCTAAAGAATACCAGAATGACTTCCAAGCAACACCCACCTGGGCTTGGGGGTAAGGGAGCACCAATATACAAGCCTGAGCCAACCATAGTAGAAGCCAATGGCAGTGTCCACTAGTACACACTTTTGAGAAGACTGGCATAAGCATCAACTGGTAAGACCAGATTCAGCATTAACTCTTTAGTTCATAGAGGTAGGGAAGATATTTCCAAACTATGGGAGAATTTCAATATTTAAACAACCAATATAACTAGGTGTATAGGTAAACATAAGTTGAATATTGACCTTGGGACCTTGGAAACCATATTAATGGCTCTGGAATCCATCCTAAGGATATGGAGAGCTACAAAAGTTTTAAGAGATCTGATGTATGTTTTTGACCAAAGCTTGCTGAGTACAGTTAGCACATATTGAAGGAAAAAGATAGGAGACACAGAAACCAGTTGAGATGCTCTTGCAAGGGTTCAGGTTCAAGATAAGAGTAGGAATGGATGGATATGAGAGATATTTAATATGTACAGTTCTCAAGACTTGGTGATAAACTAGACATGGGAGATAAGAAGAAGGAGGTTTCCAGAATGACTTCTAGTTTCCTTGCTTGGAAAATAAGAGATTATATCACCATTTACTAAGACAGGGAAATCAGAAGACAGAGCAGCTTTGAGGAGAGGATGTGACCAGTTTGGTTTGGGATATGTTAAGCTTGAGGTGCCTGTTACACATTTACACAGAGATCCAGTAGGCAATTGGATATGTGGGTATTGGGTGTGAAAGAAGCCTGGCGGGAGATGATGATTTGGGAATTTTTATACATTGAGTGCATGAAATTGCCCTGAAAGAGAATAATGAGTGAGAAAAAGATAGGTGTGAATCTTGAGTAAAAAAACAAAATGAAACAAAAAAAATGTAAGGAACAGGTAGAGAGTGAGGTACCACAAGGTTAGAGAGAAAAGCAAAATATTGTACAATAATAGAAGGCAAGAGAAAGATGTGTTGAGTATAGTAGATGAGCAGTTAGCATCCATTCCTCCCTTCTGTTCTATTTATCTTCCTATAGGGCTGAAGACTACTTTTCTGAGATTCACTTGCATCCTAGAAAAGTAGTCTTCAGCTGGTCTGGACACAAATTAGGCTACCAATTACATATATCACTCAAGATTTAGAAGGTGAAACTGAGGCAAAGGCTGATACTTTTGGCTAATTCCCATCGAAGTTGTGGAGCCTTTTTGCAATAACATTCCTCATCTAGGTGCTAGCTTCATGCCTCTTCAGTTGTTATGGTGGTAGTAGCAGCTTCCTAACACTTAATTTGTAGCCATAATAGTGTGTTCTAATTCCCCAACTTCCTAACTTTGCCAAAGGCACAATCTTTCCTGGCAGGCCAGTTGTGATGTCATTCTTAGAGATATAGCTACATCTCCAGCCCTTCCAACTTTAATAAACACCTGATTTCTATATTAAATCCCCTTCTGCTTAAAATATCTACAATTTCTTTTTGAATTCTGACTGATATGAAAAAAATACTTCGCAGAAGGATCCAGCATGTGTGTCTTTTCCCACACCATCAAGCAAATAACTCAATTCTGACACTATCTGACCAGACATAGTGTTAAATTCTACAGGTAAGGGGCTCAGTCCTATAAGACTGTCCCCCAACTTTGGATGGCAATGGCAAATCCAGGTTGCCACCTGGGCCTCTGACTGATAAGCTATAGGTTGGAGACTTCTACAACTCCCTCCTCAGGTTTGAGTAACTCATTAGGGTAGCTCACTGAACTCTGAGAAATATTTACTTAAGTTTACCCATTTATTATAAAAAGATATTGGGGGGCACCTGGGTGGTTCAGTCAGTTGTGTCCAACCCTTGACTTTGGCTCACATTATGATTTCAGTGTTGTGAGATTGAGCCCCGTGTTGGCTCAATGCTGGGCTTGGAGCCTGCTTCAGATTCTCTTTCTCCCTTCCCCTCTGCCCCTCTCTGTCTCTATCTCTCTCTCCCTCTCTCAAGAAAAAAAAAAAAAGAGTGTGGGGTGGATATTTAGGAATTGCCAAATGGAAGAGATGCATAGGGCAAGGTATGGGAAAATAGCAGGAGTTTCCATACCTTCTCCAGGTGCACCATCCATTGGACTTAACACTTTCACATGTTTGTGAACCTGGAGGCTCTCCCAATTTCATCCTTTTGGGTTTTTATAGAGTCTTTATTACAAAGGCACAATTGGTTAGATCACTGGCAATTGGTGATTGATTTAACCTTTAGCCTCTCTCCCTTCCTGGGAGGTTGGGGGGCCTCTCAAAGTTCCGACCATCCAGTCACTTGATTAGTTCTTATGGTAGCAAACCCACATCCTCTATGCTTTCCAAAAGTCACTTCATTAACATAAACTCAGGGATGATTGAAAGGTTTTCTTTCTGGTATCAAAACAACTCTTTGGGGGGCGCCTGGGTAGCTCAGTCCATTGAGTGTCTGCCTTCAGCTTGGGTAATGATCTTGGGGTCTTGGGATCGAATCTAGCATCAGGCTCCCTGCTCAGTGGGGAGTCTGCTTCTCCCTTTTCCTCTGCCCTTCATCCTGCTTGTGCTCTCTCTCACTTTCTCTCAAATATATACAGAAAATCTTAAAAAAAAAAAAAAAAAAGACAACTCTTTTATCACTTACAAAATTCCAAGAGTTTTAGTAGCTTTGTGCCAGAAATGGGGGCAAAGCAAATATGTATTTCTTATTATAAGTCACAATATCACAGGTCTTCACTGCACTTCATTTCTTTACAGGCTTCTTGTGCCACTCTAGAGTTTGTTTCATCTGTGAGCAAAAGGAAACCAATAACTAGTTTTAAAAAGAAGAATTACATGGGGATCCCTGGGTGGCTCAGCGGTTTGGCGCCTGCCTTTGGCCCAGGGCGTGATCCTGGAGTCCTGGGATCGAGTCCCGTGTCAGGCTCCCAGCATGGAGCCTGCTTCTCCCTCCTCCTGTGTTTCTGCCCCTCTCTCTCTCTCTCTCTCTCTGTCTATCATAAATAAATAAATTAAAAAAAAAGAATTACAAAAGCATACTTGCACATCTGAAAAACATCATTCAATCCAGGGAATGGTTGGGAATATAGCAGGCTGGACAGGGTTTACCCATTACAGTTTGTTGGTCAGTCCTCTGGGCAAATTATGAGGAGATCTAAACTTGGGCGGTGACAGTAGAGATGAAAGGAAAGGATAGATACAAGAGAATTTTAAGAAAAAATTTAACTGATTGACTTCAGTTAAAATTAAAGAATTGAGGTCATCAATGGTATTTTATGAGAAGTCCTATAAAGAGAAGTGCTATAGACTGAACATTTGTGTATCCCCAAAATTCACGTGTTGAAACCTGATCTCCAAGGAGATGCATTTGGAAATGGTGACTTTGGGAAGTGATTATGTCATGAGGGTGGAGCCCTCATTAATGGGATTAGTACCTTTACAAAAGAGACCCTAGAGAACTCCCTTATCCCTTTCACCATGTGAGAACACAACAAAAATATGACTGTCTATGAACCAGGGAGTGGGGGCTCACCAGACACTGGATCTGCCAGTGTCTTGATATTGGATTTCCCAAAACCATGAGAAAGAAATGGTTGTTGTTTGAGCCACCAACTCTATGGTAGTTTGTTATGGCACCCAAAATGGACTAAGACAAGAAAAATTCATACTAATAAGTACTTTAAGAAATTCAGTGTGGTGCTATTTATTGCCCTCATCAAAATAAGAAAGAAAAGCTTATTGAATATTCCATAATTATAGTCTAACAACAACAGGAGTAAGGTAAAAAAGTAATCCAGGTAGGATAAAGGTCTCAAATAAGATTCAAGTATACATACTCTGCATCTTGACTCATGATGCCATTTCCTCTCCATGGTTGAGATTTTCAGTGAAAAGGAAAAGATTTTATGAAGATAATACAATTATTGGGGTGCCTGGGTGGCTCAGTCAGTTAAGCATCGGACTCTTGATTTCAGCTCAGGTCCCTGATCTCAGGGTCATGAGATGAGGCCCCACTTCAGACTCCATGCTCAGCAAGGAGTATGCTTGAGATTCTCTCTCCCTCTACTCCTCCCCCACCCCCCGCCACTTGCATGAGAGTGCACACTGTATCTCTATCAAATAAGTCTTTTTAAAAAGATAATAAAATTTTTTGTAAAGCTTTTATTCTTTCAGAAATATGACATTCAAAGGCTTTTGATAATCTCAGGATAGAAAAGACATTCTTTTAAAAGATGGTTTACTTAAGTCATAAATGTGTTTGTTATGGAAGTGAATTTACCTGCTTAAGTTGTAAGTGAACTCAGTAATTATATTAATTAATCCACCATTTGATGTACTATATTAGATGGAAGGTACCTCATTGCTTAGTCTAGTTTTCTCCCTGCAGAGTGCTTGCAATCAAAACATACCTTGCCAATTTTGACCCACACACATACATGACAAAGCTTGTTTTTCTGTAGGTGGTAAAATAGTCAGGACTTGGTGTTTAATTTGAAAGATTAAGCAAGGAAGAATCTTCTGGAATGATGCTCAGGCTGCTGGCTTGCATAAGTAGGTGGAAAAGCTGTTCGGTGCAGCATGGGACACAGGAGGAGGAGCAAGTTTTCAAGGAAGACAGTGAGTTTGACTCTGAATATTTGAGATGCTTGTAGAACATCTGAATAGAACTGATTAACAAGCAAGCGGAAGAATGTGTATGGAACTCAGGAAAGAGATCTAGAAAGTTACATTTGGAGCAGTAAATATTGCCTTTAAGTTATCTAGGAGGAAATCAGCCATAGCATTGATGTTAAAAGATCAAAATGGCATGAAGGACCCTTCATCCTGTCCCCATCAAAGTCCAGAGTATAACAGGTACTCAGTAAGTATTTGTTGAATGAACAAATGTATGACTATCCCTGTTCCCCATAACCTGTTTCAAATATATTCCCAACACCTAATAAAACTGAAAATGCAAAGGCTAAAGTACCTTTTTTTTTTAAATTAAAGGATTGCCTCCAAGCCTCCAAGTTCTGCTGGAGAGGTAGTATAGCAACCACCATCAGTCACACAATTCCCCGATGGAATAATATTTGGGGAAAAGGAGGAACAAGTATGGAGGAAAGTGGGAGCCACAAAGGTCAGGCTGCTTCCTTCTCATCTTTTCCTGGGGTTGATTTGGCTTAGAAGCCTGAATCCCTCCACCGAGGGTGCTCATAAGTATACCAAAAGTCCCTCTCAGCCTTTCCATTACTTGCTTTCAAATGTACTTCTGGGAACCCCTGGGAATACCAACATAGTCTAAAGTCCAGCCTACCACCTCCACGTATTTTTTTTTTCATTTCTTCACAGCATTGATCTTCATAACTTAGCAACTTGAAAAGCCAAGGAACAGCATGCCCGTTCCAATAGTATTCTGAAACCTCTCAGGGGACTATCAAGATCCCAGAGGTTATAAGAGATGCCACATATTTGCAGGGTGGGGAGTGTGGACATGGGGGAATGGTAGTGAAAGAAAAGCTTTTGTTGCCGCTAAGAGATATTACCAAAGCCTCTCAGCCCAGTTGGAGTGAAAGGAATTAAAAACCAGGGTGGGAAGACTGCCCCACCTTCTGCTCTGATTTTGGCCATTGCTTATTTATTATACTTCAACTGCTTCTCTCCTTAAGTCATTGTTGGCTTTTGTCTTGAGGAGCAGCAGCTCAGAGAGCATAAACCTGCGCCTGGAATGTCTTTCTTTAGAAGCAGAAATGGAATATTTCTAGTATAACTTTTCCCCATGTGTCTTGTACAGTCCCGGGAGCAGCAGGTCTACAAGAGGGGAATTGAGAGTGAGGCCACTACCCATATCATGAAATCCTCCAAAACATTCTTCCTTGGTGCAAGTAGATTATTAATACAAACATATTTGGTAGGTAGGGGGAGTTCTGAATGGTCAGTGTAATAGGCTCAAGTTGAAACCTCTTCACCAGCTTCTTTCCTCTAGCTTCCTTCCCCAGATAGCAAAAGCTCGCTAAACATTTGCACAATGTACTGAGGGTTCAGTTGGATTAACATGGCTAACATGAAAAATCAGCCAATCCATCTCATAACTGGTTTGTTCTAAGGGCTCTAGTAAGAGCTCTGACTTTAAGAACACCTAGGAAAAAGACTCTTCCATGTTTCCTCTCCTCATCCTCCAAAATCCTAGTGAATTCATCTCCTGAGTTCAAATTATCCTCTTGCAAAGTGGACCCCAGATACTTGGGCCATCCTAACTCCAGCTGTTCTTTTATTTTTTTAATTTTATTTATTTATTTATTTATTCATGAGACACACACACAGAGAGAGAGAGAGAGACAGAGAGAGAGAGAGAGGCAGAGACACAGGCAGAGGGAGAAGCAGGCTCCATGCAGGGAGCCCGACTGGACTGGATCCTGGGTCTCCAGGATCACAACCTGGGCTGAAGGCGACGCTAAACCACTGAGCCACCTGGACTGCCCCTCCAGCTGTTCTTTATGGCCAAAGTTATCTGACTTAATTTAAACAATTGAGTGAGGGTTGATGGTGAAAGTTGATCACTTCAAGAATGGCCAGACTCTCAAATTCTCTGAGGCTCTAAATTCTTCTGAGGCTCTTCCCTCAGAATGTAGAGGTGTGAGGGAATGTTAGGTACACCCCCATCTGAGCAACACCCATTGTTTGAGGAGCCAAGACTTTATTTGCTGAAGAATAGCTAAGAAGTCTGATTTGGTTTTTCTGTTTTCATTTTGGGCCCCGGTGCTTGATTTTGCTTTGTGAGCCTCTCTAGGGACAGGTGCATCCCATCTGCTGACATCTTGTTGGCTCTGAGGTGACACATTCTCATTAAGACAGCTTCTATTTAATGTTATGTCTTCTGTTGTTTTGGTCTCTGCAACCTTCTCCTTTGCAGGTTTCTTTCCCTCCACTGGTCTCAGTGGACCGGAATGGACTACTTGACATTCTCCTGCTTTTAGTCCTCCACCTGTGTTCTATCAGTATGGAATATGGTAATTACTTGATTCATCTTCCAATTCACTGGACTATAAACAAGAGCCAGGAAAGCCAACAACTCCATTTTCCATTGGAAAATGCCCAAGGGCTGGTTAACGAGAGAGGGGTTCACAGGAAGGAAATTAATGGGTTGATGAGATTTCAGAGTGTGTGCTGGGGAGGATCAACCAGCAGGAAGTTTCATACATGAAGCTGAAACCAGGAATCTATACCAAAACTCAATTTAAAGTACAGACCCTCACTCAGATTTCCCCATGAGATTTACTTCTTAAGCATTCTATTAAAAGATAAGTGTTTGACTGAGTTAAGGCAGTTTGGTTTTAAAGTGGGAGAAGAGTACACTAAAAACTATGTTACTGTCATCATCATCATCACCATTGTTGTGTGTGTGTGTGTGTGTGTATGTATATACATATATATTTAAAGGTATATATATATATAATATATATTATAGGTATATAATTATACCTATACCTATTATACCTATACCTAATTATATATAAATATATACCTTTAAATATATATGTATATATACAAATATATGTATATACATGTACATGTATATGTATGTATATATGTATATACAAATATATACATATATATTTAAAGGTTACCTCCCTAGTTAGTGAGAGGTAACCTCTAAATCCTTGGAATTTCTCCAAGGATAGAAGTGTCTTTATTATTCATGGTGGACCCCTCAGACCGTAACTGAATTTGCACTAACAAGAGGACTCAGGGTGGAGGCTGGCTATGTCACAAAGTCTAATCATTTGATTAGAGATAAGGGCTTTGAGCGCAGGTGGGGAATAGAAAATTTTTTCAGCTGGTTCAAAAAAATGGAAGTTGTTCTCTTTTCACCAAAAAGTCAAAATCCATAAATTCCTTCTTATCATTGAGGAGCACCTCAGGATGTAAACAAACTTATGGATGTAGAACACAACACTATACACCTAAAGAAAATATGTATAGGGTGAAAAGCAACAGGCATTTTACAGGCTTGCATTGAATGTGCCAGAATGCACAAATCTAGGAAGAGAAAAATTAAAGTTATAGGCCAACTTGATGAAAACTATATTTAAATGAGATCATTTTCCATTATGTAAGACAAAGAATAAATATTCCTAATATACAAAAAATTCTAATCAAAAAGAAAAGGTTAAGATTCCTTAGAAAAAAATGGCAAAGCGGGGAATATAGACAAATTTAAAAATTGGTAACATAGAGAAAGCAGGAAAATGGCAGGAGAGTAGGAGTACCCTAAGCTCACTTTGTCCCACAAACACTAGATAACTATAAAATCATCCTAAATACTAGAAATCTACTTGAAGACTGACAGAACAAATTTTACAACTAAAGGGAGAAAAGAGGCTACATGGAAGAAGGTATAAAGTCCAGAGACATAGTTTAGGAGAGAAACAGATCATGGCTGCTGCGGAGGGAACCATGGTTGTGAAGAGAGAGAAAGAGAGAGAGAGAGAGAGAGAGAGAGAGAGAGAGGAAGGGAGCACATGGGAACACAGAAAGGAGAGTGTTTCTCCAAAGCCATTGGCTTGGGAAAAGAGAGGCACTAAATTTTGTGAGTTCTTGTAACCAGTGGGGCTTAAAGCATGGAGTTGTAAAGGTCAGCAGGCTTGGCTGGGATAGACCTCTGAGTCTACTGCCTTGCTCCTGAAAAGAAGCCTGGCAAACAACCTGGGGGAAGACAGCCTGACAACAGTAATCTGAATAGTGCTTGGGGCACACAGTGGGGAGATATTCCCTCTTCTTGGACATGTCCCTGAAAGCAGCACTCATGGAGACACCTCTTCAGGAACAAAGAAGCTGGCCTGCATTGTTTCCCTCTCCCATCCCTCAGCATAAACACAAAGCCACCTGCAGGAAGCAGCATGGAAGTGACATTGGCTTCCTAACTTGCTTACTCGAAGCCTCTCTGCCCCAGTGGAACTTCCCTTCTTAATCATGCTTACTTCAGTCCCAGTGCAGTAGACCCCTACCCATACCACATCTCCTGACCAGAGAGTCTTACAGGGCCTCAGTTGGTGGAGGTAGTGATAGGTGTCATTTTGCAAGCAGACAGAAGCACACCTAGCTAAAATTTGCTACATTCATACCAGGAAACAAGCACTTCCCACAGCAGGCAAAGAGAGCCTCTGCAGATAACTGGCCCTAAGGATGGAACATCCAGAACACAACAGCAGAGCACACACAGCACATACTGGAGACACTCAACTGAAGTACCAGGCCCTGGACACTATATGACCTCTTCTATGACCTTTTCTTCAGAAGGCCATTTCTTTCAGGACCAAGAAACATAACTGGCTTTTCTAACACAGAAAAGAAAGCAGAGACTTAGACAAAATACAAAGGTATTGGAATTTATCCCAAATGAAAGAATAAGGTAAGGCCACAGCCACAGATCTCAGCAAAACAGATATAAGTAATATGTCTGATGGAGAATTTAAATAAACAATTGTAAGGATACTCACTGTGCTTGAGAAAATAATAGAAGACATAGTGAAACCCTTACCACAGAGATAAGAATTGAAAAAGAATCAGAGATAGAGTGCAATAAATGAGATTAGAGACATACCGGATGCAATGAACAGCAAGCTAGAAGCAGAGGAATGAATTAATGACTTAGAAGACAAAGTAATGGAAAGCAATGAAGCTGAACAAAAGACAGAAAGAAGAATTATGCAACAGGAAGATAGACTCAGGGAACTCTGTGACTCCATCAAACATAATATCATCCATATCATAGGAGACCCAGAGAAAAAAGGGAAGAAAATTTACTTGAAGAAATAGTAGCTGAAAACTTCCCTAATATGGGAAAGGAAACAGACATCCAGATCCAGGAGGCACAGAGAACTCCCATAAAAATCAATAAAAGCAAGCCACACCAAGACATATTGTAATTAAATTTGCAAAATATACTGATTTAAAAAAAAGTCTTAAAAGCAGCAAGACAAAAGAAGTCATTAACTTACAAGAGAAAACCCATGAGGCTAGCTGGAGATTTTTCAACAAAATCTTGGTAAGCCAGAAGGGAGTGGCATGATATATTCAAAGTGCTGAATGGGAAAAATCTGCAGGCAAGAATATTCTATCCAGTAAAGCTGACATTCAGAATAGAAGGAGAGGTAGAGTTTCCCAGACAAAGAAAAACTAAAGGAGTTCATGATCACTAAACCAGCCCTGCAAGAAATATTAAAGGGCACTCTTTGTGTGGAAAGGAGTATAAAGGCAAAAAACACAAAGGCAGTAAAAATGAATATTCCTGTAAAAATCAGTAAAGGAATTCACACATAAAAAGTATATAAAAATATAGTAACTACCTAAAACATGGGGAGGAGAGGAGAAAAGAATGAGTTCAAACTTGAATGACCATCAACTTAATATAAACTGTTATTTGCAGAAGAGACTATATACAAATCTAATATATCAAAACTCACTAATAAACATGCAAAGAATACGGAGAAATCCAAATATGAATTAAAGAAAATCAGCAAAACATGAAAGAGAAAGACACGGGACACCTGATGGCTCAGCTATTGAGCGTCTGTCTTCGGCTCAGGGTGTGATCCTGGGGTCCTGGGATCGAGTGCCACATTGGGCTCCCTGTGGGAAGCCTGTTGCTCCCTCTGCCTGTGTCTCTGCCTCTCTCTGTGTGTCTCTCATGAATAAATAAATAAAATCTTTTTAAAAAGATAGACAAGAAAGCATAAGAGAAAATGTCCAGAAACAGCCACAAAATGAGTAATAAAATATCAATAAATATATATTTATCAATAATTACTTTGAATGTAAATGGGCTCAGTGCTCCAATCAAAATACATAGGATAACAGGGTAGATAAAAAAAGAAAAAGACTCCTCTATATGCTGCCTACAAGAGACTCATTTTAGGCCTAAAGACACCTGCAGATTGAAAGTGAGGGGTTGGAGAAACATTGGTCATTCAAATGGATGGCAAAAGAAAGCCAGAGTAGCAATACTTAGACAAACTAGACTTTATTTTTTTAAGATTTATTTATTTGATGGGGGGCCATAGAGAGGAAGGAAAGAATCCTTGAGCAGACTCCCCACTGAGCATGGAGCCCAACACAGGGCCTCATGAGATCATGACCTGAGCTGAAATCAAGATCACCCTCCCAACTGACTGAGCCACCCAGGCACCCAGACAAACTAGACTTTAAAACAAAGACTGTAACAGGAGACAAAGACAGCCCTATATGATAATAAAATGGACAATCCAACAAGAAGATATAACAATTGTAAATATGACCCAAAATATATAAAATAGTAACATAAAGGAACTAACTGATAATATGATATTAGTAGGTGACTTTAACCCCCCCCCCACTTACATCAATGGACAGATCATCTAAACAGAAAATAAAAAAGGAAACAATGGCTTTGAATGACACACTGCACCAGATGGACTTAACAGATATATTCAGAACATTCCATTCAAAAACAGCAGAATACACATTCTTTCAAGTGCACATGGAACATTCTCTGGAATAGATCACATATTAGGCCACAAAACAGACCTCAACAAATACAAAGTGATTGAAGTCATACCATGCAATTTAGTGACCACAATATAATGAACTAGAAGTCAACCCAAGAAAAAATCTGGAAAGACACAAATACATAGAGGTTAAACAACATGCTACTAAACAACAAATGGGCCAACCAGGAAATCAAAGAAGGAATTTTAAAAATACACAGAGGGGTACCTGCGTGGCTCAGTTGATTAAGCATCTGACTCTTGATCTCAGCTTAGGTCTTGATCTCAGGGTCATAAACTTGAGCTCCATGTTGGGCTCCATGCAGGGTATGGAGCCTACATTTTAAAAAATGCATGGAAACAAATAAAAATGAAAACACAACAGTCAAAACATTTGGGATGCAGCAAAAGTGATCCTAAGAGGGAAATATATACCAATACAGGCCTACTACAAGAAGCAAGAAGCATCTCACAAAACAACCTAACTTACCCCTAAAGGAACTAAAAAAAGAACAAACAAAGCCCAAAGCCAGCAGAAGGAAGGAAATACTAAGGATAAGAGCAGGAATAAATGGCACAGAAACTTAAAAAACAATAGAATAGATAAATGAAACCAGAAGAAGCTGGTTCTTTGAAAAAAATTAATAAAATTGATAAACCTATAGGCAGACTTACCAAAAAGAATGGGCCTAAATTAATAAAATGACAAACGAGAGAGAAGAAATAACAACCAATACCACAGAAATACAAACAACTATAAGGGAATATTATGAAAAATTATATGCCAGCAAATTGGACAACCTAAAAGAAATGGATAAATTCCTAGAAATATATAAATTAACCAAAATAGAAACAGGAAGAAATAGAAAACTTGAACAGACCAATAACCAGCAATGAAATTGAATCAGTAATCAAGAAAATTCCAACAAACCAAAGTTTGGCAAATTCTACCAAACATTTAAAGAAGAGTTAATGCCCATTCTTCTCAAACTATTCCAAAAAATAGAAAAGGAAGAAAAGCTTCCAAGTTAATGAGGCCAGTATTACACTGATACCAAAACCAGATTAAAAACATTACTGAAAGAGAGAACTACTGGTCAGAATCCCTGATAAACATAGATGCAAATTTCTCAAAATACTAGCAAGCTGAATCCAACAGTACAATAAAAGAATCATTCACCACAATCAAGTGGGATTTATTCCTGGGTTACAAGGGTGGTTCAGTATTCACAAATCAATCAATATGTCACATTAATATAAGAAAGAATAAGAACCATATTCTTTCAATAAATGCAGGAAAAGCATTTGACAAAGCACAATATCCATTCACGATAAAAACACTCAACAATGTAGGGTTAGAGGGAACAAACTTCACCATAATAAAGGCCGTCTATAGGAAAACCCACAGTTGAGTGGGAGGATGGGGTAACTGGATGATGGGCATTGAGGAGGGCATGTACTGTGATGAGTACTGGGTGTTACATGTAACTAATGAATTACTGAGCTCTACATCTGAAACTAAGTACACTGTATACAGTACACTGTATATTGGCTAATTGAATTTAATTAAAAAAAGACACCCCCCCCAAATCAATATCATCTGCAATGGGAATAAACAAAGCTTTTCTTTTATGGTCAGGAAAAAGATAGGAACATCCGCTCTCACCCCTTTTATTCCACATGGTACTGGAAGTCCTAGCCCACAGCCATAAGACAACAAAAAGAAAGAAAAGGCATCCAAATTGGCAAAAAAATAAGCAAACATTCCCTATTTGCAGATGACATGATACTATATACAGAAGCCCTAAGGGCTCCACTGAGAAACTATTAGAACTGATAAGTGAATTCATAAATCCACAGCATACAAAATAATGTACAGAAACCTGTTGCATTTCTATACACCAATAATGAAGCAGCAGAAAGAGAAATTAAGAATCCCGTTTTCAATTGTGCCGATAATAATAAGATACTTAGGAATAAAGCTAACCAAAGATGTGAAAGACCTATACTGATGGGAAAAATTGAAGGTGACACAAAGAAATGTAAACACATTCCATGCTCATGGTTTGGAAAGACCAACATTGTTAAAAAGTCCATACTACCCAGAAAAAAAATCTACACATTTAATGTAATCTTTACCAAAATAACACCAGCATTTTTCACAGAGCTAGAACAAACAATTCTAAAATTTGTATGGAATCAAAATAGAATAGCCAAAACAACCTAGAAATAGAAAAACCTGGAGGCATCACAATTCCAAACTTCAAGTTATATTACAGAGCTGTAGTAATCAAAGTAGTATGTTATGGGCACAAAGATAGACATACAGGTCACTAGCACAGAATAGAAAATCCAGTAATAATCCCACAACGACATGGTCAATTAATCTTCAACAAAGCGGGAAAGAATATCCAAGGGGGAAAAGAATGTCTCTTCAACAAATGGTGTTGGGGAACTGGACCACAAGAAGCAAAAGAATGAAAGTGGACCACTTTCTCACACTGTACACAAAAATAAATTCATAACAGGTGAAATACCTAAATGTGAAGCAGGAAACCATCGAAATCCTAGAGAACACAGGCAGAAACCTCTTTGACCTTAGTCAAGCAACTTCTTACTAGACACGTTGCCAGAGGTAAGGGAAACAAAAGCAAAAGTGAACTATTGGGACTACATCAAGATAAAAACTTCTGTACAGCAAAGGAAATAATCAACAAAGCTGAAAGCAGCCTACGGAATGGGTGAAGATATTTGCGAGGGCGTATCTGATAAAGGTTTAGTATCCAAAATCTATAAAGAAAGAACTTCTCAAACTGAACACCCAAAAAACAAATAATCCAGTTAATAAATGGGAAGAAGACATGAACAGATATTTTTCCAAAGAAGACAGCCAGATGGCTAATAGGCACATGAAAAGTTGCTAAACATCACTTATCATTACGGAAATAGAAATCAAAACCACAGTGAGATACCACCTCACACCTGTCAGAATGGTTAAAATTCACAGCACAAGAAACAACAAATGTTGGGGAGAATGTGGAGAGAGGGGAATCCTCTCTTACACTGTTGATGGGAATGCAAACTGGTGCAGCCACCCTGGAAAACAGTGTGGAGGTTCCTCAAAAAGTTAAAAATAGAGCCACCCAATGACCCAGCAATGAGTAATTGGATAAATACTAGGTATTTATCCAAAGGTTACAAACATAGTGATTCAGAGGGGCACCTACACCCCCAATGTTTATAGCAGCAATGTCCACAATAGCCAAATTATGGAAAGAGCTGAGATATCCATCAATAGGTGAATGGATAAAGATGTATATCACACATACATACATATACACATATACATACATACATACTATGGAACATTACTCAGCCATCAAAAAGAATGAAATCTTGACATTTATAACGACATGGATGGAGCTAGAGTGTATTACGCTATGTGAAATAAATCTGCCAGAGAAAGAAATACCATATGATTTCACTCATAAGTGGAATTTAAGAGACAAAACAGATGAACATAAAGGAAGGGAAAAAAGAGCGAGAGGAAAACAAACCATAAGAGACTCTTAACTATTGAGATTAAGGATGTTGAATAATAATTAATCACCTACTGAACCAGAAAGTACCAGACCAGAAGGTTCACTAGAGAATTCAACTAAACAGTTAAGGAAGAAAATATACTCATTCTCTACAACCTCATTTAGAGGATAGAAGCAAAGGGAATATTTCCTCACTCAGTCAGCAAAGTCAGCACTGCCCTAATATCAAAACCAGACAAACACATTATAATAAAAGAGAACTACAGACCAGTATCTCTCATGAACATAGACACAAAAGCCCTCAGCAAAATATTAGCAAATCAAATTCAACAATGTATAAAAAGAATTATACCTCATAACCAAGTGGGCTTCATCCCAGGTATGTAAGACTGGTTCCATAGTCAAAAATCAAATACTCCTGCATGTCAATAGGCTAAAGGAGAAAAATAATGTGATCCTATCAATAGGTGCATAAAAAGCATTTGACAATCCAAAATTACAGTGTGTCACTGTAGGTTTATTAGTTGTAACAGATGTTCTAGTTTTGTGTGGGATGGTGATAATAGAAAGGTGAGGCAGTGTGGAGGCCGGGGATATATGGGAAATCTCTACACTTTCCTTTTCCTTCTGCTATGAACTTATAACTACAGTAAAAAAAAAATAGTCTTTAAAAATTCAAACAACATATAAATGAAAATCACCTGTAATTCCACCTCACGAGGAGAACAATTGCTAACATTTGCCAGACAACTACCCAGACCTGCTTTTCTGTGTATATATGTGTACACATATAAACACACACACACACACACACACACACACAATCAAAACGGGAATATGCTATGCATGCTTTTTCAATACTTGCTTTTTTATTCAAAAAGCATTGTAGCCACAAATATGGATCTATGTCTTCATTTTAAACTGTCGTATATTACTCCAAATGTGGGGAATGTACCATAATCTGTTTTCATCATCTACAAATAGATACACCGCATCCATGTATGTGTATGTGTGGATGTGTATGCATATGTGTACTTGTCTAATTACATTATAAATTTCTAGAAATGAGATTAATGGGTGAAAGGCAATGTTCATGCACCATTTTGATGCATAGTGACAAATTTCCCACTAGAAAGGTTATACCAATTTATACATCTAACACCATTAATAAGAGTATTCGTTCACTTTCCCAACACTAGACATTGTCAATCTTTTTAGTTTTTGCCAGTATTTTAGGCAAAGAAGAGATATGTCTTTCAGTGAAAGCTTATTATTATTTTTTATTTTAATTCCAGTATAACTAACATACAATGTTATTTTAGTTTCAGGTATAAAATACAGTGATTCAACAATTCTATATATTACTCAGTGCTTATTATAAGAAGTGTAGCCTTGATCCCCTTCACCAATTTCACCTGTCAGCCCACCCACCTCTCCTCTGGAGACTGTCAGTTTGTTCTTTATAGTTAAGAGTTTGGTTTTTTGTTTGCCTCTTTTTTCTTTGCTCATTTGTTTTGTTCTGCAAATTCCACAAATGAGCCCAATGATATGGTATATGTCTTTTTCTGACTTATTTCACTTAGCATTAGATCCTCTAGATATATCTATGTTGTTGCAAATGGCAAGACCTAATAGATACCAGCCTGTTTAGATTGTCTCTTTTTGTGTGTGTGAGTTTTAGAAGATTGTGTCTCTCAAGGAATTAGTCCATTTGATCTAGGCTTCAAATTTGAAGGCATAGAGTTGTTCAGGTACTACTTTATTGTGTTTTAAACATCTGCAGGATTTGTAGAAATCTCCCCTCTTTCATTTCTGATATTCGTAGTCTGTGTCCTCTCTCTCTCTTTTTAAGATTTTATTTATTTATTCATGAAAGACACACAGAAAGAGAGAGGCAGAGCACAGGCAGAGGGAGAAGCAGGCTCCATGCAGGGAGCCCAATATGGGACTGATCTGGGGTCTCCAGGATCATGCCCAGGGCTGAAGGTGGCGCTAAACCGCAGTCACCCAGGCTGCCCAATGTCCTCTCTCTTTTTTTCTTAGTCTGGCTAGAGCTTACCAATTTTAGTGATTTTTTTCCCCCAAGAACTATTTTGGGTTTTGTTGATTCTCCATTGATTTCCTATTTTTGAGTTTACTGGTTTCTGCTCTAATTTTTATTTTTTTTTTCCTTCAACTTACTTTGGATATAATTTTCTCCTCCTTTTTAATGTCCGAAAGTGTAAAGTTTGATTATTGATTTACATTTTTCTTTTTAAAAATATTTTATTTATTAGTTTTTATTATATTAAATATTAAATATTTATGTATTATTTATTAGAGAGAGAGAGGCACAGGCACAGGCAGAGGGAGAAGCAGGCTCCATGCAGGGAACCCGACGTGGGACTCGATCTGGGGTCTCCAGGATCACACCCTGGGCGAAAGGCAGGCGCTAAACCGCTGCGCCACCGGGGCTGCCCCTCCTTTTTAAAATAGATACAGTCAGTGCTATACATTTCTCTTTAAGCACTGCATTTGTTGCATCCTACAAAATTTGGTAAGTTCTTTTCATTTTCATTTAGTTCAAAATATTTTAAAATTTCTCTTGAAATTTCTTCTCGCCCATAAACAAGTGTGTTGCTTACTGTCTACTCAGGAGATTTTCCAGTTATCTTTCTGTCATTGATTTCTTTTCTTTCTTTCTTTCTTTCTTTCTTTCTTTCTTTCTTTCTTTCTTCCTTCCTTCCTTCCTTCCTTCCTTCCTTCCTTCCTTCCTTCCTTCCTTCCTTCCTTCTTTCTTTCTTTCTTTCTTCTTTCTTTCTTTCTTTCTTTCTTTTTTTCTGTCATTGATTTCTAATTTCATTCCATGGTGGTCTGAAAGCAGACGTTGTATCATTTCCCTTTTTTCAAATTTGTTAAAGTATGTTTGATGGCCCCATAATGTAATCTTTTTTGGTAGATGTTCCATGTGAGCCTGAGAAGAGTGTGTTTTCTGCTGTTGTTGGATGAAGTAGTCTACGTCAGTTATAGCCAGTTGATTGGTGGTGTCACTGATTTCAATACGTTCTTACCAATTCTCTGCCTGCTTCACCTCTTTCTGTGACAGGAGTGTTGAAGTCTTCAGTTATGATAGTGGATTCATCTGTTTCTCTTTGCAGTTCTATCGGGTTTTGCCTCTTGCTTTCTTATTAGATGCATACATGTTAAAGATTATTAAGTGTTCTTAAAGAATTTACTCCTGTATAATTATGTAATACCCTTCTTTATCCCCAAGAATTTTGCTTGCTTTGAAGTCATCTTTTTCTGAAACTGATACAGCTAGCTCCTACCTTCTAAAATTTTGAAGTGTTAGTATGGTATATTTTCCTCCATCCATTTGGTTTTTATTTATACGTGTTGTTATATTTAAAGGGGGTTTCTTGTACACAAGATATAATTGGGTCTTGTTCTTTGATACACTCTGACAGTCTCTGTCTTTTCATTGGTGCCTTTAGACCACCGACATTCAAAGTGATACTGTTATAGTTGGATTGGCATCTACCATATGCAGTACTGTTTTCCATGTTCTCTGTTAGTATTTTTGTCTTCCACTCCTTTTCTCCCTTTTGTGGTTTTAACTGAGCATGTTATATGATTCCACGTTCTTTCCTTTCTTAGCATATCAGTTACAAACTTTTTTTTCTTACTTTTTAAGTGGCTGTTCTAGAGTTTGCAATTTACATTTACAACTAACCCAAGTTCACTTGTAAATAACACTTCACTGCTTTGTGGGCAGTATAAACACCTTAGAGTGACGAAATAATCCTAGTTTCTCCCTTCCATCCCTTATATTATTGGCATCATTCATTTCACCTTTATATGTATGTACCTAAGACATCTACATAAGCATACATAATTGAATATGTTGCTCTTACTTTGAATAAACTGTTATCTATTAGATCATTTAAGAATAAGAAAGTAAAAGTTTACCTTCACTTATTCCTTCTTAAGTGCTCTTCCTTTCTTTATGTAGATCTCAGTTTTGACTTACCTCGTTTCTTTTCTCTGAAAAACATTTCCTGCAAGGCAGGTTTACTGGCAAATGATTCTGTCAATTTTTGTCTGAAAAAGTTTTTATTTCTCCTTCATTTTTGAAGGATAATTTTGCAAGATACAAAATTCTAGGTTGGTGGGGGGATTTTCTCTCAATATTTTATTTTATTTTATTTATTTACTTTTAGAGAAAGAGAGAATGAGCTCAAGTGGGAGGCAGAGGGAGAGAATATCAAGTGGACTCCATGCTGAGCTTGGAGCCTGATGCAGGGCTTGATCTCATGACCCTGAGAATGACCTGAGCTGAAATCAAGAGTTGGACACTTTACCAACTGAGCCACCCAGGTACCCCTCTCTCAATATTTTAAATACTTTGCTCCACTTTCTTCTTATTTGCATGAAATCCTCTATAAGATGTCGATTTTCCCCTCTAGCTTCTTTGATGATTTTTTTCTTTATCTTTGATTTTCTGCAGTTTGAAAATGACATGCTTAAGTATAGTTTTGTTTTGCTTTGTTTTTTTCTGATTTTGGTTTATTGTATTAATGCTGCTTGGTGTTTTCTGAGCTTCCACAATCTGTGACTTGGTATCTAACATTAATTTGAGGAAATTCTCAATTATTATTTCAGATTTTTTTTTTCTATTCTTTTCTCTCTTTCTTCTTCCTCTGGTATTCCCATTTTGCATATGTTATACTTTTTTTCTAGTTGTTCTTGGATATCCTGTTCTATTTTGTGCAGTTTGGGTTCCCTTCACTTTCTAGTTTTGGAGTTTTCCAAAACTATGGAGATATCCCCAAGCTCAAAAATTCTTTCTTCAGGCTTGTCCATTTACTATTCTAATAAGCCTGCCAGAAGCATTCTTCATTTCTGTTAGTGTTTGTTTGTTTGTTTGTTTTACCTCTAACATTCCTTTTGGTTCTTTCTTAGGATTTCTCTCTCTGTTTACATTGCATGTCTGTTCTTTTATGTTCTCTAATCGTTGAAGACCTTATAGCATATTAAATTGTAGTCATTTTAAATTCCTGATCTCATAATTCCAACTTCTCTGCCATGTCTGGTTCTGAGAGTTGTTTTGTCACTTCAAATTGTACTTTTTGCTTTTTAATATGCCTTGTAATTGTTTCTTGATAACTGGGTATGATGTACTAGGTGGAAGTGCTCCAAATAGGCTTTTGTAATGGGGTGAAGTATGGGTAGGGGAAGCATTGAGTAGTCCTAGCATTAGGTCCTGGACTTTTAGTGAGTCTTTGCCTCTGGACTGGGAACTTTATATGTGTTTCTTAGGGTTCTTTCTCCTTATGTGGGACGGGATGGCTAGCGTGGGCTGGAGTTAGGTATTTCCCTTCCCCCAGGTCAGTTAGCCTCTGATTATATCCCAGCAGTTTAGGCATTGGTTAGTTTCTCCCGAGGGCAGATCTTATGAAAAGAACTTTGTGTATTTCCAAATAGTTCTTTTCTCCTCCTCTTGCTAGAAGCACAAGGAGATTTTTCTCCAATATTTACTGTGAGAATCTGGTCAAACACCCAGAGGTAAATCTCACAAAGTTTTGGAGGCCCCCCCCCCCATGACTGGATACCCCTGGAGTTTTTAATTCTCAGAGTTGTTCAAACTGAGCTTCCAGCAACTTGTCAATAATTGTTCAAGTTTTCCTATCCTGGCACCAATTTCCTCAGTGGTTTCTATTTATGAGATTCTGCTGTTTTCCCATCTCTCTGTTTTCCCATCTCTCCGATCTTAGGAGCAGCAGTGTGCCATGTGTCTTCTCTTCCCTTACAGATCCAAGAGGAGCTACTGATTTTTCAGTTTGTTGTTAGGACAGAGTGGTGACTTCCATGCTTCTTGCATGCAGATATGGAAATCAGAAGTTCTTGAATTTTTTTTAACTATGAAACAGACTTGGTTCATAATCAGAAACAATAGCTAATTTCATTTTGGAATTTTTTTAAAGTGAAAACTTTTAGAGATTTCAGACGGATAAGAGACAGTTCTCCATAATTATTCTTAAAGATTGATATTTTAAAAACTGTCATTTCAATCCCATTTAATATGGCACACACACACAAAAACCAAAAACAGAAAGACAGCCAAAAGCATCAGTGAATGATGCAGAATAGCAAAAGCCTAAATGAGAATAGTTCCTATTTCCTTAAACACATAGCTAAGAGTTTTATTTAACCTCAAAATCACACTGTCCTGTTAAAACCAAATAACCCGATTTAAAAATGGAATGTAATTTGAATAGACACTTGTCCAAGAATATTTACGTATGGCCAGGAAACACATGAGAAGATGCTCAACATCATTAGTTTTTAGTAAATTGCTGTTCAGAAGCCAATTTAGTAAATTGCTGTTCAGTGGATACTACTTCTCATCCACTAGTATGGCTATAATTAAAAAGACGGGCAATAATAATAACAAATGTAAAGAAGAATGTGAAGAAAACGGAACCCTCAAACATTGCTGGTAGGAACGAGAAATACGGCACCTACTTTGGAAAACAGTTTGGCAGTTCCTTTAAAAGTGAAACATGGTGGTGCATGTGGGTGGCTCAGTCAGCTAAGCATCTGCTTTTGGCTCAGGTCATGATCCCAGGGTCCTGGAATCGAGTTCCGAACTGGGTTCCCTGCCCAGTGGGGAGCCTGCTTCTCCTTCTCCCTCTGCCCTTTCCCCCTGCTCATGCTCCCTTTCTCACTCTCTCTTTCAAATAAATAAATAAAATATTTTAAAAAGTGCAACATAGAGATCCATATGGTCTAGCAAATTTCCTAGGTATTTACCTTAGAGAATTGAAATACGTTTGCCCATATAAAAACTTTGACACAAATGTTGATAACAGCATTATTCATCATAGCCAAACATATAAACCCAAATATCCATCAACTGATGATTCGATAAAATAAGATCTATCCATACAATGGGATATTTTCATTAATAAAGGAAAGTGCCAGTGCTTGCTGGATGGATGAAAGTGGATGAAATCCTGAAAATATTAGGCTAAGTGAAAGAAACCAGATACAAAAATCCATACATTGTATCATTTCATTGATAGGAACTATCCAGAATAGCAAAATCTAAAGGGATAAAAAGAGGATTGGTAGTTGGAGGGAGGAGTCAGGAGTGACTACCAAGGGATAAGGGTTTCTTTCTGGAGAGATATAAATGTCCTGGAATTAGACAGTGATGATAGTTGTCCAACCCTGTAAATGTACTAAAACTTGCTGGATTTAACACTTAAAATTTTTTTTTAAGTTTTACTAAGAAAATACTTTTTATGTCTTTTTTATTACATAAATACCTTATATTTCCTCCCTCTACCCCAAAATCCAGAAAAAATAAAAAAGCAAAGAAGTTAGTTATCTTGCCACTGAGAGATAGGCACTGTTAATGTTTTTATTTGAAAATAAATATATTTTAAATTTTTATTAAAAATAAAATTGTAAAATAAAAATATTTTACAACCTTCCAATTTTTAAAAGTTTGTTTTTATGAAAATAAAACCATATTAAATGTCAACCAGTTCTCTTGAGGCCCCTGACTAGCTGTCATCCTGAACTTTTGCTCTGTTACCATCCTGGGAATTCCTTTTGCTGCTCTTGTGATCCTGTTTCCCGCTTCCCCAGTGTCTTATCTTCTTGCCTGTGGTAGTCCCTTGCTCAGAGGATGTGACGGGATGGCCGCTGAGCCACACTGCTGCACTCTGGGCTGGTGGTACTTGGCCTGTGACACAGAGATGTCCCCAGGGGATCTTGCTTCCCAGTCATCCTGGAGATCTGCTGTTTCTCTCCGTTTGGATCTCCGATTTCTTTTGTCTCTCTGATCTTTCTTTAGTCTTCCCCTTTCTGATTTGAATCTCTTCTTTTCAGTATAGCCTGTTCTGCAGTAAATTCTGGAAAAAAAGATGCATGGAAGGTAAATTTTTTGAGACCTTGACAGTTTAAAAATGCCATTAGTCTTTGCCCACATTTGATGATAGTGTGGATAGATTGAAAATTCCAGGTTCAGAGTTTTAAAGGTGTTGCTTATTACCTTCTGGCTTCTAGTGCTGGCACATGGCAGGCCCTTCCAATCTGGAAAATCTTGTGCTTTGGTCTGGGAGGTTTTCTTGAATTATTTCATGAGCAATTTCCTCCTTCCATTTTCTCTGTTTTCTCTTTCTGGAATTTCTGTTATTTGGCATTTGGGCCTGTTTTTTGAATTTTTTTTATTTATCTCTTAGACAAATCCTCTTAATTTTCTATTTCCTTTGTATTCTTGCTTTACTGTCTAAGGCCAGAGTTCAACTACATCTTCCGTCTCTTCTTCACATGATGGCAAACATCACAATCTTAATTCCAGGAGGCCTTTTGTTCACTGAACAGAATTGTGGATGAGAGGAAAGAGCACATGACGCTCCATTCTTTTTTCATGGACACAGTATCTTAGCTGTCTGATAAAGCACTTGTGATGGGTTTCTTTAAATATATATATATATATATATATATATATATATATATATATATATTCTTCCTCTTTCCCCCGAGTTGCTTTCTCTTTGTTTGCATCTCTCTCTTCCAAAGTAGAGACTTGCCTTAGATGTCTGGTATTCTTGGAATGTTCATGATTCAGATTTGGGGGCTATAAGGCTGTTTGAATGCTCTGAATGTGTAGGTTGGGCTTGACAGTTCTAAGCTCTACTGTAGGGTGGTGTGAGTAGACCATTTGTTGGGAAAGACCCCCACTTTGGACCAGCAGATAAAGCAGAGTTTTCTTCCTATTTTCTTCCAAGAGTCAAAGGACTGAGTGTCATACTATGGGACAGAGGGAGGGAAGAGCTGGACGTGTCTACATTCAGTATTCAGCAAATAACAGACACTTAATCCCTCTGTTTTAGGTATTCACTGTGCCTGTCAACCCATTAATAGCCCCAGTTCCAGAAGAAGCTAGTACTGCTTGTTCCTGAGACATTAGGTTTGGTTCTTAGCTCTCTTCAGCACTAGTTTAAGATTATTCTTTCCTAGGTCTAGGAAGGAAGGGTTATTACGGCAGAAAAGCTGAGAACAAGAATCAAATCTTAGTTTTGACATTTCTAAAGTCTAAACCCCAAGGGACCTAGCTGATGTCATCATGCAGGAAAAACTCAAACTTGGAAATAAGACAAAAATGATGACTGTGTGACCTTTCTAAAAAGTCTGTGAAGGGCTATCTGACTCACTCAGGGAATGTCCCTTTGGTTGTGGCCCAGACATTGTACAACTCTGGTAAGCTAAAGATTAACTTGTAGAAAAATGATAAGGTGTGATGATATATTTAAGGTGGATGCGGGGAGGGCTGGAAGATAGAGGATAAACACAACACTTCCTGTAGAGCACTAGCTTTTTAAATATCTATTTAATAATCCTATTTCAGAGTTCCTTTCTTACTATGTAACCTCCGTTTCTCAAATTTTCTTCACACCAGCTTTTGTCTTGCTGCTAGTCCCTTTGTTAGTGACTTAACAAAATTTTGGCATGAACTTGCGCTCTATGGGAACTATAGTTTTTTGTTTTTGATGTGTTTTTTTTTTTAACAGTTTGAGAATTGTTCTTTAACACCATAAATGAAATATCTGGAAAACTAATGCTCAGTAATAATAGGTTGCGTTTCCTGACTTTCCTCCCCAGATTAAATGAAAGTTCCCCAGGCTGGAAGAGAGAAGAGTCAGGGGAGCCAGATAGCTTAGAAACTGGAAGGTGCTAAGAAGAGCTATGGAATGTAAGTAATTTACTTTTTATACAGTGCATCATTCCGTACTTCTGTTGTATATTATATTCAATAATATAGCATAAACATCTTTATAGGTCAACAAATAACTCTTCTAAAATATGATTCTTCCTTACTATATAGCATTCCACCACATGAGCTATTTTAATGGTTTAGAAAAACTCTGAACATTTCTTCTTTCGATCAGTAGGCCAACTCAGTCTCAATATTTTTGGTGTTAAGTCCTGAGTTCAAAGAACATCTCCTTATTGGAAAAAAATCTACACTGAGCAGACTCCCACAAACAGTTGTAGTC
Source organism: Canis lupus dingo (assembly GCF_003254725.2). Classification (NCBI taxonomy): domain Eukaryota; kingdom Metazoa; phylum Chordata; class Mammalia; order Carnivora; family Canidae; genus Canis; species Canis lupus. The sequence goes on along the minus strand of NC_064245.1, from coordinate 26,988,198 downwards.
AAGGATCTAGTGACTATACTTGGCAAAATCAAGTTAGCTTCTCTTTTAGAAACTCGTTAATGAAGCCGGTTATGTTTAATTCCGGCTGGCCATACTAGGGCAACACTGATTTGACAACTTACAGGGTGAACTTTTGGAATGGAAAACAGTGCATTCAGGGAGCCTCCCTAGTGTGTGTCTTAAATAATAGCAAACCTAGCTGTCTGTGCACCCCTAGCTCGGTGTTCACGCACAGCCGATGACCAGGAGGCAGGTGCGTGTCTGCTGACTCCAGGCTGGTGCTGGGCCTCTCTCAGCCTATTAACAGGAAGTAATAAGTGGGCCTGCTTGAAAAGGCATGGGAAAGACTGTTGTGGGCCTCCACAGTTGAAGGAAGGATTCCTAATATGGACAGAAATGCCAGTGTCTAAAGGGCCCTAATCCCATGGTGGAGACTGAAGTGTCCTCCGCAGCCCCTGCATTGCACTTGGGAACAGAAGTCTCAGAACTGATGAACTACCTTTCCCTGAGATACTGGTTTGAATCATTGCTTATTTTATGGGGGGGGGAGGACTTTCTTTTACCACAAATCAAAAACCTTGCAGTTGAGATCTGTGTGGGATTTGGGGATTTCGTTATTAGCATGTGGGTATTTGTGTGTGTGTGTGTGCGCGCGCGTGCACCTGTAGCTTTGAAAAGCACAGTGTGTTTGGATCAAACAGCAGCATTTGAATAAATATGATTTGGTCAAAATGGATTTCTGTTTGTTTTTGGTATTTTGCACATTTTATTCTGAAAATCGAAGACACTTATAATCTATTCAACAAAGTTACAAGGAAGTTTTCAAAAGCTCATTCCAGTGAAAGAAACAAAATACAAATTTCTAGTTACTTTATGAGGAAAAAAAGTGTCACTTTTACATCAAGTGTTGAGAGAAAAAAAGAATGTTTACAATATAAATCCTGATACTAAATTACAGGCAGAAATGTGACCCATGGCTGTTACTTCATTGTTTTATAGTGTTGTTATATTCAGGGTATATTATCTTCATTAATTGGAAGCACAAAATTAGAATCATATGCAGACTTTCTTGGTAATTCATTTAATTTCCTGTTTTCTATTTTTTTGGTGACTTCTGTAGAAGGACTATTTAAAAAGTTTCCCTTTGAGAATGGCCCAAAGAGCAAAGGAAACTTCTATTTTAATGCTTTGTGAGTTGGAGAGAGGAATGCATTTCCCCAAGCCTAACTACTATTCCAAACAGTGACAGGACAAAGTTGAAACTGAGAGAACAAAGTGGGGGCAGAGTCCTGGGTTGGGGAATGGAGGTTGGGGAATGAAGCTCATTTGCTTCGTAAAAGATAGTGATGATGTGTTTTCCACGTGTTAAATGCTAAGAGTGAGTGATGTGAAGTCCAGTTGTCTTAACTGGGTCAGAAAAATAACATCAACTTGAGGAACTCATACATAATAATATGTGTAACTTGTACACATCAAAAAATCAAAGTGATCATGAGTGGTTCTCAAGGTTAAGATCACTCTGTTCCCTGAAAAAGAAAACCGGGGCCAGCCAAAGGGACGAACTTCGACCCTCTGACCCATGCCTTCCAGGCCCCTAACCTCCCCATACAGATCCTGTAGACTGGGACAGTTGGCAGTGGTGACACAGGCAGATAAAACGAATAAAACAGCTTTATTCTGGATTCCTGGATACCTGTGCAATGCTTTCCCAGAAGATTCTGAACTTTCCTGGCTGTAGGAACCACCCTATTCCCCTTACTTTTCTCCAGGAGAACAGAGGAATCCAGGGGGGTGCCGGGAATATCAGGTCTCCACTCAAAAAGCAGAAACCCTTGGAGAGATGAACTTCCAAGATCATATTATTAAACGTGCTATTCTTGTGAGGGACAATAGTCTTATACGTGTTTGAAGCACAAAGGTTGTCAATTCCAAGGGGACCATCATCTTTGCTTAGAACGAAAAGGTATATCCACCCTCATCCTTAACCTTGCTGTGGTTTAAAAAAGAACTAGAATCCAGTTAAAGGGCACATGTCAGAAAATCTGATTTGGAGAATATGTGATGAAGTCACATGAACAGAACATGTTATCCTTCATGAACAGAAAATGTTCTGTTTTTCCCATCATAAATACCTTGGTTCCTGCCAAACCTCTTCTTACCCCAAATGTCAGAATATCTTGGTATAACACAGCAGAGATAGGGTAGCGCAAACACTGAGTTACAATTTAATTTAAATTCATTGAGAACCATTACGCTAAGAATGCCTTCCCAAAATCCCTTCTTCTGGCACCAGTAAAGTAGTTTTTGATACTACAAATCTCTTTAAAAGGGCACCTGGGTGGCTCCGTGGTTGAGCGTCTGCCTTTGACTCAGGTCGTGATCTCAGGGTCCTAGGTTGGAGTTGCGTGTCGGGCTCCCTGCATGGAGCCTGCTTCTCCCTCTGCCTGTGTCTCTGCCTCTCTTTCTCTCTGTCTCTCATGAATAAATATATAAAATCTTTAAAAACAAAAAGAGAATCTCTTTTAAAAAAAATTCTTCCACTAAATAAGACAATAATGTTTCCATATGAACTTTGCCACAGGCATGCTAGGCTGGAAGTGGAAAGGGTTGTCCGTCTTCGTCACAATGAGGGAGATCCTCATGGCCCAGTCCCGGTTGCACCATTTTGGGCATCTGGCTAGTATTAGGGACTACACGGAGGGGCCAGCCTGGCCACGTTACTTCCCAAGGCCAGGTGGTCTTGCAAGAGCCGGAGGACAGGGACTATTAGTGCGTACCACGAAGTAGGTGGTCAATAAATGTGGAGACCTGAAATCTCAAGATTGGAATGATCAAAATGTGCTCTATTGGCTATAAAAATAGACTCTTCTTGTACTGGCTCAGGGAAGTGTGAGTATTCGTGTAGTAGAGGAGGTTGTTTAAGGCAAGCAAAGCTCTGTTCTTTTTCAAACATGCCTGTTTCAAACATACTGTTCTTTTTTTTTTAATGGCTTCTATTTCTCCTTGCATTACCTTAAGCTTTTAAACAGAAGGGCTCCTCTTTGAGGTCCTTTAAGATGGAACAGAAGGTTCCATCTAGCACCCTTCCTTGCACAGACCCCCAGCCTTGTGTCCTACATCTCAATCTATGTCTGTGTCCAAAACTCCCTTGGGCTGCCTCCACATTAGCCCATGTGCATGGCACTGTTTTGTTTTGTTTTTTTTTTTCCTATTTCTGGCACCCTAGAAGGAAATGGCACTTGAACGTGTTATGGGAGGGGTCCTATCTACATCAGCTCAGGTCCTTATTGCAGGAAGTTCCCTGGATCTCCTCTGTATCACAGGAAAGTATTAAGTTCAGAGACCCTGTAAGAGTCATGTCTGATTTTTTAAGGACTGAACACAATAAAATTAATATCGCTTAAAGTATAGCAGAATGAGTTTATATGGATCATACAGATCATATAAACCCGGTTTTTTCATTCTCAAATTCAAAAGCCATTGATCCCCTCTTCCACCATCGCCCTTTGGGTACCTTTATTTACAAGAAGAATTCTACTTAGAATCATTCGATTTTTGTCACTAGAAGGGGAACTCTGCTGCCTTCAAGGCCAGGAAGTTCACACAGATACTTGACTCTGGCCAGGTATAAGCCACCAGCAGGGGATGCAGGCTGGAGTAAAAGGAAGACCTCAAGCTCCATCTAGATGTATTCAGATTCCATTTTAAAGACTACTGAGGGCCACGTGATGGGATGAACCCTGGGTTTTATAATATATGTTGGCAAATTGAATTTAAATCAAAAAGATAAACAACCATTGAGGTCCAAAACCTAGAAAATAAAATAAGTAAAAACTACTGAGGTCCAAAACAAACCATGAATAGACTGAATTCAACCCAAAGCATACCAGCTTACCAGAGCTAATTAGTACTTCTCATTTTGTAGTGGGAAATGAAATTTAGACAGAATGAGAATTTGCTCAAGGCCATGTAACTACTTACTCAACACTCACTGGGCTTCAGATTTTTTTTTTTTTCCCATAGGTTCCATGTCCAACGTAGGGCTTGAGCTCAGGACCCTGAGACAAATAGACACATGTTCTACTGACTGAGCCAGCCAGGTACTCCTGGCCTCAGATTTCTAATTCCAAAACTACAGGTTCTTCCCCTGCCCTGTGCTGGCTCTGGCTCTTAAAATACCCTTTAAAAATGGAGAAGGACCCACTTAAATGTTGTTCTCACTAAATTAAATGTGGCCAATTTTTTTGTCCCCAGATTTCCTTTAACAACAAATTCTAGGGATCCCTGAGTGGCTCAGCAGTTGAGCGTCTGCCTTTGGCCCATGACATGATCCTGGAGACCCAGTATTGAGTCCCACATTGGGCTCCCTCCATGGAGCCTGCTTTTCCCTCTGCCTGTGTCTTTCCTTCTCTCTCTCTTTCTGTGTCTCTCACGAATAAATAAATAAAATCTTAAAAAAAACAAAACAAAAAAAAAAAAACGAACCACCAAATTCTAAATAGCATCTAAATGTATCAATACATCAATTGATAAGTTGGTCAAAGCCTGAGCAGACAAGCAGGCCTAAGCCTATTGTAGGAGAAGGTGTGAAGATCGCTGACAACTGGGCAGCCCTGGTTTCTCCACCTCAGCAGTGAACTAAACAATCACAGAAAGCCTGTAAATCACCAAGCAAGTCAGACTTTCTCACCTGCCTCACCCAGAGAGGGGCTCCAGAAACCCTGACACTGTCATTTCCCTATCACGAGGTGGCCAGATTTTTGCCTCCAAAGCATCCTGAGAAATTTGGCCCAGTCACCAAACACTGGCTGTAACTACTTCTGACATACAGACCCTGGCTGACTACTCTGTGTGACCTTGTGCAGGGCCGAGCTTTACTTTTGGTCTCCCCATGGCATTACTTCTGTCTTAAATGAGTTGGATTATGCAAGAAAGGTGCAGTGTGGTGTGGCAGCAAGAACATGCTTTTGGAACAAGATAGAGCCGCTTCTGAATGCCCTCTCCAGTGCTGCATTTTTCAGCCAACAAACACGTTCTGAGTGCCTACTCTGTGGCAGGCACTATTCTAGGCCCTAAGGAGACAATGGTGAACAAAACAGAAAAGTCCTTGCTTTTGAAGAGTCTACATTGCAGTGGGAGCGGGGTGGGGGGGGGGGAGACTGGCAATAAATAATTAAGTGACACAGTATGTAGAAGGTGACGGGTGCTGAGGAGAAGGTTAAGTAAGATGGGGGAGGGGAGTGCAATCTAGTGTGTTTAGGGAAGCTCCGCTGAGCAGGGACATCTGAGCAAAGACTTGAAGGGGGTGAAGGAGAGAGCTGTAAAGGTGTGCAGGGAGTGGGGTCCCATGGGGAGGCCCTGAGGTCAGAGCATGCCTGGAATATTTGAGGAACAGCAGGGAGGCCAGCCTGTCTGGAGGGAATGGGGTAGGATGGGAGCAGAGGAAATAAGTTGCTGAGGCATCAGGGGTGATGAGGCCATTGTGAGCACTTACCTGGCGAAGTGGGGAGGAGCTGGGGGTATATTTTGAAGGCTTTCCTGATGGATTGAATGAAGTCTCCGCGAAAAAAAAATAGTCAAAAGTGAGTCAAGGTTTTTGAGCAACTGGAAGAGTGGAGGCACCATTAACTGAGATGGGGAGGGTGTGGGAGGAGCTGATTTCAGCAAGGGGCAGAATCAGGAGTTCACTTTGGAAATGTCGGGTGAAGATGATGAATAAACAGTGGCAGAGGAGTCTGAAGCACATGAGACAGACCTCAACTAAGGATATAAGTTTGGGATCATAGAAGTGGTATTTAAAATTGTGGGAATCAGTGATATCACCAAAGAGTGATGGTAGACAGGAAAGAGAAGACATTCTGGGACTGAGCCCTGGGACACACTGACATTAAAAGTGCAAGCTTGGGGCCCCTGGGTGCCTCAGTCAGTCGAGTGTCCGAGTCTCAATTTCGGCTCTGGTCAAGATCTCAGGGTCCTGAGGTGGAGCCCTGTGCCAGACTTTGTGCTTAGTAGGGAGTCTGCTTGAGATTGTCTTGCTCTGCCTCTCCCCCTGCTCACGTATGCTCTCTCTCAAATAGATAAGTAAATAAATCTTTAAAAAAATAAATAAAGTACAAGCTACTGTGGAGGAGCTAGGTGGCTGCAGGAGCTCCAGGGTCGGAAAAAGGCACTGATTCCCACAGCTGCTGGCAGTTAACAGCTTATCTCCATGCACGCCAACCCACCCACCCCGCCCCACCCGGCATCACCATTAGATGGAGGAGGCTACTCCACCCAAGGTTAAACCTGGGGCGGGTGACTGGCCAGTTTAGAGGTTAAAAGCCCAACCCCTTATCTCAATTGAAAAGAACTCTGGGGGGAGTGCTGGTGGGGTCAGTCAAGGTCATTGTTGCACCTGCTCTGCTGCTCTGCTCCCTCTGCCTAACCCCGTTGTCTTCATGCCCTTTCAAGTAGTGTTTCATGCCCTATGTGCAAATCTCTTGCTCAGTTTCCCAGAGAATCTGTCCTAAAACAGCAACTGTGGGCATAGTGCTTGCTTTTACAGTTTCTACATTTGTAACATGGCAATAATTATACCTATGTGGCAAGACTATAGTAGGGAGAAGAGACATTAAGGTGCCTAGAGTGACGCTTGGTGAATAGTAGGCACTCAAAGTGTAAGTCCCATCAGAATCAGATTTGCACTATTCCACCTTCGCAAACACTCAAGACTAGAAAAGGTAGCATCACAGCACTCAGGCGGCCTGTCCGTCCTTTCCCTGAACTCCCCAGACTACGTTCAGATGCTTCCTTTATGTGCTCTGACAGCAGCCTCCACTTCTCCTATAATTATAGATTGCACTGTTCTATATTACAATGGCATATTTAATTTTTTCCTACCCCTCTTCCCCGTAAGTTCTATGTCTGTCTTGTTCATGTCTCCAGGGACTAGCACACTGTAGGCATTTCATAAATATTTATTGAGTTGAATTGAACTGAATTGAATTGACATGTGCCTGAGTTTACAGACTAAGGCAAGGTTCAGTTTGGCTGAGCTCTGGGATTTAGACCCAGGTGACCTTTATGAAGCCCCCAAAGACCATCCATCCATCTACCAGTCCATGCATCCATCCATCCATCCATCCATCCAGTCAACATTTAGAGAACACCAATCCATGCCAGGCACTAGAGGCAGAGTATCAGACAAGATCTTCTAGTCAAGCAGGGAGATAGGCAATGGACAAGAAACAACCATAATGTCAGCTGTGAGTAAATAAAGGGAGAGAGAGAAGGGCAGTGGGGCCTTGGTTAGATGGAATGACTGGAGACTTTTCTGAGAAGAGGAGATTTAAGATGACCTGGAAAAAAATAAGTAGAAGCTAGGTGTGAGAAAGGCAGGAATATTTAAGGCCAAGAAAGATACTGAAAGGGGGGAAGAAGTGGCTATGTTGAGGGAGGAGAGAGAACCAGTGGGGAGGGTGCAGAGGCTGAGTCAGGGGGCACAGGGCAGTCCAAGCAGAACCTTAGATGTTTGTCGCAGAACAGTACACACTTGGAGAGAATCGTTCTTGGCACCGGTGGAACGAATGGATTACAGGAGAGCAAGTGTGTGGGTAGGAGGGGCCGGTAGGGGTCGTCGTAAGACATGGTGACTGTGGAGATGGAGAAAAGCAAATGTCTTCCCAATAGACTTTGAAGAGAGCCATGGTAGGACTGAATGATGTGCAGGTGAGGGAAAGGGAAGAACCAAGGGTGGCTCTGAGGCCTGGAACTTGACCCACTGAGTGGATGGTTACAGGAATGAGGGAGACCAAGGGAGGTGAGCAGGGTTTTAGGAGACCCGAGTTCCCTTGAGGAATTGCGCAGTTCCCTTTTGGAAACCCCAAGAGCCTACCTGGGGACAGCCAGCAGCAGTCCTTGCCCAGACTCTGCTGGGATTGTCTGAAACTCTTGGGGTCCCCCAAGGGAACCTGGGGAAGAAGAGGCCCACCGTGCTGGGGCTGGGTAACCGCAGAGGGAACAAAGCATAAACCAGCGCCTGTCTCCGGCAGCGACCGACCCTCCGTGTCCTCGGACGCCGAGGCGCAGGAGCCCGAATGTCTGCAGCCGGTGACAGGAGGAGAGGTGTTCCCCAGTCGGGCAAGCCGCTCACACTGAACTCTCGGCCCGCGGCCCACGAATCCCGGAGAAGGTCCCCTCGTCCCACACCCACAGGAATGGAAACCAGGTCTGAAGGCGAGCGCGGGCCTGCCAGCTGGGCGCCGTTCAGACATCTGCAGGCAATCACAGGCCTCCTCGGGAGGCCCGGCCTGCTCGAGCCGGGCTTTGGGCTAAGAAAAGCACATTTCTTCTGTGACCACCAGCCGGTCTAATCCACAAAGCGTGCTCCGAGGCTCACTGGGCTTCTGGGGTCTGGGGTGGGGGGGGCGGGGGGGGCTGGGAGAGCAGTGAGCCCACCCAGCAGGTATTTTCAAGCAAGTGTCGGTGTCGCCCAAGCCCTGAGGCCCTCTGGCTGCGGGAGCCACAGCACTCCTGTCCCGGGTCAGCCGGGGTCACAGAGCTCCTGGTCCTGGCGTGCGCCTCCCCTGCAGGCTCTAGCCGCCCGCACATGGGAACCTCCTCTCCCCTCGCACTTTTCCGAGCCAGTGGGATCGCCTTAAAACGCTGACACGTTCCCACCCCTCCGCCTGCCCTTGGGCCTCGGCCAAAATGCGAGGGACAGTGGCTCACTCCCCGGCCTAGCAAGCTCGGGGAAAACAGCCTTTGCTGCTTCCATCTGCTTGATCTTGGGTTATTTCTGCAGCCATTTATGAATTTCCAAAAAATAACGTGCTAGGACTTTTGGACAGCCATGCTGGGCCCTCGTGTAACAGCGCGGGTACCAAGTAACCTGCTGTCACAGCCCCCAAAACACTGTGGTACTGTCAGGACCTAAGTATGACAGAGATTCCTTTCTCTCCCACGTACCTGGCTGCAGCAGGCGGTGGGCGAGGCCTGGTGGGTAACTGCCCCTCGGGCCGCTCAGGGACCCAGGTTCCCCTTTCCTTGGTGCTCTACTGTCCTTGGGGGGCACAGAAAGCAAATGGACGGAGTCCGCCGTGTGTGCTGGCCACAGAGAGGAAGGAGAGCTTCCCCTTCAGGATGTGCTCTGGAAGTGAGACATGCCATTTTATCTTACAGGCAGCCGGGGCTTAGTCACACAGCCACACGCAGCTGTCACGGAGGCCAGGAGAGGTCGTCTCCACAGGCGTCTGACACCTGCAGAGTGGGAGAGAGTGGGTGTCGGAGGACGATGGACAGCCTTGTCCATGTCAGGCTGGGTAAAAAGGGATACAGAATGGACACAGCTTTTTTGCCCTCAACGGTTGGCCGGCAACGGTTCCTGTGCAGGTTAAAGACTAGCTCTTCTGGCCAGGCACTTAAGACCCGCCACTCTGGCCCTCTCCTCTTTCTCCAAAAACTTTCCCTCTCCGCTCCCCACCACGTGTTCCTGCCAATGGAGCCGGGCCACACCCTCCATAGCAACCACTTGTAAATACAAATGAAGTCCTTTGACTATTTATTCTATCAAATTGTTGAAAAGGTTCTGAAACCCTGCCCCTGATCCCTGGTGAGGGTGAAGGAGAGGGGGGTGGGGCCCTGACTGTAGGCCCAGTGTTCTCTCCCCCGTCCCGCCATGCCTACCGGGCTCTATCGTCCTGAAGTCTGTCTGCCTTGTCGCCCAGCAGTGAATTCGGTCAGTGACCAAGTCTGTCCTCTCCACCGTTGCCTTCCTAGTGCCTGGCCAGGCCCTGGCGCGCAGAGTTTGTGCTGAACAAGCAGACTGGGTCACAGCCCTTACTCCTTAGGTCTCATGGTCTGTGGAAAGCGCTTCATGGGATGTGGACTCCCCTTACCTGGCAGCGACCCCTGAGAATCCAGACCAGCACATTGGAGGAATAACAGAGTTTCCAGCTCAATGTCATCATGGTGATGGTTAATTTTATGTGGCAGTTTGGGAGAAGGGAGGCCCAGACAGCTGGTGCATCTGTAAGGGTGTTTCTGGAGAAGAATAGCATTTAAATCAGTAGACAGAGTAAGGAAGGTAACCTGCACCAGGGCGAGCAAGCATCATCCAACCCACTGAGGCCCTTACTAGAACAACAAGCAGGTAAGGGCAAAGTTGCTCTCTCTGCTGGAGCTGAGGCATCCTTCTTCTCCTGCCCTTGGACACTGGTGCCCCTGATTCTCAGGCCTCTGGACTCAGACTGAATTATACCTATAGCTTTCCTGGTTCTCCAGTGAAAAGATGGCAGATTATGGGGCTTCTCCGACTCCATAATTGCATGAGCCAATTCCTCTGATAAATCTCATCTATATCTCTCTAATCTGCTGTTGGTCCTATTTCTCTGGAGAACCCTGACTAATAACTAATACAATCACAGTCTGTGTGAGCAAACGCAAACAGCACAACCTTAGAGAAGCTGCTGGAGTGCCCGTTCACAGGTTAAAGAGCTTGGAATATAGAAAGAGGGCAGTTTTCATGCCCACGTGGCCTGGCCACTGGCATGTGACTTTGATTCTACTAGTCTGTCCCCTGGAACAGCATCTTCTGTGGCTCATCTTGACCGGATGCAGTCAAATCCCTTCCCCACAGATCCTGCCATGGATTAGCAGCCATTCCAGGGATTCAGCAGGCTCTGCTGTCACCCCACAACCCAGAGCCTAGGCCAGCCACCTAGGCTTGTGGTGTCCCAAGCAGTGTGAAATCGCCTCTAACCGGTGAAAGGTATACTCAACAGCTATTTAGAGAAGAGGCAGAGTTAGGAGCTTTATTTATTTATTTATTTATTATTTATTTATTTATTTATTTATTTGTTAGTTAGTTAGTTTGTTAGTTAGCAGCTTTATGTGGCAGAAGGGTTAATACAGAAGCTTCCTGGTGGCAGCAGCCTGCCTCTTCGCTATTGGTCTAAGCAATTCAGCTCCGGCCCCAACTTGCATGCTCTGCTCAGGTAAACAGAAGCCCTGCACGACTTACTTGAACAGGCCCCATAGTCTCCCACACTTATCCTTAAGCAGCTCATGAAGTGATTCCTTCCGATTCTCTTCCCGGAAAGAGTTCTGGTAAATATAATTTTTTCTGTCCTGTTCCATTTCCAGAAATGTTTGGCATTTTCTACGAACTGTTGCCAAGCCCCTAACCCAAATGTCACCTCAAACAGCCCCTCATCTGCACTGTGCCCCCCTCCAACCATCAGCGGCCCCACTGGTGGCTCCTCTGTCTCTCCCACTCCGGGCTCTGAGCGAGCCTGCAGTCATCTGCCTCTAACGGGGCACCTTGGGATAGACAAGGAACAGCACCAAGTCACTGCATTGCATGCCTCCTGGTCTCCAAAGAAGCGAATTAAGGTTTTAAAATAAGACAAACTAGGTTTGAGTGGGAGTGGGAAGACCGCCAATTACCGTCTCTTAATTCAAGGTTGCTCGCATTTAAGGCTTGAACTATTTCCACTTTTAAACAAAGTGAAACTTTGATGTTAATTCTGACCTAAAAAGGGGAGGAGGTGGTTGGAGGGGAGAGAGAGAAAGAAACGAGATGCTTTCCAACTCTGATTTCAACCGGGAGTTGTGTTTAATCAAGCCCTCAGAGCTGCTCAAGTGGGAGGCCTTCTCCTGATCTGCACTGGACTCCAAGCCATGGCCTGGCTACCAGGCCCAGGTGCTCTCCATTGCCTCCTGTAGCCACCACAGCCAGAGACTTACCCATTCAACCTTCCAACAACTTTCCTCAGCTTGATCCACAGGAGCTCAGAAACTGGGGAGAGATGTTATTTAGTGGGTTCCTTCCATTTAAAGAACGTTTCAACACCTACAAATACCTCAGAGAGTCCCAATCTATCCCAATTATCTCGTCATTAGCATTTTCAGCTTCCCCCATCTGCTAATAAGAACAGAGCTGAGGGTTGAGGTAATCCCTTCAGATAGCAAGTTATTTTGTGTATGCAGTAAGCATTCCGGGATTAGGGCTACACTCCATTGACACAACAGACGCATCAAGATGATGAATAGAAGCTGCGGGCTTTACAACCACAGAAAAGAATTTGGGCTTATCCTTGTCTCCAAACAGGTTATACATTCTCTAATATCTGAATTTTAAAAGCCAGGACCAAGATGGTGGAGAATTTTTTAATGACTTAACGTATTTCGTGTAAGTGCTGCTCCGTGAATCATTGTGCTGGTAGGAGCAGGAAGAAAGGAGGGATGGATAAGAGGAAACTGGGGAGTAGGTGGGAGAGAAAGAGGAACGCGTGGGCTGTTCCAGACTGTTTCAGGCAAGTGCCTGGGATGGGGTGCCTTTCAAACCACCCTGGTTTTTCATCACAGAGAGCGGAGTTGACAGCTCTTCCCTCTTGCCCACACCCCTCACCACCACACCCACCACTCTAGGGAGGTTTCAGACTTCCCTTGGGGTGGGGGTGCTCTGTCTTCTGACTTGCCGGGAGCTCATGAAGTCATAGACCTTTCAACACCAGTCCTACAGGGGGAGGCACCTAGGAAAGAGGGAAGGCGGGAGTAGTGACTCATTCGTGATCAAGTTTTCACAAGTCTGAAGTGATATGAGAAAAACAAGGATAATTATATACATATATATAATTATAATCATATATATGTGATGCTATAAGATTACGAACTCATTTTTGGGGAAAGACTATTCATTATACTGAGATTATGCCTTTATCACTCATCTGCAGTCATAAAGTCCTAGTATGAGAAAGGTATGTCAAGAAGATGCTAGGGCTTTTGTGTTTAGTTTTGGTTAATCTGTCATTTGGCAAACCGAAAAGTTGACCAGCCTATGTAGGCCTCCTACTCTCCTACTTCTTTTTAAAGGCTTTACCAATTTGGGAAACTACAATTCTGAGAAACCGCTGGCCCTGAGCTCCAAGCCCAGCGTTGCACCCTGCCATGGGTGCGAGCACCCAGATGCCCTCTCAGCTTGCTTGGAGGGCATGCCTCCCACTGCCTTTGAACTCAGCCCATTGAGTTCAAAGCCAAGACTCAGTGGGTATGGGATCTTGTCTAGTGCCCCTTACTCTCTTTGCCAGCTCCATGTGAACCTCTTCTTTGGGGTCCTCTCCAACTCTGTCAGGGTCTCCTTCCAAGCTAGAGACAGTATTAAAAAAGTCAAGGAGATCCCTTCTGGGCATGGGAAATGTCCACCCCCCAGGTCTCTCTCTTGAGGACTGACACAATGTCTAGTCTAGGTTAGAAATCCCTAACCCTGGGGACCTGGCAGAGGATGCATATTGGGAGAGCTGCTCTTCCAGCCCCCTCCCCTGTTGTCCCCACCTCCTCCTTGCTCTCCATAGAGAGCTGCCCCCCGCCCCCACCCTGAGGAAGCTACATTGTGCACTCTGCACAGAGCCAGGCCTGGCGGGATTGGCCCTCCACAGGGTCACTGTTGGTCCAGTGAATGAGTGACCAGTGACCACCCAGAAGCTGAACAAGAAGGACTCTCTTAATGATCATGCCTCAAGAGAGCCCTTTACTGACCTAAAATGTATATTCAGTGTTCAGTGCACAATTGTAAACTCGCTCATCAGAAGGCTATGAAATCTCTGCCTTTGTTTCGGAGGAGGGCAGCCATTTGGCATTCTTCACAATGGGGGTTTATGCAAAGGGTAGCTGAGCTCTAGGGAAATGGACAGCCCTCAGCCACAAAGCCACAGATGACCATTCCTGCTGCACATGACACCAGAGAATAGTGAAGACTCAGCCAATTTCCCTTTCTTGAGCAATGATGGTGAATAAGGGTATGAGGTGTATCAGGGACTTGCTTTTTTACCTAGTGTTGTACAGGTCAACCAGATGATTACCACACTGGCCTTTGCAGATACAGCTTCTGTCATAGGAATCTGTTATCTCTTGCCTCAGTAATGCTGCCTAACAACCAATCATGAAAGCTCAGTGCGCAAGTGCGCACACAACAGTAAGTATTGATTTAGCTCAGAGTCTGCAGGTCGCTGCTCTAGACTGCCCTGAGATGAGCAGTTCTGGTCTCGGCTGAGCTTACTCACTTGTCTGGGGCTCAGCTGGCTGTTGGCTGATCTAGGATGGCTTTGACTGGGGTCACTCAGCTCCACTGCCCCTACGTCACCCTAGGCTAGTTTTGGCATGTTTTCATAGCAATTGCAGAGGAGCAAGGGGTAAGTGGAAAGGCACAAACACTTGAACATTTATCATCTGACCTCACATTCATCATCATTCCATTAGCTAATGCAAGCCACATAACCTGGCCTGGAATCTGAGGGAGGGGAGCTGCAAAGTCACCTACCAAAGGGTGTGGATACAGGACAGGGGGCAAATTGGGACTCTGAAAGCAGTGAGTCTACCGCCCTACAGTTGTCTGTTTCTATTTATAGCGAATCTGAAGTTGGAGAAAAGAGAGAAGGGATGGTGGATATGTCTTCAAAACACCACTTTTCTTCGGGTGCCTGGGTGGCACAGTTGGTTAAGCCTCTGCCTCTTGGCTTCAGCCCAGGTCGTGATCTGAGGGTCATGAGATCAACCCCAAGTGGAGCCCATGTCGGGCACATGCTCAGTGCAATCTCTCTCCCTCTACCCCTCCCTCTCATCCTCACTCTCTCTCTCTCAAATAAATAAACCTTAAAAACAAAACAACATCATTTTTCTTTCTTTCATTCCCACACACTGTGTTCCTCAACAGGCGGACCCATGAACCTTGCGTAAGGTGATGGGCGTGTTTGTGGATAATTATTAATAAATAGCAACGGTACCTCTCGGGAATCCCTCCGGATATAGAGAGGTGATGCAGCCTAGTGTTGCTGTTTGTACGAATGAAGGTGTGCTTCCCACTCCAAAACCTGTGAAGACACAGGTTTACAGACAGATTAATCCAATTCAAGCGGCACATCTGTGGTCAGAGCATTACGCAGCTGTGCCAACGTAGCAATGCAGTCCTCTTGTGCTTCCAAGCCACCCTCAGGAGAAGCTGAGTGCCTTGAGGCTTGGTGACAGCGTTTGTAAATGGACGTGTCACTCCAGTGGTGGAGGGAACAACACAGAGGGGACAAGGCCGAATGGAGAGTGAGTGACTCTCCAGGCAATGGGGGATTCGAGTTTGATCTCTGGTTCCGACGCTTCCTGGCTCAGGGTCTAGGAACTCCCTGATTTCAAGTAGGTGAAGCCAAGCTCAAGCAAGATTAAGGTACAGGGTGTCTCATGGGATCCAAGATGGGACAGCAGCTGAGCCTCGGGAAGGAAACTCATCAGAAGCTGACAAGAAAGAACAGGTTCACTCTTTGCTCTTCCTCCCTGCCTCTTTCCGGGCCTGCTTCACCAGCTCGTGCCCAGGAGGCAGGCAGGAGGTGGCTGCCTCACGGCTCCTGGGTTTACACATTGTATGTCCAGCCACGGGTGGCCTGTGACTATCAGTCCCAAATTCAGTTTCCTGGGCAATGACACCTGGTTGGCTTAGCCTGGGCTGGGCGATCACTCCTGCTCCAGAAGGCAGGAGCATGGGGCAAACTACGCTGCTGTGGCCCCAGTGAGCTTCCCAGAAGGCCGGGGCACTGTTAGCAGGACCGAGATCCCACGTGGCCAAGGATAAGCCTCGGGCGGCCTGCAGCCCTATCTGTAACATGAAGTCGTGAAAATTGCCTATTTCCGTGTGCTCCTTAAAAAAACAAACAACAACAAAAAACCTCTTCATGGGCTAAAAAAACATGACATAATATTAATTTAACGTCTCATAATAAGTTCTTTTACTCCTATCCTTTGAAACTATGGAAAGTACAAGAATAGACAGGTCCGAGATGAGGCAGGAGTATGCCAAGGAGTGAGTTACTATTTCTGGATCCTAGGGAGTGCCAAAAATAGTGACAGTCCAAAGCGGCAGAAAATATTTTTAAATAATCTTTATTTTTCCTCATTATGGAAAAGCACATTCTTATTATTAAAAATCCAGATAAAACAGAAATGTATCCAACAAGAAGTAAAATATCCCCCATGATCCACTCCTCTCTCCACCCTGAAAATCCCAACAACAACATTGCTACAGTTTGGTATTTATCCTCAGAGGTAGTTTTTATTCATATTTGCTCGTGCATGTGTATATGCCACACACACACACTAACTCAGGGGGGTTGCTTTTTCCTACAAAATGGACTCCTACAATACATGTTCTTTTGAGTGGTTTTTCTTTTTAATTAACCTTGCTTACACTAGTATATATAGATCTAGTATCTATAACCACTGTTAAGTATCCCTGCACATGGCCATACCCCAAAATATCTATTGTTAGATATTAACAGTCTATCTAGATCCTGCTAGAACACTGATGCTAAAAGAAAGTTTATCTCTTTTTTTTAAACCTTTTTATCTCTTTTCTAGGAACATTTTGAAAGCCTTTGGAAACAAGAGAAGTAAGTGGTAGGAAATCCAAATAGAGGCAAAGGTAAAAATAAATGTAGTCCCTCATCTGGTAGGTAGCTGAGCCATGACAAGATGTCTGGCTGTGTTGATGACCCCATTGGTATTCCAAGGCTCAATGAATTCATGCTGAAAACATAAATGGCTTTATCTTCAGATGTGAGAGCTCAAAATAGTATTGAGACATGTTTAAAGACACAGTTCAAATGACTAGCTGGAGGTTTCCACACAGATATCTGTATCCTGATAACCACAAATCCATCCCAAACTCATGCTCTGAGTCATACGGGCTTTAGAGAAACACAATTTTGCACTTATGGCACGATGGGGTCCCTCTCCACCTGCCATCTCATCCTGGAGAGGGAGCACTTATTCAGTTTCCTTCTGGTGCCTTATCCTTATCAAACCAAGATAACAGAAGAGGTCTTTGGTAAGACCTGTTAAAGTTTGTATTTCCAATCAGCAAAAGGGCACCTGAAGAGTCTCCTGGCAGCATCACTAACCGGGACAAGAGCCCAGCCTGGACCTCCAGCTTTATTCACAAAGTTCTCTCCAAGGTCCTTGGCCAACAGAACAAGGGCAAGTGAATTTGAAACACTTGGATGGGAAGGTGCTTTTCTTTATTCCCATTGATAACTCCTAAGCCTTTTTATTTTTATTTTATTTTTTATTTTTGCCAGATGCTTGTCATCAAGAGATAAATGTGTTTGTTAGCATCGAAGGAGGATGGGAGGATGGGCAATTATTGCGGCAGAACTGAGGCCGACACTGGAATTGCCTGTTTAGCCTGTGGTTGGGCCGAGTGGCTCTCCTCCCTCTGCAGGAGGATAGACAGCCACCGGATGGTCATGGAAACCAGCCAGTGTGTTCAGACACAGCCACATTTCTGATGACCTGTGTCTCGGGGGATTGGGTAAGGAATTGCTGATAGTTGACCTCAGTGGTTATTGTGGCTTTCTTAGATCTCAGTCAGCACAGGTGGACAACACAATGTCTTCTGGAAGTAGCCCCCACGTCTATACTGCTTTCCATTAAACACAACCATGACAACTGAGGTCTGATGATACATGAAGGACCGTGCCAATTCTAGGATGCCAAAATGAAGGAGACACCGTCCTTGGCCTCAAGGACCTTATTAATCTAGTGGCCCAGACACTAATACGGGGGGAATGACTCAAGTAAATTATAACTAAATACCAGTAGAAAAAAAGAAAGAAGAGAGGCTTATAGTGAGCCTGCCACTTTGTAACATGCTTTCACATCAACATCCTTGGTAGGGTTAACCTAGGAGTACCACTGGCAGTATGGGGCTCCTGCTCTCGGCCCGCCAAGCTATTACACATCCAGGGTGTATTCGCCGTTCCACAACATTAACCTAACCTCTGGCTTCCTTCCACTTCCCTCCTCTGGATCAGGTTTCAAGCCCCCCCTGTTGTACGCTTTCTCTTCATCCTAGGGCCATCCCTGGGTGGTAGGTCAAATTAAAGTGCCTATAGACCAAGTCAGATAAAGGGATGGGTAAGGATTATCAGTTGACAGTAGAGAAGATCTCCCTCTTGCCTGGTGAAAAGAACTTTTCCCCATGCTAACCTCACATGGCAGCTCCCCCTGTTGCTCCTGCTGAGTAGGGGTGGTCAACGTTTTAGATGCACTAAAACGCCTCAGTCCCATCCTGCCCGCCCTCCTTCCTAGCTACCTTGGTCACCACCTCCTAGATGCCTCTTCTCCCATATTTCCCAATTCATGCCTTTGCTTGAGTCTGCTTTTAGTTTTGAGTAGCCCTGGACTGTCTACATCCTTCAGAACCCCCTCAGAAACAGAGTTGGATGGGACTCAGGTTATGGTATTGCCCTGCCTCATAGCCTTGGAGCAGTAGCCCTGGATCGAGTGACCTGTGGTGATTAAAATGACCCTCTCCATGTCCCCAGCTGCGCCTGGCACCACAACCTGCATTTCAGTCCTGGACTTGGAGCTCCTTTGGAAACCTTTTACAAAGGCTCTTCCTTTTCACAATGAATAGTTCCTGATTCCATGGTTGTCCTCACAAGAACTCAGCTTCCATTTCTTGATGTGTCATAGGCTCCAATTTTCATTATTTTTTTAAATACTTTTTTCCAGATTTTGAAATTCTTTTCTGGGGGAATCTCTACCAGAGTCCTCTGAAAACATTAGCTCCTTGGCCCCCTTTCCCCCATAAAGCCCTAGTTTAGGCTGTCAGATGCATGGACTTCCTGGAAACTTTTTGGAATTACCTCTAATCCTCAGATCTCAGAAGAAGAGGGATCCAGCAAGCAATTTCACAGTGCTGCCAGGGAGGCTATGGCCTTGATTAAAGAAAGGTGCCTTCGGGAGAGGCAGAGAAGGCCCCTAGAGCCTCCCACACTATGGCCATTCCTCTTGTAGCCCCTCTCCACACTCCTACCCACCCTCACCATTCACCACCCCTCTACCTCATTGGAGAGGGGAAAGGTCTATGGCCCCTTGTTGCTGAGGTTCTATTCATGAGCCATGCCGCACTGCATGCTATAGGTTATTGAATTTTGCATCTCCTTGGAAATACTAAACTTGAAAGTCACTTCTGGCCAGTTGGCATCCTTCTTACCTTCTTGGTAAGAATCAATTTTCTTTATGAAACTATGTTTCTCCCACAGTGTGTGGTGTGGAAAAAATGTCAGTATGCCCTCCTCTGCCTTCCCCTAGGGGTGGGCAGTGAACTCAGTGAAACCACTTATACTGTGAATATTGACAAGTGAAATAAGGATGGGGGAGATGCTCCCCACCACCTCTGCCTGACAAGGCCACTGAGTTAGCCCCCAGAGCTGTCCTGGTTCCTCTCACTTTTCAAACCTGAGTCTCTAGTTTTCCTTCAACTCTATAAGCTATTAGATATCCCCATAATATCTTTTCTTTTCTTTTCTTTTCTTTTCTTTTCTTTTCTTTTCTTTTCTTTTTTCTTTTCTTTTCTTTCTTTTCTTTCTTTCTTTCTTTCTCTTTCTCTCTTTCTCTCTTTTTTCTTTTTTTTTTTTAATTTTTTATTTATTTATGATAGTCACACAGAAAGAGAGAGAGAGAGAGAGAGAGGCAGAGACACAGGCAGAGGGAGAAGCAGGCCCCATGCAGGGAGCCCGACGTGGGATTCGATCCCAGGTCTCCAGGATCGCGCCCTGGGCCAAAGGCAGGCGCTAAACCGCTGCGCCACCCAGGGATCCCTCTCTTTTTTCTTTTCTTTCTTTCCCTTCCTTCCTTTTCTCTTCTTTCTTCTCTTTCTTTTCTTTTGTTTGCTAAAGTCCGTTTTTGTTGTTTGCAACCAAAGCATCTTAACAAAGGATTTATGTGATTCCACCCCTTTATTTCATGAAGAAAGCGAGGACCAGAGCAAATCTTACCTGAAGTCCCACAGCAGAAGGGAACAGAGCTAGACAGAGAGCTCAGGTCCCCTTGGTTCCTCTCTGGGCTCTCCGGACTCCACAGGCTGACTGTGTGTCTTTGGGAACTTAGGCAGCATGCGGGACACAGGAGCTCTGCCCCTCTGTTACTGGGTGATGCTGGCCCCACAGCTCTGGAAATTTATCTTCTCTGCACCTCAGGTGCTAAAAGCCAAGAAGAATCTTTAGTGTCTCTGATATAATCCATTGTCTTCTTTTTGTTCTTTGGGCCTGAGTGGCTGAGTATCTACTAAGAAAATAGCTCTACACCAGAGTCTGGGGGCAATGAGAAGGTTACAGTGCAGAGGAAAATGCTATCCCGATACCCAGAGGCATAGGACCAACTCTTGGGCCTCAACCTGTGTCCAGGAGTATGCTCTTGTGGGAGTCCGGCTGCCATGATGGCTGGTACCTCGGGAAGTGAAACTTTCAGGGTGATTGTGACATCCTTTCCCCCTCACCTCTACAGGATCCTCACTTGTCCCTGCGTCTCTGACCCCAAAGCCACTCTCTGAGTCATGCTCATGTCGTTTCTCACCTGGACACGTGTCAACAGCCTTCTACCAGGCCTCCCTGTCCCCCTCTATCCATTTTGGGAGATAACTGTAAGGATATATCAGGTTACACTGCCCTTACCAACCGTTAGTAGTTTCCCACACCTATGGAAGTACAGAAAGGTTAGAATAGCAGCCAGAGCCTCCCCAACCCCTTATATCTGACATGAGTTTCCACTTGATGAGGCCAGATACTCACTCACTCACTCACTCTTCCCTGAGCTGTGCTTCTCAGCCTCCCCTCAACTGGTCCTTTAGAAATTCCTTAATGTTCACACTTCTTGCTTAAAGAACTCCCTGCCCCCATCCTCTTCTCCCCAGACAGGTGTCTCTCCCCTGCGGCTCCCTGCAGCAATTTGCTACTGTGTATGTTGTGCAGGTCCCAGTCTTCTTCACAGGAACATCAGTCATCAGCATCAACTCGCTCCCTGGATTCTAAGTGCCTCCAAGGCAGGAACTAAGTATCTCACCCCAGCGCCTAGCACATACTGCTCAATAAGAGTGTGTTGGATTTGTTCATTCAAAAAATATTCACTGAATATAGAACTGGAGGCATATCAGCCTTGATTGGATGCCAGTTCTGACCAGCCTCTTCTGCCTCAAAATAGATTTTTCTCATTTTCTACCAAGAAGCTCTGGTTCTCCTCTATCCCCCAACTTCCTTCCACCCTATGGATTTACACATTGCCCTCTCCCAGCTGAATCGAATGATAACATTTTGTCACACTTGTTTTCTATGCCAGAAAGAAAGACATTACAGACATTACATGTCCTAGGATGTCTTCTACCTCCCCCCCCCAGTTTTATTGAGAAACAATTGGCATACATCACTGCCTAGTTTGAAGGTGTACAGCATGCTGGTTTGGCTTGCGTGTGTTGTGAAATGATGACCACAGTAAGTTTAGTTAGCATAGGATGTCTTCTGGACACCCTTCTCTTCTGTCTCCCCCCACCCCTACCAAACATGACCACCTTCCTGAAGTTGGTATTTATGTGCTTTACATGCATTTATCCTGTACGTGGTCAGATCATTGGACTGGAACCTTGAAGAGACCTGATGCGTCAGCAGATAAATATAATGTGGGCATCTGTAAGGGGAGGGTGGGGGCGGGAGCAAGAAATCTCCATATGATGATATGCTGACCCCCAGATTAAAAGGGTATGAAAGGCAGAGTATCCAGAGATTTCCTCACTCTCAGGGCTGTGGAGAGGGCTCCCCTCTCACCTTCACACAACCTTGAGAGTAAACCACCATGGGGGTCATCCCAGCCTCGCTTTCCACCCGCCAGCCCCCATGAGCCTTTGGAAATTGGTCTAGTTCCTTATCTTTCATCCACAATTGGAGAGTAAGTTTACATATTTTCAAATACTATAGAAATAATGTGCTATTTTATTTGTATCATTCTGCAAATTGCCTTTCTTTTTTGCTCAGCCTTAGGTTTTGAAGGTTTATAACCATATTAAATCTCAAAAAAGTATGCATTTGGCAAAATGTGTATCTTCTTTTTCCTTGTGAAAAAGTACCCAAATTTAAAATTTTGACAAACATTGCAGCAGTGAACGTACTTATATGTGTGTCTTTGTTTCTATGTGTGTGTGTTTTTTTTTCTCACTTTGTACTTTATGAGGACAGTCGGATGGGAGTATGAAGTGCTATCTCCTTGTTACAATTTGTATTGTCTTGTTGCTAGATGGAGTTCAACTACTGAGTCAGGCATCTATAAACTTTCTATGTAAAAGGCCAGCTAGTAAATATTTTAGACAATTCATCCTTTATTGCGTGCTTAACCCTGCCCTCGTGGCATAGAAAGCAGCCAGACATTCACCCATAAGCTAATGTGCATGTTCCAATTAAACATTATTTACAAAATTAGGCAGCCAGCCAGTAGGCTGTAGCTCTCTGCCCCTTGTTCCAAAGACACTCTCTGACAGACACAAGCAGTAGAAAGATAGGCAAGGTCTGAATAGGCAATATACAGAAAATAATGTGCAAATGGCCAACAGATACACAAACAGCTCCATCTCAAGTCACCAGAAAGTTTGTGATCAAATTCTATCCCTGACACAGCCCCAGAAAGCCTTCAGGCACTTCTAGGACAGCAGGAGGTGGCCTGCTGCCGCCAGCAAATGAAGCCAGTGATGAGAGCATCCTAAGACAGCTCCCCCCTCCCCGCCCACCGGAATGAGGGGTAGGCCCTGTCCTTTACATGGAGTCACGGTATCCAGGACCCTCTTTGGCAACCTCAGATGCATGTAAAATATGTACCTCCTGCTGCCCAGCAAGTGGGGGGGGGAGGCAAGAACTGCATCTGGCGAAATCACTGATGAGAGAGAGGAAATTTCCAGAGCATCCTTCCTAAAGGGTAAATTCTTTTCTTTGTGAAACGAGAATTGGACAATGGGATAACAGCAGAGGCGAAGAGGTTTCCAGAGGCCTTTCTGCTTGGTCAGCTGTAATGTTTCCCCTGAACATTGCTGATACCATACAATTTAAGCGACTCAAGCTTAACGGGAGTTTGCCATTAGAAAAACGTCCCAGCGCCCTGAAGTGTGATCAGCAGGGAGACTAATAGGTGCAGAGTGTGCAAAACTCTCCATGTTCCCTGGATTCCTTTGCAAGGTGGGAAAACCCTGGGAACAGATGGTTCAAGATCAAGGTTTAAGGAGCAGACCTGTGAGGAGCAGAATTCCTGCCCCTGACACATTAATGGAGGAAACTGTTCTCCGCCCCCCACCCCCGGCCCAGCACGGCTGCGGGGACCCTAATATGATGGCCCTAAAGTCAGGGAGGGATCCCAGGGAACAGGGCTGTGAGACACAGGCCCATCTCACAGGTGAAGCGACGGTAGCGCTGCTCTAACCCATCAGGATGCCGTGAACCTTCCTTATGTCAGACGGCTCTTGGCTGATGTGGCAGGTGCCGTGGCCACAGGCGACACAGGTGCCTAGATAGGGACGCGGGCCGCCCCTCTGTCCCCAGGGATCCCCACAGCATATCCCGCTCCCGGCGTCTCCCACGAAGAACCGTCCTCTCGTCCGCACCACCTCCCCCCTGCAAACCACGTGGGGAGCAACGGGCCTGCAAAGCCCAGGCGCCGAGGCTGCGGCGGGGGCTGGCGGGGCTCGGGCGGCCCCGCGGGAATGTCCCGAGCGCAGGGATGGTCCGCGGCCCGCGGCGCAGGTCTGAGGCGGGGACAGCCACGGGGGATTTCAGCCCTGAAACCCAGAGCTGGATCCCCGGAAACGGCTTCTGGAAGCCTCTGTGACCCGTGGTGTGCCTCCGACCCCCTCAGAGTGTAGGGGTACGGGGCTCCAAGGCACCGGCTCCCGCACACCCTGCCCTGCTCCCCGCGGCGCCCCACGACTGGCGCCGGCATTGCTCCGGGGGCCCGCTGCTCCCCTCCCCCGGGCCGCCGGCGCCCCCACCCCCCGGACCGGCCCCCACGCTCGCGCCCCGCGGGGACCCCGCTCGCGCCCCGCCGGCACCCCGGGACCCCACGCTCGCGCCCCGCCGGCACCCCGGGGACCCCACGCTCGCCCCCAGCCGGCACCCCGGGACCCCACGCTCGCGCCCAGCCGGCACCCCGGGACCCCACGCTCGCGCCCAGCCGGCACCCCGGGACCCCACGCTCGCGCCCCGCTGGCACCCCGGGGACCCCACGCTCGCGCCCCGCCGGCACCCCGGGGACCCCACGCTCGCCCCCAGCCGGCACCCCGGGACCCCACGCTCGCGCCCAGCCGGCACCCCGGGACCCCACGCTCGCGCCCCGCTGGCACCCCGGGGACCCCACGCTCGCGCCCCGCCGGCACCCCGGGGACCCCACGCTCGCCCCCAGCCGGCACCCCGGGACCCCACGCTCGCGCCCAGCCGGCACCCCGGGACCCCACGCTCGCCCCCAGCCGGCACCCCGGGGACCCCACGCTCGCGCCCCGCCGGCACCCCGGGGACCCCACGCTCGCCCCCAGCCGGCACCCCGGGGACCCCACGCTCGCGCCCCGCCGGCACCCCGGGGACCCCACGCTCGCCCCCAGCCGGCACCCCGGGACCCCACGCTCGCGCCCCGCCGGCACCCCGGGGACCCCACGCTCGCGCCCCGCCGGCACCCCGGGACTCCACGCTCGCGCCCCGCCGGCACCCTGGGACCCACGCTCGCGCCCCGCCGGCACCCCGGGACCCCACGCTCGCGCCCCGCCGGCACCCCGGGACCCCACGCTCGCGCCCCGCCGGCACCCCGGGGACCCCACGCTCGCGCCCCGCCGGCACCCCGGGACCCCACGCTCGCCCCCAGCCGGCACCCCGGGACCCCACGCTCGTGCCCAGCCGGCACCCCGGGACCCACGCTCGCGCCCCGCCGGCACCCCGGGACCCACGCTCGCGCCCCGCCGGCACCCCGGGGACCCCACGCTCGCGCCCCGCCGGCACCCCGGGGACCCCACGCTCGCGCCCCGCCGGCACCCCGGGGACCCCACGCTCGCGCCCAGCCGGCACCCCGGGACCCCACGCTCGCGCCCTGCCGGCACCCCGGGGACCCCACGCTCGCCCCCAGCTGGCACCCCGGGACCCCACGCTCGCGCCCCGCCGGCACCCCGGGACCCCACGCTCGCCCCCAGCCGGCACCCCGGGACCCCACGCTCGTGCCCAGCCGGCACCCCGGGACCCACGCTCGCGCCCAGCCGGCACCCCGGGACCCCACGCTCGCGCCCCGCCGGCACCCCGGGGACCCCACGCTCGCGCCCCGCCGGCACCCCGGGACCCCACGCTCGCGCCCCGCCGGCACCCCGGGGACCCCACGCTCGCGCCCCGCCGGCACCCCGGGGACCCCACGCTCGCGCCCCGCCGGCACCCCGGGGACCCCACGCTCGCGCCCAGCCGGCACCCCGGGACCCACGCTCGCGCCCCGCCGGCACCCCGGGACCCCACGCTCGCGCCCCGCCGGCACCCCGGGGACCCCACGCTCGCGCCCAGCCGGCACCCCGGGACCCACGCTCGCGCCCCGCCGGCACCCCGGGACCCCACGCTCGCGCCCCGCCGGCACCCCGGGGACCCCACGCTCGCGCCCCGCCGGCACCCCGGGGACCCCACGCTCGCGCCCAGCCGGCACCCCGGGACCCCACGCTCGCGCCCTGCCGGCACCCCGGGGACCCCACGCTCGCGCCCCGCCGGCACCCCGGGACCCCACGCTCGCGCCCCGCCGGCACCCCGGGGACCCCACGCTCGCGCCCCGCCGGCACCCCGGGGACCCCACGCTCGCGCCCAGCCGGCACCCCGGGACCCACGCTCGCGCCCCGCCGGCACCCCGGGACCCCACGCTCGCGCCCCGCCGGCACCCCGGGGACCCCACGCTCGCCCCCAGCCGGCACCCCGGGACTCCACGCTCGCGCCCAGCCGGCACCCCGGGGACCCCACGCTCGCGCCCCGCCGGCACCCCGGGGACCCCACGCTCGCGCCCAGCCGGCACCCCGGGACCCACGCTCGCGCCCCGCCGGCACCCCGGGACCCCACGCTCGCGCCCCGCCGGCACCCCGGGGACCCCACGCTCGCCCCCAGCCGGCACCCCGGGACTCCACGCTCGCGCCCAGCCGGCACCCCGGGGACCCCACGCTCGCGCCCCGCCGGCACCCCGGGGACCCCACGCTCGCGCCCAGCCGGCACCCCGGCAGTGCCCCCGCGGGACCTACGGCGATGCCCCGGGCCCGGATGCGTCCGCCTGGGCTTGCCCAGCACCGAGGGGGCCCACGGCTTCCAGGACGGCCGGGCGGCCCCTCCTCCGAATCTGCCCCCCGCGTCCTGCCGGCCCCCGCACTGGCCCCCGCGTCCTGCCTGGAGCCCCCGCACTGGCCCCCGCGTCCTGCCCGGCCCCTAGTAAAGGCCGCTCCTCCAGCTCCTGGCTCGAGCCTTGGTCTCCGCGAAAGCTCAGCAGCTGCAGACGCCGCGGGGTCGTGGGGTCGAGCACCCCACCACCTTCCCATCCCCTCCCTCCCCTCATCCTCCAAGGCTCTCCAACCCGCCCTGGGGCCAACAGCAGAGGCCCTTCCCGCAAACCGCCTCAGGTGAAATGACACCACGCAGGGCTCCGTGCGAAAGCCGGACCCAGCTAGACCAGAACATCAGCTTGAGTTCAAGGCTGAAGGCCCTCCTCACTCAAGGGAATGAGACAGCAAAAGCTCCCTGGGGCGCCTGGGTGGCCAAAGAGCGTTTGACTCTTGGTTGTGGCTCAGGTCACGATCTCAGGGTCCTGGGATGGAGCCCTGTGCTGGGCTCCACCCTCAGAGGCCTGTCTGCTTAGAATTCTCTCTCCCCTTCTCCCTCTCCTCTGCTCCCCCCACTTTCTAAAATAAAATACATAAATCTTTTTTAAAAAAAGCTTAGTGGACTAAAGGGAAACTTTGACCTATTAAAAAAGCCTAAATGTCACGATCCTAAAGAAATCTTTCAATGCATCTATTTACCAGCAAACATTGACTGTGCACTTACTGCCGAGGGGCCAGGCATATAGCAAGCATGCCTTGACACCCTGCACCCTAGCCCATGGCAGACATTGCTATTAGTCAACTAAGTACTTTGCCACAGCCTGTAGATGAAGCAGTATCTTTCTCAAAATTGCATTCCAGGAAATCATCACCAATCAATAGGAATTGGCCTGTGGAATAAAACCAATTTGCTATTTCTAATCAGCTGCACCTTGGCAACAGTGATACTGCAGATATCAACATAAATAAAGATAAGATGCTTGCCTTTGAGCAACAGCTGGGTAGCCAGACACGTGGCATCTAACTATCAATACAGATTTTGAGGGAAGAGGGCTGTGGTAATTAGGGCAGGCTGAACCGAGGAGGTGATATTCCCATAAAAAACAGTAAGACATCAGAGCAAGAAGGATGGAGTAGGGAGGTCCAAGCAGACAGAGCAGCACCATCAAAGACAAGTGGGCATGAATGTCCACAGTGTGTTGGGGAATGACACAGGAGATGGATCGCAGCACACAGAAGAGAAGGAGGGAAAAGTATGGTGAAGCCAACTTTGAAGGGCCTAAGGAGGTTGAATGTCAATCAGCAGACAATGAGGAGACAACTGAAAATTTCTGAAGAGCGCAGTGAGAAGATCAGATCTGAGTCTTAGAAAATTAGTTCTGCTTCCAGGATGGACAGTAGATGGTGGAGACAGGTGACTGGAACCAGGAGGCCCAGTCAAGAAATTACGTTGACACAGTAAGCCAGTGGTTTTCAAGGAGCATTGAATGAATGAATGATGGATGCCCAGGGTGAGGTAGCAGGGATTCAGCCCCTACCCCTACTTCTGCTCTGCTTTGTTTATAAATGGGATTTCCATATAGATTTTGCTTGAAGATATTTTTCTGATTTTTTTTTAAAGCCTGAAAACCATGCTTCAGGCAGGAGGCAGTGAGGGCCTGCCTAAGGCAGCATCCATGGGAGACGAGGAATAGAAGACCGTTTGAGAGAGATTTCTAAGAGCACAGGAAGGAGCTGGTAACCGACAGGATATGAATATGGTTTTGGTTTTTGTCTTGTTTTGCTTTCAAGAACAGAATAACACAAACAACAGAATGCCAAACAAGGTCTAGCCAAATCTATCTCCAAAATATTTGTGTTTTTAATGAAAATTAATATTTTAATATCATTTGAAAGATCGTATTCCTAGGTAGATCAAATGTTCCTCTGGAATTCTGGAATTGTGTTTGGTTTGCTTAGTCACCTCCCCTTCCAGCTCCCTCCACCCCACACCTCATGAGGCAGTAGCTTCAAACTGAATGATTAGTCTCTACCTGGAATATCATGCATTTCTAATTAGTGCTAATTAATACAATTTGAGGTACCCTTGGCTCACCCAGAATTTTTCTTATAAACCATTAAGTAAATACTCCTTTGTAATATTTAATTCATAAGTGAGCCACAGGCTCCTAGGCACCAATGGTGAAAAAAAAAAAAAAAACTAGGGGCCCGCAGTCCCCACTTGGTCTTATATTTCACCTTTGATTCATCCCCTGTGAAGCCTTGAAGAATGAACACTATAGCAAAAAACCTTCCCTACTCACCAGAGAAATGGGGAGGTGTTGAGCAGGGGCTCTCAGAATTGGAGTTCCCAAAACCAAAGAATGCAGTTCTGGGGACTGACAACATAAGACTGCCAGTATGTTACTTTTTCAAAAAAGATTAAGAAAACATGTACCATGGACTACAGTCATTTCCAAAAAGACAATTTAGCACCAAAAGGCCAGAAAAGTCATCTCAAGAGTAAAGAGTGCTTCTTTAAATTGAATATACTTTGCTTCATTGGAGACTTTCTGTACTGGGTCTACTTGCTGTATTTCACCTTAAACCAGTGAGACCTTTGCCAATGACCAGCACCTTCCAAGGGCCAGGTGTGAAAGCCAGCAGTTAGCAACTTCCTAGAGTTTGGGGGAGAGTTCCTGCCTCTTCCCCCGACCCCAAGACCTGGGGTCCCAGGCAACCCGAAAGGAAACCACTACCATGAGAAGAAGAGGAAGGTGTGTTGCTGCCTCCTGAGCTGGAGTCTGGAATTTTTTTTTCTATGAATGAAACAGACTTATAAATGGTGTCTCGTAACAGTTGGAATATCAGGAATTGTCCAGGACTTCAGGTAAAGTTGTGTATTACATAAGCTTGTCTAGATGGACCTGGGAATTTAACCAGTTGTTCTATTTTTTCTACCTGGAAGCATATATGGTTTCCAAACTAAGGACTTGGAAGTGAACTTGAAGCACGTCTGATCAAAGCTGGAGGCAGCCTCTATTTTTGTTGGTCTCCTGGTCCTTTCGGATTCAACATGCAGTGCTATTTTTATCCCTGGTCCTCAGATGCTAGTCCTGATTGGTACTTAGATGGCACCTCTGGATTAATGTGCTTAGAGTGCTTTCTGGAAATGCGTGCTGTTGGCACCTCTGGGACATCTGCCGGGATGGTGGAAAGGACTCCAGCTGGGAGCAAAAGCCTGGGTCCTAGTACTGAAGATGTCTCACGTCAGCTTGAAGCCTTTGGGCAAGGCTGAGGGACTGTGCTGCGTACCTTTGCGGTCCTTCCATTGCCAACATCCTATGATTTATGCTTTGATGGCAAGTGGATCATAGATGGTGAAAGAATCTTTCCATAGCTCCTTTCTCTGGTCAGAATACTGTGAGAATAGTCCAACCGCTTTATTAGGATGTCTTTATTTTTATGACTTTTCCACCGAATGCATTGCTTTCTTTCATTGGCCTGGGTTTTGGGGACATAGACTTGGCTATTATGTCCACAAGTGCTCTTGACAACAGGCAACCGAGGATGTGGGAGCCAGAAGTTTTGAAGTTCTATAACTGACAGTTCCTGCTGGGATTTTGATTTGATGAACCTGCTTCATCTTAATACGTTGCCGAGACTCCTCTTTCCCTTGAATCTTTCTTTGTGTCTTTGTTCCAAAACAGGCCAAAGAATGTGCTCTAGACCTTGGTCATTTCCCTATTTTGAAGGTAAAAGATTGCTCAGTGCCCCCCTGAAAAAGACAGCTTTTCCCTTAGATGTTTCTGTGGTTCCAAGCCCACTGCGAGCTGTGCCTTTGACTTGGCAAAGAAAGTCATTGTTTGAAAAGCTATTTCTAACCCAGCACAGCTGTTCACGGCTTGGGTTCAGCAAATAGCATCATTTTTTGCTGACTCAGTCCCAATACCTCCAGAGAAGTTATGACAACCCAAGTGTATGGCTTTGATGAGTGAACAAAGAGTGACCACATGTCCAGGCTCTCACAGAATTCCCCCATTGGACATTTGATCATGTTCTCTCTTCTCTTCACCGGCCCACTGCAGGCTCGGACATGCAAAAACTCAAAGAGAGTCGAGAACCTTCTAGGTTTCAGCCCTGGTTTTTCACTAGTGAAACGAAGGGATTGGGTGATAATAGTGCTAGTAATCAAACAGCAACTCCCATTGATTTGCTCCTTGTTGCATGGCAAGTGATATGCCAGGTACTTTCAAAAACTGTAATGTCCAGTTACAGATGAGAGGAAAGAGACGTAGTTTGCAAAGAACGTGATAGCTAAGACATAACCTGGAATTTAAACCCAGGTCCACTTAGGAGGAAGGTTTGCCTTCTACTGTGGCGCGTGCATTAAAATGGTGACCCAGAGGCCTGAGTGTGGGTATCTGTAACTGCCTGGGTTCCTTCTAGCTTACAGATCCTGGTTAAGATTCTTTAACAGCTTGTCCTTAACTCTGCTAAAACAGCAGCCACCTCCCCAGCCCGTTCCTGCCTGCATAATGACAAAGCCTTTGCTCTTGTCACTGGGAATACACAAGGGGCACGCAGGAGGCTACAGCCCACAGAACCCAGCCGCTGCTTGCTCCTGTCTCATTCCTCCCTGCTGGCCTCTTAATCAGCCATGTGATGCAGACCATAATTTCCTATGACCTGCCAAAGCTTCCGTGACCTCTGAAGACTTTGGGCCGTCTACCCACCTTCCTCAGGTGGTTCTGGGGCCCTTTGTCTCCGTGATCCTGGGGCCTCTCTCTAGCAGAGCGGGAAAGACTCTACCTTCTGTGTCCCGCTCTTTTGCGCACTTCATTTTGCATGTTTATGGAAGGGGTGGGAAGAGGCAGGCCACTAGCAGCCTCCCCTGGGCCCACGCTGGGGTTACAGTTCTGTTTCTCCATACGGTCGTCCCATCCAGGGCCTGTAAGAACCCTGGCTGCATCAGAATGGTTCACCTACGGGTGTTGTGCTCAGCTGAGTGGGTCAGGGCTCCTTCCTCAGTTAAAGGACAGTTTCTCTCCCAGGGCCCTGGTCCTGCCCTGTACCTCGTATGCATGTCTGTAGGTGAAGACATAGGCTTGTAGGTCCCCGAAAATCAGTAAATGTGGCTGGAGGGAGTGAGGGAGTATTTCCTAACAAACACCGGGGGTGCAAATCTCAGGAGAGCAAGTCAGGAGAGGTGTGTGTTCAGGCTGGATAAGATTTTGAGCTCTCTATCTATTAGGATTTTTATTCATTTCCCCCCTGTCCCTTCTTTCTTATCTGCATTCAAGCAGATAATAGCTGACTCTGTGCTCCTGCCTCACTGCGACTGAGCACAAGGCAAAGACTTGGCATCCAGGGTTTGGAAACCAAAGCCTAAGCCCTTAGCAGATCAGGATTCAATTAGAGAGAGAGAGGCAGAGACAGAAAGACAGAGAGAAACAGATTGTCCTGGAGAAACTGGGGAGGAAAGAAGTGATTTTTTCCAAACCGGGAAGATATTCTGTTCAGCTAGAAGGTGAACGTGGAGGTGAGAGGATTTGCAAGCCCTGCGTTCTCTGGAGTGATGTCAGCGTGGTACAAAGGTGCCCTGGCAGCGATGCTTGGGAGTGGGGGTGGGGCGGTGGGGAGGGAGAGGGCTTGGGCCTGAAGGGGCCATGCGGGCCAGGCCAGGCCAGGGCGAGGCTGTCCGGGACCTCCTGTGTAGACAGGGAGGGAGGACCAGGTGGGTCCCACTGCAGAGGCCTTGGCCCTGCATAAGCTCCAGAAACACTGGCATATGCAGCCATAGGGAGGGCATCCCGGGAAGGCCTGGGCTGTGTGTTCTTTGTCATGTTTTCTGTTAGCAGGAGAAATGAGACCCTGGCATTGGAAAATAACTTATTACACAAAGAGAAGGCAGTTATTCCTAAACCTTGAGCTGGCAGCCTGGGACCCATGCCACGTCGCCCATCGCTGCCCCTTTGTGGTCCCCCAGGTGGGAGAAGGCTGGGCTGGTGCTCTGGCAGGGGCATCTGACGAGACTCAGACCTTCTGTCCTGCCCCCCAGAACTGGTAGCCTCGACCACAACTGACTTCATACGGTGCTTTCTTTTCCATTCCCATAATCATGCCGTGAAACAGTTTTAAATGGAAAGCATTCAGTAAACTGTGCTGAGTTTTTCCAGGACCTGGAACTTCTGAGGGATGTCACAAAATCATCTGCAGAGAAGCTGGGTGCTTGCAAGGTCGAATAACAAGAGTCCTTCAAGAAAAGTTCTAATTCTACAGAGCAGAGTACTATATTTCCTGCCTCGTAATTGTGACGAATGGTATGCCTTTGTTTTTAAACAACACCTAATCTTTAAAATGACTCTACTGAGGAGCCTAGCATTTTTCCCCCCCGAATATGTCCAGTGCGTATATTAAATTGACTAAACATTCAGAAGAAGGAGCACAAATCAGACTCTGGAGAGTGTATTGCTTAGTAAAAGTAGGAGGGAGGGAGATGTTACCAATACTGAAAATACACTAAAATTCTGATTAAAATACCAGATCTAGCCCCATGCAAGTCTCTTAGGAACACTCAAGCTGTTGAAAATAAAATGGAAAAAAGCGATTACCCGCTGGCACCAGCATCTAATTGTTTAATGAACATTACATGGCCCGGATCCTATTACTAATGTTTCTCTTCTTCAACATACATCCACTGATGAAGGAAAGTTCTTTTTTGGTTGCAAAGTGGCCTTCAGAAGTTGAATGCTCTGAGAGATGACAAACAGGCAACATCTTTTTCTTCTTGCTCACAAGTAAATTTCTGGCAGTTTTTGACAGGTCATAAACACACATGAAATGCTAAACTTAGTGAGTTGTTAGATGCTTTTCTTAAAGTTGAAAAACATTTTTAAAATAAATTTTCCTTATGTCTCCTTTTTTCCACATTCTCAACTCTGACATTCAAGTGCACTTCACGAGCTGATGTGTAATAGCATTTGAAAACCAAATTCAGAAAACCCTCATGAATCCAGACTCCACTCTTAGAGCATTTCTAAGGTTTTAGGCTAGGAGATGACAAGGAAGCTTACTTCCGCATTCGTAAGGACAGATGAATACAACAAATAAGATAATTAAGAATAATGTTTACAATTAAGAGACATTTTCGCGGTATCTTGAATATCCCAAGCAATGAATTTTTCTGAAGTTCTCCTTGTTTGGGTCTCTTTGTTAGAGCACTGACAATCATTAGACCCTTCTGAAAAAGGTCTCGTCCACTGGTGTCCCGGACATCATCCTTCCTTGGATTTCCAACCGGCTGTCAGGACACATCTTCTTAAATCCTTTCTGTTGGCTCTTCCTCACCCATCTATTTAAATGGTGGAGTTACTTAGGATTCTACCCATGGACCTCTTTTTTCTCACTCTCCATAAACTGAGTGGGTAATAATCCCCAAAATGTTTCTTAATTCTAGGGAGGTAATGCTCATATGTGTGTCTTCAGCCCTGACTTCTTCCTTGAGCTCCCTCATGGGCCTCCTGTCTCAGCAAATGACCTCACAAATCTAATGCTAGCCTATACCTTAAACCCACACACACCCTTCATTCTTCTCTCCCTCACCCATCACAATCCTAAATATCACCTTCAACATCCACTCTGTTTCTTCCCACAGTTGCCAACTTATCCCTGATGTCGGCAATCCATTCTAAAAATCGATTCTAGAACAATCTATTAACTGGGACTTCTGCTTCCAGTATATTCTCCCTACTGAGGCCACTGGGACCTTTCTAAAGTACAAATTTGAACATGTCATCCCTCGGTTAAAATCCTTTAACCCAACTCTATAGGCTGACAAGGGCTTTCATGGTGGAGACCACATTCATTCACCCATTCACCTCTCAGCATAATCTCCCCTCCCCATTCACAAAGATGAAATGTACTACGTTTGCATTTTCTGTTCCCTGTGCTTAAAATATTCTTTCCCCTCATCCCTATACTCTCCTCCATCTGTTAAACTCTCCTTTGGCCAAGACATCATTTCTGCTAAGAAGCGTTCTCTACCTTGCCAAGAGTGCATAAGGTACCTCTCCTATGTGCTGCTGTGTATTCTCTGGTAATTTCCATGTCACAGCACTTAACATGCTAAATTATGGTGGCAGGTTTACTCATCAGTTTTTTCCAATGAACTATCAATGCTTTCAGGGAGAGATGTGTCTTGTTCATTATATCCCCAAGGATCAGTTCATTCCAGACACTCAATAAATATTTCAAGAATGAATGAATGTAGTCCTGCCTTAAAGCTCTGTTTCTCAGTTTCCTGATTCTAAATTCTGAACAGGGGGGTAGCTTGGGCTAGTTTTTACCCCTGGTCCAATGAGCTGAGTAAAGGGTATGAGGGTAGGGATGGAATCTCTTTGAAAGGAGTGTAGGAGTAAAGGGAATGGATAGCATGCTTACTAGAATGATACAGTGTCCTTCATTGAAACAATAAAAGTACATTTTATTTTAAAAATCATTCTTCACTAATTCATAAGGCCTCCTCCCACTAGCCCATTATAAAGAAGTAAAACTGAACTTTCATTATAACACATAAAATAAGAATAATATAATCACTTCTTATTCAATATTAGCCAGTCACTCACTTATCCACCCGTTCACAAATATTACTAACCGCCTACTGAGGGCTAAGCTCTGTGTTGGTACCAGGTAGACGGTGAAAAATAAGTGCTTATTTTCACAGTGCTTACTTTTTAAAAAAAATATAGACACAAATGTATAATTATCAATTGTGAAATGTACTATAATAGAAAAGGGTGATTTGAGAAAGAATTATTGGTGGGATGTGATTCTAGTATGGAGGTCAAGGAAGGCTTCTCAGAAAAAAACAACATGTAATTTAAGACCTGGCTTCATGGGGAAGAATGACAGGGTGGCCAAGTGAGGCAGAGGGAGGGAGTAGAATTGGAGATCTCCAAGGAATTATTATGACAGTCTCTGCCAAAGTCTAGGGTGGAGGCACCTGTCACGGAAAGAAGTAGATGGATTCAGGATATTTTTGGAGGTGAAACTTATTGTACTTCTGATAAACTGGGTGTAGGGGTGAATCAGAGGGAGGCGCCAAGTATAACAGTTGGTGCAGAGGTTAAGCACATGGACTGTGAAGGCAGATCGTCTGAGTTTAAATCCCGATTCCACCATTACACCACCGTGTAACCTTGGGCAGATTACTTCACCTTTCTGTGCCTTGGTTTCCTTGTCTATAAAGTGGATGACAAGAACACTAGCTACCTGACAGTTTTGTTAAAAGGATTAAACAGGTTACTATATATAAACATTCCAGACAATGTCTGGCATATTAGTAGGTTTTCTTACTAACAAAAAAGAGGTAAATTTCCAGGTCTCTGACCTCAGTGGTGGAGTAATTTAGGTGACAATGAGTTAGGGAAAACTAGCAGAGGAAGAGATCTTGGCAGGGTGAAGATCAGAGTTCAGCTTTAGATAAAATCTTGAGATTGGTGCAGACCCTTTGGGCATCTGTTGGATAGAAATCTGATCTTAGGGGATCCCTGGGTGGCTCAGCGGTTTAGTACCTATCTTTGGCCCAGGGCGCGATCCTGGAGTCCCGGGATCAAGTCCCACGTCGGGCTCCCAGCATGGAGCCTGCTTCTCCCTCCTCCTGTGTCCCTGCCCTGCACCCCACCCCCCCATGTCTATCATAAATAAATAAATCTTAAAAAAAAAAAAGAGAAGAAGAAGAAGAAAGAAATCTGATCTCAGAAGAAAGTCCTGGACCAGAGATATCAATCTGTGAAACTTCAAAATATAGGCGGTATTTATAGACTGGGGAATGGAAAAGACAAACAAGGAAAAGTGTGTAAAGTGGGTGTGTAAAGTAAGTGAGTAAAGTGTAAAAACAGGGCCAAGGACTGAGCCACAAGAGTTCTCAAAGCCGAGTAGAAAAGAAACCAATAAATGATTTATGTTCAGTGCTGTTACACATGCGCTTTAGACTAGCGGAAATAGAAACATCTAGTGTAATCTGAATGTAATGAATACTGAAACAAAGGACTTCCCTTCCATTTCTATTTTAATGGAGCCTGAAGATCTAATTCTCTGCTTAGTCTTGTTCAATTGATTTTGTGCCTTCTTTTATTCCTCATTGGAGCTTTCTCATCCAAAGACTGAAAAGAAAGTATGGGGATGGGATAAATTTGGAAGATTTCTCTGGTTTTGGTTGCTGGATCTTCAGTGGTGAGGACAGAGAGCGGGGCACAGCTGAACTTGAACCAGATGATTCAATGTCTTAGAAGTTAAGAAGCTTAGGCGGGATAATGACGAGGAGCCAATAAAAGGTGTTAAGCAAAAATGATGTGTGATTATTTTGCATTTTAGAAAGATCACTCTTGAACAATATGGAGAATAGTTTGGTAGGGAGCAAACCCAGAAGCCCAGAGACTCATGGTGTATCTGCAGCAGTGACCCAGAACAGAGACGGCCATGGGGGGCAGAACCACTCAGACTGGAGTGATGATCACAGGGAGGAATAGAGAGGAGTAGGTGCTTGGCTACCAAGAGCAGGCAAGAGAGAAAATGACACCCAGGCTTCTGGGATGTTTTCAAACACATCTGTGCCTTTAAAACATTACATTTTTCCTAATATGTACTTATACTTCACAAAGCATTCTCGGTGCTTTCTATAGCAATAACCCTTAATTTTCGACTATATTTTCCTCCTGTCCCCTGATGAATACACACAGTCATTAAGTAGCTCACATGGAAAATAAAGATGCAGATTTACTTCATCTGGGCTCAGTTCTCTGGGCTCCAGGCCTAGGTAGAAGAAACAAATTCTATTACCTAAACCACAGAAGCTGAAAGCCTCCAAAGAAAATACTCCAGTGACTGACTTGGTTATCCATATTATCTGGCTTAACTAATACTTTATGTATTAAGACGCTAGACTTTATTTACAAAAGAAAATAATGTAACTCATCATTGTGAGAAAGAGCCCATGTTTCAAATAGCAATATTTTTGTAATCACAAGTCCTTTGACAAACTCTGTAAACCCCATTTGGATCTCTGTTAATGGGGAAGATTTCTTAATGACCTAGCTCAACACTGCCGGCTACATGCTGACTTGATTTGCAGCTATACATAAATATACATAAATAAATAGGTGGCTGCCTCCTTGATGGAATGCACGGACCCAGGGGAAAGCGTTTTTACCTCTAGAGATCTTTCCCAGCCTTGTCACACTTTTTACAATGATCCTATTCATCATTTGCTTCTTCTCACTCTTCCCAGTACTTTTCCTCCTAGTCTCTCTTGATCCTACTCCCATTCACCACTTCACCCAAACTGCTCAAGATCACCCATGCCCCCATTTTGCTAAATTCAATGGTCAGGTCTTCTCAGTCCCCATTTTCTATGACCCATCAGCCATATTCACTGCAATGACTCCCTCTTCCTTTACACACACACATTTTTCATTTGGCTTCAAGGATGCCACATTCTTTGGATTTTCTTCTTGTTGCTTCCTTGCTGTTTCTCTCCATGATCTCATAGTGTTCAGAATGTTCCTGGGTTCTGTTCTTAGTCCTTTTCTCTAACTTAAACCTATGATGATTTCATTCAGTTATAAGGTTTTAAATAACATCTCTATCGTCTTTATGATGCTTCAATTTGTAGCTTCTGAACTCCAGACTTGTGCTTACTCAAAGTCTCCATTGGGTGTTTAATAGACATCACAAACTCGACATATCAAAAACAGAACTCCTAAACTCCCCTCAAAAGCTGTTCTACTCATAGCCTTCCCCACTCAGTTGATGGCAACTCAATCCATCCAGCGTTCATGCCAAATATCTTAAAGTTGCCCTTGACTTCTCTCTTCCTCTTACAACCCACGTCTAATCAGCCAAGGAACTTTGTTGGTAGGACCCACAGATTAAATCCAGACTCCAATCTCTTCTTACTATTTCCATTGTTACCATCCTAATCCATCTGAGCCACTACAACCTCTTGGCTAGGTTACTATAACATACTCCCAACTTGTCTTCCTGCTTACACACTTGTCCATCCTCAGGACCATAGCTCAAATAATCCTTTTGAAAAATAATCAGTGACATCACTTCTTTACTCAAAATCTTGAAATGGCTCAGAGTAAAAGCCAAAAGCTTGCAAATGCCTACAAGCTCTTACATGGTCTGCTCCCACCCCATAGTTCCCTGACCTCAGCTCTTTTTATTTTCCCGTTGTTTACTCTGCTCCAGAGACCCTGGCCTCTTTGCTGTTTCTCAGACACGCTAGATAAGCCCTACCTTAGGACTGTTGCTCTACCTGTACCTTACATCTAAAATGCTTTCTGTCAGATATCTGGAAGGCGAACCCAACACTTCTTTCAAGTCTTTATTCAGATGTCATCTTCACAATGAAGCCTACCCTGACATATTTAATACCATCATGTGCCCCCAAGCCCAACACTCCTAGCCTCTTTTTCTTGCTTTACTTTTTTTCATTTTCCATAGCACGTGTCACTCTCTATTATATTATGCAATCTGCTTATTCATTGAGCTCCTTGTTAATTGTCTCCTCTGCTAGAATGTAGGTAACACAAGGGCAGTGTTGCATTCACTGGTATATCATCAGTACCAAGAAGAGTGTCTGGAACAAAGGAGGCACTCAGTAAATACTTGTTGACTAAAAAAATGAATATGTCCTGGACATCTTTCCTTTCCAGCTCACACCTTCAACATATACTTTGCGCTGTGTTCCGGTCTTGTCCTCAGGATGTAGATGAATACATTGAAGGTTTATTAAGGTTTGTCTTCCCTGGAATATTTTGGTTCTTTCTCCTCATCTCCATGGGATCCTCACTGTGACCCAATTCCTCAAGTCCTTGTAACTGAAAAAATGAGAAGTAGCAGCTCCATTAAAAAAAAAAAAAGGGTGGGGGGAGATTCCTAAATTAAGCCAATACCACCAATAAATCTGTTTTGGTTTATTGACACCTAGAAGAAATATAAATAGTTCCTAGATTTTTACAAAAAGAGAGAAGGATAAGGAATAACAGGAGATCCAAGCAAAGGGCTGAGCTGAGAGCTATATGTTAATAGAGTACTGGGAGAGAGATGCAGAGGGGCATGGCCGATAGGAACAGACTACCTCATGGGGTAGCCACTGTGAGACACACATCTTATTTTTGCCCAAGCTAGACTCCTGTGCTAACTCACCAAAGGTTTTGTGGTACCTCCATCATGCTGCTGGCAACTAGGATAGCCTGGAGAAAACTGCCAAGAATTCTCAGAAATACCCACTGAATAAGAAATGCCTGGGGTAGGAATCTCGATACTGACCTTTCCTACCAAAGCTTTTTTGGAGATTCCAGGCCACTTCCACAGTGCTCTCCAATACTGGTAACACTAACAATCATTGGGATCAACCAATTAGGCTGAGTTTTTGTTTAAGTACTGAGCTTTTGTGCATAATTAATCCTCAAAAACTCTTTTTCTCATGCAAGCACTGAATTGCTTAATCTTGGTCAAAAAGAAATCAACACATTCATGTTTTCATTTTCTTGGGGTACCCAGTAGTGGAATTACTGGATCACATGGTAATTCTATTTTTTAAAATTTTTTGAGGAACTTCCATATTTTTTTCCATAATTTTTTGAGAAATGCTAGTGGCTATACCAATTAGCATTTCCAAAGGAAACAAAGGCACTGGGAACCCTGGGTGGTGGCGCAGCGGTTTAGCGCCTGCCTTTGGCCCAGGGCACGATCCTGGAGAACCGGGATCGAATCCCACGTCGGGCTCCCGGTGCATGGAGCCTGCTTCTCCCTCTGCCTGTTTCTCTGCCTCTCTCTCTCTCTCTCTCTGTGTGACTATTATAAATAAATAAAAAAAATAAAAAAATAAAAAGAAAAGAAACAAAGGCACTAATTTGAAGATACATGCTCCCCTATGTTTATTGCAGCAGTATTTACAATAGTCAAATTATGGAAACAACCCAAGTGCCCATCCAAAAATGAATAAAGAATATATATATATATATATATATATATATATATATATATATACACAAAATATTACTCAGCCATTGAAAAAAAATGAGATCTTGCCTTTTGCAACATGGATAGACCTAGAGGGTATAATGCTAAGTGAACTAAGTCAGACAGAGAAAGACAAATACCATGTGATTTCACTCATGTGGAATTTAGGAAACAAAACAAATGAATAAACAAAGAAAAAGAGAGACAAACCAAAAAACAGACTCATAAATTCAGAGAACAGCGGGTGATTGCCAGAGGGGTGGTGGGTGGGGGATGGGTGACACAGATAAAGGCGATGAAGAGTACACTTACGGTGATGCACACCGAGTATCTGAGTATGGGGTAACAGAATAGGAAGGGAGGGAAGGTGGGTGGGTGTAAGGAAGGAGTCAACACAGAAAATACCAAATCATAGTTTAGGGCACATAATAGGCATTCAATAGCCATTGGTTCCTGCTGCCTACCTCTCTTGTTCTCCTCCAGTACCACCTCCCAACCTCCTTTGAGATGACTATTTTCTATGTTTGTCTCTCTCACAGCGTATCTGTATTTCCTCTTATTTGGCCCCACATGTCAGATTGGCTTGCATTACTACAGCCTGAATCATTTGATTTCCTGTCTATGTTCCTAACCTTTCCAGCTCCTTTTGTATCATTTCTCTGTCATTCCTGCTGTTTACAATACCTCTCAATTTAAAGCCATCTGCAAATCTCATTAGCAAACCACTGACTCCTTCTCCCCCCACAGTCACAGGACATGTTGAATAAAACAGGACCTAACACCAATCTCTTCCTTCCATTTGAGGCACCACCACTCTGAGTTACTTTTACTTATAACCAGTCTAAAATATGATTACATTATTACTGCATTTACTCCTAGTCTAGGAGAATCTAGTATGTGAAAATTAGGATTAATCCTTTTTAAAATTCACTATTCACTGTATATAAAATTATTAATTCCTTTAGTCATCTTTCCTAGCCTACTTAAAATCTCTTTTTGCTTACAAGAAAAAAAAAATCAGTCAACTTTTCAAGGCTACTTATGGCCTCGGATATAGGTATTTAGTGTCCTTTAGCCATGTCAGTCTACAAGGAATTGATTCTTAGTAGAGATTTAAGAATAAAATTTAAATTCTTCCATTTTAATAGTAAGCTTCTGAGGAACCCACCAGTTTTCTCACTGCTGATTCACTGGATCTTGGCTTCAACTTCTCTCACTCCTTTTCCTGATATACTCAAAATGTTTTCAAATTCTATTCTTCCTTCCTCAAAAACTTTCTGAGCTCCTTCTATGCTCCAAGCACTGTGCTAAGATACAATAAAGAAAAGAGTCTCCATCCTCCAGGAGCTCTTAATCCAGGAAAGAACATGAAAGGAAATAATACTGTTGAGCAACTGCCATATTCTGGATGTGCAACGTGTTATCCCATTTAGACCACATGGAAACCCCATCTTACAGCTAAGAAAACAGGGCTTCTGAGAAGTTAAATAATTTGCCTTTTATGCAGAGGATGAATAGACTACTTCCAGGAGAAGTACAAATGGACTATGGACACATGGGGAAATGCTCAACCTTACTAGTTACAAAGGAATACATACTAAGTAAATAAACAGGCTATTTTTTTTTTTTTACCTCTCACGTGGTGAAAGCTGAGAGAATCATGCAGTAATGCAGGCTCCCCTACACAGGGCTGCATAGATGAAGCTTGCAGTCTTCCTGAGAAACAATTTGATAATATATAACAAGGACTACCAAAGAGGAATTTACCTTAATGTCCATTGCTATGGAATGAGACAAACAGTGCTACATCCATACAATGAAATTGCACATAGCCTTTAAAAATCATGTGGAATATGTAATGTACAAGATTTCCTGAATATTAAATGAGAAAGCATATTACAGAATAGTCCATACTATGGGATTCCAAGATATTCAGGATTGTATATATGTGTGTATAGAAAACAGAAGACTGGAAAAACAGATATCAATATGTTAACAGAGGCTATTCCTAAGAGGTGGGGGCTTTTTTGGGTAGCTTTAAATTTCAATAGTTTTTGAAAAAATCAAACACATAAAACTGTTCATACATAGACTCAGATCCAGTTATTCCCCTGCATTGCAGTGCAGACTCAGAATCGAAAAACTTGCTCAACATCACCAAGTGGTGTACTGTGTTAAGCTGGGCTTTTGTTTTATTTATTTATTTTTAATTTTTTTATTGGAGTTCGAATTTGTAAGCTGGGCTTTCTAAAGCTAACATCCATTGTCTTCCTACATTCCATTCAGCTTCATCCCCAGAGCTCCTGGGATATCATATGTAGAGTCCCTTTCTCTTGGGTTCTTTTCCCTCCTAATTTCTACATCTACTATATCCCTTCACACCTTTTTCTAAACCTATTGACTAAACCTATTGACCTGTTTCAGCAGTAGTCACCCTGTGAATTGGCTGTTACAGGGAATACAAACACTGTACAATCATGGTCACTAAATGAAAAGTTTTCTCCTGGAGAAAACTGGGCCACATAATGGGAACAGAGGGTCTTCAGATAAGTCAGTTAGCGTCGTGCATTTAACATAAATCTGGTCTTAATTGTGATTTTTAGACAATGCCATACTTGCTTCTATACCAAAAGATTTCATTTTTTTCAAAACGTGAATTCTTAAAAGAACCACCCTTCCCAAAGTAGGATCTGAGGAACCCATCCTTCATTGTATTTATAAATGTTAAATTCTTCCTACTGTTTTCACTTGCTTACTCAAAAAATAAGATAAATAGAATAGCCTCTGTCTCACTTGGAAAAATACAACTTTTGGAGGCTCAAGTTGGCTGCGTTTGAAATTAGAAATGTCTTTGATGATGCGCAGCTGTCTCCATGTCTTCATCACAGATGTCTCATGCATTCCAGGAGGCTGACTAATGTACCTGGAGAAATGAAGCCTGGTTTCTCATTCTTTCTCCCAAAGCTCTTGTTGGACCAAGAAGGGACTAATTTTTCCCTGCTCTACACCTAGGAACTTAATTACAATTTGCTTTTGCTTTAAGACAAATCCTCCTATTCCTCCGCAGCACTTTCCTTCTTGTTGGCATATATGCTCATCTCAATCATATTTTGCCACACTCAGTGATCTTCCTGGTTCCCCTTTATCTCAGTGTTTCTCCCGTGGAGATTCACTTAGGACATGATCCCAATATGGCAAAACATAAACGTTTC
This sequence comes from Canis lupus dingo, assembly GCF_003254725.2. Classification (NCBI taxonomy): domain Eukaryota; kingdom Metazoa; phylum Chordata; class Mammalia; order Carnivora; family Canidae; genus Canis; species Canis lupus. The sequence continues at coordinate 26,944,830 of NC_064245.1, read as the reverse complement.
CTACCAGTAGCTGCTATTCGTGGCAAAGGAAAAAGAGAGCAGGGTTTATGTCATAGCCTATCATCCACTGAAGAGCATCATGCCGAATGGTCATCCAGGAGTTTTTGAGCACCTGAAACCACCCCAGACCAAAGTCAAACCTCTGAGCTGAGCAATTAGGAAGCAAAATTTCTGGAGTTCTTTGCTGTGTGGTTCTCAGCTTTATAACTCCAAATAGTTGTCTTTCCTCAGAAGAATTCCATTAGTCCACAGTAGCGACTCTTCTTTCCTGCTCTCTTACAGAAAGCAGGTGATTGTTACTAACCACCACAATCTACCCAGGAACCTTTCACCTAGAACCTAAAGTTCATATGCAGTTAAGATGTGTGTTTTTTGGGGATAGAAGTATCAACAGTGATGTGGCCAGCTTGTCATGTGAGAGAAACACATACCTGATAGCTCTATGTGGAAGATCAATGCATTTTACTAGATGTAAGTTAGACTCAGTTAAAAAAAAAATTGATTCTACTAACAAAGACACTTACTCCCTCAAGGAAGCTGTCCTTACTTGACTAAAGTTCTAAAAGGATTCTCTATGCCCATATATCCTACCCCATTTTTAAAAGGGGGGGAGCAGCAAAAAAAACATTAATATCTTCCCCCTCAAACACATCCCAGCCCCTCACTAAAACTGCATTTTTCAGTGTGTGTCTTCCATTCAATGTTAAATGGAACATCACTGGACTGTCTAGGTGGGCAAGAGGGAAAATTTAAAAGAAACTTATTGGGCCAAAGGGATGATGAGTTAACTGTAGCCCTGAAACACTGTGTGAGCTGTCTGAGTCACTGGCATACCAGAGGCTGAGGGAGCAGGCCTCTAACCTGCCTCAGCATGCGGTAAAAAGAGCACAGGTGATCTTAACACATCATAGAAAGAATAAACATTTTATAAAGAACAGCCTCCTATTGAGTTCAGGCCCAGCACTGAAGAACCATTTTCACCGCTCAAAAATTCTTCCCAATGAAAATATTTATCTCAAGGAATAAATAACATCAAATTAGAAATTAATAAACATTCAGGCAATTTGAGATTTTATTGTGAAAATAGCTATTTTGATATTATATCCAGTTTCTCACTTATCAGAATAAATTCTTTACAACATTGATCATCATTATCACTTCTGGGTATTTATATATAGTCTCTGAGTAAAATATATTCACACTAGGCATGATTAGAATATTTAAATTACGACCAACATTGCTTAAAGATGTTTACTTTACAATAAAACTATAGTATTTGTACACTGGTACAGATATTTAAAATATTTACCAAAGATAGGTTTGGTAGAACAAAACCAATACGTGTACACATAGATTTTTGAATCTTCTTTTCTGTCAATCTTCTAGAAAGCTACAGTTACATTACAAACACCTCAAATTTCCATTTCAAGATGAATAGAAAAATGGAAACATGTTATTTCTTATTATACAAAATAAAACATCGAGTCAGAAGAGGAATAAAGCTCATCTTTATGCATTTAACATAAAAGCCTGGGTATAGCCTTCCTTCTCCAAGAAACACACACAGGATTGCAAGAGAAGTAGCCAACAGCCCAAAGAACAAGTGACCAGCACAACTGTCTCTATGGTGCATGACTTGCCGAGGACTGATGCAAACTCTAGTCATTTTTCTTGATTTCCAAGAATCTGGGATACATAGAGTAAATGATTAAAAGGCATTTCTCTGAATTTGCACAAGGAAAACTAAAGAATCAGAATAAAGATCCAACTGCTTTTCTTATGGCTAAATATTATACAACTCAAAAACCAAAGGCAAGCTTTCTATCAAATATATATCCAAAGTGCAAAGTTCCAAATACACAACCGTACACAATGTAGAGAAGAAACAAAGAGCACCCTTATGCCTGAATAGTGATCCGGTTTTATACTTTGAAATGAAATCAAATATACTTAATCCTCTGAAATTTGGAGGGCTAGTGATGTTTAAATTTTCTAGGATATAGTAACCACTAGAATTTAGTGAAAACTGTACACCCTCATCCTAGAAAATGTACACACGAACATAAAATCCTTGTTTAGAACATGTCTTCAGTACTAGAATAGAACTTGAAAATATTAAATTTCTTTTGCTTTGTCACTAAAGCAACTGTAAACTTTCTACAGCACTGTGTATATATACACAAATATGTATGTATATTTATATATGTATAAAATAAGCAGCTTGTATGTGACTCTAATGCTATTGATTTCATCACCTTTTTGGCACTTTTAAAGCACAGCCAAAAATGATTTGGAAAATTATTCTAGAATTCCAAGTTGGTTCCCTCTGCCTCGTAGATGCCTAAGGACTGCTTAGTTCTCTGGAGCCACCAGGTCATATTCCTGTAGAGCTGTTCCAAGCCAACTGGGATTCTAGGGAAATGGGACTGCCTGGCCAGGGGCCTCGCAGGGGCCTAAATAACCAATTTGTTTTAACCCACAGCCACCTCTCTCTCAACTGCACAGTCCAAGGGAACCCTAACCTATCTTCTCATTTTTTAGCACCACTCATTAGAGGGGCACCTAACAACAGGAAACCTTTGCAATTAGCACAAACAAGCAAAAACATTCCACGGCAGCATTTCCCTAAGTATATGTCTCAGAATACAAATCCCAGAAGATACCTACTTTAAAAAAACAAAATAAACGAAAAATACAACAAAAACAAAACAAAAAAACCATATACAATAAATCAGGGAAATAGTGTATACAATACAGTCCCTTCTCAGAGACTGAAACCACACAAAGGTTCAGAAAAGCCTAGAGTAACTTAACGTTGTCTAACCAAGCATTCCCCAAGCTTATTTGGCCACAGAACCCTCTATTCACATAAAAATATAAGCTGCCAAAACACACCTTCTTCTCCAAGGAACTAAAAGATGGTTTTAAAAAAAATCTGACAGTATAATTTCAAATTAATAATAATCAGGATACAAAAAGACTTGTTCTCCTGTAATTTTTTTTAAGGAATCTACTTTGTTTTGCTAGAATATGCTTCTATCACAACACTCCCCTCTCTACAAATGTCCAGCTCAAAGTTACTCTTCCTTATATCATTATTCAAGAATGTTAACTCTCATCAGTAACCACTGGCCTCTCATCTGGAACAAATAATTTCTGTATGCTTTTTGATTCTGAGAATACCTCTCCACCTCAATCACAGTGGTTTTAACTTGAGGGCTGGTAACCTGGGCTCCTAGCCAATATAACCTCCCAACAGGATTTTGGGCTCTTCCTAGCAAACACTAACTACATCCCAACAGGGGCTAAAATATTTTGCAAGCCCTTAAAAAAGCCCAAAACCTCATCTTTACTCTCTGCGAAAATGTGCATTCTGAAGATCTAATGACACTTCTGTTAAACCTTTGAGGGTAACAGGATTATAAACCTTTAGTTTATGTAATTAACAACAAATTTCTTAATAATCTATTTAAAAACTACAAAAACATTGAAAAGCAAATGTAAATTCCACAAAGCTGAACAGAAAGAAAGGCAAGAGATAATTCTTAATGCCAACAACATATACAAAAGACCATAACCAAACTTACAGGGCAGCCCCGGTGGCACAGCGGTTTAGCGCCGCCTGCAGCCTAGGGTGTGATCCTGGAGACCCAGGATGGAGTCCCACATCGGGCTTCCTATATGGAGCCTGCTTCTCCCTCTGCCTGTGTCTCTGCCCCTCCTTCTCTGTCTCTATGAATAAATAAAATCTTAAAAAAAAAAAATCTTAAAAAAAATAACCCAAATTATACTTAGTGGCTCTGCTCAGGATTTCAATTATATAAATAACCAAACCAAGACAAAGTCAATTACTAAATCCCTATGAGCTTAGAACAAAAAACATACACATGCTGCACTTTCTTCTTTAACACATAATCCTAGTGTACATCTCGTCACATTGTGTAATTAGAGCACAGTGAAGTGAAGAACTACCACCACATGAAGACACAGAAGAATTTTTTTCAACATATTTTATCCTAAAAAGTAAACCCAGGTACCATAGGAAGAAGATTCTATTACAAATACAAAATCATATAATATTTTACCAGAAAAGGTTTTAGGTTGTTGTTTTTTTTCTGATAAGGCAACACAGATCTTTAGATAATCATTCGTTACAAACCTGAGGTGTTTCTTTCTTTAAACTTAAGAGGGAAATAAATTATATTTAATTTATATTATGTTTTTGTCTGGAACTGAATACTAATTACTATGTTTGCATTATTAAACATACAGTTTAAAACCGTTTTATTTTGAAATAATTATAGACTCACAAGAAGTTGCAAAAATAGTACACAGACTATGTATCCATCCCTCAGCTTCTTGTCTTTAAGTATTTATGATTTGATTTTAAAGGGTTAACATTTTTGATAGTTTATAGAAAACTCAAAAAATCTAATAGGTCTGGTGAATGTATATTCTTGGAAGAGGCCCCACGAAAACATACCGCTGACTTCAAATATCACTTTTATCACATGAAAGCACCTTAAAAAATTGCTTTTCTGAGATTCTATCACTGTTACCAATTTCTGTCTCTTTTGATGTCTAGTTTTTTTCCATTTTTGTAGACTTCTGAAAGTTGTACCTTAGCTGTGATTGAAATAAGCTTCCTTATTCCTTCATGTTAATATATCTAGCAATGTTAAATGAATAGGAATTACAAATGGGAATCCAGATGCTTTGGATTATAAAAATCTTGAATTCTCTAGTGCCCTCCCCCCCCAAATAATACAAACATACCTAAGTTGAAAATCTCAGTGCTGACCTTTGCAGGGGGAAAAAAAAATACTGTGAAGGGATGACTATCCTCAGTGCTCTTTAGTGTCTTCAGTGTTTAAAAAAAAGAGGCCAGCCTTATGGATAAGTGATGGTAGTCTGTTGATGGAGGATCTTTACCTTATGGGAATTATCTGACTGATTTTCTAATCCTATACTACCAACAAATATAAACACAAATATAGTCCCTTTGGTCATATTCAACCATCACATCCTAAAGAAAGTAGCTCCCAGTATTTTTGTTTAACACTGTGGACCATTTATCTCAGCAAACTCACACTTATCCAAAGCATATCCTCATAGACTGATCACAAGCTCTCTGCCCAATCTGGAAAGTTGTTCCTTTCTAAAAGCTTCCTATACTACCTATATGTATGGCTGATCCCTGGAGTGGTTTATGCTCAGTTATAGCTTCCTGGTATCTCGTTGGCTTATCCCAAAAAGGCTAGAGGCAATTCAAAGCAGGAATGACCAAAAGAAAATAAATCATAGTTACAGTTGTCTTTTCTACTAAAAAATGACAAATACTTGTTATTCTAAAATGCTATCTTTTGATTAAACTTTCAACACGTGAAACATTACAGTATGCTTATTGGCTGAATGCTGTGTCATAAGAACACAATCTTCACATTCTTATAGAACTTTAAACACATTTTTCTTAGCATGGATATTAGTAGTTTCATTGACAGAAAACTTTACATGAGCCAGTATTTGTGTCCATGGAGAAACTTGGGAGTTAAACTTACTGTTTGATTTTAGAATCTGTTAGGGTTGGTATAGTTCTTTCTCCCTATTTTTAATTTTTCCCAAACTAATTTTAATTGTCCTGTTTTATGACTGTGACAATTTTAAGCCACTTCAAGTGCTTCCTGGAAGGCTTACTATAAATCATAATTGAAAATGACCAACCCTAACTAAAGCATAAACAGATGCCTGATTAATGTGTTAACCACCCTTCTCCAATATGTATCAATCTAGAGAACGATAAAGTCCTATGGTCATGATTTTCAATATGGAATATTCACAGGGATTTTGGATTGCTGGAATCTAGTAGAAAATTAATACAAAACATACAAACCTGTTGCAGAAGTAATGTGAAACTCATTAGCTACTTTCCCTAAATGCATCCAAACAGATGAACAAGATTTTGAAGACTACCTTGTTTCTCATTTAATAAAGACTTTCAAGAAGAAATATTTACAATGACTTAAAGACTCCTGTATACACAGCTACCTAAATACAGAACAAATTGGGAGGATTTAGGTTAAACACAGCTGAGCTCCACTTAGCTCAAATTAGGTGAGTCTCTTGACTACAAAGCTGTTTTCTTAACATGGGGGTTTCTGCACGACGTGGTAAGATTTGCTGAGCACCATAGTAATCTTTTGAGACACTAATCAAAAACATGATTCTATATTTAAAAAACCCCAGAAGTGGTTTCAGGACAACAGAAGCACCCCAGCCACTAAAATAAGTGAAATTCTGTTATAAGCAAAATCACCTGCATAGCAAATCCTTTAACAGTTCAGCAACGAATAGAGAGAAAATATTCTTTAAAAACTACTGCTATTTCTGAGTATTCCATTAGATCCTTCAACTGTAGTTAAACTATATGGAAAAAGATAAGTTGCCATAAAAGCTTCTGACTACATGACAGGCTCCTCAGGAAAGAACCCTGGTCTGAACACTGGTCCAAGCATGGTCAACTCAGACCAAGCACACAGTAGGTAATTCCATTATCTAACCAAGAAGTGACTGACAACTGGGCAAACTTCAGTAAGACTTCACAGCCTGGCGTAATAATGATGACCAACACACTCAATTCTCCTGAAATTAATCCAAGAAAGAGAGGACTAGAGTTAAAAATGGACTATAAATATATAGGTCTAAAGCTGCCATTGGTCCAATAAACTAAAGAGTCCCTGCTAACCTTATAACGAACACATGTGCAAATACAAATGGTACACAGAAGTGCATATAGTCAGATGAATATTATATGTGACCACCTTTGAAATATATATATCTCTCTCAGATATATATATACACACACACACCATAGGATAGTACCATACATATATATATACATGGTACTAATCACCCAAAAGATTACACTTCCGAGAGCATAATTAAAAAGCACATTCCCCATTGCTTTTTAAATACAGGCTTTTCTACTGAAGTAAATAGAATATGAGAATATTACATTTTTCCTAACATCTAAAATAGGCATCAAATTTCTAAACAGAAGAAAAAAGCCTCAAACAGCCACATATTAGACATTCAAACTGTTCTATGAAAACTAAATAAATTAATTGGAATAAATAGGAGTGCACATTCAGAACAGAATTGTAGCTTTTGGTCAGCAGCGTGAACTAAAGGCAAAAATCTGCCAAGATTAAGGCAGGGTTTTTGTTTTTTTTAAATGTACAGTACAGTGTGTTTTCTTTTTTCCCCAAGTTCATTTAGTATTCACTTTGATGTTATCTAAAGTGCATTGCCAAGCTAAAATACAAGCTTCCTAATTAAGAGAAACTAGATGTCATAGAAAGTTTCTTTTTAGAGCCTTCCGTATACCTACTAGTGGTATTTTCTTTTTGCTCTCACACATGTAGTGTAAGACATTACAGCAACAATCATAGGACTTTGGACACAAAGCATGATGACTGTCACGGTGATAGTCGTTGTAAGGAATTACTTTCTTCTTCTGCTGGAGTCAATTTAAGTGTCGGCAGTTTCCGAGGAGGAAGCTGAGGGCTTTGGCGAAGATTGTCATCCATCTGTGGAAAGTACAAAAGGTAATCTGACTGATGGCTGTGGCACCACTTATGTGGACTGTGGTCTCCCCATCCAAACTATAGCCTAGAAGAGTACAGAACCATAGGGTTCCAGGACTGCTTGAGAACCTTTTCCTTACAATCTCTCAGGAACTCAAGATGTGGTACCTCAAATACCAGCTAACTCAGTATATGTATAAAAGCAATACTGCTCACCTTTGATGCCATCATAAATTATAACAACTCCATAAAATGAATATTCTATTGAACCCAACCATGTCATAACTTAAGAGGTCTTCCAATAATAAGTGAAAAAGCAATACTTCTGACACACTGAGCTTCCCAGTTTACAAATTATGTTCATATCTAATATCTCCCTTGATCTTCCCAACACAACTGTGAAGAAAAAAATGGAAGATATCATTCCCTATTTTACATATTAGCAAAACGAAGCTCAGAAAGGTTAAGAAATTTGCATTAGGTTGCAAAGCTAGTATCATGAATTGAAATTAGAGCCCAAGTCGTCTTATTCCAATACTATTGTTTTTTCAACTATACCTCAGTGTCTCAGTGAAAAAGACCTGTACTCCCCTCAAAAAACCCAGCTCTTTCAGGTTGCAAGTATTTAGACCATGGGAAGCCAGGAGAAGAGATACACTGAAGGATAAATTGTTTAGACCCAATCCAGAGATACTACAACAACCGCATCAGTTCTAAGTCTGCTCTAGAGAAACAAAGTACTATGGAGCATATTGAGAAAATGTCCAAGAGTTTCAGACTTGCCCTTAGCAGGACATCAGCATCCCTGGAAACACTAGGAGTGGGATTATTTAGAACTGAGTCAGACCTTAGAAAGCTACCTTTAAGCAGGGGCCCCAAAATAGAGTGAAAGTTCAAGGCCTAGTGTTGAGCTCATTATCAGCTCAACTTCAGAAGACTGGAAAGCAGCTTCCACCAAGGATCCCAAACCTGACAGCAGACAGCATCTGATTACCCACTTGATAAGCAGGCTTTTCTAGTGTTATGAGCATGTGCAGAGCAAAACTCTCCCGTATCTTCTCCAGATGCTCTTATAAAGCACAGAAGAAGTGTCTCAGCAGAGGTACATGGAACTTATAGGAAAGCAAAGGGAATAAAAAATTAACTTAATTTTCCAATGGAAAAAGGTATTCCCAGTGAACTACTTGAATAGTGTTGTCATGTTTTTTTCTTGCAAGAACTAAGTTCCTCCAACATTACTCCTTTTTTAAGCTCTAGATCTTTTGTCCAAATGGTTAACTATAGTAGCCAATAGGACTTGTTGCTCTAACGTCTTATAGCTAACACTGAACCATACTGAAGAGCAGATATGAAACAGGGGTGAGAAGGAGTACCTGACAGAGTTAGGAAACTTTCATATGTTGATGATGATATGAGAATGAAGTGTACAAAGTGGTGACAGGGCCTCTTAGGTTCCCTTTCTGCACCAGTAGGTATTTCCTGGCTCCCTTTACATGTCTGTCATGAATTTGCCACATGTAGAAAATGAAAATTCTATTGCATGGCCTTCATCTAGCAGTTAGGTGTCTAACACAATATGTATTATCTTCTACTACACACATTTAATACTCAATATAGGGGATCCCTAGGTGGCTCAGAGGTTTAGCACCCGCCTTCGGCCCAGGGCGTGATCCTGGAGACCCGGGATCGAGTCCCCACTTCGGGCTCCCTGCATGGAGCCTTCTGCTCCCTCTGTCTGTGTCTCTGCCTCTCTCTCTCTCTCTCTCTCTGTGTGTGTGTGTGTGTGTGTGTGTGTGTGTGTGTGATGAATAAATAAAATCTAAAAAACAAAACCAAAAACAAAAAAACACAATATATTTCCTCTCGTGGGACTGACTAAGTTGGGCTAAAAAGACACACTTGGTGCTCAGCCAGCCCACATCAACTTTAGTACTGGTCTTTTACAGTTTTATGCTCAGCCGTACTCACTTCTCACGTTCTAACAACACATGAAATACTATAACAAGAAAGAGAATGGCCATTCCAGAGAGTGGCAGAGGTTTCCTGGCTAGTAGTGCTACTAGTACTGGATACAGAATCTCATGTATTTCATTCATTTGCAGCTAACTGCAAAGCCCACGCTGGAATCCAATTTCCAGGGTTCAAATTCCCTCTCTGCTGCTAGCCAGCTGAATGACCTTGGGGAGGTGACATACACTACTCTCGAAGCTTTAGTATCCTCATCTGTAAAATAGGGCTGATAGAGTAGCTGCAGTATGTAGACCTGCTGTGAGGATTCAACGAGACAAATCATAAAGCTCATACAACACACTGCTGGTTACTCAGACCTCAGAAACTGCGAGCTAGTGTTATTAGGCCACTTTGACTCATTGGTTAGTGAAAAAATGAAGTATCATTCACTGGTATAAGAAAAAAAAAAACAAGTTTATCAGACACTTGGGGGGAAAATGTGTAACTCTCTTGTATTTTTCCAATTAGACTCACTTTTGAAATTTCCATTACTGGCCGTCTCCCCTACCCACTTCTTCAGTATCTCTCTCTCTTACCAAATGAACAACCCTAAAGTGGCAAAATATCCACAATGATGAAAAACTGTAGGCAACATTTAGAGAAGGAACGAAAGGAGGAAAAAAATAAAAGTTTACGTAGAAGAAAGAAAAAGACATTACAAGTGCCATTAATAAGAAAGGACAAAAAAAAAAAAAAGAAAGAAAGGACAAGCACAGGTGCTTACGATCTCAAGAAACATTAACCTTCAGAGACAGAGAGACAGAAACAGAAAAGCAAAGAGTGTTTTTTTGTTTTTTTTTTTAGGCCAGGCTCCTGGGTCTCTTAATTTGAAAAATACTAATTATGTGGTAAAAGTAAACCCAATACCATTATCAAAGCAATCAGGCCTTGCCTGATCCCAGCCTGGGTGCCTCAGTTGGTTAAGCATCTGCTTTTGGCTCGGGTCATGATCCCGGAGTCCCTATATGGAGCCACGCATCAGGCTCCCTGATCAGCGGGGAGTCTGCTTCTCCCTCTCCCTCTGCCATTCCCACTGCTTCTCTCTCTCTCTCTCAAAATTAATAAATAAAATCTTTTAAAAAAGAGAAAGTAATCAGGCCACTACTGGCTTCAAAACACTATACTATGTACAACTGCAGTAAATGTATATTTGAGCAGATTTATGAAAAAATAAACTCTTAAACTAAGAGGGTAAAAAAAAAACTAAGAGGGTAAAGTTAAAGTTATGATATTAATTTTAGAAAGGAAAATACTAAACTACTAGAAAAAAATGATTGAAATAAACTTGACCTTTTCAATCAAGTTGGATTCCTTATTTACAAGTTGTGTGAGTTTCTGCAGATTTGCGTCTACCATTTCTTGTCCAGCAGGAGAGATGCCTAAGAAGCCAGGACAGAAATCAGAGAGACAGAAAATTTTGAAAGTCTTTAAAGCTATTCAGACTGAAAGAACCCTCCCAAGTAGGCCGCCCTCCAAAAACAAATAAAATTAGGCAAAGAGAAAAACCATTCTGGGTTCAAAGGCAAAGTTAAGAGGGATAGTAATGCTCCAAAACCAAACCCTAAACAAAAGGATTAAATTTGTCTATTCAGTAGAAGTAGAAGCCAAGTGTTATGCAGCTAGCCAAAGTAATTAGTAAAAGAGCACAGCAGTTCTCATTTCCTTCTCGAATCTGAGTTGTATCTTTTCCCCACCCATACCAAATAGGCCTTTAGTCATAACTGATTGGGATAGCTTTCTAAGGCAGCGACTCCCAAACAACTATCAACCAGGCACCCACAGTATTTGGAGGGACTCAAAAAATACAGATTCCTGGGCTCTGTCCCTATGAGATTCTATTTCAGTAAATCTGGCATAGGACCCAGGAGTCCATATTTGTCCTCTAGCTATGTTTGCTAATCACTACTCCAGAGTAACAAGGTTGGAAGTTCGTTTCATGACTCTCAAATTGCTAACCCCTACCTCTGTATAAAACACATCACCCACAATGAAAAATAAACTGTCCCTAAGCCAGTTATCCTTGTGACTGTTTTTCTTAAAAGGACAATTTCTGCCAATTCTCCCAATACAAATTTTGTATCCCAATCACTTAAGCACAAGGCCCCACACTCCCAAGGAATCACATCCTAAGTGACAGGTACCCTCTATTTACAATACCTCCAGTCTGATGCAATCAGTTTTCAAGTAGTGGAATCGTGAGAGTGTACCTCACCCAAATCAGTCTGCTGCTGATTTCTGTTCACACAGGAAAATGCTAGAAGCAACATTTAAAATAACTGCCCATTTGCATTAGGATAAATGCTACCTTTCAACAGGTACTCAATAAATACCTGTGGTTAACTTTAGAAGAAAATGATCCACTTCAAAGGGGCAAAATTTAAAGAACAAGAGGCAAGAAATGTATAAAAGCTTGAAGAACAGACAAAAGGTAAGTATCTATTTCTCTGTTTAACATGGAACTAACACACGGGAATAAAATGGAAAAACGCAACTTTTTCAAGTGCTATAATTCAACATTTAAAGACAATATACAAGCTTCTTCAATAAGTCATGAATTATGCTTATACATCCTGAGGAGAATATGCAGATATTCTATGCAAACACAGATTAGCTGAAGAGAAGCCACCTTACCTCCAACACTAAGCCTAAAATAACTGTTTAGGATGTCGTCACAAAAACGGCACAGGTTGGACAGCTGTTTCAAATGTTCTTGTAACTGAACTTTAGGAAAGCGTACTTTATAAAGAGGTGCAAGGAAACCAAACACATAGGCATCCAAGGTAGATGGCCTAAAAATAAATTAAGGATTTTCTTAAAACACAAAGAAAATATTAACTTAAAAATATTTTTTCTCATACATTTGGCAATTCTGGACTATATAATACAGCCTTTTAAAAGATTTACTACACGTTTTAGCTTATGAAAATGATGTAATGAGGGCTTTATTGATTAGTTTTTAAGATACCCTAACCATTTCTTTTATTTGAAGAAACGTTATAAATTAAAGATTCATTTTTACTCACAATTGTTGCACAGAGGTAGGAAACAGGGTGGGAATAGCCTTAAGATATTTTAAATTCACATATGTAGCATATTGAGTCACTACCTGATTAGCATGCACAGAAAAAGTTTACTATAGTAATCTATTAAATCTTTTAAGTAAAAAACTCATAAAGGGGGGTGGGGGGCAAGAGGACTTACTTTAAATAACTGCTCATGGATTATATGCATACAAAACATCAAAATGGTTTTTAAGGGCATGCACTCACGAATCTCCAAAGAAAAACTGAGATGTTCCCAATCTGTTTGATAGAAGATTTAGGCACTCCTTGGCATCTCTGTATATCTAATAAGGATGAAATGACAACTCAAAAGTAGGAAGGATACTCTAGAACTCCTGTTAGGCAGGCATCTAGGTATGTTCATCTCTGTTGTCTCTCTTGTCCCTCCTCCGGAGGCCCCTTGCTTTGAAAGTAATCCCAACCATACCTGAGCTTCCACTTCTCGGAGGTGGTAGAGGGGAGGCTCTCCTCTGGTCAGGATAATTCTATTCAGTGCTCCCTTAGACATCCTTCCAGGCAGGATCAAACTCAAGGGAAAAGGAATTCGTGAAGCAAACCATGGCTTTGTCACAGTAAAGTAATTGTCACTCTCAACCCAGAATGTGTGAAGCTGCAAAGCAAACAAAACAACTACAAACCAAGAAACAAACCCACCACCACTATAAGCATGTTCTTTTATTTCAAGAAGTCATCCAGTGTGAAAGTTTTTTCTAAAGTGGCTTCATACAACCTTCCCAATTAGAATGACTCAAGAACAAAACAAGATTTTAAACACATGGATTTGTTGATTGCTATATCCCAGGCACCCATACAAGGCCTGGCACATATGCACTCAATAATTACTTGCTGAATGAATGAATGATAGTTATACACGGGAACAAACAACTCCATCTTCCACAAATAATTTTTATTTCCAAAATGCATTCATTGTTTCATGTCTTAGTTGAATGACTAATAGAATCCAGTTTCACAGTAACATAAACGAATCAAGGTTAATACATAAATGCAATTTCCGCTCTTGAACCTTTTTCATTACGTTGCTTCTAAATAGAACTAGGTGTATTTTTAGTAGGTCACTACAATACCAATACTCACCACTGCAGGAAGAAGCTTCTCTTCGAGGAGAGCAATGTAAGCCAGTGTATCTGCCCCCTGCTTTGCTGAGAGTTCATAATCAGCATTATATTTCTATTAAAAAATATAAAACCAAAAAACAAGATTCTTATTCTTCCTCAAAAACGGAAAAATGACATTAAAAGGCAGAACAATAAATACAAACTCAGTGACAAATGCTGCTTAATGCAAATACAGTTCTTAGCACAACTTCACACACAAAGGTCAGTAAGTATTACGCTTTGGTTAACTGCTATAATTCAGTGATTATGACCTAGTTTAGTTTATTGCATGGCATAAAGTACAAAATTAATAAACACAAGCTATTATTTTTAACAATAAGCAAGAAGTTCTAGTTGTTTGCATTTCTTCCCATGGAAAAAGAAAGAAAAAAAAAACCTTCCAATTTAGAAAAATTCTAAAATTTGCTGACATAGGATTTATTTTTTTAAGAAAGTATTAACAAAACCCATAACTTTGGTATTTATAAAAGTCTTTACATGTTTAAATATTATGGATACATCATACAAATCTTTACATGCTCATGCAACTTAAATACATTACTTAATGAAATATCTGATTGCAACTCTCCCTTTGAGAGTTCTTTAAAAATAAAATAGCTGCTAGTTGGTGGAACTCAGATGGCATATGTAGCAGAAGGTGCACAGCAGCTTTGTGAGTAAATTGACAATCACATCAATGAGTGAATAGTGAAGATGGCTTCATTGAATCTGCATGTCTCGATTTCAATAAAATCCAAAAAAGTACATGAAAATATAAATTGAGTATACCTCATTATAGGACTTTCAAATCATAATATAACTCATGATTCAGAGCAATAATTCTCAAGTCTATTTTTATATGAAACCCGAGGTATCTCCAATTATCTACTGAGTTGGTAAAAAAAAAGAATTAAAGAAAAAAAAAACCCCAAACTTTAGAATTTTTTTTTTTAAAGTAACATGCAAGGAACATGTTAAAAAGGAACCACCCACCTGTTTCCTTAAAAAGTTTAATATTTTTGCAGGCTGAGAAACAATGTTGTCTTCAGTCGTCAAAATTGGTACATCCCCTATAAATCAAGAAGTTTACATACAAGGAAATGTTTCTATTTCCTCCGAAGAGATTCTGATCCCCTAGAAAACTGTATCAGTTGCACACTTGGAGGGGGGAAGAATGAGCAAGCTCATCCTAGTTTTTTTTGCAATTTCACAGAGCAGCTCTGGAGAACACTGGCATTTCTCATAATTCCCATTGATCGGGCCTGTAAAGTATTACCCCGAATGGGCAAACCATAAGCAACACACAGCCAGGGCCGTGGTAAGAAGAAATGAAAAGCCCAAGGTACTGCACTGCACGGCCACGTGCCTCCTGGCTCCAAGGGCGGGGGCGGGGGTCATTTAACAGAGCCCAAGGTGTATGAAACGTTCACACTGTACCTCTCGAACCTCTCCAGGTGTTATCTACGACACTGACTTTCAAGGGTGCGCCAGAAAATTTGGCGTAAGCCTGAAACAAAGTTTGCAATAGAACATTTAGACTGAGCGCGCGGTGCCAACGTGCAGAGCAGCTTTATTTTACAGCCCGGCGGCCCCACGGCCGAGAGGCCGGACCCGCGGGCTGGGTCCCTCCACAGGTCCTGCCGAGGACGCGCGCCCGCCACGCAGCCTTCGGGCACCTGGCCCCCCAAAGGTCTGGGGGTGCAGAGCGCGCGCGCACCGCCCCGAGAGCTGTGCATGGCCGAGGAGACTCGGGGCCAAGCGGGGAAGCTCGGGCTCTCCCGCCGGGCGTCGGCGGGCTCACAGGCCAGGCTGGGGCTCCACGGGAAGGAGCCCGCAGAGCGCGGCGAGAGGTGCCCCGGCCGGGCTCGGCCCTGCAGCGCCGCAGGGGACCGCCGCCCGGCCGGCCTCGCGCCTCGGGCCCCGCCCCTCTTTCCTGCGCCCTGGCCCGCCGGGAGGCCTCACCATCACCACCAGGGACTCGCTGTGCACCGATGGGAGCCCCCAGCCACCTCCCCAGCAACTGAGCTCCAAGGGGGCCGCCATCTTGCCGGGGCCGACCTTTGCACCACCGGAAGCACTTAGCGGTTCAATTTCCGGCACGTTGAACCACGGGGCGGGGCGAGGGCGGGGCGAGCACCTTTGCGCAGTGGAGGGGCCGAGGTTAGGGCCCCGCTTGGGACCGGCTGGGACCCGTGCTTACGAGCCCCCGCCCTTGAGCTGGACCCGCCGGGCAGTCCTCACGTGTTTTAGTGGATGCCCGACGTGCCCCAGAGCCTCCGAGCATCACTGCCTGGGGCCTGATTTGCAAAATCCCGTTTGCAAATTTGCAAAACCCGTTTGCAGAATACCCCAGATCGTCGTGTTTAAAATCATGACAAAGGGGATCCCTGGGTGGCGCAGCGGTTTGGCGCCTGCCTTTGGCCCAGGGCGAATCCCACATCGGGCTCCCGGTGCATGGAGCCTGCTTCTCCCTCTGCCTGTGTCTCTGCCTCTCTCTCTCTCTCTCTCTCTCTGTGACTATCATAAATAAATAAAAATTAAAAAAAAAATCATGACAAAGGGAGAGATGAGTTGTCTTACAAGGACCCAGAATTGCCTGGATGTTCTGGGGCCACTGTCTCGAAATTCTTAACTTTCAAACAAGGGGCCTTCCATTTTCATTTTCTTTCTTTCTAAATTTTATTTATTCATGAGACACACAGAGAGAGGCAGAGACACAGGCCGAGGGAGAAGCAGGCTCCCTGCAGGGGAACCTGATGTGAAACTTGATCCCAGGACCCCGGGATCACCATCTGAGCCAAAGGCAGATGCTCAAGGCTGAGCCACCATTTCATTTTCTGCTGGGTTCTGCAGATCATATAGCCGAGCTGAATCTGTGGGCAAGAACCAAATGGGTTTTTTTTGAACATCACACTGACAGTTTCTCAGAGAAACTGTCGAGGAGGAAAAACAGGCCTTCAGAATGCCACGATCCCATTGTGCTTACAGGAGGCTGGAACTAGGACTTGGGTGCTGGGTCCGTCCTCTACAAGGTGCAGCAGTCTTTCTGGGACAGCCTCCCAGTCATTTCTCTGAGTTCTTTCCTTTCCTTTATGGGGTAGTTGGACCCCTTAAACAACAGTAAACTCGAAAGAAACCTCCTCTGCAAATTTTCATAAAATTACAATTCAACAAATACTTGCAAGGCACTCCCTAGGTAAATTATAGCATCGATACGCTAAAGTCTTTTTTTTTTTTCATGTTTCAAAGGCAAGAGTTCTCAGAAATGGGAAGGATAAAGTATATCAATGGTAGGAATGTGTTAATAACACTTTATAAATGGGAAATTAATATATGTGCCATTGAAACCAAATGTTAAGACCTTCATTGAGCAGCTACTGTATCCAAAACACTGTAAGGCTCTGAGAGGACAGAGATAAGTAAGACATGAACTCTATGCTCCGGAGTTTAGAAATCAGATTATCCTGAATAAAGTTAGAGGTGCAAATAAAATATTATGGAACCACAAACCAGGAATGATGCATCCTGTCCAGGAGCAGTGGAAGCTCTCTGTTCAGTCTTCAATGTAAAGAAGGTAATTCAACTTTCAGGTAAAAAAAATCAGACCTCCCTGTTTTGAGGGTTAAAATCCTAAGCCATAAAGCTCGGAGTCTGTATACTGCAATCAGGCATTTAAAATAATCATATACAGCTTGGGACACATGTGTGGCTCAGTCAGTAAAGCATCTAACTCTTGGTTTTGGCTCAGGTCATGATCTCAGGGTCATGAGATCAAGTCCCATATCGAGAGCCCCACATTGGGCTCTGCACTCAGTGCAGAGTCTGCTTGTCCTTCTCCCTCCCCCTCCCCACGTGCTCTCTCGTGCATATGCAAATAAATAAAATATTTAAAATAATCATACACAGAGAATATGGATTACCTGAGTCTTATTTGCAGGGTGGGGAGGGGTGGGTAACGGATGAACATTTTTTGTGGACACATAATGTAGTTAGTTCAGCCTTCTCCCTTATTGCTGCTGTTACATATAACAATTTCATTTGCATTAAAGAGAAATTAAATCTCTCCTCTTAACACTTCTGAATTGAGACAGAAAATAGCATGCCATTGCATCTGATGAGAATCCTTACACACAGGTTTATTTGTGTCTATTTAATACCAATCTTTTATTTTTGCAATTCCTCCCGAGAGTCTGTATTTGCTAGATTGAATTTTAAAACCCCAGTGCTGCTGATTGCACAACCAGGCTGAATGTTGTTCCAGAGAACCACACAGAAAGTTGAAACCTTCAGGAATTATGCCTGGTATGGGTAGTTGGCCCCTGTGCCTTTTTCTGGCTGCTAAAGTGTGTTGTTCAGAGTTCATCAAAATCATAATTTCAGATTCCTACCAGGAAGCATATTATCTGCAAAACATTCACACATGTGTGGGATGACTTGAATCACAGCTTTTTAATGAGTATTCCAGACAATGTTTTCCCTGAAAAAGAAATATTATTTTTCAAAAGATGGACACTAAAAATGGCCTCATCTAGTGACAGTCATGTGAAGTCAGGGGGCCTGATTTTGGCATCAATTTCTATCCCTCATGTATTTCCTAACTTGAAAGCCATGGTGCAAGTTCTAGTAGGATCTTTTTGTCTGGGTGATTAAGAATCTGTGAAATGGTGCTGTCAACAAAGATAAAAGCCTTAGTGATCACTTAGTATGATTATTTGTGAGAAAGTTGAATTAAAGATGCTTGAAGGTCCCTTTCAACTCTAAACTTCAGTAATTTAGTTCTACATTCAGATGTAAAATCCTTTCAGAGGAAAAGCAAATACTCTACAGAAATCAGAAGAGTTAGTTTCTGATTTTGCCTCTAATTAACCATAAGACCATGAGGTAACCATTTTACATTTATTCCTCAACTCATTCACTTATGAAGAGAGAGTTCTTTTACCTCTGAGGTACTGTTATGCTATGTCATATAATAAGCATTTAATAATAGTTAACATTCATGGAGCAATTTCTACATGCCAGAAATTATTTTATGTATCTGACAAAATTCATTTTATCTTCATAATGCTCCATTAGGTACGTACTGTTATGTTCAACTGTTTTCAGAGAGAGAAATTAAGGTACAAAGATGTTAATTAACCTTCCCAAGCTCACCTAGCCAGTAGATGGTAAAAGCAGGATTCAAACCTAGGCCATCTGGGCTCATACTCTTAACCACTATGTCATACTGCTGGTAGCCTTCTAAGCAGTCCATTAAAAATCCTAGTTTTGGGGTGCCTGGGTGGCTCAGCTGGTTAAATGTCTGCCTTCAGCTCAGGTCATGATCCTAGGGTCCCAGGATTGAGCCCTGCATTGGGTTCCCTGCCCAGCAGAAAGCTTGCTTCTCCTTCTCTCTGCCACTCCTTGCTTGTGCTCTCTCTCTCTAGCTCTCTCTGTGTCAAATTTTAAAAATTGAAAATAAATAAGTAAAAATCCTAGTTTTACTCAAAGTGAAGTTATCAATGCCATGATAGCACTATCATTACCTGTTTCAATAATATATTTTTTTTTTAGTATCAGGCTATTAAATAAGTTCCTTAAGCAACTTCTGTATGCCCAGCACACATTGCTAGGCTATCAGAGAATGAAAACGTATGTTCACAATGTTCATTGTTCATGATTTCAGAGGGATAGTTGACAAGGCCTACATACTTGAGGTAATGAGAAGTAATTAGGAATACAATTTTGTCAAGTAGACCACAAGCCTAATGTGGTTTTAGACCAAGGACTTTAGTGTATTGCACTGCTTGGCAAAGGCCTAATGGAAGAGGTGGGACTTTAGCTGACTTTGCAGGAAGGATGGTTGCATTGGATTTAGATTGGCACAGGGAAGGGATTCCACATGGGTTATGCTACATTAGTCAAGTCATAGAGATGAGAATGACTATGGCAAAGAATCTTAAATAAATGGATGATGAATTTGATAATAAGCTGGAAACTTATCAGGTAGAGTGT
Organism: Canis lupus dingo; assembly: GCF_003254725.2. Classification (NCBI taxonomy): domain Eukaryota; kingdom Metazoa; phylum Chordata; class Mammalia; order Carnivora; family Canidae; genus Canis; species Canis lupus. The sequence continues at coordinate 26,925,069 of NC_064245.1, read as the reverse complement.
TGATTGACTCACTTGGGAATCAGAATTGGTGATATTGGATGGCATGGAGATATACAGTTTTGAGAAAGTAAAAAAGAAGAGTAAAAGTCTGAATACGATTATTAACGGATGCACATAGTCATGGATGGAAAGTGAGTGGCCACCATAGGAGGAAGGGTTTTATGAACCCATCAGTTGTATTAAGTGAAGCAAAATGTTGTGGAAAATGAAGTGAGGAGATGCTGGTGAATATTATTAGAAGAAAATCACCTGGCACCCTTGTACTGAGCATGTGAGAAATCAAATTGCAAGACATTGCTGAAGGACGTGGTATTTGGAAAAAGGGCAATTATAAGATCCTCAGGCATATGGCAGATAAAGGAAGGAAAGGAATGGAACAGGAGCAGAAAACTTAAGATCAATGTTTTGAAGGAGATGACAAAGTGAATCTACATACATATGAAGACAAAACTGGCCACTACTGAGCAAAAGTCTGAAGATGTCAGAGAGAAAAATGTCTAGTATCCTATTCCTAGGGTTCTCAGAATTATCCTAAGGAGTTGAAAGGCTGCAATCAGGAGCATGAGCAGTGGAGCTGGCATTGAAAATGAGAGAGGCTTTCTCTCTGACACCAAAGGAAGATTCAAGGAGAGCATGGGACACTGAGTTAGCCTAAACCAGTTACCTTCAAATTTCTCTGTACATTAGAAAACAAATAGTCTGAGAGAGAGATTGGGGCTTCAAAAAGAAAGAGAAAAATTTAGAGGATGTACTGAAAGTTAATAATAAATGAATGGAGGGGCACTTGGATGGCTCAGTCGGTTAAGTGACCAACTCTTGGTTTTGGCTCAGGTCATGATCTCAGGGTCTTGAGATAGAGCCCAGCATCAGCCTCTGTACTCAGCTCAGAGTTTGCTTGGGATTCTTTCCCTCTTCTCACCCTCCCCCTCTATCCATCCTTCCCTGTCCCCCTCCCCCACTTGTGTGTACACACACTCTGTCTCTCATAAATAAATAAATAAATAAATAAATAAATAAATAAATAAATAAACAAACAAACTTTAAAAAAATGGAAGCATTGCTGACAGTTGCAAAGGTCATATTTAAATTAGTATGAAGGAAAAATAAATAAATTAGTGTGAAGGAGACAAATCAAGTGAGAGCCATAGACAGGCTAATATTAGGTGTCCTTTCAATTATTCTTTAAATGTTCAACTTTTTTTTTTTTTAATTAAAATGAAGTTAGCCAGAGAGCATAACAGGATCAGTTTAAATTTTACCAATTGCTTCTGCTTGAAGTCCTATGTGGAGACCTGGGTTCTGGTACCACTTAAAGTTTGGTCCTAAGGATAACAGAAAAGAAGAAGAGGATCCTACAAATTGAAAAAAGATGGAACCAATAGCTTCTGCAGTGGGGATTACCCATCTTTAAGTCTAAATAAGTTAGTACAGTTGTGTGGCTTCCTCCAATGGTCTTTGTTGCCCGGAAGTTTAAATTGAGTCCAGCTTAATTTATTCATTTGGTATCGAGGGTATCAGGCAGTGATATATATTAAAAAGGATTCATTTTGTTCTTCCAGCATAGTGAACCCGATATCTATTTTGTATGAAGAAGAATTAAATGAAACAATAGTAGTACTGTCATCCAACATAGCAATCAAACAGGAAAATTCCATTTTAAAAGTGAAGATAGTAAAGAGTCCGAAAAGGAAATAAGACTTTTATACTTCACTCAAAGTGATAAAGCATCATATACCAGTAGACTGTGATATTATATGCATATTGTAATACCTAGAGCAACTACTAAGAAAAGTATACAAAGAGATATACTCAAAAACACTAAATAAACCTAAGTAGAATTCTAAGAAATGTTAAGGCAAAAAAAACTGCACAAACGTTCATAGCAGCTTTACTCATGATTGCCAAAAATTAGAAAAAAAACAAATATCCTTCAATAGGTAAACAAACTGGCTCATCCTTACTCCACAACAAAAAGAAATGAACTATTGATATACATAACTTGGGTGAATCTAGAGGCAATTATGCTGAGTGGAAAAAAAAATTTCAAAAGGCCAAATAGTGTATGATCCTATTTCTATAATATTCTTGAAATAACAAGAGATGAAAAACAGATTAGTGGTTACCAGAGGTTAGGGTTGAAGGTGATGGGGTGGGTGTGGCCACAAAGAGCTCAAGTGCCTTGTAGTGATGAAATGACTTTGTATTTTGATTGTGGTGGTGGTTCCTCAAATCTGCATGTGATAAAATTACATAGAACTATATACAAACAGGTACGTGCAAATGAGCGCATATAAAACTAGTGAAATCTGAAAGGCTTCATGGATTGTACCAATGTTAATTTCCTGGGTTTTATATTGTATTGTAGTTAAGCAAGATGTTAGCTTTAGGGAAAATAGTGTAAAGAGTATACAGAGGCTCCCTGTACATTTGTTTCACAACTTTGTATGAGTCTTTACTTACCTGAAAATAAAAAGTTATTTTAAGGATTTATGATGTAATGGTGTGTGATGCAAAAAATTAGAACAAAAAATATCCAGAACCCTCAACCAAATGGCAGCTAAAACTGTGGACCATCTGCCTTCATGGACCTTTATATTTAGGACATCTTTTCATCAGCAGGGTGATGCCTTTTAAATGTTTTCCCAGAAGTGGTGTTGAGCTATGTTCAGCTGACCACATGGCTCTCCATGATCAATAATGATGAATAAGGATGGACAAGGAGCCTTGCAGGACACAATCTCAGCACCGGATGAACTCCCCTATACAACTGGGATTGAGTCAACTTTGGTAATCATTGGAACTTCTATATGACATACAAATAATCCAGCAGCCTCTATTTTGGCTAAAGATATATTTTTAGAGCTATTTTTTTTAAAAAAAAGCAACGTATAAAATTGCACATAGTCGATCCAATGGAGGAAATATAAATTTGTATATGTATATAAATTTATATATGCACATATAAGTATACATACATTATATTGTTACATATAATTATATTCAATATAACTGTTATAATAATAAAATTACATTTAATATAATTACATATTTCCTGTAATTATATTACATATAACCATATATATAATTTTTATATGCATATGAACTCCTTTTTGTTTCCTCCATTGAATTAGCCCAATTTACTAGGTGTAAAAAAAACAAACATTAAATTCACATGCATCATTTTTTATAGTAGTAATTAAAAGTTATAAAGTACCATCTTCATGAGTGTCTTAAAATGATGCATAAAATAATCTTAGTTACTTCCAGAACTTAAGTCATTCATGATGTTGTGAAGTCTTTAGGGAGCTGCATTAACTTTTCCAGATTAATAGGCTACCCTTCACAGTGAAGGACAAATAAATCTACCTTGTAAAATGGTGCCATCTGGATAAGCAGGGGTTCATTTGAAGGATTCTTTTCTTTAGACATAAGTTGTTTTAAACAGCAAACCCACTAGCATTTAAAAATAGCCCATGTATATAAATTCTATCTATAAACACTATCAGTTGTATAAAATGATACATACCTGGTCTGATGCCCTACTTCATGGAGTCTCCTCTTGAAATAACTATTACTTACATCAATGTTTTAAATGTTATATTTGCAGGCTAGAAGGAATTACTGTGTATTCTGAGTAATGGAAGTGAATTAGGAAGAGGAAAGGACAGAGTACAATGAATTTGAAATGGTGTCACAGGACAATTTTACATGTGTGTATTGTCCACAGCTCTTGAAATTTTTGTTCCCCGTATTCATCAGGGGGCTGAGGCAACAACATTACAACCAAACTAAAAGGTAATATTGAGTAAGTATACGGAAGAACGGAATATATGTTGACTACTTGACAAAATGTCCTAATGTAAATAATTGTGAATTCTTTTTAACTTTGTATTATTGTATCTACTCACACCATATGGTTGCCCAGACATGAAGTTGAACTGGTCTTCTACCTCAAATCCAGGGGCTAAGTCTTACATCTCCCACAGCCAAGAAGCACATCATAGATACTCAGAGTTGATGGAGTTCCCCAAAAGGGGACACAAAACATGTTCAACTATTAAAAGAAGCAACCTTTGAAAGAGCAGAAATTTCTTCTTCAGTTTCCAGTGTCTCAAACTCATTCATTGCATCTCATCACAATGTCCACCCCTTCTTTGCTTTTTTTTTTTAAGATTTATTTATTTATTTTGGAAGGAGGTAGTGGAAGAGAGAGAGAGAGTCCTAAGCAGGCTTCACACTGAGTGTGGAGGCCGGTTTGGAACTCAGGACAGGTCTCAATCTCACAACCCTGAAATCACGACCTGAGCAGAAACCAAGAGCCAGATGCTTAACCAACTGCACCACCCAGGTGCTCCCATGTCCAGCTCTTCTTGTAGTGGTTTCTTCTGACTTTCTATCTTTCCACTGCATCTTCTCTCCACTTCTGGAACTCTTTTCCTTTTGTTGGCCTCAGTCTCTACAAGGCATATCCTACTGCCAGCTTCCCAGTACTTCATGCCTTCTATTAATGCCATCACAGCCTTCCATTCTGCCCCTCTGATTCCATCATAAGAATGAGGGAGCAAGACTGTTATGTGAATAAATGTGGTTTATGTGTCTTTCCCCTTCTTTTTTGGAGTAAATAATTGACTTTGAACTCTCATGCAAAACTAACTAAATACTGAAGACTAACAGGTTAGAGGAAGGTGAGCAAGGCAAGTCTAGAGAGGATTCTCTTGGGCATATTTCCAGTGTGGAACAGTGACTCAGTATGAATATCCAGGGTAGTGCTTCCAAGAAATGTATGTGTGTGCAGTGGTGGGTGGAAGAAGGGTTACAAGGCAGGAATTGTGGTAGAAGCTTCCTCAGGCAAAGAAAATATTCTCAGAGGGTCTCCACTTTGAAGAAAAAAATTCTCTTCTCTCTGATCTTTTTACATGTAGATGTATTCATTATGTATATGGACTTGTTTTTAAAATAGTGTATTTTAAATACATTCAACTTTAAAATAATTTGTACTTGCAGATATGGCCAACAGTTTACAAAAATTAAAAGAAACCAGTTGACTGTTTATCTGATCCATAAGTATCTTCCCTCTATTTGGATTTCATAAACCAAATGGTGTTTTCAAATTGGCAAATATAGTTGCAATTCTGTTGAACATATTTTTTCATGGAAAATGTTATGAGAACAAAAACAACATCTTAGAGGTGCCCGTCAATACATATTTTCCTTGCAATTGCTATGTATTTGTTTCTGTATCTTAGAAATACCTGAAGAGAAAGTTGGGTAACAGAATTAGCATTAGCATTCTTGAATTTCTCCTCACAATAACTTTAGGCATAGTATTATACTCATTTTATAGTTATATCCCTTTCAATCCAGCAAACATTTAGAGTCTACTAAATGCTGGCACAGGTAATACCAAGATAAATAAGATGTCATTTTTACTACTGAATGGCTTACATCAGAGAAGGTAAGCATATGACATACATTCTGTGCAGTTTGTGCTTTTGGGAGCACAAATTCATAAATTCAGGATATTTATGAGACTATAGGGAAAGGATAATTCACCCATCTGCAGAGGTCTTGCAGATGAAGCAGTGTCAGGCAAGCACCCATTGGAGGCAGCTGGCCAGGAAGGAGTTCCCAGGAGAGATAACAGCTCCAGTAAAGACATGGACCAGAACCTACTGAATGAGAGAAGATATTTACAAATAAAATATCTGATAAAGAGTTAGTATCAAAAATATAAAGAACTTATACAACTCAACATCTAAAAAACAAATAATTCAATTAAAAGTAGACAGAAGACATGAACAGACATTTTTCCAAAGAAGACAGAGACATGGCAAACAGACACATGAAAAGTTGCTTAACATCCCTCATCATCAGGAAAATGCAAATCAAAACTACAATGAGATATCACTTCACACCTGTCAGAATGGCTAAAATCAAAAACACAAGAAGTAAATGTTGGAAAGGATGTGGAGAAATAGGAACCCTCAAGCACTGTTGGTAGGAATGCAAACTGTATATATATATATATATATATATGTATATATATATATATATATACATATATATATACACACACACACACACACAAAATTACAATAGAATATTACTCAGCCATAAAAAAGAATGAAGTCTTGCAAATTGCAACAACATGTTCGGAGCTAGAGAGTATAAAGCTAAGGGAAATAAGTCAGAGAAAGACAAATACAGTATGATCTCATTCATTTGTTGAATTTAAGAAACAAGACAAAGAAAGAAAGAAAAAAAAGAAAGAAACAACCCCCTAAACTGACTCTTAACTATAGAGAATAAACAGAGGGTTACCAGAGAGGAGGTAAGAGGGGATGGATGAAAGAGGTGAAGGGGATGAGGAGTACACTTATCATGATGAGCTCTGAGTTATATAAGGAATTGTTGAATCACTATCTTGTACATCTGAAATGAATACAATGCTGTATGCTATCTATGCTGGGATTAAAATCTTAAAAATAAAATAAAATAAGAATAGGGAAAGAATAAGGAAATACTATGTTGAGGCCTGAGACTTATGTATAACTCAACTTTTCAGGAGGGTAAATTGAGCAGTGGAATAATGATGAGAAAAAAGACTACAGATATAGTCAGAAGCCTATGTAGCCACACTAAGGAATTTGGACTTGGAAGCACCAAGGGTTAAATACCTTCCTTGTCCTGAAAAGTGATTACATGAGTACTTTTACTCAGTAACATTAATTTGGGAAATACTTGAATAACATTATTTGAAAAGTGCATGTTATAATCCTACTTTCAATATTTTGGGGGGCACCTGGGTGGCTCAGATGGTTAAGTGTCTGCCTTTGGCTCAGGTCATAATCCCAGGGTCCTAGGATCAAGCCTGACGTTGGGCTCTCTGCTGAGCAAGGAGTCTGCTTCTTCCTCTGCCTACCCCCACCCCTACCCCTGCTCACGCTCTCTTTCATATGAATAAAATCTTTAAAAATATATATTCTATGAACTTTGAGTCTATTAATTAGACATCTTACACTCTGCTATTTTATACCATACCATGCACTCTGTTTGGTTTTGTTAACTGTCATTAATATTAAAATAGCAAACTGACCAACATTTGATACTGGGCTTACATCAGTAAGTAATGGTGGGTACTGGTGGGTACTCCAAAGCAGGCACTCTACTTTTTGAGCATCCAGCCACTGGCTTCAGTAGCTACCTGACATAGTATGGTTCTGAGACCAGACCTTCACATCAAGGGCATTTCTACCAAGGTACATCTGCTGGGCCTGGTGGGAGCAGAGTTCTTTCCCAATCCTGCCATAGCAGACTGACATCCCCTCGGTGGAGGTCAGGGGAAACCCGTTGCTAAGGATGACCCTGTTGCCCCTAAACCATTAGCATTTCCCAAAGAGGAACAGAGCCCCAAGAACCATGCCCTCTGTCGTATTTAGCAGTAGTACTGCCTCAGGAGGGCTGAGAACACTTCTAGATGACCTCATGTTCTGTCCTAATATGAATGGTCTTTATCCTTTTTTGCCAAGTCACTTAAATAGAGAGGGTGCAGAGAAAGTCAACTATAATCGCTCGGTGCAGAGCAGAGAGCACATTTTATATTCAAGAATAAATTGTCCAAGCAATAAATGTCATTCGGGTGAGTCCTGTAACGAGACAGGAGAGAAAAACATCAGACGGTCGAGGAAACTCCAGGAGAGAAAAGAAAGCTCAAGAACTGCATGAAAGAACATTAAGATTTTATAGATTTAGAAAGACTCCTGAACAAAATTGCATTGATGGTGCTGGAAAGCTGAACCAGTACATACCCCTACCACAGGGGGTGGGTGGAGGGACTATTTAGTGCAATGAAAGTTCATGTCAAACAGTTTATTTCATTTTCCTCTTTAAAATTTTTTATTAAATGTCTCAATTTTTATTATAAGAACAAAGAATGTAATTTTTTTCAGTAATAATAAGAATGTTTGTGTTTTAAACTTCCATACGAATGCACGTTAAGCACTGGGTTTAACTCCTGGGATAGAGAACCCAAGGTGGATATTACCAGGAGAGGGATATGGAAGGGGCTTCAGTAATTAGCAATAATCAACTTAGCTGAGCAGTGGGACCAAATGTTTGTTGTATTATTCTTTATATCTCTGTCTGTGCCTGAGCATTTTATATACATTTAAAAAGTGGATTAGAGCTTCAGGCAATATTTAGGGAAAGGAGAGAGGGAGCAAGAAAGGGATCAGAGGGGCAGAGGAGGAGACAAAGAGAAGAAGTAAGGGAAAGATAAAAAAAAAAAAAAGAGGGATCCCTGGGTGGCGCAGCGGTTTGGCGCCTGCCTTTGGCCCAGGGCACGATCCTGAAGACCCAGGATCGAATCCCACGTCAGGCTCCCGGTGCATGGAGCCTGCTTCTCCCTCTGCCTGTGTCTCTGCCTCTCTCTCTCTGTGTGACTATCATAAATAAATAAAAATTTAAAAAAAAAAAAAAAGAGAGACTTGAAGGGATGGTTTTGAACCTACAAGAGCTCTTCGCCTCCATGCTGTTTGCTGGTGGTTTGCCTTATTGACTACTGCCCTCAGGGAATAAGTCTCTTGGCCAATTCTCACCACAGGAGCTCCAGTGCCTGCCCATGGCATCCTGATTTCTACAACCAAGGCACAAAAGCAGTTCTTCCAAAGGCAAAAAGAGAAATGAAAAAGAAAGGGGGGAAAAAGAAAAGGAAAGGACAGCAGATGTAGCTCCTTCGAGAAGGAAAGAAAAAACAATGAACACGTGTGTAAATGAACCTAAAGCCACTTTAACTACTCCCCTTTGGGGACAGATACAGATGCCTCAGCCAAGTTCAAAATGAAATCCCATATCCCTCCAGACCCTTTTCTTGCCTTTGCTGTGTAATTTACGTGCAAGTTGTCTGCATAGTTAATCTTCCACTGTAGCATCTGGTATTTATCATCAGAAACAGATTCAGGGGAGATTCTGGAGAAGCTCTTCATCTATTGTGGGTTTTAAACATTTCTCTATAAGTCTATTCCCTTAATTGTTAAAAGTGCAGCTGAGCACAGGGCAATGTGTAATAGGAAGTAGGGGACACCCTTGTAGATAGGTGAAGATAAAGAGGACTAAATTTTTTAGCTAGAAGGACTTTGAAAATCTTCCAGTTCAGCTCCCTGATTTTTGACATATGGCAGGGAGCTTTCACCAGGAACACTAGCCACAGTGGCTCAGCTAAAAGTGGAATCCAGGTTTTCTGAAGGGTCATTTAGGGTTGCCGTAAGGTTTTATTTTTTTCCCCAAATGGAGAATATGGAAAGGTTTTATTAGATGATCCATTTTAAAGCCATAACTAAGATGTAAATGATATTGTTTGTTCAGTAAATGGGATCAGCACTGCACTGGACTGGCCTGAGTCAGGACTCTGCCTTCTGGGCAGGTGCTTTCAAATGTTGGTAATGGAAACTCTCTTGGTGTTCCCTCTCCAGGTGCAGATCTGAGATCCTGCCAGGTGCATCATGCAGGCTAGATCTTTGCAGGACATTGGGTTGGACCCTTCTTCCTTCTCATCTATGAGAGTCTTCCCTTCTCTGTAGCCTGTAGATTTGATTTAGAAATTGAGAAAAATCTAGATATAAACAAATAGATGAAAGTTTAGAGAAGCGTTTGCCCACACAAGCAAAGCTTCAGCTCTTAGCATTTTGCAACTGTGATAAGTGAAAAAATAAAAACCAATTTAAAATTAGAATAATGATTAGAGGACAGAAATGACAGTAATCAGACAAAGTTCATCTCGGTAAGTTGCACTTGATATATTTTGGAGTAAGGTAGGTTTTCCTTATTTTTGTTGTTGTTGTTGTTAAAGATTTTATTTATTTATTCATGAGAAACACACACACAGATAGAGAGAGAGAGAGAGAGAGAGAGAGAGAGAGAGGCAGAGACACAGGCAGAGGGAGAAGCAGGCTCCATGCAGGGAGCCTGACATGGGACCCGATCCCGGGTCTCCAGGATCAGGCCCTGAGCCGAAGGCAGGTGCTAAACCACTGAGCCACCCAGGATCCCGGTTTTCCTTGTTCATTTCCTGAGGTCCTTTTGTGTACATTTATTTTAGAAAATCCAGAAAGTACTATAAATGTCTTCACTTTTACTGTAATATTCTCTAGCTTTCCCACTATTGGCAAAAATCATGGATTATGGATTTCTCAAAGTTTAGCAGCTTATATAATTCCATGTGTAATAAAAATAAGTAACATTAGAGGTTAATTTAATTAGTGAATTTGCAGTTACCTGAATTAACTATCCTTTAAAATGTAATTACCAGACATGACAATTTTGTGGTTAAATTAAGTCATTCACAATATATTTTAATGTACTTTTAAACCACTAAATACCTTAAACTTTATATAGAAAGAGCCTTGGGACGCCGGGGTGGCTTAGTGGTGGAGCATCTGCCTTCGGCTCAGGGCATGATCCTGAGTCCCAGGATTGAGTCCTGCAGGGAGCCTGCTTCTCCCTCTGCCTGTGTCTCCACCTCTCTGTGTGTCTCTGATGAATAAACAGGTAAAATCTTAAAAAAAAAAAAAAAAAAAAAAAAAGAAGGAAAGAAAGAACCTGGCCTAGACGGATGAACACTAGCTGTGAATTCTAGCGAGTTGGAGCTGGCCACATGTCGGCCTGAGCAGTTCACTTTACTTCTCTGCGTTCTAGGGTTCTGATTTGTGTAGAGGAGGCACTGATGGCTCCTCTACCTGGCCGGTGGAGCGTTGTAAGACTCCAGAGGGCTAGTGCATGGTGGAGATGTTTATGACCTGGAACACTGTGCACAAGTATATGTTTTGTTTGTAGCATTGTTCTTGAAGTAAAGGGTTATGTATACATTTTGGTTTTCCTGAAAAGTGATGGTTTCAGAAAAGGAATTGGGGAAACTTTTTTCTCATAGCTATAGAATATCAAGAGGTTTCACTTCCACAAGTTGGTCGGTTCCCTCTGTTCCAATTCTTTTTGGAATGAGACCTGTTCCTCAGATTCTCTGTGTCCACTCGTGGTCAGATTGGACACTGCTCCCCTCACTGGATCTGCTGGCAAATGTCTGAAGTGGGAATGGCCAAGGAAGGAGTCTCACTATTGTCACAAGAGCTGCCTAAGAATAAAAGAGGCATGCCAATCATTCATTCAGCAAATATTTAGTGGGTACCAGCTATGTGCTGGGCACTCTTCAGGGTGCTTGGGGTGCATAAATAAATAAAAGAGGCAAAAATTCTTTCTTCTGTGCTGCTTCTATTCCTGAATATGTGGCCCAAGACATCAAAATCCTGGAAGGATCAGATAGGAGGGTGAGTGGGTGATGCCCAGTGAACAACAGGAGGTGTTCATCCTCTTTCATAATTTCATAGCCCATAAACATACACAGATCCAGACTTGATCTGGATGTGTGATTGGCTACTAGCAGGGAGTAATTAAGCTTATCCTTTCTTATGAATTTACCAGGCATATAAAGTGACATGGTTAAAAAGGACTAAATTAATTTAATGCTAGTAACTTTTTCTAACTTTCTGGTATTTACTGTCAGTTCTTACTTGTCCCAACCATGCCCAATAGTAGCTTTGTGGACATTGAAAGATCAGCATTCATGCTGCTCTGAGTCAGCAAAACCAGAGCTGAGTGCAGGGGCATCCTGTGCCTCCTGAAATTAGTTTGTACCATGAAGCCAGATGGCTAGTGTTCAAAGTCAGCTTCCCACCCCCACCCCGAAGCAGGCATCCCTCCTCTGTCTGTTATGTGTGCCCTATCTGTAGGACACACCTGTTACCCAGATGCTGATCCTCAGTCAGATTCTATCTCGAGACTAGAATCCTGTCAATTGACACAGCTCTTGGGGTCCATTTGTTTCAGGGGCCCAACTTGTCTGTGAATCAAATTGAAACCCAAGAATTGATGAGAGGCTCAGAGTAAGGCAATAGCAGAACTTCATCCAGCATGCAGATCTTCTGATACCAGCCCTGGGCCCATACACATATCACATATTCACATATTTTATGGAAGACAAATATTATGTTTTGGGTCTTACTGTCATTTTTCTTCTGGTGATGTGGATGGTATGTTGAGTTTTGTCCGAGATTGACAGTATCAATTATTCATATTCTCAATTCATAGCTACTTAGCTTTATTTTGAGAGTGAAGAAGGCCATAGATGCACTTGCAAGAAAAGAAAATGTAAGACCCTGATTTGTGTATTTAAGGAAAGATCTCATTACAAACTGAACCCAGGTCCAGAGTACATGTGGCAGCAGAGTTTAAGAGCATTAAAGCATTGATTATCATATCACAGATATGCCAACAAAAATCAGACTGGCATAATTTTCAGAGAAGAAACTAAAGATACATGCAAGTTGTGTTCAGAGTAATATAGTCTTTGTGAACAATAATTAGCTTGTTTATGTACTATGTTAAAAACAATTCTTACCAGTGAGCATCTTCTAACTAAAATCAGTGACTTAAGTTAAGACATAAAAGTGTTCTCCCAGTGAAAAACTAAGGCAAATGTCTCCATCTAAGGTAGGGTTGCCAGGCAAAATACTAGACGCCCAGTTAAAGTTGAATTTCATGTGAATAACAAATAATGTTTATATTAGTAAAAACCTTAAATTTAACTCCGCTTCCTGTATTTTTATTTGATAAATATGGAAACCATAATCTGAGGGGCAAATTTCGTTTCCAAACACTGCTCCTGCATAAAACCAAAGGATACAATGGCAAATTAATTTGGAAAATAATTAAATACAATTTCAAATCTTCCTGAAGGCAGGGTTTCTCAACATTGGCGCTACTGACATTTGAGGCTGGGTAATTCTTTGTAGTAGGGGCTGTCCTGGCATTGTAGGATGTTTAGCAGCATCTGTGCCCTCTATCCCCTGGGTGTCAATAACATCCCCTAGCTGTAACAACCAGAAATATTTCCAGACATTGCTAAATGTCCCCTGGGACCCAAAATTGTCTCTGGCAGAGGACCACTGTTTTGAGGGAAGAAGCTTATTTATGAGTAAGTATGGCGCATGTATTTTTTAGTAGAGAACTAGCCTGTCCTGGTCTTGAAGAAAGAAAAGAAAAGCCATATTTTATATAGTTTTCATTCTAAAGCATCCGGGGAGAGACACTAATGGAGAACTGATGGAAAGTGGTTGAGGAGTTGAAGAGCTGGTAAGACGTGGGATTTTTTTTTTGCAATCTGAGGCTCTGTGAGAGAAGCTTGTTTCCTCTTTGAGAAAAAGGCAGCAGAAAGGACTTCTGAGAGGGCTCAGTTTCCCAATGTAGCCTTCATCCAGGCTCTGAAAGAACAGTTAGTACTGAGTCTGCTGATTTCTGGAAAAGGAGTGTTGTATTTGGATAGCAATAATTGAAATTCCAACCTAGACCACCTAGCTGAATAATCATGTGTGTGTCCAAAAAAATCAAATTACCAAGAGATGTGTTGAGAACCAAAGTGGGGAAATCTATTTACTGTTTGATCTTCAGAAAACATTTTGAGAGGGAATTTTGCTATGGTGTTGTTGCTTCTGTTTTCCCCCAAGAAAACATATGAATTTAGTTTGCTGGCTAAGCCAAGAAAGTAATGTGGTTACACATATTATAGAGAATTTTTGAAAGAATTAACCTTTCAAGCTTTTGTGGCTCTAATTACTGTTCTTTGGTGTACATAGAGATTCACTAATCATTCCTTCCTCCAAAGAATTTTCAGCATAATCCTATTTTCCACTCAAGTTCTACAGGATTGCCAGATTGGAGTGAAAAATCAAATCAACTTCCAGTGAAGAGAGACTCAAGAGCACAGTGGTTCAAACAAAATTCCAAAGAGAATACATGAGCTTCTTATTCTGCTTTTATTAATTTGAAATTTTCAGTTTCATATTTTGTGAGGATAGTGCAAAAAGTGTCTTTTGATTGAGTCATTCGAACTAAATTTAGGGGACAAATATCCCCCTATAATGTTCTTTTTTTTAAAAAGTTAGGTCAAGGCAGTTCTGCTCTAAGTATGAAGCACCTCAATTCTGGTCTACAGATCTTTCTTTAGATAAACAATATACACATTGCCTGAAGGTGCAGCAAAGACCCATTGCCCTTAAGATGAAGTCTTGAATCCTTCCTGCAGTCTATAAGGTCATAAATTTTTTTTTTAATTTATTTATTATAGTCACAGAGAGAGAGAGAGAGAGGCAGAGACACAGGCAGAGGGAGAAGCAGGCTCCATGCACCGAGAGCCCGACGTGGGATTCGATCCCGGGTCTCCAGGATCGCGCCCTGGGCCAAAGGCAGGCGCCAAACCGCTGCGCCACCCAGGGATCCCTATAAGGTCGTAAATTATCGGACTGGAGCTGATCACACTTTCTCCAACTCCTAGGGTATAGGCTAAACTGCTCTAACATAGAGATCCCAAAGTAGAGTGGCTCAAATAAGATCATATTTAATTATTCTCTCACATAATGGATTAGAATCATACAGGTGTTCAGTGGCCCAAGGTTCGTGGGGATCTTGATCAGTGAGGTGATCCAGTGACCAGGTATTCTTTATCTAGTTGCTCCTCTACCTTATAAGGCATTCTCCCCACCCACATGGCCAAAGCTCACTCACCAGCACTCTCTCTGTAGAAAGAGAATGCTTTCTTCTCAGCCATAGAAAGATGGGCAGAGTGTCAGGTAAAAAGCTTTCTTTTAAAGATGTGTCGCAGGTGGGTTTCCTAGGAAACAGATTCTGAGATGGAGATCAGCATGCAAGAGGTTGGTTAGGGAATACTCCTGAGATGGACAGCTGTAGGAGGAGAGGAAGGAAGCAGAATTGAGCAAGAGAGAAATCAGGCTGCAGGACAGTCATAACAAGGTTTCAATTGACCTTCTAGAGAGTCCTGAAGCTGAGACAGCTGTTCAGAGGTGGAATGGAAACTTGAGCCTTTGTATTCTTGACCAGTTATCAGCTGTGAGCTGCTTTAGGCAGAGGACATGACCTTGGAAGAGATAGCTCTTTTAAGTCGAGGCAATTCCTAAAGAGCCCTGTCAGCCAACAACCATGGCAGGGCAGGGCAGTCATCAGGACACAGTGTGATCTAGGAGTTGCACAAATCCCTTCTACTTGCAGCTTTTATCTAGAAGGGCCACCAGAATTACAAAAGAGGCTGGGAAATATAGCCTTTAGCTAAGAGGCCATGTGCCTAGTTATGACTAAAAGGAAGAATGGAAGAATGGATATTGGAGAACAATCACAAGAGGAAAGGAAATCACTGCTTGAGTTTGTTCTGCTTATTGACTATTTTAGATCAAAAACTATTTCGTGGAGGAAGTTACCTGCAAAGCACAGAGGCAGAAAGAGAACTAAAAATGGGGCAAGAACAACAGAGGTTGCTTATACCCAGTGATGTTCTTTAAATAGTGAGGACTACACCAAACTTAGCTAGATTTTGGAATGAGCCAGAGATGGATTCCCCAGAGCTCTGCAGGAAGAGATTCCTGGAGGCACAGGTCCAGTCTATTTCCCCAAGCCCCAGGGAGAACCAAATAAAGCAGTATTTTCATGAAGGCCCCTACTTTGGACTCTACGTAGAGCCACCTATGGGATTAGATCCTTTTCTGAGACCTGCTACACACCTCACTTAATGTAGAGGATAAAGTACACTGAAATACGGTGCTGATTCTACAAAGAATCTAGCAATTGTCATGATCCAAATCAGGCACAAATCAGATAGTACTAATATAAATGTACCACTTTCTGCTAGGGTACTTGGATTTTTAACATAATAATGGTGTGGAAAAGAAGGAGACTACGAAAAGCTCAAGTGTCCGCCCCTTCTGCCCTTTCCGAACAAAGTAGCCAGACCGGTTACTGTGACTAATTGGAACAAGGATTGGAATCCAAAATTAAAGCTGCCACCATAGGCTGCACATAAGGAGATGAGCAACCTCTAAAGAAGCCTAGTAATAAAGTCTCACAGTAACAGAGCTGCATGAGATAGCAGGGGACTAAACAACCGACTGATCCCCTTGTGCAGTTGGAATAAGACAAAGGAGGAGCCAGTATGCAGTAACAGGAAAGTCATGGAGTCAACTATGGAGACCAAAACAGAGTGAGTATGAGGGACCCGAAGTCTGACTTCAAAATGGCTGATGACTCCTGGAAGTATTCCTCTCTCCTCATCCTCTCCCACACACCCAGGGCTGGAATTCAGGGCACTTCTTAGCTGCATGCAGGCAGGTCTATGGCAATCCTCAAAATGAGCCAAGTTTCTGCTCGCCCCCACCAAAAAAATGTTTCATTTCTTAAATCCAGAGGGGTGTTGCCAGGATTCTGCATACCGATAGTTTAAGAATAAAGTGATAATTGCCATAAAGAGCACAACTTTGAGCCCCATCTATGTCCACCTCTGGGATTTAGCCTTAGCCAAGTACATGTGGTAGGAGGTAGTGATGGCTTGCTCTACGTGTATTTGTACCAGGCTGTATAGGATAAAGATTAAGAAAGCAGTCTCTAGAATTCTGCAGATCTGGGTTTATTTTTTTTAATATTTTATTTATTTATTCATGAGAGAGAGACAGACAGACAGACAGAGACAGAGACACAGGCAGAGGGAGAAGCAGGCTCCATGCAGTGAGCCTGACGTGGGGCTCGATCCGGGGTCTCCAGGATAGGCCCTGGGCTGAAGGTAGCGCTAAACCGCTGAGCCACCGGGCTGCCCCAGATCTGGGTTTAAACTTCACTTTTGCCACATATTTGCTATGTGGCCTTGAAAAAGTCATGTATCCTGTTTAAGCTTCCATTTCCTCGTTTGCAAAATAAGGATGTAAAGATAGTATCTGCTTCACAGGGCCCCTGTAAGAATTAAGTGGGGTAAAATTAGCTCTTGGCACAGGGCCTAGAATGTAGTGAGCACCCCAAAAATGACAGCTGTAATAGTAGCTATCCCATAAATAATATTCCTTGACATAAATTTACCTTAAAGTAAGAAGAAAGTCAACTTGACCCAGTTTAAAAAAAAAAAAAAACACTCAAAAGGAGTGAATCTGAATACAGTTTGGTGTGCCCTGCTCTTAGCTCTGTTTCCTGGCCCACCTTCCCAGCAATTCATCATCAAATTCCACGTGGAGGTAGGATTATAAGTAAATTATGAAAAGAGCTGTTTCATTAAAAACTCATTAAGGCTTTGAGGTACAAGGCAGCGTGTCTTTGGCACCACCACAAACTCCTACGAGACACACACACACATATATATATATATATATATTCCACCTGACTGGGGAGCGGGGGCAAGGGGAGAGGTAATCCCCCAAACTTACCTGCAACGTGCTGCACGGCTTTGGAATCTCACAGGATCTGAAGCATCAGAGGTGATACCCAGCAAATGTGACCGATTTTTCTGGCAGACATGACTGTATTCCCTAGGCTGATGTGACGACAGTATCCAGTAGGCATCAGTATGGCTCCCAACAGACATTACAATGATCTCCAGCAGACATGATTGCAGTGGCCAGCAGACGTGACAATGGTCCCTAGCAGACATGGTGGTATCTCTGAAAGAAGCATAGTGGTGCTCTGTGGATGCAGCAGGACCCTTGGAAGTCTCAACAGTATGAGGCTGGTGGAGACCAGGCGGCGCTGGGCCCCAAGACTGTGGGATCGGCCAGTGGTGGGTGGGGAGGGAGGAAGAAAATGGCTGACACCAGGGAGCAGCTGCTAGTATTAACTCAGGAACATGTGCAGGGATAGCCCAAGGTAGAGAAATGTGGGTAGGAGGGAAGTGGAAAAGAGACTCTGAGGTGAGCTGTAGTGAAGAACACAGGCAAGGAGGTATGGCGCATGCTTCTATTATCTGGGATCCCTGTAAGAGTCAAATGAAGAGCTTCATTCAGGCACCATATTTCAGTGAGGAAGGGGAGTGAGCGCTGCCCCGGGAGCCCAGGGCACTAGGTTTTCATCCTAGCCTGCCGCTGACCTGTGGAGGAGCACCCCACCTCTTTGAACCTCCATGCGTATCCATGTACAGAAAGGAGGGAAAGGAGTCTTGATAACTGAGACCCTTTCTGTAATGGTTTTATTTCATCACCAGCAGATTCAGATAAAGCCGGGGTCTCTCAAACTGTCTTTTCCGGTTGAAATGTGAAACTCTCAAGAATTTGGAAATGTTACCATTCCGGTAAGGAATCTTTTCATGGAAATAGTACATCCTTTAAAATAACTAGCACTCAGTACTCAACCTTAGAACATTATCCAAGTTTAAATGAGAAAAGAGGAAGCAAAGAAAAAGTTGTTACCCTATCGTACTTTTTCTTTTGGACGTCCAAATACTCAATTAAGGCATGGGGAAAGTTTTAGTTTCTTTAGAACCAAGTTGGTGGCAGCAAAAGCTAAATAGAGACGGATTTCCCTGAGATGATCCAGGTATCTAGGCTGCTTCCTTGCAGCCAGGGCAAATGATGTCCTCTTGGAGCTTGCATGCTTGGCCACAAGTAAGAGAACTTCTATAGAGGTCTACGAGTCTCTGGAGGAGATAGGAAGGCACATTCTAAAGGGCTAAATCTGGCCTCACCTGGGGGCTGGAAGGTAGACAACAAGTAGGTCTATGAGATGTAATAGGAGAGGGGAATTCATGTTCTGGAGCTCATCCTTATGCCTTCTGGCACATACCTCCCTCTGATAAGGAGCCTCTGATAATCATGTGTTTCATTGGAACAATACCATCCTCATCATTAATAAAATGATGGCTGATGGTGGAGGTTCATGGAGAAGGTCCCTGGGGAGGCCAAGTGTCACAGGGAAGACTGGAAGACAGGCTCCCAAGGGGAAAGTGCCAGAGCCCAGGCTCTGGGAGTCAGTCTTAGGCATACGGGGGGAACTCTTGTCAGTGTGTGAGGGAGGTTGGAGATTAAAGCACAGACTGCCAGGATTGTCATTAAAAGTCAAGGTGTCTTTTATGAGGTTGACATTCACATCAGCCTGGTAAGTACATTCTTTGGCAAACTGCAAGGAAGCCAATTTAACAGAAAGTTGCCTGGCAAGCAGCAAAGCGGCTGTTGAATGGGGTCAGTCTGCAATTACCTGATGCATCCATTTCCACCATGTGGCCTGCCTGCTTCCTGGACCAGGAAGGCTGCCTTTGGGGCCAGGACAACCCTTCCATGAAGGGTACTCCTATGTCCACTGCCAACTTTTGCCTCACTGACTCTTCCCCGTGCCACCCATTTCCAAACTTCAGTGTCTGACTAATTCCCTTTCTGACTGACACAGTCTTTCCTTAAATGTGTTAAAATCTTTCATCAGGAGAGGTCACACTCTAAGGTATGGCTGCACACTAGGTTTACCCGTTACACATGCTCAGCTGGCAAAAGGCTATTTCCTTTCCTAGCCTAATTCTTGGGGTCACCCCATTATTGCCCTCCTGCCATATAACACCTACACTATGGTCTTAAAATGTCATTTTGTTTTATTTCATTTCATTTTTATTTTTTGTGTTCTTCTAAATGTCTCTACTGATTTTCTTGAGTGGGATTACTCCGAGAAAGGATGTTATTTTTGGCATAAATTGAATCGAGTGAGATGAAATCTTATAACAAATTCAACTGCCACAATCAACTTCATTATATCAAGGGAGGGCAAGTTCTTTCCCTGTTACAATTTCTCTTTGAGAGATAAAACTATGTTCATAAACAGTGAAATGATGGAACCTGCTTGGCTCAGAGAGTTGGGCCTCTGCCTTCAACTCGGGTCATGATCCTGGCCAGGGTCTTGGGATCAAGCCCCGTGTCGGGCTTCCCTGATCAGTGAGGAGTCTGCTTCTCCCTCTCCCTCTGTAGCTCCCACTGCTTGTGCTCTCTCCCTCAAACAAATAAATAAAATCTTTTTTAAAAATAGTGAAATGAATATACATATATCATCACATTTAGAATTACGGTTGGCTCTGAAAGTTGGTCTCACTGGCAATGTGAGGTAATCAGTTTTTATTTCTCTTTTTCATAAGACTTTGTCTTGTTGGTGTTTTGCAACCACCAGCAGCTCCTAAAAACCCCAAGCCTAGACAAACTACTTGTGATTCCAACCTTAGATGAGCAGTTTCTTTTTCTTTTTTTTTAAGATTTATTTATTTATTTATTATAAATAAATAAATAAATAAATAAATAAATAAATAAATAAATAAATAAAGAGGCAGAGGGAGAAGCGGGCTCCATGCAGGGAGCCCAACATGGGATTCGATCCCGGATCTCCAGGATCACACCCCGGGCTACAGGCGGCGCTAAACTGCTGTGCCACCGGGGCTGCCCAGATGAGCAGTTTCAAACAGGATAGATTAACGCATACCTCACTCCCAATAACAAAGAACTCTACAGAGCAGGCGACATAGTTGCTGCTTTCTAGATTTCAATCTTCTGTTTGCTTTAATCATTTTATTTTTATTTATTGATTCACTCAATTGTATATCTATTCTTACCTGATTTTTGTTCCACAAAGCACGTAAGACAGATGACAAGAACACAAGATGAAACTTAGGATCAGAAAAAATCAAAATCAGTGTTAGATAAAGTGAGAGGGAAGAGTTACAAGATACATAGGATAATAGTAGTTCCTGCATGATTATTAAAGTGGAGGTCAGTGTTTGGGCTGGGCTTCCAGGCGGCAAAAGGAAAAATGAAAATATAATGGATATGAAATTACCTACTACCCCTAAAGAAAACCTCCCAAAATAAACAAAGCTTTTTTTTTTTTTTTTTTTTGGCATTGAAGCTAAAAGAAATTTCTTATTGCCTCTTTTTTTTTTATTTTTTTATTGGAGTTCAATTTGCCAACATATAGCATAATACCCAGTGCTCATCCCATCCAGTGCCCCCCTCAGTGCCCATCACCCAGTCACCCCAACCCCACCCGCCCACCTCCCCTTCCACCACCCTTTGTTCATTTCCCAGAGTTAGGTGTCTCTCATGTTTTGTCACCCTCACTGATATTTTCACTGATTTTCTCTCCTTTCTCTTTATTCCCTTTCACTAATTCTTATATTCTCCAAATGAATGAGACCATATAATGTTTGTCCTTCTCTGACTGACTTACTTCACTCAGCATAATACCCTCCAGGTCCATCCACATTGAAGCAAATGGTGGGTATTTGTCGTTTCAGGCTGAGGAATATTCCACTGTATACATAAACCACATTTTCTCTATCCATCCTCTGTCGATGGACACTGAGGCTCCTTCCACAGTTTGGCTATTGTGGACATTGCTGCTAGAAACATCGGGGTGCAGGTGTCCCCGCGTTTCACTGCATCTGTACCTTTGGGGTAAATCCCCAGCAGTGCAATTGCTGGGTCATAGGGCAGGTCTATTTTTAAGTCTTTGAGGAACCTCCACACAGTTTTCCAGAGTGGCTGCACCAGTTCACATTCCCACCAACAGTGCAAGAGGGTTCCGCTTTCTCCACATCCTCTCTAAGAGTTGTCTTGTTAATTTTCCCCATTCTCACTGGTGTGAGGTGGGATCTCATTGTGGTTTGGATTTGTATTTCTCTGATGGCAAGTGATGCGGAGCATTTTCTCATGTGCGTGTTGGCCATGTCTATGTCTTCCTCTGTGAGATTTCTCTTCATGTCTTTTGCCCATTTCATGATTGGATTGTTTGTTTCTTTGCTGTTGAGTTTCATAAGTTCTTTTTTTAAGATTTTATTTATTTATTCATTATTCATTATATATATATATATATATATATAGAGAGAGAGAGAGAGAGAGAGAGAGCGCGAAAGAGGCAGAGACACAGGCAGAGGGAGAAGCAGACTCCATGCAGGGACCCTGACGTGGGACTCGATCCCAGGACTCCAGGATCACGCCCTGGGCCAAAGGCAGGCACTGAACTGCTGAGCCACCCAGGGATCCCCGAGTTTAATAAGTTCTTTATAGATCTTGGATACTAGCCCTTTATCTGACAGGTCATTTGCAAGTATCTTCTCCCATTCTGTAGGTTGTCTTTTAGTTTTGTTGACTGTTTCTTTTGCTGTGCAGAAGCTTTTTACCTTGATGAAGTCCCAATAATTCATTTTTGCTTTTGTTTCTCTTGCCTTCATGGATGTATTACCTCTTTATATAAGAAAAACTTAGTAATACGGATGCCATCCACAATATAGTTTGGCAACTTACAAACCAAAAGAATTCTGTGTATTTTGAGGGATTTTTTTTTCCTTGTTCATTTTCTTCCTTTTACTGGAGCAATACATCCTTTGTCTATTCTTCCAAATGTTAGTATAAATATATTAATTTTTAATAACATCTAAATTTAATCAATATTTTTACCTGCTCCTGAGAAGTACAAGGACATTTTAAGATTGTATCAAATTTCTTCCCTCCCAACTTTATTTTTTTTTTCTTTTTCCCTCCCAACTTTATAAGCTTACTATAAGTTTATAGTACTTTGGGTTTTTTCTTGCTTTGTAATTCTACAAATTAAACGTTGTTATTTTATGTAGCCAATGTTTAAATTTATTTATATTTATGAATGGCTTTACTCACCATTTTTTGTTGCATTCCAGACTTTCAATTTGCGTTCATTTTCTGAGTCTGAAGTAAATCCTTTAGAATTTGATTTTGTGAGGATTTATACTCAGTTTGATTTGTCTTAAAATGTCTTTATTTTCCTCTCATTATTAAAAGAACTTTTCACTAATTGTAGAGTTTGGGATTGATAATTATCTTCTCTCAGAACATTAAAGGTAATTCCTTATGTTCCAACTTCCACAATGCTACTGAAAACAATGCCACAACAAAACAATTCTAATTTTTATTCACTTGAGGTGACTTTGGCTGCCTTTAAGATCCTCTCTTTGAGCTTGGTATTCTGAACGTTTGCTACAATGTGTCTAGGAGTGATTTTCTGCTTATTTATCTTGTTTGGGATTTGTAGGGATTCTGTGGTTTGCAGTCTTTCAACAATTCTGAAAAACTCTCAGCCACTATCTCTTTAAATACTGTCACTTTTTCATTCTTTCTACTGTCTCCATCTAGAACTTCAGTAAGACATGGACTTCCTCATTCTATCCTCCTTTACTTGTAATTACTCATATTCTTTTTAACCTGCTTTTCTGTGCTACCTTCTGTATAATTTCTTTAGCTTTATCATCTGCTTCACTAATTATCTCTTAATTTTGTCCAATCTGTTATTTAATTTATACATTATTTTTAATTTCAATTCTATTTTTCATTTCTAAAAGATCTATTTCAAATACACTTGGTTTTTTATTTAATACTTTTTGTTTGTGTGTTTCTTATTCTTGCTTTCAGGCTTCTCTTTTATTTCTTGAGGCATATTAAATGTACTAACTGTATAGTTTGAAAGTTTGTGAAAATATAATTCTGTTCTCTGTATTTTTGTTGGTTCTCACTTATGACCCTTGTTTCCTTGAGTGTTTTGTAATTTTCTTTTCATTATGGGCCTATATTCTTTGGAACATTATCTGTAGGAATTTTTTGAGAACTGGGCTAATGTTCCTGTCCCCCAGAGAGGATTTTCTGTGACTTTAGTTGCCTGGAGTCACTATCAGTTCTCTATTTGGGTTTTTCACACCATATTTGAGCATGAATTTGAGACTACAGAACAACAAGGAGCAACATCAGCTATGAAGCATTCTTGATGAAAATATTTCACCTGAATCTAGTCATGAGAAAAAATTTGATCAAACCCAGAATATAGGACATTTTACATGACTACTGGCCTGAATTCTTAAAAAAAAAAAAAAAGTCATTGTCACATAGGCAAAAAGAAAGGGCAGGATACTCTTAATTAAAAAACAAAACAACAAAAAAACTAAAGAAACAGAACAATCCAATACAATGCACTTTAATCAGCTTGTTTTCCTTTTTTAAAGTCATTAAACATATTTGGGAGACAAGAATATTAAAATATTGAACATATATGAAATGATATTTTGGAATTCTTACTTTTCTGAAGTAAGATATGTTCTGAAGTAAGAATGCCTATTCAAGTATTTAAGGGTGCTGCGTTTGTGTCCTGTGCTTATAACTTCATTTCAGCTGGTTCAAACAAAAATCCCCTAGGGACAAAAAAATGAGCCCGTGGGTGGCTCAGCAGTTGAGCATCTGCCTCCCGGCTCAGGGAGTGAGCCCAGGGTCCTGGGAAGGAGTCCTACGTCGGGCTTCCTGCATGGAGCCTGCTTCTTCCTCTGCCTGTGTCTCTGCCTCTCTCTCTCTCTCTTTCTATCTCTCATGAACAAATAAAATCTTTTAAAAAGCCCAGATGGTTATTTACACACACACACACACACACACACACACACACACACACAGAAGTATAGGTATAGGTAGAGAAATTGGTGATTCTAGGAAAACTATTCATTTTTATTTTCTCTTGACTTTTTTTGTAGGTTTTTAAACATTTAAACTTTTAAATTTTGTGGGAAAAGGCAAAGACAAAGAAATAAACCACATGAGGGATAGCTGTAGCTACAAATTTTCAGGAGGAAGACTTTCTCCCCTCCAGGAGAGCCAAGATGAAGACAGGCAAGTCTCCTCATTCTCCCCCTTCTGAACAGAAGGTTTATTTCTAATCTTGTCTTACACTGAGTATGTAACCCTTGAGGTCTCAGCCTTATATGGAAGAGGAGGTCCTGTATTAGACTCTTCACCTTAGAAGAGCCTTAGGCTTTTTAAAAACCCCTTCAACCTAGGAAACTGGTAAAACAAAAGTTCAATATCCCAGGGTTTATCAGATAATTTCAGGGTAAAAGCTGATTTTCCTGCTCATCTACCTCCCAGGATTCACACTCTATATTTGACTTCTATGGATTTCTTGCTTTCTTACAGCTCAGCAATTCATCTAATTTGTAAAATATTTTCCACCCCAAAATTTTAATTGTTCTTACTAGGAGAATCATTTAGGGCATCTTGCCCTATTATACTAGTAGAAACAGAAGTCTTCATGCAACAACATTTTAAATGAAAGGTATTGTTTTTCTTCCGATTCCTGCAGAGATTTAAAAAGCGGTTAAAGCCACAGGCACATTTTGAAAAAACATTCCTTATCGTATCATTATTATAAACCCTTGGCCTTAATACATAAATCCAGTGTATTTACCTTTCAACTATCCGATTGAAAATATAGTTGTCTCAACACAAAAAATTACTCCATTAAGTCAATCTTTTCCCCTAAGTTAAGAAGCTCATTTATTAAATTTATTATAAAGTCATAATTCTACATTCTGTGTCCAAAATATATATATATATGAGAGGCTAGATCATGAAAGAACACCTTCTCAGTAAGTCATAAACACCTTTCATAACAACAGTAGAAACAGCGCTGTTGAAAAGAGCAAAACATCCCTTTTTCTATGCTTGATTTATTTGGCTCTGTGAGGAGCAGACTACTAAAGCCACTATCTCTCACATCTTCTTTCTTATTGTAGTGGACTTGGGACGCTCTGGATCAAGGTACTCCCTAGGATGTCACACTTCCCTTAACACAAGCCTCCAGCTAAGAACCAGGGTAAGCCTTTCCCTCAAGTAGCTGAGTAGGCTATCATCAGTTCCCTCAGTTGTGTGAATACCAGCCTCAATTGGTGAACAGAAAATAAGGAAAAAGAAAAGAATCATTATATATTCTGCAACAAGCAAATTTCAGAATCATAATTTTCCATGATGTTCCATAGTCCCTGATTACAGTAGAATAATTGTTCTCCAATGTCAGTTATGGGTTGTGGATGGAGGATATTTTCACTCTAGGACCTTCCTTGGCCTGAACCAGACTCAAACTCTATTTTTCTGATCTGTATCTTGGCCAACATATCTAGGTGTCCCTGTACACACATAGTTACTCGGGAGTGAGATTATTCTGCTTCTGTCTATAGTAGTATAACCTCCTCCCTTGATTTTGAAGCTCAATTTTTGCCCTTGGTTACCAAAGCAGTCAAAAGCATCAATTTTTGCTTGTAGTCAGGATAATTAAAACTTCCTCTAAATCCTGCTGTCCTTTTCTTCTTTTTACAAGAGGGTGGGTACCCTTTCCCTACAAGAATATGCTCTACTTGGGACGACTGGGTGGCTCAGTGGTTGAGCATCTGCCTTTAGCTCAGGGCGTGATCCGGGGTCTGGGGATTGAGTCTCGCATTGGGCTCCCTGTGGGGAGCCTGCTTCTCCCTCTGTCTGTGTCTCTGCCTCTCTCTGTGTGTCTCTCATGAATAAATAAAATCTTAAAAAAAAAAAAAGAATATCCTCTACTTGTTTAAAGATTGTCAAGGCAAGATACTGCTTCTCCATTTCCTTTCATTTAGGCTCTGGATAATAATAGATTAACTAACTCAATGACAAATGACAATACCTGAACCTCATGAAAGAAGGAGAAGGAGAAGGAGAAGGAGAAGAGGGAGAGGGAGAAGAAGAAAGAAAGAAAGAAAGAAAGAAAGAAAGAAAGAAAGAAAGAAAGAAAGAAAGAAAGAAAGAAAGAGAAAGAAAGAAAGAAAGAAAGAAAGAAAGAAAGAAAGAAAGAAAGAAAGAAAGAAAGAAAGAAAGAAAGAAAATACAATGATCAACAACTGTGTCCTAGGCAATAGGCAATTAGGTCAAATTGATCTTAAATATTTTACTAGCATCTCCATTCACCCTACAGCAGGTACCATGAGCATCTTTATCCTAGAGTGACACTCCAGTCTCCAAGACAGAGCTATTTAATGACTGCCCAAGGATACATGGAAACAGAGTCAGGAACAAAACCAGGCGTTATGGCCACAGAGCCTCCTGCAGTCCTAACCAGGACACTACCCCTGCTTGTTTTCACCATCTGCTCATAATTGTTTTGAATTCATACATCTGGGATGTCAGCTTCAGGTCTCCAGAGTCAGAGCCCCAACCTAGGAATAAACAACCACTACTAATTGAAAGCCACAATATATCAGGTACCATCCTAGAGCTGCCTTTCTACAACTCACAAGGTTGGTGTCATTTGCACTTCCTGCTGAAGAAATGGAGATACCATCCCTCCCACAACAAAAGCCTAAGGGTATTCCCAAAGCCAGACACCTAATAAATGCCTGAGCCTGGTGTGGCTCCTCCATGCTACTTCCCGGATTCGTCATAGCATTTCCTTCACAGGTCAGGGCTAGGTCGTAATATACTGTGTTAATGATCATGCCATTTTGGCAATGGTCTTTAAAAGGTATATATATATAAAAAGTAAATACTGGAAAACTGAGTTTTTGTTTCACCATTTTTTAAAAAGATTTTATTTATTTTTTCATGAGAGACACAGAGTGTCAGAGACATAGGCAAACGGAGAAGCAGGCTCCCTGAAGGAAGCCTGATGCAGGACTCAATCCCAGGAGCCCCAGATCATGACCTGAGCCAAAGGCAGACACTCAACCACTGAGCCACCCAGATGTCCCTCACATATCATTTTCATATAAAATTAACAATAAGAAAGTCATTCTTATGGCTTCACTTCACTTCATCTGCCTGGGAAGCAAGGTTTTATGCATTGATCAGATTTTCACTCTCCCGAGGCAACACAGCAGAACAAAGGGGTGCTGGGCCTGGGATCAGAGACCTGAGTGTGAGTCCAAGCTCCGGCATTTCCTTGGGAAGGTTGTTCAACCTCCCAGACTTTTAATTTTCTAGTCTGTATAGTAGGAATTATAATCATCCTATCCATCACATCTTGTTGTGAAGATTGAGATGAAATATATGAGCTACTGAATGAGATATTAATGAGATATTTAAAGTTGATTACTATTATGATGTGGGGTACTACGACTCCGCCACAGAAAAAAGAAAAAGATGAGGTGTATGTATGTGCTTACGAATATACACACACACACAGATATGCATGCATGAACACGTATGCATGTACTATGTATAAGTAAGCTGTGTTGTACAGATGAAGGTGAAAAAAATTAGTCATAATATGACAGGAAAAGTCCTGATACAGTGTGCTAAGACAAGCCTGCAGGCCTCGTTTTAGCTGCTAACTATGGGATATGCAAAGAGTGTTGAAAGATTGCTGCTGTGACCAAGAGGAATGATAGTCCTCAGAGGACCGGAATGAAGCTTTGCCTCCACTGGGGACTCCAGGGAGCTGCCATGGAACACCCTAGTTCCCCCAGAGGGCACCAGAAATGAGCTCTCAAGCCAGGGGTGTGGGAGAGGGAGGGATGTGGGATGATGAAAGAGGAAGGTATTACAAGGGGCATGGGACTCACTGAAGGGAGTTTACAAAGAATCAGCATTTAACAGCCCTGGACACAATAAGCTTGTCCTTAAGGGATGCTTTGCTGCCTTCTCATCTCTCCTTCCCCTGCTCTCCTTCTCTTTTTCTTATTCCCTAGTTCCTCTTCTGCTTTTGCTCAGTTCTGGTTTTTTGGGCACAACTTTTACGCAACTGAATTGGACAGATCTATTTTCCTTTCCTGCTGTTCAATTTTTAAATGCAGCAGCCAGAATAATCATCACTAGCAATTAGATCTATACTCAGATTACGTCTGTGAAAGGAACACGCCAGACCCCATAAGGAAATCTCTGAGAATTACATAAGTCAGAATTTCATTTTTAACTGACATGTATGATGGAACACATGCTATATACCAGTGAAAGCCATTGTTCCAACAGAATGCTAAAATGTGTTTGCAGTTCCCATTTCCCATAAAAGGAATCACATTTTCATTAGACATTTTTCAGGTCAGTGACCAACTCTTCATCTCCTGAAACGGATAGAAAGCTGGTCCATTTTAATACCACTGGGAAAAAACTGTACCTCGAAAGAGGAAGGAGAGAAACCGTGGATTTAATATTAGTTTGTGGTGCTAGACAGCAAGATGTAACTCATGCCCATGCCCCTCAAAACCTAGGTTTGAGCAGAAGATAGTAGAGTAAGGAATGGAGTATCAGCAAGAGGAGTCCACTAATATTTGCTTTTTCCTTCCTACCCTTTTTTCCTCTCTGCTTAGTAATTAAGCCTAACTTACTGGACAGGATTTTCAGAAAAATTATGGTCTGAAACAGAGTTTGGTAACATTTCTGTAGAGGGTCAGGGAATAAAGACTTGAGGCCTTTACATTCCATAGGAATTCTGTTGCAACTGCTCAATTTTGCAGTTGTGCAATAAAAGCAGACGCAGATGAGTGAACATGGCTGTGTTCCAATAAAACTTTACTTATAGCTTAAATTGTACCTAATTTTCACATGTCAGGAATAATACTCTTCCAGTTTTTTCGTATCCTTTTAAAAATATAAAAACTCTTCTTAGCTTGCTGAGTCTACAAAAAGAGACAAGGGGCCACTGTAGGCCAGTTTGCCAATTCTGGTCTAGAACTTTTTAAATATTAAGAGTATTCTTCCCATTAGACTCGTCAAAGTAGAAGTTACTCTGTCTTTTATTCCCCTTCCACTTTTCCCTACATCAGTTATTTTTCCCCATAGCCTCCTTCCTACTCTGATTTGCTATTTTGTACTATGAACCTCACAAGAGAAATTGCCAAAGACCCCCTTGAAAGCACCCAGCATTGGAGAGAGCACTAATGAGATGGAAGACACAGAGTCTGTGGCTAACCACATTGACACGGCCAGTTATCCATTATCCTCTTTCTTGTCCTTCCTAGTACATTCTACTCCCACAAAAGAGGCTGAACACTAGTCATCACTTTCCCACCCCTCCTGGTAGACAAGACATGGGTATGTCTGTGAGCCACACCGAGACAATTAAACCTGAGAAGTCTCTTTGGGTGCCCCTGAGAAAGGTTTTTTTCCACTAGAAAAAGAGAGAAAGAGAGAGTGACGGCCAAAGTGTGAGAGAGAGACAAGAGCAGAAGCCTCATCTCCTTGCTACCTACCTTTGGATGATGTCATATAAGATTTGGAGCTATAGCAGCATCCTGCAACATAAGGAAAATCCAAAATCTTTCTGTCACATGGAAAATGCCTTCTTATCCTTTATGACCCAAATGAAAAGCCAGCTCTTCTGGGAAGCCCTTTCAAATTCTAACTACAAGTTATTTTCCCTTAAGTACTTCCTAATTTCTTAGGATACATGTCTATTATAAGCCTGAACATATTTTTTATATCTTTTCTGAATAGACAATGAGCTGGAGAATAAGAGCTATCTTATTTGACTTTGTATGCCTATCATCTAACACAGTGCTGGGAACATTCTAGGAGACTCTCGGTAAATATTTTTTGAGTGAATTAAGTAATGGATACAGAGTAATTATTTGTTGCTTACCTGATCACATGAATGAGAAGAAACTCTAAGATTCTGTACCCAATAGGCAAATATTCTAACTCAACACTTTTCTCACTCAGCAACACCCATATAATTTTAGAATTTGGAGTTGGAAAAGTTGTAAATATCTAGCCCTACTCCTTTATGAACTCATTTAAGGCTCATTTAATTAGCAGTATGAGTTTTCCCCTTGATAGTAAACAAAGATCTTTGATATGTTCATTCTCTTAGTTAGGTCAAACATGTACCCAGGAACCCAAGTGATTCTATTTGTCTGCTTACAAAACTTTTTTTCCACAGAAAAACTTCAATTCAAAGCAAATTATCCTCAACCCTAAAATCCTTACATCCAAATGAATAGAATTATAGCATTTTTTGCAAGTTTGCTTTATATCATATTATTTTATTACACTTTGTATTGTGTTTTCTTAGCAAATATATTTAGACATCTGATATAAATTTGATATTGTCCTGGCACAGTAATCATTGTTATCACCTGATATTGCAGGAACTACCATCTGGGTGGATTAATGTATTGTTTAATGAAGTAGAGAAGTTACTTTAAGAAATGCTAGTTGCAGGGTGCTTGGGTGGCACAATTGGTTAAGTATCCTACTCTTGGTTTTAGCTCAGGTCATGATGTTAGGGTCATGAGATCTAGCGCCATGTCAGGCTCCATGCTGAGCACAGAGTTTGCTTGAGACTCTCTCCCTCAGCCCCCATGTGTACTTTCTCTCTTAAATAAATAAATAAGTCTTAAAAAAGAAAAACGAGATGCTAGTTGTCAAAACTCTGGACTTCAAGTTGGGTAGACATTGTTATTTGTAGTAAAGGTCCTCACAACTGCATTTTTCTAAGGAATTTTTACGCAGTATTTAGTAAAGTATGTTAAAGAAGCTTAATGAAAGCTTTTTTAAATAGTCTGCTTAGACCCTTAGTGAAATTGAAAATGAGTGATTTTATACATTTGTGTTTTGCTTCACTAATCTTCAGTGCCTAAATTGCTGTCTTTTAAGTTCTGGGAAAAAAAAAAAAAAAACACCAAAAAAACTTTTTACTTTTAACTGCACACTAATCAAAAGCCCTCTCCTTAATTTACCAGGCCCTTATTTGTGCTAACTAGTTTCTAGAGAAGCTATTTTCCTGTCAGTTAATCAAGTGCCTTCCTTTGCTATTCACATTAAATTACATAGTAGCCCAAAGTCTACATTTTCCAGTGCTGTGGCATAAATGTTATCACACATTAGACTATAAACCATATTCCCTTAAAGCCATCTTTAAATGTTAATAATTATTTTCCATTTCCACTCCCTTCAAGAATTCAAGTGGAAAACTTAACATAACTAATGATAACCTTATTCAAATATCAATTAACAAATATGTGTAAAGCTACTTAGCTGTGCCAAATAACAGTATATAATATGAGTAACTTCTCCCACTTCTGAGGAATGGAAGGAGCAGGAGCAGGAAGGGTATTCCCGTACACAAAATGTGATCTGGATGTTAAGAGTGATGACAGCGCCACACATGCACAAAAGGGTTTGAAAATGTTTATCACCCACATAATGAGGCTTTCTGGCAAGAGTAGGATGGGCTCCCAAGCTGATGTGAAGACGGCTTGAGAGAGTAGGGAAAGGAGGTCGTTTGGGGGTTTTCATGGTGGTTAGAGTGTGACGCCAGGGTGATGATTCCTGGGTATGATGTGGGGGTTGCACAGTTGGAACTTCCTGCCAGCACCAAAGGAAGGAAAACCCAGGCTTTCTTATCGGCTCGCTGAGATGTAGGGCCAATGGGAAGGGGAATGCCAGAGCTCAAGAGCTGTAAGCAAACATGAAAAAATGAAGTTATACTCTGTACAAAATAGTTACAAGTGGAAGGACACCTAGTATACCAGTTATCTATTGCTACAATAATACTACATAATAATCCTAAAATCGTAATGACATACAAAATAAACTTTTATTGTTCCCATGTTCCCATGTCTGGAGTTGGCTAGACAGCTCTGCTGATCTTGCCTGAACTCACTCCTCTGTCTGAATCAACTGCCGGCTGATATTAGGTGGCTATGCTCAGGAGGACCGTGGTGACCCAGCTCTGCTCCATGTGGCTCATCCTCTAACAAGCTAGCACAGCCATGCTATCATGGCAAAGGCAGAAGTGAAAGAGTAAGCAAGTCCAATCACACAAAACTTCTTAAGCTTCTGAATGTGGCATTTTTTTTCTAAACTCTATTGTGCAAGGAAGTTACATGGCCAAGCCTAGAATCATAGTGGGAAAGCAACAGATGTGTAGACTGCAGAGTGAAGCATTAGGACAATTTTTGCAACCTACTGCACTAATGGATCACTAACATATCACGACCTCTTATCCTACAGTGCTGCTGGTAGAGGGAAAGACAATTCAACGAGCTACTCACTACTATGTGCTGGGCACCAGGATTTGGGTCTACAAAAATAAATGAGAGATAGTGCTAAGGAGGTCAGAGTCGGACATTGGGGAAAAATCAAATAATGCATTATTAAAATAAATTAAAATTCACTTTAATAAGTGCAACAATAGATATTTTAATGAGGTGTCACAGGAAAGACACTAACATTTTCATCTCTGTTATCGTAGATTTCATAGCCAATGTAATGGATTTTATTGTAATCGAATTTCCTCTTGGTTCTGAAGGCATAAAGAAAAAGCTGACGAGATTCTCCAATGAATGGTTTCATAAAAATCCAGACTCTTTGGAAGCAAAAGGAGATTGTAAGTATGCTAGGCTAGTGGAAAGTCGCTACACTGTTGATCTGCTACACTTAGCAGTCATCCAGTTTCAACCAAACGTTACCTGTGCAAGCTATTTTGCTGGGAATTTTCTAGGAATTGGCGTTACCTAGCAAAGATGAGTAAAAAATAATATCCACCTTTAGTTATTCTAAAAGAACTTAGAATTTAGTCCTGCTGACCCTCACGTCCATCGTACAAGATATATGTAAGCGAAGCTCTTCTGCTTAAAGCAGAAGTTGTAAACCTGGAGCTCCCTCTAACTCAGGTCACTGTTGGGGACACAGTTGATTTGAAGATTACTCAGCCATCCCATTAGCTTACAGTCACATTGCTACAGTACACTGTCATATACAGATCAATGATGACCCATCCCACAGAGTGGCATCTGTGTGAGGGGACACCAAATGAAGCCTAGAGCTAAGGTAGACCTCAAAGAGAAGAGAGGCCTCAAGGTAGCCGGCAAATCTCCAGGTCACCAGCTACGGCCAGAATCATAACTGGTGAGGGGTTATCCCAGCACAGTTCGAAAATAAGATGGTGAGTCAATCTTCCAGCTCGTGGCAGATTAAATTTCGAAACGCAATTCTTTGAGACATGAAGACAGGGACAGAAATGCTTTGGGGCACTTTCTCCAGTTCTCAAGTTTTTTCAACAGGCAAACGTTTAGCCATTGCTCCGAGATAGTTTTTCTTCTAGTTACACCACCTTATTTCCAGGGGGCTTCGCCTGGGAGAAAGACAACTTCCTTGGGCTCCTTCCGGACCTTTGAACGGCCCCGAAGCCCGTCCAGGAGGACGGAGGTGGGGGGGTGGGGTGGGGGTGGGGGTGGGGTGGGGGTGGGCTGGCCGAGGCCTGGAAGCCCAAGGCAGAGACCTTGCCGCGAGGCAGCCCCGTCCTGGGCCGATGGGTTCCTCGGGATGTGTTTTATTTCCATTAAAAACCCAACGTTTTCAAACGTTCGCTGTTCAGGTCTCAAAAGTCGATGGGAAAAGTACTCAACATTTGGAATATTCAAGAAAAGCTTGGAGAAAGGACAGAAACCGAGGACCCCCGGGGCCGCTTTGGGGGGCAGGCGTTCCTGGGGAGCCTTCAGGGCTCCTGGGCGGGGGGCCTGCGACGGGGGTTCGGGAGCCTCCGCAAGAAACGTTCTGGGGCGGTGAGGGGGGGTGGGGGGGTGAGCGGGGTGGGGGGTGGGGGGGCGAGCGGGGCGAGCGGGGCGAGCGGGGTGGGGGTGCCGACGCCGGCGGGACCGGGTCGCTGTCCTCCTCCCGCCGCCCCTTCTCCGCCTGCACCGCCCCGTCGGGGCGCCGGCACTCGGCCCTCCCCCCGCCCCCCGGCCTCGGCCCTCCCCGCCCCCCCCCGCCCCCCCGGCCTCGGCCCTCCCCGCCCCCGGGCCGGGCCATAAAGGGCCGGGCGGCGGCCGCGCGGCCAGCTGCGAGCGCGCCCCCTCCGCCCGCCGCCGACATGCCGGGCCCGCGCGGCGCCGCCCTCCTGCTGCTGCACCTGGTCCTGCAGCCGTGGCTGCGCGCCGGCGCCCAGGGCCCCCCCCAGGGTAAGTGCGCTCGCGCCCCGCCGGCCCCCCGCGCCCGAGCCGCGGCGCCTGCGACTGCAGGGGGGGTCGGGGGAGCGCGTTTCCCGAAGCCCTTATTCGGCGGGGACGCCAGCTCCCCAGACAGCCGCCCCGGGGATGCCAGACGGCTTTGCAGCCGGTGCACACAGCGGGGCTCCCGGCCTGACGGCTGCTGACCCCGCGCCCCCCGGCCCCCCCGCCCTCTGCTCCCGACCCTCCCCGGCCCCCCAGAAGCGCACGGCGTTCCCCTGCTCTGCCCTTGGTTGGGACCCCAAAACCTCCCTTGCGAGCCGACTTGATTCCTTGACACCAGCAGATTCCCCGACGCCAGCCCCTGGATTCCCGAGATCAGCGGAGCAGGACGGACGGAGAAGTGGGCGCTTCTCTCCTAGACGCACCAAGGCCCTGTGGCCTCCCCCAAACCCCCGGGTACACAGGGCGCCAACAGCGTTGGCCAGAAGGCACTTAAGCTTCAACTGGGTTTTTGTGGGTTTGCTTTTGTTTGTTTTGAAGCCCAAAAAGAAAAAATTATTTAAGCCAGGAAAGATCCTCGGGCTCTCTGGCCAGGGATGACCTTCACCTGCTGCCCTGGGCCGACTGGTGCAGAAAGCTGCAGGAGCCCACAGGCTGCAGCACAGGCTGTCCTCCCTGGCTGGGGCGCAGGCAGGGACTTCTCCCCTTCCTTCCCTGCCCAGGGCAGGGATCCCCCGCTTGAACTCTGCCTTTCACCAGCTAACTCCCTTGGATTTCTGACCAGGCAACCAAACTAGCAGGTTCAGGGGGTAATGTACTGCATTTAGTTTTCCTTGAAATATTTGAGAGGAAAGTGACAACCTCGATTCCCTAAGTATACACATTGTGAAACGGTCACCACAGTAAGTCTAAACATCCGCCGCCATACAGCATTACAAAAGACTATTTTCTTATGATGAGAACTTTTGAGGTCTTCCCTCTTAGCGACTTTCAAATATGCAATACCCTATTATTAACTACAGTCGGGTGCTGTGCTTTAAATCCCCATGATTTACTTATTTTATAGATGGAAGTTTGTACCTTTTGTCACTTTTCACCCATTGCCCGCCTCATCTGCTGCCTGTCTAGGAGCTCGGGTCGTTGTTTTAGATTCCACATATAAAAGGAGATCGTGCAGTATTTGTCTTTCTTTTTTATTTATTTATGATAGTCACAGAGAGAGAGAGGCAGAGACACAGGCAGAGGGAGAAGCAGGCTCCATGCACCGGGAGCCCGATGTGGGATTCGATCCTGGGTCTCCAGGATCGCGCCCTGGGCCAAAGGCAGGCGCCAAACCGCTGCGCCCCCCAGGGATCCCAGTATTTGTCTTTCTGTGTCTGACTTACTTCACTTACCATGATGTTCTCAAGAGGCATCCATTTTGTCACAAATGGCCAGATTTCTTCCTTTTTTATGGCTAATATTCTATTATATACATCTATATATCCCCCACATCTTCTTTATCCATTCATTATTAATGGACACTTGGGTTATTTCCATCTCTTGGCTACTGTAAATAATGTTGCAGTGAACGGGACGTGCATGTATCTTTCTGAATTAGTGTTTTTGGGCTTGTTTGTTTGTTTGTTTTGGATAAATATCCAGAAGTGGAATTGCTGGATCATATATAGTTCTATTTTTAGTTTTTTGAGTATCCTCCATACTGTTTTCCGTAGTGAATGCGCGGATTTAAATTCCTACCAACAGTGAACAAGAGTCCCTTTCCCCCCCCCCCCCCCCCCACATCCTCACCTACACTTGCCATTTCTCTTTGATGATAACCATTCTAACAAGTGTCAGGTTTTACTTTGCATCTCCCTGGTGATTGCTGATGTTGAACATCTTCTCACTGCCCGTTGCCCCCTGTATGTCTTCTTCGGACAAATGTCCACTTGATCTTCTCCCCACTTAAAAATCAGATTGCTTGTTTCTTTTTTGCTATTGAATTGTAGGAGTTCTTTATATATTTTGGGTATTAATCCCTCATCACATATGATCTGTAAATACTTTCTCTCATCCTGTAAGTTGTCTTTTCATTTTATTGGTGGTTTCTTTTGCTGTGCAGAAGTTTTTTGAGTTGATGTAGTCTCACTTGTGTATTTTTGCTTTGTTGCCTTTGTTTTTTGATGTTAGAAAGGAAGCTTTATAACACAACTCAAAGGTTTACTGATTGCAGACATTATTTGGCAGTTTTAAATTTATGGGTTTAATATTTTGTGTTTTATAAATTCTTGACAGTGGAACACACAACTTCATGGTGTGCTGCATGTCTGAATTTTGCTTCTTAGAGCTGCCTGTTTTATGGGAGTTGAAATCAGCCTGAACTACCTAAATTACCTGGTTAATTTAGTTGCTGTAGATTATCAGATTAAGTCAAGTTTCTGGTAGATTCTTTTAGTGAGTTAATTAGTCTTTTAATCATCAGCTCAACTGAATACTTTGCTTTTATATCCTTTCTCCTCTGGGCTGCCTTGCTAGTCTTCTTAGTATGTATTCAATTTTCATACCATGGTGTTTGGGCTGATGGGTAGTAATTTCACCTCTAACACTAGAAGGTTGTACTTAGATCCTGGCACTATTACTAAAATGTAATAACATTAATAGAAAATTGTTGTGTCTCATTTCCTTTTCAAAACACACTCCAAACTCATTACTAACTAATCCCAACTCTGCCCCTTGAGAGAGAAGCCAATGGATTAGATGAGCCTTGCAGATTGAAATAGAGTAAATTTAGCTTAAGTTAAATTATGAACGTAATCATAGAGCAAGAATCAGGAAGAGTTTAATTTTGAATGCAATTCCCATACCTTAAACTCACATCTGCAGATACCCTGTCCTGAATGGAACTTCTAGACCTTTTTTTTTTTTAATTTTTTTTCTTTTTTTAATTTATGATAGTCACAGAGAGAGAGAGAGAGAGAGAGAGAGAGAGAGGCAGAGACATAGGCAGAGGGAGAAGCAGGCTCCATGCACCGGGAGCCCGACGTGGAATTCGATCCCGGGTCTCCAGGATCACGCCCTGGGCCAAAGGCAGGCGCCAAACCGCTGCACCACCAGGGATCCCAGAACTTCTAGACCTTTTGCTCTTACCGGTGGACATGTAAAGCTTCCAATTCTCTGGAAATTAAAAAATATTTCCCTTTTGAAGTACGGTAGGCAGCAAGCTTCATGTTTTGGGGGAATGTGAAGTGCTAGAAGGAACATAGTAGATTTTCTGCTTTCCAATGCTTCTAGTATCAAATTCATTATTTTGTAAGGCCCTAAGCACATGGGAAAGAAACAATACAAACCAGTATTAAGGCAGATTGTCTTTTACAGAGTAGACATTCTTGAGTAACTAGGTTTTGCCTGTTGGTTTTACAACTTTTATTTACTTTTTCCTACTGCAAAAGCAACACCTGTTCATTGTAAAAATAAAAATAAAAAACTGGATAAGCAAAAGAAAAGGAAATATATATATAATTATACAACCAGGAGATATCTGTTATTCATGTTAGCATTCTCTTGTGTTGTCTTTCAAAGCTTTTATGTGCAAATATTTATTTCAAATGGGGTTATGTTATACATAGTTTTATGATTTTTTTCCAGTTCATATACCTCTAAGTAGTCAGCTGTATTACCCTTTTAGTTAGCTAATATTCTACTTTTCGGAAGGACCAAAATTCATTTATCCAGGGTTTTAATATAGGACACTTAAGTTGCATCAAGTGGCTTGATATTATAAACAACAATTTGTTGAACAATTGTGGTGCGCAGGAGGGCTTGGGATAGCTAATATCCCCTTGATCTCTGTTAAGGCCTTCTCTCTCTGCTAAGGACAGTTTATGTTTTAATAACTGTTATCCCAACAGGGGTTTGTTTTTTCACCTCTTCCAGTCAGATTTTCTCATAATTCCTTCAAACAGAAATTATAGAATTACCACTGGTAATTAATGCCTTTGGGTGTTATCATATTTATTGTATTTTCAATGAGATGGTGTAAAATAATACCTTATTTTTCAACTTAGCAATTCCTTAATCTTTAGTTAAACATGAACTTTTATATGTGTATGTATACACACACACACACACACACACACACTTATTTGCCATTGTAACTCTTTTTCTGTAAATTGCTTTTTCATTCATGTTTTGTGCCCGTTTTTCTATTGCTTATTTTATTGATATGTAAGAGGTCTTTATAAATTATGGGTACTATTACCCTTTCATAACCAGATCATTGTATCTAAAGTTTTAGAGGCTGAAGGCAGAAATTCACTGCTTGGGCCCATAGGAGAAACAGTGACTTGAGTGTTCTCACCTGTTCCCTTTGTACTCTAAACTATTAGTCCTTTACCTAGTGGGCATTTTCAGAGCCACTTCTTTGACCAAATACAATTTAGGGTTTGCAAATTTAGCCTTCTCTTGGGGGCCATGACCCAGCGATGAAAATTGTACTGTATTTTTTTCTGGCTCAAATGTCCAGCCACTATAAGAGTGATAAGAAAGAACTGTAAAGAAAGAAAGAAAGAAAGAAAGAAGGAAAGAAAGAAAAGAAAGAAAAGAAAGAAAGAAAAAGAGAAGAAAGCAAGTTAATGAACTGGTGATTTTAGCAATGTGGAAAGTGGTAACAGTGTTAGTTGACATTCCTTGTATCTTACTAACAAATTGTGCCCCCTCAAAAAATCTAGTTGTCTCAAACTTTTTTCACTGATGATCCTTTTCTCCCTGTTATTTCCAGTCTTTGACCTTCTCCCATCCTCCAGCCAGAGACTGAACCCAGCTGTTCTGAAGCCAATCCTGACAGATCCCACCCTGAATGAGGTCTATGTGATCTCTACCTTCAAGCTGCACACTAAAAGCTCAGCCACCATCTTTGGCCTTTACTCTTCAACCGACAACAGCAAATATTTTGAATTCACTGTGATGGGACGCTTAAACAAAGGTAAGCACATTTGCAGAAATCCTTTTCTTAAGAATTTTCTTTCCCTATCCCAGCTTTTGGGGTCCACTTAGATGGTTTCCTCCTACAAATCTATTCTCATCCACCATTCATTTCTGTTTTCAAGACCAAACTCTTCTTGTACATTGACCTATACGGGGAGGATGAGTTGATATATGGAGCGAGAACAAAGAATTGCTTATGGCGAAAAGGCCCAACCTCCTGTTATTCTGGGTCCAGTTTGGAAAGGAACAGGACCCAGGGCCATTAGGCCACCATCTTAGTTCGGGCTGTTATACCAAGTACTGTAGACCGGGTGCTTCAAACAGTAGACAGTTATTTCTCATGGTACTAGAGGCTGAGAAGTCCAAGGTCAAGGTGCCAGCAGATTTTGTTCCTGGAGAAAGCCTGTGTGCTACTGCCTTCTTGCTCTGTCCTCACATGACCTTTCCTCAGCCATCATGAGGGTCCTACCTTTATGACCTAATTTAAACCTAATTGCTTCCTAAAGACCCACTTCCTACTACCACCACATGGGAGGTTAGAGCCTCAACATATGAATTTGCGGGGAGAGAGGGACAGACACCCACACCATTCTTATGTTCCCTTGGAAGCATGTGGCTTAACACACCTAACTCCCAGCTCTGCAAGCACTTTCCTGGACTTGATAAAGAGAATATGCCTCAATCAGTAGAACTAAATGAATGGCTCTCTTTTTCGCCTGTTTTGTGCCAGTTTACACAGGTCTGACACCTGTTTGGTTGCTTTGCTGTCAAATGTTTCACTGTCAGAATGAGTTACTACAAATGCTAAGAAATGGCTTGCAAAGAAAAAGGTCACTATTTTTTTCATCTCTTTCCCTTCCACCCGTGCCCTGAGGACAACACCTGTTCCTGCTTATTGAGGAATGTGACAGATACATGTTCTTGCTGCTGCATGCTTTTAATAATAATAGTTAAAAAAAAAAAAAAGGAGGACTGGTCCTTCTGGCTAGATTTTATATTTATTTTTGTTGCACTGCTTCAAGACTCTATCAGATTCCAATTGTGATTGAACACTGAAATTTTCAGATATTAGGAGCTAAAAGAAATTCCTAATTCTTAGCTTTCA
This sequence comes from Canis lupus dingo, assembly GCF_003254725.2. Lineage (NCBI taxonomy): Eukaryota > Metazoa > Chordata > Mammalia > Carnivora > Canidae > Canis > Canis lupus. The sequence goes on along the minus strand of NC_064245.1, from coordinate 26,884,474 downwards.
TAAGACAGCAGAATTAAAAGCAAGAGGGAATGGGATTTTAATTCCTTTTATGTCAAGTTCCAACATCCACCTTCCCACTTCCCTCCCCACTCACTTGTGCCCTCTCTGTCTGTAGCCAGTCCTCTCAGATACTGGGGTAAGGTCTCAGAGAGTGAAGGGAGACTGAGGACATGGCTCAGCAGATGGTCTAACCATTCCTGCCCCCTTTGCCCCATCCGTACCCCTCATGGGAGACAACTTCACCTATCTCTCTGCGTTGAATCAGATAGCCCCATATGCCTCCCATCTCTGAAGGAACTGCTCATGCTCTAATAACCCAGGCTATTTAGTTTGTGATCTATAAACACCACCCTTCTTCATCCAGAGATCAGAGCTTCTCACAGAACTGTGTATTTTAGATGCATTGGAAGATTCTGGATTAGCTCGCTAAGCTTAGTAGCTAGAGGGCCCTCTATGGAGTGAAAAACTCTGTGTCTAGCAGTCCATCCTCACTGAATCTCCCCATCTATTTCAAAATTGGCCAGTATGTGGGAGCCCATTGTGGAAAATCTGTGTTGCCTGGAAACATAAGGCCACAACTTCCAGGAACTGATTCTTTCTGTCTGCTCTATATGAGCAAAGGTACTGCTGGATAGGACGGTGGAGAAGTAATGGTATTTGTAAATGTATTTACTTTGGAAAGCCACCAGTCATGTAAACACCAGCTAATCTCCATGTTGCTGAACACCTCTCCACCCTCCAATCTATTAGAGAAGATAAATAGCTCTTAGGATTCTTTTTATGAATATTTTCTAACAAACTCCAGAAATGAAAATTCTCAGAAAACAAAGCAATTTATACCAGAGTTTGGAGAGTTAAAGAATTTGGCAAAGAGACGTTTCACTGGAGCAATAGGAAAAAGCACAGAAATTTGCCAACATTGGTGGATCTGGAGGTTCTAAGGAGCAGCAGCCCATGGTGATGCAAACAAGGAGAAGTCACTGGGTCCATTAGCTCCCTGGAAAAGATGGACTCCAGGGACTGGAGTGGTTGTGACTCCCCGTTGAGGTATTTGGTGTAGCCGTGCAGGCCTGACATAATTTGTGGGGGGAGAACCTCTTCCTGGAAGGTGAGCCCCAGTCATTATCTAGGGCCCTAGACGAGCTCCTATAATCAACTGAAGTGGATTCCAGGAAGACTGCAATGCACAAGTTTGCCACTGAGCTCTCTGCTTCTACTGTCTTGCTCCCAAGACATCTTTCCAGTCATTACTGTTCAGAAGCATAACCTGAAATGAGTTACACCGATAGCAGATAGTTACTGTCTTCCCATTCCAGACTGAATAAGGTACAAATGTCCCTGCTGGGCAGTCAGGACTTTCTGCTACATGTTCCCTAACCAGCCTTTCCAATGTATCCCTCCTTCCAGCCCTCTCTGTAGCTTACCCTTCAGTTGATGGACTAGTTACATTCCCTGGGGTGCCCATGCTGTCTGTGTTTCTCTGTCCTTTTACTGTTGCCCTCTGCTCCCCACTGGTATGTTTACTGCACCATCTACAGATGCCAAATCATACAGATGCAAGACCCATGTCCTAGTCCTTCTGACATCTTTCATTATAGGACTTCGTCCTTCCATAGAAGGTACTAATATTAGTTTCTTAGTTTGCCTTGTACATGAATTAACTCTAGGTCTTCTCTCCAGTAGGTTGTAAGCTCCCTCAAAGCAGACACTGAGCCTCCCTTTACTCATGGTTGTGGCTGCTGCAGCACCTAGCGCAGTGCCTCATACAAGGAAGTAGCTCATGAGCAAATTGAATGGCGGCTGGGAAGAGTAGCCTTATTTCTTGAAAAAGATATATACTATTGTGAAAATTCTGGAAGTACACAATGTCTGGCACATAGTAGGTCTGATTGAAATTCATTCATGAATTAATGAATTTTGAACACCATTTGGATGAGGTCATAAAGGAAATTCAGTCGTATTTCTGATATAAATGATCTATCAGATTGTTAGTAATACAGGTGGTACAATCTTGCTAGAAATGAGCATTCTACAGAAACCACCTGGCTGGACAGAAGATGTGGTTGATACTTTTCTTGTATCTAGCATAGGGCAACTTTCCAGTTAGTATTTTGAGTTTGAGTCACAGTAAAAATCCTGACAGCTGTGTCCCCATGAATATGTCTCTAAATTGCCCAGCCTTGGTTTACTGTCTCTACAGTGGGGGGTGATAATAACTACTACACAGGTTGATTGCAAGAACTGAATTATATAAAGTATGATTTTTTTAGATCGTGATGCTCAATAAAAATTTGAGGTTCTTCCATAAGCTTCTATAAGATGGGTAGGTAGAAAGAACGAAGAAGGGGAGATGAAGATCTCTACTTTTCAGCAACTGTCTTCTGAAGATGATTTGGTGAACTCTTGGCTTGCTTTGATGAGGCCTTCACCTTTAGAAAAAAAAAAAAAAAAGAGCTGCTCCTTTAGTCTTAATTTGAATGCCACAGAAAATCAACTTGGTGCTGTGGAAACAAAGGGAACCCCAAAATTTGCAGTAATGACTGTAGATAATCCAGCCCCTTAGCCTAAGGATAGGAATGTCAAATAGTGCAGAGTAAGGGTCCACAGAGAAGCCTGTGGGCTAAAGAGAAACCCAGCATGAGGGAGCTAGAAGAGTTTCAAAATTAGAATTATGAACCCAGTACTGAAGGAGGAAAGTGAGGTGAATTTGTGGAGCTCTTATAATGTACCAGGACTATACTGAAGGCTCAACACTCATTTTCTTTTTTTAATCTTCACAGTATTCTTGTGAGGTGCCCTTGAATTGGCACACATTTAAAGTGATCATATACGGAAAATGGAAAGAATTTTAGTGAACTTTAGGACAGACTCCTGGAGGGTTATATCATTATCCTTGTATTTGGGGATTACTTAGGAAAGGAAGCTGGGATTATTTGAAGGCAAATAGGTTCACTAAAAAGAAGTCATGCTGAACTTTTTTAAAGTAAAGATTCTAAGCTGACAGATCAAAAAGATACTGTGAGCGTAATGTATCTTGACATCAGAAAAGAATTTTATGAAGTCGCTCATTATACCTTTCTGGTTACTGTAGAAAAGAATGAACTAGATAAATAATACTGTTAGGGGTTAATAAGTTGTTTTATAGCAAAGTATCTAGTGGTTTTTGACAAGGCTCTATCTTGGGCATTGAATTATTCAACAAATCAGTGACTTAGGTGAAGACGTAAATAGTATTTATCATGTTTGCAAATGGCACATAGCTGGAAAAGACAGTTGAACATACTGGATGCCATCAAGAAGATTAAAAAGGTCCTAGGTAGGACCTGACACATATATGCCACAATCAGCCAGATGAAATTTAACGAGAAGAAATGTAAATTCATCATCTAGGAGTGAAAAGTAAATTGCGCGACTACAGGATATGGAACACATATCCTAAGAGTTCTAGGCAACAACATTCAGAACCAAGTAGTGTTGGGCACAGAGCCTAACATTTAGTAGCTATTTAGAAATGTTTGCTGAATGAATGAAAGAAAAGATACAGTGATTTTTTTATTTAGCAGTTTTTTAAATCTTAAATTTTAGGCTTCATTAATGCATTCATGTGGCCAGATTAAGGGAGCTAATAAGTCCCACCTTACTCGTAACCGTCCAGGCCACATGTAGAATGTTATGTCTCATCCTGAACACATTTCAAAGGGACACTCTCAAGTCCGAGATCACCTTGAGGAGACTCACCAAAACAGTAGCCCATTTTTTTATGACATCACAAATCACCAATGTTAAAGGACTTGGAGAAATAAAGGAACCGGATAGAAGACATAAGAGAGATGAAAGTTGCCTTAAAATATTTGAATAGCCTTTAGATTAGGGTAAGACTAAATTTACTGTCTATAGCTCTGAACAGTATCGTTAGGACCCATTGGTAGAAGTCAGGGAGAGCAGATACTGGCTCTGTATTTGGAAAATCTTGGAGAGCAATCCAAAAGTGAAATGGGTTTCTCTTTAATTAGTTCCGATGGGCATTAAGGAGAATACAAGATGAGATGAGCACTGGTTGTTATACTATATATTAGAAAATTGAATTTAAATAAAATATTTTTTAAAATCTATCATCTTCCTACTTGTCAAAAATAATTAGTTCCTTATTCCTGGAAATGTGCTGGTAGAGGCTGCACTTTTATTGAAGGGATTTGTGAAGTGAGATACTGCACGAGATGACTTACAGGGCTCATGTTCTGTGGCTCTGCTACGGCCAGAAGGTTCCATGGGCGCTTAAGGAATTGCTTTGCAACTCTCTCCTACAACATGACCTTGGGATTTTGTGCACCCTTCCAGCTTTGTTGTCCACCAGATAGTCGAGTATACCATGCATCTCAAAACTTCTCCACGTATAAAGTCCTCTGCAGATGTTTGATATAATTGCTGTGTTTCCTTTCACTGGATGGTTTCTTTGCAGGGCGGGGGTGAGAGGGTGGGTGTACGTACATATACTCTGTATACTGTATATTTGTTCAAACTGCTAGAAGAAGGTTTCGAAACCTCCAGACTGCATCCATCACACCTGGGAGTCACCAGAGTACTTCCAGGAAAAGCAATTTGATGATTTACCTTTTATATATCTTTCCAAAGCACTGAGTTACAAAGTAACAAAGACCCAGTGTATAGGGCATAAAGATAAATAAGCAAAGGCAAACAAGAATATCCATCACCAGAGACATTAATGGCAAGAAGGCTTTTTTAAAAATGTACAATTATTTAAAAGAAGAGGAAAGGTTGACAGCAATGGCTTTCATCATATATTTAAAAGTGCCAAAGAGCAAAGCCATTTGCCAAGCAAAGCAGAAAGCCACGGACTACCTTCACACATTTGCTGCCTGCAGGCCAGGTCACTCTGAACTCTTTTGCCCAAGCAGACAAAATATTATCATTTCCAGTCCTTGAAAGCTGGCACCCTGCTTCATTGCTTTGACATTCAGTACATCATAATATTTTTGACTACCAAGTCCACTTTTTAAACAGTACCTTTTGAAAATTCTTTTCCAAGAAAGCAATATTTCAAATCTTCCTTGCTTGGGTTTGCTCTTTCATCTCCTGCCAGTCAAAGAGACAGTTTTTAATCAAGCTAGGCTCTGTGGTTCTGGTGTCAGGCTGGTATCCGGGCATGGAAATAAAAGTATAAAATCAGACCCCAAATTGTCCAGTGTACAAAGATGTAAAGTTTAGAAGACTAAAACTCTGTAAAAATAAGCCAATAGAAACTGCCCCCCCACACACACACATATTATTTAAGAGATTGTGGGTAAAAAAAAAAAAAAATCGGAGTGGATACATGAATATTCTCTTTTACCTGGTTTTCATTCAATAAATAGTTGTATTTGGTGTTGTCAGATGCTGTGGTATATGAGAAAATTAATAAGAATAGAATGCTGGTCCCAAGAGCTGTGTTCTAATAGGGAAGATAAGAAATAAACACAAATAGATATACCTACTGTTGTAAAGCAGTTTACAGTTTTTGCATTTTCTTGTTTGACTACCACTGAAAACAAAATGGGACAGAAGGTGCAAATCTTACTAGCTCCATTTAATAGTTTAAGCAATGGACATTTCGCAAAAATAACAGGCCCAGGATCACATAGTTATTAGGTGTCTGGGCCACAACTGGACTCTGCATCCTGGAAAAGTGTTATGGGAACAGGAATGAGAACAATTGCCAGCCATTGGGAAGAAGAAAGACTTTGGGGAGTATTAGGGTACATTTGAGCTGGGTCTTGGCTTCAGACACGTAGCAGTGATGGATCGCGAAAGAGAGTGATGGAAAAGAGAACATTCCACACAGGGAAGGAGGAGGGAAGCCAGAGAAAGCTAGAGAGAGGTGAAAAAGTAAGACAAACTGTTCAGCTTGGCTGGCATGGCAGCATGGAGGGAATGCAGAGGGGGAAGGTTGTAGCTAGTCCTGGGATGAGGAGTTCAGTTCTTAGGGACCACTGGGGAGCTATTAAAAGATTTCATTTGCTTGTGTGTGGCTTTGCGAAGGCAATAACTTGGTCAGAAGAGTCCTGTAAGGAGCTCAAGCTGTCGGTCCAGAAAAACTGCAGCAAGAAAGCTTCAGTAGGAAGGTGAGTCAGGAATTGGGGGCCACACTCAGTGGTAGAATGGAGTAGAGGCCCAGAGGCCACGTGGAGACCCGTAGCCTTCCATGTAATCACATGTGTGCCCAGGTCTTTGTACAGGCCCGGGAGAAGCAGGCTGACAGCACCAATGAGCTGGTGTCAGCTAGGGCTGAGTGAAGACGGACTAGGAGAACTCAGCGTGCGACAGCTGAAGAAAGTTGTACCCAGTGACCATTTCCAAGTGCCGTACTCCTGGAGATGGTGATGGGCAGAGGGTAGTTGACCCAGAAGACCACTCCCTCCAGCCTCAGGGCTCCCACTCTTGCTGGAGGAGGGAACGATGTGTTACTAGCTCTGTGCTACTTCCCCTCTGGTCTCTCTGCTGTGTGGGTGTTCACGCACATGTGTGCATGCATTGGGCTAAGAGAGGGCTAAGTGAGCGCTGAGAAAGGGAGAGAGAGAAGAAAGCAAACATGTCTGTTCTCTCCTGCTCCAGTGGTACTATCTCTGGAGAACGTCAGAGAAACTTCCACCCAGCAGGCTGCAGGCTCCTGGAGCCAGAGCTTTAGACTGTTTCTGGACTCATTGTGACTGATGCGAAAACATTGAGTTTCCTGAGCAGGTGCCTGTCTGCCCTCTGGGGTAGTCTTAGTGCTCTGAAGATAAAATAAGTATTGAGGCACTGAGGTAAGGAGTTTGCAATAAAAAAGAAAAATGAAAGCCATAAGAGAAACGAGAATTACCAAATCAAATATGAAGAATGGTAAATGTCAAAGCACTTGATAATTTTTCTGCTAACAGAGATTGTGAAGATGGAAGTTTCCATAATTCTTCTTTTCCTTTTTTTTCCTCTTGCTATTGTCGCAAGGTCTGGGAGCCTGAGGAATTTGTCATTTCAGTGTTGCATTGCAACATGAAGCAAGGCAGAGGTATAGAAACCCCTTAAATGACAGCATGAGCACAAAGGAGCCTTTGCTACCTGCAGTAGATGTTGAATTGCCACTCTCTAGACTTTTAAATTTATATGTGAAATGCTTTCAATGCGATCATTTTATTATTCATCGAAAGTTCATGTGCGCAACATTTAATGTGCACCTGTTACGTGTAAAGTACTCCACTGGGTACTATTTATAAAATTAAACTTGGTGATTTCAGATCTGAAAATAAATCATGACCCACATACTCTGGAAGGACTGACTGTCAAAAAGCAAGCAGGATGCCCGTGAAAGTATGTTTCCCTTGAATTCCACAGAAATCTCTGTTTAGGAAAGAAAACCATGCCTATTTGTTTTCAACCACTATGTGTATCTCCTCAACTGTTAATATGAGGAGCCCAGGTTGCAGCTGTAAAGAGAATAAGGAGATGTTGACCATACGTGTCTATGACCTAACTGAAGCTTGGTGATCCCAGTGATATTTTCTTGGGTCTGTAAAAACTCCAGATATTTTTTAAAACCGTTTAAAAAATGAAGAAATAAGAATTTTTAAAAGTTGAATTGGTGGGGCACCTAGATGGCTCAGTTAAATGTCCGACTCTTGGTTTCAGCTCAGGTCATGGTTTCAGGGTATCAAGGGTGATGGGATCAAGCCCCATGTCTGCTTATCTGTCCCCCTCTGGCCACCCCCACCAAAATAAATAAATAAAATCTTTTAAAAAGTTGAATTAGTGCATAGTTTTGGTCAATTTTCCCCCTTTTGGGTACCATATATGCCTCCAATTTCCAGCTATGTGGTTACTATTTATATTCTCAACGATATTAAGTAAAAGGGTAAAAATTCTGTGGTATCCCATATTTAAGATATCTCTTAAATTAATGTCTCTTTTCTTCCTTCCCATTCTTTCTTTTCATATCATACCTACTTAAGTCTTACCAGTACTTTATTTCAGGAAATATGGTATTGTACTGTAGTCCTAGAAGGGCCTTGTAGCCAGTCTGTCTTGCCAGGTCTTAGCAATTCTTTTCTCTTGGTAAACAAGTGGTGGTGACCACGTCGGTATTAAAGATCTCCTTACTCCTCCTGGAATCTCTCTTATCACAGAACCTAAAGCCATCTGGCCCTCTCCAACCATGGTCAAATGGAAAAGCAGACCTAGTCAGATTTTAGAAGCCATGGGAATATCAGCCTAGAAAGTGTAATATATTTGGAGGAAGTCTTCAAATAAACCCTAAAGTTTCACAGTAGTGATTATTTTCTCTGGCAGTGCTACAACATAAATAGGCTGGTTACTCCATGGGGCAGCACCAAGTTGGCATTTACACTCTACTGAAAAGGTACCTGAGGAGAGATAGTCCAAGTTACTCGCTACAAATTGTACAACTTGACAGAAGCACAGTCTGGTTATTTGTGTGAAATACCCTTTCACACATTTCCCTTTTTTTATTATATAAGGAATATACACTTCTTGTGCAAAAATTAGACAATGAAGATGAGCAAGAGGAAAAACACATCATCCAAGCACCCAGCAATGACCCTATTAATGTTGACATATTTCCTTCTGATTTTCTGTATATTTTTTTCTGTATGAAATTACACTGTGACTCAACTTTTTTTTCCACTCAAAAAAATACTGGGAATGCTTTTGTGTTTTTAATATGCATCTATTCCATAGTATTCCATTTCATGATTACATCATAATTTATGTAGCCAGCCGGCCCCTTCTTTTTATACATACATGTGATACAGATGTTTCTTATATGAAATTATTATTTCTGAAAATGAACTTGGGTTTGGCAATGGTACCTATGAATGGATCTGGAGTTGTTCTTGGTAGACTCATTAAGTCCTTGGAAGCAAATCACCTTGTTCTTTACAGCAAATATCACCATTGGGCTTTACTCCCAGAAGCTCAGCATCCAGGAACAGATTTTAGATCAGGGCTCAATAAATTCAAGGCAATAAAGGAGTAAAACAAGATGGAAAACCAGAATCCTAAAATTTGTATGATTTTTTATTTAACAAAAAGTGAAAATGTTTGAGCTTAAAAAGATATGTGAGTAGATAGCTACCTGCATAGAAAAAGAAAAAAGCAAACAGAACAAACAGAACATGAGATAGTGGATGGTAGTCCACTTTGTGCTTGTCCTTCTTTTGCAACCATGGATATCTTTGGTTCTCTAACTGAGCATTGCTAAATTGAAGATAGGTTGCCGAGGGACAGTATGACAGATTATATTCCATTCAGTAGGTGCTTACAAAGGCCTATCCGTATGTCACATTCTTTTAGTCATGGAATAAACCACACTCAGTTTCAAATTCTAGTCCTGCCACTTATGATGTCCTTGAGTAAATTCCTTCACTTACCTGAGCTTTGCTTCTGTCATCTGGAGTTACTCCAGTTTGCTCATATTGCAACGAGTAGAAATTAAACAAATTGAAAGCAACTCCGGGCAGCATCTAGCCCACAGTGTTGTGCTTAGTAAGTGTTTGGTAAATTAATGAACGTTGCATCATGAACATGTTCGTTCAAGGAATGAATGCATTGAGGAGCTTACTTGGATTACAGTTGACTTTTGATGGGTTCTCCTTGCTCATTGTATTTACACTGTCTGAAATTGTTTTCTGATTTGCTGTTTATTGTCTATCTTTCCATGAGCACAAAGCATCTGCAGCAACTGAGTGGGTTACCAGTGCCTAGAACAATGCCCAGCACTTAAGATGTTGAATATTTATGGTTCCAACTCACTTGGATTCTTTCTGGTAACCCAGCCTTGTGACCTGGAGGCTGTTCAGCAGAGCCCTGCCCCCCTAATACTCCCCATTCACTGATATGTGCTTGGTTCCAGCCATTCTCCGTTACCTGAAGAATGATGGGAAGATTCATTTGGTGGTTTTCAACAACTTGCAGCTGGCTGATGGCAGGCGGCACAGGGTCCTCCTGAGACTGACCAACTTGCAGCGAGGGGCTGGCTCTGTAGAGCTCTATCTGGACTGCACCCAAGTGGATTCTGTGCACAATCTTCCCAGAGCCTTTTCCGGCTCCTCCCAGAGTCCTGATTCCATTGAATTGAGAACCTTCCAGAGGAAGGCACAGGTAGGAATTGTTCCCCAAAGTGGAAGGATGGACTGCCCAGGCTCAGGGAATGCAGAGTAATATGTCAAGGCCATGAGTGGGTCTAATTCAGGCTGTGTAATTAAAAGCACCTGTGGAACTTAAAAAACTAGAGGGTCCACCCTCAGGACAAATTGAATCAGAACCTATAGAAGTGGTGCCTAGGAACAGGTATTTTTTTTAAATACTGATTCTAATGGGAAGCTAAGTGAGAGCTTCTGCTTTAGATGATAAATGAAGACTTTCTGGATGTAATTGTGAGGTTGGAAAGAAATAGCAAAAATCTAAAAAGCAGTCTTACGGGGGGTACCTGGCTGGCTCAGTTGGTAGAACATACAACTCTTGATAATGGGGTCATGAGTTCAAGCCCCACATTGGGCATGGAGATTACTTAAAACAAACAAACAAAAACCCATAAAATCTTAGGGCAATAGGATGATCTATTTTAATCTTTCTATAATGATACTATTTACTATTTGTAATGAAAGTGATAAAAAAAAAATGATTGGAAACTGCCATCCACTTAGGAACAACATTTTTCACAGGTCTTATTAGAGCATCCCTAACAAAAAGGACCCTATTGCCAACTTAGTTCCACAAGGCTTAAAAGTTCCATCACTTCTATTATCTATTTTATGCCATGTTGATGGAATTTTTTATTATATCATGGTACCTACCGTAGAAATTGCCACATATAGTTTAAAAGAATCTTTTGTGTTGGAAAATATTTTGTTTCCTATAAAGAACTAGCATTCTTTGTCCTTTCCATTAATTATAACTAGAACTGGTCATAGTTGCTGAATTTTATCTGATGTGGAAGTCAATGCCAAAATCAGTAACTGTGTTCATCTGTTATGGCCCATAATGTTATCTTCTGTGTCTCATTGTCACTTTCCATTTCCTTTTTATTATTTTATTCTATGTGCTTTAGTTACAAGCTGCTCTGAGCCCTTTGTACAAAGAGGCTGGGTGTAAGTAATAATTTCCATTACAACACTGGCATGCTGAAAAGTTTTATATAATAGTATAAAAACTATGAATCTGATATTAGAATTTGTGCTTGGAAAATAGGAAGTATTTTCAAGCAGAAATTGCAAGAAAGCTAAAATTCCAGGATTTTGTTTTGTTTTTACAGAAAAAGAGAGAAAGATGTTTATATACTTAGTATAGATTTACAAAGGAAAAAAATAGTTAATAGATATGTAGAACTTTATTTCTGAATCCCCGAAGTAGCCCAGATAATTAGAATGACAGAAATTGTGTCACTACCATTTCAGAAATTAGTGTCTACCACCAAATAGGTCAGTTTCTAAAAGCCACGTGTCAGCCACAGCAAGGTCATAAGAAACTATACTTAGTGGAATTTTTTCAAAAGTTCTAAATCCTTAGACTATCAGAGACGGCAGTGGTCTATCTTCATAGTCATCTCATTTATTCAGTTAATTAACAAATTCTAGGCATCAGGGAAAGCATGGAGGGCAAAATAGTCATAGCCCTACCCTATTGATCTCATAGCCTGATGTCCAAAACAATATCTGCTTTACAATAGGTGCTCTGTATGTCTTAACTTAGCTAAATTAGGAAGTAGAATTCATCTGAAAATCCTTAGCATCCTCATTTTTAAAATAAGGATGATGGCATTACATTGGCAATTAACATAAACTTTTTGTCATGAATATATAATAATGGGTACAATTAAAAGTTAAAAATAAAGGGGTGAGGAAATTGACCTTGTGACTAAAAATGAATGATTGATATCAACCAATAATGTAAAAAATCCGATTCCAACTACCTAATAATCATAGAATATACTGTTTATTCATTCTCCTATCCCAGACAATCAGGGACTTTGCTAAAAACCTGGAGCTAAGACATCATAAAAACAATAGTGTTTAAAATTGAGATCATTATCTTATTCATTACCATCCAAACACTGTAAATAAATTCCAGACAATTTTTAATAAGCTCCTGCCACAAAATGACTTGTTTACCATGAAACCAAAAGCCTTTCCTCAGATCCACCTTGATGAACCCTCAGGCCAAGTTGGATGCCAACATTTTCCTAGGCTATTGGCTGCTTCCATATTTGCTCCAGTCAAAAGGATAGGACTGGCAGGTTTTAGGGAAAACCAAACCCACAAAATTATGTAAGATGTCAGAATCCAAGCCTACAGGGCTACTTAGTATATTATAAAAACTGTGTGAGTATGCAAGCACATTGGCTTTTGAGCAGTGTCAGCAATGTGTGGTATGAATGTGATTTCTTCCAGGACTTCTTGGAAGAGCTGAAGCTGGTGGTGAGAGGCTCACTGTTCCAGGTGGCCAGCCTGCAAGACTGCTTCCTGCAGCAGAGTGAGCCACTGGCCACCACAAGCACAGGTGTGGGCTCTTGGGCAGTTTGCACACCTTCATCAATACAGTTAAACCCTCAGCCCCCAAGAGCACTGGGTCTCCTCACTGAAAGGTGGACTTCAGCAGAGCACCCCTATAGGATGTGTCTACAGAAATCAGGCTCTAGTGCCAAAGTTCAGGCCAAGAAATATTTCCATTGTACTTGTGTTTGTATAACTCATGAATTTGGGCTAATAGCCAGTGCATCATTATCATTTTTTAGGTGTATTAGATGAATTACCCCAAGTTAAATTCCTGTACCCTAGGGACTTGTCACGATGGTTCTCTGGGAAATCGTTTTTGAGTCATTGTAGGAATGTCAGTCAGTGGCTGAATGCTCCTTGCCTTTTGCTATTGCTACAGGAGATTTTAATCGGCAGTTCTTGGGGCAAATGACACAACTAAACCAGCTACTGGGAGAGGTGAAGGATCTTCTGAGACAGCAGGTAATGATGAGGACGCAGCATCGGAAAACCCTAGTCCCATCAGAGAAGCTTATTGTACGAGCTAGTGGAGCTGCAGAGGCCGTGGAGGCAGGGAGGCGGACCTGGAGACAGACCTCAGGTGGCCCCATGTGCCCACTACCCTGGAGGTCTGTTAAAAGGGCTCTGGAAATGGGGGGCAGGTGTGTGATGAACGCACCATAGTCCCAAGCAGAGAGGGAGCCATCAAGAGCTACATGAGCACTCCCTTAAGCAGTGTTTACTGGATTGCTTCACGTGAATTTTTTCCCTCCTGGATTATATATCAGATCCTCCTTTTCCATCCTGTTTTTCCCTTCCCATTTCTAAAGGTCAAGGAAACATCATTTTTGCGAAACACTATAGCTGAGTGCCAGGCTTGTGGTAAGCGCTGCTCAAATAACTGCTTCGTTCTGAGTTGGATGGGCAGATGAGGAGGGATGAGGGGCCTGGGGTCGGCTACATTGACTGTGGTTTCTGGATGTTTGGCACAGAGTTGGAGGGAAGGGAAGCTCGTTGGGAACCCAAATTTCATTTTGTATCAGCTGTGTTTTTCTGGTTGTTAGTAGGTCTGTGGATTATTGTTTTTGTCTAGGTCCTCTCAGCTTTCAGTCTCCTACCCCAAACACACTGGTGCCTCCAGCGCCCCCAGCACCCGCGACATCCCCGACACCCCCAGTGCGCCGCTGTGATTCCAACTCATGTTTCCGCGGCGTCCGGTGTACGGACACCAGAGATGGCTTTCAGTGTGGGCCCTGCCCTGAGGGCTACACAGGAAATGGGATCACCTGTTCTGACATTGATGAGGTAAAACTTCAACTTGGTGGGGTGAGGGCTCCCTAAGTATCTTGGATACCCTACAGCTTAGGGAAAAGGAAGCTAGGTGGATGACTAAAGGATGACTTGGGGTGTCCAAATGACATAAAAACTACTCCCTCATGGATCCTTAGAGACCACAAGCCACTGTGAGCAGGGGGACGAAGGAGGCCTGACACACTGTTGTAGCTGCGTCCGTAATGTCTCCTGTCTCCAGCTGCTCTGCAGGGCCCATGCTGCTACAATGCCGACATTTGTACTACAACATTGATTACTTCTCATATGCAGTCAGCAATACAGCTTTGATTTTTCTACACTTCATCATATGTGGGAGGGGGATGATCTGCATAGGGGTATATTTTAGGGCTTGCAACCAATTTCTTCAGCCTTCCTAAATTGCAAGTGCAGAGGGGAATCTCAAACCAACAAGACCTGTTGAGGAGGTCCCATAAACCAAACCGTGAGTAACCCAAAATGCTGGAGGATGGAGCCAGAAAGACACAGCAAATGCAGGCTGTTTGGCCAGCTTGCAAAGCCTCTGAAGGAGACTGATTCAAGGGAGGGATTAGCCAGTCATTAATCCAGTCCCAAAGCAATTTTCACAGTACATAGCAAGGCTGCCATTAGAATATGCCATTCCCTTCCCATGGGGTCAGAGATGTGCTAGAGGGAGAAAGGAGGTGGCAAGGTGCATACTAGGAGTTTAGGTGTGCATGCATACACACACACACACACACACACAGCTCCTGCAAGCTCATGGTAGCACCCAACTAACTACTTCCTCAGGTGGTAAGCAATTGAGATGGTCTATAGTAATCCCTCAGTTGGAGAACCATCGTGCGTGTTTCACAGAACTGCATCTGGTTTTGATCTGTGAGCTGGAATTTCCCTCCTTTTGAAAGGGCAGGAAGTGGTCATGTTTTTTACATTAGTTCAGGTGGTTTAAAAAAAAAAAGTTAGAAGCAGTCTCCTAGGTTCTAAGAGTTTTGGAAAATCCGTGGAGTTGATAGGGCATGAAGGCAGATGCAGACCACAATAGACCGCAGCTTACTGAAAACACAAGTGCCCTGGCTTTGTCTCCTCTGGATCTCTTCTTTGAGAAGTTGCTTTGGTAATACGCTTGGATTCATCTATCAGTCAGCTGACAGGTGGCCCGGGAGCACTGTCCTTTCATGGTGATTTTTAAATTACAAGGTGTAATATCAGGGAATTTACATTGGGAGGTAGACTGATGATCCTTAAGGACCTTTTCACTTGGTTGTGCCGTTATTCTGTAATAGAGCAAAGCCCACTACAAGGCAATGCCATACTGTGTGTGTCTGGGATTCTGTGGGCAACTGTGAAATTAGAGGCTTTGATTTCCTTTTACCCATTTCACTAGTACGGGGAATATAAAAAATAGTGAAAGGGATTATAGGGGAAAGGAGAGAAAATGAGTGGGAAATATCAGAGAGGGAAACAAACCATGAGAGACTCCTAACTCTGGGAAACAAACAGGGGGTAGTGGAAGGGGAGGCGGGTGGGGAGATGGGGCGGCTGGGTGACGGGCACTAAGGGGGGCACTTGATGGGATGAGCACTGGGTGTTATACTATGTGTTGGCAAATCGAACTCCAATAAAAAAATATACAAAAAAATACTTCCTTTTACCATTTTGGTCTTCAAAAAATGAATAGTTAAGTAGATAAGTATATATAAATAGATGAATGAAAGTTTATTTTCCCTGTGTGGCTAAAGACTTCAGGTTTTTTTTTTTTTTTTTCCTTTCCAGTGCAAATATCACCCCTGCTACCCAGGTGTGCGCTGTGTGAACTTGGCTCCTGGCTTCAGATGTGAGGCCTGCCCAGTGGGCTTCACTGGGCCCGTGGTGCAGGGTATCGGGATCAGTTTTGCCAAGTCAAACAAGCAGGTGGGCTGAAGTTATGGTCTTTCTATTCATTTTTTATCTTAATTACCAACAGAAAAATCTTGGTTTGTTCCCACTTCCTTCATTATAACCTCCTTGAACAGCCAATGTCGTGTGGAATGTCTTGGTGAATAATAGTGGGCAAAAAAGGAAGTTTTCCGACTCATTTCTGAGCATATTTGTTCATAACGTCTAGTAGGGAGGAAGCTGTTAAATCAGGATAATAGAGTATCAGTAGGAAAACAATCAGTGGGATAATACTAAATGTGTGGCATGATTTCAGGCCTATTCTGTTAGCCATTCAACGTTTTGTCCTGCAGAATAACTTGAGAATACGGAAAACAAATAAAAGCTTTGAAAAATTAGGTCACTTTTATAGAGTCATTGTTGCTGATAAGAAGCTGTTTCAGAGATGAGAGGATTTCAGTAGTAGAAATAATCCCCTGAGGAAAACCCCTTCTTCTTATATAAGCTATAAATTGTCATAAAGCACTTGAGCACTTTGTGACAGTCTCCATTTATTTCCAAATGTTCTACTATATCCTGGCCATTATTTAACTGACTGACTGTGAAATTCTTTTTGATGTTTTTAGCCCTTAAAAATGGTTAGTCTATAAATATCTTTTACTACCTTAAGGAAATTATCAGGTTTGAAGAAGGGCAGGGGTTCATTATTTTCTAGCTGCATATCAAAAGATTCTAGAGGGCATCTTTTTTTTTTTTAAGACGAGAAAAAGGAGGCAAGCTGGACATATAGGAGTGACAAGAAACCATGAGAGTAATGACCCAAAGTTTTGCTTCCTCTCCTCTGAAGACAATATCTCCAAGACTAAACCAAGGAAAATAGACAAAATGAAATAGTGGATGCTTTATGTGAGCTAGTAAGAGTTCCAGTAATATGGTAGACTGAACTGAAGTAGAAGGAGCCACCTTGCTACAGCTTAACAAATTCATACTCATGGGAGCTGGGAGTTGGTCCTAGGAGTGGGGATCTGAGGTTTGAGCACCTATGTGGACCTTTAGGAAGACCTAATACCCCTTCATAAAGACACAGCCTCCAAGAGCTACCCTACCCATTACAAGATGGTGAGAAAACCACTAGCTCCCAAAAGCAACAAGGAAGCTTGATGTCATCTCTGGGAACGGTTGACAAAAAAGAAAATTGGCCACCGCAAATCAAAGTTCCAAGTTTATAGTGCATACTGCTATGAGCTTCAAATCTATGTTACACATATAATGTGGGACTACAAGCCAGAAAATTAACATAAAAATCAGCTCTGGAGCAGTAAAATCCCCAGGAGCTTGGCTAATGTCAAGACCATACCACTGGTAAAGAGACTCTGAAACTCAGGTGCCAGTAGAACATGGGAAAACGGGGCCACTAAACATATGTTCATAAATAAAAGTGGGGATTTACCTGAAGAAGCTACCATGAGGAAATATGATCAATGTAAAACAATTCAAATGGATAAAGAGAAAAAGGAAGGAAAATATACCATAATTTAAAAATAGCGTAGTGTGGGAAATAAAAGAAACTTTGAAAAATTGTCAAGTTAAATTTATTCAATGAAAAATGTAATCATTGACATTAAAAACTCAATAGATGGGGGGGGCATCTCAGTGGCTCAGTGGGATCAGTGTCTGACTTTTGATCTCAACTCAGATCTTGATCTCAAGGTCATTAGTTCAAGTTCGGTGTTGGGCTCCAAGCTGCGCATGGAGCCTATTTAAGAGAAGCAAGCAAACAAACAAGAACCCCACAAAACTTAATAGATGGACAAGACAGCTATCAGAGAATGTATAGAAGGGAAGGTGGATTTAAGGAAACCATGCAGAATGCAGCACAGAGGGGAGCCAGGTGGCTCAGTTGGTTAAGCATCTTCCTTTGGCTCAAGTCATGATCACAGGGTCCTGGGATTGAGCCTCACTTCAGGCTCCTTGCTCAATGGGGAGCCTGCTTCTCTGTCTCCCTCTGCCCCCCTCCCCACTTGTGCTCTCTCTCTGTCTCAAATGGATAAAATCTTTTTAAAAAAAGAATGTAGCACAGAGAAATAGAGATGGATAATAGGAACAAGAAGTTAAGAGGCAAAAGAAGAGATTAATGAGAAAGTCTAATATTTGTCTAATTGTAGTTCCAAAAAAAGAGTTGAAAGAATAGGAGCAGAGCGAAGCTGAGAATCCTCCAGAATTGAAGAAAGCTAGGAATCCTCAGGTAGAAGTACATGGAGTACCGAACAGGATAGAGAAGAACCTTCCCGAGTAGAAAGGCTGTAGAACAGAGTAACCATACAAGCTGTGTTTCTGAACAACTTGAAATACCAAGTCAGCAACTATCACTTGAAATTAGGTTAAGTACAGACTGATACAAACACAGGGAGGCGGCTAGAGTGATGCTCCTATTATCATTTTATCTGAAATCCCATACCTTCACACAAAGGCATCAAAGCAAAGCAAAATTTATTTGCATTTCTGCTTAAACAGAGTATCTCTTTAAACTTTTCTGCACTAGGTCTGCACTGACATTGATGAGTGTCGCAATGGAGCATGTGTTCTCAATTCTATCTGTATTAACACCTTGGTAAGTATTTTTCATGGATGATATCAAAGCAGACCAGTTATTAAAACAAATGTATGTTTATAAGTCGTAACCCCCAAAACACACATAGAACAGATGGGCACAATATATTTGGTTGGCAAATGAAGATAAAAGTTTACATTGAAAAATGGTTTTTCATGTAAGAGTAATTTAATAAGTAATATTTATATAAGAAAAACTTTATAAGTGCCAGACTTTAATCAGAGTTGCCATGTTGGCTTTCAGAAAAATATTTGTTGAATAAAACATTGTTCTTATATTTTAAAAATGTGAAGGGCTTCTGAGTTTATATAGTTGAGAATATGCATTTTATTGGTGATGACACAATCCCCAAATAGTGTTCATTATTTTTATAAATCTTTTCAAAAGTCATTTGTATTAAAATGCTTAGCCCTTGGGGTGTCTAAAATGTATATATTTTAGGTATGGTTTAATTTCGAAAGTTCTTGTCCACTGATTCCAAGATAGAGATGTGACTCAGAAAACCATCAACATGATGGAAAGACGGCTTCCAGCTTCACATCCCTTGGAAAGATAATCCATCTCTAGGTTCCTAGTTTCCTTGTATGTAAAAACATTTTATAGATAACAAGTCATTTATTTTAATCCTCCCAATAAGTTTGTCACTGGGCACTATTAATTGCCATTTTACAGTTGAAGACATTGAGCTATGGAAAAGGCCATTGGGCCAAGGCCAAGTCATGGTCTCCTAAGGCTTCTGGTCTGGCTACAGAGCCTATGTTCCTATCTACACACTCTGCTGCCTGATGGGGAGCTGATGGGGATTGTTATTTCTTTGCTTTTCACCAGGGCTAGCTCACCTAGTCTGCAGATACAGATTTGGGAGATGCTGGTAAAGGGAATACCTAAAGCCACCCTGGGGGAAGGAAACTAGACCTTGAAACGACCTAGAAAGTAGATCTCCAGGGAACCTCAGAAATGGGCAGAGAAAAAAAAGAGCAGGAGTAAAGAAAAGAAGAGAGCCAGCCAAATGGAGCAGTCCAGTAAGGCTGATAGATCAAGGAAATTAAAAAAAAAAAAAAAATCACTGAAGAGCATCCTTTAGATTTGGCAAGTAGGGGATTGTGAGACTAGAATCATTGAACTGTATACTCTACATGGGTGTCTTTCATGAAATGTAAATTTTAACTCGGTAAAGCTGTTTGAAAAAAAAAAGTCATGGCTGGCCCTGGAAGTGCTGTTGCCGTGGAGCTGACGGCTCATTTGCCAGGTTGCTTCCATAGCAGCCGTCTCATCAAGAATTCTCGGGGCAAGGCCACTGACACTTCCCTGTACACCTGTTCTCTGTCACTCAATTGTTAAAAAGCCAATGGAACGGTTAAAAAAACATTTTTTTCACCCTAACCTGCTTCTCCATCAAACCATCTCCCTTATCCCCAGAATAAATTCTCACTCCACCTCCCAGGGCTTCACTGACACCACCAGCCCTTTCCCTTGTGTCATCCACAGTGCAGCTGGCAGATCACAGTGACGGGGGTTCACTCTGGCCTTCTTCTGCCTTCGGTGCTCTTCCCTCATGCCAGCGTGGCTCCAGGCTGCTGGTGTCTCCCTGGGTATTCCCGTAATCTTATAAGATATGTATGGGCGCGGAGAGGCAGGCACGAGTGTCACTCAATCTTGGCATCGTTGGGGCGCCTGGGTGGCCCAGTCAGTTAAGTGTCTGCCTTCGGCTCAGGTCATGATCCCGGAGTGCTGGGATCAAGCCCCACATGTGCTCTCTCTCTGATAAATAAGTAAAATCTTAAAAAAAAAAAAAAAAAAAAAACAACCCTAGGCATCATTGAGTACATATAAAAACACACCTGATTGCAATAGCTTTGCTCACAGTCCTGAGCCCCTGGCCCATCCTCTGATCTTGGCTCCTTGTAGGGATCTTACCGCTGTGGGCCTTGCAAGCCAGGGTACACCGGCGATCAGACAAGGGGATGCAGAACTGAGAGAAGCTGCAGAAATCCCGAGCTGAATCCTTGCAGCGTGAATGCACAGTGCATCGAAGAGAGGCAGGGGGATGTGACCTGTGTGGTGAGTTGTTTGTCACTTGCTCGACCCTCTTCCATTTTAAATGCCACCCCTCCTCGGGTACTCCTTGCTTCCCAGTAATAAGTACTCACAAGTGGAAACTTTCCCCCTGAGAGAGCACAGAATGTAATAGCAGCAGGGTGAGTGGAGTTCCTGGAGAGCACTCCGAAGCCCAGTTAACCTCTGCTCCCCCTCTAGGCCTCGGGTGGTCAGCAGTGGGGCCCCCGCACCCAGCCCCCTCTGTGAAGGGCCAAGAAGGAGGCTCCTCCCCTCCCTTGCATCCACGCCCTGTTTGTGCAGCTGGCTGGCATCCTGCCGTCCTCTGTGGCTGTGCTCAGTGGGGCCTGGCATCCCAGGAAGCAGGTGGCAGCGAAGTGCAAGCAGCTGTAAACTCTCAGGGAGGCCCTGTGTCCGCCAGTGAGCAGGAGGGGGCATGGCACGATTCTGTGCCCATCCCCACCGGGCTCAGGGAGAGCTGCAGGGATGGCCACCTTCTCCGCCTGGGCATTCCCAACCCTGGAGCCGATCGGGGGGAGGTAGCCGGCAAGAGAGCAGGTTCCCAGGCGGCCATGGCTACGGTGCCAGGCGGGTGGTGGGGCCTGGGTGAAGGAGACCCTGCCACCCCCTCCCAAGTCCCAGGCTCCAGAGTCTTCAGGGCTTCTGGGCGCTGAGAAGTCAGCCGTTGAGCTGCTGTCCCCTCCTTCCCTCCCAGCAGGCCAGGCCCTTGGCAGGTGGCCCTGCAGATGGTGGGATTTGTGGGTTCGCGGGGATCACCTCTGAGTGGCAGGACAGACTTTCCTCTCCTCCTGATACCCCAAACTTAGACTTCTCTCTAACGTCATGCTCGCAAAATTTTCTACGGTGAGCCTATCGCTTTTCAAATAGGAGAAACAAGAAGAATGAGAACTAAGTTTGAGAAAGAAATGTAATAACATCCGTCCTCTCTGGCGGCACAGATAGTCCATAACGAGGTCCTGACAAAGGAGCAAGTTGGGTCAGAGGGGAAACCCCCCCAATGTTCCTAATTCCCGTTGCTGGAAATGTTTATTACCACCGAGAGGCGAGGGTAGATCTATGTTTAAATCCTAATTTTCTGTGAACAAATTAATGACTTCCCTGGGATAGTGGGTGATGGGGCTCTTAATATGTTTTTGAATTTGTAATAAGGCACAACGACAGATGGTAAAGGATTAATATACTTGGTGTGACTACTAAAATAATTTAATCTGCCAGCAAATGGCTCATTAAAAATGTATTTGTTCCTAGAGGAAATTTTTTCTTCATTAAATTGAGTCAAGGACTGTACCCCATGGCTGAGCTTTCCAGGCCTTCTGAAGGCCCGCTGAAGCAATTGAGCGGAAATAGAGGCACTTAAGGGGAGGGGTGTCGTTGGCCTCCTGCCTTCTAAATCTCTGGTTACAGAAGGAGAGCCTGGACGATTGAGAACAGGCAGGCTGCCACTTAGGAAGTCATTGGTCTTCAATCACCTTATTTTGATTAGCAAGGCCAGGAAATTTAACATTGGTTCATGGAAAGTTTCTTTCCCTTGGCCCTGCTTCTGTTCCTCAGATGCTCTGCCCCCTGCCTGCCTTTCTGGTTCCCCAGTCTCTTCCTGGTCCCCTTCCTCTGTGTTCCTGCTCTCCTGTCTGCCCCCTTTGCAGGTGCCTATCCCATTCCTGGACTGAGCAATCTGGTCCCACCTTCTGCCCCGGGCACCACTTAGGGAATTAATTTCTTTTCTCTCTGGTTTGCCATTGATCCTGGCTCAGGAGCCCAGTTGTCTCTGGTACAGTGGGTAGCAATGACCTTGCGGTGTCATTGTAAGGATTGGAGACAATGGTTATACATTCCAATGTAGGGTAACTCTTAATGCCTATTCTGCTGATAATGAAGTCAGTGGCTGGTGGTGGCAAGATACTTGGGTAGACTTTTCCAGGGACAAAGAGACCATGCAGGCCCAGCTCTGCACCTGTGGGAATCTTTTCCTGTTAAAAGGGCATGAGTAGGAGTAAAGCATGTTGGAAGAGGTAGAGGTAAAGCACTTTTCTTTTGGTGGAAATTGATCTAGAAGACTGTAAAAGTCAAATATATGACTGTAGTTCAAGAATGATCGTTTCTGCTGGGAGAAGAAATGAGACAATCCCATGGGGAACATTTCCACAGTAACTCAAAATTACAAATAACCTTTGAACCAGGAATTCACACTAAGAAACCAGTACAGGTGCAGAATGACAAATGTACTAGAATTACTTGTTGTAGCATTATTTGCAAGAGAAAAAAAAATGTTTTAAAAACCAGCCACACACACACACACAAAAAAAAAACAGCCACCCACAAGTAGAGGACTGGTTGAAATTCATGGAGGCGCACACACACCACTTTATGTATGATAGATCTGTGACCATTAAAAAGAATGACATGAATCTACATGCAGTGATATGGAAAGAGTTCCAAGGTATGATATCAATTTTTTAAATAAAGTGCAGAACTGTGGGTATGTGTGCTCTCAGTTGTGTCAAAAGACAAGGTAGAAAAAGAATGTGTGTTTGCTTATCTGTGCATGGCATATCTCTTAATTAAAGCATATGGAGGAATGGGGGCACCTGGGTGGCTCAGTGGGTTAAGTGTCTGCCTTCTGCTCAGGTCATGATCCCAGGGTCCTGGGTTCAAGCCCTGCATCCATCTATCTGCTTGGCAGGGAGCCTGCTTTTCCCTCTCCCTCTGGCTGCAACTCCCCCTGCTTATGCTCTCTGTCAAATGAAAGAAAGGGAGGAAGGAAAGGAGGAAAGGAGGGAGCGAAGGAGTGAGGGAGAAAGAAGAATGCATTGCCCGAGTCAAGGGAACAGGAATGGGAAGGAGTTTTTATTCTGTGTCCCTTTTAACCTTTTGATTCACTAGACTATTCAAAAAAATAACAGTTTTAAAATCCTCCCCAACAACGCTGTGTGGCTGTGGGCACTGCCTCTGGGAATGCGCACAGGGGAGCAGGGATTCACAGGTACAGCGCAGAGGCCCTTGTCAGCCCCCCACCTCCCACGGGGCTCAGCTCCCCAAGCCCCTGCTGGGCTTTGCCTTCACAGTGTGGCGTCGGCTGGGCTGGTGATGGCTACATCTGCGGGAAGGACGTGGACATTGACAGTTACCCTGACGAAGAACTGCCTTGCTCTGCCAGGAACTGCAAGAAGGTAAGGGCGGCACACAGGAAAGAAACTACACCTCCCATGGCGGGGAGACTCTATGGGCTCCATGGCATTTCTCACGTAGCTGCATCTCAAACGTAGCAAAACATCCATCAGGAATAAAGTCAGGCGGCTGCCGTCAGTCTTGAGGTTAGAAATCATTTCTGACTTAAGACAGATGTAGACGAAGGTGGAGAAACAGAAGTGGATAGAGGGACACAGACTTACAGTGACAAGATGGATAATGTCTGAGGATTTCATGTAAAACATGGTGAGTTTTGTTGATAATACTGTATTGTCTAATTGAAATTTGCTGAAAGGCCAGAACTTAGATGTTCTCAGAAAAAAAAAAAAATGGTCAGTATGCAAGGTGCTGGATGTGCTGACTCCATGATGGGAACCCTTTCATATATACGTGCATGGTAAATAATCACACTGTACACCTCAAGTATATTACAGTTTTGTCAATTATGCATCAATAAAATTGGAAAAAAGGTCAGAGACGTCTCTCTGAGCTGTTTCTTCTCCTTAGGACAACTGCAGGTATGTGCCAAATTCTGGCCAAGAAGATGCAGACGGAGATGGCGTTGGGGATGCTTGTGACGAGGATGCTGATGGAGACGGGATCCTGAATGAGCAGGTACTTGCCCTGCCAGGAGGACCTGTGAAGTGCCCCATTCCAGGGATCGTGGGAGGAAGCCCGCGAAGTCACCTGTTTCTATTACTCATCCCAAATACTAGTTTCCATGCCTGCGATCCTGTGGCATTGTGACTTCTATCCTGAGTTCTGACTGCGTGTGACCGGTCGGGGGTGGGGATGTTGGGGAAGGTTGGGGCGTTGCGGAGGCTGGCTGGCATCCACTATAGGACCAGCAATGAGCCTGAGTAAATGCTTGGCCTTCCAATCCTTTAGGATAATTGTGTCCTGACTCACAACGTGGACCAAAGGAACAGTGACAAAGACATCTTTGGGGACGCTTGTGATAACTGCCGGAATATCCTAAATAATGACCAGAAAGACACCGATGGGGATGGGAAAGGAGATGCCTGTGACGACGACATGGATGGAGATGGTGGGCTTGTCTCACTTTGTCGTTCATTTGGGACTCATTTGTCCTTTTGCCCTCGTTCTCCGTTAGGAGCACAAATAGAACTGCTGACTCAGAAGGGCTCCCACACTGCGTGGTTACCTGTGGCCGGTGTCTGGCCCACCTGTTTCTTTTCTTTTTCTTTTTCTTTCTCTTTCTCTTTCTCTTTTTCTTTTTTTTTTTTTTTTTTTTTTTTTTTTAAGAGAGAAAGAGAGGTACAGAGGGGCAAGGGAGAGAGGGAGAGGGAAAGATAGCATCTTAAGCAGGCTCCACACCCAGTGCAGAGCCCGACTTGGGACTTGATCTCACAAGCCTGGGATCATGACCTGAGCTGAAATCACAAGTCTGGATGAGCCATCTGGGTGCCTCTGGCCCACCTGTTTCTCCCTAACCTACTCTGCTATTTAATACCCCGAGTGTTTCTGGAATTCTACATCATTGCCAGAAATTTTGTAGGAATTATTTCAAGCTGTGTCTTGTCAGGGCTTTGTCATTGTAGGGCATCTGTCTTCCTAGAAAAAGTGTGTCTTTCCCTACCACCCCCACCACCATCCTTCTGCATGCATAAGAGTCCTGGAAGCAGAGAATTGAATGAGGGGCCTCAAAAGAGCAGGGTCACCGGCTACACCTGGGTCAGGCTCCTCCAGCAGAGGATCAGACGTCTCCTGGGAAATGTGTCCATGCCCTGCCTATTCTGGGAAGAGCCTGGAGGCAGGAGATCCACGTTGCCCAGCTCCTAGCTCCCCTGAAGGGGCCTTCTAGTGTGGGCTGTGTGAATGGCACCCCCTAGAGCACAGCTTGAGCTCTGGAGCCTCTCCTGATGTGAAGAAGGACATGTTTGGGGCCTTTTTTTTTTTTTTTTTTTTTATTTGAAAGAAAGAGAAAGTGCAGGGGATGGGGAAGAACAGAAGGAAAGGGGGAGAGAGAATCTCAAGCAGACTCCCTACTGAGCTCCACATGGTGCTTGATCTCTCGACCCTAAAATCATGACTGGAGCTGAAATCAAGAGTCAGCTGCTTAACTGACTGAGCCACTCAGGCCCTGCTGAAGGACATTTGTTTCTGTATAGCTTCCATGACATAGAGATGACTGTCATCGAAGTATAGACTGGATCTGATAGTTTCTAAAAAACATTTCACATCACAAGGGCCTTGAAGGAAAACCTTCCCAGATGTGTACCCCCTCCCCCCATTCCTACCACCCACCCCCCCCACACACCCCACTCCAGAATATCTACACCTCCCTAAAACATTACCTCATCTTCTGCAAGCCTGATGGACGACCAGAGCCAGTGGTATGCTGGTGAACCAGCTCAACAAAACCAAAAAGCCCCAAGTTGTAGTGTTGGCCAGTTTCTGTGGGATAAATCCCATTCCCACCATGACTGATTTCAAGCAGTTGGTATAAGAGGACCTGATGAGACAAAAGCTGAGAAACGAGGGGCACAGTGGGCCTGGCTCCAGCACACCACTGCCTCAACCCTCAGGTCCCAGTCTTTGTTCACCAGCCCTCCTCCAGGGTCAGGCCATCTCACCCTCGTGACCTTCTCATCTAGTTGCAGTGGTTGCCATAGATGTCTTGGACAACTTAAAACTCCGTGGAGAAATGCCTCAGGTCATCATTCATTTTTAAGTCTCCCAGAATCCATCCTTTGATGTCACTTGCAGATAATTGCTGACAAAAGGTAGCGGCTCCGGGAGGATGGCCCCAGCAGAAGTCACTCACTACGTGCCTGCATCTAGGCCTGATCTCTTATCGCCTAGAAGTCTGTAAACCCATCTGAGATTTTCACTTGACTCAGGCAAGTGTTCCTTTCTTGTAGGAATAAAAAACATTCTGGACAACTGCCCAAGAGTTCCCAATCGTGACCAACGGGATAAGGATGGTGATGGTGTGGGGGATGCCTGTGACAGTTGTCCTGATGTCAGCAACCCTAACCAGGTGAGTACCGTCCGGGGGATTCAGACTCTAGGCTGAGCTGCCCTGTGCAGATTCTTTAAGAACACTGTCTAGAAAACCAGCTGAGCGCACTGGCCCAGCTCCTTGTCATTGCCACAGCCTCCTGGAGCAGAGCTGATGGGGTTGCACACTCCAGGCCTGGGGGTGCTAGGAGGACTGCTACAGGAAGTCTGAGGCCCTCTGGGTGGGTCCCACAAGCTGCAGACTGCTGTAAGATTAGTGGCAGGAGTTAGTGATGCCCAAAACAACAATGATGTTTTCCTGGAAGGAAAATGTAACATGGCATCTAACCATTGGGCGCCTTGTGTCCTTTTAGTCTCCAAACCCCTACACAGCCTATGTATGGACATTTCAGATGCACTTCAGTCAGCGACGTGTTGTTTCCCTTCTCACTCCTCCTTCCTGTCTGGATAATTGGATAGATTGTGTCATGTATTTTTAAAGCCCCAAGAGAGGGGCGTCACTGTTGCCCTCTGTGACTCACTCCCATTCTGGCTCAATTCCAACATGCGGAGGGAAAGCAAAATCGGTTTGCCTAGTCCCCAGGCCTTTGGCTGGCTCCCCTCCGGCCCGTGCCAGAGTTGCACGTCTCCACCTGCCACCCTCCTGCCCCGGCGCCCTTTCCAATCAGCTCATCTGGTGTGTAGGCAGCCCAGCCATGTGGCTTGATATTTTGGAAGGCTTTTTTGACAATTCAGCATTGTGCCTACACCAATATGGTGTTGTCCTTTTGCAGTTCTGCACCAACCCAATTCCAGAGAAATAATTCCTGAGATGCAGTGATGATGGGCCAGGCCTGCCTTCTCTGGAACATTCTGTGCATGAAGGCCCAGGCATAAATAATAACCTGTTCTGTTCTCTTTGTAGTCTGATGTGGATAACGATCTGGTTGGGGACTCCTGTGACACCAATCAGGACAGGTATGGCACCTTTCCCAGCTGCATGAGGGCCAGATGAAAAATTTGGGGAGAATTTTAGCTTTGAGAGCAATCTGCCGCTACCTTACTTTGGGATCTCTCTGAATGGATGGAGAGAGATTGAGCTACTGGTGGGACAGTAGCCCGCCTCTGGTCAGGGTTACCACACCTCCTCGAACGCTCCCTATATTCAAGTGATGGGGTCAGAAGGGGCCACCGAGCATTCTAGTGAGTGAGATTCTATTACAGGAAAAGCAGCAGAGCATTGTGCTTCAGAGTTGGCCTCCGGATGCCCAGCCAGCTACACATCCCAGACCCCTCACTTCAAAATACCTAACCTTAGGCAAGTCACCAGTCTCTGTTATTCAGTTGTCTCTCATCTGAAAAACGGGGATGACGGTGCCATGTAGCTCATAGGTCTGTTGTGAAGACTGAGTTAATTTATGAAGAGTGCACGTTACAGCTGCCCTTACCTAGAGGCGCTCAATGGGCTTAGCGTTTTCATTATGTTCGTTCAACTCAGGAAAGCTTCACCACGATCCCAAAATAGAAAGCTGTCAGTTTGAGAGAGCACTGTCGTTTCATTGTCCTTGGAATTTTTTTCATTCTGCGTCCCTTATTTTTGGTGGGATTGTTCTGGGCAAATGAGTTTTGTCACCACCTCCCCCCCCCCCCCCGCCCCCGCCCCGCCCGCCCCACGTGGAGGTAGTCCTATTAAGATGCAGGCCTAGGGCAGCCCCAGTGGCTCAGCAGTTTAGCGCCTACCTTCAGCCCAGGGCCTAATCCTGGAGACCTGGGATCGAGTCCCACGTCAGGCTCCCTGCATGGAGCCT
This sequence comes from Canis lupus dingo, assembly GCF_003254725.2. Lineage (NCBI taxonomy): Eukaryota > Metazoa > Chordata > Mammalia > Carnivora > Canidae > Canis > Canis lupus. The sequence goes on along the minus strand of NC_064245.1, from coordinate 26,856,125 downwards.
GCTTCTCCCCCCACCCCGCCCCCTTCTCTCTCTCTCTCTCTCTCTCTCTCATGAATAAATAAAATCTTTTTAAAAAAAGAAAAGACAAGACGCAGGCCTGGATGGGATGCTGTGGAGCGTCACCCAGGACATAGACAGCATCAGCTCTGCCCGGGAGACTCCTGCCATCCAGGCCCTGGCCCCTTTCCTCTGCATCAAGAGACTCGGGAGGGCAGAGCAGGGGCAAACAGGGCTCTCCTTCCCGACCTCCTCTCCGAGGCCGCCCTGCACACAGTGGCTCTGGAGCCAAACTTTGTGCAAGGACAGCTCCTAGGAAGCCCCAGCTTGGTCCTCTGTGTGCCTGTGGCCCAGTGAACGTAAACACCCTTAGCAGTTGCACTCTCGATGTCTTTCTCTGCAAAGTAGAGGGAATTAAACTTACCTTGCAGGTTCCGGTAATAATGAAAGAGAAATTAGGCAGAGCTCGGGGCAGAATGCGGCCCTCAGGTGACGTGCAGCAAATGGCGGCCTGCGTTACCGCTGCCACAGCTGAGGAGAGGTCGCCATTTCTGCGTGGAAGGTGGGACCGGCACCCGGAACCCTCCCTAAGTGGTGGACATCGAGAATGTTCCCCGTTTGTGGATCCTCTTGCGCTGCCAGCCATCCCAGGAATCTCTAAAATATCCTATCCTGTCAGCCTCTAGATATTTGCCTAAAATAAATGACTCATCCTGAGACATTTTAATTCCCACAAACTCGAACCCTGGGGAGGAGGACAGGAACTGCTTGTTTTTGCATAAGAATGTTCAAGGCTGTATAGAACAGCCGCGTGGAAATACCCGATCCTAAGATTTAAACACCAGCCCTGCTGCAGGCACAGCCATTCCACTGACCCCTTCTGCTTGTCCGGGTTGGCCTCATTTTCCCTGGGACCCCCCTGGGAAGCGGGGCCTGAAGGGCGTCGACAGGTCTCCGACCCCTCCCCCGTCCTATCCCAGCCTGGGACAGGCCATGGGTGGATGAGGTGAAAGGAGCATCTGTTCTGACTCCAAGTGTGTGGCCTGCATCAGCTCAGGGCAGCCTCTGGGGACAGGGCAGTCTCATCCTTGGTGGCCGTTAGGCCTGGAAAAAAGAATTGTCACGTGGGCAGAGAATGAGGGTTCTGAGAAGCTTTAGAGCGGGACCGAGCCCAGACTCCACGCGCAGCTCTCGGGAAGAGGCGGCCCTGTCCTCTCTGCCACTTTCCCCGGGGCATTCACCTCTCTTCCTTCTTGGGTCTGCGGGCCAGGGGACGCGAAGAGGAAGAGAAAACATTATAGGGCTTCCCAGGAGCCAGCGTGTAGAAGTGCTTTACCACATACTAAAATGTAATGTGCCAAATTCTAGTCGTGTGAACATTTAATCTTTATAACAACCCCATGAGGTAGGCTCCGTTATTCCCATTTTACAGATGAGGACACTGAGCCGCAGAGGGGCCGGCTGCTGGTGAGTGCTGAGCCAGGATCCACACTAAGCGGCCTGGCTCCACTGCCCCTCACACTTGGCTCCCTTTGTAGGTTCTCAGTTGCGTGGGGGGTTGGGGGGGGGCAAGTGATCATAGTCCCCAGGGACTGATTGGGAGCATCTGGTCACAAAATCGGGAATCAGCCTTTATCCTCTGGAGTGTAGGATATGATCTACTTGTTTCAACAAGACGCAGGAATGGGAAAATGTTCTCTGGCCCAACCCCCAAACCCCAGCTCTCATTCCTATCCTGTTCTCTGCTTATCTGTGCCACAAACCACCTGTTCTTTCTCCCGCAGTGACGGAGATGGGCATCAGGACAGCACAGACAACTGCCCCACTGTCATTAACAGTGCCCAGCTGGACACTGATAAGGATGGGATTGGTGACGAGTGTGATGATGACGATGACAATGATGGCATCCCAGACCTGGTGCCCCCTGGGCCAGACAACTGCCGGCTGGTCCCAAACCCAGCCCAGGAGGACAGCAACAGTAAGTGGGCTTAGCGTCAGGCTGCGTGCGGCTCCCAGGCTCCCTTCCACCAGGCGCCTGGGGTGGGAGTGGGACGCCTCTCCCAGGACTTCCCTGAGCAGCCACAGCTTGTGTGGACAGTGGACAGCTGGCAGACACAACCCCCTAACTCTGTCACAGAAGAGCTGCTTTGCAGCTTCTCAGCAGCCCCGGATGAGGTCACATGCGACAAGGGAGCAGCCACGTGCTCCTGCCCAAGGGGCTTTCACCAGGGGCCACAGGAAAGGAGCAGGATAGAGGGAAGGGCAGAGCCGCGAACGGCTTCAGTGGGCTCATCACCTCAGTGGCCGCCGGGGGCCAGGCCCACAGGGAGAGTGTGCACCAGCCAGAAAGGAGACAGAACCGTGAGGACCCTGGAGGGCCGGTGAGGGCACAGCCGTCCACAGCTAGGTAGCATTTAGCTGAAATATTTTAATAACATATCAACGGAACAAATCATACCATGAGCCGGATTCAGCCTAAGGATCACCAGAAAGTACGGTCTTAGAGACCCTCTGGTGACAATTTCCCGGTTTTTCATATGTTACAGCGAAAGCGCTATGGATGTTGCTTCTGTAAGGTCAGCCTTCAGACCCACCACTTGGTGAACCCCAGTGTCCTCAGAGAACATTCAGAGTTTCTTATGAGACCAATTTTGAACAGCTGCCTTCCAGTCTGTCCCCAGGAAATTCTTTTGGTCACATACAGTGGGGTTCACCAACCCACCCTGAAGATTCCAGGGTGGGGCCTGGGGCCGCATGGGCTGAAGATGGTCGCCCTGGAAGGGGGGGGCTCCCTTCGGCTCCTTGCCCAGCCCTGTCTCTGTGAAGGAGCAGTGGTGCAGGCAGTGTGGACGGGAGCCAGATCCTCTCCTCCTCCCCACCCCACCCCACTCAGGGGACGGCGTGGGAGACATCTGTGAGACCGACTTTGACCAGGACCAGGTCATCGATCGGATCGACGTCTGCCCGGAGAATGCAGAGGTCACCCTGACTGACTTCAGAGCCTACCAGACGGTGGTCCTGGACCCTGAAGGGGACGCGCAGATCGATCCCAACTGGGTGGTGCTGAACCAAGTAGGTGCCCGGTGGTGGGCAGCTCTCCACACAGGAGAGGGCGCGCTGCCCTTGGCCTCTGGCCTAGCGCTTCCGCGAGCCCGTTCTACACAGGACATGGAGCCCCCTCAGTCTGCAGTGGTGGCTCACGGGAGCTCCGCAGGGAGAGTCTGGAATGGGGACCCAGGCAGAAGCAGTCTGGCCCGAGAGCCATGCCCCCCAGCTCTCCAGCAGACTGCCTCCCACCTGCCCCCCTCGTTGTGAAACTACGAAAAGCAGGCACAGAAAGGCTTCCAGCCTTTAGCCTCACCCGGCAAGTCACATGCGTTAGAAGTGATGCTCTCTCATAAGTAAGCTGATTCAAGGAACTCTTAATTCCCATTTTAGCAAAATCATTTCTGTTCAGCTTTTCTCCCCCTCCCAGGGCTGTGCTTTGTTCGAGCACCAGCGAGGTAGAGCAGTTCCTCAGATAAAGCAGGCTGTGTGGAGGCCAGGCCTCGTGAGCGCTCCCCGCCGCGGAGGCTCTGGGCTTCCTTGAGCTTCCCCACCCTCTCAGATTGCCCTTAACTCCTTCAACTTTCTCTGCAGGGCATGGAGATTGTCCAGACCATGAACAGCGACCCCGGCCTGGCAGTGGGTATGTCCAGGGCCTCCGCAGCACGTGCATGGAACCCGCTCTCCGCAGCTCCTCCTGGGGCCGGTCAGCTTTTCTGATCTTCTTGTGGTCCCTGCAGGGTACACGGCGTTTAACGGAGTTGACTTTGAAGGGACCTTCCACGTAAACACCCAGACGGACGATGACTATGCCGGCTTCATCTTTGGCTACCAAGACAGCTCCAGCTTCTATGTGGTCATGTGGAAGCAGACGGAGCAGACGTACTGGCAGGCCACGCCGTTCCGCGCTGTCGCCGAGCCTGGCATCCAGCTCAAGGTAGCGACCGTTCTGTCACTCACCTCCCCTCTGGGCCCTTCACCCTCCTTCTCAGGCCTGTTCTCGCCTACGGCACTTAGTTCACATATGGACGTTCCTGTGGACAAGCTCCCTCCTGGGTGACTCATGTCCTCCCCATCAGGTCAGCTCAGGTGGGGAATCAAGAGTTGGGGGAGCCCTGGGGGCACGTCAGCAGGTGCACTGTGCCAGAAACAGGCTAACCTGAGCTCTCGGTGGGGTCCGCTCTAGTGGGCACTCGCTCTCTGCTGGGAGAAAAGGCAGACTTCCAAGTCCTCAGAGGACAGGTGTGGGGCGCGGTGGAGTTACAGCAGGAAAGCCATGGGCGAGGTCAGCGGGGTATCGGCCAGTGCTGATTATTCGAGGGCTGAGGGTCACCTCCATAGAAAGGGCAGATCCAAAGGCAGCCAGATTATAACCATGAAGTCACCACCCCAGGAACCCAGGAAGCAGGAAGGGTGGCCTGTGCATTCTGGTCTAAAACCTCGCTTATTGGGCAGCCCAGGTGGCTCAGTGGTTTAGTGCCGCCTTCGACCCAGGGCATGATCCTGGAGACCTGGGATCGAGTCCTGCCTTGGGCTCCCTGTGTGGAGCCTGCTTCTCCCTCTGCCTTTCTCTCTCTCTCTCTCTCTCTCTCTCATGAATAAATAAATAAAATCTTTAAAAAAATAAAAAAAATAAAAACTCGCTTATGTCCCTTCCAGGCTGTTAAGTCTAAGACAGGTCCTGGAGAGCATCTCCGCAACTCCCTGTGGCATACTGGGGACACCAGTGACCAGGTCCGGCTGCTGTGGAAGGACTCCAGGAACGTGGGCTGGAAGGACAAGGTGTCCTACCGCTGGTTCCTGCAGCACCGGCCCCAGGTGGGCTACATCAGGTACGTGGAGGACATAGCTCCTCACCTTGCTCTTGAAGCTAGGCCCACCCTCGTTCAGCCTCACAGAGCCTCTGCTGCCCTGAGCAGCCCCAGCCCACCATGGCCCTCCCAGGGCACACCAGGACTTCTGAGATGTCAGGCTCTGGCTCCTAGGAAGGAAGTGGGAGGAAGACCCCCAGCTCAGACTAACCAAACTGGGGGGTAGAGGGACTCTTTGCATGGAGGCCTCCGCATTGGAGGAGGGGGGTGCTTGACTGGTGACGGGCGCCTGCCACACTCACCAGTGTGAAGGGAGATGCGGCTCAGCCTGGGTGTTGGCTCCTTCATGGACATTCGAAACTGCACTGCAACGAGTCCCTTACCATCTCTTCCCGGCTGGATGGTGAACTCCATGGAGGCAGTGCCTGTATCTCACTTTATGTTGGCCTCCTTGCTGCTCTGTGTGTACCACACGTGGCAGGAACCGACCTTCATGCAGCCAGTGCAAGCTGCCTCATTTCCCTAGAGGACTGTTTGAAAACCAGATGCAAACAACTGTCCGCAGAAGCTACAATGGCTTAGGCTGCACCTTTGAAATTTAGACCAGGTACTTCCTTTCTCACTCCTCAAGCTCGCAGATCAACACTGACGCCATCTTACGTAGCGCACTGAGAAAGGAGTACAAATTGCCATCTCCTGACCGGGGCAGGCAAGCAGCGTGCTGGAAGAAAGAAAATCATGAGGGCTAATTCATGCTTTGTTCTCCCGAGGACATTAAGTCCAGTGTACTCTTTGTCACACAGTAAGATGATCACGTTCTCAGCCCGAGGAAGCCTGATGCCTCCTTTTCCGTCCCAAAATGAAATCATAGAAGAGACAGTCTGCCTGCAGACAATTTGGAAAACAATCTGATCCCTAACAATTTAATAGAGAAAGAAGAGTAATTTATAACAGAATCACGTAAATGCTTAGACACAACTACACCACAACACAAAATGACATAGTGGCAGTGACATTTTAATGCAGGTTGTTCTCCTGCTGACTTCATTTCTAAAATGGAGAACAGCTCTTGTTAAGCCGAAGAAAGTACTCGATCGCTCCTCAGCTGACCCACAGAAAATTCAGTATATATTCAAACGGTGCAAAAACTACTCGCTGTCGACAAGGAAGAGGAAGTTTGGTCCCAGGTCAATTACAAATGGCCTTTCCACCTACCCATGTGTCTGGAGGCAAGTCCAGAGTGTAGAGGATGCAGGACAGGTTTTGATCTTTCTGTCCAGGGCCAGGTGAACCGTTCAGCATCCCTGGCTTCGGTCACAAAATGCCAAAGAGCCAGCCAGAAATGGCCCCACTTTAGGGATGCAGTTGCCCCCAGCGGGGATCACTATTCTGCGATTCGACCAGATGCTGTCGGACCTCAAGAAAAGCAGTGGGTTTTGTGATTTCTCTTGAACTCCTCAGCGGGTACCCATCAGGTTTGACTCTGTGCCCAACATCGTGTTGGGCCTTTGGAGAGACAGCATAGGGGAGGGCATGAACCTCCAGTCCCTGACCATATGGAGCTTCCAATCTAGTAGGGAAGGGGGGACAGTGAGGACACAGGCCAGGGCTGTGAGAAGTGGAGTATGAAACAGTAAAGAGGTGGGTCTGACCTTGACTCCAGTTTGAGCTTCATGGTGACCAGCCTGGGCTGTGTTGTCTGCAGAGTGCGATTTTATGAAGGCTCCGAGTTGGTGGCTGACTCTGGGGTCACCATAGACACCACCATGCGTGGAGGCCGGCTTGGTGTGTTCTGCTTCTCCCAAGAAAACATCATTTGGTCCAACCTGAAGTATCGCTGCAATGGTAATGTACTATTCTTGTTATTATACAATAATATTACTAGAATTAATCAAATCCTACTACCTTATTCTTATAGCACATTTTCCTCCCAGAAGCCCCAAGCTCATGCCACGTATTCATTAAAATGCAACAGTCCCTGCTTAGCTAAAGTAAATGGTAGATCTCATTTTTCCTATTTGATGGATGAGGAAATTGAGATGCATAGAACTTAACTGCTTGACTTAGGATTTGGGGGTTCAGTGAGAAATTCAGTCAGATTTCATTTACGGGCAGCCTTTATTTTCTTATGGCTCAAGCATAATCACGGACTCCATCCCTCCTGCCTGCTAATGTCCTTTAGGCCCGTGAATGAGCACTCCTGGGCTTTAAGCCAACAGTTTGCAAAGCAGCCTGAGGTAGAAAATGGCTGTGGAGCCTTCTGGGGCCTGTTGCTCGGGCTGACAGTGACCCCTACTGGATGCGTGCGCGGCGCGAGCCGGGCCAGGCTTCCAGGTGGCAGGAGCCTTACTAACCCCTGGGCCTGTTCTTGTCCGCAGACACCATCCCAGAGGACTTCCAAGAGTTTCAAACGCAGAATTTCGATCGCCTGGATAGCTAAGCCAAGGAAGCAATCCGTAACTGCTATTCCAAACACTAAAGCCATATATTTTTTAACTTCTACAACTTTTTTTTTATATACACGGTGGCTTCCTTTTACCAACCCAACTATATCAGACTTTTTATATGAACGTGACAATAAAGAAGAGATAATTTCTAAACACCGTGTTGTTCAAACATTGCTTACATGTGGCTCAGGCTTTGGGGGTGAGTCTGTTGTTCTTGAGGTCTGTGTATTGACCTTGCTGGGGGATCTTTCTTGCTCAGGGAGTCAGTGAGATTGGGCAAGTGCGTGAGTCAGAAGGCTCAGGAGGGAGCTCCCATCTCTGGTCACTCTGGCTGAGCTTCACAGCAAAGCCTCGAGGTGCCATGCTCGCCTCAGCAGCCTCCCTCCCTCTTCTGGGTAAGGAAACTAAAAAAAAAAACACATGCTCGGGAGAACCTTCCCCACGAAGACTGTACCAGACCAAGCCTGGAGCAGATGTGTGCAGTGCTTTCTGCACATACCCCCCGCCCCCCTTCCCAGGACGCACCCTCCAGACCAGCACCAACCGCCCCATCGTCAGGCTTGTTTGTAGCGTTGGCTCCCCCTAGTGGAATGTCAGCTCAGCGAGCTAAAGGCCCCCTCCCTCTTCCTATAGTCAGCGTCCCCCACGCCCAACACAGTACCTGGAATATAGTAAATACCCAGGACGTGTTTGCTGGCTGGCTGAATGGACAGTAGTGTAGACGGATCGTACAGGCCCTCCTACAACTCAAACGGCTCCTCACAACAGACGCTCGAACGACGATGGTATCCGTGACATCACCTGGGGCAGGGCAGGGAGGTGCCTCATCGCTACACTAGCCTTTTGACCACTGCATCTGTGAGGCAAAGATCCAGGCGAGTTTTTACAAACTCCTTAAGAATTCTGGTTTTTGTTTTTTGTTAAAAAAAAAAAAGAATTCTGTTTTAAAGAATATTGCTGGGTAGTAAAATATTCTGTTCCAAAATTCCTAGAGGAATCTTAAATCCTAAGGGAAGCATAAACACAGTCACCACGGTTTGAGCATGATTTCAGTAGTCAGAAAATCCCATGGCCCAGGCATGACCAGCACAGGGACAGGACTTCGAGGTAGCTGCCTGCACACATGAGGTGTAGAGACAGATGCTGCATCATAACGCAACATCTGATCTGCATCCGGGTCTTCGCTCAGTGGCCAGAACTCAGGCCAGTCTACCAACTCCTTCTGCTGGACTGTGAGTCCCCCTGGGGGGATTCTGTTCCAGGATCCTTCCAAGGATTTCTGGGCCATCGTGCTGTCATGGGCTTCTTCCAATTTGTGGTTCCACATCTATAAGTCTTCCCTAATTCCAAAAAAAAAAAAAAAAAAAAAAAAAACTCAGAAGGACAAATTCATTTGGTTAGAGATTGTCCTCTTTCAATATTACTCCTTTTCCTAACTTTCTATATCTCACGGAAAGATGATTATTTCCTGATCCCTTAGGAACTCTAGAAGCTCTTTCACTCACTGTATCAACAGTGCCCTTAGGTTATACCTTTATAACTATTTTAATGCCCTTTTACTGAGTCTTTGGCACTTTCCTAGGCAGTCTATGGTGAAATCGTGGGAGATTTCATGCTCATCGTCGAAATACACTCATCTCCCAATGTGTTGATCAGATCTGGATGTGAATCTAAGATGAATTCTTACTGTATCTTGATCTGACTTTCAGGGAGCCTGGTTTCCTTAGCAAAACGATCCTATGGCTCCCGCAGGAGTCTTCTTGAGACCGGTGGAAAGGAGAGGCGGCCTTCCACTGCCCTCCTCACCCCCAAGTCTCCCTGCTACTAGCTGTGCCGTTGCGTTAAGAAAGCAACATATCCACAGGAAATTTCCTTTAATTGATACTTTTGCATGTGTAACCATGCTAGTACCATCAGCTTACTGGAGATCAGGAATATAACTGCATCCCTTAGGGAACTTATTATATTGTTGGGAAGACAAAAGTCATCAAATACAGAGAGCAAATAGATCCAGTGATGTGCTGAAGCCAGCACATACCAGCTCAGGAGAGCCAACAATTAAATTTTGAGGAATTTTGAGAGACAGTTGTCAAGATGTTGACAGTTAGAAATCAACCATGGTGAAATATTTACACTATAGAAATTGGCAAACACTACAAAGCAGGGCACCAGAGAACCGATCATCAAACATTTAGTGACACACAACTGAGTGGGTACACTCTTTTGTCTTACTTCTAGTCATCCTTCCTCAATATCTTGAGAACTGGGGTAGAAAACTTGAAACTTTCAGAAAACTTCTTGTTTAAATGGAGAATTACTGGGGCACCTGAGGCGCTCAGTTGGTTAAGTGGCCAACTCTTGATTTCAGCTCAGATGGTGATCTCAGGGTCCTAAAAATCCAGCCCCGTGACAGGCTCCAATCTCAGTGGGGAGTCTGCTTCCTCTCCCTCTGCCTCTGTCCCTTGCCCCACATGCACTCTCTTTAAAAGAAATCTTTAAAATAAATAATAAATAAATGGAGAAGTACCGGGAAAAAATGTACAGAAAAAACTTCTTGACATCGGTCTTGGCAATGATTTTTTTTAATATGATGCCAAGAGCACAAACAGCAAAAGCAAAAGTCAGCAACGGAACTACATCAGTCTCAGAAAATTCTGCACAGGAAAAGAAACTAATTGAAAAGATAACCTACAGAATGGGAGAAAAATTTTGCAAACTATACATTAGATAAGGGGTATATATAAAGAATTCACACAACTCAGTAACTTAAAAAAATCTGATTTTTTTAAATGGATAGAACTAAATAGACATTTTTCCAAAAAGGACATCAAAATGGCCAACAGACACATGGAAAGATATGCAACATCACCAAACATCAGGGAAATGTAAATCAAAGCCATAATAAGCTATCACCTTCCACCTGTTAGAATGGCTTGTCTTATCAGCAAGACAAGGGACAAGTGCTGGTGAGGATCTGGTGAAAAGGGAACCCTTTTGCACTGTCAGTGAGAAAGTAAATTGGTCCAATCACTATGAAAACCAATATGGATTTTTCTCAAAAAATTAAAAATAGATCTACCATTCCATCCAGCCAGTCCACTTCTGGGCATATACCCAAAGGAAAGGAAAACAGGAGCTCAACCAGTTATCTGCACCCCTATGTGTATGGTAGCATTATTCACAAAAGCCAAGATATGCAAACAACCTGAGTGCTCATCGTGGATGAAAGGATAAAGAAGAGGTGGTAAATATACACAATGGAATATTGTCAAACTATGAGAAAGGAGAATATCCTGCCATTTGTGATGACATGATGGACCCTGAGCGTAATAATTCTAAGTGAGATAAGTCAGATAGAGAACAATAAGCATTCCTGTGTGACATCACTTATGTGTGGAACCTAAAAAAGTAAAATTCCTTAAAAACAGAGTGACATGGTGGTTACCAGAGGATGGGGGTGGGCGGGATAAGATTAATGGTGTTTAAGGGCACAAACTTGCAATGAATAGTAAATAAGTCACAGAGATCTGAGGTTCAGTATAATGAATATAGACAATATTGTGCCACAATCATCAAACCACTAACAGACTAAAAATTATCCTAACTGCTAAAAGAATAATTATACATGATAGAGGTGCTAAATATCACTATGATGGCAATCATATTATAATATATAAATGTATCAAATTAACAAGTTGTAATGCTTAAATTTACACATTACATGTCAAATATATTCAATTTTAAAAGGAGGGAGAAGTAGAAAGAGTTGTGAGAATCAGGAAACACTTGAGACAGTCTAGCCAGAGAGTAGCAACACACTATGGGACTGGACCAGCTGGTGTGGTGCCCTCTGCCCCAAACAGAAACCTGGGATTTCTGAATGTTTATACTCAACCCTAGTGCAGAAACTCACGTTTCTGTGAGAGTCCTAGTCATGTTAGTGAGGTCTTCATTTGAATCTTATCAACACCTGTAGGGGTGGGAACAACCCTCACTCTCCAACTAGGATGAATTCATCTAGTGCCCATCTTCCTCCTGACTGTTCATTGAGCTCAAGGGTCCTGAGGTGACTGGGAAAAGGAAGAGGGACGTCCCTGGGGAAAAAGACCATACCGGGGTATTCCCACAGGATGTGAGGAGAGTTCCTAGGGGCAGAGGAGGGCTTTGGGGCCATGGGTAGAAGGCCCAGGGAGATGGAAGCAGGGGGCAAAGAGGGAAGTAGAGCACATTTTGCCTCCATCCAACAAAAAGAAAGCTCTTCTTCCTCTTCTCCCAGGTTATTATTCCTATATCTGAGAATTATTACAGGGGACTGTCCTTCACTTAATTTTAATGTGGGGCTACAAAGTCAAAGAAAATGAGAACGATACAGAACCCAGTTACCCATTACTTAAGTACCTATAAGCATTTCTTATGGCCCAGACTAGGAAATAATTAGGAGTATAGTGATACAACAAAAAAGAATCTGGTCTGGAAGAAACGAGAACTAGGTCATTAATGATACGAAGCAAAGGGAGTGATGCATGAGGTACCCTTGTTTGAGGGCCTACACTTGGGCTCCTTAATATCATTTATCATTGGGTTTATGAGCACTCAGCCTTTCAGAGTTATGAGCAAAATCCCTTGCACTGTCCACAGCTCCAAATCTTACATCTTTGCTCAAATCTTTGGTAATAAATAACCTCAGTCCACTGAGAAGTTTACCCTAAATTTCTTGAGGGTTTTTTATTCCTGAGAAAACTTAAAATTAAGTACAGAGATAATAAACTCACCTTCCTAATATTTTTGTATAGTGTCTAAAAATTATCTTTGTATATATGATATTGATTTTTAGATTATTCTAGAGAGTGCAAGAGCCAATGAGTGCATGTGAGGGGGAAGGGGAGAGGGCAAGAATCTCAAGCAGACTCCCTGCTGAGCATGTGGAGAGGGGCAGCTCCATCTCATGACCCATAAAGTTACAACCTGAGATGAACCCAAGAGTCTGACACTTAATTGACTGAGCCACCCGGGCGTCCCTTAATATGTGATATTCAAAGTACCTGAGGGGCACCTGCCTGGCTCAGTTGGAACAATATGCTACTCTTGATCTTGGGATTCTGAGTTTAAACCCCACATTGGGTACAGAGATTACTTAAATAAGTTAACTTTTTAAAAAAATAAAAATAAAGAGGGACACCTGGGTGGTTCAGCAGTTAAGCATCTGCCTTTGGCTCAGGGCATGATCCCAGGGTCCTGGGATCAAGTCCCACATCAGGCTCCCTGCATGGAGCCTGCTATTCCCTCTGCCTCTCTCTGTCTGTGTCTCTCATGGATAAATAAATAAAATCTTTTTAAAAATAAAAATAAAATGCAAGTAAAGTATTTGAAATATTTTAAAGAATTTGGCATATTAGAGAATCTAATAAATTGAACTTGTGATTCAATCAAAAAACGCATAATTGCATATTTGACTTTAGACTTCTGATTTTAGGTTAAAAGGTATGAAAGAATTTGATTGACTATATAAATAAGAAATAGTTAAGATAATTTAAATCCATAATATGTATAAGTTTGTTATAAGAGTTACTTGAGTACCTATGTAGGCTTTGTCAAATGTCAAAAAAAGTTAAATTTATAAATGAAATCTAAACATACTACATTTATAGTCTATTACAAATTAATATAGCATTTTAGATGCTATAAATTAATATATTCAATTTATAAATGAAATTGAAAATGTCTGTGGAAATTTAAGTTTGCAAATGAGACTAAACAAAGCTTAAAAGTGATGATAAAATTTGCTATCGTATAATAAATATATTTGTATATTTATAGAGTATAGAAGAGTAATAAAAATAAGTTGAGCTTATAACCTTTAAGGTTTTACAATTTGTATCTTTAATCAAACACTAATTTTCAAAACCAAAGTAGCCATAAATTGTGTTTTCTGTGTACAGAAGCTGCCCTCATAAGCAAAAAACAAAACCGACAAAAAAACCAGCCCAGTGCTAGTGTGGGCAAACACATCCTCAACCCCAGATTAGTAGTGACGACTGTTCTAGAGCACACGCCTTTTCTCCAAAGGGGACTGTCACTGCACAGAGGGGAGAAGAACCTCGGTGCAGCCCCTGTGGTTCCAGGGGTGCCACCAGGCCGCCGCATCCCCCAAAGGCCTGGGCGGGGTCCCGGGGGGCTCAGCGGGGCAGCGCGTGACCCCGGGGTCCCGGGATCGAGGCCCGCATCGGGCTCCCAGCGTGCAGCCTGCTGCTCCCCGGCCTGGGTCTCTGCCCCCACCCACCCCAGGCTGAGCCCCTGGGCCCACGGGCCCTTCCCTCCCCCACACCATGGGGCCCGCGGAGCCCCCCAGGCCTCCCCCAGGCCTCCCCCTGGCATGAGGGGATCTATCCTGAGGCTGAGGCAGAAAGCCTCATCTTCCCCCTTGCTTTTGTTTTTTGGTTTGTTTTTTACAGATTTTATTTGTTTATTCATGAGACACACAGAGAGAGGCAGAGACACCGGCAGAGGGAGCAGCAGGCTCCACGCAGGGAGCCTGACATGGGACTCGATCCCGGCACCCCGGGGTCACGCCCTGGGCCCAAGGCAGCCACCAGCCACCCGGGTGCCAGGAGGTCTTGGCAAGGAATGTTGCCTGTCCCAGCCCGCAGGCCGTCCCTGGTGCGGTCACAGGCTCAGAGCCCCCCTCTGCCTGGACAATCAGGGAACGGGGACTATGAAAGGGAGATGGGGGGCAGCCCCGGTGCCTCAGCGGCTTAGCACCGCCTTCAGCCCAGGGCCTGATCCTGGGTCCTGGGATCGAGTCCCACGTCAAGCTCCCTGCATGGAGCCTGCTTCTCCCTCTGCCTGTGCCTCTGCATGTCTCTGAGTGTCTATCGCCTCTCTCTCTGTCTTTCATGAATAAATAAATAAAACCCTTAAAAATTTAAAAAGGAAGAAGAAGAAGAAGAAGAAGAAGAAGAAGAAGAAGAAGAAGAAGAAGAAGAAGAAGAGGAAGAAGAGGAAGAAGAGGAAGAAGAGGAAGAAGAGGAAGAAGAGGAAGAAGAGGAGGAGAAAGGGAGATGGGGTCAGTGCCCCAGGGAGCTACCCCAGCACATTTCGAACGACCTCAGTTGCGGATGATCCACGGTGCAGTGTCTTCTCTGGGTTTCCGGGGCCTACCTAAAAAAAAAAGAAAAAGAAAAAAAAAAGCCACCGGGAATACTGTTTGGAGAAGTCAGACTTGCAGAATGAAAGGAGTTACTCAAAAGGCAGAGCAGGGGTGGCGGAAGGAGGGATTCCTCGAGGCTGGAGGCGCAGAGGGTGCTGAGGGCGGTGAGGGGCGCTGGGGTGCAAGGGGCCTGGCCTGCCCCTCCCGCCTGGTGGGAGAAAGCCCTGGAGCCCCCAGTTGGGCACCTGCTCATGACCGTGGACCGCACACTCAGCCCACACCCGGAGCCACCTCCAGATGCACCCCGCAATGGCAGGCAGGCCCATCACGAGGAACACCCATTTGCCATCCTGAGGAAAAGCACCCCCTCCCCTTCCCCGCCTAAACCCAGGGAACCTGGGAGATGGGGTTGAGGAAGAAGCCCCAGGAAGCTGACGATGCTGGCCGGTTGTGGGGGGGGAGCGGGGCCTGGGCTCTGCTCACCCCGACCCACCCACGGGAGCTAAGAGAAGAGGTGATGAAGGGAGGACCCGAGGGCCAGGGCCAAAGAGACCTGCGCCCAGGAGAAGGAAGGGGTCCACAGGCAGTGCGAGGCCCACCTCCAGGCCCCACACTCCCAACTCCAGAAGGGGTTTCTGGTGACACGCAGCCTTGTACCGTACCCCCCTGTGGAATCAGGAGGCTGCCAAGCATAGTCACAATTCTAAAACTCCTGCCCGTGTGTGGTTTCTCTAAGAAGAAATGGAATCGAATTAAGGTTAAGAAAGTATCAGAGAAACCACTGAACAGTTTAAAGTGATTCAACAGGATATTGGCTAAGAGAAGTGGGGGGGGGTAAATGTTACGAATCGAATTGGGTGGCCCAGGTGGCTCTGCGGTTTAGCACCTGCCTTCGGCCCAGGGCGTGACCTTGGAGACCCAGAATCGAGTCCCATGGCAGGCTCCCTGCATGGAGCCTGCTTCTCCTCTGCCTGTGTCTCTGCCTCTCTCTCTCTCTGTCTCTCATGAATAAATAAAATCTTCTGAAAATAAATAAATAAATGATATGAATGGGAAAACATAAAATGGAAATCAAACAGCCTTGGCTTTACCTCTCAACTCACATTACCAAGGCCAGATCTCAACTCAGTTTCTTGAGTGGCTACAAAGTGACCTGGATTATTCAGCTCCTACTATTTGGATTTGTTCCTAAAATTAAAAGATGCTTGTGTTTAGACCAGGCCAACTCCTCCACCTAGAAATCTCACAAACAGCCCCTGAGCTGAGTGTTCCATGTGGGTGGGGGTCGATCCCACCCTCGAAAGGCAGCTCTCGGAAGTCACAAGTTCAGTTCAAAGTACCCTGAAGAGGGCAGGCCGAGGTGAAGGCCCCTACGAAGTAGAAGAGGCCGAGAATCGTTCCCTCCCCGCTTCTCGCAGTCCCAGGAACCCAGCAGAAGTGGTTTTTTGTTTTTTTAATGAGCCCGGTAAACCATATAAGTTGTCAACATGGGACGGAGATCTACATCATCCACCAAGAGTGGAAAATTTATGAACCCCACAGACCAAGCCCGAAAAGAAGCCCGGAAGAGAGAATTAAAGAAGAACAAAAAACAGCGCATGATGGTACGAGCTGCAGTTTTGAAGATGAAGGATCCCAAACAGATTATCCGGGACATGGAGAAATTGGATGAAATGGAGTTTAACCCAGTGCAGCAACCACAGTTAAATGAGAAGGTGCTGAAAGACAAGCGTAAAAAGCTGCGTGAAACCTTTGAACGTATTCTACGACTCTATGAAAAAGAGAATCCAGACATTTACAAAGAATTGAGAAAGCTAGAAGTGGAATATGAACAGAAGAGGGCTCAACTTAGCCAATATTTTGATGCTGTCAAGAATGCTCAGCATGTGGAAGTGGAGAGTATTCCCTTGCCAGATATGCCACATGCTCCTTCCAACATCTTGATCCAGGACATTCCACTTCCTGGTGCCCAGCCACCCTCCATCCTTAAAAAGACCTCAGCCTATGGACCTCCGACACGGGCAGTTTCTATACTTCCTCTTCTTGGACATGGTGTGCCACGTTTGCCCCCTGGTAGAAAACCTCCTGGTCCTCCCCCTGGTCCACCACCTCCTCAAGTCTTGCAAATGTATGGCCGTAAAGTGGGCTTTGCCCTAGATCTTCCCCCGCAGGCGGGATGAAGATATGTTATATAGCCCAGAACTTGCTCAACGGGGTCATGATGATGATGTTTCCAGCACCAGTGAAGATGACGGATATCCTGAGGACATGGATCAAGATAAGCATGATGACAGTACTGATGACAGTGACACTGACAGGTCAGATGGAGAAAGTGAAGGGGATGAATTTGTGCACCGTGATGATAACGAGAGAGACAACAATGAAGAAAAGAAGTCAGGTCTGAGTGTAAGATTTGCAGATATGCCTGGAAAATCAAGGAAGAAAAAGAAGAACATGAAGGAGCTGACTCCTCTTCAAGCCATGATGCTTCGAATGGCAGGTCAGGAAATCCCCGAGGAAGGACGAGAAGTAGAAGAATTTTCAGAGGATGATGACGAAGATGATTCTGATGATTCTGAAGCAGAAAAGCAATCACAGAAACAGCATAAAGAGGAATCTCTTTCTGACGGCACATCTACTACTTCCTCACAGCAGCAAGCTCCCCCACAGTCTGTTCCTCCTTCTCAGATACAAGCACCTCCCATGCCAGGACCACCTCCTCTTGGACCACCACCTGCTCCACCTTTACGGCCACCTGGACCACCTACTGGCCTTCCTCCTGGACCACCTCCAGGAGCTCCTCCATTCCTGAGGCCCCCTGGAATGCCAGGACTCCGGGGGCCTTTACCCCGACTTTTGCCTCCAGGCCCACCACCAGGCCGACCCCCTGGCCCTCCCCCGGGTCCACCTCCAGGTCTGCCTCCTGGCCCTCCTCCTCGGGGACCCCCACCAAGGCTACCTCCCCCTGCACCTCCAGGCATCCCTCCACCTCGTCCTGGCATGATGCGCCCACCTTTGGTGCCTCCACTTGGACCTGCCCCACCTGGGCTTTTCCCACCAGCTCCCTTGCCCAACCCGGGGGTTTTAAGTGCTCCACCCAACTTGATTCAGCGACCCAAGGCGGATGATACAAGCGCAGCCACCATTGAGAAGAAAGCCACAGCAACCATCAGTGCCAAGCCACAGATCACTAATCCCAAGGCAGAGATTACTCGATTCGTGCCCACGGCATTAAGGGTACGTCGGGAGAATAAAGGGGCTGCTGCTGCTCCCCAAAGAAAGTCAGAGGATGATTCTGCTGTGCCTCTTGCCAAAGCAGCTCCCAAATCTGGTCCATCTGTTCCTGTCTCCGTTCAGACCATGATGTTTATGAAGCTTTCATGAAAGAGATGGAAGGGCTACTGTGACAGCTCTTAATGCCAGAGCGTTTCTGTTCATACCAGAGGTTGGTGGGGAAAGAGGCTCTTACTAAACTTAGTGAAAGAGCGACTTTCACTGTCAGGGTATTTTTAAATTTCAGTTCAAGGAATATCCTAAAGTTTAGCCTTGTTCAGAATTTATTGCATATAAGAGAGGATTATTTCATTCAGAATAAATTGGTTATTGAAGCAGTGCTGCTAACAGTCCATTCCTTTCATACCACCGTTTTCATCCGGTTTGTTCCCCTTCTCCAATTTTTTGGAAACTTGTGATCGAGGGGATCTTGTTACTTATTTGTTTTGATTCTCTTCTTGTGTGCAGTGGGCACTGGAGTAGAGATTTCTGAAAAAAAAAAAAGTTTATTTTACCCCATCTTGCCTTTTGTGTTTGAGTTATTTTAATATTTTCTTGTAAATATTTTATAATATTTTAGTGAAATGGATCGCAATGTCATTTCCTAATACAAAGCAAGATATGTGGGAAGAAAATGTACAATTCTTTGATTAAAATTATTTCCCACTGACCTAAACTTTGAGTGTTTCGTGGAATAAATAAATAAATGTTCTACACCAAAAAAAAAAAAAGTACCCTGAAGAGGGGCGCCTGGGCGGCTGAAAGGTTGAGCATCTGCCTTTGGCCCAGGGGGTGATCTTGGAGACCTGGGGTCGAGTCCCACATCAGGCTCCCTGCATGGAGCCTGCTTCTCCCTCTGCCTGGGTCTCTGCCTCTCTCTCTCTCTCTCTCATAAATAAAATCTTTTAAAAACAACAACAAAGTACCCTGAAGAAAGGAGTCCCTTCAAGCCTTACCCAAGCTATGGTCTAGCACACAAGCCTCCCCTTCATTAAGTTCACCTTGCTAAGTAATATCAAATTCATACATTATAAAACACAATAAGAAATCACAGTTGGGAACGTATGTCTCTATGAAAAAGAGTTGTCCAACTAAGTGTGAACATCTCTTACCAGTTTGGAGGGTTTTCTTTTAAGTAGCTGTTCATTAATTGTTTTTCTTTTATAGCACCTACTAGAAAAAAAAACAGTAGCAGACACATAATGTCTAAGAAAAATTTATGGAAGGAAAATTTTCATTCAAGATGTTCTCCGTTAGTTTATTTTTTTATGCGTTATCCTCACAAGGGCCCATCTTGCTCCCACTCTTCTTCCACCAGACTTCTGAGGATTAAAAGTTGAGAAGTAATGTCCCTTCCAGCCCTGCGGTTTCTGTGAGCTGCTGGAGGGTGAGCACTGTGCAATATTTATCTCTGTACCCTACCCTCAGCCCCTCAATAAAGTATTTGTTGAGTTGGAAAAGCCAGTTGCTCATCAAGCCCAACAGCAAGCTTCAAATTCTTGTCTTTCTCCATAGACTCCACGAGGGGGCAGCAATCCTCCAAAAATTGGCCTATTCTGAGCAAGCTTGTGTTCTAGCTAAAAAAAACAATTCCTGAAGTTCATTAAAAATACAGTAACAATTACAATTTATTAAATACTTACTTTACTCCTAGCCTCGGCACTGTTAATAATCCAATATTTAAGAACTCTGTTCAAAACATTCAACTGAATTAAAAAACGACAACCACACATGCAACAAATAAATGTGAAATATTGCAAATTACACTCTGAATTACTTCTGAACACAGAAGCCTCATTGTCTTTACTTGCCAGAACTGCCTAGAGAAGACCTTCCCGTCCCTCAGCCGAAATTCGCATGACAATCTTCTCTGTGAGTGGAGAAAAGAGCCCTTCACCTTTCCATTCACCACTCGCTCACCCACTTACCAAATACCTACTGAGCAACTGCTGTGCGCCAGGCACTGTGCGGGACACAAAAAAAGTAGGCAAATCCAGTTTGGACTACCTGGCTGTAGTCCAGGTGTCTATAGGAGTGAAAATCATCTCTCTAACACCAATAAGTGCAAAAGAATAATTTGGGGCTAGATGAAACTTAAAGCAATTTTCTTGATTCCCTTGCTCTCTGACTCTATTTGTAAAGCACCTGTCTACTGGAAGAACCTCTGCTTATTTAATCTTAAGAGTTTTTAGCTCAGCCAAAAAGAGCCTCATCCTAAATATCCCACCAGGAAGAGTGGCTTTCCAGGGAACAGAGGGCAGCTTTCCAGGCAGGGATGGGTGGCTTGACCAAAGCTGATTTAGTCAAAAACTATTTGGCCTGCATAGTATTTTCATTGTTCTTGGGGTTTTTTGTTTGGGTGGTTAACTTATGCAAACATTTAAAACTTGGAAGAAGTTGGACTTATAGTCCAAGGTGGCAATGTAAAAAGACCCTGAACTCCCCTCCTCCACAGACATATCAAATCTATCCCACTTATAGAGCAATTCCCCCTGAAGAAGGAATGAGGGCTGACTGAGAAGCTTCTGCAAATCATAGAGAGACACACACCCTCCTCCCCCACCCCCCGCCAGAGAATGTCAAGAGATGGAGACACAGTAACAAGAGGAACCCCCATCCCTGATGCTGTTAACTACACTGGAGAGGGATGGTACCCAGACACTGAGCAAATTTATCTGCCCTGAGGCACAGAAAAAAAAAAAGCTATAGCTTAAAAGGGCAGTGCCTGGGTGGCTCAGTAGGTTAAGTGTCTGACTCTTGATTTTGGCTCAGCTCACCACCTCAGCATCATGAGATTGAGCCTGCATCAGGCTCCACACTGAGTATGGAGCCTGCTTGAGATTCTCTCTCTCCATCTCCCTCTGCCCCCACCCACCTGCTTGCTTTCTATCAAAAAATTTTTTATTTTAATTTAATTAAAAAATAAAAAAACAAAAGGGCACCTAGAATATAAAGGAGCCCCAGAACTCTGCCAGACTGTGTGGGAGCTGCTGGAATGCTCTCAAGGTTAGAGGAATTGGTAAGCACCAGAGTTTATGTACCCCCTCTACCTCGATAGTGTGGACAGGAACAGGGTCGGCACCGGCGCAGCTGGCCTGCCACGACAGTGAGCCCCAGGCCCCCAGCCCATACCATCCCCAGCCATCCCATGAAGGCAGCCTCAGGATGGTGCACACTGAAATGCCCCTGGTCAGTATTCACTATAGCTCCAGCCATTTCACTAAGCTGACACAGATGTGAAGCACCCTAGAACACTCCAGACCCATATTACTTTGGCTCCAGATGACTTCTCAAGGTATGCCAAACACAATGCAACCCAGGACCCCCTGGGACACACTGATCTTGGGTCCAGTCACCCTAGCCAGGTACCACCTGTACGAAAGACCCTAGAATCCTCTGGCCTGTGCCCACCTCACTTTTAGTTATAATGCCCAGATGCTCCCTGCACAAGACAACCTGAAACACCCTGGGCCTTGTACTCACTTCAGATTTAGGTATCCTGCCAAGGCACCCTCTGCAGAGAGCATCCCAGGACCACCCTATCCTATGCCTGCTTCAGTTCTAGCCATCCCAATAGGACATTCCAGCACAGAGTGTCCCAATGACAGCAACAGCTTCAATCAATCAACCAAAGTCACTAGGGATGAGTTGTCTTCACAGGGAATGACCATACACTCAAGACCATTCCTTCAAGGTTAGAAGATGTTCCATCTAATTCATAGATACAAACACAGAAAGTCAAGCAAAATGAGGAGACAGAGAAATATGCTTCAAACAAAAGAAGAAAACAAAAACTTCAGAAAAAGAACTAAGTGAAACAGAGATAACCAATCTACCTGATAAAGAGTTTAAAGTAATGGTCATAAAGATGCTAACAGGACTGAACAGAAGAGTGGATAAACTCAGAATTTCAACAAAGAGATGGAAAATATAAAAAAGAATCAATCAGACTTGAAGAGTACAATAAATGAAATAGATGGCAGGATAAGAGAAAGCACCCAAGCTGAACAGCAAAAAGAAAAACAATATTTTAAAATGAGGGTGGGAGGGGATCCCTGGGTGGCTCAGCAGTTTAGCACCTGCCTTTGGCTCAGGTTGCGATCCTGGAGACTCGGGAATCAAGTCCCACATCAGGTTCCCCATATGGAGCCTGCTTCTCCCTCTGCCTGTGTCTCTGCCTCTCTCTCTCTCTCTCTCTCTCTCTCTCTCTCTCTCTTTCTCTGTCTCTCATGAATAAATAAATAAAATCTTTTAAAAAATAAAATAAAATGAGGGTGGGAGAGACTGAGAAGATGGCAGAGTAAATGGCCCCTAAGCTTGCCTCATCCCGTGGATACAACTAAGTAACACATCAGCATAAACAACCCAAGAAATAATCCAAAGACTATCAGAATAAACTCCACAACCAAAGATTAGGAAGGGTCTACATCAAGGAAGATAGAAAGGACAAAGACACAGTTTGGGAACAAAAAGGAGATCCCCCCAGAAAAATCAATCCAAGGAGGTCTGCACCAAGACACATACTGATTAAAATGGCAGAAAGTAGTGATTGAGAAAAAATTTTAAACAGCAAGAGAAAAGGACACAGAAAAGGAGAAACACAATAATGCCATCAGCAGATTTTTCAGCAGAAACTTTACAGGCCAGAATAAAATGGTATGATATATTCAAATTGCTGAAAGAGAAAAATCTGCAGCCAAGAATTCTCTATCTAGCAAGGCTATCATTCAGAATAGAAGAGATAAAGAGTTTCTCATACTAACAAAAACTAAAGGAGTGCATGACCACTAAACCACCACTTCAAAAATTATTATAAGGTAGTCTCTGAGTGGAAAGGAAAGAATATAAGTGAGAGTATGAAAAGTAAAAACACAAAAGCAGTAAAAATAAGTATTTCTGTAAAAATTAGGCAAGGGATTCACAAAATAAAAGGATGTAAAATAGGACACCATAGAACTAAAATGTGGGGGGAGAGGAATAAAGAATGGGTTCAAATTTAAGCAACTATCAACTTGAAATAGACTGCTATAAACAGAAGATATTACACACAAAGCTAATGGTAACCACAAATCAAAAACCAGTAATAGATATGCAAAGAATAAACAGAAAGCAACCCAAGTATATCACTAACAAAAGCCAACAAACCATGAAAGAGAGCAAGAAAAGATCAGAGAAAAAATATAAGAACCACAAAACAAGTAAAAAATGGCAATAAATATGTATCTATCAGTAATAACTTTGAATGTAAATGGACTCAATACTACAATCAAAAGGCATAGAGTGACGGAGTTGGAAAAAAAAAAAAAAGACCCATCTACATGCTGCCCACAAAACACTCATTTCAGATTAAAGACATGTGTAGACTGAGAATGAGGGAATAGAGAAACATTTATTACGCAAATGGAAACATAAAGATAGCCAGGGTAGCAAAACTTATATTGAGCAATATAGATTTTAAAACAAAGACTATAATTAGAGACAAAAGGAGGGGACGCCTGGGTGGCTTAGCAGTTATGTGCCTGCCTTAGGCTCAGGGCATGATCCTGGAGTCCTGGGATCAAGTCCCGCACAGGGCTTCCAGCCCGGAGCCTGCTTCTCCCTCTGCCTATGTCTCTGCCACCCCCCTCCCCGTGTCTCTCATGAATAAACAAATAAAACCTTAAAAAAAGAGAGACAAAAAGAGACACTATATACTAATAAAGGGAACATTCCAACAAGAGAACATAACAATTGTAAATATTGGACAGTAACATGATAATAGAAGGGGACTTTAACATCCCATTTAGATCGATGAACACATCATTCAAACAGAAAATCATCAAGGAAATAGTAGCTTTGAATGACACACTGGACCAGATGGATTTAACAGATATATTCAGTACATTCCATTCTAAAACAGCACAATACACATTCTTTCCAAGTGCACATGGAACATTTTCCAGAACAGATCACATATTAGGCCACAAGCCTCAAGAAATCCAAAAAGATTGAAGTCATTCCATGCATCTTTTCTGACCACAACAATATGAAAATAGAAATCAACCACAAGAAAAAATCTGGAAAGAGCTAAATACATGAAAGTTAAATAACATGCTACTAAACAATGAATAGATCAACCAAGAAATCAAATAAATCATAATGTACATGGAAATAAATGAAAATGAAAATACAATGATCCAAAATATTAGGGATACAGCGGAAGTGCTTCTGAGAGGGAAGTTTCTATCAATACTGGCCTATCTAAAGAAGAAAAGTCTCAAACAACTTAATCTAACACCTAAAGGAGCTAGAAATAATAGAAAAAACAAACCCAAACCCAGCAGAAGGAAGGAAATAATAAAGATTAGAGCAGAAATAAATAATACAGAAACTAAAAACAATAGAACAGATCAATGAAACCAGCAGGCGATTCTTTGAAAAGATCAACAAAGTTGATTGATTTCTGACTGGAGTCATAAAAACAAACAAAAAACAGATTGAGAGAGTGAACCCAAATAAACAAAATCACAAATGAAGGAAGAGAAATAACAATCAACACTACAGAAATATAAACAATTGTAAGAGAATATTATGAAAACCTACGTACAAATAAATTGGACAACCTAGAAGAAATGGATAGATTCCCAGATATATATGACCTACCAAAAATGAAGCAGGAAGAAATAGAAAATTTGAACAGATTGAGTACCAATAATGAAACTGAATCAGTAATCAAAAGACTCCCGACAAACAAAAGCCCACGACCAGATGGCTTCAAAGGTGAATTTTATCAAACATTTGAAGAGTTAATACCCATCTTAAACTATTCCAAAAATTGGAGAGTAAGGAAAATGTCCAAAGTCATTCTATGAGGCCAGTGTCAACCTGATAAGAAAACCAGATAAAGATACCACCAAAACAAACAAACAAAACTACAGAATGCAATGAACATAAATGCAAAAATCCTCAACAAAATACCAGCAAAGTGAATCTAACAATACATTTTATACCACGACCAAGTAGAATTTATTCCCAGGATGTCAGGGTGATTCGGTATTCACAAAACAATCAACATGATACATCATATGAATAAGAATAAGATTAAAAACTATATGATCATTTCAAAAGATGCAGAAGAAGCATTTGACAAAGTACAACAACCATTCGTGATAAAATCCCTCAACAAAATAAGTCAAGGAAAGAAGGCCTCAACGTAAAGAAGACCATATTTGAAAAACCCACAGTGAACATCATACTCAATGGGAAGAAACTGAGAGCTTTCCCCCTAAAATCAGGAACATGAAAAGGACATCTACTCTCACTACTTTTATTCTGCATGGTACTAGAAGCCCTAGTCATAGTAAATAGCAACATAAAGAAATAAAAGGCATCCAAATTGCTAAGGAATAAGTAAAACTTTCATTACTAGTTATAGATGACATACTATTTATAGAAAACCTAAAGACTTCACCAAAAAACTTTAGAACTGATAAATGAACTCAGTAAAGTTGCAAGTTACAAAATCAATGTTCAGAAATCTATTGCATTTCTATACACTAATAATGAATTAGAAGAAAGAAAAATTAAGGAACCAATTTCATTTATAATTGCACCAAAAATAATAAAATTTCCAGGAATAAACTTAACCAAAGAGGTGAAGGATTTACACTCTGAAAACTATAATACATTGATGAAAAAAAACTGAAGACAAGACACAGAAATGGAAAGATGTTCCATGCTCATGATATAAAATATTGATAAAAATGTCTATACTACCCAAAGCAATCTACATATTTAGTCCAATCCCTATCAAGATTCCAACAACATTGGGGCACCTGGGTGGGTCAGTCATTGGAGCATCTGACTCTTGATTTCAGCTCAGGTCATGGTCTCAAAAGAGTCATGGGATAGAGCCCTGGGTTGAGCTTCCCAAAGGGGTCAGTGCTCAGTGTGGAGTCTGCTTGTATTTCTCCTTCTGCTCCTCCCCACATTTGTGCTTTCTCTGTCTCTAAAATAAATAAATAAAATCTTTTAAATAAATGCTAATAGCATTTTTCACACAACTATAACAATTGATCCTAAAATTTCTATGAAACAACTAAAGACTCCAAATAGCTAAAACAATCTTGAAAGTGACAAACAAAACTGGAGGTATCACAATTCCAGGCTTCAAGTTATATTACAAAACTGTAGTATGGTACAGGCAGAAAAACAGATCAATGGAACAGAATAAAAAATCCAGAAATAAACCTGCAGTTATATGTTTAATTTATCCTCAACAAAGAAGAAATGAATATACATTTGGAAAAAGACAGTCTTTCCAACAAATGGTGTTGGGAAAACTGGATAGCTACATACAAAAGAATGAAATTAAACCACTTTCACTATACACAAAAATAAACTTAAAATGGATTAAAGATTTAACTGTGAGACCTGAAACCATAAAAATCTTAGAAAAGAGCATAGACAGTAATTTCTCTGACATCACCCATAGCAATATTTTTCTAGATAGACCCCATAGGGCAAGGGAAACAAAAGCAAAAATAAACTTTTGGGACTACATTAAAATAAAAAGCTTCTGTCCAGTGAAGGAAACAATCAACAAAACCGAAAGGCAGCCTCCTGAGTGGGGAAAAGATGTTTGCAAATGATATATCTGATAAAGGGTTGGTATCCAAAATATATAAAGAACTTATAAAACTCAACACCCAAAACACAAATAATCCAATCTGAAAATGAGCAGAATACATAAACAGACATTTCTCCAAAGATGACACATAGATGGCCAAAAAATACATGAAAAGATGCTCAACCTCAATCAGTATCACAAAACGCAAATCAATACTACAATGAGCTATCACCTCATACCTGTCAGAATGGCTAAAATCAAAAACTCAAGAAACAACAGGTATTGGCAAGGATGTGGAGAAAAAGGAACCTTCCTGCACTATTGGCAGGAATGCAAACTGATACAGCCACTGTGGAAAAGAGTATGGAGTTTCCTCAAAAATTAAAAAATAGAACTACTCTATAATCGAGCAATGGGAATACAGGGTATTTGCCCCCAAAAATACAAAAACAGTAATTCAAAGGGATACATTCATGCATGCATGTGCACACATGCACACACATACACACATGCATGCACACAGGAATATTATTCAGGTATAAAAAAGAATGAAATCTTATCATTTGCAATGACATGGATAGAGCTAGAGTCTAATGCTAAGTGAAATAAGTCAATCACAAACAAATACCATATGATTTCACACATATGTGGAATTTAAGAAACAGAACAAATGATCAAAGGAAAAAAAAAGACAAACCAACAAACAGACTCTTTACTACAGAGAACAAACTGATGGTTACCAGAGGTGAGGTGGGTAAAAGGATGGGATAAATAGGTGATGGGGACTAAGAAGAGTACTTGTCATCATGAATGCTGGTGATATATGGAATTGTTGAATTTTTATATTGTACACCTGAAACTAATATAACATTGTATACTAACTATACTAGAATTACAATTAAAACTTAATAAACAAGAAGCACCTAGGTGGCTCAGTTGGTTAAGCATCTGACTCTTGATTTCAGGTCAGGTCATGATCTCAGAGTTGTGAGATCCAGCCTCGTGTTGGGCCCCACACTCAGTGTGGAGTCTGCTTGAGATTTTCTCTCTCCCTCTTCCTTGGCTCCTCCTGCCATTCACATGCACTATAAATAAATAAATAAATAAATAAATAAATAAATAAATAAATAAATAAGTAAGTAAGTAAGTAAGTGAGTAAGTAAGTAAGTAAAATCTTAAAAACAACAACAAACAAAAATAAAATAAAATGAGGATAGAGTACAGGATCTCTTAGATAAATAACATCAAGCAAACACACATTTGCACTATAGGGTCCCAGAAGGAGAAGAGGAAAAAAAGGGGGCAGAAAGCTTATTTGAAAAGTAATAGCTGAAAAAATCCCTAACCTGGGGAAGGAAACAGACATCCAGGTTCAAGAAAGACAGAGAGTCCCACATCATGAACCCAAGGAGGTCCACATCATATACATAATAATGAAAATGTCAAAGATGAAAGAGAGAATTCTAAAAGCAGCAAGAGAGAAGCAACTAGTCATACATAAAGAAAACCCCAAAAGGCTATCAGGTGATTTTTCAGCAGAAATTTTACAGGCCAAAATGGAGTGACATGATATATTCAAAATGTTGAAAGGAAAAAAAACAACTTACAACCAAGAATATTCTATTTAGCAAGAAAAGCATTCAGAACTGAGGATGGCATAAATAGTTTCCACAGGAATATTATTCAGGTATAAAATAATATTCCCAAACAAAATCAAAGAGTTCATCACCACTAATCTAGCCTTCTTTAAATGGAACAGAAAAGGCCATACTTAGAAAAAAATTTAAAAAGGAAAATCTTCGAGGGCACCTGGCAGGCTCAGTCAATAGAGTGTGTAACTCTTGATCTCAGGGTTATGAGTTTAAGCCCCACACTGGGTGTAGAGCTTTCTTAAAAATAAAATCGTAAAAAAAAAAAAAAAGGAAATAATTTCATGAGTAAAATCAAACATACAATAAAGGTAGTACAGCAACCATTTATAAAACTAGTATGAAGTTTAAAAGACAAAAGTAGTAAAATCAATAATATTTACACAATTAACTAAAAATTGGGGTGCCTAGATGGCTCAGTCAGTTAAGCATCAGACTCTTGGTTTCAGCTCAGGTCATGATCTCAGGGTCATGGGATCGAGCCCCATGTTGGGCTCTGCACTCAGCGTGGAGTCTGCTTTAGATTCTCTCTCCCTCTCCTTCCCACTCACTCTCTTGCTCTCTCAAATAGTCTTTTAAAAATTAGTTAAGAGGACTTAAAAAACAAAAAGATGTAAAATATTAAAACAAATACATAAAATGTAGATGAATGACAGTGAAGTTCTTTTAGAATGTGTTCAAACTCAAGTTATACATAGAATGCTATATACATAGGATGTTATGTACAAACCTCATGGTAACCACAAACCAAAACCCTTAATAGACACACAGAAAATAAAGAGAAAGAAAGCCTCAAAAAAAAAAAAAAAAAGTCATCAACCATAAGGAAAGAGAGGAACAGAAGAACTACAAAAGTAACCAAAAAACAAGTAATAAAATGGCAATAAGTACTTATCAATAATTCCTTTAATTTGTAAATAGTCTAAATGCTCCAATCAAAAGACATAATGAGATGGATAAAAAAAAAAAAAAAAAAAAACCTGAGACCCATCTATATGCTGCCTACAAGAGACGGACTTCAGGACTAAAGACACATGCAAACTAAAAGTGAAGGTATGGAAAAGTGATCCCACACAAATGGGAGGAGGGGAGCCAGGGTAGCAATACCTGTATCAGACAAAATAGACCCTCAAACAAAGGCTGTAACAAGAAGCAAAGAAGGGCATTACATAATGACAATGGGATCAGTCCAACAAGAGGATATGACAATTTTAATAACTATGTACCCAACATTGAGTACCTGAATATATAAAGCAAATACTAACCGACATGAAGGGAGAAGTTGAGAGTAGTACCATACCAGTAGCAGTACAATACTAGTACTTAACACCCCACTTCATCAGTGGATAGATCATCCAAGCAGAAAATCAATAAGGAAACTGGGGATTTTTTCTTCCTCCCCTCTCCCAGCAACAGTGTTTTTGAATGACACATTAGACCAGATGGGTTTAAGAGATATGTACAGAATATTCCATCCAAAATCAACTGCACAGTTTCTTTCCAGTGCACATGGAACAGTCCCCAGCATAGATCACACATTAGGCCACAAAACAAGTCTCATTAATTTTAGAAGGAAATCACATCAAATATCTTTTCCAACCATAACACTATGAAACCAGAAATCACAAGAAAAAAAAAAAAAAAACGGAAAAAACACAATGTTAGGCCACACAACAGGTCTCAATAATTTTAAGAAGATTGAAATCATACCATGCATCTTTTCTGACCACAATAGTATGAAACTAGAAATTATTTTTTAAAAAAACTGTAAAGAACACAAACACATAAAGACTAAACAACATGCTACTAAATAACCAATGGGTCAGTGAGGAAATCAAAGAGGAAATCCAAATATACGTGGAGACAAGTGAAAAATAATACACAACAATCCAAAACAAAGTCTTTGGGATGCAGTAGAAGCAGTTCTGAGGGGGAGATTTATAGTGATACAGGCCTACCTCAAGAAACAAGAAAAATCTCAAACAACCTGATCTTACATCTAGAGGAACTAGAAAAAGAACAAAACACAAAATTAGTAGAATGAAGGAAATAATAAAGATCAGAGCAGAAATAAATGAAATAGGAAGAAAGAAGAAAGAAAGAAAGAAAGAAAGAAAGAAAGAAAGAAAGAAAGAAAGAAAGAAAGAAAGAAAAGAAAAGAAAAGAAAAGAAAAGAAAAGAAAAGAAAAGAAAAGAAAAGAAAAGAAAAGAAAAGAAAAAAGAGAAGAGAAGAGAAAAGAAAAAAGAAAAGGCAGGTAAGCTGAATGAAACGAAAAGCTGGTTCTTTGAAAAGATAAACAGAATTGATAATCTTCAGCCAGACTCATCAAGAAAAAGAGAAATGACCCAAATAAAGTCAGAAATGAAAGGTAACAGGCACCACAAAAATAGAGGGGATTTAGGGTGTCTGGGTGGCTCAGTCAGTAGAACGGCCAACTCTTGATTTCAGCTCAGGTCATGATCTCACAGTCCTGGGACTAAATCCCACATCAGGCTCCACACTCAGCAGGCAGGCAGCTTGAGGATCCTCTCTCTCTTTCTCTTGCTGCCCCTCCCCCTGCTCATACTCTCTCACAAGTAAATAAATAAATCTTTTTAGAAAGTACAAAGAATTACAAGAGATTACTACCAAAAATTATACACCAACAAACTGGACAATCTAGAAAAAAAATGAATAAATTCCTAGAAACATATAATCTTCCAAAACTGAATCGGGAAAAAATAGAAAATCTGAACAGACTGATTACTAGTAACAAAAATGAATTGGTAATCAAAAACCGCCAAATGAACAAAAGTCCAGGACCAGATGGATTAACTAAGTGGCAAATTATACCAAATATTTAAAGAAGAGTTAATATTTATTCTCCTCAAACTGTTTCAAAAAATTGAAGAGGTAGGAAAGCTTCCAAAAACATTCTATGAGGCCAGCACTACTGATACCAAAACTAGACAGACGACACACTACAAAAAAAGAAAACCACAGGCCAATATTCCTGATAAACATAGATATAAGAATCCTCGGCAAAGTATTAGCAAATGAGGGATGCTTGGGTGGCTCAGCTGGTTGGACACCCAACTCTTGATTTCGGCTCAGGTCATGATCTTTGGGTCATAAGATTGAGCCCTGTGACGGTGCCCACACTGGGCACCAAGCCTGCTTGGGATTCTCTCCCTCTCCCTTGGCCCATCCCCTCCCCTCCCCCATGCCACGCACATATGCTCTCTCTCTCTCTCTAAAAAAATATACATATATGAGCAAACCACATTCAACGATACAGGTGTCAGAGGGATGGAGTCTAACCCTTCTCTGTACCCTTTACTGGCCTCTCAAAGTGCCTTGGACATTCTAAGTTGAGGGTCTCTGAGTGTCACCTCTAGGGACCAAGTAAGAGCTTGATGAGTGAAGAGGATTGAAGGAAGAGGGTGTGTGGAGGAGACAGCCCTAAGATTCTTGAACAGGAATGTAGATAGTGTGGCCAGAGCTTTGGATTTTTATTACAGTTACCTTGAAATAAATTTAAAAATTCTATAGTAAGGGAAAACATGAGCGTGTTTCCATGTAGGACACCTGTTAGATGACCTATCCTTACTCCCACAGCCACTGAATGGCAAGGCCTGGGCTCTAATCCAGGAGTCCTAACTCCTAGTCCCAGCAGGGCTCCAGTAGAAACAGATGGCACATTCAAATTGGGTAATTAAGAAGATTTTAATAAAGGGACCATTTATGAAAGTTGGTGAAGGTCTCAGGAAACCGAAGGAGAGAGTGCAGTATCTCTTCCCATGTTCCCCTCCACCTCCACCCACCAAGCAAGAGTGGGGAGCTGCTCTCACCCCTCCCCACCAGCCTTCCTAGAGCAAGTGGAAAGAACAGTCATCATTCCTGGAGAAGGTAGGAGTGCAATAACAGTTGGTGGACAAGAGTTATGGCCTGGGATAGAGGGGCGCAGCAATCCTGCAGAACTCGAGGGAGAAGGAAATAAGTAGCCCTACCCCAATATTCTCCCTCTCCCCAATTATTCAAACTCAGCACTCAGGTGTGTAAGGGGGTCCATGGATGCCAAAGTTCATGGCAGTCCCTTAAGATGGAAACCAGGGTAGAAGCAGGTAGGGAGTGGGCCCCACTTTTTCTCCAGGACAAAGACAAGACCTCAACATACTCCTACCCCACCTTAATTTAGCCCCCAGAACACTGTCCTCTGCCCCAAGCATCAGGCCAAAACATCAGATTGTCAACAGACACGGAGGAGAAAAAATTAACAGGAATAGCTTGGCTTAGCATTCCAGACACTTTGCACACATCACCTCCAATCCTGACAACCCTACAAAGGGGCAGAAGGAAGGAATTTCTGTCTATAACCAAAGAAATTGGGGTACAGGATGGTAAGGACTTGGCAAAGGACACCTACTTTATAAATGGCAGGGGCAGGATTCAAACTCGGTGTCACTAGCTCCAAAACCTAAAACGTTCATCAGTTGTGCAGGAAAGAGTTAACAAAGCAGGCTTGAGATTTGTAAAAAGCCTACTTGCAAAGTCAGCCTTCAGCTGGCATCAGAGAACTTGAATTTCAGGAGGGCCCTTGGCATTCGCCGAACTGAAATACGGCGCACTGGGCCTGAGCTGTACACTGTGGTTTACCCTGAACACCTGCTCTCCTTCGGGGAGTCTGGAACTTTGGTATGCGCCAGGCAGAGCATGTGTACGCGTCCAGGCCCCAGTGAAAATCTGGGTGTGGAGTCTCTAGGCTCTTCCCTGGTAGACCTTCTGCACACATTGTTGCAATTCTTTGACAAGGGGAGAGGGGTGCTGGGAGTGAAACCCATCCTCTGGGAGAGCCATCATAGAAGCTCGCACCTGGTTTCCTCAAGACTCTGCCCCATGTACCTTTTTCCTTTGCTGATTCTGCTTTGTATCCTTTGCTGTAATAAATCACTACCGTGAGCTCAGCTGTATGCTGATTCCTAGCAAGTCACTGAACCTGAGTGTGGCCGTGGGCACCCCTGGAACATCATCACCT
Source organism: Canis lupus dingo (assembly GCF_003254725.2). Classification (NCBI taxonomy): domain Eukaryota; kingdom Metazoa; phylum Chordata; class Mammalia; order Carnivora; family Canidae; genus Canis; species Canis lupus. The sequence continues at coordinate 26,823,133 of NC_064245.1, read as the reverse complement.
CTATCCAGCAACTGAAAGAGGCCTCAGAGCCTATAAAGTGCAAAGACTATAAACAAAGTGCTAGTTCTGCGTCACTAATTAGGACATAAAGGGACATAAGGACCCAAACCCTGAGGCTAATAATGGCTAATTGCCTGTAGAGCCAGGGAGCAGGCTCCAAATGTAGACCATGAGAATGGACACATGTAGCCAACAAGGAGCACATGAGTGGCTTATTTGGCTAGTCCTGCACCGGGAGAAATTTAAGGCAGGGGCACTGCCTCTCAATTCTGCCCTACCCTTCTTTCATCATCACAGAGCCCACAATTTCATCTAGAACACCAAGCCCAGAGTAAGACTACAGCTTCCAGATTTCCTTGTAGTTGAGTGTGGACATATGACTAAGTTCTGGTCAAGAGCATTTAAACAAACAAACAGGGATGCCTGAGTGGCTCAGTGGTTGAGTGTCTGCCTTAGGCTCAGGGCATGATCCTGAAGTCCCAGGATCGAGTCCCACATCAGGTTCCCTGTATGGAGCCTGCTTCTCCCTCTGCCTGTATCTCTGGTTCTCTATCTGTGTCTCTCATGAATAAATAAAATCTTTAAAATATATAAATAAATAAATAAACAAACAAACAAACAAAAACCATAGTATCTTCTGGAATCTTCCTTTAAAGATAGCTGATGTTGGTCCTCAGGTCCCGGGATCTAGTCCCATGTTGGGCTCCCTGCGTGGAGCCTGCTTCTCCCTCTGCCTGTGTCTCTGCCTTTCTCTCTCTCTCTCTGACATGAATGAATAAATAAAATCTTTTAAATAAATAAATACATACATACATACATAAAATAAAGATAGCTGATGTTTCCTCCTCTTTTCCCTCCTCCTAAACTGAATACAGGCTCCAGAAACGATCTTGGGTTGAAGAGAAACTTTGGGAATGGAAATGTCACAGGAGAGAACAAGACAGACATGACATTATGGAGTAAAATTTCGACATCTGGACTTTATTTATTTTTAAGATTTTTATTTATTCCTGAGAGACAGAGAGGCAGAGACACAGGCAGAGGGAGAAGCAGGCTCCATGCAGGGAGCCCCACATGGGACTTGATCCCGGGTCTCCAGGATCACACCCTGCGCTGAAAGTGGTGCTAAACTGCTGAGCCACCAGGCTGCCCTGGACTTTTTTTTTTTTAATGAGAGAGACATTTTTATCTGTGAACTTGGAGCTTTTCTGTTACTCCCAGTTGAATTTAATTACCCCTAAAAAGATTCGAGATAGGCAGCTGTTTATAGTCAGGGTATCCAACATGATAGAATCACCAGGTTTTTTTTGTTTTTTTTTTTAAAGATCAACAGTTTTTTTTTTAATTTTTATTTATTTATGATAGTCACAGAGAGAGAGAGAGAGAGGCAGAGACACAGGCAGAGGGAGAAGCAGGCCCCATGCACCGGGAGCCCGACATGGGATTCGATCCCGGGTCTCCAGGATCGCGCCCTGGGCCAAAGGCAGGCGCCAAACTGCTGCGCCACCCAGGGATCCCGAATCACCAGGTTTTATATCTGAATGGTCATTAGGGACTATTTTTTTTTCCAACATCCTCATTTTACAGTTGGAGAAACTGAGGCCTGGTCACCTCTGGTTTGCCAGGGTCACATGGCTAGTTAGGAACAGAGCTGGGACTGGGTTCTAGGTTTGGGGACTTGCAGAGTCATGCTCCTTCCTACTCTGGGAGTTGCCTTAGAGGGGCCAGGTTAGCGGTCAGGTATGAAAGGTGGTTTCCCTTCAGGACACTCATGTTTGAGTGTCCTGAGGGGCTAATAGAGCGTATGTAACAAAAGCCCAAGGGTCTCCAGGGAGGCCATCCCCACTTCCTGTCTTGGCGAAGACCCAAAGTGGAAGACAGGCACATCCTGGGACTTCAGAGGCCCTTACTTCCCTTCTCCCCACCTTCCTTCCCTTACCTGATGTCATGCCTTCATCTTCCCGCAGAGTTCAAAGCCGGTTTCCTGGGTGTGCCTGCCTCAGGTGGGCTACAGAGCAGAGCCCGGGCTGTGTTTCAGCCTCGCCCGTGCCTCATGGCCCGCTGCCTGTAGGAAGCGCGCAGCCCCAACAACTCTATACAGGGGCCCTGGTCTACGTCGGGCTTGAGAAAGAGCTCATAGAGATTCAACCTACTTCTCAAAGCACGCTAGGCCTTGCTTACATCAGTGTTCCTCCCGAAAAACATTGTGGCAGACGTGTCTGCTGGCCTGTCCATCTCTCTTACCCCTGGTCACCCACGGATGTCTAACTGCCAGCACCTGTAGTTGTTTCAGAGCATTCTCTGGAACTCAGCAGCAGGCTAGAAAAGCAGGGGAATTAAGTGGTAATTGCCTCTTAATTCCCCTGCCTCTGTCTCTCCTCCCCGTCTAGGGTTCCCTGACCTCCAAATAAACAAGTTGTACTCGAATCCTTATCTCAGGGTCGGCTTCTGGGTAAACCAAAGAGAAGTAAATGTCCCTCAGCACTAGCCCACTCAGATTATACTTAATCCAGGTCGGGGAGGCTTGCGTGGACACCCTGTGCTCATGAGCACAAACACACATATACATACGGAGAACTTCTCTCTGAACCAACCATCCCAAAGAGATCCATATTCCTCAGCCACTTGGCTGGGCCTTCCTGCCCCTCCATGAATAGCCCGGAAGACCAGTAAGTGAAATGAAAACTAGAACAATGAAGGAATAACGGTACTGGATCTCTTCGTCTTTTTAACCCTACCCACCATCCACACCACACCATCCACATGACTCCCAGCTTACAGACCTGAGTAAGCGCTCATAAAACATCTGTTAATCAGACAAGCAATGGAAGCGGGCAGCCTCTGCTCCACAAAGCTCCATTCCTAATCCTCCACTATATTATCTTTCTGGGCACTAAGGAGGATTTCCCCACCCCTACACTCTCTGCAAATAATGGTGCAGAAGCACTTGGTCTTTCAAACTATTCTGCATCCTCGGGAGAACGTGCCAGAAATATGCTCTTCAAACAGCCTGCTTATTCACAAATACATTTCCATTTTAGCAAGCCCAGCTGTCACTCCTGCTGGAGGCCCGCTGGCTTACTGAGGCCTGCTGGTCTCGCCCTTGCCACCTGCCCAAAGGGAAAATTAATTCACAGAAACTTAAGAGTGCCTAATTTAACTTCCCTTCCAATCAAAAGATCCTCTCAAAAGCCTCAACAGCTGTCATCGAACTATTTCATGAATACTTCAAATAACAGGGAACCCACTACTATATGCCATCGCCTATCTGTGGTTGGAGGGTTCTAATTATTAAGTTTTTCTTTTTTTTTAATTTATTCATGAGAAACACAGAGAGAGAGAGAGAGAGAGAGAGGCAGAGACACAGGCAGAGGAATAAGCAGGCTCCATGCAGGGAGCCCGATCTGGGACTTGATCCTGGGGCTCCAGGATCACATCCCGGGCTGAAGGCAGGCACTAAACCGCTGAGCCACCCAGGGATCCTAACAGTTTTTAATAATAGACTTTTACTATGCACCAGGCACTATTAAAAGTGCTTTATGTGTGAACTTACTTCATCACAACCATCCCATGAAATAGCTGCTATTCATCATCCCATATCACAGCACAGAGAAGGTAAGAGCTTGCTCAAGATGACAGAGTGGCCAAGTGGCAGAATGAGATTTCAAACCAAGGACTCACTCCAGAGTCTTCTTGTATTGCCTTTTTCTCATTGGGGGCAGAAATCTTTCACCATATAACCTAGCCTTTTTAGGCCCAGATCCCTGTGAGATTATGATGCCAGCCAAGGACCCTCTCCTTGGTAATGTGCATACGGACACAAAATTTTGCATATATTTTCAAGGAGTCCATCCACCCCATCCCATAACACCCAGGTTAAAAATTTCTGCCAAATCCCTATCAAGATTCCAATGGCATTGTTTTACAGAAGCAGAAAACAACACTCCTAAAATTTACATAAAACCAAAGAAGACCCCAAATAGCCAAAGAAATCCTGAAAAAGAAGAACAAAGCAGGAGGAATCACACTTCCTGATTTCAAGCTGTACTATACAGTTATATATGTCAAAACAATGTGGTATTGGCATAAAAACAGACACATAGACCAAGGGACAAAATCTAGTGCCAAAAATATAAGCCTAAGCATATACGGTCAACTAATATTTGACAAGGGAGCCAAGAACACTCAATGGAGCAAAGACAGTCTCTCCTATAAATGGTGCTGGGATAATTCTGTTGCTCAGAAGCTTCCCAGTCTATGGTGTTTTATTATGCTGCCTGAAAGGACCAGGTCAATATGCATCCATGAAACAAGAACAGAATGCTACATCTAGGGAAGAAAAGGAATAATCAGAAAACAGAAAAGAGCTCTTGCAAGTGAGAATTACAATAGCTAAAATAACAAAATCAACAGAAACTGTGAAGGATAAAAAGGAAACCTATCCAGGCAAGGCAACAAAATAAAGAGGTAGAAAATGGAAGAGAAAAAGATGACCAATCTAGAAGGCTCAGTGTCTACCTAACAGGAGTCCTGCAGAAAAGATCAGAGACAGCTTCCAGGACAGAAAGTTTCACTGGCCAAGCCAAAGGCAAGTGCTCCACCCACAGCTGGGTAGGGAGGCGAGGATCTGGCCTCTTTGGGTTCTAGAGGACAAGGGTGCTGCCTCAAGGATGACTACGCACAGGAGTAGGGTCCTCGGCAGGAAAGTAGCAGGTGCTGTTGTAAATGAGGGGAAATGATGGACGGCCAGAAACTACAAATGCCACACTGCTCAGGGACACACGCAGACTCCTAGTAGGCAAACATTCTTCTCTAACTACTGATAGAACACCTTAAATAGGATCCTGGAATCCTACCAAATGTGAAATCCACCCTCCCCACCCCCCACCACAGACCTTTTGTGTATCATCATAGATAGGTAAGATTTCACATGTATGTCCTACCTGCCAGTTGCTTCACCTGGGCTCCCTCATGAAGGCCTTACAACAAAGCAGCTATATGTGTGTGTGTGTGTATGTGTGTGTGTGTGTGTGTGTGTGTATTAACATCCCCATTTTACAGATGAGGGAACTACTGCCCAGCAAGGTTAAGAAGAAAGTACCATCAGGGCATCTGGCTGGCTCAGTCGGGAGACCATGAGACTCTTGATCTGAGTGTCATGAGTTCAAGCCCCATGTTGAGCATGGAGCTTACTTTTAAATTTTTTTAATTAAAAAAATTTTTTTTAATTAAATTAAAAAGGAAAAAAATTAAAAAGCAAGTCTACCCAACTAATGAGAAAAGCCAGGATCTGGACCAAGTTCATCTGACCATGGAGCAAGCCCCCTTTACCCACACGTGGGACTCTATCCAGTGCTGAGACCTAGATGTCCCACCACACTCAGGACCCCAAAGGGGATTGCAGGTGGGTCATTAAGCAGCCATGACAACTCAGTACAGCCATGCACCAGGAGCATATGGCTCAGCACCTTAGCTCAGGGAGACCCAGGGATTCTCTGTCACCCAGGGAGGGCCAACAGACCTTCTCTGTCACTTTTTAAAACTGACATGTAACATTCATTTCAAGTGTACAACATAATGATTTGATATTTGTGTATGTTGCAAAATGATCACCATACTAAGTCAGTTACCATATATTACCAGTTTGAAATGTTTTCTTGTGATGAGAATTTTTAAGATTGACTCTCTTAGCAACTTTCAAATACATAACATATATTATTAACTATAGTCACAATGGTGCACATAATGTCCCCAGGACTTATTTTATAACTGGAATTATGTATCTTTTGACACCCCCCCTCACTGATTTTGCCTACCCCCTAACTCTGGCAACCACCAGCCTTCCTCTTCCCACATCTCACTCAGGGGATACTGGGGGCTTTGCTCAGAATATGGAACAACCACCTCTACTCTTCCCTGGCTGGGAAGCCAGACAAAGCAGAAACTTGGGTGGTCTTGAGAGCCCCCAGATAGCTGGCCCTGCTTCCTGAGCAGTAACAGACAAGGCCTCCAGTGCTTTACCAGCATGAGAGCAACTATACCAAGAGCATCTGCGACTAGAAGTTTCCATGGGCACAGGACATGTAGGAAGGAGAAGCAGGCTCCATGCAGAGAGCCCGATGTGGGACTTGATCCCAGGTCTCCAGGATCACACCCCAGGCTGAAGGCAGCGCTAAACCGCTGGGCCACCGGGGCTACCTGATATTTACCATCTTGACGTTCCGGAGAATTGGTCTTGGAAATCAAGGATCCTTCTGAGGGGCAGGAGGGAAGGATCTGTCCAGGCCCTGCTCCTTGGCTTGTTGATGGCCATCTTCTCCCTGTGGCTCTTCACATCGCTGTCCCTCTGTGCCCATCTGTGTCCAAATGTCCTGTTTTTACCAAAATACCAGTCATACTGGATCAGGACCTGGCCCAATGACCTTGCTTTAACTTGGTGACCTCTGTTAAACACCCTATTTCCAATAGGGTCATATTCTGATGTGCTGGAGGTTAGGGCTCCAACTTATCTTTCTTAGGGGACATGATTCAATTCATAACGGGTGCTTCAGGGAGGAAGGATGACATGAAAGACTTGCAATTTCCCCATTTGAAGGGGCAGGTTTCCAGGCACAGATAGGCAGGCACTGGGGGGTCTTGCACTTTGTGATTACTGAATAAATTCTAGGATTTGGAACTATAGGAACATCTTCAGAGCCAAAAGATACCACATTGCATAGGCCTTCTCTATGCATGTCCCACACATGGGGACAACAGAATCCTGGCCCCTGAGGACAGTGTCCAGTCATAGACATTGGCTAAAGCCAAGTCCCCAGGTTTTCCCACCAAAGAGGAGATCTGCTGAGATCCACATGAGGACCCTAGTGACGACTGGTTCAGAAGGCAGCAAGCAGCCAGAGTAGGCTAAAAGGGAGGACCCTTTTCCCTATCGCCAACACACACACACACACACACACACACACACACTCAAACACACACACACACACACACACACACACACAGAGGAAACCCCCCACCTCCTGTTTGGGTCCAGGACATAGAGGTAGAGGAAGGAGAGCCACTGAGCCTGAACCTTACATTCATGAAATGGCTTTGTTTTACTTTTGATGTTATTTCCAAATGTGTTTGTTAATGAGCCAAGCTGTGTCTTCCAAAAATTCAAGTATTGAATTTCCTAACCCCCAGGACTTCAGAATGCAACTGTACTTGAAGATAGGGTTTTTAAGGGAGTAATTAAGTTAGAATGAGGTTATTAGGGTAAGCCCTGATCCAACAGGATCAGTGTCTTTATAGTGGACAAAGACACACAGAGAAGACCGTGGGATGACACGGGGAACACACAGAAATCTACGAGCCAAGGAGAAAAGAAGCCAAACCAGCAGGAAGCTTGAGTCACACTTCCAGCCTCCAGATCTGGGAGACGATTTCTGTTGTTTAGGCCACCAAGTCCGTGGTACTTTGTTGATGTAGCTCTAGCAAACTAATATGATGTTAAACCAATATTCACACTTTGTGTGTCTTTCAACACTAATTTTTATTTTTTTATCTTTTTTTTAAGATTTATTTATTTATTTATTCATGAGAGAGAGAGAGAGAGAGACAGGGAGAGAGAGAGGCAGAGACACAGGAGGAGGGAGAAGCAGGCTCCATGCCAGGAGCCCGATGCCGGACTCCATCCCGGGACTCCAGGATCGGGCCCTGGGCCAAAGGCAGGCGCTAAACCGCTGAGCCACCCTGGGATCCCCTCAACACTAATTTTTAAATGTAAATATTAAAAGATGGTCACATTTTCATCTATTCTGACATTTTTGGGGTCCTTAGGTCCATCCCACTCCTAGCCAGAGGCCCAACACGGGGCCTGAACTGACAACCCTGGGGCCAAGACCTGAGCTGAGGTCAGAGCTGGACACCTAACCGACTGAGCCACCCAGGCGCCCTGGCAGGTCGGAAACCACTGCTACCCCTCAAATCTCACAGTGGCTCGGGTCTCTACCTCGGAGTAGCCCCAGTGTCTCGGCTGAGACGACAGGGTCCAGCAGCCCGCAGGCGGCGCTCCGCACATCGGGACGACGGTGCCCGGACACAGCCTGCACATGCGGCCCCGAGCAGCCGGCCCGGGACCCAGGGCCTCGGTGGGCTGGCAACTGCCAGCCCCCCTCCGCCAACCCCCAGAACCGTCTGGAAAATGAAAAGAATACCTTCTGCTCCCTTCCCGGCTCCGGGGGTGGCGTGAGGGGCGGGGAGGGGTCAGCCCTAGGCACCCACGTTGCCGGTGAAGCTTGCCGGGACCGGGCCGGCCTGCAACCTCTGCCCCCAGCGGCACCCTGGGGTGCACCCAGCCCCTGCGGGGAGGGCCAGTCCGGTCCCTGGGGGGAGGGCGCAGCCCCGAGCCCTGCAGTGGCCTGGGGACGCTCGCGCTGCCGTCAGGGTGGGCCAGAGCCCAACGGGCGCAGGGGACCCGGAGTCTCCAGGGCTTTCTGCGGACCCCGGGGCCAGCCGGCTGCTGGGAGGGTGCGCCCCGTCTGGAGCAGGGTGCGCGGCCCTCCTGGGGGCGCAGAGGGGTGCAGCCCCCCACCTGTCTGGGGGAGGGTGCGCGGCCCTCCCGGGAGCGCAGAGGGATGCAGCACCCCCGGCTGTCTGGGGGAGGGTGTACGGCCCTCCCGGGGGCACAGAGGGGTGCAGCCCCCCCACCTGTCTGGAGGAGGGTGCGCGGCCCTCCCGGGGGCGCAGAGGGGTGCAGCCCCCCCGGCTGTCTGGGGGAGGGTGCGCAGCCCTCCACCACCAACCCCCACCGCTGTCTGGAGGGGGGTGCGCGGCCTTCCCGGGGCACAGAGGGGTGCAGCCCCCCTGGCTGTCTGGAGGAGGGTGCGCGGCCCTCCTGGAGGCACAGGGGGGTGCAGCCCCCCCAGCTGTCTGGAGGAGGGTGCGCGACCCTCCACCACCAACCCCCACCCCCCACCGCTGTCTGGAGGAGGGTGCACGGCCCTTCCGGGGGCACAGAGGGGTGCAGCCCCCTACCTGTCTGGGGGAGGGTGCGCGGCCCTCCCGGGGGCGCAGAGGAGTGCAGCCCCCCCAGCTGTCTGGAGGAGGGTGTGCGGCCCTCCACCACCAACCCCCACCCCCCACCGCTGTCTGGAGGAGGGTGCGCGGCCCTCCCGGGGCGCAGAGGGGTGCAGCCCCCCCGGCTGTCTGGAGGAGGGTGCGCGGCCCTCCCGGGGCGCAGCGGGGCGCACGGGGCGGGGGCGCTGAGCCGGCTCTCCATCCATCAGCCGCGCAGTTAGTCCGTAAAGGAGGGCCCTGAAGTCCGCGCGGGCACAGCTCCTCTGGGCCCGTCGCCCCCCAATGGCACCTTCGACCCCCTAATTCTCGAAATCGTGCAACTCACTTCAGCAACGGCAGAAAATGTGGAAAAGTATAAGGAAGGAAATAATCCTGTAATTTTGCAACTCGAAAACAATCTGTTTTAACATTTTGAAAAACGTCCTTCCGCTCTTGGAGGTTTAAGCGTAGCCTGTATACGGATCCCCGCTCGGCTGCCCCGGGTCAATGAAAGCACGATTTTTTTCTTTTCTTTTTTTTTTCCTCCCCACGCCCGAAAGCATGATTTTCAATGCCCCCCCCCCCCCATAGTTTCCCCAGACTCTGAACCACCTGAGGCCAGGACTCTTCTTTTCATATTCCTAGAATTTGACAAACCGTAGGCACTCAACCAAATTTGGGGAAATAAATGAGAATTTCCTGAGTTTACTGTTTACCACATAAAAGAGGATACATTTTTGCTAATTTCAATTCCATTTGAACCTCTGAACGCTAAGTAAGAGTATGACAAAAACTATAAACAGAGGTCAAAGGCAATTACCCTCTGCAAGCAAGGCCGCCTAGAACTCTGCTATGGCTCTTTAACAAACCTTCAGTGAGACTCCCGCCTCTGCTGACCAATGGGGAAAATTCTAGAAAGGAAGGAAATCTTTGATGGTCACATGGCTAGAAGGCGTCATTAGCCACAAATGTAAAAGAAATCAACAGTCCGTCTCATCTGGAAAACCCATGCTGGGGAAGCCTGGGGCTAAGGGCAGTGTGGGACAGAGTGGAAAGCCTCCTGCCGGCTGCAGCAGTACAGTCAGGCCCCTTCCCCTTGGCCCCTCTGGCACACCATCTTGTCTCTCCCCTCCCTGGACAAGCAAGCTAAATTCAATCTCCTTTACAAATTCTAAAACCAGGATTTCCTGTTATAGTCAGGGCCAGAGACTTTCCACCGCCTCTTGCACTGGGGACGATTTTACCTGGGCCTTAAGTCCTAGAACATTGATAGTTTCTGGAAAAGAAATAGAAATGAAAATCTAGCCTTGTGTCCCTCCTCTCACTGAACGGGGTGGGACCGGCCGAGTCAGTCCAGGTCACTACGAACCATACAGAGAACTCCAGTGCATGTTCCCCATTTCCTTCTCTGGGACCTGCGTGGCCTATGTCCATGCCCTGTGGCTGAGGTGGGCTGTGACAGGAGTCCTCCCCTGTGGGCAGAAGCTCAGAAACTGCTGGCTTACCTCCAGGAGGGTGTCCCACACTCCTCCAGGGGCCCTGAAGCAGCCTGAGCCCAGCTGGCATCCCAGCCCACCCAACCCATTCACTCATTAGCAGCCCTTCGCAGAGTCAGACCTGCCCTGGCCTCGAGGACACACTGGAGGACACAGGCTCACGGAGACCAGGCTTCGTCTGCCCCCACCCCCAGCCCCCCTGGCTCTGGCGTGGAGCCCAGAACAGCAGTGACTACACACGTGCCAGAAAAATAACTCCCAGAGAAAATGGTGCTGGGAACTGACTCAGTTTCCTCATTTGTACACTAGGCTAATACTAGTACCTCCCTGGGAACCATTTCGGGGGGCTGGGGAGGGTTAACTGAGGTGTGCCAGGATAGCACTGTGTCTGGGGCCTAGCAGGTATTAAGCACTCACCAACATTAGAAATGCCGAGCGTGATGACGATGATGCCGTAAGTGTGACACAATCGGGAGGAAGGGGCAGATGCTGACTCATTATTACACTGGGCACCCCAACTCCTCGGTTTCAGCAATCCCTTTCTCTGATTTTCAGGGCTTTTTTTTTTTTTTTCCAATCCGTCAGCACAGGACATTCCCTCAGCCCTGAGTGCTCACTATTGTTTTTACTTAAAGCCAACAGGCTGTATTAGTTTCCTGTGGCCGCTGGGAAACATTACCACAAACTGGTATCTCGTAACACAAAAATTATTCTCTCACAGTTCTGGAAGCCAGAAGTCTGAAATCAAGATGTCACACTCGCTCCATGCTCTAGGGCATCCCCCCTTGCCTCTTCCAGCTTGTGGTGACTGTTGGCATTGCTCGGCGTTCCTTGGCTTGTAGCTGCATCACTCTAATCTCTGCCCAGGGGGCACACCACTTTTCTTTCTGTGTTGTTTTTATTTTTAAGATTTTATTTATTTATTCATGAGAGACAGAGAGAGAGAGAGAGAGAGAGAGAGAGGCAGAGACACAGGCGGAGGGAGAAGCAGGCTCCATTCAGGGAGCCCAAGGCGGGACTCGATCCCGGGTCTCCAGGATCACATCCTGGGCTGAAGGCGGCACCAAACCACTGAGCCACCTGGGCTGCCCCTTTCTGTGTTTGTTTTCTGCTCTGGGTGTCTCCTATTAGGACTCTCATCATTCATGTGGATACTCCACGATCATCTCATCTCCAGTTCCCTAACTTCATCACATCTGCAAAGGTAACACGCACAGTTTCTGGGGATCAGAGTGTGGACATATCTGAGGGGAGCCACCTTTCCACCCACTACTCAGGGTAACTAAGAACATGGACTTCAGAATCGCACTGAGCAGGACTCAAATACCAACTTCACCACCACTAATTAATGAGATCACTTTGAAGAAATGACTTTACATCTTTGAGCCTCAGTTCTTGGAAAAGAGCCAACAATGCCAATTGCTCAAGGTCGTTTGTGAGAATTGAATAAGCCAGCCGGTAAGAAGATCTCCCTAAACGCCAGCTTGCCTAAATGGTAGGTTGATCCTACTAAGCTGCCAGCCCTGCTTGTTTCCTTCACTGGTCTCTGTAACACAACTCTGCAAGCATCCCATGCTCAGGGAAGACAGCAAGCCTCCCCAAGTCCATGAGTTTCTGCAGGTGACAGGGAAGTTGGGTTCAAGTTCTCCAGAGATCTGAAAGAGGATGCTAGAGGGCCCAGGAGAGGAGCCCTGGGCAGAGAATAGGGCCACTAGGGCAGGCAAAACTGTACTCAGTTGGCCCTGTTACCGTCCTCTGGAATCCCTCCCTAATGACCTCATTCCTTGGAGTGGACTAGGGGAAGCTACTCTGGAGAAGCCTTGGAATTCATGAGCCTCATTTCCCAGGGTGGCACTTTTCCAGACCTCAAATGGGAATTCACCTAATCATTTCCCCCATTCCAAAACGGCCAGCTGCATTGGCATATTTTATAAACATTACGACATATCCAAATGACCCAGGGAGCTTGCTAATACAGGTTCCTACCCGCTCCCCCTAGACTGGCTGCATGAAGCATTTGTAGAGATAAAAATTAACCATTTCACACAAGTGCCTTAGGTAATTCTGATTCACTTGGAGGAAACCAGCCATGATAATGAAATTATAATCCAACCAACCCATCCATAGACATGGGCTCAGTCTCCAAACTTTCTAAGACCCCGTATGTTAGACTAGAAAGAGTAAGAAGTTGGGAGTCAAACAGGATTGAGATCCAAACTGAGGGCCTTCACATAATAGCTGTGGATCTTGGGCAAATTACTTGACTTCTCTGCATCTCAGCTTCCAGTTCTGTAAAGTGGAAATTATATACCTCCCAGGGTTGCAGTGTTATTTAAATGATTACATAGAATGCCAGCTATAGGTTGAGGCAGAGACTGGTTCACCAATTGGTTCACCAATTCCTTCCCCCATCTTCACTGATACACAGCTAGACTATATTTCCAAACACCCCTGATAGTCTCGTATGACCACGTGACCTGTGTTCACCAAGGAAATGGTGATGTTATGTGCTTGTGCTAGACAAAGACTTAAGGAAGAGACGTACCTCCTTCATGTTTTTTTCCATCTTGTACCAACTGGATGTAGATGACAGGCCCTAGGGAAGACGGGAGCTAGAGTTAGGGAAGGAGCCTGGGTCTCTGAACTACCTGACAGAGGAAAGCCAACAAAACAAGAAAACCTGCCACATATTTTTTTTTGCAAATGAGGACTAAGCCTGTATACTTTTGGAATCTATTTTTCTTTTTAAGGATTTATTTATTTATGAGACAGAGAGAGAGAGCCAGTGCACGAACAGAGAGGGAGGGGCAGAGGGAGAGGGAGAGAAAGACTCTCAAAGAGGCTCCACACTGAGCGCAGAGAGTGATATGGGGCCTGATTTCATGGCCCTGAAATCATGACCTGAGCTGAAACCAAGTGCCCAGGAAATGTTCATCTTCTTTCTGCACCTCCAAATAATAGCTACACATAACCTAGAACTGGTGCAAGAGTTTTATTCTACTCAAAATACCTTTAGAGGATAGAGCATGATCTCTCTGTGGTAGCCTGAACTCTGAAGATGGCCGCTCGGAGATTCCTGTCCACTGGTTATTCAATCAACCAAACACAAAGTACCTTTGTGAAGGAATTCTTCAGATGTAATTAAAGGGCCAAGACAAGTGACCTCAAGATGAGATTATTTCAATGCAACTGATTCAATCACATAAGCCCTTTAAAAGATAGAAAGGGAGGGGCACCTGGGTGGTGCAATTGGTTAGGACTCTGCTCGAGTCCTGATCTCAGGGTCATGATCTCAGGGTCTTGAGATCAAGCTCTGCCTCAGGCTCACTGCTCAGTGCAGAGTCTGCTTAAGTTTCTCTCTCTCCCTTTGCCCCTTCCCCCTGGTCTATCTCTAAAATAAACAAATCTTTAAAAAACAAAGAGGATGCCTGGATGGCGATGTCAGTTAAGTGTCCGACTTTTGGGTTCGGCTCAGGTCATGATCTCAGGGTCATGAGATAGAGCCCCATGCCAGGCTCTCACTCAACACAGAGTCTGCTTGAGACTTTCTCCCTCTGCCCTTCTCCCTTCCCCTGTCCTTTCTAAAATAAATCTTTAGGGGCACCTGGGTGGCTCAGTGGTTGAGCATCTGCCTTCAGCTCAGGGCATGATCCTGGGGTCCTGGGATCGAGTCCTGCGTAGGGCTCCCAGCAGGGAGCCTGCTTCTCCCTCTGCCTATGCCTCTGCTTCTGTGTCTCTCATGAATAAACAAATAAAATCTCTAAAAAAAAAAAAAAGTAAAATAAATCTTTAAAAAAGAAATTAAAAAAAAGAAGAAGGGGAAGGCAGAGAGATTCAACTGTGAGAAGGATCCAGGTGCCTTTGCTGCTTTGAAGATGGAGGGCTGTGTGAGAAGGGCCTGGGGGCAGCTAGTGGCTGGCAGCCAGTAAGGAAACAGTCCTTCAGGTCTACAGCCACAAAGAATTGGATTCTACCAATTACTTGAAAGAAGATTCTTTGCAGAGCTGAAGATAAGAGCTCTGTCTAGACAACATCCAATTCCCAACTTTGTGATACCCTGAGCATAGAATTTAGCCAAGCCCACTTAGACTTCTGACCTTCAGAACTAATTTGTGTTGTTTTAAGCTGCTAAATTTGTGGTAATTTGTTATAGCAGCAAAAGAAAAAGAATACACTCTCTAAATGCAGAGAAGGAGCTAGATAGTTGATATCCAAGTACCCTTTTAGCTTTTCACTTGTGCAGTTCCTAGTGCTTGGTTGTATACTCAGGAGCTTCTTGCCCTATGGTACTTGTAATCTGATGAGAACAGAGTCTGGATGTTAGTTGCAGCTTTATGAGTGGAGACAATCCACTCCCCGCTTCACCAGCCCCTGGATACAAAACTTAGATGTGGCATTGCTGTCAGGAAAGAAAAATAAAGTTGAGCAAAATGATTTCAAAGCCCAGTGTCCTCACCTGATGGTAGCTGAGTTCCCTGCTATGTAGCAAGCTCTGGATAGCCTTTGCCTGTTCTCACCTAGATGGTCTTCATCTATTTCCACCACAATTATTTTTCAAATAGATTTAGGGCTCTAAGATAAAGTAACAACATATTAGGTGTTTTTAGTGATGTAAATTATTCATACTAATTCCAATAATAAAAGGGAAATTTTACATAAGGAGGCTACAGAAGTGTTTTGTGGAACCTCAAGGACAGGAAAGCATGTGGCCACAGGAAGATCCTAGAACCAGAATCTGGGAAAGTGACCAGAGCTCTCTTCCTATCTTGTATCTTGCCTCAGATATCTTTATCTTGTCTTACGGAAAATAGGCTTACTCTCTAGTCCACATGACAAAAAAAAATGTGACTGTGGACATGGCCTGTGTTTAATGGTGATTATCTGGCCTTTGGCAGAGAGACAATTCTCCCTCCTTGCCACTCCCCTATCCTGCTTCCAAATTCCAGGGGAAGAGACACAAACTGGACTACCTTAGGTCAAATGCCATTCTAGAATAACTCACCAACAGAGTTCCCAGCCCCCTAACTCAAGTGGTGAGTGGCTGTGGGCAGTCATATTTGTGAAGGTGACAACCATTGGAAGGAAGGGTTGGGGAGGGCAAAATTCCTAGAGAAAATGTAGAGCAGCAGACAAGGCAAAAGTGTTCACCCCAATTCTAATAGCCTGGTGAGATAGCAGTTATAAGGTGCTAGACTCTGTGTCTCCCACTACCTCAGGATCACTCACCGACGTGATAGAGTCATATTTCCTTGTGAAGCCATTCACCCATCCATTCACTTAACAAACAGCAACTGCACCTCCCAGCATTATGCTAGGTACTTGGTACACAATGATGAAAAAATCATCATCTCTGTCCTCTTGGAGAGGGCAATACCACCACATAAATGGAAAATTATAATACTGTAAAAAATATTATACTTACTTTTTTTTTTTATATATACTTACTTTAAAACTCAAATCAGATCAAGGGTGGGGCTGAGGAGGTTGTCAAGGAATGCTTCCTAAAGAACATGATACCTGAAAGGAATCTTGAAAATTAATGAGATTGGTAGAAATAAGGGAAGAGTGTTCCAGGCAGCAGCAACTTTCATCGCCAAGGAAGAGCATCTGGGGAAACCAAAAAGTAGTAGAGAAAGGTTGACATGAGGTATTGGGGTGAGAGTACTGGGAGATAGACTAGAATGGGGGACAGAGATTAGATCTGAAAGGACCTGGAAACGATAAGCAATGATGATGGCAATGGGCTTCCTACACAGGGATGACCTAGGTAACTTGAGTTACCTTCTTGAAATGTCACCATGGCTTCTAATGCATTGGGAATATCCAAAGATGGAAAGACGGAGGTGGGCAGTTGTAATACTCTTGGGGTGGCCAAGGTGAACTAAGACAGCAGCCTTAGAGATGGAGAAGAGCAAAGTGATTCCAGAGATGTCATTGGATGGGTCAAGAAAAGGCCACACAGTAGGTGGGGTGGGGAGAGAAGGATACATAAAAAGCTATTACTTGAAATAGAGGGGAAAAAGGAGAGATTGATTCTATCAGCATTCATTCAGCAGACTCACAAGGCTGGGTCATGATCATTCCTGCAAACCTAGTCTAAAGTTGGTTCAGTTCAGAGACTACTTGAGCAAGGAGGAGCTTATGGGTTACCTGTCGACATGGTCTTCTGGATTTTCTTGACTCCACAGGACAAAGAGGAAGAGAACACTTCAAGGTCATTGTTGTGAAAATTCAGTAAAATATAATGCAGAGTCGAATTGGTGGGGGTGGGAGGAGAACTGAAAATTTGATTTCTCAACTCTTAAGTAAAACTGGAAGAAAAATGACCAACTAGGCAGAGATCCAATTTGGATTATAAAAAGCTAGTTCATCAGTAAAATCAGTACTGGCTATAAAATCAGAAGCAAATGAAGAGTCAATTAAGCACAAAAGTTCTGCTGTGATGTTATGCAGTAAGATCCAAACTGTATTAAATATGAAATTTCCTGCCAAGGAGAAATATAATCTTCCCTGGTGGCAAAAGTCAGATTTTCATGACATCAGCCAGATAACCACAAAAGAATGTATCTTGTAATACAAGATGTCTGTAAGCCATCATGAGACTATGCTCTCCCCACTAACTAACCAACATTCATCATTTACTGATTTATTTATTTAACAAACACATTCCATTTCATAGTCATGTTCTTATTATGCTGACAGGTTGAATAGAGATGTACCTAAAACATAAGCTCTCCAATGTACATTTTTTCCTTCAATGTTGTGACACATCTTTCTAAAACAGTTGTACACATACCACCCTTTCTGTATTAAAAACAAATTATCCACTGCCTTTCTGTCCAAATAAAATTCATACATTTTAATCTAGCTACTAAATAAAATTTTAATTAAAAACTTTAATTTAAAATGTTTAATCTGGCCACATTATTTGGCTATGTTCATTGTAGAAATTTCCAAAGAAGAAATATTAAAGTCATATAATTCTAACACTCAGAGGCAATCAATTCTATAAATTAGGACATACTGACAACATAGGTGATAGGAAAAAAAGGAAATTTTAAGAAACTTTAAAAAATCTCCTTATTCCTCTATTATAATATATTGTATTATTATTCTAAATCTTTGCTACCCCACCCTTGGGAGAAGTAACACTCATTGCATCAGCTCTGAGTGTGTGACTTGTGTGGCCCCCAGTGTGAGAGGATTATATATTCCCACCCTGTTGACCTTAAGAGTGACCTTAGGACTTGCTTTGAGCAATGTGGTGGTAACAGAAATGTGCACCACCTCCAAACAGAAGACTTAGGAATCACCATGTGGTTATGCCATCTTCTCTCTTTCTTCCATGAGACCAGTGTAGGGGAGAAAAAATAATTTCCCTCTACCCTTCTAGGTTCTAGACTGGAGTCCCTATAGCAAAGAGATTAAAAAGAGAAAAACGGAACAAACAGAAGTTTGTTGATGTGTCATAGGAAAGGAAAAAGAATTTTCACTCTACCCCTGAGTTCTTGGCTTAGACTCCTGTATTAATGATAGATTAGCAAGAGAAAAACAAACAAAAGTTTATCAGTATGTGTATCATGGGAGATACACAGGGGAAAATGAGTAACTCCCTGAGGCAGCTTAGAATTCAGGCTTAAATACCATCTTAATAGGAAAAGATGTGTGCGGGGTGGGATGTAGGCTTCTTAGGGGAAAGTAAATGATTTTTAGGAAAGTTGAATGGGCCCTTAGGAGAATGGATGGGAGGTATGATGGTTTGGGAGAGTTCCTCTTCTAGTCTCTCCTGTGATAAAAATCAATCCTCTCTAGTTGGTGAAAATCCCAGGGAGGGGATTTATAATAACCAAGTTCCCTTTGGAGGGTCTGTCTTTAGGCAGACAAAGGGAGTTCAGAGAAAGCTTCTCCCTGCTTTGCTTTTTTTTTTTTTTTTTTTAAGTACCTACAGCTCAAAATAATCAATATGTCCAAGTGACACGTCTGCTACTCATCATTCTATATACCTTGTGTATACATGGAAGATGCCCAGGATAAAATAAGTAACTCTCAGAAACGGGTTACATCTCAGGCTTAAATAACATCTTCATCTAAAGATACAAGAAAGAAAAGTGGATGGGGGTGTGTGTGTAGGGGAGACCTATTCCCACAGGTAACCAGAAGGAGCATGAAAAACAAGAGTAAGGTTTTTTATACAGATTTAAGTCAGTGCCTCCTCTATTGCTAAGGGTCCAAAGTTGTCTCCAGGGATTAACATTTCTCCTTTCTCGTACAGAGAAGATGGGCGATAGCTGTTTATTTATGCCCTGCTTTCAGACAAATAGGAGAAAGCAGAGCTTTTCTTGTTTCTTCTCAATTACCTTCAGTTCAAAATAATCCTTATGCAAACTGGCATATCTGGGTGTGACATGTTCTGCTACCCTTCATCAGCAAAGTCCCAAATAGAGGCTGCTGCATCAACCTGGCTCCCAGAGCGACCAGAACTAAATGGAACTACAGACAGCCCATGGCTGACATGAAACATGAATGAGAACAGAACTGTAGTCACTGCAAATCACTGAGAGAGACTTTTGGAGTTGTTTGTTACCACAGGGGAACTTAGCCCTACACTGACTGATACACCCAAAGTGTCATCTGAGTTTTTGTCTGAAAGAGAACTTTCAGGCACTGAAATAAGTAAGTTGAGTTTCAACTTACATTTTATATATTTAAATAATGTATTTAAAACTGAATTTCTAAGCCTTTAAACTCATGTAATTTTGTTTACAAATTGATGGGCTTTGTGTTCATATTTTATTATCTAATTTTATTTTGTTTAGATTAATAAATGTATAAGCCTAACTGACCGATTAGGCTTATAAATTTGATATAAAGTATACCCAAATGTTTATCAAATTTTTAAAATTAAGTTTTAGAAAATTCAAATTATCATCTAATATATTTCATTTTTTTCAAGTCCTTCAAAATCCCAAAAACATAGGTTCACATTTCTATGGACTCTTTCTAAACATTTAAAACACACTAAATCTAAAAAGTTTAACCATATAAATTTAATAAATTGTAACTTAAACATTTAAACAGTGACTTCAAACATAATTATCTGTATCTTCTTATGAATTGACTTATTATTAATTATATTAATATAATTAATTATAATTATTAATTATATATTGTTAGTTATATAATTATTAATAATTAGACTTATTATAAGTCAAATTAATCTCCTTATTCACCTTTTCACCCTAAAAAGCAGAAAAATACACTACATACTATTATGATTACAGAACTTATTTCTAGATAAAATTCATTACTAGATATAACTTACTTTGTCATCAGAGTCTTTGTAAGTATTGTTTATTGGCAGTAACAGAATATTCTAGACCCTCATATTTCTTGCCCTAAACTATGCAATGTGCTTCTCTCCAGGGAGCCCTGAGCCCTATCCTGGTCTTCTGCCTAGAATATATAGAAGATGGATCTACAAAGTAGCCTCTGAGGGCCACAAAGGAAGAGCCAGAAATTCACAGTGGCCTGTGGTGTAAAGTCCTTGAGAAACTGAACAAAAACTCAGTTGTTTAAGACACTGAGGCCCAGTGGATAACTCATATGCAAATCCTCACCAAGAGAAAGCTCTACATATGAAGAGAAAAAATTGACCTGAAAAGGTAGATTGGGGGCAGCCCAGGTGGCTCAGTGGTTTAGCGCCACCTTCAGCCCAGGGCATGAGCCTGGAGTCCCGGGATCGAGTCCCATATCGGGCTCCCTGCGTGGAGCCTGCTTCTCCCTCTGCCTGTGTCTGCCTCTCTCTCTGTCTTTCATGAA
The DNA here is from genome assembly GCF_003254725.2 of Canis lupus dingo. Lineage (NCBI taxonomy): Eukaryota > Metazoa > Chordata > Mammalia > Carnivora > Canidae > Canis > Canis lupus. The sequence goes on along the minus strand of NC_064245.1, from coordinate 26,802,779 downwards.
TAAATAAAGTCTTTAAAAAAATAATAAATAAATAGTACATATTTTAAAAAAAGAAAGAAGAGGGCCATGGGATCTTTCTGATGATTACACCAGGCACACATCAAGGGCTCCAGAAACATGAACTACCATTATCGTATTAAACTGGAATTCCAGAATGGATTAGAGCTGGGGACTGGACACCATAGGACATGCAGAAGCCCGTTGTCTCTCTCTCTCTCTCTGCCTCCCCCTTCTCTTTCATAACCGCATCTCTGCAGGTCTGCTTCAATCCTGTAGCTCTCCTGCAAGCTGGCTTCTTCCCAGTGTCCATAATACCTACAAGAGTCACTAAAAACATCTTTTTAAGTTTCCTACCCCCTTGGGACGCCTGAATGACTCAGTCAGTTAGGTGTCTGCCTCTTGGTTTTGGCTCAAGTCATGATCTTACAGTCGTGAGGTCAAGCAGGTCTGCAATCATCGAGGAGTCTGCTTGACATTCTCTCTCCCTCTCACCCACCAACTCTCTCTCTCAAAATAAATAAATCTGTAAAAAAGTTTCTCACCTCCTCGGTTTAAGACAGCAGCCACTCTACAGCTGTATCTACAGTTCCAAGCCCAAATTTCCAGAAGGGTGATGCTATGAGGAGATGAGCATATGGGTACATTTTCTGGATGTGCAGGCTTGTGCACAAGTTCTGACAAAGTCTCTCTCCTCTCTGACCAAACTGTAGTCTGGCTCTTTTGGGCTCTCTTCTTGAGTAGGCCTGGACTGTCTGTGTCCATCCTGTCCTTGCCAGGCCCGCAGAGCCCAGTCTTAGCAAGAATCCTCCCACCCTTGGTATCTGTTCATATTCGTCATCATTCACCTTTGATGTATAAATCCCCGGCTGCCTGTAGCAAGAATCTGGTTAGGTCAGTTTAGCAAGAATCCTCTTACCCTTGATCTCTCCTCTTACAATGTCCATCCACTGACCCCCTCCCTCTGCTTTTTGCCTCTACAACCCCACTTGTCCTTGGTGTATTCAGAGTTCAGTCTATTAAAAGGTAAACTGAGGCATATTTAAAAATTTGAGTTTTTTTAAAAAATGGATTCAAATCAAGCAGTATCCAATCTAGCAGACAGAAAGGAGCTCCAAGGAGCCGTACAAAATTGGAAATCGGAAAGAGACAGAAGGGAGGGGGCACAAGGAAGTTATACTAGGTAAAGACATGGATTGGTTATTATAAGATCATTTTCCTTCGGGGATGGCGGGCATCAGTGAGGCAGATTACCTAACTACTGCTCATAAGGGGACTCCTGATGAACTGGCTCATGATTCCTGATTAACTGGTGTAGGATTTCTGGGAGAGAGAACCAAAATTACGTGTCTGTTTGGTGACGTGGAGCCTAGCGTGAACAACTCCATTCTAGACCTACAGTCGTTTTTAACAGCCTGATCTCTGTCCTGCTGTAAAACTCTAATGGCAAAAGTCCCGAATAAAATCTTCCTTGCTGTTTTAACGAGTGTCAGGATAATTTTCTTCTTTAACAGTTCAGATACACACAGGACTTGGGTTGCACTGTAACAGTTCTCTAAATTATTTTTCATTTAACAACACATCTGAACACATTCAATGAAATATTTTCAACAGCACTATTTTATTAGCTACTTATCATTTCTCAGATGCCACTAGTAAAATGTGGGGTCAAGGTAAAGCCCTCTCTGCTAAGACCTCAGAAAGATTTAAGGGAGTGATTCTCACATCCTCTTGGCTACACAAAAGGCTTCTGCAGGAATAAGAGTATTTTCACACAGCACTCGGACCTGCAGCTGAAAGTAGAGAAGGTATATCTGGAAAAGATTAATGGAGATAGTTTTTATCTGACCTAGTGAATCCCATTAAGAGTCACACAGAATACAATGTTTTTAAAAGAACTCAATAAAAGCAGCACCAGTTTACATTGAGACAGTTTCATTCTAACTAAAGTCACTGACTCCCAGTCATTATGGGCTAGAAGCAGCCTGAGCAAACTATTTAGCTGCAAATCAGGCCTTATGGAAGATGAAAGGATGATCCAGAAAGTGGTGCTGAGTTAAGAATGGAGTCATGTCCACTTGTAGACAATGCTCCCAGGGGTGGTTCCTTAGGTGTGGATCTGTGAGTGCAGAGGCTTGGGAACTGAGAAGTTATCTGCCTTTTCTGATCTTAAGTACAATGGGAACAGGGACAAGAAAACTATACCAGACAATTCCTTTCAAAACATGGGATGTGTATAAATACCAGTGAAATGTGAAGAAGGTAATTTAGTTAATACTTTCAAGTGCTTCTGATAAACCAAATAAGATGAGAACAACAGATTCTGCAACGCGGAGGTTATCAATGACTTGAAAAAGCAGTTTCAGGGAAAAGGTGTGTGTAAAGCCACGGTGCAATGGGTTCAATTCAAGAGTGAATGGAAGAAATGATGGCAATGACAGAAGCAGAGATTTTAGATATTCCTGAATTCCCCCCATAAAAGCAGAATAATTAGCACAACCAAAACCACATGGACAACATTGCAACAAAAAGTGGGTTGTGAACCCCAAAGTACAAGTGAGCCAGAAGACCTGAACAGGATCAGCATCTATGTGGGAAGAAGCAAAAGGGTCAAAACGAAGCAAATGATAAATTCACAGAGACAGAAAGTAGAATAGTGGTGTTCGGAGGCTGGTAGGAAGTTGCAGTCTAATGGGTACAGAGCTTCAGCTTTGCAAGATGAGCAGAGCTCTGCAGCTTGGTTGCACAACAGCAGGAGTTTCCTTAACACCACTGACCGTACTCTTTGAAATGGCTAAGATGTCAATTTTACATTATGTGCTATGCATAATTTAAACATTCAGGAAACTGGATGTTTAATAATAAAAGGACTAGAAGAATCAAGATTAAATTTCACACAAAGATATTTTAATACAAGTAGAAATACTATACCAGGCTACTAAAGAAAATTTTAAAAACCAACATGAATGAAAAATAACCCTAGATCAGAGGACTTAATGTTATAATGTCCATTCTTCCCAAATTGGTCTAATGACACAATGCCATCCCACTCAAACCTACATTTTCAAGGAAAATACAAAAGGTCTAGGAAAGCCAAATCTTTGGAAGACTTCTACTACTTTCCTTAGAGACCTACTCTATTTCTCATATTTAAGATAGTGTAACACCAGTCGAAGAATCAGAAAAAGGAAGCAGTTCACAGAAGCTTCCAGAGGTGAAGGAAACAAGAGTTGAGTTTTCATGTTTATATTTTCATTCTCAAGTATCAGAAAAGATTTTATGAGCTTGAGAGAAAAATGATTAACATCTGAAGGCAACCAATCTTCGGAAAACACTACCAGGAGGACTTTAAATTACAAAAAAAAAAAAAAAAAAACCCAAAAAATGAAAACAGCAGCAGCAACAACAGCAGCAACGGAGTTTTCCATTTTAAATTTTATTAAAGTACAGAGTTAACAAGTTTTGAGTTTTCTACATAGGAAAAGACTGGTCAACTTCAGACGCTTCATAGAAAAATTAGCATTCAAAAAACAAATATAAACCCACAGTTGCCTTTGTGACTAGAAGAAGGAACAATTTTTTAAAAAGTTACCAAAACTCTAACCATATCCAAGACTATTATAAATTTCAAACAGTAAATTTACCACACATATTACATTTCAAATCCTAGCAGAGCAAAACATAACCACATAATTTGGCTACAGGTAATTGTTTCGAAAAAGTTCTAAGAATTAACAATGTTACAATTATAAAACTTTTGTAGAATTTGTGTTTTTTTGCAAAGTTAAAAAAAAAAAAAACCTTAAATCTTTAATATAGAAAAGCAAAACAATCCTCTTAAATTTCTCATAAATAACTCTCAAGACATATATTATACATCTGTTGCAAACTTTCTTTACCTGAGAGAATTTCCCAGGATCCTTCACCCAGAGGATTACCTTAAAGAGTTGTTCATCATTTTACTCACATAACTATGATTAAACTCCTACAGAAGTGGATGTGGACATACGCATTTTTTATCTACCTTACCCAGTTAAGTTCTTCCGAAGGCATTTTGCTTAAACAGAAACAAAATACCTTCTTTGGCAAAAGCCAAGTATTTCCCCCTTTCAAAATGAATGCCTCTGTAAGTGATTTACTGAGGAAGAAAATCTTAAAAAGATAACAATCCTTAGAGCGACCAGCATTAGTTTGAAGGATGTGTATAAGTGGCTCTCTAGCTCTGGAAGGCAGGTCCAGCATGAGAGAGCCCAGCTCGGCCGGAAATGCAGCACTGGCTGAGTGTGTAAGGCTTTACACGCATCTTAAAGATGGCGGGAAACACGGTGGCCTTAAGAACAAAGCAGAGGGAGTTATTACTTCGATTAGGAGAGTATCCTACAAAGAATTCCACGAGCTCAGTGACTACTGCACTGTCCCTGATTAAGGAGGACCCAGGGATCTCTCCAGACAGGCAGGGTCTTAGCCCAAGGTCACATCCTTCTTAGTTACAGGTTAAAACTGCTCTCATTTCCAAGAGGAATAGAACACAAATGTACACCAAAATGAAATGCTACTTAGAAAGGCAGTCAAAGGAGAATAAAGCCAAGGCGACTTAAACACAGACTCTGGAATTCCCTTTGCAGGGTTACATGAAGCACCAATGATGATAAACTTCTGGCTAAAATTAAATAAGTATACAATCTTAAATAGGCAGAGGGGGATGATATGGGGTGGGGGTGCGGATTAGCACTACACAAAGGTCATCCGGAATGAAGGATCCTCTGAGGAACTGGAAATAGAAAATGAGGTGTGGGGACCCAACCATTGGCTAGTCCTGATAGGCACCAGAACCCCAAATCTCTAGTAACCCCACCTTCCAACAGCCCACATGCACACAGTCCATCTACTCCACGAAAGAACCCCCAACACCTCTGGGGAACAATTCTTTCAAGCCATTTCCCAAGAAGCCAAGAGGACAAAAGCAAACCCAACCAACCAGTATCACAAAAACTCAACCCAGTAAGGACAAATTCGGGTTTCCGAAAGTTTTTGACAGACAAATTTCTAGTCAGATGACACATCTAGGTCTACAGCAACATTCCCAGAAGAATCCCTTCCCCCACTTAGTGTTTTTATTCATGAAAACAAGAAGGGAAAACATTCCCACACTGAAGGAATAGCACAGAAGAAACATACACATAGAGTTCTTTAAAAACTTCTTGCACTTGCGTTGCTAAAGGAGTCTGACCAGCAGCTACTGGGAATGTACTTTTTCAAAATCATGTACAAAAAGTTGTAGGAAGCAAAATTATTTTAAAAAGAGATCAGTGAATTTATCAAATGAACACCATCATTACAGCAACTCAAAGCAATTGGCACAATTTTTCCAGTTTATTAAATCACAATAGCACAAGAATGTAGGTTCTTTAAACCCACAAACATGGACTCATCACCTGAGAATTGTTCATTACAATTAATAATCATTAGAGTCAACTTCTTTCTATGCCCTCAGTTGTTAGAGTATATTCACCTCTCCCTCGTCATTCAGATAAACTTTCTTAAATTCTCAGTTAAGAATAAAAATCAGAGTGACCGCAACTCTTCCTCTTGAGTCAGACTAAACTTCAAGAAGAACTTTGGGACACAAACCAAATTTTAAGCTGCCGGCTGGGCCAGCCGAAGAGAAGCTCCGAGGGCCCTGTCACTGGCAATGAACGTCCTTTCCTTTCCGTTTCCCTGAGCTGCTTTCTGCAGGGGAAGCCCGCCAACAGAGGCCAGCCAAGGAACAGGAGCCTTGTCAGCTGGCCTGTGTGACCTGCCCTGGGGGCCACTTCTAAAGTCACAGAGCTGGCTGCCCAGACCAGCCAGAGCCTAGCAGGAAGAAAACACTAGGAAGCCAGCAGCCCAGCTCTCGATCTACTCTTCTCATGGTCTTTCCTGAAGCCCATCCCAGCTTACCCAGAGCCCTGCGTCACTGCACAGCCACTGAGGCAGCTTCTGTCCCCGACCCACAGAGTTCCCAGTCCCACTGGCTTAACAGGGGCCGCGCGTGGTGGCTATCCATTGTGTGACACCAGAGGACCTTTCAACCACCAAGCTCAGAGCTTCTTGGCCTCAAAAAAGAAATTGAATAAAGGTTACAAAACAAGGCTCTCGCCCATACACGAGTACCTTTAGAAACAGAAGCTCAAACATTATAAATAAGGCAAGATTCTAGAGTAATATGTCCCCAGAATTTATTTCCCTGCTTATTTTCCCGGGAGGGGGGCAAAGGAGTAGAAATGAAGAATTTGACTAATTCCCTACACCAGCATTTTGGCAAATGGGAAGCCAGTGCTGCCCAGCTCAGTAGGGCACACACAGACCCCTGTGCCAGTGAGCTCCAGAGGACCCTTTCTACCCTGCAGGAGACACTCAAAGGAGCATCCCCAGCAGGTCTCAACTGGGGTCTCTAACAGACTTTCCACCGAGAAAACTCTTCACTGACCGAGGACACGTCACCACTGAACACAGTCATCTCTTGGGCAGCAGCCTCAAGACAAATCTCTTATGCCTATTACAAGTACATACTCTTGGAAATCTCCATGGATGTTGTTTATGGCTTAATTAAATACCCTCCCCCCACCCCCACCGTTTCTTCTAAGTTTATCTGGCCACTTCTACAACTTGTACGATAGGCCTTATCTGGTCAGCCCAGGGTGAAGTGCTGCCTGGGCTCCTCCCCCGGCCGATCCACTCCAGCACACCACCGTGGATATGAACGCTGTGGCCACACTCCAGATCCGGGAAACAAGAGCCCTTTTGCTTTTACAATTTCAAAGGCCTCAAGGTGGTAGAGACGCCGGCTGACTTTTATAACTAAAAGAAGGGTGCAGCAGGCTTCCGTGAAGAAGCGACTTTTTGGGTAAGGTCCTAGAGTGTTATTAATATTAATAGCACAAACAAGGAAGAACTATAGCCCTCCGTCGCTCAGGCAAAGACAACATGAATACTGTTCTATAATCACATGAATAACACCACAAAAGGAGTCACAATTATTGCAGTAACTCGGATCGGGCAGTAATAATACAATGGGGGACCACATGGTAGTGATGGTAAATTGTGCTTTTTCACATTATAGCAAAGATGTTCGAGCCTGGGAAGGATGAGGAGAACCTCTGGAAAGGGCCAGGACAGAAGAGTGAAGCTATGATTCCCAGCATCACAGCTCCAAAGGGAAACATGTGGGGGCCAGGAGGAAACAGCACAAGGGTGGAGTTAAAAGCAGGTGCTTCCTCTTGTACCCTATAAATATACCAAATGAGCAAGGAGCCTGCAGGACAAGTGCCATCTGCAGAGCCCGCTGGGGATGAGGCTCCTGGCCGAGGTGTGTGAGAGGGGTCTGCATTCCGCCCCGGGCTGAGGGCTCAAGATTTTGGCAAGTTTTTCTATTTGAAGGATAAGAATGACAAGGTAAGATTTATCCCTGTCATGCCTCAAACTCTGTTTTGGTGAAAACATACAGGAGGTAAATACTAGTTAATTTCTATTCCAGTTTTTAGGGCTAAGATACAACAACACAAACTATATCATCATTCAGGATCCGCTTGGTTGAAAATTCTCAATTCTTTTGGGTTAACATGGTTATTTCTTTTTGATTTTCCGAATTCAAAAGCTAATCAGGTGATTTTTTTCCCCCCTGAAAGCCTTTTTCAGACCCACTCAAACCAGCCAGAGGATGACAGCTTTTCACAAAGCACCAGTCCCTGCTCGGACCCCTGGGACACTTGCTCAAAGGACATCACTTCCAGGCTGCAGGCCTGCTCGGACCCCCGTCACACGGAGAACTGCCGAGAGGGACAGCAGAGGGGAGCGACCAGGGTCCCCAGGTACAACAGCACACACATCCAGCAGGACGCCATCTTGACCCAGAAGATGGACCAGCTTCCACTGAAGAAGGTTTCAATGTTGGCACTTTCATAGCTGTGGAAACGAGACCCAACTGTGTCAGAGCAGGAAGAGAACAGGCGGGGAGAAGGTCCCCTCCAGCAGGCGTCTCCCTGGCTCCCGTCCCCTCCAGCCTCTCTTGGTTTTGTTTTTTCCCAACAGCTCGATTCAGATACAGCTCACGCCATTTGCCCACTTCCTCCCAGAGCCTGGCATCCACTAATCTACTTTCTATCTCTGTGGATTTGCCTATTCTAGGCATTCCATAGGAATGGAATCATGTGGCCTCGTATGACTGGTTTTTAAGGTTTATTTAGGTTTTTAAGGCCATGTTGTTGCATGGCCCAATACTTGATTCCTTTTTATTGCTGAGTAATATTCCATTGCGTGGAGACAGCACATTTTGTTTATCCATTCATCAGCTAATAGACATTTGGGTGGTTTCTATTTTTTGGCTGTTGTAAGTGATGCTGCTATGAATGTGTGTAGAAGCTTGTGTGTGGACATACTTTTGCCCCTGTTGGGTATTTACCCAGGATTAGAACAGCCAGATCATACTACAACTGTGGCTTAACATTTTGAGGAATTGCCAAAATGTTTTTCCAAAGTGGTTGCACCATTTTACAATCCTAGCAGGAGGTTTTGTAAAGGGTTCTAATTTTTCCCACATTCTCGACAGCATCTGTTATTTTCTGCCTTATTAATTATGGCTCCCTCCATCCTATAAGTTTTCCACACCAAAACTTTCCAGGAATCATCAAAGCATTAGAACCATTATGGATACATTAGAAGCTCCCTCCTCTCTTCTCCCTTAGAAGAAGGGAAAAATCATATTCTGGAAAAATCTCCCCAGTGAAGCCTTCTGCTATCTCCACCATCTCCAAACCCCACCTGGTACTCTGCATTCCTCTTCCTCATCTTTCTCCCCAATAGTGCAATCTGCCACAGGGTATTTTATTTGGATCATGGTCTGTCTCCTCCATTAGATTATAAGCCTGCCACTTACAGCAGTGAGGCACACAGGAGCCCCTCAGATAGTTGCTGCATGAATGGATAAAACAAAGCACAGTGAGCCTAAATGTCTATCCTGTGTGTATTCGGAGTTTTACATACCACATTAGCACCGGCTGTGGGGCTTGGGGTGGGGGCGGGGGGCTACTTACCCCTATTGCCACATTAGTATTTTTAAAAAAGATGTTTCAGGGGTGCCTGGGTGGCTCAGCCATTTAAGCATTTGTCTTCAGCTCGGGTCATGATCCTGGGATCCCTGGATCCTGGGAATGAGCCCCGCATAGGGCTCCCTGCTCAGCGGGGAGTCTGTTTCTCCTTCTGCCCCTTCCCCACCAGCTCGTGTTCTCTCTCTCTTTCTCAAATAAACAAAACCTTAAACTTTTGTAATAAAAGTGTAAAACAAACTTTTGTAATAAAAGTGTAAAATAAAAAGGCAAACAAAATGCAAAATAGAAAAAAAGGTATTTTCTCTTAAAAGCAGGTGACTGCTTAAGAATTCCAAGTTCTCCCTCCATTACTTATACTATGTTCCTCAAGACCGCCCATAAGCAGTTAACCTTTTTATTTTTTTCCAAGATTTTATTTAAAAAATGTTTTATTTAAATTCAATTTGCCAACAAATAGAACACCCAGTGCTCATCCCATCAAGTGCCCTCCTCAGTGCCCATTACCCAGTTACCCCAACCCACCACCCTCCTCCCCTTCCTCAACCCTTTGTTTGTTTCCCAGAAGACTTTATTTTTAAAGTAAAAATTTTCCACCCAACGAGGAGTTCAAATTAACCCAAGGTCAAGGGTCGTATACCCTACTGACTGAGCCAGCCAGCACCCCACCTCCCACTCCCAACCTTTCATTTTATTAAAGTTGCATTAAGCAAGTGAGCACTACCAAGTCCCAGGGTTAAAAGCATGCCCACAGACTGTTGAGACCCCAGGACTGTTTCTGTGTAGGTGAGCATAGCAGGACTTGGAGAAGAGTTTCACTGACTCCAGGAGATGGGATCTGCGACCCAGTGGGTCTCAGCACTTAAAGAATAGGACTTAATTTGATTTTCTAAAGACTGTCCCCTCTAAAATGTCTAAGACAATGAGCCACTCACTTGAACCAGCTGGTGACGGTCATCATCACATAGAGGGAAGCCAAAAAGAACACAAAGTGGAAATAGGAATAGCTATAGACGGTGCCTCTCTTCTCATCATAAATGACCCGCGGTCCTTCCTTCACATTCTGCTGCTCCTCAGTGTCTGTGAAGCACAAAGTGAACACAAGCCCTGTGAGTGAACATATGCACGCCTGCCACTTTAGCAAAGCCACACTCACTCATTACAATCCCAGGAGCTGTTGAGTAGAAAAGATGTCCAAAGCCATTTGTACTCTCGGACAACTTCATCTACACTCTCAGCATAAAACCCCCACCCAACCACAGAAATGTCCTCAACAGGATGAATTATGTAACATCACATTCTTTGAACAGAGCAGAAGAGAGCCCTTATACACAGAAAACCTAGGGTAAGCTCAGAGGGAAGTGAGCGAGCATGCCAAAAGTTCTCAAGCCCCTGGACGCTCCAATCCAAGAAAAGAAAGTTGCAAGAAATTTTCTAAATTTTCATTCTTTTGAAAACTGTACTTTGTCCTTCTCTAAATCTCACTGTATAATTCGACTTACATATAGGCCAAAACAGAAACTGATTCTTGCCAGCCAGAGCGCCAACACGAACAGATAAAACCCAGCAATCATTCAGGAAGAGCGTGAAAAGGAGGTCAACAATAAACCACCTTTGGAATAAAAATTTCCTCTTACCATTCAAGTTCTCTACTTACCCTCTCCATCCGGGCCGAAGCAAAAACAACACCGGGCTACCTGGAAGAGCAAACCCAACAACGTCAGGTGGCTTTTCTACCTCCACGTCAGTCAAGCCCCAGTGGCCACCCATGTGACATGCCAAGCCTTGCCGTGTGACTGTAGGCAGGGCTCTGAACTGCGCTCATCTTATCTGGTCCAAAGGATTTCACTAAGCATCTGTCCTTCCAAGTGCTCTGCTGCGACAGGGACGTGGGCCGCCGAGATCCCCTTCAAGGTGCTACTTGGAATGCGGAGAGCGGCCCCCAGCCTTTCCCTCCCAAACACTGTGCCCTGCCGGACAGCAAGCCTTCCTGGGCCACCCACACTGAAGGACTGCTCATGGCAGAGGGATGAAGGCGCAGCCTTTGACCCTTGGCGACAGCTCTGATGGGTCATACTGCTCTGGAGCACCGAAAGGACCCATAGAGGCTTCGCCCAGCCTAGGGTACCCTTCAACTTCACTCTCAGGCCAGAGTTGCCTCCTTCCCCTCCACCTGTGTTCTCCCTAATAGATACCACGCAAGTCAACTCTGCCTTGGCAGCTGCTTCTGGAAAACACAACCTGATTACAAAAGGGGAATGAGATGGGTCCTCACTCTCACTAACTCATTCTGGGTGATGACTTGCTCTACTTGCTGGATTATCATCCTCTTTGCAATTGAGAAAGCTGAGGGCAGGCAGGATAAATAACTGGCCTGAAGTGCTAGTTTAGTGACAGAGCTGGAACATAAATACAGGAGTTGGGGGAGGAGGAGGCACCTGGGTGGCTCAGTGGGTTAGGCATCTGCCTTGGGCTCAGGGTCCAGGGATCGAGTTCTGCATCAGGCTCCCTGCTCCACGGGGAGCCTCCTTCTCCCTCTCCCTGCCACTCCCCCTGCTGTGCTCCCTCTCTCTCTCTCTGTCAAATAAATAAAACCTTTTAAAAAACACGCAGGATGGAAACTCCAAGGTCCACGATTCACAAGCAGCAATAGGTAGCATGTGATGTCTAGGAGACAGTGGAGCTAGCAGAATCAGAAACGGTAAAGCTAAGGGCTCTGGAAGCAGGCAGCCCACCTACATTTCCTATAACATCAGGCTGCCGAACTGTCTGCCTCTATGGAGGCAGGGGTGGCGGGGTCTGGGATAGATGGATGGGATCCTTTCCTCTGAAGAGTCTTTGGCAGTTTTTAATTCTGTACCATGTTCCTGATCTACTCAAAACAATTAACTAGGGACGCCTGGGTGGCTCAGCGGTTGAGCATCTGCCTTTGGATCAGGTCATGACCCCGAGGTCCTGGGATCGAGTCCCACATCAGACTCCCCGCAGGGAGCCTGCTTCTCCCTCTGCCTGTGTCTCTGCCTCTCTCTGTGTGCCTCTCATGAATGAATGAATGAATGAATGAATAAATAAATAAATAAATAAATCTTTAAAAAAAAACAACTAATAAAAATTGGATTATGAAAAATTAATGCATGACTCCAGAAGGGCTCTGGTCAACAGAGTAAGAAACATTACACGTAGCAAGACCAGCTGCGGAGTACTGGGTCCTTGGCACTTTCTGGCTGACAGTATTTTTAGCAGAAAGTACACAGAACCGGGGACAAGGATAGAGGAGCTCAAGCCTTCATCCCACTTGCACACCTCAAGGCCACGCCCGTCTGCCTACTACATCAGGGAAACTGGTAACACAGGGAATGGCCTTGACAGATCTTGGACCAAATGACACAGTCCAAGACTCACTAACCATTCAGTGGGCTCAAGACACCGTATCCTGGGGTCCTTGTTCCTCTAAAGCCTAACTTAGCATAAGAAACTACTAATTCTTTCAAAGGTATAGCCTGTGAAACCTGATGCAAGGAGAGCAAACCAACTTCCGTTTTACATGCTCTCCAGTTCAGAAGGAAACACTGGGACATTTTCCTTAGAATGAGAAGGAAAACATCCTCTCAAAATCTAACTTAGAGACTTGCTGTTCTTTGAGCCTGCACTCGACACAATAGGGATATTGAAGCCATGGCACACGGCCTCAGCAGGTGGCTACCCGCCGTGGGGAGAACAAACGCCTGCCTTCTAGAGCCCCTCTTCTGTGTGCGAGGCAGTAAACCTATTCAGCCTCAGCAGAGCTTTCTCCTTTTTTAAGTGACAGAAAGAGCTGTTGAATGCTGCTGGCAGACTGACAACCCTTCATAGCTGTCACCATCTCCAGCTCAGGTGCAGGAAAGGCCATGCCCAGAGACCCAGCTGCAGAGAAGGGTGCCCATATCTGGACAGACACAGGGAGAGCTGGAGGATGGGGCCTGGGGCCGGGGGCCAGGCCGGGTGCACAGCAGGGCCAGGAGCCAGCAGCTCAGCTCTCGGGCAGCAGCACTCGGGCCACACGGACTCTGGAGCCAGAGTGCACAGTCCACATGCCAGCAAATCAGAAGCATCACTAACTTTTCTGTCTCCCTCCTCTGTAAAACAGAGATAAAACCCTTACTGGGTTTTTATGAGGATGCAACGAAATCACAAAAATAGTGCTTTGAACAGTGCCTGGCATGTGGCAAGTGCTCTAAGTCTCAGTCATCACTGGAATCTCCTGTTCCTTCCGTTCTTGGGGTCAGGGCTCAGTCTTTTCCTGGCTGCCTCCATGTGATTAGACCTTGCCTGACCTCAGTGGATGTCCCACCGAGGGCCCCAGCAGAAGACTTGCACAAGTAAGGAAATCACAGACATCCTGCTGACCGATAGGCATCTGCTTACCACTCTGATTCTCTGAACACCTCCTGTTCCCAATTCTTCACCCAGTGAAGTACCCACCTGATGGTACTGATGCACTTAGATAAGCTAATGTGTAGGGGCGCCTGGGTGGCTTAGTTGGTTAAGCATCTGCCTCCAGCTCAGGTCATGATCAGTGTCCTGGGATCGAGTCCCACGTCTGGGAGTCCCTGCTTAGCGGGGAGTCTGCTTCTCCCTCTGCCCCTTACCCGTGCTCATGCTCTCTCCCTCACTCTGCTCTCTCTCAAATAAATAAATAATTTCTAAATAAGCAAGCAAGCAAGCTAATATATAGACAATGCTCAGTGGTGTGGCACGGAGCAGATGCTTGTTCCTTCCTTGTCCATCCTTTTCCTTCTGCAATGCACCGATTACACATAATCTCATGGTCATGCTATACATGAAGGACACAGAAGAATGGACTAGAAGTTAAAACACCCCCCCCCCCACACACACACACACATTCCATTATGACAGAAGAAAAGAGCAGTCAGCAGCCTGACAAAGCTACCCAGGCCTCTGGTGGAAGATGGGCAGCCACACTAGAGGCTAATGTTGTTGGAGGAAAAGCAAAGATTCATTTTAATCCCATCGTATCTTGTAGATACTTGGGACATTGTTTTTTTCTGCACAAAAATGTATTCTTTTCCTGAGGAGAAAAACGGGATCATGGAATGCAGCTCCATAAAGATGCAACACACATAAAGAGCCTTCCTGAAATATAAATAGGTCTTCAGAGATGAAGCAGGGTAAGAGAAGGAAATGAACTTACTTCCAGTTCTGGAGCTGCGTATCGCCCTTGCAGAGCATCAGAACTTGACCTTGTCGTCGATGTCAAGCTAAGGAATAAACACACACGTTACATCCTATCAAAGGAAAGGCTGCGACGCTTAGCCAGTGCTCTAATGGGAGGCTCACTCCAGTTCTGGCTCCTTAAAAGTAGTCTGTCAATATCCCACTTAATTCCAAAATTGACCAATTCTATAGTTGTCTTTTTCTGTGGATTGCATTAGATCATTTTAAGCAAAGAGAAGTTTGTTGATAAAGAAGTAAGATATGTTTGGTCCTATTATCTTGGTTTTTACCTCTCCTCCCTCAAACACCAGGCCGAAAGGATTTTCTGATTTCCCTTTTATCTTTCCCCAACTTTTGAGGAGTCTCACTTAGATGGAATCAAAACCAACAGAAGAACCCAGAGACAGCATTTAAAAAAAAAAAGGACATGAAAAACAAAGGTCACAATTATTTACTATGGTTATCAGCTTTTGGCAGAACAAAGTTTTCTGTTTGGAAATTCAAGAGTAGCTGTCAGTGTGATTAGAAAAAAAAAAAAAATTCTTCCCACCATTCTCCTTATATCCAGAGAGGTAAAATATTATAAAATCTGGCTTACAGGGGGGTAAAAAAGGTATTTCCTCTAGGGGGAAAAAGGGGGACATTTTAAGCAAACAAATATATACAATACTCAGGGTTCCAGCTAACCCTATAAATTCATTTAGCAAATATTTACTGAAGGCCTGCCATGTGTCAAGGCCCTGTTCTAAGCCCTGGGGCACTCAGTGAAAAAGAGGACAATCCCCAGCCTCTAGCATCCTAAGTGCCAGCCTGGAGGCGGGGGTGTGGCCACTGGAGAAGCAGGAATTAGCAGACTCATTTCAACCAAAAAAACCCCATGAGGCGACACAGCCTTCTCCACTTATTCTCATCCTCTTTCTGGAGGAGGAGAGATCAATAAAATGCAAATAAACAATAAAAAGCCTTCCTCACAAAAAGGTCCTCTGGGATCCAAGTGCACTGCTTCTTTTGTGGGCCACTCCAGGCCAATAGCATCACTTTCATTTCTGCTCTGAACAGATGGATGCTGACTGAGGCCCAAGCACCCTCGCTTCCTGACTTGGAGCCCCATCAGAGGAATTTTAGAGCTACTTCCCAAACACATACACTTTGCTCCTCCATGTAAGTGCATGCTGTATTTTCTGCATGTGAATTATGATTTAATATGCTGTACTGGGATGCCTGGAGGGCTCGGGGCAGGATCCTGGGGTCCTGGGATGGGGTCCCACATCGGGCTCCCTGCAGGGAGCCTGCTTCTCCCTCTGCCTGTGTCTCTGCCTCTCTGTGTGTCTCTCATGAACAAATAAAATCTTTAAAATAAAATTAAAATATGCTGTATCGTATCTGTGGAGGAAAGTGTAACTTCTAGAGATCAATTATCTGCATTTTTTACCTGAAATATGATATTCCTTATTTAAAAGAGTTAGAATAAATACTGCACTTTTGTAAATTCTTTGGAATAAAATGGTTTCAAGAAAAAAACTTTTGATTCTGGCCACTGCCACTTTACTTCCATCATCAGAGCATGAAATGGGGAAGCTTTTGTTCTTATTTCTAAACACGTGTATTCAATTACTCAGCCATCAAAAAGAATGGGATCTTGCCATTTGCAACTATGAGGGCGGAGCTAGAGGGTAATATGCTAAGCAAAGTAAGTCAATCAGAAAAAGATAATTATATGATCTCACTCATTTGTGGAATTTAACAAACAAGACAGGATCATAGGGAAAGGGAGGGAAAAATAAAACGCGATGAAATCAGAAAGGGAGACAAACCATAAAAGACTCTTAATCACAGGAAACTGAGGATTGATGGAGGGGGAGGGGGTTGGGAGATGGGCATTGAGGGGGGCACGGGATGTAATGAGCACTGGGTGTTACATGCAGCTGATGAATCACTGAACTCTACCTCTAAAACTAATAATACACTATATGTTAATTAATTGGATTTAATTTAAAAATACATATATTTTTGTATTCAGTTCATCATTAATGAAAGAGGACTTCTAGAAGTACATGCTACTATCAAATATGGTTATAATTCGGTCATGGCCTTTGCCCACAAAATACTCTTCTTGGAATTACCAAGGAAACATTGTTTTTCCAGACTCCTTAAAAGCCTAGGAAATTCTTCTTGTCCACATTCTATTACTCAGACTCATCTGTTTGGTGAGTGCAAGACATGTTGCTCAACAATTCCTGGATTACGCAGAACTAGAGTGCTTTCCAGAGCTAAAGTGCAAGCAACTTTCACCCACTGCTTCTTGTAGGGCAAGGAAGGAAGACTGATGGCATTTGGTTGGGACGTCACCGTATAGACAAGTCATAGCCTGTTTACTATCTCTACTCCCCGCTCCAAAGAAGCCGGCAGTGGCTTGTTACTGTGACAAACAAAAAAATGCTTCCCCTCCATCACTGCCATGCCCAGGGCTTCTTCCATATTGGCAGAATGATTCAAAATGCAGGTGGCCCTCCACACCTGCTTCAGCTGCTTTGGGAACTGGCCAAACTCCCCTAGATCAAAGAAAATCTCTAGGGAACACGTACAGACATTCCTGTTGGAGACTGATTCTGCTCCCTCCCAGGGCCCTTGGGAGATCTCATGACTATTCCCACCCTTTGTGTGAAGTTCAATTATGCTTCCAAGCACAGTGTAACTTGTGACTCATAGCTCCCAAGGGAGACCACAGTCGTATGAACTGGGGGGAGGCCTTGACACACCCTTCAAAGCAGAGCCATGAAAACTTCTAGCTGATAGGTGAGGGAGTGGCCGGACTCCCAAAGCTTGTATACTCCTCCATTTACTTTAACTTGTCCTCCTTTCTCAAAAAAAGGTAGCAAAGAAGACACAAAAAAACCCCAGATACCTTGATTTGCCAACTCCCAACTCCCAGTTTAAAAGTTTTCTGGCTACCAGCCTTGTACTTATTTCCACACGGTCTGCCCTATTCCATGAATATTTCATTTCAAATTAGCAAGTTATTTGACATTTAATAAAGATTCTTAGGTTTTCCAATTTTATACCCAAGTTCCTAATCATTTAAATAATATTTTCCTCATAAGCACAGTTAAAACCAAAATAGCCAGGACCATTTTATAGCACAAATACTTCCTAATAATGAGGCAAGTCATCCAGCTTATCCTTGTACCACACCGAAGGACCTTACTCCCAACAATCCCAGGGGGAAAAATGATTATGAACCTGCCTCTCCCAGTACTCTAGCAAGGAAAGCCCAAGGAGAGGGTTCTTGAGATTGGGGGCAGGGGGAATCACAAAAACAGGCTCTCTGCCTCTCAGTTTCCCTTTTATATATGACAAGGGAACTTAAGCTGATTAACTCCAGGATCCTGCCTCACTAGACAGTTTGGATTTGAAGCCAACAAAATAACAATTTCAGCCAAAATCTAGAGACCAAGGAGGGAATTAAGGAATAGTTTGTGGAGGCTGCGGCTAAAGGGGTGTCAGAGGGTGGGCCTATCCAAAGACCAGGCTTTAGGGAGTCTCAGGAGGGATGGACCCATACAAAGAGCCAGTGGGGAACCTATGCATGGGGTCCAACTTGTGACACTTCTTCACAGCAATAATGCCTGAGTACAACAGAAGGGGCATCTGGAGAAAGAGGAGCCTCAGTTGGAAAGGTTACGTTTGAGCCCTTCCTTCAAACTACGACAGCAAAAACAAAACATACTCAGAGTGAGTGCCCCAGACGTAGGACCTGGGACAGAGAACAAGAAACTGAGTGTAGAGGCCAGCATGAGGGCACCCTAAACAAGTATGTGTTGGGGCAGGGAGGGTAGGGCCAGTTGGCTCC
Source organism: Canis lupus dingo (assembly GCF_003254725.2). NCBI lineage: Eukaryota > Metazoa > Chordata > Mammalia > Carnivora > Canidae > Canis > Canis lupus. The sequence continues at coordinate 26,784,635 of NC_064245.1, read as the reverse complement.
TGGTTAGGTGAGGAGGTAGTGCAATCAGCCTTCTAGTACCTTACCAAAAAATTAACCCCAATCCCAAGCAATCTTGGGACTTACAGTGAAAATGTGTGAAGCTCATACTGTGCATCTTGAGGCTTCCTACCAAGGACTCTAGATATTCCTGAGGCACTCAGCTGATCAGTCAGGAGAGCATGCAACTCTTTATCTGGGGGACGTGAGTTTGAGCCCCATACTGGGTGTAGAGATTACTTAAAAATAAAACCTTTTAAAAAAAGGATGGGGGGAGGGGTAGAGATGCCTGGGTGACTCAGCAGTTTAGCACAGCCTTCAGCCCGGGGTTTGATCCTGGAGACCTGGGATCAAGTCCCATGTCAGGCTCCCTACATGGAACCTGCTTCTCCCTTTGCCTGGGTCTCTGCCTCTCTGTCTCTCTCTCTCATGAATAAATAAATAAAATCTTTAAAAAAAAAAAAAAAAAAAAAAAAAAGGATGGGTGCCCAGACGGCTCAGTGGGTTAATAAGCATCTACCTATGGGTCAAGTCATGATCCCAGGGTCCTGGTATGGGACTCCCTGCTCATCAGGGAGACTGCTTCTCCCTCTCCCTCTGCCGCCCTCCCCCACTCATGCTCACTTTAATTAAACCTCAAACAGGGGGAGGGGGACACCTGGGTGGCTCAGTGGTTGAGCAGCTGCTTTCAGCTCAGGTGGTGATCCTGGGGCCCTGGGATCAAGTCCCGCATCGGGCTCCCTGCATGGAGCCTGCTTCTCCCCTTGCCTGTGTCTCTGCCTCTCTCTCTGTGTCTCTCGGGGATAAATAAAATCTTTTTTAAAAAAGGGATTCTAGATAGCCCTGTAGTCATTTTTAAATGACAGTTTCCACTCAATGTAGCCTCTTTTTATGACATCTTCCAGCCTTTCAACCTTGAGTCTGGCAAGAAACACCACCCCTAGGAAGTCAAGGTTTGAAAACCTAACTGAGATGCCTCCTCCTCCCAGTAGCATCCCTTATCTCCAGGCCCTACTGGGCCTGAACTCCCTTCCCTGGGAGCTCCAAGACGTTTGGTTACCAGGTCCTGAAAGCTGACTCCTCCTGGCGCTGCAGCACATCATTACAGCACTTATCTCCCAGCCCTCCAGCCTGGCACTTCACTGATGTCCTGTATCACGCAAGCTCCCGGGGCCACCTGGTTTACTCCAGGGCCCCCCTTGCGTGGATGCTGCTTTCCGCCTCCTCTTTCCATCAGGCACCACTGATTGCAGTTTAATTACCAATATTCAGTAACGTTTGCTTTGCCATTTACACAGATTTTAAATAGTTGTGGTCAGCTCTGAAAATTATTATCTTTTGCAAATATCAAACCAGTTATATCAGCCTCCACTGGGGAGCCTCTAAATTCCAAAAGAGGTGAGGTTTTATTTATTAACTCTCACTCCAGAGTAGCAGGGAAAATCTTGACAGGGTGAAAATCCCACGCTGCAAAATAATACCATGTGGCAGTTCTATCAACGCTAAGTAGAATTGTTGCCATCTTTCCATTAACGGATTTATAGCAAATCTAAGCCCTATTTTACCTAAGCAGCAAACACATGTGTGATTAGGCATTCAGCAATCTGCAAAAAAACACAATTTTATTCTGTCATATATCTTTATAGTTTTTTTTTTTGTTTTTTTTTTTTAGTAATACAAACACAGGAGAAATGCGACCTTACTATAAACAAACACAACAGAAAAAAGTTATCCCTATAAACACCACTATTACAGGTATGGTGATTTTTTTTCTATATATGTAAACACAACTATATTTTATTTTTGTCATGTTTTTTAAAGATTTTATTTATTTATTAGAGAGAGAATATGAGCATGAGCATGAGGAGGGGCAGAGGGGGACCCCGAGATCACCACGATTGGAGCTGAAGGCAGATGCTTTACCAACTGAACTACCCAGGCACCCCCATATTTTATTTTTAAATGGGAATATCCTATCGTTACAATTTAGTCATGTACTTTCTACTCACATAATTTGCCAATATTTATGACATGCCAATACAGAAAAAAACCTGAGGGATAAATGATGAAATTAGCCGTGCTGCTGCCATTTCTCCCCCAAAGCCCAATAAAAACAGACTCAGGAAGAAAAAGCTTACTCAGAAAAAGAGGTGAGAATCAGCATTCGAAATTTGGGTGGTTTTACATCAGCATTCACTGACTCGGGCCCGAATCCCAACCACCACCGCTTTGGATACAGCAGGTACACAGCAAACAACTATGGAATCAATAAAAATGAAAGGCCAGACATGGTCACCGTGGGCCTTTCTGCTACAAGCAGAATCTGTGGCTAGGCCAGGGACAGGAGGAGAATCAGTGTGATAGAATCTTCACTGGAACAGCCACCTGCAACACGAGCAAGCGTTTCATGGCCTACCACGTGACTGAACAAGTATTCTAAAAATTCAGTTCCTGTGTCTCCAAAATGTCTGCCTTCAGGTTCCTTTCTAACAGTAGGGAGTTTTAGAGCTGTAAGAGAAAACACCCACGTGTGTACACAAAGACATTTTACTTATATAAGGTAGCACCACCAGGATTCCTCAGTTTCAGCCAGAGGAAGACGACAGTGCGTCTTCGACAGGATGAAATTTTTATATGTTGAAACGTAACAAAACATAAAACACAGAAGTAAACCCCACACATGAGAAGATCACTGCCAAAGGGAAGCCTAATTATCAGTGAATTATGTACTCAGCATCAGGAACTAAGCTGTTTCTATGGGTTACGTTCCTCCCCGGGGCCATCTTTTGAACATTCTACGTCAAGGTGGCACAAACCCACCACGAGCATGTGAAACACCGCCTGCTTTAATGGCGCTGTGGGTTTCAGCATAAAAGAAAAGAGACGTTTCCTGTCTTTCTTGGGCCAAGCACAAAATGACCATGTATGTAGAGCTTTGTACTCTTTTCCATCAGCAGAACAAATGGTATTTCCCTTGGATTAGAAAGCTGCCAAAACCTTCTGGCACATACCATTTCTTCCCTGCTTTGTACTCCCTGGCCCTCCAATAATACTTTAACAACTAATATTCAACCGTTTTCTCAAGGGTTGCAACGTACTCTATATCTATTATATTTACCCATATAAATAGAAGTAAGGAAAATGAAGCCCAAACACTGAGGTTCCACACTGTAATGCAAACTTTTTACTTCAAGCTATTTTCCCTCATCCTCGGATGGGATTTGTTTTGCAGCCTCGCAGTTGCTAAAGCTCACTTAAATTCTTCTCCGTGCTTTTAGAGTTTGCAAAGATGGCCTCAAGTGTCTAAGACTTACCATGAATACAAGATGCACACGAACAAGAGAGTGGTACCCAGTCCAGTAACCAAGTTTTCATCTCTGTACAGGTCCTGACCAAAGTCTGGCACACAGATTGTAACATTCTTCCCATGCTCATCCAGAGCTTGCGAGGAAAAAACAACGTAATCAAAGTTAATTAGAAAAGCCTGTTGTAGTTCACAGACACATTCACTCTGGGAAAATGTGGGTAGCTTAGAAGAGCGAAGGCTTATTGCTGGAAACTTCTACTCCACAGTCTCGTTCGACTCAGACTAGAGTGTTGCAATTTCAAAGCACCCCCTCCCACCTAGGCAGCCTCCTAGAACAAGACCCTCAGATTCCAGCTGAGCGCCAAAGGGTTCCTCTGTGTCCTGATGTAGTGACAGTCTTGCTCTTTTCAGTACTATTCAAACAGTAAGAAGTAAAACTAGATCCATTTTTCAGTTGACTTAGCAAACTCTGAACAGAAGTGGCATGTAAACATTCTTGAGTTCCCACCATGTTGATCCTCTCTGGAAGCGTGTAGAAGCTATTCAGAACCAAATACGTATTAGCTGCGCAACAGCCACCTGGTCAAAAGCCACACGAAGTCAGTAATAGGATGGTCATGATTCTATCATCCTTTGCTTACTTCTTACCTCCTTTTCCAGGAAAGGTCTCCCATCATGGTCCCCTTCTCTACATTTTCTTTCTTTTTTTCTCTTTTTTAAGATTTCATTTTTAAGTAATCTCTGTACCCAGCACAGGGCTTAAATTCACAACCCTGAGATCAAGAGTTGTATGCTCTACCAACTGAGCCAGCCAGGCGCCCCTCTACATTTCCTTTAAATATATAAATATAAATACACACACACACACACACACACACACACACACATATCTTGTTTCTTTTTATTGATCAGGTTTGTAAATGTGCTAAATCTACAGTGCTTTAAAAAAAATAAACAAGAGTTTATTTAAAGAGAAGTTCTCCTCAAGAATACCGTGGTATGCATTAATTTCATTTGTTACTATTGTGCGCAAGAGCCTTGTTTTCAAGGGAACAGTATAAACGTCATTTTTTGCTCACTGTATTTAATAGACATAACTGGCTAATAGTTAATCATGATGTAAAGAAATGTGACAATATTCACTCACGTATGTGCTTTCTCAGTGTTTCAAATTATAGTCTATGAACACTGCTGACACCCACAGGAGAGAATAAAATTATCTGTGCAAAGGTGGGGTAAAAAATAGTGTATGTGGGTCACCTGGCTGGCTCAGTCAGTAGAACATGTGACTCTTGATCTCAGGATCATGAGTTCAAGCCCCACATTGGGCGTGGAGCCTACTTTAAGAAAAAATAAAAATAAAAACAAGTGCTAAACACAAACACATCCTGGGGCACCTGACTGACTCAGAGGAGCGTGCAACTCTTGATCTCAGTGTTACGAGTTCAAGCTCCATGTTGGGTGTAGAGATTACTTAAAAATAAAATCTCTTATAAAAAAAAAAAGTTTAGGGCAGCCCCGGTGGCTCGGCGATTTAACGCCGCCTGCAGCCCAGGGTGTGATCCTGGAGACCCGGGATCGAGTCTCACGTCAGGCTCCCTGCATGGAGCCTGCTTCTCCCTCTGCCTGTGACTCTGCCTCTCTCTCTGTGTCTCTCATGTATAAAGAAATAAAATCTTTAAAAAAAATTTTTTTAAATAGCATGTGACCTGGGAATATTCTAATGTTTCCTGGATTTCTTAAAAATTTTGAGAGTCAAGGTATCTGGGTGGCTCAGTTGGTTAAACACCCAACTCTTGATTTTCACCTCAGGTCATGATCTTCAGATTGTGAGATCAAGCCCTATACCGAGCTCCACATGGGGCAGGAGCCTGCTTGGGATACTCTCTCTCCCTCTCCTTCTCTTTCTCCCTCTCCCCTTTTCCCCCTCTCTAAATAAACAAACAAACAAACCATTTTACAAACATACACACTCTATGTATTAGCAGCTAGACTCACATTTGTGACATCAAAAATAACTGTGTGTGTGGTGGTATAAGGAATCTTTATTCTTAGGCCAATGAAAAGTTTTTTTTAACTGACCAAAATATGAACTTTTCTATTTAAGTAGTACCACCTGAAATTAAAAGTAAGTTTTCTGTTTTTAAGTGATACCTGCCATTTAAGAGAAAAATACTCTAACCAAAAACCTCATGTTAAAACCAAAAATTAAGTCATAAATGAAAGTCTTAAAGAAACGACTTAAATAAACTTACTCAAGATAGAACTATTAAAAAAATTAAATAAAAAAAATTAAATCCAGGATAGACTGTACTTAAGACCTACAACTGTATCACTTTGCACTATAAATAGCTCTAAAGACAAGACTCGTACAGAGTACATGTATATAAAACTTTCAAAATTATCTTTGCATTTACTTTCTACATTTAAAAAAAGGAAAGCAGGGCAGCCCCAGTGGCTCAGCGGTTTAGCGCCGCCTTTGGCCCAGGGCATGATCCTGGGGTCCCAGGATTGAGTCCCACATCAGGATCCCTGCATGGAGCCTGCTTCTCCCTCTGCCTCTGTCTCTGTATCTCTCATAGATAAATAAAATCTTAAAAAATAAATAAATAAAAATAAAAATTAAATTAAATTAAAAAAGGAAAACTAACTTCAATTTTTCATTCTAGAGAAAAGATAGCATATTTTATTTTAAAGACAAGCTATCTAGGCAGAGAGAGGTAAATAACCTTCTACTTTTAGTTACTAAAGTGGTAGAACCAGGCTATAAACCCCAGCGGTCTAACTTCCAAGCTCATGCATGTTCTGTTGTCTCTATACATAAAGATTATTTAAGATGAGTAATTCAAGGTCACACAGTCAACAAATGATAAGAGCTGGGTTCAAATCCAGTCTCCTGCTTCCCACGCCCACGCTCTTCCCACTCTGTCTTACAAAGAGATGACCACCTGAAGAAATGTAAATTAATAACCAATAAAAAAGACAACATAAAATAAGCAAAACAGTAATGTTTCTTGAAAATGCAGAGCAGGAAAATGCAGATTAGGCCCCAAAGCAAACTCAACAGCCCATGATTGCTCCTGTTTTTGTTACATAGTGGGAAGACTCAGAAGAAGAAATTTTCATTTTGGTATCCCACATTAAGGACTTTATTTAGCGAAAAATCTAGATCATCTATTTCAATTTATCACATCTTTGACATTCTCAACAGCAGCACAGTAGAGTCATAGTCCTTCCTCCACAATGAAAATATTCATACCACAAGCACACTTCTCCTAAGAAGCTGGCTTACCTACTTCTACAGGCTTGCTGGACAGAGCCGAGAAAGTGAGATAGGTCACATAGCAGCTGATGAGCCCTGACTGTAGTAACCCGGAATGTGGCTGTCCTGGAAAATGAAAGGGACAGGTTTTAACATAACGCTTTAAGTTTCAAAAATAAGAAAGCCAAATAGCAAATAAGTTTGCTACTCTTGTTAGCAAACTAGTTCAAGTAACATTAATCAGTAAAAATTATATACTTGCTTCTATACTAGGCCTAGTAAAAAAATAACCCAAGGAGTATACCATAGTTGAGCAACTTAATTCAAGTTAGAACATAAGACTAACATCTTTTAACATATAAAGTGCTACTGTGTACATCCAGAGTAATACAAGAGTTTAGATGAGGGAAATACCAGAGAAATAAAAATGGCTTCAGCTAGTAGGTAAAACCAGGTAGTAAAAAGATATTTGAGATGGACTGAATATCACAGATCAATGTAGAAATTTTCCCCTGTGGTTTACCTGAACTGTATATTTTAAGAGTCACCCTACTGGTTGATGGAAGGCCTAGAGAGTTTGTTTTGTGAACCTGCCCACTGGTCATTGTTTCTGGTATCTGTGAACTTTTAAATGTCTTTATTAAATGGGGGTGGGGATGGAAGGGAGGGGCACGTCTCCTCACCGGGGATTGTGTTATCCTAGTCCCTAATGATTCCTGCATTTTTGAAGTTGTATAGGACAGTTTTTCATTATCCTACATGACACCCTTAATATTTTCAGCATGTTCATAAACAGGTTTATTTTTGTATAACTATTAAGTTTTTGCTTTTCTCAAGAAAAAAAAAAAGGTCCCCATCCCCAAATGACATTCCTCAAACTTGGACTCCTATCTTTAAAGGAAACAAGAAGTCAATGTGTCTTCCAAAAAACACTAAAAAGACAGTGAAGGGGACAAAACTGATACACTTGTTATTTTAGAGATGCCGTGTTCTGCTGAGTTCTCCACCACAGTATTTTAATAACAATTGTATTTAAACATATTGCCTAGTCCTCCTGAGGTTCATAACACTAGCTTTTAAATCTTAAGACCTCAGAAGAAAATTCACCATCATTATTTGTGAGACCACACAGCTTATGAGATAAGTGAGTGAGACTTCATAGGGCATGGATTCCAGATTCTACAAGGCCATCAGACAAAGTCCACGACAATGGAAAAAAGTTTGACCTGTCAATAAAACAAAACAACAACAAAAACACAAACAACAATAACAAAAAACCTTTGGGAATACCAGTCCAGGTCGACGAGGAAGGCAACTGAGGCTCAGCGTTCATTGAGAGAAGGGCTTCAGTATGTTATAATATTTAAATTAAACTAATAATTGAGAGTAACCAGGATATGACAAAAAGGATTTATCATTTTTTAGTGGAATTTTCAACCATCTGCATACATGAAAGGATTTAATCACTTCCCTCTGATTAAATTTGTTTCAAGTTCTAATTATTACATTGTACTAACCCATAAAAATATAGAAATAGAGTCTTTTATAATGTTGCTCTTTGGCATGGGAATAAAATTCACCTTAGCAACTAATGGCATTAAGCCAAATATTTCAAAATATTAAAACTATTTTAAAAAGTAGGATTTAGGGATCCCTGGGTGGCGCAGCGGTTTGGCGCCTGCCTTTGGCCCAGGGCGCGATCCTGGAGACCCGGGATCGAATCCCACGTCGGGATCCAGGTGCATGGAGCCTGCTTCTCCCTCTGCCTATGTCTCTGCCTCTCTCTCTCTCTCTCTCTCTCTGTGACTATCATAAATAAATAAAAATTTTTTAAAAAAGTAGGATTTAACCCAAATGGTATTTTAATCTGAACACTAGTATGTTTTAGGAAATTCTTAACTGATCAGTTAAAGAGACTGGGAGATTAGAACGCTCAATTTCAATAAGGTATTTGAAATTTTTAGGACCAGAAAACCTTTAAATTATTCAATACTACGTCACTTTTCTTTTAAGTTTATTAATTTAATTTAATAATCTCTATACCCAATGTGAGACTTGAACTCATGACCTCGAGATTGAGAGTCACATGTTTTTCCAGTCAGGATGGAGCTAGTCAGGTGCCCCAAGACTAGTTCACTTTTTAAATCACCATTTTAGAAATGATTTGAGGGACTACAAATTATTGGCCACCTTTTCCTTTTCCTATTAGAAACCTGAATACCATTTGCATTTCATCACCTGTAGAGTAAGATACCTTCAAGAAAATTAGATCACAGACATTTCTTTCTATAACCAAAGATGGCATTCTGGCTTAAGACATCAGAAGTTGTTTATAGAAGACAATTCAGGGGGCAGCCCCAGTGGCTCAGCGGTTTAGCGCAGCCTCCAGTCCAGGAGACCCGGGATCGAGTCCCACATCGGACTCCCTGCATGAAGCCTGCTTCTCCCTCTGCCTGTGTCTCTGCCTCTCTCTCTCTCTCCTCTCTGTGTGTCTCTCATGAATAAATAAAATAAAATCTTAAAAAAAAAAAAAGAAGACAACTCAGGCCTGTACTTTCTAAAGTACTTCCAAATCCCATGATCTCTTCCCTTTGCCTTTGTGGGTTTTTCGGGTTTTTAAGTAAGCTCTGTGCCCAACATGGGGCTCTAACTCATGACCCTGAGATCAAGAGTTCTAGGGTCTACTGACTGAGCCAGCCAGGCGCCCCTCTTCCATTTGCCTTTGAAACAACCTTGAGTCAGGAAGGTTTATAGATTTCTGTTGGCTTTGCTGAGAAGGGCCTTGGGTCTGAGGAAGGTTAGCACGTGGGACCAGTTGTCACATTTTCTGCTTCTTGACTCCTAGACCACACAGTCCCTGATTTCTGACTCAAGGCCTTGAGTGAAAGATGAGCCCAGAAAGAGCTCCTTCTGGAGCCTTCTCATTCATAGAGATCATAGGGAAGAACTTAATACACACTCAGGGCATCTTCCATGTAAAGGCTCCTTGTAGTTCACTATGTAATAATGAACTTCTATCTTCCTATTTATTGACATTCAGCCCAAGTGTGGGATACGAGGAGGAGGCTGTAGTCCCGCCCTTCCTATGGCTGACCCATCCATGGTAAATTAAGGAATAACTGTAATTTAAAAACACTAGGTTTGTGCAAATTAACACACAAACAAAATGTATAAATAAGGAGGAGTGGAAAAATACTGTGCTTACGATTTTGGACGCAGGGCGAGATGGCTACCACTGAAATGAGCAGACACAGGCCTCCGTTCAGCCCCAGGAGAATTTTGTTTTCCAGGCAGCCATCCTTCTGTGTGTAAAACACCGCCATCAAAATCAAGCCTCCGGTGGCAATGGAGTACATGATGAGTGTCACCAGGGCCAGCGCCGCGTACCACAGCTTGTTGCTAGCCGTGCCTGCAGTCCTGTTTCTCCAGAGGTGGATAAGAGGGAGACAGAAGACAGGTCAACGAAGCCCGCACCCTCTGACGACATTCATCATCCCTCAGGCTTTGCAGTGCTCTCAGGCCCAAAGCCCTTATAAACCCAGGGGTCCAGAAGATCTATCCTTTTACCACCATCAGGCTCTATCAAAGCTAGAAGGTACATGTAAAAATGCAAAACAACTTTGGTTCAGGGTTAGAATGTTTATTAAACACTAAAAAAATTCTATATATATATTTTTTAAGATTTTCTTTATTTATTCATGAGAGAGGCAGAGACACAGGCAGAGGGAGAAGCAGGCTCCCTGGGGGGAACCCGATGTGGGACTCGATCCTGGGGCCCCAGGAACCCAAGATCACACTCTGAGCCAAAGGCAGATGCTCAACTGCTGAGCCACCCAGGTGTCCCTAAAACATTCTATTTTTAAATGTTTCTTCATCAACTAAAATGCACATCCACAGACTTGGCAAGGTTGTGCCAAGACTTGGTAGGTTTTGGCAAGTCTTAAAAAAAAAGTGGCTCTTAGAGGCGCCCGGGGGGCTCGGTGGTTGAGCGTCTGCCTTCGGCTCAGGTCGTGATCCCAAGTCTGGGGATCGAGTCCCGCATGGGGCTCCTGACGGCCTCTCCCTCTGTCTGTGTCTCTGTCTCTCTCTGTCTCTCGTGAATAAATACATAAAATCTTAAAAGAAAAAAAAAGTGGCTCTTAGATGGAGTTCTCGTCACGTTTTCCCTCTCAACTCAGAGCCTGGACGTGCCACCACCTCCTGCTACCGGTGCCAAAGCCAGTGCTGCTGCTCAGGGAGAGAAGGGGCAAACGAACTGCATGCACAGGAAGCCTGGCTGACCTCAGCCCCTTCACCCCTCTGCTGCAAGGAGGGTCTACGGTGTACTGCTCCTCCAAACAGTGCCACGGATGACGTAGGATTAAGGGAGGGCTGGAAGGAACACAACCAGCTGGGAAATGAGTAAAAATTGTAATGGGATTTACAGTAAGAAATTTAAAGAAGAGACTAATTTGCTTTCTAGCTTAAATATTAATAAAGGGATGGGAGAAGTAAGTGGTGGCCTAATAATCTAAGAAATTGTTCAGAGCAACAACAACAACAAAAAGAGTGCTCAAAACCACCGAACAAAGAGGACAAAACAACAGGGAGCACAAAATGAATCACTGTCACCTGCCTTATGATGAAACTGCCCCATTGTAACCACATTCTAACAAATCTTCACAACTTGCTTAATGTTTTCCCAAAACTGGAAAGTATTCAGGCAACTCAGCTAAAATATTTTAATTATGAAAAAGTTACTGCAGCCAGAGACAAACAGGGAGGAAAGACAGCAATGATAATGACCATCGTATTCCTGAAACCAAGCCAGGCGCTCAATGACCACGGAATTAGTCCAACATAAAAGCCACACAAAGGAAATGACAGAAAAGGAGACTTGAGGAAGGGGGGAAAAATCTGAAAGCCAAATGGTAATCGATGACAGAGAAACAGAATGCGCGGTGGAAAAGGCAAACACAGCTGACCACTGTGTGGGTGGGGGGTGATGGTTTCTCCAATGGTCTTTTGGGCTGTTGTTAGCATATGAAGGGCTTTCTTTTGTTTGTATGTTTAAGATTCTATTTATTTGTTTTTGAGAGACAGAGAGAAAGAGCACTGGACAGGCTGAGCAGGGGAGGAGCAGAGGGAGAGGGACAAGACTCTGGGGGGTGGGGGTGGGGAGAGCGCAGAGCCCAAGGTGGGGCTCAATCCCACGACCCTGAGATCACAACCTGGAGGATTTTCTTACAGTTAATGTATGCCTGTACTCCCAAAGTCAAAGTTCTAACCCTAACCTCTCCCTTCCATTCCAGACTCTTATTATCCAACTGTTTGACACAAGGGAGCACAATGACTTCCCAATATCTGCATATCCACCCTCTACTCCTGCTTTTCTTCATCTTCCCAAGCTCAGAAGATGGCAGTTCTATTCTTCCCTTTTGTGGAGGAGGAGGGAAAAAAATTTTTAATTTTAGAGAAAGAGAGCTCGTGAGCAAGCAGGGGGAGAAGAGGGAGAGTGAATTCGAAGCAGACTCCATGCGCTGCATCCAGCCCAAACTCACGACCCTAAGTTCGTGACTCACGAACTCACGACTCGTGGCTGAAACCACAAGTCAGATGCTTAACCAACTGAGCCACCCAGACACCCCAAGAAAGGGAATTTTTTTTTCACAAAAAACAACTCCTAACTGCAATCTCTCTCTCCTGGCTCCCTCCTTCCCCACCACATCCTCATCACCATCAGCAAAGTCAACAAGTTCCAACTTTGGAATATACCAGAACCTAACTGCTGCTACCATCGTCCAAGCTACAGTCATCTCTCACCTGGATTTTTTCCCACAAGCCTCCTTACCTGTAACTCAACTCTGATCCCCTCTAATCTTTTCTGGAATTAAAATATAAATTGTATCATGTTCTTCTTCTTTCAAACTCTGCTGATGGCCTTCCATCTCCCACTAGGGCCCCAGAAGCCCACCGTGATCTGATCCAGCGCCATCTCCCATCTCACCTCTGGTGCCCATTCCTCACCAGTGGGGTGCAGCACATGGAGGCCCGTGTGCCCCTGAAGAAGCCCGGCATGGGCCCAGTGAAGTCCTGCCTTAGGCTCTCCCTCTTCCTTCTGGTTGTGGTTGTCTCCTTCGTACATGATCATGAAGCCATTCCCTGCCCTGCTCTCCCCACAGCCCACACCCTGCTTTCTTTTCCTCCATTTCTTTTCACCATTGAACCTGTTACTTATTTGCTTGATCATAAACTGATTATCCATCTATGCCCCCCACTGTCCCCAACAGAAGGTAAGCTCCACAGGGCAGGACATCACTGTGTTCACCACTCTTCTCCTATTGTTAAATGCCTGGCAAATAATATGTGCTTAATGAATACTGCTACGAAGACTGTCAACTGTTAAAACACAACTTTGTGCAGCAATGGTAGCAGCATGGCTGCTATTCTTGTTGCTCCAGATTTGTGACATCCTCCTTGATGACAACTTGTTTTTGCACACATCCCAAATTAAGTGCCACAACTTATGTATCTTTATACTCTCAGTGTGTACCACATTGGCACACAGTTAAGACTTCCAGAAATTGTGAATAAATGCTAAATGGGAAGAAGTACTTAGAAGGACATCAGAAAAGGATCAGACAAGGGGGCAGGTGCACCCACAGAGTAGCAAGCTGGGACCAGGTTGGGAGAGTCAGCTGGCTTCTTGGACTCTGAAGTAAAACCCAACCACGATGGAAATTACAAATCTAGCACATTTACAAGATGGGCCTTTGTTAGAAGCACTTGAATGTACCTTCTACTCTTTGCTATTTCATTTTGATAAAGAGTCGTCACTTCAAATCACAAAATTTGGAGGTAGAAGGAAAAAAACATATAATTAAACATATAATGCAACCGTAAAACATTTGCAGGTATGAAAACTGAGGCCAGAGAGGCCAAGTAATACACCTAAGGAGAAACAGTGAACTAAAGGGGCAAGGGTATAAATATCCAGTCTCCTGGTTTCTGGGTTCATGGCCTCTTTCCCACGGCCTCTGGGATCTTCTTCTCAGGATGTTCATTTAAAAGACAAAACAAAAAAAGAAAAGACAAAACAGGGGTGCCTAGATGGCTCAGTAGTTAAGCAGCTGCCTTCAGTTCAGGTCATGATCCTGGGGTCCTGGGATCGAGTCCCACATTGAGTTCCCTGCGGGGAGCCTCTGCTTCTGCCTCTCCCCCTGCTTGTGCTTTTGTACAATAAAATCTTAAAAAAAAAAAAAAAGAAAGAAAAAAGAAAAAATATTTTGGTTGTTCCATTAACAGTGATGTATTATATTTTCTAGACTTGTTCCGTTAAAACATATACAAAAAAAAAAGTAAATTAGATTAATTTACCTTAAAATACATTATTAGTGAGCTTTCTAGCTTAATCCTAAATTTAGGCAGACAAATCAACTATGAATTATGTTGACAAAATGGATTTTGTTGGGATATTAGCCTCAATGCTGACACACAGCAACATCATTTGTTGCAAAGCTCTTAAGCCATTCTTATTGAGTGGTTTCTGGAAGGTTTTTACAGCAGCCAAATTCTTCCAAAATGCCTGTTAAAACTTGGCATCAATAATTAGTCCCAGAAAATGGCTTCAGAATCAATCAAAACAGTCAAGTCAGAGTTGGAGAAGCACAAGTATTCTCAAGAGAACATAGTACTTAATGGGCCAATCAGGCACTCTGTGTCGAAAATGTTATTATTTTTAAAGTTCCCTATTTCCAAGTAGATATGCAAAAATTTTAGGAAAAATATAGGATGATTTTTTTATTAGACAAATTTCTGTAGCTACTATGTGACCAGTCAATGTGCTGCAAACATTTTAAATACTGACTTTAAATATTTGGGTACTTACTTTGATATTTACCAAATCATAAAATGTTAACACTAGCCTTTCACCTCTTAATTTGTTCTCTAGAGAACCAAAACCAAAACGAAACTACTACAACTACCAAGCTGAGGGATATAATCAAAATGAAAAGTATTTCAAAGAATTTGGACCATACATTTTGTTTTGTCCAAGATAAAAAATAAATTTCAAATTCATACTCCACTTTCTGATTTTTTCCAAAACAGAATAAAATAACATGTACATATAAAGTCTACAAAATAACAAAAGTTTTATGAGGTGCAATGGGTATTTTCATTCATATTTTTTTAAAAGATTTTACTTGAGAGAGAGAGAGAGGGAGAGCATGAGCTAGGGGGGAGGGCATGTGGGTTGCAGGGCAGGGGGAGAAGCAGCAGCAGACTCCCCACTGAGTAGGGAACCTGATGTGCAAGTACTCGATCTCAGGACCCCGAGATCATGACCTGAGTCAAAGTCAGATGCTTAACTGACTGAGCCACCCAGGCACCCCCCTTCATTCATATTTTATAAATAAAGACAGCAAGCAGCAAAGTGCCTTGCCTGGAGTCACAAAGCCACCTGGCCTTAATACCCAAGGGGCTGACCTTCATCTAGCTGCCCTTTCCTTGATGTGGCTCAGCAAGAAATAAAATTAGCTATTAATCGTTTGGCATTTCCCATTTATCCTAGGATGTGAATTCCATGTTCAAGGCACTTAGAAAAGACTCCATTTCTAAATTCAGGATGGCTCTCTAAGGTAGCACAACAGATCTTCCTATTGAAGGGGTCCTTAAGCTTTTAGGCAAGTTGAGAAGGAACCAAAAAAATTTAACTATTCCAACACATATTTTTTGCAGAAAGTGTATTTTCAGCTCCAAAGTACCTTTTTTTTTTTTTTTTTTTTTTTTTTTTTTAAATCTTCTAAGGATAGAAGCCTACAATAAAGCCTGCCCAAGTTTTCAGGCACCAACCATCACAACCAGGGAGCCAGGGCTGAGAAAGTGCCAGCAATGGATCAGAGTCTGACTAAATCACAACAGCACCTGACTCAGAACTCAAATGAGAGAGCATGGGAAAAAGTCAAAAAGCAAAAAAACCAAAAGCAAAAAAGAAGGAAAAGTAGAAAGGAGAGAAAAACAGCATAGGAAAGAAGTGAATGGGAAGGTTCGAAGAGCACGAGTGAAGGGGAAAGTGCTGGCAAACTGTCTCAGGCAGGAGCAGGCTGCTGATCCCTGCCGCCACATCTCGGAGCAGAGCCTCTAGCAACACTGTACCACAGGTAGTTTCTCTGAGCAACAGGTGAGTTCACTTGGAAACTTTCCAAAAATGTACATACCAGTTCTTGTTCCACTTATGTGCAAACTCCACGAGCAGGATGAGCTGGATGCCTATAAAGATGAAGCCTCCAATGGCTCCCACGTAACGCCAGGCTATAAAAGAAGACCACCCGAAAGGAGATGAGGGGATTGTTCCTGTGTTGAGCTCAAAGGAGAATAATGACTACGGTTCATCTTTACTCTGTTCTTACTGTACCTGCAACACATTTAATTTCCAGGCAATCCCATAAGGTGGGTGCTACTATTATACCCACTTTACAGATGAGAAAACTTCAGAGTCTATGTAAATCGACAAAGTCCCGCAGCCAGCAAAGGGTGCAGCTGGGGTGTGAGCACAAGTAATGTGGCTCTGGAACGCCTAGGCTTATCCTCCAGACTGCAACTGCCAGATATCCTAACAGATGCAGCCATCCATAAAATCAACAATGACCCACAATTTAAAAGTAAAAACACATATTGTGAGGAAAAAAGGGTTCAAATTTTATTGCCTAGGGAGCCACCAGAGGCTAGTAGGGAGATGCAGTTCAGATTAGGGGCTGAGGACTCAGGTCCACTTCTCTGAGATGAGGAAGCCCTAACCTCGACTGAGCCATGTCACTCCTCTGGGTTACAGCCTGTCTATAAAAATGACGACGCTCTACTAGAGAACTGCTAGGCCCCTTCCCATTCTAAATCTATCATTTTAATATGTAAAAATATATCCGTGGGGAACAGAAAACTAGTAACAGCATTTTAGGAAAAAACAAGACTTAGATATAACTTCCTTAAGGAGTACATAAAACTAGTATGGCCCTAGGGGCGCCTGGGTAGCTCTGTCGGTTAAGCCTCTGCCTTCAGCTCAGGGTCCTGGGATCGAGCCCCTGGCAGGGAGTCTGCTTCTCCCTCTCCCTCTGCCCCTCTCCATCCCACTCTTGTGCATGTGCTCTCTCTCTCTCAAGTAAATAAAAATATTTTTTAAAAAAGAAAACAAAACCTAGCATGACCCTAAAAATTTTTAAGATTTTATTTATTTATTCATGAGAGACACAGAGAGAGGCAGAGACACAGGCAGAGGGAGCCCGATGCGGGACTCAATCCTGGGACTCCGGGATCATACCCTGAACCTAAGGCAGATGCTTAACCACTGAGCCACCCAGGCTTCCCTCTAGTCACCATTTGAAGGACTGTGGGCTGTTCCTTATGGACCAGCACAGTGTGAATGTCAATTAGAAAAATGAATTCGTTTGGGTTAAACAAGGTTTTGAACCACTGAAATTTAGGCTTTTTTCTTCCTCCCAGGTTCTATGAAGAAAGGCCCCTGTTTCAGGTATAAGTCAAGGCTTCAAATTAAATCAATTTTGGTAAATTCTGTAAGAAACAATTCAATGCTATACAGTTTCATGTAAGGTAAGTTTAGAAATAAGGCTAGAGGAAGCCTCTCCCATCCTGCTATAGCTGCAGGAGATTTGAAGTCACTAAGGAGCCGGTGCCGGGCAGAGGCAGGCTTCCTGGGCAGTGCTCAGTCAGACAGAACAAGGCCTCTATGGGCCTATTCAAATGTGGCTGATGGTGTCATGCTGACATGCTAAAGTGGTTTTCAAACAAATTTTAAGTGCCCCATTTTCCCTGCAGGTCAATAACCTGAAAATTATCATTTGAGCTCTCTAGGCTGCAGAGTAACACCCAGCCAGAGAGAGAGGGAGAAGGACTTGGGGGGTGGGGGGGGCTGCGAGAGGGAGAGGAGAGGGTGGATGACGTGGATGGGGCAGGTAAGGTGGCAATTTAAAAACACACACATACAAGAAAACCACTAATTCAAAATATCAAAGGCATCCTGGACTACAGTTTGGAACGATTTTCCAAAATGGGTAAGAACAAAATAAATAGGTACCCCAAATACCCAATTTGTACCATTCAGAAAGGTCTCCTGGTCTGGAATGAAGAAAGCTCCTGAGCACATGGCCCCCAGCAGCAGAAGTTTAAAGAACCAAAAGCTAGAAAAAAGAAAAAAAAAGAGAGAGAGAGAGAGAGAGGAAATGTATTTAAATGATATTCATGGCAGGACAAAAGACCTCTTAGAAGGTAAGCACGGCAGGCAGTCCATGTTTCTGCCCTGGGTACTGTTCCTTCCAAATCGAGGGGAAGTAATTAAGTGACTGGAGACTGCCTTTTCCCATAATTAGACCAACTCAGCGTGGCCTCTGTGCAAAACACCACTTGGTTGCCGAGGTAGAGATGATGTAGGGACAGGTCTCAGTACAAGAAATAAAAACTCTCATCTCCGCTGCAGCTCTCACTGTGGTACTAAGTGTCACAAACACTTAGATTCTGGTTCTTAGGCCACTGAGGGTGACAGGTCCCACCTCCCCTAAAATCGGCATCAACAATCTCAACTAGGGGAAGAGCAGTTGGACAGTTGGACGGTTGGATGGGTCCAGGAGGTTGAGGAACGGTGTTCTACACACCAGGAAACAGCCAATTACCCCCCACCCCCTCACCCCCGAAAACCCAAGACCTACCCGTTGTGAATATGGGCTCTACAACCTTTGCTGCTGCTGATATTCAAGGTCAGGAGGCAGAAGATGAAGAAGAAACAGGCCATTCCGAAACAGACTCTATACACAGCAGAATATCCCACCAGCTTCTCACACGTGTCACCAGCTTTAATGCCTTTACAAATATCCTCGTAAAAAGGAATCTGAGCAAAGAGAGAAAAAAAGTCATCTGTTAAAACTGGATCAAGAGAGGGGAGCCTGGTTGGCTCAGTCAGAAGAGCTTGTGATTTTTTATTTAGGCGCTGTGGGTTCAAGCCCCAGGTTGGGTGTAGAGATTACTTTAAAAATAAATAAATAAACTTCTAAAAAAGAAACATAAAGCCGGGTAAAGAAGGGCTGTCATGAAGTGTTCCTTCGGCCTACAGGTCAAAATCCAAGGTGAAAATGCACCTTGTGCAAAGAGAAACAGACTGAGATAAAAGTCCTTCTTCCAAAGACTTTTTCTTAATTTTCTCTAAACCATTTTTTAAAGATACAGTGCTGTAACCTCCCAGGTCACCTTTACTTATCCTAAATGAATTCTGCAATCTAGCATCAGAATTTTAAAAAATTGTACTTGTAATACATGGATATATTTTTCCTGAAATGCATATATAGAATAAAAGGTGAAAGATTTCCTTCACTCCCACCCCAAAATATCAAATCCTCTCCCTTGAAAGTTAAGAATTTGGTGGGTAGGGATGCCTGGGTGGCTCAGCGGTTGAGCATCTGTCTTTAGCTCAGGACATGATCCTGGGATCCAAGATTGAGTCCTATATCGGGCTGCAAGGAGCCTGCTTCTGCCTCTGCCTGTGTCTCTGCCACTCCCCCTTTTTCTCTGTCTCTCTGATTCTCATGAATAAATAAATAAATCTTTATTTTTTAAAAGATTTTATTTATTTATTCATGATAGACAGAGAGAGAGAGAGAGAGAGAGACAGAGACGCAGGTAGAGAGAGAAGCAGGCTCCATGCCGGGAGCCCGACGTGGGACTTGACCCCAGGACTCCAGGATCGCACCCTGGGCCAAAGGCAGACGCCAAACCGCTGGGCCACCCAGGGATCCCCCAATAAATCTTTAAAATAAATAAATAAATAAGAATTTGGTGGGTAGTTTTATTAATTTACATGTGTATGTCCCCATCCCATACTTATCCACAACATACCAACTTACATACATACATACACTGGTATGGCATCACATATATAGTATGTATAAAACCAACTTTATTAAAGAAAAGATTATATGTACTGTTCTACAATATGTGCTTTCCCAATTAACAATAAGCTGTGGAGATCTTTCCCTATTAATCATACATAAAATCCTGGCCCACTTTTTAACCATTATTTATATTTTTTAGTAGACCAGAATTGATTTTTTGTTTCCTGTTATTTGTTTTTGCTATTATAAACACTGACTCAGTAAACTCTGTTATGCATGCCTCATTGTAAACATGTCATTAAATATATAGAATAGACTCCTGACTTAAAAATGGAATCAAATTTTAAAGTTTCAAGAGGTAGGGGATCCCTGGGTGGCGCAGCGGTTTAGCGCCTGCCTTTGGCCCAGGGCGCGATCCTGGAGACCCGGGATCGGATCCCACGTCAGGCTCCCGGTGCATGGAGCCTGCTTCTCCCTCTGCCTGTGTCTCTGCCTCTCTCTCCCTCACTGTGTGCCTATCATAAATAAATTAAAAAATTAAAAAAAAAATTTAAAGTTTCAAGAGGTAAAGTCAAACCATGCTTTCAAAGACTGCAACAATTTATACCTCATCAGTAATATCTGGGACTGCTCACATTCCCAGCCTAAGCATCTCACTTAAAGTTAACGTAAAAGTTCAGAACAAATGGCCCCAAGATATGCCACTTTGGCATGTGAATTATTTTGAACTGAAAACTGAGTTCCAGAAGACTCAAAAAAACTTTGACCTTCCCTGTTAATTGCCTCAACAAAATTTAGATGAGGGGGGGAAAGGCGGGGAGAGGGGGCCAGAATGAATTTAATAGAGGACCAGCTCCAGGAAAAAAGCTACCGCCACAGAGAAGTCCAGCATACTATGAACTCAGTGTGGTAGACAAGAAGAACTGAGTAAACGGTTTGAAAATTCCTCTCTCTGTCCCAGAGAGAGGTTTCAACAGTGGCCCAGTAAACATTTGTTTACCAAACACATACTCCTCTTCATCTTCCTGGGAATTGTTTTCCTTCTTATTGAAGTCTCAGGCCCCTGCCCAGTTCTCCTTAGTTCAGGATGACATTTATACCTTATTTTGCCTATCTTCAGGATCTCATGCTTATGAGATCATGTATCGGATTCCATGAAAGCAAGAAATCAAGTTTGACTTTTCCCGATTAATCTGTCTCCTGTCAATTTAATTTTTAGACCAGCCAGAAGATTCTTGAAGGGTAGAGGAAAATTTTCCTTCCCAACAATAAAAAACACTATCCTATTTCAATGTCCATCTTCCTCATTATGAGTCAGGTTCACATCTTCTATTAAATGTATGGCTATCTATATTTTTCTCTGTGAATTGGATATTAATTGGGCTTTCTTTTTATTCACTGGCATTCTTTAAGAGTCTTAATCTTCTGATAAAGGTTGACAATCATTTATTCTAGTTAAACTGGAATAGAAGGTTTCAATGTAAAACCTATAATATTTAGTCAGTGGTTTAAAAAAAAAAACCTGGGGATCCCTGGGTGGCTCAGCGGTTTGGCACCTGCCTTCTGCCCAGGGCATGATCCTGGAAACCTAGGATCGAGTCCCACATCAGGCTCCCTGCATGGAGCCTGCTTCTCCCTCTGCCTGTGTGTCTCTGCCTCTGTCTCTCATGAATAAATAAATAAATAATCTTAAAAGAAAAAAAAAAAAACTTGCTTCTTATCAACACTAAAGTTGAACATTATTCAGAACAAAACAGAAGTTGAAAAATTACACTGTAACTGTTACTCACAAGACAAAAAACATTGTAGAAAGAAAAAAAATGACACAAAGCTGGAAGTAAAATTGAAGCATGGCAATTTAGTTTTATCTCCAGAAAAGATCTTAAAGAAACAATAGTAACTGAGGCTATTCAGATTTCCATAAGCAAAAAGAAGACGAAATTTAACTGGAGTTCATTTTCCTGAATGAGGATTCCTACCACTCAGAAAAGGTCCACAGTCATTACTACACCAGAATCGGAAATATGTTTTTCCAAAACAACATGGAAACATTCAAGTTAGTGCCTCAGGCAAAAACGCATTGTTGTTGTGACCCAATTAGTACAGCTCCTTGTCTGTGAACAGATAGATACTAAAGATTTCATAAAGAAATGTCAAATATTTTGTAGTCAGGAAGTTTTTAGAATTGCAAATTTTTTTAGATCCCATCAAGATGTAAATACACAGAGACACTACTGTATTTTTTAACAGGCTACAAAACAAAGTAGCAGACATGTAGGACTGCCAGATAAACTACAAACTATGTAGTTAAATTTAAATTTTGAGTTAATAATGACTAATTGTTTAGTATGTCTGCAGGGGTGCTGACAGTAATGACTCCATCTCTGGCCCTCCATTTAGTTTGTGTTCACTGGGTGATTTGTCTTGGGATCCCTTGGAGATTAATATACATACTTTATAAATGTCTGCCAAGCCTAGGATGGGGGGAGGGGTGGGGAGGCTTGTTTTGGCCTCCCATGAATCTGTTAAATACAACATGGTTTTTCGTCTTCCTGAGGCACAAGTGGTGCCACAAGATCTAATTAAAGGTTAGCTGTCAATTAGGTGTATGCAAACTTTCTGATCTCACTACAGTGCCCTTCTGTGTGTCCCCTCATTCTGTAAAATCTGGACTAAAGCCTGGACTCTGCAGAGAATAACTGTGCAGCTGCTGTGGATCATCCTCTGCCAGATGTGCCCTCCCATTCCTGCCTCATCCCCACAGTCAGTAAGGTACCTTGAATAAAACTGTAAATTGTATGGAGTCACCTGCTTCATTTTCTACTCTCAGAATTGCTTTCTTAGTTTGGGGGATACTTTACTGTTCCTCTTCTACCTTCTAACAACACCCTGTACAATATTTGGGAGATACACAAAATATTGCATGAGACATACTTATGCTTAAAAAAAAGCATTATCTGGCACAAGATAAAACTCAAAAAAAGTCAGGGTCTCTTTGGGAAGGGCCAGATGTACTTTATGCTATGAAGTCTGGTCCCCACCCTATAGGTGAGAAAACAACATTTTAAGCTACAAAGTAGAGGACATACTGGAAAGGTGACCAGTTTCAGGTAGGAGGGTAAGTTGAAAGGCCACTGGTTTAATAGTCGTAATGGATGAAGAATGTAAAGCAATGGCAAGGAGGCCAGAAATTCTGTGGGTGGAGGTCATAGGACCATATGGAAGCTATAATGAGATATCACCTCACACCTCTCAGAATGGCTAAAATCAACAACACAAGAAACAACACGTTGGTGAGGACGTGGAGAAAGGGGAACCTTTGTACACTGACGGTGGGAATTCAAGCAGCCACTCTGGAAAACAGTATGCAGGTTCCTCATAAAGTTAAAAATAAGAGCTACCCTATGATCTAGTAATCACACTACTGGGTGTTTACCCAAAGAATACAAAAACACTAATTCAAAGGGATACATGCACCTCTATGTTTATTGCAGCATTGTTTACTACAGCCAAATTACGGAGGCAGCCCAAGTGTCCATCAATAGATGAATGGATAAAGAAGAGGTGGTGTAAATACATATAAACATAGATATGCTATATATGTGTATACACACACATAGGTATATACATACACATACATATACATATAATGGAATATTATTTTTCCGTAAAAAAGAAAGAAATCCTGCCATTTGCAAGAACATGGAGGGAGCTACAGAGTGTAATGCTAAGTGAAATAACTCAGTCAGAGAAAGACAAATACCATAGGACTTCACCCATATGTGAATTTTAAAAAACAAAACAAATAAGCAAAGGGGAAAAATGGAGAGAGATCAACTGAGAAACAGACTCTTAACTATAAGAACAAAATGATGGCTACCAGCAGGGAGAGGGGTGAACGTTGGGTTAAACAGGTGATGGGGTTAAAGAGTGCACCTGTCATGAAATGAGTGCTGGGTGATGTCTGGAACTGTTGAGTCACTATATTGTATTCCTGAAACTAATGTAATGCTGTATCTTAACTAACTGGAATTAAAATTAAAATTCGATTAAAAATTTTTTTTCACAAATAAATGATAGAGGTGCCTGGGACGCTCAGTTAGTTAAGCATCTGACTCTTGGTTTCAGCTTAGGTCATGATCTCAGGCTCCCCACTCAGCAGGGAGTCTGCCTGTCTCCCTCTCCTTCTGCCCCTCCCCCTGCCTGCCCATGCACTCTAATACATAAATAAATCTTTAAAAAAATAAATAATAAATTATTCAAATATCAACATAATGGGAGATCCTACACAAAGTGAATGTTGCAGAGCCTCTAGTAAGAAACAAAAGCTATATCCATATTACTTAGTATTGTAACAAATAGGTAATATTGCTTTAAACCTGTAAAAGCGGGACCCCTGGGTGGTTCAATTGGTTAAGTGTCTGCCTTCCACCCCTGGTGGTCCTAAGGTCCTCCTGGGTGGGGAGTCTGCTTCGCCCTTTGCCTGTGTCTCTGCCTCTCATAAATAAATAAATAAATAAATAAATAAATAAATAAATAAATAAATAAATAAATAAATTTAAATAAATATATTCATTGAACTCTTTTCTTCCTTCCTTTCTCTCATCTACTCAGTCAAACTAATTCCTGACATCCCCCTCCCCTCAGTTTAATACATGCATGTCAGTACTCCTTTCATCTCCACCAGCCCATCTTTTACCAGCAGTCTCTTCTCCCCCCACCCCCTCCCCACAACCTATTCAGCTCCATCTCAAGGAGAATGCCAATGCCAGAAGGACCTAAACTCCCATTCTATCACAACCCCCGCCCCCCGAAAAAAAACCCTCCCATGTTTACTCCCAGAGGTTCTTAGGCTCATCGAATGAGTATGTGGCATTGACTATTTCATCCAAAATAGAAGTAGCCAAACAACCCCCAGTGTTCCATGTACTAAGACCTGCCTTATGCTCTGTGGGTGACTTAGTCATTTAGTCCTCAGTAAGTGGTGAGTATTTTTAGGCAAAGAGCCTCTATATTGAAAAAACCAACAGAATTTACCAAGGGAAATTTGCTCTGGTTAAATATTTGCTGCCCCAAGCTCCATCCCAGTTTTAGGAAAAAAAAACACACATTACACAGACTCCACACTGTGGGGTGAAGGCGACAGGCCTGCTCAGAGTGTTGCCTCTTTTAAGGCTGGTTCTGGGCATCCAAGGACAGTACGCCTATGTTGGTTCTTTAGGGACCCGTGCAAGAGGTTTCTTTTCAACCTTCAAGGCAGCCCGACTCAAAGCCATAACATTATCAGTAAGAATAAACAAGGACTCAGTGGACTTCCAACCCTAACTGCACTACTCGCTTGAGCCAAGTCCACACTCTCTCTGAGCCTCAATTTCCCGATCTGTACAAAAAATAATATTGCCATCCACCTTACCACAATGTCCCAAGAATTAATTCAGTCAATCCTTGTAAAGTGCTTGCCATAGTCCCTAATCCGTGATAGCCATTAAGTAAACTTCCAGGGGTGCCAGGCTGGCTCAGTCCATAGGGCATGTGATTCGCAATCTCAGAGTTCAAGCCCTGTACCGAAAGGAGCATGAAGCCTACTTAACAAAACAAAACAAAACCCCACAGTGAATTTCCCTAAATTCTAAGGTACTATTTTACAAAAAGAACTTTTGCGGGAGGGAATCTGCACATTACAGGAACGACTATGGGTTCCTGCATTCTGATTTAAAAACGGGGAAATAAGCATCTTAGAATCCCATAGGTGCTCTATTCATTTTGCCAAGGACTCATAGAGCAAGACACAAGGTAACTTCCAACAAGGTGCCTCCATCCCTGGCATATTTACATAAGAACTGAGCTCCAAAACACAGCATTTATTCATCTGTCTTTCAAAGAAAGACACTCAAAAGATACCTGAACTCCCAAATCAGGGAAGATATTTTCAAAAACATCAACACAAGCACTAAGTAAGTACTAAGCTCAAAGAGATGGAAATTAGAAGAAAATCCACATAATTTTTCCTGGGAGTACAGACTTTGGAAGGGTTCTTACAGAAACGGAGAGGAGAAAGATGAGAGTGGGGTCCCTCCAGTATGAAAGTGTTGTTTGGAAGAGATGAGAAAATGGTATATTAGCAAAGCTAAGGATTCTTCCATTATATCAGAACGCTGCCTGAATCCAAGGTGCCATGAAAGCTTTGGGCAGGCTGGCGTGAGTTAACAGCATGAGAACCAGAAGAACTGGATCTGCAAGTTCTATTTAATATCCCTTATTTGAAAATGAATATCAGAACCAGAGCCTCTTTCTGTCTGCCTCTCCTCTTTCTGGTATTCCACTAACCTTCATACTTCTGAGTGTATTTGTTTTTCTCTGTGGAATAATTCCAGGTCCATACCAGTGATGTTGTCTGCTACCGACCAACGGATAGGCGCTGTGAAACAGGGAATGCTGCAATCAGCTTCCATCCTCCCAGGGACCCTCTCTAGGCTGGGAAGACTCCCTCTAGGCTGGGAAGACCCCTCTAGGCTGGGAGGGCCCCCTCTAGGCTGGGAGGGCCCCCTCTAGGCTGGGAGGACCACCTCTAGGCTGGGAGGACCACCTCTAGGCTTGTTCCTTGACCGGTGGTTATCTTTGAGGGCCTTTGGGGGATGAGGGAGGCAAATTAAAGTCAGGGCCAACAACCCGCTTCTCTTTTGTGTGAATCTCTAAATATTTTTAAGAGGCAAATCTACATTTGTCATTATTAAAAAGCCACAAGAGGAACTAAACTTACACAGTCTAGCTTTATCTGATCCTGCCATCTCTGAAATCAGGAACTCAATGACCCCAAAGGGTAACTCTGCAAAATATCAGAAGCATGAGACAGAGACTAGCCTTAGTGCTCACAGCTCCTTCACCACAAGCATTTCATCAGGATCGAACATACACAAATTTGATTAGACAAAAAAAAAAAAAAAAAAAAAAACTGTGATCAAACTGTAAACACAAAGATTTCAACCCAAACAAGACAACTTCCAGAGGACTAATTATGATGGAATGAACAGATCTTCCAAAGGACGGGAACAAAGCGGGCACCCAGGTGGCTCAGTGGTTGAGTGTCTGCCTTTGGCCCAGGGCGTGATCCTGGAGTCCTGGGATCGAGTCCCGCATCGGGCTCCCCGCCTGGAGCCTGCTTCTCCCTCTCTCTGTGTGTCTCTCATGAATAAATAAACTCTTTTAAAAGCGGGGGGAGGGGAACAAAGATCAACTAATATCAAACTAATGTCAATCTCTGTAAGAGAATTAGGTGTAACATCATTTTGCAATGATGTTACATTGTGGGATGTACCAACTAAACCATACCAGTAACCAGTCTTGAATAAGAAAAAATTTAATCCCAGTGAAAACTTACAACACTCTTCAATGAGACAATAGCATTTGGGGAACAGGGGCCATGGAATGGGTAGGTCCTACATGGTGATTTGGCGTAAGCCTATGAATTAAGGCAGAGGAACACAGGTATAGGAACCCAGGTTTCTAGCTTGATAGCTGATCCAATGGCAGACCAGCGGGGAACAGGAATCAGAAAAAAGAGCAGTTTCAAAGTGGTGGGGCAACACTTCACTTAAAAACAAATTGCACTGGAGGTGCCTGTATCAAGGGCAAGTGTGAGCAGGTATCTAAGCAAGGGTGTGGTACTCCAGAAGACAGCTGACTAGAGATAAAGGTTTAGTAGACCAGCAGGAATGGCAAAGGAGGCATTCGAAGGCAGTAAGTAAATTCCCCTGGAGAGGAATGGGTGAAGGAGCGGAGGGAGCTGCAGGTGGACACAGCCCAGAACCCTGGGGAGTACACATATTCAGGGGCCGGGAAGAAGGAAAACACTCAAGAAAGAAACTGAAAGGGTGCAGAGCTGAAGAGAATTGGAAGGAGAGGCTTTCAAGAAGCAGAGCGTGGTCAGCAGTGTCAAACAGTGCCAATGTGGTGAGGGCTGAGCAGTCAGTCACCCTGAGTTTGGCAGCCGACAGTCATCTGGGACGCTGAATCAGAATATTCTCTAAAGCCAGTGGAAGCAGAAGCCAGAATGCAGATGGCTGAGGAGCTGGCCAGGGAAGTGAACCTAGTGGGTCCTTTGCCCATGTTTTCAAAAAACTTAATGGCAAACGCAGGAGTATGAGGATTGTTTCTAAATTTTACAGATTTGTGATTACGCAGCAATACATAATCATATTCTTGTTGCCAAGGAAAATGTAAACTACCATAAAGATAGAGAAAATACAAGGGGCGCCTGGGTGGCTCAGTCAGTTAAGCAGCCAATCTTGATTTCAGCTCAGGTCACGGTGTCAGGATTGTGAGATCGAGTCCCACGTTGGGCTCCACGCTGGGCGTGAGCCTGTTCCAGATTCCTTCTCCTTCTGCTGCCCCACCCTCCACACGCTCAAGCATGTGCACACTCTCTCTCTCAAAATAACTAAATAAATATAAGATATAGAGAAAATACAATCCTCTTGACCATTATTACCCAACTTTAACTTGACTGCTTCCCATAGTCACAGCTGCGTGCATACCCTTCTAGACATTTTGCTGCACCGCTCTACACTCACTGTGTCTTGCAGACTGTTTCATGTCCGTACCAGCCATAATTTAGCTTCTGCTACCCAAATGGTAGACATTTAGGTTGTTTCTGATTTTTCATAATTATTTCATAAATAATGCATAATGGATATTTTCCCTATTGTGCATCTCTCTGTGTACACATGTAAAACATCAAGGACAGATACCAAGGAGGTAATTTTGGATCATAAAGTTAGAATGTTTTACATTTTAATAATAATATTGCCAAACTCTCCCCAAGGACGATTTTTGAGAATTCCAGGGTTGGAGTAATAGGGAGAGTAGAAGAAAGGAAGGAAAAGTGTCAGGAGAGCTACCAAACACATGCATCGGAGCCAGGAAATCCTCCACTGGCCCCCTCAGGGTCAGCATCTCAATGCTCTTTCTTGAGGTTCTTTGCCCACAAGCACTGTAAGGGGTGTAGGGTGGGAATGGGACCCTCTGAGTCCAAGAAAAAAATCTACATCTAGCCCCAGAGACACTGGGGAGCCTCACTACGGAGGGCTACACTTTGTTTTAGCTGGCTTACTATCCCCCCCACCCCTCCCACCGAACACAGGGTCTGATGGAGGACTCTGTACTGCCCAGAGAGAAACAAGGCCAGTGAAGAAGCATTTGTGAACACAGAGGTGCTGAGGTTTCTATAACAAGAGGACTAAACATCTCAATAGGCAAAACTTTCTATTCAGATCACTTACCAGATGGAAGACATGTTTATGGCCTAAGTGAGTCCCAAATCTGCTTTGTGAATAGACTTGGAATATGGTGATGCTGTATTATACACAAATTCAACTGTGTGCATGACTGTCTTCTATAACTTTTTAAACCCAGTAAAACTAGAGTTTGCATGTGAAATCTTTTTTCCATACTATACGTTACATTATATGGTTAAATATACATTATGGTACAGAGTTAGTCATTCACTCACTCATTCACATCCACTATGTCCAAGTATTGTTCTAGAATATGGAGATACAAGCAGTGAATAAAATGATCTTAAAAAAATCCAAGCTGACAAGAAGCTAACGTTCCAGTGAGATGCTTTATACACAGAACCATGTGTGCTCTACTTTGTGGATATTCCAAGCATTTTCATGGTTAATTTTGACTCTTTGTGATTTTTGCCTCAGGTGGGACATGAGAATCTAATATCCCCCAGAAGACTAGACTCTACCACACGTATAACTTCAAGTTCCTGGGAGGCCCTAGTCCCCAGTCCTTGTGCTGAGGACCGGGACAGGGAAGACATTTAGGTTTCTGGCCCAGTATCTTTCCCATTTTACCATCTATTGGACTTGGAATGGGAAGGAATGGGGAGTCCTTAGCAGCAGGGGAACCTAAGTATCCTCACACTCACTTTCTCCATCCACACTTTTTCCTGATCCCCAAGATGCTTGGGTTTGGCTACATAAAAAGAATACAAATTATTTTTATTTGTGAATAATTTACCATTCATTTCAAAAGGCCATGCAGAATAAGACAGATACAGTGTTAAATGTGTCACACTAAATTTATTGCTACACTATTCTTATCTCATCGACCTAGCATGTGGTTGACACATCCCCATGATCTACAACGTAAGCAAGGACTCTGGTGCCCTCAATGCAATGTTGAAGCCACTGAAGTTCTCCCCCAGGGGGAGGAGAGATTAGCTGCATATGATATGTATAGGGCCACTGGAGATCTAACACAAGAATTAAACACTCACAGCCTGTGGGTCAAACCCAGCAAGCTTCAATTCATGAAAATAAAGTTTTATTGGAACACGGCTACATCCATCTGTTGGCACATTGTTTTGGTTGCTTTTTCCCTACAATGGCAGGGCTGGAGTAGTTGCTAGACACCACCCAGCCCCCAGACCAGAGAATGTTTTCTAGCTGGCTCTCTACAGGAAAAGTTCACCAGCCTAGACTACCAGGAAGGACAGCTGGGGAATTGTGTACAACTGCTGAATATAAATTAACATCTCAAAGGCAAATGACAAATGGTGAGGACTTCCTCTCCAGACCAAAAGCCAAAGGAGAAGCAGAGAGGTCCATTTGCAGTGCCTTCTGAGTGTCCCAGAACTCTGTCCTGCCTTCTCACTTCCATGGAGGCTCTTTGCCCTCCTCTAAGGCACTGCTGTCCCAAAATGGAACTTGTGCTTTACATGAATCCAATTGTACATCTCCCATATGTCATTTTTAGAGCAGCAAATTAAGCATTTTAATTTCTCTGCAGGGTGGAGGACATGGAGGAGGACATGCCTGGGAGTCACAGTGCTCCTTTCTGCAGGCCAGAAGCCCTCAATAGCTCTAACAGAAAAAAGTCCTCACATCTGTTATGCAAACACACCCTGTGCAACCAAAAATAAAACCCACTCTGATGAAAGCTGGCATTTCAAAAGATAATTTGAGACTTATTTTTAAGACTGTTGAAACAGTCTCACTGAAATTTAAAAACCACACCCCCAAAATGCCTGACCCCCTAGTGATTAAGCTCAAGACTGTATTAGAGGGCCACACACTCCATTCCCTTTCAATCCTCCTACCTCACCTCAGCCACCCTGTCTCCAGACAAGGACACAGGGAAAACATTCCTCAGCCCTAACGTGACCCCGAAGGTCAACAGAAATGATGGCTAAGCTGACAGCACTGTCTCCAAGTCACTAATGGAGTGCATGTACTTAGCTTTCAAACCTGCCCCCGACCATACATACACGCAGCCTAACATCAAGGGGCTCCTTCCGCATATGATTACCAAACCCCTCTCTCTTTCCCCCCACCTGGGGTCTGGTTCTGTAAGGACAACTGTTCTGCTCACACTTATGTCCCCTGTGTCTCGCACAGTGCTTGGCTCTCCCACAACAAAGAAGGAAAGACAGGAGGAAGGAAGGAATCATTTGACATTAAAGACTTTTTAAAGCACAAACTCAAGTTACAGTTTAATCAAGTCAGACAATCACCCCTTTAAATGCTGAAGAGCATCGAGAGACCCAACTATTCACAATATTTATGTTTCCTGCTCCCGGCGTTTTGAGGCTACCAACTCCTGAGTTTGGTGTTGTGGTATTTGTCTGCTCCCTTGGGCCCATTTTTATAATGACAGAGCTGTTCATTTCCAACTGGAAGCTCTTGTCTGTTCTATTTATCTGCAGAGAGCTCCAGGGTCTTGTCGGCAGACAGTGGATGAAGAGATGCTTTTGCAAGATGACAGAAAAAGGGATTAGAGAAACTTCAGTTCTCACAATCTATCACTCTCCCCTTCCCACAGCCAGATCCATCCTGAAACAGAGATCCTCTTTAACACCTGATGCTCCCCAAAAGTTTCTAGGGTAATGGATCCTCCCGTCCAAAGACAATAACTATTGTTTCTTGTTCTCTGGCTCCCGGCAAGCTCATTATTACTGGACAAGGATCAAACTTCTCTGCCCTTGGTTCAGATTCAAAAAAAAGACTCTCAGCAGGGTATCCATTAGTTCAAATCGCTGCTTGTAGCACAGAACTATTTCCCACCATCATTTTCCCCTGGAATTCACTTGTGTGCAGAAGGGGGAGGCCTGAGCAAAGGGAAGAGCGAGGGCCGGGAGGGTTGCAGGGACTCTCTGTTTTCTCCCACACGGTGTTAGGTCTGGATGGAATTTAGACTAAAGATAAAACTGTGTGAAAACATATTCCCCCAAAGTCACTCCCACTTGGAAGGGAGGGGACCCAGAGCACTATGAAGTGGAACCTCACCGCCAACTCCCCACAGTCCTATAAAGGACTTAAGATTCGATGGCCCAAACCCACCTTTAACCTCAGAAACATACTCACTGATACATTGGACACATACAAACACAACAGTTTAGAAAGAGAACTTCTGGAAAACACGGATACAACATGTAGCCCTGCTGGATACAACAAATACTCCAGAATCAAAGAACTAGTCAGGTCAGCAATTTTATGTATTTATCTATTTACTTACTTTATTTTATTTACTTATTTATTTTTGCTAATCTGACACTTGTTCTAACACAAAAACGCAAAATGCCAGCTAAGAATGGGGAGTTCCGCTCTACAGAGCTTCAATGCTCCATAAGAACACCTGACACCAGGTTTCAGATACACAGTTTTCTTAACATTCAACTGGTAAACATCAAAATCAAAACAAGAGCCGGACTTTCCAGCTTCAGCGTGAAGGCCTGCCATTCTGCGCTGGGACAAACTACTCCATGTTGTGGATCAAGGTGGAATATCTTCTTCATTGCTGACACTTGTTTACTTTTAAAATATAATTACACCAAACACAACTTGAAGGCAGTTTCTATTTTATATGCAAAGCCATCAAAGACTAGATATGTGGATGTTCCTATTTTCTACTTCAGACCAAAAGTCATCCCTCAAGCCCAGCTCCTGGTCCTTACCACAGGGAAGCAGCAGGTGGGGAAGACAAACTAAGAAAGCTGCTACAGGCCGAGATGGTGCTGTTTCCAGAACGAATACTTCTCCTTTCACCACTGGCTCCAGAAGAAAGATTAGCATTCAGGAGGAAGGATAAGTTTGCTAAGGCTGAACTTCCCTGTTACACTTCTTTAAATATCCAAGGGACACCAAAGCCAGTGGTGCAGGCAGGAAAGGCACTGGCCAGGCAGCCAGGAGGCCAGCACTCCTGGGGTTCTAATCTCAGCGCTTCTTGGGGTCCCAGCCTTGGGCGAGCCACTTCCCAGGGCCCCACCCTCTCACCTGTCAAATGAGGCTAAGTTTAGTTAGGATTCTGACTTAAGGTACTCCCACTATTAAAACTTCTAACCTTTCGGGCATCTAGCTGGCTTGGGCCACTTGACCTTGATCTTGGAGTTGTAGGTTTGAGCCCCACACTGGACACAGAGATCACTGAACAATACCATACTGGAGAGCGCCTGGGTGGCTTAACTGGTTAACTGGATCTCAGGTTTGTGGGATCTAGCCCCACATCGGGCTCTGAGCTCAGCACAGAGTCTGCTTGTCTCCCTCTGCATCTCCCTCGCTGCCTGCCCCCAGGCTTGCTCTCTCCCATGCACACACACTAATAAATAAATGAAATCTTTAAAAAATAAAATCTTTGGGAAAAAAAATTCCAAAAACCCTTCTAACCTTCTATTTAAATCATACTCTCTAAAAGAGATCATTATTTCTTTTGGAAATAAGGCAAAAAATAGTGCAAAGTCCTTCACACCATAAGGTATTTGCTGTCTCCTCAAAGGGCAGAACACATCATAAATGTAAACTGCATCTTTTTTCCATTTCGTATCTGTTTATATTTTTTAAAGATTTTACTTATTTATTCATAGAGACAGAGAGAGAGAGAGAGAGAGAGGCAGAAGCAAGCTCCTTGCAGGGAGCCCGATGTGGGACTCGATCCCGGGTCTCGGAGGATCACACCCCGGGCTGCAGGGTTGCGCCCATTGGGGCTGCCCCATTTCTTACCTGTTTAACTAGATCCTATAACTAGAAACTTTGTTTTACTTCTTTTCTTTAATCCCCTGTGACTAGCACAGGGAGGGCTTTCCCACAAATAACACAGACTCTGATGCCTTCCCGTTCCTCGTATTACTACAAAAGTAAGGTAGCCCATCCACCAAGCTTCAGAGCCTCAAACTTGCTGGATCAAAGCTGTCAACACTAGGAACCACCAAAGTGTTAAATGTCAACAAACTGACTGAACAGTGTACTTACGAAGAGCCTTTTGAAATCTTAAGGTGTTGCTAAGGAAAGTAGGTCCTGTGTTCATCTCTATACACTGCAGTGACCCCAGAATTTGGAAACAGGGTATCATCTGGGAAAAATACATGTAGCAAGCAGTCACCCATGGGATTTGCTTATCTGGAGAAAGAAGTCAAAGGGAAGGGAACGTGTAAAGCTGGGGACATTCAGGAACAATTCAAATCCAAAGAACACAACTGGAATGTGACATCAAGGAGCCTGGTGGAGGTAAATCAGAACCGACTGGGATGCACAGTGGAATCAATACTTTTATGATGTGTCTGGGGAAAGTATGTGGTCAGCACCGAATCTAGCAAAAAGAGAGGAAAGGCATCACCAGGGTACGGACGGAGCAGTGTCCAGAGAAAAGCATGCCCTGACGAGCAGATGGACCTATGGAAATAAGCAAAGCTGGAAGCGAATGAGCTGCCCAGGAGAAAGGAGAAGGGAAGCGAATGAGAAGGGCAGGAGGCAGCGGTTCAGGCTCAGGCAAGGCGGAGATGATCACTTTGTTCCGGGTGCTGGGGATACTACAAGATTTGGGTGTGGCCTTGGCACCAGACTGGCTACAAGTCAACTATTTCCCTTTCATCTATGTCCACATAATCTTGTACTGATGCTGGTAATACACATGAATTTCCCACTACCACAACTCCTCCTTTCTCCTCCTGATGAAGACAATAATGAACAGTGAAAATTATTGAGAAATACATATCCAAAAATTTATATATCACACCTCTAGGGAATGTGTTGTGAGAGGCTAGATTTTCTGAATAGATAGAGAAAAATTCTTTAAGCCTATCTTGTACCTTTGTTCAAAGGGTCGAAATCCACAGTCAGCAGCCTTAATACTGGTCTCCTTTCCTGTCCCCTGGTGAATTTTGGACTTCACAAGAAATGTAGAAATTGTGATTACGGTACATACTTACAATTTTAAAAGTGAAGCGGGGGGGCACCTGGGTGGCTCAGTCACTTGAGTGTCCCAACTCTTGATTTCAGCTCAGGACATGACCCCACCACCACCACCACTACCACCACTTGGCTGGAGTTCAGCAGGGAGTCTACTAAAAACTCTCTCTCTTGCTTTCCCTCTGGCCCTCCCCACCTCTCTCTCTCTCTCTCTCATAAATCTTTTAAAAATACATAAATAAAAGTGGGGGTAGAGGTGGGGTGATGAATGTTACTTGGAGAAGGCGAGACCTGGTTCAATGTCCTACCTCCACCCCACATTAGTTCTGAAACTGAGTGGAGTGGAGCAAAGCGATCAAGACAATTTCTAAATAGTTACTTGGATAAAAATGCCTGATTCCAGTGAGCAAGGGGTAGACTAGTAGAGAAGGGCTTCTTGGATCCTGGGACTACATGCATAGATTTGCACAGACTCTAGCACATGCCACTCAGCAACCTCCCTATTGCTCACTGTAACAGGTGGGGTGAGAGAAGCCTGGTGTCCATTTTCAAATGTATAGTTTTGTCAGAAATTTGTGAACTCAGAGAGTTTAAGCTATTTCAGGAGTGGCAAGTCCAAATGCCTTTCTTCAGGGGGCAAGAAGTAAAGGTAAATGTGTGAGACACGGTGTCGGTAAACATCCTGCGATGGGACTCATGAGGAGCTACAGCATGCTCGCCCCTCCTAGAGGCGCCAAGTTTAAACTTTAATAATAATAAAAACCAGTGGCCCAACAAGAGCCTGTAGGACAATGCACACGTCCTGGGCTTCCCCTGCAACCTCTGGGTGCGGCACTGGCTGCCGCTGGGGCCGGGATTCTAACGTTAGGCTGGCTGAGCAAGTCCTGGGAGAGAAGGAATTTAAGAACTGCGTTTAACACACTGCAAGCACTGCAGCCGAGTCCTGCTCATGTCCACATCTTACAGACCTTGTTCACGATTCCTTTAAAGCCTGCTCTGCCTGCAGCATTACCAGCAGGGGCTGAAAATAACCACCAAGCTCTCTGCATCCAGGACAAGAACAGCCAATCCCAGGACCGCAGTTCCTGCATTCTCACTTACCCACAGGAAAACAGACCTAAATCCAGGAGGAGAAAATACTGTATAAAGTAAAACATATTTGCCAAAGAGACCAGGTAAGAAGAAACAAATGTCTTCTAGAGCAAATGAAGGGACACGCCTGTTTGACTCAGCCGGAAGACACGCGACTCCTGATCTTGGGGTCCTGAGTTTGAGCCCCGTGTTGGGTATAGAGTTTACTTTAATCAATTAAATTAATTAAAACATTAAAAATTCATTAAATAAATAAGACAAATGAAGGAACAAAAAAAAAAAAGGCTGTGGTCAAAAACAAAGACCTTTATAGCCACTCCTCTCAATACAAGAAATAATTCTTCAAAATTTAAATTTAAAACATGTAACAATACAAAAACCAGTCTTCCACGACGTGGAGCATGTGTCTGGGTTCTGAGGAAAATAAAATGCAAAGATTTAGCCAGGTCAGCCACTAACCTACCACCCACCTCAATGAATCAGAGCAGCCGGGAACAGTGTGGGATGGGAGGGAAGTAAATGGATCCAAGACGTTTCAGGTCAGGGACAGTTTAGGCTCTTCCTACGGTGGCCTGGCACCCTGAGCTCACTCTGGGGTTTGGGGAGTTTTTCTGGCCATCCTATCTTCTGAAATGAATGTTTAGTCCCCTAGGCATCAGATATCTCAAGACTGATGAGGGAGCAGAAGGTAAGTCGAGGACAAAGCACAAGCTGACACCGCCCCCCCCCCCTCCGCGCCCCTCCCCAGGTGGGCTACGTGTGGCATTCCTTGGGCTCCGGGGCTCCGGCTGCCCTAAAGCTAAGAGGAAGGCAAACAAACAGGTAAATGATACAGATCAAAGTCTGGCAGGACCTGAGTCTCTAGCAGTTTACAATGTCTTAGTGATTTACAAGGCAAAAAGCATTCTTAACCTAAAGCCTAACCTTCAGAAGCTGGTAGACTCCATTTCCTGGAGCCCTAACATCACCCTGCCTTCTACACTGATGTGGGAAACAAAGGTAGAAGGGAATGTAAATAAATAAAAATTCCTTATAACCTGCAGCCCATTGACAAATACTTGAGGCAGGCGGGATACAGCATTCCTGCAGAAACTCCAGCGGTCTTAAGGCCTCCCAGAGGGCGCCTGGGTGGCTCGGTACGTTGGGTGTCTGTCTTCAGCTCAGGTCATGATCCCAAGGTCCTAGGACAGAGCCCCAGGTTGGGCTCCCTGCTCAGCAAGGAGTCTGCTGATCCTGCTTCTCCCTCTGCCCCTCCCCCAGTTTGTACACTCAAGCTCCCTCTCTCTCTCTCTCTCTTATTCTCTCTCAAATAAATAAAATCCTTTAAAAAAAAAAAAAAAGACTTACCAGGGACACCTGGATGGCTCAGTGGTTGAGCGTCTGCTTTTGGCTCCAGTCTGATCCCTGGTCCCTGGATCAAGTTTCGCATCAGGCTCCCTGTATAGAGCCTGCTTCTCCCTCTGCCTGTGTGTCTGCCTCTCTATCTCATGAATAAATAAAGTCTTTTTTTAATGTGTTTTTTATTTTTATTTTTATTTTTAAATTTTTTTTAAATGCCTTACTAGAAGGAAAAATAACCTTGACAATAGCCATGCCTCCAGCATCCTGAGAGTCTTCTTTACCATATGAAAGTCCTTTTGGTCACCTCCTTTGGTCCTTACCTCCCCCACTTCCCAAGTATGTAATCAGCTACTCTCCACAATCTTGCTGTAGCAGCTCTTCCTACCCAGGGCTTCTGTTCCTGGGCTTTAATAAAACCGCCTTTTTGCACCAAAGAGGTCTGAAGAATTCTTTCTTGGCCGTCGGCTCCGGATCTCACCAACATTCCAAAACCACATCAAAACTATACCTGCTTAGGGTGCCTATGTGGTTCATCAGCCTCCAACTCTTGACTTTGGCTCAGGTCATGATCTTGGGGTCATGAGATCAAGCCCCCATCACACTCAGCAGTGGAGGGAATTCTCCTGGGGACTTTTTATTTTTTCTCTCTCTCTCAAGTACATAAATAAATCTTAAAAAAGAAAAAAAAAAAAAAAAAAAAGACTACACCTGCATGAATTACAAGCTTAATGACATGAATGACCTGCCATAAAATGGCTCCTACATTTCAGGATGGGAACCGTGCTCCAGGAGCAGACAGGCATCCCACCCCACACCACCAGCACTGACACAGTTTGCTCTGAGCCAAAGTTCTCATGGGAATAAGGAGTTTCCCTAGAGAAAGGAGGCGGGATGAAGTTTGGCTCTGCAGATCCCTGCAGTTTCCTCCTGCTCACATTTAAACATAGGCCACGTTTTGAAAACAAGGCAAAAACTGAAAGTAACTGAAAAAAAGGGCTGCCCTTGTGTTCTTAACCCACGCACCAAAGACCCATGTGGCACTGGACGGAGCCCCGTCCTCTGAATACAAATGTGAGAATGCTGGGTGGGAGGCAATTAGATGCTCCCATCGGGGCAGTTACCAGCACACCCACTTTCTCCTCTTCCCATCACAGCCTCAGACATTTCCCCGTCCAACAAAGTGGGGGCGAGGACTGCAGCAGAAGCCCAGAGTGTGTCCCCACAAGGGGATCTTTCAACACCACCCTCGAGCATCGCCTGAGGGTGAGGTCAGCCTCCATTCTATAGGCTGCAAACAAGATGACTTTGTGACCAGCTGGCCTGCACCCTATGAGGCCTTAAAAATGGAAAAGGATTGGTTTCGCCCACAGGGACCTCATTCTTTATGCAGAAAGTCCAGCCAAACCATTTTTAAATGCGTACATTCAAAAGACAGGCATAGAAACACTTACAAGAGCCAATGTGAGGAGTCAGAGTTGCCCCTCTCCCCTCCCTGCTCAATCCCCCACCCCCTGCTCAGACCTCAAATCACACTGTACACACAAACCACTCCTGGGCTCACCTCCCTAAACACCTGTTTCTATAAGGACACACTCTTGCTCAAGAATTGATAATGGCATGGCTTCCAACTTGCCATCAGACCACAGCCAAATGCCTAGCGTTAGCACCAGAATTCCTGCAAAGTCTTTTTACCTACATATATCTCATCTCTGTCCTTCTACACGCGCCTGGTCCTTGTTTTTTTTTACCTCCTGTCGACCTACGCAGTACACAGCCCAGGCACTAAGAACACAGTCAGCCTGGGTGCAAATCCCAACTGGACCACTTAGAGCCGGAGACCGCTCAAGGTGCTTCAATGCTTCAGTGCCTCAGCCTCCTCATCTGTAAGGCAGGAATAATGACAGCACCTACTGCTCGGCTGAGTGCAGCAGTGATGAACTGAGAGGATTCAGGTAAGATGCTCAGAATAAAACCTGGCACATGGTTTCACCCAATAAATATTAGCAATTAAAATAGTCATCGTCATTACACAAGTCACTTCCATGAAGTGACCCTTAGTGACACCACTCAACATCTTCTGTTTCTTAAATGTTCTATGAAGACTTAGAAATCACAGACACTGGCTGAACTTGTCAAGGACTGTTTCAAGGGGCAGGTTATCTGGATGGCAACTGAATGTTGGAATTACTACTATTAAAGTCCTATCCTAAAAGGTTTACCTAGGGCTCCCAAATGAACCCTCCCTTGAGTAACAATGTTTCTGATGGGTTAGCCACTACATATTTGTAGTCTTAGGTTTTGTTTCTTGGATCTAGGCTTAATTCTACCTACCCTGAAAACCTCTTATGGGCTGGAATTGCACCAGAGACATCTGATACATGCTCAGAGGTCCGGCCACAACCACGGTGGATACTCAAACCAATGCTTGCTGCATTTAGAAAGAGAACATGAGGTTACCTGAAAAACCAAGATACTAAATGGGAGATTAAATGTCCTCTCAGTATTCCTCCTCTCAAACTTCCTGCTACAAACATACAAGATCAAACCATGGTATAATGAAGAGAACTGGTGCTAATTACCACCACCATGGAGTGAAGCCTGGTGTGGCAGCCTTAGCTCTGGGTCTCCCTGCCTCCAAATTTCCAAAGCACTTCATGCATCCGCTCATTTGGCACTTAGTAATTTCTACCTTGTTTTATACCTCAGAAGACTTTGCACCCTGTCTTCTGCATGGTAAGCTCCATCTTTCACAAGTTTGATTGCCCCGGAGCTCCCACGGCAGTGTCTTACTGAGGAAAGAGCCAATGTTTAAAGCAGTCAGAGGAGAATCACAATTTTATTTTATTTTATTTTATTTTAAATTTTATTAATTTATTCATGAGAGACACAGAGAGAGAGAGAGAGAGAGAGAGAGAGAGGGGCAGAGGCACAGGCAGAGGGAGAAGCAGGCTCCATGCAGGGAGCCCGACGTGGGACTCGATCCCAGGTCTCAAGGATTACGCCCTGGGCTGAAGGTAGCATTAAACCACACAGCCACCCAGACTGCCCAAGAATCACAATTTTAAAAGCTTTGACAGTAGCCCCACTATATTCCAGACCATACATCCACAATTATAAAAGCATTACCGAACAGGAGACTTCAAAGGGCCTAACAGATAAGAATATATCAAGTGCTTTTAAGGAACTGGTTGTTTTGAAGCACTTGAGAGTGTACTTAAGAGAGTCTGTAGAATCAGCGTAAGGTTGGAAGAACAGACACTTGCTCGGAAACTGTTCCTACTGATGCCACCTCCACTGTGGACGGGCTCCATTAGAGCTCTGCTCCTGGCCTCCTTCCCATCCTCATTTTGCTGGGCCCCAGGAAAACTGGGTTTGGACAGCTAGCCTTTCCTGTCCCTCTTTCCTTGGACAAGAGCTGTAACATGCCTGCTGCTCTTCCTGGTAAACTGCCTACCTCTATAGGGGAAGTCTGGCCCAGCCCAGTGAGACTGGTGCTTGAGTGGGGTCTCCCAGGGGAAAAGTCTAACTCATTTTGGGGTCTGATAGTGGGAAGCCCATTTCTCTGCAGATCCAAGCCACACTGTCTCACATCAGCTTTATGAAGCGTAAAGAGGACGGCTGGCATCTATCTGCTGACTCCATAGTCTTTTTTGTTCAATTTGTTTAGAACCTAGGAGGGGAAATGTTTTTTGGGGGGCTCCCTCAAAAAAACCCCAAATGTCCCCCATCACCTGGCTGATGAAAAGGCCTTCTATGGGGAAAGTCCAGGATAAGGTCCTAGGTGTCTTCATCAGCATCACATAACCAGGCCCATCTCTGTAGGCGCTGCCTAAGACGTGGCTAGAAATCCATCTCTCACCCTTGGAGACACCCAACCTACAAATGACATGTCACCAAACTGAGTTTATAACAACTGCTACTTGAGACCGTGGCAGCCACAACAGGGGGAAGTCCAGAAGTCTACAAGGCAAGACTGTACATCCAAGGAGGAACAGCTAAAAACAAGGCTATGACAAAACACACAGTACACCAAAAGCACTGGACTGTATCTGTACTAAAGTTCCAGACCTTAAATGGCTCCCCTGCTTGGCAGCAAAGCACCAAGGAGGCTTCAGGAAGGTTCAGAGAAAACAAGGATACCCCAAACCACAC
The DNA here is from genome assembly GCF_003254725.2 of Canis lupus dingo. NCBI lineage: Eukaryota > Metazoa > Chordata > Mammalia > Carnivora > Canidae > Canis > Canis lupus. The sequence continues at coordinate 26,743,421 of NC_064245.1, read as the reverse complement.
CAGGGCAGCTGGGCTCCATCCCCTTAACTGAAGGTTTCCCACACCACCTCCCCATCAACCGTGGGAAATGGGAAGAGCTGGAAAGAGGCAGACTTACACGCTCTTTCATCTCATTAGCCACGGTCTTTGACATCATGACGCAGCAGATAAGAACGACGAGGATGAAGTAGAGCGCATACATGAAGCGGGTGCTCCGGGACTGTCGGATCTTGGGGCAGCAGCCGCAGCAGAGGGAGCAGCCAGCGGAACCACAGCAGCAGGCCAGCTAGGGAAGGAGCACAAACATCCTGTTAGAGCCCCTCGTTTACAGACCCATGAACGCCAGACCTCTGCAGCCCCCCCCCCCCCCCACTCCGGGCTGTGGTTTTCCGAGCCACCTGCCCACAGAACACACAGGAATGGTGGCGGGGGTGCACAGAGTGTTCACCAGAATTGCTCTGACATTGTCTTCAGTAAAAGGCAGGCATGTGGCTGGGGAGATGCCCAACCGTTTCTGTGTAAGGCTCGCCCGCAGGACTGTAATCATTACTCTGAGATCAAAGTTTTCTGAGATCAGCTAGGGAGTAGAAGCAGCCAAGAACCAGAAAAAGGATGAAGTGAGGTGGGAAGAATGTGAGAAAACAAGCTAGGCCCAAGAAAGGGCCTTGCCAAAAATCCATGAGGCAGAGAATGAACTGTATAAACACCTAGGGACGTGCTGGATGGGGAGGGTGAGGTGTGCTGGTATGCATCTCCCTTTGCAGGCAGGAATGCGAGTGTGTAACGTGAAGCTCCAAAGAAATAGGTGCCTCTTACCCAGGCATTGTGTACCAGAGCTTCGTGCCCCTACGGGTAAGCTTTTAGGCTCATGAGCAGGCCTGGGCACCGAGGAGCTGAGAGATCCTGTTGTATCAGTAGCAACGCACGCACCTTTCCTTTGGGGAAATGAGATCTTTTTTCCCCCCCATCTTTGACTGAGATTCACTGGTCAATGCAACTAGACATAATTTGGGAATATTATATAAAATAGGGATTAGGTTTTCAAGGGTGAGACTGTGCTAATTTTTTGTCTTTGTAAAGGCTATGTTTTTTAGACCACACTTAGGTTTACAATAAAATTGAGAGGAAGACAAAGAGATTTGCCATATACCCCTACTGCCACACATGCATAGTCTCCCCATTAGCAATACCACTCACAAAAATGGTACTTTTTTACCAAGGACGATGATGGCACATCATCATCACCCAAAGTCTACAGGTTACCTAAGGGTTCGCTCTCGGTGTCATATATTCAATGGGTTTGAACAAATATATATATGATATATATCCATCACCATAATATCATACAGAGTATTTTCACTGCCCCCAAAACAACTCAGTCTTCAGGAAAGCATAGGGCAATGGGGGCAGTGTTATTAAAAGTTCAGGCTCAAGGGGCGCCTCGGTGGCTCAGTGGGTTAAGCCTCTTGGTTTTGACTCAGGTCATGGTCTCCCAGTCATGAGATCCAGCCCCAGATCAGGCTCCACACTTAGTTCAGTGTCCACTTGAGATTCTCTCTCCCCCTGCCTCTCTACCCTCTCTCTCTCTCTCTGTCTCAAATCAATCAATCAATCAGTCAGTCAATCTTTAAAAAGAACAGAGTTGGGCAGCCCAGGTGGCGCAGCGGTTTAACGCCACCTTCAGCCCAGGGCATGATCCTGGGGTCCCACCTCGGGCTCCCTGCATGGAGCCTGCTTCTCCCCCTGCCTGTGTCTCTGCCTCTCTCTCTCTCTCTCTCTGTCTCTCATGAATAAATAAAATATTAAAAAAGGTAACATATAAATAAGTAAACAAACAAAGTTTGGGCTCAAAGTCAGCCTGCGTGGGTTTGGTGCCTGGCTCTGCTCCCTACTAGCTGTATACCGTGATCAAGTTATTTACCCTTTTACGACTCAGTTTCCTTATTTACAAAATTGGAGTAGTAACAATATTTATGCCTGTGCTGTCGTCTCACAGGTGACCTAATTTAACACACTTGGTGTTAAGAAAGGATTTCTCTTAAGCAAACCGGGAATCTTACAAAAGAGATCACCATAACCTGCAAATAACTAAATCGATATCACAAGTATATAGGTATAAGACAACAAGGCTATAATCACAACCACGTTTTCACATCTTCCTTCATTTACATCGGGAAACTCATTGTAAGACCACTCCAATAGGTCTCAAGCTTATGCACTCCTTGCTTGCTGACCTAAGTCCCTTGGCCTATAGATAAACTAACCTACTATCCTTGAGATCTGCAGACCACCAGCCTTGAGGAGGGAAGGACCAGACTTCCCCAGGAGAGGAGTCCTGCCCACACTGGAGCACAGCTGCTGCTGATGCCACCAAGTTTGTTCAAGGTCATGTCCATGACTATCCACCTGGGCACCACCTTCCCTTGCAGGGAGACCACCTCCAGCCCCCAATGTCCCACCCTTCCCCTTTAAAACCTTTTGGCGGGGGATCCCTGGATGGCTCAGCGGTTTAGCGCCGCCTTCAGCCCAGGGCTGGATTCCGGAGACTGGGGATAGAGTCCCACGTTGGGCTCCCTGCATGGAGCCTGCTTCTCCCTCTGCCTGTGTCTCTGCCTCTCTCTCTGTGTCTCTGCCTCTCTCTGTGTGTGTCTCTCATGAATAAATAAATAAAATCTTTAAAAAATAATAATAATAAATAAAACCTTCTGGCTTTGTCTGGACAGGGAAGATGATCTTTGGGACGTCAGTCCACCATAGTCCCAGGCTGCCAGCTTCCTGAATAAAGCAACCTTTCCTTTCTGACCATCACTTGTCTCCCAAGTATTGATTTTTAAAGCAGCCGAGCTTGAGTTCAGAACTGGTTCTCTGTCCCGTATCCTGTAACACCATTGTTTGAGCACTTTGTGTACTATTTCATCACCTCACAGGTTTGCTAATGCACTCTTTCCATCTTATGTTCAGGTTTCAAACTGTCTTCCTCAAAAGACTCTTCTGGCCTCATAAGGTTAGACTGGTTCTTTGTAAGATAAGCCAGTCTGTTTGGGCTGGGCTAACAGATGACACAAGTGAGAACCTACCACTGCTGGTGTGTGTGGCTCTGAGAGGTCACCTTCCTTTATAACCCACTCACACAATCTCAATCCCCAACTTGACTGACCCCTTTCCACCCATAGATCCAAATCCCCCCACACACACTCTCTCTCTCCTTCCACTCACACAGCGAGCTCTTCTCTGGACCCTTGCCTTCCTCCTCCTCACCTCCCAAATTCTTGCCCAACGTTCTCCTTTGCTGGCTGCTAATTTTTTTAGTTCTATGGCTTTAAATAACCAGTCTTACTGTATTGCAAACTCAAATCCAATAAAAGATTTATTCTATTTGGGAAAAGAAATATTTTTAAACAGTAAATGTTCCCCATGATAGAACATTCCCATAGCACAATCAACATTTAAACTATCTGCACAGAGGGGAAAAATAAACAGATTTTATATTTTTTATTTTTATTATATATTTATATAAATTATGTTATTTATTATTATTTGTTATTATTTAAAGGCAAATAGTAACAGAAGGAGTGTGATTACGGAAAATGTGAGAACAAAATCATAGGGCTTCTCAGAATAAGCTTATCGTTAAAGTCATGTATCATTGTATGGATTTAACTTTTCAACCTTTCCTTACTTTTTACTTTCACCCTATATCGTACTGTGGTATTTTAAAAATATACATGCACATGTATAAGTGTGTGTATCTGTGTGTGTGTATATATACAGGCGTGTGTGCATATATATCCACACCTAATACTAGAACCCAACAGCCATTCTCTACTAGCCGAAGAGTTACCTGTCAACTCAAACTATGCCAATAACCAACAATACAAGTGCACTGTCTTAACCTAGACATTGACATATATACCAAGTATATATTCAAAATAGCACTTTTAAAAGCAGTGTTATGCTATCATCTAGAAAATCTCATAGCCCTACTGACTTACCACTTCTTTCAGGAAGAGCTTAATTTGGAATAAAATGCACTCATACCCAGCCCCTGCCACTTACAGGTTTATTTGAGCATGTCACTCATACTGATCCTTTCTTTCATATGATACACTCTGAATCTCTCATATCAACATTACATTATGAAACACATTAGGAGCTTTAATTTGCGGGCACCTGGGTGACTCAGTCGGTTTGGCATCTGCCTTTGGCTCAAGTCCTGATGCCATGGACCTGGGATGGAGCCCTGTGCCAGGCTCACTGCTCAGTGGAGAGCCTCCTGGCTCCCTTTCCCTGCCCCTCGCTCATGCTCTATCTCTTTCTCTCAAATAAATAAACAAAAAAAATTTTTTTTAAAGAGCTTTAATTTGTAGAATCTGCATACTCTCCTTTTCCACAAGAGATGATTATACACTCAAGAGAGACCCAAGAAATTTCTTTGGAGGATAATGCCAACAATTCTTCTATAAATTCATTCTGCTAATATACTTGCAAAAGGGTACAGAGATTTAGTTTAAGGTTGTTCATTATAAGCATGAAAACAGTCTTTTTCTCCAGCTACATGGGGACTGGAAAAATGACTAACTGGCTAGCTAGACAAAACGGTATAGTTAAAAAGAGTAAGTCGGTGTTGTAGACTGAATTGTGCTCTCTTCTCCCTTCCCTATGCCTCAAAAATCATACGTTCAACTTTTTACCCCCACTACCTCAGAATGTGGCCATAATTGGAAATAGGGTTCTTAAAGAGGTAATTAAAGTTAAAGAAGGTCATTGGAGTGGGCACTAATCCAACTTGACTAGTGTCCTTGTAAGAAGAGGAGGTCAGGACAAAGGCACAGAAAGAAGACCGTGTGAAGATAGTGGAGAAGACCACCATTCTGAAGCCAAAGAGAGAGGCCTCAAAAGAGACCAACCTGCTAACTCCTTGACCTCAGAATTCCAGACTCCAGCACTGTGAGAACTGAAATCTCTGTTGTTTAAGCCCCTCTGGCTGTGGTACCTTTTTATGACAGCGCCAGCAAACACAGCTGGCATGCCCTGGTATTTTATAGCCATGGCGGGCCATGGGGGGTGAGGGCACTAATGTGCATGTGCCCAAAGTGACCACTGACGCCATCTGTAGAGTGGGTCTAGGTATGGGAGGGCAAGATGACGTGGAGCTCTCACTGCACTCCGCTGCTTGGGTTCTTATCCTATTCTCGTATCACTATCACGATTAAAGAAAGAAAAGAAAATTGCTTAAGAAAACTAAGTTTGAAGATTACAGGAGCACATGCAAATGTGGTATTGAATTCTGTGATTTTTTTTTTCCTTTCTGAAGAACCTTCCCTCCCCCAAACATAGCCAAAGAGAAAAGTCTTCAAAGAGCCCTTTATACCCTTTATCTAACTTCATTCAAATAGCAATTGTATGGGAACACGTGGCAGATTCAGTGGGTGGAGAGTGCGACTCTAGATCTTGGGGTGTGAGTTCGAGCCCCATGTTGGGTGTAAAGATTGCTTAAAAATAAAATCTTAAAAAAAAAAAAAGAAAAGAAAAGAAAAAGGGAACAGTATGAATAGCAAGGGCTTTTCAAAATAGAAGGGACTTTGTCCTTGCTAGGCAGAGTCAAAATGGAAGGATAAGCCAGCTACTTGCTGCTACCGGGAGCTGAGCCTGCTCAGCTTTTCTTCTAAGGACACACACACACACACACACACACACACACAGCAACAAATAAACAAATATCTGTCTCCCCTCCCCCACCCTGGCTTTGGGCATTGATAGTTCTTCCAAGGACTGACCTTAGGCATGTGAGGACATGAGCTAGGGCTGGTTTTAACTTCCGTCTGTCAAATTAAAAAGCACAGTTCCTTTATTACTTGGAATTCCCAGCTGGCAACACCATCAATTAGAAAGCAAAGGATCAGGAAGAAAGCCAAATAGATGTCATAGAACTGGCACACACACAAATAACATGTATCTTGCTTATGACAGTCCCTCTCTCCCTCCTCAAGTCTTTTTTTTTTTAAGATTTTATTTTTATTTATTCATGAGAGACACAGAGAGAGGCAGAGACACAGGCAGACGGAGAAGCAGGCTCCCTGCGGGGAAGCCTGATGTGGGACTCGATCCCAGGATTCCGGGATCACGACCTGATCCAAAGGCAGACACTCAACCACTGAGCCACCCAGCTGCCCCTCCCTCCCTCAAGTCTTATTATCACAGTTACAAGGGGCTTGCTTAAGCCCAGAGCTGCTAGGAGGGAAAAACTGCTGAAAGTTCTCTGGCCCAAGAACCAGAAGACCTGGGATCTAACTCTGTGTGACTTTGCCTAAGTCATTTTTCCTCTCTGGGTCTTGGTTTTCCTCACTTGAAAATCGAAGGAGACTTGGAGACAACAGACAATAGGAAATAGGTTTCATCTCACATCACACAATCCATCAGCAGTGTTGGCCTGGAATGCTATGTGAGGTGCGTCCTAAGGCTGAATGTCTCCTCAGAAAAAATGAGTACCACCTGCCAAAGGCACAGTGCCACTCGTGCTACATTCTTGTCATCCCTACGAGAGGTTGTCCCCAACCATCCATAAATACTTAGATGTTGAAAAATGAACTGCAAGAGGCAAGCACACAGAGTTAACCTCAAAGAAAGAGAAAAACCAGTCATAAAAAGAAGCAAGAACTAAAAAGTGGAGCAACTCAAAGCCCTGTTCAAGCACTCCACAAGTAAGGTGAGCATCACTTGCTTCTGGCCTCTGCTCTCGTGGTCCAGCTCACACGCGGCATGGTGATAACTTATCCATCACATTCCCTTCGTTCCACTTAGGAAGGCGAACAAGGACACTTCTGCCACAAGAACCATCCCAAAGACAGCCACTATTTTTACTTTCAGCGCTTTAGTTTGGGGGCATGTAAATCCCTCAGCAATGCAGAAAACACTCATTCAAAAAGATTTATTCCTCAAGAGTTCTGGATAGCCAAGTTGGCTTTAATGTGTATAAGTTAAGTCCAAATTGCAGAAGGAAGGAAATTATCAAATCTGACACCACCCTTCATTCAGTTGTTTTTCCCAACTTGGAAACAGAGGAGCCCTAGCAGAACTGAGGGAAGACATAACAGACTTCTATTAACTACAAAAGTTATAATATTGTCTCTATTTCTAAGATTTTATTTATTTATTTATTCATGAGAGACACAGAGACATAGGCAGAGGGAGAAGCAGGCTGTCCATGCGGGGAGCCCGATGTGGGACTCGATCCCAGGACCACGACCTGAGCCAAAGGCAGATGCTCAACCACTGAGCCACCCAGGTGTCCCAATATCGTCCCTATTTTAATAAAGGGAGGGGAGAAGGGACAGCAATAGGGAAGCTCCTCAAATACTGAAGTTGTTGAAGCTGTTAAAAGCAGAACCCAGGTTCCTGGGCATGCTGCAGGGTTTCTATTATCAAAGAAATAGAAGCAAAACGTTAAAGCATAAAACTGGGTTCAAAATTTTTTTATCCAAGTAAATAGTTCTCTAACCTTTAACTATATTTAGACTTCCACATCTTTCAGTGACATATAATACTACGCATGAATGTCACAGCCCACTTAGTTTCCCCCTCCTTTGAGGTTTTAGGATTACTTATGAATTACTGGGGGTCAGCAGAGAGGTAATGAACAATGGATTCTACTTTGACAAGCAGTATTTATTTAAACCCTAAAGCTCACAACCTACATTTTGCAGCTCATTCTGGCTCCAAGCTCATAAATGGCCTCCCATCAAGATTGTACAGACCTTTTTTTACTACCAGGAGGCAGAGGTGAGGGTAAATAGCAACCCTCACCATCACAGTGCCTCATGCTGTCCTTGACTGGGAGCTGTGCAAGGAGACGAGGAGGCCTGAAAACAAGGAGGACAAGAACACAACTCCCTCTGCTCAATAAAGGCCTATTTCACAAACAACACATACAGGTGGCAGGTAGTCCCTAACGCACAAAATGATCGTGTGGTGGGAAACTCAACACATACTTACACACGTGTTAGTAAACTGATTGGGGCATATGGTGGATTTCTCTCATGCAAAAGAATAAAGGGCAACTTATTAAAGCCTATTTAATCCACAGTACTAGCTAACAATAGCTACCGCTTATTAATCTCAGTCTCTGCAAGGCACAACTATTAGGATTAGCCACTTTATCACCCCAAAGTTAACAGAGCTGAGACAGAGGCTCAGAGACATTTGGGAACTTAAGGGTCAGAAGCCTGATGAGTGGTAGAGCCAGAATTTCAATCTGGTTGGCTCTTGGCCCTTCTGCCCTGCTTACTGCTGGCCTAGAGGGGGTGAGCAAGACAGACGACACCGGCCTAAAACCTTGGTTGCCTGCAAAAGGGAAATGGGCTGCGTGCGAAGGAGACAGCAAGAGAGGAAGCACATTTTCCTGCCTGACCTTGGGTGTACAGTAAGCACTCAACAAGTATCTGAAGGAGGCATCTCCTTCTCCACGCCCTTTTCTCTCTCCCAGCCAGTGCCTGGCCTCAGCGATCTCGATGACCTCTTCTAAACACAGCCCTGTCCCAAGTAGCCCAACCACCCCAATCGCCAAGACCCTACATCACCACCAAGTCCTATTCCGCATTAACAGCCCTGTTCCTAGTGCTATGGAAATTACCAGGCCATTCATTCATTCAACTAGTATTTATTATACAACAAACCTACTATGCACGGTGTTAATTCCTAGTAATGTAGCAATAAAAACAAGACATCTTTTTCTACCTAAGCAAGAAGACAAAGATATGCCCAAGAATGACCATCCAGGGATCCCTGGGTGGCGCAGCGGTTTGGCGCCTGCCTTTGGCCCAGGGCACGATCCTGGAGACCCGGGATCGAATCCCACGTTGGGCTCCCGGTGCATGGAGTCTGCTTCTCCCTCTGCCTGTGTCTCTGCCTCTCTCTCTCTCTCTCTGTGACTATCGTAAATTAAAAAAAAAAAAAAAGAATGACCATCCACATGCTGTTTAGGAGAAAGGAAACCTGGATAATCAATGAAAGAGTACTAACCACTGAAAATTATGGTACGCTCACATCATTGAATACAATGCACCCCCCCCCCATTGACTATACAGATGATACAGAAAACTTTACTGCTGAAAATAGTTAACACAACAGTATAGAGGAGGACAGCATTTGAGGTAACAACAATGTAATAAGACATAGAACAGCAATAACAATAATAAAAAACAATCTGAAGGATACAGCAACTTGACAATGGTAATTAATAAACTTGCAGGGTTAGGAATAATTATGCTTTTATATTTTCTAAACTCTTGGCAATAAGCACATAGCTTCTAATTAGAAAAACATGAAAACAACTTTCCATTTTGTTTTTCTTCTTTTTTTTAAATTTATTTTTATTTATTTATTTATGATAGACATAGAGAGAGAGAGGCAGAGACATAGGCAGAGGAGAGGGAGAAGCAGGCTCCATGCCGGAAGCCCGACATGGGACTCGATCCTGTGACTCCAGGGTCGTGCCCTGGGCCAAAGGCAGGCGCGAAACTGCTGAGCCACCCAGGGATCCCCCAACTTTCCATTTTGGAAGAAAACAAAACAATATTTCTGTTTTATCTCAAAGGTGGTAAGCATTCAAATATCTGTTAATTGAATCAACCAGTGAGTAAATGAAATCTACTCTAGTGGGATCCCTGGGTGGCTCAGCAGTTTAGCGCCTGCCTTTGGCCGGGGGTGTGATCCTGGAGACCCAGGGTCGAGTCCCGCGTCAGGTTCCCTGCATGGAGCCTGCTTCTCCCTCTGCCTGTGTCTCTGCCTCTCTATGTCTATCATGAATAAATAAATAAAATCTTTTTTTAAAAAATGAAATCTGGGGATCCCTGGGTGGCGCAGCGGTTTAGCACCTGCCTTTGGCCCAGGGCGTGATCCTGGAGACCCGGGATCGAATCCCGCGTCGGGCTTCTGGTGCATGGAGCCTGCTTCTCCCTCTGCCTATGTCTCTGCCTCTCTCTCTCTCTCATTGTGTGACTATCATAAATTTAAAAAAAATTAAAAAAAAAAAAAGAAATCTACTCTAGTAATGTGACTGGGAGAAAACAGCCAGAGTGAACTATCTCTGAAACGGAGGAATAAAAACAGAAAATTCGGGACGCATGGGTGGCTCAGCATGAGCATATGCCTTCGGCCCAGGGCATGATCCTGGAGACCCACGATCGAGTCCCACATCGGGGCTCCCAGGAGCCTGCTTCTCCCTCTGCCTATGTCTCTGCCTCTCTCTCTCTGTCTCTCTCATGAATAAATAAAATCTTAAAAAACAAAAACAAAAAACACAGGAAATTCCCATAGGACTGCATCTTTAAAATTGGTTAAGATGGTAAATTTCTATTTTTTTTAACCACAGTAAAAAAAAAAGAGAGAGAGAGAAAGAAAATTCCTTAACCCTTGTAATATTTTTTAGTGTTCAAGGGGTATAAACAAACCTCTACTTGGTAGAATTTGAAGCAAAAGAGGAATGAAAGAAAAGAAAGAAAAAAAGAAAGAAAGAAAGAAAGAAAGAAAGAAAGAAAGAAAGAAAGAAAGAAAGAGAAAGAAAGAAAAGAAAAGAAAAGAAAAGAAAAGAAAAGAAAAGAAAAGAAAAGAAAGAAAAGAAAGAGAAAAAGAAAAGATGAGGAAAAATTAAAGAGCTACTTAAAGGTTCAAGGCGCTGAACAAGAAGCTATGCATTTGCCTAACCCAGAAATGAGCTCTTGTATTTCCTTCATCTAAAATTCTTAAGGTTTCCTTTCGAGTTCAGACACTCCCTTAGAGCTCCAAGGTTCTCACAACCGTTCCCACAACCGTGGCAACCAGATTCTGGGCATTTGCCAGGAAGGCGTTTCTGACAGGTAGTTTCTCACGCAGGTTTCAACACGCTAGAATATGCTGGCTTCCGCCCTCAACGGTGCTTCCAAGCACTGTCAGGGGTCACTGTCCTTCCGTAAGTGGCCCTGGGCACCCAGGGACTTTTCGGGACCAAATGTGACACAGGCGGGCTGTGACACACACAGGCAGCCAGCGCCAGCTGCTCGGTTACCACGGGCCCGGCCCAAACTCTTCTCCTTGCTCAGACTCTTTCTTACCAGGTTAGGGTTGCTTTCAGCAATACCCCTCCCCCCCCACAAAAAAGTCGATTGAGTTCTCTATCCTTAGCAGTTGGAGTCTGACTCATTCCATCACACCAGCCTCCACCTCTAGATTTTTTGTTTTAAGATTTTATTTATTTGTTTGACAGAGAGAAAGAGCACAAGCAGGAGAAGCAGCTGGCACAGGGAGAGGAAAAAGCAGGCTCCCCACGGGGCAGGAAGCCCAGTCAATGCAGGGCTCCATTCCAGGACCCAGGGATCACGACCCGAGCACCTCCACTTCTGTCTCTTTTAAAAAATACCACACTCGTGGGCACAGCCTGCTGCAGCTCCTGCAGCTCGCAGGCGGTGGGGCCCTCCTCAGTGCTCCCGCAGTCCTATAAGATGTGCATACGTACACCCACATGGAGAGGCAGGTGCAAGTGTCAATCTTGGCCTCATCGGGGTGCCTGGGTGGCTCAGCTGGTTAAGCATCTGCCTTCAACCCAGGTCATGATCCTGGGGTCCTGAGATCAAGCCCTGCATTGGGCTCCCTGCTCATGGACAGCCTGCTTCTCCCTCTCCCTGTGCCCCCCTCCCAGCTTGTGTTCTTGTTCTCTCTCTCTCTCTATCTCTAACTCAAATTAAAATCTTTTAAAAAAAATTTTAAGTAAAACTAAAAATACCACCTGATATATTTTAGTAGGTCGGTGGAGAGAGTCCATTAGGTTTAAGATTAGAAGGTTAACTCTGTGGCCGTTCAACAGGAAACAAACATTCCCAGGAGGTAGGTAGCGTAGAGCAGTTTGTCAAACTCAGCACTAGAACCTTCAGTGTGGAAGTCTCTGCTGGGAGGGGTGCTGACCTGTGCACTGGAGGATGGTTAGCAGCATCCTGGGCCTCTACCCTCTAGATGTCAGGAGCACCCTTCCTGTCCCTCCCCCCTTCTGTTGCCTGCGTGAGGGGGTAAGAGAGAGAGCGAGGGGGTCAGCCCGCTTGGGCTCACACCCAAGCTTGAACACTGCCTAGATGTGGACTTGGACCAATTCTTTACCTCTTTAGGTATTAATGTCCTCATTCTTAAAATAGGAATAAAAACACCTACTTCACAGGGCCCTTATGAGGATTAAATGAAATAATTCAGATAAAGTTCTTCACACGGAAGCTGGCACAGGGTGCTAAGGAAAGGAAAGGAAAGGAAAGGAAAGGAAAGGAAAGGAAAGGAAAGGAAAGGAAAGGAAAGGAAAGGAAAGGAAAGGAAAGGAAAGGAAAGGAAAGGAAAGGAAAGGAAAGGAAAAAAGGGAAGAAAGAAAGGGAAGAAAGAAAGGGAAGAAAGGGAGGGAGGGAGGGAGGGAGGGAGGGAGGGAGGGAGGGAGGGAGGGAGGGGCCAGCTGTTCCCATCATCTACACATCACCGGTCCTCTCAGGCCTCCCTAGATGCCCACTGTCCTTGGTCCTTCAGGTCATATGGAAAGAGGTAAGGATGGGAGGCAATGGGACAAAATGATTAAAACCTCATTCATAGCAATGTTTTCATTTCCTACTTTAACATGGCTGATAAATCCATCTGTTGACGGAAAACGTTTTTAGAAATAAAACTCCTGAGATCTAAACCCAGGAGAGCATTCTGGCAACCTGGGGGAAAAGCTCCTCCCTGTATGCACAAGCACTTTCCACCTGCCAAAGGCTATCTTTGTACTTTGTTTCCATTAAGGAACACACAAGGAGGCGGAAGCCACCAGGACCTGCACTGGCCTCCAGGACCTGCACTGGCCTCCAGGACGTGCACTGGCCTCCAGGACCTGCACTGGCCTCCAGGACGTGCATTGGCCTCCAGGACCTGCACTGGCCTCCAGGACGTGCACTGGCCTCCAGGACATCCACTGGCCTCCAGGACCTGCACAGGCCTCCAGGACCTGCACAGGCCTCCAGGACGTGCACTGGCCTCCAGGACCTGCACTGGCCTCCAGGACGTGCACTGGCCTCCAGGACCTGCACAGGCAAACCCGGCTAAGAGAGAAGAGTTGGGGGGGCAGGGTGGAAGAAAATGAAATCTTGAAGTTTGAAATGGAAAGGCGTAGGGTGGGAAGAAAAGTGCTCATTTTTAGAAGTTTTAAACCTTCTCATCAAAATAACAGGAGAGAAATCCTGCATGTTCTACTTATCAACAAGCAGTTCATGGAACCTAAAGCCCAGAATTTGCCCAATTGTCTCACGGACGTCACACTGCCATGGAAAAGCCTGCCAAAGCCCCTGCAAGGGGTGCTCTCTGCCAGGCAGGTCCCCAAACCTCGCCAAGCGGCGGAGAGCTTCCCGGGCTGGCAGGAGGCCGCAGAGCCAAGCGGAGCAGGCCAGCCCCAGGACAGAGGACACAGAGAGCTCGCTGCTGCGGCGACCACCTCAGAGCTCGGGTGGGCCCACCGGCCCGGGGGTGGGGGACGGCCAGCACGCTTCTCTCCCCGTCGGACAAAGCCTACGGGCAACCCCAACGTAGAAGACACACGGACTGCACCGTAATACGACCAAAGTGCTTCCAGGTTCACACAACAAACTAACCGAATGCCTGCTGGCGACCTGAGCTGAGCGAGGAGCTGCTGCCCCCCTGGGGCCTGCACTCCAGGGGCTCATGTCGAACTCATCCCCGAAAGTCCAACCTGCGCTGAGCTGGGAAGCCCCTGGAGAGGCCAGTCATCTCGTGCTCCTGCCATGAAATCTGTGGCCCAGAAATGTTAGGTGAGGGGCAGCCCGGGTGGCTCAGTGGTTTAGTGCCGCCTTCGGCCCAGGGTGTGATCCTGGGGACCCGAGATCGAGTCCCATGTCGGGCTCCCTGAATGGAGCCTGCTTCTCCCTCTGCCCATGTCTCTGCCTCTGCCTCTCTCTCTCTCTCTCTCATGAATAAATAAAATCTTTTTAAAAAAATGTTAGATTGGGATCCCTGGGTGGCGCAGCGATTTGGCGCCTGCCTTTGGCCCGGGGCGTGATCCTGGAGACCCGGGATCGAATCCCACGTCGGGCTCCCGGTGCACGGAGCCTGCTTCTCCCTCTGCCTGTGTCTCTGCCTCTCTCTCTCTCTGACTATCACAAATTAAATTAATTAATTAATTAATTAATTTAATTTAAAAATGTTAGATGATGTGGCTCATGGACAATTTCAGTGACAAGCATCAGTGGACCAGGAAGACCCACGGCGTGACACAACTAGGCAAATCTGGAGCAGGGACAGGCTAGGTAAGTCACCCTCTGGGTTCCACACCTCTGTATCTATAGTAACAGACTAACAGATACCCAGGGACACCGGTGGGGGCTCAGTGGTTGAGCAGCTGCCTTCGGCTCCAGGTCATGATCCCGGGGTGGCGGGATCGAGTCCCACACCAGGCTCCCCACAGGAAGCCTGCTTCTCCCTCTGCCTGTGTCTCTGCCTCTCTCTGTGTGTCTCTCATGAATAAATAAAATCTAAAAAAAAACACAAAAAACAAAAAACTAACAGATGCCCCAAAGACGAACAGATACTCAAAGCAGCTAAATGAAGTCTCCATAAATAAATCTAAATGCCACCACTGCCCACAGTAAGCGGGCTGTGTTCTAAGCATCTTGTACATTTTTGAAAGGTTTCCATCACAACAGCGTTAAAATGAAAGGCTGGAGGTAGCCCGGGTGGCTCAGCAGGGTTTAGCACTGCCTTCAGCCCAGGGTGTGAGCCTGGAGACCCGAGATCGAGTCCCACATCGGGCTCCCTGCATGGAGCCTGCTTCTCCTTCTGCCTGTGTCTCTGCCCCCACCCCCTCTCTCTCTCTCTCTCAGTGTGTGTGTCTCTCATGAATAAATAAATAAAATCTTTAAAAATAAAAATAAATAAATAGTCATTTTTTAAAAAAGGAGAGGCTGGCCCACAATGGTCACAAAACTGAATGCTGTGGGACAGCGGCAGGCAGTCCCCCGCTGTATCTCCCTACCCCAACCACCCCAGGTCTGAGAAGCAGAGCAGGCAAGCCCTCCCCAGCACCCCTAATCCCACACACAACCCGCGTGCAGGCCAGGTGCTGGCCAGTCTCTCTCCGCAGGCCGCCCAGAGGAGCCACCACCCAGGTGACGCAGGTATCTGCGTGGGCCAGATGCTTCCCCGTGGGTCAGTCCAGCTAAGTCTTGCTCCACCAGCGCTGGGCAAGGAAAAGCTTGCACATACCCCCTACCTTGGGTTTGCCAGCAGGCAGGATTTCGCTGGATCCTATTCTTTGGGATTCACTAATAGCCCCATACAGGGTGACTTCTTGAACCTCTTTTCACGAAATACAGGAACACATACACCGGAGAGAGAAACGTGAGGTGTGGGGCTTGGGGTCTGGAAGACTCGGGCCTACCTGGACGGCTGTCGCCCTCGGCCCGAGCGGGAAGGGGAGCAGGGCAAAGGCCCCCATGGGCTTGGACGCCTCACTTCTCACTGGAAAACTCCCATCCCTCCCACAGATCAGTGTGGCTGGCTGAGTCCACCCTCAGGAGGAGAGCCTGGTGGCCCCATGAGAGGTCCTGGCTTAACAGCTCTTCTGAGGAGCTGAAGGGACAGCCGCACTCTTTCCTTCAGATCCAAGTATCCAAGGCTGAAAGAACTTTCTCACGCTTCATTTCTCCATCCGTCGGGCCGTTAAAACTTTAGGAAGCCGTATCAGCTCTGCTCTCCTTTCTTCTTCGAAATTTATCTCCTTCTCCCACTTGCAGCTTCAAGAGGAAGGAACGGACAGGTGTGCTTCCCCCAGAGGACCTCATCATCATCACCCTCCACACTCCTCTGAACCTGGTCTTCTTGACAAAGCCAGCTGCACCAAGGCCTGGACAGCATTTATGAGGATGCTCTTATTCAAGTACGGCTGCCTTGATGGTACCAACTAGCAGGCAACGGTCATCGCAGGCAACTCCCCCCTCCCCAACCCGCAGCCAACCAACAACTTGAGAAACTTCCTCCTGATGTTCTTAAAATACATTTTCAGAAGGAACCAGGGCCAATTGAAGGAACCTATGAATCATATTTTTTCTATCAAAGACCAACAGAAATGCAAACATTCTTACATAGGGGACCCCAACCTTTACTTTATTTTCTACTCATAAGGGCACTGGTTTTGTGAGCAAGAGGGAGGTGGGGAGAAAGGAGTCTAAAAGAGAGGTTTCCCCTGGGACATTCTCTTAATGAAATAAGTTACTCATCTTGGGAGTGGTGCTCCCTGGCTTTTTTAAAACTATAAAGACAGAGCTCTTCTATCAGTCCTAGACAATGAAGAACCATATCCCAGCATCAAAATCAAACAAATGGACTAAGCTAACACACACATCAGATGAACGGTTATTGGGCTGCAAGGTAAACAGGCTCCAGGGATGGGTAGTTCAGGAAATGGACCTTAATTACTGTTATTTATTCAATCAAACCTAGAATTTCTCGAGTCTGCTGGGTAGAGTGGATGACGGACCAAAGAGAGGACTCTTTGGAAGATTTCTGGATCAGTCTCACCCCTCCTTCCTTCCCCAGGGCAATCCAAGGCCCTGGTGTTCAGGGAGCCCCACAAGGCAGGACAGGTTGGGGTTGGGCACGGCTGGTGAATGGTGCCTCTGAAGTGGGCACACCCACCCTCGTGAAGACAGAAGAATCAGACAGCATGGAGGAGGCTGGGGTCGGGAAGACGGCAACGAGGTAGCAAGCAGCCGAGAAATCTTTCTGGACTCGGACTTGTTGGTGACAGTGAGAAGGGAAGCCCTAGGGAAACGTCACCTACCCCCACTTATGTAGGCAGGTGGCAAACAGAGAGAAGACATCACAAATATTAATGGAAAACCAGGAATCAAAAGGTGATATTTGCTTTTTCATGAACCATCACATTGGAATTTTATAAGACATATATAATAATCACATTCTGCTGTCAAAACTTATCTAGGTCATATCGCTAACTTTCTCATGGTACTCAGTAAGGAACACCATGCTTTACAAAGGATATCCCACTCCAAGAACAAGTTTGAGAGTCAATGTTCTAATTGAATTAAAACTCATTTGACATTGGGACGCCTAGGCGGCCCAGCAGTGGAGCGTCTGCCTTCAGTTCAGGTCGTGATCCCTAGTCCAGGATCGAGTCCCGCATTGTACTCCCTGCGAGGAGCCTGCTTCATCCTCTGCCTATGTCTCTGTCTCTCTCTCTGTGTCTCTCATGAATAAATAAATAAAAATCATTTGACAGACTAAATTTTCCTGGTTACCCTTAAGCATCCAAAAATGTCCTGAAATAAAGCATTTCAAAGCAAGAAAAACAAAACAAAAAGTAGTTGTCAGGCATAAATGGAAACCTGAAGACTTAACTTTTGATGATATAACTTCCCATTCACCAACCAGAAAGTAAGAAAGCTTGGTGCAAAAAAAAGAAGACGACGACGACTTGGTGCACAGATATTCTAGGCGATATCCAGCCTTCCCAAAGAAGACAAGGAAGAAATTGGGAAAATATAGATAAAACAGGCCAAAATAGGCAGTAGAAATGATAACAGAACTGACAAGTTTGTACAAACATAATTTATTGAGTAACTACTATGTGCATCATATACATTACTCGATTCTTTACATACATTACAGAATTTAATGTTCATTATGACCCTAAGTTGTTCTCCATCTCTATTACAGGTGAGAAAGTTGATCAAATGAAGACATACCTAGTAAATGAAAGAACTAGGATTTCTGTCTCAGGTGGATGCCTTCTAAGTCTGTTTCTTTCCACCATTTTATAATGTTTAATTATCAGTGTAATACTTTGGGGCGGGGGAGAGGGGTATGAGGAACTAAACACTGTTCCTTGGTAGTCTACACTATGCCTTTCTGCAAATTAGAAAAAGGCACAGCAAAAAAAAAAAAGAAAAGAAAAAGAAAAAGAAAAAGGCACAGCATGAGCAAGCCAACAGGGACAGCATCCCAGCTCTTACCTTCGCTCTCAGTTGGTTACCTTTGTGCAGTACACAAACTGTGCAACCTTATATGGCAGCCCCACTGCTAACTGTTTCCCCCAAACTGCTTCCTGACCTGCTTAATACTACTGCCTGGATTAAGTTGCTTTTATAACTGTCTTAACCTCATAAAACTCATCTCACTGGAATTAGGTCTCTTGGGAAGGATATATTTAAAATCTGTCCCTTGCACTAGCGTCTGTATTCCATTAAAGCAAAGACTCCCCATCTTGTTCTAAGCTACCTCTCCAGTGCCTAGCCTGGTGCCTGCAACAAAGCAGGTGCTCCATAAATATCTGTTGAATATTTTGGAAGCTCACTATCTACAAGGAGATATAGCACTCTTACCCAACTGGCAGGCAGAGAGCTAAAAGAAACGGTGCCACCTCCAAGAGGGAGATGTCACTTCTAGCTGAGGTCATCCAGGGGCACTCACAGGAGAGGCTGTGCTTCATTTTGCCTGTTTATTTTTTATCAGCGCCAAATATCTGGCATGGACCAAAGTCAAATGTAAAAATATTTCCATCTAAAATAGAGAAACCATCTAAAAGGGGGCACTTTCTTCTTAAATTTTTCTCTTTCCATTTTATTTACTATTTATTTATTTGGTCGTTTTTTGTTTTTGTTTTTACTTATTTTTTAAAGTAAGCTCTGTGCCCGACGTGGGGCATGCACTCACAACCTTGAGATCAAGAATCATGTGCTCCACCAGCTGAGCCAGCCAGCTGCTGGCTTGTCTTTCCATTGTAAAGATTATAATGGCAGGGCCATCATGGATCAGAACTGTGTGAGTCCTATCTTCCAGGGGCCTGTACCCTAACTTCATTCACTCACAAGGGCTGAACCCTTTGCTGAGGCTTGTAATCTCCCCATGAGGCCACACTCTTCTATTCTCACATTTCCATCAGTAACACTTGGATTGTGCCTTCACCAACTTCCTATTCTATCCTGGCGACCACTCCTGATGGACAGCAAGAACAGCATTATTCCCATTATGGAATTAAATGTAAAGCCTGGATAAGTCACATTACTTTCGGACTCATTCTTGATCTTTCTTACATGGCACCGTGCACGGATAAGGGTAGAGAGTGGAGACTGCTCACACTAGAAAAGACAGTTGAGGTAACCTTGATACTTCAATCCTGCCTTGAGAGTGCAGGGTTATTCTATGTGCAGGCGTACCATGCCATCGGATGTACCAGCGTGCTCATGTATGTGTGTGTGTGTGAATCCGAGAAGGACAAACCCCCAGCACCCCAGCACTACTTCCAAGTGCCAAACTTTGCAGCAAGTTTAAGAAGCACAATTTAAGAAGGCAGAGAATTATATGCTGTGCTGCTATCAAAACACTGATAATTAAAGATGAGAGTGTCTTAGGCAACCAGGAGGATCCTTCTACCCAGTACTCATTATAAATAATAGTCACCTACCATTTCTTAACTTCCTCTGTATCTGTGACATTCTTTTCATTTCATCTTCAAAAGAGCCATGCGATATAAGTAATGCGATCCCCATTTTATATATGAGGAAACCTGACCTTCTGATTGCAAAGACCATCAGGATTCCCAAAACTGTTTTTGATAACACAGTTTTGAAGCTTCCTCCACCTGCCCCCACAGAGATACATAAAATCAAGACCCTGTAAAGCAGGTACAGGGCCAGCTCGAGGCAGTCCGAGGAGCCACAGGTCCTACGACTGCCTCACCCCACTCCCACTGACAGCACCATTCCAAAGGCTTGCTGGGAGAACACAGCTACAGTCTTGGGCAGCCCAGAGTCTTTCTGAAGGGCATTGTTCATTCTATTAAGTTCTGGCAGTGGTAGTAACACTTAACTTTTTGAGTAACAAAAAACTACATTGTGTATTTTCTAGGTGCCAGGCAGGGTCCTAAATTCTTGGCATAGAGTCATTGCCTTCTCACAACTCTGCGAGGTAAATACTCATTATACCATTTTTTCATTGGTATTTTTGCCATTCTTTCACAAATGAGAAAGTGTTATTGAATTTTTTGGTATGAAAATGTACTACTTTTATAATCAGAAAAAAATTGCATAAGCTATACTGACTCTGAAAAAGTGCTGGAAAGACAAAATAAGAAGTGTTAAAAAGAAAATCACAGGCCTAAATGGCTCACTTAGGTTAACAGCCCAAGTCAGTAAACCAAGACTTAATACCTAAACTAACTACTGTGTCAATTCCCAAAAATGTATCCTTTAACCAGTCAACATGGAATTTCCTAATAAGCACTAGGAAGCTTACTGATAGGCCCCTTCCACTCCCCTTAGGAGGGCGACCTTGCCTAAAACAATGGATTCTCTGCTAGTAATTTCCTGCTCCCCTGCCCACCTTTAAAAACCTTTCCTTTTCTATAGCCCTCTGGAGCTGCCCTCCACTTGCTCCATGTGCACAACGCTGCCAGATTCATGAATTGAATAAAGCCAAATCTCCAAAACTTACTTGGTTGAATTTTCATTATTTAACACAAGACATAGAGAAAAAGGAGATCACTTCCATTTTTTCACACATGAGAAAGATGAGGTGGATAAAAGGGAAGTAACTTTCCTGGGGTCCTGAGATGTGAACTCAGTCAGCTTGAGCCTAAACTGACCCAGACTTCTACAGTAACATCTCTAAAATGGGGCAAGTGTCAAGAGCTAGTAATATACACACATGATAATATTACTGTCTACAGAGAGAGAGAGGGAATGTTTAGAAGTTTTTAGCAATTATTTGGGGCTCCAGTTAATGTAGACACTAAGCATAAAATAAAGTTTGGTTCCTGTAGCAAATCTAAAATCCTACCCATAACCCAAATCTCCTTGTACCATTAGCTACCTTCTGTCTACCATTATATTAAGTAAAAAATTTTAAAGTTGTTCATTTCATTCATTATGATTCTGCACAAAATATCCATTTCAAAAATGTCCCTTGGTTCGTTTTTCCCACCGCTAATATTAGAATTCCTCCCACGCTTTCTAAGATACATAAAAAAATCATTCCAAATTCTTCAAAGTTAACTATTATTACAAGAAGATACAAAAGCAAAAGACAGAAAACAAAAATTATACAGCACATTTAGTGGTAAGTTCTTCACAAAATTCTCTACCCTTAAAATACCATCTTCCAAGATCATAGATCCCATACATATATAGATATTTGCCACCTGAATACTTTACATACATATAAGCAAATTTTTGCTATATAACATCTTAGAATCATCCCTTTTCAGGCTGTATATAAGAAAATGGTTTTGTGACCAATTTCAAAGCTATCAAATAATTGAAAATTATTAAGAGTAACAAGAATTTGAACTCCCTTACATTAAACATGCATAATTTAGGTCAACACTATAAAAGAGTGAAAGCAAGCAAGTAACAGAAACTTGCTCCTTAATGTAAATAGGGATCGCAGCCAGGGAAGCAACACAGTTCCCCTATCAAAGTCATGATGACGAACATCTGTAAGGATTACAGGAGATCAGCCATGTACAGTGCTGGTTTATTAGCACGGGCCTGGCATATAAATCAGTGTCCTACAGTAGCTTGTGTTAAATGTCCATTCTATTCAATACGAGGTTACTGCCTACTCTGTGCCTTGGTTGCTCATTTATGAGATAAAAATATTAGTAGTTCGTTCCCACATCATGGGATTATCAGGATGGAAAAGGTACTGAAAGCACTTACAGCATTAGTGACCAGTACTATTCTTAGTGCCCTCAAAAGGAAGAAGCTTGGGGCAGTCCCAGTGGCGCAGCGGTTTAGTGCCGCCTTCGGCCAAGGGTGTGATCCTGGGGCCCCGGGATCAAGTCCCACATCAGGCTCCTTGCATGGAGCCTGCTTCTCCCTCTGCCTGTGTCTCTGCCTCTCTCTCTCTCTCTCTCTCTCTCTCTCTCTCTCTCTCTCTCTGTCTCTCATGAATAAATAAAATCTTAAAAAAAAAAAAAAAAAAGGAAGAAGCTTGGAGACTCACAGGGACCACGATGTGAACCTAGTTACTCCAAAGCAGCTATCACTTCATTTCCTCAAACTCCACCTGAAAGGTGATGCCTGGGAGACTTCATCTGGTTGCCAGCTTGCTTCCATTGGGGGAAACTCAAGGAAACTCCCAAGGGCTCTCTTCCTCCTGGCAGCTTAATCGGCTCCAGGAACTTGCAGCTTATACCCCCTTAGTCCCATCACTTGAACCTCACATCTGACCAAAAAGCTATTCCCCTTTGTATTTCTGTTTGCCAAATTTTCCCAAAGAGGGCTTGGAGGTGGAGGTTGGGGTGGGGGTGGGGAGGGGAAGGATGGGAGGGGGTATATACATACCTAACCCAGTTACATATATATAACCCAGTGGTGGGTTATAACTATCCAAAAAATTATAACAACTGGGGCACCTGGATGGCACAGCTGGTTAAGTATCCAATTCTTGGTTTCAGCTTAGGTCATGATCTCAGGGTCATGGGATCGAGCCCTGCGTGATGCTCCGTGATCAGCAGGGAAATCTGCTTGGGATTGTCTACTCTCCTTCTGACCCTCCCCCCTTGGTCCCTCTTGCTTTCTCTACAAATACGTAAATCTTAAAAAAAAAAAAAAAAAAAAAGTACAACAACAAAGGCAACCACAACCATTTATGCAGCACTACCTGCAAGCACCATGATGGACTCCAGTACATTTGGGCAATTTCTGCCAACCCGTGAGGCAGTTACTTTTATTATTCTCTTCACGATAGCAATGATGCACTTGGGCTGGAGAAAATAAGTCACCCAAGGTCACAACTCATCAGGGGCAAGGATAAGAGCCAAACCCAGGTGTGACTTCAAAGGCAGCATTCTTCAACTAAAAAAAAAAAAGTCAGCCCTATTAACCACCCCACCAAGCCAATACAGAAAAGATTTAAAAGGGGGGGGCGGGGAAGGGGGGGGATGCCTGGCTGGCTCAGTCAGTGGAGCCTGCAATTCTTGATCTGAGTCATGACTTTGAATCTCACATTGGGTGTAGAGATTACTTAAAAATAAATAAATAAATAAAGATGAAAAGGAAAAAGGAAATAGCATTTAAAAAAAAATAACTTTGGAAAACTGAATCAAAATTCGTTTTCCAATTACCTTATTACCTGATAAATGAAAATATTAAATAAAGAACCAGCTACTACTCCATATGGCAAGTAAGTGCACGTTAGTCCTGACAATTCCACTACCAAGGGTATATGGATGGCTCCACTTCCCACTGCTACAGCATTTATATTTTGTGATCCGTACAAACAAAATCATTTCTCATGCCTCTAACATCTACCACAGCCCTGGGCTACTTATAATTAAACCACTGTAATATTTAATCTCATGATCACACAGAGATGTGTCAACCGCCTAAGAATGACTAGTGACCAGTCATCAAGCTGCAATTTCCAGCTCACTGAATGTCTGTCCCATTGTGTCTATATTTCTAATGAATAATTCAACCAATACACAGTCAATTTTTAGAAATTAAGAACAAGAGCCCAGAAATACACCCTAGTATTTATGGTCCAATTAATTTTTGACAAGTGGGCCAAGATAATTCAATGGAGAAAGAACGGTATTTTCAAAAAATGGTGTTGGAACTGGATATCCAAATGCAAAAGAATGAAGTTGGACCCCTTTTTTATGCCATACACAAAAATTAACTCAAAATGGATCAAAGAGCTAAATGTATAAGCAAAAACTATGAAACTGTTAAAAGAAAACATAGCACTAAATCTTCATCATCTTGGATTAGGCAAAAATTTCTCAACTACAAAACCAAAAGCACAAGCCAACAAAAGAAAAAATCAAGTGAACTACATCAAGATTAAAAGCTTTTATGTTCCAAACGATACCATCAAGAAAGTGAAAAGATAACTCACAGAATAAGAGAAAATATCTGCAAATCACCTATCTTATAAGGAGGTAATATCCAGAATATATGAAATGCAGTAATAGGGGCACCTGGATGGCACAGCTGGTTAAGCACTGACTCTTGATTTGGGCTCAGGTCTCAGGGTCATGAGATAGAGTCCTGCGTTGTGCTCTGCACTTAGAGGGGAGTCTGCTTAAGATTCTCTCCCTCTCTCCCCTCTCTCCCCCTCTCCCTCTGCCCTTCCCCCTGCTCGTCTAAGCTTGCTCTTGCTCTCTCTCTCAAATAAATAAAATCTAAGAAATGGACAAAGGATCTGAACAGTCTCCAGAGAAGATACAGAAATGGTTAATAAGCACTTGAAAAGATGTTCAACATCATCAGCCATTAGGAAAATATAAATCAAGGGATCCCTGGGTGGCACAGCAGTTTGGCGCCTGCCTTTGGCCCAGGGAGCGATCCTGGAGACCCGGGATCGAATCCCACGTCGGGTTCCCGGTGCATGGAGCCTGCTTCTCCCTCTGCCTGTGTCTCTGCCTGTGTGTGTGTGTGTGACTATCATAAATAAATAAAGAAAGAAAAAAAAGGAAAATATAAATCAAAACCAAAATGAGATGCCACTTCACATCCAGTAGGATGGCTATTAAAAAAAAAAAAAAATGAGAGTTGGTGAGGGGATGCCTGGGTGGCTCAACGGTTGAACATCCACGTTCAGCTCAGGGCGGGATTCCTGGGTCCTACATGGGGCCTGCTTCTCCCTTGGCCTGTGTCTCAGCCTCTCTCTCTCTGTGTCTCTCATGAATAAATAAGTAAAATCTTAAAAAAAAAAAAAAAAGAAGAAGAAGAAGAAGAAGAAGAAGAAGAAGAAGAAGAAGAAGAAGAGGAGGAGGAGGAGGAGGAAGAAAATGAGAGTCAGTGAGGATGTGAAGAAATCTAGAGCCCTCATACAGTGCTGGTGGAACAGTTAAGATGTAGCAGGCTCTTTGGAAAAAGATTTGGCAGTTCCTCAAAATGTTAAACACAGTTACCATATGATTGATCCAGTAGTTCCACTCCTAGATGTACTGAAGAGAAATGAAAACATGGGCACATAAAAACTTGTACACAGATGGTGATAAAGGCATTATTAAAAGGCAAAATGTAGAACCAACCCCAAACAACCATCAACACATAGATGAGTAAGATGCAGGATATTCCATTTAAAAAACGAAATACTGGTACACACTATAACGTGGATGAACCCTGAACACATGCTCAGTGAGAGAAGCCCGTGAGAAGACCACATACTGTGTGGTTCTATTCATATGAAACATGGAGAAGAGGTAAATCCAGAGCCAGCAAGTGAGTGAGCAGTTGCCAGGGCTCTGAAGCAGTTTGGGAAGAAAGTGGGAACGGCTGCTCACACCCATGGAAGGCGACAAAATGTCCTAAACTTAGTAGTCATGGCTGCACAACTCTGGGAATATACTGAAAACCACTGAATCATACAGTTTATTTTTTCTTTTTTTTTTTTAAGATTTTATTTATTTATTCATGAGAGACACAGAGAGAGAGAGAGAGAGAGAGGCAGAGACCCAGGCAGAGGGAGAAGCAGGCTCCATGCAGGGAGCCTGACGTGGGACTCAATCCTCGGACCCCAAGATCACACCCTGGGCCAGAGGCGGCGCTAAACCACTGAGCCATCCAGGGATCCCCTGAATCATACAGTTTAAATGGGTAAGCTGTATGGTACGTGAACTGTATCTCATTAAACGCTTTTAATTTTTATAAAGAATTTCTTTAATTAAAACTTTTTTAAAGAAATGGGGAAGTGTAAAAAAAAAAAAGGAAAAACTTCAAATCATGATTTTTTTTTTTTTTTTTAAAGCTGGCTATTCCTCCTCAACAAAAGTAAAAGCTTAGGCATTTCTCCAACTCCACTTTAAGAACGAAAAGAAAATTACGAGGTTTTTTGAACACCTGTTAATTTGAACAGGAATCAAGTGTCCCCAAGGACAAATTTCTAGCACTTAGAGGCTGAAATTGCTTCATGTGTCTAAGTTATTGGTCAGCTATAAAAAGCTTTGTAAAGTTTACATAAAACGTTTCATGGATCTTTCCACATTTGGTTTTCTTAAGAGACTGCACACTGGCAATGGTTGAATCTTGGTACCAGAGCTCCCATTTCTCCAACAATTTTCTTGTCTTACTTAGGCCAAAGCAACCCTTTCACATGTCTCCTAATAATCCACAGCCAGCTGGAGACACTTACAAAAACTGATTTGACAGTTTAACTATAATCTTGGCACCCTCCAAAAAAGAATATGGGTGGCATATTCTTTTTTTTCCCCAGTTCTGTTCACCTCAGTACACTTCAGTTATGAAAAATCGATATTTACATACGTAAATTACAAATAATACAGATATACCACATACCAGTAGCAGTTGTGCAGTCAAATTAATCATGAGTTTCCTGTCTTCATGCAAAAATGGGTTAAGTCTATTATGTCTAAACCTATATCCTAAATATATAACACACATACCGCCACCACCATCTCCTTGAGCAGCAGTAGGGTCAAGAACGAAAATAATGCCAGAAAATGCAATTATACATGTTGAAATTCACACATGTAGGTTTGCTAAAACCTAAGATTGAAAATTTTTAAAGTAACCAACACATGTCCATGATAAATTCAAACAACACAGCAAGATGTCAAATGAGAAACAAATGCTCCCTACATTATCCCCTACCTCCTAACCTCCTATTCTTACTCCAATGCAGTAACCACTGTTGACAGTTTCCATATATATCCTCTATGATAGTATATAGTCTTCTAGATATGACAGTTTCTATATAAGACAATACATCTCAAAAACTGTCAGAAATCTGTACGCACTTACAGGCCCTGACATACATACTCATGTGCCTATTCCTTGTAAAAACCATATACATTGGGTTCATCATATACATACTTTCCTTTAATCCCTATTTAACAGCACATCTTGGACATCTCTCCCTCTCTGCACAAATTTGTCACATTTTTAGTCGCAACCTAATATTCCATTGTATGGAAGACTAATAAACTTTTAAGTTAGTTTTCACTACCAATGTTGAATTAAGATGTTTCATAACTACTTCCAACACAAAAAACAGAAGAATTTATTCCTTCAGAAGTGAATAAACATGAACCCACAAAGGTTGGTTTTTCTATCACCTTGTCAACTCTGGGTATTATACCTTTTTTTTGAGAGAGAGAAAGAGAGAAAGAGAGAGCATGAGCAGGGAGGAGGGGCAGAGGGAGAGGGAGGAGCAGACTCCCCCTTAGCAGGGAGTCCTATACAGAGCTCAATCCCAGGAGCCTGAGATTTGACCTGAGCCAAAGGCAGATACTTAACCACCTGAGCCACCCAGGCGCCCCTGGGTATTATACTTCTTAACTGCCAATCTGATTAGTGGAAAAAAAAAAAAATCTCCGTTTTTAACTGTATTTTTAAATTATGAGTAAGACTGAGCATCTTCTCACATATTTACTGGCAAATTGTGTGTTTTTCCCCAAAGTATCTATCTCTAACCTTTGTCCATTTTTCTATTGTGTGTCTTTTCCACTGATTTATAAAAACTCTTTTGGGGGGATCCCTGGGTGGCTCAGAGGTTTGGCACCTGCCTTTGGCCCAGGGCGTGATCCTGGAGTCCAGGGGTTGAGTCCCACATCGGGCTCCCTGCATGGAGCCTGCTTCTCCCTCTGCCTGTGTCTCTGCCTCTCTCTCTGCCTCTCTGTGTCTCCCATGAATAAATAAATAAAATCTTAAAAAAAAAAAAAAAAAAAAAAAAAAAAACCTCTTTTGGGGGACACTGGGTGGTTCAGTGGTTGAGCATCTGCCTTCAGCCCAGGGTGTGATCCTGGAGTCCTGGGATCGAGTCCTGCATCAGGCTCCCTGCATGCAGCCTGCTTCTCCCTCTGCCTGTGTCTCTGCCTCTCTCTCTCTCTCTCTCTCTCTCTCTCTCTCTGTGTGTGTGTGTGTGTGTGTGTGTGTGTGTGTGTGTCTCATGAATAAACAAAATCTTTAGGGGGGAAAAAAACTTGGTACACTAGGGAAAATAGATCTTTATCCTATGAATCACTGTGTATCCATCGTGTCTGACTTTGTTTATATTTTGCTCTGGACAAGTTCCTCATTTTTATTACAGTCAAATTCATCAATTTCTTTTAAGTATCTTTCATCACAAACAGAAAAACCATAGCCATTCCAAGATTATCATTTTAAAGGTTCACTAATATTTCCTCTTAATATTTTTATGGACCTCTTTTAACCCATTTAATACAGTTAAATATTAGAGTCACACATTATTTATTCTGATGTAAAGAGCATGGATCAAACCTCAAAAGAAGCTTATTTACAACTTAAAATTTCAGTACTCTTATTCCAACAAAGAGTGCCAGTCCACCCCATAACAGGGAACATTTATGAACTCAGATTTTTAGCCAGCTACTGTTCGAAGTGAAAATCTTAGGGATCCCTGGGTGGCGCAGCGGTTTGGCGCCTGCCTTTGGCCCAGGGCGCGATCCTGGAGACCCGGGATCGAATCCTACATCGGGCTCCCGGTGCATGGAGCCTGCTTCTCCCTCTACCTGTGTCTCTGCCTCTCTCTCTCTCTGTCTGTGACTTAAATAAATAATAAATAAAATAAAATAAAATAAAATAAAAAAGAAAATCTTACAAAGTTACTAGTGATTACCCCATATTACAGGTAAGTAAATTAAAGGGCAGAGGAAAGGTACACCACTGGTAAGGGGCAGAGACTACATCTAAATTCAAGCTGTCCATCATCAGAATTGGCTCTTACCTATCAAGCTATACCACCTCTGGACTATCAACAAAACAGCCTCAAATGCACACCAGAAATAGATCTAAATGAATTCTCTCACTATAAAGTATGCTTTTCCTTTTCCTATCAAACATAAGTTCATTTAACTGGTTTACCTAAAGCACTATATCTTAATATATCTGAGCAACATTTAACGTAAACCACATCCAAAGCACAGCCTGCATCATTATGTCCAGTCTTTATTGTATCTCATGTACATCGAGGTGGTACTGTAGAATCATCCACTTGCTTGTGTCCTTTTTCATCTCTATAGCTGTGCCACACTGGAAGCAGGATTCAGTCTGTTTTCTAAGAACTCTAAACTGTACTAAAAATTCTGAAGCCCGGGATCCCTGGGTGGCTCAGCGGTTGAGCGCCTGCCTTCGGCCCAGGGCATGATCCTGGAGTCCCGGGATTGAGTCCCACGTCGGGCTCCCTGCATGGAGCCTGCTTCTCCCTCTGCCTGTGTCTCTGCCTCTCTCTGTGTCTTTCATGAATAAACAAAATCTTAAAAGAAAACAAAAAAAATCTCAAGCCCAAAGCACTCAGTGTGGTTCTTTTGTGGGCAGCATCCCATCTCCCTGGGGTTTTGCAGGTCACAGGTCATGAAGGTGGAGGCAGTGTTTTCACAAAGGCTGGTGAGTGCTACTAACATCTGGGGTTTATCAAGCATGCTTTACACCAGCTCTGCGCAATAGTTCCCAAGAGAAAAGAGTCGTGGCACCCAGAACACCAACAGCACTGCTTAAGGCCACACTTGCTCACACCAATCCTTCTAAGTGCTTCAGCTCACTTAACAAGTCCATAGCTTTTCCTCGACCTCTTCTAATAAGAGCCTTATAGAATAGATCATTCTACATATCTATATATATTCTATATATCTATTTTGTGATCAGGAGCTCTGGGCTTTATATACAGTACTAATTTTTTTATTCTCAAAGTCTTACAAACATTAGGAAGAGGGAATGGAAGAATTATTACCGACTGGAAGAGAGGAAGGCGCATCCCCCAAATAATCTGGGAACACTCTCAGACTCTCCATATTGAGGGCAAATGGAATGAGCATTAATTAGCCTTCTTCTCCAGCACTCCAAGCCCTGCTTTCTTTCTGCCACACCACAACAGTAAAAAGAAAGCAGAGACTCAGCTCTGCTGGACCTCTTGCTTCCAAGAAAATGCAATCCCGTGACAACCCTCATGGCTCTCTCCTCCCCCCATCATAAGGAAATAATTTACTGCTTCATGCTTTCCAAAGCCTGCAACCAGAAGCTACTGCTAGGCATCATATTTTGCACAGAGCAGCTCATCGGTTAACCAGCTCTCTCTAAATGGCCTAATACCAACCTGCAACTTTCACAAATGACATCACTCGGTAGGAAAGCACACTCTTAAAAATTGCTGTTAAGAAAGGGAGACAGAACATGGAAGACTCCTAACTCTGGGAAACAAACTAGGGGTGGTGGAAGGGGAGGAGGGTGGGGGTTGGAGGTGCCTGGGTGGCGGGCACTGAGGGGGGGCACTTGACGGGATGAGCACTGGGTGTTATTCTGTATGTTGGCAAATTGAACACCAATAAAAAATAAATTTATTACTAAAAAATAAAAAAAAAAAACTGCTGTTAAATCCTATAATCCACAGGGCAAACCTTTCCGGGGGAAAATGTTAAACAATTGTTTGGGGGTTTAAGAAAAGAGAGGACAAAGGTGTATACTGGTTTTATTACAGCAAAACATGGTACAAAAAACCAATATGGGGCACCCACCATAAGATGCTTAAAATCTATAGTCATGAGCTCTTTGTTGCTCTGCAAAGACACCAGATGGCTCAAAAAAAAAAAAAAAATCCACCTATTCCCTCTCTTGTCATTTAAGTGTGAACTGTGTACTGGGCACTGAGCATGGCAAAGGCCTGGGAGCAAGGTGGCAGCAACCGTGCCGATTTGGTGTTTGTCTTGGAAGGCCCTGAGCTCTGGAGGCCTACCTCCTCTTCAATAACAAGAGAGGGTGGGCATGTCGCTCCCTTAGGGATCCTGCTATCTCCAGAGGTCACCTATGACTTTCCAGATTCTCATAGGCCATAAGCCATCCAAAAATAGTAACCCACGACCAAGAGTGAGACTTTAGGTGGCTTGCCGCCAATCAAGGACTTCCCAAGATGGTTCTCATTTCAAACTGCCTGACCATTATCCTTAAAAACTGAGTGTCCTAGAAGTTCCAAATATTTTGGCTTCCAACTGAAATTTCTCATACCCAAATGCCCAATTCCCCTTTGTCAGAATGTCCCAATTTGCAGTTTATGGTTTGAGTGAATATTGGGGATTCCCATAACCAGCAGGATCAACCCAACTGTGGTCCTCTTATGGCCCAGCAGTCATAGTCCATGTCCACCTTCCACACTGCCTGTCTCTTCTGACTACTACAAAAACCAACTGCCGGGACACCTGGGTGGCTCAGCAGTTGAGCGTCTGCCTTTGGCTCAGGGCGTGTTCCTAGAGTCCGGCAATCGAGTCCCACATCAGGCTCTTTGCATGGAGCCTGCTTTTCCCTCTGCCTGTGTCTCTGCCTCTCACATTCTGTGTTTCTCACGAATAAATAAATAAAATCTTAAAAAAAAATGCCTCCCTCTCCAAGATCCTAGCTGGCAGGTCATTTCAGCCTTGGGAGGCCCACAGGAAGAACTAAACCAGAGCTCCCCAAAATTAAGGAGAGCTGCTTTCAAAGAGAGGAAGTCTCTGGAGTTCTTTGCTTATTATAGTACAAGAAAACTGAGTACTTGGAGAAGCAGAAGAACCTCGCAGCCACCTCCAGCACCAACTTTTTGGGAGTTGGTCCAAAAGGAGGCAGGGGAGCCAGCTCCTCCCTCACGCAGCTAACAGGAGTGTGAAATGGTTGGGCAGCCTTAACGAAGAAGGTCTCCAACATCCAAGGCTTCTGAGCTATTCATCCTATAGTCAGTTCTGCTATACTTGCTTTGAAAACACTAACTTGGGGCGCCTGGGTGGCTCAGTAGGTTAAGCAACTGCCTTCGGCTGAGGTCATGATCTCTGCATCCCAGGATCAAGCCCAGAGTCTGCTTCTCCCAGTGCCTGCTCTTGTACTCTCCTTCGCTTTCTCTTTCTCTTCCTCAAAGAAATAAATATATCTTTAAAAAAGAAAAACATAAATTTGTTCCAACAGGATTGGTATCATTTTTTCAAAGATTTATTTACTTGAGAGAGAGACAGAGAGCATGAGACTGAGCAGGGAGAGAGAGAAAGAATCTGACGCAGATTCCGCACTAAGCGCAGAGCCTGACACAGGACTTGACCCCACAACCCTGAGATCACGACCTCAGCTGAAACCAAGAGTCCGACGCTCAACCAACTGAGCGTTGATATTAAAAGAATTCAGGGACACCTAGGTGGCTCAGTGGTTGAGTGTCTGCCTTTGGCTCGGGTCGTGATCCCGGGCTCCTGGGATGGAGTCCCACATCAGGCTTAGGCCACACTTGCTCACACCAATCCTTCCAAATGCTTCACCTCACTTAACAACTCCATAGCTTTTTCTTGACCTCTTTTTCTTGACCTGCAGGGGGCCTGCTTCTCCCTCTACCTATGTCTCTGCCTCTCTCTGTGTCTCTTATGAATAAATAAAATCTTTTAAAAATAAAGAGTTTAAAGCATGTCACCCTAATATATGACACTTTGGCATATTGAGCATTTTGAGTTAAAGGCACTTGAGAAACAACAGGTACAAGAAGGGCACTCTGGCCTTCCTTTCTCTTCCTGAAAAAAAAGAGATAAATTCCCTTAGGAAAGGTGCCCTCCGGGCAGCCCAGGTGGCTCAGCAGTTTAGCGCTGCCTTTGGCCCAGGGCATGATCCTGGAGACCCGGGATCCAGTCCCATGTCAGGTTCCCTGCATGGAGCCTGATTCTCCCTCTGCCTGTGTCTCTGCCTCTCTCTCTCTCTCTCTCATAAGTAAAGAAAATCTTTAAATAAAAAAAAAAAAGAAAGGTGCCCACCCTGTATCAAGAAGATGACATACTTAGAAAGACCAGAAGCTGAGATGGAGAGAATCCTATATAGATAGACCATATTAAAATAATTCTTATCTTTCTAGTAAGTCTCCCCATATAGTTAAATCACTTTTCCATACAACTGCCCCTCTTTCTTCAACCTAATATAAAAGCAAGTATGTCAAGACGCCTGGGTGGCTCAGCGGTGGAGTGTCTGCCATCGGCCCAGGGCATGATCCTGGGGTCCCGGGATCAAGTCCCACATCAGGCTCCCTGCATGGAGCCTGCTTCTCCCTCTGCCTGTGTCTCTACCTCTGTCTTTGTGTCTCTCATGAATGAATAAATAAAATCCTTTAAAAAGAAAAAAAAAAGCAAATATGTTTCATCATTTCTTTACATCTTCATTTCATTATGAGGGCTCCCAAGTCACATATAATTTATATTAAATAAATATGCATGGTTTTCTCCTGTTAATCTGTCTGTGTCAACCAGAGATGCTAGGACGGTCAAAGAAAACTTTTTTCTCCCCTGGCACAGTAGGGAACAATCTGAACATAGCAGGATGTGTAATTTTGTCTGTGAGAGACACCCACTGAAGGCCGACAACTAAAATCAGCTCTACTGAGCTGCATAGGAATACATGAATGCACACACTTTAACTGAACCAGCACTTATGAGCTTCTAAAACATACATGGTATTACACCTTTCCATCCAATTTCAGAGAACCTTCCTTCTGTGACTTCACAGTTACTCACAAGCTGCAACTCTTCCAATACCCATTTCCCATTTCCACAAGCAAATTTCAATGTTTTTCAAATCAAGTGCCAAACTTTTCACAGTATTTATGTGTTTCTTAACCATTAAACATTTGTAAAATTGTAGTATCAACTTTAACTAGTTTCCTTTTTCTTTTTAAGTGTGTCACTGACAAAGTTTTAAATGCTATGCCCCAACCTCATTTTTCCCTTAAGACCTGTGATTTTTATTGTGCAATTTTGCATAGTGTGGTTTTCAAGAATGTATATTCACATTGTGTTCCAATATCTAACCTAAAGAGGAATGAGCATAGAGAAAAACTATTATTTATACTAGTTTGGGGTTCTTTTGTTGTTGTTGTTTTTAAATAATACACTAGGGGGAACTGGCTGGCTCAGTTTGTACAGCATGTGACTCTTGATCTCGGGGTTCTAAATTTAAACCCCATACTGGGTGTAGAGATCACTTAAAAAGATAAAACCTTAGAAAGAAAGAAAAGACTAAATGTTCTAATAAAAGGAAAATAATGAAATATACGTTGATATGATCAATTAAATGTGATACAGTGATTACAATTTTTTTTAAGAATTCCTACAATATGCAAAAAGAATTCCTAGGATATGTGAAAATGTTCACAGTATCATGTGATAAGTTAGGATATAAAATAGTACATAAAGTACAGTCAAATTTATTGTATTTTAATATTAAATAAAATAAACCACTAACAAGGTTGTTCTCTCTGGGATTATAAACATTATTCACTTTCTTCTTTAAACTTTCCTGTATTTCCCAGATTTTCTATAACTGTGTTATTTTTATAAAGCAGAAAATATAGTTTTAAAATTTCATGAATGTTACTCAATTAATTTGCTATAAATAATCAGTAAGCATCTAGTAAATTGACCCACTTATAAGAGTTTCCATCACTAATGGGGAAATTCTGACTCATATCCCTTCTTCAAGATGCTACAATACTGGAATCCTTACAACAACATTAGAAGAAATAAAAAGGCAATTCAGAAGAGGATAGAATGCTTGAAATATTCAATATTCCCCCCTCAAAAAAAAATAAAAAAAACAAAGAAGGAGAAATGAAAATGGCCTTACTTAGCCTTAATATCAAGCATGAATAATTACATTAAATGTAAATGATCTAAACATCCAATTAAAAGGCAAAGATTGTCAGGCTGATCAAAAAGTAAGTCCCAACTACATATAGTTTATAAGAGACACACTCTTAAATATAAAATACAAATGGGTTGATGAGACATTTGGCTGACTTAAGTCAGTAGAGCATGCAACTCTTGATCTCTGGGTCATGAATTCAAGCCCCATATTGATCACAGAGCTTACTTTAAACACACACACACACACACACACACACACACACACTGTAAGTTAGAAGGGTGGAATGGCCATCAGACAAAAACTTAAAGATACAGAGCATTACCAGAGATACAAGAGATCATTTATTAAAGGAGCCATTCAGGGGCCCTAGGCGGCTCAGTCAGTTAAGCATCTGACTCTTGATTTCTGGTCAGGTCATGCTCTCAGGATCCCGGGATTGAGCCCATGTCCAGCTTCTCGATGAGTGAGGAGTCTGCTTGAGATGTTTTCTCTCCCCCTGCCTCTCCCCTCACATGCACATGTGCACTCTCTCTCTAAAATAATTAAATAAATTTTTAAAAAATAAAGGAGCAATTCATTAAAGGAACATAACAACCCAAATTTTTTTACACCTAATATAGCTTCAAAATGTATTAAACCAAAAAATTACAAAACTAATGGGAGAGACAAAAACATAATCATATTGGAAAATACCCTTCTCCTGGTGACTAATAAAATTAGAGGATTACTACGACCACCACCGCTGCCACTAAAAAATAAAGGAGATTTGACCAACACTAGCAATTAACTTGAACACTATACCCAATAACTGTAGAATATGTGTTCTTTTCAAGGGCACATAGAATAGTCACCAAGATATATCATATTCTTGGCCATAAAACAATAGCTTTAAAAGGAATTAAGATGTACAGAATATGTTCTTCGATCACACAAGAGTAAATTTGAAATCAATAGCAAAAATACCCTGAAATATCCTCAAATATTTGGAAAATAACACACTTCTAAATAACTCATAGGCCAAAGAATAAGTCATAAGAGACGTTAGAAAATACTTTAAACAGGGATCCCTGAGTGGCTCAGCGGTTTAGCGCCTGCCTTCAGCCCAGGGCATGATCCTGGAGTCCCGGGATCAAGTCCCACATCAGGTTCCCTGCATGGAGCCTGCTTCTCCCTCTGCCTGTGTCTCTGCTTCTCTCTGTGTGTGTCTCATGAATAAATAAATAAAATCTTTAAAAAAAATGTATCATTAAAATTCATTAAAAAATACTTTAAACAAAATAACAAAAATACAACATCAAAATATGTGGGATGTAAATTATGGCTTTAAATACTTATTTTCATGAAAAATGAGATCTTTAAAATAATGGTCTAAGCTTTTACCTTAAAAAATAATCAGGGACAGCCTGGGTGGCTCCGTGGTTTAGCGCCTGCCTTCAGCCCAGGGTGTGAACCTGGAGTCCCAGGATCAAGCTCCCTATCGGGCTCCCTGCATGGAGCCTGCTTCTCCCTCTGCCTGTGTCTCTCCCTCTTCTCTCTTTCTGTGTTGCTCATGAATAAATAAAATCTTTAAAGAAAAAAAATCAATGAAACAGCAGATTAAACTCAAGGTAACTATTAAGACAGAGATAAAAAGCAGCAATCAATAAAATAAAAAACAACTGACAATGAACAAAATTATCTGTTTCACAAGGTGTTTTTTGTTTGGTTGGTTTTTGTTTTTTTTTTTTTAGAGAGGGAGACAGAGAGAGAACCTCAAGCAGGCTCGATGCCCAGCGTAGAGCCTAACACAGGACTGGATCTCACAACTCTGAGTTCAAGACCTGAGCCAAAATCAAGAGTGGGATGCTTAACCAACTGAGCCGCTCAGGTAAGCCTCTTTGACAAGTTTAAACTCCTAGACGAAGTCATTAAAAAAAGAATACAAAGTGCTAGTATCAGCAATGATTAAGACAACATGATTAACTGTTAGTCATATGAAGATTATATATTCTAAGTAACAGATTTCTACAAAGGATTTGCATTTAGAAAACCCACTGCACTAACCCCAATGGATTGGAAAAATCAAGCATGGGATGACAAGATTAAACTATACTATAGTAGAAGGATCAACCTTCTGGTGGTATGAAAGAAATGGTCATGCAATGAAGGGAGTAGAGGGAGAAAAACCAGTTTATACAATACACATTTCCACCCTCCCACCTCTAAGTCAGCCCCCTCAACACTCTGGTCTTACTTCCAAGGTTGCCGTTTGCTTTTTGGTCAAACCACAATGAGTGGGAAGTACCGTGCTCACAAGACTAGAGTTTATCATACTAGTTCCTCATGCCATGTACTCCACATGAAGAGCCTCACTCAGCCTCCATTCCTACCTTCTTTTACGGGTCTTCCAGTACTGAAGAACCTAGAAAGGAAAGCCACATTACTCAGACTCCTTTACTCTTAGGAACCTGACAACTGGCAACACTCATAATTGGAAGGAAAACAAAATGGGGGCCGCCCTCCTGCTGTGATGTCTGCTGCCAAGCAAGGTCCTGGGACAGGGCAGGGAGTTGCATCAGCTAGACTTGGAGGTCCTGTGTTAAAGCCATCAGCTTCGGGGTGTCAAGAAGCAGTCATGGTGGTAACAACAACAGCTTCAGCTTCCAGACTTCTGGATTACAGCTATGGTACTATGTTCTCAAATCTAAGAGTTCAAAGGATGGTCCCTGATTCTTGCTCCTCTAGTTTTATTTTTTAAACAACTAATTTCCCCACCTTAAATCCCCTTCTGCTTAAAATACCACGAGGGGTCTTAGTTTCTTGCATTATAAATGACACCCCTGCATCACCACTTTACAGAGGACAGAGTCAAGGCTGTCTTCTCATATGGTCTTTTTCAACAATTATATAAGGGAAGCAAGACAGAAATTCCTTCATTTGATGAACAAAGAAACCAAGGCTCAGAAAATTTAAGAATTGGTAATGGCTGTGAGTCTCCAACACCAGAGGGGTTCAGATGTATACTGAGAGGGGACATTTAAAAAAAGACAGCTAAGCTTCACATGCAGAATTAAAAGGGAGGCCTTTTGAAGTCTCTTGCAAAAGTTTCTCTGATTCCACGATCTACTTCAAAAATCACCACAACGGCAAAATCTGATCTTTCCAGAGCCAGACTCCAGGATTTTCCAAAGAATAAAATCCCAAAGGATCAAACAAATATAAACAGAAAAACATGGGGGAAAGGGGTTAAAGGAGGAGGAAGAGAAAAATCAAGGGGACGGAGGCAACTGCGAGACTAAATTTCGGCAGCTTACAGAATGTAGAGTAAATGAGCTTCAGCATCCTGCAATCTGGACACAGAAGGTGTCCAAGCCTCTTCACCATGCATACCAAGGGCCAGCCCCAGGTTGGTTCAGGTTGGAACCTACTCCTCCTTCACAAGGGCAACCTGTTCAGATCCCTCTCTAAAATCAACCACAGGCCCACAAGGGAGTCATGGATGCCAGGCCAAGCAAGCAACCCAGGGCTTAATGCCTAACTTAATTGCAGCTCTACTTTCTCCCTGAAATGTAGTTCTCCTCACCTTCCATCTCCCTCAAGAAACACAGTCTTAACCATCAAGAACTTTGCAGTCAGCACCACTGAGGTCATGTGTCACATGGGCCCTCTCCACCCCCTGCAAAGGAAGATGAAAAAACCTGTATGTTAAGACTCCTTGGAAAAAAAAAAAAAAAAAGACTTGTTCTTCCCACTAAGGGAAAGTGACCTTGCCTGAAACAATCCCTTTTTTTTTTCTTTAAGATTTATTTAGGGATCCCTGGGTGGCTCAGCGGTTTGGCACCTGCCTTTGGCCCAGGGCGTGATCCTGGAGTCCAGGGATCGAGTCCCACATCGGGCTCCCTGCATGGAGCCTGCTTCTCCCTCTGCCTGTGTCTCTGCCTCTCTCTCTCTCTCTATGTCTACCATGAATGAATAAATAAAATCTTTAAAAAAAAAAAAAAAGATTTATTTATTCATGAGAGATGAGAGAGAGAGAGAGAGAGAGAGAGGGGCAGAAACACAGGCAGAGGGAGAAGCAGGCTTCCCGCAAGGAGCCCAACGCAGGGCTGGCTCGATCCTAGGACCCAGGATCACAACCTGAGCCAAAGGCAGACGCTCAACCACTGAGCCACCCAGGTGTGTCCCCCCCCCCCCCCCCCCCCCCCGCCTTTTGGCTAATAACTTCCTTGCCCCACTCTCCTTCCATTTAAAAACCTCCCATTTCCTAAAACTTCTTGAAGCTCCTTTCTACTTGCTAGATGAGATGCTGCTCGATTCATGAATTGGGGGCTTTCAAAATTTTATTTTTAAATAATCTCTACATCCAAAGTGGGGCTTGGACCCACAATCCGAAATCAAGAGTCAAATGCTCCGCCACCTGAGCCAGCCAGGTGCCCCGTATTTGTGAATCGTTTAATAAGGCTAATTAGATCTTTAATTTTATTCAGCTGAATTTTGTTTTTTCACTACCCCCAAACCACATTGGTTTCACCGCTGAAACCCCACATCTCCTACTAGTCACCGACCTCCCCTCTCTGGCTTCAGTTCCTTAGCTCCCCAACACTCTCTAACCCACAGCACCATAGCTTCTGCTCCCTGCAAACTAAGGCTGTCAAACTCCCCCCTCCCCCCCAGGAATCTTGGGATTCCCCCTTCCGAACTTCTAGGCTGTAGGGTGTCATCTGACAAAGCCAAAACCTCTCCCACCCCAAACCCCCACACTCTTCCCTCTCCATTAGAAGGCTGTGCCCTCCATCACTGCATTTTCTTTCTAGGTTTGCTACAGGAATGTGTCTGCCTTTTAATGTTTTGTGTTTGGTTTTAGAGATTTTAAGTAATCTCTACACCCTACGCGGGGCTTGAATTTACAACCCAGAGATGAAGAGTCGGAGGCTCTTCATGAGGAGACTGAGCCAGCTGGGAGTCCCCCTTACCCCCACCCGGAATATCTGCCTTTTAAATGGAGCTGTCTCCATTGTTGGTCTTTCCATTATCATTCTGCACTGGGACTTTTTGAGGTCTTAAAATTCCTCTGAGAAGCTGAAAAATGGTAAGAATTCTGTCCTAGGAAAAACTGTGTGACCGCAGGGCTGCACAGAAACCACAAGAGTCCATTTCTGAGGACCTAGTACCCCGGGTGCACCTCTGGGTTGGTTCATTTACTCCTAGGGAAGTGTTGCCCCTGATGAACTTGATGTTTCCTCCCCTTTCACAGGCATAAAAGGTCCAAAGCTGAGATACATAAACCTCAGTTCAGGTCTTTGTGGAAGTTCTGCCCCAGGAGAGATGTTATCCTAAGAATATCCAGCATCAATTCAATAGTTGCTCCCAAGCATGAAAGTAAGCCTAGTTATCACCTTGGACTAATAATATGCTCGATACCCAGTGAGTATTTATCAATTGACATATTGCTTTGGGGGTTGTAAGCTTTTTTTTTTTTTTTTTTTTTTTTCCCCCCAAACAGCAAAGTCGCCACCAGTATTCCTAGGAATTTTAAAAAGAAAACCACAGGCCCAAAATGGTGTCACTTAGGTTAACCAAACTGCAGTTTCAACCCCTGAAAATGGAACTTTCAGCCAGTCAACATGGAATTTCCTGGTCCATACTATGATAGACCCCTCTCCCTTCCGTTCCCCTTAGGAAGGCAACCTTGCCTAAAACAATGGATTCTGTGCCAATAATTTCCTTTTCCTCCTCTCCCTCTTCTGAAAACCCTTTTTTGGGGTGTCTGGGTGTGCATTTGGTTGGGGTCTG
The DNA here is from genome assembly GCF_003254725.2 of Canis lupus dingo. Lineage (NCBI taxonomy): Eukaryota > Metazoa > Chordata > Mammalia > Carnivora > Canidae > Canis > Canis lupus. The sequence continues at coordinate 26,703,048 of NC_064245.1, read as the reverse complement.
ACTTTGGTTTCCACTCAGGTCCTGGTCTCAGGGACATGAGATTGGGCTCCACACTCAAAGTGGAGTCTCCTTGAGACTCTCTCTCTGCTCCTACCCCCTGTGTTTTCTCTCTCTCTCTCTAATAAATAAACATTAAAAAGGGGGGGGGGGGAGAAAACCCTTCCTTTTCTGTAGACCTTTGAAGCTCCCTTCTACTTACTAGTTGGAATGCTGCCCAATTCATGAATCGATTAGTAAAGCCAATTAGGTCTTTAAAATTTACTTGGTTAAATCTTTTGTTATTTAGCAGGAATAATGCTACCAAAGCAGAAGAAAATTCATACTGATAAAGAATCCTATTACAGAGAACATTTTCATTACTATGGTTACAAAATACTGCCATTGTTTCTGAGAACACCACTGGAGGAGTTCAATGAGCATGGAGTCAACAACAAAAGACTGAATTCTTCCCCTTTTTTTGGTGAACCACACACTAAGGATTAGAGCATTAGGGGACTCAGTCCTCTGTGAAATTACTGAGATATAATTTAAGGACAAAAAACTGGAAAATAAATCCTATGAAAACCTTGTGGGCTTTGTTTCAAAGTGTAGTTGGCCAGTTTATAAAAATGATACTTAAACAGAAGTCTGATTTTCCAACTCTCCTAGTTATCGCTGCATAAAAGATTTAAGGGTTGTGTGCATGTGTTTTTCTTACTTTTGTTTTGACTAGACAGTTTTCATGAGGAGGGAAATGCTGTTTAAATCACTGTAAACTGCAACCCTACTTCAAACCTGCAAGTTGTTTCAAAACTTATTCTGTGATAAAAACCCACTCTTTTTCCATAACAGCTGCTTTCCTTAAACATCAGCTCAATTTTAATCTCAGAAGGCAAACTACAGAAGAAAAGCCAAAGTAAAATCCTGTTTCCTTTAAAATTCAAACAGATGTTTTATGTAATCAAATCAATCCACTATTTGAATTTCCTTATACACGCTATGCTGACTTCCATGTTATGTTCAGAAATCTTGCAAAGGTTCACTTTCGACTACTTGGAAAACCTGATCAACAAAGATTATCAAAGATAATCACAGCGGTTCAGATTAGTAACTTGATTAATGTTGTCAGGCTCCAATCTCAACCCCAACCACAAAATGTAATGAAACTTCACTGACAACGCTGCTTGACTCACACAGAACACAAGGTCTTATTAGCAGTGCTAAAAAGAAAACCACAAGCTCCAAATGGTGTCACTTAAGTGAAGATCCCAAATTAGTAAACAAAGACCTAATACCTAACTTAACTTCAATTTCAACCCTCCAAAAATGTAACCTTTAACCAATTGACCCGGGACTATCCTGATCAGCACTAGGAAATTTACTGATACAGCCATCCTCCTCCCCTTAAGAGGGTGACCTTGCCTAAAACAATGAATTCTTTGCTAGTAATTTTTTCCCATCCTTCTCTACCGTTAAAAACCATTCCTTTCCCACCCCTCCTTACCTTTAATTTTTTTTTAAATTTATTTATGATAGTCACAGAGAGAGAGAGAGAGAGAGGCAGAGACACAGGCAGAGGGAGAAGCAGGCTCCATGCACCGGGAGCCCGAAGTGGGATTCGATCCTGGGTCTCCAGGATCGCACCCTGGGCCAAAGGCAGGCGCCAAACCACTGCGCCACCCAGGGATCCCCCTCCTTACCTTTAAAAACCATTCCTCTGCGTGCTAGATGGGATGCTGCTGGATTCATGAATCAATTAATAAAGCCAATTAGATCTTGAGAATTTAGTTGAATTTTTTTAACAATTGTTATAGCTATACAGGTATTGAGAACAATTCAAAAGCTAAAATGTAACTGTGTCCAGTGGTTAATGCTGCAGACATGCCACCTTACATGATGACTTTTTTTTGGTAGGCTCCACACCCAGTGTGGAATTCACATTCACAACCCTGAGATCAAGACCTGAGCTGAGATCAAGAGTTGGATGCTTAGGGGCACCTGGGTGGCTCAGCGGTGAGCATCTGCCTTGGGCTCAAGGCTTGATCCCGGGTAAGGGGATCGAGTCCCAATCAGGCTCCCCATAGGGAGCCTGCTTCTCCCTCTGCCTGTGTCTCTGCCTCTGTGTGTCTCTCATGAATAAATGAATAAAATCTTAAAAAAAAAAAAAAAAAGTTGGATGCTTAACCGACAGAGCCACCAGGCACCCAAGTCCTCCTTTCTGATGTCAAATTATCATAGGTGAACTGAAATGTAAGTGGACAATGCCATCCTCCCTGCTCTACCCTTGCAGCTCACATGAAAACACCTGGGACACTGGAAGATAAGCTGCCAAGTCTCATACTTGACTCAGTCCCAGATCTTGAATAAGCTGTGGGAAACCTAGAGGTGTTATTTATACAGAAAACCGGGCCGAATCAAGCACTGGGAAGAGATTGTCTCTCTAGTGGAGACAGTGAGACTGCTTCCACTCCCCACAGGTCGGCCCTCTTGGCTCTCCCAGCCAAGGCATCCCACATAGCCCAAAGCTACTTGTCAGCTCGCCCACATCAGTTATAAAGCAGCCCAAGAAAACAAGGCTGAGTGAACACCCCTCACCCTAACTCTCCAACCAACATGGCCACCTTCACCCTCTTTACTGTTATTTTTTTTTAACATTTATTTATTCATGAGAGACACACAGAGAGAGAGAGAGAGAGGCAGAGGGAGAAGCAGGCCCCATGCAGGGAGCCAGACATGGGACTCGATCCCAGGACCCCAGGATCATGCCCTGGGCCAAAGGCAGACGCTCAACTGCTGAGCTCCTGGGCAACCCTCTTCCCTGCTTTAAGACAGGTAACAGGCCACCCCCCAACCCCTCCCCAACAACCTAAGCTTGCCTAACTGCACATCTCCGAACACTCTTTCTGTATGAGCTCAGCAGTGAAGATATAAGCTACCGGTTCGACCTTAGGCAGTCAGCACCTTGTCAGTGTGGGACGCCAACCAGGTGGCACTTTACCTCATTCTGCCTACATTTTACAAAAATGAACAGAAAAATAAAAGTGCTGACCCTAGTGAGAAGACAGGAGTCACACTTAATGTAACTGAAACAGAGATGGGCACCTTCATATAGCAGGGAAACAGACTCAAACACCATCGAGAGAGGTAGTATCTGTAGAAATAAAGGCAAAAAAAAGCTCAAAGAAAATGTTGGAAATGACTGAAATATACTGTCAATGACGGCATTAAAAGGGGGCATAATTCAGATTTTCTTTGCTATTTTTGGTCTTTTAGAAATAGAAACACAAGCCTATTAACACACATGCTTATTAACTAACTTTCAATCGTTTAACTTTATTTAATACCTCTGGAGAATTCATCATGTTTGAAAGCAAAAGAATACTTACACCTGAACGTTAACCCAGAAAATATTAATGGCTACAAATGAGTGATTTGTGTCTGTTAAAAACTTCCCTGACCAGGACGCCTGGGTGGTTGAGCGTCTGTCTTCGGCTCAGGGTGTGATCCTGGCCCAGAGATGGAGTCCCACATGGGGCTCTCTGCAGGGAGCTGCTTCTTCCTCTGCCTCTCTCTGTGTCTTTCATGAATAAATAAATTTTTTAAAATCTTAAAACAAAAAACACAACTTCCCTGACCAAGGGGGCACCTGGCTGGCTCAGTCGGTAGAACCTGCAATTCTTGACCTCAGGGTTGTGAATTTGAGCCCCACTTTGGGAGAAGAGATTACTTTAAAAAAAAAAAAAAAAAACACTCCCTTGATCACCCAATAATTCCACAAAAAGAGGAGGATCACCCAATAATTCCACAGCACTACAGTATAATCGAATTTTACAAAGTAAAATCATATATACTAAGTATGGGTGACTGGACTTTAAAATATCAAAATATGATTCTCTGGTGTGATGTTTTTCCCCCCTGTGTTTCACAAATACACCCAATAAGTTAAAAAAAAAAAAAAAAAAAAAAAAAACCACACCAGTCATGGATAAAATGAACTTTTGTGCCTGGATCCCTTCCAAGGGTGGAAGCATCACGTGATACAATGAGGACCTAACATTTCCAATCACTATAAACAATGAGCTGTAGGGAGAGAGAGTTTTGTAACCAAAAGCACTCAATAGGGGGTTCAGCGAGGTAATAGTACACGCTCTGTCTAGGGGGAGAGAGGAAGCCCATACATACAGTAACCAGGAAACCATTCCTGTCCATCAGATGACCAAGTACTAGGGGTTCGGCAGGTCTAAGTGCACGTTTGGAGAGAACTCTCAAAGCAAGGGGAAGATCATTACCAAGGTAATGCTTCTTGAGCTTATTTACTTTTTGTAGAAGTCTTCATGGACTTCAGATGCCCTGATGAGGAACACCCATTCCAGCTAACACTTCCTCAGAGGCCACACTCTAGGTCTCCTGTATGGACTTTGGTCACCTCTAACTCCAATGAACCCAGATTTTGTTAACCAGCTTAAATAATGGTGAAAACTCCAAGAAATCTCAACACAAAGCAACTCTGCACAAACTCCTACAGGACAGATCTGACCAAGCTCTAACAGGGCTTCTGGCAACCTAAGGCTGCATCCCGAGGATGGCCCAGCTGCCTTTTGCCCTTCAGTTCTCATCTAGAAAAGCTCTGGGCAGTCAAAAGAAATTAACTGTCCTAGCCAACACCTGAGATAGGCCCTGGCCTTCCTTTCTTACCAAAGAGAGCTTACAATTGTGAATCCTTCCTGTCCCTTTGAGATGTGTATGTATTTCCTACAACTCTGGAGCGTCTTTCTCAAGGACCCAAAAGCCATTCCTTGGAAATGTAATTATCAGGAAGGACAGGGCCTGTCTCCCCAGGTCAGTGGAAGGACAATCCTAACTTGCCAACTAGCAGACACAGGGGCCTAATCCCAAGTCTACTAACCACCTCCTGTAACTTTCCCTTCCCTAACTCGACTGGGCCCCACTCACTCCTCCCTACTCCCTCATTCCCCCTTTAAAACTCCCTGCAGGGACCCTTGGGTAGCTCAGCGGTTCAGCACGGAGGGTTAAGCACGGAGGCCTTAGGCCCAGGGTGTGATCCTGGAGTCCCTGGATCGAGTCCCGCATCGGGCTTCCTGCATGGAGCCTGCTTCTCCCTCTGCATCTCTCATGGATAAATAAATAGAATATTAAAAAAAAAAAAAAAAAAAAAAAACTACCTGCAAAAGAGAACAGAGCTCAGCTCTTCCCCTAGTGTCAGTGGTTACAGAAAATAAAATGTTTTCACTGCTTCAACATCTAGCTGTGGGGATCCCTGAGTGGCACAGTGGTTTAGCGTCTGCCTTTGGCCCAGGGCGCGATCCTGGAGACCTCGGATCGAGTCCCACGTTGGGCTCCTGGTGCATGGAGCCTGCTTCTCCCTCTGCCTGTGTCTCTGCCTCTCTCTCTCTGTGTGTGACTATCATTAAAAAAAAAAAAACCATCTAGCTGTATGTCTCTGACCACAGCTAGTTCTGGGTGGTGTTCATGACTTTGTTAACAGGACAGACATTACAAATGGGCTTTCATTGGGGGAAACAGTAATTATTATGAACTGGCTGGAAATACCTTGGCCGGGGCACTCTTGCTCTTAAACGAACTGGCCCAACCACCACTGGATAGTGAATCTGCATCCCAGGAATGGCCCCGTGGCTGTGATCCACCCACGTGGTCTTGCTGGTCTGGCCGCCTGGGTGAGGGTCCTGCATACTAGATCACTGCTGCCTCTGCCTCGGGTGAGCACGCAAGCTCCATGTCAGTGCACCAAGAAGAGCAAAGAGCCGGAACATCATGAAGCCCCAGATCAGGCTGCCTGACTGCTATGTACCCGCCTGGCCAATAAATGTCAGCATGTGCGGCAGAATTTGGTCTGGAAAAGGCTAAACCTTATCCACCCACAACCACTGGCAACTACCAGTATCTATCAAAACAGCTGTGTATTCAAAACTGCCTGAGGACCCATCATACGCAACAATAATGAGCAACAGGTATTCATTACTTCTACATAATAAGAATAATAAGGAATGGCAGCCTGGTAGTTAAAAGGCCCAACCTGAGTCAGGTGGACCAGCATCGAGGCCTGGCTCCACCACCATGGAGTATCAGTCAAGTTCATTTATTTCTCTGTACTCAGTTGTCTGCCCTGCAAAAGGAAGCCAATTAGAACATTAATCACCCCTTAAGGTTGTTGTGGAAAACTGTATGCTCTAATGCAGGTAGAAACAGGCAGCCCATCGTGGGCATGACATACACCTCAGCTATCGTTACTACCATCATTAATGCCTATACTTGCCTGGAGTGAACCCTGCCGAGCTTTATTCTCAAATTGCCCTGTGAGCACTGTCTAGATTTTTCAATTACACATCTTATTTCACTTCTGACAGTATGCATTATCATTTTCTGTAGCTAGCTTTCCCCACACTGCCCCCCTAAATAAGTCGTACGTTCCCAGGAGAGCAAGGCAGCTCTACTCATCATCCAGTCCTCAGGGACCTGCCCCGGCACAGTGTGGAGTGACCACTCTCCCCTGTAATCTCTCCTTCCATTAGCATCCATTAGCAACAGCGTAAGTGAAATCTAAGTGTGTTTCAGAGTCGGTGCAAAAATAAGATGACCTGGGAACTATCCAGGTGCAGGTGGGTATTGGCTAGTAACAAACTAAGAGTTTGGGGTTCCTTACTCTGTGCTAAACTATGTACTTAGAGACTGTGTGTCTAGATCGCATATAACCCTTACAATAATCCCAGGAGGTATTATCACACCCATTCTACAGTCAAGGAAAACTGAGGTTAACAGAGGGTAGGTAACATGTGCACATTCACACCAGCCCTCGTCCAGATTTACCAATTCAAACCCAGACCTGAGTCCAGAGCTATTTTCTAGGTTATACACTGCTCCTGATGGTCCTTCAAGTTCCAAAAAGTTCTATCTCCAACCTAAAACTTCTCCCAACTTTCTTCAGATTTTATTAAGTAATCTCTACATTCAACGTGGGGTTGGAACTCAATCCTGAGATCAAAAGTCGCATGCCCTACCAACTGAGCCAGCCAGGTACCCCTAAGTTTCTCCCCATTTAAACATCCAACTGGTGACTTTCCATACGCATGTAATTTATAATAGGCATCTCAAATGTAACAAAGCCTAAAGAAAACTAATTTCCCAAATGTCCTCCTCCCTTCAAGCCTCCCATCTCACCTAGTAAATGGCACCATCAGCAATCCAGTTGCTGGGGACAAATCCGCCATAGCGCTCATTCCCACACCCCACTTCCAATCCACACAAAAGTCCAATTCACCTCTAAAATTACCCCAGAAGCCAACAACCTCCCACTGTGAACACCACTACAGCCTACATTAAGGTAAAACATGCTCTCCTCCTCACACTACAGCAACAGCGGATGGCCAAGCGTTAAGCTCCATCAGGGGGCATCTTTGTTGACTGCTACAGCCTGCTTGCACATACAGGAGGCAGTTAAAAAATATTCCACTCAATGAACAGCTCTGACTGCTCTCCCTACCTCTGCTAGTCCCGGAGACGGTGGAGTCTTCACAGCTCCCAAAGTGATCTAAGTGTGGAGCAAACCACAGCTTGCCCTGGAACAGGCACAAAGCCCCAACCCCACCCGTGGCTGTCAGTCCGTCTCTGGCCACCTCTGGACCCGCCTGCCTCTCTGCCTCATCTGCTCCACTGATGACACTCCGGCTACCCTGGACCCCCTTCTGTTCCTCAAAAACCCTGCAAGGCTCCTTACCCAGACCTTGACATGGACATGCCTTGACATGCCTCTCCTTCCTGATCATTTCCAGTCTCGATTCCAGGAGCATCTTCTCAGACAGGCTTCCGCGGCAACCCACCCAAAGCCACTCTGCTACCAGGTCTTGTTACAGTACTAGTTCACTGTTTACATGCTTGTGAACACAAGCACAATTGGACGGACCACTGAGGAAAGAGATGATGTCTGTCCGGCTCATTGCCCTATCTCTAGCTCCTGGCACATAGTAGGGGTTGTGATATCGTGATACCAGAAATAGAGATTTGGTTTTCCTTCAGTATGGGAAGTCCATGAAACTTGTGACTGGCATCTGAAGTGTGTGGCAAGAGGCAGTTGTATCCAACTAAGCCCTTAACCTGTGGGATAGTAAATCCAGGTGGCGTCATAATCGAATTGAATTGTAAATCCAGTTAGTGTCTTGGGGAAATTGGTTGGCGTGGGGGCGGGGACCCACACATTTGATTTCAGAAATGCTGGGAATAAAACAGTTCATGGGTGCTCAAATTAAACAAAAAGGATTGGTTGCATAGAAAAATTACTTACCAATTTTTTAAATTGTTTAAATAAAGGGACTGTCAGACTTAGCTTCTGATGGTGCTATGAGTTGTTTTTAGCACACACTTCTTAGTAGCCCCATCCGAAAGACGTCATAGTGTCATCACCCCCTCACTGCATTGAGACCCACCACAGTGTTCCCTCAAGCAGCCCAGAGAAAGGAGAAGTTAACTTTCCTGTGATGAATGGCCAGGATTTGGTTCTTTCCAAAGTCCTGAGAGGGGGATTTTAGAAACAAGTCATTAAATCCTGCCAAAATATCAACCATACCAATAATTCTTTTACAAGACCACTTGAGTACCGGTAATCATTTTCAAAGCCCTAAATTAGCTGCTTGGAGTCACAGAAGGCCTCAAGGGACTAGGGGAGGGCAGATGCCCCTAAATATCTATAATTACTAAATAATGGGAAGTGCTGCACCAAATTGGAAAGCATCTCAAACAACAATGAAAGATCTGCAAAGCTTTGAGATCGGGAACATTCGGAAAACAGCCTTTCTAGTCCATCTTAGTACCAAAAGCCCTGGTAAAGTGATAAGCATCCTCTCTCCCTCGTTGCCTGACTTAATGCAAGTCACTACATCTCAAGTTAAAAACCTCAATTTTCAGGGGCTGGCTCAGTCGGTGGAGCACGCGACTCTCGGTCTCGGGGTAGTGAGTTTGAACCTCGGGTTGGACATGGAGACCACTTGCGAATTAAAAAAAAAAAAAAACTCACAAAAACTTCAATTTCCTCGTGTATGAAAAGGTCAACGTGAACGCAAGCCAAGTACAGTATTAGACCTCAAAAACCAGGAGAACTTCACACAGCCGCTGGAAGGGGGGCGGATTATCTGCCAACACAATCGGCGGGTTAGAGACTCTCAGAGTTTAACCCCCCGCATCACGCAGGGACCGGCCTCGACTGCCGCAAGACTGAACGCATTAGAAACCAGGCACATCCCAGTACCTGACTGCTCCCGAGGGAGAGTTACTGGGAAAAAAAAACACACCATTAAAATTATGTACGGAAATGCTGTGCAGAGAGGGGCACTGGGTGCCTCAGAGCCTTAAGCGTCCGCGCTCCGCGTCGGCTCAGGTCATGAACTTAGAGCCCCGGTGCAGCCCCACGGCTCGCCGACGGGGAGCCTGCACGCCCTCCCCCTCGCTGCCCCTAACCCCGCCGTGCTCGCTCTCAAATAAATAAAATCTTCAAAAAGAAAAAAAAAAAGCAAAAACAAAAAGAGAAAGGGAAAAGAGACGCTGTACAGAGTGGGGAGGATAGGGAGGAGGGGGCTCCACGTCGGGAAGGCTTTACCTTTCGTCGCTTACTCTGCTTAATCAGCACTAAAGAGTTAAAGCCCAGTAATTCCGCCCGGATGCGCTACTGGCCAGTAGGAGGCGCCCATCCCAAGGAGACAGACGCGGTTCAAGGTATTCGCCGTCCGCCGCCCGCGGAGCCGAGGCGAGGGACGGAAGGCTCCGAGCGCGAGCGCAGGAAGCGGGGCTGGCTCCCCCGCCCGCCGGCGCCCCCGTGGCGCGCGACCCGGGTTTCGAGGCGCTCCCGCAGGCCCAGCGCCGACACTCGGGGCTGCACGACGCCCAGCGCAGCTGCCTGCGCCAGAGGACCCGAGTGTCGTCCGCCGCACGACAGAGGAGACGCGGCCCGCACGCACGTCCTTTTCCGGGCTCGTCGGGGAGGCAGAGCCGGGTGGACCACGGAGCTCAGCGCCCCGGCGAGACCCCCGGCAGCCTGGGGAGCCCGAGCCCGAGCCCGAGCCCCGCCTGCCCCGCCCTAGGCGAACCCCGAGGACCGGACCGAGGACCCCGGGGTCTCCTCGGCGCTTTCCAGCCGCCCGTCCCTCCCAGCCAGGGCACCGGGCTCCCCCGACGGCTGCGCGCCGCGCTCCGGCCCGAGGCAGCCACGCAGACGGCGCAGCGGCAGCCGCGGCACCCACGCCCGGCCCCTCGGAGCCAAGGATGCGGGGTGCGCACGCGGGGGAGCCGGCGGTGCTGGGCGCCCGGCCCCGCGCTCACCTGGCCCGCGCAGCACCGCGCTGACATCGCGGCGGCCGACGACCACCGGCGTCCTCGCCCGCGGCCCGCTGCCCTCCGGCCCTCGCGCCACCTCCAGCCGCGATCTCCCCTTTCTGGAGCAGCTCGCTCCTCCACGCCGAGCAGCCGGGTTGGAAAGCCAGGCACCGCCGCCTGGGAGCAAACAACCGCCGCCAAGCCCCGCCCCGCCGCCGCGGGCCCCGCCCCGCCCCTCGAGCCCCGCCCCCTCGAGCCGCAGGCCCCGCCCCTCGCGCCGCAGGCCCCGCCCCGCCCGGCCGCGCCGCCGCAGGCCCCGCCCCCTCCCGGGCGCCGGCGGCCGAGCAGGCTCGCGCGGGGCCCGCCCTTCCGCTGGCGTCAGGCGGCGCGGCGGCTGCGCTCACTTACCGGAGGGCGGGGCCCGCGTTCCCGTGCTGCCGCGCCCGCTCGCGGCCCCCGGCGCCCGCGGCCCGATGCACCGGCTGGATGCCTGCTGCAGGGAGCCTAGAGCTGCACGGGGCGCCTCACCTCCCTCCTCGGCTCCCTGGGACCCGGGCACCGGGCTGTTCCGCCCTGCTTCCCTCTGCCCTCGGGGGGCCTCGCGAGCGCCCTTGCAGCGCTTCCCTGGAAGCTGATCTGTCTTCCAGGCGCGGCCTTGCTGCCTTCCACCCCGACCTCACTTTATTTATTTATTTTTTATTTATGATAGTCACAGAGAGAGAGAGAGAGGCAGAGACATAGGCCGAGGGAGAAGCAGGCTCCATGCACCGGGAGCCCGACGTGGGATTCGATCCCGGGTCTCCAGGATCGCGCCCTGGGCCAAAGGCAGGCGCTAAACGGCTGGGCCTCACTTTAAAGGGGGCCCCACAATCGCTAGAGGACGTGCAGAGGGTAGCGCCCCCTGTTCTCCCTACCCAGATCTGCTCTCCTCGCGGCCACTTCAAGGCGTTTGTTAGTAAGAACTTAGCGCCAAGCCCTTCAAATTAGAACTTTAAAGTACCCATTTTAGAAGTGAGGCCACGGAAGCCCAGACACGCTCAACAACTTGCCCAAAGCTTCGCAGCAAAACTGCAGAAGCAACCCTGGGACAGGCAGTCCCCTGTCTGACCCCCTTGCACTTGATGCCAGGCTTGCCCCAAGCTGAACTCGCCTCTAAGACACAGCCTTTGGCCGCGGAGGGTGTTGCTGCGCAGACGAGAAGCTGGAGGGGGGAAGGCAGTCGAATGGGAACTGGTCCTGAGTGTTTTATGAGCTGCTCAGGATCTCCTAGTATCTCAAATGCCAGAGTTTATAGGAAGAAAAGTCATGGCGCAGGCCCTACTCAGAGCCGTGGAGTGCAATGAGAGTTGACTGAAATCTGGAAATAATAGTAAAACAAAAAAGTTTTGCAACAGCATACACAGCAGACTAGGGCAGCACCCTGCTCCTTGATGGCCTGTGACTCATCCAAAGCCGAGGTCACTTTGGTCCCATTTCTCACCTGGGGAGATTAGTTGGACACCTAGAGTTTCTGTGCAGCTGGGAAGAGCCAACCAGCTCCTGGGAAAGGGAAGGTGTGACAGTTACATATGTCTGAGCTGTCTGGGATCCAGGCCTCCTATCCAGTTAGAGAAACTGAGGCTCAAGAAGGCAGAGAATTCTCACCAGGGGACCACGGGGATAGAGTCAACTGTAAAAAGATCAGGCCTCCTGACTCTAAATACTGTGCTCATTTTGCCAAATCGATGCCAGCATGGGAGGGTTCGGTGACTAAATCCATGCCAGCCTCCCAGAGAGTTAAGGCAAGAATTAATAACCCAGGGATTTGTCAGCACTGCCCCAAGGTATGGAAAAGCAGAGTGGAAGCCTGAGCTTCCAGAGCCAGGAAGTTGAAAGTTTTAACTCTACCAAGAGCTGGCTGGACCGCCTCTTGGTCTCAGTGTCATCATCTGCAAAACAGGACTCACTTTGCAAGGATTAGATAAACTCACCCTGACAGACCATGCCGAACAGGGCCTGGCCTTCTTAAGTCCTGACCAAGTAGCAGCCCTGGCTGGTATTAATGAAGGAGTTTAAAGAATATTAAGAAATGATCTATGCAAGTTGGTTCCCCCATCTCCCTACTGGGAGACTCACAAGAATGTGGCCTTGTGTAGAGCATACCACCTTCCTTGTTCTGAGGTTGTGCAGTCGCTATTTAAGGTCTGGTGGGTAGCATCCTTTGCATCTGTGGTCAGGTAACAAGAATAAGGGTGATGTCAGAACACATCACAGAAAACAGTGGGACCTTCATTTTAAGCGCTTTGAAGACCTTTTCAAGGAAGACAGTTGTACATGGTGTTCCTAACATGTAGATACATTTACAGTCCATCTCTTTTGATTTGGATTTTTCGGGAACAAGCAGTAATAGCCCTGCCTTAATGAGACTGGCTCTTGGCGGACCATGTGAAATATTTCCCCCACAAAAATTTTCCTAAATTAACTAGCTCCTTTTATGCAATATAATTATATATGTATATATGACATAAATAACCAGTTTATAGTTTGCTTTTTACTCCTCCTGAATTTGAAGTGCTTTTTTGGGGTCTTTCCTTTTTTAGAAAGTAGAAGTCAATGTTGAGTTTTTAAAACACCATTCCTGAACTGAAAACAACAGTGGTATACGCATATTATTAAAGAAAAACACTAGTCATAGACACCCACAAAATTTCATTATACATTTAATGTCCACTTCAATAATGGTTTAAAAGCAAATAAAATCCATTGTTCTGATTCCCTAAAGCTTTTTCAACTTTGAAAAAAAAACAGAAAACAAAAAAAAACACTAGTGGTACATTCAGTTAGTTTTTGAATATAAAAGAAGAAATTTCTCTAATCTTCACTTATAAACTCTCTAGGGACCTCAAAGTAGCAGTGGAAGTTGTATTAATTTCAATTACAATAAATAACAAAGTATTCATTTAGAAACAAAGAGCTACAAATTCAGTACCCCAAGCAAAAAACGAATCAGAGCCCTGTGGTACCCTCACCCCACTCCTGGAAATTTCAGGCTCCTTGACCCCTGTTAAATTAACATGTGCACAATGTTTTTTTAAATGTCAGAAATATGACAAAACATCAAATGAAAAATAGCATCTCCCTTCGCTTCACCCTATCTTTCAGCCCTCCTCTCCAGAGGCAACCACTTTCAATTAGGTTAGCAGTTTTCGCCTATTTACCTTCATATTTTCTTTTCTTTTTTAAGACTTTGTTTGTTTGAAAGAGAGAGTGAACAAGAGCAATAAAGAGAGCGTGAGGGGGTGGGGGAGAGGGAGAAACAGACTCCCGCTGGGCAGGGCTTGACCCCAAAACCCTGAGATCAGGACCTGAGCAGCCGCTTAACCGATTGAACCACCCAGGTGCCCCTGAAAGGATTTTTTAAAAAATATATTCTTGTTTTTCCAAATTCAAGTAATGACTAAATAATTTAAAGATATGTTGTCTGGTCAGGATTCTTTGGTTAGGTGCTTTAGAGAACTGAAGAAATCTTTTGTATTTGTCATCAGTTATTTTGTCAGTATGGAAAGCTAATGATTCTTCACCAAATGGTATTTGCCTCAGTATTTTAAAGCTTCTCCCAGTAACCCATTTTACATTATTAATTTGCTTGATGAGTCCTTTGAGTATAGATAATACAAAGGGAAATACTCCCTTTAGCATCCCAAGAAGGAACCCAAATTCCAAATTAATGAAGAGCGTAGAGGATTGTTCAATGGATCTTTCAGCGTTGCTCAACCCTTCTGGGAACAAATTAAATTTTTCTAAATCCTCAGGGTAATAGCCTAGACTTAATATCAGTGGAGAGAAAGCATATATAATTTATATATTATTAACATGTATATATATTATATATGTTTGCATATTTCTGCACCCACCTCGGACATACCATGTGTAGGGGCCAAGGACACTGCCCCAAGATGGACCATTTGGCCTGAAGATTTTTTTTTTCGTTAAAAGCAATCAAAACCCTCCAGACTCAGGAAAAGCTCTTCACCTCCCCTTCCACTGCCTAATTTACATTGGAAAAGAGAGCTGTTAACAGAGATCTCTTTATCAAAGGAACAGTCTCCATAACAGGGCAACCCTTGTTTTCCAAAAATCTCCTCTCACCTTCTGGCTAGTAATCTTCCTCCCCTTCCTGTCCTCAGGGCCCTCACCCTCTCCTTAGCTCAGGATGAGCCTCACACTCCACCAGTAGGGAATGTCCTGTTTCTGTGGATTCCCGGTTAGGAAACTACATAGTACTTAAGAAACTAAATTCGATTTTTTCCTGTTAATCTGTCTCATGTCAATTTGATTCTTAGTCCGGCTGAAAGGACCTTGAAGGGCAGAGGAAATTTTTTTAAGTCTCCATTTTCTTCTCTTAGAAATAAAAATGTGTGTAAACCAGGCAAATCAAACATTGCAGTCACTATTCAACTTTATTATGAACTTTCAAAAAAAATGGCTGAAAACAGTTCATTTCTGTTCTGCATACCAAGGAAAATTATTCTGACTTCTTTGGTTTTAAAACTCAATCCAAAAACTTTCCATATCCTGATTTCAAGTAAACAGAGGCTTGAAGTGGAGGAGAGGGAGAAGGCAGAGGGAGACAAAAGAGAGAGCAAGGCAACCTTTTCAGGTTTCCTGGTTAATCCATTCTAATTAATCTCCTGAGGGGGAGAAACAAGAGGTGAGCCCACTTCTTCACACAAGAGCACTCTGGGGGCTTCTGGCCTGCTCAGCCAGTGGAGCATACAACTCTTGATCTCAAAGTTGTAAATTTTGTGACATGTGAGCCCCATGTTGGGTGTAGACATTACTTAAAAACAAAATAATAATTTTTAAAAAGCAGCTTGTGTTGTATTATCTTTTTAATACGTATTTAAAGAGATTCTTCCTATTGGTTTCTCTTAAATCCCCTCCATATGATGCTTCCTTTGAAGTTAGCCTCTTAGGAGGTGATTGGTTTTAAAAGAGCCACAGAGTGCTAACTAACTGCCTGTGAAACTAGCTAGTTTCTTGAAAATCAAGAAAAGGCATTCATTGAGGCTTTCACTTGAAAGATGTTTACATTGTTCTGTGAAGGATGGAAAAGTGGAAGGATCTTCCTGAGGCTTCACAGAAAGACAATGCAGCTTATTTATTTGTAATCACATCTTAGATGTGATTAGAGAAGAATGTTTAAGATTCGAAAATAGAATTTTAAATGCGTAAGAAAAGATGGTAAGAAAATATTTAAAAACGACTTCATTTTTGTTTCCCTCTTTAATGTATAAGAGGAAAATACCCAATTAAGAAAATTAATGACCCTGAAACTCTCAAAAAATTTAGAAGCGACTGCTTTAAGATTTTTTCAAGTATGCATTTACTGTTAAAAGTATGCATTTACTGAACTGACATCAATCACTTTGAATATTTTCTTTTTGTATTTTTCCCTATGACATTCCTACAAGTTGAAAGAAAAATTACACATTCTTAAATTTTGTTTTATTTTTTAAAGCAGTGGGGTTCTCTTCCATAACCTGTCTACATTTTCTGAAGAAGCAAAGGCATATTCATTTCTGGCCCACCAGCCGAAGTATGAAATCTGAAATGAGGATGTGTGATCTGAACCACAGTAAACTGAAGTAGGACACAGACACCAATTTTTTCTTTTTGGCTGGGACCTGGGACCAATTAGTAGAAAACACAGAGTTAAAGCAATGTTATAGACTTGAGGGTGGAGGGGAGAGACAAGAGAATAGGAGGGAAGCAAAAGATTGGCTATTCAGTGGAGGAAAGGCTGAACTGAAACTCCCCCCCCCCCCCCCCAGGAAAACCTTAGATATCAAATTGTGAAAGGTTCTTGCTGTTGTCAACCTGCAGATTTACCAGCTTGCTCCGGTAAGGCTAATGGTGATGACTTCATCAACGAGATGACTTTGGGAGGTTTCTCTTTTAGAAATAGAAGTTTTCCTTGTGCCACTAATTTTTTAAATCCTTTGGAACACAGAGGTTTTTGGAAAAGTAGGAAACCAAGCAGAATGGCTTAGCTTCCATCATAGGAATATGTAAGGTCTAGTGCTTGGGTGGAAGGAAGAAGTACCAATAGCTGTAAAACCTTCTAGCTTTTATGTTTTAAGTCAAATGGTGACTCTAACCATACGCCCACTGCAGCCAGATGCACGTAGAGGTCAGCCTGGGCCCTCTTTGCCTGTCTTCCTTCAAGCTTTGCTCCCCGGGAATCCCTAAAAGGAAACAATACCTTCATCTAATCAGAGTTTTCTAACTCTGGGGATCTTTCACAAACAGGGAGTGCTTGCAGGCAAACAGGTCTTTGGACATCGATTAGTTCACATAAGATCAAAATTTTAGGATGCGAACGAACCCCTGTACCCTCTATTTTACCATAGTAGATATTGGAAACACTAGATTTTAGGGAAAAGCCTTAGTCAAAAACTACTACCTTTTGGATGACAAGAAGCTGGAGCAAGGGAACCAACCACATTGTGCCCCACCGATTTCCAAATTTCTATATATTATCTTATTTCAGTCTGAATCCCAAAGCAGAACAAAGGATCGCAGGAGTACCTCAGAATGAGGATGGGTCACCCCGTGAAGGTTGCCTTGTGTTTTCATTCTGGTGAAATAATTTTAAAACAAGGCAGAGGAGATTTGGGGCTCAAAGTGGCAGACAATGATTACATTCATCTCCTCTCTTTCTCAATATCTATCTTTTTTTCTGTAAGTTCAGTTTTATTTGATTTCATATGTAAGTGAGATCATCCAGTATTTGTGTTTCTCTGCCTGACTTATAACACTCAGTATAATGACTTCAAGATCCAGACACATTGTCACAAATGGCAGGCTTTCCTTCTTTTTGTGGCTGAATAATATTCCATTTTTATATATACTACACCTTCTTTATTCTTCCACTGATAGACACTTAAGCTGTTTCCATGTCTTGGCTATTGCAAGTAATGGTGCAGTAGAAATGGGGGTGCAAGCATCTCTTCCAGGTGGTGATTTCTCCATACTGAGGAATTTCCATATTGTTTTCCATTTTGGCTGCACCAATTTACATTTCTACCAAAAGTGTGCAAGGGCATTCTATTCTTCACATCCTTGCCAGCACTTGTTCTTTCTTGTCTTTTTGATGATAGCCGTACTGACAGACGTGAGGTGGTAACTCAGGGTGGTTTTGATATGCATTTCCCTCACATTGGTGATGATGAGTACTTTTTCATGTACCTGCTGCCATATGAATATCTTCTTTGCTTTTTTTTTAAAGATTTTATTTATTCATTCATGAGAGACACAGAGAGACGCAGAGACACAGGCAGAGGGAGAAGCAGGCTCCCTGTGGGGAGCCCGACGTGGGACTCGATCCCGGGTCTCCAGGATCACGGCCTGGGCTGAAGGCGGCGCTAAACTGCTGAGCCACCGGGGCTGATTGAGTATCTTCTTTTTTAAAAAAATTCATTTATTTGAGAAAGAGAGAGCATGAGGAGAGGAAGGAGTAGAGAGAGAAACAGGCTCCCTGCTGAGCCCAGGACCCTGGGATCATGACCTGAGCCCAAAGCAGCCACTTAACGGACTGAGCTGCCTAGGTGCCCCTTGAGTATCTTCTTTGGAAAAATGTCTATTCGTGTCCTTTGTCCATTTTTTTTTTATTGGATTACTTGATTTCTACCTCTTGAGTTTATGAGTTCCCTGTAAGTTTTGGATACTATCCACTAGCTATGTGGTTTGCAAGTATTTTTTCCCATTTCATAGGTTGCCTTTTCATTATGTCAGTCATTTCTTTTGCTATACAGAACTTTTTAGTTTGATGTGGTTCCACTTGTTCATTTTTGCTTCTGTTGCTTATGCTTTTGGTGTCACATCCTAAAAATCATTACTAAAACCAATGTCAAGGGCAGCCCAGGTGGCTCAGTGTTTTAGCGCCACCTTCAGCCCAGGGCGTGATCCTGGAGACCCAGAATCGAGTCCCACGTAGGGGTCTCTAGAGTCTCTCATGAATAAATAAATAAAATCTTTAAAAATAAAAATAAATAAATTAATAAAATAATAAAACCAATGTCAAGGAGAATTTTTCCCTATTTTCTTCTAGGAGTTTTATAGCTTCAGGTATTATGTTTAAGTCTTTAACCTATTTGGAGTTAATGTTTGTGGGCAGTATAGGAGAGGGGTCCAGTTTCATTTTTCTGCATGTGATTATCCAGTTTTCTCACCACCATTTATTAAAGAGACTATCTTTCCACCAGCGAATCTCTGGCTCGCTTGTCAAATATTAGTCAACTACATATGTGACGGTTTATTACTGGGCTCTTGATTTTGTTCCGTTGGTCTGTGTGTCTATATCTATGCCAGTACCATACTGTTTTAATTACTGTAGACTTACAATATACTTTGAAATGAAGAAGTACAATGCCTTTTGGCTTGTTTTTCTTTCTCAGAATTGCCTTGACTCAAAAACAAAAAAGAATTGCTTTGACTCTTTAAGGTCTTTCATAGTTCCATATGAAATTTAGGATTGTTTTTTTCTATTTTTGTGGGAAAATGCCATTAGAATTAAAAAAAAAAAGATTTTATTTATTTATTCATGAGAGATACACAGAGAGAGGCAGAGACACAAGCAGAGGGAGAAGCAGGCTCCCCATGGGGACTCAATCCCAGGACCCGGGATCACGCCCTGAGCCCAAGGCAGAAGCTTAACCGTGGAACCACTCAGGCACCCACCATTAGAATTTTGATAGGGTTCACACCAAATCTATAAATGGCTTTCAGTAATATGGACATTTTAATAATATTAATTATTCCAGTCCTTGAACATGGATTATCTTTCCATTTATTAGTGTCTTCTTCAATTTTCTTTCATCAAAGGTTTATAGCTTTCAGTGTACAAATCTTTTACCTCCTTTGTTAAATTTACTCCTAAGTATGTTATTGTTTCTGATGCTTTTGTGAATGCGGCTGGTCTCTTTATTTATTTTTGAGATATTTTGTTGTTAGGTAATATTTTTTCCTTACTCATCTGCAATACCAAGTCATGAACCAAGTGTCTGTACATGCCTGGATCTGTTTCCTGGGCTCTTTGTTACATTCCATTTATCTAATTGTCTATCTCTGCACTATATATACTCTTAACTTTTATAGCATAAATTTGAATGTCTTGATTTTTGGTAGATTAACTCCTACTACATTCTTTAGGAGTGTCTTCACTATTCATGGTCTTTTGCTCTTCCATGTAAATTTGAGAGTCATTTTGTAAAGCTTCACAAAATGCCTGTTGGAATTTTTACTGGAATTTCATTGACTCTACAGATTGTGAAGAATTGACATCTTTGTAAGAATGACTTTTCCTATCCAAGGACACCATGTATATTTCTCTATTTGAGTCTCTCTTACTAACTTTCATTAAATTTTTTTTTAAGATTTTATTTATTTATTCATGAGAGACACAGAGAGAGAGGCAGAGACACAGGAAGAGGGAGAAGCAGACTCCCCACGGCAATATCGATGTGGAACTCAATCCTAGGACTCCGGGACCACGACCTGAGCCAAAGGCAGATGCTCAACCACTGAGCCACCCAGGTACCCCAAACTTCCATTAAAAGTATATCATTTGTTCCACACAGGTTTTGCACAGTTTTTGTTGAACATATTCTTGGGTTCTTTTATTTCTTACTATTATTGCAAGCAATATATTTTTATTTTTAATTGTGAAATACAGGGACACCTGGGTCGCTCAATGGTTGAGCATCTGCCTTTGGCTCAGGTCATGATCCTGGGGCCCTCAACCCAGGATGGAGTCCCACATCAGGCTCCCTGCAGGGAGCCTGCTTCTCCCTCTACATATGTCTCTGCCAATCTCTATGTGTCTCTCATGAATAAATAAATAAAATATTTTTAAAAAATAATTGTGAAATACAAAATAGCTAAAATGAGTATATGAACATATATGTACAGCTTAAAGAATAATTGTAAAGCCATCACTCATGTAAACACCATCTGGATGGAAAAAATACAACCTTGTTAATACTATAAAAGCCTCCCCTGTGTCCCCCATCACATCCTTCTTCCTCCACCTTCTGATAATTACATTTCCTATCGTTCTGTATAGCTTTACTACCACTGTATGCATCTCCAACTAATTTACTTTAGCCTATTTTTGAACCTTGTATAAATGGTATAAATCATACCGTATGTGTTATAGACTTCTCTTACTCATTGCCATTTTGTAAGATTCATCCATTTTAATACAACTGGCTATTTTCATTCATTTTCATCAATGTGTATTACATTATATGACTATACTATGATTGCTTATCTATCCTACTTACATTGTAACTGAACGAAGTCCACTCCTTGGTGAGTTACATAGAGAGAGATCACACCAGGTGGTTATCACACAAAGAAAACTTTATTTGCAGCAAATAAGGAGACCATGGGGAACAACTTCCAAAGCTGCAATTCCCCAATTCCCATTCCCCGAGTGGGGGTTAGTGGATTTCTTTTATTTAGAGTCAGGATGAATATTCAGAATGGGGAGATTTATCATCGCTTATAAAGACAGATGTGCAGGCTTACCTAGAAAATATGCCTATATATGTAAGCTATGTTGCATTAATGAAGTTTGTACTCCTCCTTGGGCAAGGATTTTAACATTATAATGAGGTGGAGGTCGAAGATCCATCTGTGCAGGTGTGAGTCAGTGGTCCAGCTCAAACTGCTCAAACTGCAGCTCTTCCTATTGTCTGCCTCTAAAAGATAAGGTTAACATTCCTGTAAAGGAAAGGAGAGGGAGGTGGTCGGTGGAGGTCTCGCTGGTGACAGTTTTAACCTCGTTAACCCCATGGGGCATGATTTCAGTATCAATCCTGTAAGTCTTGCTTCCAGCTTTTTGTTATTTAAAACAATGCTGCAAGGGGCACCAGGAAGGCTTGGTTCAGCATCTGACTTTAGCTCAGGTCATGATCCCAGGGTCCTGGGATCAAGCCCCATATCAGGGTCCCTGCTCAACAGGGAATCTGCTTCTCCCTCTCCTGCTCCCCCTGCTTTTGCTCTCTCTCTCTTTCTCTTTTTCTCTCTCTCAATCTCTGTCAAATAATTAAATGAAATCTTTAAAAAAAATTAAAAAATAGAACCAATGCTGCTATAAAAATTCATGCTCAAAAAAAAAATTCATGCTCATAAAGTGTGTATGTATTTTCTGTTGCACGTGTACAAATATTTTTCTAGTTCAATAGTTCTAAAATGTGGTCTGAGGGACCCTGGGAGTCCCTCTAGGAAATCCTCCCTTTTCTAAGTATATATCCATGTAAGTCCAAATTTTCTTCCTATCCTTCAACCAAAACAGTATTTCACAACATATTGAAAGCAGAAACAGATAAGATACAAGAGTCTAGCTGACATCTATTAAGCAAACATTAAAAGGTTTTTAAAAACATAAAATAGGGGCAGCCCTGGTGGCCCAGCGGTTTAGTGCCATCTTCAGCCCAGGGTGTGATCTTGGAGACCAGGAATCAAGTCCCATGTCGGGCTCTCTGCATGGAGCCTGCTTCTCCCTCTGCCTGTGTCTCTGCCTCTCTCTCTCTCTCTCTCTGTGTGTCTCTCATGATTAAATAAATAAAATCTTTTAAAAAAACATAAAATAGTAATTGTTTTTGAAGAATATAGTTATTACACATAAAGATAGATTTTTTTAAACAATAGCAAAGGCATAAAAGCAACCTAAATATCTATTGATAGATGAATGGATAAGAAAGATATATACATATATGTATGTATATGTATATATATATATTTTTTCCATATATATGTATATACCACAGAATATTACACAACCATAAAAAAGGATGAGATCATGCCATTATGACATGGATAGAGCTCGAGGGTATTATGCTAAGTAAAACAAGTCAGACTGAGAAAGACAAATGCCATATGATTTCATTTATGTGTTAATTATAAAAAACAAATGAATGAACAAACAAAAAGCAGAATCAGACCTATAAATACAGAGAACAAGCTAATGGTTGCCAGAGGGAAGAGGGGTGGGGAGATGTGCAAAATGGGTGAAGGTGAGTGGAGATACAGGCTTCCAGTTATGGAATGAAGAAGTCACAGGAACAAAAGGCACAGCATAAGGAAAATAGTCAGTGGTACTATAATAGCATTGTATGGTGACAAATAGTAGCTACACTTGTGGTGAGCACAGCATAACACATAAATATGTTGAATCACTATGTTGTATACCTGAAGCTAATGTAACATTGTGTGTCAACTATCCTCAAAGTAAAAAAAAAAAAACTTTTTAATATATTATTTTTTGCTAAAATGCAATATATTTATTATTTTTAGAAATAAGGGACAGCAGGATGCCTGGGTGGCTCAGCAGTTGAGTGGCTGGCTTTGGCTCAGGGCGTGATCCCTGGGTTCCGGGATCGAGTCCCACATCAGACTTCCTGTGTGGAGCCTGCTTCTCTCTCTGTGTCTCTCATGAATAAATAAATAAAATATTTAAAAATAAATAAATAAAATAAAAATAAGGGGCACTTGAGTGGCTCAGTCAGTTAAGCGTCTGCTTTTGGCTGGGTTTATGATGCCAGGGTCCTGGGATCGAGCCCTGTGTTGGGCTCTCTGCTGAGTGGGGAGTCTGCTTCTGCCTCTACCCCTGCTCTCTGCTCCTGCTCTCTTTCTGGCTCAAGCACTCACTATCTCTTTCTCTCAAATAATTTTTTTTAAAGATTTTATTTATTTATTCATGAGATACACAGAGAGAAAGAGAGAGAGAGAGGCAGAGACACAGTCAGAGGGAGAAGCAGGCTCCATGCCGGGAGCCCGACGCGGGGCTCAATCCCCGGGTCTCCAGGATCACGCCCTGGTCTGAAGGCAGGTGCTGAACCGCTGAGCCACCCAGGGATCCCCCTCAAATAATTTTTTTAAGTGAATTGCATGAATATTTAAATTTTTCTTTTTTAAAAAGATTTTTACTTATTTATTCATGAGAGACACAGAGAGAGGCAGAGACATAGGCAGAGGGAGAAGTGGGAGAAGTAGAATTCCGGCAAGGAGCCTGATGTGGGACTGGATCCCAGGACTCCAGGATCATGCCCTAGGCCAAAGGCAGACGCTCAACTGCTGAGCCACCTAGGCATCCCTAAATTTTTCTTTTTCTTTCTTTTTTTTCTTTTAGGATTTTATTTTATTTTATTTTTTAAAGATTTTATTTATTTATTTATTCATGAAAGACACAGAGAGAGAGAGAGGCAGAGACACAGGCAGAGGGAGAAGCAGGCTCCACGTGGGGAGCCTGACATGGGACTCGATCCCGGGTCTCCAGGATCACGCCCTGGGCCAAAGGCAGGCCGCTGAGCAGCCCAGGGATTCCCCAGGATTTTATTATTTTTAAGTAATCTCTACACCCAATGTGGACTCAAACTTACAACCCGAAGATCAAGAGTCACATGCTTCACTGACTCAGCCAGCCAGGCACCCCTAATTTTTTTCTGTTTTAATTACTGATACTATTTCAGGGAGCAAGAATTCCTATCTTCTCAAGGATCCTTCTAGTTGGACTAAGAGACAGATTAATAGAAAATTAATAGGCATGCATACAGGGAATCCACATAGACATGGAAATTCCAAAAGCAGGCAAAATTAAGTATATATGTCATTCTGAGCTAAGGAGAAGGGATAGGAGTCTGGGACTTCAGAGGAAAGGAATGCAATTCACAGAGCAATAAGAAGAGCCAATGTATGGTAATTAGATATCTGTCCTACCATACCGATGGGTCACCCGGATAAAATTTATCTCTGTCAGTTATCCTTATTCTGGGGAAAACCTCAATTTAGATTCTTCTGTGTGGCTAAGGAAAGTCAGAATTTTCTCTTGAGCCCACAAGTTCTCAAATACCTTCAATTCAAAATAATCCACATGCTAAAGTGACACATTAGGGAGGGGAGCATGGAGGCCCTGTCCTGAACCCATTCACTGTAGACAGTGAACAAATGCCATTTGGTGTTCTCAATTATCTGTAAGAGAGCATAAGGGTCCAGGGATCAAAAAGTTTGAGCATTGATCCTTTAGGACACCGTCTTCAAACTGGGTGCACTGTCCAGGGAGAAAAAAAAGGTACAAAGAGGTTTAAGAGTCTATTCCCAGATCCCTAATGTCCATCTGTACTATGCCCTAGCTTCCTATAGTTCTCCTTTCTTACCTTCCCATTCACAAGACTATGCCTCTTTGAGTCTAAGTTGCTCTTTTCTCCCTCCACATGGTAATACTATTTTCTGAAATTGATCGATGTTACCATTCAAATCCACCAAGTGGCTGTCTTACCATAGTTCTCTTTGCCTGGTACCTTCTGGTTAAATAAGAAAGTGCCAGCCTTAAAACAAATAGATGTTGGCAACTTGGAGGAAAACCCTCCTGAGACCAGAGTGAAGCAATTTTTGTTTTTAGGAAATGCTGCTTCACCAATGCTCATGATGCTCCTAAGACAACATATGGGGAAAAAAGACATTGAGTCTGAATGGAAGAGTGATTCACATGAGCCATCCTGACACGGAGACAGTTTAAAAATACTTTAACCTATTTTTTTCACAAGGTTAAAAAAAATGTGTGTCAATAAGGTTTTTGAAGCTCCTTCAAGAAGTATATTTCAATTCTGAATTACTAATAATTGTCATTTATAAGACTCAGAGCCTTAGGTTCATAGGAAATTTTTTTTAAGATTTTATTTATTTAAAAAAAAAAGATTTTATTTATTTATTCATGAAAGACACAGAGAGAGGCAGAGACACAGGCAGAGGGAGAAGCAGGCTCCCTGTGAGGAAGCTGATGTGAAACTCGATCTAGAGACCCCAGGATCACGACCCAAGCCAAAGGCAGATGCTCAACCACTGAGCCACCCAGACATCCCAGGTTTGTAGGAAATTAAACAAAATGAAAATGTACACATTTTTGTTGCAAAGAATTATGAGAAGTGATATAAAAAAAAATTCAATGGGACACCTGGGTGGCTCAGTGGTTGGGTGTTTTCCTTTGGCTCAGGGCGTGATCCTGGAGTCCCTGGATCGAGTCCCTTGTCGGGCTCCCTGCATGGAGCCTGCTTCTCCCTCTGCCTGTGTCTCTGCCTCTCTCTGTGTGTCTCTCATGAATAAATAAATAAAATCTTTAAAAAAAAAAAAAAAGAAATTTGCTGAGAAAGTTTGTCAAAGTAGAAATGCGCGAAGAATGACATACTTTTCAGAAACTTTTCTGTAGAGTACTAGCAAAAAGATTTGAAGCCTGCTAATCTGGAACACAGAGAAGCATGTAAATGTTTGTAGGATTCCACCCAGTGCTAGGAAAAAGGGGCGTATATCTCAAATTGCGGAGTTCATGGATTTGGAAGGGCTCCAAGAATATTTCATCTTTTACTTTTTACTGGAACTGGAATAGAGTCCTAAAGTCAGCAGTTACCTCTCAGATAAAGAAACTCTGTTAACCACTCCAACTCGGGCTCAGACCAGTGCAGTCCTTGAGCCCAGAGTGATTGTGAGTAGGAGAGGCCAGCCTGCTCCAGGGCAAGGCCCTGACTCACAGGTAATAGGAGACTCCTTTTAGGACAAAATGGAAGAGGGATTGAGGAATGCAGAAGGCTGGATTGAGGTTGAATTGAGGCCTATTTGAAATAAGAGCTCTGACAAGCACACACAGGAAAAGAGATAATTCAAGAAATATTTTAAATTGCATTGGACCTCTCTCATAAACATATACACAAATATATGATTTTTTTTTCCTTTCTGAGTAATTCAACCCAAAACCCTCCCCACTTTCAGCCCACAGAATGCTCCAGATTACTTTGGAATGAACACAAAAATAATTCACTTCATGTTTCTCCACGTTTGATCATTAATTATGGCTTCTTTTTCAAGGCGGTTATCTTGGCTGAAACTTAGAAGATCCTAGGGCTGGGATCTTCTTTAAAGAATAAGAATCCCTCTTGAGGCTCCTGGCTGGCTCAGTCTGTAGAGAATATAACTCCCAGTCTTGAGATGGTGAGTTTGAGTTCCACATTTAATGTAGAGATTACTTAAAAATAAAATCTTAAAAAGTAAAGAAAGAAAAAATATCCCCCCTGTCAGTGTGAACCTTCTGTTTCTGTGATACCTCTTTCCAGGTCTCGTTCACTTCTTGCACCAATGCGGCAGGGACTGCTAGTCATCTATCCCAGTACCTTTCATCCTTCCTAAGAGCTCTCAAATCAGACAAAAACCAACACAAGAAAATAACTTTAAAATTCTATCTCATTGGGGCACCTGAGTGACTCAGTTGGGTAAGCATCTGCCTTTGGCTCAGCTCATGATCTCAGGGTCCTGGGATGGAGCCCCACATCAGGCTCTCTGCTCAGCCTGGAGTCTGCTTCTCCCTCTCCTTCTCCCCACCCCCACTCATGCTCATGCTCTGTCTCTCTCTCTCTCAGACGAATGAATAAAATCTTTCAAAAAATAAATAAAGTAAAATTCTATCTCATTTATGAACATACATAGAAAATTCCTTGGGCAGCCCCAGTGGCGCAGCAGTTTAGCACTACCTGCAACCCAGGGTGTGATCCTGGAGACCCAGGATTGAGTCCCATGTCGGGCTCCCTGCATGGAGCGTGCTTCTCCCTCTGCCTGTGTCTCTGCCTCTCTCTTTCTCTCTCTGTATTGCTCATGAATAAATTTTAAAAATATATTTAAAAAAGATTTAAAAAAAAGAAAATTCCTTAATGATATGTAAGCATAAAAAAAATGATATGTAAGCATCACTTCCATTTACATTCCATTGGCCACAACACATGATCACACCTAGATGCAGAGAAGACTGGAAATTACAATCTCTACTCCAGGCAGCCTGTCTCTAGATAAAAATTGATTTCAAATTCCCAAGGAACTCATTTCCCCTGCCCCTAGCACAAGGTCTAGATAAACAAGTTTCCTTACTGTGTCCTTCTGTGATGTGCATTATTTCTAGTTTGCCCTTATATGAATAGCTTACCATTTGCAGACCTGGATTTTAAGAGCAATCTCCTATTACAGTCTGAGAGAGTTTTGTCGCCTATTCTCTTATATTATACCTAACCATCAAAACTGGAATTCAAATTTACCAAGATTTGGAGATGCTCTTAGGGGAAAAACTCTGGCTTCTTGCTTCCTCTGAATGTCCACTTTCCTTTTTCTCTCATTTGCAAAATATTTTATTTTTAAGTAATCTCTACCCCCAAAATAGGGCTCAGACTTACAACCCCAAGAGCAAGCATCACATGCTCTGTTGACCAAGCCACCCAGGAACCCCTTTCCTTTCTCTTGTGATTTTTTTTTTTTTTTTTTTTTTTGCCAGCTCAGCCACACAGTTACATAATTTTTTAAATGTTTACTCCAGCATGCCTAGTTATTTTACTGGGAAGTTTGTGCAGGGTCTCTGGACACCATCCTGGCCAAGTGGAAGATCACTCTGATATTTTTAGAAGTCTGTTTAATAAAACTTCAGAGGACGGCTAATCTTCATCTTATACAAACTATTTCAAAGAACAGAAAAAAAGGAAAGTTATACAACTCATTTTTAAGACTTGTGTAATCCTGACACCCAAGCCGGGCAAGGTCAACATAAAAAAAGAAAATTAGAAATCACTGTCACGTATAAGCATAAATAGAATTGTCCCTGGAATTTACAGACAAATGAGCCAATAAACTCTCTTTTATGCTTAAAACATTGCTTAAAACATTGCTTACCTGACTTGAGTCAGTAGTCAGTAGAAGAGCCTGCAACTCTTGATTTCACGGTTGTGGGTTCAAGCTCTATGTTGGGCATAGAGATTAAAAATAACTTTTTTTAAGATTTTATTTATTTATTCATGAGAGGCACAGAGAGAGAGAGAGAGAGAGAGAGAGAGAGAGAGACCGGCAGAGGGAGCAGCAGGCTCCGTGCAGGGAACCCGATGTGGGTCCAGGTTCATGCCCTGGGGCCAAAGGCAGGCGCTAACTGCTGAGCCACCGAGGGATGGCTTATTTATTTCTTTAATTTTTTTTTAAGGATTTTATTTTTGGGCAGCCCTGGTGGCCCAGCGGTCTAATGCTGCCTTCAGCCTGGGGCGTGATCCTGGGGTCCCGGGATCAAGTCCCCCGTTGGGCTCCCTGCATGGAGCCTGCTTCTCCCTCCGCCTGTGTCTCTGCCTCTCTCTCTCAGTCTGTGTGTCTCATGAATAAATAAATAAAATCTAGAAAGAAAGAAGAAGAAAGAAAGAAAGAAAGAAAGAAAGAAAGAAAGAAAGAAAGAAAACATTGTTTATAAACATAGATGAAAAAGTCTTGAATAAAATACAAGCAAGTCCAATTCAACAGTGTACTTTAAAAAAAAACCCTATGATTTCAAAATAATTCGAGGAGGCTTTAATATGAGAAAATCTATCCATGTAATTCGCCAGAGTAGCAAATTTAAGGAGAAAATCATATGATCCTTTCTACTGATGCAGAAAACACATTTGATAAAAGCCAACACTCATTCCTGACAGACTAGAAATAGAAGAAAACTTCCTTAACCAACAAATGGACTCTACCTAAGACTTTCAACGCTCATTCCTACTGTGAGCAAAATCGGCATAGAGAAGCTAGAAGTCGTTCTCGTTGTATGTATCCTGATTGGAGGGGGGCCCCCAAGTGTGGGGTGACTCTCAAGTGGAAGCCAGTGGCTTAGGAGATGAAAGAATTACCCTGAGGCAGAAAAGAGGAAATAGAAGTTCATCGAATGCACCATGAGGCTGCTGCAGAGAAGGAAGCAGAGGAGAGACCTTCGGCAAGGAGGTAGTGGGTGAGGGCTGTTTTTAGAGGGGGGAGATGAGGAGGTACAAGGACGTATGGAATTCTCCCCTTTTTGGTAACTGTGCCTAGTTTTAAGTAGTCCATTGGTCGGTTAGAGCCTGTGGAAGTTTTGAGATGGGGTCACCTGATGGGCCTGTCTGTACTCAACCAGGGGGCTGCTGTGGGCCTTTTCCATATTCTATTACTCAAGTTTGTTTGCCAAAAAGTGGCTTCTACAGCTCTAACTTTGACAAGAAAGAAAAACTAGGAAAGTGTCAGGTTGCTTGTCCAGGTCCAGGCAGTATGGCATGATTCATTCCACCCAAGTGAGCAATTTCTCCCAAGTCACATCATCCCAGAAAAGCAGTGAACCTACTTTCGGGTTTCTCACTGTTCCTTCAGTCTGGCCACTAACCCCTGATTGCTGGATACCCATGGAATGCCAAATGTAGAAGCAGCCCTCATGATCATCTAGCTCCGTCTAATTCTCTTACAGTGACATCTCTGGAGCTCAGGATGTGCAAAGTAAAATGAAAGAGATCAGCTTGCTCAGCTAATGGAATTGGGACCAGGCCTGAGACCCAGTCCCATTCTCTTCACACTTTCCTCTCATGAGCAAAAATAAATCCTTCTCAACTTCTCATGGACCTTAACCATCTTTTTAAAATATTTTGGGCTTCTAAGGTTGCCTGGGTGGCTCTGTTGCAGAGCATGTGTCACTTGATCTCAGGGTTCAGTTATATATATATTATATATATAACATATATATATGTATACGTATATGGAATTTCTGGTTATTCATGCTGATGGGGATTTGCCTTCTAGCTTGAATAATAGTATGGAAGGGACTGTTGGGAGGGGAAGGCCAATGAGATTAGATAAAATGAAAACTTTCTCAGAAGGAAGTCAATATCTATTTTTAGGATCATTCTAGGGTAGGGAGTTCATGCTGCAGGGG
The DNA here is from genome assembly GCF_003254725.2 of Canis lupus dingo. NCBI lineage: Eukaryota > Metazoa > Chordata > Mammalia > Carnivora > Canidae > Canis > Canis lupus. The sequence goes on along the minus strand of NC_064245.1, from coordinate 26,672,966 downwards.
GCAGGAATTATCTGATGTATAAGTTGTAAATGGCATATCTTTAGGAGGCACCAGTCACATCATACTCACCAGATTTGTACACATATTATAAAGCATCATGGAAGGAGTGACTGTGTCTTTTTGAAATTTTTTACTTATTTTTAAGTAAGCTCTATACCCAGTGTGGGGCTTGAACTCACAACCCCAAGATCAAGAGTCATATGCTCTAGCAACTGAGCCAGCCAGGAGCCCTAGGAGCGCCTGCTTCTAAGTCCCACACAGGTGCCACTGAGTTCGGTGCCCTGGTGAGGAGAGGGTCTGACTGTAGCAGGGCTAGAATAAGATCTGGGGAGGGGCCAGCCCTGGCCAACTCTGTAATTAAAAGCTGGGGGACAGGCCCAGAGGCGGTACTACAGGAAGCTCTGGTAGACCAATGGATAGTGAGCTCTTCCTTCTCCTGTACTTTTCTTCTCACCAGGCTCTGGCAGGAATTGGCTTCATCAAGTATACCCGCTCCCTGTTCCCAGGCCCAGGATCCTTGCTCTGGTGCCTTCTGTCCTCCCTGCCACGCCACTGTCCCACACTGCAGTCTCCATAGCCTAATTTTCTTTCTTTCTTTCCCTTTCTTTCTTTTTTCTTTCTTTCTTTCTTCCTTTCTTTCCTTTTTTTTTTTTTTTTTTTTAAGTAAACTCTACCTTCAATGTGGGGCTCGAACTCATGATCCTGAGATCAAGAGTTGCATACTTGGACAGCCCAGTGGCTTGGCAGTTTAGTGCCGCCTTCAGCCCAGCGCTTGATCTTGGAGACCCGGGATGAAGTCCCACATCGGGCTCCCTGCATGGAGCCTGCTTCTCCTTCTGCCTGTGTCTCTGCCTCGCTCTCGCTCTCACTCTCGCTCTCGCTCTCTGTGTGTCTCTCATGAATAAATAAATAGAATCTTTAAATAAAAAAAAAAGAGTTGCTTACTCAACCAACTGAACCAGTCAAGTGCCCCTCTATGACCTAATTTTCAATAAATGCCTTGGAAATCTATCACTACCAAATAGGAAGTAATCACTTTGGCATTTTCTTTAGGAGGAATGTTTCTGTCCTTAGTGAGAAAAAGATATGAAGTGACTGAAGCACACTGTGCAGAAATTTAAAAACATCTTGGGGGAAAAAAGAAATCCCAGAGAGTTGTCAGATTATCAGTAGATCATGAAAGCGACCAAGAAGTTTTTGAAGGAACCCAAGATACAAATCAGAATCACTTGAAGGAAGTGGGTTTAAACACGCAATCAAAGGCTTGATGGAACAAATCAAATGCCAGTGGGAAATCCACTTGTTATTTTAGGTTGCCCCAAAACAGGAATGTTAAGAACCAGGATAAAATATTACAGTGCGAAATCTCAGTGAAAATATTATGAGTTTTCACAAGGGCTTTTGCAAACTTTCAGAGATGAAAAGAGCCTTTAATGAAATTAGTCTAAGTAAAGGGACAAAACCTGAATTCCAAAGGGTTAAAAAGAACACATTGAACTTCAGAGACTTGGACACTTGCAGCTAGCAGCAGAAGGGCTGAAATGAGCTCAGTGATCTCATCAAACACTGTCAGAAACTTCCAAAAGACATAGCAAGTGCCCTTGCTCACAAAGAAAATGAAATTCAAGTTTTGAGTAATGGCATTGTGCAGCTGAAATAGCTGGCAGGTGACCAGACTGAGAAGTTAAAAACCAGATGATAGATGGCTCACAAAAGGAACTTTTGTTAACGATAGTTGAAAAAGATAAAGACCATTTCCAATCCAAGCTGAGTGCTGAATTGCAAGCTCAGCAAGGGCTGGAAAACAGAGGAATTGGAACACAAATCTTATTCACTGATTTAAGCCAAAACTCTACTGGAAAATGAATACGAAACTTTGCATTAGAAAGCTGATATACTTAATAAACTCTTGAGCAGAAAGGCAGCATTTTTCCAAAGAAGCATTTTTCAGGAAGATTAAGAATGGGAAGAGAGGAAACAGAAATATCAGCTATACAGTAAGTAAAATTCTACAAACAGGAAATTCAGGAGATGGAGGATAAAACACAAAAAACAAAGATCTCATGAAACCCAGATTTCTCTTCATGATAACAAAGGTCATGAGAGTCGACCTGCACGTACTGCAGAATGAGCTCTTAGGAGAAGATGCAAGTGCCTAGGGCCAGACACATATTAATGTGTGTGGATCAAAAGGTAATAATTTTTCAATAGCCATAGAATGTCCAACCAACCCCAGGAAGGCCATAATAATAGAAACCTTCAAAGAGAGACTTATTAATTCTAATTAGGTCTTTTTTTTTTTTTTTTCTAATTAGGTCTTTTGGTCCATCCTTTGAAACTAGTGAAAGCCTCTACTGTTACTGATACTGATTCCACCTGAAATCTCTTACTCTTGTCTTAATGGAGTAGACGTGTTAAACTGAACGTGGGTCTGTCAGTGGTCCTATATCTGGTCCTAGGAAGTCTTTTCAAATGTATAAGATAATATCTATTTCTTACCTGCATCTTGGTATAGCTTCATCAAAATATCTTACCAGGTGGGACACCTGGGTGGCTCAGTGGTTGAGCGTCTGCCTTCGGCTCAGGGTGTGAATCCAGAATCCGGGATCGAGTCCCACATCGGGCTCCCTGCCAGGCACGTGCTTCTCCCTCTGCCTATGTCTGTGTCTCTCATGAATAGATAAATAAGTCTTAAAAAAAAAAATCTTACCAGGCAAACTCACCAAGATCTCACTCATTTATTCATACATTCCACAAACATTTGTGTCTTTCATGAGCCAGGAATTTTCAAGTGTTACAACAAGGAACAAGACAAAATTCTTGCCTTTGCCCACCTTATATTCTAACAAAGAAAACAGGCGAGTAATAAAGAAAGTGATCATTTAATACCAGGCAGGGGTAAGAGTTACAAAGGACAACTAAACAATGTAAAGGGGTAATCATGGGAGCACCACTTTATGTATGGTGATCAAAGGAGGCTGCCCTAAGGGAGATAGTATTTGGGCAGAGAGACATGAGTGGAGAAAGGGAGTGATGATCTAAGAAAGATCCTCCGAGGCAGAGAAAATAGCCAGTGCAAAGGCCCTGAGCCAAAATCATGTCTGGTATATTGCAGAAACTGCAGATGTTTCAGGCAGAGAACAATATGTTTGAAGGCTGAGAGCTGAGAACTGAAAATGAACATACTATATTCTCATATAGATGAGGAAATGAAAATTCTAATGGCTCCAAGATTGGGAGAAGCTATTGGAGGGTTAAACCCCCAATGGATGCTATTGTGCATTATAACTCATGCTAAAGAGTTGGGACTTTAGTCTAATATTATATTGATATCATATGTTGAATCCTTACTACCTGTCAGACAATGTAATAAAAACTTTTAACTTTTCTAACTTGATCCTCATGAATATCCTATGAACTAATTTCAGTTTTATAGATGAGAAATTTGAGTCACAGAGTGAATTAGTAATTTAACCAAGGACCCAGAGCTGGTACATAGCAAAGTTGACATAGGACCTCCTGTCAACTTGAGTCTCAAGCCTGAACTCTTATCCTCCACTATTCTGCATTTTTTAATGATTCCCTATGGCTGAGTGTAATGGAGGATACAGAGGGGAAGGAAACCCATTAGAGACAGGAGTTAAAGGGAGAGAGGATGGTAGTGGGAACTTGGTAAATGAGAGGGCGATTGACAAGAAAAAGATGGGAGATTGAGAGATATGTAGGAAGTGGAATGGTTGGGATTTGGTATTTGATGGAATCCCAAAAGAGAGAGAGAGATGGAGGAAGAGAGGAGTCAAAGATTATTTCCAGATTGCTGGTTCATGAGGTTCTGTGGGTACCATATTTACATACCATACCTGCTTTATCCATTCATCTATCAGTGGACACTTGGGCTGCCTCCACATCTTGGCTATCGTAAATAATGCTGCTATAAACATAGAGGTGTATGTATCCCTTTGAATTAGTGTTTTCTTATTCCTTGGGTAAATACCCAGAAGTACAATCACTGGATCACAGGGTAATTCTATTTTTAACTTTCTGAGGAAACTCCATACTGTTTTCCACAGTGGCAGCACCAGTTTTTGTTCCCACCAGCAGTGAAGGAGTGTTCCAGTTCACATCCTCACCAACACCTGTTGTTTCTTGTGTTGTTGATTTTAGCCATTCTGACATGTATGAGGTGATATCTCATTATAGTTTTGATTTGCATTTCCCTGATAATTAGTGATGTAGAGCATCTTTTCATGTGTCTGTTGGCCATCTGTCTGTCTTCCTTGGAGAAATGTCTATTCATGTCTTCTGCCCAGTTTTTAATTGGATTATTTGCTTTGCAGGTGTTGAACTTTCTGTTGTTGGTTTTTTTAGGAGGCTTAGTATTTCAAGAGATTTTATTTATTTATTTGAGAGAGAGCATAAGCAGGGTGAGGAGCAGAGGGAGAAGCAGATTTCTTACTGAGCAGGGAGCCCAACGTGGGGCTCAATCCCAGGACTCCAGGATCATGCCCTGAGCCAAAGGCAGATGCTTAACAGACAGAGCCACCCAGGCACCCCTGGGTGTTGAGTTTTATAAGTTCTTTATTGATTTTGGTTATTAACCCTTTAACAGATATGTCATTTGTAAATATCTTCTCTCATTTTGTAGGCTGCCTTTTAGTTTTGTTGATTATTTCCTTTGCTGTACAGAAGCACATTTTGATGTATACCCTACAGTTTATTTTTGTTTTTGTTTTCCTTGCCTCAGGAGACATATCTGGAAAGAAGTTGCTATGGCTGATGTCAAAAAAGTTACTGCCTGGGTTCTCTTCTAGGGTTCCTATGGTGTCAGGTCTTGTATTTAGGCCATAAACAATTTTGAATTTATTTTTGTGTATGGTGTAAGAAAGTAGCCTGGCTGGTTCAGTCAGTGAACCATGGGACTCTTTATCTCTGGATTGCAAAATTGAGCCTCACATTGGACATAGAGATTACTTTAAAAACAAAACAAAACAAAACAAAATAAGGAATCCAATTTCTTTCTTTTGCATGTTGCTGTCCAGATTTCAACACCATTTGTCGAAAAAAACATTCTTTTTCCCATTGGGTATTCTTTCCAGCTTTGTCAAAGATTAATTGACCATATAGTTGTGGGTGTATTTCTGTGTTTTCAAGAAAAACAACTGGGGGTACCTGGGTGGCTCTGTCGGTTAATTATCCGACACTTGATTTCAGCTTGGTCTGAAGATCAGGTCATGATCTCAGGGTTGTGGGATCAAGCTCCATGCCAAGTTCTGTGCTCAGCAGAGTCTGTTTGTCCCTCTCCTCTGCTGTCTCTTTCTCTCTCTCTCTCAAATAAACAAATAATATCTTTAATATGAAAAAAGGAGAAAGGAAAAGAAAGAGAAGAAAAGAAAAGGAAAGAAAAGAGAAAAACAAATGAATCTAAGTAAGAACATTGAGATTCATGATGTGTTAAGTTGCCCCACTCCTATCCTCCTCTCCCCTGCTCTGGAGTAGCCTCACAGCTTGAGTAGCTGTGAAAATCAGCAACCTAGCAGCCACCACAGGGGGCAAAATAGGTTTATAGCTCCCAAAAAAGAATCATCACTACTTGATTTATCTAGAAGTTTCTGAAATGCTCCATTCTCTATACTTGTCTCTGCTTCACCTAAAAGTTCACAGTGTGAGAACAGCCCTATCCTCAAAGCACTTATCATAAAACTATCAGCAGCAAATGTTTGATATTGCAGCTGCCTAAGTTGGCTATACCAGCTGAAGCTAATGAGAAGCTGACCGAAAAATTTAAATGGAAAAACTGGGGAATGAAATATTCAAAGGAGGCTTTGAAAAGATAGAGCATAATACTGGGAATCTAGAAAGCCATGCACATAGAAGGTCTGAGTAACTGACAAGAATGAAGCAGAAATTCAGGAAAATTGGGGCCATCGAAGAACAAAAAGGAAAATAAAGTCACAATGCATCGAATGCTTTTTGAGTGCCAGCCAGATGCTGTGTTCAGGGCTTACAATATCCTGTCTCATGGGCCCATATAATCATAATCCCCTGAAGCAGTTGAGGAAACTGGGGCTTTATGAGATTAGGTAACTGGCCAAGGTTGCAGGACTAGAAGGTAGCTAAGCCAGCCTTTGAACTCAGATGTTTGACTTCAAAGTTTTTTCTGGGTCTGGATGTCTAGAATGGCTAAGAGTGTAAAATGCTGCTGAGGGGACTAGTCAGTAAAGATGTAAACTTGTCTTTCAGATTTCTCCGCAAGGAGGTCTTTGCAGAACTTCTTGAAGTTCTGGGGCAAGAAGGCAGACAGATTCTAGTGGTTTGAAGAGTGAGCAGGAGTAAGGAAATGGATGTAGTTTTCAGCTGTTTGCTTGGAAAGAGAAGAGAGATAGGGCTTTTGCTGTAAGATGGGTAAGGATGCAATGTTCTTTTTTATTTTTTAGAGATTTCAGCATATGGACATAGTACAATGTAGTCAGTAAAAATCTTGGTCTTTCAGGAGGTAAAAGTCCTGGCATCCAAGACCCGGAGCAGATAGGGAAGAAAGGACAGTGAGGATGCTAGGCCTGTTAGGTAAGAGAACTGAAATTTGACTCCTAGAGAACTTAGGTTTTTCTTAACCTTATTCTCCAATCGAGTTCATCGCTTACCCTTTTTATTTTAGAGATAGAAGCTTGTCTTCAGAAATTAAGAAACAAGGCAGGATTGATGCCCCAAAAACACGATAGTGAAGGAAGATTATTTACTTATATCATTCAAGTGCTCTGCAATTCTTTTAATGCAGTGGCATCATCATTAGTCTTATTAATTACCATGCCGATGTTAGGTTTATAGCTTGTCTTCTTGACAATCCATCTGTCTTTAGCGCATTCTAGGGATCCTCGGACACTATGCAGGCATTGGAACTGCTTGGTCTTACTGAGGAAGCAATGAGTTCTAACTAAAAGCCAGGATGAAGAAATCTAGAGACTCACTGTACAGGCTTGATGACTACACTTAATAATACTGTATGGAGCCCTGAAAATATGCTAGGAGAATACATTTCAGCTGCACTAATCTTGCACACAAAATGCTATGTGAGGAGATATTTTAATTGGCTTGACTAGTAATAATTTCATTAGGTATATATATATATAATTCTGTTGTGTGCCTTAAATATAAACAGTTTTTTAATGTAAAAATATATAAATAAATGAAAAATAAGCCTATTCATTTAAAAGAAAAGAAAAAACAGAAGAAGGACACTACTGGTTCTCAGACTTGGCTGCATATGGAAATCTACTAGGGAGCTTTAAAAAGTACTGATGTCTGGATTCTAATACATAATCTATAGCCTGTATTTAAATTTAATTGTCCCGGGGATCCCTGGGTGGCTCAGCGGTTGGGCGTCTGCCCTCCAGCTCAGGGCGTGATCCTGGGGTTCCGGGAACAAGTCCCATGTCAGGCTCCCTGCATGGAACCTGCTTCTCCCTCTGCCTGTGTCTCTGCCTCGCTCTCTCTCTCTCTCTCTCTGTCTCTCATGAATAAATAAATAAAATCTTTAAAAAAATAAATTTAATTGTTCCAATCATGTCTTTCAAAGGTATTATTTTTTTTAATTAAGGATCACACATTGTACATAGTTGTCATACTTTTTTGATGAGGTCCTCAGTCTGTCTTTGCTTTTATGATCTTAAATTTCTGAAGAGTAAGTCCAGTTATTTTATAGAATGTCCCACGATTTTTGTTTTCCTGGTGTTCTCTCATGTTTAGGTTCAGATGATGCATTTTTGGCTATGAATACTACACAGAAGTAATATTGTATCTTTCTCAGTCCATTCTGGAGGGGCAGTAATTTTTTTTTAAGGTTTATTTATTTGAGAGAGAGCATGAGGGAGAAGAGAGAGAGGGAGAAGCAGGCTCCCCACTGAGCAGGGAGCCCCATGTGGGACTCGATCCTGGGATTCTGGGATCATGACCTGAGCCGAATGCAGACACTTAACTGACTGAGCCACCCAGGTGACTCAGGGGGTTGGAAAATTTTATTTGTCCCATTACTGGTGATGCTAACTCGAATCACTTGGTTAGGGTGGTCACTGCCTGGTTTCTCCACTGTAAAGTTATTCTTTGTCCTTTTGCTATATTGATAATAACTATCTTTGGAAAGATAATTAACTATCTTTGGAAAGATGCTTAGAGATTACGTAAATGTTGGGTTTCTCATCATATTTTCACCCATTAGTTAGTTTTTTTTTTTTTTTTAAGATTTTATCCATTTATTCACGAGAGACACACACAGAGAGAGAGGCAGAGACACAGCAGAGGGAGAAGCAGGCTCCATGCAGGGAGCCTGATGTGGGACCCAATCCCGGGACTCCAGGATCACCCCCTGGTCCAAAGGCAGGCGCTAAACCACTGCACCACCCGGGGATCCCTCATCCATTAGTTTTAATCATGCATTGACGATCTTTGGTTGAAACAACTGTTATTATGGTGATTGCTAAAAGGTGATTTTCCAGTCCCATCATTACTTTTGCATTTACAGTTGCCATTCTATCATAAGGGAGAGTTTGTTTTTCACTTTCACTTACCTATACCACTTATCTATCATCTATTTATTTTTATTTGTATGGACTCATGGATTCTCATTTTAGTCTATCGGTCATTTCTGTTAATATCATTATTTATGTTGATGTTCAACATCCCATATTTGACAATGCTAACTCCTTCAAGCTAGCTCTATGTCCTTTCTACATCTACTCTACACCTTTCAATTATATAGGGCTGAGATGAAGACATAAATATCTTAAGCAACACAAAAACTTCACTGTCATAATTAATTGAAATCACACTCTACCATATATCTCAGTGTTGCCAAGTAAGGAATTTAACTAATTTTTAAAAAATAACCTTTTTTATTTTTGAATGAAATTTTAGATTTAGGGAAGAGTTATAGGGGACATGGGTGGCTCAGTCAGTTAAGCATCTGACTCGATTTCAGCTCATGACCTGAGGGGTCATGATCTTGGGATTGTGAAATTGAGCCCCATGTTGAGCTCTCCTGGATGTGGACCCTGCTTAAGATTTTTTCTCTCTCCCTCTACCTCTGCCCCTCCTCACCTTCTCTCTTTCTCTGAAAGAGAAAAGAAAGATAAGAAAGAAAGAAAGAAAGAAAGAAAGAAAGAAAGAAAGAAAGAAAGAAGAAAGAAAGAAAGAAAGAAAGAAAGAAAGAAAGAAAGAAAGAAAGAAAGAAAGAAAGAAAGAAAGACAAGTTATAAAGATAGCTCGGAGAATTCAGTTCCTGTATATCCTTCATCCAGTTTCCTCCACTGTTAACATCTTATACATTTACTATAACTGAGAAACCAACAATGGTGCATCACTGTTTTTGGTTTTTTAAAGATTTTATTCATCCATTCATGATAGAGAGAGAGAGAGAGGCAGAGACACAGGCAGAGGGAGAAGCAGGCTCCATGCAGGGAGCCTGTCTCCAGGATCACCCCCTGGGCCGAAGGCAGGTGCTTAAACCGCTGAGCCACCCAGTCTGCCCCTCGTGCATCACTGTTAACTAAACTTACCACTTCACTTGGGTCACGCCATTTCCCTCAATGTCCTTCTTCTGTTCCAGAGTCACATCCAGAATACTACATTTAGTTACCATGTCTCCTTAGTCGACTCTGGTCTGTGACAGTGTCTCAGACTTCCCTTGCTTTTTATGATTGCAATAGGGTTTTTTTTTTTTTTTTAAGATTTCATTTATTTATTCATGAGAGACACAGAGACACAGGCAGAGGGAGAAGCAGGCTCCATGCAGGGAGCCCGACGTGGGACTCGATCCCGGGTCTCCAGGATCATGCCCTGGGCCAAAGGTGGCGCTAAACTGCTGAGCCACCTGGGCTGCCCTGGTCGCAATAGTTTTGAAGAACACTGGTCAGGGGATACCCGGGTGTCTCAGTGGTTGGGCATCTACCTTTGCCTCAGGGCATAATCCCAGGCTCCCAGGATTGAGTCCCACATCCAGCTCCCGCAGGGAGCCTGCTTCTCCCTCTGCCTATGTTTCTGCCTCTCTCTGTGTGTCTCTCATGAATGAATAAATAAATAAATCTTAAAAAAAAAAAAAAAAAAAGAACACTGGTCAGGTATTTTGTAAATGTATCTCAATTTGCTTTTTGCCTAATGTTTTCCTTGTGGTTAGACTACGGGTAATGGGTTTGGAGGAAGAATGCCATAGAGATGAAGGCCCATTCTCATTACATCAGGGGTACATGCTATTGCCATGATTCAGCACTGATGAGAACAGCCCAAATAGTATTTGCCAGGTTTCTCCAATATAAAATTACTTTCATTTCCCCCTTCCCATACTCTACTTTTGGGGGGCACGTCATTAAGCATTGTCACAATCTGAATTTCACCCCTTGTATCCTTTGACCTCCTGATTGATTTTTTTTCCTGATTGATTTTTAAAACTTTTTTATACATTATAGTTTACTCTTTCTGCTATAGTTTTTTTTTTAAAGATTTTATTCATTTATTCATCACACACACACACACACAGTGACACAGGGAAGAAGCAGCCTCCATGCAGGGAACCTGACATGGGATTCCATCCCAGGACTCCAGGATAATGCCCTGGCCCGAAGGCAGGCGCCAAACGGCTGAGCCACCTAGGGTTCCCTCTGCTATAGCTTCTATGGGTTTTGACAAATGCGTAGTCATATACCTATTCCCATACAGGTTAATTGCATTAGCCTAAAGAATACCCTGTGCTTTTTCTAGTTAACCCCTTCTCCTTCTAATCCCTGGAATCCACTGATCTGTTTTTCATCACTACAGTTTTGCCTTTTCCATAACATCTTGTGATAAAGTTCTGGAATGTAGGTGACGTTTGGTAGGGGGAGGTCCAGAACCCACCACCAAGAAAGAACTCTTGAGATGTCTTTGGTGCAAAAGGGTGGTTTTATTAAAGCCTGGGGACAGGAGCTGTGGGCAGGAAGAGGGCTGCCTGGGCCTGGGAGGGGAGGCTGATTGTACCCCTGGGAGAGGGAGGGTTGGGGAGCGCGTCCTCCCTAAGGAGCTTTGGAAGCCGGGTTTCCAGGACCTCGAGGGGCAGCTGTTGTGGGAAAAGGCCACTTACCACCATCTAATGAAACCTGAGTCATGAGACCCTACAGATCTGTACCGGTGGGCCACGTGCTTGGGGATGATTGCCCACACGTGTGCTGGGGGCAGAGATAAAGGAATTTCTAAAGGAATTTTTATATGTTAAAGTAGACGGACAGGCTCCTGGGGGTCGGGCTAAGCTTGCCTCTGCCCTTAGCAAAGTCTGAACATCGAGGCAGTTGAGTCCCTGGAGGAAGGTCCCTCTGCCTGTTTCAAGGACTCATCAGTGTGCTCTGTCCTCAGCTAGTCCACTGGTCCCCCATCATTATAAATGGAATGATTCAATATACAGTCTTTCCAGACTGTTTTTTTTCTTTTATCAATTAACAAAATACATTTAAGATTCATCCATGTTATTGTGTGGATGAAGAGTGAGCTCCTGTTTTCTTGCTGAATAGTTTTCTGTCATTTATACCACAATTTATCCATTCACCTATTCAAGGACATTTTGGTTGCTTGCAATTTGGGGTGATTGTGAATAAAGATGCTATAAATATCAGGTTTTTGTGTAGACATAAATTTTCAGATCAGTTAGATAAACACCCAGGAGCATGACTGCTATGTTATTTTGATAAGTCTATGCTAACACTGTGAGAAATTGGGAAATTATCTTCCATCGATATTATCTTCTTTGCTAAAGTATTATGGTCAGATATTTTGTCCAGTTTTTAAATTGGGCTGTTTGTTTTCTTGTTGCTGACTTTTAATAGGTCAGCAACCTATTATAGGTCTGGTTATAGGTCTTTTTTTAAAACAGTTAACAATTTTTTTTTTTAAGATTTTATTTATTTATTCATGAGAGGCAGAGACATAGGCAGAGGGAGAAGCAGGCCCCATGCAGGGAGTCTGATGTGGGACTCCACCCCAGGACTCCAGGATCATGCCCTGGGCCAGGCAGGCACTAAACCGCTGAGCCACCCAGGGATCCCCCTGGTTATAGGTCTTTAATTGCATATATGATTTACAAATATTTTCTCCCAGTCTGTGGCTTGTCATTTCATTCACCTCACAGTGTCTTTCACTAAATGAAAAGTTTTGATTTTCAGAAATTCCAATTCATCAAACTTTAATTTCATGCATTATGCTTTTGGCATTGTATCTAAAAAGTCAACACCAAATCCAGGGCACACAGATTTTCTGTTTTCTTCTAGAAATTTTAGTTTGAACATTTAAGTATATGATCCATTTAGAGTTAGATTTTTTTTTAAGTTATTATTTATTTATTTGAGAGAGAGAGAGCACAAGTGGGGCAGAGAAGCAGAGGGAGAGGGAGAAGCAGGCTCCCCACTGACACAAAAGCCCAACCCAGGGCTCAATCCCAGGACTCTGGGACCAAGACCCTGGCCAGCCAAAGGCAGATACTTAACCCAGTGAGCCACCCAGGAGCCCTTAGAGTTAAAATTTTTAAAGTTTTTATTTAAGTTCCTGTTAATTAACATACAGTGTGATATTAGTTTCAGGTATACAACATAGTAATTTGGCATTTCCATACAATACCCAGGGCTCATCATAGCAACTTCACTCCATAATCCCCATAGAGTTAAATTTTTTTGGTAAGGTATCAGGTATGTATTGTTTTTCACATACAGATATCCAATCTGTGGAGCACCATTTGATTGAATTCCCTTTGATAGAAATCAGTTGGTTGTATTTGTGTGGGTCTACTTCAGGGCTCTCTCTTGTGTTCTATTGATCTATGTGTTGTCTGTCCCTTCACCAATACCACACTGTCTTGATTACTATGTCTATAAAGTAAATCTTAAAATGAGGTCATGTGAATTTTCCTACTATGTTTTCTTTTTCATTTTTTTAAAGACACAGAGAGGCAGAGACACAGGCAGAGGGAGAAGCAGGCTCCATGCAAGGACCCTGACGTGTGACCCGATCCCAGGACTCCAGGATCAGGCCCTGGGCCAAAGGCAGGCGCTAAACTGCTGAGCCACCCAGGGATCCCCCTATTTTATTTTTCATGATTGTTTTGGCTATTTCTGGATCTCTTGAATTTCCATATGAATTTTAGGATCAGCTTGTCAGTTCTGCCAAACCAGGAGAACTGGGATTTTGATAGAAATTTTATTGACTCTGTAGATCAATTTGGGAAATATTGCTATCTTAACAATATCAAGTCTTCAAATCCATGAACATGAGATGTTTTTCTTCTTTAATTTCTTTCAATGATACTTTGTAGTTTTTAGAATGTAAGTTTGCACTTTTTGTTGTTACTTCTATATACAGTCAAATCTTGTTCTTTGCAGTAATGTTCTATAAAGTTGCTGCCAACTTTGAATTAGCAAATACTAAATAATCGCTTCAAGGGAAATACAAGGTTAAATTCTTGTGAGTCTCTGGTCACATTTTTGCCCATAGAAATACCGTTTGTGTTATATAGGTTTGTTTGCCAACATCTTGTAAAACAAGCCAGTCTCATCAGTTTTGAAAACCTGCTTTTCCACATAACCCCTTTTCATGTAACAGTTAATAGATATTTAAAAATTCTTCCACAGCCTCCTCATCTGCAGAACCCGCCTCCCCTACAAGTTTAACTCTAATGTGTGCTCTCATCATAACTAGCAGGGCTAAGTGACTCTGGGCAAGTCACTTAGCTCAAACTCTGGGGGAAAAAAAACGGCTCTAGACGAGACTATCTCTGTGATATATCACTAATTCTGAATTGAATATTTAAAAACCAAACAAAAACCCCTCAGCAACTTCTATAATGTTGAAAGCCAACAGCACCACCTGGTGGTCCAAGAAAAGAGGTCATGCAGAGGAACACTGGCTAATCAATGTGTCCAGTTTTATCTGTATTTTGCTTGTTTAAATAAAAATTTCACATTTTCAGACAATTTTACCTCTAACTGGCTACACACAAGTACATTACTACATATAAAAGCAATCATACAAGTCGTTTTGTTTAAAATCACACCCGGCATAGATTCCTTTGTGACTATAAAGATCTTTAAATAGTCATAATCAGCTATTGCTTTGGATTCAAAACAAAATGAAATTACTGAAGAATTAGAACAATTACACGAAACGAAAATATACTTAATTATACACAAAAATTTTCATCAAATTAAAATTATTCTTATATATCTGATCAAGAAAATGAATTATAGTATTCAATTATAACCCCCCAAATAAAATAAATATCCATGAATCCATGCATCTATAAACACATGCTCAAATGAAGGAATAAGTAAATACTGAAAAGAGATAGCTTTCTCTCTCTTTTTTTTTTTTTAAGATTTTATTTATTTATTTATTCATGAGAGACACAGAGGGAGAGAGAGAGAGAGGCAGAGGCACAGGCGGAGAGAGAAGCAGGCTCCATGCAGGGAGCCGGACGTGGGACTCGATCCTGGGTCTCCAGGATCAGGTCTGGGCTGAAGGCGGCGCTAAACCGCTGAGCCACCCAGGCGTCCCAAGATAGTTCTTCTTTACAAAATAATTACAATCAACAAATATAAAAGGAATGACAGAAATAGAAAATCTTGGGACGCCTGAGTGGCCCAGTGGTTTAGCGCCGCCTTCAGCCCAGACCTGATCCTGGAGACCCAGGATCGAGTCCCACATCGAGCTCCCTGCATGGAGCCTGCTTCTCCCTCTACCTGTGCCTCTGCCTCTCTCTCTCTCTCTGTGTCTCTCATGAATAAATAAGTAAATAAAATCTTAAAAAAAAAAAAAGAAATAGAAAATCACCATTAGATCACCACTGTAATGATTGTTGCAGGAAAAACCCATCTCCATACACTAAAATTATGCCACATGGGCAAAAGTTTGAGGAGAAACAGAATACTTTCATAGTGTCAAAATATCTCTCCCAAGATGTTTGAAAATTACAAAGGGAAAGAGTGACTTTATAGTGTTAGATACAGCAGATATAATTTAGTAAAGTGACCAGCAGTTAACATCACCAGCAGTAAGACCTCTGACATCATGTACACATTGATACGATTTATGTTTTTGTTAAGGCAAACTGATTTTAAAGAGAGAGAAAATTCCATTCAAGTTTTTTTCTAACATTTTAAAAACAGCTTTTTGCGTTTTTTTTTAAGTTTTTATTTTCTTTTAATTCCAGTAGAGCTAACATACTTGTAATTTTAGTTTCAGGTTTATGATATAGGGATTCAACATTTTCATACAGCATCCAGTGCTCATCACAGCAAGCAAACCCCATCTCCTGTTTCACCCATGCTCTCACCCACCTCCCTCTGGTAACTATCAGTTTGTCCTCTACAGTTGAGAGTTTGTTTCTTGGTTTGTCTCTCTCTCATTTTTTCCCCTTGCTCATTTGTTTTGTTTCTTAAACTCCACATATAAGTGAAATCATGTGGTATTTGTCTTTCTCTGACTCATTTCAGCATTTCTTTTTTTATAAGTCATTAAGCTATTGGAAACTTAGTTGTCAGCAATTGTAAGACAGTCTAAATCTGTTTAATTTTCATAGTTACCCACCGAGAATATGGGTCAATAAAAAAAAAGACACCACTCCAGATATCTTTCAGCATCTATAGTGAACTCTAATTTCAGCAAAATTAACAGAAATATTATTTGAAATTCATTATACCTGTAAGGAGGAAGGAAATATTTAAAACCTCCTTTGCTGAAAAAATATTATCTCAGTATCTTGAGCAAGCCACCTTCAAACCAGTTTCCAAAAAAATTTAAAACAAAGGTAATATCAGATTTATGTCCAAAAGCATGAAAAGCCACAAGCATAGTAAATAAAAAATACATTTTTCAAGTACCCATGAAACATAAATGAACACTGATAATTTAAGAGAAAATATCAATTTCAAAAGGTAGAAATATTTTATTTTCTGATTACAATGCAAAAGGCAGAAATTAATTACCAAATCAGGGAAAAAACTTCCCTTATTGTGAAGATTAAAACATTATCTTAAGTGATGGTTTGAGCCAAAGGTGAAATAACAACAAAATTTGGAACTTAAGACATAGAATGAAAGCAAAAGGGCAATTACTAGCTTCTATGAATTAGAAAAGGTGTTCCTTCTTCAAGTAGAAAAGAAAGATGGTTATTATCTTCAGACAGCCAAGAGGCAACAGCTCTGAGCCCAGCCGGCTGGAAGATGAGCACGAGGCTCAAGGAAATTAAAAGCAGAGTGAGTTGGTAGCTATGAAAGAAAAAAGCATAAGCTTGTTTTCTCTAAGGCAAATAAAAAAAAAAAAATCCACAAAGCCTACTAGAGTGTGAGTTTCCCCTTAATATTGGAAGCAAAATTGTAGTTAGTAAAGTACTTGCTAACAAGACTTTGAAGGCCAAGAAAAAGGCTCACTTAAGGAATGTTTTCTTTGAATTTAATATTCTCAAGGTCCTGACTCTTAGGCTAAAAGACAAAGCCCACTACAGGATTTAATTGATTAAATTGATTAAATGATTACAATTTTATATCACCTGTAAATGAATCAGGAGCAAGCTTTTACTTAACCTGTCTTAAAGGATGCTTGTATTTGAAGCCAAGAAAAGTCCCAGTTTGTGATTGCATTAAGAAACCATTCAGATATTCTCTTTTTACTGCAGTAAAATATTTTCTTTTCTTTTTTTTTAAGATTTATTTATTTATTTATTCATGATAGACATAGAGAGAGAGAGAGAGAGAGGCAGAGACACAGGCAGAGGGAGAAGCAGGCTCCATGCAGGGAGCCCGATGCGGGACTCGATCCCGGGACTCCAGGATTGCGCCCTGGGCCAAAGGCAGGCGCCAAACTGCTGAGCCACGCAGGGATCCCCCTGCAATAAAATATTTTCAAATGGAGCGATTTTTAAAATTATTTCTCTAAACTCACAAAAACATGCAATACTTTTGGGTTCTGCTTTCTTTTATGGTAACATCTCTCCTAGAATGGGATCAATAAGCTCCAGGTGCTATGAAAGTCCAGGGAAGATTTCTCACACCATGCACTTCGGTGGTAAAACAAAACAAAACAAAACAAAACATACTTCAGTTGAGTTTGGGTTTGTAAGTAGTGGAAATGACATAGGGAGGTCACGGAATATAGTTAGAACAAGTTGAATAAAAACCTAGAAAAGTAGGGAGGGAAAGGACAGGCATAAAGATCTTTCTGGGCAGAAGACTAGGAATAGTTCAAGGTTGGTTTTGATTCATGAGTCACTGGGCAGGGGTTTAAGGGGCTTCTATTGTGACAAAAAGAAACAGAAGCTGGAGATAGGCTATGATAGTACAGTGACAAAATAAAGACCTAGTTGCTAGGGTCAGGGAGTAGACACCAGAAGCTTGGAGAAGGACAGATGGAGCCCTAGCTCCTGGTCCCCTTTCTCACCCTCCTTCCCCCCTAGGTCATCTGAAATGTCACCTTTCACCTAATCATCATCTCCTTGGTTTCAGACCTTAACTCTGGTCTCTCGACTTCTGCTTAGTTCCACATTCTCTACCCTTTTGCAAAGAGGACTACCACATTCTCTTCCTGGAGACTTTAAGGCTTTTCTGCTTGCCACATGCTCTAATCACCAGCCCCTCCTAACTCAGCTGAGATGGAAGTGTCCACCCTCTCCAAAACTCTTAAGCCAACTCCCGGTCTCAATCAAGAGTCTTTGGGCCCTAGGATTATCCTTGCCTTATTTGAAATTGGATCACTTCCTCCTGTCTCCTGGTGTTTTCTCCCTTCCCCAAACAATAGTGACCATCAAGTAGCTGAACAACAGACTGCACAGAAGTTTGAAAATCTCTTAAAAGATATTAAAGATATCATTAAAAATGTGACAAGTAATGAAGAAAAGATCACAGAAGTCAAAGATTCTTTTGAGGAAATCAGTATTTCTGAGGATGTGTCAGAACTTAAAGAAAAAATCAGAGAACTTGATAAGATAAATGAAGTGTTATTGAACAACCTGCTTGGTTGCTCAGACCTAGAGAAAGAAGAGAATGCAAAAAAACAGATGATAGTGGAAAACCAGAACTGTAAGGACACGGTACAAGTCTTTAGAAGTGATTTGGTAAATTGTTCAGAAGAAAACAGAGCCCTTGATGAAACTCAGTTAAGTAAGGAAAAAGCAAAATATAGACTCCCTCATGTTCAAGAAGAAAATATCAAACTTAGGAACAACATGGAGCAGTTACTACAGGAAGCAGAACACTGGAATGTGCAACATGCTGAGCTCAGTGAACTAATAAGAACATATCAGAAATCTCAGAAAGATATACAAGAAACTCTTAAAAATAATGGAGCACATTTCCAAACTCAATCAAATGAGAAGGTGTCAGCTCAGCATGAACTGGAGGAACAAGTGAAAAAACTGGAACATGACACATATTCATTGCATTTGATTTCAGCTTTGCTGGAAAATGAATGTCAGATCTTACAGCAGAGAATAGAGCTTCTCAAGGAACTCCATCATCAGAAAGAGGGAACTCTGCAAGAGAAGCCAATTCAGAAAAACGGTGAAAAGGACAAGAAAAAACAGAAGCTATCAGCAGAGCATAAGCCAAAAATGCAAGAAAAAGAGGGTACATTTCAGAAAAAAGACAAATTCTACAGAGGCCTGGATGCTGGTAGCAAGAAAGCGCTTAATAACCACTTCAATACTCATATTGCAAGAGGAACTCCTGTGGAAAAATCATCCAGCAGCCTAACTTAGAAAATACCAAAAGTAGAAGAAAAGGCAATTCTTCAAAAACTGTAACACATCAACTCTAGGCATAATCAATCATCAAACCTAGGATAGATCTGCTGGTTTGACAAGAGTAAACCATAGAACAAGAAGATTAACACTTAGATTGTTCATTACCTCAGTAGTTATGTAAGTTTGGTGTTTCATGACCATTAGTGCCAGTATCAAGTTCATAACCTGTTGTACAATTTGCTTGTTTTTTGTATTTATTAGAGATCCTATGACACTGTAACCAAGAGGGAGAAGTTATAGGTCCAATTAATAAAGATCTAAATAAAAACTAGAATAAAAATGAAAAGTTTGTTTTATTTAATCATTTACTGGGTAAGGGGAATTCTGGGAGGAAAAAGTATATGACCCTTTTATTGTGAACCTTTAAAGCTCATGATTGAAATGCATGTTTCCTTTTCCTGTTATCTACTGAAGTGTGGGAAGTAGTGACGTAAAGAAGAAAAAAAATGCTGATAAACCAACCCAGAGTAGTTTTTCTCTTCTCATAAGTGTCCCCATTCCCTAAGTACTGTTTTTCATAATATTCCTCTCCTGCTCCTCCACTAGTGAACAGTGGGCATACCAAGCAGCAGAGGCCCTTGGCGAAGGATACGTCAGTTGGTTTAGAAGAATAGATGTATATCTAGATTTTGTTCTGTGTTGGCAAAATTCTTCCCATTCCTCCAGGTGGGGATAGTAGAGTTACCCAAGGGAAAAAGCAGTATTTTCTATTGAGGGACCTGGGCTTCTGGGTCGCCTGGGTGCCTCAGTGGTTGACTGGCTGCCTTCAGCTCAGGGCGTTATCCCGGGGTCCCAGGATCGAGCCCCACGTTTGGCTCTCCGCAGGGAGCCTGCTTCTCCCTCTGCCTGTGTCTCTGCCTCTCTCTGTGTTTCTCATGAATAAATAAATAAAATCTTAAAAAAAAAGGGGGGGGGGAGCTAGACTTCTGATTCCAGAAAAAAACACAGCAGATGCATTTCTTTTTTTTTTTTTTTTTTTAGATTTTATTTATTTATTCATGATAGAGAGAGAGAGGCAGAGACACAGGCAGAGGGAGAAGCAGGCTCCATGCACCAGGAGCCCGATGTGGGATTCGATCCCGGGTCTCCAGGATCGCGCCCTGGGCCAAAGGCAGGCGCTAAACCGCTGCGCCACCCAGGGATCCCCAGCAGATGCATTTCTTACTATTCCTCCCATTAAGTATGGTAAAGACCCTGGACATTATGTATAAAATGAACTGGAGACCCTGAAAGATGGAGAGAATGTGATGGACTATCCAGAGACCAGAGACCTTGAGACTTCAGGAACAGCATGCTGTTAAGTTCCCTGGGTTTTCTTTTTGTCTTGTATATCCTGGATAGAGTGTTGGAAGAGTCCACAACCCAGAAATGCCAGAAATGCCAATGCACTTAGACCAAAAAAAAAAAAAAAAAATCCCCTTCTCTTGCTCTCCCTTGGCAAAGGATGAGGAAAGAGACAGGTAAAGGACAGGAAGGGGACAACTCTAGCCATGCATGAAAAATGTCATGCCTCCACCCTCACTCCCACCAACAAATACTGAGTGGTGAGCCTAGACTTTCACCTCTGCCTGGTGGTAATGAGGCACTCCGCCCCCTTTTCTTCTGGGATGTTATAGAAGAAGCAGAGTGGGGACTCTGAAGTCCCACCCCCACTTGAGGGTAACAGGGTGGTCCTTCCTGACCCCCTCCTCCAGTAGATTGGAATGTCATGGAGGCCTAATGGGTGACCTAGATTTTTATACCTTTCTTTTGCTAGCACAGCATCAGGGGAGGCCTGCTAAAACAGAAAGTTTAATAAGATCCAGGGCCTCATAACATAATGCTAAAATACCCATGTAGAAAAATCATACATCCTACCAAGAACCATTAAAATCTGACCTTGAATGAGAAACAACAACAGATGCCAACAATGGGATAACCCAGATATTAGAATTATCAGATAAGGGGATCCCTGGGTGGCTGAGAGGTTTAGCACCTGCCTTTGGCCCGGGGTGTGATCCTGGGGTCCCAGGATCGATTCCCACATCAGGCTCCCTGCCTTGAGCCTGCTTCTCCCTCTGCCTCTCTCTCTCTGTATCTCTCATGAATAAATAAATAAAATAAATAAAATCTTTAAAAAAATGAATTATCAGATAAGGATTTCAAAGTTGTCATTATAAAAATGCATCACTGAGGGCAGCCCTGGTGGCGCAGCGGTTTGGCACCGCCTGCAGCCTGGGGTGTGATCCTGGAAACCCGGGATCGAGTCCCTAGTCGGGCTCCCTGCATGGAGTGGAGCCTGCTTCTCCCTCTGCCTGTGTCTCTGCCTCTCTCTGTGTGTCTATGAATAAATAAATAAAATATAAAAAAAAATAAAAACTTTAAAAAAATGCATCACTGAGCAATTACAAATACATTTGAAACAAATGAAAAAAATAGAAAGTCTCAGCAAATAAATAGAAAATATAAAGAAGACACAAATGGAAATAGTTGTAAAACTCACTGAGTGCGCTCAAAAATAGAATGTTGATGTCAGAGGAAAAATTCCGTGAAATTGAGGATAAGACAATTACCCACTCTGAAAAATTAAGAAAATAGACTGGGGGAAAAAAACAGTCTCAAGAATCTGTGGAACAGTAACAAAAGATCAAACATTGGTGTCATCAGAGTCATCCTCAAAAAGGGGTAGCATGTGGCCTCATAAAGTATTCAATGAATATATGACTGAAAATTCCCCAAATTTAGTGAAAGGCATAAAGCTACAGATTCAAGAAATTGAAGTTCACTGTATAAACTCAAAGATCAAGGCACTGAAATAAAATTTCTGAAACCTAAAGACAAAGTAAAAATCTTGAAAGCAGTTCAAAAAAAATTCATTAGGCATAAGGGAATAATTATCCAAATGACAGCAAATTTCTTATCAGAAACCATGGAGGCCAGAAGGAAATGACCATTTTTCAAGAACTGAAAGAAATGTAAACCTAGAATAATTCACCCAGTGAAAATATCCTTTAGGAATGAAGGTGAAATCAATACCTTCTCAGCTCGAGGATAACTGAAAGAATCTGCTACAAGGCCACATCTATCTGAAAGCAATTGGGAAATGAGATTTTTATCTGGGCAGCCACGTTGCCCAGGCAGAAGGAAGAATTAATCTTGGAGCCCTGTGAGGTGTTGAGAAAATATTTTTGAGTTTCTACACCATTAGGGATTTCTGAGCAAGTTTTATGGAACCTTGAAATCTTGGACTAAAAGCAAGCTATAGAGATAATTTAGAACTGCATTAGATAGATAATTAGAACTCAAAAGAGGGCAGCCCGGGTGGCTCAGTGGTGGCTCAGTGGTTTAGCGTGGCCTTTGGCCCAGGGCCTGATCCTGGAGACCCAGGATCCAGTCCCACTCAGGCTCCCTGCATGGAACCTGCTTCTCCCTCTGCCTGGATCTCTGCCTCTGTCTCTGTGTCTCTCATGAATAAATAAAGAAAATCTTTAAAAAGAAGAAAAGAACTCGAAAAATATACCTACTTTGAGATGTCTATTTTCACTTCAAGTTGGGGTGAACCTTGGGTCTCTGGAGATATCTCTGAGTTATAAAGCTGGAGACTTGGGCTACTCTGGCCCCTGGAGAGATTTATTTACATTAGAAAAGAGAGAGAAAACAAGGATTCTTTCTATCTTGTCTTTGAGGAGTAAAGAATTTTTTTCTCCCTATTTTTAGAAGAAGAGGAGGACAGCTACCTTTCTTTCCTACAAAAATACCTAGACTCAAAAAAAAAAGAAACAAAAAACAAACAAACAAAAAAACCCTAGACTCATTTCCTCACTTACAGTACAGACCCTTTGCATGTAGGGTGACATCTGGTTCTCATTGCATCTCTTCAGGGGTAAGAATTGAAGCGAGGGGAACCAGCGCAATTATTATTAGGTAAGTAATAATCATCTGTCTCTGATCCAAAAAAACCTCATGTGGGGCAGCCCCGGTGGGGTGGCGCAGCGGTTTAGCGCCGCCTGCAGCCCAGGGCATGACCCTGGAGACCCTGGATCGAGTCCCATGTCAGGCTCTCTGCATGGTGCCTGCTTCTCCCTCTGCCTGCCTCTCTGCCTCTCTCTCTCTCTGTGTCTCTATGAATAAATAAATAAAGTCTTAAAAAAAAACAACCAAAAATCTCATGTGTATATTCAGGATAAAATAAAAATGAATATGAATATGAAGAACACACAATCACAATCTCCACCATATGTTCTATTATGAATGAAGTATAAGGCATACAAATTTTTCATATGTTGGAAGTACTGAATATACAAATTGGAATACTGCTTCCTACTCAAAAATTTACAGTTGAACAGTAGGTACTAAAAGAATCATAGTTCTTTGACTTTCCTTTGAATGGAAACTACTATCTACACTATTCTATTTTCCAGCCATCTTGACTAATAAAACATGCAGTTACTTTCCATACTTTACCAGATATGTGGTTCATATTGCCAAGAAAGAAATTGTTGCTGAAATAAATTATAACTTTCTGCATAGTCAGTTAAGCCACCAACTTGTGGTTTCAGCTAAGGTAATGAGATCAAGTCCCACCTTGGGCTTTGTGCTGTGTGCAGTCTGCTAAACTTTCTCTCCCTCTTCCTCTGCCCCTCCAAGCTCTTACTTTCCCTCTTGTGCTATCTCTCCCTAAAATAAATAAATAAATCTTTTAAATTTTTTGAAATATAACAAGTTGAGGTCATTGATTTTTTTTACCCTATTTTAACTCCAATATAGTCAACATACATATTAGTTTCAGTTGTACAATATAGTGATTCAACAAGATCACTGATATTTTTCAAAGTAAAAAAAAGATGTTACACAAAGGTGAAAGTTACCAGATCAAAATGAAATAAAAAAGTGGGTCTATAATTATCACATTATCATCATTATCTTGTTCTTCCGCAAAACTGATTGATGTAGAAAATTATTATTATTATTTTTATTATTATTATTATTATTTTGTTTTAAATAGACTCCTCACCCAACATTGGGCTTGAACTCGCCACCCTGAGATGAAGAGTTTCATGCTCAATAGACTGAGCCAGCGAGGCACCCCTACAAAATTATTTTTTAAATATTTCTTATCATAAATAAAGGCCTCAAACATTCATCATCGGAGTGTCAGGGTCACTTGAGTGTTTCATTTTGTTCTGTTTTCTAACAGTTACACAGTTTTCTAAAGGAAACCACTAACCACTAATCCATACTTAATTAAATCTTCTCTCACAGGGAAGTGTACATCATTTTGACAAGCACTGATCTGTTATGAAACTTATTTTTTTTAAACTTCATTTTATAAGGAACTTAGTGTTGATGTTTGCATTCTGTTTTGATCTTAAAGATTTTTTTTTAGAGTAAGTTCTACACCCAGCAAGGGCTTGAACTCACAATCCCGATATCAAGAGTCTTAACGCTGTACTGACTGAGCCAGCCAGGTGCCCCTTAGAGATTTTTTTTAAGTTTTAAGAGAAAAGTACTGTTTAGTGTTCCTTAGACTGTTCCGGGGAAATATTTTTTTTTAATTGCATCTTTTCTTTTTTTCTTGGTGAAAGAAAAACAATAATCTTTTCTAAAAACTGGATTTGAGTTTGTTAATATTCTTTATTATTTTTAGAATTCCATTTCAGTGATTTTTGTCCTTATTTTGATTTTCTTTTTTTTTTTCAGTTGTTTTGTTGTGCTTTTTTCCATTTCTTGACTTGAACACTTACTGTTTTTTACTTTTCTTGTTTCCTCAAAAATGTATTAAAAGCCTGTAACTGAAACAAAACAAAACAAAACAAAAAAATCTGTAACTGTCCCAACATATATTGCTTTGGATATGGATCTTAAATATTTCACTATTATTAATTCTAAATTTAAAAAATATTTTAAACTTTAAAAATTAATTGTTCAAATAATATTTCAAAATATGATTTTAAAATTTTAAAAATTATTTTCTTTATAGCCCAAACATTATTAAGTAGAGAAGTAGACACACTGATATAACGTTAAGTATTATTCTTTACATCATATGTAGGCATCATATGGTATCCTTTGTGTGTTTGACATATTCATAGGATAAAGCTTTAAGAAAAAAAAAGAAAATACACTTACCTACAGTTGGGAATTTTACAGGTTTTTTGTTTTTTGTTTTTTTTAAGATATTTATTTATTTATTTATTTATTTGAGAGAGAGGGCTTAACCACACATTGGGAGAGGGGCAGCAGAAAAGAATCTTCACTGACTTGAGGCTCAATCCCACAATGCGTGAGATCATGACCTAAGCTGAAACCAAAAGTTGGGCACCTAACCAACTGAGCCACCCAGGTGACCCTGGGAATTTTACTTCTTATAAACTCTTGTACACAGGAGAAGTAGACCTATATAGTAATAATCTTTGTAATATTACTATTCTGTGGGAAACAAGCCCTAATGTCTATCAGTAAAAATGGCTAAACTGGGCTATATGTATATGAAAAGTAATAATGTAGAAATTACAATGAACTAAATGCATATGTATGAGCACGGGGAGATGGCTTTTGAAATCTTTAGTTAGAACTTTTGACTGATGTCAATTATGATATCTAATCAAAAAAGTATATTTTCCTACTAGTCTAAGATCTTTATTTTTTTTTTAAGATTTTACTTATTTATTCATGAGAGACACACAGAGAGAGGCAGAGACATAGGCAGAGAGAGATGCAGGCTCCTTCCAGGGAGCCCAATGCGGAACTCGATCCCAGGACTCCAAGATCATAACCCGAGCCAAAGATGCTCAACCACTGAGCCACCCAGGCACCCCTAATCTAAGATCTTTAAATTCAGAAATTTAATAAAACTAACCACCTAAAGCCTTATGTATTTTAAATGAATATAGTAATGGGGCCCTGAGTGGTTCAGCAGGTTAAGCATCTGCCTTCAGCTAAGGTTGTAATCCCAGAGTCCTGGGATCAAGCCCCCTGTAGGACTCCCTGCTCAGTGGGGAGCCTGATTCTCCCTCTGCCCCTCCCCTTGCTCATGCACACACTCTTTCTCACTCTTACTCTCAAATAAATAAGTAAAATCTTTAAAAAATAAAAATAAATGAACATAATATTTACATAATTATTTTTATAATATTACTATTTATCATTTTTCATTGTTTTTCTTTTTTTATATTTCCTTCAACAGTAAAATACTATACATATTTTTAAGTCAGTTTTTTTGTTTGTTTAAGAGAAAGGGACTGAGGTCGAAGAGGGGCAAAGGGAAAGGGAGAGACTCTCTCTCTTTTTTTCTTTTAAGATTTTATTTATTTGAGACAGAAACAGAGGGAAAGAGAGAGAGAGAGAGAGAGAGAGAGAGAGGAAGGGGTGGGGGGGAGGGAGCAGCGAGGGAGAGAGGGAGAGGCAGAAGCAAACTCCCTGCTGAGCAGGGAGCCCAACTGAGGGCTCCATCGTAGGACCCTGGGATCTTGACCTCAGCCAAAGGCAGACACTTAACAACTGAGCCACCTAGGCACTCTAAAAACTCTCAAAGTTTTGAGAAACTTGATTGGTCTCTACAATGGTGAGGATGAGCAAACAATAGGCTAACTTCATTTGAATTTTTCTTTTCTTTCTTTCTTTCTTTTTTTTCTTTTAGTGAGCTGTACATCAAGTAAGGGACTTGAACTCATGACCCTGAGATTAAGAGCCACATGCTTTACCAGCTGAGACAGCCACATGCTCCATCCAGTTGATTTTTTAATAATAACCTATCCAGTATAATTTGTATAACTCAGAAATTAGTTCTTTGTGTCAGCATTTTCTCTCACAAAATATCTTTTCAAGGAAATGATAACTGAGGGGTACCTGACTGGCTCAGTCAGAAGAGCATGCAGTTCTTGATCTTGGGTAGTACTCTTCAAGCCCCATGTTGGGTGTAGAGCTTAGTGGGAGGAAGGAAGGGGAGGGAAGGGGCAGGAGGGAATAACTGTTTTTGTTTTTTTTTAAGATTTTATTTATTTATTCATGAGAGACACAGAGAGAGAGAGGCAGAGACACGGGCAGAGGGAGAAGCAGGCGGAGCCCGACGTGGGACTCGACCCCAGGTCTCCAGGATCAGGCCCTGGTCTGAAGGCGGGGCTAAACCGCTGAGCCACGGGGCTACCCGGAATAACTGTTTTGAATTTCACTTCTCTTTCTGGTTCCATTGTAAGTGATGACTGACAGGAGAATTAGTTCACCAACAGTTAGTTGGTGGTGCTCTACATAGATTTCTTGTTCTAAGTCGGCTAGAATCTGTGGCCTTTTGAGCCCTCATGAGAGTTTCTTGGAACTCAGCTTTCAAGCATTCAGTTCAGGCACTCCATAAAATAATACATATTTGCTTGATAGTGTATTTTTTGTAAGTATGTTAAGTATAGTATATATATCTAGTATATGTATTTATACACGGAAGGTTATATAGAGATTTGATGGCGTATCTGTATTGCATTCCACCTTATATGTGAAAACAAACTTATATTTTTATTTTTTAAATTTTTTTATTTTTTCAAACTTATATTTTTAAAAGTTAGTTTGTTTATTTGTTTGTTTTCAGTAATCTCTATATCAAATGTGGAGCTTGAACTCACAGCCCTGAGATCAAGAGTCACAGTTCCTCTTGACTGAGCCGGCCAGGTGCCCTACAAACTTACATTTTTGAAAAAGTTTTTGTATTGAGCACTTAGTGAATGGAAAAAAATAGAAACCTGACAGATTTATAACTACATCCTACTGATATTTGAATTTTATTGACTTCATTATTTACTTATGGTGACCACAACTTTGAACTGGGATCATGGCAATGGATACTCCTTGTAATTATTATAGACAATAGACATTTGGACCAAAACTTGTGAAAATACTTAGACATACTAAAGAAGCAAAATTAGCTCAGATACCTGATACCATCGAGAACTGAATTAGAATTCAGGGTGACCCTAAAAAATTATACAAGTGGGGAAAAATTTACATAAAATACACTATGTGAAAAACTGTAACGGAATAACTTAATTTAGAAGTGACTGGTGGCTCAGTCAATTAAGTGTCCAACTCTTGGTTTCTGCTCAGGTCATGATCTCAGGGGTCATGGGATGGAGCCCCGAGTCAGGCTCTGCACTCAGCACAGAGTCTGCTTCAGATTCTTTCTCCCTCCTCCTCTGACCTTCCCCACTTGCGCTATCTTGCTCTCAAAGAAATAAATAAAATCTCTTTAAAAAGGAATAATTTAATTTACTTGAGAAGGAAAATCTGCTTTAGAGAAAGATAATGAAGAAAAATGTTATTTCATCATGTCTCTTGAAATACGTTATGGGTGACTCACAGAGCTTACATAATGATATTGAAGTAATATCTACTATAAAAATGCTAAAAATATAGCTATCCTTCATTCCAGAGTCTGTAAACATAAGCTCAGCAACATATCCATCATTCAAGGCAACTATAATTAAAAATTGAGTGTATTTTTCCCAGGCTTTTTGTCTGTTGATTTTATTTTACATGGTGTAATTGTGCTGTATATTCAACTTTTGGTTACCTGTGTATAATACATATAATTTATGGATTGTCTACAGAAAAAATCTTTATCACAGTTTAGCTTTTCTTTTATAACAAGCCATGGTCTTAACGTCTAACATTAATTAATATTTGCCTAGAAATAGGGTTAATATAAGGAATGTAACTAGGCTACCCAGAATTTAAATGCCCATGACAAAACAAGTGAAATTACTCTTTATTCATTTATTACTTCACCACTTCATGAGTACCTGCTATGTAAAAAGCACTGTGGTTGAGTCAGTGAAAATCAGAAAGATAATCAATAGATATTTTTGCCCTGAAGGAACAGAGGATTCAGTGAATTATTATGTTGTGACAATTGTTTGGAATTAATGATTATTTTTCTGACCAAAATGCATAGGCTGACTTCAGAAATGACTTCAGGTTCTTTGGAAGATATTTGGAAGAATCTTTCTTTGGAAGAAATTTAAATTTCTATTATTTCATGTGGTAATTGAAATGAAATTTGTACATTGGATATAATACTAAATTGAATATTAATGATTGTGTAATCATTAATATTTGTAATCTTTGGTCTAATTTGAGATATAACTGCTAAAAATCATTCCAGGAAGAATCTCATATGTTTCTAACTGAAAGTTTGGAGCACTTAAGGAATTCCTTCTAGTTCTAATGTATTTGACCAATTTATTGGTCGCTCTCAAAACTAGTCACCACTTTAATCATCAACAGCTTCATTATTTTTTTTTTTTAAGATTCTATTTATCTACTCATGAGAAACAGAGAGAGAGACAGAGACAGAAAGCAGCCTCCCCACAGGGAGCCCGATGTGGGACTCGATCCCGGGACTCTGAGCCAAAGGGAGACACTCAACCACTGAGCCACCCAGGTGTCCCTACAGCTTCATTATTTTGGATGGTAATCAAATCTTGTGATTTTAAGAAGTTTAAATTACAGAGTGGCGTGTTTTTTCCATATTTCCAAATATTTTACACTGAACACCACATTATTTGTGAACAAACTATTTTTCATTCATATGTAACTTGTATGGAGAAAATACCAGAAGCATGTAACTGTGAAGTATTTGTAGTTTTCTTCTCAATGTTTATTCTTTCTTTCTTTCTTTTAAAGATTTTAGGTAATCTCTACACTCAATGTGGGGCTCGAACTCATAACCTCTAGATCAAGAATCACGTGCTCTTACAGACCAAGCCATTTGAGTCCCCCTGTTCAGTGTTTTTTTTTTTTTAAGATTTTATTTATTTATTCATAAGAGACACACAGAGAGAGGCAGAGACACAGGCAGAGGGAGAAGCAGGCTCCATGCAGGGAGCCCAACGTGGGACTCTGATCCCCAGTCTTCAGGATCACTCCCTGGGCCGAATGCAGGTGCTAAACTGCTGAGCCACCCAGGGATCCCCTCTCTTCAGTGTTTCTTAATTGATCTTACTATAATAAACACTTTTTAAAAAGTGATCCCTGTGCTTAATGTGGGCCTTGAACTCACCACCCCAAGATCAAGAATTGCATGCTCTACAGACTGAGCCAGCCAGAAGCTCCTATAATAAACATTTTAAACAAGGAATTCAATGCCTAAAAAAATAACATAATTTGTAATTCTTAGATTTGCAGTTGACCATAGGATTCAATAGTATTTTTGTGTAAGTAGCATATGTATCTTTTAAAACAACTATATTTCAAGAAAAACAGCTAAAATAATTTTCTTAGAAGAAAGCACCCTTGCTACAAATTATCTAGTCTAGAGCCAGTTCTATTGGTTAGAACAGAGCTACAGGGGAAACAGCCATGGCTCTGATAACCACAAGAACTTGTTGATTAACTTTACTCAGTCTATAAGCTTATCTTATGTCATCTTATTTATTGCCCCTAACCCCTGGTTATTTGCCTTTTGGATCTTTGGAATGTTGCATGTACTAGGGCTTTATCACTCTTCCTAAGGATCTTCAGTGATTGTATTGTGGACATTACAAATGTGACTATCCTCAGAGCACTGAAAAGGCTCTTACAAGAACCAATACTAAATAATAGTGTTTGGTATAAGAGGACAGTAGGCTCTCAGATATGTATTCTTGTGTGATTACTTTCCTACCTAACCAACAACTATCTTAACACTACGAAAAATTAGTGATACGTAAGTTTGGGTTATAGCTAAAGACAGATTCTTCATAGTCAGGAAGAAGTGCGATGAATTGGCTCTTGGTATGAGCGATTTTGCATATGAAGCTGATGAGTGGGGATCCCTGGGTGGCTCAGTGGTTTAACCCCTGCCTTCCACCCAAGACATGATCCTGGAGACCTGGGATCGAGTCCCACATCAAGCTCCCTGCATGGAGCCTACTTCTCCCTCTGCCTGTGTCTCTGCCTCTCTGTTGTGTGTGTGTCTCTCATGCATAAATAAAAAAAAAAAAAGAAGCAGCTGATGACTGTAACCAACAGGTAGGAATTGCTGTAGCTCTATTTTGGAACATTGCTCTCTCAGAAATTTATAGTTTATAGTTAAACTTTATGTGAACTAATTTAGAAGAAAGGCCTATTCGATTGTCATAGGATTATCATTTTTTTCTATGAAAGGACTAAAAGTCAAAATCTGAGATCCTGAATGTACCTTTTTTCTGCTTGTTTTGTTAAAGCCAAAGTGAAATGCACATTAGAAATTAGTAAATGTATTTTAAATATTACAGTGTCGATGACTTTCAGCCAAAAACCACCAGGAATATATTTGTAGTTGGATTTATTGCTCATTGCTACAGCAAAAGAGAGACTAATATGAAAATAGAGATATGACAGGAAACTAAGGGATGTCACAGGGCAGGGATATTAGAAAAAACTTATAGGATCTGGACTGTGTTTGGTGATTTGGGGGTTGGGGGAGGAGCAAGCGAGAATTTATTCTGAATTGGGGACTGTTAGGAAGTGGGTGTAATTCAATGATTAGGTATCTTAACAACTCTTGTCTAGGAGAAGGGAACATGAGACCCACGCCAAAGCTTTTATTGATAAAGAAGCAGCAGTCACTCATATTAACCAGGATAGGAGATGTTTGGCATTTTGAAGTTTGGACAATTTCATGTTTTGTTTATGTTCAGACATGATTAAGGAAAGGTCTAGTTTTTGTCTAGATCCATCATGGTCACAAAATGTCCTTAAAATATATGATGTTGATATTCTGTGAAATTGTTTATGTTGAAGAAGAGAACAATACCATGATGTAACTGTGAGTACAAGCCAGCTCCCAGATGTAAGGGGCTGTTTGTTTCTTTCTCAACTCTTATGCCATTAGGTGGCAAAAGTAATAATCATTGATTTCAAACATTTGTTCCCTGGGATCCCTGGGTGGCGCAGCGGTTTAGAGCCTGCCTTTGGCCCAGGGCGTGATCCTGGAGACCCGGGATTGAATCCCACGTCGGGCTCCCGGTGCATGGAGCCTGCTTCTCCCTCTGCCTGTGTCTCTGCCTCTCTCTCTGTGTCTCTCATGGATAAATAAATAAAATCTTTAAAAAAATTCTTATTTTTGTCAATGCTATCAATTCATATGTTCCTGTTAGTATTCATTTTCATGCCTTTGTTTCTCAATGAATAATCTCTTCCAATAGAATAGACTTCCCTTTTTTGTTATCCTAAACATGTTTCTATGATTCATCTAAGAGGGGCATTTTCCATATACTTTAGTCACAGAATTGTTTGCTTTTTCCCTAACAAAATGTTATGATGAGCTGTTTTACAGTGTGAATTTACTTTATAATGTCAAATTATAGAATTTATTTTTAGCAAATCAATAAGCAAGAACAAGGGGACTGTTTTAATTGGCCCACATATGAAATCAGGGTTCGTAGATGGCATTAGCATATAATTTAATTTTTATTTATTTATTCTTTTATTTTTAAAAAAACTTTTAAAGATTTTATTTATTTATTCATGAGAGACAGAGAGAAAGGCAGAGACATAGGCAGAGGGAGAAGCAGGCTCCTCACAGGGAGTTCGATGCAGGACTTGAGCCTGAGATTCTGGGATCATGACCTAAGCCAAAGGCAGACATTCAACCACTCAGCCACCCGGGTGTCCCTAATTTTTTTTTAAAGTAAACTCTATCCCCAACATGAGTCTCGAACTCACAACCATGAGATCAAGAGTCACATGCTCCACCCACAGAGCCAGCCAGGCATCCCTAGCATGTAATTTATATTTATATTTGTTTGGCTATAAAATGTGGAGAACATTCTGATTCACCCATGTTCTGACAGGTGTTTAATAGCTTGACTTCCTAAATACTCTTAAATTAAACAGATAGTAGAGGAAGCTTTTATTCTGAAGTTTGTACAAAAGTGAATTATCTGGCAGCACAAGTATGAATTTGTTGATGATCTCCAGATGTTCTACATAACACGTTTGAAGGAGTTCAGATTTTTTTTAAAAATTCCAGTGAAATACATTTAACATAAAACTTACCATCTTAGCCATTTTTAAGTGTATAGTTTAGAACTGTTATGTATATTCCTAATGCTATACAACGAATTTCCAGAAGTTTTCTCATCTTGCAGAACTGTAACACTATACATATTAACCAAACTTTCCATTTTATTCTCCCACCAGCCCCTGTCAACAACCTTCTATTTTCAGTATGTACGAATTTGATTACTCTAGATAACTCAAATAATTGGAATCCTACAGTATTTGTCTTATTGTGACTGGCTTATTTCACTTAGCATAATATCCTCAAACATAATATCCAGAGTGTAGCATTTGTTGGAATTTCCCTACTTTTGGGGCACGTGCACCCCCACGTTGGTAGCAGCATTACCAACAATAGCTAAGTTATGGAAAGTGCCCAAATGTCCATTGCCTGCTGCATGGGTAAGGAAGATGTGGTATACATGCACAATGGAATATTACTGAGCCATCAAAAAGAAGGAAATCTTGCCATTTGCAATGATGTGGATGGAGCTAGAGCTTATCACGCTGAGCGAAATAAGTCAGTCAGGGAAAGACAATTATCATATGATTTCATTCATGTGGAATTTAAGAAACAGATGAACATAGGGGAAGAGAAGGAAAAATAAAATAAGAACAGAGGGGGAGGCGAACCATAAGAGACTCTTAACAATAGAGAACAGGTAACTGCCGCCCTCTCCTCCTCCGGCCAAGGAGTTTCTAGAAGCTGGCAGGTCCAGAAGCTTTATGTGGAGGTGTCTATGTGTCTCCTGCCGTTGGCGGCAAGGTAAAGCCCCTGGTGTCCCCAGTCCCTGTCCGTAGTGCGGGAGAGCTGGCTGCGGCCCTGCCCTGCCCTCCCGGGCCCTCCCGTCCCCTCCCCCCGCCCCCCCACATCCCTCCCAGTCCCCTCCCGGGCCCTCCCCTGCCCTCCTGTCTCCTCCCCTGCCCTCCTGTCCCCTCCTGTCCCCTCCCGGGCCCTCCCCGTCCCCTCTCATGCCCTCCCCTGCCCTCCCCGTCCCCTCCCCTGCCCTCCCTTCCCCTGCCCTCCCCTGCCCTCCCGTCCCCTCCGTGCCCTCCCGTCCCCTCCGTCCCCTCCCCTGCCCTCCCCTGCCCTCCTGTCCCCTCCGTCCCATCCCCTGCCCTCCCCATCCCCTCCCCTGCCCTCCCTTCCCCTGCCCTCCCCTGCCCTCCCGTCCCCTCCCCTGCCCTCCCGTCCCCTCCGTCCCCTCCCCTGCCCTCCCGTCCCCTCCGTCCGCTCCGTGCCCTCCGTGGCCCCCCGGTGCCGCCCGCGCCGCCCGCCGGCTGCGGACCCCTCCAGCCCGGCTCTTGGTTGCGGCGCTCGGGCTCGGGCCGACGCTCGTGCAGCCGCTGCTGAACCCGCAGATCCCTCGAGGCTCCCCGAAGCTTTTGCTTTGGGGTTGATTTCTGGGCCGAGGAATTCCCCGTCTGAATTTCTCTCCCTGCAGTGAGCAGTCGTTCAGCGGGGCGTGGTGCCCGGGATTGAGGGGACCGAATGCCCCCCTGGATGTTTCGTTCCTTGGTTCGGGGTCAGGAGAGTGGTTTTCGCGCCACCCAGGCCGCGCAGAAAGCGGCGGAAGGTGCGCGGGGATGACAATGGGCGGGCGCGGGGGCAGCAGCTAAAATCGCTTCTCTCCAAGTCATCATCTTTCACAGCCCCAGGAAGCGTCTTGATTCACCGCGGCGTTGGCGGCAGTAAGACGGGCAGTACCAAACAGAACTGTCTGGAAACCTTTGTTTCCAATTCAAAACGGAGCTTTATATTGTGTTTGCCATCAGTCCAGGTACTCTCCCCTAGCGGATGACGGATTGCAAAGCAGAGCATCTGATGGCAGGACGATTGTATGCTACCACCCTTCTTCTTTTTAAGATTTTATTTATTTATTCATGAGAGACACAGAGAGAGAGAGAGAGAGAGGCAGAGACACAGGCAGAGGGAGAAGCAGGCTCCATGCAGGAAGCCCGACGTGGGACTCGATCCAGGGTCTCCAGGATCAGGCCCTGAGCTGCAGGCGGCGCTAAACCGCGGGGCCACCGGGCTGCCCTGCTACCACCTTTCCGTGGACATTGCCTATGAGCACACAAAACCTACCCCTGGGCCAGATCCTCTGCATAATAATGAAGAAACACATGACCGAGTGCTGAAAACCAGACTAAAGGGAAAAAAATGAACACTTTGAGCAAGGACTCCTGATAGAACAACTTCGCAAAATGTTCTTCACTACGAAGCACCGTTGGTGTCCTCGTGCACACAGTATCACAGACGTTGTAGGAAACTGGATCCTCCAAAAGACAGATGATACTGAGGTTTTCAGGAATCAGAAAGATGTTATCTTGTGTCTCATTTGCCATTTGAGAAACGCAATTGAGTATTTTCACTAATATGTTATATAGCAAAATAATAATAAAATGTCTTTTAATATCTTAAAAAAAGAATTAAATACTTGGTTTCAGGAACCCCTGTAGTTATTTGTTTCCCATCATCCTGAAATTCTCTAATAACTTGCCTTTTTTTTGAGAGAGAGAGAGAGAGATAGAGAGAGAGCACTAGTGAGCAGTGGGACAGGGCAGAGAATTCCAAACGGACTCTGGGCTGGATGTGAAGCCTGAAGCAGGGCTCCATCCCATGACCCCAAGATCATGACCTGAGCTGAAATCAAGAGTCATACATCCAACCAACTGAGCCACCCTTGTGCCCCAATAACTTGCCTTTTTTTTTTTTTTTGAGATTTTATTTATTTACTCATGAGAGAGACACACACACAGAGAGAGAGAGGCAGAGACACAAGCAGAGGGAGATGCAGGCTCCGTGCAGGGAGCCGGACATGGGACTCCATCCCAGGACCCCAGGATCACGCCCTGGGTAGAAGGCAGGTGCTAAACCACTGAGCCACCCAGGGATCCCCAATAACAAGCCTCTCAGTATTTCCACTTTTATTTTTAAAATCTGGCATTTCATTATTTCATTTCACATAACTTTTTTTTAAGATTTAATTTATTTATTCATGAATAACACAAGGAGAGAGGCAGAGACAGAGGCAGAGAAAGAAGCAGGCTCCAAGCAGGGACTCTGATGTGGGACTCAATCCTGGGTCTCGAGGATCACACCCTGGGTCAAAGGCAGGCAGTAAACCGCTGAGCCACCCAAGCCATCCCCTGACACAACTTTTTTTATTTTTAAAGACTTTATTTATTTGAAAGAAAAAGAAAGAACAAGCAGGGGGAATGGCAGAGGGAGAGGGAGAAGGAATGGCAGAGGGAAAGGGAGAGGGAGAAGCAGGCTCCCTGTGGAGCAGGGAGCCTGGCGGGGATGGGGGGCCTTAGGGAGTGAGGGCGCTGGGGCTCCATCATGATCTAACCTGAAGGCAGACATTTCACTGACTGAGCCACCCAGGCGCCGCTGACACAACTTTTTTAAAAACTTTTATTTATTTATTTTTTAAAAAAACTTTTAATTCCAGTATAGTGAACACACGGTGTTATATTAGGTCAAATGTACAATGTAGTGATTCAACGATTCCATAGCATTCCATATTCAGCATTCCATATTATTCAGCATTCTCATTTGATACAAGTTGTATGATGTCAACTTGTATCAACTTGATGTCAAGTTGTCTGGGGTGTCAGATCCTGTTGATGATAAATGTGTGCACTGCCTATCAGAAGTGCTTCTTCATTAGAGCAACTGGGCTAGATAACACCACTTAGAAACTAACTGGGGCGCCTGGCCGGCTCAGCTGGTTAAACATCCAACTCTTGATTTTGGCTTAGGTCGTGATCTCAGGGTCATGAAATCAAGCCCCAAGTCAGGCTCCACGCTCACTGTGGGGGGTCTGCTTGAGATTCTCTCTCTCCCTCTGCCCCTCCCCATCTCCACTCATGTGCCGACTCTTTCTCTCTCTCAAATAAATAACTCTTAAAAAAATAAAAGAAATTTGGGGCTGAGGGCTTAGGTGAGTATTTCTTGCTTTGCTGGCACCATGTTGGTCATGCGTAAGACTCTCAAGCATTAGAGAGAGAATGGGCGGATTCCCTGAGTACTCTAACATACACTTCATTATTCCACGTGAAGCCTGTGAATGACATGTAGCTGTAATCATTAACCCATTGTACAGATGTGGAATCTTACCCTCAGAGAAGTTAAAACACTTCCCCAAGGTGACATGGCTTAATTAGTGGTAGAGCCAGATCTTAAACTCACGTCTACTGACTCCTGACCAAATGCTAGATCTTTAAAAGATGCATTGTTAACTCCTGCCTGGAATGCTAAATGCCTCAACACTATGGCCTGTTGAAAAGAAAGTAAATCTAAGCAAAAAAGGACCTAGAGTTAAATAAAACAGGATTAGCTACTCTCTTAGAGGCAATATTCAATCATAAGAAGTTATGGAAAAGTCTTCCCTAGAAGTCTCTAAAAATAAGATATAAAATAAATCCATCTATTTTGTAACGAATATATGTTACAGGCCAGTGGAAATCTAGAAAATAACTCATGATAAGTTCCACATGAAAGTATTAGAAACTTTATAAGCATAGCCTAAAATGGTGAACAGAGTGTCTTCCATTAAATGGTAGAAATCAGATTTTCTTTGAAAGTAAAAATGTGTTATGGGTTGTTAAATAAATATCAAATGAAGGGGATCCCTGGGTGGCTCAGCAGTTGGGCATCTGCCTTCAGCCCAGGGCGTGATCCTGGAGA
The DNA here is from genome assembly GCF_003254725.2 of Canis lupus dingo. Lineage (NCBI taxonomy): Eukaryota > Metazoa > Chordata > Mammalia > Carnivora > Canidae > Canis > Canis lupus. The sequence continues at coordinate 26,635,488 of NC_064245.1, read as the reverse complement.
CCTGGGATCGAGTCCCATGTCAGGCTCCCTGCATGGAGCCTGCTTCTCCCTCTCTCTCTCTCTCTCTCTCTCTCTCTCTCTGTGTGTGTCTCTCATGAATAAATAAATAAAATCTTTAAAAAAAATCAAATGAAGAATCCTCTTCTTTTTAAAGGATCCTTTATTTTTATCACATTTTTGATGCGTTAATAAGAACTAAACTTCATGTACGTTTGTTTTGCATTGGGATAAACAGTGGTATAGAATTAACTTCTGACCTCCTGTGCTAATATAAGGGATTAGGGGCACAAGCATTTTTAGAAGAGGAGATCGTCCAAGTAATCTTTGCTTTTTGTCTTAGAAATGTATGGTAAGACTGTGGACTCTGAGGTGTTTTCTTCCCCCCAGGGGCATAGAATCATACAGCGCTTGTGTTTTACTCAACTGTATATTATAATTCATTTGTCACTTTTTAATATACAACAGCCAGGGCTGAAAGGAATTGGCAATAGTGCCAGGCAGCCCCAAGAATCCAGTATGGGATGCTAATTTGTCACAGAAAATCCCGCAAAGTACAATTCTACATGCAGATTATAGCCAAGTGTTATCTGTGAAATTAGGCCAAATTCTGAGGATTTCTAATTACTGAAGGTGAATGTCAGGGCTCAAAGATTTAAGATTTAACAGCAAAAAGAGGAAAGGTAGGATTGTGTTTCAGTTTCTATTTCTTTCTTTTTTTTTAAGATTTTATTTATTTGAGAGAGAGAGGGGAAGTGAGAGAGAGCGAGCATGAGCTGGAGGGAGGGAGGGCTGGGAGGAGGGACAGAGGGCAAGGAAGCAGCAGACTCCCCACAGAGTGGATGGCCTGATGCAGTCTCCATCCCAGGAACCCAGGAGCATGACCTGAGTCAAAGGCAGACATTTAACCAACTGAGCCACCCAGGCGTCCCTCATATTCTATTTCAAAAGTAGAAAAATCTATTCTTTCCTCATTTGTTCTTAATTCTCATTTGAAATCCTGGCCTCGGCACTTCTTTGTATCATACTCTCCTTTCTAGTTTCATTGAACACGATGCTTGAAAAATATGGTAAAACCTTGTGTGTGCACGCCATCAAGTTTGTGAGCAAATGAAGTAATAGGATGCTTTTTTTAATAATAAATTTATTTTTTATTGGTGTTCAATTTGCCAACATACAGAATAACACCCAGTGCTCATCCTGTCAAGTGCCCCACTCAGGGCCCGCCACCCCAGTCACCCCCACCCCCCCACCCCCGCCCTATGCTTTTTGGATTTAAATCTTGCAGTGCTTAAGAGCTCCTTATATCCTCTGTTTCTTTGTTAAATGTGGCGGCTTCTCTTAGGAAGTAGCTTCCTCCATTCAAAACAGGGGTTCAGTAATTAGCTAAAACAGCTGGTAAAACAGTTTTAGTTTTGTTTCCCCATTTTTTGTAAAATAAATGAAAGGGCCTGTTCTGAGCTAACTTCATTATGGAGCTCAATGGATCTTGAAATATATTAGTTTTATATGATAGAATTAACTCATTGATTAGATATTGTTTCCATGGTTCGAGTAAAGAATAGTAACTGGAATGATGTTTGAAGCCATGTACAATTGTTGACCTAATCAATATACAGTTTCCTATACTTGTACTTTATATTTCTTAAATTCATGTCTTTCATGTGACCCCAAAATTACTATGTAAGTATATAATAAAACCTATTTGTGTTTGTTAGTATTTTTAAGATTTTATTTATTTATTCCTGAGAGACACAGAGAGAGAGGCAGAGACAGAAGCAGGCTCCATGCAGGGAGCCTGATGTGGGACTCGATCCTGAGACTCCAGGATCACGCCCTGAGCCAAAGGCAGATAGATGCTCAACCACTGAGCCACCCAGGCATCTCTATTTGTGCTTATTAAAATTACAAGGATGAACAAACACTGATTAATGTGAAGGTGGGCATGGAACATGTTAGAAAAGCAGAGCGGGGTAGTAGAAAGTGCTTCTATTAGGGAGAGATATGCAAAGCCAACCTTCACCACGTATGAGCTACTTAATCTTGATCAAGTTAAGTCAAGTTAACTTCACTTTTCTGTGCCTCATTTTTCTTCTTTGATAAACAGGGAGTAGTAACTACCTTGCAGGTGATTGTGGAGATTTGAGAAAATATTTGCAAAGTCACTAGCTCAGTATCCAACAAGTGATAGGGATTCCCCAAAATGGAAGCTGCTGCCCCTGGTCTTGAGAACTAATACTTACTTAGACTATGATTCTAAACATACTTTCCTCGTTTTTTGTTGTTTTTTGTTTGTTTGTTTGTTTTTTTAAGATTTTATTTATTTATTTATTTATTTATTTATTTATTCATGAAAGATTCAGAGAGAGACGCAGAGACACAGGCAGAGGGAGAAGCAGGCTCATGCAGGGAGCCTGATGAGGACTCAATACCAGGACCCCAGAATCATGCCCTGAACCAAAGACAAATGTTCAACCACTGAGCCACTCAGGTGCCCCCATATTTCCCTTTATAGAAGGTGGACAATTTTATTTTAAACCTTCAGAGTAGGTATGAAAGCAAACAAATGTTAACAATGCATTAGGGGGGAAAGTCTGTTTATAAACATAAAACTAGAGCAGGTATTAACAGAAAATGGCAAGAATTTGAAAGGTGGCAATATTAATCAGGGTCCAGGCAGAAAAACAGAGCCAAGGTATCTTAACAGAGAAAATTTAATGTGGGGAACTAGTCACAAAAGTGATGGGAGAGGTGAGAAGGCAATCAGAGGTCAGTGAGGCAACACATTGGAAGTTTACCGATGACAGGGAACTTGCTATTCCCTCCACCACTAAAGTGACAAAGAGAGAAGGAGGTAGAACCAGGGCTTAGGGAGCCTGGAGAAAGATGGAACCCGCTGGAGATGGAGCCCTGCCTGAGATACTACACAGAACAGACAGAGAAAGGAGAAATGCCCTGGTTTTCCAATTTACCACCCTCCAATCTCCCATCACTGTCTTCTCAGTGGTTCATCTTAATTCAAATCCAGTTGACCAAGAGCCTGAGAAAGGCAGTTTGCCAGGAGACCCAGCAATACAAAGTGGCATGGAGGAAGGGCAGGGGAAAAAATATGAGGACAAATAGACAAATGACCAGCACAGTGACAGTCACAGCTATTTTCTGAGGAATTGCTTGCATGGCCTGGGATGGAATTACAAGGCAGATAGTTCATTGCTTTTGCTTTTTTCCTTACCTCAGTGCCCTCCTTCCCTAGGTTTGGTGTAGGGTAGGCCTAATGTATTAGACTGGAAGGAGTCTCACAGGTGCCATAAATCAGAGTATCAGTGGTCACATCTGGAGCAGAAGGCTATGGCAGGAAAAGACAAAGGCAAGTGGGGCTTATTAGTCTGAGAAGATAATATACATTCTTGTTGGCAATAGACCAGAAATAAATGCTAAAAACAATCTGTAGTAGATTAGAGATTGTGGTGGCTTGCATCACATCTCATCAGGCCATGAGAAGGGGATATATTTTGAGGGCAGAGCCCAGAGGACTTACTGATTGGTAAATGTAAATATGAGGGAAAAGGAAAAAAAAAAAAAAAAGATGAGTGATGACACTCAAGTTCACTCTGAGCAACCAGGAGGATAACATCGCCATTTATCAAAATGGGCAAACTATGAGAAGATTTGGGTAGGATGGCCTGAATTTGTGGGGGTGTTTTGTTTGGTTTTACTTTTTAAGATTTATTTATTTATTTTAGAGACAGAACAAGAGAGCATGGGGGTGGGCAGAGGGCAGAGGAAGAGGGAGAGAGAACCTCCAGCAGACTCCCTGAGCACAGAGACTGATCTCATGTCTCTGAGATCATGACCTGAGCTGCAATCGAGTCGGTTTACTTAACTGACTGAGGCACCCAGGCACCCCTCAGAATTTGGTTTTTCATATGCAGAATTTCAGAACTTTTAGAAAATATTTTATTAATTTATTTATTTGAGATAAAGAGTAGGAGCAGGGTGAGGAGGCAGGAGAGGGGCAGAGGGAGAAGCAGATTCCTTCTGAGAGGCTTCCTTCCCAATGTGGGGCTCGATCTCATGACTCCAGGATCATGACCTGAAACTAAAGGCAGACACTTAACTGACTGCGCCACCCAGGCACCTCAACTTTTGGTTTTAAAAAGGTCCTTTTAAAAACTGCTCTTTCTGTTATTTTTTACATAATGCAGGAGACTCAGGACTGAAACTACGAAAATTATTAAGTGAAAGTATGTGTATCTAATAGTGAAATCACATCTTTCTTTCCTCCTTTGATTCTGAGAAAGCTGGCAGCCAAGATTTCACTCCCTGTCCCTGAATCTTTCCCCTAACTCCAAGAAGTTGGTTTATTCAGTTTTTAGGATAAATGATCAGCTTAAAAAGAAAAAGTCCTTTGCAGATACCAATAATTAGAGATTTCCCACAGGAATTTCTGAGTCCACAATTACTCCAAAGTAATTCCTCATAAATCCCAAGCTCTGATGTCCATCATATTGTTAATCTCACACATTATATATAAATAGACAAAGATCACAGACTTCCCTAGGCACAATGTTAGGTCCTGAGATTGGAAGCCAGGAGACCACATGTGGTCATTAGTGTCAGAATTCAGGCAGGAATTATTCTGGGTTTGTCCCTGACACCTGATAAGCATTCTTTCAAAAACACTTGGAGTACACTCTTGTTCATAGCACCATTATTCACAATAGCTAAAACATGAAAGCAACCCTGTCCATTGATGGATGAATGGATAAGCAAAATGTGGTACATACATACAATGGAATATTATTTGACCTTAAAAAGGGAGGAAATGCTAACATATACTATAATATAGATTAAACTTGAGGACATTATGCTAAAGTAAAATAAGCCAGTCATAAGACAACAGGTACTTGCGGCGCCTGGGTAGCTCAATTGGTTAAGCATCTGCCCTTGGCTTAGGTCATGATCCTGGGGTCCTTGGATCGAGCCTTTGCATCTGGCTCCCTGCTTGGTGGAGAGTCTACTTTCCCCCTGCCCTTCACCCTACTCGGGCTCTCTCTCACTTGCTCTCTCCCAAATAAATAAAATCTTTTTAAAAACTTTGTTTCAAAAAGAAGACAAACACAGTATGGTTCTATTTAAATGAAGTGGTTAAAATAGTTAAACTGTAAAGACAGAAAGTATAGTGGTGGTTGCCAGGAGCTGGGAGAGGGGGGAATGAGGAGTTAGGGTTTAATGGATATAGACTTTCAGTTTTACAAGATGAAAAGAGTTACGGTGAAGGGTAGTAGTAATGGTTGTACAACAAAGTGAATGTACTTAGTACCACTGAATTGTACACTTAGACATGGTTATGATGGTAGAAAAAATAGTTGGGAAAAATCAAATCCTCTGAAGAAGAATAAAGAAGAGATCATATAATGGCAGATAGTCTCCAGATTGCCCTTGGGCAACAATTCATCAAGAAAAAGAACTACCGGTACACCTGGCTGGCTCAGTTAGTAGATTGTGGGATTCTTGATCTCGGGGTTGTGAGTTCCAGCCCCATGTTGGGTATAGAGATTACTTAAAAATAAAATCTTAGAAAAGAGAACTCTCCAGAAGGAAATAATATTGATAATGTTGAGGAAACTCTTGGCTGAATTTATCTAATTTATTTAGCCAATACTGAATGTACATGATCCTGGAGGGAACATTTAAGGGTGGAATAAAATAATCTTGGGTTAAATTGTTTTTAACTCTTCTTTTTTTTTAAGATTTTATTTATTTATTCATGAGACACACACACACACACACACACGCACACACACAGAGGCACAGGCAAAGGGAGAAGCAGGCTCGATGCAGGGAGCCTAATATGGGACTCGATCCCAGATCTCCAGGATCACATCCCGCGCTGAAGGCGGCGACAAACTGTTGAGCCACCTGGGCTGCCCTTAACTCTTCTTTCTAAAAATGAAATTTTGCTGTGGGTGAGGGAAGAGGGAGTATATAGGAACTCTACTTTTTGCTCAATTTTTCTGTAAATCCAAAAACTGCTTTAAAATGTAAATCTAATTAATTTAAGAAATTTTTAAAGAAATCACTCTTTAAAAAAAATACTTTTTAGCTTTGTAAGTCCATGAAATTTTTATGGCAGTTTGAGCTTTTTCGCATTGCATTTCCTAAGAAAAATATAAAATAGCATGGGAGAAGAAAACCATACTGAAGAGATCTTGCAATTTAAACAAAGTGGTTCATACTCTTTAGAGATTGTGTTTTTGCTAAGTCTTCGATATGCAAAACCATTCTAATCTACCCTATTCAATAGAATTCATGATTTGTGAATTAGTAATGCAAATCATATCACAACTTAAATCTATTCATTGATCATTTAAAACAATTATTAAATTGAAATTTAGAATACATTTAAATATTTGTTATTGCAAATTCAAATTCTAAGAGCATAATTTTAAGTATCTTATTAAATTTCTTGAATCTTTAATCCTCATTCCAATATTTCTTATGTATATTAACATTAAATGTCCCCCCCCACCCCGCCCCGCCCCGGGTGACTCAGTGGTTTAGCTCTGCCTTCAGCCCAGGGAGTGATCCTGGGGTCCTGGGATCGAGTCCCACATCAGGCTCCCTGCATGGAGCCTGCCTCTCCCTCTGCCTGTGTCTCTGCCTCTCTCTCTGTCTCTCTCATTAATAAATAAATAAATAATCTTTTTAAAAAATTTATGAGACAGTAGAAGAAAAGAAAATCTTTCCTTAACAGATTTTATGTGGTTTATCCTAAGGGAGATCTATCTGTTATCTATCTATCTATCATCTGTTTATATACAATAAAATAGAAATAGAGAATCAATCATGAAAGAAGGTAAAAAGTGATCATAATGGTAATAGACTTAGTGTGATTGATCACTTGGTTTGCCTTTTAACTTCCTGGCAGCCAGTACCAAACCAAAACAGGATCAAACTAAGTCAGATCTCATAACTTTCAGATAAAAAGGAGCATACCTATTTCTCAAGATACATCATTCTTTCAGATTTTAAATTCTAATAGCAATATCTGACAAGAGACATGAAGAGCAATAAAATGACTTCATTGAACAATGAAATGACATAGTTTTGCTTACTACAAAAACAATATCAAATATTATATGACTATTTGTTATAATAACTTTGATAAAAGCTGGGAATATAAAATTAAAACTCAGTGTAGGGGATGCCTGGGTGGCTCAGTAGTTGAGCGTCTGCCTTCCACTCAGGGTGTGATCCTGGAGTTCTGGGATCGAGTTCAACATCGGGCTCCTTGTGAGGAGCCTGCTCCTCCCTTTGCCTGTGTCTCTCTGGCTTCTCTCTGTGTCTCTCATGAATAAATAAAATATTTTTAAAAATCTGTGCATTCAGATGTGCAGCAGCTTTGGCCAATCAAAGGTAAATTAGTCATTTGCTCATTTAAAGAAAAAAAAGATATTGCAAATCAGAATAAAGATCAAATTATAAACATACTTTTGGGAATCCTCAATACACAGTGATAATTGAAGCCTGCAGTAGATAAATTCATCTATGTATAATGGCAGAGAAGAGAAGAACTTAGAACTGGACTTAGGAGATCAATCATTTTGTGTTCTGATTAAGGAAAAACTCACAAAGGAGATTTACAAGGAGCCTCTGGAAGTTCTGTCATGGAATCCAGTGGAAGAGTAATTCAAAAGTGTCAGCTTTGCCCAATGCTGAGAAACTAAGGAAGATGACAGAAAAACACCTGATTAATTTAGTTTTGTGGGTTAACTGTTGGCCTTATCAAGAATAGTGGAGTAATTAGGGAGAGTCCATTCTGAAGAAGGCTCCTCCTGATCAATCAAGGAGGTGAGGAGGTGAGTCAGCAAGAGCAGACACTCCTAAAGATGTGACACGGGAAAAGAAAACAAAAAAAAGATGTGACACGGGGAAGAGAAAAGGGGGTGGAGGAAAGGTTTTTGTATTTGACTTTGCAGGTGAAGATTAAACACTGACAATGTGATCATTAATAGTGTGCTCCAGTAAACTGAAAAGTCAGCCTTCATTCTGAAGTTACAGTAATTGTTCCAAGCCTGCTCAGATCCATACTGTTTGATAAAATATTACTGTGTTCTTGCAACAAGGGGGCTCTCAATGGCACCATGGTTCAAATAGACAGTGATAGAAAGTGCTAATTCCTTCTAATAGCCATTTTTCCATTAGAATTTCCAGCTGGGGGGATCCCTGGGTGGCGCAGCGGTTTGGCGCCTGCCTTTGGCCCAGGGCGCGATCCTGGAGACCCAGGATCGAGTCCCACGTCAGGCTCCCGGTGCATGGAGCCTGCTTCTCCCTCTGCCTGTGTCTCTGCCTCTCTCTCTCTCTGTGTGTGTGTCTATCATAAATAAATAAAAATTAAAAAAAAAAAAAGAATTTCCAGCTGGGGGACGCGTGGGTGGGTCGCTGTTGGGTGTTTGCCTTAGGCTCAGGTCAAGATCCCAGGGTCCTGAGATGGAGTCCCACATCAGGCTTCCCACAGGGAGCCTGCTTCTCCCTCTGCCTGTGCCTCTGCCTCTCTCTCTCTCTCTCTGTGTGTGTCTCTCAAGGATAAATAAATAAAATCTTAAAAAAGTTTTCCAGCTGAGCACAGGAGCTCCTAAAATGAAGACAATTCCCCATTCTTCCTTGCAGTTGTATGTGGCCAAGAGAGCAAGTTCTAATCAATGGATATAAGTAGGAGTATCTGTAGCTGCTTCAGAGACCCTTCTCTGGAATCAGCTTACATGAACTCTTTGACCCACTATGTCTTTTTCCACTTTCTTGCTGGAGCTGAAGATCCATCTTGGACCATGAGGTGACTTTGAGAATAGAGGCCACGGATGATAGTGTAAAAAACTACAAGAATCCAAAGTCTGCATTGATTTCATAGAAGAGAGTCCCATGGTGGCTCAGACTGCTTGTACCTGGATGTTAACAAAAGAAAAATAAGCATCTAGTTTAAGCCTCTGATATGTTGAAGGCTATGAATATCCTTAGCCAAATCTGAATCTAACTATATACAGAATGACAGCAAGAAAAGCCCAGACTGTAATAGAAATGACAAACCATCATTGAGATGAAAATAGATTAGAAATCACTGAAGAAGATTCTATTTAAGAAAAATAATAGGGTTAATTTAAGACCAGGTATCCTGTCCAGGAGTCCTTGATGTTAAGAAGGAAATGGGCATGGAAATGATCATAATAAGTAGAAAATTCCACATGAGGAAATGTGGTCCTGTATTATCCGGTCTTCTTGTGTATCAAGAAGGTCAATCATAGCAGACAATCTTGCAAAACCTTACTTTAAGAGGAAAAATGAGGCAGATGATGATTCCTTTTTCTTTTCTTTTTTTAAATTTATTTATGATAGTCACAGAGAGAGAGAGAGAGAGAGAGGCAGAGACACAGGCAGAGGGAGAAGCAGGCTCCATGCACCGGGAGCCCGACGTGGGACTCAATCCCGGGTCTCCAGGATCACGCCCTGGGCCAAAGGCAGGCGCTAAACCACTGCGCCACCCAGGGATCCCCGATGATTCCTTTTTCATATTTAATGCATACTTTCAAACTTTGTTTTAGCCTATTTAACCGTGTATATATATTTTAATCTGTTTAACTGTACATATAACCTGCTAAACTATATATATAAAAACACACATTATATGTATATATATGCATATAGAGTTTAATTTGTGTTGTAAAAGTCTATGTCCAAAATTCTATTTCTTGGGGGATGGTGGGGCAGAAGGAGACGGAGATAGAGAATTTTTTTTTTTTTTTTTTATGATAGTCACAGAGAGAGAGAGAGAGAGAGAGGCAGAGACACAGGCAGAGGGAGAAGCAGGCTCCATGCACCGGGAGCCCGATGTGGGATTCGATCCCGGGTCTCCAGGATCGTGCCCTGGGCCAAAGGCAGGCGCCAAACCACTGCGCCACCCAGGGATCCCGGAGATAGAGAATTTTAAATAGACTACACACCCAGTACAGAGCCTGACTTGGGGCTTGATCTAACAACCCTGAGATCATGACCTGAGCCGAAATCAAGAGTTGGATGTTCAACTGACTGGCCACCCAGGCACCCCATAATTCTATTTTTTTAAATAGTAAGGCACATTGCAAAGTGTGCAGAAAACACTCTTCTGGTTATTCTTCTGGTTATCACTATTTCTCTTTCTCAATTTGAAGAAGTCAAAGCAAGCATATATAAAAAATTCACTTTGAACTGACTACCTAATCTGTTATCAAAAGAAAAAAATCCTGAAGAAAACATTATTATCTCTCATAATAAAGGAAAGATTTCCACTCTATTTATATGCTTTTTTATCAAGAGGTCCTTATTAGAAGGGCATCTGGCTGGCTCAGTCAGTATAGCATGCGATTCTTGATCTCCGGGTCACGACTTTGAGACCCACAATGGGCGTAGAGCCTCACTAAAAAAAGAGAGAGAGAGGAAGATCACTATTACAAAATTACATACAATGGGCATGAATTTTATTCCACAATACCAAGATAAAAGAAATATCACATTTCTTTGTTTCCTAAATCAAATATAATCTGTTCTGAAGTTGGAGGAAAAATTCAACCAATCATTTTTTAAACTCCCTTCCCTTTCTTGGGGAGGTCCTGCAATAATCCTGGACTTCTGTATTGTCAAAATTAGGTGATTGTACTATCATTTTCTCTATAGTTTAGCCATCTTTGCCATTGTTCTGTGGCCTGCAAGCTGCTGCTGTAGAGCCCTGGAGCCTGCCTCTCCGGCACTGAACATCAGGCAGGCTCAGAGATGCATCTCACAGGGGATTCCTCATTGACTTCTGACTGTGTTTCTCATTGCCAAGTTCCAAAGAGGGTCACTAACATGCCTGCAGGGTTTGGTGGGTTCTTTGTCTTCTCTCCACCCAAAGAAAGCTAAAATTCTCACAATGCTTGGGAATGTGATCTCTTTTCTCAAATACACATAAGGAGAAAAGATGATAACCCCAGTTCATTTTTTTCTCCTAATTGTGACACAGCGTTAAACTTACATAACTCACAAAACACATTAACATTTGTTTTGAGCCTACTCTTAAAAAAATAGTATTCAAACAACTGACAAGGCGAATAATTAATCTCACTTCTCTGATTTGAATTTAAGTTCTCCTTCTGCCTCCAGTTTACGTGCTAACTGGCAGTGGAATTGGATCATCAACAGTTGTTTCTTCCCACTTTAGATTGCCTGAAATTGTTAATACCATCTGAACACATTTGAACTCTGGTGAGTTTCCTTATGCTTGCTTCTAAATATAAAATTAGTGTAACTGTGTACTATTATGATATGCCTATATCTTTGAATTTTTTCCAGATGAATTCAGATGTGACTATCCTTAGATATATAAAAGCAACTAATGGTTTTGAAAGTCTTTTCTTAAAAAAAAAGTCTTTTCTTATTGATTTGTTTATGATTTGCTAGAAAATAGTAGAAATCTAACATTAGAATAAAAAGTGAATCCTAATCTGATTCAAATTTAATTATGATTCCTTTGACCATCTTAATAATATATATTGTATTATGATTAAGGCAATGAATAGAACATGTTCATTACAGTGTTAAACATTGGGATGAACAATTAATAAATGCTTAAATCTGTTTAAAAAATCTAAAGAACTTGTTTAGTATCATACATGCAAATACACATTTATATATATATATATATATGTTTAACTTACATATATTAACCCTCTCTCCTCTACTGCCATTGGTCTCCTTTAGAGGATACAAGGGAAACGACTCATTTTTCTGGAAACCGTCAGTAAAGTAAAAGGTCAAACGTTTAATTTCCCTTTCCTACATGAACTATATTCGAGGAAAACTAAATAGCTATTGAGGGAAATTTTTTTCCCTAGAAGAATTCCAATCAATGAATAAAATAGACATAATTGAATATCATCATTTTGCAAACCCAGATGAAAGACTGGATCCCAGTAGTGATCATCAATGGTCACTAATGTCAACGAAAGAGCCCTCAGATATCATGTCTCCTGAGGAAAGTATGTAACACCTCTTACGGAGCAGCCTTGCCAAAAAACTCAACCCACATCAAACCAAACCTCCAGATCTAGCTACGAGCTTATAGGAAATACAGAGGCAAGAGGAGTAGGTTAAAAGATACTGTGGCTACCACATAGTTTTATACAAGAAAAATAAAAGTGAACTAAAGTGTAAAAAAAAGGTCCAAATCCTGATAATTCTACAGCTCTAAAGACTGTTTAAAAAAATAAAGTGCAAGAACAAAAAAGAAAGAACATTATTAGACATCAGTCAATCCCAAAATGTTGACTTTATTTGGATTCTGATTTATACAAACTACTTAAAACTTATGACATTTATGAAACAATTAGAAATATTAATACCAGAAGCTAAGTATTTAGCATAATTGAAGAATTATTGTTAAATATTTAGATGTGAAAAATTATGCTTTTATAAAGAGCAATTTTATTTTAGAAATCATATTGATATATGTATGGATGAAATGATATGACATATGGCATTTGCTTCAAAATAATATAAGTGAGTAAGGGTATACATGAAACAAGTTTGTCCATATTGGAATTAGATGGTGATATTGCATATGAAGGAGTTCATTGAATTATCATTTCTACTTTGTAAAATATTTTCTTTTAAATATACACGTAGAAAAACTTAGAGGTGAAAAGATATGATAAATTATACTCGCCTCAAAATAATACAGCTGTGGGGTAAGGGGGTAGAGTGGGTGAACTTATAGATGAAATAAGATGTGACCATGAGTTGTTGATACTAAAGCTGAGAGGTTTATTGTACTATTCTCTCTACTTTTACATGTGACTGACATTTTCCATAATAAAAAATTAAAAGCAAAAAAGATTCACTGTCACTCTGAGAAGTAGTAGAAAGAAGTACTCATTTATAACAAAATGTATTTACCTGGCATATTATAATGAATAGTGAGTAGTTCATCTATGAAGGAAAAGCTTTAGCAAACAGTGCTGCAACAGAGTCTCATTGAGGCACCCAGTGTGTCATTCAGAATGGCCACCCCCAAATCTTAAAGGCATAAAACAAAGTTTATATGCCATGACAGGCTAAGCTATGCTGTAGTAACAAATCACCCCCAAAATCTCAGTGCATATAACAACGAAGTTTATCTATTCTAGAAGTGATTTGTTCATTGGAATCTCTCAAGCACTCAGATCGATGGAGAAGCCACAATATCAAGTCTTGCCCGTTGCTGTGCCAGAGGGGAGGCCGACTTTAGAATATCTCACATTGGTGGCTGAAAAAAATCCAGTCTAGAAAGACACATGTCACCACTCACTTTTCACAGTTCACTTGCCTGAATCAGTCACATGGCCCTATTCAACCACAAGGGAGCCCGGAAGTGCATTGCCATCATATGCCCAGAAGAGAGAACTGGAAATATCTGGCAAAGAATTCTTACTTCCTTGCTAGAGAACCTGTGTCATTTATGTTGAAGCTGTATCTTATATGAGCCATGGGGAGAACTGTACCTGTTGCTACCCCTGAGACAGTATTCAGACATAAGTGCTTATCCATCCTTTTGGGTTATTTCACTCTTTATGATCCATAGTAATGCAATATATTTTACATAAGGAATGTAAACTAATTGGTTGACTCAATTGTAAATTTAGAAATACTTTTTAAAACTAAGTGTTCCATTTTCCCCTTGGGTTATTAAAGTCATATGTTCTCATTGTAAAACACATGGAAAATATAAAAAAACTAGAAAGAGGAGAAATCACTCATAATTTCACCTTCCAAAGATCATCACAGTATGTTAGTATTTTAGTGGATTTCCTTCCAAACTCTCTCCAAGCATTTTAAAACACTAGTTCTGGGCAGCCCGGGTGGCTCAGCAGTTTAGCGCTGCCTTCAGCCCAGGGCGTGATCCTGGGGACCCAGGGTTGAGTCCCACATCAGGCTCCCTGCATGGAGACTGTTTCTCCCTCTGCCTGTGTCTCTGCCTCTCTCTCTCTCCTCTCTGTGTATTCTCATGAATAAATAAATAAAATCTTAAAAAAAATAAAACACTAGTTCTCATGGTCACAGAAAGTGTAACCATTTCTTCGTTAGTGAAATTGCTCCAAATAGGTGATCTAAGTGGCCCTAAGCAGATAATTTAAAAAAAAATAGCTCTTTTCCTTGTAACATGAGTGTTCTAACATGGTTAGATAGCATGAAATAGTAATGGTTAATAGTTCCATGTCGCTTTCTATGTTTGGGAGCAATGCCCCTAGTCCTAACATTGTTTATAGTATAAGACCAGCCATGAAACAAATGAATAATTGTAATTGTTATTTTCATTTGCTTCTGGTATTTTCTCCATCCAGGTTACTAATGAAAAGGGAATAGCTAAGAAAAAAGGCGGGGGGGAACAGCTTTGTAAATTCATATTACTGTGGAATTGAAGCCTCTTAAAATAATCAAGATTCTGGTTACTTTTCAAAATAATAATAATAAAAAGAAATAATAAAACATGCTTATGGTCCAAGCAATGATTTAAGTCGAAAGAATAAATTGGTCAAATATGTTACAATTGGGATGAATTCCTGAAGTCTATACCATTTAGTCATAAATTGAGATCTTTAGAGGTCAAATATGATACATGGAGTTTTCCGGTAATTATTACTCAACCTTTGCAAGGACTCTTTTTCATTAATATTTTTCTTTGACATGTGCATTTCATGTGCAGATTTCTTCTTCATTTCAATCAGCAAAGGAAATCATAGGAAATTTAATTGACACAGAAGCTCCCAAAACATTTTGTAATTTTATTATATTGTAGCAACCTCTCAACTATTTATATTACTAAATAAAAGAATGACACACTGAATTGTGAACTTTTTAGGACAAATTTCATAAATTATCCATTTTTGTAATCCTTACAGCTCCTAGTAAGGAGGAAATACTCATAAACAAATAAATGTTACACTAAGTACAAATGCATTTGTATGTGAAAGGCATTCCAGTTTTGGGGAGTTTGTTCACTTTATTGTTATTTCATCTTTGCATTCTGGAATATGTCCTTATAATTTCCAGAAGGGAAATTATTAATTTAGGTCATGTGACCGTTCCTTCATCTGATTTGGTAAATTACTTTCCAAAATCTTTTCCTAATTTATATCCCAACAGGATAAGGGTTCATTTCACTCTACCCTCACCAATGGAGTTCATGCATGTTTTAAACAAACTGGCTAATTAGATACACTAGAAATAGTATCTTTTGTCATTTCATTGTTAATGAGTTTGAGCATTCGTAAAACATGTAGTAGGCACTGAAATTTCCTATTTTGTGAGTTGACCATTCACGTATATACTTTTCCTATTTATCTCTAAGGTGTCAGTGTTTTCTATTTCTATTCTTTGTCCTAACACTATATATATATATAAATATGCATTATATTATATGAATACTTCTATGTAAATATTTCTACCCCAAATATACATTTGCATACATGAGTCTCTGCTATTAGACAGTGGTTCCATAAAGGCAGTGACCTCATTTATCTGCAAATAAACACCTCACACATAGTAGAGAAAATGCACTTTGTACTGTGCAATTTAAGATCCCCAAGATTGAGCGGAGTGCCTCGGAACCCTCCTTGCACCGCACCCAGGCTGATGAGTTGCCTGCCTGCCTACTCAGCGCAGCCCGCCGTGTGCCTTAGGCCCTGCCCCCAGTCACCAGGGAACCAGTCTCAGCCTGCCATGCCAAGGAGCCCTGCCCACCAATCAGTGTTCTGTCTCTGCCCTGATACTGCCTCAGGATCCCCCATACCCATCCTGGGAGATGGAGGTGTCCCCATGTGCTTTTCCAGTTCCTCTGGAAGCAGGGGGCCCCCAAAGACCGAGACCCCTGCTTCCTCCATAATTTGGTTTCCTCTTAGCTTTGGGGATAACTTCTAAATCTGGGAGCTCCTCTATCTCCAAGCTGGGCTTTGTGGCAGGGATTCCACTCAGAACCTCTCTGGAATTTGTGCCTGATGTGCCTTCCACTGGATTTTGGGGTCCCCAGCACCCCGTGTGGATTTGGGGGGTCCCCTCTGTGTCTTCCCTACCATTCAAGGACTCCCCTCTTCACCAAGAAGTACAGAATTCTGCTGGGAAAAAAGAGATAATGCAAGCAAAGCATTTAATGCGGTGTCTGCCGCATGGTAGGTGCTCCGTAAGTTATTTTCAGCTGTCAGAAGTTTCACGGTTGGGCTAAAACCACACCGTCTTCTTTCAGAGTTAAGTAAAAGCGAGGCTAGAGAGAGAAAATCAGGATTCCGTATCCTTAAAAGATCACAAACTGTAGTTGCGAACTGCAGATTTAGAATCCGAATCGATTCTCAAGCCCTTCACCATAAATCACATCTGGAATAGTCCTGAGATATTAGAACTCCACAAGTTTTTTTTTTTTTTTTTTTTTTTTGAAGCTTGCTTTCGGAGGGAGAGCGCGCGCGCCCGGAGGTCAACCCGCGGGGCCGCCCCGGGGCCCCCGACCCGTACACTTCCTAAAGCCCAGGGTGGACGATGAGCTGGCAAAACGCTTTAGCAACAGATGGATTTGTCTCTCCACATATTCTCTCTTCTTCCCTCGATTCATAGGAAACACGCGGTAAAAATAGTGCAGCCCCACGAGCGCAAGCCTGCATCCCAAGAGGGGCTCGGCTCCCCCGCTGCTTAGCGGTCCTTCTAGGGGCGGGGAGGCGGCTGAGCCTCGGGCCCCCCGGGCGAAGCAGAAGCACAGCCCCGGCCTCGAGGGCGAAGGGCCGGGCGCGGGCCCTGGGCTGCCGCGGGCGGGGAGGGCGGCGGCGGCCGCTGTGCGAAGCGACAAGGCAGGGGGGCGGGGGCGCCGGGGCCGCGCCGGCTGCGGAGCTGCAGGCTGGGGGCGGGGGAAGCCGACGCGAGGTCGACGGAGGGCAACGGAAGGCGGACACGGACGCAGCTGGCCTCGCCGGCCTCGCCGGCCTCGCGGGCCTCGCGGGCCTCGCGGTTCGCGCTCCCGGGGGTCTAACGCGAAACCCATCCCGGCGCAAAGCGGGTCTCTACCTCGTCGGCACTTCCGGTGAGAGCCCCGCCCCCCGCCGGGGCTCGGAGCAGCGCGCAGGCGCGTCGGGGCTCGGCGGAGGCCGCGGGCGCAGGGCAGGCGTGCGCGAGCCTCGGGAGCCTGTTCTGCGCCTGCGCTGCCAGCCCCCCGCCCCCTCCCCTCCTCCCCAACAGGTCGGGGGAAAAACAAACCCGGAGCCGACGGAGCCGCCCCGGGACTCCCGGCGGGGGTCGCCCTTCGCTGCGCTGCGCTGCGCGGCGGCCGTCGAGCCCCACGGAGCTCCTCGGGGTGTGGGCAGGTAAGAGCCCCGGCAGCAGGCCGCCTGGCGTCGGCTCACCTGTGCTGCGCGGAGGGGGCGGGGTGGCCGCTGGGCCCCCGACCCGCGCCCTTCCCCTCCCGGGGCCCAGCGACCTGGCCGGGAAATCTCGGCCGTCCAGGCTCGCGTCGGCCCCGGAGAGCCCGGAGGGCCCGACCGGCGGGGCTGCGGGGCTGCGGGGCTGCGGGGCTGCGGGGCTGCGGGGCTGCGGGGCTGGGGGCTGCGGGCTGCGGACGGGCGGCCTGCGCGGGGGGAGCGGGCCGGCGCGGAGCCCTGCTCTCGGCCTCCGGGCTCCGCAGGGATGCGGTGCTGCGCCTCGACCTCGGCCTGTTCCCTTTGGCACCTCTGGCAAATTCTAAAAGATGACCTAACTTTCAGATGTTGACTTACCCGTACTACCGTGATTGCAGATTATTGCAGACGGAGTGATCTCGCTCCGTGTGACCCGTCTGGAAACCAGTCCGTGCGTTTGATAACTTCATCTTTTTCGTTTAACGAAATGGGCAGTTTGTTTGGTCGAATTAGGTTCCTTAAATGACTATGTTGAGCTTCCTGTCTTCCGCACTGGCAGAAGTGTAATGCTTCGGTCTAGGAAAACTATGGATTTTTTCTCCCGTGGGTATGAAACCTGCATGCTTAGTGTCAAAAACAAAATCTTAGATGTGCTATAAAGATCAAGGTAAAATAATAAGCCATAATTCCACCATTTAAAGATAATCAGCCACAGTTAATATTTTGACTTTTTACCTTCCAGGTCTTTTTTTTCTCGTGGCATTTTTCTTAATTCCGATGATGAGATTTTATATAGAGTTTGGATTGCCTGCTTTTTTTGCTTGAATTTAAGTGTTTTTAAAAATCTTAAGCATGACTTTATGACGTTTCATTGTCCAAGTAATGCAGGAGCAAAGAAAGCTCTGCTCCCATTTAATTATCATCCCAATCATCATGTTACATAATATGATGGTATCATAGTTTTTTAACCCCGTGGGGTCTCAGGATCCTTTTACAAACTTAAAAATTATCGAGGACTAAGAGTTTTTCTCCGGTATATTTATGCAGTATATTTAGTATTTTAGAAAATAAAACTCAGAAAAAATTTTTGAATTATGCATTAAAAACCCGTCGCATGTTGAATTAAATAATACTTTGAAAAATATTTTTTCTTTAAAAAATTTAGTGAGGAGGGCGGCATTGTCTTTATTTTTGCAGATCACTGATGTCTGGCTTTATAGAAGACAGCTGGATTCTCATATTTGCTTCTCCCTTCACTCTTGTGTGCTATTGTGTATGCTAAGGCACGTTAAGAATATCCAGCCTTGCATAGATAGGTGTTTGGAAAAGGAAGGAGCCCTAAAAAGGTTTTGGGTCTTCCAGGGGTCCTCAGACCAGTTTGAGAAAGCTGATTTAAGTATTCTTGCATTGATGCACTTTTAAGTTTTTTGAAATTTTGCACTATTAGGAACATTGCAAAGTTGAAAGTTCTTTATGATGTGTTTCCCCCACCCCGTGCTAATGTTTCTCTAGAAATAGAATTACTTTCGATGCCTATGTAATTTTTTTTGTGCCCTAATGTTGGTGTTTAGATGGTTTCAGTTAATGATTTGGTGAAATATCTTTGCATGTTTACAGTTGCTTTGAATTATTTTCTTGAATTTTTAAGAAAGAGAATTGTTACATCAGATGCAATCTCTGGGGACTGTCGGAGAGGGTGTACCAGTTTACTTCCTAGCAGCAGTGTCTGAGGTGCTCTTCTTGTATACCCTTACGAACATTGAGCACTTTTATTATTTGAAAAAATTATGGGGGTGGCTGACTGGCTCAGTTGGTAAATTAGGTAACTCTTGTTCCTGAGTTTGAGCCTCATGTTGGGTGTAGAGATTGCTAAAAAAAATTGTGTTCTGATTTAGTAGGTAACAAATCGTATGTGTTCTAATTCACGTTATGTTGATAGTACAGAGTTGTGCTTTGAATATTTTTTCATAATCTTATTAGTTGTATTATTTGCCCATTTATTGTCCAGTGTCAATGTGTTTTTCTAACAGACTTTTATCTTTTTTGTATTGTAAGGATACGTGCCATATATATATATATATATATATATATATATATATATGTAAGATAAATTATCTTTTCTCTAGGTTATGAAAGTAGTATATATTTTTTTAAATTAACTAAAATACTATGGAGATACATAATGTCAGTATAAAAGACTTGCAAAATCAGATACCCTTCAGTTTGATGTTTGCCCTCCATGGTTTTCTCCTGTGCCTTTACTAATACTTTTTTTTTTAGTATATGTGCTGCCGAAGCGAGCACCTAATACTTTTTTTTTTTTTTTCAAAACAACTTATATGTAAAACTGGTTTTATACTGTGCATGATGTTTTGCAATTTGATTTTTTGTCATTTAACATTATATATTGGCTGTTTTCCTATAGAAGTACATATAACTCTGGACAAAGTTTTATCCTGAAGGGCTTTAGGAATATTAATTGTGGTCTTTAGTTTTCTGTTGTCAGGCTCCTGTCCTCTTCTATATTTTCTTTGTAGGTGATCTCATCCATTAACAGCTATGTGCTGCCAATTCCCAAATCTTTTCTCTCTCTCAGACTTCTCTCCTGCATTCCAGATCCTTATATTGAACTGCCTATTGGACATCTCCTCCAGGATGTTCTCAAGGTACTTCAAACAACAGTCCAAATGTGAACTCCTGTTTTCCCTCAGTCCTGCTCTTGTTTGTATTGCCCGTCATGGTCAAGTGGTACCACTGTCTACCCAGTCGCCCATGATAGAAACCTGACAGTAATCCTAGCTTTCTCCCTTGCTTTCCCTCTCCAGAATATCCCATTCTTTAGCACTTTTCTGTTGATCTCCCTTCCATCTGCTCTGCACTGTGTCCGTTCAGGCCCTCATCATCTCTCATCTAAACCATTTTAGGTGTCCTTTTACTATTGGTTTTGTTGGTTTTCTAATTGATCTTATATGTTGCTGCCAATTTTTGTTAAATCATGAGATTTTTTTAAAGCCATCTTTTTTTTAAAAAAGATTTTATTTATTCATAGAGACAGAGAGAGAGAGAGAGGCAGAGACACAGGGAGAGGGAGAAGCAGGCTCCATGCAGGGACCCCGACGTGGGACTCGATCCCAGGTCTCCAGGATCATGCCCCAGGCTGCAGGCAGCACTAAACCGCTGCGCCACGGGGGCTGCCCTAAAGCCATCTTCTATAAAGTAAATATTGTAGATCTTTGATAGTAAATCTGAGAGTACGTAAGCAGTCAGGTGAGTAAAAACATTACCTAAAATAGGTTATCATAGGGACGCCTGGGTGGCTCAGTGGTTGAGCGCCTGCCTTCAGCCCAGGGTGTGATACTGGAGACCCAGGATTGAGTCCCATGTCGGGCTCCCTGCATGTACCTGCTTCTCCCTCTGCCTGTGTCTCTGCCTCTCTCTGTGTGTGTCTCTCATGAATAAATAAATAAATAAATTTAAATTTAAATTTTTTTAAAAGTCTTAGAAAAAAAACAATTTTTCTAAAAAATTATGGAATTCTTTGAATATCTATTTACAGACTTATCTCTACCCATGTAGCAAAGTACTACTAAGCACTAAGTCATTTGAGGTATTTAAAAAGGTATAGGGATCCCTGGGTGGCGCAGCGGTTTGGCGCCTGCCTTTGGCCCAGGGCGCGATCCTGGAGATCCGGGATCGAATCCCACGTCAGGCTCCTGGTGCATGGAGCCTGCTTCTCCCTCTGCCTGTGTCTCTGCCTCTCTCTCTCTCACTGTGTGCCTATCATGAATAAATAAAAATAAAAAAAAAATAAAAATAAAAATAAAAAGGTATAGAAAAGGTAAGATAATTAAATAAAAATAGAATCCAACAATTTACATAAGATATAGTACAAATACTGTACATGAAATTTGAAGCTGCACATACTTCCCATTTCATTCAATTAAGCTGTACTTATTGTGCCAATAATCTAGATGTACATCATGAAGACACAAAAATAATATGACATACTCCCTAATCTGAAGAGGTTTATTTACGTTTACGTAAATACGTGGACTCGATTCCAGGACTCCAGGATCAGGCCCTGGGCTGAAGGCAATGCTAAACCGCTGAGCCACCCGGGCTGCCCTATGAGACTATTTCTAAAGCTGCTAATTCCTGTGCTTTATGTTTTTAATATGTTCTATATTCAGAGTTCCTTTACTGCTTTTTTGCTAGTATGTTTTTTAATGTAATGTTAATGGCTGTCAAAGGGGTACTTGTACATAATTTAAAAAGTCAAATAAGACTACAAGACTTAAAATGAAAAGCAATAATCTTTTCCCTCACTTTCCTGAATCCCACTCTAGAAAAGCAGCCTTTCTCAATCAGTGTTCCTCATTAGGATCACAAAACACAGAAAATAAGTTGAGCTACTGTTCCCTCAATAGTTTATTTATTTATTTTTTTTTTTTTAAGATTTTTTTATTTATTTATTCATGATAGTCACAGAGAGAGAGAGAGGCAGAGACACAGGCAGAGGGAGAAGCAGGCTCCATGCAGGGAGCCCGATGCGGGACTCGATCCCGGGTCTCCAGGATCGCGCCCCGGGCCAAAGGCAGGCGCCAAACCGCTGCGCCACCCAGGGATCCCTCCCTCAATAGTTTAAAACTAGTAACACTTAAGAAGGTAGGAAAGAAGGTAATTCATTACATAAAGTGGATGGATACCTTAAGGGATTCAGGCTTCATTCTCTTATAGAAGAACCCTTTCTGGCAAAGGCTCCTGCAGAATGAATGATGATCCAGCTCTTTATTTTTGTTGATCAACTCTTTCTACCTCTAGATTTTTAAATAACCTGCTTACTTATATAGCTGTCTCCCCATCCTACCATAGTTATAGATATTATATACCAATTTCCTATTACAGAAAATGAGAGTTGAGGTTACCCAACCTGTAAACACTGCACTTTTCCTCATCTCTTATTTGCAGATTAGTTTTATGTTAATTTTTAGTTAAATCATTATTTAGTGTTTATATCATTTAACTATGTACATAATGTGTACAGGTGAGCCAGGTATATTGTGCTATTTCTTTTTTTATATAATTTTTGCTTTTCCTAGAGTTTGTAATTACCTCAGTTCTCATATATCTACGTTTTATATATCTTTATGAATGTATGTTTTATATCTTTTTTAAATGTATCTTTTATATGCATATATATTTTTTAAGATTTTATTTAATCTCTATCCCAAGCATGAGGCTCAAACCTATAACCCTGAGATCAAGAGCTGCACACTCCACTGACTGAGTCAACCAGGTGCCCTGTCTTATATATCTTTTATTTAATTTATTGAAAACCCCTCAGACAAGATGTGTAAATCTCCTTTTGGTAGATTCAAAATGTCTGTCGTTTGTTTTGCAACATCATTCCTGTAATTGTCACCCTGCGTCTATCTTCATGCGTTGCTTTCTAGGCCTGTTGTTGCACAGCCATCTTTGAGGTGTGTTTTCTTTTTTGATCATCTTTGAATTACAGTTGTCTCTCCCTGTGTTGAATAGCCAGTTTCTGGACTTCAGCCCTTCCTCTTTCTTCTTGTCTCCCTCATGTTGGTAGAGTACATATTCCAGTTGGCCCCTGAGAAGAGAGACTGAAGAGGAGGCAAAGTTTTTGGGTCTTGCCTGTCTAAATATGTTTTTAAAAATTCTGCCCTCAGGGGCACCTAGGTGGCTCAATTGGTTGAGCATTTGCCTTTGGCTCAGGTCATGATCCTGGGATCGAGCCCCCTGTCGGACCCTCTGCTAACTGGCAAGCCTGCTTCTCCCTCTCCTACTTGCTACTCCCCTTGCTTATGCTCTCTCTCCCTCTCTCTCTTTCTCTGTCAAATAAAATCTTGTAAAAAAAAATCAAGTAAGTTTCTGCCCTCACACTTGACTGATAGCTGAATATAGAATTCCAGGTTGTAAATAATTTACTTTTAGAATTTTGGAGGCATGATTCCATTGTTTTCTAACTTCTAGTGTTGTTACTGAGAAGTCTAATGCCTGATATGATAACCAGTCCTTTGTATGTGACCTGCTTTTGTTCTCTCAAAGCTTGTATTTATTCACTAAGTCTGTAATAAGCATATTTTATGTAGCAAACATTGTTCAAGGTACTTTGAATATATTCGTGAGTAAAAATACAAGGTATCTACCCTCATGAAGCTTAATTTCTTGGATGGAGCAGGTGTTCCAGATGGTAAACAATGTAATAAACTTGTTATACAAAAAGTTAGAAGGGGGATCTCTGGGTGGCGCAGCGGTTTGGTGCCTGCCTTTGGCCCAGGGCGCGATCCTGGAGACCTGGGATCGAATCCCACATCAGGCTCCTGGTGCATGGAGCCTGCTTCTCCCTCTGCCTATGTCTCTGCCTCTCTCTCTCTCTGTGACTATCATAAATAAGTTAAAAAAAAAAAAAAGTTAGAAGGTTGTAAAGTAAATGAGTACTTTAGAGAAAAAGGAGAGCAGGATGGGATGGGGAGGTCAGGAGTGTAAGGGAGAGGTGGGAGATGCAGTTACAGCTTGAAATGGGTTGCTCTCTCTGGTATTCTGAAATTTTAAGGTGATGTGGCTTGATAAGGATTTTTCATCCATTGTGTTGGGCCCTAACTGGGCCCTTTCCACCTGGAGATCATATCCTTCAGTTCTGAGGTATTTTATTTGACAAATTCTTCCTTTTTTCCTTCCTATACTTTTTTCCTGGACTTCTTGTTATTTGAATATCAGACCTCATTAGATTACATTTCTAATCTTTCTGCTTATTTGCTTTCCCTTTCTTTTTATTCTGCTTTCTGGGATATTTTCTCAAGTTTATTTTCCAGTGCCTTCATTTTATTTTTTTTTTAATCTTTTACTTTAGAACAATTTTAGATTTTTAGGATTATTGGAAAGATAGTCCAGAGTTCCAATTTACCCTATACCCAGTTTCCCTATTATTACATGTTACATTAATATGGTACACTTACCATGATTAATGAACCAGTGTTGATACATTAGTATTAATCAAAGTCCATACTTTATTCACACTTCTTTGATTTTTCTCTAATATGTTCTAATCTAGGAGTCCATGGAAGATACCACATTACCCTGATTAGTCCCGTTGCCTTCAGTTCCTCTGGATTGTGACAATTTCTCAGACGTTCTGTTTTTGATGGTCTCAAACATTTTGAGAATCACTACTCTGCTATTTAGTAGAATGTCAGTTGTGGTTTTTCTGATGTTTTTCTCATAATTAGAGGTAGAGTTTGTCAGGTTTCTTCACTGTGAAATTATTTTTTCTCCCTTTCTATACTGTACTCTTGAAGAAAGTATGTGCAGCACACTTAAGGAGCAGTTATGTTCCACTTCCCTGAGAACAAAGTGTCTATGTAAATTATTCAGAATTTTTCTATTTGGAAGATTTGTCCTATTCCCTATTTGTTTATTTATCTTAGTATGAACTCATTTTTTTAATGCTTTGCCTTATAAACCAGTTTTGGTTTATATATTTTATTGTTTAGTTGTTCCCGCTTTGGCCTTTGGGAGCTCTTTCAGTTGACTCCTTTGATATACCTCCTTTATTGTGTGTGTGTATAGACCCATGTGTGCATATGTATATGTGCTTTCTGGGATTACAAGATGCTCCATGCTCATCTTGTATAGTTTCTGCCCCAGTCTTAGAATTAGCCATTTCTCCAAGGAGCCTTGGTTCCTTTTGTTTGAGAAACCATGCTCTGGGTGCTAAGTATGCTTGTTATGCTAAGTACAGGATGTCTTGCTTCTAGGCCCTGTCAGCTAACAGAGCAAGAGATATAGGTGTTTATACTAATATCTATAAATATTTCTGGTAAAAAATTAGCACAGATGTATAACCATTTGTATCCATGTTAAGCTAGCCATAAGTTTATACCGGTGTCTCCAATTCAAATCCGTTCCCACGTGGATCATTTTAGCTTCTTGCCCTTTTGCTTATCTAACCTTCCCTGCCAACAAGGAGAAACCTGGCTCCCATAAGCAGCCATTCCATTTACTTTTTAATTGCAGTTCAATCCAGTATACATATATAATGATTTCAGAATTGTTAACCCATACCCCCATTGGAAACAACTTTATCAACTAGAGCACAATGCCCCTGTTCCTTTTTTCAATTCAGCCTTACAGATTCACTCATTTCCAAAGGTAGCACTTTATTCCTCCACCCCTTTCAGTAAGATTGTTTTATACATTTATAATAAATTTAGTCTCTTTTATCACATTCTGCATTCCATTTTGAGATCACCCAACCTTCTAAATAATTTTTTTAATTTGCATACTTGAGGTTTATTCTTTGTGCTCTAATCTGACAAATGTTTACTGTCTTGTATTCACCACTATCGTATTATACAAAATGGTTTCACCACCCTAAAAAAATCCACTGTGCTTTTCCTGTTCAACGATCCCCTACCCTATACCACAAAGCAATCACTTGTGTGTTTATTTACTCTCTTTGTAGTTTTGCCTTTTCCAGAGTGTCATATAATTAGAATGATACAGTATATAGATTTTTTTTTAAAGAGAGAGAGAGCAAGTGAGAAGCAGAGTAGGGTTAGAGGGGGAGAGAGAGAGAAAATCTTATGCCCAGCACGGCACTGAAGGCAGGGCTCGGTTTCATGACCTGAGATCCATGACCTGTGCCAAAATTAAGAGTTAGATGCTTAACCAACTGAACCACCCAGGTGTCCCACGTACAGTGTGTAGAATTTTAAAGACGGGCTTCTTTCACCTAGCAATACGTATTTAAGACTCACCCATGTCATTTTTGGTGGCTTGTTGGCTTATTTCTTTATATCATTGAATACTGTCCCATTGCATGAGTGTATCACAGTTTATCCATTCACTTACTGAAGGTCATTTTGAATACTTCCAAGTTTTTGCAATATAAATAAAGCTGTTACAAACATTCACATCTAAGTTCTTGTGTGGACAAAAGAACATTTTGCATTCCCATCAAGAATAAACATGAGTTCCTGCTGATCATCATCCTTGCAGTGTTTGGTATTGTCAGTTATTTGGATTTTAGCCATTTTAATTGACGTGAAATGGTATCTCATTGTTTTAATCTGTAGTCCCTAAAGACAAATGATGTTGAGCATTTTATCATATGGTTATTCACTAACTGTCTATCTTCCTTGGTGAGGTGTCTGTTGGGAACTTTTGCCCATATAATTGGATTGTTTGTTTTCTATTTAACATTAGGAGTTTTTTGTAGACTTTGGATACAAGTCCTTTATCAGATAAGTGTTTTGTAAATAATATCTCCTAGATTATGGCTTAACCTTTCATTCTCTTAACAGTGTCTTTTTCAGAGCAGATGTTTTTGATTTTAATAAGGCCCAACTTAATCAGTTGGTTTTTTTTCATGGATCATACCAGTGTTATATTTAAAAACTCACAGAGACTCCTGGGTGGCTCAGCGGTTGAGCATCTGCCTTTGGCTCAGGGCAGGATCCTGGAGATCGGGGATGGAGTCCCACATCAGGCTCCCTGCATGGAACCTGCTTCTCCCTCTGCCTGTGTCTCTGCCTCTCTCTCTCTGTGTCTCTCATGAATGAATAAATAAAGAAAATCTTTTAAAAGTAAGTTAATAAGGGCAGCCCTGGTGGCTTAGCGGTTTAGCGCCGCCTTCAGCCCAGGACGTGATCCTGGAGACCCTGCATGGAGCCTGCTTCTCCCTCTGCCTGCGTGTCTCTCTCTCTCTCTCTCTCTCTCTCTCTCTGTCTCTAATAAATAAAATCTTAAATAAATAAATAAAAACTCAGCACCAAAACCAAGGGGTTTTTTTGTTTTTTGTTTTTTAAGATTCTCTTTATTTATTCATCGGGCAGGGAGCCCAAGGCGGGACTCCATCCTGGAACTCCAGGATCCCACCCTGAGCCAAAGACAGACGTCTGCTCAACCGCTGAGCCACCCAGGTGTCCCACCAAAACCCAAGGTTATGTAGATTTTCTCTTATGTTTTCCTCAAGAAGTGTTAAAATACTGCATTTTACACTTAGGTCTGTTACCCATTTTAAATACATTTAGGTATAAGGTCTGTATCTATGTTCATAGTTTTGTATAGGGATGTCCAGTTTTCTCAGCACCACTTGTTGAAAAGACTAGCCTTTCTCCTCCTAATTTTCTTTGCCCCTTTGTCAAAGATATGTTGACTGTATTTGTGTGGGTCTGTTTCCCAGCTCTCTAGTCTTTTCCATTGATCTGTATGTTCATTCTTTTGCCAGTACTATATTGCCTTGATTATTGTAGCCTTTTAAAGCCTTAAAATCAGAGTTGTCCAAATTTGTTCTTTTTCAGCATTATGTTGGCTGTTCCTGGTCCTCTTCCTTTCCATATTCACTTTAGAATTCTGAGTTTCCGGAGTCCTCCTACAAAATAGCTTGCTGGGATCTTGATTGGGATTGTGTTGAATCCAGAGATCAGGTTGAGAAGAATTGACATCTTAACAATGTTGAGTCTACCTATCCCTAAAAATGGAATATATCTCCCATTTATTTAGATCTTCTTGATTTTTTATCAGTATTTTTGTAGTTTTCCACATATAGATCCTTTATATATTTTATTAAATTTATACCTAAGTATTTAATTTTTTGAGTGTTATCATAAATGTCATTTTTTAAAGTTCCAAATTCTAGTTGTTCCTTGCTCATAAATAGAAATGCATTTGATTTTTTGTTTATTAACCTTGTATTCTTTGTCCATCCTATATTCACTACTTTATTTGGGGGGGGGTTAGTTCTGGGGGGTGTTCTACATTGAAAATCATGTCATTGCAAATAGAGACAGTTTTATTTCTTCCTTTCCAAATAGTGTACCTTTTATTTCTTTTTTGTGTTGCACTAGAGGAGTTTTCAGTACTATGTTAAATAAGACTTGTGAGAGAAGCTATCTTTTCCTTGATCCCCATCTTTAGGGAAAAGGCATCCAATTTCTCATCATAATGTATAATGTTAGTTGTAGATATTTTATAAATATTCTTCATCCAATTGAGGAAGTTCCTCTCTGCTCATAATTTGCTGAGAGTTTTTATCATGATAGGTGTTGAGTTTTGTCAAAAGCCTTTTTTTTGCATCAGTCAATATGATTATGTAATAATTCTTTAGCCTTTTGATATAGTATATTATATTGATTAATTTTCAAAGGTTGAACCAATCTTGCATAGTTGGATAAATCCCACTTAGCTGTTGTGTATAATTCTTTTAATACCTCGTTGGGTTCTACTTGATAATATTTTATTGAGGATTTTTATGTCTTTATTCATGAGCAGTATTGGTTTGTGGTGTGCCTTTCTTGTAATGTCTTTATTTGATTTTGGTATTAGAGTAATGCTGGTCCTTTTTTTTAAATTTATTTATTAATGAGAGAGAGAGAGAGAGAGAGAGAGAGAGAGAGGCAGAGACACAGGAGGAGGGAGAAGCAGGCTCCATGCCGGGAGCCCAACGCGGGACTCGATCCTGGGACTCCAGGATCGCACCCTGGACCAAAGGCAGGCGCTAAACCACTGAGCCACCCAGGGATCCTCTAATGCTGGTCTTATAAAAAGAATAGAAAGGGTTCCCCTCTGCTTCCTTTTTCTGAAAGAGATTATGACGAATTGGTATCATTTCTTCCTTTCTTAAATGTTTGCTAAAATTCACCAGCAAAGCCACCTGGACCTGGTGATTTGTTTTGTGGAAGGTTACTAATTATTGATACTATTTCATTAATAGATACAGGGCTGTTTGGGTTATCTGTTTCTTCTTGTGTGAGTTTTGGTAGTTTGTATCTTCCAAGGAATTGGTGCATTTCATCTAAATTATCAAGTTTGTGGGCATAGAGTTGTTAATAATATTCCTTTATTGTCCTTTAAAGTGTCCATAGCTTCAGTAGTTATATTTTCATTTTCATTTTTCATTTCTGATATTGGTAATTTGTGTTTCTCTCTTTTCTTGACTAGCTTAGTGGGTTTTTTTGTTTTTTTTTTTTTTAAGATTTTATTAATTTATTCATGAGAGACAGAGAGAGAGAGAGAAAGAGGCAGAGGGAAAAGCAGGCTCCATGCAGGGAGCCTGAGGTGGGACTTGATCCCAGGACCCCAGGATCATGCCCTGGGCACTAAACTGCTGAGCCACCCAGGGAACCCCTAGCTTAGTTTTTTAAATTTTACTTTATTGTTTTTCAGAGAACAGCATTTTTGGTTTCAGTGATTTTTTTTTTCCTATTTCTCTATTTTCCTGTTTTTAATATCATTGGTTTCTGTTCTATGTTATCTTTGTTGCTATTTGTTTTGCTCTTCTTGCTCTCCTTTTTCTAGTTTCCCAAGTTTAGATGATTGATTTTTAAATATTTTTTTTAACCTATGTACTTAAATTATAAATGCCCCTCTTAGCACTTTCACTGCATCCAGCAAGCTTCACTTGAATTTTAAGATTTTTGCTGTCACTTTCCATGATCACTTTTTCCCTCTCCATATGTTCCTTATTTATGGCTTCCTGTTCCTGTGTCATAGTTGCATTGTTATTTTTCTGGGAATGTTAATTAGTTTCTTTGAATTTTCTTCTTTTTCCTGCATTGTCTCTTTCTCTAAGTTTCTTTTGTTTGTTTTGGTGTCTTATGTTTTTGCATACTATTGTATATGTATGATATAACCAAAATTTAAAAATGGAAGTAAAAGTAGTAATGTGCTTATTATTAAATTAGGATGACATTTCACTGTTATTGAAAATTGTTCTGAAGTTTACCTGTTGCCAGCATAATTATTGTTCTTTTTAATATGACTTATACCTAAGGGTGTTCAGCCTTTGGAGTACAAAAGTTTCATTAGAGTGATCACTTGTGAATTTCTCCTTATTTAAATTGCTTAGTATAATGAGTTACCTGTATCTGTTGAGTTATGTTTTTCACCAATTCTAGAAAATTTTCTAGAATTATCTTTTCAAGCAGATTTGTTTCATGCTATCTTCCTTATGGGACTCCATTCTCATGATGGATGATTTCTGCCATCCATGCCTCTCAACTTGTTATATTTTCTTTTTCTTGTCTCTCTGGGCTGCATTTTAGGTCATTTCTTCAACTAGGTTTTCCAGTTTATTTAGTTCTCTCTTAAGTTATGTCTAATCTGTTTAACTCCTCTTTAAAAAATCCTTTTTTTTTTGGACCTCAACCATTGTCAGTTCATGACAACCATCAAATGTTTCTTGTAAAACCCTTTCATTTGTTCATTGTCTTTTACCCCTCATTTCCTACTCCTCTTCCTTATCCCAGGCAACTGTTCAAATGTGCTGCATGATGTATATCTTTTTGTTTGTATGTATTATTGCAAAATTTGTATTGTCTTATTGTATTTTACAGAAGTAACAGTACAGAACAGATTGGAAATTTTTTGTGAAAAAAAGGTCATTTACCAAAGACAGTGTGAGGAATATTGCTATAGAGTGTTGCACCTTCTGGGTTTAGCTGATTGCTTTGTTTTGATATTATCTAACTTGTCCCTTTGTGCTTGAATTTCCTGTAAATATGCAGTTAGTTCTAAAAGCTTGGTTAAATTCAAGTTTAGTTTTGGGGGGCAGGAATATATTATATGTGATGTTGTATCTTCCACATGAGGCACATAATGTTTGGTTCTTCCACATTTATTGATGGTGAAATTGATCAGTGGAAGTCAGCATTTGCCTGTTCCCACCATTATAAAGTTACCCTACTACCTTTCATCTAACACTTTTAGCATACATTGATAACTATTGCCTAGTCTGTTAATTGCATTAAGGATTTCTAAAGATAATTTTTAAAATTGTAATATCCATCTGTATTTAGTAACTGGAATTCTTATCTAAAGAACTTTCCCTGGGCAGCTACTTTATTATCCTAAAGTACATTTTGTAAATAAAAGGGAGGATAAATTATTGGCTCTTTTTCCTTAATGTATCAACTTTCAAAGTAAGGGGTTTTGACCTGGTAGCCCTCCAATGAGTCGTGTTATTTGTTTTTGTTTTTAATATCACTATGATCTCTTGTTTTTTTTAGCTATTTGATTTGTGTTCAGTCCTTTGTAGCCTACATTCATTGAATGTTTGGTTGTCCTTTTTTTTTTTTTTTTTTTTTTTTGTCCCATTTAAGATAGTAGGAGCTCCTTCAACTAGGCTGCTATGTTCTTTTAATTTTATCCCTTTAGTCACTGATAGATTCCTTTAAGGTGTCTCAGACTCATGTGGGAGTTCTTGGCACAGCTCAGAGGTTTACCTACTTTATTTATAAAACTAACTTTTTTTGTACCTCTCTCGTATGTTCATTTTCTGTTTCTTTAACTCCTGCTCTTAGCTTATTAGTCTTCAATTTTTCTTCCATTCTGATAGAAGCATCTAAAGCTCTAAGCATTTGAAGTACCACTTTTGCTGAATCCCACAAGTTTTTATATGAAGTATTTTTATTTGCAGTATATTTCATATTATTGTGTTATATATTTATATTATTTGGTATGTGATACTTACAACTGTTTTTAGCTTTCAATTATGAACTCTTCTTTGTCTTATGTAACTTAAGTAACATGGGTACTTAGATAAGTGTTTTAAAATTTACAATACCATATGTATGTATGTTATGTTGTTAGAGTTGGTTTTCATGAATTATTGTAAATTCTTCAAAGCAACTTGTTTGTGTCTGTTCCCTGATTATGTTTCTTTGTATGCAGTTAGGTGGCATAATATTTATATGTTAGAGAATTAAATGAACTATAATAACTTTTTATTTCCTAGGCATATAAGGATTAAATTCTGAATAAGTCTACAAGTAGGATGGACAGTTATTTTAAAGCAGCAGTCAGTGACTTGGACAAACTCCTTGATGATTTTGAACAGAATCCAGGTTTGTTGATTTTTAATTTTTGCTACTAATGGAATTTTTAAGTATCTGTGATTCGGTTATCTCAGATACAGAGTACTCTTAGCAAAATTTGGTTTCAGTTGGGGTCACATGATTATATGGTATAAGAAATTCACATTTTAGGGATCCCTGGGTGGCGCAGCGGTTTGGCGCCTGCCTTTGGCCCAGGGCGTGATCCTGAAGACCCGGGATCGAATCCCACGTCGGGCTCCCGGTGCATGGAGCCTGCTTCTCCCTCTGCCTGTGTCTCTGCCTCTCTCTCTCTGTGTGTGACTATTATAAATAAATAAAAATTAAAAAAAAAAGAAATTCACATTTTATTATATATTAGTCTATTCTTTTTTTTTTTTTTTTTTTTTAATTCATGAGAGACAGAAAAAGAGAGGCAGAGGCACAGGCAGAGGGAGAAGCAGGCTCCAGGCAGGGAGCCTGACATGGGACTCGATCACGGGTCCCCAGGATCACGTCCTGAGCTGAAGGTGGCACTAAACCGCTGAGCCACCTGGGCTGCCCCTATATTAGTCTATTCTTATACTAAATAGAACCAATAGCCAGAAATAGAAGTAAGGAAACTAGAAGTTTTCTCTACAGGTACAAATTTAACTAAGAGAAAGACCTTTAAAATCAACAAATAAGCCAGCTAAAAAAACAACTTGAAAACTTTACATAAATTGGCATTTCATTAATGTGAGAGATGTTGTTCCATTCATCTGATAATGAAGACTAGGAAACTAGAGAGAGAACCAAAATGTTATATTGTTTTTCAGCTCTTCCTTGGTCTGGATTTTATAGTGCAACTGAGTCATTTTGGGTGGAATTTCTATTACATTGTGACATCTGAAAAGTAAAAAC
This sequence comes from Canis lupus dingo, assembly GCF_003254725.2. NCBI lineage: Eukaryota > Metazoa > Chordata > Mammalia > Carnivora > Canidae > Canis > Canis lupus. Next base: position 26,602,334 of record NC_064245.1, on the reverse strand, counting down.
TCCCAAGTAGTTTAAACAAAAATACTTTTGGAGATTATTATCATTTTGTAAAAGAGTAGTCTTTATCTTTGTTCCAAACAAAAGTTTAGTTAATTTAGAAGACTTATAAAACATAATTATCTCTGTGATAATTTTGCTTTGACTTTCATGAATAACATTATATCTCTGTTTTAATTAGATGAACAAGACTATGTTCAAGATGAGCAAAATGCATTTGGTTCTAACCACTGTTCAGTTTCTTCAGAGTTGGTTTCCTCACAACTGACTTCACTGCTACAGAAGGATCAACAATGCATTAATTGTTGTGCCTCATCAGAAACATGCTATGAAACAAATCAGATTTCCCTGAACAAAACACTCGAGGGACTAACTTCCATACAAAATGAAAAAAATGTAACAGGACTTGATCTCCTTTCTTCTGTGGATGGTGGCACTTCAGATGAAATCCAGCCTCTCTCTATAGGACGATGTAATAAACCTGTCTGTGATCTGATAAGCGACATGGGTAACTTAGTTCATGTAACTAATAGTGAAGAAGATATTAAACAGTTATTGCCAGATGATTTTAAGTCTAGTGCAGATTCTTTGATTGGATTGGATTTATCTTCAGTGTCAGAAACTCTCTGTGCTTCTCCAACCGACCGTGGTAATAATACTGTCAGAGAGGAACAGAATGATGTCAACTCTGAATTGCAAAATAGAGAAATCAGTGGAGCTGAAGAATTGGGTATAAAAGTAGATACAACAGCTTCAGATTCATGTAATTACAGTGGAAAAGAGAATTTAAAAGATCAAAAGATCTCTAATCAGTTAGAACCAGTTGTTGATTTGAACATGCCATCTGCTTTGACTCAACAAAGTTCCAAAATGTTTCATGCCAAAGACAACCTACAGCACAGGGACCAGCCATGTGTATTACAGAAAGCCAATAACTGTTTGGTAGAAGAGGAAGTAGATGTGGCAGTCATAGCTGCCACAGAATGTTTAAAAGAAAGAGACCACACAAGTGCTTTGCCTTGCAGTTTTCCAAAAAATGAGGATTTATACGTAAAGGATTCAAATGCAAAAGATGAAAATTTCAAATTACCTGACTTTTCCTTTCAGGAAGATAGGACTGCTGTATTTATAAAACAGGCTGCAAAAGAAGGCTCAAGAGATATGGATCTTAAAGATAATCAAGATGTAATCCAAGATTCCTCTCCAACTCTGCATGTTTCAGATGAAGAGATATACTCCTCACTGACTTGTCTTCCAGTACCTGGGTCTTTGTGTGGATCATTAATTGAAAATAAAGCGCATGGTGATTGTTTACTACAGAATGAACATAAAGATAACATACAAGATGTAGTACATGAAGAAATACAGAAGAGTGTTATTCTGGGTGAGGAACCATTAAAGGAAAATGATCTTTTGAAACAGGAAAAATGTAAAAACATAATTGAACAGGTAGGAGATAGAAAGGTAGAGTCCAACCAGATGATAATCAGAGTTGAGTCTTTGGATTACCCTGGTAACACAAATTCTTCTGCAGCTACAGAATCTCAAATGGAGCTTTCTGGGGCTAATGCACCAGAGTTTCCTGATTCTTGTGAAGGTTTCCCTTTTTCAAGCAATGATATCGATGGGCAAGACTTAGATTACTTTAATATTGATGAAGGCATGAAAAGTGGTGCATTAATTAGTGATGCTGAACTTGATGCCTTTCTGACTGAACAATATCTCCAGACTAATAACATAAAATCATTTGAAGAAAGTGCAAATGACTCAAAATCTCAAATGAATCAGATAGACATGAAAGGCCTAGATGATGGAAGCATCAATAATATGTATTTCAATGCTGAAACAGGAGCTAATGGAGAAAGCCCTGGTATTAATATGATATGTGAAACAATTGATAAACAGAATACAACAGAAAATGGTGGCCTTTCTTTAGGGGAAAAAAATACAATTCTGGTTGAACAAGGGTTATCTAACAGTAAATCTGAGATTACAAATGAATTATCAGTCTCTGATATTAACAATCAGTCTATTCATGTTGGAGGGGCCAGACCAAAGCAATTGTTTAACATTCCATCAAGACCAAGAGGTTCAAAGGAACCAAATAAACCAGATGTTCCAAATATGCCTGAAAGTGAGCCCAGCATAACAAATACGATTGTTCCAACTACTTGTACTCCCGATGCTACAACTGATCCTCAGGTTAGCTTCAACTCTAATTACATCGACATAGAAAGTAATTTTGAAGGTGGATCCACTTTTGTAGATGTGAATGAAGAATCTCTACCTGCAAACACTTGCAAAGAAGGCCTCGTTTTGGGCCAGAAACAACCTACTTGGGTTCCTGATTCAGAAGCTCCAAACTGTATGAACTGCCAAGTCAAATTTACTTTCACAAAACGGCGACATCATTGCCGAGCATGTGGGAAAGTAAGTTAAAAAATCTTTGTCTTTAATTCTTTTGAAACATTATAAATGAAATTTAATGTGACAAAAAAACTGATTAATAGATGATTGAAAGTTTTGGTTAGTTTAAAATCATTTTTCACCTAGATGGAAATATATAAAGCACTGTCATTTTATAGATTGCTTGAGGGTGTATAAATGTCACATTGTCATGAGTATGATATACTGGGAAATGAGGAATGCTAATTACTAGTTTTTTGTGAAATCTAAGAATATGTCTTCATCCCTCTAACATTGACACATGAGATATCCCAAATTCAGTCATATCTCCCTGTGTCATTGAATTAATTTCAAGACTCCCCTGCAGTTAGTGTTACAATCTACACCTAGGGAAACACTGTGGGGAAAAGAAGCAAATTGACTGCCACAAGGTTCAGAATGCTGAAGCTGACCTTGATTGCATTCTGTCTTGTCTGTAAACTCTAAGGGTATAGAAATAACATTGCATTTTTTTTTTTATTCAGCATTTTTCAGTATTATGTTGGTCTTACATCAACTCTTCTCTCTTTTAGAAAAATAATAGCATTCTACTTTTAAAAGTTTTGAATAAAGCTGAGTGAAGTAAGTCAGTCGGAGAAGGACAAACATTATATGTTCTCATTCATTTGGGGAATATAAATAATAGTGAAAGGGAATATAAGGGAAGGGAGAAGAAATGTGTGGGAAATATCAGAAAGAGAGACAGAACATAAAGACTGCTAACTCTGGGAAACAAACTAGGGGTGGTAGAAGGGGAGGAGGGCGGGGGGTGGGGGTGAATGGGTGATGGGCACTGGGGGTTATTCTGTATGTTAGTAAATTGAACACCAATAAAAAATAAATTAAAAAAAAAAGTTTTGAATAAAAATAAATAAATAAATAAATAAAATAAAATAAAAGTTTTGAATAAAGGACTACAGAAAGCTTTTAAATTATAAACTTATTCATTAAAGAAAATTTTTGTTCTTTTCCAGTTAACAGGATTGATTTAAAGGAATTCTGGTCAGAGACAAAATTTTAAATTGCAGAAACTGCATTGAAGTAAAACAAATAAAAATAATAATTTTAATAACTGTCTATGATTATGATGTAGAAAAATTATTTGTATAATCAGAAAAATAGATATTGGGCCTCCTCTCCTCCTGCCTCCCATAGGTATAAACAAATTTGATATTTTATTCTTTATAGGTATTTTGTGGTGTCTGTTGTAATAGGAAGTGTAAACTACAATATCTAGAAAAGGAAGCAAGAGTGTGTGTAGTCTGCTTTGAGACTATTAGTAAAGGTGAGTATTAACCTGACACATTTTCTTCCAGTAACTGAATATATCATAAAGACAATCGGATTGTGACAAAGATAAACTTCTTTATTTTCTTAAGGCGAGGACCTAGTGTTGACTTATCTGGTTTAGGTGGGACATCCCATGGCTTGGTTTCTCTTCTTTTTGTTCTACTCTCACAATTAATACTACCAATTTGGAAAGGAAACATTCAGTTTCTGGAGTGGCAGTTCATTAACTTTTAACAGGTACCAAGTCCCTGAATGCTGCATTTCATCTCCCTATTTGTTTTGTCATCATCATTGTCATCTTTATCATCTTAATCTAAACTTTTATAGAATTCTTAATGATAAGTAGTATTCAGTGTTATAAATTAATAGCTTAAGGCAAAATAATAGTTCCCACCCTTTTGAAAATTATAACCTAAAATGGGAATACAAAATAAGGTAGTAATATTTATGGTTTTATAGATAAAATTCATAGGACTGTCATAGTATTAGTACATGTTTATCTCATATATGTTTTTCCCTTCTCCAGTTATAGGTTTAGTTTGTATGTATTTCACTTTATTTCTGGCTCCCTAGCTTAGCTATGATTATCAGTAATAATCATGGTGGTCTTACTTGTGTTCTCACAGTGTATGTGTGTGTGTGTGTCTTTGTGTGTCTGTGTTGTACTGTGTTTTTCTTTCTCAAATACACATTTGCTCTTTTTTTGAGTACTTCTTGGCATTTTCAAAGATTTGTTGACACTTTAATTCCCAGCAACTATTACTTGGGACTTTTTAATATCAGACCTGTATAACTAGCTCAGGTGCTGCTTCCTGTTAGCCAGGAGAATAAATACCTGATAATTTATTTTTCTCTTTTGAATGAAGATAAATTTTTTCAGCAATTCTCCAAAAAGCTCTGATGTGAGTCTATTAGACTGAGGTAAGCTGCTTTTCTCCCTGCTGTTGACCTCTGCTCTGGAAGATAATAGAGTGTAAACTTCTTAAATTTCCATCTAACCAGCATTGTTTATGAAGAGGTTAGTTTAAGACTTTTTAGTTGTTTTTTCCTGTGCTGTTTCAGTAGCCTAGAAGCCAGCTGAGGCTGTTTAGCCAGACAGCCTGCTAGAATGAGAACAACATATGAAAGCAAGTTCCTGTATAATTCTCTTTTCCTACTTGAAAAAAAAGTAAAGTAGCCATGAAGATTTGAAACATTATTTGAGTTGACAGGTCAGATTTTTGGGTGAACATTAGAACAATTTTGACTATAAGATTCCAGAAAAGGACAAAATATAGCCATTAAAGAGACTCAGTAGGATATTGAGATCATGCTTTGGTTTATCAAAGAAAATATCTTGAAATGAATTTGCTTATCTAGTTGTCTGTTTTATTTATTCTGTTATGATATCTTATAGCATGTATTTTCACTTATGGTTCTATTTAACACTGATTTATACACCACAAGAAAACAAATACAAGTTATTTTAATATCAGCCTTAGGGTTGAAGATGTTAGGAGTGATCATTTAAAATAATGTTATTAAATAAGATGCGAAAGATGGCTCAAGGGTTGTAAGACAAACTCCATGAAAGACTTGAAGAAAAGATAGTTTAATTAGAGATTATGGGTAATGAGGAAGTTGTGCTGAGACTATATAAATTTGTGGAAAGCCTGCATGTGAGTGCCAATAGGTAGATTTGGACATTACTCAAAAGCAAGTTGGACATTATTCAAAACCTGGAGTAAGATTATGGATTTTTATTTGGTGAGTTGAAGCCATTTCATGAGAGTTCTATGATTCAGTGGCATTTGAGGAGGATTACTTTAGCTGTGGCAACATTTAGAGCAGATTGGTTTGAAGAAAGGATGAAGGGAGAGCTATCAGTTCTGTTCCATGCCATTTGGATGAAAAATCCTTCAGCAAAATTCAAGCATTGTTTTGTATTTTGGAGCTCCAACTGTGAACAGAATATACTCCTCTTCTAATGGAGCCTATGATCTCATGGAGTTTAGGAATGTGGGGAGAAATGGACAGTAAGCAAAGAGAATATCAGATGGTGATCCTAAGTGAAAGAGAGTGTAAGAGGGATAAATAGTAACAGATTGGTGGTAAGAGGTAGTATTTTTTTTAAGATTTCATTTATTATTCATGAGAGACAGAGAGAGGCAGAGACACAGGCAGAGGGAGAAGCAGGCTCCATGCAGGGAGCCCTATGTGGACTTAATCCCAGGACTCCAGGATCACGCCCTGAGCCCAAGGCAGATGCTCAACCCCTGAGCCACCCAGGTGTCCCAACAGGTAGTATTTTTTTTAATGGTGGGCAGAGTAAGGCTTTATGATAATATGACATGTGAGAAGGGAGAGAATAAAGCTATGTGAGTATTTATGGGAAGAACAGTGTAGGCAGAAAGAATAATAAAAGCAAAGCCTAAACTAGGGGGAGTGCTTGACTTGTTGAAGAACCAGGAGGTCTGGGTGGCTGGATCATAATGAACAAGTGGGATTGTAATGAGAGATGAGGTCAAGGAACTGAGTGGGAAGGTAGAGGAAGTACGGATGTAGAGTACATAGGGTTTTGTGAGCACAACAATTGAAATCTTCACTCCACTTGAGAAGCCATTTAAAGATTTTAAAGAGAAAAATAATGTGATAGGATTTAGTCCTAATGGAATCACTCTGAGCTATGTTAAAAATAGATTGTAGGAGTACAAGGACAAAAACAGAGACAGTCATATTAAATAACAGTTATTTTCTTTAGATAAACATATGCCAAACATAATATTGAAATAACTAATTAGTAGCTTATACTGAAGCAGGGTGCTGCCACCTGGAGTAAGGACATTATCTTTGCCAAGTGCCACTTCTTTTTCTTGCTTAGCCATTGATTTCTTTCTCCTTACAACTTGAAAAATAGATAATTTATCATAATTTACTTTGAAGTTCAAAAGTATTTTAATATTTTTCCCCCTTTCTAGCTCAGGCATTTGAAAGGATGATGAGTCCAACTGGTTCTAATCTTAAATCTAATCATTTTGATGAATGTGCCACCACCCAGCCTCTTCAGGAGACTCAAACATCCAGTATACCTTCACCTACAACTTTACCCATCTCAGCACTTAAACAACCAAATGTTGAAGGTAACTAGAAGAAAATGCTGTTTCTTAGACTAAAGATAATTTTTTAATGGAATTTCTAGTTTGATAGGGTCTAGTGAGGAAAGAGAGCCAGGACTAGATATTACAAGGAATTTGGTACAGGGACTGCAGAGTATGTATGTTTGTTAGAAGATTGGAAGAGCAAAAGGGGCATGTTCAAGCGACTCAGGGATACTAACCACAGTAAAAAACCAGTACTTCTAGGGTTGGAATGATGAAAGGTGAAGGGCAATAATCTAGAACTCAGTGCAGGAATACTAAGAGGTATTTGGCTCTTGGACCTGGGATTCAGGGTGTGACTGGTGTGATTTCTGGGAGAACACCAAGTGGCAAATGTTGGAACCATCATCAAGGTTCACGGGGTTAGTGTTCAATTGAATGAAGGAGTGTTCCAGGCTTGATGTTAGGAATACTGAAAATTATAAGGCATGCACCTATATCTAGTGCTGCTGCTGCTGCAAGGATCCTGGCAGGAACTAGAACAGAATTCCTTCTCCTCCCACCTTCTACTCTCCCACCAATGCTATTGGCAGAACATGACCAGAGCCAACCAGCAAGGGGGTCTGGAAGTTGCACTTTCCAGACTTCACCCTTGCATCAAAGAGCACCTTATAGAAGACTGGGCTTGGGTTTGAGAGACAATAGGTAAATAACTGGTGTATCTCCCTTTCTTTAAAAATCTGTTTCTGGAAAAAAAAAATCTGTTTCTGGGACACGTAGGTGGCTCAGTGGTTGAGCGTCTGCCTTCAGCCCAGGGCATGATCCTGGAGACCTAGGATCCGGTACTGGGATCAGGCTCCCTGTTTGGAGCCTCCTTCTCCTTCTCCCTCTGTCTGTGTCTCTGCCTCTCTCTGAGTGTCTCTCATGAATAAATAAATAAAATCTTTAAAAAAAAAATCTATTTCTACACACACAAAAAAAAACCCTGTTTCTATATATATATTTTACCATAATAAAAAAGCTCTTTACGGGATCCCTGGGTGGCTCAGCGGTTTGGCGCCTGCCTTCGGCCCAGGGCGTGATCCTGGATACCCAGGTTCGAGTCCCACGTCGGGCTCCCTGCATGGAGCCTGCTTCTCCCTCTGCCTTGTCTCTGCCGCTGTCTCTTCGCTCTGAGCCGAAGGCAGACACTCCACCGCTGAGCCACCCAGGTGTCCCAAGAAGTGACCTCTTTTAAATAAAGAATTTTTTATTTCTTTTTTATTTTTTTTTAAGAATTTTTTAAAATGCACAAGTGATCCTGTTTTATTTTTTAGATTTTTTATACTTTTTTCTGTTCTTCCCATGTTTTTCTTTGCTTATCTGCCATGCTCCAGTCTACATTTTTCCACCTTGTGCCTTAGTCTTTAAATTTCATTCATTCTTCACTTGGCGATACAGGCTTTAAATCTGCCCCGACTGTCTTAAAGATATAACCTCTATTATCCACTCTTTCTCAGTATATGATTCCTAGGGTTACTCCTGCCTTTTGTATAAATTAGGAAAAAACTTCCATTCTGGGTAGCTGAATCACAAAAGGATATTTCTGTAGGCCTTTGCAGCCCTGAGAAGGCAGGTCTTCCCAATGGATAGCAAAAAGGTTTTGAAAACATTTCCCAATGATTTAGTATTAAATCATTGCAATATACCAAATTCAAGTACTACTTTACTTTTTAAACTGATTCTAGGATTAAGCTCCAAAGAACAGAAGAGAGTATGGTTCGCAGATGGTATACTGCCCAATGGTGAAGTTGCAGATACAACAAAGTTATCATCTGGAAGTAAAAGATGTTCTGAAGACGTTAGTCCTCTCTTACCTGATACGCCCTTGGTAAGGAAGCTTAAAGAACAACCTGTTAATTTAATAACATTTTCTTTTAAATATATTTTGTAGTGTGATTATTAGAGTACTTATTTTTCAATGCTGTGAGCTTCCTAAAATGAGAAATATATGATGTAGTGAATATATTTTAGATTTTACCTTTTTAAATGTTGGTTTAAGGTAATGATTGTCAAAATAAAAAAATAAAATAAGGTAATAATTGTCAAACTTACTGGTCTCCGGACCCCTTTATGCTCTTAAAAGTTATTGAGAACTTCAAAGAGCTATAGATTATGTGGGTTATTATCTAGTGATCATTACTGTATTAAAATTAAAATTGTGTGGGGTGTCTAGGTGGCTCAGTCAGTTGAGTATCCAGCTCTTGATCTCAGGGTTATGAGTTCAAGCCCTGCATTTGGGCACCATGCTGGGCATGGAGCCTATTTAAAAACTAAATAAATAGACTTATTTGTTTAATTAAAATTGTGAAAAAATTAATTTAAGTTTGTTATATTCATGGAAATATTTATGAAACATTTCAAAACAAAGTTTAGTGAGAGGAATAATACCATTTTACATTTTTGCAAAATTCTTTGGTATCTGGCTTAATAAACAATTCTCACATCTGCTTCTACATTCAATCTGTTTTGATATGTTGTTTTCGGTTAAATTATATGAAGAAAATCCTAAGACCTCACTGACTCCCTTTATTAAAGTCTTGGCGGGATCCCTGGGTGGCGCAGCGGTTTAGCGCCTGCCTTTGGCCCAGGGCGCGATCCTGGAGACCCGGGATCGAATCCCACATCGGGCTCCCGGTGCATGGAGCCTGCTTCTCCCTCTGCCTATGTCTCTGCCTCTCTCTCTCTGTGTGTGACTATCATAAATAAAAAAAATAAAAAATAAAAAAATAAAGTCTTGGCGACTTTAGAAAACACTCACATTTTAAGAACCTTTGGTATAGGGAAATAGAACTGAGATTTAGTAATATAATTTAGGCTAATATTTGTTTAATGATTTTCAGACATTCAGTAAAATATCTGATAGTGGTATTTATGTTTGCATTTACACAAATGTTTTAGGTGTTAAATAAAAGGTATGTAATACAGAATCTAGCCCACTAAGAACTTTCGTGGTAAAGTAGCAAAATATTCATAGAAACAAGTATTCAGACATGAAGTAGGAATGCTGTTATTCAGTAAACATTTATTGAGCATCTACTCTGTGCCAGTTACCTGGTTTATCTTAGGTGTATGCATTAGACAAGATTGGTATGTATCCTGCTCTGTTTCACATACCATATAAATGTATGTTGTTTGTCACTAAGGGTTCATGAGCTAGAATTTCCAAATAGCCCTAATTATCACAAGTATGTTTCTTAGCTAGCACCTATCCTCAATCGATATTTTAACAAAATGAAAGTTCTAAACAGCCTAGTAAATTTTACTTGAGTTCATAAATGCCTCTCGTTTAATACTAACTCAGATTTGGCCAGTTTAAAAGGGGGGGGGGGTGCTTTATTGAAACCAGCTTGAAGTATTGCTTATTGGTGATGACTGTTGAGGAATATACCTATCATTCTTGCTTCCTAACCACTCCCCTCCCTGCCTTCTCCCCTGATCTCTCTCTTGCTACCTTTCCCTACACAAGACTTTTTGGCTGTTGTCAGGAGGAGAGCTGGGTTGAACTTAGTTTGCTTACTGTGTGATATGATACAGGATCCTGAAGTTCTCCTTGCCTCCTTTTTCTAGTCTATAACATTTTTTTTTTTAAGATTTTACTTCTTTGTTCATGAGAGGCACAGAGACAGACAGAGAGAAGCAGAGGGAAAAGTAGGCTTTCTGCAAGGAGCCCGATGTGGGACTCAATCCCAGATCCCAGGATCACACCCTGAGCTGAAGGCAGATGCTCAACCACTGAGCCACCCAGGCATCCCTCTAGTCTATAAAATTAAAGTTATTAATACTACCTGAATATATCATATGATAAAGCTAAACTTAACTCTTCTGAATTTAAAGGAGCAAAATGGTACTATTTCTTGGCAAATGTGGCTTTTGAGGAATTTCTGAGCCTATTTTAGTTTTCTTTACTCTTATTACAAAAGTATCTTTAGGGCACCTAGGTGCTTATTCAGTTAGGTGTCTGTCTTCAGCTCAGGTCATGACCCCAGGGCCCTGGGATTGAGTCCCACATCGGGCTTCCTGCTCGGTGGGGAGTCTGCTTCTCCCTCTACCCCTCCCTCCTGCTTGTGCACGTACGTTCTCTCTCTCTGTCTCTCTTTCTGTCTCATACTCTCTCAAATAAGTAAATAAAATCTTTTTTTAAAAAGTGTCTTTGGCTATAGAGCTCAGCATTTCGCAGTTGAACAGAGAATATGAACTAATAGTTTTTTGTTTTTTTTTTAATTCCATATTTTACAGACAGTAAATACAGTGGATCATGCCCATTCTACTACAGTGGAAAAAGCAAACAATGAGATAGAAGATATTACAAGAAATGAGATAATTCAGAGTCCTATTTCTCAGGTTCCATCTGTGGAGAAACTGCCTACAAACACAGGAACTGAGGGGCTACCTACTTCTTGTTCTTTTACACCAAATGATGATGTTTTTGCAGAAATTGAGGGACCACCTAGTCCTACTGGTGTCTTAGTTCCCAGCAATTTACCTGTTGCTAGTACTTCGGATTATAGGTTACTGTGTGGTATTGACAAGAATGTTTGCAATAAGATTAGTCTTCTACCTAATGATGAGGACAGTTTGCCACCTCTTCTGGTTGCATCTGGAGAAAAGGGATCAGGTAGGATAAGTTATTTAAATTTTAAAAAGAGGGGTTTTTTTTTTTTTCTTTTGAAAAAACATTGGTGAATTTTGTGATATATGAAATGTATTTTTTTAAGCTGAGGCGATTTGGTTGGACTATGTACCATGACATGTATCTTCAGCTTTTACAAAAAGTCTTATGTGAAACCAAATTCTAAAAAGATCTTTACTTTCAAGGTGAATGAATATGACTCATTGATTTCATTTTGAGTCCCTAATTTAGAATGAGGCAAAAGTTTAGTTTGACAGGGAAACTCATATATTTAAAAAAAAATTCTTTTAAGATTTGTATTTATTTATTCATGAGAGACAGAGAGAAGCAGAGACACAGGCAGAGGGAGAAGCAGGCTCCATGCACAGAGCCCGATGTGGGACTCCATCTAGGATCTCAGGTCACACCCTGAGTGAAAGGCAGACGCTCAACCACTGAGCCACCCAGGGGTCCCTACACTTTTAATCCTGAAAATATTTCCATTGTATTAGAGTTTTGACTTCATATCATTTTTTTCCCAGCCTCCTTGCCCTTTTTTTTTTTTTTTTTTTTATAAGGAGCAAAGTGCCTAAAGAAGAGAGTATTGGATTGGACAGCAGAGCTAGGAGTTTTAGTTCCTCCTCTGCTACTTATTAATACATCTGTGACTTGAAGCATGTTAATCTCTTTGGGCTTCAGTTTCCTATGTAAAAGATGAGAGCCTATTTGATCTCTAAGGTCCTTCCAAGTTGGAGATTCTGTGGCTACCTCCCACTTCAGAGTAGTTCTCTAGGATACATCCTTGTCACCCCTGACATTATGCTGCATTCTGCAACCTGAAATGATTATGTTCTGTGCATGATAATATAGGAATTAAGCTTAGGATATTTGTTCTGTCACTGGGAGCTATTTCATGAGCCTAGTTATAGTGGCAGAAATGCCTTCAGTCCTATACTTTGCATGCCATACATATTTTCCTGTTGATTGTTAAGATCTTTCTTTGACACTTGGTCACTGACAAAGGGCATATGGCAGCAAGCAGTATATACAACTTGAGTCTGGATTACCTTAAGAGTTGTGAATTTCAGAATTTATAATTGGAGTACCTTGCAGTCTGGAATCCACTTCACAAAAATGTTTGTTTTAAAGTTGTATAGGGACTAAAATTGTATAAATATGCTATTTAATCAACATATCTTCTATAACTATATATATAATATTTCAGAATTTATATGTATTACAATTTAATCTTTATATAAGTAGGAAAGTAAAAATGAGTATATAATAGTTGTCCAGAGTATTGACTGATTTTTATGAAATAAATTTGCTTTTGTTATTAAATTTGATCAAGCCATTGGTAGATTTATAAATCTTTTTTTATTGTAAGCATATTTAACAGGAAGTCATATCCTAACTAATATGTTACTTTCATGATTTAGTGCCTGTAGTAGAGGAACACCCGTCTCATGAGCAGATCATTTTGCTTCTTGAAGGCAAAAGTTTTCATCCTGTTACATTTGTCCTAAATGCTAATCTACTGGTGAATGTCAAGTTAGTATTTTGTAAGTAATGATTGATTTTTCTTTGCCTAAGTTGTGTGTAGGATTTCTGAATTTAATTAAATTTTGACTGGCAGCCATGAAAAGTAAGCAGCACTGGATGCTGATTTATCAGCTACATATGAATATAGATTTTGCAAATTTATATTCATTGGGACTTGAAAGCTTAAAGATTTTTACTAGTATCCTTCAAGTTCAGTCCTAGGTTATGGTTATGGGCTCCTAGCTGTACCTGATGCTTATGATACAGGGGACTGTATTGCATATAGCTTTTAGATATATTGAAATTTGGTAATTAAACAAGAATCCTGATTCAGTAGCAATAAAGACAGTTTTAAAGTAAGTGACATGTGACCTAATTAAAAGTAAGGAAGTAAATAATCCTCAGTACTCATCAATCTCTCAGCTTTTCATTCTCTGAAACAAACTTGATTCTTACCCACTACGTTTCAGCATATTAATGCATCTTTTAGTTTATTTTTATTTTAGTGTTATTTATTGACTCCATAAGATAGTCTTTCATCCTTTCTCTTTTTTACATTAATCTTATATGAATCAGTTTCAAGCTTTTTTGTGAAGAGAATTTTAGGAAAATAAGGAATTTGAAAAGTTGTGCTTCATACAAAGGACAACTATATTAGTTTCTCTGGTTCTTAGAAGTTGACATTTATAGTTGTATGCTTTTATCGCCTCAGATTCCTCAGACAAATATTGGTACTTCTCAACCAATGGATTGCATGGCTTGGGACAGGCAGAAATTATTATTCTGTTACTATGTTTGCCAAATGAAGATACTATCCCAAAGGACATCTTCAAACTGTTTATCACCATCTATAAGGATGCTCTGAAAGGTGTAGCATTTTATTTTGAACTATGCAGACTGGGGAATGGATAAATTAAAGTCATTTATGCTTTTGGCTATGCTAACTGTATTAAAGATTTATTTTGTGAATAGATTGCTGATTTCTTAAAAGATTTTAGTCGTTATTTTCAGTCTCCTTAAATCTAGCATTTTATGTAATTACTATCTTACAGTTTTTTTAATTTTAAAAATGGAAATATATTTGCTGCCTTGATTTTTTTTTTTATACTTGTCTATATACGTATCTTTATAAGATTGAGGTGGACATGATGAATTTTCACATGGTCATGCAGTAAAGGGAAAAATTTAAAACCACCCATGGTTAGAACAATTTTCAAATTTTTGTTCACCATTTCCAACTTCCAGGAATAACTGAGCTTTGTGCATACAAGTTACTCAATAGATGCTTCTTCAAGAGTGGAAATAAAAAAAATTCCATATCGCTGTTATTTAAGAAAGTTTATACTGAGACATTCAAACTCAGAATGCCTTTTAAAACAACTTAAAATCTTTTTTATTCATGATTTTATTTCCAGGAAAATACATAGAAAATTTGGACAATATTACTTTTACTGAGAGTTTTCTCAGTAGCAAGGATCATGGAGGATTTCTGTTTATTACACCTACTTTTCAGAAACTTGATGATCTGCTATTACCAAGTAATCCTTTTCTTTGTGGAATTCTTATTCAGAAGCTAGAGATTCCCTGGGCAAAGGTTTTTCCTATGCGTTTAATGTTGAGATTGGGTGCAGAATATAAAGGTAAGTTTTAGAATAATAAGTTAATCACATAGGTTTAAATGTACTAAATATAAAATAAGAATTTCAGGGATATCATTAAAATCAAAGTTGATTTAAGGGGACTGTTTTTGTTCTGATATACTTTTAAAATTCTAAGATAGAATTTTACCAAATAAGTTGACTAGATAGCCTTGGTATGTCACGAAGGTTCTAGATGTTCATAATTATATTAACTTACCTTAAAAATTGTTTATTATTTCAGAACAAAATATTGAAACATTGGAAAGTTTTCTTAAAAGCTCACATTATAGGGAGTTCATTTTGTTATGTTTCTTACATTTTAAGAAGGTAAATGATTTCTCCTCTGAATTAGTGTACATTATAAAAGCCAGATATGAAGGATTGTGAATAATGGTCCCAGTTTATGGTTATTTCTAAGTCAAAATCATTTTTAGTGGGTTTTTTTTTTCATTTTTAGTGTTAAAATTTTTGAATTCCCACCCTTTTTCCCTGACTTTTTTCAAGAAATTATTTATTGCATGTAAAGTGTATCTAATGAAGTTTTAGGCATTTGACTCTAATATAATTAAATAGGTATTTTCTTGGAGGAAAATTAAATGTAGGGGATTTACAAAATATTTCAAAATGGACAAATTCAATGAAAGAGATATAAATCTATTTGGCAAATTTATTAAACTCTGATTTTGGAGGAGCAGTCTTTACCATTTAGGATTGATTTATTTAAGATTTATTTAATTTTTTGGAAGATTTTATTTATTTATTTATTTATTTATTCATTCATTCATTCATTCATTCATTCATGAGAGACACAGAGAGAGAGAGAGAGAGAGAGAGAGAGAGGCATAGACACAGGCAGAGGGAGAATCAGGCTCCATGCAGGGAGCCTAGTGTAGGACTCGATCCTGGGACCCCAGGATCACACCCTGGGCCGAAGGCGGCGCTAAACCACTGAGCCACCCAGGCATCCCAAGATTTATTTATTTATTTTAGGGGGGGCATTAAGAGCACATGTGAGCCAGGGGAGGAGCAGAGGGAGACAGAGAATCTTAAGCAGACTTCCCACTGAGGGTAGAGCCTGGCTCAGGACTTGATCTCAACCGTGAGATCATGACCTGAGCTGAAAACAAGAGTTGGACACTTAACCAACTGAGCCACCCAGGCAGCCCACCATTTTAGGATTTAAATATGTAATGCTGTTGTGTAAGAAGTGTCAAAATTTTTCATCTCAGGTGTTTTACAGGGTAAACTACAGAGCTTAAGAAAGTTTATTTTGCGTTGTTTCATCCATTCAGCCTGATATTTTGCCTCTGCTAAAAATTTTTTGAATCCTATTTTTATGGAAAGTTAGGTCAAAAATAATCTTAAGTCATTATGGAACATGTAATTAGGTCAAAAATAATCTTAAGTCATCATGGAACATATAATTTATAAGTTTGACCGGTATTTTGGTCAGTATCACTTCTAGATACTAAATCTGTTTTTCTCACACACGAAGAAGGAGAATCATGAAGCAACTTATGGGACTTCTTAAAAGATCACAGGGGTTGGAGCTGCAAAGCTAGGATAGCTGTTGAGTGACCATGAGGATAATAATCACCAGTTATACAGGTTTTTCCCACCATTCAAAAGTAGAACATTCCTATGAAACCTTTTGTAAGCCAAAATGGCTTTTAATTCAAAGAAACCATTACCATGTCTTTTTTGTTGTTGTTTAAAGATTGATTGATTGATTGATTGATTGATTGATTTGGGGGGGGGAGCAGAGAGCGGGGGGCACAAGCAGACTCTGCACTGAGAGTGGAGCCTGATCCAGGGCTCAATTTCATGCCCTGAGTCAAAATCAAGAGCCGAATGCTCAAACAACTGTGCCACCCAACCACCCCAACCATTACAATTTCCTAAACACAAAAATCTGTTTCATATTTCAGTTAGTGAAAACAGGTCTTTTGTAAAAGCAAAGTGGTTAAAGCAAACTTTTGGTTAGGGGGAAACCTGTACATAGAAGTTAATTAGTCTTAGCTGTTTTTTGAGTTCATTGTGTACTGCTGGATTTGAAATATACTGACATTTTGATGTTATTGGTGCCCATGCCTCTAGATATGAACTTGGAAGTGTGATATATGTATATGTATTTGTTAGAGATAATGGATATATAGAAGATCTAATGACAAAAGTTAAAGACCCAAGATTAAAAACTGAAAATAGTGGTCTGAAATTAGTAATGTTCAAGTGGGGATTATCTACACTTGTTGAGACTATTTGGAATAGCATTCACTATTGGATTAGATGATTTATAAGGGGGACGCCTGGTGGCTCGGTGGTTGCGCGTCTGCCTTCAGCTGAGGTCGTGATCCCAGGGTCCTGGAATCGAGTCCCACATTGGGCTCCCCGTGGGGAGCCTGCTTCTCCCTCTGCCTGTGTCTCTGCCCCTCTCTCTGTGTCTCTCTCATGAATGAAAATTTTTTTAAAAAAGATTTATAAGGTCTCTTTATAATTCTGACAGAGTATCTAAGTTATAACCTTTCGAAAATACTGTTTCAAATAAAGTGACCTCAATCAAGTTGTTAAGGATGCTCCTTCATTCATAAAAGATGGAGTAAAAAGGCATCATTTATCTTAATCATATCTATTATCATTTTAATATTTTTTTACACTAATGTCCTTTTTTTTTTTTTTTACAATCTGCACCCTCTGTCCTCTAAATAATTTAGTTATCCTCTTAAAAACTAAAAAATAGGGGCTCCTGGGTGGCTCAGTCAGTTAAGCATCTGACTTTGGTTCCAGTCGTGATCTCAGGGTCCTGGGATTGAGCCCCATATTGGCCTCCTGGAAGGGAGTCTGCCTCTTTTTCTGCTCCTCCACTCCTCGCCCACTTGTGCTCTCTGACTCTCAATAAATTTTAAAAAATTCTTAGAAAACAAAACAAAACTAAAAAATATGTTGGTATAACAAAGTGTGAGTTACTATGACTTAAATTTTTAAAAATAGATCATGTCATGTAATGTATTTTCTTAGAATTTTAAGGAAGTATATTGATATAAAAGGTATGAGAGAGGTTTGTTTGCTTAATGACCTAGGCTGAGAACTGAAGTGTAGAAAGCCTTCTGCTTTTTATCATTATAGAAATGTCTTACCTTCCTCTTTCCACCTTTTCTTCCAGAAGCCCTTGTACATTTTCAACCAAATACTTTTTCCTTTTTAGTGAATAATATTTATAGAAAAAGAAAGAAATATTTAAAGAAAGAGAAGAGTAGTCAGGTGATAGACTCCATGTTCGTTCTATTTCTCTACATTGCCTTCTCTGACTCTGTGTGCCCCTTTTATCATGCTGACCCAAGAACTATAAAAGTTTACTTACGTCTATAAATTAATACAATTGAGCATTCCTTAAAAATCTTGAATTCTTCATATTTCTCTTTAAATTATCAGAACTTTATAGAGTTCTATCCAGTTACTGTAATTTTCCAGCCATTATCATTTTCTGGGAACACTGTGTATAATGAAAAGATTAAGTGCTTTGGAATCAAGCAAGCCTAATTTCAAATCTATTTCACTGGTTATTAACTTAGTCACCATAAGCAAGTTTAATAATCTCTATGTCTTTACTCTCCCATCAGTAAAGTAGGAATAGACTTATTTGCCTCACTGGGTTGTTTTAGGGCTTAAATAAGATCATGTATGTAAAGTTCCCAGTTCAGTGTAGTATCCAGTAAATACATACTGTAGGTTAATGTATCTTTCATTTTCCCCAAATGATTATTAGGTAGTATTTATCCATAATGTTTGAGAAATGAGAATTAAAAGTAATAAATTCAAGACTTTTGGGGTTTTTATTGAAAGTAACCAGTTTTCCTTTCTTGTGTATAGCATATCCTGCTCCTCTAACGAGTATCAGAGGTCGGAAACCTCTTTTTGGAGAAATAGGACACACTATTATGAACTTGCTTGTTGTGAGTAATCAAACTATTAAGTGTTTTTACATTGTTACTTTAAAATTTTATTTAGGTTACTTTACATATAATTTATTTATATGTAAATAAATTATATTTATAACAATAAATTTATATTTATTTAGCATATTTTCCTATTTTAATTTGGTATAATGTAAGTTCATTTATAATATAAATTTATTTAGCATAAGTGGGCTCTGTTTTAAGTAAATTGCTTTTTAGGACACATCTTCTAATTTATGTGTACCTGATTGTAATTATCTTTTGATTCATTCTGCTGTGGTGTTTTCACATTTAGGTAATATGAGATCTGCACAGTTGTAGTGTCAGTAAAAGTGTGTTAGTATACTAAGTTAGTTTGGTGATTTTGAGCAAATTGTAGCCCAGGTTTCCTCATTTGTAATGGGAAGAATTGAATTAAATAATCTCAGGTTCCCTCCTACCTACCTCTTTTTTCTGTAATTGTTTTATCTGTAACCGTAGAAAAGTATTTGAGTGGACTTTCGTTTATACAGGTTTACTGAGAAGACTTATTTTGGAAGATCTGTAATTAGAAAGAGATTACCCCCAGATAGTACAGAATTCTTCCTGAGAATGATATTCTTTATTTCTATTGTGGAGTAGTTGGAAGGATTAGTTGTTTTTTTCAGTTGATACTGCTTTCTGGGTGGCATTTTGATAGTTATGTATCTACCACAAGTCTTAAAATGATGGACACTCTTAAAAAAGGATTTAATGAGTAGATAAAATGCTAATGGATAATTTAAGGCTTATGGAAATATCATTATTTTATATGTAGGACCTTCGGAATTACCAGTATACCTTGCATAATATAGATCAGCTATTGATTCATATGGAAATGGGGAAGAGCTGCATAAAAATACCTCGGAAAAAATACAATGATGTAAGTTTAACTTCTTCATGCAGATTTTAAAGATAACTATTGAACATTAGATTTCTTTAAGATGTGTTAAATTGGCAGCCCGGGTGGCTCAGCCGTTTAGCACTGCCTTCAGCCCAGGGCGTGATCCTGGAGACCCAGGATCAAGTCCCACGTCAGGCTCCCTTTTATTAATGGACAAAATGAAAAATAAAAAAATAAGATGTGTTAAATTTATTTTGAATCAGACTGTCTAATACATAATGGCAAAAAATATTTTTGAAATTTTAGATTTGTTTTCTAATGGACTTGTTTTTTGTTTTTTATTTTTTAAAAATGTTATTTATTCATGAGAGACACAGAGAGAGAGAGAGAGGCAGAGAAATAGGCAGAGGGAGAAGCAGGCCCCAGCAGAGATGCCGACGTGGGACTCGATCCCAGGACCCCGGGATCATGCCCCGAGCCAAAAGCAGGAGCTCAATCCCTGAGCCACCCAGGAGTCCCAAGGGACTTGTTTTAATCCTGTTATTTACAACTTTTTCTTTACTATTTTATCTATTAATTGGGTGATTTTTATCTTAAAACATATGTTTCCATCACATTCTTAGAGTTGTCCAGACCAGAGCTTGATAATTATGAAGCAGGTCAGAAATGTGGCCCTTTGAATGATTGTAACTAATAAAGAAATAACATGTTAGTAGTGTTTCTAAATAAGTATTGTTTTTTTTTCCAGGTAATGAAGGTTATAAATTCTTCTAATGAGCATGTCATTAGCATTGGAGCCAGTTTTAGTACTGAAGCAGATTCTCACCTAGTCTGTGTACAAAATGATGGCATTTATCAAACACAGGCCAACAGTGCTACTGGCCATCCTAGAAAAGGTAAGTGTTGATTCCTAGTATTAATCTGTAAAACTACCTCAATATATGGAATTCCTTTTAAAGGGGAAATATATTATATTTTTTACTTATTTGCTAAATTGATGGTAATAATATAGTATGCTTTAACATTTTAGCTAAACAGATTAAAAATAGCTTCTAATTTGTTTTTTTTTTTTCCCCCTTGGGCTACATTAGGTTTAAAGACTTGAACACTGTGTTTATCTTGGTATCTTCAGGTTTAATTTATCCCATATGATGGGACTCTTATTTTCAGTAATTTCTCTCTGGAATGAGATGTTTGTCACTTTTGTTTGCTCTCTGTTCTAACTCCTTTTAGGAGAGTATAGTCTGGATAAGGATGAAGAATGATTTATAAAACTATAAGTGGTTGGGGATCTAGAAATGGTAAAGATGGTGGAGTAGCATATGTGAGTAACATTACTCTCAATTCTGGCTGAATGGCTTCAGTGACTACTGTGATTGCCAAATCCTTGCAATAGAGGGCCTAACAAATTGAAAGTTAAGTGGAGATGAGTATTCATAAAATTAATACATTTTAAAATAACACTTAAAATAGTCTGACATCCTGGCTGCTAATAAAATAGCAGCTTTTGATTATAAGGGTAATATATACTTACATGCTAAGTTTGGAAAATATGTTTTAAAAAGTAACAAAAGAAAAATATGGCCTTTATGGACATTTAAATATATTTTCTGCTTATATTAGTATATATCTATTAAATAGATGGTTTTATATTGGATATTTACACTTTTGTATTTTTCTAACTTATGTCATTAATACTTTTGTTATTAAAATGTAACAACTATTTAATATTTGTTTGTTGAATAAGTATATGTATTATGAAATTTGAAAGTTATAAGTGGAAAATCTCCTTTCCTCCCTGGATGCTGAGGCTACCCTTTTCTCTTCCGTACAGGCAACCCAAACCAATGTTATCAGTTTTTTGTATATCATTTCAGAAATGTCTTTGCTTGCAGGAATATGTAAGCAAACACATATTTTTCTACTTTTTAATTTTTATTTTTATATATTTTTTAATTTTTAGGAAATTTCTTCCACTTTTTTAAACAAGTCCTAACATGCATTACATTCTTGCTTTTTCTTTTAATACACCTTGGAGATGATTCTGTTAGTATAAAAAAAACCTTCTGCATTCTACATAACTTTTCACTTTATATGTGTACATCATTTAATTGTCTCTTACTTAACGGACATAGTTGTTACCAGTTCTTGTTTATTTATAAAATTGAACTGTGAAACCTTGTATATATATGTGCCATTAATTCCTGGTTGTAGAATTGATGTGTCAAAGGATATATGTATTTATAATTTTAATAAGTAATTATCAAGTTGTCTTCCATAGAAGTTTCTCTGATTTGTGCTTTTACCAATGATGGATATTTGATTTCCCATACTCTCACTGGCACAAATACAAACATTTTAAGTAGTACAATAGCCATTAATTATTATATACAAACATTATATAGCCTTTATGCAATATTTTATCTTAATTTGGTTTAGTTTGGGTTTTTTTTTATTAGCTTTCTAATATAAGTGGTATGGGCATGGCATTTATCAAGTAGTTAAGTGTACCATGCTCCACATTATACATTTAACAAATATATAGCATTTTAAAAAGGCAAGTTAAAACATAAATGTATTTTTCTGATCAGTGACAGGTGCAAGTTTTGTGGTATTCAATGGAGCTCTAAAACCATCTTCAGGATTTCTTGCTAAGTCCAGCATAGTTGAAGGTATGAGTTTCATCTTTAGGATTGTTTTAATGTAAAGATGTTTTCCATTTATTTTAAAATGTATTTGATACTTTAAAAGAACATATGTAAGTTACAAAGCACAGTACCACAAACTTAAGTGAAATCCTTACCCAGGGGCAGCCCAGGTGGCTCAGCAGTTTAGCGCTGACTTCAGCCCAGGGCCTGATCCTGGGGACCCGGGATTGAGTCCCACGTCAGGCTCCCTGCATGGAGCCTGCTTCTCCCTCTGCCTGTGTCTCCACCTCTTTCTCTCTCACTCTCTCTGTGTCTGTCATGAATAAATAAAATCTTAAAAAAAAAAAATCTTACCCAGCTCAAAAACTAAAACATGACCTATATTTGGGTCTGTGTTAAGGATGGCAACTCTGCCATAACCTGCTCTTCCTGCCTCTACAGAGCCTACAAGTCAGTCTGAGGTGAGAGCTTACGGTATTTCTTTAGCATGCACACACCCTGAGCATGTACACAGTATTGTACATGTGTGTGGCTTCCTAAATTCCCAAAAGTATGTTAAAGCTTTTCAAAGCCCGTATGGACATCTCATTCCTCAGCTTTTCCTTTTAAGTATTTGGTTGGCCTATTTACGTCTACTATAATCTGCTGTCACAGGTAGCTTGAGATGTTAATCATTGGGTTTTGATTGTTTTTGACAGATGCACCCTGAGAAAAGACTTTTGCACTAGCCAAAATACTCAACAAGGCAAAAAATGATAATTCTCTGATAATGAGACTTTGAAAGGGCTCCAACCTCCTTTTAGCCTTTCTGGTGGCTACCAGGCTATTGATTTTCACCATGATTGCAGGCTGTTGGTTCTTGAGGCTCCCACTAAGCTAGAGAGGAAGGAATGGGAATAAATTAACACAAAGCACAAAGTTTGCTGTTCTTATGAAGATCCAGCCATTTTTCTTGAATAAATACTCCACAGATTGCTGCAAGCCTTTGGTTAATTTCCAGAGTTCTGAAAAAGTTTTTTCTGTTAATTAGTTTCGTTGTTCTTATTTTGGAGGAGAGTATTTTTGGAGGTTCTTTAGTCTGCTCTTTCACTAATGTCGTTCTCCATACTATTTCAAACAGCTTTATAGGAAGTCCTCCCATCTCTGAGCCACACACATATTTTATTTCTGTATTTTTGTTTTATAATCAGCTATACTGCTGAACTCTTAATTTAAAATAATTTACCTATAGATTCTTTTAGAGTTTCTGTGTAGCTCAGTATATCATCATTTAATAATGGTAATTTTGTTTCTTTCTTTGTAGTCCTTATGGCTTTTATGTTTCTAGTTTATTGGTTAGGTTTTCCAGTTGAAGCAGTGATTGCAAATGCTCTTGTCTAGATCCATTTTTGTCAAATAATACTTTCTAAAAATAAGTGAGTTTTTATGATTCAATTTGCTATGCCATATCTGCCCTTTTGATGATGATGTGAGGTATCCAATTACATTTTTTCTTACTTCTTATCACATATCTTAAAGCTTTTTTATGTTTTCTGTTTTGTTTTTCATCATAAGTGTAACTCTTCAATCCCCATCACCTATTTCACCCATTCCTCCCTCCCTCCTCTCCTCAAATAACCATCAGTTTCTTCTCTATAGTTAAGATCTGTTTCTCAGTTTATCTTTTCTTTTCCTTTGCCAATTTGTTTTGTTTCTTAAATTCAACATGTGAGTGAAATCATATGGTATTTGTCTCTCTCTGACTTATTTTGCTTAGCGTTATACTCTGTAGCTCCATCTACATTGTTGCAAATGGCAAAATTTCATTCCTTTTTATGATTAATACTCCATTGTGTGTGTATGCATACACATATACGTAGCACATATTCTTTATTCATCTTTTGATGGACACTTGGGCTGCTTCGGTAGTTTGGCTGTTGTAAATAATACTGCTATAAACAAAGGGGGGGTGCACATATCCCTTTGAATTAGTGTTTTTGGATTTTGGGGGTAAAATACACAATAGTGCAATTACTGGATTATAGGGTAGGTCTGTTTTTAATATTTTTAGGAACCTCCATACTGTTTTCCACAGTGGCTGCACCAGTTTGCATTCTCACCAACAGTGCATGAGGGTTCCTTTTTCTCTACATCTTTGCCAAACCTTGTTTCTTGCATTGTTGATTTTAACCATTCTGACAGGTGTGAGGTAATATCTCATTATGGTTTTGATTTGAATTTTCCTGATAATTACTGCTGTTGAGCACCTTCTCATGTGTCTGTTGGCCATCTGGATGTCTTCTTGGAGATGTGTCGGTTCATGTCTTCTGCCCATTTTTAATTGGCTTATCTGTTTGCTGGGTGTTGAGCTACATAAGTTCTTTAGTCTCTTCAATAAATGGTGTTGGGGAAGCTGGACCACTTTATTATACCATACATAAAAATAAACTCAAAATTGCTTAAAGACCTAAATGTGAGGGATGCCTGAGTAACTCAGTGGTTGAATGCCTGCCTTTGGCTCAGGGTGTGTTCCCGGGTTTGAGTCCCACATCAGGCTCCTTGCAGGGAGCCTGCTTCTCCCTCTGCCTGTGTCTCTGCCTCTCTCTGTGTGTGTCTCTCATGAATAAGTAAATGGAATCTTTAAAAAAAAAAAAAAAAGACCTAAATAGGAGACCTGAAACTCTAAAAATCCTTGAAGAGAGTATAGGCAGTAATTTCTCTGACATCAGCCATAGCAACATTTTTCTAGCTATGTCTCCTGAGGCAAGAGAAATAAAAGTAAAAATAAACTATTGGGTTTGCATCAAAATAAAATGTTTCTGTCCAGTGAAGGAAACAAAACTAAAAGCCAACATCCTGAATGGGAGAATCTATTTGCAAATGATGTATCACATCATCTGCAAATACTTCTTCCTTACCAGTTTGGCTGCTTTTTATTTTATGTTATCTGATTGATGTGGCTAGGATTTCTAGTACATTGTTGAATAAAAGTGAGAGTGAAAAAAATAAATAAAATAAAATAAAGTGAGAGTGGACATCTTTGTCTTGTTCCTGACCTTAGGGGAAAAGCTCTCAGTTTTTTTTTTTTTTTTTAAAGATTTATTTATTTATTCATGATAGACATAGAGAGAGAGAAAGAGGCAGAGACACAGGAGGAGGGAGAAGCAGGCTCCATGCACCGGGAGCCTGACGTGGGATTCGATCCCGGGTCTCCAGGATCGCGCCCTGGGCCAAAGGCAGGCGCCAAACCGCTGCGCCACCCAGGGATCCCCAGCTCTCAGTTTTTTACCACAGAATATGATGTTGGCTGTGAGGGCTTTATTATGTTGAGGTATGTTCTCTCTAGACCTACTTTACAGAGTGCTTTTATCATGAATGGAAGTTGTACTTTGTCAAATGCTTTTTCTGCATCTATTGAAATGATCATAGGATTTTTTAAATGTTTTACTGTTTTTTTTGTTTTTGTTTTTGTTTTTGTTTTTGTTTTTTGTGGTAGGTTTTGATTTTGCTCCATTTTTCAGGGCAATAGAGCCCTGTGGCCTCAATTCTCTGATCTAAAAATTGTTTGTTTTCAGTTTGTCATTTGTCTTGTTTTGAGGATGGAAGTGACAACTTCCAGGCTCTTTATATGTTGGAGCAGACACCAAAAGTCATATTTTTTGTAATACAAGTTTGCTGGCTTTCATTGATCTGAAACTGTCCTTATTTCTTTTTCTTTCTTTTTTTTTTTTTTAAGACTGATTTATTTATTTGAAAGAGAGTATGCAGGATCCCTGGGTGGCGCAGCGGTTTGGCGCCTGCCTTTGGCCCAGGGCACGATCCTGGAGACCCGGGATCGAATCCCACGTTGGGCTTCTGGTGCATGGAGTCTGCTTCTCCCTCTGCCTGTGTCTCCGCCTCTCTCTCTCTCTCTCTCTCTCCGAGTGACTATCATAAATAAAAAATAAAAAAAAATTTTAAAAAATGAAAGAGAGTATGCACACAGGTACACAATTAGGCAGAGTGACAGGCAGAGGGAGAAGCAGGCTCCCTGCTGAGCAGGGTGCCTGATTTTTTTTTTGGGGGGGGGGCCTCAGCCTCAATACCCTGGGATTATGACCTGAACCAAAGGCAGATGCCTAACCCACTAAACTATCCAGGCGCTGCTGCAAAGCTGTCCTTATTTCATTCTTATTTTTTGAAGGATTTTTTTTTTGCTAGATAATTCTTTGAAAGTTTTTATTTTCCTTAAAGATGTCCCCTCATCTTTTGGCCTCCATCATTTCTAATAAAGTTAGTATAATTTTTTATGTTTGTTTTCCTTTAGTTAATATGCCCTTTTCTCCAGTCTGTTTTCAAGATATCCTCTTTTTCTTTGGTTTTCACCAGCTCTACGGTGATGTGCCTTAATGTGGTCTTCTTTGTATTTCTCCTGCTTGGCATTTATGGAGCTTCTTAGACATGTGTATCAATATTTTTCATCAGATTTGGGGAATTTCTTACCATTTTTAATTTTTTTAATATTCCAATCTTTTTCTCCTGGGAGATATCTATATATTTATGTCTGTATATATGTATGTATTTATATTTATAGATATATCTGTTTTATACCAATTCTTGGATCCTTGGTTTTCTGTTTATTTTTCTTTAATCATTTTTCTCCAGGTTTTTTAGTTTGGAAAATTGTTATTGACCTTTCTTCATGTTCCCTGAGTCTTTCTCTTGCCATCTTCAATGTACTATTAAGCCTTTCCATTGAGTTTTCAATTACACTTTTCAGTTCTAGAATTTCCCTTTGGGTTTTTTCAGTTTCTTTTTTCTTTTTTCTTTCTTTCTTTCTTTCTTTCTTTTTTTTTTTTTTTGTTAAGATTTTTAAAATCTGTTTATTCGTTTAGCCCATATTTGCTTTTCACTTTTTGAATGTTTTGCTTTAGGTCTTTGAAAAATTTTAGAATAGATGTTTTAAAGTGTCTGTGTATTTAACCCACTGTCTTGGCTGTCTGTCTCATGGTTGCTTTCAGTTGTATAGAGGCTCACATGATTTTGTGGTTCTCTCTGATAATTTTTGATTATGTACTTGTCATTGTTAATATGTTTTAGAGACTTTAGATCCTATTAGCTTTTTTTGAAGAAGGCTTATTTATGTTTAAGCAGGCATTTTTATGTATTCTGTACTTTTCACTTTGTTAACAGATGAATCTGTGGAACTCCTAAGGTGTTTACAATCTGGCAGGACTCATTCTCTAAATCCATTTTGCCTACAGATTTTGTAAGGGCTTTGTTTTTGCTTTGCCACAGTGCAAGTTAATGAGGTATCTCTACTGTGGTTGCATCAGACTGTCAGTATCCTCCATCATTGCTTGATTTCTAGTATCTCTGTTCTGGTCCCAACCCAAATAGCTGTTCCCTATTAGGCCTCATCTAGTCTCACTTTATTAACATGTCCTCAGTTCTAGTTCAAGGACTCAAAGGGACCCTTATTCACAGTCTCCTGGTGCCTTCCTTTTCAATGTTTTGACCCCAGATTCCAGGCTTCTCCAAGCTTTTTTTTTTTTTTTTTTAAGATTTTATTTATTTATTCATGATAGTCACACAGAGAGAGACAGAGAGGCAGAGACACAGGCAGAGGGAGAAGCAGGCTCCATGCACCGGGAGCCTGACGTGGGACTTGATCCCGGGTCTCCAGGATCACGCCCCGGGCCAAAGGCTGGCGCCAAACCGCTGCGCCACCCAGGGATCCCGCTTCTCCAAGCTTATCTCTGATTTCCCAGCCCAGTGTGGCCATTGTAGGTTTAATGGGTCACCATGTGGAAATTGTCTCAAAGCAAATAGCCTGGGCAGTTATTTGTAGGCTTACTTGTTGAATTTTTCTCTAGGAACCAAAGTATATTTCCTGTTGTTCAGTACCTAAAAACAGTTGCCTTACACATTTTGTCTGGTTTTATGGCTAGGCAGTTATAAAAGGGCAGTTTTTCATCAGTAGTTTCATTATGGTCAGTAATGAAAAATATCACCATTATTTGTGTAACTATTTAAAAAAAAGGATAGTCCTTAACTTTGAAATATTTTTCATATTTCCTAGTAGAAAACAATCATTAAGATTATTTAACAGATGATATAGAACTTTTATCTTACACAGAAAATACTTTGATAGCAAATTTTATGAATTAGACCTATAAATTGATATTTAATAAAAGGAATGTGAAACATAAATCATTTTTAGATGGCTTAATGGTACAAATAACGCCAGAGACCATGGATGGCTTGCGGCTTGCTCTACGAGAACAGAAAGACTTTAAAATTACATGTGGGAAAGTTGATGCTGTAGACCTAAGAGAATATGTGGATATCTGCTGGGTAGATTCTGAAGAAGAAGGAAACAAAGGGTATGAATTTTTTTTTTTTTTACTAAAATATAATTGAGGGGCACCTGGGTGGTTCAGTTGGTTAAGTGTTCGTCGTGATCCCAGGGTCTTGGGATCTATCTTAAAAAATAATAAAAAATAAAATGTAATGGATTTGATGGAGGGGGAAGGATAAAAATATCTTGCTAGCAAATTAAGCATTTTCTGAGTAAATATAGAATTATACCATTAATTTAAATGCTTGTATGCTACTGAACGTAGTCTATTTTTTCAAACATGTACCTAACCAGTCTCATGCGTATTTTCTTGGCCAGGATACTGTAAACTATTAAAGGGTGGTTGGTTTGGGAGGGGACAGTGATAAAATGTGCTTATGTAGTAGTGTGACTTTGATGCCAAGGTTTTGGAAGGCAAGATACTTTTTCTGTTTTTTCATATCTATTTTTGTGAAGTAAGTAAAAGATTCCTTTGGATGTTTGTTTATTCTGTATTATATTGGTTCACTTAAATATAACAACTGAGGGACACCTGGGTGGCTCAGTGGTTAAGCATCTGCCTTTGGCTCAGGGCATGATCCTGGCGTCCTAGGATTGAGTCCCACGTCGGGCTCTCTAAATGGAGCCTGCTTCTCCCTCTGCCTGTGTCTCTGCCTCTCTCCCTCTGTGTCTCTCATGAATAAATAAAATCTTTAAAAATATATATAACAACTGAATTTAATAATACATATATTGGAGGTCTTATAGAATATTCCTGCCACTCCTTTTTTTCAATTACCATTTTTTTTCTTTTTTGGAGATTGGCTCAAAGGTCTGGATTAAAGAAGGAAAAAAAATAGCTTAATGCTGAGGGATTCCAAAATAAAGTTTTTTAAATTCATGCAACAGCTTTTCTGTTAGGAAACTAAAGCATTTTAAACCTGAGATCTAAACTGGGCGTAAGAAGGAGTAGATATTATTTGCTGTACAATGAAGAAATCTTGGTAAATGAATGGACTATAGTTTTAATTATTTTGTATGTAATTGAGTTACCTTAGTGCTATAAATTTATATTTTTAGTATTTTTCTCCTTATTTGTTCAAATCTAATAATTCATTTCATAGAAGGCATTTTGGTACTAATAATACTACTGTATTATGTTTTATTCTATAGTGTTATTAGTTCAGTGGATGGGATATCATTACAAGGATTTCCAAGTGAAAAGATAAAACTGGAAGCAGATTTTGAAACCGATGAGAAGACTGTAAAGTGTACTGAGGTGACTGAGAAAGATTCCTTCTCTTTATGTGTTGTGTTTGGATGTGGGGTTTTTTTGGGTTTTGTTTTTTTTTTTAACTTGGGAGATTTCTCATTGCAGTTTATTAATACTTTTTACATTATATCTGGAAACACACACATATTTTCACCCCACACTGCCTTCTTTATACCAGATTTGGATTTCCATAAGATTATTTCAGGCTATTGTATGGTGGTACTCCCTGCCAGTTCACAGTTAAGTTTTGGAAGCATTGCCATCTTTATACAGCATATTTATTTGACCATGTTATTTTCATTTTTCTCTTATTTTACAAAATTATTTTTAATTTACATTTATTTATTTACTTATTTATTTTAAGTAGGCTCCACGCACAGTCTATTTAATGCCGGGCTTGAACTCATGATCCCAAGATCAAAACCTGAGCTAAGATCAAGAGTCAGATGCTTAACTGAGCCACCCAGCACCCCCCAAAATAAACTATTGTATAGATACCAGTTTATAATCAGCATTCACAAATGAAAATTATTTTTGCATGTCCCAACTTTTTTTAAACGAAAAGGATATGAAATTATTGACTCTCAACTCCTTAGTCTACCTCCGTACTCCTTCTCACTCTGCCTCCAGGGTCAGGCAATCAGTGTTACTAATTTCTTTTATATTCCCTGTGATTCTATCTATGTACAATATGGATAGAAACTATACAGGATGTAGAAATTATAGAACATTATTTTTTTTTGTTTGATCTTAATTTCATTAAGATGTCCTTACAGGAAGGTGAGCTTATAGGGTAGACTCAGTATACTTTTCTAAACTGAATTAACAGAGCTTTTGTTGCTACAGGTTAATTTTAGGTAAAAATAGCTAAGTCATACCATATTCCATAATCTTTGGTTTTAAGCTTTTACTACCTACGGATCAAGATATATTTATAGGGGGGATCCCTGGGTGACTCAGCTGTTTAGTGCCAGCCTTCAGCCCAGGGCGTGATCCTGGAATTCCGGGATCGAATCCCACGTCAGGCTCCCTGCATGGAGCCTGCTTCTCCCTCTGCCTTTCTCTCTCTCTCTCTCTCTCTCTCTCTCTCATGAATAAATAAATAAAATCTTTAAAAAAAAAAAAAAGATATATTTACAGGGATGCCTGGGTGGCTCTGCGGTTGAGCGTCTGCCTTTGGCTCAGGGCATGATCCCGGAGTCTTGGGATCAAGTCCCACATCGGGCTCTCTGCGGGGAGCCTGTTTCTCCCCGTGCCTATATCTCTGTCTCTCTGTATTTCTCATGAATAAATAAATAAATCTTTTTTAAAAAAGATATATCTATTTACACATAGTGTTTTGTTTTTTCTTTTCACATAGTTTTTTTAACTAATGAATTTCTTGGCGCTAACTTTGGAATTTTATTAATTTTATTAATAAAGTTGAATTGAAAGTAGCAATTTTTAAAGCTGCTTTTAATCTTAATCATGACTTGTTTCCTAATTAAATACATTTCAGGTATTCTACTTTCTAAAGGACCAGGATTTATCTGTTTCAGCAACTCGTTATCAGTTTGCAAAAGAAATAGCCATGGCTTGTAGTGCTGCACTATGCCCTCATCTGAAAACTCTAAAGAGTAATGGGATGAATAAAATTGGCCTCAGAGTTTCCATTGACACTGATATGGTGAGACGTGTTTTTGTGATGTATTTTTGAAATGAATGTATCATATATTAAAATAATCAAAAGTTTCTTATTTAATCCTTTATTTGGGATGAATGAAGAAAACTAAAATTTGTTGAACATAAGCACGTGCTACACACTTCCTGTACATTATCTCCTTTACTCTTCACACCAGGGGTCAGCAAACTTTCTTGTAAAAGGCCAGATAGTAAATATTTTAGGCATTGTGGGCTATATGACGTTTTTTACAACTATTCAGTCCTGCCATTATAGTACACAGGTGGCCATAGACAGTATATAAACTAATGAGCTCACTATGTTCCAATGAACCTTTGTTTACTAAAACAACTAACTGGTGGGTCACATTGGCCCATAGGCCATAGTCTGTTGACCTCTGCACTGTAGTAATCCTGCTTGACAAGTAGGTTTTTAATTTTTTCATTCTGACTTTATTCTATATTCACATGATTTAAAATTACAAAAGTCTAAAAGTGTTAAAAAAGGAAAAAGTTAGTCTTTTCCATCCTATGTAAGGAAAAACCAGTTCTTCCCTATGTCTTTCTTTCCTGTGAGTCCTTTACTACTCATAGAAAATACTTCATTTCTGACACTTGTAGTCACCAGATATGTAGAGGGTTTTCTCCCTGTCAACAGGTTGGTAGTTCTCAGACACCAGCAGGATATCTAGGAATTCAACTCAGTTTTGACACCATCTACTCAGATAGCATCAGATCCTACACGTTAAGGGTTCAGTCCTACAAGACTGTACTCTCACACCCCTTCAGATGCTGATTAAAAGCCCAAGTTATTGACTGTGCTTCTGACCAATCAGCTATAAATCAGAAGTTCTAACAACTCCCTCCTTGGATTTAATTAATTTGCTAGAGCAGCTCGCAGAACTCAGGGAAACACACATGTTAACCAGTTTATTAAAGGATATACAGGAAAAGATATACTCATAGGGTGAGGTTTGGGAGGTTCTCCAGCATAGGTACTTCTGTCCCAGTGGAGTTGGGGTGTATCACCCTTCTGGTGTGGGTGTATTAGCTGGCCTAAAGCTCTCCAAACCCCCCACTATAGGGATTTTATGGAGGCTTCCTCATGTAGGCATGATTTAACTCAATTTTTTAACCCCTCTCTTCTCTCTCTGGAAGGTAAGGGGTAAGGGTTAAAAAATCTAGTTTCTAATCATAGCTTGGTCTTTCTGGTGACCAGTCCCCATCCAGGAGCCCACTCAGTCACCTCATTAGAACAACAGATACTGCTAGTGCTCTTATCACTTACGAATGTATAAGGGTTTTAGGAGCCCTGTGACATGGATGGTGTGAAATACAAATATTAGAACAAGAAATACTTAATCCCAGGGTTCTGGGATCGAGTTCCGCATCAGGCTCCCTGCATGGAGCCTGCTTCTTCCTCAGCCTATGTCTCTACCTCTCTCTCTGTGTGTCTCTCATGAATAAATAAAATCTTTTTAAAAAAGAGAACAGGGATCCTTGGGTGGCTCAGCGGTTTAGTGCCTGCCTTCGGCCCAGGGTGTGATTCTAGAGACCCAGGATCGGGTCCCGCATCAGGCTCCCTGCATGGAGCCTGCTTCTCCGTCTGCCTGTGCCTCTGCCTCTCTCTGTGTGTCTCTCATGAATAAATAAATAATAAATAAAATCTTTAAAAAAATAACAATAAAACCTTGGTTTTCTAGATTGTTTATGTATGCATTGAGAAGAAACCTAAAGTATGAAATAGTGGCATTTAAACAATTTTATGATATCTGTTGGAGATATAATTAAAATTTATATAGAAGATAAAAGAAGTATAGGGGAACGTAAAACATTTTTTGAGTGAATATGAAGTATTTCCTTAACATCCTTAAACTAAGTGACATTTTTAAATAGTTCATATTCATGTGCTGAGCTAAACAAGATTTCTTACTTTCTAGGGTTGACTTACCAAGATTTTTTTTTTTTCCAGGTTGAATTTCAGGCAGGATCTGAAGGCCAGCTTCTTCCTCAGCATTATTTAAATGATCTTGATAGTGCTCTAATCCCTGTGATCCATGGTGGGACCTCCGACTCTACTAGTTTACCATTAGAAATAGAATTAGTATTTTTCATTATAGAAAATCTTTTTTAGTGAAAGATGAGTCATTATATATTGCAAACTAATTTGTTAAAACTACATTCACTAAAGCTGAAATGCCACAAACACTAAAAGTAAATGTTTGCTGTTTGAAACACGTAAGTTTTGCTTTTTAGGCAGGAAATTATCTTTTTAAATCATTAGCACAATATTTAATTCTCTAAAAACTTAAGAGATCCCCAGTTTTTGAAGCTTTGACTTACTGCAAGTACTAAAAAGGCAAAGATTTCTTTTGTCTTAAATAAATTTGTAGCATTTACTGTGTCATTTAAATGAAAAGCCAAAGTATCTGCACTTATGTATACCTCGTTATACCAAGAATGATTTTAATGAAGGCTTTTTTCAGATATAACCTTATGAGGGAAATAGCTGTTATATATGCCAGTTACATTGCTGGTTACTAAAGTCTGTTAAAAATGAATTTCAGTGACACGATTTTCAGATCTTAGTCTTATATGATAATTCTTTGAGTAAGACAGATAATTTATTTGTAATAATTGGAGTGGAGATCTACCTCCATGATTAGATAAACTCTGATTATTTGGATTAAAATCAGAATTTTGCCTTCTTTTCTTCTCAAATTATATATATATATGGTTTTTTTTCTTGATTAAATGGGTATTCTTAAAATAATTGTGGGTGCTTCAGAATTTTGTGCTTCTATATTTAAGTACATTGTTTTTATAGCAAAACATGATTCAGTATGTGTTTTATAAGTCTTTAATAATTTATAAATAGGTAATATTTTTGTATTGCAGTGCATTATTTTTCCTCTTTCCTTCGAAAATATACCCTACTTTATTTATCACTTTTAAGAGTGATTGACAACAGGCCATATGACCCTTGATGAAGACTTATGTAGCAATAAATTAAGCCTGAAACAGGTTGTTTTTTTTTTTTTAAACTTCTTTACTTAAGAACTTTCTTGGCAAGTCTGCATATTTTCATTGACACTAATGTATTAAATATACATTTTAATGAACTAATTATTTTTGCATATTTTAAATTCTTTATATGATAGTTATTTTTTATAACAGGATATTAACATAAGTTAAATTCTATGTATTTGAAACTGTTACAGAACTTTCCTCTTCAAACAGCAAAGTTTTAAGTACATTGTGTTAAAAAAAAAAAAGTAAAGGGGATATTTTAGTTAGTCCTGTCATTTACATTATATAAAATATAATCATTATTTTGATGTTTTTTTATTCTTATATGGCAATATGTTTTTGTATCAAAAACACTCATTATATATCTCAAGAAAAAGAAACTACACTACATAGCCCTGACATAAGAAAAATACTTATGAAGCATCTCAATTTGATGACCAAGTCAGGGTTATAACTCAGGATATGAGGTCTCAGGCTAGGAGAGACTGAGAATTTTGCTCCACTGGTCATATGGTTCGTACTGAATCACTGTAGTACTAACCAAAGATACCCTATGAAGGAGATTATCAGTCTTCTGGAAGTAGTTACTTCATAAACAATGTAAAATGTTGCAGCTATTAAATAAAATGGCAACACAAAGTAACCTGTGAAATTTATTGCTATGGTGTAAGATAAAAACAATTGCATATCAAACTCAGTTTATGTTTTCTTTATATAGTGTGTTTATTTTGCAGTATAAGTAGTTGCACAGTCTATATATACTGAAATTATTTTATTTATTTATTTTTTATTTTTAGTAATCTCTACACCACCCGCCACCCTAAGATCAAGAGTCACATGCTCTTCTACTGAGCCAGCCAGGTGCTCCTGAAATTACTTAAAAATAACAAAATGGTGGAGAGCTCTTCCCATGATAGGATAGCTTTAGATTTGTTTTCATAAAGCCTCTACATTTAATGAAAATTGGAAAATGTGCCTTTGGAGGCACATTTTAAAGTATTATTTGTAGATATATAGTACGTTTCTGAATGTAGTTAACTTATTTGGTCATATTCTTCACATTGGTACTTACTTTGAAACTTTAATTTTTATAAAGGTGAAGAAATAGAATGGCTCTTTGTATTCAGTCCACAATGATCTGTTTTTGGTCTTAGGCTTTTTAATACTGGTCTCTTTCTCTGAATTTTGAAATATGAAGTGAAATCTAGCCCACTTGTTCTATGCAGCCACACAACAAACTTTGTCTATATACTAGTTATGTGCAGAGCACTTTGTTAGGCTTCTCTGGTTGAAAGATGATTAAGATAGTTCTTTCCCTTAGGAGCTGAATATATGATGCAGATAATTAACAAAGTAAAAGTAACTGCTGTAATGGAGATACGAATCTTGACTACATGGTTGGAAAGCAACCCAGAAGGATAGCCTCCTGGAGACAATAAGGAGAACTTGTTAGATAGTGGTCATTAAACTTGGCTAGGTAAGAGATAAAAACCCGAAAAGTAGGTAATATATAAAAAGATCGAACTTTCCCTTTTAAGACAATTTAAAGAGTTTTCTGTGTTATATGAATATCTTAACCTATGATTTAATCATAAAAGCAATAACCTGACTATGGTGTCTCAACTGTCTAATTTTATAACAGCTTAGATTCAGATACTGTTTTATAAGTAAAGAATAGACTTTTCTTTTTTTAGTCACAAGCATAACTTTGATAACTTGACTCACATTTTAATAGATAATATCCTGAAATAAACCAGAAACCTACAAATCCATCTTAGGTTTTAATTTCTTTGTGATTAAAAAATGTTTTATATAGGAGATATATATATATATATATACACACACATATATATGTATGATTCAGAAATCAGAAAAATATAAAAAATATTTTAAAAATCAATATACATTTTAACTTCCACCTTATATGTGTCTGCCTTGTTCTTCCTACCCTCCAATCTCAACCAGCTAATCATTTTTATTAGTTTCTTATGTCTTCCCACAGTTTAGGTGTAGTAGCAGCAAATACAAATAGATTTTTTTCCTCTTCTCATTTTTTATACAAAATGTAGCATGGAAAAAAAAAATGTAGCATGGTGTTTACATTGAAGAGCACATTCACTTCCTCAATTACTTTGAGTTATGAGGTTCATACCTAGAATCTTAAAGGTTTCATTCCTTCTCAGACCACTTTTACTCATGATTGATAAAAGCATATTAATTGCACAGAGGCAAGAAAAATTCTGTTACAGGAATTAGACCGTATGTTTCAAATAGGAAGACTATTTTTCTCATAAATTTTTTATTACTAAAATGTGTGCAAGTTTATTTTTTATTTATCTATGTTTAAAACCTTTATTTTTTTTCCTACCAGACACTAAGCCTTGCCATCTAAATTTATCTTTTACCACTTAACTGAGATTTTTTTTCCACATCAGATTTTTAGTAATTTGAGATCTTTATATTCTTTCTTTCTTTTGGATATATCTTGGAACAATTTAATATTTAACACCTTTTGGGAAATATTTTGCACATCTGCATCGATAAAATTACAACCATATTTTTAGGCTTTATACAACTGAAGAACTGGGTTTAACTCAATGCTTTGTTATGAACCTCTGAGTATAATAAAGGTTTTCTTTTTCTTTTCTTTCTTTTTTTTTTTCTTTTGGTAAAATACAGTGCTTACCAGCCTCCAAGATAACCCCCTCGTGATCTCTGCCTCCTGGTATTCATACCCTTGTGTAGTCCCTTCCCACAAGACATTATTGGTCTTTGTGATCAATAAAATATGGCAGAAGGGTTGGGATGTCATTTCTAAGATTATGTTGTAAAAAACTATCACTTCCATCTTTGGTACATTTCTCCCCACTTTCTTTTTGTCCCTTCTTATCCTTTCCTCTTCCCTCTGACCCTTACTCCCTATTAGATCAACTCATTCTTAGGGAAGCTAGCTGCCAGGTATGCTCAGCCCCATGAAGAAGCCAACTTGGCAAGGAACTGAAGCCAACAGCCATATGAATGGAAGTGGATTCTCCAACGTCAGTCAAGCCTTCAAATTGCAGCGCTGTCAAAAGTTTGCAACCTCATAAGAACCACCAAACTAAACCATTCTCAGATTCCCAAATCTCAAAATCTGTGTAAGATAATAAATGTTTTAAGATGCTAAATTTTCTGGTGATTTATTACATGCAGCAAATAATATGAGATAACTAAGGTACTTCTATTTTTGAGCAGTTATACATAAAAATTGCTAAAACTGAGTAATTGCTAACAGAATTAAACATTTTCTATCAACATGTGTGTATTACATGCCACAAGTAGCATGTGCTAAGTGCAGAGAATACCAATAAAAAGAGTAGGGTTTGCTCAAATAGGAACAAACATGCAGCTCTGGGAAACTTCTTGTTTCTGGTAATTGCACACCAGGATACTTAGATCCATGCTCCTGCTGAAAACTGAAGGTGATTAAAATATAAAAATCATCTTAAAGCATATCAAGACTGTAAGGAATGTTCAGTCCAAAAGGAAAGAAAAAGGGAAGGGGACGTGGGGTCCTACTGAGACAACCTTATGGGGTGAGGGAAACAGACCAAAGTTCACAGCACACATAACGTTGTAAATCTAATCAGAATCATGAACGTAATGGGAACTCCCCCACAATAGGCTGAGATACACATATCCTCACTCTGCCAAAGGTTTTTAGCCTCTGGATGAGGATGAACCAGAAATATAAAACTGTAGCCAAATTGAGAATTGCCTATATCACCTAAAGAATCTTAAGCATTTAACTTGCTTTAAGGTGGTTCCACATTGGTGATTCCTCTAGGTGCTAGGAGGAAAAAAAAAAATCCTCTCTAGAAAGAGTTCATTGCAGGCCACAAACAAATCACTTTTCAAATATAACATTTACCAACACAGAGTTAAAATATAAATAAGTAGTCACATAAGGAAGTTGCTCCAGGGACGCCTGGGTGGCTCAGTGGTTAAGCGTCTGCCTTCAGTTCAGGGAGTGATCCTGGAGTCCCGGGATCAAGTCCCACATTGGGCTCTCTGCATGGAGCCTGTTTCTCCCTCTGCTCTGCCTCTCTCTGTGTGTCTCTCATGAATAAATAAAATCTAAAAAAAAAGAAAAGAAAGAAATTGCTCCAGAGACAAGATTTAGTAGAAATAAGGAAAAGCTCCTTTAGACAGGTATTAGATTTTTGCTTTGTTTCAAGAAATAGTCAAGTGTGCGGTACCTGTAGGGAATGAGAAACCATAAAAAGTAATGGAGCTAATTTGGGAAAGTAGTGAATACACCTGTAACAAGAATATATAAACACTGAACTTTACTGAACTGTAAAGCTCTAAATAGATTACTGGCAGAATACAGCCATTGAGGATAATTTATAAGCAGGGATTAAATCAGGAGAAATTATCCAGAGTGCAGCCTGGAAAAACAAAAAGAAGGAAAGATGGAAAAAAACTGACCTATAGAGCAGAGAGTGAGAAGTCCTAACATACACTTAATTAGCTGCAGAAGGAGAGGAGACTAGGGCACAACAAATATTTGTAAATATAAACATTTCAAAGCCAATGAAAGACATTACTCCATAGACTTAAGAAGCTAGACAGATGCCAATAAGAAAATTAAAAGGAATGACTATAGACACATAACAGGAAAACAGGAACAGCCCGTTGGCAGAGTCCTAGTCAAACAGGAAGGGGGGGTGGGGGCCCTGAGATCAACCTTTTGAATTTATCTGCCTTGCTCCAGGAGAGCTGCAGAAAAGCAGCACCCCTTCCTTACTATGTGCAAACCCTGTGAGGTGGAACCTTGCCATACACCAAACTAGAGACAACAAAACAGCATCACTCTTCCACTTACTGATGCAGTAGGAGCAGAGAATCAGACACTGCAGGGTGGAACACTGGGAATGGTTGAAGGGAGGCTTAAAGCCCTAACTTTCTATCAGAAGACCAAGGAGGAAGATCATAGGAAGAAACTAAAGAAAGTGAAACTCCAAATTTGTGTATAAATTGTGTATAAATTTGGAGGTATAAATGCACACCCCAAGGTGTGCTTGTGTGAAACTGACCAGAAGCAGCTGAGCAAATGTTTTGAACACTGAACTACACTGTAGGTCACTACAGGCATAACTCAGAGATACTGTGTATTCCATTACGGACCACTGCAATAAAGTGAGTATTCCAATAAGGCAAGTCAAATTCTGAATTTTTTGGCTTCCCAGTGCATATAAAAGTTAGATTTATACAGTATTATATAGTCCATTAAGTGTGCAATAGCATTATGTCAAAAAATAGTACATACCTTAATTTTAAAATATTGGTGAAAAATGCTAATGATCACCTGAACTTTCAATACATCATATATAGTCTTTTTGCTGGTAGAGGGTCTTGTCTGAATTTTTTTTTCTTGCCTTGTCTGAATGTTGATGGCTACTGACTGATTGGAATGGTGGTTGCTAACGGTTGGGGTGGCTGTGGCAATTTCTTAAGACCACAAAGAAGTTTGCTGCACTGATTGACTCTTTCCTTTCACAATCAATTTCCCTATAGTGTGTGATACTGTTTGATAGCATTTTACCCACAAAACTTTTTTTATATAGATTTTATTTATTTATTCATGAGAGATGCAGAGAGAGAAAGCTAGAGACACAGGCAGAGGGAGAAGCAGGATCCTCGCAGAGAGCCCGATGCGGGACTTGATCCCAGGACTCCAGGATCACGCCCTGAGCCAAAGGCAGATGCTCAACCACTGAGCCACCCAGGCGTCCTTACCCACAAAACTTTCAAAATGGGAGTTTATATGCTCAAATCCACTACTTTGTCATCCAAGTTAATGTGACATTCTAAATCTTTGGTGTCATTTCAATAATCTTCACAGCATCTCCACCAGGAGTAGATTCTATTTCAAGAAACCACTTTCTTGGGATGCCTAGGTGGCTCAGCGGTTAGGCATCTGCCTTTGGCTCAGGGAGTGATCCTGGAGTCCTGGGATTGAGTCCCACATCGGGCTCCCTGCATGGAGCCTGCTTCTCCCTCTGCCTGTGTCTCTCTGCCTCTCATGAATAAATAAATAAATAAAATCTTAAAAAAAAAAAAAAACCTCTTTCTTTGTTCATCCATAAGAAACAACTTCTCGGGATCCCTGGGTGGCGCAGCGGTTTGGCGCCTGCCTTTGGCCCAGGGCATGATCCTGGAGACACGGGATCGAATCCCACGTCGGCCTCCCGGTGCATGGAGCCTGCTTCTCCCTCTGTCTATGTCTCTGCCTCTCTCTCTCTCTGTGTGTGACTATCATAAATAATTAAAAAAAAGAAGAAACAACTTCTCATTCATTCAAGTTTTATCATGAGATGGTAATAATTCAGTCACATCTTCAGGCTCAACTTCTAGTTCTCTTGCTGTTTCCACCATATCTGCAGTTACTTCCTTCACTGAAGTCTTGAACCCCTCCAAGTCATCCATGAAGGTTGGAATTAACTTATTCCAAACTTGTTGATATTGATATTTTAACCTGCTCCCATGAGTCACAAATGTTCATAATGGCATCTACACTGGAGAATCCTTTGCAGAAGCTTTTCAGTTGACTGCCCAAATCCATCACAGGAATCACTATCTATGCAGCTATAAGCTTACAAAATGTATTTCTTAAATAAGATTTGAAAATTGAAATGACTCCTTGACCAAATGGATAGTGTTAGCAGGCACAAAAACAACATTAATTTCACTGTACATTTCCATCAGAGCTCTTGAGTGACCAGGTGCATTATCAGTGAGCTGCCCTATTTTGAAAGGAATCTTTTTTTTCTGAGCAGTTCTCAACAGTGAGCTTAAAATATTCAGTAAAGCATTGTGAGCAAACTAAGTGAGCAAATGTTGTTTGAAAGATGGCCCTGATAGACTTGTTTGACCTGGGGTTGCCACAAACCTTCAATTTGTGAAAAGCACAGTTTCTGTGAAAATGCAATAAAATGATGTATGCCTGTATGCAGGTTTCAGACTGGCCACTGGGCGGTGCACAATCAGGGCAGATTAGAACTGCACTGTAATGATGCTGAAAACTAAATTGTCCTTGGAACCACGAGCTACATAAAGCTGTCCAAGGTATGTGGTCTGAACTAACTGGATGGACTGCAAGCTAAAACCAAAAAAACCAAAAGCATTTCTCTAAAGACTTAAACAGGACTGACAGTTTCATAATATTTAAAATATCTAGGAAATAATCCAAAATTACTCAACATGTAAAACAAAAAGGAAATCTACACAACCCTCAAGGGAAAAGACAATGAACAAAAGTCAGTTCTGGAGTTACTTGAATTTCAGAATTGTGAGAAAAAGACTTAACATATTACTTT
Source organism: Canis lupus dingo (assembly GCF_003254725.2). Lineage (NCBI taxonomy): Eukaryota > Metazoa > Chordata > Mammalia > Carnivora > Canidae > Canis > Canis lupus. The sequence continues at coordinate 26,560,608 of NC_064245.1, read as the reverse complement.
AATTATGCTCCATAAAGCAAGGGTAAATACTATTGAAATGAAAGGAAGAAGTCTTTACCAAAAAAATAGAAGCTATAAAAAGAACCAAATCGAAATTTTATAAGTGAAAAATACAAATCAAAAAATTTACTAGAGGGCCTTTTTTTAAAAGATTTTATTTATTCATGACAGACAGAGAGAGAAGCAAAGACACAGGCAGAAGCAGGCTTCATGCAAAGAGCCCCATGTGGGGCTTGATCCCAAGACTGTGAGCTCAGGCCCTGAGCCAAAGGCAGACACTCAACTGCTGAGCCACCCAGGCGTCCCTACTGGAGGGTATAAATAGGATGGTGACAACCAAGGGGAGAGTCAGCAAATTTAAAGATACACCAGTAGAAATTATCCAGCCTGAATAATATAGAGAAAAAAAGAAAAAGAAAAGCTTTGAAGATGTATGGGAAAACATCAAAAGATCTAATATTCATATTACAGAAGTTGCAAAAGAAGAGAAAGATTGGAAGAAAAAACATTTGAAGAAATAATAGCTGTGGGCCCCCTGGCTGGCTCAGCGTTAAACGTCTGCCTTTGACTCAGGGCGTGATCCCGGGGATCGAGTCCCACATCTGGCTTCCTGCAGGGAGCCTGCTTCTCCCTCTACCTGTGTCTCTGCCTCTTTCTGTGTGTGTCTCTCATGACTAAATAAATAAAATCTTAAAAAAATAATAATAGCTGAAAACTTCCAAAATTTGGTGAAAGTCATAAATTTACATATATTTACATAAAATTTACAGTACTTCTACTGGCACATCAAGTTGCTAAAAAGTTAAAAACGAAAACATACCCAGGCACATTATAACCACAGATAAAACTAAACATAAAGAAAAGATCTTGGGAAGCCTGGGTGGCTCAGTGGTTGAGCATCTGTCTTTGGTTCAAGGTGTGATCCCGGGATCCTGGGATCGAGTCCTATATCAGGCTCCTTACTGGGATCCTGCATCTCTGCATCTCCCTCTTCCTGTGTCTGAAATTTGGTTGAAGATACTCCAACAAAGAACAAAGGGTAGGTGAAGCAAAGGTAGAAAATCTTGAAAATTGTTGAATCTGAGGTTGTAGGATGGGTACATGGAGCTTTATCATACTATTTTCTCTACTTTTGAGTGGGGGAAAAATATATTTATTATTATTATTTTTAAAGATTTTATTTATTTATTCATGAGAGACACAGAGAGAGAGGCAGAGACAAAGGCAGAGGGAGAAGCAGGCTCCATGCGGGGAGCCGGATGTGGGACTCGATCCTGGGACTCTGGGATCACGCCCTGGGCGGAAGGCAGGTGCCCAACAGCTGAGCCATCCAGGCATCCTGAGAAAATATATTTTTATACCAAATATGTATCTAATTACTTTTTTTTTGGCACAAAGGAAAGGTTTCATATGTGAAGGGTATATGGTGCACTGAGGAAAGACTAGCAGATATACAGAGCCTTATGGGATTAAAATGTGAAAATTGGGCATTGAGCTGAGAGTTTGGAGATACTTCTGATGATATATATAAATAGGAATAAAGAGTGTATTGTTTGTTCTAACACAATATGGGTTAAAGTGGTGACTTTATACTTACTAGAGGAGTAGAATAAAGTAAGGCCATTTGTAGAAGCATGACCTTTGATTCAGTATATATAATTCACTCTTGAGAAGAGTGCAGCTGGCCTTAAAATTTAGTTCTTTTCCAGTCAGCACTGATGTGTGTATGTTTGTGTTTGTGTGTGTGTGTGTGTGTGTGTGTGTGTGTGTAAAAAAAGTTACACATATGGTTGACCCTGAACAATGTGGAGACATGGACGGTAAGGGGCAGTGACCCCCCCACCTCCCACACAGTTGAAAATCTGTGTATAACTTTTGATGCCCCCAAACCTAAACAGGCTCCTCATAGCCTGTTGACCCAAAGCTTCACCAATAATATAAGTCAATTAACAGTCAGCATGGAATGGTCTCTCTCTCCTTCTCCCTCTGGCTCCTCCTCCAGCTTGCATAAATAAATAAATAAATAAATAAACAAACAAACAAATAAAATCTTGAAAAAATGAGCAAATGATTTGAATAAACATTTCTCCAAAGAGGGATGCCTGGGTGGCTCAGTGGTTGACCCTCTGCCTTTGGCTCAGGGCATGACCAAGGTCCCCCTATTGAGTCCCGCATCGGGCTTCCTGTGGGGAGCCTGCTTCTCCCTCTGCCTATGTTTCTGCCTCTCTCTCTCTCTCTCTCTGTCTCATGAATAAATAAATAAAATCTTAAAGACTTTTTTTTCTCCAAAGAAAATATATACTCAATAAGCACTTGAAGATATGCTCAACATTATTAATCACTAGAGAAATGCCCATCAAGACTAGAATGAGATTCTACTTCATTCACGTGGATGGCTATGATCAAAAAAGAAAATCAACAGATAATAACAAGTATTTGTGAGGACATAGAGAAATTGGAACTCTCATACCTTGCTGGAAAGAGTGTAAAATGGGAGTAGCTGCTTTTAAAACCTGTTGGTAGTTTCTCAAAAAGTTAAACATAAAGTTCATTATGAACCAGCAATTCTATCAGAGAAATACCTTCTATATACCTCCATTCAGAATCTGTAGGTGGGGTGGGAGGTGCCTGGGTGGCTCCAGCCGTTGAGTGTCTGCTTTGGGCTCAGGATGATCCCACAGTCCAGGGGCCCAGCCTAGTGTTGGGCTCCGTGCTCAGCAGGGAGCCTGCTCTCCCTCTCCCTCTGCTGCTACCACTGCTTGTGCTCTCTCACTGGTTCTCTCTGTCAAATAAATAAAAAGAATCTTAAAAAAAAAATCTATACATGAATGCTGATAATCAGTATTAGTTATTAGTAGCCAGAAAGCAGAAGCAATGCAAATGTCTATTTACTGATGAACCGACAAGTAAAATGCAGTATATACAAACAATGGGATTTTACTTGATCATAAAGAAGAAGTACTGATGCTGTACTGAGGGAGCTTGCAAACATATGCTAGGGAAGGACGTCAGTCACAAAAGACTATAACATCGTACGATTCCATTTATGTGACGTGTCCAGCATAGGCAAATCCACAGATACAGAAAGTAGACTTGTGCTTGCATAGGGTTGGGCAAGAACTGGAAAGTAACTGCTCTGGGGTGATTAAAATGTTCTTCGGTTGACTGTGGTGTGGTTTCACAATTCTATGAATACACTGATTTGGACACTTTATTTTTTAATTTTTTAAAAGATTTATTTAGGGGTAGCCCCAGTGGTGCAGCGGTTTAGCGCCGCCTGCAGCCCAGGGCATGATCCTGGAGACCCGGGATGGAGTCCCACGTCCAGCTCCCTGCATGGAGCCTGCTTCTCCCTCTGCCTGTGTCTCTGCCTCTCTCTCTCTCTCTCTCTCTCTCTCTGTGTGTCTCTATGAATTAATTTTTAAAAAATCTTAAAAAAATAGTTATGAGAGACCCAGAAAGAGAGAGGCAGAGACACAGGCAGAGGGAGAAGCAGGCTCCATGCAGGGAGCCCAAGGCAAGATTTGATCCTGGGACCCCGGGGTCACGCCCTGGGCCAAAGGCAGATGCCCAACCGCTGAGCCACCCGGGGAATCCCTGATTTGGACAGTTTAAATGTGTAACATTTTTTGTCCATTAGGTACCTGCAAATCAAATATGAACCAACTAACTGTATCTCAAAGATTTAAACACACATACACACACACACCACTTAAATCATTAGAATTTAGTGTTTTCTGAAACTCTAGAAATCTTTTTGGTTCAGCTAGAGACACCCAGAGGATACTGGAAGCCCAACTAAAGACAAATTGAAATAATTACAGCCCAAGTGTGGGAAGACTAAAACCCATTACATCTGAAGGGCTGCCGTCTGCGTGGTCAGAGGACGTGGTACCTTCATTTATCCCCGACGGAGCTGTATTAGGCACAGTGATGCTGTTTGGGGTTACATGGAAGAGGTTTGGTGGGGGGGAGGTCCGGAGCCCACGGCCAAGAAAGAATGCTTGAGACGTCTTTGGGGCAAAGGGTGGTTTTATTAGAGCCCGGGGGGCAGCCCGGGGGGCTCAGCGGTTTAGTGCTGCCTTTGGCCCAGGGCGTGACCCCGGGGTCCCAGGATCGAGTCCCGCGTCTGGCTCCCTGCGTGGAGCCTGCTGCTCCTTCTCCCTCTGCCTGGGTCTCTGCTTCCCTGTGTCTATCATGAATAAATAAAAAAATCTTTAAAATAAATAAAATCTAAAAAAAAAAAAAAGAAAAAGCCGGGAGCCGTGGGGCAGGGAGAGGGCTGCCGGGCCTGGGAGGGGAGGCTGATTGTACCCCTGGGAGAGGGAGGGTTGGGGAGCGCGTCCTCCCTAAGGAGCTTTGGAAGCTGGGTTTCCAGGACCTCGAGGGGCAGCTGTTGTGGGAAAAGGCCACTTACCACCGTCTAATGAGACCTGAGTCATGAGACCCTACAGATCTGTACCGGTGGGCCACGTGCTTGGGGATGATTGCCCACACGTGTCCTGGGGGCAGAGATAAAGGAATTTCTAAAGGAATTTTTATTTTAATTTTTTTTTTTTTATTTTATCCACTTATTCATGAGAGACACAGGCAGAGGGAGAAGCAGGCTCCACGCAGGAGCCCGAAGGCAGCGCCAAACCGCTGGGCCACGCGGGCGCCCCGAGATTCCATGTATTTTTTCACGGGAGACACAGAATGGCAAGGGCGCAGGCAGAGGGAGAAGCGGGGCCCCCGCGGGGAGCCCGACGCGGGACTCGAACCCGGACCGGGACCCCTAGGCCCCGCGTGGCTGCGGAAAGCGGGTCAGGAGCTGTGGCCAACCGGGCACTGGGGAGAGAATCCAGCAGCAGCGCGCGCCTCCTGCGCGAACAATGGCAGGAAGACGGAGGCAGCAAACTTTCTTTTCTTTTTTTTTTTAAGTCTAAGAAAAAAATAAATTAAAAAAAATAAAGTGTAAGAATTTTTTCTTTTTTAGATTTCTTTCTTATTTATTTATAGAAAGAGAGAGAGAGAGGCAGGACCCAGGCAGAGGGAGAAGCAGGCTCCACGCATGCAGGGAGCCCGAGGCGGGACTCGATCCCGGGACCCCGAGGTCACGCCCTGGGCGGAAGGCGACGCTAAACCGCTGAGCCACCCACGCACCCCCAAAACAGCCAGGTTTATGGAGAAACGATTCCTTGCCATTTCAGGATGTCCCTAAAATAAAAAAGGGAAATCAATTATTAACCAAAGTGAAGAAATACTTAGATAATAATACACTTATACTTGGTGACTTCAATCTAGCTCTTTCTATAATCGATAGGTCTTCTAAGCAAAACATCTCCAAAGAAACGAGAGCTTTAAATGATACACTGGACCAGATGGATTTCACAGATATCTACAGAACTTTACATCCAAACTCAACTGAATACACATTCTTCTCAAGCGCACATGGAACTTTCTCCAGAATAGACCACATATTGGGTCACAAATCGGGTCTGAACCGATACCAAAAGATTGGGATCGTCCCCTGCATATTCTCGGACCATAATGCCTTGAAATTAGAACTAAATCACAACAAGAAGTTTGGAAGGACCTCAAACACATGGAGGTTAAGGACCATCCTGCTAAAAGATAAAAGGGTCAACCAGGAAATTAAGGAAGAATTAAAAAGATTCATGGAAACTAATGAGAATGAAGATACAACCGTTCAAAATCTTTGGGATGCAGCAAAAGCAGTCCTAAGGGGGAAATACATCGCAATACAAGCATCCATTCAAAAACTGGAAAGAACTCAAATACAAAAGCTAACCTTACACATAAAGGAGCTAGAGAAAAAACAGCAAATAGATCCTACACCCAAGAGAAGAAGGGAGTTAATAAAGATTCGAGCAGAACTCAACGAAATCGAGACCAGAAGAACTGTGGAACAGATCAACAGAACCAGGAGTTGGTTCTTTGAAAGAATTAATAAGATAGATAAACCATTAGCCAGCCTTATTAAAAGAAGAGAGAGAAGACTCAAATTAATAAAATCCTGAATGAGAAAGGAGAGATCACTACCAACACCAAGGAAATACAAACGATTTTAAAAACATATTATGAACAGCTATATGCCAATAAATTAGGCAATCTAGGAGAAATGGACGCATTCTTGGAAAGCCACAAACTACCAAAACTGGAACAGGAAGAAATAGAAAACCTGAACAGGCCAATAACCAGGGAGGAAATTGAAGCAGTCATCAAAAACCTCCCAAGACACAAGAGTCCAGGGCCAGATGGCTTCCCAGGGGAATTTTATCAAACGTTTATTTATTTTTTTTTTTAAATCTTTTTCTTTTTTTTTTAATTTTTTTTTTTATTTATTTATGATAGGCACACAGTGAGAGAGAGAGAGGCAGAGACACAGGCAGAGGGAGAAGCAGGCTCCATGCACCGGGAGCCCGATGTGGGACTCGATCCCGGGTCTCCAGGATCGCGCCCTGGGCCAAAGGCAGGCGCTAAACCGCTGCGCCACCCAGGGATCCCTTATCAAACGTTTAAAGAAGAAACCATACCTATTCTCCTAAAGCTGTTTGGAAAGATAGAAAGAGATGGAGTACTTCCAAATTCGTTCTATGAAGCCAGCATCACCTTAATTCCAAAGCCAGACAAAGACCCCGCCAAAAAGGAGAATTACAGACCAATATCCCTGATGAACATGGATGCAAAAATTCTCAACAAGATACTGGCCAATAGGATCCAACAGTACATTAAGAAAATTATTCACCATGACCAAGTAGGATTTATCCCTGGGACACAAGGCTGGTTCAACACCCGTAAAACAATCAATGTGATTCATCATATCAGCAAGAGAAAAACCAAGAACCATATGATCCTCTCATTGGATGCAGAGAAAGCATTTGACAAAATACAGCATCCATTCCTGATCAAAACTCTTCAGAGTGTAGGGATAGAGGGAACATTCCTCGACATCTTAAAAGCCATCTATGAAAAGCCCACAGCAAATATCATTCTCAATGGGGAAGCACTGGGAGCCTTTCCCCTAAGATCAGGAACAAGACAGGGATGTCCACTCTCACCACTGCTGTTCAACATAGTACTGGAAGTCCTAGCCTCAGCAATCAGGCAACAAAAAGACATTAAAGGCATTCAAATTGGCAAAGAAGAAGTCAAACTCTCCCTCTTCGCCGATGACATGATACTCTACATAGAAAACCCAAAAGTCTCCACCCCAAGATTGCTAGAACTCATACAGCAATTCGGTAGCGTGGCAGGATACAAAATCAATGCCCAGAAGTCAGTGGCATTTCTATACACTAACAATGAGACTGAAGAAAGAGAAATTAAGGAGTCAATCCCATTTACAATTGCACCCAAAAGCATAACATACCTAGGAATAAACCTCACCAAAGATGTAAATGATCTATACCCTCAAAACTATAGAACACTTCTGAAAGAAATTGAGGAAGACACAAAGAGATGGAAAAATATTCCATGCTCATGGATTGGCAGAATTAATATTGTGAAAATATCAATGTTACCCAGGGCAATATACACGTTTAATGCAATCCCTATCAAAATACCATGGACTTTCTTCAGAGAGTTAGAACAAATTATTTTAAGATTTGTGTGGAATCAGAAAAGACCTCGAATAGCCAGGGGAATTTTAAAAAAGAAAACCATATCTGGGGGCATCACAATGCCAGATTTCAGGTTGTACTACAAAGCTGTGGTCATCAAGACAGTGTGGTACTGGCACAAAAACAGACACATAGATCAGTGGAACAGAATAGAGAATCCAGAAGTGGACCCTGAACTTTATGGGCAACTAATATTCGATAAAGGAGGAAAGACTATCCATTGGAAGAAAGACAGTCTCTTCAATAAATGGTGCTGGGAAAATCGGACATCCACATGCAGAAGAATGAAACTAGACCACTCTCTTTCACCACACACAAAGATAAACTCAAAATGGATGAAAGATCTAAATGTGAGACAAGATTCCATCAAAATCCTAGAGAAGAACACAGGCAACACCCTTTTTGAACTCGGCCATAGTAACTTCTTGCAAGATACATCCACAAAGGCAAAAGAAACAAAAGCAAAAATGAACTATTGGGACTTCATCAAGATAAGAAGCTTTTGCACAGCAAAGGATACAGTCAACAAAACTCAAAGACAACCTACAGAATGGGAGAAGATATTTGCAAATGACATATCAGATAAAGGGCTAGTTTCCAAGATCTATAAAGAACTTATGAAACTCAACACCAAAGAAACAAACAATCCAATCATGAAATGGGCAAAAGACATGAACAGAGGGATCCCTGGGTGGCGCAGCGGTTTGGCGCCTGCCTTTGGCCCAGGGCGCGATTCTGGAGACCCGGGATCGAATCCCACATCGGGCTCCCGGTGCATGGAGCCTGCTTCTCCCTCTGCCTATGCCTATGTCCCTCTGCCTCTCTCTCTCTCTCTCTCTCTCTCTCTCTCTCTCTCTCTCTCTGTGACTATCATAAATAAATAAAAATTAAAAAAAAAATAAAAAAAAAAGACATGAACAGAAATCTCACAGAGGAAGACATAGACATGGCCAACATGCACATGAGAAAATGCTCTGCATCACTTGCCATCAGGGAAATACATCAAACCACAATGAGATACCACCTCACACTAGTGAGAATGGGGAAAATTAACAAGGCAGGAAACAACAAATGCTGGAGAGGATGCGGAGAAAAGGGAACCCTCATACACTGTTGGTGGGAATGTGAACTGGTGCAGCCACTCTGGAAAACTGTGTGGAGGTTCCTCAAAGAGTTAAAAATATACCTGCTCTACGACCCAGCAATTGCACTGTTGGGGATTTACCCCAAAGATACAGATGCAATGAAACGCCGGGACACCTGCACCCCGATGTTTCTAGCAGCAATGGCCACTATAGCCAAACTGTGGAAGGAGCCTCGGTGTCCAACGAAAGATGAATGGATAAAGAAGATGTGGTTTATGTATACAATGGAATATTACTCAGCTATTAGAAATGACAAATACCCATTTGCTTCAACGTGGATGGACCTGGAGGGTATTATGCTGAGTGAAGTAAGTCAGTCGGAGAAGGACAAACATTATATGTTCTCATTCATTTGGGGAATATAAATAATAGTGAAAGGGAATATAAGGGAAGGGAGAAGAAATGTGTGGGAAATATCAGAAAGGGAGACAGAACGTAAAGACTCCTAACTCTGGGAAACGAACTAGGGGTGTTGGAAGGGGAGGAGGGCGGGGGGTGGGAGTGAATGGGTGACGGGCACTGGGGGTTATTCTGTATGTTAGTAAATTGAACACCAATAAAAAAATAAATTAAAAAAATAAAATAAAATAAAATAAAATAAAAAAGGGACGACACCCCCGAGCCCGGGAAGCACATCGCACCGCCCCCCGCGCCCGCTCTCGCCCGAGCAATTCCCGCGACACTTGGGCGGCGGAAGCGGCCCCCGACGGCGCGCTCCGGACTCGGGCTCCGCCCCGCGCGTGCGCACCGCCGTCCGGAAGCCGCCGCCCTGCAAGTGGCGGGGGCCGCGGGCGGGGGCCGCGGGCGGAGGCGGAGTCGGGTCTGCAGGCTTTCCAGCCGCCCGGAGGGCAGCCGCGGCGGCCCACGGCCCGGCGCCATGACAGCGGCCGCGGGGGTTCCGGGTAAGCGCGGACCCCGCCGTCGGGGCCCGGTGGGCGGCAGGCCTTGGCCCGCAGGCTCGGGTGGGGGCGCTGGGGCGGCTGCGCGGGCGGCCGCGAAGGGCAAGGGCATCGGGCCCTTTTCGAAAGGGAATGCTTTCTTTCTTTTTCTTAGGGTAGTTTTGGGTTCATAGGAAGCCTGAGCGGGAGGACCCAGAGACTCCCCCCGTAGCCTAGGTGGACGCTTCCCCAGCGTTTCCCACTGGCCGCGAATCGCAGCGCTTGGTCTCCCTTAGGGCGCCCGGCTGATAGTGTACGGCCCTCGGGTGTAGACAGGTGCGGGTCGCGCGGCGTCCCCACCTCTTCGGCCTCCTCCGGGATGTCCTCCGGCTGCAGGCGGCAGTAGCCTCTTCAGATGCGCTTCTGCCCCCTAACCCCGTGCCTTCGAGGTTCTTCACGACCTGAGAGCTCCCCTCCTTTCAGCACCGGGTAATATTCCTGCTCGGTTGTCTGGATGCGCCAAGGTCGATTTACCTCTTCACCCATTCAGAGACCTCGTGGTTGCTGCTAATTTCTGGCACTTAGGGGTAAAGCGCCTGCAAACGTCCATGCGCAGGCTTTTCTGTGGATTTAACTTTTCAGCTCCTTTGGGTGAATATCAAGGAGCACCATTGTTGGATTGTATGGTAAGGGTATGTTTAGTTCTAGAAGGAACTGCCTGTCTTTTATTTTAAAGATTTTATTTCTTTATTAGAGACACAGAGAGAGAGGCAGAGGCAGAGGCCGGGGGAAGAGCAGGCTCCAATGCGGGGAGCCCGACGCGGGACTGGATCCCGTGACCCCGGGGTCACGCCCTGGGCCGCAGGCGGCCCTAAACCTCTGAGACACCCGGGATGCCCCCGAAACTGCCTGTCTTTTCAAGTGGCCGCAGCATTTTGCGTTCCCACCAACAGTAAATGAGAATTCCTGTTGCTCTGCTCCCACCAGCGTTTGGTGTTGTCAGTGTCTCAGATTTTGGCCATTCTAATAGGTGGGTTGTTGTGCCTCATCGTTCTGTGTTTCTCTGATGACATATCATGTGCAGCACTTTTTCAAATACTTGCCATCTCTTTATATTTGCTGATAAAGTCATTGGCCCATTTTTAAGATCCAAGTTGTTTATTTTCTCGTTGTTGGCTTATAAGTGTTCTTTGTATATTGTATCCAATATCAGCTGTGTCTGTTGCAAATATTTTCTGCTAGTCTGTGGCTGGCCTCTTCATTTTCTTGATATTGTCTTTTGTAGAGTAGAAGTTTTTTCATTTTAATGAAGTCCAGCTTACCCAGTCTTTCTTTCCTGGATGGTGCCTTGCTGCTCTATCAAAAAAAGTCATCACCACATCTGAGGTCATCTAGGTTTTCTCCTATATTCTAGGAGTTTTAGATTTTGCATTTAATTTTTGTGAAGGATGTAAGGTCTGTTTCAGATTCATTGTTTTCCGTGTGGATGTCCACTTGTTCCAACATTATTGTTAACAAAGATTGTCTTTATTCTATTGCCTTTGTTCCTTTGTCAAAGATTTTTTTTTTTTTTTTTTTTTAAGAATTTACTTATTTGTTTATGAGAGACACACACACACAGAAAGGCAGAGACACAGGCATAGGAAGAAGCAAGCTCCCTGCAGGGAGCCCAATGTGGGATGGGACTCGATCCCAGGATCCTAGGATCCTAGGATCATGCCCTGGGCCAAAGGCAGGTGCTCAGCTGCTGAGCCACCCAGGTATCCCTATCAAAGATCAATTGACCCTATTTACAGGGCATTTACTTGAGGGCTCCCTGTTGTATTCCACTGATCTCTTTGTCTGTTTTTTCACCAGTACTGCCCTGCCTTGGTTACTGTAGCTTTGTAAGTCTTAACGTTGAGTAGTGTCACCTCTTTGTTATTCTCCCTCAGGATTGTGTTGGCTAGTCTGGGTTTTGTGCCCTCCATATAAACTTTAGAATCAGTTTCTCAATATCTATAAAATAACTTAGTGGGATTTTGATTGTGTTTGCTTGAATCTGTAAATGAAATCAGAAGAACTGGCATCTTGACAATATAAAGTCTTTATCTACCAAAAAAAAAAAAGTCTTTCTATCCATGAACATGGAATGTCTCTAGTTCTTTGATTTCATTTATCAGAGTTCTGTGGTTGTCCTTTTATAGATCTTGTACATATTTTGTTAGATTTATACCTAGGTATTTTTGGCTTTTTGGGTGCTAATGTAAATGATATTGTGTGTTTCATCTCAAATTCCAGTTGTTTTCTTGCTGGTAAGTAGAAAGACAATTGACTTATATATTAACCTTGTATCCTTCAAGCTTGCAACAATCACTTATTAATCCTGGGAGGTTTTGTGTTGATTCTTTCAGATTCTTTGCATAAACAGTCATGTCATCTGTAAACAAAGACTTCTATCTTCTTTTCCCAACCTGTATACTTTTTATTTACTTTTGTTGTCTTAGTGCATAGCTAGTAATTCCAGTATGATTTTGGAAAGGAGTGGTAAGGAGGAAGGAATATTGTGTCTTGGGGTCATGGTTGAAAGTGACATTTACTTGATCTATAATTTCAGTAGATCAAATAGAGAATAGTTTTGGCAGTTCGGTTTCTCTTGAAGTTGGGTGAGAGTGAGAAATAAAGACAAAGGGATGTGGCGAACCATTATTCCAGCTTTTTGTTATATAGCTTTTGGAAGTTGGTATCTACTGTGTCCCTTTCACTTGTCCCCAGAGTTGGGAGGTATTTTAAACTAGGCGGTTCTACTCCAGAAGGAGACAGTCTCTCTCTCTCTCTCTCTCTTTTAGGATTTATTTATTTATTTGAGAGTGATGGGGTGGGGGAGGAAGAGAATCGGACATCCTGCTGAGCGAGGAGCCAGGGCTGGATCTGAGGACCCTGAGATCATGACTTGAGCTGAAATCAAGAATCGAATGTTTAAGTGACTGAGCCACCCAGGGGCCCCCAGAAGGTTAGAGTACCTTTTATTTTTTTTTTAATTTTTTTTCTTTTTTATTTATTTATTTATTTTTTAAAATTATTTATGATAGTCACACACAGAGAGAGAGAGCTGCAGAGACACAGGCAGAGGGAGAAGCAGGCTCCATGCACCAGGAGCCCGATGTGGGATTCGATCCCGGGTCTCCAGGATCGCGCCCTGGGCCAAAGGCAGGCGCCAAACCGCTGCGCCACCCAGGGATCCCAGAGTACCTTTTATAAAAACCTAAGTAGTCACATTAGACAGGTTTGGTGACATATTCTTTTTTCAGCTTAAGTGTTTTCCTGATTGTAAACATAATACATGCTCATTTTAGAACATTTGTAAAATGTATATCGAAGTAGGAAAAGAAAGTACACAGAATGCCAATAGTAACTTTTTGATATATTTTCTAATGTGAGTGGTAAAATAAAATGGGTTAACTTATCTTAAGAGGTTTTAAAATGGAGCCAGAAGGCTATTAAGGAGGAAGGCCTTATGCACATTCTCACCAGGTAGAACCATGAATTTTTGAACTGGGCCAAAGTGCAAACATTCCAAGGACTCTGCACAAACACCTGCAACTTACTGCAGTAACAGACTTTTTCTTAGTGGTAGCCTTAGCAACCAATCATGCTTGGCTAAGATCAGTTTTCTGCTACCAACATCAGATAAAATTTTTGGTACACAACATATAGAAACATTGTTTGTCTTTAAAAGCCCCTGACTGGGCACCCCGGGTGGCTCAGCGGTTTAGCACCTGCCTTCAGCCCAGGGCGTGATCCTGGAGTCTCGGGATCGAGTCCCACATGGAGCTCCCTGCATGGAGCCTGCTTCTCCTTCTGCCTGTGTCTTGCCTCTCTCTCTCTGTGTCTCTCATAAATAAATAAATTCTTTTAAAAAAGAAAAAAATAAAAGCCCCTGACTTTGAGTTGTTTTTTTTTTTTTTTTTTTGCTTTGTGTTTTTTTTTTTTTTAAAAACCTCCCTGAATTGCAATTCTCAGACCCCAACTAAATGCTTTTATTTCAGTTCTGGCTCTTCTCTTGGTTGACACTAACAGCCCTAACTTTTAAGAACATAGTACACATGCCACCATATGCTATATATCTTCCTTGGTTCCCCCCCCCTTTTTTTTTAATATACAAACTACTTTTTTCAGAGCATTAGCTTTTAGTTGCTAGAACAACACAAATTTATTACCTTATAGATCCGTAGGTCAGAAGTCTGAAATAGTCTCACTGACCTAAAATCAAAGTGGCAGCATGATTGCATTCCTTCTGGGGGCTCTAGGAGAGAATCCATATTTTTGTCTTTTCCATCCTCTCGGATGCCTGAGTTCTTTGGCTTATGGTCTCTTCCTCCATGTTCAGAACCACCAGTGGCTGGTCCAGTCCTTCTCACATTGCATCACTCTGACACTGACTCTCCTGCCTCTCTTTTTCACTTATAAGGATCTTGTGATTCACCGGGCCCACCTGTGTAATCCAAGCTACTCTTCCCCACCCCAAAGTCAACTGAGTAGCAACCTTTATTCTGTTTGTCTCCTAAATTCCCCTTGCTATGAAATATAACATATTCACAGTTTACAGGAATTAGGACATGGACATCTTTGGGGGGTCATTATTCTTCCTGCCATAGTACCCATTCATATTGTTCCCACTGTGCTTTTTCTCCACTTAACATATCTTTGAGATTATATCAGTACATATGGATTTGCCTCATTCTTTTTAATGGCTGCATAATATTCCATTGCATGAATGTATCATAATTTATTTAATGAATCCATAGTTGATGGATATTTAGTTTCTTTTCACTCATGCTGTTACAATGTCAGTAAATCTCCTTGTATCAGATGTGTCATTTCCCATATATGAGCATATCTGTCTATGGGATAAGTTTATGAAAGTGGAATTTCTGAGTCAAAGGGTAAATTTTTTTTACCATTATCTTTTAAAAAACTATTAAGATATAATTTCCATACCATACAATTCACTTATTTGAAGCATATAATAGGGGTGCCTGGATGGCTCAGTGATTGAGCATCAGCCTTCAGCTCAGGGCATGATCCTGGGATCCTGGGATGGAGTCCCACATTGGGGTTGCCAAAGGGAGCCTGCTTCTCCCTCTGCCTATGTCTTTGCTTCTCTGTCTCTCATGAATAAACAAAGTCTTTAAAAATAAAAAATAAAGCATATAATATCGTGGTTTTTAGCATATCAGAGTTGTGTAAGCATCACTACAATCCATTTTAAAATATTTTCATTACCTCAAAAAGATATAAAAAATAGGGGAGGGCATATCTTTGTAAGTCTAAAACTGCTTCCTGAAAAAGTACACTAATTTTTAAAAAATTGAAACAATTTTGCCTTTCTCTTGGCCCTATTTTCAGTTATAGCCTAGCTAAAATAGTAATAATATGCTAGGTCACAGGTAATTGCAGACTTCTTAAATTCATATACAGTTGTGACTAAGTCTAAGGTAACAATTACATCCATTATTAGGGCAAAGAGAACTTTTTACTTCAAATGTTTTTAATTGCTGGAATTAGGGTTTTTTATTGTTAATTTGTAAGTTGCCCTTCTAAAATTTTGAAAGGTGCAACAGACATCCAATATGCACAATTAACTTTTAGTGTTTTTGTAATTACATGCGTGATAGCCATTTTTGTGAGGCTTTTGATATATCTTAAAAACTTTTTTAACAGCCATAGCAGTCATATATTTTATCATGAAGATATACTATGTTTTAATTATTTTCCCACTGTTGGACATTTCTGTTTTAGCCTATAATTAATGCGCCTTCTAAAAATGCCTAACTCAGGACACCTGGGTGGCTCAGCAGTTGAGCATTTGCCTTTGACTCAGGGCATGATCCTGGGATCCAGGATCAAGTCCTGCATTGGCTCCCCAGAGGGAGCCTGCTTCTCCCTCTGCCTATGTCTCTGCCTCTCTCTCTGTCTCTCATGAATAAATAAATAAATAAATAACCTATTTATTTATTTATTTAGTTAGTTAGTTAGTTATTTTTAAAGATTTTATTTATTTATTCATAGACACACAGAGAGAGGCAGAGACACAGGCAGAGGGAGAAGCAGGCTCCATGCAGGGAGCCTGACGTGGGACCCGATCCTGGGTCTCCAGGATCACACCCCAGGCTGCAGGCGGCACCAAACCGCTGTGCCACCGGGGCTGCCCGATAAATACATCTTTTAAAAAAATAATTTAAAAAATTTAAATGCCTAACTCAAATATATAAAAAATATATTTTCATTTGAGTCTGAATGGTCTGTGACTGTTGCATATGCTAATAGAGCCATGTTTTCTGGGCTATAGTGGATGCTACAGCTAACTCTCACTTCTATTCTGTAGCCCAATATTTCAGAGTGGTTGCTAAATTCCATGCATGTTGGTTAGAAGTTCTCTTTGTATATCCCTCCATTCTTTAATCAAAATTTACTTTTTCTCAATGTCTTATCAGCAGTTTCTGCTGGCCATTTTTAGATTTATCAGTCATTAGGTAGAGTTAATAATTAACAGAAGACATAATCTCATGCATAAGGAATTTGCAACCAATTGATAGACACTAAAATGTTTTATTTTTTATTTTTTTTTTTGACACTAAAATGTTTTAAATGAATAAACAAGAATTATGTAATTTTTTTCATTGTTATATTGGGATATGACATAGTATGGAGTAGACTTCTGTTCAAGTATTTTAGTCTTGATTAACTCACGTATTTTAATGCTTAATTAAGAAAAATCTGGTAAGCCAAAAAGTAGTTGATTGGTAAGGGAATTATGTATATTTGTACATACTAGGTAAATCTATAATTACTAATTCAGAAGTTTATTTACTCATATAAACGTTGTTGAGATTCATAATCCAAAGGTGAATATACTTACATGTGTCATTTAAGATTCTAAATTGTTAATAATATAGAATGGGGCCTCAGATGGAGAAAACAAGTTGCACAAACTTTAAAAAGCTTTAATGTAGTTTTTAATAGGACTTCACATACATTTTACTAACTTATGGTCCAGGATTGGGGAGGATATCATGTGAAAAATCTTGCTTTAAATACCTGCTTCGTACCTTATCTTTTTCTTTCTCCTTACTTCCTCATGGCTTCTGAGTTTCAGACAGACTCTCCTATATGCTTACTAATTATTGGTTATATATAGCATGTTTGTGTGTGTGTGTGTGTGTGTGTATACACACACACACACACACCTCCCACGTCATAATGCTTGTTCTCAATTATTCCCAGTTTAATTACTTTATTATTCTCCCCCATAATATGCTCTGGCCATTGTTTTTTTTTTTTTTTTTTAAGATTTTATTTATTTATTCATGACACACACACACACACACACAGACAGAGACACAGGCAGAGGGAAAAGCAGGCTCCATGCAGGGAGCCCGATGTGGGACTAGATCCTGGGTCTCCAGGATCACGCCCTGGGCTGAAGGCGGCTCTAAACCGCTGAGCCACCTGCGCTGCCCGCTCTGCCCATTGTTACTTTAAAATGTTTGCCCCATAAAAACAATCCATTCTTTTTAATATAAATGTTGTTTTAGGATCTTGGAGTGAAAATATACTAGAATATTTTCTGAGAAATAACCAGATCACAACAGAAGATGGTGCTGAAATCATCTGGTATCATGCAGCTAATCACAAGGCACAAGTGAATGAAGCACTGAAAAGTAAGTCAATATAATTTCTTGTATATACACTGGATAATACATTAATTCAACTCTTCTTTGATATCTGGGCATATTTGCAGGTATCAAAGGCTTAGATGATCAAAGTGTAAATTCTAGGCTGATATAAACATTTTTATTAAAAGATCTCATTTTCTTTATAAAATGAACAGATTTCCATAATGGAAGAATTTTCTTATTTTCCAGAAGTGATTTGCCTTTTCTGTGTCTATTTGAAAGTCTCAATATATTATTATACTTGCTTATATACTACGGTGATTTGAGTAAAAAATTGTTTTTTAAAGATTTTATTTATTCATGAGAGACAGAGAGAAGCAGAGACCTAGAGAGAGGGAGAAGCAGACTCCTTGCAGGGAGCCCAATGAGGGACTCATTCCTGGAGGAACTCAGGGATCATGCTCTGAGCCAAAGGCAGATGCTCAACTGCTGAACCACACAGGTGTCCCAATTTGAGTAAAATTTTTAAGATCAATGTATGTCTTAAATATTTTTGTGTCTTTCGTAGTGTATTAAAGAGAAGCTCAATAAATATTTGCTGAATGGATGGATGAAGCCATTGTATACCAATTTATAATTAATTGCCTTGGGTAGTATTTAAGCTTAGGCTAGAAGAGAGAGAAAGAGAGATTTTATATATATATATATATATATATATATATGTATAAAAAATACACTCACACAGACATAATATACATATATTGAGTGTGGCTCTGTGTGTGTGTGTGTGTGTGTGTGTATTTCTTCATCATAGATGAACATTGTAGTATTTTTTTCAGCCTTTTCCTTTGAAGTACCCCTGTTGGATGCAGCAGCACAGGAAACTAAAATGGTGTCATCAGAGAGATCTAGGGCATAGCTCAAAGTGACTTGATACAACAAGGAAAATTCCTCAGTCCTAAGTTTTATTGTAAAAATATGTGCATCTTTTGTATCCTACTCAATTATGCATCTGGATAATGTATATCAAAATACATTTTTATTGT
Source organism: Canis lupus dingo (assembly GCF_003254725.2). Classification (NCBI taxonomy): domain Eukaryota; kingdom Metazoa; phylum Chordata; class Mammalia; order Carnivora; family Canidae; genus Canis; species Canis lupus. The sequence goes on along the minus strand of NC_064245.1, from coordinate 26,542,259 downwards.
AAAGATATATATTTTTTTTGTTATTTTTTGCTCCTCAAAAAGAGGAAGCTTTGGTTTAATATTGAATCTTTGATAACCTAAAGCAGTGCCTAGCACATAATAACCACACAGTGATTATATAATAAGTGAATTTTAGCAAAAGCAAAGCTTCAGGAAAAAGTTGGTTAGTGGATGACAGGAGCTGGCTGGAGTAGAGAATAGGGAGTAAATGCTAATGGGTACAAGATTTCTTTCTGGAATAATGAAATTTTTCTGGAATTAGGTATTGGTGGCGGTTGTACAGCCTTCTGAATTTTTTTTAAATTTTTTTATTTATTTATGATAGTCACACAGAGAGAGAGAGAGATAGAGAGGCAGAGACACAGGCAGAGGGAGAAGCAGGCTCCATGCACCGGGAGCCCGATGTGGGATTCGATCCTGGGTCTCCAGGATTGCACCCTGGGCCAAAGGCAGGCGCTAAACCGCTGCGCCACCCAGGGATCCCTTTTTTTTTTTTTTTTAAGATTTTCTTTATTTATTCATGAGAGACACAGAGAGAGGCAGAGACAGGAGACAGAAGAAGCAGGCTCCATGCAAGGAACCCAATATGGGACTCGATCCCAGGACCCCAAGATCATGCCCTAAGCTGAAGGCAGAAGAAGCTCAACCACTGAGCCACCCAGGCGCCCCTGAATATTTTTTAAGAACCACTGAATGGTATACTTTAAAAGTCTGAATTTTATGGTCTGTAAATTGTATGTTAATTTTTTTAATGGAAAAAAGGAAGAAATAAAAACACTACTTTCAGACAATATAGTTGTGTATATAGAAAATCAAAAGATTGTTACAGATAAATGACTGCAATTCATGGGTATGTTTAGAAAATCTCAGGATACAAAGTTGAAAGAGAAAATAAATTTTATTTTATGTAACAATTATATACATTTGGAAAAAAATTGTTAAAAATTTACAATTTATAATGATGCTAAAATCTTATATTAGAAATAATCTAATTAAATATGGATACCTCACTTTTAACTTTATTTTTAAAATTGTTAATGGAAAGTCCTTTCCAATTGCTGACGGTCTGATGTTGATCTGGAAGTTTTCAGAGGTTTCTTAGTCTTCAGATAATGTCCTTTTTACATTCTATTAGGCAAAACCAGAGCTCCAAATTTTATATTTGGGAATTCTCTTCACAAATCCCTTTTTTCAGCCATGGTTAGTTTTGCAATTTCTTTTTAGTCCAAAGGAAAGGAGAGAAGATCCTGGAGACATAAAGGCTATATTTCATTGGTTTATCTCATTTGTCCTAGAATATTTAAATTTAGTATAACTATTATTGAAGTGGGAAAGCTAGGTGTTTGTCTCACAGGGTCAACGAATGAATCTCGCAGACAAAGGAGAGTGAGTAAAGCAACAGAAGTTTGTTTGTTTATTTAAAAGATTTTATTTATTCATGAGAGACGGTGGCGGGTGCACCACCCAGGGATCCCGCACCAGATGTTTATTAAGCAAGAATACAGAGAAAGCTCTCAGGAGTCACACAGGTCCCAACAGGGTTGCCAATGTGGGCCTCCACTGACAGTAATCTATTTAGAACTGACCAGGGACGGAACCCTGGGTGGCGCAGCGGTTTGGCGCCTGCCTTTGGCCCAGGGCGCGATCCTGGAGACCTGGGATCGAATTCCACGTTGGGCTCCCGGTGCATGGAGCCTGCTTCTCTCTCTGCCTCTCTCTCTCTCTCTGATGTGACTATCATAAATAAATAAAAATTAAAAAAAAAAAAAAAAAAAAAAAAAGAACTGACCAGGGAGGGATCCCTGGGTGGCGCAGCGGTTTAGCACCTGCCTTTGGCCCAGGGCGCAATCCTGGAGACCCGGGATCGAATCCCATGTCAGGCTCCAGGTACATGGAGCCTGATTCTCCCTCTGCCTGTGTCTCTGCCTCTCTATCTCTCTCTCTCTCTGTGTGTCTATCATAAATAAATAAAAATTTAAAAAAGAAAAAGAAAAAAAAAAAGAACTGACCAGGGAGTTTGTGGCCTTATCATTCTTGTGATGTCTTGGTTAGAGTAAGGACTGTTGATACCATCCTTAATGGCTTCCTTTTGGGTCTGGTTATTCTTTGATAGTCACAGGTGATTTAAAAAAAAAAAAAAATTACGTTTTTCACCCATACCTGGGGCAGGGTGGTCTGGTTTGTTCCCTTATCTCTGGTTTCTCTTATCTCACCATTTTGGGGATTTTGTTTTGTGAGCCTGATTCCATGGCCCCCTACCTATCTCTCCCTACTTAGCCCTGCCTGTCCTTACTCATTATAAATAAAGATGTTTAAATTTGATTAACATGTAAAACTACATTTTTAACAATGTCTATGATTGAAAGAAAACAAAATAGAGGAGGAACAATGTAAAAATAACAGCATCACACTGTCAGCACATCCAGATCTCAGAATAGTCAAAGTTGTTTACAGAAGTTGTTATATATTATGTAATTTTATGTTACAACATTTTTGCATTTGGATTTTAAACACATTCATATTAAAGAAAATATATCAGTAAAAAAGATTAAGAAATTTTTTTTGAAGATTAAGACTTTTTGAGAATAAAAAAATATATTTAAAAAAGCTTTTGTAAAAAAAAAAGCTTTTGCAACAACTTTGGGAAAAGTGTGACTATATGCAATAAATATCTATAGTTTCTAATTTGAGGAGTGCGAAGCAAAAAGTACTATTTTTATTCTCAGAAACTTCAACAGACACTTATTAATCTTTCCTTTTATACTCACTTTGCTATGTACTGGGAAGAAATTAAATACTATACAACAGCTTAAGATGTCCTATGGAAAGGCATTTAACTCTTCACTTACTTGATCATGTATGAAACAAACCTGTAAAGGCCTACTACAGTACCTGGTACTTAATAGTCACTCAGTAAATGTCAGTTTTTATCTTCCTCAAAAGGCTCCTGGACATGACATCTTCTGTAGTCCTTGTTTTATTAGCATTAACTTAAGTTCTTTTATTTGGACAGGTACTGCTCACATGATAGAGGCCGATGTTCTTCTTCCAAGTGATGGATCAGAATATAGCCAACCAATCATGGCCCATCCTCCTGAAACAAATAGTGATAATACTTTACAGGAATGGCTGACTGAAGTTATAAAAAGCAATAAAGGCATTAAGCTGGATTTCAAGAGGTATTTGTTTAAGATTTTATTCATCTATTCATGAGGGAGGCAGAGACACAGGCAGAGGGAGAAGCAGGTTCCATGCAGGGAACCCCATGCAGAGCTCAATCCTAGGATCCTAGGATCACGCCCGAGCCAAAGGCAGACGCCCAAAGACGCCCAACCGCTGAGCCACCCAGGCATCCCTTCAAGAGGTATTTGTATAAACATTTTCAGTCTTTTTGTTGTTACAGAGTAACAATGAAATAAAATATCAATAGCTTCATTATCTATGCTTGACTGACATACTTTTTTTTTAAACTAACATACTTTAAATTGAAAATGGAATTGCAAACTAATATGTTTCAAGAAGGGACCTAAGACCCATTGAGTTGTTTGCTTAAATTGTTTCTTAGGAACTCTTTGAAGCTAAAATTAAGCTTATTTTTATAAAGGAATTTATCATAAGTGATCATTGTGGTAATAGAATGGTAAATTTAAAATGCTACTCTTTTTTTTTTTTTAAGATGAATTTATTTATTCATGAAAGACACAGCCTGAGAGAGAGAGAGAGAGAGAGAGAGAGAGGCAGACACACAGAGGGAGAAGCAGGCTCTCCGCAGGGAGCCCGATGCAGGATTCGATCCTGGATCCCGGGATCACGACCCGAGCCGAAGGCAGATGCCCAACCACTAAGCCACCCAGACGTCCCTAAAATGCTACTTTCATTAAAAGTGGTTTGAGGAGAACCTGGGTGGCTCAGTCGATTAAGCATCAGACTCTTAATTTTGGCTCAGGTCATGATCTCAGGATTGTGAAATCAAGCCCCACATTGGGCTAAGAACTGGGCGTAGCACCTGCTTAAGATTCTCTGCCTCTCCCTCTGCTTAACACCTCCACTTCCCCTCTTAAAAAAAAAAAAAAAAAAAAAGTAGGGAGAGGAGAGTGTGTCAGGCACTGTTCTAAGAGCACTGAATGTGTTCATTTAATCCTCATAACAACCCGAGGAGGTAGCTTATTGCTATCATCTTCATTTTCCAGATGAGGGAACAGAGGTAGAGAGGAAAAAGTAGACTGCTTGTTGTCACATAGTTTCTAGGAAATCTGCCAGCCTGGCTGGAGAGTTCATACTGTGAACCAGAACCCTGCACTACCTCTGTTAAAAGTAGCTGGTTGACCTGTTAGTCAAATTTTACTAGTTCTTATTTTATGCCTCTAAATTATTTTGTTTGGTATACAAATAATAACTAAGTACTAAAATTTTATCTGGAGTTTCCCTTAGAATGTCATTTTAAACAGTTTATTCTAATTTAATTATGATTTTTATTTTATCATCCCCAATTTCTAAACAAAGTTAATAGGAAAATACATATGATACTCAGAAGTTTGACTTACAAGTAACTTCTCAGGGAAAAAAAAAAATCTATTCTATAAAAACAAAGCTTATGTTCTTTCCTAGGAAAGAATTGGTTTTTTAAAAGATTTTTAATCTTATCTAAATTTAATTTGCCAACATATAGTGTAACACCCAGTGCTCATCTCATCGTGTGCCCTCCTTAGTGCTCATCTCCCAGTCACCGCATCCCCACACCCACTTCCCCTCCTACAACCCTTTGTTTCCCAGAGTTAGGAGTCTCTCATGGTTTGTCTTCCTGTCTCTTAATTTTTCCCCACTCAGTTTCCACCCCTTCCCTTATGATCGCTTTCACTATTTCTTATATTGCACATATGAGTGAAACCATATGATAATTGTTCTTCTCCAATTGACTTATTTCACTCGGCATAATACCCTCCCAATCCATCCACGTCAGTGTAAATGGTAGATTTTCATCCTTTCTGATGGCTGAGTAATATTCCATTGTGTATATAGACCACATCTTCATTATCCATTCATCTATCGAAGGACATCGTGACTCCTTCCACAGTTTGGCTATTGTGGACATGGCTGCTATGAACATTGGGGTGCAGGTGTCCCATCGTTTCACTACATCCGTATCTTTAGGATAAAAAAACCACTAGTGTAATTGCTGGGTCATAGTGTAGCTCTATTTTTAAACTTCTTAAGGAACCTCCACTCTGTTTCCAGAGTGGCTGCACCAGCCTGCATTCTCACCAAGAGTGCAAGAAGGTTGTCTTTGGGCAGCCCGGGTGGCTCGGTGGCTTAGCGCTGCCTTAGCCCAGGGCCTGATCCTGGAGACCTGAGATCAAATCCCATGTCTGGCTCCCAGCATGGAGCCTGCTTCCCTCTCTGCCTGTGTCTCTGCCTCTGTGTGTGTGTGTTTCTCATGAATAAATAAATAAAATCTTAAAAAAAAAAAGGGGGGGGGGGTTCTCTTTTATCCACATCCTTGCCAACATTTGTTGTTTCCTATCCTGTTAATTTTAGCCATTCTCACTGGTGTAAAATGGTATCTCATTGTGTTTTGATTTGTATTTCCCTGATGGCAAGTGATGTAAAGCATTTTTTCTTTTTTCTCTCTCAAACATAGCTTGTTGGCCATGTGTATGTCTTCTTGTGGAGACATTGAAAAAATGTCTGTTCATGTCTTCTGCCCATTTTATGACTGGATTGTTTGTTTTTTGGGTGTGGAGTTTGATAAGTTCTTTATAGATCTTGGATGTTAGCCCTTTATCTGATGTGTCACTTGTAAATATCTTCTCCCGTCCTATACGCTACCTTTTAGTTTTATTGATTGCTTCCTTTGCTGTGCAGAAGCTTCTTATCCTGATTAAATCCCAATAGTTCAGCTACTATTTTTAGTTAGAATTACATGGTATTAATAGATTAATTGGGAAGGATGTGTCATTTTGTAATATTTATAATTTTTTTTACATGTTCCAGGCTAGGAACATGGTATGTTGTTCTTTGAAATAAATACATTGTGGACGGCCCCGGTGGCGCAGCGGTTTGGCGCCGCCTGCAGCCCAGGGCGTGATCCTGGAGACCATGGATGGAGTCCCACATGGGGCTCTCTCCATGGAGTCAGCTTCTCCCTCTGCCTGTATCTCTGCCTGTGTGTGTGTGTGTGTGTGTGTGTGTGTGTGTGTGTCTTTCATGAATAAATAAATAAAATCTTAAAAAAAAGTCAGAATTCTTTTGAGAAAGAGACATTGGTGGCAGACATGCATTGATCAGTTTAGGTTTTCTTCCTGTTCCACCTGTGAAGAGCAGAACCCCACAGGACCTTGGCTGCTGCTCTAGGACGTGCAGACAGGCAAACTTTGGAGTCACAGCTACAAGTTACTTGCTACCAAAAATGGGGGTCCTAGATCTCAGAATTGTGGTTTTAACATGGCACTGATATTGATCAAGGCATTTGAGAGAGAGAAATGACAGCATCTGTTTTATCTAAATTAAAATTTGCAAAAAAAAAAATTAAAATTTGCAAGGTCTAGCATTAGCGTTTATTAATCCACTAACATCTAAGGCCTCCATATCAGAGGGAAAAGAATGAACAAAAAGCTCAATACGTGGAAGCGGAGTGAAAGAGAGGCTGGAGGCTGGTTTCTTCTAGTTTTAATGAATAGTATCCTTGCACACAGATAAATATGAACCAGTAAATAATGAGATTATCAATTTCTCTCCTTATAGTAGGAGGCTGAAAGAAGTGAGTTGAGTGGTAGAAGCATAGGCAGGAGGACTGGAATCCATTAAGAAAAATGGAAATGTTTGGGACACTTGAGTGGTTCAGTGATTGCTTTTGGCTACGGGCATGTTCCTGGAGTCCTGGGATCAAATCCCATATTGGGCTCCCTGCTTCTCCCTCTGCCTATGTCTCTGCCTCTCTCTCTGTGTATCTCATGAATAAATAAAAAATCTTTTAAGAGAAAGATGGAAATGTGAAGAGAGGGTACTGAATGTTCTCCCCTCCAACAGCCATCTCCCAGAATCTTAGCCTCCTACTGTAGTATTCACTAAAAGCTAATTTTCTTAGAATCAAATTTAGGCCTTAAAGGTTCAGAAGAAATTCAGAATTATAAGTAGTATGGGGTGCCTGGGTGGCTTAGTCGGTTAAACATCTGCCTTTGGCTCAGGTCATTATCCCAGGGTCCTGTGATGGAGCCCTGTTTTAGGCTTTTTGCTCAGTGAGGATCCTGTTTTTGTCTCTGTCTGCATTCCCCTATTTGTGCTCTCTCTCTTTTTCTCTCTCCCAAATAAATAAGTAATCTTTAGAATTATAAGTAGTATAGTAGTCCAGTAAAGTATGAATTTTTAAAAAGTAAAATTTAGGAGCACCCAGGTGGCTCAGTTGGTTAAACATCTGCCTTCAGCTCAGGTCATGATCTGAGGGTCCTGGAATCAAGCCCTGCATTGGGCTCTCTTCTCGGTGGGGAGCCTGCTTCTCTCTCCCTCTGCCCTTCCCCTTGCTTGTGTTCTCTCTCATTCTGCTCTCTCTGTCTCAAATAAATAAATAAATAAAATTTTTAAGGTTTTATTTATTCATGAGAGACACACAGAGAGAGAGGCAGAGACACAGGCAGAGGGAGAAGCAGGCTCCCTGCAGGAAGCCCAATGTGGGACTCGATCCCAGGACTCTGGGATCACTCCCTGAGCCAAAGGCAGATGCTCAACCACTGAGCAACTCAGGTGTCCCTAAATAAAATCTAAAAATAAAAGAAGTAAAATTTATGGGAGCACCTGGGTAGCTCCATCATTAAACATCCAACTCTTGATTTCAGCTCAGATCATGATCTCAGGGTCCTGGGATGGAGTCTGCTTGAGGATTATCTCTCTCCTTCTCCTTCTGCCCTTCCCCTGCTCTCTCTCTCTCTCTCTCTCAAATAAATGAATCTTTAAAAAAAAAATAAAATTTATGTAGACTGCTTAAAACCTTACTGTTTCAAAATCTATAGATTTCAGAATAAATGTAAAGGAAAGATTGAAACTACTTTTTATTTAAATAGTAACTAAAATATAGTTGTCTCTCATTTCCAGAAAAAATGTTTATGAAATGAAAATGGAATTTATAAAAGTTTTAAGAGGATGTTTTAATTTTGATTTTTGCAATCAGTTTTAGAAACATGTTTATGGGGGCGCCTTGGTGGCTCAGTGGTTTGGTGCCTGCCTTTGGCCCAGAGCATGATCCTAGAGTCCCGGGATCAAGTCCCACGTCGGGCTCCCTGCATGGAGCCTGCTTCTCCCTCTGCCTGTGCCTCTGTCTCTCTCTGTGTGTGTGTGTGTCATGAATAAATAAATAAAATCTTAAAAAAAAAAAAAGAAACATGTTTATGCATCTAAACTTAAAAGAAAAAAAAAAAGAGAAAAAAAAGAAAAAAAAGAAAAAAAAATAAACTTAAAAGAATACGTGAAGGAAAAGAGGCTCTTTTCTTTGAGGTCATGAACCAATATTAGAGACACAGAGCTTGGGTATACTTTAGGTATTTTCATAAATATGAATTTTTAGGTAATTAGTATATCTAATTTTTAAATCTTGTTTGTACATTCTGATGAGTGAATCTTTGTCTTTTCTTAAATTATTATTTTTTAAGATTTTATTTATTTATTCAGAAAGAGAGAGAGAGGCAGAGACACAGGTAGAGGGAGAAGCAGGCTCCATGCAGGGAGCCCAATGTGGGACTCGATCTTAGGACCCCGAGATCACGCCCTGAGCCAAAGGCAGGCGCTAAACCGCTGAGCCACCCAGGCATCCCTCTTAAATAGTTTTATACTAAATGTTCCTAATACTGAGTTTTGAAACCTCAGTCTACAAATAATGGCATTATTTATGTATTTATAGAACCTTTAAGGTACTTAATGAATAAGTATAAATCAACATTTTGAAATATTGGCATATGTTAACTTTCTGCTCTGGTGCTCTGTGATCTTTGATTTTCTTTAATTCAGGCATTATCATGTTATACTTTTATTAGGAAGTTGAGAACACTGAAATCACTAGTCTAAAAGAAGTTTTTACTTTTACTTTAGGAATAAGTCTCATTGACATCAACTGTGTTTTTAGTCTGGCAGCTGTAGAACCATCCATGATGCTCCTGGAAAATGTGAAGAGGCATCTGAAACGTCCTGTGTGGATTAATGCTGACATTCTTCCTGGCCCAAATGGAAACAGCATGGTAGTGGATGCAAAACCTTTTATAGACACGGTGACATCCTTCTTTCCAGATGTGACATTTTCCCTGGGTTGGACAACAGGATGGCATCCTGAGAAAGTCAATGAAGGTAATAATTCTTAAGATGTATTTCTTATTGGTAAAACTAAAATCTACTCAAAATATAAAAATAACATGTTTAAATACAAAACGAAAAACTTCTTTCATAGCATAAAAGCCTAATGGAGATAAAGGTCTGACCCTTAAAGGCATCTCTATGACTCTTTTCTTTTCTTTCTTTTTTTTTTTTAAAGATTTTATTTATTCATGAGATACACAGAGAAAGAGGCAGAGACACAGGCAGAGGGACAAGCAGGCTCCTCACAAGGAGCCCAATGTGGGACTCGATCCGGGGACCCCGGCATCACACCCTGAGCCAAAGGCACACACTCAGTGTTTGAGCCACCCAGGCGTCCCTCTTTCTTTTATTTCAGATAGATACTTCATTTGTTGGTGACGTTGTGTCAACAGGCTTCGATGGGAAATTTGCAGTCTAAATAACCAAAGCTGCCTGTACAAACTAAACAAATCCCAGTTGGTCTCTTTGAACTTGCAAAACATTCTGTACTCTTTTATTTTTTTCTTTCCTTGGAGCAAACTTCCTATGTCAGATAAAAGATAAAGAGGTAGTAATAAAAAATTCTCTAGTGAAGTGAGGCCATAAGTAGGGGGAGTGTGGTTGAAGAGCACAAGTTGTACTCCATAGAAGTTGAAGGGGCTCCATAAATAGTTTCCTCTCTGGGTGAACAGAGGAATGGGAGGCCATGAGACTCTCCTGTAAGCTGGATCCCTTCTTTCCTCTCACCTGCTTCAGGAGGACCTGACATTAAGCTTCTTTTTCCTGGTTGAAATTGATTATGTTATTTGGATTCATCTTTCTATTTCTTCATACATCCCTGGGCAGTGATTTCTAGGTAAACAGCTCATAAGCAATCAAATGCTCTGAGGCACCTGTCCAGATGGTAAAAATAAACTAAGAAGGCATTTAGAACCTATAGAGATGTTAGTCTTTATTCTGCGTTCAGGGAATTCATTTTTCACTAATTTGCAATTATTGTTTTTATTTTTTATTTTTTTTTAAGATTTTATTTATTTATTCATGAGAGACACACAGAGAGACAGAGACATAGGCAGAGGAAGAAGCAGGTTCCATACAGAAAGCCCAATGTGGGACTCGATCCTGGGACTCCAGGATCATGCCCTGAGCCAAAGGTACGCACTCAACCACTGAGCCACCCAGGTGTCCCTGCAATTATTGTTTATAGATGTTAACTTTTTTTTATATGTATATTTATTTATTTAGTTATTCATTCATTCATTCCTTCATGAGAGACACAGAGAGAGAGTCAGAGACATAGGAAGAGGGAGAAGCAGGCTCCATGCAGGGAGCCCACAGTGTGTGACTCGATCCCAGGACCCCAAGATCATGCCATGAGCCGAAGGCAGACACTCAACCACTGAGCCACCCAGGAGTCCCTAGGTGTTAACTTTTAGTTCAACATAAGATAAGAGTAACTGCTGTCTGGAGAGTCTAGAACATTTAGGTTCTAACCCCATGGGCCAATAATTGATGTGATTGAGAGAAAAAAATAGTGTGCTTTAACTTAATTCTAATTTTTTAATCATTTTAATTTTTAATAGTTTCATTAAAGAATATTGCTTATAATTCAAAGTGTTTAAAGAAGGTAATCTAGAAACAGTTTAGTAACTTCTTTACTGATTCTAAACTCCTTTTGTCACAATTCTGGATCAACCTCAGGCTTTAACTGAATTAGACCATATCTGGATTTTGAAGTCATTTTGATATAACATCAAGTATTTCCATGCTACTTTTCTTCCATTGGCCACTTATCATTACTGTGCTTTATGCCTCCTTACTTCTTATTTCATAGATTTTTTTTTTAAATATTTATTTATTTATTTTAGAGAGAGAGAGTGAAAGAGTGCATGTGAGTATGAGGAGGGGCAAAGGTACAAGGAGGGAGAGAATCCCAAGCAGATTCCTCACTGAGCACAGAGCCAGATCTCATAACCCTGAGATTACAACCCAAGTGGAAATCAAGAGTCAGATGCCCAAACAACTGAACCATCCAGGCACCCCTTATTTCACAGATTTAGAAGAGTTTAGGGACACCTGTGTGCCTCAGCGGTTAAGTGTGTTGCCTTTGGCTCAGGGAATGATCCTGGAGACCCAGGATCGAGTCCCACATTGGGTTCCCTGCGTGGAGCCTGCTTCTCCCTCTGCCTATGCCTCTGCCTCTCTCTCTCTCTCTGTGTCTCATTAATAAATAAATAAAATCTTTGAAAAAAATGGAAAAGACTTTATAATTTTATAGTCATGTAAATATAGTTTATATATATATATATATATACTGTTAGCAATCCTATTTTCTAATTAAAAAGATGCAGTTTTTCAGATTTTCAAGGAAAGCAGAACATTGCCCTTTTTTTATTATTAGGAGTTTAGGTGCTAAACTAGCTTATTTACATAGGCTTTCTTTAAAATATTCCTGTATTGACCAGTACTTTTTGCAGCCTGCTTTTGATAGAGATTGCTGTTTGTTTGTTTATTTATTTATGAGAGTGGTGGGGAGAGGCAGAGGGAGAGAGAGAATCCTAAGCAGCCTCCACGCCCAGCACAGAGCCGGACAAGGGGCTCAATCTCATAATCCTGAGATCATAACCTGAGTTGAAGTCAGATACTTAACCAACTGAGCCAACCAGACACCCCGGAAAATCTAAGTTTATAGAAAATATTAATGAGGCAAATACACCTAAGGGAAGATCCTTAGAATCTTTAAGATAAATACAATGTCAAAATTTGCTTTTTTTTGTGCTCGAGAGATCAGTAAAACCTTTTTAATATTTTAGTGTTTTGTTAAATTTGCTCTAGATCACTTGTGGCATGATTTTCGACTTGATTTTTTTGTCTGTATTTTCTATTCAAAATATTTTCATGTGGGGATCCCTGGGTGGCTCAGCGGTTTAGTGCCTGCCTTTGGCCCAGGGCGCGATCCTTGAGTCCCGGGATCAAGTCCCGTGTGGGGTTCCCGGCATGAAGCCCGCTTATTCCTCTGCCTGTGTCACTGCCTCTCTCTTTCTCTCTCTCTCTCTCTCTCATAAATAAATAAATCCTTAAAAAAAATATTTTCATGTATTAACTGGTATTGTAATTCACTCTGAATCCAAATGGAAATTTTTATAAAATACCTATTAATTACCTACTTATAGGTAATTTAACTTAGTTTTTTATTTAATTGATTTTTAGGATTCCAGTTAGAAAATTTGAATTTATTTCTCTCATTTCAGGTTATAGTTGGACAATGGTGAAAGAAATGGAATATATTTGTAAGGAGTTAAATCAGCCTGTAACATTTCCTGTCAGAGCAGCATTAGTCAGGCAGTCTTGTTCTCAATTACTTTGGCTGTTAAAGAAATCAAACAGGTATGTGTAAGTTTAACAAAATAGCATATGCATGTGAGTATGTGTGAGAGAAAGAAGATGAAAATTGATTATGTGAAGACAATGTGTGTGGGAAAAAGATGGCAACAGAATGAGCACTGATTGTGTAAGCGAACAGGCTCCCTCACTGGAATAAAACTCCTGATAAACCAACCTCAGCTTACATAACATCACATCTGGGACACCAGGGTGGCTCAGCGGTGTAGAGCCTGCCTTTGGCCCAGGGTGTGATCCTGGAGTCCCCGGATCAAGTCCCACATCGGGCTTCCTGCATGGAGCCTGCTTCTTCCTCTGCTTGTGTCTGCTTCTCTCTCTCTCTCTCTCTCTCTCTCTCTCCCTCTCTCTCTCTCTCTCTGTGTCTCTCATGAATAAATAAAATCTTTAAAAAAAAGAGAGGAAAAGAGAAAAAAACATAACATCACATCTTCTATTCCTCACAAAAGTCTTTGAACACAGTAGGTGCACAGTAAATACCCTTTTTCTATTATGTTATACATTCTCAAAAAGTTTTAAGTGGATAAAATAGTTTCTTTTTGAATTCTATCCTAATTTCAGAAGTTTTTTTTCCATATAGAAATTTTATTATTTTTAAAGATTTTATTTATTTATTTGAAAGAAAGAGCATAAAAGAGCACAATCAGGGGGAGCGTCAGGGAGGGAAGGAGAAGCAGGCTCCCCTCTGAGCAGGGGATTTGATGTGGGGCTCAATTTCAGGGCCCTGCGATCATGACCTGAGCCAAAGGCAGATGCTTAATGGACTGAGCAACCCAGGCTCCACCGAAGTTTTATTTTAGTATGTAATAAAAATTAGTTGGACCACTTATTAGATATTAAAATATATTTCAAAGGTGTGGATATTGAAACAATTTTGATACTATCTTTTTAGTATACTAGTCAGTAGAACAACAGAGAAAATCTGGAAATAAACCCAAATCTATCATGGATGTTAGTTTAGGAAAAGCTAACATTTCACATAATTGGTGCAAAAGTTTAGTGTGGTGTGAGAGAACAGGCCAAGTGTGTGGAAAAAACAAAACTGTTTCCCTTAATCTTTCTTCCAAAATAAATTCCAGATGAATGAAGGCTTGAAAATCCAACATTAAATACACAAAGAAAAAACGTGATACTATATAGTTTCAGAATGGAGAAGACCTTTCTTTCTTTTTTTTTTTTTTAATGTCCTTCCATCAAGGAAGTGTTTTTTTGTGTTTTTTTAAGATCGTATTTATTTATTCACGAGAGACACAGAGGAAGAGAGGGAGGGAGAGAGAGAGGCAGAGGCACAGGCAGAGGGAGAAGCAGGCTCCACACAGGGAACCTGACGTGGGACTCTCGATTCCCGGTCTCCAGGATCACGCCTTGGGCTGAAGTCGGCGCTAAACCGTTAAACCGCTGAGCCACCCAGGCTGCCTGGGAGAAGACCTTTCTTAGGCACAAAATCTGGAAGCTATCGTCGAAGCAAAGTTACCAGAAAAATAACTCTAATATTAAAAAAAAAAAAATTTGTTTTACTTGATCTCAAGACAGCTGCCTGGGAAACACACAGTCTTCACAGGGAAGAAAGTGTTCCAGAGAATTAATGGGTTTATAGGTTTGTATACTTTTTTTTACATCTTGTAAAAGCTCAAAAGATTATAGATTAGCATATAGGCAGGAATCATGACTTTTAAAATCAGGGAATGCAGGGAGCAGGAGCATTGATCCAATATCTCAAGGAAAAGGTGGTTTTCCTTTAGGCTCTTCCAGATGTACAATGCATGTGTGGCAGGCCGTAAATCAGGCTTTTGATTTGAACAAAGTTTATGTACAGCCAAGCTGACTTAGAAGGAATCCTAAAATGGCTTCCTTTGTATATCAGGCCTTTAGAGAGTTTTTCTCTCACCACTTTTATAAAAGGGAAGTTTGAGGTGTGACTGGGCAGCTCAGTCTTTTTTTTTTTTTTTTTTCTTCAGCTCAGTCTTTTAAGCATCCTACTCTTGATTTCTGCTCAAGTCATGAACTCAGGATTGAGAGATTGAGTCTAGCCTCAGACTCTGTGATGCTGAGTGTGGAGCCTGCTTAAGATTTTCTCTCTCTCTCTCCCTCCCCATTCTGTAGCCCCCCTCATATTTGGGCACACATACATGCTCTTTCCTTAAAAAGAAGAAAGTTTGATACATTTGAACACATGAAAATGTAAAGATTTTGGTAAAACTACTCTTGATACATACATCAGACAGATGTAAAGAATTCTAATAAAGAATTTTCTCAGATCATCCAGAAAAAAACTCAGTTTTGTAATTCACTATATTGAAGAGAGTAAGGGAAGCAGATACACATTAAAGAAGTATTCACATTCCTATGGATATTGAATTTTTACTAAATACCTTTTCAGTGTTTGTGAAAATAATGTTTTTTCCAATATCTATCAATAAAATAGTTAATATTTCATAATATTGTATTATCTTCACATTTCCAGGATTAACCCCACTTGACCATGATATATCATTCTTTTAATATATTGCCAAATTGTATTGCTAAGTTTTAATTAGGATTTTTGCATTTGGAAGTGAGATCTGTAGGTTTCTTTTCTTTCTCAGTTTTAGGTATAAATATCATGTACATGTCTTTAAAAGAGCTAGGGACCATTCCTCCTTTTTATCTGTTCTGGGATTTTTTTTTTTTTTTTTAAGATTTTATTTATTCATGAGAGACACAGAGAGAGAGGCAGAGACACAGGCAGAGGGAGAAGCAGGCTCCCTGCAGGGAGCCCGATGTGGGACTTGATCCCAGGACCCCAGGATCACACCCCAGGCCGAAGGTAGACTCTCAACTGGTGAGCCACCCAGGCATCCCAATATATAGATATTTGTAGGAGTTCATGTATTGTATTAGGATATAGTTTGGCTGTTATAATAGAAACATAAATTAACAATAGCTTAAACAAGTCTAGTTCGCTCTCACCTACCTGGCAAAGCATAAATAATTCAAGGCTGATTTGGTGCCTCTACATGTCAAGGACCCAGACCATCCTATTTTCATGCTCTGCTTTCCTTAGGATACTGCCTTCATCCATCTGGTCAGATTGGCTACACCTGAGTTTCAGTTGGTAGTGATGGGGGAGCAGAAGGCTAGTTGAGGACAAAGCACAGGCTGACAAGCACCGTCACCTCCCCGCCCCCCCACTCCCTGGTGGGATATTTGTGACCTTCCTTAGGTACTCCTGGCTGCCCTAAGGGAAGGAAAAACAAATGGTTAATTTATAGAGATTGTAGTCCTCTAAGACAATGAGTCTCCCTTAGTTTACAAATATCTTAATTTACAAGAAAAAAACATTCTTATCAATAACCTAACTTTCAGAAGGAAATGTAGATAAAATTAAATGTCCTTATATCAGCAGCCCATTGACAAATACTTGAGACAGGCAGAGTATAAAGTTCTTCCTTGGAAGCTCCCAACTGTCTTAATGTTAATGCCTTGCTAGGAGAAGCAACCTGAAGTTGACAGTGACGAGGCCTCTGGCATTTTGTTAAGTCCTCTTTAGCATTTGAAAGTTCTTTTGGAGGGCCTCTCAATTGGGATTGAGCTCACTGGAGTCTGCTTCTCCCTCCGTTCATTCCCCACCCTCACTCTTGCTTACATGCTCTCTCTCAAATAAATCAGTAAAATCTTAAAAACAAGCTCCTCTGCTTTCTACTGAGTGTTGGTGTAGGAAAGCATGAAGCCAGCCTGATTTTTGTTTTTCCCCTTATAAGTGTCTTGATTTGGCAGGGGGCTATTGAGGGGGATAACTTAATGTAGAAAGGGTTGTCATCAGGTATATAGATTCAAATGTTCTTTTCCAGAATGTTTCTGTGAATTATATTTTAAAATACTTGTTCTATTTTATTTGTAAACTATCTTTTAACTTTCTGGGATTACAGCTATGAATATTTAGATCTCCATTGCCTATCTTTGGTATATATTTTTTCTCTTTAGTCTTTCTATTTATTTGCATGTAATTTTTTTTTTGATTTTATAATCTGCATTCTATGTCTCTTAAAAAAATTTTTTTAAGATTGTATCTATTCATGAGAAATACAGAGACCTAGATAGGCAAAGGGAGAAGCAGTCATCCCCCTCTCCCGCAACTCAGTGAGGAACCTAAGGATCACTCTACTCAAAGATCATGCCCTGAGCCCAAAGCAGATGCCCAATCACCGAGCCACCCAGGCATCCCATCCCTTACAGTATTTACAACAGTGTCTGTTTTTCCTTGTAATTCTTCAGATTTCACTTTATTTCTTTATTCTTTTTCTTTTTTATTTATTTCCTAAAATCTGCCAGTTAGTGTTTCATCATCTCTTTTATATTGTCTTGTATCCTCTTCCCTTGAGCTCATACCTCTGCTTTGTGCTCTTTCTTCAAAGAAGCAATTGCATCATATAAAAAATGTTGGTCATGGCTTTCATCTGCCTTGTGGCTTTTTTTTTTTTTTTTTTAAGATTTATTTATTTATTCATGAGAGATAGAGAGAGGCAGAGACACAGGCAGAGGGAGAAGCAGGCTCCATGCAGGGATCCTGATGTGGGACTCAATCCCAGGATCATGCCCTGGGCTGAAGGCGGCTCTAAACCGCTCACCCGGGCTTCCCGCCTTGTGGCATTCTTTAAGTTTTACATATATTTCCACTATCTGATAGATTTTTAAAGATGGAGTTTTTATTTCTCCATCTGCCATTTATTTATCCTTTCGTTTTTTTGTACTCTGTTGTATAAAACCTCTGCCAGTTTTTATTATTGCACTTGAAAGAAAGTCTTTTTTTCTGGACAAGCTACTTGCTAAAAGTGCATGTTGGAGAGGGACCAAGACTATGCTCCTTATGACCTAGAGTCTTATATGTGAGTTTATGTAGCCTTTAACTTTTCCCAGTCAATGAATATAGGCACTGCAGTATCTCTAAGTAAAATCCTTTATCTATTGCTTAAATTTAAAATTTTAAGTTTCCATAGGAATAGCCTGATACCCACAACTGTGGTTTTTCTGTGCTAAGTCTTTCCTTATCTTCATGGCTTCCTGGGGCCAAACCTAATTCAAGAAAGCTTCCACTTGTAGCTCAGGGATGACATTCCCACTGTTGCAAAGTATTGAGGTGGAATGTGCCCCTCATGTAGAAGTGTCTTTGGTAGGCTCTCTTGTCATCTTCATGTATGGGCAAATTTTCTTCACTTTTTTACCCAGGTGGCCTTAACCTCTGTTGCTGTTGGAAACCTTTCACTTGTTTTATAATTTGTAGTTTCAGTTCTTTTTTTTTTTTTTTTTAATTTTATTTATTTATTTATGATAGTCACATACAGAGAGAGAGAGAGAGGCAGAGACACAGGCAGAGGGAGAAGCAGGCTCCATGCACCAGGAGCCCGATGTGGGATTCGATCCCGGGTCTCCAGGATCGCGCCCTGGGCCAAAGGCAGGCGCCAAACCGCTGCGCCACCCAGGGATCCCTGTAGTTTCAGTTCTTAATTTCATTCAAGATGGAGTCTCTCTCTTCAGTCTTTTGCCCTTTTTGCTGCCTTTGGGTAATTCCTAGGAGGAAAAGGAGGCACGGCTGACTTCTGGCTGCCATGTTCAAATAGGAAGTTTCTACCTCCCATTTCTTTTATTATTACGGCCTCAATTTTCTCTGTCTACTCCCTATGAAGTCATTTACTCTTTTAAACCTTCTCACTTGAAAATTACACTTTGTGGGTAGCTGAGGTGGCCCAGGGGTTTAGCACCACCTTTGGCCCGGGGCCTGATCCTGGAGACCGGGGGAGTCCCATGTTAGGCTCCCTGCAGGGAGCCTGCTTCTCCCTCTACCTGTCTGTGCCTCTCTCTCTGTCTCTCTCTCTCTCTGTCTCTCTCTCTCTCTCTCTCATGAATGAATAAATAAATACAATCTTTAAAAAAAAAAAGAAAATTACACTTTCTTCAAATTTTTTATTTTTTAATATGACAAGTCTACATCCAACACCATACTTCATGAAGATGGGATGAAAACTTTTCCTCTAAGATCAAAACTAGGGTGCTAACTCTCACCACTCTTATTTAACATAGTACTGAAAGTCCTAGCTGCAGAAGTCAGGCAAGAAAAAGTATAAGAATTAGAAAGAAAGAAATCAAAATGCCTGTATTTGAAGATAACATTTTGTACATAGATTTTGTATAAAGATTCAACCAGGAGGAGCGTGGTTGGCTCAGTTATTTAAGCCTCCAACTCTTGATTTTGGCTCATGTCAAGATCCCAGGGTTGTGAGATCGAGCCCTGTGTTGGACTTTGTGCTGGGCATAGAGACTTTTTTCTTCATTGAGTAATCTTGGCTCCCTTGTCAAATATTAGTTGACCATATATGCTTGGGTTTATTTTTTGGCTATTGATTCTTTTCTCTTGGACTATTTGTCTGTTTTTATGCCACTACCACACTGTATTGTCATACAGTATTATTCGAAGTCAGAAGTATGATGCCTCCTGCTTTGTTCTTCTTTACCAAGATTTCTTTGTATATTCAGGGTCTTCTGTGGTTCCATATAAGTTCTAGGAAAGTCTTTTTTTGTATTTCTGTAAAAAAATGCAATTGGAATCTTAATAGGGATTTCATTGAATATTTTGGTAATACTGACATTTTAATAATAATAATTCTTCCAATACGTGAAGACAGGATACTTTTTCATTTATTTATGTCTTCTTTGATATATTGAGATGTATTTCTTCTGAGCCTGATTTATTGAGTTTTTATCATGAATGGATGTTGAATTTTGTCAAATGCTTTTTCTGCACCTACTGAAATGATCATATTCTTTTCTTTCATTCTATTAAATGTGATGTATAACAGTGATTTGTGTGTGTTGAACTATCCTTGCAACACAGGAATAAATTCCATTTGATCATGGTGAATGATTATTTTATTGTGCTGCAGAATTGGTTTGGTGGTATTTTTTTTTTTTTTAAAGATTTTATTTATTCATGAGAGGCAAAGACATAGGCAGAGGGAAAAGCAGGCTTCCTGTGGGGAGCCTGATGCAGGACTCAATCCCAGGACTCCAGGATTACACCCTGAGCTAAAGGCAGATAGATGTTCAACCACTGAGCCACCCAGGTGCCCTGTTTGGTAGTATTTTACTGAGAATATTTGCATCTGTATTCATCAGGAATATTGACTTACAGTTTTCTTTACTAGTAGTGTCCTTTTCTGGTTTTGGTATCAGGATAATGCTGGTTTATAAAATAAATTTGGGATTGTTTCCTGCTCTTCAGTTATTTGGAAGAGTTGGAGAAGAATTGGTGTTAATTCTTTAAATATTTGGAAAATTCACCAGTGAAACCATCTGTTTCTGTGCTTTTCTTCATTGGGAGATTTTTAATTACTGATTCAGTTTCTTTGCTAGTAATTGATCTATCCAGATTTTTAAATTCTTTCTGATTAGGTCTTGGTAAGCTGTAAAAATATGGATCTTAAAGTAATTCTCATTTGTGTGTATGTGTCCTCGCCTGTAGCTTAAAATTTCTTTTTGATTTGCCACACAATGCTGCTGTAGAATAAAATTCAAAGTACTTTTCTCTGTTACATTTCCAGAATAATGTCACCATCCATAAGGACAAGAATGTGTCTAACATAGTGAGAACACCTTGGTTAAGATAGACTATTTCTTAGTAGTAGTAGAAGTGTTTTGGAGATTTTTTCAAGTTTCCTGGATTCTGACATGTTTATGGGGAAAATAAGTATGAAACTACTTAGCAGCATTGCATTTTCTTAGACTCTGATGCAATAGGAATATTGTAATAGAAGTAATGTCTACTAGAAGAAACAAAAATATACAATTTAAATAACATTAAAATTCTGAGTATATTCTTAACATCCATAATAAATATGCATATATTATTAATGTATTTTTAACGCCCAGAGATGGATCTAAATTTATTATTTGGCATCCTTAGTGACATCTCTTGGTGTTCTTATATCTTCTACAAGCTCCCCCAAAAGGGAGAGTGGGGCCACTTACAAGTGAATATGAATGTTGGTAATGTCGGTGACATTTATGTCTCTTTATAGTCCCTTGCAGTCATGCTTCTGACTATATCCAGCCTACTGGAAAAAAACCAAGTTAGAGTGGTAGGTTTTGTGTAGGGAACAGATTCCTTGATCAGCAATACAATCTTTTCAGTTTTTTTGTCCAAAATTTGGCTCATTTTCACTGTTAACCAGTGTAGGTTTCCAAAGCCATTTCACATTCCTATAACTCAGATATAGCAGTTACCTAATTTAGATAAAGGCAATGTGAATTGTTTTTCTCTCTAGTCCTTTTGATGTTCATGAAGGAATGAAACAGGAACTGTATGTTCCAGCACTGCTAATTAATTGTTTGTGTAAATTTGGATTAAAGATAAATGAAAGTAACTATTTTTAGGCTTGTTGGAAATCCTCATCGTTGTTTCTTATCTTTTACTTTTCACTATAAAATTCTGTTTTGGGCAGGACTGGTGGCTCAAGCTGTTTAGCGCCGCCTTCAGCCCAGGGCCTGATCCTAGAGACCCGGGATCGAGTTCCACATCAGGCTCCCTGCATGGAGCCTGCTTCTCCCTCTGCCTGTGTCTCTGCCTCTCTTTCTCTCTCTCTCTCTGTGTCTCTCATGAATAAATAAATAAAATATTTTTTAAAAAATTAAATTTAATTTAAAAATAAATAAATAAAATTCTTTTTTTATTTTAATGCAGGTATAGCCTGACTATTTGGACTGGAAAAAATGATAACTATTCCACCGAAGATTTACTTTGCATTAGAGACTTTTTTGACAAGAAACAAGTTTTCTATGACATCTTGGAACCACAAAACCATGAATTTAAACAAGCCATTGGAGTCAAAGTTAATCTCTAAGAAGATTCTTCTAAATCATTTCATGTTTTGGTTTCATAATCTTCTGCTTTGGTCTGAATTAATTACCATGTAAATTGTGATGATTGATTTATGCTATAATTCATCTACTCTAAAGACATGCTTACTTTATTAGGCCTATGTCCTTATGATACTGTATATACTTAAAAGATTTGGAAAGTGAAGATTTCAGTGCGCCTGGTCTAATAATAATTTAGGAAAATTATGCTTTAAACCCCTTTATAAAATGTAATTTTGATATACTGAAGATAATTGAAGAGTTTATATGTCAATAACATATAATCACATTACGGAGATTCCACAAAACTATGGCACCCTCTTTCTTTTGTCCTGGAGAACTGGTTATTTCAGAGACTAAGGAAGAGTAAGAGGACTTTAAAAATGTTTTAACTTTCACAGAGGTGACCAGATTTCTCATAACAGAATAAAATCCATTTATTGAAAATAATATAGATTAAATTTGATGGATCTAGAATTTCCGTATTGTTGGGAACATGCTGACAACTATTTAAGTTTTTTATATTCCTTGTTTCAATCACTATATTTTATCTATAGTAAGTACAATATTACTGGAGATCAGAATTTTAATCCTAGTTATGTATCATTTGGTTTTCAAAATTCTCACACCACCATAGTTCAGGCCCTTATTTTACTGCTAGAATTTTAAAAAGTTCTTCATGACTTCAT
Organism: Canis lupus dingo; assembly: GCF_003254725.2. NCBI lineage: Eukaryota > Metazoa > Chordata > Mammalia > Carnivora > Canidae > Canis > Canis lupus. The sequence continues at coordinate 26,519,967 of NC_064245.1, read as the reverse complement.
TGTTCACATTCTACTCAGAGATGCCATGAGTATTTCTGCTGAAGAAAACTTTTGTAAGCACCTCTTGCCAAATCAGAAAGCTGCAGGGGTCTCTTAAATGCCACTTCATTAAATTTTACTCTTTCAAGATCCTTCATAATGTAGCCCACTCTAAAAGTCACCTGTGTGAACTTCAGCTCTGTCAGCATTTCAAAAATGCCTATAACATCTATGGTCTCCAGATCTTACTTTAACAGTTAATTTTAACTATTTAATATTGTCCACTGATTATGTCATACATGTTAGTTTATCTGCTCAGCTAGGTTATATAAAGTCCTTTATAGTAAGGGAACATTCTTAACTCCTTTACACTGGGTGGCATAGTCTTGAGCAAGGTATTCAGAAAAACATGTACTTCTTTCATTTATTGAAAAGAAACTTACCAGTGAATGTCCTAAAATATGTAATTTGCTTGGTCTGTCAACTGTTTTCTCCTGGAAAATAATAGTATATAGAGAAAAGAACTTGGATTTTGAATTCAGACAGACTTCCCTTACAGCCCCATTTCAGTCCCTTCCTAGCTGTAGATTTTAGGGAATATTTAACCTCATTGCGTCTTGGTTTCCTCATCTGTAAAATGGAGGGAAAATGAGGATTCTCTTGTACAGTTATTATGAAGATTGAGATTTATGGAATAAAGGCATCTAGCTCATACTCAACACATAGCAAGTACTCAACAGACAATTCCCTTCTAGACTTATGGGATCATAACCATTATAGATAATAGTAAGGGGTATAACATCAGACATTGTAGATGTATAAATATTTAAGGAAGTCCACTGTATTTCCACTTTAAATTTTAACTACAACTAGATGCAGTGCTATTTGTCAAATGAACTTCACTTTCTATGGTGGTTTACCAGAAGCAAAAGATGCAATGTTATAATCATAAAATTTTAATAATAGCAACAAAGAATAACTCTTTAATATTTCAGTAAAATTAGTGTTTATAAATTTTCTAAAATGACTACGTTTTACTTTTATAGAGAGAGTTGAATTTGTTTTTGGATTTTTCTTTTAATTTGAAAGGGCATGAACAGGAGGAGGGGCAGAGGGAGAAGCAGATTCCCACCTGAGCAGGGAGCTTGTTCATGGTTCGATCCCAGGACCCCAGGATCAAGACATGAGCCCAAGCAAGGCAGCTGCTTAACCAACTGAGCCATCGAGACAACTCAAGAGTTGAATTTAAAAATGAACTGCATTTTAATAAATATAAATGCATTTAATTGCATTTAATAAAAGTCATTTGTCCAGAAGATTATTCTTGCTACTTGATTATCTGACCGTTGGTAATATATATTTTTTATTTTGATGTTTATTTTATTTATTTATTTATTTATTTATTTATTTATTATTTATTTCTATTTTAGAAAGGGAGAGAGAATCTTAAGCAGGCTACATATTGAGTCTGGGGCTTGATCTAATGGCTGTGAAATCATGACTTGAGCCTAAGTCAAGAGTCAGATGCTTTACCACATGAGCCACTCACATACCCTATGACCCTTGATAATATTTTAAATATATTAGTCTTAAGTCTTAAAAATGCCTTTGTATTGAGGAATTTATTAGCTGATTATGACTTAGGTTAAGATTTTTTTTTTTAAGGGATACCTGGGTAGCTCAGCGGTTGGGTGCCTGCCTTTGGCTCAGGTCGTAATCCCGGGATCAGGGAATGGAGTTCCAGGATCAGGGAATGGAGTTCCGCATCAGGGTCCCTGCAAGGAGCCTGCTTCTCCCTCCACCTATGTCTCTGCCTCTCTCTCTCAGTCTGTGTCTCTCATGAGTAAATAAATAAATCTTAAAAAAAAAAAAGATTTTTTAAAAGATTTTATTTATTTACCTGAGAGACAGAAATAGTAAGAGAGAACATGGGTAGGGAGGAGAGAGGGAAGCAGGCTCCCCATGGAGCAGGGAGCTGCAGGGCAGGGCTAGATCCCAGGACCCTGGGATCATGACCTGAGCTGAAGGCAGATGCTTAACCCACTGAACCACCCAGGTTCCCCTAGGTTAAGATTTAAAGGTGTATTTTTAAGTCATCTTTGGGAACAAAAAATAGATAAGGAAATTATGAAATGTATTCTATTGAAATGTAAATTTTGGGGGATCCCTGGGTGGCTCAGCGGTTGAGCGTCTGTCTGGACCAGGGCGTGATCCTGGAGTCCTGGAATCGAGTCCCGAATCAGGCTCCCTGCATGGAGCCTGCTTCTCCCTCTGCCTGTGTCTCTGCCTCTCTTCTGTGTCTTTCATGAATAAACAAAATCTTTAAAAAAAAAAAACAGGTGGAAAAGAATGGAAATGAATTTTAAAAACTAAAAAATTTTTAATGGACAGCCACATGGAAAAGAATAAGTGATCCCTACTTCATACCATATGCAAATAATAATTTGAGTTATATCTTAGGCCCAAATGTGAAAGCTAAAACTAAAGCATTTATTTATTTATTTTTAATTTTTATTTATTTATGATAGTCACACAGAGCGAGAGAGAGAGGCAGAGACATAGGCAGAGGGAGAAGCAGGCTCCATGCAGGGAGCCTGACGCAGGACTCCATCCTGGGACTCTGGAATCATGCCCTGAGCCTAAGGCAGATGTTCAACCGCTAAGCCACCCAGGGATCCCCAGAAAGGGAGACTCTTAAGCAGGTAAGCAGGTTCCACATCCAGAGTGGAGCCTAACCCAGGGCTCAATCCCACAACCTTGGGATCATGACCTGAACCAAAATCAGGAGTCCAACACTTCACCAACTGAGCTGCCCAGGTGCCCTGACAATGATTTATTAACACCATACTAATTATTTAAAAAATTGATTAAAAAAATAATAAATAAAAATAAAAAAATTTGATTAATGGGCTTTATCAAAATTTAAGACTTCTCATCAAAAGACCATTAACATATATTTGACAAAGGGCTCATACTTAGAATCTATGGAGAACTCATAAACTGATTTTTAAAAAGCTAAACAACCTAATCAAAAATAGGCAAAAGGACAGACACTTCATAACTTGGTTAGTAAATAATGATATAAAGGCCTTAATGTGTAAGAATGCAATACAATACTATAGAAACACTGAGAATCTACATTACTGATACGGAAAGATGTTATATTGCAGGTGGCAAAACAGGTGTCTGGTATATATATATATTTTTAAGATTTTATTTATTTATTCATGAGAGACACAGAGAGAGGCAGAGACACAGGCAGAGAAGCAGGTTCCATGCAGGGAGACCGATGCAGGACTCAATCCCAGGACTCTAGGATCACTTCCTGAGCTGAAAAGCAGACGCTCAACCGCTGAGCCACCCAGGTGCCCCATGGTATTATATTGTTTGAAATTGAATGTCTTTACGTGCATTTGTATACATAGGAAAATATTTGGGAAGAAGTTCCCAGACACAAAATAAGTGTGACCTATTTTTCTCCTCCAGGTTCTCAAGTCTAATGTATTGGTGTTGAGAACTCATAGCATCCGAGGGCTATTTCCCAAGCCTGGCAGAGCCACCCTGGTCTTACAACAGACTTCGGTATGAGATCCAAGTGTTCAAAAAATCAGCTTTAAAAAGTGCAGTAGTTTATGGCCCTGTAAAATTGTTGTAATTGCTACTTAGTCAGATATGTACTCATTTATCAAGTGGGAAATTGTTAAAAGTTATTCAGAACAGTTTGGTTATTTGCTTATTTTTTGGAGCTAGGGTCTTAGATTTTTTTTTCCTTGTAATAAGAATTAAATACGTAGTGAATAATTTTTTTTTATTTTTTTATTTTTTATTTATTTATGATAGTCACAGAGAGAGAGAGAGAGGCAGAGACACAGGCAGAGGGAGAAGCAGGCTCCATGCACCAGGAGCCTGATGTGGGATTCGATCCCGGGTCTCCAGGATCGCGCCCTGGGCCAAAGGCAGGCGCCAAACCGCTGCGCCACCCAGGGATCCCATACGTAGTGAATATATAGAAAAATGCCCTATCTCTCACCTTGAAATTTAAGATTTAAGAGCCTACAATCCGCTTATAAATTCATGAATCAATGCAAGGACAATAGCTGAAAGAAAGATGAAGATAGTAGTACTAAAGAACTTTTTTTATCTAGAAAATGGGAGTATGATGAATGAAGATCTGATAACCAGGTCTTGGAAGAAATGGGGCAGGATCTAGTTCTTGGGACCTCAGTAGCAGGAGCTCAGAGCCTTTGTTCTAGTGTCTAGTGTTCCACATCCATGTCATTCTTTTATCCATGACTGTGATTGCTTCTCTCTTCCTTGTACCTACCATCCAGGGACCGGAATTTGTCTACTCATTTGTGTCTGCAGGGCTCACTGGGGAGTGCTGTGGGGAGGGAAAGGATTCAGGCATTAAATTGATGTCTGATGTGCTGAAGATGCTCAAATAATTAAGAAATAATTTCTACCTCAAGGATCTTCCAATCTAGGTGGAGGAGAGAGACCTGTGAATGATGAGTTGGATGTTTGCCATAATTCCTGTGATGTAACTGAACACCAGGTTGAGGCACAGGCAGCATTTCATTCAAATTGAGAGAAAACACTTAACATTGAGTCTTGAATGATGAGTAAGATTCACCAGGTAGACTAAAAGAGGGGCAAGGGCCTCTTTTCAGACAGAGGCACGTGCACAAAGGAACTCTAAGTAGGAAACGGACTGGCCTGACCTGTTCAAAAAGTATGTGGAGACGCCATACTATGAGGCCGGGCACTTCTGCAGGGGCCAGACTCATTTTCTGAACCAAGGAGTTTGCTGCTTTTCTAGTAGGTCATAGGAATCATTGCACCATTTTAAGTAGGGGAGCCTTATTCTCAGTTTTGATTGTTAGAAATTGTTTGCAATGACATGAGAAAGGAGATCTGGAATTCTTGTGAAAAGTGAAAAAATTGAAAAGAGATGAAGCCCTGAAGTACGGTGGTAGCAAAAGGGCATGGAAATGCTTAAGAGCCAGAGGAAAGAGGCTATGAAGGAAAAACTCATAAGAGTCTTTAAACTGGTGGAATGAGGCATATGTGAGAGGGAAGAATCTCACATATGTATTTTCCATTTGGGTACCAGAGGGTCAGGTGCTGCTATTAACCCAAACATGATAGGAGAGGCCAAGTGTGGCTCTGTTTCTCAGTGATTTGTTGATGTTCCTCTATACCAGCTTGGAAAGAAAACTGAAAACCCCATCTGCTAGCCCCTTAACTCACGTACCTCCTACTCTAACTTTAGGAAGGATGCTCTTTTTTATTTAACCAATTTCATTAAGATCCCACACCAAGTAATTGCTACTTTACTACATATTTTATTTATTTTTTTAAGATTTTATTTATTCATGAGAGACACAGAATGGGAGGCAGAGACACAGGCAGAAGGAGAAGCAGGCCCCCCATAGGGAGCACGACCTGGACTCAATCCCAGGACCCCGGGATCACGCCCTGGGCCAAAGGCCACCCAGACGTCCCATTACATATTTTAATTATTCCATAATTGTAAATGATATCCATAGTCCCACTATTAGTGAAGACAGAAAACAGGCAGGGTTTGAAAGGGGCTCACTCAGCCTCCTACCCTTTAGGGAGGTTCTTGTTTCTATGTTTCTGCCCAAGAAAGGGACCAGTCTAACAAATCTGGTGCCTGAGCTCTTCTGGGTTTGCTTGCTGCTACAGAATGTTCATTAAAGCTGGTCATTGCCTCTTTCTTCTTTATCCTTTCCTTGGGATGAAAGAATATAGTAAAAGTTCAAAAAATGTAACTGAACTACTATAGAGTCTGTTGCTACTTTGTGAATTCAAGAGCTAATCAAAAATTCTGCATTAAAGTAGAAAGATGTGACCTTTTCACAGAGCCTGTTGAGCTCAAGCCCTTAAAGAGTCTTTTGTGACTTCCCCAAGTGTGGGCTGTCTCCAGAGGCACCTCTTCTGCTACAGTATAGTTATTTTACAGGTTTGTGTTTTGTTCTCAGCTGTGTTGTTTTATTTACTTATTTTTTTAAAAAAGATTTCATTTATTTTTTCATGAGAGACAGAGAGAGAGGCAGAGACATAGACATAGGGAGAAGCAGGCTCCATGCAGGGAGCCTGATGTGGGACTCGATCCCTAGACCCAGGATCATGCCCTGAAATGAAGGCAGATGCTCAACTGCTGAGCACCCAGGCGTTCCATCTGTGTTGTTTTAGAGGAAGAAACTATTCGTTTTTATGGGATGTCTGGTCAGCATAGGCCCTTAACAAATGTTGGGATGGATGGATGGATGGATGGATGGATGGATGGATGGATGGATGGATGACACAAAACCTCAATAATTTTTTAGACCAGTTGTTCTTACAGTGGTCACAAGCCCCTCATTTCCCTTGAGATGCTTTTAGGAGATACATGAGGTCAGAACCATTTGTGAAATTGTTATTATTCACAAATAACAGCATTTACCTGTCTCATGGTGATATTTACACTGATGTTGGAAAAACAATGGTAAGTTAAATTGTTGATGTCTTAGTATAAATCAAGTTCATGGCATCAACTAGCAATCATATTCTTCACTGCCATACAATCACATTAAAAAGAAAAAAAAGACTCAGAAGTATCATCACTGAGTTCGCAAAAATTGTTAATTTTTGGTGCTGAGTCAAGATTAACATTGTTGAGTTAATATTAAGATCTTGGGGCACCTGGCCGGCTCAGTTAGAGCATGTCTTGGGGGTTGTAAGTTCAAGCCCCATGTTGGATGTAGAGATTACTTAAAAATAAAATCTTTTACAAAAGCTAACTACATCTCGACTCTTTAATATTCTGTGTGATGAAATGGGAGGTAAACACACAATAGTTCTACATACTGTAATTTAGTAGTTGTCCTAAAGAAAAGCACTTGTTGCAAACAAAACTAGTCATTTTTTTCATGGAGAAAATATTTACTTGAAAGAACAACTGACAGATTAGTTATTCAGTCTTGAGTATTTGGCAAATATTTTCTCAAAAATGAACAATCCAAGTTTCTCACTTCAAGGAAAACAACTGACAATAACTGTTGCCAGTGACAGAATCTGAGCTTTTATAATGAAAAATTAGAATTTGACATGAACTTGAATCAATCATTGTGAGCCTGAGACAATTCCCAATGCTTAAGGACTTTTTTCTGATTATCAATGGTAATATTAGTAAATGTTATTTTTAATATAATAAAATGTGCCAACATTAAGAAGATCTGCACAACTTACAGAGTCATCATTTTCCAAATAACTAGTGCTGATGTTATAAAACCATGCATGAGTAAGGAACCTATTCAAATTGCAGGACAGACAGTGAAATTTAGTGTAACAGAATATGAAAATTCATTGATGTGGTTTCAGATTCCACATTACAGCTAACCTTTAAAGCAACTACCACTTACTGTTTCTTGGCCTTTTGGCTAATTACCCAAATTTGAGTATAGTATCAAAGAAGACTGTCCACAATTATGTGAAAACTCTATTAAGCTATTTCTTCCTTTTCTAATTACATGTCTATGTGAAGCCATATTTTCTTCATATGCTTCAACTTAACATATTAACTACAGATTGAATACAAAAACAGGAGAATCCAGCTGTTTTCTATTAAGCCAAACATGAAGAGATTTGCAAAAACAAAAACCAATACCACTTTTTTCACTAAATATATTTTGGATAATATGCTTTTCATAAAATATTTATGCCAAACATGTAATGGGTTTCTTATTTATTTATTTTGGTTTGTTGTTGTTGTTGTTTTTTAAGATTTATTTATTTATTCATTCAGAGAGAGCGAGAGAGGCAGAGACACAGGCAGAGGGAGAAGCAGGCTCCATGCAGGAAGCCCGATGTGGGACTTGATCCCGGGTCTCCAGGATCACACCCCGGGCTGCAGGCGGCGCTAAACCGCTGTGCCACCAGGGCTGCCGGTTTGTTGTTTTTTTAAAAGAATTAATATTTTGGGATGCCGAGTGGCTCAGCGGTTGAACATCTGCCTTTGGCTCAGGGCGTGATCCTAGGGTCCTGGGATCCAGTCCCACATCGGGCTCCCTGTGGGGAGCCTGCTTCTCCCTCTGCCTATGTCTCTGCCTCTCTCTCTGTGTCTCTCATGAATAAATAAAATCTTTAAAAAAATTTTTTTAAAAAGAATATTTTTAAAGTTTTCCAGGTTTAATTTTTTTTTTTTAAGATGTGAGGTTTTTTTAAAAGACTTTATTTAGGGACTCCTAGGTGGCTCAGTTGTTGAGTGTCTGTCTTCAGCTCAGGGTGTGATCCTGGGGTCCTGGGATCGACTCCCATATTGGGCTCCCTGCAGGGAGCCTGCTTCTCCCGTCTCTGCCTCTCTGCATCTCTCATGAATAAATAATAAAATGTTTTTTATATATATTTTTATTTATTCATGAGAGAGAGAGAGGCAGAGACACAGGCAGAGGGAGAAGCAGGCTCCATGCAGGGAGCCCGATGTGGGACTCAGTCCCTGGTCTCCAGGATCACGCCCTGGGCTGAAGGCAGACGCTTAACCGCTAAGCCACCCAGGCATCCCAAAATCTTTTTTTTTTTTTTAAGATTGTATTAATTTATTCATGAGAGACACAGAGAGAGGCAGAGACATAGGCAGGGAGAGAAACAGGCTTCCTCTGGGGAGCCTGATGCTGACTCGATCCTGGGACCCTGGGACCATGACCTAAGCCAAAGGCAGATGCTCAATGGCTGAGCCACCCAGGCATCCTTAAAGATGTATTTATATTTGTGAAAGAGAGCACAAGTCAGGGGAGCAGAGGGTGGAGAGGAGAGAATCTCAAGGAGACTCTCCACACAGCACAGAGTCCTGATACAGGACTTGATTTCACAACCCTGAGATCATGACCTGAGCTGAAACAAATAATTGGATGCCTTTTTTTTTTTTTTTTTAAGATTGTATTTATTTACTCATGAGAGACAGAGAGAGTCAGAGGCATAGGCAGAGAGAGAAGCAGGCTCCCTACTGGGAGCCTGATGTAGGACTTGATCCCAGGACCCCAGGATCACCACCTGAGCCAAAGGCAAATGCTCAACCGCTGAGCCACCCAGGCACCCCTTTCTAGGTTTAATTTTTTTTAAGATTTTATTTATTTATTCATGAGAGACAGAGAGAGAAAGAGGCAGAGACACAGAGAGAGAAGCAGGCTCCCTGCAGGGACCCCGACGTGGGACTTGATCCTGGGTCTCCAGGATCAGGCCCTGGGCTGAAGGTGGCGTTAAACCGCTGAGCCACCCGGGCTGCCCTCTAGGTTTAATTTTTAATGTACCAAACATAACCTAGATTTTTTTTTTAAGCCTTTAGGATCCTCAAGTTTTGAGAGTATACATGTCCTGAGATCAAAAGGTTTAAAAACCTGTGTCTCCAGATGTTTTAAGTGTTTGGCATATATGACATTGGGTATAGAAATTACTTAAATAAATAAATAATTTAAAGGAAAAGAATTATAGACATTCAAGGAAGGTACACAAGAAGGTAGGATGTTACCTTGGAAGAGCCAATGGGCAGCTCCAGTAAATCCATGGATTTACCATGATCTGGCTCTCCTGTCTTGGTGACTTAGAAATGACTTAAAAGTGTGATTTAGATCTAAGGAATATTGGCATTAAACAAGGCTATATAAACTTAAATATTATTTTACTAAGAATTATGACTTCCAAGAAGACTGTGCCTTCTTGTTTAAAAAAAATATAGGTTTTATTATTATCCACATATGCTGAGGCCATTTAAAACACATTTTCTACTCAGGGTTGCAAGAGGAGGCAGGCGTCCCTCTTCACAGGGGGCCAGTGTGGGGAAGCACCAGGGGTCCCGCTGAAGGACGAGGAAGTGAGGGGAAAACTTGGGCAAGATCCTTTATTATGGTTTCTGCAGGAAGGAATGGGTGAGGAAGGGTAAGCTAGTTTAGAATTGGCTAGTTTGGGATCCCTGGGTGGCGCAGCGGTTTGGCGCCTGCCTTTGGCCCAGGGCGCGATCCTGGAGACCCGGGATCGAATCCCACGTCGGGCTCCCGGTGCATGGAGCCTGCTTCTCCCTCTGCCTGTGTCTCTGCCTCTCTCTCTCTCTCTCTCTCTCTGACTATCATAAATAAATAAAAATTAAAAAAAAAAAAAAAGAATTGGCTAGTTTTTTTTTTTTTTTTAAAGATTTTATTTATTTATTCATGAGAGACACAGAGAGAGAGGCAGAGACATAGGCAGAGGGAGAAGCAGGCTCCATGCAGGAAGCCCGATGTGGGACTTGATCCTGGAATCCAGGGATCATGCCAGCCAAAGGCAGATGCTCAACTGATGAGCCACCCAGGCGTCCCTAGAATTGGCTAGTTTGAATAATTTCAGTGGTTTCTGGGGTGTGGCAGCTGTCACTGGTTGTTTGGTACCTGACCCCTAGGGTGATGAGGACAGGTGGTCAGTGGCCTGGAGCTAGAGAGCCCTGTGAGAGCCCGATGAAGGAGATGGTTGGACTACGGACTCTGGGTTGGTTGGTTTGTATATGAAAGATGTACTCTGGGGCAAGTTGTTTTCTACCCCTACGAATTAGCTAATCCTGGGAGGGACAGTCCCTCAAGGATCAGCAAGACCCCAGGATATTAAAGCATTAGAAAATAAAGAAACATGATTAATACAGTTGTCATCACCCTGACAAGTTCATTCCTTCCTTTAGGCAAGCTATATGGGAATCAAGGTAGTAGGAGGCTACATAGTATTTAATCAGGATTTTAAAAGGTCCAGTTACTGAATAACTGATGGATGCATCTCTACCAAAGACTATGCCAGGCCAGTGTTCATCACTTTCCCTGGGCACTGTCAGCACTTGTCTCTTCCTCCCCAGAATTATTCTTGCTATGAATCAGTATTAGCTGTACTCTTTGGAAATCCTAGCCAAAAGTAACTAAGAAAGGTACCTGTAAAACTAATGAATGAAGTGTCATCATACTTTTAAGTTAAAGTTTAATCATACTTTTACATTAGGTTAAAACATAACACATATCTGATTCCTATTGCAAACATCTGTGACTTATCACTGGGATTCCAGTGATATATTCCACTTAATGGAGTGACAAGTCCCATGGGATGGCTTTAGAGCCTAACTCAAGCAACCTTAGCCCCTAAAATGTTTTTAGGATTAATAGAAGACTAAAAGCTCTTCCAAATATGGCCAACAAAGTGTTAATCCTATTAAATATTTTTTACACATTGGGATGAGAATAGCAACAGAAGTTATTCTCTCAGTTTTCTGTTTACTCAAAGTGATATGTAGCATAATTTCTCTTGAAATTATATTGAAATATTTATCATTAGTATTTGAAATAAATGAAAATCAATGAAAATCAAAATAACATTTAAAACTTTTATTGATAACATTTTGTTTATGAACTAATCTATTTACATAGCCTTCCAAACTGTATCCTTACAACTTAGAGCCAAGCATTTTTCTCCCTACTAAAACTTGTGCAAAAGGTTTAGCTACATCAGGTACAATTCTAATTTCTGAATCAAGAAAATATTTCTAATGTAATTTACATTAATGTTCTTCAACATTAAATGGAAAACCTCCAATTATTTTTTTCAAATAAAGGTCACAAAAAATTAAATAATTACCATGTACATTATAACTTGTTTATATCAAATTACCAAGAAAAGCATCATGCCAATTGTTAGGATCTCTTCTACTAATAAGGCAAAGAAATAAAGCTGTATATGACAGTCATCAAATAAATACACTCAGGTTTTGTATGATTTGACTTTATTCTTTGTTGTAAAACTGCTTAATTGAAATAAGGATTCTTTATATAAACACCACGTTTTGAAATCATATGGATAATATAGTCATTTTGTAATATTTCATGATGGTAGTGTGGTCTTCATTTATTTTGTTAGAAGTTATTCACAGGTCCTAAATACTAGATGATTGGAATATCACCCTAAGAAAATTATCCTTATTATGTAAATGTCTAATAATTATATGTTAGAAGTTAAAAGATACTCTTTAATCTTGACCGAATATTTAGTGTATTTTGTAATTTTCTATTGGCTTTCTTAATTTTAGCTAACCTAAGAGAATCTAATAATCAATTTTTCTTTTCTAAAACGTAGCAAGCACATAGTTTCTATTTGTGATAAATCGCCACGGTTTTTGTTTTGTTTTGGTTGTCTGTAGAAGGCAAGCATACTCTGATATAAGTAAAGAGGAATGCTTTTAAGTTTCTGCTTTATCTTGTTTTTGGGAACCTATGGATAGGCTTCAAAAAATAACAGAAATTAAAAGGTATGGAGAAAGAATTCTATGAGATAACATTAAAATTAAAATAAAACCAAGCAAAAACCAGCACACCAACACTTAGCATAGATTATTACTAGCTTGTAAAACTCTGATCTGTTATTTGATGTTGATTAAGCTGACAACATGAATATTAGCTGCCTGGTGTACTATAATGGTTGGCGTTTTCAAATTTTAATTAGACTTCACCTACCTGCAGTCAACATTTTTAAGAATTAGTTCATCCTTTGCTTATACCTTAGTCTTAATAATCATTAAACTGTTTTGTGGGTTTTTTTTTTTTAATGCTTTTGGCATCATGGAAAATTATAATCTTATTTATTGTTATGTTAAAAACATTTATTGACTTGAATGCAGTGTTTCCTAATAAAATATCTGGAAAACCTGAAAAAAAGTTTAAAGTCATTTCCAACATATGTGACCTTCTGGGTTTTTTCGCTGATTTTTGTTTAAATTAAAAACTTGGACCACGTGAAGGTTGTTAAATTTTAGAGGTTTTGAGAAATATAGCTTTACTTTTGAGAGAATTTCCTTAGTAGAAACTATACATTATTTGTGTGTGCATAGTGCCTAGTATGATACACAATATATTTTGATACCTCTAACAACTATAGGTTAACCAATTACAAGATTTAAAGGGACGAACATTTGAGATTTCCTCTCTGGTCCTGTATTTCTCTGATTTAGACATTTGAACAAAATGTGCTTTCTAGCCAGCTTTACTAATTTTACTAAAAATTTACTAATTGCTTAATTTGTTCTGTTTGCAATGATTGTCTCCTTAACAACATTTTTTTACTTTTGAATTCTTTAGGGAACATAGGAACTGTTGGCATAAGCACTTTCTGACCACAAGAAAGGAGGCTGGAAATCTTGTTATTGACACTGGTATCAGAGATGGGGGGGTGAGGGTTCACATGTAAGGGTGGTAGAAATCCTGGCCTGGGTGGCGTAGAATTGTGATCTAAAGGGAAAGCTCCTGACCCACGCCTTTCTAACAGTGCGTGATTTCTCCTGCTCAAGGGACCTGGTGAGATACTCTCCAGCAATTCTTTGGGCCCTGACAACAAGGAAGGAGATGGCGAGAGGATCTTCTTCTTTCCTAGAAGCGCTTTGCCATCTTCTAAAGTCGTAGGGGTAAGGCCAGCCGTGAGCTGGGAATCAGAGCTGTAGTGATTTGCTCCTGAGTTTCTTTTCTGAACTATACTTCTTAAGGTGGAAACAAACATTGTCTGGTTCGAGTCTGGATCTGGGTCAGCAGGGATTTCAAGGCATTGCTGATTTCCTTCTGAAAAAAGTAACTGATGATTTATTTCATCGTATGACATCTTTCTTGAGCTGGCCTGATCAAAGGCTCTCAGCAAATATGCAGTGTCTTTAATATCAATACTTTGGTGCCTAGTGATGAATCGCTTGGAGAGCGCCAGCCCATTGGTTTTGTAGGATAATTCTTCCTCTGGAGTAATATCCTGGAGCTCCTCTTGCAAAGAGGCCACTCTGTTTTGGTGCATTAGTAAGGGGGGACTCTTGATCCAGGTTGGAGCTTGGGGTAGTTTGGCCCCATTAGAGGCCATAGCAGGCTTCCTCATAGGGGAGCCTGGGTCCTGTGTATCATCACTTTTTCCTGAGGGCTCCAAACCTTTAAGGCCAAAAAGTGTCTTTTCAGTTTCAGAAGAATGTGAAAATGGCAATGAAGCTGTTTTTATGTCTATTTCTGAAGGAGTGGCACAGGAGGCTGAGGAGTGACACCCATCTGTATCTACAGGAGGCATATTTAAGTACTGTTTGGTAGTGTGGCGACCACATGGTGATTTCGCTGTCGTTATGATAATGACTTCTTTTCCTTTTGCCTTGCAAGCACTAAGCAGAACTTTCAGGGTTTCTCTATCCTCTGAATTTATAGCATAAACAAGGGCCGAAGAACTAGAATGGTCTTGCAAGCTGAGATCAGCCCCACTCTTTAAGAGCAAGGAAACAACTTCAGGACCAGCTTTTTCTAGGCAAGCGTGCATCAAAGCAGTTTTCCCAGATTTGTCCTGTATGTTGGGGTCAGCATTGTTTTCTAACAGGTATTTAACCATTTTGGCTTTACTGACACTCTGGTGATCAACATGTTTGGTCTTACAAGCGATCATTAAAGGTGTTTCCCCACGGTCATTGCTCTCGTTAATGTAGGCACCACCTTCTAGCAAGAGTCTTGTGAGGCGAAGCCGGCTCTGATGGACTGCTTTGATCAGGGAATTTCCCTCACTTGAAATTTCTAGACCTTCATCCATCTTCAAAAGTCAGAATCAACACCTAGTTATCAAAGAATATGAAGAACAAAAGATTAGCGAGAATCCCAATTTGTATTCATGTTATCATTCATAATTTCTGAAATATGTATGGATAGAGTCACAGAACATAAATGAGATTATATCATTAATAAATTTAGAACAAAATAGTGAATTGCAAAGTAAAAGAAATTCTAGAATAGCAAGAGCCTTTAGGGAATCACAGACTAAAATTTACTTTCAAAGTCTAAATTGAATATTTATGATACAATACCAGCCTAGCGCTTCCCTATCCACATTAATTAAACAACAATCCACTTTCTACTTGTGAAAAATACTTTTAAAATGACACTAAAATGTAGATTTAAGCAAAAATTCTAAAAATCTGTGTAATTGCAACTGAATCAATTAAAAGTATAGCATATTTATGGCAGATTAATCTAAAAAACTTCTGTTAAATTACTTAAATGAGCTCTTGAGTTAAATAATACAACTATTATCTAGATTTTCAATTTGAAGAACATTTCTATGTTTCTTTTATAGGATAAAAAATCACTTGAACTACAAGGCATTAAAATACCTGACACAGTGTGTGGAACTCATACTGAGAGGGGAATGGTGAGCCTGTAATTATGCATTTTCCTTGATTTCAGTATTTAAATCACACACTAGATTATGGATAGGGATAGCCACATACTGTTGGGTTAAATTTTAACAGCAGTACATTTGCTCTGAAAAAGGAGTTTTTGAGCCTAAAAATGTAAATAAGGACATGTACCCTTTGTAGACATTTTATTTTTTATTATTAAAACTAAAAATTATTTATATTTAATTTATTTAAATAATTTAGATTCAAATTCCTTCAAAAGATAATTCCATTAGTTGATAAGAATTATGTCTCTAGGTGTGCTTGGCTGCCTCAGTCAGTAGAGTACACGACTTTTGATCCTGGGCACATGAGTTTGAGATCTCATGTCCCTCTATCCCCACTTTGGGTGTACAGCTTATAAAAAAAAAAAAAAAGAAAGAAAAGAATTATGTCTTTATCTAGAGCTGAGGAAATGTTTGTCTTTGAATAGTCCTTAGAGCTGGGGAGAAAAATCAAATGGAGTTTATATAATATTTAAACCTATTCTATTTAATGAGGTAGGTTTTAGAAATCAAGAAGTATTATTTATTCTTCTTATTTACTTTCTTTTAAAGATTTATTTATTCATGAGAGACACAGAGAGGGAGAGAGAGAGAAAAAGAGAGAGAGAGACAGGCAGAGGGAGAAGCAGGCTCCATGCAGGGAGTACGACGTGAGACTCGATCCCGGGTCTCCAGGATCACACCCTGGGCTGCAGGCAGCGCTAAACTGCTGAGCCCCCCGGGCTGCACTACTTTTAAATTAACAATATGGGACATGAATTTTTTAGTAGATAATAAATATAGGGTAGCTCCTGTGGCCCAGCAATTTGGCACCACCTTCGACCTGAGGTGTGATCCTGGAGACCTGGGATAGAATCCCATGTCGGGCTCCCTGCATGGAGACTGCTTCTCCCTCTGCCTGTGTCTCTGCCTCTCTCTCTCTCTTTTGTCATGAATAAATAAATAAAACCTTAAAAAAAAAGATAATAAATATAACAACCTTTTCATGGTCAGGAGATAAAAGGAACAGAAAATGAAGGGGGGAGAAAGAAAGACATGCACACAAAACATAGAATCTGAGTATTAAACAGCTATAAGCTCTTACTACGTCCCAGGCACTGGGCTACCAAGGCACGTGCCCCAGCCCTGAAGAGCTTGCTCAGTTGTTGGAAAGAGATGCCACTCGAGCAGTGGTTATGAGCATACAGGCGGTGGTGGTGCCAGGGCTGAGGGCCTCCCGGGGCCAGCCCTGTGAGTGGGTCTTCAAGACCACCCAAGACTTTGGTAGGCGTTCCCGGTGCAAAACCTACCTAAATACCTGAAATAGCAGTTATTTATCATGAATCGGGCTCTCTTTATGCCGATGTAACCAAACTTTAGAAAAGGATGTAGCAGATGGTTTGGTTAGGGTAAATATGACAGAAGACACACCTGCAATGTTGCCTCTTCCTGAACAATCCCTTGAAACTAAAGGTTTTCTTTTCTTTTTTTTTTTTTTAAGATTTTATTTTTAAGTAATCTCTACACCCAACATGGGGGGCTCCAACTCACAACCCCGAGATCAAGAATCACAGTGTCCACTGATGAGCCAGCCAGGCGGCACCCCCAGAATTTCGTAAGAGATACACATTCATGGGACGCCCGGGTGGCTCAGCAGTTGAGCATCTGCCTTCAGCTCAGGGTGTGATCCCACGGTCCTGGGATCGAGTCCCATGTCGGGCTCCCTGCGTGGAGCCTGCTTCTCCATCTGCCTGTGTCTCTGCTTCTCTCTCTCTCTGTCTCTCATGAATAAATAAATAAAATATATTTTTTAAAAATCTGAAGGAGAAATGACTCCCAGCTTAGAATTCTACATCTAACCAAACCATCAGTCAAGAACCTGAAATACTCTCTCTTTTTTTTTTTAAGATTTTATTTATTTGTTCATGAGAGAGAGAGAGAGGCAGAGATACAGGCAGAGGGAGAAGCAGGCTCCATGCAGGGAGCCCGATGCAGGATTTGTTCCCGGGACTCCAGGATCACTCCCTGGGCCAAAGGCAGGCGCTAAACCGCTGAGCCACCCAGGGATCCCTGAAATACTCTTAAGAATTTACTAAAGGATATAATCTACCAAGATGAAATGGTAGAACAAGAAAGAGGAATTCTTTTTTTTTTTAATTTTTATTTTTTTAAAGATTTTATGTATTACAGGCTCGATCCCGGGACCCCAGGATCACACCCTGGGCCAAAGGTAGGTGCTGAACCACTGAGCTACCCGGGATCCCAGAAAGAGGAAATAAGATAACAGAGGCTTTTGATCATCTTAGAGGAGAAATACAAAATACGCCCAGGAAGATGGTAAAGGGCCAGGAAAATGGATGTGAACAGAACATCATCTCAGAGGTCAAACTGTCATTTTACCGTCTTGTCAACTGAGAGCCAGGTGAGCCTGCCCCCGGGTCTTCTCTCTCCTTGCCTGGTCCTGACCACGTCTCTGCTCCCTTCTCTACGCTCTGCTTTCTGGGGCAGCCAGTGCCACTTATTGTATCTGGGCTCCATCGTTCTGTTTTGACCTGCTGCGAGGCCTGGGGATTAGTCTCTGTGAGCTTTGGAGGAGAAAGACTGGACCTTCATTCCCCCTGCATAGCCAGAACCTGGGCTATGCTGTGACACTGCCAGAAGCTGGTCATGCTGAGCCCCATGTTTCCCAGGACTTCCTCACTCAGAAGGGTCTCTTAAAAATGCTGGGCCAAATTCAGGTCCAGAGATTGTTAAACTCACCTTCTCCTGAGAGCTTTAGTCATATATTGGCAATGCAGACCTTTACTTATTCAATTAATTTTGTACTTGCTACCCAGTTTTCCAAAAATAAACAATTAGTTTACTTTAGGATCATATACAAGTGGGAAACTTAAAAAAAAAAAAAAAAGGAATAATTAACACAGAAGTCAAGAGAAAGTTATTTTTTGGTGGGGGTAGTTCAGCAACACACAGTGGCTTTTATTTTAAGGTTCAGGTAATATTCTTTTTTCTTTTTTTTTTTAAGATTTTATTTATTTATTCATGAGAGACACAGGCAGAGGGAGAAGCAGGCTCCATGCAGTGAGCCCGATGTGGGACCCAATCCCAGGACCCCAGGATCACGCCCTGAGCCGAAGGCAGATGCTCAACCGCTGAGCCAGACAGGCATCCCGGTAATATTCTTTATCTAATCTGGATGGTGTGTATACACTTGTCCATTTTATTATTATTATTATTTAAAAGAACATATTTCACATACTCTTCTGTAGGATAGCACTCATCTAATTTTTTGGTAAAATAGAATATGGAAAAGAGCATAGCATTTAGGTTAAGATATGTACCATAATTAAAATTTATTTATTTATTTTTTTTATTTTTTATTTTTTTTCCATAATTAAAATTTAAAAGAGCCACGTTAGTTTGTAACTTTTTACATCATTCAGTTTTGTGGTATTATCAATAGTATTGATGCGTAGACTTCCAAGGAGTTCCAACTAGCAAGCTCCTGAAACGCAGTATTCAGAAGAATATACTTACTCATTCTCTTTTAGCATCACTCATGATGTCAAGCAAAGATCAGTAGATACAGTAGATACATACATAAATACAATGAGAGTGAATGCTGCATTTTTTGTTCCCTGGTGCAACTTTCTATAAAAGCTATTCCAAAGCCAGGCATACCTGCAATTTGAGGCCTTAGGAATTTAGGATTGGTTGACAGCTTGGGTCCCAACAGAAGTCTATTCTGAATGCAAAGCATCTGAAAAGAGCTTGCAGAAGAAATCTTCTAGCATTTTTCATATACTAATGTGCTTAATAAAGCAAAGAGATGTAGAGAAATTAGCTGGAACATAATCAAATAGAGAAACCATTTAGTAACCACAGTTGGAGAAGAGATGCAGTATCAATCATGTAAAACCACCTTTGGCCAAAAGTGGCATTTGAGAAACATATTCAAATGAGGACAAGTTGCCCGATAGCAGATCTCAGGGAGCAGGATCCAAAGCCCCGGGGATCATGACCTGAGCCGAAGGCAGACGTCTGCTTAACTGACTGAGCCACCCAGGCACACCGCCCCCGCCCCACCCCTGCCATCTTCTTGTTGTATTTTTTAAGTCTTATAAGAATCTTTTGGAAAGAAATTCAAATCTTTTCACCTACCCTCATGTAAAGACTTTCTCCACAACACTAAACCTGGACACTTTCTGTCATAACTTTCTCTCACCAAGGTTAGCATCAAAAGGTTCTAGGAAAAGAAGGGGAGCTGGCAATGTACTGCCAGTGTGACTGCTTGAGAGGGGCAGTGGCCCCACTGTGGTCCTACAGAAAGGGAGGGTGCTGTGGCCTCCAGGGCTCTCTGCAGATGCTGGGCAATGGCACCACCAGCCGTCGGCAACTAGTGACTCTCTGTCTCGTGGATGTAGGCATATCTCCTCTAGAGCTCTCTAGAAGACACCAGCCACAACAAAGCCTTACTCTTTGTTCATTTCACAGACTTCTAAAGCCCCTTGCATTGCTCAGTTTTTAAACTGTTCACATTTAATAGAACAGTTCTAAAACTGTTTAAAATTAAAGTTCACAGAGAAAAAAGCTGTCAGATACTTTATCATCCACATGTATACCGATTTGGTTTCCTCGTGTCTCACATTCAGAACCTTATTGGAACAATCTCCTTGTCTTTATGTCTTTAACTCTCAGTTCTTTTATCATAGTCCTCCATTTTCACATCAACAATGGTGAAAATCAAGTTCAATTTCTCTACCTGCGATGAAGATCATTTCTCTAGCCTGCAATTGTCCTAGTTCAGAAATGTTCTTGGTTCTTGTCTCTTCCTGTGAAATATCCTCACCAAGCACCCACTGCCCATAATGTATGAACATTCAGTCAGGCCCTTTGTTACAATATAGCATGTAAGTAATCCCCACATGTGGTTTTCATCTTTCAAATAGGTAAGTTAGTTCAACTGGAGAAAGTTCTAGTCAGACAGACCCACATTTCCATCCTGATTCCCCTACTTACTAGCTGTATACCATAGTGAAAGCACTTAGCTCTCAGTCTTGAGTTCTTCCTCTGTAGCATGACAAGGATCTGACCTTCATTCAAGGTGGGAGGGGGTAGGGCGAGGCAATGAAATCAGACATCTAGAAAAAGACTTTCCTATTGTTCCTTACTACTTGTTGTAATTTTTTAAAAGATTTTATTTATGTATTCATGAGAGAGAGAGAGGCAGAGACACAAGCAGAGGGAGAAGCAGGCTCCATGCAGGGAGCCCGACGTGGGACTCGATCCCAGGACTCCAGGATCACGCCCTGGGCTGAAGGCAGGTGCCAAACTGCTGAGCCACCCCGGCTGCCCTCATTGTATTCTCTTTAAAAATTTTATCTCAGAATTTAGTCTTATTTTGATCATGTTTCTAATTCAGTCTATTTAAATAACAGATAAAATATTTAAAATGTAGTTTTTTTAAAAGATCTATAAACCATGCTTTATAAATATAAATGGAATCTATTAAGTGAATATAGAAAAAATAGCCTTAAATGTGTTTTTCTTATAATTTCCAAATACAATAATCTCAGCATATTATAAGATGAATTATTAAGGAGCTGGACAAACTGCTTTTTATTTTGAAATCAGAATGTCTTTAACATTACTATGATTCATCACGGCATATTTACTATGCTCTTTTAGTGCCTCTCTCTACTCCCATCTAAGATCTCACTGAAATTAATTTAGTTATTTAAAAATCTTTAAAAAACATATATTCTGAAGAACAAAAACTTGGAGGAGAGATGTATTATCAGAGGAGCAACTTCAGACAAGCTCTGGAAACAGTAGAGATGGTGGCGTGGTAAACTGCCTTCCCGCAGCAAAGGCTGCACCACAAAGTCCCCAGCAGGTGGCCCCTTGACAAGGGAACCAGTTCACCCCCAGGAAGGTTGGTACTAGGAGGCCCTGATGACACAGAGAGTGGTAATGAGGCACAGGGCTGAAAATGAGGATGGCTCAAAGCCTGTGGACAAGGCACCTGGACCCCCAGGCACTTTTCCCCACCCCAAGTAGATGACCACTATCCTAGGCCAGAAAGCAAGATTTATTCTTTAAACAGATTGATCAGAAAGGCTGAAAATAGGGGATAAAGTGAGAGTTTACAGGCTGAATGTGGAATTCCAGATCTCTGCCCTGGTAGTGGGAGGCCAGAAGCCAGGCAAAAGCAGCAAAACAGCACTGGCTCTCAGAATTATGAGCCCTATTAAAAATCTCTGTTGATAAATGAAGCAATTCAAGTAACTACATTCGCCCCTCTAGCTAGACACCTACTCTAAATGGAAATAGAAAGTTACCTGAAAATGTTACTCAAAATTTCATGCTTAACGGATTTTCACTCCCTGGATGAGGTTTTTTGTTTTTGTTTTTTTTTTGTTTTGTTTTTCTTTTTTTGTTTTTGTCAGCCAGCTGTCAGCTCCTACTGAAGGAAATCAAAGCTGTTCAGTTACATAAATACCAATACTTTGTTCCATCCCATTGGGAGTCTAGGTTTTTTGTTTTGTTTTTTTTAAATTCCTTGTTAAGCTATCCCTATAGGGCCGCCTGGGTGGCTCAGCAGTTCAGCGCTGCCTCCAGCCCAGGGCATGATCCTGGAGTCTGGGATCGAGTCCCGCATCGAGCTCCCTGCATGGAGCCTGCTTCTCCCTCTGCCTGTGTCTCTGCCCCTCTTTTTCTCTCTCATGAATAAATAAAATCTAAAAAACAAAACAAAAAAAAATCTCTATAGTGTTTGGTTAATTACATTTCAGTGATTATGAGTAAAAGTGTCTGGAGTGGATCCCACGCACCGCAGTCCCGTGTGTACAGGCCAAGGCTTGCCCTGCAAGGATGCTGGGGTTGAAAGGGCTGCAGCATCACCCAGTCCAGCCCTCCCCTACCCCACCCGGTCCATGCAGGACAGATGTGGTGGCTGAGGAAGAAAGGGTGGAGCACTCCCAGTCACTCCTCTTACTTGCCTGCTCACCAGGACTTAATTAGATCTTCCTGTGTCCTTTCTCTTAATTTTTCCATGCTTCTTGGATACCAGCTTCCCACAGAGTAGGATTGTGATTTGAGTACCTGATTTGAGTGGCATCAGCCACGGTAGTGCTACATGGGCTGAGGTATTTTAAAAGCCATCTTGGAGATGACAGGCTTGGCCTTCCTTGTGGCTCTTTCTCTTCAAGCACCTTGTTTTCCTTGCATTCAGAGAGAAACGTTATTTTCCTTTGAGATTCTTACTTCAGCTGCAAATCAGATTGGCCCTGTGTGTCAGAGACAGGGGCTCCGTCTCTTCCCAAATTACCAGCCCTGGGGAAGCTGATCCTCTGGGATTCAGTTTCCTCATCCTAAAGTGGGGGTAACAGCCACAGATGACTGAGAATTTGAGAAGATCCTAACATACTTGCTATTTGGGAAGTAAAGACATGTCAGTTTCTCAACATGCATCACTAAATACGGATTCTGGGCTGATGGGGTCTGACAATGGGAGGCCAACGTGCCCACATCAATGGGTTTTCCACTGTCTGTAGGAATAATCACACGGAGAACTTATTAAAAATAAGATTTCAGGGGCATCTGGGTGGCTCAGAGGTTCCACCTCTGAGAAGCATCT
Organism: Canis lupus dingo; assembly: GCF_003254725.2. Lineage (NCBI taxonomy): Eukaryota > Metazoa > Chordata > Mammalia > Carnivora > Canidae > Canis > Canis lupus. The sequence continues at coordinate 26,497,124 of NC_064245.1, read as the reverse complement.
GCCTTTGGTTCAGGGCGTGACCCCAGGGGGTCCGGGGATTGAGTCCTGCATCGGGCTCCCTGCATGGAGCCTGCTTCTCCCTCTGCCTGGGTCTCTCATGAATAAATAAATAAAATCTTTTTAAAAATAAATAAGAGTTCAGCCTCCGCTCCCACATATTCAATAGGGGATGCTTCCTATGCAGACTTGGAGAAAATATGTGCCCAACTGTGCCTTCCTCATTCTCACCCACTTCCTGTGCGGTCACCCCACCTGTCTCCGGCTCCTGCCGGGCTGTCTGCAGCGTCACTCCCAGGTGTGTGATGCTCCCCGGCCTCGGCCTCGGGGCAAGGGCAGCGGCGACGCCGTGGCCTCCGTGGCCCGGAGAGGGGTTAGGGGCGCTGGCCGGGGCCTGGGCAGGCCGCAGCAGTCCGGGGCGAGGGCGGCCAGGACGGGGCCAGCGAGGCGCGCCCGCCTGTCAGGGGCCGAGCAGGGGCGTCCTGCCGCCGAGGGGCAAAGCGCGGACGCACCGGGCATGCGGGACTGTCCCGGGAAACTGAGGACTTGCCGGGAAAGCGGAAAGCGCGCTCCTCGGCCGCGGCTCGTTCGGTGTCTCGCAGCCGCGCGAGGGCAGGAAGGAGGCGCTGGCCAGGTCGCCGTGGCCCCCGAGGCGGGGCCGAGCCCTCCCGCCCGGTCCCCGCGCCCCCGCGCAGCCCCCGCCCCGTACCTGCGGGTGTCGGACCTCCGCGCCGCTGCGATCCCGGCCGCGTCCCCGGGCGCCGCCTCCAGGCGCGGCTGCGTTCCTCGGCGCCCCCGGACCGAGCCCTGGGCGCTGCCGGGCAAGGGCGCGGGAAGGTGAGCCGGGCGCCGGCGGGCCGGGGCGGGCCGGGGCGGGGGCGCGCTCCCCGGGCTTGGCCGACGCGCGGCGCTCACCGGCCCGGGGGGCTGCGCCCCGAGGGCAGCGCCGGGCGCCGGGTGCAGGGGCAGGCGCGCCTCGGACCCCGAGCCTCCGCGAGGGGCCGCGGCTCCCGGCGCCAGGGCTGTGCGCGCCCCGGGGCGCGGGAACCCGGCTGCCTGCTCGGGGGAGGGGGGGCACCCGCGGAGCCCGGATCACGCCCCCCCCCGCAGCCCAATCGCGCCTCCCCACTCGCGCAGCCCGGATCGCGCCCCCCCGCAGCCCGGATCGCGCCCCCCCCACCCGCGCAGCCCGGATCGCGCCCCGCCACTCGCGGAGCCCGGATCGCGCCCCCACCGCAGCCCGGATGGTCTCCCCCCGTCCCCCGCGCCCCAGGCACCTGCCGAGCCGCTCGCTCCCGCGGCCTCGCGCGCGCCGCTGCCGCCTGCCCGATGCCCCCGGCGGGCGCAGGCCGGAGCCGCCGCAGAAGGCGAGCGGAGAGCGGGCGGGGACGCGGCGGGCGCGAGCGGAGGCTCCGGGGCGAGGCCCCCCCCGGCCGCGCCGCGACCCCGAGTTCCCGCAGGTGCAGCTGCGGGGGCGCCGCCCGCCCTGAGCCCGGCCGCGCTGCAGTGGGCGCGGGGCCCGTCCGAGGCTCGTGGCGCGAGCGCGGCGGGTCCGGCAGCTGCGGCCCCGCCCGGAGCCCCCGGCGCCCCCGGCGCCCCCCGAGCCCGCAGGGTCCCCCGCGGGCGGCGTGTCCGTGTGTCCGTCCCCCACGCGCCCCCTCCCGCTGCCCGCGCTCCGCCCGCTGCAGGTGCGGGCGCTGGTTCCGCAGCCGTTCCCGGTTTTGTTTTTAGGAGTTTATGACTTTACCACGCTGCTATTACAATATTGACATAACACTTGCGCAAGACTTAACACAACGTGCGCTTGGTGTGCTCAGCGGCGCTGCAGCGGTTCCCACGCTGCCTTTAGCCGGACCGGCTGGTGCAGGAAGGACCAGGGCCACGTCTGTTGTTGATCAGTTAACGTCAATCAAAATTACTTTGGAGTCCTCAGCGGGAGGGAGTAAACTTAGCTCTGAGCAGGCAGCCTTCTTTTTATTTTTTCTAATTTTATCTATTTACTTATGAGAGACACAGAGAGAGGCAGAGACACAGGCAGAGGGAGAAGCAGGCTCCAGGCCGGGAGCCCGACGCGGGACTCGATTCCCGGTCTCCAGGGTCACGCCCTGGGCCGAGGGCGGCGCTGAGGCAGGCGCTGAGCCACCCCGGCATCCCCAGGCAGGCTTCTTTTATTTAGGAAAATAAGCCGCTGAAATGGGCCCTTTAGTAGAAATAATGTAAAGCAAGTTCACGGGACCTCTTAACCGAGAGTTGGGCTCTAGTTGGAAGCTTGGATCTGGGTCACCCTCTACCCCCACCCACTTGTGAAGGGAGATTGGACAGTCCCAAGGAGGCAAATTTGGATGAAGGCACAGGTCTCCTTTCCTACGTTGAAAAAAAATTAAAAAAAAATTTTTATTAATGTATAGTACATATTAAAAGGTGCACATCTCACAAGTACAATGATATTTTGCAAAATGAAGCATCTTTAAGATCAAGAGATGGACCATTCCCAGCTCCCCAGAAGAGGCCCTTGTATTCTCCCTTTGGAGGCAGGCAAGGTACTGGCTTCACCCAGCAAAGATTTTTGCTTTTTTTTTTTTTTTTTTACAAAGATTTTTGCTTATATTTGCACTTAATAGCAATCAAATCATACAGAATTTACTCTGTTGTCTGATTCCTTTCACTTGACATTATGTTGAAGGGATGCAAACTACGGTCATAGTTTGTTTCTTTTTTTTTAGCTGTATAATATTCTGCTGTGTGAGTTTACCTAAATTTATTCAATTTACTACTGAGAGACATTTGGGTAATTCTCAGGTTGGAAACATTATAAATAATGCTGCTAGGAACATCATAGTGAGTGGCTTTGGTGAACATATACCCACATTTTTGTTGGGTACATACCTAGGAAGCATACGTACATGCATTTATATTCAGCTTCTGCAGATATTGCAAAATAGTTTTTCAAAGTAGATGATCTAATTTTCATTCTATTTGTTTCCTTTTGCTGCTTGTAACAAATTACCACAAACTTGGTGACTTCAAGCCACAAAGATTTCTTCTTTTAGAGTTTTGAAGGTCAGATGTCCTAATTCGGGTTGCCTTTACCAGTTTATAGAGGCTGACTACATTTTTTGGCTTGTGGCCCCTTCCTCTGACTTCCAATCTCAATTTCTCTCTCTCAACTCGGCTGCTGTTGTCACATGTCTTTTTCTCCCTCTGCTTCCTTCTCTCCCTTTGGCCCTCCTGCCTCACTCCTATGGACCTCTGTGATTATACTGGGCCCACTCAGATAATGCAGAATGATATCCCAGCTGAAGATCCTTAATTTAATCCCATCTGCAAAGTTCCTTTTTCGAAGTGAGGTGACCTGTTCATAGATTCCAGAGACAAGGCTGTGAACCTCTTTGGTGGGGCCATTATCCAATCTACTACACCCATTCGCAGGGGATTGAAACCTATGTTAGATGGACAGAGAGAAAGGCAGGATTGAACAGCAACAACAAGAAAAAAAATGGAAAGAGAAAAAGAAAAGAGAAAAGGATGAGAAATTGAATTCACCTAGAGGATTGGCTCTGTTGCCCTAGGGGCTGTGCCAGGATTGGTAGGCAGGAGAGGGAGCCTGTTGCTGAAAAATGACCTCTGGCCACCACTATCATGGAACCACCAACAGGTCTGGGACCAAGGGCTTTCATTTTTTTTAAGATTTTTATTTTCTTTGAGAGAGAGAGGGAGAGCGGGTGACGGGGGTAGGGAGGAGTAGAGGGTGAGGGAGAAGCTGACCTCTGGCTGAGCAGGAAGCCCGATGCAGGGCTTGATCCCAGGACTCCAAGATCGTTTCCTGAGCTGAAGGCAGACTCTTAACCGACTGAGCCACCCAAGCGCCCCACGGGTTTTCATAAAGAGAATGAGAGTCGGGTCAGTCCAGGGCTGGGCACCCTGCCACGTGAAATGTTAGGGAAGCGAGATCCTCCTTTGTGAGGGTTCGTAACAGCAAGAAAACAATGGTGACCAGCTCACATATGCCCTGTGGGTCAGGTCCTGTGGTCAGCGGACAGGGCCCAACCCCATCCGTGTTGCTGTCCATCCTACAGGCTCTGGAGACTGACCTTTTTCAGGGTGGCTGCTGGAGTTGTGGGGACTGACCTCCCACAGTAGGTGGGAAGGTGAAGCTGTACTGGGATGACGAGCTGAGCGCTCTAGGCAGGCAGGCCCAGCCTCCGCTGTAACTTGGATATTAAGGGACGATGCGTGGCTTTACCACTCTAGACCTATGGATGAGGACACAGAGTTTCCACTTACTTCTGGCCTCATTTTGGTCCAGCAACCACACCCTGGAAGGAGCTAGGACAGATGTCATTATCCTCATTTTATCAGTGAGATCACCAGGGCTCCAAACAGCTTTCTGATGTGTTCAAGGAGCCTCAGGAACAGGCCCAGAACAGAGCGAGCCTCATGGCTCTTCTTGCTGCCCTTGGCGCTGTCCCATCTCTCTGGCGTGAGAGTGGGATCCGCTGACGCCTGAAGTCCCGGGAGCTGGGAGGTGGAGCTGGCCCTACATGTGCAAACCAAATTGTCCTACTTTGTAGGAGATATGGTGGGATTACCTGGTCCTATGCCATCAAATATAGGTTTTGGTGGGGTTTTAGGAACAAGTGATGGTAGATGCGTGTGTTTGATAAGCATCTTGATCAGAAATCCCTCCATCAACTTTCTGCCTTCTGGAAATAAGCTAAACACTTTGGTCTGTTGATGAAACCCCTCCATTTCTCTTCAAAATTGTGGTTTATGCTACAATTCTTTACTATCTGTTTAATTCAGATTTCAAGACAGAGGGGAGGTGTGTGATTGGTCTGTCATTTCTAATTAACAATCCCTTGGTTATCATTCTCATGGCCGTAATCATCATTAATAACTGCTCCCCTGTCTTGAATAGCTTCTGCCTCCCTGGCTTTTCGTCTTCCCTTCTACCTCACCCCCCTTAGGTTTCTCTGCCTTGACTACTTACTTAAGTTGTTCCAAGTTCCCGAGGACAGAGTCGGATCTCTGGAATCTCCTTTTACCTCACCCTTTTCAAATTTGGGTCAACTGCTTCCTGGGAACACTGCTCTACCATCACCCCGGGACCTTGTTCTGTGATTCTCCTGAATGGACCCCATTTCATAGGTCCTGTGTCTTCTTTCTTAAGTCACTTCCTCTATTTGCTGGTAACACTTCTCCAGTAACTTCCTAGAAAGGGTATGTGGAAAGTAAATTCGAAGTCCTTGCATATCTGAAAATGTATTTACTCTGTCCTAACACCATTTGATTATTTAGCTAAGTATAAAATTCTAAGATGAAAATAATTGTCCTTCAGAAATCTGAAGGCATTCCTCTTATCCTCTAGTTCCCAGAGTCATTGTGAGAAAATCTGAAGCCGTTCTGATTCCTGATCTTTTCTTTGGGACACTCCCAGCCCCTCTTGGAAACATGTAGGATTTATTCTTTTTCTACAGTGCTCCAAAATTTCACTATTATTTGCTTTGGTCTGGGCTTATTGATTTATTCATTTGAGAGAGGGCATATGCACGAGACGGGGCCGGGCAGAGGGAGAAGGAGAAGGAGAGAATCTCAAGCAGACTCCCTCATAAGCTAGCACCTGACTCTGGGCTCAACCCTGAGATCATGACCCGAACGGAAACCAAGAGTCGGAGGCTTAACCGACTGAGCCACCCAGGCGCCCTAAGTCTGGGTTCGGTTTTATGTAATATTTTAGGCATAAGCCCTTCACAACTGGAAACTCATGTATTTCAGTTCTGGGAAATTTTGTTGGAAATTGGTTATTAAAGAGCACAGTGAACAACATATAGTCAGAATGATGTAAGCATTTGATTTTTGACTTTGAAGACAAAGGACAGAAGATGTAATTAAAATTGCAGAAGAGACTAACCTTTTATCAGTCTCAGTGAAGATACCTTGTATCTCTCAGTAAAGATACCAGGATAGACCGCAGAGCGGGGAGTTGGGAGACAGGAAGCGAGTGAAAGGAGAGTGGGGACTCTGATAACCTCATCGTATAAGGTAGAGGGTGGCGGTGAAAAGATGCTGTCTACGCGTGACTGACCAGAAACGTGATTGACCAGAAACGACAGAGGTAACTACTGGAGACACTGGAAGAGTCACACGGCTGTCATGGGAACTGGTGGTGTAGTGAGGCTGTAGAACTGAGGGAGCCAGCTGGGTTTGGGGGGGAGTGACCTGTGCCGGAGAAGTGCAGGTGGTGGGGGTACGGTGGGGGCGTAGGGAGCAGTGTTGAAGCAGGCACTCCTCCTCTTCTTCTTCTTCTTCTCCTTCTTCTTCTTCTTCTTCTTCTTCTTCTTCTTCTTCTTCTTCTTCTTCTTCTTCTTCTTCTTCTTTCTTTTTTTTTTTTACCATATCATTGTTTTTAATGTCCAACGTTTATAATATGAGGACCAGGGCTTTCTCCTCAAGTTTATAAATTTTCAATTGGCTTGTGAGGCCAATAGGGATACTTCTTCTTGTCTAATTTGGTTTCTGGGAAGACTTCATTCAGGTCCTCAATGGTCATCTGATCAAATGGAATTATGTTCTTCATCTCCTCCAGCTCTTTTTCATATTCTTCAATCCTGGCCTTTGAGAGAGACAAAAACTCAGCACAGCTTTTCACATCTTCTTTTTCCTCAGCATCCACCTACACAGTGTATTTATCCTCTGGCACAGGAAACTTCAGGGCATTAAACTTCTTCTCAAAGTCATCTACCAAGCCAGCCTTTGCCACATTGGCCTTGTAGTAAGCCCAGTCAATAGCAGGTGGTTTCTCAGGAAGAGTAGCCAACCTGGAGGTAAGCATCTCACTCCAGGATTTCAGGGAGTTGGCAATGGCCTTCTGGTTTCGGGGTATGATTTCCCCAAAGCTACCCAGTCAATGGTTTTTAGAGCAAGTTTTCGCCCAGCCATCTTGAGATCCTTCACCAACCCCGGCGGCCCACAGTCCACAGCAGCCAGGCCACTCTTCTTGATGCTTTTTCTGCCTATCTTTCACAAACTCCATCTAATATCTTTCTTTAAAGAAAAAAAAAAGTTTTGAGGTAAAATTCATACAACAAAATAAACAATTTTATTTTATTTTTTTTCAAAATAAACAATTTTAAAGTGAACAGTTCAGAAGTTTCAGGGACAGGTTTTGAAAGTCTCAAGTGCTGTGTCCCAGAGCAGTTGAGGCAGACAAGGGACAACTAGCAACCGTACTGGGTGTGTGTGTGTTGGGGGGGGATTGGAAGAGCTGGGGTGAGGGGGTCTCAGGTTCTGGAGCTCCTGCCTCCCCAGCTCCTGGGACCACCTGGGCTCTGCTTCTGGTCCTCAGCGTCCTGCTGGAAGGTCTCTCCACCTTGCCTCTGCTGCCAGTGGCCCTGATCTTCTCATCCACTCAGGAAAATATTTAGTTTCAACTCTTGAGATGCAAATACATTTTTCAAGGCCTTTTTCTCTTAAGAAAAGATCCAAATTAAAAAAAAAAAAAAAGGAAATGATCCAAATGCAGTGAATATTATCTTTTAGGGATGGTTTTCTATAGGACGGGAAAGGCTATAGGAACACTAACACTAAGCTGCTTATCACACTGAGCAAAATGTTTTACTTCCTATATTCATCATTTTCTTTCCCCTGGTTTCTTTCCATTCATTTCTTCATGTCTCCCTTTTTATCCATACTGTCCTAGCATAATGGGATGCCACCTGGCTGAGACTTTCTCCAACATTTTCTAAACCTTAACAGCTGGGCACCTGGGTGGCTCAGTTGGTTAAGTTTGCCTTCAGCTCAGGTCATGATCCCAGGGTTCTGGGATGGAGCTCCACCTTGGGCTCCCTGCTAGGGTGGGAGCCTGTGTCCCCCTCTGCCCCACCCTCTGCTCCTGCTTTCTCTCTCTGAAATAAATAAATAAAACATTTAAAAATTAATAAATAAACTCTGCTTAGTGTGGGGATAGGCTGCTTGCTATTTCCAAGCTGCCAGCATTTTTCTGATTCATCTTTGGGAGAAGATTGCTTTCTGTTCTGGGAAGGAAAAAAAAAACTTCGATGTGTTAGATTGTGAGGGCTAGCATCTTAATTTAAGGGCTCATGCTTAAAATCTGTAAGCCTTAGATTTGGATGTACCCAGCCTCAAAACTCCTGGCTGTCCGCAGAAGTCCCACACACTGTGCGCCCCCTGAAAGGAGCAAAGTTGCCTTAAAGAAGAGTTTCATAACAGTCTTTGAAAGTTATCAGAGACCAATAAAATCTGTTTTGTGTTCAACCCTTGGTCCTTAGGCCACAATCCTTAGAGCAGGCCATCTTTTCCCTGGGCGTAGGAGCTAGGCTTCTGTATATGCTCTATGTCCTAGCAGATGGATATTTTTTTAAGACTTTATTTATTTATTCACGAGAGACACACAGAGAGAGGCAGAGACACAGGCAGAGGGAGAAGCAGGCTCCATGCAGGGACCCCGACGTGGGACTCTATCCCGGGTCTCCAGGATCACACCCTGGGCTAAAGGCAGGCGCTAAACCGCTGAGCTACCCAGGCATCCCTAGCAAGTGGATATTTAAATGGCTCTTTGGGATAGAAAACTGAATCCTTCAGACTTGAGAGGCCCATCTTTTTGGTCCCTCTGCACACTGGCGGCTGTGATATAATGAATAGGCTGAAATTTTCTAAAATTGAGGAGATGCTTGGGCAGCCCAGGTGGCTCAGCAGTTTAGCACCACCTTCAGCCCAGGGCCTGATCCTGGAGACCTGGAATCGAGTCCCACATCAGGCTCCCTGCATGGAGCCTGCTTCTCCCTTGGCCTGTGTCTCTGCCTCTCTCTCTCTCTCTCTGTTTCTCGTGAATAAATAAATAAAATCTTTTAAAAAATAAAATTAAGGAGATGCCTATGATTATTTCCTTGGACTTTTTATTTTTTTTTAAAGAGTTCATTTATTTATTCATGAGAGACACAGAGAGAGACAGAGACACAGGAAGAGGGAGAAGCAGGCTCCCTGCAGGGAGCCCGGCGTGGGACTCAATCCCAGAACTCCAGGATTATGCCCTGGGCCAAAGGCAGACACTCAACCACTGAGCCGCCCAGGCGTCCCTTCCTTGGACTTTTTAAATGGCTGAGCAAATGCAACTCAGAGGCAGCAGTGAAACAGTTGCCTCTCAGGGCTACAGGGCTACTCAGTTTTCGGACTGCTTTCTTACAGCCTAAGTGGGTAGATCCAGACTCTCTTCTGGAATTCAGAATTTCAAGGCCGTGTGGAACTGCTGTGCATGATGATAAGATTGACCTTGATGAGGGTAGAGTTGGTGTTGGAGCCTGAATTTAGAGAAAATGAGTGTTGGACTCTGAGAAGACACAGGGCCTAATGGAGAGGCCAGTTAGAGTACCCTTTAAAAAGGAATAATTGACCTGTGGACTTTGGGGCTGGTTACTTTCCTCTTTTCCTCATCAGACATCCTCATTTTCCAACTCATGGTCACAGAATGGCTGCTAGACTTCCAGGCATCTTGTCCACATTCCAAAGCTTAAGGAGGGTTAAGAGTCAAAGGGCAAGAGTTGTATACCATCAGTATCCCTCCTGGCTTTTGTTTTTTTCAGTAAAACAATAGTTTTCCTTGGTGCCTGACCCCAAAGTAGGTCAGATGGCTACCTCTGCTTGTCAGGGAAGAATTTTTTTTTTTCTTTTTACAGAATTCACTGAAATTACAATAAAATCAAGGTTCTGTTGGTTAAAAAGGCAGACTAACATAAGTTTCTACCTGCAACCCTGAACAATTACCTAACCTCTCAGTTTCCAAGTTTTCCCATCTGTAACATAACACTGTAAAAATCTTCATTAAATACTTTGGTAAAAAAAATAATAATAAATAAATAAATAAATAAATAAATAAATAAATAAATACATACATACATGAGTATGAACCCAGAGTGTTCACTGGGTGGGCAGTTAGGAGGCCCTACCATTACTAGCTAACTATTCTGCGTGGTAATTCTCTTCTGCAGTAACAGTCTGTTGAACATTACAACCGGATACTAGCTATGCTTCAGGGATTGAGGGAAGGGCTGCTGCCCTCCCTTGGCAGAGGTGCTTGACAGCAGCCTGGGAAAGCACTGTAAGGTGATCTGGAGAGAGTGGCAAGGGGCTACACTCCCTAAAGCCACAAGGCACAGCCACAAGAGTCGGAGCAGAGCGGTAGCTGGGGTATAGCGGCCTTTCCTAGCTTCCCTTGCAGCTAGTGTGGCCACATGGCTAAGCTTTTGCCAATAGAGAGTGAATGGAAGTACGGTGTGTGGAAGGGAAGACCCGTGGCTATGGCCCTCTGCTCCTTCCCCCATCCAGTGGCAGTGTGGAGCTCTTTGTGAAGATGGCAGAGTTGCCAGGGAGCCTGTGTTCCCGAATGGCTGCATAATCGGAGCCACCCGTGGATCACCCACCCTGGACTATCATATGAGAAAGAAGGAAATCTCTATTTTTGAGCCACTGCATTTGGGACTTATTTGTTCCAGCCTTTTACCTCAACTAATACAATTATGAGCATCATTTGAAATATCTGGGGAGGGACACCTGGGTGGCTCAGTGGTTGAGCGTTTGCCTTCGGTCCAGGGCGTGATCCTGGGGTTCCAGGATCAAGTCCCACATCGGGCTCCCTGCATGGAGCCTGCTTCTCCCTCTGCCTGTGTCTCTGCCTCTCTCTCTCTGTGTCTCATGAATAAATAAATAAAAATCTTAAAACATTTTATAAAAAGAAATACCTGGGGAATTATAATAACATAGGCTACCTACAGAGAGGGAAACTGAGAGGTTGAGGGATAATGATAGGAGGGAGTCTCATTTTGTTTTTTACTCCATATCTAGAATTGTTGAAATTTGAGCCATCTACCTGTAATACTTTCTCAAAAACTTAAACTAGGGCAGCCTGGGTGGCTCAGCGGTTTAGCACCACCTTCAGCCCAGGGTGTGATCCTGGAGACCTGGGATCGAGTCCCACATCAGGCTCCTTGCACGGAGCCTGCTTCTCCCTCTGCCTGTGTCTCTACCTCTCTGTGTCTCTCATGAATAAATAAGTGAAATCTTAAAAAAAAAAAAACAACAAACTTAAAAAATGTCAACTCTACATCAACTAAAAAAAACCCTTAAAATAGAAATGATTTAATTAACTAGAAATGTTGATCTTGGCACCGTGGTAGTTTGTCAGTGATTGGTACTCATTCAGCACTTGATTCCCTTACCTACAAATCCTCTGCCCAGGGAGAGGAAAAAGGTGATGGATAAAGCTGACAGCAAGGAGCAGCCAGGTGAATCCTGAATGGAAGACAGAGATGCAGTGCCCTGCCTGTCTCTGCCCAAGACCACTCATCTGCATGCCAGCAGTTGGACTCCTCCTCCCCCAATTAGACTGTGCATCAGCGTGAAGGAGAAGATTCCTGCATGCAGATTGATGTCGCATCCATTTCCTGAGCCTCCTATGTGCCAAGATGGTATCTTTTAATAGGAGGCACTTCATGAGACTTGTCTTGAATTCTTGGTTGGATAAGCATGGTGACATTTTATACCAATTGAAGGAGAATTTAGGTTTCTTTTCTTTTCTTTTTTTTTTTTAAGAATATTTATTTGAGAGAGAGAGAGATCACAAGCAGCGGGAAGGGCAAAGGGAGAAGTTGACTCCCCACCGAGCAGGGAGTCCCATGTGGATCTCGATCCCAAGTCCCTGAGAACATGACCTAAGCCAAAGGCAGATGCTTAACCGACTCAGCTGCCCAGGCATCTGAGACTTCAGTTTTCAAATCTCCATAACTTGAGTTCATTTTTCCTGCCTCCTATATTTTATGTTGCTATGAGAGAATAATTGATTATTTTCCTGTTGGTGATTTCCAACAAAACTGCCATTTCAGAGACAAAAGGAAAGGGACAGTATAATAATATTGAGTTATTTTCTCCTTAGGGACAAAACAGAAGTTTCTTTTCTTAAAAAAGATTTTATTTATTTATTCATGAGACACACAGAGAGAGAGAGAGAGAGAGAGAGAGGCAGAGACACAGGCAGAGGGAGAAGCAGGCTCCATGCAGGGATCCCAATGTGGGACTCGATCCCGGATCTCCAGGACCAGGCCCTGGGCTGAAGGCAGGTGCTCAACCGCTGAGCCACCCAGGCTGCCCAGGAGTTTCTTATTTCTTTTTTTTTTTTTTTTTTTTTTTTATTTATTTATGATAGTCACACAGAGAGAAAGAGAGGCAGAGACACAGGCAGAGGGAGAAGCAGGCTCCATTCACCAGGAGCCCGATGTGGGATTCGATCCCCGGTCTCCAGGATCGCGCCCTGGGCCAAAGGCAGGCGCCAAACTGCTGCGCCACCCAGGGATCCCGAGTTTCTTATTTCTTATTTGTAGAGCTAGAGAGGGCATTATGTGATTGATAGTTCAGTTTTCTCAAAATCTGATGAATATTTGAAATTATTATTTTATCTTTGCTTGATGTTTTCTTTTGCCATACAATGGCTCCTTTTATAAGCTCTGGCCCCTGGGACAACACTGATGGCATTTTTCCCCTCCCAGGTGCCCTTGAACTCCATGTATTTTTCCTAGGAGAGTTTGTCAGTCAAAATATTTGGTAAATTAGTAACAGAAAAAGAAATAAAATAGCTTCGGAAACCACTTTTTTTAATAGTTTGAAAGTTAGAACATCAAAAAACTAATACATTGTTGGTACCAGTTTAATTATCTCAGTTTTTTTTTTAAGGTTTTATTTATTTATTCATGAGAGACACACAGAGAGAGGCAGAGACACAGGCAGAGGGAGAAGCAGGCTCCCTGCAGGGAGCCCGACGTGGGATTCGATCTCAGGACCTGGGGTCACACCTGGGCCAAAGGCAGACACCCAACCGCTGAGCCACCTGAGCATCCCAGTTACTTTGGGTCTCAGTTGCCCACCAGACCAAGCTTTATGCTGGTCCCTAAGGGCCCCCCACATGGCTGGCACAGACCCCCGTCCCTTACTGCCTCGCACTCCCTTCAGGGCTCACCCAGAGCCAAACCACGCGGAGCGCGGCGCATCCTGGGGGCACATGGCCCATCCTCACCCTCAGATGCTACCTTCCATGAAGTCACCCGCGCCTCTCAACCAGACCCCGTGCCCACAGCTTGTGAGCTTGGCTCCGTGGCCCAGGGGCCTTGGGGCACAGAGCTGGCCTTCCCCACCTTTGCGGCTCTGCAGCCTGGGCCCAGCGTGGCTTAACAGGTGCTGGTGAACATGAACTTGCACCGAGGGGCCAAAGAAGTGAACCAAGACCAGGTTCTTCTCTGTCAGACCTGTGCCTTTTGACACGCCCGGCCCCCCTCCAGCCCATGCGCCAAGCCTAGCTGCTGCTTTTTTTCTTTTTTCTTTTTTTGCAAGGCTCATGGAAGAAGAATGCTTTCCCATTTTTTAATGGTTGGAAACAATCAAAAGGAAAAGAATAGGGGGTCCCTGGGTGGCTCAGTGCTTTAGCGCCTGCCTTTGGCCCAGGGTCTGACCCTGGGGACCTGGGATCAAGTCCCACGTCAGGCTCCCGGCATGGAGCCTGCTTCTCCCTCTGCCTGTGTCTCAGCCTCTCTCTCTCTGTGTCTATCATAAATAAATAAATCTTTAAAAAAAAAAAAAAGGAAAATAATATGTCGTGATATTTGAAAATAGTATGAAATTTAACCTTCAGTATTCATCAATCAAGTTTTATGGGAACCCAGCCACACCCTTCGTTTACATCTTGGTGCCCACCTTGTAAGGGTGACCCTGGGCCCCCAAACCTGCAACAGTCACTGCCGGCCCCTGCGCTATAGGCTGAGGTCTTTCAAGTGGAAATACTTTGTTTTTGCTCTCTTCCAAGCCCACAGTTGTGCTAGGAGCACAAATGGCTATTATTTCCCCATTTTTATTTATTTAATTTATTTTTTTAAAAAGATTTTATTTATTTATTCATGAGAGACACAGAGAGAGGCAGAGACACAGGCAGAGGGAGAAGTAGGCTCCCTACAGGGAGCCCGATATGGGACTCAATCCCAGATCCCCAGGATCACATCCTGGGCCGAAGGCAGGCGCCAAACCACTGACCCACCCCAGGATCCCCTATTTCCCTGTTTTTAAAATACTATCTACTGGAGCACCTGTTGGCTTAGTGAGTTAAGCGTCTGACTCTTGGTTTGGGCTCAGGTCATGATCTCAGGGTCGTGGGATTGAGCTTTGTGGCAAGGCCTGTGTTGCGCTCCATGCTCAGCGTGGAGTCTGTTTGTCCCTCTCCCTTCCCCGGCCATGCGTGTGTATACACTTTGCCTCTCGACTAAATACATAAAAATCTTTAAAAAAATACTATTTTCTATTTTGGAATTACTATGTATGATGAGCCAAAAGTATTCACTTCCTGCCACCCTGAAGAACATTCAGTAGAGGTATATTCAGTACATCAAATAAGTACTTGTGCTGTGCAGGTGCGGGGCGGCTCTTGGGAGATAAGGTGATGAGCAAGATAAACACAGTCCCTACCCTCGTGTCGCTAATTCTAATGTGGGGAAAATGAAACAATCCATAAAACAAAGTATGATCATTGTTTTGATAGGGAAGTTAGAAGGTACTCAGAGGACAGAGGCAAGAATACCTTAGCTTGTCTAGGTAGCATCCGGGAAGGCTTCTCAGAGGAGGTGACATTTCCAGTGAGACCTGAAGGACAAGTAGATGTCATTTTAGTGAAAAGTCTTTTACATAGAGAGAGACAAGCTTCTATCTTATTTAAGCTGTTATTTGAGTCTCTGTTATATGTGTCCAAACCTGTATCATAATGAATACATTCCTTTTTTTTTTTTTTTAAAGATTTTATTTTTCTGTAATCTCTACACCCAACATGGGGCTCAGACTCACAACCCTGAGATCAAGGGTTGCACACTGTACCAACCAAGCCAGCCAGATGGCCACACTCTTTGTAGCAGAGTAGACGCTTCCTTAACCAGTTGGCAGGACCCACTTCTCCTGTGGGACTGGGAGTCAGAACCACTATGTGGCCCAGTGCACGGAGGAGCTTTGCGTTCCAGGATTGAGGACTCTGGGTTGTTGGCTGCTTATTTTTCTTTAGGGAAGTTTTCTTTGGTCGGCCCCCAAATATCTTAAACATCACAAAAACTGAAGGCCTCTTTCGTGCTGATGTCACTGCAGTTTTTCAGACAAGTTCATATCTGAAATTACTGGGTTGTTTTTGTTTTTTTTTTTAAGATTTTATTCATTTATTCATGAGAGAGAGACACACAGACACAGGCAGAGGGAGAAGCAGGCTCCATGCGGGGAGCCCAATGCGGCTCTCGATCCCAGAACTCGAGGATCAGGCCCTGAGCCGAAGGCAGGTGCCAAACCGCTGAGCCACCTAGGGATCCCTGAAATTACTCTTTATTCTAGAAGACTGCCTCCATTCTTGAACTCCTTAACATGTTCTCTTTTCCTCTCGCTTCCATGTTGGCCATGGAAGGGTCCAACCTGATGGCAGCAATCTGGTGGGAGCCTCTTGCCACTTTTGTCTGCAGGATGGAAAAATTGTTTCTGAGGGTTAACAGATTTGCTTTGGAGTGAGGCTGAGGGGACTTCGCTCTCCTGTCTCTTCTGACATCTGTCACATATATTCCAGGTAATTCAGACATCCTAGCTGATCTAAAAAACCAGGACAATGGAGCATCTTAGGGAAATGAACATCATCTCTGTGAAGAACGTTAGACCAGGACTACATACCAGATATTTTTTACTTTAAAAGTCAATGACAGCTGTGCTGTGAATGAAGATGGGCTTTTTTTCTCCCAGTGATTCATTATTCATTCCAAATACTCACTTTGTCATCCAGAGGAGCCATGTAAACATAAAAAGCCAGCCCAATAAGTTAGTCAGTATCCGGAGGAATATGTTTTCATTAACTGGACCTATCACTGATTCACATAAATCAATGAAGAGATGAAGTAATGCTGGGATAATCGATCAGCTGTAAACCTCTCTAGAACATAATTAACCTCTTACAAATGCCTCCAGGATGTGTTAAATTTGTAATCACAAGTGACAAAACTGTGTAGTAAACATTTGTCATTTGGGGTTGTCCAGCATCCAGACACTCTATGTTCTCTAGTGCAAGGTGGACAGAGGTCAGGATCAGTCTTCCTACTCTGGCAACTGGAGAGCAGCAGATAATCCAGCTTTGGACTCCATGGACCCATGTATAGGCATCTGACCGGGGCTCAGCCAATCAGAGGCCCTTTCCTGAGATTTTATTTATTTATTTTAAAGATTTTATTTATTTACTCATGAAAGACACAGGGAGAGAGAGAGAGACATAGGCAGAGGGAGAAGCAGGCTCCATGCAGGGAGCCTGATGAGGGACTCGATCCTGGGTCTCCAGGATCAGGCCCTGGGCCGAAGGCAGGCGCCAAATCACCGAGCCACCGGGGCTGCCCCTTTCCTGAGATTTTAGCCCTTCAGGGAGTGGTAACGAGGCCAGAGACAAAGATCATTCAGAGTGGCTGGATAGAATTAAGACTTCAGGAGATGGCGACAAGGGTCCAGGGCTGATGATGCCAGAGCCAGCATCCTACACTAATTGAACCTCTGGTAGGATCTTGACTGTGTCATGCACCCCTGAGTTCCTGTTTTCGTTCTAAGTGAGGGTTATTAGTTATTTGGGGGGAGGGGTGTTTCAGGGACACTCATTCTCTAGTGTCCCTGAAATTCTTTGAAATGCTTAGTATCTTTCCAATAAATGTCTTTTTTGTATGTTAGCCAATGTTAGTTTTATTATTAGTAAAAACACTGGCTGTTTCATACTCTATGTGAGAGTGAAACACTCTATGTGAGACATGCTATTATTCTGTACCTGGTCCAGTTCTAGACCAGGAAAAATTAATTCTAAAACTACAGTTACGGGAAAAAAATAAAATAAAAAAATAAAATAAAACTACAGTTACGGGCAGCCCCGGTGGCACAGCGGTTTAGCGCCACCTGCAGCCCAGGGTGTGATCCTGGAGACCCGGGATCGAGTCCCACATGAGAGCCTGCTTCTCCCTCTGCCTGTGTCTCTGCCTCTCTCTGTGTGTGTCTCTCATGAATAAATAAATAAATAAATCTTTTAAAAAAATAGATAAAATAAAACTACAGTTACTTTAAGGGTCCAACTGACAGGAAAGCATCAATTTTACAAAGAATGTTGAGTTGTAACATGTTTGTTCAGTGCACTTAATTGCTGCTCATTCTTTGAAAGGACAAAGGACCAATCAGAGACAGGCCATAGTCTCCAAGAGCCTGACAGAAAGGCAGTGGTATTTTAGAATTCAGAGAGACCTTTGAAACCATCTCATCCAAACCCCTCATTTTACAAATAAGAAAATTGAAATTCGGGCTGGCTAAATGATTTACCCCAAATTGCATAGCCAATTATGGAAGAGCAGGGATTGTAATCAGATGCTCACTCCCGGAGAATTGTTTTATTTGGCGGGAAAGACAGGCAGGGTGAAGAAGAGAGTGACAAATACAGGTATCTACTTTGCAGAACTGGGATTAAGAAGTGCCTGTTTGAAAAAAAAAAAAAAAGAAGAAGAAGTGCCTGTTTGGTTCCAAGGCTGGGGTAGCCACAGAATCCGACCATAGGGGCAGAGTGTTGCCACATGGAAAGGCTGGCTGGAGGTTGAGATGCTGCTGGAATGCAGGGTTGGCTAAGAAGAGATAGTCTCAAAGCTAGAGCCGAACTTGAATTTCTCTCATCCCTGAGATGTGTGGACAAGGAGCCTAAGTATGTAAGCACCACCACCCCTTTTTTTTAACTCTATAGGAACTTGTCACTTTTCTAAAACTCTCATGAATCCAGCTGTAACTCTTGCAACTTTGATTCTCCCTTTTTTTGGTCTGGATATTGACATGCGTAGTAGAATCTCATTGCAAATGGATTTCTCACCAGTCTGTGACAGTATCTAGTTGTTAGGTAGAATTATCCCTTCAATTTGAGGTATTTGCTTTACTTTGTTGGGCAGATATTAGTTATACGGACACACCTCTCCCCCCAAACAACTAATAAATCATTTAGAAGGATGGAAATTTTTTTTAAAGATTTTATTTTCATTATTCATGAGACACACACACACACACACACACACACACACACACCCAGAGAGAGAGAGAGAGAGAGAGAGAGAGAGAGGCAGAGACACAGGCAGAGGGAGAAGCAGGCTCCATGCAGGGAGTCTCATGTGGGACTTGATCCCGGGACTCCAGAATCACGCCCTGGGCCGAAGGCAGGCGCCAAACCGCTGAGCCACCCAGGGATCCCAGAAGGATGGAATTTGGCTCCTGTAGGCTTGAAAATCACCATTTAAAATAAACATGCTTTCTCAAGCATCACTACCATACAGCATGCTTTCATGTTACATTATTGACAGACTAGATGTTTCCAAAGTACTGATGTACTTCAGGATAAGTCATCTCTCCTGTATGCTGTTGCCACTTAGAATTGCTTTTTGTTTACTATTTTATACAAGTCCAATATGGATCTCTTTTTTTTTTTAAAGTCAGGTTCCTGGATGAGCAAAGGATCTGCAATGGAAAACAAAGAACTATCTGTAAACCAAGCTGGTGACTCTCTTGGGAATGGGAGTGTTCCAGAACAGAGAAGACTAGAGAAACCAGGCAATGGGACAAGCCTTAGTGGGAAAAGTCTAGCACATGTTATGTCAGGAAGGAGAGTTGAGATAAGAGCTGTTCTTGCAAGGTTGAGTTAATAGCTCCTACTTAAGTGTGTAGAAGGAAGAAAGACAACTAAGGAGTGATTGATCACCTGATTAATATACAATATTTAAAACATTTTTTTAGGGATCCCTGGGTGGCACAGCAGTTTGGCGCCTGCCTTTGGCCCAGGGCGCGATCCTGGAGACCCGGGATCGAATCCCACATCGGGCTCCCTGCATGGAGCCTGCTCCTCCCTCTGCCTGTGTCTCTGCCTCTCTCTCTCTCTCTCTCTCTCTCTCTGTGACTATCATAAAATTAAAAAACAAAACAAAACATTTTTTTAATTTTAAAATATTTGGAGAGCATTTTTACAATCTGAAATAGTATGATGAAAATAACTAATTGTTATATTCTGCATTGAAGTAATGTTTAGGTGATGCTAACTAATCGTGGTACAATAGGATTATTTGATGGTTTATGGACTTAAGGGTGTTCTATTTCTTTTTTTTAAAGATAGATTTATTTATTTATTTATTCATGATAGACAGAGAGAGAGAGAGGCAGAGACACAGGCAGAGGGAGAAGCAGGCTCCACGCGGAGCCCGACGCCGGACTCGATCCCGGGACTCCAGGATCGCGCCCTGGGCCAAAGGCAGGCACCAAACCACTGAGCCACCCAGGGATCCCAGGGTGTTCTGTTCTATTTCTTAAAGAATGAGGAGGTTAAGAACTAGAAAATTAATTGAGAATATCACTTTCAGTTTTGCTTCCAACTGAAAGGAAATAATTTTACTTATTTATTTTTTAAATAAATATTGAGTTGAGAGAGAGAGAGCATGAGCTGGAGGAGCAGAGGGAGAGGGAGAGAGAATCTCAGGCAGACTCCATGTTGAGCACAGAGCCTGATGCGGGGCTCATTCTCAGGTCTCAAAATCCTGAGATCATGACCTGACCCAAACCAAGAGTCAGTTGCGCAACCAACTGCACTACCTAGGCGCCCCTTAAAGGAAATCATTTTCAAGCATGAAATGTTAAAATGAGTTATGAGGCTTTCATACAAATGTCATAGAATCCATATCTTTGGGGGTCCCTGGGTGGCTTAGTGGTTTGGCACCTGCCTTGGGCCCAGGGTGCGATCCTGGAGTCCCGGGATTGAGTTCCACGTCAGGCTCCCGGCACGGAGCCTGCTTCTCCCTCCTCCTGTGTCTCTGCCTCTCTCTCTCTATGTCTATCATAAATAAATAAATCTTAAAAAAAATCCATATCTTCAAATTCTTTGGAGAAATATCTATGCGTCAAGGCTCCTTGGAAAAGAAAACTACCTTTCTTTTTGGTTAGAACTCCTTTCTAGTGGCTGAATTTTAAGTGTTCCTTGATCCCAATTAAGATTAATTGTGTTTGTGGGGTGCCTGGGTGGTACAGTCAGTTAAGCATCTGACTCTTGGTTTCAGCTCAGACGTGATCTCAGGATTATGAGATCGAGCCCTACATTGGGCTCCAAGCTCAGCATAGAGTCTGCTTAAGATTCTCTCTCCCTTTCCCTGCCTCTTTCACTTGTAAGATCTCTCTCTAAAATAAATAAATCTGGGCTGCCCCGGTGGCCCAGCATTCTGGCGCCACCTTCAGCTTGGGACGTGGTCCTGGAGACCAGGGATCAAGTCCCACATCAGGCTCCCTGCATGGAGCCTGCTTCTCCCTCTGCCTGTGTCTCTGCCTCTCACTCTTTCTGTGTCTGTCATGAATAAATAGATGAAATCTTTAATAAAATAAAAATCTAAAAAATAAATAAATCTTTTTTTTTAAAACCCCTCCCCCCCTGCTCTCTTTCTCTCTTTCCAAATAAATAAATCTTAAGAAAAAAAAAAAGAGGGATCCCTGGGTGGCGCAGCGGTTTGGCGCCTGCCTTTGGCCCAGGGCGCGATCCTGGAGACCCGGGATCGGATCCCACATCAGGCTCCCAGTGCATGGAGCCTGCTTCTCCCTCTGCCTGTGTCTCTGCCTCTCTCTCCTCTCTCTCTCTGTGTGACTCTCATAAATAAATTTAAAAAAAAAAAAGATTGATTATGTTTGTGACTAGGTAAGAGATCTCACCTAGGATATTACCAAAGCCATATTCTGTACAGTTTTCAAGATCTTATGCAAGGTAAAACAATGATTGAATTCTAATTTGAAAAGAACAAGAAGACATTTCCAGCATTTTAATAGATTCTGGTTTGCCATCTTGACCAGCATTCGATAATGAGTTAATCAGCGTGGATGGAGTTGCCACTGGGCGGGTCGCTTCTTGGAAACTGACTGGACACATTCCTTCCTCTGATTCCTAGCTTGCACTTTGTCCTCTTTCTGCCTCATTTTCTCCACTCCAAATTTTCTCAATCTTTTGGCTCTTTGGAAACCCAGATCACTTCCTCCATGGAGCCTTCACTGACCATCTCAACCACTATGGCATATCCCTTTTGTGAGGTCCTAAAATACTTGCAGGTAGCAGTCATTTGACCCTTGGTTTGTATGTGGACTACTCTTTATCTGCCTTCTTAGCAAAATGCTAATCTCTTTAATGTCCAGGGTCATATCTCCCATCTCTCAGTTGCCAACAGTGCCACCTCAGTACAGGTAATGAGCAGAGGATGCCTGAGGGACAGCCCCACTCAGCAGGGTGGCTCATTTTCAACTCTGTAGGAAGAGAAAACCAGCTTGCAGAGGAGAGGGCTGCCTTTTGTTTTCCAAATCCAAACTCAGCTTGAGGCTTATGTTGGGATTTCCAAAATACTCCCATAGTTTTATAATAAATACCTTGCTAGCTTAAGCTAGCATGAGAAGGGACCTAATAAAATGACGTAAAGTTCTAGAATGTGTTTGTAAAAGGCAATGTCTTCCTTCTCCGGTGATCGCTGATTTGAACAGGAAGCCTTGGGAGCCACTGGAATTGAATAAATGACTCAGAAAGCTTTTACTGAGAGTCTTGAATATAGGAGAAGATTCTAGGCATGTGAGTGTAGCAGATGCTTTCGGTGCTCATGTCACATCCTCTTGGGCCACCTCTAATTTTAGGCCCCAAAGACCTAATAGTGATGTTGAGAATGCACTCTAAAGAATTTTCATCCATTCCTGCTTTATTTTCTCATTTCCTCTTCCTAGGATCCAATCCCAAACTATCTATTTCCAAACCTTGTCTAGACTCTGCATTAGGGAGATCTTGAGCAAAGATAGGGATATATGTAGGATATGATATTTGCCCATTGACATCTTATAAATTTAGATGGAGTATTTGGACACATATTCTTGGAAACAATAACATGAAAATAAAAGGCAGATCAATTGAATGACCACAACTAGAACAACTAGTCCATTAGGATTGATACAGATTTTTATTATATTTTAGTAATAATTCTTCCAGCTGTGGTAGCTCTAACTAGTTCTTTAGTTCTTTAGTTCTTCCAGAATTATTATTTCTTTTGATATTTTATTAATCTCATATCTTACTAAAGTGTTCTGTTCTTAGCTAAGTATAAAGAGGTGGGAATCGGTACATTTTGTACCATATCCTTAGTGATCTGTAATTATATCCTGTCATTCAAATGCTATTCTATTCAACTTTACAGAGCTTAAACATCCTTAACATTTTACTTCTTCTAATACTAAATGGAACACTTAGGTGTTCACAAAATTATCTTGGAACATGTCATGAGAATAAACAAAATGAATTGAAGTTATCATTTTGTACTTGAGGCCAATTATTTTAAAGGAAAAAGAAAAGGAGCTTAATTTTTCACCACAAAATGAATTAACAGTATTTTAAAAATTGGAGGGTGAATAAATACATCATCAATAGAAACATACCATTAAAAACTTGTTATTGGGGGAATCCCTGGGTGGCTCAGCAGTTTAGCGCCTACCTTCGCCCGGGGCCTGATCCTGGAGACCCGGGATCGAGTCCCACGTCGCGCTCCCTGCATGGAGCCTGCTTCTCCCTCTGCCTCTGTCTCTGCCTCTCTCTCTCTGTCTCTCATGAATAAATGAATAAAATATTTTTAAAAAATAAATAAAACTTGTCGTTTTGGAAATTTTTATAATTGGTTCTATTATAGCTTTTCTACACAATTGAAGCACTCAAAAATTTTTGTATTAAATCCTTTATTGAGCCAATTTTGGAACTTGAAGAAGTCATCATGAGAAATTTGTTCATCACATATAGTATTCCAGGGTTATAGGCCTTCACTATCCACTAGACAGAGTTCTAAGGGAAGGCTGTTTTCCTGTTCCCTTTTTTGTGTCATCTATATCTTCTAGTCTCTTTTAGATCAGGGAATCCTGGTTGTCATGTTTACAAAGGAAGTTGCTATAAAATTTCTTAAAATACCAAGCTTTTAAAATGTTTTAATGATTTTTTTAAGCTTTGTTTTAAGAGACATATGTACCATGAAAGCAAGGCATTGCTTGGATTTGCTTTTCATGGGATTCCTGGGTGGCTCAGTGGTTGAGCGCCTGCCTTTGGCTCAGGCCATGATCCCGGAGACCCAGGATCGAGTCCCACATCAAGCTCCCTGCATGGAGCCTGCTTCTCCCTCTGCCTGTGTGTGTGTGTCTCTCTCTCTCTCTCTCTCTCGCTCTCGCTCTTGCTCTCGCTCATAAATAAATAAATAAAATCTTTTTTAAAAATGTAAAAAAAGGATTTGCTTTTCAGAGTCTGGGTAAGAGCTTTCTTCACTCTCACATTTTTATTTTTATTTTCTTCCAAGTCTTATGATAATAAGAATTTACCTTCAGAGATGATGGTGGACCTTAGTGTGGGTCTTACATTTATTTTTGCTTTGTTTCTTTTTTTTTTTTATTTTTTTATTTATTTATTTTTTTTTTATTAAATCTTTTTTTTTTTAATTTTTATTTATTTATGATAGTCACAGAGAGAGAGAGAGGCAGAGACATAGGCAGAGGGAGAAGCAGGCTCCATGCACCGGGAGCCTGATGTGGGATTCGATCCCGGGTCTCCAGGATCGCGCCCTGGGCCAAAGGCAGGCGCCAAACCGCTGCGCCACCCAGGGATCCCTCTTTTTTTTTTTTTTTAAAGGACTTTTTCTTTTCTTTTCTTTTTTAAGATTTTATTTATTTATCATAGAGACACAGAGAGAGAGAGAGGCAGAGGGTCTCCAGGATCATGCCCTGGGCCGAAGGCGGCGCTAAACCACTGTGCCACCAGGGCTGCCCTTTTTGCTTTGTTTCAATGTATTTTTACTATGAATACTCCTGTCCTTCAATCCTCGAAAGTTTTTCTTTTATTATTTCTTTGATCCTTTGTTTCCATTTTCTCTATTCTGTTTTTTTGCATCTTGTACTTTTAGCATCTCAATCCCCTTGGATTACTGATGTATATAATTTCTCTCCTCTTAGGCATCTTTTTGTCTTTCATACTTTGGGGAGGATTTTCTCAGATTTATCTTTCAACTTCATAAGATATTTTTTCATTACTAATTAAAAATTTTTATTTATTAATTTTTAACAATGGAATTTACTGAAAATATCAAAAGAAAGCACTTCATATACACAGTTGCCAGCAGAACCAGGCAGCTCAGTAGTATAATAAAAGGTGGCTAATCAGGCAGTCTATTGATTGGAGTATGCTGCTAAGGATGGCTTAAGCATACCCGTGATACATTGATCATTGATTTTTTTAAAAAGATTTTATTTATTCACAAGAGACACACAGAGAGAGGCAGAGGTGCAGACAGAGGGAGAAGCAGACTCCCTGCAGGGAGCCCGAAGTGGGACTGGATTCTGGGACCCTGGGATCACACCCTGAGCCAAAGGCAGACGCCCGACTGACGAGACACCCAGGCATCCCGATGTTTTTTTCTTTTCTTTTTTTTTTTTTTTTATGAGAACTAACATCATATACTTTAATTTCCAAGAACTCTTTTTTGGCACCTGAATGTTTTTTTCCTACAGCCTCATGCCTTTGTTTCATTATCTTGTTTATTACATTATCTAAGACTATTAGTAAGATCATTTTGAAATTCTCTACTTTTCATTTTCTCTGAGTTCCTATTTTCCATATCACATTCTCCCAGTTTTAAGTCTAGTGGAAGAGAGTCTTTAAAAATGTAAGCAGAATTCCCAGGGTTTGATTCCATGGCTTCTGATTGGCTCAGCTTGGGTTATGTGTTCATTTTTGAACCAGTGACTGTGTAGGGAGAAGCAGTATTCACAGTTGGTTGGGTGTGGATCAAAGTTCTTCCTCTAGTGCTACACAGAGTCAGCTCTACCAGAACTGAAAGTGTGAGAAGAATCAGTCTTCAAAGAAAACGAGGATGCTATGACTAGGAAAAGATCCAAGAGATATTAGATGGCTGAAAAATAATAAATATGCTCACTAAAGTGCCTGGCACAGCAGTTCCTCTGCAACAACCTGGCCCAGAACTCAAAAAGCCAGTGTCTGAACTCCTGCAGTGACCAGTTACTCACAATGTCAAGGAACCCAGTTAATATCCAGAGAACACTACTTTTTAACAAATCTTACATTGTGCCAAAGTCTAGTTTGCTCCAACTATCTTCTATGATCTCTGTCCTTGGGAGGGCCTTTCAGTATGTGAAGGCAGCACTCGTTTCCAGGTCCTTCTTTTCAGACTCAGCATCTCCTGTTGCTATAGCTGTTCCTAACCTGACAGCATTTTGAGCCTTTTATCTATCTTCAATCCTTTTTTACTCTAGGTTTATGCATTTTTTAAAGATTATTTATTTATTTATTCATGAGAGACACAGAGAGAGGCAGAGACACAGGCAGAAGGAGAAGCAGGCTCCAGGCAGGGAGCCCCACATGGGACTCGATCCTGGGACCCCAGGATCCCACCCTGAGCCGAAGGCAGACGCCAATCGCAGAGCCACCCAGGGGTCCCAGGTTTATGCCTTGGTGTAGCACAAGCAGCCAAGATTATAGAGTACCATCGTGGAGTACAGTTGATTCAAATTGGTTTCTAATGTAGTCTAAGGATATGTAAATAACTGACTCAATATGTAATGAACCACTACTACAATAATTCCTAAACCTTGTTGTGCAACAGAACCACTAACAAAACCTAAAAATCCAAATTTGTGCAGCGGTCCCAGAGCAGCGGAGCTCGCTGGCTCTCACCAGCCCACGGGGCTGTCCCCAGCCAGGGCCTCACCAACATAGTCATTCATTGTGGCGCTCCAGGCCACAAATGTTGGTATCTTGTTGGGTTTTTTATAATAATATTTGGGCCTTTATTTGTTTTTAAGATTTTATTTATTTATTTGAGAGAGAGTGAGAGAGTGAGAGAGGCAGAGCATGGGTGGGGAGAGGCAGAGGGAGAGGGAGAGGGAGACCCCCTGGAGAGCAGGGAGCCAGATGAGGCTGGACCTCCAGGACGCTAGGATCATAACCTCAGCCCCCCGCAGATGCTTAACCTACTGACCTGCCCCTTCGTCTTAAGCTCAAGAAGAAGTTAGAAGATGAGTCCCCTGGATGCTTGGACATCTGAGGCAAGAGGACTCCTCAGGCCACCAGCCTCTCTGAAGTGATGGTAGCAGGGATGTTGGTTCACTCCAAGAACACAGGTGATGGCTACATGGACATGGAGAGCAAGCTTCTGAAGCTGGTGGCTGAAATCAAGGCCACCTTGGCTCAGGCCTAATGTGCCCTGAAGGCAGAGTCCTGTGACCTTGGCCCAGCCCTTTGTGGCAGATGCTTCAGGACAGGAAGGACTGAAATGTCTTATAGATACCTCAGTTTTCCCTGATATCCCCGTGGCCACTGGGTGGAGGCAGACACTGATGCCCCTGGTACCCGTGTGCATGCACACACCTGTGTGTGTGCGTGTGTGTGTGTGTGTGTGTGTCCCCGTCCCCTGGAGTATATCTCTGCACCCTGCCTGCATTACTCTTTCCTCTCCCCCACTTTTCCCCATGTCCCTGTATCCTCCAGCCCTGTGCTACTTGGGCATCTGGGGTGGTGGGGTTTGGGGCTTCCTTCTCATGGGATGGCTGGGAGGGGCATCTGGGTGAGGGAGTTGCAGATCTTGGCAATGTTGGCAACCATTCACTATTCAATAAACATTGGAAGGATTCAACAAGGGAGGAAGGGAGGCAAGGAGGAAAGGAAGTTAAAATTCCTGATACCCAGGTCACACACCAGACCATAATTGGGCTCTCTGGGATGAGGGCGTGAGAACTCAGGCACCAGCACTTTAAGCTCCCCAGGTGATTCTAATGTGCAGCTAGGGGCAGCCCCAGTGGCGCAGTGGTTTGGCGCCGCCTGCAGCCAGAGGTGTGATCCTGGAGACCGGGGATCGAGTCCCATGTCTGGCTCCCTGCGTGGAGCCTGCTTCTGCCTGTGTCTCTGCCCCTCTGTGTGTGTGTGTGTGTCTCTATGAATAAATAAATAAATAAAATCTTAAAAAAAATAATGTGCAGCTAGCGTGGAAAACCCCACTGCTCTACTATGTAACAGACTTCCTTAAAAATATAATCTCAGTGCTTACAGTTTTCCTTAATGTATTTTTTTTTCAGAAAAAAAATGAATTTGAAGCATATTTGCATCATTTGTATCTGGCTAACCCTATTTATTTTCTGTATAGACTATTTGTCAAGTCACATCAGGGAAACAAGAGGCAAGATAGCCATTCAGTCATGTGTATTGATTGAGGTTTCTGAAAAATGTGATTATATTAATACTAGTTAAAACCTTACTTTTATGTAATTTTCTCAGTTTGCTTAATAGCTCCTGGAGGATAGTGTCTGAGTTTATTTAATTGACCTCACACAGCATCAAGAGTAACATTATGTTCTGGTTTTTGAAATTATTTTGAAGAGCTTTTGAAATTATTTACAACCCCAAAAATGTAGTCTTTTAGGACTATGAATTAGAAGCCATCTGTGAAGCTGTTGAGTTTTATAAAAAAGCCTTCTTTTAGACTGACATTTATCTTGTGGCAGTAGAAAATAATTCTGAAACATTTGCAGAACAAAGGTTAAGGCCAAACCTACTCAGTGTGATGTTTATAAATCTAAGTCTGCACAAAAAAGGGGGGTAGATTTATTATTTATGTTTTAACTATAGTGTCTGTTTTGTGTTTTAAAATCTCATATTAAATAAAGCAGATTAACTTAGGAAAAAGGGAAAGGGGGGAGGTTGAGAATGTTGAGAATAAGGGAGAGAGAAAATCTAGTGAATCTTTACTGTCTCCTGACATTTCATGAATTTAGAATATTTTTGCTAATTTTTATTTTGAATATTTTCAAACATGTAGAAAAGCTGAAAAGAATATTGCAGTGAAATCTGTATATCCTTATGGATCTCCAATGCCTGAAAACTGGGAGAGCTGATATTATGTATGGTCCTTGTTCAAAAGCCAGCATGCATGAGATCCAGGAAGAACCAGTATTTCAGTTCAAGTCTAAAAGCAGCAACAACCTGATATCCTACTTTGAAGGCAGTCAGGCAGGAACAATTTTCTCGTAACCTGGGGCAATATCAACCTTACATTCTATTAGGCCTTCAACTGATTGGATGAGACCCACCCACTTGAGGGGGTAAACCGTCTACCTGTTCAAATGTGGGTTTGTTGTTTTTTAAGATTTTACTTATTTATTGATGAGAGACATGGAGAGAGAGAGAGAGGCAGAGACACAGGCAAAGGGAGAAGCAGGCTCCATGCAGGGAGCCCGATGCGGGACTCGATCCTGGATCTCCAGGATCACACCTTGGGCCGAAGGCAGGGGCTAAACTGCTGAGCCACCCAGGGATTCCCTAAATGTTAATGTCATCCAAAAACACCCTCACAGAAATATCCAGAATAATGTTTGATCAAATATATGTGAGCACCTCGTGGCCCAGTTGACACACACACAGTTATTAATTGTATTAGTTCTCTATTGCTGCACAAAAGCATTGTCATAAACTTGCAGCCTAAAGCAATACAAATTTGTTATTTCACAATTTCTGTGAGCCAGGATCTTGGGCATGGCTTAGCTGGGTCCTGTTCCTAGGGTTTCACAGGGCTGCACAGGGTGTTCACTATGGCTTTGGTCTCACCTGAGATTTGACTGGGAAAGGATCTAAGTTCACTCAGGTTGTTGGCGGACTTCAGTTCTTTGAGGGCTTTGATTTCTTGCTGGCTGTCAGCTGGAAGCCAACCTTAGCTCCCAGAGGTCACTACAGTTCCTTTGAGATCCCTGACATGACCAGCTACTTCCTCAAAGATAGCAAGGGATTGGGGGACTCCATTCAGATAGAAGCCACAGTCTCATGTAATTTAATTACATAATCATGTGCATAAAAATTTACATCCTGGCCCCCTCACCATATTTTATTGTCTAGAAGCAAGTCATAGGTCCTGCTCTCACTCAAGGATAAATCACATAGAGCATGAACACCATGAGGCAAGGATCATGGAAGCCCTTTTAAGCCTGTGCACAATTCTGTTTAGATTTAAGAATTGTTAACATTTTGCCATATCTGCCTTCTCTGTGTCTCTCTTTTTTTTAAGGTTTTATTTATTCATGAGAGATACTCAGAGAGAGGCAGAGACACAGGCAGAGGGAGAAGCAGGCTCCATGCAGCGAGCCCGACGTGGGACTCGATCCTGGGACCCTGGGGTCATGCCCTGAGCCAAAGGCAGATGCTCAACCGCTGAGCCACTCAGGCATCCCTCTTCTCTCTGTCTCTGCACACACACACACACACACGCACACACACGCACACGTACACATTTTTTAACTATTTAAAAATCCTTGTCATGGTTAACATTACCCTCAATACTCATTTATTTCCTAAGAATAGTGCATTTCTACATAACTATGATATTATTTTCAAGAAAATTAACAACTACTTTCAAGGAAATTAACAATTCCATTCAGTCATTTAATATTCAGATCAGGTTCAAATTTGCCCAAACATACAGTTTATAAATCTTTGAAAACCAAGATTCAGGGACACCTGGGTGGCTCAGCAGTTGAGCATCTGTCTTCAGCCTAGGGTGTGATCCTGGAGTCCCGGGATCAAGACCCACATGGGCTCCCTGCATGGAGCCTGCTTCTCTCTCTGCCTATGTCTCTGCCTCTTTCTCTCTGTGTCTCCCATGTATAAATAAATAAATAAAAATCTTAAAAAAAAAAAAAAAGAAATGGAAATCTTAAAAAAAAACAAGAAAACTAAGATTTAGTCAGGTTTCACGCGTTACATTTGGTTATGTCGTTTTAGTTTCTAACTCAGTTATACCACGAAGTTAAAAAATTTGGGGGGCACCTAGGTGGCTCAGTTGGTTAAGTGTCTGCCTTCAGCTCAGGTCATGATCCCAGGGTCCTGAGATTGAGCCCTGTGTAGGCCTCTTGCTCAATAGGAGGTCTGCTTTTTTATTTCTCTCTCCTTCTGCCCTTCCCCACAACACATTCTCTCTCTCTCTTTCTCTGTCTCAAATAGATTAATAAAATCTTAAAACTTTTTTGGATTATATTGTACCTACAGAAAAGTACGAAAATTGGAAATTGGAAATTGTAGCCAGCATTATAAGGAAGAAAAAGAAATAATAGGTCTAAAGATTTATTTTTTTTTAATTTTTAAAATTTATTTATTCATGAGAGACACACACAGAGAGCTGCAGAGACACAGGCAGAGGGAGAAGCAGGCTCCATTCAGGGAGCCTGATGTGGGACTCAATCCCGGGTCTCCAGGATCAGGCCCTGGGCTGAAGGCGGTGCTAAACCACTGAGCCACCTGGGCTGCCCTAGATCTAAAGATTGTAATGGAAGAAAGAAAGCTGTCTTTATAAATGACATGATTATATATCTATCAAGAAAACCCCAAACAATCTATAAACCATTACAATAAAAAAATTCAGCAAGATCTCTTGATGTAAGTTCATTGTGCAGAAATCATTTCTATTAACAACAGAAAATGAAAGTAAAATGTAAGAAATATCAATTGTAATACCATGCATGAAAAAGCAGCAAATTCCCAGAAATAAACCAGACAAAAGATGTGTAAGAACTCTCCTCTACACTGAAAATTAAAAATGCTGATGAGAAATAAATAAATGGAAAGATGTTATCTCTCAAAAATTAATCTTCAGATTCATAATAATTCCAATCAACATCCCAGCAGGTATTTTTGTGGAAATTGGCAAGGTGATTCTAAAATTTATGTGGAACTGCAAACCGTAGGCAAGGCAATATTGAATAATAACAAATTTAAAGGATTTATACTGTAAGATTTCAAGACTTACAATAAAGCTAGAATAATCAAGATGGTATGGTATTAGCTTAAGGAAAGACAAGTAGATCAATGGAATAGAAGGGTCTAGAAATATATGTAAGCATATATTGTCCCTTGATAATGATAAATCACCACTGCAGTTTCAGTAAGGGAAAGTATAACTTTTCCTAGACGGCCTTGGAGGAATGGGATATTTATGTAGAAGAAAAAAAGGAAACTTGATCCCATATCATGTCATATACAAAAATTAATTTCAGGTGGATCATAGACCTGGAGGTGTGGAGTGCAAACATAAAATCTCTAAAAGACAACAGAGGAAAGAGTCTTCCTGAATGTAGAGATGCTAACAGTTCTGAAACAGTAAACTGTTAGTCATAAAAGAAAAAAAAAAAACCCTGATAATTGAACTTCATTAAAATAAAGAATGTCTATTCATGAGAAGACACAATTAAGAAAGTAAAAGAAAGCCACAGATTGAGAAGATAGCTTCACTGCTTACAGCTGACTTATATCCAGAATATATGGAACTACAAATCACCAAAAATAAACAAAAAATACATACAACTAAAGCTTAAAAAATGAGCAAAAGCATTAATAATCATTTTATAAAAATATGATTCCCAAATGACTGATAAACATATGGAAAGGAAGTCAACATCATCATCATTGGTTATAAGAGAAATACAAATTAAAACCATAATGAAATACCATCACACACTCATCAAAATAGCTAAAATTAAAAAGATGACAAATCCAAGAATTGATGAGATTCTGGAAATAGTGTATGCTGCATATATTGCTGGTGAGAATAAAGTTGGTACAACCATTTTGGAAAACTCTTTGGTGCTCTCTAATGAAGCTCAGTGTATGCCGGCCCAATGACTCAGCAAGTCTACTGTAGAGTGTGTGTGCCCACCAAAGTTATGCACGGGAATCATTCATAATGCCACGCTAGAAACAACCCAAATCTCCGCTGACAGGAGAATAGAAAAGATAATGTGCTGTGTCCATACAATGTCCTACTCTACAGTTAAAAAACCGCTATTGATACATGCAGCAATAAAGATGAATGTCACAGCCATTATGCTGAGCAAAAAGAGGTCAGACACCAAGCAAATCAGACACAGAAGTCAGAAGAATTCACAGGAAAGATTAATCAAATGAAATGGGAGTTAGAACCGTGTGTGTGTGTGTGGTGTAGACTGGGAAGGGTTATCATGGAACTTTCTGAGGTGTTGCATATGTCTTATATCTTGATGTGGGTGGTGGTTACAGGCTGCATGTACGTCTAAATGGGTCTAAAAACCCATCCCATGGGGATCCCTGGGTGGCTCAGCGGTTTGGCACCTGCCTTTGGCCCAGGGCGTGATCCTGGAGTCCCGGGATCGAGTCCCATGTCGGGCTCCCTGCATGGAGCCTGCTTCTCCCTCTGCCTGTGTCTCTGCCTCTCTCTCTCTCTCTCTATGTCTATCATGAATGAATAAATAAAATCTTAAAAAAAAAAAAACCCATCCCATGGCATACAGTAAGATTATTGCACTTTACCCATGTCACCTCCTTTGTGAGGTGGGCCGCCCTCCTGATTCCTTCCTTCTTGCACCTTCTCTCCAAGACCAGGGCCTTCCTCCCTGCTTGGAGCCCTCGGGGGTGTTCTCAGTCTCCATCACTTACCTTTCTCACTTCTGTCTTCAGCCTCTGATCCATTGGTGTCTCACCTTAGAGCTAGCCCGTAAGTACGTGTTTTCCTCCCTCTGAAGTCCTTCTTTAGGACAGAGGTTTCCCAGTGCAGTTTCTTGCGTCCACAGTGGGGACAGCAGAGCAGTAGGATTGGGGACCGGGTCAGAGCTTCATGGAGCCCATGACTGAGTCTTTCAGAGAACACCCATCCACCCTAGTGCACTCCCCCGGACCCCCCAAACTTTGAGTCTGCAGAGTATCCTTATCCTGTGCCAAATCAAATTCTTCGTGAAATCAGAGTACCACTAAACTTTGGCAGGAAATAATGATTTATTCTGTCTCTGTCTTTAACTCCTAAGTGGCAGGACAGGAGTGAGCAGCTCGTCTTAGGGAGAGTGGGCTTTCTTCGAATTACAGTGGGTCTCCCTTCACTGTCCTCACTCTGCAGACATATGTCCACCTGTGGTCCCTAACCATTCACTCTCACACTGCACCTCCTCTGGACCCGTCATGTCCGATGCTTCCACGTTTCAATGTCTCCATGTCTAGACCTCCATCGGCCTCCAGTGTTGAGCAACAGGCCTTTAGACTGTAGAGCCACCGACCAGCCCTGCACAGTC
The DNA here is from genome assembly GCF_003254725.2 of Canis lupus dingo. Classification (NCBI taxonomy): domain Eukaryota; kingdom Metazoa; phylum Chordata; class Mammalia; order Carnivora; family Canidae; genus Canis; species Canis lupus. Next base: position 26,463,896 of record NC_064245.1, on the reverse strand, counting down.
CAGAGGTGCTTCAAACCCCACCTGCCCAAATTAGCATTTCCCTGCTTGCTTCCTTTCTGAACCCCCTCTCTGGGCTTTGGCACCCCTCTCTCTCTAGTGTCTCAGGCTTGAAACATGGGAGTGATCTTCTCATCCTTTCTCTTCGTACTTCCAAGAGTATTGATTGATCAACTGACAAAGCAATCACCAAGCCCTGTCAATTCTACATTCTAGAATTCTCTGTAGATGCTCCCCTACTCTCCTACCCACCATTGCCTCATCAGTTCAGGTCTTTGAAATCCCTTCTTGAGACTTTTATCTGTGTCTCTACTGCCTCCAGACCTACTCTGTCCTCTTTCATGCTCGCTGTAAAAAGTTAACATGAGGTGATTCAGATTAATTACAGAGATTAATCCACTACTTTAAATTCTTTCATGACTTCTCATAGGGCATGAGGTCAAATTAAACTACTTAGCAAGGCATCCAAGATTTTTTATGATAATTTGGCCTCTTGCCATACTTCGTAAACTTTGTGTTCTAGCACTTAGAGCGTGTTTCTATTTTTTTGGAACTCTCCATAGTCTCTAAGACTTCTTTACTTTGCCTATCATTTTCTTTGGTTGTTGGACTATCCATAGTCATTCTTCACCCAAGACCCTCTCCACTGGTTGAATATTTGACAAACTCCTTTTCATCTTTTAAATCTCAGCTCAAAGTGTTACCTCCTCTGAGAAGCCTCCTTTGACTTTCTCAGCCAAGCTGAGGTTTCCTTTCCCACATCCCCTACTCTACCTGCTAATTTGTGCTTTTGTACCATCACTGTTGGCTTTGCAAAGGAACCATGAGCTCCTGGAGATCAGAAACCATGTATAATTTATCTTTGGACTCCAAGTGCCAATGTGACTTATGGAGATGCTTAAGAAATTTTGGGGGTGCCTGGGTTGCTTAGTGGTTGAGGCAGCCAGCTTCTCCCTCTGCCTGTATCTCTGCTCTCTCTGTGTCTCTCATGAATAAATAAACAAAATCTTAAAAAAGTAGAATTTTTAATGAATGAAAAAATGAAGGAAGGAATCTTAAAACTGGATCTGCAGTGGGGTTGCAGTGGGAGGGTGTGGGCTGTGTTTTCACAGATACACTCTTGTTTGATCCTGGACCGTAAACTCCATGTGGGCAGATGTGCATCAGTTTTGTTCACGCCTATATTCCCGTTGCTGAGTGCAGTCCCTGGAAAGTGCTCAACAGAAGTGCTTTATATAGAAGCTCAATGATTTCTGAGTGCACGAGTGGGCTGGGACAGGCGCTAGCTACCATCATAAGGCAGTGGAAGAACCGAGGTCCTGGGGAGGGTGAGTAACTTGTGCAAGTGTTGGACAAGCCAAGCTTCAGAGTGCCTGGTCTCCTGTACCCCATTTAGAAAGGAGGGGAAGTAGGCTGCTCCATGCACTTGGATGACCAGGGGAGGGCCTTTGTCCCCAAGCAGCCAATCCTGATTGGGCTATTATAAGGCCTGACTGTAAGAGATGAGGGGGGACAATCATATTACCCCTTCAGAATTTGAATTAAGAAACAGAAGAGGGATGCCTTGCAGCCTCAGTGGGAGGAGCATACAACTCTTGATCTTGGGGTTGTGAGTTTGAGCCCCATGTTAGGTATAGAGATTACTTAAAAAGAAAATATTAAAAGAAAAGGAACAGAGAAGATGACGAGTTAGGAGTGGGATCCCAAACAGAAGCCTTTGGAGATGGCAGGCTGGAGTTACAAGGGGTGCGCAACGCAAATCAGACACAGCAGGAAAGAAATCACAACTGACAACCAGCAGAGCGCCCCTGTTCCCAATGTCCTTCACAGTCCCATTTTTTAAAAAGGATTCTATTTATTTATTCATGAGAGACACACACAAAGAGAGAGAGAGAGAAAGAGAGAGAGAGAGAGGGAGAAGCAGGCAGCCTGCAAGGAGCCCAATGTGGGACTTGATCCCAGGATCCCGGGATCACGACCTGAGCCAAAGGTAGACACTCAACCACTGAGCCACCCAGGCGGCCCTCACATTCCCATTCGATGTGTGTTTGTCTTTACAGTCAACACTCTCTGTCCCACCCGAGGTAGTCCCGATGAGGGTTTGTTCCTTGCAGCTAAGGTTTTTTTTTTTTTTTTTTTAAGATTTTATTTATTTATTCATGAGAATACACAGAGAGGAGAGAGAGAGAGGCAGAGGGAGAAGCAGGCTCCATGCAGGGAGCCCAACGTGGGACTCCATCCCAGGTCTCCAGGATCAGGGCCTGGGCTGAAGGCGGCGCTAAACCGTTGAGCCACCCGGGCTGCCCTGCCCGCTGCTAAGGTTTTTGTTTGTTTTTTTTTTTTTTTTTTAGATTTTATTTATTTATTCATGAGAGACACGGAGAGAGAGGCAGAGACACAGGCAGAGGGAGAAGCAGGCTCCCCCATGAGGAGCCTGATGTGGATTCAGGCCCTGAGCTCAACCGCTGAGCCACCGAGGCCTCCCCACAGCTAAGGTTTTTAATGAATGTTCCTTAGGTGGACCCAGGATCGAAACCCAGGCCTCTCCTCTCTTGAGTTCACTGCTCTTTCTGCAATTCCAGGGCTTGGGGACGTTGTCTTTGTGCACATTCTAGCAGAGGGTCATGTCAAAATGGTGCATATTAAATGTATTTTAATGAAAATGAGAAAAGCAGTAATTGTGAATATGAGTGGGAGGAAACAGCCAGTGAGGCAAACCAAATCCCCTCTCAATTTAAGCTAGACTAGTAGGAGAGGCCCAAGAAACCCAATTTAGGCCTTTGATGGGTACTTATTTGTACAGGGCGCCGCCTTCTCCACTCTTTTTTATTGCAAATCCCCAGGATTTCCGCCGCCCCCTCCACCACCTCCACCTGCCACCAGGCTTGGTGGCCCCTCGAGCACGTGGGCTTCTGCCCTTCAAGTCTCAAAGCTGTGTGCAAAGAATGCCAAGATCTTGGTTTCTAGCCGCGTGCGGCCTTTCGACACACAAGCTGATGAATGTGCTCTAGATGCAAATCGCTCTTTCCCACGAGCTGTTTCTGCAGGTTCCCAGGGAGGCAATTACCAAGTAGCACTTAGCAGAATGACTCAAGGACAGATCTGAGGGCTGACTCGTGATGACGCCTGGATGTTTTTCTGCCCTCTTCCTCGGCTTTAGAAATTGTATTGAAAAGTTAACACACAAAATATTGAAGCTCCCCTCATTGCACCCCACACTCCTGCTTGTGAGGGCAGCGGGCTCTCCAATGCTCCTGGCAGCCACTGCTTTTCCAGCTCTGAATGGGCAGGATCATGACTTTAGGCAATGAGAATGGTGGGCCCAGAGGGGCTGGCTCACCCCCTCATTTCTCTGTAGAGATGCCTCTACTTGACTGTTACCTACCTGGTAGGGCAGGAGGTGGGGAGGGGGGGATCACCTTTTGAAACCAACGGAAAAGAGTTTATCGTATAATCAACATTTCCCAGAAATCACTCACAATCCACAGGCTATGCAAAGAAACAGATTTTGACAAATTTCATTTAATGTCCATTATTGTCAAAAGTTTGCAGAGCTGAAGGCCAGAACTGTGAATATTTTCAGATTAGATTTGCCAAAGAGATGCCTCTTGAAGCTGCAGATATCTGAAGGCACTGATAAAAAACAAGAGGGAGATATCCTATTGGAGCTGGATCTTCAGGAGCATATGGGAGGCAATCTTAAAAGTTAGACTTCAACTTTCATTTTTAATCTAAGCTTGAAAAATCACTGAACTATGGAGAAGGAGACAATTAAGATCCAATTATAAATAAAAATCTTCCACTGGAGTTGACATTCTGCTTAGACTGAACTACACGCTTTATGAAAAAAGCATTCTGATAGACCCACAAACGTGACATTTAGTGCTTAAGAGCCGGTTGGCTTTTTGCAAAAACTTTCTGATGTGAAAATGAAATAATTCTGAGGAGACATATAGTACATTGACGTTTTCTGATTATTTTCATTACTGTGATGGTTCGTTTTCTATTTTAAGTCGGCCAGGCTCGATATACTACTTGGTGATTTAATCACAAGAACTAGGTGTTGCTCTGAAGGTATTTTGTAGATACAGTTAACACCTACAATCGGTTGACCTTAAGTAAAGGATATTACCCTTGACAACTGGCCTAATCTAATCAAGAGCAAGAATAGAAAAGAAATTTTCTTTCCAGAAAAGAAATTTTCCAGCCAATATTAACTCCTGGCTGAATTTCCAGCCTGCTGGTCTGCCCTACAGATTTCAGACTTGCCAGCCCTGACAATTGTATGAGTCAGTTCCTTAAAATTAATCTCTTAATATATATTTCTTACTGGTTCTCTTTCTATGGAAAATTCTGACCGATATAATGACACATATGCACTTGAGTAACAGCTAAAAGGTTTTTTTTTTTTTTTTTTAAGATTTTATTTATTTATTCATGAGAGACACAGAGAGAGACAGAGACCCAGGCAGAGGGAGAAGCAGGCTCCCCACGGGGAGTCCAATGCGGGACTGATCTGATCCCAGGACCCCGGGATCACGCCCTGAGCTGAAGGCAGAGGCTCAACCGCTGAGCCACCCAGGCGTCCCTAGCTAAAGGTTTTTAAGCTGGAAATTCAGAACCACTCATTCTGGACGAGTCTGCTTTCTGTGCCCCCTGAGTCTGTAGTAAGTGAATTGACAACATTCTTGATTTCAACCCAAATGCCACAAAGTGCTATTGAGGTGAGAAGTGAGAAAGACGGTTAGGTTGTCAGGCTGCCTGGAGAGGTACACAGAACTATTGAGTGGTGTGAGGGTCAGCAAGTAGCAGTCACCAACTAAAGGACTGCAGGGTTCAGATCCCCTTCCCACTCACACTTGGGAACAAAGCCCTTTCAGGAGTACGTTTTGAGGAGAGGATGTGGAGAAGTCTATGCTACTTATGGCCTACTGGGGAAGGCCATAGAATAGGAAGCTATTCCTATTCTATTCCTATTCCTATTCTAGATGGCAAAGCCAAACAAGAATGTACCTCACAATAGAAGAACATTTTTTTTTAGCAAATATAATGACATAAGCAATTAGAATATGGGTAATATAAAAACTAAAATTCAAGCCCAGTGTGTAATGTTAAAAAAAAGGCTCTAAATAATAAAATTATTTCTATGTGCAAAGAATGGTATTATTTATTCCATTCTTTATGAGACATTTAGTTTCTGCCCATGAATGAGTCACTTTCCTAAAATATGGAGTTCTTTTCTAAGAAGACCTGAACTCTGCTTATATTTTTCACAACCATTAAAGAACAAATAGCATTAATGCCTTTTAGTCTTCTGGGTTCAAACACTTCAAGGACCCCTACCAGAAGCAAGATGCATTTCAAAACTGTTCATCAAATCTCTTGGCCTCAGAACAAGGATTCAAAAATAGAAAAATAAAAAAAAATGTATGCATCCCTAGGTTTATTGCAGCATTATTTATAATAGTCAAGATATGGAAGCAGCTGAAGTGTCCATGAATGGATAGATGGATGGATAAAGAAGAGAGGTGTAGGGCAGCCTGGGTGGCTCAGCGGTTTAGCGCCTGCCATCAGCCCAGGGTGTGATCCTGGAGACCGGGGATCGAGTACCGCATCGGGCTCCCTGCATGGAGCCTGCTTCTCTCTCTGCCTCTCTCTCTCTCTCTCTCTCTCTGTCTCTCATGAATAAATAAATAAAATCTTTTTTTTTAAATTTTTATTTATTTATGATAGTCACAGAGAGAGAGAGAGAGGCAGAGACACAGGCAGAGGGAGAAGCAGGCTCCATGCACCGGGAGCCTGATGTGGGATTCGATCCCGGGTCTCCAGGATCGCGCCCTGGGCCAAAGGCAGGCGCCAAACCTCTGCGCCACCCAGGGATCCCCAGTAAATAAAATCTTAAAAAAAAAAAGAAGAGAGGTGTACACACACACACATACACACACACACACACACTGGAACATTAGCCATAAAAAATAATGAGATCTTATCATTTGAGATGACATGGATGGACCTAGAGGGTATTATGCTAAGTGAAATAACTCAGAGGACAGATACTATGAATTCGCTTATATGTGGAATCTAAAAAAACAAAGCAAGTGAATAAACAAAAAGCAGAAACAGACCTATAAATACAGAAAACAAATTGATAGTTACCAGAGGGGGAGATGGTAAGGGGAAGGGCAAAATGGGTAAAAGGGAGGAGGGGGGATCTGGCCTCTGGTTATGGAATGAATAAGCCATGGGAATAAAAGGTACAGCACGGGGAATACAGTCAGTGAGGTTATAACAGTGTGGTATGGGGACAGATGGCAGCTACACTTGTGGTGAGCACAGCACAATGTACAGACTTGTTGAATCACTATGTTGTACACATAGTGCACAGGGTGTTAACTATATTTCAATAAAAAATACACTACATATTTTTATATATTTATTGAAAATAAAGAAATATAGTATATTTTTATGATTATATATTATATATTTTAAATTTATGATTGTATTCTCATATCCATCCTCCCTGCTTCCTTGCCACAAGAACTTTGATTTTGTTTGGGTGGGGGAAACAAAATGATCGACAATAGATCAAGAGTAGTTTTAAGGCAGTGATCCTAAATTCTGATATGCATTCGAATTAGACTCAAATGGTAGGAGGATTTGGGGCTAGTTTTGCTTTCCTGATGAAAGGGAAACATATGCCTGACATTGCTCACTTCCTCCCTTCCTTCTGCTGTGAACATGGGCTTGCTTTCTGAAGCAGTAGTAGCCATCTTGCAATCTGGAGGGAAGAAACCTAGAGAAACACAACCAGTAAATCCAAATTTGTTTATGCCACTGTTAATTGAATTCTCTGGTACTTGCAGCTGAAATCATTCCTAACTGATAAAAGCGAGGAGAAGAGAATAACGAGCAGCTGTAAAGCAAGCTGCAGTTAAAGGCCCTAACACAGATAAAGCTGAGTGATTCAGGGGAGGGTAAGAAGAAAGGCTTCATGAAAGCAGGAATTTGGGCAGGACTCTGGGGACTTCATATGGCTTAGACTGGAAGATACAGGGATGAGCAATTATGGGCAGAGAGAACTACATAAGGAAGGGCATGTGTGTGGCAAAGCTTGGCTCTATTTAGGGATTTGTGAGTTGCTGAAGATGGCTTGTGTGTAACATGTAGGGAGTAGAAATTTTAGATGATAAGTCTGGAAAGGTTGATCAATGCCATCTGTAGAGGAGTTGGGTCTTAGTTGGGTCGACATGAAGGAGGTGAGAGTGGCATAATCAGAGGTGCAGTTCCGGGAGATTGTTTTGGTGGTCATGTTTATGATAGTTTATTTGGGAGGGAGGTCAGAGATTGAAAAACCACCAATTTAGGTTACCCCAACAGTCAAAGTAAGAGAAATAAAGACCTAAACTGGATGTGGTTATGAGAGACAACGGGGCGCCTGGGTGTATTAAACATACGACTGTTGGTTTCGGCTCAGGTTCAGGGTCATGAGATGGAGCCCTGAGACAAGCTCTGAGCTTGGAGTCTGCTTGGGATTCTCTCTCTCTCTCCCTCTGCCCCTCCCACTTGTGCTCTCTCTCTCTGTCAAATAAATAAATCTTTAAAAAAGAGCGAGAGAGAGAGAGCGAGAGAAAGAACAGAGTGAGAAGTGCCTCAAAGGTGAAGTAGGTGCTTGGCACTTGATGGAGCTGGGGCCTGGTGACACCTACCCTTCTTGGTAAGGCTTTGTCCTGGGTTTTGGAGTCTGGAGATGAAGTTTCTTTTTTTTTTTTTTTTTTAAAGAGTGAAGTATTGACAACCTTCCTTTTTTTTTTTTAATTTTATTTATTTATGATAGTCACAGAGAGAGACAGAGAGAGAGAGGCAGAGACACAGGCAGAGGGAGAAGCAGGCTCCATCCAGGGAGCCCGATGTGGGACTCGATCCCGGGTCTCTAGGATCGCGCCCTGGGCCAAAGGCAGGCGCTAAACCGCTGTGCCACCCAGGGATCCCCTGATACTACTTTCATATGTATTTTTATTACATACTTGTGAAAATCTTTACTTCACTTGCTTCAGCAAAACAGAGGTGTAATCTTTACGATTTTACTTTCTCCAATCTCATACATGTTGGCTTACAATTCATTTTTCTATTTTGCTTTGCGTAGATGCCCTAGTGATAGGAACTAAACGTTCCTTAGAGGGCAGAAGCCTCTAACTCAGTGATTTACATCCTTGGGTAGGTTTCAGAATCCTCGAGTGCTTGTTTGCACTGCAGATTCTTCTTTTATGGATTTATTTTTTTTTTAGAGAGGGAGAGAGAATGGAGGGGGAGGGGCAGGCAGAGAGGGAGGGAGAGAATCTGAAGCAGGCCTCGTGCCAGCAGAGCTGGAGCTCAGGACCCTGCGACCATGACCTGAGCTGAAATCAGGAGTCGGAGGCTCGTGTCGAGCCACCCAGGTACCCCTGCACTACAGTTTCTGGAACCCATCCCTCATATAGGTGTAATGGGGATGACATTTTTGAAAAATGATGTCTGTTGGGACATGGGTTACGTTACATAATTTCAACCTTACAGAAACATAAAATGGTTAACTTGAATATTTAGAACACATGTGCAGGATATTTACACTTTGACCTCAAATTATCATCACTTTACAGTGCTGCTTCATAAATCAGCCTGGAATAAGTGACACTAGATTTTCTGTCTTGGAAGATGAACAAACCAGGGACGAGAGAAAGCCTGATATTTCCCTTGTGGTCAGTCTTTGTAAAGTTGTGTAACTCTTGACTAAGGATATGTTTTCTCCTCCACATTTCTAAGCTGACTCTGGAGATAAATTGCCCTAAGGGTCTGAAATTTTATGTGAGGTGTTCAAGGAGTAACAGGACATCAGCACTTATAAATCAGTGCAACTTATTAAGGAAGACTTGTTTTATTAAGGAAATACATGAAAAATGTTAAATAAAATCAAATGATTCCAAAAGTCTAACAGCAAAAACAGTCCCCTGCTTTCTCCCCAAGCATTTTCATTCTCTTAGCTTTTCCTTCTGGTGGTTACCTTTTTGTTGGTCCCTGCCTCTGTTAACTATTTTGGTATTTTTTCAAATGAATGCATATATCAATATGTGTGTATTCTTTGCATGTATTTATCAGCCTTTTGAGTTTCTTCGTCTCTAAATGGCTTGCTTCTTTCTCATCAATATCTGAGTTCTAAAGATTCTGGATACTAATAGTTTGCTGATTATGCTCCTGGCAGAGAGTGCCCTTGTTTTCTTATGGTTTGTAAATCTTATGCAGGATGGATTCCTGTCCTTTTCTGTGATCTTTTTTTCTCCCTCTATGGAAGACTTTAGTTCCTTTTTACTCTTGATATCCTATATCCTAATTTTACTGAACTACAGCGCTCAATTACTATCTTAAGTAATTGTTCATGAAAACACAGCGCTTCAAAAAAATCTAATCACAATAGGTACAACATGTCCAACTCTTACACTCACGATGGTTTACAGCACACATTTTCCTACACATACTACATATACTTATTAAACACTTACGGTATTGTACGCACTGTACTTTTTTTATTTGGCAGTCTGGCATTTTTCTGTCAGTACCTTATTCTTTTTAACTGCTACAGATAGTATTTTATAGACACATCCATTGGTTATTTCTTTATTGACTGTCATTTGGGCTGTTTCCAAGTTTTAAAAAAATAGCGTAACAAACACTCTTGGGTCCATCTCTTTATTATTTTTAAAAAAAGATTTTATTTATTTATTTATGAGAGACACACAGAGAGAGGCAGAGACATAGGCAGAGGGAGAAGCAGGCTCCATGTAGGGACTCGATCCCAGGACTCCAGGATCACGCCCTGGGCCAAAGGCAGATGTTCAACCACTGAGCCACCAAGGTGCCCTGGGTCCAAACCCAGAATATTGTGAATTTTAATTGATATTGCTAACTTAAACTCTAAAAAGGTTATATTAATTTACAAGGCAAAAAAAAGCTATTTCTTCAGATACCTAACAATCCACATCTTTGCTAACATGATGGGTAAAATGTGTTTTAATTTTCATTTTTTAATTCAGCGAAGTTTAATTTAGTTTCCATCTTCATAATTTTGGTTTCTAGCATTATCCATTTCCAATTCATTACCTTCTTAATTTCTAATTTTAGCCATGTGCTGTTATTACTCTTTTTTATAAGGAACAGCCTATTCTTCTTACATCATAACATCCCATGGAATCTCACTGAAGATCTAAAACAGTTTTTAGAGGTCTCAGACATTTCTTTTTAATCTTTAAAATTAAGGTAGTGTCCTACCTGCCTTTTTACTATCCCTATGGAATTATTAGAGTTCTCAACTTACTGATTTCCTGAGTGAACAACTTTTTCAGGAGTGTGATATAGATAGAGAAATCAAAGTTCCTATTTTGATCTAATTTTCTTTTAATATTTGAGCCCTCGCTTTTCTGTTTTTAACCCATTTCTGAGTTTTGGACAAATCTGTCTAGTCCTATCTTTGTAAGTCCTGGTTTCAACTCATGCTATCAGGGATTGTCTCTCTTTGGCTCTTGGTAGATACGCTACCCTAGGCAGGTACTGGTCCTTGATGGGCAACACAGTTATAGCAAGAAATGTTTCACAAATGATGTCTGATATGGTCTAGTTAAGATTAATAAAATCACACTGCTTAGAAAGAATTATCCATGGACTTAGAGTCGACAAAAGTTTTTTTTCCTAATATTAAAATATAGATAGAATTGTTTGGTGGGGGGGGGAACTAACTTGAAATAAATCAAAAAATATCTTCACATTAATCGTTCTTCTCATATACTTCAAATTTGTACTTAATGCCTTTCTCCTCCTGGACATCAGAAAGCACACCTGGGTATCTGTAAAAGAAAATATGCATAATAATATGCCAATTAAAAAGAGAGCTTCTCTGACTCTCAGTCAAAAGGCACCAATAAATAACAGAAGCAATAACACAGGTAAATAAAATTCTTCCCTTCCTTTTTTCCTTCACAATGGTAAACCACTGTGAAACTGGGTATTATGCAAATTCACTACATATGGGAACAGAAAGAAAAACTTTCAAGCTATATAGAAAGTCAGAAAATGGAAAGTGCCAATTTCTCCTTTCCTTCGGACTCCTAATCTTTCTGTCCAAAACTAACCTCCATCAGCAGTTTCTCTTTTCTCTTTCCATTACCAGTCAGCTAACATGAAATTGCTTAATAACATTTTGTAAATCTTAACATTTGGTATAAAATTTCTTGTGTGAGCAAAGGAAAAACGAAATACAACCTTTAGCTGCTTAGAGCAGAACTGAAGTTGTATGTCCTATGTGGTGTGAGATTCTCAGTTGCTCGTTGAATCAATGGACACTACTCTGCTCTCATTTCCCAGGGACTCACAATTCTTTTATTGACATCGCTTTTTTTTTTTAAAGATTTTATTTATTTATGGAGACAGAGGGAGAGACAGGGACACAGGCAGAGGGAGAAGTAGGCTCACCTCAAGGAGCCCTATGTAGGACTTGATCTTGGACTCCGGGATCACGCCCTGAGCTGAAGTCAGATGCTCAACTACTGAGCCACCCAGGTGTCCCTACTGACATCATTGTTTATCTGGTATTTTCTAACTCTCACTTAGCTCTGTGTTTCTTCCGTCTTCCAATTCAAAACCAGGCCCTCAAAAAAAACAAAAACAAAAACAAAAACAAAAAAAAACAAAAACAAAAACAAAAACAAAAAACCAGGCCCTCCTTTGGGTATACATCAAAAAGTGGAGTCATTGCTAGATCATATGTTAATACTCTTTTTAATTTTTTTGAGGAACCTCTATATTGTTTTCCATAGAGGTTTCACCATTTTACATTCCCATCAACATGTATAAGAGTTTCAATTTCTCTATATCCTCACCATTACTTGTTATCTCTTGGATTTCTTTTTTTGGTAACAAATCAGGATTGCAAACAGATATATGTCCTCCTATGTTCACTGCAGCCTAATTCACAATAGCTAAGCAACCTAAATGCCCATCAACAGATGAAAAATGGATAAAAAATGTGGTCTATACATACAATAGAATATTATACAGTCTCAAAAAAGAAGGAAATACTGCCATATGCAGCAACATGGATGAACGTGGAGGACATTATACTCAGTGAAATAAGCCAGTCACAGAAGAACAAATAGCACAGTATTTAAAATGGTCAAAGTCCTAATAACAGAGTAGAGGGTGGTTTACAGGAGTTGTGGGAAAGGGGAAATGGAGTTGTTCAAAGGAAGAAAGTGTGTGCAAGATTAAGTTCTAGAGATGTGCTGTGCAACACTGTGCCTACAGTTAACAACACTCTGTTGTATAATTAAAATTTTGTTGAGAGTAGGCTTCATGTTGTATTCTCAACACAATAAATTTTTTTCCCACTGTAAAACACCACCACCAGCAAAAAAAAGAAAACCCAGGAGGACGCCTGTGTGGCTCAGTGGCTGAGCCTCTGCCTTGGGCTCAGGGCTTGATACCTGGTCCGTCCACTAACTACTCTCATCTCCAACCCAAATCTTTTTTTTTTTAAAGATTTTATTTATTCATTCATGACAGAGAGAGAGAGGCAGAGACACAGGCAGAGGGAGAAGCAGGCTCTGCGCAGGGAGCCTGACATGGGACTCGATCCTGGGTCTCCAGGATCAGGCCCTGGGCTGAAGGCGGTGTTAAACCGCTGAGCCACTGGGGCTGCCCCTCCAACCCAAATCTTGTACTTCCCTAGTATTGTGTCAGCCACACCCCCAATATGCTCCAGGTGAGGGGGGAGGAACATCTGCTTTAATCAGACTTGTATTTGACTCTGGTTCTGCTGTGTGATACTTAAGTTATCAACTGAGGGACGCCCGGGTGGCTCAGCAGTTAAGCGTCTGCCTTCAGTTCAGCCCAGGGTGCGATCCTGGAGATCCAGGTTCGAGTCCCACTTCGGGCTTCCTGCATGGAGCCTGCTTCTCCCTCTGACTCTGCCTATGTGTCTGCCTCTCTTTCTGTGTGTGTCTCATGAATACATACATAAAATCTTTAAAAAAAAAAAAAGTTATCAACAGAAAGTCTTCATCCTTATGAATAATTTAGCACTAAGTTCATTATATTAAGTGTTCTACAAATGTTACTCTTTAATATTATTAATTTGTTTCATCCCTTTATTTTCTAAACTCATTCTTGGGCAGCCTGGGTGGCTCAGTGGTTTAGCACCACCTTCAGACCAGGGCCTGGTCCTGGGGACCCGGGATCAAGTCCCATGTCGGGCTCCCTGCATGGAGCCTGCTTCTCCCTCTGCCTGTGTCTCTGCCTCCCTTTCTCCCTGTGTCTCTCATGAATGAATAAATTAAAAACAAAACAAAACAAAAAAAACCAACCTCATTGTAGCAGGGATGATACAGGAAAAAATTAAACCTCCTTTGATAGCCAATACAATGCTGAGTAGTAACAGGTACTAACTTTTTGTTGACTAATTAGAGGTTATACCATTTGATTAAAAACATAATTAGAGGCATAAAGTAACAGTAGCATAATAATGTATAAGGAAATGAAAGAGCTGTTTGTTTCTTGAAAAATTTACATTTCAGAGGAAGAAGCTATGTTTGTATTTACTAACCATTTTCTGAGCTGTTTCTGTTCCACTGTTTTAATAGCAACATAGCAGTTTTCCTTTTTTAAAGAAATGATTTTATGAGGCCAACTTTTAACCGTAATTTTAGTTTCTTTGGAATAAGTCACCAAAAGCAACATTTACATTTTTTTGGTGTGTGTGTAAAAATCTCAGGATTATCAAGGTTCTCAGTTAATAAGATAAAGGCAAAGTGTCACAATTATTTCTAAAACCATGAATAATAGTAACTTAGAAATAGTACACTATGGGTTGGATATGGTCACTAGCCATGATATATATTAATATTAATCTGCTCTGTGAAATTAATTTCTGGTTAACATTAATTTAAACTGTCCACAATACGTATTCAGTCTCTTGCTTTTTTTTTTTTTTTTTTTTAAGATTTTATTTATTTTTTCATGAGAGACACACAGAGAGAGGCAGAGACAGGTAGAGGGAGAAGCAGGCTCCCTGCAGGGAGCCCGATGGGGGACTTGATCCCGGAACTCCAGGATCAGGCCCTGAGCCAAAGCCAGAAGCACAACCACTGAGCCATCCAGGCGTCCCTATTCAGTCTGTTTTAATAATGATAACTACCCTACCATCATCATTCCCAAGTGCCTAGGTGCAACATATAAACTCTAAGTTAAGCCTAACAGGATTTGTTAAGAACCACTGAGAAAGAGCTTCCCTTCTAGAATCTTCCAGCAGTAGACAATCCAATGAATGTGAAGAGACATTAAGACCCGAACTGAGAGGGGATCCCTGGGTGGCTCGGCGGTTCAGCGCCTGCCTTTGGCCGAGGGCGTGATTCTGGAGTCCTGGGATCGAGTCCCGCGTTGGGCTCCTGGCATGGAGCCTGCTTCTCCCTCTGCCTGCTTGTGTCTCTGCCTCTCTCTCTCTGTCTATCATGAATAAATAAATAAATAAAATCTAAAAAAAAAAAAAACATTAAAAAAGAAGACCTGAACTGAGAGAACACCATGAAAATAATACAGACGTGATTTAATGTCAAGTCTAAGAAAGAAGTAAATAGTTTTTCAAACAGTTACCTAAGAGGAATAACTCATAACTAAAATAAAAATGAAGGCTCTATAGCAAGCACAAGCTCAGGAGAGAGACATAGAGGGAACATGTATAAAGATCCTGTTGGAATAGGAAGTAATGGGAAAAGAAGAGGAAATGTCATCCAGAAACCTTCAAGTTGTCCACTGATAAGGGACATCTGTCCCAGCTCTGGAGCTAACTAATGTCTCAAAGGCCTCTTCTGGACTTTATCCTCTTTGACTACACGGTTACATGGAAGGTTGTAACTAGAAGGAAAAGCCTGTTTGGGGCTTCATTTAAGCAGAAAACTGCTGCAGGAAATATTTGGGCCTGCTGGTTTGGTTGGAGCCTAGTGTGAAATAGTCTAAGGCAGAAAGAGTTCTTCCAGGTAAGATGAATGAAAGCAGAGTCTTAGAGGACACGCTGGCATGGTGCTGGCAAAAAAAAAAAAAAAAAAAAAAAAAAAAAAAGAATTGCACAGTCAATGGCCCAGGGGGAAAAAGGCAGACATAAAGTCAAACCTTACTTTGTTAAGACTAATTTCTGCTTTGGGGTTTCTACCCCTTGTGGTTTCACCTACATTCTGATTTTATTCTCTTCATGCTTTACAACAGTCTCATCTTTAATTTTTTTTTTTTTAATTTATTTATGATAGTCACAGAGAGAGAGAGAGAGAGAGAGAGAGAGAGGCAGAGACACAGACAGAGGGAGAAGCAGGCTCCATGCACTGGGAGCCCGATGTGGGATTCGATCCCGGGTCTCCAGGATCGCGCCCCGGGCCAAAGGCAGGCGCCAAACCGCTGCGCCACCCAGGGATCCCCAGTCTCATCTTTATTTCCTTTTACTAGTGCTTTTATTCCCAGGAAGTATGGTGTTAATAAAAGATAACTGTGTTTGAACTGAAACTTATAGGGATAATGGGGGTCTAATAGGGATAATGGGGGGTCTAAATGAAGTGTAACTATGGGGAAAGGAGGGGAGGTAAAGAATGATCAGGGTTCATTTCTGGACAGTTGGAAGCAATTCTAAGTTCCTCAGTATACAGAGACTTGCAGAGAAAGCAGCTCAAGAATTGAGCAACATTACAAATTTCCAGGGTTTCCCTTTTCTCTACTTGATGAAAAACTGACCAACTCTAGATTTCCCCTTAAGAGGGGATTCCTTCCACACCACGTTAAAGAGGCTGTTATTTTGTTGGTACAGGCTTAGAAGTAAGATAACCATCAAATGATACAATGAAAAAAGACTTTTCATTTTCTTTCATAGCCTTGTTTAGGAAGTCTATTTTGGAGCAATTTCCTTGGATTTTGGCTTTGGATAGCAATTTCCTATCTGAATCTACCCACAATTAACATTTTCTAGGGGCACCTGGGATGGCAGAGTTGGTTAAGTATCCAACTCTTGGTCTTGGCTCAGGTCATGTCCTTGGGATTCACCAACCCTTCACAAACTCTTCCAAAAAAACAGAAGAGGAAAGAGACCATTTCCCAACACCCTGTAAAGCCAGCATTCACCGGACACCAAAACCAGGTGAAGACATTACAGGAAAAGCAAACTACAGACCAAAATCCACTATGAATATAAATGTAAAAACCCTCAACAAAATATTAGCAAACTGAATCCAGGAACATAAAGAAAGGACTGAACATTATTACCAAGTGGATTTATCCCAGAAATATAAGAATAGTTTAACATGAAAATCAATCAATGTTAATACACTGTATCAATAGCCTTTTAAAGACAAAGACCACGTGATTATCTCCATAGACTCAGAAAAAGCATCGGACAAAATCCAATACTTCCTTGTGATAAAAATTCTCAGTGAGGTAGAAATAGAAGAGATCTTCCTCAGTGTAATAAACGGCATGTATGAAAAACCCACAGCTAATATACTGAATGGTGAAGACTGAATGCTTCCCCTTAGGAACAGAAGCAAGACAAGTATGTATGTCTTACCCTTGTCACTTCCATTCATAATTGCACTGGAGGTTCTAACCAGAGCAATTAGGTAGGAAAATGAAATTTTAAAAATGCAGATTGGGAAGAAGTAAAACTACCTCTGTTTGTAAATGATATATCCTGCATATAGAAAATCCTAAGGAATTTACTAACATTAGAATAAATGAGTTCAGCACAGTTGCACGATAACAGGATCAATAAACAAAAATCAATTGTATATCTATGTATTACCAATGAACAGTTTGGAGATAAAATGATGAACACAGCTCCATTTATAATAGCATCAACAAGAATAAAATGCGTAAGAATAAACTTAATAATGAAGTGTAATACTTGTATAGTGAAAGCTACAAAAAAAAAAGCACTGGTGAAGAAATTAAGGAAGACCTAAATAAGTAGAAAGATACCACATGCTCGCAGTTTAGAAAAATAAATACTGCTTATATAGCAAAATTCTTCAAATGGATCCTTGTAGTAATGGCTGCACAACTCTGTGAATATACTAAAACGACTGAATTATATACTTTTAATGGGTATGATGTATGAATCATTACTCAGTAAAGATTTTCAGTTCTAAGAGCCGGAGAGCCAGAAATATTTTAAGTTATCAAAGATCCTAGAGGGTCAGTTTTGGAAAGAGGTCTGATGGAGAGCAACAGGATTTGGAAAGATAAATTCACACAGTAATCTTTCTCTTACGAGCAAAGAGAAAGACAGAAATGTGACAGCAGCTATCAATATTCATATAATGTGAGAATCAGCAACCTAAGCAATACAAGAGAAAAATATGTAAGATGTGACAAAGAAACACAACTGATCTTATAAATACATATAAAATCACTAAGTGTGATTTTTCTATGTGGTCACCTTTGGGGACTAAGCAAAACCCTGTACTTCAGCTTTTAAGAGAACTTTTAGAGTTTTTAAAAATTTCAGTTTTCTTTAGAACTAGTTAAAAGCCAAGGAAAACACACACTTCATTAGATTTAAGACTATTACTCTATAAGGACACTTGGGTGGCTCAGGTCATGATCCCCAGGTCTTGGGATGGAATCCCACATTGATCTCCCCATAGGGAGAGCCTGCTTCTCCCGCTGACTGTGTCTCTGCCCCTCTGTCTGTGACTCTCATGAAGAAATAAATAAAATCTTAAAAAAAAAAACGACAAAAAAACCCCAGACTACTCTATAGACTCTTACTTTAAAGCTTGGCCATCCACTTATTCAGACTTGGTTCTGAATGTCCTTTTAGGAGGTACTTTCCAAAACAAACTCACACTCAAAGAACAATGACTGGATTCAATTGAGAATATCTGAAAGAATGTGTTAAAACCTAATCTGAAAGTGTGGATACGGTTAATCTTTTACTCTTCATAGCTAACAGCTGAAAAGTCCTTTTTAATTTTTTTAATTGAAATATAAAAAAGTGCCTTTAAACTAAAATGCTAGGAGTCTTCAAAATCAGGCAGTTTCATGTTAAAAATCACAACCCCATATAAAACAAATATAACCTCTTCTTTCGATCTCTACCACTATCCAAATCTCTTATTCTTTCTCTTCAATTCTCACAGCCAACTGCTCTCCCAGCTTCACTCTTGCCATCCTTCTTCCATCCCAAGTCTGTTCTCCACAAACAGCTGGAACAATATTACTCTCTATTCAAAACCTCTAAACCTGCCCCTGATCTGACTCCTTCTGGCTTCCCCCTTGCTTACAAGGCTCACAGTGGCTTTCAGCCTCAGGGAGAATACCACGCTGGTTCCCGCCCTCTGGTGTCTACACTATTTCTGGTTTCTAGAATGGTCTTCTCTGCTGTTTGCATGGCTGGCTTCTTGCTATTTAGATCTCAGCGTAGATACTACTCTTCAGAGAGGACTTCTCAGACAATACAGTATTTACCACATCACAGTATTTCAGTTCTCCATATAGCAACTCTCTTGATGTTTATCTATCATTTGCTACCCTCCTGCTCTACTACAAAAAAATCTAATCTTAGAGAGCAGTACCTCTGCCTTGGTAAGCACTGTTTCCCTAGTGCCTAAGACAAATGTCTGATGCTAAGCACAGATCTTGTAGAATGAGCTAATGACTACTCTTAGTTGTCAGTAAGATGATTAAAACTTAAACATTCCCGGGCAGCCCCGGTGGCTCAGCAGTTTAGCGTCCCCCCGTCCCTTCAGCTTGGGGTGTAATCCTGGAGACCCAGGATCGAGTCCCACGTCAAGCTCCCTGCATGGAGCCTGCTTCTCCTCTGCCCGTCTCTCTCTCTCTCTGTCATGAATAAGTAAATATTAAAAAAACCCCAAAACTTAAACATTCCCAAGTTTGTTAAATCAAGATTTACTAAAATTCCTAAACTATTTGTCTATACAACACATAACTAATCCAAATTTAATCTGAAGAGATATACTTTTCTTTTTTTTTTAAAGATTTTATTTATTTCTTCATGAGAGACACACAGAGAGAGAGGCAGAGACAAAAGAGACAAAGGCAGAGGGAGAAGCAGGCTCCATGCAGGGAGCCTGATGCGGGACTTGATCCTGGGACTCCAGGATCCCGCCCCGAGCCAAAGGCAGATGCTCAACCACTGAGCCGCCCAGGCATCCCTCCTTCTATAATTCTTAAGTAGGAAATCCAAAATGCTTCAGACATATTAGTAGCATTTTACTTACTCTGGCAGAAGTTTATATTTCTCCAAATCAATTTCTGGGAAAAACGTGTCACTTTCAAATTCATGCATAATCCTTGTCACAAATAGTCTAAGATGGCCTGGTTTGTTCATGGCTTCCTTTGAAAAAACACAAAAGGTATCAATTTCCTAATTTATCTGTCAAAATAGAAACTTTTAAGATTTCTGTTTAATTATACAGTTTATACTAGGTATTAAAGACATGCTACATATCTTTACGTCCAAAGCATGCTACTTATTTATCTATTTATTAAAAAGATTTTATTTTTTTAAGATTTTATTTATTTGAGAGAGAGAGAGCATGTGCGCGTAAGCATGAGCCATGAGGAGGGACAGAGGGAGAGGGAGAAGCAGACTCTGCTGAGCAGGGAGCCAGATGTGGGGCTCAATCCCAGGACCTTGAGCTCATGACCTGAGCTGAAGGCAGACGCTTAACCAACTGAGCTACCCAGGTGCCCACAAAGAAGGCTGTTTAAATATCCTATTCTTTACTTTGGGGTCCCACAATGTCTTAGTTATTTCGAGAATGGGACTAATCATTAGCAATAATTATGAGAGGGAATTTAAACATATTCTGGCCTCTAGTTTACTTACATGAACTCTTTTCATTTAAGCATTCAGTATTCCTTTTTTCTTTGGTAGTTGTTTAAGAATTAAGAGCTGTAAATTATCTAGTTGTTCTTGAAGAAAAATTTGCATATGTATATATGGATAAGATGGTATAATTTCTTGAGATTTTCATCATTGAAAACCCCAAGGGCACACTTAGTACATTTGCATAGAATTTAATAATGCTTCCACTTCTTAGGAGATAGTTACAATGACAGTAGGTAATTTACTTTCTTAGCCTCTTGTTGCTAATGATTTTTATTTGGCCTTATGTTGTTAATGTCTTTTTAAATTACTGCCTAGGTACTGCTGATAGTTTCTATAGAAAAACTGCCCTTCCTTTTGCAAAGATGGGCCGGAGGAGAAGAAGGAAGCCCCTGCCCCTCCCAAAGCCGAAGCCGAAGCCAAAGCAAAGGCTTTGAAAGCCGAAGCCAAAGCAAAGGCTTTGAAAGCTAAGAAAGCGGTGCTGAAAGGCATGCACAGTCACACAAAAAAGGAAGATCCGCATGTCACCTACATTCTGATGACCCAAGACCCTGCGTCTCTGAAGGCAGCCCAAATATCCTCTAAAGAGCACCCCCAGGAGCAACAAGCTTGATCACTATGCTATCATTGAGTTTCCCCCACACTACCGAGTCAGCCATGAAGAAAATAGAAGACAACAACACACTTGTGTTCATTGTGGATGTCAAGGCCAATAAGCATCAGATCAAACAGGCTGTGAAGAAGCTCTATGCCATTGATGTGGCCAAGGTCAACACCTTGATCAGGCCTGATGGAGAGAAGAAAGCATATGTTCGACTGGCTCCTGACTGTGATGCTTTGGGTGTTGCCAACAAAATTGGGATCATCTAAACTGAGTCCAGCTGGCTATCAATCTAAATCTAAATTTTTTTCACCATAAAAAAGAAAAGAAAAGAAAAGAAAAGAAAAACTGCCCTTGGGACACCGGGGTGGCTCAACTGGGTGGCTCAGCAGTTGAGCATCTGCTTGTGGCTCTGGTCATGATCCTGGAGGCCTGAGATCAAGCTCTGCATCGGGCTTCCTGCATGGAGCCTGCTTCTCCCACTGCCTATGTCTCTGCCTCTCCCTCTCTCTCTCTCTCTCTGTGTCTCTCATGAATAAATAAATAAAATCTCTCTTTTTTTTTTCTTAAAGGATTTTATTTATTTATTCATGAGGGACACAAGAGAGGAAGGCAGAGACATAGGCAGAGAGAGAAGGAGGCTCCCTGCGGGGAGCCCGATGTGGAACTCAATCCCAGGACCCCAGGACCATGCCCCAAGCTAAAGGCAGACGCTCAACCACTGAGCCACCCAGGTGTCCCTAAATAAATAAAATCTTAAAAAAAAAAAAAAAAAAAAAAAGGGAAGAAAAAACTGCCCTCAAATGAGTATCTTAAAATTCTATTAAAAAGTCATGAGCTGCATCTCTAAGAAAGCAATAACCCTTGATTTTCAAATAGCTTATAGAAAAAAAAGTATATACATATATATATACACATATACATAATTTTAAGTGTGTATTATCCTTGAAATTCCAAATAAGGGCATAGAACAAATTTTGTTTTTTATTTTTGTTTTTTTACTACCACGTATATTAAATCATTTATTCTCTTGCCCCAACCAAAAAAATGTTCTGCCAATTTTTACTGTATCAAAAATTAGAGAAACTTGGGGAACCCTGGGTGGCTCAGCGGTTTAGCCCCTGCCTTCGGCCCAGGGGGTGATCCTGGAGTCCCGGGATCGAGTCCCGTGTCGGGCTCCCTGCATGGAGCCTGCTTCTCCCTCTGCCTGTGTCTCTGCCTCTCTCTCACACATCTCTGTGTTTCTCATGAATAAATAAATAAAATCTTAAAAAAAAAAAAAGAAACTGAGTGAGACTAGCCATAGAAGCTTTGAAAAAAGCTTTGAAAATCTGTATCTAAGTAAATGCTATACAGCAAACCTTTTCTGTAATGGGTCAGATGGTAAATATGTTAGGCTTTGTGGACCATATGGTTTTTTTCTTACTTTGTGGGTAACAGCAGCCATAGATAATATTAAACTGGTGGGCATGGCTGTGTTCCAATGAAACTTTGTTTACAAAAACAGGCTGGTCCCAGGGAAGATAAGCCTAAATGTTCCTCATGCTATTGTGATGTGAGGCAGGTGGGTAATGCAAAATTATCAGTTGTAATTTCTACTTCCTTACAACTTACATATATATTAAGTTACATATAAAAATTTAAGTTAAAAAAATTTAAGTTAAATATGTATAGCTAACAACAGGAATAATGTGTTTTATTATTTTTTGATAATGTGTTTTAATATATAAAATTTAAAAATTTAATTTTAGGAACGCCTGGGTGGCTCAGTGGTTGAGCATCTGCTTTCAGCCCGGGGCATGATCCTGGAGTCCCGGAACCAGAGTCCCACATCGAGCTCCCTGCATGGAGCCTGCTTCTCCCTCTGCCTGTGTCTCTGCTTCTCTCTCTCTCATTAATTAATAAATAAAATCTTAAAAAAAATAAAAAAAAATATTTAAAAAAATATATTTTCAAGTGAACATGGTATTACATCATTCAAAATGTTGGGGCACCTGGGTGGCTCAGTGGTTGAGTGTCTGCCTTTGGCTCAGGGAGTGAGCCTGGGCCTGCCTCTCCCTCTGCCTGTGTCTCTGCCTCTTTGTGTCTCTCATGAATAAATGAAATAAAATCTTAAAAAAAAAAATAAGGGCAAGAAAGATTCTTGCCAAGCGAATTAATGTACATATTCAGCATATTAAGCACTCAAGAGCTGAGATACCTTTGTAAGGGTGTGAAAGAAAATGATCAGGAAACGAAAGAAGCCAAAGAGAAAGGTATCTGGGTTCAACTGAAGCACCAGTCTGTTACACCCAGGGAAGCACACTTTGTGAGAACCTATGGAAAGGAGCCTAAACTGCTGGAAACCATTCCCTATGAATGCATGGCATGATAAGCGTAAAAAAAAAAAGAGTAAGGACTGTTTTTTCTTTTATCTGCTTTTCCTTATATTATGAAATAATACTTTTCTCATGCCCTCATATAAAAATTGTTAGGGAAAGTTTTCTGCTTTTTAAAAAAATTCATAGATATCTAGTCAGTATACAGAAACCGAGAACCCCAACCCTTTCTCAGTAAGGACATATATAAATCCTTGATAAAAGGGGAATAATTTGGCATATTAGGGCATATCCAGGGAGTAGAAAACAATGCAAATATGATTCTAAAGGGAAGGATTAAAAAAAAATAAAGGGAAGGATTTAGAATGTTTTTACTTTATTTTTTTTTAAAATGTTTTTAAATTAGAAACATCAACTATTTTGAATTGAAAATAAACTGAATAGGCTTAAAAACTTTTATGTTTTTATTTACTTTTCATGAGTATCTAAAATGAGTAATGCAAATTGACATGTCTAGCTAACAATAGGGAGGCATAACGTGCTTCCTTTGCTCATGACTTAATTTTTTTCAAGTTCAGATGGCAGGGAAGCTGAAGGAGTGAGGTAGAACATTTCTTTATAATTTTACTTACCTTATAAACAGAACTGCCTCCCACTATCCAAACCATGTCCACTTTATTTGCTAATTCTGGTTGCTCAGTAAGTTTTAAAGCATCATCCAGACTTTTGGCAAGAAAATGAGCTCCTTGTGGAGGTTCCCTAAGGTAAAAAAAAAAAAAAAAAAGAATTACAAATAATTTCTATAAAACTTGTTCTTATTAGTCAATTAATCTGAATAGGAATAAGTAATTCTAAAACCAAAGTCATAAATATGAATTCTTTCTACAAAAAAACTAAAAATCATATGGCCTATGATCAATAATTGAAACCATGTGTGTATGTATTGCCCACAATGAGTGAAAAACAGGAACACTTCTGGTATCTTGTAATATTTATGGTGGAAAAAAATCAGAAGAGTAGTTGTCTCTGGAGAGATAGGGTAAAAGATTCACTGGGAAGAGGCATCAGAGAACTTTTGAAGGGTTAGGGTAATGTTCTCTTTGACATGGGGTTATATAGGTGCAAACGTTTGTTAAAACAGCAAAAGTACATTTAAGACTTGTACATTTCAGGGACACCTGGGTGGCTCAGTGGTTAAGCATCTGCCTTTGGCTCAGGGTGTAATCCTGGGGCCCCGGGGGTCGAGTCCAGCATCAGGCTTCCTGCAGGGAGCCTGGTTCTCCCTCTGCCTGTGTCTCCGCCTCTCTTTGTGTGTCTCTCATGAGGAAATGAATAAAATCTTTAAAAAAAAAAGGAAAGACTCGTACACTTCACTGTATATGATACCTACCTCAAAGGAGTAAAACTAATGAAATACTGAACTCTCGTTAATCATATGTATGCTAAGTATTTAAGGGGAAACATACTAATGTCTACAAGTTACTCTGAAATACAGGATAAAACAAGACCAACTGATGTATGGATGGATGGTAAAACATGCATAGTAAAACACGTTAATGATAGAATCTATGTGGTGAGTATACGTATATTTACTGTGAGGTTCTTGCTGTACTCTCTTAAGAGAATATGCTTGAATGACTGTAGTATGGAATGATTCCCCCCCCCCCTTTTTTTTTTTTTTTTTAAATTTTTATTTATTTATGATAGTCACACAGAGAGAGAGAGAGAGAGGCAGAGACACAGGCAGAGGGAGAAGCAGGCTCCATGCACCGGGAGCCCGATGTGGGATTCGATCCCGGGTCTCCAGGATCGCGCCCTGGGCCAAAGGCAGGCGCCAAACCGCTGCGCCACCCAGGGACCCCCCCCCCTTTTTTTTTAAAAGAGAGGGAGTGTGCTCCTAAGTGCCACGGTAGGGGGATGGGCAGAGGGAGAGAAAATCTTAAGCAGGCTCGAAGCTCAGTTCAGAGCCTTAATGCGGGGCTCAATCTCATAACCCTCAGATCATGACCTGAGCCGGAATCAGGAGTCAGATGCTCAACTGACTGGGCCACCCAGGTGCCCCTGGAATGATTTTCAAACTGTTAATACAAGATGAATGGGGAATGAGTAAAAGACTTTTCATGTTTCAAACAATGTAGAAATTGATAAAGTATTAATAAATGAGCATGTTAGTTTTTGTAATTAAAAATCCAAAGAAGGGGTGGCTGGGTGGCTCAATTGGTTAAGCATCTGAATGTCTGTCTGACTCCTGAGTTTGGCGCAGGTCATGATCTCAGAGCTGTGGGATGGAGTCCTGCATTGGGCTCCACACTGGGCATGGAACCTGTTTGAGATTCTTTCTCTGCCTGCATCCCCCCTTCAAAAAAACCAAAGAAGAGTTAATTAATTTCAGGGTTAAATATTCAGCTTACGCTCTTCCTACCTCTACAACTGTCTTTTTTGGGGGGGTTGGGAATGAAGCCCTTTATAAATGAAGAAACACACAGAACTTGGCTTTTACTGTAATTAGAGAAATTATAATTCAATGTCAAGTTCTTAGACTGATGCTTTAAAAAAATTATATAACTGCCTTTGAACTTGTAGCTATAACAATGATTAATCTAGAACTAATAGAGACTATTCATTCTCTTGGCTGCCTCCTCCCTTACCTCCCTGAGAGATATTTTACCTATTTCATGCTTTGTCATCTCTAAAGAAGTTAAGAGTACAAAGAATATATTTTGACTAAAAGCTGGAAAATATATGGAGGCCAAGGTGAGATTAAATGAACCAAGGGATTCTCTAAGATGTCAGGGCAGCTGCAGTGCCTAAGTTGGAGGAGACTGTGTAGGGGCAGAATTAAGAAACAGATTTGAACTCAGGGAGAAGATAGTCTAGTTAATAAAGTCTAGATATGACTGAAATAGACTCAAAGTGGTTTTAGTAATTGAGGATGCTGAAGTCAAGAATGAGAGGAGTCAGGGTACTACGGAAAACAGTGACTTAAGAATTGACATATGAGAACTGGAAGAGACATCCTAGAAGGTGGCGGGTTTATAGCAAAATCATTTAGAAGGTGGTATAAATGTTTGGTGTGGACTTCAAATAAATGGGGTAAACATTTTGTGTAGACTGTGGAACAATGGCTTGAAATGGTGCAAGGACTTCAGGTAAGGACTACTTCGTTGCCCTTTTGTAGTGTGTCTGAAAAAGGAAAATAAAGGATTTGTTTCAGATTTTAAAGATTTTTTAAAAAAAAATTTATTCATGAGAGACACAGAAAGAGAGAGAGAGAGAGAGAGATAGGTAGAGACACAGGCAGAGGGAGAAGCAGGCTATGCAAGAAGCCTGATGTGGGACTCGATCCCGGGACCCTAGGATCACGACCTGAGCTGAAAGCAGATGCTCAACCGCTGAGCCATCCAGGCATCCCTGGTTCAGATTTTAGTCATTATAAGGACATGGAGAAAATGCTTCTGCAAAATGTTGCTACTTAGCAGTTTAGAAATAAGTTTCACAGGAAATCTTTGATCCAAGCCAAATAGAAAAAAATAAGCAAAAAGTTGAGCTAATGTTTGAGTTCATTAGCTCATTGTCCTGTGTGAAAGCACCTATCCTAGAAACTAACATAGTAAACAGAATAGCAAGCATTTAATACCGTGACTTATTTCATTGCTAAATTTCCTTCCTATACTTATCTCAAGTTAACAGAGATTACATTTCCTGACAAGAGAAAAGTTATATGGTTGTATACAGTCGGGAAACAGGTGGACATGCTTGATACCTTGTTTCAAACTTAAGTCTTTTTTTTTTTTTTTTAAGATTTTATTTATTTATTCATGAGACACAGACACAGGCAGAAAGGAGAAGCAGGCATCCTGCAGGGAGCCCAACGCGGGACTCGATCCCAGGACTCCAGGATCACATGCTCTGAGCCGAAGGCAGACGCTCAACCGCTGGATGAGCCACCCAGGCATCCCTAAACTCAAGAGTCTTGAATTCTCTCAGAGAGTTGGCAGGATTAAGAAAAGATAACGCACAGAGCAGGCACTCCAGTGATATTTCCAACCTTCTCCTCTTTTTCTTTTAAAGATTCTTTTTATTTTAGAGAGAGAATGAGCAGGTGTAGGTGGGGAGGAGCAGACTCCCCACTGTGCAGGGAGCCTAACGGGCTTGATCCCAGGACTCTGGGCACACGATCTAAGCCAAAGGCAGATGCTTGAGCCACCCCTGTGCCCCTCCATCTTTCTCCTTAAAAGCCTTATTCAAAAGAGGGTGCTTTTTACTTGATGGATAGTTGTAGTATAAAGAAAATATCTAGTATTTATTCACTTGCTCTCCCCAATAGTGGGATCAGACAGGGCTTTACATACATCGTACCACTTAACGTCACCAGCAGTCCTGTGTCTGTACTTTTTATTCCTGTTTATAGATATGGAGGCTGAGGGGTAAATAGCCGGTGGTGACAGAGCTAGGAAATGGTGGACCTGGGATCTGAACTCCAGCAGGGTGATGTTGGAGTCTGAGTTGCAACTTCCTACATAGACAATAGATTCTCAACTGGTCCTCATGGGCTATAAAGGTGTCATATTCTAGTCCCCTCAGACCTCAGGATGGTGTGGTCTAATGTAAATGAGCTGTAAGACCGGTGTCCTCTGGCCTTGAGCAGTCTCATTTGATTACCTCATGGTACCACATAAATATTATCCTTTTCCACTATGCCTGATGTGAAAAATGATGATGGGACAGATGAAATTCTGGGTCAATTTCCCTAGAGACTATTGGGAAAGCTTACTAAAAAAAAAAATAAAATAAACCCTAGACTAGAATTACATCTTAACCAAAATTCAAAATAAATGTTCAATTTAAGACCTTTCCAAACTCAGTCTTTAAAATGGGACTTCCAACTATTTAAAATTGGTTCAAGTATGCTCCATAGTCATAACTGATTCTATGCAGCCTCTAAAAGTATTTACAGATATTAATCTTTCGGGGTGCCTGGGTGGCTCAGTCAGTTAAGCAATCTGCCTTCAGCTCAGGTTATGATCCAGAGGTCCTGGGATGGAGCTCTGTGCTGAGCTCCCTGCTCAGCAGGGAGCCTGCTTCTCCATGTTCTTGTGTCCCTCACCCATGCCCTGTGCTCGTTCGCTCAAATAAATAAAATCTTAAAAAAGTAATCTTTTAATATATAAAATGGGGGAAAAAGGCAGGTTACAAAACAGGATGATCCTATTTTTGTAAATCACCTATTGACCATTCATTTTGTGAAAATTTCTGAAGCCCTGCTTTGCTAGGGGATATGCTAAATGGTGGGAACAGAGATAAAAAGAAAAGCACTCCCTGTACCAATGGTAGGTAGAAAATTTCTTAGCAGTGGCAATAATGTAAAAAGGACATGCAATGGGGATATGTGGAGGATGCTAGATGGGCAGAGGTGATGCATCTTCTGGGTGTGGTGATGAATACTCCTTGGAGAAAGATCCCTTAGCAGAGAGTATCAAAGGAGATAAGAACATGTGCAAAACATAGAAGTGACAGATGATCATAGATATTACCGAGGTTTGTACTTAAGTCACTGAAGTTATTTAACACAAAGCTCCAAGAAAGTTGAAGGCAGAAGTAATCTGTGGTGTGGGACGCCTAGGCGGCTCAGTGGTTGAGAGCCTGCCTTTAGCTCAGGGCCTGATCCTGGATTCTGGGGATCGGGTCCCGCATCGGGCTCCTTGCATGGAGCCTGCTTCTCCTCTTTCTGTGTCTCTGCCTCTCTTTCTGTGTCTGTCATGAATATATAAATAAATAAAATCTAAAAAAAAAAAAAAAAAAAGTAATCCATGGTGAGATTTTTATTTTTTTTAAAGATTTTATTTATTTATTCTTGAGAGACACAGAGAGCAGGGAGCCCGACGTGGGACTCAATCCCGGGTCTCCAGGATCACAACCTGGGCCAAAGGCAGGCACCAAACTGCTGGGCCACCCAGGTGTCCCTGTGTGAGATTTAAAATTGTAAATGGTAGGACAGCAGAGCAAGGTCTTGACAACAGGAGAAACTGGGAGTCTAGAATAAAATGGTGGGGCAAGGGGAAGGTTCTGATTATGAGAGGAGGGGATTTTTGTCTCAAGATTGAGGGATCGAATCCCACATCGGGCTCCCGGTGCATGGAGCCTGCTTCTCCCTCTGCCTGTGTCTCTCTCTCTCTCTCTGTGACTATCATGAATAAATAAATAAAATCTTTAAAAAAAAAAAAAAAAAAAAGATTGAGGGAAGGAAGAGCAAAGTGGTATGTTAGAGTAACAAAGAAATCACAAGCCTGTTCATTGTGCTGCTATTAATGTATTTTCTGTAAGATATAAAGTAACTTTGCTGAAATAGCAAAGGTTGGGAGTAGCAGCTGATATTGAGAGTGTACTGTGTGCCAGAAATTTAATACATAAAATTTCAATTAATCTTCAAAATCGCCCTAAGAAGTTCTATTAATCCCACTTAGTAGATAAGGAAATTGAGGTTCAGCAAGGCTTAAAGTTAATAAAACCCAAGGCCACAACCTTAATAGGCACCAGAGCAGGTATTAGAAGCCAGGTCAGTAAGTTTTTGCTATACTAAGTGTGTGAGTGGTGGGGAGAGAAGAGAGAAAGCTTCAGTTATTGTGGAGAATAGTGAGACCATAAAAAATCATACTATGAAATATCAGATAACTTTTATGGGCTGGAGACAATTTAAAACATATTTTTAAAAGTATTTATTTGTTTATTTATGTGAGAGAGAGAGAGAGAGAGGGAGGGAGGGGCAGGCAGAGACCCAGGCAGAGGGAGAAGCAGGCTTCATGCAGGGAGCCTGATGTGGGACTCAATCCTGGGTCTCCAGGATCACACCCTGGGCTGAAGGTGGCGCTAAACCACTGAGCCACCCGGCTGCTCAACAATTTATAACATCTTATATCATGGAGACAATTCTGGATTTTTTTTTTTTTAAAAGATTTTATTTATTTATTCATGAGAGACACAGAAAGAGAGAGGCAGAGACACAGGCAGAGGGAGAAGCAGGCTCCATGCAGGGAGCCGGACGTGGGACTCGATTTTGGGACTCCAGGATCACACCCTGGGCTGAAGGCGGTGCTAAACCGCTGAGCCACCGGGGCTGCCCCAATTCTGGATTTCTTAAAGATGCTATCAAAGCTAGAGCATTATGGCAAAATTTATTTAATTTTTTGTTCCAAAGCCTTAAAAATATTTTATTGATATAAATCATATACCATATAATTTCCCCTTTTAATATGCAGAATTTGGAAACATTTTTAGTATAGTCAGAGTTGTAAAACCATCACCACTACCTACTTTTAGAACAGAAAGAAAAGAAACTCCGTATCCATTAGCAGTCATTCCTCACTCTCATCCCCTCCCAGGAAATAATCTACTTTATCTAAGAATTTGTTCATTCCAGAAATTTCACATATATGGAATTATGTGGCCTTTTACTTCTGGCTTTTTTCACTTGGCATACTGTTTTTCAAACTTTATCCATGTTGTAGCATACATCAGTTCTTCATTTTATTGTGGAATTGATGTAGGAACAAGTTAGGGGCAAGGCCCGAGAGTCAGGCTCCTACGCATCCCAAGAAAACAGATAAGACAGTAAAAACCGACAAAATAAACCTTGCTCTTTAGCTCCAAGATGTTAGGGAGTATTTCCCTTTAGTGGCTACTTAGGAATCACAGAAATCGCACATGTAGAAATATGGAGGGGATACTAACCAGAGAGAAGGAAACCCCTGGTTTGGGCTCTTATTTATAAAAAAATATCTTATTATGATAGTTACAAGTCCACCATGTTTCTTCTAAAAATCCACTCTGATATTGATAAGAAATTTACCAAGTTCCCTGGTCAGCTTCCTATAAAAGACCATAAAAGCCCTCAGTGGCAACCCTGCCTGGACTCCTCTCACTTTTGACAGCTTTCTCTGTATCTCTGCTTAATAAACTTCTATCGCTTTGCTCACTCTCTGTTGTCCACGAGATTCATTCTTCGACTCCATGAGACAAGAACCAAGCTCTCGCGTATCAGAATAATATTCCACTGCGTGGATATATGCTACCTTGTTTATCCATTCATCAGTTAATGGACATTTGGGATGCTTCTATTTTTTGGCTATTATGTATGATGCTTTTTGTTTTCGTGTGGTCATGTTTTCATTTTTCCTTCATTTCATAAACCAAGGAGTGGAATTACTGGATATAACTCTATGTTTAACATTTTGAGAAAATGCCAATCTGTTTTCCAAATGTGGCTGCATATTTCTTTTAAAGCCACAACTTGATTGCCTAGTTTTGGAAAAACATTTTTTTTCCCTAGAGTTTAAGGAAATAGTTACCCAAAATAATTAGTATTTAGCAGCAAATTTTGGAATTACCTTGAGGATTCAGTTTCTTCTTACATTGGAAGGTGGTGGTGAAAAATTGAGTATTTCCAAAAGTTTACACAAGCAATAATGATTACATGAGTAAATCTAGCACGGTCTGGCACACAGTAGGTGCTCAGGTTATGGGTGATCCTCAGGAGGGAACCAGAACCTGGGACAAAAAAAACCTCTAAGATGTTTTTGTAACTGGTATCCTTATTTCCCTAGAATACTTGATAATAAAGACTTTTGAAATTTTCTCTCCACTTTAAAAAAACAAGTGAGGGGCAGCCCTGGTGGTGCAGCGGTTTAGTGCCGCCTAAAGCCCAGGGCGTGATCCTGGAGACCCTGGATAGAGTCCCGCGTCGGGCTTTCTGCATGGAGCCTCCTTCTCTCTCTGCCTGTGTCTCTGCCTCTCATTCTCTCTGTCTCTATGAATAAATAAATAAAATCTTTAAAAAAAAAACAAAAAACAAAACAAAACAAAACAAAAAAAACCAAGTGAGGGACACCTGGGTGGCTCAGTGGTTGAGCATCTGCCTTTGGCTCAGGTTGTGATCCTGGAATCTGGGACTGAGTCCCAAATCAGGCTCCTTGCAGAAGCCTGCTCCTCCCTCAGCCCGTGTCTTTGCCTCTCTCTCTGTCTCTCATGAATGAATAAATAAAATCTTTAAAAAAAAAAAGTGAAATACAGCAAATGTTATATACAAATAAATAAGAAAAAAACCAAACCCAATTATATACACAAGGGAGTCATAAAGAAGAAATTAGACTCATCATTTGAGGAGATTTGCTGGCTCAAATGAGTATGTTCCCCACTGAGATTTCGTTTGTTTTAGATCAAGTTGGCCATAAATAAACTTGAGTAGTATTCAAGAATATGTTACTAAAGAGTCTCTGGGAACGGCAATACAGCCTGTGAATTTGGATTCTACCAAGAAAAGAGAAAATCAGAATATCCTAGCAACCAAAAGAAAGAGAACAGTATGAAGATGGAGGCAGATGGCAAGATGCACATCAACATATTTCTCATCACCCAAAAGCAACTGATGCAAATATTCTGGTATACTTTCATGTTTTTACCTATGCCATTCTGGAGGATTTAGGAGAAAATCTGTATACGCCTGAACCTCCTTAGCCTACAGTGTGTAATGTTTTTTCCTTCCCACGATGTGGTGGTCTTTGATGTGTTCACCTGGTTGGGCTATAGTCCTTATCTATTCAGACACTAATCTAGGCGTTGCTGTGAAGGTATTTTGTAGATGTGATTAAAGATGATAATAAGATGACTTCAATCTGGGTAGGCACAATTTAGTCAGTTCTAAGGCCTTAAGAACAGATCTGAGGCTTCCCTCAAGATGAAATTCCACCTGTAAACAGCATTTTCAGCTGCTAATGGAAAGTTCCAGCATGCCCTCCCTTCCTGATGGCCTGGCCCACAGAGTTTTGGACTTGCTTAGCCAGCACAGACAAATGTGTAAGCTAATTCTTGCAATAAAGTCCCCAGGGCATTTTCAAGCACCAGTAACTATCTACTCCAATGTTAGACTAGAGGATAGGAAAATTCCTAGCAGAGGCCAAGTGGAGACACTCTTCTCTCCAGGATCCCTAGGTTGGTTTCAATACTTTCAAATTTTTTACCTGTAGACACTGGGTAAAGAAGACAAGTATAAATTATTATTTGGGGGACGCCTGGGTAGCTCAGCGATTAAAGCGTCTGCCTTCGGCTCAGGGCATGATCCTGGAGTCCCAGGATCGAATCCCACATCGGGCTCCCTGCAGGGAGCCTGCTTCTCCCCTTGTGTCTCTGCCTCTCTCTGTCTCTCTCATGAATAAATAAAATCTTTTAAAAAAATAAGTATTATTTGGGTGTTGTGGTAAACTAGGACACAAGATCACGACTGATTTTTAGCCCATCCTAAAATTTTTATCTTATTATATTGAGGACAGGATTCAGAAAGGGAATAAACACTCAATCGTAGCAAATCCCAAAACATACCTGAAACTAGAAAAAAGTTACTAACTATATGGTATAAATGTTACTTGAACCCACTGAATAACAGTTTAAGAAAACTGGCAAATCAGTTACCACAGTGAGATTTAATGTAACTTTCACAGTGGTGGAATCAATCCCTTAAGCAGAGTAAATTATTTTTTTTATTTTTAAATTTTTATTAAAGATTTTATTTATTTATTCATGAGAGAGGGGCACAGGCAGAGGGAGAAGCAGGCTCCATGCAGGGAGCCCGATGTGGGACTCGATCCGGGGACTCCAGGATTATGCCCTGGACTGAAGGCAGGTGCCAAACCACTGAGACACCCAGGGATCCCCGAGTACATTTTTATGTGGGATAAATAACTGCTTATTCATTTTCACTAAATCATCTTTATGATATTAGGCAGCTTGATTAATAATGCTCTACTTATACTATTTTGTCATACACTGACCTCCACTGTAAGAAATGGGACATGATTTTCCTGTGGTGAATTGGTTACAGTACTTACTTGAGGTCTCTGCTGAGAACTATATTAATTCTGTCCTTTAAAGGTCGATTCTTCTCAGGAATAGAGAACCATGTCTTCCTACCCATAATCACCAAATTCTGTTTACCTAGAAAATCATATAAAAAGACTATTTTGGGAGTATACATGTATATTTTCATATGCACGCGCGCGCGCACACACACACACACACACACACGATGGTCATAGTGACATCTAGTGGATCTGCATTAAAAATTAAAATTTAAAAAAGGTTTACCAAAATTTATATTTATCACCCATTTCCTGAATATAGTAACTATTTTTCCCTATGGTGTTATCCAGTTCATATCCAGTATTAAATCTTAACCTACTGCAATCATGTAAAAACAGTGAAGAGCCAAGATTCTGGGGCAAAGTGCTCAAGTTCAATGAATTTGGTTACCTACTAAACAAGTCATGTTAATCTTCTATGTCTTACTTTCCTTTTTCATAAAACAGAGATAATAGTAGTTCCTACATCTACGGTTATTGTGGGTATTGAAAACTTAGAACATCTAATAATACCTGTTAAACTGTTTGATATGATAGTATTATTCCTATTTGTATACTTTGTAGGTTTATATTAATAGTCGTACTTTTTTTTTTTTTTTTAATAGTCGTACTTTTAAAGAAACTATACACATAGATTTTATTTTTGGCTTAGTTACTTAGGAAAAAAATCTTGGAAGTGAGATATCTGGGTCAAAGGAATATATACATTTCTCTAAATCTTGCTATGTTCTGACAGGCTATCAAAAGAAGTGCATGTGTCTGTTTTAAAGAATCACCATTAGCTTGATTTTATTTATTTATTTTTTTAATTTTTTAAAAAAAAATTTTTATTTATTTATGATAGGCACAGTGAGAGAGACAGGCAGAGACACAGGCAGAGGAAGAAGCAGGCTCCATGCACCGGGAGCCTGACGTGGGATTCAATCCCGGGTCTCCAGGATCGCGCCCTGGGCCAAAGGCAGGCGCTAAACCGCTGTGCCACCCAGGGATCCCAGCTTGATTTTATTTAAATAAAAAAACTATATGTGGGATGCCTGGGTGGCTCAGTGGTTTATGGCTGCCTTCCACCCAGGGCATGACCCTGGGGTCCCACACTCGGCTCCCTGCATGGAGCCTGCTTCTTCCTCTGCCTGTGTGTCTGCCTCTCTCTCTCTGTGTCTCTCATGAATAAAATCTTAAAAAAAAAAAAACTATTTGTATTTGCAAAATACAAATGCTTAGTAAAACTAAGCATTTTTCTATATTTTGCTTTGTAACTTATAACCAAATATTACCTCCAAATGTTAAGAAAATTTTTTTCCTCTAAGAATTAAAACTTCAGTAATTCATGGTGCTCCCAATTCAGTAGGCATTACATTTTCAAAGACAGAGCTTTGGGTGTCAATAAGGAGATATCAATTATCAAAAACAACAGAGCTATTAGGTGAAGAATTCCTAGAGAAACAAACGGTATAGACGTGGCCTAACAACTAAGGTGGAAATGATAAAAATGAAGAGCATAGGTAGACATGGGGGAAAAAAAAGAAAGAAAAAGAAAAAAAAAAGCCAACACACCCTTGTTACCCTTTTATCCATTCATCTAAGAAATCGTTTACTGAAAACTGGCAAAAACAAAACAAAACAAAACAAAACAAAAAAACCCACACAGAAAGGCCAGGCATTTGATGCTTTTCCCATTACTAGACCATATTTTGGATTCTAGAGAGTGGTTCATGTCAATTCTGTAAGTTTTGAACCCTTCCTCTCTTGTCTCTACCAGGGACCCAAGTGCCAGGCCCAAGGACCTGTATCTGTCCTGCTAAAGTTATGCTCCATCAACTCCTATCTGACTCATTATTTCCCTTTTACTCTGCTTTTCCTTCCGCGACCAAATACCTGTCTCTGAGGTTTTAACCAGGTATCCCACCACTACAGTCATTGCCTTGGTTGTCCTCTTCTCTCCAGGGGCTCCATCCATCCATTTCCCTGTACTTTAAGTTACCCTGGATATCCCGCAAAATCCTCAGACCTCTTAATTATCATCAGAAGAATTGCAGGGCAGCCCGGGTGGCTCAGCGGTTTAGCGCCCGCCTTCAGCCCAGGGCCTGATCCCGGGACCCAGGATCGAGTCCCACATCGGGCTCCCTGCATGGCGCCTGCTTTTCCCTCTGCCTGTGTCTCTGCCTCTCTCTCTCTCTCTGTGTCTCATGAATAGAAAAAAAAAAAAAAAAAAGAACTGCAAACTATTGTCCGCTCCTCGACTGTCCCTGTGCCCACGGATTATGGAGCGGTCACTGCGCCGAGGACGGCCCCTTCCTGCGCCCCGCCGTCCTCAGCGTCACACGGAGGGTCCCGGGGGCGCTGCGGCGCTCGTGGGGTGGTGGGTCTTGCTCCTGCGGGCCCGGGTCCAAGGCCGCGCTCGGCTCGCCCACGCCTGCCCGGCTGCTGACCCCGCCCGGGCCCTCCGCTGCACACCTGCCCACGTAATATCTCAAAACTACTTTTTTTTTTTTTTTTTTTTTTAAACTTTAGAGTGTGACAAATCTTGGGAACTGCAACTCCGTGGGAAGACCAGAGGCCCCGGGTTAACACGGGCGGCCTTTCAGGTCAGTCGAATGTGCCCTGGCACATGGTCCCCGGGCCTCAACCACCTGGAAGTCCCACGTTACCTTCCACGGAGGAGTTCGTGGTCATTCTTTGGAAATACTTGAATTCATTCCTGCAAGTCAAACAGCGTTACTCAGACCTTCGTCCCGCGGGCGACAGACGGACAGACCGACCGACAGAGCCGTGGGAGGGAGCGCGGGCCCGCGGGAGGAGGCCTCGCGGGGCAGCAGGGGCGCGGCGCCCTCCCCCCCGCCCGGCCGCCCCGGCCGTCCCGGCCCCGCGGCTACCTGAGCGGGGGCCAGGGCAGGTCCCCGTTCCTGCCGATGCCCATGTTCTGGGACACGGCGACGATGCAGTTCAGCGTGCGCACCATGGCGGCTGCGGACACCAAGCAGCCGCTGCCCGCGCCGCGCCCCCGCCCGCCCCGCTCGGCGCGAAGCCGCGACGCCCCGCCCCCCGCGTCCGGTCCGCGCAGACGAGGCCCCGCCCCGCGCCCCCGCGCCCCCGCGCACGGCAGGGTCGCAGCGTGCTCGCGCCCGCGGACGGCGGGGAGCTCCGGCCGCGGGCTCGCGCTCCCGGCTCGGCTCCGGCCTGCCCCGGGCGGGCGCTCTGTGTTCCGCCATGTCGGGCCGGAAGCGTGGCCGTGCCGCCGCCGCCGCCGCCGCCAGCCCAGCCCCTGCGAGGCAAGCGGTTCTGAGCAGATTCTTCCGGCCTACGGGAGGCCTGAAACCCGGCTCGTCCGCCACGGCTGCAGCCGACGGGGCCGCCCCCGCCTCTGCCTCTGCAGCGCCCCCAGCGTCCGCTCTCCCGCCTCAGGTGCCGCCGCACGTGGAGGGTCCGGGGATGGGGCGGGGCCAGCAGGGGATGGGGGCGGGACCAGCAGGGGAGATGGGGCGGGGCCAGCGCTTGTGGGCGGGGCTAGGTAGCGGGACGCGAGGGGAAAGCGCGCGAGAATCAGGGAAACGGGCGGGCCTGAGGGGGTCGGGGCGGGGCTCCGGGGGGAGGAGGCAGGAGGCGGGAGGCGCCGGGCCGGCCCGCGGGGGGCGGTGCAGCCGCTGTAGTTTCCCTTGCCGCCGTGTGCGTGGGGCCGGGGCCGCGCGGCTTCTTCAGCACCTCGGGTTTCCTGACTTCGTTCTAACGAGAGTAGGGGCTTGTGGGCAAACGATGCATCTTTTAACCTCTAGTCTGCCTCTCGGCACCTTTAAGAAAAATGTGGATTGGAGGTTGAAAGGGAGCTTCGCCTACCTCCTTTATATATGCTTTGCACGTACAATTGTGTCCAAGCCTCCAGTTTTCAGCATGCCGCAGCGGTGCTCCGTATTTCTAGCGACCGGGTAAAGGCAGTCGCGGTTCCTCAGTGACGTGGCTTCTTGCACGGAGACCGCGAGGTCCGCTGCGCGGTTCGGGTGGGCTGAGTTCAAGGTGCTGCACAGGTGCGTGGCCCGTCCTTGGATGCTCTGTTGCCTGCCTCCCTTCCGACGACTGAAGTAGTTCTGCTTCGACCCCTGCCCCCAGGGAGGGGGGAAGAGTGAGCGCTCACTGCGGGTCCCTGGTACAGTGTTTTAGGAACGGAGGACGTGGAAAGGATTGCAGACTGCTCGTGGCCACCGGATGACAGTTTAGCTACTTCAATGGCTTTTTTTTTTTTTTTTTTAAGATTTCATTATTCATGAGAGACACACAGAGGCAGGGGGAGAAGCAGGCTCCACGCAAGGATCCGGATGCGGGACTCTATCCCAGGACCCTGGGGTCACGACCTGGGCCCAAGGCAGGCACCAAACCGCTGAGCCATCCGGGCTGCCCTGTTTGTTTAAAGATTTTGTTTAATCATGAGAGATGCAGAGAGAGGCAGAGACACAGGCAGAGGGAGAAGCAGGCTCCATGCACCGGGAGCCCGACGTGGGATTTCATCCCGGGTCTCCAGGATCGCACCCTGGGCCAAAGGCAGGCGCCAAACCGCTGCGCCACCCAGGGATCCCCTTGAACCCAGGGATCCCCTCGATCCCGGGTTCTGGAGGTCACGACCTGGGCCTAAGCCAGATGCTAAACCGCTGAGCTACCCAGGGACCCCCAAAGTCTTCAAAGTCTTGTTCCCTTCATTTGTATTTCTTCCATACAGTGATTTCTCTTCTATTTTTGATTTTTGATGATAGTCTACATTTTCATGAATACACAAGATTTTATTTTACATCTGCTATTTAGAGGGTATCTTGTGAAGGTCTTAATTTTTGACAGGTTTCGTGCAGGTGTATAGTTTCTAACCTGTGGTATCTTCCGTGATGAACATAAGCCACGGGTCAAGGTGAAACAGTTAAATTACAACTAATATTTCAAAAGTGGTAGTTATGTATCCAATTTCACCTTTCCTAAATGGATGTATGTTTGTTTTGATGCATATTTTTTTAAATGATTTTTTTGAGCAACTACTATATTCTTTTTTTTTTTTAATTTTTTATTCATTTATGATAGTCATAGAGAGAGAGAGAGAGACAGAGACACAGGCAGAGGGAGAAGCAGGCTCCATGCACCGGAGCCTGATGTGGGATTCGATCCCGGGTCTCCAGGATCGCGCCCTGGGCCAAAGGCAGGCGCCAAACCGCTGCGCCACCCAGGGATCCCTGATGCATATTTTTTAAAGGTATTTTATTTAGCATAGGTAAGCAGGGTGACTCACGTTTTATAATTGGAGATAGATGAAGGCTGATAAAGTAAAGAAAGGTATCAGCCTTTGTTCTGTTAGCAGGGTTTGAAGTGCTGAAGCTCATGGCCTCCAGTCTCTACGTTGTCTTTCTTGATGGTAAGGAGAGTTCTGAAACTACATGATTCCATGAAGAGGAGATGGCAAGGACCTTGTTATTCAGAAGTAAGGTTTAAGTTGTTGCACGTACATGAAGTTTTGAGATAAGAGATAACACATCATTTTCTAATTTAGGTTGCAGAAGTTGGCAGCAGTAAAAAGAGACCACTGGAGAGTGATGGGACTGTTCAAAAGAAAGCGAAGAAAGTCCAAGGAAAGGAAGGAAGAAGTGATTTAGTAATATCTGGGAACTCTGGTGAGTCCTAGGATGATGATTCTTCATTCTGAGTAGTCATGGCACTGATAATGTATTCTCCAGAGAGCAGAGGAGGTCATTGGAGAGATGGGCCATTTTTTCCTTTATGGAGAAAAGTCTCCATTGTGCTTACGTAGAGTGGCCCCTTCATAAATAGTGGTGTGAGTAGGAGGTTGGGGGAATGGAAGGAGAGCTGGAGTTGTGCAGTTTGGCTCTAGTTCTCCCCATTTTCTCTTTTATTCCTCTTAGCTAATTTTTGTCCTGATTATAAAAGTAATCTTATAAACATTTCAAGCAATACATAAATGTAGAAGGTAGACAATGAGAGACTCCACAATCCTTCCCTTTTAGGGAGGACTACTGGTCATTTTAGGGGGGTTACTGAATATTTTTCCAGGTTTCTCTATACACATCTATATGTACACACAAAGACTCACAAATTACATAATAATAATATAGTTGACCCTTGAATACAATGAGAGTGAGGGACACTGACAACCTGCACAGTTGAAATTCCATGTAGAACTTTTTGCCTCACCCAAAACCCAACTACTAATAGCCTATTGTTGACAAGAAACCATACTGGTAACATAAACAGCTGATTAACATATATTCTTATGTTACATATATTATATACTGTATTTTTTACAACAAAGTAAGCTATAGGATAGAAAATGTTAACAAAATCATAAGAGAAAATACATTTACTGTGGTGTACTCTATTAATTGAAAAAAATCCCCATGTAAATGGATCCTTGTAGTTTATTTATTTTTTAAAGGTTTTATTTATTTATTCATGAGAGACACAGGCAGAGGGAGAAGCAGGCTCCCTGCAGGAAGCCCAATGTGGGACTCGATTCTGGGACCCTGGGATCATGCCCTGAGCCGAAGGCAGACGCTCAACCACTGAGCCACCCAGGTGTCCCAGGATCCTTGTAGTTTAAACCATATTGTTTAAGGGTCAGCTGTATTGTATAAATTGTATTATACCATATATTCTAATGCAACTGTATCCCTTGACTGTTTTCCTATTTTTTTCATGTCTAGTAAGTAATTCTTTGGATCATAGATATGTTGAATTCTGTGTTATGTGTTGGGTTTTATGTTGCTTAAAAGAATATTGAATATGCATATTTTTTTATATTTAAACCTCTTTTCACATGAGAATTGTACCTTGTCTCCTGCTAATCTTGTATCTGGAATAATGTATGTTTGAATCTCTTTCAAATTACTCTCCCCTTTTCAAAATGTATACTTGAGTCAATCTTCAAAAAATACATAATTAAATATAAATATGAAAAGTTTTAAACTCTTAGGAATAGACAAAACATAATTCTTGCCTTCAGAGTATTTTTTTTTCTTTAATAGGAAAGGTAAGACGTGATAAATGCTGACCCTTTTTCATTATATTTAATAGTGGCTACCTAACAGGATTACCCTAAAGGAAAAAAAATAATGTATTCCGGCATATAGTAGATAGTAGACAGTAAATGATAGTTTTGTTTCTTTTATGGATTGCTTTTTTATGAATAAATGTCAGTTGGCAGACTGTCATAAATGCTATGGAGAAATGTGATGCTATAGGAACATAGACAAAAG
Source organism: Canis lupus dingo (assembly GCF_003254725.2). NCBI lineage: Eukaryota > Metazoa > Chordata > Mammalia > Carnivora > Canidae > Canis > Canis lupus. The sequence goes on along the minus strand of NC_064245.1, from coordinate 26,422,929 downwards.
ATGATTGTAGCCTAGGGGAGTTAGCAGAGAGTTTCATGATAAAGTAGTTTTGAGAGGGATCTTAAAGAATGAGTATGATTTTGATGTGGAAATTGGGGTTAAGGGCATTGCAGGGAGAGAGTTGCATGAGTAAAGCTGTGGAGGCTGGACAGCAGGTGTGTTGGAGCAGGGCGGTGATTGGCCTTCCTTGGCGAGCCCCTGGTATCAGCGTCTCGAGGTTTTTCCCCTTGAGCTGATCAGTTTCTCTGGTCTGGAGTCTTCCCTGCTCTTGGTTGGAGTGGGGAGCTCTGGCTGCCTGTGTTCGGAGAGCTCATGAGGAAGAGGCTGGGTTTTTCAGCCTACAGTAAAACCCTTTTCCCATTATTCCTCTGGCTTAGGCACAGTACTCTGTCTCAGGTGTGCCTGTTTTACCTTTTCCAAAGAAACCTCCAGTTCTCTGCTGAGGTGGAGAAAGCACAGCTGCCCTTGAGCTTGCCATGAGTTAGGGGTCTAGGGATCAACTTGTTTTGAGCCAATCTTCTTTATTTTAGAACCTCCCTTTAGTACATATTGTATTGCTGCCCAGATTCCTGGGCCTTAGGCATTTTGTGTTATAAATGGTATTGGTTTTTTGTTTTCTTCACTAGTGATTTAGGATTTAGCTTTCAGGTGTGCTAAACTGGTTATTCTTCCATTTTTTCCTAGTTTCAGATATTTTATTTGCACCTGTCTCCTCTCTTGTTCTGTCCTTATGTACTTCTCTCTAAAAGAAAAATCCTCCTGTAGTTTGTAATGGGGTTTTAGGACCCAGTGAAATTACTTGTATATTTGAGTATGCTCTATTTACCCTCAACCCAAATGTCTCTTTATTTCCTTACCACATTGTAGTTAGATTCATTGCTTTAGTGAGAAGTTCCCTTTTTAAAAATCCTACACTAGTTATGAATTGACTTTTGAGAACAAAATACTATTGTTTTATTTTCTTCTGATTTGCTAAGAGCCAAAGAAATGTCTGAGGACCAAGACTGTTTTAAAGTCTCTGGAAAAATTGAAACAGTTCTGCTGCACTTCTGCCCTTGCTCAAAATAGAGTCCAGACAGTGCCTCTTCAGGAGAGATTTGCAGTTTTGCCAAAATGTACTGATTTTGACGATATCACTCATCTACGTGCAAAGAATGTAATTTCTTCTGAAGATTCCAAATCTCATATTAATCAAAAGGTATGTGTTATGTAGGTATATATCCAGTTACTCAAATCACAGGTGCTGAGGTGCCATGAGGTTCACACAAGGCAGTGGTTCCCAAGCTTGGCTAATCATCCGAATTAGCTGTGGGAACTTTCGCATTTTAGTTTATTTTTTAAGTCTGTAGAGATTCTGATTTACTATTTATTAAGGAAGGAAGAATTGGTTTATATTAGAACAAAACAAAAGCCTCCCAGGTGATTCTGATGTACAGCCTGGATTAGGAGCTATTGACTTGGGGAGGATTCTTGATAATTAATACAAGCGCTGTGTTTTTATTTTATTCTATTCTTTTTTTTTTTTTTTTAAAGATTTTATTTATTCATGATAGTCACACAGAGAGAGAGAGGCAAAGACACAGGCAGAGGGAGAAGCAGGCTCCATGCAGGGAGCCCAACGTGGGATTCGATCCCGGGTCTCCAGGATCGCGCCCCTGGCCAAAGGCAGGCGCCAAACCACTGTGCCACCCAGGGATCCTAGCGCTGTGTTTTATAATCATGATTAGCCTAGAAGTTCGCAGGCAATGCATTGGGGTTTCGAGGTTTTTTTTTTTGTTGTTGTTTTTGTTTTTGTTTTTAAAGATTTTATTTATTTATTCATGAGAGAATAATGAATACACACAGAGAGAGAGGCAGAGACACAGGCAGAGGGAGAAGCAGGCTCCATGCAGGGAACCCGCCGTGGGACTCGATCCCAGGTCTCCAGGATCGCGCCCTGGGCGGAAGGCGGCGCTAAACCGCTGAGCCACCGGGTTGCCCGGGGTTTTGAGGTTTTTAGTTGAAAATTTGGTGATATAAAGTAAATTCAAAGGTAAACCAAATGTATATGGCTCTTTCCTTCTGCTATTAGATATTAATGTTTTTTAACATTGCAAAATTGGGGAGTTTAACATCACTAACATCTACATTTTAGAACAATGATTCTTAGCCTAGCTTTAAATTAGAATCACTTGGAAATCAAAAAGTTTTTTATTTTTATTTTTTTAAAAAGTTTGTTTTTTAAAGCTCATTTTATTAATTGGAGAGTTTACCCTAAGGCTTCATGGGAGCTTATTTACTATTACTTTATACATAAAATGACACCTTGGTATTTCTGATTCACAGCACTTTAGAAGTCACCAGTTAGAAGGGACACCTAGAAGTGTAGTACATGGACGTCTTTACAAGAGATAGCTGACTGTTTGATGGCATGGAAGGACACAGATGAATGGTAAAAAGCTACTAAGTGAAATTAAATGGCCAGGGTCCAGGACCATTAATGTGGGAGTCAACAACTCCATAAGTCTTGATAGATTTTGAAATTCCGATTATCCTTCATTGTCAAGATAAAGTTAAATTGAGTTCAGAATTCCATCTCAGAAAAAAGAGTGTAATATATCTTGGAAATATTTCTACCCAAATGGTGAAGAGAAAAAGTTGCTTAATACTCAAGTGTTCAGATAGACTTGTTAGTATGCTATATGGATAAAATTTTTTTCTGCATGCCTCCTCTCATTCCATATGTGAATAAAATATGAAGTAAGAACTTTTTTTCCTAGGAAATACATTTTTCTTAAGGTATTGATTAACTATTACAATATGTAGTATTCTTGGATTTTACATAAAAGACATGGAGACCAAATAGAGAATCCATCAAAGTTCAAAGTAAATGCATTCTTTTATCTGATACATTGACCTACTTTCCTGTTGCCACACCTCACCATCTCATTTCTGATCTTTGGAGATTTGTTGGGCTACACTATTCGGATAATTTATAACTGTACTTACTATTTCATTTAAGCCAAAAAATTTTTTTTTAAGGTTTAGCAACTGTAAAGTACATGTTGCTGGGCTTTCTCTTGGACCAGGGTTCCCTCCCTTGGCCATAGGGCATTTCTTTTTTTCTTTTCTCTTCCCCTGCTAATCACTAGCCTTTTTTCTTTTTCTTTTCTTTTTCTTCTTTTTTTTTTTAAGATTTATTTATTTATTTGTGAGGGAAGAGGGAGAGTAAAAGAAAACCCATTGCAGGGCTCCATCCCAGGACCCTGAAATCATGACCTGAGCTAAAATCAGGAGTCATACGCTTAACTGACTGAACCATCCAGGCGACCCTGATCACTAGTCTTTTATTTTTTATTTCATTTTATTTTTTAAAGATTTTATTTATTTATTTATAGACACAGAGAGAGGCAGAGACACAGGCAGAGGGAGAAGCAGACTCCATGCAGGGAGCCCGACGTGGGACTCAATCCGGGGTCTCCAGGATCACACCCCAGGCTGCAGGCGGCGCCAAACCGCTGCGCCACCAGCGCTGCCCGATCACTAGTCTTTTAAAGATTATTATTATTATTTTTGTTAGTAATGTCTACACCCAACATGGGGCTCAAACTCATAACCGCAAGACCAAGAGTTGCATGGTTTTCTGACTGAGCCAGCCCACACCCCTGATCACTAGTCTTTTAGGCCTGAGTTTTAATTCTAAGCACAGCTGATAAATTTTTAGGTGATGGCAGTCACAGTGACAGTTACAAGTTGAATTTATTCTACAAATTTGTCTCATTTTACCTTTTGTATAAGTAAGTCTCAAAAGCAAGGAACTTGCCCTAAGCTCTAAACTGGAAATGATTATGGTTTTCACATATGAAGGTAAGGATAGCAGGCGTATTAATGTTGAAATGTGACCTTGTGCTTTATACTTTCCAAAAGCTCTCTGTCATATCTCTTTACCAAAAAAATCATGCTGCTTTCTTGTAATCAAGATTTATGGAATGTACTATCTTTTAGACTGTGCTTGGAAATTTGAAACATTAAATGCAGCTGTAGCTAACTGATGTCATGCTTATTAAAAATGGTTTTACCTACTGTTAAGAGAGAGACATTTGTGCCTACTCACCTTTTGTGCCTTACACATCTAGGAGTAAAGAAGAAAAAGAAAAATGTTAATTACAATGGATTTAATGAAATAAAATTTAAAAAGAGGTGTATAAAACTTTAAAATGTTTAGGCTTTTAAAATTTGTTTAAATAGCGGTACCTGGATGGCTCAGTCATTTGGGCATTTGCCTTCGGCTCAGGTCGTGATCCCGGGGTCCTGGGACTGAGCCCCACTTTGGGCTCCCTGCTCAGTGGGGAGTCTGCTTCTCCCTCTCCCTCTGCTGCTCCCCCTGCTTGTGCTCTCTGTCAGATAAATAGATAAAATCTTTAAAAAATTTTGCTTAAATATTTACACAGTAGTATAATTTAGCTTTTTTGTTTGTTTTTAGTCATTTACTCTGAAAAAAATTTCAAACCTGCAAAAAAACTTCAATGAGCTATACTGTGTATTCCTGTAAACTTTCACTTAGATTCATCATTTGTTAGGTTTGTGGCGAATTTGCATTCTCTCTCTGAAAACTATTATTATGGTTAATACTTTCTAAACTATAAAACTCTTTTGATTGCCAGGATAAGACGCTTTCTGATCTCAGTCCTTTTGGATCATCATGCACGGGTAATGACGATTTACAGAAAACGCCAGATCCTAAACCATCTAACAAACGGACCAAAAGCATCTACACACCTTTAGAATTACAATACATAGAATTGAAGCAGCAGCAGAAAGATGCAATTTTGTGTGTGGAATGTGGATATAAATATAGATTTTTTGGGGAAGATGCAGAGGTAAGTTATTTTTTCAAACACTGCCTTATATTTTTCTTGTCTACCCTTAAATGTTTTCTGATATTTTTGTTTCATTTTTTGACTTTATGAGAAAGTTAATGTGATTGGTCACTTTTTAAAATGCTGTCATTTAAAGTAAAAACTAAAAATCAACACAGGTGAACTTGGTGGGTGGGAAGGGAGTGAGGAACCCCTTATGGAATGTCCTGCCCTTTCTCCATGATGCTTATCCAGTGCCTTTCATCCATTGCAAGGTGATTGGATGAATCAGATAGAGAATGAGTCAGAATCATGTATTTATATTTCCTGATGAAGACTCAAGCAAGAAAAAACTTTGAGATGGCCCGTTTACTCTTAATTTATCAATTTTGATAGCCTGGAAGGTAGTTACATCTCATTGGAAGAACACATTGACTGCCAGCTGCCCATACAAAGTGTTTGAAGTCTCACAGTCTCTTTGTACGTCAGTTGTCTTGCTGTTAGTCTAAGTTGATTTTGTATTTAGTTTTGAGGTATTTGATGTGGGCCGAAGTTAAGGTTAAAAGTGAATTTGAACAAAAAAAAAAAAAAGTGAATTTGAACATTTAGTGGGCAAGTTTAGGGACAGCATTGCTGATGATGTTTTGTTGGAGTCATGTGTGATTGTGATGTTGCACAATTTTAGGTCCATATCCTCAGACATCATCAAAGAGTGATGAGGTAGTACATCTAGCATCGACCTCATGGATAGGAAGTAAAGACTTAGCCAACTTTTTTCTTCCAGCTTGTAAAATACTGTTGTGGTACGAAAACGGTGTTCTTTAGTTCAGCTGGCATCATGTTGTGTTTGATGTTAAGAGGCTAGACTTTGAAACAGCATGTTGGCATTGTGTAGGTAAAGGAGTGAAAGAAAATGCCATTCTCTCACCTTCTCTCCAGGTTGAGTGGTAGGTTTAGCCTTACTATAGTAAAGGCTGGTGTTTTCTGACCCTGTCGTGAGGAACTAATACAGTTCAGAGATGGGTGGGGCAGGAGCGTGAGAATGTTAAAATGAGAGTTCCATGGCTCCAGGGGGCAATAGCTTAGCCATCGAGCTTTCCAGAAGGAGGTGGGTAGTCAGGAGGTGCTGCCTGGTTCACATTCTTGTCATTTATGCACCGTGCATTAGCTAAGCCGACCAGGGGTTCTCTTCTCACTGCCTCAAAGATGCCCTCTGTCCAAATGCCTTCAGAATTTATGTATGGTAGTATCTCCTGATTTTCAGTTAGGTGTACATGCTTTGTAGCAAACTCTTAAAGTCTCACACTCATAAATGGTCCTTGTGCAGGGAAAGCTCAGCACTTTCAGGTTTTGATAGATCTAGGGGCAGAGAAGACCTGTCATATTTTTCCACATCTTTTATAATACTGATGATGGCCCTGAGGTTAGGCCATGGGAACTGCCAAAAATATATTAAACCATAGGCTTCTGTATGGGGAAGTCTTTTAAATTTCTTATTGATATACCACACAGAGAAGTGCACAAATCCTAAGTGTATATCTTGATGGATTTTGAGCAAAGTGAGCAAACACCACACAGGGACTCTTGAAAGAGAAATTTGATAACTCTCTTTTTAAATTTTTTAGATTGCAGCCCGGGAGCTCAATATTTATTGCCATTTAGATCACAACTTTATGACAGCAAGCATACCTACTCACAGACTTTTTGTTCATGTACGCCGCCTCGTGGCAAAGGGATATAAGGTCAGTTTTGGCTTTGACTTGCATGAATGGGGGATTGGATTACTTGTTTGATAACGTGGAAGGTCGGAATTGGAATTGGGCATCAGGGAAATGAAAGTATGTCACAGTGATTAGTGTTATATCTTTATGAGTTTTTAGCGTACTAGAATTTTAAGGTAAATTTAAAAAAACCTCTGTGATAGTGTTTTGTAGTGATTTATCCACACTTGCCAGCTCCTTGTGGTGCTTTTACTAAGTCCTACATCTGGACGTTGTGAACAAATTTATTTTACATGTTTCAGAATTAACCTTTTAAAGTCTTCAAATGTATTTCTTTAAACAATTTCCATCACGTATGATATTCAGTATTTATTTTTGTTGAAGGTGGGAGTCGTGAAGCAAACTGAAACTGCAGCATTAAAGGCTGTGGGGGACAACAAAAGTTCACTGTTCTCCCGGAAATTGACTGCTCTTTATACAAAATCTACACTTATTGGAGAAGATATCCTTTTTGGATAGGAATTTTTTCTCTTAAATGTTATGAAGGCTTTGCTTTAAATGACATTTTTATTTAACTGTTCTTTGAATGGGTGCCTTTCTGATGAGATAAAGTGGTCTGGTTACCTTGATATTTGGTTAGTGACTACTGAAGAGGGAAGGATTGTAGTGGCTGGAAACAAGCATTTTCAAATGCAACGGTAAAAGGGGAGTTATCATACTTTAAGAGCAAAGAAAGAGAGCCTGGTGAAAGATGATAGCAGGTCCACAATTGATTTGAGTTGCATCTTCCCTAGATTGGGCAATGGTTAGGTACTTAGGGCCTATATGCTCCTCTGGATCTTTATGAGGTAAGACCTAAAAAAAAAAAGCTAATTAACTTCAGAATGTGAAAAGAAGACTACAAAGTTAGCACAGTTAATTGCTTATAAAAGATAATAGTGGGCATCCTCATTAATTGTTAGCTTAATAAAAATTTTATTTATTAACTTTTTTTTTTTTTTTTTTAGAAAGTTGAGGGGAGGGGCAGAGAGAATCTTAAATAGACTTCACACTGAGCACGGAGCCGTATGTGGAGCTGGATCTCATGACCCTGAGGTCATGACCTGAGCTGAAACCAAGAGTTGGATGCTTAACTGACTGCACCTCTCAGGCGTCCTAAAAATTTTATTAGTTTTGAAAATAGATTGTAGGTGAAGCTTTCTTGCTTTGATAGAATCCTTGGTGTATACAGTGATTGCCCCCTAATTTTCTGGTCATTCATGAATTAAAATGAATTACTTTTTTAAAAAAATTTTTAAAGATTTTATTTATTTATGAGTGACAGAGAGAGAGAGAGGGGCAGAGACACAGGCAGAGAGAGAAGCAGGGTCCATGCAGGGAGCCTGACATGGGACTCAATCCTGGATCTCCAGGATCACACCCTGGGCTGCAGGCGGCGCCAAACCGCTGTGCCACTGGGGCTGCCCTAAAATGAATTACTTGAAACAAAATTATTCTAATAGCAAATTCATAAAATTCTAATTTTTAAAAACCAGGGGTTTCTGGGTGGCTTAGTTAAGCGTCTGACTCTTGATTTAGATTTAGGGCATGATCTCAGGGTTGTGAGAGCTAGTTCTGCATCAGGCTCCACACTGGCTGTGGAGCCTGCTTAAGATTCTCTCTCCATCTGCTCCATCTGCCTCTGCCCCTCCTCACCTCTAAGAAAAAAAATAATAATACAAAAACCCAACTAAATAACTGTATGTGAAGTGGGACAAAGATTCATTTTAAAAATGTTTTCTATGTGATGGAGTCGGCTCTCAGTTAAAAAAAAAAAAAGTAAGGATAAGGTCTTAAGAGATACAGTGTGAAAGCAATTTCTTTTATGGTTTATTACAAACCTACTTATTTAGAGGCCTGCTTAGCTTCTACCCAAATTATGAGGACCATTTTGTTCCAGGAATATCATGAATAGAAACAGCTATTACTCAGAGTAGACCTCAAACCATTAACAGTTCTGTGCTATTCTGAGCTGATCAGGCCATAAGAAACTGGCAATATTATTGCTTCTTTTGCCTGAACTTGAGTTTCTTACTGAAGTCTGCTTCTAAAATGGTACACCTCCCTGCTTCTTTTTGCTGTGGCCCTTACCTGCTGATACCTAAGTTGAGTGTTTTCAGATTGACTTCTGAAAGTGTCCCAAATCAGCATTTATCCCTGAGAATTTAATTAATGGACTCACTATACACACACTCACAGTTTGTTTTCTTTTTTTATGTCTTTAAAAAATTTTCTTGCTCTTTCTGAGAGCTTTAGGCACTTTAAGGGAGGAAAGTAATTTTACTGTTTTAGTGTATTCATGCTTTGACTTGTGGAATTAAACATTTTGGGATTGTTAAGGATTCATGTCTTAGCATTATCTAAGTAAAGAAGATGATTAATATTGAGGCTTTCACAGAGGGTACTCTCCTAAGCCTTTCAGGTAGTGAGAAGATAATAATTGTCCTTATAAACCTCATATCTTAGGGAGGATAAGTCCTGTAACTATGATCAGTGTCAGAAGAATGAATGCTGTATGGAAGATTTTGCAGAGAGCAAAGACATCTGGGAAAATAAACCATTATTTTATAGCAGAAAGCAGTTAATATTAATGGGAATGTAGCATATTATTTTCTTTAATGATTATTACATGTGAATCCTTTAGTCAAGCTGGATGATGCTATAAATGTTGATGAGGTAATGACTGATACTTCTACCAGCTTTCTTCTGTGTATCTGTGAAAATGAGGAAAATGTTAAGGACAAAAAAAAGGGGAACATTTTCATTGGAATCGTGGTAAGTACTTTGTAGGTAAAGACAAATGATAGATATTCATGGTACCTCTGTGAGTTGAGTACTCATGTGTGATTTACAATGAGACTATCTGATGTAGTGTGCCCTCAAATAATTGTACTAGAAAAACATTTTCCTTACAATTTTATATGTTAAATCACTAGTTAAAATTTTCTCTTATGGCTGCTTGGCACTCTGTGCTATGGAGACATCCAGGTACTACTTTCTGTCAATATGTTCTTAGAGTTTAGGGTTTAAGATGGACACAGTGACAGGTGTGGGTATGGGATAAGAAACAGCTAAATAAAACACTAAGCCAACACATGCACAGATAGTGAAGGGTTTAACAAATTTCCTCCAGGGATTTGAAATTAAACACATGATTATGGGATTGTTGTATATAGATTTGGAGGAAAGGGAATAGTTAGGGGGAAATGATACTTGGTGAATACAAAACTCCATATTTAATATTAGGAATACTTACAGCTATTTTTCTGGAGAAATACAATGTGTGAATTATAGTTTTATTGATTTTGCCCTCTAGCAATCTGTGAATAAATTCACCTATTTACAGACCTTTCTGGACTTGCTCAAAACCTTAAACTTTTTAGTACCCTTCAGAATTATTAGACTCCTTAGTTCTGTTGTAGGTGAAGCAAAACTAGGACTCCTTGCCTAAGTAATAAGTAATTCTTTTTGTGTTTTCCAACTTTTGCAGTCAACTGTAATATCAGCAAAAATTCTTACAACCCAGATGTCTCCAGAGTACTTCTTAATACCTTATTCTGGTTGGATAACTCTGTGCTAACTTGATATTTGCTTAGCCAATAAACCTTCGTCTTGGGGAGTTAGCATTACTGTTGAGTGGCTCTAAATGATTTCTTTTTTATCCTTGAGAAGTACTTTTTATCTAGCCACAGGCAGTTGAGTCTATTTACAAATAGTAAGATTATTTGTGTTTAAGCTTTAACATATATAATGTGCTATTTTATATTTACCCAAAACTCAGTCTAAAGAGTAGAGTTAAGGAGTACCTGGCTGGCTCAGTGTTTGAGCATCTGTCTTCGGCTCAGGTTGTGATCCCCAGGTCCTGAGATTTGAGTCCTACCGCAGGCTTCCCACAGGGAGCCTGCTTCTCCCTCTCTGCCTGTGTCTCTGCCTCTCTCTGTGTGTCTCTCATGAGTAAATAAAATCTCAAAAAAAAAAAAAAAAAAAAAGAGTTGATAGTATACAACTCCTGCTTTGTGCTTAGTGCTTGCTGCCGGTGTTAATCATTGTGTTTGAATTGGTATGTGAGAAAATGAGAAATGATAGTTTGCTTCTCAGGAATTTTCTTGGGTCCTATCCTTGACTTCAGTGACCAGTTTTAGACTGATGACATATAAAGCTCTGAGTCCAGGCTGCACCCCTGTCTTGAGCTCTAGCCTCCTGCATGCAACTTTTTGTTGGGCATGGCACTCAGAATTTGTCCTCACTCCTCAAACTCGGTATGGCTGCAATGGATCTCTTCTTTTTTTACCCTCAATGCTATTTTTTTTTTTTTTAAGATTTTACTTATTCATTCATGAGAGAGAGAGAGACAGAGGCAGAGACACAGGCAGAGGGAGAAGACAGGTTCCATGCTGGGAGCCCGATGTGGGACTCCAGGATCATGCCCTGGGCCAAAGGCAGGTGCTAAACCGCTGAGCCACCCTGGGATCCCCCTTCAATGCTATTCTTGCTGGGTTTTTCCCTGTTGTGATGTCACATGTTCCTCTGTCACTACCTAGGAGTTACCTTTTGGATAACTGGCAGTCTGAAATCAAAGGTTTTAGTGTTGCTAGTACTACAGCGATTAGGCCCTCTACCATTACTTCAGGCAGTGCACTGTTTTATACAGACTAACTTCAGGTTTCTTAGTGTCACATATCACATACTGATAGATGTTGCGGGCCTTGTAATATAGACCATTTCTCTGATTTAAAAAAGGCAAAGGGGAATTTATACTTGACTTCTGTAGCTAACTTCTGTAAATGTTTGGTTTGTAGACTGGGAAATTATTTATGTATACTACTATATTTATAATCCAACTATCTGGGCATTAGAGAAGGCCTCTCAGATAGAATTAGGGAAATTCCTTGAGCCAAAAATGAGGGACTTCAAAAAAAATCATAAAATATTCATAAGAAAAAATTCGTAAGACAGAGTGCATAATTAGTAATTAGAGTAATGTGAAACAACCCCCCAGGTCAGGAACTATAATACTGCCTAGAGAAGGACTCCCTTTAGCAGAGGTAATTGTAATCCAGACTTTTATGATAATAATGTCCTTGCTTTTAGTTCTAGTTTTACCACCTTCAAATATATACAAATGTAAATACATTGTATCTTTTTGGATCTTTTGTTTACAAACTACGATTTGTATACTATTTGTATAGGAGATTTATTTGCATGTGTTACTGTAGTAGTTTTTTCATTGTCATTGCTATATTTCCTTTTATGATTTACATTTTATTCATTCTTGATAGATATGTTTCTTTTTAGTTTTGGTTTTATAGAGAATGCTTTTTATAAACCTTTTTGTGCATATCTTGTGGTATACACACTTCTGGGGTATATACCTAGGGGAGGATATGCTAAGTTATGAGTATGGGTGTTCACAACTTTCCCCAAAAATACTAAATATGTTTTCCCAAGAGGCTGTGTCAGTTGACTTTCTGTCGGCAGTGTTTGAGTGTAGGGGTGAGTGTAGCTAATTACCGTCAGTAACTAACGCCATGCATTTCTTAAGCATCAGCAGTAGACAAGAGTGGAGTGAGCCACATGAATCTCGCCTCCACCCTGAGCCTTGCATAGATTACTTAACTTTTTACCTCTTCCAAGCCACAATTTTTTTCGAAAAAAAAATCGATTTGGAAGCAGAGCTTGTCTTTGCGATGGCTTGGGTTGATAGAGGGTAGCTTTAGTTTTCATGGTTATTTCCCTGGATATAACTTGGGATTCATTCAAAATTTGTTGTTTTTGTTATTTATTATTTTTTTTTGCAAAAATTAGACTTTTATTGATTAATTTTATGTAATGAAATAGAAACTTCTGTGATGGCCGTGTTACTAGCAACATGTTACTTTTAGTGCTGGCAACTGCTATTTGTATAGTACTGTATAATTTATAAAGCATTCACGTTTGTTCTATAATTTGACCCTTGCAGTTACCTGGACATGAAAGTAGGCTGATTTATTCCCACTTACAGAGGAGGAAACTGAGGGTTTGGGGATTTGTCAGAGTCATTCTGTCAGGTTTGTTGAATCTAAGACTTAACTCAGAGTATCTCTAAAGTTCCTCTAGCATAGCTTAGATATTGGTGAGTCTGACTTATTACATAAGAATTTTGGAAACTACACAGGTATTTAAACACTTTAGAAATGGACTACATACTAAAAAGTATATCCTCTTTATTGTTTCCATGTTTATAATGTGTTAAGGTTATAATTGGGAAAAATATTTTTTCTGTGTCATCGTGTATTTGTTTTTAGGGAGTGCAGCCTGTCACAGGTGAGGTTGTGTTTGATAGTTTCCAAGACTCTGCTTCCCGTTCGGAGCTAGAAACTCGGATATTGTGCCTGCAGCCAGTGGAGATGCTGCTTCCCTCACGCTTGTCAGAACAGACAGAGACACTTGTCCACAGAGCCACAGCTGCTAGGTAAGTTGGCACATCACGGGAAAATAACACTGATTTTGAAACTCATGTTTATTTCCCAGATTGGTACTTCCTAAACTTACTGACTGTTAAAAAGTTTTTACTTAGAAAAATATTTTAACAGTAGTCATGGAAATTAAAAAAAAAATTTTACCCATATCACCCAGATGTAGGACTTTTTTTTTTTTTTAAAGATTTTATTTATTTATTCATGAGATACACAGAGAAAGAGAGAGAGGTAGAGACACAGGCAGAGGGAGAAGTAGGCTCCCCACAAGGAACCCGATGTGGGACTCAGTCCCGGATCCCAAGATCATGCCCTGAGCCGAAGGCAGATGCTCAACCACCGAGCCACCCAGGCGTCCCAATGTAGGACTTGTAAAGGGGTTTAATATTAGTTGGTAATTAATCTTCAGTTTCTGTAGATGATTTAGAGTTCATTTCTTATAAAGGTTAAATCATTTTGAAAATACTTTATGCTGCAAGTTTTAATTTGTGGCTGTGTCTAGAAATTTTAAATATTAGATCTAAGGTCACACTTCTTATTATGAGGCGGTATGCTAAGCACCGTGGCATACGGAGGAAGAGGATGTGGCTGTGGTCTATGTCTGGGAGAGTTTATAATCCAGGAGGAGAGGCAGATGTGTACATACCTAATTGGATTCCCAAAGTGACAAATATGAAGGTACCTTTTTGGGACCATTCCATACTGCCACTTAGAGGAGTGGCAAGGGAGAAAAGATGCTGGAAAGGTGGGCTGGGGCTCCATTGGAGAGGATTCTATATTGAGAAATTTGGACTTTAGACCAGGGAGGAGAGCCCATAAAGATTGTTATTTAGTAGGTTGACAAATCAACTAGGAAATCAAACTACTTGATTAAGTGGACTTTCATGTATTTTTTTTATTCTTTAAGAGTAATCTGTTTTCATTTGAATTGAACTTCTAGGGCAGCCCAGGTGGCTCAGCAGTTTAGTGCCGCCTTCAGTCCAGGTCGTGATCCTGGAGACCCGGGATCGAGTCCCATGTCGGGCTTCCTGCATAGAGCCTGCTTCTCCCTCTGCCTGTGTCTCTGCCTCTCTCTCTCTCTCTCTGTGTCTCTCTGTGTCTCTCATGAATAAATAAATAAAATCTTAAAAAAAAAAAAAGAATTTCTAAGTAGCTTTCATAATAATATTTTTTTTGGTTATAATACTAATCCATGATCATTTAGGAAAAACTAGGAGTTACCCTGAAAAATGGAAGAGTTAAAAATAAGTAAAATCCTATAACATAGAAATAATTACTCTTAAATTTGGTGTGATTTTTCTATGCATGTATATCACTTTTTTTGGTTTATAAGCTTGGATTCATGTTGCAAAATCATTTTGTGTCCTGTTCTTTTACCTAAAATTCCCCATACTTTTTAATGGAAAATTTTATTTTTTAAATTTTATTTTATTTTATGGAAAATTTCAAACATACACAAAATTATACAGAGTAGTGTAGTGAACCCCCATGAATCCATCAACCAGCTTCAGCATTGCTCAGCTCAGCCAATTTTATTTCATCCGTATCCCTACCATCCCTCTTCTTGAATTATTTATTTGAAACAAATTCTAGAGGCCATCATTTCATCTACTAATATTTCAGTGATTTCAATGGGTAGTCAGTGAAAACAAAGTGATTACATATCATTCAGTCGTGTAAATGGATAATTTATCAATTTCCCTTTTGTTATGTTGCATTCATCTTTTTCAGTTTTACGGATATTACTGTGATAAATACCCATTGGTAGAAATACTTGTTTGCATTTCTAATTATTTCCTTAAGCCAAATTTCTAAAAATGGAATTGCTGAGTCACAGGGTATAAATACTTACAAAGCTTTTGGTAGCTTGCTAGAATTGGTAATTTCAGTTTATACTTTTATCACTACAATATTGGAGCATTGGTTGAACCTTGCTAACATGGGATCATTTAAACAGTCCCTGCCATTGGATAGATGAAAAATTTTACAACAAGTCCCCATATTTTATTTTTAAAAAATATTTTATTTATTTATTCGAGAGAGAACACACAGGTGGGGGGAGGGGCAGAGGGAGATGGAGAAGCACACTTCCTGCTGGAGCCTGATGTGGTGCTCAGTCCCAGGACCCTGAGATCATGACCTGAGCTGAAGGCAGATGCTTAACCAGCTGAGCCACTCAGATCCCCTTATGGTCCCCTTATGTCACTTTCCTGACAGTGATTTAAAACTTGAATAATTAAAGTGAGACAGTTGACTAATAAGAGGTGCTGCTTTTGAACATCTAAAAAAATTAATAAAATCTGTAAAAAATTTTATGGTCGTCTTCTAAAACTATTACCAATATTTTATGTCTTTGGTTTTCTTTTTTTTTTTCTTCATTTTTTAAAAGATTTTTATTTATTTATTCATGAGAGACACAGAGAGAGAGGCAGAGACACAGGCAGAGGGAGAAGCAAGCTCTATGCAGGGAGCCCGATGTGGGACTTGATCCCAGATCCTGGAATTACGCCCTGAGCCGCAGGCGGATGCTCAACTGCTGAGCCACCCAGGCATCGATCCTGGATCGACAGGATCACACCCTGAGCTAAAGGCAGTGCTGAACCACTGAGCCACCGGGGCTGCCCTCATTTTTCTTTATAACTGTGTATATATTCAATTGACTTAGGTATAACAGATTAAAGTCAGTCAGTTGAATCAACACTTCCGTTTTTCTTTGGGTCTGAAATGAGTCTCTTGTAAGCAGCACATTGTTGGTTGGACCCTGGGGTTTTTGTTTTGTTTTTTTTTTATCCATTCTGATACCCTGTGTCTTGATTGGAGCACTTAGTCCATTTACATTCAGAGTAATTATTGATAGATGCGAATTTAGTGCCATTGTATTACCCGTAAAGTCACTGTTTCTATAGATTGTTCCTTTCTAGTCTTTGTTGATTTTAGTCCCTTTCCTGCTCAAAGGGTCTCCTTTAATATTTCTTGCAGGGTTGGTTTAGTGTTCACGAACTCCTTTAGTTTTTCTTGTCTTAGAAACTCTTTATCTCTTGTGAGTGACAGCCTCGCTGGATAAAGTATTCTTGGCTGCATACTTTTCCCATTCAGCACATTAACTATGTCATGCCAGTTTCTGCTGGCCTGCCGAGTTTCTCTGGACTGGTCTGCTGCTAACCTTATGCGTCTACCCTTGTAGGTGAAGGGCCTTTTGTCCTTAGCTGGTTTCAGAACTCTCTATCTTTGTATTTTGCAAGTTTCACTGTGATATGGCTTGAGTTGACCTATTTTTGTTGATTTTGAGGGGAGTTCTCTGTGCCTCTTGAGTGCCTGTTTCCTAGATTAGGAAAGTTCTCAGCTGTAATTTGTTCAAATAAACCTTCTGCCCCCTTTACCTGCTTTTCTTCTGGGATATGTATATTATTGTGCTTTGGGGAATTGCTGAGTTCCCTAAGTCTTTATTTACAATAATAGTTTTCTTTCCCTCTTCTTTTAGGCTTCGTTATTTTCCATTATTTTATATTCTGTATTACCCCTCCTATTTTCTGCTTCTTCCATCCTCGTTGTGATTATATCCAGTTGGTTTTGCATCTCAGTTATAGCGTTTTTTATTTCAGCCTGACCAGTTTTTAGGCCTTTTGGAATACTAGCCCAGCTAGTATTCTTCTGATTGTTGTTCTAATTCTTTTTCAGATATATTGCTTGTATCTGTTTTGAGGAAATCCCTGGCTGTGATTTCTTTTTTATCTTTCTTTTGGGGAGAATTCCTCCATCTTGTCATTATGTATAGGTTTCTGTCTTTTGGATATCATGAAAGCTTATGTTTCGTGCTCCTGAGAGTAATGTATATTAAGAAGGGATCATATTATGTCCAGGGCCCGGTGCTTTAGGAACTGTCTGGTATATGTTGTGTGTACTCTGCTGTTGTGTTTTGATTGCTCTTTCCCACAGGTCAGTCCTGTAGAGAGTTCCTCCTTGCTTGCAGTGGGGAGTGTTTGGACCTTTAACAGGCGTGCTTTGATTTGTTTGTTAAGATAAACCTTATTTAAAAAAAAAAAACTTGATCCAAGGAAAGGAAAAAGGGAAAGGAACAAAAAAAAGCAAACAAATCTAAACCTAATTCCAAAGGAAAAATTAAAAAAAAATAAAAAAAAATAGACGCCTAGTCCTGTTTCCACCAGAACTGGAGCTGACTCTTTGGAGCATTCTGTGGACTTGGTACATGCAGGAGGCCTGTATTGGTCTTCTGAGGGAGAGACCTACTGCACTGGCTCACAGTCAGACCTGCTCTGGTAAGAAGCCCCTGCCTGATACAGAGGGGCTCGTTTGGTGTAGGGGACTCCAGCTTCCACTGGAGGGGCTGTGTTTCTCTTTCAAGTTTGACAGTGGTGGTTGGGGGGTGGGGGAGCATGGAGGATGGCATGACCTTGCCCTCTTGTCCCCGAGGAAGGGAACTCACAACCGCTTCTGTTCAGGAGGTCCTCACAGAAAAGTGAATGATCTCTCTTTTCCTCATGTCTCTGCCTTCAACCTGTCTATGCCCGGCCCCACAGTTCTGTGTTTTATTTCTAGCCAATGGCTGGGATTCAAAACTCCAAATCTTGGAGTTGGCAGGGTGCAGACCCCCTCCTACTCTGGAGGAGAGCCTTGCAGAGCTGTGCCTGCCTCTATTCTGTCCCAGAAAAACAGTTGCATGCCTATGTAGCTGCCTGGAATCTATGATGAAGCACATTGAAAAACCAGGTTATGTGTCCTGTGCCCTGCTTTGAATGGCTACTTAGTGGTCGCCGATGGCCTTTTGTCCTTGGAGAGGCAAAATACCCTTTTCCAAATGTACTCCAAGAAGGGGAGTGTTCTCTCCCCACGTGACCCAGGGGATCCCCAGACCATGGTGTTTTGTGTAAACCCTATGTACTGCTTTCTCTCCCTCTCTCCCCGACTTTGCTCCATGAAAAGCTCTCCGTCCCCATAGCATCACCTTGGTTTTTCTTTCCCCCAGTTCATGTCTCTGAACTTCGCATCTGTCATGTTTTCTCCTTCCAATTGTACAGATTGTTTTCTTAATCCTCAGATCAATTTCCTAGTTGTTTCAAGTGACTTGATCTTGATATAACTGTGTTCAAGGGAGGAGGCAAGTTCAGAGTTCCGTACTAGTGGACCGTCTTAACTCAAGCAGCATTTTTCTGATTTCCACTTTTTTTCCCCAAATAATAAAGGCAAAAATTGAATAAAATAGGGAAATAATCCATAAGACATTGTCATAAATGATTTTTTTTTTTTTTTTTTTTGCTGGCAAACAGCATTGCCTGTGATATTCCTAAATGTTTATTCATCAAATGAGATTCAAAAGCCATTTGGCATACTAAAGATAGTTTGGGTGTCATATGTGGGTTTTTCCGAATTTGATGGCTGCCTTTGTCTTGTTTTAATTTATATTTCTTTGCTTAGCATTGAGAATATGTAATTTTTTCTTATTTTTAATGAGCACATGTATTTTTTATTTTATTCTCATACTGGACTAGGCAAAATAAAAAATTAATCTACATTTTTGTGAATGTCCAAAGCTAACTTTTATCTATGGACAGAACAGAGTACTAGAGATTCGAAAATCAAGCAGTCAAATATAGTGGGTCTTGTGGCATGAGGTTTGGGTTGGAAGATTGGCTCTTCCCCTTAATGACTTTTGGTGCTCTACTGTGTTGTTCTTCAGTTTCCTTTTCTTTAAAATAGGGATAATAAGACTTCTTACCTCATAAAATTGTTGTGAGGGTTAAATAAAATAATATAGGTAAAATGTTTGTAGTGGCTGGCATAGAAAGCTCTCTATAGGGGGAAAGTGCTCTATTATCAATTATTTTATTGTTCCTATTGGCCGTTATATTTTTAAATATTGCCTCTGCCCTGTTCTCTTCTGGAATTCCTTTTTATTCTGCTCCCTGTGCATGTCCCTTTATGGTGTTATCTCCTACCTACAGCTGTCTGAAACACACGTCTCCCCTGTTGTTTTTGTTTTTGGCCCTTGGGGATTTCTTCTTTGTTGTTGTTGTTCCATTCCGTTGAAGAAGGTTTTGTCTTGTTTTGTTTTTAAAGATTTTATTTATTTAACAGAGTGCATACAAGCCAGGGGAGGGGTGGCAGGCAGAAGGAGAGGCAGAAGCAGGCTCATGGTCCTGAGATCATGATCTGAACCGACATAGATGTTTAACCCACTGAGCCACCCAGGTGCCCCGAAACATTTTTGATTATATTTTAATTCACAATTTCTATGTGTTTTTAGTAGACTGGATCAAACAAGTTGTCCATGCTTATAGTAGTGTTCCATTATTTTTGTACTTAGATCTCTCCCCATTCTTTTTTTTTTTTTTTTTTTAAATTTTATCTAATTTTTAGCATTTAACTATTCACTTTTTCTTTATTGTACTTTTACTGTGTGAGGTGTGGTCCTACCTTAATTTCCTCTGTGAATGCTAATGAGTCCATTTAACATTCGTAAAACTTAGCCTTTATCAACTTGATATACAAATCATAGCCATATTTATTTAAAAAAAGAAAAAGAACTATCAACAGTGAGCATAGGGGGTGCTTTTAATTAGAGATGAACAACATGGCTTGTCAAAATTTTGTTACATATTTACTACCAGTAAACCATATAGCCTTGAAATTTCAAGGAGAAAACTTGTTTTATTTTTGATGTACGCTTATCTGTTTTAAACAGTAATAGGTAGAGTCTCATGTCTCAGGCTTAGCATCCCCTGTTTTTCTTCTGCTGTAAATCTGAAGGTAAAAACAATTTTTGGCAATTACTGGTTGATATTTTATTAATATTTAGGAAATTATAAAGCTTTGTGAGAAAAGCTAGAAGAATGCCTTGGAATTATGGAATATGAATTTTAAAGTATTAAGGTTTTTGTATTCTTTGGCCACAAGAGGTCTCCAAAGGATTTTTAATTCTGTGGATTATCATTTAAAGACTATTGGAAACTTCATATTTATTATTATATTGCCACAAATATTGCCATATTTGTTTCTTATGGTAATTATGGATAACTACATATTAGTCAAAGATGGTACTAAGATAAAATTGTTCCTACATAATGATAAACAGTTTTTCTTAGGTTATTTTTATTTATGTAAAATATGTTTATAAAATTTCAGTTTGGAACTTCAGAAATCATATTTACTATATTTTGTTACCATTTGTGGTAAGAATATATAGAAACAATGGGAAAAGGATGATTTTTAACTGATTAGCTGCAGTTAATAGCACTTTAGCTTAGGGATGTTATATGTTTATAAGACTGGCTGAGAAGAAAACTATAGAAGACAAATATTAGTCTATATTTACTAGTTCTCAAAGAAACTGATATTTGAGGCAAATCAGATGAACAGAGCAGATGATGCTCAATTTGTGATTAGAGAAGTGAGGGCTTCCTGGGCCTAGCACAGCTAAGGAAGGCTTTGTGAAAGAGGTGGGCTGGGCTGGCGACATTTGGCAGATAGGAGGCTTTGAATTGGTAGTGGAGGAGGTAAGGGTGTGTTTGTGTGTGTAAATAGTATGAGTTCTGAGGCACTTAGGCTGGAAATATTAAAAGAGATGTGAAGACAGAGGGGAGACTTTTTTTTTTTTTTTTTTTTTTTTTGAGGGGAGACTTTTTAAATTAGAGGTGAAATTAATGTTGAGAACTGAAGAAGAAAGGATCGAGGGCCATAAAATCCAGCAAAGGGGTCTGGAATCCTAGTGGAAGTCAGTATGGTTTCTGGGCAAAAGAAAGGGATGACAGAAGAGAAGAGGCGAGTCTACTACCTCAAGACAGGAGAAATGAACTTTTAAAAAATAAACAATTCCCCTAAGAGGAAAAAGAATAAGACCAGGGAGTTTATTTTTTTATTTTTACTTTTTAAGATTTATTTATTTATTTATTCATGAGAGGCACAGAGAGAGAGGCAGAGTCACAGGCAGAGGGAGAAGCAGGCTCCATGCAGGGAGCCCGATGTGGGACTTGATCCCAGATCCTGGAATTAGGCCCTGAGCCGCAGGCGGATGCTCAACCGCTGAGCCACCCAGGCGTCCCAAGACCAGGGAGTTTAACGAATGTCATCATTGCAAGTAGGAGGAGGAAAAATAGAAATAGGAAGGGGATGAAGAGCTAGGTAGAGAGCCAGGGCAAGGTAGGGATATGTAGTTATAATTTATTTGTTGCAAATGATATGGTCAGTGGTTAATTTTATATAGTATTGACTCTTAAAATTTTCTCAAGCAGCATTATATTCAGAAAGGTAGTTGGGGAGGTGCCTGGGTGCCTCCATCAGTTAAGCATCTGCTTTCAGCTCAAGTCACGATCTCAGGGTCCTGGGATCCAGCCCTACATTGGGCTCCCTTCTCAACACCTTTTGTGCTCGCGCTCTCTGCTCTCTCAAATAAAAATCTTTGAAAAAGAGAAAGATAGTTGGTTATAAATTAATCCTAACCATTTGATACCATTTTATCATTTATTCTTCTTATAGAAGAATGTCTTTCAGTACTACAGTTATTGAAGCAATTTGGCTTATGAAATAAATGCCTGAACATATTAGCATTTATTCAAAGATGTTTATGTTGCATATTTGAAAACATTCAAATCTTGATGTTGGGGAATAAGAATGACTCTTGTTGTGAATACTGCCAGTGTTAGAAAGAGAAATACATTATTATGTCTTTGTGTCCACAGAGGGCCTTAAATCTTCTAAGATTTAGCTGTAACCATGATCTGATGTGATTGTTTATAATGGAGATTTATAACATTGAATATTATTTATGCACATTTGCAATGTTTTAATTTTGTGTTTCTCTTTTATTAAATTAATTTGTTTTAGAGATTGATTACCACTTGGTGTTTCTTGTGCTTTGATTTTCAAATTTTTAATGGAAAATGTTTTATAGTTTCAAATGAAATTATTGCTCTGAGACTATGCGTAACTATCAGAGAAATTGTTATGTAAACTAGGTATCTGTGTTATGGCTTAAGTCCAATTTTTTTCTGATGTCATTAGTTGAATTTAGCATTAGCTAAAAAAGTATCAAATCTTTTTGAAGGACAAGAGGAAAAAAAGTAGACAGGTATTGATTAACTTGGTGAAGAGGAAGTGCTTCACACATAAGAAATGTTAATTGGCCAGTACTTGATGGTCTGAATTCAGTGATTGCAATCTTCCAGTTTGTTCTCTCAGAGTTTAATAAGCTCAATTTCTTGGGCTTTTATGACATCATTTCAATCTAATTCTTATTTGGGGGTACTGGGATGCAGGTAGATGTGGCCTGTATCAAACACTGGCTGACATGCAGATATGAACCACAAAGTCTCTATATTTAGTGAGAAGGTGAGGCTGGGTAGGGTGAGGGCATTTAAGGGAGTGTGAATACAGGATGGGGTAAGGGTATTGAGTTGACTAGAGTGTTCGGTGTGTACAGGCAGAGTGTCCTGGGACAGAATCTAGCACTATGAATTGCTCAGTGAATGTTTGCTCTGTGGCTGTGTGTTTTATGGAGAATGCTAGGCACTAGCAGAATTTGTGCTTTATTTTGGTATTTCTCCACTTTGGCCTACTGACTCCTTTTGTTTATTATTTTGTGTTAGAATTTTCTTTTATATTACAGAGGTGTAGTACATGTGTATTATAAAGTAAAAATAATACCTATTTTACTTGATTTTTTAAGCTGTTTTTTTTTTTTTTTTTTTAGTAATTTTTACACCCAGTGTGGGGTTTGAATTCATGACCCCAAGATCAAGAGTTGCACACTCTACCAACTGAGTCAGCCAGGCATCCCCAAAATACCTGTTTTATTTTTATTTATTTTTATTTTTTTTTAAAAGATTTTATTTATTTATTCATAGACACAGAGAGAGAGAGAGAGAGGTAGAGACACAGGGAGAGGGGGAAGCAGGCTCCATGCAGGGAGCCCGATGTGGGACTTGATCCCGAGTCTCCAGGATCACACCCAAGGCTGCAGGCGGCGCCAAACCGTTGTGCCACCAGGGCTGCCCAAGTTTTATTATTTTTTTAAAGATTTTTTCTTTTTAATTTTTATGTATTTATTTATTTTTAGGGAGGTTGGGTGGGAGGAGGGGAAGAAAGGGAGAAAGAATCCCAAGCAGGCTCCACTCCCAGCACAGAGCCCAATGTGGGGCTGTCTTACAACCCTGAGATCACTGCCTGAGTTTAAATCAAGAGTTGGTTGCTTAACCAACTGAGCCACCCTGGTGCCCCCCAAAATACTTGTTTTAAAGGAAAAAAATTCTTGCTAATCTCCCAACCCAATTTGATTTAAAGTCTTTTTATTATAATGTGACTTTAATATTTATAAAGTTACAATTTCATGCTTAGCAATAAAGTCAAAATAAAATTTGGGGTTAGAATCAAACAAATGTATTAAGTTAATAAACTATAAGTGAACAATACTTTGATACAAAACATGATGTTCTTGTCTGAAAATAAACTGTTCCTTCCAATTTGAGTAGGATGTGTCTTCTACTGAGGACCAGGTTCTTTGCGGTTCAATATCTCTATACTTCTATGTGCTGTGTAGAGACTCAGCTGTTTCCCACTGTTTTTCTCTTTGAACCACAGTATAACTTAAGCGATTTGCCCACCACTTCCATTTTAAGACTGCCTCTTTTTTTTTCCCCTCATTAAACCTTTAACAACTGAAGTGCTGCTTATTGCTAATGTGATATTAAACGTAACCAGAAATGCAGGAACTGAAGTGTGTGGCAGCATTTATTTTAAAAGTTGGTAATCCACTTGGCTTAGGACAGCGTTTTCAAGCCAAAGGTTATGAAATCAGTTTGGTAGGTTGCAACTAATAGTGAAAAAAATAAAATAGAATTTATCAGAATGCTTCACAGGTAGTAAAGGTTAAATGTTTCATGAAATGCTTTTTTTTTTTCCAGTTTTATCTATGTATGTATAATCTCTCTATGTATGCCTTCTGATCCTCTTTCCAATTCCTATCAACTTTATAATTCTCCAGGAAGGGAATTAAACTCTTAATATGATATATTAATTAAATGTTATCTTAGATTATCTCATATGTACATTTATATTGCCTAAAACTGATCAGATATTGCCCATAAGTATATTTTTATTTTTATTTATTTTTACTTTTAAATTTTTTAAAAAAGATTTTGTTAGAAAGAGATCACAAGCAGAGGGGAAAGGGAAGAGGGAGAAGCAGGCTCCCTGCTCAGCAAGGAGCCCAATAAGGGGCTCAGTCCCAGGACCCTGGGATCATGACTTGAGCCAAAGGTAGAAGATTAACTGACTGAGCCACCCAGGTGCCCCCAGAAGTATTTTTTTAAAAAGGCACAAATGAAAGGTAGTTAATATTTAAAGACTATGGATTGAAAATTCTAAAGCTGACTTGACTCATAGATCATGAATATTGCCTACATAGAAAATGTGACAAATTATTAGAAGTAATAAGGATTCATCAAGATTGCTAATATAAAAAGAAAAGATTGTTTTTTTTTAACAAATATTTTATTTATTTATTCATATGAGAGAGAGAGAGAGAGAGAGACAGAGAGAGGGAGAAACAGGCTCCATGCACCGGGAGCCAGACGTGGGATTCGATCCCGGGTCTCCAGGATCGCGCCCTGGGCCAAAGGCAGGCGCTAAACCGCTGCGCCACCCAGGGATCCCAGGTTCTCAATTTATTGATACATCCTCTGAGTTATACATTATTATTCATTCATTCTTTTTTTTTTAAGATTTTATTTATTTATTCATGAGAAACAGAGAGAGAGAGGCAGAGACACAGGCAGAGGGAGAAGCAGGCTCCATGCAGGGAGCCCGAAGTGGGACTCGATCCAGGGTCTCCAGGATCAGGCCCTGGGCTGAAGGCGGCGCTAAACCGCTGAGCTACGGGGTCTGCCCTTATTCATTCATTCTTAAAAACATTTATTGGGTGCATGCTGTGTGCCAAGTTGATTATTAGTGATGATACAAAAATGAGTAAGATCCCTTACCTTCCTGATTTTTATAGTCTAGAGGGGTGGTAGTCATGGAAATAAACAATTATAATGGAAATGCCGTTTGTTAAGGTCCAGTAGAGTGACTGGAAGCATGAGGACGTCAAGCTTTGCCAGAAGCAGTTAGGCGAGGTTTCCCAGAACAGGCCAGGACTGAGACTTGAAAATGACAGCCAGGCAGATGGAGGTGTAGGAGAGTATGGTTTTCATAGGGAACGGAAACTAGTTTGGTCTGCCAGGGTGGCCATGGCAGCCTGAGACAGGACAGATGTGGGGTTTGGAGAGAATGGTTGTGTAAAGCAAAAAAGAACCAAGAGAGAAAACAATATGATAGAGGAGTTAGATAAATTCCAGTGAAGAAAACTGAGAATGAATGGCTGGTGGCAGTAACTATCATAATGATCTTTTGTGTCCCTAGTACCTATCACAGTGGCTTGCATATAGTAGGTTCTTAATAAATGATCAGTGAATGATTAAATAGGTGACTTTTTGGAATAGGAGAAAAATGGGTATTTCCTATATGTTCTTCTTAGGAAAAATTATTTAGATTTTATAAATATGGAGGAATTGTTTTAGTAGCTGGGAATTCATACATATACATGATGATAAATGTATTTTTAAATGGCATGGATGTAGCCAACTCACTTCTTTTGGAAAGACTATATTAATTTGCTATCATTTTTCCTATTGTTTTTAGTCTTTATTATTTTTTATTTTTTATTTATTTTTTTAAAGATTTTATTTATTCATGAGAGACACAGAGGGAGGTAGAGACATAGGCAGAGGAAGAAACAGATTCAATGGGGAGCCCGATGAGGGACTTGATCCCGAGATCCCAGGATCACCACCTGAGGCAAAGGCATATGCCCAACCACTGAGCCACCCACGTGTCCCTTGTTTTTAGTCTTTAAAATTAAAAAAAAAAAAAAAAGTTACTTTAAATTAGTTTATTTAAGCTTCTTAATATTTCCATGGGCATTCCTTTAGAGTAAATACTGATGGCATCTACATGGCTAAGTTATCCTGAACAAGGAATTATGTGATACTTTAAAGATTAATATTGATGGTAATAAGGTTCCAACCTCATTTCTGGAACTTGAGATCTTTCTGTGTCACAGGAAATTGTTTTTTTTTCCTTTCTTTTGATTCTTTTTCATCTTCCTCATTCCTTAGTTCTAGAGTAGGAGATAAATAGAAAGTTGACTCCTTTGTCATTGTATTTCATTGTTTATTATATAATAATTCTACTTATCTATTTAGAAAATTCAGAATTAAAAAATAGCAAGTGGTAGTAGATTAGCAGAAAAAAGATCTCATACACAGGAAGAAAGTGTCTTTAGGAAAGCATTTAAAGAAGAAATCTTCTTAATAAAAATCTGTTTTATATAGATTTTTAAAAATTTATTTATTTGAGAGAGCAGAGAAGACTGAGAGTGAGAGAACACGAGTTGGGGGAAAGGCAGGCAGAGGGAAAGGGAGAAACAGGCCCTGGGCTGAGCAGGGAGCCGAGCAGGGCTCAGTCCCAGGTCCCTGGGATCACGACCTGAGCCAAAGACAGATGCTAAACTGCTGAGCCACCCACATGCCCCTATATTGATTTTTAAAAAAATTAATTCCTGGTAGAAATGCCACTGGATTTTCAGTAGTGTTTTTTTTTTTTTTTTTTTTAAACCAAATACAAAAGATTTTTTTTTTTTAAAGATTTTATTTATCCATGAGAGACACAGAGAGAGAGGCAGAGACACAGGAAGAGGGAGAAGCAGGCTTCCTGCAAGAAGCCGGATGTGGGGGAAAAAAAAAGAAGCCTGATGTGGGACTTGATCTCAGACCGTGGGATCACGCCCTGAGCTCAAGGCAGATGCTCAACCGCTGAGCCACCTAGGCGTCCCTACAAAAGAAATTTTATTTATTCATTCGTTCATTCATTCATTCATTCATTCGAAGATTCCATCTATTCATTCATGAGAGACACAGAAAGAGAGGCAGAGACACAGAGACACAGGCAGAGGGAGAAGCAGGTTCCCTGCAGGGAGCCCAACTTGGGACTCTATCCTGGGTCCCCAGGATTACACCCTGGGCCAAAGGCAACGCCAAACCACTAAGCCAACCGGGCTGCCCCAAAAGAAATTTTAGTAAGATTTTTTTCTTGTGATCTTAGCAAGAAATAATTGTTTTTGTATTTAAGATTTATATTATTTTGTTTATTTTGTTTTTATTGAGGTATAATTGACATAAAACATTATTAGTTTCAGATGTACAACACAATATTTATTTATACTGTGAAATCATCACCACAATAAGGCTAGTTAACATCCATCACCATGCATAATTACACAACTTTACAATTTTATGATGAAGACTTTTTAAGATCTCTCTTAACTTCTTTTTTTTTTTTTCTTCTCTTTAATATTTTATTTATTTGACAGAGAGCACAAGCAGGGGGAATGGCAGGCAGGAGAGGGAGAAACAGGCTCCTTGTGCAGCTGGAGTGTTTGTGGGGCCCTATCCCAGGACTCTGGGATCATGACCTGAGCTGAAGGCAGACACTTAACTGACTGAGCCACCCAGGCGCCCCTTTTAATAACTTTTAATATACAATACAGTATCAGTAACTATAGTCACCATGTTGTACATTACACCCCCAACTGATAGTTTTTAATATATTGTAGCCAGCACTTTTAATGAGTGTGCTTAACATGTAGGAAATGGGTGTGTTCTTATATATGAAAATCCAGATTTTAAAACATGGTAAATTAATAGGTTAATGTTTCCATACAAAAGTTTTTGCTATAGGGTTTATCTAAATTCTAAGCCTTTGTCCATTTTCATTGAGTATAACTCCAAGGAATATCTTTACTTGAAAAGTATAAGTGGAGTGTACATGTAATAGGCTTACTGATAGTAGTTGAATAGGAAGAAACAGCATTTGAAGAGTCTGGAGGAATGACCTGATTAATACAGAGAAACCCCCAACCTGGGACCAGATTGCTTGAACAGAAAGTTCAAAAGCATTGTGGAAGATAAGCATAATTGTTTTACTACTTCCATATGATTTTTGTAAGTACACCTGTTCATTTGTGGTTGATGATTTAATTGCATAAAGTCCCCTAATTAAAGCATTTTATTCTGAAGTTACGAGATCACTGAGGTAATAAGTGGCAAAACCTACGATCCCTAGTCCTATTTGATGATTCTGCTATCATTAAGAAATAACCTAATGACAATCTAAAATACCAATGTCTCCATAATTGAACTCTTAATATAGGTAGCTATCTGTTTATAGGATCTCTTCAATTATTTCTTTCTTCCCTTTCCCTCTTCATAGTTCAGAAAGATGCCTTTTACCTTCTTCCTTTATAGCAAAGTTTCCTTTCAGTATCTGTTTTAGATAAAAAAAAAAAACATTAGGCTAGCATGGTTCAGAGCCTCTCTGGGCTTACTTAATGTCTAAGCCTTTGTGGACTTAGACTTATCCATTAGTCTTCTCAATGACTCCTTCCTGTCAAATCTCCCCACTGAAGAGAGATTTCTTACTAATTTCCATTATTTTTCTTGATTACTCTGAGGTTATTCTCTTATCTCTTCTTTTCAGGCCAGGAGTTTCTTTTCTCTGCCATCCTCTTTTTTTGTGGGTTCTATTTAATGACTAGCCCAAGTTTTAATCTCTAGAGCAATAAAAGTCTGTGAAGCCCTGCCATGTTTTTCCTTCTACTAGCTTTTCCCCCTCTCTCTTCCTCCCTCCTTCTCTTACTGTCTCCTCCTCCTGTCTTCTCTTTGGTATTTGATTTAACATGTAATTTGGCTTAATATGAATAATACTGAGGTTGATGATATTTTTCCAGGTTTGCTTGGGAGCTCCTGCACATCCAACAATTTAGAAAACTGACAAGTTCTTGGGATTCTTTATCTTAGTGTTATCTTGAACTATTTCTTTTTGTACATTCAACTCTTCTTAGCCAGGCTGAGCTGGGCTTTGCATCTCATGGGAGTGGACATGAACCCTGAACAGATCACGTAGTTACACTAGGTTGCCCCCAACCCTAATAGAAAGGCTGGTTGAGAGGGGAATACGTAAGTGGATCTGCATTATTTCCCTGATGGCCATGTTGGACCATGATCATCCACAGAGTTAGTCCTTACCTGGGGGGGAAGGGGGGGCTGTTGAAATCACGGGAGTGTCTTTAGGGTGCTTTGTGTCTAGCTGGGACTGCTAGACATAGGCCTGCACCTGACCCATCATGGCAGTGTTTATTGAACTATGGTCACAAGTCATTAGTGAATCATGAAAACATTTTTATGGTTTGCAATTACCACTTTATTTAATTTTTAAAAGGATTTTATTTATTTATTTGACACAGAGAGAGAGAGAGCGCATGTCCATGCACAAGCAGGGAGAGGGAGAAGCAGGCTAGGCGGGGAGCTTGATGCAGGGCTCTATCCCAGGACCCTGGGATCATGACCTGAGCCGAAGGGAGACGCTTAACCAACTGAACCACCCTGCAATTACTACTTTAAAGAATGAATTAGGGTAATATAGAGTTGAAGATAGATGAGTGCATTGTATGTAATAAACTGTTGTTTAATGAAATTTTTTTTCTGTTTGCGATACATCCTAATCCTGCCTTTTTAACCTAAGGAAAAGTTGCTTCAAAGAGTGACATATTGACTTCTGGTCATGCCTAGTAACAATAAAATACATAAATAACACATTAACTGAGTGTTTCCCTTTTCATTCAGCTTCACAAACATTTGCCCGGTAAGGGTTACCAATCTGTTTGGGGAGCCAGCACATACACAGATGACTCTTGTACAGGGCAGATCAATATAGCATGTGATAGGAATGCAAACTGAATACTATGAGTATATGAGAGGAGGAGAATGGAGCAGCACTACTTAGTAGAAATATAATGTGGTCCACAAATGTGAGTCACATGTTATTTGTTTATTTTTTATAGAAGTATAGCTGACACACAATGTTACGTTAGTTTTAGGTGTTCAACATAGTGACTCCACAAGTCTGTACATGCTGTGCTCGCCACAAGTGTAGCTACCATCTGTCACATGCGATACTGTTATTGCAATACCATTGAATACACATAGGTAATTTTAAATTTTCTGATAGCCACATTAAAAAAAGAGACAAGTGAATTTAATTCTGATACTACATTTATGTAATTCAAATCCAAAACATCATTTCAACATGTAATTTTTTTGCATTCTTTTTTTTTTTTTTATACACTAATTCTTTACATTCCTTTTTACACACTAAGTTTTCAAAATCTATTATTTTACACTTAGCACATCTCAATTCTGGTTACTCACATTTCAAGGACTCAGTAGCCAGCGATATATGATGAGTAGCTACTGTATCAGACAATGCAGTTTTATAGAATGTAGGGAAACATTATGTAAGAGAAGGCCTAGAATGATAGGCTGTGCAGGGAACAGCATTCCACAATGAGAGAAAAGTTTAAACAAAGATGAAATAAGAATTTGTAAAAAAAAAAAAAAAAAAAAAAAAAAATTAAGCTCTTACTACATATTGGATCTATTCTGTGATCACTACTCTTATTAATTCATGTGACCTTCACAGCAGCCCTTTGAAGTAGTTACTATCATTATGTAGTGACTATATATCGTATAAACTATAAATTTTATGAACGAGGAAATAAGTAGTCAAGTAGCATGTATATATATATATATATATATATGTATGTATGTATCTGTCTGTTTATCTGAGGAAGACAATAATGGCCCTCCAAAGATATCCACATCCAGATTCCAGGAACTTGCAAATATGTCAGGTTATATGGGAAGAGAGAATTAAGGTTGGTACTCAGATGAGTTTAAGATGGGGAGATGCCCTGAATTACCCAAATGGGCCCAGTTAATCACAGGAGTCCTTTATATGTAGAAGAGGAAGGTAGAGAGGAGTATTTGACCCATCACATTGACTTTGAGACAGAAAAAAATGCTATGAGTCAAGGAATATATTGCCGGCCTCTAGAAAATGGAAAAGACAAGGAACCCGATTCTTACCTAGAACTTCCAGAAAGATAGCCCTGCCCAGTGAGACCAGTGTGGGAACTCTGACCTGTGAGATAATAAATGTCTCTTGTTTTAAGCTACTAAGTTTGTTACAGTAGCAAGGAAGAATAATACACTTTCAATATGGTAGGTTCTGGATAATGATACAAAATGTTTTTCTTAACCTTTTGTTCATTGGTAGCCATTTACAGGAATTAACTCAGGCCACTGTCTTTCTTAGATGTTGAGTTTCTTGATATTGTTTAGGTAGACAGTTTTTCTCGCAAATAGAAATATATGTACTAGTTGTGGTTCTGACTGAAATATTGGGAGTATGTAAGTACTTGATAAAGTGATAACTGCCCTTTTTAAGTCTGAGCAGTTTCAAGTTGCTAAGTCAGGGTATCATTTATGTATGAATTACCTTCTAGGTAAGTATACTTTACAGTTTTTTATGTAACTCTTAACTATCAGCCCCCAGATGTCACAAAGTTTATCTGTGGGTGATTAAAGTGAGTAAGACAAGAGATTGCCCACCCATACATAATAAAATCCTATTTCTCTACCTTCTGGAGAACAGTGAGAACAGCTTGGCCTGCAGGTTGATTGTCATATCCTGCCTCCTTCCCACCTACTTATTGCTGCAGAGAGGCGGGCCTTAGCCTCTCCTTAACGTTCTTGTGAGAAAAGGGCTTCCTTAGGTTAGTTCCATGGCAAACATGCTCTTAGAAGGAGAGAAGCTTCTATCTTGATTCTTGCTTGTATATGTTCTTTATCTTTCCTCTGTACTAACAGTGCAAAGATTTTGCTTCAGGGATATGTGTTTTATTCACCCTGTCATTTTCCTATATACTTAAAATACTACCTTTCTCAAAGTACTGACGTTTTGCAGTGCTCTGCAAACACATAGATATAGAGTGATTTTTTAAAAGAACGATTCCAGAGTTAAATGCTGGCTAAATGTAGACAACAATAGTAGAATTCATGGTGATGTGAAGTGTTTGTGAGTGTCTTTATTCTAACTTCAGAAGTGGAAAATTTATGCTTTTTCTGTTTGCCTGTACTCTGGGTGGTTGGTGAGTACAGCCTCATCTTCTGGAATTCTCTCTCTCTTTCTCTCTCTCTCTCTCTTTTTTTAAAGGTTTTATTTATTCATGAGAGGCACAGAGAGAGAGAGAGAGAGGCAGAGACATAGGCAGAGAGAGAAGTAGGCTCCCTACAGGGAACCTGATGCTGGACTTGATCCTGGGACGGGGATCACGTCCTGAGCTGAAGGCAGACGCTCAGCTGCTGAGCCACCCTAAGTGTCCCTTCCGGAATTCTCTTAATGGCTCATTCTCCATATGATTTTTCTGCCTTTATCCTCAGAGACTCTAGGCCATGCTGATTGCTCCTGAGTGATTACAGGTGCTTTTTGCCTGCTAAGCAATCCTTAAATGTAAAAACCAGGAATTAGGTGCAAGACAGATAAGGAGATGGTGATTGTGTTTTGCAGAGAGATTTTCACTTGCAGACTTTTAGGTATTTTCAAATTCTAATTTGATTTGATGCATTTAAGTAACAAGTCATGCAAAAAGGTTAAATTGATCCATTTTACAAGAGTTTGATGTGCAAACTCATTGCTTGTGTAAGGTAACCTATACCTGAGGCCAGAAGAGTGGCACACTTTGTCCCACTTGGTTTCTTGTCCCCATCTCTGGATCTTAGCTACACCAGACTATTGGCATGTTCAGACACATCCTGTACAGTAAGAGACGGCACAGAACAGTGGTCTGGGTATTGAGTCTGGAATCAAACACCCTGCATTTGAATCCTAGCTTCCTCATCTTTTAGCTGTGGATCTTAACTTTTTTTTTTTTTTTTTTTTTTGGATCTTAACATTTTTGTGGCTCAGTTTCCATATTCAAAAACAGGTGTATAATAATAATTATTTCATAAAGTAGCAAGGATGAAGTTAGTTAATACATGTAATGGGCTTAAACAGTCCTTAGAACATAGTATTCAGTAAATATTAGCTCTTATTTTTCATTCATCATTTGCTTTTCTACCATTCTTAAGCTATTCTTAGGTTGTGTAGTGTTCCCCCCCCCCCACATCTATTTAAAATATTCTGTATCCTAACAGTCTTAATTGCTTTTACAAAGCTGCCTTATAATTTTTAGTTGTGAGTCTAACCTTGGCTATAGTTGGAATTGCCTATGGATATTGAATACTGATGCCTGCAGTTTCGGTCTTTGCTAGAGTTGTCTTGTAGTAGCTTTGAGAATGGATTGTTGAATTTCCAGAAATTTTCTATTGGATTGTTAAAGTATTGGTAGCTTAAAATCAGCCATAGTGGGAATATTTACACTCTTGAAATTGGCAGATACCACCACAGCATTTCTCTCAATCTGTTTGGTATTCCAGTGATTTGTTTATAAGCTTCTCTAATTAGATGTTGAGCTTTTTACTAGAGTATATTAGTTTGCTAGGGCTGCTGTTACAAAGTATCATGGACGGGGTAGCTTCAAAAACAGAAATTTATTGTTTCACAGTTCTGGAGGCCAGAAATCCTAAATGAAGGTGTTAACAGGGTTAGTTCCCTCTAAGGGTTGTGAGGGAATGATTCTTCCAGGCTTTTGTCCTTGGCTTATAAATAGTTACCTTCTTCCTCTGTCTCTTTATATTGTCTTTCCTCCTACGTGTGTCTCTGTGTCCAAATTTCACTTTTTTATGAGGACACTAGTCATACTGAACTAGGGCCTAACTTAAGGATCTTGCTTGAACTTGATTATCTCCATAATCAAGGAACTTACCTCCAAATAAGGTCTTACCTTACATAAGGAACTTACCTCCAAATAAGGTCTCATTCTGAGGTGCTGGTGGTTAGGACTTCCACTTAAGGATTTTAGGGGGACGCAATTCAACCCATAACATAGGGCAGGGAACTTCTTTCTTCTTTTTCTATGCTCCTCTAGTGTTTACACAGTGAAGATTTGTTTTTGTTTTTTTTTTTTTAACAATTTTTTAAATTCTTTCTTTCTTTCTTTCTTCTTTCTTTCTTTCTTTCTTTCTTTCTTTCTTTTTCTTTCTTTCTCTTTCTCTTTCTTTTCTCTTCTCTTCTCTTCTCTTCTCTTCTCTTCTCTTCTCTTCTCTTCTCTTCTCTTTTCTTTTCTTTTCTTTTCTTTTCTTTTCTTTTCTTTCTTCTTTCCGATAGAGAGTGAGAGAGGCAGAGACACAGGAGGAGGGAGAAGCAGGCTCCATGCCGGGAGCCTGACGTGGGACTCAATCCCGGGACTCCAGGATCGCGCGCCCAGTGCCAAAGGCAAACATCAAACCATTGAGCCACCCAGGGATCCCCCTACAGTGAAGATTTGTTGAATGAAAAAGGAAACACCAGTTAGCTGGTGTGTTGCGTATTATTTTTTATTCATTGTACCATGAGTTCCAGATAGTCGTCAATTTGTTGATTTTTTTTTTTTTTTTTTGAAGTAGCTCTTTCTGGGCATAATATCAGAGTTAGTATTTATAGAGAAAAACTTTAGGAAGATTAGTTATTTTAGGTTATCTGAGGCAGGCTTGAGCTTATTAGTGAACTCAAAAAGCATATGATCTGAGTGAAATAGTCTTGATTTTGTGTCTGTTGCTGAGAAAATGCTTTTAATCATACATGAAAAAAATGAGATGAATTTCCACTGATCTGAGACTGTTTTAATGCTAAAAATCATCTTCAGGATTATGTAAGACTATGGAGCTCTGAGGAAAGTAGCATTTTGTTTTTGTTTTTGTTTTTTTTTTTTTTTGCTTTTTCTCAAAGGCAAATATAATGTCACATAATGCTTTTGTGGTATTTATGATTGAAAAAACATATTTGGAAACAGGAAGTATAAATTATTTTTTAAAAACCTATATGTTAGGATGATTATATATAATATTGTGGATAATATTTAAACTATGATTGTCTCAAAGTGTGTATACTTGGATGTGCTTTTTGAAGTTAAATTTTTTTTTTTTTTTAGATTTTTAAAATTTATTTATGAGAAACACAGGAGGGGGGGGGGGCAGAGACACAGGCAGAGGGAGAAGCAGGCTCCATGCAGGGAGTCCGATGTGGGACTCGACCTGGGTCTCCAGGATCATGCCCTGGGCTGAAGGCGGCACTAAACCACTGAGCCACCTGGGCTACTCCTGAAGTTAAATTTTTTTTTTTTTTCAAGAGGAGATACTTCTCCACACCATTGCTTTTTTCTGAATAAGTACTGGAATTAGAATCTTATCCCAAAAATGTATTTGAAATACCCATTTGAGGGGCGCCTGGGTAGCTCAGTAGGTTAAGCTTCTAAATCTTGATTTTAGCTCAGGTCATGATCTCTGGGTTGTGAGATTGCCCTGCCTTGGACTCCTGCTCAACACAGGGTCTGAGATTCTCTTCCCCTGCTTCTCCCCCTGCTCATGAGCTCTCTCATGAGCTCTCTCATATAATTATATAATTATAATATCCCCCTGCTCATGAGCTCTCTCTCACTCTTTCTCTCTTAAATAAATAAATAAGTCTTTAAAAAAAACCCACGCATTTGCACAAGAATTTGTTAGTATAATTGTTTTTTTAATAGAAAAATTTTAATTAGAAGTTATAAAAGCTATATTTTTAGTTTTAATCAAGTGTAATTTACATGCAATAAAATTTACACATTTTAAGTGAGTCTTTCATGTCCAGCTTCTTTTAGCATAATGCCTGTGAAATTCATCCATGTTGCTGTGTATCAGTAGTTTTTTTTTTTTTAATTTTACAATAATACTGCATTGTAAGAATATACCAAAATGTGTCCGTTCATTCACTGGCTGAACATTTAGGGTTTTGCCTATTTCCAGTCAAGCTGATAAGAACATTTGTATACTAGTTTTTTCATGGAAATGTGTTTTTATTTATGGGTAGATACCTAGGGGATTGAAATTGCTCAACTGTATGGGTAGGAACGTACTTGAATGTATAAGAGACAGCCAAACTATTTTTTCACAGTAGTTGCCCAGTTATATACTCCCACAAGCAGGCTGTGAGAGTTGTAGTTGCTGTACATCTTTGCCAATCCTTGGCCTTGCAAGTCTTTTAAATTTTAGCCCTTATAGCGAGTGTGAAGAGGTGATTCATTTTGGATAAACTTTTTTTTTTTTTTTTTTTTGATGACCAGTGTTTTCATGTCCTTATTGGCTATTCATGTATCTTTTTTTTGCCCATTTAAAAAAATTGGGTTGCTTTTCTGATTGTGCTATAAGAATTAGAATTCTTTCTGCATTCTGAATAAAAATCATTTGTTAGGTATATGTATTGTGATTATTTTCTCCCAGTCTGTGGCTTGCCTTTTTTTAAAAATTAATTAATTAATTTATTTATTTTAAAGGTATTATTTATTTATTTATGATAGTCACAGAGAGAGAGAGAGGCAGAGACACAGGCAGAGGGAGAAGCAGGCTCCATGCACCAGGAGCCCGACGTGGGATTCGATCCCGGGTCTCCAGGATCATGCCCTGGGCCAAAGGCAGGCGCCAAACCGCTGCGCCACCCAGGGATCCCCGCTGCGCCACCCAGGGATCCCTGTGGCTTGCCTTTTAA
Organism: Canis lupus dingo; assembly: GCF_003254725.2. Classification (NCBI taxonomy): domain Eukaryota; kingdom Metazoa; phylum Chordata; class Mammalia; order Carnivora; family Canidae; genus Canis; species Canis lupus. The sequence goes on along the minus strand of NC_064245.1, from coordinate 26,386,266 downwards.
GTTTCTTTCTTTTTTTTTTTTTAATTAAGTCTTTATTTTTATTTTTTTATCTTTTAAGATTTTATTTATTTACTTGTGAGAGACAGAGAGAGAGAGAGGCAGAGACACAGGCAGAGGGAGAAGCAGGCTCCATGCGGGGAGCCCGACGTGGGACTCCATCCTAGGTTCCCAGGATCACACCCCGGGCCGAAGGTGGCGCTAAACCGCTAAGCCACAGGGGCTGCCCGCCTTTTAATTTTCTTGATGATCTTAGGAAAACAGGTTTTATTTTTGATGGAAGTCAAATTTGTCAATTTCCTTTTTTTTTTTTTTTTTTTTTTATGATTAGTGCTTTTGGTGATGTAAGAAATCTTTTGCCTGTTTCAAGGTCATGAAGATTTTTGTCTTATGTTTTCTGCCAGAAGTTTTATAGTTTTAACTTTTGACTCTATTAAGTATTTTGATTTAATTTTTGGGCATAGTATGAGTATAGGGATTGGAGATTCTTTTTCTCCCACATAATTACCAGTTTTCACATCAGTAGTTGAAAAGACTGTTCTATCCACATCGAATTATGTTGCTGCCAAAGGCTTTATTTTGAATTTAAATTTGGAAAGTGACCTAGAATTTTATGTTTTTATGGTAGTTTAGACACTGACTTTCTAGGATGTCATTTTTAAAAGTGTGGTGTTTTTTGGTCTCAATAGTTATTTACATAGAGTTAGAAACATAGAGTGGTTGGGATAGGAGCTTTAGAATCCCGCTGTGCCAGCTTCTCCCTAATAGACCCAATTAGAGGTGAATATAAAATAGATGGCTGTGTGTATGTACGTGGGTTTGTGAGAGAGAAATTAAGCTAAGGCACCTGTGGAACATCCAGGAAAGCACATCAATACATATTGCACAATTGGTACAGTCTTAAGTAATCAGTTTTAGAGTTTAGTAACTTCTGTTGTTAATTTTTCTTTTGTTTAAAAAATAACCTGAGTATAGGCAAGACTTTCTACACCTTTTTGTTTTCTTGTCTTTGAAGACTGACATTTAGGTGACCATTGAGTAACTTATTTTGTTTCTTGTGAAATGAAAATGCTTTGTTTCTATTTAAAAACCTTTCAAGCATCAGAAATAGGTGAGATGGTATGGGGGTGTGTGTGCAGTGATTTCTGAAGTCACATGTGAGCTTTTCCTTTCTTCATCTCTGTTCCCTCAGAGTGCAAAAGTGCTACTGGAGACCCATCTTAGTAGCTACTGAGAATATTCCTTATTGCTGACATGTTTTTTACTCTGTGCCTGTCCTGCCAAATTACATCTGTCCTAAAGCTCTCCTCCTTTTATCCCTTTTCATTTGAGTACACGACTACCCCTTTCTCTCATTCTTTAGTAGCAGTAATAGTAGTAATAATAGTGACAGTAGCTAACTATATTTTAGATGCTATTGTAAGGGCTTTATATTTACTAACTGATTTATTTTTTTTAATTTATTTTTTATTGGTGTTCAACTTACCAACATACAGAATAACCCCCAGTGCCCGTCACCCATTCACTCCCACCCCCCGCCCTCCTCCCCTTCTACCACCCCTAGTTTGTTTCCCAGAGTTAGCAGTCTTTACGCTCTGTCTCCCTTTCTGATATTTCCCACACATTTCTTCTCCCTTCCCTTATATTCCCTTTCACTATTATTTATATTCCCCACATGAATGAGAACATATAATGTTTGTCCTTCTCCGACTGACTTACTTCACTCAGCATAATACCCTCCAGTTCCATCCACGTTGAAGCAAATGGTGGGTATTTGTCATTTCTAATAGCTGAGTAATATTCCATTGTATACATAAACAACATCTTCTTTATCCATTCATCTTTCGATGGACACCGAGGCTCCTTCCACTGTTTGGCTATCGTGGCCATTGCTGCTAGAAACATCGGGGTGCAGGTGTCCCGGCGTTTCATTGCATCTGTATCTTTCGGGTAAATCCCCAACAGTGCAATTGCTGGGTTGTAGGGCAGGTATATTTTTAACTGTTTGAGGAACCTCCACACAGTTTTCCAGAGTGGCTGCACCAGTTCACATTCCCACCAACAGTGTAAGAGGGTTCCCTTTTCTCCGCATCCTCTCCAACATTTGTGGTTTCCTGCCTTGTTAATTTTCCCCATTCTCACTGGTGTGAGGTGGTATCTCATTGTGGTTTTGATTTGTATTTCCCTGATGGCAAGTGATGCAGAGCATTTTCTCATATGCATGTTGGCCATGTCTATGTCTTCCTCTGTGAGATTTCTGTTCATGTCTTCTGCCCATTTCATGATTGGATTGTTTGTTTCTTTGGTGTTGAGTTTAATAAGTTCTTTATAGATCTTGGAAAGTAGCCCTTTATCTGATAGGTCATTTGCAAATATCTTCTCCCATTCTGTAGGTTGTCTTTGAGTTTTGTGGACTATTTGTTTTGCTGTGCAGAAGCTTTTTATCTTGGTGAAGTCCCAATAGTTTATTTTTGCTTTTGTTTCTTTTGCCTTCGTGGATGTATCTTGCAAGAAGTTACTGTGGCCGAGTTCAAAAAGGGTGTTGCCTGTGTTCTTCTCTAGGATTTTGATGGAATCTTGTCTCACATTTAGATCTTTCATCCATTTTGAGTTTATCTTTGTGTATGGTGAAAGAGAGTGGTCTAGTTTCATTCTTCTGCATGTGAATGTCCAATTTTCCCAGCACCATTTATTGAAGAGACTGTCTTTCTTCCAATGGATAGTCTTTCCTCCTTTATCGCATATTAGTTGACCATAAAGTTGAGGGTCCACTTCTGGGTTCTCTATTCTGTTCCATTGATCTATGTGTCTGTTTTTGTGCCAGTACCACACTGTCTTGATGACCACAGCTTTGTAGTACAACCTGAAATCTGGCATTGTGATGCCCCCAGCTATGGTTTTCTTTTTTAAAATTCCCCTGGCTATTCGGGGTCTTTTCTGCTTCCACACAAATCTTAAAATAATTTGTTCTAACTCTCTGAAGAAAGTCCATGGTATTTTGATAGGGATTGCATTAAACGTGTACATTGCCCTGGGTAACATTGACATTTTCACAATATTAATTCTGCCAATCCATGAGCATGGAATATTTTTCCATCTCTTTGTGTCTTCCTCAGTTTCTTTCAGAAGTGTTCTATAGTTTTGAGGGTATAGATCCTTTAGATCTTTGGTTAGGTTTGTTCCTAGGTATCTTATGCTTTTGGGTGCAATTGTAAATGATACTGACTCCTTAATTTCTCTTTCTTCAGTCTCATTGTTAGTGTATAGAAATGCCACTGATTTCTGGGCATTGATTTTGTATCCTGCCACGCTACCGAATTGCTGTATGAGTTCTAGCAATCTTGGGGTGGAGACTTTTGGGTTTTCTATGTAGAGTATCATGTCATCAGCGAAGAGGGAGAGTTTGACTTCTTCTTTGCCAATTTGAATGCCTTTAATGTCTTTTTGTTGTCTGATTGCTGAGGCTAGGACTTCCAGTACTATGTTGAATAGCAGTGGTGCGAGTGGACATCCCTGTCTTGTGCCTGATCTTAGGGGAAAGGCTCCCAGTGCTTCCCCATTGAGAATGATATTTGCTGTGGGCTTTTCATAGATGGCTTTTAAGATGTCGAGGAATGTTCCCTCTATCCCTACACTCTGAAGAGTTTTGATCAGGAATGGATGCTGTATTTTGTCAAATGCTTTCTCTGCATCTAATGAGAGGATCATATGGTTCTTGGTTTTTCTCTTGCTGATGTGATGAATCACATTGATTGTTTTACGGGTGTTGAACCAGCCTTGTGACCCGGGGATAAATCCTACTTGGTCATGGTGAATAATTTTCTTAATGTACTGTTGGATCCTATTGGCCAGTATCTTGTTGAGAATTTTTGCATCCATGTTCATCAGGGATATTGGTCTGTAATTCTCCTTTTTGGTGGGGTCTTTGTCTGGTTTTGGAATTAAGGTGATGCTGGCCTCATAGAACGAATTTGGAAGTACTCCATCTCTTTCTATCTTTCCAAACAGCTTTAGGAGAATAAGTATGGTTTCTTCTTTAAACGTTTGATAGAATTCCCCTGGGAAGCCATCTGGCCCTGGACTCTTGTGTCTTGGGAGGTTTTTGATGACTGCTTCAATTTCCTCCCTGGTTATTGGCCTGTTCAGGTTTTTTATTTCTTCCTGTTCCAGTTTTGGTAGTTTGTGGCTTTCCAGGAATGCGTCCATTTCTTCTAGATTGCCTAATTTATTGGTGTATAGCTGTTCATAATATGTTTTTAAAATCGTTTGTATTTCCTTGGTGTTGGTAGTGATCTCTCCTTTCTCATGATTTTATTAATTTGAGTCTTCTCTCTCTTCTTTTTAATAAGGCTAGCTGATGGTTTATCTATCTTATTAATTCTTTCAAAGAACCAACTCCTGGTTCTGTTGATCTGTTCCACAGTTCTTCTGGTCTCGATTTCGTTGAGTTCTGCTCGAATCTTTATTAACTCTCTTCTTCTCCTGGGTGTAGGATCTATTTGCTGTTTTTTCTCTAGCTCCTTTATGTGTAAGGTTAGCTTTTGTATTTGAGTTCTTTCCAGTTTTTGAATGGATGCTTGTATTGCGATGTATTTCCCCCTTAGGACTGCTTTTGCTGCATCCCAAAGATTTTGAACGGTTGTATCTTCATTCTCATTAGTTTCCATGAATCTTTTTAATTCTTCCTTAATTTCTTGGTTGACCCTTTCATCTTTTAGCAGGATGGTCCTTAACCTCCACGTGTTTGAGGACCTTCCAAACTTCTTGTTGTGATTTAGTTCTAATTTCAAGGCATTATGGTCTGAGAATATGCAGGGGACAATCCCAATCTTTTGGTATCGGTTCAGACCCGATTTGTGACCCAGTATGTGGTCTATTCTGGAGAAAGTTCCATGTGCACTTGAGAAGAATGTGTATTCAGTTGAGTTTGGATGTAAAGTTCTGTAGATATCTGTGAAATCCATCTGGTCCAGTGCATCATTTAAAGCTCTTGTTTCTTTGGAGATGTTGTGCTTAGAAGACCTATCGAGTATAGAAAGAGCTAGATTGAAGTCACCAAGTATAAGTGTATTATTATCTAAGTATTTCTTTACTTTGGTTAATAATTGATTTATATATTTGGCAGCTCCCACATTCGGGGCATATATATTGAGGATTGTTAAGTCCTCTTGTTGGATAGATCCTTTAAGTATGATATAGTGTCCCTCTTCATCTCTCACTACAGTCTTCGGGGTAAATTTTAGTTTATCTGATATAAGGATGGCTACCCCTGCTTTCTTTTGAGGACCATTCGAATGGTAAATGGTTCTCCAACTTTTTATTTTCAGGCTGTTGGTGTCCTTCTGTCTAAAATGAGTCTCTTGTAGACAGCAAATAGATGGGTCCTGCTTTTTTATCCAGTCTGAAACCCTGCGCCTATTGATGGGGTCATTAAGCCCGTTCATGTTCAGAGTTACTATTGAGAGATATGAGTTTAGTGTTATCATGATATCTATTCAGTCCTTGTTTTTGTGGATTGTTCCACTGAACTTCTTCTTAAAGGGGAATTTTAAGAGTCCCCCTTAAAATTTCTTGCAGAGCTGGTTTGGAGGTCACATATTCTTTCAGTTGCTGCCTGTCTTGGAAGCTCTTTATCTCTCCTTCCATTTTGAATGAGAGCCTTGCTGGATAAAGTATTCTTGGTTGCATGTTCTTCTCATTTAGGACCCTGAATATATCCTGCCAGCCCTTTCTGGCTTGCCAGGTCGCTGTGGAGAGGTCTGCTGTTACCCTAATACTCCTCCCCATAAAAGTCAGGGATTTCTTGTCTCTTGCTGCTTTAAGGATCTTCTCTTTATCTTTGGAATTTGCAAGCTTCACTATTAAATGTCGAGGTGTTGAACGGTTTTTATTGATTTTAGGGGGGGATCTCTCTATTTCCTGGATCTGAATGCCTGTTTCCCTTCCCAGATTAGGAAAGTTTTCAGCTAGAATTTGTTCAAATACATATTCTGGCCCTCTGTCCCTTTCGGCGCCCTCGGGAACCCCAATTAAACGTAGGTTTTTCTTCCTCAGGCTGTCGTTTATTTCTCTTAATCTATCTTCATGGTCTTTTAATTGTTTGTCTCTTTTTTCCTCAGTTTCCCTCTTTGCTATCAACTTGTCTTCTATGTCACTCACTCGTTCTTCCACCTCGTTAACCCTCGTCGTTAGGACTTCTAGTTTGGATTGCATCTCATTCCATTGATTTTTAATTTCTGCCTGATTAGCTCTAAATTCTGCAGTCAGGAAGTCTCTTGAGTCCTTTATGCTTTTTTCTAGAGCCACCAGTAGCTGTATAATAGTGCTTCTGAATTGGCTTTCTGACATTGAATTGTAATCCAGATTTTGTAACTCTGTGGGAGAGAGGACTGTTTCTGATTCTTTCTTTTGAGGTGAGGTTTTCCTTCTAGTCATTTTGCTCAGTGCAGAGTGGCCAAAAGCAAGTTGTATTGGGAAAAGGAGAAAAAGAGAGGAGAGAAAGAAGGAAAGAAAAGAGAAAGAGGAAAAAAAAAAGGAAGAAAAAAAAGAAGAAAAAGAGAAAGAAAAAGAAAGAATGGGGAAAAAGGGGTGGGGGAAGGAAACAAATCAAAAAGCAAAACAAAACAAAACAAAACAACAACAACAAAAAAAAAAAGAAAGAAAGAAAGAAAAAAAGAACCAAGGGGGAGTATCTTTTGATTCTGTGTACTTTAAGTCCCTTGGTCCCCTGGAACTTGTCCGTCTAGCTGGTCTTCTGGGGGAGGGGCCTGTTGTGCTGATTTTCAGGTGTTAGCACTTGGGGGAGCTGTTCTGCCCCCTGCGTGGTGCAGGGCTCAGTGGGGTTGTTTACCCCTTGAGGCCCCTGGAGGAACAACCGCAGTGGCGGGGCCAGCTCTGGAGCCCTGGATTCAGCCCCCGCAGTAACTACGGAGCTCTCGGTCTGCAGGGCCTGGAGGCTCCGGGGCGGGGCCGCCGATCTGCTCAGCTCGGGGCAGGAGCGTCCTTGCTGTCCTGGGCCCTCCTGGCCTCTGCCTGTCCCGGGGGAAGCCGGATCCTGGGCTGTGTCCCGGCGCCCTGTGCTCCGGGCCTGCGCTGGTGGATTCGCGTTCCCGGGCCGCGCAGCCCCCTCCGCGGAGCCGCCGCCCGAGCCCCCCGAGCTGCTCCGGGTCCCGCCGTGCGCGCTGCAGCCCTTAGGGAGCTCGGCGCACTCTCCCGGGGCGCAGGTGTCTGTTAGTGTCCCCGGGAGCCCGAGGGCATCCCCGCCCTCCTGGGTCCTGCTCCAACTCCCTGCGAGCCCCTTTCCGCCCGGGAAGGTCGGTGCAGCTCCTGCGTCTCCGGGTCGGGGCTCTCCTGTCCTGGGGACACTCGCCCCGGCTTTAGCCCGGCTCCTTGCGGGGCCCCTCCCCCTTGGAGGCCTTTTATTTCTTTATTTCTTTTTTCCCGTCTTCCTACCTTGATAGAAGCGGGAACTCTTCTCACTGTAGCATTCCACGTATTCTCTCTTTAATTCTCAGGCCGAATTCATAGATTTTCAGGATAATTTGAAGGTTTTCTAGGTAATTTGTTGGAGATAGGTGATTTAAGGACCCTACTCTTCCACCATCTTGCCCCTCCTCTACTAACTGATTTAAACTTCACAAACATCCTTTGAGGGAGCTGCTGTTATTTTAATACAGATTTTATAGATGAGGAAGCTGAAGCAGAGAGATGTTAAGTCTAGGGTTCCACAACTGGTAAGTGGCAGACCTGGGATTTGGTCCAGACTTCCCGGCTCTGAGGCACATGCTTCTAACCACTGTGTTATAGAGCCTGTCAGGAAAAACATGAAGGAAGCAACCATTCCCATCCTTCATCTCTGTTTCTGGACTTAAAAAGGAATAATGTTTTACAGCATAGTCGACATATTATTTGGTTGATATTTCATGAAATTTTCATTCTTTTATAATGCATATTACAGTTTGTATTTCTATCTCTGGCACTAAAGTTTCTAACAAAAAGCATGTGTGTTTAAAACAAAATAGCTTTATTTCTAAAGCTATTACTTTACAAACCACAATCCCATGTGTCTGGTAGAAACCACAGGCCTTCCTAGCATGCAGTTCTTCTTCTGGGAAAGCATCTTAGAAGAGGTGAGTCTTGGCCCACTTGTAAATAAGAATGTGTGCAGATGGCTCGGATATGGTCTGTGGAGATGGGTGGTAAAAAGACCCATGATTGTGATGAGCTGAAAGTTTAAGAAAGGATGGAGGTTTTAAAATGTTTTCCAGAGAATTCATCCTTAGAGAAAATTTCCAGGGTCAGAGTAGAAGAGCTAGGAGGTCATGACTCTGGCCAGAAATGAATGGCTTTTCAAGGCCGTTTGGCTTTTTCTGTCTCCATTCCTCCCCCCTTCATGTTTTCCCTTTCCTTTTGGTTTTCCAAGTTCTCTAATCCTCTTAGTTTTTCCTCACCTCATTGTGGGAAGAAGTCCTTTTCTGTCAGGTTTGCCAAGACAGCTTGGAGACTTTTTGATGCAGCTTTATCATAAAGGAAAAAAAAGTAACAATCACGATAAAAGGAGAAAAAGTAAAACTGAAAGTCTAGAAAAAGCTAGGAACATTTTAGAAAGACGTGAATTTCCCTACTACAGACCTCTTACATTAAGGTAAAATCTCTTAACGCTTTTCTTCTCTTGAGGGGCACAGCCACTTTGGTTAGTTCCTGGGCCTTGGGCCTCTGTTGTGAGGCCTCAAGGAGCTTGCACAGTGAGTGAGAACTTCTCAGTCCTCCCTCTCACTCCCCAACAGGCCTGTCCTCTTTGGCTGGGGCTAGTGTGTGTCTTTACCTCCATTCTCTCTAATCCTGCAGGGGCCCTAGATCTACTTTTAGTTTTTGATTCCCAGGGGCAATTTGGCTCAGATTTCATCACCTCTGTTTGGTGGGGAGGACTGGGAGGAGGATCCTCCTGGTCTGCAGAATCTGATTTGTACTCAGCCTGCCTGTTGGTTGATCTAAAGCAGGCTTCCAGCTAAAATCAAACTTTGGGTCTTCCTTGCCTTGGTTCAGTGCTGGCTATGTGGACTGGGATAGAGGTCACCAACTCTCTTAAGAGGCTGTCTGTGTCATTGTGTCCACTTCCTTCTCTGGGCAACAAAAAATTTCCTTTTTTCATTTTGAAAATCTCTTATTCTGTAGTGAGTTCTTACAGAACTTTACAAAATCAAATGTGAACATAATCAGCTCATGTAAATGAAAAGCTGGAAGGTAGGCTTAGAATCAGGCATGGCTGGATCTAGGAGCTCTTTTCCTTTGTCTCTTCCTGTGTTCACCTTCCTCTCATGTTCCACAAGGTGGCAGGATGGCTCCAGCCATTTGGTCACTGGACTCCTAGACTCCCAGGTTCAAGTCTAGGGAAGTGGATGAACCTTTCCTGGGAGCTCCTGCATAAATTCTGTGGTCCATTCTTTTCTTTCTCTTGCTCTTTCTTTATAAACAGTTTTGTTTTTTGAAGAGGTAATATGTTCTAGTGGTTCAAAAATGTAAAAAGTATTTTAAGCATGTGGAGTGAAAAGACTTTCGTATCATCCTTTTTATTAGTAGGAAACACCTCTTTTTGTCTTATTTAATGATTTCTGTCCTCCATTCTGTCTTGCCTGATAGTAAAATCTTGTTCACTGCTTTCTTTTTATTTGTATTTGACTAGTATATTCATCTAGACAATTTTTTTTCCAGCTATCATTTTATTTTTGACCTTTCTGAATTACTTTCTTGTTAGTTTTACTCCTTTTTTGTAGCACAGAGGGGTTTTTTTTCCCCTTGGTAATCCAATCTGAGATCAGCTCTCTTTTAATAAGGAAGTTTACCCCATTTACATTTGTTTTTGGGCAGATATATCTGTTATTAACTTGTCCAGATCATTTTATTCTCTGTTTTTATATCTTTTGAAGCATCTATGTTACCTTTTTCTTTGCTGTTTTTGTGTCTAGTTTTTCTGATAGTTGTCAGGTAGTGGTTGGTTTCATTATTTTAGTTTCACATAATGCTCCTAGTCTCCATATAGTTCTGTACTATAAGTGACGATAAAATTAATGAATTTCATACTAATTCTAATAGACATTGTAACTCTATTACATGGCCTGTTTTATTCATTCTGGATGTGTATTGGATTCTATTCTCTGAGGAGAGAATTAATCACTCAGCCAGGAAGCTTGGAACTCAATCAGTATTTTTATCATCAGTAAGAATGCTGTCAGAAGAGGATTTGTGAGTTTTCCTATAGCAGATTGTCAGCCTTTAACAAGGCTCTTTTTGTCTATAAAAATTATAGTTTCTAAAGTTAGCACAGATCATAAAATTGGTAGGCTGACATTTGTTTGGTCGCAATTGAACAACGTTAAATCAACATCTCTGTAGGTGGTCTGTTGTGCAACACCAGAGAGTCATCAGTTTTATGTTTAGGTTGACATTAAAAGATATTATTTGGTCTGAAGTTCCTTAATTTTAGTGTGGGTTCCACACTTGTTGAGAGTTTTATCGCCATTTAATTTTTCCAAAACAATATATTTGGCAACAGAGAGGCATGTTACATATGAAAAGGATTTTTAAAAAGTAGAAATCTTAATTTAAAACAGTCCAGCTTGGTATACCCCATGTAATAACTGAGGCTCCTCTTTTGACTATATTCCTTCCATCCAGCACAGAAGGGGCATCACCACCCTGGATCTAGGACATAGCATAGCCTCTGTTCAGCCTCTCCCATTAAGGAGGCTTCAGCCCCAGCTACAAACAGCCTCTGTAGAAGGTGGGAAGGGGAGAGTGTTTTTAGAATTTTTTAGTCTCAGGTCAGTTACATGACCATAGTTGACTTCCTTTATTTGGAGTGGAAAGGTACTTATACTGTCCACCTGTAACAGAGCAGCTGAAACATACACTGTTGTTGGAGATTTCCTTTTCCTCTTTGTACTCTGATCCTGCGGTGACTGCCAGTTTCATTCCTGTAGACCTACCATTTTCAGTCTGCAGTCGGCCTGTGAATCACTCTGAAAATCCTTTGGCAAATGAAAATGCCCCTTCTCCCTTAACTTCCTGTGAATTCAGATTTAATGCACTCAGGACATGGGATCTGTGCTCTTAATGTGTGGTGCAGGTGATTCTGATGCAGGTATTCCACAGGTTAGTTCAAGGAAATCAAGATTGACAATTCTGTGCTTAATGTGGAAGTTTTACTAAAATCTAGTTTGACAAAATTCTGGTTGGGTATCACTCATTATGTACACAGTGTTTGAAGTAGACATTTGTTTCAAAGAGAGTGATTTAATTTACCATAACTTTCTCCAATTAAGAAGTCTGGCAAAACACAGATTTTATAACTCCAACCAGTTTGTGGAAAAAATGTTTGCATGAAGATGTTCAATATACAGATTGCAGAACGATGAGTTTAACACTCTTGTAATGCTTCCGTGAAAGCCTCAAGGATAACTGACAAGTCCATTCTTATCAAATTTAATAGGTTTCTAAATCCTATCTGCTTATCAAACAAAACGTTAATTAGAACAGTAATTGAGTAACCAGCTGCCTTTTGCATTCATTCCAGGAATTTGTACAAAATCAGTGTGGAGCTCATGTAAGGTCATTCACTGCTTTTTGAATTGCTAAATAATAACTTCTCTACAGGTTTCTAAAAATCCAAGTATTAAGGGAGTCTAACAGGAAGATAAAAATTGATAAGAGATTTGTAATAGTCTGATACTCTCTCTCTGGTGGATTAAGGTGAAAAAAATCCTTCTTCAGCACCACAGATGGGAGAAAATCCTCCCTCTTAGATTTCTTCCCGGATCAGCTTATGCTTGCCTAGTCTTGTAGTAGAACAGAAAAAGCCTTTGGAGCTAGGTATGCTGGCACAGATTTTCTGGGGGAAAAATAAAACAACAAACCACTAAGAAATCAAGCTTCTAACTAAGCAACACAGAACATCATGACAAGTATGATATATCTGAGGAATGCAAGGATTTTTCAGCATCAGAAAATATGAGTAATATATAAAAAAATTAAGTGAGATATAAGCCATGTGATTATTTTAACACATGTAGAAAGAACATTAAGATTCAGTAATCCTTTATGACTAAAGATTTTTCTCCCCCTAAACTGAGAATCTTCCTAAACCTTGGCCAATGAGTCATTTATTCCAAAACCTATAGCAAGCTTCCTACTTAAGAGTGAAACTTTAGAAGCTTCCTATTATTATCAGTCAGAAGACAATGGATGCCTCTTTGCATTGTTTTTTTTTAAAGATTTTATTTATTTATTCATGAGAGATTCAGAGAGAGAGAGAGAGGCAGAGACACAGGCCGAGGGAGAAGTAGGCTCCATGCAGGGAGCCTGACGTGGGACTTGATTCCGGGTCTCCAGGATCACACCCCGGGCTGAAGGCGGCACCAAACCGCTGAGCCACACCGGGGCTGCCCTCTTTGCATTATTTTTAATCAACACAGCCTGAAGGTCTTAGCCAGTAGTGTAATGAGATAGGAAAAAGAAAAGAATAGAAATTGTAAAGGAGAGATAAAAATATCTTTTATTTTCGAGGTGATATTAATATATACATAGACAATACAACAAAGGAAATTAGAGTATTTAGTATAGTTGCTGCATATAAAAATCAGTAGGTTCTGTATACTGTGATAACCCTCTAGTAAATATGTTTTCTTTTATAGTAATGTTAATGTATTATAATATATTAGATATAATATATTTAAGAGTCAGCAAACCAAAGAATATAAAACATGGAGAAAATTAAAGAATGTTATTGTTACATAGAAAAGACATAGAAGAGTTGTGCTGTCTTTAATAGTAGGATATCTTGATTTGTTAAGATATTTTACTCTACATTAATTCATTGCGTATCCAGTCAAAATCCTAATAAGGATTTTACTCACTTGACAAGATGAACCTAAAATTTATAAAGAAAATCAAAGGCCCACCAGTAGTCAAGACAGTCTTGAAAAGCAAGGGGTCTGGCCACACTGATACCAAGCCATGGCCGTTTAGATACTATAGTCCTGATACAGATATATACAAAAAGATCAGTGGAACAGGATAGAGAAGCCAGTAATAGGGTCACACATATACAGAAACATGATATGCATTGGAGGCAGCATTATGAAGTGGTAGGAAAAGATGGAATGTTCTGTAAGTGTTGTTTTGAACTTTAATTGATAATCATATGGAAAAATCAAACTATATTTCTAACTTCATACCATCCTCCAATATAAATTCAGGTGAATTTAATTTGAAAAGCAAATCTTAAAAAATTCACTGGAAAATATAAGAACTAATGGAATACTTAGTACTTGAAAATTAACAGAGGTTCATCTGTCTTCATGTATAAATCTTATAATACTGAGTGCAAAAGCAAGTTTTAGGAGGATAGGTGTAATAAAGTACCACGTACATAAAATCTAAAACATAAAACAATATCTTGCATAAAGATGCCAAGGTATACTGCAAAGTATGAAAACAAATGTAGTAATATATACCAAATAAGAGATAGTATTTACCTTTTCACATGGTAAAGAGATGAATATGACTGTGGAGGGATGTGTGCAGTGTTTTATTATTTATTTAATGTAAAGTTCTATTTTTTAGATGAAAATGTTCTAAAGCAACATGGAATAATAAATGTTAATAACATCAAGTGAGAATCCAATAATAAATGGTTGAATAAATTACAGCTTTTACATACTATGAAATATTTTCCTGCCATTAAAAACAAATAGTGTAGTAGGTCACTTTATGTGAAGGGATTTCCAAGAGTTACTGCTTATGAAGAAAATAAGATACAGAAAAGTTTCTGTGAAGTCATCCCACTTTTATAAAATAAGGATGTGTATAATATATGCTTGTGTATGAACATATGAACATGAAAAAAAAAAAACAGGGAAGGATTCATTCTGGGCTGTTAACATGGGTTGGGAGTGAGGTGATGGGGAAGGAGAGGGGGAGGAGAAATGGGGAGCCAAACAAAACCAAATGAGACAGAAAGTGTATTACCCAGCATGGGTGATATGGTTTTGCTTATGTACTTACATAATCTCATACACACACACAAGCACAGTTTTAAAGAGACTACAGAACCGCCTTTAAAAAAAAAAAGATTTTATTTATTAATCAGAGAGAGAGAGAGCACGAGAGGAGGGCATCAGAGGGAGAAGCAGACTCCTGGCTCAGTGGGGAGCCTGATGCAGGGTTTGATCCTGGGACTCTGGGTGGAAGGCAGTCTGAGCCTCCCAGGTGCCCCTGTAGAACCTCTTTAAATAGAGAGTGAGAGTTTACCTAGGAGGAATTTGCTACATTGGAATGGAGACTGTGGTAGAAGTGGACTTTGCAAAAAGCTAGCCAGACAATGATGCCATTTCAGAGAAAGATGTTTCTTACTGGTAGAGTATTTAAACAGATGATGCAATTAAATTAAAATGATGCTTTTCCATTTTCCTCCCTTTTGTATTAATCTAAGTAATTGACTTAAATTTCAATGAGTTCTTGATCATCACAGTGCACTACTTGATGTAAAGTACCAGTGGTAAAAGGAGGAATTATATTGTATGAAATGTCAAACAGGGAAACTTTAGATCTTTCTCTCTTTTTTCCTGCTTGGGGAAGAATGAAGAATGAATTTTTTTTTTTGGTCAGGCCAGGGTCTAAATATAGATAGTTCAAGATTATGAATATTATCTTTGAAATTTTCATTTTTTTTCTTTCAGTGTGCGGGATGACAGAATTCGAGTAGAAAGGATGGATAACGTTTATTTTGAATACAGCCATGCTTTCCAGGCAGTTACAGAGTTTTATGCAAAAGATGCAGTTGACATCCAAGGTAAATATTTTATATGTGTTAGCCTTAATGTCCTCAAATTTAACCCAGTTTTGAGATTTGGATAAAGGGGGGGATCCCTGGGTGGCTCAGCGGTTTAGCGCCTGCCTTTGGCCCAGGGCATGATCCTGGAGTCCTGGGATAGAGTCCCACGTCGGGCTCCCGGCATGGAGCCTGCTTCTCCCTCTGCCTCTCTCTCTCTGTGTGTGTCTATCATGAATAAATAAATAAAATCTTAAAGAAATTTGGATAAAGGTGCAACTTTGACTTTCAATTTAATGAAAACTAGGCAGTTACCAGTAAATAACTGGCAGCAGTAGAGGCACTAGTTGTGTTTTTTTTTTTTAATATTTTTTAAATTTATTCATTCAGAGAGAGAGGCAGAGACACAAGCAGAGGGAGAAGCAGGCTCCATACAGGGAGCCCGACGTGGGACTCGATCCCAGGTCTCCAGGATCACACCCCTGGCTGCATGCAGGTGGCGCTAAACCACTGTGCCACTGGGGCTGCCCAGTAGAGGCACTAGTAGAGCAGAGAGGCACTCTACTGCGTTCACTTCTACTGTGTTCTGCTGCGTTCAAAGTGTTCACTTTCCTTGCACTCATCAAAAAGACCCCTACAGCTTCTTCCTTTGTAGTTAAAACCATTTAGTAACTTGATGTTTTTAACATATTCATTGGAGTATAAGGAATTACTGGCCAACCTTCACGTTTGCTTCTCTTAAAAAAATGCCCATTATTTTCCTTACTATTTTATAGAGTATTTGGGTAAATCTGATAAAGGCTAGCATTTCATTAGATTGATTGCCACAATTTTATTTTATTTTATTTTATTTTATTTTATTTTATTTTATTTTATTTTTATTATTTTTTTTGATTGCCACAATTTTAATACCAGAACATTAATGCTAGGGTATTAATATGTTAAGTAACTATTGTTTGTCTAATGTACAGGTCCTCAGCCAGGTGTGCTTGACTTGGTCTATACCCCCATCCTTCCTGCTAGTCCAGCTTGCTCTGTTAAGGGTCATTGTGATATCTTATCACATGCTTCAGGGCTTTCACCATTAGACTGTAGATAGATCTGTCTCCCCTTGGCTAACCCACAGGCACCAATGTCTTGTTAGCATTTCTCTCCCCAACATTTTGTGTCTCATGGTGCCAACTTGAATCGAGTGTCTGAGAGGGTAACCCATTCTCAGACAGTCTGAGATATCACCAAGGGATTGTTTTCTTATGCTCCAGTAAAGACAAGACTAAGTCCCAGGACTCCCCTAAGTGACTTTTGACATCACATTCACTTAGAAGTCTATAGGATAGGAAACCTTAGCTCACCAGTAGGGGGCACTTGTTCCTGTTAGTGGGAATAGTCCTCCACAGGGTTTGTAGTTGTCCGTAATGCCTTTGAGAGCCTAAGTCCTTGTGCAAACTGCTTCTCTCCACCCACACTCCCTGCCAAGTACAGGTCAGCTGCAAAAACAGGAGATACTCATCAGAATCTACCCAGGCATAGAAGTCTCATGCCATGCCAACTTCAGAGTCAGTGTACTCCCAGGCGGCCAACAATTCTAGAATCAGGTGTTTATAATTCTTTTTAGCCCAGATGCGATTTATTGGTTTCAGGTCATTCTTACCATATGCAATGTTACCTCCATAACACATTGACACTTTATCAGGTTTCCTGGGGAATAGAGCTAGAAAGTTAAAAGATGAAATTCTCAGAACAGGGAAGAGTTTTACTAGCTCTTTACTTACACCTTGGTTTTATAGAAAGCCACAATTGAAATTAATATATTTGGTATTACTGATGTAGAGGATATTTTGTAATTTTTTTTATTTCTGAAAGTAATAAATGACTATTGCAAAAAAAAAAAAAAAAGACGGTCCAAACATAGTTGTGCATAAAGAAAAAAAGTGAAAGTCCCTCTTCCCAAATCTTTAAGAATTTTTATAGGTACAAATCCATATGTTTGGGCATACATACATAAATCTGTATATTTCATATAACTTGGATTTATTCATTCAGCCAGTTTTTTATTGACTGCCTGTTATATGAGGTATCACACATACAATAAGGAATAAAAAAAAAAATTCCTGCCCTTCCGGAGTTCACATATACATGGAGATACATACAATAAAATAAGTTAGTGTGTTTGAAGGTGATAAGTGTTATGAAGAAAGTAAGGTAGGGAAGAGAGTGAACTTTGGAATAGGGTGGTAAAGTAAGGCCTCACTGAGAAAATGGCACTGGAGCAAAGACTTGAACAAAGATGGAAGGAGCTGAGGGGTAAAGCCATACAGGTGAAGGAACAGTGTTTTAGGCACAGACAGCAGTGAGTACAACATATCTAAGTGCATGGTATGTTTGAGGAATAAAAGGAACCTGGGTGCTAGAACAAGGTAAAAGAAGATAAAGATGTGAACTTAGAGATAGATAAAGGGAAGGTGGAAGGCAGATTGTAGGGCCTGAAAGACCTGTAAGGACTTGAGCTTCTCTCAGTGATTTGGGGGGTGTGTGAGGACTTTTATTAGCAAAGTAGTCTAATGGTCTGATGTACATTTTTAAAAGGATTCTTTTGGCTGCTCTGTTGAGAATACCCTGTAGGGCACAAGAATAAAGCCTTTGAGAGACCAGATGCTGCTGAGAGATAAGAGTGATTGTACAGCTTTTTTTTTTGCCCTCACTCAGCAGCATATTATGAATAGTTTTCTGTGTCTATACAGATAGCTGTAAGTCATTCTTGTTAGTAGATGCATAATAATCTGGACTTAACAAAATTTATCTATTACCCTACTGATACTTAGGTTATCTGTAGATTTTACTAATACAAAAGATTTTTAGCTCACTTCCTTGTATATACATCTTTGGCATGCATTTTAGAGTATTTCTGGGTCAAAGGGGATGAGCGTTTTATATTTTGAAAAACTTGCTCTACAAAAAAATTTATTTCACCATTAGAAAATGCCCATTTTTGGCAGCTTGGGTGGCTCAGCAGTTTAGCACTGCCTTCGGCCTGAGTCGGGCTCCCTGCATGGAGCCTGCTTCTCCCTCTGCCTGGGTCTCTGCCTCTCTGTCTCTCATGAATAAATAAATAAAATCTTAAAAAAAAAAAAAATGCCCATTTTCCCATGATCTAGGTACTTGAAATCTTCCACATTCTCCTAAAAGGCAATTTTAGGAGGTATTGTCTATATTATTATTTCAATAAGCATAAACTAAATTTCACATAACTTACAGTTTTTAATAATGGTGAACAGTAACTTTAATGGAAGTATATATTCTGTTTTTTAGCTTCACAAAGTTTTTCTGGCATCATTAACTTGGAGAAACCTGTGATTTGCTCTTTGGCTGCTGTAATAAGATACCTCAAAGAATTTAACTTGGAAAAGGTGCTTTCCAAACCCAAGTAAGTGATTTCTCAAAAATAAAAAAAAAGGGGGGTAGAGTTATATTAAAAATATTTTCTTTGAAAAAAATTTTTTTTTGGTTTAAAGTTCACATGCATTCATTTAGAAATAAGAGCATCTGAGAAATTTGACACTACTGCCTTTTATCTTTGATTATTGGCTGACAAAAAGTGATCTTCTATTTTCTACTGTGTGTCAATATTAAATCATATGACTGAATATAATATGTCCAGCCTGAGCCTTTTATATAGTCTATAAAAGGATTTTTTAAGTCGAATTTGGTAAATACTGTACTCAGACAAGTTCACATGCTATAAATAGAATATGCTTTTTTTTAAAAGATTTATTTACTTTAGAAAGAGAAAGCGCAGGAGTGGGGGAGAAGGAGAGGGAGAGGGGGAGAGAATAGCGAATCTTCAAGCTGACTCCCTGCTGAGTACAACATAGGGCTTGATCCCAGAACCCTGAGATCATTACTTGAGCTGAAATCAAGAGTCAGATACTTAACCAACTGAGCCACCCAGGTTCCCCAGTAGAATATTCTATTTGGGGACAAGGGTGAACTGTGTGGGTACTATTGGTGAAAAATGTTAAAATATTTATAGAATCTTTAAGATTCTGTCAATTCGTATTCATATAGCTATTTAATATACTAAATACTAAAGCACAGTTAATTGACAAGTATTATTAAGTGGAGTTAAGAAATGGTATTAAAAAAAGAAATGGTATTAAAAAGCATTCATAAAACTTCACTGCCTTTCTTATTTTTGGTTTCAGTTTTTATTTCATAGACCATAAAGTTGGAGATTAAGAGGGATAGCTACTAACATAGCTGTTTTAAAAGAGTGATTAACTTTGTGGAGTTCAGAGATTTAAAACTCACAGTTGACATTCTAGGAAGATGTTAGTTTAAAAGCTATCGGAATGAAAAAAGTAGTGGGAGAATTTTCTTGCCTTTCTGTGTTTCACCTTCACCAGCTCCTTGGCTTTGGTTCTGTGAAGAATTACCCTTTATCATTTTGATCCCTGATTAGTAAGCTTCTTTCTCTGCTGCAGAGGTGGGCAGACAGACAGGAGCTATCTCACTAAAATGGTCAAATATGAATTAGGGTAAAAGAGGTGGTACTGGTTTGAAATTGTTGGGGAGGGTACAAGAAAAGCAGGTCCCTTGGGAATCTTTTTGTAATGTCTTTTTTGGTGTGTGTACTATTTAGGATAGAAAAGAATACCATTTCTCTGAAAACAATTTTGTCCTGTTTAAAGTCAATCTAAATGTCCATCAACAGGAGAGTGGATTTATTGTGTTATGTTCATGCAGTGAAATGTCATACATCAATGAAAATAAATGGACTGGAGTTACATCAATTTTTAAAAAATCACGTTAACATTATATTGAGCCAAAAATCAAATTACGGAAGGGGACACAGTACACACCATTATATGAAGTTAGAAGCATGTAAAAAAGTGATTACTTAAGTAGTGCTTAGGAATATTGCTTTAGAATACATGCATACATAGGGCAGATATAAAGACATAAATGGAAATGATGAGCAATAAATTCAGAAGAGTGATTTCTTCCAGTGGAGAAAGAGAAGAATGAAGGTTGGTGAGGGAAATGGCACAGGGGAATTCTAACTGATGTTTTATTTTTTAACCTAGGTACTGTATTTATCTATATATGTTTTAGTATGACTAAAATGTTTTATGAAAAAGAGTATCAGCTTGGTATTATATTTAATTGGGTTGCACTTTAAGTTCTAGTAATGGGAGACTTAGCAGACATTGATCCATATGGTTGACTCTGTTCAGTTCCAATAAAAAAAGGATGGCAAACTGCCTACCATTTGACTTCCTTAGATACGGAGCCCCTCTGAATGAGGTAGAATTGTTGATTAATAGCTTGTCCATTAAGACTTGTTTCTTTTCCTGTATCACCAAGGAATAAAGTATTGATTTAATTTAATTTTATTTTAAGTATTAATTTTAGAATAAAATGACTTTTTAAAAGAATCAGGCTCTGATACTTTTAGAAGTAGATGAATTTGGGTATGAAAACATTGTACCCTCCTTACATTTAAACTAAAAATAATATTGAATAGTAAAACATGTTTATTTGTACTGAAATTAAATTGGTATGTTTTTAAGTTACCTAATTCGATAAATTAGCCTGATTCTCAAATTTATAAAGTTTTTAAGAATTAGCATTTTTATTGGTGTTGGAAATGAGTGTTTTGTCATTTCAGAGGACTTTTATTAAGATTAATGTGGTCAGAACTTCACATAGGTTTTGACTTTTTTTTTTTTTTTAAGATTTATTTATTCATGAGAGACACACAGAGACAGAGACACTGGCAGATGGAGAACCAGGCTTCCTCCTGGGAGCCTGATGTGGGTCTTGATCCCGGAACCCCAGGATCATGCCCAGGTTTTGGAAATTTAGAAAAGAATGACACAAAATCCACCCAAGGTAAACTGTAAGAGCTTAAAGAGCTTTTTTTTTAGAAGACTTCTTACAATAGGATGATAATGTACAGTGTTTACTTTCACTAGTGAAAGGGAATTTTATAACTATTTTAATGATTTCTAATGGGTAGAGACCAGAGATGCAACTGAATAGCCTAAAATGCACAGAGTATCCCAATAATTATTTAGCCTCAAATTCAATAGTCCAAAATCAGACACCACAAGAGAAGAAACTACAGGCTAATATGAATATGGACATAAAAATCTTCAAAAAAATACAAACAAATAGAATCTGATAATATGGGATTTATTCTAGGACTGTAGGTTTGGTCTAACATGTTGAAAGTCATTTAAAGTAATATACTGTATCAGTGTAATAAGAGATTAAA
Source organism: Canis lupus dingo (assembly GCF_003254725.2). NCBI lineage: Eukaryota > Metazoa > Chordata > Mammalia > Carnivora > Canidae > Canis > Canis lupus. The sequence continues at coordinate 26,365,165 of NC_064245.1, read as the reverse complement.
AATTACAGGACCATCCTGACAGTTAAAGCTCCCTTTCATGATAAAAATATCCAGCAAAAAGCTAGAAAGGAAGGTCCTTACCCTGATAACAGTGATCAGTGAAAACCTAAGATCCTAGCATCATACTTAATGGGATAAAGAGTTAATGCTTCTCATCTTAAGAACAGGAATAAGAAGAAGCAGTGTTTTCTCACTTTTGTTGAATATTGTCCTAGAAAGTCTAGCCAGGGCAGTTAGGCGAGAAAATGAAGTAAAAGGCATCCAAATTGGAAAGAAGTACAACTGTTAATTGCAGTTAACATGAAGGTACATACAGAAAATCCTAAAGAATCCACAAAAAAGATTAAAGCATATAAAATGAGTTCATGAGGTTGTAGGATATGAGATCTGTATACCAAAATGAAAATCAACTTTTTATCTATAACCTTGCAATGAAGAATTGAAAAATGAAAATAAAATAATCTCATTTATAGTAGTATCAAAAAGAATAAAATAATGCATTTAACAAAAGAGATACAAAAGATGTATTCTGAAAACTCTAAAACACTGTTGAAAGAAATTAGAAGACCTGAATAAGTAGAAAGGCATCCTAGGTTTGTGGATCAGGAGATTTAATCTTACTAAGAGGGCAGTATTCCCCAAATTGATCTATAGATATGGTGTAATTGTATCAAAAATCCAGTCAGTTTTTTTTTTGCGGAAACTGACAGACTGATCCTAAAATTTTAAGAAAATTCAATGGCCAAAGAATTGCTATAACAGTTTTGAAAAAACATAACAAAATTATAGATTCATATTCCTGTTTGAAAACTTGATGCAAGGCAACAGTAGTCAAGACAATGTGGCACTGATATGAAGACAGACTTACAGATCAATGAAATAGAATCGAGAGCAGAAATAAACTGTGCACGTATTGTCAATTGATTTCCAGCAAAGGTGTTAAAGCATTCAGTGGTGGAATATTTTTTCCCCAATAAAAGGCCCTGTGTGAACCTTGGTTATTGTTTGACTTAGTGTTTTCTTTGGTTCTTTCTCTAGCTCCTGGATAACTGGTTATCTATGCAAAAGAGTGAGTTTTGTATTACCTTACCTCATGTCCTAATAGAAAATAACTCAAAGTGAACTAAAGACCTGTGTTTAAGAGCTGAAACTGTTAAGCTCTTAGGAGAAAACATAGTGTAAAAATCTTCATGAACTTGGATTAGGCAGTAGTTTCTTAGCTGTGACACCAAAACCACAAGTCGCAGAAGAAAAAACAAAATATTGGACTTCACGGTGAAAAATTTGCTCTTTAAAGCCTACTGTCAAGAGAATGAAAAGACAACCCACTGAATAGGAGAAAAACTTAGCAAATCCTGTATGTGGTAAGAGACCTATATCCAGAATACATGAAGAACTCTTATGAGTCAACAGTAAAAAGACACATAGCCTAGTTTAAAATGGACAAAGAATCTGAATAGGCATTTCTCCAGAGAACAGGTACAGATGAACAATAAGCATGTGAAAAAATGCTCAGCATCATTAGGCATCAGATAAATTCCACTCAGAACCACAATGAGATACTACTTCATATCCACTAGAATATCTACACAAATAATTTAAAAACCCAGACAGGTGTTGGTATGAATGTGGATAAATTAGAACCCTTACACATTGCCAGTGGGAATGTAAAATGGTTGTAACCAACTTGGAAAACAGTGTGGTAGTTCAAGTTTCACAGTGTTTTCCTTGGACTTAATCAGATAATCTGACAATTCCACTCCTAGATGTGTGCTCAACACAAATGAAAACATATGTCTACACAAAAATTTGTATGACCGTTTATAACATTATCATTCATATAGCCAAAAAGTGGAAACAACCCAAATGTCCATCCATTGGTGAATACATAGATATAAAATATGAGATATGCATAAAATGGACTCTAATTGAACCACAGAAAGGAATGAAATGCTGGTTCATGCTACAACATGGATGAACCTTGTATATATTATTTTAAGTTAAAAAAGCCATCACAGGGATCCCTGGGTGGCGCAGTGGTTTAGCGCCTGCCTTTGGCCCAGGGCGCGATCCTAGAGACCGGGATCGAATCCCATGTCAGGCTCCCGGTGCATGGAGCCTGCTTCTCCCTCTATGTCTCTGCCTCTCTCTCTCTGTGTGTGACTATCATAAATAAATTAAAAAAAAAAAAAAAAAGCCATCACAGAAGACCACACACACATGATTCTATTTACATGACATAGGCAAATCCATAGAGATAGAAAGCCAATCAGTGGTTTCTAAGAGCAGTTTGGGTTGGGGGGAAATGGAGAGTGACTGAATGGGTATAGAGTTTTTTGGGCAGGTAATGCAAATATCTGAAATTACATAATGATGATGATTTTTACAACCTTGTTAATATACTAAAAACCATTGAATCGTGTACTCCAGATAAATGATGTGGTATATAAATTATATTTTGGTGTAATAGATATACATCTATACATGTGTATATTTAAACATTATTAGTACCAAATTGGGAAATCCTTGTCTGTCTATTTTACTTACACTTCTAAAGCAATACCCTTATAAGGGTACCCAGTGCCCCATGTATTTTGAGGCATTTCCACTCTAGTTGGTTGGAGGCAACTATTCTAAGCCCTGTGTGTTTGATCTGCTTATTGTTTGATCTAGTGTTTTCTTGTGGCTTTTTCCCTGACTTTATGGAGGTTCCCTCATACCTTTAAGGATTGGTACCTGATAGAAGCCTTGAGGGGATCCTTCTGCACATCTTTGGAGCTCTCTCTTGTATGCAGCTCTGTCATGTCTGGCTTTCTGTCTCACAAATTGTAGTTTCCTTGGTCTCTCCAAAGAGTCAGTCATAATGTTTATCTCATTTATTTTTCTTTTCAAGAGAGCACAGTTCTGTGCTATCTGATGTCTAATATCTGGTAACAGTTTTTAAAAAATATAAATTTGTTCAGTTTCCTAATTGTCCTTTAACAATTAGAAAAGGACAATTCGGGATGCCTGGGTGGCATCTGCATTTGGTTCAGGGCTTGATCCCGGAGTTCCAGGATTGAGTCCCACATCAGGCTTCCTGAAGGGAGCCTGCTTCTCCCTCTGCCTGTGTCTCTGCCTCTCTCTCTCTGTCTCTCTGATGAATAAATAAGTAAAATCTTAAAAAAAAAAATTTAAATTTAAATTTAAAATTTAAATTTTTTAAAAAAATTTAAAAATTTAAAAAATCTTAAAAAAATCAAATTTAAAATTGATGCATTTGATGTTTAATGAATGAAAACAAAAGTCAGGAACCGTAATTGGACATTACACATAAACAATAGAAGAAAGAGATGTATGAGGTTCCAACAGCTATCGTGAACAATGCCTGTGTTTTAAAACTTCCAGAAAATTAATTTCACTTAAAGAACAGGAAAAGAACCAAATTCAGATTTTATAGAAAGTTATTATGAGAAGAAACAATAGGATCAGATAATGTCCTTACAGAAAATGAATGGATGCCAGAAAGATGTCCACAAATGGAATAAAAACTATACTACTTCAAAATGAGCTAAAAGACATTAAGAAAATGATACTGGGTGAGCAAGAACAAATGAGAATGAGGAATAGGAAAGCTTTGAAATGAGATGGTAGGATTGAAGAATGAACTGTGTATTCAAGAAGATAAATTTAGAGATGAAGAGTAAAGATCAAGAAGGAATAATTGAATAAACATAGCACATATACTTTAAGATAACTAGAATTTGAATAGTGCAAAAAAACAAAAAACAAAAACAAAATGGTTAACATAGCAGACCTGATGAGACAAGTAGAAAGATCTACTTGCGGGCAGCCCGGGTGGCTCAGCGGTTTGGCGCCGCTTTCAGCCCAGGGCCTGGTCCTGGAGACAGGGATCGAGTCCCGCGTCGGGCTCCCTGCATGCCTGCTTCTCCCTCTGCCTGTGTCTCTGCCTCTCTCTCTCTATCTCTCATGAATAAATAAATAATCTTTAAAAAAAAAAATAAAGATCTCCTTGCAAGCTTGACCTTTGGCATTTGGGAAAATTCACAACATTCTCTGATAAGAATGGCTCACTGTCTCTAAACTTTGCAAAGAACATGATTTATTGCTAACTACTTGCTTGTTTCTGGGAGATGGAATTTTGATAAACATAAGGGAGAAGATGCCTGTGTGACCAGCTTCCAGTATAAACTCTAGGTGCTAAGTCTCTAATGAGCTGCTCTGGTGGACATTTCACATGTGTCATCACAACTCGCTGCTGGGGAAATTAAGCATACCCTGTAGTAACTCCACCAGGAGAGGACTCTTGGAAGCTTGCCTTTAGTTTCTCTAGACTTTGCCGTGTGTCTCTTTTCCTTTTTCTGATTTCCTTTGTATTCTTTCAGTGTAATAAATCATAGCTCTGAGTACAGAGTCCTGTGTATCCTCCTAGAGAGTCACTTGGGGACTCAATTATATACCTTTCTTATTATTTTCCTCTCATATAATGCTTAGCAGCTTTTAGGAATGTAAAGATGGTCATTTTGTTTAATTACAAATCAATTAGAAGTGAATCTACAATAAAACTGAAGTCTTCTCAGATAATAGTTTATAACCCATAAGTTAAGCTGACCATGTAAAGGTTAGACAGATGGTGAATATCTGAATTCTGAAAACTGTACATAGAGAACTATTTTCCACTATTGATTTCATATGTAATGTGTAGTTTGAGTTTTGTTTTGTTTTTTTTGTCTCACCCTTCAAATTATATTTACCTGAGATCTTTGTAGGGGGTTGGTCTTTTAGGTAAGATCACCTTTAACTGCCTATGTCTAAATCAGAAAAATTGGTTTTCATTTTTTTAGAAAACTAGGGTAGGAACGATACAGCATCTTAAATTTCTCTGGCAAGTTTTCAGCAAGGATATTTCCCTCCCATTGTAAAACCTGGGGGAGGGAGGGGAAGTGTCTTTTGTATTTTTTGTTGTCTGAAATATATTTTTTAAAGATTTTATTTATTTATTCATGAGAGGTATACACAGAGAGAGGCAGAGACACGGCAGAGGGAGAAGCAGGCTCCCTGCAAGGAGCCCGATGTGGGACTTGATCCTGGATCACACCTTGAGCGGAAGGCAGATGCTCAACCGCTGAGCCACCCAGGCATCCCTTTCACATTTCAATCCCTATTTGTAGGATTTTTATCCAGGTTCACACAGCATGAATTCTAGCCAGGCATTGTTTATGAGGTTCATTTCAAAGCATTCAAAATTTGCTTTTTTCCCAAAAGGATAAATAATTTAGAGTTGCTTGAGTATTTCGTATCAGTGATCATATACTGTTGAATTCCTAAGGATGCTGGCAGTTACAACCCTGAGTTCAAAAAAACATATAATTCCTAATGGAAACAGGCACTGACAGAAGGAAATTTCTTTTGTATTTGGGAAGAAGAGTCCCGGTTCCAGAATACATTATTAACCAAGCATAGGGGAAACCCAAAAGCATATTTAGTTCTTATGTTGCTTGATAATTATTGTTCCATAGGAATCATTCCAGTTTAATTTTGCCCATTGGTTAATCTCTTTTTAAAATCAATGCAGATGTCAGTTTTAAATAAACTCTTTGCTTCTCACTATATCTACTTTGAGATCTAGGGGACTTGTTCAATAAAGGAAAAAAAGTAAAAGCAAACTATATGCACAGCTTATGAATACTGTTAATAAAGGAACCTGTACTTTTTCTCTGAAGGTCTAGTTTTGTGAGCTAACTTAAGACAATTTGATTCTTCAGTTTTTTGGGTTCTTTTTGGTATTGTAGATATCCAGTAATTGTATTGCGTAGAAATACAGGTGCGGGCTCTAAGACTCCTCCAGTGCTCTCTATACTAGGGTGTGTGTTAGTCCAAACCATATTTTGTCACAATATACGTTTTAGCAAGCAGGCACTAAAAGCAGTCCTGTTAATTCTTCTGTATGCTCCATGAAATTCCAATTCTTTTTAATGTTCTGACTGTGCCTTGCTTCAGAGGTTCATTTGAGGCACGGTAGGAGCAGGATTTCACTTTTAGTTGGAGTTAGGTGACAAAACTCTCAACTAAGTGGTGGAGCAAGGATGCTTTGAGAATCCTAAACCTAAGACTCCACTCTTCAGCATATGGACTGTTGGGTTTATTAGTTCTTGTGAGGGTGAAGCACACTGAACAGTACTTCTGGATAGTCCACAGATCTTAATGCCACTTATTTATGTTACAGCTTTGCTGTTCTTGGGAGATGAAGACAACTAGCTGAGATGTTTTTAGAAAAGCCTGTTGGATTATGGGTTCTTGATGAGTCTTTCTCTCAAACCAAATGAGCAGGGATCCCTGGGTGGCGCAGCGGTTTGGCGCCTGCCTTTGGCCCAGGGCGCGATCCTGGAGACCCGGGATCGAATCCCACGTCGGGCTCCCGGTGCATGGAGCCTGCTTCTCCCTCTGCCTGTGTCTCTGCCTCTCTCTCTCTCTCTCTCTCTGTGACTATCATAAATAAATAAAAAAAAAAAAAAAAAAAAAAACAAATGAGCATCCCTGTAGAGTCTGTGTTTGATTAACATTCTCATGTGTTAATCCCAGCTAGAGTAGTAGGTTCAACCTAACTGTTAGGAACAGGAGAAGGAAATGACTTTTATCTAACACGGGAACTGGCTAGATATCAACTCAAGTCCAGGCTGTCAACTCTTCCAGCTTGGATCTTTGACCATAAAGGTGTGGGAACACCTGTCATCTATAGCAAATCACTGCTAAATGATTTGAATACTTCTTTTTCTTTTCTTTTCTTTCCTTTTCTTTTCTGTTCTTTTTTTTTTTTTTTTTTAATTCATGAAAGACACACACAGAGAGAGAGGCAGAGACAGACAGAGGGAGAAGCAGGCTCCATGCAGGGATCCCTATGTAGGACTTGATCCTGGGACTCCAGGACCATGCCCTGGTCCGAAGGCAGGTGCCAAACCACTGAGCTACCCAGGGATTCCTAAATGTTTCTTCCTGAAAATAACATTTTACATTTTATTGTCCCTGGGTGTTTTACAGACATTTCTGTGTTTGAGGACTCAAAGGAAACCAACCAGCCAATCCATACTGGCTTCTCCATAGGAAGATGGCAGACATTTGTTGAGCATCTGTGTTCTGCTAGGCTTAGCAGGTGCTGCAAGATGTATGACATAAGTAACTCCTGACATTAAGGAGCTTAGATCCATTAATGAAGATTCCAGAAGAACATGAAATTGCTGTAATACAAAGTATATTAAGTTAACTGCTATAAGAAGGAGTAAAAGAGCTACACACACCTGCTGTCAGTCAGTGTTGGAGTTGCTTCCTTCTAAAAATCATTAACAAGTTATCACAGAAACTAAGTCAAACTTGTCAGAGAAATCCTGCTGCTAACAGACAGTTCTCTCTAGGCAATATTCCTAATATGCTATAAGGTATTTCTTTTTCAGGGCTCTGGAGCTTTAGTTGGGGGAATCATCTAGAAGTGAAGGCATCTCTCAGCACTGGCTCTGATTTTAGGCTTTCGACTCCTGGATAAAGGCTTGTTTCCATAACTGGTTTGGGAACCTGAATTTTATTTAAATCTTATCACAGCCATGTGATAAGTGTAGTAAGTTTATAATGCAAACATTTATGCTTTTCCTCCAATTTTAGTGACTTGCCATTATTTTTCTTGCCTTTAAAAATAAGCTGTAAATCTGTGAGTGCTGTTGATATAAACATAAAGGAAATTGAATTACTATATTAGTCATTGATTACTTCTTAACATGAAAGATTGCTAAGGATAAAATTGGAATTTTGCATACACTTAGTAATCCTCACAAGTCAGTACTCAAGTCTGTTTGAAATTTATTGAACTTCAATCTCATTTGGGATAGTTGTAGGGACATAAGAAGACTGAAATCTTTGAGCTTAAGGAAATAGTTTTTGCTAGTTTTTCAGTTTTATACTCCACTGAAATGTTAGTTCCATTAGTGTGTGTTGTTAATTATAGAGTAAATACCATTTGTTGTACATATCAGAATGTTGATTAAAAGCTGTTAAAGTAAGGTTTATCAAGATGATCTCATGCTAAAGAATAAGGAGGACGTTTTAAAATATCTTGACATATCTTTCTAGCTAATTGCATAGCTTTTCCTGAAGATATCACCACATGCTCTGCTGATGATAAGACTATGTTTGGTTCTCTTCTTGGAAATGTCAAAGATGTTGGTACCATTTACTTCCTTGTGCTTGTTTATGGTGCAAGACAACTATCCTTTTGCATCAGTCTGTTTAATGGCACCAGCATCAATGGAAGACAGCATCCCAGTGAATACTTATTTTGCTCCTTTTGATTTGATTTTCTTTCAGATAACTCATTTTTGTCATAATGGTATTGGAATATTTAGTTTTAGTTTTTAAAATTTCTTTATGCACTTATATCATGGCTAACATTTCATTCTTTTACAGGAATTTTAAGCAATTTTCTGGTGAAATGGAATTTATGACAATTAATGGAACAACATTAAGGAATCTTGAAATCCTACAGAATCAGGTCAGGTAAACATAAAGGCTAATCAAGTCAAATGGTTTTGAAAAAAAAAATTGGAATAAGGTGGCATTCTGTTCTTAAGAGTGCAGGTGAGAATAAGAATATGGTCTTTAACTGATCACTCTGCCTGTCATCTGTTTATTAATTGATAACTGCGGGACCCATTTTTTTTGAGACTCAAAGATATGAAATACTTCCTGGGTGTTATTTTGGTAACTCTGGAGCTGTCCTTCTTAATTATTGAAGTGACATGCCCATGCTGATAATTTCTGTATCAAATATTTCTTTGGAAAGGCATTATCTTTGAAAATTAATATAAAGTAGATTTTTTGTCTGCTTGATAATATTTTTTCTATATACCTTTAACTTTTCACTGAAATGTCTTCAGTCTTATTGTCCAGCATATAAAACAAATTACTGTTATGTTGAGTTAGATTGTAAGATTAATAAATTTCATTTCACAAACTTCCATCATTATTTATTTGCTTTTTATTGATGAATTAGGAAGTTAATGGAGACATTAAATTGATGGCTTTCATTTATTATCACTTAGAAATAAGATACTATTTAATGTTCATAACATAAAGTCATAGAAATAAAAAGCAGTTCCAGATCATTTGATAAGTAGTTGAAAAGCTGAATCATCTGAATTAAATGATTTAAAGCTCTTCGGAAATATTTATTACTTCTGTGAATTAAAGTAAATGCTGAATTTATTCTCCTGACACCTAGATATGTATATTACTAACGAGTTTCTCTTATTTAATTTCTCTTTCTTCCAAGCTATCCTGGTGTACTAGAGTCAGCCTTACTTTCATTCTGTAATGAATGAAATTCATTACTTACTTTCATTTTTATCTTGTCATTACATTATCTGGAAGTTGAGAATTTTTCCCACAAATCTTTCTTCTCATAAACTCTCTATGCGTTCCCCAATTGGAAGTAAGTAGTAGGAAGAAAAAGACATTTCTTTTTTTTTTTAATATTCATTTATTTATTCTCAAGAGACACAGAGAGAGGGGCAGAGACATAGGCAGAAGGAGAAGCAGGTTCCCTGCAGGGAGCCCAGTGTGGGACTCAATCCAGGGACTCTCCAGGATCACGCCCTAAGCTGAAGGCAGACGCTCAACCGCTGAGCCACCCAGGCATCCCAAGAAAAGGACATTTCTTGGATGAAGAAGAGCTCATAGACTCTGAAGACACAGCTCTGGCATTCCTAGCTTTCTTTATTCTGCTACATCTCTCCCGTTCAAATCCTACTGCTTTGTAGTCAGTTCTGAAAATAAATTCCAAAGGCAAAAATCATTTATAATTAAAATACCCTTCAAAGTTCTTTCATTATTACCAGGACTTGGGCCATTATTAAAATAGAAGCTAAAAATTCACATCTTAGGCTTGTGTTTTTGTACTCTAGGTTGGCCTCTGTTACCATGGAACAATGGAAGGGGGTAATGGGGGCTGGGTATCAGGGAAAGCAAAGGAATAATAGAACTGTTTCTCTCCTACCCTCCCTCTCTTGTCTGAGCCTGGTTCTTCAGTGATGCAGGAAGTAACTGGAAAGTTATTCTTGTCCACTATCCTCTTTCTGGGACTCTTCACTGTGCTCAGGCCAGTGGGGCTCCTGTTTTGGAAGGAAGGGAGCCTTCTGTAACCTGTAGCTTCCATGTGTGCTCTGCTCTAAACCTCTAAGGCCTGGCAGCTGTTGTCATGCCTTTTATAGTTAATTTCTGCCAAGTGGCATCATGTGTTAATTATGAGTCATTTCCTCCATATTTGGACATAAGGACCCCAAGGGAGGGGACCATGTCTTAATATGCTGTTGCCAGTCATACAATGGAGTACATAGGAGGTATTCTATAAGTACCTGCTTGATGACTTGAGGGAAAAGGAAAAAGTTAAAAATACTTAGGTAAAAACAAGTTTATGTTCCAAATAAGATTTCAGCCTATTGACTTTTTTGTAATACAATGAAATCTTGGTTAAAATTAACTAACATCTCTAGTTAATTATAAATTTTCTTTTAGTTGTTCAACTTTGAAGTAGCAAAGCATAGATTGATAATTTTTTACTAAGGATTTAATAAAGCTGACTAAAATAAAATATTTCCAGGGTGAATTGCTAGAGTGCAGTTCCGTTTCAGTTCCATCTCCATCTGGTACCTTCTACCCGTTGAGTGTTTTCATGGGAGCATCAGTGCTTAGAACTCTGAGGATCTGGAGGATACTGAATTGCCAAAGGAAATTAAATGATCCTTGCTGTACTTCCCAAGGCAGAAGATGCTTAGGATGAACATATATTGTAAAAGATTTCTGAATATTCTTAGTTAACCAAATCCACACATAGACAACCCCTTTTCAGTGCAGATATCAATACATGTGTGTTCACATGTACATGCATTTGTCAGACATTAAATGAATAGCTACTATGAGCCATACTTTATGATAAGCATGTGTAACATTTAAAATTGGGGTACATTGAATAGTTAAGGCACATGAGCAACTAGCAATTTTGGTACAAATACAATGTCTAGTTAATAAAACTTTTCTTCTGTTTTTTTCTTAGACTGACATGAAAACCAAAGGAAGTTTACTTTGGGTTTTAGACCATACTAAAACTTCATTTGGGAGACGGAAGTTAAAGAAGTGGGTGGTCCAGCCACTCCTTAAACTAAGGTAAAGGGGATTCTTTTTTATGTGTTTAATCTGAAATTCTATAAAGTTGTGAAATGTATGTTAGTCTCCTTAAAACTAAGGTTACTATAGTTAATAGGAACAGAATTTTAGGGCACCGGGGTGGCTGAATGAAAGAAACAGTGATTCTTGGTCTCAGGGTTGTGAGTTTGAGTTCCATGTTGGGTGTAGAGATTTCTAAAAACAAATAAATAAACTTAAAAAAAGAACAGTTTTAAATTGGAGAAGATTTTATTTTGTATCTGTCAATACACTAATATTTTGGGGATAGTTTCCTTGCCCCCAAGAATGAGTCTGCTTGCAGATTGGAAGACATGGGTTGTGTCCAGGGCAGGTGAGTTATCCAGTTAGTTTGGGTCATCAGTAGCGTAAGAGAGTGGGGAGTAGGGAGCTCAAAAGTTGGGGCACTGCCTTTCATAGAGAGCTTTAAATGCTAGCCTGAGTTGGTAGCCAAGGGAAGTTAATTCAGTAATTCTGAGCATGGGAGTGATAGGATCAGAACTGGGCTTGTGTGTGGGAGGGAACAAAGTGATAGTGGGGTGGGCAAATTAGCAAGTTCCTTGGAGAGGTTCTGAAGGACCTGAGCTAAAGCAAGTAGGGATCTGAAAGAGGTCAGAAGGGAGATGTTTGGGAAAGTAGATGAGTATACTTGGAGCGCCTTCAGGGAAGGCAGCTGAATCTAGTGCCTAAAACACAGCTGTTTCCAAGTTTGTCTGCCCCTTGCAGTCCCTTGGGAAGCTTGGCAGATACTGATGCCCTTGTCTAAACCCCTAGAGAGTGTAATCTGTCTCCACTGTGGCCTGGAAATTGGAGTTTTTGATGCTCTCCAGATGATTCTGATATGCATATGAATTTGGAGACTCTGACCTAGAATGGTGCTTGTCAGTATGAGCCCCTTTAATGTGAAGGCTATATTATAGCATTCTTAGTATATACTGCTTTTTCTTACTCAAAATCATCCTTTGAGGTAGGTCTTTGAGAAGAGTAAGCAGATTCAGAGCTTCAATAACTTGCTCAATGTTTCACAGCTGGTAGAGCCCAGATTTAAAAACAGCATTGACTCCAGAGTAGAGCAGGCACTTAGATTATTTTCTGAATGACTTCCTAAATAGAGTGGTGAGCATGGTGTGGTGGTACAACTGCTATGTGTCAGCTCTGTCAACTGAGTGAGTCGGCCCACCGAATGCTTGAGTCTCGTGTCCTGTCCCATGTGCCTGCCTCCCCATGCCATGTTCTTCTCTTTGAAATGATAAACTGCCTCCTCACAGGGTTGCCGTAAGGAATAAGATGAGACAGAAACCCTAACTACCACTTTTTTTTTTTTTTTTTAAATTTTTTTTTTATTTATTTATGATAGTCACAGAGAGAGAGAGAGGCAGAGACACAGGCAGAGGGAGAAGCAGGCTCCATGCACCGGGAGCCCGACGTGGGATTCGATCCCGGGTCTCCAGGATCATGCCCTGGGCCAAAGGCAGGCGCCAAACCGCTGCGCCACCCAGGGATCCCCTAACTACCACTTTTAAGCTCTTTTTACAGGACAAGCACCATACTGGGCACCTTCTGTACATTGTAGCTTTTAAACTACAGAATAGTCTTGCTCTTGGCTGCATTTTACACTGAGCTTAGTACATAGTCATCTTTAGTAAAGGATAGCACATGTTGTTAGTAATAAGCTTTAAGGATGTTAGGATGGTGATCATTACCAAATCACTTTAAGATTTTAGTGGTTCACTCCAGTTTTTCTTCTTGACCATAAAGACCTTTGGGTGGGGAAACTGGGTAAAGAAGACATTCTGGAAGTGGAAGTATGGTTGACCCTTGAACAACCCAAGTTTGAACTGTGTGTAGATCCACTCACAGGTGGATTTTTGCTGATACAGTACTGTAAATATATTTCCTTATGATTTTCTTAACCTCTTCTTTCCTGTAACTTACTTTGTTATAAGAATACAGTATACAATACATATATAAAAATACATAGTGTTTGGCTATCTTATCAGTTAGGCTTCTGATCAACAGTAGGCTGTTAGTAGTTAAGTTTTGGAGGAGTTAAAAGTTATACTCCGATATTTGACTGTAGGGGGGGATGGCTTTCCTAATCTGCACTTTGTTCAAGAGTTCACTGCGCCTACTTGATGCAGTACTGAAATGAGGTAAGAATGCCTTGTGGAGCAAAAGCAGACAAGATGTCTTTCTGCAAAAAGTGTAGAAAGCCATCTACCTAAGTATCCATAGCACTTCTTGTACTCTTATTTGCTTGGTTGAAATATTCAGCAGAAACAGTCGGTAGAGACTTTTTCATGTAAATTAAAATTTTTATTTCTGTTGTTAAATTTTTTTTCTATTACCAGGATTAATTGGAGATAAACTCAGTAGACCATATTGTATGCTCTGTAGGAGCTGAATCATGTATCTTTTGGTATCATACTTTCCCAGAAAGGGCAAAAGAAAATATACCTGTGTTGAACACTGATGCTTTTCAAGTATCAGCTTGAAAACTCTAGACCATCCTAACACAGAGCTGATAACAAACACATAAAACTTTTTCCTTTGCCCCTTTAATTTTAGATCATAATTTTAAAACTTTTATCTTTCTAATTTACTAAAATTTATTTCAAAAAGAATTTGTTAAATATAATGGCACTTGCAACCTATTCCAAATACCTAAAGAAAGTTGTCAGCTGATTAGTCAGTGGTTCAGCTGTATGTTTATAATTGTTGATGCTAACTTGGGGCTCATGCAAATCACAGATCACATCAGTGTGGTTATCCAGGCTATATTCTGTCTTAAATGTTGGCAGCCAAAAGTTCATTTAGAGTCTGGTTTTCTTCTGTAGTGAGATCGTAGAACAGAAAAAAATGGTGACAAGGTATTTATTTAGCAAGGTAAGGTCAATCTCCCAAAGTTCTCCAAGAGCCCATTATTTGTTAGTTACCCACGAATTTTCTTAAATCCTTAAAGTTTTTGTTTTTGTTTTTGTTTTTGTTTTTCAGCCCATTTTAGTTCCTGGGGCAGTCACACAGTTCATAAATCCAGAACCAACTTTTTTAAGTTTCAGAAGATTTTTAACTCCTGATACTTTTTTTTTTTTTGTATAAAATGGTCTCTTTGGTGTAGAATTTTACTAGTGACTTTTAGAAAAGATAAATGGCTTTTATCCTATATATACTGACTGAGTCAAAGAATTTACTTAGATTATTGAGACTGGATTTTACTTTGTTGAAACCAAATTAGCTTCCCCCCCTTTTGTTGTTTATTTATTTTTTTTTTTGAGAGGCTGAAAGCCATTTTATTTTTCTATAATTTTAAAAATTCAAGTATAATTAACATACGATGTTATAGTAGTTTCAGGTGTACAATGTAGTGAATCAGCAATTCTATGCCTTACTCAGTGCTCATCATGATTAGTATAGTCTTACTCCTCATCACGTATTTTACGCATCTCCCCACCCACTTCCCTCTGGCAATTATAAGTTCTCTGTATTTAAGAGTTTGTTTTTTATAAATTGGTTATGCTTTCTTATGTGTTGTGATCTCTACTTTTTATCAGTTCTCCAGTTTTAGGCAAGGTGATTCTTCAGTGTAGTTTTCTGGCTTCTTCTTATAAATGAATGTCACATTGGCCAGTCATTAGTCCTAAGACCTTTTAAAATTATATTATTTTGAATTCATTCTTTTGAAGTTCCATCTTTGAATTTCTTCTGTTGCTTTGAATTGATAAGATCTTGTCAATTTTATATATAAACACCATATGTTCTTTGTTGGTTTGGTCAAAAAGCCCTAAAACACAAATTCTGCTTGTTAATTTTGAAAGAGGGGGAAAAAGAAAACTTTGGGAAGTATGGGATGAGTCTCTAAAATGTTGTTTTAGGGACGTCTTGGGTGGCTCAGTGGTTGAGCATCTATCTGCCTTCGGCTCAGGACTGATCCCAGGGTTCTGGGATCGAGTCCCACATCGGGCTCCCTGCATGGAGCCTGCTTCTCCCTCAGCCTATGTCTCTGCCTCTCTCTGTGTGTCTCTCATGAATAAATAAATAAAATCTTTTAAAAAATAAAATAAACTGTTGTTTTAGGCAAAATTGTAATTTCCAAGGCAGATTTGTTCATCCAGAAGAAGGATTCAACATTTGGTAGCATAGTCTGTGTCTTAAAATATTAAACAAAAATAAGTTGTGGATTTCCTTTGTATCTCTTCTGTCTGCATCTTAAATGTTGATGTTACCCAGAGCGCTCTCCTGGGACCTCTTCTTTCACTTTCAGCACTACTTAGGATCTTATCTGGGGTCATGGTTGTTATAGCTCATATGCTGATGACTTTGTCACATTATCTCCAACAGCTCCATATTGGAGCTAGGATTGTCCATACTAGGACATCTCTGCCTCAGAAAATACTCAGTTTGAATGCTGAATGGAACAGATCGGAAACAAAGCATTTCCTTTAGTGAGAGAGCGATTTCTTGGAAATAAAGGTGTATGTGTGTGTGTGTGTGTGTGTGTGTGTGTGTGTGTGTGTGTGTCTTCATGCACACATACATGTGTGTACACATACCACATACCCAGAGCAGGATATTATTACTCACAAAGCAGAATCTGGGAAATCAATTCCTTCCCTTCTAGTGATTATTTTGTTCAACAGTGAAAACACTGGATTTCTGGCAAGAGGTACTATTATATCACCTTGCCTTTTTGTAAAATCATTTTTTATGAAAGACAGCCAGATGAAAGCCTTTTCATGAAAGGCTTTTTGTGTTTTGAGGAAACTGAGTATCTCCATGCCTCTGGTGTTGCCCTTCTCTATTTCTGCTCTGCACTATGAATTGATTACTTTTTAAAAAATGCATATATGATTATGTTGTTCCCTACAGTTTGCAGTTCTCACAGCACACTGAGGTGTCATTTATTTCTGGACCTTTGTACAATCTGTTTCCTTTGTCTAAAGTGGAAATTTGTACTCGTCTTTGTTTCCATTCTAGTTTGCTGCTTGTTTCTTCACAAGTTTTTTTTTTTTTTCTGTTTATCTCTAGGTATCCTTTAAATGTTGGTATTTCAGAGACCTGAACTTTAGGAGCTGAGGTTTCTTTCTTCCCTAAACCTCCCCTCACTGCCTCTTCTCTTCTTACTGTCTTCTACCCTTACCACTAAGAACATATCTATTCCTATGACTCTAAATATCAAAATGTCAGTGATTCCCAAATCTGTATCTCTGGTCTTTGCTCTCCTATTCCCCAGGCTTAGATATTTCAGCTTAGATTCATAAGCACATAGATATATCACAGATAGCTCAAACTTCATGTATTTAGCCCTCTTCCCCATCCTGGTTTCCCCATTCTAGGAACTGCACTTCTACCAAAGAAGTTGCTTAGACCAGGAAGTTATCCTGGATGTTTCCTATTTGACAGCCATGCCCAATCTAATACTAAGTCCTGTTGCCTTTAGCTCTAAAATCTATCCAGAGTCTGTGCATGTCTTGTCATTTCCACTGCCATCACCTTGGTCTAAACTACGTTAGTTCTTACTTGGACATCTGCAGTATCCTAACTGATCTCTTTTTCAGGATAAAGACTCCCCTGCCTTAAACTCTCCATTGGCTTTCCACTGTGCTTCAAATGAAGTTAAAATTTTTAAACATGGCTCTTCTGGTTGATTCTCTCTTGCATCCATGCATTCATCATCTTCTGGTCAGTCTGGCCTTTCTTTGGTTCCTGCACATCCCAAAGCTTTTTCTCATCCTGTGGTCTTCGCATTTGCTGAGCTCTCTACCTAGAATGTTTTTTTTTTTCTCTTCAGTCTTCACATGGCTGACTCCTTCTCTTTTAAGTCTTAACTTTAAAGTGTTACTTCTGAGAGATTTTTCTCTGCCTAATCTAAATTATGTTCCTTGTGCCATTCTTTAATAGCATATAGAGCTTAATATGATTGATATTTGTTTTTTCTGTTTATTTAATATCAGTCTCTCACTAAATTGTGTGTTTTATTTATAACAAGCATTCGATAAATATTTATTGAATGAATTATTAAAATAGTCATTCAACCCTTAACTCAGATATCTCCTTTGAGAAGTCCTCCTTTTTAAACTCCTTTCTTCTTCTGTAGTAAGTTAACTCCCCTCAATTTTGTTCAGCACCTTACCCTTCCATCACCAACCCCCACAGAATGTGTTGGGGGCTCATAGTGCTTTGAATATAATAGATACTCAGGAAATTATGAACATATGAATCCATTTGAAAATCTTAGGGTTCTAAGTAGGTTTTGAAAATAAAGGCACACCTCTGTAAGAGAAATTTATTTTTCTAAGAAAAACTCCTTGATTTTAAAAGCACTGTAGAAGCAGTTTTCCTACATGTGATTCCTTGTTTTAGTGGAACAATTGCTTGGTCAGGTATGAAAACATTAACACTTAACAGTGGGAGAAGTGGTTTGGCAACATCTTGCATTTTTGTCAACTCTTAGTGGAATTAGAGTAAATAGAAATTACTTGGCATAAGTCATGCAACTTAGTAAGGAAACCAGGTTGCATCCTCCCACCTTAGGCATAGCTGGTTTTAAGTATCATGTAAAAGGTCTGACTCATAACTCTGAACACACCTGAATTGGAATTTGCTTAGAAATATTTGGGTATACTGTGATTTTCCTCTGACTCTTTAATGCCATTTCTGTGTAATTTGAATTCCACAATGGGTGATTTAGATAGTGCATTAGTTTGCTAGGAATAAAAAAGTATCACAAACTGGATAGCTCATTTGCTGCACAGTTCTTTCTGAGTTCTCACAGGGAGAAGCTGTTCCATGCCTCACTCCTAGCTTGTGGTGGTTTGTTGGCAATCTTTGATATCACTTGGCTTGTAGATGCATCTCTCTTTTGTCTGCCTTCGCATTCACATGGTGTCTTCCTGTGTGCATATCTGTTCACATTACTACTACTACTACTACTACTACTACTACTGCTTCTTCTTCCTCTTCTTCTTCTTCTTCTTCTTCTTCTTTTCTTCTTCGTTCTTCTTTCTTCTTCTTCTTCTTCCTTCTTCCTTCTTTCTTCTTCTTCACCGAGAAAAAGCAGGAGCAGGGAGGAGAGGGAGAAGCAGACTCCCTGCTGCAGGGAGCTGGAGGATGCAGGGTGGATTCTGGCTGGATTCGGGAACTCCAGGATCATGACCTGAGCCAAGGCAGACATTCAGCTGACTGAGCCACCCAGGTGCCCCTACATGACATTCTTTCAGTAAGGATGGAATTATATTGGATTAGGGGCCTACCCTGTTCCAGTATAACCTTATCTTAACTAATTACATCTACAATTATCCTGTTTCCAGAGGAGTAGGAACTCCTGTATTTTTTTGTTGACACAATTTATCCCGTAACAGGTAAGCTCAACAGTTTCGTCTTTCCTCCTTTTTGGCACAAGTAGATTGGATATATTCATCTCTTGGGTGGAAACAAGTGTTTTGATTATCATTGAAATGTATTACACATTCAACATCTGAAGTGACATTGTAAAGAATGATTGAATTTTGTAAGTTGCAGACATTCTGCACTTTTGTGCCTGAAGTAAAGTACTCTGAAAAACCATCCATCTGTCTTACTTTTGAAAAGCATCCTGGTCTGTATCTGTCCGGGTGAAGGTATTTGTACAAAACGTTAGATTGATTTTAGGGAACAGAAAGTGACATTTATATGTTAAAAAAAAAAAAAAAAAAAGAGTAAGGAAAGTATTTGTGTAGAAAGAAGCAGAGGTCCAAATCTAAGGGTCGAGGAAAGAAAACTAGCCATGGTAAGGAGAGGGCTGAGGGCTGAGAGGTAAGATGTGTTACTCTGTAAATGGGTCCTATGTGGGAGTGAGAAGAAAATGGCAGGGCAGAAAACTGATGTCTGACTGTACTTTTTTTGAGCCTGTGATATGTCTGTATGTCTGTTAATTCTTCCAGCTATCCTTGGGGTTAGTTATTTACTTCATTTTATAGATGGAGAAAACTGAAACTCAGGTTAATTATCCAAGATATCCAACTAGTACAAAGGGCCCATCTAGAAGCACAGTTTGGGAGGACTTGACCTTTATTTCTTCTTCCCTCACTCATTTGTGTCACTTTGTACAAGTTATGAATTTTGAACATCTCCATTTCTTCACCTGTAAAGTGGGAACTGTAATACCTGACTCACAGGGTTGTTGTAAGGACCAAATGAGACAGCGTATATAAAGAATTGCTCTGGTTCCTAGTATCAATTATGTGGTTAAGGAAAATAGATATAGTCTTTATAATTGGTTATAATTTATAACCAAAAAAATGTGAGCAACTAGTTATTAATAGGGGAATAGTTATCTAGTCTCACATTAGAATATGATGCAGCAGTTAAAATGAAGACAGTTGTATGATGACCCAGCTGGAGGCTTCCAGGGATGACAGGGTGGAGGCTGTGTGCTGTCTGTTGTCCCAGCATCTGTCTGGTCAGGTCTGCTGAATCTGGTACTTCCCTGTGTTTTATCTTTTGCCTGGACCTGCGGTCAGGATTGTGAGGAGAATTTGCAAGGAACACTGGTGAGTAGGTAGTGTCTCTGTCAGTCCTCTCTTAAAATGATGCAGCCATTAACACTTCAACTCTGTCATCTTATGTGGTCAGGCTTGGATCCCAACGTTTCTCATTTATTTAATGCTCTAAACCTAAGTCTCAGGAACTTAGAAAGCTCAGCCTCTGTTCTGATTGACTAAATACATGTTAATGTGTTTGTTAATACTGACACTGGTTGGAGAAACTAACTGCTTAACAACAAGAAAACACCACACAATGTGACTGCTCTAACAGTGGAAGTTGATCTTGTCTTTATTTTCTTTGCATAAACAATCCATGGTCTTTCCAGATTGAGGGTGGGCTGGAACTCATCAGATAGGCATTTAGGAACTCCACAGGCTGGGCACTGACATCCAGCCAGAGGAAGGGGGCAGAGCAGGGAGGACATATTTTTGGTTCACCAGGTCTTGTAGTGGCAGGTGCCACTTCTGCTCACATGTCATTGGCTAAAACTCGTTCTGATGGTGTCACTTAACTGCAAGGGAGGTTAACAAATATTTGTCAAGGATGAAGAAGATGTATTTAATGAACACCTAGCAGTCTGTTGCCAGAGATGGGCTGTTTCTCCTTTAACTTTGTAGTTGTTGTTTCAACTGTGTTTTCTTCTTCTTTTTTTTTTTTTAATGATTCACTCATTCAAATTTCTGAATAGGCAATACCTTCACATAGCTGCAGAGCTTAAAAATGGAAAAAGAGTGGTCCCCGGTTGGCTCAGTTGGTTAGGTGTCTGCCTTTGACTCAGGTTGTGATCCTGGGGTCTGGTGTTCTGGGATGGAATCCACATTGGGCTCACTGCTCAGTGGGGAGTCTGCCTCCTTTCCTCACCTTTACTCTTACTGTGTTCTCACTCTTTCAAATAAATAAAATATTAAAAAAAAAAAAAGGTAAAAAAATATATAGTGAAAGTTTGCCTCTCATCCCTGCCCCACATCTGCCCAGTTCCTACTGGATAATCATGGTAATTTTCTTGTGTATCTTTTTAGAGACTTTCTGTTTTAAAAAGCAAATAAATATGAATATATATTCATCCCTTCCTTTTTACATGGATGAGGCATGGTATACATAGTCTCTTTGCTTCTTTCCCATAATAGTATAAGATAGTAACTTTAAATTTTTTATTATTCAGTCTCAATGGCAAGACATTCCTCCTCTCAAGTTTCTAATCTGATTTGGTCAAGATATAGTCTAGTGAGGAGGAGATGCACACAGGGAAAGCTTTTGTACCTAAGATAAAATACTTATCTCCTATATGCTGTATAGCTCAGTACCACAGTTAAGAGTGAGTGAAGAATACTTTTTAGATTCAAATTAGGTTTTTAGAAAACTGTTAAAAAGAATTAAACATGCTAAGATTATTCTTCATATTTAAATCACATAAATAATTGAAATTAGCAAAACTGAAAATTGTTGGTGTTAGGAAGTAGGTCCCTACTATTGACTACATTTCTATGTAATTTCTAAAGCACTAAGTACATTTGAGTGATAGTTAAGTCTCTTGAATAATTACATGGCTTTTATTTTGGTAAACTCATATGTTTGGAGTATTAACATTTTATTTCTAATTCATAACTCTGGCCTAAATGATAAAGTAATAAAATGTTATGTATTTCTTTCACTTACCATTTAATTTATATTAACAAACCCAAATGCCATTTTAAACTCTTGGGCACTTGTTGCCCTGAGCTATGTTGGGAGGCCCTTTTCTTTGTGGTTTCCCATGGTCCATGAACCTGCCAGTGAGACGCAACACTGCTCATAAATGGGAAGGAAGAGTAGGAGGTCATACATAGCTGAGAGCTGAGATTGGTTGGTATTGACCCCTGCCTCTCTGCCTTTGCTGTGTGAACGTATGAGCAGAAACTGCTGTGCCAAGAAAAAAGTGACCTCAAATGGCTCTTATTCAAACATCTGCCCTGACTTAGTTCATACAGGAACCTGGTTTGCTTTGTTCTGTGGTAATCAGGCCTCCAGGGAAGTCTAAACTGGTTCACATGACCAGCAGTAAATGGCACCTTTCATATGTGCTGAGGAGGAGATATACAGGAGAGCGTGAGGAGGAAGAGTTGGGGAGATCTCTTTCCCTTCTTGGCTTCCTCAGCTTTATTTTTCCTTTCTTTTTGCCTTTACTGGTGGGGATTTTCACAATATATCCCCTCAAAAGGACTTCATTTCCTGTGGCTGTAATGTCAAAAATACTTCCCTATATGAAAAACTAGATATGTTGTATAAATCATAAGACATCCTTTTAGGACATAGCTGAGCTTCCTCAATAATAATAATAATAATAATAAGGAGGAGGAGGAAGACTGAAGGAACGGATTGAAGAAGGAGCTGGAAATGGGAGTTGACTTTGCTGCTGCAGTTGCCTTCCTAAGCCTTTGCAGATGTTGGTAATCAAAAGAATTGGGTTTTAAAAAGCCTTGTGGGAAACTTCAATGAAGGCCTTGTGTCGAAGTTAGGGAGCATATAGTAATGTGAGACCCTCAAAGGATCATAATTTCACTAAAGAGTAGGGACAAGGCCATATGTTTGTCTTCGCCTAGTCTTTAGAGGGAAAATTTGCCAAGAATTCTTAACCACAGGCTCATCCTCACTCAGGTTCCCTATTCTAATTTGTACTATCTGTTTGTGTGGTCTGGCAATTTCCAACTTGTGAAATTTGTTTTAAATGGCCCCATGCCTCAGGGTTCCTAGCAGAAGCAAATAAAAAAACCTCCCTGAAGGGATGCACTCTCAGTCCAGGCCTCCTGGGTATCCCAAAGAGAAAGCTCTACCATAAGCTTAAAAACCTCAATTACAAAAAGGCAGGGAGACAAGTAACCATGAGTGTGAGCAGAAATTCTAAAGAGCAGAATTAGAATCCCAAGATCTTCAGATAATGGGATTATGAAGCTAAGTATCAACAGTTAAGCTAAAGTTAAAAGAAATACAAAAAAGAATGAAAGATATGAGCACAGAGCAAAAATGCCATCAAAAGAGATTAGGTTGTTTTTTAAAAAGAACCACATACAACTTTTAGAAACAGTAGGTGGGTTACACAGGAATAGATACCTGGAGTGTAGCACAGAGAAACAATATAAAAAATATAAGAGCGAAAGGCAAAAAGAGAATTAAGTGCTCTAACATAATCCTCATCAGATTGTCCTTTGACAATCCTTTATTAAGGATGAGAATTTCTCATATTTCATGAAAGATATGAATCCTTATGTTTAGGAATCACAGTCGATTCAAAGTGTGTTTGAGAACAAACAAGAAATCCACATTTCACTAAATCACACTGAAACTATGTGACAGGCACTACAATCAGATGTAAAAATATTACAGAGAGCAGAGAGCAAAGAAAGATCACCTGTGATACTCTAAAAATTACATAACTGATTTGATTTTCAATTTCACCAGCTGTTCTGTGCTTCATTTGCTTTCTTTCAGTGATTTCTTTTGATTTATTGAGGTTTGTTTGTTTCATTTAACCATCCCCTTTCCTGCCCAAACCTTTGTTATTTGTATGTCGGTTCCTGTTGCCTCTTGTTTCTCTTGATTCTTAGTCATCTAGTTGCTTTTTATGCTTGATTATCTTTGTGTACGGATTATGTTCTTTGGAAATTTAACTCCTGTTAATGGGAGGGCTAGGGTGAAGGTATGCTTCTGCGAGGTTCTTGGTAGCGTGACCATTCTGGGACCATCTTAATTCAGGTTCAGCATTTGATATGTTTTAGTCCATCCAAATGATGCTAACCTACTCCAAGTTCATCTTTACTGTGAGGCTAGCTCATTTTTCAGTAGATCTCTTCAATGTAAAAGTGGCTTTGACTGCTGGATTACTTCTCTGGGTTCTTGTTTTCCTTTAGATTTTGGTTTAGTTACTCCTTACCATTTTGTTCTTTGATGCTTTTATGAACACATTTTTGTTTCATTTGGCTTTTTCGATTGTCCTCATTAGAATGATAGTCTGAAAGTACAGGTTCTCATTAACACCAAAAGCAAAAATCATATTGTGCTTTTTTCAAAGACTCAAGTTTACATCCTAAACTGGTAATGGAGGGTGGCTGTCTGAAAATTGTTCTGTTTAATATTCTGAAAAGGGTGAATTGTTGTCTATTCGTAAAATGATGCATCACTAGAACAGGGGTAATAAAAATCCTCGAAAGCTTGTTTAGTAATTTATAATTTGCAATAAGGTACATACTCGAAATAGCTCTTTAGAATGTAATTTCTAAATAAAACCTTTCATTATCTGGAAGGTCTTGAGCATAATATTTGTGGATAACTCGTATCACATCTCCTTACTCAAACTATTCCTTCTTCTCCACCTTCCTTGCCTGGTCTTTTTTTTTTTTTTTTTCTTTTTAATTTTATTTAAATTCAATTTGTCAACATACAGTATAACACTCAGTGCTCTTCCTTGCCTTATCTAATCTGTCACAACTCCTGTTAATTTGACCTTCTTATATCTCTTAAAACTGTGTGCCTCTTCATCCCTCTATTCTTTGCCCAAATTCAGATCATCAACCCCACTGCTCTGGGAGCTATAGATCCTACATGCAAATTAGAATGCCTTCTCACCAGTCTTCCTGCCCCTGTCCTTGTCCTTTCAGACATTAGCCATTGGCTCCATTATTCTCAGGAGAAAGTCTGAGCTGCTGTGTGGCCTGTGTCCCTCACGTGACCATTCATTGCCTGGCTGCCTAGCTTGTGCTGTCATGCTTTCACAATGTAGCCTTCATCTTCCTGTACATCTTCCTTTGCTGCTTCTACAATCAATACTTCTGTAAGCCCTCGGTACTTGTTCATTCAATGAACCAGTGAATGGTGTGTGTGATGCTAGGGAGAACCAAGTAATCATAAACCCTGTCATATTTCTGTTAGAAAGCTGTGTTAGGTAGGTAGTTGAGCCGTATTGCATGGCTAGCATGGTAATGTCTGAATTTAATTTCCTCATTTTATATCATCTGTCTTTAGAGCAACCCTTTCAGTGAAAAGTCAGAACAAACACACAACAAAAAACCACCTCTCCTCCGAAATTTGTATTTTAGCTTTCTCCCCCCAAGTAACTTTATGTTAGAATTATAGAGGCATCTCCACAAACAGCAACCAAGAGGTCCAGACTTCATCACATGTCCTTACGGTGTCAACAGCGGTAGGTTACGTACTGTTTCTGAGTGATAGCTACACACAACAGATGGCATCATCACCCAATTCATTTTCAAATGTGAAGGACTCTAGTGACACCCACTCTTAGTCCTTGAGTCTTTGGTGGTAAAGAAGAATCTTTGTCATCCTTAGGACCTCAAGTCCATTGTTTTTTGTCATATGGAATGAAATGACTCAGGTGCCTTCTTTTCATTTTTTAGAATGTGTAACGCTGTAAGATCGACTATAGAATACTGTAGGGCATCTTGACATAAATATTTTCATCATCATCTAGTTGACAGTGCTACTTTTTTTTTTCTTTTTGACAGTGCTACTTCTTGTTTTTTTGACTGTCATGATCACTGAATCTCTCTCATTGATTGCACCAAAATATTTTTTCTCTATTTTGGTGATCTGACATATTGTTTTATTAGAGTTACTTGGCAGTTTTGTTATTGCTGCTAAGTACAGTTCCAAGATATGTAGACTTTTTTAAAAAACCTGATTAGTAGTCATTTTTGGTCTGCATATAGGAGATAAAAGTAGAACTAGCTCCTCCAGTGGTGAGAAATTTATAGTAAACAGTGCCACACACCCTTTCATTCTCTCCCTGCCTGTTCTAAACGTCTGTAATGGGTTATGGCATTCTTTTTCAGTGCAGCCTACTAACCAGTCTCAACACAGTGCTTCAAGTCACCACCACGAGTCAGATTTGGCACTTGAGAACCCCGGACTATTCTTTCTTGTTCATTTTGCACCAAATATTTTTCTTTGCATGTCTGTGCCTTATGGCTCTGTACACAATTATATTTTGGGTGCTGTTTCCCCCCTTCCATGCTGTTCTTTGTGGTATCTACCAGACAAATTGTATAAGCAAATAAAGATTGCTGTAATAATGATGATAACAACTAATATGTATTGATTAGTTACTATGTACCAGGCACTGTAGTGAATGTTTAGCATGCATTATTTCATTGCAGTCTTGTAACAACTCTGAGTTAGAGACCATTATTATTCCCATTTTATATATGGAGAAACTAGGACAAGACTAATTGGTAAATGATAGAGCCTGGATTTTAACTGAGGTCACCTGCCCAGATTTTTAACTTCTGAGTTATTACCTCCCTAACCAATGAAGGCTGGTTTAAAACCAAAATGATTCATAGTAAATATGCTTTTGCCTGTGCTATCATTAGGCTAAAATAAAAAGCCAGTACCTTTGTATTTTTCCAGATTGCGAACCGACATACCACCACCTTTTTTATCTCTAAGAAATTTATAGTTTTATGTCTATTTTTAAAAGATCTTCTGGAAGATTTCATAAATATGACTTAGGTTTTTATTAACCTCTTTTGCTTTTTATCTTTCCATAAATCCCAACAACCTTTGTAATTTTTGAGAGCACAGCTATCTTTGTAGGCTGTCTTATACGTTCACAGATGGTATTATTTTATCTGTCCTCATACCATCTGTAGCATCAACCTAGTCTGTTCCAATTGGTGTTATCTTTCATTTATGCAGGAGTGAGTTATTAAAATAAAACTTTATATTTGTATAGCATTTTGGGTAAACGTTAGGGTAAAACATTGATTTATTTTATCACAACAATCCTATGCAAAGAAAATTTAAATTTTTTTGCCTCATTTTGATTTACTTTATATGTAGTCTTTGGAATTGAGCTGAATTGAATTCAAGAACTACCTATTGAACACATATTGTGATAACAGAACTGTGGAAATGAAGAAATGATCCCTCTTCTCACTGAGCTTACAGTCCAGCTGAAAAGACAGAGAAATAAATACAGTTATGATTTTCACTATGGAAAGGCAATAGAGGGTTGTATGGAAAAGGATTTCAAAGGATTAAATCTGGTCTGATGAGTCCAGAAGGCCCTTCCAGAAGAAGGGTGAGTAGGAGTTGGCCAAAGTGGAGCTGGTAGGTAGTAGGAAAGAGAAAGAGAGTCTTCAATGCAGAGTGTGCAGCAAATGAGGAGGCCCAGATGTCAGGGAACTTGGAGTTACCAAAATATTGAAACAAGTTCAGTCTAACTGAGACTTAAAGTGAGAGGAAGAGAGTGATAGTGGCCTGAGGTGAGACTTGAGAGGTAAGCAGGGACCAGTGGGTTAATAAAGGGATCTAAGATTATTGGCAAGACATTGATGAGCTGAAAGCCAGAGATAAGACTCAAGCAGATTTGGAAGACTGCTCAGGCTACAGTGTGGAAAATGGATTGGAAAAAGGGAGAAATGGATGGGAGAAAGTTAGGAGGCTCTTTTTGCAGTCTGTATGAAAAATGATTTTTACTTAGACTAGTGTAACGGCAGTAGAGATGGAAAGAAATGGATTGATTTGAGAGGCCACGCAACTGAGAATAGAGGAACCAGTGTGTATTTCTATAAAACTCTGGTGTATTCTACTATGTCATACTGAACCAAATTCCTGTTCTGCACAGTAGAGTATGAGCCAGAGAAAAATGGAACAAAAATGAAACCAGCTTAGTATGCATGTTGTTAGCAGGCATGACCTCACAAAGTAGTTTGAAGGATAATAAAGAGTAAAGCACTCAGTTAATTGGAAAGTACTTAGTTTAACAGTCATCTACTCAGGGTTCTGATGTAAAGCTTGCCCTTCACTTCTGTGTGTGTGATAACAACAGAACTTTGTTAGACAAATGTATATTCAGTAGCTCATATTTCCCTTTGCCCCTAAATGTCAGTTCATTCTTTCACTGATTGAAAAAAAATTTTTTTTTTTTCTGAGGGCCCACTATCTACTAGGTATGTTTACTTATCTCAGTCTTTAATACCACATTATAGCCATCATACCTAGTGTGGGCTTTGGCATTTATAGGTACTAGATGGGGCCGCATCGCATTCAGGGCACATTTATTAGTCAATCAGGTTTCCATTGACAGCCTCACTATTTCCTCCCAAGTGGCCTGCCCATCACTTAGGGTGCAGCCACTGATGAAATCCTGCCACTTTGGTCTTCCCTGACTCCTGATGTCTTATCTTCTATACTTTCTGTTACTGCTCCGCTTTGCTCAGTCTACATGCCTCATCCCACTTCAAAGAGTCAGTCAGTTTAGCCACCACCACCACCACTAAGTCTTTTTTTTTTAAAGATTTTATTTATTTATTCATGAGAGAGAGAGAGAGAGAGAGAGAGAGGCAGAGACACAGACAGAGGTAGAAGCAGGCTCCATGCAGAGAGCCTGATGTGGGATTTGATCCCGTACTCCAGGATCATGCCCTGGGCCGAAGGCAGGCACTTAACCGCTGAGCCACCCAGGGATCCCCACCACCAAGTCTTTGATCAGAATATTTGGCTGACTGAATGAATTGGTTTTTGACTGAGATGATCAGCCATTTCAGTCAGACTAGAAAACTCAGTTGCCCATTGTAGACCTATTATATTAGCCAAGGTAAAACAAGCAGTTGTAACAAATAAATCCTCAATCTTGGTGGTTTAAATACAATAAAAGTTTACTTCTTGCTAATGTAAAGTCCAGCCGGTAACAAATGTGGGAACGATGGGTTTTCTGCTCCACTAAAAGATCCAGGCTGAGAGAGTCTTCAGGTGGCTCATTAGGTTGTTCTGGGCCCAACATTCAGATGGGGAAAGAGCAGATGTGAACAATCACAAAGGAGGTTTTTATGGGCCAGAGCTAGAAGTGGCTTAATCATTTCTGCATACATGTTATTGTCTACAACTTGGGTACATGGCAATACGTAATTGCAGAGGGAAACTGGGAAATGTCGTCTATGTGTTTGCCCAGAAGGAATGGAAAACCTAATGAGCCAATTTCTGCTCCACCTAGCTAATGATTTTCCTTGTACCTGCTCTTTGATTCAAATGATAGGGGTAGGGAAGAGCCAGAGGTATGGAGGAGTCTGTGTTTTTCTAAGTAGCTCTTGTCACAGTACTGGGCTTGAGAGTGGGAAATGTCTATATTCTGAATTCCTAACATATCTTATGATTGTTATTACTCTTTCTCACAGGGAAATAAATGCTCGACTAGATGCTGTCTCTGAAGTACTCCATTCAGAATCCAGTGTGTTTGGTCAGATAGAAAATCATCTACGTAAATTGCCCGATATAGAGAGAGGACTCTGTAGCATTTATCACAAAAAAGTAAGTGTGAGAGAAATTAAATCTATTAAAACTGATAATATGGAAATCCCTGGGTGGCTCAGCTGTTTAGCGCCTGCCTTGGCCCAGGGCATGATCCTGGAATCCTGGGATCGAGTCCCACATCAGGCTTCCTGCGTGGAGCCTGCTTCTCCCTCTGCCTGTGTCTCTGCCTCTCTCTTTCTCTCTCTCTCTGTCTCTCGTGAATAAATAAAACCTTTTAAAAGAAAACTCATAATGTTCTTTAACATAAGGACACCAGATATTAAAGGAAAACACAGAGCTTTATCATTATTATTCTTTTGTGAAATCTCAATGGTATCATGAGAGAATTCTTAGAACATTTAATTGCACAAATTAAAATTATTCCAATTTTTGCATTGTAAAAAGTAAAGTTCACCCATTTCTGTTAACTACAGCAACATATACAGGCCCTCCTATTAAGATACAAGATACTCTTAAGTTTCATCCTCAAAATGTGAATCATCATCAAAATAGAAAATTTCTTAGACTAGCCATTTTAAAAAAAACAAAAACATTTATTTACTTATTTGAGAGAGAGCACATGTGAGCACAGTGGTGGGAGAGAGGAGCACTGAGATTGGGGAGAGAGAATCCCAAGCAAACTCTGTGCTGAGCACAGAGCTTGACGTGAGGCTTGATCCTACAATCCTGAGATTATGACCTGACCTGAAACTAGGAGTCGGATGCTTAACCAACTGACCTCTCAGATACCCATAGACTAGCCATTTTTAAAAAAAGATGTCTTATTTCTTTTGACCTCAGAATAACTTTTTTTTTTAAAGATTTTATTTATTCATGAGAGACAGAGAGAGAGAGAGAGAGAGAGAGAGAGAGCAAGAGACATAGGCAGAGGGAGAAGCAGGCTCCACGCAGGGAGCCCGATGTGGGACTCTATCCTGGGTCTCCAGGATCACACCCTGGGCTGAAGGCGGCACTAAACCGCTGAGCCACCCAGGTTGTCCTCCAGAATAACTTCTTACGTGATTTATCCAGAGGGAAACTCTGCTAATATATCTGTGGTGGTATCAATATGCAAATGAGTTGGGTATTGAAGCTAAGTAAAAAACATTATTTTGATTTTTATCATTTAAGCTTTACAGTTTGTCATAACAATAACAAAAGAGGGTTTTCCCATGAGGATAGCAGGAGATTTTTCAGCAGAAACTTTGCAAATCAGAAAGTAGTGGTACAATATACTCAAAGTGCTGAATGGGAAAAATCTGCAGCCAAGAATACTCTATCCAGCAAGGCTGTCATCCAGGATAGAAGAAGAGATAGTTTTCCAGACAAATAAAAACTAAAAGGTATTGATGACCACTAAACCAGCCCTTCAAGAAATATTAAAGGAGACCTTGAGTGGAAAGAAGGGACCAAAGGTGAAATAAAAGGAAATCTGCCCCCTCCCCCCTAAAAAACTATTTGTGTAAAAAATCAGTCAAGGAAGTCACAAGAGAGGATTTAAAATATAGTAACATATACCTAAAACTTGGAGGGGGAAGGAAAAAAGAATGGATTCAAACTTAAACAGTCATCAACTTAATATAGACTGCTACATGCAGAAGAGGTTTTATAGAAACCACATGGTAACCATATACAAAACCACTAACTTGTAAAGAATAAAGAGAAAGAAATCCATATATATCCACTATAGAAAATCAGCAAAATATGAAAGAGAGGAAGACGAGAAAGGATTAGAGAATGTCTTTAAAAACCACCACAAAAGAAGTAATAAAATGGTAATAAATACATATCTATCAATAATTACTTTGAATGTAAATGGACTGAACAATCAAAAGACATGGGACGCCTGGGTGGTTCAGCAGTTGAATGTCTGCTTTTGGCTCAGGGCATGATCCCCGGACTAGGGATGGAATGCTGCATCAGGCTTCCTGCGGGGAGCCTGCTTCTCCCTCTGCCTGTGTCTCTGCCTCTCTCTTTGTGTCTCTCATGAATAAACACATAAAATCTTTTTAAAAAGAAAAGAAAAGATGAGTCTTGTTTTTTTATTGTCACCTGATTTTTTTTTAAAGATTTTATGTATTTATTCATGAGAAGACAGAGAGAGAGGCAGAAACACAGGCAGAGGGAGAAGTAGGCTCCCTGTAGGGAGCCTGATGTGGTACTCGAACACAGGGACCCAAGATCATGGCCGGAGCAAAAGGCAGACGTTCGACCGCTGAGCCACCCAGGCGTCCCACAAGACCCATCTATATGCTGCTCATAAGAGACTCATTTTAGAGCTAAAGACACATGCAGATTGAAAGTAAGGGAATGGAGATACATCTACTATGTAATTGTATGTCAGAAGAAAGCCAGGGTAGCAATACTTAATACTGGACAAACTAGACTTTAAAACAAGAAGTGTAACAAGAGACAAAGAAGGGCACTAGGTAATAATAAAGGGGACAATCCAAGAAGAAGGTAAACAATTGTAAATATGTATGCTCCTAACATAGAAGCACCCAAATACATAAGCAGTTAATAACAAACATAAAGGGACTAATTGATAATCGATAATAGTAGAGGACTGTAACACTTCATTTACATCAATACACACATCATCTAAACAGAAAATTAACAAAGAAACAATGGCTTTGAATGACACACTAGACCAGATGGACTTAACAGATCTACTCAGAACATTCCATCCTAAACCAACAGAATCTACAATTGTTTTCAAACGCACATAGAACATTCTCCAGAATAGATCACATACTAGCCCACAAAACATACCTCAGCAAATTTGAGAAGATCCAAGTCATACCATGCATCTTTTCTGACCACAATGCTATGAAACTGGAAGTTAGCCATAAGAAAAAATCTGGAAATACCACAAATACATGGAGGTTAAGCAACATGCTACTAAATGTTAAATGGGTCAACCAAGAAATCAAAGGAAACGTAAACGTAAGAAACTACATGGAAACAAATGCAAATGAAAATGTGATGGTTCAAAACTTTTGGGATGCAGCAAAGGTGGCCATAAGAGGGAAGTTTATTTTTTAATTTTTTTTATTTTTTAAAGATTTTATTTATTCATGAGAGACACATAGAGAGAGGCAGAGACACAGGCAGAGGGAGAAGCAGGCTCCATGCAGAAAGCCCAATGTGGGACTCGATCCCGGGACCCGTGCGCCAAAGGGTGTACACACACACACACACACACACACACACAATGGAATATTATTCCACCATAAAAAGGACAAAAGCATGGCATTTGTAATGATGTGGATGGAGCCTAGAGAATATTATGCTAAGTGAAAAAAGTCAGAAAAAGACAAATACCATATGGTTTCACTTGTGGATTTTAAGAAGCAAAACAAATGAGCATGGGGGAAGAAAGGGAGAGTGAGCAAACCATGGAAGAGACTCTTAATTATAGAGAACAAACTGATGGTTATCACAGGGGAGGTAGGTGGAGGATTGGGTGAAATTGGTAATGGAGATTAAGGAGTACACTTGTTGCGATGAGTACCTGGTGTTGCATATAGCTATTGAGTCACTGAATTGTATACCTGAAGCTGGTAATACACTGTATGTTGACTAGCTGGGATTTAAATGAGAGCTTTAAAAAAAAGTAGATGAGATATATATTGGAATATTACAGAATGAAATATTACTGAGCCATGAAAAGAAAGCAATCTCAACATTTCTGTCAACATGAATCGATATAGAGGGTATAATGCTAGGTGGAATAAGTCAGAGAAAGGTGAATAAGTCAGATTTCATTTACATGTGGAGTCCAAAAAACAAAAATGAACAAATGGAAAAGGAAAGTGTGTTGTATATATACAATATTTTTCAGCCATAAAAAAAGTATGAGATCTTGCCATTTGCAACATGATAGACCTAGAGCTATGTGAAATAAGACTGAGAAAAAGAAAACAAATGAATAAACAAAAAAGCAGAATCAGACATGTGAATACAGAGAACAAACTGATGGTTGCCAGAAGGAAGGAGGTGGGGGAATGGACAAAATGGATGAAAGAGAGTGGAGGTGCATGTTTCCTGTTATGGATAAGTCAATTACAGGAATAAAAGATACCACAGAGGGAATATAGTCACTGATATATATAATAATGACATTGTGACAGATGGTAGCTACACTTATGGTGAGCAAGCATAATGTATAATGTCAAATTACTATGTTGTACATCTGAAACCAATGTAACATTGTGTGTCAACTCAAATGAAAATAAAAATTAAAAAATTAAGCTTAACACAGATGAAAAAAATTGAAGACAGCACAAAGAAATGGAAAGACATTCCATCTTCCAATATTTGGAAGAACAAATATTATTAAAATTCTATACTACCCAGAGCAATCTACAGACTTAATTCAATCGTTATCAAAATACCAACAGCTTTTTTTCCCACAGAACTAGGACAAACAATCCTAAAATCTGTGTGGAACCTCAGAAAACCCCAAATAGCTAAAGCAATCTTAAAAAAGAAAAGCAAAGCTGGAGGCATCACAGTTCTGGGCTTCAAGTTTTATTATAAAGCTCCAGTAATCAAAACAGTGTGGTACTGGCATGAAAATAAACACATAGATTGATGGAACAAAATAGAAAATCCAGAAACAAATCCACAATTATATGGTCACTTAACCTTCAACAAAGCAGGAAAGAATTTCCAATGGGAAAAAGACACTTGAAGATCACCTGGATGACATAGTCAGATAAGCATCCAAGTCTTGGTTTCAGCTCAAATCATGATCTCATAGGTGGTGAAATTGAGCCCTGCATTGTCTGATTCTGCACTCAGTCAGGAGTCTGCTTAAAGATTCTCTCCCTTTACCCCTCCCCCCACTTGCTCTCACTCTCTCAAAAAATAAATAAATCTTTAGAAAAAGAATTTCTTCAACCGTGGTATTGGGGAAACTGGACAGCAACATGCAGAATAATGAAACTGGGTGGCTCAGTCGGTTAAATGTGTGGCTCTTGATTTTAACTCAGGTCATGGTGTCAGGATTGTGAGGTTGAGCCCTGTAATTGGGTTCTGCACTCAGTGAGCAGTCTGTTTAAGATTCTCTCCTCCCTTTGCCATTTCCCCTACTTGCACTCAGTCTTTCTGTCTAATAATAAATATATAAATCTTAAAGAATGAAACTGGACCAGTTTCTTACAGCATACACAAAAATAAATCCAAAATGGGTAAAAGACTTAATGTGAGTCCTAAAGCCATAAAAATCCTAGAAGAGAACACAAGCAGTAACTTTTTTGACATTAGCCATAGTAACTTCTTTCTAGATATGTCTGAGGCAAGGGAAATAAAAGCAAGAATAAATGATTAGGACTAATCAAAATAAAAAGCTCCTGCACAGTAAAGGAAACGGTCAACAAAACTAAAAGGCAGCCTATGAAATGGGAGAAGATATTTGCAAACATATCCAATAAAGGGTTAGTATTCAAAATATGTAAAGAACTTATACAGGTCAATACCCCCAAAATAAATAATTCAATTTAAAAATGGGCAGAAGGCATGAACAGACATTTCTCCAAAGAAGACAATCCAGATGGCCAACAGACACATGAAAAGTTCCTCATCGTCACATATCAGGGAAATGCAAATCAAAACTACAGCACCTCACAACTGTCAGAATGAATAAAATCAACAATATAAGAAACAACAGTTTTTGGCAAGGATGTGAAGAAAAAGGAACCCTCTGTGCTGTTGGTGGGAATGCAAAGTGATGCAACCACTGTGGAAAACAGTATGGGCAGGGGGATTCCTCAAAAAGTTAAAAATAAAACTACCCTGTGTTTCAGCAATTGCATATCCTCAAAGAATAACACTAATTATAATATAATTATATTATATTATTATATAATATATATATATATATAATTAATTATTATATAATAACAAGAACACTAATTCAAAGAGATATATACACCCTTATGTTTATTTTTATTTTTTTTTAATTTTTATTTATTTATGATAGTCACAGAGAGAGAGAGAGAGAGAGGCAGAGACATAGGCAGAGGGAGAAGCAGGCTCCATGCACCAGGAGCCCGACGTGGGATTCGATCCCGGGTCTCCAGGATCGTGCCCTGGGCCAAAGGCAGGCGCCAAACCGCTGCGCCACCCAGGGATCCCCACCCTTATGTTTATAGCAGCATTATTTACAATAGCCAAATTATGGAAGCAGCCCAGGTATCTGTCAACTGACGGATGGATAAAGGAGAGGTGGCGTGTGTGTGTACATACATATATGTGTGTGTGTATATATACACATGTGTGTGTATACATGTATGTATATATAATGGAATATTATTCAGCCATAAAAATGAATGAAATCTTGTCCTTTGCTATGACATAGATGAAGCTAGAGATTGTGCTAAGCAAAATAAGTGACGAGTGCAGTCCTGAATCCCCATCACCTATTTCACCCTTCCCCCCTCCAACCTCCCCTCTGGTAACTCAGTTTGTTCTATATAGAAGAGTTTGTTTCCTGATCTCTCTTATTTCTTTCCCTTCGCTTGTTTGCTTTGTTTCTTAAATTCTACAGAAGTGAAATCATATGGTATTTGTCTATCTCACTTATGAAATTGAGGAGATACTGTGTTTCTCACCTTCTTACTAAAGGGAGATTATATATACTGCTCTCTCTATATAATGCTACCACAGCTTGCATTACCTTGGATAAAATGATGATGCTGAGATGAGAGTTAGTAGTTTGTTAGTAAGGGACAGAATTAATACTTAAACCAGGTTCCTTGACTAGGTTTTTAATGGGTACATTCGGACATTACCATTTTTGATGTAGTAGTTTTGCTACCATCTCATTTTTTCCCTGGTTATCCTGACATAAGCCATCTTTATTTTCTGCCCAAATGTAAATCCTTGCCAAAGTAATAATTTTATTGTAGAGCAATTTTTATGTGCCCACATTTTAGTTGTGACCAATTTTTCATTAGTCTTTACTTTTTTTAGTCCTTTCCCCCACAAAGTTTTGCTGGAACGATAAGTACTGCTTCTGAGAATACTTGCAGTGCCCAAGAGGACTTATGTAACCGCTCCATATGCTTCAGCTAAATTTGAAAACAAAGAATAAGCCAGAATGGGGAAATACTAATCCCTAGGGAAAAATGCTTGAGTTGGTTATGGGCTCAGTGGAGTCTTTTGTACCATCACTTGATGCACTTGTGTTTTGCTGGCAGTAGCAGAGGTTGTCCTGATACAGTACTCCCCCATTACCTGCAGTTCCAGTTACCATCAGCAGCAGTCCAGAAGCAGATGATCACCTTCTGACATATTGTCAGAAGTTCAGTAATAGCCTCACTTTATATCACAATGCCTTTGACATTCACCTCACTTCATCTCATCACTTGGCATTTTATCTCATGTCATCATAAGTGTGAGTACAGTACAATATATATGGACAGATCACATTCTTATAACTTCTCTTTCAGTATATTGTTACACTTGTTCTACTTTATTGTTAGTTATTGTTGTGCATCTCTTACTGTGCCTAATTTATCAATTAAACTTTATCATAGGTATGTATGTATGTATAGAAAAGACAGTACATAGAGGTTAGGTACTATCTGTAGTTTCAGATATGCACTGGGAGTCTTAGAACATATCCACTGTAGATAAGGGGGGACTAGTGCAGTTGGAAGTTTTATGGTTGACGTTTTCAAGGGTAAGAGGCCATGTCAAACCATTTGTTATATCATTGGTTGAGTACCTGACAATCAATGCATATTACCTTTCATCAAGCAATAGATCTCCAAGCATCTTGTCTTCACTGCTTGAAAGGATTTACTGACAGTCGTTAAAGATTTTTTTTTTTCCTCAAAAAGAATAGGGACAAAGCTGAGAAAATTGTTAATTGCTAATTAAAAGAACTGAATCAAAGTATACATGACATCAAGACAGAAGCATCTTTTCATGGTGCTGTGATTTCTGTTGTGCTTTACTTCCTGTCTTTAAACTTTGATGTTTTCAATTCATGATTCGTGTATTTACGAAAGTTTAAAAATTCTGGTAAAACTCAGAATCTAATTCTTTTTTTAAATTGAGATATAAGTGATATATAACATTGTATTTCAGGTGTACCGCATAATCAATGGTTTGATTAATGTATATATTGAGAAATAATAACCACAGTAGTTAATTTAGACCCATAATAGGTCTAATTAACATTCATCACCACACATAGTTAAAAAGCCTTCTTTTTCTTATGATGAGAACTTTTAAGATCTACTTTCTAAGCAATATTCAAACATACAATACAGTATTACTAACTAAACTTACCATGCTATACATTACATCTCCAGGACTTATTTATTTTATAATTGGAAGTTTGTACCTTTTGATTATCTTTACCCATTCCATCCACTTGTCCTCCATGGCCCACCTCTGACACAAATCTATTCAATCTATGGGTTTGCCTTTTTTAAAATTTCACATATAATTAAAATTATATGGTATAGACTCAAATTCATTTTAAAAGTAACCAAGCATGACTTTGGTTTAGAGTTTCAAACTGTACTTCAGTGAAGGAACTTATGACTCACTTAGAAGTTGTTCGTTATTGCTGTTTTAATGTTTACACAAGTGTGCCTGAAGATTGATTTGAAAAGTGAGAATTAGAAATGACTTGGTAACAGACTAACTTTAGGAAGTCTAAGTGCTTTAAACCAAATTTTTATAGATTAGATAGTTGGCTCTTGGAACACACCATCAAACACATGTCTGTTCTTTATCATTAGATTACTCTAAATAAGCTTCTGCTGTATGCACCAAATGGTGGGTGATATCCTGGGTACAGACTGTGCCAATTATGTAAAATTCATAAAATGGTTAGGAGCACTGTTTGGATGTTGTGGAAGTGGTAAGCCTAGGCCATATGGCTGTGTGGAAGGTGCCATGGAATAGTCACAAATAGGTTGATAATAATAGAGGATACCGAGAAGGCCGACCCTGAAACAAAATAAACATTTCTTTATTAGTAGAAGTATTTTACTAAAAATATATGTATAAAATTAGTATTTTATAGTAAAACTTCAAATCCTAATCTTAGAAAAGTGTTAGTCTTAGAAACTCATATTAACTTTGCCCAAGAACTATTTTGTAAGAAAATGATACATAACTGCTAAGATTGGTGAATACATTTAAAGGATTATAGCACTAAGTAAATGTTAGAGGAGAGTGTTTCCAGAATTTTGTAGGCGAGAATAATTTCTTGGCCAGACTGGTATAAGCCTAAACCACATTTTCAATATGGAAGTTAGGCTGGAGTTCTTCCAGTCCCGTGATGACCCGTTTCCACACTTATGGATGTGTTCTAAAGCTCTTCCACAGAGAAATTTGCTGCTGGAAATGGGGTTGAACATAAGTGATTCCAGGAGCTACTACTTCACCCTTACCTTCAGCTTTCTGGCCGCTCTGTTGAGTTGTTTTGTTTAAGAAACTTGAAAACAATATGCTTTAGATACTTAAAGCCTGATTGCAGAGTGCTTCATTTTTACTTTGCTTCTGTTGCTGACTTAGAGGATGAAAAATCAACCCCTTTTCTCTCTCAAATTGCAATAATTATAAGAGATTATTATTCAAAAATTGTATTGAAATGTTTATTTTTAGTTCTTCACTTTTGTTAGAATGTATATCTACTTAATAATTAACTATTGACTGTTGGTCAAAAATTTCTAGGCTCCACATTACAAAAATCCAGCTTCCGATATTTATGTACCTTTCCCATCATATGGTGGCCTTTCTGGGAAAGAGATAATTTATAACTTTAGATTCAACTTTTGTTCAGTTGGACCTAACTCATTTTTCTCCATAATTTACTTCATTCCTTTTAGTTAATAATTCTTTCTAAATATGTATTTATCATTAATTCATTTTATGTGTACTACTTATTATGCGTACGTATCATTAATTCAACCTTAA
This sequence comes from Canis lupus dingo, assembly GCF_003254725.2. NCBI lineage: Eukaryota > Metazoa > Chordata > Mammalia > Carnivora > Canidae > Canis > Canis lupus. Next base: position 26,326,192 of record NC_064245.1, on the reverse strand, counting down.
ATCATCATCTCATCTCAAGATACTTCTTTTCATCAGATATTCTATTTCATTTTACCTGGTTCAACCTAGACCAGGTTTGTACTAGCTGTACAGCTACATTCTTTGATTTATTTCCCTTTAATTGAATCTTTCTGTATTCCAAGTCTTCCTTTTGGTTTATTGCTTCATTCAGATGGCGTGCCTTCTCTAGAAGCATCCTGAGAAAGGGTATTGGAAATACGATTGACCTAACCTCCCTTGGACAATGCAGGAGTTAAGGGCATTGACTCCTTACAGTTGAAAATCTATATATAAAAAAATAATAAAAAATAAAAAAAGAAAATCTATATATAACTTTTGACTCCCCCAAAACTTAACTACTAATAGCCTGCTATTGACCTGAAACTTTAATGATAGTTGATTAACACATTTTGTATATTTTATCATATACTGTATTGTTACAATTAAGTCAGCTAGAGAAAAGATGTGAAGAAAATCATAATATTTAGAAAATTTCTTTTGAGAAAGAGGAAATACGTTTGCTGTACTGTAGTATTCATCCAAAAAATTCTGTGTAGAAGTGGACCTGCACAATACAAACCTGTGTTGGGTCAACATAAGTGTTTTGAAACATTAATGCCTGGAAATGTCTTTTTTCTACTCACATTTGATTAGTGGTTTGACTGGGATATAAAATTATAGGCTATAGGGGATCCCTGGGTGGCTCAGCAGTTTAGCGCCTGCCTTTGGCCTAGGGCGCGATCCTGCAGTCCCGGGATCGAGTCCCACGTCGGGCTCCTGGCATGGAGCCTGCTTCTCCCTCCTCCTGTGTCTCTCCCTCTCTCTCTGTCTCTCTCTCTCCCTCTCTGTCTATCATAAATAAATAAATCTTTAAAAAAATAAAATTATAGGCTATAAATTATTTTCCTTTAGAATTTTGTATTACTTCATTGTCTTCTAGCTTCTATTATTATTGAACGGTCCGATTCCTGATTCTTGGTGTGACTTTTTTTCTCCCTTCTAAAAATGGAAACATTTTCTTTCCATCCCCAGTGTTCTATAATTTCATGATGATTTGCCATGTTTTGGTTCTGTTTTCATCCATTTTATTCAGCCTTTCAACCAAGTTTGGGGAAATTTTCCTGAGTTATTTTTCGGTTCTTTCTTTTTTGCAACTCTTATTTGTTGTTTGTTGTTGTTGTTGTTTTTTTAATTTTATTTATTTATTCATGAGAGACAGAGAGAGGAAGAGACACAGGCAGAGGGAGAAGCAGGCTCCATGCAGAGAGCCCAACGTGGGACTCGATCCCGGGTCTCCAGGATCACACCCTGGACTGAAGGTGGCGCTACACCGCTGGGCCACTGGGGCTGCCTGCAACTCTTATTTGAATTGATTGAATCCTGTTCTCTGAATGTTCCTCTTAAGAAAGAAAAACTATCTTATTCTTGTTTCATGATTCTATTATTCTCTGTTTAAATGAGGATATTGGATTTTTAGAATTAATTACTATTTTTAAATTTAAATTCAGTTAATTAACATATAGTGTATTACAGTTTCAGAGGTAGAGTTCAGTCTTATAAAATACCCAGTGTTCATTACATCCTGTGCCCTCCTTAATGTCCATCACCCAGTTACCGCATACCCTCTCTCCCCTTCGCTTGAGCTATCTTCAGTTTGTTTCCTATGATTAAGAGTCTCTTATGGTTTGTCTCCCTTTCTGATTTCATCTTACTTTATTTTTCCCTCCCTTACCCTATGATCCTCTTTTGTTTCTTAAAGTCCACATATGAGTGAGATCATAGGATAATTATCTTTCTCTGATTGACTTATTTCCTTTAGCATAATACCCTCTAGTTCCATCCATTGGTTGCAAGTGGCAAGGTTTCATTTTTTTTGATGAGTGAGTAGAATTCTTGTGTGTGTGTGTGTGTGTGCGCGCGTGTATCTTCTTTATCCATTCATCAGTATATGGACAGACCTCTGGGCGCTTTCCATAGTTTGGCTATCGAGGACATTGCTGCCATAAACATTGGGGTGCAGGTGCCCCTTCGGATCACTACATTTGTATCTTTGGGGTAAATACCTAGTAGTGTCATTGCTGGGTCATAGGATAGCTCTCTTTTCAACTTTTTGAGGAGCCTCCATCCTGTTTTCCAGAGTGGCTGCACGAGCTTGGGTTTCCATCAACAGTGATAATGATTTTTTTTAAGACATTTTTTTCTATTTATATAGACTATATTCCCTCTAGCATTTGTTGATTGATTGTTTTGGTTTTTTTTCATTTCACATTAGAATTTTTTATCTGATACTCTAATTTTTAAAGAGTGAAGAGCTAAAGTGCTGATAGGAAGGTCTCTGTAGTTGAATATGGCTTGCAAAATATGAGGTGAACTATACAGTATACTAGCTGATCCATTTTTGGGGTGAACTCCTGCTTTAGTATCTTCAGAATTTTCCCTTTGGCCTATGAGATTACCTAGGGACTCTTTTAGCCTTAATGGCTAACAGTGTTCTGGGAGCTAGACGGAGACAACTGGGAATCTCCATTTTGTTTTATTTTATCCCTTGCTTTTGGTGGTATTCTGAACCTTTACTGTGCCTGAAGATGGTTCAGGTACCCTATGTTTTCCCTTCAGAGAATAAAATTAATCTTTTGTAAGGTAGGAGAATAGTGATTGCTCAGTTGCAAGGAGAGGAGTAGAATTTTGAAGAATGTTTGCTGCTTAATTTATTTTCAACCAATCATTTTCTACTCCCACCTACCTCCAGCTTCCAATTCCCAAGATAATTTGTGCCACCGGTTTCTGAGTCTTTTAGGATTCTTGGTGTAATTCAAGTTGGGTCCTAGTTTTCCTCACAGTCAGCTGAAGATTCTAATATTTTGAATCTTCTAAGTCAGTTACCACTTGTCCATTTACTTTATAGTTTCTTAGATGTTGTTACTGTTGTCTTCTAGTTATTCTGGAGGTTTTATGCCTTTTTAAATGATCTTAGGCTGTAGTTTCAGGATAGTGTGAAATAGATATACATGCTCAACTTATTCTGTTTATCAAAAGTTCCAAAAGTAAAAATTATTCATGTTCATGTTAAAAATTGCAACAGTGTATATAAAGGTATAAAGTAAAAAGTAAAAAGTTTTTCTCTACTCTCCCCTTCATACACACCACCCAGAGGTAACTAGAGTAAGTTAACATAGGTACCTTTCCAGATATTTTTATTTATATTTTAATTTATGTAGAATAATACATATAATATGAAGAATAAAAAATGAAATTTGTATAAATACATGTGATACATATTATAAACATACTATGTATATCTAATGTGTTGAATTTATGAGGTTCCGTGTTGATCTGTACATCAGTATGTACAAATGTCTTAATTTTTTTTAACTGTTTAATAGTATTACATTGTATGAGGTTTTGCTAAGATATCGATAGTTAGGTACTTGTTTCCTATTCATCTTTTTAATATTATTACCAACGGTGCTACTATAAATATTCAGATGCACCTACCTTTTCACTACTTGTTGAAGCGTAGTTTTTATTTAATTTTAAGGATGGAATTATTTAATCAAAGGGTGTGTGCATTTCACTCTTCAAAGAGGTTATGCTTCTGTAACTGTCTTTTTTATTTATTTATTTTATTTTTTATTTTTTTTTAAGGTTTTTGTGATTTCTTTCTTTTTTTTTTAATTTTTATTTATTTATGATAGTCAGAGAGAGAGAGAGAGAGAGAGAGAGAGAGACATAGGCAGAGGGAGAAGCAGGCTCCACCCACCGAGAGCCCGATGTGGGATTCGATCCCGGGTCTCCAGGATCGCACCCTGGGCCAAAGGCAGGCGCTAAACTGCTGCGCCACCCAGGGATCCCTGTAACTGTCTTTTTTTAATACCCTGTGTGACTTAGGCATTATCAGGCCAAATCTTTGGCATTCTGAAAGTAACAAATGCTATCTTGTCATTTTAATTTCCTTTTTCTAATTATGTGTGAGGCTAATCGTGCTTATTGGACGTTTTTTTTTTTTTTTTTGGGGGGGGCGTTGTTTTTTATGAGCTGCGTATTCAATTCACTTAGCCATTATTCTTTGGATTATTCATCTTTTCCAGGTTGATGTGTAAAAGCTCATTATACTGGGAAGAATTTTGCCATATATTTTTTACATGTTTTGCAGATATTTCCCCAAAATTGTCTTCTATATTTTTGACATTGTTTATTGCATTTTTGCTATATGGTCAATATATTTTAAAGTGAAAAATTATTGAACAAGTGTTGGTTTTACTCTCCTTGGCCCAAATTATTTTCTTTAGAGTTTTAAAATGTTGTAAAGTGTCTGAACTATTGATTTAACATTTAGAAGGTATCAACAATACTTTATTTCAATTAACTAGTTTATAGAGTAAATTAAAATTTTCTTTTGTTCTGATTCTGACTTTAAAAAGACCATTAGTAAAAATAAATAAAAGCCAGTATTTAAAAGACCACTAATTAAACTTTGTGTTCATATTCTTATGTTACTTAGCTACAAAATATTTATTTTTTCAGTGTTCTACTCAAGAGTTCTTCTTGATTGTCAAAACACTGTATCACCTGAAGTCAGAATTTCAAGCACTAATACCTGCTGTTAATTCCCACGTTCAGTCAGACTTGCTCCGGACATTTATTTTAGAAATTCCTGAACTCCTCAGTCCAGTGGAGCATTACTTGAGGATACTTAATGAACAAGCTGCCAAGTAAGTATTAAGCTCTTAGATTACTGTCACTGCTGGAAAGGAAGAACAATGTATTTGCCATTTGATGTGTAGATTCTTGAGCTTCCCTAGTAGTAATGGTAGAAGTTGCATGTGATACTAGAAATGTGATGGGATGCTAAAGGCTATCTGTTATAGTTGAAAGTAACCCTCCGCCATCTAAAACTTAGGCAGTTCATTATCTAGGACAGATACAGTACTTCTCCAGGTACCAGATGATGAAAAGATACAGCCCACACAGAGCAAGTGGTAACAGTTTATTAATTCAAAAGTGGGAGTCAGATGGCATCTTCCTCTTATTTCCTAGATATTCTGGGGTAGTCTGCTTTATATTTAGAAACTACAGAAGCAAGTTATCTTTTACAAGATCATTTTATAGTTCACCACACAAAGAACTCTGTATGAAAGGAAAAAAAAGTGTTTACATTCGTGTTTATTTTCTGCATAGGTGAACAACAAATATTTAATTTTATCTCTCATTTTTACCACAGGAATCATTAAGTTGCAAAATGAAAATCATGTTAGGATAATTTTGTCTATCTTCAAAGAAATTAAGAAACCAGCCCATAAATACTTAAGTGATAGAGCTGGAATTAGAGCCTTGTCTTCCTGATTCCCAACCCTTTGGTGTATTTTATCATGCTATGAAAAATAATCGATAACTTTATAGGTAGTATGCTTTAATATATGTATTTGCATTTTTTTCACTTTTTTAGAATTGGGGATAAAACTGAATTATTCAAAGACCTTACTGACTTCCCTTTAATAAAAAAGAGGAAAGATGAAATTCAAGAAGTTACTGACAAAATCCAAATGCATTTACAAGAAATACGAAAAATACTAAAAAATCCTTCTCTACAGTATGTGACAGTGTCAGGACAGGAGGTAATGTTAAGCATACTTTTATTTTGCATTAGTTTATCTTAAGTAGAAAAACTATCTTAAAATGTAAACAAAAATCCAAGGATAGGATGAAAGTTTGTTTTCAGATTTTCTCTTTTCCTTCGGAATATGTAATACTCTGTTTTGACAAGAATTGTTTTAATAACATTTTGTGTGTTTACGTTCTTGGTAAAATCACGCAACTTAATGTTACATGTGTTTTAATATTATTGAAACTGTATTATAGAAAATGTGATTATTGTAAATAATAACTTAAAGGATTTATTTACCTTAAATCCAAGAGAGTGAAGTTAGTCTTTGATCTCTGGCCTGCATATAATGAAATGATACAAAGTGAACCACCTGTGTTGATTGAATCACACAATGATTAAAAGGCAGAATTTCCTTCTGAAGTTAGTAGTATAGCTGCTAAAGAACAAAAAGAAAAAGAAACTATAGTGAAAACCTACAATTAGTGAGTCTTCCATAAGATTATGTTAAGTGCTATTCAGAATATGTTTTTTCGGTATGCATACTTCAGTTTAAAGTTTGATATTAATATCAGTGAAAATTAGGAAGAAGTATGCTTTTTAAATATGGTTGCATCCTTCAATCTTATTCTGAATCTTGAGGCATGCTATTTCGGTATCTTATGTTTAATAGAATATAGCAATTCTAACTGAGGAAATTGAAGAGTTTCTACTTTGTTAAAATAGAGGATTAGGAAATTTGTGAATAATTTCTATAGGATGAACATTTTATTTGGGATTTTAAAAAATAGTTTTCTAGTGGAGAAGCACTTAATTTCAAATAAAATTTTTAAACATTTGTATTGCTTTTTATATATTTAGTCAAAAGATTGCTGATTTGTATGATTATTTGAAATAAACCCTACAGCAAATTAAAATCTTTATTAAAATACTTATTAATCTTGTGCCATTTAATAGATCATTGATTAAGTCAGTCTGTCTTTTGGACTCAGGCAGATATTTCGGTGTATTCCACATAGAAGTCTATACAACAGAAAAACGATCTGATAGTATTTATACTTAATTCCCCCCCGCCCAGCCAAATATTTAACTGCATCACTTGGTTTCACTGTGCAGTCAGTACTTTGCAAAGCAAACAGGTGACCTTAGCACTACTATCCCACGCTATTTGTTGAAAATGAGACTGTTAAAACAGCTTAATAACATTAATAAAGGATATGTAGTTACAAAAGTGGTTACCTGGTATTAGGGAGAGGTTTTATGTATGAGTGCTGCTTCCCCCACATGCATGCTATGGGACCAAGGCAGTCACCTGTATCGTGAGACTGCCATAAAGACCGATTGAGTTAAAATGTGTGAAATTGCTTTTTAATCATAAAGCACTATATAAATGTTATTTATATACTACTATTACTGCTAATATGGTCACCACTTGTCAAGCACTTGTTCAGAATGGTGCTAAGCACTGTACATATATTATTTAACCCTTGTAACAACACAGAGGGATTATTCCTATTTTGTAGCAAAGAAAACTGAGCGTTGGAGTAGTTAGGTGAATCATCCAAGTCAGAAGCCCAGTCTTCCTTGCCTAACTCCAGTCTTTATACCAATTCCTTATTTCACTCTACTCACAAATATTAACATACAGATTCTCAGCATCTTCGGTTTTACTTTACGAAACCCAGACTAAAATTTAAAGCTCATATTCTGCAAACTAAAATAAAGCTTAAATCTTGGGAAGACAGTCCTGGATCTAGCTGGCAGTTTTACAGTACAAATGGGGAAAACTGATCAGGAATTCATAAGGGATAGTAGATTAGATGTGTTTTTTTCTTCTTTTTTTTAATCAATGTGGCTGTGAAGTTTAAGAAAAATCACAGTATGGAGATAAAGTAATTGAATTACAAATAATTAGCGAGATATAAATTATCTCATTCTTTACTTAACCTTTATTAGGTTAAGGTGATGATTTTGAGGGGACTCCTGGGTGGCCCAGCAGTTGAGTGTCTGCCTTCAGCTCAGGGCATGATCCTGGGGTCCCTGGATCGAGTCCCACATCAGGCTCCCTGCATGGAGCCTGCTTCTCCTTCTGCCTGTGTCTCTGCCTCTCTCTGTGTCTCTCATGAATAGATAAATAAAATCTTAAAAAAAAAAAAAAAAGGTGATGAGTTTGAGGCAAGAAATTCCTTGGTTGTTAACTGTGGGATGAATTCTTATTGGTTCTTAAAAGCCTATAGGGTTTGAGTAGTATATCATTTTTTAGTATATGTGCTGCCGAAGCGAGCACTTGAGTAGTATATCAATACAGAATCACTTTTATAACATTTTTTGAGAATTAGTGATTCTATTCAAACACCAAATGAGTTCTAGATAGTCAGCATTGTTTTTGTTGTTGTTTTAAAGATTTTATTTAGTTAGGCAGAGGAAGAAGCAGGCTCCACGCAGGGAGCCCGATGTGACAGACGCCCAACCGCTGAGCCACCCAGGCATCCCGATAGTCAACATTGTTATAGACAAATTCTCTTTAAAAAATTTTTATTAACGGTATCAGCAAATTATTTAAAGATACTTACAGGACCAAGAACAGACTCCGTCAAATATAATTACCTTTGAAAAGTGAGAGAGGAAGTCAGGAAAAGCATTATTTTATATGTGTTTCTTACTTTCTACCCTTCTGTTCTGAAATTTTATAAGTTTGTAATAATTTTTTTCAAAACCTGTTTTAGGGACAACCCGGGTGGCTCAGTGATTTAGCGCCACCTTTAGCCCAGGGCATGATCCTGGAGTCCCAGGATCGGGTGCCGCATCGGGCTCCCTGCATGGAGCCTGCTTCTCCCTCTGCCTGTGTCTCTGCCTCTCTCTCTTTGTCATGTATTTTTATTATTATTGGTCAAAATAGATGTCAGGCCAGGATAACTTTTGACAACATTCCGTTTTCACACATCTGTTCTCAGTTTTTATGTACCTACTAGAATACTGAAAGCCTTACTGTGTGCATTATTATCTTTGAAAGTATTTATAAGAAGGCATTGAAAGCAGAAATTTAGCTCACTGCTTTTGTGATAGTTTTTTTCATGTTTTATGTATATGTTTTATGATATAAATAATCATTTAGCTGTGAATCAAATATGGAATGCATATAGGGTGATATTTAGATTTGGGGCAGCATTGGTAAGTAGTATTATTCTAAAGGAAAAGGGAAGAAAGACTGGGGGGAAATCTTTAGAAAAAAAATTTTATTGACAGCATGCAGCATATCCAAATTCTGCTTAGTGTGTTTAAAATGTGAAAAGCATTCTTCACTAAATCTTACTCCTAAAAAAAAATCTTAACTCCTGAAGAAAAAAATTTTTAATATTCTGTGAGAGAAGGAAGAAAAGAAACAGAGTAGGAATGGGTTAAGTGTGGTATTGGGGAAAACAGAGAGCAGTTTCTAGACTGGATTAAGCAAACTTAGCAATGATGCCAGCCCAGTGATATGACAGGTACTAGTTTGAGTAACAATATCTGACCCTTAACCAAGACAGAATTGGATCCCAGGAGTATGTTAGAAATTGCTAGATTAAATCAAGGCATACTTCTTGCAGCAACACCTGAGAAACAAAGTCAGGAACATCAGAGCAGGGAAAGGTGCTATGAGAATTTTCTGAGATTTCTAAAATATATGTTAATTTCCGATTTTAGTTTCCTTTTCTGTAGCAATAAAATTCTTAAAAGGCCTGTCCATTCTTAGAATGTTTGTAAAGAGAAGCAGAGAGAAAATTTCCTATTCCTTAGGCAGTGCAGAAGAGGAAAAACCTGCTAGCAGATGACAATTCTGAAGAGAAACCCCTGTTGAGAATAAGAGGACATACGGGACTGGCACCAACTTGAGGAAGTAACCCCAGGGGTGTAATAAGCGGGAGGTCCCTGTGGGCTTTCCCTACTCTCACTCTATTTTCCATCAAGTATTGGTTCTGCATATTGCTTGTTTGAGGAGCTGTGGTCCTTAGAGTAGACCCTTGATACTTACAGGTTGAACTGTGAGGGTCCAAACCATTCCCAGTGTGCTATAAAGGGCCATGACTAGCAGTGATTTGTGATGTTTATAAGGTACATATTTGAATCCAGTGGCCCATACTGCAATGTTATGGCAAATTACTTAAGTAAGCCAGCCTACCTGGCTGCCCAGTGATCTCATTGAGGCAGTGTTAGCTTCTTTTCAAAATTTCTGCCTTCTCTTACATAGTAACTCCTGTGGAGCTCTGTGTTGGTTTTTATGGATCTAGATGTGTCCTTTCCAAGTGTTATTGAACCACTGTGGCCCTGCATTTTGCTGTTTGCCATAGGCATAGCTCTTCCCAGAATTATTTTATAAAAAGACTGATAAGGCTTTGTAGGACATTATAAATAATATATTTAAAATGTATATTATAATTATAAATTATAAAATAATCTAATTTATAATTTATAAATAATATAAAATAATATATTTTATAATTATAAATTATAAAATAAAAGATTTTATTTATTTGAGAAAGAGAAGATAGTATGAGAGGGGGAGGGAGCACAAGTTGTGGGGAGAAACAGAGGGAGAGGGGAGAAGCAGACTCTGCTGAGTAGGGACCTACTCAGGGGTTCAGTGTAGGGTTCAATCCCAGGACTTGGGGATCATGACCTAAGCCAACGGCATATGCTCAACTGACTGAGCCACCCAGGCACCCCTACAAATAATATTTAATCAGAATTTTTTAGCATTGTCTTAATGTAATGTGTTTTGTATCTTTGTCATCAATGATAATTATATTGTGGGTTTTTTCCTTGGTTATTTTTGTAGCCAAAGGGAACTTTTTTAGACTGTTGACTCTTAACTGTTTAACTAGGTGTGGCAGATTTGAAATTGTATTAATTCTTCTCTATACAAGAAGATATCATTAGTCCCCAAATTTTTTCTAAGGATGAAAATTCTTAAAATTAACCAGTAATTTCTATACTACTGGTTAATGTAAAAACTACATAGAAAAATAAACTCAAAAGATAGGCTAATATTATTAATATTATGCATATTATAAATACCTGAAATATTGTAAAACTGGTATATGTGGAAAAGTTCCTGTAGCCATCTCAAAATTAGTGGTAGCCACAGAGCTTCTGGGTTTCCTCCTGTATAATATTAGTGTTTGTGTGTTTATTTATTTGAATAAAACATTGAATTTCATTATATAGTAATACAGGAGAGTGAGCAAGAAAGAAGAGATGACATAACTAAAGCTAAAAATGAAAGACATGATAGAAGAAATTGATTTCACTTCTTGACTAATTTCAGAAAAGCTTGTTTGCAGAATACAGTTGGCTCTCTAAAGATACAGTTCATACAAGTGAAAACTTAAAACATTCATGGGGAAGAATCTCTTTTCTTCCCTTAATAGTTGAAGAAATCAGTGCTTTTTCTTGAGAATACTCTTAGAGCACTTGGGCTCTGTGGATGAAAACTGTGAAAATAAATCCTCCTCTGTTTGGAATAGGGGACGAACCACATCTGAAACCTGGTATAGCACATCATAATGATATTTTAGAATTGTGTGTACTTAGAATTTCAGTCTTATTACTGAGTAATGGAAATCTTAAGTGGGTACTAATAAATGAAAGAGGCCTTTCAAGAAAGAAAAATCACCACTCGTAGTATGCACATGACAGTGTTATAAACATTAAAGTTCCAAGTTATATGCTTATTACAAACTTTTGCTCAATACAAATTGTACTTTATCCCAAGCATTGCAACCCTAATTAATAATATTTGGTTATATGAATATATATGAACTTTCCTATTAATAATACTGGATTTATTTGGAATGTTTAGAATAGTATTTACTAAACTTATAGCCCAATTTTGAGGAAGCTTTAATAATGGTTAATTATTTAAATATCTTTTATTTGTATTTCTTTTAGTTTATGATTGAAATAAAGAATTCTGCTGTATCTTGTATACCAACTGATTGGGTTAAGGTTGGAAGGTAGGTTTAAAAATACATTTTTTCTTATTAATGTGAATTATAATGACATGTGTATGCCTGTACGCTAGTGGGACGATGATAACTCCATCCTTGATGTAAAAGGTAATTATTCCCCTTGATACAGAATTTTTAACTGAAGAAATAACTATTTTAAATTTTTTAATCATTGATTTAAAAATATTTTTCTGAAGAGTATCTCATTTGTATAGATTTTTCTTGTTTTGTAAATTACAATTTTATTCTTATGCCTTAGAGTACACTTTAAACAAATGAAAAAAAATGTTGGAGAATCTTCAATTACAAGATTAATTTGATAGTTTGAATTTCCTAACGAGTGCTAAACCTGAAATTTCTTTTAGGAAATTGACATTTCATTTTATACCTCACCGAGCTCTGCATTTCTTTATTCTTGATGCTTTCCATGGCGCATAATTATAATAGTTTTTATGATGTCTTTTTTGTAAGTTAAATCATGAATTGATGAAAACAAATTAATCAAAAACAGGATTAGAGAAACACATTGAGACTACCTTTTCTACCTGGTTAGGCATTCATCCCCAAAAGGAGACTCATTTAAAGAAGTGGTATTAGGGAAGTATATACTCCTGTGAGTAGTATTCTTTGTGAAGTATTTATTGCCACTGTTATTAATATGTTAACACTGAACTTGGAACAAAGATGTTACATTTGCCTAAGTGAGCAAAAGAAGGACTAGTACAGTAGCTACTGTTTATAGGAACTATGTTAAGGATAGAAGAAAATTTTGGCATGTGTGAATGATTATTATTTTAATTAAAAGAAGAAAGCTAGTATCTATTGCCATTATCAAAGGATTCTGAAGGCACAATCATGGATTTCTTTAGCTCTGTTGCCATCTTTTCTTTTTTCCTGTGTTACTAGAAGCTATAAGTGAGACTTGAGTATTGTCAAATTTAGGGCATGTTTTCTCTCTTCACAGACTTTCTTTCCTTTATCTACTTTTATCCTATCCTACAGCTCATGAATCAAAGTAGGTTTTATGAAGAGAAATTATTTAAAATTGTGCATCTAATCACCTAAGAAACTGAAATATTTCACTAAATGAATTTTGTCAGAAAAGAAAGCTCTGATAAATACGTTTACATAGAAATCTAAATGACATTTCAGAAGCAACGTGGAAGGCATAAATCAGTGCCAGCATCTTTTGAACAGTCAGTGATATAAGATGATTTGGGAGAGGTTCATTCTTATTTTTTATACATTGTTTGGCTATTGGAACCTTGACAGTAATAGGTTAGAATATCAGTCAGATTTTGAATATGAAAGTCTCATCCCTAGTCCAATAACTTGCCAAATTAAACATAATTGTGACAGGTGACAAGTTGGGGAACCAAGAAAGAACAGTTGGTTACACTCGTCATTACCTGCCTATATCACTCAACCCTGACCTGCTCTTCTCAAAGGTCCAATCATAATAATAACATCAACAGCGTTAGCAATCACCACCTCCACAGAACAATTCCTAACATTGGGCGCTAGTGACACAGAACATAGGTACGGTGCTAAGCACTATCTTATCCTCTAAACAGTACCTGTGAGGTAGATACTATCATTATTCCCATTTTATAGATGGGAAAAGGGATGTTTAGAGAAGGTCAGTTATATTTGCCTAAGGTCACATAGGTACCAAGTAAGTGGTTAGAATTAGAGCTTTGGTCTGGATTTTTTGACTGGGAGCCCACGGCATCCATCCCCTGTTGCGCTCTATGGCTTCTTGATGAAGAAACAGAGATTATACACAAGCCCACAAGAGGAGCATGTTGTATTTTTTTCATCTGGGGCCACTGTGAATCTGCAGTTAGTCATAAAGCATTCCTCTTCTTTGCCTCCTGAATTAATATATTGCTATTCTTTGTAATTCTGTACATTTTTCTTTTTTTTCACTGAAAAGCACTAATTATACAGAAAAGAATAAAACATAAAGAATAATAATAGGACTTTCATCAATGTATCCAGCTTTGTCAGGACTTATTTGCTTCTGATCTTTTTAATAAGCATTTTCATTTAGTGTAATTTAAAGAAAAAAGCTTTCTACTTATGAAATGGAAATTCTAAACTTTGACTTTGCCATATGGATATAATTTGAAATGCATTTTCAAGCTCCTGAACAAAGTCCTATGAACTCCAAGTACTTTATTTACAACAGAGATCTTTGGAATCAATAGAGTTCAGCACCATAATTAAAAAATGTTCTCTGTTTACAGCTATTTACTTTCAAGGTTCATCAGAGAATAATAAATAACTACTATAATTTTCTGAAATGATGGCATTAGTGATTTCTTAGTAACCTTGGTTTCCTATTTATGTTTCTTCCCTTCTTCTAGCACAAAAGCTGTGAGCCGTTTTCACTCTCCTTTTATTGTAGAAAATTACAGACATCTGAATCAGCTCCGGGAGCAGCTAGTCCTTGACTGCAGTGCTGAATGGCTTGATTTTCTAGAGTGAGTTTACAATGAAAAATATAATCTGACTTTTTGCTATGAGAAATAGACCGGAAAATCTTTCTGTCAAAAAGAAAAGTAGAGATTACTGCTTGTGACCTGCCATAAAATAGTTGAGTACATGTGTTCTCTGATTTTATTTTTAATCCATTGAAATGTAAACTCATCTTAGTCTTTACTGAGAGACCTAATATACTTTATTGTTACTGTAGTAAAATTTAGTTGCGAAGGATGTTTGGTAGAGTCACTTTTTGAAATGCCACCTTGAACTTCCTTTACTTTTCTTATAAAAAGGCTTAATATTTTCAGAGTTGGAAAAGTATGGGTTTGTTGTTTTGCTTTTATTATCTCCATTTTTTTCCTTTTTTTTTTTTTTTTTTACATCCTGAATATTTTCTCCTTTTTTATTTTAAAGAATTTTAAATGTGGGAAATTTGAAATAAATATTGATATACTCTTCACTTAGATTTATCGTGTTAATAAAAAAAAAAAAAGATTTATCGTGTTAACGTTTTGCCACATTTGTGTTTTGTATCTCTCATATACATTTTTTCCTGAACCATTGGAAAGTATGATTTAGACATTATAACACTTCACCCCTAAATACTTAATACTTAACATACATCTAATACTAAAGACATTCAATTATATAATCTTAACACCATTATCACATCTAAGAAAAATTATTAATTTAAGGAATGTTGAGTTTAATTCTGCCCATTTTTATTTATTTTTCCTTTTTATTTATTTTGCATTTTTTTAAAATTTAAATTCAGTTTGCCAATATACAGTGTAACACCCAATGCTCATCCCATCAAGTACCCTCCTCATTGCCCATCTCCCAGTTACCCCATCCTCCCAGCCCACCTCCCCTTCCACAACCCTTTGTTTGCTTTCCAGAGTTAGGAGTCTCTCGTGGTTTATGTCCCCCATTTTTAAATGAGAGCCCTAATCAAGTTTAACATGTTACATTTTATTATTACATTTCTTTTCTAGTTGAATCTAGAATAATTCCCCCCCCTTTTTTTATGAGATTTTTTTTTTTTAAAGAATCCTTGCCATTGCCTTAAAGAATGTTTCATATCCGGACTTATCAATAGGCATGTGTTCATTTTGATAGGTTTAAGTCAGTAGTGTGCTCATAAATAAGAGGTTAACAGCCAGCTCTCCAGAAGAATAGTAGTGTAAAATAATCGAATAGTTTTTTTTCTCAGTTGATTATTTTTATTTTTTAACTTATTCCAGGGATTATTAAAAATCATCTAAGGGAAAAAAAAATAAAAAATAAAATAAAAAAATAAAATAAAAAAAAATCATCTAAGGGAACATACAGTTCCATTAGAAAATACTTCATTTGGGCAGCTCAAGTGCCTCAGTGGTTTAGCGCTGCCTTCAGCCAGGGCCTGATCCTGGAGACCCAGGATCAAGTCCCACGTTGGGCTCCCTTTATGGAGCCTGCTTCTCTCTCTGCCTGTCTCTGCCTCTCTCTCTCTCTCTCTGTCTCTCATAAATAAATAAATAAAATCTTTAAAAAAAGTTTAAAAAATAAAAAGAAAATACTTCATTCTACAATCTCTTTGTGTTGCTTTTCCATCAATTTCATCAGGTTTTATTCCTTATTTCTGTTTGGGTACAAAGTCCCATAATAAACAATATGAAAAATAATTCCAAGGACAAGAGTAAGAGCTATTGTCATACTGATGAACATAAAATAGTCTGAATTAAAAATAGAGACTGGGGAAACCCAGAATGCAATCAATATCCCCACTGTGGCCAGTACGCTTATAATATAGTAACAAAATATTAGTAACTTTAAACAGAAATCTTAAAGATAAATACTCAGTGAGGTTCTCCAGGGAGCTAAGTAACAATCTAGCAAATGAAAAGGAAAATATTACATGAAAGTTCTTCTAAGGTAGTTGTTGGTACCATCTTTTTGCTCAGAGGAGTCTTAAATTATAGCATTAGAAACAAACTCCAGTTTACTTACCCAGAATCTTTTGAGGTTATCTTAACTCAGAGTCTTGGATGATGCCGTTCTGTATAAATTCACATACATGCACAGCATACAAATCTCTTTTATCTATTTAAAAAAGATTATTTGAGAGAGAAAGAGAGAGAGCATGTGCATACAAGTAAGTAGGGAAAGGGCAGAGGGAGAGAATCCCCAAACAGACTCCCTGCAAAGCCCTTTGCTGAGCTCAGTCTCATGATCCATGAGATCATGATCTGAGCTAAAATCAAGAATTGGACGCTCAACCTATTAAGCCACCCAGGTACCCCTCAATCTTTTTATCTCAAAAGATTAAATGTATATATGCCATTGTTCTATTATCAATATGCTTATTGGTCATTTGTATTTCACTTTTGGAGAAAAATCTTTATATATATATATATATATATATATATATATATATCCTCAAATATTAACTGATTATTTTTGGATGGTGAGATTACTGGAAATTTTAATTTACTCTGCAATATGTGATATCAAAAGTATCTTTAATGTACTTACATTACTTTCAAAATGGGAAAAATAACAGTAATGTTTTTTATCTAAAGAAAGAATATTGGCTGGAGTTTTGCTAGAGCTTTTGCAACTAGAGCCCCCACTTGAAAACATTGATTGTTATGTACAATATTTATTAAGATGGTATGACTGTGATATCATTTTTAAAAATTATTAACCTCAATGAACCTGACATCAGAGGATTGAATACCAGGTGTACATATATATTTGTCTCTTACTGAGACACTAACTGTTATCCATTAGTCATATAACTTTTGATTAAAATATTGTAAGAAATCAAGTCTATAAGAAACTCTAAATGGAACTTTCTTTGAAAAGATGTGTCTCTTTTTCTGTATTCTAGAAGATGGGCAATCTAGAAGATTCTAGAAGATATTGAATAATCTCAATTGGAGATTTTTTAAAAAATTGAATTATGTCTTTCATGTAGTTAAATACTTTAGAAATAATTTTGCAAACAAAAAATGAAACATTTTCCCTTTTTGTTGATTTCAGATATCATTGGGCGACATCTGATGGTAGACTGTCATAACAGCTTTAGAACCCAAGTATCTTAATTTTTCCTATGGATGTGGCAATATCTTTTGACCAGAAATTAAATCCTAGTACTTTGGCTTCATCAAAGTTGGTTGGTGGCTTAGTGATAAAGTTGAATGTTGGGACATAAACCCAGTCTTATCAAATTGTTATTTGAATTGCCCATTTTTTAGCTTGTCATTTTTCTAGGTATGGATAATCTCTTGAAATTTGGGAAAGTGTAGCAAGTGGACAAAGATCAAGAAGTCAAACGACTTCCTAGGTTATGATGGTGGTGATAAAGGTTTATGATAGTGTTTCATTTTATTAATGCATCTTATTTATATAGGTGACATGAGAAAGAACATTATTGTCTATGTCAAAATGATTACCTTCTCTCTGTTTTTTCTTCTTTATTTTTTTTAACTGAAATGGTATCCACTGAGAGCTATGTCACTCATTTCAATCACAGACACAAAAGTAGCATTAGAGACAGTTACCCTCAACCTAAGGCTACTATGTAACAGCAAATTAAATTAGTCTCTTGGTGGCCTGGACAAGGGCTGAGGAGCAGGGAGTGAGAGTAAGGAAAAAATGACAGTTATTTAGTGCCAAAGGTTCTTTGATGTTCGTATTCCAGAGAGGCAGAAGCAGAGACATAAAATATGGCCACTCTCTGGAAAACAGAATGCCAGGATAAAGAAAAACCAGATGGGTCAGTAATTAGAACAGGGACAGAATATGACACAATCCAAGGGATAAACCAGTGATCCGATCTAAATTTTTTTTTTTTAAGATTTTATTTATTTGTAAGAGACACAGAGAGATAGGCAGAGGGAGAAGCAGGCTCCCTGTGGGGAGCCTGATACAGGACTTAATCCCAGGATCCCGGGATCACAACCTGAGCCAAAGGTAGACACACTCAACCGCTGAGCCACCCAGGTGTCCCGGTCAGATCTAAAATTGAAGTCAGACCAGGAATGACAAGGCATGATCATTGGGCAGTCACTCAGAAGTTTTAGGTCCAGGTAACATGTGGCATCTTTAAAATGGAGTCATTTAAAGGGGACAACTAACTGAGTGTTGTCTGTCTGATGTCAGGGGCCAGTCTCCTTTGTGTTTGGAATTTTGCAGAAACTTTTTTTTTTTTTTTAAGATTTTATTTGGAACGCCAAATAAAATTTATTTGTACCAGCTTGTGCACAAGCTGGGGGCGAGAGGGAGAGGGAAAAGCAGACTCCCCACTGAGCAGGGAGCCCAACATGGGGCATGATCCCTGGGATCATGACCTGAGCTGAAGGCAGATGCTTAACTGACTGAGCCACTCAGGTGCTCCATTGCACAGACTCTAAGCACTGTTAGTGGGATTACTTGTTTGTTTTGATGAATCTTAATTTAGTGAAAAATAGGTAAATTATATTTATTATGTTCTATCTATTGAGACAAAAAGGGATAAAATACATCCTAAATATATTTTTCAGTTCATAAAGTTAACACAAAAATAAAACTGGGTACTTAAATTGTTTCTATCTGGAAAGTTGTATACATGGAATAACTTACTGTATAATATTACTAGGAAAATCATATTACAGATTCTAGAAAAACCCAGTATCATGATAATATAGGAATAACTAATCACATAGTAACTTAATCTGGATATCCTTTTCAAACTAGGAAACATTCTAAAACTTTTGGATTTAAGAAGCAGATTAAATCTCAAAATTTCTGAAACACATAGTACAACAGAGAAATAATTTTTAAAAGAAGAATTTGGCAAAATGCTCTCTTTTGGGGGGATCTTTGAAAGGATGTAAGGGATACCTGTGATATGAAATAATTTGGGGTGTCTGGGTAACACAGTTGGTTAGGCATCCAACTCTTAGTTTGGGCTCAGGTTGTGATCCTCAGGGTCATGAAGATCAAGCCCTGTGTTGGGCTCCATGCTCAGCGGGGAGGCTGCTTGAGATTCTCCTTCCCTCCTATGCCCTTCCTACTTGTCCTCTCTCTCCAATAAATAAGTTTGGTTTTTTTTTTTTTTTTTAAAGGAAATAATGGGGCAGCCCAGGTGGCTCAGCAGTTTAGTGATGCCTTCAGCCCAGGGTGTGATCCTCGATCCGGGATCGAGTCCCACATCAGGCTCCTTGCATGGAGCCTGCTTCTCCCTCTGCCTGTGTCTCTGCCTCTCTCTCTCTCTCTCACTCTCTCATAAATAAATAAATCTTTTAAAAAAATGAAATAATGGAATAATTTAAGTTAAAAAAAAAAAAAAGGAAAGCACTTGCCTACATGCCTGTATCTTTTCTGAATAAGTCTTTCAATAAAAGTCTTTTAAGCTTTTAGATGACAAGCTGTTTAATTAGCCAAAGATTTATGGGACTGATCATTATCTTTTTAAAAATAAATCTAAAATTTAATTTATATATGCATTATTAATAAGATTACTGAAGATCAGTGGGAAAAACTGCTTTTGCTTGACTTTAACAAAATTTATTACAGTGTCTACTGCATACCAAAGTTATGGGCTAAATGTTAGGGCTAATAATAATAATAGGAAAATCAGACAAACGTGAACCCTACCATGAGAAACTTCCAGTTCAGTGTGAGAAAGATATTGAAACTCTTAATCCTACTTTGGATGATGCTATGAAGGAGAAGCACAAAGGGAACCTCACCCATCTGGATAGTTCATGTTATTTAAGCTAAATAAAAATGATCACTACATTTGTGTTAATTATGTCTAAGTTGACATGGTCAAATGAAATGTACAATACAGTATTAATAGTAGACGTCTTTATATTGAAGCTATTTTAACTATATGTAATTCTATCCCCATGAAACAAAAGGAGCTTCAGTAATCAAGTTATATTAAACTGAAAAGTCATCCAGAGTAATTTCCATATTTCTTAACTATAGGTATCCCTGGTTGTTTTGTTTATGCTCATCTTAACTAATAAAGTAGTCGCAAATCGTACTGCTTTTACAGGTCTAAGAAATCAATATGTTCACCTTTTTGTTGTTGCTTCTGAAGGAATTTCAGTGCACATTACCACTCCTTGTGTAAAGCAGTACATCACCTAGCAACTGTTGACTGCATTTTCTCCCTGGCCAAGGTCGCTAAGCAAGGAGATTACTGCAGGTAATGTATATTTTAACTCCCCCCACTTTTTCAGTGCTTTATATCAGTTGACATTATTCCATTAATTTTAGTGTTTTTATTATAAAATATTAAAATATGCAAATATGTTAGACTCTTGGTAAAACTGAAAGTCACATAGTTTATTTAAAATTAACAAATTCCTTTCTTGGTCTGTCATTGAATACAATGAAAGCAGATGTTCACAATAACTCTAGGGATAAATGTTAAATATTTCAATTTTTAGGTTTATGTGGGTGACATTTTTTTAACAGCATAATCCTTTGATTTGTTAGCTTTGACTTGAACACTTTGTAATATGTTTCACTTTATAAGTCTCATTTAAATGCAAACTAAATCAGATATGGGTGAGACTCCATGTATGATTGATTTCAAAGCATTGTCTCTTTTGCTATCAAACTATTCTTCCTTAAGTTTAAAACCTTAAGCCTGAGGGGCGCCTGGGTGGCTCAGTCAGTTGAGCATCTGCTTTAAGCTCAGATCATGATCTCAGGCCCCCAGAGCTCTAGGCCAGTTGCGCTTTTGGTGGTCTTGTGCCTGGGAACAAAGTGGTGGTCTTGTGCCTGGGAACCACCTCTGTGATGATTCACGGTGGAAGTTCGTGTCTGCTGGTGCTCTGTGCCTGGGCTCCCTCCTGTGCCTCTCCCGGGCTGGAATTCTGGCTCTGTGAGTCTGGAAAGCATCGCCTGTTGGAGTCTGGCTCTCTGTGGGCTCTTTTTTAAAACCACTAGCCCATTCCTGAGGGCTCTGCCCTTATGAACTAAATCAGCTTTCAAAGGCCTCACCTCCTAATACCATCAAATTAGGTATGAATTTGGGGGAGGGCACAAACATTTACTCTGTAGCACAAACCCAATTTTTTCATATACTTGAAGGAAATATTTAACTCACTGTCTTATTGTGAGAACTAAAAAGAAAACATAGAGGTGATATTGCCTGCCATCAGTGCTTTGGCATACAGAGTTCATTATGTTTGAATAGATATGTCCTGCTAGTCATACTTCTTTCATATCTTGGTTGCTCTCCTAGTTTGTGCCAAGTATTTTTTTTTAACATTTAAAATGTTCTTTATACCTAGCATAATACCCATATGGATGTTAAAAAATAGTTTATTGTAAAGCACTTATTTATTTGTGGGAGGACAGTTGCAAAAATTGGCTACCCCAGTTTTAGATAAAAATGTACTTAGTTTGCTGTTCTGTTTCATTTTGTTTTGTTATCCATTTATGTATGGAGTGATCTACCACGTTGTGCACAACACTTGTTTAAAATAGGCTCTTTGTGTTTTCATTTTTACTCAATTTTTTTTCACATCGGAGGGCTTCGAAAATTTCATCCAATTTATCATTCATAAAAATGAGATCTGTAAATGTACTCTAGTTGAATCTAGTTCTGGGAGAATAAGTCTGTCTTTCGTTGACATGATTTCCTTCCCTTGTACTGTGCACAAGGTCTGTGAAGCTAACATTCCTAATGGATTCTAATTGTGAATTAAGCAGAGGATTGGTTACAATCTGTATATTTGGTGTGTGTTTTCACACAAACCTCTTTCCACTGAAAAATACTTACACCTGGTTCATCTCTTCTTACACTACTTCAGTTGGCTTTTTGCCATTTGTCACTGCTGCTGCTGCAGCTAGTAAGAACAGAAGAACCATGTCTATGGGTATGTAGTTTATATTACATCAAATTTAAGTTTTCATTTCTGTATATATGTATATATCTATTTGTAAGCCAAAGCACACATATATATATTACATATAGTATGTAATTTAGAGTAATACATCATTTTTAGTGCGTTGTAATAACCAGAATCCCATCCTCTGTCACTAATTAGCTGTGTACTCTTATTTAAATCTCAGGTATTCATATATAAAATTGTAAGAAGTAGAGTTATGAATTAGTAAATGGAGTAAATCTTGAAGTTGTAGGAATTCTTTATTGAGGTGGAGTCTTGGCAAAATCTCTGTGGAGTGAAAATACATCCCTTATTATGTCTCTATAAGACTATGCTTAATTTGTAGACTCATCAGAGGTTTAACAAACATTTTGAGTATCCACTCTGTGCAAGTTTAGTCCTAGATTTTTCCTTATTTGGGCATTTTCCAGTACATTTATTAAGAGACCCCTTGATTTGCATAAGTAAAATTTGAACTCCTTTTTAGGTGTACCCTTTAGAGTGTAGACTTTGGAGCAGGCAAGGTTTGAATACTAGCTTGGTTATTTGCCAGCTGACCTTAAGCAAGTTACTTTAATCTCTCTGATCCTCAATATCTGCATTAACAGAATACCTACCTCTCAGAGATATTGTATGAATTAAATGAGATAAAGATATATTAAACTATATTAAGCAGAACCAGACAGATATTAAGTACTTAGTAAGTATGAGGTAAAAAGACATTCATTCAAAAATCAGAAAAAAATAAGTATTTTAAAAGTTGTCTTTAATAAAAATATCTAAACTTAAAGGATGTTAGTATTTTTCATACACATAATAATTGATTCTTTAAAAATCGTTTTTAGTTTTCTGTCAATTCTCAAGTCTGTCTCTTTGAACATGATTAGCATCATTATCTTAAAGTCTGTGTCTGATAATTCAAATATCAGGAGTCCTTGTGACTCTGTTTCTGTTGCCTGTTGTTTTTGTTCATTTTCATTCTTAGGGTGTTTTTTTTTTTAAGATTTTATTTAATTGAGAGAGAGCAAGCATGAGAAGGTGGGGGGCAGAGGGAGAGGGAGAAGCAGGCTCCCCACCAAGCAGAGAACCTGAAATGGAGCTCGATCCTAGCATCCTGAGATCCTGACCTGAGTCAAAGGCAGACACTTAACCGACTAAGCCACCCAGGCACCCCATTGATCTTTTTTGAATTCCTCATTGTTTTGATTACATTATGGGTATTGTATTTCACAGAATCATTATAGAAAAATTTGATATTGTTTTTCTCCTGAAAGAGTCACATTTGCTTCTACCAGGCATCTCAAGACACTAATAATAATCTGGCATCACTTAATCCATATCAGATCTTGAGATGCCTCACAGGTTCAAAGGCTCCCTTTATTACTTCAGATGCGTTTCAATGCCTGGTGTACAGCCCATCAGTGTCTCGGTCCAGAGCCAAGCTGTCGTAGTCTCTCTCTCAGTTCCCTCAGGAACCAAAAAAACACCCCCTGGGTCTCTGGCCTAATTCCTTGCTTTCTTGTTCATTGTCAGGGACTGTCAGTGGCTCTTTTCTATGTTTTATCTACTATTTGTTCTCAGGATTGTTCCAAATGACATATTCTTTCAGGGATATAAGTTCAGGAAATATTTCACATGCTAAAATACTTTCCAAATTGGGTCCTGTATATTAAGGAAAATCCACCCGAATATTTTCTTTAAAGATTTTATTTATTTATTTATGAGAGATGGAGAGTGAGAGGCAGAGACATAGAGAGGGAGAAGCAGCTCCATGAAGGGAAACTGATGAGGGACTCGATCCTGGGACTTCGGGGTCACACCCTGAGCCAAAGGCAGATGCTCAACCGCTGAACCACGCAGGCATCCCCCACCTGAATATTTCAAAAGAATTTATTTATTTATTTATTTATTTATTTATTTATTTATTTATTTATTCATTCATTCATTCATTCATTCATTCATTCATTCGAGACACAGGGAGATAGGCAGAGACACAGGCAGAGGGAGAAGCAGGCTCTATTCAGGCTGCCCCACCTGAATATTTTAAATGAAAAATCATGCTATAAAGTTCAAGGAATGTAATCAACTTCTTTCTCTCTCTCTCTCTCTCTCTCTCTTTTTTTTTTTTTAGCAGAAGTAAAGTTTAGGGGCAGCCCAGGTGGCTTAGCAGTTTAGCACTGCCTTCAGCCCAGGGCGTGATCCTGGAGACCTGGAATCGAGTCCCACATTGAGCTCCCTGCATGGAGCCTGCTTCTCACTCTGCCTGTGTCTCTGCCTCTCTCTCTGTGTCTCTCATGAATAAATAAATAAAATCTTTAAAAAAAAATTTAGTGTAAATAGCAATGAAATAGGAAAGTTTTAACTAAAATGCATTTTAAGCTAGTATTTAAGTATCTGTCATTTATGCCTTTTTCCACCCTTAGATTGCTAGCTTGTTTAAAGATTTTAGTGCATTTGAACTCTTGCAGTGAGTTCAAGTTGATTATTTGGTTTCGTAATTGTAAGCTTTTCTTCCTAAATGCTCTAAGGACATTTTATTAACTATAACCTAATCTTGAGGCAAAAGTTCTTATTCTGAGTCTTTGTATCCATTTTTTATTCTGAATGTTATATTGTTTTACTAATTATGTTCTGTTTCCCTGAGGCACTTAAAGGAGAAAGATGCAGTTTCAGAAATATAATTGTTCAAGTTTAATGTTTCATTCTTTGCAGGCAGCATCCAGATTTCCTCAGTTCTTCTTAAATGCCATATCATCAATATGATTTTCATATCCTTCCTGCTGTAACTATCCTAATCTCATGCATCACCTCATCTCTCCAAATTATGATTTGCTTCTCATTCCACTAGGAAGTGTTTTGTCATTATATAATTTGGATAGCAACAGAGTAAGTCATTGTAGATTTTAGAGAGAACAAATCACTCAAAATTTTATTCTAAAGTGAAAACCTTCCTGGGAAATCATATCAGTGTCATGAATAATGATCTATTGATTTCACTTGACAGAGTACCTAGGATTTTATTTTAAAACTGATATTACTTGCAGATGCTTTCATTTTTTATAATAAATTTATAACGTACTTAGATAAAATTCCTATCTTTAGAATTACACTTTGAAAACTAAAAAATGTCCTTTTCTTGTCATCTTAAAAGTCTCCTTCCAAAGGATAATTTTAAATTATTTACTCAGAAGGTACTTTAGTTATTTTCTTTGAGAAATGTGAATGTACATACTTGGGGTTTTCTTAGCCAGATATACTTAAGGAAAAGGATTTAGGTATTTACGAAAGGTAGCATTTCTTAGTGTTATGAGCAAGGTCCGTAATGTGCTTATTAGTACATTGAGTCAAAAAACTTAGTAATCAATGAGTGCAAGTTAATGCAATTCAAGAACACTGTTCACCCAACACATTGTCAGAATTAGAAAATTTGATAATGCCTACTTTAAGTGAAGGTTTGAAAAAACAAGTCAACTTTCATATCCTACTGGTAGGAAAATAGATTGATACAATATTTGTATATGTTGAAAAATATGACACATACCCTGTCATTTGGAAATGAATTTCTTCTAGCTTAGAGAAACATTTGTCCATATTCACATGAACATATATATATATAATTGTTCACTGCAGTATTGTTTATAACTAGTGAAACTAGTGTTTATTTTCTAGTGAAAACCTAGACACAGTCCAAATGTTGGACAGTGGAGAACAGCTAACTTATCTCTGCAGCAGCTTCAAAAGAATACTGTAGATATGTCAAGAAATGATCCTAAATCGGGGATCCTTGGGTGGCTCAGTGGTTTAGCACCTGCCATTGGCTTGGGGCATGATCCTGGAGTTCCAGGATCGAGTCCCGCATCAGGCTTATAAAGAGCTTGCTTCTCCCTCTGCTTGTGTCTCAACCTCTCTCTGTGTCTCTCATGAATAAGTAAATAAAATCTTTAAAAAAAAAAAAAAGACTAGAAAATGATGATGCAGATAGATACCACTACCTCACCATCTTTCAGTGTTCTAATTGTATTGCCCAAAGTGCTTCTTCGTCCATCAGGAACTTATAAAAGACTGGAAACAGCAGTTTGTAAGCTTCAGTTACTATAACAGTTATTGTAACTGTTATAGTTATAACTAATTTCTATTAATGTAATAATTAACTTTCACATATTATAACTGTTGCTTCTTACTTTCACTGAACACAGTTGATAATTCTGATTTTCTTTACATATTTCACCCATAATAGCAAAGAGAAAAAAAGTGACAGAAAACATTTCCCAATTATTAGATTAATCAAAAGATGAAAGTGAAGAGAAAGATAGCTGTGCTCTAGATACTACTGATGATGATGAAATTTCTTGTATAAACAAAATCTCAGATTGTGAGTGTTCGGGTGACAGTATCCTAGCTAAATTTTCCTAAACTCAAGCATCAGTGTGTGACTAATATATTTCTAAGGACAAATTGAAACGTGTTATTCTCCAGTTAGTTATTCCATAGGCAGCACACATCATGCAGTATTTGGTGACAAGAACCTGAACTATCCTGTTTTGCTGAAAGAACATGTAGTGGTTTCTTTTGTCTTTATGATGTTTGTGCACTAAAGTTTACTTGATACTGTTTGTAGGTGGACAGGTGCTGAAGGCAAGAGATTGAAAAAAACTTTCACTTTATGTGAAATAAACATCGATTTGATCGATTATTCTAATTTGGTATTTATAAATATAAAACTGATAAAGTTTTGCAGTTGTGAAGCAAAGAAGATGGGTGTCCTCTCCTCAACAAAATGATAAACTTTAAAAGATTTCAAAAAAGGGACGCCTGGGTGGCTCAGCGGTTGAGTGCCTGTCTTCGGCTCAGGTCATGATCCCAGGATCCAGGATGGAGTCCCACATCAGGCTCCCTGCAAAGAGCCTGTTTCTCCCTCTGCCTGTGTCTCTGCCTCTCTCTCTCTCAGTCTGTGTCTTTCATGAATAAATAAATAAATCTTTAAAAAAAAAAAAAAAGATTTCCAAAAAATTCAAGTATTTCATTTTTGTCCATGCAAGTTAGAGAAGAACCAGAAATCATGATAAGCTAGAACATTTTAGAAATGTATTGAAATTTAGAATTAGTATTTATGAATGACTATGGTCCAAGTGCATGCATGACAGCTGATGAGCAATTTATTACGTTGAGAGTGTGTTGCCCATTCCAAGTATATATATGCTTTTAACGCCAGGAAAATGTGGAATGAAAATTTGAGATTTGTTCTGTTTAAGTTCTTAATAAAAATTGTCCTGAGATTTTGTTTTGTTTTTACCACCTCTTTATTGCCACTTCTGGAAATTATTTGTAAAATGACTTGAAAGACTTAAACAAAATAAAAGGATCCATTGGTAAATGGTGGACGCTGTATTTTTTTCTTTTTAATGTATATTGAGTGTTAAGGGAAAAAAAGTAGTTGTGGAATAATACACTACCGTATGATCCTGATTTTTTTTTTTTTTTAAGGAAATCACAAACCAGTGCGAGGAGTGTGTAAAAACCTAAATGCAGAAAGAAAGTTGGGAAGGGTAGGCACCATGCTGCTCTCAGTGGTAATCTCTGAGGAGGAGAATGAGAGGGCAGTGCTCATAGGGACTTTGATAAATAGATAAAGCTATAGATAAAAACAGAAATGTAAAAGCTTAAAA
The DNA here is from genome assembly GCF_003254725.2 of Canis lupus dingo. Lineage (NCBI taxonomy): Eukaryota > Metazoa > Chordata > Mammalia > Carnivora > Canidae > Canis > Canis lupus. Next base: position 26,298,573 of record NC_064245.1, on the reverse strand, counting down.
AGGAAGACTAGCAAGGCAAAAAAATAATTTCTATATCAAAAAAAAGTAAAAGATACAGAAGACCATAGAAAGATGTTTCAGTTAAACAGAATATGAAAAATTAGGTCTCCAAGTTCAACACAAATATAATTTCTATTAATGTAATAATTTTAAATATGGAAATAATTTTCACTGATTTCCTTTATTATGCTTATTACTGAAAATGATTTAAATGAAAATAATCTGAACTGTAACTTTTAGTAATGAAAATATTGATCTTAGAGAATAGTAGAAAAAAAGATTGTGAAGTAGATTTCAGCAGTGGAGCTATTGTAAGATTCTGCTAACGTCTGTGTTTCAAGCACTATTATCATAATTGTCCTCCCAATTCTTATTTTATAGTTAAAAGTTAATTTTCATACTCAAAGTAATTTCATACACTGGGTGTGTTCTTAAGGTCTATTTTTTATGCTAGAACTTAGAGATTTCTTTCAAAGGCAGTTTTCATGCCTAGTAAATTGAAACATGGTTCTTTTTTGCAGACCATCTCTACAAGAAGAAAGAAAAATTGTGATTAAAAATGGCCGGCACCCTGTGATTGATGTGTTGCTGGGAGAACAGGATCAGTATGTTCCTAACAGTACGAATTTATCAGTAAGTACCACGTGATACCAGTAAATAAGTAAAAGATGGTAACACTGATCTAAGCTTTTAAATACAAAATAAGTATTTTTATAATTTACTCAGGTTTTAACTTTGGCATTGAAGTAGTAATCTTGAGCTGTAATTTTATATTCACCACCAAATATGGAATTGGTGTCATTACCAATGAAAGATTATCCATAAATGGAAAGATTTAGCAACTAAAGATTTAGTCTTAATTACTTATCCTAGGTAACCCCTACAAATATTTTTCGTTTATAAATGCCCAAACATGCGATAGGGTGGAATCATACTGTTGTTTTGCAGATTTCTGTTAGTATTCAACATTATGTACTTTGTCCTATGTTTCAGTATTCTAAAATGTTATGTGAAAGAATTGGAGATGATTCAGCTGATTTCAGTGATGGGAACTTTTGTCCTATGGGCTAGAGTTCTCTGATAGAATATCAGTGATTCTAAAGATTTATTCATTTAACACATACTTACTATATTCCTATTTATCTTCAGGTAGTGAAGCAAGTGTTAGGACAGAGAGTGGTAAGCAAGACAGAAATATTCCTGCCCTAAGGGTGCTTGTGATCAAGCAAGAAGGTAGCCAAGCTACTGTAAAATATGATGTAGGAAACTATGTTGTCCTGGGAGCATGTAGCAGGTCACCCTAACTTAGTGTAGTAGGAGCATCGAGGAAGGTTTCCTGAGGATGAGATATTAATCGAAGAAGGAGTTAATGTAGGCCAAAGAAGTGGAGAATATACCAGGTCAAGGAACCAGCATGGCAGAGGCTGGGAGGGAGACAGAACAGGACAAACTCAGGGAAGTGAAAGATATTGAGTGAAGTGGAGCATAAAGTATGAAGAAAGAAGGGTTCAGAAATAAGAGGTGGGACGCCTGGGTGGCTCAACGGTTGAACATCTGCCTTCGGCCCAGGGCATAATCCTGGGGTCCCAGAATAGAGTCCCGAATCAAGCTCCCTGCATGAAGCCTGCTTCTCCCTCTGCCTGTGTCTCTGCCTCTCTCTCTTTCCCTCTCTCTGTCTCTCATGAATAAATAAATAGAATCTTTAAAAAAAAAAAGAAGGAAGGAAGATGCCTGTTTGCTTACATGCCGTGTTAAGGAATTTTGATTTTTTTTTTCCCTAAAGCATCAAGGATACCACTGAGAGAGTGATTGAAGCTGGGGAAAAAATCAAACTTGGGGGATAGAGGGTGTGTGCATGTGTGCCTGCGCTCTGTGTGTGTTACATAGAGTTATGTCATTAAAGATAAAGCCATACTCTAATTAAAGTGGGGTAAGAGTAGGTTGTATTCAGTAACATAATTGCAAAAGGGAAGAGTCAAGTGTGAATGGAACTCAGCTCCAGTTTGTGCAGAGGTGATTGGGTGTTTTAAAGGAAGAATGAAGGACTAGGAAGGAGGAATGGGGTGGGAGGTGGAGGGGTGTCTTGCAGTTTCAAGGAAGTAGAAATTATAAAAAGCAGGAAAGGGAGCTGGTTAACATGAAACCCATCTGGGTTTAGTAAATGGCAACTGGAATTTATGTATTCCAAAGGAAGCAGAAAGAGAGGGAGAGTTATCTTCATTTCAAAGAGATGACTCAACTCTTTTAAGTGGTAGAAGAGTTATACCTCAAAGGGGCAGAGAAAGGGTTTATAACTGTAAGCTTTCTGAAGTAATTGCTCTGAGCAGAGGCTTAGGGGCCTCAGCCTTTCACCAGGATTTGGCTGGAACCAGCAGTAAATTTTCCTGTCTGTCTTGTACGTTTTCAGGTGGGAATTTTAAGGGAGATTGGGATCATCCTAAGAACATGGTCATGAGCTGTTAGAAACTATGCTAGTGTTGGTTCTGGTATCTTAGTAGAGGCAATAAAATCATTTTTGCTGAAAGTGTGGGTTTTAATAGGTCAAAGTTGAAGCCTAGTGGAGAAGAGTGCTCAAGAGGAGCCTGACTAGAGTTTGGTCAAGGTGAGAGTCTTTGTCAGCATCAAGTGAAATAATCTGGTGATGAAATACAAGAATTAATACTTAAGGAGGAATTAAGTGAGATTTGTTGTCATAATAGAGAATGAAATGCCCAACTTTAAGATTTCAGAGGCAGTGCTCTTCTGAGAGATAGCAAGTCCTATTGTGGCCACGGAGGTTGGGTAGTAGAAGTGGATAAGGTCTTTGGAGATGAGGAGATCAAGCAGTGGAGTGTGGGGAAAAAGTCATCCACGTAAGTATTGAAATTATCTAAGAGAACAGCAATATTTGTAGGGGAAGCCAGAGTTGTTCTAAGTGTCAGAGATTCCAAGGGATGGAGACTGGTGACCTGGAGTTTTGTCACTGCAGTGAGGACAAACAGAGGTGGTGGTCAGGTTCTAAGGAAACACAGGAGAACACATAAGAAAGAACCTCTGAACTCTGAGATATGTGTGGTAGGATGTGGCAAAAAGCTCAGCCTCCAAATGAAGTGAGCAATAGCCAGGTTTCAGTTTAAGCCTATTTGAAGGAAATGTTAAGTAAGGACGTTAGAAACATAGAAGGATTTGGGAATTTTTCAGAGGCCAGTGGGAGAACAGGGATGTAGTAGAGCAGTTAGAAATTAGGTCAGAAAAAGGAAGCCCAGAACAGCAATGGAGTTGGGAATATAACAGAGTGCTGCCTCTTGGGCTGTGAGCAAGGTGACAAGTGCACGTGGTGAATTTGGCTTACAGCAGGTGTGGTGAGTAAAAAGAAATGCTTTCAGTTACATCTAGTTTGATAAACTACATTTTGGTATAGCACCCTAGATTTGTTGGTAATATATAATCTGATCCCCAAAGTCTTTAAACTTGTTCGTTCTCATTAGGGAATTTATAATTTACTTAATTTATCGAGCCAAGTTAACATTTCCTAATGTTTTAGTGACTTTTAAAAGAAGACTATGTGAACATAAGAATTTCTTTCTCAGTTCCCATAATACTAGTGGCATATAGCTTTTCTTGAGAAAGTAATACAGTTGTAACATTTTAATACTCTGGTTTGTATTTTACTTATAAATCACTTAAACATTATTTCCTGTTGTTGTTTCCAGCCCCTAGCATGCCAACCAACTTGATCTCAAGTTGGGCTTTTTTTTCCCATTCTTTTTCATTCTTTTTTTTCCTCTTTTGCTTTCTTTAAAAAATGTATTAAGCTATTTAATAAAGCAAGATTTGAGAAACTAAAATAGCTTTTTGCCTAATTATAAGATCATTTTGAGGAAACATCAAACTTTATATTTAAATTTTTACTAAATAAATGGAGTGATTTTTTTTTCCACTAGGCACTTCAGAATATTCCAGAATATTCATTTCTTTTACATATGCTTTTTCTAACTTGAGTAGGAGTTGATATAGAACTGTTGCTATGGTGAAGTGCATTCTATTTTGCAGGGTATAAATTTATATATAGGAATAGTGTTGAAAAAGAACTTACTATGTAAAACTCAATTTAAAATATTTTATAGGTGTTAATTATAAAATATAGCCTGAAAATAATTTCCTGAAAGTCAAATGACATTGTTGCTTTTGATAATCATGTAATTTTAAGAAATGGTCTTTTGTACATGTGATTATAAGTAAAGTGTGCTTTTCTGGATTCTGTGTTATGCGAACTTATTATAGTTCTTCTGAACAAGCCAACTTTCTGCCTACTTTTCCTTTCCAGTTTTAAGAATACTCTTCACATTTCATAATCTGGCATTTATTTATGCATTTTTTAGTATATTTTATAATATTTTGCTCTTAATGATTTTGATATACTTTATGTCAGTATTGTGCTTGAGGTCAGATTACAAAGAAGAAAGAATACTTCCTTAATCTGGTGGAAGACACAGTCAATTAAATTAACACAAAGAGAACATCTACAAAGGCCATGAAGGAACTAACAGGTTACCTGGTAGAAGAATTGGCACCAAATTTGAACATACACTTCAGAGTAGAGGATATCCATATGGTCCCTAACAGACTAATGTTTTTCTGACCTGCTATGTTTTGGCTTTTCTAGAATGCAAGAATATAGCAAAGAATTATTATTTTTTAAAGATTTTATTTATTTATTCATGAAAGACACAGGGAGAGAAAGAGGCAGAGACACAGGCAGAGGGAGAAGCAGGCTCCATGCAGGAAGCCCAATGTGGGACTGGATCCCGGGACCCCAGGATCACGCCCTGAGCTGAAGGCAGATGCTCAACCGCTGAGCCACCCAGGCGTCCCATAGCAAAGGATTACATAGAAAAGACCTATGAACTTCGAGGTGTTTGGGGGACATTGGATGGAGATCCTAAACTGAAGGTGGATATGAAGACCAGGAGAGAGACCAGGAACTAGAGTTATGGATTTTAGAATGATCATGCTGTATGTACAAGAGTTTTGATTCTGGATCTGTCAGGGAAATTACATGAAAATGTAAAGAAAGCTGAAAAAAGCCCTCTCAGGCACTAACACTGAAAGCATAGTTTCACTACAAGCAGATTTATGGGTTTTTTTACTTTTCTTTTTTTAAAAAGATTTTATTCATTTATTCATGAGAGACAGAGAGAGGCAGAGACATAGGCAGAGGGAGAAGCAGGCTTCCTGCTCCCTGCGGGGAGCCCAATGTGGGACTGAATGGCAGGACCCCAGGACCACGACCCAGGCCAAAGGCAGATGCTCAACCATCGAACCACCCAGGTGCCCTTATAAGCAGGTTTAAATGAGAGCTTTTTAAGAATCTTTTAAACATATTTCCCCTACCTTATTTTCAGAATTTAGAGTTTAATCTGAAGAGCACATTTATTACAATGGTAACTAGATGCTACAACATATTCCTTTCTGTCCTTGAGACCTAGCTTTGCTGCATCTTCTAGGAAACCTCAATTTGGCCTCTCCAAGCAGAATTGAAAGAAATACTCTTTGAAATCCTTTTTGTTTCCTTCTCTGATTTACTACATAATCTGAATGTTTGCAGACTTAGCAGTGCAGGATCTCCCACCTCCCATCTTGCCTCTTTCCAGTTCATTTTTTCATTCTGCAGCCACAGGGCTTTTCCTAACCTGTCCTGTCACTCTCCCATTTAAAATCATGCTTAAAATTCCAGCCAGATAGTTACCAAGTTGCTGTGCCTCTGGGACTTGGCAGATGGTATTCCCTCTGCCTAGAATGTCATCTTTCCCCACACCATCCACTCCTGCCTCACACACACCCACAACCCACCCCACCCTCCAGCTCCTGCTGTTCTTGAAGTCTTGTCTTGGATGTCACTTTCTGCATTGAGCCTTTTCTAACCAGTGGACTGGGCTGGGCTGGGTACCCCATCACTTACCCATAACACTCCTATTTCTCCCCATTTTAGTACTTACCAATAAATTATAAGTGCCTTTGTTTGTGGTGCTGCCCAGTGCACTGTGAGCTTCATGAGAACAGAATAGGCTTCTCTGATTTGTTGTAATCCTACTGTCAGAAACAATTCTCTGGCGCTTAGCAGACACCTGATCATATTGGTTAAGTAAACAAGGATTAGCCACAGGCTTTGAACAGTCTTCATATCTCACTTTAAATATTTGCCTTTCCCCTCCCACAAAATGTTTTTCAGGGTGTTTTATTAAAATATCACAATTTACTGAATAATTATACCGTAGAACTAGAAGAGAAATTAGGAATCAGTTGGTGTAACACTTCTTTTTACTTAGGAGGAAATGAAGGCCCAGAAAGGGACAGTTGACATGCCAGAGATTACGAGAGGTCTTGAACTGTCTCCCAAAACACAGCAGTATTCTAGGGCAAGCCAGTGCTTTTCAATCTTTTTCACTTTGCAGCACACCTTGAAAATGCTAAGAATTTGATGGTACATGGGAATGAAAGGAGAAGGAAAAAGTTGCTTGGAGCCAAAGGAGATTTGCCCAGGGCTCTGGCTGCCCCAGCCCCACCTGCCACCCTGAGGATTAGGAGGTCAGCTTCTTAGCATCCTTGTAACCTGTGAGGCAGACCAAGACAGTGTGTGCCAAGATATCCTGCTTGGGAAATGCCACTGTAATCCACTGGAGTCTCAGGACTGTTTACTTATTAAACTAAATGATATTCTGATGGATGGATTTTTGATAGAGACTAAAGTTGGAGTTTTAGTTTGTGTTTTTTGTTTTTAACATAAATAAATCTCCCTTATTGGGAGAGAGAATGGGAAAATTGTGGTTGTTAGTTTCTCAATTTGTGGAAGGGAAGAAAATGAGTTGAAAATGCAAAGCAGGAAGATTGCCAGGAAGTACTTGAAACCTGTGGATCTCTGTAGCCCAAGAGAAATCCACAGCCCACCTGTTGTGGAGTGGGACCCGGATAAATGCTGGAATCCCAAACACAGTCCCTTCTCCTCAGATCAAGAAGAGGATTTAAGCAGCATTCTCAGATTATTAGAGGGGACCAAGGATCACCAACTTCTTATTCCCTTCCTTCTCCCAGAACAAATACTTCTAGCTGCCCCTGAAATGCTTGCTTTGGCTATATAATAGTAAGACTGATTGTACTAATATTCATAAGCTCTTGACCCTCTCTACCTAATTACCAAGCAGACTAACAGTAATGTATACCATAAAAATATGTCTGAGTATTAAGATTAATTTAATTCTGTGCCTGGATTATTCTCCTACATTTTGCCATAAATGTATTTTTTACATCACATGATCATGGGATCATATTGTTAAAAAATAGAGGAAACGTCAATGGCATTTGAGTATTGTTTTCTCTTATTTCTCTTTTCTGGTGACCATTTCTTCCTGCTTCTGTAACAGTGAGGTAAAGAAGGATATTTTCTATGATAACTGATTATTTTTTAAAGTGTTCTGACCTGGGCACCTCTGGTGGCTCAGTGGTCTGGCGCTGCCTTCAGCCCGGGGTGTGATCCTGGAAACCCAGGATCGAGTCCCATGTCGGGCTCCCTGCATGGAGAGCTGGCTTCTCCCTCTGCCTGTGTCTGCCTCTGTCTCTCTCTCTGTCTCTCGTGAATAAATAAATAAAATCTTTTTGAAAAAAGTTAAAAAAACAAAAAGTGTTCTGACCAGTACTACCGTCTCTGCCCAGAATGTTCATTCTTCTGTTTTCCTGTCTGTAATCCATCTCCATTGGTCGAACTCCTACCCATCCCTCATGACCCAAAAGACACTAATGCCTCCTCAGAGCCCTCATCATCATTCTGGCCAGAAATAATCTCTTTTATCCTAGCACTTTCTTTGTTCTGTTTTTAAAACTTATCACTTACCTCTTCTTGGTATACAGAGGTAGTGGGAGAGTTGATTGGAGGAGTAAATTCAAATCCTAGTCTGCTATTATTTTACTATCATCTTTGATAGACCACTGTACTCTTCTTCAGTTTCTTCATCCGTAAAATGAAGAAATTAGGTTGAGTAACAACTAGCTCTCTGTGGAATGTAAATTGGACAGCATCCAGGCATCAGAAGGATTTGGACCCTTTCCTTAGCATGTCAGCATACAGCCTGTACCTCCTCTCCAGCCTCATTATCCCCCTTTCTGTTTGTAGTTCACCTTGGGTTAAAAGTACAAGGATTTGGCTAAGAGCTTCTCTGGAGGAGGCTTTCACTAGGGTGTCTTTTACTGTAACCTGTTATTGATTGACATTTTCAGGGAATAAAGCACTTTGAAACTGCCAAACTTTTTCAGCAGTCTGCGACTATTATAAAAATAGTTCTACCGTGAGTCTTTTTTGAAGATAGATGTCAATATCTGTACCTGTCAAGGAAGTTTTTTGTAGAAAATTAGCTGATGCCCAAGTCTTAGAAATTAACAAATGACAATTGCAGTGTTTTGCTCTATTTTATTTTATTTTTTTGCTATGTATCTGCGGACTTCAACATATTCTAACTGACCATCATTGTAGTGTAGCTGGTGATGGAACCACAGATGCCGACCCTGTGCTAGAACAGCGCTTCTCCTACTTAGCAGTGACTGTGACTCCCTGTCGTTGAGCAGGGATCCCCTCTGAGACATCTGTCAGGGGATGGTCTTTGCTTAACTGAATTCCCGTTCTGCTACTTAATAGCTCCGTGTTATTGGGCAAGGTCCTTAAATTCCCCAAGCCTCTGTTTCCTCACCTGTAACGTGGGAATACAGTGGTTTTTGTATGACCCCATGAAATTGTTACGGGAACAAAATGAGGTGGTGCATATAGTCATTAGCAGTTATCTGTGGCACTTGTTAGCTGTGATTTTCCTTTGATCCCTTATAATTTGCCTTTTATGTTTTCATCTCCACTTCATTTTTCTTTCCACCGAAGACAGCACTTAATGTGGAAGTTGGTTAGTTATCTCAAAACTTACTGGTTTAGACATTAGTGCTGATTAGGAAGGCAACCACTTTATTACCTACAGATGATTGAGTTGAAAGCGTTTCACTCCTTAGAGCTTCCGAGTTAGTTCTTATCTGAAATCTTCAAATCCTGGATAGGCCTGGAAAGGAAAGTTCACTTCCACAGAAGTGACTACAAGTCCAACTGGCATCACTGTGTACCATTATTCCCAAATACCTTGTGTAAATGAATTCCACAGCTTCCCCTCTTTGATTCAACCCAGAGCCGCATATCTGTCATATGCCTGAATTTGGATATATTTTTCAGAGAGTCCTAGAATTTGAGGGTGAGAAATCATTTAATTAAACTCCCTCATTTTAGAATTAAAGAAACAGACCTACAGGGATGCCTGGGTGGCTCAGCGGTTTGGCATCTGCCTTCAGCCCAGGGCGTGATCCTGGAGACCCGGGATTGAGTCCCGCATCAGGCTCCCTGCGTGGAGCCTGCTTCTCCCGCTGCCTGTGTCTCTGCCTCTCTCTCTCTCTGTCTCTCTCATGAATAAATAAATAAAATCTTAAAAAAAAAAAAGAAAGAAACAGACTATAGAGTTGTATTGACCTGTCAATACCCTGTCAAATTTTTGATTCTCATTGGATAAAGAAACTGAATTAAGCAATGAGTATAATAAATACTCTTATCTTTGAAGGCATTGGAAGAAATAACTTATCTATGAGAAAGAAGATGTATATATTTTTTTTTTCTCATAGTTTTCTTAAATTACTGTTTAAAAAAATTTTTTGTTTGTGCACTTCCATCACCTACTCCCGTTGCTCATTAGGTTTGGTAATTCCACTTCAGGTAGCTCCACCAATGGTGCCTTCACAGTTCAGGGCCTCCTCATGGCACATGTAACCCTTCTGTAGGTTATTCCGTCCTGTGTTCCATTCTTTTACTTTCTATTATGTGGAGTTTTTTTCTAGTATTCTGTTTTTATGTAAATATGCTGGAAATCCAAATAACAAAATATCATTTGGAAGTTATGTAAATTTTTCCTAAATTAATGGATATATAAAGAGTTATTTGATGGTTCATGATGATCATTCATGGAATAATCAAATTTTAAGATAATTCACTTCAATACTTTTAAACTACCTAATATTTCAAACAAATGAAAAAAATATAGAAAACAGTATAGCACTCATTTACCCTTCACTCAGATATCAAAGAGAATGACCTTTTGTGATATGAACTTTAGATTTATTTAAAGGAAATAAAGTGTTAACAGATCTAGCTAAGTTTATACATAATTAATTGCTATCCCTTTTCTTTCCCCTTCATTTCCTTATCTCATTGTAACCATTATCCTAATATTACTTGTTATCCTTGTACATGTTTTTATTCTTCTATGTATTTGTATTTTAACAATATATAATTTTGTGTATATTAAAAATGTACATAAATAGGCACATTGAACCTATTATGCTATTTTTGTAAATGATTGTTTTCATAATTGTACAAAGTAGATCTATTCATCTTCCTAATGATAGATAATTTGTTGGGTTTTTTTCTTTTTGTCTATTATGAGTACAAACAGTATTAGAGTGGACAGTATTATAAATATATCTTCTTCAGCACTTGTATATTTTCCTAAGGTAGACTCCTAGAAAAGGAATTGCTGAGTTATGTAGACTGATACACAGTGGTTTTTTTTTAACTTTACTAGGCATTTCCAAATTGCTTTCCATATACTTTGTAACATGCTGCATAAGTAGACTCATAAGCCTTTTGATGATACGTTGAATATGAAAGTATCTTTTAAAAATTATTCCTTCAAAAATTTTTACTGTTTCCTTCATTTGAATGTTAGAGATAGCTTGTGGGTCCCTTGAAAAATCCTGCGATTTCCTTTTCCTTTTCCTGATTAAGAGTATGTTTTTGGCTTTTAGTGTTTCTTTTTCTGTAAATATCCTATTCGTGTCTTTTGCCCATTTTTCCATTGTTTTGGTGTTTTTACTATGTAAGAGTGGTACTTCTTTATTTTAGACTTTTTCGTTTTATGTTTGGTGGCTTAGTAGAATTTTTTAAAAAAATTAATCAAATATATTAGTCTTTCCCTTTATGATTTATATATATATATATATATATATTAATTTATTCATGAAAGACACACAGAGAGAAAGGCAGAGATGTAAGCAAGGGGAGAAGCAGGCTCCAGGCAAGGGGCAGGTGCTCAACTGCTGAGCCACTCAGGCATCCCTATGATTTATAATTTTTATTCTGCTTTTCCTATCTTGTTCAATAAATCATTCTCTACCTTGCTGACATTAAGCTGTTCTCCCTTGTTTTCATCTAAAAGTTTAAAGTTTGCTTTTCACAGTTAATTCCCTTAACTAGATTTGATTTGGGGGCCTCTGTGTGAGATTCAGGCCTAACTCTGATTTTTTTTTTATATGTGTACCCAATTGTCCCACCATCATTTATTGGATATGGCAAAAAAAAATTTTTTTTTGGCTTATTTGTAATCCTGTCTCTGACCCTCTACCAAGCCATTTGTGTATTCCTTTGTCATGTTCTTTTAAAGTTTTCTCAATCATTTTTCTTGGGGTTATCTTTCTTTTGATTTGTAGAAGTTTTTTATGTATACTGGATTTGAGTCCTTGGGAAACATATAATACATATAATCTATTCTGTAGCTTTTCATTTCCTTCATGGCATCTTTTGGTGAATAGCATTTAGTTTTAATTTACTTGAATTTTTAAATCCTCCTTTATAGTTAATAATGACTTGTGATCTGTTAAATCTTTCTGTATCCCAAGGTTATATATGATTGCCTAATAATCTTGGGTTTTCTGTCTGTCAAAGCTATAATCTCCTGGAATTGATTTTTGTTTTTGATGTAAGTTAGGGATCAAAATTTCTTATTTTTCTGTATGAACATCCTTCTAACCAAACACCATTATTGAAAAGACCATCCTTTTTCTACTGTTCTTTTTTTTTTTCTACTGTTCTATAGTGTCACTTTGTCGTAAATCAGGTAACTGTATATACGTCAGTGTGTTTCTGTTTTATTCCACTGTAGCTCCTTGTTCCAGAACACAGTTTATTGTAGCATTACAATATTGAGCCTTTCTAACCTATGAACATAGTATATTCTTTCATTTAATTAGTTGTTCCTTAATTTCTTTCAAAAAGGTTTTGTAGTTTGCAGTGTAGAGGTCTTGCTCTTTTGTTACATTTATTCCTAGTATTTGATTTCTTTTTCTACTATGGTAAATTGTATCATTAAATTTTCTATTTTCAATTACTTATTGCTAAAATCTAGAAATAAAGTTGACTTTTGATTACTGACCTTGTATCCAAAGATATTGTTTAATTCATTTATTGCTTATAATAAGTTTTATAGATTTCTTTAAATTTTCTGGGAATATAATCATGACTGTAGGAATAATGACAGATGTCCTATTTTCTTTCCAATAATTGAACCTCTTGTTTCCTTTCCCCACCTTTTTTCCTTAATGAGCAGATACTGAATTTTATCAAATGCTTTCTGTGTCTTTGAAGATCATCTTCTGAATTGTCTTCTTTATTCTCTTAATGTGTTGAATTACATTGATTGGGCTTTGAATATTAAACCAACCTTGTACTCCTCAAAAATTCTAAATGTTCATTTAGCTTTGGTTTGGTTTATTAATATTCTGAGAAGTTTGACATATATACTTATGGATGAACTTGGCCTATAATTTTTCTTTCTTGTAATGTTCTTGCGGGTTTTTGTTATCAAGATTTTGGATTTTTAAAATATTTTGGTAAGAATTGCCCTTGTTCTGTTCTGTAGAGGAATTTTTGTAAGGAAAGTGCTATTTCTTATATGTTTGCAAGAATCAGTGGGAAATTATCTGGGTTTGGAGTTTTCCTAATGGGAGGGTTTTTAATTACAGATGTAATTTCTTTAACAGATGCAGGGTTATTCAGATTATCTATTTCTTGTGTCATTTTGCCAGTTTCAAAAAAGAAATATGTTCATTTTATTTAAATTTTTGAAATACTTGGTTATGTCACATATTTACAATATGTGTAAATGTGTAAAGCCTGTTGTTTACAATAGGCTTATTATTTTTAAATCTCTGTGGGAGATTAATTTTATTTTAATCATTATTTTCATCTTTCTACTCATGCAAAGTTGCTTTCCTTGCTTTCACTGTGTTAAGCTGTTTCCGTTCCAAGAAACATAGATTCACTTGAGTTCTTTCAAATAATGGAGACTTATGCTCATTGTAAACCTACCTGTAACCATAAGAAAAAGGAATCACAGGGAGAACAAGGTCTCTAGTACAACTTGGCTTTAGTGAGACTAGTTAATTAACCAGACATTTAGTGAATTAACCAGACATTATAGGTTCTTTAAAGAATTTATAAGACAGCTTTAGCAATGGAACAGGTTTACTTTTTATCCCCTCAATAGTAAAGCTTTATAATATTTTAACTTTGAAACCCTCATTATTTATGTGAAGTTTCTTTAACTCCTCTGGGCTTTCCCCTGCTTTTTCTTACTTTTCATTGCTAACTTCCCCCTTTACTCCCTTTTCTATGTAATTTTCTTCATACCTTTTTTTTCTCATAACTTCTTACTCGTGGTTCCTGTGTTTTGTGGCCTTGATCTGTGTTTCTTTTCAGCCTCTCCTCTAGATTGAATCACTGCATGGTATTCAGTTCAAAGTCCCAAGAGATTATTTGATTAGTTTCAGAAGACCTATTATGTGAGGCCACCTCTAGGGCTCTTAGTGGCCACTCTTGACCAGGCAGGTATTGCCCAGTCTGGTGGGTTCACACCGCACAGCACACGAATGCCTCAGGCTAATTCATCTACAGAGAGCTACAGATGGATAATTTCCCTTAGGGTGAGTCTGTATGTGGCAAACACTGTAATTGGTTAATAGAGGCAAGTTCTAGAAATTAAATTAGTACAAGTGTTTGAGCTTTTCTGCCTCCTTTACACTCTGGTGAAATGAGAGTGAATAGAATTTGGTATTATAAACGTCTTTAGTAGTCATCCATTATAACTGAAAAAAATTCTGGTGCTGTCAACCCAAATTAGGGCCTTAAGCAATTAGCTATATAGTATATGTCGTTTTAAGATGGATAAATGGAAATTGATAGATTTTTAAATGTGAACAGTATAAAAAACACACACACAGGCAAATTAGTGAATATTTAATAATATTTAATGAGAGAGCCATAGTGGTTCTCTCATTTAGGTTACTTCTTATTGTTTCCTTTTTTATATGCAGAAACAATCCTATGGGTTGCTAAGAATTCACTGTTTTGCAGCACAGTTCGGTTGAAAACAAAGAGGTCCTCTTTCCCTTTGTGATTCTTAATTGGTAACATATTTAAATACCAGAAAGCCATCTTTTGCCTAATTATGGAAGAAATTATAGGTATTATGTAAAAGCCCTTTGGGTACAATAAGTGAAATTGCTTTTTAATTTTCCAGGGGGACTCAGAGAGAGTAATGATAATTACTGGACCAAACATGGGTGGAAAGAGCTCCTACATAAAACAAGTTGCATTGATTACTATCATGGCTCAGATTGGCTCCTATGTTCCTGCGGAGGAAGCAACAATTGGAATTGTGGATGGCATTTTCACAAGGTAAAAACATTAGTTCTATTTGAATATATTTCTGAAAATAAAGCAAGCCCACATTGTCACATGAACTTTCTGTGTACATATTTAGATGAATAGATTTGCTCTTAAAATATTTAGAGCTTAGAAGCTTAAATCATTTCATCATGCATGTTAATATCAGAGGAGACCAAGGAGACCATTTTGTCCAGTAATTTTCAAGGTATTTTTAGTTCCTGAGTTCTTACTTTAACGAAAATCTTATATAAAAGATGAATATTTAAACAGATAAAAGCAGATCTGCTCTGCCTGAGTCAGAGTGGAAGGCTTGCAGACTTGTCTGGATAGGCTCTGCAGAACACAGTCTAGAAACCAGTCCAGCATCCTTGCTATATAGATGGGGGACTAAGAACAGACTGAAAAGGGCACTGGCCCAAGATAATTTAATTCATATTCTTTTTTTTTTTTTTTTTTTTTTAACTCTAAGAACATTACCTACAACTGACTAGGTCTTACCCCTAATTTCTAAACCTAAATTGCATGTTTTATTAGGAATACAGGTGAAATATCCTGGTCTCACTAGTAGGAAAATCATAGTCTAATCTATTTATTCAGATTTATCTGTTCTTAAAGTATTATTTATACTTCTTGCATGTACATTTTTGGAAAAATTAAATTTAGTCCATATGTGTGTAGTCAAGCTTTGTGTACAAATGTTTGATTTATCGTCCAGCTGCATATTTATATGATACTTGACTTTGGAATTATATCAGAATATATCACATGCTGGTATTGATACATCTGAGTAGACATTAAAATACTTTACCTACTTTTGTGCTTGGTTTTTAGTCTGAGAAGTGAACAGAGCAAAGAGATCTAAATTCTGTTTGATGCCATATCACCAAATAGATGTTATTCTGGTCTCTATATTTGTAGATCAACTCAGTATAAGAAATTTAAAGAATCTTTCTTTACTTTCTAAATTGCCCTTAATCTTCTATTTTGTTTAAAAAAAAAAAAAGTGTTTTTGTGTGTGTGTGTGTGTGTAAATGCCCGGTATTTTATTTTGGTTACATTATTTTGGTTACATTACTAGGGAGAGCGACAGAAATTTGACCAAAGAGAGAAAAGATTAAAAGGAGAAGAGAAAAAAAGACTCCTTGGGCAGAGTAAGGTGGTTTATCTGAAAGAGAATCTTGTTAGCAGAATAACAGTTATGGATGTTTTTAGATATAAGTAATAGAAAAAAAAATAAGACTTTACTTTTCTCATACAATGAGAAGACTTGGAGTGGGCTGCTGCTTCTGCTGCTTCAGTGGTTCGTTGTTGGCATTTCCCATGTAGTTGCAAGATAGTTGCTGTGACTCCAGACATCACATCACATGAGGAGAAAGGACAGAATGCCACAGTTCCCTCCCTACTTTTTTTTTCCCCCTTCAGGATCAATACCTTTTCAGAAGCCTCCCAGAAAACTTCCACTTAAATTTCATTAACCAGACCTGTGCCTCATGGCCATAGTTGCCAAGAGAACAGAAAATAAGAATTTGCTTTTCTCCAGTTTTTCTCATGGAGTTAGGCAAGTGTTTGGGAATGTATTTGGAGGTAATCAGAAAATAGTTTTGGCCTACAAAAAATGAATTCAGTGATAATAATAAAAACAGCTCAACTTTATTATAATAATATTTAAAAAATAAAGTACATTCAGTGAGAGCAAGTAGAAGCCTTCTGAAAAAGGACAAACCACACTAATGTCAAGAAATTTGGATATTTATTCAATTTCATTTATTCATTCATCCAACATATACTAACTTAGCATGTAATGTATGACAGGCACTGGGACTACAATGCAACCATGGTTTCTGTGCTGGTAAAACTTAGCCGGTGGAGATCAACATTAACCAAAACGATTGTATAAAAAATGTGAAAATGCAGCTGTGGCAAGTCTACAACGGCTATATGCAAGATGCCAGGACAGCCTGTGGGACTGGGGTATGATCTGGACAGGAGAGGGTTTCCTTTAGCAAGTGACTCTTAAGACCTATCTGAAGGGCTAGCTAACTAATCAAAGGAAAAAAGAGCATTTCAGACAAAGGGAGCATGTGTACAGAGGCCTTTTAACATTTAAAAAAAAATAATAACAGATAAGGAACTAAATTCCCCCTGGTTCTTAGGGAGCGTTATTCTGGATGAAGCTGAAGAATAGCTTCAAGTTACGTAGAGTATAGAGTGGTAGGAGTTTATCCTAAGCCATGGGAAACCATCGAAGGATTTTAAGCAGTGCTTGGCATGATCAATGCAGGGCATGTTTGGAGAAAGGACATGATAGTAACCTTATCAGTAGACTCCTGTAGTGGTCTTAGTGAGAGGTGTCAATAGTTTGGATGAGGTTTGTAGTGATAGAGTGGAAAGGAGAGGCATTTGAAGAGTGTTCAGGAAATAAATCAACAGGGACTGGTGATAGAAGGGGTATGCATCTGAGATAAAAGGAGTTGTCAGAGATGACAGTGGTTTGTACATCTCTTTGGTCAGTGTTGACATTTAGTGGAAGAGGGTGATTTTTTTTTCATAGATCCTGACTTTATTTATTTATATTTTATAATTTTTTTAAATTTTTATTTATATATGATAGTCACAGAGAGAGAGAGGCAGAGGGAGAAGCAGGCTCCATGCACTGGGAGCCCGATGTCGGATTCGATCCCGGGTCTCCAGGATCGCGCCCTGGGCCAAAGGCAGGCGCCAAACCGCTGCACCACCCAGAGATCCCAGATCCTGACTTTATTTGTATACATAGTAAGTAGAAACACTCTGAGACATTTGAGAGGAGCCATCATATAGGCAGTTGTGTATAGAGTCCAGAGGGAGAGATGAAAGATAATGATATAAACTTGCTCTGAGACATCTTTGTATAAGTGAAAGTCCTGGGTGTGGGTGAGATCATCTTAGCAGAGAGTATAGTGGAGAAAATAATGTTCTAAGACCGAGCCTTAGGACTACCAACATGTCCCAGATGAGTAAGATGATAAACTGGAAAAACTGACAAGACAAAAACACTATAAGATGTTACAGTGTCAGGGGAATACTCCTTCAAGAAGAAATGAAGTGGCCAGCCGCACAGAGCGGTCAGGTAAAAGGAAGCCTCTGAAGTCAACTTTGATCTTAACAAAGTGGTGGTCATTAGAGACCTTAGCAGGAGCTGTTTTGTTTTTTGTTTGTTTTAAAGATTTATTTATTTACTTATTTTAGAGAGCAAACATGAATGGGAGGAGCAGAGGGAGAGGGAGAGAAAAATCTCAAGCAGACTCTGCACTGAGCTTGGAGCCCCATGCGGGGATTAGTGTCATGACCCTGAGATCACGACCTGAGCTGAAACCTGTTGTCAGATGCCCAACCAACTGGGCCACTCAGACACCCCAGCAAGAGTCTATTTTGGTGGAGTGGTGAGACCATACTCCAGTTAAAGATGATAAAGAAGGGAGTGAAAGGTCAAGAAATACAATGTTTGTACAAGTGTCACCAGGGCAGCTTGGCTGGGAGGAGGAGATGAAAGATCCAATGAGGGACTTGTTCTGTTTTTGAATGTAGGCTTGAACATGTTTCAGTGGGATATCCGGGGGAATATGTTATATCCGTAAATTTATGATTTAAAAAAATGCATTGATTTAAAAAAATGCATTGATTACCTTGGAGCATACTAGAATAGATTAATGATACTCATAACAAAAAAATCATTAATCACTTTGGAGAATGAAAATTGAAAAATAAAGAGAGAATTAAGCAGCTATTGTATCTTTCCACACAGATGATGAGAGGAAGTTTCTCCTTATAGAAGTGTCCCAGCTCATAAACAAAGAAGGAACGATAGAATTGGAGTGTCGCCCTTTTTTTTTTTTCAAGGGTGGAGTTTTCCCAGAGAAGTGGCTGAAAAAGCAGAGGGAGTTTAAGAGTTGGCAAGTGTGTGTTAGGAATAATGGACCATGGAACTTCAGCAAAGAGGAGGGCCCAGGGGAAAGCGCAGTGGTAGGTGGGCTGGAGTCCTGGGAGGTTTGAACAACAGTTGTGGTGGAGGTTCTGTGTGAGCCGGAATGGACAGCTTTTGAGGTAAAATAGTTCATGTCTCTGTTGAAGTCCAAGATGTGTCCCTGGTGCTGGATGGCTGAGTTAGAGGAGGAGAATGGTGAAGAGGAGATCTAGAATTGATCTAGATGGTGTTGGCTGCTTTAGCTACATGGACATTTAGTGCTATCAGAGACATTGGCAGAGCTCTCAGGGCAGAGGAGAAAATATATACCAAATGTTAACCACTTAGATGAATGAGGAGGAGTGATTTGCGGTTGAGTAGCTGACAAAGGGAGGATGTTATGGTCAAATGGTATAACCTCAAAGGAGATGTTTTTCTTATGAGGAGGTAAAGCCTAGAAGTAAGAGTGGTGAGCAGGAGAACCCTTGCAGTATCACAGGAGGCAAGGAAATGAATAGCCAGTTTTGGAGAGGGCTGCAGCGGAAGGGCTAGAGAGGAAAGGGAAGGGTGCCCATGTGGAGAAGAGAGCAAGGACACGGAAGTTGGCTGATTATTTGGCTGCTATTCCAAAGTGCCTGGTGTCTGGGCTTAGGAGGTAAGTGAGACACAGAGTTGGATAAAACCTGGCAAGTGTAGAGCAGTATGGACTTGATGTTGGCTCGAAGAACCACAGAAGGGGACATGCAGCATTCTGACTGATGAAAACTTGAAAAGCAGAAGGATGGGGCCTGGGACGAGTCTTACCAAGCTTGAGCAGTGGTGGATCCACAAGCTGTGGGTGCCACACACACGGGGCTGGCTGATAGTAGCCCTGAAACTTGAGATGAGTGCTGGATCACCTGGACTCAGAAGCTCATCAGGCAAGAAGAAAAAATAGATAAAATATGTTTGAATCTGATTGCAATGTCCCCAACAGATATTGCTGAGCACACTCTTTGGCCAGTGATGCATTTTTTACTGCTTCAAGTCTAATCCTGGCACCCATTACGTACTACATATTATTGCAGAAACTGCTTCCCTTCTCTTCTCAGTCTTCCTTTTTTCTTCTCTTCAGTCAGTTTTTAAGAGAAAAGGCCCTTGTGAAGTGCCTCTGAGAGCACAGCTATGATCAGATTGTTCTGTTGCTAAACCTCTAAACAGTGAATACAGGTCTCTGAGCATGTCCTTTGGGAACCACCAGATGACCCCCAACCTTTTCAGTCTTGTTTTTGGTTTCTTTCCCTCACCTACCTATGTGTCAACCTAGCACTTCTTTCTGAATTCCAAGAAAAGCTATTGTGTGCTTTCCCATGTCTTTTTTCAGTTTATACTATTTCATGTGCCAGAAATACTTCTGCTGATTTTTCTCTTGTTAGAATTCCACCTCCTTCATGAAGTCTCCCTTGATTCCCATAGCCAGAATTAATATTTCTCATCTCTTTACTTCCATCATACGTGTATTTTGCTCCCCCCCTCCCTTTTTTTTTTATAAAAGCTCTTACCAGTTTAGTTCTATAATTATTCTTGTATAGGTCTACCTCTACTGTTGTGTGGTCCATTCCCAGAAGATGCGTTTCATGTTTTGTACATTTCCCTTCTCCCTCCCCAAACCTGGAACTCCATCTACTTTGTACATACGTAACAGACACTGAAGAAAAGGGCTATTGAATGAATTGACTGTTCAGTCAAGATCAGGCAAATGGAAGATAATTCCATGGGCAGTGGGGAGTCCTTAAAGACACAGGAGTAGGAAAGTGTTGTGATCAGAGTTACAGTTGAGGTTCCAGGAAGAGATTAAAATCCTGCCACACTGTGAAAGACAAACTATACAAAGGGATGATGTAATATAGGAATTCTTGAAGAGAGGCTGAGCATTTTAATTAGGCTGATAGAAATGGAAGTGGACAAGGGACAGAAGAGGGATGTTGCAGGGTTAATTTTTTTTTTTTTTTTTTTATTTATGATAGGCACACAGTGAGAGAGAGAGAGAGAGAGAGAGAGAGGTAGAGACACAGGCAGAGGGGGAAGCAGGCTCCATGCACCGGGAGCCCGACGTGGGATTTGATCCCAGGTTTCCAGGATCGCGCCCTGGGCCAAAGGCAGGCGCTAAACCGCTGTGCCACCCAGGGATCCCTGCAGGGTTAGAATTGACAAAGCCCTGGTGACTACCATGGATGAAGGGAGATAGGTGAAGAGGAGTGAATGGTGGGTTTTATCACTGAAAAATTCAGGAGGAGGATCTGATTTCAGAAGTCATCTCAATTGGTAACGTACACCATAGCAAGGAGGCTGCATCGTAAGAGGGCCATTACGGTTCTCTGTCATAAGCATAAATTCTAGGCTGTTGAGACACTTTAGCACTGGCTCAGTAATGAGGTGAAAACTCTAGTATACTAAACACGTATTTTTCTTAAAACTTTGCTGTGTACCAGAGTTTGATATTAGGTGTTAGGGATATGAAGCCAAATGAGACCACTTTACCTGCCCTCAAGAAACTTAGGTGTGGTAAGGGAGATGGAGGCACAAGGCATTACAGTGTAGTAAGTGATGGAGAAGTGATTTGATTGTATGTGTGATCATTTGCTTGCTCATTCATTCATATTTATCCTGCCATTGTCCAGAAAGGAGTCTTTAAGTCGGTTTGCAGAAGATTACAAATATTGTAAGTAAAAATGAGGGTGAGGGATTAAAATGAAGCCAGGAATGAAACTTAAAATTTTTTTTTTTTTGAAACTTAAAATATTTATCACATAATGACCAACACTGTTGTGGCGAAGCCTCAGATTTGTCTCAGAGTTTTCCACAAAGGTAAACTTGTTCATTTAAAATAGTTTTGCAGTACCTAGAAAAACAAATAAATTGCTTAAGAAAACAGCTTTTAAAAACTTTCTTACTGTGTTAGACAACAATTTTTAATGATAAGATTAGCTAGTAGCTAACTTGGATAGTGCTTATATGGGACATGAGCTTCTTCCTCCGTGTTATGATAACATGCCTATATCTCATGAACCAGCCTTGAGGAACTGATTACTAATCACTATGTAATATAAAAGCTGTCCTTTGAACCTTGCAAATGCTAAATTAATTGTTTCAGTATAGTAGTTTTCATTCTGAATTAACTCCTTCAAACACATCATTTTTTTCAGCTACTTAGGGATACATTTTACAGTGACCTGGTCCTGGTGGGCCCATCAAGAGGTAGTATTACGTGAAAGAATGTTGTTGTTATAATACATGACAAAGAGCTGGTTACAAACCCTGGCATTCACTGTGATTCCACTTTTGTATGAGAAATTATATATGTAAATATATGCAGAGAAAATCATCTAAACAGAAGGCTTATATTCCAAAATATCATAAGGGATATGGGATCATGGTGAGTGTTCTTTTCTTCTGCTTATTAATATTTTTAAAAATCTGAAATAAACATGTAACAAAGATACAACCCCAAATTAAGGGCGATATCACTCAAAATGAGATTTTTACAGGAGTCTAGTGAAATGCTTGTATGGTCACTGGGAATACTTTTTTCCAGGGCGAATTTCTGTTCTATACTCAGTAGAATGGAATTAGGGGTTCTGAGTCTAAACCTTTTCAGGTGCTTCGGTGTATCAGAGCTTACTTTTCCCAAAAGTTTTTAACCCAGCCTATATATAACCTTAGTTCTTCCTCCTTTAGGCATGAATAGTTTTCTTGTCTGGATCAGTGTACAAGATTGATGTCTTTAATTTTCATAGCACACACATCGTCATTTGCACACATAACATCTGAAGCAGTGAGTTTTAACCCTTAATATATATTGGACTTCTTTTGAGAGAGAGAGAGAGAGTGTGTGTGTGTGTGTGCGCGCACGTGCAAAGAAGGGTTACGAGGAACAGAGGAAGAGGGGAAGAGAGAATCTTAAGCAGGCTCCATACCCAGCACAGAGCTCAAGACGAGGCTTAATATCATGGACCCTGAGATCATGACCTGAGTCAAAATCAGGAGTCTAACATTTAACCCACTGAGCCACCCAGGCACCCCCATTGGATGTTTTTTTTTAATGGAGCTTTTAAAAAATGGTGATACCTGGGCCCTCCCCTCAGAGGTTCTAAGTTGGACTAGAGTCTGGAAGTTGAGTTTTGTAAGCGTCCAGATGGTTTTGAAGTAAAGCTGAGATTGAGAAGCATTTCCCCAAGCCCCTGCTGGAGAGCTCAGTTGTTTAATTATAAATGTTAATTTAGGGATCCCTGGGTGGCGCAGCGGTTTGGCGCCTGCCTTTGGCCCAGGGCGCGATCCTGGAAACCTGGGATCAAATCCCACGTCGGGCTCCCGGTGCATGGAGCCTGCTTCTCCCTCTGCCTGTGTCTCTGCCTCTCTCTCTCTCTCTCTCTCTCTCTCCCTGTGTGACTATCATAAATAAATAAAAATTAAAAAAA
Source organism: Canis lupus dingo (assembly GCF_003254725.2). NCBI lineage: Eukaryota > Metazoa > Chordata > Mammalia > Carnivora > Canidae > Canis > Canis lupus. The sequence continues at coordinate 26,275,622 of NC_064245.1, read as the reverse complement.
AAATAAATGTTAATTTAAAAATTATAGATGCATTCATTATGAAAACTGTCAAATAACAGTTTGACAGTATAATAGGGTATAAAGTGAAAGTTTTGCCTTCTCCCCAGGTCAACAACCATTACTGATTCTTTGTGTAACTTTCCACAAATGTAATAATATTATACATAAATCTTCTCTTATATAAATGGTATTACACTAAGCATTACTGCTATGAAGCTTGCTTTTATTTCCTAATACGTGGGGGACATATTTCTCTATCAGTTCATGCTGATTAACCTCACATGTTTTAATGACTGCAAGGTATTTTGCTCCTTGGTCTCTTTAACCTCAGAGAGCTATATCTGGGATGCACTGCTTTAGTATATAAGGACCCTGTTCCTTGTCTTTTCTTCTGTCCTTGCCCTCTCTTCCTGTTATAATTGAAAAGGAGTCTGCATGGACCATATTCATTTATATCCTAGATCCTTACTAGAATATGGTTTGGTATTATACCTTCCTATTTTTCATTTATTTATTGGAAAATAATTCAGATATATAACAATCCCACAGGCAACTACCACCCTACTAAAGAAATAAAGCATTGCCAATATTTCTGAACCTATAATTCTCTCTGATTCTTTTCCTTTCCACACCATGTAGAAGAACTGCCCTTCTTGACTATAGTTTTTATTCCAGGCATTTCTTTATATTTTTACTACACAGGTATGTTTTTGAGACAGTATACAAAGTTATCAGGTATGCTTTTACACTTTATATGTGTCACATCACACTGTATTCTTCTGCAAGTGACTTTTCCCCCCTCAATGTTATATTTATGAATTCATCATTCACAATAATGTATACATATATACAATATGTATAGATACATATAATTCTAGTTTCTTCATTTTTCTATAATTATAGATATTCCATTGCATATACACCTAACACTGTTTATCCATTTTCCTTGATTGATATTTAACATGTTTCAAATTTGTTTCAGATGCAGACAGTACTGGTACTTGTCTTACACACATTCTTCTGGTGCACGTGAATGAGTTTTTTGAATCCAGATTGTTGTCTAGGAGTGGGACTGTGAAGTGTTAGGAATGTGCATCTTTCTTGTTCTTCAAGGAGGCTGCCAGCAGTATATAAAAGTTTGTCCCTGTGCTTTAAAATTAAATTAGAGGGCAGCCCTAAACTGCTCAGCAGTTTAGTGCCGCCTTCAGCCCCAGGGTGTCATCCTGGAGATGTGGGATCGAGTCCCACATCAGGCTTCCTGCATGGAGGCTGCTTCCCTCTGTCTATGTCTCTGCCTTTCTCTCTGTGTCTCTCATAATTAAATAAAATCTTTAAAAAAATTAAATTAGGGACACCTGGGTGACTCAGTCATATAAGCATCTGACTCTTGATTTTGGCTCAGGTCATGATCTCACGGTGGTGAGGTTGAGCCTGCATCTGGCTCTGTGCTGGGTGTGGAGCCTGCTTAAGATTCTCTCTTTCCCTTTCCCACTGCCCCTCCCCCACCGGCACAGGGGTGCAGGCATGGGTTTGCATGCTCTCTCTCTGTCTCAAAAGAAAATAAAATTAGACATACCCATTTGATGGTGTTCCTGTATAGTCTCCAAAATTGCTCATAAGTAAATTTTCATTTTTATTATTTACTGTCTTTTACATTAAGTGCCTTCTGATAAGTCATTTTTTGTTAATGCTAGGGAATTGTTTTCCCTCTATGTACATGCTGTGCCTGTTTACAAAAGGATTTGAAGCGGTTTATTGGCCTTCTCTGACAAACTGCCAGACTTCCTCTCATCAGCCAATAGTTGCTTCCTCTTTAATTCCTTTTTGTCTTGACTGCCAGAAAAGCAAGAGCTAAATTCAAGGCTCAGGTGCAGAAACAAATTTGGTTTAGTTTTCCCCTCTTCTTACATAGGGGTATTTCTCTAATATGGTTCTTCTAACAGTTGCATCAGAATCATAGAGATGATTATTTAAAATGTTTAAAATTTTTCTAAGCCTTGTATCAGAGACCTATTAAGTTGGAATCCCTAAGGTGAGACTGCAAAATTAGCATTTCCAAAGCTCATGTAAAGTATGCTGTCTTAATGTGAGAACCTACTATATGGCTTATAATCTTAGTTTCGTATTCATTGTAATTTTTCCATCATAGATATATTTTTAAAGGTTTTATTTATTTGGTAGAGGGAAAGCAAAAGGACACAGCAAGGGGAGCAGCATAGGGAGAAGGGAGAAGCAGGCTCCCCGCTGAGCAGGGAGCTTGACGTGGGACTTGATCCCAGGACCACAGGATCATGACCTGAGCCTAAGGAAGTTGTTTAACGGACTGAGACACCAGGTGTCCTTATGGATATGTTGTTGTTCTAAATCATTTCAAATTCTTTTTGTACCCAATGAAGAAATATTGAAAATCTAGCAGAGTGAGATGTATGCATAAAATTTGGCTCTAAACTTTATCTTTAAATTGGTTATTTTTGTATTATTGATTGGACATTCATGACAACTGGATTTAAATTCACGTATTTCATAAGTATGGAATTGAGTGCCTACTATGTGCCATGTGCTGTGCTATAAGAAGAATAAATGTGAAAAGCTATGAACACAGTCTTTAGGAATATTTTTTCTGAATATTATAAGCTTGTATAAGCCTATTCCTGTATAAGAGCATTATTTTTAAAAGAATTTTGGCAAACATTTACATGTGGCTTTAGTTAGTATATTTATATTGGTATATTGTGATGTATGTATTTATCAGTGAGATATTTCTAGACACATATTTCCAAGGATCATTAACATCTTTGAGTGTATCACTGGAATAAGCTGTGTTGCTTATTATTCTGATAAATGCAAACTTAAATTTCATTCAACTTTTTAGACTCACTAATTAAGTTTTAGGAAAGCAATGAATTATTAAGTCTGGTTTGAAAAAAGCTAAACAGTTGACTTCTCTCAGCATAATTTGTTTCTATTTATATCAGTTAAATGTTGGTAGAAAGGAGTATTTACATTAAGTGGCCCTGGGTTAATAATTTTCATCCCATGCTACCCAAGTAAACTCTGTATGGCCCCTCACTTCAGGAATGCTGTGTACTCGAAATGGCAAGTGTGTTTATTTTGAGAGAGAATTGGAGAGTAATAGGCATTCAGGTGCTTAACCTACTTTAAATATTTGCTTTTGACTCTGTGGATGGTAACTGATTTGTTTGCCCAATCTAGTTTAATTCAGCAAATATTGATTGAGCACCTACTGTGGAGTATTTGTGCTCTATTAAATACATATATATTTATATGCGTACATATATATCCAAATATATATTGACATATTAAATATATGTATTTGTATATGTATGTGTATATTCTCTTTAGACAGAGAACATCTTGAATACATGCATATTTTCTAGTTGGTAGTAAATATCAATAGTAAAAACCACATGATAAGTGATATTTTATGAAATGAGTAGGCTGTTACGAATTCTATTGGCATCAGAAGTGTTGCTTATGAATATCTCTGTTGTTTATTTAATTCCCGCAGCTGTGTTTGGCAAACAGATGCCTCATTTCATTGTTTTTGATAGGAATTGGTTGTCTGAATTTAATACTTCAGGCACCTAAGGATTTGGTTTGGTTTGAAATGCAGATCCTTTAGAGATAGTGTTCTAATCGGTATGATGAAAGGGACTCTTGGACTCCAAATTTAAGAACATCTGCAAGTGACTCTGAAACATATCCACATTTAGGAGCCATTATTCAATTTCAACTCCTGACATTTCACAAAGGGAACAACAGACTCAGATTGTGATTTGCCTGCCTGAGCTCATAATGTGCGTTTAATTATAAGGATGCATCTTCTGGGTGTGTCTGGTTCCCCTCTATTAATCTTATTAATTAATCTGATTAATCTTATCTTTCTTTTATTGGCCTTAATTATTTGTGGCTTTCACAGATATAAAGTTGGGAAAGAACAGGTACTCTATTAAATTATTTTCCTTTGAAATTCTTGGGACTTTCTCACAGAATGGACTATTGGATGTGTTAGAGAAAAATTTACCCAGTCAGCACATCCTGGGTTCCCTTTGATAGGAAAATTCCCATGTCCTTCATAAGTGGCCTGCATGTGTCTGTGGATGTTTCCAGTGAACATGGTTTCATGAGAGCCAGCACACATTTGGCATTTCCCTCCACTACTGTCTTGATTCTCAATAATGTTTCCATTGAAATTGAAAGATTGCTAACAGTGTTTTTTGCTTAGTTATATTTGCAATTCAGTGTTACAAGTTTTAAATATTTAATTTTAAATACTGTAGTGTGATCTGATTGCAACTGTTAGTAGAAACAATTATATGAAAGAAACTTTTCTTGTCTTTTGTAATAATTTTATTGCTGCAAATAAAATGTTCTTGATGTTGCTAGAAGAAAGCTGCTTATTTAACCTGATACTTACCTTCTTTTTGCCTTGTCTTAAGGTAGTGATACAATATAGTATCCTTAAATATATCATTTGCGATTTTTAAAAATAACATATTTTCTAATTATACTGTAATGTTTGTTCACTGTGCAAAATTTAAAAATAGAAAAGCTCAAAAAAGAAAAATTTAAATCGTCTGTAATTCTACCTCCTGGAAATCATTTTGTTTAGGTATTTGGCTTTCCAGGCTCTTTCAAGAATGCATAAAATGTAGTGATAAATCTGGTGATTTCACTCCATTTCTGGGTTAATGTGTATGTTTAGTTAAATGCAGCACAGATTTTTTTTTTATGCTTCTTAAGTACTATCCAGTATCTACACATCTTATAATAATTGGTATCCTTTTGTGGCTTTTTCTTCTCTTGGACTAATTTTTTATTTTTTCTTATGCCATCTTTCTCAAAAGTTACTTTGTTACTTAGGAGATTATTTTCCTTTTGTAAATTTACATAATCAAAAAATAGGAAGCTTAGACATGTCTACTATACAGAATTCTGTTAACTTTTTAATGAAGTGAATAGGAACATCTTCAGTTTCAAAAAGGAGGCAAAATAAGTTAACATAAGAGTACTCCTATATAGAGCATTTAGAAGACAAATAAGGTATTCCACTTTCATGAGGAAGCTAGAATAGGCAAATCCTTAGGAGCATTAAGTAGAATAGAGGTTACCACGGGCTGGCAGGAAGGAGAGAATGGGGAGTTTGTTTTTTGATGAGTACAGAATTTCTTTTGGGGGATGATGAAAAGATCTGGTAATGGATCGTGGTGATGGCTGCACAACATTTGAACATGCTTATTAATGCCACTGAATTGTATACTGAAAAATGTTAAAATGGTAAGTTTTATTTATATATATTTTTACTACAATTTTCGAAGTATTCACATATGTCCAAAAATCCTAATGCAATACAATAATTATTGCCTCTATTCACTCATTTTGATATTTAAGGTCCAGTATTGATCATTCAATATGAAAAATCATTTTTCTTTGTTAATTGCAGTACTTCTCCCTCATGCTAACATTTTCCTTGTGTGAGACCCAGAAATTGTGATTTGAGGGAGCAGAGGCCCACTGCATTAGCTACAACTGAAAAACATCTAGAATGTTATCTCAAAATACCAAGATCTCATAAAAACAAACTCTTGTTCAAATTTTCATGTAAATGTTCTTTATTTTAGAAACTGATTTTAAAAAGTATTAATTTCTTTTCTCCATTAATGCTTTATTAAGCTTTGTTGACCTATATAAGGGTTATAGACGAGGAGGGAGTAGAGGATTAGAAAGATTAGTCAACCGCCACTCCTAAAAATATCAAAGTGATTTTTTTTTCTTAATCACATAACTGTAACCTGTCTACTCAGAGCAAACTAACTCTAAGATGAAATCTAAAGAATGCATTTTCCATTTTTTCACTACTTTGGAATATAAATACAAACAGAATGATAATTCCATGTGTTCTATAATTCCTTAAATCTCTACGTATTTTAACATTTGAAAAACATCAGAATCATTGTCCAGTATTATGTCTTATAAAATGCTTGAATTAATAAAATGGTACAAAATTTATATTAATTTATACTGTCTTGCTTCATAAACTTATTTTCATTGCTTTACTGGGATATTTACAATATAGCAGGATAATAAGAGAGTAAAATGGTATCTAAAGATCCTGGAACAAAGAGAAAATAAGGGTAGAAACTTAAGATAGTAAAGAGAGAAAACTAAGAGAGTTGCTCTTTGTTATTATAAGGTGTTACTTAGTTATTAGTAACTAAGGTGAAAAGGAAAATGTGTTTAGTTATAAAATTCTGTGTCTACCAGAATTCTATAAAGTCATTATACTGCCAAAATTTAATGAAAATATAGACTATATTTCTTAAGGGAGGTTAGCAGAAAATATTTCTATCAGTAAACATTTCCCACAGTTAGAAGCACATGCTTCGTTGTAGCCTCAGTGACTGGTTAACAAGGTTTTTTCAGTGTCTGCTAGGCAGCATTGTTACTTTATCATGTGCTGTGGAAGACTAGTATTGTAATAGAAAATGTGTTGCCTGCTAAGGCAGTGGCTTTCAGACTGTTGTACAGGGACTTTAGAGTCCCCCAGAGCCCCATCTAGATGAAGAAAGGGGGGCCTAATAGTGCTGTCTTGACCAAATCAGCATTCCTTTTATCTAATCTGTAGTGAATTTCTCTGAAATCTCATTTGAGCAAGGGATTTAACAGCTAAAAAGATAGTCGAAAATCACTGGCCTAATAATAGAGTTAGGACCATTGCATAATAAAAGTACATCTAAGATCCCCTAAAATCATGGTCTTGAAGGACAGAAGCCCACTAATACCTTGAGGCACGTTGGAATATTCTCATATTCCTTCAGCTGTAATTCAGCTGTAAGCTGGGAACACGAAGGTCTCTATTTTTTTCTTCTCTGCCACGAATTCACCACGTTTTCCCTCATCTGTAAAATGAGAGTATAAAACAATTACTACCAACTTAGCCAGCAACAAGCCTTTTTTTTTTTTTTTTTTTTTTTTTTTTACTTTATTGGCTTGTTAATGGGAAATTCTTTGCTGTCCTACAGGCTCTTCCCTTCTATCAAAGTGGAAGGAACCATAGGCAAAAGAAGTGACCCAGTTCTCTGTAGGGAATGTGAACATGGGTGGGGGGGGGGAACTAGGGGAAGGGAAGGTAAATCTATCTAGAGCGGTCATCTTTTAGTGTCTGCAGCTCATCTAGGCAGACAATCGTGTAGGACAGGTTCAGTGATTGTAACAAAGGTTTTGGATAAAAGGTGACTGAGGGATTCCTAGGTGGCTCAGTCTGTTAAGCATCCAACTCATGATTTTGGCTCAGGTCATGATCTCAGGGTCATGGGACTGAGCCCATGTTGGACTCCATGCTCACCATGCAGTCTGTTTGAGATTCTTTCTCTTCCTCTCCTTCTGTCTCTCCCCCTGCTCATTCTCTCTCTCTCTGAATGAATGAGTGAATGAATAAATAAAATAAATATCTAAACAAAAGTGACTGAGAGGCTACTTGGGCTTTGATGCTTAGGTGGTCATCAGTGACGAAATTCAAGAAGGTCAGGATGAAGAATGGGTGATTTCTTAGTCTTGTCAGGAAAGACTTGAAGATATTAGCAAGAATAGTTTGGATAAGCAGAAAGTAAATAGCATTTTTAAAACTTACACTTCTGCATGAATTTGACTTTACCATTCTAAAAATTTAGCATAAGAAATGCATTTTTACGATGTTATCTTGAAAAGTAAAAATTAGAATTACTCTTTTAAATGCAATGTTTTAAAACTGAATGGAGGGATCCCTGGGTGGCTTAGCAGTTTAGTGCCTGCCTTTGGCTTAGGATGTGATCCTGGAGACCCGGATCAAGTCTCACATCGGACTCCCTGCATGGAACCTGTTTCTCCCTCTGCCTGTGTCTCTGCCTCTCTCTCTCTGTGTCTCTCATGAATAAATAAATAAACTCTTAAAAAAAAAAAAAACTGAGTGGAAAATACAGGTGAATACTGTTAAGATTGTATGCCAGTTTTTAATTACCAAGGACCATATTATTACAATAAATTTTCCATCAAAATATTAAACATTAATTTTTATATCCATTAAAACCCTGTTTCTCTCATATTCCTTAGATTTATGCATTATACTTCAGAATAAACTCAGCAACAGTATACAAGGATAACCCTAATTTATATGGAAGCACAGAGGAAAACAGTAGTTTAAATCCTTTCACTCCTTGTAACTTTTCCTACAAATAGTCCTTTGTTAACTTTAAATTTGGACGTTCACATTGATGTTTACTCTTGACTCATTTGGGTTGGGTAAGTTGTTTTACAACCCTGGAACATGATTCGATAAGTTCATGTTCAGGATGGATTGAACATCTTAGTGTAGTTTAAGGAAAACAAGTCTTTCAGTTTGTAGAAAAAAGAAGAGGAACCATAGGCAAAACAATCGTGTAGGAAGACTGTTCCAGGCTGATGAAATAATAAGGGAAAACATAGAGGGATAAAGGTGTGTGGTATCAATTCTCTAAATATACTAAAAACCACTGATGTATAAATACACTTTAAAAGGATGAATTTTGTAATTTGTGAATTACATCCTGATAAAAGCTCTTCTGTTTTCAGGGCTACGTGGCATATGTCAGGGATAGCAAACGTAATCGAGGTGGCAACAACATGGCATCTTGAGGCAGAAGGAGAAGAGAGTAGAGAGTGGTTTAGGGACAGAGATTCAGAAGGCCTTGTAAACCATGCTAGGAATTTAGAGGGTTTTTTTCCAGGCATTAGGAAACCATTGTAAGCTTGGTGGTTGTCTTTTTTTTTTTAATTTATTTATAAATACTAACTAACTTATTTCTCATAGCCATTGTAAGAAGTAGAAAAGCAAATACTTTTATTGTCACCGTTTACTGATAGGGAAAATGGAAGCACTGTGTGCTGGTAGTGGCGTACCTGGGATTCGTACACGTAACTATCGCATCCTGCTGCCTTGTGGATAGGATTTAGTCTGTATGCATAAGCAGCAGGTGTCAGTGATTAGACTCAATAATTAGTGGTAGGATTAGAAAACAGTGTGCATCCTATGGAAACTATTTGACTATTTGTTTTATATGGATTTTTATTCAATTTTCAAACATGCTACTAAGGAGTGCCCCCTCAGCTGCTGAGCAAGTGTTTGTAGCTTGTACGTTGGCAGAATGGGCCAAAAGCTTAGTGTTGTGACCTGTTTTGAAAATAAAGTATCTTGAAATAAAAAAAAAAGAAAACAGTGTGCATAGCTTTTAAATTGATTGATACAATATCAGCTACTAACTGACATTGCCTAAAAAGTGGTTGTCCAGTTTAAGACACCTTATTTTCCTTTATTATAGATCTCAAAAAATCCTTTTATAGTGGTAAGAACAGTTAGCATGAAGTCTACCTTCTTAACAGGTGTTCAAGTTAGAGTGCATTTTTCTTGACTACAGGAACAATGTTGTATGGCAGATCTCTAGAACTTTCTCAAGTTGCATAACCGAAACTGTACGCCCGTTGATTACAACTCCCATTCTCTCCCCACCCCTACTCCAGCCCCTGGCAACCACCATTCTACTCTCCGTTTCTATGAGTTTGTTTATTTTAGAAACTTCACATAAGTGGAGTCCGGCAGTATTTGTCCTTCTGTGACTGACTTATAATACTTATTTCAGTGTGAGTCAGTTGATTTAAAATAGGAGTCTGGTGGTAAGGTGAAAAATAGAATAGCTGTTAGAGAAAGTGAAGATAGGTGATCGGAATAGCTCAGATCAAATAATATAAATTAGTGAAACGTCAGTAGGATTGAAAGAAGAGTACTGAGGACTGGATGTTGTAGATTACGGGAGCAAGAAGAATCCAAAGAGAACACCAAATTCTCATTTTTCATATTTCTAGAGCAAAGGTATTGAATTAGTTTTCTGAGTTGTGTAACAAATTGTCACAAACGCAGCAGCTAAAAGAAACAGCACAGTATTTCAAAGTTTCCGTGGCTTATGAGTTCAGGTCTGGTTTAGGTGGTTCTCTGCAAGCTGCGTCAAGGTGTTGGCCAGAGCTAAGTCCTCAGAGCTGAACTGCAGATGGATCCACTTTCAAGCTCGTTCGGATGTTAACAGAATCCATCACCTTGAGATGCTAGAACCCAGCTCCCTGGTTTCTTGCTGGCTGTAGGCTACGGATGGCTCTCAGCTCCTAGGGACCACTCACAGATCCATTGCACATGGTCCTCTCCCAGTATGGCATGCTTCTTCAAAGGCTAAGTTAGGGAGAAGGTCTTAGGGTCATTCTGCAAGCAAGACATAGTCTCATATAATGTCATATAGTCTAGGGAGCAAAATCTCATCACTTTCACTGTGTTATGCTGGTTAAAAGCAAGTCATAGGTCCCACCCACACTCAGGGGAGATGTAATTGTACAAGGAGGTGAAAACCAGAATGCTGGGATCCCTGGGTGGCGCAGCAGTTTAGCACCTGCCTTTGGCCCAGGGCGCGATCCTGGAGACCCGGGATCGAATCCCATGTCGGGCTCCCAGTGCATGGAGCCTGCTTCTCCCTCTGCCTGTGTCTCTGCCTCTCTCTCTCTCACTGTGTGCCTATTATAAATAAATAATAATTAAAAAAAAAAAAAAAAAGAAAGAAAACCAGAATGCAGAGATCACTGGGGTCACCTTATTGCATGTCTACCACAGATACTTCCAGCCTCTTACAGCACGTATAGCGAGGTGGTCAGAGTGTACGTTCTGGCATCATACGGACCTGGAATTGAATCCTGACTCCATGACTAACTAGCCTTTTGGTACTAAACCGGTTTCCTCCACCTGTAAATGGGATAAAGGTCTGTCTCATGTGTGTCAGGAATCAGTGAGATAATTCAAACGAAACACTCAGGTGGGTCCCCAGAACACAGTAAAATGTTCACTGTTTCTCACATGCATTATCACATTTGAGCTTCAGTCACTATCAGGAATAATTAAATTGAAAAGTTAAGTTTTAATTACAGGATTTGCCCAAGTTAAATAAGTTGATGTTGATATTCAGGATTTGAAACTTAATCTAATGGACTTTCTGCTTTACCATTATGAGCATAACTGAATACATTCGTGAAAATTGTGGGACTTGAGAAGAGGATGGGCCCACAGAGGTTTACTATTCCAATCTCCCATTCCACAGATAGGAAGCTAGGACCACACAGGAAAGTTACCTAACTTGGTTAAGATGACATGGTACTTACTCAGTGGCCAAGCCAGTACTAGAGTGTTGGCCTGTTCCCTCAAGGTACTACTTTTTCTACCATATTTATCTATATTACATAATTTGTAAATTGCCTGACTTTTTAAAGGTTTTCACTCCAGGGATCCCTGGGTGGCTCAGCGGTTTAGCACCTGCCTCTGGCCCAGGGCGTGATCCTGGGGTCCCAGGATTGAGTCCCACATTGGGCTCCCTGCATGGAGCCTGCTTCTCCCTCTGCCTATGACTCTCATGAATAAATAGATAAAATCTAAAAAAAAAAAAAAAAAAAAAGTTTTCACTCCATCTTACAGGCTAGAAGCTCCTTTTTCAATGTGACAGCTAATTTTTTAATGCCAAGACGTGGATATATAGAAAGTTCATGTTCAAGGCCTAAGGCCTAAAATAAGAATTCACCTATCTCTAGTGACTAAAACTCAACCTTTCTGAACATCTCTATGTATAAAATGTGATTTGCTTCTTTAAATGTAAATTTAAATTACCTACTTATATGTATATATAATTATTGACTATTTTATTTTGAACTGATTCCTAAAGGCACCTCAATAGTAGTAATGAAATGAACACTTAAAAAGCACAGAATCTTGTTAGCAGTCATGTTAGACCAATATTTCCTACATGTCTTAATCCACTGCAGTTGGGAAAGAAGACCTGATTTAATATTATTTTATTATTCTCCATCCGTGTACCAGATGTTATGCCAGGTGCTTGGAGGAAGAGAAAGGGTCAGCAAATGACCAGTAATTCCCCCACCCTGAGATAATAACTCTAAACATGTTGATAACTTATATTTTTTTCTGCACAGTTTTTAATAAAAATGACATAACATTTTTTAAATTATAGAAGCAACACCTGTCACAGTAGAAAGGAACTCAGACAGTACAAGGGGCACACAACTGAAAACTAAAAGGCTCTCCCCAACACCCTCAGCACCTCTGGCGCGAACCCTAGCCCTGTGCACTGGAGGCAGTTGTTCCGAGGGGGCCCAGTTTTCTTCTGCTGGTAGTTAGACATTACAATATCTGTAGAATATTCTTCACTCTAATTTTAGATTTACTTACTTTAGACTGTATCTGTTGAACTACAAATATGAAGAAATCGTTTATCATTCCATGAGCCTTCCCATTTTTAAAACTATTTTTACTTTTAACCTGTCCAAAAGGTCTCAACACCTGTCCTGCTGTAATTATTTCATTCTTTTTCTTAAAAAAAAAAAAAAGTTTTATTTATTTGAGAGAGAAAAAAAACAAGCAGGAGGAGGGGCAGGGGGTGGGGGGGAAGCAGGCCCCCTGCTGAGCATAGAGCCTGATGTGGGTGGGGCTCCATCCCAGGACCCTGAGATCACGACTTGAGCTGAAGGCAGACACTTAAGCGAGTCAGCCACCCAGATGCCCTGATCTCATTGTTTTTCAAAGGCTAGTTTACAAATGGAAGGACCCAATAGTCAACATTTATGTTATTAGGATATATGTATGTGTTCCATCCACGTTCACTTGAGAGTTCAAAAAGTATATAATCCTTATGGTGTTAGATTGTCAGAGGAGCCTCTCCTAAGCATCCCAGTCTAAAATTCTCATTTCTTTCTAGCTTTTTTCACTTGTTATTCCCTATATCTCATATTTTTCTTTCGAATGCTGTTTTCCCTGTTTGATCTCTTTCTTTGAGCAGTTTGTGAGGATTCAGGGTGGCAAATTTTCTGAGTTCTTAAAAATGTATGATAAGCTCTATTTTGTCTTCATATCTGTTTTAAAAGTTTAATGAGGGGATCCCTGGGTGGCTCAGCAGTTTAGCGCCTGCCTTCGGCCCAGGGCATGATCCCAGGGTCCTGGGATCAAGTCCCACGTCGGGCTTCCTGCATGGGGCCTGCTTCTCCCTCTGCCTGTGTCTCTGCCTCCCTCTCTCTCTGTGTCTCTCATGAATGAATAAATAAAAATCTTAAAAAAAAAAAAAGTTTAAATTAATATAAACTCCCAGATTTTAGATGTAAAGGAATTGCTCCCTTCTAGTTTGGCATTCATTATAAGAAGTTTGATAGCATCTTAGTTTCATCCTTTTGTTATTTTTTTTTTCTCTCTCTGATGTTTTCAGGATTTTTTTTTTTAATTTCTGTCATTTCTTAAATTTTACCAGTTTGTTTTTATATGTCTTATTAATCTTGGCCTTTTGTGGCAATTTTCCATTTGAAGATGCATCTGTTTTGTCTTGTTTTTAAAGGTTTGTTTTATTTATTTATTTATTTATTTATTTATTTATTTATTTATTTATTTATTTATGAGAGACACACACGCACAGAGGCAGAGACACAGGCAGAGGGAGAAGCCTGTGGGGAGCCCAATGCGGGACTCGATCCCAGGACCCCGGGATCATGACCTGAGCCAAAGGCAGACGCTTGACCTCTGAGCCCCCAGGTGCCCCTAAAGATGCATCTCTTACTTCAGTTTAGCCATAATTTCTTCTATGATATTACTACTTTTGTTGTGTCTGCCTTCTGTCCTTCCTAACTAACTGGACAGAACCACCCTCAGAAACTGGCCTCTGTTAAAATGATTTGTGTGTATTTTTCATTTCTGTATCTGTTTACTGTGCTCAGAGCTATCCTTTGAATTTATCTTTCAGATTAAAATCTTGGTCCTCCACAGTATCTAATTTTAATCCTGCCTATACCAGGAGTTTTTTCAGCATTCATATTTTTAATTTACAAGATTTTTTGTCCTCCAGCTGTTCCTTTTTTTGGTAGGCTGTTTTATTTTAAGGCTGCAGTGTTCTTAATCTTTTGAGGGTACAACTAGAGGTTTTATTTGTTTTAATTCTCTTTAGGGAGTTACATTTTTATTCATTTCCTCCATGGCACTTGTTTTGTTGGCTGTTCTCTGTTCTCTTTCCTCCTGTCAGTTTTCCTCAATTCTCCTCAGGTTTTTCTTTAATCTTGGATGCCATCCATCTATCTAAATGGAACGCTACTTCAGGTGTTCTCAGCACTGGCCTGTGCTTCCTCAGCACCTGGGACGGCCTCTTTCCCTAGCACATTCCTCCACTGCATCCAGATGCTTTTTGGTTACCCAGCGTTTGCACATATGATTTGTTGTGACCATTTTCCAGTGTCATTGGTTCCAACTTTGCCAGTTCTCCTGATTGCATAGTTTTCCATCTAGTGTTACTTTTTTCCCCCCTAGGCAATTGATTTTTCCAGTTTTTCACTAGATAACATTTAGAAATATATTTGTACATGCGTTTTTCATACCTCTGTGATAATTTCCATAGTGTTAATTTCTAGAGTGAAATTTGTGGATGGTGAATGATCTCTGACAGACACCACAAAATTGTGCTTTGGGAGACTGTAACAACTCTTGATCTCATCAAAGAATACCCTTTTCCCTATACTCTTGACAGTGGTAGATGTTATTGCTCTTTTTCATCTCTTTGCTAATTAAGGTATATAAAACAGCATTTTATTCTGTTTGAACTTGCATAATATGTGAATATTTTCATGAGTTTTTGTGTGTGAATTGACTCTTTCTGTCCTTTGCCTGTGTGTGTTGGAATGTTCACCATTTTGTTTTGCTTTATGAGAGTCTTTGTTTTAGAAAGGTTAACCCTTTTTTATACATGTTGCAAATATTTATGTTAGTTTGTGATTTGCCCTTAACTTTTTCCTGTGTTTTTTGCTTTACACATATTTTGGTGCTGAGTTTATAAAGCCACTTATCTACCTATCCAGAGATTAAATTTCATTTATACCTCTTGGTATGTTTATTATTATTATTTTTTTACACTAAACTTTGCTTTTAAATCCATATACCTTTATTTTGGAATACGGTTTGAGTAGGGGCACATCTGTTTTATTTTGTTTTCTGAAATAACCAGTTAGCTGACATGTTTTTTGTAGATTGATCATTCATCCTTTCCTCCCTTCCTGATTAGAAATCTCTCCCTTGTCATATACTAGATGGTTTATACGTATGTGTGTGTATCTTCCTAAAAGTATCTTCCCAAGAGCATCCTACAGTTCATCAGTTCATGAAATTCTAGCCAGGCCACTCTGTTACCCTACTGTTTCTAAAAAACTCTTTAAGTATAATACTTAAACTATTGTATTAAAATCCTTTTTAGTGCTTTCTTATTATCATAATTCTCTTTTTTAAGGTTTTATTTATTTATTCATGAGAGACACTGAGGGAGGCAGACACAGGAAGCCCGATTTGGGACTCTATCTTGGAACTCCTCCGGGATCATGCTCTGAGCCAAAAGCAGACACTCAACCACTGAGCCACCCAGGCGTCCATTATTATTGTAATTCTTGAGAATCAAAGACCCTCCCCCCAACATTTGCCTTATTAGAGCATTTTGTTACCAGCTAAAGATTCATTCTTTTTGTCAGCTTGCAGCTTGTCAGGAGTAAAAGCAACCTTGTTAAATAGGGATCAAACATTACGATTGTAAAGAATTCAGAGTGGTTTCAGAGATGGGAAAGTTTAACCTTCTTTGTGGTGAGGAGAAATTTTTTTTTTTTTTGGAAATATTAATAAACATTGAAAGTTGCTATAAATAACAGTATTATAGAATGCTGTGAATGAATAGAATGCATTCTGGTGGGCAGCCTGGGTGGCTCAGTGGTTTAGCTCCGCCTTCAGCCCAGGGCCTGATCCTGGAGACCTGGGATCGAGTCCCATGTCAGGTTCCCTGCATGGAGCTGGCTTCTCCCTTGACCTGTGTCTCTGCCTCTCTCTCTCTCTGTGTCTCTATGAATAAATAAATAAAACCTTTAAAAAAGAGAAAAGAATGCATTCTGGGTTATAAGTTAGCAGCATTTCAGAAATTAGGTCTTATAGTTATCGATTTTAAAATGGATAAAATTAAATCACTTTCTGTAAAACCTAACTCCATCTAAGGGAGACTTATCATATATGGAGTTAGTTTCTAAATAATATTGATTCTCCTAAGGGTCTATGGATCTGTGGAGAAAACGTTGTACTCCATCTTCCCTGCCCAGTACAAGCAAGGCTCCAGCCCAGAAATGGTTAAGGCTGGATTTCACCATGATTTTCTCCAGAAAGAAAAGGTACATTATGCTGCTGTAGGTCATGTGAATTATTATAGCAGAACTACATTGATGAACATATTTGCTGAGAAAGTAGTTAACCAGAACTCACAAAGCTGGTTAGTGGGTCGAAAACCTGATTTCTAGGTTTTGCTATTAAGTGCATGACCTTGAGTGAGTATTGCTTTTATGCTTCTCTGCCCCTCCCCTGTTACCCCCTTCCCTGCTTTTTTTCTTCAGAATCTTTTTTTTTTTTTTAAGATTTTATTTATTTATTCATGAGAGACACACACACACACAGAGGCAGAAACACAGGCAGAGGGAGAAGCAGGCTCCATGCAGGGAGCCCGATGTGGGACCCGATCCCGGGACTCCAGGATCACGCCCTGGGCTGAAGGCAGGCGCTAAACGGCTGAGCCACCGGGCTGCCCAGATCTTTTTGAACTAAATAGGCATTTTCCTAAATGTGTTCTGCAGACCATTATTGCCACAGGGTTCACTGGGAGTTTTAGGGGTTCACAGTTAAATGAGTTAGAGAAATACTATCTAGTAGATCTTTCTCTAAAAAATGCACAATGTCGAGTAGAATATTAAAGGATCCTGGAAGTCTTACAGGGAAGAAAGAAATCCTTACATCTTTTGCACACATGCCATGACACCCTTAAGAACTGTGTTCCATGAAGTTCACTTTAGGAACCTGTATTAAGGTGTCTGAGATTACTAAACATCTATGATTCTAGTAAAAAGTTTTAGCTTACATAAATAAATTATTTCAACATGGTACTATAATTTGTAATACACTGTGAGATCTTCTTAAGGAAATACTAGAGGGTGCCTGGGTGGCTTGGGGTTGAGCCAACCTGCCTTTGGCTCAGGTCGTAATCCTGGGGTCCTGGAATTGAGTCCCACATCAGGCTCCTCGTGGGAAGCCTGTTCCTCCCTCTGCCTGTGTGTGTGTCTGCCTCTCTCTCTGTGTCTCTCATGAATAAATAAATAAATAATTTTTTTTTTCTTTTAAAAAAAGAAGGAGGGCAGCCTGGGTGGCTCAGTGGTTTAGTGCCGCCTTCGGCCCAAGGCGTGATCCTGGAGACCCGGGATCAAGTCCCACGTCGGGCTCCCTGCATGGATCCCGCTTCTCCTTCTGCTTGTGTCTCTACTTCTCTCTCTCTCTCTCTCTCTCTCTTTCTCTCTCTTTCTCTCTCTCTCATGAATAAATAAATGAAGTTTTAAAAAAAATTGTGCAATCTAACCAGGCTACCTTTAAAAAAATAAAAAATAAATTTAAAAAAAGAAATACTAGAAAAAAACCCTTTAGTTCTATAATTTTCTAGTACTCATGAATTTTTAAACACAGAGAAGCATTATCTTTCCCTGTGAATACTAAAACTTTGGCTTGGAATGATTGCTCAGAAAATAGGGTCAGAGGTTTCCCTACTTTTGGGGAGCTCTGTCTAATACCTCAGAATCTATCCATAGTCTTTCTACAAGATGCACTTAGATGTTAGGTACTCTTTTATATCCAACACGTATTTTCTTTTTTTTTTCTTTTCTTAAGATTTTATTTATTCATGAGAGACACACACAGAGAGAGGCAGAAACACAGGCAGAGGGAGAAGCAGGCTCCATGCAGGGAGCCCGACCTGGGACTCGATCCCGGGTCTCCACGATCACACTCTGGACTGACGGCGGCACTAAACCGCTGAGCCACCCGCACTACCCATATTTTCTTTTGTTTAATATGATTTCAGCTATTATTGGCTCAAAGTATATAGACCCATAGGGATGCTTTATGGTTCATAAAGTAATACGTGGCTTCCTAATAAAATGCAGAGGAAAAATCAAGTTGTCTTCATCTTATTTGTAGGATGGGTGCTGCAGATAACATATATAAAGGACAGAGTACCTTTATGGAAGAACTAATGGACACGGCAGAAATAATAAGACAAGCAACATCCCAGTCCTTAGTTATCCTGGATGAATTGGGAAGAGGGACAAGCACCCATGATGGAATTGCCATTGCTTATGCTACACTCGAGCATTTTATTAGAGATGTGAGTATCTTACACACTTTTTTGTATGTGAATGGGGCATAGTATACAGATTGTTTTTCTGGCCTCAGCTTCTCAATATTCAAAATTATCTTTAATTATTATAAATGACCCTATACCTTCAATCGACTGTTAAAACTCTATACATTAAACTTAGATGGATTGGCCCTACATCATTTCTCTAATTTTTTTGATGTGTCGTCTTTGCATTTGCTGAAGCAAAATAAACGTGGTCAGTATGATAAAGCCTCTCTGACAGTATTTCCACCCAGATCTGTTTCTTTTTTTCTTTTTCTTTTTAATAAATTAATTTTTTATTGGTGTTCAGTTTACCAACATACAGAATAACACCCCCAGATCTGTTTCTTAATATCCTTGGCAAACTAATTGCAGGGACCCCTTCCCCACCTACAACCCAGTCCTTAAGGAAAGAACAAAAAAGGAGACAGAGCCATTTGTACCTGTGAAATTCTTTTTTCAGTAGTATCCTATAGGATCTCCATAGAAGGCCTTTGATCTCATGTTTTTGTGTCTTTCTGTTTCACTCCTTCAGTGCATATCTATTTTTTCCAGAGTGCAGTTCTGAGCACCTCAGTGTGAAGTTTTGTTTGTGTTAAAGTCTCAGTTTCTGTCATCTCCATCAAACACTCCCCTTTATTAACACACTCCCCCTTTGTTCATTCTGGTCTCTTCCTTTCTGTCTCCTTGGCACTTGCCCTGAACCTTATCTGTTCTTCAGTTTTTCTTTCTCTTTTTGTTCTCCATTTTTAAAACATTTTTCTTTTTGTCTTTCCTCCATTTTCATTTCTTCCTCTCTTCCTTACATAACCAATAAAAACATATTTTTTACTCCTATTTCTTCGCATAACACAGAATGCAGAAATGAACTCTTTAAACTTCTATGGGTTTCAGTTTTTTGTTTGAATTTTTAATTAGATTATATAGTTAATGATGGCATGTTTTCCACTTTAAATAACTTTTCATTTTTCTTTAGAAAACTCTTTATTTGCAAAAAGAGCTCAGGAACATCTCTCTAATTATTGTAGAAACTACATACCACAGGTTCAATAAAGTCCTGTTACTGCCTCCAAAGCACATTTTAAACATTGAATTAAGAGCCTTTAGGAACAAATTGTGACAGACTGAATTTGCCACCTCTGAGTTTGATTTCATTCTTCCTACTCTATAGCTGCAGATCAGTTACTATGACTGCATAACAAATTACCTCAAGACTTAGTGGCTTAAAACAATAATAATCATCTTTTATATCTCTCATGGTGCCTGGAGGTAAGGAGTTCAAGAGCAGCTTAGCTGGGTGGTTTTGGCTCACGCTCTCTCCTAAGGTTGCATTCAAGTTGTCAACCAGGGCTGGTGTCATCTGAAGGCCTGACTGGGGCCAGGGGATGCTCTTCCAGTGTGGCTCACCTTTGGCTGGCAAATTAGTGCTGGCAGTTGGCCAGGGCTCTCACTTCCTTTTTCCTTTGGACCTCTCCATAGAGCTGTTTGAATAGCCTTACAGAGTGGCTTCTGGCTTCCTCCAGAAGAAGCATTCCAAGAGGCCAAAGTATTTTATGCATTGATGACAAAAATGCATTTCATGACCTAGCTTCAGAATCCACAGTCATTACCATCATACTCGTTTGAGCACAAGGGCGAGCCTTGATTCACTGTGAGAAGAGGCTGCTCAAGAGCATGAACATTGGGAGGTAAAGAACTTTGGGGCCATGATAGAGGCTGACTACCAGAAACAGTTTTTTAAAGATTTTAGCAATATTTTAAAGATTCATTTAAGAACCCTCAGGAACAAATTATGACAATTAAATTTGTCACTTATGTTATCATTGCTTCTATAGCGGGGTTTTTTTTTTTTTGAGTTTTAAATGTTAATGAAGAAAGTGTTATTTTTAGGTAAAATTTATATTAGAGGTAAGTCACTGAAGAGGATTCTTCAGGAGCAAGAATATCCCTTTTATAGATGAAAATCTGTATTTTCATGGTGTCTTTTGATTGCTGGGATGGGGAAGTGATAGCAGTGAGGAGGAATGAGGAGGCTGTGTATTGTGGCTGCAAGCTGAAAGTGGCCTTGAGGAGAGCAGTGTTGTAACCCAAACCCTTTGGTCTTCTGGTGAGAAATGCCTGTCAGTTCAGGGAAGGGGCATCATGGAGACACCTGGTCCAAAGATACTTCAGAGCAGATTTTAAGAGCAGCTCTTCAAAGAAATCTTGCCTTAATAGGTTTATTGTAATTGTTATAAGAGAGAAGGCACATGTTCTGACTTTTAATGAGGTGAATGGCAGATGAATCAAAACTGAAGTTCTTTGATTTAATTACCCTCTTCTGATTTTTATTATTTTTAAAAAAGATTTATTTATTTATTATAGAGAGAACATGTGAGCAGGGGGAGGGGGAAAAAGACTCATCAAGCATACTCCCCACTGAGCATGGAGCCCAGTGTGGGGCTCAATCCCAAGACCCTGAGTTTGACTTGAGCTGAAATTAAGAATTGGCTACTTAACTGAGCCACCCAGGCACCCCTTCTACTAATTTTTAGACCAAGATTTGGTGTTAACTTCTTTTAAGATTTAAGAAATTAGGGATTCGGGCATCCCTGGGTGGCTCAGCGGTTTAGTGCCTGCCTTTGGCCCAGGGCGTGATCCTGGAATCTCGGGATCAAGTCCCTTGTCGGGCTCCCTGCATGGAACCTGCTTCTCCCTCCTCCTGTGTCTCTGCCCCCTGCCCCTCTCTCTCTGTCTATCATAAATAAATAAATAATAAATAAATAAATAAATAAATAAATAAATAAATAAGGGATTCTAGAATACTTAATGTGTGCTTTAAAATAATACTTATTAAAGAATCCATAAATCCATATTAATACTAACAAAACATATAAATTTTAAAATGGTGGGGGTAGGGTGGAGAAAAAGAAAGCTGATTTTTACAGAATGCCAGCTAGTAAATACAGAGAGAATTTTTTTTAATCAACATTTACTAGTTACCACAGTAATAACAGATTCAGGCAATGATGATCAACGATGGTAAAATTTTGAGATGGGAGATTGTTGGATAAAAGGGTATTCACATAATATCAAAGTATTACCCCACAAATTATTAACTGTGAAGGAGAAAGATGTCAATATAGTGAAGAAATCTTCTGGGTGCTTGTGTAAACCAAATAAACAAATTTAGCCTCCCTAATAATGGGTCAGATTTATATCATGTACCTCCTGATATGAAAAGAGTACATAAAAATGTAGTGGTTCTGGCAGTAAGGTTTAATCTTATTAGGGGAAAACAGCCAAATCCAAATTGAGGCACATTATACAGAACAACTCCTGTATATTTCAAAACCATTAAAGACAAAAAAGAAAGGCTGGGAACTCTTTTATTTATTTATTTTTAAATATATTTTAAAGATTTTATTTATTTATTCGTGAGAGACACAGAGAGAGGCAGAGACACAGGCAGACGGAGAAGCAGGCTCCATGCAGGGAGCCCTATGTAGGACTCAATCCTGGGTCTCCAGGATCACACCCAGGGCTGAAGGCAGTGTTAAACCACTGAGCCACCCGAGCTGCCTTGGGAACTCTTCTTTAGATTGAGGAAGACTAAAGAGACATGACCAAGTGCATGGCATACATGATCCTTGATTTTTTTTAAATATTGGAAAACATATATAAAAAAATATTACTGTGATGCCTGGGTGGCTTAGCAGTGAGCATCTGCCTTCGGCTCAGGGAGTGGTCCTGGAGTCCCATGATCAAGTCCCACATCAGGCTCCCTGCATGGAGCCTGCTTCTCCCTCTGCCTATGTTTCTGCCTCTCTCTCTCTCTCTGTGTCTCTCATGAATAAATAAACAAAATCTTTATTTTTATTTTTTTTAACAAAATCTTTAGATAAAAAAATATTACTGTGACAGGCAAGGAAATTTGTGGATTAATGTTCGGTAATAATATATCAATGTTAAATTTCTTGAGTATAATAACTTTATTCTAGTTAGTAGAAGAATATTTTTGTTATTAGAAGATAGAAGTTTGGGTATTTAGGGATGAACTATCATATCTCCAATTCTCAAATGGTTCAGAAACTGTGTGTGTGTGTGTATGTGTGTTTTGGCAAAATAGTTGATTGTCTAGATAAAGAATATATGAATGTTCATTGTACTTTTCTTGCAGTGTTTATGAAACTTTGAACTTAAAAGAAAAAGTTTTAAGTAAAACTTAAAAATAAAATAACATTTATTATGTCTTACTGTTTTAGGTGAAATCTTTAACCCTCTTTGTCACCCATTATCCACCAGTTTGTGAATTAGAAAAAAGTTACTTACAAGAGGTGGGTAATTATCACATGGGATTCTTGGTCAATGAGGATGAAAACAAAGAGGATCCAGGTATGAAATACCGCTTACAATAAATAAAACTAAATGTTGTTGGTTTTCTTTTTGTTGTTGTTGTGTTGTTGTTGGTTTTCATGTTTGATAACTCAAAATTCATGGGTACATGAACTTAGTGCTTGTTAGAAATAAAAGCTGTGGATGTTGATTATAAATGACATTTGTCTGAATTCATTTTCTCTAAGCTTAGGGTCAAGTAGAATTCACATTTATTTTTGCCATCTCTGAGGGCTTCTCTGGTCTTTCTTTACTCATTTTTCTACCAGAAAAAGATGGGATCAGGGGGATGTGTAGGTTTTACTCTTAGATTCGTCTCGGGAAAAATGCCCTGACAATCAAGTATATTAGTCATCTTTAAAAATGTCTGATATATTTCCCCAAATATCATCCCCATTATTCTGTAGTGGATGTATGTTTTATCTTAACTTGACAGGGAAACTGGATCTCAGGTCAAGTGGCTTGCCTGAATGGGGCACCAGGGTGAGGGCTGAACTGAGTCTGGAATTGTAGGATTTGCTCACAGATTCTTTTCTACTCTGCTAGAACTGGTATATGGGACCTACAGTATTTTTGCTAGCCTTTCCACTGTTTACCAATGTCACAGGAATGAGACATTTCATGGGAAAGAACACTATTAGCCAATAGAAATAAATTTAAGTGCTATAAGTAATTTAGTCAGTTTTAGTATAATTTTATTTTCCTGTTCAGTAGTAATTTTTTTAAGCTCCCAGCCTGTGAGCCAGTGATCGTTTACACAGTTGGTGTGCTATAATGGAAAATCCATTACCCAAGACACTCCAGAGTCCAAATGTTATTTTGGAAAAGTACTAAAGATGGACCTGAAAAAGAAATCAGGCAGCTGGCCCAAATAAAACAAAGCACTGGACCTGAGATAAATGTAATGTTAGGCAATCCTTGCCTCTCACCACCATGCGGTTTTGAAAAACACATCATAAATTCTCTCATGGAAGCAGTTTCATGTCTATTAATCTGCATCCAAAGTGACAGGAGGAGCTTATAAGCTAAGACCCAGTGGGATAAACAAGAGTTCACCAGCAGGGAAGGGTCAGTGATAAGCGTTTATGTGAACTGACTACTAAGCTGTAAGTGTTCTGACATTTTATCTTATGGATTAAAATTTTTATTCATAGACATAATTTTAAACATTAAGTGATGCTAAAAGGCTCATGCTAACAGGCAGTAGACCCCTGCTTCTGTGCCTTCACTCCATGCCTCCTCCCCATCCAGTCCCAAGGCAGCTGCTTTCAGCTCTTTCATTGCTTTCTTCCATACTCTAAATAATAGGCTTATCTGCCTACCTCTTGGTTCATCATCATGACACATTATTACTTGGCTTCTCATTGTGCTGGATGGGAGTGTTCAACCTTTCCTGCTCTGACCTCCCAGTGTACTCATTCCAGTTTCCTTCCGTCTCATTCCTCTTCATAGTTTTCACTGTGACTGCCAGTAAGTATCGCTTAATCATAAGCCAGGTATGAGGACAAGTGCATTTTCTTTCTTTCGCAACTTTTTTGTTTTTTGTATTTGTGAAGGTAACAATCGCTTTGTTTTCACTTCATTCTTTTATTTGAGTCTGTATCTGACTCTCCCTGTACTCTCAAATAGCTTTGTAAAACACCTCTCTAGACATTTTTCCATGTGATTGAACTACTGATTCCACTTTTTCTCACTGGAATCATTCCTCCTGGCGCCCTTTGTCCTACTCATTTGAACTGGTTCCTCCCTAGGCCTGCTGCACAGCTACTGTCCTGAGACCTACCTTTACCATCATCCTAGGAATTCTCTTACCTCACATTCTGTCCATTTGTTTGCAGGGAATAGGACATGTGAATTCACAGGGGCTCCAACATAAGAATATAAATAATCTCATGGGATGCCTGAGTGGCTCAGTGGGTGAGCGTCTGCCTTCGGCTCAGAGCATGATCCCGGGATCCAGGATCAGGTCCCACATCAGGCTCCTTGCAGGGAGCCTGCTCCTCCCTCTGCCTATGTCTCTGCCTCTCTCTCTGTATGTCTTTCATGAATAAATAAGTAAAATCTTTAAAAATAAATAAATAAAATAATCTCACATTACAGGGACCTCAGAGGAAGGGTGGCCTTCGGCTCCTCTCCTTTGCAGCTCTCCAGGCTCGATCTTCCTGCCCTGCTGGCTTTATCATGAGGCTTACGACAAGGTGGCTGCAGCTCTTTCATGCATGAAACCCAGAATTGACAATGTCCAAAGGGAAAAAAGGGATCAACATTTTCTGTGACTCTTTCTTAGGGGTCAGGGAACTTTTCTCAGATGCTCACTAGCATCTGATCATTGTCTCATCTCCTTTTCAGAATTGAATCACATGCTCACTTTTTTTTTTTTTTTTTTTTTAAGATTTTGTTTATTTACTCATGAGATACAGAGAGAGGCAGAGACATAGAGGGAGAACCAGGCTTCCACAGGGAGCCCGATGTGGGACTTGATCCCCGGACCTGGGATCATGCCCTGAGCTAAAGGCAGATGCTCAATCACTGAGCCACCCAGGCGTCCCACATGCTCACTCTTAAACCAGTTCCTAGAAGTGACAGTGACAGGGATGACTTTGATCAGCCTAGATTAATCAAGATCAACTTTTGGAGCTTGGTATGAGGACATTATCCCCGGAGTTAAATGGTCAGTGAATTAATTCCATATACAGTCAGGGTTTTCTTAAGGGTTGGAAAAGATTTTGAATAGGCTACTAATAATATTAACTAAAGGAAGTAAAAGTTTTGAGATTTTGCAGGAATGAAAACATCTCCAATATACCTTCATACTTGATTTATAATTTAGCTGGGGCTAGAATTTTTAGTTGGAAATAATTTTCACTCAGAATTTTGAAGCACGGGTGCATTATCTGCTTACTTCCGTGTTATTCCAGCTACATCTGTGTTTCTTCCATTACCTCTAAATCCTCTGCTGTCTGAATTAGAGGCCACTGCATAGGTCATCAGGCAAGCACCCCAAAGACCTTTTGGATGGCTTTTAAGATACTATGCTGTTTCCCATGGAGGTAGGTAAAGCAGTAGACCAGCAGTAAGAAACATGTACTTTATTCTATCCCAGTCTATAAAATCTTGGACAAGTTACCTAACCTCAGCCACCTCTAAAATGTTAGGAATCAGTCCCAAAAATGACTTCAGAGACTGTTTGATCAGCACATATTTCTTTAATAACTGCCTACAGAAGTTTGGCTTTCAGACAACTTTTGCTTAGTTCCCCTGTAACAAGCAGAAACATGAATTAATACTTTCTCTGACTCTGAGTGTCAGAAAAGTTTTTCAGTAATATCCATCTAGGAAATGGTTGGTTATAGCTTATAAGTCCTCACCAAGAACTTTTAGTTACCATCTTCTCTGCTATCTGGCTCTGTCTCCACATTTCCATTACACACACACTCACACTCTCTCCCCTTCTCCCTTCTAAGAGGGATGAGGGACAGTCCTGATGCAGAATATAACTCTTAAAAACTCCCTAACATGAGGGGATAGTGCCTAGGTGTCTGTCAGTTGAGCATCTGACTCTTGGTTTCGGCTCAAGTTGTGATCTCATGGGTGGTGGGCTCAAGCTCCGTGTCAGGCTCCACACTCAACACGGTGTCTGCTTGAGATTCTCTCTCTCGCTCACTTTCAGCCCCTCCCACACCCCACTCATGCACGTGCTCTCGTGCGCACACACTCTCTCTCTCAAACAGATAAATAAATCTTGAAAAATAAAAATTAAAAACCTCCCTAATGTGATTACGGAAGAGTGGTCACATTATTTTACCTTGATGGTGTGAGAACTACCATAATTAGTACTACATGGAGACCAGGATATGATGACAAATTCAGCAACTGTTTGTACTATGTTAAGTTATGCAGAGCGATATAATATTTTATATAATTTAGCTATAAAATATATTTATATAGATATAGGTATATTTTATAGTTATATATAAAAAGTGTCCTATAGCTATGTATACATACTATATGTTATATATATAAAGCAAAAAAAGCCATCAGCGAAGCAATTTTTAACTAAGGTGGTTTTGTGGCATTAGTGGGCTTTCAGAAAAGGATAGAAGGATGGATGGATGGATGACAAATGGACAGACAGATGAATGAATTGTTTTTAGAAAGACAGCATGGAGGCTAAATTATAGAGGAGAGGAGAGTCTGGAGGTAGGTACATCAGTTAGAACTAAGCCCGTTGAAGTGATAAAGACTGTTTCTTTGTCTGAAGGTTGAGAAGAGATTGCTTTTCTGATTGCCTGCTGCTCTTCACTTCATTTTTGGTCATGTGAGCATCAGAGAGTAACAAAAATTACCGAGGTTAGCAGGCACTGGTTTCTCCACACTTCTTTCCCAGTCTTTCCACCCACCTCTTCACCTGTTCTTTGTGTTCCTGGAGTTTTATTTGGAGGCAAAAGGTATTCTTAGTGCTTTGTAATGTGAGTTTTAGTCTGTATTCCTGAGAGTGCCAGCATTCTTTCTACCTCCCACTTCCAACACCCCGCCTTAGAAAAGGGTTATTTGTTGCTGAATTCTTAGAGGAGGTTAAAGAAAATTCCATTATCCTTTTTCTCAGTTACGCTTTTTGGTTTTTAGCTGATAAAAGAATAAAGCATACACATTTATCAAATGACATACGAGGAAAAGCTCTTGATAAACTTATAATAAGTTTATTAGAGTCTCAGAAATCATGAGAAATCTGGTTCATTTTGGGTATTTTTGCAACATGGTATAATTAGATTGAATTTCATTATAAAAGCTGCATAATCCTGAGGTGCTTTAGATTTATCAAAGATTAAACTGTATGCAGCTTTGTCTTTCTATTATTGTGCTTCATTATACCCCAATTCTTTAGAAGTTTTTAGTTCATGTGTATGCATTTGTATGATGACAGCCTGGGTTTGTATGATAGCCTAGGTTCCCCAGGAAGCAGATTCTGAGATTTTTATGCCAGCTGTTGACTAAGAGTGCTCTCGTGATCAATACCTGAGGGCAGGACTGGGTAGAATGAGGCTGTGTTGTGGTCATAAGCTTCAGCCAACCCTACAGAGAGCTCTGAGGTGGTATTGGTCTTTTTGAGTTACCTCAACTTCGGGTGAGGGAACCTCCCTTTTATATGCTTTATTAGCTATTGTTGCATAACACATTACCCCAAAATATAGCTTAAAATAACAAATACTTATCATCTTGTCATTTCTCTGGGTCAGGAATCAAGGGGCAGCTTAGATGGACAGTTCCACCTCAGTTTCTCCTAAAGCTACAATCAAGATTGGCTAGGTCAGTCATCATTTTAAGGTCTGACTGGGGAAATTTACTCTCCAGACCTCTTACGTGGCTGCTGGCAAGCCTTAGAATACCTACTTCTAAGTTCACTCATGTGGCTGTTGGCCAGAGACCTGTTTCTTTCCATGTGGGCTTCTTCCTAAGGCAGCCCACGGTATGGTAACTGGCTTCCCTCAGAGCAAGTAAGCAAGAAAATGAAAGTGCCTGGGACAGAGGTCACAGTGTTTTGTAATCTCAACTCAGAAGTGACAACACATCATTTTTGCCATATTTTATTTTTTAGAAATACGTTGCTAGGTCCTGCCCACACTCAAGAGCAGAGAATGACACAGACATTAACACCAGGAAACAGGGGTCTTTGGTGGCCATTCTAGAAGCTGCCGACCAGGGGGCATCTGGGTGGCTCAGTCAGTTAAGTGTCTGCCTTTGGCTCAGGTCGTGATCCTGGGGTTCTGGGATGGAGCCCCCCATCAGGCTCCCTGCTCAGCAGGGAGTCTGCTTCTCCCTCTGCCTCTGCCACTCCCCTCCTTTCTGCTGCTTGTGTTCACTCTCTCTTTCTCTGTCTCAAATAAATAAATAAAAACCTAAAAAAAAAAAGGGAAAAAGCTGCCTACAAACTCCCGTAGCAACCAGTCACAATGCAGGCAGCTCAAGACAGGACATGACCTCAGCAGACCTCTTCTTAAGCTGAGGTGACTCCCAAAGAGGAGATTCAGCTGAAGACTGGGCTGACAACCTTCCTGACAGCTGAGGCAGTAAACCCTTTAGTCCTAGTGGGAGCTGAGTGGAACTGAACAGCATCCGCTTGAATATATATAACTTAGTTAACCCAGTATATTTAATAAACCAGAATTTCTCACTCTTCTTATTTAAACTGTGCAACATATTATATTTCCTTATGTGTTTTTTGGTGGTGTTTTGTTTTTAGCATTCTTAGAAACATCTCTTATGTGTGTTACTTTACAGAGTGTATTATTACATACAACACTGTTCAGTAACATTCACTGAAATAACACTTTTTTAGTCTGTTTTTAAAGGAAAAATTGTATTGTGATTCAGAATCATTCCTTTTCTGATAATAGCTGTTCAATTGAAATTTCCTTTTTTTAAGATTTTATTTATTTATTCATTAGAGACACATAAGCAGAGGGAGAAGCAGGCTCCATGCAGGGAGCCCGATGTGGGACTCTATCCTGGGTCTCCAGGATCATGCCCTGGGCCAAAGGCGGCGCTAAACTACTGAGCCACCGGAGCTGCCCTCAATTGAAATTTTTTAGCAAGCAGCAGAAAACAAAATAAATCTTTACCTTACACCAAATCAATGTTAAAAATCCTTTTAGGTGGAAGGGAAGAGGTACATGGCTGGCTCAGTAGAGTATGCAACTCTTAATCTCAGTGTTGGAAGTTTGAGCACCAAGTTGGGTGTAGAGAAAACTTAAAAGCAAAAATCTTAAAAAAACAAAACAAAACAAAAAAAACTTTTAGGCGAGCTACAAGATCCTAAATCCAAGAAAATTTTCAAAACATTATCTCCCCTTTTCCTAGATATGCACAGTTGATAAATAGAGCCAAAATGTGATTAGGAACAATGTGGTTTTTGTTTTTTGTTTTTTTTTTTTCAGATTGTAAATTTTAATTGAGTGAAGTTGTAAGAACTTATCTGTCTTATTTAATCTTCTACTTTGAACTTTCAGACCTAATCTCCTTTTTCTCCTTTTAATTTATTTATTTTATTTTGTAGGTGAAGAACCAGTCCCTGATTTTGTCACTTTTCTTTATCAAATAACCAGAGGAATTGCAGCAAGGAGTTATGGACTAAATGTGGCTAAACTAGCAGATGTTCCTGGAGAAATTTTAAAGAAAGCAGCTAGCAAGTCAAAAGAGTTAGAAGGATTAGTAAATATGAAAAGGTCAGAATGATCGTGTTGCATTTTTTAATTTATAAAAAACCTACCAATTTGTCCAAGGAAGAGGAGTGTCCCGTAAATGAACATCAGGTTTACCTTTAAGCATCTCTTCAAATATTCTGAAACATTTAATTAAAATAAAATGAAAACAGATCTTTGAAAAGCTCATGTGAATTCAGTCCGCCTTCTCTAGTCAGATCTTTATCTGTTAAGTTGCTAAATTGGTTTTTCAGTCCTTTTCGAAAGAACTAAGTTAACTCCTTACTGTGTACCAGCATGTTAGTTGCTTAAAACGTTCAGTTACACAACAAATTACTAAAAGAAACCATGACATTTAAAACCTTTAGAATACTTCCTTTACTCACATATGGCATTCAGAAATTAAGAATTCTTCAGGACATAAAAGAAAATAATAATATTATATAACCACGTACTCATAGTCCATATCCTCGTGTCACTTCTATTGGGGATTGTTTGTGGCAAGTTTTTCATTCTGAACCATCTTCGGGGCACCCGGGGAGCTTCGTCGGATGCTTCAGACTCTTGATCTCAGCTCAGGTCTTAATCTCAGGGTTGTGAGTTCAAGCCCCCTGTCAGACTCCACACTCACTGCAAAGTCTGGAGCCTACTTAAAAAGAAGAAGAAGAACAGCTTTATTGGGGCACCTGTGTTGCACAGTCGGTTAAGTGATTCTTGGTTTTGGCTCAGATCATGGTCTCAGGGTTTTGAGATCAAGTCCCCTGTCAGACTCC
Organism: Canis lupus dingo; assembly: GCF_003254725.2. Classification (NCBI taxonomy): domain Eukaryota; kingdom Metazoa; phylum Chordata; class Mammalia; order Carnivora; family Canidae; genus Canis; species Canis lupus. The sequence continues at coordinate 26,244,929 of NC_064245.1, read as the reverse complement.
GCACTCAGTGCAGAGTCTGCTTAAAGACTCTCTCTCCCTCAGCCTCTGCCCCTCTCTCCTCCCTCCGAGATGAATAAATAAATCTTGAAACTACCTTTTGTCACCCTAGAATGCTATGTGAATGGAATTTACCTTTTACTCTTGACACTCAGCCAGTATGTGGTCAGTGTATTGACTAATCTTAATATAAATCTGAAGTATACTTTGGAAGAAAGATAGTCCTAGGAAAATATCATATTAAAAAATGATGAGTTACAACCTCCTCCCCCCCCAAACATAAGATTATATTATAAAATGACATAATCTCCTCATCCATCTCCTGCCAATTCCTGCACTCCCTACAAAGTCTGATATGCCTGGAGCAAGACATTACTGCCCTGATTGATAGCCATGTGACCACAAGGGAACAGATTGTTGGTCAAAGAGAAAATCTTGGTCACCATCCTATAAGAAAAATTTTTAGTCCTGGAAATCATTACCAAATTTTAATATTGAAATAGTAATACCTAATATTAGTTAGACAATTACCAACTTGTATCCTGAACTACAGTTGTATGACCAACCTCTCCATTTTTCCTCTTGTGGTTCTCCACCTTGACACTCTATACTTTTCAGTGGTAAATGGTCATTGACCAAGTCCAAAGTGCTAGATTACTATAAATGACATGTAGTTTCCTCTGTTGACATTCTTTTTTGGATCATTTCCACAATACCAAATTAGAAAAGTAATTATTTATTATGAGAGTTTAAAGATAAGCCCTTAGTTCTCACAAAGTCCAAAGACAAACCCTCTTTTGTTATCTTATTATTATTTTTCTTTTTCCTTGGAGAAACTAGAATAAAACTTCACTACAAAGGTGTGTGTGTGTGTGTGTGTGTGTGTGTGTATACAAAACAGCAATAAAATATCATTTATACTTCTTGCTGCTGTATAGCCTATATAATTCACAGATTATGATATTTTAACTCTTCTAACTACTGTGTGACATTTTGAAATCTATAATCTTGACAAGATAGAGAATTGTCAGAAGAGATTGCATTGGGGTAGAATCTGATCATTTATTAGGACACTATATTCATTATTTTTGCCTTTTTACTGGAAGTAGTGCTTATCACATTAATTCCATTGACGAGATCAAAGGAACCAAAGGGAGTTTGTAAATTTATGTGAATTTGTGATAAGTCTATGCAGTCATTGTTCTAGTTACTACTATTACTATATACAATAGGTAATGTGTTAGTTACTATTTTTACGGCTTTACATATATTATCTCAATCTTTATGATAACCTTGTGAGACATAGGTACTGTCGTTACCCCATATTGTAGTTTGGGGAAATGAGGCAAAGCAAGGGTAGGAAATCAACCAAGACGTCAGGGTCCTATAACTAGTTAGTGGTGGAGCAATAACTGGAACTCAGATACTCTGGCTCCAGACCCTAAACATTTAACTGCTTGGTCTTCTACAGAAAAAAATAAGTCTGTGTTATGTTGGCATTCTGCTCTTTCATTAGCTAGCTTTACTTTATTAATCAGTTTCACTTTTCGTCCTGTGAGCACACACAGCCTGAGTTAGAAGGGAAACAAGCTAGGTTCTCTCCTCCTTGGAGGTAGTAGTGGCAATCAGCAACCTCAGTCCTTGATTATAACAGTGTCACCAGAAGGCTGATTCTGGCACAACTTTCTAACCACAGAGTCCTGCTTGGTATTCTAAGGTGATAGATGTTAAAAAAAAAAAAAAAAAAAAAGACATTTATTTGAGAGAGAGAGAGTGTGTTCATGCAGGTGTGCAAGCAGGAAGGGCAGAAGGGGAGAGAATCTCAAGCAGAACTCTGTGCCTAGCATGGAGCCCAACGTGGGACATGATCTCACAACCCTGAGATCACGACCTGAGCCAAAATCAAAAGTCAGATGCTTAATCAACTGCACCATCCAGGTGCCTGTCATAGACCTTTTGTAGCTTTCAGCCAAATGTATTGTCCCCCAACAATTTCATTTATAAAATAAATCGTTTTTTTTTTTCTCTCCAGGAAAAGGCTAAAGTGTTTTACAAAGTTATGGATGATAAGTGATGGAAAAGACCTGCAAAAATGGACAGACGAGTTTGAAATGGAAGAAATTTCAGACTTCTCTTCTTGATTAAAATGAAGACTACATTTTTTAACAAAACATGGAGAATTAAAAATACCACCTGTACAAAACAACTCTCCGTAACAGCCTATCTTTGTGTGATGTGAGCATAAAATCAGAACTATGGTATATTCCTATTGGAAACAAGCCCTTTGTGTAGAAAGACTATTCAGGTTCTTGTCATCCTGACTTTATAAGAGTATCAACAGTTTTGAATATTAAGACCTCTGTTCTCTAAGTAGAAGACTTCATGAATAGTAAGCTTACATAAAATCTGGCCTCCTAAATGAAGCCCAACATGAACTTTTAGAGAGTGATAGAAAAATCTGATTCATATTTACTTGTTCCAGTTCAGATTAATTTGCACCTGGGTGAGAGGTCTAGCAGAAATATACCTTTTCATTTGAACTAAAGTAATTTTATAATGCCACCAGTTTATTCACTATAAGCATAAGAAATTTTGATAAGAAATAGAAAAGATTATCAGGCTTTTAAAAGTAGAGCATGGAAGGAATAAGAGCATATGAAATTTGAAAAAAATACTGTCACAGTTTTAAGCAGTTTAAAAATTATTGGATGAAATTATTTGTGATTCAGGTAATAAACATTAATGAATACTTGCTATAAATAATGATCTTTTTCCTTGTTGAATTTTGGGTTTTTCAACTATCTGGCAGTTGCCTTTTTTTAGGCTTAATTATGGAACGGAGGTTGCTGTTCCTACCAAATTTACAAAACTGAACTCATTTATTTTGGACCTTTCTGTTAATCAGTATAGAAAATGTATGATCTCCCTGGTATCAAAGTACACAGTTTTGTTGATAGTTAACAACACTCCCTCCTGCATTTTTAGGTTGACTTATGTTCATCTGTGTCCCTGAGGCTTTTACAGCACTTACAGCCTGGCTTCTCATATGTATGTGTTTTCTGTTTGTAAAATTGTTAATTTACACAAAGGCTCTCCCCCACCCGTTTGGTATTCCTGCTTGTTAAATGTCCTCCACACATATGATGGACATATTTCCAACTCCTGTAGTTTATTTCCTCTAGTGATCCTAACCCCTGGACACAGAGGTCAGTACCATCTCCCAAGTTGAAGGGTGGTTGGTTGCTGTGCTTTCGAATCACTCACATTGTAGCCCTTTGATTCCTAGCCTTTTTGAAGTTAAGGGTATGATACCACTTGATTGATTCCATGATCCTTCTGAAGTACTAACACAGTGAAATTCTCAAGAGTGTCTGAAAATAGAGTAATTATTGGAATTTACTATCTAAATTTTAAAAAGACCAATACTTTTTAAATAGTGTTTTAATACTCTATATGATTATAAATGTTTTATATTCTTTTTAAGAAGATTTTGAAGTTAGTGCTCTAACCTTACTGGCAGGCCAGTAAGAAAAGGAGATGAGGGGCACTTGGGTGGCTCAGTGGTTGAGCATCTGCCTTCAGCTCAGGGCCTCATCCTGGGGTCCTGGGATTGAGTCCCGCATCAGGCTCATCGTAGGGAGCCTGCCTCTCCCTCTGCCTGTGTCTCTGCCTCTCTCTCTCTGTGTCTCTCAGAATGAATGAGTGAAATTAAAAAAAAAAAAAAAAAGGAAAGGAGATGAATCCAGAAATGTCATGCCCATGCCTGAGAGAGCTGTAGAGACCAGCAATCAGTGGTAATGTCCAAGAAGACATTTCAGGCCACCTCAGGCTTGGGCAGGCCAGCATCAACATTTAAGCTAGTCTGGGCTCCAGGAGAAGTGTGTCCAGGCAGTGACAACACACAGTGTCTGGCAAGTCACAATGTGGACTATTACAAGGTAGATTCTGTAACATGAGCCAGAATATCAGCCAGCCAGCCAGTTTGCAAGAGGTTAGGCCTGGTTAGGATAAGGCCAGCACTCCTGCATTTCCAAGTGCGGCCTCTTCCTTGCCAGGTTACTGAGGTATTGAAGGGGAAGTAGTGGCAGAGGCCCAGTTATGAAGATTGTACAAATGCCATGAAGATTGGCAGGAAAAATGCAATTGATTGGGTACAGACTGCAGATAACCAAACTGAGGGGTGCAATTCTAATGTCTTCTAGGTATTAATTTCATTTCCTTTTGATACATATCCAGGAGTAGAATCGCTGGATCACATGGTTGTTCTGTTTTTAATTTTTCGAGGAATCTCCATACTGTTTTGCATAATAGCTGTACTAATTTATATTCCTACCAATAGTGCACAAGAGTTCCCTTTCTCTACATCCTCAGCAATGCTTGTTTATTGCTTGTCTTTTTGATAATAACCATTCTAGCAGGTGTGAAGTGGTATCTTATTGTGGTTTTGGTTTGCAATTTCCCTGATAATTACTGGCAGTTTCAGAACATTATTATTATTCTAAAAAAGAAACCTGTTCTTATTAGCAGTCTTTCTTCATTCATCCCCAAAATTCCGAGTCCTGTGCAGCCATTAATCTGCCTTCTGTGTCTCTAGGTTTTCCTGTTTTGGACATTTCACATGCATGGAATCATACAATGTATGCTCTTTTGTATCTGGCTTCTTTAATTTAGCGTTTTGTTTTCAGGATTCATTCATGTGGTAGCACATATGGTACTTCATTCTTTTTTATTATTGCAAACTACTCCACTTTACATACTTTGTTTTATTTATCAATTCATCAGCTAACGGACATTTGGGTTTCCATTTTTTGGCTTTTATGAGTAATTCTGCTATGAGTGTTTTATGTGGCAAGACATAGGGTTGTTTGTTTTTTTTAAAGCTTCCCCAAATCTAATGTGCAGTCAGGTTTGTGAGCTACTAGTCTCAATAATGACAAATGGCTAAACTATATTTTTCACTGGAATGACAATTATTTGCTCCAACCTCTTCTTTGCTTTCTCTTTCACTTAGGAGAAAGTATAGCATGCTATAGACACCCCCCCCCATCCTTATTTGTTGAAAGAGAAAAGAAAAACCAAACCGTTTCAGGTTCGAAACTCAAGGAAAAGACTCTTCTTTTCATAATCAAGGTACCATTTCACTAGGGAGTCAATATCTATACAAAAGTATACTACATCTTAAAGTAAGAAAAATATTTATTCTGACAATTTATTCAGGTTTGAGCCTGAATGGAGTGGAGTAGTAATGGGGTGGATGAAACAGTGCCCACTGAATGAATTCCAGAGTAAAGGCTAGATTGAAATCCAGTGTGGTACACAAATTAATGTTGACCTTTACTTAGTTCCAAGATCAATATTAATTACTGCTGGGCTATGTAATTACAAAAGTGCTATTTGATGCTCTCTACCAAGGATATGGGTAGAGGGAGGAAGAAACTTGGATCAATACTATCTGTGGTTTCTAACTTTATAGTTAGAATGAATTCCTCTTTGGAGCATTGTGTAGTTAGTATATACAATTATTGTTAGATTTATTATACCCTGAGAAATATTGCTATTAAAGGGATATCCTTTCTGGTTTGGTTGGGACAGTCTTAGTCTATACCTGTTTTCATGGCATAGGTATTAAAAGTCTCTTTCACTCAACAATGTCCTGTTTTATGTTTTAGATAATACATTATATGGTTACCCCAGTTATATTGGCAAACTTTGCTGACTTGATAGATTTTAAAAATCATCTTAGGGGTGCCTGATGGCTCATTCAGATAAGCGTCTGCCTTCGGCTCAGTTCGTGATCCCGGGGTGCTGGGATTGAGCCCCACATCAGGCTTCCTGCTCAGTGGGGAACCTACTTCTCCCTCTCCCTCTGCCTGCCATTTTCCCTGCTTGTTCTCTCTCTCTCTCTCTCTCAAATAAATAAATAAATAAATAAATAAAATCTTTAAAAAAATAATCATCCTAAAAAGTCCATTTTTTCTTACCTGTTGTACAAACTGATTTTTATCCCAAAGGCCTGCCAATTGTTTTTTCTGTTAGTAATAAATGCTTTATATTGTGGCATTTAGAAAATATGACTCTGCTAATTGACATGTTAGAGCTTTGTTCCCTAATCTATTTAAGAAAGAGAAAGAGGGCAAGCAGGAGGAGGGGCAGGGGGGGGGATGGAGCAGACTCCTTGCACGAAGTTTAACACAGGGCTTGATCTCCTGACCCTAAGATCATGACATGATCCTAAGTCAAGAGTCGAACACTTAACTGACTGAGCCACCCAGAAACCCCCTTAATCTACTTTTGAAACTACATTCCTGAAAATTATTTGTCATCTGTTTTGTTTCTATGAAATCATGGTAAAGAATGTGCACCTACATGACTTCATAAGATAAAGCAAGGCTGTCTTCTTGCAGAAATAGTTACTGAGCTTGGAAGGAAGAATCAGTCTTTCTCAGGTCATTTTGTCCTTTGCTGAAATCCTCCCTTCATTGCCTATATCCCTCCATCCCCCCGCTTTTTTTTTTTTTTTTTAACATTTAGAAAAATTTATTTCTTTGGGGAAAAAAAAAAGAGTTTATTTCTAAATTAGAAATACTACATGCCATTTTACCTCTTGTTTTTTATTAAACCATACTTCCCTGAATCTCCCTCATTGGATTGAGTGTGTCCTTCTGTTTATCAGAATCAGCTAAGGAGTTTTCAAATGCATATTTCTAGGCAGCACTGTCACTGTACTGAATCTGAATGTAAGGTTGGGACATGGAAATGTCATTTACTGTTAAGTTCTTTACTCCTCTCTTCATTTTCTCTCCTCTTCTCCTCTCTTACCTCTCCCCCCATGTTAGTAATCTTGTCTCCAAAGCCATTTACTAAAAATCAGATTCCTTAGATTCTAACTGCTTTACAAGATTCTGTCCGATTTGGTAGGTCTGGCTTGGGGCCCAGAGAACTTTATTATTTTTAAAATAGACTTTATTTTTTAGAACAGTTTTAGACTCACAACAGAACTGAGCAGAAAGTACAGAGATCCTCTATACTCTCTGCCCATCCTCTCCCTCCCCCCCAAGCACTGCCTCTTCCATTGTCAACATCCAGTGCCAAAGTGGTATATTTGTTATAATTGATGACCCTACATTGGCACTTCATTTTCACTTAAAGCACATAGTATATACATTAGAGCTCATTCTTGGTGTTGTATACTCTGGGTTTGGACAAATACATGATGATATCTATCTACTATTGTAGTATCCTACAGAACAATTTCACTGCCCTGAAAATCCTCTGTACTACTCCTACTCAACCCTTCCTCTCTTCTAACCACAGCAACCACTGATCTTTTCACTCTCTCTTTAGTTTTACCTTTTCCAGAATGTTAAGCAGTTGAGATCATACAGCATTTGCTGATCGGCTTCTCTCACTTAGTAATATGTATTTAAGTTTCTTCCATGTTTTTCACAGCTTGATAGCTCATTTCTTTTTAGCACCAAGTAATATTCCATTATCTGGGTGTGCTACAGTTTATCCATTTACCTGCTGGAGGATATCATAATTGTTTCCCAATTTTGGCAGTTGTGAATAAAGCTACTATAAATATCTACATGCAGTTTTTTATGCGGACATAGTTTTCAGTTCATTTGGGTAAATACCCAAGTGCAATTGCTGGATCATATGGTAAGAGTATATTTAGTTTAGACTGCCAAGCTGTCTTCCAAAGTGGTTGTGCCATTTTGTATTTCTTCCAGCATTGAATGAGCGTTCTTCTTACTCCACATCCTCGCCAGCATTTGATGTTGTTAATGGATTTTGGCCATTCTAATAGGCATTTAGTAGTATCTCATTGTTTAGCTCACAATTTTCCCACTGACAGGATGCTGCACATCTTTTCATATGCTGATTTGCCACATGTATATCTTTGGTGGTGTGTCTTTTCAGGCCCTCTGCTCACTTTTTAATTGGGTTGTTCATTTCTTGTTGCATTTTAAGAGTTCTTTGCATATTTTGGACAACAGCCCTTTTATCAGATGTGTCTTTTGCAAATATTCTCTCCCAGTCTGTGGCTTGTCTTCTCATTCTCTTGATTATGTCTTTTGCAGAGCAGAACTTTTTAATTTTAATGAATTCTAGCTAATCAGTTATTTCTCTCATAAATGGTGCCTTTGGTGTTGCATCTAAAAAGTCATTGGCATACCAAGATCATTTAGATTTTCTCTTATCTTCTGGGAGATTTATTACTTTGCATTTAACATTTAGGTTTATGATCCATCTGAGTGAAGTTTTGTGAAGGGTGTAGGGTCTATATCTAGATTCATTTTTTTAAGTAGATTTTATTTTTACTTTTTATTTTTTTTAAGTTTTATTTATTTATGATAGTCACAGAGAGAGAAAGAGAGGCAGAGACATAGGCAGAGGGAGAAGCAGGCTCCATGCACCGGGAGCCCGACGTGGGATTCGATCCCGGGTCTCCAGGATCGCGCCCTGGGCCAAAGGCGGCGCCAAACCGCTGCGCCACCCAGGGATCCCAAGTAGATTTTATTTTTAGAGCAGCTTTTGTTTCACAGCAAAATTAAGCAGAAAGTACAGAGAGAAAAATTAAAAAAAAAAAAAACCTGAGTTTCAAGAAACATGGACATAATGCCTCAAATTCTTTTTTTTTTTTTTAACATTTTTATTTATTTATGATAGTCACAGAGAGAGAGAGAGAGGCAGAGACACAGGCAGAGGGAGAAGCAGGCTCCATGGAGCCTGACGCGGAACTCGATCCCGGGACTCCAGGAGCGCGCCCTGGGCCAAAGGCAGGCGCGAAACCGCTTAGCCACCCAGGAATCCCCTCAAATTCTTCATCAGAAGAAGCCACTTTTGCAAATAACATTGGGCCTTTAACTCCCCCAAACCCTTTGGGTTTCTTTTTAACAAAATATCAGGCAAAAGCAAACATTTAAGGTTGCATTCTTGTGTTACAAGGTTTAAAGGAGTGCCTATAAAGAGCATACATGATACCTTGAACTGTTCATAGGCTTTCTGCTATAATGGTATTTTAATAATAGTCTGTCATTCAAATACTGATACTATTAAATGATATTCTAAATAATCAAACTGATGTATAGCATAATCAGGAAAGGAGAAAATGAAAGTATTCCCAAGCACCATCTCTGTTTCATGACCTTGAACACTACAGTTTTCCAGCCATCAGTGGCTTTGCCATCAGTACATGGCTAGATTCTAAAATGTTCTTTCACTGTCGGTACAAAAACATGATGATGGCCTAAGTCAGAAATTTACCCAAGAATTGACTCACAGTTTGTAAGTAATAGGTAAACAGATCCCTATGTAAACTAATGCTATTGGCACTTTTGTAACCTATACTTGGAATATTACTGCTCCCAGGACAATCACTCCTATGTCAAGTAGAAACCTTGGAATAAGGTTTGAATTAAGAAGTTTTTGAGTTAGTGTTCTCTTACAGTGACAAAACGTAATTCCTTATTTATAGGGAGGAGCAAGTTGAAAATACTGACTTTTCTATGGAGGTAAGTATCAAGCTACAGCAAGGCATTTGATTTAAATATAAAAATAACATTTATTAGTAGCAGATGAGTATAAGTGGCCAACTTCAAGGCACCTAAATGTATTCAGGTAATTAAGTTACTATCCCCAGAACAGAAGAAGTAAAATGTTACATAAATGCCCAACCACAGGTAGGATCTTTTGAAATTAAAATGATCCCTTCAGAATAGCAATTTATCATAAATTTAATGATCTGTGCATAAAGGAATAATTGCAAACTTAGTTAATAGTGGCAGACTCTTAAGTTGTGAGAATGGAGAGACACCTAAGGAAACATTGAAAGTAAGGAAAGCAAAGAGCAGCTTAACTTTAGCTAATAGAAGATAAATTGGAATAATTTTCAGAACACCGCATATACAGTTCTGTTTCTTTCATTTGTCACTGCATCAGCAGTGGGCTCCCGTTTCTCCTACCATTTTAGCGAATCAGCTCTTCTCTTTGTTTCTGTTGCTTCTGACTTACTCTCTGCTTTTTTCTCTGTTCTCTAGCCTCCAATTTCCCAGCACTTAAAATTATTGCGTTTTTTCCAGGGTTCTCCATCTCTGTCCTTACCACCAGTCTCTTACTTTGTTCTTCAGCTGCCCTGGGAAGGCAGAACTGGTTGGTTCAGTGGATCCTGGCTGTTCCTGCCGGGTAGTTTTGGTTTGGGTCGCATGATGGGCAGCTGACTAGCCTGAAAAGTAGCAACCTTAAATCAAGCAACCACTCTATTCCGTCAGTTCCATCCAGAATGGCAGCTTCACTTTACTCAGAAGAAGCTACAAGCTTGGCAGCAACTTTGAGCACCAGTAGAGGTGATTTCACGAAAGTGCTGGAGGTCTTCACAATATATAAATACACTGGCCTCCTAGAAATAAAGAACTTTACTGGTTCATCCTAGCTGGAGCAGTATGCCCACATACCCACCTAAATTAGTGAAATACCTGAATCATAGAACGCTTTGCACAATCTATAGATTCAGTAACATCTTAAATTTGAAAGATTAGCTAAAACAAAGATTAAAATGTTTGGTTGAGAAAAATATGAGAAATACCTTTGATGAAATCTTAGGGTTTCTGTGAATTGTTAGCCTTTAAGTGGTGAGTCCAGAGTTAGTGTTAAAATGTATATAAAGTGATATGGAAAAACTTTTTTACAGTTTTTGAGGGAATGGAATGAAACTAGATCCTACTGGGAATAAATGTATTAATGATAAGGACAGATCCTTAACTCTTAAAGTATTTAGGATTAAGTTTGTGGGTTTTTTAAAGTTTTTTTTTTAAGATTTTGTTTATTCATGAGAGAGACTGAGAAAGAAGCAGAGACATAGGCAGAGGGAGAAGCAGGCTCCTCGCAGGGAGCCGGATGTGGGACTCCATCCTGGGATCAGGCCCTGAGCCAAAGGCAGATGCTCAACCACTGAGCCACCCAGGTGCTCCTAGGATTAAGTCTTTTGAGTAATTACATCCTGATGCCACACAAATAGGAGAGTCTTTTCTTCTTAGTAACAATTCTCTCAAATCCCACAACTGGGAAAATGTTATAATGATCCAATACTTTTTTGTTTTTTTAGCTGAGTTCTAAATTCCCTTGTTTAAATGTAGATGTATGAGTTGATTTAGAAGACTTGGTATATACAATTTATTCATTGGCTATATTACACACATTGAGCAGGTTGTTATCCTTGAACTTTTGACTAAATATTTAGATGAAAGAATATATTCCTGTCACAGGGATGGAAGCACTTGCTAGTGTTCATATTCCCCCACAGTAGAGGAGAAGTGAGAAGACCTAATCAACTCTGGATTATCATACTTAAGAAAGATTGCTGTGCATGTAGCTGTGTGAATTGATGGTTAAAATGTCCACTGAATGCATCTATCCCTTCCTTCTCTGTTTCCCCATGCTGTTTCTCCTTTTCCTGTTCTAGTAAATAATTCATAACTTCCTGAGTGACTTCCTTTACTCCTACCTGTACTCATCACCCTTACATGCCACCTGCCATTCCTCTACCTTTTCTTATTGTCTCAGATCTGTGATGTCTACTTTCCTAAAATACCTTTCCCCCCTGGCTTCTCAGTGACTAAACTTGCTGAGCAACTTAAAGCTTTTGGGTAAAAAGGGGTCCTTGGAATTCAGTCACTGAATCTTAGTGGCCTTGGTGTGTGTGTGTATATCTGTGTGTGTTTGTATCACTGTCATTTTTACCAAGTGGAAGATCCACATGGGAACCACAAGGGCCATCATTTTTCATGATACCTAGTATTCATTATGGTAGGAAGAAAGAAAAATTTTTCATTGAGCTCAAAATTTCTACCTGAAATGATGATTTGCAGAAATAGCACTAAGCAGCCTTTACTTTGGCTCCAAAGACAATTCTCTAATTATGACTTGCCTGATGATTAATGCAAATATGAATGTGATGTGTGTACAACTAAGGTTCCATGGCTCAGTACACGGAGCACTGCAGAGTTAACAGACCACTTCTGGTGCTGATCCTGCCACAACTAAGGTTCCATGGCTCAGTACACGGAGCACTGCAGAGTTAACAGACCACTTCTGGTGCTGATCCTGCCACTTAGGCTTTTTAAAAAGCCCTATAAAATATAAAAATCTCAACAACTTGCAAGGAAAACGAACCTCAAAATACCTCAAATGGGGCAGCATGGGTGGCTCAGGGGTTTAGTGCAGCCTTAGGCTCAGGGTGTGATCCTGGAGTGCTGGGGTGGAGTCCCACGTCAGGCTCCCTGCATGGAGCCTGCTTCTTCCTTTGCCTGTGTCTCTGCCTCTCTCTGTTTCTGTGTCTCTCATGAATAAATAAATAAAATATTTTTTTTAAATGCCTCAATTGTTAGACTTATCAGACCGTGACTTTAAAGCAGCTATTCTAGCCAAGCACTCTTGAAATGGATATAAAGGTAAAAATTCTCTGTAGAGAAATAGAAGCTATGAGAAAGAACCATGGGGGCATTGGGGAATGGGTATAGAGTTTTCAGTTTTGCAAGATAAAACGTTTTGTGTATTGGTTGCACAACAATGTGAATGTTGTGCACTACTGAACTGTACACTTAAAAATGGTTAAGATGGGGGATCCCTGGGTGGCGCAGCGGTTTGGCGCCTGCTTTTGGCCCAGGGCGCGATCCTGGAGACCCGGGATCGAATCCCACGTCAGGCTCCCGGTGCATGGAGCCTGCTTCTCCCTCTGCCTGTGTCTCTGCCTCTCTCTCTCTCTCTGTGACTATCATAAATAAATAAAAATTTTAAAAAAATGGTTAAGATGGTAAACTAGTTTGTATTTTACACAACTTTTTAAAAGAACAAATTGTTATGTACTTAGCTGGAGATATATTAAGTAAAAATAAAGCATGTTTCACAGTGGGGGGAGGACCAAATGGATATGTACAAACTGAAAACTACACTTATCTTGGTGAGAACTGAGTATTACATAGAATTGTTGAATCTATGTAACTAATACAACACTGTTAACTACACTGGAATTTAAAATATATATAAAACCTTCATGTGTTTGGAGTCTCAGAAATACAGGAGGAAGAGATTGGTACCAGCTAAATACTGAAAGAAAGGATGACCTGGCAAAAAAAAATATAGTTAAAAGATTTAAGAAGTTCCATAAATCCCAAACACGGTAAACCAAAATAATAAACTGCTCACATGTATCATAGACTACTTAAAATTAAAGAAAAATTTGACAAAGTCAGAGAAAGGTGGCACAGTATGTAAAGAGACAAAATGATCAGAATATTGTGGATTCTTCATAAGAAATCATGGAGGATAGAAAGCAGTGAAACAGCTTTTTTTAATTAAAAAAAATTTTTTTTAAAGATTTTATTTATCCATTCATGAGAGACACAGAGAGGCAGAGACACAGGCAGAGGGAGAAGCAGGCTCCATGCAGGGAACCTGACGTGGGACTCAATCCCAGGCCTCCAGGATCACGCCCTGGGCCCAAGGCAGGTGCTAAACGGCTGAGCCACCCAGGCTTCCCACAACTATTTTTTTTAGAACAATATTTTTTAAATGTTGAAGGAAAAGAAATGTCAACCCAGATTTCTATATTTTGTAAAAATATTATTCAATAATGAAGGCAAAATAAAGGCTTCTTCAGATGGATGAAGGGAAATTAAGAGAGGTTGTTGGCAATACACCTGTTGTAAAAGAAATGTTAAAGAAAGTTCTCCAAAAAATAAATAAAAAATAAATGAAGTTCTTCAACAAAATAATACCAGAGAGAAACTTGAAACTTCAGGAATAAAGAACAACAGAAATAGCAAACATATGGGTAAATATAATACTGTTCTACTCTTGAGTTCTTTACGTATAATGGTTGCAAGAAACACAATATGATTTTAAATGGTAGAATTTTTAGTGTACATAGATGTAATACATATAACTCCAACATAAAGTGTGCAATATAGAGGGGCCTATGTGCTTGAAAGTTTCCTACATTTTATTTGAAATGATAAAATATTAATAAGTGGATTATAAAACTTAAGTATATTTAATCCTTAGAGCAATCATTAGAAATATTATGCAACATACAGAGTTCAAAAAACCAAGAAATAAGTTAAAATAGAAAACTAAAAGATACTCAAATAATTCAAAAGAAACCAAAAAAGGAAAAACTGAGAAATGAGAAAAAGGGAGAAACTGAAAAGAAAGAAAATTATAGGTCCAACCATGTCAACAATTGCATTAAACGGAAATGTTCTGGAAACCAATTAAAAGGCGGTTTGTCATTTTGGTTAAAGATAAAGACCTAATTATATGCTATCTATAAGAAGTTCACTTTAACATAAGTAGCTAAAAAGTAGGATGGAAAAAAATACACCATTCACAGGCTAACCAAAAGAATTCTGGAGTGGCCATGTTAATCAGACTTAACTAAGAAAATTAACAAGTATAAAGAAGTAAATATGTAATTTAATAACAAAGTTATCAATTCATTAAGAAGACCTGAGAATCCTGAATCATGCAGCCTAACAACAGAATTTCAAAATACATAAAAACTGAAAACAGAAAATAGATAAATCTAGATAAATCCAAAATTACAGATGGAAACTTCAACATTCCTTTCAGTAATCAATAGAACAAGTTTACGGAAAATCAGTAAGAATATAGAAGGCCTGAATGATAACATGAACCAATTTGATCTAATTGACTTTTATATAACATTCCACCCAAAACAGTAGAATATACATTCTGTTCAGGCATACATGTAATATGGGCCCTGATAGACATATCCTTGGTCATAAAACCTTAACAAATTTAAAAGGAAGAATACAAAATATGTTCTCATTAAAATGGAATCATACTAGAAATAAATAACGAAGCTATCTGGAATTCCGCCAAATACATGGATATTTAATAACACACTTATAAATAATCTATGGACCAAAGAAAAAGTCCCAAGGGAAATTAAAAAATATTTTGAAGTGACTAAAGTGCTGAAGCAATACCTTTAGGAAATTTATAGCATTAAAGGATTATATTAGAAAACAGTCAATAAGCATCCACTTTAAGAAACTAGGAAAAAAGTGAACAATACTCAAAGCAAGCAAAAGGAAGGAAACAACAGAAAAAACTAATGAAACCAAAAGCTAGTTCTATGAAAAGATCGACAAAACTGATGAACTTCTAGCCAGACTGATCAAAGAGACACAAAATATCAATATTAGATATAATAACAGTATAGGCCACAGAAACACTAAAAGGGTAGATAATATGGAAATACTAGAACAAGTCTGTGCACATGAAGTTCAACAATTTTGATTAAATGGACCACTTTCTTGAAAGGCATAAATGACTGAAGCTCACGTAAGAATCAGATCATCTGAATAACATACAGGAATTAAGCCTGTAGTTAAAAACCTTCCAACAAAATTCCAGGTCCAGATCTAAGGAAGACATAATACCAGCTCTACACAAGATCCAGCAGAAAATGGAAAAGGAAGGGTTACTCCCCAACTCATTTTGACAGCCAGCATTACCCTAGTGCCAAAACCAGAGAAAGACATTTCAAAGACTAGACTAATATCTTAAACATAGACAAAAATCCTGAACAAATTATTAGCAAATTGAATAAGAGTAAAGTGATCAAAACCAAGTGGAGTTTCTCGCAGGGATGCATGGCTGGTACCACTTTTGAAAATCAATGTAATCTACCATCTTAACAGACTAAAGTATAATCGTAATCAGGTGGGAAATGCACTTAACAAGATTCAACATCCATCCTTCACCAAAACAAAAACCCTCAACAAACTGGAAATATAATAATTTCCATAAGTTGATAACATCAACTATAAAAAGCTGATAGCATCATTTTTAATGGTGAAGGACCAAATGCTTCTTCCTAATTGGGGGAAGAAAACAAGAATGTCTTCCCTCAGCATCTCTATTTAACCTCATAAGCCCTGGCCAGCATAGCGAGGCAAGAAACAGAAATGAGACATACAGTGTGCAAAGGAGAAAACAAAACTTTCTCTATTTGCAAACAATACGATTGTCTATGTAGAAAATACAAAGAAATCTACAAAAAAGCTGCTAGAACTAATTAGTGTGGTTACCATGGAGGATACACAGTTAACATAAAGATCAACCATGCTGCTATATATTAACAGCAATTGAAAGTCAGAAAACAAATTACTGTTTTTGTAGTCTTCCAAGATGAAGTACTTGGGTTTAAATTTAACAATTTCTGAAGAATTTTTATGTTCAATACCGGAAACACTGATTAAGGCAATAAAACCTAAATGAATGAAGATATTCATGGATTAGAAGACTCCGTATAATTAAGATGTCAATTTTTCCGAATTGATTCAGTTTTAGTGAATTCTAACCCGAATCCCAGCAAGATTATTTTTAAATTTATATGAAAAGGCAAAACAACTTCAAAAAAGAAAAATTATGTTGAAAGCTTGTCTTGGGCAGCCCGGGTGGCTCAGCAGTTTAGCGCCGGCTGCAGCCCAGGGCGTGATCCTGGAAACCCGGGATCAGGTCCCACGTCGGGCTCCCTGCATGGAGCCTGCTTCTCCCTCTGCCTGTGTCTCTCATGAATGAATAAATAAAATATTTTAAACACAAAATAAAATCATTATTTTTAAAAAGCTTGTGTTACTGGATTTTAAGACTGTAAAGATACAGTAACCAAGACAGTGTTGACATTAACAAAAAGCATAACCACATAGATAATGGAATAAAATAGAGTGTGAAATTAAATCCACACAAATATGGTTAATTGACTTTTGATGAAGGAGAATGGCATTTCTTTGGAGAAAAGGGAGTCCTTTCAACAAATGATGTGGAACAATTGGGCATCCATATGCAAAAGAATGAGCCTGACCTCTTTCTCGCTCCTTGTATAAAAATAAACAGTGCGTCTGGGTCTGGGTGTCTCAGTTGGTTGAGCACCTGACTCTTGATTTTGGCTTAAGTCATGATCTCAGGGTCATGAGATCGAGCCTCACGTTGGACTCCATGCTGGGTGTAGAGCCCGCTTAGGATTCTCTATCTCTCTGTCTCCCTCTGCCTCTCCCTGTCCCCGTTCACTTGCTCTCTAATAAACAAACTCAAAATGAACAGTAAATATAAAAGGTACAACTATAAGGAAAATACAGGAGAAAATCTTCATAACTTTCAATTAGGCAAAGTGTTTTTAAATATGGAACCAAAAACAATCCATTTTAAAAATAAGTGAACCTTAAATTAAAAAAAAATACTTTTGACCCACAAAATACACTATGAGAGGATGAAAGCTCAGCTGTAGACCAGAAAAGTATTTTCATTTCACATACTTGACAAAGGACTCAGCCACCATACATAACTCTCAAAACTCAGCAATAAGGAAAAAACTCACTGCAAGAATGGACAACAGATTTGAATAGACTTGTCTACCAAAATGATATATGAATGGCGAGTGAGCACAGAAAATGTGCAACATTGTTAGTTACTAGAGAAATGCAAATTAAAGCCACAATGAGACACCACTACACACCTATTAGAATGTCTTGAAACACAAAAATAACTGATAATACCAATTGCTGGTGAGAATGCGGAGCAACTGGAATTCTTACACATTCCTGGTAGAAATGCAAAATGGTAGGGTTGTTTTGGGGCCCCTGAATGGCTCAGCTGGTTAAGCATCCAACTCTTGGGGTGCCTGGGTGGCTCAGCGGTTTAGTGTCTGCCTTTGGCCCAGGGCGAGATCCTGGAGACCCGGGATCGAGTCCCAAGTCGGGCTCCTGGCATGGAGCCTGCTTCTCGCTCCTCCTGTGTCTCTGCCTCTCTCTCTCTCTCTCTCTCTCTCTCTCAATGTCTATCATAAATAAATCTTAAAAAAAAAAAAAGTATCCAACTCTTGATTTCAGCTCAGGTCATGATCTGAGAGTCATGAAATTGAGCCCCATGTAGGACTCCATGCTGGGCAGGGAGCCTGCTTGAGATTCTCTCTCTCTCTCTCTGCACCTCCCACCTGCCCTCATGTGCATGTGTGTGTGCACTTGCATGTGCTCTCTAGCTCCTAAAATAATAATAATAATAATAATAATAATAATAATAATAATATAATAATAAATAAATAAATAATGGTACAGTTGCTTTGGAAAACAGTTTGGCAGTTTCTATTAAAGTTATTATACAGTTGGCATAAAATTTAGCCCTCCCACTCTCAGGTGTTTACCTTAGAGAAACAAAAGCTTACATTCACACAGTAACTCATACATTAATGTTATAATAGCTTTATTCATAATGACCCATTACTGGAAACAAGTATCTTTCCACTGGTGATGGGGTAAACTACGGTTGCTCCAAAAAATGGAGTACTTTTCAGCAATGAAAAGGAACAAACTATTGATACATACAACTGGATAAATATCTCATGTGTTGTGCTGAGTGAAAGAAGCCAGTTCCGGAAGTTTACATATTGTATGATTCCACTTACATGATGTCCTGGAAAAGGCAAACTGTAGGGAAAACAAATTAATAATTGCCTATGGTTGGGGTTGGAGTGGAGCAGGATGTACAAGGGAACTTTTAGGGGTTCTGTATCCTGATTGTAGTTTGTGATTGTACAAAGCTGTGCTTTTATTGAAGCACCTAGAACCATACATCAAAGAAAGTAAATCTGACTGTATGTAAGTTTTAAAAAACTTCTAAAGACAATGCAAATAATTTTTAAGACACATTGTCAAGTATGTCAATGTGTAAGTTAATAGACTTCAAGGAAATTCCAACACACAATGCAACATGGATGAACTTTGGGGACATTAAGTTAAGTGAAATAAGCCAGTTAGGAAGGAAAAATGCTCTGAATCCACTTACATGAGGTACCTAGAGTAGTCAAATTCATAGAGACAAAAAAATAAAATGGTGGTTTTCAGGATAGAATAATGGTGAGTTATGTCATATATATATGCCCTATTCAAATTCATTTTGAGTTCTTTAGAGGACAACAAAAAAACCTATTAACTTTCAAAAAAAAGTCATGTATGATTTCTGTATAATATGTTACCATAGAACGTTGAGGAGTCTTTTTGCTTTTTTTAGATTTTTATTTATTTTAGAGAGAGAAAGAGTGGGAGGAGGGCAGAGGGAGGGGGAGAGAAAATCCCAAGCAGACTCCCTGCTGAGTGTGGATCCCAATGTGGGGCTTGATACCATGACCCTGAGATCATGACCTGAGCCAAAAGCAAGAGTCAGAGGCTTAAGCAACTGAGCCACCCAGGCCTCTTGCCATAGAGTAATGTTACAAAATAAGTTAAAATAAGTTCTAAGTGCAAAGCTTGCCTTAAATGCTTCTGCAAAGCCCCAGACAACAATGAAAACAATGTTTCCTTCCATAATCTCAGAGAAATCACAGGTAGTTACATAATTGCCCTGATTCCTATCCCGAGGATACAGAGTGGAATGTGAAGGAAACCATGCTCTGGGAGAGTCGCTTTGCAAGGACTCTTGTCAGGCAGGCTGTGTCCAGGGAAGACTAGGCTTTAGATGTCAGGTTTGCTTCTAGTATAAATGAGCTTCTCATTTATAAAAATGTATATAAATAAAATAAAATGAAAAATAAAATAAAATGTATACTTTTTTTCAAATGAAGATCTGCACTATGAAAGATAAGGCTATTGTGGCTGCGTTAGAACTATCCCTGGAGCCAGCCTAATTCTAGATTAAAATGAGAACACGAGGTGTTGCAAGACGGCTAAAATCCTTTCTACACTCAGAAGGGGTTAGAGCTGAAGGGAAAAGGGGACGGAGCTCATGAAATGCAATCTTTCATGACTGTTTTAAATTGTTTTTAATATGGTTGCATTGTTTATTGAAAATTTTAAGAAGAAAAAATAAATACCGTTGCACATTTAGTTGGTTCTTTGAGTGGCTTATCACCACAGGATAACTAGTAAGATCTGGCCACTATGCTTTAATGGCAACAGGAAGACTCAGTCAAGTTTTACAAAAGCTTAATGCTGAGTCACAAATGTGTGTGACCATATTGAAGTGAATAATGGCTGAATGACACAGTCATCTTTTTGATAGATTGCGTTTTCATTCAAAATATCTATTGCGCCTCCCTGAGCTCACCTTCCCACAGGAGGGTAGTACTCTCGGCTAGTGGACCCGGGCACGGCCAAATTGCTTTAGTCATCAGCTGTGAGTGTTAAGTGATGGGTGTCATTTTGGAGCAAGGAACATCAAAAACCAGCACCTAGTTCATGGTGGTCTTATTCCTCTGCTGCAAGAGCAGCAACGTCCCATATGGGAGCTGCTCCGTGAGGTTGGGCCTGTGAGTAGAGCAGAGTTGCAGTGGACGTGTAAATTGGGCAGGAAATAAACCTCTGTTAACTGGGGGTTGTTTGTTGCTGCAGCATTACTTAGCCTATGCAGACTCTTTTCCATGTTTCTACTCCTGACACAACAGCATCATAAACATTTATGTAGTCAACATCACATCTTGCTTGGGCTTCTTATTTACCAATTAACCTTTCCCCAAAGGCCAAATTTGCACAATTTCGTCTCCATTCCTTGATAACAGAATCACAAATTCATTCTAGCTCAACTAATTCTCTGAGCCAATTATTAACAACTTGGTTCCTCCTTGAGAGTAATTAGCCCAGGGGTGAACATGTCACCAAGTTCTGAACAGTGAGATTTAGGGAGACTCAGCCAGTGAATTCAGGAGAATTGTCTCCTTTCTGATAAGAGCAACTTGCAAAGAAAAAGTTGTTTACTCTCCTCCAAGTTTAGCTTTGAAAGCTGTAATAGAAGAGTATATAATGCCTGGAACTGTGACCATGAGGATTAACACCAATGTGCTGGGAGCAGAGGAGGCAGGGATGGCAAGAGCCGGAGTCCTTGATGATATAACTGAACGAGCAGATCAACCTTGGTCTTCTTAGTGAACTATCAGTGTCCTTCTAGTTTAAGCCATAGTCTGATTTCTCTTTTGCTTGCTGCCAGAAGCATCCTAACTGACGCAGTACATGTGGACAAAGCATTGTTCACTTGGTCAGTTTCACAAGAGGTTCATCTTTACGACTGCCCCAGATCGGCTTAGATTTACGAGTTTTTTTTTTAAGATTTTATTTATTTATTCATGAGAGACAGAGAGAGAGACACAGGCAGAGACACAGGCGGAGGGAGAAGCAGGCTCCATGCAGGGAGCCCAACGTGGGACTTAATCCTGGGTCTCCTGGGCCAGGCAGATGCTCAACTACTGAGCCACTCAGGCATCCCAGATTTACGAGTTCTTAAAAAAAAAAAAAAAAAATACAATGGAGTTCAAAGGAATTTGGATATTTTACAGAATTTGGTCACCATAGTACAGCTCTATCTTTGTTGAAATCCTCTTTGGTGCATGCACTGAATGAAACGCTCCACTCCCTTGAGGCACCTGGGTGGCTCAGTGGTGAGCATCTGCCTCCGGCTCAAGGTGTGATCCTGGGGTTCTGGGATCGAGTCCCACATTGGGCTCCCTGCATGGAGCCTGCTTCTCCCTTTGCCTGTGTCTCTTCCTCTCTATCTGTGTCTCTTATGAATAAATAAATAAAATCTGAAAGAAAGAAAGAGAAAGAAAGAAAGAAAGAAAGAGAAAGAAAGAAAGAAAGAAAGAAAGAAAGAAAGAAAGAAAGAAAGAAGAAGAAAGAAAGAAAGAAAGAAAGAAAGAAAGAAAGAAAGAAAGAAGAAAGAAAGAAAGAAAAAGAAAGAAAAGAAAAGGAGAAAGAAGAAAGAAAGAAAGAAAGAAAGAAGAAAGAAAGAAAGAAAGAAAGAAAGAAAGAAAGAAAGAAAGAAAGAAAGAAAGAAAAGAAAGAAAGAAAAGAAAAGGAGAAAGAAAAACTCTCCACTTCCTATGGCCATTTGGTTGGTGTAGGGTCATATATGTCTAGGTAGACCTAGAAGCTCCCTGGGTCTCATTTTTCCCCCAATGGGGAAATAAGTCTTTCAACCACTGGTCCCAGTAGCCCTCACGAGCAGCAGCCACCACTACAGAGTAGATCATGGCTTTCGGCAAGTAGGCCTGCGTCTGAATGTTCAACATAAGTTTGATCTTTTCATAGTTCCTTGGAACAACATCTACTTTGGCATTCTATTATCATCCATTATTTCCAGATGTTCCTTGTTTTTATTCCACTCTTCTATTTCACAAACCAGGTTTTGTTATTTTTAATCTTTGTCTTTTGTCTGTGTTTGTGGATCCGAGAAACAGTCTCAGAAATAGGATTATTCTTTGATTTTTCTAGGTATCTTTTTTCTTTGTTGTTATAGCTGAGTGTGGCTTCTAGACATCATGTAGGAGACTTACTTTAGGGTTTTTGGAAATAAAACAACTATCTTAATTGTCTAGCACTACTTTCCTTTTATTTCTATTTTACATGTATGTCCCATTTGCCAAAAATGTTGTTTTAATAGTTGGTGGCCCATTTTTTTAAGATTCATTTATTTTTAGGGGAAGAGCAAACTCACAAGTGGGAGGGGCAGAGGAAGGAGAAGAGAGAGCATCTCAAGCTGACTCTCCACTGAGCACAGAGCCTGACCCAGAGATTGGTCTCATGACCCTGAGATTGCGACCTGAGCAGAAACCAAGAGTGAAACACTTAACTACCTGCACCCCTAGGCCCTTGTTATTGTCTACGCTACCATATACTTCTTTTCATCTTGCAAATAAGAGAGAAGTATACAAAGTGTGTCTAGTATAGTTATTTATATAAATCGTGACTATTTTGGAAAATACCACTAAGCAGTTAAGTTGCTGTTAACTTAATAGAGTCCCCCAAGCCCTGAATGGTACAAATTCATATTTATCAAAATAACTTACTTTAAATTTATATTATCTAATTTTTATTTGCCTAGTATAAAGTAGAGAGCATGTATTTGCTGTTTATCTCTACCTTCTATGTCCTCCATTTTATACTTACACTGCCCTTTAGGTCAAGTTTTGTTGCTCCTTGGCACCTGTGAGTTTGTAGCATTCCTTCTTAGATTTATGCCTTGAATCAGAAAAGCTTTTTTAAGAAATCTGTTTCTGCACATTGCCCCATAAAATTTTCTTTGGATGGATTAGTAATATGCCAAGCTCATAAGGAGTTTAACGGCTATTTCGACTTGTTGATTTACTGTAGTTTCTTTGTTGTTGTTTTTGGAGAATTTCTGTTCTTCCAGCAGCTCCCAGAAACCTTGAAACATCTGTGCTGAGGAGAAGGATGATCACATGGAAGTGGAAAAGCACATGGAACTGCTTTGTTGCTGCATATCGTGTGGCAATAAAAGTTATAGGTCCTGATGTTTCAGGTAATCAATGATGTACCTTTAGCTTGTAGTCTAAAAGTCGATCTCAGCTGCTCATTTGAAATGCATTTCCCTATGGAAACAAGGTTAAGTGGGTACTTACATTTTTTTAAAGATTTTATTTATTTATTCATGAGAGACACAGAGAGAGAGAGACAGAGACACAGGCAGAGGGAGAAGCAGGCTCCATGCAGGGAGCCCGACGTGGGACTCGATCCCAGGACCCCAGGATCCCGCCCTGGGCCAAAGGCAGATGTTCAACCACTGAGCCACCCAGACATCCCAGAGAACTTACATTTTTAGGTGAGTTCATAAAAGCCTATTTCACCCAGAATATAACTAAAATTCTATACTTTGTAGTGAATAAGAGCAGAATATTGTTATAATACTGGTAAGTCTTAAGTAGCCAAAAAAGAAATACAATTGAATAGTAAAGTACTTTTAAAAAATATATGTATATATTGGGTGCTGATATATTGGGTCTTTGGAAAGACCAATTTAACTAGAAGAGTAAATAAAGGAATACTCTTATGAAAATTCCAACATGGACAATGGAAGGACCAATGGTATTAGTTTTCTTCCTTTCTTCCTTCTTTCCTTCCTTTCCCTCCCTCCCATCTTCTCTCCCTGTCTCTGCCTTTCTTTCTTTCTTTTTTTTTTTTAAAGATTTTTATTTATTTATTAATGAGAGACACAGACAGAGGAGAAGCAGGCTCCATGCAGGGAGCCTGATGGGGGACTTGATCCCAGGACCCCAGGATCACGCCCTGAGCTGAGGGCAGATGCTCAAGCACTGAGCCACCCAGGCACCCCTCCTTTTTTCTTTCTTTCTTTTCCTTCTCTCTCTGTCTCAGTCTTTTTCTCTCCCTCTCTTTCTTTCTTTGTTCCCTCCCTCCTTCCCTCCCTCCCTTCTTGTCGCATAATACAGCCAGTTTTGCTTATCCACATTGTCCCAGGGAACCGCAGGCTCACTTTAGCATGCTGGCATCTTAGGCTGTGCGGGTTCTGGGTCATTCCAGTTCTGTTCGTCCTGCTTCTACCCTCAGCGGCTCTCCTGCTCTCCCCTCCTGCCCAAGGATTCAGGGAACCACAGCCCTTGGCCGCGCAGGCCACGTAGGCCACGTGGAAGAATGGGGGCAGAGCAGCAGTGGAGCTTCATGAGTGGGGAGACCAGGACCAGTGACACCCTCACACTCCCACTAATTTTCTTTATTACATGTTTCTCTTTAAAATAAACAGCTTGAGGGGCCCCTGGGTGGCTCAGCTGGTTGAGCTTCCGACTTGGTTTTGGCTCAGGTCGTGACCTCGGGATCATGAGATTGAGCCCGGCATGGGCTCAATCCACAGGGAGTCTGCTTGCCATTCTTTCTCCCTCCCTCTCTGCCCTTCCCTCCCCTCCCCTCTCTGTCAAATAAATAAGTCTTAAAAACCATTAAAAAAAAATCCCAACTTTGAATTCTGCTACCTGGTTACAGTTTTACTGTGGCCCCTCAGAAACGTCAACGAGAAGGGCTGGTTTTTCCTTTGGCTACTTTGTTGCTGTGTTTTTACTTCAGTTTCTTGATCTTTGAGAAAAAAGAAGGGTTTGAGTCAAAGTATTGGCAAATTCACACAGATCCACCACAATCTTCAGTCTAAACTACTATCTGTGCCTAAACTGACAGTTTCTCCCTTTGTCCCCCAAAAACTCATTGTTCAAAGCAATGTGACCTGTTGCTCAGATACCCCAAAAGAAAGGGCAAGGAGGACAACTCTAAATGTCAGTGTTAGGTGGGAAAATGCTGTTCTTCTACACCCTGTAAAGTCATCCTGTTCTCTATATAAACAGATTTTATTATTATTTTTTATTTTTTTTAAAGTTTTTTTAATTTATGATAGATATACAGAGAGAGAGAGAGGCAGAGACACAGGCAGAGGGAGAAGCAGGCTCCATGCCAGGAGCCGGACGAGGGACTTGATCCCGCGACTCCAGCATTGCGCCCTGGGCCAAAGGCAGGCGCTAAACCGCTGAGCCACCCAGGGATCCCCAGATTTTATCTTTTATAGAGACAACTGACTGCTATTGAATATTGTCTAAGGGGGAGAAAAAAAGGAAAGAACGTGTGTTTTCTACTTATGCTATCGGCTGACTGCACCTATAATCCAACCAACATATTACTTAATGTGAAAAAACGCACATTGGAGCGCCTGGCTGGCTCAGATGGCTAAGTGTTTGCCTTTGGCTTGGGTCATGCTCTCCCAGTTTTGGGATGGAGCCTCACATCAGGGTCCCAGCTCAGTGGGGTGTCTGTTTCTCCCTCTCCCTCTCTCTCCTCTCTGCTCATGCTCTCCCTCTCCTTCTTTCTGTCTCAAATGAAAAAAATAAAATCATCAAAAAAAAATTTTAAGCATATTTTACCTGTCATACTATACTCAGGAATTGCTACATAACACGAATTTAGAGCCCATCTTTATAATTTAACAGGATATGATCATCTAAACAGTGAAAACAAAATGCACCAGAATTATCTTTAAAAATTGAGGAGCACCTAGGTGGTTCAGTCAGTTAAGCAAGCATCCAACTCAATTCAGTTCAGGTCATGATATCAGGGTTTGGGGATTGAGTCCCTTGTCAGGCTCTGTGCTGAGATTCTCTCCCTCTGCTCTTCCCCTGGCCCCCAATTGAATAAATAAATCTTAAAAAGAAAAATTGAAAGAGCCTTTGGGGTTTGAGTTATTTTGCTTGGATTGAGAACTTTAAGAGGTGACCAAAACTGCCTTTGAGACATAAAAGGGAACTGTTAAAAGATAAACTGAGACTTATTAAAATTTTAAGAGTTTATTTGAGCAAGTATCTATTTTAATTGGCAGTGCCACACTGGAAGTAATTAGGAGTGCTCCACCAATAGTAGCCAGGGGAGAGACTTTTATAGGGAAGATGGGGAAGCAAAGCAAGGGAATTACTTGATTTGCCATAACTTAAGCATTTGTTTTATTTGGAAAGGTCAAATTGGCTGTTTGTGACTGGTTGTCCTTAGATTTCAGTTTCTTGGGGTTTTGAGGCGTTTACAGGCTTAGGCTCTGGTTTGCTTATGGAGGCTGCCAAATGTTTAGAGCTAGCTCCATCGAATGGCCTCCTTGTTTAATCAGCTACTGTGGGGGGGCTGTGATGAACTTAGCATATTTACCAATTGCAGACCATTGCTGCTTTTAAACTTCTCTAAACCTCTATGTGTATCAGAGAAAGGAATATCTCACTAAGCCAAGAGCAGATATTTCTGATCGAATGGTTCCTATCAAAGTGATTCAGTTTGTGTTAGTTTAAGGAGCCATTGCGAATCACTTCATTCACACAAACTGTCAGGTGTGGTCTGAGGGGCCCACCATGAATGATAGAGACACCAGACATTCCAGGACTTAAGAGGTTTCCCAGAAGCTAGAGACAAAGGCCAGTCCAATTCTTTATTATACAACATTATGTAGATGCTGATAAGGGTTTAATGTTCAGAGTATATAAAGAATACTTACAGCTAAACAATAAAAAGACAATTAAAAAGTGGGCAAAAGGGGATCCCTGGGTGGCTCAGCGGTTTAGCGCCTGCCTTTGGCCCAGGGCGCAATCCGGGATTCCCGCATTGGGCTCCCTCCATGGAGCCTGCTTCTCCCTCTGCCTGTGTCTCTGCCTCTCTCTGTGTCTCGAATGAATGAATGAATGAATGAATGAATAAATAAATAAATAAATAAATAAATAAATAAATAAAATAACCTTTTAAAAAAAGTGGGCAAATGATTTGAATTGACATTTTTCTGAAGAAGTTACACAAATGGCCAATAAACATGTGAAAAGATACTCAAAACCATTACTTAATTACTCCTCTTCCCAGAATCTATACTGAACTGAAATTTCTTTTTTTCTTTTTTGACTGAGGTACAAGAATGCAAAGGTAACGCGGCCTATCTCCCAATCTGTCTGTTCTCTGTTTTTTCCAAACCTCCATTGGGAGTCTTGTACTTTGGAAAGAATTAGGTAGACCTCACACTTCAGGCTTCATTTAGTTCCTTGTGTCCATTATCCGATGTTTAGAAACTGAGGAATGGAGAGGACAGTTGATTGGCTCCTCAGACCTTCTGGAGGCCTGGCACCGTAAGATTAAGCATGCTGCGCCTTCTGCTGCATGTTCTCCATGACTGACTTCTTGTTCTTCAAAATTTAAGTTGAATGCCACCTCTGCTAGATGACTTCCGAGAACTTCTCCCCTATTCCCAGCCCCAGTTTTGATTCTGGTACTTTGTGTATATCTCTGCCATAGGTGGCATTTATTAATGTTGACATGTGGACAGTCTAGTGTGGTAATAGACACTGGAGTCAGAATGTCTGGATTTTAAATTCTGACTTTATTTCTTATCAGCCATGTGACATGAAGAAAGCTTCTTAAATTTTGTATGCCTCAGGTAACTCATTTAAGATAATAATAAGGGGCACCTGAGTGGCTCGGTTGGCTAGGCATCTGACTCTTGATTTTGGCTGGGCTCATGGTCTCGGGATTGTGGCATTGAGCCCTGCATTGGGCTCCATGCTCAGATTCTTTCTCTCTCCTCTTACCTTCTCTCCCACCGCCACTCCCCACCCCTTGCTCCTGCATGCACTCTGTTTCTCTCTCTCTCTAACAAACAAATTTTTAAAATCTTAAAAAATAAAATAATAGGGGAGCCCGGGTGGCTTAGTGGTTTAGCACCACCTTCAGCCCAGGGTGTGATCCTGGAGACCCAGGATCAAGTCCCGCGTCAGGCTCCCTGCATGGAGCCTGCTTCTCCCTCTGCCTGTGTCTCTGCCTCTCTCTCTCTCTGTGTCTCTCATTGGTAAAAATAAAATAATAAAATAAAATAAAATAAAATAAAATAAAATAAAATAAAATAAAATAAAATAAAATAAAAATACCTCTTACATAAGGGCTGTTGAAAGAATAAAACAATTTATATATGGCAATTAGTATTACATGTTTGGCACATAGTAATTGATCAATACATTTTAACTATCATCATTTTTGTTTAAGTTTCTAGTTTATCCAGAAGGTAGCAAACGTCTTAAGGACGGAGAATCCTTGTCATTCTCCAGGACTAGTAAGTGTGCCTGACACATGGTAGATACTCAACAAATGTTTTTTTTTTTTTTAAGATTGTATTATTCATAAGAGACACACATACACAGAGAGGCAGAGACACAGGGAGAGGGAGAAGCAGGCTCCATGCAAAGAGCCCGATGTGGGACTCGATCCCAGGACCCCAGGATCATGCCCTGGGCCGAAAGCAGATGCTCAACTGCTGAGCCACCCGGGCATCCCCGTGGTTTTGAATATAGATAGAACAAGGTTCTGTCTCAGCGGCAAAACTAAAACACCACACTTCAGTCTCTCTCTAAATGCCTAGGGTTCATTTGTTCCTCTCTGGTCCATGCAGGAATTACCTCTTGGGACTATCCATGGTGCTGACCTTTGCCCATGTGGCTTAAGTAGCCAGAGCTTGACCCAACAATTTGGGCCTTATCATATCATCTGTTGACTTAATATCTCTGCTGTACCCCCGGCCTGACTGAGCATGCTCAGTCGCCTCAGTGTGCCGAAGATGAAGGCTTTTAGTAGCTCTCCCTACCTGACTTCCTAAATAGGCTCGTGGACTCTTTCCTAAATCCTACCCCGTTCAGCTTGCTCCTCATGACACCAACACAGAAGTAGCTAGTCTTCTCCACTCTCACTCTCTTTCCCTGAATGCCCTTCCTGCTTTCATCCCCCCACTACTTTGCTGCTGTTGTTTTTCTCTACCTTTACCTTCTTCCTCAAGTATGATGAGAACTTTTGTGTCCACTTCATTATTGGTGACCCTCCTCCCCCAAATCCCTTTGGAATTGGTAGCATATTTTCTCTAAGTGCAGTGAGAGGAAGTAGGGGAGGACTTCAGTGGGAGACAGGCAGGCTTTTCAAAGGTAGGGAGCTGTATGTTTGGTGTCTAACATTGACCTGTGTAAAGTCAATGGAAAATAGATTTTCCGTAAGCCAGAGCTGAGGATGATGGTGGTTATGAAGTGTGTGTGATGACAGAGCTTGGAAGGGGGACAAAGCCTCGGTGGGAAATGCCCCAAGGATGAACTTTGGTTAAATCCCTGGCGTGTGTGGGGCCAGATTTGGTGAGAGAGACAGTTTTGTTTTGTTTCCAGATAAACTCTGCTAGAAGGAGGGCATCCAAAGAAAAAAGGGAAAGTTCTGAGGGTTTTTTTCCCTCCATGAACCTACTTAAAAGAAACTGTGCTATATCTACACACAGATAAAAATCATTACTGTCTTTGTGTAGGAAGATGGTGCAGTTCCTAATGTTGTTACAGCAAAGTACAACCAACAAATTAAGCCTAGTCAAGAAATTAAAGTGAATCAGATTCAGATGCCACAGTCACAGACTTAGAGTTCCTCTGATGGTCAGTGCTGGGGGTTTGTGAAGCCTAGACTGCTGAGCCAGCTCCTAACTCTTCACATGACCACAAGGATTTACTAGAATGTTTCCAAAAGAAAATTAAAATGCATGCAGCAACATTTGCTATTATTTTCGTTTCTGTGAATAACTGGCATAGTAATTTTTAAAAAGATTTATTGATTTAAGGAAGAGAGCATGTGAGTTAGGGGAGGGCCAGAGGGAGAGACTCTTCAAGCAGACTCCCTGCTGAGTGTGGAGCCCAAGGTGGGGCTTGATCCCATGACTCATGAGATCACGACCTGAGCCAAAACCAAGAGTCAGATGTTTAACCGACACCACCTACATGCCCCAGAATTCAAAGTTTTTAAAGAACACTTTGTTATTAATCTAGTTATCCCTAGACTATTAATCAGTTATTCCCAAATAGTGACTATTTTTGTTTGCTTTTACAATAAGCATCTTCTTTTTTGGTGATTTCTTTACTGTGGTAAAATGTACTGAACATCTCCTTTCCTAATTAGGAAAATCAAGCTGTTTCCATTTTAGTATAATTGGAAACTGTATCAGTGGAAGAATCTTAACTATGATTTGCATTAAGATAAGTTCATGTGAGGCATAATGGAGTAAACATACACATACTACTGGTGCTAGGTTTAGTTGCTGTACTTTGTTTTTTAAGATGTAGTTATTTGAGAGAGAGAGAGAGAGAGAGCGCGCGCGCACACACACACACACACACGCACAAATGAGGGGAGGGGCATATGGAGAGGGAGCCAAGCAGACTCCCCACTGAGTAGGGAGCCTGATGTTGGGCTCCATCCCAGGCCCCAGGTCAACATCATGACCTGGGCTGAAATCAAGAGCCAGACACTCAACCAACTGAGACATCCAGGCAGCTCTAGTTGCTGTGCTTTTTAAAACATGGGTCTGGGGCAGCCCTGGAAGTTCAGCGGTTTAGCACCGTCTTCAGCCCAGGGTGTGATCCTGGGGACTGGGGATCGAGTCCCACGGTGGGCTCCCTGCATGGAGCCTGCTTCTCCCTCTGCCTACATCTCTGTCTCTCTCTGTGTCTCTCATGAATAAATAAATAAAACCTTAAAAATACAAAACAATAACAACAAAAAAACATGGGTACGAAACAGTGCTTCAACTCCCTGCTGAAGGACTTTATGTACTCTCTCACTCCCCACCACCATTAGTTTCAACGGGAATTAGCTTCGTAGTCCATAAAATGGAACAGCCCTTACTTTGTTGTGAGGTTTACAACACTCAGTAGGATGCATGATAAATAAAAAATGGCCCTATTGCATGTTGACTGGAAAGAACAAATGTTTTGCTCGTTTACTTATATGGCCCAATAAAAATTTCATCCAACATTTGGATTCTGGACCCTGTATCTTCCTATTTTTAATGTTTCCTAATGGTCACCGCCTTCAGGTTTTCTAGACAATATCTTTTCTTCTCAAGAGGTTCTTGACAACTGTATTGTAAAGAAAATAAGTGGGATCCCTGGGTGGCACAGTGGTTTAGCGCCTGCCTTTGGCCCAGGGCGTGATCCTGGAGACCCGGGATCGAATCCCACATCGGGCTCCTGGTGCATGGAGCCTGCTTCTCCCTCTGCCTATGTCTCTGCCTCTCTCTCTGTGTGACTATCATAAATAAAATAAAAATTAAAAAAAAAAAGAAAAGAAAAGAAGTGAAGATGTGACTTTGATGATTTACAATGACATATCTAGGTTGTGTGTTGATCCAGTTTGCATAGAGAGTAGCCTGCAAGCTCCCACATGGCATGGCATGGAGCTGCCTGGTGCAGCTGCCTGGTGCCTGGGTTTTTCCACTTCTGACTTAGACTGGAATGTCTAAGCATTACCAGACCCAAACTGTTTTAGGCCTGGCGGGGGGATGGTGGTGGGGGCCCCTCTGCTAGAAGGTGAAAAAGATGAGGAGACTAATGACTTTCTTGGAAAGAGGTGATGAATACAAACAGATTAAAAGATTAACCTACACACATTAATCTTCTGTAAGGTGCTGGCGCTGGCTGCTTTGGGAAGTACAAAAAGAAGAAGAGAAAGTCCTGCCCTTCAAGGAACTTAGTCAAGATGGATATCGAGGATCCATTCATCCACATGAATTAAATTGAGGCCAGAGGTAAGTATCAACACGAAAGATCCCAGTAGGCTGCCAGTGAATACAGTTGATTGTTGGGGGTGCTACTCGGGTGACCCAGAGGAAAAAGAGAGAACAGTGGGCTGGGGGGCTCAGCAAAGGCTTTTAGGAGAGAATGGAATTGGACAGACAGAAGAGTCCAAACAGCCAAAGAACAATAGCATAAGAGCGGTGGTGCCAAGGAATGTTTGGGTAAAGATGTCAGAAGCTTTGTGAGAGGACGCAGTGGGGTGGGAGGCCACAGAGAGGCTAGGAGCATGTGGCTTTGTTTGTGTAAGTCAGGGGACCTCAGTTTCCTCATCTTCCCGAGAGGATGAACATATGCTCCTTATAGTCATTATAGTCTGACCTTTTAGGATCATGAGTGCTGACCAGAGGAAAAGAAGTTGCTTGCTTAATGGGAGTCTATTGGTTCACGTAGACAAGAAGGATGAGAGTGGAATCAGGAAGGCTTTGCTAGTACTTAGCATACCTTCGGTCAAAATAGGACAGGCAATGTTTTCAGAATAATAGGTCTTTAAATTTTAATGAGTTGTATTACAGACTCACTCCATTCTCCTTACTTTTCTCATTTCACAGGGAATCAGTGAAACTTTTTATAAACCAGTGTTTTAAGAATTATGGTCTAAATGAATTCCTAAATGTCATTCCTGCCAGATGACATATGGGCACATTTTGATATTTTTGAAGTAAAAGCTTGCTAGAATATGAGGAAGTGCTATTGTTTTATTTCATTGCCCGGCCTGGGCCCCAGCAATTGCTCTAATGGGAATATTCCAGGAGTCTAGGCCTCACTGGGCAATGGCTCTTTGGATGAGCTTGGAATGGAGCCACTGGTAGAACTGGATATGGCCCAGCAGAGGTTTAGCTGCTTCCTTGGGGCCAGGCCAAAGTGAGCCAAAGATGGTGCCTTTGATAAAGGACTTTGAAAAGTAATTTATTCTTTTTTTTTTTTTTTTTACCATTGTGACAGTCTAGAATGGAAAATGCTCAAGAAATAATGTTACTATGTCATGTAGCTAAATTAGTAAGAAAATTTTTTTTTGGTAAAGATTTTATTTATGTATTCATGAGAGACCCAGAGAGAGAGAGAGAGAGAGAGAGAGAGGTAGAGACACAGGCAGAGGGAGAAGCCGGCTCCATTCAGGGAGCCCGACGGGGGACTCTGGGATCACGCCCTGAGTGGAAGGCAGACACTCAACTGCTGAGCCACTCAGGCGTCCCAGTAATAAAATTCTAAGGGGGTCCCAATGACTGGAAATCCAGAATTTCCCAGTGGTTCAACGCCTGTGTTCAACTATGCCAATCCTAATCAGCAAAACTTTCTTTCCAAAGTCACTGAAGTCCACCCTGTGTGTCCCTGCCTGAGTAGTTTTTTTTTTAGATCTTCTTTTTTAAGATTTTATTTATTTATTTGAGAGAGAGAGAGAACGAGAGAGAAAGCATGAGTGGGGGGAGGGGCAGAGAGGTAGACTCCCCAGTGAGCAGGGAGCCAGACATGGGACTGGATCCCAGGACCCCGGGATCTTGACCTGAGCCTAAGGCAGATGCTTAACTGCCTGAGCCACCCAGGCACCCAGTTTTTTTCTATATCTTGATTTCAAGGCAATTTCAGTTTTTTAAAAAGCATATTCCTTGCCATTAAGACATGTAATATACTTTAAAGTTCCTGTGATCTTTCAAGTTTATTCCTGCAGTAATCTGACAAGCTAGAGTAACAACACAGGAAATTAAACCAAGAGATCATAAGCTGAAATTCAGTTTTTTAATTTAAAAAATGTCATCACCAAAGTCAGGGTGCAGTTATCATCAGATTTGGGGCAATTTCTCAGTTTTCTTCAGATGCTATTAAAAAATAAAGTTTGGGGGATCCCTGGGTGGCGCAGCGGTTTAGCGCCTGCCTTTGGCCCAGGGCATGATCCTGGAGACCTGGGATCGAATCCCACGTTGGGCTCCCGGTGCATGGAGCCTGCTTCTCCCTCTGCCTATGTCTCTGCCTCTCTCTCTCTCTCTCTGTGTGTGTGACTATCATAAATAAATAAAAATTAAAAAAAAAAGTTTGAAGTGTCCCCAGAATATTTGGTCTTCCATTAAGGAATCTATAATCCACTTTGCTTGTCCTCTTTCACAATTATGGTGCTTGCCATTTGTATTTGAGATGAAAATAACACCAACATACATGTGCTCTGTGAGTGGGAACCTGGTCCACTTAACAACAGGAGGTAATTTTGTCATAAATAATGGTCACAGCAGTAGATCTTAGCAAATACACCACCATACGAGTCATATAAATAAACTCATTGAGGGATGCCTGGGTGGCGCAGCAGTTAAGTGCCTGCCTTCAGCTTGGGGCGTGATCCTGGGGTCCTGGGATCGAGTCCCACGTTGGACTCCCTGCAGGGAGCCTGCTTCTCCCACTGCCTGTGTCTCTGCCTCTGTCTCTCTCTGTGTGTCTCTCATGAATAAATAAATAAAATCTAAAAAAAAAAAAAAATGAACTCATTGACAGTTCACTTCACATGCTCATGGAAACAAAGGCAAATAAAAGAAATTAAAATGCATTTGCAATGTAGTGTAAAAGCTCTCAGCCTTATCTTCTGAAGTTATTTCTTTTACCAGCTCAGAGGATATGGAATTCTGAGATTTTCTTTCAAATGTCTCGGGGTCACATCGCCTTCTTTTTAAATAAATTTGTTTTTGACTTTTAAAAACCACCTTTTGAGGTACGCTTGACATACCAAGGGCTATACATAATTAATATAATTTGATGAGTTTGGAGATAAGTATACATCTATGAAACCATTACCACAATCTGTGCCATAAAGATTTCTATCACTTCCAAAAGTTTCCTCTTACTCTCTTAATTATTATTATTATTTCATTATTATTTGGTGATAAAAACACAACATACCAAAAATTTAAGTACACGATATAGTATTATTAACCATAGAAACTATGATGTACAGTCGATCTCTGGAACTTACTAATTTTGTATAACTGGAACTTGTACCTATTGACTTGTCCCTGTTTCTCCCACCCCCTCCGCCCCTGACAACCACTATTTTACTCTCTGCTTCTGTGAGTTTGACTATTTTAGTTTCCTTGTATAAGTAGCATTATTTAGCATTTGTTCAACTGTGTCTAGCTTATTTCACTTAGCATAATGTCCTTCACATTCAACCATGTTGTTGCAAATGGCAGGATTTCCTTCTTTTTTAAGGCTGAATAATATTCTATTTTGGGCATATGCAACATTTTCTTTATCCATTCATCTGTTAATGGGCAGTTAGGTTGCTTAGCTATTGTGAATTAGGCTGCAGTGAAAATGAGAATGCAGATATTTCTTTGAAATCCTGATTTCAAAAAAAAAAAGAAAGAAAGAAAGAAAGAAAGAAAAGAAGAAAAAGAAAAAGAAAAAGAAGAAGAAAGAAATCCTGATTTTCTTTCTGTAATTACCCTGACATGTGATTGCTGGATCATATGGTAGTTCTATTTTAATTTTTTGAGGAACCTCCATACTGTTTTACATAGTGACCCAGGTCACAGTGAAATATTCAAAACATGTCCCCTAAAATAAGAAACAAGGCAAAGCTGACCCCTCTCCATCTTCTACTCCATATTTTACTGAAGTCTTAGCTGATACAAACTGTGAAGTTTGGATACAAAGAAAAAGGTCTCTATTCACAGGGAACAAGATTGTCTTCATATAAATCCTATGGAATCAACAGTGCAACTATGAAAACTAAAAGTGGACTTAGTAATCTTTCAAGATACAGTTTTCACACACATAATTCTGTTTAATGTCTATATATAGCAGGAAAAAACTGAACATGTAATTTAAGAAAAATATATTTTAGCTTCTTTAAAACTCATAAGATAGATATGAATAAATTTAAGGAAAAATGTGAAATAATTCTACACTGAAAACTACATAATGCTGCTAAAATTAATTTTTTTTGTGTGTGTTACGGGTACAACTATATTTATATACCAAAGGGGAATCATAGAGTACATGCAATTTTGTAGCACCCTTTTTCTGAAAATGAATACATTAAGGACACATTTTGACATTCTTAGTTATTATTTTCCGACCTTAAAAAAACCCTGGGGCCACCTGGGTGGCTCAGTCAGTTAAGCATCCAACTCTTGATTTTGGCTCAGGTTGTGGTCTCAAGGTCAGAGGATCAAGGCTCCTGGCCGACTCCATGCTCAGTGGTGAGTCTACTTGGGATTCTCTCTCTCCTTCTCCCTCTGCCCCTACTGCCCTACTCTCCCTCAAATAAATTAATAGATCTTTAAAAAATAATTAAATCTTAAAAAAACATCTTTAAAAAATAAGAAAAAGAAAAAACTCTGGAACTCAGAAAATTTCAAGCATATATAACAAGGTCATAAACCTTCATTCACCCATCACACTTTTGGCTCATCTGCCACTCTCTTGCCTGCCACAGAGGTATTTTTCTTTTAATGAAGTATAGATGATATACAATAATCTTTTAGTTCTGGGTGTATAACATAGTGATTCAACAATTGTATACATTATGAAATGTTCACCATGATAAATATAGTTACCATCTGTCACCATACAAAGTTATTATAATGTTATTGACTATATTTCCTATGCTGTCCTTTTCATTCCATTACTTATTTGTTTTAAGTGAAACACATTGCCTTCTTAATAGAAGCATCACAGAGTTTTTCTACTGGGTCAAGATCTAGAGATTGCTGCTACTTAGAGACGACAGTTTTATAAAATGAATGTGCATTTCAGGCCTAAGTTCACATTTGATCCCAGAAAAGAAAAGCAGAACTGTAATTTGAGCAAAATATAACTATTGAATCCTACAAGAAAAAAATGAAACATACTCCTATGCCAACTGCCAGGCAATGTTCCTGGCTCCCAAGTACAGCCTGGGGCAATGCCAGATGGTCCTTCCCAGGAAATTGAGCTTGTCCTCCACATAGGAAATCTGAATGACTCTATCCCACAGGAAATGCTTTATCGTCCATTATAATGATCATTATGAGAAATATAAAAAAAAAAAAATTGAGGGTGGCCATGGCTGAAGATTAATCAAAGAAGGAAAGCTGTTAAATAATTGAGACTTTCTGCTGATTGCTTGGCATTCTGGCTAAGACCAGGGGTTGTGGCCTTAAAATAATGGGGTAGAGGGCAGCCTGGGTGGCTCAGCGGTTTACTGCTGTCTTCGGTCCAGGGCCTGGTCCCAGAGACCCAGAATCGATTCCCACATGGGACTCCCTGCCTGGAGCCTGCTTCTCCCTCTGCCTGTGTCTCTGCCTCTCTCTCTCTCTGTGTCTCTCATGAGTAAATAAAATCTTTAAAAAAGAATAATGGGGTAGGATTATTATTGGGAGGGGGTAATAGAGCAATAATAACTAACAAAAGAATATATATTATGTTCCTAGCACCGTGCTAAAAATGTATGCACATTAATACTGTAAACAATTTCATGAGGTCAGTGTTATTATTATTTTGATCACCTATTGTCCCTAATTACAGATGTGGAAATCAGTGGACACGTTTCCACTGGATTCTGGGGTGCCAACTCACAGAGTTGCCTAAAGTCTTACATTTGATAAATGGCAGGGCCACAGTTTGAACCCTGATCTATTTGCCTTCTGAGTCTGAGATCGACATTCTGCGTAACAGTATCGTGACCACCCCCAGCATTTGTATAAAATAATATTGCCTCAGACGTGCTATCTTTTGAGTGTTAGGAGGCTCTATTGTGCTTTGCCTTGCTCAGATAACATTGGTTGGAGAGCTTCTCTGTCTTGCTTTTTGCTCCCCAGATCTTTACTGAGGTGTCTCATCTAGGCTGCTTGTCTTCTTCAGTTCCAATTACATATGCTTTGGTCTCTGCTAGCAACA
This sequence comes from Canis lupus dingo, assembly GCF_003254725.2. Lineage (NCBI taxonomy): Eukaryota > Metazoa > Chordata > Mammalia > Carnivora > Canidae > Canis > Canis lupus. The sequence continues at coordinate 26,207,104 of NC_064245.1, read as the reverse complement.
GGATTATGTCCATAGATCATTTTTTAAAATGGCTTCAGTGGTGACATTTCTCTGCTGCTGAAAGGGCCTTTTAATTTTCATGCTGCTTCTGGGTGAGCCACAGCTAAGCTTAGCGGGGAAAAAAAACGAAACCAAACTCTACAGATTTTAATACTATTTAGACAATTAAATTCCTACATAAATTCTGAGAGATGATAGGCAGGGTCAGATCTATAATAATGCTCAATTTAGGGCCTGGAATCCTCAGGAGAGGTGTGAACATGGATTCATTCAAGCCACCTCTGCTCTCCCTTAGAATTTTCCCTAGGAAAGCTCCTCCTCTGCAATGTCCAAAGTGCTCTAGAATTAAAAACAAGAATGAAAAGATACTATTAATTATAGCCAACATGCATGGTGCACTTAGCGTGCCAAGCTAAATGTAAGTTATCATTACCCTTTTAAGAAAGTCCAGTGATGCTGAGCAGTTGATAATTCCTTTGAGTCGTAGCCAGCAAGTGACAGAGTTGTGGGATTTAAACTCTGAACCCTGAACATGAGTTGAGTTTGGTTTTTGGTTGTTTTGTTTCTTTTTTGCCAGAATCCATGTGTCTAAAAGTTATCAAACACTGTCTGCCTGGGCCAGGCCCTTAGCAACACCTTGTGGGAAATATGGATCCATCAGGTATGATTATTCTTCAAAAAAGTCACAATCTAACTACTAAATAAAATATAAATACAGGAAAGTTTATTGACCACAAAAAAAGTTAAGTCATATTTCAAAAAGTGTTGCTTGGGATACAAAATTGGTTGTCAAATACATTTTACTTTTTTTTTTTTTTTTTTTAGGATTTTATTTCTTTATTTGACAGAGAGCACAAGCAGAGGGAGGGGCAGGTAGAGGGAGAGGGAGCTGGGAGCCCAACATGGGACTTGATCCCAGGACCCCAGGGTCATGATCCGAGCAGAGGCAGACACGTAACCGACTGAGTCACCCGGGTGCCTGTCAAGTACATTTTACTAATCCTAATTGCTACATTTCAGAGGAAGATGAGGGGGTCTCAGGTTCAAGGCAGGAGCCTCAGGGTCGAGGTGGGGTTTAGCCACTTCTGCAAAAAAGACTGGGTTTCCCAGAATTGGCAAGTGGTGGGGCTTTCTAGGTGAGTGGAGGGGCCAGACTCCAGGGGTTTGGACAGGTGAGTACCAGAATTTAATACCATACTCCACCTCCTTTTCCCTTCCTTCCCTCCAATAGTTCGCTCTTTAGATCTGGGGCTTTTGTGCTGCTGCATTTGTCTTAAGAAGGAATATGAGCTAATAAACCCATTCATGCCAAGATGTGTACCCTTGGCAGGAGTATATGCATTTTTCATATGGGCACAGAGACACAGTAATGACAAAGTAGTAGTTACTGATACTGATAGAAAGTCACTGATAGTGGAATTTCTCCTGTTTTGTGTCCTCCAGAGGCCTATCCTGCCCGCATGTACTTCCACTCTGCCTCCCACAGCACCAGATGTCCACATGCCCATCCTTGGCCCCCAGCAGGACTGGATGAAAGAGTGTGGCTGGAGCCCCAGAGTCCATCTCTGGCTGTGGAAAACCAACTCAGAGCACTGTGCTTTGCCAGTGGAGATGAGTAATGTCTTTTTCAAATGTAAAGTATACATAAGTTGTTATTCCTTATATATTTTATCAAAACTTTTACCGAAGCTTGAACAAAAAATAATAATCCACACTTTAAATGATCTTCCCATACTACTTAAGAACTAAGAGTAGCAGCTACAGAATCTCATTTTATTTGCCTCAGCAAACATATGCTACTCTATATGTGTTTTTGACTGACACATTTACTGCCTCAGAATATGACAATTTTACCATTTCAAATAAACTATGGAAATTTGCGTAAGGATTTGATAACAAGCTCCAGCATGGTAAGCCTTAGGTCATGTGGTAACTTGTCACGTCTACCCTCGTGTGGACTTGAACCTTGAATAGGCTTAGAAGTAGCCCTTGAACAAAGAAGTCCTGCACTGGCACCAGGGTTAGGGGTATCAAACGTCCCGTTTGTCCGGGCCTCTTAGGTTTCCCAGGAGGGAGGCCTTTCAATGCTAAACCCTCAGGAGAGTCCTGAGCAAACTGGGACAGCTTCACCCTGTGAGACCAGGTTACAGGGCAGGGGCAAGGCTCCGAGGCTCACAGCTTAGCTGCTGTGGTCCAAAGGGAAGGCAGCTCTCTGGCCTCGGAGGTCGACACCCGGAAGGAAAGCGCTTCTCTCCTGGGTTGTCCAGGATTGGGAGGTTAGCCTTTTGGGCCACAGAGCTGTGGGTGTGGGTAAAATGGCCCAACAGAAGGGACAGAAAGGCCAAGTAGGAAGAGAGAGGGTGAGGGGTATGAGCAGAGCAGTGGTTAGAGGCAGCCTGCGGAGGACTTTGGCAGGATTGGAGAGAACATGAAGGGGAAGGAGATGAGCTGAACTATTGTGTGGGCCCAGAGGAGGTGAATGGGTGCGCACAGCTCTGAGCTGCCTCTGGCCATTAGAATCACTTAGGCACTTTTGAAAAATATAGATATCTGGCCTATATCCAAGCTAATCGGAATTAGAATTTCTGGAGGTGGGCATAGTCATTGGCCTTTTTTCCTAAAGCTCCCAGATGATCCTAATATGCAGATAAGATTGAAAACGGTTGGCCTTGGGCTCCATGCTGGGTGTAGAGTTTACTTAAAAAAATAAAAATAAAAAAAGAAGGGATCCCTGGGTGGTGCAGCGGTTTAGCGCCTGCCTTTGGCCCAGGGCGCGATCCTGGAGACCCAGGATCGAATCCCACATCGGGCTCCCGGTGCATGGAGCCTGCTTCTCCTTCTGCCTATGTCTCTGCTTCTCTCTCTCTGTGTGTGACTATCATAAATAAATAAAAATTAAAAAAAAAAAATAAATAAAAATAAAAATAAAAAAAGAAATAAAACCGATTTTGATATACTGATTTCTTTTTGTTTTTGTTTTGGTAGTCTCTACATCCAGCATGGGGCTTGAATTCATGATCCTGAGACCAAGAGTCTCATGCTCTTCAGATGGAGTCAGCCAGGGGCCCCTGATATGCTAACCTTAAATCCTACCACCTTGCTGTATTCACTCATAAGGTTTTGTAACCTTTTCATACATTAGGATTTTCTATATAGTCATGTTATCTGTTAAAAAAGATAGTTTGATTTTTCCTTTCATATCAGTATGTCTTTAATTTCCATTTCTTGCCTTTTGCCAAGGCTAGGAACTCTAGAAAATACTGTTAGGTAGAAGTCCTGAAAGTGCTCCTGATCTTAGGAGGAAAGATTTCAGTCTTTTCACCATTAAAAAGTAGATTTTTATTTTATTTTTTTAAGAAGTAGATTTTTTTTTAAGAAGTAGATTTTTAATAGATGCCCCTAATTAGGCTGAAGAAGTTCCCAGCTATTCCTGTTTTGCTGAAAGTTGTTTTAAACCATGATTGAATGCTGAATTTTGACGGATGTTTTTTCTGATATTCATATGGTTTTTCTTTTTTAATTGTTCAATATGGTGAAGAAATAGCTGATTTTTTTCAATGTTAAATAAACACTGAAACATTGACACCTCCTTGCATTCCTGGTGTAAACTCTACTTCATCATGATATGTTATCGGCTGTTGATCCCATTCGGTGTATTTTTTTATCTAAAGCACTGTGTTTTTCATTTCTAAAGTTTGATTTAGGACTTTTTGTCTTCCATTTTTCTTCATCATTCTGATGCATTCTTCTACCTTCTTGAGTATATGAGGGGTATGTTTATAATAGCTATTTTAATGTCCCGGTCGACTAATTTTGTCATTTGTATCATTTCTGACTCTACTCTTACTTTTTGCATATTTTCCTTCCTATGAGCCACATTTGCCTGCTTCTTTGCCATTTTGGTTAGATGCCAGATATTGTAAATTTTACCTTTTGGGCTCTGTTGTTCTTGCTTTTTGTGTGTGTTGTAATATATTCCTTTTAAGTATTGTTTTACTTTATTCTGGAACCTCCCGTTAAGTAAATTGAAAATGTTTGATCCATGTGAGACTTACTTTTAAGCTTTTTTAGGTAGGCTCAGAACAGCTTCTAGTGTAGGTAACATGGCCCACCCATCTGAGTACTCCACTTCATCCCTCCCGTGTTCTGAGACTTTCCCATTCTGACTTCTGAGAAGTGGTGTAAGCTCTGGGGATTTTTCCTCCTGCTTCTTTCTGGGGGCTATTTTTCTGGCCTTAGTCATATTCTCACATGCATGAGCTAGTCAGGACTCCACTAAATATGGAGGGAACCCTCTGCAGATTCAGAGCTTTTTCTTTAAGCAACTATCCCCTGCCCAGCAGTCTGTCCAGTGTAATTTAGCCTTGCTTCTCTGAACTCTGAGTCTTGTCTCTTCAAGTCAGTGAGGCCATCATGCTTCTTTAGGTTCTCACTCACAGTGCTGCATGCAGTCTGGCCCTTCTCTTTAGGCTGCAAGCCAAGGCAAAAATAGGGCTTATCTTATTTGTTTCCTTCACTCAAGAATCACCGTTCTTTTCTGCCTAATGCCCCATGTCTAGAAACCACTCTTGTATTTTGGCCTATTGTTTAAGGCAAGAAGTAGAAGTTCTGTCTTTATTCTTCAGAAGTTATTTGACAGTTGCTCACAGATGAGGAAGGGTTAATGTTACTGGGATTTCTACAAAGTAACCTTTTTTTATTTTTTAAAGATTTTATTTATTTATTCATGAGAGACACACAGAGAGAGGTAGAGGCACAGGCAGAGGCAGAAGCAGGCTCCCCAGGAGGAGGCCAATGTGGAACTTGATCCCTGATCCTGGGATCACGCCCTGAGCCAAAGGCAGACGCTCAACCACTGAGCCACCCAAGCATCCCAAAGTTAACTTTTTTAAAAATAGGAACTTTAACTCTCACTGTGAAGAGACTGTGAAAGAGCTGTACCAAATTTGGCAGGCACTCGCTGTGGCTTGGAGTATTGATGTCCTACCTACCTGAGATGTGCTATTTGACACCATAGATTATATAGACAGCTTATATTGACTATAAGTCCCATTAGAGTCTTAAAGCAAGCTCTTGGGGGTAGGACATGTGTTTTCTGCTAATGAGAGCAAATCTTTCTTCCACAAAGTCATACTGAGAGCAGATTGATGCTGTGACAAAAAATGACAACTAAGAGGAAAAGCTTGGATTGAAGGGAAAAAAATACTTTTTTTTGAAGCAGAGAACTCCTGAGTTAGTGTCCGTGTCAACATGTGCATTCTCTACTTTCTCCCCTACAGTTCTCTGTTGTTTTGAGGGAAATTAAAGAGAGGACCTATTCCATACTTAGAATGGATTGGCAAAGGTTAGTGGTGCTTCTCCCTGTCAATCTCCATTCCCATTGGCCAGAATTGCAAGAGGGTGATTCTAGCTTCAAGGGGATAATAGACAACGGCCCCTGGGTGGCAACCCAGTGAGGAGGCTGGGGGAGGAGACCATGTGCAGATCTCTTTGTGAACCCTCAGAGTGGCCTCTTAGCAATAATAAGGAAACATTTTGGGATGGCAAAGTTTCTACAGTCAACCAGATGGGGGCATGGAAGGATGATAGGTAGTCTAAATATTAATAGACATGTTCCTTATTTATCATCTCTGACTGTTGATGCCTAGATACACACACACACACACACACACACACACACACACACTGCTAGGTAAACTGACTCAGGTACCATTTTTATCATTTTTTAAAATTTTTATTTATTTATGATAGTCACAGAGAGAGAGAGAGAGGCAGAGACATAGGCAGAGGGAGAAGCAGGCTCCATGCACTGGGAGCCCGACGTGGGATTCGATCCTGGGTCTCCAGGATCGTGCCCTGGGCCAAAGGCAGGCGCTAAACCGCTGTGCCACCCAGGGATCCCCTCAGGTACCGTTTTGAATGCACAGGGATATATACCTTTAGGTTGACTGAAATCAAAATGCCTTCCTCAATATATCACATGTACACTCACACACACACACACACAGACACTCAGATATACAAGCCAAAGGTTTTGTTTTGTTTTCTTTTCTTTTCTTTTCTTTTCTTTTCTTTTCTTTCTTTTTTCTAAAGATTTATTTATTTGAGAGAGAGAGAGAGAGTACACACATGCACGAGTGCATGCATGAGCATGAGAGAAGGGGTATGGGGGGGAGGGGAAGTGCAGAAGGAAAGATTCTCAAGCAGACTTCCTGCTGAATGCAGATCCCATTGCAGGCACGATCTCATGACCCTGAGATCAAGACCTGAGCCAAAATCAAGAGTTGGACGCTTAACCGACTGAACCACTCAGGAGCCCCCAAATCAAATGTGTATCTATATAACGGTCATTGAACAATCAGAAAATAAATCAAAACATATCATTTACTATTTGTTGTGGACTGAATGCTTGTGTCCCCTCAGGATTCACGTGTTGAAATCTAACCCCCAAGGTAATGGTATTTGGAGGTGGGGCCTTTAGGAGATAATGAGGTTGTGGGTGTGGAGCCATTGTGAATGGGATTTGTGTCCTAATAAGGTGATAAAGGGACCAGAGCTCATGCTCTCTCTCTCTCTCTTTTTCTCTCTCTCTCTGCCATGTGAGGATACAAAAAGTCAGTCATCTGTAATTGGGAAGAGGGCTTTCGTCCAACCATGCTGGCACCACGATGTAGGACTTCTAACCTCCACAACTGTGAGAAATAAACTTTTGTTGTTCGTAAACCACCCAGTTTATGGTATTTTGCTATCACAGCCTGAGTTAAGACATTATTGCATCAAAAAATATGAAATGCTGGGATGCCTGGGTGGCTCAGTGGTTGAGTGCCTGCCTTCGGCTCAGGACATGATCCCAGAGTCCCAGGATGGAGTCCCACATTGGGCTCCCCACAGGGAGCCTGCTTCTCCCTCTGCCTATGTCTCTGCCTCTCTCTCTCTCTCTGTGTCTCTCATGAATAAATAAATAAAATATTAAAAAGAAAATTATTTAAAAATATGAAATGCTTTGAGATAAATTAGATAACAGTTGTACAAGACCCATACACTGCAAACCACAAAATACTGCTGAGAGAAATTAAAGACCTAAACAAATGGAGAGATATACCATGTTCATGGATCAGAGGATTCAAAATTGTTAAGATAATAGTTCATCTCAAATTGACCTATTCAACCCAATCCCCACGTAATTCCAGTAAGACTTCTTTTTGTATAAATATATAAGCTGAATTTAAGATTTACATAGAATTGCAAAAGATTTAGAATAACGAAAACCATTTTGAAAATAAAGAACCAAGGTGAAAATCATAAATGACTTGATTTTAAATTTTTAGAAGCTTGGGATGCCTGTGTGGCTCAGCATTTGAGCATCTACCTTCAGCTCAGGGCATGATCCCAGAATCCGAGATCAAGTCCCACATCAGGCTCCTTGCATGGAGCCTGCTTCTCCCTCTTTCTGTGTCTCTTGCTCTCTCTGTGTGTGTCTCTCATGAATAAATAAATAAAATCTTTAAAAAATGTTTTTTAGAGAGTTAAAATAATCAAGATAGTGTGATATTGGTATAAAGACATACATCAATGTAAATTTGTATGTATATAAGGATATACATCAAAGGAACAGAGTCCAGAAATAGACTCACATATGTATAGCCAAGTGATTTTTAACAAGGATGCCAAGGCAATTTGACAGGGAAGGAATAATCTTTTTAACAAATGGTGCTAGAACAGTTGGATAGCCATATGCAAAAATATGAACCACAACTCAATACCCTACACCACTAGATTATAGGGCTAAATGTTAAGAGCTAAGACCAGAAAAATTCTAAAAATAAACACAAGAGGAAAACCTTAATGTTCTTGGTTAATCCAAAAAATGACCCAAATGTTCATCAACTTGAAAATGTCTAAACAGGAGTACCTGGGTGGCTCAGTTAGTTTGAATATCTGCCTTCAGCTCAAGTCATGATCCCAGGTCCTGAGATTGATCCCCACATGTAGCCCCACAACAGCAGGGAGCCTACTTCTCCCTCTCCTGCTCTCCCTGCTTGTGGTCATTCTCTCTCTGTCAAATGAATAAATAAAATCTTTTAAAAAATGTCTAAACAAATGTGGTATATACTCATATAGTACTACTATTAGAATACTATTTAGCAATAAAGGAACAAAACTATTGATATACTCATCAAAATAGATGAATCTCAAAATCATTATGCTGAGTGAAAGATGCCAGACAGAAAGAGTACATACTGTATGAGTCCATTTATGTAAGCTTTTAGGAAATGCAAACTGACTCAGTTGCAAAGTGGACCAGTGGTTGCATGGGGGTGGAGGGCAAGGAGAGATAGGAGGGGAAAGATTTAAAATAGGAATGAGATAGAAATGTTTGCTGTATTGATTGTGGCCATAGTTTCATGGGAATACAAATATGTCAAAATTTATCAAATAGTATTCCTTAAATATGTACAGTTCATTTTTTAAAAAGATTTTTAATTTATTTATTCATGAGAGACAGAGACAGAGAGAGAGGGAGGCAGAGACACAAGCAGAGGGAGAAGCAGGCTCCGTGCAGGGAGCCCGATGTGGGACTCGATCCCAGGACTCCAGGATCACGGCCATGAGCTGAAGGCAGATGCTCAACCGCTGAGCCACCCAAGTGTCCTAATATATGCAGCAAATTGTAAGTCAATTATATCACAATAAGCCTGTTTTTAAAAAGTACAAAGAGCAGTCTGTAGTATAGTGCAGTTTAAATCCTGGAGAAGTGTACCAGTCAGGGCAATTAACACTAGATGTTGTAACAAGAAACCCAGTATCTCAGTGGCTTAATACCACACAAGTTTGCTTTGCTTATGTTACAAAGTCACTTGGGTTGTACAGCTCCTGGCAGCTTGCAGGATAAGAAAAAGAGCAGAGGTGATCATGACCAGACATACAAGGAGATTCCCATCACGTGTGCCCACATCCCTTAGGCCAAAACCAGTGACATAGCAGGCAAGAGAGTCTTCTCCAGGCTGGTGATGAAGTTTTGGAATATAGGTGACGTTTGGTGGGGGGAGGTCCGGAGCCCACCCCGAGAAAGAACTCTTGAGACGTCTTTGGTGCAAAAGGGTGGTTTTATTAAAGCTGGAGGATAGGAGCCTGGGCAGGGAGAGGGCTGCCGGGCCTGGGAGGGGAGGCTGATTGTACCCCTGGGAGAGGGAGGGTTGGGGAGCACGTCCTCCCTAAGGAGCTTTGGAAGCTGGGTTTCCAGGACCTCGAGGGGCAGCTGTTGTGGGAAAAGGCCACTTACCACCGTCTAATGAGACCTGAGTCATGAGACCCTACAGATCTGTACCGGTGGGCCACGTGCTTGGGGATGATTGCCCACACGTGTCCTGGGGGCAGAGATAAAGGAATTTCTAAAGGAATTTTTATATGTTAAAGTAGACGGACAGGCTCCTGGGGGTCAGGCTAAGCTTGCCTCTGCCCTTAGCAAAGTCTGAACATCGAGGCGGTTGAGTATCTGGAGGAAGGTCCCTCTGCCTGTTTCAAGGACTCGTCAGTGTGCTCTGATCTCAGTGCTCCGGTCCCCCGTCCCTAGGAGGAAGGAGTAGTGCTTTCATCTATATATCTTGCCAGTTTCTGCCACAAGAAAAAGAAATGTCAGAGTAGTTGTGCACACAATAATGGGCAATACAAAAGAATACTGAGCTTCTGAGCCAAAATACTTGCTTTCAGACCTCTTCAGTTTTCTCCCAGAATGAAGGGGTATTTATATTTCTGAACTAAAGCACCTACCTCAGGAGTTCTCATGAAGGACCAGTGTCTGTACCTAGAGAGAATCCCAGTCTCCAACTCCTGGGAGACAGAAAATTGGTATAGTTTGTAAATCACTCTCACAGCCACCCCCACTCCTGCTCTACTTCTACCCCCGGAGCACGCAGCTCCCGCCCTAAGCCATTTGCATCTGCAAGGACAGCACATCTAGCAGGACGTTACAGAACCACCCAGAAATTTGCCCAGAGTCTTTCGTGCAGCATTGTGGGATAAAGGGATCCCTTGCCTAAGCAGCCAGTTAGCCTCTCTGTGTGACCATTTGGACAGGCAGTGGCAGCCACAAGATGTGGATACAAGGGCTTGCACCACCAGTCATGTGAACCTGACCAGGTCCCTCCCTCTTTCCTCCAAAAACTGTCTTCGCTTAGCTTCTGGAACAGCACACCCTCCGGGTCCTGCCTCCCTCCCTCCATGCTGTTCACTTTTTATCTGCTGTCCTCCTCTCCCTAACCTCTGAATGGTACTTTGCCCCCAGGGCCCTCTCCTGCAGTGTCCTCTCTTGTATGACCCAGGGATTTTGAAAAGCTTTAGGATAGGTTCTACATTTGTAGGATCAGCTCTCCACACCTACCCCCCCCCCCCTTAATAGTTTTGGACACTGAGATAAAATTTCTCCTCCCTCTCCCTTCCTTTATTGTCAAATTATGTGGATAACTTCTACAAGTAGTCAGTAGGTCCCAGGTATGCAGCTAATTGCTAATTTCTTTCTCTTGCCTAGAAAAAGGCAAAAAAGACCCTTTCACTGCCATCAGTGAGAAATGCTTTGTGGCCCTTGAAAATCAACTGAAACTGACCCTTTCAGGAAAGAGTCCCTGAAATGCAAGAGGGAAAAACAATGAATTCACAGAAGAGCTTGCTCCCACCCACTTGGAACATAGTCCCTTTAGCCAACCTGTTTGATCAGCTAGGGAAAAGCACCCCTATTTACATAACCTCCTGGCCCTTTGTGTTTCAGGATGGCATCATTCCAGGGAAGCAGTTTCCATATGAAGGAAGAAGGATAAAGGCCCACCAGTGCCCATCAGACCCTACAGGATATGGCTTCTCTAGATTGTCCGGGAATTTCTGGTTGTTTCCATTCAGTCTTGCAAAATGCTCCAATATTTGCAAATGTGTGCACCCTTTAAACAAGTCAGTGACCAAATGCTATATTAATTTAGGAAACAGTTATGAGTCGCTTGTGTGCCAACTGCATATAAGCTCTCTTACGGGGTGCTTCAGGGATCAGGGATACAGCCCCATCTTGGAGAAGCAGACAAGTGAGAAACACCTAAACATTAAATAATACTCCTAATGGTCTGAGCACACGAGGAACAGGTGCACTGTCTTTTCTCTGTGTCTTCTGCGTCACCTAAGTATCACGTTGAAGGGACGCCTGGGGAGCTCAGCGGTTGAGCATCTGCCTTTGGCTCAGGTCATGACCTTGGGGTCCCAGGATCGAGTCCCGCATCAGGCTCCCCTGAGCAGGGAGCCTGGTTCTCCCTCTGCCTGTGTCTCTCTCTCTGTCGCTCATGAATAAATAAATAAAATCTTGAAAAAAAAAAAAAAGATTTTCTCCCTCTCCCTCCCCTTCACTCTCTTTCTCTGAAATAAATAAATTAAATAAAATCTTCAAAAAAAAGTATCATGTGGAAGACATAACAGGTGATCAAATCCATAGTTCTCACAGTGAATTTCCGTAATTAAAGCCAACAATGAAAAAAAAAAATAAAGCCAACAATGATTACCAGCCAAATTTCAGAGGGAGCCAGAGCTCCCTTCTGTCACCGTCAGGGGCCATATGACAGCCACAACATCTTACGTGGTAGCAAGTGATGACAGACCAGAGGCTGAGAAGAATACTTTGTGTGGTTCAAATCAAAAGGACATTTGAGTAGAGAAAAAGGATAATTCAGTGCCGAAATTAGCTTCCACACCAGAGACGTTGCTCATGAGGGGAAGAACGCTTCACATCTGAAAAAACACAAGTGGCTTGAAGGTCTGAATACTCATCGCAAAATTGGTTTTGTACTGAATTCACAACCTTAATGGCTTCGGCTCACAGGTGGCAGGCATCAAATACACAGGTGTCAGCTCACTCAGGGCTCTCGGAGCTGGGACTGGACCACAGACAGGGAAATAAAAGGCCTCCTCCTGAGGCCATTGTCCTCTCCTCTGCATCTAGAATCCCGCTCAAAACCTTGTCCGCGTTTACTTATTGTCTCTGCTCTAAATAACAATGCAAGCTCCCAGCTGGGTGAAACCCAAATTAGCACAGCCCTGTCCCTGACACATTTAAACACGTCTAGAGAGAAATGACCACTGTCCTCACACTGTAATTTCAATCGGCAATTTCTCTATTGTACAGTTTTTAATAGTGAAAGTGTTTTGTTTTTGTTTTTAGGTAAAATGGAAAAAACACTCAGCTGCTCAGTGAGGCAGAGATAAAATATCCCACAAAAAAATAAACAAATAAATAAATAAAAGCACCGATGGGAGGGAGAGTACCCCTAGGCCATCAATTTGTGAACACACAACTTGTGGTACAAGACAGGTGCATTGTTGCAGACCCACGGTCCAGAGAAGGATTTTCTTTCTTTTTTTTTTATTTTTTGAGAAGGATTTTCTTTGATTAAAAAATACATAACAATAAACACTTCATGGCAAACCACTGTAATGATCAGTGACTAGAGGGAATGAAAAGTCTGTCTAGCAGAGTCAAATCCTGGCACTTCCTGGGGCTTTCACTGGCTCTCTCCTGCAGCTGCCGGCACGTTTTTTCTTTTCCACTTACAGTGTATAACAGGGGTCTCAGTTTTCTGGTCGTACTTGTGAGGTTTGTTAATCAAATGAATCTCGAGTCCTACCTGGGGTATCTAGTGAATCTACAACAGCAGGGCCTCCGGCGACTTTCTGCGGCGGGGAAGGGGGGGGCAGCAAGTCTCCCTTGTTTTGTTTTGTTTTGTTTTGTTTTCTCATTGAAAACTCTGTGCTCAACGTTTAGTTGCTTTGCCCTTAACCCTGAGAAATCCCAGTCCTTGAGCGGGAATTAATAGCACCTGGGAAGGGGGACGCCCTCATTAACCTTCTCCTCTGGTTTAAGTACAACAGTGAGTCCGATGGAAAAGTGAAGGTCGACTGGTAGGCAAGCCACCTTGTGACTGCACCCACTGCCATGGGAGTGCACTGATGGAGACTGTGGCGGGGGAGTTGTGAGTTGGTAGGAATGGGTTTGTGAAAGTGCATGAGTTTGCATGAATATGTCTTTGTGTCTTTGTAAGTGCTTGTGTAGGAGTATGTGTATGTCTGTGTATGCATTATTTTGAGTGAATGTGTCTGCATCTGTATGTTCATGTGTGTCTGCGCATGATCATCTATGAATGCATGAATATAGACGTGCGGATGTGCGTGCGTTTATGTGGAATTGGCACGAGTGCGTATGTGTGTGCTGTGTGTGAGTATGGTTTGTGTGCGTAAGCGTGTGTGTGGGTGAGCGTCAACAGTGTGTGTGCGCGCGTGCGGTTGCTTGTGTAAGTGTGTGATTGTATCTGGGTTTGCATCTTGGAGTGAAGTGCACACTGTGGTGTGTGTGCATATATGAGTGCACAGTTCTCTGCGTGAGTGTCGTGTGTGCGTGTGTGTGCGTGACCGAGTGTGTGGCTGTGTGCGTATTCCTGCCCGTGCGGGTGTGAGCGTGCAAACGCGAGCGCGGCGTGGCGACCGCGCGCGTGTGTCCGCGTGCACACGTGTGCCCGCGAGCGCACCCGTCGGCCGGCGCGGGCGGGCGGGGGGCGGGCGCGCGTGGGAGCGGGGTGCTGCGCCGCGCGCCCGGCCCTCGGCTCCCCGCCGCTCCCCGCCGCCGCCCTTGCCCTCCCGCCGGCCCCCAAGCCGCTTACGGCTCGTCTCCCACGTGACGCGCTCCCTCGGCTGCCGGAGCCAGGGCCCCGAGGACAGTCGTCCCCGGGCTGCGCGCGCCGCGGGGCTCGGGCTCCCGCCACTTCGGCCGGGGCGGCGACGCGCCCGGCGCCCTCTCGGGCCGCCTTCCCGCGGGCGTCGGGACCGGCCCTGGCCGCAGCCCGGCGCCCCCCGCGGCCCCCGCGGCCCCCGCGGCCCCCGCGGCCCGGGGCGCCCTCCGCCGGCCGGGAGATGGCAGCGAGGCGGCGCTGAGCCCCGCGCCCTCGCCATGCAGAAGAGCGTGCGCTACAACGAGGGGCACGCCCTGCACCTGGCCTTCCTGGCCCGCAAGGAGGGCACCAAGCGCGGCTTCCTGAGCAAGAGGGCGGCCGAGGCGAGCCGCTGGCACGAGAAGTGGTTCGCCCTCTACCAGAATGTGCTCTTCTACTTCGAGGGCGAGCAGAGCGGCCGCCCGGCGGGCATGTACCTCCTGGAGGGCTGCAGCTGCGAGCGCACGCCCGCGCCGCCCCGGGCCGGGGTCGGGCCGCCCGGCGCCCGGGACGCGCTGGACAAGCAGGTACCGCGCGCCCTCCCCGCGCGCCTGCCCGGCCCCGACCCCCCGTACCCCCGGCCCCGACCCCCTGTGCCCGCCCCCCCGTCCCCGTTCCCCCGCCCCCCCGTCCCGCCGCTCGCCCTGCGCGGCTGCCCGTCCCCGTCCCCCCGTCCGCACCCCGCCCCGCCAGGGCTCCCCGTACCCCCGGCCCCGTCCCCCCGTGTCCGCCCCCCCGCCCCGCCAGGGCTCCCCGTACCCCCGTCCCTGTCCCCGTCCCCCCGTGTCCGCCCCCCCGCCCCGCCAGGGCTCCCCATACCGCCGTCCCCGTCGCCCCGTGTCCGCCCCCCCGCCCCCCCGCCCCTGTCCCGGTCCCCGTCCCGCCGCTCGCCCCGCGCGCCTGCCCGTCCCCGTCCCCTCATCCGCCTCCCCGTCCCCCCCGTCCCCCCGACCCCGTCCCGCTCCCCGTCCCGCCGCTCGCCCCGCGCGCCTGCCCGTCCCCGTCCCTCCGTCCCCCCCACCCCGTCCCGCTCCGCGTCCCGCCGCTCGCCTGCCCGTCCCCGTCCCCCCGTCCGCCCCCCCGTCCCCCCGACCCCGTCCCGCCGCTCGCCCCGCGCGCCTGCCCGTCCCCCCCACGGGAACCCGGGCTCCGCTTCCCGGCTTCGGCGCCCCGGAGAGCCGGCGGGTCTCTCCGGTCGCGGGCGAACCGCGCACCCGTCCCCTCCGCCCGGCTCGGGAGGGCCTGGGGCGGGGACGCGCGTCGACACCTGTTGGGCTCCGAGGCCGCCGCCGCCGCGGCTGCAGGAGTCCGCGCCCCCCGCCCCCCGCCCGGCCGCGTCCCCGCACGGGTCCTCCGGCTGCCTGCGCCGCGGCCAGCGGGCCCGGGGAGGACCGGCGCTCGCTCTCGGCGCTTCTCACTGTTGTTGGTTTGTTGTTTTTGGTGGTTTTTGTCAGTTTGCTGTGCTGACATTTGACCCGCGGGTCCCCCCGGGGTGAGTGTGTGCGGGGCGCCCTGGGGAGGAGGACGTGCTCGCCCCCGCCTGCCGCGTCCCCGCCCGGGCGCGTCTCGGAAGGACGCCTCTCTGTGCTTTTCAGTGAAAGCTTTGAAAATAAATGTGACCTTTTTTTTTTTTATCCTGGGTCACAATTTTATTAGTTTTCTTGTGTGTGCGTTCAGAGCGGAAAAAACACCCCCCCCTGTAGATTTAGGAACTCCTGCCCACCCCACCCCACCCACCCCACCCCTTCCTGCAAATGAGAAATTGCTTTAAAAAAATTTTTTTTCCCCCAATCACCATTCGGTCATTAAAGTTAGAGCAGCAGACTACTTTCTGCTCTCAACTGTTCTCACTTTGCTTCTTGAGCTCCGCCTGGAGAAAGAGACGATGGTCTTTGCTGGGGCAGAAAAAGGTGTCGCCGCCGATTTTCCCTGCGGCTCTGGCTGCTGCGGCGCTAGCGCGCGGGGGGGGAGGGGCGGGGGGGGCGCCAGGTGCCTGCGGAGCCCGGGCTCCCAAGACCTGCGCCAGGTGGACGGCGGGTCCCGCCAGAGCGACCGGAAGCTCGGGGATGCTTTTTTCCACTTTGGCTTCACTATAAATCATTAACAGACTTGATTGATTATGAACTTGTTACATCGCACATAAATCGGATATTTAAAGGATACGCCCTTTGGCCCTTTGAAGGCATGTTGAGGGTTATTTGAGAAACGGACTTTCAGTGTTGTAGATACAGACACCGGAAATAGAAGTTTAAATTTCAAGTGTGCATTTTAGAATTTAAGAGCACGAAAAGGGTGCTGAGGAAGCAGTTTTTTTACAGTGTCCCCCCCCCCTTTTTTTTCTATTGGTGAGATTTTTTTTCCCGAAGACCTGTGTTCCAAGGCCCCACAGAAGCCAAAAATAATAGGTTCTTAAGTGTTACTATGTGCAAAAGAAAATAGGTACTTTGAATTACCCTGAATCTATATCATTGACTTAATTCCAAACTATTTTTTTCTCCTTGTATTTATACTAATATCAGGAGACAACCACTTTCTTTTCTTTCCTTCCTTCCTTCGAGCTGAGGGTGTGAATATGTTACTTGCTGCAACTTATCTGGCTGGCTGACCAGTTAATCTATGAAAACCAACATTTTTCTTTTTTCTTTTAATTTTTATTTATTTATGATAGTCACAGAGAGAGAGAGAGAGAGAGAGAGAGAGAGAGAGAGAGAGAGAGGCAGAGACACAGGCAGAGGGAGAAGCAGGCTCCACGCACCGGGAGCCCGACCTGGGATTCGATCCCGGGTCTCCAGGATCGCCCCTGGGCCAAAGGCAGGCGCCAATCCGCTGAGCCACACAGGGATCCCCATCCAACATTTTTCTACTTGAAAAATATCTGGACTCTCCTCTTCAGGACAGTTTTCTTTACAATACACTTTAATTGATGTAATCTCCAGGTAGTATGACTTTTTATGCCACTTTCTAAGAGAAGTCCTAAACAGGTCATCCTAGCACAAGAAAAAAAAAATTCTGTTGGGCATACAAGTTATGAGTATTTCTCTTTTATTCGGTACATCTTTAAGGGGTTAGAAACTGGAACCTTCGGTGTGTGGTGTGTGGAAAAACAGATACGGAGAACAAGCATTTCAAAATGGATTAGGAGTTGGATTGGGAGATCTTGTCTTCTGTTAGACACGCTCCTGTGACTTAGGTTAGCTGAGCAGATTGCTGCTTTTCTCCAGCGCTGCCTGCACGGGTGCGTATGAAGAATTAAGAAGAAACTGCAAAGATAAGAAACAAGAAGCAGCATCCTATCTTTAACCTACAGTTTATGCAGTGGGTTCCCTTCCAGTTCATTTGTGTTGCTACATGCTCACGTTTTTCTCAAGCACCTAGACTGGAAACTGGCAAAGGTGGTGCACTGAGCAGGGGCCATGTGTAGGTCTGCTTCTCTAAATGTGCTTCTGGAGCTTTCTGAACACATACCTCTATCAACCCCAGAAACAGCTGTAGGTTAGGGCTTGCAGCAGGACTTAGGGAGGCAGCATAGGTTTCTTCCACCACGTTGCTGTGACTTCCCTACACAAAACCCTCAACAGTTCTTTTTTTTTTTTCTGTGAATGAAATCCTTCTCCTAATATTTAAAAATTAAGAGTTTGGCGAAGGTTTCAAGTTGCCTTCCGATAATGACATTTCCTGTTTCTAATGTTACAACAGCAGCATGAGCTTTTGCTGTGTAGAGGATGTGCCGGACTGTTCCACAAGACCGAAAGATTACCAGCCTCTGTAATAAATCTTAAATCTGAGAAGCTAACGACAAGCAGGTGATCAAAGTGGACATCCTGGTAAATCAGTTAGATTAGCAGATGTGCAAACTACTGGTGACATCATTGCTAGACACGGAGACTTCTTATTTACAGCGGAGGGTGATGTATTGCAATGCTGTCGACACTTACTTACAGTTAATGTAATTTTTGCTCTAGCGTCCCTCCAATCGTTTTTGTGAGTCCTAAATGCTACTTATCTTTCAAATAATTCTTAAATTCTGATTAATTGTGTTTTTAGGTAAGCGATAAGAGGAAAACACTCATTGGTTTGCTTCTTCTAAAGAATTCAAAGTTGGTTGACAAAAGAACAATATTAAGGTTTTTTTTGTAACCACTAATACAGTAGTTTTTAAAAAACTATTTCCAGTTAAGAAGAAGAAAGACAGGTGTTTTTCCACTTTCCAAATGTGTCTAGGTTGAAGGAATATTTACATAATGCCCCAGTTTTTCAAGAGTGTCCCAAAGACTTCACTTTGGTTAGGTTCTTGGTTGATTGTAAGGCTCTCAAATTAAGTTTCCATCGTGGCTACTTTTTTAGGTACTTTTTAGGTGCTATAAGCAAAATAGTTCAGCTAAAAAAATTTCAAGGAGTGGTTCTTTTCTTGAACGTGTATGTTGGTGACACTACTTTCTAAAGAAATCTCCATTTATGTGAAATGAAAAATTTACTTTTCATTCTACGTAAAGGTGTTCAAGGGGACTGGGAATATGAGCTTAAATAGTGCCTTCTGTGCGCCGGGCTCTGTGTGATCCTCCACCATCATGTCTAGCATGAACCTCACTTCAGCTCTGAGAAATTGGTAGTACTTTTTTCGTTTGCAGCTGTGCCAGCACTGAAACTGAGAGCATTCTAGGGAGGTGAGGGTGATCGGAGTGCAACTCCAAGTATGAAGGTTGAGTAATCCTGAAGTGTGCCTTAGGAAGGATGCTACCCTAAGTTGATTGAGCTTCAAGAAATTTAAAATCTGGTTCCCCCCAGGTGGCTCAGTGGTTGAGGGTCTGCCTTTGGCCCAGGGCGTGATCCTGGGGTCCTGGGATCGAGTCCCGCATTGGGTTCCCCACAGGGAGCCTGTCTCTCCTTCTGCCTGTGTGTCTCCTTCTCTCTCTGTGTCTCTCATGAATAAATAAAATCTTAAACAACAAAAAAAGAAATTTAAAATCTGAGGAGTGCCTGAGTGGCTCAGGTGATGATCCTCGGGGTCCTGGGATCAAGCCCTGCATTGGGCATTGGGAATTGAGCTCCCTGCACATCGAGGAATTTGGTTCTGTCTCTCCCTCTACACCTCCTTGCCCCACCCCCCACCCCCCATAGTGCATGCTCCCTCTTACAAATACATGAGTAAAATCTTTTAAAAAAAGAAAAAGATTTAAAATCTAAGCGGGATGGGGGTTGGGATCATAGTATGTGAATCCCTATTTTGTTTATTCTTATTTCCCTTTAAAAACTATTTACAGGGTAGCTGAAATTCTCAAGAAATGTAATTGCAGACCATTGCATTTTGGGGCGCCTGGGTGGCTTCAGTTGGTTGAGAGTCTGCCTTTGGCTCAGATCATGATCTCGGGGTCTTGGGATTGAGACTCGTGTCAGGGGGGGGTCCTTGCTCAGTGGGGAGTCTGCTTCTCCTTCTCCTTCTGCCTGCCACTCCCCCTGCTTGTGCTGTCTTGCACACACTCTGTCAGATAAATGAAAATTTAAAAAACACAACTATTTACAGTAGTTACAATTCTTGAGAAATGCAATTGCAGACCATTGCATTTTTAAAGAAAAATGAGACTTATGTGTAAACAAACAATTTTACGTGGCATTCATTTCCTTCGGTAGGGGATCTTTAGAAATATTTGCACTTAAGTGAAAGTACATGTCGATTAGTCTGGTCCATTGAAGTGGCTGTATATGTCTTGCCGGCTGGCAGGCATATAGGAACAAAGCTGTATTTATTCTTATTTTCTTGGTAATGTTAAGTGTTCTAGTCACCCTGATTCCAGTTGTTTTTGGAGTAAAACATCTTCGTTCTGGAGGCTTAAAGTAGTAGATACTTGTCATATTCATACTGAGTTAAACATGTTGATTTAATTTTCAAAAGATTAAAGGTTATGTGATTTCCCCTGTCACCTCATTACTAGCCAGTCATTTTAGCCTTCCTAGCTTGACCACAAGTGGAGGGTTTTAATCGTTTTATGGAATTAGGCAGAGCTATAAGCAAGCCCTGGAATACTTGTGGAGGGTGGGGAGTGTGGATGGTGGATGTTAAGTCTAGTTCATGTTGTTTAATTGGTAATATAAAAACCAGCTCAATATTTTCTTTTCGACCTTTGCTTATTGAACACAAGTGAAGGGAAAATGGAATAAAAATATTTACTAAATCCTATAAAAAGTTGTAAAGTCTAACTTAAAGAGAAATGATTTATTACTTGAATTTTGTAATCATTCATTTAAATTTAAATGAAGAAAAATAATCTATGGATTAGCAAAACAGTTATTTTCATTTTGGCTACACTAAACCTTATTATTTATATTATTGTAATATCTGTTTTCTTTGGGAATTAAAAACATAGAGATATTTTCTTCTCACTGGGTGATAAGCTGTAAAGCATGTGTAATAACCACAGATTTCTGGTTTTTAGTAAGCAAATGTTAATAGTTGATTAAAGCAACTGATATTTTTGTGTGTTTAATACAGATTGTATTTTTAAGTTGATTTTGTTCATATTTTTTCAGTAAATATGCATGCTGTGGGGATCCCTGGGTGGCTCAGCAGTTTAGTGCCCGCCTTTGGCCCAGGGTGTGATTCTAAGGTCCTGGGATCGAGTCCCACATTGGGCTCCCTGCATGGAGCCTGCTTCTCCCTCTGCCTGCGTCTCTGCCTCTCTCTCTCTCTGTGTCTCTCATGAATGAATGAATAAATAAAATCTTTAAAAAGTATAATCATGCTGCAGTCAATATAGTTTTAATTCTGTAGAATATAAAGACTGACTCATTAAGATTACTTTGTGATGAAAGAAGCCAGATTGACAAACAATATGGCTTTACTTAAGTCTTACTTAAGTCCTAATTTTCACACTTTTAAAGTAGCTTTGAGTTTTCATGCCTGTTCATTTGTCCTATAAAAAGAGATATATGTGTATATGTGTGTTTATTACATTGTTATCTTCCATCATAAATATGAAACATTTGCTATGCACTTACATATTTTTGGAGTTTACAGATTTTTATATGTATTAAAGCATTTCAAGATGTGAATTGTAAATCCAATTTGTCTACAATTTAGGGAACTTTATTTTTCAGGACCAAGTATATAGAATTACTCTGTTGCATTAATCACTGAATAAATTTTTCTCTGAAATGTTTACCTTAATTCAAGTGTGTAGATATAGTAAAATCTTAGTTAATATTTAAATGAAACTAGAAGCTGATATTTGTTAGGCATCAAAATAGTACTGTGGCAAACATTTGTCTATTTGATAATATTTGGTCATTATTCTAAAAATTAATTATTCCAAAATTATTCATTATATAATAGCTAGTATAATTTTCAAAGATTAGCTGATTGAGAAGTTATAAATACATTATTACGGCTCCACCAAAGGGTATAGTTGAACTTTTGCCCAACAAATTCAAATATGGTTGTGTGTACATTCAGAAAAAAAAATACAGTAGCAAGATTTTTTTTCTGCTTGAGAAAACAGTATTAGTAGATGGAACAGAGATGCGGAAACTGCATATTCTCACTTTTCCTTTTTATTGGCATTTGAAAAACTTAACGATTCAATGAAAAATAAGGACTCAAATCATTTCCCTTAAAAGTCCTCACAATGAAAAAAAAAGTCCTCACAATGAATGCAAAATGCCCCAGATGCACTTTTTTTAAAAAAAAGATTTTATTTATTTATTCATGAGAGAGACAGAGCGAGAGAGACACAGAGACACAGGCAGAGGGAGAAGCCCCAGATGAACTTTTAAGGAGAAGGCAGAGAACACGCACACACACAAGTCTGACTTGATCCGTGTTTATTTAAATAATATTTTTCTTTTTTGAACAATAAGGGCCGAAGTGAGACAGTGGGGAGGCCAGCTTACTCCAAGGGCTTAAGGCTTAGGGTACGGTACGTCAATGAAAGCTACTTTCTCGGAAGACCTGAGATAACAGAGATAGAATGACATTTACCAAAAGCTACGATTAAAAATAAAACTCATCGATCCCTTAGTGCTGTTTCCTTTTTAAACATAGGCGGCAGTTTCTCGTAGTAACTCTGGCCCCGAGGTGCCACCTGCCTGGGGTCGGAGGGACTCCGCTTACCTGGACATCGCATTCTTTTCAGATTCCTGAAATGTTTTATTTTGTCGTTGGTCTGACTTGATGCAGACGACGCCTGATTCACTTCCTGCGCGGTGTCCCGAGCCCCTGCCTTTCGGGTGACCCGTGTTCCCCGGGCTCGTGCCGCCCCACGGACGGAGGCCCCAGCGCCTGGGGGCGACCTGCCCGCGACCCCCTGGCCCCTGCAGAGCCCGTGCGGGGGACCAGGTGCTCACATCCCAGGTGAATCTGCTGTCTTTAGGCTGATCAGTTTCGAGGGCCGGAGGCAGTGTGCGAGGGGTGGGGTTCAGGAGTCCCCCTCCCCGAGTGTCTGCCTCCTCTGGGCTGCGGACCCCTGGGCCTGAGCCTGACCCTGAGCTCGAGCCGGAGCCTGAGCCTGACCCTGACCCTAAGCCTGATCCTGACCCTGATCCTGACCCTGGGCCTGAGCCTGACCCCAAGCCTGAGCCTGACCCTGAGCCTGATCCTGACCCTGGGTCTGAGCTTGAGCCTGACCCCAACCCTGGGCCTGACCCCAACCCTGGGCCTGAGCCTGACCCTGGGCCTGAGCCTAACCCTGGGCCTGAGCCTGACCCCGAGCCTGACCCTGACCCTGACCCTGGGCCTGAGTGTGGCCCTGGGCCTAAGCCTGACCCTGAGCCTGAGCCTGAGCCTGGGCCTGAGCCTGACCCTGAGCCTGACCCTGCACCTGGGCCTGAGTGTGGCCTGGGCCTGAGCCTGACCCCAACCCTGACCCTGACCCTGGGCCTGAACCTGACCCTGGGCCTGATCCTGACCCCAACCCTGACCCTGACCCTGGGCCTGAGCCTAACCCTGGGCCTGAGCCTGACCCCGAGCCTGACCCTGACCCTGACCCTGGGCCTGAGTCTCACCCTGGGCCTGAGCCTGACCCTGACCCTGAGCCTGACCCTGGGCCTGAGCCTGACCCCAAGCCTGAGCCTGACCCTGGGCCTGAGCTTGAGCCTGAGCCTGACCCCAACCCTGACCCTGACCCTGGGCCTGAGCCTGACCCTGGGCCTGAGCCTGACCCCGAGCCTGACCCTGACCCTGACCCTGGGCCTGAGTCTCACCCTGGGCCTGACCCTGACCCTGAGCCTGACCCTGGGCCTGAGCCTGACCCCAAGCCTGAGCCTGACCCTGAGCCTGATCCTGACCCTGGGCCTGAGCTTGAGCCTGAGCCTGACCCCAACCCTGACCCTGACCCTGGGCCTGAGCCTGACCCTGGGCCTGACCTGGGCCTGGGCCTGAGCCTGACCCTGGGCCTGAGCCTGACCCCGAGCCTGAGCCTGACCCTGGGCCTGAGTGTGACCCTGGGCCTGAGCCTGATCCTGACCCTGAGCCTGAGCCTGACCCTGGGCCTGATCCTGACCCCGAGCCTGAGCCTGAGCCTGACCCTGGGCCTGGCCTGACCCCGAGCCTGAGCCTCAGCCTGACCCTGGGCCTGATCCTGACCCCGAGCCTGAGCCTGAGCCTGACCCTGGGCCTGAGCCTGACCCCGAGTCTGAGCCTGAGCCTGACCCTGGGCCTGAGCCTGAGCCTTGGTCTGAGCCTGAGCCTGAACCCGACCCTGACCCCGACCCTGACCCTGACCCTGAGCAATCCCTCCTCCGGACCTGGGCCCGCACCCCACTTGGGCACCAACAGGCTGCCGGCGCTGTCCCTGGTTCTCAGCACGGCCTCTCAGTTGTCTACTCGTTTGTCCACAGGTGTTTCTATTAAATCCTTTCTAATATAATTACTCTTTGGCTCTCTGCTTTTTGTTTTCATTACTTCAGTCATTTCAGAAGTTTTTTCTGCCTTCCTCTTTAAAAAATTTTCAACACAAAATCAAATAGTTCAGGGAGTGCCAATATACTCCTTACCCAGCTTCGACAATCTCCAACCTTCTGCTTTCTTGTTATCTCTTTTCCCTCCACACATGCTGCTTTTTTTTCTTTTTTTTTTTTTTCTCCTAGACTATTTTGGAGCAAGTCCCACACATTGTATTATTTCACTTGTAAATAAGGAAGTTTTTTTCTTTTTTTGCACAGACCTTGTTTGGCACTGAAGATTGTACTAGATGTGGCTCTGAAAAGAATGATCTTGGAGAGAGTCTATCATGTGCTTCTGTGTTAATGTGTGTTATTATAATAGTCATCTTGTTTCTTTGATATTATATTGATTTGATATTATTATAAAGGAAAAGACAAAAAAAAACTTAAGACAGTAGTTGTGAAGATATAAACATGGTGAAATGAACTTTTAAATAAATCCCAGTACGTTAAATCCAAAAGAAAAGAAATTTGAGATCAGTTGTTTGTGGCCATGGGGTAAAGATATTTTCATGTTCTGACCTCACGTTAGGGGAAATTAAATTATAGATGATTCTCTTACTGAGGGTTCTTCTCTGCTTTACTGAAGTCCTTTTTCCAAACTTTTACAGCTGTGTAGTTGAAGAGCCTTGTTTAGAGGAGAACGAGTGTTTCCTCCTGCGACATCCTTCATGCTTCTTCTAACTCAGTGTTCTGCATAGATTTGCAACAGTCAGGGCATCTTTCGTAAGCCAGTGTTTCATCAATCTTTCAAAACAAATCCTGAGGCCCAACAGCTAGTCAATGTTATTTTGAGGCAATTACTAAGGTTTCAATAAACAAGGGTGTAGTTTGCTTTCTCTAGTTTTGCTAAACTTGTCTAGGACTGGTTGGTTTCTGCTAATGTGATTATTTGCTTTAGGCCCTTTTGATTACAAGTTGTCTTGAATTAGGGTCACCTCTGTGTGTGGTGGGGGGACAGTGGGAATGCTGAAAGGCAATATAAGGGCGAGTCTCACTCTAGGACCTCTCTTGTGACCTCACTGATCTCTGGACACCGGTACTGGCTGCCCTGAACCTCATGGTGCTGACTTAACATAATGTGGTCCATTTCTCTTTCTTTTTTTCTGCTTTAATTCTCACTGCAGCATCTTTCATTCACTCCATCTATTCAGGCTAGTGGGAGGGAATCTGATTGGCTCAGTTTGCCTTTTTTAGGGCCCTACAAAACCAGCAGCCTCTGACCGATTCATGGGAGTGAGGGGCTGTGGGTTAGGTCATTTCATGGAAAGTTTGGGGAGTGTGATAGGCATCATTACTGACATGTCTAACGTACTCGTCAAGCTAATTAATGTTATTTTCACCAAACTAATACTTATTCGTGATAAGTCACCTTCTCTTCTTGCAGTAGTTTTATACCCTCGCTTTAGCAATAGGAACATTCCAGTAATATAATTACTGTCCTCTGGTCCTGATTGGCCTTATTGTTTAAGATTCATGTTCATCATTTTCCTTTACTTTTTAATATTTTGATGTTCAAAAATTATTTGAATGTTCTCTTAACAATGGATTAAATGCAAACCTATTTTTAAAGTATAGCAAACATACAGAACAATGCACAAATCCTGAGTGTGCCACTTGATGCAGTTTCACAAAGTGAATATATGCAAGCACCACCCAGATCAGGCAATTGACATGATCAGCCCTCCAGAAGCTAGCCTCATGTCCGTTCCTCTTCACTACTAGCCATGGTGGCCACCATCCTTACGAAGAACATTAAGGATTGCTTTTGCCTCCTTTTGAATTTCTTCATGGACTCATGCAGTAAGCACTCCTTTGTATTAGGCTTCTCTCCCTCACCTGGATGAGTGTACAAGGTATTCCTTGACTTATGGTGGGGTTGTGTCCTGATAAACTATTGTAAGTTAAAAATATCACAAATAAAAAATGCATCTGATATGCCTAACCTACCAAACATAGCTTAGCCTAACCTACTGTAGCTGTGCTCAGAACACTTACATTGGCCTATAGTTGGGCAAGTCATTGTAGAACACCTAACCTATTCTCTTTTTTTTAAAATTTTTTTAAATTTTTATTTATGATAGTCACACACACAGAGAGAGAGGCAGAGACACAGGCAGAGGGAGAAGCAGGCTCCAGGCACCGGGAGCCCGACGTGGGATTCGATCCCGGGTCTCCAGGATCGCGCCCTGGGCCAAAGGCAGGCACCAAACCGCTGCGCCACCCGGGGATCCCGCCTATTCTCTAATTAAGTGTTGAATATCTCATGTAATTGATTAAAGACCCTGCTGCAAGCAATAAACAGAATGGTTGTGTGACTATAGAATGGTTGTTAGTGTATCGGTTCTTACCCGTCGTGACTGTGTGGCTGGCTGACTGGGAATTGTGGCTCACTGTCACCACCAAGCATCGTGAGAGAGGATCATATTGAGTACCACTAGCCCAGGAGAACGTCAGAATTCAAAGTCTGCTTTCTACTGAATGCGTATTGCTCTTGTACCATCATAAAGTCAAAAAATCATGAGTCAGTCCATTCTTCATCTAGTGCTGATAGACATTTGGATTGTTTCCGAAGCTATTACAAATGCTATGACCGTGGAAATTCCTGTAGCAGCCTTTTGCTGCAGAAGCACGTATGCATTTCTGTTGGGTATATACCCAGGAATGAAATTGTTGGTTCACAGGACGTACGTATGTTTGGCTTCAATAATTACAGCTAAACAGTTTTCCAAAATAGTTACATCAGTTTATGCTCCCACCAGCAGTGTACAAGAATCCCAGTTTCTCTTCATCCTTGCTAACACTTAGTATTATTGGTCTTTTAGATTTAAGCATTCTAATGGGTAGGTAGTAGTATCTCCTTTTGGTTTTCATTTTCATTTCTCCGATAATAAGGTTGAACACCTTATCAAGTACTGACCGTTAGATTGTTCTCTGCCTTGAAGTGCTTATTCAACCTCTTGCCTACTTCTTATTGAGTTGTCTTATTGATCTGTAGGAGTTTTTGTTTATTTTTTTATTTTTAAAAGGTCTTGTTTTAGAGAGAGAGTGTGCGCAAGTGGGGGGCGGGACCAGAGGGAGAGAGAATCTGAAGCAGATTCCACTCTGGGTGCAGAGCCGGAGGCAGGGGCTCCATCTCAGGACCATGATGAGATCATGACCTGAGCCAAACCCAGGAGTCGGATGCTTAACCAACTGAGCCACCCTCACGCTCTGTAGGAGTTTTTATTTTTAATTTATTTTTTAAAGTAAGGAAGATTTTTTTTTTACAGATTTTATTTATTTATTCATGAGAAACATAGAGAGAGAGAGAGAGAGAGAGAGAGAGAGGCAGAGACACAGGCAGAGGGAGAAGCAGGCTCCATGCAGGGAGCCCGACGGGGACTCGATCCCAGGTCTCCAGGATCACACCTCAGGCTGAAGGCAGCGCTAAACCGCTGGGCCACCGGGGCTGCCCTAGTTTTCATTAATTTCTAAAATATAGCCTTTCCAGGGTCTTATCTGGAATTCTGGGTGTTTACAGGACCTTCTCCTCCTTGGTCTCCTCCATCCTCATGAGACTGCTAGAAACTCAGCACTGATTTCTAGCCTCTCAGCTGCTGCTTCCGGCATGGCCTCCTAGCCACTTGGCTTTGTACCACGTTGTACCACAGGCCCATTCCTTGAGAGGAGCAACTTCAAAGATTGTCAGACTCACTAGTTTACTTCCCTTCTAAGGTGTGTTTACTCCTTCGATCGTGGCTTAGGTCTTGTTAGTTCACTGATGCTTTCAAATGGATTATTTTTGTGTGTTGTGTCCAGCTTTTCTAATTGTTTCAGTGTGTGTGTGTTGGGCTAGAGACTGAGGTCAGATCTATAGCAAGCTACTTGGCCATTACCACTCGATGATCAGTTTTAATAGTGACTCTAAAAATCAGTAAAACTCATTTGAAAAAGGTGAAACACTTATCTTGTGTTTTGTCCTAGAAATTTATGTTAATTACTTCTAATTCAGTAATGATAAAAGAAGTCAAATCATAATTAACCTTTATTTTATCAGTTTGATCCGAACATCTTTGAATATGGTGTTTTTGAACAAAATAAAAGTATACTGTGGTAGCTGTAAGATTTTTTATAGATGTCTATCTTACTACTGAGTGGCAAGGTATATATTTTGAAGGCATTGAAATGTAAGCCCCATTTTATTTCTTCCACAGCGGATTCAGTTTAAACTTTTCTTTTAGATAGTTTCATCATTTTTGATGTCTATATTTCTTCCTCCCTGCCTCCCTCCCTCCCTCCCTCTCTCTCATCTGTTTGTCTGTCACTTAATTTATGAGCCCTTGATTTAAAACAATCATCTTTCTTCTGGCATAAGTTAGTCCCGTCTTTTTAGAAAGTAAAACAAAATACAATTAGACTATTGCATTTAGGATACTGATTTGTTAGTTTTTTTTTTGAATATACATTGTTTTATATTATATGTCATAAGAGCTACCATTGCTGAGTGCTAATTTGGGGTTAAAAAGCCAAGCATTCTACATATATTATCTCATTTAATCATCACAGCCATCCTGAGATGACAGCGTCCTTTTTGTTTTGCAGGTAAGGATACTGAGGCCTACAGAGGTTTAGTAATTCAGCTGGGGCAAAATTTTACTAAATGGCAAACTTATTTAATAGAACCTAATTTAGTAACTTAGCATTTGTTGCATGTGGCCTTAATGAGGAGTTAGAAGCGTATAACCAGGAGGGAAACATTTTTGTCTTCAGTCTCATTCTTCTCTGTCATGGTTCATTTGCAGTTTGAGTGGAAAACTTCTCAGACTGATCTGGCCACATTCATAAAGCCCATGAAACAAGTTGTTATTTCCACTCCAGATTGATGAAATCATGTCAACAAAGCAAAGCTATGGGCTTATATTTATATAAGGGAAGCATGAGAACCAGCTCACATAACCTCTATAATCTCTATCTGCTTGGCCCTGTGCTAAGGGCCTGAGAACTGGGTCATGGTGGAGAGTGGGATGTTGTGGATCAGGTCAGTCTGTCTCCAGAGCACCCTGTCCTTCTCCTGCGCTGCTGACTTCTAGCACAGGCTTCCTTCTTGTGTGCCCAACACCACAAGGGGCTCCGAGGGATGTAGAAGACACATCCCTCTCTGCCATTTCAGACCTTGCTTATTCTTTGACTCTTGACAATGAGAAGATTTCTTGTATCTTGCTGTGAGTCCACATCCTCAGGGTCTTGATTTATACTATCACTTTTTGGCCGGTAGGTCTA
Source organism: Canis lupus dingo (assembly GCF_003254725.2). Lineage (NCBI taxonomy): Eukaryota > Metazoa > Chordata > Mammalia > Carnivora > Canidae > Canis > Canis lupus. The sequence continues at coordinate 26,178,176 of NC_064245.1, read as the reverse complement.
ACTAGGTTATAGTCTCCCCTGACCCAGAGCAATGAATACTGTTGTCTGAAATATTCAGCAACCAAGAATAATATTTGCCATCTGTGCAATCAACGTAAATGTAATAAAAAGAGAAGGGGCATATATATGTATATAGTCTTTCTGTTCTGGGCACCAAAGTGTCTTCTTGTTTTTGTTTGGTTGGCAAATGAAAACAAAACAGATGAACTGCTGTCTCTGGAATTTGTAGTCAAATGGTTGAACAATAATATCAGTAGTATCCTGTGATTGTAGTGCCTTAGCTGTAGTTTCCTCCTGCAAGTTATTATAAAAATAATTTTCACATGAGACCCGAAAACATAAAACTCCTAGAAGAAAACATGTGCAGTAATATCTTTGTCATCAGTCGCAGAAACATTTTTCTAGATATATCTCCACAGGCAAGGGAAACAAGCAAAATTAAACTGTTGGAACCATACAAAAATAAAAAGCTTTTGCATAGTGAAGGAAACCATCAACAAAACAAAAAGCAACCTACTGAATGGGTGAAGATATTTGCGAATGATAAATCTGATAATGGTTTAATATCAAAATACATAAAGAACTTCTATGACTCAGTATCAGAAAAGAATTAATACAATAAAAAATGGGCAGAAGGTCTGAATAGACCTGTTTCTAAAGTAGACATACAGATGACCAACAGACACATGAAATCATGCTCAGCACTACTAATCACCAGGGAAATGCAAATTAAAACTACCTCACACTTGTCAGAAGGCCTAAAAGCAAAAATGCAAGACATACCAAGTGTTGGTAAAGATGTGGAGAAAAAGGATCCTCGTGCATTGTTGATAGGTACGCAAATTGGTATAACCATTTTGGAAAACAGTTTGGAGGTTCCTGAAAAAATTAAAAATAGAATTATCATGTGACCTAGTAATCCTATTTTTGGATGTTTATCCTAAGAAAATGAAAACACTAATTCAAAAAATATCGTGTACTTTTATGTTTATTGCAGCATTATTAAATAATAGCCAAGGTATGGAAGCGACCCAAGTGTCCATTCACAGATGAATAGATAAGGAAAATGTGGTATAATTATACATGGAATATTACTCAACCATAAAAAAGGATGGGATCTTGCCATTTGCACCAATATGGGTGGATTTAGAAAGCATAATGCTAAGTGAAATAAGTGACTCAGGAAAGAGAAATGCCATATGATTTCATTCATATGTGCACTTTAAGAAACAAAACAAGTGAACAAGAAAAAAAAAGACTAAAAGCCAGACTAGGAAATACACTGAAAAACTGGTGATTGCCAGAGAGTTGGCAGGTGGGGGATGGGCACAATAGATAAAGGGGGTTAAGAGTATATTTATATTAGTGACCCCTGAGTAATATATAGGATTATTGAATCACTGTATTGTACATCTGAAAATATAATCCTGTATGTTAATTATACTTCACTTAAAAAAAAATTACAGTTTGTTTTCAGCATGCCAGTTTGCATGGAGACCATCGCCCTTCCTGTTTACCTGCCATGGCTGTGTCTTACAGCTCTGAAGATGCAGTGGCTTTCCATATGGTTGAATGGTAAAGAATGCCTACTATATTGTGGCAAAGTTCCCGAGTTCAAGTTCTAGATCCACCCTTAACAAGCTGTGGATTCTCAGGTGCCTGGATGGTTCAGTTGGTTAAGTGGATACCCTCGGCTTCAGTCATGATCTCAGGGTCCTGGGATCAACTCCCACATCAGGCTCCCTGCTCAGTGGGGAGTCTGCTTCTCCCTCTTCTTCTGCCCCTGCCCCTCCTTGTGCTCTTTCTCTTTCTCTCTCTCTCAAATAAATAAAATCTTTAAAAACAAACAAACAGGACATGTGGGTGGCTCAGCAATTATCTTCCTTCGGTCCAGGGTGTGATCCCGGGATGCCAGCATCAAGTCCTGCATCGGGCTCCCCGCATGGAGCCTGCTTCTCCCTCTGCCTGTGTCTCTGCCTCTCTCTATATATGCCTCATGAATAAATAAGTAAAATCTTAAAAACAAAAACAAAAAAAGTGAACTGTGGATTCTCAAGCTTAGTCATTTCCTTATCTGGAAAATGGGTGTGATAATTCCTACTTCATAAAGAAAGTAGGAAGATTAAATTAATTGAGATAATCTTTGTGGAAAGTGTTCTGTAAACTAAAATGATATAAGAATGGCATTTAAAAGAATGGCATTTAAAAACTTTCACAATTATATTTTTCGTGTAAGTGAGGGCAATTTTAACAGCAAATTAGTTGGAAGTTTGATTACTGCAGATGGTTATTCTGTTCATTTTAGGGCCCATTTTGTGAGCCAGATAGCTTTTCTGCCTACTTTGTAGGCATCTTTATGAGTCTAGAGTTTTACATTTCTATGAACAATATTTAGTGTTTGATAAACTCCTTGAGAAATAGAAGATTACTCTAAGTGTGGGTGAATATTACCTATTACCTATAAGGATAGATGAGTGAAGAGGTTTTTCTTTGACATTTAAGCCCTTTCTGTTCTATGGATCCTTTTGACTAAAATAAATATTATTTTATATTTTATAATATATGAGAGTGAGATTAATAGGTTTTTTTTTTTTTTCAGAAAAAGGTGTAGCTAAATTGATGTTTGTGCTTTAAAGATTCAAAGTGTTTTTTTTTTTTTTCCAAAGTGTTTTTTACAGAGAATGTTTAAAATGTTTACTGAAAGGTAAATAAATCTGCAGCTTACTCATTTTCTCCTTTTTGGTATAAACTGCCATGCTATCAGAACATTTTTTAAAAGATTTTATTTATTTATTTATTCATGAGAGACACAGAAAGAGAGGCAGAGACACAGGCAGAGGGAGAAGCAGGCTCCATGCAGGGAGCCCCATGTGGGACTTGATCCTGGGTCTCCAGGATCACGTCTTGAGTTGAAGGCAGACGCTCAACTGCTGAGCCACCCAGGCGCCCCTTAAAGCAGTTTTTTATTTATAAAATAGTTTCTGGAATCTAATGTGTACAGACAGCATGGTGACTGTAGTTGGCAATACTGTATTGTATCATTGACATTTGCTAAGCGAGTAAAACTTAAACGTGTTCACACACACACACACATACACACTCACAGGTAGGTACTTTATGAAGTGATAGGTTTATTAACCTTATGGTAATCAATTTTATTTGTCAATTACATCTCACAAAAGCTGGAGGAGAAGGAAGTCAGGGAGTGGATATAGGTAGTGTATATTTTCTCATTCCATGAGTTACATTAGAAGCAATTGGTTGTTGTGGCACCATTGTATAGACACATCATTAAATTTTAAACTCATTCTCAAAAAAGGAGTATAAAGTTTACTGTGTAAAATTTGAAAAATTGAGATGATTTATAAAATAAGAAAATTAAAATATCCTGAAATCCTATCCCTCAGATAGGATTGCTTTGCAATTTCAAGTTATGTTGCAGTCACCATCAGCATGACATTTGTGAGTAAATTGTCAAGGTAGGTGGAGGCACGTGCAAACAAATGAACAACCAAAAAGCAAGAAGGGAGAGTCCGTTTAACCACCATAATAAGGGTATTTTCCTCAATTTCTCCACCTTAATGAAAAACTGTTCAAATACCCCACTTGCTTTTCAAGGTAGTTTTGTAACTTGTTGAAAACACAACATAAAATATAGATTCTGGAATGAAAGTATGATCTCATCTGTGAATAAAATACAGAAATAAATATGGCCAAATATGGTTGTCCAATTTTTGGAAATAATAATTCTAGACTCCGAATGCTTTTTTGGTGGAATTTGCTCTCCGTAGGGATAATATTTGTTATAATTAGTTGGAGTTGCTTGGGACCATGATCAATGAGGTCCATTTGAATGCACAAAATAGAAATGCCCAAAATTACTGTTCCATTGATTTTAACCATACTTGGATTATAATGTTTTACATTTTCTAAAATCAGGATGTGTTTTCAATCAGTGTGCACATTTGATTAATGTGATAGTACTTTTCCTATGAACTTTTAATGACTTATGTTGCATTTAACAATACCATCATAGAAGCAAAAACAAGTGGCTGCTTCCAGGCCACTTGTTACTTTGAGCCTTTGGCCTTTGAATAATAATTAAATACAAGTTTAGGGATTATCATGACCATGTTGAAAGGGGAAAATTCAATGCTTGGCTTCCGAAGTACTTACTCTAAAAATCTACTTGAAAGATGGCAGATGGGGACGCCTGGGTGGCTCAGTGGTTGAGCGTCTGCCTTTGGTTCAGGGCGTCATCCCAGTTTGGGGATCAAGTCCCCGCATTGGGTTCCCTGTGGGGAGCCTGCTTCTCCTTCTGCCTGTGTCTCTGCCTTTCTCTCTCTCTGTGTCTTTCACGAATGAATAAATAAAATCTTTAAAAAAAAAAAAGAAAGATGGTAGATGTTAGTATCAACCGATCTTAACTGTGGTTGGTTTCTCTCTCTTCCTGCAGCCCCTCTGGCCACAGTGTTTTGGGTCAGTAAAATTCATACAACACACTTCTTCATGTAACTACAACGGTATTTACCTTTTTTGGCAGTGGGTTTTCATTTTTTATATCTTTTATTGTGGATCCTTAAATTTGATTGTGTTCCCTTTTGTGATTTAGAAAGACCGAAACAAAACAATCGAAGGTTAGGATACTCATTCTTTCCTACCTTCAATGTTGCAAACAGCTGCCTTGCCTCCTTGGTCTTATTATTAACCTTCCCCCTGAGAGAGAACATTGTATCCCGAGGTCCCCACCCGTCCTCCCTCCTCGGCCTGTCCTCCCTCATCGTGCGTGGCTCTCCCTGTGGCTTTTGATAATGAGAGTAATTTTGGGCCACAGACAGAACTCCTGAAAGAGTATTACTCAATTTCTGATGTCTTCCTTCTATTTTAAAATTTAATCTGGTTGTGAATTTCAGTAAATTGTTTCTAGTCTTGATGTTTAGACAAAACATTTTATTTGAAGATTATTTTGGGGTCTTGGAAGGCAGGTTTGTTTGGAAACTCTCTGTCACTTTGAGTAAAAGAGGAAGATCTATCAGCTTTTCACTTGGCAGCCTTGTTGGCTAGCAAAGTAAGAGACTTCCAGAGAGCCTACTTTTTCACATACCCTGGGAACCCAGATCCCAAATTCCTCAATATTGCTGCTAATGACTTCACAGTAGAATCCAGGCAAGCATTTTCCAGATTCCTTGTAATCTCTTTTGCACATTTGTCTAAAAGTCACTTAAAGTTTTGGAGCTGTGTATTTATATATCCATCATGTAAGTGTAGTCTCAATACACCAATACTCGTTACACAGTCACTGTAAGAAGGGAAACCTTCCAGTGTAGACTTTACTAAGACTTGCTGTTTTTTTTTTTTTTAATTTTTATTTATTTATGATAGTCACAGAGAGAGAGAGAGAGAGAGAGAGAGAGAGAGAGAGAGAGGCAGAGACACAGGCAGAGGGAGAAGCAGGCTCCATGCACCGGGAGCCCGACGTGGGATTCGATCCTGGGTCTTCAGGATCGTGCCCTGGGCCAAAGGCAGGCGCCAAACCGTTGCGCCACCCAGGGATCCCAGACTTGCTGTTGTTAGTGTTGATATTGTCTGGCTTCTCACTGCTTGAGAGATACCATAGAATGGCTTCCAAGTTTTCTTTTTTTTTTTTTTTTTTTTTTTTTTAATATTTTTTTATTTATTTTTTTTTTTTAGATTTTTATTTATTTATGATAGTCACAGAGAGAGAAAGAGAGAGACGCAGAGACATAGGCAGAGGGAGAAGCAGGCTCCATGCACCGGGAGCCCGACGTGGGATTCGATCCCAGGTCTCCAGGATCGCGCCCTGGGCCAAAGGCAGGCGCCAAACCGCTGCGCCACCCAGGGATCCAACTTCCAAGTTTTCTAAGACAATCTTGATTTAAAATATTCTCTCTACAGTCCTACAAGAGCATTTGGGGTTTCAGGCCACAGGGTTGTGATTTGCTTTGGGAATTATGGTATGTTGCACTTCCTGATAGCTTTGAAAAAATTTACACAATGCTGGTTAGACTCTTAAATGGTGTTCTCAGTGGTCCATGTGGCACAACTGAGATGGAAAGAGACTTTATTACAAGAAGGGCTGTTGTTTGATGCTGCGGCTTGTGAGAGAGAGAGTGTGTGTGTGTGTGTGTGTGTGTGTGTGTATGATGCTTTAGTAACTAACATTCTCCTTAGGGAGCATCCCAGACAGTTTCCTTTTCATACTGAAAAATGCTTTTTAAAAAAGCAAAACATCTAGTTTCACTGGGAAAATCACAGCGCATTACAGTTGTCTTTAGAGAACAATATGTAGAGGATAAAGTATCTTTTAAAAGGAAATAGAAGTTTGACCATGAATTAATTCACCAGCAGTGGAGTCCTTCAGCGATATGGCTCATGCCCCAAAAAGCTAAATCAGAAGGGGATCAGCGTGGTTTTTCTGCCTGTAGAGGTTTGAAGGTCTCTCCTCCCCGCTGGGTGCCACTTGGGAGGCCTGAGTGGGCGCACAGGCAGACCCCTCCTTCACTGAAGCCTGGGCCCCCCATGCCTTCATTTATTGGCTAAGGAAGTTTGAGTATTTGCTGCACATCCCCGTACGGGGCCTAAGCTAGATGTTGAAGGTCTCGTCTCTCTGGTCCTCCAGGTGCCTTTTTAGGGTCGTGACGAGGGAGTGTATTTGAGAGAGTTTTCCGATGATGCGTGCGGCTTAGTAAAGGCCGTCCGTGTGCAGGGGATGCAGAGAAGTTTCCGGCTTTGTGGTCAGGCAGGGTTATAGGAACATCTGAGGTCTGTGGTCCGTGGCAGAGGCACCGGGTTCAGCTGGTAAGAAGGAAGCACTAACTTCATTTTGGCTTAAGCTGGGGACATTTAGATTCACTTTGGAAGTGACATTTGGGCAAGACCGGAGAGGCAGGCAGTGCGGAGCACATTCGTGGTCTTTGGGCCCTAGAAGGCCTTGGAGGGACATGAGTATGGGGAGGGGAGAAGCGGTATGTCGACAAAATAATCTGGCATGGTGTTCGGGGAAAAGGGAACGAGGAAAGATGGGAACCTGAGAAGGAACCTAAGACTTTGATTCTATTATTAGAGTTTACTGTGAGGAACTTTTCCTGGTATCGCAGGGGCTTCACAAACTTAGCTTCGAGCAGCGTCTCTCAGAGTGAGCCACGTGTTCCGAGGAACACCTGCTTGTGTGCCTTGGGTGTGTGTTACTTGTGAAAATGGGTTCACACCAAAAAAGTATTGGGGATAGCTGAGTTACCCCAAGTGAAGCAGGTTTCTTTATGACTGGATTTCTTTTTTCTTTCTTTTTTTAAAGGATTTTATTTATTCATGAGAGACACACAGAGAGAGAGGCAGAGGCACAGGCAGAGGGAGAAGCAGGCTCCATGCGGGGAGCCCGATGTGGGACTCGATCCTGGGACCCCAGGATCATGACCCAAGCCAAAGGCAGACACTCAACTGCTGAGCCACCCAGGCGCCCCTGTGAGTTATGTATTTTCTGTGATGTAAAAATCATGACCTTATATCTATTGCGATCCACTGAATCCATTTCTAGGATTCTATCTTAAGGAAACAACTGAATGAGTGTGCAAAGATGTGCACATAAATATGCTCACTATGGCATTGCCATAAAGAAAAATTAGGAACAACCTTGATGTCCAACTATACAGATTAATAACTAAATTTTGGAATATCTACATTTTTATTTTGCCAGTATAGATGATGGCAATGAGTTATTAAAGAGTTTTATAGACAAAAAGCATTTTATTTATTTTATTTTATTTTTAAAGAGAGAAAGAGAAATAGAGCTTGTAATTGGGAGGGGGGAGGAACAGAGGGAGAAGGAGAAGGAGAATCTTAAGCAGGTTCCACACTCAGCGTGGAGCCCAACACGGGGCATGATCTCCTGACTTTGAAATCATCACCTGGGCCAAAATCAAGAGTTGGTCGCTTAATGAACTGAGCCACCCAGGTGCCCCAGACAATAAGCATTTTAAAGAGAAATATACGAATTTATGCTTTAAAAATTCTGAGGAAAGCAAAACAGATTTTACCTGTTTATATGGATTCTTTTTGGGGACTTAGAGATTATTTTCATTTTCTTCAGGCTTATTTATATGGTCTAATATTCCACAATAGACTTGTATATCTTACATGATTAGTTAAAATAATTATTTAATCACAGTGTAACTAATGTATGAAATAGCTCCTCAGAAACAGGAAAAGCTCATATTTCTAAGTGAACATATTTATGTGGCATGGGAATTCATAAAAGTAGATTTTATTGTCACATAATGTGGGACATTAGATAAAAAGCATTTTCCCTCAGGTTGGTCACATACTGGAAAGAAATTGTTCTAGGAATAAGATGAGTGGTCATTGGTAGTGAGTAGAGAAGTTTGCACTATCTGGAAGATAAAGTTCTTATTTGAAAACCTTATGAGGTCTACCCTGGGTTCTTTACCTCACCACAAGTGTGGTGGCCAGTGACTTTTCCACTAAAATAATTTGCTGAAAAATTCCCCCCCCCCCAGTTTGCTGAAATTTTAAAATGCTTCATGGCTAGTTATTTTTAGGTGACCCAGTACAGGAAGGATGCGGAGGGGGTGGAGTGCCATGGGAACTCCTGCCTGTTAATGGAAAATTGTTTCAAAGTGGACTGAGGCACGACAAGTAGTCTAAAGAGATTGCTATGTAAAAAATCAAGGTTTTTATTGTGGCAGGTATGTGTGTACTTAACCCCAATAGGTCTTGAGATATTTTTTTTTTTCACATTTTGTTTACTTCCATGGCAAAATTCAATGCTAAGAAACAGTTTAACAGTGGGAACTTTGAAAAGTAAGAAAATGACTTTTGTCGCAGTAGTTGATGGGTGAGCCCCAGCTAGCAAGCAGGATTCTCCAAATGGGTTTTACCTGTAACATTCACAACATTAAGCAGAATTTCATAGAATCGATTATATGATCTATTCTGACATATATTTTGAACAATTTATGCATAGCTTCAGCTACGTTAATGGGGAATGTCACTGACAATATGTATAGCATTAGACCCTGGTGATAGTTCCTTTAGATCATTCGAACATAAATGGAGGGGATCCCTGGGTGGCTCAGCAGTTCAGCGCCTGCCTTTGGCCCAGGGTGTGAACCTGGGGTCCTGGGATCGAGTCCCATGTCAGGCTCCCTGCATGGAGCCTGCTTCTCCCTCTGCCTGGGTCTCTCTCTCTCTCTCTCTCTCTGTCCATCATGAATAAATAAAATCTTAAAAAAAAAAACAAACCATAAGTGGAGTCCGACGTTAGCTTTCTCCATCCCAAGCAGCACTCTGTCATCCCCGTGCGCTCACCCTCCTTGCAGCGGGGGATGGCGTGGGGGTGGTCACCTGTGTATCCACCTGCCTTCTGCTAGGCCCCGAGCTCCTTATGCACCTTACGGAACTGTCATCGTCGCTTTCGCATCCCTAGCTACCAGGACAGGGCATGTAGTCAGTGCCCAGGAGATGTTTATGGGAAGGAGGAAAGTGGGAGAGGAGCCGTCCAGGTGGTAGAAATTCTCTAGTCCCCTGGGGGGTCAGGTGAATGGCTCCAGGTGCTCTCGGGCCGCGGGCCATCCAGCGGGCTCCAACGTGAGAGCTTCGGCCCCATTTGCAGGGGAATCCGTTGGTAGTTCTTAAGGTCCATTTTTCTATCTCGCTCATCAGGTTTGAATTCGGACCTTCCTCTTCCCGCAGTGAACCTCGAGGCCTGCCTTCACTCTGTCCGCGTGGCCGTCGCCCCGGCTCTCTGAATCAGCACCAGCAGACCACACTCCTGCCGAGCTGGGCGCCTGGGGGCGGCTCCCGGTAACTGCTCGGTCCTGCCCCCCGCACAGGACACTGTGGCCCTCTGCGGTGTGGCCCGGACAAGCCCGCTGCCCCCTGTCTGGGCCCCATCAGCCAGGCAGGGTGGCCATCGTTTCTTTCCAGGCCATGTGCTTTGCTGTCTTCTCTGCTTGGGATACTCTCCAGCTTCCCATTCCTGCCAGACGAGCACCTCTTCTAGAGAAGAGCATCTCTCGGACCCCTCCGGGGAGTTGGCTGCACCCTTCCCAGGCCCCCCATCCAGTGCTTATCGGCTCTCCCAGTTTACTGTGACCTTATATACTTGTTCTTTTGCTGCTGCTGGTCGTCGTCATTGTCCTCCTCCTCCTTCTTCTTCTTCCTTCTTCCTTTTTCCTTCCTCCTCCTCCTCCTCCTCCTCCGTCTTTGTCTTCTTCTTTTTTAAAGCTTGAGAGAGAAGAGTGCGAGTGGCGGGGAGAGGCAGAGGCAGAGGGAGAGAGAGAATCTCAAGCCAACTCCATGCTGAGGGCAGAGCCTGACTCAGGCCTTGATTCCACAGCCATGAGATCACCACCTGAGCCCACCTCCAGTGTCGGATGCTCACCCAGCTGAGCCACCCAGCCGCCCCCCCACCCCCCGCCGTCTCTTTGCTTCTTGACTTCTACTTCTTCAATGTCCCGCTCCTCAGCTATGATGCACAAGAAATGGAAGCTCCCACTTATTAACTGTTGACTGCATACCAGGCATCGTGTAGACTCAATTCCTACTGGATTAAAAAAGTCCTTGGGGGCAGGAACCAAAGCTTACCCTGGGCCAAACAACTGATTGTTAGGGGCTTTCTAAATAAAACACATTGGTTGAGTGTAAGTCCCTCCATGTCTTTTAAAATAAATAGGCGAATAGTCTAAGTCATTTGAATGCAATACTCATTTAGGCTTCACGCAGGCAATTTTGGAAATAAGTGGTGGGTGATTATCACTCATTTACTCTGCGAGTTTGTTTTTGAGCAAATCATTGCACACTGGTGGGAGACAGACCAGGGAGGGAACATAAAGAAATGGTTTCCACTTAACACTTAGAAGGTTGCCTGGAATGCTGAGATGAAAGGGGAATAAAGCCAGAAGAGTGAAAGTGATAAGTGTAAAATAAAAAGTAGATTCTTGGTTAAAGGAAAACCACTGTGAAATTGCTCATCACAGTTTCATATGACTTGAAATACTTTGCAACATACACTCTGTTCTTCAGCTGCCACCTCCTTCTCTCCTATTACCTTCTGCTTGTTTTCGATCCCAGCATGAGATTTCCTTAGTCCATCACTCCACCAGTTCAGGGAGTATTTTCTTAGAGCTACGCTTGGGATCACCTCCGTGACACTTCCCATTATATCTGTCATTTTCCCCTTTATTTCATTCATACCACGTTGTCATCTCTACTTAGAAGTAGCTTGGAAGTGAGTGAATTTTATGTATATATTTTTGTCTCTTTAATTAGTCTGCAAAGTCCTTGTAGCTAAGGACTTCTTTTAAAAGTACCTGCAGTTCTGGGGCGCCTGTGTGGCTCAGCTGGTTAAGTGTCTGCCTTCAGCTCAGGTCATGATCTCAGGGTCCTGGGATTGAGGCCCGGATTGAGCTCCCTGCTCAGCGGGGAGTCTGCTTCTCCCTCTCGCTCTGCCTCGCCTGCCTTCTTGTACTCTCTCTGTCAAATAAATAAATAAAATCTCAAGAAAAAAATTACCTGGAGTTCTTAGTACCATTCTATGAAAGTTGTTATTATATGTTAGAGTCCTGTTGAATTAACTCATTGTGAAGTGTTTAAAATTTTAGTGGATGAAGATATAATCCAGGCCCTGATGGATACTGTTTGTGTTAATTGGGTAGCAGTTGAGAGAGAAACAGGCTGCCTGGCTTCAAATATTGACTTTCCTAGATATTTGCTGTCTAACCTTTCTGTGTTTTAGTTTTTCATCTCTTAATGAGGCCACAACTAACTACTTCATCTACCTCATCGATACAAGGATAACGGTGTTGTGAGGAGTATGTAAAACAGTTGACAGTGCCTGGCACTTCACGAGTGGCTGATAAATAGTAACCATTATGTATAGTTTGTGCATACAAACACAGAAAAATAAAACACAAAATATGTGTGGTTTATGCATACCGAATTTACTATGATGATTATAAAATTGATGTATTAAATTGCAGGCATTTAAAGAAATTAAGATGACATTAATTATGAACTAGAAAGTGGAACACTGTTACTGTTATTATTATTATTTTTTATAATTTCTTTTTTTTTATATATTTTTAATTTTTATTTATTTATGATAGTCACACAGAGAGAGAGAGAGGCAGAGACACAGGCAGAGGGAGAAGCAGGCTCCATGCACCGGGAGCCCGATGTGGGATTCGATCCCGGGACTCCAGGATCGCGCCCTGGGCCAAAGGCAGGCGCTAAACCGCTGCGCCACCCAGGGATCCCTATTTTTTTTTTTTTTAAAGAAAGAACCCCCTTATTGTGTGTTGATACTCAAAATCAGATTAAGTCTGCTCTGTGAAGTCTAGCCTAAACATACAGGATGTTGAAAGAACTGAGCAAAACACACACTTAGGGAAATGTTTTTTACGCAGCCGTTTTTAGTTTAGACATTGTATTGTAGTAGGAGTACCTTAAAAACTCCTCTGTGTGAAATTCTGTGTCAGAGCAAACTTTATCATTGCAACAACTAATAATGTGGTTGCAGTTTGGAGCCATTAGTGTAGAGTGGTGAAAAGAATGTTTTCATAAAGTGCCCCATGGTGTTAGCAAATGACGACTAGATGGACCGCGAGTGGAGGAGTCACCTCACTCCCCTTCCTCGCTAAAATAAACAGCCCCATTTTTGAAGCATGGGCTTTATTATATTCTTGCATTTTGAAATGCATGCCATTACTGCCAACATAATATAGTAGAGTTATACTGTAGTCCATCATGCCATCAGCCAATTTATAAAACTCAATATCATCATTTTGTGGCAAAATACAATTATAATAAGGGTTATAATGAGATGAGAGAAATGGATGACTCCTCTGGGAGTTGTTCCTTCCTTCTAGAGAATTCTCCAGCCAGACTGTTTATTGGATTCTGGGATTCCTATGCCAATGTACTCGTCCTTTCCCTTCTCTCCCACCTTAGAGGCTGCCAGGGTGGGGAGGGCAGATGGTTTTGTGTATAAATGCTGCACACATGTGCATGCTAGGGGTTGAGAGGGAGCCACGTCCTCTGGAGCAAAGAGGGCCGTTTTCTTAGCACACAAAGGAGTCCTTTTACGACTTTAACTGCCAGAGGTTTTTTCTGCCCAGCTGGAGACCCATTTTTTAAATTGCCCAGAGGCACAATGTATTGTGTAGCAGTGGCTTGATTTCCAGGTTCTGCAGGAAGTAGGTGAGCCCCCTCACACCCAGTTTCATGGCCAACTCAGAGCCCATTCTTAGAGCCCTGAGAATGAATACTCCTGACCTCTCCACTTGCACAGTTGCCCGCAGAAGGAGGGACCTCCAGCCAGAAGTGGTCAGGACCCGCATTGCCCTGCCAAAAGAGTTGTGAAGCTGGGGCTTCCTGTGTGCTGGGGACCCCCACCCTGGCCTTTAGCTGGCTTACATTAGGAGCTCTTCCTGGCAGGGGGCATGTTTTATTGAGCAGCGCTGTCAGTCCAGCTGGAAGCTTGGTGGGGGCTAGCTTAGGGGTGGTCAAGCCATCGCTTTGTTCTGCAGCCCTGGGTTGGTTGTGCGCCCAGTCACAGGGACTGTACCTGTGGGGTCCCCCTGCCGGATCTCCCACCAGGCCGAGCTCTGAGTTCCCTGGGGCTCTGCGTCGCTTTTGTCGTGGGCTCTTCCTACTTCCCAGCTAGGTTTTTCTTTTCCACGCCTTGACTGGCTGGCTGGCTGGCCAGTCTGTCCCTCGCCATGGTGGTTTCTAACTTCTTTCTTCAGGGAGTTCCTTGGTGCGGAATCGGGAAAGAGCAGAGTTCAGGTTGTCGTAGGATATTAGAAGTGCTGAATTCTTAGTATGTGAAGATTTTCACTTTGCTATAAATTTCTGAGACCTCTTGTTTCTAGCAATCCCTCCTAATTTATATGTTCACTGATAGATTATCTGAACTTCAGGGACCTTTGAAGAAGGCCTCTCAAACTTTGTAGAGGTCTACAAATCACCTGGGGCCCTTTCTTTTTTTCTTCTTTTTTTTTTTTTGTTTTAAGTTCAATTTGCTAACATATAGTATAACACCCAGTACGCATCCATTCAAGTGGCAGATGGTTTTGTATATAAATGCTGTACATTAATGCTCTTTATTAATAGAGCCATTTCTGGTGTGCCTGTTTGCTTTACATCGCTGAGATGACATGGATATACATTTTTAAAAAGATTTATTTATTTGAGAGAGAGAACACAAGCAGAGGGAGAGGGAGAGAGAATCCTCCAGCGGACTCCCTGCTGAACGTGGAGCCTGACACAGGGCTCGATCCCAGGACCCTGAGATCATAGCATTGGGCTCCCTGCTCAGCAAGGACTCTGCTTCTCCCTCTTTCTCTGCCCCTTCCCCTGGCTTGTGATCTCTCTCTCTCAAATAAATAAATGACATATTTTTTAAAAAAACTTTTCCTTCTTAAATTGCATAAATATGTTCAAATTTTACAGAAACATTTTGAGCACCTACAGCTACTTTACTGGGAAAGGTGTCTTTTAGCCTAACAATGTCAATATGAATTCTGGAGGCAGGAGGCCCGTAGGTGCTGCTGTGGCAAGTAAATTTAATAGGCAGGCAGGGCCCTAGAGACAAGGGAATGACTTTTTGGTTGAGATGTCCCAGGAGGAAATTCCCGTGAGGAGAGTCATAATGCAGATGCGTCTGCAGATTGCTTCCATCTGGGTACTCCCAGATTGCTTCCGAGGCTTTTCTGGTCCACTCACGCTCTCCCCTAACCCCCATCATGGACCAGGGAAGCCTCTCTGCCTTTAACGTAAAGAGTAGCCCTCTTTGTTTGCATGCATGGCTACATGCATAAACGTGTACGCACACACCCTCAGGTACACACACACAGAGATTGAGAGACTGCCATCCTCAGCCAATATCGTCCTCAGCAGGACCCTGCCTCTTGGAGTTGACCGTTTCCTTTGGTGTTGAGGCTGCGGGAGGAATTGTCTTCCTGTCTCTCTTGGGGGCATCTGTGGCCATGTCTCTGTCAGACACTGTCAGAGTTCATCCCATGTAGTCTACTATCTGTTCCACTTTTTTTTTTTTCTGGTTAGTAAGGTGAAAAATTAGTGTTCTAATTTGCAGAAGAGACTAGGAGGCAGATACAGCCAAGGTCTTGTGAAAGGAGAAGAAACTCTAAAACAAATAGGAAGGAGTTGGTTCTAGGATAAGTTATAAAGGTTATGATCTGAAATCAGCCTTCTTTATGTTTTTTTTTTAAAGATTTTATTTATAAAAATTTTATAAATTTATACATTTCAATTTATTATCATATTGTATTACTCATTTCAGAGGTAGAATCTGATTTATCAGTTTCAGATAACAACCAGCACTCATCACGTCAGGTGCCCTCTGCAATGCCTGTCACCCACTTACTCCATCCCCTCTTCCAGCAACCCTGTTTGTTTCCCATAGTTAAGAGTCTCTTATGGTTTGCTTCCCTCTCTGTTTTCATCTTATTTTATTTTTCCTTGCCTCCCCCTATGTTCATCTGTGTTTTTTTTTTAAACTTTTGTTTTAAATGTTTTTTTTTTTAATTTTTATTTATGATAGTCACACAGAGAGAGAGAGAGGCAGAGACACAGGCAGAGGGAGAGGCAGAGACATAGGCAGAGGGAGAAGCAGGCTCCATGCACCGGGAGCCCGACGTGGGACTCAATCCCGGGTCTCCAGGATCGCGCCCTGGGCCAAAGGCAGGCGCCAAACCGCTGCGCCACCCAGGGATCCCTGTTCATCTGTTTTGTTTCTTCAATTCCACATAAGAGCGAAATCATATGGTATTTGTTTTTCTCTTATTTTCCTGTAGCCTCTAGTTCTATCCACATTGTTGCAAATGGCAAGATTTCATTCTTTTTGGTGATGATGATATATATATATATCACATCTTCCTTATCTTTTCATCTGCTGATGAATAGGCATCTGAGATCTTTCCATATTTTGGCTATTGTGGACATTGCTGTTATAAACATCGGGGTGTAGGTGCCCCTTCAAATCTCTATGTTTGTGTCCTTTGGATAAATACCAGTAGTGCTGTTGTTGGGTGGTAGGCTAGCTCTATTTTCAACTTTTTGAGGGACCTCCATACTGTTTTCCAGAGTGGCTGCACCAGTTTGCATTCCCACCAGCAGTGTAAGAGGGTCCTCCTTTTCTGCATCCTTGCCAACATTTGAGAGAGAGAGAGAGAGAGAGAGAGAGAGAGAGAAACATGTGCACTTGAGTGGGGACAGAGGCAGAGGGGAAGGGAGGAGAGAATCTAGACTCTGCCATGAGTGCGGAGCGCCATGCGGGTCTCGATCTCATGATCCTGAGATCATGACCTGCTCTAAAACCAAGACTCAGATGCTTAACCCACTGAACCACCAGGTACCCCTTTTATGTTTTTTTTTTTTTAAGATTTTATTTATTTATTCCTGAGAGACACAGAGAGAAGCAGAGACACAGGGGGAGAAGCAGGCCCCCTGAAGGGAGCCTAATGTGGGACTTGATCCCCAGACTGGAATCACCCCCTGAGCCAAAGGCAGACGCTCAACCACTGAGCCACCCAGGTGTCCCCCCCCCTTTATGGTTCTAATGGAGTTTAACATATAGGTGGGGTGCCTGGGTGGCTCAGTGGGTTAAGCTTCTTTCATCCAACTTGATCATGATCCCAGAGTCCTGGGATTGAGCCCTGAGTCAGGCTCCTGCTCAGCAGGAAGTCTGCTTCTCCCTCTCCCTCTGCTCCTCCCCACTCCCCACTTGTATACTCTCACACTCTGCCTCTTTCAAATAAATAAATAAAATCTTAAAAAAAAATAAAATATAGGTTAAGTTTCATGAGGAAAGAAACATGTCACTATCTTCAGCCTTTTCTTGCTTATTCTAGATTATTTTCATCTCTACCTTATTTTAAAAAGGATTTGACACAGCCTCTCTTGGTCTGTTTGGGCTTCTATATCAAAAATACCATAGACTAGATAGTTTATAAACAACAGAAATTTATTTCTTAGAATTCTGGAGGATGGAAAACCCAAGATCAGGGCACTGGCAAATTTGGTGTGTGGCCAGGGCCCACTTGCTGGTCCACAGATGGCCGCCTTCTTGCTCTGTCTCCACATGGTGGAGGAGGCAGGGGAGCTCCCTGAGGTGTCTTATAGAAGGCACCAGTTCCATCCATGAGGGCTTCACTCATATGATCTAATCACCTTGCAAAGGCCGCATTTCCAAAGACATTTGTCTTGTCATTTCCAAAGACACATTGGGAATTATGGGAATTGTGTTTCAACATGTGGATTTGAGGGGACAGACATTGAGTAGTTAGTATAGGCTGCAAACTTATACCCACAAAGATTAAAAAATAAAAATATTCAAAGAGATGGAGTGGAAAGAAAAGAAGCTAGGGGTAGGGTCAGCACACAACACATTTCCTAGAAAACGCTGTTTACTTGTTCGAAGTGAGCTCCTGATAGGGCTGAGAGCTGAGGTGTCCTGAGCTAGTGATAGGATCCATGATGGCCCAAAGAGTAAGGTGAAACAGTTTCTCCTGTGCTGAGACTTGAAAAAAATATCTTCTAAAGGGAAAACTGTGTTGTGAACCATGTACATCCTCAGCAACATTCCTCAAATAGATGGTAGAGTGTTTTGTGGGGCTATTTTTCAAAAGGTCTTTCCGTACAAGCTGATGGCATGTGTATGCATAATTTAGCAAAGACCTTTTCGCAACAGCCCCAAATGATGAAGTCTAAATATCCAGCTCTCTGGCTGCCTCCAGACATAGAATTACATCTGGAGGAATGCATGGGCCTCTCCGTTATGTAGTCTTTTATGAGGATTATTTTGCCCAACTGAGCTGTATTTTGAAATATCCTTAAGCTGCCTAAAAAAAGGAAGAAAATATGCGACTTAAATCTTTCCTTAGCAGAAAATCATCAACTTTAATTTGAGGGACAGTATACGCAAAACAGATTAAATCCAGTGGCTGCTACCAATTGCTCAGTTCCCCAGTTTGAAGAGTGAGAGGATTGAAATACACTCTTGAGTTCCCTTTGGTTTCCAGTCTTTTTAAGGTCTCGGCAAGTAAGAATTGCTATCCTCAAACTGGGCAATTGACGTGACATCGATCGATGTCAAAGGTGGTGGCAGGGCCCGGGGAACGAACAGGGCACAGCGCCCAGGGCTAGCTGGGGCAGGGAGCCATGGCCACGTGTAGGCCACGTGTAGGGAGTGTTTACAGAACTTCTGGAGGTGAGCTTTAGGGAATTCTGGAGGGATGCATCCAGTCCCGGTAGAGAGCTGAGCTGGAGGAAAGGCTACCTCACTTCCCTCTTGTCCTGACGGCGCCCCTCATGGGCCAAACCCAGGAAAAAGCCAGAGGGTTTCCAGACAGTTCAGCCTCCAGGTGCTCAAGAGCAAGGGGAAGAAGAGTGGCCAGGCAGGAGGGGCAAATGGGAGACACCTAGCACTTTCCCACATGTTCCTAAACGAACACTAGGCTTTTTTCCCTCAAGGTAAACAGATTGTGTCTTCATGTCTCAGCTTCATGGGGGACCTTATCTCTGACTCACTGCTCTGGCTCCCCGGCCTACCACAGGCCTGGCCTCTGGTTAGTGCAGTGAATACGGGGCAGCTGGCAGCTGAGCATCCCGCACCCTAGGAAGGGCTGCCAGGAAGGGGCCGCGATCAGACTCTCCTGGGCCAGAGGAATAGAACAGGAATGGTGAGCTGACGGCCTTGTCACGGTCATGTGTTTGTTCCAGTCCTACTGAAATCTATGAAAGAGTTGTTTTCAGACTGCAGGACAAAAATAAAACCTTCATAGGACTTCACTTGCTGCTTTCATCTTTACTGTAGTGAAGGAACTCCTCATTTTCGGATCTATAAATCTCGCAGACGAAGGACAAGATGGCGCTGTGGCCTTGCCCATGTGCAGCCTCCGGAGGGAAGAACAACCCTCTTAGGCTGTACTCGCTGACACCATAGCTTGAAGCAGAATCAGCTTTGCTTCAAATAAAAAGTATTTTGATTTGAAATCGAGTATGGGAATATACTCTCCTGAGGGAATGATAGTGCATCTTTCCCCATCTTCTTAAAATATTAGTACATTTGTTAAGAAGTTCAATTGGAATATAGTTTGTATATAATAAATTTCATCCATTTTGAGTATACATTTCCACGAGTTTGGGTACATGCACACAGTTGTACAATCACCACCACCATGAAAATATAGAATGTTCTTGTCATCCCCAAAACTTTGCTGGGGCCACTGTGTGGTCAGTCTCCTCCCTCCCTCCTGAGCCCAGGCCATCTCTAGTCTGAGTTTCATCACTATAGCTTTGCCTCTTGTAGGATTTTATATAAATACAGTCATATTTACATTTTAGAATCAGCTTTTCAGTTTCTACAGAAAGTCTTCTGGGGTTTGTTGTCTATTTGTGTGTCTATGTTTATACAAGGTAATAATATTTATCCAAGTATATATACATGGTAAAAATGATCCGGGTAGTATAAAGCAGTGTAAAACGAAAAGACAAGTCTACCACCCACTCTCTTTCATTTCTAATCCCACTTCTCAGAGCCTCCAGCATTTAACTGTCTCTGTCTTTAGTTCTTCTGGAGGTTTTAATTAATATCCAAACCACTCTTTCTTGACAGTGTCTATTGACACTGTGCAGTGAGAGGTGATGATTTTGCTCATTATATTGCCTCCTCTGCCTTCCTCGCAGTAGTTGTTAGTTAAATCACCATTTGGATTATCTGTATTATTACCTTGGAACCTTAAATGCTTATTTTTGATTTTATACCTAAAGTTAAACTAGCACTTTGGAGAAGAAAATGGTTACATTATAGTGCTTGGACTAAACAGACGATCCTTTATATAAAATAGCTGTATGAACCATGAATTTCAGGGGTGGGGGCCAGGCATGACTAGTGAAGTTACTTTGCCCTTGTGTTTGTGTGCGTGTGTGTTAATTGATATGATTCACTTTTGTCTCAGTCATATATATGTATTACGAACAGCTAAATAGATAATCAGATGTTTAAAACTTGATTTTTGTTAACAAAGAAAATCCAGAAGGAAATTGCAAGAGACTTGAAAAAAGCTGTTTGTTTCGCTTCTTTGGTGTACACAGGTTCAGCAAAGCAAATTAAGAAGGAAACTTTCTCTTTCTAGCAAGAACATGAAATTGAAAGCTAAAGGCATATGAAAAAATAAGCTAATGATAAAGTTTTTACAACTAAGAACTTTTTATATTGGCAGCTAATTGAGTTAAAACATTCTTAGCCAAGTTACATAAAAAAGCCTTACCCTTAATAGCAATATTTACAGGCACAAGCATACTTCCTTTGTACTTTTATAAACAATCATCTTTGAGAGTTTATTTATTTATTTATTTATTTATTTATTTATTTATTTGTTATTTTTTTTCATCTTTGAGAATTTAAAGGTGGATTCTGATTGTGGTTTCCCGCTAGTATGAAGAGCTGCCGGTGCAGACAGGATGGGTTAGTAACTTTGCAGAGTCTTCTTTGTAAGCTCTGACTTCATCATCTGACACCTGGCACACAGTTTGTGGGTCAGACTTAATCCGTGGACTCTACAAACTAAAATTGTGTCATCAAGCATAAGGTCTTTTCTATGCTCAAGGATACTATTGACTGTCAAATATTTGATAACTTAAGTATAGAGAGACTTTTTAGAAAATTGGAGTGTAGTAAACATACAGTATTACGTTAGGTTCAGGTGTACAGCAGTTCTGTACATTTCTCAGTGCTCATCAAGAGAAGTGTACTCTCACTCTCTTTTATCCATATCACCCATCCCCTTCCTACCTCCCTTCTGGCAACCACCAGTTTGTTCTCTGTATTTGAGTCTGGTTTGTGTGTGTGTACATTGGGGGGGAGGGGTGTCTCTTTTTTGCTTTGTTTGTTCATTTGTCTTGTTTCTTAAATTCCATATGACTGAAATCATATGGTATTTGTCTTTCTCTGACTTATTTCACTGAACATTTTCCTCTCTGGATCGGTCCATGTTGTTGCAAATGGCAAGATTTTGTTGTTTTCTTACGGCTGAGGAATGTTCTATTATTACATACATACCACCTCTTCTTTTTTAAAGATTTTATTTATTTGAGATAGAGAATGAGCGAGGAGGAGGGGCAGAGGGAGAGAGAGAGAGGCAGGCTGTCCACTGAGCAGGGAGCCCAATTCAGGGCTCAATTCCACGACCCTGGGATTACGACTTGAGCCGAAGGCAGACGCTTTACAGACTGAGCCACCCAGGTACCCTAGGCCTCCTGCCTTTTATCCATTTATTTTTGGATGGATATTTGGGTTGCTTCCATATCTTGGCTATTGTAAATAATGCTGCAGTAAACATAGGGGTACATATATCTTTTTGAATTCGTGTTTTCATTTTCTTTGGGTTAATATCCAGTAGTGGAATTACTGGATCATATGGTAATTTCATTTTTAATTTTTTGATGAACCTCCATACAATTTCCACAGTGGCTACACCAAGTTAATTCCCACCAACAGTGCACAAGGGTTCTTTTTTCTTCACATCCTTACCAATACTTGTTATTTCTTGGATTTTTTATTTTAGCTACTCTAACTGGTGTAAGGCGATACCTCTTTGTGGTTCTAATTTGCATTTCCCTGATGATGAGTTATTTGAGCTTCATTTCATGTGTCTGTTGGCCATCGGTATGTCTTCTTTGGAAAAATGTCTATTCAGGTTTTCTGCTCATTTTTAAATCAGATTATTTGATTTTTTTACAGTGTTGAATTGTGAATATAATCTGGATATTAACTCCTTATTGGATAAATCACTTGGAAATATCTTTTCCCATTCTGTAGATTACATGATGGCCTTGATTATATTAAGATATATTTTCTCTAAACATATTTGGTTGAATTTTTATCACAGATGTATGTTGTACTTTGTCAACTGCTTTTTCTTCATCTACTGAGATTATCATGATTTTTATCTATCTTAATAATGTGATATATCACATTGCTTTGTGAATATTGAACCACCCTTGAGATAAATAAATAAGTAAATAAAATCTCACTTGATCATGGTGAGTGATTTCTTTTGATGTGTGGTTGGATTTAGTTTGCTAATATTTTGTTGAGGATTTTTGCATCTATATTCATCAGAGATATTGGCCTGTAATTTCTCTTTTTTGGTAGTATCTTTATCTGATTTTAGTATCAGAGTAATGCTGGCCTTGTACAATGAATCTGGAAGCTTTCCTTTCTCTTCTGTTTTTTGGAATAGTTGGAGAACAAGTATTAACTCTTCTTTAAATATTTGATAGTAGTAATGTGTGAAGCCATATGGTCCTGGACTTTTTTGGGGGGTGGGGAGTTGATTTCTGATTCATTTTCATTGGTAGTGATCAATCTGTTGTGATCAATTTTCTATTTCTTTTTGACTTAGCTTTGGAATAGTATATATTTATAGGAATTTATCTATTTTGAAGAGAATTCATAATATAAGATTAGATCCCTCTTACAGAAACCATGAGCTCCCAAACAACAATTTTACTTTCTTGGCGTTTTCTAGATGAAAAATGGCTAATTTGGGAAATCACTGAAACAGCAATAGTTTCATAGTTCATATCATGAACTCATTTGTTTTGTCACAAAATGCAACAATTTCCGTAGTTCATACAAAGTGAGATCCAAAGCATAGAAGAAAATCATCAAGTATTTTCCTTTAAAGTTGTCAAGGGTTTGATCTCTTCATTGTCAAAGGCTGTATCTTTAAAATAGTAAGATGACAGTAGGAACATAGCATAAGAACTGGTGTTGAAATAGAGTTTTGAATGGCCAGAAAAAGAAGATGTTATGTTTGCTGAGCTATTTGTTCAGGGGAAGGTGCTCACATGTTGTGCAAATAAAGCCTGAGGTAACCTTCCCACAGTGACTACCATATTCTTATTTTATAACTTTTAATAATATTTATAAATTTGTATTTCTTGTTTCACTAACTTTCAACAGTTCCTCTTTATTCTCTGCTTTCTGCCCTTCCTCCTCCTCTCCTCTCCTACTTTTACTGTGAAGTTATTATGATTAAAAATATTCATTCTGAAATTAATTGTCTGCTTTACATATTGGTTGATTTTTGAAAGATAAAAGCTGAAAGTAGGTTTCATTGCAGCATATTAGGGGTGTACTGTGGTTAGATTGCTTTCTCTGCGGTTCCAATGCCACAACATTTTTGTCCTCAAGACATAACTTTATTTTTTTGTTTTTGTTTTTTAAAATTATTTTTACAAGAAGTTTTAATATCACGGAAAAACATTTATAATAAGAAAGCTGAGTATAACTTTGCACATAGAATTTGATCACAGATTAAAAATTTTTTAAAATATTTTATTTATTTATTTATTTATTCATGAGAGACACACAGAAAGAGGCAGAGGCATAGGAAGAGGGAGAAGCAGGCTCCATGCAGGGAGCCTGATGTAGGACTTAATCCTGGCACTTCGGGATCACCCTCTGAGCCAAAGGCAGATGCTCAACCACTGAACCACCCAGGTGTCCTACAAATTTTAAAAATTGAAAATAAATATCTTGAAAATAAATGCACTAAAATATTAACTATGATTTTCTTGGGCTGGTAATATTATTTTTTTCTATTTTTCTATATCTTTTAAATTAAGAAATAATTTTAAATAAATTATTTTTCCAATGTATCCACCACATTTGGCTGCATTTTAGTTGGTTTTGTATTTGCACTGTGACTTTCTTTTGCATTTTCCCCTTCTTGGAGTTCCTTATTGCCTTTCGTTTTTCTCATTGAGAGACATAGAATGCCTTCTATTATGTCCCTTTATACCCACTCTCCACCCTTCCTCACTCTCTCTGCCTCAGTGGTGTACATCAGCAGGCTACCATACCTGATGGCTTCTAGTTGGGTCTAGCCATAAGGGAGACCAACAGGAGACAAACAGGAGTGGGGAGAATGAGGTCAGTGTATGCATTCTGCTGGAAGCTTGATCTGTGAGGGTGCCTCATCTGGCTTTCTTCTTCTATTGAAGGTCCGTTTCCCTTTTAAGGTAATGTGCTTTTTTTTTAAGATTTTTTTTTTAATTTTAAAAAAGATTTTATTTATATACTTGAGAGAGAGAGCATGAGCCGGGGGCAGGGGCAGAAGGAAGAGAAGACTCCCTGTGGAGTACAGAGCTTAACACAGGGCTCGATCCCAGGACCCTGAGATCACAACCTGAGCCAAAATAAAATAATTGACCACTTAAATGACTGAGCCACCCAGGTGCCCCTAAAGGTTCTATTTTTAAATAATCTCTACACCCAACATGGCGCTTGAACTTACAACCCTGAGATCAAGAGTCACATGCTGTATTGACTGAGCCAGCCAGATTCCCCTCAGGGTAGTACTCTTGGACTTCCCGGCTTTTTGATTTGGTTACTCTTGTCTCTTTGAGCTTAGAGAGAAGGGTGCTAGTCCCTCACTTAACTGCACACTCCTTTCCTCAGTTTTATAAAGAGAACCAAAATTACTGTATCTGTCCCACTCGTTTCCTGTTGGGATCTTAACTGATGCAGTAGGGTTTCAGGAAGGAAGCAAGATTCAGAGGTTGAGGTTTGTTCTCCCATTCTGATTTAACATGACAGAACCAAAAAGGCTGACTGGGCTCTCTTTTTCCAGGTTTGGGGCAATCTTCCCTTTCTGGGGATCAGGCAGGGAGCTCACTACCACATACTGCCCTCATAACCACCTTCCCCCCAAAGCCAAAATTGTAATAACAGTTTTCATTCTGGGAGCACCATATATCCTGGTTGGCTGCTTCAGTTCTCCTCAGTTCAATGTCTTTAAAGAGGAGCCCTCCCCCCCTTTTTAATGTGTGCTTTTGCTTTATTTTTTGTTTGGGTCTGCCAATAAACTTCTTGAACTCTGTGTCCTGGATTGGGAAAAGCGGAGAGGGGTTGTTTCATAACAGCCTCCCTGACCAAGTCTTGTCAGCATAGAACATCAGTCATTTTATTATGTTCACAGATTCTTTGGGTTAAGAATTCAGAAGGGCCAAAGCGGGATTGGCTCTTCTCGGTTCCACAATGTCTGGGGCCTCCACTGGGATCATGAGGGACTGGAACACGTGGGTCTGGAATGACTGGGATTGAACAGCTGGGACTGGAGGAGCCCCTTCTCAGATGGCTTCTTGATCCGTGTGCTTACGCCTGGTCTGGGGTGGCTTACGGAAGACTCACATTTGGAGTCCTGAGCCACCACATGAGACATCTACCTACCCTGTGGATGCTATTCTGGAGAGATTACATGTCCCTGTTTAGGTTGAAAGTTCCAACTGAGCCACGACCTCAGTTTATACTTTCTTTTCCATTATGGAAAAGCAGGATCTAGCTTACTTTTGAACAACTTACTTAAAAAAAAAAGTAATGTTAGTAAATCAGGCTGTCATGCCAAGTCACTAGCAATAGTTTTCAGTTTTTGCCTAGTAGAAGTTCAAGTGTCAAAGGCACATCTGACGTTACCCATCGCCAGTTTATCAAAGCAACGCAGACAGCTCTGATGGTGCGGGAGCAGAATCTGAATACAGCAAACTTTCATAGGGTAGCTTGTCTTGGTTGTGTTCTGTGTACCTTGCTTGCTAGGGACTCCTCAAAGAAAGGCTTTGTTCAGTTTGGATTTCTTCAATATAGTACACAAAGTACAGATAAGTACCATCAGTAATGTTGCTGCCCAACTAAATTCAAACGGAGCTGCAGACCTGACGCCCTATTATCTGAGCAAACCCCAAGAAAGGCTGCAGGTGAAACCAGGACAACAGGCATAACTGGACATCAGTTTCTTGCTGCTGTACCTTGCCTCCATGAATTGGAAGCTATGTATTTCAAACAGGAGGATCTGAGAGTTGCGAGCGTGATGAATTGTTGCATAGCCGACTTAGGCACCACTGAATGTTATCACAGTTTTCTATTTTTTCTCATTTACCATTTAAATAGACTGGGCATGTCTACCAGACTGCGGATGTGTGCAGCCGTGGTGAGGGAGGGCTGTTCTAAAGAGACCGACATTGAGATGATATTTGAGATCCAAAGGGCTTGCTTGCTTTGCCTTTCTTCCTTCCCTCCTTCCCTCCTTCCTTCATTCCTCTGTAGTTAGTATGCTTTCACTTCTGGGAAGTAGAATTGCTACTCAGCCAATAGCCTTCCAGCAGCAGTCTTTTATTATTATTATTATTATTATTATTATTATTATTATTATTTCTTATTTTATTTTTTAGATTTTATTTATTTATTCATGAGAAACAGAGAAGCAGAGATATAGGCAGAAGGAGAAGCAGGCTGCAGGGAACCCCATGCGGGACTCGATCCCCGGACTCTGGGATCATGACCTGAGCCAAATGAAGGCAGATCCTTAACCACTGAGCCACCCAAGTGCTCCAGCAGTCCTTTTTTTATTTTTTTTTAAATTAGATCTGTGAATGAAGCCTGTCTTTATTACATAAGTCTTCTCAATGATAATTTTAACCCAGGATAAGATACTCTGAATTAATGATGGGTTTGAATGGTGACTTTCCTGCCTGTAGGGTTGTAACTTCCTTGAGAGCGAGAGGAAAAGTGTCTCATCTTGAAAGACAGACGGTGCCCAGCATAGTTTTGGCCATGTGGTGGACACTTAGAAATATGTGTTACACAGAAGGGAAATATGGGCTTTCCCTCATCTGCCAATTTGAACAAGATCTTTGTCTTCTGTGTCCTTTTCAATGGCGACAGAACTGGTGGCCTCTAGGGAGTGGGTGGACACTGTTCATACATTTCAGTTGGAAATGGGTTCTTCTGACAGTTTATGAAGAGCCATATCCACGCGGAATTAGATAATTTGGTTACCGCTGTAGTTTTTAGCAAATGATTTTGCATCAGTAGTCCAGTTGGCAAACTCCTGTGTATGTTCAGTGGAAAATCTGTTTTCTAAAGGAGTATCAATGAACTTTTCCTTCTAGTTTTGCTGTATAGGTGGCACTTTTAGCATTTAATGCCCATTTCCATTAATAGAGGGAGTAGTTATCTAATTTATCAACTTTATATTCAGGGCCTTTTTTATTTTTCAATCTATAAACAAAGCTGGTTGTTTACTTGCTTTTCTTTCCTGCGTTTGTGTTTGGATCCTAGATTTAGTGCTATGTTTTGATCAAAGTATTTCCTAGCAGAGCTAGATGGCAGTTGACATGCCATTCATTTGCCACCTGTTTTTAAATGATTGATGGTGAAGTAAAAAAACTAACTGGGGGATAGTTAAGGAGCATCCAAACAGTAACTTGTGGTGACCTATCCATTTTAATATTTTCTGTGGCTCAGAGGCCGCAATTTTGTCATTGTAATGGAGTGATTATATGATATTAAAAGGAAGGGCCTATGCTTGCTACTGAGTAAATTTGTATCTTTGGAAGAAGTAAAAGAATAACCCATCTCACTACAATCTACTTAGTAACAATCTGAAGTGCCTAGGTACTTATGAGATATAGAGTCCATGTAAATAAGAGTACACGTTGTATAGATATAGAAATTTTGTAATTAAGCCATTTTTCCTCCCAGAAGACTGCAGGATGTTATCTCACTAGACATGGTGAAATAGATTTGATAAAGGGATTGTCATTTTCCTTGGGAATAAATTATCAGTAGTGTATTACATTTATTATGACAGGTTTGGCAAACAGAATGCCATAACTGGCTTTGGTCATTAGACTGCATGGATACAAATAGCTTTTTGGAGGACTTTGAACAGATGGAAACCATCAGAGTCTCTTGAACTACTTTGTCCAGTGGGCATGAATTTGGTCTAAGTAATTGATTACCTATCAGAGGAAAGTAGCTATCTCAGTTTTTTTTTTTTAATATATCATAAAGAGACAATTGCTTTTTGTTTTTTGAGAAAGAGAAAAAGAGGGAGGGAGGTGGAGAGAATCTTAAACTGGCTCCACGACCAGCATGCAGGCTGACTGGGGCTTGATCTCACAATCCTAAAAGCAAGACTTGATCCAAAATCAAGAGTCAGATGCTAGCTGAATCACCTAGGCACGCTGACAGTTTTTTTTTTTTAATAAAGGAAAAATAAGTTGGTTTGGATTTTAAGGTTTATTCATAAAAACAATTTTTTCAGCTTTGTTGAGGTAAAATTGACAGATACAGTTGTATGAAAACAATTTGTTTTAAATTCAGGTAGTGAAGTAGAAATCTATTCAACATGAGTCAGTTCTTAGGCTGAACTGTAGGCCTAAAGAAACAGAATATCTACTTTTTCTGAATCAATTTAGGAAAAAGAAGCCTATATTTTTCTCCCCAAACTGGGGCAAGCTGAGCTTTCTGACACGTTTACAATTGTCTTAGATCTTTGAAGAGAGTCCTAGAAATAACGATTAGGGGCTTTGCCTAGACTCTGCTCATTTAACCTTAACAACGGTGCCAGTCAGTTGTACACATCTTCACTGCCCTCTTATTTGCTTGCTTGCTTGCTTGCTTGTTTGTTTGTTTATTTCCTTCACCATCCTTTAAAAACTCCTTTAAAAATTGCTGCCTGAAAACAGGGTCCCTGGCACAGAGCCGTTGGTGAAATGAAGCCTGGGAGTTGACCTGTGTGCCTTGTGTTTGTGCTAATGTTGGCAGGAAGGCCTGGCCAGAGCCTAAGAGCATTTGAGGTTCTCTGGAATGATTGAGGCCTGTGGCCAGAATAAAGCTTTCCCTTGCTGCTGAACTTGTACACAATGAGCAGTTTCCTGTCATTTAACAGGGGAGGAAGAGTAGTGCTCAGCTTCTGAGTTCTGGATGCACTTGGATTCTAGGTCTCCTCCTTGATGAGAACTATGATAAGGTGTGGAACATTACTTTCACACCCTTGTATTTCTGGCCAGCGATTGACTTCTTGATTGCAGAGTGGTCTTTGTTTTCTTTTTCTAAATTAAACTTAATTTTAATTCCAATATAGTTAACATACAGTGTTATATTGGTTTCAGAGTGGTCTTTATCAGTGAGTTCCTGGACTCTCGGTGGGTGGGTGGGTGGGTGGGTGAGAGATGGGGCTCACTAAGAGGCTGTTTCAGGTGTGGTGTCAGGTCATGAGGCTGCATGTCCAATAGCAACATTCTACTAACTGGCCTGTGAATGAGAATCACCAGACACCCAATCACATGGTCTTGCCATTGAAAGCAGGTTCATTTCATACCTTTGGATTAATATATCATTCTTTAAAGGAGGTGGCCCTCTAGGCCGAACCTGGCTTGTTCCACAAGATGATACATGCAATTATTTAAACTGGTTATTTTCTCAGTTGAAATGGTTCTGGAGAATTTACCCTCTTAACGGATAGAGGCAGGAGTTCCAGAGCCTAGGCGACAACCAGTTCCAGAGAAACAAATACGGAAAAGATGTAATGCCCTGATGGAAATCATAAGCTACATAGATGGTTGTTTTCTCCATCATGTGACATCATCAGTATTGTTCTTTACTTGGAACAGAAATGCAGTGCGTGCTGATAAATTTTTAGTATTTGTTTTCATCTGCGCTCATCACCACAAAGAATTAAAGAACATTTTTGTTATATTCAAAAAAGGAACTTCTCATCCCTTCGCTATCACCACCTAACCCGCCTGAACTCACCCCCTGCAGCCCTAGGCAGCTATTATTTTCTGTCTCTATAGATTT
Source organism: Canis lupus dingo (assembly GCF_003254725.2). Taxonomy (NCBI): domain Eukaryota; kingdom Metazoa; phylum Chordata; class Mammalia; order Carnivora; family Canidae; genus Canis; species Canis lupus. The sequence goes on along the minus strand of NC_064245.1, from coordinate 26,148,466 downwards.
GCCTCTTCTGGACATTTTATATAAATGGAATCATGTAATATATAGTCCTTTATGATTGGCTTGTTTCATTTAGCATAATGTTTTAAGGCTCATCCATGTACATATATAGCATGTTATCAGTGCTCTGTTCCTTTTTATGACTGAATAATATTCCATTTTATGGATATGCCATATTGTTTATCCCTTCATTAATTGTTATATATATTTGAGTTGTCTCCAGTTTTTGGCTATTAAAATAATGCCTTCTGTGAACATTCATATGCAAGTTTTTGTATGGACACAGATTTTCATTTCTCTTGGATATACAGCCAGGAGTGGAGAGATGTTATATTTTGCAGTGTTTTTTTCTTTCTTTCTGGAAACTGAAGGGGTTGCTTTCCCATGTAGACTCAGTGTTGGAGAGAGCATTGAAAAGGAGACAGGAATTGTGGGTCAGAGTTCCAGGTCAGCCCCTTACTGATCATTTGTTAGGAAATTCACTCTATTTCCTGGGCTGTAGAATGAGATCGTTTTTATTGGAAAATCTTTTAAGGTCACTTCAAAGTTAAAAGATTTTCCTGAGTGACAATAAAAGGCTCTCAAAATATGAAGGAAAATATTTCCAGAGAGGTCTAAATAATAAACCACACCTAATGTCCCTGGATGGCTGTTTTTGTTTTTGTTTTTGTTTTGTCCTAGTTTGAAAATAACTTGGACTTAAATATTTATTTAGTTAAATGTATGTTTTTCAATAAAAATAAGTAAGTGCTCCTTTAAAAAACCAAATGACTATAGATGAGAATTGTTCAGATTTGTATTACAGACATCTACTTGAACATTTTGTTGTATTTCCTGTCAGACTTTTTTCCACTTGAGGTTGTTTTTTTATTTATTGGAGTGTGATCATACTCAGTTCAGTTTTTTTTGTTGTTGTGGTTGAGATCCTGTTTTGATTACCCACAGACTCTTCTTGTTTTCACTTGTATTCTGATCGGAGGATATTTGAGACTGGAAGTGTTTCGATATAAATGACTTTGGGAAAGCCACAACAATTTTGGAAGTGAACAGGTGTTTCCAAAAGTGTGTTTCAGTTAGAGTAGTGAGTAGAAAGATTTGTACACAGTAGACAGATGTGAGGCTGTATATGAGTTAAAATCAGTTTCATGGCACAGGGCAGCTCATCCATTTCCTCTTCCTGTGTTTTGACTGATTCAGATGCCATCAAAATCACATGCTTATTCTTTTCACAATGTAGTCTGTTCATAGTGTTTCTGATTGTATTTCAAATTTACCAAGTCTTCCCAGAAAACATGCTCCTGGGATTCTTTCCTGTGTTGGAAGGAAAGCTGTTGAATTTAAGTTTCCTTTTGCCTATTTGCTGGTTTCCATACTCAGCAACTTGAGAATTTATGTTGACCCTTTCTGGTTCTTGAGAGACCAGCTGTACGGTAGAGCAGGCCCTTCTTCTCTAGGGGCCAGATGGTCCATTTGTTTCTGGGACCTTTCCCAAGCTGAGTCCTGAGGCTGAAGTTTCCCTTCCTTACTGGCATCAAGGCTTTCAGAGAGCCCCAGTGTTGATTCCTGGGGGCACCATCACCCTCTTCCTGCAGTGGGAGTTAGCTAGGCATGCATTCCCTTACTGCCCCACCCCACTCCCTTTAAAAAAACAACAACAACAAAAAAAAAACGTGTGCCATTAAACCCAACTTTCTCACTTTTGGTTATAGTAAATATTGGTTTGTATTTATTCAGTCAATATTATAGAGCACCTATTATAGGTCAGGCACTGGTAGGCACTAGTATTAAAGAGATCAAAGTCACAGTTCTTGCTTTGATGAAATTTAGTACTATATGCAGAGTCCTTAAACATCTGGCTGGAAAATGTGTGCTTTTAAACAAAATAACAGCCCTGTTTTGAATGAATGTAGACAATTTCCTACAGAAGATTTATATAGCTGTCAGATTAATCCTTACAAAACACACCTTTAATTATCTCATGGGGGGATCCCTGGGTGGCTCAGAGGTTTAGCGCCTGCCTTTGGCCCAGGGCATTATCCTGGACTCCTGGGATCGAGTCCCATGTCGGGCTCCTTGCATGGAGCCTGCTTCTCCCTCTGCCTCTCTCTCTCTCTCTCTCTCTCTCTGTCTCTCATGAATAAATAAATAAAATCTTAAAAAAAATTATCTCATGGTTCCAGTTTAAGAAAACATAATAAATCTCTATTATCTATAGCTTAAAATTTATTTTATTTCTTAGTAATTCCTGCGACTCTTTAAAATTGGATAAATAGATTGAGACAACGCAGAGCCCTTCTGTTAAGTGTTTGGATTCCCTTTGTCCTTTAGGGCTTTTGCCAGTAGACCACGTGCGGAGGAATATCCAGTCAAATGAATGGTAAAGGACATTTTATTAATCTGGGCATACCTCGCTCCTTGAATATGTGAGACAGTGCAGCCGAAGCTTGATATTGAACCTGTGTACTCAGGCCCTGCAAATAAAGAGTGAGGCAAATCCAAGTTTGTTACTGAAAATACTGCCGTGTACAGAAATCCTTTACTTGTAAGAACTCATGCAATTCTCACAGTAACTATGTGAGGTAGCCAAGGCAGTTACCCACATTTTTAGATGAGAAAGCTGAACCACATAGAAATTAAGCAACTTGCACAAGGATATATGTAAGTTCGCAAGGGACATTAATGTGACCTGAACCCAGGGAAGCTGGCATTAGGATGAGCGAGGTTGACTGTTAAGATCCACCACCTCTCCATGAGGACTGCTAGCCTCACGCTCTTAGTTGCAGGTACAACACAGGTGGAAGTGTGACCTCTTGCTGCTCTTCAAAGCAGTGACCTCACCCACAGAGGAAGACAGCTCACTGACTGTCAAATGCTGAGCAAGCAGGTCACATGGGCCTCCCTCATTTGGGAGGGGGTGAGTAGGGGATGGATGCATAAGTTGGAAGAGCAGCAAGACTTCCACATCCCTTGGTGGTGGCAGTAATGAGAGGTTCTAAAAGTGCCATCCACAAGGGACCTCTGCCTCATACTTGCCAGTCTGCTCACACTTAGATTTCATAGTCTGGATCATCCTTCTTATCTGGGACTTAGCCTTTGGGAGAGACCCAGATGTATTTTGATCTATTTGCTCAATGAGCTCTTGGAACATTTACTGTCTTCCTCAATGGTAAACACTCCCTAATAGGACAAAAATCTAATAGGCATGGTCTAATATACAGGATCGACTATCGCAAATGTATATTAATCTGAAAAAAAATGAAGATGATGGTTGCTATTTTCATACAGCTTATTTTAGCACTTTGACACATCTTGCACTGCTATTTAATCTTTTTTTAAAAAGGGATTTTATTTATTCATGAGAGAAACAGAGAGAGAGAGGCAGAGACATAAGCAGAGAGAGAAGCAGGCTCCATGCAGGGAGCCCAATGTGGGACTTGATCCTGAGACTCCAGGATTACGCCCTCGGCCAAAGGCACACGCTCAACCACTGAGCCACTCAGGCGTCCCCCTGTTTAATCTTATATTGTTATTTAATTGATTTGTGAGTGCTTGATTTGGCTCTTTGGCTGAATTGCAATGTCCTTCAGACCAGAATGTGGTGAAATACATATATATATATATATTGCATACCTGCAAAGTGGTTGATAAATATCTAATGGATTTCTTCCTCCATTCTTCTTTCTCTTTTTCCCTCCTTCTCTCTTTTCCTTTGGTAGCACTAATGTCTCTAAAGCCATTGATGTTAAGATTAGTCATGAGGATAGAAATGGTTAAGGCAGCAGATAGGAGCATTATAAAATTCAAGGACAGAATAGAACTGTGTAGATTTGATAATTTTGGGGAGTTTGTTTTCTGGACATGTTGTCTACCCAGGATCCAGCCCATCTATTTCTTCCTTCTCATGTGGTCTGTCCTTTGGTGGGTCCACTTAGAGTAGACCTCTGAGTCAGAGTCCTGAGTTTTGGACTCATGCAACCTGGTTAGCTTTGCCACATATAAAGTTTTCATGACAGAGAATAGGGAACAGAGTGTGGGTGGAGAGTATGAGTCCATTACTTCTCCTGGGCCTACAGCTTAGGACACATGCCCAAGCAGATTGGGAGTGGCCATTATGCCTCTATGAGCCTATATCCTCATCTGTAAAATGGGGCTAACTCGTGGGTCCTTGTGAGCATTCAATGAGAAAATGCAGAAGGAATCTTAGCACGATGCCTGGCATATGTTAAGCACTGAATAGATGTTCATTATTATTATTATGCCCAGCCATGTAGGCATAAATATTTTCATATGCTGCCCAGGTTAAAGAAGCTCTCCTGAGAGTGTAAGCTCTTAGACGGTTGGGAATAGTCAGTTGCTTATAATTTCTAGTTAGAGTACCACAGATGGAGCCACTCAGTTGCTGAAATGGTGGTGTGAGTATCGTTGAGTAGCTATCAGATCTGTCATACACAGCCTCACATCAACTGTGGCAAATAGGTGGAGCAAAGATCCCTAAAGAAAATTTAAAAACAGATTTAAAAAAATAAACTACTCATATCTTTTGCTTATTCATGAGAATCTCAACCAGTTGACTAACTCAAAATTCAAATAAAGATTTTATGTACCAAGATGTTATGGGGAATAATTGAAGACCTTCTAAATGTTTCAAAAATAGGTAACTACATTTAGATAAACAGTAGTATATCCTTTCTATATAACGTCATACAAGCTTTATATAAATGTTTACCACATTTTAAGTAACATGGAAAAAGTATTTTGGTTATCATGTGACGTGAGAAACACTGGAATAACATTGCATATATGCAGCATGTGCTCAACTATATTAAGATGGTTTTAGAAAATAGGCTGGAATGAAATACATCAGAATTTAACAGTGGTTATTTTTGAATGATGTTGGGATTATGGATGAATTTTCCCCTCCAATTTTACTTCTCTATACTTCCTATATTTACATGATATATATGTATTATTTTCGTGGATAAGAAAAAAATAAACTTTTCCAGAAGGGGTAAGTAATGTTCATAGGTGGTAGACAAAAGCCGTGGTATTTGGCTTGCATTTTCATGATGGAAAAAAAACACACACACACACACACAAATGCATAAGGCACAGACTGGATTATTTGCTATATATTCTCTGAAGAGAAATAAAATTTAGCATAAGCTGAATTAAAGACAGAGTACTTTGGAGAATTTGAGAGAGTTTTCGTTTTTTGAAGATTTTAGAGAGGCAGCAAAAATACAAAGCTTAAGCTAATGCACGCCCATGTCCGTGTCTCAGTTTTCTTTTCCAGCCCAGAAGTTTGGTCTTCTTAGCCATTCTGATTATTGGAGGTTTGAGACTGTCATCTTCTTCTAAATGTCTGACAGCTATAAGCCTTAAGCTATCAGCAAATGAAGTGAAAATGTATTTTTGATATTAAAAAATCTTTCTAGGGAAAGAGGCCCAGCAAAACCATCAATAATAGTTCACATTTAGGCAACATTTTAAGCTCCCTTTCTAATCCTCCTCCTATGGTATTTAATAGCCAGGCATGTTCACCAGATGTGCTTCAAGTCCTTTTATTTACATAAATGTTTCCAGCAATTCACTGTATATTTTTCTACTTATAAATAAATATGTACCAAATAGCCTTCCTCTTTTGGCTGTGCTTCAACATATTTGTTTGTTTTAAAGCTGGAAAATGCCTATTAGGCCCTGAGTATCTTTATGTCTTTTCCACACATAGAACTCTATTTGTCTTTTTTTTTTTTTGCTTGCTTTTTTTTTTTTTCAGATTTTATTTATTTATTCATGAGAGAAACAGAGAGAGAGAGGCAGAGACACAGGCAGAGGAGAAGCAGGCTCCATGCAGGGAGCCCGACGTGGGACTCGATCCCAGGTCCCCAGGATCATACCCTGGACTGAAGGCGGCGCTAAACCACTGAGCCACCTGGGCTGCCCTTTATTTGTCTTTAAAATGAATATTCTCATTATGGCTAATTTGGAAAATGCATAAAATGTATGAGTAAGAAGATAGAGGTGCCTGGTTGGCTCAGTCACTGGAGCATGTGAGTTTTGGTTTCAGGGTCGTGAGTTCGAGCCCCACATTGAAGGTAGAACTTACTTTAAAAAAAAAAAGCAGATGCTTACTCAGGGGTAGCTACTGTTAACATTTTGGTATGTTGCCTTCCCCTTATTTTAATAACGCTTTTTCATAAGTGCTAATTCTGTATTTATTCTCTAGCTTGCTTTTATTGCCTGTCTTATTCATATTGGTACATATGGAACTCTTTTTTTTTTTTTTTTGGAACTCTTTTAAACTACTGATGCATGGTATGCTGTAGTTTAATTAGCCATCCTTTTATTGATAGACATTTAGATTGTTGCTTCTTTTGCTATTGAACGGTATTGGAATGAACATACTTCTACGTGCTCTTTGAGCACATTACTTTTTTTCACGGAAGTAGAATTACTTGATGATGGGATATGCTTTAAAATTTTCTTTTATTTACTATGTGTTTTCAGTATATTTCTTTATGCACTTACAGACATACACATTATATATAAAAGATATTACATATACTTCCTTTTTCCCCCCAAATTTTATTTTTTTTAAGATTTTATTTATTTATTCATGATAGAGAGAGAGAGAGAGAGAGAGAGAGAGAGAGAGGCAGAGACACAGGCAGAGGGAGAAGCAGGCTCCATGGAGGAGCCCAACATGGGACTCGATCCCGGGACTCTGGAACCGTGCCCTGGGCCAAAGGCAGGCGCCAAACTGCTGAGCCAACCAAGGATCCCCAACTTTTATTTCTTTATTTGACAGAGAGAAAAAGAGAGAGAGAGAGTAAAAGCAAGGGGAGCTAGCTATAGGCTGAGCTGGGAGCTTGACAGGGGGCTCCATCCCAGGACCATGGAGATCATGCCTGAGCTGAAGGTAGACGCTCAACCTACTGAGCCACCCAGGCACCCTATTTATTTTTCTTTTGAATTAAAGGACTGGTTGCATTAGTCTTATTGGTTTTAATATCAATTTTTTTACTTATTAACACAATATTGATCTCTTTCCATTGCGTGTCATATGTTCAAAAGGAGTCTAGTGTTATAGGTGGTCTGAACTTTTGGAGGAAATCCACAAATACCTGGAGATAGGACTATGAATTTACCTTCTCTCATCCTAACTTTCTTGTTCTTTTCTTCTTTCTTTCTTTCTTTCTTTCTTTCTTTCTTTCTTTCTTTCTTTCTTTCTTTCTGTGAGAGAGAGCTAGCGTGCAGAGTGTAGGGCAGAGAGAGAGGAGAGAGAGAATCCCAAACAGGCTGTACGCCCAGGGCCTGATCTAGGGCTCGATCTCATAAACCAGAGATCACGACCCAAACCAAAACCTAGAGATGGATGCTTAACCAACTGAGACACTCAGGTGCCCCTTACAACCTAGTCTTTAAATAACTTTAAATTTTGTTATTATTTTAAACTTTAGTAAAATTGTAAGAGTCATACAAAGAGCTCTTTATATGCTCTTTACTCAGATTCCCTAGTTCTGAACATTTTGCCCCATTTACTTTCTCTCTTTCTCTCTTTCTGTATGTGTGAGTTCATAATTGTCTCTGCTGGAAGATTAGTTTAATAAAAGCTACTCTGCCAAATTGAAACCAGAAAATCATTTAAAATTTTAATAGATATTGTCAAACAGTTCTTCTAAGTCAGTTCTTATCAATGTTTTCTCACCAGTGTTTATCGATGTTTTCATATCTCCTTATGTTCAGTAATACTTACATTGTAAAGCTGTTTTCATAGTACCCTACCTGATGGATGAAAATCATATTTCAGTATTTTAATTGGCATTTTCTAAGGTCTAGTGAGGTTGAGAATATTTTCATTCCATTGGAAGGTTTTCTTTTTTTAAAAAAACTTATTTATTTATTTATTTATTTATTTATTTATTTATTTATTTATTTGAGAGAGAGTGAGCAGAGTGAGCAAGAACACGAAGGAGGAGGGGCAGAGGGAGAGGAAGAAGCAGGCTCCCCATAGAGCAGGGAATCTGATGCGGGGCTTAATCCCAGGATCCCGGGATCAGGACCTGAGCTGAAGGCAGATGCTTAACGAACTGAGCCACCCAGGTGCCACTGGAAGCTTTTATTTTCTATTTTGTAATTTGCTTATTTGTAGTCTTACCTATTTTCCTATGGGTTATTTTCCTTATTGATTATGCATAAGAATTATAATTAATTGTCAGTAGTTTGCATCACAAATAACTCCTCATAGTCCATTTTTTCCTTTGCTCATGTATCTTTTATCTTACAAAAGCATTAAATTTTATGTAAACTTTATCTATCCTTTATGTTTCTTGCTCTTTTTATGCCAGTGCTTTTCTAGGTATAGATATTAATTTCTTTTTACAAAATTTGTTTCATACTCAGTTTCTGAACTCTGTCTTCCCTGTGGTAGGCAGCAACTGAATTCTGCTAGTGTGTATTCCCTGCTTTGACACTTAATATGTAAAATAAGAACTATTCCTGGGAGTATTCTTGAACTATTCTTAGCAAACATGATTATTAATTAATTCATTAATTGACTAATTAGAGTTTGAAATTATTTTTATTTTATTTTAGTTCCAGTTAGTTAACATACAGTGTAATATTAGTTTCAGGTGTACAGTACTTCAACACTTCCATATATCACCCAGTGCTCATCATGACAAGTGAACTCCTTAATCCCCATCACCTATTTCATCCCCCCATCAGTAGCCATCAGTTGGTAACCATCAGTTTGTTCTCTATAGTTAAGAGTCTGTTTTTTGGTTTGTCTCTCTCTCTTTTTTTTCTGTTTGCTCATTTGCTTTGTTTTTTAAATTCTACATGAGTGACATTGTATATTTGTCTTTCTCTGACTGACTTCACACAACATTAGAATCTCTAACTCCATCCATGAGAAGATTTGTGACAGATGGGAAGATTTCATTCTGTTTTCCGGCTGAATTATATTCCATTGTACACCACATCTTCTTTATCCAGTCATCAATTGATGGACACTTGGGCTGCTTCCGTATCTTGGCTATTGTGAATAATGCTGCCAAAAACATAAGGGTGCATATGTATCTCTTTGACTAAGTCCTTTGTAAATACGCAGTAGTGAAATTATTGGATCATAGGGTAGTTCTATTTTTACTTTTTTGAGGGGCTTAGATATTATCTTCCACAGTGGGTGCACTAGTCTGTGTTCCCACCAACAGTGCACGAGGGTTCCTTTTCCTCCACATCTTCGACAACTCTTGTTCTTTGTTTTTGATTTTAGCTCTTTTTACCAGTGTGAGGTGATTCTGCTGTAGTTTTGATTTTCCTTTCCCTGACGGGCAATGTTGAACGTCTTTTCGCTGTCTCTTGGCCATCTGAATGTCTTCTTTGGAAAAATGTCTGTCCATGCCTTCTGCCCATTTTTTAATTGGATTATTTGTTTTTTGGGTGTTGGGTTTTTTAAGTTCTCTCCCTCTTTTTTTTTTTTTTTTAGTTTCAAAAATTTTGTCTTTTAAAAATTAACATGTACATAAAAGGAAACTGAAAAACACAAGAAGCAAACAAAGTCATCCATAATCACTTGCAGTTTATAGTTTGGCTTCTAGGTCCCATGAGTGTATCTATACAACTGAGCATTTTATTTTATTATTTTGGTTTTTTAAAAAGATTTTATTTATTTATTCATGAGAGGCACAGAGAGAGAGAGAGAGAGAGAGAGAGGCAGAGACAGAAGCAGAGGGAGAAGCAGGCTCCTTGCAGGGAGCCCAGTGTGGGACTCGATCCTGGGACCCCAGATGCTTAGGCAGACGCTTAACCGCTAAGCCACCCAGGCATCCAATAACTGAGTATTTTAATGTAAATAAGATCCTACAGTTATGTATCATTTTTACACACCATGAATGTTTACCATTTCAAAGTCTCAAAGCTATGAGTATTTCGTTAACCAACAAACACTACACCAACTCAACCTGAAAGGAAAAAATATAATCCTACTTTTCTTGGCGACAAAAATTTCATAAAAGACAAAAATGGCAACAGGCCTCTAGATAAAGATATGGGCAGAATTAGAGTTAAAATACTGCATTGTCTTAATGTTCAATTAAAAATGAGATTTAAGGTAACAAAGTATGCAATGCATAATGCTTCTAAAAGAATTCATTATCCAATCTGTACTATTCAAATATTAACAAGGACGTATGTTTCCATTGAATCACATAATATATTCCTACAGTACAGCCAAAAGAGATGCACACACATTAATGGTTATTGTTAAAATGTAGGTACGAACACATCTGCATACATCTTTCCCTCTATACTTCCTTCTGCCCCTCTCCTGCCAACCTAATGAATAAGTCCAGATGTACATTTCTCAGAGATGTCCAAGGTGCTTCTTTCCTATCAGTTATAACAAAAAGAAACTTATACATTGGTTAATTTACTAGCTGTACATTTTATCATACATTATCACCTCAGGACATCTGGAAAGCTTAGATGTTGCAAAATAATGAACCTGTCCACAAAAAACACAGGTATTTTACAAAAATGCACATATAGACTTATCATTATAACCTAAAACTGTCTTCTAGGTATAGAGATACTAGCAAAAAAACCCTTCTCATCATAAGTTTTATAAGTTCTTTATCTATTTTGGATACTCACCCTTTATTGGATTTGTCATTTACAAATATTTTCTCCCATTCTGTACATTGCCTTTTAGTCTTGTTGTTTCCTTACCTGTGCAGAAGCTTTATAAGTTGATTCAGTCCCAATAGTTTATTGTTGCTTTTGTTTCCCTCACTTCAGGGGGCCTATCTTGAAAAAAGTTGCTGGCAGATGCCAGAGAAGTTACTGCCTGTGCTCTCTTCTAGGATTTTTCAGGTTTCAGGTCTCATATTCAGGTCCTTAATTCGCTTTGAGTTTATTTTTGTGTGTGGTGTAAGAAAGTGGTCCAGTTTCATTCTTTTGCATGTTGCTGTCTAGTTTTCTCAACATCATTTGTTGAAGAGATTTTTTTCTCCCCCGGATAGTGTTTCTGCTTTATTGAAGGTTAATTGACCGTATAATTGTGGATTTATTTCTGGATTTTCTCTTCCATTCCATGGATCTGTGTGTCTGTTTTTGTGCCAGTAACTTACTGTCTTGATTATTGCACCTTTGTAACATAACTTGAAATCCAGAATAGTGGTGCCTCCAGCTCTGTTCTTCTTTTTTAAAATTCTTTGGCTACTTGAGGTCTTTTGTGGTTCTGTACAAATTTTAGGAGTGTTTGTTTTAGTTCTGTGAAAAATGTCGTTAGTATTTTGGTAGGGATTACATTAAATATGTAGATTGCTTTGGGTAGTATAGACATTTTGACAGTATTTATTCTTCCAGTCCATAAACATGGGATGTCTTTCATTTTATTTGTGTCATCTTGAATTTCTTACATCAGTATTTTATCGTTTTCAGAGAACAGGTCTTTTACCTCTTTGTTTAGGTTTATTCTTAGGTATCTTATTATTTTTGATGCAATTGTAAATAAGATTGTTTTCTTAATTTTTCTTTCTGCTGCTTCATTATTGGTGTATAAAAATGCAATAGATTTCTGTACTTTGGTTTTGTATCCTGTGACTTTACTGAATTTCGTTTATCAGTTGAAGCAGTTTTTGGGTACAGTCTTTTGGGTTTAAATATGTAGTATCATCATCTGCAAATAGTGAAAGGTTTACTTCTTTCTTACCCATTTTGATGCCTTTTATTTCTTTTCCTTGTCTGATTGCTGTGTCTAAGACTTCCACTAATATATTGAATAAAAGTGGTGAGAGTGGACATCCTAGTATTGTTCCTAAACTTAGGGGAAAAGCTCTCAGTTTTAAATCTTAGGATGATCACATTTCCCAGTACTGGACTTTTTTTTTTTAATTACAATTTAAAAAGGTGGTCTTAATGTACTAATATGCATTTTTTTTCATATTTTCATGTGCTTGTGTTATTTTTTGTTTGTTTTCATTTGTAGGCATCTGAATATTATATTCTTTTTCCAACATTTCTATTAGGGTGTTTGGCTTTTCCTTATTGATTTAGAAAACTTCTTTATATTAAACACATTAATCCTTTTATATTATTCTAGTTTTGAGGTTTGCTCAATGAATTTAAATATTAATAATTATTGCTGAATAGTTACCATCTAAAATATAAAAAATGAAATAAGAATTTAAATGACTTTTTTTTTTGGTCACTTTTGCAACAGTGCTTCTGATTAAAAAACATCAATGCAACTGTGGTTTCCTGTTAATCTGATATATGTAGCTGATGATTATCAATATAAAACTGATACAATGTTATAAAAGACTTTCCTTCTTAAAAGTCTGTCTCATTATCCACATTTTTCCTGCCCATGTTTTGGCATAACCATGGTCCCTCTTTGACAGGGCACCTCAAGAATAGGCTTGCAACAAGCAATCTGTCGGACTTACTGTCTCTGTCAAAGTATTTTCCTTTCTGCTAAGTGGCACTAACTACCCTGGGCATTAACAGCATACATTTTTTATTGTCTATAGCTTCCACACAATGAGAATGTGGTTGGGAAATGGGAAATAAAATCAATGGTTGAAATGAGAAAGTGATGAAAATGGTATGAAGTAAAAGAGTTTTGTGGATTTCATTATTTAGAATTTTGGAAGTTTGGGGCTCTAGATTAGTTCATGAGAAAGCAGGATGGAATGGATATTGGCATGGTGATAAAGTTTAGTCATCTTTCTATGAGAGAAGGCTGTGACAATGGTGACTGAATTTTCAAGTGTACTCAGTCCTTGGCTCTAGGCTGACCAGAGTTAGATGTCTCTCCCTTGAGATAGTAAGTAAACGGGAAGGCTAGAGGTGGGATGAAGTCAATCACACAGATCAGATGTTATCTTCAACAACATCCATCCCTGTCTGGAGTAGAAAGATGAAAGAGAGGAACTTATAGGAGACTTAATGAAGTCTCACATGAGAGAAATCATTGCTTTTCCCTTGCCAGTCAGGGATGATGACTTCAGCCACAATGCATCATGCTTACTTTTTCACAAATTTCAGTATACTTGATGATTATGGGAGTTCGGATTCCTTGATTGATGAAAAGTTTCTCTGTTCCAATTTTTATATGATAGCTTCTTGAAGATTTGAAGAGCAACCAAATATATCAAGTTCTTTTAGCCATTCTTAAAATGACAGGTTTTTTGGCATCTTATCTTTGTCATTCTTAAACGGGCACAGTTTAATTTAACTCTGTTCTTTATGAAATTTGGAAGCCAGACACAATGTGTTTTTCCTGTTGTAGAAAACCACAGTAGGAGGCATTTAAACTCTAAGTCCTTGAGCTGGTTTCTAAGTTAAATTCTTATTTAACTAAAACCTAAAATATACTTAATAGAAGAGTATATATTCTGAGTCAGTTCTTAAAAATTGATATTACAACATAAGTGTGGATTTTACTTTGCCATAATTATTATTTCAAATTCACAATCAATGTATTGGCTTTGTTGGGACAAATTGTTAAACTCTCTCGTGCCATTGAAGCTTCAAAATATAACGCCTCTCTAAATCTTTGGGAGAATTAAGAATCTTTGCATCGCGAATATCAAACAACCACAAAAAAGTCCTCAAGAACAAAACAACCAATAACCAACACAACAAAAACAGTATGACGTCTTCTTAATTACCAAGTATCTAGTGTGCTGGCTAATGATTTTAATACATCCTTTTCTTCTTTTCCCCATGTACTTTTATCTGAGAACACTGGAGAAAAAGGAAAGAGTATTTGAATTACACAGATGTGTGGATCTGGACCAAGTCCAGTGTCCCAGGCAGACTTGAGATGACTGGTTTCCAGGTGAGATCTGTCAATTCCACCCCCACAGGAATGCCAACACGTACTTCGTGCCTTCCCAGGCACTTTGATATCTATTATTGCATTTGCTCTTTACCCTGGGGATTAGTAGAAGTGGCCTTATCTTCTCGTTGGCCCAAGAACAAACTGAGCACAAGAAGAACTTGTCATAGTTCACACTTTGTCTCCAGAGGCAGGAGAAAAAACCTGATGTCTCCTAGCCTGGGGCTCTTTCTTCTGAATCACACTGCGTACTTGGATGCTGGTGTGAATCTGTGAAGTCGGCTTGCCCTGAAGTAAATATGCCCATGGCAAGGCCTCCAAATCTCAGAGTTGCGAAGGCAGTAAACCAACAGGGAGGAGAGAAGCCTTCAGCATCTTAAATCTTTGTGTCTAAGAAGACCTGGAGAAGGTAGTTGGATGATTTGACATGTTTTAACTATGAAGAGCTTCACCATATAACTATGATATGAAAAGATGGAGTCTATAAAGTAGTTGGGAAATCAGCCTCCTTTAATTTACACAGAATCTTCTTTGGAGCTAAAAGTGCCTATGGGAGAGAGCTGTGGTAAAGAAATGATCCCAGTAGATAAAAACAATCACTAAGGCTGGAGAGTAAAATATTTTCTCTCCTAGATACCAGTGGAGCTGCATCAAGGGAATAAAGCTTTAGACTTTTCTTCAGTTAGTGCCTCACCAGCTGGCATAATGGTAAGCAGATGCCGTGGGCAGAGAGGTACCTTACAAGTGACATTTCAATGACAGGAATACAAGGGAGTGAGAATTTGAGGAGGAAAATTTTATCAAGAAGCTTGAAGTATTTCTCCCCCCCCTTTTTTTTATATCCACCTTACTATTATTCTCAGTCTCTTATCTCTCATGCGACGGCAGAGGCCGCACGTCAGACTTAGAGTGATCTGTCTCTGCCTCTAGGGCTTAGGGATGGGGTACTTTTCTCTTTGAAGGGCCAGTCATATACTGGGAAAACATTAATTGGAGTTCCTGCGCATGTTAAGGATAGCTCAGTTGTCAGGTTGGGTGAAGTTGAACTTCTCAGAGTCAAAATGAGTAGTATAAGAGCACATAAAGCTCAATTTCATCAGTATATCGAATGTTTAGAGTGTATGTCATTTCCACTCTACAAGCTGTTACAGAAAGAAAGAGAAAGAGCAGGAGCTAATGAATCACAGGATGAATAACAGGACCACATAGTTCATTATCACTTTGGAAATGGATCTAGACCACTGTACACAGCTTTATTAATCTCCATATCCTAAACACTTGGAGTCTCCCCTTTGACTGGGATGGATGGCCATAGCAACCCATGAGGGTAATGAGGAGAAATATGCTGTGGGCTGCAAAGGGCCACATTTCCAGGGACTCAGAGGCCAGACCCCAAGGCCTGGTGAGGGTAGAGAGCTCTATCCCATGTAGAGCCTTGCTGTGATCCCAGAGGTACTGTCACCCAGGCTGCTGTGCTATCAGGATCCCTAGTCCCATGGATGTAAGTCACCTAGCCAGGGACAATTTGGAAGGCACCCATTCCTTTATCTATCCTGTGTCTGACCTACAGGGTCAGGCCACTGGGAGGTCCAGAGGAGAAGACCACTGAGGGTTCCTGTGGGGCATCTCCCATTCCTCCTCCCTGGCAGGGGCAGTGGAAAAGGGATACTTGGAGGATTTTCTGACTTAGTGGTTGATGACAGAGGGTTGGTGTTGGTTCTCTTAATCAAAAAGTGAAAAATTTCAAGGACTTACGTAGTAATTTAAAACCCTACAGTACCATCCAAATAATAGCATGCATGGAACAGCATTTTTAAAAGGAGATTATTTTTTCTGCTGTGTACTTTTAAGAAAACCACGGTAGTTTTTAATCTGCCTTGAACATTAATGATTTGATCAATGTAATTTACTTTCTCTTGATATATAGGTTCTATTAAAAAGATCTGAACATAGTTTTTAAAATAGGTGTCTTTATTGCTGATTATATAGCTGAAGGTATCTGTTGTAAGTGGCTCAAACACTTTAAAAATGGAATGAGCATTTTTTGGGGCTATATAGCTGTGTTTAGTGTAAATGATTTAAACAATATAGTAATGTAGAAAGTGGAAGTGGTCCTGTAGTACTATCCCTCAGCAATTGCCACAGTTAGCTATAAATTTGTTTCTAACTTGCAGGAGCTTAGGGACCAGAGTTTTAAGTGAGCTTGTGTTTTCATATTGGGTTACATTTGTTCTCTCTGCAAAAACACATAGCATTAAACGGCAGCAAACCCATTATAATAACAACCAGAAAAATGAAAATCGTACAAAGCTACAAAAGGTACCAAAAAGACCCTGAACATTTAAATGTACTAGATCTGTTCATTCTGTTGTCTTTCTGGTATTTTATGGTCATTGTAGGTAGGGGGTAAGAACCTTTGGTGAATCTGCCAGCGTATGGTATCTGCTCTTATTGCTCTTCTGTGTTTGTGAGATCATTATGGTGTTCTGACTTTTCATACTTAGGATCAAAAGATATATTGGTAGTTTAAGCAGTCTTTTTAAATCCCTTCTCTAGATGGCTACCTGGATATGATTATATAGTCATCAAATTTATCATCACATGCGGCTGTTTGAAGAAAACTTATTAATTTAATTATACCTCATGTTTCTTTACTGATGATTATTTGTTTATCAAACAGTATTGGGGGCTTTGTGTGTGCCTAGCACAGTGCTAGGATGTGAGAAGAGGGTACACGGGGTTACTAAGACCCAGAGGACAGAGTGACTCTTTTTTGCTAGAAGATGCCAAGGAGGGATTTTAGAGGATTGACATTTCAATGACACGAGTCATGAAAGTTTGGTAAGAACTTGTAGGTGGAGAAGAGGCTGGGGATGAAAGAAGAAACAAGGTGTGTCATGACAAAGATACACTTTACATTTGTTAAGTGCCCACTGTGTGCCGAATGCTGCCCGTCAGCTGATTTGATCCTGTAAGGTCTTTGTCCTTGTCCTTGTTATGCCCAGGAAGAAACTCAGGCTCAGAAAAGTAGTGTGACTTGCCCAAGTTCTTGAGTTACCACTTGGGGTCAGGATTCACACCGGTGGTGCTGGCCATAGCATGAGGCTGAGGAAAGAGCCCGTCTTCCTGTGGGAGGGATACCCTGGTGTGGCTGCAGTGCAGCAGAACCACAGCACCACCAGACTACAGCCGGCACCAGCCAGAAGAGAGTCCTCCAAGAGAGCCTTGGTGAAACCACGTGTGAGGGTGATGAGGAGGAGTTGAAGAGGACTTTGGGGTGCCTAGTTGGGGCAACCATTGAATAAAGATTCACTGGACAGAGAAAAGACAAGAGGAGAAGGAATAGTTGTGTGGGCAGACGGGAGGAGGAGGAGGCTTGGGGGGGTAGAAGGAAGAGAGGGAAGTTAATGAATTCAGTTTTGGATCTGACTGAAATGCTGTCTATAGGAGAAATATGGGGCTGGCACCTGGAGAGAATCTGCCTGGAGAAATCGATTTGGGCGACAGGTGAGGATATCTTGGGAGAAAAGGAAGAGAAACTCACTGTCATTGTAGATGCCGAATTTAAAGACATAATTTTTTGTAGTTGAGCTAAATTTGTTAAGTGAACTCCTGGAAATGCAACATGTGCGCCTCAAAGCCGTCATCGTTATGCCGTGGGACATGGCCTAACCTTTGCATGTACTCTGCTAATATAATTGCCTTGCTGTCTTTGAAAGGTGACTTTTAATTGGGTTTCAGAGTAGCAGTTGCTGGCGAGGGCCTGGTTGCAGCCTTTCAGTTTTGGGCCAGTTCATTGAGCGTTTCCTCTCTCTCGACTGGACACCTGGGCTTGGACAGTAGCCAGCAGTTACTGAAATGCCATCACTTACAGGATTGACCTTTAAGACACTGATTTGTTATATTATTGAGTTTTAACATTTTTTCCTCTCAAATTTAAGTGGAGCTTTATTGAATACCGTGCTAAACTCAATTCTTCTCATTCTCTGTGGCCTTTTCATCAAGTTATTGCCCCCTGGTTCCTAGCATTTAGTCCTCTGGCTGGACAAGAGGCTTAAGAACTAAAGACAGCTTGCCATTTATGGGGCTTAGGACTGTCCGTGGGAAGCGTGGTGGATTATCACACAGACATGACTCAGAGTCCTCAGTGGACTGATGATTTATGCTCAGGTAACCTGAGAAGTCTCTTAGTCATTTTTTTTTTTTTTTTGTAAAATTGTGCTGAAAATTGTTTTTCTTAAGTTTTAATTTTAATTCCAGTGAGTTAACATACAGTGTGGTATTAGTTTCAGGTGGACAATAGAGTGACTCAACACTTCTGTGTGTCACCCTGTGCTCATCACAGCAAGTGCCCTTTTTAATCCCCATCACCCATTTACCCATTCTCCTACCCACCTCCCTCCTGGTAACCATCAGTTTGTTCACTGTAGTTAAGAGACTGTTTTTTGGTTTGTCTCTCTCTCTTTTCCCTTAAGTTGGAAATTTTTATCTCTAGGATTTTTGTCCCAAAGTTTTTACATTCATTTGAAGAAAGTGAGTACATAACTGTCACACTGAATAAACAAAACTTTGGGGGTGGGTGGGAAGGTGGGATGAAAGAAAGAACTCTGGCTTTGGCTCGCCCTTAGAGCAGCTCTGTGGCACTGGTTCTTTTTATGCCCTAGGAAGACATTCTGGGTAGGTCCAGTCTATTTTTGATCATTTTCGTATAATAAAAAGCTTGCCAGGGGTGTCTGCCTTTGGCTCAGGTCATGATCCCAGACTCCTGGGATCAGGCCTCATGTTAGGCTCCCTGCTTAGGGACTTTGCTTCTCTCTATCCCTCTGCTCCTCCCCTCAGCTCATTCTCTCTCTCTCTCTCTCTCTCCCCCATATAAATAAATAAAATCTTAAAAAAAAAAAAACTCACCAGTCACATTTCCTTTCCAGACAGTCTCAGTTTGGTAATTAATATGCCGACCTCAAATAGACTGGTTTAAAGTGAAAGCTTCTCCCCTGGCACAGATTTCAGATTCAGTTTGTCAAATTCTACCAAAAATAAAGACTGATGAAATTATAGATTAATTTACTTAATAGAGATGATAAACACATTTTCTTAGATTTAGCCTTAAGTTACTTGTATTTGTTGTTGCAAATGCTGTATTTTCAAAATTAAGCTTTGAGTCTGTTGATATTATACCAAAGTGCAATAAATTTTTGTGTATTGATTTTATATCTAACAATTTTATCCACTGCTCTTATTCTAATAGTTTCTCAATGAACTTTTAGTACAGGCCTATCAGCTGTGAAAAATTTTTCCCCTTGCTTCCCATTTATTGTGCCTTTTTCCCTTCATTTTTCTATACTGCCCTCCAGGTAGAATTAGTGAATAGAAGCACTGATAACTGCCATCTTTTTCTTATTTTTGATCTTAGAAGGGCTGCTAGTACTGTACACCAATGGGTAAAATGTTGGTGAAATTTACTCATTTACACTGAGTAAATTTTTGCTCGGTATCTTTTATTAGGTTTAGAAATTTCAGTAAGGAATTTTAATTGTGTGTCTGTGTAGAGTCTTATCAAATTACCTTTTCCATATCTAGTGAGGTGTTGTGGGTTGACTCTTACAGAGGGTGTTAAGATGCAACCTATTGTATCTTCTAGGTGCAAAGTCATTGCCAAGTGGACTAGGAGTGATATTACGTTTTGAAATAGGATTTACATAATGCTGATGCATTTTTAAAACATAGACCCATGTAGGGAAATAAATGTATTTTATGGTCATGCTTGAAAACTAAAACTAAACTTTGTTTTTCTCTCCAGTACTACTTTACCGTTCTTTTTGGCCATGAAGGTCAGAAACCTCTGGAGCTGCGCTGTGAGGAGGAGCAGGACGGTAAAGAGTGGATGGAGGCCATTCACCAAGCCAGGTAGGGGCTCAAATCCTCTTGTGACGCTGAACTGGCCGGGTCTCTTGTGTTGGGGTTTTTCACTGTTGGCTGTAGTTTTGGAAGAACTTGCAATCCCTTGGTACCTCCTCATTAGTCATGTGCGAGATGATTCTCTGAGCCTTCTATGGCCATATTCTAGCTAACAGTGAAAAGTAATAGATACAACAATAATAATAATAGGTCACTTCGGCGGACTGTTCCTATGTGCCAGGTGCTCCTCTGAGGGCTTCTCAATTAAGGAATTTATTAAATGTATTGATTTTGCTTATCCTCTCCACAATCTGAGAGTGAATATTATAATTACCCCCTTTTACAGAGAAGGAAAGGGAGGTCGGGAAGGTTAGTTTGCTTGTCCGAGGTCACACAGCTGCTAAGTGGCAGAGCCAAGGATATGGATGCAGCCAAGCTCACATTTCTAAACCCTGCCCTGGGTTTACAAAACAGGTGCTTATCAAAAAGGTGATGCTGCTTATCAAAAAAGGTGATGCTGACTCTATCCAGGGAGAGAGAAGACCATGCTTTTATTTCCTCCTAAGAAATACCAGGAAGGTAGAAAGAACACACTCGGCCTCACACAAGAAGAAATCTGAAAGAGACCCAGGCAGTTCCCTCTCTTTTATTTTTCAAATTCATTTCTGAAATCCAGTCTATTTTTTTTTAATTCATAAGAGACACACAGAGAGAGGCAGAGACACAGGCAGAGGGAGAAGCAGGCTCCCTGCGAGGGGCCCGACGCAGGACTCGATCCCAGGACCCCAGGATCACGACCTGAGCTCAGGGCAGATGCTCAACCATGGAGCTGCCCCGGGCGTCCTAGCCCAGTCCATCTTTGCTTCATATGGCTCCCATCTCGCTGCTTGCCTGCCTGTCCCCTCCCTGTCCATCTCGGGTGACTCTGTAGCTCCCTGTTCATCTCCCAGGTGCTTCAGTGGCAAGAACTCCGGCTGGGCACAGCTTCTTTTCCTTCACCTGACAGGCCCCCTGCTTCTCCTCAGTGCCCCATCTTGCCTCTCCCTCCCCGTCCCTGTAACTGCCCTTCACAAGGAGCCCTCGGGGCCTCCTTCTCCAAACCGCTCTAGCACTTGCATTACTGCACGTAGAATATTGAACGGTCTAGTACAATTTAGGGCTTGCTTGTTTGTTTGTTTTTACATAGTTCACATGTGTGATTTCTGTGTCTTGAGCTGGATTGTATGTATCTTGAGTGAGGAAGAGGATGCTTCATTTCTGAACAAAGCACAGTGCTAATTATGTAGTAGGTGACCAAGAAATACTTTCAGATTGACTATAATGAGGATGGAGCATTTGTTCTGAGTTTAGACTCTTCTTGAACCCTTGAGATGTTGTCTCTGGAAGTCTCCTCCCCCTTTTCCCCTCCCCACCCCTCTTTTTTCTTCAACTACTTTATATTGACCAGCTACCTACCTCTTCTGTGGCAGGCAGCACGCTGAGTGCTTTACATACCTTACTTATTTCTCACAACTACCCACTTTCCAGATGAGAAGACAAAGGCTCATGATTATTAAGCAGATTGGCCAACATCTAACATGAATTTGTTCAGCTACAGAGCTTGGCTTCGAACCCAAATCAGTCTGACTCCAGAGCCTGTAGCCAGTGTTTTGGATCATACCTGTCTTCATTCTCATCTTTTTCTCCTGAGTCTTCCTCTTTTCTATTTTTTTTTTCTTTTCCTCTATTCAGAGATGCAGATAGATTCATGTAAGGTCAGGATTGAGAATTGAGGATGTTATTTGCAAAATATTTCAATTCCATTTCCTTCCTCCTCCTCAAAATCTTTCTTTGAGATGCACAGGGTTGGCAACCAAAGGCTGCTCTCTGAGGGGCCCTGGCACACGGTTCAGCTGTCTTTTCTCTCATTGTTTCTGTCTGAGGGTTTTGCTCAGGGATCTCCTGTAAGGCACAACGACTGGCTATAGAAAGAGGGTCAGGTCTTCAAAGGTGAAAGGAGTATCGAGTTGGAAAGGTAACACCTTTCTAGACACAATCTCTGTGTAATTCCTATCTACCTGGGAATTAAAATGAGTAAATAACTTAAAACATGTGTGTTTGTTCTCCCCTCTTTTTCATTCCAGAAAAGTCAGATACTTTTAGTAAATACCTTACCTTTGTAGTTGCCAAGCAAATACTGTGGTAGACCAAATACAGAGTATGCATTACTTCAAAAATGATTTTAAGTGGACGCCTGGGTGGCTCAGCAGTTGAGCATCTGCCTTCAGCTCAGGTCGGGATCACGTCCCACATCGGGCTTGCCGCAGGGAGCCTGCTTCTCTCTCTGCCTATGTCTCTGCCTCTCTCTGTGTGTCTCTCATGAATAAATAAATACAATAAAAAAAAAATAAAGATAAAAAAATAAATTAAAAAAAAGATTTTAAATAAGTTTTTTTTCCCTCTGCCATGAGAACTTTGTCATACATGGGGGTGTGGGTCAGTATTTGGTATTGATTGACATATGATCAAAAGCAGGGCACTTTTGGTCTTGTTAGGAAACAGACTTTAGAAACCACTTTAGTGGTTTAGGTGATCAAATAATCAAAATTCTCTTCTCTTGTGGATTTGAAGACTTAGTTAATAATTGATTTTTTTTAATGTCCTGACTTTTTTGGTCCATTAAATTTGCTCTTCTTTTGATTTATGGCCCAGAACTGGATTCTTTGATGACTTCTTTTTAAACAGACTGCTTTATACTTCAGTTCTTATATTTGACTTTTTGCATTGAGTTGCTTCTTAAATTTTTTGTTTTATAAATCATTTAAGTTTAAGTTGAGTTTTTGGTGTAAACTTTGATCTGTGAAATTCATTCTGACTATTCATACATGTACAGAGCCAGAAAGTTAATGAAGCTGATTCAGAGAAGGTGTTCGTCAGCCAGTTTTGCTTGGCATTGTGCTAATTACACAACTGATTGGTTGACTAAATATTTCACCTTTAGAGGACAGTCTGATGTCATTAATTTGGTGCTACTGCTTAAATAGAAAATGTTCTATGGTTTTATTAATCTCTGTTTTTAAAAGTCTGAGTTTTCTTTTTTTTTGCTAAAGTCTGAGCTTTTGATTAACTGATGACTATTTTAGCCTGAAACTAGTTCTTTTCTGAGTGTCCTGCCAACACTACATAGAAACACTCAGAATCTTTCTCCTGGTCTCTGCTATTTTCCTGGGTTGTCTTCTCAGTACTGGCTTGGGTCTGCTATCCTTGCGTGCCATGAAAATCACATTCTTGCTGCTGGCTTTTCTACCTCAGAGCTGAATCTACTTGCTCCAGTTTGCCTTCAGAGAGGATCTCTGGGTCATTTTCCGGGATGTTGAGTTGCATATTTTCTCCCTTAGATGAGATTCAAGGAAAGTCTTTTTGGAAATTACATTCTCATTTCCAAGCTCTGACAGGGTCCAGAAAGCTTGTTTTACAGTTTTTCTTGAAGTTGGCCAATACTACATTTCTAGAACACTGGCACATTTAAAATATCATTCCATCACATATTATTGGCACCAGTTCATGGGAAGCTGCTAGCAAGACTCGGTCTTATTTTTGTCTGGATGAGGTGAGGCCAGAGCATTTTAATGGCATTAAAATCTATGCTTATTCCATAAGTGGTTTGGTAGTTGCGTATGGAACTTTGGTTACTCTTAATAACCTGATTTTTTTTCTTGTTGTCTTCCTCTTGGTCATATCTTTCCACTATAGTTGATTTAGTCCTTGACATTAGGACAGTCAAAAACATTGACTGAGTTGATTGTGGGTCCGTAGGTCTCATTGGCTTTAAAGACAGCATCCACAGCACTTTTTCTCAACTTTTCATCTGCTGGAACACTGACCAAGCAAAGCCTCAGCAGTTAGAAGGTGGTTATGACCGGAAAGAGGAGCTAGGTGGGTAGAGGTACCAAAACTCTGCCCATTCTGGTCTAAGCGTAAGACCCAAAGGCCCCGGGCTATGACAGTTAAGAAAAGAGAAGTGGAAAGTATTCCAGAGATGCAGTGGAAGATAGACTTCCCCCAGGACTTTGTGACCACCTGGATGAGGGTGGTATTAGATCAGGGTGCTAGCCTACACATCTCTCAGGCCCCCCATCATGGATAGTGTCACTTCCTGGGGGAAGAGATGATGGAGGAAAGCAGGTTTGTGGGTCAGAGATGATGAGCACAGGTCAGGAAGGGCCTCTGTGGGGAATTGGAGAGTTTACTTGCCTGGAAGGGGCAGTCAGGAGCCATTCTGAGGGCTTCCTTTGCCCTTGGCTGTGCAAGATATGAGAAAATGCGTATCAGAAGCTACTAGAGAAGCAAGGTGTGTTCTAAGGGGAAAGCTGGCTTTGGGTTTCTACCAAAGCTGAGGTTAGAGGACGACTTGTGAAAAGTTGGAGATGTAGAGACTATTGTGCCTGGTACAGCGCACTACAGAATGTTGCAGCTTTTTTTTTTCTTCCTGCAAAATTATGGCTTATGCTTTCTGTGTTTGAGACAGGCCTACTGTGTCTTTTGCCTGCTTTCTAATTTTTTGAACTGCAACTCTGCTCAAACCCCATCTTGACTCTCCTCCATCCTCTTGGTGTGTGTGTGCCTGTGGCAGGTGAATCTTAGACTCTTCTCAGTGGGGAGGACATTTGCGAGTGAAAAGGAACTGGGCATCGTGCTTCCATTCTGAAAAGCTCACGTCAGATTTAGGTTGGGAGGGGCTTGACATAACCCATTCCTGCACCCTGTCAGTGCTGAATTTGATGAGCAGAGAGACTTAATCTTCCAGTTAAGTCTTGTCCTCTTGCCCACTAAAGAAAGCCCTGGGGCAGCCTAGGTGGCTCAGCGGTTTAGCGTCGCCTTCAGCCCAGGCCCAGGGCCTGATCCTGGAGACCCGGAATCGGGTCCCACGTGGGGCTCCCTGCGTGGAGCCTGCTTCTCCCTCTGCCTGTGTCTCTGCTTCTCTCTGTGTGTCTCTCATGGATAAATAAATATTTTTTTTAAAAAGCCCTGATTCATCCACTTGGGTCTGTTTTCACTTGTAGTCCTTTTGATCACATATGCCGGAGGCAGCCTGTAGTTCATTCTCTCCACGCGCCACTCCCCATCTGCTCTCCCCTCCCCCACACCATATACCACACAGACAACACACAACATACACAACCACATGCCCCAACATAGTGACTGTACCAAACACCCAGTGCCTATAACCTCATCCTTTTTACTTGGACAGAGGCTTAATTTAGAGGGAAATGTCTAAAATCTGTCTATCACTATAAAGGCCACACTGCATATCACATCCTCCCCATAAAATCAGCTCTTTATAGAATGTGCATGGAGAAACCCCCTACAAATCAGAAAAAAAAGGTGATTACATAGAAAAGTGGAAAGAGCTTCATGTATCACAGGGAAATGACAGGGCTAGAAAATCAGACGTGGGCAGTAATGTTATAGCCTCAAGCAATCCTGAAGCCATGTTTTGTATTCTTCTTGTAGGAGCAAGACTATCACTACTTCAAAGCGGAAGGTGTAGATTTTGTTCATTTGAGATACATCTTTTTTTTTTTTTTACTAAGAAGTGCTGTTGGTCCTTTGCCTCCAGATTTGACAGGATGAAAGAGAGACTTCAAGGCTTTCTTCCTTAGAGCCTGCAAAGTGCAACAGGAGAGAGGAGGGATAAGGTGTCTGAGAACAATGCACAGTTTCACTTGATGAGATCCTAGAACTTGTTTTCTACAGGGAAGAGGTGGCCTTGAGTTTGTTAATAGGCTGTGCAGCCCTCTGTTAATAGGTTCACCTGTCGGTTCTGCTTCCTACTCCTCCCGGCGCTTTTGCTTCTGCTCCCACGGCCCAGGGAACGGCCACGCACCTGCGGGACAGGTGTCCTGTGTGCAGCGCCTGGCCACCTGCGGGGCGCCACTGCCACGGGGCTGGCTCAGTTTGAGGCCGATTTCTGCCCTCAGCCCTTCCCTCCACTTCCCTTGCTCCAGCACTTACCCCGTGGCTCGCTCACACTTCCCATCTGCCTACCAGCCCCCCTTTGGCTTTTTTCCTGTATTCTCGGATTCTCCTTGAATGAATCTCTCCAACCTTAAGCCAAAACATGAAAGTCTTTCCCTTGGGACGCCTGGGGGGCTCAGCGCTGGAGCACCTGCCTTTGGCTCAGGTGGTGACCCGGGGGTCCTGGGATCGAGTCCTGCATCGGGCTCCCTGCATGGAGCCTGCTTCTCCCTCGGCCTGGGTCTCTGCCTCTCTCTGTGTCTCTCATGAATAAATAAATAAAATCTTAAAAAAAACCCACAACTCTTTCTCTTGGGCCTGCATCCTCCCTCCAGCTGCCCTCTCTTGCTCGCAGCCAGGCCTTTCTGAAGGAGTGATTGGGCTACTCCCTTTTCAGCCCCTCGTGATGTGTGTCTGTCCCCACCTGAGTTGACCATGCCTTTCCGAAGCTTTTCTTTCCTTATATAACTCCAGCTTCACAGTTATATTTAATACTTAGGTTTTACTACACAAATAGTCTAAATCCAAGCTGTCTAAAAGAAAGGAAATTCAAACAATGACAAGCAGAGAGAGTAAAAAGTTAGAGTTTGCACTTACTCGTATGCTGGTCCTTCCCTGGCCCCATTCCTCACGCCCAATTACTTCCTCAAAGGTATTTCCTAGTAACAACCCTGTGCTCCATTTTTCTACGTATTTGCATATCCATTAGATAAATAGGTAAGATGGGTACATAAGATAGGTAGGTAAATTATATGATTACACCCTCTTTATTTACTATTCACATTATTTTCAATCTTCCTTTCTTACTAACTTGGAGGTGTTTTGTTTTGTTTTTTTAACCTCCGTTATATAAAGACCTGAATCTTCTCTTGAAATTATCTTTTCTTTTTCTTCTACAACATCACTCACTCCTGGTTCTCCTTCTACTCCTTTGATCATTTCTTCTCCTTCTTTCACTGCTCCCTATGCTCTATCCCTTTTGTTAACACCACTGCTCTGCTCCTTTGCGCCTTTCTCTCCTCACCAGCAGCCACCAGGTGGATGGAGCCACCCTTTCCCCACGCTTTTGCTCCACTGGATACCATGGTAACTGCACTGTGTACTCTTTTCACTAAACAATCCCACAGCCCATGAAGTTGCTGGTACTATTCCCATGGAGTCTGGGGTCTTAGAGGATGAAATGACCTCCCGAAGGCCACCAGCCTACTAAGTGGCAATAAGTGGCAGAGTGGACATTCAGATCCAGGCAGGCTAACTGCGGAGCTTGTGTACTTAGCAAGATGTATTGCCTCTATTATGTAGAGTCATCTTTCTATGCTGACCTATCTACATGCCTTCTCCCCCTGGGTGCCCAGTTAACTGACACTCACTGAGTCCAAACTCCTGTTTTTCTCCATGTCCCCTTCTTGTCCCCTTCTTCGTACCAGGGTACAGTCTCCTGTAGATGTACCTTCAGCCACTCCAGCCAGCAGAATGCCATCCTTCACCCTTTGCCCCCACTGCTCACATCCATTCAGCCCCTTGTGGATTTGAGCCCTGAAACATCTGGTCTATATTCCTCTCCGTGTCCACGGTGGTTGCCTGGCTTACTGCTCAGCCACCTCACCTGTCTCTCTTCAATGTTTGCCTCCTAATCCCTTCTCCACAGGGCACCGGAGTGTCCTTTCTGAAAAGAACATCTGCTCCTGGAAGGACTCCAGGGTTCCTGTTAGCTCTTTTGGTTATTAAATTCCATTTACTTTTTACTATAGAAAATCTTAACCAGATCCAAGAGTGGAGAGAATAGCATCATGATTCACATTGCTTTTAAGAAAAAAAAATTGTATTCATTTGACCGATATTTGTTATATCCTAGAACTTGGGGTTCAGTGATCCGGTCCAAGCAAGGCCCCTCCTGAGCTGACCTCTGTGAACTTCTGACCCCACCCATCCCCTGTGTCCTGGATTGTAGCTGTAGGACCACACCCAGGAACTCGAATGTGCTGGCATGTCCCCTTCAGTCTAACAGACCTGCCCTTCAGGACTCAGCTCTGCATCACCTTCCCTGGTCCCCTTCCTCCCCCTGGAGAAAGGACCAACCATTCCCTTCTTTGAGCCTCCACTGTAACCCCTTATTTCTTTTCAAGCCCCTGCAGGATTATTGCATTGATTTGTTTAGGTCTCTTTCTCTCTGGCAGCCTGAATTCCTTCAAAGCAGACCTCTACTGCTCATCTCTTATCTGCTGCTCCTGGCACAGAGACAAATTGCTTTTCAGAAATGTGTGTACCAGTTTAATCTCCCTCCACTAGGACATGAGAAAGCTGGAATCATTTTTTAAATATCTGTATTATATGTATTGAGGGATAAAAAATGGTATCTTGCTGTAATGAGCATTTCCTTGATTATTGGTGAAATTGACTATTTTTTGCTATTGTTAATATTTGTGATTCCTATATGAATTATCATCTCGTGTTCATTCCTCATTTTTTCTGTTGGTGTGTTTCTCATCAGTTTGTTTATGAGCTCTTTGTATGACAAAGATATTATTATCTCCTTGTATTTGTTATAGATCCCCTAGCACCATTTTTTTGGTCTTGTTCTTATATATATGGCTTTTTTTTTTTTTTTTTGGCAGAAAGTTTTTGAATTATAGAGCAGTACAAATACTGTTTTTGGTGGGGAGGTTGTCCCATTGGTTTTAAAAAAACAATATTTAAAAAATTCATAAAACCCACCATTTAATTTTTTAATTTTTATTATTTTTTAAAAGATTTTATTTATTTATTCATGAGATGCACAGAGAGAGAGAGGCAAAGACAGAGGCAGAGAGAGAAGCAGGCTCCATGCAGGGAGCCCGATGCGGGACTCGATCTCGGGTCTCTAGGATCACACCCTGGGCTGAAGGTGACACTAAACCGCTGAGTCACCCTGGCTGCCCAAAACCTACCATTTTAAAGCATACAGTTTAATGGTTGTGTAACCACCACCAGTATCTAATTTTGGAACCTTTCCAACACCTGCAAAGAACCCCAATATCTGTTAGCATTCACTCCCTACTCCCCATTTTCCCTGGTCCTAGCCAACCACTGACGTACTTTCTGTGTCTATGGATTTGCTCATTTTGGACATTTTGTATACATGGAATCATGTAGCCTTTTTGTGTCTGGCTTCTTTTACTTCTCGCAGTGTTAACAGAGTTCATCCATGCTGTAGCATAATCGGTCCCCCGTTCCTTTTTATGGCACAATACTATTGTATGAACGTACCACCTTTTGTTTATCCATTTACCCATGTTGAACATTTGGATTGTTTACACCTTTTGCTATTATTAAATAGCAAATGGTAATGCTGATATAAATATTTGTGTACACATTTTGGTGGACATATATTTTGAAAAATCTTGGGTATATCTAGGAGTTGAATTATTGAGTCATATGTTAACTCCAGGTCTAACTTTCTGAGGAACCACCAAACTAATTTTCCATAGCGGCTGTTATCATTTGATGTTTCCACTAGCAATTTATGAGGTTCTAATTTCTCCACATCCTCACCTATTTCCATTGCTTTTTTTAAAAAAGGATTTTATTCATTTATTCACCAGAGACACAGGTAAAGGGAGGAGCTGGCTTCTTGAGGGAAGCCCGATGTGGGACTCGTTCTCAGGATCCTGGGATCATGCCCTGAGCTGAAGGCAGCCACTCAACCACTGAGCCCCCCACGTGTCTCTCTATTGCCGTTTTATTTAGAGTTCTTGTAGTAGAAATTGATTATGAGAACTTACAAACCCCTTTAATCCATTTGGATTTAATGAATATACTAAATAATTTTTTGTGATCAGAAAGAGAATTTTGCCGATACTATTTAAGCACGTTTGTAAGGAAATAGAAGTGTCAATGTTAGGAAAGAATCATCAACAGAAATGTGATATAAAACATTTTCTTAAGTTTTATAATATAGTACTATAAAATATATTTGCTTTTGGAAATAAATGTTCCTTAAAATGTCTCTGCCTCAAAGTAATTATTTTACCATTATTGGCTTTCTGTTCTGTTACCTTACAACAATATGTTGCTTGTTTTTTATGTTTAATTGTGTTTTGGAAAGGGTTACTGACAACTTTCCATACATCCTGAAGTTAGGTGTTTAAGTAATGAGCTACTCACTGTGAACTGGAAAGAAGGAGCAATATTTAGACAGAATTTTAGTCTTTACGTTTTATTCCTCTTTTTGATCTCTTCTAACAGAGCAGTTGTTTCCATTCATTGTAAAGGGGACAAGCATAGGAGAAAAGAGTCAATCAGTAAAGAGGGGGGATTAGCAGGGGTGATAAGTTAGACCCTCACCCTACTGTGACACCTAATAAATATTGATTAGCCAGTGGGGTAGAGCTATCAATGCAAGAGAATTTGAGGGCCAGAAAAAGTGGATAATAGTAATGCTGAAGTGGCCATGAGTAAAGCTAAGGAGGTACAGTCTTGTGTAGATAAGGTAGCTGCTCCCAGTGCTCAAATATTTAGATGGCAACTGCACTGCTGTCAGGCAGGACTGGCTTTTCCCAGTTCCCAAAGACATCATGATGCCCCTGATATGAGGGATGCTGATTCCAAAGAGAATTCTCAATAACATTGAGCATAATCCTGGAGCTTAGTGGGAGTTTTTCTTCAGTCACTTATAATACAAATTTTCAGTTTGGGTTTTGTTACAGTTCTCATTATATCTCATTAGCATATCTATCTAGCTTATTATATCTGTCTGTCTCTAGCTAGCTAGCTAGCTAGCTATCAAATATGTCTTCAAGTAACTAGGATGAGGTTCTGGCCCATTTAACCATTTCTTATGAAGCTAATGTAATTTTTACTCTTCTGTAAAAATAATTAAGGCTTATGATTTTATACTGTACTTCTCTGGACTCTAGGATTCCATTGGAATGTTTCCTTTTGTCCCATATGGAATAGTGGTGTCCTGGTTTTGATTATGAATATTACACATGAGTGTTTTACTCTCATATATATACTGAAAATCTGCCATCTGTTGGTACTGGACATATGAGTTTGGCTATCATCATATTGATTTATGTGACTTAATTTTATTATTTCCTTTGGCAGTGAAGAGACTATTTTTTCCCCCTTGGTGGAGTTAAACAGAATAACAAAAAAATTAAAAATAAAAATAAATAATAAATAGGCAGAAATTCTTAAACTTGAGTAGCTGGGGGGTGGGAACCCTGGGTGGCTCAGTGGTTTAGTGCCTGCCTTTGGCCCAGGGCGTGATCCTGGAGTCCTGGGATCGAGTCCCGCATCGGGCTCCCTGGGTGGAGCCTGCTTCCTCCCCTGCCTGTGTCTCTGCCTCTCTCTCTCTCTTTGTGTCTCTCATGAATAAATAAATAAAATCTTTAAAAAAAAATTTGAGCAGCTGGAAAACTTAATCAGATAGAACATATATTGGAAATATAGTAAAATAGAAATACCAGTGCTCTGAGAGTTCTTACGTTGAAAGGAAGCATTTTGAGTTGATTTGTCATAATCCATTCACTAACAGGATGCATAAAGCTTTGTGACACAAAGTAAAGTAGATGCTCCAGTAAGAGTAATAAACTAGGGAGAACCAATTAAATGAATGGAATGACT
This sequence comes from Canis lupus dingo, assembly GCF_003254725.2. Lineage (NCBI taxonomy): Eukaryota > Metazoa > Chordata > Mammalia > Carnivora > Canidae > Canis > Canis lupus. Next base: position 26,117,118 of record NC_064245.1, on the reverse strand, counting down.
TGAAAATTTTGAGAAATGAAAATTATGTGAAGAAGAATAAAGCATGCAAAGCAAATCATCTTAGATGACTTTTTTTTTTTTCCACTTGACAATGACTTTTATTTGAATGACTATTTTGTCCCAGGTCCCATGCCGGGTGCTGAACTAATCTTTAACATTTTTGCCTAGATTATTGTGGAGCCTCCAACTGGCCTCCCTTCTTCTCCCCTGGCACTTCACCCCCCACCACTGTCTTTTCCCATTACAGCAGCCAGTGTGATCCTGTTAAAATGTCAGATCTTGACATGCCTCTGATCAAAGCTCTGAATCTCATTTGTGGTGAAAACCTGAGACTTTATATTGGTCTACAGGGCTCTATGTGCTTTAGAATCCTGTTCCCTCTTCTGCTTCCAATTTACTCCTCCAGTAAGCTGGCCATTCTGCTTTTCCTCAGGCAGCCCAGCCTGCTTCTACCACAGGGCTTTTGCACATGCTATTTCCTCTACCTGGAATACTCTTCCAACCAGCTAGCCACATGGCTCACAGCTTTAGGTCAGCACTTCAGTACCATCTTCTCAGGGAGACCTTCTCTCACACCCTAAGATTGTAACCCTTATCTCCCCCACTTTCTGTCCTACTCTCCCCACTCCCACCCCACTTTTTCCTTTAAGGTACTAATCACCAGGTAACATAGTATGTATTTTAAAATTTGATTTTATTGCCTCTTGCTCCCTACTGCAATATAAACTCCATGAGGGCACCGTTTTGTTTTGTTTGTTTCTGTGTTCTGTTTACTCCTGTGTCTGGAGCTTTGAACAGTTTCTGGGTGCATAAGAACATTCAGTAAGTACTGAATGGAGAGTGGGTTTGGAGTGGATTTGGAGTCATCTAAAGGAACATATAAAGAAAGTAATAAATATTATGTAAGCTCACCTCACAGAATAAATAATTGCCATTAGGAGCTGCTTATTTTCTTTTTGCCACTTAATATAGAAATGTTGGAAAATGCAGAAAGGCACAAAAGGAGTACTTAAAAATCATCTATAATTGCCCCAGCACATGTACATGTACAAATTATATTTAATCTCCTGGGATTGTTTTTTTTGCTGTTGTTGTTGTTAATTTATTAGTGGGTCTTGAATGTATTCCATTATGTTAACTATCTTTTTAAAAATAGGACTTTAAGTGGCTTGTATCATTCCATTGTGTAGAGGTAACTATTATTTGTTCACCACTTCCATACTATATGCATCTATATTTAGATTGTTTCAATTTTCTTATATGTTTTAATGAATGATCATCTGATTTTTTATATGTCTTTGTGGGAGTCTCTATTTTCCTTGGGTTAGACTATTATGATTGAAATGACTATGACAAAGGATATGAACGTTTTAGCCTGTTGTGATACTTATTACGATACTGTCTCCTAGAATGTCTCGCTCTGGTACACAGCGCCCATTTTGTCATATCTTTGCCAGTGCAGAGTATTATTGTTCTTAAAGCTCTTGACCAAATTTGACAAATGATTTTTACTTCTTGGTTAAGTAGATCCTTTCCCCTCTCTTTAATATTTATATATTATATTCTATGATATCCTTAACTTCTTGACTTAATGATTTTAGGCCCTTTTATTGGCTCTTTGCTATAAAGATGAGGAATTTAACACTTTTACAATACCTTTTACCTACTCTCCCTTTACCTCCTCTGTTTTTGTTACTTACATATTCTTGGCTTTTAAATTGGTTGAGTTTGTCTTAAAATAATATAATTAACTCTCTTTGTTTAACAGTTTTGAGCAGTGTGTAGTGAATCTCTGCTATGACAAATAAGTAAATTTAGACATTTTCATGTGTCTTTATTGTTCTCTTCTTTCCACTAACCCTGAGGCTTTTTTCCTTTCATTATTATTTTCTTCTCTATTTATAAACTTTTAAATACCTTCCGTTCCTAAATTGAATTAAGCCTCTTGATTCTGAAAATAAAAAAACCAATAAAGAACTCAGACAAAAAGCCATAGTTTTAGAATGTACCAAAGTATCAAAACTGGTGTTTGGTTCTACAAAGAACGAAGTGTAATCATATGCAATTGAATACTTGCTCCTTGAAGGAGAATCTTGCATACATGAACTTTTAATTTCTTTCTAGCTCCCGTTACTTCATCTGGCCTGTATTCTTGCATACGATGTTAACTTTTGTCTTTTTTTCTGTTTTGTTTGCTTGGAAAGTCTCCTTATAATTTTTCTCCTTTAGTAAATGTGATTGCTAGTAAACTGTTTCTGCCTTGAACTGGCACTTGGTTGGTTGAGGTTGCCTGGGTGTAAGCATTTCGGTTCAAAATACTTTCTCTTTAGTTCTTTACTGTGATCTAGCATCCCAGGTTACTGATGACAAGTATGTCATCTTGATTCCTGCTTTCTTTAGATAAACTGTGATTTCTCTTTGGAAGCCTTTATAATCCTTAGAGCTCTCATATTTTACCAGGGTGAATCAGGGTATGAAATGTTTTCATTTATCCTGTCTGGCATTTGTTTTATCCTTTCTATTTGAACTGTATCATGTTCAGTTAAGGGAAGATGTTTTTCCCCTTCTGGAACTCCCATAAGGTAGATATTAGAACCCTTGGATCTGTACTCAGTGTTGCTCAATCTTTCTTCTGTAATTCTAACCTCTTTGTGTGCATGTGTGTGTGTGTGTGTGTGTGTTTTAAGATTTATTTATTTATTCGAGAGAGAGAGAGAGTGCATGCATGAGCAGAGGGAGGGGCAGGTGGAGAGAAAGAGAGGCTTAAGCAGACTCCATGCTGAGTGCAGAGTTCGATCTCATAACCCTGAGATCAGGACCTGAGCTGAAACCAAGAGTCTGACCCTTAACCAACTGTGCCACGCAGGTGCCCCATTCTCTTTGTGTTTTTGTTGCTATTGTTGTTCAGTGTTCTTTATGTCTCCAACCATCTAGCTTAGTTTTCAGCCATGTCTGTTTTATCAGCACATTCACTGAGGTGTAATATTTCAGTAATCATTGTTTGTTTCCAAGAACTCTTCCTGTTATCTGGTTACTTCTTTTCTATAGCAGCCCCTTTTTGCCTTATGACTCTAATATCCTTCCATATCTCTCTGAAGATGATCATCTTTATTGCTTGAATTGGCCTTGTTTCTTTAGTATCTTTTCTATTTGTTCATTTGGCATGCCAATTTACCCCATGATGCTTAAAACAGTGAGCAATTTATTGTCCTCCCACAGTGTCTGTGGGTCAGAAATCCAAGCATGATTTAACTGGGTGCCTCTGACTTAAGGTCTCTCACAAGGCAACAATCAAGGTGTGAGCCAGGTCTGTGGTCTCAGCTGGAGACTCAAAAGAGGAAGGATCTGCTTCCAAGTTAACTCACATGATTGTTAGCTAGATTCACTTCCTTATCAGTTCCTTATCTGCTGGTGGCCTGAGGCTTCTCTCAGTGTCTGTCTATGTGGACCTCTCCACACAGCAGCTCACAACTTGGCATTGGCTTCTTCAGGACAAACGAGCAAGACAGCAAGAGAAGGCAAGCAAACTGGAAGCCAGAGTCTTCTCGTAAATTGATCTGGGAAGTGCCATTCTATCACTTTTGCCATATTCTATTCCTTGGAAGTGAGTCATCTAAGTTCAGCTCACACTTACGAGGAGTTACATAAGGACATGAATACCAGAAGGAAGGGATCAGTAAGGGCTATCTTAGATGCTGCCTACTACAGAAGTCTTTCTTTTTGGGTTGTTTTTTTCAAGACTCTAGTGATCTTTGTTTCTAAATGAAGGACCTTATGAGTTATTCCAGGTAGCTGGCCTGGGTTTATTCTGCATCTGTGTCACTTATATATAGGCTTCCTTTTCAGGTAATAGGGCATACTTATTGTATGTTCATGGGTAGAACGTGTGACTTGCTATTAGCCATTATTATATGACAAGCACACTGAGATAGTCACTCTCTTGATCAGATTACATTATTTGATAAAGGAAAAGGGACTTTGCAAATATAATTATGGTCCTAAATCAGATCCTTTTGAGTTAATTAAAAGGAAGATTTTCCCGGGTGGGCCTGAATCAATCCTTGGAAGCCCTCATGGAGGGACGGAGGTCCTCCTTGGGGGCAGAGATGCTCTCCTGATGACCTTGAGGAAGCAAGCTGCGTGAGTTCTATACCTGCAAGAAAATGAATTTCTCAATAATCTGAATAACTTGGAAGTGGATTCTTCCCCAGTCAAGCCTCCAGATGAGAATGCACTTTGCCTGACACCATTATGGTTAGCTTGTGAGACTCTGAGCTGAATACTCAGCTAAACAACCTGGATCTTTGCTTGCACAGATACTATGAGATAATAAATATGTGTTGTCTTGAACCAGGGAGTTCATGGTAATATGTTCACAATAGAAAAACAATACATGTTTTTCATTCCTATTCCCTTCTAGTGCTGATCCTTTTTTTGGTTCTCTTATGTCTACGGTGGATGTCTGGTGTAAATTCAAGCTCTGTTCTCTCTGAGTCGAACTTCCTCATTAGACCAGTTGATGGTCCCTTTTCTACAGAGAGCACATCTTGGGTTGTGACTTGAGGGCATGTCACTGCCAATTGTCCCTTTTATTTCTTTACTTTGGGAATTGGGAAGAGGAGAGGCCTAACTTGCATATGTTGTAAAAGCACTTGTTTAATGAATGACCCTAATGATTGCCCCCTTACCTACTCTATTTCTTTGAATTTGTTGACTCCAGGCTTGGAGTTCTGGCCACCTTGGTGGGACCTGTGCTTATGCAAGGTGTCTCCTTGTGTGGCTTCCCCTACTCTGAATTTCCCACCACTCTGATTCTACTTGATTTTTCTCTTCATGGAATTTCTTACAACTTCTGGTCTGTTGATGGCATACTTTCCTGTTTTATAATGCTGTTATGGTTTCATTCTTTAAACAGAAAATAATTTTCCTAGCACTTCAGTGGGGCCTTGGAAGTGAAGGGAGACAGATGTTGGTAGAGTCTGCATGAACTCAGCTGTACAATATGGACTGGACTTTTTATAAGAGAAAACAATGCCATCTTGCTATCTAACACTGGTTTAATATATTTGCAATAAATTTGTTATAGTTCTAATAAAATCGATGAGAAAGGGCAGAATTTTTATTATAATAACTACATTCTCATGTTCTATTATTTCCTCCTTTTAAAGTTTCTAAAAGCACATTCTATGAAGACTCTGCCCTTTTATCCCTCTCTTCCCACTTACACTTATACAGCCTTTCTTTCTACTTTATTAGGGTGATTTCTTGAAGAAGAGACTTTAAAATATTGCTGACACTATGTTTTTTTCTAACACTAATAGCACACATGATGTAAGTGCTGAGGATGTTGAGATAATTGAACTAAAATTGTGATTTTAGAAATATTTTAAGACTCTTAAGTTCTAAGTAACAGAAACCTATTTCAAACTAGTTTAGGTTACAGAGACTTTATTTGAGAGAAATTGTAGTATCTCACTGAACCCAAGAATAAAAAATATATTCAGGTATCATGAGGATGTGGAACCAGAAACTAGAAAGTTGACAAGAACCCAAATAGGCATTACCTTTCTATCTCTCTTATCTCTATTTTCTTAAACATCTGCCTATTTTCTTTCTTAGCAGACTCACTTTATTTGGCATGGATATGGCCAAATATGGTTGCCCAACAATGGTATCCAGGGGTTCCAAGCTTATATCATATTAGTTCAAGCAAATAGACAAGAGACAGAGTGCCAGATTCCAAAAAGGACTAATTGGTTTAGCTTGGGCCAGTTATCTCTTTTTAGACTAGTGTAATGTAGCGATAAGGACAGATTTTGTGGTATAAACATGGCTGCTATGGCCCAAGTTCTCAAAGAAGAGGTAAGAGGTAAGTGAGTACAAGATTGAGCAGATGTCTCAAGACATGTCTGATGCAAAGTTCTCATTCAGATTCAGTGTAATATTTCATATTAGAGACACAGTTTAGCTTGTGATTAAGAATAGGAGCTTAGGGTCAAACATAAGTTGATTTGATTCCAGCCTTGCCAACTACTAGCTGTGTGACCTCTGTGAGGATTAAAATCTTTCTGTGTCCAATGGGGATGATAAAGTCTGTGTCTTGGAGTTGCTGTGAGGATTAAATGAGAATATATATATGGTACATCTGAAGCACTTAATAATAATTATTAGTTACTACTATTATCAGGCAATTTGAGAAAGATTATGTGAATGGAAGAACAAACATTTTACTGTCTCAAATGGTGCAAAAAGATCTAGAGGCAAAATTCCTGATGCTACAGAATTGCATAGCCAATAACAATCTAAGAGAGAGTTTTGCCCTTACCACACTTGACCAAAAGAATGGATACAGGTGAGGCTGATGGTGGTAGGGCCCAAGAATCTACACTTATTTTTAGAATGAAATTTTTGCTGCTTTTGATTTTTGAAAGAAATGTCAATGGTCTCACAATACTAAAGAGAGCCAGGCAGGGCTGATGGTCACCGGAATAGGCTTCATAGTTCTTTTGAGCTAGTGCCTATTCTGGTGGTCACATTCTACTTGGCAGGTCTGCTCTGATTGGCTAGTGACTTACCAGTGAAACATTTTTGGATATCATCCCTGGAAACCAAGTGTGTATCATCAGTTCAAAGACTTCAGTTTTTGTTAAAGGAGATGCATCTATTTCTTTATAAAACAATCGATTTCCTTTGCATTTTTCTAGCTTATATGGTAAAATTGTGGGTGGCACCCATTCATTAAATGAACTCTTAGTAAAAGATATGTAAGGTGGTAATGTTCCAAATTCTATATAGTTAAATGAACTCTTAGTTTAGTTAGTGAAATGTAAAATGATGATTCAAATTCTATATAGTTAAATGACATGAAATGTCAGCCAGAGGTTAATATTTACATAAAGTAGAGCTAGCCAACAAGCTACATTTATGGTTTCTTTTTAAAGCATAGTGTATGCTGTTCTATATGAAATTGCAGTAGAACAGTATCTCATTGACTAACTGTGTCATTTTCTCTTAAGTTATGCAGACATTTTGATTGAGAGGGAAGTGTTAATGCAGAAGTACATTCATCTAGTTCAGATCGTAGAGACAGAAAAAATTGCAGCTAACCAGCTCCGGCATCAACTTGAAGATCAAGATACAGAAATTGAAAGACTTAAATCAGAGGTACTTCCCAGTTGATAGATTCTTCCCCGTTGTTTCACATTTATTGTCATCTCCTCGTAATTACATAAGGCCTACCAGGGTAAAATTTCAATCCCAAACTTAGCTCCTTTGCTGTCAACATGTACATAGACTACATATCTGTGCTAGAAAGGTATCTCGTCTATGTTAGGATTGAGTAAATATGCTACAACAAAATACCAGAGTAATATGCTGCTTTTTAATTATTTTGTGCTCCTGATGTCCTTCATTTGATCAGATAATCAAGAGTCGACTGTAATATTTAGCCATTTGTAGACTATTGTAGTAATGGTAACTGTGAATCTGTCATAAACTGTCATAAATTCTCAAATGGCAACTAAGGAAGGACCAGAAATGAAATCTAGAGGACATTCCTGCTTCTACATGTAAGGAGTCCAACTTTCTCCCCTCTAGTATTTTGAAAAACACGTTTGAGTTGAAGCATAAGACATTTTCTAGGGTATACTTTTTCCTAAATTTAGCACTTCTGCCTCCCTCCACCTCTACCCCTACCCTCTGAAGGTAAACTTCCGAGGCCCAGCATGCCCAGATTGTGAGATTGTACCAAGTGAGAATAGAAGATGGTCATGGTGTCGGCAGCCATGGAGGTGGGCCTGGGTCCTCCCACGCACACAAGTGCCTCTGTCTGTATATAGAAACCTGAGTGTATCTTTCCTTGCTGTCCTATTATTCCTTGTGGGAAGCGATCAATAACTGAAGAACTGAAGAGGAATGTAGAAAACAAGATTTTCCCCCTTCCTGACTAGAATGCATTAGCATTTTCTTAGCTTCAAAAGAGAAGAATAGAACAGAATGAAACCTACTACTAATTGTAATCCACTTACAGAACAATTCAGTCTTCGGTCTTAGTAACTTTCTTGTCACTTTTATAGCCATTGGATAATGTTTTCCTCTTTGTTTCCTTACACTTTCCTCTAAGACATACTCTGAATCCTGTGAAGGGTTTTCACCTCCTGCTGCCTGTGTACATCACCTCCAGTTCACAGAACATGAGTATAAGCTGATTCCACCTGGGATCTAATTGCTTCTCTGGTGATAAGTTGCAGACCATGTTCACCATATCATTAGTGTTGTTAACTTCCCGGTTCAACCCTGAAATCTGATATAGTGAAAACAACAACAGAAAACTTAACAAACCTGCATTTTAAAAGACTATATCAGGCACTGTAATTTAAAACAAAATTATTGTGTTCTTTCTTAACACAGTAAGCTAGAGCAGATGCTTGTCTGCTAAGTGAAAGAGGTTGGCATTTACTCCACAAGAGAAACTCAGCACCAAGCAGTGTTCCCCAATATTTATTTGTGCATGTTTATATGTCTTCACTATATTCTATTTTAGTCTGAATATAGATTGCAGCCCCAAACTGTCAGTAGCAGGTATGTCTTGTGTGGCCGCTTGGCAGGAACCATAATTTATTATTATGTATTTTCCCATGTCTTTGCCAGAAAATGGCAGAAATGTGTGTTTGGTATTGGTGACAAAAATGTAAAGACAAGTCAGAGGAATCAATTATGACTCTTAGCTTCTTAAGTGTCTGCTTGTTAGTAAATCTGAATAGGTATTTACCTTTATAAGAACCTGCAATTGAGCAGTAGTCTAGTGAATTTTGTTACCAAGTATATTGGCGTGGCCATCTGATCCTGAATTGCCCCTCACAGGCCACATAACTAGGCTGGAGATACAAAGAGATCCCAGGTTGTTTCTATCCTTTTTATCTTTTCACCTTTTCTTGGTTGGCTTAGATCAATCCCAAGGCTCTGAAGTTTCTTTGCAGTTACCATTCTCCCAAAGAATTCTGTGAATCTGCTGTTCTCTGTGTCCCTGGAAGGCTGTAGGCTGATTATAGGAAGCAAGAGCTTTGGCTTGAGTGTCATTGCATTTGAAGACTGTGCATTACAGTAGGCAGCTGCCATCAGGCAAAATGGCATCATGCTACTCAGCTCCTAGAAAGGCCTTGACCTAGTTATCACTAGGCTGAGTTTTGGGCTAACATTTCTCCTAACCCAATCCTATTTCACACTTTTCACAGTCACTTCTTGTAAGCACTTTTGTTAGCAACACTAAACAGGCTTGGGGTGAAGTTATGCTTCCCCTGTCTTAGCACCAGAGGAAGAAAGGATGGGTAAAAAGTTTCCTGAGGATCTCATAAGCTTCCTTGTAGACATAACTTCTATGAGTTATGGCTATAAACCGGTATTTCCCAAATCATGAAATGGACCGATTCTGTATTATAGATTATCGCTCTTAATAAAACCAAGGAACGAATGCGGCCTTACCAAAGCAATCAAGAAGATGAGGATCCAGACATCAAGAAGATTAAAAAGGTAGGTTGTTGGGGGTTTCTGGCTTTGGGGAAGCATGGTGATCAGTTGTCTGTCCTGTAGTGGTGTCTTGCCACCCTGTCCCTGAGCTGAGAACGATCTTGGTGTATCTGTTCTAATGGCTCTCAGACTTGCCCTTTGGAGTGATCCAGGTATGGCTACTTTGGAAAGGTTTTAGCTTGAGGTTTTTTTCCAGTTCTGAGAATTCTCTTTTGGACTCTGTGGGAGGGATGCCAAAAACCAGACGCTAAGACAGCAGTGTTCTCAAGTTGGGTTAAGTAAGTGCTGTTGAACCTCCTGATTTTGTGCTGCTTTCATATTTTAGAGGAGTGTTTTTTAAATGACATTTAAAAAATATTTCTTTTAGCTTTAGATTTAAGTGCTTATTTAGAAAGAATTTTTTTGAACATATGAAAAGATTGACTAAATACATCTGCTCTGATTTGTTTTGTTATCGTTGTTTCTTTCTTGTTTAACATCTACATAATCAGCAGATCTTTCTACCTTATTATCATACATTACTGCACAACTTTTGCAATTAGCCAGACACTGGTACTAACTCTATTCTACTGTGTTTGATTTATGTCATCTATGTTTTGAGTTCTATAATCTTAATTCTCTTATAAATTACCTACTCAGCTTTGTTAACATTATGTGAAAAGCGTCACAGTTAAAGAAGTTTCTTTGGATACACATCTTCAGATCTTATTTCATCTTAATTTTTTTATTCTTGTGTTCCATGCTAAATAATTATTCCCCGTAAGTTGTAACAAAACTTTAAATATTGCTTGGAGTTTGAAATACAGATGCTTCTTGGAACTAAATTGCAATATTTTCAGTTTTTAAGGAATACAAAATGAAAGGAACACCATTTCTTTCTTAGAATTTAAAATTTTTTATATTGAATTAGGTTGATGTTGTGATACAAGATTAATATTATTGCCTTTATTTTAATAGTCTGAAGTTGACTGTAAACAAAGATATCAGTAAAGTACAATTTTCAGTTCTTTTTTTAATAGAAACTTGTAAGTAAGTAAATAAGTACACCAGCTTTTGCTCAGCAGGCAATACCTAAGTAAATGGAAAGATTTTATTTAATACAAAATTTGATTAAGTTGAATTTTGTAAGTACTTTTATTAAATGGAAGAGTAAAGATAAATGTTTTTTATACTTTCTACCTTCTTATTTCTCAATAGAGGCAATTTAAAAAAATCCTGTTTTTGAACTTAAGTAGGTTTTAAAAATAATTCTATTGTTCTTCATGCCCCAATCAACCTAATGTCTGTGTGGAAAGGGGTGTTTCAAATGAATTAGTTTCTCTAGTCTCATCTTGGCAAATACCAACATAATTTTTTATTTTCAAGGAACCAAAAATTGAAATTTATTATATTACACAGAAAGTTTCCATTAGACCTCTCCAAATAATGTGCATGTAACTTCCCCCACCTAAATCTATTAGGATGTGATTGATTTTTATTATTTGAAGCATGGCAACTGTATGAATGCCTGCATGAAAATTGACAGTATGATGGCAACATTGGTAGGTAAATCAAATAATTTTAAAATTGCAAAAGAAGAATAGTTGTTTATATGCATGATAATTTAGACCATGTGGGTAAAATAGCAGGGAAAAAATAAAAAGTATAAGAATGTGTTGAACAAATAACAATGATACTAAAAGGACATTTTGGGAGTGATTTAATGTTTTCAATTATATGTAGATTTGCAACCTGCTTTGTTGCTAAGTCTGCCAACTTAGATATCATAGACCCTAATAAGCTATCATGTAGTTGTTTTTTTTTTTTTTTTTTATATTAAGAAAGGACTTCAGATTGTTTTGGTCCATTATTTTATAGGTGAGAAAATGGAGGACCAGAGTTCAGAGTTAACCCTGCAGGTTAGTGCAGAGTCTTGGGTTAAGGATTATGACATCTACTTGTCTGGTTACCACCCAGCATTTACCTGGACACTTGATAGATGTTAAGTAAATATTCATTGGCTAAAATTCATAAGTCGGTGCACTTTCTCACGTTTGTCTGTTATTTTTCAAATCAAAATCAGATCAGTTTTGGAGGCTATCGTGTTTTTTACAGATTTGATTTTTAATTATATTTCACATTTCTTTTAACAAAATAATCTCCATTGCAAATCTTTAACATGTGTTTTCTCCATGTGGCTGGGAGAGAACCCTTGCAGTAACAAAAAGCCGGTAAAAGAATGCCAAGTCTGATTGCATCTTTCCTGTGTGATTTAACCATGAAATTTAGTTTACTTATCTATAAATGGAAGGGGTGAGAAAAGCTGATGTCTAACACTTACTTTCTAAACTTACTAAAAACCCTCAATAACAACAAATCAAATAGCCTGATTTAAAAATGGGCAAAAGATTTGAATAGACATTTCTCCAAAGATGAAATCATACACATGATCTTTGAAGAAGTCATATACACTGAAAAGCTGCTCAGTTTCACTAGGCATCAGAGAAATACAAATCAAAACAACAGTGCCTATTAAAAAATCTCACACCCATTAGGATGACTACCATCAAAAAAACAACATAAGTGTTGATGAGGATGTTGGGAAATTGGAACCTTTGTGTACTCTTGGTGGGATCGTGAAGTGGTTCAACGTCTATGGAAAGCAGTATAGTCATTCCTCAAAAAATTAAAAATAGAACTACCCCCATGGTGCAGCATTCCCACTTCTGGGTATATATCCAAAATAACTGAAAGCAGGATCTTGAAGTGATATTTACACTCCCACGATCACTGAAGCATTATTCACAATAGCCAAGAGGTAGATGCAACTCAAATGTCTATCAGGAGATGAATGGAAAAACAAAATGTATGTACAATGGAATATTATTCAGCCTTAAACAGAGAGGAAATCCTGGCTCATGGTACAACATGGATGAACCTTGAGGACATTATACTAAGTGAAATAAACCAGTCACAATAAGATAGATACTGTGTGATTCCACTTATAGGAGCTACCTAAAGTGGTTAAATTCACTGAAACAAAGAATGGTGAGTACCACGGACTGAGGGAAGGGAGTAGTAGGAACTGTTGTTCAATAGGTATAGAGTGTCAGTTTTGCAGGATGAAGAAGTTCTGGAGATCTGTTGTACAACAATGTGAAATACTTTATCTGAACTATACACCTTAAAATGGTTAGGATGGTAAATTTTAAGTTCTGTGCTTTTTTTTAACCACAATTTAAAAAACTTTAATATCTGCTTTTATATTATTAAAGAATAAACCTTCCATTTATTCCTTTATTGAAATGTTAATAACTGAATATGTACTATTATCCTATTCTGGTGTCCATATGGGCAGTCCTAAAGGGCTTAAGATATAGAAGAAACTTGTGAAGCTGAGAAAAATATTATTTTTAAATCCTCTTTTTTCTGCCATCTGGAAAAGCCTGCCACTATTTACTCTAGCGCTGGGACCATTATTAATGCACTAATGATAAAACAGGGTTTATGTGGCATAGGATGGAAACCTTTACTGACAGGCTGACCCCACAGCTCCCTGAGATCTTTCTGTTGTTGTTGTCCTTTAGGTTCAGAGCTTCATGAGAGGATGGTTGTGTAGAAGGAAATGGAAGACTATTGTGCAGGATTACATTTGTTCTCCTCATGCTGAAAGTATGAGGAAGAGAAACCAGATTGTGTTCACCATGGTTGAAGCCGAGTCAGAGTATGTTCACCAGCTCTACATCCTGGTCAACGGCTTCCTCCGGCCCCTGCGGATGGCGGCCAGCTCCAAGAAGCCTCCCATCAGCCATGATGATGTCAGCAGCATTTTCCTCAACAGGTTTGTATTGGCATAAATCAAAGAGTCATGTGAAAGACGCATTTTTATTTCTTAAAAGAATTTTTACTCTTTAAAAAAAATTATTTACTCATGAGAGACACACAGAGAGAGGCAGAGGCACAGGCAGAGGGAGAAACAGGCTCCCTTTGGGGGAATTTTTACTATTAATAGGTACCATAAAGTCACCTTTACAGGTGTGTGATATTGAAAATGAGAAAGCTGTCATTTGTGTCTCATTATTTGTCCAAATTTACATGTCTTTATCTTGAATCATGGCATCTAGTTCTCTGGTTTGTCTCTATTGGACATGTGTTTTCTTGTCAATCTGTGGGCGTGTGTGTTGGGAAAGATAATCTCCTTCATAAACTGAGGGAAATGGAATGAGTAATGGGTCGTCATATGTAATTTATACAGACGTACTTTAGAAAGAACAATAACAGAGGGCCTGAGAATCTGTAGCAAATTTATTTGCTACTTATAGTGTCCTTCCTGCTGAGGATTCATCAGTGAGCAAAGCAGAAATCCCTGCCTTCATGGAACTTAAATTTTGATGTGGGAAGGGAAATAAGGAATGGTGAATAAGAGAAATATGTAGTATATTATGTGGTGATGAGTGTTGTGGAAAAAATCAAGAAGGGGAGAGGACTTTGGGGTGCCTGGGTGTTGTACTTAAAATTTATTTATTTGTTTTTGAATATATAATACATTTACATCATCCAAAATTCAAAACAACATGAAGACATCAAATAACTTACTCTTGTCTCTGCCTAGCCCCATTTCCCCCACTTTCCATTTTTAACCATTTTCGTTAGTTTCTTACATATCTTTCTAGTGTCTCTTGATGTAGAGCAATCAAATTTGGATGTGGAATGCTATTTTCTTTCTTCTTACACAAAAGGCAATGAACTTCAATATGTACTTGCCTTTTTTCACTTAACAGTATATTCTAGACATCTTCCCATATTGACATCTAAAGAGCATTCTATTTTTTTAAAAATCACTATGGGGCAGCCCGGGTGGCTCAGCGGTTTGGCACCACCTTCAGCCCAGGGCCTGATCCTGGGGTCCCAGGATTGAGTCCCACATGGGGCTCCCTGCATGGAGCCTGCTTCTCCCTCTGCCTGTGTCTCTGCCTCTCTCTCTCTCATGAATAAATAAATCTTAAAAAAGATAAAAATAATAAAAATAAAATTACTACGTTTTTTTACATTATGTGAATATGCCATAGTTTTTCTATAACCAGCTTTTAGAAAGTCCTCAAAGATAAGTTAACTTTTGAGTAAAGACTTGGAATTGATGAAGCAGCAAGCCATTTGGCTATCTGGGAGAACAGTGAGGCAAGCAGAGGAGACAGTCTATGCAAAGGGCCTGAGGCTGGGGCAGATCTGGTTTGCTTGTTTTGAGGAACTGACTAAGGATGAAAAGAGGTAACAATAGGACATTGTAAAGATGTTTGCTTTTACTGTAAATAAGATGGGCAGATACTGGTAACATTTTGAGGAGAGAAGTAGTATCATATAACTCATATTTTAAAATCTCACTCTGGTTTCTCTGTTGAGAATAGTGCAGGGAAATCAGTTTGGTGGCGATCTCAATAAACCAGATGAGAGGTGATTGTAGCAGGGAGGCCTGTTAGGTGGCTATTACAATAATATAAGCAAAAGATGGTTGTCATTGGAGGCAGTGATATATGGTTGGATTCCTGGTACATTTTAAAATAGAACCAATGAGATTTTCTGATGAGTTTGATGTGGGGTTTTGAAGGAAAGTCCAAGGTTTTGGGGCTGAACAGCTAGAAGGATAGAGTAACTTCTCACTAAATGGGAAACATTGAGGTATAGAGAGGTTTGGGGGAAAGACAAAGAGTTTTTGTCTCAGACCTCTCAAGCATGAGGGCTATTATCCATCCAAATGGAGAAATCAAGTGAACAGGGACTATATATCAGGGAAGGAGTTTGGGCTGGAGATATAAATTTGAAGCTCCAATAGCATATGGATAGTATTTAAAGCAGTTGGTCTGAATGAGATTACCAAGGGAGTAAGCACAGATGTGAATGAGAGAAGAGGAACGACACTGAGCCCCAGGAGATTCCAACATTTGGAGATGAAGAAGATGAGGAGGAACTAGCAGAAAAGAATGAAGAAGATCCATTAGGGTCGTAGGATGAAAACCAGCAGAATGGTTTGTCCTGGAAACCAAGGCAAGAACAAATGAACTCCGTCCAAAAGGTCAAATAAAATGGTAACTGAGAACCGACCATGGGTTTAACACAGAGCTTATAGGTAACTTTAATGAGGGCCATTAGGAGAGCCATTGGAGGGTACTTAGGAGAGAATGGGAGGGAAGGGTAATCATTGGAGAGAGTTGGTATCGAAAACTCAAAGAGTGTTGCTATAGAGAGGAGCCAATAAACAAGACGGTACCTGGAGGTATAAAAAAATGTGTGTGTGTTTTGACTTAGGATAAAAATTACATTGATAACAAGGGGGAAATGACGTAGGGTAGAGGAGGATGTTGCTGGAGCAATAAACTTGCATAGACAAAAGTGGGTAGAACAGGGCGTACAAGTCAAGAGGGTGCATAGGGAGGGAGGGAATAGTACCTTGATACATATGTCATTAGGAAGCAAGGACATGTGACAGTGCTGATAGAAGGAACGTATTGGGGTTAGATAAGAGGGGAAAGTGTATAATATTGTAGAATAATTGCTACACAGCTGGAAGAGCCTATATTACTCTATTAGGGTGGTGGTCATGACTGTCAGTGAGACTAGTCAGGATGGTTGTGTGTTTTTCTTCAGCCACTTTCAGCTCTGCACTGGTGCAGAGTGGGTGAGTGAGTGGCTTTTTTGGTGTTGTGTGAGGCTAATATGATGACATGAGAAATGAATAGGGGAGTTGAAGGTTATGCAAGGAAGAGATTATAACAGTGAGCCATAGAATCTAAACTGTGCAGAGAGGGAAATGATGGTGCAAGGGGTTTTGGTCAGTGATAAGATGACAGGATCATGCATGAAGTCAGAGTTCTAAAGGCAGTGAATTGAAAGATCAGAGAACAGTTTGCTTGAAACTGAGATAGGGAGGGGATGTAGTTACTGACAATGACAAGGTCTAAAGTACCATCAAAGGAGTGTTGGTTGAAGTTATTGGAGGGAAAGATGCCAAGAGGAGAGGAGTTCAAAGGCCCTAGAGGCCAGGAGTGTTGTTTTTTGTGCCTATTAGAGTCACCCAGAATTATGACAGGAGTAGTATTGGAGAAAGGACTGCCAGCAAGCTGGGAACTTGGAGCTCAGAGCTCAAGGCATTAAAAGAAAGGCTGGGGAGAGTTCTACTCCAAGATAGTGTTGTAGGAAGACCCTAACTCACCTTCTCCAGGGAACACACCAATGACACCTATTAATAGAACAATTCCTCTTAAAGAAGGACTGAGGGCTTGATTGAATAATTTCTACATAACCAGAGCTGGAGAGAAAGGGCAAGAGAACAGCAAGAGGGAGAGAGACATGGTAACAAAGGGAATTGACCCTTGATGCTGCAAAGAGCAGTGGGACTGTATTGTACCGAGGGACCGGGAACAGATTCCTCTGGTCTTGGGCAGCGAATAAAAGCTACAGTTTGAAAGAGCAGCTGGCATATAAAAAAGAGACAATGCTAGAGCTTTGCCAAGTGGTAGATAAGCCACATGGGTGCTCTCCAAGTCAGAGGGTTTATGTTCCCACCCCACTTTTTTATTTGTTTTTATAAAAACCTGGAAAAAGTAACATATTTGTTTTATTAATGTGTTCTTACATCTACATGCTTGGCTGTATGCTCCCTTAAGGAAGTAACTTAAGTGTCCACCAGTAAACCAATAGATAAGGAAAAAGTGCATACACATGAGACGCACACACACTGGAATATTACACAGCCATAAAAAGGGATGAGGTTTTGTTTTGTTTTAGGTTTGTTTGGTTTTTTTTTTGCCTTTTGAGACAACATGGATAGACCTGGAGGGTGTTATACTAAGTGAAATAAGTCAGACTGAGACAAATACCATATGATTCCCCTCAAAAGTGGGATCTAAAATTAAATAAATAAACAAAAAGCAGAATCAAACCTATAAATACAGAGAACAAACTGATGGTTGCCAGAGGAGAGGTGGGTGAAGGGTTGGACAGAATGGGTAAGTGGAAGAGGGAGATACAGGCTTCTAGTTATGAGATGAGTAAATCATGTGAATAAAAAGCAGAGCATAAGGAATACAGTCAATTGTATTATAATAGTGATTTAACGGGACAGATGGTAGTTACACTGTGGTGAGCGTAGTATAATGTATAAACTTGTCCAATCATGAATTATACACATGGAAGTAATGTAATATTGTGTATCAACCATAGTCAAAAAAATTTGTTTTAAAGAAAAAGAACAAAAATTATTGCAATATATTTTAATTTGTTTTTTTAAGGAATTAAGGCTTTTTTGCATTTATCTTATTTTACTTTATTTTCTTTTATTATTGAAGTATAACTGACATATAGTGTTACATTAGTTTCAGATGTGTAATGTAATGGTTCAACAATTCTGTACATTACTCAGTCCTCAACAGGATATGTGTACTCTTCATTCCCTTTATTTAACCCATCCCCCAGCCTGCATTTATTTTAGGTTATTGCCAATTCTGAGCTAAAGGTTTTTTTCCCCTGGATGCCTGGGTGGCTCAGAGGTTGAGCGTCTGCCTTTGGCGCAGGGTGTGATCCTGGAGATCCGGGATGGAGTCCCACCTCAGGCTCCTGCAGAAAGTCTGCTTCTCCCTCTGCCTTTGTTCTCTCTCTCTGTGTCTCTCATGAATAAATAAATAAAATCTTTAAAAATAAATAAATAAATAAAGGTTATTTTCCCTAGGTTTTTATAAAATGAAGACCCACACTATAAGGAAGATTTTAGGGACTAAATCATAGATCATAATTAAAATGTACTTAAATATTTAGAAAGGCATGGCTGGGGGGTGTCTATAGATGACTGAGTGGATGATAGATGGTAACTTTTTTTTTTTAATGATTTATTTATTGGGCGAGGAGGAGCAGAGGGAAAGGGAGAGAGAAAATGTCAAGCAGACTCCCCACTGAGTGCAGACCCCATCTTGGGGCTCGATCTCAAGACCCTGAGGTTACAACCTGTGCTGAAACTAAGAGTCAGGTGCTTAACTGGCTGTGCCACCCAGGCACCCCTGGAAGGTAACTTGTTAACAGGAGATTAGAAGCTTGGCTTCTCTGTTGTGAGGCAGGAGGAAGATCTCCCCACATTAGGTGGCAGTGGCCCTGCGCAAGTGTGTGAGACATCTTGAGGGACCTAAGAGGAGCTCCTGATCGTCAGGCTGCACAGCTAGCCTTTTGGCAAATACTTCCGTCACCCAAGCATGTCATTTCAACAGTTCTGATGACAATGGATGGGATTGTAAACTACCCTCTGGTAGTGATGCCAGCAGAGCCTGCACCACCTTGCTCTTAGGTCAGCTCTGGGGATTTGTTTCTGTTGGATTGCGTGATCTGCAATCTGGAAGGCCAGATTTGTCATATTGTTTAAATTCGGAGTCAGGATGTGCTGGGCCTCTTCTTGGAAGGTGAAGCTGTAAGCTCTTCATACACTTAGCAGTTGTTTACTATACCTAGTCCTTAAGGGAGATCTGAAGAGGTATGTTTTTATCTTTTTATTTTATGTATTCATTTTTAAGATACATGTTTTTCTTTTTTTTAAAGAGTTTTTAATTCCAGTTAACATCCTGAAAAGAGATGTTTTTAAAGCTGAGGTTCATAGGGTGTTTGTTGTCACTGCGGCTGTTTAACTGGATTCCTTTCCTTGACTTTAAATGGGAAGGACAGGCTTCCAGTTATGGCAGGTCAGTTTTGAATTTCTTTTTTAACAAAATTATTTGTTTATTTATTCCAGAGAGAGAGAAAGAGAGAGGGAGAGAGAGAGAGAGAGAGCAGGAGGAGGACAGAGGGTAAGGGACAAGCAGACTGCAAGCCCAGAGCCCAGTGAGGGGCTCCATCTCGGGACTCTGAGATCATGACCTGAGTTGAAACCAAGAGTCTGACACTTAACTGACTGAGTCACCCAGGCACCCCAATTTTTTTGCATTTCAACAGTTTATACTTAAAAAAAAAAAACTTAACCTACGTGCAGGATTATTTCATTTTTTTCTAACCATCCTGGTATCAAAATATGAAAGTAGATGTATCAGTTATATACATTTTCAGTGTAGGAAAAAGAAGCCTCTCTGTGAGTGGAGGGAGTTCATTGCTTACAGAACTCTTTGGAAGAGCTGGAGGAGTAAAGTCAGGGAGCTGCGCCTGGAGCTTTGAGTTCAAGGGCACAACACTGTAGACATGCTTCGGTAGTGAGGAAGTACAGCACCACCATTGCCACTTGTCTGCCTTTCAGGTCCAGGAAGCTGTTGCCTAGAAACAAAAACACTGAGGCTGGGTGCTGGAATGGCCCCTAAAATACTCATATTTCCGTGACTGACTTTCAGCAACAGGAAGATTGCCTCTACTCCAGCCTCCCACGTCTTACCAAGTGCATCTATTGGTGCAACAGGTGGAACCAACCTCACATCCAGAACCACATTTACAAGGGAGTCAGGGGAGTGTGGCCTTAGCTCTCCATCGTGTCCACCTAGAAGGAGGAAGGGATGACTAAGATACAATATCTAGATTTGCTTGAAGTCCTTGAACAACAAACACTGCTTAGTTAAAATTTCTTTTTTTTTTTTTTAAGATTTTATTTATTTATTCCTGAGAGACACACAGAGAGAGGCAGAGACACAGGCAGAGGGAGAAGCAGTCTCCCTGCAGGGAGCCCGATGTGGGACTCGATCCCAGGACCCCAGGATCACGACCTGAGCTGAAGGCAGACACTCAACCACTGAGCTACCCAGGAGCCCCTTAGTTAAAATTTCTATAAAAGAAAAATAAATTATCATCTTCAAGCAGTGTGTATTTTGTTTACTGGACCATTTGGAAAAAATTAAGGATTTCCCATTGATTTTTACTGTAGTGGAATTTGACTTCAACAAACCAGAGTATCTCACTGACATGAATGATTCTGTGTTTGATTGTGTGGATGTGTTAGTTCAGAAAAGGCTTTAGAGGTTCATTCCAATGGGATAATTGTAATGAGGAAGCAAAAGTTGCTTTGGTAACTACTCTTCTTGAACTTTTTAGAAATTTGGATCTCTATGCCTAGTTCTCATTTTATTTTTTTATTTTTTTGTTTTCAAGAATTTTTTTAATAATAAATTTATTTTTATTGGTGTTCAGTTTGCCAACATACAGAATAACACCCAGTGCTCATCCTGTCAAGTGCCCCCCTCAGTGCCCGTCACCCATTCACCCCCACCCCCCGCCCTCCTCCCCTTCCACCACCCCCAGTTCGTTTCCCAGAGTTAGGAGTCTTCATGTTCTGCTCTCTTTCTGATATTTCCTACCCATTTCTTCTCCCTTCCCTTCTATTCCCTTTCACTATTTTTTATATTCCCCAAGTGAATGAGACCATATAATGTTTGTCCTTCTCCGATTGACTTATTTCACTCAGCTTAATACCCTCAAGGTCCATCCACATTGAAGCAAATGGTGGGTATTTGTTGTTTCTGATGGCTGAGGAATATTCCATTGTATACATAAACCACATCTTCTTTATCCATTCATCTGTCGATGGACACTGAGGCTCCTTCCACAGTTTGGCTATTGTGGACATTGCTGCTAGAAACATCGGGGTGCAGGTGTCCTGCCGTTTCACTGCATCTATATCTTTGGGGTAAATCTCCAGCAGTGCAATTGCTGGGTCGTAGGACAGTTCTATTTTTAACTCTTGGAGAAACCTCCACACAGTTTTCCAGAGTGGCTGCACCATTTCACATTCCCACCAACAGTGTAAGAGGGTTCCCTTTTCTCCACATCCTCTCCAACATTTGTGGTTTCCTGCCTTGTTAATTTTCCCCATTCTCACTGGTGTGAGGTGGGATCTCATTGTGGTTTTGATTTGTATTTCCCTGATGGCAAGTGATAAAGGGCTAGTTTCCAAGATCTATAAAGAACCTATTAAACTCAACACCAAAGAAACAAACAATCCAATCATGAAATGGGCAGAAGACATGAACAGAAATCTCACAGAGGAAGACATAGACATGGCCAACACGCACATGAGAAAATGCTCTGCATCACTAGTTCTCATTTTAGTATCTCCATGTAGGCTTTGTCCTTTTCAGAGGATTCTTTTACATTTCTGTCTTGGGAGTCTTGGGAGTGGTTACAGTAGAGTACTGCCAAACCTTTGCTATGGATTTTTTCCCCTCTCTCCTGTCAAAACTCATTTTAATGAAAGAGAGAGTACTTTCCCTGAGTTATCATCTAGACTCAAATCTAAGAGGAAAAGGATCATAACTAATTCATTGATTATCAGTTGAAGTGCTACATTCTAACAGTAGAAAGATATTGCTATTACAAATTGATAATGCGAGTTATATGACAGTGATTTGGTGCTCAGTGTCTTCCAGTGTTTGAAGCTTAGCTCAGAATTTTCTTTGAATTTTTGAGATCTTCTGAAAGATAAATTGCTTTATGAGGGCTAATGCAATCCATGTTATTATTGGGCATAGAGTTGGGAGGCCCTGGGAGACATGTATATCACGTATTTATTAAAGTTTTAAGGACTCAGGAGGCTTCTTTAACAAAATAGACACTTTGCAATAACTGAATTGTTTTTCCATTTTTATAGTGAAACGATTATGTTTCTTCATGAAATATTTCACCAAGGACTGAAGGCGAGGATAGCAAACTGGCCTACTTTGATTTTAGGTGAGTGCATGCTTTAGAGATAAAAGATTTTCTCTTAAGATGGCTACAATTAAAGTAAAATAACTTCGGCATCATTCAGCCTAAGCTGTCTGAATTTCCCTCTTGACCGGTGAGCTTCCTTATGTTCTGGGGATCTGTTTCATTGCCCTTTCAGCCCTTTGCCCTGACCTGTCATAGTGCATTTGGGGCAAGAGTCATGCTTGGCCTCCGGGTGACTTCCACCAGAACAGTCATTCAGGCATCTGAACTGGGGGCCCTGTGCATGTGTGACGCCTGGTGCTGGGAGCCGCTCTCTGCCATCCCATCAAGTGCACCTCTCCTCATACCTTGGGTAATTTACCAAGGGCAAAGAGAAACTGCCATGTTTACTTCTTTTTTCCAGCTGATCTGTTTGATATTTTGCTCCCCATGTTGAACATTTATCAAGAATTTGTGCGTAATCACCAGTACAGCCTCCAAGTGCTTGCCAATTGTAAGCAAAACAGAGATTTTGACAAACTCTTAAAACAGTATGAAGCCAACCCTGCCTGTGAGGGGAGGATGCTGGAAACGTTCCTGACCTATCCAATGTTTCAGGTAAGTCATCTGGGACACATTTTATAAGTCACTGACTCCAGTCTGGTGGTACTGATGCCTGCGGTGACCAGAGCGAGGTGTCCAAGTGTGCCCTGTGGGGAATTACGGCGTGTATGCATCCTCTGTCATCTTGAGCTTGACCCTGAGATAAGCAAACATATGCCACACATTTTCTGTCTGTGTAGTATAGGGAAGAAGAGCAGACATTTTTTTTTAAACCAGGCATTTTTGAAGCGATTAAATCAGGAATGATTTTGTGCAAAGTGGCACAATTTTCTCTTTACAGAAAGCTACCACACAGACTTCTTCCATGGAGTCTCCTCCTCCAGCATGTTTAAAAATATTATCAGGTTTACAGAAATAGGATGCTGTGCAAAAGTTCCAGTATATGCTGGTTGCATAAAAGGCTCCTGCAGGGTGGAGTGACTGCTGGGAAAATCTTTGTTTTCCTGCCCATCCTCCCTGCCCCGTTACAATTGCTATTGGAACTGGTCTCGAGCTTGTCTGGAGCTCTGGAGAGCCAAAGGAGGACGGCTGGGCCACAGAGGAAACCAAGGGTCTGGAGGCCCTGGCAGGACCTGGGCACTCTTGGCCCAGAGTCGGGTTCTTGCATTGAGGCTGGGCCTTGTCCTTACATTTACCTTTTTGGCATTAGAGGGTCCCTGAGGGACCGAGCACACTTGTGTCCTTGCCTGTGTCGCAGGCTTTACCATTCCAAGTCTTTGAGTGAGGACTGGGGAAGTCAAAATGTGAATTGAATCTCCCATTCTTTTGAAAAGCGTTGATTCTGTTCTTTTGGAAAGGCATTGAGTGTTCTCATTGTGGAATTTATGGGGCTTCTGGCCAGGCCTCCAGATTGTCATGTGGTAAACCGATTCTCCTCATCATGTGTTAGGGCTTCTGCGGAGAGCTTTGCCCCCCTACAGGCACCGCTGACCCCAGCAGATCGTTGTGTAGCCTCAGAAAGAAATGTTGCTCTGGGTCATAATTGTTTGTCTTAAAGTTGGTCAATCCTGCTTGAAATCCTGGAAATCACCGTAGAGGTTGAGTAAGGTTTTTAAAAACCAAAAGGATGCATTTGAAACAACTTAAATATAGTGAAACTTTATAATGTTATTGTGTTGTTTCATGGAACTGAGTTGTTTGAACTCTTGGCCTCTCTGAGGAAATATTTTACAAGAAAAACTTCAAAGCAAACAAAAAAAAGTTTGCTTTTTTTTTTTACCTTATAAAAATTGTAATTTAAGCCTTTATTTATAGCAAAACAAACTTTATATAGTGCAGTGTTCTGAGATTCTGTTTGAATATTTGGCATTACTCTGGATGATGATTAAATACCCGAAATTGTGTCTTTCAGGCAACTTTGCCTCGGGTGACTATTCAAAGGTAGAGTTATCAAAGGCACATGGAATATTCAGGGAGGTACCTAGCTCCCTTTCTGATAGCCCATTAATGCCTTCCTGAGGCCTATTTAATTTCCCTGGGTGTGATTCTCTCAGTATTTTATTTTATTTTTTTAGGATTTTATTTATTTATTCATGAGAGACACACAGAGAGAGGCAGAGACATATGCAGAGGGAGAAGGAGGCTCCCTGTGGGGAGCCCAGTGCAGGACTCAACCCCAGGATGCCCGGATCATAACCTGAGCCAAAGGCAGACATCAACCAGTGAGCCACCCAGGTGCCCCTCTCTCAGCGTTTTAAAGTGACACGACTGCACTTGAGCTTTAGGGGAGGTGTCCAAACACAGTAGAATGTAGGGCCTTGGAAAGTCCTTTGGATCATCTTTAAAGTGCTGAGATACTCTCCTACCACCCTCCCTCCTTTGCCCTGGAGGTTAAGCCCAATGAGAATGACTTGGCATTTTCATTGACTCCAAGGAATTCCCATAATGTCATGAAAGGACCACTGGACTGAGAATCTTTAGAAGACCTGGATGTCTGGCTCACTCTTCAGTTGTAGCATTGAGGAAAATAATTGAAACAATATAAATCTTGGTTTCTTATTCTTAAAATTGAGGCACTTGAGCTCTAGTCATCTCCCAGAGGTCTAGCTGACTCTGTGATTTTAGGGGGACTGCACCAGTTCTAAAAGTTTGGGTTGGGTAACTATGTGGGGGTTCAAGGAGCCTGGTCCAGGAACCCCCAGTCCAAGACTGTGGTGGCCCCAAACCCTAGAATTTAGCTGATAGATCAGATGTTGAGGCTCTGTGGCTTCTTCCAGACCAAAGGCACTGGTTCTGAGAGCCTGGGAGGTTCAGGGAGAAACCTCAAACTTGAAGAATTTAGCCAGAGTTGGTCCAAATTGCAGGAAGTGTGCAAATTGAAAGAACATTAAGTTGTGCTATTTATTTATTTGCTTCCCTAGAACTATCTTGAATAGACCAAGAGGGGAAACCATCAGAATCTGCTACCTCTAAGAGCCTCATTCTCCTTGATGTCTCTTCTTTGTCTTGTTCACTTGGTGTCTCTTCTTCCTGCCTTCTCCCTAGGAGTAACCATATGGAACACTTGGGGGAAAATTGCCCTTTCTAGAAGCTTGAAGGTTTTTTTCCTCACTAGGTTCATTCCCTCCTTCTTGTTGCCTTTTGGTTCTTTCACAAATGAGGTGAAATAGTCATGAAAGTGTTTGCTCCCTTGAAGGATCCAACTGTTTCTGCTTCGCCCTGCATACATGTGTCAGCAGTAGTACTTTAGCACTTCCACCTTGCTCTAGTGGAGGCTGGACCTGGGGATGAGGCTGAGGCACTTTACATTTTTTTGTGTGTGTGTGCTATTAGATAACAGTAGAAGAAGTGACTCTAGTTCATGCCACCAAGGGACCTCTGGCCAGACTTTTACTTGAGTCTAGACACGGGGGCAGAGGTTGGTGTGGGCATAGGGGAGAGGCGATTGGCAGCTTTTAGCCTGTATATGTATAGAAGAGCAAGTGTTCTGGGCTCTTTGTCAAGTAAGTCAATTGCTGCTTTTAATGTACTATGTTGAGCTTTGAAACATGGAAGAATTGTAGAATTTGGATGATGTAGTAAATTTATCCTCAATTGAACTATCAGACAAATAAGTCCAAGTGTTGCCAAGAAATTTGTTTATGGAAAATAATGTAGTTATTAATATAATTTTTAATTAGCAAAGACAATGGCATGACTGGTACTGTTTAAATTGGCTTCAGCTGCTCCTAAGTCCATAGGTAAGCCAGTCGTGAATTCTGCCCCCTACGAGAACTGTTAGATGTTCTCCAGCAAGTAGCCACTTGCCGCTCTAGCCACCTATTTACTGTAACAGCAGAGCAAGCTCATTAATGTCTACAAAGTGACAAGCATTGTTCCATAATTGAAAGGAGAATTATGATTCATCTGGACAGCACTTACTGTGATTCTTGTTTTTTGGGGGAACAGATTTATAATCAGCTCTTGAATATACAGATGCGCTCTTTGGAGAGCCGTCCACTTTTCTGCAGAATGTCCTTTCCCAGCTTTTTGGCAGCTTCAGGCTTGTTTGTTCCTCCACCAGAAAGTAGAAAGGGCCAGTTTCTGAATTTCAAATCCATCTACTTGAATCTGAGCCAAGGAGCTCTCTAAAATAGATTTAATTAATGGGGGAAGATCATGAAGCTATTGACTAAACTTAGTTTTGTGGGTTTTCAGTGCTTGCATCATACGTGTCAGGCGCTCCCACTCCTACCTTCTTTGTTATGAAAGATCTAGTGCATTAGCTGTTGTTTGCCTTGATTTTCTTCGTATGACTGCTGACTTAGAGGCATACTGGCTTTGTGCGGAAGGGATATTTGAAAGCGTATCTATCCCAGGGACCTTAACCAGGAGAAGTTTATGGGATGGAGAGGAAGTGTCCTCCACATGTCTTACACAGGAGGGGTCTCCCTCCTTTAAGGAGTCTGTCTGAACTTCCAAAACTTTAATAGGATGACATTCCCTAGGATACGGTCCCAGAATATCAACTGCAGATCCATGTCTGTGCTGATGGCCCTGCCCTTTGTGCTCATGCGTAAACATAGGCCCTCAGTAGACCACAGTAGGTGACCCAGTGAAGGCCACCCCCTGCACACGAGCAAAAGCAGATCCGTGGACAGGGCTGCCAACACCTCAGGACAGGATGGAAGGAACTAGCCACAGCGCTCCGGGAGGCTGTTTTACTTTCTTCCTTCTCAGAAGTCCTTTTGAGGGTTGAGTGAGTCCCCAGGCCCCACAGAGGAGACCGAGTGGGTTTGTGTACCAGTGAGAGCCATGATCATGGCTGGCTCTGTCATGTACTGTGAGACCACCCTGGGCAAGTTACCAGACCGCTTCACGCTTTGTTTCCTCCTTATCTCTGTATAATGGGGACATAACCCTTCTGTTGGTGTGGAGGTTTGGGCATACATGCCCATAGCAGGCCGCGTTATGGCAGCTGCGGTGCATGCATGTCGTTATTAAAGTTAAGCCCACTGCCCCAGCTTTCTTTTTTTTTTTTTTTCACTGCCCCAGCTTTCTAAAAAAATTTTATCTGTAAACCAGTAAATAAATAAGTAGAATAAAAAAATATATATATATATAAATAAATAAATAAGTAGAATCAGTAAAACTTGAGTTAAATCTCTACTATGTTCATTTAAAATTGTCATATGGCTGGTGGAGTTTCCGCTTTTGACAGAATTCAGATAGTTTATCCATAAACAAAACTATAAGTAAATAATGTAATTAAACAATACATTTTACTGCTAGAAGGATGAGTTAAGGTAAAGTAGGAAGAGAATGTAATAAAGGTGAGTATGTCTTCTCCCAAGTTTAAATTCTTAAAGAGAACATTGCAGTAGGGATGTGAATTAAAAAAAAAAAAATTGTGGGGCCACCTGGGTGGGTGGCTCAGTTGGTTATGCATCTGACTTTGCATACATCAAATCACAATCTCAAGGTCCTGGGCTTGAGCTCAGTGTGGGGCTCGGGAGCTTCTCTCTCTCAATCTCTCTCTCTCTCTCGCTCCCCATGCTCATGCTATCTCTCTCTTTCTCTCAAATAAAAAAATATATATATCTAAAATACGGACTCATGTGACTTGATAATCACTATGTTTCTCTATGAACCAATTTTCAAATCTTATGATTAAGAAATATATGCTTATGTTAAAAATCTAAAGAAACAACCATTTCTTTGGAGTATAATATTTTATTACTCTTTTCTTGTGCTCTTGGTGAATGTGGATATGTGGATGTGTGTGTGAAGTTTGAAGTGTAATTCATTTGAGAATTGTAAAAGTAGAGTTGAATTTCTCAGACATGATGGTGCACAGGAGAGGATGTCCCAGGGTCACTCATCCTGACCTCTTGCTCATGCTGGCCTTTATTTGCATTTAGATCCCCAGGTACATCATCACACTTCATGAACTCCTAGCTCATACACCTCATGAGCATGTGGAAAGGAAAAGTCTGGAGTTTGCTAAATCGAAACTAGAGGAACTGTCCAGGTATGTAGAGAACTTATAATAAAGGCTTGATTAGAGAAACCAGCGAGTTAGTTTCTATGGAAACCTAATATATATATATCCAGGGAATAAGAAGTGAGACACAGTCCAACTTCTCCGATTCACCTGAACATGAAATGCTAGCTCTTCAGATGGTACTGAATCAGCATAAACGTTAATTTTAACCAAGAAAAAAAAATCAATCTTTGAAAATGGTTTTATAGCATGTGAATTTATGTGATTGAGATTATAGGTGTATTTGCGTTTGAGTTTGAAAATATTAACATTTCTTTTAGCGTAGTAGAAAAACAATTTTTAGTTGTGTCTTTGTGTTCATATTTGGCAAAAAGCTAAGAAATGTGTATTTTGGATTTTTCAGTGACTGCACTGTTTCAGAGAATTATTTACATCTGTGTTCCTTTAGCTTATATGGAATAAATGGCATAAAGGTCTCTAACTTGCTCCACCTCTAAGAAATGGCATCCTAATTTCAATGAAGGGGCTGTCCATAAAATGATATGTTGCTTTCCTGTTGCATTTATAAGCAGCACCCCCAGGGTACTCATTGGTTGCTGACCCACTTGTCATTTAGAACTGTGTTGTACGTTGGGTTTGGTTTGAGTCATGGCTGGTTCAAGCCTGAAGGTCTCTCCTCACAGCCTCAGTTGTACTGATACAAGTTCAAAACTGAGCTTCCCAGATAGAGCTCTTTGCATACCTGCTAGAGCTATACAAAACCTCTCTTCCTGTGATCTGTCCCTGCTGTGTCTGACAGGATAATGCACGATGAAGTGAGTGACACTGAAAACATAAGGAAGAACCTGGCCATAGAAAGAATGATCGTAGAGGGCTGTGATATTTTGCTGGACACCAGCCAAACTTTCATCCGCCAAGGTAAGTCCTTGTTCGGTGGACCCACTGTCTCTAGTGATCTCTGCAACTGTCACATTGTCACTGGCAGATCCTGGCAAGCATTTTGGAGCTGTGTGATTGATACTGTTCATGCAGGACATCCCCATGGTCTTGACCGAGGCTGTGGCTGAGGCCCACATTTGTGCTGTTTCTTTTCAGGGGCCATGAAAAACAGCAACACAATAATAGTAAAGCACGAGTGGGACAGTAAATTACATTCTGACTGGACTCTCTTCCTCAGTGGACCAGACATTCTCTACAGCTCCAAGGAAGACAGATCGGTCTGGCCGATGAGAGTGGCAGTGCCAGGTGGCGACGATATACAGGCAAAGGCCCAAGAGAAACTTGCATTACTCAAAGCCCTTTCACATAGCGGTGGGGACAATGTCCGAAGTGAAAACAGCTGTCTCTTGTTCCCATTCTTTATCAGCACTTCTGGATCAGCCCCACACAATATGATTTAATTCAGTTGGTGACTCCAGTTGCCAAATGAAATGTCTTTTGACCCCTGCCACGCTTTGGTAATGGTGAACGTATCTTGTATCTTGTTTGTGGGATGTGTGCTTTGCAAGCATCACCCAGTATATTAAGCTTCTGAAGTGTTGAAGATTTTTGGGCCAGAAACGAGATGCAACAGCCTAATGGTGCATCTCCCTCCGGGGCTCTCACTGCAAAGCGCACTAAGTAAACCTCATCCAAAGTCCTTTTTAAGTGCTTAGGTGTTCTGAGGGAAGGGAGCATGGCCCATGGAGTTGATCTGAGACAACACATCTCACACATTTATAATTTTGAACTTGGTGAGCGGTGGCACATACATTTAGAACTAGAAATAACCTTTAATGTAGCTTCTGTTCGTAATGAGCCAATATCATTTGAAGATATTTGCATTTCCATTGCCTACCAAAAATGTGTTGCTTAAATTTTTTTTTACTTCATCAAACAAGACATTATTTGAGCTGTGAACCTACATTTTTGCACAGAATACTTAAAAAATGTAACACGCGCTGTTCTATTTTCCATTATTTGTTGATAAAGAGAGAAATTACACATATGTTAAAGTTTGGAAGTATATTTTAGGAAAGGATAGCTTTTCTCATTTTTGGCTTTTGATACTGATTTTCCTTGAAATGTAGTGGAATATAATGCTAACAGCATCAGGCCTTCCTAATCGCTTTGCGTTGCTCCACACAGACTGTGTCCCCACGGGGCTTCCTGCCTTCCTGGCCCTTGCCTGCCCGTGTGCCTTCCCGTGTGCTGGCCCCAGTGTGGGGACTGGGAATGCCCCTATCCATCCCTTCCATGCCTATTGAAGGTCTGCTTGTCCTTCCAGGCTCAGGTCAGACACCTTTAGGGAGCCTTTGACAATTCTCTCCCCTTCCCTCCAGGTAGAATGAATTTACCTTCGTCCCGGTTTCAGGGCCCCTCACTTCTCATGTCTGTGTTTCATCCTCTTGTGTGTTGTAGGTACATGTTTGCACGCCTGGCGCTCCCAGTCATTGTATCTCTGAAGGGCTGTATTTATGAATTCTCTCTTCCTTTATATGCTGCTTTCCATTATAGATACTTGAAAGAGGGGCACTGCATTAAATCAAATTGCTTGTTGAATTGCAGTTTTGATTATTAGATGTCTCGTTTTGTATTTTTCTTGTATTTGGAGTTCATGGAAAAAATACTTATTGACTAGAGCTTTATAATATGTGAGAATGCAAACAAATGTTTCTGTAACCACTATTTTGTTTCTGAAAAGGCTTGTGATTGAAAAGTATTATTATGCATAAACATTTATTTCTACAAACTTAGACTGCTCTTATCTAAGTTTGAAAAAAACATCTCTAATGAAAAATGCTGGGAGGTCGGATACATTGAATAAGTCTTTTTTTTTTTTCAATGCACCTTGAGGAAAAACCCTCATGAGCCGCCTCTCCCTTTGATTCATGTCCAGATGTTTATTGTTCTCTGCCACATGTCTAAAGCACTTTTATCAGCTATTAATATATCTGATGTTGTTATCGTATTGATGTTGATATAATGATTTGCCTTTATGGTATTTTTCTGTATTGTTTGGTTAGTGTGTTTAGGAATTATTCAATAAAGTTGGTTTTAAAAAATCAGACTGGAACCTGAAAGTAGAAAGGAATCCAATTAACATATAATTTGGGAAGTTTACAATGTTTTGCTTCGGTTGCTCCTATCATCACTTCTACTAAATACCCTTAACAGACTTTAAAACCCAGTGAGATGGGTTTCTTATTCTTTTGAAGTTTGCTGAGTTCTGTTTTCTATGAAATGGACTACAGCCTATCTCTAATTGTCCACTAGTATTTGTGTTATTTACTTTTAGGAATGGTTTGAGGTATGTTTCAGGCTGTGTGCATGTGCACGTGTGTACATATGCACAAATATATTGCGGTTTCAGTCTCAAATGAACTGTTATTCTGAGACTAGAAAAAAGAAGCCTTCTGGGTCATCTAATAGGCCTCCTTAGAATAGGGGCATCAGCTAATCTCAAATGTCAACCTGTGGGAATTTAGTTATCAAAATAATAGAAGTTCTATTGTAAATTGATTCTAATTATTAAACAGTTAATGAGCAGGATGCAAAGGATTCTATCATATTATAGTCTGGAAAAGTCGTTTATTTTCCAAAATCTACTCAAACTTTGTTGAACTGAGGTGGAAAAGTCTGGGGCAATTATATGAAGGCAGTATTGCCATGTCAGTGGAGGTCAAATCCCATCTCTTCCACTTCCTTGCTGTAGGATATTGGGTGATTTACTTAGCACCCCTGTGCCTTACTTTGCTCTTGTAGTTAATACTACCCAGCTTTTAGGGCTGTGGTGAAGATTACGTGAGCTAACATTGCTCACAAGAATATCTAGACTAATGCCTGGGAGAGTGTGATGTAAATTTAAAAACCAAGATCTAAATTTTGGAGTGAGTTTCTGTTTTTCAATAACATGAAATATATATGAATGCTTAATAGAAGGTAAGGCACTCTAAATTGACCAATTGCACAAAACCCATTATGCAGAGTCAGCATCTTGTGGATATGTGAATCAGGATCATTAAGTGAAGGTGACTGAATTCAGAGTGAAAGACACTGAGAATGAGACCTGGACGTCTGTGGTAGTAAACTAATCATTCCCAGACTTGAAATCCTGTCCTCTCAGTGTAGCAGTGTTCTTTGGAATTGTAACGTGGGGTCTGGGCATATTTGTACCTTCTCAAATACCTAATCCAATAACCTGGAGATTACTCTTTGTTGCCTCTTACTACTGAGTGAAATGAAGAATCTGGGCATTCGCCCATCTTGGATGCCACTCTTGGGAATTTAGTGATTGAATTAACAGAAGTTTTGTTGTAAATTGACTCCCAATTATTAGGTGACCGATGATAGAGATGCAAAGGACTCTGTCACAGCAATGGTCTGACCCTGAGGAATTACTAATTTAATACTAAATATTCCTTTCATTTGTATCAATTAGAGAGGAACCTCCAAGTCTTATAGTTGTGTTGAAACACCAGGTCAAACATAAAACGAAATACGAGAAAAATCCACTATGATTATTTTATGAACTAAACAATAGTGTTGAAATTGCTAACTTTTAATTCTGACGTGTAGACTTCTGTCTATACCTAATGTGCATAGTGAGGGGAACAGTTACAGATCAAGCATATTAGGGTATCGTTGCCAAGGAAACATTTATTTATTTTTACCTCAAAGGTGAAATTCATATTACTAATATATGAGCTAACGATGTGTTCTGTAATTTCTGTTTTACAAAATCATTGAATGCTGAAGGCACTTAACAACGCATGATATTAAGTCTTCATGCACTTGGTTATAACCTTTCTGAAAATGACTCCCAAACCTACTGATCCACCAGGATATTTGTCTTATGCTCCAGTCTTTCACTCCGCCCTAACTGATCTCATGGCCCCCATGGCAAAGCTAGAATGTATTGTCTTCTCCCACCCCATCCCTTTCCAAGGGTCAGCTTTCATGTTGCCGAACCCATTGCCATCTCCTGGCAGTGCCACTCACTGAGGTGTGACCTTAGGAGAGCTGCTTAGCCTCTCGGGGCCTCTGTTTTTCCCTTCTGTGAAAAGAGGGGCAAACCAGGTCTTCCGAAAGAGCTCCTTTGGCCTTGTTTCCACCCTGTGAGCCCCATGAGTACAATCCCTTTGCTATTACTTGCTCATTTACTTCTCTAGGCATTTTGCCTTGTGCTCTCCCCACCCCTCCTCTACTCTGCAGATTTAATTACTTGCTGCCTGTGTTCTCTGACAACTTGCTCCCACCTGCCTCACCTCCTTCTTTCCCTCTCCTCTTGCCCCTTCCCTTCAAGGGAGTCAAGCGTTCTCCTGCCCTTTGTTTCACAGGCCCATGCCCTCCCCCAGGACTCCTTCCACGCTATTCTTTAGCCCCCTGCTCCCCAATAGCTGCCTACTTTGTCTGTCCGGCAGCCCCACCTAAACACTCACCTGAATAGATGGAATCTGCACATGGAGTCTTGGATCCTCACCACCACCACCCCCGCGCCGCCTCGCACTTCTTTAGATCTCCTTTCAAAAGTAGATGCTATTTGGAATATTCATATGCTAATGTGAACATTTTGTGACCCAAGTCATAGTTTTACCATTTAACATATATGAACAATGTTAGTGGGGTTTTTCCCCACTTATGGATGTAATCTATGCTCATTTAAAAAAAAAGAGAGAGAACACAGAAAATGTATGAAGAGGAAATGAGGTTGCCCACAATCTCATTTTGTAGTGCTGACTCCTGTTAATATTAAAGGGATGAATATGCATTTAATGGTTCTTAAGGCTGCATTTGGGGTAGGTGGTAGATTGAACAAACAGTAGAAATATTGCTGACTCAAGGTATATTGGAAGTCAAGATATTCACAAGAATCTTTCCTGGTATTTTTTAGTTGGAGATCTAACTTAGATTAGGATTTTATTTTGTGAGGAGAAGGTGGTCATTATTAGGGTGAAATTGCATTTAGTCTACGTAGAGCTTCTCACATGCAATAGAAGACAGTTTTGCTCACAGAAATGCTCTGGGTATAGAGTTTATAGGAGTTCTTTTCCATTTAGATTCCACAAAGACTCTTTATCACACTTTTTAAGTTTAATTTAATTTTATTCTATTTTTGTGAGAGAATTGGGAGCATAAGTGAGGTAGAGGGGGGAGCAGAGGGAGAGAAGAGACAGAACCCAAGCAGTCTCCTCACCCAGTGTGGAGCCCACATGGGGCTTGATCCCCTGCCCCGAGGTCACAGCCCAAGTGGAAATCAAGAGTCAGACATCCAACCTACTGAACCACCCAGGTGCCCTTATTGCACATAATTTGAATGTAACCTGAAATAGTTGCCCTTTAAAAATTAACCAATTGCATTGACTTGTACAATTGTGTATTTTTATAATATACATGAATTGTGAATTTTATTTTTTAGATACAAAGTAAACTCAACTAATGTGCCAGTTTCTACCTTCGCTGCCTCAGGAAGGATAAATCCTATTTTCTTTCTATTGTGTTATTTTATTATCGTATATAATTACACAATGTGTATCTTATTCTTAAGTAAATACATTGATTGAGACCAGACCACTAACAGACAGATGGCCAAAGTGCCTTGTTCTTTAAATTCAGTTTGGCTTTCTTTCAAACTTCTTTTAAAGTTTAAAGATGAATAATCAAGTCTAAAGCATTTCACAGAAATAGTAGGAATTAGTTGGGCCCTTAACACACAATACACTGCCTCTTCTGCTCATAGTGTAGCGGATTTTCTTCCAGGGGTGTAGCAAATAAGTCCTTGGTGTCTTGGGAAACAAGCCCTAGAGTTTATTACATCAAGAACAGCTCTCACTTGACATAATTTTAATTGCTATGTATTCTTCACTTTTGTGATCACCAGGTTCTCTTATTCAAGTACCTTCTGTTGAGAGGGGAAAACTTAGTAAAGTTCGCCTGGGTTCATTGTCTTTGAAAAAGGAAGGAGAAAGACAGTGCTTCTTATTTACAAAACACTTTTTAATTTGTACAAGAAGTTCAGGAGGAAAGCTACATCTGCTCAAGGTACGGGTTTTACATGACTATTCCATCTATGTCCATGCACTTGAGAGGCATCCAGGTTAATTTGATTGTGGCTTTCCCACGCCTAGTATCGTAAAACCCAGATTGTCACAAGCGCATAGTGAGGTAATGTACAGTTGCTAAGCTTGACATGTACTTTGTTGTCAGTTGTATCCAAAATAATAGAAATTTAAGTGTGTATTTCCATTAAAAAGTGCAATTAAAATCACCTGGAAAGAATTATTACTATTGAGCTGCAAAAATCTTGTTAAATCACGACAGCGCACTGATCTAATATTTGCTAGATGCTTTTTAATCTTGCTCTGTCAAGAGGCAGCGAACCACAGCCTGCGGCCTGTTAATACAGTTTTATTGGAACACAGCCATGCTCATGTGTTTACATATTGTCTGGTTGCTCTCATGCTTTTTTAAATGATAGAATTGAGTAACTGCGATAGAGATTGTATGGCTTGCAAAGCCTAAAAGATTTACTATCTGGCTCTTCATAGAAAAAGTTTCCCTATCCATACCTTCTGTTATTAGTGCCCGAAATATCATCCAGCACCACGATGATGGCTTTCTACTGCTTCCAGCACTTTCTGCTTGATGGGTTCAGCTGCATTCACTCTCAGGGTGCCTCCCACTCTCCCACAGACTGACTTGCTAAATTTATAAACACTGTGAGTGAGAGGGGTTTGAGGGAGAAGAACCATGAAGTTCAAGGAGTTTAATTACTTTTTACACAACTAAATTTAGTTTTGGAACCTATGAAAAATTATTTACGATGCAGAACTGTTACTCTTTCTTCCATGGCAATTTGAATCAAAGGTTTATAAATCTGAGCTTCCCAACTCATGCAAGACTGTCAGCCTCTTAATGAGAAATTGGTTTGTTTCCAGACAGGTGGGGTTCTCTCTCTAATAGAATGTACATTGATTGAGGAGCCCGATGCAAGTGATGATGACTGTAAGTCACATTCTATCTCTTAGAATTATAGTAGAATAACAAGGGTTTATGGTTTTTATCTACTGAGAGCTAAGAAGAGCTGCTTAAGGAGGCAGGAAAGGGGTTGAGAATACACTCCCTGAAGTCATTTACATATGAAAAGTTCTGTTGAATCATTTAACCTGTGAACCTTGTTAAAGATTTTATTTATTTATTCATGAGAGACAGAGAGAGAGAAGCAGGCTCCATGCAGGGAGCCCAACGTGGGACTCGATCCCAGGTCTCCAGGATCACACCCCAGGTGAAAGCAGCACTAAACCGCTGAGCCACCGGGGCTGCCCACCTTGTGAACCTTGTTAAACCATCTTTGGGACTTCACATTTTACTGAGTTTGTCTCATGATAGTGACTTTTTAGTGGCAGAGAAGAAAGGAATTAAATTAGAGAGTATTGAAATTCTGTAGATTATGGAAATGAAAAAAAGAGAGAAAGAAAGAAAAAGAAAGAAAACAAAACAGGAAGTGACTAGGAGACGGGGATCCTAGTCCTGAGTAACCTGCTGACCTCAGTTTCTTTGTCTGCTTATGAGCTTAGTACAGGCTTCCCCTTGCCCGAGAAGCCCAAGAGGTACCATGTTGCTGAAATGAGATCCAATATTGTCACTAGAACTCTGTGAAAGCAGCTATCACTCGTATCTTTATGTTCACATCTAACTGTTTGCTTTACATGTGTTGAAGCTAAAGGTTCTGGGCAAGTGTTTGGACACCTGGATTTTAAAATAGTAGTGGAGCCTCCTGATTCTGCCCCTTTCACTGTAGTCTTGTTAGCACCTTCACGCCAAGAGAAGGCTGCCTGGACGAGCGACATAAGTCAGGTAAGCAAGTGGCATTTGCCGTAAATTGTGTTCTTGTTTTCTTTTTGTTTTTTAAAGGTTTTATTTATTCATGAGAGACACAGAGACAAAGAGGCAGAGGGAAAGGGGAGAAGCAGGCTCCATGCAGGAAGCCCAATGTGGGACTCAATCCCAGGACCCCGGGATCACGTCCTGAGTCAAAGGCAGACGCTCAACCATTGAGCCACCCAGGCATCCCTGTTGTCATTTTTCTTAATTTCACAACATAAACTTGGAGGGAAAGATTTTTAGTTATTTTGTTTTTATTAAAAAAACTTCCATCTGGTTGCTGTGGTCACTGCCATCACCACTGTGTATCTTGCTAGAGCTGGAATCATTTGTCATTGTTGTTTGTTTTTCTTTGTAAGTTTAACATTTACCTGAAATGTGGTACTTGCATTTTAGTTTCTGGGCATTTTTGTACAAGCTATAAGTGTAATTGGTTGTGTCGAAGAGTGTTTAAAATTGCCCTGTTAGTGATAAATTATCCAATGATCCCCACTAGATTATCTTTTGCTTCTTTGTTTCTGATTCTGAGGTAGGAAAATGGTGAGAGATACAAAAACAGCTAACAAGGGCCTTGGTGAGAAATCACAAATTAAAGAATCCCATCAAAGAAAAGTGTCTGTAGTATGAAACCTGAAAATTAGCTTTCCTTTATTTTATATAGAAAAAAATTAGGAAATGGATTTACTTACTTTTCCTTGATCGGGAATGCTCAGTTAAGGAATTGCCTTTATTCAGAAATTGCAAATATATCAAAGCTAGTTGTGATTGGGCTTAGGCATTCCTAAATCCAAGCTCCACATTAATTTTTACTCCATTAGCCAGCATAGGAGAAAAATGTTCGTGTAAGGAAAATATTAAAAGGCTTGGTAATTATTTTCCAAGTTGTTAACTCAAGATTGGGGCAAATGGAAAAAGCTTATACTGTAGATTCAAATACCTTCTTTTCTCTTCTGAAGAGCTCATAGTAATTTATATATAAATCTTAGGTAAAAATATTAATTTTTTTCTGAGTGACTAAGAACTGAGGGAAAATAGACAATATAGGGCAAAATATTTTTTTATGTGTCAAAGAAATTTTACAGACTTAATCTAATTTGATCCTTACAATGGTATTCTGAAGGTAGACAGAAATATCAGCCCATTTCATAGGTGAGGCACACGAGGTTTGGTGGAAGGCTGTTTGTCCAAAGTTACACAACTGTGTTGACTCAGGAGTCAAACCTAATCCAGTCAAAACCAAACCTTATTAGCATTCTAAACCTTCTCTACAGGAAGGCTGGATTTTTATGTATATGCCCCAGGATTCCTTTGACGGTGAATAAATAGCTTGAAATGAAGATGCTTCTTTTCTGGCCAAAAAAAGAATGAAAACTTGGGATTTGGGATCTTCTATATTTGCATAATTATATCCTTGTGGTGATTTATTAATACTTTCATTAGCTCCGTGCTGTAAGAATTAATACATTAGTCCCTGTTTGTAATACATCTCTTACCTTATGAAACTCTGAATCACCCACTGATTCTATGAATGTTTTCTGAGCAATCAACGTATACTACCAGGTATCATGTGGGTATCAGGGATATGGCAATAGTCCCTGGTCTCGAAGAGATAGGCAGGCCAATCGGGAAGAAAGGGCCATGGACAGTATAATGCAACAACGTAGGTGTTAGGA
Organism: Canis lupus dingo; assembly: GCF_003254725.2. NCBI lineage: Eukaryota > Metazoa > Chordata > Mammalia > Carnivora > Canidae > Canis > Canis lupus. The sequence goes on along the minus strand of NC_064245.1, from coordinate 26,078,400 downwards.
AGCTAAGATAAGTAGAGCAAATGGGGAGAATAGGAGTAGGCAAAAATGTTTTTCTAGCTGCTTCTAGCTTCTACCTTATGATATAACTGGGGGTCCTAAGATACAGAATTGATAAAAGCTCCAAACCTTCCTTAGCGTGCCTGGTGTGGCATTGCTATGGAAGAAAGACCCTTACGTGCTTGGATGATCCTATAACTGGTTTCTTCAAGAAAGAGTACAATGCTTTGTCTGCCATAAGCATCCAAGTGAGTCTACCTACTTAGACTCCATCTTGAGGCAGAAGTATACAACTTCTTCATATTTTTCCCTAAGTCTCAATGGCTGATATGTTAAATTCTACTAGATTGTGTCTGCAAGTGAATTGGAAAATAAAGCTAACAGAAAGTTATATCGTTTTGAGTGCCAATTATATAATTCATGAAATTGCTATTTGATGGAGCCTTGATGTTGTGTGGCTTTGGCATATATTATTACATTCATTCAACAAATATATTTATGCAGTGATACTATATGCCAGGTACTGCTTAGGCACCTGTGATATATCATGAACAAAAGAGGTAACAACAACAAAAATTCCCTGACCTCATACAGCTTACATTCTAGTGAGAGGAAGATCAAAAATAAAGAGTAAATGTAATAAATAAAGGCATACTATTTTATGCTAGAAGGTGATGGGACACGGTAGAAAGGATTGCACTACTGGGGGTAGGTGTGGGTAGGTACACTTTTAAAATGGTGGTCACCTCAGGCTACAGGAGACATCTGAACAAAGACTGTAGCAGGTGATGGAAATACCATACGAGTATGTGAAGAAAGGAAAGTCATTTCAAAGAGAAGGAAGAGCAATTGCAGAGACTCTAAAGTAGGAGGACACTACCTATTTTGAGGAACAGCATCAAGTCAGTGTGGTTGAAGTGGAATGTATGAGAGGGAGAATAGGAAAAGAGGAAATCAGGGTGGTAACAAAGGTCCAACCAGGGAGGGCCCCCTAAACCAATGAAAGGTCTTTAGCTTGCACTCGGAGTCAGATGAAAAGCTCTTCAAGAATTTGGCAAAGGAATTCCATTATCTGACTTCCTTTTTAAAGGTTTCTTGGCCTGTTGTGTTGCATATAGACTGGGAATGGAGGGTAAGGGTGGAAACAGGGAGCTGAATGAGAAGGGTATGGTAGTCATCCAGGTGAGGGTTCTTGAAGGCTCAGATCAGCATGGCAGGAATGGAGTCTGAGATAAGGATTTTGATTCTGGATTCGTTTTGAAGGTAGAGCCAGCAGGGTTTAATTATGGCTTATATTTGGGGTAGGAGAGAAAAAGAAGAGTCAAGGATGTCTTCAGAGTTTTTGGCCTGAGCCATTGGAAGAATAGAGTTGTCATTAACAGAGATTTTGTGGTGAATATCAGAAGCTTACTCCAGATATGTTCAGTTTCAGAAGGCGGTTAGACATTTGTGTGGAGTTGTTAAGTAAGCAACTTACTGAGTTGTTAAGTGAGTTGTTAAGAGGTTCAGGTGGGAAAGTCTGTGTCATCTAGGTCACATTTAAGGCAGTGAGGGTATTGAGACCACCTAGGGAGTAAATAGGGATAGAAGTGAGAAGAGGGCTATGGACTGAGTCAGGGGTCATGGAGAACAGTGAGAAGACTGAGAAGGTTCCACCAGTGTGGTTGGACAGCCACGAGGGTGTGGTGTCCTGGAAGTCAAGTGAGGAAATGTACCAAGGAGGAGGGAGCGGTCATGTATCAACTGCTCCTAAAAGCTGAGTATAGTACTGAGTGCTCTGAGGTACTTAGCCTTTTTGCCAATGCAAGGTTTCATTAGTGGGTTGTAGGGTTGTGCTATTGATTGAGCCTAGCCAGCTGCCAAGCAGCCTGCATCTCCATTGGCTTTGTTCTCTGCTTAAAATATTTTCGTTTTAGGGGGGAAATTATGCAATATACATACAGTGATGGTATTTGTCAGTCTCCCAGTATATCTCTGGACATATTAATTTTTAATAAGATGAGCCCACTGAATGCTTGAAAATGTACTGTTTAATATTTTATTATGTATATGTAAGAATATGGACGTAAAAAGGAAATAATACTCCCAATACTCAGCACACTAAATTAATATTTATCAAAGTATTTCCACAGATAACTATGGTAGAGTTGCCTGAGGATTTTTGTAAACTTGCAGATTCCTGAGTCTATATTCCAGACACCCCCCAGGTTTAATAAGCTCCACAGATCACTTTTGCACAATTAAATTGGAGAACCTTTGCTCTGAAAATCAGTGGTTTCCATCTCTAAAACCTCCACAATCCTGCCATACAGAAATAATTTTACAGTTTGGCTCTCAGTGTATATATACATTATTTTTGTGTTTTACCTCATTTGTACCTTTCTGTATTCCTGAAGATTCTTCATATTGGGGTCTTCTAATGGCCATACACACTACCACATTAACATACCTCTTTTCCAGCTTTTCCTAAATAATTGGATATATTCTGGGTTTTAGCATTAATATGTGATGTGGTGCTGCGCATTGTTATACAGGGAGTTACTCTCCCTTTCAAGGTCCCTTGTTGTCCTGTCTTCCCCACAGAGGGTCAGGTTGGTACAAAGGGCCTGTTCACTTCCATGACTTCGTGATTCATGACTTGATAGACTGCCAAAATGCAAGAAATCTGTACCTCATCATTTTATACCTCATCAGCAAGGTATCTGTGCAACTTTTTTCTAAGTCCTGTGCCAATGTTGAGTTTTGTTGTATCTATCACATCTTCCTATTTAATGGAAACATGGTAGGATTCTCCACTGGTTTTAATTTACATTTCTATAATTATCAATGAGATTAACATTTCTACCATTTTTATTTCTTATCTTTTATGCCAGATGGACATCTATTCATTGGAGCTATCCTTATAGACTAGGGAAATAAACATTTTCTTTCAAGTCAAATTATGAATATGTCCTCCATTATTTCATCATTTTATTTTTGTCACTCTATTTTGCTAGATCTTAATTTTTTTGTGACTTGATTTGAAGCTACCTTCCTAAGTTATTGTACCATGTTACACTAATCACATATGGCTCTTATTTAAGATAATAAAGTGGTTTCTGAGTATTGATACAATCTCAGTTTCACATAAAGAACTCGATATAAAAATTACGACTATTGGTTTTGCCAGGCCTCTTTCTCTGGAGCTATAATTTTTAGAAGTAACAATTGCTTGAATGATTAATTACACCTTTAGTTACACCAGTAAGGCCATAATTAACTGTTGGCACCTCCAACAAAATGAACAAATAGCTAATGGTCTTGACCAATAATTCTTCCCTTTTCATCTATTTATAGGGAAAAATTTGAGGCTGAGGATTTGACCATTTATTTCAATATAGTGCATTCATTTATGCATGTCTTCTTGTCATACATAATAGTGTATTAAACAGATTTTTCTGTAATTATGGGTATTAACTAAAATGCAGAATTAAAATTCACCTCTAAGCTTGGTTTGGGCAGATGTGTGAAAATGTACACCTTGTGTAAAGAAATCTATAGCACTCTCACATGCTTTCTCCCTTAAAATAGCTTCTCTGGAATCGATAGAGAATTTTTTACTTTAAATTAAAAGGTGAATTAAAAGAAAAAAAAATGGAATCTAACCTTTCTTCCCACTACTTAGAAGTGGTAGAAGGTAAAAAGGGTGGAGACATAGTAGACTACGGACCTTTGAACAGGTATTGCCTTAAGCAAGATCCTCAAAAGACCTTGCTGGAGAAGTCATTCTCAACAATTGTCTAAGGACCAATTGCATCAAACTTACACAGGGCTATTGTGAACATACATGTTATACTATTAATCCTATTAATTTCAAGGTTTAATTCACATAGATTTGATGTGTGCTTAGAGATGTGATACCTAGTTTATCCTGATTCTTCTTGAATGAGTGAACTGTATTCATTTTCCCAGGGCTCAGTCACTTTTCCCCAACATAACTAAAGGACAGGCTTATATGGTCATGAATTTATACCATGCCTTGCAATATAAATATATTCATACATACATTGTTCTGTTATAGTCTAACTTTTTTTATGGAAGGAAACCCTTTCTCCAGTGCAGCATTATTGAAAGTCCCAAATGGAAGTGAGATATAATACTCTTGTTGAAGTAGAGCTGGTGGACACAGAGCCCCCAAGAGTTCTTTTGTTCACCCATGTTGTTGCTGCAGCCTGTCTGTGGAGCCTCTAGGAAATGAGGATTTTTATTACATGGCCTTTGAGCTTTGGTTCAGATTGCAGGTATGTTTTGATTTCCTGAAACCAGAGCATAAGTGAAAACATTTTTTCTCTTGAAAATAATTTTAATGCTTCACACAGTAAATCAGAAAGATTTATGAATGAGAAAGGACACTGGCTAATGAGATGGTCAAGAGTAGTCACATAAACCTCTTTTGGATCTAAAATATTTATCTCAAGTTCCAATTCTGACAGTGTAGAGGACTGAGCTGATTTAGTTCCCCCCTAGTTACAAAAACAGAAATGTTTAACATAAAAAATCAGTATAATAAAAAAATTAATACATTGGTGATATTTACAGATATAAAAAGAAATCTCTAGTTGTCGGAAATACTGAAGAAACTTAAAGTTAGAGCAGAAAGCTTATAAGTTGAAGACATAGAGACCTAGGAATGATTTTAGATTGAGTATTGGTCCCAAGCCTGAGGAGCTTTAGCCAAGGTAGCCTTGGATCCCTTAAAGGAATTAAGCTCCTTAAATAAAGCCTAGATATTGGAAGTGTATCCCTTCCATCAGATAAGAACTCAAAAAACTCTTCCCATTAGCCCAAAAAAGAAATAAGGAAGTTTGGTTTTGTCTTGGGTTCTGATTTTTCAGAAATCTCCCTTGAAAAAAATGAACGCATTTCTGGCCTATGGGATTTCAAATTTAAATGCACAGTATTCACATGGTGTGAAAAATGCAAACCGAGAAATTAATGTAAAAGCAATTTTTGGCCCTGTTGAAATCCTAGGACTGCTTGGTAGGAGCAAACACAAAAGTCATTCCATTAACAACACTTTACAGGGGTCCTGGGATCAAGTCCTCCATCAGGCTCCCCTCAGGGAGCCTGCATCTCCCTCTGCCTATGTCTCTCTCTCTCTCTCTGTATTTCTCATGAATAAATAAATAAAATCTTAAAAAAAAAAAAAAAACAACACAACACTTTACAATTCAGGCCTCATGACAGTGTGCTCAATATCAAAAATTACAATTATGTGAGTAATTTATCTATCATGAGAGAGTCAGAAAACACAGTGAACAGTAGAATTAATACTGCTGGAACCTCAGATAGTAGAATGGCAACTTGGAAAAGACTATAAAATAAGAATGTTTAAAATATATGAAAGAAAGAAAGAGAGAGGGAGGAAAGAAAGAAAGGGAGGAAAAAGAAAAGATTATTATATAAAAAGTCCAGGTTGATCTAAGAACCAAAGAGAAATCTAAACATGGAAACTATAATCCTAAATCATTCTAAAACTGTTGTTTGTGTAACTATGCCATTTGCTTGAAATGTTAAAGGAAACTGAAGGAACATTGTTCATTTTCCACATTTCTCACCAAACACCATCTCTGTCCTCTCATCTTCCTGTGTTGGTGACTCAAGCAGCATCCTCATTGTGCTTTAGAAACCTTGAGAATGAAAAGAAGGCCACTGGGGTAAAGGATCACTTATCCCATGTCTTCTCCCCTGTGTGTAAGTCCGGTCCTTATACGACACTCTTTCCCATGCCCTCACCCTCCACCAATCAACCTCTTTACACCATTTAATTACTGTTATAAATCACTATGCCGTATCCTAGTAACTAGAGATAATTTTTGATTTTAAAAATGGCTTAAGTCTTTTCTCATTTTCTGTTTTGTTCAAAGGGAATATGTGTAATTCAAAATAAATCCTTCTCTAACCCTTCTCTAGTTGCAGAGGGAATTTTTAAATTGATAAGGCCTAAGTAAATAAGGCAGTGGAAATTAGCAAAAGTTCTTGAATTTCCTCCTCTAGAGAAAAGAGAAAAATGATGAATAGGGCTTTATGCATTCCAGAAAGAGGAGAAAGTACACAATGCATCCTCATCAAATCAACATGGTGCCAATAGAAACTGCTAGAGAGACTAGTAAAATGTGGGAATTTGTCGGCAAAAAACACCTCAGAGGCAGGCATAGAGTTTACTAGTGATCTAGAAGATGAATTCCATCCAAGAAAGCCATCATTTCTACTCAGCCTGCCCCAGACCACCCTCGGGCAGAGAATGAATACAGCAGAGGCAATTACTGTCAGAAGGTATAAACCTCTCAACTGGTGCAGCTACTGACAGAGAATTGTCATGGTGTGACACTGAGGCCAGAGTCCTTAGGAAATACATTCCAGGAGAATACAGCTCTTATACCTATCCTCAGGTATTCGCCAGGTGCACAGTTTTGGTATCTAGATATTGAATCTGTTCATCAAAGTATAATGTTTCCTGCTGCTGTGTGTGTGTGCGCGCACAGATGAAATGAGAAACTAAACTTGTTTTTGTGGCTATAAACAATTCTGAGAATATATGATCTGCCCAGGTTTGCATGTGGATTGTAATTGTTTATTTTTTCATTTCACAGTGTGTGGACAATATACGGTGTAATGGTTTAATGACTATAGTATTTGAGGAGAATTCCAAAGTTACTGTGCCCCATATGATTAAGTAAGTGTAATAATCCTTTCCCTTACATTTTAATCAAGTCGAATTGGTAAAGAAGATAAAGCCCTGCATAAAATATTGCTTCAGTAGTATTCCACTTCATTTTTATGAGTATGTTTCTTGACAGGAATGTGATAATTCATGGTGTGCTATTATAAATCATAAGACTTTCAAAATGGCTTTTCATAGTTTATTGATTCATAGCATAAAAAATGTTTTTTATACTGTTACATGTGCTTTCGTTCAAGACAAAAGGCCTATTGAGATTTTTCAAGTTCAATATAGAAAGTTGTGACAGCCAGATGTATCCAAGGTCAGAAGCTGGGTCAAAGGATGGCAGATTCTTCTGGCATCTTCCCAGTGGGTATGAATCGTATTACTTGGATTTGGTTGTAGAGATATATATTTAGATTTCGAAGGCACTTGACAGGAGTCAACTGGTCTTCCCATGGTACGTTTACCTACTGCTCATATGTGGATTTGCCCAGGTCTGTCATCATGCTCTTTCTCTATTTTGTTAACAAAACATATCCTATAAGGTGATCAATAGGGAAACTGTAGTTTAAAATGAGAAGTGGTATCATTAACTATGTGCCATTGCTCTCTGTATTAATGCTTTTGTCTCTACATACTTTTTTCTATTCCAAATTCGGGAAGTGTTTCAGGAGTATTTCGAAGCTGACCAAATTGTTCCCTGTTCTCATTTTTTTTTTTTTTGGTTATTTGCAGCTCAAATTCTAAGAATAAAATGTATTTTTGAAAGCAGTCCTGTTATATCTTTTTAAAAAAAGTTACACGAAAACTATGAAAATATTTGTCTTCTATGCATTTTTAATGTGGATTTTTTTTTAGGTCTGAGCTGTTTGTGCTAAGGCAATAAATAACATTAATTTTCCTCTTTTGATAGGTAATAAGTATGCTTAGCACCATCCCAACAGTATAGCTTTTAGAACTTACTAATTATTGTATCAGATGAAGGCAGTATACATTATACTATTGAGATGAAGGCAGTGTACATTATACTATTGCTGTAATTATTACAGGAAAATATAAACTGTAAGAGAATGATAATATTTTAAATTACTGGTCAAATTTAAAAACATTTTAGGTAGAATCATTTTAAGGTTCCAGGGCAAAGATTCCTTTAGCATTAAGTTTTTTTGGTTTTTAATACAGTATAGTTTTTTTAACCACATTATTTAAAAATGTATGATGCTAAGATTAAGACCAGGTATGCAATATTCAACCAAAAGGTCTAAATTGTGACTTAATTTTTAAATTCACATCACTGGGTTTGATGATTTAAATTTTAAATTTTCTACCATGGGATTCTTATTTTAATATTTCACAAAATAGCCTATGTTACTTTTATTCATTTCTGAAAGTACTTTCTTGAAGGCTAGACAGCCATGAAAGTCCCAACTGCTTTAGAATGAAAATATGTAAGTTGGACATTGTGGCCAAGTTATAAGCTCCTAAACCCTAAGGTTACTTCGCGTATGCTAGACATATATTTTGTTGACTTTAAAAACAAATACAGATGCAAACTTCCCTTTTGTGCCTGACTGGTTATGGCTGGAACCCAAATGCATCTTCTGTCCCCTGTGGGGTCAATTTGACCAATGCCCATGTCCAACCTCCTCTGTGTAACCACCCCCCACACAGACCAAGCTTTCCCCCTTTCAGGTGCACAGAGTGACCTTGAGTGAATGGAGACCGCTCTTCTGCTAGGGCAGAAACCTGTAGCTCAGGCTGTAAAGGTTTTGTATTAGAGTCATGCACATTTTGATGCCCATCTATCTCATACTAGCCATAAACCCACAGCAGAGGAAAGTCTCCTATGTTTCTTTGTTTCATTTTTCCCAGCTTCACTGAGTCTAGTTTTCCTCAGTCAGAGGCAAGAGGATAATTTTGCAGTCTCTGTTCCTTCTGATATTCCCTCTGTGGCCCTATTCTACCCTAAGTCCTGTAGTAGTGCCTCCCTGTGCATCTCCTTAGCCACATACCACGAAAAAAAAAAAAAAAAAAAAGAACTTTTTTTGAGAGTTAAAAGAAAAACTATATTAATTGTATCTGTTACTGACATGGCATCACTTTGCAAGCACTCACTTCCCTTTAAAACTTTAGTAATTATAATAGGTGATCTGGGTTTGATGTCTCAAGATTGCTTTTTACAGTATTGACCAAAAAGGAATTGTTATTGTCACAGGAGGCTTAGGTAATGCATTCTACCTTACTGGAGAGTCCCTTAGGAAATAAACACTGTGTTCAGTGTAATAAAAGACAAATAATTTCATTATATTGAATTTATTTTCTTTTCTTAAAAGGAAAATGTAAAAAAAAAAAAAAAAAGGAAAATGTAATCATAATTTTGAAGGACAGTGGTGTAATTAGTTTTATTTTAATTTCATGTTGCCACACATATTTTTTCTTCCAGTGTTGTTATTTTTTAAGTAAGCTCCGTGCCCAATGTGGGGCTAGAACCCTCCACCCCGAGATTAAGAGTTTGCGTGCTCTACTGACTGAGCCAGTCAGGTGCCCCATTTTTTCTGATGTTTTGAATAAAGTAATTATGTCGAAAGATGCAAAGCCCTAAACTACCATTAGAATGCAAAATTATGATATTTATTAAGTGGAGATACCCCTTTAAGCAGTGCTTTCCATTTTAGGGTATGGAAGGATAAGCCTTCCTTTTAATAATAGTTGATCTCACCTTTCTTAGAAAATAGAGATTATTATTGGGAAAATGGTGGGGGAGAAAGTGATTACCTTAATCAGTCATCTTCTAGAAGACTGATTGATTCATGAAAGTTCTACGATCTTTCTCCTAATGAGAAAATTAAAAACCATAAAAGTAAAGAGTAAGGGTCACATAAAGAGTGGGGAAAAAGAGCCCCATACTATTTTCAAGAATCTCAAAAAGATGCACTTGTGTATTTTCGAGATCAATAATGTGGCTCAAAGTAACAGGCCACCTTTAGTTCCTCAGCAGGGTAAGCTGCTCATTTAAAATGCTCTTTTGAGCCTGCAAATGAAGTACTTTTGCCTGCACCAAGCATATGTTGGGGTGGGAAGTTTCCAAGAGCAAGCTAAGAAAGTTATTGATTCCTTTTTGTTTGAAAGAAAATAAATATATAATTTAAAAACCCTCGAAGTGAAGGGGCTAATTAAGGGTACTCAAAACAAGCGAACTGATTCTAAGCAAGCAGTTGCCTCACTGAACGTTCCTGGCCCTGCAGCATGTCCTTTAATCAAGTGGTGAAATCCAGAACTTCACCGATGGCTTGTTCTGAGATACTGCAGTGGAAGGAACAAGGAGTCTCAGAAGGGAATGCAAAAGGTCTGGGCAGTCCTAATGAAGGTGTGCATTTCTTTGAGCCCCACTTGGATTCCACTTCTGCTTTCAAGCATGTTCTCTTACAAGCTTTGCCTCTCTGCTGGCCTCTTTTGCCCTTTCTAACAAATGTGTGCCACAGGCTGAGGGCTCTGAGCACAGCCAATGATTGTGAGGGCTACTGTGTGAACCTTCCCCTCAGTGTGCTCATCCACCTGCACACGCTGCTCAGGCACTTGGGGAATCCAGTAGGGTTAAGGAGGTTTTACACAGTGAGGGAAAAAAAAAAAAAAAACGGAACACTGCAGGGGGCAATGGCGAATCTCTACCATTACTTTTTTTTTCTTTTGGAATGAAGATATTTTTAACACTACAAAATATTGCAAAATAATGAAGACATAACATTGCACACAATTTATGGATTAAACTGTACTCCTAAAATGGATAGCCCTAAATGCATTAATGAGCCAGGAAGAATGGAATGAATTAAGCATTCAGTTAGAGAAGTTAGAAAAAGAATGACAAAATAAACTAAGAAAGTGTGGAAAGAAAATAAGGACAGGCATGAATACATTAAAATATAGAAAAACAGTAGAATTGATCAAAGAGCCAGCTCTAAAGAGAAAAATACCTAAGGCTATAACCTGTTGGTTTAGTTAAGAAAAAAAGGGAAGAATATAAATGCACAAAATTAAAAGTGAGGAAAAAAATAACCACAGATATAGCAGTGATATCTGTGTCTTCCTGTCCCCTCTCCCTATCTGTGGGAAGAACATCACCCATTACTTTTTAGGCACACTTCTGATATCCTGATCTAAGATCACAAGCAATGTCCCTGCTTAAATGGGGCATTTGGTTTCATTTCCCTAAGAAAACATGATTGAAGTAGAGAGAGAAGTGAAGGATAGCAGAATGTACCACCCTAAAACATGCCACTTGGGCATATTGATTGAGCTGTAGGCACTTGAAAAACAGCAAATGCAGGGAGAAACTTTCTCTGAACTCTTCTTATTTGCTACCTAAATACAGATCCTCCAAAAGGCATTCAGTTGTCATAAATTAAGAACCATAATTCAACCTGGTTGAATTTCATCAACCAGGAAGGATTGACTTTTATTGTAGGAGAGGAGACTAGGAGTCAACACCCCACCTGGATGAACTGTCCCTAACTATCATACCTCCCATCTAGTCTCCTAAGGGCCCATTTATCTTTCCTAAAAATCATTTACACTCCCCTAAGAGGCCTAAACCCCCCCCCCCCCCCCCCCCCCCCCCCCCCCCCGCCACACACACACATACCTTTTCCATTAGGATGGTACTTAAGCCTGAATTCTAAGCCACCTCTGGGAGTTGCTTATTTTTCCCTGGGTATCTCCCATGTGTACATGAGAGATGCATGTTAATCAACTTCTGTTTGTTTATCTCCTGCTAATCTGTCTTTTATTACAAAAGTCTCCGCCAAGAACTCAGAAAGGTAGAGGGAAAATTATTTTTCTTCCCCTGCAGAAGGAATCCACAGAGTGAAATGGATTATTATTACCTTCTCCACAATTAATTCTGACCTTCCTAAATTATAATGATTTATTTGATGTTTTAATAGCCCTGCCTTCTTGCATGTAATAAGTCATATCAACATCTTTTATCAACTGCAGTGGGAAGCCCCCATACAAGTGCATGTTTCCACATTCTGAAATACTCTGTGGCCGAGAGGAAGCCACATCCTGGTTTTATTCTTATGTTCCTGCTTTGTGCGTAGGTCTGATGCCCGTCTTCACAAAGATGACACCGACATTTGCTTCAGTAAAACACTCAACTCCTGCAAAGTGCCCCAGATCCGCTATGCCAGCGTGGAGCGCCTCCTGGAGCGGCTGACAGACTTACGGTTTCTCAGTATCGATTTCCTCAATACCTTTCTGCACACCTATCGTATTTTCACTACGGCAGCTGTGGTGCTGGCAAAACTTTCTGACATATACAAGAGGCCTTTTACCTCCATTCCTGTCAGGTAGGCCCAGGATCTGCCTGTCGTGAAAGCTAGCCCCCCTGGGCCCTGGGTCTCCATGGGGATGGGAAGACAGACACTCCACCGAGCTGCTCCTACAGGATTGGCTTGCCTGGGAACTTATATGCCCTGCCTGGAGAAGGGGTGGGTAGAGGTCACAGATGGTTCTCCACAGAAGAAGTTGAGAACGCTAGTGTCCCCAGGTCATCTTTGCTTGCTCCACGATTATTTGGAAGCTAACTCTATTGTTTTAGGCTTTCCTATTATTATTATTATTTTTAACAGTTGTGCTTTTCCAACTTTCACACACATTAAGAATCACCCAAGGGTCTTGTTAAATTGCAGACTGTGATTTAGCGTGTCTGGATAGAGCCTGAATTCTGCATTTCTAACAAGCTCCCCAGAGATACCCGTGCTGCTGGTCTTTGGGCCACAGTTTAGTAAGCAAGGGTTTAGACCCAGTCTAAAAAGTGTCTGTATTCCTTTCGGAAGTGTGTGGTATATAGGTAGCATTTAAATGAAGGAAATTCAACAACAGAAGTGTGATGATATTGTGGCCTTTTCATGTAGGGAGCATGTTCTGAATGATATCAGGGGAATAGTTTTTACTTGGCTATAATCTGTTAATAGTTTCTGCTCTCATTTTTAGGTCATTGGAATTGTTTTTTGCTACCAGCCAGAACAATAGAGGTGAACATTTGGTGGATGGCAAATCCCCACGCTTGTGTCGCAAATTCTCTTCCCCCCCACCGCTGGCTGTGTCCAGGACGTCCTCCCCAGTGAGGGCCAGAAAGCTGTCCTTGACTTCTCCATTGAACTCAAGGATAGGAGCGTTGGACCTGACCACCTGTTCAGCATCCAGTAGTCCTACCGCCACCCACAGCCCCGCTGCCTCCCCACCACCGCACACCGGGAAAGTACCGTTGGATCTTAGCAGAGGCCTTCCTTCTCCAGAGCAAAGCCCGGGATCTGTAGAAGAGCACGTGGATAACCCCCGCATGGATCTGTGTAACAAGCTAAAACGAAGTATTCAAAGAGGTATTACCCAGCTGCCACACCCCATGTTTGCTGTCGGCCCCCTTCCCCACCATTCCTTCTGGAACCCCACATCCCTTTCTTTATAGCTTTCCTACTTCTTTGTAGAAAGTAGAATGAATACAATGGCTAGTTAGAAGAGGAAATTCCTGTAGGTAACTCTAGCCTGTGTGCAAAGGAGAGCAAAAGTAGCTGTCCTGAGGTCTTCTACGGCAAAAGGCTAATTGTCATCAGTTGTATATGGAAGAACAGAGTTATCTGAATGGTATTACTAGAAGGTTCTTCGTGGAATTTGGTTAAGGCTGACTGGGTAAAGAGCCTAATATGAAACTTTGTGTAGAGGTAGGTAGTGGGCATCCTCTTTTGTGAACTTGGGCCTCAGAGCCTTCTTCTTCTCCAGGGTCTGCCTTGAACATCTGTAACTGCTTGCAGCCTCCCCTGCTGAGGATGACCCAGCCTGGAAGCATTAAGATGGCTTCTTCAGTTTAGTTACCAAGACAATGCTTCTTCATATTACAACAGAGATGGAAGGAGAAAAATAAAATCTGAGACGATGTTCATTGTCCATGGCACCCCGAATGATTTTTTTTAAAGATGAATTAGATATGTTTTCCTGATTATATTCATTTTCCCTCACAAGGCCTTCAGATCCTATGAGACTTGGATTTTGTCTCTCTCTTCAACCCCTGTTCCTGTCATGCTCCCTCATCTACTAGGATATAGTCACAGGGATTTCCTTTTTGTGTCTCAGAAACACCTCAATCATTTCTGCCTCAGGATTTTCACGCTTTTCTTCCTCCTTCCTGGATATGCAAGTTCCATAAGATCAGCAACATTGTCTATCTTGTTGGTCTCTGTACTCTCGGTGCCTTGGCCAGTGCCTGGCAGGTAGTGAATTTTTGTTACATGATTGAATCAGGCAAAACATTCAGTTAACTCACCAGCAGTCTTGTGTCCTGTCACCTTACCTTCTGCAGCTTGGTAAAATGTAGAGGTTAGAGGAGGTGACATTTGTTGTGTTTAGTGTTTCTGTGATGAAAATAAAAAAGGTTTCATGGCCAAATTAGCAAACAGCTTTTTTTTTCTTTTGCTGTATGATAACTGATTTATTTACTGATAACATTAAAAAATGGGAATCGAAGTGTCCAAAATTCAACGAAGATCACCCAGATGGAAGCGTAGTCTCTTGCTTTTCTACGTGCTTGAAGCTTCTCTGTACTTCCTAACTCAGATAATTTAAAAATAAGCTTCCTGAGTGAAATACTAAATGGAATTTTACCTGGATGGTTGTCATCATGAAAAGTAGCACCCTTTTAAACAAGAAATTCGTTAAATTGACAAGTTAGCAACTAAGGAGGAGGCAAGGAGGAAGATAATTAAAAAGTCATTAGAACAACAAGCTTTAGTAGAATCATAATGGATTCTTCTCAGGAATAATGAGGCAACATGCAAGCTGACAAGTGCATCTGGGGTTCAATCCAACATTAGTGCCTGTGAACCTCTGTGGAGAGAGTGACTTAGGGAAGTTTAACATAGACTTCCCTGCTCCCCAGCCCCCCCCCCCCCTCCCCCCCCCGGGTCCTGGTGCTCAGGGAAGGACAGGAATTCCCCAGAATATGGGAAGTTCTGTTCCCTCCTTTAAGTGGATGCAGTAAGGAGAGGAGTCTGGGAGTAAGTCTGAATTCTTGTGTTATTTTGAGTTAGGAGAGCTTTAGGATTAAGCATGTTACTGTCAGACATTCATGGCTTTGAGGTTGGTCTAAATACATGTTACAGTTCTAGAGGTCCTCAGTCAAGTTGCCCATTGCTCACCATGGCTTGTTACACACAGATGGTGACATTGTTCACCAAGTTCCCTCATTCTGGTCTCAACTCCGAAGCCCAGAGTGTCGTGATGGTCCAATGTCATATAAAACCTGTTTGCCCTACTATCTAAGATGGAGGTGTAGTCATTGGTAGGAATCAGTAGTTTTTTTCCTGGATCAAGTTAGACTCAGGGAGACCAAGATAAATAAGAATTGGATTAAGTTCTGCAGGAAGGACACAGACAAAGTCTACTAGATGTTGGACAGACGTGCAGTCATTGTGGTCACAACCAGTGGCACCTGGAGAGCTTGTCATGTGGCAGTGTTGATCATTTATTGCCAGTGGCTAGAGGTGGAGAAAACCTATGAATGATGGTGTGGTAGAAATATTAGGTTCTCGGGGAGGGGGGGCACCTGGGTGGCCCAGTTGGTTAAGCATCAGACTCTTGGTCTCTTGGGTCAGGTTATGGTCTCTGGGTCATGAGAAAGAGCCCTGTGTGGCAGTCTGCTTCTATCTCTCTCCTCTCCTTTTGAACCTGCTGCCACTCCTCCCTTCAGCCCCCCATTGCTTGCACATGCAGTCTCTCTCTCTCTCTCTCAAATAAATAAATAAACCTTTAAAAAATATATTAGGTTCTCTGCCACATTAGAAAAGCAGTTGAGGGCAGCCCAGGTGGCTCAGCGGTTTAGCGCTGCCTTCAGCCCAGGGCGTGATCCTGGAGACCCAGGATTGAGTCCCATGTCCGGCTCCCTGCATGGAGCCTGCTTCTCCCTCTGCCTATGTCTCTGCCTCTCTCTGTGTGTGTGTGTGTGTGTGTGTCTCATGAATAAATAAATGAAATCTTAAAAAAAAAAAAAGAAAAATAGTTGAGGGATTAATAATGTCTCTAGTTTCACCGCATTTCTCCAAAAACAAATGATTTACAGTTAGATTTTCAAGAGTTAGTTTATCCACATGGTTCTTGAGTGAGAAATGTCATTTTGCTGTTCCAGCTCATCATTAAATGCAGAGCTGTTCTCACTCTGGGTGATGGAGAAGTTCCAGGATTGTGTCAGGTGGGCCCCATGGCACTTGATGAAGCACACTGTAGCCAGACTGTCCTCCAGAGATGCCAGCTCCTTTGTCCTGTGTTTCTTAGTCACATCCACTAATGTGCACCCCCTTATCACTCATTGATTGCCCCCCAGGCCTCCCATGCCACTTATTTATTCCATCCCACTTCTTTGCATCATTATTTTTTTTAATTTTATTTAAATTCTAGTTAGTTAACATAAAGTACAGGAATAGAATTCAGTGATCTATCACTTGCATACATCCTAACAAGTGCCCTCCTTAATACCCATCCCCCATCTAGCCCATCCCCCACCCACCTCCCTCCATCAACCTTCAGTTTGTTCTCTTTTATTAAGAGTCTCTTATGGTTTGCTTCCCTCTCTCTTTCTTTTCCCCCCTCTTGTGTTCATCTGTTTTGTTTCTTAAATTCCGTATATGAGTGAAATTATATGGCATTTGTCTTTCTCTGACTGACTTACTTCACTTAGCATAATACACTCTAGCTCCATCCACATCATTGTAAATGACAAGATTTCTTTCAATGGCTGAGTAGTATTCCAACATATATTGGAGATAAATGTGAGATATATATATCTCACATCTTCTTTATTCATCAATTCATCAGTTCCTGGACATTTGGACTCCTTCCATAGTAGTTTGGCTATTGCTGATAATGCTGCTATAAGCATCGGGGTTCAAATACCCCTTGGAATCTGTATTTTTGTATCTTTTGGATAAATACCCAGTAGTGCAATTACTGAATTGTAGGGTAGTTCTATTTTTAACTTTTTGAGGAACCTCCATACTGTTTTCCAGAGTGGCTGCACCAGTTTACATTCCAACTAACAGTGCAAGAGGGTTCCCCTTTCTACACATCCTCGCCAATACTTGTTTCTTGTGGTGTTAGTTTTAGCAATGCTGACAGGTGTGAGGTAGTATCTCATCATGGTTTTGATTTGTATTTCCCTGATAATGAGTGACGTTGATCATCTTTTTATGTGTCTGTTAGTCATCTGCATATCTTCTTTGGAAAAATGTCTATTCATGTCTTCTGCCCCTTTCTTAACCAGATTATTTGGGATGTTGAGTTTGATAAATTCTGCATAGATTTTGGATACTAACCCTTTATCAGATACATCATTTGCAAGTATCTTCCTGTGCTCTGTTCAAGGATTTTTATGGTTTTGGGTGTCACACTCAAGTCTTTAATCCATTTTGAATTTATTTTTATGTATGGTGTAAGGAAGCGGTCCAGTTTCATTCTTCTATATGTTGCTGTCCAGTTTCCCTTTTATTTGTTGAAGATACTGTCTTATTTTCCATTGGATATTCTTTCTTGCTTTGTTGAAAATTAGTTGACCCTATAGCCCCTTCCTGGGTTCTCTGTTCTGCTCCACATGTCTGTTTTTGTGCCAGTACCATATTGCCTTGATGACTGCAGCTTTGTAATATAGGTTGAAGCCCAGAATCATGATGCCTCCAGCTTTGTTTTTCTTTTTCAGGGTTACTTTGTCTATTCAGAGTCTTTTGTGGTTCCTTACAAATTTTAGGATTGTTTGTTCTAGCTCTGTGAAAAATGCTGGTAGTATTTTGATAGGGATGGCTTTAAATGTGTAGATTGCAGGATGCCTGGGTGGCTCAGTGGTTAAGCGTCTGCCTTCAGCCCAGGGCATGGTCTTGGAGACCCGGGATTGAGTCCCACATTGGGCTCCATGCATGGAGCCTGCTTCTCTCTCTGCCTATGTCTCTGTGTCTTTCATGAATAAATAAATAAAATCTTCAAAAAAAAATAATGTGTAGATTGCTTTGGGTAGTATCGACATTTTCTAATCCATGAGCATGGGATGTCTTTCCATTTATTTATGTCTTCTTCAATTTCTTTCAGAAGTGTTCTATAGTTTCTAGAGTACAGATCTTTTACCTGTTTGGTTAGGTTTATTCCTAGGTATCTTATGGTTTTTGGTGCAATTGTAAATGAGATTGATTCCTTGATTTATTTTTCTGTTGATTCATTATTGGTATATAGAATGAAACACATTTCTGTACATTGATTTTATTTATTTGTTTTTAGTGATTTATTTTTTTCAGCAAGAGAGATAGTATGATGGGGGAAGGTGGATGGGAGGAGAAGAGGGATAGGAAGAGAGAGAGGGGGATCCCTGAGTGGCTCAGCAGCTTAGCGCTTGCCTTTGGCCTGGGCCCTATCCTGGAGTCCCGGGATCGAGTCCCACGTTGGGCTCCTGGCATGGAGCCTGCTTCTCCCTCCTCCTGTGTCTCTGCCTCTCTCTCTCTCTATGTCTATCATAAATAAACAAATCTATAAAAAAAAAAGGAGGAGAGAGAATCTTTTTTTTTTTTTTTAAGATTTTATGTATTTATTTAGAGTGCAAACAGGGAGAGGGAGAATTCTAAGCAGACTCCACCGAGCACATAGTCTGACTCAGAACTCAATCCCACTACCCTGAAATTGTGACCTAAGCCAAAATCAAGAGTTGCATATTTAACTGATGGAGCCTCCTAGGGGCCCCTGTACATTGATTTTATATCTTGCAACTTTTCTGAATTCATGTTTCAGCTCTAACAATTTTTTGGTGGAGTATTTCGAGTTTACTATGCAGAGTATCATGCTGTCTGCAAATAGTGAAAGTCTGGCTTCTTCCTTGCCGATTTGGATGCTTTTTATTTCTTTTTGTTGTCTGATTGCTGAGACTAAGACTCCCAGTACCATGTTAAATAGTAATAGTGGGAGTAGATGTCCCTGTCCTATTCCTAACTGTAGAGGAAAAAGCCTTTGGTTTTTTCCCATTGAGGCTGTTATTAACTGTGGATCTTGTGTATATGGCCTTTATGATGTAAGACCCCTTTTTTAGTGGGGTCTTTGTCTGATTTTGGAATCCAGATAATGCTGGCCTTGTAGAATGAGTTTGGAGGTTATTCCTTCTATTCCTATTTTTTGGAACAGTTTTAGAGGAATAGGTATTAACTCTTTAAATGTCTGGTAGAATTTTTCTGGGAAGCCATCTGACCCTGGACCTTTGTTTTTTGGGAGATTATTACTGATTCAATTTCTTTACTGCTTATGGGATTGTTCAGGTTTCCTATTTCTTCCTGTTTCAGCTTTGGTAGTTTGTATGATCCTAGGAATTTGTCCATTTCTTCCAGATTGCCCAGTTTGCTGGCATATAATTTTTCATGATATTCTCTTATAATTGTTTGTATTTCTGCGGTGTTGGTTGTGATCTCTCTTCTTTCATTCCTGATTTTATTTATTTGGATTCTTTCTCTTTTTAGGTCTGGCTAGGGGTTTATTAATTTTATTAATTATTTCAAAGAACTAGCTCTTAGTTTCATTAATTGGTTCTCTTGTTTTGTTTTGTTTTGTATCATTTATTTCTGCTTTAATCTTTATTATTTCCCTTCCTCTGCTGGCTTTAGGTTTTATTTGCTGTTCATTTTCTAGCTCCTTCAGGGATGAAGTTAGGTTGTGTATTTGAGACTTTTCTTGCTTCTTAAGATAGGCCTATATTGCAATATACTTCCTTCTTAGAACTGCTTTTGCTGTACCTCAGAGGTTTTGGACTGTTGTGTTTTCATTTCCCTTTGCTTTAATGTACTTTTTAATTTCTTTCTAAATTTCTTTTAACCCGTTCATTCTTTAGTAGGATGTTATTTAACCTCCATGTATTTATAGTCTTTCCAAATATTTTCTTGTGGTCGACTTCCAGTTTCATAGTGTTGTGGTCTGAAAATATGCATGGTATGATCTCAATCTTTTTGTATGTGTTAGAGGGCTGATTTTTGACCCAGCATGTGATCTGTTTTCACAGACCCACTATGAGAATGTTCCATGTGTACTTGAAAAGAATATATAGTCTGTGGCTTTATGTAATGTTCTGAATATGCCTGTTAAGTCCATCTGGTCAGGTGTATCTTTCAAAGCCATTGTTACCTTGTTGGTTTTCTGCTTAGGCAATCTGTTCATTGCTATAAGTAGGGTGTTAAAGTCCCCTACTATTATTGTATTATTATCAGTGAGTTTCTTTGTATTTGTTATTAATTGATTCATATATCTAGCTACTCCCAAGTTGGGGGCATAAATATTTATAATTGTTGGATCTTCTTGATGGGCTGACACCTTAAATATGATATAATGCCCTTCGTCATTTCTTGTTAAAGTCTTTGGTTTAAAATCTAGATTGTCTGATGATATGGCTGCTTCAGCTTTCTTTTGATGATAGATTGTTCTCCAGCCCCTTTATATCTTTATTTCTTTTCCCTTTCTGTAGCTGTTTTCTGATTACTTTCAATGTATTTACTTCCCATCCTGTTAAGTGGTAGTTCAAATAGGAACGTGGGCTAAAAATAAAATTAATAAGGAAATCAAGCAATGAAGAAAAATTGTATGAGACCAAGGGTATGGTTAGTGAACGGTGAGTGAACACAACACTTGTGTGGTCTTCTGCACTTCCTAGAGTAACCCAGGTTTGGATTCTGAAAGTAATCAATTATGTGATTCATAATGAAACGTAAGAATAGACTGGTGTACAGGCACATCTTTTCTTGCTACTGGAACTTGACAATAATTTATCCTGTGGATTCCCGTAAAGAAAATGCTGTGAGTAGAAATTTCAGAATTAACACTGGACACCAGGGAGCTCTGTGGTATTTTTCTGAAGAAGTGAAACAAAAGAATCATAGATTTTTCTTTTATTTTTGCATTGGTAAATGGGCAACATTGGTCATCAATAGGCCTAAGAAAATCTTGGATAAAACACTTCAGCATAAGTCTGACAGATTCAGCGTGTGTGTGTGTGTGTGTGTGTGTGTACACGATGTCTGTAGAAGCCAAGAGTGCTGCTGTGTTAACTCTGTTGTCTGGTCTTGAAAATTCTAATTGGCAAAGAAAAGGGAGACACTGATCTGTCTTTAATTTGAAAGATGTTTGCATGTGCTTTGCATAATGTTAACACTTAAAACAGTTGGCAAACTTGAATAAGAATCCTGTGCCAACAGTTGATACATTTTTGGCTTTTCACTTCAGGAATCAACTCTGTACAACCTCATTGCATAACATCAGCTTCATGCAATAGGTCCATACTGAGGCCATAGGTCTCTCTCACTGCTGATCAGTTAGACAGTTTCAGGGCACACCATTTGAAAAATGCTAGTGACCTTTGTCCAGTTTTATTGTCATTGCAATGATAATGCCAGCCTTGCAATATCTCCTGGCAAGAGAACTTCAAATGACATAAAGGAAAAGAAGAGAAATAGGAGCTATCCCTTAAAGTGAGCAAAACAATGAACCTTATAGGGAAAATGAATGCACTTTCTTTTCCACCCAGCTCAGTCCCCAGATCTGTTACAGGCTCACCTATTATTCATTAGTGCCCTCCTTTAATTCCTAGTAGGCAGTTCCCACCTTCTTCCACCCTGGATTCTCCTAAGAAGTGCACATATCAACCCAGCTCACATCCGTTTTCCACCCCACAGTAGGATCTCCACAAAAGTCCACCCAGTGGCAGGCAAGAAAGGGAAGGTACAGGATTGCTCCCTGTATCTGAGGTTCTCACCCACCCGTGTGCACTCAGGTCACGGCTGTGCAACCCAGCCTAAATGTTGCTGCCTAGCCTACATCCCCGGTGTCTGTTTCTGTGTTCTTAGCTTGAAAATTGCCTGCCCGTGGGCTGAAAGTGCTCCCAATTTTAGCATTTGTTTTGAGCCCACATCTGCCTACTAGTCCTGAAAGCAAAGCTGTTTGCATGGAACTTGATTGAAAGTGAACATGCCAGAAGGAAATGCTTCTTCTCCCCCACCCTGCTGGCATGGTTTCTTCTCTCTGTAGCTGTCTTTTGCTTACAGTGTTATTCTTTGCTTTCCTGTCCTTTCAAGGGCTGTTCGGGGGCCTGACCAGCTCTCTCACTGGGAAGTTTTCTGGGTTCAGTATAATTGCTGACTAAATGACTTTTTCATCTGCCTCGGAGGAGTGAATGGTTGAATCAGCCGAAGGACATGTATTTGATATTCTGGTCGCTCTTGCAGAGCAGATGCCTTCCATTACTGAATTTTGAGAGAGTTATTTAGAAAATAATAAAACTAACAGCTAAGCATGGATTTTTTTTGTCTGTATCCTGCATCACTGCCAGCTTTACTGTAATTATGTCATTCAGGGAAAGAGCCGAGCCATTTCCCTTCCTTGGCCCCTTTGTATTTCAAAAGAGCCGAATTGTGGCCCTATTTCCAAGGAAGCAGATCACATGCAAGAAGTCATTAGGGATTTTGGAAGGGTTTATTGGGGGAAAATCTTGAATGGAATGGCAAAGGGAGCTGAGCTGAGAGCAGTCCCACGGACAGGGATAATGTGAAGTTAACAGAGGTGACACAGCTGTTATTGGTTAATGAAAAACCCAAGGAAAAAGAAATACAAGAGTTGCTGGAAATTTATTAATTTTTTGTAGTGCTTTTCCGTGAAAGAACATGCACAGAGTTGCAGTTTTACCTGGTTAATAAGCCAGTAGGAGTGGTACAGAAACATCACCAGTAATAGCCTAATGTGACCCAGGAATGATGTGTCTTTTATTCATGGGATCTTAGTTGCAGTGAAAAGGCTCAAATGATTTTAAACTTCCCCAATAGTTCATTCTAAAAATTTCCACTTGCCTCCTGCTGATCTGTAGTTTTAGAACAGGGCTATCCAGTAGAACTTTCTGGGAGGATGGAAATGCTGTAAATCTCTGCCATCCTGTACTGTAGCCACTAGCCACATTAGGCACTGAGCACTTGAAATACAGTTAGTGCAAAAAAGGAACTGAAATAGTAATTTAACTTTAGTTCGTTTTAATTTAAATTTACCTAGTTCATCTTTGGCTAATGCTACCATTTTGGAGAGGGCAGCTCTAGATCCTTAGGAGTTCCCAGAGCTTGCTGGAGGGCCACAGTGGTAGAGATTCTAACTCTAATTGGCTTAAGAGGGTAACCAAAGCAAAGAATTAGTGAAGTCCTAACTCTGACCCCAGTCTGATTTACAATCTGCAAATATCTCTCTTCCCCCACTCTTCTGGAGGGTAGGGAAGTCACAGCATATCCCCTGATCTTTTTGACACCTGTTGTGTTGAGCAGAGAGGACTGGGTAGGGTTAGCCAGGCTCAGCAGGGTCAGTAAGATAGCGATAAAGAAGACACTGCACTGAGATTTAGTGACATTAGCACTCTGCTAGGAGGAATGACTTGATTTCATATTGAAGCCCTTTAAAAATCTTGGCTATTCTGAAAGGCAGTTATCCATAGCAAACCTTTGTGTTTCTGTGCATGAGACTGCCAAGAATGTCTTGAATTCACAGCCTGGTTGTTAAAATGCCCAATGTTTCCAAGCAGCTGTCCTTGAGTCTGTCCCTGTGGACCGAGCTGGAGTGGAAGGTTCCCCGGCGGTGGACAGCACAGACCTTTCACCTTGCCGATCACCTTCCACGCCTCAGCATCTCCGCTATCGCCAGCCTGTAGGTAAGTAAGCTCAGTAGGAGACACGGAAATATAAAAGCAAAAGGTAGTTTCTAGCTTCTGAACCTTTCTTTTACCTGTGTTGCTCCCAAAATATTTTGTGATCTTGGTTATAAAAATCAGTTGGAAGGAAACGATGTTGCTGTCAAGCAGTGGAGAGATAAAGGATTTGAGGATAAGTCATTGCTGTAACTAATGCTGATTTGACCCCATCATTGTACTGCACTGCCCGTGGAGTAACATGAATCGAGAGGCTTGTCTTTAGAGGATGGCTTCTTGAAGAATCTCAACGCTGCTTCTGTCAAAATGTTCCCAGACTGATACCTTGTTGTGAATCCTAATGTAGTTTCTATATAAAATAGACTCATTTGAGACACCACAATTTTGGAGGGACCTTATTAAGAACAGTATTTCACCTAAAATCGGGTCCAGTTGGATGAATTCCTAGTAGTGCATTTGCTGGGCTGTAGGGTGGTTCTAGTTCTGATTTTTCAAGGAAGCTCTATATTGTTTTCCAGTTTCCATTCCGTCCAACAGTATAAGAGGCTTCCCCTTTGTCTGCATCCTCACCAACATAGGATTTCAATCATATGTGGAATTTAAGAAACAAAACAGATGAACATAGGGGAAGAGAAGGAAAAATAAAATAAGATAAAAACAGAGAGGGAGGCAAACCATAAGAGACTCAACTCTAGGAAGCAAACTGAGGGGTGCGGGAAGGGAAGTGGATGGGGGATGGGGTAAGTGGGTGATGGGCATTACTGAGGGTACCCGATGGAATGGGCACTGGGTGTGGTATGCAACTGATGAATCACTGGATTCCACCCCTGAAACTAATAATATACTAAGTTAACTAAATAGAATTTAAATAAAAATTTTAAAATAAAATAAGGTCCAGTTGCATGGGACCCCAGTTATCATTATTGTTCATGTGGCAGGAACTGGTATATTTTCTATAGTTATGAAAATTATGAAGTGTTACCCATACTTTGTTTTAGAACATACCAAATGTCCTCTAATTGGAGGAAAACCGGTCAGACCAAAAGGTAGAAATCTTTGATTTCCCCATTGTTCAAATAAAAAAAAAAAAATCCAAATAACAGTTGTTTTTTTGAAACATTTTTATAGTGGTTTGCCATTAGGTATGCATTCAGATAATGTTTTCCTCTTCTAGGATTACAAACTTTAAACACTTTTTAAACCTTAGAAATATTTAAAACCAAAGTAAAGGGATGTGTTGTTAATCCTTACACTTTTTTTTTTTTTTTTTTACTAATCAAAAACAACACAACAGTTGTTTTTGAAATATTTCCTTCTTTCCCTTCAAGTTAGTTATTTCAAACTGGAGGAGAAAACTATTCAGTTATGAAACCAGATTCACCCCATGTAATCCAAGTAAAATGTAAACAGTTTTTGACTTTCGTACTCCTACTTCGAGTAGAGCTGTTTAGCAAAAGGGAGAGTGTATACTCCAAACGGCTGCTTCATTTGTAGCCTTGGCTCTGTGGTGGAAGTTGTCATTGTGATTAGATCCAAGAGAAGCTAACCTGAGTCAGGCTGTTGTCAAAAGACTCGCCCAGGGGGCACCCGGGTGGCTCAGTAGTTGAGCGTCTGCATTTGGCTTGGGTCACGATCCCCAGGGGTCCTGGGATCGAATCCTGCATCGGGGTCCCCACAGGGATCCTGCTTCTCCCTCTGCCTGTGTCTCTGCCTCTCTCTCTCCCTGTGTCTCTAATGAATAAATGAATAAAATCTTAAAAAAAAAAAAAAGAAGACGACGACGATGACGACGATGACGACTCACCCAGATGGCTATCAGTCTTGGGGGAGTGGAGCCATTTCAGGCTCCTGATCAGTCATGGGTCACCCTGACATTTGAGTGGCTCTGGTAAATGCAAATGGCAAGCAGGACTGGCCCTGGCTTGTTACGGGTCCACTAGGATGCTTAGCCAAATCTCTTTACTACTCTTAGAGCTTTGATCAGTCCAGGCCTTGGCAACTTCCTTGACCGTCGCCACATAAGTTCATGGTAACCTGGAAGAGTCTGGGGCCAAAATCCAGGGAAACAAAACTCTACCAACATAAGAAACAAATACTATTTTCACTTGGTCGCTATTATCAGGGCTCTGTTTTATAGTCTTTTTTCACATATTTATATTCATATATGAAAACTTTAAATTTATATAAGCATTATTTGGAAATCCTCATCCTGTTTGTGAATTAAATTAAGTCCTTTGTTTCTTCTCTGATGTGACTAAATCCTAGAGACATGTGAACATGGGAAGGAAGCTGAAATCTGTGAGAAAACGGAGGATCCAAATGGGGACGGTGTCACACATTTCCTTGCCGTTTAGCTGAAATTTTGCCCGTTCATCTGTCTACTTGCCACCTTTTTCCACAAATATTTAATTGCTGCTGCTAAAGGAGAGGGTGGAGCCATTCTCTGCTTTCTACTTGGGCGTATTAAGTAGCTCTTTGCTTCGCCTCATACTTACTCATTTTAAGTGTGACTTAGGGGCAAACTAATGAAAACCCTGCAGGTCAGAACCACAGTGAATTATTTTCGCTAAAAGCGTGAATGAGGAAAAACAGTGAGGTTGGCATCCGCATTATCAGACGCTGTATGTAAGGTATCTGAAGAGGGAAGGGGCTGCACAAGGGTGCTCAGAGCATCCTTTTGATTTTAGAATGCATCCTTATTTTAAAGGTGATTTGGGAAGAAAATTCTATCTGTAGTATAATGTGGGGAATTTTTTTGAAGCAGGAAATTTTAAGAACTATTTTTTTTTGTATTGAGATATAATTCACATACCATAAAGTTTGCCTTTATCAACCATACAGTTCAGTGGCTTTTATAGAGTCACAAGTCACATCACCACTGTCTCATAGAACATTTTTATTACCCCGAAAGAAACCCTGTACCTATTAGCAGTCATTCTCCTTTCTCCTCTCCCTCTGACCTCTGGCAACCACTAATCTACTTTCTGTGGATTTACCTATTGCAGACGTTTCATATACATGGAATCATACAATGCATGACTTTTTGTGATTAACTCCTTTCCCTTAGCATAATGTTTTCAAGGATCATTCATGGTGTAGTACGTATCAGTGCTTCATTCCTTTGGTAGCTAAATAATATTCCCTTGTATCAATATACCACATTTGGTTTACACATTCGGTGGTTGTTGGACATTTAGGTGTTTGTACTCTTTGGCTATTGTGAAGAATGCTGCTAGGGATATTCACACAAGAACTACGTATTGGTTTTTGTGTGGATATGTTCTCGGTTCCGCTGGGTATATACCTAGAGTAGAATTACTGATGTAAAATCTTTTTTTTTTCTATTAACAAGGACAATACAGGGCATTGGGCCCAATCCTTCATCCAGTGCAGGAATGAAAATAAGAGTTTTCATTACAGAATATTACCCATCTGCCTCACCATGCTATTTCCATTCTTTTAAATAACCAGGACAGACGGCTGACAACTCCCACTGCTCTGTTTCGCCTGCTTCTGCTTTTGCAATTGCCACGGCGGCTGCAGGACATGGAAGTCCACCAGGTGAGTAGGGGTGAGCAGCTACGTAGAATAACTTATCCTGAATCAGTGTTCTTGCCTGCCAGTGTGTTGGTTAGCGTTGGGCAGCTCATTAAGAATGCCTGGTCCCGGCATCCCCACGTGTGTGCACCTGGTCTGGGCTGGTCCACCTGAGACCCCCTGAGCGCCAACCCTGTTCCCCCCACGCGGTCCCATTTCCACTCCCACAAGAGGAAAGAAACCATCATGAGCCAGGAGATAACTCGCCAAACTGCAAGCACAAGTGCACACTGGTGGGAGAGGAGCTGCTCATCGAGAGAAGGTAGAACAGCTACAGCAGATGATAAAAAAAACTTCAGTTCTCCTTAAAGAAGGTAGGGGTAAGCAATATCTCTGGTTTTGAAGAAGTGAATATGTTCACAAACCAAGGAACAGTGATCCACTTTAACAACCCTGAAGTTCAGGCATCGCTGGCGGTGAACACTTTCACCATCGCAGGCCATGCGGAGACAAAGCAGCCGACAGATACGCTACCCAGTATGTTAAACCAGCTTGGTGCAGACAGTCTGACTAGTTTAAGAAGATTGGCTGAAGCTCTGCCCAAACGGTCTGTGGATGGAAAAGCACCGCTTGCTACCGGAGAGGAGGATGATGATGAAGTTTCAGATCTTGTGGAGCATTTTGATGAAGCTTCCAAGAATGAAGCAAACTGAATTGAGTCAACTTCTGAAGAAGATAAAACTTGAGGAAGTGATTGGGAGCTGCTATTTTATATTATGACTGCTTTTTAAAATTTTGTTCATGGATCTGATAAAATCTAGATCTCTAATATTTTTAAGCCCAAGCCTCTTGGACACTGCAGCTCTTCTCAGTTTTTGCTTATACACAATTCATTCTTTGCAGCTAATTAAGCCGACGAAGCCTGGGAATGAAGTTTGAATCAAGGTTAATAAAGTTCTTTGCCTAGGAAAAAAAAAAATGAATGCCTATTCCCAGCTCCTATTTTAAGCCAGTGTGTCTTTTAGTGATGTATTATTTTACTTATTTTTAGTTTTTTTTTTTTATTTGAGTATAGTTGACACACAACGATACACTGGCTTCAGGCGTACAACCCAGTGATTCAACATCCCCATACCTTATGCTATGCTCACCACAAGTGTAGCTACCATGTTATTGACTGTATTCCCTCTGCTGTGCCTTTTATTCCCACGGCTTACTCAGTTTTTAGCCAGAAGCCTCTATCTCCCCACTCCCCTTCATCCACAGACTGTCTTTTAAGTAAGCACCTTCAGGTAAGTCCTACACAGGTGTTGTGTGGATGATACTTTTAAGAACTTCTGTATCACGGAAGGATGTGTTATTTCTTCCATGTTGTTTTATGGAGCTCTCTAACCTTTCTAGCCAGATTACAAAAGGAACAAATATTTCCTTTTTAATTGACTACAATGATAAAAGCATATGCAAGGCGGGAAGGAAGGCTTGTGGAGGGAAGGAGGACAGAAGGACTGTTGCTTGAGCTGACTTATAATCACTTCCAGTAGCTCCACAATGCTTACTGAATTGCTCCTGGGTAATTTTCCAGGTAATGAAGAAGAACTTAAAATATTCTAATAATTGGAAGTCATAATTCATTATCCCTGTCTTCTTCTCTCACGTGCAAGAAGGACTTTTAAAACAAATCTGTATGTGGTTTAAACCACCTTGGTGCTGTCAGTGTCTTCACCTAAACCTACCCAATGGGTTCTGATCATCATGCTTTGTAGAACCATGAGTGAGTGTGTATTTTGTTAATTAGCCATTGTTCACCCACCACAAAAAACTCCCAATGCCAAAGCCTATGAACCTGTATTCAACAATAGTAGCTGGTAGGTACTATCTGTGTGAATTCTTCCTAAACTGAAGTAAGAACAGAGAGATGTTCTATACTGAACATGAACTACCATAGTAATTACATATATAATTATATTCCATTATATATATGTGTGTGTGTGTGTATAGATAGATAGATAGATAGATAGATAGATAGATAGATATAGATATATATCTCAACTGAATGGAAATCTTTGCAGACTCATGTCATTCTACTCCACTATTTTGCCACAAATGCTGCATTGGATGTGGTTGGGAAAGCTGGGTTTGTTTTTTTTTTTTTTTTTTTGTCTAATTATTCTCAAAACTTTTCCCCCAAATGCCCATCACCATAACACAAAACAGCCTGTTATGGTAATAGTATTGATGTCTTGTCCATCCAATTGACTTCTGTTGTTGCCTCCATTCTACAAAAATGAACATTTCTTTGGTGAAATAATGCAGTAGTCATCACTCTACTCTCAGCAGAATTGGTTACCGACTGTGATTTGTGGAGAGCTTCTCCTCTGTCTCTCCATCTCACAAACTAGTCTGTCTTTGGCAAAAGTGAAGTATAGAGCTTCCTCGAAGGTTTTTTAATTTAAATATGGCTCATGAGGGAAAATAGTTTTTATGTTAATTCACAATGAGCCTATTTCTGCATTTGCTGGAGGCTAGGGAGGAGGAAAGTACTTCTTTTTCACCTGGGATTGCAGCAAAATTCCAACAAGCTTTAGAGAATGGCGCTTGACTTTGGCTTGGGCACGCATAATGGGCCAGAGGATAAAGTAACCAAAACAGCCAATTCTTGTGCACCATTTAAACATTGCTGTTTCTGCCGCCTTTCTTCTTGCTTCTTCCATACTTCTGAAATAGCTTTACGAAGAAAGCTCTCTTCAGTGAGCCAGTTAAGGAGGGATGGATAGTGATTGCCCACAGCCAGTGTGGCTAGGGGCAGGGTAGCCTGATCCTGGGTGAGCAGACTGCTTCTTTATTTCAGTGTTGCTGATGTTGCCTGTAACGTGGTCTGGTGCCACATGATTCAGTTTAGAAGTAAAGAAATAAAGGGTTGATTTGACAGTGGCTGTGGCCCTGCTGTAAGGGTGGCAGGTTGCACAAGGGTCAGTTGCAGTGGCTAGTGATGGTAAGAGAGGGGATTTCTTTTGGACTGGGGGTCAGTATATTCCGGGGGCTCAGCCGCTCGGTGGAGCTGGCCTCCCACCCAGGGGATTCCTGGAGAACTTGGCCAGAGAGTTGGGTACTCAGGTGGCTGAGGAAGGTGGACTGGGAGCAGAAACTGGGAAGTGTGCAGAAGATAATCTGGACTTACTGGCCAGCCAGGGAGAGTCTGAGCTGCTCTGGAAAGGGCTAGAGCCAGACGGACAAGTGTTCAAGGGAAGAGAGTGCCAGATAGCAGTTAACTCCTGAACCAGACTTTGTATCCACTTTCTGAACCAGGAATCACTGACCCAGATTCGCTGCAGAGAGTTGCCCAGGCAAGCAGGAGGGAAGGTTGTGTGAGCATGTGAACCTTCACGCTTACATCAGCCTTTGCAGGCCTCCTGTCTGCTTGTACGACTCTACCTGTATCGTGGGCCCACTTGTCAGTGTGACTCTGCTGTGTCCCAGCCCCGGGCAGGAAGAAGGAAATGCCCGGTTAGGCCATGTGGTCGCAGAGGGCCTCCGTGTTTCAGGCTCCCTTCAGGTGCACTCCTGCTTTCATCCTCTCCCACTTGCCTACTCCCACCCCTACCCCCATCCTAATACACAGAAGTCTGGCGACTCTGGGTTAGATCTGTCAGTCAATGATTATGTTTTCAAATGTCCACTCCAGGCATTTGCATGTGAAGCCATTTCTTCCTAATTATTGCTTAGAAGGCTTTGCTATTTCATTAACAGGAATTTCAAATTTAGCGAGAAAGCAGACAGAAAGTTTTCCTTATAAAGACACAGACAAGTAGCACCCACTTGGCCCTAAATGCATAGAAAGCTAATTTTATTTGTGGACTGTGGCCTGGGGATCCACTCCCCGGGTGTGGGACTGCCTAATTTCCATGCACACTGGAAAAACCTGGGTTTTCCCCACAGGTTTCTTTAGGACCTAGAACTTGGCCCTTTTCAAAGGTGGATAAGTCTCTCCTGTATCCCTTTACCTCTCTTGGAGGTTCCTCATTAGAGACAAAGAAATCCAATTCCGTGGGTATGATTGTAACCCTAAACCAATTCTGGTTAACTTCACAGTCTGAAGATTTAACAGTTTATTTAGTGTTTGCCTTCCGATTGGCAGCCAAGTTACACTGGGCCTGCTTATGGTGGTATCCGGAATTTTTTTTTAAAAAGATTGTTTATTTATATATTCATGATAGACACACAGAAAAAGGCAGAGACTGAGGCAGAGGGAGAAGCAGGCTCCCTGAAGGGAGCCTGATGTGGGACTCGATCCCAGGACCCCGGGATCATGCCCTGAACCAAAGGCAGACAGACACTTAACCACTGAGCCACCCAGGTGCCCCAGGATCCAAAATTTGGGGGCCTAACACTCAAACAATCAGCTCAAGGAAAAGAATATAAAATCACCAGTACAAACCTTTAGGACACCTCTGAGGGCTTTGGAAGAAGCCCATACCCGATGGGAGGCCCTAAAACTTAAGTGTCATTGGCTTCCTAATAAATCTGCTTATGAATCCACTCCAGATCATTCTTGGAATTACAGCAGCTATAGGAAATTTTGTTACTTGGGGAGTGGCGGTGAGGGTGGGAACAATCATCATCAGTTCAGGAAGTGTCCTTTCCTGTAGTGGAGCTTTAAGTCTATACAAGATGTAGATGAAGGACAATTAGCAAGGTCTTGTGTGTCTCTATACTGGTTGCAATGTATTTTTAAGCATCTCAAATTTAGAAGCTCTGCATTAAAGTAGAAATTAAAATGTGTGCATTTCAGAGGGCTGCTGATACAGGGAATCTGCAGGTGCACTTTGGATATAGTTATATGAATAGAAATGCACATCCAGTGAATAGACATATCAGGGTGCATCATGGTGCTTACTACACACCTGAAGCTCTAGGGTTAATTATAGAGTTCATGGAATGATCTAAAATGAAATATGGAAATGTGAGATGGGTTATTTTTATAAGACTAGAAATAATGGCAATGGAGGTACTACAAGCAACTCTTGATTATCTGTGAGCAGATTATATGTTTTACTGTTCTCTGCAAGTCAAGGTAAATTAACAAAATTGAGGAATGGTCGAATGTACTTATGGGAAAATTAATGGTACAGTTAAAATTGCTTAGGGAAATAGTGAGTTTTTTATTGGTAATTATCTGGTACTTGTAAAGTAGATAATTCATTATCTGTTTTCTCTTTTGTCAAACCACTCAAGCCTGTGTAGTCAATAGTAGATCTGAACTTGGTGTGAATTTGGCTTGGGCCAGTTTTTAAAAATACTGGTACCCAGAGGTGCCTGGGTGGCTCAGTGGCTGAGCATCTGCCTTTGGCTCAGGTCATGATCCCTGGGCCCTGGGATCGAGCCCCACATTAGGCTCCCTGTATGGAGCCTGCTTCTTCTCCCTCTGCCTCTCTCTCTGTGTCTCTCATGAATAAATAAATAAAATATTTTTTTAAAATACTGGTACCTGGTTCCATCCCTGGAGATTCTGACTTGACTGGTCTGGGTCCATGCTGGGCATCAGGATATTAAGTTCTCCAGGTGATCCTAGTAGGGAGCCAAGCTGAGAAACTGCTGGACTCTGGATTTCATGTGTGTGTTCCTTCTCTGGTTGTAGCATTCCCAATGTGTTTCACTGAAGCCCTGACCCCCCTAGACTGTATTATTTTCTCCATAGATAAGACAGGAGTGGGAGGGATGCTCTTCCCCAAGCTGAGTAAGGCTTAGCCCGTCTTTTTCCCTGGAGAATAGACCTTTTTACAGAGAAGGCTCTAGGCGTATTTCATAACGGTGCTCTTCCCCCTCTGCCTGCAAGAGCCAGAAATAGTGTGGGGTCCCCCTAAGAAGGCAGTCTTCAGCAGTTCCCGCTCTGCTGCTGGTCCACATTCAGCCACTGACCATTCGGTGTTGCTTCCGGTTCATGGCTCCAGCAACTTCTGCTCCCGAGAAGCAGATATCAGCTGTGTCTCTCAGGATGCACCTATCCCTCTAGATTTGGGGGTGGTCGTTAGTTCTGCAACCTCAATTTTCTGATGTGTCCAAGAAACATCACTGATTTTCAGTTTGTCCATCTTTTACTTGTAGTAGAGACAAATGTGTCTGTCACCTACTAAGTTCTTTACATGTCAGAGCTGAAAATGGAAGTCTCACGTGGAATTTTTATAGCGATTCTATTGATTTTGTAGGTCAATTTGGGCAGAATTGTCAATCCTAACAATATTTGGTCTTTTTTTAAATCTATGAATGTGGAATGTCTTTATTTATTTAGATCTGTTCTCATTTCGGCAATATTTTTTATTTCTCAGTATATAAGTCTTACATTTGTTCTGTTGCATTTATTCCTAAATATAAATGACTTTGTTAGTTACACCCCCCTCCACCACTGGAGGTATCCTCGTTTGGGACATATTTTCCATTTTTTCCCAAACTATGTAAAAAATTTTTTTTCATGATTTCATCAAAGATACATACTTGAAAGTTTGGGGGATAAAAGTATCTAATTTATCTTTTTTGTAAAACATTACTATCACTGTTATGAATGAAAAATAAAGAGCTTTGATAAATCAAATTTAACTTAGTAATGATTCCAAGTCTTATTTTTAAACAGACACACACAGACACACATGGACACACACTGCCTGGAATAAGAATTTTGGACCTGAGAAGTGACATGTTTAACTGTACCAGCCTGCAGAGCAGCTGGGAATGTCCATGTTCTGTGGTCACTGCATTCTTTTCTGGGGGACGTGCCCCATAACAAGCTAGACCACATGGAACGCCTCCTCTGCTCGTCCTGTGTCTTTGGTCTCAAGTAGACCCAGACCGCTGTTCCCGCTGGCCTGGGCACCCTGTCACACCGTGTTGCATTGCCAAGTTCCCTTTCTTTGTGCTGTCCTTTCCATGGGACCGTTCTCCTCTATTACTGTCTCTACTCAGCAAAGGTACAACATAGTTGCTTGTGCTTGTTCACTTTTTTGATTCACTCACATTGCCCAATTGCCACTTGATTGCGTTACTGTTTCGTCCATTTTAGAGCCAAGCAGGTAACTGAAGGAGAGGCTGGAGAGCTGATGCCATGTGTCAAGGAGGTAGCCACTGGTCAGCCACCGTCTCCATGATTTTGCCATGACGGGTTCTAGACTGGGGCTGTCACATCTGTTTTCTTTCTTTTCTTTTTTAAAGGAAAGCCAGGAAGTTGGATATTTATGCGAAATCTGTCTTTAAATGCTAGAAGTGAATTCATACTTTAAAAAAATGCCATCCAAGTCAAACAAAATACTTCTGAGGACCACATTTGACTGTGAAGCACTAGTGTGTGACCTCCGGGTTCCTGTGACACTTAACATCTAGAGTGGAGGTTCATACAGATAAGATTTCCCAGAACAAGGCGCACCCGGGTGGCTCAGTGGCTGAACGTCTTCCTTTGACTCAGGTCATGATCCCGGGGTCCTGGGATCGAGACCCGCATCGGGCTCCCTGCATGGAGCCTGCTTCTCCGTCTGCCTGTGTCTCTGCCTCTCTCTCTCTCTCTCTCTCTGTGTGTGTGTCTCTCATGAATAAATAAATAAAATCTTAAGAAAAAAAAGGATTTCCTGAGACATGCCTACAGACTAACAATGGACTCCCGATCCCTAAGTGCCCTCCCTGATTGTTTCCTATGCCTTGGGCCAAGCTGTTCTACAGGAAGTCCATCTTTTCTCTTCTACTTGACCACTTTTGCTTTCACTGGGTAATCTTATCTGAAAGATCTGGAGGCTGCTCATCATCACCTCCCCCCGCCCCCCTCATACACACTGTGGAAATAACAGCAGGGACCAGTTTTCTCCATCTTGTTTGATAGATTCTGAAGCAAGCGTGAGACCCAGATCAGTGGAGAGCCTGGCCCGGATTCTTGCAGTTACTGAGAATAAGGCTCACTCCAATCTGTCCACTACCAAGTTTCTGCTTTCTTTGCCCTGATGGTACCTTTCATCCCACATCTGCTTCAGAAAGAACCAGGTCATGGGAAACCTGTTACTTAATATTGTTACTGACTCTTGATCCTGTCTTTGTCCACAACACCCATTTCTTTCATCTTCTTCCCACTGATAGGTCCACCTGGCATTCACCTGACAGGTCAGCAGCTGGTGACTCCAGAGAAATGAGCCCTGGTGAAATTAGTCGTCTGTGGGTAGATTCTTACTTGGCTAGCAGTTGGTATTGAGGATCTGCAATTTCTTTCACTGGACTGCAGAAATGAGGGCCTTAAGTACAATGATATAATCTGGTCAGAGGAAGCGTTTATCTCTGTATCGAGAATTGGATTACATTTTCAGTAGGATATTGGTTACCATGAATTAAGTTAATGTCACATATACCTTGCTGTCTGTGATCTCTTTCAGGATTTGTGAGCATACTCAGCTCTGTTTAAGTAGCTTATCTATTTATTGAGTGAACTCATAAAAAAGGCACAGAATGTGGCCTTTTCCTCAGTGTCTGTTTTACAAGGTAAAACTGTAACTTCAGGCAGGAATCACAAATTGATTTTCTGTTTCAAACTCAGAAAGTTAATGCCTTGTAGATATTTCTTTGCAGTGATTCTCAATGGAACATGGGTAGGGTGGAATGAGAACAGTCAGGGACTGCTTCAAAATACCCGTATCCCCCTGAGGATTCTGATCAGCTTCCCCCCAGAGGGAGACACTCCAAAACAGAGAGATGTTATTGATGGAAATGTGCTGCAGTGTGAATTGTGTAAAAGCAGAAATAAGGCTAAGAATCACTGCTCTACTATCTGCCATCCGTGGAAAGACTGCTCACTGTCTCAATCTAATTCTCTTGTTTCCCCGTGTCCTATTTCCTGGTAATCAGGGCATCAAAGGAAATAGGCTGTCTATCTAACCCAAGTTAGCACCGGTGTTGAGAAGTCTAAGGTTCAAATGCTGGATGCGTGTGGTGTTTCTCATCTGGGGCTCCCCCTATCTTTTAATTTTCTGTGCAATACCCCTTGTCTTAGTTCTTACTTGTACCCCCTTCCCTCTGTCCTACTGTGTTTTTTCTTGGTATGTTCTCATCTCTTGGAGTTCTGCACAATTTCAAGGAAATATGTTCTATTGCCAGGAGTATCTGCATTCACTGTAGAGCCCAGTGGAGTAAGAAAGTGCTGGTCCCCTTGTTTAAAAAATTAGAATTTCAAGATGGTGAGAGTGGAACATTAAACCAAGTGTGGGCCTTTCTAAGCTTGGGGCACAGTGCAATACAGGTTATACACCATGAAGCCAGCCCTGCATTTTGCAGTCTTGTCAGGGGTCTGATAGTTTTTTTTTTTTTATTTTTTTTTAACACTCAGGATATGTCCTGTAGTGCCTTTCCAGAACTTTTCCATGGTGAAAAAGACAGTAATAGAAAACAATCCCATTTATTTGAATGTGAAAAATCTTAGGCTGGAGGAGACTAATTAGAAAGAGAAAAAAATCAACCTAGGACTCCCGATTCTCTGAAGAGACTATATATTTTAAAATATATAGTCAGCGAATTTTCTTTTGGCAGAAATAATCAGTGATACTGTTCTGATTATGTAACATTGCATCAGCTCCATGCATTAAGCAGAATGAGATAAGCTTTTAGTTACAATATTTCTCAAAGTAGTATGCCAAAGATTAAATGTTGTAGAAGAAATAATCTATAGAAATGTACCGCTTTGGGGGCACCTGGGTGACTCAGTCAAGTGGCCAACTCTTGATTTCAGCTTAGGTCATGATCTCAAGGTTGTGGGATCCAGCCCCATGGTGGGCTCCACACTCAACAGGGAGTCTGCTTAGAGATTTTCTCCCTCTGCCCCTCCCCACTCTCTCTCTCAAATAAATAAATACATTTAAAAAACTTTTTTAAAAAAGGAAATGCACTGCCTTTGCATAGTTAATAGTGCAAGTCAGCACAAGGTGAACTGAATCTTAAAACTTCTAAAGTCTATGGTAAGGGAGGAATGGGCTTTTCATCTGCCAGGAACATCCCCTGAGAGCACAGGTCCTCCACATGTCCTTAACTTTATGCAGCCAACAGTGTTTGGTTCAGGTGGTTTCTCTTCCAGCATTTGTAGCCAATGGCCTCACAAATCCTAGGAAGACCTGAAGAGGCAACCTGACAGCATGTAATTAGCCTGTTTTATCAATTGTGAATACATCATTGTGGATGACTTTAGCAGAGGGTCTCCTAAAGTGACACCCACTTCTTATAAGCCCCTATCTAATGCTGCTCTCCTGGGTATTTCTATATGCAAATTGAGTGGTTGCCCTTATTAGCAACAGGACAGTAACAACACCAGGAAAGTCATATAATTCTATAGAGTATACTATGTACCAAGCACTATTCTAAGCTTTACATGTGTTAACTGATATGTGAAAGAGTCACTGGTGTTATATTCTCTTGCCAATAGAGGAAATTGAGATGCAGAGAGTTAAGCAAATTGTCTAAGGTCACATAGGTAATAAGTGACAGCTTTGAATCTGGCACCTGGCTAATGAACAAAAGAATAGCAGGAATTATTACCTTTCCAAATCTCTGCCTTGCATAGGGCAGGGTTGAAACTTCATTCTTTGGGTTTCTGCAATGCTGCCATTTTGTTTGGAGAACATGGACATTTCTGTTGAGTGGTCTGGTGGTTAAAAAACATGCCCCCAAATGCTTTCACACTCCTTCCTTCAAGAGGTGGAGCTTGATTGCCTTTCCTTTTTGTGTGGATGGCATTAGTAACTTGCTTTTAATGAAATTAAGCAAAAGTGATCATGGATGACTTTGGCACCTAAGTCATCAAGAGGCCCACTGGCCTTGTCTTGGTCAGTCTGTCTCAGATCACTCATTATGGGGGAAACAAACTTCCCATGTCATGAGGAGAGGCCCATGAACTAGCAAGAAACTGGAAGGCAGGCCTCTGGCCAACACCCTCACAGGTGAGCTTGGACATAGATTTTCTAGCTCTAGTCTAGCCTTCAGATGACTATAATTGTAACCCTGGTGGGCATCTGGATGCAGCCTCATGAGAAACCACAAGCCAGAGTCACCCTGCTGAGCCACTTCTGAAACCTTGCCCTGAAGAAACTATGCGACCAGAATGTGTTTGGAGTCTCTAAGTTGTAGGGTAATTGTTTTGCAGCAATGGATAACTGCTACTGGTAGTGTCAGGGTAGCCAATAAACCTATGGTCAAATTATTCATAATCACATTGAGTTTAAGGAGCATATTTTCATTTTGGAAAGAGACAGGGCGCCCTGGGCATATTCCCTACCAAATATTTTGAATTTGGGGAACATATCTAAAATTAACATGTAGTTTAAATCTACCGTATATTTCGATGGGGCAGCCGGGGTGGCATGGCACAGCGGTTTAGCACTTTCAGCCCAGGGTATGGTCTTAGAGTCCCGGGATCGAGTCCCACATCAGGCTCCCTGCATGGACCCTGCTTCTCCCTCTGCCTCTGCCTGTGTCTGTGCCTCTCACTCTCTCTTTCTGTCTCTCATTAATAAATAAATCTTGAAAAAAAATAAATCTACCATATATTTCGAGATCTCTAAATAGTCTTTCTCTTCTCCCTTCACCTTGTAGTGCTCTGAATTGAATAGACTGATTTTTCCACTGTTTGAGAGCAGAGAGCAGTTTGATTTTAACAACTGTTGCTTAGCAATAGGAACGAACTTAATGGCTCTTCTGCAAACTGCGAGGAGCCTCCCTGTGTAGCTATTGTCTGTCTGTAATGCTGAATTTAAAATTGTAATTATCATTTAAGATGAGATTGAAGCTGGCCTCTGTAACACATTACACTTACCCTAGTATCTCCGCTGCCCAGGGAATTGTACTGTCCCTGTTTGAGGCCCCTCTGCGGACAAGCTGGTCCCTTGGAATTATGGGGGCATTTAGAATTTGAAGATGAAGCTCTGAAAAAGCTAGTAAATCCCTCACTGGTGGGAATATGCTATATTATATATACATAATATAGTATATACATATACTGACTTTGTGGATCTGCACCAAAAACTTGACTCTTCAAATGTTGTGACTAGAAACTGGGCCAGTGATAGGAAGGAAGGGACACTGCAGGGGTGGGGTTTCCAGACAAATTCAGGGGAGGAGGAATGGGTGGGAAATCTAGTTGCCGGGTTTTTACCACTTGGCTCTGATGGAAAGGCTCTGAGACGTGTCAGCTGCTTTGAATTTTTAAACAAACGGTCTAAATTCAATTGTTCATCTGGAAAGGTTGATATCAAGATTCAGAAATCTCTGCCTGGCTTAAAAGCATTATTCTTTCCCAGTCTTTGGATTAAATCATGCACAAGTTTATTTGATTTTATTTAATCTTCAATTAGTCATATAGGTCTCCGTGCCATACCCTGTGCCATACCAGGTGCTATGGGAAGATAATGAAATATGAGGCATTGCCTGTACTAAGAACCGACAATCCACTTGAGGAGATTAGATGAACAAGCATAAAGTAAGTCTCAACTGATCAAGAAGGGAACGACAGTTACTGATAATAATCAGTATAATTATTGGCCTCGTTGTAAAACTTTGGACTTGAAAACCAAGAGAAAATGTCACATTAGCAAAATAACAAGGCTTCAATGCATGACCCTGAAAGAAAAGGTTAATATAGTTTCAGAGTATTTCACACACCCTTCCAATTAGTCAGCTTTCTCTGAAAATTGGGTTTGGTTTTTGTGTTTGTGTGTGTGTGTGTGTGTGTGTGTGTGTGTGTTTTAACTTTGAGAAAATTTTTTCCTCCGGATCTGCAATTATTTTTTATAGGCGCACGCTCCCTGGTGTGTGTGATAGTCTTAGGAATTAGCTAGTGTTAGATTAAGTGGAGGCAGCGTCTGTCATATTGGACTAAATTAATACTACCACGATTTCTGCACCAGCATCATAATGAGAAGTGCTGAAAGACTTCCACTGAAGCAAATGATATTTCAGTGGCTTCAAAAATTAGAAGCCATAAACCTACCAAAACCCCCAAATAGTCTAGTTGAAATAAGAGTAAAATAATAGTATTGTGATGTAGTGTGATGTGGTGTGTGTGTTTTAAATAAATGTAACAAATAGTTGGGGGAGCTAACCATCTCCTCCTTCAGATGATATTGGATCACCAGCTGTAAAAACTCTGAGGGTAGGTATTTAAATATGTTTTAGCATTTGAGTGGCAACATTGCAGGTGTTACCTGCCTATAATCCTCCTCCTCTTTACAGACTTTTCTTTGTCTTGCTTCTAATTTTCAAGATCCTGTGCACGGTTCAGAATAAATTCAAAACAGTAGTGGAGCACCTTAGTTGGGATAAACCTTCATCTGGCAAACAATGTTATGCCACCAGGGTCCGTTCTCTTGATTCCTGTGGATTGTACATAAAACAAACCACAGTCCCCTCTAGAGGCAGGCGCCCAGAAGCAAGCAGTCTTAGCACAGGCTGGCGTCTCCTGCCTCCTACTTAACTTTCCTCAATGGAGAGTTAAAGACTTGTCAGTGATGTTCTCATTTCCTTTTTTCTATCCTAGCATTATGGATTTATGAAGACCTAATCCTATATCTAACATTTGTGCCTTATGATTTCAAAGCCCTTTAATAAATAATGGTGCGTGTGTCCTCCACAGCAAGCCTGGGAAGTGGGAAGCCTGGTTATTTTTGTAAAGCGGTAGTATTTCAAGAGACAGTTGAGCAATTAATTGGTAGACAATTAATTTGTATCAATTAGTTAATTGGCCTCCAGTGATTTTAATTCAGATTTTTAAAATCTGAATCTCCACTTTCTTCCCTCTCAGATCCAGCCACTTTCTGTACATTAGGAATTTCAAGGACCACCTTTTATTCCTGCTGTCCTGTGCATGTTTGTTTGTGTTTAATTTCCCAACGGGGCTCAGGGCCCAGCACCAAAGCATTCCTGAGGGGAGGGTAGTTGGATACTGACTGGCCCACAGGAACACAGTTTTGGGGGTTTAAACATATTTTTCATTCTCCTAAACATTTCTTTAGGTAAACATCAAGGCCAACTGACCAACCAGATTTTACTTATTTACTTTGTCATAAAATCCACCTATCATGGGGCATCTGAGTGGCTCAGTCAGTTAAGTGTCTGCCTTTAGCTCGGGTCATGATCCCGGAGTCCGAGATCATGGTTGACCCCTGTGTTGGGGCTCCTTGCATAGCAAGGAGTCTGCTTCTTCCTCTCCCTCTGCCTCTCTCCCTGCTTGTGCACTCCTGGGTAAATAAATAAATAAAATCTTTTAAAAAAAATTTAAAAATACATCTGTTGTGCATTTCTTTAAAACATACTGTGCTGTTCGATTATGTTTGATGGTGACTTAGAGATAGAAGCCTCTCATTTTCAAAGATTGGCTGCCCTGCCAGTTTTAAATTTTAAACAGCTACGTTAAGATATACTTCATATACCGTACG
The DNA here is from genome assembly GCF_003254725.2 of Canis lupus dingo. Lineage (NCBI taxonomy): Eukaryota > Metazoa > Chordata > Mammalia > Carnivora > Canidae > Canis > Canis lupus. Next base: position 26,036,996 of record NC_064245.1, on the reverse strand, counting down.
ACTCTCCCATTGAAAGCGTAGCTTTAGTATCACCCTGCCATCCTTAGTGGACTTCCAGTGTTGGGTTTGAAAGCGCTCAGGCTGCCAGATGTGGAAGACAGTTCAGGTGAGATCTACGACAGACTCAGGGTGTCTGCTCTTGCTCCTGGCACCATGCAGTGCGGGGAGGATACAGCCAAGAAGCCCCTTGCCCTCTCAGGAGTTAATGGTTCATCCTGAGAATTTGACTTTCTGTTCTCTGTCGAGAGTGGGAAATAGAGGCTGTGTGCCTTTTCTCAAGAACAGTGCTTTCTGGAAAGGCAGCCTCCAATTCCTGGTGTCTGGCGATTTGGCAGTAGAAAAAGAATTTCTTTTTCTTCAAGGAAAAAGGGCCATGAGGGCCTAGAAAAAATGGGATATCAGTTAGGGCAGTTAAGAATCAGTATCCAAAAGGTCAGGCATGAAAAGTGGCCAAGAGAGTGGATTTTGGTGTCAAATAAGCCTGCGTCTAAGTTCTCATTGTCCAGCTGCGTGATCAAGGACAGCCTCTCTGAGCCTCATTTTTTTTTTTTTCCATTTTAAAGTGAGGATAATGATTATATCTTCCTCATAGAGTTGTCAGGAAGATTAACTGAGATGATCCATGGCAGTTCTCAGCTCAGCATTTGGAACCAACTAAGTGCTCAGTGAGTATTTCCTGCTGTGACTAGTAGCTGTTTCATCCATGTGATTTATAAGGTTCTTGAGAATAGGGACCAGTGTTTACCATTAGATCTCTAGCCTGTATCGTCATGAGAGACCAGTGCTGAACTGAAGTGAATGCATTTGCCTGTCGTCCACTTATTCCCTCTGTCTCTTCCCATCTCACTTATTGTGCACATGTGGCATGTGTGTGTATGCATATGTGCATACTACACCCCCTACTGACTGTTATATTGGCAAGAATTAGTGAAAAAACTGCAAAAGATATTAATTGTTTGTCATCCTGTGGTTAAGGAGTATTGTTTCTGGGCACAATCAAGGGACCTAGAAATAACTGTGCTAAATAACTCTATGGTATTCACCACAGTAAATTCTTGTGTATAATGACAGGTAGTTGGGGACAGAAGAGGCGAGAGTCAGACCAGTATGTTTTTGTGGTAGTACTAGTAGGACCTGCATTGGGACTGTTCTGGAAGGGGAAGAAATCTAAGAAATGTTGGTGGAGACCTTTGTGATGGATTATATATAGGACATGATAAAAAAGAAAGAAGCAATGCAGATGATTAAATTGTGAGTCTAAGGCCTGAAAGACTAAGTTAGTAATATGATAATGATCTCAGTTCACAATTAGCTAAGTGTTAGATGTCAGCAAATCTAAGTGGGGAGAGCCAGAGAAGGGACTAGATGTATTTCCAAGATGAGTTTGTCTAGCCTCTTTCACCCTTGGAGAGGTGTCCCCTGATGTTTATGTGTTATACCTTATATCATTTTGGAAAGGGCTTGAGGCAGATCCCTGGATATACGGTGAATCAGAAGCATTGCCTGGATACCATTCTGGATAGAGTCCAAGGGAGAGAGATTGAGTTTGGGGTCCATAGGGAACTGGTATCTTAATAATACAAATTATGTTTGCAACTTTCTATCTTAAAAATGTCACACATGCCAGTGAATGCATCTTGTACAAATGGTTGCCATTATTGAAGACAAGGTCATCTAATGTGGATTTTTTAAAAAAGATTTTATTTATTTATTCACGAGAGACACAGAGAGAGAGGGGGGCAGAGATACGGCAGAGAGAGAAGCAGGCCCCATACAGGGAGCCCTACGCGGGACTTGATCCCGGGTCTCCAGGATCACGCCCTGGGCTAAAGGCGGCCCTAAACTGCTGAGCCACCCGGGCTGCCCTAGTGTGGATTTTGCTGTCATGAATTTCAGTGGATTGAGGGACAGGTGCTCTGATTGCCTGTGTGTACAGCCTAAAGTTTTGAATTAAGTCACTTACTAGCTCTTTTGAACATCAGTTTCCTCATAACCAAAAAAGGAACAATTATGTGTAATTTACTGGAGATTTTGAGAATTAACTTTTTTCCCCTGCATAGTAAAAATCAGAAGAAAAGGTACTACATGAGGACAAGTTTGTAGTGTGAGTTGCAGGATGACAAATGGATTAATAAGCCCCATTTTTTTATTCCCAGGGCTTATTTATGGCTGCTTTCTGCTTGTTGACACTTTCCTACTGTCTGGTTGACCTATGCCAGAAATGGCTCTGTTGGATATAGAGTAGACTGAGAACGGAGAGGCAGGAAGTTTCGGATCAGAGAACATGTTTGAGTAGCTTCCAGTTGCTTTATTTCACCCTCTGTGATCAGTTCTGGGATTTTCTTACACAAGAGTTCCTTGAGGCTTCCCCTATTATTGTCTTAACCATGCTAGTATATCACAAGTCCAGCTGCTGGGACTGACATTCCTATGGATGATTTTTATAGGTACTATCTTGGATTATATCCAGGGCTGGACTCAGCTATACTGGTGCTGTGATCATGCATGTGTTCCAGAATAGTTTCCAATGTGGTTTAATTTAATTTATGATTTTTAAGGTTCTGATTAATTTTTATGCATAATGATTATAATATTTTATTCAGGTATGCTGCAGTATTGGAAACACTGGGTATTTTCATTAGAAGGATCTTGAGAAGCATTGCTAAACCTATGGAACAAGGGTATTTTTGTTCAAATTTGAATAAAAATGACAGGTACTAACCTCAGCCTTTGGACACTTATTGCTTATAGTTTAAAGCTGTCACAAAAAAAAAAAAAAAAAAAGCTGTCACCAATACTTCAATACCTTCTTGCCAAAGTATGAAATGATTTAACACATCTAGAAGGAGAAAATGGTATGCAAATTTAGGTTATCTTTTTTTTTTTTTCAACGTAGGTAGGTCTTTAGGGAGTGTAGGAGTCTCTTTTCACTACAAAGCTATCAAATTCAGAAACTGAGTGACTTTTTCTACTTCAGGTAAAGGATCTATAATATATTATTTGCTAAGATTTTTATGTGCTTAAAAAATGGGTGGGGGCTGGGTGGCTCAGTTGGTTAAGCATCTGATTGTTGATTTCAGCTCAGGGCATAGTCTCAGGGTCATGAGACTGAGCCCTGTGTCATTAGGCTCCACACTCACTGAGAGTCTGCTTGAGATTCTCTCTGTCTCTCCCTTTCCTTGTACCCTTACCCTCTGCACACACACATCCTCTCTCCAAAATAAATAAATAAATATTTAAAAAACAGAACAAATTAAAAAAAAAAAAAAAACAGAACAAAACATGGGAATGATGGTATGAAGAGTTTGGCAGATTTTCTTCCCAAAAAGCAAGAATAAAATTGGACAGAATTATTAAAACCAATCTTTCATGGACTCTTAAAATAACTATAGCCATATAAAAAACTACTGAACCATAGGTGAGAGCAATGGGAGTCTATGGCAGTTCAGCCTGGGGTTGTTCTCATTCCATCATTTCCAGATCCTTTGGGCAAGCTATGAAAACCAGCAGCTTTATTGTCAGAAGATGATGACCTAATTTGGAGCACAGCAAAATATGGTAAAAACCTATGATGTTGGGTATTGTCAGAAATATTAGCTATCCAGTGACAAGCAGACAGAGAATACCAACATTATGGGTAGCCTGAGGTTGAGATCCTGGCTGGGGGAATGGAAGTAAAATAATAATAATAGAATCAGAATTTAAGTGGCACATTATAATAGATTTATTTAACACAAAAGAAGGCAGTAAAGGATGAAGAAGGAACAAAAAAGCCTTTAGACATTGTGGCAGGAAGATGGCTTCCTAGAGATGCCTACATCCTACTTAATGTAATCTGTGAATATATTACTCTACATGGAAAAGGAAATTAAGATTAAAGTTGGAACTAAGGTTGCTCAGCAGCTGACCCTTGGATAGAAAAATTGTCCTGAATCATTCCAGTGAGCCCAGTGTAATGACAAGTTTCTCTAAAAGTGGAAGAGGGAGGCTGAAGAGTCAGTGTCAGAGTGACCAGAGCAGAGGAAACCTCAGGCAGCCATAGCTGGCTTTGAAGATGTGAGAGCCATGAACCAAAGAATGCAGGCAGCCTCTAGAAGCAAGAAAAGGCCAGAACATGGGTTCTCCTTTAGAATTTCCAGAAAGGAACACAGCTTTGCCACCACATTGCTTTTTGACCAGTGAGACCTGTGTCAAATTTAGACCTTTGGAACTAGGGTAAATAATTTTTGTTGTTTTAAGCCTCTAAGTTGCTGGTAATTTGTTACAGCAGCAACAGAAAAATACAGAATAAATAAAAACTAAACAGCAAAATGGCAGAAGTAAATTCAAGGCAAAATAGGATATAAGACCAAAAAACTGTTACTAAGGCAAAGAGGGATGTTTTATAATAAAAACACAGTCAATTGCTGAGGAATAAGTAATAATTATAAATGTATATGAACCTAATGAGCCACCAACACATGAAGCAAAAACTGACAGAACTGAAAGAAATAGACAATTTAACAATGTTTATTGACTTCGATACCCTATTCTAAATAATTGGAAAAATAACTATACAGAAAATCAAAAGGATATAAAAGAATTGAACAATACTATCAACCAACTTGACCTAGTAGACATTTATAGGACATTCCACCAAATGAAAGCTGAATATATATTTTTTAAAGCAGACATAAAAATATCTCCAGGATAGACCAGACGTTAGGCCATGAAACAAGTCTCAATAGATTTTTAAAAGACTGAAATCACAAAAGATATGTTTTGAGGACATAGTAGTATTAATTTAGAAATCAGCAACAGAAATACTTTGGAAAATCTCAAATATTTGGATATTAAACAATACATTGCTAAATAACTCATGGCTCAAGAAACAAATCACAAGAGAAATTAGAAAATATTTTGAAATGAAAACCATAACATTTATAGGAGTCAAATAAGCAGTCTTTAGGAAGGAATTTTATAGCTTCTAATACCTATACTAGAAAAATAAAAATGATCTCAAATCAATAATCTATCTTCTACCTTAAGAAATTCATAAAAAGAAAGCACACTAGGGCAGCCCAGGTGGCTCAGCGGTTTAGCGCTGCCTTCAGCCCAGGGTGTGATTCTGGAGACCCGGGATCGAGTTCCACGTCAGGCTCCCTGCATGGAGCCTGCTTCTCCCTCTCTCTCTCTCTCTCTGTCTCTCATGAATAAATACATAAAATCTTAAAAAAAAAAAAAAAAAGAAAGAAAGCACACTAAACTCAGAGGAGGCAGAAGGAAGGCAAGATTAGAACCTAAGTTAATGAAATAGAAAACAAAATAGAGTAACTCAAGAAAGCCAATGTTATCTTTTGAAGAGATCAACAAAATTGACCTTCAGCCAGACTGATCAATAATATAAGAGATAAGGTACAAATTGCCAAAATCAAAAATAAAAGTAGGACTATCCCAATCAAGCTTGCAAAAATTAAAACAAGTATAGGGAAATGCTGTGAACAACTTTATGCTAAAAAATGACATGCAATACATAAATTTTCTATAAGACACAAATAACTAAAATTGACAAAAAGAAATAGAAAATCTGAATAGATCTAAAACAAATATATTGAATTAGTAATTAAAAATCCTCCTGAAAAGAAAATTACAGACCAAATGCATTCACAAGTGATTTATACCATTTAAAGAATTGAGTCAGTCGTTCATATCTTACCGAAAATGAAGGAGAAAACACTTTCCAACTCATTTAATGAAGCCAGTATTACTGTGATACCAAAACAAGACAAAGACATGAAACTACAGACTAATAACCTTCATGAATATAAATGCAGAAATTCTCAATAAAGTATTAGCAAACTAAATGCAGCTATTTATGAAAAGGATTCAACGCCATGAGCAAGGGGGCTTTATCCAGAAATGCAAGTTTGGGTTAACATCAGAAAGTCAATTCATATAATAAATCGTGCAAATATAATAAAAAGTAAAATCATATGATTATCTCAACAGAAACAGATAAGACATTGCATAAAATCCAACACCCATCCAAGAAATTAGGAATAAAAGGGTAAATCCTTAGTCTAATAAAGGACATCTATGAAAAACCTGCAACTAGCATTGTACTTAATGGTGAAAGAATGAATTTTTGAACAAGAACAATATCCAGATGCTCACTCTTGCCATTTCTATTCAACACTACAATGGAGTATCTTTCCAGTGCAATAAGAGAGAAAAAATATAATACAAAGGCATCCTAAGGTCATGTGATGGCTGGTGCAGTAGGCTGCTGATTTGGTTTTATTTCCCTCATCAGAGAGCATTTCTGAGATGTGATCTTGAAAGAAAACAGCCTTTTCTCTGGGCTGATGGCGTGGAATAAGCTCTAATAAATGACCTCGCTGTGTGATTGAGATTCTGGTAAATCTTTGCCCTTGGACCTGAGTGTATGAGCCAGTTCTTAAAATCTTCAGGAGCCGGATGTGAAAATGCATCCTCTCAGGAGGATGCTGTATGTACCGGTCAGCTGAGCTACTATAGCTGGAGAGGGCCCCTTAGACAAAATATAAATATTGTTTTGTTCTTACTGTGGCTTCTCTCCACCTTGTATACAAAGAGTCCCACTTGTGAATTGTAACGTGTGAATGATTTGATGCCTTATTCAAATCCTCGCAATGAAGATACTATTGTAAACATTATTGGCACCAGTGATATCCTGGCCCGTATGGTAGTCTGATACACGCCATCATCTATCTGAATTCTTTCATTCTGTAGTCAACCTTTTTGTCTGAATCTATAGAACCATCCCTTATAGGGGTTTGGTTCTCATTTGAATGAGAGGTCAGGTTCTTCCTGGCAGACAGACCAAGGCAGGCTTTTTAAAACACTCGTAAGCTAACTGTCTTCTAAAGATAGATCAAGAGCGCTTAATGGACCCAGGACTGTCTTTGGGGTTGAGAAAGAAGCTCCTATGTGAAGTCTCCCTGCCTCTGCTGGGATTTTTGTTCTTTTCTCTTTCTTTCTTCTTCTGCATTCATTTTTTTTTGTGGGGGGGGGGCAGTGGTGAGAAACCAACTGTAAGAAGCATGGGTATTTAAGTAGAAATTATGCAGGTCTGTTAGAAGGCAGGCTTCAGCAGAGCAACACTGAAGAGCCTCCAGGGGTAATACCTTTGAATGTGGGATGTACTGTTTTAATTGAACATCAGGACTTGCTCAGGTGCTGACCTCCTCATCTACCTCCAACAGCTGGTTTCTAATTGCAGATATTGAGCATCATGGGCATATGCCAAAATTTGTCATTGGGCAGTTGTTATCTGTTATCTCCTGAAGTTTGGTCATGAGGACCAAGTTAGCTATTTTCTTTGGGAAGAGATTTTTTAAAAACATTTATTTAAAAAGATTTTATTTATTTATTCCTGAGAGACATAGAAAGGCAGAGACATAGGTGGAGGGAAAAGCAGGCTCCATGCAAGGAGCCCGAAGCAGACTCGATCCCTAGACCTGGGATCACGCCCTGAGCCCAAGGCAGGCGCCCAACCACTGAGCCATCCAGGAGTCCCTGGGAAGAGATTTCTTACAGGAAACTGGGTATATAGGAAGGGCTGCAGGAGTAGGCCCCGGGCTGACCTTCCAGGAATCACTTCTGAGATACCAGGTGGAACTGACCCCCTGGGGGCTGCTGCCTCTGCTCTCCTGGGATGGTGCACAAGCAGGAGATGGCCGTGCATGCCACTGACCTGAGAAGACATGGACTTGGCCACGTCAGTGACCTGGAAGCTGCTGCCGCCTCTGTGGGCCAGGACAGTGCAGTGCCCCTGCAGGAGAGTCGTGGCTGCCAAGGCCGGGGCTGCCCGCAGAACTAGCTGCTGTTCCAGCAAACACCCTCCATCTCACTGCCACCTTCCAGGCCCTGAGCATAGGCTCTGATTTGCATTGAGAACCTGAGTTGCAGGAGATCTTGGGAAATGTCATTTTTAGTTTTGAGCCTTCCAGCCTCAGAGCACAGGAAGAAACCCCCCTCCATTTTAGCCTTTTACACAGTATCAGTTATGCTGAAAAGAACACGTGAATTTTAACCATCCTAATTCAAATACAGATATGAATATATTGGAAAAATATGCAGAAAATAGTTAAATAGGCACATAAAGTGCTCTCGGAAATTTGAATGCACCTCTGTTGACTCCCAAACTCACTAATTAAAAATATCTTCAAAGCAAGTTTTTTGCAATATGTCTGGCTATACACACACACACACACACACACACACACACACAGGAACCATGCAATTAGAGGGCTCTTGTGGGTTCCCAGTTTATGTGCATATGAGTGTACATCAAGTCCTATGCCTAGAATAAGTGGCTCTTTTTTTTTTTTTCTGACCTGGGGAGAATACAGATGTATTGTGTGTCCCAGCATGAGATGCTGTGTAATCAGAGAGCTAGGCTGGCTGGCTACACCAGGAGGTGTTTCTCATTCAAGAACTCCTGTTAGGTGGGGAAATTAGCACCAACCTCTGCTGTAGTTGCTTCTCTGGTTGATGTGAATGGTACCTAATGACCTCGTGCAATGCAAAAACTCTGCTATCTCAGGAGGTTATCGTGGGGGTTAAATAAGTTAATATGTGTAAAGTGCTTAGAGTAGTGCATGGCATGTAATAAATACTATGTGAGTGATTGGTATCATTATTATTTTCTAAAAAATGAGGAGAACTCTGACTTAGAGTATTGTTATAAAGCTTAAATGAGTTTAATCCCTGGTATAAGTAAGCACTGAATGAACTTAGTTATATGGTAATAATGATCATGGTGTTTTAACTCTTTAACTCTTGGATGCTTTCCCATAGTATATTACTGTAGGCCTTTGGTTTTTTGTTTTTGTTTTTTTTAAGATTTTATTTATTTGAGAGAGAGTGAGGGAGAGAGAGCACAAGCAGGGGCGAGGCAGAGGCAGAGGGAGAGTGGGAGGGAGAAGCAGAACTCCCCACTGAGCCAAAAGCCTGATGTGGGACTTGATCCTAGGAGCCTGGGATCATGACTTGAGCCAAAGGCAGACACCCAACCAACTGAGCTACCCAGGTGCCCCATTACCTAGGCCTTTTAACTAGAGGCCTTCTACCTCTGATGAGTAAGACAGAGTTGCTGGCTTCACTTTGAGAGAAGAGCACAAAGGCCATCTTCATTTCTTTAGGGCAGGGCATTTTCACAGTAATGCGCACATTTACTCCACTGGTTTAGCGTGCCTTACGGTTTTCCAATAGAACCCCAAGTCCAAGATGTTAGTTTACTTTTGGAAAATTATTTTTCTGACCAAAATGACTTTGCACCACACTTACTCACTATGTGAATTAAGATCCCTGTCCTTAAAATTGGGCAAGTATGACGAAAAAAATAGGTTGACCTTGATGAAGTTTAGGAATCAATATAGTTCATTAATTAATATTTATATTAAATACTTTGACCTGATCTGATAGAAAACATTTTTGTACAAGTATCTGGTAGACTGTTGAATCATTTCTGGACTGTTTAATCATGTCTTGGGGATTAAATAGAAACTAATTTCAGATTTTGTGGTTTTAAGAAAGGACTTTCTGTAGCCTGATGAACAGTGACAGTAACACATGGAATTCTTGGGAATCTTCTGGTATCGTTTTGCAGTTGCATACCATTTAGTAAGTGTTGTCTTTATCAGCAAAGTATGGCTTCTGGTGGGAAGAATCATAAAGTACCTGTATGAGAGTTAAAGTCCTATGTGGTTGAGATGAAGGTGTCTGGGTGGGGCAAAGAGGAACTTTGAAGCTCTCAAACATGTTTTAAGAATTGTTAGGAATCTATTTGGAAGTTTTTAACATTAACCATTGAGCAGCCATCTCCCATTGAAATGATACAAATGGACTTTGTCTGAAATACTCCTCAAAGATATGAAAGTCAGGCAAGGCCCCACCTTACCCAGCTGAGGTGGAAGGTAGGCCAAGGATGGGGCCCAGGTGACCCTGCCCTTGTGTGCAGGGTACTTTCTTGGGGCTGAAGTTTCCACAGCTGTATTCAAGCCTTCCTAGTCCTCAGCTGCTAAACTAAAAGTACTTTAACGATACCTCAAGTCTTGTGGTTATAGACCCTGGGGAGTGCGGGATGGGAAGGAGAAGTGTGGTAAATTCCAAGGCAGGGAGGCTCAGGAACCTCCTGGCTCAGGAAATACCAAGGTCTTCCAATAAATGGAACAAGTCTGTGTTGGTATGTTTATCCACAAATGATAAAGTTAATAAAAAAATATTGGGTTTTACAAAATAAGAGTAATTAAACAGATTGACTGAGTCCCCATTGTGTATCAGGCCCATTGCATGAAGGGAGATGTGAATCCAACTCAATATCCCAGGCCTCCAGTGTGGGACCTCAGAGTGAGGCCCAATTTCTTCAGATACTTGAAATATAATAATTTTAAGAACTGCCTCCCTGACTTTGTATCCAATATGGATCATCTCTAGAAAGTCTATCTTTCAGAGTTCCTTTGGAATATTTCCAAGAATTCCTACTGCTGTTTTTCCCCATCTTAGCTTGGCTGCTAGTGCACCCCTAGATGGGCCAGCTATCCCATCCTAACCACATGAGAGCCTCACCCGTTGGTCCTACGTGCCTCTGTGCTGATGCCGAAGCTTTGGCCAATCTACAGAAATGCTCCTGTGAAGCCCATTCTCTTCACCACCACCCCTGGAGCTGGTGCAGATTCTGTTAACTTGCCTAGATTACATGGCTTCCATCTTCCCTAAGCCCTGACACTTGTTCTGGGGTACCAGTTCCAGTTCAGACTCTCCTTTGCTTCTAGTGACTTGACTGTTAGAAGCCCCCTTCATCCTTTTCTACAGCCTGACCTGGTTCTCTCTGTGCCACATGAGTCCATCTGATGCATCCAGTGTCATTGAGCCTCAAAAAAAAAAAAAAAAAAAAAAGAGAGAGAGAGATGGGGTTGTAATCTATTTTCCACTCAGGGAGCCTTATTCATGGATGCAATCAGATCTATGGAATTGGTGTTGTCCAGCTTTCCCAAGAAACATTCAGGATCAAACACCAGAGGATTACTGGGGCAAGGGCCACACTTTATTCCTCCTGTCCAGAGCCTTTGCCTGCTTAAAAATACTCTGGAGAGACCCTGGATAAACAAGAAAGACCCAGGCTCCATTGTCACATGTGAAGGAGTGGCAGCACTGAGGAAAGGCCTGTTTAGGCAGAAAGGTGGGATCCATGGAGATTGAGGTGCTAGAGGAAAGATCGGGGTAGGGGGGGCAGGTTGTTCATGATGCCAGGGAAGCAAGATTGTTGGACACATGGTGGGACAGCTGAGCTTTGTCCAAGGAGACGCTGAGGAAGGTGGCTCAGAGGCATCTAGGTAAGCACCTCTATTTCCCAAAGAGGAAACTGAGGACCCAAGAAACAAAGGAAGTCTTCCAAGGCCACTCAGTGAGATAAGTCCATTAAACAATTGTTTCTTCCATCACATCTCGTGCCACCCTTGCTGACGGAAGAGAGTCAGGATGGAATTGTAGAGAGATTTTAAAGGAAAGGGGAATTGTCCTCTGATCTCCTTCATGGGGTGGTTGCCAACTCCAAGTCACAGGTGATGTGGCGAGGTTTGTGGCAAGTGAAGGGCCAGGATGAGCCTGGCAGTACGTGCTTAGAGTTGGCTGTATTGGGCTGCTAGCAGCAGCGTGGGCTCTTGCCCTCCGTGGGGAACGTGATGGATCCAGCGCTGTTGCACAAGGGACCTGGGCAATCACTCATCAGCCGGTATTATTAAACCAGTCCCCTGGCATATACACAGCAAGCTGCTCAGAGTCTGTCTGAGATCCTGGAGGGTCTTTAAAACACACACTTCAGTGCACTATCGGGTGGCGGTGATACTGTCTGTAAGATTCACAGCAGGCGCAGAATTGAAAGCTAAGGCCACAGGAGCAGCTGCAGACAAGCGTCTGCATTCCCACCCTCCACCTCTCCGTGGCCGCCTCCAGGGCACAAGAGGAAAACCCGAAGCCTGGCGGGGCAGGTTCTGATGCTGTGATCACAGACCGGGCCTTCGGAGCAACTGAGGCCGTAAGGGCGCATGATGGAATCACACGGACTCGGGATTCAGACGGAGCAGAGCCGTTCTCCGGACACTCCCAGGGTGGTGCTGCCTGGACGCACTTTCCGACTTCAGATCTCACATGAGCCTCCCGCACTGATCCTAGTAGTGTCACTTGCCCACACACTGGCATGACCGTTTCATGGCTTCTCGCTTCAGATCTCCGTGCCCCTGACCATTCTTGGCTGATGAGCTTGTCTGTTTCACAGTGAAAAACAGAGAGCTCAAGGTCAACCCTTCCACTTTGTCTCCATCCCACCCCCTTGCTCCTCAAGAACTCTTCTCATGCAGTTACCCTGTTCGCCCTTAGCACCGATTTCTCCCTCTACTCAGTCATCCTCATCAGCGTGCCAAGAGGTCCTCATTTTACCCATTTTACCAGCTACTGCTCCATTTCTCTGCTTGTTTGCAAGCAAAATGTCTTTAAACAACAACAAAAAAGATTGTATATATTTATTCACTCACAGAGAGAGAGAGGCAGAGACGCAGGCAGAGGGAGAAGCATGCTTCCTACAGGGAGCCCGATGCAGGACTTGATCCCAGGACCCCGGGATCATGACCTGAAACAAAGGCAGGCGCTCAGCCACTGAGCCACCCAGGTGCCCCTCAAAGCAAAATGTCCTGAAGGAGTTGTCCATACTTGTTGTCTCTACTTCATCACCTCTGTTTTTCCCTCCCCTTGGACTTGTCCTCCGCCAGTCCTGAGATGACTTGTATCTAGGTCACCAGTGACCCACATCTTGCCAAAGCCCTCATCATAGTCACCTCTCAACAAAATTTAACACAGCAGGTCACTTCCTCCTTGTTGAAAGGCTTCTCCCACCAAGTTCACACGTGCCTGGTTTTCCTTTTGCCTTACTCTCCTCCCCCTTTTGGGTCTTTTCTTTGGCTCCTCTTCTACCAAATCTCTACTGGTTGTGGGGCCAACAGGGCTCCGTCTGGCCTTTTTCTCTGATTAAAAAATCTCCACCTAAGTAAGCTCATCCAATTGCAGGATTTTAAGGCCTATTTAAACATTTAATATTGGGGCACCTGGGCGACTCAGTCAGTTAAGGGTCGGGCTCTTGATTTCAGCTCAGATCCTGATTTCGGGGGTCTTAGGATCAGCCCATGTTGGGCTCAGTGCTCATCACGGAGTCTGCTTGGGATTCTCTCTCCCTCTCCCTCTGCTCCTCCTCCCCTCCAATAAATAAATGAGGCCTTTTGGGCACCTGGGTGGCTTAGTGGTTGAATGCCTGCCTTTGGCTCAGGTTGTGATCTCGGGGTCCCGGGTTTGAGGCCCACGTCATTCTCCCCATAGGGAGCCTGCTTCTCCCTCTGTCTGGGTCTTTGCCTCTCTCACTCTCTCTGTGTGTCTCTCATGAATAAATAAATGAAATCTTTAAAATAAATAAATAAATAAAATCTTTTTAAAAAGTAAATGTTTAATACTCTCCGATTTACATCTCTAGTCTGAACCTTTCTACATGAATTTCAGGCTGTTAAATATAATAGCCCCACGGATATTGTCACTTAGATGTATGCAAGAGACATGTTTTAGTTTAAAACCAAACTTGATTTTCTTCCCCGAACCTTTCCCATTTCAGGAAATGGCATCATTATCTCCCCAGTTGCTCAGGCCCCAAACAGCAGAGCTAATCTTGATTCCTCAGTTTCCCTCAGACCCTGTGTTAATTTCTAAGAACTTCTATAATAAATTATCTCAAATAGGCAAATAAAAACAACAGAAATTTACTCTCTCACCGTTCTGGAGGCTAGAAGTCTGAAATCAAGGGAGCAGTGAGCCCCTGCTCTCTGGAGGTGCTAAGGAGGGAGTCCACCTTGCCCCTTCCGGCTCCTGGTGATTGCTGGCAGTCCCTGACAACCTTGGTTTGCGGCAGCAGAAATCCAGTCTCTCGTCTGTACAGAACTCCGCATCTGACCCAGCAGCAAGCCTTAGCCCTCCGTCTCCAGTAATTTTTACCACTCCTACCACACCTTTGTCCAAACCTGCATCACCTGGATCACTTGGACAACTGCCTCCTACCTGGTCCCTCCCACTCTGCTTCGCCCCTTCCGATCCCCACTTCACAAGGCAGCCAGAGGAACCTGTCCAACATGTAAATCAAATGATTGCGTTTATGCAAAAGCCTCTGATGGCTTCCCAATACCAGAGAACAAAATCCGGCTCTTTAACTTGGCTTGAAGGTGCCTGGTGATCTTGCCGGCTCTGCACCTTCATCACCATTCTCCGGCCCTCGTGTTCACTGGGCTGCAGGCACCGTGGGCTGTCCCTCTAGGCATGCTGAACTTCTAGGTCTTTCCATTTGCTGTTCTACTGGAAGCACTCCTCTCCCAGGACTTCATGTCACCACTTCCCTTTCATATTCAAGTCCCAAATCATGAGTCTTCTCAGAATGGGCTTCCCAACCGCCTAGCAGATGTGCTGTCTCTCTCATTAGCTCAGTTATGCTCCCCGTAGCTCTTTTTTCCAATATCTGATTTACCTTGTTTATTTGCTCATAGATTTACTATTGATTTTTCTGTGGCCTTCCAGTAGATCCTAGGTTCTATGAGCAGCTATTTGGTTGCCTGTGTCCACTGCTATATCCCCAACTCCTATAAAAAGAGTGCCACAAGATGCGTAACAAATATTTTGTGTCTGACTAAAATGGGCTACATTTGTGTTTTGTGGCTTCCACCCTCCCAAGGTATGTTTCTTTTTCTAGTAGTAAAATCCACCATTTTTATTCATTAAAATTTTTGTATAAATTTCTACATGTTAACAACCAAGGAGAAAATGGCCTATTTCATACCCCTCCCCAACTCTAAACATCTCTGCTTTGGATTATTCAGAATATCCCAGCTAATTTGTGGCCACCTCTCCCTGTCCTACCACACCCCACACACACAGGTGCATGCTTGTTCCCAACTTTGTACACACCCTCCCCAGAGAAGAAGCTAACATTCATCCCTCACCACCATGGAGAAGCAGTTCTTAATGTGCGTGTAAAATAGTATAGAAAGATTTTTTACAATGATTACTATTTTGGCTTGGGGGGGAAATTGACTTGATGTAAAGGATGTGAATATTGTTCCACATCAGTCTGCCAAGTCACACCTTAATCCAGAATAGGTAGCAAATACCCATTAGGGAATTCAAACTAACGTACCAAAATATCTTCCTCCTTCCTCCCTTCCTTTTTCAGATAGTTAGTTACAAAGTTAGGCAGAAAAGAAAATGACCAACAAATTTAAAATTGTTCCTTAAAAAAAAAAAAAAAAATTCTCCATGTTAACCATTTCTAGTGCATTCACTATATTTTCTTTTTTTAATTTTAATTCCAGAATAGTTAACATAGAGTGTTATATTAGTTTTCAGTATACAATGTACTACTTCAACAGTTCTATACCTTATCCAGTGCTCATCCTGATAAGGGTACTCTTAATCCCTTTCACCTATTTCACCCATCCTCCACCTACCTCCTCTCTGGTAACCATCAGTTTGTACTTTAAGAGTCTGGTTTTGTTTTGTTTTGTTTTTTGGCTTATCTCTTTTTTTCTTCATTCTTTGGTTAATCTCTTTTTTATTTTGTTCATTTTATCTATTAAGCTTCATATATCAGTGAGATCATATGACATCTGTCTTTCTCTAACTTATCTCACTTGGCATCCTGTTCCATTGATCTATGTTTTTATCCCAGTGCCATACTGTTTTGATTGCTATAGCTTTGTAGTATATCTTAAATCTAAGATTGCAATACCTCTGGCTTTGTTCTTTTTCAAGATTCTTTGGCTATTTGGGGTCTTTTGTAGTTCTTACACATTTTAGGGTTATTTGTTGTACTTTGTAAAAAATGCTGTTGGTATTTTGATGGGACTACATTAAATCTATAGATTGCTTTGGGTGGTATGGACATGTTAATAACATTTATTCTTCCAATCCATGAACATGGAGTACCTTTGTTTGTTTGTTCATCTTTGCTTTTTTTCATCAGTGTTGTTTTATAGTTTTCAGAGTACAAGTCTATCACCCCTTGGTTGAGTTTACTCCTAGGTATTTTATTATTTTGGTGCAATTGCAAATGGGATTGTGTTCTTTTTTTTTTTTTTTTTTTTTTTTTTTAGGATTGTATTTATTTATTCATGAGAGACACAAAGAGAGAGGCAGAGACATAGGCAGAGGGAGAAGCAGGCTCCCTGTGGGGAGCCTAGTGTGGAACTTGATCCCAGAACCCCGGGATCACAGCCTGAACCAAAGGTAGACGCTCAACCACTGAGCCACCCAGGTGCCCAGGGATTGTGTTCTTAATTTCTCTTCCTGCTACTTCATATTAGTGTATAGAAATGCAACAGATTTCTGTATACAGATTTTGTATACTGCAACCTTACTGAATTCATTTATCAGTTCTAGTAGTTTTCTGGTGGAGTCTTTATGGTTTTCTATATAGAGCACTATATCATTTGCAAATAGTGAAAGTTTTACTTCTTCCTTATCATTTTGGATGTCTTTTATTTATTTTTAATTTTTAAAGATTTTATTTATTTATTCATGAGAGACACAGGGAGAGAGGCAGAGACACAGAGGGAGAAGCAGGTTCCCTCTGGGGATCCTGATGTGGAACTCGATCCCAGGACTCCAGGATCATGATCGGAACCAAAGGCAGATGCTCAACTCCTGAGCCACCCCAGGTGCCCTGGATGTCTTTTATTTCTGTTCCTTGTCTGATTGCTCTGACTAGGACTTCCAGTACCATGTGGAATAAAAGTGTTAAGAGTGGGCATCCTTGTCTTGCTCCTGATCTTAGAGGGAAAGCTCTCAGTTTTTTTGCCGTTGAATGTGGTGTTAGCTGTGGGTTTTTTATATATGACCTTTATTATGTTGAGGTAGTATGTTCCCTCTAAATCTACTCTGCTGAGGGATTTTATCGTGAATGGATGTTGTACTTTGGCAAATGCTTTTTCTACATCTATTGAAATGATCATATGAATTTTATACTTTCTCTTGTTGAAGTGATGTGTCATGTTGATTGATTTGAAAAGATTGAACCACCCTTGCATCCCCAGAATAAATCCCACCTGATTGTGGTTAATACTTTCTTTTAATATATTGTTGGATTCAGTTTGTTAATATTTTATTGAGGATTTTTGCATCTGTAGTCATCAGAGATATTGGCCTACAGTTCTCTTTTCTCATAGTATCCTTATCTGGTTTGGTATCAGGGTAATACTGGCCCCACAAAATGAATTTAGAATCTTTTCTTACTCTTCTTTTTTTTTTTTTTTTTTGCAGTGGTTGAGCAGAATAGGTGTTACCTACCTTGTCTTTAAATGTTTGATAGAATTCCTGTGACGCCATCTGATCCTGGACTTTTGTTTTTTGGGAGGTTTTTGATTACTGATTCCATGTCATTGCTGGTAATTAGTCCATTCAAATTTTCTATTTCTTCCTGATTCAGTTTTGGAGGATATACATTTCTAGGAATTTATCCATTTCTTCTAGGCTATCCAATTTGTTGGCATATAATTTTTCATTATATTGTCTTATAATCCTTTGTATTTCTCTGCTGTTGGTTATTTCTGCTCCTTCATTTCTAATTTTGTTTACTTGAGTCTTTACTTGAGTAAAGACTTACTTGAGTCTTACTTTGATCTCTCTCTCTCTCTCTCTCTCTCTCTCTCTCATGACCCTGGCTAAGGGTTTATCAATTTTGTTGATCTTTTCAAAGAACCATCTCCTGGTTTCATTGTACTATTGGTTTTTTATATTCTATTTCATTTATTTTTGTTCCAATATTTATTATTTCCTTCTTTCTAATGGTTTTGGGCTTTCTTTGTTTGTATTTTTCTAGCTCCTTGAAGTGTAAGGTTAGATTGTTTATTTCAGATTTTTCTTGCTTCTTGAGGTAGGCCTCTACAGCTTTTGCTGCATCCCAAAGATTTCAGACTATGTGTTTTCATTTTCATTTGTCTGTATGTATTTTTAAAATTTCTTTAATGTTTTGATTGATGCATTCACTGTTAGGTAACATGTTATTTAGCTGACAAGTATTTGTGTTGTTTCCAGATATTTTTCTTGTAGTTTGTTTCTAGTTTCATAGCTTTGTGGTTAGAAAAGATGCATAGTATGACTTATATCTTTTTGAATTTGTTGAGACTTTTTTTGTGGTCTAATACATAATCTATTCTGGAGAATGTGCACTTGAAGAGAATGTGTATTTTGCTTTTTTAGGATGGGATGCTCTGAATAAATCTGTTAGATCCATCTGGTCCAAACAGTGGTTCAAAACAACTGTTTCCTTGTTTCTGTTTGGATGACTATCCATTGATGTAATTGGGGTGTTAAAATCCCCTATTCTTATTGTATTACTATTGAATATTTCCTTCATTTTGTTATTAGCTGCTTTGTGTATTTGCATGCTCTCTTGTTGGGTACATAAATATTTACAATTGCTATATATTCTTGTTGGATTTTTTTCATTATGATTATATAGTGTCCTTATTTGTCTCTTCTTATAGTCTTTGTTTTAAAGTCTGTTTTGTCTGGTGTAAGAATTGCTACTCCAGCTTTCTTTTCACTTCCATTTGAATAATAAATGCTTTTCCATCCCTTCACTTTTCATCTGCGTGTGTCTTTAGGTCTGAAATGAGTCCCTTGTAGGCAGCATATAGATCTTCCCTTTTTATCCATTCTGTCACCCTACACCTTTTGGGTAGGGTGTTTAGTCTATTTATATTGCAAGTAATTATTGACAGGTATACACTTATTGCCCATTTTGTTACTTGTTTTATGGTTGTTTTTGTAGTTCTTCTCTGATCCTTTCCTCTTGCTCTCTTCTCTCCTGGTTTACTGGCTTTCTTTAGTGATATACTTGGATTCCTTTCTCTTTATTTTTTTTTTTCATATCTATTATTGGCTTTTGATTTGGGGTTACCATTAGACTTGTATATAACATCTTATGCATATAGCAGTCTATATTAAGTTGATGATTGCTTAAGTTTGTACCCACTCTTGACTCTTCCACCCCATATTTTATTTTTTTATTTTATTTATTATTTTTTTTTATTAAAAGATTTTATTTATTTATTCATGAGAGACACACACACATACACAGAGGCAGAGACAGACATAGGCAGAGGGAGAAGCAGGCTCCATGCAGGAAGCCCGATGCGGAACCCGATCCTGGGACTCCAGGATCATGCCCTGGGCTGAAGGCAGGCGCTAAACCGCTGAGCCACCCAGGGATCCCTCCACCCCATATTTTAGATACATGGTATCATATTTTAAATCCTTTTGTGAATCCCTTGACTGATTTTTATAGATGTACTAAATTTTACTTTGTGTGCTTCCTACTTTTCTTATTCTTACTTATGATCTTCCTTTCCACTCAAAGAGACCTCTAACATTTCTTGTAGGGCTGGTTTAGTGGTCATGAAGCCCTTTAACTTTTGTTTGTTTGGGAAACTCTTTATATCCCCTTCTATTCTGAATGATGGACTTGCTGATTAGAGCATTCTTGGCTACAGATTTTTCCTTTCATTACTTTGACTATACCATGCCACTCCCCCAGTCTGTAAATTTTCTGCTGAAAAATCAGCTGATAGCCTTATGGGGTTTCCCTTGTATGTAACTGTTTCCTTTTCTCTTGCTGCCTTTAAAATTCTCTCTTTATCACTACTTTTTGCCATTTTAATTACTATGTTTCTTGGTGTGGACATCCTTGGATTAATTTTGTTGCAGGCTGTATGTGACTCCTGGATCTGGATTTCTGTTTCCTTTCCCAGATTAGGGAATTTTTCATTTATTATTTCTTCAAGTAAATTTTCTGTCCCCTTTCTCTCTTTTCTCCTGGGGTTCCTAAAATGTGAATGCTATTATGCTTGATTCTGTCTCTGAGTTCCTTACATCTATTTTCATTTTTTATTATCTTTTTCCCTCTCCAGTTTCATTTCTCTGTACTCCATGTCACCTATTCTTCTATTCCCTCTAGTCTACTATTTATTCCCTCTACTGTATTTTTAATTTTAGTTATTGAGTTCTTCATCTCTTATTGGTTCTTTTTTTCTATCTCTTTGTTGGGAATCTCACTGAGATCCTCCACTCTTTCTCAAGTTCAGTGAGTATCTTTATGACTATCACTTTAAATTCTCTATTAAGCACATTACTTATCTCCATTTCATTTGCTCCCTTGCTGTGATTTTTGTCCTGTTGTTTTGGGATATATTCCTCTATCTCCTTATTTTGTTTAACTCTGTGTCTGTCTCTCTGTATTAGGAAAGTCACCTATGTCTCCTGTTCATGAAAGTAGTAGCCTTGTGAAGAAGAGGTCCTCTCGTGCACAGCAATGCAATGTCCTCTGTCCACCAGAACCTGAACTTGAGAAGGGTCTCCTATGTGTCCTGTGTACCCCTACTATTGTGGCTGAGCCACATTTGCCTTCAGTCCGGTCATCTGCAATGTCTCTCTTTACCTGTTTTGGGCAGAGTTTAGTCCCTGCTTTGTTAGTGGAACAATACGGGGTTGCTTTAGGCTTGAGTTGAGTCAGATTAGGAGTTTGCCTTGAACTGTAGGGTGCTTTCTCTGTGTTGCCCCCCTGGGAGACTTTCAGTGATGAACAGGGCCTGTAGCCAGACCAGATATCTGCCTCTGACCCCTTGCTGGAGCTGCAGTTGGACTGGTGTGTATCAGTTATCTTCCCCTCTTCATGGGGCAGGAGTCCCTTCGGAGCCATGCTGTTCCCTGCTGGGGCTGTATGCACACTGTCAGGCTTGTGGCACTGCTTTGGATAGGCTCTGGTCAAGGACCTACTGGAGTGGGTGGGGTGCGTGTCTAGAGGAGATGCAGGGGCTGGGTATGCAGTGTTAGCAAGGCTTGTGCAGACCTGTTGTGTGAGGAGACCCAGTGCTGGGGCCTGGCTGGTAGGGCATGTCCATTAGAGAACACAGCGAGCAGGGCATCCTGTTACCAGTTTAGCCATAGAAAGTGTTGGTGCAGGACTGGTTCCCGTAGGTGTCCATGTGTCTAGACTATGGGGCTGTGGAGGGAATGGTGTCCTCAAGCTCCGTTGTTTCTGAAGTCTCACAAATATCTCTGCACCTCCAGCAACATGCTCTGAGATGAGTAAAGAAGTCTTGATCCTGTTTATCCTCGATATTTTTCTAACTGCTCTTTCTATGCTGTATCTCCAAAGGGCTATTGATCGTGCTGTCCATTTGAGGGTGTGAACTCCATTTCTTGTGGCTCTGCAGCTTTCCTGGAGTCAAACCAGCGGACTTTTAGAGCCAGGTGTTAAGCCCCACTGATTGTAAGAACTCATGAAATTATACCGCTCTTCTGTTCAAAGCCAAATGTTATAGGGATTTGTTTTCCCCATGCAGGTTCCCCATACCTGGCTGCCCAGTGTTAGTGTCTGTTTCTTTCCTCTTTCCACCCCCACAGTGTCCCTCCCTCTGTGGGCAGTCCCATGGGTTTGTTTAGCTACCAACTAAGTCTCTACCCTTCCTACCCTCTTCAGTGTGGCCTCTTCTGTACATTTAGCTGTGGAGAGTCTGTTCTGCAAGTCTTTGTGTTATTTTCTGCATTGTTTACACTCATGTGGGTGTTATCTAGTTGTATCTGTGGGAGGAGGTAAGCTTAGGGTTCTATGCTGCCATCTTCTCCAGAAGTTCTCGTATTCACTGTATTTTCATAGGCCTCTTGGCTAATACTGGTTGTGCTGTCAAGAAACTCTGACATAAGGTATTCTATATCTTGATTTTCTTTTTTTTTTTTTAGATTGCTGTATCTTAGTTTTCAAACTGGTTCAATTTATTGTCTCCTATGAACCTGCGTCACCTCTCACTTTCTAGGCTATTTATTTCCTTCTTGCCTCAGCAATAATCTTGAAAAGTTATTATGCTTACTTGGTGGCTTCACTTCCCACTGACTCCTCAAATGCCCTCATTCTGCTTGGGGAGAAGTTACCATCACCTTCTTTACTGGCAGAATGTTCTTGTTGCATTTCTATGCCAGCACAGAAGCTGATGGCAACAGCAGTGGGAGGGCTTAAGATTAGACAGCAATAAACAGTAGCACCTTGCACTTCTTGGGAGCAATCATTCAGGTAGTGTGTTTCAGTAGGAAGAGCCTGGATTTTGGAATGGGATCATCTGGCCATGGATTTTACTATCTGTACCTTTGCGTGGCTACTGGACTTCTCTGAGCCTGAGTTTTCTCATCTGTAAAAGCAAGGAATATGTTTTCTGGAATTGTGAAAATAGAAATAATACACAAAGGTTTTTGTAAGTTTTAAGTCTGGTATATAATCATTCCTTTAAGAATCTAGACAGCTCAGGGGCACCTGGGTGATTCAATCAGTTGAGCATCCAACTCTTTTTTTTTTTTTTTTTTTTTTTTTAATTTTTATTTATTTATGATAGTCACAGAGAGAGAGAGAGGCAGAGACACAGGCAGAGGGAGAAGCAGGCTCCATGCACCGGGAGCCCGATGTGGGATTCGATCCCAGGTCTCCAGGATCGCGCCCTGGGCCAAAGGCAGGCGCCAAACCGCTGCGCCACCCAGGGATCCCAGCATCCAACTCTTGATTTAGGTTCAGGTCATGATCTCAGGGTCATGAGATCAAGCGTCGCATCGAACTCTGTGCTGGGCATGGAGCCTGCTAAAGATTCTCCCTCTCTCTCTCTCTCTGCTTCTTTCCCTCAAATTATGTACCTGTTCTCTTTCTCTAAAAAAAAAAAAAATCTAGACATTTTTAAAAATCCATAAAAACAATGCAGCTGACAGTCTTACTTATTTCCTTGAAAAATGAAAGCAAATGAAAGAATATTGATTTTGCCATTCCTCATGTATTTTTTATCACATAACAATAAGCCTGCTGAGCTGCTTTTCCTCAGTCTAGAAAAATATGTTTTTTTTATTGTTATGGTTAATTGTACTTAGAGAGAAAACCTCAGGTTAATATAAGGAGAAGAACTTAAAAACAGAGATAAGAACACACTTGTAAGTAGGTAAAAACAAACAACAAAAACCACTATGCAGCGTTTGTTCATTGTCTCATGCATATCTCAGCAATAGAACACTGTTCTCATGATGTTTAGCATTGTATATATGCAAATCTGCTTGTCTGTACTTACCTATTTTTTTCAGTATACTAGCTTTGTGATCTTAAGTAATTTATTCACTTCATATCTAGGAAAATATTTTATACTTGGCTCAGTGTACAGTAAGGAGACATTAGAAGTACTTGTACTGAGACAATAACAATAAAAGGAATATTTAAGGTCAGTTTGAAGAGGCAAGCAACTTGCTCATCTGCAGGTTTCGAGTTATACATTTTGGTGTTTTACTTGTTTGGAGGCTATCATTTCTCCATTTACAGAGCAAACTCCATGAGATCAGGGACCACATCGCTTATTCCTACAGCACCTACACTGTACCTGGAACAAAGTAGATGCTCTATAGGTATTGATTGAATAATTGAATTAGGGTTGGAGGAAGAATAGAAGGACAGAGAATGAAAGGAGGACTTACCTAGGAGACAGTAGCTACTACACATGTGTGAAGAACGTAGACTTAGCATTGTGGCAGAAGAGTGGAGAAAAGGGGATAAATCTGACAGATGCTACCAAAAAGTTAACAGTAGTTGTTGACTGAATGGGAAAAACAAAGGAGAGACAGAGAAGAGTGAGATTTTCCCACCTGAGAAGCTGAAACTGTGGTTATCCCATTAACTCAATAGGAAAGTTAAGATGGGGAGGAACTTGAGAGCAAGAAACATACATTGAATTTTTGGGTGTACTTCTTATTAGGGTAGAATGTGTCATTAGGTGGAAATCTCTCATAAGAGTCTTGAAATGAGGGATTTGGGGGCATACAGGAACCGGAGGTGTCAGGTTGGAGGGCATAGAAAAACCATGAGACAGAGTTATGTCCCTGAGGGAGTGAGAACTGAATGGAATCATCTGGAGCACAGACCAAGAACCAAGGGATGAGGTAGTGGTGGAAAAATTGGAGGATTGGGCACAGAGTGGGGAGAGTATTTGGTGACAGAAGCAAAGGGGGGCACAGTAGGAGAAGAAGCATCCTTTGCTTGTTCCTGCAGACATGTTTCAGAGTAAGGAACACAGTTACCCAGGATTTCTGGAAGATTCATGCAGGTGGTTTAAACCTGCATGGAGGTATACAAACCAATTATATGACATTTTTTGAACAATATTTACTAGATTATGCAAAGCATATTGATAACATTGATGTTATTGGAGAGATCGAGCTTTATTTGTATAAAGTGAAAAATGATGATCATTGATAGACTTTTCTTAATTCCCTCACTGATGTGGACATTAAAATGATCACATTGCAGTTATTCAACAAGCTTAAATTTATTAAGACCAGCAGTGCTGGATAGTGGGGATAAAAACACAAGAAAGAGGTCCTGGATATAAAGTAACCAATAGTTAGCATTTACTTTTTCTCCTGGGCAGCCCACCACCATGGACCACTGATAACATTATAACCTCTAAAAAAAAAAAAACAAAAAACAAAAAACCAAACAAACAAAAAAAACATTATAACCTCTGTGGTTTTCAGCTCTTTGTGAATGTACTCTAACTTTCCTCACCAATTCTGAAGGATGGCTTAAAGATACTTTGCTGAAATTAATAAGAGCTCCACAGTCCAATTCTGGGTGATCTACTTCTGATGTTAAAATGAGTATGCTCAAGAACTTCTTGACTTTTATAGTTTGTCCTCTGGAGCCTCAGGGTAGCTCTTACTGGACTGACCCATGATCCACCTATGTGTAATCTTATTTCCATCTAACATTATTTTGCTTGCCTCTTACATAGTAGGCAATGAAGTTGGCTGAGCGTCATACCATTTGAAGAATAAAATGAAACTTTCCCTTTTCCCCCCCTATTTTTCAACTTCCTTGTCTCCCTCCCCACTACTTTATTGTATGGTCTGGTTGTGATAGATTTCAAATGTGTGGTCATCACAGTAATACAGTGAAAGGATGCCTTAACTTCAGATATAAAGCACCTGCAGACACTATCAAATAGTTTCTGGAGGGAGTGATGCGATTTTTATTAAGAAAAGTTAACTGCTGAGTGCCTGTGTGCCAACCTGGAGGGCCTACAAAGATGCTTGAAATGAAATCCCTTCACCACGGAGTGTCCATTTATTTTTTTTTTTTTTTTTTTTTTTTTTTTTTTTTTTTTTTTATTGGTGTTCAATTTACTAACATACAGAATAACACCCAGTGCCCGTCACCCATTCACTCCCACCCCCCGCCCTCCTCCCCTTCTACCACCCCTAGTTCGTTTCCCAGAGTTAGCAGTCTTTATGTTCTGTCTCCCTTTCTGATATTTCCCACACATTTCTTCTCCCTTCCCTTATTTTCCCTTTCACTATTATTTATATTCCCCAAATGAATGAGAACATATAATGTTTGTCCTTTTCTGACTGACTTACTTCACTCAGCATAATACCCTCCAGTTCCATCCACGTTGAAGCAAATGGTGGGTATTTGTCATTTCTAATAGCTGAGTAATATTCCATTGTATACATAAACCACATCTTCTTTATCCATTCATCTTTCGTTGGACACCGAGGCTCCTTCCACAGTTTGGCTATCGTGGCCATTGCTGCTAGAAACATCGGGGTGCAGGTGTCCCAGCGTTTCATTGCATTTGTATCTTTGGGGTAAATCCCCAACAGTGCAATTGCTGGGTCGTAGGGCAGGTATATTTTTAACTGTTTGAGGAACCTCCACACAGTTTTCCACAGTGGCTGCACCAGTTCACATTCCCACCAACAGTGTAGGAGGGTTCCCTTTTCTCCACATCCTCTCCAACATTTGTGGTTTCCTGCCTTGTTAATTTTTCCCATTCTCACTGGTGTGAGGTGGTATCTCATTGTGGTTTTGATTTGTATTTCCCTGATGGCAAGTGATGCAGAGCATTTTCTCATGTGCATGTTGGCCATGTCTATGTCTTCTTCTGTGAGATTTCTGAAAAGACCCCGAATAGCCAGGGGAATTTTAAAAAAGAAAACCATATCTGGGGGCATCACAATGCCAGATTTCAGGTTGTACTACAAAGCTGTGGTCATCAAGACAGTGTGGTACTGGCACAAAAACAGACGCATAGATCAGTGGAACAGAATAGAGAATCCAGAAGTGGACCCTGAACTTTATGGGCAACTAATATTCGATAAAGGAGGAAAGACTATCCATTGGAAGAAAGACAGTCTCTTCAATAAATGGTGCTGGGAAAATTGGACATCCACATGCAGAAGAATGAAACTAGACCACTCTCTTTCACCATACACAAAGATAAACTCAAAATGGATGAAAGATCTAAATGTGAGACAAGATTCCATCAAAATCCTAGAGAAGAACACAGGCAACACCCTTTTTGAACTCGGCCATAGTAACTTCTTGCAAGATACATCCACGAAGGCAAAAGAAACAAAAGCAAAAATGAACTATTGGGACTTCATCAAGATAAGAAGCTTTTGCACAGCAAAGGATACAGTCAACAAAACTCAAAGACAACCTACAGAATGGGAGAAGATATTTGCAAATGACATATCAGATAAAGGGCTAGTTTCCAAGATCTATAAAGAACTTTTTAAACTCAACACCAAAGAAACAAACAATCCAATCATGAAATGGGCAAAAGACATGAACGGAGTGTCCATTTAATGAGAGAGGTGTCACATCTGTCAGTTGCTATGAGGGATGGCGTGGCTCACAAGATATCTGGGGGAGGGACCATAAAGTTGAATCTCATTCTTAAATTCACATGAATGGGGGTTTGGTTCTTAGCACTTTCCCAGATGGCTTTTGTTGCTCACATTAGTTATTTTGACCAGTGCCTACAAATGAAGAAGAATTTACAAAAATTGGAAAGACGGGAATCTTGAGATGCTGGTGCTCCAGATGTATGTATTTATAAAAGAAACTCTCCTGGTATATGTGGTTTCATTGTGCTGTCACACTTGACAAGTGAAAGATATATAAAGCCCTGCGGAGATTTTCTATTTGCTATTCCAAAGAATGGCACAAGAACTCCTTGGGGGTGGATCTGTGATTCTAGGATAGAATGGCTTCCACATGGATGTTGTCACCAATGAGCTGTGTAGTTCATGCTTAAATTCAGAAATAAATAGTGCCCAAGCAGCCCCCAATTTAGATGGTGGCTTAAAATAAGGAGAAAATCTGATGGGTGATGGAAAACTGTTACTCTGATCACATAGCTTTAAAGTCTGTGAAAAATGGGGAGACAAGCATATCTGATTAGGTGAGAGCACATGGGAACCCAGTTAAGGCATTAATTTCAGTTCATGAATAAGCAGTAGCTCCTTTTATAAAACTTAATCTATCAGCATTTGCTACAGGTATGCCCCTCAGAAATATGGTTCATGTATCTGGTTTAGGGAATTTCTAAATTGTTGCTGGTTTAAATAGAATTGAGAGAGTATTTCTCTAGAAAATCAAAGGTCTCCATCTGTTGATCAAGCAGTGAGAAAGGCTCTTCAGGAAGGAAATAAGTTGATGTCCATCACATCCTTACTGCTTTCACATGTGCTTATAACTAGCTTTCTGTCAAAGGTATTTAGTAAGGGCCACTGGATCAGGGCGGTGGATGGATGAAGCCACCTCGAGGTGCGAACATAATTATAATAAATATGATTTCATTGAGTACTTTGTTTTACAAGAATTATTTAATATTTAACATAACTTTATGTGGTTTATCCTGCCCATTTTACAAGTTAGGAAACTGAGCCACAGAGAGGTCCAGTAATTTGCTCTGGACTTTACTTCTTGTTCGTCCTGGAACCATATAGGGCTGGCCTGCCTTGGGAAGGGCACAGAGGAATGTGGGTCTTTGGAGCCTTCCTCCCTAGTTCTCCACATTCCTGCAGCACTTGGAAGGGCGGTCCTGCCTGTGGCTGGTCCTGCTATCCTAGTCATTTTTCCTACTAGCTGTAGATTGCTCCAGCTGCCCCAAGTGCCCATTTTTGTTGCTGGAGATTGCTTAAGTGAGTACCTGGTCACTTTCCAAGAGAATGTTGAGTACTACAAGTGGCAGCAGGTGATAAGCCCCAAGCAGCAGGGATACTGAGAACTTACCAAGCTATGATCTCTACAGAAAAGATAAATAATGTGGTAATTAGAAGGAGGTATGAAGAACATCCAAACAGTGTAATCAAATCCTAACCTAAATGGTAGTAGAGATTGAGATTTGAATTTATGTAAATATTTGAAATTTTATAAAGAAAATCCCTTAAGTGGACTTTTAATGTGTGACACTAAATAACCTGGAGAGCAGAAGAATGTTCCTTGCCTTTTATTTTGCCTGTCTTTGAAAATAAATTGCTCTGCCACCCACCCCTAACACAGCCACAAAGACACCAGTAGAGAGAGATGCTTTTTCCAAAGTACATTAAAGGAGTAGCAGCAGCTCTGTTAAAATAGCTTTTCTTTCTTAACATTTCACTTTGATTTTGATATTTCTGTTCCTTCCTCACTCCCATCTTCTGTTCTCATCTCATTAATTGGTCATCCTTATATATGCAGGTGGGGGGCCCTGCCCCATTACCCTTTTTCAGTGTTCCAAGAGCTTTTGGCTTTCATCCTCTAGCAACATGATGGTGCCTTATTATTCCCCAGCTCTCACTCCAGTTGAAGTCTCTAGTATGGTTGATCTGAGCCTTCCCATCTACTTCACTCATTCCCCATACCATTTCCTATCCTTTTCACCTGCCTTTCCCTTTATAGATCATCAATATATCCTCACCAGTTGCTTCAGTGGTATCTTTGTCTGGGAGTTCCATCATTTTGCAGTTTTTCTGGGTGTGGTTTTCATTTTATCTATCCTGCTTAGGATTCATTGCAGTTCCTGAGCCTGAAGATTCATGTCTTCCATCGAGTCTAGAACAATTCTTTTCCTATATTGTCCTTCTGATTTTTTGTTGGAACTTCTCTTTCTTCCATGTCTTTTAATACCCTTTTTTCTGCTTTCTCTCTTTAACTGCTTGTGCTGCATTTGAGTACTTTGCTGAAATCTTTTTAAAATCTCTTTCCACTTTATTGTTTGTTTATTCAGTGAGGTCTATCTAATCAGTATTTATCTATCCTTTGAGTTTCTTATTTCAACTCATCTATTTTTCTAACAATATTTGAAAGAACAATTATATTAGCTTGAAGAAGTTTTATGTGGTTCTTGTAAAATCTGACTTTAAAAATTTTTTATTCTTTTATCATGTTTTCAGTTCCCACTTTTATATCATTAGTCTTTGTAAACGTTTTAATTTTAGGATGTTTAAACTGGATCTATATGATAGTACTGGTACCTGGAATTCTTGGTAATGGTGGAGGGGTGGGGTGGGGAGTTCCTCATCCCTGTTTCTACTGATCTGTGTTCGTGACAGAGTGTTCATGACAGAGAGTTTGAGTGTTTTGTAATTTTGGATTGTGAGTTTTTCTTTGGGGATTGATTGATTGATTTCTGATAATCCACTACAGGCTGAGGTTGAGTTTCTGTCCCTCCAGAGAGGTTTTGTGTATACTTTTGTCAGGGGTCTCAGGATTATCACTGGCCTGGGCCACTTTGTAGCTTCACATTTAGAGACAGACCACCCAATAGGGGCTTAATATGAGCTTCAAATCTACATAAAGTGGGCTGTTGGCTGTGAGTTCTCAGGGAGGCTTTTTTCCCCACTGCCACTGAGATTCAGGCTGAGACAGATAAGCTTCTTCACTGTCTCCTGTGCACTTAGAGCACTTTTCCTCCTAATCTACTCTTTCACAGACAGACTGGTTTTTTGTGAGTTCTAGCTTTATGTGGGAGTTTCAATTGACATTCTCTCACCCATACTTCATGAAGGTCCTGAAGCTTCTTCTCCTGAACCACATGGATTTACAATCTAAATCCTGTGTTACCCAGACTGGTGAGCTGCTTTCCTCTTGGGGCGGCTAGCATCAGTTCAGAGGCTTGGTTCTGGTTCAGATCTCTGTGTGTTTGACCCTAGAAAATTCCTTATTTTCTTGAGAACTCAGCTATGCGCTTTAAAAGATATGTATTGTATTTTACCCAGAATTTATAAGCTTTTAATAGTAACAGATTTTTTAAAAAGTATCTATTCTGCCAAGATCACATCATCACTGTCCTCTGACAGTGTACACTAAAAGGTAGAAGATGACTGTCGACATCCAAAGAGCAATATGGAAAGGGGGCCTCTGCGCTCAAAAAGCTCATAGATCTTTTTTGGTCTAACTCATTCATAAACACTGAGGACTGTTCATTTAGTCTTTTACTCCATCATCTTTACGTTCAAATCACATTCACTATGTTTTTAGTAAATTTGTGCTTTCCAGGCTTTCATTCATTTATTCAGCAGATATATACCATGTACAGCATTGCTACACGCCAGATATGTGCTTGTTGTGCTCAGCAAAAACATACCCAATCCCTAGCTACATAAATAAATGTAAAATTGCACATGTAACAAATACCAGAAAATAAATGTGCATGGTGCTGTGAGATCCGTTGATTTTGTTCAACTCAGGCTCAACTGGGGAAGTGAAATAAACAACAAGAGCTTTCACTGAGTGAAAAGGGGAGCGATAAATGTGTCAGGTCCAGGGCAGTATGTATAAAGGCCCTGGAGTGTGGATGAAGGACTTAAAGAAGGGTGGTGAGATAAAAGAGGAGAAGTGAGAAGAATATGGTTCCAGAAAAGGCTGAGAAGGAGCTAGGAGTCTAACTGTGAAAGACCCTGTGGGCTGTGTTAAGGAATTTTTCTGTTTATCATAAGTGTCATTGAAGGGCTTTAGAAGGGGGAATGATACATATAATTTGGCTTTGGAAAAGATCTTTCTCATTTGAGGGAGGAGAACAGAGCTGAGGAAGCAAGAATGACAAAGGAGACCAGTTACAGGACTATTGTCAGTAGACCAGATTGAGAGTTGCTGGTAGCTCAAGGTCAATTTTGGCTTTGTAGAGTTGAAGGTATGGACAGATTTGAGATTTACTTACCAGATAAAATTATTAGGAAGAAGCCGAGTGATGGGCCAGGGACAATTCCAAAGTTTCTAGCGTATATAAGTGGATGGCTAGTGATGTTCCTTTAATGAGATAGGGAACACTGGATAAGGTCAATGTTTGGTGGAAAGGCCATGGCTTTTTCTTCTTTTACAGATTGGGTCTGAGGGTTTTGAAATATTTAAGAGGAAAATATCAAGAAGCAGTTGGATGTATGGATCCAGAGCTCAGAGAAGAGATTTGGGGATATAAATACATAAGGATTTGCTTATAGGTGTCCATCAGATGAGCTTTCCAATGGGGAGATGATGGATATCGCTTGGATATAGGGACATGCAGGTTACTAGTGACCTTATCAGGAGCTGTTTGGGTGGCAAAATGGGGTGAGAAGCTTGGAGTAGGGTGTAGAGCATATAGAAGATGAGGACATGGAATTAGATGAGTTTAGACAACTTTCAAGAAGTTTGCCAGTGAAGTTATATAAGGCTTGCATTCATTTTTAAAGGAAACATGTCACTTAATTATGATGGGAAGGTAAACATTTTTAAAACAGAGACTCAATAGAAAAAAACTTAAATAGTTTCTTGAGAGTGAAAAGGTGGCCAAGAAAAAGAGACCTATACTGGCAAAGAGAGGAACCAAAGACACTCAACCAACACTGAAGTGTATGTCCTAAGAGCAAGCATTTATTGAGCTCTCACTATTGTACCAAGTGCCATTCTAAATGCTTAATCTGTATTAACTAACTTAGTCTCCATGGTAACTCTGTGGGGTAGGTGAATATTAGCTCATGCAGGACATGAGGAGACCAGTGACAGAGAGGCCACCACTTGCCAAGGTAGAACAACAGGGATTTGAACCCAGTCTGGCTGTTCATGGAGTTCATGTTCTTAACCACTACGCTGTCCTGCTTCTCTAAAAGTGGGTGCATAATAAGCTATTTGTCTCATCTATGAGGCAAGATATGAGCTAATCCATCTAAAATACTGAAAATGTTATTGGGATCCCTGGGTGGCTCAGCAGCTGAGTGTCTGCCTTCAGCCCAGGGCGTGATCCTGGAGACCCGGGATTGAGTCCCACGTCAGGCTCCTGGCATGGAGCCTGCTTCTCCCTCTGTGTCTCTGCCTCTCTCTCTCTCTGTCTCTCTCATGAATAAATAAATAAAATCTTTACCAAAAAAAGAAAGAAAAGAAAAGAAAAGAAAATGTTATTGGTTGTGTAATGACTTTGGGGCAAAAGTATAAACTAATGTTCACTTAAATGATTTGTTAAAACTTTCTTTAGCTTTATGTTCTAGAACAAGGCAGGCGTAAATGAAATGTCATTACATCAGCGTTAGCTTTCACCAGTGGCCTTTAATAAATGTGTGCACATAATTCATTTAATTGCACCTGCATCTGTGTGGTAGCCTCACTGTTGAGGGTATAATAGGTAAGTAAGCAGAATTCACAACGGTCTGAAGCCATGCATACCTCTCTGCCAAGGTGTATTTGTGAGCGTCCACTAACCAATGTCCTAAGATAAGTGACCTTTTCCAGATTCCTAGGGATTGGCTTTAATATATGTGTGTGGGGATGCCAGGGTGGCTCAGTGGTTGAGCATCTGCCTTCCGCTCAGGCTCTGATCCCGGGACCCAGGATCAAGTCCCACATCGGGCTCCCGGCATGGAGCTGCTTCTCCCTATGCCTGTGTCTCTGCCTCTCTCTCTCTCTCTCTCTGTCATGAATAAATAAATCTTTAAAAAAAAAATAATGGTGATGCATGTGTTTATTCTTTTCCTAAGGATTTAACAACACTGAGAGGACATGTGACAAAGAGTTTATTATTCGAAGAACAGCCACCAATCGAGTCCTGAATGTCCTCCGTCACTGGGTCTCAAAGCACGCACAGGTAATATATTGGCATTGCTAATGACTTTCAAGGATTATTTTTTTAAAAAACCAAGTTTCTAAGTTGTTATATTTGTAAAATGCCTTCTGAGTCTTAGAGTTAGAGAAACCTTGGAATGAGAACAGAAAGGGAAGAAATGGGATAGACCTTTGGATCAAAGTAAACATGTGCCTGTTTGCCAAATATCCACTGTCTCCTATCTGGCATGACGCGAGGTGAAGCAGGGCTCCTCTCTTTCCTGATCTTATGAGGCAGCAGCCCCCGGCTGTGGGTGCTGGAAGCGCTGGCCTGTGCCACCCAGGGAGTGCTCTTCATAGGGCTGTCACCATAGGTGGGATTGCGCCAAGTGTGGCCGTGCTGGGGGTAAGCAGAAGGTACTCATACCCCTCAGGTAAACAGCAGGTGCCCTTGGAGATTAGAGCAGTCTGGTGTCTGGTCTGGAAGTATTTTCTCAGGCTGATTTAGAAGGTATGTAGCTTCATGTCTTTGATGTTCTGGTTCCTAATATTCTTTTTTTAAATTGCATCATGCTGACGGGACACCTACTTGATAATTGTTTGTGTGTTTTCAGTATATGTTCGTAAAATTTACACCCATTTCATAATTTCACAAAATAAAGGACGTCCTTCACTTCATTGGCTTGAGCGTCCTTCGCTTCATTGGCTTGAGACATGTGTTGTCCTTTTGTGACCCACTGCCAAATAAAGGGGGGGCTCTGGCGCACATGTGGTGGCTAGCACCTGCCAGGAGAGTTTTCAAGAGAGGGAAGGGGACCCTGCATGGCTCAGATGAGAACATGTTAATCATATAAAGTGTGAGTAAAATGCTAATTAATAAAGAAAAAGGGAAAGGAGGCGTTCCCGGGTCTCCCTTCATTATATTCTCAGATCTGTCGCGGATCTGCAGCACGGCCCTTGGTAACAACAGTCCATGAGAGAGCCAGAGTCCTGGAATCCCTGTGCAAGGAGAATACACTAATTGGGAAAAGTGGGATTTGGGCCTCACCATCAGTTAGCCCATGACAGTTCTTAAATGTAAATTAAAATAAAAATGAAGGTAGCATGTTAAATATAGGATGTAAAAATTTTATCTTACACCTCTTGAATAAAGAAAAATGGATCCCCTATGACTCAAATTCTGAAACCATCCTGAGCCCATGGAAAATGTCTCATCTCTCTTCCTCATAATCTGAGGGAGCTGCTTGTAGGTCCCGCTTGCCTCATTGCAGGTGCATGATAATGAGGTTTCTCCTGTGTCTGACTGTCCCATTCCCCTCTGGCTTTTGATTCCCAGGGCTCCAGTGGCTTCAGAGGTGCAGAGTAGTTTCAGTACACAAGGCTTAGCAGGTGCCCGCTCGATTGTCTCCCCTGCTGCAAGTGCAAGCCCAGCCCCCTCCTATCTGCAAATCTTCTCTGAAACCTCTAATCTTGCTTCCCTGTCAGCCTCACCTCCTTTCCCTCCCTCCCCAGTGCCCTCTTTTTCTAATGATCTGAAACAGGAATCCCTCCCAATTTGCATAGAACCCTTGCAGTGGCTAGGAAAAGAGTCGTGAACCAATTTACGATATGCTGGGCTTACTTTACTTTGGGTGAAGAGAGCTCATGGATGGGGAGATGGGTGGGCTGAATCCCTTGCTTGTACGATAGAGATGTGCAGGCAGGTGTGATCATCTGGCTTGACTGGCTGCATGGATACATGCATCCAGCCGGGATTAGAAAGAAAAGCAGCAAGTCCCCGGAACAGAAAGTGGATTGATATGAAAGCAAGGGTCTCGTTATTCAGTGTGTTCTGGGGCCTTTAGCTGTAATCTTGAAAGACCCTAAGTGTTTGCTGTTGTTCAGACAGTTGAGATACTTCGCTGCCTGTTACTTAAGGTGTGCTTGGATGTGGGGAGGCACTTCGTCATCCGCTTAGGGGGCCCATGCTGAGAAACCCAGCTTCTCAGACCCTCCCTATGTTGGGGACAGACGTGGATGGTACAAATTGCTCAGACATCTAGTCTTCCATCCTGAGACAATTAAAAACATTTTTTGTATATTTTTTTCATTGGAGTTCAATATGTGAACATACAGCATAACACCCAGTGCTCATCTCATCAAGTGCCCCACTCAGTGCCCGTCACCTAGTCACCCTGTCACCCTGCCCACCTCCCCTTCCACCACCCCTTGTTCATTTCCCAGAGTTAGGAGTCTCTCATGTTCTGTCCCCCTCACTAATATTTCCCACTCATTTTCTCTCCTTTCCCCTTTAAACCCTTTCACTATTTCTTATATTCCCCGTATGAAGAAACTATATAATGTTTGTCCTTCTCCGATTGACTTACTTCACTCAGCATAATACCCTCCAGGTCCATCCACGTCGAAGCAAATGGTGGGTATTTGTCATTTCTAATGGCTGAATAATATTCCACTGTATACATAAACCACAGCTTCTTTATCCATCATCTGTCGATGGACACCGAGGCTCCTTCCACAGTTTGGCTATTGTGGCCATTGCTGCTAGAAACATCGGGGTGCAGGTGTCCCGGCGTTTCACTGCATCTGTATCTTTGGGGTAAATCCCCAGCAGTGCAATTGCTGGGTCGTAGGGCAGGTCTATTTTTAACTCTTTGAGGAAGCTCCACACAGTTTTCCAGAGTGGCTGCACCAGTTCACATTCCCACCAACAGTGCAGGAAGGTTCCCCTTTCTCCGCATCCTCTCCAACATGTGTTGTTTCCTATCTTGTTAATTTTCCCCATTTTCACTGGTGTGAGGTGGTATCTCATTGTGGTTTTGATTTGTATTTCCCTGATGGCCAGTGATGCAGAGCATTTCCTCATGTGCTTGTTGGCCATGCCTGTGTCTTCATCTGTGAGATTTCTGTTCATGTCTTCTGCCCATTTCATGATTGGATTGTTTGTTTCTTTGCTGTTGAGTTTCATAAGTTCTTTATAGATCTTGGATACTAGCCCTTTATCGGATAGATCATTTGCAAATATCTTCTCCCATTCTGTAGGCTGTCTTTTAGTTTTTTGACTCTTTCTTTTGCTGTGCAGAAGCTTTTGATCTTGATGAAGTCCCAATAGTTCATTTTTGCTTTTGTTTCTTTTGCCTTCGTGGATGTATCTTGCAAGAAGTTGCTGTGGCCGAGTTCAAAAAGGGTGTTGCCTGTGTTCTCCTCTAGGATTTTGATGGTATCTTGTCTCACATTTAGATCTTTCATCCATTTTGAATTTATCTTTGTGTATGGTGAAAGAGAGTGGTCTAGTTTCATTCTTCTGCATGTGGCGGTCCAATTTTCCCAGCACCACTTATTGAAGAGGCTGTCCTTTTTCCAGTGGATAGTCTTTCCTGCTTTGTTGAATATTAGTTGACCATAGAGTTTAGGGCCCATTTCTGGGTTCTCTATTCTGTTCCATTGATCTCTGTGTCTGTTTTTGGGCCAGTACCACACTGTCTTGATGATCACAGCTTTGTAGTACAACCTGAAATCTGGCATTGGGATGCCCCTGGCTCTGGTTTTCTTTTTCAGTATTCCCCTGACTATTCAGGGTCTTTTTTGATTCCACACAAATCTTTAGATTATTTGTTCCAACTCTGTGAAGAAAGTCCATGGTATTTTGAAAGGGATTGCACTGAATGTGTAAATTGCCCTGGGTAGCATTGACATTTTCACAATATTAATTCTTCCAATCCATGAGCATGGAATATTTTTCCATCTCTTTGTGTTTTCTTCAATTTCTTTCAGAAGTACCTTACAATTTTATGTAAAATCATTATATAAGATATACAAAACAATTATGATATACAAAATATGAAGGGCTTGAACAATAGAATTTTTTCATCATTTCCCATCTCATCAAGGATAACTAATATTGGCAGATACGACCCTGAACTTCATTCGGGAGAGAGTTACAGTATTATGAGTGTTGGTTCTCCAGAGAAATAAAATTTCCCTAGGATGTCACCCTCAACTCCTTCCCTGCAGTGTGTACTAGAATGCCTTTCTGGAATCTTCTAGCCTTTCCTTTAGTAAGTATTTGGCAAGGCTAGAATATTGTGGTTTTTTATTCTGATTCTAAAATTTTTCATCCGTTACATGTTCTGCCCTAGTTTCTCCTCATTTTGTTTTGCTTTTTCACTCATGTGTTGCCTTTCTTGATGAAAGTGAAGCCACAAGTCTTCCCTGGGTGTCTCCCACATGTTTTGTCTGTGGGTTAGTAGAGTCGGGATACACGAGTTCTTCTTCGAGCTCTGTCACTATATCTTCTGTGGGGGCTGATTTGGTCCCTTGGCCTCACTGGGTGTTAATATTCTCTTCTGAGAATGAGAACAACCCTCCATCTCTTGCCTCCCCCGAGGATGTAGTAAAGAGGTTTAAAGGCAACATTGAATCGAGAAGCAGGAAAGACATAAAGTACACTGTGGGTGGGTGTGACCAACTTTCCCTTCCAGCTAAGGATAGGAGATGAACATTTCCTCCCCCTACAAGGAGCTCTTAATTCCCTGTAGATGGGATGTGTCTCCTTCATCGTTGTGTCTGCTTCCTCAGGGCTCTGCAATGCAGGGTTCATGGGAGATGCCCAGGAAAAGTTATCAAATAGAGTTTACAGGTTAATGTTGCTGTTGCTCATTCTCTAGCATTTAAAATATGCAAAGTCAGCCAGGACAGAACTAAGGCCACTGAGGGACCAGAACTCAGCGCTGTGTGTTCAGAAAATCAGAGAGAAGGAAGTATTTTTGTTAGGTGTCCACACACAGCTCCAGTGTCTCCTAGCAGGAGACGTGTGTGGACATTTGCACAATTCCAGGGTGTCTATAGGTTTCGGGGCCTGCAGTGCTTTTAACCCCATGCTCCCAGGACTGCTTTGTCCTCTGTGCACAGATGGGAGAGGGAGGGGCTTTGAGGCTGACACTCGAGTGTCTGTGAGAGGCCTGGTGCGTACAATCTATAGCAATTTTGATTTTCCCGAATTGCCTTATAGACCCACTGATTCTGGAAAGATTCTTCTGTCCCGATTGTTCGAGGGATTTTACATACCGTGGAGTGGCACTAATAAAGGAGCCTGCAGCTGTGTCCACAGGCTACAGCCTGCTCCATCAGACCCTGGGTTACTGTCTGAGGGACAAGTGACCAGAATGAAATGGTCACTCATTTTCTTAACTGTAGGTTAAGGGGAATGTTTTAAAAGCATGAGATCAGATAAAACTGACCAATTCACATGAAAATCTCCTTCCTAAAGGAGTTTATGAAGGAAACGTTGCTACTTCCTCTCTTTTCCCTCACCTCCTTCATTCATTCACTAACAAGAATTGAGCACTGGAGTGTGCCAGACACAGGGCAGATGTGAGTGTGAAAGGATCCAGACATTGCCTGAGTCAGGGGTACTGGCCTTACGTCTCCCGTGGAGAGAACTCCCAAAATCCCACCAGGTGCCCCTCAAGACTTAGCCACTGTCCATCTGCTATATCCAGAGCCGAGCTTGGCTCCGCCTGCCCCAGCATGTTAGGTGA
The DNA here is from genome assembly GCF_003254725.2 of Canis lupus dingo. Classification (NCBI taxonomy): domain Eukaryota; kingdom Metazoa; phylum Chordata; class Mammalia; order Carnivora; family Canidae; genus Canis; species Canis lupus. Next base: position 25,998,497 of record NC_064245.1, on the reverse strand, counting down.
TGTTCTATATGCTGGACAGTGGAAGCAAGAAGGGAAAGCGAGGAGTGGCCTGGGTAGGCCGGTCAGTTAAGTGTCTGCCTTTGGATCAGGTCCTGGGTCCTGGGGTGGAGCCCTGGGTCGGCTCCCTGCCCCATAGGGAGTCTGCTTCTCCCTCTCCCTCTGCCCCTCCCCCCGTTTGTGCTCTCTCTCTCTCTCTCTCTCACTCTCTCTGTCAAATAAATAAAATATTGAAAGGAAAAGGAAAGAAAAGAAAAGAAAAAAGAAAAGAAAAGAAGAGAAAAGGAAGGCGAGAAGCGGAGAGGAGGTGTTGGGGAAAGAACAGGGGCCTTTAGGTAGACTGCCAGGCTGAGGGCAGGCCCAGCTATGCCAGGAAGGAAATGTCTTATTCTGGACTGAACTGGAACTTTGATTAATGTACTGGACTGGACATTTTGATTGAAGAGAGAAGTCTCATACCTAAAGGTTCTCAAAGACTTCAGTGCTTGCCCAAAATATATGCGGGGTGGAGAAGGATGGTGGACAGAGCAGTTTACTGTGATCAGTGAAAAACAGTACCACTGCTTGACGATGACGTCACTGTTTGTGATACAGGAAGTGCAGGTCATCTCAGGAGAGCAGCTTCACAGACTGTATCAAAATAACTCAGCTGTTAGGTTTCTAACTCACTTCAGTCCTCCTTCATTCATGGTCTGGGGGACAGAGAGAGCCCACATTTAGCTGCTGCTGAAGAACTCTGGAGTTTATATTTCAGTTTAGATGCTTTGTTGCATTTTACCTGGAGATCACATTCTTCATAGAAAGGGCACTAAACTTAGGGTGTGGCTCAGCGACTTTTTACCTTTGACCACACCTGTACACCTACCACCCTGATCAGGATGGGATAGCACCCAAGAGGCCCCTCCCAGCCCATGCCCCTCTTCCTGGGCACTGCCCAATCTTCTGCTAGTTTTAGTGTTGATCTTATGATATTATGTACTATTTCTATATTAAGGATAAAACCTTTTATCTGCTAATTATACTCGTTTTCCCTGGTTTGCTCTTTTAACACTCTGGATGATACTTTTTACATACATACATACTTTTCCAATTACGAGGGCTTTTTTTTTTTTTATTTTTAACGAGGGCTTTATATATGCTTTATCATGTAAAATGTAAAAATGCACACAGATCCTACAGTCTTTTTCGTTAGAATCCATATTCTGTAACACTTCCTGAACACATTGAAGAAATAAATGTAGTTTGGGGTATAAGACAAGAATTAGCAGCTCTCACAGCTCCACTGTGGAGCCATGCATAGTAGTTGAGGTGAAAGCTTTCACACCTCCAAAACTCCCGGTAGGTTCTGACCTTGGGCCACTGTGTCCGGGTAGCATGGATGTCGGAGCAGAGGGGCCTTCAGAAGCCTGCTGGAAAAGCAGTGGGGCCGTGGTGGGGAGCACAGGCTTCGGGTCAAAGTTATCTGAATTGAAATCCCCTCCCTGTTTATTAGCCGTGTGGCCGAGCAAAGCTCCTCTAGGCTCTCCATTTCTCCTTCTATCTGAGTGTGGATGAGGTCATGTCTTTCTACTACTGATTTTGAGGATTACATGAAGTAGGACCTACAAGAGTCACTGTTAGAGACGGATCCTCAGGACATGACAGATGGCTGCCTTCGGCAGAGCCACAGGCCGAAACCCAGGCAAATGTTGTTCCCCCCGATTTGACCAGTGGAGGGATGAGGTCTCAGAAAGGTTCCATTTCCACTGACCCCAGTGAACCATTTATACTGGTGGGAACATTCAGTATCTGTAGTGCCAAATTAATGTTATTTAATTTAATGAAGTTTAACTGGCCACATGTGGCTAGAGACTACAGCATAACTGTACAGCTCTAGACCTCTCAGAAGTACAGCAGTGAGCCGACCCGGCTCCCCGACATCCAGCTCAGAACAACCCCTCTCTCGTGCATTGCCCCATCCCTCTGAAACAGGAAGTTACAGGTCATCCATCTCTACTCGGCCCTTGCAATAAGCCTGCCAAAGAGGGACACACCTGTATTGGGTCTGTAGGTAGAGCAGAACTTCTAAGTAACATTGGTGTTGGGATTATAAATCTCAAAGAATATGATCTCAAGAAGATTATAAATCTCAAATCTCAACTCTTGGGGTGCAGAGAGCTTGAAAGCAAAATCTCTTTCCCAGTAGGGAATGTCCCAGTGAGTGTCCTTGTGTTTGAGCTTCGAGCCTGCAGCCTCCAGTGGGTGGTCCAGTGGGATCATGCCCTGTTGACTAACAGAGATGGGAAAGTGGGTGTTGCCGGGGTGCCAGGGACTATGTGTGTTCAAAGACCTCAGGGATCACGGTGTCCTAAAACGGGAGTTTATGTAGTTCACCTCTTCTGTTAGTTATTTTGACAGGTGACAGAGTGCCCTTTTTAAATTTTTTAATTTTTTGGCATTGCGTAGTAAGACACTAAATCTGGCATCAAATTAGAGCACTAAGTTCAGATTTATGCTTTGTTCCAAATCTGAAATGGAGGTTGGGCCAAGGATGAGCATAGTACAGACTTTCAATGTGGGTGGGAGAATGAAACAGGTAAGAAAGATCCAGCCATAAAAAAAAATAATAATAATAATTTTTAAAAAAAGAAAAGATCCAGCCATGGAATAGGCAGGTCCTGGCGACCCTACTGACAGTGCTCAGCTGGCTTCCAGCCCTGGCCTGCCCTTGGGCTCAGCCCCTGCTCATCTCTACCTGGCCCTGCCAGGCTGCCCTGGGCATCTTTCCCATCCACACTCGCTGCTTGGTTTCTGCTCTTGAGTCACCGCTCCCCTTCCACTTGTGAGGCTGTCTTCAGAGGACAGGTGCCTGTTCTTTGAGCTCTTTGCCGGAGAAAGCATGCCTCCCTGGACCACACCACTGTCTGTGTTGTGTGGCTGCTTCCTGTCCTCGCACTCCTGAAGGGGCCAGGACTTTACAGGCCACTCTGCCCCAGGTCCTTACTGCTGCTTGAGGAGATTTCCCTTCATCCCAGGAAGATATGTAGCTGGCACTGAGCTGGGGGGACGTGCCACTACATGCCAGAGGAATGATCTCTGGGGTCTGAGGCTGTTCTGATTATGCTACAGAGCACATGGTCTTTAGAGGCAACTTGAAGACATCACCCCCCACTTAGAAGGAAGTGTCCTTTTCCTCTATGGGGGTGCATTCCGAATGACAAGGCTTCCAGTGTTTTGTTTGTTTTTTTGTTGTTGTCTCTTTTATCGCTTGCTCTTGTGTCAGGCACTGTTCTAAGCAGTTTTCAAATATAAAATCATTTACCCCTCACTTGAACCTTTTAAGAGACTGTCATTATCCCAGCTTTACAGATGGGGAAATTGAAGCCTCGGGAGATGAAATAATCTGCCTGAAATGACACAGATAGCAGGTGGTGGAAGCAGGTTGCACACCCGGGCTGCTGGCTCCCCAGCGTATGCTCTAACCCCTGATCTCGTCAGCCAACTCTTGGGGTGCAGACAGCTTGAAAGCAAAATGTACAAAGCTACTTCTGACTCAAAAGCACGAGAATATCCTATGCCAACCCTGACAACATTTTTTCTATTTCTAAATCTTTCCTTAGAAAAGTTACTTTTGTCCCAGAGTCTATTCTGTGTCCCTTGAACAAAGGATTTGTATGGTTTTAGGGGGCAGAGTGCTGGCTCCCCTCTGACAGCCAGGGGGGCACCTCCCGCATTCAGACGGTGAGAGCAAGGCTCCCGTACCAGCCTCCCCAGCTGGCCGTGGTGGGAGCTGGAGCTAGTGCTGTCTGTGGTGAAAGGTCAGGAGACCCCAGACTTCCCCCCAACAGGTGGATGAGGGTGCTGGCCCCCTGCTCAGCATCCCCGAAGTACAATGAGGCTCCCGTCTCCTGCCAGTGGGTGTGTCGATGGGGACACTGGAACCAAGAAGAGGGAATTTAGTAGCAACGTGAGAAGCTGGCAGCTATGAACTATTTCTGTGTAATGACAAGCGCATTGTCTCCTGCTTCTACCTGGCAAATAGTTTCATAAGGGCCCCGACTGGGAAGGTAACCAACAGCTACACCGGTTTTTATGTTAGTCTCAGCTTTACTGATGAGCGCCCGGTTGCTTCTGGTTGTCCATACCACTTCCCATGGACCTCTGCACATCCAGGCTAAAAAAATCCCAAAAATCCACCAGGGACAAACCAATGTTTGTTCGCAAACTCAGGTTTCCCAAGCCGGCAGCCAAGGCAAGACAGAGAATGCTCTATTTGATTAGGCCAGGCCCTTGTGTTCCCTGTGGCCCCCCCTCATTCCCTCAGCACGAAGTACAGTAGCTGGTACTTCGTTGCATCAGTATCGTATTCCATCCTGCTGTATTATTTTATCAAAATCTGTCTTGTCCTTCTCCCCTTGGAACAAATGGCCTTGGGCATCACATTTCAGTTTAGTCCCTGGGTCAGAAAGGACTCAGGTGAGGAGAGAAATCTGGAACCCTGGGCTAGAGTCCTCTGTAATTTGCCATCTTGCTCATTCATAAAACTGGTGGAATGATCTACCCGTAAGGGGGTCCTGATGCACAAATGGATTCTTGGTCAGAGCGCTCTAGAAAATACAAAATGAACATACAAAATCAGAAACTATTATCTGATAATGATGGACTTTCCTTTTTCTTTTTAACCCCGAAAATAGATTTTCATTTTCATTTTTTTAAAGATTTTATTTATTTACTCATGAGAGACAGAGAGAGAGAGAAGCAGAGACACAGGGAGAGGGAGAAGCAGGCTCCATGCAGGGAGCCCGATGTGGGACTGGAACCTGGGTCCCCAGGATCACGCCCTGGGCTGAAGGCAGATGCTCAACCGCTAAGCCACCCGGGCTGCCCGATTTTCATTTTCTAACTTTAAACAACCAAGAAGATCCTACTTCCTTTAACTACTTACCAGAGTTTTTTCTTACCTTTTATACATCCCTTTTGTCATCCTTTAAATTCTCCTTAAGCTTTCCACGCATGTCTTCAAAAAAAAAGAAAAGGAAAAGGAAAACAGTGAGAAATTAACAACAGGATTTATTTAAGTCTGTGTGAAACAGAATTAAGAGTTTAGGAAACCAGTGTGTTAAATGGAACTTATTTTCAGTTCCCATTGTGGCCAAGACAGAAACTTCGCTTTTTCTGTAGAACAGCGGGATTCTTTAACTCTCTGTGGATGGGTTTCTTGGACAGAAAACAGCGAGAGACACCATACAGGATTTTATGTACATCAGGAGCTGCTTCTTCCAGTTTCCATTCTCCATGGTCATGCTCCCTCGTGGACCTAGGAGGTATTTCTGGAGCCCGTGGCTCGCAGGACTGAGTCCTCGGGCCCTCCTCTAGACCAGCGCCCCTCTGTCATGTTAGGACTCTGTCTCCAGGACTCCAAGGAGCTGTCTCAGCTCTAGGGGCATCAGCTGGTTTGTTCAGGTCTTGTGTTGTTGCCTACCCTTTGCCCTTTTCTTTGTACTCACGCTGCTTCCAGATGCCACCAACCTGTACCTCCTAACATCTTTGCAAAATAAAGTTTCTTCCTGGATGAATGTCAAAGATTCCATTTCCACCACATTCCTGACTCTCAGTCTGTCTTCTCGACGGGCAAAGGGTTGAGGTTTGCCCACCAGTCTTCTTGACCAGTCTTTTCTCCTCTTCTGGGTCAGGGCATGGAGAACAAAGTATAACTTAGAAACTAAGACTTACTCTTTGAGTTAAAGTCAGTGATCATTTTGTTGCCATGTGGCATTAATTACCTAAGAAAATTTAAAAAGAAGATTAAAAGCAGTTTTTGCAAACTGGGTTTTTTTTTTTTTTTCTCACCAATCTTTGTCATTGTCTTGAAAGCTACCATCCGCATCAATTAACCACCTCTCTAGAAACCAGTGGAAAACAGAGCACCTGGAAAAATCCTTCTTCTGATAAATGCTTTCTAAACTGACTGATTCTCTTTTGGGATGCAGCGATGTAAGCCTGGGAGTTTCGTGATTTCAAGGTTGTGGGCAGTATTTAAAATTCTTCTAGGTGCAGCAGTTCAGGTCTAGAGGCTGGATTTCAGCAAGTCATTCAGATGCAGAATCATTTGTTAGAAAACGGTCAAATAACTTCTTCCCTGTAGGAGTCCTTCCTTGTTGCTGAGTTGGTGTCATTCATTGCCATTTGCCTCCTCCCAGTTAATTTTGTTCTAACATCTTCCACATTCTGCATTGTGCCTCCCTCTGGTAGCCTCCCACCTCACATCTGCTAAAATAATTTCTGAAAACTCCAGTTTAAGAAGAATTAGGTAATATATTACCACGCGTCTCCAAGTCAAGTATCCTCCCTAGAACTTTTGTCCATTCATTCAACAAATATTTGAGCACCCACCAGGAGCACCCATGCTTAACAAATCTGGGGTTTAATCATATCTCGGTTTTAGCACCTTTTCCTGGTGCATAAGCTGCAACATGACTGTCAGTTACACATTTTCGGTATATTCTGTTCCTCTTTGGAGATTCTAGAACCTTATGAGTAAGTGTTGAACAGGTATTTGAAAATTCAGAATTACTGTGGGGTTGCTCTGTCGGGTTTTATTCCAAAGTTAATGGCCTTCCTGATGTTTTTAGAGTAGGTTGTTCCTTTTGTAAGGCAAAGAGGCTTTTAAAATACTTTTATAGTCAGGTGATGGGAAATGCTGGAAAATGCTGCCTTTCACTTTTCCAATGACGAACTGTGATTCAGAGTCAAGATTGCACAGAGGCAGCAAGAAGGCAGGGCGACCAGGGGTGGTGGCAGGTGGACGAGGTCACACAGGTGCTGTGCACAGTGTCCCTTGCCAGCTTTTAGCCAGCACAATCTCCCCCTGGGATCAGGTTTCAACATTTAAGTTCTGAATAAAGTCTCCCCTCCTCAAAAGAATTGAAAACCACATTGGTTTCGAGACTTGTTATTTCTAGGTCATTAAAATGAGGAATCCAGAAAAGCATATCCTCAACCTATCAAGGTTGATTTGCATAAATCTTGGGAAGATCACTGGGCATCTCTGCCTCGGTTTCCCAATTGACAAAATGGGCCCAGATCTAACCTAAATCTCCACCACAATGTAAATTAAACTCTTCATCTTCTGTAGTCAAAGAAAACAAAACAGCAGCACACTCTTCATTTTCTTGAAAGTCATTGTCAAACCCCAGGCTCTTATTTTTGAGCCTAATACATCCTAAGCCCCTTCTTTATGAGCCCACTGTCCCAGGTTTGAAATTTATGTGGTCTTACTTACTCCATTCCGCAGTATTTCTACTTAGCTTTTAAAAATTCTGGCCACAGTTAGGAATACACTGTACTGATTACAGTGAGAAATTCTCCTCATAATTCTCTTTACCCTCAAACTTTTTTTTTTTTTTAAAGATTTTGTTTATTTATTCATGAGAGACACAGAGAGAGGCAGAGACACAGACAGAGGGAGAAGCAGGCCCCATGCAGGGAGCCTGACTCAATACTCGATCCTGGGTCCCCAGGATCACACTCTGGCCTGAAGGCAAGTGCTAAACCGCTGAGTCACCCAGGGATCCCCCTCAAACTTTGTTTTTTGAATCAGATCTTCCCGATGTCCTGGAGTTCCCTTGGCCATACATAGTGTAAGGGAACTAATCGTTACCCTGCTCTCCCATGAAAGGATGAGTGTAATTGCCACCATGCCTCGGCCGTCAGCAAGAATCTGATTTATTGTGCCACAGATTATTTTCCTGTCGTGTGATCTAGTCTTACTCATACAAACCTGAGTTTCAAGATCTCCTTCTCAAATGGGTGTTAGGATAGGTGGAAATAGTTCCCGACTCAGTGTGGCAAGCAGCAGTCTGATGTGTCCTCGGCCCAAGCCACCAGCTCTAACTCACTGGCAGCCACTGTTTTTGGACGGGCTGCCGTGTTAGCAGCTAGACACTCCGGCTGCGGCCGACCCTGCCTCGGGAGTGTCCTGCATCCGCCGCTTGCTATCTCCTGACTTAGAGCAAGACACTTAGATTCTCTGTACCTTGACTTCCTTGTATATAAAATGGGAGTCATGGTTGGAACTGTGTTGCCATCAAGGGTGAAATTAGATCATAAAGTGATTAAAATATCACCTAGCAGTGGCCAACTCCCGGAAGTCTTACTTACAATTATGACCCTAGGAATTGCTCACTAACCTAAGGGGAATACTGACTTTCTAATCATTTATGAATGTGCTGGGGCAGAGTCAATAAAATCTGGGTAAAATAAACTCATCTCGCCACAGCTTATCTCTTGAGGAGGATTCTAGCATTATTGACTGGTAACCTCTTATCCCCAAGCATTTGCTGTGTTCCTGGATACTCCACGTGAGCTGTCACCGGTTTGCAGGGGTTCGGTGAAGCAGCATTTGCAGGAGTGTCTGGAGCTGCATTTGCAGGAGTGTCCGGGAGCTGCATTTGCGGGGGTACCCGGGAGCTGCATTTGTGGGAGTCCCCGGGAGCTGCATTTGCGGGGTCCCCGGGAGCTGCATTTGTGGGAGTCCCCGGGAGCTGCATTTGCGGGGGTCCCCGGGAGCTGCATTTGTGGGAGTCCCTGGGAGCTGCATTTGCAGGGGTCCCCGGGGAGCTGCATTTGCGGGGGTCCCCGGGAGCTGCATTTGTGGGAGTCCCCGGGAGCTGCATTTGCGGGGTCCCCGGGAGCTGCATTTGCAGGCCCAGAAGCTCTCCTTAGGCTCAGCGCAGCAGGGCCACACTGTCCCGGGCTCCAGGGGTCAATAGTTACTAACGTTTCTTTCCTTCATCTGCCCACGGCCCGCGGCTGTTCTTGCTCCGCCTTTCATAAATTGAGGTGCTCAGGAAGTGTTGAAGGATTGCGAGCTGTCGTCTCCCTTTTGGGGACGGAAACGGAGCAGCGTCCCATTTTCTGGGCTCCCCACCTTTGGAAGCAGGGTGGTTTCTTCTTTCTGATCGTCTGTGTCCTCATCTCCGCTGCAGCAGTTGGAAAACAAAACCTGCCCTGCGTAAGCCGTCGCCGCGATGGCCTCGGGGACAGGCTCCTCCTGGGTGCGCGGGGTGCGCGGGGTGCGCGGGGTGGCCGAGCCGCGCAGGTGCCTGCAGGTGGGGGCCCGACTCCCGCGCGGCCGGACGGCCCAGGAGCGCCACCTCGTGGGCACCCCGATTGCGGCCTCGCAGCAGGGGCCGCCCACCTCCCTCCAGGATTCTCCTTTCCCGTTTCAGCGCCTGGGGAAATGGGACCAAAAATTAGATTCCAGATAATTTAAAAATGACTGTCAGGCAGACTTATTATGAAGAATCTACTTCTGGCTTTACATAGGGCAAGTGCCTTTTAGCTGCTCCAGGTTTCTATCGAAGTGGTAGCTCTTGCGCGGTTAGGCCAAGTCTGCATTTTACAGGCATTGGTAAAAAAGAAAATGTTGGATGAGCACTGGGTGTTATGCTATATGTTGGCAAATTGAACTCCAATAAAAAAAAATGTTAGTCTGTTACAGTCTAGGTAGTACATCAAAGGAATGAGAATTTCCTTTTTTTTTCTTAGTCCAATTTTAAGAAGTTTTTTTTTTTTTGCATGAATTTTAAAAAATAATGGCAAAGTCTTTGAACTGAAAGTGTCATCAGCATCACCCAGTAGCTCGTTAGAATAGAATCTCAGTCCCTGTTCCAGCCCTACTTACAGCATTAGGATCTGCGGCGGTTCGTGGCTACCTTGACAGGTAGAAGTGCAGGTGACCAGAGTGACATGGAAGACCTGTGATTTTGTCCTTACTCTGGTGCTTCCTGACATGTCTCAGCCATGTGATCACATCCCTTCAGCCTCAGTGGCCCACATGTGACACAAGATCATGGGTTCCTGCCTTGTCTGCTCCTGGCCCAGCTGAGGGACAACTAAAAACATGCACAGCAGGTCACCTTGAACATGGGGAAAACCTGTGCAAATGTCAGGGGAAACGATGAGTGAGAATTCTTACATTTCATACTCAGCCATCACTGGATAATGTGCTTTCCATCAGCTACATCAGCAGCAGAGCAAATGTTCACCTAAAACCTTCATCGTGCTTCACATGGTGTCTGGTCAGATCCCACCAAGTTTTCATGGGTCTCTTTGTTTTTTTTGTTTTTTTTTTAAAGATTTTATTTATTTATTCATAGAGACACAGCTAGAGAGAGAGAGAGGCAGAGACACAGGCAGAGGGAGAAGCAGGCACCATGCAGGGAGCCTGATGTGGGACTCGATCCCAGGTCTCCAGGATCACACCCCGAGCTGCAGGCGGCGCTAAACCGCTGCGCCACTGGGGCTGCCCTCATGGGTCTCTTTGAAAGGCTAGTCTTTCCAGAGTGCAGAATAATGAAATGCCTTCCTGGGGTCTCAGAACTGTTTCCCCTCTTGAGCCCAGGATGGGGTGCAGTCGGTAGTCAATGGAGCTTGTTGATGAAACTGCTGATTATCCCTCAGCAAGGTCCAAACACTGGCCTGATGTCCTTCACACAAATCCTTTTATGATAATCAGATTATGTGCATCATTAGAGACTGACACAGCTACAGGAAGACTCTATCATCACTAATAAATACCAATATTCATTAAGGAAACAGACTCCTGATGGCTGAGAAATCCTTTGGTAGTGCTCAGGGATCGAAGTTAGTGAGGTTATTAGCTGTATACAAATATTCCCTTAACCTTGAAATGGGGCAAAGGCAAATAAAACACAGTAGCAAGATATTACCCTCTTTTCCTTGCACACATTTTATTTTTTTATTTTTTTTAAGATTTTATTTATTTATTCATGAGACACACACACACAGAGGCAGAGACACAGGCAGAGGGAGAAGCAGGCTCCATGCAGGGAGCCCGACATGGGACTCGATCCCAGGACTCCAGGGTCGTGCCCTGGGCTGAGGGCAGGTGCTAAACTGCTGAGCCACCCAGGCTGCCCTCTTGCACACATTTTAAAAGCAAAACCAACAGCCAAGAAGCTGTTGGAAAATAAATAGATGAAATTTTAGAAAAACATATCAGCTGAAAGCCTGAGGATGCTGAGAGATGTTAAGCTCCGTGTTGCCCCAGGCCCGTGTGGCTCCTGTTCCAAAGAAATGGTAGTGATTGTCCAGTAGTAAAAGCAAAACATGGAGAAAAATTTCTTGCACGATTCTCCACTGAACCGAGGCACAACAATATTCAACTCAAATTAGGGCAGACTGTCACATTGTCTGCAATTTGTGAAATTATGGACCTTTTTGCTCCTAATTTACTAAATATAGGGAAAATGTGCTGTTTTCTTCTTACTAGATTCTAATTAGCAGTGTTTTCTCTAATCATTTAAAAGAACTCGGACTGTCAGTGCTTCAAAATTACTTTCCTTAAAGTTAAAATGTAGCTATGAGGAGTAACTTTATACAGGAGGGAAAATACACATTCAGGCCTACACCTAAAAAGATAGCCTGTCAGTCAGGACATTGAAAGCAGGCCTTAGCAGAGCGCACGTCATCTCTGAAAACCTGACCATCCCCGATGCTGCCTGTCGGTGTATTATAAGGATGCATTTAATAAGAGAGTACAAGAAACATGATGTTACCTTTTTACTTCTTTTTTCAACTTTTTACCTTTAAAAATTTCAAATCAAGAGGGAAAAAATGCCAGAATATGTAACACTATTCTGTTTTATTTTATTTATTTTTATTTTATTTTTATTTTGTTTCTTTGTTTTTTTTTAATAATAAATTTATTTTTTATTGGTGTTCAATTTGCCAACATACAGAATAACACCCCATGCTCATCCCGTCAAGTGCCCCCCTCAGCGCCCGTCACCCATTCACCCCCACCGCCCGCCCTCCTCCCCTTCCACCACCCCTAGTTCGTTTCCCAGAGTTAGGAGTCTTTATGTTCTGTCTCCCTTTCTGGTATTTCCTACCCATTTCTTCTCCCTTCCCTTCTATTCCCTTTCACTATTATTGATATTCTCCAAATGAATGAGACCATATAATGTTTGTCCTTCTCCGATTGACTTACTTCACTCAGCATAATACCCTCCAGTTCCATCCACGTCGAAGCAAATGGTGGGTGTTTGTCATTTCTCATGGCTGAGTAATATTCCATTGTATACATAAACCACATCTTCTTTATCCATTCATCTTTCGATGGACACCGAGGCTCCTTCCACAGTTTGGCTATCGTGGCCATTGCTGCTATAAACATCGGGGTGCAGGTGTCCCAGCGTTTCACTGCATCTGTATCTTTGGGGTAAATCCCCAACAGTGCAATTGCTGGGTCGTAGGGCAGGTCCATTTTTAACTCTTTGAGGAACCTCCACACAGTTTTCCAGAGTGGCTGCACCAGTTCACATTCTCACCAACAGTGTAAGAGGGTTCCCTTTTCTCCGTATCCTCTCCAACATTTGTGGTTTCCTGCCTTGTTAATTTTCCCCATTCTCATTTGTGTGAGGTGGTATCTCATTGTGGTTTTGATTTGTGTTTCCCTGATGGCAAGTGATGCAGAGCATCTTCTCATGTGCGTGTTGGCCATGTCTATGTCTTCCTCTGTGAGATTTCTGTTCATGTCTTTTGCCCATTTCATGATTGGATTGTTTGTTTCTTTGGTGTTGAGTTTAAGAAGTTCTTTATAGATCTTGGAAACTAGCCCTTTATCTGATACGTCATCTGCAAATATCTTCTCCCATTCTGTAGGTTGACTTTTAATTTTGTTGTTTTAACAGAAACACTAATACCCATCTACCTTCCTAATAGTGGTTAACATAGTTACATGCTGACCGTATTTATGCTCTCTCACTTTCCACCGCCTGCTGCCCTCCCAAACAAGGAGCTGCTCTTAAATAGCCTCAGTAAAATGACCAAATTCAGGACAATTTAACATTGATAATATTCCCACCTAGTACACAGTCCTGGCTGGACTTTTGCCACTTGTCCCAGGGATGCCCATCATAACATTTTCCCCTTGATCCTGGATCTGATCCAGATTCGCACGTTGCATGGAACTGTGATAGCACCCTCTGGTGTCCTTTCAAATGGAAGACCTCCACGTTTCGTCTTTTAATAAATTAACATTTTCGAAGAGCACAATGCTTCCTCACAATGCAATTGTGAGACTGTGCAATAACTGATGGCTTTCACAGAGCATCACACAAGTAGGTACCCGGTGGTGACTTGCTCCTTTATTAGTGGGGTAACTGACCACGTGATTGAGGTGATGTCTGCAGAGTCTTTCTTTGTAATGAACCCGTCATTTCTAGCACAGCCGGGAGAATTAATAAATTCTGCTTCCCAGTAAATTTCGGCGTCCATTCAGTTGCCTGATCAGTTATTACTGCTTTGGACAAAATGATGATTTTTCTAGCTTTTTAAAATGTCTTTACATGTATTAATTGGAATTCTACTATAAAGTAAAGTTTCTCTTCCACCCTCTTTATGTATTTACCCATGTATGTCTTTGTGAACATCAGTAGGGGTTCACAGGTTGTTTTGATACAGTTGGTTATTACTTCTCACTCTCACTATTCATTTTGATGCTCTAATCGTTCCACCTTTGCCCAGTGGGCAGCCCCTTCAGTCTCACTCCTGGGCTTGTGTGTGTGTGAGTGCCACTTATTCTTTAGCCCTTAGCATATCTGTATTGAAGTTCTTTTCTTTTTTTTCCTTTTATTTATTCATGTGAGACACAGAGAGAGGCAGAGACACAGGCAGAGGGAGAAGCAGGCTCCATGCAGGGAGCCTGATGTGGGACTCGACCCTGGGTCCCCAGGACCACACCCTGACCTGAAGGCTGGCGCTAAACTGCTGAGCCATCTGGGATGCCCTGTATTGAAGTTCTTAATTCAAGTCACTGCCCAAATGACAAACTTTATTCTTAAATCAGATCTTTTTTTTTTAAACTATTGCTATGTCCCAGTTACTATCCAACACATGGTCCAGTGGGAAACCAGACCATTACTTCAGCCTTTACATACAGTAAAGATTATTGTAAGGGGCACCATGGGAATGTCAAAGCAAAGCCCTTTATTCCCTTGGGTTGACTAAAGAAGCTCCTGGGAGAAAGTTTATCACCTCCTAGATGTGAAAGATGATTAGAAGTAAATGTGGAGGGGTAAAGGAAGAGGCACAATGGTCCAGGCTAAGGGAAGTACCTATGTCTGAGGAATTCCCACCCTCTGGGGAGCCTGTCAGAAATAGCAACAATAGGACCCCATCCCGAACCAGTGAACTCAGGATCTCCGGTGGGGAGAACAGTCCTAGGGTCCATACATTTTAATTTCCATACATAGCTTCTAGAGAATTTATCATGAGAAATGGTGTCATATGGCATGGAGCATAAACCTTCACAACTAAAATTTTTAAAATTCCATTTTATTTTATAGGATTTTGAACTCAACAACGAACTAAAGATGAATGTCCTAAATTTGCTAGAAGAAGTTTTACGAGACCCAGACCTTCTTCCCCAGGAAAGGAAAGCCACGGCGAATATCCTGAGGTAAAACACAGTTGCAGGTTCCTCCTAATGACATTGGTTGCTTTGTGCTGTGTTCTAGAAAATAAGATCCTATTCGACCAGAAAGGAGTATCTTAGATTCCTGGGAGCAGTCGGGATTCTGCTGTCACTGTCAAATGTTACATATCATCTTCTCTCTTCTGGGGGCAGGTTGGTGTCTGCTGCCTCGGGAAGACTTGGCCTGGGAACATAACTTGTGTGGAGACAGGAGTGCAGTTGCTCCTCTCGGTGTGGCCAGACAGTGGTTCACTGCAGCACCAAAAGTGAAAAGGAGGAAGCCTTAAAGGATCTCTCCTGTGACCCCAGCAGGCATTGCAGACAGATGTTTTCCTACTATTGGTTCTAGTTGTTGATTGTAAGCTTGGGTATATGAGCAGGGTTGTAGCATTTCTGTGACAGTCCTGTGCCCCTGGCTTGTGGATGTGCCACCATATAGTAGTTATATGTTTTCTTTAGCTTGTTTCACAGGTTCTAGGCCAGTTTTACTGACAACTTCTCAGGTTAGGATTCCCAGCATCATGTAGGTTGTATAAAAGCTTGTAGGTGTCATAAAAGCTTGAACTTTGGGTTTCCCACGAGAGACTGTTTGTTTCTGTCATTACACCCAGAATTCAAGCAGGTAACAAACTTTTCTATAGTTTCTTGAACTGATGGGCGAACTTTTTTCTAGGCCATTCTATGGGAGAAGGATACCCATCAGGGATTTTGTGCAGACATTTTAGTTACAGCTTTCCACCTGATGCATGGCCATATCATCTGTCCCCACATAGGGATGAGAAGCCCAGCATCTATCTGCTAGACCTGATACTGCTTTATCATTTTGACTTCTAGTTTCATCTTCATTTATAATCTCTTGAAGAAGTCCTTTCTTTCTTCTAACCTTGACTATACTGTTTCTTTGTTATTCAGAAGGGAGTCTATCTTAGCTCTACCATGTTTTTGGAAGTCACTCTAATGCAGGGATGCTGGATTTTGGTCTGTGACATTTTAGCAATTGGCTCATGAGTTATTTTTAGTACCATCAGTTCAAGATTCCATCACCAGACCCTTCTTTGGTTTAGGGGCTCTTCTGGGAGTTTATCTTAAGGGAGTTAGTCCTTAAGATAAATCCTATTTACCATCCCAAGTCTTTATTATTTATCAGGTTTAAGACATGCGCATACTTTTTGTTGAATAAATGACCTGAGAATTAGAGGTGTGGGATCAATAAGAAATAGAAATTTTAGTAGATGGTACAGTTGGGACCATGACATGGAGCAGAGTCTGATTCTAACTTTTGCAGCATTCACAGGTATAATCTTGGTTCCGACACTTGGAGATGCCAAGTTTCTCAATGAGTCTAAAACTCAGTCCCCTCATTTGTAAAATGAGGCTAATGATACCTACTATTGAGTTGTTATGACAATTACATGATATAATATGTACAAAGAGCTTAACACAATGCCTGAAACATAAATGGCACTCATTTTACTGCTACACTTGTTATTATTATTTTTATTTACTCTGACAGTAACTCTTAGGAAAAATATTTTCTTCCATCAAGCTAATATGGCACAAGTAAAACCAAGCTAGGTCTTAATTAAACTCAAATTTCCTCAGGCTTCTTCACCTTGTCTCTACAAAAGAGATCATAATAACACTAAAAGCCAATTTAATATTGCACAAAGATATGAATGCAATAAAAAAAAGAATTCAAATGTATACTTCAAGTGGATGAATTCTTTGACATGGGAATTATATCTCAATGTAGTTGTTACACAAAAAACTATAGTCATAACCCACTTGCTATTTTGCAAGAGGAAAAAAAGAAGTAAAAAAACAAAACAAAAATACAGTTCTACTGATGGGATGCTCCCAGCTGTCCACTCACACTTCTGACCTCTTTCAAAGTCTTCCCAAGAATTCCAGAAGTCCCAAGAACTGTGTGCTAGGAGCAAACCCAGTCTTTTTTCTGCCTTAGCATCTTAATTCAGGTTCACTGCCCAAATACCACCCGAGGGAGAGACTTTATCAGTGCCACCATTGTTTCTGTCAAGAATGCTTTGTCCTGAAGATGGCGCCGAAGGCGAAGAAGGAAGCCCTTGCCCCTCCCAAAGCCGAAGCCAAAGCAAAGGCTTTGAAAGCTAAGAAAGTGGTGCTGAAAGGCATGCACAGTCACCCACACACACACAAAAAGAAGATCTGTACCTCACCTACATTCGGACGACCCAAGACCCTGCGTCTATGAAGGCAGCCCAAATATCCTTGAAAGAGCGCCCCCAGGAGAAGCAAGCTTGATCACTGTGCTATCATCAAGTTCCCCCTGACTACCGAGTCAGCCATGAAGAAAATAGAAGACAACAACACACTTGTGTTCATTGTGGATGTCAAGGCCAATGAGCACCAGATCAAACAGGCTGTGAAGAAGCTCTATGCCATTGATGTGGCCAAGGTCAACACCTTGATCAGGCCTGATGGAGAGAAGAAAGCATATGTTCGACTGGCTCCTGACCATGATGCTTTGGGTGTTGCCAACAAAATTGGGATCATCTAAACTGAGTCCAGCTGGCTATCAGTCTAAATCTAAATTTTTTCACACACACAAAAAAAATGCTATGTCCTCTAAAGCCATTATTTCCCTATCAAAAAGCTGACAAAGATGCCACCTGCCTTAGGGATCTAAGCCAGACGGGCCCCAGAACAGCCTCACTCAACCCAGAGTCTTGGTGTTGGTCTTTTCCATCTTTGGTGAAAATAGCTCCTTTGGCTCCATCTTTTACCATCACAATTCAAAATCCACCCAAAGAGCCTGCAGGGAATAGATATTTACACCATCCATTCTCCCCGCCCCCTGACCTATCTTTTTTCCCATGAGGCCAAGACAAAAGTCTTTGTTTAGCCCTAAGTACAACTAAGGCAGACAGATACCAGTGGGGTGAGCAGCCCTTTGGCTTAGCAGACAGCCATGCCCTGAGTCCCTCTTGGGTCAGCTGGGTCTCCTAGGCACTCACTTATCTTCCCAACAAGTAAGTGAATATATTTGTGCAAAAAAATAAATAAATAAATAAAATCCTGTGGTACAAGAAAACTGACCTTTGATTGAAGCTCTCCTGCCAAGTAATTCATCCCACCTGTGTTAAGTTTCCCAGTCCCTGCCCCAGCATACACGATTGTGATTAGAGGAGGAAGGTACAGTAATTTGTTAGGATTTTTGATAACTTACCATACAGATGCTTATGTTTATATGTATGATACTTACATATTTATATTTTAAAAATCATGTCAGAATGATTACAAAGTAGAATAGGAAGGAAGACCTCTATATAACCATCACCAATGAAATACCATCATTCATGAAATCTCTTTGTGAAAAAATCTCATCATGGAGTTTTTGAAAAAGAAACAAATCAAAAGGATTTTTTAAAAGATTTTATTTATTTTTTTGACAGAGAGAGAGAGAACACAAGCAGGGGGAGCGGCAGGCACAGGGAGAGGGAGAAGCAGGCTCCCTGTGGAGCAGAGAGCCCAATGTGGGACTCCATCCCAGGACCGTGGGATCATGACCTGAACCGAAGGCAGATGCTTAATCAACTGAGCCACCTAGGCACACATCAAAAGGATTATTTAAAAATTATCTGAAAATTGTAACATACGATAATTATACGAAATGATAATAATTATTATGGAAAATTATAAAGATGTTTCCCTCCCTCCCTTCCTTCCTTCCTTCCTTCCTTCCTTCCTTCCTTCCTTCCTTCCTTCCTTCCTTCCTTCCTTCCTTCCTTTCTTTCTTTCTTTCTTTCGAAAGATTTCATTTATTGATTCATGAGAGACACAGAGAGAGAGGCAGAGGGAGAAGCAGGCTCCATGCAGGGAGCCCAGTGCGGGACTGGATCTCAGGACTCTAGGATCACACCCAAGGCTGAAGGCAGGCACTAAACCGCTGAGCCACCCAGGGATCTCCTGTTCATTTATTTCTTTTTTTTTTTTAAGATTTATTTATTTATTCATGACAGAGAGGGGGAGAGAGAGAGAGAGAGAGAGAGAGAGAGAAAAGCAGAGACACAGGAGGAGGGAGAAGCAGGCTCCATGGCGGGAGCCCGACATGGGACTCGATCCCGGGACTCCAGGATCGCGCCCTGGGCCAAAGGCAGGCACCAAACCGCTGAGCCACCCAGGGATCCCTCATTTATTTCTTAATCTGGAAGCAAACAGGGAATTATTTCCAACCCAAACCGGGAGATTTTAGTACTAAAGGTTTCCATGCATGTGTGGACATCTGACTTCAGAGCATACGTAGCCATGGGCTCAAGTAAGCCTGGAAGGAAGAAAAGCCATGTGCAAGAAAGCCAAGGAAGGAAAAGTACCAGAAGGTACCAGAAGGGGAAGTAACAAGTGATAAGACCATTCACAAAGTGAGGAGGAGCAGAGACGGAGGTAGGTTATGCCATGGGCATAAGCCGGCCACTCTCAGTAGCAAGCAGGAAGCCCAGAGAGTGTGGATCAGTCTTCAGACAGAGGCCAATTGCTCTTGGCTCTGTTTTTAAGATTTCTACTGTTGATTTCTGATTTCTATCTGTTTCTACTGTTTGATTTCTGCTGTTGAAAAAGGACTTTTCCAGTCATAGAACTTGAAAAATCCCATTTCCTTTTAAATTTTTTATTTGGCATTTCATTTATAAATGCAGATATTAAGTTGATCATGCCAACTGGGAGATGTGAGAGAAACCCAGTATCCCAGAGTGTCTGTCAAAGCACTATGGCAGTCAGGAGACTAGGAGCAAGTCCATCCTCTATTGGAACTGGGCCAGAGATAGAGGGGCCTTCACATCTAAGGGAAAATTTGTGAATATCCCCCCCAGTGAATACAAGTTGTGGTTGCGAGAGATAAAGACATATCACATTGTAGTTAAATGTAACCCTGACATTAGAGATGTATATGCAGTCAAGCTGTCAAACAATGAGATATGAACATGAACTGTATGCAAACATATATTACATTTATACAGTAAACTGAAAGCTTCCAATAATAAACCTGCTTCTGTCTCACGTAGTCTCACAGGGGTTACTTTCTGATGAAGAAACTTAATTGGCATATCTAGTTTTTTGTCTTGTTTGTGAATAAAAACCTCCGATCAAGACTTCTATTTCTAAAATACTACTTCCTCTCCAACATTGTCTGACTAGGTGGCTTCTGAATCTCTGTAGATGTAGATTTTGGTAGACAAGGAACATGCCGAAAGATGAGAAAAAAAAAAAAAAACAAAACAACAAAGTCTGACCTCATGGGTGGTCAGCTGGAATAGGTTCAGGTCATGAAAAGGTGACCCCCAAGCCTCACAAAGCCCCAAGCAACAAAGATAGGCACTTGGGAAAAGAAAAAATGGTAGATAATTTAACATGACCAGAACACATCTTGAAACATTAGTGTGAGATCACCAAGGAAAGGAACATTTGATAGAAGCTAACTAACTCCTTGACCACTTCTTTCCAAGGAAAGACTATTGCCCAGCCTCGTAAAGAAAGATCTTTTCCATGGGTACACATAGTTATGTGGCCACCAATCTCTCTCCAGGAACCTAGACTACCCTGGAAAGAATGACATAAGCTTTGGGAAAGAGTCACTTTTCTCCCTTGTGTGCAATCCTTAAGGGTGATTTAACAGTCTTTGGAGAAAGACTTGAGTTTGCTTATATTTTCCTCACCTTAATCTGCCTTTTATCATATGATGAGTATTTCTCTCTGCTCACAAATAATACGGCTCATTGCTGGCCAGAGTTCTGCTACTCCTGTCATCTAGAAGGAATCTTCTCCCTGGCAAACAGCCAAGAGCTTTTGTAAGAGAGAAAGATAGAGGGAAGAGACTGGACGTTTTGGGATGTGTTCTGTGCTGGATACTCAGAGAGGTGCCTTTTTACACTTGCCTAGGACAAGCAAGGGCAGCAGGACAGCACAGCTGACCAAACGTTTGGGCAAGTTAGTTCCCTTGAGCTTTGGTTTCCTCATCTGTAAAATGGAGATCAGAATGCTTACTTTGAAGGCATATTTTTATGATACGAGAGAGTGTGTATCAGGTGGCTCACACGTGGCTGGAGTGTAGCAGGTATATAGTAACCCATCTCTGTTGATTTCATATTTTTGAAGGGGTGGTTTTGTTTTCATCAATTCAGAGCACAACGGAACATCACATTGTAATTTCTTTGAAAACTGCCTTCTTCCAGCAGACAGGCTACGTGACCTGGGACTGTTTAAACATTTTAGTACTTTTAATATGCAATTGTGCCTTCATCTTGGAAAACTTAAAATGCTTGGCCCTGATGGTAAGTTATATAATCAGTATAATTCTCCTGGACTCTGAACTTCTGTTGGACATGAAATATCTCTCCCACTCTGAAACCAGCACCCATTTCAGGGTTAATTAACTTATGCATTTATTCAGTCATTCATCACTGAAAAAAAAATATTGAGAGCTGAATAACTGTGTGTGGGGTGCTACAGCACCAAATGCATCTCAGGGAAGTCCATCTGGGAGAGAGAAGAGTTTACCTGCTGGCTTCTGCCTCCCATTGCTCAAATTCTTGACACCCGCACCCCCCCAACCCTTGCACTTCTGGTCTACGTGTACACAGGGAGGAGGTGGCTCTGCATCTTCTGCTTTGGCATCAGCAGGGAAGGGGCAGGGTGGGTGGTTGAGGAATGTGGATGGGGCCCCCAGGCCTCTTGGGATCCCCCACTGACAGTATTGCAGGATGCCTGAACTCACGGCACTGGTCCTCTCATGCACAGGCTTGCTTTGATGGTGGGTGTTTCGACTACCACCGTGTAGGTAACAAGTTGGCTCCCTGGGATAAGTCAGCCCTCTCGATGATCCTCCTGTGCCTTTAACTGTGTGTTTTCCTGTTTCTTTGATTTCTCATCTCCAGGTCATGTCTCTGCAACCTCCAGCAGGCACCACAGCCTAGTGGACCCAAACCTTCCAACTTGCCAGCCAGGAAAAGTTGACATTTCATTCCTGGCGTGTCTGTTGTCTTTTCATGGAGGACATTTTTATTTATTTTTTAGGGCCCTTTCACAAGATGATCAAGATGACATCCACCTAAAATTAGAGGATATAATTCAACTGGTGAGTCCAGCCATGGTCCCATCCAGCACAATTATGTGCAGACTACTTCTCAAAGGCAAGCAATATTATGCCCATAACTGGTAACTGGGTGCTTGACCGTAGTTCAATGAACCGTAGTTTATGGTTCAAGGAAGCACCATGAGATTAACTAAATTTGACTTGGGGCTTAGCAGTTGGTCCATACTGTTAATGTTGGCTGATACTTCTGAGCCTTTTACCATTTTCTTCTGAGCCTTTTACCATTTTCTTCATAGCTAGAATCTCTGATGGACTTTGTACTGGAGTAGCTGTGGTGAGCTGCTGGGCACCTGCTCTAGGCGTGTTTCATTCCCACTTTCCTCTCTTGCAGACAGACTGTCCGAAGGCTGAGTGCTTTGAGACCTTGTCAGCCATGGAGCTGGCTGAGCAGATCACCCTCCTGGACCACATCATCTTCAGAAGCATTCCCTACGAGTGAGTGCAGCCCTCACAGCTGTAGGCCCCCTCGGACGGGATCTGTGCACTTAGAGCTGCCATTGTTCCTAAGGCAGATGTAGGCACCAGAGGTGTGAGGTCTTCATCCTACGATTGTTTGATCCGTACTTCAATGACTTTTGGTCCCAGTTTATGTTAGAAATATTGAGTTGGAAATACTGGGGGCTGTCCAGATGGCTACTCTTATGTTTCTTTATGTTTAGTGGTCCCCATGGCATGTGAATTTCTTTGTACCCTCACATCCTTGCATTATAGAAACCTCAGTATGGCTCCAACAGTGGTTCTCAGACTTCATGGTGCCTAAAATCCTTTGGGAAACTTGTTAAAAATGTATATTCCTACATAGCCCCTGCAGAGATTCGGATTCTAGTAGGATGGAGGCCCAGGAAACCTTTTTCACTGAGAACCCCATTGAGAACTGAGTGATCTAAGACTATACTTTGAGAAGCACTGATGTTGGGTAAAATCTGTAAATTCTGCTTCAGTTACTCATTCACCTCCATGAATCAACAAGTATTGCTGAACTTTGAGTCTCTACAACAGTAGAGATAGATTCCCAAGATGGAGCTTTACCTGGGGTGTGTGTGGAGCAGAGAGCTGTGCTGTGTGAGCTGCCCTGTGGTGAGCGTCCATATGTATCAACACTTTCAGCTTCTCACATAGAGCACAAGGGGGCCCTCTGGCCCCTTCCAGCTGCAACAGTCAGTAGCTCCACAAGCAAGGCCTTTGTTTGGACATATGACAACTGATGGCACACGTCCTTGAAATAGCTAAATGAAGGGTAAAGGAGGGGCTGGGCAAGAGATACAAATGTGACCCATGTCATGGGTAGAGAAGGAGGGCATCATGATGATGTGGGCTCAGACATGGCAGTGGTCAGAGCTACAGCTATGTCAGAGAGGTAATAAGGGGCAGAAGATGCCCCTGCAGGGTTTTCTTTATGCATTGTATCTTCTCACCCTCCCCCTGTCTCTACCCATGAACAAGAAGGGAGGGGAGCAAAATGTGACCTATTGGCTATACAGGTGAATCCAGTAACTACTTGAAGACTTGAGGTAGAAACTACAGTGCCATGGGGTGCCTGGGTGGCTCAGTCGGTTAAGGGTCAACTCTTGATTTAGGCTCAAGTATGATCTCAGAGTCTTGAGATGAAGCCTCACGCCAAGCTCTGTACTGGGCATGGAGCCTGCTTGAGATTCTCTCTTTCTCCCTCTGCCCCTCCCCTCCTTGCATTCTCTTTCTGTCTCAAGAAAGAAGAAAGAAAGAAAGAAAGAAAGAAAGAAAGAAAGAAAGAAAGAAAGAAAGAAAGAAAGAAAGAAAGAGAGAGAAAAAAGAAAGAAAGGGAAAGAGAAAAAGAAAGAAAGAAAGAAAGAAAGAAAGAAAGAAAGAAAGAAGAAAAAAGAAAAGAAAAAAAAGAAAGAAATCACAGTGCCTCTGCCTGCTACCTCCTGACTCCCCTCTAGTGCAGTGGGGATTTAGTGGGGAGATGAGTGTGATCACCATAAAGGAAGAGAAAGAGCAAAGGCCAAACCCCCATGGTTGATCTCTTTCTGGGACTCTCCCTTCCACTCCTCTCCTCCCTGTGCTCTCTGGTGTGAACATCTACCAATTATTTTCATTTATGGAACTGGCACCCTTTTATGTCCAACAGCCTTACAGAACTTGAAGGAATAAAAAAAAAAAACCTTTGGCAGGGACTCAGTCAACATTTCTGAATTAAGAAATCCAGAGTCAGAGTAATTTCTTTCTTTATTTTTTTTTTTTTTTGAAAGATTTCGTTTATTTATTCATGAGAGACACAGAAAGGCAGAGACACAGGCAGAGGGAGAAGCAGGCCCCCAGGGGGAGCCTGACGGGGGACTGGATCCCAGGACCCCGGGATCACGACCTGAGCCGAAGGCAGATGCTCAACCACTGAGCCACCCAGGTGCTCCTGTGTCAGAGTCCTTTCATTTCAGGTTACATGTAGTCATGCCTATACAGAATACTTCCTGCATGCTCCAGTTTAGCTGTCCATTGCCTTCTGCCATCAGTGAAGTGAAGGAGCAGGGAGGTTATTCAGAAGACAGACCTTCTACTGGGCTGAGCTCCTACCACTGTAACTGCCTTCACCATATGATGTGGTAGCAGCAGTGTTCATTCAGCCTTCACTGTGTGTCCTGTTCTGGGCTCTGGGGAGAGCAAAGGAAAATCCCTGCCCATGGAATTGACATTGTCCTGGAGAATATCAGAGCAAAGTGGAGGAAAACACGTTATTCATCATTAACATTTTTCATAGTGATGGATTTTTCAGCCCTTCTACTAAGGCTTAAAAATTTTTTAAGCTGATCCAAGGAAAATAATCTGGGTTCCTGACTTGGTCCTTAGCCTCTTTACTCTTCTCGAATTGGTCATTGTGTTCCAATTTCAGAGAAGTCTTTATCATGATCTTAATAAGGACAGAGTTCCAAACCTTTATAAGAGAAAGGTGGAAATTGAAAACTATTTTTCGGGGATCCCTGGGTGGCTCAGCGGTTTCGCGCCTGCCTTTGGCCCAGGGCGTGATCCTGGAGTCCTGGGATAGAGTCCCACATCGGGCTCCCGGCATGGAGCCTGCTTCTCCCTCTCCTCTGCCTGTGTCTCTGCCTCTCTCTCTCTATCATTAATAAATAAATAAATAAATAAAAATAAATTAAAAAAAAAAGAAAACCATTTTTCTATTTGGCATCAAGCGGTAAAATCATGGAGATGAGCCAAAATTCATGTGAGAGGAACAAATTTAATGTATATAATATTCATGCTCATTGTTCGAGATTGTAGCCACCATTTAAAAAACTGAATTGGTTTTCTGTTCTCTTTTGCACTTACAGAGAATTTCTTGGGCAGGGGTGGATGAAGCTGGATAAAAATGAAAGAACACCTTACATTATGAAAACCAGCCAACACTTCAATGATGTGAGTAACCTAAAATTAAAACGTAAGGCATGTTATAGAAGATGAGTATCAGGGTCTTAAGACTTCTTCTCTAAAATTAAGCAAATCTACTACCCACTCTTTAAACAAAACTGACAAAATGTTTCTTTAAAAAAAAAAAATCCTGTATTTTCTCTAATTGCTCACAATGATGTAATAACTTCCAGTTAACTTCCAGACCTAAGAGATTCACTTTTGATAGTACCCAAGTCTGGTAAATGCCCAGTGACGCATAGATTGCTGCTCTATTGTTATAATCATCATTACTTTGTGGTTATACATTGACTAGTTCTAATAGCACATGTGTCCCTGGTCTCTAGTGGTGCTGGTGACAGTAAGGCTGGATTAGTAGAAATCATCCCCATTATTACCGAGCACTCAGGACACATGCATTCCATGGTTGGCAGGGACCCCTTGGAGCATAATTACAGTGTTACTGCAGCTGTGCACAATGGTGACCAGCTGTTGGTCCATCTCCCTGCCTTGCTTTTCTCCAGCAGTAAGACAGAGTTACTTTTATACCCACCAACTCCTAATTGGCTTTGTCCTAATGATTTTCATCCTTTGGCAGAACCACATAGGTGGGAGTGTCTTCAGGCCTATCTAGGGAAAGGGAAGGCTCCCTTACCAGTTCTACTAAAATACAGTAAGAGGAATAATGATGATGTTAAAAAAGACCATCAGGATTCCCCGTGGGCAAATTAGTCATCCAGCATCAAAATACAAAACAATAGTGTAGATTCCCTGCTTTGTGCAGGGTACTTGCAGAGTCTGTATTTACTGAATGAATGTTCTCGCATTCCTAAAGGACAGGACGCATGACCCCTCTAGGCTACTGTCTGAGAAGCAGAGCCCCTGCTGCAGAAAATAATTTTCTATGGTCTGTGCCATCCATACACTTGCGATACAATGGATAATCAAATCATAAGTTTCATCCCAGATTCCAGACCCTCACGTCTCCACTTGGATGGCTACTTGCACCGTGCCTTCAACAGATTGCAAATGGAACTCAGCATTAGTACCTCCTGGACCTGCCAAGCCTACTTCTTCATCTTACGCTATGTTCTTAGTCTTTCGTGGTGGCCCAGACCACGAACTCACCCAAGCACAGAATCTAAAGGTCATCTTTGACCCCTTCTCTGTCACCTACCCCACCTCACTCCTCAATATATTAGTGAGCTCTAAATCTACATATGCCCCAGACCCTTCTGTTCCTCTTCTTTCCTACTGCCATAACCTCGACTTGACCTTTCACCCTTTCTCCAGGAGCTCCTACATCACTATCTCCACGGTCATCTCATTGCCCCCAAACCCATTCTTCACACAGTGTCACGGAAATAACTTTTCTGAAAGACTGATTATAACACTTTCATGACAAAATCCTGTCAGTGACTTCCCCTCACCTTCAGGATGCAGTTCTAGCTACTCAACATGGCCAACATGGCCCTGCCTACTGGGCATCTGTGTCTCTCTCGAGGCTTCCCTGTGCTCCTTAGACAACTGCCAGGTCCTTTGTTACACCTCACCTTCTACCTCTGTCCCTCTCCAAATGTTCTTCTCCTTTAATGGAAAGCAGTGGCTAATTCGTGCCCATCCTTTAGGACTCAGTGCAGGGATGACCTCTTTCTGGAAGCCTCCTCTCTACTAGCCAGATGCCCCCTGCTATCTCCAGGTCCTCAAATCTTCCATGCAGACTTAGCTTTGTATTTCACTACATGATACTTGTCTGTGTCTGCCTCCCTTCACCTTTCCACCTAACTAGGCTCAGTACCTTGAAGTCAAGGATGCTGATTTATTTGTTTTTCCTGTTCTCAGAACCTAAAGAATGCCTACTCCATTCTAGGTGCTCAACACAAAATAATTTTTTAATGAATATGTACAGTGATAATTCTGAGACATCTGAAATACCTATGGAATGGTCAGAGAATCGGTATATTTGCCAAATAAAGTGTATGGATATAAGATTACAGACCCTGCGTTCCCTTTGTTAGTAATCAGCCCTCAACTGTTCTTTTCCTTTCTTTATTCTAAGTGTTGAGCTGCTCCAGCTGCTTCTTTTTCTCTTGGTTTCAACTGATAGAATTATGGTACTTAGCCTTGAAACTATAGGTCCTATTAACTCTGGTGGGAAAAAGATCCAGTGAGATAAGATGGAGTAAGTGTTATCTCTTCCTCTGTCCCTAAATGTGTCTGGCTTGAGAGCGGATCCGGTTAGAGTTTGATTTGACTGGGGGTAAATATGTTTTCTTATAAGAAGTAAGTGGGGCTTCCTGGTCCCCACGTGTCAGGGGCGGAGAAACATGTGGAGAGGCTCCAAGGAGTGAAACCCATAACCCATGAAGGTTGCCATTCCTCAGGGGTTAGCTCATTCTTTTCCATTTCCTCAGTGATTACTGGAAATAACTCCTGCATCAAAATTACTGATTAAAAAAATGACCTGGTCCCCCAACACGTTGATGCCAAACAATCCCTCTGTCTGCTTCGAGGATGAACAGATTCCCATTAGTTTCTTATTATTATTATTATTATTACCACACACACTTTAGTCTTTTAAGAAGGTTGGTATCTAAATAGGAACTTTGATCTCCATCCCTCTCGGCACCTATTTTCCTGACAGTTCTATGGTTAATTAGGCACTTTGCCTGAATGCGTTCCTTTGGCTCTTAGCTGGCGTCTCTTGGCTTTTCCATTGTCTCAGATGAGTAACCTGGTGGCCTCCCAGATAATGAACTATGCGGACGTCAGCTCGCGGGCCAACGCGATAGAGAAGTGGGTGGCCGTGGCGGACATCTGCCGATGCCTGCACAACTACAACGGCGTGCTGGAGATCACCTCAGCCTTAAACAGAAGTGCCATCTACCGGCTGAAGAGAACCTGGGCCAAGGTGTCCAAGCAGGTGAGCGCCTGCATGCCACCCAGCCTGCTGCGGAGAGGAGAGGCCCAGAGGAACAGTACTAATTAGGAAATAATTAACTCAATTGAGCAGCTCAGTTGCCAAAGAAAGGGGCCAGTGTGGGTAATTACTGCGTTCTTATCACTTCGTTGATGCCACTCATGTGCCCTTCTAATTGGTTAATTTGAAAAACAAATGCAACCCAAAACATGCATTAAAACATACACAGGGCACTGGGTGCCTAGGTGGCTCAGTTGGTTAAAGGTCTGCCTTTGGCTCAGGGCATGATCCCAGGGTCCCGGGATTGAGCCCACATCGGGCTCCCTGCTCAGTGGGGAGCCTGCTTCTCCCTCTGCCCCTTACCCTGCTCACCCGTACCCAGGTGCACACACTCTCTCTCTCAAATAAAATCTTAAAAAATAAAAGCAAAACATATAGGGGGACAGCCTCAAATGGTGTGGTTGATAGTCAGGAGTTGTTTCCTGATTGAGGGAAGACACCTTGATTCCAATGAACAGAGCGATGTCCTGCGGGTCCACTCTTTCTCCCCAAAGTAAGCAAAGAAATGCCATAGGGCCTCAGTGTTCACTTTTTTTAGTTGTTTTCTTTGGTGATTTATGTAGTAAAGTTTTGTCGTAATGACTTAGGTGTGCAGAAAACGTTCTTAATTTTCTTTTAATTAGACTCAGCTTGTTCATGCCTGTCGTTTTCATTCAGTATTTTTAAGATTCAAATGAAATCACGATCTCCCCTTTGCCCTTTCTCCCGGCCTTCTTCCCAGGTGTTGGGGGGTGTTGAGGGGAGGGCTCCTCTGGGCTTCTGGGAGCTCACATGCACCCACTGGTCTCCTGTTGTAGTCTTCTGCTGGTTGGTCACCGGGTGCAGGCTGCTGTGAATTGCATGTGCCCGTTGTATGTGTGTTCCTGCCTGGCCTGTCCAGAACAGGGTGGCTTAGCTGATCTCCCCTCCCGTTGGGCCCTCCCTGGCTCTCCCTGGCTCCTCCGAGCTGGATGTGTCCTGCCTCTCCTACAGGCTGCCCTGCCCTTGGTAATGCCTGGTGGGCAGGCTAACTCTTCATCAGTAGATAACTAACTACCTTAGCCCTCTCAAAGGGCACTGGGAGAATTTTCTAGATTCCTTCACATCCTGCTGGTACCAGAGGCAAATTCTTTTGTCTGTGAACAAAGTCTTGGACCTTGCAAATAAAAGCCACAGCTTTTATAAGTACTGTTTTAAAAACAAACAACACTTCTTATGCTGAGATCATTGTAGCTTCACATACGGTTTGGAAGAAATAATAGAAATCCCCTGCATCTGGCACCTCGTGCCCCCCAGTGCAACCTCTCATGTAACTGTGAACATCCCAATCACAAAGTTAACATTGCTAACATCCACTAACCTTATTCAGACGATCTGTTTTACATATACTCATTTGTGCCTGTATTGACTTTTATGTACTTGTATTACCCTAGCAGTCAAGATACAACACGGTGTTCTTACCAGGATCCCTCCTGCCACCACCCTTTTAGTCATAGCCACTTCCTGCCTGCCCCCTCCTTAACTCCTGGCAACCAAAAATCTATTTTCCATCTCTATAAAATTTCATCATTTCAAGAACATTATATAAATGGAATCATATGGTATGTGACATTTTGAGATTGCTTTTAAAAAATTCCCTTGAGATCCATTCATGTATCAATACTTAGTTTCTTGTTATTGCTAAGTAGTACTCATGGTATAAATGTAGGACATTTTAACCATTCACCCCTTGAAGAACATCTGGGTTGTTTTCCGTTGGAGCTGTTACAAATAAAGCTGCTATGCACATTCACATCTAGGTTTTGTGTGACTGTAAGTTTTTGTTTCTCTGGGATAAATGCCCAAGAGTGCAAATGCTGGATCATATGGTAATTGTGCATTTAGTTTTATAAGAAACTGTCAAATTCTTTTCCAGGGTGACTGTACCATTTTATACTAGTATCAACAAAGTATGAGTGAACCAGTTTCTCCAAATTCTTGTCCGCATTTGGTGTTATCACTGTTTTCTATTTTAGCCATTTTGATATCTCATTATTGTTTTAATTTGCATTTTCCTAATGGCTAACTATGATGTTAAACATCTTTTCATATGGTGGTTTACCATCTGTTTATCCTCTTCAATGAAATGTCTGCAGCTCATTTTTTAATTGGATTTTTTTTTTACCTTTGAGATCTGGGAGTTCTTTCTATATCCATCCCACTTTATTCTGTTGCAAAATTATTTTAGCTGCTCTAGGTGGAGAGGCCCCAAGGAAGGCCTTTCCATATAAATTTTAGTAAAAAAATTATGTCTAAAAAACTTTACTGACATTTTTATTGGAATTTCATTAAACCAGTCAATTTGAGAACTGACATCTTTACTCTGTTGAGTCTTCCAGTCCACAAACACAATCTGTCTCCCCGTTTCTTTAGGCTTTCTTTGCTTTCTTAAATCAGCATTTTGAAATTTTCAGCATGTAAGTCTTGTATAAATGTTTTAGATTTTTGTCTTAAATATTTCATTTTCTTTAGAGAAATTTTAAATGTTATTGTGGTTTTAATTTTGGTTTCCACACATTCGTTGTTAATATATACAAATGTCATTGATTTTGTGTGTGTGTGTTGGTCTTCTGTCTGCAACCTTGCTGAAAACCTTGCTGAACTCACTAATTAGTTCTAGGAGCTTTTTTGTAGATTCCTTGGGGTTTTCTACATACACAATTGTCACTTGTAAATTAGGAGTTATCTTATTTCTTTCCAATTCATATGCTTTTATTTCCTTTTCTTGTCTTATTGCTCTAGCTAAACTTCTAATACTATGTTGAATAAGGGTGGTGAGAAAGGACATTCTTCCCTTGTTTTCAATCTCATGAGGAAAGCATTTAGTCTTTCACCATTAGGGATAGTGCTAGCTATAGGTATTTTGTAAATGCTTTTATAAAATTGAGGAAACTACTCTCTTCCTAGTTTTTTGAGAGATTTTATGATGAATGGGTGTTAGAATACTATTTTTAGTTTTAATTTTTTTTAAGATCTTATTTACTTATTTGAGAGAGAATGAGAGAGTGTGGGCAGGGGAGAGGGGCAGAGGGGAATAGCAGAGGGAAAAGAGCAGCAGACTCCCCACAGGGCAGGCAGCCCAACTAGAGGCTAAATCCTAGGATCCTGGAATCCTGACTTGAGCTGAAGGCAGACGCCCAACCAACTGAGCCACACATTTACCACTAGGATACTGTTTTTAAAACGGGCTTCAAGCAGCTATTTCAGAATCTAAAAGCTGGACACTGATGCCCCTGTTGTGGCTAGATTTTGCCTCCTCCTAAAGCGATGGTAGCCTTAGCTGTTGGGCACAGGATACAAAGAGCATATTCTCCTGTCATAGATATTGTCACACTTCATCAAGATCAGCAAGTCACACTTCTGCCTTCTCTTTAATTCTCCTCCCCCTATTTTTTTTCATCTGAGTTGATACCAAGAGATTCTTAAATCATCTTTAAGAAAATATTAGGCTGGGGCGCCTGGGTGGCTCAGCGGTTTGGTGCCTGCCTTTGGCCCACAGCATGATCCTGGGGTCCAAGGATCAAGTCCCACATCAAGCTCCCTGCATGGAGCCTGCTTCTCCCTCTGCCTATGTCTCTGCCTCTCTCTCTGTGTGTCTCTCATGAATAAATCAATAAAATCTTAAAAAAAAAAAAAGAAAATATTAGGGCTCTGATCCAGCAATTGCACTACTAGGTATTTACCCAAAGGATACAAAAATACCCATTCAAAGGGATACGTGCACCCCGATGTTTACAGCATCATTATTATGATAGCCAAATTATGGAAAGAGTCCAATGTGCATTGACTAATGAATGAATAAAGAAGATGCGGTATATATATATACTGCACACACACACACTATACACACACACACACACTAAATTGGAATATTAGCAATAAAAAGGAATGAAATCTTGCCATTTGCTATGACGTGGATAGAGGTAGAGAGTATGCCAAGGAAAATAAGTCAGTCAGAGAAAGACAGATACCATATGATTTCACTCATATGTGGAATTTAAGAAACAAAACAGATGAACATGGGGGGGAAAGAGAGGAAACTAGAGAACAGACTTAACTATAGAGCACAAACTGAGGGTTACTGGAGTAGAGGCAGGAGTCAGGGATGGGTTAAACAGGTGATGGGCATTCAGGAGGGCACCTGTTGTGATGAGCACCAGGGAGTGTATGTAAGTGACAAATCACTGAATTCTACACCTGATACTGAATGTCAATTAACTGGAGTTTAAAGAAACATTTGAGGAAAGAAAGGAAAATATTAGGACTTTCCTGTGGTTGACTTAAGTGAGATTCATGTCTTTAACACGATGCGGCTTTAGGAATAACTGATGATGGAATAGGGTGATAAGACTAATATCCAAATTATTTTTTTTTCAAAATTGAATATACTCCAATAGAGGCATTAAATAGAATATACCATTTCAACCACATGTATGTGTCACTTGATGTGGCTTTAGGATGAGTGAGGGACTATCCTCCAGGGCCTAGGACCTCAGTGTAGTCACCATAGGTAGTGCCTGGTTGTAGATAAGTTCCACTTCAGACACTCTCATCATACCGTCTGCTCTCTAGCTGTCTCTTCTTCCGATCTGAGTCCTGTCTGGGAAACATCCAGAAGGCCTGGTGGAATGTGCAGTCTGGAGTCCACCAAATTTGGTCTGTGACTATAGGACAGACTATATTTCTGCAGCTTCTTTCTCCCCAAGGATAGCTCTGGGCCTGGCAAGAGGCCTATCCAGCCCCATCCCATTTCCCCATACCTACATCCCTGCCAGGCCTTGCTGGCTGTCTTCTTTCAGAGTCCTCAGGAACCAGGATGGAGAAGGAAGCCCTTTGAGTCATTCTGAAAGCTCTTGTGAAGCATGCACATCCTCTCCAGATTGAGGCAAATTAGTCTGAGGTGTTGCAGCTTGGGCATTCCAGGTGCCTTTCCCTGCCAACCTGCCCGGGCATCGGTATTACCAGGAATGCGTCATCACCCCCAAGGGCCACCCTACCATTCTCTCATGTCCATGGAAGAAACTCCAGATCAATATCAACAACAGTTTTATTTCTTGGTAAATGTCACTTAAACTTTTCTAACAAGTTGATGAAGATGATCACAAAACAAAGGGTTTGTAGCAGAAGATAGCCAAGCAACCAAATCTGTGTTTTGATGATTTGGAAATTAACACCCAAAAGATTCACCATGAAAACCACCTGACATGAAACCTCTCCTTTAAGATTCCGTAATTCAACATGTGCTTTATCAAGTCTTTAAATCTCTAAATTTCTCATGCATTGCAATTTTTCATTTTCCTCTTTTTGACTAAATGAGCAGTGTAGTCAATTTCTCTTCTTCACATGCTTCTTTTTTTTAATCAATTAAATTAGATGATAATGCCCCATGTCTGTATTTTGAAAATATCATATCACAACAGTCTGACAAAGGTATCAGCACCTGCAACTGTAGAAGGGAATTGAGGATCTCTTGGTAACTTACCCATCTTGTCAAATCACAGGAGTATTTTTATGACATGCTAAGTCGTTTGTTTCTTTCTAGACAAAAGCTCTAATGGACAAGCTTCAGAAGACCGTTTCATCTGAAGGAAGATTTAAAAATCTCAGAGAAACCCTTAAAAAGTATGTTTATCTCAATTACTAAGTTATTCACAACTCAGAAATATATTTTAAAAATGTATACAGTATACAAATAGTGGCCTACCTCCTACTTGAAAAAAAAAATGGGAAATGACTTCCATCATCTAGGTATTTCCTGATTTTTCTTTATATTTGAAATACTATGCATACAGTAATTGTCTTGTAAACAGACACGTGGCATGCAGACTATCCCAAATAAGAAGAAAATAACATCAGCTTTTACCTCCAAAATAAAAGCATCTTTTACTATAAAAAGTTTCTTGATTTGGTATTTATTAACCTAAACACAATGAGGAGACTGTGGTTTGCATAGTTTGCCCAGCATCACTTAGCAAGTGTTCTTGCTGGGACTCAGACCCAGTTCTCTCTGGTTCAAAAGTCTGTGTCCTCACTCTTGACTCTGAGAAGACCAAGGTAACCCCCTAAAAAAAAAAAAAAGAGAAGGCATCGCTTTAGAGTACAATGGGGATATCCATTAACATCGAATATCATCTTGTAAATATTGAAATGTTACCTTGTAAAACATTGAAATACTAACCAAAACAGAAAACAAGTTTTACAAGCTCTAACCACATTGATTTTTCTTCCCAGTTCTTTAAGCTTCCTGCATGCTCTTACTCCTGGGAGAAGTATGGCCAGGTTACAAGTACTGCAGACAAGTACTGCTAAGCACATGTTTTGTATTTGTCTGCAAGACATCCTGTTGTTTGAACATGCCACTGTCTCAAGCACATTGTAAGATATGGGCTGTAATTTTCTATTAGATTCTGTTGTGAGATGTATTGGAAACTCAATATCATGAGTATGCTTGGGAAGACGGAATTACAAGGCTTTATTCTTCAGGATTGAAGCAGCATAGTTGCTTCCTGTAAAACAGGGGAGGGGAATCGCTGCTTGTGTGAATGAGCTTGAGAACAACGTCTCTTGGTTTTGCAGCTGTAACCCCCCAGCTGTTCCTTATCTGGGGATGTACCTGACAGACCTGGCCTTTATTGAAGAAGGAACACCAAACTTTACTGAGGAAGGCCTCGTTAATTTCTCCAAAATGAGAATGGTAGGTGATAATTTCATCGTCCACCTGATGCAGCGATTCCAGTGGCTTATAGGGAAGAGGCTTAGTCAGGGAGGTCACTGCTTTTGCATTTTGAGGCAGCGGGGATAAGGGACACTGGGTTTAATTAATCTGCTGTGGCTGATTGAAGTGATTTTCAGCAGGGTTGTTTCAGCTTGCAGCCTGGGCAAAGGGGCGGGGAATAAAGCTCCAGGGACGACTGTCTAAGACGAGACACACAGATGTGGAAGGCTTCTTGCTGGACAACCAGGTTCTGAGCGCCAAGATAGAAACAAGGAGCCCAAGGACAGTAATGCCCCAAGCTTGCCACCTCTGAACTTGAGGGCACACCCAGTGCCAGCTGTTCCTCTGATTGTGAATTCAGTGTCTTGCTGCATTTCACGTGGCTCATTGAAGGGCAAGAAAGCCCTGGCTGGGCATAGAAAATGATAGGGCAGGGCTCTGACCCTTCCCGGGGCGGGGGGTGGGGAGGAGTCAGCCCTTGCCTACTTGTGAGCAGGGCCAGGAAGAATGTGTGGTGATACAAGGAAATATTTTTTTTCTTTGCTTTTGTTGTTATTGTTTCTCTACTAGATATCACACATCATCAGAGAGATACGCCAATTCCAGCAGACTTGCTATCGAATAGACCATCAGCCAAAGGTAATATCATGTGGTTGTTAAGGGGACTAATAAAGAAACAGTGGGAATTTATGAATTAGAAACAGTGGTTAAGTTGATTGATAATATCTAAAGCTGACTCACAGAAAAGACCAATTGAATAGACAAATCTTTGGCAACTCTGATTAAGCAAGCAAGCAGGCAGGCAAAAAGAACATCAATTTATCAAGTTCTATCTGTTGTATATTCTATATTCTATATTCTCATGAACCTGTCTACACCATCACCACCCTGGTCCAAGCCACCAATTATCTGTTACCTGTCTACTTGCATTCACTCTAGAATGCAAAGTCCATTCTACAGATTGCAGTCAGATAGAACTCTCTGAAACACAGAGGAAAATGTCCCTTTCATAAAATATTTCATAGATTTTTCATTGCTCTTAGGATGAAGAAAGAAAAAGTCTTGATGTGTCTCATAAGTCTTAGATTATATGGCCCCTGTCATCTTTCAGGATGTATCTCACATCATGTACCCCCCTTCTTCCTCTGTTCCAGCCACAACTGGACTTTCTTTCTTTCCTTTTTCTTTTTTAAATAGGTATTATTTTTTAGAATCATTTTGGCTTTACAGAAAAATTGAGAGGGTAGTACAGAAGATTCACATATAACTCACAGCCATGTTTTCCTTATTATTTCATGGAACTTGACAAACTTATTGTGAAACCCATAAGTCAGCTTAGATAGGCCAAAAAAAAAAAAAAAAAAAGACGACAAGGATTTTTTGGGAAAAAATAAGAGCTTTTCCTACCAGATACACAGGCATTTCCTAAAGCTGTGTGAATAAAACAGGACTACATTGGCATAAGAATGCAAATTCAGTGGAGTGGGATGTAGTCCAGATGCGGATTTTGTCTATATGAAAATCTAATATGGAATAAGGGAGGCATTTAAAGAAAGTGCCAGAAAGAAATTGACCAGTCAAGTAAAAGAATAGGAATTTTAGCTCTACAGCTGATAAGTCACACATGCAAAAAAAGTCCAGATGAGTTCATTACCTAAATATAAAAACAGATATTAAATTATTTGCATAAAATATAGTACAAAATATTCACAACCTTTAGATTTGAAGGATCTTCCTAAATACAGAACATATGAACTGTAAGACACAAGCTTGAATAAGTTTGCTGCATCAAAATTAACCTTTGGTATGACAAAATGCAATTATTTAAAAAGCAAAAATAGGGATCCCTGGATGGCGCAGCAGTTTGGCGCCTGCCTTTGGCCCAGGGCACGATCCTGGAGACCTGGGATCGAATCCCACATCGGGCTTCCAGTGCATGGAGCCTGCTTCTCCCTCTGCCTGTGTCTCTGCGCCTCTCTCTCTCTCTGTGACTATCATAAATAAGTAAAAAAATAAAAAATAAAAAAAAATAAAAAAAATAAAAAAAATTAAAAGCAAAAATAAAACCAGTCAACTAGGAGATGATTG
Source organism: Canis lupus dingo (assembly GCF_003254725.2). Classification (NCBI taxonomy): domain Eukaryota; kingdom Metazoa; phylum Chordata; class Mammalia; order Carnivora; family Canidae; genus Canis; species Canis lupus. Next base: position 25,961,713 of record NC_064245.1, on the reverse strand, counting down.
TTTTGAAAAAAATTTTTTTTTTTTTGTGAGAGAGAATGAGAGCAAGAGTGGGGTGCTGGGTGGGGCAGAGGGAGAGGAAGAGAGAGAGAAAATCTTAAGCAGGCTCCATACTCAACACAGAGTCTGACCAGGGGCTCGATCTCAGAACCCTGAGCTCTTCACCAAAATCAACAGCTGAGTGACCCAGGCACACCTAGGAGATGATAATTGTAAAACGTAGAAACAAAGAGACAGAATAAAAGTCTTTCTATAAGTCTGTAAGGAAAATATAAACAACTCAGTCGAAAAATCAGCAAAATTATGAACAGGTGAACTCACAGAATAAGAAACAAAATTAGCCAATAAATATTTTTTAAATGCTCAACTTCACTAGTGAGAAGGGGAAACACAAATTATAATGAGGCATCATTTCCACCTTATAGATAAACAAAATTTTAGAATACTGGAAATCCCGAACATTAGTTTGTGCACAATAATACCAGGTACTGCAGTTTCAGAGGTTATTTTGCATCACCTGTTAGAATTAAAAATTGATGAACTGAACAACCACAACTCTTCTACATTGCTGGCGAGAATAACATGGTTCATCCACTTTAGAAACCTGTGTCCTGTGGATATTTCTTAAAACATTAAATATGCATCTACCTGATGACCCAGGAATATCCCTCCCAGGTATTTATCCAGGGGCACATGACAACATGGCCACTGAAAGTCTTGTATGAAGTGTTCATAGCATTTCTTAATAATAGCCCCGAACTGGAAACAGCCCAGGGGTCCATAAATAGGTGAATGGATCGACAGATGTTGTGTGTCTCACAGGAGACACAACAACAGGGCAGACTTGTGATACTTGTCACAGCCTGAAAGAACTTCGGAAGAGCACACTGGGTGAAGGAAGCTAGACACACAAGTATATGCTGTAGGGTGTTATACTATATGTCGGCAAATTGACTTTACATAAAATATTTCTTAAAAGACAAGTACATACTGTATGCCTCTGCTTCTATAAAGTTCTTGAAAAAAGAAGAGAAAAACACAAAAAAAACCCCAAATTCTCGAGTAGACCAAACTAATGCGTGGTAATAGAATCACAGCCATGGCCGCTTCTGGGAGCAGACAGGGAAGCTGAATGAGCACCTTCCTGGGGGAGGGGGGTTGTCCAACTGTGATATCGACGTAAAGCTGAGCGGACCATGAGCTATGCCTACGTAAGTTTTAGCTCAATAAAAGTAAAGAACTATTTCCACAGAAATACACCAGGCCCCAACATTCTTATTTTAGTGTCATTTCCTTTCCTTTCACTTCTCACGTCCACTAGAAGTGAATGCACGTCCCCAAGGAACATTCCCATGTGAGCACCAAGCAAATGTGCTAACGAGGATTTTACTGTCACTTTGTGTGATAGCGAAATGTCAAGAGCAAACACCCCTCTCGATAAAAAGTTGGTGACTAAACTGGTGGATCACATATTAGTGCCGCACAGCGTTCACACTCTGTGGACCGACGTGGGGAGCTCTCCCTGCCTCACAGTGAAGATGTGAAAGCAGAGTAAGATGTACCTTAGGATCACAAGGGGAAAACAGGTTTCTGTAAGTACCTGTAGGATCTAAAGAGAATGCAAACCACATGATAGCAGCGGCGCCTCTTCAGGGAAGTGCCTGGGGTTAGGAGCTGGGAGAGGATGGGAAGTGTATGGTGGCTGGCTTTCCCTCCCTCCCTGCCTTTCTCCTCCTCCTCCTCCTTCCCCTTCGGCTTCTTTCTCTTTCTTTTTTCTTTCTCTCTCTTTTTCTTTCTCCCTCCCTTCCTCCTTCTTCTTCCTCTTCCTTTCCTTTTCTTTCTTCTCTTTTCTTTTTTCTTTCTTTTCTTTTCTTTCTTTCTTTTTCTTTCCTTTCTTTCCCTCCCTCCCTCCATTTCTCCTCCTCCTTCCCCTTCATCTTTCTTTTTTCTCTTTTTCTTTCTTTCTCCCTTCTTCTTCCTCCTCCTTTTCTTTCTTTCTTTTTCTTTCTTTCTTTCTTTCTTTCTTTCTTTCTTTCTTTCTTTCTTTTTCTTTCTTTCTTTCTTTCTTCTTTCTTTCTTTCCCTCCCTTTCTCCTCCTCCTCCTCTTTCTTCTTCTTCTTCTTCCTCCTCCTCCTCCTCTTCTTCTCCCCCCTTCCTCATTTTTCCTTCCTTCCCTTCCTTCCCTTCCTTCCTTCCTTCCTCTTTTCTTTTTTCTTTTCTTTTTTCTTTTCTTTCCAATGAGAATATATTCATGATCTCTTTTTTAAAAATCCCGTAACATTTTTAAATGCTCGAGGGGGCATGTGGAGTTGTGTCCGACTGCATTCGGGGGACAGTGTTCGGAGCGAGCCCACGGCCGGCGTTTCCCTGTTCCTCCAGGTCACCCAGTACCTGCTCGACAAAGCCCTCATCATAGACGAAGACACGCTCTACGAACTGTCCCTCAAAATCGAGCCCCGGCTCCCGGCCTGAGGCTGGGCCGCCCGCACCGTGCATGCCTCGCCCCGCGGCCTCCTCCCTCCTCGGGGCGCACCCAGGCCCCCTCCAGCCCGCGAAGCCCCGGCCCTTGGCGGGGGCCGGACGCTGCAGACTCGGGGGGTGGGGGGTGAGCCGAGGGTGCGCTCCTCCGGGGGGCGCCGCGCCGAGCACCAACCCCCTCCCCCCGCCCCCGCGGGCCGCCCGCCGCCTCCGCTGTTTTCTGCCTCCCGAGGAGCGTCCAGAGCGGCCGAGGCTCCGTCTGCGGGGCGGCGCTCGAGCAGCCCCGGCGTCCCGCACGTGCATGGTTCGGGGCCTCGGAGCTCACGTGGGAGGAGCCGCACCGCCTGCAACTGCTGCTTTGGTCCAGAGGCAGCAGGCCCGGGGAGACCGAGGGCAGGGAGCGGACTGCGCATGCGTGGGCCGCGGTTGGCTGCAGGCGCGGCCCCGCACCTCCCGGCTTGCCCCCTGCCCTCCCCACGGTGAAGGCGGATTTCTCTCTCTCTCTCCTTTTTTTTTTTTTTTCTGATTTGCACAAACCATTTTTACGCTCACTGCAAATACGGTTGTATTTTCTAGAACGTTGTTCAACAGGATTTTCTCTTGCAAACCCACACGTCCGTGTGCTGTTGGTAGACGGTCCTGCACCGGTCATCCTTGGTTTTCAATTTGGGGATACTTCTGAGGCAACACATTCCATGTGTGGGGGGACGGGGACCCACCGCTCAACAGCGCTTGCATCAGAAGACGCAGTGCAGGGGTCGCCGCTGCCCGGGCCGGGAGGTGAGGCGGCTTTTTCCAGGATTGATGGTTGTTGCAGAAATAGGGCTATCTCGCGTTCACCTCCCTCTTCTCTTCTCAGGGAGAGCTCTGCTTTACAAGAAGAAACAGCAAAATACAGAGTTCTTGGTACCTGAGCCTATTGCACCTGCTGGTTTCTCTTGGAGGCATGAAGTATATTGATGCTGACAGTGAAAAAAAAAATTGACCTGTCTAGCTGTTTTCCCTCCTTCTTTGCACTTTAATTCTCTTGTTAGAACTAACGGCTGCCTAATACGTTCAATGTGCCGGCTCGTAAGACCCAGTGGAAGCACTAGCGTTCCTAATGTACCATAGAAGTGGAAAATGTACATTTTTCCTGCATGGTAAGGGCCATCTCTGTACATAACTATCTAGTGAGATACCAAGTAAGTAAAAGAAACTATTTATAATATTTGAAGACCATTCCAAAAAATATTTTCAATAGCTCATATTAGCCAACAGTGTAGCACTAAACCCCAGGAGGGTTACTAATGAATGCTTTCTTTTTTTCTTTTTTTTCTTTCTTTTTTTTTTTAAAGTTGCTTGTTTGTTCTCTTTAGTTTCAAATAAGAGGTTGATGCATCTTGATGCATGATAAGAAGCATGGGTTGTCTGGATCCTAACTGCATAACATGCAATTTATTTCACAGTGTTCACAAACTGAGGGTTTGAACTAATACATGTCAACTGCAAGACCTCAAGGTCTTGCAGAAGAAAAGGAAAATAAAGGTTAACTTTCTTGGCTCAAAAACACAGTCTTGGAAGGTGGACTAAGCCCAGGAAAAATCAGTGACAGCACCACACACATCGTAGTTTCAGGCAAAACAAACATGTGGGAAGGTCCATGCGCTCTGCTTTGAAGCCCCCAAAGTTTCCCAGGGGCGAAGAGGTCATTCTGTGTGCACTTTCCCGGGAAGTTTGGACCATTATTTCTCTGACCCAAATGTTCCAGGGGCACTGCAGCCATTCTTACTAAAGAAAAATGAGAGACCGAGGAATTTCCAAATGCTCCTCCCCTTTCTCGGAGAGCCCAGGTTTCCTCAACCCAGTGACAAAGGTTTCTGGGGTTTTCCTGTAGAATGTTGTAAGCGCCCCCAGTGGTCAGCTATAGGAACCATCAATTGCTATGATGACCTTTAGTGTTTTATTGAATTACACGCCCCTCCTGCTTACTAGAGTCCGAAACCTTGCTGGAACTGCAAGAGAGAGAACTCTACCTCCAGGGGTGCTCCTTTTGATGACCTGCACCATTTCTGTACCATCTGGGATAAGAATGTGCATTCTAAAAAACCTCAGTTTGGTCACATTTAAAATCGCCAAGAGCAACTTGTAGTGCTTTTGATTGTTAAGGCACCCATCCTCTTCTGCCTTTCAAGTGTGTATTTAGTGTTGCACTGTGCACTCCCAGCTGTGTCTGCCTATATTCCATTATATGAGACCCACTTCTAAGACTCAAAGGCAGGTCAGCCCCCAACAACCAAATAGCAAATTCTTATATTATTGCAAAATTAACCTAGAAAATCAGAAGTAAAAAAGCCAATTTCATGCTTTCAGCTGAATACCCACATTTTGTACTGTCAATGAAATTACCTTGGGACTTTTAGGGGATGCCTTTCGTTATTAGCTAAGACATCCAGTTTTGCTGCAGGGACAAATCTCTTACTTAAGCCAATATATTATGTGACAGATTTAGGCATGAAGTAGAATGTTGTCACTTTTCCTTAGCATTTCTCTGAAGGAATCTAAAGAGAGAATTTTAAACTACTGTTGCAATATTTGCCAGTGGCTCTCACACAAAGCCCCCAGCACTGTTTGTTAGATTTTTTTTTTTTTTTAATCTTAAAGCACTGCTTAAAAACAAATGAAACTCCTAGAACCTGGATAACTTGGAAGAGAATCCATTCTGGAGTATATGATGACAGACTAGCACCTCTTCTCTCACCATATTATAAAATATATAGCCTTGGGTTGGCAATGATTGGGCCACTTTTTAAATTCTCAACTAAAAAAATAATGTGATAGAGGGCTTATTCTCCCCCACCCCATTAACTTTTATTTTAAAATAAAGGATTTTATTTAGCTTTTCTTTTAAAGTTCGATTTTATTCCCCCTGACAAAAAACTTTCTCTTTGCTTTAAAGACTTTTAAAATCCAACCTGTGAAGTTTATCATTTTTTTTACTACTCTTGAAATGGGATATACTATATATGGGATATATATTACATGGTGGAATAAATTATATGTTATTTATGGCTAGAGAATAAAGCCAGGCTAATGTCCACAGCCAGAAGGAATAAATGAACTCAATTCACTTTCATTTCAGCAAGAGAGCAGATTGTAAGTTTAGATAGTGACTTGATTACAACGCCACTATGTGAATCCTGGTAATAAGACTTGAGTCAATGAAATCTAATCACAGTGTCATTTTTCCATGGCTGTGGGTGACTTAAAATTAAGGCAGGGCAGAGAAAGAGTAGAAAACAACCATTTTGTTATAGGTATAAACACATGGATGATGATTGAGATAATTATTCATTTTGGCTGCCACACAGCCTAAAATTAACATTAGGGTTGATTGTACTTGATCTCATCTGCCCAAGAAAAAGAAGAGATCTACTTGATGTTGAGCTACTGTCTTTTGCACAGCCCATGTCGTTTTTCCCTAGAAAAGCAGTTGTGAAAGAGCTGGCCGAGGTGCCCTAGCTCTGAGTCCAAGACCCAGATGTCCACCTGCAAGCTGGGAAACCTTAGGCCAGTGCTAAAACCTCCTTGAGCCCATTTCCTCATCTGCAAAACGGAACTAATCTTGATTCCTGTGCTGCCTACCTCACAGGGCTGTCATCAGGACAACATGGGTTAGAGTGTAAACTGTAATGTGCTGTCCAAATGTGAGGTAACATGATTACCATCCTCAGCTCTCTTTGGCAGAGAATTATTTAAATGTATTTCTTTGTTATTTGTGTGTGTGTGATGGACAGACCCGTGTGTTACCTTGAGGAGCATAATATTTGTGTCCAGTAACTGCAAATCTGCTGACATTTGTGATTCTGACAGAGGGGTTTGTGCCTGTGGCCTAACACTTGCCAGGTGGGGTGTGGGTTATACCTATATGCAAATTAAATTTTGCCTTTCTTGATTCTCGAAAATCTCGTTAGTCTCTTCATTGATTTCTTTTTGCATTTTTCTACCTTGCCTTCTTTGTAGCAATGGGCTTCTTCGGATATTCTTTTACTTCTAAAGTTCAGGAGAAAGTAAAGTTTGGAAGAAGCCTATGTTGCAAGGCACTAAAATATCAGAGATTGGGGGGGGATCCTTAGAAAACATATCAAGGGTCATTGAGTCCCACTGTCTTTCAGTGCTTGAACCTTTCCTGTGACACCCCAGCCCACGTTTGACCACCTTTGACCACCCCCAGGCACACAGAACTCATTGCTGCCCAAACAGCTCGGTTCATCGAATGGCAGCTCGATACTCATGAACAGGCCGAGTGCTCGGGGGACATGGCCCAGCCATCACTCTGACCTTGGATGGGCTACTGAGCCAACTGAGGCTAAGTTCCTCACCTGTGAAATAAGATGCCTATCTGTCCTCAGAATTACTGCAATGGCCAAGTGGATTTATGTCAAGTACATGAAGTCGTGCTAACGTTTCGAGCCAAAGAGAGCATGGTGCAGCTGTCACCCACAAGTGAGAACTGAGGGAAGGAGGACTTTGGGTGTCTTCTGCTTCATTGGCTTTCTTTTCCAATTCTGAAATGAGCCATCAGGCTAGTGGGGATTCAGGAACCCAGGTTCTTCTTAACTTATGAGTTGGCCGTCCCGCAGAGCATTGCGCTTGCCCGCCGCCACATGCAGAGCCCTGGACTCAGGAACGAGAAAGAGAATAAGCCCAGGACTGATTCTGATTCCCTCTAATGCAAGTGTTAGGGCAGTGGCATGCTTCACTTCCGTTCCTGTCTGTATGACGAGAGTCAGCCACGTGGCCACACTGGCTACCAGGTGTGGATTGAACCCCCGAACTTGGAAGAGAGTCGGCAGTGATGAGAGAGGGATAAATGACATATAACAGGGTCATGTTTGAGGGATTTTTGGAACTGTGGAATTATGTTGAGTCCCTTGTAGAGGTTTGCCAATCCGCTCATAAGCTTCAAGATGGCCAGGTCCCCAACAGATAGTCAGCACCCCCTTTTCTCAGCAACATGCCCACTTCTCTTCTGACCTTACTTACTAATGTAAAACTGCCCTGTAAGAGATGAGGGGTTGGGGTAAGGGGGGAGGGGCTGAGGAGGGGGGAGCACCAAATGTCCTTTAGCAGGGACTTGGGGAAAACAGACAAAGAAGAGGGGTTTCTCATTGTAACTGCCATTCTATAAATTCTCCATTTCCATGCTCATCAAAGCTTCGTCATTTTCTGGGTTTGGGATCTGGGTTACTTCAGGGTCACTGGATTTATTTCATTTGGTGCCTGAAATGACTGGAAACAGTGTGCCCGCCAAAGAGCTACTTTAGGAAGAAATAGGCCTAAACTCCCCTCACTCCACCTTCCCTTACCCCAACCCACAGAGCCCAGCTTGCTGAGCAGCTGTCAGCCCAGAGACCTCCAGCTTGCTGCCTGTTCTGCTGGGGAGGCCCCCAGAGACAGGAAAGACCATGGCCCTTTATGGTAGAACTTGCATACTGGGAACTCCGACCCCTAGAAGATCATGCAGTCTGTTTGGTTGGTCCCAATCTGTAATTTTTTTTAATGAAATAACATAGAAGAGGTTAGAAAATATCTGAGTAAATCATACGTAGAAAGGATAAGTATTGCTTTGTAAAAATTTCGATTCAGTACAAGCTAGACCAAAATGATAGCGTATGTATTAACCAACGTATGACCAACACACAGGCAGGGGCTTGACTTTTGTGTGTGCAGCTTGAGGAATTTTTACGTATATGAAGTTGGGACAGATGGGGTTAGTCAGGAAAGGATAAGGAAAAGGCCCAGAGTCAGGCTCCCATAAACCTCTGGGCTCCCATAAATCCCAAGGACACCGAAAGGCCCCAGAGTCAGGCTCCTACCCATCCCAAGGAAACAGAGATAAGGCAGCAAAAACAAAGAAGATTAAAACAAAACAAACAAAACAAAACAACAACAACAACAACAAAAAAAACCACACACATAAACCTGGCTTCCTAACTCCAAAATGTTAGGGAGTATCTCCCTTTGACGGTTACCAGGCAATCACAGGAACTCAGCAGACCCCAAAACAGCCATACATCAATGACTCAAGAAAGCACAAAGAAATCTCCAGGCTGTGGGCTTCCTGGTTAGTTCTCAATAAAAAGTTGGCCAGAAAGCCCTCAGTGGCAGATCTGTCGCGACCCCTCTCGCTTCTGAGCTTTCTATCTCTGCTTAATAAACTTCCCTCCTTTGCTGACTGTCCGTTGTCCGCGAGATTCATTCTTCCACTGGTGAGACAAGAACCCAGTTCTCCTGTGTCACATGTATGCACCCATATGGTCACCCTAAAATCAGGAAACTTCCAGACCCCAGAAAGTCCCCCTCACGCCCTCTCCCGGTCAGTAACCCCATGCAAAGGTAAGATTCTTATTTTTGGTTTGGGTCACACTTCAAAGTAGGAGCTCTGAAAGAGAACCACTCCAGGTTGGAGGTTATTCCTGGGCTCGGGCTTGGACCCGGAGAAAAAGGGAAAGGAACCAGCTGGTGATGTGCACCTGGCCAGAGAAGCCGGGTACGTGACAGTCGCCAGACACCCAGGCAGCTCCCTCTGAAATGTCAGGGCTGCTGCCCAAGTGCCCTTGCGTCGCTGCTATTTACAGGCAACCTTTCTGGTGGGCGCAGGTCCCAAGGAGGGCTATTTTTAAGCAGGGCAGTGGCCTGCAGGGTTTTCTGCGCACATTAAACTAGTGGAGATTGCAAGTGAAGTCGTCCCGCCGGCTACCGGCTACCGCAGAGAGCTCCGACCGAAAGACAAACGGCGGCCCGGGGAGTCGGGGCTGAGCGTCTGCCTTCGGCCCAGGGTGTGATCCTGGGGCCCGGGAGTCGAGTCCCGCATCGGGCTCCCTGCGTGGAGCCTGCTTCTCCCTCTGCCTGCGTCTCTGCCTCTCTCTCTCTCTGTCTCGAATGAATAAATAAATAAATAAAATCTTTGGAAAAAAAAAAAAAAGGCAAACGTGCTTGCCACTGCCCCCGGAATCCAGGCCGCAGACAGCAGGTTGGAAGGACATCAGGTCCCCGGCTGATTGGCAGCCGCGGAGAGGCAGCTTTAGCATCTTCGTCTCGGCCCCCGGCTGGGGGCGCGGGGTCGTTCTCGGGAGCCAGCCGCCTCGCCCTCCGCCCGGTGGGGCTGCAGGGGGCGCAGGGCCACGAAGCCGGGCCCGGAGCCCGAGCCGCGCGCCCACAACCTGGCAGAGCGCCGGGAGCCGCAGCCTCCAGACCCGAGCGCGCAGGCGGCAGAACGCGCGGAGGGGCGGGCGCCAGCGAGCCCAGCCCCAGGGGCCGCGCCCGCGCCCGGGCTTCAAGGGCACCGCGGGGCCGCGCCGACGCCGACCCGAGCCTCGGGATCCACCGCCCAGCGCCCCGCCCCGCCAGGGCCCCGCCCCGCCCGACCTGCCCAGGGCCCCACTCCGCCCACTCAGGGCCCCGCCCGGCGCCCAACCCGCCCACCCTGCCCAGCGCCCCGCCCACCCAGGGCCCCGCCCCGCCCTGCCCGGAGCCCCGCCCACCCAGGCCCCGCCCCCACCTGCCCGCGCCCCCGCCCACCCAGGGCCCCGCCCCCACCTGCCCCGCGCCCCGCCCACCCAGGGCCCCGCCCACCCCATGCCCCGCCCCCACCTGCCCAGCGCCCCCGCCCACCTCAGGCCCCGCTCCACCCCCCGCCCCGCCCTGCCCAGCGCCCCGCCCACCCCAGGGCCCCGCCCACCCAGGGCCCCGCCCCCGCCCCGGCCTGCCCGGCGCCCCGCCCACCCCAGGCCCCGCCCCCACCTGGCCAGCGCCCCCGCCCACCCCAGGCCCGGCCCACCCAGGGCCCCGCCCCGCCCGCCGCCTGTCCCGGCCCGGGCCGCCCGCCGCCGTCACTCTTCTCAGCTGTCGCGGCAGCGGACGCGGGGACTCCGGCTCCGAGGTCAGTGGGCCCCGAAACCCGACTTTATTCCCGCAGGGCGCGGGTCGGGACGGGTGGGACCGCGGTGGTGCGGCTGTCGCGGGCCCCGCTGGGGGGGGGGGGGCTCCCGGCCGGCGACCCGCCCCGGCCCCGCCGCGCGTGGGCTGCCCGGTCGGCACCCTGCCCTCGGGAATGCCTCGACGGAAGCTCGAAATGCCCCCGAGCTCGGGCCCGCGACCTCCAGCTAATCCATTGGTTTCTGGGAACGATTTCCAACCTCAGCGGCATCGACGCAGGTGCAGCCCCGTGAGCTGGGGTAAGTAAGTGGGAGATGAACGTCGGAAGGCCGTCCCTCCCGAGGAGCTGGCGCCCAAGCCAGCGGCGGACCCCGGCTCACCTGGTTGACGCCGTGTGGCCAGAGGTTCGCCCCGGGGGTCGCCGACCGTGAGCCCGCCGGGTGCCCGAAATCCCCCGGAGGAGGCGGGAGGCAGCGCCGCGCCACCGGCCCTAGGGGGCTCGTCCCTGCTCGCGCGCCGCCTGGCTCCCGGGGACTTGCTGTCAGCCCTGGTTGGTCCCTTGGGTGGGGGACACGTCTGCCTCCAAATGCCCCGGCGGGTGTGACAGCGAGAAGCGCCGGAAACCAAACGCCCTGGCCCGGCGGCCCTGGGGTCAGGGGAATCCGTGAGGCCGGTTCGTGCCCTTGTGACAAGGTGATGCTGCTTGGGCCGCTTTTCCTCCTGTCGCTCTCACAGCCCCGTGGCTGGGCCCGTGTCCTCGGGCTGTTTGCTCTGGGCTCAAGGAGAAGCCCTCCCCCCCCCCCCCCCCCCCGCCGGGAGCTTGGCAGGGGGCCTCCGGCCCAGCAGCTCTGGGAGGCTACCTGGGTATTATTGGCTGTGTGGGATCCACTTCCTCCTCCGCACTTAAAGGTGATTTTCCCCCAAACCCAGCTTTTAGAGTTGACCCTTCTGTGGGCCAAGGCTCCGTGTCAGCGAAGGGCACAAGGGCCCCCTGCATCCTCGGACCCTGCCAGTTCCATGATCGAGTCCTAGATCCTTAGGGAATGGGCCCTGGGCCCCGCCAGTTTCCCTAAAGAGGTGCCTGAGGAAGGTCCAGCAGACCACAGGGTGGGAGGTGGGGTGAGGAGGAGGGGGCCCTGGTGCTCAGAGGCAGGAGCAGCCTGCGGCTGCCTTGAAGGCCCTGGGCCTCCATCGCTGCCGCAGCGTACAGGAGCCCCTGGCCGCCTTTGCCCACTGAGCCAGAGCCCTGCAGGGCGCCAGGCCTGAAGGTGACTGTGGGAGGGCACGGCCACCCTTGCCGGAGGCCACACAGATCCCTTTCCTTGGGCAGGGGAGAAGGCACCCACTCCTTTACAGCGTTTCGCAGGACCAGACATCTCCTGTTTCCTTGAAAACCATTTACCTGCGAGAGAGGAGCATGTAGTGGCCATGACCCCACCCTGTCAGGAGCCCTAGGAGAGGCCTCTGGTTGGGGGGGAAGGACCAGCAGTACCTCGTGCTTATCACTTTCTACTTGCGGAATGGAAGAGAGGTGGCCAGGATATCTAGAGGTGGTGAGGGAACTCGAACCCTGTGCCCTCTGGGAGAATTGGGAGGGGACAGCCATTTGCTGCTGGCCTGGTGGACTGACATCATGGGAATCTGTTCAGAGTGTTCTGTGGAACTGGTCCAACCCCGAGCATGTCCTCTGTTTTGGGGTGACTTTCTGGAAGGAAAGCTGGCACGTGGTCCTCCCGTTGGCCTTCCACTGCCCTCCAGCCCCAAGGAGTTCAAACACATGGACGCGGCGCCTGGCCCGGCCAGGAATAACTCTGAGTCAGCAGAAAGGCACCCGGGACATCTCGCTCCAGGACAGTCAGGGAGACCAGGAATCTCCAAATCGAGGCAGTGACGGACCAAGGCCTCCACATTCTAGAAAGTGACAGAACCAGACAAAACTCTTCCACCAGGTCCCAGACTCCCAGTATGCCTACCTAGGCCGGAGAGATGGCTCTTGGGCACTCTAACCAAAAGCCTTCATATGCTGGTTTCTTGGTTTTTTACGGAGAGGGCAAGTAGCAACAAACATAATATTATTGCCTTCTGCTGAGACCTTCCCCCAGATAGAAACCTCCCTGGCTCAGAGCCCAGGATTTTTTTTTTTTTTTTTAAGATTTTATTTATTCATGAGAGACACAGAGAATGGAGAGAGCGAGAGAGAGACACAGGCAGAGGGAGAAGCAGACTCCATGCGGGGAGCCCACTGCGGGACTCAATCGCTGGTCTCAGAGCCCAGGATCTCTGCCAGGTTTTATCCCCGGTGCTATAAACAGTGCTTTTCAAATCAGGAGCCCTAGAGGTGTTCGGGGTTAAGGAGACAGGCAGACGGTTTCTATGGGGTGAGGGCTAGAGACCACCGCCCTCCTCATCCCTGCAATCCCTACTGCTGCATAAGGGAGGGCACAGGAGGGGCGGAGAGAGAAGACAAGCCCATGGCCCACCTCCGCAGCCAAGGCAGGCTGGCCCCGCATCCCCTGCATGGCTGGCAGGCACGGTGGTCACCTGATAGCCCAGTGGGGTGGACAGAGAAACCCTGATATCTGGGCTACCTCTGGAGCCTGAGGACAAGGAAAGGGCATGGTTTGTAATATTCTGGGACTCTGCGGAGTCACCTGCTTTGAGGTGACGTTCCTGTGCCTGGGAGCTCTTTTGATAAATGCATTTCTACAAGTCTTGGGGAGTCTGAGGGCAGGGTCCTGTGGTCTTTTTTTTTTTTTTTTTTTTTTTTTTTTAAGATTTTATTTATTCTTGAGAGACATAGGCAGAGGCAGAAGCAGGCTCCATGCAGGGAGCCCAACGTGGGACTCAATCCTGGGACCCCAGGATCAGGCCGTGAACTGAAGGCAGGCGCTAAACCACTGAGCCACCCAGGGAATCCCACTCCCAGGTCTTAAATCACAGATGCTTTCCCTCCAACTACTGGTCAGTGCAGGGCTGCCAGTGAGGTGCTGCGATTTGCAAGGATCCCAAATTCAGGGCTAAAGACACACGTAGCTTTCAATCCCAGCTCTTTCAACCTACCCTAGATCTGGAGCAGGTCACCCAACCTCTCTCGAGCCTCTGTTTCCCCAACTACAAAATAATGCTTCCTTGTCGGGATTGTTGCAAAGACTGAAAACACTGTTTGTAAGGTTCCTTACATGGTGCCTGCTCATGATAGGAGTTCAATAAATGTTAATTTAAAAAAAATAAAAAAGCTTTGGGCATGCAGGGATGGAAAGGACATCCCAAGTGGAAAGGCAGAGCGAAAGTTCACCTGGGGGCAAGATCCCCTGATATAACAGGGGTCTGGAGAAGAACTTAGGAGCCCAGGTGGTTAAATCCATTTAGTGAAATCAGATGCTGGTTTTCGGAGCAGGTTCAGTGGATCTGAATGTATGCAGTGGTTTCCTTCTTAAATGTAGGCTTATTCTCAGCTTACAGATAAAACAATTAAATGAAACACTTGAAATGCTAAAAGCATAAGCTAAAATGAACAAACATTCAGAGAAGGGGTGGACCAGTGCTGGTTGGGATAATCAGGGTTGGCTTTTGGAAGAGAGTAGTAACCCTCCCAGACCCTTAGGGTCATCAAGGGAGAAGGGCCTGGCATGTAGTCAGTGCTCACCGCAGCCTGTTAACCCTCACAACACCTGGGGGGAGGTCTCCTCAAGCCCTTCTAGAGATGGAGCTGCTAAGGCTCAGATTCCCAGACCCAGCAGGGGCCTGTGAATCCCCTGTGAAGCTTTCTTCAAATACACATGTGATGGCCCCATTCTTTTTTTTTTTTTTTTTAGATTTTATTTATTTATTCATGAGACACACACACACACACACACACAGAGAGAGAGAGAGGCAGAGACACAGGCAGAGGAGAAGCAGGCTCCCTGCAGGGAGCCTGACACATGGGACTCGATCCCGGGTCCCCAGGATCACGCCCTGGGCCGAAGGCGGCGCTAAACCGCTGAGCTACTGAGCCATCACCCTGCCCTGATGGCCCCATTCTTGCAGAAAACTCAGTCAAGAGATACAGTCTCAAAAGCTGGACTTCTAACACACTTCACAGTTGATGTACGTTTTAGCCTGGTACTTTTTTTAGCCATAAAATTATATAGCTTATTTTTGCAAGTGACACAATAAAGAGTTCTATTAAGAAAAACTAATAATCTGCCTCCTCCAAGTCTGTTGCTCTGACATAATCCTCTTTAGTGGTTTGAATAACTAGTATGAAGAACTTTTGGTACTTTTTGTTCACATAAATATATGCAAATGCATATATATTTACACTGTTATAAAACTGGAACCACTCATACTCCTTACTCTGCAAGTAGTTTTTCCTTTTAACCTAAAAAATATGGCATAGATGTTAAGGGTAAGTGGAGGCAGTCTTACCTAATTCTTTAATAGCTGCGGAATATTCCACTGTATGAATGTGCCCACTTGATACAACCCTTCTCACTTTAATGGACAGACGGCTTGCAGGTTTTAGTTGTCTGTTTGCCACTACAAACAGTGTTCCATAATCATAATCATAATTGACTCTCTTCTTATATACTGGCAGCTTTATTTCTGCAGAATGGATTTTCAAAGTTTGATGCTGGGCTAGCAGCTCTGCACTTGTTAATAGATGTTTCTTGGTTCGCTTTCCAAACTGGTTGTAGTGTCTCTCTGAGCAGTGATTGGATCACAGTTGAAATGGGGATGGCTAATGTAGAGCTGCACCCTGTCACCTCCTGCCTCCCTAACCCTCCTCAGCACTACTCAGCAGGAGCCTTTTAAGGCCAAAAGAAGGCCTATCCTTGCCCTTTGCGTGGGCCTTTATTTATTGCTCCCCTCCAGCTTTATTGAGATGTAATTGGCATGTAACATTGTGTAAGTTGAAAGCATGCATTGGATACATGTATGTATTGTAAAATGATTGCCAGCATAGCATTAGCTAACACCCCTATTGCATCACGTAATTACCATTTCTATTTTGTGGTAAGAACATTTAAATCTATTCTCTTGGCAACTTTCAAGGATATAATATGGTATTTTTAATTATAATCCTTATACTGTACGTTAGATGATCAGAAATTTTTATTTTATGTTCCCAGGTTTCAGCACCAAAAACAACAAACAAACAAACAAACAAACCCACACCAACCTCCCCCCCCCACACACAAAAGACATTTTTATTTTATAACTGGAAATAATCTTGGACCAACATCTCTCCATTTCTTTCACTCCCCATCCCCTAGTAACTACCACTCTATTTCTAGGGGTTCGGTTTTTTAGACTTCATATAACTGATGCGATACTGTATTCTTCTTGGTCTGACTTATTTCACCTACACAGTGTCCTCAAGGTTCACCTGTGTTGTACCAAATGGCAGGATGTCCTTATTTCTCATGGCTAAATACTCTTCCATTGTGCGTGTGTGTGCGTGCGTGAGTGTGTGTGTGTGTGTGTGACATCTGTATCCACTCATCTACTGGCAGACACTGGTTGTTTCATATTGTGGCTACTATGAAAAATGCTGTAATGAACACAGAAATGCAGCTTTCTCTTTGAGATACTGATTGCATTTCCTTTGAACATATAACCAGAAGTGGGAATGCTGGATCATGTGGTAGTTCTATTTTTTAATTTTTGAGTTATCTTCATACTGTTTTCCATAGTCACTAACCAGTCAATTGACACTCCCACCAGTCGTGCACAAAGTTCCCTCTTTTCCACATCCTCACAGTTACTTATCTGATTTTGTTTTTTTATGAAGTATAATTAACATACAGTGTTATAGTAGTTTCAGATGTAAACATATTGATTCAACATTCTATACTCACCACGGTAAGTGTAGTCACCATCTGTCACCAGACAATGTTATCAGTCTTACTGACTACATTCCCTATGCTGTACTTTTCAACTCTGTAATTTATTTCATAACTGAAATTATGTACCTCGTAAACCCCCACCCATCTTTCCTCTGGCAACTACCAGTTTGTTCTCTGTATTTGAGAATCTTTTCAAAAACAATTGTCTATTTTTTCTTTGTTCAGTTTTATTTCTTAAGTTCTACATATAAGTGAAATCATGTGGTATTTTTTCTGTCTCTGTCTGACTTAGTTCACTTAACATTATACCCTGTAGGTCCATTCATGTTGTTGTAAATGGCAGGATCTTCTTTTTTATGGCTGAATAGTATTCCTGTGTGCATGTACACACCCCACCCTTCTTTATCCATTCATCTATTGATGGGCACTTGGGTTGCTTCTATATTCTTGGCTATTATAAATAATGCTGCAATAAACATAAAAGTACAGACATCTTTTTGAATTAGTGTTCATTTTCCTTGGGTAGATACTCAGTAGTGAAATGGCTGGATCCTATGGTATTTCTATTTTCAGTTTTCAGGGACCCCCTACTGTCTTCCACAGTGGCTGCACCAGTTTGCATTTCCACCAACGAGGGTGCACAAGGGTTCCTTTTTTTCCATGTTTGCCAATACTTGTTCTTTCTTGTCTTTTTTATTCTAGCCACTCTGATAGGTGGAAGGTGATAGCTCATTGTGGTTTTGATTTGCATTTCCTTGGTGACTAGCGATGGTGAGCATCTTTTCATGCGTCTGTGCACCATCTGTGTAGCATGGACCTTTACTTAATGGTCTCCACAGGAGCAGAATTTCTGACTTGGAGCAGCTAAGTGTAATTGTCCTGCAGAAAAGCTCCTGCTCTCCAGCTCTGTGGTGCCCTGGACAAGCAGCAGGCCTGAGCAGTCCCTGCAGACGGGGCCTAGAAGGAGAAGATATTAGGACTGAAGGAAATGAGGGTTCCTAGGAGGAACCTAGGAGGAAGCCGTAGACACAGAAGCGTTGCAGTCTGGAGGGCAGAAACAGGCCTGGCCTGCCAGGGATGCACACCCCTGGAGGACCAGGCATTCTCAGAAGGGGAGCCTAGGGCCAAGGGTAAATCTTGGTCAAGTAAACCCAGGAAGGCCCTAGAAGACAGCCTGATCCAGGAAATGGCCTGACTGAGGCGTAAGACAAAAGGGTGCCATCCCTGGGAAGACAAAGTCATCCCTGGGAAGAACCTCGTGTGGCCCCAGGCAGGCTCTATAATCACTTGCTCAGGCCTTTTGCGTCTCTGGTGGGTTCTCTGGTGGGTGCTCTCGGTGTGTTCAGTTGGTAATTCTGTCAGTTGAAAGGAGTGAGGAAGCCGTCAGACCACTTCCCTTGGACAAAGCTGGGCTGTTTGCTAAGGTGAAGGGCGAATGTCCTCAAACACTGTGGCAGCAGGTAGAGGTGACCTCTCAAAATTAGCACAAAGTGACATTAACAAAAGTGGACGACGAGTAGACATGTTCTCCCCTTAGTAAGTGCTGGGTGCTGTTGTGCAGACTCCACCTGGATTATCTCTGTAATCATTTTTCATCCTTATTATTATTTTCATGTTACATTTGAGAAAATAAAGACTTGGAAAGCAGAGTCATTTTCTCGGGACAATAGAGAAGTGTAAGTGGCAGAGCTGGATTCAGATGCAGACCTTCTGGCTTCAGAGCCTCTGATCATGATGCTACACCTGTGTATGTTCCTGGCCACTCACTCCCTGTCACTGCTGGTATCTAGGTAGGGCCTGTGTGAGCCCCCAGGAAAGCCGAAGGAGAGCATTTAGGAACAGGGGGATAGTTGGATAGTTGGCATCCTTTCCAGTCTAGACCTCTCTGATGAGGCCTCAATCACATTAAAAGACATAACCTCCAGGGGTGCCTGGCTGGCTGAGGCAGGAGAGCACGTGAGATTTTTGATCTCAGGATTGTGAGTTCGAGCCCAATGTTTGGCATAGAGCTTACTTTAAAAGAGAAAAAAAGAAAAGAAAAAAAAGGAAAAGTAATTTCCCTTGGAATACGTCCCAGGTACCTCCAGTTCAACCTGACCATCCTACCCTTGCCTGTACCCCAAGCCTGCTCCCCAGCTAGGATTCCCAATCAAGTGAAATCCTCAAGTCAGAAACCTGGGAGTCTTCCAAGACTCCTTCGTGACTCTCCTGCCCACACATTCGACTGGTCACAAAAGCCCCCTGAGCCCACTAAGTATCTTGGAAATTTGTCCATCTGTTTCCATGAAGCCTTCCCACCACCATGGCTGAAGCCCGGAGAATCTCCTGCCTCGTGTATTCAAGAACATTAGGACCTGATTTCCCTGCCTCTAGACCTCTCCCTCTCTCACCAATTTACCAATTTAGTAACAGTAGCCACAAGAACTTCTAACACTTCTGCTTGTTCCCTCTGTCAGTGTTTGTGCTAAGGGCTCATTTAATCATCACAAAACCTCTATGAGTAGGTCCTATGATCACCCCATTGTATCGGTAAGGAAACTGAGCAGCACTTCTCAAACTGTCTGTAGCAAAGCTGTTATTAATTTCCAATCCATAGCAGACCAATATGTTTGTAAAACATAGTAAGGCACAACTAGTAGAATAAAATAAAGGCTTATAAAATACCAGCTTAAATTTTCTTAGTTAAAATTTTTCTATCAAAAGCGCCATATGCATTCTAAATGCTTAATCTCAATTTTTCATCTTCACGAGAAAAATGTCCCTAATCTACCACGTAGACTCGGACCTTTTCTCCTATTAATTCTCTTTGCTCATGTCACTTTATAATGATCTGCTTTTACAGTGATCTCTCTCTCATTCCAGACCATAAGCTTCTGGAGGGCAGCCCCAGCATCTGACGCAGGGATTGGTTCTCTAATATTGATGAGTGGGTGGATAGACAGCCAGACAGATGGACAAATGGATGGATGAATAATGCGATTCAAGGCTAGCCTTTAGGTTGTGATGTGATTTTCTCCACTGTGGAGGCTGTGTTCCTACTTTGCCTGGGCTACTCACTGAGTGGTTGGCCTTGGCCTCATTCATATCTGTCTGTGGAAGCTGCAAGTATTCTGGAATCTAGAATCAGTTGGGGTTGTCCCCACATCATGGGTTTTCCATTAACCTTTGGGGATAGATAGGCAGCCACCGCAAATCCTAGGCAGATTCAGTCCCAGCTTAATTCAACTCTCTAATTTTCAGGGCAATTATTTTCCATAGATTCCCTCCAAAGCCAAATTTAGATTAGTGACTGTGGCCTGGGATGCCATGTCCTCATCCTGAATATTAGGGACCCAGCCATAGAACAGGGTATAATTGGCCTTTATTGTTCTCTTTCTTTCTGTGGCATTCAAAGGTAGATTGAATCTGGTGTGGGCTGAGGGCAAAATGGCCATACTCCCACCTGGGAGATGCCTGGAAAGCAGCTGGCCAGAAAGAGGCACTGCATGCAGGCATCCACAGCCATCTGTTATGTACATGGTACATAAACATAAACACATGTGGTGTTTAGTCAGTGTTTCTGCTCTAATCCTTTGTGGTTCGTGACCTAGTACTAGTCACAGGGCAGGTGGGGGCGAGCAATACGTGGGTCTGATTAAAACTAGACAAGCACAGTGTGGCAGAATGATGTGGTCTCAAAGCAGACCGTGCCCTCCCAGGAGCTCCCGCTGGGCTCTGGCTCCCCTGGCAGAGTGCATACCCCTTGACTTGTAGTGACCCAGGAGGGCTGAAGCCCATGCAGGGCTCGATCCCAGGACCCCGAGATCATGACCTGAGCCAGAGGCAGCTGCTTAACCAACTGAGCCACCCAGGCACCCCTAGTATTAAATCTTATAAAAACAGGATCTTCATTTAAATGAGTGCCTCCTGAAACTCGATATGGACTTTTCCTCTACCTATGTGACCTCAGGCTATCAGTTAACCTCTCTGTTTTTGAATTCCCTCATCTGTGACAGGAGGCAAGATAGCTGCTCCTGGGGGTGACTGGAGAAAATACTTGAAAATACTCTTGAAATGGCTTTGAAAATGCTAATTTTGATGTTTCCATCATTAAGGTACGGAAATAAATGTAATAATTACAGTTATGCACAGTAAAATGCGTTGCTCTAGGAAGTGGTGAGATGCCCAGCTCTGCTGGTGTTTAAGGAGGGCTGACGGGAAAGGGGTGCCTGCATTCAGGCTGGGCTAAATGACTGCTAAGTCCCTTCTGACTCAGTTCATTCTCTCTCTTATCCAGCATTTACTGCAAACCTTCTGGTGCAGGCCAATGAGCTTGAGAACCAACAAAAATTGTGGCCTTGTCCTATGGTCGTTGGGTCTTGTCTCTTCAAAGTATGGGATCAGTTCTGAGGGATGTCCACCTTGCCTGGAGCCCTGCCGAGCCCCTGACACAGTACTCCCCTACGTGTGGGAAGGGGAGGAAACAAAATTATTGCTCCCTACCAAAGAAAGGGGAAAGAGCCCCTCCCTTTTTCTTAGAGCATTTCCTTTAAAAACTTGTAAATTCTTTCTCTGTCCCTTTGAGATGTATATAAGTCTAAGACTAAGTGAGCCTCCAGACAGTTTTACAACCCAGAGATGTTTTTCTCAAGGTCCTGGGAGCCATCTCTTTGAAATGTATACTCAAGGAAGAGAAGCTCCTAGTCTCAGGAGGATGCTAGTTCAACTTAGGTGCCAGGTTCCGAGTTGTAAAGCTACCTGCTGGCACAGAGACAGAAGAAGCTTAATTTTCCTTTGGCTAAAGGCAATTAGCTAACATCAATGGCCACCCCAATTTCAGGTGAATTTGAAATAAGCTCTGTGTGACAAATAGTGGTCATGTCTTCTTGAGTTACCTCGAGAACATGTATGTAATGGGTTCTCTCAGCATGGTTCTCTAAAAGGGTGAGATTTTATTCTGTTCTTGTAGTTTCTTTAGTGGACTGACTGTGATGTGCATCACAGCCTGGCTTAATGGGTAGTAATGAAAATCCTTCCTATACTTTGTGGAGAGGCAGTTCTAGATGACAGATTTTAGTTGGATTTCCCCAATACCCAGCACTGGCTCCTCATCCGCCTCTTCCTTCCCCACCTACCTACTCATTCAGGGGATTCTTGATGGAAGGACACACACACATGAGGCTTCATGCTCTGCTGGGAGGCTTCGTCTGTGGGACACCTTCTACTGGATCTCCCTGGGAAACAGCTGAGGTCAGGCTGAGTGAGCCCCCACCACGCTGATCCGTTATGGTCGAAAGATCAGGTCAGGGGCTGCTTTGTTCTTGGGCAGCTTGGAGAGACTAGGAACCTGAGCAGGGAGGTGCTGACACATCCAGCCTAATAGCCTGGCTTGGTTGCTTTTATGCTAGGATTTCAAAATCAGTAGCTGAAAGGGATGTTTAATGTGATGTAAGTAGATTTTTTTCCCCTAAGTTTTGACCTAGGAAGCTAGCTTACCAAACTGAGTCTAAATTGGCTTAGATACCAGGCCTGAGGCTTTATAGCAAACTAAAAGAAGTTCTTGGGAGCAAAAAGAGCCAGGCTAGAGGGGTTACAGGTGCCTTGGGGGAAGAGCCCAAGGAAAGGGTCCATTCCCTTAGATCTACAGGCATTGTCTGAAAGGAGATAAGCAGGAGGATGGTGGGAGTTCCTCCTTCTGGAAATCAGCCAAAGCATGGCTCAAAAATAAGTCAGAGAAAAAATGTTTATTGATCAGCTACTATGTGCAAGCATCTGTGGCAGATAGCTAGGTTCCTGTCCTTGAAGCCATCAGATGGGAAGACAATGCAAACACAGTGGGCAGTTCCTTAACATGACAGGAGATACAAGACAGTTGAGTTCACCAACAGGTGTCAAAAACCTGTGCACTATACTTGCAAATGAATGAGCAGCCCATGAGTGCTTTAGAAACTCAGAGAGAAAGCAGTCAGCGAGGGCTAGGGGGGCACAGAGAAGCTTTGTGCGACTGAGGCACCAGGCTATAGTGCAGTCACGGGGAAGATGGACAGTAAAGTCCAAACTGGAGGGGCAGTGAGAAGCAATACTTAACCAAACAGTAATAATTTTATCAAAACAAAATAGTATGGTTTACTGCATAACACAAAAGCGCAGTAAGTAAACTGATTTTATTTTTAAAAATTTGTATTTAAATTCAATTTAGTTAACCTATAGTGTATTATTAGTCTCAAGTTAGAATTTAGTGACTCATCAGTCTTATATCCTACCCAGTGCTCATTACAACACGTGCCCTCCTTAATGCTCATTACCCAGTTACCCCAAACCCCACCCACCTCCCTTCCAGCAAGTCTGTTTCCTATTGTTAAGAGTCTCTCATGGTTTGTCTTCCTGTTTTGATATTTTAAAATACATTTCTTTTCTATATTATATATTTTATGTATCTACGTATCTATATTAGAACATATATTATGTATATGGTATGTATATATGAATATATGTAATATTTATTAATATATAATAATATATATATATGTGTGTGTATATAAGATCAGCACCCAGCTCTAGAGCTCTCAACCTGAAAGTCAGGCTGCTGCCCTGTGTCTAGAGCATTCTGGGCTCCATGATAGTCCCTGAATGTGTGTGGAATTTGCTGTGTGAGCTTTTCACAACTTTCCTTAATGGGTTCGTTTAGTTGACATTTGCCTCTTTCCCCCAAATAAGTCAGGATTCCTCTCCCAGGGAACAGTGACCACCGGGTATCATAAGGCGAGGGAAGCTGGCTTCGAAACTTCTCTGTTGCCTGTGCTCCTATGCCTGTCCTCTCAGTTCTCTGGCCTCACATCCCCCACTGGGCCCACTCAGATGACACCAGCATTCTCATGTGGACCCTGCCAAGCCTCAGAGTGGCTTCCTACCCCAGCAAGAAGCGTAGAATTCACTTACTAAAGAATGCTACCGAGCGCCTACCAAGTGCCAGGTGCTGTGCCAGGTGCTGTGCCAGGCAATGGTGATACAACAGTGAGCGAAAGAAACCAAGTTTGGGGGCTTTGAGGACTTTATAATTTATTTGGGTGAAATGGTCAGCAAACAAAGCAGATAAAATAATTAGAGGTGGGGATGAGTGCCAGGAAGGAAACAAACAGGCTATTATGCAGAGAAACTGGGAATGATGCTTAATTTCAAGCAAGCGGTCCAGCAAAATGAACAGCAAAAGCCAAAGCCTTACAGTGGAGCCCTCTCCCCCTCGTGAGGGTGTCTGGATGCTGAGGCCTTTCTCCCTGGAGAAGCACCACAGCTGCTCTGGCCCCTCATCTCCTCTCTCCAGCCATCTCCTCACAGAACAGTTCAGTATGTTATGCTAATGCTTGGGGCATGGAAAGAATAAGAAAAAAAAAAAAAAAACTAAAAAAGCTTTGCAAGGAAGCCTCAGATTTCTTTATGCTTCAAACATTGGTCCTGCTGGTTTCACAAGATAGACTGACTTATAGAACCACCATGTGTGAAAACTGGGCAAAGCCAAATACTGACACCTTTGGTAGATGTGGATTATCTCTTATATGCCTTTGCCCAGCTTGGCTTTTTTATGCCACACGTTACCTACCATTTTACAATCTATGTAAATAGCAAATCCAGCCTCTTGTAAGCAGGGGCTTTAGGGGCAGATGATTATGGAAAATTTGGGGCCTCCTGGGTAATAGATTCTGTAAGACAAAGCAATGTTGTCCTGTGCAGCTTTTCAACGACTAACTTTTAACACACAATAGAGATTTTATTTAGTCACGAGGAAAAACAGTTTTATTGCAAGCCTGGCTCTAGGTCTTTAGGGAGCAGCTGCTCCCAGGGTCCCTAGGCTGTTTGATGAGAACTTTAGCTCAATCTTACTCTCAAATTTATCGACTGGAATCTCAACGGTGAAATTCAGTGTTTCTATGTGTCTTGGAAAGAGAACAACATAGTCAAGGAAACAGGAATTCTTCACTTCACCAAAACTTTGAGTCCATGTCAATTCTCCAGAAGGAATTAAAGCAAGAACATTAAAGAATTTCAGCTCCAGGATTGCTTAGCTTGCGACAAAAGCTTCCACAGGGTTATCGGCAGGAATCCTGTATCATGGTTCAGAGTACAATGTTGGAACTCTTGGATGTAAATTAATATTGTTATTCCCAAAAATAAAACATAGATACATTTCAAACCTGAAGATTTTGAGTCCAACACCCACCTACACATCACTCTTACAGGGAAGAAGACCTTTGAAGACCACCAGTTGTCAGTGGCTTGCACACAGACACCATTCCCTCCACTTCCTCCTGACTCTGCTTAAGCCTAGTCTTCTCAAACAGACTCGGACGTGAACACATATCAGCATTCAAGCAAATTAAGAAAAATAAAGATCAAGACGTTTGAAGTCAGGCTCAGAAACAAAGGGACTTTGTACTCTGGACAGTCCTAGCTTATTGTTTAGCCCTTATGTTCCCTGGAAAGAATTTAGACAAAACTTCTTACTTTGATGAATTCTATGATAAACCTCAGAAATTACAGCATTACTTTGCTGTTCAGGAAGGAGACCAGAGGGTGTCTAATGCAGCTAAAGCAGGGCTGAAAGACATACGTTAGTGTTGCCTGTCATGCACAAGGGCCAGGCAGGTATTGGTGCAGTTCTCTGAGGAGGGAGACCAACAACAGCCTGAAGTCGTGTGGTGTGAGATTAATGTTGGGCCAGGCCAAGTCCCTAGGACAGCTTTAAGGAATGGCCTATTTATCTTGCCTGTGGGTTACTAAAGTAATTTCTGTTGTCTTTAAGACTGAGGGAATTGTTTTTAGACATTAGCACAGAAGAAAGGCTCTCTGATAATCTGATTTCCTGGACTAACGTAGAAAAATAATGTCCTAAATTCTTTCAAGGACTCTGGTGCTTTTGGTTGGGACGTCCAAGTTTCTCCCTAGTATTGCTCAAAAAAAAAAAAAAAAGTTAAAATAGAGACTTCTGGGTGGAGATTCTGGAAGCATAAAGTTCACAGAAGGATCTCAGGTCCCAAAATATAATCATGGGAGAAAGTGGACCTCAAAAGGCTGCTCTTAAAATTGTGTGAAAGGCCGTGCCAAACTCACCTTATTAACAGTCTGTCTTCTACTGGGTGGGCCAGGTTTTCAGCCACAGACACGTACCTCAGTGGGCTCTTTCCTGGAACTAAGCTTGGAGGATCTTGAAACAGTCCTTGGAACCTTCTAAACATTAGGGAAAAAAATTCCCCACCCCCTGTATTTGGGCATCACAGAGATGAACATAATGAGAGAGTACTTAGAGCAACCTGTTCTATTGTTCTGCCCTCAACAGCCCACATTAAATAGCTCCCTGCTGGGTGATGCTGCGGATCAACTAACCGGTCCTTCTGATCTCTAAGCAATAGCAGACACAGCAGGGTATCTATCTGGGCCTGTGCTTACACTGATTTCCATTCTTTGTTGATGTTATAGAAGTATTTGTTTAGATGTACACGTTTTCTACATTTTAGCTGCATCTCAGGCTGTCCTTCTACCGTCTATTTCTTCCTAAAGTACCTATTTTCGTGGCTCTTTTGTTAACTAGCTACTCTTTATTTTCATTCTCATTTTTAAAACATAGTTTGACTCTGTTGACTCCCAGTTCCTCCTCGAATGCTTGCTGATCTTTGAGAGCTTATTGCTTGATCTTCATCTGTAGTAAACCAGAGCCAACATTAAGTATACTTTGCATAGAGGCTTTGATTATGCTGCTGCTGGGAGCCAGGGATTGGTGGTCAGCAGACCTTGGACCACTTTAGCCCCTCTCCAGGGTCCTGGCTGACTAGGGGAGTCACAGATGGAGCTCCACCTCACTACTGGTATCCTGACCTTAGGGCTCAGATGGATATCCATCCTCAAGATCACCCAAACCTCCTTGCTTGTTACCCTGAGCTCTGACCATCAGTTCACTTGGGGCAAATGGAGTAGAGGGTCATACTCAGACTTCCTCTACTTCTTCCAAGCCCAGGGACCTGTCCTTTTGAGGCTCTCCTCATTGTGCAGTGGCAGGACCCAAAGGAGCACCTGGTCTGTCAAACAGCCAGAAGCAGAAATCCTCTGTTCTTATTTTTCCTGTATTCTTACCCAGGGAAAATGGCAATGGACTTCAGGCAGCTTGACATTCACAATGTCTAGAACTACCCGGATTTCCCCAAGCAGTGTGAAGGGGCTTGGGGGAGAAAGGAAGACAGAGAAAACCAAACCAGACCGAAAGAGAGGCTGTGGCTCCTGCCATTCTCTCTCCTGCCTGGTGGTCTCTATGCTGTGATTCAGGTCCACCCATGAGGCTGTCTAATCTGGCATCTCTGCTTTCAGACACTGATCCGAGGGGAAAGATGGCCAGTGCCTTCTCGAAGTTGCTCACTGGCCGCAGTGCTTCTCTGTTACTTGCCACCGTGGGCACCAGTGCCCTCACCACTGGGTACCTGCTGAACCAGCAGAATGTGTGTGCTGAGGCCCGGGAGCAGCATAGGCTGTTCCCGCCAAGGTAAGTCCTTTGGCTTTAGAAGAACTCCACGTGTCGGCCAGAAATATGCTTCCCCTGCTGAAACTGTCAGCAAGGGGCCTTCTGTTTTTGAGAATGACTAGGTCAAATTGACCATTCTTTAAATATAGATTTTTATTTATTTGAGAGAGTGAGCAAGCACACAGAGGGAGAGTGAGAAGGAGAGGGAAAAGCAGACTCCCTGCTGAGCAGGGAACCCACTGTGGGACTCGATCCCAGGACCCAGGATCTTGACCTGGGCTGAAGGCAGATGCTTAACCGACTGGGCCACCCTGGCACCCCCTGACCATCATTTTTGACATTCCGTAAGCACAGTAATGGTGGTGAATTCAAGGAAGTGCAGTGTCTGCATTCCTGCCTGGAGCTTGTGGTCTAGTTGAATAATAATAATAGTAATAATGGACATTTGTTGGGCATTTTTAGGTGTGTTAAGCACTATATGTGGCGTATCTAATTACCTTAGCATCCCTTTGTGATAAAACAGAGGCTTAGAAAAATTACCAAGTTCACATGCCTTGTGCAGCCAAGTGCAAACCAAGGACCCTCATTCCAGACCCATGCATGCTTCACTCACTGCTGTCCCACTTTCTGGAGAATGATGTTAGGGTGTTGATTAAAGTATCGGCTTAAAGGCCATTGCAGATGGAAAGTGGGGAAGTGCCATGAAGATGGACACGACTTCTCAGCCCTTGGCCCCTCACCACGGATGATCCAGCACATGCTCAGTCGAGTTGGCCTGCGATGCTGAGTTGAAGAGATTCTTAGAGGCAGGTGTAGAGGAGAGATGAGAAAGACTTGATGTTTTTCTCAGAGATCTTCTTTGGCTCTTGTGGGAATTACCAACACGTACCATGTACCTCAGGAATTCCTGAGGGGAGATTCCCTGTGTTTGAACCTGTGGTTGTCCTGAATCCCCTACTCTTCAGCTAGTACCCCTCCCACTGTCAGCACCTCATTGATTTCTGTGTACTGTTCCAACAGATACTTACTGAATGAATCCCTGTTGCAGTAGCCAGCCACTGTTCTCAGTCTCTCAGCAGAGAGACTCTGCTCTGATGGATCTTACACCATAGACAGAGGACCAATAAATAACTGAATTTCTGTGCAGCTCCACTGGCAGGTTTCTAGTCTCTCCACTACAGACCTAAGGCACCGAAATGTGGCTGTTGCATTTTACTGCTAGGTTAAAAAAAAAAAAAAAAAAAAAAAAAAAAAAAGGCTGCATGGCATTGCCATTTATTTTCTAATTTTCACTGTCTCTTCTTTATATGAACATAAGCCATAGTCTCTTGGCTCTGACAGCCAGCATCATGAAATCCTTAAGCAGGGCCAGGTTCCTTTCTCTGGCTGTTCAGGGGACTGGTTTTTTTTAATCATGACTCCCAGCTACACTTCCCCATGCCTGCTGGCCAGAGGCCATCCTTCTGGTGGAGGGATGGCCAGAAACAAAGCCCTTTCGTAGGCTGCTCCCTGAAAGCCTCTCTCCTCCTTGTGCAGTGCAGACTACCCTGATCTGCGAAAGCACAACAACTGCATGGCTGAGTGCCTCACCCCAGCCATCTACGCCAAGCTCCGCAACAAGGTGACACCCAATGGCTACACACTGGACCAGTGTATCCAGACTGGAGTGGACAACCCTGGCCACCCTTTCATAAAGACCGTGGGCATGGTGGCTGGTGATGAGGAGTCCTATGAGGTAAAACTTGGGTGCTGATTCCGGAGTGGGAGGGATGTTCTGGGTCCCAGAGTCCGTCTCTTCTCTATGGGGCCAGTGTTCATAAAGGGAAGCCAGCTTCAGCAGAACATGCGGAATGCTTTCTGGAACAAGGAGGTTTATAGCTTCCCAGGGACAAGGCTTCCTTTGCTGCTGTTCTAGTATCCCACCTCAGGGAAGAACAGTTGTAGGACAGAGTTGAGACTGTCAAGGGGATGAATTGATACAGCCAAAAAATAAACTCTCGTGATTTATTGGTGATAGGTATTCACCAATAAGGCATTAGGAGATGGTGTGTTTGTGGCTAGCCTTTATGGAGGAAGGATGGTCTGTGACTGGTTTGGGAATAACTGATTCCATGGACACCGAGTTTATCAAGTCTTTCCAAGAAATGCCATGATCTCCGTGTCCTCATCCTTGGAGCAGAAGCATAGGATGGTCTGCCACTAGCCCAGCTCAGGCACCGTGCAGCAACAGAGCAACTTGTACATCACAGCAAGTTGCAGGGAGCTTCCTTAGCACCCTTCTGAAGGCAGCTCCCTGGGAAAACAGCCATCGAGAGCAGGGAGGGGTTGCCTTGAATAAACAAGACTGGTAGTTCATTCACAGACAGCAGTGCACGCTCTGGGTGCCCAGTCTCGGACTAGAAGTGGCTCCCTGGACCTAATGTGCTCCCCCACCTGGCCACCCACTTCCCACAGGCAGGTACTCTGTCATGACTCCTCTTAACGTTACTTTACCTAAAGGATACACCTGAAGTTTTTGGTCTTAAAAAAAAAAAAAAAGATTTTGCACAAAGAGTTTGGGCTGGGGTGAGAGGTCCTGGCTTTGCCCTGACTGCTGCCGTGCACTTTTCTTGTAGTACAGCTGGTTTTCAATGAATTTATTATGTTCAAACTCTAGAACCTGATCACCTCTTTTTTTTTTTTAAGATTTTATTTATTCATTCATAAGAGAGAGAGAGAGAGAGAGAGAGATTGATAAAGGGAGAAGCAGGTTCCATGCAGGGAGCCCAACCCAGGACTCAATTCCTGGTCTCCAGGATTGCACCCTGGGCTGAAGATGGCGCTAAACCA
The DNA here is from genome assembly GCF_003254725.2 of Canis lupus dingo. NCBI lineage: Eukaryota > Metazoa > Chordata > Mammalia > Carnivora > Canidae > Canis > Canis lupus. The sequence goes on along the minus strand of NC_064245.1, from coordinate 25,932,175 downwards.
CTGAGCCACCCGGGGATCCACTGATCACCTCTTTTGGCCACAAACTGCTCTGGCAGCTTCTTTTACCTCACAAAGAACTTTTAAGGAAACCCTCAAATCTTTAAACACAGGATCTTCTTGCTCAGTCTCATGGCAGTGAGCTTGGCAGAGGCACTAGGGAAGTGGCCTGTTCCTATTATTTGTTAGCCATCGATGTACTCACATTTCCTGCGTGGCAGCACTGAGAATTACAGCCGAGGGCATCAGCTCTGGCCCTCAAGGTAAAAGGGGGCAAATGAAAGGAATTACCTTTTAATAGAGGAACCAATTAAAGAGGAAACGGGTACCTCTCCCTTTCTACAGGTGTTTGCTGACCTTTTTGATCCTGTTATCAAACTAAGGCACAATGGTTATGACCCCAGGGTGATGAAACACCCCACGGATCTGGATGCATCCAAGGTAGGTTGCAGCCCCCTCTACTTTGCCCTGAAGCTTGCACTCCAGAGCCTGGCATGAGGAGCACCTGAGAGGAGGGCTACTCAGCCTGGGTCAGATGCCCTCGGCAAGATCTGTGATGGCCCCGGCATAGCCTACTCCCCAGAGGATTAAGGAGGTCAGAAAGGTCCTGAAATCTTTGTTTTCTTTAATAAATACCAGGAGGGTGGTGCTGGTCACTGGGAACTGCAAGCCTTTCCTAAAGCAGTTCCTTTTTTAAAATCCCACACCTAGTGGGTTAAGGATTCCAGATGACACCGCACAAAGTAGCTCTGCCCCTTATCTATAGGACTCCTGCCCCCATCATGCCAAAATGTGTCCAGCGTGTTGTGCACAGTGCCTGAGGGCCCCCAGCAGGGGATACTGCAGGTCAGGAGGTTGGAGCCCACTGTGGTTGTGACACGGCTATAGTCCATGGCGGGCTTGTGGTAACCCCATGCTCTGCTTTGGCAGATCACCCAGGGCCAGTTTGATGAGCGCTATGTGCTGTCATCTCGGGTGCGCACAGGCCGCAGCATCCGCGGGCTGAGCCTGCCACCTGCCTGCACCCGGGCTGAGCGAAGGGAGGTGGAGAATGTGGCCATCACAGCCCTGGAGGGCCTCAAAGGGGACCTGGCAGGCCGCTACTACAAGCTGTCCGAGATGACTGAGCAGGACCAACAACGGCTCATAGATGTGAGTGGCCCTTGAACCATCGGGCCCTGCCTGGGGTGGGACTGTGACCAGAGCTCTAATGGGCCCAGTGAGGCCTCATGGGGAGCTTGCTGGGACTGTATCCTATTCAGTATTAGGAAGGAAAATTAAGCCTTAAAACTTGACGTCAAGCCACTGAAGAGTCTGGTTAAAATCTGCAGAGGAAACTCCGTTCTGGAGTTGGGGGTCTGGGGGATTCATTGGTGGAGGTTAAAGGGAGGATCCCCTTGCTTGTTGAGGATGGTCTCCATTGCCACAACCAAGGAAGGCCCTGCAAGCCAGGAAAATCTGGAAAGGAAATTTGGAAGTCGAGGTGGAAGGCCTACCCTGATTCCCATGGAGCCAGCTGGGATTTCTGCTGCCTCCATGAGCCCTCTACAGCTTCATTCTAATGCTAGGGGACACAAAACCGAAGTCTTTTATTTTCCCAGTAGTACAGCTAAAAAGGGATAGCAGTTTCAAAATAACTTTTAATTTAACTCCAGGGCAAAGCAGAAACAAAGTATCTGTCATTTCAGAAGATGCAATGCCACAAAATATGCCCCACTGCCATACCAGACAAGTAAGCTAGCTTTGTGGTCTGTACAGGCCTCAGTCTCCTGGTGTCTGCGGCCATCAGGCCAACCTTCTGCCTGTTCTGTTGCAGAACAAGCTGTACTCTGCCTCAGGTAGCCACTTGTGGTTTCCAGTGTAAGGCCACAGAGCCTATCCTGGCTACTGTCCCCCACCCCTTCCACTCAGATTGTAGGACTTGTCTCTGTGTATCCTCTTCTTACCTCAGTGTAATCAGATTTGAATATATTGTATCCATATTCATGTTCTAACTGTATACATACAGTAAGAAAACGGTCTGTCTCTTCACGGATTTTTTTTTTTTAAGATTTTTATTTATTTATTCATGAGGGAGGGAGACACAGGCAGAAGGAGAAGCAGGCTCCCTGCAGAGAGCCTGATATGGGATTCAATCCTGGATCCTGGGATTACGCTCTTAGCTGAAGGCAGATGCTCCACTGCTGAGCCACCCAGGTGCCCCTCTTTTCACTGATTTTGATATTAAGAGTAGTATACTGTAGTCAAAGGCACAAGCTTGGGAGTCACACATGTCTAGGTTTGAATCTAGGCTCTGTTACTTCTTAGCTATGTGATATAGGGTAGGTTTTCTCACTCTGAATGGGTTTTCCTGGCTCATAAAATAAAATGATTATACTTGCCTCCTAGTGTTGTGAGGATTCAGGTAAATAAAAGCACACAGCATGGAGCCTTGCACATATTGAGCATTAAATTAATGGTAGCTATTTATTTATAAACCATTATTCTACATATCTAATACTTTCTAGGGAAAGGTATGCTAATAATAAAAGAACAAATAATGTCAGCTACACAGAGAACAGTGGCTGTATAAGACTTCAGGGTAGCGTCCCTCCCTCACTGGCCACTCGGTCACTGTGTGGTTTTGGTGCCAGTAGGTGAAGGTAATCCATAGTGATTACTGCCGTGAGGTTTTCAGCCTCAGCTGTACACTAGAATCACCTGAGGAGCTTTCAGAAATCCCAGGCCACACCCCGTAACAATTAGGACAGAAACTCCAGGAGCAGGAAGGGAGCATTAGTATTTTTTTAAAGTCCCCCCCCCCCCCCCCCACCCCGGTTATTCCACTGGACAGCCACGGCTGAGAGCCACTGCCTGACAGAGCTGCGTCTCATCTTGTCATTTTCTCCTTTCTGCTTTGTCCCTTTTGGCCTGCAGGACCACTTTCTATTTGATAAGCCAGTATCCCCTTTACTAACATGTGCTGGGATGGCCCGTGACTGGCCAGACGCCAGGGGAATCTGGTAGGGACATAGCACTGCTCACATTTGCAGTGTGCGCACAGGATCTGGTTCAGATCACCGGCTTGTCCTAACCTGAAGTTGCTGTGATCTGCAGCTGACAGCATGCCCGGCTTGAGCTCACTGGAGAGGATTTTAGAAATTGCGTGTGTGTGTGTAATTCCAAAGTGTTGTGATGTTTCTAAGATATATAAGAATGTTCACTGGCTTGCATGAATTATGCATGAGAAAAAAGACTTTTTAAGAAACTTGAGCTTCATATTATTTGACCTCACAGAGAATGTTTTATGACCCCCCCCCCCAAAAAAAAAAAATGAAAAATATTGAGGATTTAAGCAAAATCCTACAAAGAATGGATATCGAGTATGTACATATTTTTATCTTGGCCAAAGTCCTCAGTCCCCTTTGATTCCTGTACTTTGGTAGGTTATTATGACACTACCCAAAGAAGTTGTAGCAAGTGTGCTCATGAGCAGTTACTCAGTGTGCGGATAGGTAGCAGCTATGCAGCAAACATGTGAAATATTGTGCACCCCATACGTCTTGGACTGCAGGTAAAAAACTTTAAGCAACACATGATTTTGGTTGAGCCTATTAGGAGAATACTCTTGTTAGTGTCAAAACCAAATGTTACCCATAGTTATTATCATCCTCGTCAAAGGACTGGGGAAGATTATATCCTTTTTGGGCAAAAACATGAAGTTGGTCTTACTCTTAATTCTGTCAAGGTAACATTATTTTGTAGTACTTGTTCAGGCACAAAGAAAGAATCAGGGCTAAGAAACGAGGAAGGCGAAATGAAGCAATCAAGCTACAGAGGTAAAGGGAATTTTCATGTGTTGAAACTAATGTATTTAACGAGCAACACCATATTTCTCTTTTCATCAGGCATAATTATGACAAGACATTTCTCATCTGGATTAATGAGGAAGACCACACGAGGGTAATCTCTATGGAAAAAGGAGGCAATATGAAAAGAGTATTTGAGCGATTCTGTCGTGGACTAAAAGAAGTAAGATGTTATCAAGATTTCTGAATATTCATTAAAATGAAATCACTTTTTCATTCTTGACAGAAGACACTATGGTTATTTCCAAGGGCTAATTTTTTCTCAGGATCATGGCACTCTTTGAGGGTGGGAACCACCAGGGCAGTGCTTCCAAGAATTGGTGACTTTTTTTTATTTTATTTTTTTTTTTGCTTTTACTAGTAAGTTCCTATGCTTCCCTCCCCAATCCAGGATGGTTTAGGAAGTCTGTGGATCGCTAATTATAGTCCAACTTCTGTAACAGTGCTCTTGGCTATTCTAAGTATAGAGACAGTATAGGATATAACTATGTTCATAAGTAACCTGAACACAGCCTTACTTGCTGAGAACACCTATATTCTATTATTCTCAAATGAAAAATAGTAACAGCATCCATTGAATGTTTAGTATGTTCTAGGTATTGCCTTCAGTACTTTACATGTTTCATCAAATTTAATTGGACCATTTTCATATTCTGATAGTAGTGCCTTTTTCCATTAAGGACATTATAATACAACTTAACCTAAATTTCATTCATGGCAAACATCCAGTACACGTCTCTGCATGTCAGCTACACAGAGAACAGTGTAGGATGTACTGAGTGTTTGGATGTACTGAGTAAATGGATATTTAAGAACTCCATTTGTTCACTGTTGTAGGTGGAACGCTTAATCCAAGCTCGAGGCTGGGAGTTCATGTGGAATGAGCGACTAGGATACATTCTGACCTGCCCTTCGAACCTTGGCACAGGATTGCGTGCTGGCGTCCACGTTAGGATCCCAAAACTCAGCAAGGTAATGTTAGGTAGCCAACAGCCCTGTAGGGTTCCACCAGGATAAGCTCGGATGTGAATTCTTTGTGGAGGGAAAAATGGTCATCATTCCTTAACCCTTAGTTTCTGCACCTGTAATAGAAAATAATAAGAAAGAGTTCATTTTGCCTCAAAAGATACTTGTATCAGTTAGGATAAAAGGCTAATAAGGGCTGTAAGAGAGAGCTGTGGCTTCAAGAACAAGAAGTTTGAATATTCCTCCCTACAAGTCAGGATGGTCGAGCAGGCTGCTCTGCCCTGCTTCTTGGAGTCCCTTCCACCTGTCTCTCCCAGGGTAGGGGTTCTCCTGCCTGAGCCTACATCAAAATTACCTGGAGCTTGTAAACAGATTGCTTGGCTAACCTGCAGAATTTGGATTTTTAACAAATTCCAGGTGACTGTCCCCTCGCCATGGTCACAGTCAGGCCCTAAGTTCCAGCTGGTGGGAAGGGGAGAGAGGATGCAGGTGTGGCCCTGTAAAGATTTAAAGTCTAGGCTTGGAAGTGCACACATCCCTTGTGTTTGTTCCATTTACAAGAGTTCAGTCAGTGGCAACTTTCTCAGCTCCATCTGTGGAGGAGGAGGAAAAACAATTCTGGTAGGCACTCAGGACTTTCTGCCACAGCACAAGCAAATCAAATAATTGCTAACAATTTTAGAAAATGTGCTTCCTACCGAAAACAGAATGAAAATTATTCCAATGGTAAGACAACTGTTTGATGTGATTTAACTTCATGATTTTAATTTTCTCGGTGAAACTATTATACCGAAGAATAATCTCACCAAGTAACTCACCAAAGCTGGCATCCAAATGCCAAAAATGATACAGAAGTTAATACCAGTTCTACTACCTTCTAGCTGTGTGACCCTCATGAGTGAATTCCTGAGCCTCATCTGTGAAATGAGAATGAGAGCAATACCTACTTCATGGGGTTGTTGTAAAATTTAAAAGTTCTAGCATAGTGCCCTGGTATATAGTAAGTATATGCTTAATATACAGTTAATATTAACTGTTACTATCTCTCATTGTACATTTTACTAAGTGAACATGTCAATGATGGCGAGTCACTTTTGCTTCTTATGACATTCAGTATTGTCCTTTGTCCCAGGATCCACGCTTTTCTAAGATCCTGGAAAACCTAAGACTTCAGAAGCGTGGCACAGGTGGCGTAGACACGGCAGCTGTGGCGGATGTGTATGATATTTCCAATATAGATCGAATTGGTCGATCAGAGGTAACATCTCTTCTCACTTTCCAAACATGAGCTAACAATATTAGCTTAAGAGAACAAGGGAATAGAGAAGTAGCCTAAATAGCCTTGCCTTATTCACAGAAGTCAAGACCTCCTCTTTTCCCTGAGTACTATTAGTGTTTCATTCTGTGGTACTAATCATCCATGGGAAATAAGCGCACAATGTAAGCTGAGACCATATAGGTAAATAGAGGAGTTCACAGCAGGACTCTTGTCAGCACCTCACCCCTGAGAGGTATTCCAGCAGTCTTTCAGCAACAGGAGCTCTATTATGCCAAAGGACAGCAGCATTTTATCACTGTGATGTCGGACAATGTGTGAGCTCTCTGAGAGTAGTAAAATAGTGGACTTTTCTCTTGATTTTGAATTTCCTTTGGTGAAAGCCACATGCTTCATTTTTAGATACTTGAGAGTTTGAAAATTTTGTTTTTGGGGGACTAAAGATGACATATAACACATACACTAGGGATATAAAAGATTGTGCTCCTGAAATAATGTTTAGGATTCTGTGAGCACATAGGATGAACAGCATTCATAAACTAGAGGTAGGCCTGGAGTGATGCATAAGACAGAGCATACAGAGCACTTAAGGAATATACCGCTGAATCCTAAGCAAGTGCTGATCCCAGTAAGTCATGCCAATTTATCTGGATATGGTCCCACTGAATGTATTAGGTTCATTATTAATTTAAAAGCCTCTCCTAACATAAAAATCTTCATAACTCAGTGGCTGGTTATTAAATCTTTGCATTATTGATGCTCTTTCTTCTTTGCTAGCTTTCAAATATTTCACTGCCTATTGGTGTATCTCTCCCAGTAAACTGAGAAAAGGGAAGGAGGAAACACTCAAGGCAAATCAGCTTGTGTGCTTCCACCTCTGGTAAAGTAGTTGAGAGAGAAGTAGCTATAAATACAACTTCTGAAATTTATTGAATAATATGTGGTGTAGTGAATAAAGAAGATCTGGAGCCTATGCCTGTCTGCTTCTAATAGTAACTAGATTTTTATTGGAAAGACAATCATAACTTAAAAAATTTTTTTAAGTCCTAAAAGTAAGTTAGGTTACCATTATAAAAGCTAGAAATATGCCAAAAAGTATTAAAAATAATACTTATTTAACTTAACCCTAAGAAAACCATTGTGAACATTATTCTGTATTGCCTTTCATTTTTAAAATAGGTTTATTATGTAAAATTTATGTTTTGTATAGTTTTATTCACATGAACAAATTTAGTCATGAGTTCACAGCTCTTTGTTATTTAGGAAGACAGTGATCTTTTTAACGTATTAACCTTTGCTCTGGATGAGGCTGATTTAACACTCCATGTGCTATGCTAACCTCACCACAAATGTAGATACCATCTGTCACCATGAAGTGCTATAGCAGTAACATGGATCATATTCTCTTTCATCCCTGTCACTTATTCATTCCACACTGGAAGCCTATACCTCCCACTGCCTTCACCCATCTTTGCATCTGGCAGCCACTAGTTTGTTTTCTGTGTTCTGTATTTATGGTCTGGTTCGTTTTTGTTTCGTTTTGTAGATTACACATATAAGTGAAATCATATGGTATTTGTCTTTTTCTATCTGATTTATTGTACTTATAATGCTCTCTAGGTCCACCTATGTTGTCACAAATGGTAAGACCTCAATCTTCTTATGGCTGAATATTACATTGTGTGTGTGTATATATATATATATATATATATACACACACACACACACATATGTCACATCTTTATCTGTTCATCTATCAATAGACACTTAGGAGTGGACATAATTATTCATATTTGTCTTTGTTTTCCTTGGGTAAATACCAGTAATGAAGTTACTGAATTGTATGGTATCTCTCTTTTTAATTTTATGAGGAATCTCTATACTGTTTTCCACAGTGGCCACACTAGTTTACACTGCCATCAAAGGCACATGAGGGCTCCTTTTCCACTGAATCCTTACCAACATCTGTCATTTCTTGTCTTTGTGATACTAGCCATTCTGACAGTTCACGGTGCTATCTTGTGGTTTTGGTTTGTATTCCCTTGCTGATAGTGGTGTGGAGCCTCTTCATGTGTCTGGTGGCTATTTGTAGGTCTTGTTGAAGAAAATGTCTATTCAGGAGTTTTGCCCATGTTTTTAAATTAGATGATGTGGTGTTCCATTATTTTGGCATAGTCCCATTGATGTGTTGCTGCTTTTGTTTTACTTGCCTGAGGAGACCTATCCATAAGTATGTTGTTGAGGCCAATGTCCAATGGTTTACTGCCTAGGTTTTCTTTTAGGAGTTTTATGGCTCCATTTAGCTCTTTAATCCATCTTGAGTTTATGAAAGTGGTCCAGTTTCATTCTTGTGCATTTAGCCATCCAGTTTCCTTAGCACCATTTGCTGAAAAGACCATCTTTCCCCCATTGTATACTCTTGCCCCCTTTGCTGTAGATTAACTGACCAGAGGATCATGGGGTCTTTTCCGAGCTGTCCTGTTCCCTGGATCTAAAGGTCTCTTTTGGTGCTGGTACCATACTGCTTTGATTACTATAGTCTTGCAGTACATCTTGAAACCTGGGATTGTGATACCTCCAGCTTTGTTGTTCTCTCTCAAGGGTGTGCCTTGGCTGTTTGAGTTTTTTTTTTTTGATTTCATGGAAATTTATTTATTCTAGTTTGGCAGAAAACGCTAGTACTTTTGATAGGGACCATTCTGAATCTGTAGATTGCTTTGGGCAGTATGAACATTCCAGCAATATTCATTCTTCCAGTCCATGACATGGTATATTTTCCACTTGTGTCATCAAATTTCTTTCATCAATGTCTTCTAGTTCTCAGAGGATAGGTCTTTCACCTCCTTCGTCCAATTGATTCCTAGGTGTTATTTTCTTTTTGGTATGATGGAAGTGGAATTGTTTGCTTAATATCTCTTTCTGCTACTTCATTTATTGTGTAAAGATACAACAGTTTCTGTATATTAATATTGTAGCCTTCAACTTTACTGAATTCAGTTATTCTACTAGTTTCATGATTGAGTTTTTGGTGTTTCCTATGTCTAGTAAAAGGTCATCTGCAAGTAGTGACAGTTTTACTTCTTCCTTACCAATTTGGATGCTTTTATTTTTACCTCTTCTGGTTTCTGGGGCTAGGGCATCCAGTACTATGTTGAATAACAGTGTTGAGAGTAGGCATGCTTGTTGTTTTCTGATCTTAGAGGAAAAGTTGTTTTTCACCACTTAGTATGAGGATGTTTTCTGTATGTTTGCCTTTATTATGTTGAGGCCTGTTCTCCCTGAACCCACTTTGATAAGAGTTTGTATCTTGAATGATGTTGCCCTTGTTAGATTGCTTTCTCCGCAGCTATTGAGATGATTATATGGCTTTTATCCTCATTTTGTTAATGTGTTGTAGAACACTGATTTATGGATATTTATCCAATTGTGTATCCCTGGAATAAATCTCCCTTGATCATGGTGAGTGATCCTTTTAATGTACTGTTGAATTGGTTTGCTACTGTTTTGTTGAGGATTTTTGCATCTATTTCCATTAGTGATCTTGGCCTGTAGTTTTCTTGTGTCTTGGTCTGGTTTTGGTGTCAGGGTAATGTTGGTCTCATAGAAGGTGTTTGAAGGTTTTCTTCCTTTTCTGTTCTTTGGAACAGTTTGAGCAGAATAAGTCTTAACTCTTTTTTCAATATTTGGTAGAGCTTGCCTACAAAATCCATCATCTGGTTCTGGCCTTTTCTTTGAGATTTGATTACTTGTTCAATTTTGTTACTAGTTATTGGTCTGTTCAGATTTTCTATTTCTTTATGGTTCAGTTCTAGAATATTATATTTCTAGGAATTTCTCCATCTCTTCAAGGTTGTCCAATTTGTTGGCATGTAAGTTTTAATAGCAGTCTTTGTAACTTCTGATTTGATTTGGATCCTTTTTAAATGATTCTAGCTAAAGATTTATCAATTTTTAAATGTTTTAAAAGAAGCAGCTCTTGGTATAATTGTTCAATTTTTTTCTCTTCCTTCTGGGACCACTATATAATGCAAATACTTCTTTGGTTGATGTTGTCCAAATGATCCCTTAACCTAGTTTCTTTTTCCTATGTAGCTGGGGTACTACTGCTGTTTTCTATATGGCTTATTCATTCTTCTGTATCCTCTAATCTACTGTTGACTCCCTCTAGTGTATGATTGGTTCTTTTCAAATTTTCTGTTTGGGGTTCTGAGATCATCTACTCTCCTCCTCTCCAGTCTGGTGAGCATCTTTATGACCATTACTTTGAATTCCTTATCAGGTAGATTGGTTATCTCTGATTCACTTAGTTCAGTTATTTTTCTGAGGTTTTATCTAATTCTTTTGTTTGGAGCATATTTCTATGTGTCCTAATTTTGTTGACTTTGTCTTTATTTCTATGAATTGGGCAGAAACTACTTTTCCTAAAGCTGAAAGAATGGTCTCATGTATGGTTGTCCCATGTGTAGACTGTGTGTACCTGGTGACTGGATGGCTGCAGCTGTGGCTGGCATGGGCTGCGGGTCCCATGGCACTTGGTGCTGGGACTGCCCTGGGACTCTCCAAGCAGAAGGCATGCCTTCCATTTTTACAATTATTGGAATACCTCTTTTTTTAAAGATAAAACAGTCATATATTTGATATCATAACAGTTTTTTCCAACATATTCTATCATGAGCTTTTTCTTACAATATTATTCTTCAAAAACATAATGGGGTATATCTTTACTATGCTGTCATTAAAAATTATCTACCTAACATCTAATTTGTTGATCTCTACATAATTCTGTACATCTACATAATTCTGTAACCATCTCTATACATAACTCTAATCACAACTCTATTTAGTTAGGATATATTTTTAGGAAGAGAATTCCTGAGAAATTAAAGATGAGGGGACCTTACTTATGACCAAATTTCTTACCAAAAGATTTATATCAAGATAGAGTCCCTTTGGTAGTGAATGAGAGAACCATCTCACCATGTCCTCATGAACACCAGGAGAGGTCAAATTGGATAAACAAAAACTTGTGTTTGTTTGATTACCGATGGCTAGCTTTCTGACCTAACCTTCTCTCAGGGCCTGTTTCCTTATGCCTGAAAAGAAGTGAGGAGGGTACTAGACTCAATTATTCCTAAGGTATATACAGCACGAAACAATCCCTTTTCATCCTTGCTGTTCATTCTTGAATTATTAATTGCTTACTATCTTAGTTTGCCCTTCTTTAGGAAGCATCCCAAGAAAAAAATTCATAGGTAGATGTGCTCTAATTTAATAAAAACCAGATTTTTTGTAAATCAAAGTTCTAACTTTTTTTTTTAATAGTAGAATTTTTAAAGGTTTATTCTAATTTACAAAGTTTCCTTTAAGTAGCAAATTTGCCTGGTACAGTGAAAACATGATTTAATCATCAAATATTGGATTTTTCAAAAAGCTAGTTACTGTGTAAATGACAAGATATTTAGTTCAGATACTATCTAAGCTATAGTGCACAGATAGCTTAATGGAACATTAACAGGTCAAAGAACAAAACAAAGGTGTCACTGTAATTTTACCTTTTTTTTCCCCTGAAGATTTACTTATTAGAGAGAGGGGGTGGGCAAGCAGGGTGAGGGGCAAAAGGAGAGAGACAAGCAGACTCTCAACCTAGCAGGGAGCCTGATGCAGGACTCGATACCAGGACTCTGGGATCATGACCCAAAGCAAAGTCAGATGCTCAACCACTCTGAGCCACCCAGGCAGTCCTGTGATTTTACTTTTAGATAAACTTAAAGGAGAGACTGATGGGGGGTAGTGTCTGACATGCACACTAATGGTTTTCATAGATTTAAAAGGGTCTCACAAAAAGTAACTCAAAAGACTGGGAGAGCAACCCTCCCCTCTATACTTTAGAGAAATACTGAGAAAGAAGAAATTGTTAAGTCCACCTAACATGGTAATTTCTTATTTCTCCTAGTATTGTTCTTATTAATGCCTTGCATATGTCTTTTTTTTTTGCATATGTCTTCTATGCAAATTAATCATTCATCTTTTTCACTATCAAAGGTTGAGCTTGTTCAGATAGTCATCGATGGAGTCAACTACCTCGTGGATTGTGAAAAGAAGTTGGAGAGAGGTCAAGATATTAAGGTCCCACCACCTCTGCCTCAGTTTAGCAGGAAGTGAACTTTTTCTTTTTCAAACTACAAATAATCTGTCTGCTGGTATGACAGACATCAAGAATTTTTACTCTGAGAGTTTTTATAGACTTGGAAAAATGTAAAATTGTATATCCTATCTTTAAAATAAAACTCTCCTTAATATCCTTAGTTTCCCTGATTTTTAAAATTAAGAATGCAAATAAATCAAATTACAAGTAGCAGGCAAAAATATGTTAAAGCAAGATAAAACATTTTTAAGACCACTTACACACAAATCTAAAAACCTTCCAGTCATCTAGATATTATAATATTAAGACTAACAAAACTTTATGGGCAACATTGGTATATTACTCCTTCATTTTCCAATCATATTTCTGGTAACTAGAGCATCTCTCTTGAGGATGTGGAAATAAATACAACTACACAAATGAGGACACACAGAGGTACTTATTCAGGGATGGATACAGAAAGGGAGAGTCAGCCACCATCACTTAAATTAATACAAGCATACAAAACCATTCCGGTGACAAATGGGAGTTTCAGGTATAACCTGATGGGGTTGTAGGCATGAAGAAACAAAGCAGAACAACTCGAAATAAGGTATCTGATGGAACTGGTTTGAGAAGCATATTTAGCTTTCTTTGGTTGGTCCTGAGTTGGAAGAAGGGTAAAAAAAAATTAGGGAAAATGGCAGTTAAACAGACCATGCCAAATCTCTCAGCTGTTAAGTTAGACAGTGGCTTGGCTTCCTGAACTGGATGCTGCAAAGATTATGAGTTAAAGTAATACTGTCAAATATGGTCTGAAATTGTGTGTTTGTATATATGTGTGTGTGTATTTTATATATATATATATATATATATATATATAATTTTTTATTCATGAGAGACAGGGGGAGGGAGGCAGAGACACAGGCAGAGGGAGAAGCAGGCTCCATGCAGGAAGCCCAATGCGGGACTCGATCCCGGACTCCAGGATCATGCCCTGGGCCGAAGGCAGGCACCAAACCGCTGAGCCACCCAGGGATCCCCATGGGTTTGTATATTTACTCTCTCAAGAGAAATATACAATTTGAGGTCGAATATTGAATATGTGTTAGTATAATTCAAAAGCTAAATTATTCCCTCAGCATGCATATACTTATATCAAATTCTGATATACTTTTACATCCATCATGTGATATCTGGAACATGAAGGGGCATGACAGAAGAGTTAGGGGGAACTCTGTAGGAAGTTGTGAAATTGTGCCACAACATTAAAAAAAAGTGTTTGCTTCAGTGACAGGAATGAGATCAAGTTCTGCATTCTGCAGGTGAACACTATAGGTGCTAGGGTAAACATTAATTGCTGTTCTAAATGTACACATTTGCCTTCCATCCTGCTACACTGAGAAAAAATGAAAAGAGAATGTACTCAGGCTAGTGCTGATAGGTATCACATTAATGTCTGAATGGTAAATTGATGTGTGGTAAAAATTCAGACAAGGAAACTGGAGTCAATATAACTGAAAATATCATGTTAAATATCTTGAATGGGATGGAATGGAGGCTGTTCTATCAGTCAAGGCCTATAGACAAAGGAGATCAGAACTTCATGCAGACTGGCATTCTAGGGACAGACAGATGAGGGGGAGCTAACACTGGTGGTATGGTAGTTGACTCCATATGCACATTGGAATTGCACAAGTCCCAACTCTCCCACCATAGGACATTAAATGATTTACTCAACCTCTATGTTCCTCTGTTTCCTTCGTATATAATGATCACAATAATGACTACCTCATAGGGCTGTTGGGAGCAGAACATTGATAATTGCAAAATGCATTTCAAAGTGCTCAATACATTGTAAGTACTATATAGGGAGTTTTTGGAAAAAGTCATAAAAAGATAGGAACCATTACAGTAATATTACAATAACCGATCTCTGAATATCCCTTAAAACCATGCTTTATGGCAAACCAACAGACCTGACAGTTCCTCTTCTGAAAGGCCTTATAAGAGGTAAATGAAGGCAAATGCCTACAGCTAAAGAAACATAAGCATATAGGAGCTGAGGAGATCAGCAGGGGCATATGCCAACATTATTTTGGTGGGCTTTTTTGTTTTTTTGAAAGAACAGCTGGAAGGCAAGCACTGGCATAAAAATATATGGATACTGACATAGAAAGGAAGCAAGCTTTGTGATCTAAACCTACATGACAACATTTAAAAAGAGTCAATTATCTATTCTTCTCAAGCTATTCCCAGAAACAGAAGACGAAGGAAAAGTTTGAAATTCATTCTACCACACCAGCATTAGCCTGATACCAAGACCAAAAGCACAAAGAAGAAAACCCAGGCCAGTATCTTTGATGAACACATGCAAAACTCCCCAGCCAAACATGAGCACAATCAATTCAACAGCACATGAAAAGGATCATTCATCATGGTCCAGTGGGATTTATTCCTGAGACACAAGGGTGGTTCAATACTCACAAATCAAGCAATGGGATACATCACATTAATAAGAGGGAGGATAAAAACCCTATCATCTCAGTAGATGCAGAGAAAGCATCTAACAAAATACAATATCCATCCATGATACAAACTCTCATCAAAGGGGATTCAGGGAAAACAGTCCTCAACATAATAAAGGCCATATATGAACAACTCACAGCTAAACACATACTCAATGGATGAAAAAATTTTTCCTCTTAGATCAGGAGGATGACAAGCATGTCTACCCTCACCAGTTTTATTCACCATAGTAGTGGACATCATAGCTACAGCAATCAGAGAAGGAAAGAAAAAGCATCCAAAGTGGTAAGGAGGAAGTACAACTATCACTATTGTAGATGACATGATAATATACATACAAAACCCAAAGGTCTCCATAAAAAAAAAAAAAAAAAAACTCCATTAGAAACCAGGAAGAAAGTATCAGAATACATGAAATCATTAAAGTTGCAGAATACAAAATTAATACACAGAAATCTGTTGTGTTTCTACACACCAATAACAAAGTAGAGACTAAGCAAACAATTCCACTTACATCACACCAAAAAGAAAACATCACCTAGGAATAAATTGGACTAAGGAGGAAGTAAAAGACCTATCCTCAAAGAACAAGACGACATTGATGAAAGAAATTTGATGACACAAACAAATGGAAAATATACCATGCTCATGGACTGGAAGAATGAATATTGCTGGAATGTTCATACTGCCCAAAGCAATCTACAGATTCAGAATGGTCCCTATCAAAACAACACTAGCATTTTCTGCCAAACTAGAATAAATAAATTTCCATGAAGTCGAAAAAAAACTCAAACAGCCAAGGCACTCTTGAGAGAGAAGAACAAAGTTGGAGGTATCACAATCTCAGGTTTCAAGATATACTGCAAGACTATAGTAATCAAAGCAGTATGGTACCAGCACCAAAAGAGACCTTTAGATCCAGGGAACAGGACAGAGAGCTTGGAAAAGACCCCATGATCCTCTGGTCAGTTAATCTACAGCAAAGGGGGCAAGAGTATACAATGGGGGAAAGATGGTCTTTTCAGCAAATGGTGCTGAGGAAACTGGATGGCTAAATGCATAAGAATGAAACTGGACCACTTTCCTATACCACACACAAGAATAAACTCAAGATGGATTAAAGAGCTAAATGTGAGGCATGGAGCCATAAAACTCCTAACAGAAAACTTAGACAGTAAAACACTGGACATTGGCCTCAACAACATACTTATGGATAGGTCTCCTCAGGCACGTAAAACAAAAGCAGTAACACACAACTGGGACCTCAACAAAATAACAAGCTTCTGCACAGCGAAGGAAACTATCAACACAATGAAAAGGCAACCTACTGAATGGGACAAAATACAAGCGATATTTCCAATAAGGGGTTCATATCTAAAATATGTAAAGCACTTACTGAAGTCAACATGGAAACAACAAATCATTAAAAGATGGGCAGAACATCTAAATATACATTTTCCCCCAAGAAGACCTACAAATAACCACCAGACACATGAAAAGAATCTCCACATTACTAACATCAAGGAAATGCAAACCATAATCACAATGAGACAGTACCTCACATTTGTCAGAATGGCCAGAATCACACAGACAAGAAATGACAAGTGTCAACGAGGATGTGGAGGAAAAGGAGCCCTCATGCACTTTTGGTGGCAATGTAAACTGGCGCAGTCACCATGAAAAACTATGGAGTTTCCCCAAAATATTAAAGGTGGAATTACTGGATCACCATGTGATCCACTATGAGTTGTTTACCCAAAGAAAACAAGACACAAATTTGAAACGGTATAAGCACCTCATGTGGATAATACTGCAGCATTATTTACAATAAACATGATGTGGCAACTATCTACGTGTCTGTGATAGGTTGAACAGATTAAGAAGTCATCTAAAGGATTCAAGGGACTTCATGACTGCAGAATTTAGACCTAATCAGGCTGAAATCAAAAATCAATTAAATGAGATACAATCCAAACTGGAGGTCCTAATGATGAGGGTTAATGAGGTAGAAGAAAGAATGAGCGACATAGAAGACAAGCGACAAGCTGATGGCAAGGAAGGAAGCTGAGGAAAAAAGAGAAAAACAATTAAGAGCACGTGAGGAAAGCTTAAGGTAAATAAATGATAACCTCAGAAGGAAGAATCTACATATAATTGGGGTTCTAGAGAGTGCTGAGAAGGGCCAGAGGGCAGAAAGCATATTTGAAGAAATCATAGCTGAGAACTTCCCTAACTTGGGGAGGGAAACAGGCATTCAGATCCAGGAGATAGAGGTTTTCCCCTCCCAAAATCAATAAAAACCGTTCAGCACCTCGACATTTAATAGTGAAACTTGCCAATTCCAAAGGTAAAGAGAAGATCCTAAAAGTAGTAAGAGACAAGAGATCCCTAACTTATATGGGGGGAAATATAAGATTAACAGCAGACCTCTCCACAGAGACCTGGCAGGCCAGAAAGGGCCGGCAGGATATATTCAGGGCACTAAATGAGAAGAACATGCAGCCAAGAATACTCTATCCAGCAAGGCTCTCATTCAGAATAGAAGGAGAGATAAAGAGCTTCCAAGATAGGCAGAAACTGAAAGAATATGTGACCACCAAACCAGCTCAGCAAGAAATATTAAGGGGGACCCTGCAAAAGAAACAGGAAGCCCAAAGAAATAATCTGCAAAAACAGGGACTGAATAGCTATTATGATGACACTAAATTCATATCTTTCACTAGTTACTCTGAACATGAATGGGCTAAATGATCCCATCAAAAGACACAGGTTTTCAAACTGGATAAAAAAGCAAGACCCATTTATTTGCTGTCTACAAGAGACTCATTTTAGACCTAAGGACACCTCTAGCCTGAAAATGAAAGGTTGGAGAACCATTTACCATTCAAGTGGTCCTCAAAAGAAAGCAGGGGTAGCAATCCTCATGTCAGATAAAGTTTATCCCAAAGACTACAGTAAGTGTTGAAGAGGGACATTATATCATACTTAAAGGGTCTATCCAACAAGGAGACCTAACAGTCATGAATATTTATACCCCTAATGTGGGAGCTGCCAAGTATATCAATTAATAACCAAAGTAAAGACATACTTAGATAACAATACACTAATAGGAGACTTCAACATGGCATTTTCTGCAAATGACAGATCTTCTAAGCACATCACCAAAGAAACAAGGGCTTTATTTATTTTAAATATTTTATTTATTTATACATGAGAGACAGAGAGAGATAGAGAGTGAGAGAGAGAGAGAGAGAGAGAGGCAGAGACACAGGCAGAGAGAGAAGCAGGCTCCATGCAGGGAGCCCAATGTGGGACTCGATCCTGGACCTCCAGGATCAGGCCCTGGGCTGCAGGTGGTGCTAAACCGCTGAGCCACCCCGGCTGCCCAAAACAAAGGCTTTTAAATGATACACTGGACCAGATAGATTTCACAGATACATAAAGAACTTTCCATTCGAATGCAACTGAATACACATTCTTCTCAAGTGCACACGGAACTTTCTCCAGAACAGACCACATACTGGGTCACAAATCAGGTCTCAAATGATACCAAAAGATTGGATTGTCCCTGCATATTTTCAGACCATAATGCTTTGAAACTTGAACTCAATCATAAGAAATTTAGAAGAAACTCAAACACTGGAGGTTAAAGAGCATCCTATTAAAAGATGAATGGGTCAACCAGGAAATTAGAGAAGAATTAAGAAGATTCATGGAAACTAATGAAACTGAAGATACAACCATTCAAAATCTTTGGGATACAAAGCAGTCCTAAGAGGAGAAATGCATCACAATAGAAGCCTCCTTCAAAAAAACTGGAAAAAACTCAAACACACACGCACCTAAAGGAAGTGGAAGAAGAACAGCAAATAAAACCTACACCAAGCAGAAGAGAGATAATAAAGATTCTAGCATAACTCAATGAAATAGAGACCAGAAGAACTGTAGAACAGATCAACAAAACCAGGAGTTGGTTCTTTGAAAGAATTCATAAGATAGATAAACCAGTAGCCAAAAGACCATGAACAGAAATTTCACAAAAGAAGACATAGACATGGCCAAGAATCACATAAGAAAATGTTCTGCATCCTTTTCCATCAGAGAAATACAAATCAAAACCACAATGAGATATCACCTCACACCAGCGAGAATGGTGAAAATTAACAAGACAGGAAACAACAAATGTTGGAGAGGATGTGGAGAAAGGGGAACCCTCTTGCACTGTTGGTCAGAATGTGAACTGGTGCAGCCACTCTGGAAAACTGTGTGGAGGTTCCTCAAAGAGTTAAAAATAGAACTATCTTGTGACCCAGCAATTGCACTGCTGGGGATTTACCCTAAAGATAAAGATGCAGTGAAACACCGGGACACCTGCACCTCAATGTTTATAGCAGCAATGTCCACAACAGCCAAACTGTGGAAGGAGCCTTGGTGCCCACTGAAAGATGAATGGATAAAGAAGATGTGTAATATATCTTCTGTGTATATCTATATACAATGGAATATTACTCAGGCATCAGAAACAACAAATACCCACCATTTGCTTCGACGTGGATGGAACTGGATGGTATCCTGCTGAGTGAAGTAAGTCAATCGGAGAGGGACAACCATTGTATGGTTTCACTCATAAGGGGAATAAAGAAAATAGTGAAAAGGATTATAGGGGAGAGAAAATGCGTAGGAAATACCAGAGAGGATGATGGAACGTGAAAGACTCCTAACTCTGGGAAGCAAACAAGGGGTGGTGGAAGGGGAGGTGGGAGCGGGGGATGGTGTGGCTGGGCGACGGGCACTGAGGAGGGCACTGGACAGGATGAGCACTGGGTGTTATACTATATGTTGGCAAATCGAACTCCAATAAAAAAAAATACAAAAAAAAAAAGACGTCATATAGAATATTACTCAGCCATAAGAAATGAGATTTTTACCCTTTACAACAGCATGGGTGGATCTAGATGGTATTTTGCTAAGTGAAATAAGTTAGAGAGCAAGCAAGTAGTACCATTTGATTTCACTTGTGTGTGGAATGACAAAAAGAAATGAGTAACAGATTCATAAATACAGAAAACAAACTGTTGTTGTTTGCCAAAGGGGAGGTGATTATGGAATCAGTGAAATAAGTGATGTGGATTAAGACTTACAAATTTGCAGTTATAAAATAAAGTCAGGAAGATGAAAAGTACAGGAATGGGAACATAGTCACAAGAAAAAAAAAAAAGGTTTTGAAACCCAGCATCCCAAACAGCATAATTATTATTAACAGGAAGAATTAACAGAGTATCTCCAGTACAGGAAGTATAGCTAATATCTTTCCTTTTTGTAATATTTTTACCTAATTCATTTGTCACCTTTGCCATTCGTTCTACTCATCAATAGCAAAATCACATTTGCATTGAATATTAGTTTGCCACAGACTTTAATTATCTTATCTACATTTGAAACTACTGATTTATAAGACTATTTGACCTTTATTGTATTATAAGGAATTATTCATCTGTAACTTTCCTTTTTAAGAACAAGATATTCATAACTAAAGACAGGCATTTAATAACCAGGTCTACAATGAAATTTCTAAACACTCAATCTGGCATCTCAATTCTTGTTGAAATCTCCATATTCATTAAATATCCTTCCCTGACTGTTCCTCATTTTTCAGATCATGTAACAGCATCTAAATTGGATACAAGAATATTCTTTCTCCTCAAGCATTGCCAAACATTTGATAGATATAATCCTGTTTGCAGAAGTTGTGGCAATTTAGACTTTTGCCACAAAAAATAAGCATACTAGCAATGTTACAGTGAAAATAAAAGGTGTTTGATGTGAAAGTAAGTCTATTGAAAGAGATAGACTTGTAATTATTAAAATTCTAATTGAATGTCCTATCTCCCAGGCAAAGTAGTCATAGCATGCAAGTAGTTCCTATTTCCTACAGTTCAATCAGTATTCATGAAGCAATGATGTGAAAGAACATTGTTCTTAGTCATGGGATCTTTTTAATTTGCTATACTTCATCTGAAGCAGAATGCAGATAAAGGAAGCTTTGATGGCTAGGAAATCATTCTGGTTCTCTTGCATGGGGAAAGAGAAACCTGTGTCCTTCTCCTTGACTTCGCTGCTACACTATCATCATAAGTATGTCTGTTTATGGAGACTTGGTTATTCTCCCTCAGGCCAAAAGTCATATAAGAACATATTTTGGAAGCAGACACAAGTTGTTTTGAGGTCAAAAGATCTGCCATAAACTCTGGCTCTGCCATTATTCAACTATATGAATAAGGGCATTTTTTTTCATAGTCTTATTCTTTTTCAAATTTTATTTTATTTTTTTAAAAGATGTTATTTATTCATAGAGAGAGAGAGAGAGAGAGGCAGAGACACAAGCAGGCTCCATGCAGAGAGCCTGACGTGGGACTCCATCCAGGGTCTCCAGGATCACGCCCTGGGCTGCAGGCAGCGCTAAACTGCTGCGCCACCAGGGCTGCCCTCTTTTTCAAATTTTAAATTCCAGTTAACAGTGGAATATTAGTTTCAGATATAGAATTTAGTGATTTGTCACTTACATACAAAACAGTGCTCATTACAGGTGTCCTCCTTAATACTTATCACCCATTTAACCTCACTCTGCCCACGTTCCCTCCAGCATCAGTCTGTTGTATGGTTTGCCCCCCCCCCACTACATTCATCTGTTTTGTTTCCTAAATTCCACACATGACTGAAATCATATGTTGTCTTTCTCTGAGTTATTTCCACTTAGCATAATACACTCTAGCTCAATCCACAACATTGTAAATAAGATTTCACTCTTTTTGATGGTTGATTTTGAATTTGAATGAAATTGTAATATATTTATATCATATATAAATGTAGTTTCTTAGCTCCATTTATCAGTCGATGGATATTTGGGTTCTTTCCATAATTTGGCTGTTGATAATGCTGTTATAAACATCAGGGTGCATGTATCCCTTCAAATCAGTATTTTTGTATCCTCTGGGTAAATACCTAGTAGTGCAACTGCTGGGTCATAGGGTAGTTTTATTTTTAACTTTTTAAGGAAAGCTCCATACTGTTTTCCACAGTGGCTGCGCCAGTTGCATTCCCACCAACAGTGTAAAAGGGTTTCCCTTCCTCTGCATTCTTACCAACATCTGTTATTTCCTGTGTTGTTAATTTTAGTCATTCTGAGAGATGAAAGGTGGTATCTTATTGTAGTTTTGATTTGTATTTCCCTGATGATAAGTGATGTTGAGCACCTTTTCATGTGTCTGTTAGTCAATTGTATGTCTTTTTCAGAGAAATGTCTTCTGCCTTGAATTATTTGGCTTTGGATTATTGAGTTCTATAAGTTCTTATATATTTTGGATACTAACCCTTTATCAGATATGCCGTTTGCAAATACCTTCTCCCATTCCGTAGACTGCCTTTTAATTTTGTTGATTGTTTCCTTCGCTGTGCAGAAGTTTTTTAACTTGATAAAGTCCCAATAGTTTATTTTTGCCTTTGTTTCCCTTGCCTCAGAAGATGTATTTACTAAGAAGTTGCTATAAGCAAAGTAAAAAAGGTTAGTGTTTGTGTTCTCTAGGATTTTGATGGTTTCTTGTGTCACATTTAAGTCTTTCATCCATTTTATGTTTTGTGTATGGTGTAAGAAAGTGATCTACTTTCATTCTGCATGTGGCTCTTCAGTTTTCCCAACACCATTTGTTGTAAAGTCTTTTTTCCATTGGATATTCTTTCCTGCTTTGTCAAAGATTAGTTGACCATATAGTTGTGGGTTCATTTCTGGGTTTTCCATTCTGTTCCATGGATCTACATGTCTGTATTTGTCCCAGTGTCACAGTGTTTTTATCACTACAGCTTTGTAATATAACAAAGTCTGGAATCGTGATGCCTCAGCTTTGCTCTTCTTTTTCAAGGTCGCTTTGGCTATTCTGGTTTTTCATGGTTCCATACACATTTTAGGATTCTTCGTTCTAGTTCTTTGAAAAATGCTGTTTGTATTTTGACAGACTAATTAAATGTGTAAATTGCTTTGGATAATAGAGATATTTTAATAATATTTGTTCTTCCAATCCATGAATATGGAATGTTTTTCCATTTCTTTGCGTCAATTTCTTTCAGAAGTGCTTTATAGTTTTCATAGTACAGACCTTTCACCTCTTTGGTTAGATTCTTTTTAACTTAATAGAATCTTGATTTCATTTGTAAAATGGAGGTAATTCCTGTCTCACAAAGTTTTTATGATGAATAAATAATAAGGCAGTGACTTTTTTTGCAGTAACTTATGTAGAAAAATTTTGTATTAGAATCCAGTACACATATAGGAGTATATAGATGTATAAATATACAACCCAAATAAGTTTCACATAATAATTATCTTTATTAATTGAAATGCACTATTTCTATTCTATAGTTCCTATTCCCTTTGCTTTTAAAAAACACCTGGGGTATATGGAAGGAAGATATGCTTACTAATCTCATAGCCCATGCTGGAGGGGCAGGGATCATTGGGAGACTTCTCTAAGAACAGAAGAACTGGTGGGCACCATTTCTTTCCTCTGCCCCCCAGACTAGATATACAGACACCTGCAGGAAACTGCATTCTCCACCTCGCTTACTAAGAATTCACCCTGCCCATGGATAGGTCTGTGGATTTGCCCTCTCCAATATAGCCACCCTCAGCAGGAGTTTTGAGCAACTGCAGGTCCTTTCCCATAACAGATGTTTGTGGACCTTACTGACACAAATGCCCCACCTCTGCACTCCCCTGTAGAATCTCTTCTAGCCCTGCAGCAAGAGTTTTCTAAAACAGTTTCAGGTCCCTTCCTGCAGGAGATCTATGCAAATCTTGCTAAGACTCTATGTCCTGCCCTCACATTCTCCTGCAGACCTGCTCCCTCCAATCACCCTTGGCTAGAGCCCATCCAAAGCACTGCCATAAGCCTGGCACTGTGCAAGTAGCCCTGGCAGGGATGAGCACTCTTCCAAAAGATTCCTTCCCTGGGTGTAGAGGGGGAGATAATTACCCATACCAGTGTAACCCTGTCCCTAGCAGTGGGCTGGGAATAGATATCTGGTCTGAATGCAGGTCCTATCTACCAACCACAGCTTCTCGGGGGACAACCATAGGTAAAATATCCTGCAGTTCAGTCCTCCTGCAGCTCTGGCAAACACCTGCTCTGACTCAACTCACCCCCAGTGGCTCCAGACTGGATCAGTAACAACACAGGGACTTAACCCTGTCTCCAATGGGCAAAGAGAAACATTGCAGGTAGCTGGCATGAAGACAAACATGGCTCAGCCACAACAATAGGATGCATGCAACACACATAGGAAACACCCAAGTGCAGGTTTTGGTGAACAGGTGACATTGCACTGCAGAGCACTACAGGACCTCTTCTTCATAAGACCACTGCTTTCAAAAGCAAAAGAGACAAAAACAGACACAAAGAGTTAGACAAAATGAGGAGACAGAGGAATATATCCCAATGAAAGAACAGGACAAAATCACTGCAAGAGAGCTAAATGGAGATAAGTAATATGCTTGACACAGAATATAAAGGGTGACCATCATAAAGATACTCATTGGTCTTGAGAAAACAGTAGAGAACCTTAGTGAGATCCAGACAGACCATAAAAAAGAACCAATCAGAGATGAATTTAGTAAGTGAAATATAAAATACACTAGGTGAAATAAATTGTAGACTAGAGAAGAATGGTTGAGCAACCTGGAGGATAGAGAGATGGAAAGTAATCAAGCTGAAGGGCAGAGAGAAAAAAATAATAATAAATGAAAACACATTTTGGAACTCAGTAACACCATCAGGCATGATAATAATGTTCATATTACAGGGATCCTAGAAGGAGAAGAGAGAAAAAAGGGGGCAGCAAATTTATTAGAAGAAATAGATGAAAACTTCCTTATCTGGGGAAGAGAACAAAGATCCAGATCCAAAAGGTACACAGAGCTCCCAATAAAATCCATCCAAGAAGGGCTACGCCAAGGAACACGGATTAAAATGGCAAACAGTAGTGATAAAGAGAGAATTCTGAAAGCAGCCAAGAGGAAAGGAAACAGTTACATACAAGGGAAAGGCTATCAGCTAGTTTTTCAGCAGAAACTTTGCAAGACTGAAGAAAGTGGCATGATATCTTCAAAATGCTGAAAGGGAGAAACACCTACTGCCAAGAATACTCTATACTCTATCCAGTAAGGCTATCATTCAGAATAGAAGGAGAGATAAAAAGAAAAGAAAGGAACAGAGAAGAATTATAAAATCAACTATAGGGCAGCCCGGGTGGTTCAGCGGTTTAGTGCCGCCTGCAGCCCCGGGTGTGATCCTGGAGACCCGGGATGGAGTCCCACATCGGGCTCCCTGCATGGAGCCTGCTTCTCCCTCTGCCTGTGTTTCTCATGAATAAATACATAAAATCTTTAAAAAACAAAAACAACAACAACAAAAAAACCCACAATTATACACTGAATAACAAAGTGGCAACAACTATGTACCTATCAATAATTACTTGGAATGTAAAGGGACTAAATACCCCAATCAAAAGACACAGGGTGACAGAATGGATATAAAGGAAATACTCATCTATATGCTGCCTATAAGAGACTTATTTCAGACCTAAAGACACATGCAGATGAAAAGTGAAGGGATGGAAAAATACTTATCATTCAAATGGAGGTGAAAGGAAAGCTGGGGGTAGCCCAGGTGGCTCAGTGGTTTACCGCCCCCTTCAGTTCAGGGCCTGATCCTGGAGACCCCGGACCAAGTCCCACCTCAGGCTCCCTGCAAGGAGCCTGCTTCTCCCTCTGCCTGTGTCTCTGCCTCTCTCTCTCTCTCTCATGAATAAATAAATAAAATCTTAAAAAAAAAAAAAAAGGAAACGAAACACAATGATCCAAAATTTTGGGGATGCACCAAAAGCTATTCTTTTTTTTCTTTGGGTAAGAAAACCCAAAAGCAGTAGAAGGAAGGAAATCATAAAGATTGGAGCAAAAATAAGTGAAATAGAATCTTAAAAAAAAAAAAAAAATCTAATAATGAAACCAGGAGCTGGTTCCTTGAAAGGATCAACAGAAATGATACACCTTTAGACAGACTCTTTAAAAAAAAAAAAAAGGACTCAAAATCAGAACTGAAAGAGAAATATCAACACCAAAGAGATACAAGAGAATTTATGAGAAATTATATGCCCACAAATTGGACAACCTAGAAGAAATGGGTAAGTTCCCAGAAATCTATAACCTCCAAAAACTGAATGAGGAAGAAATAGAAAATTTGAACAGACCAATTAATGAAATTGAATCAGTGATCAAAAAACTCCCAACAAAAAAAGAGTCCAGGATCAGGTGGCTTCACAAGTAAATTCTACCAAACATTTAAAAAAAGTTTCTTTCTTCTCAAATTATTTCAAAAAGTAGAAGAGAAAGGAAAGCTTCCAAATTCCTTCTGAGGCCAGTATTACTCTGATATCAAAACCAGATAAAGACACTATAAGAGAACTACACAACAGTACTTCTGATGAACACAGATGTCCAAAAATCAACAAAATAACAGCAAACTGAATCCAACAATACATCAAAAAATCACTGACCAAGATCAAGTGGGATTTATTCCTGAGACGCAAAGGTGGTTCAATATTTTCAAATCAATCAACATGATATATCACATCAAGAAAAGATAAAAACTGTATGAGTATTTCAATACAGAAAAAGCATTTGACAAATTACAACTTCCATTCAAAATAAAAACCCTCAATGAGGGATGGATCCTTGGGTGGCTCAGCGGCTTAGTGCCTGCCTTTGGCCCGGGGCGTGATCCTGGAGTCCAGGGATCGAGTCCCGCATTAGGCTCCCTGCAGGGAGCCTGCCTCTCTCTCTGTGTATCTCTCATTGATAAATAAATAAAATCTAAACAAAACAAAAAAAACCCCCAATAAGTAAGTTTAGCGGGAACATACCTCACGATAATAAAAAGCCATATTTGAAAAACCCACAGCTAACATCATATACAATGATAAAAACCTGAGAGCTCTTTCCCTTAAGATCAGGAATAAGACAAGGATGTCCACTCTCACCACTTTTATTCAACATAGTACTAGCCATAGTAGTCAAAGAAAAGAAATAAAATACATCCAAATCGGAAGTGAAGAACTAAAACCGTTACAACATGTAGATGCCATAGTATACAGAGAAAACCCTAAATACTGCACATGCACACAAAAAACTACTAGAATTGATAAATGAATGCAGTAAGGTTGCAGTATACAAAATCAATATACAGAAATCCATTGCATTTCTATACACTAATAATGAAATGGAAGAGAGATTAAGAAAACAATCCTATTTACAATTGTCCCCCAAATAATAGAATACCTAGAAATAAACTTAACCAAGGAAGTTAAAGACCTGTACTCTGAAAACTATAAAACACTGATGAAAGAAATTGAGGATGACACAAAGAAATGGAAAAAAATCCTATGTTCATGGGTTGGAAGAACAAATATTGTTAAAAGTCTATGCTACCTGAGGAAATCCACATTCAATCCTTATCAAAATACTAACAGCATTTTTCACAGAATTTGAACAATCCTAAATCCTGAAATTTGTATGGAACCATTAAAAAAACTCAAATGGCCAAAGCAATCTTGAAAAAGAAGAACAAAATTGCAAGTATTATAATCCCAGATTTCAAGATAAACTATAAAGCTGCAGTAATCAAAAACAGTATGATGCTGGCACAAAAATAGACACACAGATCCATGGAACAGAATAGAGAGCCCAGAAATAAACCCATAATTATATGGTCAATTATTCTTTGACTAAGGAGGCAAGAACAAGGAATGGGAAAAAGTCTCTTCAACAAATGGTGTTGGGAAATTTATATGCAAGAACAAGGAATGGGAAAATGTCTCTTCAACATATGGTGTTGGGACAATTATATGCAAAAGAATGAAAGTGGATTACTTTCTTATACACAAAAATAAACTCGAACTAAGGATTCTAAATGTGAGACCTGAAGTCATAAAAATCCTAAAAGAAAGCACAGGCAGTTTCTCTGACATTGGCTGTAGCAACATTTTCTACGCCTGACTCCTGAGACAAGGCAAACAATAGCAAAAAGAAACTATTGGGACTACATAAAAATAAAAAGCCTCTACAGAGCAAAGAAACAGTCAACAAAACTAAAAGACAACCTAATGAATGGGAGAAGATATTTGCTAATAATAAAGGTGTAAATTCTGATAAAGGTTTAAATTCCAAAAAATATAAAGAACACAAAAACACTCATTTGAAAAGATATATGCACCCGTGTTTGCTGTAGCTTTATTTACTATTAATAGCCAAATTAGGAAAGCAGCCCAAGTGTCCATTAATAGAGGAAGGGATAAAGATGTGGTACACACATAGACGATGGACTATTACTCAGCCATAAGAAAGAATAAAATCTTGCTACAATATGGATAGATCTAATAGTATAACACTAAGTGAAAGCAGTCAGAGAAAGATAAATTTTGTAGGATTTCACTCATATATGGAATTTAAAAGACACAGCAAACAAAGAAACAAACAACCAAGAAACATCCTCTTTACTGTAGAGAACAAACTGATGCTCACCAGAGGGGTGGTGGTGTGGAGGATGGATGAAATAGGTGAAGGGGTTTAAGAGTACACTTATTGTGATGAGCACTGAGTAATGTATAGGATTGTTCAATCAGTACACTGTACACCAGAAAGGAATGTAACACGTATGTTAACTCTGCTGGAATTAAAATTTTTAAAAATACAGTAAGTCAAGAGAGATCATATGATGCAAAGAGTAAATGATAGTGACCATGAAAATATATCACCGAGATCTTCTCTTGCGGGGACATACTGACAACTCCAGGTACAACCCCTCTGGATCAAACATCATGTTCATACTGACTCCAGGCTTCCTGTACTCTGCTTTCAGTTCATAAACGAGCAAGGCCCATTCCTGCCTTAGGACACGCAAGCCTCTTCTAAGAGGCAGGAAGATGCCCCCCGTGGGCCTGTGTGAAACTTTCCTGGACCTGTATTGTAGCCTGGGACTTTTCTCCTTTCTTGTTCAGTATCATGTTTTGAACGTATCTCCCTTCTCCTGCTCCCTCCTATAAATAGCACTTGAATGTTCAATCCTGCCATGGCACCTGCTTCCTGATACAGATCCTGATCCAGATACAGTTGATAATCTTGTTTAAGGCCTTTGGGTTCTTCTTGATACTTTGTCAACTTGTCCTATGTCATACGGAGAAAGGAATGTCATGTATTTATTTCCTCTTTAAAAAGTTCTGTCATTTTGGGCTCATGTATTTTAAACTTATTACATGAATTCCTATTTAGAATTTTTAAGTTTTCTTAGTGGATTTATATATACACTCTCTGCATCATATGGACTTCTAGGAGAAGCTTTCTGTGGCTTCTATGGATCTCCCTTCTAAGGAAGATCTCAGAAAAGAGGGGAGGGTAGTGGTATGAACTAAATATCCATTGTTGCAACTGGTATTTCTCTTTAGCCTCTTCCATCATCCTTTCTAAATTTCCCTCATTTCAAACTATCACCTTGGCGCCTTACCTTCTGTTGTGAGCAAAACCTTTAGTTCTAAGGCCTTGGCAATTACATCCTTCTTGGGCTGGGGTTGTTTTACATTGTTACAATACAAGGAAGTACCAGGTGTCCAAGTGGATCACCTGGGTTCCACACCTATTTCTCCTATCCCATTGTGTAAAAAGCAGCTCTATATCTCCTATCAGGATTATCCGTTTCACAATGATGATTCCCATTCTCACCTGCTGGTCCCCAGACAAAAATCTCGTATTCCTTTCTGAATGTCAAAAGTATTTTAGAACAGCTTTTTAAAATTTAAAATGGAATAAAGACTAATTTTTTAATGTGAGATGTATAGCTATTAATTTTAATAGAGGAAAACTTTGGTATAAATTATGGAATATCTACTATATTTTTAAAAAAGATCTTATTTATTATGAGAGAGAGAGAGAGAGAGAGAGAGAGAGAGGGGACAGAGACATAGGGAGAGGGAGAAGCAGGCTCCCTGTGGGGAGCCTGATGTGGGACTCAATCCCAGGAACCCGAATCACAACCTGAGCTAAAGGCAGATGCTCAACCACTAAGCTACCCAGGTGCTGCTATCTACTGTATTTAACTCAATAATCATGGTAGAAATGAAATACCATCTTTCAACATTAAAAATACAGCTGACCCTTGCACAATGTGAGGGTTAGGGGTGCTAATCCCCTACACAGTCAAAAATCCACATAAAACTATTGACTCCAAAAAAAAAAAAAAAAACAAAAAACAAAAAACTTTTGACTCCCCAAAACTTAACTGATAGGCTGATAGCTTATCCAATTGACATATATTCATATTTTATATGTATTATGCAACATAATGAAACTAAAAAGAAAATCATTAAGGAATATAGTACTTTATCGAAAAAAATCCACATATATATGGATCCATGCGGTCCAAATCCACACTACTTAAGGGTCAACCAAATTTATTTTTCTTATATATGTAGAGAGATCTCTACAGGGGCTTGTAATTTTATTAAGAAATGATGCATATACGAGGGAATCCTCAAAACCTCAAGAAAGAAAGGTAAATAAATTACTGTCTGAGAATTAAACTAGAAAAATCTGCACATAATGATGATTAGTCATCTGGAAGACCAAACGAAAGAACTGTGAATCTACAATCAAATGATTCAGGAAAGAAAGCCAAATTAACTAATTTTATCCTTTCTGTAAAAAACAAACAAACAAACAAACAAACAAACAAACCTGTGTGAAAAGAAGGCAAATGGTTATCATGGAAACGAGAAAAGTGAGAGGTCCCATCTGGTGGACGTGCCTTCACATCGTCGAAGAGAGCCATATCCAGTTGCTAGGAACAGCTAAGTGTTCCTGTTCTGTCCTAAGGTAAGGAAGGGGTTAAATTGTTTGACCTCTTGCTTTGAGCGCATATGTTCACTGAGTCACTTATCCTAGTGCTACGAAAATACCCATACCAGATTAAAAAAATACCTCAAAGATTAAAGAGGTGCACCACAATCATCTGTTCTTTCTGTAAGAATAAATTATGTTTGACAATGAGTAAATCAGTTTGAGAGATATAATTATGGAATTGTAAAAGCAGGATTTAAGAGGATATGGCGTACACATACACACCACAATGGAATATCACTCAGCCATAAAAAAGAATGCAATCTTGTCATTTGCAACATGGATGAACCTAGAGGGTATAATGCAAAGTGAAATCGGTCAGAGAAAGACAAATACCATATGATTTCACTCACAAGTGGAGTTCAAGGAACAGAAAAAAGAAACAAGAAACCAGACTCTTATTATTGAGAACCAGTGGTTGCCAGAAGGAAGGTGGGAGGGGTAGGGAGGGGAGGGAAACAGGTGAAATAGGTAAAGGGGATTAAGAATATACTTATGATGAGCACTGAATAATGGATAGAATTGCTGAATCATTATATTGCACACTTGAAATTAATGTAACACTGTATGCTAATTATACTTGAATTTAAAAATATAAAATTTATATTTTTAAATATAAAACTTAAATATAAAATATATTTAATATTTAATTTTCAAATATAAAAATCATATAAGTTTATATAAACTATTAAAATTTTTATTTAGTTTTATGAATCTTAGAGTTACAGTGGAAATGCAGTGAACTGATTCTGTCATTTACTTTTTTTTAAAAAAAAGATTTTATTTATTTATTCATGAGGTGGGGAGAGAGGCAGACACAGGCAGGGGGAGAAGCAGGCTCCATGCAGGGAGCCCGATGCAGGACTTGATCCCAGGACTTCAGGATAATGCCCTGGGCCAAAGGCAGGCACTAAACCGCTGAGCCACCCAGGGATCCCGTCATTTACTTTTTAACATATACATCAGACTACTTTTCAAAAATGCATTTGACTCATACAGGCTATCTATATATTGAATCTGAAGATAAGGGACAGAAATGTTATATTTTAGTATCTCCACAAAATCTTTGTTTGCACAGAACTCACTTGTATAAAAGCAGCTCCGAAAATAGAAATCTCTTTTGCATGATATACACGAGGTCAAAAAAGAAAACACTGGGTTCCTGGAATGCAAAAGCTGTGCTTCTGAAGACATGGGCAAACATGCATGGAGTAGACAGACAGACATGTAATTTGCCATCATGGCCTGAATCATTGGGAACTCATCAGTACTGATGAGGCACTAACTACATTCCGGTGCACCTCAATCAGAACCAGATTATACCATTAAAATTAATGAAGCACTAGGAGACTTTAATGAGTAAAACAGGGTTGGTTTTAAAGTCTTCTATGCACTTTATTCATTTCACAACAATTTGGTTGACAGTGCTATGACATTTCTCTCTTGTAAACAGCTAAAAAGTTTGTTACTAAAAATTTAAGTAACACATTATATTCAACAAACTCCCTGGCATAGTTTAACATTCACTTAAATGGTCTAACACTTTAGTTTAATTAAAACAGATCAATTTGTCTTTTGCCATCCTGTGTGTGTTTTAATAGACACTAAATAATTGTTCTCTCTGATCCCAAGGTTTCTCATTATACTGATGAGATGTTTTTTGCTCTTTCAAGCTGCTATCACCTCTCCAGCCTGTTTTTCCTCTTTTCTAGAAACATATTCATCATGAGTATGTGTCAGGGAAGGGTGGTTGGGGATGGGGAAGGAGTCCAACCACCTCCAAATAGGGCTTCATTATGAGATTCAGAAGAAATATGAAACTGAGAAGGACAGATGAATATTTTCTAGGTATTAATATTTAGTATGAACCTGAGAAATAACAGAATGAATTGTTAGGCAACCATAGGAAAGTGACATGGCCATATCTCTGAGCACAGGAAAGGGACCAAACATTTCAAATCCTGGATCCAGTTTTGACAGATTTAATGTTACTCTCTTCATATCTTAGTTTTCCCCCAAGTGTAAATGACTATCACTGTTCATGAGTATTAGTATGTAATGAGTACTACCATTCATAACTATTCGGGAAGTTTGAGAGCATAAAATGTGTAATAAATAGAGGGGAAGGGGTCAATGCTTTGTTCTCCAAGAAGAGCACTTTCTAAATTCAAATTGGTAACTGATTTTTCTTTATAAGGGAAATTATACACAGGTAACAACTTGATTCTTAAATTTAAGAACAGCTCCTTAGAATTGTAAATAAAAGATGTAAAAATGAACTTCAAGAGAAGATGAAAGTACTGTTAAAGGTTAAATATCAGTTTTTCTGATATTTCATGAGAGACACAGAAAAAGAGAGAGAGTGGAGAGAGAGGAGGGGGGGGGGGGGCAGAGACACAGGCAGAGGAAGAAGCAGGCTCCATGCAGGGAGCCTGACGTGGGACTCGATCCCGGGTCTCCGGGATCACACTCCGGGCCGAAGGTGGCGCCAAACCACTGAGCCACCGGAGCTGCCCTATTTTTTTAAGTTGTAGTAAAACATACATAAAATTTACCATTCTAACCATTTTAAGTATACAGTTATATGGCACTAAGCACGCTTTCAGTGCTCTATAACCATCACCACCATCCTAAATATGTTTGTAAAACAAATACCCAATACAGGAAAAGCAGCAATACTTGCAGACTGAAGAGTGTGCAATCTAGTTTAAGAGAAGTTCCACTATCTGGTTTGCTCTCCTGCTTCAATACACATTGTTTAGATATCTAAAAGCAACATATACCCAAGGTAACTAATGTTCTATTTGAAAGCTTGCTAGTGATTTCCATATTGAGCTGCCTTGGGCACAACTCGACACAATTCCACATTTGCCCTCCATTTATTCCTTGGGGTATTATGGGCATAAGTGTTTTTCTGGGGGTATGGACTGTGCCCAGTCCGTCTTAACAGAGTTCACCATCATATGTTCACATCTTCCGGGATATGTACAATATGATTTTATACATTTTCCTCGTCTATAAATATTTCCTAAAATATTTGTGGGATCTCTCTTTTCCCATGGACATTTATTTTCTATAACAAACCTTTTGGATGGTTAGTTTTTTCCTACTATGTGATTCTCTTAAAGGAGTTCACCCAAAGCCGTTCATTAATTTTTTACCCAGAGAATTATAGGTAGATTTCTTACGGTAGTTACTAAATCTGTACTATACATTTTGGTCACTTGGTTATGTTCACTTTCATCCTTTATAAAGTATTACCTTAAATTCTTCTCTCCCTCTGTGCACACACCTCATTTACACAAAGCCTTTCAGCTTACTGGAATAATGATTATTTCTTTTTTATTGACTCCTCCCCATCACCTCCCTAATCTCCCTCTCCAGTTGTCTGCAACACAGTCTACTGTAAAGTTTTCTAAGATCTCCCAGGAAGAATGAATTTAGATTCATTCTTATTCATTCTAGTAAAGATTTCTGTAATCTTTATTACCAGAGTAATTTCTTAATTACTGTCTTACCAGTGGTTTACCAGGCTGCATCTTACCCACACACGTTTTTGGTTATTGAGAGCCAAGAACTCTGTCATTTTTA
The DNA here is from genome assembly GCF_003254725.2 of Canis lupus dingo. Classification (NCBI taxonomy): domain Eukaryota; kingdom Metazoa; phylum Chordata; class Mammalia; order Carnivora; family Canidae; genus Canis; species Canis lupus. Next base: position 25,897,850 of record NC_064245.1, on the reverse strand, counting down.
CCTATCTGACATTTAAGAAGGTACTGGCATACAGTCGATATCAAAAAATGCTTTCTCCTCACCTACCCCATTTTAAAGAATTCCATATATAGACTTCCCACTGCTCCCTTTGAAGGGACCATCTAGGGCCCAAATCAGGTAAGACTTCCTCAGACATAAGAGGAGAAGCAGAGTAAGTACTCCCTTCAGAGAAGAGAGCTTGGAAATCTTACCACTTATACGCAATTTAGGTTTAAGTATTCATTTGAAGCACTTGACACTGTAACCACTAAAAAGAATGATTAGGAACTCGAACTTGAGAGATACACCAGAAGAGAGTTAGAGTCAGAGGGCCACCTCCCTTTTGTGATTAATATTCGCAACGCTATTCTTACTCATGTTTAAACAGAATATGAAAAAGATTTAAACTTTTTCAGGGGAGAATACTGATGTCCTATTACTCCTATTCCTTATTGTTAAGCGACCTCAAGCAACTTCTCCTGTTAAACACTTCAGATACCATTTTTTTTACTTCTGAAATTAAGCAGTACTGCTTGTAACTTGTTACTGAGAAAACCAACACTGCCAATGAAGAAATAAAAACACCTGGCCATCTCCATGTGTATGTCAGGTAATAAAACTATTGCTAGTAATGTGGCAATCACTTCTCTGATACTTTACTAACCTGTAAAATAAGATTTTTTAAAGGTATGTATTTCTATAAATCTGTATATTTGGAAATTCTCATGAGCAGTCTCAAAACTCATGGATTTAAAAACTCTTTAGCAAAATAGACGAAAACAGAGAGGGAGACCAACCATAAGAGACTCAACTCTAGGAAACAAACTGAGGGTTGGGGTGGGGGGGGAGGGTGTCGAAGGAAGGGAGGGAGGTGATGGGGTAACTGGGTGATAGTCATTAAGGGCACTTGATAATGATCACTGGGTGTGATGTGCAACTAATGAACCACTAAATTCTACATCTGAAACTAATAATACACTGTTAATTAAATCAAATTTAAAACATCTTTTAAAACTAATAAAAATTCTAAATGTAATTCATATTCATTAGAGTATTTGTAAAATGATGCTGAAAGAATTAAAAAGGGACTCTTAATTTCTTACCCATTGGCCTTATTGTAAGAGTTCTAAAGCACCTTAAAAGATTGATTTTTGAGAAGCTATTAGAATGTTACTGGCATAGATCTCATTTTTATTTCCAGCAATAGGGTCATCAATTATTTTCCTGTTCCAAAAAAGTTCAGTAAGCATCCATCAGGTACATGCTTCAGTACATAAGTCTCTTCTCTAGATCTTATGATATCTACTGCATAATCTAGAAAATTATGTATAGTTCTTCATTGCTTAAGCTCTACGGGATAAAATGGAAACCCTTTGATCTGTTATTAAAAAATACTTCAACTGGGGACGCCTGGGTGGCTCAGCGGTTGAGCGTCTGCCTTTGGCTCTGGGTGTGTGATCCCCTTCTGGGGATGGAGTCCCACATCAGGCTCCCCCTAGGGAGTATGCTTCTTCCTCTGCCTATGTCTCTGCCTCTGTCTCTCATGAATAAATAAATAAAATCTTTAAAAAAAAAAACTTCAACTGGTAAAATCTGATTGCAGCCATCCTTTCTAGATTTGCCATCCTTCACTTCAAATACTCTACCGTTAAACAGCTTGTTTTTTTTTTTTTTTTATTGATTTATGATAGTCACAGAGAGAGAGAGAGAGACAGAGACAGAGACAGAGAGACAGAGAGGCAGAGACACAGGCAGAGGGAGAAGCAGGCTCCATGCACCGGGAGCCCGATGTGGGATTCAATCCCGGGTCTCCAGGATCGTGCCCTGGGCCAAAGGCAGGCGCCAAACCGCTGTGCCACCCAGGGATCCCAAACAGCTTGTTTTGAATCTGCTCACACTAGTGTTAAGACTCAGCTAGAAGGCCAGCTCCCTGAGGGCTGCGTCTTGGACACTCCTAGTCCTGCAGCAGCTACTGGTCATTTTAGCTACACTGACTAAGCACCTCTTGAGACAATCTAGACAAGAGTGAGGATTCAAAATTCTAATGGGAGAGGTTCCAATTCCAGGTAAGATGGAATGAACACACTCCTCCCTGTGTCTCCCATTGAATGCATCTATGAAACAATGCATAGATCAGCTATTTGAGGACTTGAAAAAAATAAAACAGTAGCAGGCAAATTATGGAAGAAGACCAGAATTCAAAGTACCACTGAACCAGTAGTGAGTTTACATTCTGGATTTTTATCCTGGACATGTTATTTTGCATATATTCTGAATTGATTTAATCCTTTATGGAAAAAAACCATTTTAGTAGGCAATGAACTTGTTTAGACTTGTGTTACAGGCTTTGTCTCATTTTTTTGTGGGTGGGCATTCAAATCTCAGTTCCTTTCTTTAAGCCTCTGAGTTTGTCTTGTGCATTTGGGGTCATGAGCTAGCTCGAGACTTCACATACAGAAGCATCCTTTTTATGGACTCTTCCTTTCAGGATTCCCCTTCACTTTCCAGGTATGGGTGTTAAGTGCTTTTTTCCTCTGGTTCTTCCAGCCAGAAAAATGAGGACAAGCTTTCTTTTAGTTTTAGCTGCTCATGCACTTTGGGACTGTGACCCACTCTCAGCACACAGACACTACCCATGTGCTAGCTGCTTCTTCAGATTTTAACTCCCCTCCTTAAGGGTCTGCATTTACTTGCTTTTTCAGAACCCTCACATAGTTGTTTTTTATATTTTGTCCAGAATTTCAAATGATCAGGATGACAGACAGTTTACAGAACACTTCTATCATAACTATTTGAAACATAAAAATGTACTGCCCGTGTAAAAATTACATTGATAAAATTTAAATCAATATCTGGCAATGGTCAGCTTCTTAAACTTGGTAGTATTCACATGAATGTGTTTTATAATTATTTTGTTTCATATCCTTTTTTGTATGAATACACAATTTTCTAAAAATGAGGTACTTTGGCCCTTCATAACCAAAACTTAAGCTCCTCACTTAACATTCACCCAGTGGAGGGACACCTGGGTGGTTCAGTCAGTTAAGTGTCTGACACTCAAGTACGGCTCAGGCCATGATCTCAACAGCCGCACTGGACTCTGGGCTGAGCGAGGAATGGGCTTGAGATTCTCCCTCTGTGGCTCTGGCTGTGGCCATCCCCGTCCTCGTCTCCTCACCCTCTCGCTTGCTTGCTCTTTAAAAAAAAAAAAAAAAAAAAAAATATATATATATATATATATATATATATCCTCTGGATAATACTGTTTTGTAGTATTTCAATAATATCTCAATGGCTAAAATTTAATAAAAAGATAATCCCTTCAACTGTAAAAGCCAATACATACCAAGAAAATACAGTCTCACATGGGCAAGGGTAACTTAGTCTCAAAATGGGTTCGAGCAGGCAAACAATGCCCTGCAGTATTTTAAGGTAGTAGCGCCCACACCTTTGAACTGAGGTCTTCATTCAAAGCTTAACTCTACCTCTTACTAGATGTGCAACGTTGGGTAAGTTACATCAGCTTTCTGAGCCTGTTTCATCATTGTAAAACGGAGAAAACATAGTATCTACCTCTCAGGGTACTGGGGGAAGTAAGCAATGAAGGCAAAACATTCAGCACACCTAGGTGCTAGGTGCCTATAAGATGTTCAGTGAAAGTTAGCTGTCATTAGTAGGTTAACAGTAATAGTTTCTTCTGAATCCCACAGGATTTCCATGACTTACTCAACTACTAATCTTCACCTGATGTACTTCCAAAAAAACAATCTGAGATCATGTTTCTTCACTGCCAGGAAATGGACAACTTTTTACAATTTAAAATTCAACATAGTACTACAAAGACAAGTTTTAGTTGAATACACCCTCTAGTGGTATACGTTACGTGCAAGTACCTGGCTTCCACAAAAGAGAACCTCTATGAAATGTCATTAAGTTTGTGCTTAGAACCTGAAGCCAGGGATCCCTGGGTGGCGCAGCGGTTTGGCGCCTGCCTTTGGCCCAGGGCGCGATCCTGGAGACCCGGGATCGGGTCCCACATCGGGCTCCCGGTGCATGGAGCCTGCTTCTCCCTCTGCCTGTGTCTCTGCCCTCTCTCTCTCTCTCTCTGTGACTATCATGAATAAATAAAATCTTTAAAAAAAAAAAAAAAAAAAAAGAACCTGAAGCCAGCCTGTTGAGAACATGGCATGAAGTGGTTAATCTTTTAGGAAGCTCTCGCTCTTCAAGAGCTGGAGGAATTTTTTATCTTTTAAAACTTCCCCCACCATAATAAGACCTAGGATATCTGTGATATTCACCGTACCAAATCCCATTATTCCTACAGCATTGACTTTAATCTTTCCTCCTAAAGAAAATGAGGTCACTTACTAGTTTGCTTCAACAAGCACTGCAGTGCACTTACTTCTTACTCAAGTTAACAAAAACATACGGAGTATCAACTATATATACCAGGCAATGGGAATACAATAAACAACTTATTACACAATTCATTCTGTAATTAATCTGAAAACTGCTTTATGTAAAGACCACCATGAGTGTACAACAGGGAACTGGTCTAACGTGCATGGCAGGGCAGGGGTATGGGAAAGCTTATTTAGGAATAAAACGTGAACAGCCTTTGAAGGTAAATGGCTTCACCGAAAGAAGAAAAAGAGTGCCGTGCAAAGACAACAGCATCCTTTATAAAGGCCTGGAGATAGTAAGAGATATGCAGCATTTGAGAAAATGAGGGAAGTGTCCTGGTCAAAGAAGGGGAGATGGTGCAGGATGAGACTAGTGAAGAAGAGAGGTTTTTAATACCAAGTTAAGGAGTTTGAGGTCTATCTTATGAATAATGGGAGGGGTGCCTGGGTGGCTCAGCTGCTTAAACATCTGACTCTTGATTTTGACTCAGGCCGTGGTCAGGGCAGTGGGATTAGTGCACCCCCCACCCCCCAAGCTCCCCAGGGAGTCTGAGATGCTACAATTCTGCCTCTGCCCTTCCCCTCCTCTCTAAAATAAATAAAATCTTTTAAAAAAGGAAAAAAAGAACAATGGGAAACTATGAAAGGGATTAAAGCAGAAGGGTAACAATCTGATTTACATTTTCTCTTTTTCTTAAAGATTTACTTATTTTAGAGAGAGCAGGAGCAGAAGGGGGAGAGGGAGAGAGAATCTCAAACCAACGCTCTGCTGAGCCAGGTGGGGCTCGGGATGGATTTCCAAGACCTTGCGATTTTAACCCGAGCTGAAACCAAGAGTCCGCGCGTAATGGCTGCACCACCCAGGCGCCCCAGGCTCACATTTTCCAAAGTTCACTTGGGCTAAGGCATGGAAATGGATGCGGCAGTGGCAGCAGCGGCGGCCGCCAAGACCAGCTGCCGGGAGTCCAAGGGAGATGGGATGAAACCGGGGACGAGCGAGGTAGCAGGGGCGACAGAGCCAGACAGACTGACCCTGATGCCGGGCGTGCGGGCCGTGACCTCGGTGAACTGCGCGGTGTGGGGAGGCCACCTCCCCCCAAGCACAACTGGCAGCAGTAGATGTTCGGTAAAGGTTGCTGAGGTGACGAAAGAAGACTAGGGTTTTCCTCTTAAACAGAGCGCTTCCGCGGGGCGCCCGGGTGGCCCAGCGGTCAGGCGTCTGCCGGTGGCTCAAGCCCGATCCCGGGGTCCTGGGGTCGACTCCCAGACCGGCCCCCCGGGAGCCTGCTTCTCCGTGTCTCTGCCTCTCTCATACGTGAACAGATTAAAAAAAAAAAAAAAAAAAAAGCGAGAGAGCGCGAGCGTCTTTGGCCACAAAGTATAATCATTTCGATTGCCAGTTTAACCAGCAGTGGGCAGGAGGATCCTGGGGCCCCCTCTGCACCCACCAGGGCCCCAGACGTCCTTCCCGGATCTCCCTGAGAAGGACCCACTCCCGCGGCGCTGGGGCGCTCACCTGGCACCTCCCCGGAAAGCCCAGGCGCACCCCCGCCCCAAAGTCCATAGAGTTTTGTTCTTAAAAGTACAGTGCAGAGGTCACCTTCTCCGGGAAGTCTTCCCGGTGCTTCCCACACCCGCATCCGGCAGCGCGTCTCCGCGAGCTCGTGGGGAGCGCCCACTCAGCCGCGCTTACCCGCCTCCGACGCCGGCTTGGCCCGCCGGAAGTGACGCGCGCTCGGGGACGGCGTGCTTCCGGCCCCGAGTCCCCGCTCGGCCGCCGGGGCGTGGGGGGGCGCTCTGGCCCTCTAGCTCGGCTGCCCTGGAGGATTCGTACGCGGTAAGCAGCTGCGCGCCGCCGAGCGACTCGGGCCCCGGGCCGGTAGCGCCGTCCCGCGCTCTCCCCGGGAACTGGCGGGGCGGTCGGAGGGCGGGGGGGCCCAGAGACCGACTGCCAGGCCCGCGGCGGCCCCGAACGCCAGATGCGGCCGCAGTGCGGGGAGGCGCGGCCGGCCGAGGGCAGCGGCGCGGGGCAGCTCAGCTCCCCGGGCCCCGCCGCGGGGGCTCCGCCGACCCGGCCTCGCGACGCAGGGCTCCCCCTTCGCCGTGACGAAGCCGCTGCGCGGCTCCGACCCCCGCCGTGACGGTCGCTGGGCGGCAGCCACCAGGGTGCGCGGCGTCCCAGCTGCTCCTCGGGCCCGTGTGCCGGCGGGTTCCAGAGGTGACGGCTGAGGTCCAGCCGCTGGGTACTCGGGACGCCCCGAGGAGGGGAGCGGGGGGCGGGCTCGGAGCCGCCGAGGAGGGGGGCGGGGGGCGGGGTGGCGACCTCGGAGCCGCCGAGGAGGGGTGCGGGGGGCGGGGGGCGGGGGGCGGGCTCCGAGCCGCCGAGGAGGGGGGCGGGGGGCGGGCTCCGAGCCGCCAGGCCGGGCGCTGTCCGCGGCCTGATTGTTGCGGGGCCAGGCGCCGTCATGGGACCGCAACTCCCGGCCGGGCAGAGTCGAGGTGACACATTTCACGTCCAAGGACAGGATTCCAGGACGGGCCGGGCGGCGCAGCGGTGGAGTCCCGCGTCGGGCTCTCTCTCTGCACGGGGCCTGCTGCTCCCTCGGCCTGCGTCTCGGCCTCTCTCTGCATCTCCCTGCATGTGTCTCTGCTTCTCTCCATCTCTGTGTCTCTCATGAATAAATAAATAAAATCTTAAAAAAAAAATAAAAAGGACAGGACTCCTGTGTGTGCTTAACTGGCTCTGCAGATTGTCTGCCCTGCCCTGACCTAAGCAAGGAGATGGGAAGAAAGTAGCCCTGGGACTAGAGATAGGAGACAGCCAGGGACACGACAGAACCTGGGAAGAGTAACTTCATTCACTGCATTACTTTGTGATTCAAATTTTACAAAGTAATTTGGTTACTTCATGAATTGTTTTACAGTTTTAAGCATTTATATACGTGGTTTTTGTTGTTGTTTTACTGGTGTAGCTTTTCTGGCAAGGGCTAGATTTATATTATAGGCATATCTATGCAGCATATTGTAGAATTAAATATTCAAATATCTGGGCAGCCCGGGTGGCCCAGCGGTTTAGCGCTGCCTTCAGCCTGGGGCGTGATCCTGGGTACCCGGGTCGAGTCCCTCCTTGGGCTCCCTGGGCTCCCTGCGTGGAGCCTGCTTCTCCCCCTGCCTGTGTCTCTGCCTCTCTGTGTCTCTCATGAATAAATAAAATCTTTAAAAAAATTAAATATTCAAATATCTAAATGAAGTAAAAAGTGTTGCGATAAGTAAGACTTTAATATATAGGCATCATGTGATACAGTATGTGTCTTTAGTTTTTTTTGTTTTTTTTTTTTTAATGGTCACTAACCAGCCATGCTTGTCTTAAAGCTTGATAAGGTACTGATAAAATCATGACCAGGTGGGCACGAGTTACCACCACGCGTACCAAGAGACCTTTGGCTGCAACATCATGGGAAGACATGAAGAAGGGGTCCTGTGAGGGAGAAAGCCAAAACCTACCAAAGAGTAAACAACTTGAAGCCAATAGGCTTTCTGTGAAAAATGATGCTCCCAAAGCAAAACACAAAAAGAACAAAAAGAAAAAGGAGTATTTAAATGAAGATGTAAATGGATTCATGGAATACCTAAGACAGAATCCACAGATGATTCACAATGGAGAGATGATAGCAACAGACAGTCAGGAGGTAAGGGAAGAAATTGCAATTGCCTTAAAGAAAGACAGTCGACGGGAAGGAAGAAGACTGAAAAGACAAGCAGCAAAGAAAAATGCAATGGTAAGATCATTCTCTGGGAATGTTACTTTATATAGGTCAAACTATGATTCATACACTCACACATCTTAGTAGAGTCTGAATGCTCTTATGTGCTAGATTTATAAAGCATCTTTTTGAGGACTAGTAGTAACATTAGGATTTTTTTTTTTAGCACTTCTTATATGCCAGGCACTGGATGTACTGATTATCATAACACTATAAAGATGGTAGCATTATTCTCATATGGGGAGAAAACACTGATGTGTAGACAGGGGATCTTGCTGAAAGCCACTTAGCTATAGTAGCAGAGATGAAATTCAAACTCTGAGTTCGTCTGACTTCAAACCTGTGTTCTTACAATAGTGTCTTTTCAAATAGTCATTAAAAAAAAAGTAAGGAGGAGGATTAAGTACAACAGATTCGATATGTGTGGTTCCCTTTACTTAGAAAGGATGTTTTGTCTTTTTTCATGAAAAAACGGAGGCACAGGAATGAGGTCTAATAAGAATAGACCTAGTTAGTAACAGAACAGAGTAATAGAGTTAAAACCCGTTGAGTTTGTCCCTAGTCATTGCTCCTTACTCTCAGAGGAGTTCGGGGCCTCTGAAAGTTGATTTCTGCAGTGCTTAGCCCTAGATTTTTAAACTGTCAGACATAAGAAATGAAATTCTTTGTATAATTTCTTTCCTTCTCTAAGTGGATTTTTCAAGTCTTCTAGCAAGATACTACATAAAAATCAGTAGTTGTTACTATTTTACACTTTCATCTTTATTTGCAGGATTAGTTGTATACATATTTGCAGATAATTATTTAGAGATAATGGTGATCAAACTTTCCTTATGGATAAATTTGGATAGAAAAGGTAATCCTTTTTATTTGGATCAGGATAGTTTTTTTTTTTTTTTAAGATTTTATTTATTTATTCATGAGAGACACAGGGAGAGAGAGAGGCAGAGACACAGACGGAAGGAGAAGCAGGCTCCATGCAGGGAGCTGGACGTGGGACTCGATCCTGGGTCTCCAGAATCACGCCCTGGGCCGAAGGCGGCACTAAACTGCTGAGCCACCCAGGCTGCCCATGGATCAGAATAGTTTTGTTTAAATTATACAATTATTTAAAATATTTTTATCAGTGGCACCCAGGTGGCTCAGCGGTTTAGCGCTGCTGTCAGCCCGGGACGTGATCCTGGAGACCCAGGATTGAGTCCCATGTCGGGCTCTCTGCAGGAAGCCTGCTTCTCCCTCTGCCTGTGTCTCTGCCTCTCTTTCTCTCTCATGAATAAATAAATAAAATCTTTAAAAAATATTATATTTTTATCAGGGCACCTGGGTGGCTCAGTTGGTTAAGTGTCTGACCATCTCAGGTTATGATCATAGGAACCTGGGATGGAGCCCTGCCTCAGGTCATGTCCCTCCCCCCTCCCCCCATGGAGGCCCCCACCAAGCCCCATGTAGGGATCTGTACTGGGCAGGGAGTCCTCCCTCCTCCTCTCCTCTGCACTCCTCCCCCCTGCCATTCTCTCTCAAAAAGTAGTATTATTTTTTTTTAAAAGTAAAAACCTAATCAATGAACTGTCAGGTCACTAGAGACCATGTTGACCTCACCAGGACTTCAAGTCTTCTTATGACGATCCAGTTTTTCGCCATAGCTTTTCTTCAAGTTTTATAATGATTGCATTTTCTGTGTTTGGACCAGGTCATTCTAAATGTAAAAGTTAGGGAAGATTAAAAAGACTCATTCTTTTCCAGTATGCTATGAAACAGGAGAAAAAGAAAGTGAGAACATAATTGAAAAATACTGTTATGTTTTATTTTGCCTGTTTAATTTGCCTTTTAAAAATCCTGTGCTTATTTTGAAAAAATTGTTTTCAAAAACATTTTTGAAAAAGACCATGTTATTCAAGAAATATATATACTTTTTATCAGTTTAAATAAAATAGCTTAAATATCTTTGAATATCTACCATGTTTCATTATACTGTTCTCATTCATTGCAGCAAAAACTATTCTCCCAATTGCTAGGTAATATCTAAAGCAACCAAATCATTGTTTAGTGTTACGTTGGAGCCAAATAATTCATCTTTGAAATATTCCTTTAAAATGTAGTGTACATATTCTAAAAATGAAACATCTAATTCTGAATATTACGGAATATGTATTAAAGATATAAGAACTATAAGATATATTTTTTAGTATGAAATAGGATTTGAATCATAACTTGAATCATTTGATTCAAATTCAATTATATGAGCCGTTAAGTGCTAGTAATCATTATGACTGATAATTTTTATGGTCATTTTCTATTTTCCACAGAAGACTCAGTTTTTCTAGTGGAGACATCCCCATTAATGACATAAATAGCCCATATTTGCTTAATTCATTTAAGCAGTTTCTAAGAAACCGTTTTTAACTTTGAGATTGATAGATTTATGGATTGAGGGTTTTCAAAAGCACTGAGACCCTCTGATGGAAATGACATTTCTTACTGTTTAGGAATATATAAAACAACTTTTTTTCTACATAATATACTGAGATTTTTTTTTTTTAAGAACTAGATACCAAATGAGAGAACTTTTAAACATACTTTTGATCACAGGAATTAATAAAGCCAGTGAGGTTTTGTAATGTGGAAACTCATATTTTGTTTTCCCAGGTATGTTTCCATTGTAGAAAACCTGGCCATGGGATTGCAGATTGCCCAGCTGCCCTTGAGAATCAAGATATGGGCACTGGAATATGTTATCGCTGTGGGTCCACAGAGCACGAAATAACCAAATGCAAAGCCAAAGTAGACCCAGCTCTTGGTATGTTTTCTATTGTTTTTTGATTTGGTTAATGTCAGAAGTGCGGGATTTTTTGGACAGAGTTTGTCATGAGTGTGCCACTTAATATTTTGAAATCAAGATTAAGTTGTATAAAAATAGGTTTTTTTTTTTTTCCAGAGCATTTAAAGTAGTATGAATTATATGACATTTTCTGTTATACTTAGCCAACTTAACAGGACCTATTTGATCCTTACAGGTGAATTTCCTTTTGCAAAATGTTTTGTTTGTGGGGAAATGGGACATCTGTCCAGATCTTGTCCTGATAATCCCAAAGGACTCTATGCTGATGGTGAGTACTCTTACCCTTATATGTCAAAAAAGGTGAATTACCATGCAGAGTTGTGATTTAATTTAAACTCTTAATCAGCTCTTGAATAAATTTTTGAAAAAATAACAGAACCTTAGGAATTTCAATTTTTATCAAACTCTATGTATTGTACTTTATGTGTAATATGATATATTAAATCAGAGAAAACTAAAGTTTAAATTTCAAGCTTTGTGCTTGTTTCAGCTTCATTTGTGAGACTGTTATAAATATCTACTTTTAAACATAACAGAACCAAAGGGGTTATATCTCAAGCTAATATAAGATTTAAAAAATTGTGTTGTGAGGGGTGCCTGGGTGGCTGAGTTGGTTGGGCATCTGCCTTCAATTCAGGTCATAATCCTAAGGGTCCTGGGATCGAGTCCCATATCGGGCTTTCTGCTCAGCAGAATGCCTGCTTCTTGCTGCTCCCTCTGCTTGCTGCCTCGCTCAGTCTGTCAAATAAATAAATAATATCTTAAAAAAAAAAAACAGTTTTGTGAGTTTAATCACAGGCCAGGATACCATTTTGGATACACACTCTTTAGTACTTGTTTCTGAATGTGTTCCTTGGTTAATTGTCTAGCACAGGATCATATAATTTCTTATGTTTAGCTCAATTAACATCTTAAGCTCCTTAAATAAAGTCTGTGATGTCTAAAGCTTTAAGAAGGAAATTTTTTGTTACCGTGAGAAATGTGCTTATGTGATAGCTGGTTCCATCAGGTTCTAGACACCTCTTGTGTGTCATGTCCTGGGTTCCATTGAAAAGTCCAATGAAAAGGCATAGCTTTTAGAATCAAGCCGACTGCTTATAGCTCCAGGACCACCACTAACTAGTTGTGGGACTTTGACTGAGTTACTTAATTTCTCCCAGCTCAGTTTCCTCACCTGTTAAATGGAGATGAAAAACTGTATTTTGTTGATTCTAAGATGCACGTTTTTTTCACATTTTAATGTCTCTGAACTCAAAATGTATCTTACCAGTGGTGAGTGCCACATAATTGGCAGATTTTTTTTTCTGAGGTATGCAAAATAATGATACATCTTATAATCAGTGGTGTCTTAGATTTGATGAATTATGGTATTCACCTTGAAGAGCTTTGAGAATTAAAATATACTGTTCAGAGTGCCTCTTTTATTTCACTATGGCATCTATAACCATAAAGAAGGTGGCCCTGGAAAATGCCCAAGGGTGCCTTTCAGTTTTGAACTTGTGACACAGGTCAGATGACATGACTAATGGATCAAAATGGCTTTGGATAGTTATGCAAAATGAGATATTTTAAAAAAGTACAGCAAAGGAAAGAGATCACACAGAAGTGAGAAATTCAGCCAGGGTACACCCTCGAGGGTCATTTTTCTGGGTAAGTCACTTAACATTATGAGCATATCATGTTAGTGCTTGACCATTAGGTAACAGTGTTTGACCATTAAGTGAAAAACTAATTTTAGAAACGACATGTGTTATAATTCACAGTCATGGAATGTTGCTTAAAGTAGGCAGATAGGCATCTTTATTAGGCTTAGGGTGCCTGGCAGATAGAAGGCACTAAAACAAAAGTGAATTTCATTCCTTTTGTAACTGCTCACCCCCATCTGACCTGTACAGGTGAGCTGTGGAGCAGTGGCTCCTACTACTCATTTGAGAAGAACTAGGAACATCCTCCTCAAAAAATGCATCTGGACACAACCTTTCCTTACAGGTCCAACAGCTCACAAATCTTTGCCTATCTAACTATGGTTAAGGTCTCATCTTCTGTGCAGTGGCTCTTGGACACTCCAGGGCACAAGTACCTGCTTCCATCATATCTCTCCTCTCTTTCTCTCCTCTCCCCTGAAGGCCAAGTACAAGAAATGGTGAGTAGGCACACCTTAGTGCTCTGTGGGAGCAAAAGGAATGGAGAGACTTACTAATAGGAATGGTGGCACCTACCTATGTTTCTGTTTCCACCTCCCTGTACAGCTGACAAGGCTGTGACTACAAAATAAGACATGAAAAGTGCTCTGAGACATTACAATCCCTTGTAAGTACGAGAGGTCTTCAGTGACTTTGTTCTTTCAATAGGTGGTTGCTGTAGACTTTGTGGCTCCGTGGAACACTTTAAGAAAGATTGCCCTGAGAGTCAAAATTCAGGTGAGATCTCTGGGCCTCCATTTGGAAGGTCTGAGATTAATATTCCATTTTTGTTGAATTTTGTTGATACTAACTCATTGAGGTACCACTGATTTCAAGGCAACCTGGTTTCCTACTGCAATGACAACTTAATCATTTTTCTGTCAGGAGTAAGTACAGTAGTGAGTGACCATTAGTAGCTAGTACTATGGAGTGGAGGTGGGGAGGATGACCACTAAGCCCTAGAGGACCCTGATTTTATAAAGCATCTTATTCACAAACATTCATATTTGGCAATATGAATGCTAATCAATTAAATAATAGACCCAATTCTGTTACTAAAAGAAAAATACTGATTGACTAAGAGAAAATATTAGGAAAGTAACTCAGTATTTTTATGATTGAGCATCTTTACATATGGTTTGCTTTGGATATACCTGAAGGATTCAGAATTGGTTGCAAAAACTGCCCAAAATACTAAAATTGTGTTAGCTACACATCATCTGGCTAGTTATATTTTCTTCCTAATGAAATACTACTCTTGGTCATCAAAAACTTCATAATGTTCACTATACCTGGGGGGTAGAGAGTGGAGACTATTATTATATTAGTTTACCTGGATTGGAGTGACGTTCATCTTGAGTGAAAAAGACAGGAGGGTAGCAGTAGTGCTTCTTAGGGTAAAAGCACATTTTTCTTTTTTTTAATCTCATATACTCACTGTACTACACAAATAAGTCTGCCCATTCTTACTGCGTACCCGAACATTTACATCTGAAAACCCAGAGTTCTTGTTTATGGTCTTGTCTAGAAGAAGATCGTCTTTACTACATTGCAGGCAGTGAGACTGAAATGATGGAAGTGGAATTTGAATTCTCCCTCCTGGGAGGATTGCCACTTCCCAAATGACAAGACTGACAAGCAGATGTTGTATAATTTCACAGGTGGAATCTTGTGCATTTAAAACTGATGCTTCATAAGTCATACTGTTTACAGATTCTTGGAATTCATTGACTCTATAATGATGAACTCTGGGAAAGAATGAAAGAGCTTTCTCATCAATTTGTGCATTGCAAAGCAGTTGCTGCATTTCCCTAATTGGGATGAGAAATTGCCTATGGTACTCTGAAATCAAGGGTTATAATCAATTACGGAATTGCTCACTCTCCTTTAGTGATGGAGTCTTCCCTCCTTGTGATTATTCATGTCAAAACTAGTTCCTTTGCTAAGCCAGTACCAATCTATGTGGATGTATTTGATTACCATTTTTCTTACATTCTGACTTACATTACTTGGCAGATCGAATGGTCACAGTTGGTCGCTGGGCAAAGGGAATGAGTGCGGACTATGAAGAAATTTTGGATGTGCCTAAACCACAGAAACCCAAAACAAAGATACCTAAAGTTGTTAATTTTTGATAGTGACTAGTAATATCATTTGTTACCACCTCATTGTTAAACATTATGAACTGGGCCTAATTCACAAATTGGAGCTGGGCTTCCTTGGAAACCTGTGTTGTGGGTACCAGTATGATCTGGGTATGATCGAACAGTTTCCTGAGTGCTTTCCATTAAAGAGTGCTTCTATCACTGGAGAAAATCACTGAAGAAAAGTATAAGATGTTTAAATTGGATTCTCTCAAAGAACATTTTTAACAGAACTGAGGTATTACTGAGTGGTTATATACTTGATTGTAACAATCATCTTTTTATTAAAAACTATGCATTAATGTGAACTACCCCTAAACAAAGTATAACTGCTTTGCATTTGGAATTTTTGGTTTTACTGTTTTCTTGGTTCAAAGTGCCAATTTTTTATTAAGAATTTATAAGTTGCCATAAAATCTACTGTATTTTTAAAATATTTAATAAAAATTCATTTGCTATTTACTTATTTTCCTAAATACCTAATTCTGGACTGAACTAGCCATTGTCTGCTTATGTCCGTGTAATGAACCCTTTGGAAACACGATCTTTTGTGAATCCTAGATGAGATTAATTTTGGTTAATATTTGTTTTAGTTTTGACATAAAGAAGTACAAATTATTGAGGTAAAATAGAAGAAAACTTTAACAGCATCTCTTTCTTTGTTCTTGATTTTCAAGAGAGAAATTCTAGACAAAATTGAGTTTGGGGTGTTCAACCAGAATGAAGTCACTGAACAGACTGTATATCACACTTAATAGCATTTGTTCACATGTTTTCGATGAGTCCAGGTGAGATGCAAATATCACCATAATAGAGTTAGAACACTAATCAGAGGCCCATTAGCTTCTTTGTTTGATTTGATGAATACATGCATACTTAATACATATATTTCACAAGACTTAAGGCTCCCATTGTAGTGTTTAATGGAACGACTCTAGCGGATTGTGTGTTTCATTTGGAATTTTACCTGATTGGATACATTTGTAACTAAAGGAAACAGCTGTGATTAGTCACTGATGCTTCAAAAGCAAAATATTTACCAAATAAGAAAAGAAACACTTTTCTCTGTATTAATGTCTGCATAGCTCAACAGTTCTAGCCTTAACAGGAGCTGTTCTTTTATTTCTGGTGCTAGAGGAAATCATGACAGTATAGCTCAGCATCCCAGAACTTAAGGAGTGCCATTTAAATCATACCAGTCCCGCAGCTGGAAAAGGACAGCAATGCTGCCTTAGACATTTCGTCCAAATACACCCAGATTTATTTCACCTGTCAGATGCGAAAGACTCTGGAGAGTTGAAAGCCTCCTCAAGAGAGGAAGGCAGGGATCCCTGGGTGGCGCAGCGGTTTGGCGCCTGCCTTTGGCCCAGGGCGCGATCCTGGAGACCCGGGATCGAGTCCCACATCAGGCTCCCGGTGCATGGAGCCTGCTTCTCCCTCTGCCTATGTCTCTGCCTCTCTCTCTCTCTCTCTCTGTGACTATCATAAATAAATAAAAATTAAAAAAAAAAAAAAAAAACCTTATTATAAAAAAAAAAAAAAAAAAAAAAAAAAAAAGAGAGGAAGGCAGACGTTAAATTTATCTATTCACTATGTATTTCTCCAGTACCTGCTATGTTTCTGGTACTCTTGTAGGCACTTGGGATTGCGATAGTGATGAAGGCAAACAAGGCCACATGCATTCTAATACGGCTTTAGAATGAAGAGGAGCCTTGGGGTGGGTGGGTGGGGGGAATATGTATCAAATATCAGTATATCAGAAAAATAATATCAAGAGATTTTATTACATTTTTAAAGTATTCAGTTGAATCCCCTAGGACTTAGTCATTAGCATTCTTCCTGCAGTCCTTGGAAATGCCACCTCCTACAAGCTCATCTTTTCCATGGCTGACTCCTAAATCCATCCGCCCTAATCTCCCTGGTTTCAGTTCCTACTTGGATGTTCCACCAACACCTCAAGTCATTACTGCAGTAATTTTCAAAAAATATATATAAATTCAAAGACCTACAATAGGCAGAAGTTAAAACTCTCAATTATAGGAGAGGTTTGAAATTTTACCATATAAAATTTTAGTGTAATGTAGCCTTCATTGCTAACTTTTTCACCTTTTTTAAAATATAAAAATATTCTCAAAAATCTTCCTACTTCTGAAAAGTATAGTCATTTAAACCTGCATATCTGCTCTTCTTACTGTATATCAGTGTTAACTCATAAAACGAGCACAATCCAAAGTTTATGGAAGTGAAAGCCTGCTGATACAGAATAAAAATAATTAACAACCAGATCTAGGCTGGGTGAGTGGATGGGCCGGGGGAGGAGGCAGGCACAGGAAGCAGAAGTAGAGATTTGACATAGTGACAGCAAGGATGTACCTAACCTCTTAAGTGCTCTAAATTCTAATGGAGAAGTCCTTCAACTTTTAAATGTTGTCTTGTATAGGAGGCCAACTTGCCATATTCTGGTTTGTCTTTTGAGTTAAGACAAGTCACAGAGTAGAATAATGAATGTTGAAGTCTGGGGAATAAAGTGCTAATGTAATGGTTATGAAGGAAGAGCTCAGTTAATATTCTCTTTCTCTGCAATATCACATTTTGCAGGTAGTTTTTGTGTGTATATATAGCAATAGATACTAAATTGGTCAGCCACCTTGAATATATGTGAAATGACACTACTAAAGTAGTTCCTATTACTAAAATTGATTGGATTCCATTATGTTTTAATGTCTTCCTAATTTAAAGCTCTAAAACATGTAATACATCTTGTCAGATGCTCCTGACATACAGATATCTGCCATATATGGAACAATTCCACACTATTAATCAACTAGCCAACTTACCTTTATTGATTTATAAAATTTTAAACAGAACACATGTTTCATCTCTGTAGCCTAAAAATGCTTATGATCATTTTAAACCATATTTGTACCATTTTATAGTCCATACAGAATTGCGTATGGGCAGTTTTCACTGCCTGTGCCCTTGGAAGGTTGTGGAGAGCCACCGATGATCTAAAACAGGGTTGAAGCTCGTTTAATACTACCCACATCACTGGTATTTGACCTGAGATGATTTTTATTTTTTAAAAGATTTTATTTATTTATTCATGAGAGACACAGAGAGAGGCAGGGACACAGGCAGAGGGAGAAGCAGGCTCCATGCAGGAAGCCCATTATGGGTCTTGATCCCGGGACTCCATCACAGCCTGGGCCAAAGGCAGGTGCTCAACCACTTAGCCACCCAGGCATCCCATGAATTTTATTTTTTAATCCCTTTCTACCTGCATTTTGCTTAGACTAATAGTAAATTATTTTGTGACCCAAAGGCTTACCAAGTGCCTGGGCTAGTTGGAATTAAAGGTAGGAAATAAAATTACAGGTAATTGAAAGTTTACCGTTTAAAATATGTCTATCAACCCATCATCAGTAGCATTCTCTATGAATTGTATACAAGAGGCTGCTGTCTCTTCGATGGATTTTGACCAGCCACCAAGATTTCCAGCAAAGTAAGGGGAGATGCTAGCAGAAATCTGGTTGAAGTATGATACCTGTTTCAGAAAGAAAATACATTATTTCAATTGTTGACTTAGAACTTTTTCACATAGGGATCTGAGTCTTGTTGGTATAGAGGAGGCTATCGCCCTGATCTGGGGATGTTCTGGAGTGGATCTAAAAGGATGACCTTAGGATTCCCCTGATGTGGAACACACACGATAGAATTACAGTTAATTAGGAAATGTGGGTAAAGGATTTCTCTATATATGCAGGAGCAAATTAAGGTGCAGATGTTTCATCAAACTTACGGTACAGGAACTGCTGTCAATAGCATGGATGAGAAATCCAGCACATAAAATTTCACTTCTGCTGTACTGAGGAGAAGGTGGAACTGATGGTAGAGTAACCGACTTCACTGCCACCGTGTAAGTGTTGCTGAAAAATGAAAGGGCATTCTCTAAGTTATTCTGAGAAATGAAGAACAGTTGTTAGAAAATAAATTCCTGCAGTTAATTCAACTTGTTTATATAAGTAGAAGTGAAACTATGGAGACCCAGCTCTTCTGGATGAGGGTTCTGCATTAGAATACCTTCTCTATGGCTACATTCAAGTATAGGGAAGGGTTAGGGGCCGCAGGTATCTTCCGCCTAAGAATTACTTACACTTTGTGCAACTCCACAAAGCTGGAGTCATGTTCTAAGCATGTTTTATTATGCCCTAATGGGTTGTAGTGACTGCTGTTAACATTTGGCTGTGTATCCCTGAAGACTTTTTTATAAATCTATAACACTGATGTATGCCAATGCATACAAAGATTTTTGCATAAATACAATCATTTTCTAAATACTGGCCTACAATTTGATTTTTGCCTACTTATAAATCTTTGGAGGTATTTCTGAATCAGTGCCTCTATAGCTACTTCATTGTTTTTAATGATGGCACAGCACTCTACCATAATTTATAAGATGGACCTTCAGTTTATTTCTCTATCTTTTGCCATAATAAATGGTGCTACATTGAATGTCCACGTGAATTCATATTCACCCATGTGTGTGATTTATTTCCATAGGCCAGCTTTGACCTGGGAAACGATGCTGGCCAGTTCCAGGTGTAGACCTTAAATGTTCTAGAAGCATCTACCTCTTATTTCTTTGAGCACTTAACTCTTAGGACACTTCCCCTTAGAACACAGACACTGTGCCCGGAGAAGTCCAATGCCCACAGAGAAGTCATGGACAAACTCTCTAGTCAACAGTCCTAACTGGCAGCCAGACATTTTGAATGTCTAGCATAATTGAGCCTTTGCAAATTCTAAACCTATTCCTGATGTTTTATTTGGCAGTCACTGCATTTTTGGCAGTCACTGCATTTTTACTGATAATGGAATATTCCAAAGTTCTGCTGACTATCAGCATTAACGTGCAGACAGCAAAAGGAAAAGGAACTGCTTCAGGAACCTTGAATGGTGCTTTGCATGCAGGTGGCATTTCATAGATGACTTTTTAAAATAACTGAAGGTCCATCTAGAAAAAATTCAGATGAACATCACTCAAGACCAGAAATGCCAATATTGCTTTCCTTATTTTCATATCAACTTTTGCATTTCCTCCTCTTCTATAAAACATTACTATAACACTTAAGTCCCATATACTCACCCATCTTTGAGAGGCCTTCTTCGTGATACAAGTACTACCAAGTCTTTGGGTTTGTCACCATTCACTACAGGACAAGTGATATAATATATCTGATCATCTTCACTCACGCAGTCTATGACTTCACAGGACCTATGTAAATACAACAGTGAAAGAAAGGCTACACTTTTCTACTTGCTTGAATAAGGCATTCACATCTGTTTGTTTATAGAACTCCACTACTTTTTTTTTTTTTTGAGAACTCCTGATGCCTACATTCAGTCTTCTGCTCACATCCTCCCAAAGCCAGCATTATTTCCCAAAGTCTGTCTTTAGAAAGCTGTTTGGTCAGCAGGAATAATAATGCATATGATGGAGAGAATGGTGGCCATATGATTCTAAGGTCACTGCCCTCAACACTTCAGAGAAAGGCATTTATAGTTGTTTTCTACAAAATTATTTCTCTCCCTAGGATCAGGTAATAATATCTGAAGACTAGTGAATTATAAGGACAGTCATGGAAGAAGGACTCTTAGATAAAGGAATATGGTATGCTGGTAAGAGCACCAAGTTCAGAGTCAAACAACTTGTTTTTGAATCCCATATGCATACTCCGTATCTATGTTATATTAGGCAAGTCACTTTATTTTTTTCACCTAAAATGCAAGTAGAATAACTATGGAGTTATTGTGAGGATTAAAGGAAAACATCTGGCACAGTACCTGAATCAAGGTAGGTACACAAGACAAGTAAGTTGAGTTAAAATTCATTCATTCATCCATTCCTCCATCTATTCAAGTTCAGTTTGGCTGGAATGTCAGGTGATGTAGAAAATAGTACAAGGAACATTTGAAATGAATCAACGCCAAAGTTTAGCTATTGTTCGTGCTAATAGTTTTGTACTTAGAGAGTATCTACAAATATTGATGCAAGAGTACTGTGAAGTATTCCTTCTTTCAGAGTGTTCCACTATGATAGCATTAACCATGATGTATTATTCTGGCATCTATGCAGATGTAACTCATGTCCCCAGAGGTGTTTCACTTTAGCGGTATTAAATTGTCTATTACATGGTATTAATCATTATCAGGTTTAGCCATTTTAAAGCTGAGCTTCTAACCTCATCAAGGTTAGGAAATAACTGATAATGCCTAATAGGAAGCCCGTCTCCCAGCAAGATGCCCAGTGAGGCCTTGGGTGCTGTAGCCCTGGAGCTGGGACTCCTCGGAGGAGGGGACGTGGCCCTAGTGTAATCAGACCCTGTCCCTGCAGGTGAGGGGACTCAGCACCTTGTATTCCAGGAAGGGAGCGACAGAGCAGAGGAGATTGGTTTGGGATGCAGGAGACAGGAAGTAACAGAAGGAAGAGACGTGGGCTTGAAGGGAGTTGGCCCTGATCAGGAAAAGCAGGAAGGAAAGCCTTTGACTTTGTTACTCACACAGCTGCCCCTCAGCTTCTCACCAGAGAATGCTGCTTCACGGAAAAAGAAGGAACTGCTAATTAAATACCAAGAGTGGGAAGTGGGAAGGATGATTAGATAAACACTTCCTCAAGAGCAACAGAACTGTGTATTAAAGTACAAGGGTGTGGAATTCAGAACTCGATGGATCTGGGTTCCAATTCAGGTTTGGTTGCTCTCCTGTCTGTGCCATCTTGGCAAATCTCAGAACCTCCCTCTTGTTAAGTGGGACTAATACCAAGTGTAGAGTTGTTGGTAGGATTGCAACAGATGTAGGTAAAGCATGTCAACTCAACAGAAATGATAAATTATTAAGATAATTTTTGTTTTGCATCTCTCAATAGCACTTGATGCAGTTTTCAGTGCAGAGCCAAGTTCTAAAACATACTCTTTCATTAATAAACAACAGGTCATATGTCGGGCAATGGAGATGGATTGCAATATGGAGACCACCCTTTACATGATGTTATTGAAGGAAATATTTTAAATGTATTCTTACACGTAATGGGGGTCCCACAAAGGTCTCTTGGTAAAGTCAGACAAGAGATGGTAAGTCAAGTGTGCAGGCCTTTCCACATGTTTCTCAACCCAAACAGATAAAATGTCATTCTCTTCCAGGGTATATATTTTTATCTAAAAGATAATAACAGGAAAAAATAAATTATAAAAGAAATATGGATATTTTGACTTTTAAAATCACACACAGAGTCATAGGTTGATTGTACTAGCTAAGGTATCTCGGCACCTGAATAACAATGAAGCCAAATCATGGCAATTTCACTTCGAATATTTGGATGTCTAGAGCTTGGACCAGGATGTTATCCTCTATGTCCTCTATATAATTAATATGTGACTTGGGTTATTTAATTATTGTGCAACAGTTTGATCTTGAAAAATAAAAAAATGTAAGCCTTTATTTTTTTATCTCTTTGTGATATTTCCCTGCCTCTACCCAGGAACAATAGAAAATATCAGTAGGCTGATAGAGAAGCCTGTCAATTCCTCTCCAGAGAACCTGGACACTTTCTTAGGATGCCAAGCGTGCCAAGGCATGCCAAGGGGTGCAGGAAGCACACCACCACCTCTAGCACCAAGTCAACCTTTCCAAAGGGCTGCTGAAGCACCATGTTTCTTCAGCACAAAGCATTCTTTAATTTATGAATCACAAGTGCCCATCTTGCAGAGAGGCCAATTCCTGGGTTTCTAATATTGTTATTCCTTAGATGAGAGGACACCTGTCTTGGGCAGCCATTTGACATAAACGATAATGGATCCCCTGTTACTCCAAACTCTCCTGCTATTGCACTTTTGCTAATAATCAGAGATATGTGTTCAGTTAAGAACACATTTCCACCCTGCCCATTTTCTCCATCTCTTTCATGGTGCTTTGAAGTTAGTGTTGAAATGTGCCATCTTATAATCATCCCCATGGCAACAAGCTGTAAGAAGACAAATAAACAGAGGGTTAAGACTTCACTGTAGGAATCGAGCAGATGGACAAGTCAGGCTGTGAGGGAGAAAAACCTTTATTTAAACATAAACATCTTCAAGAAGAGAATCAAGAAATAAGAAATTGACTAAAAGCAGCTTAGAAAGAAAAGGAGTGGCTATTTGTTCACACCATTTTACCTCTAGTTGATCCTTGTGCCATGACTGTCTTTAAACTGAGCCCACAAACGAGGACATGACCTGGGCTGTGGACGTATATCAAACAGAAAGCCATGAATGCGGCTCCAGGTGGTGGCTGAGACTCACCCCAACATAGCCATGCCTAACTTTGTCCCCTATAAGGCAGGAGTAAACTGAGGTTCCCTGGTGTAAATCCAGAAGGAAGTCATCAAAATTTGGTGGCCCTGGGACCCCACATCAGACTTCTGGGGCTCTGCAATCTCACAAGAGGCAAGGGCAGGTGGCCAGGTTAGCTTCTGTCAGATTCAGGCCTTGGGGCAGCCATGGTCTACACTGATGGAATAAGGGTGGGGAGGGATGTAATCTTGGGCTGAGTACTGAATTGTGTCTCCTCAAATTCATATGGTAAGTTCTCTCAGCACTTCAGAATGTGACCTTATTTGGAAAGACGGTCCTTGTAGATGCAACTAGTTAAGATGAGGTTGTAGCATAGTTGGATGGGCCCCTAATCCAATAATGACTGATGTCCTGATAAAAAGGGAAAATTTAGACACAGATATGCTCACTGGGAGACACCATATGAAGATGAAGGCAGTCAGGTGACACATTTAAAGCCAAGGTCCGCCAAAGATGGCCAGCAAACCACCAGACGCTAGAGGAGAAGGCCTGGAACAGATTCTTTCTCACTTCTTCAGAAAGAATCAACCTGGGAGCAGCTTTCTAGAAAAGCATTGTGATGGCTTCCTAGGGCTGCTCCCTGGGTTGCAGACACCTGCTGCTGCTTCCTCTCCCGAAGCCACAGCAAATGTCACGCTGCACAGCCACCACTAAACTCGGCCCTCCCAGGGGTTACTAAACATCTCCAGCGCCGAGTACGGTATTGGACGAGTGCACGATGTTTCGAGCCTTCTCCCAGAAGGTGAAGGTAGCAGAAAGCCCTTCTCATTGCTCTTCTGTGAGAATCAATGGCACCGATGCAGACAAAGCAGGCAGGGGAAGGCGGCGGTTGGTGGTGATCTCTTTAAACCTTAGTATTTTAGAAAAGTCAACTTCTGCTTAGTGAAAAAATTCTCCAAAACCAACTCTTTGAGAAAATGTGAAACCTTTCACGCTCACAAGAATACAGGTTAAATTCCATCTGTAACCAATCAAACATTTTATCATTTGATGCCTCGTGAATTTTATTCTATGACATGAAGCTTAAGGTGAGTAAGCTTGAAATTGCCAACAGTTTAGAACGGTATTGTTTTTTCATTCTAATGAGATTCTGTTTAATGGATTTGGATATCTTATGCCAACGGCAGAAGAGAAAAGAGTATAGTTTTAGAATTTTATACTATCTGTTTTTTTTTTTTGTTTTTTTGTTTTTTTATTTATGATAGTCACAGAGAGAGAGAGAGAGAGAGGGGCAGAGACACAGGCAGAAGGAGAAGCAGGCTCCAAGCACCGGGAGCCTGATGTGGGATTCGATCCCGGGTCTCCAGGATCGCACCCTGGGCCAAAGGCAGGCGCCAAACCGCTGCGCCACCCAGGGATCCCTACTATCTGTTTTATACTATCCGTTGTTGTTGAGACAACATTACAAGAAGGAGGACAAAGTTCTTCACAGAGGCCTGGGTGGGGAGGTGCCTGGGGAATTACCCAGGGGGTGGGGTGCGGGGGGGTGCTGGGGAGGAGAACTGGTCGTTGGAGCTCTGGGACCAGCCCCTCCCCAGCTGCAGTGAGAATAGCTCCCTCTGCTCTGTTTCCTGTACTGGGTTTTGTTCTATGGAAAGGTTTTCAAGGGTCCTTACCATTCTGGCTTTCATCACCTTTCTCAGCTACTACCCCCTAAATAAAAAGCTACTCTCCCAGGACAGTCTCCTATCCAGGCTAATTTCTACCCTGGGGATTGGGCTCAAGCTACTCACTGCCTACACAGCCCCTTTCACCCTCCGGCATCTACTCAAGCTCCCGACAAGGAGAAAAGAATCACCTCCTTTCAAAAGTTTTCTCTAAACAGTCTTGTTTTACTTTGCGGTGCCTAAGAGCTGACCTTTATGATTTAAACACTGGACTTGCTTATCAACTACCTGAAAATTATTCATCCGCTGCTAAATGTTTATGTGTGGTGTTGCCAAAATAGCCTGCAAGCTCCTTCAGAGTGAGGGTTCACCTTTTGCTTCTTGTACTGCTACTATTATGAATTCCATCACTGTACATAAAAATGAAATAAGACTTAAAAGAATTAGTACTGCTCATTTTAATTACAAATACCAGAAATCTTCAACCTTTGCTATTTAACTAATTTATATAAAAAATAAGTACAGATTTTAAAACCTGAAATAAGTATGATTCACAGCAGATAGTTGTAAGAATTATTCAATGAAGAGGTAACAGAAAAAACTAAGAGCATTGTATTTTAAAATTAAAACAATATGAAAGTTTTAAGAAGTAGGAGAGAAGAGGATGGCCTGGAAAGGAAAAAGAATCAAGTTTTATCATAAATATAATCTAAGTAACTGGAGGGCTTTGAATTCAACAGAAATGACTTAAGAATGTTGCTTTAATTATATAGTATCTTCTAATCAGAACCCACACAAAAATTAAGAATGAATTATTGATGGCTCTCCTTGGACACTAACAAATACAGCATTTCTTTGTTTAGGTTTATTTTGGCCCCAAGCTCCCAAAGAGCTGAAGGTTTTGTGTATTATATGACTTCACAAAACATGTTCTCTTCCTTCACTCCAGACACAAGTTTGCCCTTTCCAGTGCTGCTTAGACTCCAGCAATGATGCAAGAAGCAGATTTCATACTAGTAAAAGTCTTGAAGCATCTTTTATGTGGGATAAAGAGAAAAAGATCATTTTATTACATGAAACCTATGTTTCTGCATCACTGAATTAAGCATATGTGGAAACATAACTGGATCCAAAAAGGGTAAGGGAGATCCTGAAGGGATGCAGAAGCGACGACAAAGACATGGGAAAAGCCAACCATCCGGAACGAAGTACTGACAAGAGCCAAAGTTGAAAAGAAGCAGTAAAGTAGCATCTGAGTTTGCTTCAGCTTCAGGGTAAGTGACCGCATAATGTATCGTCCCGACTGGGGCATGGAAGCATTATTAATAATTATGATAAGACAATGGATTACGATGGGATCATCACTATGATGGGAGAACCAGGACTGCCCCAGGAAAAGCAGGACATAACGGTCCCCCTATTGTGGAGGCCCCTGCTCCACTGATGAGAAACAGGACACCCCGACTGTGAGCACAGAGAGTAGACATGACTGCGCAGCTGCCGGGTGCCGGGCACCGCAGGGATTGGGACTCCTGGGCTGACCTGACAGTTTAGCTAGTGTGGGCAGCAGCTTCCCCAGATCCCCTGACATGCCTGTGAAATTAGACAAATCAGGATCCAAATGATATATGTGTATTTAAGTTTGAAGACCTGCAAAAACGGTGTAAAAGGTGCCAAGAGAGATACAAAGAAATCAAGGCAAGGCTTCTTTCATAAAAAGTCCGTAATCTAGTTAGAGGAAAAGACCACGTGTAAAAAGTTAAAGTACACCATGAGACACCAACATCAATGCGATGTAGCTGTGGAGACAAGTCACAAGACAGTGCATAATTCATTGACAAATTAATTTTGAAAAAGTCATTGCTAAGGGGATTCCTACGGGGAGGGTGGAGTTCCTTCAGTCAGGGGTAATAGGGGTGGCTTCATGCAGAAAGAAGCATTTGTCCCAAGGCTTGAAGACCAGTTAGAGAGAAGTGGGATATGAGAAGTTCAGAGGTAGGAATGTTTGGGGCGCACCAAAGGATCCCAGATTCACCAGCATGGAGGAGTAGAGACAGCACTGGAAAGGTACTTGAGTCTTAGAAAAAAGTTTCTCAGGAAGATTTACCTTCTTAAAAGCAGCAGTAGAAGCAGCAGAACCACCACCACCATGACCACTTTCATTTGTGATGGCCAGCAGGTTGTGCATATACCTGGATGCCTCCTACCTTTTCCACCACACTGGTAACCTCCCAACCACTTCTGGCTGCCAGATTTTTGAGAGCCTCCACATTGGCGTTACTCAGGGATACCTAAAATACAAATGTTGTAAAAGCTGAGAGTTCGACCCACAGATATGTGATCAAATAGTTTCTGCCTCTAAGTGGGACCTGTTCAAGCCAAATGGTAATGCTGAGCTTAGAACTAAGCTATAGGTAACACTGTTTCCATCTCCAACTCTTTTTAAGATTTTATTTATTTATTCATGAGAGACACATAGAGAGAGGCAGAGACATAGGCAGAGGGAGAAGCAGGCTCCCCGCAGGGAGCTCAGTGCAGCACTTGATTCAGGGATCAAGTGGATCCCAAGACCCCGGGATCATGACTTGAGCTGAAGGCAGACGCTCAACCACTGAGCCACCCAGGTGCCCCCCTCCCCCCACCTCCAGCTCTTTTTACTCATTCATTCATTCATTCATTCATTCCTGAGAGACACACAGAGAAGCAGAGACATAGAGGAAAAAGCAGGTTCCTCACAGGTAGCCCAGCGTGGGACTTGATCCCTGGACTAGGATCACATCCTGAGTCAAAGGCAGATGCTCAACTGCTCAGCCATGCAGGTGTCCCTGTCTCCAACTCTTAATTCAGAATTCAGACAAAATAACACAAGGCCTACATGCTTCGCAAATTAGTGTCATATTAATTGGTGTCTCCAGCAAAGACAACATTATCTTTTAATATGACTTAGAATCAACAGTAAACTTCGATTTCCCTTTATATTTCATGGTCAAAAACTTTATAACGGCTAATACTTTGTTGTTGTGTTATAAAAATGCAAGCTGGAAGGCATATCATTCAGCACAAATCGCAGGGACACCAGCTCTTGATGTCATGCTGCCTGAATGCATCTGATGATAGATCATTCTGAGTAGGTACTTTGGAAACTATACACGTAATTCAAACAAGGCAGAGAAGCAACTAGTTGGTCACCACTTACTGAATGGTTTTGTTTCATTTTGAGATAAATAGTTGATATATTTCACCTTCTCATCTAACCTGGGTAGGCACAACCTGAATCCGTTAAACATGGGAACTTTCATTTTTATGATGATGCCATTTTCCATTTTAATAATGATGCAATTTTTACATGAAGAGCTCCATATAATAAAACCGTTACCTGGTTGGTTACGTCCCAGTGTACACAGAGTGGTACCTCTTCTTTGTGGGAAATAACATATTTTCTGGAAAAAAATTAAAATTAAGTAACATATCATAATAATAATGTTATAATAGTAAATAAGTTTCCTTCCCTGCATTTAGTGCAACAACAGTAATCGAGACACTTTCTTGAACTGAAATCCACAGTTTTAAAAGCTGCTTTTTAGTAGTGGAATTATCAGGAAGATCAATTTCCGTCACGGTTAGCCTCCAGCCAGGAAACATCAGACCTTCTCATTTCACATGGTGTGGGAACACAGACCCAGAGAGGAGCCTTTTGTTACATAATTTGCTAGATAAGAGAAGATAGCATGAAATCCTTAACCCAGGTCCCTTACCTGCCTAGGCGAATTCTCTTGCGTGCAATAGCTCCATGATACCGTCTCAAATCGTCCTTTAATAAAAAACAAAGCAAAATCAATAAATTTCTAATATTTCAGTGCTACAATCCTGACGTCTCTCTCTCCTAATTCAGTTGAAGGGGCTAGCTGGGGCACACGCAGTGTCCCTGCGTGAACTGTCCTCATCACTCACAGAGGCCGGGTGCATGGGTAAAAACACAACCTTTACAGCCTTTTTCTTTTTTTAAAGTAGTGATTGTTACCATTTCTGTTACCAGAATTATACACATATCTCACTATAGAGTTTTTAGGAGAGGTGAGAGTTGGCACTCACGCACCTCAGATGAGGGGAGGGTATAGTCCCACCGCAGCTAAATGTAGGGAAGTGGGAGAAGAGAGTCACAATGTGGCCCAGAAGGTGACAGGCTCCCCCGCCATGTGTGGCCTAGCCCAGGTCTCCAGGGCCTCTGTTACTTCAACAAATGATGAGAATGACGCGGGGGGGCGGGAGGGGGGGGAAGAAAATAAAATGTCCATTTTACTTTGTGATATAGAAGAGAAAAAAAAATCCAAAGAGGGAGAGGCTTGGAAGTTGTGGCAGGTGTGAGGAATTTCTGGGTGGAGCCCTGTACCCACCATTTCCCCTCAAATAAGTGATCCAATCATGGAGACTCACGTGCCAATAACTGACCTTTGACATGGGTTTGATTCTGGGAAATGTGACCAGTTC
The DNA here is from genome assembly GCF_003254725.2 of Canis lupus dingo. Classification (NCBI taxonomy): domain Eukaryota; kingdom Metazoa; phylum Chordata; class Mammalia; order Carnivora; family Canidae; genus Canis; species Canis lupus. The sequence continues at coordinate 25,868,536 of NC_064245.1, read as the reverse complement.
TTCCTTATCATTGACAGCATTATAAATGAGAAAAGCACTGTTGATGTGCCGGCCCCGGCCCTCAGACCACTCCTGACAGTCAAAGGCCTCCACGCGCACTCCCACTTCCACACTGCGGAGGACAACACGGGGCCGTGGGCGGAGAACCAGAGCACGCCAGGCCTCTCTGCCCGCCACCACCACCACCGTCACCACCGCCACCGTCACCACCGCTACCACTCACCACCAGCACCACCAGCACCACCACCACCACCACCACCACCACTCTTCCAAGTGAGAACAAGAATGAGGGCCCTGGGCTCTCTCTTTATCATTGCAAGTCTATGCAATTGTTAAAATCCGTTTCATCAGGTCAATGGATCTGACCTACTAGCCCCTGGAAGCATTTCCACTATACTTTCCCATCATCATGTGGGGGAAAGGCCAGCTAGGACTTTATATATATTCATGAACATATTTTGGCAATGAGGCGTGAGGGGAGTTAATTGTGCTAAAGGCAAGTTTCCTCCCTTAAAAACAACAGTTCTATATTAAAAGCATCAGATATTAAAATTGGATAGGAAACATACTCTTTTTCACATTTTAGAAGAACTAATATGAAATTAAATATTTTCATTGTGTATCATGAATAATAAAAATAACTGGGAAGCGGTTTGGACTACATGGTGATAAATAACAGGTCCATTATGAGTCAGTTGAAAAAAAAAATGAGTCAGTTGAGCATGAAGTCACTGGGACTCTTGAAAATGAAAGGAAGAGTTAGTAATTATGACAGGACCACACCAAAACCATACCAGGCCCACTGGGAGTCCCCTTTATTAAGAGACAAAAACCAGCCCATCACAATTTATGAACTATGAAGAGGCCCAAGCAAAAAGAGGGTTAATATGAGTGTCTACAGCTGTTGACGACTGAATGAACTTCCAGAAAAAAATGAGAAGGAACTTGGTTACTTTATAGTAGTACCTACACTCATCCCCAGATTGAAATAAAAATAAAAAATTATTCATGTGCAAGTTCAAATTTGTTCGTAGCTGCCTAAGAGGATTAGGTGGGCTTTACCAGGTTTGAAATGTATTGTTGACAATGGCATTGAAAACCAGCCGATCTCCCACAGTGGATGGTCCCCGGAACTTAAACATGTCCACGGACTTCAGAAGAGGGTGCGCCCCACAGAGGCGGCTGAGGAAACAGGGAAGGGAGGAGAAAGTGCCCACACTCTTAAGTATTTTCATGAACTATTGATTTGTTTAACCAATGCAAGAGACAAATACTCAATGTGCTCTCTAAATCATCATATCTTTTAATTCTTTTAAGAGTGAAATAAATAACTAAATAACGTGCGTTGAGAGTTTGTACACTCCCTGCAAATATTTTGGGAAATATCACGACCCCAAGCTGTAGGTTCTTTACCAAGATGCTTGGTGCTTCTGCTCTTGGGTGGACAGCCCTGCTCTTGTTTTGTTCTTGATAAAAGTCCCTCTGAGAAACAAGCCAATGTCCTTTGTTCTCATGGGAGGGTTCTACTCATCCTGATGGCTCAGGATCACAATCACAGAGTCATGACTCCCAGGTTGAAGCAGGGCACAGTGAAGGAACTGCCAGTTAATACAGTTCATACCAGTTCCTCAGCTTCACAGTTAACTGAATTCACTCATATATCAAAAGACTAATTTTTTTCCCTATGGGAAAATTACCTGGATTGCTACACAAAGCCTAAAGGGCTACAATGTACACATATTACAATTTTTTTGATTGTGAAATTTTGAAATACGTAAAAAGTATATTTAATCTCAGAAAGTTACTTTTGTAATTTCCTACATTTTAGATTCCCACTTCGTCGTTCAATTACTCAAAGGAATTGTGCCAACACTAAGTGAACAGACTATGCCACAGCTAATTATATTGTAAACTTTTACAATAGAATAGGTTCAAATACTTTGTCATTGAGAATGACAATCTCATTTTAAAAAGGAGCTCTCGGGATCCCTGGGTGGCGCAGCGGTTTAGCGCCTGCCTTTGGCCCAGGGCGCGATCCTGGAGACCCGGGATTGCATCCCATATCGGGCTCCCGGTGTATGGAGCCTGCTTCTCCCTCTGCCTGTGTCTCTGCCTCTCTCTCTCTCTGTGACTATCATACATAAATAAATAAAAATTAAAAAAAATAAAAATAAAAAGGAGCTCTCTTATTTGTGCATGATTTATAAGAAGGATTTCTACAGGTTTCTAACTATAGTCACAATTATAAACATTCATAATAAAATTCTTTTAATTTGGGGAAAATAAAATCTTAACAATTTTCAACAGTCACAGAAATTGTCAGTAGGGCAGTTCCTGTTCAAATGCCTTTTTAGAATACACAATGTTCCTTAAAGCTGCTCAATTAACCTACGTGGTTCCATTAAGAATAAAATGCCTTTTTTTTTTTTTTTTTTTTTTTTTGAAACTGAAGAATACTTAAAAGTTTTCTTTCAAGCTCCTTCCACTTTCTCATTTTATTTTTCAGGTAATCCTCTAGCCATATGATTCTAACCAGGCATTTCAAAGGTCAAACCTAATTGTAAACTGCCTTTAAAAAAGTTTGCAACTTGACTATTTTTAAGTGTAAAGGCTGCTTCTATTTCTGTTTTGCATCTATATCATTACGGGGAGTTTAAGGGTTACATGACCAACATTTACAATTCAGAATAAAGTATTAGAACAGTCATTTCATTTTTATTTTTGAACTAAGAACATAAACCTTCACCTTCAAACAAAAGGACAGATTAATCCTTAGGGAAACAGGTAAATGGCTTATTTTTTCATTTTAATAAAAGGCAACACTCTTCTCCCCTTGGCTAGCTCAATAACTGGGACCCAGAACCCTTCTGACCTCTCCTCACTTAACCCAACATCAAACGCCAAAGCCAAAACCAAGAACCTTGCAGAAATAGTAGCCACGGTCTCCATCCAAGCCATAATTTGGCCACCAAAAGTATTTCCATGATGGTTTGCATGGGGTGGAAGGACAAGTTCAATACTCTGAACAGATGTGCCACTTGTGGAAACCATTCCTTCATCACAAATGGGGTCTGAAAGGTAGATGCAAACATTAATATTGGTGGAGTTAACTGCAGAACTTGGGACCATGGCTTTCCTTCCTAGCAGCACGGATCTTAGGGGATTTTTAGAAAAATTAAATTATTCCCAAAGATTTAAATCTCCTGAGGAAATAAATGGACTTCGTTCTACAGAGTAACTTTCACCTGAATGGTGGATATTCACAGAGAACTGGATAAGATAACTGATGAGAAAGGCCCTTTTAGAGACTGTATTCCAACCTATCTTACAAGTTCACAGGACTTTTGATTAAGAGAATAATTGAACTTAAACTTGAGTTGTTTGGAGTGGAGGTGGGGCAGATCAGGGAGGGAGAGGAAAAAAAAATTTGGGACTTGATGGATATGTTATCTTGATTGAGGTGATGGTTTTATTGGTGTACATGTTTCAAAACTTATCAAACTACACTTCAAACATGAGCACATGAATTGACGGTACATCAATTATTTGTAAGTATATTTATAAGCTATAATTACTATTTATAATTATTATTAATAATATTTATTATTTATAGTACATAAATTACACCTCAATAAGGTGGTCAAAATGAAAGGAGTTTGAGCTATAAAGGACCCCAGACACTGAGAATCTGGAATAGTTTGCTCTAGTATAAACTTTAGAATGGGAATGTAGCCTCCCATGGTTACTGTTTTGCAATGAATGCAGTCACAAACAGAAAAGACACAATGAGTATTTCCCGTGTCCTTCTGCTTCCTTTGAATCATATCTGCTTCATTTACTGACAAATTGGTTTTTACTCTCAACAATGGAGAAATCATTTACTCTGGCTGCAAAGCAGTAAAATGTATTCAATTATGCTTCCTGCATCGTCTAGTGAATCACCAGCTAGGCCTAAATCTCATGTGCTATTGTTTGAGGAGGTAGGGGGAGGATTTACAAATCAGGGGTGCCATCCTGGTTGTGCTGTCAGAGGCAGAGCTGAGCTTGCAGTCCAAGAGCACAGATTGGCCAGCTGTTGGGAACTGGGAATGGGGCCATTCTTGGCACAGTCACATATAAGTGAGAAGAGAAGTGCAGCTGCAAAGACCTTAAACTGCATTTTCTCATGAAATTTTTAGATTTCTAATTAATTGATAGTCTTTTAATTTCCCCCCTTCATTCCACTGATCATTTCAGTCATCTACTTAAAAACACATCAGAAACATCCCATAACATCCTAGTCTAAAAAGCTCAAAGCCTTCCCATGACCCTAAACTCCTCCTTCTTTGTCTGGCTTGTGCCTACCTCTCCAGCCCCAGGTAGTCAGGACCACCACCCTCCCCTCAACATATTCCCTCTCAATCTCTCTCTCTTTGTTCCGTTCCAGCTATGAGACCTTTTTTCAGTCCTATACCTAAGTACTTTTCTGGGTCTCTCCCATGTATGTAGACAGTATACATGTAATTAAACTTTTGTTGATTTTCTCCTGTTAATCTGTCTCTTGTCAATTGAATTCTTATACCAGCTAGAAATAGTTTATAGGGTAGAGGAAAATTTTTCCTCCTCAACATTCTGTTGGCCCAGGCATCTTTTCTTCAGGAGAGCCTTCCCAGGCCTAGCAGCTAATTCCCACTGACATGACCTCTCATGTGTACTTTTCTTTCACAATTATAGTTTTATGTATATTTGTGTGATCTTTGATTGTCTGACCCACTAGATCCTAAGCTCTTTTGGTCAAGAACTGATATTTTCTTAAATTCTAATATAAATCCTGAAGATAGGTGCTTAGTAAATATTTATTGAATGAATGGACAAATAAACTTAGCTGTGCTGGTTTATTCCACATTCAGTCTTTGCTTTCAAGAGAATTTTTTAGGTAATTAAATGTACCAATTTACATTTCTATGTGTTGTTTATTAGAGTTGCCACTGCTCTGCATTTTTGCTTAATATTGTCTCTTCAAATTTTTCCAGTTTTGTGGGTGTGAAATATCTTGTGTTGGTTATAATTTTCATTTCTCTGATTAATGAAGTCCAACATCTTTTCATAAGTATATTAAACTTTCTTGTTACTTCTGAATGAAATGTCTATGTCATTTGCTTCAAGTGTTACCTCTCCCTTTCTTTTTATTCTTTCCTTCTGGAACTTTGATTAGATGCATGTTAGACTTCTTATTCCTTTATGTCTTCAAATCTTCCATATAATTCCCATCTCTTTGCCAATCCATCTGCATTCTAGGTAACTCCTTCATATCTATCTTCCGGTTACTGTCTTATTGGCAGCTTAATCTGTTCACTGAGTTTCAAATTTAAATTATTATATATATTTTTATATAGAAATTCTCTTTGTTTCTTTGTCCAACCTTCTAGGTAATTTTTTTTTTTTTAAGATTTTATTTATTCAGACAGACACAGACACAGAGAGGCAGAAACACAGACAGGGGGAGAAGCAGGCTCAATGCAGAGAGCCTTGATGCAGGACTTGATCCTGGGTCTCCAGGATCACGCCCTGGGCTGAAGGCGGCGCTAAACTGCTGAGCCACCCAGGCTGCCCTAGGTAATTTCTTTATTCCTGAACAATACTTTTGATTCTATTTCTTAAAATATATTAACATTCTTACTTAATATTTTTTATATGTTAAATGCAGTAATTATAGTCTTTGTGGGCCTCTTTCCATTTTCTGGGGCTTCCTCTGGATTTGGGTGATTTTTTTTAATTTTATTTTTTATTATTTTTGACTAGGAGTTAATATCCCTTGGATCTAATATGTGTGGGGATTCTTGAGAGCTGGGCTTAAAGTCATTTTCTACAGGGGTTTGCATTTATTGTTATAGATCACCAGGGGTATTAGTGGGAAGTAGCAGTTCCCACTAAATTTCATGTGGTCTTGTTTCAGTCCAAACAAATGATGTGAATTCTGATGTCAAATCTACATGAGAATGTGCTAGTGATTGTGATTGAATTCCTTAAGGTTAACACGTTTCCCTGCCCCTCCCCCCCCCCCCCCCCATTCTACCTAGGGCTAAGGCTCAGATAGGAAAGCATCCCTAAGAAAGCTCTCTGGGGATTGAGATTTTTCTAACTGACTCACCAAGAATATCATTTTTTTAGGTTTGCAGCTACTTATAAGGTTCCCTGACATAATCTTCAATGTAACATGGGCCACTGGTTTTGTCCTGATCTTTTGCAGGCCCATTAAAACACAAGTTCAAGGTCTTCTAACACCTACAGAGTCCAGAGCAAATGCCAGGTCTTCTATCACCGTACACTGCTACATTGGGTTTTCTAGTCATTTCTGGACTTCAAGGTTTTCTCTTATTTTTCTCCCTGCTGAGATGTGTTTAGAAACATGTTTGTAAATATTTTATCCAGAGATTTTAGTTTGTTTTTGACAGCAAGTCCACTATATTGCTGTCATCAGTATTGGCCTGCTTCTTAAAGTGGTCTTTAAAAGGCACATGAAATCTTCAATCTATTTCAATTTCTCTCTCTCTCTCTCTTTTTTTTTTTTTTTTTGCTGTTACTGACTTTGTCAGATGATATCCTATTAATATCTAAAACCAGTACTAAGTTTTTTTTAGGTTGGTATATCTTACTTTTTTTGTTCAAAATAAATATAAATTATCTCTAAAATAAAATGCTAAATGAAAAAAGAAAGGGACGTAGCTGTTTGAATACTGTGCTCCAAATATGTGCTAGAGTGTAATATTGGTTGTCTTTGACGATAGGAACTGGCTAACTGGGAGATACTGATGGTAGGAAGTCTTACCTTTTAACTGAATGCCTTTTTTATAGCTTTTGAGCTTTTCACCCTGTGTATGTGTACTATTTTTAAATAATTTAAAATAATTATAAAATTCAAAACTGAGTGGGCCTTATGAGAGACATTATAAAGACTCAAATATAAGGCAATTCCTTCTTTTTTGAGGGATAACTTTAAAGAAAAAGCTACTCAATTCTTATGAAGACATACATGGCATGCACTGGGCTACGCAGAAGTGGGTACTAGGGCAGGTCATGTGTGCATAAGCATCAGCTGTGACTTGTATGCAGAAATATACTGAGTACAGATGACCTCGGTACTAAAGCATGCTTGTTGGCGGCAGGTAATTGCCAATCAATGGAGAAATATGGCTCTCCCAGGCTTAGAGACCAAGTCAGGCTCACAGCTCTGGCTGTGTACTCAAGTTAAGCATGGTAAACAAACCTCACCCTTTCTACAGCCTTTAAATAAGAGCATACTTGTCCAGAGGTCAATACTTGTACCTTGGATGTTCATTAAGTATTGGGTCATCATTCTGTTTGGACAATTTTTGCATTCATTCTACAATTTTGGGTCAGGAACTTTGACCTGAATTGAGGATATTCTAGTTTTCCTTCTCATAACCAGAAAGGATCAAACTAGGATAATGCTCATAAAGACTTGACTTCTAGCTGAGAAATAATTGGGGGATCCCTGGGTGGCACAGCGGTTTGGTGCCTGCCTTTGGCCCAGGGCGCGATCCTGGAGACCCGGGATCGAGTCCCACGTTGGGCTCCCGGTGCATGGAGCCTGCTTCTCCCTCTGCCTGTGTCTCTGCCTCTCTCTCTCTCTCTCTCTCTCTCTTTGTGTGACTATCATAAATAAATAATAAAATAAATATTTAAAAAAAAATAAATAAATGCTCCAATATGAAGTCTTTTCCTATAAGCCAAGCTTCCAAACAATGACCCCGTGGTACAAGAGCACATTCCAAAGAAGTCCTGCTTTTACATCATCTAATCTCATCTAATTTTCCTTTTCTTCTGAAAGGAAATTTTGACTCAAATTTCTAACTGTTCTAACAATATGCACTTCAACCACACAAAATCTTGAAAGAGATTCCAATTAGTTGTGATATTGGTATCACTATAGAACCTTGGGTTTTCTAAAAATATGGTTTAATAATGAAGATGATCTAGCTAGCTTCCTTTAGATGGTATTGTCCAGTTCAAAACAAACTCCATCCAGATACACCAGGGGGCAGATGGGCAAACCATGTGCTCTCTGGCAACTTAGAGTTCCAGGGTCCAGCTCTGACATTAAGAGAAATTGCTTTTAGGTTCTACGATATCTTGATGGCAAGAAAGCTAGTAAAATTTCTAAAAAGATCAAATCAATGAAGTTAGGTTAAGAGTTGTTTTGTGCTAAGGAATAATCTGTTTTAGGGCAGATTAGAGGAAACATGATTAAAAACAAACTCTGAAAATCTATAATTCTAAACTAAACCAGACCTCTAGAGGTTCTGTCTAACTTCCTAACAAACTGAAACTGAAGTCCATTACAGTCATTTTACCTCTATATTTGAGTGGCTGGAGCACGAGAGGGTGATGTCCCCATTCCCAGTTCAGTGGGCAGTTTTTATTCCTAACTTCCTGGAATACAGCTGACCTTTCATTTCTTCATGTACCTCTACTCCTTTGGCTCATGATGCCAGTCTCTCTGGTTCTCCTTGCACCCCTTCCACTAGTCACTCTAGGTCTTCTTCATAGACCCATCCTCTTCCGGTGATCATCTCTTGAATGGCCATGTGCTATAAGTTCCACTCTTAGCCTACCACCCTTGTGCCACTGGGAGCCCTTCCTGGGTGATTGTAGGTACTGGTTCATTTGAATTGCCACCGGTAAGCTGTTGTGTCTCAAAGTAAATCTCCCCAAGCCCTGGTTTTGTCCTTTTGGTTGTTTCACAGGCATGTCAGGCTAAACTAAACTCATCATCTACCTCATCAGAAATGCCCCTCCCCTGCCCTGTGTATGCATTAGCTCAGTTCATGACACCACTATTAAGTAGACAGTTGCTCAGGCAAGAAACCTGAGAGTTACCCTGAATAACTTCTTCCTCATCCATCACCCCTCATGAGTGACCCTATTCTGCTGAGTTACCCTCTGTATATATTTGGACTTTTCCCTCCCCTCTCTACATTACTGCCTAGAGTAGCCACTCCTCACTTCTTGCCTGGTCTCCCTCCCTCTAGCCTCCCCTCCTCTATGCAGAGTGACCACATTAAGTGCCAACCTCATTATGCAATTCTGCCCAAATCTTCATCGGCTTTCCTCAAGGAGAGAAGAAAGGTCAAGCCTCTTTGCTTGGCCTAAGAGAGCCTCAACGACACAGTTCTATCTTTTCAGTCCTGCCTCCTTCCATCTCCTTTTCTCTCTAGTAAGTCCTTGTTCTCTTGGTTCAGCTATTTTATTACTTCAGCAAAATGTATTTTTTTTAATTTTTTTTATTTATTTATGATAGTCACAGAGAGAGAGAGAGAGAGACAGAGACAGAGACACAGAGGGAGAAGCAGGCTCCATGCCCCGGGAGCCCGACGCGGGATTCGATCCCAGGTCTCCAGGATCGCGCCCTGGGCCAAAGGCAGGCGCTAAACCGCTGCGCCACCCAGGGATCCCAGCAAAATGTATTTTAAGTATATTTTGGTACTGAGACCATCTTTACAGAAGGATGGACTCTTTAGCACAGTAATTTAATGAGGAGGTCTTCATTTCTTTAAAAGTAGCTTGATAATGGGCATTGTTTTTTACAAGTCTGCAAGAATAGAAGCTTTTGAAAAACGTTTTTTCTAACCCAAAGCTCATCTGTGGGGTGGCCCCGGGAGCATGATGATGTCATGCAGGGCAGAATGAAGCTGCCCCCTGTCCCCCTTGCCCAGGTCACCCCTGCCTCTGCCTTTCCTCTGGTCTCTGTATGTCCTCTTCTTCCTTCCTCTCTTTTAATATTCTCATCCCGATCTATTCTCATCTCCTTTCCTTTGTCTTCTACATGTTTGTCTGCTTTCGGAGCTCAGATGAGTTGGACCTTCTACAAACTTCCTGGCTCCCCTGGCAGTGGTGAGCAGAGGGACGCACATTGGACCACTCCATTTCCTCCCTTACCACTCTGCTCTTCCCAACAGGTCATGTCCCCTGGGACTGCAGGGGATGGGGTCAGAAGAAAAGGAAGGGTGTGGGAGAGGCAAGGCAGCCCATGAGGCCTCAAAGAACCTAGGAGATAACAGCCAGAGAATTAAGACACTCTGGTCCATCAAACATTGTCACTGGGGAAGAGCCAGGAAACAGGAATAGAATCTTATCGTTTCCATTTATAGCCCCAGTGATCTTTAGCAAGGTTCCTCACTGCTCAGTTTCAGTTTCCTCCTTTGTGGATATTATAATCAGCTCATAGGAAGTAACCAATGAAGCACCAGATGGATATATTGTGTTGTCATTCTTTCATTGACTGATCACTGAGTGCATGCTTACTGATAAGTACTGCTTGGTCCCCGTCACCCTTCTTTCCTGTCTTCTCCCCTGGAGAACCTCTAATTTAAAGAGATCTTAGGTGTCAGCAGTTCTATTTTGAATTGGCCAGGCCCTTCCTTCTCCAGTCACTGGGTTTGTTAGGAAAGATACCTAGCTTTGCCAGGGTTGAATTATAATAATAAGGTAAAAAGAAGTGTACTCCAAGGAAGGACCCCTTCACTTGTCACAGTAGTATAATAAGTTCCTATAAGTAGATTTACTGACCATCAAACTTGCTATTTTCCTTCATCAAGTTTTTAAAGGTATCTTCATGATGCAGTCGAACTTTCCTTCTCTCAGAAGCCAGATTATGTTCCATATGATCTTGCTCAGTTAGAAGTATGACTGGTTTTAAATGAATCTAGAGAAAGAAAAACATTTATTGTTCATTACCTTGTTATATTATAAGAGCACAACATGAATGTGCAAAACAAATGTTACATTGTTTTCTAACTCAAAGTAAATAGAGCATTTCTAGGTATTTTTACACATATTATTTGACTAAATTTTTTTTTTAAATTTTTATTTATTTATGATAGTCAGAGAGAGAGAGAGAGAGAGAGGCAGAGACACAGGCAGAGGGAGAAGCAGGCTCCATGCACCGGGAGCCCGACGTGGGATTCGATCCCGGGTCTCCAGGATCGCGCCCTGGGCCAAAGGCAGGCGCCAAACCGCTGCGCCACCCAGGGATCCCTATTTGACTAAATTTTTAAAAGATTTTTAAACTAAAAAAAATCAATATAGACTTAATTATTTCTTCATACAATAAGATATGTGCTTTAAAGAATTTTCCAAATATTAATTTTCCCTCCCTTTAAATTTTTCAAAAGAGCTACAAAACAAAACAAAAAATTCTTCAAATTAATGAATGAGGAGAAGGACTTTGAATACATTGAATTCTTACCAAGAAATGTTTTCTACTTCTTGCAAAATTAAGATCTCAGAGGGAGGGAATAAACATGTTCTAGAGAAAGCTATTAAGTACTGAGAGATGGTTTCAATTTGGAAATTTCATCACATGGTGTAAACATTATCTAATAAGCAAACTAAAAAGAATCAAAAGGTCAGAACAAAGCTTTAACTGACCTCCAAAAACCTGAAAATATGATGCAACAGAACCAAGCGCTCAGGCTCTGCCATAAATGCTTGTCTGTTGACCTGCGTGTATAAGGAAGTCACCTTGCAGCTGGATGGGGATAATTCCACGGACACCTGAGGGCTGGCACAGACCCTTAGCCAAGAAGATGGAACAGCTAGAGATTCATAATATGCTACTTTCAAGTCTAAAACTCCCCTAGATTGCCTTGTCTAATTTGTTTGGGAATATATAGACTTGATAACTTTTACTGGTTTAACACTACAGCCATGCTTTAGTTGTGTGACCAGCAGGGTATAAAAGTCCACCTGGTAAACTTGTGTCTTGGCTCTCCAATCTACACATAAAGCATACTTTGTATAACTGGAAAGGACCCTGAAAGTGAAAAACTGAGAGCTTTTCCCCTAAGGTCAGGAACAAGACAAAAAATGTCCACTCTTACCACTTTTATTCAATGTAGTTCTAGAAGCTCTAGCCATAGCAATCAGACAACAAAAAAGAAAAAAAGGGCATCTGAATTGGTAAGGAAGAAGTAGAATTCTCACTATTTGAAGATGACATAATGGTATATACAGAAAACCCTAACTCCACCAAAAAATCACTAGAAGTGACAAATAAATTCAATAAAGTCACAGGATACAAAATCAATGTACAGAAATCTGTTGCATTCCTATACACTAATAATGAAACAGCAGAGAATGAAATTAAGAAAAGAATCCTATTTACAAATGCACCAAAACCAATAAAATATCTATGTATAAACCTAACCAAAGACGTGAAAGACCTGTACTCAGAAAACTATAAAACAATGACAAAAGAAATTCAACACAATGTAAAGAAATGGAAAGACATTGCATGCTCATGGATTGGAGGAACAAATATTGTTAAAATGTCTACACTACACAAAGCAATCTACACATTTAATGCAATCCCTGTCAAAATACCAACAGCATTTTTCACAGAACTAGAACAAATAATCCTAAAATTTGTAGGGATCCACAAAAGACCTTGAATAGCCAAAGCAATCTTTAAAAAGGAAAACAAAACTGGAGGTATCACAATTCCAAATTTCAAGTTATATTACAAAGTGGTAGTAATTAAAATAGTATGGTACTGGCATAAAAATAGACACATAGAACAATGGAATAGAATAGAAAACCCAGAAATAAACCCACAATTACATGGTCAATTAATCCTTAACAAAGGAGGAATAAATATACAATGAGAAAAAGTCTCTTCAACAAATGGTGGTGGGAAAGTTGGACAGTCATATGCAAAACAATGACACTGGACTCCCTTCTTTCACTATACAAAAAAATAAGATGGACTAAAGACTTAAATGTGAGACCTGAAGCCATAAAAATCCTTGAAGAGAGCACGGACAGTAATTTCTCTGACACTGGCTGTAGCAACATTTTTCTAGGTATGTTCTCCTGAGGCAAGGGAAATAAATACAAAAATAAACTACTGGAACTACAACAAAATAAAAAGTTTCTGCAGAGAAAAGAAAACAACAAAACTAAAAGGCAACCTACTGAATGGGAGAAGGTATGTGCAAATGACATATGTGGTACAGGGTTAGCATCCAAAATATATGAAGAATGGATACAACTCAATACCCCAAAATCAAATAATTCAATTAAAAAATGGGTGGAAGGGCAGTCTGGGTGGCTCAGCAGTTTAGCACTGCCTTGGGCCCAGGGCGTGATCCTGGAGACTCAGGATCGAGTCCCACATCGGGCTCCATGCATGGAGCCTGCTTCTCCCTCTGCCTATGTCTCTGCCTCTCTCTCTCTCTCTCTCTCTCTCATGAATAAACAAATAAAATCTTTAAAAATAAATGGGTGGAAGATATGAACAGACATTTCTCCAAAGAAGACATCCAAATGGACAACAGGCACAAGAAAAAATGCTCAACATCACTAACCATGAGGGAAATACAAATCAAAACTACAATGAGATATCACCTCATACTTGTAAGAAGGATTAAAATAAAAAAACATAAAAAAATAACAGGTGTTGGCAAGTACGTGGAGAAAGGGAAACGCTCTTGTGCTTTTGGTGGAAATGCAAACTGGAAAACAGTAGCGGGTTTCCTCAAAAAATTAAAAATAGAACTAGCCTATAATCTAGTAACAGCACTACTGAGTATTTACCCAAAAAATACAAAAACATTAATTGAGAGGGAAACATGCACCACTATGTTTATAGCAGTATTATTTACAATATTTAAACTATGGAAGCAGCCAAGTGTTCATTGATAGATTAACAGATAAAGAAGATGTGGATGTGGTATATACATATACAATGGAATATTATTTAGCCATAAAGAAGAATGAAATCTTGCCATTTGCAATTACATGGATGGAGGTAGATAGTATGATACTATGCAAAATAAATCATAGAAAGAAAATACCATATGACCTCACTCATGTGTGGAATTTAAGAAACAAAACAAATGAGCAAAGGAAAAAGAGAGAAAGCAACAAACCAAGAAATACTCTTAAATATGGATAACAAGCTGATAGTTACCAGAGGGGAAATGGGCAGGGACATTGGTGAAATAGGGGATTGGGATTAAAGTGTGCACTTAAGATGATGAAAAATAAAATTTTATATATATATATATATATATATATATATTTTTTTTTTTTTAAAGGAAAAGGACCCGGAGAACTATGCTTGGAAGTCTTGAACTTCTCTGATGTTTCCCATGCTTTCTTTCTCTTATACCATTTCTTTTAGTTTTACTGAAGCCCTACAAGAGGATACCCTATGGAGTTTTGTGAGTCCTTCAGTGATCCAGCCCAGGGAACTGATGAACTGAGCCTCATCATGGCCCATCTCATCCTGGACTATACTCACTTTGGATAGAGATGCAGGTAGGTCTGCTGTTTCAAACCAAACCACTGATTTTTCATGGCTCTCTTCATGATATGCCACTGAACAAGAAGGTTACTAGGTGGAAAGTTTCTAAACTTCAATAGTTCAGCCTCTTTGACATTCTTCCTTCAGGTACAAACAAATGACTGAGCCATAATATGCAATTGCTTACTAAGTTGCTCTTGCTTTAAAAAAATATTTCAACTCAATTATATAACTCAATTTTGAATTTATACAACCACAAAATAAAAGAATGAAACCAGTAAACACTATTTTTAAGAAATGGTGGGCCCTTCAGATCACTTAAAACAGTATTTTTTTCCTCTTTCACCAACTGATTCCATCTCCCTTTCTCTAAGGTATGGGACACTATATTGCCACACAATAACAACTTTTACAAAAAATAGTGGTAGACAACAAGTCTTGGGAAAGCATATGTCACAGTAAGAAAAAAGGTCTTTTTTTCCATAATAATTCTGATACAGTCATTAATAAGTCCCTGAATAACATGCTAGATACTTCACACAGAAAATGTACCTTTTCTTTTCCAATTGGTTTGGCTACAAATGTAGAGAAAGCCACACTAACAAGTTTCTCAACACCAGTGAACATGTCCTGTACTATGACCTTGATGCTGATCTAAAATGAAAAGAAAAATAGGTGAGTAAACTCTTAGCCATCCAGATAACACACAAGATTACAGCAATCAAGACTGTTATGCCCTTCATCATTCTTTTGTTTTTGAACAAAATCAGCATTTTAATTTATTTTTAAGCAACACTGTTCTTTCAGTGATGTTCCATAAAATTAAAAAAAACTTTTTTCTAATTATAGAAAAATACATATTTACCATGAAAGTCGGTAAACATAAAAAGAGACAAAAATGGATTCTGATTATCTAGAGTAAATATTATTAGTAGTCCCACCACCCAGATTAATAATTACTAATGTTCAGGTGAATTTATATAAACAAATCATCATACTGTATTTATAGCTTTATTATAATTTTAAACACAGGCATTATCTCACAAGCATTTTCTAATCCCATTGTTACTAAATATACTTTTGAAATCAAGATATTCATGAATGCCTTGTAGATCACCAGAGAGAGGGACTACAATCCATCTCTTTTAAAATCTTTAGTCTCTCAGTTTTATAACCAAGTTAACATGGACAAAATTGCATCATGTTATCTGTACTCCTCATTTGTTTCCTTTTTCAGGAGTTTTATTTTTCAGGAATGGCAAGGAGGTAGCCAAGACACTTTATGGTGACACCACAACAGACTTGATTTCCCCATGTGAAGAGGTCTGAAGCTTGGGTCCTGCAGATTTTACTTTGTAGAAGTGTTAGTAAACTCAGGAATCTGTCATTAGATTTTGGATAATCAACACTTGCCCCACATATCCCTGGTAAATAACACTATGTTTTTGAAATCATGGGAAACCTCAGGCATCTTAGTTTAGCACTATGTTATCAGCAACAGAGAGGAGCTGTTTCTATGTCTTTGCCGAGTACCTCATGTACAAGAAAAATCAATAATCCATACTTAATTTTACGTCACTTACCTTGTTAACACAAACAAGTATTTGCATGGTAACACCTAAGTTAACTCAATGGTGATTAAACAAATTGAAGCCATCCATCCTCAACCCCACAATTGTAGAGGGTTAAAACGGGTTCTGAAAACTGTCTTCCGTTGTAACAGTTATGTATGATGACCAAATAAATGTCCCAAAAACATATACCAGGAGGACTTTCACTCTGTCATCAAAGAGTAAGTCAGACTGGAATTACATTCTGTGAAAACAACTAGAAAGGTGAACCAAGTATAGGAAACAACTATTTTCATATGTCAGATAGCAGACAATGCAGAATTGTGACCCCCAACAAAGGGGAAAACAGATGAGAGGAGCACTTGAATTTCCTGGGCTCTCGGCCTGAAGGTAATTCCCAGAGTATGGCCAAGGAGGGGAAAATGAATCTTGCTGACTTGAGGAGCCAGAAATCAAGGACACCAAGGCACCTGAGATTTGTGGGCTGAGCCCTAGAAAAAAGGGAGCTACACAAGGAAAGAATTCCAGAAATATGCACATGGTCCTGTTGAGTGTTTGGGTGGCTGCCAGTCTGAGCACCTGTAGCGTAGAAGCTCACACGGCCAGACAAGAGCACCTCCTGAGGCTGGAGAGCTGTAACGTGAGTAATCCCAAGAACTCACACAGCTAGGAATCTGGCATTCCCTCCAGCCAGACCTCATTGAATACACAACATATTCAGAGATCACAGAAGACCTCAACTTGGAAGAGGGGCTAAATTTGCCCAAGTCAAGGCTAAGCTTTTACTTTCCTAGGGTCAGAAATCTGTACTTTTATTTATTTAAAAAGATTTATTTGTTTTTTTTTTTAAGATTTTATTTATTCATGAGAATACACACAGAGAGAGAGAGAGAGAGAGAGAGAGAGAGAGAGAGGCAGAGACACAGGTAGAGGGAGAAGCAAGCTCCATGCAGGGAGCCTGATGTGGGACTCGATCCCAGGTCCCCAGGATCACAACCTGGGCCGAAGGCGGCACTAAACCCCTGAGCCACCTGGGCTGCCCTATTTATTTGTTTTTAAAATTTTATTTATTTATTCATGAAAGACAGGGAGAGGCAGAGACACAGGCAGAGGGAGAAGCAGGCTCCATGCAGGGAGCCCCACATGGGACTCGATCCCGGGACTCCGGGGTCACGCCCTGGGCTGAAGGCGGAGGCTCAACTGCTGAGCCACCCAGGGATCCTAGATTTATTTATTTTAGAGAGAGAGAATAAACAGAGGGGCAGTGGGAGAGGGAGAAGGAAAGAGTCTCCAGCTGACTCCCCACTGAGTATGGAGCCCAACCTGAGGCTTGATCCCATAACCCGAAAGTCATGACCTGAACTGAAGTCAAGAGTCAGACACTTAACCAACTGAGCCACCCAGGTGCCCCAAAAATGTGTGCTTTTAAACTCATTGGGTTTTTCTTCTCTCACTTTTTAGTCGAATTTCCTTTAGAAATTCTAGCTTGCCTCAGGGAATAGGAGGAAAAGGAGAAAAGAAAAGGAGCTGTTATCCATGTTTGGGCTGAATATAAAGATGAGCACTAGCCCTCAGGAGAGAGGCCAAGCTCCTGGCTACTGTGTAGCAAGGTCAGGAGGCCACAGCTGAGAAAGATCATCACAACTGTTGCTGAAGGCGCTGGATTTTACAACAAACATTTCTCTTCTGTTTCAAGTGTTTTGTATTCTGTTCTTAGGGAGACCAGGGTAAAGCCATCACTGTAGATGTGGTTACTGCCAAGTAGTTCTGTTGAATAGGAATCCAGGTTGAATTGTGCCTCCCCACCAAATCTAATACCTTACAATGTGACCTTATTTTGGAAATAGGGTGGTTCAGGTGTAATTGGTTAAGATGAGGTCATGCCAGAGTAGGATGGGCTCCTAATTCAATGTGACTGATGTCCTTATAAAAAGGGGGAATTTGGACACAGACTCACACACCATGAGAACACCATGTGAAGATGAATGCAGAGATGGGAGTGATGCAGCAGAAGCCAAGGAATGACAAAGATTGCCAGCAAGTCACCAGAACCAGGAGAGAGCATTTCTCTGGCATAGTCCTTAGAGCGAAAGTCAACCTTACTGATGCCTTGATTTAGGACTTCTAACCTCTAGGGCTGTGAGACAGTAAATTTCTGTTGGTTAAGCCACCTAGCTTAACAGACAAACCTCAAGTCCCCTCACGTCTTTTGTGTTTAGAGATCAAAGGGACTGGTACTAACCAACCTAGAAGTTGCCATATAGAATCCAGTAACTTCTTTCCTGCTAGTTTAACCTTGACAGTGGTTTCAAAAGCCTCTAAAATTGTCGCTTTCACAACGATGGTAAAGAAAATAAAACCAAGTGGATGTAGAAGAAAAATCTTCTAAACTTTCCTTCTCACTTCAGTTACTCTGCCTTTCAAAAACTAGTTAATCATGGGGCTAGTTTTCAGTAGAAAGTGAAGAGATGGAGAGCAAGTAGAATCAGAATAATTAAAAAAGAAAACCAATACCTTGCAAAGAACCAAGAGAGTACCCTTCTCCCCTGTATGTTTCCTTTCTATGCATTTTTCTAGGTAAAAATAGTACATTGCATCACATTTAATTTTAGTAGCAGAGTTGACTGGCAAACACAAGGCCCTTATTATTTACATGTGAGCCTGAATACAGATTCAAGGGCCTTCTGCAAGTCAGAATCTCATGATTCCAAATTATTCCAGACCTCCTCCTCTGCCCTCTGTATAGAATGAAGAGATGGACACCAACAGTCGAAAGAAAAGGGGTCACTTACCTCCATGCTTGTGCTGAATGCTCTGGTAACTTTTGCTTTGATGGTTAGAACTTGTCCAACTCTAGTTAAAAAAAGAGGAGGGGACCTTAGTAATCCTAGCACATCTCACTTCAGACTTAAAGATTCACTTCAATGCATGTACTATAGGGCAATCCTCCCGTATCATGCTGATAATGTTCATGCATGAAACCTCAGGTTAATGATAACAGAAAAAAGACAGCTGTAAAAACAGATGCCAATCACTGTAAACCACATGCATGTTAGCTGACTACTTCTATTCAAACAGAAAATGGCCTTTGCAAAGATGGTGTGCAAAATGCCTTCCAAAATCTGCAAGATACTTTGATTATATCACAGCTGTTTCCTTAAGAGAAGTTAAAACAAACACACAGGCAAACCTATACAACTGACATTTATTTTTAAATGTTTGTTAACAAATAAATGGATAAACATACAAGCAACCAAGCAAGCAAACTGATCGACTTCACCAGATTTAAATGGACTCTAGGTACTGCTGGATGATCCATTCACTCTCCATGATTACAGGAATTCTGGTCATACAGTTTGAAGTTGTTCCAAACCTTTTGTTCAGGCCCCATAGTTACTTCCCATCCCTTTACCTTAGCAGACGGTAAGGGTTTACCCAAGGTAAGCCTCTTCAATTTTTCTCCCTTACTTTCAAAGTTGAACTACACTCCCACTTTTCTTCTTACTCTTCTGTTTCAGAGGAAGGAAGATAGATCTCTTCCAGAACTTTCTGTACCCGTGCCCTTGTTACCTTTCCTCTTCTACCATGGCCTGCTTAGCTCTTTCCTCTTTTGTATCCTCAATCTCTGCCCCTTCCCTGACTTCTGATCAGTCTATGAAAATGTTTGAGGCTTCTCCTTTCTAAAAATCTTTCTCTCAAGCCTATTCTACTTCAAAAATTTTCTCTTCTTATCCATAAGGAAATTTCCTACAATAATCCTTTCTTTTTCTAAATCATACATTTAGGAAATGTTTACTGAGTTCCAGCTAGTCCTGGCAGTAAGCTAAGACCTCAGGATACAGTGATGAATAAAGTAAGACTGCTGACTGCAAGGAGAACAATCTTCACTTGGGACACCAGTATGCAGACAGATGAAGAGAATGCTATGACGTTTTTCAAAAAAGAAAGGACCAAGTATCATAAAGGCACTCATAAAAAGAAGCTAATTCAGAAAGTAGGTAGTCACAGAAGAGGTGACATTTGAGATGGGTCTTCAAAGATGAGGATTTTTCTAGGCACCAAAGTTTTAGAGCTTTGTTTCCCATTCACTTCTCAGCCACTCGAATCTAGCTATTGCCTCCACATCTCACCTCTCTGATACCTTCACCGTCACTTCCTAACAGCTAAACCCAAAGTCTCACCTTATTTAATGTCTTTCTTCAGGAGGCTTTCTCTTCCCTTGGTTTCCAAAATAGTGTTCTCTCTTTTATCTCAGTTTCCTTCACAGATTTCTTTTCCTTAATCCATCCCTTCAGTGTAGACATCTCCTAAATTTCTGTCCTTTGTCCTATTCTCTTCTCACCCTCTTCCCAGAAGACTTTGTTCTTGTTCATGATCCTGTCATCTTTATAGAAACGATTCTCAAATCTACATCTTTAGCCTAGACGTCATTCTTGAAACTCAGAGCCATATTTCTAAATTTCTCTCAACAAAGTCAACCAATAGTTACGGGAGCTCTACTAGGCTGTGTTAGCCATCTCCTCCATATTATATCTCCATATTAACCAATTTATCTTAATCTCCACATTCAGCACATGCAAACCCAAATCTATTTTCTTTTTTTCCCTGTATTTCTCCCTTGTAAGCTTCCTACCTCTGTTTGGTAAATTTTCTAGGAGAGACTCACAGTAATAGTGTTAGAGTCCCTCCTCAAAGCTACTTGTACTCATTAGCTACTAAAATCTTATGCCTCTCTGTCAGGCTTGAGAGGGGAAAGCACAGGCCTCTTCTGTCTCTTTTGTGAACCCTGGCCTGCCTTTAAAAGTAGGGGAATTTAAGGGACCCTGGGTGGCTCAGTTGGTTGAGTGTCTGACCCTTGGTTTCAGCGCAGGTCATGATTTCAGAGTTGTGGGTCAAGCCCCGTGTTGAGCTCTGTGTTGAGCACCACACACAGCAGGGAGTCTGCTTGCGATTCTCTCTCTTTTTCTCTCTTCCCCTCCCCACATGTGCACACTCTCTCTCAAATAAATATTTTCAAAAAAACCCAAAAATAAATAAAAGTAAGGGAATCCCATTGAACCTGGTTGTCTACCAAACCAAACTCCCAACACTGAATGTCAAATGAATGGAATGACTACAATCTCAAGTAAATAAAAGTAATTTCATAGCACAGCATTCAAGGTCTTCTGTTCTGTGGCCCCAGTCTGCTGCTGGGGAATCACCTCTGTGCAGACAGACCAGGCTCCTTCTGAGGACTCTCTGCTCTTCCACCCTCATGCTTATATTCTTACAAGTGCCTCATCAAGTGGAGTCCTTTTCCCTCTCACCAGGTGAAAATCTATATACTTCATTTGAGGTATACATTAAATGCTACCCATCTGTGGTAAAACTCTCATTGATGCTCCATAATGTGCACCTTCTAAATTACCCCACAGAATGGAGTTTATACTTCATCCTAAACTTATATCCTATCACGCTTTCTATTCTGATGATTATGTATTTGTCTGATTCTCACCAGACTCAGACCACTAGACTCCAATATTGTGCCATAATCATTCATATATCCTACTGAATACAGAGCAGTTTTTATAAAGGCAATAAATATTTGAGAATTTAAAAAATATCTAATCGGTTTATAACCAAATTACATGGTTTTCTACATGTAGCTTTCAGATTTCTCTTTCATGGTTCAAGTCCCATGTAAAAAATATTAGAAGGTTCCTTTCCATGATATTAGTGGCCACAAATCCTTTCCAATAACACAGACACAAAATGGGGCAAAATGGAGCAAAATGGCAACCGACATTTCACTGATGAGTTTACTAGTTAAGTCTCATTTATAGAATTTAAGTTTGGAAGCTACACAATAGATCTTTTATTACACTACACTGTTGGCATTTCTAAATTTAATGATGGTGCTTTTATCTAGTTCTACATAAGTCTGGATTTCTAGTAATTTGTAATTTTACTGAGATACAAACATAAATATGTCATTTTTTTCTGTTTCAGGGAAAATTGCATAGCCACTATGTGAACTTGGTCAACGGACCTTTTATCTGCAGCTACAAGACCACAGAATGTCCACAGCTCTTTCAATGACACTCCAGCTGCCTATGAGAACACCCATTGGGAAATGATCAGTAAAAGTTGCTGATCACAAAAACAGAAGCAGTGGATCAGGGAAAGTACTGGATTAAGCATAAGAAGGTCCACGCTCAAAGCACTCTCTGTCCCCTGGTTTGCGCAGGGTATGAAGCCTCAGTTTCTCATTGGTACAAATAAAGGCTGGGCTGAGCTATAAAGGTCTCTCCATGTCTATGATTCTAATTCCTGCCAAAAATTTCTCTGTGTCAGTTTTGAAGAAGTAATTTCTTCATGTATGTAGTTTTATTTAACTTAATTTTGTTTGCATCTAAATAATTAAATGTCAAATAGATAAATGTTCACAGTAAGGCTGGAGAAACAGACTGAGCATCTCACTGGACAAGAATACTCAGGGCTTGAAAACCGTGCCAACTACCTCCATGGTCCTTGAGAACCATCCAAGACCAGAAACAGATGACCTTCGTTCTTCCTTTTCCTTGTAAGTTATGTTCATCTCTTCAAGGATCAAAATATTCAGAGAAAAACAAAAACAAAAAACAGATACACAAACATAAAATCAAAGAAATTAAGTAAAACCATGTAATCCTAATTTATTACAGGTATTAGTATAAACTCTTTAAAAAACAAATAATTCTTTCCCCTGAAAAGAACCTAGAAATAGCGATAAACCCTGTAGAAATGAGCACATTTCTCTCCATATTGTGATCTCTACTTACTATTTCTTTTGAACAACTTTATGACTCTAAGATTTTGTACAGAAACATAAAAGATGAGCCCACCTTATCATACCAGAATGCAAAGGAATTATTAAAGACTTCTAACTTTGTGGTTCTGTCCAAAGAACTTAGGAACCAAACTGAAGAAGCTCCCACTGTTTAAAGATGAGGCAGTTGGAGCATCTGTAAGAATAACCACATCCAGATTGAAATGTATCAAATATGTTAAAGTCCACAGGCTTATAATGACACTAAATAAAGGAAAAGAATTAAGCCGTCTTTCCTGGACAAACTTTACCTAAGGGTAACCAAGTAATTAATGAAATAAAGAGTCTCTCTGAAATACAAATATTTCAGAAAATAAATGAAGAAATGATAGAACTGGCATATCACCATTTGACCAATATCTAATGAAATAATGCTCTAGATAATGAACATCAGATATTATGTATTCTTTTTATAAAAAAAAAGATTTTATCTATTTATTTGAGAGAGTGAGTGAGACGGAGAGAGAGAGAGAGTGCATGAGCAGAGATAAGGGAGCTGAGGCAGCAGGAGATGGGTGGAGGGGGAGGGAGAAGCAGACTACCTACTGAGCAGGGAGTCTGCTCCGGGTGTGGGACTCAATCCCAGGGCCCTGAGGTCATTACCTGAGCTGAAGGCAGACACTTAACTGACTGAGCCACCCAGGAGCTCCCATTATGTGCTCTTGACAAGAACTAGCTTTAACAAAATATCAAATTTTCATCAGATCAATTTTTAGATGTAATTATCATTTTACAAGAAATACAAAGAATGGGTAAACATGTTAAACAGGGATACAATGAGCAAATACAAAATATGGTAAACTCTATAGGACAAATGAGCAGGTTTCTTTAAAAAACAAATGAACAGAAAAGAAGAGAAAATTATATGTTAAAAGACATACCAACCATGTTGAATCCTGATTCAAGAAACTAATTGTTTATTAAAAAAATTTTTTTGAGACCACTGAGAATAATTATTTCTGTTAATGGTATTGTGATTATATTATTATGTTTTCTAAAAGAACTCTAATCATATAGAAATATATAATGAAATTTTCACAGATGATGCCTGAGATTTCCTTGAAAAAATCCAGGTGTGTGGTGGAGCATGGAGAGGTCCATGAGTTGATTACTGTGGTAGTTAGGTGATGGTCCTTGGGGATATACTGTACTAATCTACTTTTGTGTATGTTTGAAATACTTGTTTATCTTGAAATTTTCTGCAATAAGAGATGGTAAAGCACATACACACTCCCATATATAAAATGTTTTTCATAATTTAACATCTGTACTCAGATGAATTAATGTTTACCCAACAACCTAATGATGAAATTCCCCACATAGACCTACTTATTATCATTAATTATTCTTCTAGTAGAGGAAGAAGCCATTAAGAGGCAGCTTTTAGAAATCCTGCTCTGCTTTGTACCAGAAGGCATCTCTTCTGAGCTATTTCTTAACAAAACCAGGACTGTGAATTTACACTTAAAAGTCTTTAGCAAAGGAAGTCCTGCAATTACTATTTTACTGATTTAATTAGGTCAAGTGTTATTTTATTAACAAATTGGACCACTGACTCCAAATAAATAAGCATAGATGCCACAAATAAATGTTGTAAACGAGCCAATAAGTCCAGGAGAAAGGTGTGAGAGAGCAATGCTACTTACTTAGCAGTCTCCTCGAATCGTATGTCATCCACTGAGGCTGTAACACAGGAAACCCCAGCATGTTTTTCGGCTTCAAAAACAGGGAAAAAGTACTTCATTAATAGTTATGTTTAAATATTTCAGCATAAGGGAAAATAAATAAAAATTAAAGGACTTATTCTAGTAAATTGTCCTCTGGTTCAGTAAAGTACCACTATGCCCGCACTTTTGGATGATCTGGACCAATAACAGTTCTTTCACTCTGTAAGTTGTGCTTCTACTGCATGGAAATTACTGTACTTTCATCTAAGTTTTAACTTAAACTGTCTTTGATTTGAAATTCAATACCAATATCTAGTATACCTAGCTATTTAAATAGCAATTTTAGTAAGTTGGTGTCAACTTTAAATATTTTGTCACATATTATCCTTCTTTTATTTTAAAAACAATGCATCAAAGTTGTATCCATTATCCCACATAACCAGAAGCTGCATATATTTAGACTACTTAACAAGTATAAGCGCTGAACACTACAGAGACCCTGAGATCACACCCACGTCAGAGAGCAATTTCTCTGGATATCAGAGAGAAACCTAGCACATACTAGGTATTTAGACAATATTTATTGTTCATTACTACCAAATTTATATATATGTTGGAGAGGAGAGTAATAGGGTAGAAGGAGACTAGGGAAGAACCCTAGCTATTTCCATATTCCATGCCTGCATTTAATTTGTTGAAATTTTTAAAATTTGATTGTTGATTTGTTTCATATAAAAATATAGAATTTATTCTTTAGGAAAAATGTTGACATGTGCTTCTGCCACAACCCGATTTTGACAGTCAGTTAAAACCCAAAAAGATTGCCCTCGCTTTTTAGGAATTTTTAACCCCATTTTAATTTTGGAGATATCTCTCCTGCTGCTACATTATGAAGGAGATAGTGGATTACACTGAAGTTGTCTTTGTGTAACTTGCTTTAACTATAATAATAATTGATAGTACTGGGTTAAAAGAGGTGAGAAAATACCTCACACAACAGGTATTTAGAACACTCCTCCCTATAATCTAATTTGTAGAAAATTGGACATTCTGGTTTTACCAGCTGGAAATAACTAATTGTTCTTCCAAACATGCACATAATATAAACGGAGTTACCAGAAAACTAACCATA
Source organism: Canis lupus dingo (assembly GCF_003254725.2). NCBI lineage: Eukaryota > Metazoa > Chordata > Mammalia > Carnivora > Canidae > Canis > Canis lupus. The sequence goes on along the minus strand of NC_064245.1, from coordinate 25,843,011 downwards.
GCAGCACTTTGTGTGTGAGTGATGAGATGATTGGCTTCCCAGATATGAAGTTCAGTGAGAGGAAGGGAATGTAAAAGTATCAGACTCTAGAAATACTCAAGTTGGGCTCAACTGAATTCAGTGTATCAAACATTTGTTAAATTTCTACTGATTTCCAAACTCTGAGCTGAGTCAGTCCTCTCTCTTACTAAGTCTACTCAGTGGCAATCAGAGAGCCAGCCATAGTTAGTGTCCTTTTAGAGCTTAAGATTTCTAGACAAGTGCTAGATTCCTGCAAATATATGCTATAAAACATTGAGTAAGGAGTACCTAAAGACATTCATTCCATTTACCTGACATGAGGGAGGAGGATGTTGAGTTTATTAAACTATTCTTGTTAATAAAGTGTTACCAGGTATACCAACATAAGTGATCAATTTTGAATGATTTAAATGACAAGTGCAATAATCAAAAGACTAAATTTTTATTATTTATATCAAGTATCTATTTTATATATATTTATATACATAGCACTATACTATATTACATTAGGGATCATGAACATTATCATATTAATAGTTATCATTTACTAAGCACTTATTACTGACCAGGCACTGATCTAAGTATTTATGCATGTCAATTACATGAGGTTAGTACTATCATTGGTTTCATTTTGCAAAAGAGGAAATTTAGGCTTAGAAAGATTCAATTCATTGTTTTAAATAGTGATTTTGACTTCAGAAGCTAAATATGGGCTTCAGAGGCTTCAACAGTCATGGTTTATAACTATACACTTTTAAGAGTCATTAAAAAGAAAAATATGGGGAACCTACATAGGACCACAATTTTTACAAGTGATTCTATGTGATTGTCCTGTTTTGTTTATGTCAGCTATGAATTCAACAGGACCAATTTGCTCTGATTCTTGATTTTGATTGTCCTTCACACAGTATGCCAAGAATAGTGGAGAAACTCTAAAGCTATTACTGCCTTCCTGGAGAAACTGGGAGCAGGAGCAGACTAGGTAAGATGTTGTAATCCAGGTATGAGATGATGACTGGTTAAAATGATGGTCTCTTCATTCATTTATTTCTTTAATGTTGACTGAATACTTGTGCTACACTATCCTCTATGTAAGGTGCTGGAAATATAAAATAACTATGATCTCTGCTCTCACAGAGTCTAGTGGAGAAGCCAGAGATTAACAAAATGAATAAGTAATAACAAAATGAATTAAATGTTCTGAAGAAAACAGGAACCTTTTAGAAGTCGTAACTAAGAAACCAGACCTAGGTGGGATGTCAGGGAAGACTTCCATGTGGAGGGGATGTTTCCGCAGAGATCTGAAGGATGATTAAGACTAAAATAGATGTGTTGGGGAGGAGGAACAGAGAAACAGAGAGCACATGTGGCAGAAAGGACAACAGACTAGAAAGATCCTGATCAAAGTCTTTGAGGATAAAATGTAGCAAGTGGTGCCTGGGTGGCTCAGTGAGATTGAGCCCTGTGTCAGGCTTTGTGCTCAGCATGGAGTCTACTTAAATACTTTTCCTCTCCCTCTTCCCCTCCTCCTACTCACACATGCATGCTCTTTCAAATAAATAAAATCTTTGGAAAAAATGCAGAAAGCAAGAAGCAGAGCTGGTAAGGTAAGGCTGAAGGGTTAGCTGAGAATGGACTAAGCACAGGGCCTTAAAATGCTTAGTTGACAGATTTATAATTATTATTAAAGATATTGTTCCACTGTCTTCTGGACACCAGTGTTTCTGATGAGGTCAGAAATAATTCTAATCATTGTTCTCCTATTATACCCATAGTGTTTTTCTCTGTCTGCTTTCAAGATGTTTTCATCATAGTTTGCCTGTGATATACTCAGATGTGGGGTTTTTGGTATTCTTGCTTGGTATCTTATGATCCTCTTTGATCTGTAAATGTATATCTTTCATCACATGAGAGAAAATTTCACTTACAATTTCTTTAAATAATTGTTTTATGCTTCATATTTTTTCTCATCTCTTTTGGGCCTCCAATTATAAGTGTATCATACCTTTTGATGTATTTTTCATAAATCTCTGTTTGTTCATTTTTGAAATTCATGTTTTCCTTTTTCTTCAGATTGGATCATTTCTATTGTTCACCTTTATGTTAACTCACTCTTAGTCGCCTCCAGTCTGGTGTTAAGCCTATCCAGTGCACTTTTTTATTTCAGATACTACAATTTTCAGTTTAGGAATTTCCATTTAGTTCCTTGTTTTAGTTTCTATTTCTCTGATGGGACTTACTATCTTTTCTTTCTTTTTTTTTTTTTAAGATTTTATTTATTCATGATAGACACACAGAGAGAGAGGCAGAGACACAGGCAGAGGGAGAAGCAGGCTCCATGCAGGGAGCCCGACGTGGGACTCCATCCCGGGTCTCCAGGATCATGCCCTGGGCCGAAGACAGGCGCTTAAACCGCTGAGCCACCCAGGCTGCCCCACTTATTATCTTTTCATTTTTATGATCATAGTTTTTATTACATTCTCAAGCATAGTTATAGTAGCTGCTGCAGAATCCCAGAAGCTTTATTCTAGCACTTGGGTCATCTAGGGATTGATCTCCATTATCTTTTCAGTTAATAATGCATGTATTTTCCTGTTTCTTTGTATATCAACTAATTTTGAACTGTATTGTAGCCATTGTGAGTGATACTTTGTAGACATTGTGTATTCTTACTGTTCCTGTGAAAAGTACTATTTTGTTTCTTTTTTTTTTGTTTTTTTTCAGGTAAGTAGTTAACTCAAACTATAAAACTCTTGTCTCCCTAGGGGCTGGGACAGCCCTGTTCAGTTCTTTTGGCATTATCTAGGAAGGCTGGAGTTTCTCTTGTACATACATGATTCAAGGTTCACCAGAGATTTAAGCAGAAAACATAGATTTTAGGGCTCTGCCTCTCTGGTTCACTCCTTTCTTGAATTTTCCTCCTCACATTTCAGTAGCTATGTTTTCCCCAAATCCTCTGGCTCTTCAGATCAGCAAATGTGTAGGTTTTCTATCAGAAATTTAGCTAGAAACAGACTGGGGTCTTTCTTCAGGTTTAAAATCATGAAAAAATAAACAAAATGAAACAGAGAAAGTTAACTAGTACCACCCTCTTCAGTGTTGACTTCCAAATGTTCTAAATTTGCTTTTGTTCACTTGTCAGCTGTCAGAGTAGCTTTTATTTAATGTTTTTTTTTCCCCAGAGTTCATAATTGTTATCTCTATGACATTTATTTATTTATTTTTTTCTGATAGGACATACTTACCGTGCTCGGTACTTATAGCTCTTGATAAGGAAGACATTGGGAGAAGATAAACAACATACAACATGATCAGATTACCACCTTTGGAAAAATGCTGTAGATACAGTGTAGAGAGGAGACCAGAATGAATGGAGAAGATCAGCTTAGAAACCACTGCTGAAGTTCACATGAAGGATGATGGTAGCTTGGCCTAGGTGGTGGTAATGTAGGTATAGCACAGTGGCTGGGTTTGAGTGATGCCTTTTTTTTTTTTTTTTAAGATTTTATTCATTTATTCATGAGAGAAGAGGTGAGGGGAGGCGAAGGGAGAGGGAGAAGCAGGTTCCTTGAGGAGCAGGAAACTCTACGTGGGACTCTCAACTAGTTAAGCCACCCAGGCGCCCTGACTGATTCCTTTAAGGTAACATTGACAGGACTTGGTTCAATAAGTAGAGCGGGAAGCAAGGTAGAGAGAGGGATCAAGAATGGATGACTCTGAGATTTCTGACCTGCACAACTGGATGGCTTGCATGCCATTCCTGAAAGAGTGAATCCTGGGAAAGATTCAGAAATGAAATAGAGGGAAATGTGAGTTTGTGATATTTCAAAATAAGAAATGGATATGGAGGGTGGAGAATGCCTCAGATACAGCTTCAATCCTCTAGGCTTAATGAGCTAGAAAAATGGGGCTACTGCCAGGAATGAGATTTAATGCCAAAATGATAGTGAACATATTTGATCTTTTTTTTTTTTTAATATTGAGAAGATATTCTGGAATCTAGCAGTGGCAGGGGTGCGGGGGGATGTCACAGCAGTACCTTGGGGGCTATGACTGTGATCATTATTTATCATAGTAATATGGCTGTAAAGAAGTGCTGGTCAATAAGGAACTGTTGGCTGGGAAAATGCCAGGAAAAGCAGTTTTTATATTATTCTTACTATATAAAGTAAAGCACCATGGTGCAGCATTTCTCTGCATGGATTCAGTTATACCTCGGCTAAACAAAATCCATTGCTTATATGGTGCTTCTCACCATGGAGTTTTTAACACAGGTATTTCCATGAGTCCAAATCGACTGTATCCTAAAGGTTTCTTTAATGTTATATTGTTATATAACTATTATTCCAAAGTAATTGGTTATCAATTGAATCTGTCTATGGTTTGAGTTTCCAAAGAAATTTTCATGACAATTACAGGAGGGCAACTGTTTATCCATTACAGTGCAGAGGCACTAAGTGAGGTAATAAAAGTCACTTCAATACTCACATAATATATTCAATTGCCTTGGCAATAGGCATCATTATTATTAGCAACCTCAATGACTTTTACACATGCTTCTCTTAAATATGAATTAATTTTATATTCACGCTTCCATTATTTGTTATTATAATCGACCTCAAATACTGATAACTGTTAAGACAGAAACCAAACAGACCTATCAACAAACAGATTGGCATAAACATAGGACTAAATTTTGTGGGCAGTTAACATACAGGAGATTAGAAACCCTATTGATGCTTAGTGAGAAAAGCAGGGCTTGGCAATTATCTGAGCTTTACTTTGGCCTTCTGTAAAGAGTCCTAAGACACACAATCTTAAGCTCCTTCCAGCTCTAGTATTTTATCCTACCATATTTTCCTTCAAAATGTACACTTGCTGAGTCTGTTAAGTGCCTTATGCAAAGCCTGACTTCATTTTTAAAAAGGGATTCCAAGTTCTGGACCCATCCATCAGGGACCTACCCATCCATAAAAGTGGGAGGTTTTTATTTAGAGCTTACTGAGCACTGGAGAACTAGCTTTGGTTTGCATGCTAATTAGCCAGGCAAGAAATAGAGAGGTAAACAGATCGATATACAAAATAATCACAGATTGTACTAAGTGATATGAAGGAAATAAAAAAGAGCATTGTGATAAAATTGCTGAAAGGGTACATATGTAAACAGGTGGAAAGACTTCTCTGAGGAAAGGATCTTCTGGCTGAGATAGGGTGAAAGGGGCCAAGAGAAGAGCATAATAGTATAATGAGAAGCAGGTGCAAAGGTCTGAGAAGAGGCTTAAATAGGCGCACGGGTAGCAACAACCTGAAGGTAGAAGTGAGCAAAGGACAGGAAGGGCTAGGCAGGAGAGATAGGTGGGGGGCCATGGAATCAGGCTCACAGAAATCCCACGGTGCTGAGATGTAAAAACCAGAGATTAAAAAAATAGACTAGAGCCCCTGGTGTCTGGGGAATATTTTTCTTTGGCGGCTACAAAGTCATCACAGAAACTCCCCAGACCAAAAAGAAATAGGTCATTAAGGGTGTTATGGACAGTCCTTGCTCAAACCAAGACGGCTTAAGAATCTCAAGGCCACAAACTCTCCTTCCTGTTAAGTTTTCAATAAAAGACCAGCCTTCAAACCTTCAGTGGCAGCCTGTCGGGACACCCCTCACCCCTGAGAGCTTTCTCTGTACCCTCACCTAATACACGTCCATTGCTTTGCTCCCTCCCCTTTGTCCCTGACCTTCATCCTGGGACTCGGGGACAAGAACCACGCTCTCCTGCTTCCTCTTATCAATCTAGACCTTACAGAGATTTGCAGAGATGTAGACGAATACCAGGCTTCTAAGTAGGTCTTTATTACTGTTGAAAATATACTTGTTTTCCCATAAAACTACATCATGGGCTTATTCCTGTTCTCCTAAAATGAATTAATTTTTAAAGATTTCGAACATGGGGAATATCAACAAAAATAACGCACATCAACAAAAGCTGTCGGGGTCCTCACTTAATGGGGTAAAATAGAACTAAGACTAAAATGTTTGAGAATCACTGGCCTAGGTCCGTCCCCAGGGCTCAGCACCACACGTCCCCTTGCCCTCCCTCGCCCTCCTCCGTGACCCCGGGTCCTGCAGTGGCGCGGCCTGGGCTCCAGGCGTCGGCTTCCCCCTGGGGAGGGTGGGCCCGCACCCTGAGCCTCGGGCCCCTCGCCCGTCCCCTCCCCCGCCCCCTCCATCCCCGCACCCTGAGCCTCGGGCCCCTCGCCCGTCCCCTCCCCCGCCCCCTCCATCCCCGCACCCTGAGCCTCGGGCCCCTCGCCCGTCCCCTCCCCCGCCCCCTCCATCCCCGCACCCTGAGCCTCAGGCCCCTCGCCCGTCCCCTCCCCGACCCCCTCCATCCCCTCCCCGCGCGCCTCGGGCCCCTCGCCCGTCCCCTCCCCCCACCCCCTCCATCCTCGCACCCTGCGCCTCGGGCCCCCCCGCCCGTTCCCGCAGAGCGCCGCGTCCCCCCGCCCCCCGCGCCCTCGGCAGCCCCTACCCGCCAGGCAGGCGGCGGCGTCGACCCACTTGAGCAGCTGCCCGGCGCTCAGCTCGCCGCGGGGGTTGGCGTGCGCGGGGCTGATGGCGCGGCTCATGCGCACCTCCCCCGGCGCCGCGCGCTCCATGGCCGGCCGCAGCCGGGGCCCGGGTCAGGGGCGTCGGCGGGTGGCGCCGCGCTGAGCCCGCCCCGCTCCAGCCTCCACCCACCCCCGCCTCGAATCCCGCTCCCCGCAGGGCCGCCAGGTGCGCTGCCCGGGGCACTCGGGGGCCGCCAGAGGCGCTGCGGGGGCCACTCGGGGGACCGGGCCGTCAGGGGCGCTGCGGGGCACTCGGGGGCCGCCAGGTGCACTGCGGGGGCACTCGGGGGGCCGCCAGGGGCGCTGCGGGGGCCACTCGGGGGACCGGGCCGTCAGGGGCGCTGCGGGGGCACTCGGGGGGCCGTCAGGAGCGCTGCGGGGGCACGGGGGGGGCGGGGCCGCCAGGGGCGCTGCGGGGGCACTCCGGGGGCCGTCAGGAGCGCTGCGGGGGTACGGGGGGGGGCGGGGCCGCCAGGTGCGCTGCGGGGCCCCTGGGGGTGCCGGCAGTACCGCGGGGAGGGCCGCGGGGAGCCCTGACCCAGCTCAGCAGAAGGCGGCTCCGGACCCCGAGGCTGGCGAGGCTGCGAACGGCTGTGTTCCTACCTGGGCAGGAGGCAGCGGCCTTGGAGGATTCTGGAAGGGCCTCCCGGGGTCGTGGGGGACGCGGGGAGGCCCCCACCGCCTGAAGACGTCGGGCGGCCGCGGGGTCACAGGCTGAGTGGTCAGCTGCGGCCCAGGGGACTGTGGCCTGAGGGGACCGCCCCCCCCTCGCTGTGCGGCCGTGGAGTGGGCGCTCCTAGTTCCAAGTATACCTTGGGTTCTTGGGATGTTATCATAGTCCCCCCCAAACCCTTTGTTATTGATCGTTTCCTTAGGAAGCGGCTCCCACTGCCAGACCCGCAAACGCGAAGCGCGGTGTTGCAGGCCCCTCGGAGGCGCTCAGCGGAGAAGGGCCATCTTTCGGTCTTATGGAGAGAATTTCAGGCTAGAAACTGTCATCTCACTATGAATGATCCAGCAAATCCCGAGGCACTCATCTTCAGGGGAGAAGAAATCTAGAACATTCGATGAGAATTTCCAGTCTCGCCTGTTAACAGGTCACAGCTGTTACACTCCTAGAGCTGACATCAGTGACTTTACCAAGCCGCTCTCACTGAGGACATGGTGACACCAGAAAACCTCCAGCATGTAGTACGTTCCTAGTTACTGTGCTGTTAGGGCCGCTGCACCTGGGAGAGCATTTGCAGGTGAAGGAACCAGGCCTGGAGAGATGAAACATGTCAGGCATGCAGCTGACATAATAGGAACAGCTAGGGAAGGAGGAGGATCTGGTTTGACCTCAGGGCCCCTGATTGTCCACCGTAGCCTACCACCAACCCTAATCGACTCCAACAGTGTGGTGATGCTTTCTCGTACCTATGCAGCCTGCCAAGCCCCAGCCTAGAAATACTAGAGTGGAGATCCTGGTGATTTTGCTTCTCTTTTAAAATATTTTAATAAAGAGAAGAACTGTGGCAACATGGCCTTATTAACTTTTAGGAGCCTCTGTGGGCAGGTTTCCATCCTATACAAGCATAAATAAAAATTGGATGCATTGTTAGGCAAGCACTGGTTTGGCTTTTATAAAGAGGATAAAAATGACTTTTTAAAACAAAGGAAAACTCATGCCTCCAAGATGGTCCTCATTTGCAGTTATTATAATGCATATGAAATATACTTATTTCAATCACAATGTTATTACTCATATCACCCCTCTTTGGAAAATGCCTCTACAGGTTCCAATACCATTTTGGGAGATTTGTTCAGCATATCAAACATCAGAACAATCAGATATTGTTCAGCATATATTCATTCCATCCACTGATAACTTTATGGGAGGCACTTGTTAATGTTGGGCTAGGCCACATGACTTGTTTGGAATGAAACATGGGGAGGTAAGGGTGTAGTTCCAAGCCTATCCTTTGAAGCACGGCATGTTCCTACTCTCCTGACCTCTGCCATGGAAAGATTATATGCGTGAATAGCTTTCCCATCAGCATCTGGGTGCTCTACTGCACACACCTATTGCAGAGCCCCTGAGCCAACCTAGAGACCTGCAGCCTGAAGCTAAGCCGCCCAGCAGGCATGCAGGCTCATGCCTGAGACACAACGACTTATGGTTGCATGACCTGTGATTTGGGGAATGTATGTTACACAGCAATAAGTGATGGTTACATGTATGAATTTCATTTATTAGTATCTTAGAAAATTAATTAAGTTACCAGAAATAGGGTATGCATGATGTTGGTTTTCTTATTTTGGATAAAAAAATAGTGACAAAGTGGTAATATCATGTATATACTCATTAACTTGGTTCCTTGTAAACTGGAGGAATTTCAAAATATTTTAAGCATAGGTGTGAGAAGGTAGCTTTCCTTCTGGAAAAAGGACAGCTTGTAGTTGCATATGTATGTGTAGGGATGTTTGATCCAAAAGCAGACAAGTTCACAAACTCACCATTGTGTTTTCTTATGTGTATTATCTCCTATTTAGATGTCTTTTGATTATGGTTTCATATCTTTTGTTGGTTTCCCACTGATTTTCGTTTTCAGCCTCTGCCTGAAACTACTGTTCTTATGTTTTTTGTGAATGGTCTCTTTTTCTCCCACACAATGAAAATGTCATCTGCATGTGTGAACATTTGCTGTATCCTTTATCTGTCAAGGATTTTTGCTATTATGTTTAAAGAAAAGGCTTCCATTTTCCATTTCTGTTGAGAGACATCTTTTGAAGATGAGCAGAATGTGAAGCCAGCTTGATTTTTAAAGGTCATGCACAAGAGCAGGAAAGCAGATCGGGAGGCGTGTGGAAAGTATGGTAATCACTAGAATAATGAGAACTTCTTTAGGATGTTGGAGTGGGAAGGGAACCAGATAGTCTAACCCCCTCATTCTGGAGATAAGGAAATGAAATGTTTGCCCTGGGTCACATTGCAAGGTAGTGGTTAGGCTTTTAGAAAACTGAGAACAAGGGGTCCAAAACATAACAAGAGAGGTGGAAAAAAAAGTACCTTCCCCAAAGCCTACCCTCCAACAAGAATTTGAAAGCAAACATTGTATTTGGGAGCAAAGTGTAGAATGCACGGGTGGGGGAATCCAAGTGTGGCCCCCAGACCAGCAGCACAGGCATCTGGGAGCTTGGCAGAAATGCGGAATCTCAGGCCCCATCCCAGACCTGCGGAATAGGAATCTCCATTTTTTTAAGCTTCTCCGGTGAGTCATAAGCACATGAAAGTTTGTGAAGAACAACCTAAGTTACCCCTCCAAGGGTCTTTTCTCCAGCTTCCCCCCACAACCCTGTGCACGTCCCCATCCTTCACTGACTAGGGGCTGTCCTGGGGAGCACCAGCTCCCTAGCATCCCTGCTGACTACAGGGCAAGCGCTCTCCGGGTGACACTGTCAGCTTGGGCTGGGCACGGGCACAGTGAGGGCTGCGGGCATTCGGGCAAGGCACACAAAGCCATGACACTTCTGTGCTGTCTCAGAGGCCGCCAGGAGTCTTTCCATTTTAGGAATTGCCAACCTTTTCCAGGGTTTCTTCCTCTTCTTTGCTCCTGGACCCTATCAGTCTCACCTGAGGCAATTGGATCATCCCATTTAGTACCTGGAACCTCAAGCCAACCTTTTTCCTGTTTGTCCCTGTGCTTCCAATGGCCCCAGCTCTCAGACAGACCAGCATTAGCTGTACAACCCGGGGGTCACCTAATGCATGTGGAATGCAGCACTTGATTTTGTTTGAACGAAAGCCATGTATATAGAATCCAGGTTTTTTACTTCTCCAGGTTTCCTGGTTCCACCTTTATCCCAGGCACTACTCAGTGGAGACCCTACAACACTACTGCTTGTCAGTATGCTGTGTTATAGAGATTGTTTTCAAATACTGAACCAGGCTTGCATCTAGAATAAATCCCATGTTTTATATATTTATATGTAAAATAATATATAAATGATACATATATTTATATATAATTCTTTTTTATTATTACTGAATTCTATTTGCTAGTATTTTGTTAAGGATTTTTACAACTTTATTTTTTGGGAGATATTGGTCTGTAGTTCCTTTTTTTAAAGAATTTGTTCATTCATTCATTCATTCATTCATGAGAGACAGAGAGGCAGAGGCACAGGCAGAGGGAGAAGCAGGCTCCCTGCAAGGAGCCTGATGTGGGGCCCAACCCCGGATCCTGGGATCACGCCCCAAGCCTGGGATCATCCCCAAGTGGGTGGCAGATGCTCAACCTACTAAGCCACTCAGGCCTGCCTTCCTTCCTTCCATCCTTCCTTACTTTTCTTTCTTTCTTCTGACTTTCCTTCTTTGTCTAGTTTTGATGTCAGTTTCATCAAGTGAATCAGGAAGTATTCCCTCTATATTGTGGAAGAGGTTGTATAGATTTATTTTTTTATTTTTTAAAAGATTTTTAAAATTTATTGAGAGAGAGAAAGAGATCGAGAGAGAGAGAGAGAGAGAGATTGAGAAGAGGCAGAGACACAGGCAGAGGGAGAAGCAGGCTCCATACAGGGAGCCCGACTTTGGACTCTATCCCGGGACTCCAGGATCAGGCCCTGAGCTGAAGGCACTAAACTGCTGAGCCACTCGGGCTGCCCGAGGTTGTATAGATTTAAATGTTTTTCTACAATTCTCCAGTGAAACCATCTGACTGCTGTAGATTTTTAAAAAAAATTTTTTTGGTAGGTTTCTAAATTATAAATTCAACTTTTAAAATAGTTTTAGAGCTACTCAGTTTAGGTATTTCATATGGAGTGAGTTCTGGTAGTTTCTGGATTTCCAGGAATTGGTCTTGTTTGTCCCAGAGGTGATTTACCAAAGGTAGAGACTGAGCTAACATCTGACCAGGTGCCTGGATGCCCTGTGGAGAGCTCTCTTCTTAGCCCCTGAACCTGACCTTCCTTTGCCTCTAGTTTCCCCTCCGATCTCTTCAGTTTCCCACCTTCAGCTTTCTCTTGGTTTCTAAGCTGGCTCTCCACCAATTCCCTAACAGTGGTTCTCACAATTCTCTGGCCTTTCCCAGATGTACTGATCAGAAACTGTGGAGTGGGGTAATAATCTGCGTTTGAACAAAAATTGCATGTGATTCTGTTGTACACTAAGGTTTAACCACTGGGATGGATGGAGCTGTCATTCCAGTCTTTCCCAAGCATGTCTTCAATTTAACAGGGGCCCTTTGTAATCACTAAAGGAATTAGTGATGCAAGAGAAAGAGCCACAGTCTCAGGTCCAGAGACATGTGTTTGTGTCTGAGTTGGACTCTGTTCTTGCTGGTGTTGACTTTGAATATGTCACTCAGCTGATTTGTGTCATTAGGTTTTCTTCTTTTTTATAAAAAGGGTGATGCTCTCCCTACTTCGTAAGATTGCAATTTGATAACAAATGTAATTGTGATAAACACTATTAAATGAAGGTCCTTCACAACCATGAAAGTAATAATCCTGTTTTAGAGTTGAGAACACAAGGCCGATAATGTAATAAACACTCATAATATGTTTCACAGCCCTGTGAAGTGGGGGATTATTATAATGGCTATTTCATAGATGAGGAAACTGAAGCAACTTACCTAAGACCATACAAAAGAAGTTATAAAGCCAGGATTCAAATCCAGTGATCTGGTTGTTGTCTGAGCTAGGCTAAGTTGACCAATGGGGTCTGGATTGCACATTTAGGAAATGAGAGAGATGGGAGTTTACCCAGCTCTTTCTAATTCCAAAGGCCGAGCTCTTCTAGTCTAAGCTACTTCATTTGTTCATTCATTCATTCATTCATTCATTCATTCATTCATTCACGCATTCAGTGCATATTCATTAGTACCTACTGTGTCCCAGGGACTGTTCTAGGCATTGAATACATGAAATTCTGAGTAAAATAGAAGGAGTCCCTGCCTTTATAGAGTTTGCAGTTTAATAGATAACATAAGAAAGTGTGACAGAAACACACATCATCCTAATAAGAACAAAACAGAATGAAAATTACAGATCGAAACTGGCCAATGGCTGTGGGCAGCTCTTCAGATTCTATCCTACAGTTGATCATCTACTAGACTGAAGATCAATCCTGATTTATGTATGTGTTTTTTAAACAATCACAAACTTACAGAAAAATTGGAAGTACCCATGTAAATAACTTATTTATCCTGAAACATTTGAGAGTAAGTTGCCAACCCACAGATAGTTTAGTGTGAATTTCCTATAAACAGGACATTCTCCTCTTTAACCAGAATATACCATCAAAGTGAGAGAGTTAACATTAACACTTTATTACTGGTGATCCTCATTTTTATTTCACCAATTGTCCCAACGATGCTATATGTTACATTTGGTGATCATCTCTTTCGTCTCCTGTCTGAAAGGAGTCTTCAGTCTTTTTTTGACTTTCATGACCTTGCCACTTTTGAAGGTTACAGGCCAGTTGTTTTGTAGAATGATCCTCCATTTGGATGTTGTCTGATGTCTCCTCATACCTAGAGTTCATGCATCTTCAGTAGGAATGTCACAAAATGATGCGGCATTCTTGTGCACCTTATCAGGTAATGCACAGTTTCAATCTGCCTCATTTTTAATGATGTTCATTTTGGTCATTTTGATTAAGGTGCTGTCTGCAGGCATTACTCTGGAAAATTACTCCTTTGTAATTTATAAACATTTTGTGTAGAGGTATTTTGAAACTATGTGAATATCTTATTCTTTGTTAAATTTTTTATTTATACATTAAATTATTTGTATCTCTGTGGACTCATGGTTTCCTATTCAATGGGCTATACTCTTTCATTATCATTATTTATTTTGATGCTCAAATTGTCCTCACTTGGGCCAGAAGAAACCCCCTCAAGCTGGCTTCTGTGTTGTTGTTAAGGTATCTTTTTTATTCTTTTGTAATTCTTCATTTTCCAGTGCAAACAGATGTTTCTTGTATTTTTTCCTTCCATAGCCCTGGAACTAGGCATTTCTTGAAGGAAGCCTGGTTTCTTTATTGGGGAAAAAAAAGAGTGTGCAATAACTTCTCATAAAAAAGCTTAAAAATGTTCTTTCTGGCAGTTCCACACCCTGTAAAGAGCCCTTATGCTTTCTGGTTAATAATATACTGCCTTAAGTTTTAGAATAATTTAATACAAGCATGTCTTTTCTCTCCATATAGATTATTTAATTAATTTAACACATTATTTTATATGCCTAATATTGACCAGTCTGGACTAAGTATAAGTTAAGGCTCCTGTTAATCTTAGGGAGCTCTCAGTCTGGTAGGGAACACAGATGGACAAATCAGTAGTGTAATGTGATAAGAGCATATCAAAAGATATGATACACAGTGCCATGGGGACACAGAAAAGGGCATCTGTCCTTTGCATGGCCATGCCCAAAAAGTCTTCATCGTTTTGTCAATCAAGAAGCAAGACCTAAGCATCCTAAGCAAGTGGGAATGCTTCTGGGGCTCTCAGAATTGACTAGATATGGAGAACCAGACTAGACAGTGGGCAGGACCAAAGGCTTTGCTTTGGATCTGGGAAGCAAGCAAAGTTGCTTATGAAGAAGATTCTGGTTTGGCTTGCCTCTGCTCCTTCCTTGTGGACCTGTCAAGATCTAAGATCCTAGGGCAGCCCCGTGGCTCAGTGGTTTAGCGCTGCCTTCGGCCCAGGGTGTGATCCTGGAGACCCGGGATCGAGTCCCACATTGGGCTCCCTGCATGGCGCCTGCCTCTCCCTCTGCCTGTGTCTCTGCCTCTCTCTCTCTCTCTCTCTCTCTCTCTGTCTCTCATGAATAAATAAAATCTTAAAAAAAAAAAAAAAGATCTAAGATCCCAAAAAGAACATTTACCTGATGAAGCTTAAGTCATATGTCTGTTCACAACTTTGGGGGCTCAGGTAGGGATGAGTACAGGGAGGGGTGAAGTCTGTTTCTCTCAGTTTCAGCAGAGGTGAAACTGGTGCTTGGAATTACTTTCTCATGAAGATTAAGCAGTTATTCTCCAGGGGGCACTTGAGTGGCTCAGTTGGTTAAGCATCCAACTCTTGATTTCAGCTCAGGTCATGATCTCAGGTTTCTAAGATTGAGCCCCACATCATATCAGACTCTATGTTCAGTGTGGAGTTTGCTTGAGATTCTCTCTCTCTCCGTCTCTCTCTGTTCCTCCCTCAACTCATGCATGTGTTCTCTTTCTTACAAATAAATACTTCTTAAAAAAAAAACAAACCAGTTATTCTTCAAAAGGAAATTAAGCTCTGATTAGGAATGGAGAGTGGGAGCTGAACAAATTGTTAAAATTACCAATGAGCCATACAAGGGCATTCAGGCATATGGAAGATTATGGGGAAAGGCAAGTTCTTGGTAATGTTGTTGAACTGCTGGTTCAAGCTTCACCTGAAACCAACACTTTGGAGATTTCTAGTTACATGAACAAGTAAGTTTTCCCATGTTCCCTACTACTCTTACTCCCCCTCTTTTTGCTTTAAGACCATTTGAGTTTGGTTATCTGTTGCAACCAAAAGATATCCGATATACCACATGATGCTCTCATACAATTGCTGGCAGTTCTTTTTCTTTTACTTCCTATGAAAATATTCATTTCTATGTATTTTTTCAATCTCTAAGTGACATCAGAGCTGCTCATTTTTAGTTCATATCAGGTGAATGATCCAGCTTATAATATCATACTGCTATTTTAAGTCATTTTTCTCAGGTGATATACCTATATAATGATGTTGGATTGTACCCTTTGTAGTATTCTAATAAAACAAAGGAAAAATTATATTGACAATAGTTTTTTCTTACATAAATTTTGAAATCAATTTTTCAGCCATGCAGCTGATTGTGCTAGAGATACAGAAACCTACAGTCATCAATGTGTCCTCAATTCAGGCAACTGGTCAATTACCACTGGGCCTCACCTCACAGGCCCTACATGGGTGCTGTTAGGCACAAAGCAGTGTCAAACAGATCCAGGTCAGTTCCTGTCCCTATAGTAGACTAAGGAAATAACCTAAGAATGGGGACTTGACACTCCTCCCATTGAACGATGAGATCTATGTCCATTCCCCTTAAATCTGAGCAGGCTTGTGACAGCTTCCTACAATAAGATGCATACTTTGTGACTATGTGGTATTATGTGACTTCCAATGCTTGGCCATAGAATGTCATGGGTTCCTGCCTGGTTCTCTTAGGACTCTTTCTGGAGGCAGCCAGATGCCCTGTAAAATCCAAGCACCTTGAGACTGCCATGCTGAAGAGGTATGTGGTAGGTCTCTGGTCAACAGTCTTGGCTTAGCTCCCTGCTGATTGGCAGTTTAACTGCCAGTCATGAGTGGGCCCTCCTGGATAACCAATCTGATCAAGCCTTGAGAAAGACACAGCTCAGTTGACATGTCTTGCAAGTGCATGAGAGATCCCAAGCAAGAACGGCCCAGCCAGAGTTTCTATATTCCTGATACACATTGTTTTCATAATAAAATGGTTGTTGTAAGCTGCTGAGTTTGGGGGTAATTTGTTATGCAGTAATAGTAACTAGACAGGGATCCAGAGTGGTGTGGGTACATTTTCTTCGTTTGTAGTCCTGTTTCTAAGAATTGTGGGTCTTAGAGCAAGAGGCCCACACACCATATGTCTAAATATTTAAGGCTATAAATCAAGCAAATTGTTAAATAAAATATGTGCTATCATCTCATCTTAAAAATATACATTCATGATGACAAAATAGAAAGTTGGCAAAATGCAAAATACAACCAAATTTAATTATTGTTATATATGTCTGTTCTGTTGATGGGCCGGTGATGTTTGGATGAGTAACTAGCTGTTCCATATTGTAGAAAGTTACATGGCCGCTATTTGCCACTGTTATAAGTGCTGCCTCTCCAAGGGATCTCCTGAGTCAGGAATGAGAACAAGGGGGGACAAAAGATAGCATTCCTGGGACCTACCTTGGCACACTGTAGAACCTATTATATACACAACCATCCCACAGTAAGATTTTGTCAAGTGAATTCATTTCTCATTTCACTTACCTGAGAAATTCTCCCTCTCAGATTCTCATGCTCTTTAAAGCAGTGTTTATTGCTGACACTGAAAAAAAAAAAAAAAAAAAAAAACCTAATTAAAATCAAACACAGCCCCCTTTGGATTGAGAACATAAGGCCAGTAAAGTCGAGAGACATTTTCCCAGGGCCTGGGCAGTATTACCTGTCAGAGTGGATATTCAGGCTTAAGGATGATGCCGTGTCAGCGTTGTGGGCCCTGATCCCGAGGCAGACTATCTCTTAGGTGGCTTAACAGAAGTTTGGGTGAGTTGCCCTAGTGATACATGGAGCTCTTTACAGTGCCGGATCAGGGCAGAGGCCCCTTTCTCTGTAAGGGCGTTGCTACTTCATCGTTCCATGACATAGGGACTGGTGTCTGGGAAACAATGGTGGGCTCTAAATATGTGGGACTTTATCCATGTCCAGCTCCCAAACCCCAGCAGTAGAAAACAAGGATGAGCCTGCAAACCTACTGTGTAGTGAT
This sequence comes from Canis lupus dingo, assembly GCF_003254725.2. Lineage (NCBI taxonomy): Eukaryota > Metazoa > Chordata > Mammalia > Carnivora > Canidae > Canis > Canis lupus. The sequence continues at coordinate 25,825,851 of NC_064245.1, read as the reverse complement.
TCATACTCAGCCACTGTTTTCATCCTTTTGGCCCTTACTATGTGCCAGATCCTCTTCTAAGCACAGTAATGAGCAAGGCAGTCAGAAGTCCTGTTCTCAGAGAGCTCACATGCTTGTGAGAAAAATCAAAGATAAACACACAGATAAACTAAAAAGTAAGATTATTTGACTACAAAATAAATGCTATGAAGAAAATAAAGCATGAAATGGGGGTGGGGACAGGCAACTTTGGCTGTAGGACAGGGAGTAGCTGTTTGGGTAGGTGACCTTTGGGCTGAGACCCAGAATAAGAGTGGGAGGCAGCAATACAAACATTGGGCAGATTAGCTAACTGTATTTTTTTTATATTAGAGGGTTAAGAAAAATGGCTTTTTAAACCTCAGTACTTGCTGAGCTTCAGTATTGAGCCCATTTTTTGTTATAGTCTATAGAATAACAAATATAAAATCTTTTGCCACCTCGATGATTAATGTACAGAATATAGATGTAGAATATGTTGTGATTAGACCAAATCTAACCCGAATCCAGAACATACCATACAAAGCACATAGCTCTCCTAGATTTTTTATATGTTTACTTTTCTGCTTCTCTTTCTCAAATAGCAAAGCAATAGCAAATTATGTCTTTGAGACTTCTGATTGTCTCTGATTTTAATATGAAAGACTAAAGAGCTAAATCTACTTAGAATGTGATTCTTTAGGCCTATACACGTCATGAGATTTTTAACTAAAGATACTTGAAGTTATAAATTCTTAGTCTGCCAGTGTATCTCACTGAAATACAGTAAAATCTTATTTTTTTTCAACTTAAAAAAAAAGAAATTTACCAGTTGGTTTTAAGAGAAATCTGCATGTATAATTTGGCTTTTTTTTTTTTTTTTTTGGTAAGCAGTAAATATTCATTCATATAATTGAATCAGCCTGATAATTTTTTTTCAATATTTTCTAATTATAAAGAATCATTACACCTTATTATTGGTAATCTTAGCAATATTTATAGTTGTAGTGCCAGACAGTATGCAAAGTGATTTATATGCATGATTTCATATAATTGTCATGAGACCCTGCATGGATTGCTGTAGGTACTATTAATAGTTTCTCTTTTACATTTGAGAAAATAAGCACAAGGTAACCAGCTTGTTGTTGGAAATGGTAGAGCCAGGAACTGAACCTGACTTCAGAGTCAACTTAATGTTTGAGATTATGACCCTAATTTTCCAAATATTTTGTAATATATTATTCCTTATAATATTGCCATGATTATATTCTTATGTTCATAATTAACTTGAAACTTATTTTATCTATCCTTAGGAGTTTGCTTTTAAAAAAATAATTATAACTTCAGAAATTCAGCATATTTTGTCAAAATTTTTTTGTAAAGTTAAACCTTATTCTAAAAAGATATCCAAAATTGCAAGACAAAAGTATCACTGAAACAGGTAAATGTATATGAATAGAGAATGGTTAAATGTAAAAAATGTAATTTTAGCTTTCTAAAGATAAAACCCATCCTAAAAATGTTTTTGTTTTAAAACAGTTTAAATTATACACATTAACTCTGGTGTAATTCCAAAAATGTAGTCAAAATAAAATACAAACTATATAAGAACTGTGAATTCAAGTACAAAAACAACATCTATATCTAGACTCGATCACTTTATGCAGATATAGAGTATATCAAGTTAACTGTGGTCTAGTTCAGATCAAACTGCACAACTAAGAAAAGAAAAATGTCCATCACAAATCAGAGACAAATAAAAGATTTTTAAAAAATGACTGTGAAAGGAATTATTTCTAATGTTTATATGATCTGGCAAGTGCCTCCTCTGCCTGTTTCCCTATCTTCAAAAAAACCTAGGTTCTGTTAAATCCGGTGTTTACCACTGCATGGCTTATTAGACAATGGACATTTTAAGACATTTTCATTAAAATTACTTTCCTGTGACATCTTTTTCTCATCAGTATGTCTTCATCTTCTAAACATTTCAGGTATTAACATCTCATTACTACATCATTGTATTCTTAAAATACCTTTCTTCCCTGAAGTGGACATTTAAAGTTCTCTTCAAATGAATGAAAAAGGATAGCTAATCTCCACAAGAACAAGATGAAGTCAGAAAAATATTTTTTTATGCTTTAATACCTCAGTTCTTGAAATCTTACTAGCAACTTCACCAGGTCAGAGTTTTAGAGCTTAGACACAATAAAAGTTCAAAATGTAGTCAAGGGGATAAAAGTCTCGCAGATATAGGCATTAAAAAAAATTCTTGTTAAATATGTGAATAGGCTTAATGCATCAAGTACGGAGCATATTTAATCACGTCACCTCTGGCTCTCATCACCTTTTAGGTGCTTCATGTGGGGTTTTGTTTTTTTTTTTTTTTTTTTTTCCTAGAGGTTACATATATTCTCTATTAGGAACATATCTATATCTTCCTATTTGGGAGAAGTCAAATTTTTATGCTTTGTTTCACTTAACAATAAAATCTGAAACCATAACACTCCTAGAAGAATAAAGGTAAAAGCTCCTTGACAGTGGTCTTGACAATGATTTTTTGGTTATGACACCAAAAACACAAACAACAAAAGCAAAATAATTAAGTGGGATTATATTAAAGTAAAAAGCTTCTGCACAGCAAAGGAAACAATCAACAACACGAAAAAGTAACTTACAGAATGGGAGAAAATATTTTCAAACCATATATCTGATAAGGGGTTAGGATCCAAAACCTAAAAGGAACCCCTATAATTCAATAGCAAAAAAAATCTGATAACCTGATTAAAATATGGGCAAAGAACCTGAAGAAGACATACACATGGCCAACGGGTGCCCAACATCACTCACTATCAGGGAAATGCAAATCAAAACTACAGTGAGCTATCACCTCACACCTATTAGGACGTCGCTTATTAAAACAAGAAAAGATTAAAAGTGTTGACATGGATGTGGAGAAAAGGGAAACTCTGTAGACTATTGTGAGAATGTAAGTTGGTACAGCCATTATGGAAAACAATATGTAGATTTCTCAGAAAATTAAAAATAAAACTACCATTTTGTCCAGTTATCCCACTTCTGGGTATTTATCCAAAGGAACTGACATCAAGGTCCCAAAGAGATATCTGCATTCCTCTGTTCAGCAGCATTACTCACAACAGCCAAGGTATGGAAACAACCTAATTGTCCATCCATAGACGAACAGATTTAAAAAATATATTACAATGGAAAATTATTCAGCCTGAGAAAAAGAGAAATATTGCTATTTGCAACAACATGGATGGATCCGGAAGATACTATGCTAAGTGAAATAAACCAGACACAGAAAAACAAACACTGCAGATTGTACTTACATGTGGAATCTAAAATAGTGTAACTGATAGACGCAGAGGGTAGAATGGTGATTATTAGATACTGGGGTGAGGGGCAAATGGGGAAATGATGTACAAAGGATAGAAAGTTTTGGTTGTGCAAGGTAAGGTCTGGAGATCTGATATATGGTATGGGACCTATAGCTAACAATACTGCATTAGAGACTTAAAATTTACTAAGAGAATGTATTTTTTGTTAAGTGTTTTTACCATATACATACACACAAATGCACAAATAATAATAAAGGGCCAAGAAGGGTGTGTACATATCTCCAAACTCATTGAGTTGTATATATTAAATATTAAATATAGATAGCTTTTTACCCATCAATAAAATAGTTGAAAGCAAGCAAATAAACATATAAAAGCTTAAAAAATTTTTGAACTTTACTGCTCTTTGATGTCAATCACCCACTGGAAATATACTAATGCTGATATTTCTAGCGACCTTTATGCTCTCACACACCTTTTATGTTCAGGGAGGGTAAAGTTACTTTGGCAAGAAGTGTGTGCATACTCATTCTGCTGCCCAGCAGACAAGTCTGCCATCCCGGCCAGAGGTGTTTGTTCTCTGCAAGCACTCTCTACCTTGCCTTCCCCTCACCCTTTAATTTTAGCCTTTGAGTGTTCACGTGATTCATTTGGGACACAGTAGGATCACCCCATTTTAATCAGCATACTCACTAGTTAATTTTACTTGCCTACCTGTGAAGGAGGAAGTCTTATCTTGTGGACATAAGCAGTTAATTATTGTAAACAATCGTTAAATACTCAAGTTTCAGAAATGTGACTGTGATTTAGTTATTTTTCTTAAGAACATACTTACTATTTTAATTTTTGAAAGCCATACAATTAATCAGTTGTAACGAGGTATAATTGCCTCACCACCAGCAGTGCTCCTTCCCCCCAAATTAGGTGTTGAAGTAGCTGAATGAATGTGTTTGGATGAAAAATACTGTATTGGCATGTTTTGATGAATTAAGATTCACAGAAGAAAAAGTTCACAGATGAAATGAGCCTGATTCTAAAATTTAAATTATTTATAGATTCAAATTATTTATATTTACAGATATTTGTGAGCCTTAGGAGGTACATTTACTGTAAATCTTATTTAGGAACTGTTGATTGAAGAAGTGAATGTGGCTTGTTGTAAGACAGTCAGGTCATACTTCATTCATATAAAGTACCAATAGGGCAGCCTGGGTGGCTCAGCGGTTTAGCACCGCCTTTGGCTCAGGGCATGATCCTGGAGACCTGGGATCGAATCCCACGTCAGGCTCCTTGCATGGAGCCTGCTTCACCCTCTGCCTGTGTCTCTGCCTCTCTCTGTGTCTCTCTCATGAATAAATAAAATCTTAAGAAAAAAAAAAAAGGACCAATAATTAAAGATGAGTGGGCATGCTTTTTCCCTCCTCTGGTCTCCCCTATTGTTTCAAAACATTGAAAAGTATTTGACTAAAAGTGTTATTACACTTTCGGAATATTCCATTGGAGTTAATAAATAAAACATTAATGGACATTTGTTTCAGTGTTGTAATATGCTATTAAAAAGCAGAGTGAACTCCAAGGATCATATGCTTACCGAATATTACATGCCTAACATTTATCAGTAGAAACCAGAATCACGTTTAAGGAAAACAAAATGTAATCAGCTCTTATTTGTTGTTGAGCTCTTATTTTCTATCGATCACAGAACGCTTTTCTTGTCCCCTTCCTTAAAAGTTGCTAAAACCCAGACAGGCAAGTAAAAGTAACAACAAAACAAAATCCCAAAAAACAAAACCAAGCTTACACAATATAAACTATAAATTCCTAAAAATATCAATAAGGAAGTAGAGGTTAAAAGTAGGATTTACGATAGGTTTTGTAGGCATCTATGGGAACTAGTAGACAGGGACTGGCTCCAGGGAGGCAGTGGTGGTTCATTCTAAGTAGCTGCTAACTTGTGCTATATTGACTCAAGGAACAACTTGATAAGTGTTTACTAACATTGTTTCTATAATAGGACTTCAGGGGCCAATGGGGAGAGCTATAAGTAGGAACACATTGAGAAAGATTACTGTCAACTGGCTTGCCTATAAATAGTGGGTCTTGTGATAGAGATGAGGAGTATGGTTAGCCCCAAAACAAAACATCTTGAAAAACTGCTTAATGGTGAAATGAATTCTTTTATCAAAATGTAATCATTCATCATAGAAAAAAATTACAGTAATTGTGAGATGCCATGACCACTTGCCACAGTAGTTGGAGATCTGTATTGAGTTGGCTTTTAGTTAACTATGTTTTCCTGGAGTCATTTTTATCTTAATAGTATTTCAGTATTTTTTGGAATATTATTATTTTTGGACTTTTTTTTCCCAGTGCCCAAGTTACTCCTTGAGGATTAACGTAGGTGTTTCAAGAGCCACATTAATCATTTTAAACTAATAGCTACTTATGAAGGTACATTAATTCTTCAATAATTCTAAGTAGTAGTTTAACTACAGGACTAACTATAGGTACTAGAGATAACAAAATTCCCAAATCAGATAAGAGAGAGAGAGAGAAGTAGATACACAGAGAGGATTTAATGCAATTCTACTCAGAAAACTTATGTGAATTACTTCCTGAGCAAGTTAGATCTCAGTTGATCACGATAATGTATGACTGGATAACTAATTTCTTTGTTGACCTGTAAAAGTGTTCTCTATGCACTCTTCAATTGTGAAAGGAAAATAGGTGTCTTTTTAGTCCTTCTGAAGTTTCCATCCCCATTCCCATCTTAATTCACCTTTGCCTTCAACTTGGCTTGAGAAATGAGTCCTTGTGATGTAGGCAGAAGCTGTTAAACTTCGAGCCAAAGGAAAAGGAGTGTTGTGCTCAGGCTGAGTAAGCAAATGGAATTTTTTTCAAAGGAAGATGGAGGAGCCAACCCTGCAAATAAATGTCTTGGTCCTTTGCAGTAAGACTCCTCCTCTGGCCTTATCTCTTCTGGAATGTAAAGGTCAAAGGAAACTCCACACAGCCACCTTCACATCTCAGTGCACTGGCTAAATATCTCGGGAGAGTAAAGAATTCCTAACAGGAAACTAATCTTATAATTTTTTGTTTGCATTTCAGAATTGTGCAGACTATATTTTCCATTTCAAACAGTTCTACAGACACACATCCTCAGAAACCAGTTCTTTTACATCTCTGATCTGTCTTGTATTTGAGTCTGAAAAAATTTTCTATATACTCTTAACATAATCACTGAAAATAATAATTAGCAGCCAAGTGGCTATGTAAGGAATGTATTGAACTCTAAGCACATTTTGAATATTTAAGTTCATTTTCATCTTTTTTAAATTTTTTTTTATTTATTTATGATAGTCACTCAAAGAGAGAGAGAGGGGCAGAGACATAGGCAGATGGAGAAGCAGGCTCCATGCACCGGGAGCCCGACGTGGGATTCGATCCCAGGTCTCCAGGATCGCGCCCTGGGCCAAAGGCAGGCGCTAAACCGCTGCGCCACCCAGGGATCCCCATTTTCATCTTTTAAACAAATGGTAAGACATAAATTCAACTTACAAAGTAAAGAAACATTTACTCTAAAGAGTTTGAAAGTTGAAATATGTTAATAAATCACTGCACACACATACTCTCTCTCTCCAAAGCCCAGATTACTTAGGTATTTTTTAAAAATGTCTTTTGGTGAAGTCCCTAGTTTCTGAATTCTATATATCTTTCGTGTATTGGTTTTAATGACAGATATGAAGCGTCTTAATTATTGGCATTTGTGTCTAAAAACAGACTCATGTAGCTTATTTTTGGCAAGTGGAATCAAGATCACCACAAAGGGATGTGTAATATAAAGCCTTAAGTATACATTTTCATCTACAGCAGGAAGAAATCTGCACAATAGGTTAGGAATTAACTGTATGCCTTTAACTTCTGGATGGAAGTTTATGCAGCAGTTTATGATTAATTACTCATCTTGGTAAACACTAATTTTCTACTAATTAGGAGTGTTACTCATAAAAATAAAGCTCTCAGTTATCTTACCAGTAAAAATGGGAAATAGAGAATTGCAATACAGGACCTGCAAGCCATGGCAAACCACAGGCGAGACCTGAGAGCAGAGGAGATGAATACTATCTTTTAGAGGAAAGGGGGCAGTTGGGAGGGACTATTATAAACAAAAAAAACCTTTAGAGTAAACTGGGAATTTGAAGTGTAATGGGTTTTCATTGACAGTCTTTCATTGGCTAGGCTGCTGCCAGGCAAGAAGAAAACCTCTCTTCCTTCTGCTGGGGTAGTAGAGTGAAGGCTTCTTCCTGTCGAAAATGCAAGGTATGTCTCTTCTTGTGGAGGGAGGGTCTCCAAGTATACAATTAGCAGTAGAATAGGAGAGCTCCTCCTGTTGACATCTCCACCTCTCCTTCCTTTCATTAATTTTCATAGGAGTAAGAGCATCTATTTGTGCCATGACAACAACAAAAAAAATCTGATCTAATCATTTATTTACTCCAAAACTCCTCTTCAGTTGGATAAACTCATACATTTCCAGTGGGATGAACAAAACCTTTTTGAGGCCCAGTATAAACTTGATGAGAAGCAGTACTGCCAAGGAAACCAGAAAGATATTTTATTTTCAACAGATTTCAAATGAACATCTATGTTTTCTGGAACATAAACTTTTCCAATCTGTATTTCATGTTTTCCGAAGTGCCTATTGCCAGAGCAAAGCAACACAATATTTCTGGTTACTTGAAGGAAAAACTGTTGCTATTAGTTATTCATTTTTTGCAAATACACAGTTCAGCAACTCTCTTTTACACAGAAATATTATGCAAATCTTTCCTAGCATTTGAAAATATGGTAGCAAATACCTTTCCAAACAACAAGGTTTTAAATCATCTGGGAAGTGAGGTAATCAGAGACAGCTTGCCAGACCTCTGTTCACCCTGGACCATTTCCCCTTGGAGATGATTTAAGAAGCTCATTTTAGAGATACTCATGGCATACAAGTTCTATAGAGATCTGGGCTTTGCATGCTTTACATTCTAAAGTGAGTTTTACTGGACCATGTAATTTTGCACCCAGAAATCTTTCAGCAAGATTACTATTTTTGAGAAGAGCCTGAGATTATTGCACTGCCTCTATTTCACATGGTATTTTTGCTAAATGGATTGGATTTTAAACTCTGATGAGTCAATATTGAGGGTTTGGTTATGGTCTGATTTTGTGGAGTAATTATCCTTAGGCACACTGGCAGTGGATTTACAAATCTATCTTTGGTGCAAATTAGATTTGGCTCCTACGTTGGTTTTGATTTGATTATTTGGTCCAATAAATTTCTTACTAGTACCTGTTATAGTGAGCATTTCAATTTTGAATCTGGATATTAGTTTGGGAACTTTTATGGTGGGATAGATGTCCTGCAATTGCTAATGCTCTATTTTCATTTAACACTTTCATATGTGCCTTTTATTTTTTAAAGTGTTAATTGGATTCTCTTTTTTCAATAGATGTGAGTTTAGCTCCCTGGAGTTTTTCATAGAGATCACAAAGTATTCTTAGGTAAAAACTTCTCAAAAAGGATGAAATAAATATCTAAAAATTTGACTAGTAACTGCTTGTTGCAATAGCATGCCGAATTCTCAAAATTAAAATTAATATCACTTTCAATGATTAACAACATGTTCTTTAAAACAATTTTGAGACCATTTAGTATGTGTAATATCCCTTTAGTCACAAGTGAATAATGACTAACCTGATGACAAAACAGTTAGCACCACCAGACTATACAGAGAATACATTTGACTTTACAATTCTTAAGCCATTTCTTTCTCTGAAACAATATTTACATAAATAAGCAATGTTGAATTCTCTTACACAATGTATACTAATTTTTTTGTATACTAATTTATATATTATATGTGATAATTGAGATTAAATTGCATGCACATTTAAATACATATTTTTTTCATGTGACATAACCGGACATCAAGAGTTTCCTCCCTATTACCATAAAAAAATTATGTGCTATAGGATGCAAAGACACAATCTTATGAGGAAAAATTGAGATTGTTGTACATTGAGAAGTACAGCTATAACCAAACAGATCCCAACACATACTTCAAGAGAAGCTTTGCAAACTGAATGAGATAGCTAAACATTCATATGTACAATATATATTGGTTCTAGAGCTTTCCAAAAAGGGACATCATATTTCTCATTAGACAATATGTGTAGGGAGTGAAGCTTCCAGAATTTCTTTATAAATCTTTATGCCTCTTTTAAGTGTTTCTTTACTTTTAAGAATACATGGAAAGTGGGGGAGGGGGAATTGGAGGAAGATAGTCAAAAAGTAAAAACTTCCAGTTATAAGATAAATAAATACTGGAGATATAATGTACAACATGTGACTATGGCTAACATGGCTGTATGATATGTAGGTAGGCTATTAAGAGAGTAAATCCTAAGTGTTCCTATCACAAGGAAAACATTTTTTTCTTTCTTATTATTGTATCTATATGTTAGGTGAACCTATTCTGGTAATCATTTCACAAGATATGTAAATCAAACCACCATGCTGTATGCTTTAAATTTATACAAGATGCATTTTAATGATTTCTCAATAAAAGTGGGAAAAAATGGGGGATCCCTGGGTGACTCAGCAGTTTGGCGCCTGCCTTTGGCCCAGGGCGTGATCCTGGAGACCCATGATTGAGTCCCACGTTGGGCTCCCTGCATGGGGCCTGCTTCTCCCTCTGCCTTGTCTCTGCCTCTCTCTCTCTCTCTCTCTCTGTTTCTTGTGAATAAATAAATAAAATCTTCAAAAAAAAAAGTGGGGAAAAATTCAACAACTGCAACACAGACATTTGGGGGCTACTGCAAAAATTGAATAGAGACAGGTTGTTAGATACTATTAGGGAAATTTTGTTAACTTCAATTGTGATAACACTGTTGTTATATAGCATAAGTCAGCAGCCTATAGTTTGTGTATCACATGCCTACTTTTGTAAATAAAGTTTTATTAGAACATAAATAAAGAACACATTGAGCTATGAGAACAAATACTTGATGACTTTTACCTGATATTTGATACATATTATTTGGGGCTGGGTACGCAGACACTCTGACCCCTTTTCCCTCATTTTGGACTCTTACTCTGTTATCTCAATCATCAAGAGGAGCTGAGGAGGAATTAAACTACTTCTACTGGCTTTTATTTATCTATGCTAAATCCTATTTTAGTTACAGGATTCCTATCTGTTTTAACTTTAGAGAGGATTCAGTTGCCTTGCCACCCACCCTCCATTTTCCAGAAATCCAGACACTTTGCTAAAATTGCCTGACAAGTTATTTGAGGTAACCTTTGGCTCAGTAAGATGTCTTGCCATTGGAATTTATAGTATTTTCCTTTCTAATCACTATGTACAAATGTGATGCATTGCTGAACTAGAAAACCTCATTTCTGATCAAAACCCTAATACTAGAAACACTTAATACTTAAGCATTCTTAAATACTGAGGAACCAGTACTAAAGAATTTATTGAATAAAAGATTTATATATTTAATTTATACTTAGAATGAATTTTTAATCTCAGTTATAGATCTTCCTCCTTCTAAGTTTTTATTTACCTACAGAGTAGTGTGCAGAACCTACTTCAGAAGCTTTATTTGTACAGTGGTGAACTGAGACAACCATCTGTACAATTCAGGAAGATAAATGCACTTGAGGAAAAGCACAGTTTTGCATGAATTATCTGCATAATTGCTCAGATTTCCACATTATGTGTAATACTATTTGGAATAAAATATAAAACTATGAATTATTAACAAATATTTGATAACCATATTAGTTACTTTTGGTATCTGGTTTAGTTATCTGACCACATGGAACCAGTCACACATAGCCTTTTCTTGGTGCATATAAAATTTTGATATTTTAGACTCCTGGTTTACTTATTTATTTATTAAAATATTTTATTTATTTGTTCATGAGAGACACACACACACAGAGAGAGAAAGAGAGAGGCAGAGACACAGGCAGAGGGAGAAGCAGGCTCCATACATGGAGCCCGACGTGGGACTCGATCCTGGGTCTCCAGGGTCACACCCTGGGCTGAAGGTGGTGCTAAACCCCTGAGCCACCCGGGCTGCCCTAGACTCCTGGTTTATATTAGGCATAATGTATATCTATTTCAGTCATATACATAGATCCACATTAGTTATATTTTAATTTATCATTCAGAAACACTTATGCTAGCTTCCTATGAATAATTTACTTTTTCTATAAGTAATAAAGCAGAGGCTAGAAAAGGGTAGAAACGATAAACAAAAAGTAGCATTTTTAAAATGTGAAAATAGGTGCCAAATTAAGAGACATTTATGTGCGGTTTTATGGAAACTTTCTTCATTACATGAATAGCTAAAGTATTTGTACAAAAACATTGAGTGATAAATCCATATGAGAATAAATGCAGTAATGGACATGTGTGCACACATCCACATGCACACGTATGCATGCTAAATTTACGGAATGTGTCAGATAGCTGATGACCGTGGTTGAATTAAGGATAGTAGATTACTAAGAATCATCCCAGATTCCAGTTATAGTCATACAAAAATTGTGCATTTGTAAAAACCTTACAAATAATTCGATTTTTCCAGGATGACATTATATGTAACAATTTAACAGATGTAAAAAAAAAAACCCGTATTAAATTCTTAAAATCACAATTAGGTAAATTAAACAATCCAGTAAGCTCATAGCTATTATGAATAAAGAACTCTGAATAAAACCGTTTTCATTTTCCATGTTTAAAACAACAGCATGTCCTTTATTTACTCCAACATACAGTTTCTGCTAAGTTTTTAGTTTCTCAATGCAAGGAAAATAGAACATCTTGAAATATGACCTGGTAGAAAGTAACATACACATTTTAATCAGTAGCTTATATTGAGAACATTTCTGAGGTATTGCTAAATGTAAAGGAGGTTTGTTTTCAAAATATGTAAACTGGACAGATTATTTGAATTGCTTTCTAATAACTAGATGGTTAATTATATTTTACTGATCAATTTTACCAGGACATGATGGAAATTTAGCTGACAATGAATTGTATTGTGTTCTGAGAACACTGTGAGGAATCCAAATTTCACTTCCTTGCATCATATGATGCAAAAGAGAAAGTGGGGTAAAGTTTTAATGTTAACCAGGAATGAATTCTTGATAGCATTTTTTTCTAGGAATATCAATACTCACTTTTCTCATGTTAATTGCACAAATGAAATGCTAAATATTTTTAGGAATAGACCATAACATAATACTTCAATGAGTAGGATAATCAAAACAAGTCCAATTTATCCCGAGGATAGCAAATCCACAAAAGGAAAAGAGACAACTGTAATTCTATATGTGAAAATACTTAGTCCCACTTTAAAATTTGCAGAATCTATGGAAAATAATGTATTTCATTTTTAAGGATGTAGTCAGCAAAAATATTTATATTAAACTACTTACAGAAATTATTTTCTTGTATTCAGGAACTCTGATCACATTATGCTAACATTAAGTTACATTAAGTTACAGAAACTTAATAGAGGAAATTCCTTAGGAGACATACTCAGCTGAGGATTTCTCTTTAGAATATGGTTTAGAAAAGGAAAGTGGTCTAAGGTGTTTTTCATCTGTAGGTCATCTCTTTCAATCTGATTTATAGTTCATGGGTAAAGCTGATCCTTTTGGTGAAATAAGTTAAGAAGGTCAATTCAATTTCTTGTGAACAAGCATCTAGATAAAAAAGAACTATAATTATTGCATGATTATTGGCAGTGAAATAACCAAGGGATAAAAGATCATTTATGTTCTTACCTTCAGATGCAGTGCCTTCCTAAGAAGGTCTGAGGTGGACAAACTAGCACGGCTATGTTAAAGCTGGCCACAGGAGATCCCAACTGCTTATGTCTTGTATTACTCTTTTCATCCCAAATCACTTTTATCAGCTACTTTACCAATGAAATAAAAAGCAATCAAAGGAAAGAATTATGTTTAATTGTTACTGGTTGTGGTATAATGTAAATCATAGCGGGAATGTTTTGTTAGCAAACTTCCTATCACCACCCCCAATATACACATGTGCACACACTCACTTAAGTTTAGTATGCAAAAATATGAGTGTATTAATAGTGGATCACCATTGTTTCTTTGACTTTTCTGGAATTTCTCAAGTTATGCTTCATAGACCCAGGGAGCCTCTCACACGTGGTTATGATTGGGTACTACTGTTTTAAGCAAACACAGACTCCTGCTCCTCATTGCAAACAAGAAACTTACACCACCAGGAGAGAGGGCTTAAAAAAAAAAAAAAGACTAATTTACCTTCTGGAGATATGTGGCAACTCTTCCCCACCCCCATATTGACCTTCTCCCTCTCATACTATACACACTCATGCACTACTTGTATCAATTAGTATTTTCAAGAAAAGAGCATTATAGTACATAAAACACAAAAATGAAGGCAAAACCAGTGTTAAAATACTACCATGCATTGCAAAGTCAAGTAGCTAGGATTTGTGGCACTGCTTCTAATTAACAGTAATAATCAAGACATGGAAATTGCAATTATTTCTCCTGGGAAAATTATATACTGTATGAAGAAAAAAAGCTTAGGGGCTGAGAAGGTAAAAATGTTTAGTCTGTATCTTATTTCTACTGGACGATGCAGGGATGGGGAGGGGGGTGTCTGGAGGGAGACCTGGAATCGGCCAGTCAAGGCTTCACAATATTAAGGACTGTATAAAACTCTTGGCCAAGGGAGCGGTTTTGAATGCTTTGCTGCACGTACCCAGAATAATATGAGGAATATGAAGAAAAGATGTGGGCAGGTTTCAGTTTGGGCTTCTTCATGTCCCAAACTGAAATTTATTTTCACTTGCTGTTTTTTAAGCTACAGGAAGAATGTTAACTGAATGATCCTATGAAATGCATGAGAGTTCAGTTATCTTAAAGAAGCATAAAAAATAGAAATGGAAGATTTCTTTATTCTATTCCTGGCAGGAAAAGGGTGTTTGGGGCACTTTCCATGGCACAGGGAGCAGAGTTGATTCGTTAATCTTTTGGGCAACAAAGAAATTCTATCTTCAGGTTCCTAGTCACGCAGTTCCTACACATCAGCAGCTACGTCCAAACCGGGGAGCACCTGTAACAGAGCACAGGACTCACCCCTCAGATGCATGAGGTCTTACCAGATCAACGACACTCCATAGCCTTTGTTCCCGTGGTAACTTTGTTAGAAGACAGCTAGACATCACAAAGGATTTGGTATATATTCTCACCTGTAGTGAGTCCAGCAAAATGCAAAGCAGGGTAATGAAAACTCATGGTTCACTTATTCACACATTTTCCCATTTCATGTGTGTATTCTATGTATTTAGTGTGGGCAAAAATTGCTGATACTATTCCTGTGAAATATGTAAAAATAACTCAGGAATTGGTAGTATATATCACGACCAATACAAATGGAGATGGAAAACATAACAGAAAGGGATAAAATTTAAGTGATTCAGAACCTCTACAAAAATGACTATACAGATTACACTATCCGCCATGTGGTTCATGAAAAAGTTATTTGATATTAAAATTAACTATTCTTATTTTATGGCTTTCTTAAATAGAATCTTCTCTTCAAAAATACTATTTCAGGAATTTTAAAAAATTGAAATAGCTGTAATATGGATTGCAAGAGAGAAAAAGAAATAAATACTTATGATGAGTTGATTGCTATACATTGAAGAATTGAATTTTATTCTTTTTTTTTGATCAAGTAGGCTAGGAATAATGGGACCCATATTGTCACTTATATTCTGATATTACCCCAAAAATAATGGCAAGTAAAATTGGGTTCATGATTGTTTGTGATAATGGGAAACAATATCTTCCTAGAAGGCAAATAAAAGAAACTCAAGATCAGTAACAATGGAATGAATAGTCAAGAAAACATTTGAAATCTCTAGCATCATAAGATTAAGCTTAATAATCACAGGTTGAAAGTGTTCACACAATTATCATAAAAAGAGAAAATTAAAATTATTCTTGGTAAATTCACACATCTATCCAAAGTGCCATCTTCAGATTACCTTGGCTCGAGTTAAAGACCTTTTAATTTGACTTCTTCATGAAAGTTCTCTGCAGCCTGAAAGCTTGAAGCTGTTCTTCAGTGTGCAGTCCTATGTCCTGCCCACTGTGGGATTAATGGTGACTCATTTGATTAGAGTTTACATCTGGAACATACATCTAATTCAACTTCTTTTCCCCCCCTTCAACAGTTCTGCCCAGCATTCCTCTCATGCACAGAGAAAATCTTTACTTTCAGAAGGGATAAATCATTATGAATTTAAGAGAAATAAGTCGCCTGGGATCAGGAACTAGCAAATATACTGCTGAATTTTCATTTTAGAGACCATAAGTCTAAAGAAAGAAGGAATCCTCTTACCTGAGATTAAACAATGCTTTTCAGATTCTCTGGAGCTTGATACATAGTTGATATTTACCAGTGGTTATTTGTATCACAATTTTAACAGAAAGGATCACCAACTTATCTTTTGGAGTGTAAAATTAAAGTCTTCACACTTTTCTATTATGATTTCAGTGTTTGTATGTAAGATTAAACACAAAAGCCCCCAAAGATCTGGAAAGTGCCATAGAACAATGTGCTTTCATAAAGGAAGTGCTTTTTTTTTTTTCTTTAATTTTTAACATTTACACATTCTTTTCTCAACAGTTACACAACGTAGATTTAGCCTGCTGAAGTCAATGGCCAGATGAATATAGTTACTATAAATGATTTCCCTCTAAATAAAAGTCCTAGATCCTGGGAACAGAGCAGGTGCTCTGCTGCCAGTGAGAGGTATGCACAGATGGGACCGTTACCAGTCAGTTCTGCTGCTAGTAAGCAAGCTACCCAGAGAGAAAAGCAGCACTTCAGAGCCCCTTGGGTACAGTAAAAACTTCTTTTCCCCTTCTCTTGAAAAGTTCAGTCATTTGAATGTATCTTCTTTGCAGTGTCTATGTAGAAATGTTCACAAGAAGGCTGAGTAAAAATCAGATACCATTTTCCATTAGCATGTTATTAAAAATTTAGCTCTACTATTCCTGGTGAGAAGTGACGAATTCAAGCAAATGGTTTTGTTATCACTTCTGGGCTTTATCATGTTAAAGAGAAAATATGTCTCTAAAAATATGACGACCCCTGTCATTTTATTGCTATGGTCTAAGCAGTTGGGGCTAATTAATGATTTTCTGTATCATCAAAGACAAATCAAGAATTCCATCTAAAGCAGTTATTGCGGAAATATACCATTACGCCCTAGTTGAAGTATTTTTCCTAAATAAAAAGT
Organism: Canis lupus dingo; assembly: GCF_003254725.2. Taxonomy (NCBI): domain Eukaryota; kingdom Metazoa; phylum Chordata; class Mammalia; order Carnivora; family Canidae; genus Canis; species Canis lupus. The sequence continues at coordinate 25,809,118 of NC_064245.1, read as the reverse complement.
ACAAAAATACTTTTCACTAAAGATAACTGAGAAATTGTTGGATTTGACATAGGATGAGGACACACCTTTTTTTTGAGAGAGTACACTTTGTGATTCACAGGATAACTTGCATCAGACGCAATTTAATGAAAGCTCTCAAATAAGCAATTTTATTCCTATCCATGATTGCAGACATTTACAAAACCATAACATCTGAGTTCACCTTAAAAAATAACTTATATAAAGCAGTGATATACACAGCACAAAATAGTTCAGGGAGGGGCAGGAGCAACTTTTAATAATTAAAATGTAAACGTGAAAAAAAGGATGGAATAAAAGTCCCTACTTATTTCTACTTAAGATGTCATGTAATAATATTTTACAATGTCCTGTGGGTCAATGTATGTATGTGCATATGTCCATATAACATACACATATGCAATACATTCTCTTCCCCACACATATACATACACAGATAATTATTTGCAGTTCAGTTTAGGGCAATTCTCATATGCCGCTCTGTACAGTTGTTTGAATCACGTTTGGACCCGCTTTCTTCAAAAAATAGGGGAGAGAGCAGGAAATAAAAAGGTTGGTTTTGTGTGACTGAGATTCCTTTGTTTAACTGTACACTGGGATGAATAATTTTCTTCCGTAGTAGTTCTGTGAAGGGCTGACTCACTGTGGTTTTCATGAGGAGACTTGGTAATGGATCACACACTCATTGTCATGCTAGGGGAGTACTAGAAAGAAAAAAGAATCCATATTTTAACAACATTTCTTTTACAGGCAACTAATGCTCTTCTTGGTAAACAGTAATAACTATGAATTTTAATGTCTTAAAATCTTTTATGCTCAAGCTTTTAACCTCATATAACATAAAAATAAGAAGCTATAAAAAGAGTAAATTTATATAGAAGTGACTAAGCCCTGAAATTTTTAATATTTCCTCTGGAAGGTGACCACTCTCCTTCTCTCCTTGCACTTAGGTGGTTGATAATTACCCAGTCTCTCAGTCTTTTCCTTCTAGCCAGATTCATGTTTTGTGGGCATTTGTAACATTTTGGGTAAATCCAATCCACAATGAAATAAGTATGAGGGACACTCTCATTACCTACCAACTAAGTAAAGTTGGAAGGTTAAACAATCTGTGCTTCAGTTTCCTCACCTGTAAAATGGGTTTAATAATAATAGCATTTATCTTAAAGAGACTTGGGGAGAATTAAATATAAAATCCTTAAAACCATGTATTTATTGAATATACAGGAAGTGTTCAGCAAATGTTTAATTAATAGTGTAAGGGAAATGAAACAAAACAAAAGACAACTCTCAGCTTGCCCTAAGAAGTTCTCATAAAGCATTTAGAATGCTTATGAATCTGATTTACACTTTAGAAGTGTCTTCCTCTAATCTGTGGCTCCAATTTCAATCCACAATATTTTTAGGGTGGGAGCAGGGGGTACTATTGTTACACATTACCTGTCAGTTTCAGGCTAACAAATTGGTAAAAGGTGAGGTTTTCAGGCATTTGGGAAAGAGGTCTCAAAACTTATTAAGAGAAAAAAAATTATTAAGAGAGGAACAGAGAGCACTTATTGTGATAATTATGACAATCATATGCATATTCCTGAGAAATGGACCATGACAGAAAAGTTCTGGAGCAACACTGTCCGACAGAGCTCACCTCAGCAACGGACAGGTTCTATACCCTGTGCTGGTCAACATGGAAGCCACTAGCCGCATGTGGTCACTGAACACATGAAATGGGCTATTGTGACTGAGGAACTGTAATTTTTATGTTATTTATTTTATTTAAATATCCCCATATAGCTAGTGAGCACCGTGTTGGACAGCACAGTTCTAGATTCTCAGAGATGGGGGCAGGGGCATCCACTCTCAATGGTGATGGCCTCCAGATAAAGAGGGTTTCTAGGTGAAAATGTAAATGTAAACCCTTAATTATTTTAAATATTTTGTGAAAAATATTTGGTGAGGACCTGATGAGGACCAGGGCAAAAGGGGATTCTTTTAAACATGTTAATAATGGGGGCGCCTGGGTGGCTCAGTCGGTTGAGTGCTGAATAGTGATTTTGGCTCAAGTTGTGACCTCAGGGGTTTGTGGGATCCAGCCCCAGTCATTGGGCTCCTTGTCAGTGGGGAGTCTGCTTGGAGTTCTCTCCCTCTGCTCCTCCTCTACTTTCTTTCTTTAAAATAGATAGATAAATCTCTTAAAAAATGTTCATAATGATTTTGCCTCAGGAAAAGAGGTGGGTGAAGTTGAGGGGACTGGTCTTAGGCAGCAGAGCCTCCAACAGGAAAAATGATGATCCTGGGAAGGGGAGCGTGAACTTTAAAAAGAGAGCAAGCAGAATGGAATGAGGTGAGGTCTAGAGGAGCTGAGCTACCGCAGGAACCAGAAATTAGGTGTAAGGTGGACACTGAGGTGAAAATGGGTTTTCCAGGGAAAATAAGATGCCCTGAGGAAGGAAGGGCACAGAGTGACCATGGCTCAGCTGACAGAAGTTGGGACAGAAAGCCATTAGGGGTAAATCTAGGGCTCAAACCAAAACCCCACATTGATCCTGCATAAATGGGGATGAGTAGGCCTGAAAAATGGGCCATTGCACCATCGGGGGATGATTATTAATCCTCTAAATGCGGTCAAATCACGGAAAATCTACTTGCTCATCACTTAATAGCCTCCAATTTCCTTTCAGTACAGGAAAGCTAAACTATGTACGTTACTGACTCTTAATGTTGGATTCCAGTGAATAGGGTGATAAAAAGGGGACACTTCCAGAGAAGAGAAGGGGATTCGGTTTGATGGAAAAAGCTCTCCACCTTTACCCTTGATAGTGGCAGCAAAAAGTTACAGCAGAGCAAAGCAAAACCTAACACCCAAAGCAATCAGACAAAAACTGATGCTATGAGCCCACTAGCCCCTGTGCCAGAAAGGTATCCCCTCATTTCATCAGATGATACCATGCAAATCTCCCATTATAAATTAATGACAGCAAGCTTCAGTGAACTATCCACAGCCTCTGACAAAACAGAATTATACTTTGATATTTGACTTTTAGGGGTAAGAATAAACAAGAAAATACAAGGATACAAAGGTTTTATTAAAAGTAGAGAAAATTAGAGAATATGGCAAAGTGGGGACAGAAAAATTTAATCTAAGCTTTTTATAGCTACTGTGGCAATAAGAATGGTGATCCAATCAGTGCTGTTCAATAGAACATTCTGTGATGATGGATACATTCTATTCTGTGCTGTCCAATGTAACAGTTATTAGCCACACATGGCTACTGGACTCTTAAAATGTAGCTAGTGTAAGTTAGGAACTGAAATTAGCTGTATTTAATTTCAATTACTTGAAATTTAAATAGCACAGCTAGATCATCAATAATTGTTTTAAGAAAAAGATTTTTCTGGGTACTTGGTGCCAATTATCTAAAGGCAGTAGAAGACAGTGACAGCATTTCAGAAAGGATTTCAGAGGAAATTTCTGAAAAAAAAAAGTTTCAGGATAATCCATAATTAACTCTAGAGATTATCTCATTTAATATACATCCTGAATAACTGAGATTTTAAAAAGTAAGGGCCAGATTCGGTCACAAAGGAGCATCTGCTCCAAGCAATACAACTCAGAAAAATTAGCAAACATCTAGCATAATTTAATTTTTGCATACTACAAGTAAGTGAAGCGATGCTCTAAGTGTGTGTGGCACAGTATACATGCCACATGTGAGCATCGGTATGGCAATGTGCGGCTTGCACTGCTGATGTTGTAGACTGCTCGTCTGCTGCTGCCTTTTCCTGAAACTGCTTCCTCTATGTAAAATAAGGGAAAGCACACAATTTCTGGGAAAACTCACAGAGTGTGCAAGCAAAAAGGAATTCTGTTACTGATGACTATTCTTCAACATCCAAGAGAAATGGCTTACGGTGTTCCTAAAGTAAAGGTGCTAAATGGCGTCTCATATTTAGAGACATAAAATATTCATGGTGTACTGTCCTGAGACCATACTGCAATGTTTCCGTCATCCTGGTGCATTGATATGGGATGACGTGTCATAATGTTTGTGCCCAAATGCTGTGAGGTGAGGTTGCCCAGTGTCCAAACTATTCTGTGAGTCTGGCTGTCCTTAATCAGATGATACAATGGCTCTTATAAAGTCATTAACTGTTTGGTTCAGCAAAAACAAACAAGCAAAGAAACAAAACCCTTAAGGTATAATTTCAAACATGTACTAATTTATTTTGCCTTTGTACGTAAAATATATTTTGAAATGGCATGCCTTGATATAAACTAGAGAATTTGTGATTTTTCCCTTTTTGTACACAGTTCACATACCATGGCACCCACTGCAGACATCCATTAAGCCTTTGCACATGTGCATGAGCTCTTGTTTATACGCTTCAAGAATGCTTCAGATCTCACTACATTTCTATTTCTAAGCATCTCTATATATTTTATTTTCTTAATGAGAGATAAATAAGGAATGGTACAGCTACGCTGAACTAAAGTGAAATAAATTTAATGTTTGTGTGACTATGTAAAAGAAAATGTGGCTATATAAGATTTCTTTATAATAGAAAATGACAAAGAGGAGTAAGGGTAATAGGAGATGACCTATCACCTTGTTTATAATTCCTATTAGAGTCCACGATTTTTAATACCACTGTTACTCAACTGATTATAGTTCAGTGCCATGGAGAAGATATTCTGCTAAATTAATTCAAGAAATAGGACTAACTGCTTTCTTTACTGGAGAAACACGAGAAAGTACTATCCAAAATGGGCTTTTTTGTAGTATTCATTTTTGAAAACAAACATTTTACGGAATTTGAACGCTAGGGGGCATGTTTGTTTCTTGAAATAAAGGTCTTGTTTATGATTCCCCCCAAAAAGGCTGAGTAGTGAAACATTTGATTCACATTTTTCTGTGTGTTGCATGTTGGCACTGCAAGGTTTCTGACTTTGGGTTGGATATTTTGTTTCTATAAATATTAATTAAATGAAGTAGCATGTGTGAAGTGACTAGGATAGTGGCTGGCACATTAAAAGCACTCAAGAGATGTTCACTCACTTCTCAGGCCTCCTTCTGTGGTTTTAACTTCAAGATATGCCTGACAAATCCTTAAAGGGCAGACTACTCAAAAGTATGTGCTCCTCACAGTCATATACATTTAAAAAACCCACTACAATTTACATGTTCATTCATTCAAAATGTTTTCTTTTAAAATTCATTAAATAGTTCTATATTTCCTTGATTATAGGGAAGCTAACTTCTGGATACCTAGCCTATTTACTTCTTCAAAGCCTTACATTTGTCAGCAGTGAATGTCTTTAAGTCTTCTTTTCTCTCTGTTTTTCATTTCTTGATCTTTTAAAGAGGTTTCAACACAATGTGTGGTGATGTGAGGCAGAAAGCCGTAGATAACAATTAACATCCTTCATAACCCAGCAGAGCCCTCACTGGGCAGAGAAAAGAGGGCAGCAGCCAGTGTGCACATGCTTCCCAGGCTGCACTGTCTCCAGGTGGTGGTACAGTTCCTCAGTGACCATCCAATTATTTTTCCTTTGGGGACTTTTTGGGTGGGGACAGGACAGAGGGAGGGAGGAAACAGGAGGGAGCTTCTAACTCTGTACAGTAGTCTGGCAGTCTAACCTTCTTCTGGGCTTCTAGGAGGGCGAGGCTGGGCCAGGAGTCAGGGATGGGAGAAGCCCTGCTCCAGCTGCTTTCTTTCTTTCCTCTGCACACATTCAGAAAACGATCTGCTGTTTTGCATGTGCGTAGTCCAGTTAACGTTAAAGGGTGACGCTTGTGTTTATCCCGTGCAAAGAAGATTTTCAAGTCCTGTTGTATCTGATTCTTTGATCCCCACAGAAAGCTTTCTGATGCCAGCTCTTAAGTGGCAGCCCTCCGCTGACTGATACACAAGGCAGTGGTCCCCAATGACAAATCTGGGAAAGGAGGAGAGCACAGAGGTCCTCTTGCCCCTGTCTCTAAAGCTAAAGTCATGTGGGACCTTTTAAAAAAAAAGTTTTCTTTTCTAATCCTAGATTAAGTATTTCTTCTATACTTTTTTTAAAAGCCTCAATCACTCAATCAATAAATAAAATAAAAAGGCTGGTTTCTATCTATTATAGCACCTACTAATCTGACACATGGTTTAATCAATTTTGTAACCACATTCTTCCCATCAGATTGCATTCTTTGAGGTTAGTGATGTGTTATATTTATCTCAGAATACTTTGTCCTCAACCAAGCACGTTGCATATAAGAGGCTCAAGAAATGTTGAATTGAACTGAGTTAATTATTACATACCTCACTGAATTATACCATTTTACTGCTGAAAGAATTAGCAGAAAAGGAAATAAATGTTTCTAATTAGATAAGGTGAACATTAACTAATGAAAATTAACTAATTTGTCCATTGACTTGAAGCAAACTAAATTATCTAAAAAATAACTCCTATAATCCTAAGCATTATGACAAACTAAATGGTTTTCTCATGTTTTTCCTATTTCACCATGACTGATGGGTTAACCTGTTGATTATTTTATATGAATTTTTTATGTACATACTTTCTCTTTATTAATCATATGTATACTGCAAATAAAACAAAGATCAGTATAATATTACTTCTAGTTTTAACAGATGTAGTATCTAAAAACAGGGGAAGTCTTATCCAATACAGAGGTGTTGGGTTGATACTTATTAAAAGTGAAAGAATCAAGCGAACACTCAATCTTAGGTTCAAAGCAGCCATTCCATGCAAAAGTAGATAGGTTACTAGCCACTGCTTCAAATTTTGATGGTATCATCTCTGGTAAAGGCTGAGTTAGGGCAAAATAAGGGAAGTATTCTCCTCTCCTTTTAATGGTACCAATCCATATGTGGGAGCACTGATTCTAAGAAGATGAAATTCTGAAATCCTTTATGCTATATTCTAATTTAGTAGTTCTTAGCAGAGCATGTCATGAGCATCATTAACAAAGCTTTTTCATTTTTAGGTATGACCAATCCTACTCCTAGAAATTCTGATTCATTAGGTCTAGGGAGACTTTTGGGCAATTGTATTTCTAAAAATTCTGTAGGTGTTTTTAATGTGAAAATTTAGGTTAAAAAAAATCAGTGTATTATGTAATAACTCCTTGAGAAAAGACACCATATTGTCTTTTTGGTCTCTCCAGTGTGTCACATACTGCTTTGGACTGTGGTAAGTGCTCAGTAATTGTTAAATGAGTGAATGTATTTTATTGCTTCTCTTTTAGCTCCTGTCTACTTCTATGGAGATATGGAATGATATCACCTTTGCTTAACATCGTAATCATACTCTAAAAATAACTCTGGTATCCAGCTCAAGTTAAAAGTAAATAACAGGTTAATAGACCAACATTATTAGGCCTTCAGTCCAGTGAGGTCTAGTGCATGAAGTATAAACATCTCATAGAGAAGGTTCAGAGTCGTAAGGATACTACTGAGAACAGACCTGGTTTTGCAATGAGTCCAGACATTTTAATAGTGTGAAATAATAGTTTATTTAATAGTGTGAAAACTTGTAAAAACTATCAAATGTGCAACCTGTTTCCAGTATGTTCTTTTATAGTAAATGTTATCTAAAAGAAAATCAGTATTATGTTTTTTTTGTTTTTGTAACTATGTACATAGAACAGGAACAAAAAGCAAAAGTTAATTTTTTAAAAATTTTCTACAGAAATTCCACTTAATTTTTTAACTTAAAAGATCAACCTATTGAGCTCTAGGTGAACAGTCATAATAATGGCTTTATGAATATACTCTAATAGAAAAGCTTCAGAATAAATTTTGGATATAATAATATAATCAAGGGAATACTTACACTCTCACTCTGAAAAGGATTTAAGAAATTTCCCCCCATTTCGCCATCATCCCTTGGAGTGCCCGGTTGATTACTCAGGCTCATATTATTGGGAGAATTCTGTAAACAAGATTTAGAAAACAAGGCATTGTTGAAGATTTTAATTTCCCTCTTGCATTGTACTGTTTCAAAAATGGAATCTACAGCAGCATCTCTAAGGACAAAGCAGACTTATAATTCTAATCTTAGACTTTTACTGTGTATTCTAGTTCATTCTTTACACCTTGACAAGTTCTAATGCTCTCCCAAATGGAAATTAAAAAACAAACAAAAACCCCCAAATAACCAAGCACAACTGCTTTCTTAGTCTCAGAATCAATATTTATTCAATTTCTCACCCTTAGCTTATAGAGTTCCTGGAACTCCATAGAGTTAAAAAAACATTCCCAGCAGGGACATGATGAAGAGAGCCTACCCACTATCAGGCATGATGGGATAGTAACTTGCTTTTGGTAATTTTACTAATCAAACTTCAAAGGTCACTGTTTAAAAACATTTCCCCTTAATTCTACATGTGGTTTACATAGTAATATTATTTCAACTATTTTTTTTTTTTTTAATGTGGACCATAGGGAAAAAAGGAAGATGGTTAACAAGTATAGTTAAGAACAAGAGAACTGCCTTAGGACTTGAGAATTCAATATGCACTTGTGGAGGAAAAGAAGGCTCAAAGTAAATTGGTTTAGAATCTTTTCCTATCATTAGTTGAACAGTAGATTTACTTTGAAACTTTAAGATAAAATGGCTGATATTGGCAACCTAATCAAACACTAAGTTAGCTGCATATTGCTTCCTATTCTACTAAATGTGCTAATCTTGTTATTACTGTGCAATTTTAGCTGTGGGAGGTCAGCTGCTACTCCATATCCACAGGAAATACAGAATGGCACTGCCATATAAAGCATGTATTGCAACTGTAACTGAGGACCTCTTTCCAGGTCTAATTTAGTGACTTGTAAAAATAAACTTCAAGGTTAAAATTTTTTATTTGTTATTTCAAACAGAAGAAAGATTTTAGATTTTTTCCCGAGCCATTTCCATTTTATATTCTCCTTTTGAATAAGTTCTAGATTTTTTAAAGGAATTGTTCTGAAGATTTTGACTTAACTAAAATAAAGTTATGTCATAAAACTTAAAATTTCATGAATGAGTTATTCCCAGAAGAATATGTGCTGTTTTAGAATATGGTTAACCCGTAAAGCAGAGACAGGTAGATGAACTGGTGGAAATACAGCTTATATCTTGTCCTGCTGTGCATCCCACAGGGAAGATCTGAGAACAAGAATCCTCTGAAGTCCATAGGAGCTCGGTTTTGCCAATGTACCCCAAGTGCTGGGGAACCACAGTTAATAGCTTAAAGAGGATTCTTTTTTTGGATAAATTTTTCTTTGAAAATGTTAGTTTCTCAAGTATACAGGAAAGCAACCACACTTTCAAATGAACATGGATAACTTCATTTCCTAAGAAAACATTTAAGGAAAATTTAACTAAGTGTATTATTTTATAGCTCATTAATTATTAAAGTTATTTATAAAATAATCAATTATACTTTGAAAACAGGAATGCTAATGCTGATTTAGTTAAAAAAAAACTAAATTTATAAAAATGTTGTAATCTTCAGCCAAAATGTTTTTGGTGAAGGCAGATTTGTCATTTTATACATAATGAAAGTAGTAATCCCAGAATAAAAAATAATCTAATGTATATATGAGCATATTTAAGGATATGCTTGGAAGCTTCCCATTTCTGTTTAACAAACATGCTCCCTGTGGAACCTGAGGTGCCCTGAGAGGAACAGCACATCTCTGATGTAGGTGGGCGCTCTCTGTCTCTTCTTGCACTGTCCCATGCATCATTTCTTAATTTACAATTTTGAAAGTGTAGCTAACCTCAAATCTAATTACTGACTCAAAATGTTGATTTCAAAATATTTAAAATTTGAAAGTAACACCGCATTATTATTTATTTTTTTATGTTTATTTTTTTTTTGTTCGCATTATTATTTAAATACTTCTGAAACAGTTCTTTTATTATTTCTGTTTTCCATGCAATCTGTTCATGGCATGGTGGCTCAGCAGTATATACTTTTTTGGGGGTGGGAGGAAGAGATCTAAGAACATTGGTAGGAAGACAAAAGGACATATTCAGCATATTCAGCATACAAAGCAGCTAGTATCAGGTCTCTGAAATTTATTCTTATACAGCTCAGTGGACATATTTGAGAATCTTCAAATGATAAGACAAACTTGTTTTTGCTTTTTTTAACCTGAAGTAATCACTGCAAAATGTGAAAACAGCAGGTTTCTCAATGAGGATTTCATTCATTCATTCATTCATTCATTCATTCATTCATTCATAAGAGACACACAGAGAGAGACAGGTAGAGACACAGGCAGAGGGAGAAGCAGGCTCCATGCAGGGAGCCTGACGTGGGACTTGATCCCTGGTCTTCCGGATCAGGCCCTGGGCTGAAGGTGGCGCTGAACCGCTGAGCCACCGGGCTGCCCTCTTAGAGGGTTCTTATGGATATTGTGCTGTCCGTGATCCAACGAGGGACCTGATGAAGACACAGGCTAAAGACATACTTAATACTGGTGTCTAAGAACAGCTAAGACAGGGTTCCAGGTACCAGCCCAGAACAAGTTATGAGTGTGGGTGGCAATGGGCTGTGTGTACGTTACATTTAACTGTAGCTATGTTTGTGTGCAGTTTCCAGTAGATTTCATCATCCAGGCAAGAATATGACTGACTTAGATCAAGGCTACAGAAAAAGGGCTTACATCAGTCAAAAAAGCATGCTTCAATAGCTTGAGCACATAATTATGGAGTAGGGAGTACAAAAGAACCCAAGTAAATATCACTTTTAGCTACATTGGGCACTTTGGTTACACTTCTTACTCCAGTTAATGTGTATTTTCTACTTGTACTCTAAGAATTTAGCTATAAAAGTATAGTTAGAAAAAAAAAAAGTATAGTTAGTATTATACCAATCCCGTCTTCAAGGGATTTTATTACATTCTCATTAACCCTTTCTTCAAACTGGAATGTGCTTCCCTTAAGCTATGACCTCATACACGAATGTTACATATAAGCATGTCTGTGTACATGCTTGCATATGCATGCACACACACTCTCACACACACAATTTCCTCTGGCTAACACATTTAATTCCCTTAGACCCTCTGTTCTCTGATTTTATCTTGCAAGTATTTTTCCATATCATCTCTTAATTAAATTATTGTTCCTTCTACTCACCCTCAGAAATTATTCCAAACTGTTCAAACTCCTATTAAGAAAGTGCACATTTACAGAAATTTTGATTCTGTCCATAATTGGAATAAAATAATATTGACATTATTTGAAGCCCTCTCAAGGTGGATGGTGCGTGTGTGTGTGTGTGTGTGTGTGTTTTAAGATTTCATTTATTTATTCATGAGAGACACGGAGAGAGAGAGAGGCAGAGACACAGGCAGAGAGAGAAGCAGGCCCCCTGAGGGAGCCCGATGTGGGACTCGATCCCGGGACCCCAGGATTGCGCTCTGGGCTGAAGGCGGCGCTAAACCGCTGAGCCACCCAGGGATTCCCTCAAGGTGGATTTTGAATTGATTTCTCAGAGGCTGCCAATAACAAGTTTCACAGACTATTGTTTTGACTCTGTCAGCCCCCCAAAAGAACACAATGCTAGTCATGGTTCTCTCAGGGGACACAGTAAGCTAGGACCCAGGCCACACTGAGAAGATGACAGAGATCTATAGTTGTCGATTAAGTCCCCTGTGATGAGTGTGGGATCTTTAATTGGAACTAAGGTTCTGGAGTCAGAAAGCTTCAGGTTGAAAAGATTTCTTTGATAATTTATTAAGCATGATATGATCAAATTTGGCCCTCTCTGATATGTTTTTTTTTTCAAACTCAAAAATATAAATGTTAAGTATGTTAAATGTGAACTGCAGAATTTCCTTCTAAGAAAATAAACCATATGCTCTTCTCCACCCCCAACTCCTAAAACAGCTCCAAGGGAAAATATTTTTGTTCCATTGATTAAATGGATGACTTTTCAGTTGCAAAAGGGATGAAAAGAATTTCACATTTGGGCTTCTAAAGATTAATTCTGCATTTTGAGAAAGATACATATGAGTTTTACTAGATAATCCTCAACTGAGCAAGAAATAATTTTATAACCCTTCCTTTAGAGTTTTGAGCTCACTTTATCAATGAAACAAGTGCTATCAAAATGCAGGTAACAGTGTGAGTTCCTAGCCTTCCCACAGAAGACAGTATAACTAAAGAGGAGGAAGATATTTAATATCTGTATAGTGTTTCAGAGCTCCTAGCATATGTTCATACTCGACTCTCAACAGTTTTGTGAAGAAGGCAGGGAAAGTGCAAACTGTCTTTTACAGCTAAGGAAACTAAGCCTTGGAGAAATTAAGTAACACGTTGCTCTAATTTATAGGTAGTAGAACTAGGCTTTCTGATTCTCAATTCAGTACTCTTTATTACCTTATGTATAAAGAGGATAAAATAGAGTATATTTACAATAAAAAATTAGTAAAAGAATAGTAGTTCTAGTAAACAACAAAAAATGGAGTAAGAAATTTTAAAATATATATGTAATACTGGTGCTTAAAAAATATACGAAGATGCAACTGGAGCCCTAAGGGATTTTGAACAAAACTGTTAAGCAGCAATGGTCACAACTATCTTCTGATTCACAAATAAGAATGACTAGAAAAATAACAGGATGAAAAGGAATGAATCCAGGAAATGAGAAGAGAGGAGAGTTTTTTAGGATAACTGGTCTTATGTTGGAAAAGGAAGAAGGTGGGGGAAATGGAGTTAGTGATAGTGTGGATAGTACGGAGTAAAAATCTGAAATAATTAGGCTGTGAGTAGAATGAGGTGGGGAGAGAAATAATTGGGGATGGTGGGGGGTATTCATGATGGTGCTGATTAGATAAAAAATGACCACAGTGTAGTGGAGATGCAAGAGACACCAGTGGTACCATCACCCAGACAGCCTCGCTAGACCCCAGAACCAATGGACCTGGAGAGGGGGCAGTGCAGAAGTAAGCTGTATGGGACCTCAGCTGAAGGCAGACACAACTAATCATTTCTAGGACATGGTTAAATGACATGTTTTAGGAGGGAAATTCTTATGTTAATTGAAATGTATTTGGACTTCACTTTGTAAGAGTTTTTCCTTATTGGTTATACTGAGCTTCTTGAGGGCAGAGACCATACTCTGTTTATCCTGGGATTTTCAGAGCCCGGCATAATGCCTTGGTGCATTAATGTTTACGGAGTGAAGGAACTCCTGACTACCTAACCACTTGAGGACAGAAATTATGTTTGTATTTAAAGAAGTCTTTTATATCTTCTCATACTGCACGAGGTTAACACCCAGGGCACAAAAGTACACAGTGGGTGGTCAATTAATGCTTAAAGAATAAGCAATACATCACCAGGCAAGAGAATGTTATCAGCAGTGGGCACAATGTAATGGAAAAAGTGGTCTCTGGAAGTAGAATAGGAAAATTAACAAAGAAGGAATAGTAGTAGATCTGATATGAGGGCAGATACAACATGGTATTTAATTTGTCATTACGAATCTATTTAAAAATTTTAAAGTGCTTTAATAATAAATTACAAAGAACTTTCCCATAGGTGGGCAGGGGGATGGGCTAAATGGGTGATGAATCTTCAGGAAGGCACTTGTGATGAGCACTGAGTGTTATATGTGAGTGATGAATCACTGAATTCTATTCCTGAAACTAGTATTATAGTATATGTTAACTAGCTGGAATTTAAATAAAAATTTGGAAAAAGAAAACCCAAAGTACTTTACTATATAGAATTTTGTTTACATCTGTCTAATGTACAAAGCTGTGGGTCATTGGTGGAAATTTTAGAAAGATGATGTTAAGCAATCTGGATGATCCCACCTTTGTGTAATAAAGATTATCTTTGGATACTAGAATACGCTTCTCAAATACAAAATTAGAAATTTTATTGGTGACCACGAAGCACAATTCGGTTAATATCAATTGTTAGATACCTATGATAGCCAATACAGTCATGGTCACGTGACTTGTAAAGGTGCTTCCCAGATAGATGGCTCTAATGGAATTATAAAATGAATCCTATTTTGAAAACAGGCCTTTTGCAGGTTTTACCTATTTTGCTTAGAATATGATTTCTCAGAGAAGTAATCTAGTACTCATTATGTTTACCTATTTTAAGAAAAGAAAAAGACCTTCCTGATTGTCCCTAAACATAGATATCCAAAGTGCATTAGAATGTGTAAGGGCAAGCAGCCAGGCAATGTAGATAGAATGTCAGAATGCCAGTTCAACACACTCTCTCTCTCTTAGCTTAAACTCTTAATTTAAAAGGTTTTGTAGCTTAATCAATCTTACTATATTTTCCTTGGCACCAGGAATTTTACATTATTACACATGAATATAAATTAGAAGTAGGATTAAAAATGAAGTTATCCTTTAATGAATTTCGGTATTTATTGATATAAAGCAGACTTCTAAGAGAGTCATTCTAATGGTAGTTAATAATTAGTTCTTATCGGCCATTCTAAATATATTTTGACCCACAGAGAACTATTTTAAATTCACCACGACCTAAAATGTACTTAGGTATTCTTTCGAAAAAAATACATGGCATCTTAGCAAAAGATTAATTTTAAATACTCAAACTACAAAGGAGGAAAAATGGAGACACAAGCTATTGGAAGGTCTCTTTCCTACCTGTATTAATATAATTTTCTTCTAATTACTTTCCTATTCTATTTTGGGGAACTAGAATAATGATTGAGGACATCAGCATTCCATAATATAGGTTTGAAACACAAATGAAATGTACAAATGCAATGCCCTTATAGCATATACCAACTTTTTCAAATTTGCCTCTTATTATTTTGCTCTAGACTTCTTTACATTTTCAAAAGATTACCTACACTATGTCAATTTGCGTTATAAATAAGTGACATCATAAAGGTAATTAAATTGGTTTTACTGGGGTATCAATTAATTATGTATACAGTATGTCCTGTAAATGCATCTTACCATGTTAAAAAACTCATTTTACCCTTTCTTATTATATGCATTGATATTTTTAACTTTCACTTAGTTTTATCTGGACCTCTACTTTCAAATGCTTGTTCAAGAACAAAATTCATAGGATTATTCTAATAATCTTAATAAGAGTTCCATGTGGAATAAAATACAAATAAAAAACAACATAGACAATATATAATACTCACCTTGGAAATGCTATCCATATCTCCTGAGCCTGAAACAAAATATGAAAAGAAAATCTTTATTAATGATTTCATGTATAAATTATTTCTCTAAAATAAATAAAAACAGTACACTCTTTGTATTTTCCATTATAAATCTCCTGAATTTTTTAATCTTAAAAAGTTTTAATCTTAAAAAATTTCTTTTCTCTTATACTGTATGGTAAATAAGTATCATCTGATGGCAAATCAAAGGATGAGTTGCATCTCTAGCTCCCAATCATCTTTTTTTGTTTAGTTTAGGCAGGATGAAGGAAACTATTGTTATCATAAATTCCTGAAAATGAAATATTAGATCACTTACTAATCCTATTCAATTCCAATTTTTAAAATGTATATACATATGTGTATGTCTATATAGAGAGAGCAAGAGAGAGAGAAATATATTTTCTAAAATTATGCTTCTAAATTTGATAAAATATAAGATGGACATCTGCAATAATATCTAATACTAGTCTGAGCCATATTTTACTATAATAACCAAAGCAAAGAATTTTTAATAATATTAAAAATTTGACAGCAATCAATATTCATGCTGATACATCAAAAGTAAGAATGTCTTCAAAATATACTGTAATTTTATGTTGATTCATAAATTACAATATTATTTAAAATAATACTGTAATTTTATGTTGATTCTTGGGAGAAGTGAACAATCAATACTAATTTCTATCCTAGAGAATAATATAACTGAAAATCTTCTAACTATGACCAAATATCATCCTTTCTTTTGAATAATTTTATAAATTAAAGGATTCGAAAATGAATTATATTGCAATAAATTAAAAAATAAAGTTCTAGAATAGTGCTAACCAGTAGAGCTTTGTGTGATGATGGAGATGTTTCTCTATGCTGTTCATTATGGTAACCATTAGCTATGTGTGGCTATTGACATTTGATATGTGGCAGTGCAACTGAGGAAGTAAACTTCATATTTTATTTAATTTTAAGTTAAAATTAGTCACCCATGGCTAGTGGCTACCAGAATTGGAGATTTTGAAATCTAGGCAAAATATAAATGTATGTAAAATAAGTATGGACCTTAAAAGCTCAAAAGCCTATCAATGTGTTGCAAATAATTTCTTGATTATTGAAGTTACACAGCTTTTCAAAGTCTCAGAGGATGGCATTTGGGTGGAGTCCTGAAATCTGTGTATAACTTGTTACAGGAATAGTTAGTTACTCCAACCTAAGTAAAAGGTGGTCCCTTTCCAAAAGAAAAAAAATTATCATAAGCCTCTACCCTCACTGTCAACTTTTAGTTTCTGATAATGTTATTTAAACATATAAAAGATAAAATAAATGCATAAACCAATACATTTTTGGTTTTGGTTTTGCATTTGGTCTGCCTGTACATACAGTGTACCGTGTGGCCTAGTCAGGTGGGTGCCACTTATCTCTATTCCTCACTATAGTGAAACTTTTTGTTCATCTTGAAGATATTTGGCTTCATTTGGTAAGAAAGCATCGTTTATGAAGTATGTTTCCAACCATTAGTCACAGTCCTAGAACTCAGCTTCATCACGAATGCAGAGTATGTGCCAATGTTCTCTCTTAAATTAAGAGAATTGTTCAGATTATTCAGAATATGATTGCCAATTTTGTTTTTAAAAGAGATAAACATTAGAAAACAAAAACAAACTTAAGAAATTCTTGCAGAGAACATAAATTCCTCTGAGATTGTGTCTGTAGACCTTTGGAGACAAACCAGTTGGGAAGATACTGTAGTCCTCCAGGTGGGGGATGTATGATTATGTGCCCAGAACAGCAGTATCTCTTTTACCCAAAAACACTCAGATTTTGATATATTAAACACTTGTGAATAAGAACTAAGAACAATTTGACACTTCTGATTTTCAAATGATCTCCTGTCATCATGACTAATATACTGTAAAATAGTCAGTGAAAGTTGAAATATTTTAAAATAAATTCCTGTGTACAAAAGCACTTTGCAAACTGCAATATCCACTATGTAGAATTAAGGTTTTGTTTTGATTTCTAAACATTAAACTCAATATCCTTACCTAAAGAGCCATTCATGTGATGTGACTCCATTCCTCCTAATCCACCCATGGGGCCATCTGACCCGGGGCCCATTGGAAACTATTTAAAAAATGAAGAAAATTACTATGACCACGTTGAAAACAACTGTTTATCTCAATGTTACAATACCTATCTTTAACATTAGAAGATAATGCCACAACTTATTTTCATTTTCAAGTAATGGAGGTTTTTTCCAGCCTTATAGATTCTCAAACTGGACTGCCCTACTTCCTTCATACCATCTTTAGGCTAATCCTCATTCCTATCCCGATTTCTCTGCAGATATTCTCAACTAGAAAGCACATACATTTCAGTGCAAATGAGAAGATAAGCATTCTCTTCTATGCTCTTGACAGATTTTACTATTATAAACTAGAGATGATTCTTAAGAAGCTGCTAAAAGTATTGGCTTATTAATAAGAATAATTTAACATTTTTATGCCAACATTAACATTTTTCTTAGCAGACAATCTATCTTTGTTCAAACGAACATAATAAATAATTTCATCTTGCAGGTTAAATACATTTAGCTCCTTGGGGACAGTTCAATATAGTTAATTCTTGGCAGTCTCAACTATGTCAGTTCAATGACAATTGGACATTCTACAGCAGTTATAGTTAACATTCTTTAAAGTAGTGGGATTATTTTATTTTCAGTTGGAAGCCCAGCACAAAACAGAGGTGAACTGACATACTGTGGCAGAGCACGTGGAGAGGCCATGGCCTGCCCATTCAGTCTTTTTCCTTATCTCCTCGGAATACTCCTGAGGAAATCTAAACCCAGTCTGAAAACAAGTTATCTATAATTATCTTACGTTTACAGTTAAAAGAGCCTATTGAAAAACACTTGCTCTTAAAATTTCCCATGCCAAAAGCATCTCTTCCATGTTGTATGGTACAGAATACTGAATGTGGTGTGTGTGTATGTGTGTATTTATGTGTGTAGATGGGGTGGTGGTGTTTATTAATCACACAGGATTTTGGGAGAAAAACAACTGTCCTCAGCAGACATGTAACTGTATATAATCTATAATCTGTTTCTATATCTACCTATCTCTATTTGTTTGGAGGTAAGATGGCTTTCCATCACTGGGATCATAAAACTACATGCTTATACATTTTCCCAAGATATAATGCCAATTCTGTTGCCTAAAATTTTGTTGCTTAAAGTACACAGACGGATTTTCAGTAAACAACTTAGAATGAATACACACAAACACACCTCAAACAGTAGCTTAAAGAAATTAACTTTGAACTTACTATTTTATTCAGCTTTTGCCAAAACCATAGTTTAGATCTGGGCTGAGAAATTTGTGCTGGTAAGGCCAAAACCCCCTGAACTAACTTGGTTTGGTCCTTTTATCTGGGTCCTACAGTGTTTTCATAAGTTATGAAGACTACTGGTATATATGCTTGAAGCACATAAAACTGCAGTGCTAGCCCTTAGCAGGCATTTGCTTTTACTACCTCTGGCAGAGATGAATGACATTTGAAAAAGTGACATGTTCAGCTTCTACTTTTCTTGGATCTCTTATCTTTGTATCGAGTTAAAGGACCAGAATGGGACATACTTGGATGATGTCGGCTTAGCTGCCCACAGATATGTCTTCAGTACCATAGGCTCTGGGTTTCCTCTCTCACTCCCTCCATATCAAATATCAAGTTCTAAGATATGAAATTGTACTATGAAGAGGTTTTCTATGTTTTTGCTGAATTTCTAAAATAGCATTGTTCGTTATTCTATTCAATGTTTGTTAAGAGTGCTATGGAAAAACCTTTCAGACATTATTGACAGGAAATTGTTTCTTTTTTCCTGAAAGCCAATTTATTTGATTATATAAAGAGAAGAGTGATAACTGAAGGCAGTATTGCTTAACAGAAATAATATGCAAGCTGCAAATGCAAACTTATGTAAGTAAATTTAGATTTACTAGCAGCTATCTTTAAAAAGTAAAAAGAAACAGGTCAAGTTAATTTTAATAATATATTTTATTTATCCAACTCCTCAAAATGATCATTTCAACATGCAGTCAGTATGAAAATTTTAATGAAAAACTTTACATTATTTTTTTCATACTAACTCCTCAAAGTCTAGTGCACATTTTATATTTACAACAAACCTCAAACCTCAATTTTTTTAAAGGATTTTATTTATTTATTCATGAGAGACACAGAGAGGCAGAGACACAGACAGAGGGTTCCAAGCAAGGAGCCCGAGCGGGACTCGAACCTGGGAATCTGGGATCACGCTCTGAGCCAAAGGCAGGGGCTCAACTGCTGAGCCAGTCAGGTGTCCCAACAAACTTCAATTTGGACTGGCCATATTTCAAGTATCATACTATAGTGGTTGGATTTGTTGCCTTTACTGCTAGGAAGCTTAATTATAATAATTATTTCATTCCTGTTTTTTGGCATAATTATGGAAAATTCCTTTTTTGTGGAATTCTTATTTTTATTTAATCCTGGCAATCTTATATTCATATATCTGCGTATTAACCATCCTGTTATATTTTTGTTAATATGTAGGTCTTATAAATTAATACTTTTCTAAGTGTGGAAAAATCACAACCATATGCTTTATTAAGAACACCCAAATTCTTTATGTAGAACTGCCTCATTTCCATATTTAAATTCCAGATTTCAAAACTCTAAAGAAAAACAAGTATATCCAACTTCCTAATTTATTTCAAGTTTATCAGGATAAAAGAAACAACCATAATGAAAAAATTGGTGATGCTAAAACTGAGGTTAGTATAAATGATTATATATTACCTATCATTTTTAAATAGTATTAATAAGTATGTAAAATTTGAGATAAAACTACACACCAACATTTTATAATTGATTAGGTTCAGCTTTACATTTAAGTTATACTGATACAAAATCTTTTGTTATATACATTTTTAAAAAAATGTTTTATTTATTTATTTAATTTTTATTTATTTGTGATAGTCACAGAGAGAGAGAGAGAGAAAGAGAGAGAGGCAGAGACACAGGCAGAGGGAGAAGCAGGCTCCATGTACTGGGAGCCCGACGTGGGATTCGATCCAGGTCCCCAGGATCGCGCCCTGGGCCAAAGGCAGGCGCCAAACCGCTGCGCCACCCAGGGATCCCTTGTTATATACATTTTTTGTATTATGTTTTTTTTTAACCCAGAACATAGAAAGGATTTGATTTTTTTCGGTATCTAATAAGTTTCTGGGTAGTAAAATAGAAAGCTTAAGTGGTACTTAGGGATTGCTACAAAATCTTTTGTTATACATTTTATGTATTATGTTTTTTTTTTAACCCAGAACATAGAAAGGATTTGATTTTTGGGGATATCTGATAAGTTTCTGGAAAATAGAAAGCTTAAGTGGTACCTAGGAAATGGAGTGCACTTAGTTTGAGCCTTCAAATACATTAGAAAATTTATTAAAAATTCATATTTACATTAGGCCTGTTAGGTCCAGGAGGTACTGCATTCATTAAAGTATACATGTTGTCTCCAGAGTTGGTTGAATCTGAAACAAAATATTACTTAATTAACATCTTTCTTTATAATTATCACCCAAGTCAACACAAAGTAATAATCAAAGATGATCTACATTCATATACATATTAATAGCTAGCACTTGAAATAGTCATTACTAACGTTCAGAAACAAATACTTGTAAGTCATTTTCCAACTCAGAAATTATCATTCTGAGGTTGTAAATGGGAATATTTACCTACTATATTAGGAGTAATCCCTTGAATAATTCAGGTCAGAAGGAGCATTACTTTAAAAATCTAAAAAATTACAGGAAAGTCTGTCTTTTAAAAAAAAATGGATACTTTTAGATTTCACTAAACAATTTATATGTACAAGTATAACAAAAAAATCTCTTAAAATTCAGATTCAGTAGCTTTTCATTATTTCCTTAGGCTTCTTATACACCAATTTTAAAAATAGTTTATTTATCTTATAATGATTAATAGCTGGTGCAATATCCTGGCTTCATTCTAAACGAAAGAGAATAGGATAAGACTATACAATTGGAATGACAATTTCTCTTGCTTGAAGTAAAAGTCAGCTTCTTCCAGTATGACTTTTAATAAAATTTTTTTCATTCATTTTATTCTTGATACATTATAGTAAAAATGACTATAGTATATATCCATATAAAATATGTAACATTTTATATTTTTAAAAATTTACATTTCATATCTATGAGCTATTTCTAATTAAGTCTCTGAGTACATGTGTTTTTATCATGTATTACCTAGAGTGAAAGGCCAAATATTTTACATTCAGGAAATGGTTTTCTATTTCCTCATAATTATAGTTTTCTTAAATATAATGTATTAAGCCTCACTATTCTGAAAAAGAATATGTTTCAAATTTCTTGTACTGATACAAGGCAGGAGATAAAAATCATTTGCTTTCTCATGGCAATAAACCTTAGAGCAAGAAATGGGCAACTCCTTTTCCTTTTATTTTGAGATTGCTTAGTAGATCTTAAAAAGTTTATTATTTTAGTGTGTACTACTTAGAGAGTAAGTTAGATGTTGTTTATTGGTTGTTAGTGTACAGTGATTCATGAATCTAAATATTATTTTCCCATCTAGACTAATAGATCATTCCGCTGAAAATGCTGAGATGCCCACCTCAGATCTTGTTTGTACTAAGGTCCCCATCGACTCATGTGGCCTTAGCTATTTTTACATCCTTACGTCCATTATACTCCTGTCAACCCAAGCTGCTTGTTCTTTCCTGCATATGACCAACCTTCTGAATCTCTGTATTTTTGTTCTTACTTCCTCCAAGTATCTTCTTCCCAGCCTTGATCTACTGAAATTCTACTCACGACTCCAGATCCACTGCAAATGTTACCTCTTACATGAAATTTTGTTTTCTGCTATTTCCAAATTCATGAATGCTCTCCCATCATTGAATTCTCCTTTGCATTCTAGTTAATGTTTTGTCTTATTCTTGTCCTGCTTCCAACAAGGCTATAATAAGTTCATTGAGAGAAGGAAAGGGACCATGTCTTATACTGTGTGCCACACACAATAAATATCTGCTGACTGAGATTTAACTAATGGGATATACTTTAATCCTATAAAAACGTATCTTTCAGAAATCCTGGATTGCTTCTTAAACATAGGAAATCTTCAAATGGCTTTTCATCTTTATTAGCCTTACTAATTTTATTTAACTGATTTTAGTAATTAATTTGGAAAGGAAATGTGCTGTATATTTTAAATATGCAAAAGGAAAAATAAATGTATTGCTTTTAATACCAATCAAAAACGTAATTTCATCTAAAAAACATGGAGAGGAATAAGGTTGGCATTTTCTAGAATACATCTGACATCTTTTTATATACAGAAAAACTTTATAGATTCTGGAACCTATTTTTTGCGGGGAGGGTATTGGCTTCATATTGGAGGAATGACTGTGAAAAGGATGCATCCGCAGGAGTATGCACAAGGCTAGGAAGACATACTGGTGCAATTTCTGGCTTGAGAGGATAAAGTGTATTCAGATTACATATCAACTGCAAAGTTTAGTGGTTTCTCCAAAAAATTTCTCTTAAATTGTAGTGCAGTGGTTATTAATCATATGCTATCTTCATAAACTAAACATTAATTTCACCATACAAGAATGCAAATGTGGGCAAGATGTTCAATTCACATAATTCCATCTTGAATGAACTCTGTTTCACTTCAGTGAAGATGTTCTGAGGACAGAAATCCATGAAATGTTTATGATAATATCCAAAGAGTTAGTGAAGCAAAGCAAAATTTTGTGTTAATTATCAGATTGATGGTTTTTCAAAATTAAAGACTCAAAACTTAAAAATGACTATTTATTGGTAGGATTAGTGATATTTAATTTCAAGCTCCCATACATCTTAGATTTCAACAATCCAGCTAAGAACATATGGATTGAACAGTGCAACATGATTAAAAATTTTTCCTAATTATAAAACTTTCCCATCTATTTTATTACCCAAAAGTTAACACTGTCCTAGCCTATTTCTTTGTTTTCTACTTTCTACGTTTCTGTTTTATATATTTTTTAAAATAAAATTGGGATCATATTGTACTGAATCATGAACATTTATTCTCCACGTTATTAAAAATTCTTTGATAATAATTTTAATGACTACATAGTATTCCATAAAAACTAATTTAACTTCACTAAAATTGCATTAGGTTTGAAGGTTATATCTGCTATTTTAGTATTAACCACAACAAATGAGTATCCCTCTATATAAATCTTAGGTTGTGTCTCTAATCATTTCTCATAGAAGGATTATAGAGGCAAGTGGTGTGAACTTTTTTATGGCACTTGATAGGTGTTGTTAGAGCCATTTTAGGAGGGCTGTACCACAGTAAACTCCTACCATTACAGTCTTCAAGAAACAACACATTTAATAGTCTATAATAAAGTCTCAAAAAGAAAGGACAAAGCTATTTAAAATCTTCCTATGAAATGATTATAGAAATATTGAGACATTTTAGTTTACCAAGATTAAAACAAAAAAATACTCCTTCCACTACATAGTGACGTTTAGCTAATATATATACATACAGATGTGTAAGCATATCTACAGCCATGTTGGTAAGATAATGGTGGGTCTGATTAAACCTAATGGATCTATGTATATTTCATGTGTCACTTATGCAGAATTTTTTAAGTTGTGAGATTTAGATTTTTTTTTCACAGTCTCAAGGAATCTTTTTGTCAGATAAATTATTGGGCAATTCATATAGATTAACACCATTTGCATCCTGATTGTATCTGCTACCCACACAACAGGAATTTTCTACATGCTTAAAGTAATTGGACGATAGTTATTGAAGAACCCTGTTTCTTCCCACTTGCTCCCTGTCATCTATTTCTGTTACCATCAATGAGATAATGAATACTACTAACCTTCCATCATAACAATTTTTGTATTTTGTAATTTATTCTAATAATCAAATGCCCATGTGGCTAGTGTGATTACAATACCTGCTGGACTAGGCATGATGGGTGTTCCTGGTGGCCCTCCACCTCCTGGAGGACCCTAAATAATTATACAAAATTTCAGTAAAAATAAGGCATTTCATGAAACAATATAAGGAAAAACAGAAGAAAAGTTAGACTTATCTATAATAATCCAATTTGAAAATCACAAAGGAAATATATTTTCTCCATAATTTATTTTCTTTGAATGTACAATCATTTCAACATTATGCAAATATAATTTAGCTTAAATATGTTGAGACTGTTTTGACAAGTTTCCAAAAACAATGAGCCTTTAACACTGATTTATTATTCATGACTTAATCACATCAGGTATAATGAGGTTAAGGAGAAACCATTTATTGGGGCCTTTACAAATCCATAAAACAGAATCATTCATGTGTATCTGTGATTTAGTTTATTATAATTTTCTTATGTTTTGTATCATGATTTTTTTATAGAAAGCTAAAAACTCAAAGATATTCATATGTTTAAAAAAATACACTGATGCTATTTCTTTCTCTTTTGGTATCAACTATTACACTTCCAGAGCATTGAACCTTCTGCTATCACAACAATTAGAAATGGGAGGCAGTGCTGACTAATGCTGTGGGTTACTAATCGATCTGAAATGGAAATTAGGTGATTCTAAGGTTAATTCAGTTATTTCAGACAACCAAAATGGATAACTCTGGCAAAGGGTTTTAGAATTTTTCAGATGTACAGTAATTAATCTGGATAAATTACTAAGTGGATACATTTGTACTTCATTCTGAATGTATAGACACAGCCCACTAATTATTTCAAATGATATATATACTATTTAAAAAATAATTTAAATTTCCTTTCAAATAAATTCATAAAACTATATATTAGGCTTATTCTCAAGTGATTTAGGAAAAAAAAACAGGTTCTACCCACATCTTCTTACTTTCATTTTTGCTTCATAGTGAATGTGAAAAAAGTGAGGCTTTCTTAGTTTGTACAGCATAAGAGGACATTGAGCCCTAAGTTCACAGATCCAAAAACAGTGTGTGCTTTTTACTACGCTCATAAAACATTATTTCTACGGAGAGTAAAATGCTCATCGATCTTCAGACCTCCTATTTTTTCCCACCCCAGTTAGCCACCACCTCCAAAATTTCTTTAGGAAAGATTTTCCTTTTTATCATTTTATCTTTGCTCTTCTGGTAGGCATTTACTCCTAAATATTATAACAATTTATCTTCCATGGCCACCCCGAGACGCAGCAAGGATTATAATGTGATGATGGTGAAAAAGTCATTTGAAAGTTCAAGAACTCGTGTAAGACCTGTTAATTTGACTTGACGTGTGTATGAATTAGTGGAAAATTTTAACATGTACTAAATAATAGTAAGAAGAAAAATAAGTGTTTTCAATTTCTTAATTCTTTTCTTTTAAGAAAAAATCCCTTAAAACTCCCCCCGCCTCCCCACTCACTCCCAATCACTAGTCATTATTCTGATTCTCTTTATGATTGGGGGAAAAAGTTTAATGTCTTCCTAAACTTTGAGTGTGGTGAGTGGAGTGAGGGAAGGGATGTAGATTATTCTTCGGGAGAACTGCAAATTCAAGCTTATCATTGTGTAACTCGGGATGGCTTTCTTCATGATTGGACACAGTGTATTGTATTGGTTTACAGAAACATATGCTGTAGTAAAACACAGTACTCAGGGCAATTTTGGCCAGATTGATAACTGTTTCACTAATGAATATCAACATATGTAGTGAGGTTGGCAGACGAAAAACTCAATACATATCAGATGTTCACTTCTTGGCCAATACACAGGGGCTCTTCTTAACATCTGGACAACTATTTCATTGCCCAAATAAAACATAACATCAAATCTTATGAGCAAACAATCCCAAATGTACTTACTACATAATTCCCAGGAGATGCTGAAGAGTATGGTATCTGGAATGTGAACAGGACAAAGAAATATATATTTTGATTCATGTGACAGTATGGAGACTTACCTAAAATGAACTATTTTCTGACTTTTATCAAGTTTTAAAATGTATCACAAAGGATGCTGAAGAATAAAGGCATTTATAACTGTAGAGTGCTAGAAAAATGAATAAATGCAGCATAAATTTAAATTTATAAAAAAGAGTGGATTTAGGTCAAGAGGAATTTAGATGGAATTACAGCCTCAAGTTATACTGGTTTCAGGGCAGCTGTACTCACTGCTTGATACTAATGGCACTTATTCTGTAATTAGAAAGATATATATTTGTGCAGCTAAAAACCAGAAACCAGAGTTTTCAAATTAATAGCTTTTACAGATGCAACTCCTAACTTATGTGCATTCTGGAGTACATTATTGTTATTTTTAAGATAGGTTTTAGGCTACTACATTCATGTGGTATGGGTCAATACTTTATCTGCAGACCTCATGTTTCCCCCTTTCTTTTCTAATTAGCTACGAGAAAATAATATAATACATAAATAAATGTAAAAAGATAATTTGTATAGATCAGACGGGTAACAAATTCTTTCTCTTCTAAATCAAGCTCTTAACCAAACTCTTTTCTAGAGATTACAGAGCATTAATACAACATTGTTGTCATAATTTAAGAAATGAAAACTATAAAACAGATACTTAAAACTAAGCCCTTGAGTGTGGAATATTAATAAAGAGAGCTAAATCCAAATATTTTCTTTTTTCACAGTAGCTCACTAGTTCACTTGCATGAAAATTCTGCACATCCAGAGGAGATATTTTTGCATTATTCTGGAAAAGGCCAATAAACTACTACATTCTTTGAGGCAGACAGCCAGAAATGGACCAATAGAGTAGTGAAAAGATGATAATATCTTTACTCTAAACCCTCACTCTATCTCAACACCTTCCATATAATTAAACATAAAAATAATATGAAACTATAAAGCAAGAAGGAAGTATAACAAAGTTATGATTTTCCTTTGATGAATAATTCTTTGAGAGGAAATATTTAATATTATCTGAAAATTCTCTCCTTGTTTGGTGTCCATGCTTAGCTTTAAGCACAGACCACATGCCTCCGAGGCCCCTGCTTGGTCTGCCTACGGGTAATTCAGCCCTGTGGATGGCCATTACCAACCTATCCAGCATCACTAATGATGAGGATTACTTCTACTAGCAGTACTGAGATTTTTAAGATTTTATTTATTTATTCATGAAAAACACAGAGAGAGGCAGAGACACAGGCAGAGGGAGAAGCAGGCTCCCTGCAGGGAGCCCTGATGTCGGATTCCATCCTGGAACTCTAGGATCCTTTCCTGAGCCCAAGGCAGACACTCAACCGCTGAACCACCCAGGCATGCCGGGGTACTGAGATCTTGATGGCCAGTACATTTACTAAACTCAGTGGCTGAATACAACTTTGCTCTCCTGGGCCCCTTTTAGTTCATGATCTACCATCCATCCATCTTCTGCTTCTTATTATTTTTTTAATTTAATTTAATTTAATTTAATTTAATTTAATTTAATTTAATTTTTATTTATTTATAATTGTCACAGAGACAGAGAGAGAGAGAGAGAGAGAGAGAGAGAGAGAGAGGCAGAGACACAGGCAGAGGGAGAAGCAGGCTCCATGCACCGGGAGCCCGATGTGGGATTCGATCCCGGGTCTCCAAGATCGTGCGTGAGCCAAAGGCAGGCGCTAAACCGCTGCGCCACCCAGGAATCCCTGCTTCTTATTATTTTAAATATGTGCATTTGCTCTCTCCAAATCACAAACTTATCTTTTGGCTCCAGTTTTCATCTCCTTATAACTTTAACATCGGGTCTATGTTCTTCTGCCTCTCTCTCTTGCATGCCATCATTCTTTATCAACTTCAAAATATGATCTAACCATTCTTTAAATCTTTGGAACTTAGGGGCGCCTGGGTGGTTAAGCATCTGACTTCTTGATCTCAGCTCAGTTCTTGATCTCAGGGTCGTGAATTTAAGCCCTGCAGGAGTTCAAGCTCTGAATTCAAATAAATCTTTGGAATTTATACTTCGCCACCTTCCTTCACTTTACAATATTCTTCCCTCTCCTCCATTTGTGCATATGGCTACATCCTAGAACTCTTTACACAGAGATCTAAATGACTCTCTTGCCTGACATCCTTCTTATTCCTTAGGACACTCACAGATATTATTTTATATTCCAATCAGAATCTCCTTCCAACACAATTTCTCCATGTTTATTAAGTCCATTATTTCCCTATTAGTTTCCTACTAAAATGCCTCTGCCCCTCCCCATGCCACTGTCAGCATTTTGTTTCTCTCTCCAATATTTTAAATTCATTATCCTAAAGCCTACTTTTTTAATTTCCATCTCTTTGATCACCCCCTAACCACCTTTTCTGTTTCATAGTAGAGATTTCCAGGAGAGAAATACAAAGCAAGGGACAAGTCCCAACATACAATCATGTTCTCCTATTTCAACCTAGTCTTCACTAATATCTGGAAGCATTTTGGCTTGGCTTTCATGGAAGCCCTGAAGCATTTTAGTGGTGTAGCAGTAAACTCAACAAACTCTGGGAGAAAAAAGTCCCGATCTGTAGCATTTGCCAATTTATGTGGTGTGAATAGTCCCACATGGAAGATTTCAAGCTACCAATGATTTAACAATTAGCTCAAAAAATCCTGCATAATTAACAATTGACTTTTGTGAGAGGGCTCTCATGGTGATTATAACATCCTGAGTTGCTAGTCTGCCCTGTTGTCATATATTAAAGCTATCAAATTCTTGCTATACACCTTCATCTTCAACTCAACACTCCATATTTATAATTAAAATTTTTATCCATTCATCCAGGTGGAAAAAAGATATTATTTCTGTTTGTTTCCAGAGCTAGTTCCTTCCAACCACCTCATTCTCCTAAGTCCTTGCTCCTTTTTAAATTTCTCCCTCTTCGTGATTCTTTCAAACACAGTTAAATACAATAAACACTTAAAAATACTTAAATTTGGGAAGCCTGGGCGGCTCAGTGGTTAAGCATATCTGCCTTCGGCTCAGGGCGTAATCCTGGAGTCCCGGGATTGGGTCCCACATTGGGCTCCCTGCATGGAGGCTGCTTCTCCCTCCGCCTGTGTCTCTGCCTCTCTCTGTATGTGTGTCTCTCACGAATAAATAAATAAAATCTTTAAGAAATAATAATATAAAAATAAATAAAAATACTAAATTTATTACCTCATCTAGTTCAATTGCTTTCCATTAGTGTCCTGTCAAAGTTCTTTAATTTTGACTTATACTCATTGTTTCTACTTCAAATTCTTCCATGCTCTCATTAAAAGAAAAAGAACATTTAGGTTTCTACGCCTAGCAGCACTTTACTAAACCTGTGCTCTTGAATGTTACCAGTAGCATCTGACAGCCTAGTGTGAGAGACAGAAAATATAACAATATAGTTAGAAGAATTATGTGGGTACAGAAGACATTTGAGCTGGGTAACCGACTTACAGAGAATAAGTGACCACCAGAAAGACAAAGAGAAGGATCAACCTTAAAGGAAGGAAGGAAGGAAGGAAAAGAAAGAAAGAAGAAGAAAAGAAAATGACAGTATATAGTTTATTAGGGAAATGGTACATAATCATATACAGCTGGTACAGTGTGGTACTTAAAGGAAATTGAAATAAATGATAAGCATATATGGTCAGACTGTAAATGAGTTTCTGCTGTAGTAAATATGGAGTCACTGGTTTTAGAGAGACCATGTTCAAATTTATATTTTAGTAAGATAACCCTAGACGTAACATGGAATATGAATACAAGTTAGGAGTCTATTGCAAAAGGTTGAGGCAAGAGATGATAGTGTTCTAGGCAGTGCTGATCAAGGTAAATTGGAGTAAGAAGATTTGAAAGACTTTTCACAAACGTCCTTGGCAGGGCATGGTGACAAATTAGGTGTGGTGGACAAGAGAAGGCCAAAATTAAGGCAATTCCTAGGTTTCCAGCTTGGTGAGTGGGTGAATAATGGTGCTACTAATTTATACATAGGGAATTCAGGAAAGGGGACAAGTCTGGGGAAATATCCAACATGTTGAATTTGAAGGCACTGATAGACGTTGAGGTAGATCTGATCAACAGATATTTAGAAATATACATCAAGAATTTATTAGAGATTAGGACTAGAGATAAAACTTCAACTGACTACATTTCCATTTTATGCTAGAAAATGATCTAGTATTCTATTAGATCAAGCGAAAGATTTCAAAACAAAGCTCACTACCCTCTAAACCTTTTCTTTTATATTTCTAGCTGAGTTTGTGTTATTACTATTCTCTCTGATACCTGGATTCAAAGACATGATATCACCCTCCCCTTTTTCTTTCTCTTTATCCCTAAATGTAAGGTCAGCAAATGTTTTTGATTCTATGTGTGAAATGCGTCCCCATCATTCCTTTGATTACCACTCTACCTCAGGTTCTGATAACATTTTATAAAGCCATTTCTATAATCTCCTAACTTCATTTCCCTATTACATCCATTTTATATATGGCTAAAATATAGCTCTCTTCCACACAGATGACACAGTTCAGATTTCTCTATTCAAAAGCCCTGACCACCTCATGGCCTTCATTTCCCCTTTATAGCTTTTTTTTTTTTTAAGATTTTATTTATTTATTCATGAGAGACACAGAGAGGCAGAGACACAGACAGAGGGAGAAGCAAGCTCCATGCAGGGAGCCCGATGTGGGACTCGATCCCAGGTCTCCAGGATCACACCCTGGGCTGAAGGTGGTGCTAAAGTGCGGAGCCACCCGGGCTGCCAGCTTTGTTGCCTTCTATGCCTTCCCAGACAATCTGTCCCCCTAGCTAATAATTTTTCTCCAAGCATTTCCTGCATTTCTTCTTTTATTTTTGTCCAAGCTTTTTTCCACCTCTAGTGTCCAAATTCTCCCAAAGTAATTAATCTCCTGCCCCTCTCCAGACGTCATACAAAATATCCATTAACATGAGCTGAAAGATGAAAATGCAGATATGGAAGATAAGCAAGATCAAGGAGCTAAAAGATCAGAATCATGGAATTAGAAGAATTCTTTGTCAGATGAGAAAATTAAGGGCTATATATACTGTCTGGTTAAGCTAGACAGATAATTCAAGAGACGTGACCAATAAATTAAATATTCTGAAATATTCTGACTCCTAATGTCCATGACAGTGGTACCGTAGCAGGGAAGGGTAGAGTAGCTGGAGATTTTGGTTTCTTTTTAAAAAATGGTTAGTAGCATTTTTGTTAAGTAGCTTTCTTCAACTGTGAAGTTTAAAACTACCTTAGAAGCACTGGCTTACTAGAAACCTCCCCAAGAGGGCAATGACAAGACATTAGCTATGCCAGTGTAAAGTTGAAAATATTCTATTACTTTTTAGTGCTTTTAAAAAAAATGAGGATATATTTGTACAGATATTTGTATTTCCCTTGGGCTTAATCACTATGATAGACTATCATGTTTTTTTTTCTTAAAGGGATTTCTTCTTTGTTTTTACTGTCATATTAGGGAGTTGATAAATACAATGCTATATTGGATATTTGTAGCTTTTACTTAACCCCTCTTTTGCTAACAATTCCTTGAATTTTCTTTGGTGAACCATACCTCTTATTTTTACATGTGGTTTGAGTGGGGCTTGGGGAGTGGGCCTGTGTGACCCTGACCAGACTGAAGAGCTTGTAACCTCAGGTCATAATTCACAAATGAGTGTATGACTCAAGCTAAACAAATCTAGTTCAGTTAGTTATTCCCAATTTCTGTGTTTAAGTGATAAAGCTTTGTGCTGAAATGAGATCTCTGAGGATATAAATCTGGACTTCCACACAGCCTTATTGTCAAGGAAAACAAAGGTAAGTGATAGAGACCAGGTCCTGATGACATTATCTGGACCCTTGGAATCAAATACGCCCTAAAACTAATTTATATCTGGACTTTTCAGATACATAATCCAGTGATATTCTCTCAACACGAGTCTGGTTGTTTGTCTATACCCTGTAATCAATTATCTCCAGACAAAGACAATTGAGATACTTTCAATAAAAGTGCTTGCTACTTAATGATTAGAATGTACCATAAAAGTAAACCCAAGTTCACAGTTCCTTTGAAAGATATAAAAAAGGAACAATCATTGGTGGGTTTGTAAATAAATTTCCAAATAAGAATCTAAGGCCAATATTGTAATGCTCAGGGTGAAGGAAGTTAAAAGTAAAAATCATTCTTCTATTCTGAACTAAAAAAATGAATTTATCCTTAAAAATGTTTCTTCTATGTTCCATGTAAAAGGGTGCCAAAATTTTTTTCTGATTAAAATACTTTTACATGACACAACTGTGGACTGATAAAGATGAAGCAAATAAATAAATAATGTACATAATGTTAGGCAGATTTTTTGCTTTTAGAGAAGTGGAAAGTAGAAAGTCTAAAATAAACCCTGTGTTGGACTGAAACTGAAGCACTGGTATATACTCATGGTTTTAATACATATATTAGATACAGAAAGATATAGATGTGTATGGTTATGTGCATGAACATACATCTATATCCTAGTTATGTCGGTTGAGAGGCTCTAGAAGTCATATCACTCTGATGGGTTCTAAATATGACTCTTCACTAAAAGGAACCAGGGCTTCTTAAAGACATGGCTGTGTCAGGACTAGCACTGGGAAAATATTAGATGAGCCTCAAGTGTTCAAAGAATAATGGAACACGTCAAAAGGACAAATGATCCAGCTTGAAGGGGTTCCTACTGGCTAAATCTGGAATGATTTTATTTTATTTTTATTTTTATTTTTTTTGGAATGATTTTAGCATCAAAAACCTATTGAATGAAATAAGAGTCCATAAGTACATCTGATATACATGAATGAATGGGTGGAGAAGAAAGAAAAACTCTTTGTTATAGTAGAGATTCAACTAAAAAATGGAGAAGGAAAGACAGAATTAGAAATCAGCCATTTGGTAACCAACATAGCAAAAGACGATTTGGGCAAGAGTCATCAATGGATACTAGCAGACAAAATTATAAGGAAGAAGAGGATATTTACAGTCATTTCAGTGTAGGTTTCCACAAGTTAATAATTACAAGAGGAAAAACAGCAACTTTACAGTAGAGAAACCTGATAAGCACCACCATTAACTAAGGGATCAGAGTTAACTCTACAAGCAACAGGACAAATCACCATCACACACTTCCTAAAATAGTGCATTGAGAAAATCACAACATTCTACTTCTGTGGCATCCCTACCAAATATGTATTACCTGAATCTAATCATGAGGAAACATCAGAAAAAAACAAATTATAGCATATTCTACAAAATAACTGATTTGCATTTAACAAACCTGCAAGGTTAAGAAAGACAAAAAAAAAAAAAAAGTTGAGAAGCTGTCCTAGATTAAAGACAAAAGACACAATGGATAAATGTGACAAGTGAACTGGGATTTTCTTTTGATACCAGGGACATTGCAAGGACAACTGGTGAAATCTGAGTGAGGTCTGCAGATTAGAAAATAGCATTTCATCAATGTTTATTTTCTAATTTTGATTTTTATTGTAGTAATGAAAGATAATGTATTTGCTTTTAGGAAATAGATACTGACGTATTTGGGGGTAAAGGATCATCATGTCAGCAACTCAAATACAGCTCAAGTGGTTCAGGATAAAATAGGTATATGCAGAGAGAAGAAATCATAAAGCAAATGTGGTATTACTTTAATACCTGGGAATCTGGGTGAAGGGCACATGGGAATTCTTTGAGCTACTCTTGCAACTCTACTATAAATCTGAAGTTATTTTGATGTAAACATTTAAAAGAATAAAAACCAGTATGTGAAACATATTTGGAAACAGCAAAAACAAAACAAACAACTACTTTAATATGGGGGCCTAAAGAGCCAGAGACTTACTGTACTGATACAAAATAAAAAGTGTTTGTAATTAAAAAACATGGACAAGAAGTATTAGGAATTTGGAAATCAAAACAGTATAGATGAATTGTCACTAGGATATAATCAACAGTAATTAGGGGGGAAAATCCCTCTTTAATACTTTTGGTTTGTTTCATGTAAGCCCTATGTTTTTGCCGGAAAGTCATCAGGTTTTTTATGATTTTTTTTTCTTGTTCTCAAAATGATTCCTTCTTCAGAGGACTGTTTTGTCTTTCTCAACTCAGGATGATGACCCCCTTTCTTTTTCTGAAGAGAAAGCTGGTGGCCTTTCCCATTTTTTCCCTACACACATTTCTTTGAGGGAGGGGGAGACAGATCCACATGTGATAGACATTAACACAAGGGATTGTTTGCGACTCTATTACTTCACTGCATGTGTGCTGGTCAAATGGCCACTCACAAGGACCACTGCGTGGTGGTCTCATATGCACACCTCCTACCCTAATTCCTAGTGTTTCTCAGGGGCTAAAGTAATGCAGAGTGGCTGACTTGTTACAGTACACTCTCCTATCCCCAGTGCTCGGGTCCATGAAATTCTGAAGAGGTAGAGTACATAGAAACTAAAGGTCACCAGAATGCAAAACTTTCTCATTTCTGCCTTTATCCAATCCTCTTACCTGGACAATATAACTGCTCGGTACAATGCACCATTCTCAATACCAAATCCTGCTCACCTTCCTAGGCAGCTTTTGGGGGATAGAATCTCCAGGTGAGTGTGCAAAAGGAGATACTGCTGAAGGCAGACAGTGGTGTGAACTGCACTTGGCTGCCTGCAACAGGCATTAGAGGGATAGCTGGTAGAGCTGACCGTGAGGAAGAAGAATCTTACTTCTAGGTGGGAAGGCTTACATAGTTAAGGTGCACTATCGATGGTGCTTTTTATAATTCAGTTTAAACAGAAGTGCAGATCCTAGAAAGTCTTTCCAGATTCTGGCAATAGGAAGATTGTCACAGTTTTCAGTGTTATAAAAAATTGTTTTTTCCTGTATCTTTATGGATATTTTAATAGAGAGTTGAAAGAACTGTTATCTCGAGCTGCTAGCCAGATGCCATTTTAAAGTGAAATCCTGAATGAATTTGAAAGGCATATAGCAAGAAGCAAATAGAAATGTGACTTCTTCAAAAGTATAAAGCAAAAGAAAAGAATTTTAGAAGATAAAGATATTCACATTATAACATAATCTGGCAAAACAGTATTTTAGAAAGATTTGTTGAGATAAAATAGTGCACTGAAGACACAAATGAAAGCAAGATCATCACTTCTCTCCATCCCAAATGCTATTTCAATTAGCTGTTGAAACTAAGAGACAGGAAGATAAATAGTTTTTTTCTCTAAATATATGAATTGCTTACTTAATTGAGAAGAAAGTGGGTCTGCCTCAGAATAGCAATGAGTTTAGGATGATTCCTCCTACACCACACATACTTCACCTTAAATTTTCTTGAAGTTTAAACTAACCTTGAATATTGGATCAGTTTCATGTTTATTTAACATTAAGGCCACTGCCCATCAATGAAGTTACCTCTGTGCATATTAGTAAAAGGCATCCCTGCTGGGCAGATACTCATAGACTTTCTAAGTAGAACACAAGCTATATTTTAATACCCTACTGACTCCCTTGAGTGAGGGAAACTTTGTGCAGTGCACACACTACACAAAATTACACAGCAGACCTCTCTCACATCCTGAAGAAACTCAGATTTCAAAATCAAGAAGGAAAAACATCACCAGGATTATTAAATTAAAATCATATTAATTTTAAGACTGAAAGCTTAGTTTTCAACTTGTGCATATATTTGTGATATTATTAAGAGAGAAAAAATATTTGTGCAGTCAAACGACTATCACAAAACATGTGAGGAAAGAGATACATAGACAGATGTGTAAAAATGTCAATTTAGCCAACAGGCACAGGACAAATATGTACCCGCTTCCTGGCATAGTAAGAGAGCAAACCTAGGTTTAACAGTACAATAAATATAATCATAATAACTCTGATGGAGATTGAGGTTATCTAGCAAAAGTGATTATTATAGTTATTTTAGAAGATCAAATCATTTTATGATAAATATATGTTACAATAAATATAGGCTACTACAGTATACTTAAATCACATTTTGTTTTATTTTTGGAAGTCTGTAAATCTACATAGAATATATGCTTACATTAGATGATGATGTGAAAAAATCACATACAAAAATTATATTTAAAAATAATATATGCAAAATATATTTTTGAATGATTACTTTAAAATTTTTTTTAGGATTTTATTTATTTATTCATGAGAGACACACAGAGAGAGGCAGAGACACAGGCAGAGGGAGAAGCAGGCTCCATGCAGGGAGCCCAATGTGGGACTCGATCCCAGGTCTCCAGGATCACACCCTGGGCTGAAGGTGGCACTAAACCGCTGAGCCACCCAGGCTGCCTGAATGATTACTTTTTAAAATAAGTTAATATAATCAATTGCAGGGCTTTCAAAAGCAACAAATTTTTGTTGTTAAATGCTACGAAGTGTAAAGAAAATTTTAAAATACATATACTCACTGAATTGGCATTTGTTGGATTTGGCCAAGGTCTACCACCACCTGGACCCCTATAAGACAATATGATAAATGAAATTTTAACCTATGCTTTGAATGTTTCACAATAAGCAATAACAAATCATGCAGGATAACATTTGCAGTTCAGTTACCATGCAGTTCTAGTTCAACATTGAAATTACTTTCTGTATTTTCATAGCTTTTTTAGTTCTTTTTTTCTAAAGACTTATTTATTTTTAAGAGAGAGAGAGGGAGAGCACATGAGTTGTGGAGGGGCTGAGAGAGAGGGAGAGAGAGAACCTCAAGCAGACTCTGCCCTCAGTGTGGAGCCAGATGCAGGGCTCTCAATCTCACAACCCTGAGATCATGACTTGTGCTGAAACAAAGTTGTACGCTTAACTGACTGAGCCGCCCAGGCGCCCTAGCTTTCTTACTTCTTAAATCAAAAGATTTGGTTCCTCCACAAAATAGTTTTCTTCCCAAATCAAACTACTTTGGGTAGGTCTAGTTTTAATTCAATTATTGTGATAAACACTAAAAGTGATAGTCACCTTTAAAAGTAAATATATGTATATATATCTGAATCATTATGAAAACACACTTATGACGCAAAAAGCATGAATTATAAAATAAACATAAACTATAATCCCATGACATAAATAAAAGTGCCACCAGTATCCCATTCAAAATTAAAATGAAATTACTTTAAAATATCAATATATGTAAAATGACTGCTCTTATTAAACTATAAATAAATAAACATACAGAAAAGGTGATTAAAGTGGACTCCTTTTAAAAAAACACAAAGAATATCACAGAATATATATTGTGACTTTGTATGTTATTTTATATCAATCTATCTTTCAGTGCTACTGACAATTTAGTTACTTTTAAACAAGGGAATCACATTTCTTGTTTTCATAATTATAGTTTAAGACAGTGACCAGAGTAAATCCTGGGAAAAATAGGAAGTAATCTATGTCAACATATGTTGGTAAATTACTTCATTTTAGGGTGGTGGATAATGTTTTGTATTCTATAGCTTAGAAGGACATAAATCTTTTAAAACAAAATTAACAAAATTAATGTCTAATTAAGTGAAAAAGGTCTCTTGTCCTCATGCTTTAGTATTAAGTATACCTGAATAAATACTGTTTGATAAAAAGTAGACCGCTGTCAGCAAGTCCTCTGTAATTAGGGTCACTGAAAATTCCCTTTTCCCTCTAATTGCAGTAGAAAGTGGAAATTTTTAATTAAAAAAAAAGTCCCTGGATTCTTATTTTAGGGACCTTAAACTTGAAATTCTACATGTTAGATAGAAGCTCTCCAAGTTAGCTATATTACTCGGACAATTAAGAACTGTTTTTCATTTTGTTTTGGAATTCCCCAGGGATATAAATAGCAGGGAAGTACATGAAAATCTATCTTTGGGCTCTGTTAGGGTGCCCAAATACAACTTTCTCCAATTCTGCTTGAGGAATAAAGAAGAAAATAAGATGCCAGAGAGGAGTTAGTCAAAGTGTTGTGCACAGGGAAAAGGTTAGGGGCACTTGTACTGTCTCTGGAAAGTGGTGCCTCTTTAAGATGGTGATAATGATGATGATTTTTACAATTAACTACTGGAACACTTTAGAAAGATGATTTTACATATACAATTCAATCAATGTCCTCATGGACAGAAAGTGAGGTAAAACATAGGATATATATTGACAAGTTAAATATTTTACTTGTTTGATGTTAATCCACATCATTTATTTGATGCTAAATAAAATATAATAATGAAATTGGGAAATATTTATTTTAAAATAGCATAAAAATACTATATCCAAATCATGGCAAAAATTGGTACACAATGACGTTATGTCGATAATGATCTCATATAATTTTGTAGTATTATTATTATTTTAAGATTTTATTTTTATTTATTTGTGAGAGACACACACACAGAAAGGCAGAGACACAGGTAGAGGCAGAAGCGGCTCCATGCAGGGAGCCGGATGTAGGACTCGATCCCGGGACCCCAGGATCATGCCCTGGTATGAAGGCAGGCGCTAAACTGCTGAGCCACCCAGGTATCCCTTGAAGTATTATGTTTAAAACAGCGTTGTTTGAATAAGATTAAATATAATATTTCACTTATTTAAAAAATCATTTAATGTTAGATTAACATGCTAAATTAAATGTTAAATAACTAAATATTTTACTTAAATAAATAATAGCATTAAATTAAATGTTAAATGTTACATTTATTATCAGTAACAATACCTTTATGCATTTCAATTATTTGATAGATACTAAGTTAGTCTCAGCACACTATGTATTTCATATTAAATTGCATTTTAATATGATAGGTTAAATATTAATAATTCTTATGGATAAGCTAAATTTCTTCCAATATTACCACTGAGTTTGAAAACATTTTAAGTTTCACAAATAGTGCTAAATAAAATGGGGGTTATATTAATGAACAGTTCTTTTAAAACAATTACTAATTTCAGAGGCACCTATATGGCTCAGTCAATTGAGGCGCCTAACTCTTGATTTTGGCTCAGGTCATGATCTCAGGGTTGTGGAATCTAGCCGCAAGTCAGTCCCCACACTTAGTAGGGACTCTACTTGAGATTTTCTCCCTCTCCCCCTCCTGCTCTCTCTTGTTTTATCACTCTCTCACACAAATAAATAAATCTGAAGAAAAAAACAAACTTAAAAAAAAAAAAGAACAATTCCTTAAGTGCAGTCATTCCCACTTCTTTTGAGGACCATCAGTATTATCAAGAAAGTAACCTACAAACTGTAACACAGGCGTTATTTTGAACGGAAATTTTTTTTAAAGATTTTATTTATTAATTCGTGAGAGACAGGGAGAGAGAGGCAGAGACATAGGCAGAAGAGGAAGCGGCTCCCTGTGGAGAGCCTGATGTGGGACTTGATCTCAGGACCCTGGGATCACAACCTGAGCTGAAGGCAGATGCTCAACCACTGAGCCACCCAGGTGCCCCTGAATGGAAATTTTTATATAGGTATAGTTTCAAGTAGAATCAGGGTAGCCTCATCTAAAAATAAAGTGAAAAACAGAATTTAAAAGAAGAATGTATTTTTTGGTAAGGGTATACAGATATGATGAAATCAAAGCACTATGATTACTATAGAGAAAAATTCTCTTTTGTAATACATTTCATTTAAAAATAATAACTACCCAAATTTTATCATTCTATAGGATAACAGGAAGATCTAGATCCTTTGAAATCCTTTGTCCTCTTAGTTTCTATAAAATACCAACATATACAAATTTGAATTAGGAATGTTGTAATGCTGAATCCTAAATTCTTTGGAAATTTGTAAAAATGTAGTTTATTTATTGTTTTTATTTTTTTAAAGATTCATTTATTTGAGAGAGAGGGAGGGAGTGGAGGCAAGGGGCAGAGAGAGGGAGGAAGAGAACCTCAAGCAGACTCCACTGAACACATAGCCCAATGCAGAGCTTAATCTCATGACCCTGAGATCATGACCCGAGCTGAACTCAAGAGTGGGATGCCTGACTGAGCCACTCAGGCACCCCTAAAAACGTATTTAATTTAGAAATATAGTTTCTCTAAAAAATTATCTATAATGAATTTGAAAATATTTACATTGTGGCTATAGTTTTAAATTATACTTTAAATTACTGAAACTGATATTAAAAATATAGTAACAGAGAAACATTAAAAGCATAGTTTTATTTTAATTTTGGATGACACTACATATAATTTATCCTGAGTTTAGAGCATGGAAATGTAAAAATTGTATTAGAATAAGCATTTTCTCTGGAGGCAACCAATATTTCTTTATTAACATGACCAAACTTTTGTTCCAAATAGTTTGCCAGTTAGAATACAGTATTTAATTACTTCAGTGAGCACAGTTGGATATTATTTTTAATTGTCATTATACTTTCATGGTAAACAAGAAAAAGAGACAACCTAAAGAAAACTCATCCAGATATGATTCTCTGGCAGTTCCACCTGACCCCAAAACACAAATATCTTAGACTGTTAAAGTCATAGTTAAAATAACACTATTCCAATGCTTTTTCCTTTAATTTTTAAGTTACCCAACATATAAAAAAGTGAAGAAAGCACAAATGCCAGTTAGAAATACTTATTTGCCATAACAGAGTAAGATTTAGTATCTTTCTCTTAAAGATACTAAATTATGAAGTGAATTTCAATGAAGTTTACTCTATTGAGTACAATGGACAAAATACATTTTAATTTTTCATGTCTCTTTAAATTCACTCTCGCTTTGTTGGGGCCAATATCAACACAATAATTTGCTCTGGTTGGATCTTCCATACTTCAGAATTTCCTTGTTAGAAGGAAATCTTTACAAATGTAAATAAGGAAATATTTACAATTTCATTGTTCCTTAAGAATATCCTAATTTAGAGAAAACTGGAAATTATGTAAGACTGCAAGTAAAAGTCAAGTAACAAATAATGGAAACCTGAATCTGTAAGGTTTAAAGGTTCTTTAAAAACCAGAAATTGTATGAACAGTGCAATATTATGTAATAAAAAATATTTTATAGCATCTTGGTATATTTAAATGAGAAACCCAAATTCAAATATCAACAAAATGATCATATTAAGAATTTGAGCTATATTTTTAGTGTTTATAATCTAGGGAATTTAATGTACCCATTAAATGTTTATGTTTATCTGTTTAAGTGTATGTGAGAAAGAAACTAGACAATTTTATGCAGCTGAATCTCTTAATGGTTACATAAAAATAGCTTTTTTCTCTATACTAATAAAAATAGGTTGATCTAAAGTTGACCACGTAGCCAATTATAGTGAAATGTAATATACAAAATGATTAGATACAGTCTTAATATTTAATGATAAATCTAGATTGATCATAATGTTCAAAGTGTATACCTCCTATGTCTATACACAGTATTCAAAATTATATTCCCTGAAAGCTGTTGCATTTTAAAGTCAGAATCTCAGGTAGATAAATTTTATATATATCTAAATCCTATTGGTAAGAGTTACAGCGTTTGATATAAGCATAAAATATCACTTCTTTTTGTAACAACCATTAATAAAGGCTAAGCCTTTAAGGGATTTACGAAAAGTCAGACTTCATGTCTACCCATTTTTACTTTAAAAGTGAAAAGATGAAAAAAAAAAAAAAAAAAAAAAAAAAAGTGAAAAGATGTGATAGGAAAATTTGACCTACTTTTTCCCCCTTGTTCTGTTAGTTTTGAGTCTGGCTCATACCCACTTATTAACCTATTTTCTATTTTAGGCAAAATTACTTTCCATGAAAATGGATTCAGAAACTCACAAAAATCCCTATCTATATCAAAAGAGCTTATCTCATTATATCTTCAATGCCATTAAGTGATGGCAGAGTTATCTAATTTGATATGTAAATAACCAAAACATGGACAAATGGGAAAATATATTAGAGGTAACTACCCACAACCTTATATGGAACAGCCTCATTATTTCTGGTAAGCCTTCTTTAGGCCACATCATGGAATTGATCCTTTAGTAAATTAATGAAAGTCACGAATAAGCACCTGGTGTAGGTGGAACTTTGGGGGCAAGTTA
This sequence comes from Canis lupus dingo, assembly GCF_003254725.2. NCBI lineage: Eukaryota > Metazoa > Chordata > Mammalia > Carnivora > Canidae > Canis > Canis lupus. The sequence continues at coordinate 25,766,823 of NC_064245.1, read as the reverse complement.
GCTAATGAAAAATAAATAAAAATTCCTTAATGGCCGGTATTATTTTGGGTATTTAGAAATGACTCTCTTTGGGCTTCAAAGGCCTTTTCGGTAAAAAAGCAAACCAAAACAACCAAAAAAGTGTTAGTTTGCTCCTTATCCAAGCATATCCATCTTAGTTTTCAAACAAAAATTCACCCTGTATTATGGCAAGTTCTTTAATATAGAAGATACTACCAGAGAGAATTCTTGCTGGGTTAAAAGTGGTCCCAACAAAGCAAAAGTAAAGACTCAGAATGAAAAACTTTCAGGGATTAATATATATCTGTGAAAATGAAGTTAGTAGCAATTGTCTGCTTCTATGGAGTTAAGTCTCCATCTTGGTGCCAGCATCTCTTTATAGTTTTATACAGACTATATATGGAGACTATGTGCTTATTTATAAAAGACTAATTTTTTATTAAATAAAGGAAACATAAAAGTGTGGCTAAAAGTTGGCATTTGGCATCTGAAAACGGAAAAAATTAAAGGTTGCAGGGGAAGGAAGAAAACAGAGTTTGTTGTAAAAATGAAGCAAACACTACAGCCCATGTTTAGTTCATTTACACTAGTTTCATCTTATACTACACAGAAATTGAGAAGTTCAAATTGTATTACAAATTAGTGGGATTTTAAGAAGACAGAAAATAGAACACTGAACAGGATAACATAGCATTTTGCTTACATGTTCATTCCAGGCATTCCGGGGCCACCTAAAGCATTCAGGGGGGGTCTCATTGCACCTCCATAGTTCTGTAATGATAACCAAGGGTCAGACTACCACAAAACAAAAAAACAAAACCAAAGAGGAGGGGGGAAAGAAAGGAGAGCAGGTTAATGATTTCCCTACATAACTCCTGACTGGATAAGGCCTGTGCAATTCATTCTCTGAAGGGTCCACTCTTGGACTATTGCTTCTATCTTAATAATTACTTTGGTCTGTGTCTTTTTAAGAACTACATAACTAGGTAAGATCATCGGGGCATGTTAAATGGTTACGATATAGTTGCAATTAAAATATCAACATATCCTTATGAATTTCCTAATGTCTGTACGACAGAAAACTTTTTCAAATAAAACATTTTGTAAATCCAAAACTGTTTTTAAAGAACAGACTTAGCCAGCATGTTTGAAATTTCCAGACCAAGAACAATTACATAAAGCCTGAAGGAAAAAAAACCCAACAGGTGAACCCAACATAAGAAAGTTGAATGCAAACTTCGGTTCACAAAATATTATGTCCCATAGAGAGATGTCCTAATATACAAATACACAACAATATATGGAAATGAAAATACACTTAAAATATGTATACACAAATTATATTAATAGGCTTCTGTCAATATCTCTTACATACATTCAAAGGAGAAAAACATTTTAATGTTTTAACATGCATGTCATATTAGCTTACTTTAGTTTCCATTACGGCCAAAAGATTGATTTTAACATCCTCATGTTAATATATTTTGACACTATCAACTGTTTTTATGCTTGGCTTTCTGACAGCACTATTCCTCTAACTTTTCTCATTTGCACTTTTTCAATTTCTGTTGTTGGCTCCTTTTCTTTTGCTAACTCTTTAAATGTTTTTCTCCAAGTTCTAGCTGTAGCATTCTTTTTAATAAATACATATTTATGGGTAATCTCATCTGCCACTACTAGTTCAGCAACTATTTAGGAATCCTGAAGGTTTTATATTTGGTTGTGTCATCTCTCCTAAGCTCCTAGATGACCCCTATGTTGAACATCACTTGGATTGTTTCCATCTGGACTCTGCCTCATCTTCAACATATCTAAAAGTAAACTCAATGTTCTCTTCTCACAACTGCATTCTTCATATCGCCTCCATATTTCCTCAGTCACTTCTGTGGCATCGCCCGCCACACAACAGTCCAGGCTAGGAACCTCTGGGAGTTCAGTGATGTCTCTTCTTGTTATTTCAATTCCTGCACCCAGGCAGTTATCAAGGTCTCTTGATTCTACCTGTGAAATAGCTCTTGGAGTAGCACTTTCCTTCATATCACTAATCTTTTTGTTTACTGATACTAATGTACTGTCCTCATTGGTCTCTCTGACTTAACCTTTCCGCCTCCCAATCTATACTTCATGCTGCCTCCAGAACTATGGCTTCTAAAACTCAGTCCTATTTGTGTCACCTAGAAGCCATGATGACCACAGTGGCTAACAAATACCTACTCCTCAGCATGGCTCTATGATGGCATTCAGGGTTCAGTCCTAACCTGTATTTCTTGTACACATTTCCTGTAATCTTTACCTTCTTTCCCTACTCTCAGCTACACCCTCCAGCCTACTGGATTTCTTGTGGTTCAGAAACACGCAGTATACTTTTTCACTCATGGTAACTCTTACTGTGGCCTCCTGTGTAGTAGGTGCTAAGATGACAAGGAAATATTCAATGAGTCTATTAATTCCAGAGTGTAGCCACAGTATATAAATAAATTACTAGTTACATGCTCCTCTCATTGTTTATTTACTTTCAGGAAATCTTATTTAAACATCCCAATTGTATGTGCTAAAGGATAGAATGGCTTCTATCCATAGTTGAGTCATTAAAAGGACAGTTACTTCCCTTAACTTCTGGGTCAAGCATGGCAATGGCAGCAGCAATATTAGCAAGAAGTCTCTGAGAAGAAAGTTAGCCACTGGAAACAAAATCTGGATGGTGATGTATAATAAAAATGCTTCAAAAGAAAAGTCTCCTTTCATTTTTGGTTTTAGAAGATCTGTTTCATTTTATCAAGGAAAATATTAGTTTTCTTTATAGTTCTGGACATAGAAAGACATTGGTTTGAACTTCTGTTGCCACTGCCCCATTTCCTCTGCCCTCTTTGGATATGTGTGATCATGGGCCAATCATTCCCCAATGATTAGTTCAACCTAATTTCCTTATCTGTAAAGTGATATCATGTCCTTTACTAGCTTGTTGGAGGATAAAGCAAAGTTATATAAAATACTATCGTTGTGTTTGGTGCATTAAAAGCATGATAATTGGTGCTCAAAAATTGTAGCTGCTAACTCTTTCTTGTCACCAATAATAATGGACCAACTTATATGAGTCCTCTTCTCATCAGCTTCCCTGAGCCTTCAACCCTCGCAGAATTACATGCTTGTTTATGTACTGATTCCCTGGCATATTTCTTTTCTAGATTTTTTCTACTGCATAATACTTTTTCTTTACATATTTGTGTCTCCTGCTAAACAATAAGTACCTTGAAGGTAGGATCTGTTTTACTTATCTTGGTATATCCAGTGCTCAAGTGTCATGGGAAATTAGTAAGAAATTATCCAATACATAATTTGATAGGTTTACAAAATATTTCCATTTTGTGAATAATCTGAAGCAAAAGAAAACAGGAAGATAAGAAAGAATAACAACTGCCTTTCCAAGTGATATCAACAAAGGCAGAATGGGAAGAGCTAATTTAGAATCACTGAATTTTAAAGCGGATGGCAGCTATATAATTCCATCTGGCTTAATCTCTTTCCCAATGCAATGTTCCTGACAAAATGGCTGTTCAGATTCTGCTTGGAAAGTTTATAAAGAGTTTTCCCATGATTGGGCAGTTTACTTTCTAGAAAGTTCTTCCCTTTACTGAGCCAAATTCTACCTCTCTTAAATTTGAAATACAGAATCAGTTAACTCTCTCTTTACATGAGAGCTAATTATGTATTTCCAATCTCACCATTTCTCTACCTCAGGTATTTGATTTGGAATTCATGATATGTTCGTACTATATACAATTCATTTAACCTTCAGATTTCTGGAGGAACTAAAACTAATATTGGATAGTCTTGCTGCATTTTTCTGTTAATCATATGTAACCTGGTAAGCCGAAGAACACAAATAAGCTAGGTGTATATTATTACAAAAGAAGTAGAAAAATGTCTTCAAATATGGTATTAAGTAACGTATTTTTCTTGATTAAATAGATAATTATATGAACTACCACAGATCTTAAACTTAAAATAGGTAAAGGAGTGGGAAAAATATGCCAAGATTTAGAGCAAACTTTTGTTTCTTCATTCATGATAAGTACTAAGCACACGTTTACTATGTTCTAGGTGTGCATTGGCCTAAATCAACATTATCTAAGAATTGTTAGATTGTATATATTTCTCTGGTATAGGGATTCAGTTGTTCAGATTGATAACTACTTTCCTTCTTCATTACACTGGTCTTAAGCATAAAAAACCATGGAAATAACATCTACGATAAAAAAGATGTGTTTTATGTTTGTATATAAAGCTAGAAACAACATTTCAGAAACTATTTCTATAATTCAACTAGAGAAAAGCAGACATTCTGTTTTTGAGTAGCATCTGTATGGTTATAATATCTACTATGAGAATTGTTTTTTTATCATCTTTCAAGAAACACAGATAACCTTTATACAAATTTCACAGTTTATAATGCGTATATTTCACATACCAGGTATTATAGGTAAATATCTCATAATCCCTCATTCCAAATTATTTTTTTCTCACATTTTACCTATTCTACCCTTCATATTAATTCCCTTTTCATTTAGGTACATAGTATATGTAGTTTCCTTTAACTTTTTACACTCTGTATATTATGATTTAAAGAAGTTATTATAGGTAGTTCTGGTTTCTGAGGTTAATTCAAATCAAAACACCTTATTGCCCTCAAATTATGAAGAAATAGATACCAAGGATACAAATCCAAATGGCAGAAATAAACTACTCTTTTTGAGTTTGAAAATACAAAGAAGTAATTCACACTTACATCATAAACTTGAGTATTAAAACTCATCAGTAAGAGATGACTCACCAGAAACATGTTTTCTTATTTTCTATTATAATTTATTTATAACACAAAGCACATGTACATACAGCTAAATATTTATAAAACATAAAGGCTAGTATGCTTTCCATTTATGCATTTTCAAATGAGATCTAAGTGTTCATATAGCTTAAGTAACCATTGCTGTATCTTTCAAACACACTGCAGAACTGACTCTTAAATCAGACTCTAGTTTTTAAAAGTACTGAAAATATTGGTTTGGGATGACAAAAGCTTAAAGAGCAGCTAGCTTAAAAATCAATGAACTGCATGAAGAATGATAACTAAATTACAGGCATCATATTTTTATGTGTATTTAAAATGTATCTATTATGGAAATCTTTTGGGAAAGATATCCTTCAAGTTCTGTATAGACAAAATTGGCTTAGTTCATTAATGCCTAAAATATATATTCAATGAAATATCCTATAGATCCTATAAATTCTAATTGCTCTTAATAGCTTCTGATGGTTGGTCACATAAATCATCAACCCTAACATAAGCTGACATAAAGAAAATTAATTTAAATACGTAAATGGAGAGTTTTTTTAATCAAGAGTTTTATAAGAAAATACATAAGAAATAACTGAGCCTAAATAAAAGGAATTATTTTTTTGTGGCTCTGAGGATGTCACCTCTATTAACATATGGGGTTTTATTTTTTTCATGTAATGTGGTATCTTTGAAAATTTTGGTTGTAACACCCTTCATGTTTTAATATAGTTAAATCAAGACTTTAATGAACATAATAAAAGCCAGCAAATGATACAGTTTATTTATATATAAGATAAAGGCAAAACACTCAACATCTAGCTTTTTGTGTTGATTATTTACCTGTGGTCCTAAGGGCACCATTCCTCTTGGAGGAGTCATTCTCTGCATTGGCCCACCCATATTTGGATGTCCTTAAAAAAAGAAAAGTATGAAGATATTAGCAATATAATGAGCATGAGTGCTAACCAAGGAGAGAGGAGGCTACTATCCTATGAGGTGTTAAAATTTTACTTACTAAGGAACTGGGTAATGGACATCATCTCATCTTGGCTTCCATGGCCACTTCTCTGCCTCTTATCACTACTTGCCCACACTCTCCATTCAGAGATTGAATTTTTCTTCCTACTCTGTGCTGGTATACATCTCTCAAATCATTTGCTCCTTATACCTTGGAACAGTATAATAGAGCGATACATATCTGTGGTACCTAAATATCTCTGTTGGAAGGACCTGATTATTGATTTGTTAAACTAATCAGGCCACTGGTTGCTTAGCATCCTCTTTCCCCCCTACTCATCTTTCAGATGGACTAACCTATCTGAAAAAGGCAGAAGAAATCAAAAGTGATAATCATTTTAATTTCCACTTGTTAGAAGTTATATAAAAGGTTTTAGAAGATCTTAATTAAAATATGGATTTTTAGATATTTAATTTCTGTTTCTTATGTTATCACCACCCTCACTATCATGTATATTTAAAGGCTGAACATGTAAGTCATTTGGCCATGTTACCTGCAAAAATGCAATGTATAATTATGGAAGATTTATACAAATAAAATTACCCTTAAAAAATAAAGGATTTATTTGAGATTCTGCATATCACTTTCACTTTGACTTTAAAGTAGTCACCTTGTTGTCGAGTTGGGTCCATTCCACTTGGAAGTAATGGCTGACTTCCTGGGACACCTCCAAGTGCCTAGCGTTTTTAGTAAAACAAAACAAAAAGAAATACTCTAAATATTTACAAAATAAGTGCTTTAACAGTTCTCTTTTAAAATTCCTGTAATTATAGAATGCATTTAGCATTTTACCAGGTTTCTTATATTTCACATTAATTCATTAATTTTATAGCTCTACATACCTACTATAAGTTCTTAGTTCTAAAAAACATTCCACTTTGCCCAATTTTGTGGTTAACAAAATAAGTACTTCCTGGAAATAAAAATCTAGGCAAAATTGTCCTATTTCATCCCAAGAAGCATAATACCTTCCCTCAAAATTAATTTACTATGGGCAATAAAATAACTAATTTTGATTCTTGAAAGTAATCTCTCTATTTTCTACAGATTATTTTACTCATCTGGTATTACAAATAGCACCAGGACTAAAATGCCGAGGGGCCAATAAATTTTTTTTTTTGGAGTTACATTTTCCCTAGGAAACCATTTAGAAAAATAATACTCCAATTAAGTTCAAACAATTTGGCTGCATGGAAAAAAGAAAACTAAAAGTGAAAAAGGTGGAGATTAAGACAGGGTTGATCTTAGGAAGGGTGTGATACCGGATGTATCCTGCATCACAAGTTTCTAACAGTTGTCTGAACAGCACTTAGAGCTGAACCAAACTAAGAATGATTTAAACCTACAAATCCTATAAAGTTTACATGTATCTGTTCACATATACATATAATCTTGACAATTGGCAAGAATCTCTAAAAGATTCACTCACTTAAAGCAGAATAAATCTTATCTAATTAGTGAAAAATTTCAAACATTTCAAAGGAAATTCAATATTAAAAAATGTATATATCCAGATAAGAGCTATTTTCTTCATTGTTATCACTTGGGATACAGTAGAGAGCTGCCATTCCTCAAGTCATTTTTGTAATTCTTCAATTTCTTCTTACAAGCACATTGAAAACATATGCTACCATATGATCTGTTCCCTGCTTATCTTTCCAGCCTAATCTCTTGCCGCTGCTCCTAACATTCTAACCTCCAACCAAATCAAACTTCCTTCAGTTTTTTTCAATTCATGAATTTAATCAATAATATCTAAATGCCAACCATTAAAAACAAAACAAAAGTAAACTAAAACTAAACAATCTCTCATCTCAAGAAGCTCACAGACCCTTATGTGCCTCTTGTTGACATATTTCAGATCTCAGTTTAGGGATTACTTCCTAGAAAAATTCTTCCATATAACCCCACACTGGGTAAGTTCTCTTATTTGCTTCTGTGTATATCTATATATATTTTTTAATTTTCAAACTCACAGAAAAATTACATAGGCAGTACAAAGGATTTCCATATACTCTGATACCAACTGCCCAACTATTGACATTTCACCACACCTGCCCCATCACCCTTTCTCCTTCTCTCCATATGCACTTGTTAACACCAATCTTTTTCAGAGACACTTGAGAGCAAGCTGTAGACATTATGTCTCATCACCTCTAAGTACTACAGAGTACAGTTCTCTAAACAAGGATATTCCTATACATAACCATAACACAACGTCTCAAGGCACATTAATACAACACTACCATCCGAGCCACAGACCTCAATTAAATTTGCCATTTGTCTCAACAATGTTTCTTTTTACTTTCTGTGACCAGGATCTTATGGAATACATGTTGCATTCAGTTGTCCTATTTCTTAATTCTTTTCCAAGCAGGAATTATTCTTTAGTCTTTCCCTTTCATGTTTCAAAAGTTTTAGAGACTGGGTCTTAAATTCTACAGGATAACTTCTGATTCCTTTCCTTTTCATGACCGATATTCAGATCATATTTTCTTAGAAGGAATACTGAAGAAATGATACTGTGCTCTTCTCAGTGAATCACACCAGAGGCACATGATGTTGACTCATCCCATTAAGGGGACGTTAACGTTTCTCATTTGATTGTGTTGGTATATGCCAGGTTTGTATACCATTAAGATCATTATTTTTCCCTTTTGTAATTGATTACTTTTAGCGTTAGAGCTACTCCAAGATTGTTAGTATCCCATTCCTCATCAATCATTTATCAACCCACCAGCATCCATTGACAACTCCTAAATACTAGGATAGTTGCCAAATGGAGGTATTCTATGTCTATCAATATTTCTACGTGGTTTAGTTGGCACTCCACTGTAAGGTACAACTTTTCTTCCCTCCTTCCTTCCTATTTTAATCAGTGGGTTTTAATCTATTACTATCATCATTTATATAATAATACTCAAATATTCAAAATTTGGCCAGTGGGAGGCTCTTCAAGCTGGCTCTTGTAGTCCTTTGACAAGTTTCTATCATATTTTGAGCATTTTCTTTCTTGCATGAGATATTCCAAGTTCATTTCACATTTTTTCTAGTCTAGCTCTGAAAACAGATCTAACTCCCTAGGGCCCAGAGCCCTGATTTCTTCTGGTGGAGGACAACATTTAGACATCAAGATCTGAGATCTGAGAGTGCTCATTGTGACTTGGGTACACTGTTTTTGGCCCTCTCAGTAGATGCTGCACTCAAAAATCTATGTGTGTATGTACACACATATATATGAACATACATATATTGTTTCCAATACACTGTAAACTCTGAGGGAGTGTGGAGCCCATCTGTGCTTATTGGCTCAGAGAAATATTTATTGAAGGAATACAAGAAATAAAGTCCTGAGAATGAAACTGATTTAAAAGAAAAAAGACCCAAAAATATAATTCTTTTTAAAAATAATTTATTTATTTGAGAGAGAGTGGAGAGAGAGTACATGAGTGGGAGTAGGAGTAGAGGGGGAGGGAGAGGAATGGGGAAAGAATCTCAAGTAGACTCCACACTGAGCATGTAGTCCCATTCAGGGCTTCATCTCACGACCCCAGAATTGTGATGTGAGCAGAAACCAAGAGTTAGATGGTCAATGGACTGAGCCACCCAGGTGCCCCACAAAAATACAATTCTTTAAAAATACCAAGAGAAGGAAGGAAAGGAAAGTGAAACTGGATAGGAATGAAATTAGAAAGCGGACCAAGACTAACATTTTAGAATGGAGAGTTTTAAGAAGCAGTAAGTAACCAACACTGTCAAAAGTTATTTTATTTTTTTTAAAGATTTTATTTATTTATTCATGAAAGACAGAGAGAGAGAGAGAGAAAGAGAGAGAGAGAGAGAGAGAGAGGGAGAGAGAGAGAGAGAGAGAGAGAGAGAGAGAGGCAGAGACACAGGCAGAGGGAGAAGCAGGCTCCATGCAGGGAGCCCGACCTGGGACTCAATCCTGGGTGTCCAGGATCACGCCCTTGGATGAGGGTGGCGCTAAACACTGAGCCACCCGGGCTGCCCTCAAAAGTTATTTTAAAAATGAATTAGGAGAACTGAAAATACATGACAAATTAGCATTATCTTCAATTGTGAGTCTGGAATTCTGGGTTTTGTGGGTCTTCAAGTGGTTAAAGTTTTATACTCTGTACTTAGTATCTGATTTCTAAATCTCATTGAGGACATTATGTTTTATCCCTGGAAATCATTTTCTTCAAAATTTTACTTTTTCCTGTTTATCTTGGAATATCAGAACAGTTGACAAGTCTTTAAGTTTCTATTTGCCACTTAAAAATACAGCATAATTTCATAGAAATCTTGATCAATATCAAGCTGTCTTTCAAAATGAGTGTCCTTTTTCTAAATTTAACTCTTTGGTCATCGGTGTTTGTCTTTTGGTAAGTCAGATCTCTAACTTTTAAATGATTTTTATCAGTCCTGGGATTACCAAATGATGGTTTCGCCCACTAGCAAGGCTAAAATTGCTACATTCCTTAGAACTTTAATATCAGAAAGAAGAAATTTATACATCTTGTGGGTTGATATCCTTTTCATATTTTTACCATGCTAATCATGTTCCATTCAGACATGTTTAACTGGTCACAAATTTTGACAGACATTCTTTGTTCTATAAAAGATTTTCACCATGACAGAGGAAAATAACCTAATGATGAAGGCACTTAATATTATTATTAATAATATTTATTTATTAATAATAAATAATATAAACAGCAATTTATACTTATGACTCTTTACATTATTTCACTCAATGCTTACAACAATCCCACAGGTTATTATTATTAATCCTTCCTGATGATGAGAAAGGGTTTAACACAGTAATCCTCTCTTACCTGCAGTTTCACTTTCTGTAGTTTTAGTTACCCAAGGTTTCAGTTGCCCATGGTATACCTCAGTCTTGAAACAGATCCCCCTTCTGGCATATTGACGGATGGTCAATAGTAGCCTAAAGCTTTGTCACAATGCCCATGTGATTCACGTAACGTCATCTTATCACATAGGCTTGTGATCATCTTACATTATCATCCGAAAAAAAGTGAGTATAGTACAATAAGATATTTTGAGAGAGCTGCATTCGCATAACTTTTACAGTTTCTTGTTATAATTGTCCTATTTTTAAAATTATTATTGTTAATCTCTCACCGTGCCTAATTTATAAATTAGACTATTATAAGTATGTATGCATAGGAAAAAACATAGCGTATATAAAATTAGGTACTATCTGTCGTTTTCAGGCATCCACTGGAGGCCTTAGACTGTATCTTCCATAGGTAAGGGAGGGACTACTGTTCATAAATAATTTGTTTTTTTTGTCGATGGTTATACTATTGGTAAGTAGTAGAGCCAAGGCTTCATATTCACATCAACATATTCCTAATGTTCTAAATATAAGCCTTAACTCCTAGGATTTAAAATAAATAATATGAAATTTTATTTATTATTTATTTATATTTTATTTATTTTTTAAAAGATTTTATTTATATGACAGACAGAGAGAGAGAGAGAGAGAGAGAGAGAGAGAGAGAGAGACAGGCAGAGGGAGAAGCAGGCTCCATGCAGGGAGTCTGATGTGGGATTCGATCCTTGGTCTCCAGGATCACACCCCGGGCCGAAGGTGGCGCTAAACCGCTGGGCCACCGGGGCTGCCCTGAAATTTTATTTAAGCAGAAACAAGTGGACAAATATCTTGCTTCTTAAAAAAATTAGTTCACAAAGGATTCATCATGTGATTCCAGTGGTGAGCCGCTCTTGGAACTTGACTCTAGTACATTATTTCATTGAATACTGTCATCTATATTGTCTCCTCATAGAGATTAAATGTTCACTGATGATAAAAAAATTGGTGAATTTATCAATGCTTTGATGATATAATTCAGTTAATAATTTTGACTTACTAACATTTTTGATGGGCCCCCTCATTATATGAAATGAAGTAGAATAATCTAAGAAAATTCAAAATAGAAGGGATTTTATAAATACTTAAGTCTATTCTCATTTTACTAGTAAGAAAACCAAGGCCCAGAAAGGGTAAGTGACTTCCTCTAAGTCATGCATTGCTGGGCATTGCTGGCATTTCACCTAAGATGCTTGACACAACTGAGGTCCTTTCAACAATACCACTATCATTTTTTTTTTCCTGCAAAAAGGCACTATCAGTAGAAAAGATATTAAAATACAGCAATGTTACATTCAGTATAGGAAAATATTTGTCTTCAAAGCACAACTCACCATTTGACATCTACTTATTTATTTAGTTCTCGTTTTTCTATATCTCAACTACTGCAAGTACACTATCCAATATTTTAGCTCTTTGCCACATACAGCCACTTAAATTACAATTAATAAACCTAAAAAGAAGTTGTATTGGGTAGTGCTGCATTAGAATGCCAACTACACAAGATGAGGGATTCTCATTAGTTTGTTGATGTATGCCCATAAGTAGAACGGTGCCTGACACATAGTAAACCTCAATAAATATTTGTTGAAGGACTGAATATTTTTGAGAGATATTTTGTATACTCCAGTGAGGTTTCCAATCAAATATATGGCAGTGCACTTTCTGTATTGGCTGATATTCAAAAAAAGGAATATCTGTGATAAAAATGTTATAATAAGATGTGTTGGCAAAAGGAGTAAACATTATGCCAAAAAAGTTCTATAGACATAACTTGAGTAAGACTGCCCCACATTTACTATGTTCAATTTTCTTGGTTTAGGAAGGAGAATGAATTCCTTTTGTTCTGGACATTTTGAATTTGTTAATTTCCTATGTTCTGCAAAGGTAGAAATTGCAAAGAACATCTGTCCTAGGACACATTCATAATTCAAAGTCATAAGAAAATAATATGTTTTTAATTGTGTTTCATTGTATTTCAAATAATAGTTTAAATATATTAATGGTGTAATTATTATAATAACAAAGAAGTAAGAAGATTCCAATGACAGAAAGGGATATTTTGAAATGGCAAAAACTGTACTTTATGCTTTCATTATTATCGCTAATTTATATTAGACAAGTGCAACATTTAATTTTTATTTTTTAAAATATTTTATTTATTTATTTATTCATGACAGACAGAGAGAAAGGGAGAGACATAGGCAGAGGGAGAAGCAGGCTTCATGCAGGGAGCCCGATGTGGGACTCAGTCCCGGAACCCGGGAATCACACTAAAGGCAGGCGCTAAACCCCTGAGCCACCCAGGTGCCCCTTAATTTTTAAAACTAGAGATTTACTGCTGTCATCCTTATAATTTCAGCTAAAAGACTAATATTATTTACTCAATGTAGAACATACTTATCTTTATGCAGCTGAAGCCTTATGTTGTCACACTGATATCATTAAATAAAAGTAAAATTCTACATATGGAAAATTTTACCAAGACAGAATTATTAAGAAAGGACATGCTAAACAGCACTTATCCTGAAAAGAAAACATAAAGTGTACTTTAAAATATAGGTACCCTGTTATACAGGGATATGTAAATTTATTTCAGCATATGAGTAAACATCCCAACGACTTTGTTTCTGCTCAAATGCCTGTTTATATTTTCCCAATGTGAAAAGTAATGGAGAAAAGTCTTTTTTTAAGATTTGCCTATATTGGGCAGCCCAGGTGGCCCAGTGGTTTAGCGCCGCCTTCAGCCGAGGGCATGATCCCGGAGTCCCAGAATCAAGTCCCATGTCGGGCTCCCTGTATGAAGCCTGCTTCTCCCTCTGCCCGTGCCTCTGCCTTTCTCTCTCTCTCTCTCTCTCTGTCTCTCATGAATAAATATATAAAATCTTAAAAAAATATTTGACTATATTTAGCATTATGTTTTTTCTTTTATCATGTAAGAGCTATATATTCAATATTAATGGAGGATAATCTTATATATTGAATAACCAGAAGAAAAAAATCTGTACTTTTATTTATCTATTGTATAGTTAATAATATCTTCTTCTAATCACAGATGAAATGCTTGTGCAAACTTTAAAAATGCAGAAATAAAAAAATCACTCATAATACTATTATTCAGAAATAAAAGACATGTTCCTTATGGTCTTTAACAGATGTGAGTGTACGTGTGTATGTGTGTGTGTTTGTGTGTGTGTGTTTGTGGTGAGGGGGGGAAACTGAGTTTGCACGGTGATACAGAAAAGATGATATACAACATGTGCTTTGTATCTTCTTTATCGTTGGTATAGATCATAAACATTTTATCCTACCAATAAATTTAATTCTATAACATGCTTTTAAGTAGCTGCATAGTATTTCACCATTTAGATATGCCATCATTTATTTAACCACTCATCTAGTATTAGAGAAATATCCTTGAGGCTTTCAGTAGAATGGTCGGATGCAGTAGTGAAAACCAATAAATGAAACCAATAAATCCGTAGTTCATTCTTGGTGTCATTTGTTAACAGACTTTGTATTTCTGGCTGCCTTGGTTTCCTCAGCATAGAATTGAATAAACATTGTGAACTTTACTGATTAAACTTTTTATCTAACAGAAGGGTTAAGACTTCTACTCCAGGTTATGGATGCTTCAACACCGATGACCTATTCTTACAACTGAGCCAATTTCAGTGTAAAACTGTATATATTTTTTGGATTTAATTACTATGTTTCATGTTTTCATATATATTTATTCTTTGCAAAATTGCAAATTTATTTTCACATATATTTATTCTTTGCAATATTGTATATTTTTGTAATTTTACTTTTCTTCCATCATTTTAGAGATCATTTTAGAGACCATTACCCCTTCCTATATATATGCATTTTCTTGGCAGAGTGATATTATACCATCTTCCAAATACCCAGTCCTATAAATATACATACAGTTTAAACTATTGTGAATTTAGTCTAGAACCATAAAAACCATCTCAGGAGAACTTAAGTTAAAATCTATAGTCTAATCAGTAGAAATTATAAATTCTGAAAAATCTGTTTATTAAAGGAATGTTTTACATATTCAAAATATCATTGAAGAATATTTCACTTTTTATTTTCTCTGATATAATTAATTTATCAGTAAAACAAATTTTAGTTTGTCATATAAATGAGGACGAAATTAAAAAATAACATATTTGTGTTGTTTTCCTATGCAACATTCCAATTAATCATCAAAAACAGCTTTTCCAATTCTACTTTAATGACTATACAATGAAACTGAAGAAACATGCTGTTGCTTGAAAAGGTCATGCTCCTAAATAGGTTAAACATTTTATTTTTTATTTATTTTTTAAAAAATTTTATTTATTTATTCATGAGAAACAGAGAGAGAGAGAGAGAGAGAGAGAGGCAGAGACACAAGCAGAGGGAGAAGCAGGCTCCATGCCAGAAGCCAGACGCGGGACTCGATCCCGGGTCTCCAGGATCATGCCCTGGGCCAAAGCTGGCGCTAAACCACTAAGCCACCTGGGCTGCTGGATTAAACAGTTTCTAAAACAATGTTTATACTAGTAACACAATTTGCTCAGAAAATTCTTTTTAAAAATAGTATAAATGTAAATTATTATAAATTTGAAAGTCAGATTTTTTTTCTTGAAAGACAGATGCTTGAATTAATGAAGTTTAACTATATAAATGTGTGTGTGGGGATCCCTGGGTGGCGCAGCGGTTTAGCACCTGCCTTTGGCCCAGGGCGCGATCCTGGAGACCCGGGATTGAATCCCACATCGGGCTCCCGGTGCATGGAGCCTGCTTCTCCCTCTGCCTATGTGTCTCTGCCTCTCTCTCTCTCTCTCTCTGTGACTATCATAAATAAATAAAAATTTAAAAAAATGTGTGTGTGTGTGTGTGTGTGTGTAGGGGGGATTTGTGAACAAAAAAGAGCCACTCATACAAGAATATAATTGTTTTAAAATACACTTAGGTAAAGACTGTTTAAAATCCTTGAGGAAAAAGAGCCTGAATCATAATTCTTTATTACCTTTAAAATTTTAATTGCCTCTTTTAAAACTCCAACAGTATCATGTACTTGTTCTTAAAAAAATCCAAACAATTCAGATTTACAATTCCATAACCCACTCTTCTTTCACCAAGTGTGTTTTCCATTTTGTGAGCCTCTGTAAATACGGAACCCAGCATTGTGTGTTATACATGGTAGGCATTTCAACAATGTTAAATGGATGTAAATCCAGTAACCCCATCAGATTTTCATCATTGATATAGAATATATGGAGTCAAAAAAATTCTAAGAACACACTTGGTACAAGAAATTCACATTTCCTTAATTCAGGTTTTCAGGAATCTCTTAGATCTAAATAACATAGAAAGCTATGGATGGGATATCTGAAACATCATGAAGACTCCAATGAAAGATACAACTTTCCATCCTTTAGAAGGAAATTTAAAAGACTCAGGCACCTACACAAGTAGATCTGACTGTCAATATACACAGGTTCACCCACAGAGAAAGTAAAATTCCCATATGTTGCAACACTTGGCATCTGTGTACTTCCTTTTCCTATTTCATGCCATGTTTCCCTGGCCCTGCATACTGAATGCAGATTCAGTCTGAAGGGGAAAACTCCTCCAGCTGCTAATGTGAGGCCTCCCAGCACTATAACCATGAGATGATTCAGCACTGCTGCCTGTTTAGAGTTCTCCCTTGGGGGTGGATGTGGGTGCTGGCATGGCTTGCTGTGTGCTAGAAGCAGAGAACACCAGCAAACTGGGACAATTCAAGGACACTGCATAATTTCGGTAAGAGTTAAAAAAGGAGAAGCAGGACTCTGTTGCTATCCGATATGCCAGAAAGCACAACTTTCTTGTTGCATTTTCAGTTAGGAAGGAAGTGGAGGCAGAGAGTAAGGATGGAAAAGAATTTATTGGAATAACAGGGTTCACTTTAGAACTTGGAAAATGCTGAGGTATACAATAACAATTAAAGAAAGTAACAAAACAATTATCTCGACCTAAATATTCTTTAAAATTAAGCTTTTAATTTTTTCTTGTGTTCTGTAAATGTACATTTTCTGTATCCTAAAACTAAATTATAAACTTCTTGCAAGTAAAAATTGTGTTTTATTGTCTTTAGCAAGTAAATATTTTTGACATTGATTAAAAAAAAAAAACTATGTAAGGATAAAAGCTTAGGAAATTTCAGAGTTCTAGTACGCCAAAAAAAGTTAGAAGAGCTATTGCTAATGATTTATTTATTGATAGATCTAAGGCTTCTAGAAGCAGCTTATTCTCCATATATCATTATAATTGGGCAAAACTGATATGAGTATTAGAATCATGATATTGAATATTTAATACACTATATAAAAATAAACCAAAGTATCTTCAGAGAAAATTTTATTGCCATTTTTAAAATAACAGTGTTTTAGCATTTACCAAAATTATATATATACTCATACACAGTTAGGTTCAAAGTATATGGTAGACTTCAAGGCTCAGCAAACTTTTTTTCTGTAAAGATCCAGATAGTAAATATTTTAGGGTTGTAGGCTACATAGGATCTCCACCACAACAACTCAGATCTGCTACTGCAGTGTAAAAGAAGCCACAGACAACACATAAATGAATGACTGTTGCTGTTTTCCTATAAAACTTTATTTACAAAAACAGTCAGCCAACATATGGACAGTAGTTTGCCAATTCTTGAAGTAGATTATATATTATCAGAAGTAGCACTACATGGGATAGAGAAATGATAAATTAATATTTTTATAGGTAAGAAATATTCCTGACATTTTCAAGGTTTTTACTGATTCTTAAAAACAACAACAAAACCCATAGACTTAAGTAGCACATGAATCTTACCTGGTTAGGTATCCTCAGTGGGGGCCTTGGACCTCCAGGGTACCGAGGTGACATAAAAGGCTATTAAAGTAAAACAAATAAATAAACAAAACAAAACAAAACAGCACAATGTAAAATATAGATCTGAAAATAAACTGCTTTAAAGAATTTTTAAACTATATAAAACATAAATCAACCTACTTCCCTATGTGGCTTCTTTCAAGAGAATAAACGCTTTTAAGAAAAATTACCATCCTATTCTTTATTTTGTAGACTATCTGGAACATTTTCCAAAGAGAATATAAAAGCATAAAAAATGACTAAAGTAACTGAAGCAAAAAAAATTTAAATGTTAATTATTATTAAAATGACATTTAAATGGCAAAAAAAAAAGATTAAGGAGTTTAGGCAACAGAATCTCAGCAGACTTCAGGAGAGCTTTGTTGGCTGTATCATTATATACATTGGGTTTTGAACATATAGTTTGGACTCGTTATTAAGTTTGGTTATCAATTTCCTTTAATAATTTTACAGTTGTCAAATTTCTTCACCTTTTCTTTTGTATCTGTTTAAAATGGCAAAGAAATTTCTTTTCCATAGGTCCTTTGTGGTGAAAAGAGCTTTGGCTTTCCTTTTCCAAGTGTTTGTTATAATTCAGAATTGATTATAAATTTTAAAGTTGAAATTTCTCTGTGTATTTTAAGCCTTGGAAGTTATTAGCTGTGTAGTTTTAACAAAAGAAAAAATTTGTCGTATATTAAAATTTAAGTCAATTTATCTTGTTAGATAAATCAGATTTTTCTAAGATGTGTTGACTCTATCAGTCCAAAAAATGTCTGAAAAAAATCCTAAAAATGATTTTTAATTATCATCCAATGTTAAGTGGAAGAGTATTTTAGATCATTCTTATTTAGGTATCAAATTTTTCAAAGTAAATTCCTAACATTATGCAAAATTCCATTTTTACAAAAAAATTATATAATTTTGTTTAATTATATCACATGATATAATTACTTAAATTTAAGATTATTCCTTACATGTAACATAAGTAACCTGTCAACTCTACATTGTTGAATATCATGAAGTAAAATATTAAGAGTGAAGTAATGTAAATTAAGGATCAATTTAACAAAAGCTTGGGCAAGCCAAATCTATGATAGCTAACATAATTAAATTCCACATTTATAATATATTTTCTATAAACATTTTAGAAACTGAGCCTGTACTTCTTGGCTGCATTTTAAAAGCAGGGTTATTTTAAAAGGCAGCATCTAAAATATAAAATCCTAACAAATTTATGCTGTATGGATTGTTTCTATTTTATCTTTTGGAATACTTGACAAACCAATAAGAAGTACTTTAGAGTTTAACAAGCAATACAGTTTTTTGCTGAGTTCTTATTTGTTGGTCATACCATTATTAATTGTTTTTACATTTTAGTTTCCTGTTAATCAGATCATTTTAAATGAACAGAAAACACTGGATTATTTAGGTAATACTGTCATCATCTCCAGTTGACATGATAAAACTGATAGACTTAAATAGATAAAACTTAAATGATAGATCTAAAACTGATAAAACTTAAATGGATTTTCCAATTTCAACATTTGAAGAATGTTTAATTTTCATGTATTTTGGTCAAAGTTGTTTCTCTTCTATCCTTTCCAGACTCTATTCTAAATAGAATTAGTTAACTATACTGCCAACTAGAAGCTTATCCCAATGTTCATACTCTCTCTGTTATATTTCTAATCACCTAATTTCATTTATGGAACTGCCTTTTAAATTCTGGACTCATTCAAAAAGTTTAGTAACTAAATATTGTATCATTGGTCTTGGAATGTTTGCTTTTTCACAAATTGATGTTTTATGACATCATCATTAATCAAAAGTATATCAATTTAGTTTTGAAACGTGGAGAAATAAAAATAGGTTACTAGTAATTCCTATCTATAAAATTCACTTTTAAATGGAATCCAAGGTAAAAATTACGTAAAAATATTACTGAATACCAAATGCTGAGATAAACATTGAGATGGACCTTATTTTAAATAGAACATCTGAGATTTGCATATTCCTCTGAATGTAAAATGATGTTACAGTGTTAATTTAATGGACTATCTGAAAAGAGAAATTTCTCTAATTGATGATATTGTGAATAAATGTATTTTGATGGTACTGTCATACTCTCCTATCTGACTGTAAGGCCCCATAAAGGGACTACTGAGAGGAAGAGGCAGTGCATGTGCTACATGAGAACCTAAGACTGGGAGAGAAAAAGATTCTCTTTTTAGTTAATTTATGTCTTCTTGTATGCCCTTCTCCAAGCTCAAATTTACATGATTTTTGGAAAAAAAAATAAGAAGAAAGAAAGAAAAAGAAAAAGAAAAAAGAAAAAAAAGAAACTCATTTGTAAATTCCCATTGGTATCAATCCAGTTAACACAAAAATGACAATAAAATCTAGTAATTGAGATAAAAATCAACTACTTTTACCTAAAATACAAAGACTGCTATGGGAAAAGCACTTTTGGTATTGAATTAATGCTGTTATAAGCTGTTACTATTTAGGTTGATGGTTACCTTATTAGTTAATGCCATAGGTCCCCACTTGCCTACTTGTTGAGGTATAGACAACAGCAACCAAATCCGAAAGAGTCTGCATATTAGCAACTGAGAATATTCTACTAATATTTGTACTTTACCATTCATAAGCCAATTTCCTTTCAAATATAATTCAAGATATTAAAACTAGTTTAAATTCTTTAATGATAAAATACTGATCTAAGAGGCTGACTAACTGACAATATAAAGTATATCTATTGGCAGATATGTCCATAGTCTCTGCACTAATAGCCTGGGAAGAACAGGTTCTTCAAAAGAATTTTTGGCTATGGAATACTCTTTATATTTGGGGAAAAAAGTTTTTTTTAATAGCTTGGGCATTAAAAAAACTTGCCTGAAGGTGTCATTATGGTGAATTAATATTTCAACTGGAAAAAGCCTTTGCCTTAAAAAAGCTATTTATAATGTGTGTGCAAAAATCATTTGAAAAGGAGTCAGGGCCTGGGTTCTAGTTTTGCAATAACACTAATTAGCAGAGGGGTCTTGAGCTAAAAAAACGTTCAGGGCTTTAATTTTCTCAAATATAAAATGAGAGAGTTGGACTGGATAATCTCTAAAGTCCCTTAGAAAAATGAAAAACCAAACAACAAACAACAACAAAAAACCCCACCCAAATACAAAACTCCATGATTCTGTGTTAATTATCTCCAGAATTATCCTTAAGTATACAGATTTGTACACTGCAAACAGCTACAAATATTTGAAGTGTGTAGGGGTGGGGATATAGGCATATGCACCTAACTGACAAACCACATTTATCAAGGAGCTGGAGAAATGTATTCCTGTGCATTCCAGAGAAAAGGAAAACTAAATTAAAGAAAAAAAATATTCCAACTGATAGATAGATACACTTTGTTCAGATCAAAGGTCAATCATAAGACTAAAAAAACCCGAACTTATCAATTAAAAGCTATACTAGTGATTCTTTATTTTTTTAATTTAAATTTAAGTAGCCAACATACAGTACACATCATTAATTTCAGGTATAATAGAGTTCACTAATTTATCAGTCACATATAACACCTAGTGCTCATCATATCACATGCCCTCCTTACTGCCCATCACCCAGTTACTCCATCCTCCCACCAACCCTAGGGATTCTTTAATTCAGCAAGTGTATTTTCAATACCTACTAAGACACTTTGGGCTACAACATAGGACATTTCAGTGAACAAAGCAGATAAACATCACTGCCTTCTGATTAGGATTAAGGTTCCAGTCTTGTAATTAATAGGAGAAACAATTTTCTGGAAAAACTGTTTTCTCCATCAGTCCACTAATTCAAAGAAATAGAATGTTCTCTTCATCAAATGGCAAGTGTCAATGAAAACCCACAGAAAATAATATTTCAATCTGGTGCCTTCCCTCAGAAGTCATAATTACATCACCCTTACTTGATAGAACATGTAGTGCTATGAGTAAATGAAAACCAAGGCTATGCTTTTAAAAAGTTTTCTAAATTAGGCGAAACTCAAAGAGTCAGGTTCTTTATAACCCAAGATAAAATGAGTAGCACTGTTAGTATTCTGACATATGGAAACTACATTTATAGGCATAATTTCTCCTTTCTAAATGTTTCAGCTATCTGCCCAGAAAGAATGGGATATCCAAAAGTGAAAGGAATACAAACATATACAAAGCCAGAGAAATTGATAAAATTTTGTAACTAAATGAATGGGGGGAAAAAACACAAAAAACCTGTAACAGAAATACAAACCGAAGGTCCAGCTCGTTTCCTCTAAGTAGTCTTTTAGAGAAAAGATCATACCATTTAGAATCATAATTTATTTCAGAATGAATGTCATTCAATCTTAAAGGATTATTTTCCATTATACCAAGAATTATTCATGGAATTTTAAACTTCTGCTTCCCTAAAAGAGAGATTTTCCTTTATTCTTTGCCCTTTCTGCTAGTCTGCCTCTTCTTATTTGATCTTTCATAAACCCTTAGTGCTTTGTATCAACACCCCAAGAATTAGGAGGAACCAGCTCTTTCTCTTTCCTCACACTAGGTGAAGTCAGATTGCTCAGTAGGATTCTTTCCTTCTCTGAGGATCCCAAATGTTCCCAATGAAATTGTTTTATAAATGATTTGCCCATCCTGAAATTACAGGTGCTAAGAACCACTTTAAGTCCTAACTTTTATTTATTTTTTATTTTTTTATTTTATTTTATTTTATTTTTTTTCTAACTTTTAATACATAACATGATTTAACTGTACCTCTTAAATAACATATGGCTGAAATGTTAACTTTAATATTTTTTAAAAAATATTTATTTTTTTTGAGTATAGCTTTAAGTATATTTGAGTATAGCTTTAAGTATATTGAGTGTATTTGAGTGCCATACATTGTTACATTAGTTTCAGGTATACAACAGTGATTCCACAAATTTACACATTATGCTATGCTCACAAGTGCAGCTACCATGAATCACCATAATATTTTCTAACATTTTAATAGTTTTTAGAAAACACATAACTATGATTTAAAAACACCAGAATATTCTGTTTCTTGAGACTACCATGTACTCTCCTTTCTCTACCAAGTAAGTTTCTGCTAATCCCTCAAGGGACAGTTTAAAAGGTCACTTCCTCTTTTAAGAATTTCTATAGGCTTTGCTCCTTCGACTTCCTTAGCACTTTGTTCATGCTATTATCATAGAGGATTCAGGACACTGCAGTGTCATGTGTGTAATTATCTTAAAATCAAGGTAATTAATCCATAACGAAAAACTGGAATCCTTAAAATTGATATAGCAATATATAAATCAACTTATTTCTATCTCTGTTTCTCTTTTTTTTTTTTTTTTTTTTTTTTCAGAGGGAGAGAGGCAGGGTTTGAGGTAGAGGGAAAGAGAGAATCTTATATCTTAAGCAGGCTCCGCACCCAGTGAGAGCCCCACATTGGGATGGATCTCACAATTCTGACATCATGACCTGAGCCAAAATCAAAGTAGGACGCTCAACTGACTGAGCCACCCAGGTGCCCAAATCACCTTATATCTTATTTTAAATATTTCAACATGGCTTTTAGAAACTTTCAATTAATTTTTAAAGATTTTATTTTTAAGTTATCTCCATACCCAACGTGGGGCTCAGATTTACAACGCCAAGATCAAAGCCACTAAATTCCACTAAGTCAGCCAGGCACCCCCTAGAAACTCTTTAAATATAAGTCTCAGAGAATAAATTGATAATAAAGAAAATTTAAGGAACACCTGGGTGGCTCAGTCATTTGAGTATCTTCCTATAGTTCTGGTCATGATCCCAGGGTCCTGGGATGGAGCCCTGCATCCATCTGGAGCCTGGAGCCTGTGTCGGGGTACCTTGCAGCGGGGAGCCTGCTTCTCCCTCTGCTCCTTCCCCTGCTCATGCACCCCCCCCCCGAAACAAATAAATAAAACCTTTAAAAGAAAATTTAAAATCACTAAAAAATAAGTTTCTTTAAAATGCCACTTAAGCATTTTCTATATACTATTTATATACTATATATACCACATACTATTTTCTATATATATATTTTATTTTACAAGCACAATTTAGAACAAATCAGTGATGAAGAGAAGAATAATATTGATTTCTTTAGAATGGACATTTAGAACAGTGTACTCTTATGAAAGAAGTCTGAGGTCATGTTTCTAAAACACAATTTTGAGACTTATGTAAAGTAACTGAACTTCTTTGAGGACTAAATTATTCTGTGAAATTTGCTTCTAATTTTTGAAGAAAGAGTATTTTAAAATGACTTGAAAGAACCCAATTATCAAGTTTAGGAAAATATGAACAGACAATTTAAAAAATGAACACTCACTTAAAAGATGACTTCATCGGAATTACTCAGTTGAAGTTTATAAGTTTCATACTATACAATTATAATAAAATCTGGCTTATAAAATTTTATTTGAGTGTAATTTTTGGACACATTTTATGGCAGAAAATTTTAAAGTATACTAGGTCAATCTCCTTACTATGTAAAAGGAAACCAAAGACCAAATTTCTTTTTTTTTTTTTTAAAGACCAAATTTCTTAATTGCCATTTTAGTTTTCTTACAGAGAGAACATCCTGCTACAGTAATACCTTTATAGAATGAAGGCACATACACACACTTCATTCTTATGACCAACTGACCATAAATAAATTGCCTGACTTGGCACTTCCTCCTTGGCCCCCAGCAACTGTACAACAATTCACTTGATGCAGAATTCTTTACCCTTGCTACCACTCAACCAGGAAAAGTTGAAAAGGCAGTGGTATTTTCAGGTAAGCAAGTTAATTTGCATATAAAGCACTAATTAGCATGCGCTTCTGATTCACTGAACTAAGAAATGCGACAACTGAAATAAAATAAATTTAGTAAGCTCTAGTTCTCTTTTCTTAAACATTTTTGGCAGAGTTTTGATAATATATGTTGTCTTTAGTCCACTTATTAGTGTTCTTAAGTCACATGTTAAAAGGCAATATTTGATGAGTAGGGAACAGTGATGAATGGATGCAGTATTATTAGAAGAGTATCATCATTATAATCAAACTGTTCATTATAATGTACTTATAATGAGGTTCATGAGGAAGGAAAAGAAGCAGTTAGCACATTCTAAGAGAGAACGTAGAGTTGTATTCAATAAATATTTGATTGTTTCCATAGTTGGGTCATTGACTAAGTGAATGAATAACACTGATGGAAGATTTAAAAAAATAGCAAAAGATGCAATGAAGTTTGGTTCACTTGTATAAAATCTCACCTGACCGAAGTGTCTTGTTAAAACTAGGTGGTATCTATTGCGACTGTAAACAGTAAGCCACAGTATTAGCATAATTAATCTGGTTTGTATAGTGAGTATATGCTTATCAATTGTGTATAGAAGGAAAATTCTGTTTGCATAAATAGGATAATTTATATTTTCCAGAGGACCTCATAAAAGCAGGTAAGGGACAAAGTATTGACCTGAAGTAGTTACTGAATTATAATTAGATTATCCCTATCAACAACACCTAAGGAAATTTATAATTTAAATGACTATTAAGGCTTTTTACCCCCCTCCTACTGCTTTCAGGCTTCTATTTTTAGACTTTATTTATTTATTTGAGACAGAGAGGGAGAGAGTGTGTGCAAGCAGAGGGAGGGGTGGAGAGAGAGGGAGAAGCAGACTCCCTGCTGGGTGGGGAGCCCCGTACAGGATCATGACCCAAGGTGAAGACAAATGCTTAACTTACTGAGCCACCTGCTTTCACATTTCTTTAGCTATTTCTGGGGTGCCAGGGCTGAAAAAAATGTTTCTTAGTTTTACAAACTAGCAGTTTTTGGCATAAAAGGATGTCAGGTTAATTTACATGATTTGGGAAAAAAAAAGTATGTTACCTTAATTGAACTTTTCTTGAAGCACAGACCAGCCTTGAGAAGTGCTATCAATTCCTTATTGCAGTTCATCTCTTAGCTGTCTAATACAGTGCTGCGTTTATACGAAGGGCCCTACCTCCTCTTTTTGGACTGAAATATATTCAAAGGGAGATAATCCTCAGATCTCAGAAATAACATTTTTAAGCTTACATATTTTCTTTCCATTAAAAAAAGGCTCAGTATTTGAGTAAGAACATGAAACATTCTGTCTTCTTATCATATTGTTTTTAGCACATAACCATCTTCAGTCCAAATCTGTAAGAAAATGGTTTTTGCTAAGAAGTATTTTGCTTCCATCACTGTTTAGGCAAAAAATATAAGATGCAAAGTGACATACAGGCAGAAAAGAATATATTAATTACATAAATATCAAATAACTAGCTCACTTGGTCCTGTGCAGATATGACTTTAGACAGATTTACTCTTTCTTCTGATATTTTTGATGTGCAGTTTAGGCAGACACAGGGAGTAAGACACAATTCCATTACATGAAAATTATTCTAGAAGATTTCAAGGGAACAACTTCTTCCAAACAAAATTTTTGGAAATGACAAATAAGGTAGGTTATAGTTATTTTTTTATAGTCTTGGAAAGGTAATAAAAATATGTTCACAATATTAGATTTTACCCAAAGCGTAAACATTCTTTTAATCACTAAATATTACCTTTTATTCATTCTGTGTCCATTTTTTTAGTGAATTCAATTCTCTTTACTGTACATATTTTCCTATATAGACCTCTCTCTCTCTCCTTTTTTATTTTATTTTTTTAACAGAGGGAGGCAGGGAGGGGCAGAAGGAGAAGGAGAGACAGAATTTTAAGCAGGTTCCATGCCAGTGCGTAACCAACTTGGTGGGCTTGATCTCACAACCCTGAGATCATGACTGAGCCAAAATTAAGATTTGGATGCTTACCTGACTGAGCCAGCCAGGCACACCTGATATAGATTTCTAGTCCCTAATTTTCTGTTCCCTATTTCACTTAGAAGTAAATCTTTTTTAATTGTGCTAACTTTCTTGAACTCATGTGCTATCTATAATAATATTATTGAGAATATTATTTTGAAATATCTTTGGTGTTGTGACTTCTGCATTTCACTACAACCATCTTTCATATAGTAAAAATGCTCACATATTTTAATTTTTATAATTCCATGAGATGCTTCATGAGTTTTCTGTAGAAAAGTAATGAAGCATAAATTATACATCAAATGAATTTCGTCAAAGTTACTTTACAATTCATGTATCTTAATTTGTTTAGTTTCTTTTCTGTTTTCCATAAAAACCTCCATCAGACATTACTGACACCCCAGTGGATAAGACACTCTTGATTAACATATTTTAATTCCAACTAGTATTAAACTAATTTAGCTCACAAAATGACACACTTGTGCTAGCGCATTCTGCTGATAAGCATAAATATGTAGCTTATCTCCCATACATCTTAGATATTCTATCATCATCAACACTTAATTAAAATAGCTCATATAAGATAACTGTAAAGTATTACCAGAGCCAGCTTCCTAGATGTTATTTTTGTAAAGCTAATCCAATTCAGCACAGACTTATAAGCAGGTTTGATTCTTTTGATATGGATTTAGTCTAAGCATCAAAATTGCTCACTTACATTATGGGCCTTTTCAAGAAGATGAGACTATTTCTCAAGCCTTCATTACATATATTAGAGGCGTGTGGCAGTGGACTTCTGGATTGTGAGTGAGGACCATGCTATCTGCTGTCTAATAAGCTATAAAAGTTGGAAAACACTCTACCAAAAACTTTAATAATTTGTTTTAGACCAATTTATATTTACAAATACACAGAGACACATTTTTATTGTTATTGTCTGTGAGGTAAGTAGCTTGAGTCCTACATAAGCTGAATCTGGCTCTGTGCTACCTTCCACTACTGACTGAAGTCCCAGACAAATCAACCCAAATTAATGTATTTAAAAAATTACATTATGGGCATGAAAATACATATTTGGGATTGATAATTTAGGATAAAGTACTACCTTATAAAAGAAGCTGTAACAATAGTTTTTTAAAATCACCCTTACTTTTTTCATTAAAGAATGCAAAAGTATTCTATTCTTCCTTTTCCCTATTTTACATTCATCCTTCCATGTAAATTTGCCCCATAGGAGAGAGGTACTTTAATTTACCTAAATGTACCATCGGGGGGAAAAAAAAAGAGAAAGAGAAAGAATGAAAGAATGCTGCTTTTCTCTTATCCTTCTGATAATATGGTAGGGAAGATTCTACTGATTAAGTCTTTTCAAATTCTCAAATAGCAGTAAGAATGTTAAATAAACTGGCCTGTGGTCTTGGTCTTCTAATACAAGTGACAAATCATATATATATTGATTTTCTTTAAAAATGAAATGACATTCTCATATTCACTTGGTTAACTTACCTATAAACATAAAATCTTTATTTATTTATTAATATTTAATTTATTTATTCATGATAGACATAGAGAGACATAGCTCCTCTATGCCACTGCCTCAGATTAGACATAGTATTCCTTCACAGGTCAGGGCTAGGTCATAATATACTGCCCTGGTGATCATGCCACTTTGCCAATGGTCTTTAAAAGGTATAAAGAAAAAATAAATAAATACTAGAAAACCGAGTTTTTTGTTTTACATATCATTTTCTTTTTTTAAAAAAAGATTTTATTTATTTTTTCATGAAAGACATAGAGAGAGGCAGAGACATAGGCAGAGGCAGAAGCAGGCTCCCTGAGGGGAGTGTGATGCGAGACTCAATTCCAGGACGCAGGGATCATGACCTGAGCCAAAGGCAGACGCTCAACCATTGAGCCACCCAGGCGTCCCCACAAAAATCTATATTTAAAGTTATACAAATCATGTCTAAACTTTATAGAATAGTCTTTCTACAGAACAAGTTTATAGAAATTGTTAATGCACCAAAAGTCTATATTGAAAATAGAGCTTACTAATTTGACTAATGCTAGAATGTATAAAAAAAGCAATAATGAGAAAATTCAAATTGCACAAAGTGATTTCTCCATCTCCAATTTAAAATATACATTTTGATATACAACTTAAATAGATATATGTACATAAAGTTGATAAGACAATTCGAATGGAAAATATTTACTGATGTCAAAGTAATGTATATAATATAAAAACGATAGAAAACAGGTAGTATTCATGTTTGCAAGCACTTGAAGTAATTAATTTCTATTTTACTCTTTCTTGAAAAGTATCCTACTGTTCCCATTACTCTATTCCCTGGCATTCTATCTTATACTCAAGACTATACCTGCTTGCTGGGTATAACGCATGATACCTGGCAGTAGCCCATATGCTCCTCTTCAAGGCACCAGCAGGCCGGTTTTCTTTGTTCCTCAGCAGGGATGAACAGTTTATAATAGCCAACATTTCATTCCCAGCAGCATTTCTTTGGCCTCCTCCCCTTTCCCTCCATCCACTTCCTCATCTCTCGCTTTCCCTTTAGAGCAAAACTCTGAGTTGGGCACAATTATTGTCTCCAATTTCTCTCTTCCCAGTTTATCCTGAATCTACTTTTATTAGGCTTTTATGCCCATCACTCCACTGAAACTGGCCTTATCAAGGCCACATATTGCCTTCTTGTTAAATCCAACGGTCAACTGCCAGTCCTCAAATAATTTAAACTATCAGTAGCATTTGACACGGTTGATTATTCCTCTCCTTGAAATCCTCTCTCCACGTGGCTTCCAGAATGCCACATTGCCTGGTTTTCTTATCTCTGGGACTGCTCCTTCTCATTTTTCTTTGGTGGTTCCTCCTCATCGCCCAGACTTCTTGACATTAGAATGCACTAGGTGCATTCTAGAGCTCTTTGTCTCTATCAATACTCATGATCTTGATGTTCTCATTCAAGCTTATAGCTTTAAATATTAACCATATGCTAGTAACTCCCAAATGACTCTAGCCCAAGCCTGAACCACAAAACTGCAGACTGATATTCTATTCCATACTCAACATCTCTTGAATATCTCATAGCCATCTTAATCTTACCAAGTTCAAAATTAAGCTTCTGGTATTCCCCCTCATACCTCTTTGCGGAAGTCTGATCTACACGAGTAAATATCAATTCCATTCTTCCAGCTGAATTAAGTCCAAAGCCTTGGAGTCACCCTTGATTTGTCTTTTTCTCTTACAGCACATATCCAGACCATCACCAATATCTGTTGGCTTGAGTTTCAAAATATACCTAGAATCCAAGCACTTCTCACTACTCTTATTACGTTAGCCTAGGCCATATCTCTGGTCAAAAGTTTGCAACAACATCCAAACTGGTCTCCCGGTGTCTACTCCTCCCTCCTGTAGACTAAACTCAACATAGTATCCAGAATAACTGTTAAAATGCTCCACTCAGAGTAAAATCCACAATTCCTACAGTGACCTATAAAGTTCTACGATGTGACTTTCTATTATCTAGGACTTCGTGTAGAACTAGTCTCCCCAGTGGACACTACGCTTTAGCTACCTAGACCTACTGTTGTACCTGGAAAAAGCCAGTTACGCTTTGAACTCAGGGGCTTTATACTTGCTTGTCCCCAGATAGCATATGCTTGTTCTCTCACTTTTTTTAGATCTTTACAAAAAACGGCAAGTTCTTGATGGGTCCTTCTCTGGCCACCCAATCTAAATCTTTGGCAATAATGCTTATTTTCCTTTTAGGTCTCATTTTTTCTCCCTAGCCCGTACCACAGTCTAATATATCATATTTTTAAAAATAATTATTTATTTTGTTACTATGTCCCTTAATAGACTCTAAGTCCCATGTGGGCAGGGAATTCTTTTAATCTTTTTCTTTCTTTCTTTCTTTCTTTCTTTCTTTCTTTCTTTCTTTCTTTCTTTCTTTCTTTCTTTCTTCTTTCTTTCTCTTTCTTTCTTTCTTTCTCTTTCTTTCTTTCTTTCTTTCTTTCTTTCTTTCTTTCTTTCTTCTTTTTCTTTCTTTTCTTTTCTTTTTTTTCTTTTTTTCTTTTCTTTTTTTTTTAAATTCATAGGGAGAGCAGGTGGCCCAAGGTCAGGTCTAGGCAGCCTGCCCTGGGATTTCACCCTACTTCATAGGCCCCAGTCATATCTCCAGGAGCCTGCCTTTCACCGAGTTGTATGCCTGCAGACTTACTCTTTCAACCTTCACTCCTCACCCCACCAACTTCATTGAGTTGCAATAAATGTTTGCTACTGTATGTCATTAAGCAATCTTTGCCAATGGTTCTCAAATTTTAGTTTGCAAGACTCATCTGTTAGAAATGAACAAACAACAACAAAAACACAAAAGATTTCTGCCTCACTCTCTACCCCCAAGAATTCTGATATTCTGGAAGCTGGCTGACTTCTAGCACTCTCGTGTCAGTACTACACAGAACATACTTGGAGGAACATTGTTCTTAGCCTTTACCCCTTAGATTTCCTATAAACTATCTAGTGGTGGGCCAGTTAAAGGTTCACTCACTAAATGTGGCTACCATTTGCTTTTGTAGATAAAGTTTCCCTCAAACAG
The DNA here is from genome assembly GCF_003254725.2 of Canis lupus dingo. Classification (NCBI taxonomy): domain Eukaryota; kingdom Metazoa; phylum Chordata; class Mammalia; order Carnivora; family Canidae; genus Canis; species Canis lupus. Next base: position 25,735,681 of record NC_064245.1, on the reverse strand, counting down.
TTTTGTTACAAAACACTCCAAAACACTCCAAAACAGTGTCCAACACTGCTTTTACACCAGAAGGGCACTACAACAACAGAATTGAGGAGTTGTAACCTCAAAGTCTCCAAAGCCTAAAATATTTATTCTCTTTTTACAGAAAAAGTTTGTCAACTCCTCATACAGATACAAGATAAATTATTTCAGAACACCACCTAGTGATAAGCTATCTTTTAAAAAAGCTTAAGACATCCTAATGTATACCTAAGACAAATCTATCCCACCCATGTAGGGCATTTGTAATATATGTCATAATTCATTCTTTTCTTTATTCTTCCTTATAAGTGTTTTATTTATTTAAGTAATCTCTACGCCCAACCTGGGACTCGAACTCACAACTCCAAGATCAAGAGTGGCACATTCCACCAACTGAGGCAGCCAGGAGTCCCACCCATCCTTATCCTTAATTCCCCAAAGGATGGTGACCATTTTTTTTTCTGTAACCAACATTAAATAAAACTAAAATTGTTATAAATTGCCTTTGTATATTTGCAATTTACTATACATTCTACCCCCCCCACCCCAATAGCTATAATAAAAGCTGAAGCACTCTGGGAAGAATTTTCAATAATAAGATTTTTTCAAAAGAAAGACTCTTTTTTCGAATTAGCTGAAAAACAGCTCTTATTAAAGATGTGATTTTAAAATATGATATTTTATTGCTTCATACTAAATATCCTAACACCTTTAGTTACCAGATGCAGCATTAAAGTAAAAGGAAAACCAATATTGGTCTAGGATGGCCAAGTTACCTTTTCCTAAATATTCATTTTGATAAATAAACAAAAAAGTAAGGTTTCTAACAGGAGGGATCCCTGGGTGGCGCAGCAGTTTGGCGCCTGCCTTTGGCCCAAGGCGCGATCCTGTAGACCCGGGATCAAATCCCACGTCGGGCTCCCGGTGCATGGAGCCTGCTTCTCCCTCTGCCTGTGTCTCTGCCTCTCTCTCTCTCTCTCTCTGTGACTATCATAAATAAATAAAAAATTTAAAAAAAAAAGGTTTCTAACAGGAAAAAGTTTCATTCCATTCTACTAAGAAACCCATGTAGACTCTGAAGCCCTGATATTCTCTTCTTTGCTCTCTGTCCCTCTAGTTAATGCTGTAGGATCTTTAGTTGTTTGAAACTGCAATTTTTTTAAAAAAGCCTACTTAGTTACTCAAGCTGAGCAGTTTTAATTTGTTCTAATAGTTGAGGCCAGAAAAACTATTACCACAACTGCAGGAAAGCATTATCAAAGCCAGCAGCTGTCAGCCACCTTTATTTTTTTTTAGGCTGCTTTTTATCTTTGTACTAAAGAAAGACTTGTTCTATTTTCAATATTTAGAATCTCTGTTCTTTAAAGATTCAAAATTACATTTTAAAGAAAATTAAACTTAATTTTTATGTCTTGAACTTTGATAAATAAGCAACCTTCCCCACCTCTACTCCCCAAATCATGGTGTATTTAACTCTGAAAAACACTTATTTTTAATGTCTGGATTTTTAAACTGTATATACTGACAATATTATCGTTCAGTAAGTCAAGTCTACTTGAGATTTTCAGTACCCTACTCATTCAAACTAAGATAGGATATACTAATTTTTTGGCTTATTATCTAAGATTGGAGATTCTATTTACAACTTCCAGGGAGAGGGAAAGGAAGTTTCTACTGGTTTAGAGAATTTCCTAAAATTAACTGCAATAGGCCATGGTCAGGAAGGATAAGAGGAAAAGAAAATCAATGGGAGTAAAGGCAATACCAAGATTAATAATGAAAGGGAACCGAGAAAGCATGTAGACCATTTAAGTAAACAAGGTAAAAAGGATGTTACTGATTATAGAATAATTGTATAAAAGTTTACATAGGAATAGCAGAGCAGGGGTGCCTGGGTGGCTCACTCAGTTAAGCATCCAACTCCTGATTTTGGCTCGGTCATGATCTCAAGGTCATGACATTGAGCACTGTTAAATGCTCCACAATCAGCAAGGAGTCTGCTGGAGTCTCTCTCCCTCCCCTCTACTTGTGCACGCATGTGTGCTCTCTCTCTCTCAAATAAATAAATAAATCTTTAGAAAGGATTTTATTTGAGAGAGAGAGAGAGAGAGAGAGAGCACAAGCAGGGGAAGCAGCAGAGAGACAGGGAGAAGTGGGCTGCCCGCTGAGCAGGGAAATCTCTACAGGGCCCCATCCCAGGATACTGGGATGGTGACCTGAGCTGAAGGTAGATGCCTAACCAACTAAGCCACCCAGGTGCCCCTAAATAAATAAATTTTTTTTTTTAAAGAAGGAATAGCAGAGCAGATGAGTATACTGAGTTATGAGAATATCTTCAAAACATAGGACTTATTTCCAGAAACAAATTAAATACCAAACCACCTCAAGAAACATTTAACCAAAGCTTGTAAATGTTTTTCCCTTTTTAGTTTCAAGATCATTTGATTGTTAAATTAAATAATCATTTTTTCTCATTTTTTGATTCATTTTGATCCTTTCTTTTAAAATATCAAGTACAGTGTATTACCCTGAGCTTTGTTGTCTTCATTGTTTTATGAATGTCATGCATACTGAGCTCTTTCTGTCAGTAACAACAGCATGGAGAAAAGGGAAGGTTTCTTTCATTTTTCATTCTTCTTATTGTATTATTATTATGTCAAAGCATTAGGTCAGCTTGTTACAGTGCAGTCTTGCTAAAAATAGAACCTTTGGAAAATACACCCTGAACAAGGAGAGACGTCTGCAAACCACCACTAGATGGCAAAGCAGCTTTCCCATTGCTAACATTATGCCAGCAAACAAAATGTGACTTAAAACCTGCTGCAACTTGTTGTCTACAGTATCCGTTTCTATCAATTCAGACTTTAAAATATGGATGATCATCTCAGTCTGAAACTAAATTGCTTGGTATGTTCTATCTTCAACAAATATTTATAATCTTATTGATGTAAAACTTTACATTTATAACCCAACATCAAAGTATTACTAGTTTTCAACAATTACAGTTAAGAAAATTAACAATCTAGTGAGTAGAGTACAGTAAATTTATCAAGATAAAAATCAAAACAAAACATAATACATGGTAAAAATGAGCCAAAGGGTATAAAGTGCTCAAAAATTAGGTATTTATAAGCATATCCCACATTAGTTATATACTCAAAGGATGTAAATTAGCACTTATTAAAAGATTATGTTTTTAATATAAGATATGGATATGTTTATCTACAGTGACAAAAAACAAAATAGATTTTTCTACTTAAAAGCTTTCTTGTGGTAAAGACCAGAAAGGAGGAAAAAACAAAGTATTTTCACCTCCCTCCCAAATTTTCTTGGTTGAAATAAAAAATGCCCATTTCTTCAAGGTAGTATACAAGTAATGGTACATTCACAGGAGAAACTTTCTTGTTACCCAAATCTGTAAAATGACAGAACTTCATAAGGTGACAAATAGTCTAATTTCTTTAAACACAAAGGAAGAACTTTGTTTTATTTTATGCATTTTACTAAACCATTTTTATGGTTATACATAAGAAGAAAATCTCATTGGTTCAAGGAACACTACTACGTATTCAATAAATTACAGGAACCACAATTTGCCTGTCTTTTGATAATAATAAGAAAATGAATAAATAGAAGATTGATGCTTTTAATACATAATTAATATCTTGGCATACAATGAAATTTCACATACAATTCTAGCGTGGGGACAGGAGACTCAGAGTATAGACTCAGTTCTGATTGCCTACCACGTGTACTTCCACCATAATAATGCATTTTCTTCCAATAAAACTACCAAACTCTAGTTAGAACAGTGGCCACTTCTACTGCCTCCCCTGGACCCAGGAGCAAGACTTCTCAATTTAAGTAAGCTGCTCTGAAGTCATTCACCAGTTCCGGAGTAGGTAGGTCACTTTGAAAATTTATAGGATTTTGTATACAAATTACTCATTCGATAAAAGACTCCAAGTAAATAAATATGTGTCTTATTTTAAATGGCTTTATTTTATTAAATTGATATGTCCTTTTGCATGATCTACTATTCCCATTGATTTTACTTAATTGGTCTAGTATTCAACAACAGAGGCTCTTCCATTTCAGTAAAGATGTCAAAGTTTAAGTATGAACAATATTAATATCTGTCACAAAAAGACACTACTCTAAATTTTACAGTATAATCACCTAGTGTGTAAAACTCAGAATTATTGAAGCCAGTGCTTTATGTGCTAATTACAAACTCTTCTTTTTTTTTTTTTTTTTCAAATTCTTCTTTCTTTAGTTTCGTTTTATTTTATTTTATCACATTCTGATAGGCTCAATTCTTTCCTGGCCTCGTCCCATGCCAGTTGACCCCACATAAGCTTTGAATTTCCTCACTAAGAATGGGAATTCAAAACTATTCTCATTCTGGATAAATTCTTGGAGGTTAATATTCCTTTTGGAATTGAATTAGAAACTGGTGTTTGGACTTGAATTATGATTGTTTGCTGCTATTTATAGTCATAGAAGTCAGCTACTCTTCATTAACAACAGGCATTACAGCCAGAAGTACACCAAAGTATAGACCAATCACTGTAGGAAACCAATGCTGATATTTAGGAAATATTTGAATAGACCAATCCCATCATTATATGTACCCAAAAGATAATAACATCTTTTTTTTTTTTAAGTTTGATAGTATGAGTTGTTCAATATTTCAAAGAGGTATTATTTCTAGGGAGACTGGAATTAATTTTGTTGAATAGGGAAAAAGAATATTTGGGATTAGCTAGAATGGTCTCCCTGTATAAAGAGGAGTGACATATGTAACTTTTTCTATCTTCTGTCTCTCCTAATTTAGTTAAAACCATTAAAACTTTCCAGAGGTCCAAAGAAGGAACCTAAGGATGATCCTTGATTCTTCCAATTCTTTCTTTCCTACCCCAAATTTGGTTTATCAACTAAAGCCTATCAAACATAATTATGAATTACTTACTTCTTCCTTTCCAATCTTACTGCCACTACTCTTCTATAGGTCTACAAAGTTTCTTCCTTGGGCTACTTAACAATAGTCAACTGATTCCCTTGCATCACTCTCTTTAACAAGTTCTTTATCTTTCAAGTGTTAATGTTTTTGAAATTCAGTTGCATATCATCTTACTCTCTCATTCTGTATTTTCTTGCTGGATAATTAACCTACCTCCACCGACTCAAGTGCTCTTACTACAATGGTAATCCTGCAATTTTTATCTTTAGCCTGGATCAATCACTTTGGCTTCAAATATAACTAACTATATAGGTCCCAAAGGAACCTCATCTATCCCACCTCAAACCTACTCCACTTTTTGGTCTCTATCTTAGAAAATAAAATTCCCATCTGTCCAAGTTGAGACAGAAACCAGGGCACTATTCTTGAATTCTTTTGCTCACACCCTCTGCATTTGTCTCTTAAATCTGCTCCTCTCTCTCCACACCCACTGCCTTCAGACCATCATTAAATCTCACCTAGATCACTGTACCAGCCTCCTGCATGGTCTCCCTACCTCCAGACCTGTCCCTCTGCAATTCTGGCTACATTGGAGTGATTTTTCTACAAGTACAAATATTAACATGCTTCTCTCCTGCTTGAAATCCATCAATCGCTTAAAACTGCCCTTAAGATCAAGTTCAAACTCTTACCTGACCTACAAGCTCTTCAAGGTTCCTCTGGAGCTTCATCACTAGCCACTCTCTCTTTAGCTAAGTAAACTCCATTGTTTTTTTTTGTTTGTTTTGTTTGTTTTTTAAATATTTAGTTTCTCTCTTCTCCCCTCTGGGCTTTTGGAAATTCTTTTCCCTCTTCCTATACTATTCTTTCTCTCACTCCTTGCCTCTTTGCCTAACTCATCTTTGGATGCCAATCGAGATTTCATTTATTATTTTAACAATATTTCCCTGACAATGACTTCCAAAGATTGGGTTTGTTGGCCTTCTGATTTGCTCTGAGAGCACAGTCTCTACTCAATACAACCATCTTCTTTCTAGACTCCAATTGCTTGTCTCTCTCTCCTTAACCACAATGTATGTTTTTTTTTTTTTTTTTTTGAGGGCCTCTATACTTTTGCTTACATTGTTCCCACCTTTTTTTCCTGGAAAACTTTCCAAACTACTCTCAACTTCATTCATGTAGACTCTGCAGCTCTTCTTCTAGGCTGTCACAGAATATTACCCTTGATTCTGTTACAACACATAGCTTGTTATATTACAGTTATTTATTTTTAATAATGCCTCTTGGCTAGACAATGAGCTTCAGAAAGGTATATATTAACATACTCATTTTTAGATGCCTGCCACAGTGCTTGGTATGTAGTAGTTCTTAAGTATGTATCCCACTAGAATAATTAAAACAAAGTTAACTCTGTTTCAACTACTCTTACCCAGAATTAGGCAGAAGACAGATAAGAGGAGAACAGTTCATTTTATAAAATGTGAACATAAAAATGTATAGGTTAATACATCTTTGTATTAATCCTGGAAGTATTTTGCCTCTTTCTCCACCCACCCCTCTTTTTAAAAGTGCCATTTAGAGAGCTTCTACTAGCTCTTATATGTAAATAAACTCTTTTGATTTACTCCCTAACTCTAATTCATCCTTGGCAAGAGAAATAGAGCATGAGAGAAAAAAAAAATAAATGAGCTAAAAATATTTTATGAATAATGATCAATTATGAACTTTAAAAGGTAAATTCTATGGCAGAAGTCCAGAGAGCCTTGATTTGAATCCCAACCCTGTCATTTTCTGACTTTGTGCAAACCATTTATCTATCAAGCCTTGGTTTTTCCATCTGTGCAATAATAATAATAATAATAATAATAATAATAATACATACTTCATGCTTAGGGTTATTGTCAGAAGTAAGACTTTATGTAAAATATTTAGAATAAAGCGTGATATACAGTAAGCAGTTAATAAGCAGTTTGCTATTATTATTATCTTAAATATTGTTTAATTAATAATTAAATTAATTATTAATAATTAAGAGTTATAACATGTTCCCAGGTTATAAGAAAGGGCCCTTAAGACAGAATATGAGTTCTAAAAGACATTTGAATATTCTAGACCACTTCAGTATTAATATAGAGTAGCTGTCCAAATAAGCATATCCTAAAGGACTTTACATTTCAGAGTTGGTACTAGGTTCTAATTAAGACTTTTGTGTTCAATTGCTGTAACTATGGAAGATTTTATTCCTCTATTTTCACATTTATAAGTACACTGATCTACCCTGTAATGATGGTATGAATCAACTAATAAGTGACTGTTAGGATTTTGAAAATACAAAAATACTAAAGTGACAAATCAGTTTGTAAATACCTAATGTAATTCACTAAAAATATAGCATATTACATTAATTCCCATAATGCCTTCCAATTCTAGTTCTTAACTACGTTCTTGCTAATTTTCTCAAAGGATGTTATAAAAAATTAACTATGAAGTATAAAAAAAAGAAACTTCAGAATCTTCAGAATTACAGCACATCCGTACTGTAAAAATCATTATCATCATTGCTAAAATAAATGGTCTTGTTGAGATTTTAAAATACTAGCACATGTATTTTAAAATCCAATTTTAAAATGTCATATAATAATATTAATAACAATTCTAGCTTAAAAGCCAAAAGGATGATTATCAAAATATTTTGATTTATCCTATGATTTTGATAAATGAAAAAGTATGATTTAGCCATATTTTGAAAGTACAGCCAAATCTTGATTATCTTTAGTTCATGGAGATCTGGATAGCTGGGGGAGTTAAAATCCATCTATCATTCCAGAACTTCATCTTTAGCCTCTTCTCCCACCACATCTTTACCACAGTTAACTTAATGGGCCAGTTTGCATTTCCACTCCCTTTCTTTCTTACTTGAAGAAGGAAATGCCAAAATAAATAAGTGAATAAAAATTTGACAACAAATAAAACATAGGAAGGAAGGGCTAATCTATACACTTGATAAACAATCTCTGAATATCAAGAGTTGGCTGCACATATTATGTTTTCCTTTTAGAATTATAACAGCCTCATTCTCCTTCATATCTTTAAATAAAATCAAGCAGGAGTTCCTATGCCTTAACATTCCTAGTCAGAGTTTCTCTGAGTACCTGAAAGAACCCTGGTGGTACAGGACCTACTGGCATGCCATCTCCTGGGGGAATGTTTCCTAGCACTGGGCTGGGAGCTGCTGCAGCACTCTGCAAAGAATAAAGGAGAAACAAACCTATATCATTACAGCGAAGGCACAAAACCAAAGACTAACGATAATAGATTGTAGGAAGGGAAGGTTTTCACTCCCCCGAAAAAATACTGGTACTTTCTCCCACTTCAGGGGTAAACCAAGATACAACAGTTAGTTTAGTATATGACTAAGTAACTTGGTTTAAGCAAGTCTTTTAAAAACTTTTTGAATCATAGGATTTTAATAAGATGGTCTATTTGAATGATAAAATGCAAATAATAACATGACAAAAAGATAAAAGTTTAAGTAAATGCTTTATTGAAGGCACAGGCATCTGAAATGACAACATCAATAACAAATATGTAAATATATAGGTAGTAAGTCTGAAAATGGTGGGTACAGAAGTTGGAAAAAAGAACTCTTCTTAGATTATGCTTTTCTGTGTCATAAACATGTACAATTAATTTTCTGCCTATAGGTGGTAACACATTATTCAATTTCTGATATACTACAACTGGAAGCCAAAATATAATTGATAGCAAAAACAGGGTGTGAGGATGAAAACGTAATTAGGAGACTGAATAAAAGAAAAGAATTAGATTTAGACAGATTAGTCTCATATAAACAGATTATGAAAAAAACAGAATGAAAAACTCAGTCTATTTCACTTATAAAATGTTTCATGGAACCCTAGAGCTTCATGAAGTAGAAGTACTACAAATTTTGAGTTAGAATCTTTGTAATCAAATCTAGGTTTTAGATTTAATCCTTATATACAACAGTAATACATATCACTCACTATTCGACAACCATGGGTTTCTTCCTTCTGCCTAGCTAGACATATAAATACTAAGAACAGTCACAAAGGGACCAGAAATGTGCTGAAGAAAGATCAATATGAATCCAACAGTTCTGTTATGAAAAGAACTCAAAACAAATACTGGATCTAGTATATCTTTTGCACTGTCCTTGTCCATATATCAGTGTATTCATTTATACATTAATATTCCACTAGAGCATGTAAAATCCATATGTTTATAGCCTACATTTCCTGGTATACAAATTGATAAAAATATTAAATGTATTTATTGTATAATACAAGCTGTTTTTAATAATGAAGACCAATGATTTTAGTATTTCCTGAGGAAATCTAGATTTAAGTGTCATCATATAAAATGTTGCTTACCTATGAATGCCAAAATTCTAAATTTCTGATAAAGCATATAAGAGGAGAAATAATATATACATATATTTTAAAGATTTTATTTATTTGAAAGAGAAAAAGAGAGATAGTGAGAGAGAGGGAGAGAGCTACAGAAGCAGATTCCCCACTGAGCAGAGAGCCCAACTCGAGGCTTGATCCCAGGACCCCAAGACCATGACCTGAGCCAAAGGCAGATGCTTATTAACCAACTGAGCTGCCCAGGTGCCCTGAAAAATAATATTTCTTAGATATTAAGATGAAACATTAATCTGTTATTCTATTCTATTTTATTATTATTTTTTTAAGTAGCCTCCATACCCAGCATGGAGCCCAATACAAGGCTTAAACTCACAACCCTGAGATCAAAGCCTGAGCTGAGATCAAGAGTAGGGTGCTTAACCGACTGAGCCAACCAGGTGCCCATGTTGTTCTATTTTAAGCAAAAACATGCAATTTACTTAGTTCAAATAACATTTATAGGAAAAATATTTATAGGAAAATTTTTATAGGAAATATTTATAGGAAAAATATTTGATTGAGGTCATTTGACAGTCAATTACTGTCAAGAGGAAGGTGCTCAGTACTAAAAGCTAGACATAGGATGTCACTACTGTTCTAATTAATAATAGGATAGAAACATTTTTGAGATGAGTCTGTGAACCAGTCTCACCTATACTTTTATAGAAATGTGTACTAAAACTTTGAGTAGATTCGGTGAATTACTGCAACTTCTTAGTGTAATTCAAAGATGCTATTTGTCCCTCAATTCTAGTTTCCTAGAAAGCATATAAAAGAACCTTTGTCTCCCCAAAGGAAGTTTGTTTGTATCTAAATTAAAATACCAGGCCATCCTTTTTTTTTTTTTTTCTTTTTGGGGACCACATTGTTTAAAAGCATGTAATATGCTAGCTTTTTTCTTCAAAGTTCCTCATTATATATGCTTCCTATGGGGTTTTTTTCAGCTACTTTTAAACTTATTTTACTTATTTAAAAGTGAAACAAAATGTATGATTCAGATGAAGATTTAAACAATTAAATCTTTAAAATGCCTTCTGAATGTTCATTTCATGACTTTAAAATTATTGAACAAAGTCAAGCAAAATATATTTTGTCAAGAACTTTTTTATGCTCTGTAACATAGCAGTTAACACAGTAGGGGAAAAAAATCCCTGCTATTTGGAAGTTAACATGCTAGTGCAAGAAGAAAGTAATGAGAAGTTCTATGGAGAAAAAGAGAGCAGAGGGCAGCCCGAGGGCTCAAGGGTTTAGTGCCGCCTTCAACCTAGGGCGTGAGCCTGGAGACTGGGGCTCCCTGCATGGAGCCTGCTTCTCTCTCTGCCTGTGTCTCTGCCTCTCTCTCTCTCTGTGTGTGTGTCTCTCATGAAAAAATAAATTAATTTAAAAAAAAGAGCAGAGAATAGGGAGTGCCCAGTAACGGGGGTAGGGATTATAACTTTAAGTAGAATAGTCAGGAATGAATGAATATCACACAAACTAATGGATCATGTTATGGTGACTGATTTAAATATGCCTCTTACTCTATTGTTGAGACTGCCTCCCTATATTTCAAGATGTACCAAATCCTACTGTTTGCACTTACTCCCTCACAGTATTCCAAGAATTCTGTGGAAATTTTTCTTTCTTAATAATCATACTTTGGGCAAACAGTATTCTTAAAAATAGAAAAGAATAGAATAGGAAAAAAATAGAATAGAAACAGCAAATTCTTTCTTGAAAATAGCAAAGAGTTTTATAGCTAGATGATTTATGATTTTAGAGCATGATGATGTAGCTTTCTGGTGTGATAGTAATTTCTAGTCTTGGCCTAAGGTACAAAGTGAAGTGAACAGAATCTTAGTAATTATCCAGTTTCTTTACCTAGTCCAAAGCACTAGTTCAGAGTATTTCTGCCCAAACTTCACTCAGTGGATCACATTTTGTAGCTAAATTATGCATCCATTCTTCTGGGATGTATTGTTAAGGGATAATTCATCCTTTATTGTACTGTGTGGACTCAAGCTTAGAATACCATTTGGTACACTGTGTTAATCATTAATAAATACTAGTCTGATAATAAATACTACAGAGGGACACTAAATGGCACTGTAGGCATTGTAAAAGAGTGTATTTTTCAAATCACTTGCTCATTTATATATAGTAGCAATATAAATAATATATGCTTTGAAACTAAGCAAAATGAGAATCAAGTTTTTGGGATTAGGCATTTATGTGGAAGGAAGAAGTACAAAATTTCTTGAATTCATTGCTGCAATTTATTTATTTTTATTTTTTCTGAGAGAGAGAGAGAGAGAGAGACAGAGAAAGAGCATGAGAGCATGTGTGTGAGCAGGGGTTGCCGGGGCACAGGGAGAAGGAGAGAGAGTGTGTGTGTGTCAAGCAGGCTCCACAGCCAGTGGGAAGATGACTGTGGGGCTTGGTCTCACCACCCTAAGATCATGAACTGTCATTGTTACAATTTCTGGAACTTGTTTCAAGTTTACTTCCAGATTGTGAGAAATTTATCTTTTTTTTTAAAGATTTTATTTATTTATTTATTCATGAGAGAGAGAGAGAGATAGAGATAGAAAGAGAGAGAGAGAGAGAGACAGAAAGCAGGCTCCATGCAGGGAGCCCGATGTGGGACTCGATCCCAGGACTCCAGGATCACACCCTGGGCTGAAGGCAGGCACTAAACCACTGAGCCACCCAGGGATCCTCAAGAAATTTATCTTTTGACTTAAGGATAGACGGACAGTTTTTGGCTCTAACTTATAAAGTATGTACTATTCTGTAGGGTTGTGACTAAATCACAAAAGAAGGGCAAGTCATTTCATTATATTAAGAACTACTAGAAAGCATCACTTACAGGGAATTTGTGTGAATTCCCATTAGATACCATAGAAAATCCTTTATTATGCAATATATGCATAATTATTTAGGGTTGACTTTTAAAAAAATTCCTCTCATAAAAAGAAAAACATGCAAATATTATGGCTTTAAAATATTTCTTCTAACTAAACTGAATACATAAGACTTCAGGACAAATGTGAAAATACTAATTCATACTAAAAGTGTGTCATCTCTCTACTGGATTATTTTGTATGCTTTCAATACATACTTTCAGATATATATTTTCTAACTGTTCTTAAATCATTTACTTTGTCATAGCCTTAAATTTCAAGATTTTTTGAGAGTGAGAACTTTATTTTTTCTTTTGTATTTCCCCAAGTCACTAATATGCTTTACCTACTTTTTATATATCCAATATATTAAATTTGGTGAGTTATTTGCTTTCCCAAGAACATAGTAAAATGTATTTTAAAGAGTCACCTTGAAATATTTACATGTTGTTATATATTTATCTTTAAGTATCTATGGTCGTTCTCCTGTCTTGGACTTTCCATACTTTTATCATTCTACCTTTAAGAAGGCATAAGTCAATCTGAGCCTCTTCGTCTTTTTTGTGTTGTTTGTTTTTCCCTTCTATAAATGTTCAGCACCATTTACCATTTTTCCCTTTCTCTGAAATGCCATTATATAACTGCATTTTAAAAATATGTTTATTCTCCCTCTAATTCCCTATTTCTGAATTTAAAGGAGAGAGGGGTATACTGTTATTTTTCATTTTATCTTCTTAAACAAAAATTTGAAATAAATCATAGAAGAATTCTTATTTTAATCTCAGTTGTTATCACTAGTGGCCTCTGGTAGAAAAAAATTGTATATACTTTTGTGTGGAGGTTTCAAAACAACAGACATATAATAAAATTTTATTTAAAAATAAAATTAAGATACAACCTATTCGGGCAGCCCCAGTGGCGCAGCGGTTTGGTGCCGCCTGCAGCCCAGGGCATGATCCTGGAGACCCTGGATCGAGTCCCACATCAGGCTCTCTGTATGATGCCTGCTTCTCCCTCTTCCTGTGTCTCTGCCTCTCTCTCTCTGACTCTATGAATAAATAAATAAAATCTTTAAAAAAAAAAAAGATACAACCTATTCTTAAATTAGCATTTATCAAGATTCTACACATTAAATAACTAATAGTTTTATTTACTAAGAATGTTGGAGAATCAGCTGCCTAATTATACATCAGGGAATCAAGATATAAGTCTGTACTTGGTGCAAATATTTTAAGTATATGTAAAATTGTTAAGGTAATAACTGAAGAACTAACATGGTGACACAATTATTAGAAATAGGAAGACTGATTTAAGGGAAAGGTGAATAGGAAGAGATTGGGCAGGGAGTTGATTTATACTATTAAGCTATCTGTGCTATTTTTAAGTCATATGCAGGGATTCTTTTGAGAAATATTTAAAATGGTGATAATTTATTTCTTGTCTTTACAATTTTAATGCAAAGCATGATTAAATATTTGGCTGTTGCTTGAAGACATATTCTTTATCATACTAAAAAATTTTTCTATGCCTAGTATTCTAAAAACAATTTTCAAAGAAATCAAATTTAAAAAGATGCTTTGCCTTTTTATATTTGACTGATACTTCTGGTTTTTCTTTTAGGAAGTATGATAATTAATCATATATTGATAGTCTCCTTAAACTTAAATCATTAATGTATTTCTGAGGTAAGCGATGTTTGATCATCATGGGTGATCCTTTTAATAGGGCAACGAATTATATTTGTTAATATTTTATTTGGATTTTTAAATCTATATTCTAAATGAGACACGTTTAGAAATGTTCCTTGCTGTATTATATTTTTCAAACTTGAACATCCAGATTATTTTACCTTCTCAAAATGAACTAGATGGCAAACTATCTTCTATCATGCTCTGAAGAAGTTCTGTATTATGGTGTTTATCTGCTTTTCGAAAGTTAAAAAATATGCAGCAGTAAAACTGCCTGAATACAAAGGCAATTCTGGAAATAATTATGGTCATTATTCTTTTTATATTTTCTAAAACTTCTTTTTGCTTCAATTCTGTTCATTTACATTTTTTGCAGAACATTTCATTGAGATTTTTAGTTTTATCCATATTCACACTACTTTCACGTACTTAAAAAAAGTCCTCTGTAGCAGCTGTGAGAGACTGCTAGTAGACCAAAAACATCTGTTTTTCCCTTCTTCCATGGTAATAGAACTGTAGCCAAGCACACAGCAGCCCAACTACATCATATTTCTGTCTCCCTTCTTCTCACCAAGAATTGAGGTTTTTATTAATGGAATGTGAGCAGAAGAGGTATACACCATATCCAGGCTTTGTTCTTAAGAGTTAGGAATGTATCCTACCTATTTTTTAACTTTTATTTTTAAGTAATTTCTACACCCAACATGGGGCTTGAACCTACAACCCCCAGATCAAGAGTAACATGCTCTACCAACTAAGCCAGCCAGCGCCCCATCCTACTTATTTTTGATTAGAGATCTAATTGCTGTCAGATGAAGATTCATTTTCTCTCTCCTAAGCTAAATTAGCATTTTCATCATTATCTTTGCCAGAAAGTGCTTACTTCTTTTTTTTATTTTTTTGCTTCTTCTACTGTTTTGTTAATATGTTTACTTTTTAAGTTTTTTTATTATCTCTATTTTCATTCTTTTTAAAAAAGGCTTTCTTGTTTATTTTTAAACTTCCCAATTAAATTAGTAAATACTTTATTTTGTCTATTTTTAAAAATACAAAGAATATAAAACTGTGAGGTTTGGCTCTGAATTTACCTTTGATTGAATCTGCAAGGTTGATGTTGATGTTCATGACTTTTCTTCTAAATCATCTCATCAATATAGTTTTGATTACTGGATAGAAACCAAAATTATACTGATGAGATGATTTAGCAAAAACAAAAACAAAGAAACACCACCAACATCAAACCTTGTAGATGTAAGCAAAGCTATACTTTAATTTACAAATGGTTGGAGGCTTAATTTTTGTTTTTGCTTTTGTTTTAGATTTTTATTTATTTATTCATGAGAGAGACAGAGAGAGGCAGAGACATAGGCAGAGGGAGAAGCAGGCTCTATGCAGGGAGCCCGACGTGGACTCGATCCCGGGTCTCCAGGATCATGCCCTGGGCCAAAGGCAGATGCTCAACTGCTGAGCCACCCAGGTGTCCTTATTTTTGTTTTTAATTTCAAACTTTCCCAACTATGTCTAGGTAAGATATAGTGTATAATTTCTACATTTAGGAATTTGTTGAATAGTTTTTTGTGGTCTAACCAAGATCAATTTTCATAATTTCCTATGGATATTTAATAAAATAGTCCACATTTTTATACATTTGTGTAATAACTTCATATTGTCTCTATTTTTTGTCCCCTTGCTCTTTCAAATATATATATAATACCCTATAACTGTTTGTCCATTTCTCCCATATTTTTCGTATTTAATAATTACTGCCTTGAATCTACTTTGTCTGAAATTAATATTGCGAGCTCTTCTTTCCTTGTGTTTTTGTTTATTTTACATCTTCCATCCATTTATTTTGAAATTTTATGCTGTATTTGTTTCACTTATGAGCAAGAAAATCCTCGAATATGTAGCTAATGAGATGTCTTTTAAAATTGGGGAAAAAAACCCCAAGTTGTCTTTATCCTAAGTTTTAAAGGTATTAAAAAGTCAAGACAATATCATTTACTTTTCCCGATGAAAAATGAAGCTAGCTTATTACTCTTCTCTTCTATGTCTCCCTCTGACATTTCCTTCAATAATTCTTATTGTAAACATCTGGAGTTTTAGGCATAAAGTATTAATTTTCATCATCTCTTCTTTCAGTAATAATTTTTGCTCTCTCCATTCAGTTTCATAAACATACTTACAGCTTCAAAAATAAAGAACTCCAATTTTATCTATTGTTTTCCCTATAAGTTTCTTAAAAATAATATAACATTTGCTACTTTAGAGTTTTAATTTTTACATTCCTAGTTGGCCAGAGGATACATAAATATCATTTTCCAAATCCTTATATATGCAAATATTTTTGTTGACTCTCATCGAAACTAGAGATACCACTGTTGTCTGGTATTCAATGTTGCAGAAGTCTGATACTGTCCTGATTTTTGTTCCCAGGGATGTAATCTGTTTTTCTCTTCTAGATATTTGGAGAATGTTTTCTTGATATTTATAATTCTCAAGTGCTTCAATTCCATATCTAGGTACTGATTTCTAAATTTCTTGCCTAAAATGATGTGAACCTTTTCAGTGATCATTCCTGGGTTATTTTTTCTAATGCTAGAGAGTTGAGGGGGGAAATGTTTTCGGTTAACATGCATAAAGGAAATATCTGACAAACCCCGAAGGGTCATTCATTGTAAATGTTATTAGTAACCAAGTAAATAGTTAGGATATTATTGGTAACTAGGGAAATCTGCTTAAGAATCTTACCAGGAAAGGGGGCGCCTGAGTGGCTCAGTGGTTGAGCATCTGCCTTCGGCTCAGAGCATGATCCCAGGATCCAGGATCAAGTCCCACATCAGGCTCCTTGCAAGGAGCCTGCTTCTCCCTCCGCCTATGTCTCTGCCTCTCTCTCCGTGTGTCTTTCATGAATAAATAAATAAACTCTTTAAAAAAAAAAAGAATCTTACCAGGAAAGGATCTTCATAAGTTATTGGTGGCATGGGAAACTGGTACAGTTGTAGAAAGCACTTTACATGTATCTATCATGTACTATAAAAAATTAATAAATTTTGACTAAGTGATCCTTCTTTTCAGATACTATTCAAACATAAATTCTCAACTGTGAGAAAAACAGTATGCATAAAATATGTTCACTATCACTATTTATAGTACGAAATATTCAAAGTACCTAAAAATTCAGCAACGATGTAATGGTTAAACAAATTATAGTACATCTAAGTGACAAAACATGATTCAACTATTAAAAATAATGGTTACAAGTGGAATTATTTGGGAAACATGGGAATTTGTTTATGATATAATGCTTTGTGAAACATGCCAAATATAGAATTGAGTGTAGAATATATATATTATAAATATGCAAATGACAAAAATAATCTATAAAAGGCAGTGGGCAGATATATAAAATTAACTGTTAAAATTATATAGCTGATTTTTAAAATAAAATTTCCACAACTTTCTGAAATGTTATATTATTTCTATTTATAACATAAAGGAAAATCATTATAGGTTAAACATACAACACTGCTAGTTTTGTCAAAAGCTATATAATAGGAACAAATGCTAACTTTACTTAAAATAAACCTAATCCCTAAAATTTAAGGTTACAAATATGTGGATATTTCTAACTTAAATAAGAACTTTTATTTCAATAAAATAAAATATAAAACATTTCTATTTTAATACTATGAAATATAAGGTTTTTTGTCTTGGAAAGTTAGATCCTATCAACAACCTAAAAATCACTTACATTATTCCTGGGCATTTGTTTGCATTGATTGCACAAGTTCATTTTTAGCACTATATACTCTACCGCAGTCTGTCCCCCTCAGTTACCCTCTTAGAATGTGGAGAACCAGGATCATTGACTGTTGTGCTACTTTTTAGGTCTGCTTTTAAATCATAAACATATTTTATATGTTGCTTTCACCAAACCTTAATTATCCAAAGAATAGTATTACAACCCCTTTGGCTTCCAAAAGAGAGACAGACTCAGAAATAGCATTAAAAAAAAAATCAAGTAACAAAAAACAAACAACAGTGAAGAAGCAGATTCTGGACTCTGACACCTCGAAACATAGTAAGTGATGAAGAGTTGGTAATATAAATATTATAGCTGGTGCTTGCCATACAGAAGAAAAAGAGTGCTTTGGTTGGTAATTTCTACAAAATGCTAACTTTTTCATATGAAAGCCAAGAAACATGGGAAATAAATAGGCAACAGAAGGGACAGGGCTACTTGTGCTAAAAAATGTTCTAAGTGCAAGAGAAATGCAGAGGGACCCTGATAAACACAAAAACTATATCATTCCTGAAGGATACTTTGAGGAGGTAGCCTTTAATTTATTTAGTTGTTAATTTCCAGAACAGCAGCCATGTCTCAGAAAGCAGGTTCCATAAATTCTGTATTCAGCTTTATTAGAAAAGGTAGATTATAAGAAAAAAGAGCTGACCTAAGAGATTTGTTTTGAGATAATTAAGTTTTAGGTGATATCTTTACATCTGTATATGCGTCTCAAATACGAGGCGCTCATTATGTACCTGGGGCTATTCTGAGATTCACAGATTCATTTTGATCACACAAAATTTTTAACTTGGGTGCAATTACTCCTCAAAATGATAATTATGAGTTATTAAGAAAACTTATATAAATAGCACATAAAAATTTCTGTTTAGGGATCCCTGGGTGGCGCAGCGGTTTGGCGCCTGCCTTTGGCCCAGGGCGCGATCCTGGTAGACCCGGGATCGAATCCCACATCGGGCTCCTGGTGCATGGAGCCTGCTTCTCCCTCTGCCTGTGTCTCTGCGCCTCTCTCTCTCTCTGTGACCATCATAAAAAAAAAAAAAAATTCTGTTTAAAACATATATGGGGATCCCTGGGTGGCGCAGCGGTTTGGCGCCTGCCTTTGGCCCAGGGCGCGATCCTGGAGACCCGGGATCGAATCCCACGTCGGGCTCCCGGTGCATGGAGCCTGCTTCTCCCTCTGCCTGTGTCTCTGCCTCTCTCTCTCTCTCTCTGTGACTATCATAAATAAATAAACATTTAAAAAAAACATATGTGGATATTTATGACAAGCATGCTTAGCATTCATATAAGATCAGCCCTCAAGAAGTATTAATTATCTTCATATGAATGTTAGAGGTTGAGTAAGTTATTATTAAAGCAATAAGCCTGCATTATGACCACATGGTTGAACTGTAGGCCTGTCTGTGAACTTTTCCCTTAAACACCCCTCCCTCCCCATCACAAACATTTTAGTCACTTAATGTAACCTTCAACAGTATTTTAAAATGTCATAGTTTAAAGACAAACACAAGAAAAAGATGTTTAGAAATATTAATGTTGTACCCTCTCTTTCACAAGTTTTTAACCATTACAAATTCTAGTGGATTGCCCTACTTTTCCTTTTTGACCTTAAACATGAAAACCTTTGTCTCCTTTTTATACTTTTAAGTATAAAAATCCCTCCTGGGCTTCTACTTGTCTGAGAATCCAGGTATTTTAACTATTCCTACTAGCACCTAGTAAGGGAAACTGAATTATCAGAGTTATCCTTGGAAAAAGGAATTCCCTCTGTGGTAGACAGAATGACCCCCCCAAAGATATCCACAATCCTTTTTTAAAAATATATTTTATTTATTTATTCTTGAGAGACACAGAGAGAGGCAGAGACACAAGCAGAGGGAGAAGCAGGCTTCCTGCAGGGAGCGTGATGCAGGACTCGATTCTAGGACCCCAGAATCACAACCTGAGCTGAAGGCAGACACTCAACTACTGAGCCACTCAGGTACCCCTGATATCCATTCTTTTCATCCCTAGGGCCTGTGAATGCACAAGTCTCTATAAACTGAGAGAAGCCCTGGCTGACTCCATCAACCACAAGAAATTGAATTCTATAAACAGTCTACATAAGCTTGAAAATGGATGCTTCCCAGAGGTTCCTGAGTAGAACTCAGCAGGCTCACACCTTGATTTCAGCTTTGTGAGACCTTGTGAGTAGAAAAACTGGCCTAGTCAACCCAGACTTCTGACCTAGAGAACTATGAGATAATAAACGTATATATTTTTAAAGATTTTATTTATTTATTCATGAGAGACACACAGAGAGAGAGGCAGAGACATAGGCAGAGGGAGAAGCAGCTCTACACAGGGAGCCTGATGTGGGACTCAATCCTAAAACCCCGGGATCACACCCTGAGTCAAAGCCAGATGCTCAACTGCTGAGCCACCCAGGCATCCCAAACATACATTATTTTAAGATGCTAAATTTGTGGCAATTTGTTACATCAGTAATAGAAAAGTAATACACCTATACCCCAAAATGACTATTTCATTTTGAAGAATATTTTTCACAGGGCATCTATAAATTGGGGACCTCTAAAGATTCTTAGAGGTTATTGTACTTGACCTGTTGTACAGTATGTATTTGCTAATGTTACATTTTATTAAGTCAACTGTCCTGATTAAAAATAAACAACAGAACAAAATAGGTGGTTGCCGGGGGGTGGGGGGGGAGCTAGGGGGATGGGCAAAATAGGTAAAGGGGATTAAGAGGTACAAAATTCGTTATAAAGCAAAATAAGTCACAGGGTTGAAAAGCACACCAGAGGGAATACAGTCAATAATATTGTAATAACTTTGTATGATGACACACAGTAATTACATTTATCATAGTAAGTACCGAGTAATATATAAAATTGTTGAATCACTATGCTGTACACCTGTAACAAATATAACAGTGTATGTCAACCATACTTCAATAATAAATTTCACACACACACACACACACACACACACACACACACACACACAAATGTCCCCTAGGTTAGGTTTTGTGGTTTTCCTAGTCTCACAGTTATTTTAATGGCTTTGAAGCATGTTGCATGTGAATCAGTTTGCTCCCCTCCATAGTAGGGAAGCATAGCAAGGGCAAGAATGTAAAAAGCAGTATCTCTTCTTCAGTTATTATTGCCTGCCAGGCTCCAACTCTGACTTCCTCTTCTCTACAAAGAAATGGCTCCTTAACTGTTAACTGCAGGTTCCACCAATCCCATCTAGACTCTAGCCAAGTTAGCTCCTAGGTTGAGAAAATATAAAGACAACTGAAACCAGAGATTAGGAGTCACCATGATGCCTATTCTAACCCTGCACCCTGATGAAAGTAACTAGGATCTGGCTTCAATCCTTATGGCAAAAGATCCATTTCTAACTTCCATTTGCTGAGTTTCCAGCTCCGTTCCCATTTAACTAGCAGCTCAATGTCTTAGAGACTAGCTAGCAAAAACATTCTGCTGAGTTCTTTCCTCATATTAATTCTGAGAAGTATGCTCTGCTACTGAACTTCCACTTGCACAGCTGAGTCCTATTTGCAGTTGCATTCCCTAGATACAGATAGTTCACCTGCTTAGATTTCCACCCATTATTTCTTGCCATGCACGCTGCATAACATTTGCCACCTGCACATTTCCATGACGCATTCTATACCAACCTAATGATGATCATTTGCACATACCACTATGTGTGGCCTACTACTAACATCCAAGATCTCTGAGGCAGATCTACTAACCTTTCTTGACTTCCTCTCAATGGTCAGCTGTAGGATCGCTCTAAATTGTTTACTCTGTCATCCTAAATGGCCCTGTCTTAGAATCCAAGACACATGTATTTTGATCCCATGACCACAGAATCTCTATTTTTAAGTTCTTTTGAAAACAGTTTTTGTCACAGGACAGATTACAGTCATGGAGGTACAGCTCTGTATCAATAATATGAATAATTTTAATTTTTGGTTGTGTGTTTGATTTTTCCAGGAAGAAGGTAACCATTACATACTTGTCTTTTAAAAAGTCCTATCATTTCCAAGTCACTTAAAAAGTTTTGCAAAAGGCATATCTTCTCTGAAATAGATTATTTCTTTTGAAACTTATAGCTTTGGTAGGAAGAAATTTGAAGTCAATAATTCTCAGTTTTCTCTTTTAATAGCATTATTGGCATGGACTTGAAACAACATGCATCTAGCAAAACAAATTTCTAAAAGTTCTTAAATCTTATCTAGAACAAATAGCTAAATATTCTTAAGCAGAATCCCAATAGGTTTAAAAAAAAATTTCAAGTTATTTCATGACATCACAATATTTTGGGATGATTTCAATACTAAGATTAATTTTTAAAGCTTCAAATTTTGTCTTTAATTATTTAAAATATCTTTAGAAATATTTAAAAACTATTATTTAGTTTTATTTTATTATTATTTTTTTAAATTTATTTATGATAGTCACACACAGAGAGAGAGAGAGAGAGAGGCAGAGACACAGGCAGAGGGAGAAGCAGTCTCCATGCACCGGGAGCCCGATGTGGGATTCGATCCCGGGTCTCCAGGATCGCACCCTGGGCCAAAGGCAGGCGCCAAACCGCTGCGCCACCCAGGGATCCCTATTATTTAGTTTTAAAAGATACTAGTTACTCTTTTCTTAAAAGTGGCATAATAGATGAACTTTAAAAAGTATAAAATGAAAATAAAAATAAAATAATAAATGGAAATACTTGTTTACAGAGGCTTGAAATGGGAAACAAGGGCTACCTTTCTAAATCTTTTTTAATAATATAAAATATACCTCTGCTTAATTCTGTTAGTGGGATGGAAATTATTTAATTGTGTCCATAAGGCAAAACAAAGCAAAACATTACTATATATTAGCAAATATAAACATACAAATTAAGGGATACCTGGCAAAGGATGTTTTTATATCTGTGTAATGTTTTGGTGGAAAGGTCATCTAAAAAAATGCCTTTACAAAGATCCCAAAGATAATACCTATAAAAATACAGTTAATTAGACTAAAAAAATAAGAAACAGCTAATAATTGGTACTCTCCATTTAAACAGAGAGACAAAAGTTAAAGAAAATCATACTAGAAACTTGCTTTCAAATAGCAATCAATCTTATGAGACAGTGGCTGAGACACATTTGGCCAAACTTCACCCACCATTTCTTCTAACCTGCTCTACAGTAATCACTGATGTTCACCAATCTGAAATCTGTAAAATATTTAGTCATCAGAAAAAGATGGTTAACTACAATTTCAACATAAAGAGGAAAACAAATATGCCAAATCTTATATCACAAAGGGATACCAGGCTCTAGAGAATGCCAACACACCTCAAAACACTTGTAACTCCTCTTTTACAACTATCTGCCTTCAGATGCTATGCCATATTCTTTTGGGTATTCTCAAGATAAGGAATCTCTATCTTTTAGCAGTTAATTTGCTTTTTGGAAGCAGGCAAAATTCATTTGGCATAGTGTTTTGTAATAGTGGATTTTAAAGAAGGATAAAAAGATTTCAAATTAAAAAAAATTAACAGGAGAGCTTTTTCATATAAAATTCAATTGCAGGAGACCTGGGTAGCTTGGGTGGTTGGGCATCTGACTCTTGATTTCAGCTTAGGTCATGATCTAGGGCCATGAAAAAAAAAAAAAAGGAAAGAAAGAAATTCAATTGCAAAAATTTGACATTTTTTAAAGTGACCACAGGATTGAAATGTTTTCGAGTTTTTAAATATTTTTATTTATTTTAAATTTATTTTGTATTTTTGGAAGACTTTAT
Source organism: Canis lupus dingo (assembly GCF_003254725.2). Lineage (NCBI taxonomy): Eukaryota > Metazoa > Chordata > Mammalia > Carnivora > Canidae > Canis > Canis lupus. Next base: position 25,712,073 of record NC_064245.1, on the reverse strand, counting down.
TTTTAAGTAATTTTTATACTCAACATGGGGTTCAAATTCATATCCAATGAGATCAAGAGTTACATGCTCCACTGACCAAGGCAACTCCACTTTTCATATATTTTTAAATCAATTTTCTTACTTCCTTATTTTCATTCATGAGTGCATTTTTCATTCCAACAAGTACTTGTGCCTACTATATATCTGATACTACATCAAGTAAGCCTTATTCTTGTTACCAAGAGTTTATAATCTTAGAGAAGAAATATAATTACACACTTATTTATTTACCAATGTGATAAATGCTAGAAGAAAAAAAAAGGGCAAAAATGAATTTTGGAGGGTTACAGAGTGTTTTCTAGAGGTAACACTTAGGCTAAGCTAAAGAAAGAGTTGGTGATAAAGGGGCAAGAAAGAAAAAGTGAGGCAACAAAACTAAAATATTATAAACTAGGAGAATTAAACACTTGACAGGATGAGCACTGGGTGTTATTCTGTATGTTGGTAAATTGAACACCAATTAAAATTATTTTATTAAAAAAAAAAAAAAGTAAAGACCCTACAGTGACCAAGAAAGTGCCAGAGCATAAGAAATAAGAAAGGTCAGTATGCCTGAATCATAGTGATTCCAAAGTGTCGTGTTAGAAGATGATTTTAACTTATCAGAGGATCAATATGAATTGATTAAAGAGTTTTGAGGAAAAAGCACATGATCAACAGATTTATTGTTTTAAATAGATAATTGTGATAGCTCCCTTGAGAAAATGAAATAAAGGGAGTGAGGGGAGGATGTCTTCTGAAGTCATGCAGCTATAGGCTGAGCTGCTCAGGTAGCAGTGGAGAAGAAATGTGGAGGGATAAAAAATATGTCTCAGGGATGCCCAGCTGGCTCAGTCGGTCAAGTATGCAAATCTTGAGTTTGAGCTCCACGTTGGGTAGAGATTACTTAAAAATAAGATCTTTAAAAAACAAAACAAAACATATTTCAAAGTTTAAAACTGCCAGGATTGATAAAGGCAAACCAAAAGTGAGTATGGTAGAAGGACAGGTCATGGGTGACTCTAGGATTTCCGACATAAGCATTGCTCTAGTGCAGTGAGACCACTAATACTGAATGCACATCAAATGTGGAAGAAGGACTGGAAAAAGAGGAAAGCATAAATTCACTTTAGAAGGCATGATATGTTAAAAATGTTTAGTAACAATTCAGTTCTCAGTGTTTCCAGAAAGGAAATGCCACACACCCTAACATTTATCTAACCATCTTATTGATCTTATATTTTAAGCCCATTTCTTTTAAGTCCTTCTTTTCTATTTTTCCTACATTACAGGAAAACAATCGGCCACACCTTAGTTACAGAATTTTAACAATATATACCTTCATCAGCAAAAGAAGAATAAAAATTTATGATTTTTATAACTCTTGTATAAGTTCTATTTTAGGACCAACCAAATTATGGTGATATTTTCTATGTTCATACTAAAAATACTTAGCCTTAAAGGGCCAGGCCTCTTTTTCTCTTTTGTATCTGTAGCATTTAATAGTGCCTGGCATGTGGTCAGTAAAAATTGGAAGGATTGAATCAATGCTATTATGAGGACATGTCTTGTTTCTGGCTAAAATAAATGCTATGTCATTTATAGAATTAATAAGTATCTTAAATCTAAAGTAGCTTGTTTTATTTTATGTCACGTAAGAATATCAAGTTCCTGGAAGACAAAATGACTAAAGTCAATGTAGCTGATTCTTGCTTCACTATTTTCTAAATAGGCTTGGATAGTTTTAAAGGACACTGAAGTAGAATAAATTATATAATCTTCATGTTAGCATTCACTGTAGGTGAATCAATGGTGCTATTACATAGGAAATGTCAACTTATTTTTAGTATCATTTCATCTGAATAGTAATTTGACTACTATAAGATGACCACATAATTCATTTTCAAGATCAAATTCTAATATATGGTTGCCAATCACATATAACCATTAAGTTAACTTCATTTTAAACACCATTTTGAAAATGGAGCCATAAAATAATCATTTCTTTCATTGTGAAATCAGTATCAGTGATTATTCAACTAGGTAAGATTAGATGTTTTATCTACCAAAGTAAAATTTAAGCCAAAAAGCATTGATAGATACAAAGGTCTTTACTTAATAATAAAAAGAACAATTTACAACAAGCAAAGTTATAATGTATCCTTAATGTACCCAACAGTGTAACTTTAAAATACATATAGCAAAACTGACAAAATTACAAAGAGAAATGAACAAACCCATAATCACAGTGAGAGAGTAAGAGACTTCTCAAAAACTCATATATTAAACAGACTAAAAGTCAGATTCAGCCACAATTAATAAGCTTGATTTAAAGGACACTTAAAGGACCCAGCACCCACAAGTAGATTCTTAGTATATTCATAAAAACTATCAAAAAATCATAATTTATAAGGTATAGCTAAAGCAGTATTTAGAGCAAGTGCAAAGTTTAAATGTGTATAAGGTGATGAAAAGGCTAGAAAAATTAGATGTTCTGGATTTATCCCTGAATAGTAATAAATATAGGGAGCTTATTGTTTGTGTTCCATTTGAAATTTACAAACAAGGGGACCTGGGTGGCTCAGTTGGTTAAGCAGCCAACTCTTGGTTTTGGCTCAGGTCATGGTCTCAGGTTTCTGGGATTGAGCCCCCAATTGAGCTCCACGCTCAACAGGGAGTCTACTTGAGGAGTCTCTCTCGCCCTCTCCTCTGTCCTCTGCCCCTCTTCCTGCTCTCTCTCTAATAAATAAATAAATCTTAAAAAAATAAAATTTACAAACATACTTATTATGTTTCTAACTTGGACTTGGCAGTTGCCAGATACAGTTAAGTAAGTGGAAATGTAAGATTCTATTCTTAAGTTTATCGTAGAACAGAAAGAGAAATGACTATTTCATACAATAAATCAAGTATAATATAGAATGGTAAAAACATAGCTATGGGGTAAAACCAACCATACTGTGTGGTTTCTAACCCCTGAAATCGCATTAAAGTGAAAAGTAAAGAGAAATATCTCAGAAGGAGACAAGTGCCATTTAGATAGGGAGAAAAGTTATCATAAGTTGTAGTGTATTGCATTGTCTTGGTAAAAATACTACCTATTCTTCCTATGCTTGTGAAAAATTTGGGTATTTATGCCTAAGCAGATGCATTGTCACCTCTCCTTCAAACACTAACTCCCACATACAGTTCATGTTAAGTTGATCCCCAGAGTATCCTCATCCTTCTCTTCAATACCCAGGAGACTAGCATCTCACGAAAGACACAGGTTATTCAGAACACAACTTATTGAATAGGAACTCACATTAAGAAGAAAACAACCTAACATTGGGGTTATCTTCACAAAAGGCTGAATCTTAAAGAAAAGCTAATATTAGATGGAAAGGGATAATAACAATAAAAATAATTTGGACCAGAATAAGAACATGGGAAAATGCACAGAGCAAACAATGAATTACAAAAGAATTATAGAAGATGGGAAACTATTTATTCCCTCCTTGGTCAACAGGGGACAAAAGAATTGTATATACAAGATAAGAACAGGTACTAGGAATTCTTGAACACCAAGGCAAATTTGATTCAATGAGTGATAGGTAGTTATTTTATGTATCCAAGATATGAAGCAACTTAATAATATGATGATATTCATATTTCTCCCATAGTAAAAAGAAGGAGGAGGAATAAGGAAAAATGGAAAGCAGAGACAAAGCATTTAAAATAATTCAGGCTTTCAGCCTGGAAAAATGAATGGCAGAAATAGCAATACAGAGAAACTAAAGCACTTAGAAGAGAACCTGAGAAAGAAACAATTCATTCAGGTTTCAGACAATATAGCACTATGAGTTAAAACACATACACACACACACAGACACATACCAAAAAACAGAAGAATATGGATCCTATATGATGTTAGTCAGTTACTGAAACTCTGTACAATGAATGGTTCCTTCTTCAGAAATTGTGTATAATATTAGTACTTACCTTTTAGAGTTGTTGGAGGAATACTGAGTTAACTTAACTCTTAACCAACTCTTATCCAACTCTTAAGTTGGATAAAGCAATTAGAACGTCTGGCACCAAGTTAGGACTTACCAAATATTAGCTACTGTTACCATCATTATTTATTTCTAGTTTGAGTTGATATACAAATAGAGATGTCAGACAGTCCAGTGGGAAAGTACACAACGGAAACATGAATGAAAGGACAAAGTAGAATAAATATTTTTGGTATTTTTCCCATCTTTATCCCATTGTCATTGTCATAGTTAAGTCTTTCATCTTCTTTTACAGAAGACTGGTACAAGAGTCCCCTGTTTCTCTTACATCTCTTTTCCTCTCAAGTCCACATTTTAGGCTGTCACTAATTAACCTTTTATAAGCACAAATGTGCTCATATCACTTCTTCACATGAAAACTAAAACAATTGAAGATATATCACTTCCTATAGGAGAAAGTCTAGGCTACTCATCATAGTGTAATGTATAATTTAGGATTATTTGAGTGTTTTTCTCTCATTGAAGTAAAAAAAAATTCTCAGGTGAAGGAGCTTTCCTTTATTAATCACTGAATTTCCTGTGCTTAGATACATGGAAGGTGTTAAAGTTGCTTTTACTCAAAGCTACATAAACATTTATAATGGTAATTTTATGGCACCAAGCAAACATTTGCAAATAGTAGGCTCTCATAGAAGAATGTTGAGGGAATAAACCAGAAAGATTTAGAAGGCAAGAGAGAAGACAATTTCAAGTGGACGGTTACAAATGTTGAATGACACACTGATCAAAAAAATAAGGGAAGGAGAAGAAACTGACTTTCAATTCAACTAAAAAATCAATTATGAGCTTATAGTTCAGACATTGCCAATGTAAATATAAATGAGACGTGATTACAGATCTAAAGGAGTAAATATAAAGTGAGAACTAGACACACATAGTAATAAGAAGAGATATTCACAAAGAGTCCATCCTAGTTATCTGGAGAAGGCTTCTTGGAAATGACTATTTTGGAACTTAGTGCTGAAGTAAGTAAGCATTCACCAGGCCAAGAAATATAATTACAATAAAGTTGTAGTGTGGAAGCCAGATTACAAGGTATGAAGAAGGATGATAGTTGCTAAGAAATAGAGGTAGTAGCTACAGACTACTCATTTAAAAGTTTTGGCTAAGAAAGACAGAACAAATAAAAAAACAGTTAAAAAGAACAAGGTAGTCAAGTGGGTTTTGATCAGATGGGGAAGGAATTCAGGATGACAGTAAATTATGAGAGTCTCTAAGAGACAAAGAAATTCAGAGCACAGTCTAACAAGGGAAGAAAAGCATCTCTTCTGAGACTGCAAGGAAAGATGGGATTATCATCACTATCTGTTAAAGAAAAAAGAAAATAGTTGAGGTAAAAGCAGTCTGTCATACAGCTCATTCCAAATGGTCTGGCTCTTCTCTGTCAAAAAGAATATGAAGTTATCACCTGTTATTGAGAAGAATTGAAATTGAGAGCATTTAGAAAGGAAATATTTGAAAAACTTGCTATGAAGAGTAAAATATCAACTAATGAGTGAAGGGTAGTATTGGCAAGTATATAAATGGCCAAGAGAAGGTACTCTCGAGAAAGTACACTTTTAGGACAAAGTCCGTTTGATAAAAAGGATGTTCCTTAATACAAAGAAACAAGTAGTAATACAGTCAAAGCCAAATCTGAAAGGTTAATAGGGAACTTTATAAAGTAGTGCTCATTAATGTTTGCTTTAAAACTACCACCTTCAAACTACAACCTCACTAGTTTAAATTTTTAGTAATTGATTAATCAATGATGCACATAGTTGACATTGGCAATAATTTTCTAACTTTGAAGTTTTTTTCAAAGGAAAAGTAGATTATAGATATTGTAATCACTATAGTAGCAAAAGACAAGACAAGAAAAGAGAAGTATACCTAACAGTGGAGTAGTGGAGATAAAGTAAAATATCAAAAATCAAATATTAAAAGATTAGAAAAAAAGGTCAAATTAACAAGAGGGAAAAATATTAAATGAGACAAACAGAAAACAATATATAAGACAACACCAAAGTATAGATCATTACACTAAATATAAGCCATCAAAACACAGCAATAAAAGGACATAGATTTCAGATAATAAAAAACAAGATCCAGAACATGCTTCTTCAAGAAACGTATTTTATATACAAAGATATATATAAGCTAAACACAAAGGCATCAAAAAGGACATACCTGTAAATATTACCACAAGAAAGCTGGGTACCTATATAAATATCAGATGAGTTAGACTTCAGGACAAGGAATATCAGAGATAAATAAAGACAGTTTTATAATAATAAAAGAGACAATGGACCAAAAAGAGCAACAATCCTAAATGTATATGCATCTAATTAATGAGCTTCAAAGTACATGAGACAAAGATTATCAGAACTGAAAAGAGAAACAGACATATTCACAATTATAATAAATAGAGATTTTAACACTTCTCTCTTAATTAATTGATAGAATAAATACACAGAACATCAGCAGGGATATAAAAGACTAGAATAAATCTATATATTAACTAGATCTAATTGAATTTATAAAACACTACACAACATAGCAAAATATACATTCTTTATAATGTGTATTTTTGAAATAATTAATGTGTATTTTTGAAACATTCACCAAAATACACTAATGTGTATTTTTGAAACATTTATGTGCTGGGCCATAAAACAAGTCTCAATAAATTTAAAAAGATAAAATACAACTTATGTTACCTGAACACAATAAAATTAAATTAGTAATTAAAAAGATATTTTAAAAAACCTCCATACATTTGGAAATTAAACATTCTTCTAAATAATATATGAGTAAAAGAAATTATTTTATGAACAATTAGAAAGTATTTTATACTGAATGAAAATAAACATACAATGTATCAAAATTTATGGGATGTAGCTAAAGCAGTGCTACAGGGAAAATGCATAGCATTAAATTTTATATAAGAAAAGAAGATGTAAAATCAATAACCAAAACTTCCATGTTAAAAAGCTACAAAAGGTGGAGCAAATAATGCTTAAGTAAGCAGAAGGAAGGATACAATCAAGATAAAAGCAGAAATCAATAGAGTAGAAGACATTAAAAAAAAAATATATATATATATATAAAACCACAAACAGGTCCTTTGAAAATTCAATAAAATTGATAAACTAGACTCAAGAAAAGATGGAAGATATAAATCATTTTTATAAGATGATAGTAATAGCTATCCTATTGATGTGAAAAAGGAGTATTATGAACAATTACATGCCAGTAACACTGATAACATAGAAGAAATGAACAAATACCTTGAGAGAAAAAAACAATGACTGTAGCTGGCCTTAAAAGAATTAGAAAATCTAAATAGCTCCATATTTAATAAATAAATTGAATTTTTAAAAAAGATTTTATTTATTTATTCATGAGAGAGAAAGAGAGACAGAATGTAGACAGAGGGAGAAGCAGGCTCCTCGCGGTTGAGCCCAATGTGGGACTTGATCCTGGATTCCTGGGATCATGCCCTGAGCCAAAGGTCAACCACTGAACCACCTAGGCATCCAATGAACTGAATTCTTAATAAAAATTTTCCTACTAACTAAATTCCTGGCCTGAATAAAACTTTATAACTCATTTTATGAGGCCAGTATTATTCTGACAGCAAAAACAGACAAATATCAGAAAATACAGACAAGTATCTCTCATATGCGTACACACATAATATCTTATACAACAACATATAAAAAAGCGAGATTTTTTTCCATAAATGCAAGATTGGTTTAATATTTAAAAATACTAGCAGAATAAAGCTGCAAAACTGCATTTTTTCAGTTCAGGAGGTATAAAAAAGCATTTACCTTTGACAGAATTAAATACCTACTCATAATTAATAAAAAGAAAAACCTCTCGGCAAAATAAAAACAGAAAGGAACATCCTAAATCCAATAAAGTTCTAGCTATGAAAACCTATAGCTAGGGTCATATTTAATGACGAAAGACTGCTTTCCCTTGAAGGTAAGAAACAAAGCAAAGATGTCCAACATTACCACTTCTATTTGACATTTTATGGGCAGTCCTAGCCAGTGCAATAAGGCAAGATCAAGAAATTAAAAGCATAGAGATTGGAAAGGAAGAAGCAAAACTCTCTTCATTCACAAAAAAACATGATTACATACATAGGAAGTACCTAGAAGTAATACATGAATTTAGCATGATCAAAGGATACAAGGGCAATATACAAAAACTGATTAAATTCAGTTTGCTGTAAACAAATAATTGCAAAATAAAACTTTAATAAAATTTCTGCTCCTTCCTCTACTCCTGGAGCTCCCCTTTAATGCTCTAGATGCTGTGAGAGACTAATGAATGTCTTTGGGACATATGGCCAGGGAATCCAGGCGTTCATTCACTGACTCTTTCCCCCAAAGAAGGAAACACAGATTCTCTAAGTTAGCCCTACACTGTGCCATCTTGGAGAAGGGATGATGCCAGCAAAAATAAGCTGTTCCTCTTACTCACTTCACTGTGCCCAAACTTGGGTTTTTTCACACTCTTCTCCAGTGGAGTCTTCTCTGGAAAACTGTACTTCTATAGAGGCTCTCTCATCCAAAGGTGACTACCTAAGTCACTGCCCTGCAGGTGCTCCAGAAACACATTTGAGAGGAGCCAGAATCAGTTCATAGCAGGTTCTTTAGTCAGTTTATGTCCATCTGCCTATTACTTAGTTAACTAATTGTTGAGGCTCCTCTCAGATCCCTTGCCATATGCTACTAGGTTCTACAGCACCCACAAACTTATTTGTGGATGGATGCCAAATTTTCATTGTTGAAGGGGTGGAGAGGACAAAAACATGAGTTGTCTTGTGCTGCCATGGTGTTAATACCCCTGTCCCTGGGCATACTATATTTTATCTGGCAATTCTAGCCACACTAGATGGACATAAGTAAGAAACTTTTATTGTATTAAGGCACTGAGATTTGGGATTGTTTTTATAACTATTTGCCTACTTTGACTAGTATAAAACATAAAAATATTTTAAGGAATTTTAATAGAAATGATTAGTAGCAATAACACTAATAATAGTCATAGAATTAATTAGATTTGTGAATGAAGTCTGAAAATATCCCCACATCGTTGATTGTGGCTAAGCTGATAAAGAACCAAGTATCCTTACCTCTCAAACACAGTATACGAAATAATTGAATTCAGGGAATTTATTTATGATACTTGTTGAGTACATATTAGGTGTGATGGGATATATAATAATATATATATAATATATAAGAATATATATAATAATGTATACCTGGGATATATGTCCATTTCATTTTTGGCAAACTAGCAAAGGAAATTCCCTTCCCTTCCTTTGCCTTTAATGATTTTTGTTTTTAAAGAGTTTATTTATTTGAGAGAGAGAGAGAGAGAGAGCATACAAATGGGGGCAGGGGTAGAGGGAGAGAGTCTCAAGTAGACCGCATGCTGAGTGTGGAGCCTGAAGCAGGGCTCAGTTTTAAGACCCCAAGATCATGACCAAAGCCGAAATCAAGAGTCTGATGCTTAACCAACTGAGCCACTGAGGCACCCCTTCCTTTGTTTCAAAGGTAATGTTTAATGATAAGCCTAGCTGATCTTATTAAAAACAAGAACAATGTCTACCATTTATTGAGCACCTCCTACAAGGTGACAGACATTGTAGTGCTCTATGGGATATCATTTAATCATTATTTATCTTTTCTACTTGCTATGGCACAAATATACTACCTACCTTGTGTAGGTCACATGTTAGTCGATAGCAAAATCACAATTTTAAATTCAATTCTGATTTCAAAGCTTGTGTTCTTAATCTCTAAGCTATGATGCATAATGATCCCTTTCAGACTGATTAATCTATACCTCAACCCAACCAAGTCTTTAATTCATGTTATACAGTTGGAGTTATTATGCTGATATAGAAGTCACTACTTAGGTAAAATGTGAAAAAAAAATTTTTTTTCATTTCTAAGTGGAGAAAGAATGCTGCTACCACAGATGACTACTTTCTCAGTGTCATGAAACTTTCAAGAGTGTAAGAGGCCATTATTTAACCTTTATTTTGAATTTGCACAAATGGTCTAAAACTTCCAAATAATCTTTCATTGGTTTTAACTGAGTTACATAAGACAATCTGATTCTCTACATAAATCTAAAATAATCAATAAATCTCTATTTGATTTAACCACATAGATATAATTTCAAGATTGGCTTCTTGTTTATATGGAATCATAGATGACAACTTATCAAGTTAGTTCTGAATTCCCAATACACAGGCATCATATTTTATTATAAAAAAGTATATAATGATAGGAAAAAAGGAAATTCATGTTATTACAATTAATGAAGAATCTATTTCATTTCATTGTTAATATAATTAGCCTCTAAGATTCTTCTTCTGTATTATTTCATTACACTATAAAATACATTTGGTTTTAGGAATTAGAAAAATAAGACCTTATTTTTCTTAACTATATGTATCTGCTTTGTAACAATAAATTTGATAATTCTGTATTCAGAAGATCTTTAACATATGCATAAGCATAGGTTTCCTAATTAGTGATATTTCAAGTGAAGTGAAAGGATGTCTTAGGTATCCATTTCTGGAGTTTTACTATACTCGTAATTTAAAAACTTTTAGAAATGCAAATGCTGGCTGTAAACAGAGTTAACCTATAAAATTCAGAAGTGTAGAATCAGTCTTTCTCAATGGGAAAGCTTGAACAACAAATGACTCTAAAGTAAATTTTCTACTTTTATCTACTATTTATTAAAAGTATTTTTTTACATAGAGGAATGTGATAGATTTCTTCCAGGGAAGCTTTCAACTTGAATCTTAAATTTTATGATGATTGACCATCAAAATACTTTAATAATTATACGTCAGCGCTGAAAACAGTATAAAATTAAATTTTCTAGATTAAAAAATATAGACTTTATCAAATCTGGAAACAATTAGAATTTATGCTTATAGTATGTCATTGTACTTTTTTGGGGGAATGATTTTATTTTTTTATTTGACAGAGAGAGAGAGAGAGAGCGCGCGCGCGCGCCGCACAACCAGGGGGAGCTGCAGGCAGAGGGAGAAGGGCAAGCAGGCTTCCCGCTGAGCAGGGAGCTGGATGCGGATACGGGTCTCAATCTCAGGCTCCTCGGATAATGACCTGAGCCCAAGGCAGACGCTTAACCGACTGAGTCACCCAGATGCCTGTCATTGTCCTTTTTTAATGTCATATATACTTCTAAAAATACCTACAAGACAATTCTTTTAAAATGTTGATATCTATAAAATATTTCAAAAGTAATTGTATTTTTTGTGCTAATTATACATTTCAGGGAATTTCTAAGAACTTGCAGTAGGCTACTTTAAGAAAACAATTAATTAAATATTTAATAAGTAAGTTGTCAACTCACATTGTACTAAGCAACTATTAGAAATAAATATTTGTGATCCCTCTCACATTCCTTCTCTCATTATACTCATTTGGGATTAGGAAAAATTTGGATAATATTTGTTTTGTAGCATGAAGCTAATAACATTAGGTGGGTAAGTCCTTGATGATGTGAATATTTGTGTAATTCTGTGAGAAATACATAAGCAGCTAAGAGTCTACAGAGTATGTTTAGCACTAGTTGTCACCTCCTTGTGATTCAGTTGGTTTCACAGAGTATATTTTTAGAATATCCATATTTAAGAAGCAGGATAAACCATATATTTAATAATCAGAAACTATATAAAAAAACAGAGATTCATAAAATAAAGTAAAATAAGATTTGCAGAAAATAATGTAAAGGTGTGCATGTTGAGAGGAGGGAGTAGAACAAAATATAGTTTGGGATAGTTTAATTTTTTTGTTAACTTATGACTCAACTGATGATAGACTTTTAGTAATTATAAAGAGCGTAAAAATGCCAAGTAGATTCGGAATTTATAAAATTGACTTCATCCATTTTTCACAGCAATGTATAAAACACAGCATGCAGTATTGTCTCTTCACTTGAAAAGGCAACTTAAAAATAGGTCACAGCTTCTGATGGAGGATACAAACTGCCAAGAGAACTACAAGCACAGCAGGAGTTCAAGAAATGACGATAATAATGAGAATGCATTACTGCTGAGAATCAGACAAGAAGGCTTGAATTCTCACTCGAGCCCAATCACCCATTTTCGGTGTGGCCTTGGGTGAGTCACTTAAACTTGCAGTGATTTGATTAACATCGACACTGGATTTACTTTCTTTGCGAAATGTACTATAAGGTCACAGAGTGTGATGAAATGTGAGTGTAATCCACATCCCTTTACTCATGACCCTAGTCTTTGTAACTACTTTTTAGGTTTTGTTTCCTCTAAGACAACGTGTAGATTTACATAAATCACGGAAGCTGAGAAATTAATTCTAAAATAATAAAAATCTTTCAGGAAAAAGATTTAGAAGGGAAAAATAACCCTGCAAAATATTTGTTTTACTGTTTCCTCACTTCATCTGGAACAAAGCTTGAAAGAAAAGTGGTGAGAATGGACTAGACACGTGCTGTCTCACAAACAGGAGTGGAATGTAACCTAAAACTTGTAGCATTATAATAATTTGGAAAAACTACTTAGTTAGCTTTTAAAATTCTAAGAATAACTTAGAAAGTGTCTCTTTATTGCCTCAGAGTGGTGCTTGTCAGTCTTTTAAAATCTATCTCCTACAGGAACTTTTCAATCTATCTTTTGTATATCCTTAGAAGCTAAGATTATTTGTTAAATTTTACCTCCTATAGCTTTTAATATAAAAATAGTTATATCAAATATGTATTTTCAACTGCCTAAACTCTTAACCCAACCAGATTTTGGTGCATTACTCCCTGCACCTTTCCATTCACTCCTATAACATCCTTTGAATCCCAGATTTGGGCAGGATATTTTCTTTACTCATAACATTAATAGATATCATTACTGAGGTAAACTTAGAAAGCTCTATGCTTAGCTGTTTTCCCCTAGTCATATGAAAATTCGGAAAAAAGTATAACCAGAACAACTCTCCTTTACGTTTCAATTACCTAGAAATTCAGTAATATCATCACCAAAAATATACTTGTTGCTTCATTTATTTATATATGAATAAAATTATATCATCAGAACAGCAGGGAGTAGAAATGAGACAATGACAGGATCCTGCTGTTTTAGCAAAACATTTTACAATTTATTTATTTTTATGCAAGTGAGCTAAATGTTTATATAGCTAACTCTCGTTTTCTTTTTTGTTTTTTTAAAGATTTATTTGAGAGACAGTGAAAGGGAGAGAGAGAGCACACAAGTGGAGAGGAGGGGCAGAGGGAGAAGCAGACTCCCCACTGAGCAGGGAGCCTGAAGTGGGGCTTGATCCCAGGACTCTGGGATCATGACCTGAGCTGGAAGGCAGGCGCTTAACTGACTAAGCCACCCAGACATCCCTCTTTTTTTGTTTTTTCTTTTTCTTCTATTCCTTGCTCCCATCATCCCTGTCTACCTCTTCTCCCCTTCTTGCCTCATCCCTTCCCATCTAATATTGGTTCTTGGCTGAGCCCACAATTTCAGCAAGAAATAAAAACTGCATTATTCAGGGAGGAAGCTAACAAGTTTCTCCTCCCTCAAAAGCCATTAGAAACTTCCTGAATAAATGAGAAACATATTAATTTAAAAAAAAAATAAAGGGTGCTTGCATAAGCAATGAAAACAGTTTCCGGTCTACATTATGATTAAAAGCAACTTGAATAATAAATGTCTGATATGGAATAAGATCTATCAGGACATGCATATCTATGTCCAGTGAGTTTTGCTCCCAACAACTCTGTGCATTTTTTCAGTGAAATGTTAATAGCAAACAGTGGGACTTCTACTATATCCCTTTAAGATAATTCCTTAACATAATAAATTTCATTAACAGGAGATTTCTTTTAAATATTACTGAAATTTTTCATTCAAAATCATTCCATTATTCGTTGTCATACTAGTTGGAATGGATGGATATAATGTATACACATATACACACGTCTATGTATGTGTTTGATTACAAGCATATATTGAATTTCTTTAATTCCATATATTTACATATTTAATTGATACATGGGCTCAAATTGTACATTTTACATAAAAATGCTATTTATATCCCTATGTATTTTTATTCTGAGACTCATTCTTTTTTTTTTTTTAAACTTTTTAAATTTTTTTTTAATTTTTATTTATTTATGATAGTCACACACAGAGAGAGGCAGAGACACAGGCAGAGACACAGGCAGAGGGAGAAGCAGGCTCCATGCACCGGGAGCCCAACGTGGGACCGATCCCGGGTCTCCAGGATCGCGCCCTGGGCCAAAGGCAGGCGCTAAACCGCTGCGCCACCCAGGGATCCCTGAGACTCATTCTTTATTGATTTTTTTCTTTTAAATAAGGTTGTATAAAAATTCCTCTTACAAGATATATTTTACAGCTAATGAATCATCAACCTATTTGATTCATATTTTTTTTAAAGATTTTATTTATTCAAGAGGGACACAGAGAGAGGCAGACACATAGGCAGAGGGAGAAGCAGGCTTCCCTTGCTTGATCCCTGGTCCCTGATCCCCAGTCTGGGGATCAAGCCCTGAGCTGAACGCAGACCCTCAATTACTGAGCCACCAGGCGTCCCTATTTGATTCATATTTAAAGGACAAGCAGAATATGGGTGGGGGGTTGGCTTGATTTTTGCTTTGGTTTTCTGGGTTTTTTTTACAAGACAATTTATTGGCAAGTCAGTAATTTGTATTCTAAGCTTCAGTCTTGGGATTCCTCTGAACAACGGATTTGGTCATTATACAGATAATAAATACCATTCATAGTGAATTTAAATTAAAAAAATATGTTGACTTAAGAGATGAAACTTGGTAAAAACTGGTTCCTCTTCTGTTTCAATGATTCCTAACATAGTACAGCCACTGAAATCAACTTACCGCTTGTTAAGAGCCACTGAACCTCATAGCGAGTGTCTGGGTAGTACTGCACAGCACAGATGTTGGAATAGAATACTCAGTAAAACTACTTCAGGATTCATCTGGTTAACAACGGTACTTCACTGAAGAGATCACTTTCTGCAATTTCTGAGTTATTTTTGCCCAGATAAAAGCTGTTTATCTTTTTTTTTTTTTTTTTAAGGCATTGTTGGGGCTTCTTAACAAAACAAAGCTACAACTTCTATCATATATTGAAGTAGTGGTTTTATTTACAGCTAAATAACTGAATTAAAATTTTAAATTAAAAGCATTACCTACAAGTCACAAAAAATTAAGAAATCTCCATGAATTTTAAAAATTTGTATCTTTGGAAATGAGGAACAAAGGTTAAATGTAAGTTATAACTTATATGAATCCCTTTTTTGTTTTGGTTTGTCTGTAGGAAACTATGTCATTGGACTGTGCTCATATCAGATACTGGTTAAATATAAGGAATTTAACAAAAAAATTTCTCCAATTTTCTTGGTAACCAACAAGAAGGATTTTCTTTATGCATCTTCTAGGATGTTTCATCTTTACCTGACCCAGCCAAATTCCCCATTCTTCGTGCTCTAATTTGCTTTGAATTCTATGTTCTCATTCTAGTCTACTAATAGTTGGCTTTATTATTAACACAGGAACACAGCATTGTAGAAAAATTAGAAAACATATAAGAACCAACATGAAAATAAAAATCAAGTGTAATCTCACTACTCAGAAACAGCTACTGTTAACATTTTAACATAAATTTTAAAATAAAAATGAGATTAAAATATAATCTATATTAAGTTTGTAAAGTGATATTTTCATTTAGCAATATATCCTAAATATCTTCTACTTTTCTGATTCCCTTCACATTTTTAGTATCTTAATATCTCTTTCTCAAAAAATTTGTTTTCCAAGTCTTCAACCATTTAATTATTCTAAACAAGAGGTCAGCAAACTTTTTCTGAAAAGGGCAAAACAGTAAATATTTTAAGCTTTGCAGGCTGTGTAATCTCTGCTGCAATCATTTAATTCCAATATTGGAGTGCAAAAGCAGCCACAAACATACATCAAGAATGGCTGTGGCTATGTGCCAATAAATTTACAAATCAAATTTTTTTTTCAAATAAAATTTTAATTAGAAAGACAGGCAGTGGGCTGTTGTTTGCTGACCCAATATTCTAGACAATTGTTTATAAAAAATATTGCATACCATGATTACTATCACTTCTGAGTATTTCACAGATTATCTTTATACTTGATTTTTTTCTATCAATACAGATTTACCCCGCACACAATCCCAAGGAGTATGTTCATTTCCTGTGGTAATTTGCAAATCTGTTCTTCAAAAGTGGCAGAAAATCCTCCATGCTGGAACGGTACCAGAAAGACTTTCCCAGCTCAGTCTGTGGCTTAGAAACCTGTATTTCAATAGCAAAGTAGAAGGATGCTCTTCCCTCTCCCCTTTAGTCAACAGAAGTCCAAGTTAAATGGGTAGTAACTTGCTGACACAGAGAATTTTCATCCCTGTTTCAAATCTATGAAAGAGAGAGAAATTCATATTGAAGGAGTTGGAACAGCAGGAAACCTCTAAGTTTATATGCATCCACATCCATGCTTCTCCTCTTTTCCCCATTGTGACAAGAGGGGTCTTTCTCCTCCAAGGGCCCCTTTATTTTTATTTGCTGTGGGTCCTATTCCCCTACTGCCTTTTCATCATGGTTCAGAACCTCTCACTTTACTCCTTCTCTCCCTCTCTTACGTCTCTTCTAACACTCTCTCTTTACTTGCTTGTTTCATCAGTATTTAAACTTATTTGGGATTTGCCTATCTTAAGAAAGCCCTTCCTAAACCTGAAATAGTACTCTCCTATATTCCTACTCTTCATTTTCACATCCAAGATTCATGAAAGAATTGTCTATACTTCCCTTTTCTTGTTGTTTATTCCTCATTTCACTTCAGTCAGGTTTTGCCCCATTGATCCACTGAAACTGACTAAAGTTATTAGTGAATCTTTATTATTAAATCCATTTGGAACTTAGTCTTTCATCTTGCTGGTCATGAGTGCAAATTACGCAAATTGCATGGATTCAAATCTTGATTCTGTCACTTACTTCTTGGGTAAATCACTTAACCTCTCTGTACCCTCACTCTTCTTCTCTGCAAAACTGGGATATAATAATACCTAGCTCAAAAGATTATTGTAAAAATTTAAATAATGAATGCATGCAAAACTGTTCACAACAGTGCTTGGTCCATAGAACCTCTATATAGATGCTAATTAGCAGCATTTGACACAATTACCCTCTCTTCTTTCTGAGAGGATCTCTATCCATTAAACATTACCTAGGTTTTTTCTTTGCCCCTTTGATTCATTCTTCCTAATCTCACTTTCACAGCCCTCTTCCTTTATTTTATTTTTTATTTTTTATTTTTTTATTTTTTTCCCTCTTCCTTTATAAGCCAGTTCTATCCCAAATCCAATTTGCTACTCTATTCTCTTCCCAGGCAATCTCTTCCATTCACATGGCTTGAATCACCATCTGGTGACTTCTTATCTGTTATCTCCCAACAAAACTTTCTTCTTTTTCCAGACATCTGTATAAACTGGCTCCAGTACATCATTACTTAGCTATCAAAAAGCACTAGGTTACACCTCTCTAAAACTTACCTCATCTTCTCACCTCTTAACCCTAAACTATTTCTTCTCCCATGTTACCTAGCTTAGTGAATAGTACTGCTACCCAGGCAGTTTGCCAAGCCTGAAACATGTGAGTTGTCCTGGATTCCTTATCATGTATCATCTTCCACATGTTGTAAAGGTCCTTGTAAATTCCATTTTTAAATCGTTATCAAATTTGTTCACATCTCTCCATCCCTACTGTTACTACCTTAGTCTAGGCAACTATTATCTTTCATCTACATTATTTTTTTCAGTCTACATTATTTCTATAAGTTTCTAACTGAAGCTCCTGCCCAGAGTCATAAGGCCCCCTTCAAAACACTATACAATGCAATCAAAATATACTCCCTAATTGCAAGTAGATTAATATGAAGAAAAGTTTAATGGTTATGCACTGTCCTTATCAAAATCTGGCACTCTTTAATGTGGATATAAAAAGCATTCATGGCCTGGCCTTTATTTACCTTTAAAGTCTCATGTCACATCTTCCACCTTCTACCTACTTCAGGTTTTCTACATAATCATGACATTACAATTTTACCTCTTCCTTTCTGTTTGCTTTTCCCTTTTTCTTGTCGGAGTGCACTGGCTAGACCCTCCAGCAGGATAAATAGAAGAGGTAGTAAAAGTTGACAACCTTGCTTTATTATTGATTGTAGAGGGGAAACATTCAGTATTTTACCATGAAATAATATGTCAGTGGTAGGATTTTATCAAATTGAAGTGGTTCCTTTTATTCCCAGTTTGCTATGAGTGATAAAGAATGAATGTTGTATTTGTCAAATGCTTTTTCTGTGTTTACGGAGATGATACATTGTACTGACTAATTTTCAAATGTTAAACCAATTTTTATTTTTTATTTTTTATTTTTTTAAATTTTTATTTATTTATGATAGTCACAGAGAGAGAGAGAGGCAGAGACACAGTCAGAGGGAGAAGCAGGCTCCATGCACCGGGAGCCCGATGTGGGATTCGATCCCGGGTCTCCAGGATCGCGCCCTGGGCCAAAGGCAGGCGCCAAACCGCTGCGCCACCCAGGGATCCCTAAACCAATTTTTAAATTCCTGGGATAAACCCCACTTGCTCACAGTATACGTCTTTGTTGTTGTTGTTGTTGTTGTTGTTGTTGGATTCTGTTTGATTGATTTTTGTTAAGAATTTTTGCATCTATGTTCATCTGGAATACTAGTCCTTAGTTTTCTTTACTGGAATGTCATCTCATTTTGGTGGCAGGATAAAGGCATTTTTAATGAAATAAACATTTATTATGAAATAAACTTCTATATCCCAGGTTACATTTCTTTGTTCTGAAATCTTTTATTGACATTATCATAGCCATTACAACTTTGTTTTGAATAGTATCCTCCATTCACTTCACTTTTAGTCTATTTGTTTATGTTTATTTATTTAAAAAAATTTTTTTTAAATTTTTATTTATTTATGATAGTCACAGAGAGAGAGAGAGAGAGGCAGAGACACAGGCAGAGGGAGAAGCAGGCTCCATGCACCGGGAGCCCGACGTGGGATTCGATCCCGGGTCTCCAGGATCATGCCCTGGGCCAAAGGCAGGCGCCAAACCACTGCGCCACCCAGGGATCCCCTGTTTCTTTATGTTTAATGTGGGATTTTGTAGATAGCAATGTGACAGTCTCTGCTTTTAAAATGGGGTGTTTAGCTCTTTTATATTTAATGTGACTTATCACAGGTTTAACTCTCTCAGTTTGCCATCTGTCACATCTATTCTTTGCACCCTTTTTCCTCTTTGATGTTCTCTTCTGGATTAATTTAAAGTTTTAAAATAATTTCCTTTTCATCTCTTTTGATGGGTTATTAACTATAACTGTTTTCCTATTTTAGTGTTGTTCTAGGGTTGATAGTACATATACTTACATAGCATACATATTTAACTTTTCATAGTCTATCTTCAAGAATCTTTTACCATTTCATGTATGGTATAAAGAATATTAAAACAATATACTTCCATCTCTCTCTCTTAGCCTTTGGGTTATATACCCTGTCATACACTGGACATCTGATATGTATTATAAACCACAGACAACACTGTTATTTTGTAGAAAGTCATTTATCTTTTAATGAGATTTGAATAATAAAATAATATCTTATATATTTATTTACATTGTTATAATTTCTGATTTTCTTTATTCCTAGTGTAGATCTATACTTCCTTTTGGTGTCATTTTCTTTTGGCCTTTAATATTTCTCTCAAACAAATCTGCTAGTGATGAATTCTTTCAGCTTTCCCATGTCACAAAAAGTCGCTACTTTGCCTTTGTTTTTGAAAGATATTGTCACTGAGTACAAAGTGCTAGATTTTGCTTTTAAGATATCATAAGTAAGACTAGAGTAGCAGATAGTTTAGGAATAATTATTCACCACTAATGTAGCAAAGCTCTTCTGAATAGGTCACACAAAGAATGGCCTGTGAATTATGCAGTTTTGCTTTCTTTCTGCCATGTGTTTCTATAGCACCTTTTACTTTTTCTTAAATAAAGCACTTCTTATACACTTCATTGAAATTGCTTATCTGATTGTCTTTTCATTATATAGCTCTTTCTTCACACTGCAGCTTTTTAAGTTCATATTTAGGCAACACATATTTTGTGTTCCTAACACCTGGCACAGGTGGAAAAAAACACTTTAATAAAACTATACTAAATAACAGAATAAAAAAAATAAATAAATAACAGAATAAAATGGAACATCCAGTGAGCTCTCACAATGTACCATGATTAAATGCATAGTACTCACTATTTAGTTAGAAACAAGAGTCATTTTGCTGCTAGATTCTCAAATTATTTCCCTTTTTATTCTAAGGTCCTGTTTAAATTTCAAGAGTATTGCTAATTTTATTGATACAACCCAATATTAATAGTGAGGAAACTTTTATATTTCACTCCTTTGCTCCCTGTTTAGATAAGAACAAAGATGCGACCATAAACTCTTAACTGCCAAAGGGTTTGAGGAATGGAGGTTAGGGGATCATCAGAGTTTAAGTTTTTCCTTCCAAAACAAAGGAAAATAGCTTTTTGGAAGAACTTCAAAATCAACCTGTAAACAGAGTGGCTGTTATGGATATGCAGGTAGCATGAGTATTATTCTAGTTAGTTACGCATAGAAAGCTACCACAGTGCATATTTTTTTTACACCTCCCCTTACTCTCATCACAATCCATCAAAAAAGAAGTAGCAATGGAAAGCCTAAGAATTCTACAATTTGGCAATGATATATTTTAGCAGACTTGACTATGAAATTATGTTTCATAAATAAGTTATATTTTCATTAGGTATTGCAAAGAATAACAATATTTAGAGAAGAATGTGTTAAAAAATTTTAGAACTTTTAAGCACTATAACAGTTGCTACAGATAAACATCTAAAAATGCTAGAGTAAAATATCACATCAAATTATATAATCCCATGAAAAATCCTTCCCCAACAAGGAGAAGGGGAAGGAAAACAGTTTCTTAAAGCCTAGAAAACAACAATGACTACTATCTCTAAATTATTAACTGAAAGCATCTTTAAAAGTCTCATCTCTCATTTGGGGGAAAAGAGATGGATGGCAATGTAGTTTTCTGAAAAAGACAGTTCATGCTTTTGTTTTGATCAATCCTAAAAGAATAATTCTATTTAATAACTTCTAGCCCAAATCAGTTGGCTTAGGGTATATGCCCATAAACAAATATAAACAAAACAAACAAATATAAATAAAAAGGCAGGTAATGAATGAATGAATATATAAATGAGTAAGCAAGCAAAATTATTAGGTAAAACTCTTCTACTAAATATTAAATATAAGAAAATATTTGGATTGAGGAGGGACAAAACTAGCTAGAATGAACTGCATTTTGTTTTCAATGACCCAACAATACTGAGAAGAAATCTTGAGTTGTGGCAATGCAGAAGGAAAGAAATCAATAAAACACTACAGAGTAGAATTGCATCTAGGTAGCCATTGTACACTGTAAATGCCTCTCATTCATCATAATCTGCTCAAATTAAAGATTCATTTTTAAGGTCTTGAGAACTCACTAAAGCAATGTCACAACTCTTTTTTAAAAATCATTCTTTTTTTAAAATATGAAGATGGTCTTGAACATGATTAAAACACTTAGATCTTTTTATACTTTTATAACAATGATGACTAAGCAGTGCAAAAAGAAGTACGACTGTATTCAAGAAGGTATTTTTCATTTTTGTTATTTATCTAAGTAGCCTACAGCAAATAAGATACACATTCTTTCAAAACTCATTAACAGAGAAGAGTGTAAGAAACATGCACTTCCCTATGTTACTTTCCACTTAAATAAATATCCTAAGTATATAAGAATATGGCATTTTATATGAGATAATTGGTTAAATTGGTCTCTGATACCAAATTATTAACACTAAAAACAACCAAGCAGAAAAGAGCGAAACAAACCATAAGAATTACCTAACCATATGGTGTGTGTATATATATATATATATATACATCCCATGTCCTAAGGATATTATGAATAAAACAAAAGAAAATGTACTCTTTTTTTTGGAATCCAGACAGATATCATTGCTTACATACACACTTTAAAAGAGACTACAAAAAAAAGCTACTAAAACTAAAATTTGGTTGCTTAGCAAGGTAGAAAATCAATAATCTACATATGGGCTAATAACAATTAGATACCGGAATTTTGAAAGTACGATTTACTATACCACAAAATTATAAAAATATTTTGCTAAAATATAACAAAAATACATGCACTAAAAACTATAAATATTTAACAAGAGAAATTAAAGATTACTTAAATAGAAAGATATATAGTATTCATAAATGGGAAGACAATATTGTTACTATTTCAATTCTCTTCAAACTAAACACAATTTCAACCAATATCCCAAAAGGACTGTTTTATAGAAATCAAAAGCTGGCTGTAAAATTTATATAGAAAAGAAAAAGAACTCAAGTAGGCATATCAACTTTGATCATGGAAAGCAAAGTTAGCGGTCTTATGCTACCTGACTTCAATACTAACTACAAAGCACAGCAATGACAATACAGTAATGGAAAAAGGACAGAGGATCCACACATATGATGATTTTGATAAAGATGCAAATGCGATTCAATGAAGAAAGGAGAGTCTTTTTAACAAAAGATGCTGCCATAACTGGATATGAGTATACCAAAAAATAACAAAAGGGGCACCTGCGTGGCACAGGTTAACTCTCTAACTCTTAATTTTGGCCCAGATGATGATCTCAGGGTTGTGAGATCAAGCCCTGTGGTGGTCTCCAGACTCAGTACAGTCTGGTTAAAATTCTCTCTCCCTCTCTCTCTGCTCCTCCCACTCCACTTATGCTCTCTCTCTCTCATTCAAATATGTAAATAAATCTAAAAAAATTACATAACTAAATAAAATAAAAATCAATTAAAAATAAGAACCTTAATCCAAACCTGTAGCACATAAAAGTTAACTCAAAATGGATCATAGAATGAAATCTAAAACCTGGAACTATAAAACTTCTAGGAGAAAATATAGGAAGAGCAAAACAAAACAAAACAAACCTCATTCATTAGATAATATCACCAAAAGAAAAAAACTGATAAATTGGACTTCACCAAAAGTAAAAACTTTTGAAAAAATGAAAATAAAATAAATGATAAAGATAAAAAATAGAAACATCTTTAAAAAAGTCAGTTCTGCTCTTTGAAGTACACTATTAAGAAAATGAAAAGAGAAGCCATAGCAGGGAGAAAATATATGAAAATTGTATTTATGATAAAATTCTTAACATGGTGACTACATAAAGAACTCTCAAAACTTAAGAAAACAAACAATCCAATTTTAAAACTGAGTAAAAGTGCTTAATAGACATCTTACCAAAGATACAGGGATGACATAAGCACATAAAAATATGCTCACCATCATTAGTAAATAGGGAAATGCAAACAAAACCACAATGAGAAATCACTACATTTCTATTAGAATGGCTAAAATAAACAAACAAAAAATCTGGTAATACCAAGTACTGGTAAGGATTCAGAGCAACTGTCATACATCCATTTGTAAATGTAAAATGATACAGATACTTTTGAAAATATTTTGGTAGTTTCTTTCTTTCCTTCTTTTTTAAGATTTTTATTTATTCAAGAGAGAGAACACACACAAGGGGTAAGGGTAAAGGAATGGGAGAGAGAGAATGTCAAGCAGACTCAGGGTTGAGCTCAGAGTCCACCACAGGCCTCGATCTCACAACCTGAGATCATGACTTGAGCCAAAAATCAGGTGGGAATGTGAACTGGTGCAGCCACTCTGGAAAACTGTGTGGAGGTTCCTCAAAGAGTTAAAAATAGACCTGCCCTACGACCCAGCAATTGCACTGTTGGGGATTTACCCCAAAGATACAAATGCAATGAAACGCCGGGACACCTGCACCCCGATGTTTATAGCAGCAATGGCCACGATAGCCAAACTGTAGAAGGAGCCTCAGTGTCCAACGAAAGATGAATGGATAAAGAAGATGTGGTTTATGTATACAATGGAATATTACTCAGCTATTAGAAATGACAAATACCCACCATTTGCTTCAACGTGGATGGAACTGGAGGGTATTATGCTGAGTGAAGTAAGTCAGTTGGAGAAGGACAAACATTATATGTTCTCATTCATTTGGGGAATATAAATAATAGTGAAAGGGAATATAAGGGAAGGGAGAAGAAATGTGTGGGAAATATCAGAAAGGGAGACAGAACGTAAAGACTCCTAACTCTGGGAAACGAACTAGGGGTGGTAGAAGGGGAGGAGGGTGGGGGGTGGGAGTGAATGGGTGACGGGCACTGGGGGTTATTCTGTATGTTAGTAAATTGAACACCAATAAAAAATAAATTAAAAAAAAATCAGAGTCAGACACTTAATCGACTGAGCCACCCAGGTGCCCCTTGGTAGTTTCCTGTAAAGTCAAACACAGTACCATATGGCACAACAATCCTAAACCTATATTTCCAAATGAAAATAAGCAAAACAAAACTTCACCACAACAATCATACATTTACACAAAAACTTGTTGGAGCAATTTATATTCACAATTATTCCAAAGTGGAACAACTCAAATGTCTCTCAAGTGAGGAATGGGTAAACAAATTGTAGTGTATTCATACCATGGAATACTGCTTAGCAGTAAAAGAACAAATTATTAACATATGTAACAGCATGGATTAATCCCAAATACATTATGCTAAGTGAGTGAAGTCAGACTCAAAAGGCTATTATGTGTGGTCCAATTTATGTGACAGTTTAGAAAGGCAAAACTATAGGGTCAAAAATAAATTAGTGGTTACAAGTGGCTAGGGATGGGGAGAGGAGTTAATTACAAAGGGCAGGGTAAATTTTCTTAGGTGATCAAATTGTTCTATATCATCATTGTAGTAGTGATTGTGTTACCTCATGTATTTGTCAAAACTCAAGAGTAGTACACCAAAATGGGTCAGTTTTACTACCATGCATTGACATAAAAAGTAGAAAAAGGGATGCCTGGGTGGCTCAATGGTTGAGCATCTGCCTTCGGCTCAGGGCGTGATCCCAGAGTCCCAGGATCGAGTCCCACGTGGGCTTCCTGCAGGAGCCTGCTTCTCCCTCTGTCTATATCTCTGCCTCTCTCTCTGTGTGTCTCTCATGAATAAATAAATAAAATCTTTTTTTAAAAAGTAGAAAAAACCCCACACCACAATAAGGCAATGAAAAATACTCAATTGAATATAGATTATGAATTATGATTAGTAATTATGAACATAAATTAAAAGCATGATCTCAAATTTCAACTAGTATTATGAATGCAGGTTTAAATACTTGATCTCAAATTTTAACCAGTCCTGGATATTCTATAAAATTTTATTACCATAAGGCAACATTCTATCATTTAGTAGGTGAAATAATATTTAAAATAATAAAGTTAAAAAACTGAGAAACTATTGTATACACAAGGTTTTATGCAAGAGTGAATAGAACATGCATGCTCTCTATTCTCCAGACCATTCCATTTTATATATCAAATACATATCTATTTAAAGTAACAACACAAAACAAAATATGTCACCAATGTATAATTGAAGTAATAAGACACCATAGTGTGTTTGGGGAAAAAATCATAGGCTCTGGGGACAGATAAATAAACATGCCTAACTTCAAATCTTATTTATGCTATTCACTTAAGTTAGGAATGTCATTTATATTAGCTTGGCTGATTATGCAAGAAGTAATATAAAAGCACCTAGATCATGATCTGGCTTCTAAAAATTCCATGAATATTCCTTCCTTTCTTCCTTCTTCTCCTTCCTGAAAGCCAAAGTTTTTCTAAAAGTATCGGATCTCAGAATGTAAGGTAATTGCTTCTCAAAAAAATAGTGTTCTCATTTAGAAAATCTACAGCAATTAGTTGCACCATTTCAGCCCTCAACTGGTGATGCACCATTGATCCATTATTATCAATGAGTAGTTACTGTATCAAGAGTGGCCAATCTTTAGGCTCATCAGTGATCTGTGAATTGGGCAGGCTTGAAGAGCTCTGCTTAGAAAAAGTGATGGTAACTTGTTTAGCCAGTTACACTGAATATTTTCAGATATAAACAAAAGAAAACTGGCTAATCAGCAGCAAAAGGAAGAGACAAGTGGCATGTGTGTGGAGAGAACACAGAGCCATGAAAGTGCCTGCACTGAAATGGCTGAGTGATGAAAGAAAGAGGCTAGAACCTAGAGTTGCCTTGATACCTAACAGTTTTTTAGTTTCAGTTCTTTATTCAGTTTATGAATCCTTTAATGCAGTTCCTTTTTCCAAAAATGGTGTGTTAAACATGTTTCATTGCTTGTTCTAACCTTAACCATTTTAAGAAAAACTTTCTGCTGAGATCATCCCTAAAGACTATATGAAACTGATTGCCTCAAAGGAAATATTTGATCAAAAGCAGCCTATCCAACCGATTTTCTCAAGACTATTAGCCAAGTTACCTGTATTCATACAGACAATGGCTGATTCTCTAGTAAGAAAGTCATGCAGAGTTAGGATTATAGTAAGCATCTTAGAAAGGCAAAATCTCATGCAAAATAAGGTTGAGTTATCAGAAATCAAGAGAAAGCTGGGCCTAAGAATGGGCCAGTCATTCATTTATTTATAAGCTTTGGTATTCAAAAGTTCTGTCCTGGTTTCCTGCTCCTTCTAATGCCAAATATCATCTCACCAAATTCTTCATTTCAAGCAAATTAGTTCTAGAAACAACTGGCTAGCTGCTGTCAAAGAAGCAAAACTGTGCCTACTTGCACTTTTGTAGTCCTTATTTACTTAAAAATTTTAAAGTAATACCATGACAGCTGCAAAGAACCAATACCTATGATTCCCAACCCTATCCCAATCAAACTGAATGCTGCAAGATGATAAAGTATTATATGCAGCTTTCTGTTTATCTATTCCTCTCAATAATCCTTTCTACATGTAATGCCTAATGATTCTTTATTATAGAATATGAATAATTTATTAAATTCTTCGGTTTCTTCCAGGAATGTATTTCTAAATTTTAAAAGTTGAAATTTTTTTTTTCTTCAAGCAGTCCAATTATGGGGCACAATATCTGAAACTGGCTTCTCAAACAGAAGTTAGTATCTGTCAGTTATAACTATTTTAAAAGTATAACAAAGGTAGACTAAGGAGTAGGGAGACGATTACTTTTAGTTAAACTCTTAAAAATCATTTATATATATATCCCAGAAGAAATGCTTCATGCCTCCATGCTGTTACAAAGCAAAATAAAATACAAAATCAAACTGATGATTTTCTCTAAACATCTGATTGTTCTCCCAATACTGAGAGCCTCCACTATTGATACAGTCGTACCAAATCTACTTTGCTCCAAAAAATTAAATAACTGGTATTCTTAAAAAAATAAAAGAAAGAAAGAAAATCCATAACTAAAGTCAACCTCTACATACATAAACAACAACAGATACGGTAATAATTTTTTTAAAAATATTTTATTTATATTTGAAAGAGAAAAAGAGAGAACATGGTTGGAGGAAGTGGAGAAAGGCAGAAGGAGAGGGAGAAGCAGGCTCCCCATTAAGCAGGGAGCCCAATGTGGGACTCGATCCCAGAACCCCAGGATCATGACATGAGCTAAAGGCAGATGCTTAACTGACTGAGCCACCCAGGCACCCCAATATACAGTAATAATTTAAAAGGCGTATCAAACTGTTCTTTTGCTGGCAAGTTTTAAAGAATCTTCTCACAGGTAGAGCAACAGCTCTTACTGAATAGTTCTAGTCACTGGAGAATTTCTTTTAGCATAGATTGACATCATGGCCTAAATTCAAAGTGACACGAAATTAAAGCCCGTTATGGTAATAATCATGGCAGGGTAAAGTGGTTTAGGAAAACCTAAAGTCTGAATGTTCATATATAATTTCAATTATGTCACTGTTGATTCCAGCTAGCCTCAAATCTTACTTTAAGATAAAACTAGAATGACTTAAAAATGTTTGAAGCTTTGATTTTTTTTAAATAAAGACATTTCATAAACAGGTAAAAAATTAACAATAAATCCCTCTATTTAAATGATACACTACTTGTCTCACAACAGAGGAATGAATGGGGTAAAGTCCTTCAGAGGCTAGGTACTTAAGTTTATAGTTTTCATAAATTTCCAACAGTTAAAAAATAATATAGTGTGATATTACCAAGATGGAGGTATAGGAAATCCCAGTCCTCCTCCCCACATGGAAACACTGATTTAACAACCATATAGAGGCTGGAATACTTTTATGAGAACCCCAGAATCCAGTTCATAGGATGCAGCATCCTAGAATAGTACAAAACCAAAACAACTGCATTGAAATGGGTAAAAATAGCAGTTTTACTTTACCTGCGTGTCCCTTTCCCCATGTCAGCATAGGTCAATGCTGAAAAAAAATCCCTTCAACATACTATTTCTCTTGCTGGGAAAGAGAAAGCCAAGGTTGAATACAACATCATCAGCCCTTCAGGCACTCCCAAGAGAACTGTTCCTATCTCGCCTCATTCAGAAAGTACTGAGAGATCCAGCATAGTCAGAATGCCTCAGGGCAGCTAAGAACAAGACAGAGGGATAGGTGGCTCTCAATAGACTGAGGCCTCCAGTGGTTGGCATGGGTGGCAGCAGGTAGCGCATGCCTCAGCAACTGGTATGGACCACAACAGCAGGCAAAGATCTCAGTAGCCAGTGGGGGAAGTGGGGGGGGGGGGGGCGGGGGGGCGGTCTCAGTGAATGGGAGAAATCCAGAGTAGATCTCAGTGGCTGAATTGACTCTGTGAGATTCAGAAGGTACACAATCCTAAAACTTCTTCAGGGAAGGAGAGGATTGAGAGATGGAATTTGCATCTAACATCCTAGTATCTTCATGTACTGCCCTAGGGCAACGGGGCAGGTAGCTCTCTGTACCAATAATGGCTCTGTGGGATTGAAAGAAAGCATATAATACCAAGAATTCTCCTGGAAAGAGGAAGTAGAGTAGAATGTACACATTCATAAAAAAGTTGGAGAGGGGCACCTGGGTGGCTCAGTTAGTTGAATAGTCTGACTCTTGATTTTGGCTCAGGCCATAATCTCAGGGTCATGGGACTGAGCCCCATGTCAGGCTCCAAGCTCAGTAGGATTCTGATTCTCTCCCTCTTCCCCTCTCTCTGCCCTTGCCCCCACTCACACTCATATCTTCTCTCAAAAATAAATAAATAAACTGTAAAAAAAGAAAAAAGGTTACACTGAATTTCTAGTTACACTGATGGTGAAGATCTTTCCTAGGCAAAGCCATTCCATAAAGACTGAAAGAAGTGCTGTTTCTTCAAATGTGGGGATGCCAATGTAAAGCTTATAAAGAACACAAAGAATAAGGGAAATACAGTATTACTAAAGGAACAAAATAAATCTCGAATAACAAACCCTAAAGAAATAGCGATCTATGAATTGCCTGACCAAAAGATAATCACCTTAAAGCTCAGTGAGCTACAAGAAAACAGACAACAAAATTGAGAAAATGAAACATTGAAAAAAAAAAAAAAAGCAAAACCAGATAATATAAAAGAGAACCAAACAAATGCTGGAGCTAAAATATAGAATAACTGAACTGAAAAATCCACAAAGAAACCTCTTACAGACACACAAAAGATAGAGAAAGGAATCAAAGGACACCAATACAAAAAATCAACAGATTACAAAGGAAGACAGCAAGAGAGGAAGACGGGAATAAAAGAATGGCGGAATGGCTAGAAAACAATGGCAATAGTAACTTTTTATGAGTAATTATTTTAAATGTAAGGGATTACAAGTTCTAATAGAAAGATAGAATGTGGAATAACAGATTAAACGAGTAGGATCAAACAATTTCCTATCTATAAGAGACTCACTTAGACTTTAAAATACAAATAGACTTAACTACACACAGTGAAAACAAAGAGGGATGGTAAAAGATACTCTGCTAATTATAGCCAAAATAGAGCATGTTTGGTAATATTTAGACAAACTTTCAGTCAAAATTGATCACAAGAAATAAAGATGGAGCTAAAATAAGCAAATGGATTACATCAAACTAAAAATCTTCTCCACACATAAGGAAATCATCAGCAAAATGAAAAAGTAACCCATTGAATGAGAGAAGATATTTGCTAGTCTTATATCCAAAGAGGTGTTAACATTCAAAATATACAAAGAACTTACAAACGTATTATAAAAAAAGAAAAAAAAAAGCCAATTAAAAAATGGTTAGAGGACTTGAATTGGCATTTTTTTCAAAGCAGACATACAGATGGCCAAGGAAACAGGAAAAGATACTCAACATCACTAATCATCTGAGAAATGTAAATCAAAACCACAATAAGATACCATCTCACACTGGTCAGTTTGGCTAGAATCAAAAAGATCAGAAATAAAGTTGGCAAGAATGTAGAGAAAAGGGAATTCTCATAAATTGTTGGTATGAATGTAAACTGATGCAGCCGCTATGGATAACAGTATGAAGGTTCCTCAAAAAATTAAAAACAAACAAACAAACAAAAAAACTACCATACAATCCAACAATTCCACTTCTAGGTACTTACTTGAAAAAAATGAGAACACCAAGTCAAAGAGTTATATAAACCCCTATGTTCATTGCAGCATGATTTATAATGGCCAAGATATGGAAGCAACCTATATCCATTAACAGATGAATAAATAAAGATGATATACTACATACATGTGTACACACACAAACACTGGAATATTACTCAGCCATAAAAATAATGAAATCTTAACCATTTGTGACAATCTGGGTAGACCTAGTGGGTATTATGTTAAATGAAATAAGTGAGAAAAAGGCAAATATCATATGATTTCACTTTTATATGAAATCTAAAAAACAAACAACAAAAAAACCAAATGAACAAACCAAACACAAAACAGAAACAGACTCATAGATACAGGCAACTAACCACTGGTTACTAGAGAGGGGAGGGACTGAGGGGATAGACAAAATAGGTGAAAAAGATTAAAACATATTAACCTCCAGGTAAAAAATATATGTCATGAGGATGTAAGTACAGCATTGGGAATTAAGCCAATAATACTGTAATAACTTTGGTAACTAGACTTACTGTGGGAATCACTTGGGATGTATACAATACTGAATCACTATGATATATACCTGAAACTAACAGGATACTATATGTAAATTATACTTCAATTAAAAAAGAAACAAAAAAGTATAAATTGTATAAACAGGTCATTGTATAAGTAGGTCAATTCATCTACAGAATACAACATTGTAAATATATGCACTGAATATTGGAGCAAAAATATATAAAGCAAATATTAATAAAAGTGAAAAGAGAAATAGACAGCAATACATTAATAGAAAAGGACTTCAACATACCACTTTCATCAATAGATAGATAATTCAGACAGAGAATTAATAAGGAAACAGCAGACATGAATAACACTCTAAATTAAAGAGACCTAACAAACGTATACAGAATAATCTATCCAACAACATTGGAATACACATTTTTCTCAAGTACACAGGGAACATTCTCTAGGACAGATCAATATGCTGGGCCAGAAAACAAGTATTAACAAATTTTATGACTGAAATCATATTAACTATTATTTCCATCCATAATGTTATGAAACTAGTATCAACAACAGAAGGAAAACTGGAAAACTAACAAATATATAAAATTAAGCAATTCAACCAAAGAATTCAAAGAGAAATCAAGAAATATCTTGAGACAAATAAAGAAAGTAAAACATATAAAAACGTATGGGATACAGCAAAAGCAGTTGTAAGAGAGACTTCTATAGCAATAAACATCTACATTAAGAAAAAAAAATCTCAAACAATATCACATTTCAAGGAAATGGAAAAAGGAAAAAAAAAGAACCAAGCCCAAATTAGCAAAAGAAAGGAAGTAATAAAGATTAGAGCAGAAATAAATGAAATGGAGATTATAAAGACAATTTTAAAAAGCAACAAAATTATGAGTTGATTTTTTGAAAAGATAAACAAAATTGACAAACCTTTACGTAGACTAAGAAAAAAAAGAGAGAAGACTCAGATGAATAAAATCAGAAATGAAAGAGGAGACATTACTACAGATGCCATAGAAATAAAAGGATTGTAAGGACTACTATTAATAATTATATGCAAATAAATTGGGTAATCTAGAAGAAACTCCAAGAAACATATAATTTCCCAAGACTAAATTATGGAGATATAGAAAATCTGAACATATCAGTAGGTCTGGTAAGGAGTTTAAATCTCAGTAATTAAAATTCTCTCAACAAAGTAAACCTCAGAACCAGATGGCTTCACTGGTGAATTTTACCAAACATTTAAAGAAGAATTTATACTAATCTTTCTCATGTTTTTCCAAAAAATTTAAGAGAATGGAACACTTCTAAACTTTTTATAAGGCCAGCATTACCCTGCTACCAATGCCACACCAAAAGAAAAGAAAACCATAGGCCAATATTCCTGATAAACTTAGATGCAAAAATTCTCAGCAAAATACCAGCAAGCGAAATTTAACAGTGCACTAAAAGAATCATAGGCCATGATCAAATGGGATTATTGTATGGATATAAGGATGGTTCCACAGATGGCAATCAATAAGTGTGATATACTACATTAACAGAATGAAGAAAAGAAAATCACATGATCATCCTAGTAGATACAGAAAAGCAATTAACAAAATTCAATAATCTTTCATGATAAAAACATGTTTAACAAATGAGGTAAAGAAGGAATGTACCTCAATATAATAAATGCAATATATGACAAGCTCACAGCTCACATCATACTCAATGGTGAAAAACTTAAAGCTTTTCCTTCAAGGTCAGAAACAATAAAATATAAACAATAAAAACAATAAACAATAAAAATAAACAATAAAAAATAAACAATAAAATAGTTAGAAATAAACTTAACCAATTAAGTGACAGACATACATTTAAACTATAACATATCAAAAAAATAAACTATAATATATTGATGAAAGAAATTAAAGAAGATGCAAATAAATTGGAAGATATCCCAAAGACTTAAAATTGTTAAAATGTCCATAAAAACCCAGTTATCTACAGATTCAATGCTTTTCCCATCAAAATTCCAATGGCATGGCAGCCTGGGTGGCTCAGCAGTTTAGCGCCGCCTTCAGTCCAGGTCATGAGCCTAGAGGCCTGGGATCGAGTCCCACGTCGGGCTCCCTGCTTGGGGCCTGCTTCTCCCTCTGCCTCTGTCTCTGCCTCTCTCTCTCTCTCTGTGTCTCTCATGAATAAATAAAATCTTAAAAAAAAAATTCCAATGGCATTTCTTACGGAAATAGAAATACAATCCTAAAATACATATGAAAATACACAAAACAAAATCCAAATAAACAAAGCAATCTGGAGGAAAAAATAGCAAAGCTGGAGGCATCACACATCCTAACTTCAAAATATATTATAAAACTAGAGTAGTTAAAACAGTATTTTACTAACATAAGAACAGACATATAGACCAATGAAACAGAACAGATAGCGCAGAAATAAACTCATCTGTAAGCAGTCAACTAATCTTCAACAAGGGTGCCAAGAATACACCATGAGGAAAGAAGTGTCTCCTCAACAACTATACTGGGAAAACTGAATATCTACATGCAAAAGAATGAAATTAGACCTTCATCTTACACCATACACACAAAAATCAACTCAAAATGGATTAAAGACTTATACGTAAGAACTGAAACTGTAAAACTCCCAGGAGAAAACAGTGAAAAGGTTCATGACAGGATTCTTTTTTTTTTTTTAAGATTTTATTTATTTATTCATGAGAGACACTGAGAGAGAGAGGCAGAGACACAGGCAGAGGGAGAAACAGGCTCCCTGCAGGGAGCCTGCCGTGGGACTCGATCCCAGGTCTCCGGGATCACACCCTGGGCTGAACGCGGCGCTAAACTGCTGAGCCACCTGGCTGCCCCATGACATGATTCTTGACAACTATTTCTGGATATGACATCAAAAGTTCAGGCAACAAAAGCAAAGGTAGACAAATGGGACCACAAACTAAAAAGCTTCTGCTCAGGAATCAATTGAGTGACAAGCCAACCTATGGCATAGAAGTATTTGCAAGCCATACATCTCATAAGGGGTTAAACTTCTAAAATATACAACTTCTACAACTCAGTAACAAAAAGTCCCAAATAAGCCAATTAAAAAATGTGTAAAGGACTTGAATAAACATTTCTCCAAAGACATGGTTAATGGGTACATGAAAAGGTGTTCATAATCAGGAAAATGCACATCAAACCTACAATGAGATTATCACTTTACACCTGTCAGGATGGCTATCATCAAAATATATATATATAAATTTCAATATATATACATATATATTTCAAAAGATAAGTTGGCAATGTTGTGGAGAAATGGGAACCCTTTTACACTATTAGTGAGAATAAAAAATGGAGCAGCTGCTATGGTAAACAGTATGGTTATTTCTCAAAACATTAAAACTAAAACTAATATGTGACATAGCAATACCACTTCTGGGTATACATTCAAAAAATTGTAATCAGGATATGAAATATCTGCACTCCCATGTTCATTGCAGCCTTATTCAAAACAGCGACGATATGGAAACAACACACATGTCTAATGACAGATGAAGAGATAAAAACAATGTGGGAGATATGTACAATTGAAATTTGATAGGGCTGGAGGAAATTATGCGAAATGAAATAAGTCAGTCACAGAATGACAGATAATGCACAATTCCACTTACACGAGTTAGCTGAAAGAGAGTCAAATGTATAGAAGTAGAAAACAGAATGGTGGTTGCTAGGTGATGAAGAAAGGAGGAAATGGGGAGTTGTTCTACAAAGTAATCAACACACAAGATGAATAAATTCTAGAAATCTGTTGTATAATATAATGCCTATCATTACTGACACAGCGTTGTACATATAACAATTTGTTAAGAGAGTAAGCAGATCTCATGCTAAGTTTTCTTACCAACAAAGGGACACAAAGAAACTTATGAAGATAATGTATATGCTTATTACCTTAACTGTGGTGACTGCAGGTGTATGCATATGTCCAAAGTCATCAAACTGTGTATATTAAATATGTGAAGTTTTTTGTATATCAATTTTACCTTAATGAAGATGTAGATTTAAATATAAATTTAAACATATACACATATATTCATATACACATACTCTACATCATGTATGAAGGAAAGAAAAGTCTCTACAGCTACCCCTAATATAATGCTATAATTCATATAAGAAATATTTATAATTGAACATAGTATAGCCTGGGGCCCCTGGGTGTCTCAGTCGGTTAAGCATCAGACTCTTCAGTTAGGCCCCAGTCATGATCTCAGGGTTTTGAGATTAAGCCCCATGTTAGCTCTGTGCTTGGCATGGAGCCTGCTTAAGATTCCCTCTCTTCTTTGACAATAAATAAATAAATAAATTCAATTTAAAAGAAGCACAAAGTAGCTCAGTTAATATTTTTTTGATTGATTAGTAACATGAATTAATACGAGGACTCTTTATTAATTTTTGTTTTAGATTTTATTTATTTATTCGTGAGAAATACAGACAGAGAGACAGAGACATAGACAGAGGGGAAGCAGGCTTCCTCGTAGGCAGCCCAATGTGGGCTCGATCCCCAGACCCGGGACTACATGCTGAGCTGAAGGCAGACGCTCAACCGCTGAGCCACCCAGGTATCCCCAAACGAGGACTCCTTAAAACTAAATCTTCCAGTTATATGAAGTCAGGCAGATTTTAGAGCTTTCATTAAAACAAACTTTACTTCATTCAGAGGAAACAAGTCTTTGAGTAATGATATTTTTAGTTATTTTTTAAAACTACTCCAACAATAAGAGGAACAGTCAGTGACATTAATGAGATCACATTACACCAGCAATCAGTTTACAGAAAAATGATCTATGTTTCCACTTTGACCACCAAATACATATGCTGTGTGCGGTTGTACACGGTATGTATGCTGTTCCTTGCACAAGTGCATCTGACTAAGGAAGCAGAAGAGCCTAGAATTGTACAGCAAAATACAGAAAATCTTTCGAAAGTATTACATTGCCCATCATTAAAGCATCTCAATGTAGATAACTGGAGGAAAGTCTCAGAATCTTAGTCAGAATTAATCTTAGGATATTGCCTTTCCAATTCCTCCTAATGAAATCCATCATATTTGTACATATCCAAGTCCATGGACAGACACGACCATTAAGTAGTACTATGTTATAAGCTAAATTGTACCACCCTGAAACTTCTGTCCTTTGCAATTATTGCTCTTGTAACGATAGCCCTAAAGGATTTTTAGAGACAACTATCATACCCATTTTTCTCCTCTTCTTCATTGCAAATAAGTTCAGTTCCTTAAATTCATCATTCTAGGACATATTTCTACACAGTGGCTACTCCAGAGTTCCTATATAGGGCAGGCTAGGGGACTCATCTTGAAGTTTCTTTTACAGAGCAAATATGCCAATTTCTACTTAGCTTTTGTGTAACACTATATTTGTCTCCCTAATAGTTGTCCAATTATGCCAAAGATAGATGATAGCATTTACTTGGTATTGCCTTATGGGTTTTAATCAAATTTGGTTGATTTTATTTATTTTTTTATTTCTTTTTTTGGTGAGGGATGGCTTTAGTGAGGCTTTGGGACAGAAGTGTAGGGAGCAAAAACCCATTTTGTAACCCTCTAATAGCATCTGGGCTAGTCTCCTCCTTAAAAGGTCATGTCCAGGAGGAAATCAAAAGAAAATAAGTTGGTGTAGGTCTAAACCTCACAATATTGAACTATTACATTGTATTTAATGTATAATGACTGAAAACTGTTATATTTTTCCTAACTAGCGGTTATCTATTCAGGTCTCTAGAGGTGTACATTTCATTTTTTTAACTTAAATATAAACTTGGTTGTATTTATATCTTGCTAATGTTGGTATATCTTTTAAAAAGTCAAATACATCAATTCAATTAGGTATATGAAAGAGTCCGTTTCTTTTTTAGTTATTAGAATAAAGATTCTAATGGGTAAATAAAATAAACTAAGATATTCAATAATATTATCTATCAGGAAGTTCTGTAGGTAGAGTATTTCCTATTTTCTTTGCTGTCTTTTCCTATTAGAGCTCTAACAAACTAAAAAGGACTTAAATTTTAATGATACTACCAATGAAAAATGCCTTTGGGAAAAAAATGTGAACTTCGTTTTTAAATAATATGGAAATTCATCTTATTTAAAGTAAACTTTTATACTTTTTTTGTGCTTTATAACTCTCCCACCGCAATACAATTGATTAGTTGCATAATAAAAAAAAGCTATGAAATGTTTTCAATTTTAAAAAACTTTCAAGAAATAGCAAATCTCGGGATCCCTGGGTGGCGCAGCGGTTTGGCGCCTGCCTTTGGCCCAGGGCGCAATCCTGGAGACCTGGGATCAAATCCCACGTCGGGCTCCCGGTGCATGGAGCCTGCTTCTCCCTCTGCCTATGTCTCTGCCTCTCTCTCTCTCTCTCCTTCTCTGTGACTATCATAAATAAATTAAAAAGAATTAAAAAAAAAAGAAATAGCAAATCTCAATTTGGGAAAATCAACTGCAAATCTCTGCACAGAGTATCACATGAGACATTTTAAGAAAAAGGTATTCTCTTTCTCACATCATTTTGATGGCACAGTATACATCTACTTTCTAAAGGATATTAATTAATGGTTTTTTTCAGGAAAATTTGAACAACCAATTAACCTAAAAATAAGTTTGGATAACTATAGACATGTTTAGAGTTTATAGTAACATTTTAGAGCCTCAGGGACAAGTATTGAGAAGTAAATCTGTTCTGGTTTCTAATGTCAGTGAATTCCTTTGTGGCAACTTTTAAGCCACAGGAATTATCCCATTTGGAGACTATAATTCTCTTCTAAGATGTGCTTTCCAATTAAAAACCACATCACAGGAAGGCATGTCAGTAAACATTATGACTCCATGGATAAATCTAGGGGAAAGATTTATATGGTCATTTAGAAGGTAGCTTACTTACATTAGACTTACAAATTTACAAATAAGTTTTAGCGGTAAAAGGAATAGCCTATCGTACTAAAGAATATAGAAAAGTTTCAGGTGAACCATAAGATCAATGTATTTTGAAGCTGAAAGGAACTTCAGAGCTCATATAAGAGGTATATAGCAATACCTTCATTTTATAGAGGTAAAGTGACTTGTCCAAGACCACAACCATATATGGAAATTGGACTTCTGCAATTTTCCTCTTTTAATTTGTCTCATCTCTAGTAAATATAAAACACCAACTAACAAGACAATGCCATCCTCACAGACTGTGTCACATAATTGCTTTTCAGTATATGAATGCAACATATACACTGCTATCATCCCTGTCACATCTACGACTTGGTAGCCTAAATCTATGTCCCCAAAAGAGGGAATGAGACAAACAACCATAATGATAACCTTTTCTTCCCACTCCTCACAAATCATGGTGCCATAAAAGGTCATTATTTAATTATTTTAAAAAGGATTCTTAAAGTACTATTCTGTACTTTGGGCAGCCCCGGGTGGCTCAGCGGTTTAGCGCCGCCTTCAGCCCAGGGCCTGATCCTGGAGACACGGGATCAAATCCCACATCAGGCTCCCTGCATGGAGCCTGCTTCTCCCCCTGCCTGTGTCTCTGCCTCTCTCTCTCTCTCTGTTCTCACGAATAAATAAATAAAACATTTTAAAAAGATTTAAAAAAAAACAAAAAACAATTCTGTACTTCATGGGCATCCACCTGGCATACATACAATTGGCCGCTCTGAATAGCCAAAGAAACTCCTTGGTTCACCATTCCCAGACAGATGTAAACAAATGTACCAGAGGCCATTATTAAGGTTATCAAAAGATTCTTTTCAAAAGTATTCTTTTAAATGTTTTAATATTTAATTACCCAAGGGTAAAGGTAAATCTCTATTAGATTGAGCATTTTATCAATACTTGTAATGCTTGGAATCTGATCTATAAGATAAAAAAAATACTCCCTGATAGAATCCAAAATCTGAGGGTTAAAGGGCTTTTTCAGACTTACAGTATCTAAACATAAATGTTCCAATGCCATATCCCACAAACTTGTACCTTGGAATATCTTAAACTTTTGAGGGAAACACAGGAGTATTCAACATATGTTGTATAGTGTGAGCTAGTAGCTTAAGCTAGTTCCCAGTTCCGACATTAGAAAATCAATGTGAAATAGGAAACGAGGGTGGTGTTGTGCAATCTGATTCCAAGATTTGAAAAGTTATACAGTGCCTAACAGGTGCTCAGATTCCAGAAGTCATTATGATTATTTTAAAGAAATTAATCTTTTCTTTCAATTTCTGTCTATTTCTTTAATAGAAATGGATTTAGATCATAGACAATTATTTAGTTGCTTGGACCTAACTAAATAAACAGGACTGTTACAGTTTTGTTTGTTTTCCAAACGGGCTCCATGAAGATATAACCAAGATACTAAGGGATCTGTGAACTGAGACAGAACCACTGTGTGAATGTAAAGCAAGGTATATACTGAATGGCTTAAAGTTTCATAAAACTCAATAATAAAATTAAAAGACTAGAATCCCTAATCATAAACACAGATATGCCTGAAATTATAAAACATAGACTCACAATTACCATGGATTTAGTTAGTTAG
Source organism: Canis lupus dingo (assembly GCF_003254725.2). Classification (NCBI taxonomy): domain Eukaryota; kingdom Metazoa; phylum Chordata; class Mammalia; order Carnivora; family Canidae; genus Canis; species Canis lupus. The sequence goes on along the minus strand of NC_064245.1, from coordinate 25,672,103 downwards.
CATTTGTTTATTTTGTTTTATTTATTTATTCATGAAAGACAGAGAGAGGCAGAGACATAGGCAGAGGGAGAAGCAGGCTCTTTGCAAGGAGCCCGATGCAAGACTTGATCCCAGGAACCTGGGATCACAACCTGGGTCAAAGGGAGACGTACAGCAACTGCGCCACCCAGGCATCCCAGTTAGTTGCCATTTGTAATCTGTAATATAAAGCACTGGTTCAGTTTGTGGTATCTAGAGTTAGACAGCCTTAGGTTCAAAACCATTTTGCCAAAATTATGCACTTTTCCTCTTTAAATTTCAGTTTCTTCATACGTAATAATGAGAATAATAATAGTACTTGTTTTATAGTAAGTACTATAAAGGTTAAATGAAATAAAGCATGAAAACTATACCTAGCACAGAAGTGCTCAGGAAGGTACTAGCTATCATTATCACATTCATCATCATTATTAAAACACATTCTTCAGAGAGTTGCACTTCCAGATTAACAAACTAGGTATTCTCACCTAGTTTGTTGTCTTTGGTAAGACCAATCTTACCAAAAGTATGCCTTAAAGAGTCAGATAGGGTATATAAAAAATATATTTTTAAGGCGCCAGAGGCTACTGAGGTAGTAAACACGTCATGATTAGGAAAGGAAGTCAACACAGAGAGGCACTTGAGGGCAATTTTGTTCTCAAGGCTTTTGTCAATGTCAAAAGCATGGTTGAGAGGCTGAAAAGAAGAGCAGAGTTCTTAATAAATGTATAGTGCTGGGGCATGAAAATTAACGTTCAGAGCCTACCAAGGAGAATTCAAAGTTTGATATGGGTTGGGACTTCAAAGGTTATGCCCTTATAGCAAGTATAAATCTAGATATATACCATCACTCACAAGAGATAAAGCCATTTGAAATCATTTCACTCTATTACTTGGTTTACAATGATCTGGCTGCTAGTGCTCCTAGACTTGCTGCCTGAAACAAGCAAAAATTAATCTTTTTTTGGAATATCACTGAGATTCTCAAGTTATCTCTATTATTTTTCATATACAGCATATGGGACACAATAAAAAATATCCAGGTACATGAGAAGACAATAACACCAAGTATCCGGAGGCCAAGAAAAACAAACAGAAATCTGATCAACTCAGAGAATTCAGAGAACAGGATTTCCTAGGTGAGCTTAAAAACTATTTTGTTTAATACTACCAATAAACTAAAAAACAATATTGAGAATGTCAGCAAAAAGGAGAAATAAAAATATCTCAGCAGAAATTCCAGAACTAAAAAATACAATCACTGAAATTAAGAATGTAGTGGATGGACTTAAAAGCAAACCATGCGCAGCTGAAAAAAAATTAGTGAACCATAAGCGAGGTGAGAAGAAAATATCCAAACTAAAAAATATGGAAGAGAGAAAAGAGTAAAAGTGATATATAGGATATGATAAAATATCCAGCATACAGGAATCTGGAGCCTCAGAATGATAGGATTAAAAAAATAGACGCAAAAGCAATACAGTTGCTGAAAAAATTCCAAAACTGAGTAAAGACATTAAATCTTAGATTTAAAAAACACTACAGGGGCACCTGGGTGGCTCAGTCAGTTAAGTGTCTGCTTTCGGCTCAGGTCATGATCCCCAGGGGCCTGTGATCTAAATAAATAAAATCTTCAAACAAACAAACAAACAAAGAAAAGAAAATGTGGGTATTTAAAAAAAATAAATAAACTCCAAACAGGGTAAATACAAACAAAACCGTACCCAAGCACGTAATAGTAAAAACTGCGGAAAACAAAAGCAAAAAATCTTAAAAGCAGCTAGAAATAAAACAAAACAAGGTACAAATATACTGACTGACTGCAGAAATCTCAAGAGAAACAATGAAAGCCAGACTATTCTACAATGGTATCTCTAACACAATGAAAGAAAACTGTCAACCTAGAAACCTACACCTAGCAAGAATTCTCTTCAAAAGAAAAGGTGAAATAGACATTTTTAAATAAACAAAAACTCAAAATATATCACCAGTAGATCCACAAAAAGTATGATATATTAAGTAGTGTATTCTTTAGCAGAGAGAAAACGCTTTAAGAAGAAAACTCAGAGGGGCGCCTGGGGGTCAGTTAGTTTAGCATCTGTCTTCGGCTCAGGTCATGATCTCAAGATCCCGGGATGGAGCCCAGCATCAGGCACCCTGCTCAGTGGGGAGCCTGCTTCTTCCTCTCCCTCTGCCTACTGTTCCCCCTGCTGTGCTCTCTCAGGGCTCTCTCTGTCTCTCTCACTGTCAAATAAAGTCTTTAAAAAGAAGAAGAAGAAAACTCAGAGATGCAGTAAGAAATGTTTTCTGTTTAAACAGTTGTAATAAATGATGCCTCCTGGAGTTTAAATACACAACAATTAAATTACACAACAATAGCATTGGAGTTGGGGGGAGGGGTTGTTAAATGTATTAAGGTGAAAAATTCTTTCACAACCCTGGAAGTTGTAACAATACTACTTCATGAGGGCACCTGGGTTGCTCAGTTGGTAAATTGTCTGTCTGGCACAGGTCAGATCCTGGGGTCCTGAGACTGAGTCCTGTGATGGGCTCCCTGCTCAGTCTGCTTCTCCTTCTCCCTCTGCTGTTCCTCCTTCTCATGGTCTCTCCTTCTTTCAAATAAATCAACAAAATCTTTAAAAAGAAATTCTATGTTATATCATACTTTAATAAATCTTAGGTAGATAGTATAGACTTTTGGGTAACCACACACAAAAAGGTAAAGACTTAAACATAACAAGGTGGTGATGGGAGGTAGGAGTAGAGATGCCGTAAGAAAAAATAATCAAACTGAAATAAAACAAGCAATAAAAGAACAAGTAACAAAATGGGAACATGAATAAAAAATAGTAAAATGGTAGATTTAAACAAAAATTATCAAAGTCTATTTTTTAATGATACAACTACAGTTGACCTTTGAACAACTCAGGTTTGAAATGCATGGATCCATTTATATACAGATTTTTCACAGTACCTAATCACGTACCTGAGGTACGTAAATGTATTTCCGCTTCCTTATGATTTTCTAATAACATTTCCTTTTCTCTACCTTTATTGTAGTAATAGAATATATATACAAATACAAAATTTGTGTTAATTTACTATTTATGTCATTGGTAAGGGTTCTTACTGATAGACTATTAGTCTTAACTATTAGTAGTCAAGTATTTGGAGGATCAAGTTACATGAAGATTTTCAATTGTGGGGGAGAGGGTTATTCAAGGGTCAACTTACATGCAAATAGCAAGAAACAACCTTTAAATATGAAATTTGAAAGTACAAAGAAAAAAGATATATAGATGTCAACAAAAGAAACTGGTTTAATACCAGGCAAAGTAGAGTTTGAGGCAAAATATAATAGCTAGATTTGGGACAGTGTTCTATAAAAGTGAAAGGAGAGGGGTGCCTGGGTGGCACAGTCAGTTAAGAGCCTGACTCTCGGTTTTGGCTCAGGTGGTGTGATCTCAGGATTGTGAAATCCAGCCCCAGGACAGGCTTCATGCTCAGTGGGGAGTCTGCTATTGATTCTCTCTCCCTTTCCCTCTCCTTTTGCCCCTCCTGCTCATGCTCATTCTCTCTAAGATAAAAAAATAAATCTTTAAGAAAAAGTGATAGTGATAAGATATTGGTAAAAGGGGAATTTGTACAAGGATTCTACTTCTTTGTATTCTTGGCATTTCAACGCACATACCACATACCTTTAACATTAGACCTGAGACACTAGAGATGCTTTAGTTCAATTATCCATATGGAAATAAAAAAAGAGGAAATAAGATTTTCTTCTTCATAAAAAGAAAAAAGGATGCCCAGATTTACATTATATCACTCATTAGTGGAGAGTTTTGTTCATATTAGCATTTAGACTCTCCAATACCACGTTGCATGGTTTCTGTTTCCTTTTACTTCTTGTTAGGTTTCTTTCAAGTCTATCCTCCTTCCTTCCTTTCCTCTCTCTTTCCCTTCCTTTCTTCCTTCTTTCTTTCCTTCCCTCTTCCCCTCTTTTCCTCTCCCTTCCCTTCCCTTCTCTTCTCTTTTCTTTTTTGGGGTCATTTGTAATTAAAGAATAATTATCAGTTTCTGCTGCTCTCTAAAACTTAAAACTTCTCACTCATTCTTTTTTCTGGACTACTTTTATACTCAAGTAAAATATTTCAAGTTAATTCCCTAGAATATCAACAAGTATAGTATATAACTCACACATAGCACTTAGTATATGTTAGGCTCTATTCTATATATCTATTAACTCATTAAATCCCCATAATCAGTATTTTTGATAAGTATTATTATTATTTCTATTCTATCAATATATACAATAAAGCATAAAGGAACTCAGCAACAAGATCACACATACAAAGAGAGACTAGGACTGGAACCTAGGCTTCAGAGTCTGGGCTTTTTAACTAACTAAAAGAAATTCTTCTCTGGGATTTACCAAAAACCACATGTCTGACCTTGGCAAGACACTTAACATTTCTTCATCTCCCTCTCAATACAAAGAAATGAGGAATTTAACAAATACTATCTAAAGTTTTTTTTAATTTTTAAAAAATTGATTTTTAATAGCAAAGTTTTATTATGTAATTATACCCTCAACCCTAGATAAATTAAATGAACACCAGGCCTCTCCAGATAGTTAGAAGCAGTTATTGTTTTTGGCTTCAATATATTTCTAACAGTCATTTCTAGTTTTCCCTCCAAATCCCTTCCTCTCTTACAAAATTATAGAAATTTTCAATTGAACACATGTTCACAGTAGCTTAAGACGATATTTCCCATGTGCACCTGGGTGCCTCAGTTAGTTAAGTGTCTGCCTTGGGCTGAGGTCATGATCCCAAGGTCCTGGGATTGAGTTCCATGTCAGGCTCCCTGCTCTCCCCTACTCCCCTCTCATATTCACTCTCTCAAATAAATAAAATCTTAAAAAAAAAAAACCCACAAACTACATTTCTCAGCCTCTCCTATAGCTAGAGATGGCATATGGCTAAGTTCTGGCCAATAAGATCTGAATATTGTTGATATGTACAACTTCTAGGTCATTCCTTTCAACAAAAAGGGTATGCCCTCTCCTAGCCCTTCTTTCCTCTTTCTAGCTGACTGGAATACAAGTAAAACTGACCATTAGATAAAGACTGTGTTGAAGCTGGCACAAGAAAGGAGAAGTCTGATTTTCTGATATTTGATGGGCCCTTAACCCAGCCCAGACATGAGTGAAAAATAAACTTCTATCTTATGGGGTCGGGAGAGTCTCTCAAGTTCAGTCACTGACCGACCACAAATTTTACTTAGTTCAGAACTAGAAAGTACATTATCATAAATTGGATTATAGCTATAATTAGGGAATATGTTTCTATCCCCCCTCTTAACTTCAAAATAAACATAATAAATATAATGCAAATAAAAAAGCTACAAAAATTTGAAATACCATTAAACTCCCTTATAATATAAAGTCATGATACATTTAATATTAAAGTACATATATGTTCTGCACATTGATTATACAAGGCTTATATGTAAACATAAAAACACATGTATCACTATTATATATGGCATATCATAAATAAGACCTATGATTAACATGTCAGCTACAATGTGGCTAACCATTTAATTAATATGGTTAATTAATAAGTTTGCTTATCCTCTTGAAACTTAATTAAAGTGGGTTTTTCTTGTTTCTCTATTTTTATAAAATGAGATTCCATTGTTTTCTTAAAAATCAGGCCAGGAAAGCTTAAACTATAAACTTCTCTTAAATACTTCCCTGAATGCAGTCATTTTATTGACTAGACAGCTGTATTTTGGAAAAGCACCCTGAATTTCTTCTTTACTACCCTTTAGTTTGGCATTTGATGACAAACTTGATGTGCTATGGATAATTAATTCAGGAAACTAACCAGAATTCTAAGTGAAATTACATTAAATCTAAATAGTTGAGTCCACCTGGATTCATGTGTTTCTAATGAACACCTGAAGGAGGTTTTAAAAAAATTCTTCTCAAAATTAACTAAGAGAAACCAAAACAACTCTAGAATTGTCAAATCTCCAAGTTGTGATTTAGTCACCAATCACAAAACTCTACACACTAAACTGAAAAGCAAAGAGGCAAAGTCTTAGACCTGGCCGTATCTGATTCCTTTCTGAGCCGTGCACTATGGGTTCCACTCTCGTCTAGATGTCTGGATGCACACTGACTTTAAGAACTCCTCACCTCAAACTTTTTTTTCCATTTATATGAATCCACTTTGAAATGTATTAATTTTTTCTGCTTTTGCTGTAAGTCTGGAAGTTCTCCTATCTTGCGTCTATCTCTGATTCTTGGCATTTGTGCAGGAGAAATGCCTGTCTCCGCTGAGCAAGGAGAAACATCACTCTCCAATTGGAGCTACATTAATCAGTAAGGTGTTCGGTTTCCCAATGATATACTACCATGCTAAACTAATCTGAGCTCTCTTCTTACGCTGCTTAACGTTGTATATTTTCATTGACTCACTGGCCCTGAGGAGACTCTTTTCTTAACATAAAACATTTATACTGATAAATAGTTATCAAATCAGACGATATGTCATATGCCCTTCAAGTGAAAAATTTCTCAACATTCAGAGATTACTGAAAAGTTGCAGATTATTTAGAGAGAAAATACAATATGATTTCCTCAAAATAATAATGAAAACCCTATGCCATTATGTGGCTCTGAAATTACACCCTAACAGTGGCCATCAGTGACTAGGTTACAGACAAAGAATTGAGAAGAGACTTAAAATATCCAATAATGGCTTGCAAAGAAAAAAAAAGTATAAGAACAAAATTAGAAGGAGGGGAAAAGTCATTTGTCTTGAAAATCCAATAAAACTGATTGATATTTTACCATATAAAAATTACAATTTCCACATAACTGAGCCAAAAAGTTTAATAGTAGCCCCCACATAAATTATGTCCACCTCTTTTGCCTCATGTTGAGATGAACTTTCAAATGTAATACAATAACTTAGTAAAAATAGTAGGATATTAGTTATAAAAGCAATAGCAGAGGTAGCAGCTAACATTATTAAATGCTTACTATATACCAGATTGTGTTAAAACATTATATGAATCAATCATATTTTTAAAAAAAATTTTTGCAATGTAATCAAACTACAGTATCACTTTAGTTTCACGTGTACAACATGATTCAACAACTCTATGGATTACCTATGCTAGTCACAATAAGCACAGTCATCATTGTTAAATTACCTATTAGATATCAGATATATACTAGCAGCCCCATTTAACAAAGAAAAAGACTTAGAGCATTTAAGAAACATGTCCAAAATCGACAGTTTGTAAATGATTCAAATGGGATTTAATCCCACGTAGACAGACCAAGAGTATACTTACAAACTTTTCAAAACTATAGTAAGAGCATGTCATAATTTTATAATTACTCAAATTTTCCCATATTCAGCAATTACATTTGTGTAGACTAAATAACAGGTAAAAAAAAAAACACATTACTACTTCCAAATATCAAAGGCTGCTTGAACTACAGAGCCATAGGAGTCCCACACACACTGACATCCTTCTGTGAAGCAATCTTGTCATTGTTCTTGCTTGCCATTCCAACATCCCAAAGAAATTCAGTGCTTGGCATTACAAAAACCAACTGGCTCTTTATGTTAATTAGAAAATAAATTTTACTTATAAAGAGATGCTATATGATTGAATTTAAATTGTTTCTAGATTTTTTTTAAAGATTTTATTTTATTTATTCATGAAAGACACAGAGAGAGAGAGAGAGAGGCAGAGACACAGGCAGAGGGAGAAGCAGATTCCACACAGGGAGCCCGATGTGGGACTCGATCCCGGGACTCCAGGATCACGCCCTGCGCCAAAGACAGGCGCTAAACCACTGAGCCACCCAGGGATCCCCTGATTCTAGATTTTTTAAAGTAGTCTCTACACCCAATCACAACCCTAAGATCATCTTGGGGCTTGATCTTCCAAACTAAGCCAGCCAGGCGCCCAAGAGATTTTTTTTTTAAAGGTATGGAGATGTAATAAGAACAAAGGAAAGAGCCAAAGATAAAAAGTACTAAAGGTGTAGAAAGTAAAATAATAAATAAATAAATAAATAAATAAATAAATAAATAGAAAGAAAGAAAGAAAGAAAGAAAGAAAGAAAGAAAGAAAGAAAGAAAGAAAGAAAGAAAGGTGTAGAAAGTGAGATGCCTGGCTGGCTCATTTGAAAGAATCTGGGACCCTTGATATCGGGGTTGTGAGTTCAAGCCCTACACAGGGTGTAAAGATTACTAAAATATCAATCAATAAACAAACTTTTTTAAAAAAGTGTGATAGGACAGCCCAGGTGGCTCAACGGTTTAGCGCCTGCCTTCAGCCCAGGGTGTGACCCTGAAGTCTGGGGATCAAGTCCCACTTCAGGCTCCCTGCATGGAGCCTGCTTCTCCCTCTGCCTGTGTTTGTGTCTCTCTGTGTCTCTCATGAGTAAATAAGTAAAATCTCAAAAAAAAAAAAAAAAGAAAGGTGTGATAAGCAATTTAAAGAATGCAAAAGGGGCTATGTAAAAACCGGAAAAAGAAAAGCAGAATATTTAAGAATGGGAAAGATTAAAAAAAGTAAATTACAAAAGTAAACTTCCAATTTACAAAGGTAACTTATACAAGTGAAAGTAAATCATAAAACATACTGATAGCAAAAATGAGAAAAGAGAAAAATCTGTGTCTATGACCATTCTTTTCTTGTAAACATCTGCTTACTATAGATATCATTAATTTTTTTTTTTTGTAGACTTCTATTCTTTGGTAGCTATTCAGACAGTGCTTACTGTTTTGTAGATCAGGAAAACACTAACAAGATACCCTACTACTCTACTCACATTATCTCTGTTAACATTTTTTTTTTCTTTTTGAAGTACATAAACTAAAATTCAAGAGTCTAAATGGTTATATGAAATATTAAAAGTATTTTATCTTTATTTTATCTTACATGTATTTTATTAATATGCTATTAATCACTTCATATAGCTCTTCTGAACACTAGAAAGCATACTTTCTTTCAAAGTTAAATATATTACTTACAACTGACAGAAGCTCTTTCCAATCTACAATATCTTTGGTATAATAAAACCACAATAAAAAAGAATGATGCTTATTTGAAATTTGCTAAGAGAGTAGAACTTATAAGTTCTCATGACAAGAAAAGATATTCTAACTATATATGGTGACAGATGTTAACTACTCATAGTGGTGATTAAAACACAGTATATACAAATATCAAATCATTACACTGTACACCTAAAACTAATAATGTGAAATGTTAATTATACCTCAATCTTAAAAAAATGTTTTTCTGTTTGGTCCTTTTTGCAGGCTAACACTCCTTTACATGGATACCTCCCCATTCATTCTAAAATCTGGAATTTATTACTTATGAACAAACTTAAGAACAACACTTTAAACATAAGTATTTAATACAAACCCAAATTCAACCAAGAGGATACCTTATTTCACAGAATTAAAAATGTGTGATGATACTACAGCTTACTTAAAAACATCATTGATATTCCTTCTAATGCAGATGAAAATTTGATTATAAGTAAAATCTGCCTTTGTAAGACTATTCACAAACCCACTGATTCACAACTGGATAAACATTTATAAATTAACTTCTGAATGGTTGTAAATATGTCCAAGGAACCCAAGTGGAAACAGACATAAAACACAACTCACTTTGGAAAAAACAAAAACAAAAACAAAAACAAAAAAACAAACCAACTTCATGTTTTATACATGTTTGAGAATAGCTATCCAAAAAAAAAAAAAAAAAAGTCATCCATTATGTCAAACTAGTTACCCAAAAAGCTTGAAAGCCTTCTTAAGTTATACAGAATTTTTATAGCTCAAAATCGAAACAGTAATGATCTTCCTATCATTGTAATTTGGTTCTAGACATAACTTCAGTTTTTAAAAGTTGAGGGGAATTTTTAATATATTGAAGAGCTACTGCATAATAAAAATGGAACTTATTTAAGTCATCAGCTATGTAAATTGTCAATTGATTGCTATTAAAAAATAAAGCAAGGGGTGCCTGGGTGGCTCAGTAGGTTAAGTATCTGCCTGTTGATTTCAGATCAAGTCAGGATCTCAGGGTCTTGGGCCTGAAGCCTGCTTAGTGCTCTACGCTGGGCATAGAGCCTGCTTAAGATTCTCTCTCTTCCTCTCCCTCTGCCCCTCCCCACTCTGCTGGTACATGCATGCACTCTCTAAAAAAAATAAAATTTAAAATGCATTTATTTATTTATTTTACTTTTATTTTATTTTTTAATTTTTATTTTATTTTATTTATGATAGTCACACAGAGAGAGAGAGAGAGAGAGAGAGAGAGAGAGAGGCAGAGACACAGGCAGAGGGAGAAGCAGGCTCCATGTACCGGAAGTCCGACGTGGGATTCGATCCCAGGTCTCCAGGATCACGCCCTGGGCCAAAGGCAGGTGCTAAACCGCTGTGCCACCCAGGGATCCCTATTTTACTTTTAAAAAAGATTTTATGTATTTATTCATGAGAAACACAAAGAAAGAGGCGGAGACATAGGTAGAGGAAGAAGCAGGCCCCTTGCGGGGAGTGCAAGGCAGGACTCGATCCCAGGACCCCAGGATCATACTCTGAGCCAATGACAAATGCTCAACCACTGAGCCACCCAGGCATCCCAAATTAAGCACTTCTTTTTGATGTAAATTTACCAGGAAAGAAAGCGAAAAGTTGACATTAATTGGAAGATATTTTAATAATATGTAACTGGCTAAGGATTAAGAGCTGTGTTATGGACACATACAGGGAAAATAAGGATAGCTAGCTTCCAGAACATTTCTTAAAGAGCTGTAGAAGTCACAGCCACCCTTACTATCTGAGATCCCATACCACATTTAATTAAATATTTAAAAATGCACCTATAAAATTTAAAATTTAAAAATAAAAAGAACTCTGGTCATTAAGGGCACTGTTACCTGAGAACACTCAAGGAACAGACTCTAGGGATGCCTGGGTGGCTCAGCGATTGAGCATCTGCCTTTGGCTCAGGGCATGATCCTGGAGACCTGGGATAGAGTCCCACATCGGGCTCCCTGCATGGAGCCTGCTTCTCTCCCTCTGCCTATGTCTCTGCCTCGCTTTCTTTCTTTCTCTCTGTTTCTCACGAATAAATAAATAAATCTTAAAAAAAAAAAAAAAAGGAATAGACTCTAGAATGTGTCAGGTAAAAATTAACTTCTAATAACTTAAAATCATAGTACCTTAGAAAAAAAACAACTTGTACTTTTCCCATGCATGATCCACTCAGTCTGGCCAGGAGGAAGAAGATACAAAGAAGCAGTCAAGCACCAGGGATCCAGTGATTGAGTCCCATGTCAGTTCCCTGCATGGAGCCTGTTTCTCCCTCTGCCTCCCTCTCTCTCTCTCTCTCTCTCTCTCTCTTTGTATCTCTCATGAATAAATAAATAAAATCTTAAAAAAAAGCAATAGTCAAGCAGTAACACTAATAAACTAGATTGAACTTCTTGCCATCACTTCTTGGCAAGGGATAGACCCCAAGGTTATGCTACCTTTTCTGATACTGCTTCTCTCTGCTGTCATACTCTCCTATGCGTATTTCCCAATGGAAAATGGGCCTATCAATCAACTTTAATGAAATAAATCTGCTCTCCATTCTAAAATATATAAATAATCTTTAGAAAAAAATCTGTCAGCACAAAGTAAATTAGAAGCTGAAGGAATTAAAAATATTTATACATGTTTATACTTGTGTGTGTGTGCTATACTTTAATAAAAATTCATTTTTTACTTTAAAGATGAGGAAGTGAGCCCCAGACAGGTTCATTAACACACTGCTTATGTTACATGGTCACATGGCACAGAAATGGTAGAACCTGGATATAAACCTGCATCTATCCATCTGTCTGACTCCAAAGACACTGGCGGCATTTGGTAATGATACTATACTGTCTTCCACTCAAATTAAGTACATCAATAAGGCTTGAATAACCAGTCAGGCCTATATACTAGGCATTGTGCTAGGTACCAGAAGTTTATGACTATAGAGTGGTAATAAATTATGTCAATAATTAAAATTTATTTTTGTTCATAACCATTGCTATATATGCATAAGTAAAAGGTAAGTTCTATATAGAAGTATATCCTCTGAGGTAATCAAATAAGGCCTTATGAAGAAAATTATGTCTAGGAAAGGAGTTCAAAGGATGAATTAAGTTTAACAGGTAGAGAGAGGAGTTGGCCATTAGAAAATATCAGGGAAACATTTCTAAAGCCACATGACTGAGAAAGGGCTGGATTTTTAAAAGCAATGAGTTTGAGCAAAGCTTTAATGCATATACACAGGAAAATCTGCAAGCAAACTTGGCTGAAGTAGACAGGCGTAGAAACTGAATGAACCAAGAATAGAGATAATCAGGAAACAATGTTAGGTAAAGAAATCTGGATTTCTCCCTGAAAGTACTAAGAGATCATTAAACATTTTTGAATAGAGGAATTACTTGAGTAAAGTAATAATTTGGGAACTCTTAGTTTGGTAGCAGGGAAGGTGGCAAGAGACAAAAGATTATTTAGAGGATGATGGCAGAGAGAGGGAAGAGTCAAATATTAGTTTCAAATCCTGGGAGAATAGAAGAAAAATGACATCAGAAATAGAATTATGAATGCTAGAAGGGGCAACAAGATTCTTACTGTTTCTTCATCAAGTTTTGTTCATTTGTTTAGGTTCGGTTAGTGGTAGGGTGATTTTAATTATTTTTAAATCACTGAATTTAAAGTGGCAGAATGATATACAAACATAAAAGTCCAATAGACCAACTGGAGAAGTAAGGTTAAAGCTTGGGAGGAACCTGAGAATCATCCTAATGAGGATAATAAAATCGATTATGAGAGAAAAAGAGAAAAATCAACATGGCAGCAGTTCTGAATGTTAAGGTATAAGAGGATTGACAAAGGAAAAAAGAAGTCAAATTACATTAAAATATGCACACCTCATTAAGGATGATTTAAAGATGAGTAACTTCATTATGTTTCTAATTTTAATCTTGGCTGTTTCTGTCCTCATCTACTGAAGAAACAGGAGTGGGCATATTCTGGTCATAAAAGATACGGATTCTATCCTATAGTTTCAAGTAGCTAACAGTAAAAATAGCGCCTCGCCCCTCAGAGAAAGGAAAGGAAGCTGCAGAACAGCCCCAAGGTGCTACCCAGTTAATAGTTTAGCCTGTTTCTGTCGGACTACTGTCAGCAACAGTTTTCAAATTAATTATAATATACGGTCATTAAGTTCATGACAAGAATGCATTACAAATAGGCCTCTACTGCACCACAGATATATTCATAACAATGTACCAGTAAGTAATTTTTTTTTCATTTAGGAGATGTTTTATCCTAATTTCTGATCTTAATTTGGCAGCAAATCAACAATTCAGTTTTCAGTTTATCTGCCCTCTAGCCCCAGCTGAGTTAATGTTCTAGAAATAACATTTATTGCATTAAGAAACCTTACTATTTCAATAAGCCTTGAAGAAATTTTCTGTAAAACAAACAAATTACTACTTTAGGTTTCCATTTTGAAAATTTGAATTTTAGGGAAGGGGTGGTATGAGGCTGGGCTAAGAGGCTTTTCATAGAATAAAAATACCTGTATTTCTATTAAATTATAGTATCTATAAGTCAAGACATTAAACTAGAACTACAGAAATGGTTTACTACTGTTGAATTTTTTTTTTAAAGAGAAATCTGGCTAACTGTATAGCAATTATAACAAAAAAAAAGGGGCTGTGCTGGTAGGAGAAAATACAGAGTAAGAGTGATATATCCTAAACAGTGGAGAAAGTTTATTAGGTCACACTCTTGGCTTTGTTCAGGTTGACAGTAAAATACCATTATCCATGTTAACCCCAAATTCAACTCAAGCTCATGAGTACCTCCTGAGACAAACCTACAAGGAAGAAGGATAAAGAAGGTGACAACTCACCAAAAGACAGCAACGGCAAAATCAAAATACATACCGGCTTTCTATGTTCTAATTTCAGACTGCAAATCTTAACTTTTGGCTGGGAAAAGGGCATCACTCTCTAGTATCTTAATCCTGTATTTTCATATCCTCACATTTTATTGTTTTTCTGTTTTATATTAGAATTATTACGTAACTCTGGTAATTTGGTGTGGATGAGAAACACTGATATCTTATTAGAGATGATGATGATATAGGTATCTTAAAAACAGTCTCAGACTTAGCATCTTACCTCAGTGTATGTCTGTTCAATGTCAAGGTATTTATTAGGCAAAATATTTTAACTGGGAGTCTCCTTAAAAAAAAAAAAATCCCATGTGTGAGGAAAAACAATGTTTTGTGAATAGAAGGCAAGAACATTCAATGACACCATATGTTATACTCTGGTTTCTCTTCAGATTGAATAAATCTTTCACCTTTTACTAAACAACAACAACAACAAAAACAAAACAAAACAAAACAAAAACAAACACATACACACACAAAAATAAAAACCCCACAGAATGTGAACTGGTGCAGCCACTCTGGAAAACTGTGTAGAGGTTTCTCAAAGAGGTAAAAATAGACCTGCCCTACAACCCAGCAATTGCACTGTTGGGGATTTACCCCAAAGATACAGATGCAGTGAAATGCAGGGACACCTGCACCCCGATGTTTATAGCAGCAATGGCCACAATAGCCAAACTGGAAGGAGCCTCGGTGTCCATCGACAGATGAATGGATAAAGAAGATGTGGTTTATGCATACAATGGAATATTACTCAGCTATTAGAAATGACAAATACCCACCGTTTGCTTCAACGTGGATGGAACTGGAGGGTATTATGCTGAGTGAAGTAAGTCAATCGGAGAAGGACAAACATTATATGTTCTCATTCATTTGGGGAATATAAATAATAGTGAAAGGGAATATAAGGGAAGGGAGAAGAAATGTGTGGGAAATATCAGAAAGGGAGACAGAACGTAAAGACTGCTAACTCTGGGAAACAAACTAGGGGTAGCAGAAGGGGAGGAGGGCGGGGGGTGGGAGTGAATGGGTGACGGGCACTGGGGGTTATTCTGTATGTTGGTAAATTGAACACCAATAAAAAATAAATTTAAAAAAAATTTTAAAAAATTTTAAAAAAGGAAAAAATAAAAATAAAACCCCACAAAAAAAACCAATGACACCATATGTTAACACCCCCTGGTGATTTTATAGTGCTTAGCCTCTATCCACTATTATCCCAGTTTTCTATTTTTTAAGGCACATATGATTACAGATAATCTTCAATATAATTATGTTCATGATGAGGGTCTTTAGGTCACTTAAATTCTCAAATCTAAAAATGAAGAAAAAAATATAGACCAAATATAAAACATTCTGCTTTGCTACCTAGAATGCCAAGAAATCCAGGAGAAAATTAAGTAAAAACACAGATTTTAGGGTGCATAGATGACTCAGTCATTTAAGTGTCCCACTCCTGGTTTCAGCTCAAGTTATGATTTCAGGGTCATGGGGTTGAGCTTTCCACCAGGCTCTGCAATCAACAGAGTCTGCTTGAGATATTCTCTTTCTGCTCGTCCCCTGCTCATGCTTGCAAGAGCTCTCTCTCTTGCTCTCTCATATAAATAAATAAATAAAGTCTTAAAAAAAAAAAAAAAAGAAGCCCACAGACTTTTAGGTCAAATATACAGTCCACTACTGTGGTTCTCGTAGGTACATTTATGGTCTACTACTTGACAGGCATCAACTGATTACAATTCAATCATAGTATTTATTGTCAAGATTCTATAATAAACAGAAAAGGATTAGTGAATAAAGTGTAAGTAACATTAAGAGTCCCTGAGGTGCAAAATATGAAGCTGGAAGTAATCACGAGCATATAATCCTTGAGGATATGTGTAGCAATATTAAAGAGGCCACAGGATGGAGAGAAGGCTTGAAGTAACATCTGGGTTAAATGTAAAATGAAGCTAATTGACTAGATGATCCAAAAAGTCACTTATAGCCTTAAAAATCTGTTACTTTATACCTTACCATTTTGTGGAGTGTGTACCATGTTAATAGGGGTCTTCAGAGCTAAGAGATCCAGCGGCAATAAGAGTAACTACTAAGTTGAAAAATTTAATTTCAGCCTTTTAAAAACAGTAGTGAGAAAAAAACAGTAACTTTTGCCAATGAAAGACAGAGGACAATGTTTCTGCTTGGGAAAATCTATTACTTATAGCCTCTTGTTGCCTAAAACCGAGGATAGTACAATGATTTTTTTTTAAGTATATGAGTACAAGAGATAAAGTGCATTTTATGTTTTGTAGAAAAATCTAACAAGAATAGTCTTATTCTCATAATGCAGCCTCTCTCTGTGTTTTGCTTCCTCAATATTTCCCATTTGACTGGCTCCTTTCAAGCAAGGCTATGTGCAGAAAAGCAATCTAAAACATGAGAAGGTCATATAATTGCTTCAAAAACAAATACCTGCATTAACTTAAACTTTATTCTAGCTATAAATTCAAACTAAAAAAAATTTTTTTAAAGATTCTATTTATTTATTTTACAGAAAGAGAGAGAGAAAGCATAAGCAGGGGATGGCAGAGAGGGAGAAGCAGGCTCCCTGCTGAGCAAGGAGCCCAATGGGGAGTTCAATCACAGGACCCTAGGATCATGACCTGAGTTGAAAGGAGACACTTAACCAACTGAGTCACCCAGGTGCCCCTAAAAGTTTTTTAATTCGGAAATTTAAATGTAAAGCTTACTAGATCTAAAATACATAAATGTTCTTATCAGTAGTAATCAAGTTCTATCTCAGCTAAGGCTTTACTCTTCCCCAGTTTTTCAAAGGGCTTCTTAAACTGAATCTCAAAGTAAATAGCTTTTCCCCTGAAATATAAGCGCAGTTTGTTTAAGTATTTAGTTTAAAGCTCTGGTTGTTTTGTCTAAGAAAAGCCGTATGCACAAGACGAAAGTATTCCTTTGTTTAGGGGTTCAGCTCTATGAGTTGCCACTTTTTTCTCTTTTCAAATTGTAAAAAAATATATTAAAAATAAAATAGTTAACAAAATTAAGTTCTCTTTATTTTGATGAATTATACTTTAAACAATTTATGTCACAAAGGGGCGACTTCTCCCATTTGAACCATTTAAAAATATTTGGTTCAATATGTATTCTCCTAAATTCACAAAAAGCAAGCATTCTTCTGAAAATACTTTATATTAAATCTAATGTATATGTACTCAATTTTTGTATTAGACTTCTACTAAACAGCACAATTCTCTAACACATATCTCTCATTTATAGAATATATACAAGTACACAAATGTTAAGAAAGTTTTGTAATGATTTTTGACATTTGATAGTAAACACATATGATCAGATATTACTATCTTATTTAACATATAAATAACATCTTAAAATATAAATAAAAAATGAAGGAACTATTCTGAAAACTAGTTAATCAAACCCATGAATAGGTGCTATGACATGTGTGTTTCTCCTTCATTTAAAAGTTGACACTGACACATTTTCCATCTGAAATATGGCTTTCTAACACAGCCCAATGAGTTTTAGAAGATATTAGATGACTAGAAATAGTTATAAAAACTATTACTAAGCTACAGTTTCTTGACTTTTAAAAAAACATACGGCATTTTTGTTCATAATTACCAAAGGCCTTCTCATTCCAGAAATTTCCACCCATTGTAATTTTCTAGCTTTTCTTATTTCAAATTCAGCTTCACCAAATATAATTTTCTACCTAAGTAGTGTTAATTCACCAGATACTAAATACAATATTTGAATACTGAATTTTTAAATATAATAACTATATAATAGCATATCAATATTTTACCCTATAGTAAAAATTAATTTGAAAAAGGTTAGTATAACATTAATATGTATTTTTTTAATGAATTTTAAGGATATTTCTATGGACATCAGAAATCTAGAGAGAAGAGAATACATCAGCCAATTGTTGAGCTATTTGTTAATAGTTATGTGGTTTTTTTTTAATAATAATCATCAGTGACATATTCAAATATTTGATCTAAAATTTTTAACATTTCATACTGTTTACCAAGAGTTTTACTGCATTATTAGATAATGATTATTTAGCTATATTTCTAATAGTCTTGCAATATATCTTATATTTGAAAGAATTAGAAAATAAACTCAATTTTCATAAGTCAAATATTAATAAACAATTATAATGTGCTAAGCAGCTACTGGCTAGGCACTGGGCATTCACCTCTCTTCCCTGACCCACCAAATCCCTTATTAGCACAAAGAAAGGACTTCTGTTATATAGCTTTGCTACCCTGTAATTGACAACTCTTTAAATTTTATTTAACCTTAGAAATATATATATTGCAAAGAAACAAAAGTACAGAAGATTTATTTTTTATAAAAGTTGCTCTCCAAATAGTTGAGGGTGTGCCAGAGGAAAACACAGGAAACAAATGCCAAATAACGAAGCTATATGATATGAAGAAGCAGGAAAACCCAAACCAATACATATGTAAATGCTAGATGCCTATACTAGAATATAAAAATGACTACAATGTTTAGCAGCAAGAAGACCTTCTGGTATGAATATTCAGTCAGGTACTAGGAGAACAAGTAAAGAAAAATGAGGAAGATACATAATAATGCTGTGCCCAGAACTTCTATACATAATAAAAATTATATGTTAAGTATATGCTTGATGTAACTCATTAGGATGAGACAGTTATAATTTTTTAAATGATGGCCATAAACACATATACCTTTTTCACATATCTTACTAAATCTTCATAACAACCCATGAGTTACGTAGTTTAAGGTAATGAAATATAACAAGAGAAATATATAATACCTGTACTTCATATAAACTATCAAATAAGAAAAGTAGGTCATCCTATAAATAGTTTTAGAATCCACAAAAACAGAAAATACATGGATCAGGCATCTGTGTCTCAAGAGGACTAAAGCAAAAAGTTACTGTGAATTTATGTTTGCTTCTGAGTAATAATACACAAGTGGCTCTCCTCTCTGACCCACCACATCCTCAATCTTCCCTTAGTCATGCTATTCAGGTTCCCTGGCATATCCTGTGTCCTCCCATCCCTTCTTCAGTTCAATTTCGATTTCCTTCATAACACCTTCCCCAATGAATCCAATCTACTGTAATTTTTTCCTTCTCTGCAATAAGAAAATCCTAAAACTAGGTTTTATTCTAAAATTTCACTTGCAAATCAGCTGTTTAAAAATGGGAAGGTTTTTAAAAATCTTGTTATAAAATTTCCAGGCTTTGTATAAAAGTCTTCTAAACTCATAACAATGTAATAGAAAATTATTTCCTAATATTATAATAGCTTATAACAAATGCCAACTGTTTATTCAATTAGCAGAACATGAGGAAACACACCAGAGTTCTGATTCTGAATAGAACTTTTGGATGGTTTCTGGAAGGACCTTCAAAGTCCAACAGGTGTGCAAAAAACAAAACAAAACAAAAAAAATTAATTTGTTAACACTGCAGACTTGAGATTGACATCCTTCAAACGGCCTGTGTGTAAGGTCAGCCTTTGGGTGGTTTCTGGGAATTTTTATTTCAAGAAGGTTTTTAACATTCATAAAATGATGGCTCACTATACCTGAACTGTTTATAAAACAATATGGTTTTTACTAAACATTTGCTTTCTTTCTAGGAGTCTGAATTTTGGTATATACTAGGCAGAGGTGGTGCATGACTAGCACCACCCTCCGTACCCCTGGAAAAACCATTGACACTGAGCTCCAATGAGCTTCCTTGGTGGACGGTTCACATTCGTTATCATATGCAGTTAGTTGCTGGAGTAATTCAGTGCAACTTGTGTGACTCTACAAAAAAGGGCACTTGGAAGCTTAAATTTGGATTCCTCTAGACTTCCTCCTGTGAGCCTTTTCCCTTTTCCTCCATCCTTCCCCTGCCTTTTTTTTTCTTTATAAGCTTTTGCTGTAATAATTATATCCCTGTGTATGACTATATGCTGAGTTCTGCGAATCTTTCTAGCAAATCATTGAATTTTGGGGTGTTCCTGGGACCCCCTGCCACAGGCTAACACTATATTTTTTTCATTTCCATTAAGTGTATGAACATTTCATTCTTTTTTTTTTTTTCATTTCATTCTTAATAAAAGTAAACTAGTAATGGTATTCTGATCCTTCTAATCTCTGATTAGGGTTGTTTGAGGTTCTTTATATATAAGAGGATGTGCAAAAGAGATAGATTTTAGCATAAAAACTAAACCATATTTAGAAAAGAAGAAAAGTTAAGTAAGATGTAAATATATACAGATGAGGGGAAAAATACTGCTTGAAATAGAATAAACTAAGATGTAAGTTGGGAGAAGGGTTTAGGGTAAAGGAAGGAAACAGAAACCTGGAACATTTCTTTTCTTTTAAGATTTTATTTATTTATTCATGAGACACAGAGAGAGAGGGAGGCAGAGACACAGGCAGAGGGGGAAGCAGGCTCCATGCAGGGAGCCCAATCCAGAGCTCAATCCCAGGACCTCTGGATCATAACCTGAGCCAAAGGCAGACACTCAACCACTGACAGGTGCCCCTGGAACAACATTTCTATAAAGAAGGAAGCAATGACAGATGGAAATAGTGAGTCCAGTCATTCTCTGTGTTTGCAACCATACTGGTGCAGAACATCTTGGTTGCTAAGTCCCTATAAAGGATGGTTACTGACATCTAAAGTACCGGTAGATGAGTACTTGTTAACCAAGCCCAACTTTCCTCAAAACAGCCATAGAGTCACCAAAGTTTCAAAAAACTTTATGAAAAAATGAGATTATTTTCAGAGAAGTTTAAAAAAACAGCAAATAACAGTATGCCTGGAAATATTACAACAAATTTATTAGAAACAAAAAAGAAATAAAGATAAAAAGACATAGTTTGAGATAAGAAAATTCTGACAAGGGAAGTTTACAAAGTAGAAAATGAGATGTTCAAATTAGATGTTAGCTAAAACAAAAACCAATTCAGGTCCTTACCATGTCTTTGAACGAATAATAAAAAGTTCATAAATAAATAAAAAACAGGAAGTCAGATAGATTATAGCTTGTCTTAATCTTGGTAAAAATAAATGTACTCATGGGTGAAAACTATATAGGAAAAGATCAAAATAAAATAGCAGTTTGTACCAAGTTTTACATCTTTCAGATTATTTACACACTATACCTCATTTGAGCCTTGAAAGAACCCTATAAGAGGAAGGAACATTTTAACATCCCCTTTTAAACGTGAATATTTAGATTGATAAATATAAGTGATTGATTTTAGATGAATCAACTAATAAAAGAAGAGCAGAGATTCTGCTACTTCTTAAAAATGGGATTTCCTTTCCCTAGCGCCATTTTAAAAACTGTGCCCCTAATTAGAGGCCTTAGAGATATGTTTGGGGTTGGGAGGGAAGTGTTAGAGGGAAGTGTTAGAAGAGTTATCAGGCTCTAGTCAGAGATTTAAAAGGAATGTTATCAGAAAGAAAATCAAAGTGGGAATTGTGGATCTTTCAGGTTATATGAGGAATCCAGTAAGTATCAGAAGTAATAGAGTTTAATAGTGTGATTATATATTGATATATATTGAGGGACCCACACATAAGATATAGAAGCTGGAAACAATATTGTTTCCAATCTTACAACAAAAAAAGGCAGTTAATCTACAAAAACACAAATTTTCTTGAACCCATAAGAGAGCTCATCTAAGTAAAGACAGACACCTCCAAGGAGAAATAGCACCACAGTACTTGATTACCTAAAGCAGATGACACATGGAATAAAGGCTGGTATGAACTGAGCTAAAATTTCTAAGAAATTGCTAAAGGCTGAGTGTGAACCAGCATGAGAATATAGAATCCCTGGGAGCCAGAAACTCGGGGGAATGCTCATCAACTCACAGACTCTTCTCACATGCCCCACAGGGTGCTCAAAAGAAAAGCTGGGGGAAAACAAGAGAATGGAGAGAGCCTCCTACACTAGCAGGCCTGGAGGAAAGGAAAAGCATCTCCTGTGAAAAATGCGCAAAGCCACCCACTCTCTCTCTCCTAAAAAGCAAAAACCTTAAACCACTGATGAAAGGACAAAAAACTCTGGTAGCCTCAGGGCACAGGTGAAGAGCGCTAACTGAGGGAAAAGAACAGGAAAAAAAAAAAAAATTCCTCTATCCCTGGTGAAGGAAGAAGAGAAAAAACATCCTGAATTCACTAGTAGTGGTTCCCCATCTTTGGGATAAGACAGGATTACTTAGAATGTAACACTCTAGAGACCCAGGGAAACAAACAACACTGAGGCTGAATCTGAATAACAGAGAATGTCACCCCCTGTCCTATACTGCCAGGCTGGTAATCATCAAGTAACAAATCAAGAGTCCACTTCTAAGGGAGGTTCCAGATAGTAAGAAGACTCCATGCCTAAGGCTCAGAAACAAATGAAAGACTTAGAGTTGAAGGCAGACCAGATACTGAGTAAAACCCTTGAGTAAACCAAACCAGCCTTCATCCTGAACTCAAAGTAAAGCTAGAGAAATCTGAAGCCCACGGTGCATTGATAATCAAGCAGAGTAAAACTCCTGACTAGATTAACTTAATTGCTTTCCCCAAACATGAAAGGACTAGGAAAAAAAAAAAGGCATGTTAATTTCTAAGCTAAACAAAATTCAGTCTCTATTGTCCTACACAAAATATTTAGCCTTCAACCAAAAAGTATGACATAGCAAAAAACAAAAACTAAAACAAAAAACAAAAAAAAAACCAAAAAAGCCAAACTGTCAACCAACAACAACAACAACAAAAAAACACTGATATGAAAAAGTTATTGGCATTACCAGGTAAGAATTTAAAATATCTATGATTAATTTGTTAATATGTTTTAGTGGGAAAAGGTGGGCCAAAAGCCAGAACAAATGGGAAATTTCAATAGAGAGATGGAAACCATAAAGGAAAACCAAATCAAATCAAATGCTGAAAATAAAAACATGATAACAGTTAAAGACTGCCTTTGACAAACTCATCAGTAAACTCAACACAGTAAGGAAAGCATCAGTCAACCTGAGTCAATAAAAAGCACTCACAGTGAAACACAGAGAGTAAATTAAAAAAAAAAAAGCCATAAAACCCCACACAATTTTTTTTAACCCCATACAATTTAAAAAATTTTGAAAACACAACTAAGAATAAAAGAGAGAACAGATCACTCAAGACCTATGTGACAATATAAACAGTCCAATATCCCTTTAAGGAAAGAGACAAAAAAAAAAAAAAGAGTACAGAAAAAATATGTAAAGATATAATAGCAAAGAGTTTTTCATAATTAGTAAAATATAACACAGATTCATCCTCAGAAAACATCAAGCAGGATAAATATCATACTTAGATGCATCATATTCAAATTTCATGATAAAAAAATCTGATGTCATCCAGAAAAAAAAAAAAAGAAATTACAATAAACTTCTCATCATAATTTGCCATGCAGATGATAATGGAGTGATACCTTTTACAGAGATATCAAATATCATGGGAATAGATAGAGACCAGCCATCCCCACTATACCGTATCCATATCCAAATTCCTCTCCAAGGAATCCATCAATAAAGTAAATGATTGTTTTACACCATTACATTTTTGGGGTAATTTTGTTACACAGACACAGCAAGTGAAACAATGGTCTACACATCCCTACCTCTAGTATTGTTTTCTCCAACCTACCCTCCAAACTGATACCTGAATGGACTTTTAAAAATACAAATCTCATCATGTTATTACCTCTATAAAGTTAAAATCCCTATCATGATGCTCCAATTTGCCTTCAGTAAAAATAAAAACTTAATAGTCATCAAAATCCTCTCTGATCTGGTCCCTGCCTACTGATACAGTCTCATGTCTCCTCAGACCTTTTGTTCTAGCCATGTTAAGCTATAATAAGTCTCTTAAATATGCACAGTCTTACTTTTGTACTGATTTATGATTTACCAATATTAGAGATGCTTCCTTCTGGGTGAAATCCTACTTTGACTCTTAATCACCAAAAAATATAACTCGTCCCCCATGAGAAATGCATAAAAAATCTTGACTACCTTTATTTTCCAAACATGTATGATGTCAAGCAACAACCTGGTATTACCACCCCTGCTTTTATTCTTCTGAAGAGACTGTCTTAAATCATCTGAAAAATCCAAGACTCCACACTGGGGTGGCCAATTGGGAATGCACAGCAAACAGAGTGCCTAATTGACACCCGACACCTAAAGGCGAGCCTTTGCCAGGGGGATCACTGTAAGAAGAAAGAGAAAAATGAAGGATGCTCAACCTCTTTTTTCACAGGCAAAAAATTCTACGCTAAAAAACAAAACAAAAAAATCTACACTAATGATGTTAGCTAATCAGAAGCCCCTTACATCATTAAAGGTTTTATGATGAATCTAATGACATCATTTTTATTTTCTTCAAGACTGAAAGGAGCAAGTTGCTATTTTGCCCCTATTCTTTAATAAAAAATACCTTTCTAAAAAATATTTTGAGAGAGAGAACAAGTGAAAGCAGGAGTGGAGGGGAGCAGTAGAGGGGCAGAAGGGCAGAGAGAGAAGCAGATGTCCCACTGAGCAGGGATCCTGCTGGCTGGCTCCATCCTAGGGCTCCTG
Organism: Canis lupus dingo; assembly: GCF_003254725.2. Classification (NCBI taxonomy): domain Eukaryota; kingdom Metazoa; phylum Chordata; class Mammalia; order Carnivora; family Canidae; genus Canis; species Canis lupus. The sequence continues at coordinate 25,647,392 of NC_064245.1, read as the reverse complement.
AGCTTAAGGCAGAAGCTTAACCAACTGAGCCATACAGGCACCTCTTCAATAAAAGCATCTTCAACAATAACAAATGAGTATAATTTTTAGACTAGAAAGGACTTTTCACAGGGATTTTGAAAATATTATGTCGTATTGTCTAACTTCTAGGACAAGGCACAAAGACCTCATAGCAATTTGCTTAGAAACAAGAGACAGTGGTCACAGTCCATAGATATTATGGAGGATGGGGAGGGAAACAGAAAAAGAGACAGACAGACAGAAAGAGAGATTGATTGATTGCCTCTGGCTCAGTAGAGGATTTTACCAAGGACATAAACTTTTGTACATGCTGGTTCTTTCAATTACTCACTCAACTCACTCTAAAGCCCTCTGTCAAAGTTCAGGTAGACATCTCTGCTTTTCAACCATCATCAAATATGCACTATGGTAGGTAATTGGGATACAGAAAAGAATATGGACTCAATTTTTCTGTACTCATGAAACTTAACAAATTCTAATTTCCTCTTACACTCCTCCTGAAAGCCTTCTCTTACCTGTGCAGGCTAAGTTTAAAGCCAACTCAACAAATGTTTCCTAATGTGCTGTTTATTTTTCTGTCCCAGGACCTTTTATTGTAATCATCTATTGATGTATATCCCCTATTGGACAGAAGCTCCTTAAGCACTGGGACTCTGTTTTATTTCTATTTCCTTATCACCTGGGCTTGTGTCTGGCAATGTCAATAAATATACTTTTAATTAAAGAAGGAACAAAATTAAAAAGAAGGTGTTAAGATGGCCTAACTGCCTTTTTAAAAATAAAAGATGTAGATTAGACACTAGAAATAAGATATATCACATATAATAATTCTCAGATATTCTATTTGTGGATCACAAATAAAGGAAATATCCATATACTAATATGTGACAAAGTTAAAGATCCTACAAGTGTTAGAAAATAAAATCCACACCAATGTTCCATAATGATTCAGACACTGTTATAAATAATTCAGAATCATAGGAGAAGATTAAAAGGTACAGGTGAGTATAGGAGAGAAATAGGAAAAAGGGAGGGAGAAACCAAAAATAGTATGGTAATCACAAATTTAAAAAAAGAAAAACACCAAATTCCTTACAAATTATTTTGCCTATTTCTCTTCCCATAGCAACAAAATACTATAGTAGAATAGATATTAAAGTAGTACAGAAAGGCAATTCTTCCTTTTAGAAATGCTTTCCTCTTAACTTTTCATGCTTGGTTACCTCTGACTAACTACGCTATGCAATAGAAAATAAAAATATCACCATTTAAGGTATACATACTTAAAGTATAAAAGCAAAAGGCATTACATTATTATCCAATCTATGTATATAACTGACCACACACAAATAAAGTAATTATATCAGTGCTTAAACCATCTCTAGAGAGCAGTGAAAAACAGTAGGCTAAATTAAAATAGCCTTTGTCAATATAATAGTTGTTTATTTTATTAAGAGATAAATTCTGAATTTGGAAAAGTCAAGCATTATAGATGTCTAAATTGAGGCCTTTGTTGGTAATTTCATTGACTCAATACAAGAATCATACATACATAACATACATTCATTTTTTTCAAAGCACATCTAATTTTATAATGTGAACTAACAGATATAACAGAAATCAATCTGGTAGGAATTAGGAATAGGGTGGGGAGGCAAGTGTGGCTATAAATGAGCAACAGGAGGAATCCTTGGGGTTCTCCACCTTGAGTATGGTGGTAGATAAATGAATCTACACATACAAAAATCACACACAAAACTAGATAGACCCACACAAATGAGTACAAGTAAATCTGGGGAAATCTGAATTAGATCCATGGATTATATCAAGATTTTAGAAGCAAGGAGCTAGAGGACTACATGCAAAATACAGAAAAGTACTCCTACTAGTTAGGACTGGGCCCAGATCAAGGTACCAGTTACATGTGCCTTCTGGCTATTGTACTAGATCTAGTTATTGTACTAGAGTTCTGCAAGATGTTACCATCAGGGGAAACTAGAAACTAGATAAATGGCACATGGACCTCTCTATATTATTTCTTATGACTGCATGTGAATCTATAATTATCTCAAAATAAAAAGTTTAATAAAAAAACAAACAACTCAATCTGGCACAACCTACTCTGTGGTCACAACAATTCCTATCCAAGAAAAACACTCTCTTCCTCCCAATCCTGAAAGTCTTTTCCTAATTACAGCACTATTCAAAGTCCAGATTTAAGCATCTAAATCAGGTCAAGATGTAAGTATAATTCTTACATACTGCAACTCAGATATAATTCCTCTCAATCTGAAAGCCAATGAACTGAAGAGACAAGTTATGTTGTACCTCCTACACACCCAAAATGCCTAGTTTTTGAAGACAGGATAATTCCAATAGATATTCCCACTCAAAAAGGTAAGGGGCAGTGAGTAGTTGGTGACAGGAGGCATGTAAAAGTCACTAGTCATACTACTACTAATTCTAATGCCTTGAGGGCACTTGTAACCAGTACCTTGATCAGGGCCCAGTCCTAGTTAGTGGGAGTACTTCTCTGTGTTCTGGCTTCTGTTCTCCAGCTTCTTGGTTCCACCATGTAAGTCATGCTTCCTTTTCCATAAAAAAGAACGCCATGTTTGCAACTAAGAATGTTTCTCAGCCATTTTTGTGGCTACAGAAGTTCAAGGATTTAAAAGTCTGTTCATTTTATGTTGTTTCAGGCTGACAGAACTCTTTTAAAAGCTTTATAGGTTTCTTATGTTTGGAAATGTGTTTTATAAACCCACCCACATTCAGGCAAAAGCCATGCCCACAGATCCCTTTGAAATATGCCCTTCTCTCTTCTGGGCCCGCTGTGAGGCAGCTCTGGGAAAAAGCCCTGAAGATTCTTAGAAAGCATTTGTTTAACAGAGGAAAACTAAGAGTTGTGCTGTTAGGATTCCTGGAAGGTTTTCTGTGTGTCTAGAGTCTATGAGGGCCACCTTAAATTTTTCTGAGGTCTTAAAAATGGTTTTATAGTTACATCTTACTTTCACTTTTACGTTGAGTCTACTTTTTTCCTACCTTTGCTCTGGATTTGATCTTTATTCTGAGGTCCTTTCTCCTTTGAGACTACTTTACAGGCGGGAAAAGCTGTCCTAAGCCCTTTATATTTCCTCCAAATTCTGCTAGAAAACAAGAATTTTTTTTTTAACTCATCTTTATCCATTCATATCTCTTAAGGTATAGCCAAAACACTGAGTTGACAACACTTTAGACATTCTGCCTGGAACTCTTCTTTGCCAGATCTCAGTTTATTAAGAATATTTTCTGTTTCAGATCTTTAACAAAAAAAAGGGGGGGGGGGGACCTGGGTGGCTCAGCAGTTTAGCACCTGCCTTTGGCCCAGGGCGCAATCCTGGAGTCCTGGGATTGAGTCCCGCGTCGGGCTCCCGGCATGGAGCCTGCTTAATCCTCTGCCTGTGTCTCTGCCTCTCTCTCTCTCTACGTCTATCATAAATAAATAAATAAATAAATAATCTTAAAAACTAATATTTTCTGTTTTCCATGTTACCCTGGGTGGACTGTTTTGCTAAACTTTGTCACTAGATAAGAAAGACATATATATATGATATAATCTATTTGAGAGAGCATGTGCATGTGCACATGCAAGCAGGAGGAGGAGCAGAGGGAGAGGAAGAGAAAATCCTCAAGCAGACTCCCCACTGAGCAAGGGGCCTAACATAGAACCCTGAAATCATGACCTAAGCAGAAATCAAGAGTCAGCCATCTAACCAATTGAGCCACTCAGGCACCCCTAAAGATATTCTTTATTTCCAGCTTCAAATAACATTAGCCACACTTTTTTCCAAGCCCCATCAATAGTCTCCATGAATCTATTACAGGTTTTATGAAGTCTTGTCCACCTACCAGCTGATCCCATGTACTTATAGTTTTTGCTACAGTAGCACCCCACTTCCAGATATCAAGTTCTATTCTTATTATCTACTGCTGCATAACAAATCATCCCCAAATAACTTTGGAGAATGAACAGTGGAAATGGCTGTTTCTGAAGATTCCATGGCATTTGCAACTCAGTTGGGAAGACTCAAACAACTGGGGGCTTCTTCACTAATGACTAATGCATGGACTCAGATGACTGGCAGTTTGAGAGACTGCCAATCTTGGGTGTAGATTTCTCATAGAATGGTGATAAGGTTTAAGAGGGAGAATCCTAAGAAGAAATAGCTGAAGAGTAAGCATTCCAAGAGACCAAGGAAGATGTAAAACCTCTTCTGACCTACCTGACTTGTAGCATCACTACCACCATATTCTACCGGTCTAAGGTAAGCTCAGATTCAAGGGAAAGGAAATTGGACACCATTTCTTGATAGAAGAGAGGCAAGGTCATAAGCAAAAAAACATGGTAGATAGGAGATGTTGTTGCCATCTTTGAAAAATGTAAAAAGTCACAATGGATATGAAAAGATTGATCAGGCTCAAGAGGTAAATAGTTGAGGTTTTGACCAGTGACAATTCTACCTAAGTGATAATAATATGTACAATAAAAACTATAATCATTTCTCAAAAACCTTAGACTAGAAGTTATGAAATTATTTGTTATTGGGTTTACCTTTTAACGATGAGAAAACTGTGTTTTTATCAATCAAATTTTATAAAAGTAGTTTTCTAACCTTTATTATATTGTACAATTTTTTTGAAATATATATAATGAGCATATAGAAATAAGGCTCTGAATGTCCTTATGAAAAGCTTACTGTTATCAAGTAATTAACAATTTATACAAAATTAGAACCTGATAATGAAAATATGTGTATCCTGTCATTAAAAAAAATTCAGTACATTGCACATGCAGAAAAAAAAAAAGTGTTGTTTTTGTTTTTAAGTAAGCTCTACACCCAATGTGAGGCTTGAACTCCCAACCCAAAGATTAAGAGTCACATGTTCTACCAACTGAGCTAGCCAGGTACCTCAAAACATGATGTATTAAACTATATACTACTGATACTGCAAGAAGTGTAAGAAATGAGTATACTACTTTAAAAATATAATTTACTAATATTTTTTAAGTCCAGATAAGACTACATATCCACCATAATTGTAATTAATAAGATGTCAGTATCTTAAAACTCACAATTATCATAATTAACTTATATATCATTAAAAAGAGGGGAAGATGCTGCCAAATATTAGACCATGGCATGAAACTTTATTAGTTGTTTATAAGACACATATCAATTTCAGAAATGTTTAAAAACACATAAGAACACATGCATTTTTTAAAAGGACTTCCTAGAACTTATGAAATATGGTGCTCATTGATGTAACAGGAAGGATGCTATTATATAAAATCTTCACAATTGAACTGGTAAAGAGTATAAAAGTTGTGATATCTCCACTGTTTTTACACAGTGTGTTGATAGAGCAGAAAATAAGATTTTTCTTGGTAAATCACTTGCCTTACAACATGAGAAGAAATCCTTAAATGTTTTGATATATTCTTATCATCAAAAAGGTCTGACAAAATGTAGTTTGCTCTATACTGATTTTATTAAAGTCCTATTCGGAAAACCCACCAGAAAAAAAAAAAGGGGGGGGGAACCCACCAGAAAAACAGCTTTAATATTAAAAGAGGAGAAGTTCTTTCTAAAATTATTGGAAATGACTAGCAGACAGGATGTTCCAGATTATCCCTTTTTATTCTGAAAATTATTAGCTGCCCCAAAGATAAAACTCTTTTTTATTTTTTTTTCTAGGCACAGAGGAGAGCCATGGTAAATTAAACACTATTAGCTAAAGGTCTGTCACATATAAACATGGTACATTAGCTTGCACAGTCTTGCTTATATTTTTAATAAGCTGAATAAATTAATTTTGACCACAAGGCTACTATAATTCCAATTCTAGGTAAAGTGGCAGCAAAGGCCTTAAAAATTAAATGTTTCAATTCATAATACAAAACAAAAATGTCAACTGTTTTAAAATTCAAATATTTCATACAGATAGGCATTGATGATCAGATCTTTTAAATAATATCACTGAACATACAATGTATTATAAAATACACTGTATTTTTCATTGAAAATGAAAATATTATCTGAGAAATCTAATCTTTCAATCTGATAAAAATGTACTTTTTAATTATCTTTTGATATTTTGAACCAGTTTACTTAGGGGCTGCCCTCCAACTTCGTTTTTTTATTTTATTTTATTTTATTTTATTTTATTTTATTTTATTTTATTTTTATTTTATTTTATTTTATTTTTTTATTTATTAGATATAAAGATCACATGTGATAAGAATTCAAAGTATCTTAAAAAAAATTGATCATTGTTTACCTATATATTTGAATTAAGGGGCTACATTTTTTCCCCTCACTAGAACATTAGTTTAATATATAAATTAACCTGTGACTTTCAGAACTTTCCTAAATTTCAAGGTCTTATCTTCTGATTCCTATTCTCTTTCTCTAATTTTCATTATATACAATTATATCTTTTAAAAATTATTTTATTAAGTGGAATTTATATTTCTTGTTATTTATTTTAAAAGCTAATCCTCAGATGATTCTCTTTAAAAAAAATTCCACTTTTTAAATAAAAAACTTCAAAAATAAAAACCCTTGAATTGAATTACTATTTAACCTTATAAATTACCTCTGACTCAATTAATTGATTCTCCAAAAGAAAGACAGCTCTTATATTTTAATTCTTGAAGTACCAATAGAGTAACATAAGTATCTACCTACTTATTCTTTACTCAAGGGAAAAACATGCATATTTTTTTCTACAAATATTTAATATGAAGATCTATTATTCCTTTAGATTTCTAATTAACTTCTATTATTGGTTAAAATTAATTAATTAATTAACTAACTAATTAAAAGGGCTTTAGAGAAATTGCAGTTTAATCTTTAAAAAGTCCTAATTTTTTTAAAATCTAAATTAAATAAATCAACTCTAGTTCCCTAAATACCTTCCATTACTGCTATTCTGGTCTTTTGATACAAGTAAGGTAAGCAACAGCTGCTTTTGTTCCAGATAGATATTAAAAGCCCATGAGAACGATATACACTTTAAATTACAGAAAACTATATATAATTATCACTTCTTAAATTTCCTAAAATAAGAAAAAATTATATTGGCTCTTTTTTACTTCAAAGAAAATTACTGACACAATTTTTTTTTCTGTTTTAATTTAGCCTTGCTATGACTTAAACTCTGTAAAAGTTTTTAAAAACAACAAGAAAGGGAAAACGTTTTAAGCTAATAATCTGAATTAAATTTGAGAAGAGCACAGACGGCCTACCTCATATTTTAAATCCATAAGGTGGAAAATCTACTAAGGTTGGAATTGTTAGAAAAGTCTTTACTAAAGAGGTAGAATTTTTTGAACAACTTGTTCTGCAAAGGACGTAAGAGGAAAGCCTGTCTTTTCCCACTACTGCAAACTGCTCAAGTTTATCAGTGTTTAATAGAATTTAAATTTGGAAAAAAAGCCAGAGAGTTGATTCAGAGAATGTCTAGGAAACAACTGGAGCAGGAAAGTCCCTGAGCAAGGGCAATCATTTTTGTTCTGGAAATGAGCATCTTCTCAGATAGGAAAGAGGAATCAGTAGATGATCCAAGTGGTTGCACAACTTTGACACAGCAAAATATAGGAGCTGGCTAAGAGCAAGTAAAAAAGGCAGAAAGCTTCCCTCAGTTACACCTGCCATTAAACTTTATTGGCACTGAAGAAACTAATGTCAAACATTCATTGAAAACACAAAAGCCTAGTTTCTCTCAAAGGTAGAATTAGCCTGAACGTCCCATCAAGTGAACAAGCGGACAGAAAACTAAGCAATAAACGGCAGCTGAAGAGCCAGGAAGAAAACCTTTGAGAGTCAGCTAGCACATGCCCTGCTTATTCATTGCACCCTCCAAGAAAGCCCACTTAAAAGTGAGAGGTTTCCAAGCACACCCTAGATTCTAAAGGACCCAGCAGTGATGCCAGCTCAACTTGATCTTGGTCTGAGCTTGAGCTCTCATCCAATCAAGATAGGTAAGAATGATTCCCAAATAGTAGACTTAAAATGCCCCACCCACTCGACTCTCCCCACAATGCCTCCAGTAAATAAATGTAAATAAGTAATTGGGAATGTGGACACAGAGATAAAGCTGGATAACTTCCATTTCAAACATGAAATCCTGCTGAGATTCCTAATACTCTGCAAATCTCCCACTGCTCACGTTGCCACTTCCTGTGAATGAACATAAAATCCTAGACTTAAAAAAAAGAGTAGGCCCTATTGGAGGAAAAACTGACAATGGAAATGGGGATAAAAGATCAAAGGTTATAGTTATGGCGTGGAAAAGGTAAGAAGGGTATATAAGTTGGAGACCTATGACAGGATAGGTTTACAGATTTAACTTAGAGCAAGCTCCTAATTCCTTGTGGAAGACTATTTCACATTAGAGAAAAAAGGAAGTTAGTCTGGTGTATGTGGTTATGTGTATGTGTTATGTGTTGATGAAATCTGTGTAAGGAAAACACCCCCATAATTTCTAAGACACATTACATTAGAGTCCTATTGTAAGCAATACAGAAGTAATTTTTCAATATCTAAGGCTTTTGATCACAATAAAAACTATAGTATGACGTCAGCTCTGAAATATTTTCCTTTATTTCCATTTTCATATTTATCTCAGAGGTGACAAAGGAAGGATAATGATGACAGGAGGTATACGATGACACATAAAATAAGGTAATAAGGGAAAACAAGAAGAGGGAATATGGAATGGATCACATGTGAGCATTACAACGTTCCCATGGAAGTAGGTACTTAGTTTAGAAATAGTATGCCTGAAGAATGTATATTCCTTCATCAAATATTTATTACCGATTAAGTATAAGCCACTAGACTATAAAATTGAACATGATATATTTTTACAGCTCTTACATATGCTTACCTCCCTTAGGTATCAAAAAAAATTTTTTTTAAGATTTTATTTATTTATTCATGAGAGACACACAGAGAGAGAGAGGCAGAGACACAGGCAGAGGGAGAAGCAGGCTCCATGCAGGGAGCCTGATGTGGGACTCGATCCTGGGTCTCCATGATCAGGCCCTGGGCTGAAGGTGGCGCTAAACCGCTGAGCCACCCAGGGTGCCCAGGTATGAAAATTTTTACATTTACTTACTTAATAGGCAGGTCAATACATGACTGACTGCTAAAACAAAGCTGTAACGAAGAAAGAGGACTAATATAGACAAATTTCCCTACCTATTAATCTAACTTTCAGAAACTTCTAGAAGAAGTCATGGATCATTTACGTCCATTTAGTTTTCTTCCTATATTTGACTCTACTTTCTTCCCCATACAATACATTGCTGCTTTCTAAAATGAATTGTGGCCTATATAGATCATTCAGGCATTGACATAGTTTGAATCTCAAGTTTTGCTTCAAAAACCATAAATAGCTTTTGAATATCTTAGGAACTCAACATAGTACATTAACACCAAACAAATGTTATTAGTTGCCTTAGAGTTCAAAATAGAAGCACCCTGAAATAGTGAACTGATTCGGGAAATTTCCTTGGCTATGCAGAACACTAGTTAAGCTATCTAAGCGAGTCTATCCAGTGTGGTATTTATCTCCCATTGGTCTTCCACTTTTTTTTTTTTTAATTTTTATTTATTTATGATAGTCACAGAGAGAGAAATAGAGAGAGGCAGAGACATAGGCAGAGGGAGAAGCAGGCTCCATGCACCGGGAGCCCGATGTGGGATTCGATCCCGGGTCTCCAGGATCGCGCCCTGGGCCAAAAGCAGGCGCCAAACCGCTGCGCCACCCAGGGATCCCGGCCGTCTCCCATTGGTCTTAATGGTAGCACCTTCTTTCCTAACACCCCCTAAATGTGAGCATTTTTTCCCAAAATTTCTATTCCGAGGCCTCAATTCTTAATTTACACTTATTCTCTCATTTTTTAGCCCACTCTTAGCTGAACCTACTTTCTCTATGTTCTTCCTTCCAAATTTCAGATTTCTCTGAAATCTGCTAATGGTATCTGCTAATGAATCTTGGTTCATCAGTAATGTTAACTACAAATTTCAAACCTTTTCTTTCTTCCTTGATTCTCACAACTCATCTTTTTTATCCTTCGTTTTCATCTTTTACTTTTTATTGTAATCGCTGCCACCCTAACTAGAGGGCTTTTCAGCTTATACCAAGACTATTAGGGTAGCCTCCTCCTAGTCTTCACCTTTAGTCCTTTCTTTTCTTCAGTTCCTCTGACATAATGCCCTCATATTAATCATCCTAAAATATAACTTATTATATTTTAAATAAGCTAAAAAAATAACTCTCCATTGTAGACATAACAAAAGTTTTATCCAGGATAGTTGAAAAAGTACTCAGGAAATATTTGGAAAATCTCAATTTTCCTGGCAAAACCTCACTCAAGTTTTAAGCAATGGCATATCTAATAAAATAAGTAGGTTGAACCAAAATAAGCATCTTTCAACTTTTTAAAGTTTTTTGATTGTTCTGGATTCTGACATTGGTAATATACAAAGGAAATAAAGAGAGGCGGTTCCTTTTCTTCTTTAAAAATCTAGATATTTTAACATAATATATCTTGCATATTTTAAAGTTTGTCTTTGATAAGAAAAATCATGAAACTACATTAAAAATATCTATACCTTCTTTTTGAAGAGATTCCAAGAATTTCCTTCTAGAGAGTTCAAAGATTCAAAAGTTAGCACCTGAGCTTTGAGAACTAATGATATCTATCTACTGTGGCTGGCTGCAAATAATTCTTTGTATTATAACAGCAGATGTTTGTGGTTTTAAACCCAAGAGACAGGGAAAAGTATCAAATCAGATATATGTAGGGTGGAGGGGGACCCCTTAATACTCAAAATAAATGCAATCAAATTTATGAACATTAAGTCTGAAAATAGGTAATGCATTCTTATTTGTACAAAACTGTGTCACGTCACTTATAGCCCTGTCCATTATTTCTTAATAACTATTATGTAAATTTCTCGTATATATTCAAAGATACAATACTTCAATTTGTGGGCATTTATTTAAAGAGATATGGATCCCTAACCTCACCACCAATGCCCACAGAATCCAAGAAATACAAGAATAATTGAAAACTAGATGTGGTAAAAAAAAAAAAAAAAGAGTTTTGCCAAGTATTTTTAATGTCTTTCCCTCATATCAAAGGGGGAAAGGAATAAAACACAAGACAAGACTAGAATGAAGTTGTCTAAGTTGTCCAAAATAGAGCTACTATTTTTTTTGGCCTTTTAGTTGTTTGTTTAAAGATTTTATTTTTAAGTAATCTCTATACCCAACACAGGGCTCAAACTTACAACTCTGAGATTAAGAGTTGCATGTTCTACTTTCTTTTTTTTTTTTTTCATGTTCTACTTTCTAAGCCAGGTGCCCCCAAAATAGAGCAATTCTATTTTTTTAATAGACCAATTCTAAATCAAGTTGTATAATATATGAAAAGTAAACAAAGTGGCTATAGAAATATGACACCATAAATCTAAGGTATTTAGATATATTTCACTTTTCCTTTTAAAAATCTCCAAAATAGCTTACTACATATGACTTATAAATTTATGCATTTCCTAGTTTTAAAAGTACATTAGAAATAGGTATTATTTTTGAAAGAGTATCATATTTCTATCAGGTTTTGTTTTTATGTTAGGACTCTTTTGGCAACATAACCTGAGGCAGTGTATCATCAGCATCAAAAATAGTAAAGAATAAAGATCTTCCCATATTCATCTTTTCACATTCACCAGAAACTTTTATTAAAAATGAATACATCAGTATGAAGAACGAGGTTTAAGATGAAATTCCTTTAAATCATATTTTTAAAAAAATATATTTTCCACAATGAAACAAATTGTCAATAAGCTCATCCTTGTTCTGCTTATCTCTTTTCCACATTAGTTTCCTCATTCATTTAAGGGTTTCATAATATCTCTCTAATGCTACAAATTATGCTATAAAAGATTTTTAAGTCAAATCCTTTCACAATGCTTTATAGTTTCTTTGATTGTCTCCTTTATTCATGTTTTCTGTCAAATGACTGACATCACATATTGCCCTATAAGAAATTCCAGGATCAAAAGAAATAAGAAACACAGCTGATACTGTTATCAGCAGTACTTAGAAGCCACCCAGAAGCAATCCTAGGTGCAGCAACAGACAAGCTAGAAATACAGACACACAGACACCACAGGTAAAGTGGTGAAAGTGTGTTTTCAAATTAACATAGGCTACACAAAACCAAAAAATAAATAACTTACCTTATGCTAGAAAGAATATAAGGTGGTTTATAAGGTTTATACATGGCAAAAGAAATTAAACTGGATCTTAAATGAAAACAATGATAGAAACAATAGAGCAGAAAAGGTAAAAAGTGAATCTTACTACATCGCTACCTACTGAGGTGAAGAAAAGCCTATATACTGACAATATTAGTCACACACCTAAAACAGTTTTTATCATCTTTAATGGATTTTAAATGTAATTCTATTTGTTCCTAGCCTATTAAGAACTCTAATTTATATGCATTGTTTAGGAGAATTATGGCCTAAGGTGATTCATTCATTTGAGCATTTACTAATTATAGCTACTATATGCCAAAATCTAAACACATATTAGAATTTGTGTGTATTTGCCATCTCTCTTTCCATATTCTTACATACATATATATACATTCTGATTGATATAGCAATATGAAATATAATCTCTCCATGTATTTTACTACTTGATATTTCAAACTTCTTGGGGAAAAGTCTCTTTCACTAGGTGGTAGCCCATGAGAATAGGGATATTTATTTTGTTCACAGTTAGATTCCCTAGTGCCATGCCTCCTGAGATATAAAGCCTTTGCTGTCTGCTTTGATTCATTTGTTATGTCTTTACAGACTACTGTTTTATCCAAATTTGTTTTGAAATACAAAATGAATAAAGGTAGTATTAAATGACCTTCCTGCAACTACCATCCAGTTATATATACTAAGACAAGAAATAACAAATACTTATTAGATAATATTTTATTTCATCATTCATTTATATAAACACCCCACATAATTTGAATATCTCATGTCCAGCACCACAGAGGGCACAGGGGATGAAAAGACAAGTAAAACAAAGCCTAATCCCTGAGGAAGTTCACAAATCATTATAGAAAACATCTCATTATAAAAATCTAATACACAGGAATATTAAGGAGGTACACGGAAGATGTTATACAAAGGGTATACTTAAATCTGCAATAGTTCCTTTTTCTTTTATAAAAAATATTTTAATTGAAGTATAGTTGACATACAATATTTTAGTTTCAAGTGTGCAAAATAGTGATTTGATAATTATATATATTATAAATGCTTAATACAGTAAGTGTAGTTACCATCTATCACCAGACCAAACTACTACAATATTACTGACTATGCTATACTTTCTACAGAAGTATTTTCCTAAATAATATATGATTATCTGAGAAAATAATTTTCATGAGGTAGGAATAAAAACATTATTCTCCTATTATTTTAATTACATAATATCACATGTTTTATATAATTTTTTTAAAGTATCCCATCACTACAAACCTATAATATAACAAAATCCTTTCTAGATGTTATAAACATTCTCTTAGGCAAGAATATAAAAATCAGCCACATGTTATCAACACTTATGACTAAAGTCTATCACTTTATCCAAACATCCAAACAATTTAAAATATCTCTAGTCTCATGGAACTAGAGGGTATTATGCTAAGTGAAAAAAGTCAATCAGAGAAAGACAATTATATGATCTCAGATCATAATTCCACTCATGTGGAATTTAAGAAACAAAACAGAGGATTACAGAGGAAGAGAGGAAAAAAACAAAACAAAGCAAAAATCAGAGAGGGAGACAAATCATGAGATTCTTAATCATAGAAAATAAACTGAGGGTTGCTGGAGAGGAGGGGAGTGGGGAGATGGGGCAAATGCATGATGGACATTAAGGAGGGCATGTGATGTAATGAATACTGGTGTTATAGAAGTCTGATGAATCACTGACCCCTACCTCTGAAACTAATAATATATTTTATGTTAATTGAATTTAAATTTAAAAAAATAAAACATGTCCAGTCTCCCAAACTTACAGACCACTGCATTGTCAACATTTATTGAACATCTATTATTCGACAGACCCTGGGGAAGAACAAATCTAATTTTCTGCTCTCAAAGAGCTCATTGTAATAATGTGATTTCATTACTACCACACTAAAGCAATAATATATTTTGGCCCTATCATTGCTTTAGGACAATTAAGGAATCTTCATCCATACCAGAGAACTAAAATTATAATCACTATATACATTTCTCATTAAGTTCAGTAGTATATATTGATACTTTTCTTAGGAAATGAATGAAATTAGAAATAAATTGTAAAATAAAACAACTCTATGTTAATCTGAAGCAGAAAAAAAAGCTAGTAAACATTAATTAACTCCACATAAAAGCATTGCCTGTGATTTCAGGGTAAAATAAAAACATAACCAGTAAGGAGAAAATAAAAGCTAGTTCAATAAACTTTCCAAATTAGTAGGTGTTATTTTTAATCATGCAAGGTGACCATTTACTTTTTAATCACAATATTATTATAGTATCTAATAATAATTTAACAGCTCAGATGAACTTACTTGTCACTCAGGATAAAAATAACTGGTTCATGTTAGGCATCTCCTAGCCACATGGCAAAATAATTGTTCTATAGTAAAACCTCTACATCCTCTTATAAGATAAATTCCTAATTATTAAAATTTCCTCCAACATTTCTGATTTTATTCTCTACTTCCCTCTAGAAAATCAACAGGTGGACATATTTCACAGTACCTGTCATAGTAGAGAAGAATCCAACAGATTTGTTTGGAGATCATCCCTTTATTTGATGCCATCAGGTCTCAAAGATGAACCATAGCAATACCATAAAGACATTAAAAAATACTGTACATATTTCTTTTCTAAAATTAATTATCTTAATTATAGCTTAAAATCTTGTTATTTTAAAATTAAAAAATACAAATATAGAAAAATATAGGTTAAATTTATGAATTTTGCAAAATATGATAAAGCAAACACATGGTTACTATAAAGTAACCATCACCATGGCCAGGCAAAATGGAATTTTGCCAACTATCTCAAAAGCCCTTTCCATGAGCCCTATCCCAATCATAACCTCTTCCCATTTCCCATTAGTAACCATTATCCTAACTTGCATAATGATCATTTCCTTGTGCTTTTTAGAACTTTGTCATCCAAAAGTGCATTCATATACACTATTAACTGTTGATTTCCAAATGTATCACGATTTTACATATAGTATTCCATATAGATGCTAAATATTTAATGTTTTAAAATATAAATGCAAGAAGATCAAGGTTTTACTCATCTTAAATGTTTTCTTTTTTTTCTCACAATAAAATATGAACGGTGTGGTTTTTTGAAGGAAAGAACATCAACTTTTGAAGGAAAGGATGTCTATAACCATTTGGCAAATAAAATAATAAAGTGACAAAAATCCATATTCTAAAGAAGCAATGATCAGGAAAACTTAAACTAACTAACTAAATAAATAAATAAACCAAAAGCTAAAAATGTTTCTAGGATAACAACTACCATAAAAAATTTATTAAAAAGTATACAGTGAGGGCACTTGGGTAGTTTAGTCTGTTAAGCGGTTAAGCATCTGGCGTCAGCTTAGGTCATGATCTCGGGGTCCTAGGATAGAGTCCCTCATCAGGTTCCCTCCCCCTCTGCCCCTCCCCATAGCTCATGCTCTCTCTCTCTGTCTTACTCTCAGATAAGTGAATAAAATCGTTAAATAAAAAAATAAAAAATATACAATGTCTAAAAGTACCATCTACCCAGTTTATAGATCTCTCCCTTAATAGGTACAAATACAAAAAATACAAATTTTTTCATAAGCGATGCTAAATGCCTACAGCGTATAAAAACACAGGACCACCTCAAATGTAAACTTTATTTTCTTAAGTTTTTTATTTTCTATTTTTAGAAGAGACACTGTAATTCACTGAAAGGTAAAATTTAATCTGTTTTAGAGTAAATTTCCTGAATATAAAATTAATATTAACCAAAGATATTTGGAAAATACAGATATATAGACAAAAAATAATAGTCATGCATTATTCCAATATCAAAAAGTAATCATTCTTAATATTTTAGCCTATTTTTTAATTAAGAAGATTATTTGTTATTTTCTTCATTATGCCTCCCCATTATTTCTTCCAAAAAGTAGTCTACATTTTGTTATCCATTCAATCATATAGATAAACAAAGACTATAAAATAACAAGACTACTTTTTTAAACATGAGAATATGGGACACCTCTGTGGCTCAGTGGTTGAGTGTCTGACTTAGGCTCAGGGGGTGATCCTAGAGTCCCAGGATCGAGTACCAACATTGGGCTCCCTGCATGGAGCCTGCTTATCCCTCTGCCTGTGTCTCTGCCTCTTTCTCTGTGTCTCTCATGAACAAATAAATAAAATCTTTAAAAAAAATAAACTTAAAAGTAAATAAATAAACATGAGAATTTTACATACAAATAAGTATTTTTTTTATTCTAAAGATGAAGGTATTAAAGAAAACATTTATCAGAATGCCTCCCAAGAGTTACCTTAAAATTCAGTAGGTCTACCTAATAATTACTACTTAGAAATGGTTCCATAATGAACTCTAATAAAGAAATATAACATTCTAGAATTTTACTACAATCTTATTATTTGTTCCTGTTTCCCATTTTCTTCCCTGAGTTTTTCAAACTTCTATATCTACACATTAAAGATGAATTATGTTGATCATTTTCAGAAACTGTCACTAAGTCAGAAAATCCTACTCATGAAAATTACCAGTAAAGTAAGCTACAAAAAAAGTATATTTCTAAAAACCCAATTATAACATGAAATTATGTAAGTCAAACTCTTTCACAAATCTCCATTTTAAAAAAATTGGAGATGTATTATCACTGAAAATAAACTGGCTTAAAGTTATAATAAAAATGCCACATAAAAAAATCAAATTTCTTAAAATACTTAAGGTAAAGTCATAAAATATCTAATAAAGCATGTGCTAATACTCATAATGTATTTAAAAATCCAAATACTTAATTTTTTCTAAACTACATTTTCTTAGGACCAAATTACATGCTAAGGGGTTATTCTTCCTTGAAAATCTATTCTAATCTATTTCACTATTTCTAATATAATCTAATCTATTTCACTCGTGCCTCTAGTCAATGCTCATTTTAAAAAACCTTGAAATATTTAAGTGGGTTCCTAAAGTTAGTAAGTGTTAATGAAAATGCCTTATGAATGCAACACGTATATGACAACGATGATGATGAGGCTCTGACAATGACAAAGATGTATCTAATGTTTCTATGAGATCTATATTAGTTCGATATTCCTTATAAGACCTCCATGGTGAACAGTAGGGTGCATCTTCCTCTACAATAGAATTATGAAGAAGTATTTATATAATTAATTTCTTAAAATGTAGATTCATAAAAATTATGGTCCTTGGACTACAATTCTGGCATTATTTAAGGCCATCTAGTTATCAAAGTTAGTGAGTATTTAAAAAATATTTCCCATGACTGGTAGACCATATCTGGGTGTGTCTTTTTGGTGTGGGAGATATATGAGGTGGAGTATCCATCCCCCTCTAGCCAGATTCCTTATTATCTTGACGGTTGGGTCTCTGCTCTACTTTCTGCCAAGGGTAAAAATGGAAAACAAGATTATCCAGATAAATACTATGTCCTGGGCCCTGCCTTATCTGCCTTTTCTCTACTTTTTCTTTACATGCAGAAGCATCCCTTTCGCTCATCTTCTCCCCAAGAAGTATTATTGCTTACTGCATAGCAAGCTTTATGAATATAATCAATATCAGATGAGGCAAGCATGAGCAGTCACGTTAACCAGTTTAGCACAAGGTTAAAGTATTACACTGTCCCTCCCAGATTCCCAAGACTTTTACTTCTCTTCAGCCTGTACACTTTTCCTTATGCTCTTTGGGGGCTGTAATGTCCTAGCTATGCCTACTCTTTAGTCTAAGGCTGAAGTATGTCTTTTGGAAGAACAAGGTCTTTTTTCCTTTTTGAGCCCAGTTTTAAGGCTATTCACACAGAATGATGTCCCCCTCCTATCAACTAAAATAGCTCTCTGATTAAGTTTTAGGTAGTCACTACCAGATGACCTCAGGTCTCAGCTCCATTTCCACTTCCTTCAAACTAAGGACACTGGATTTCCTTCCTCCCAAACTCAGGTTGTCCTTCCTTTATGGTCAATTATGCAAACAGTATTTTCCCAGCCCCTTCACAATACCATCTTATTTTTAAATGCATTTTTTCCCTAAAAAAAATCTTGCATTTTTTTCCTCCTCCTCTTTTTCTACAGTTCTACTTCCTGATACCATCGACTCTCTAAAACCACATTTGCAGTTCTTCTAACAAAATGCTCAATCTACATCACCTAGCTATGGATAGTACATGTCCTTCCTTAGGAATTAAAAAAAATTTTTTAACTGCATTTTTGTTTTTGCACAGAATCTTTTGCTCTCTTGTGTTTCCTTTAATTCACAATAAATTTTATTTGTAGAAATGAATTCAGTGTAATGGATATTTAGCTTTCTAATATATAATCCAAAGGTATAAAAAAGAAAAGTATATTATCATACATTTTTTTCAATCTTATGTACAAAAGAGGAACTTATCATTTACAGAATTCTTATGACTCCTTTTATGGAATACAGAATTAATACTTAATTTTTATAAATCTGAATTTTCACAAATCAGGCATACTTATAGATAAAAAATAAAAACCTTTAATAACGGCATTTGGACTAACCTCTTATCCTAAGATTTTCAACAAGACTTAAATACTCATTTGTATTTCACTTTTAAAGTTATAACCCTATTTCTCCAGAAAAAAAATAACAGCCAATTTCTTAAAACCAATGGAAAAGAATAGATGGTCCAATACATTTTTCAGGAGCAGTGATTAAAAAGAAAACTGATAATATGACTTAGTAAAATTATATATTAACTCACATAATCATGGAAGGCTTTTGCTTCACTTGAATGTTCACATGTTTCCCGTCTTTCTGGAGCTGCACAGTAGAGATCCCAAAATACACTAAAAAAGTAATTATGGTAACATTAAAAAAAATCATATAACACCAAAGGAGAGATCACAATTCCAAAAATTGAAGACATGTATTATTCTTTATATAAAAAGTGTTTTCTTCTTCAGGACAAATATTTCTTTAAAAGGTTTAAACTTAGAAAAGGTTCTTCCTGCAATAATAGGGTATAATCTAGCTATCTCTCAGAAATGCTAAGATTTTTTCTAAAAGGATAATTTTTAAAAATTTTAAACTGTCATTCTTAATTGTCTGTTTATATCACTTAAACACAATTGAAATAATTATAATGCTTTTCATAACTTTCCTATGAAGAATAAAAACAGTAAATAATATCCTAATTTAATCATTAAAGAATAAAGTAGTTCATTATTTTTTTCAAGATAATTTTGTCGTCCAACTGCCAGGCCAATATCCTGACCATTAAATCAGATTGTTCAAACAAATATATGTTCTTAAAATATCCTCTTGTTTGCCCTTGCAATTTCCAAAATAGGTTAGTAATTTTGAAAATTCAAAAAGGTCATTTCTCTTTTTTTCCGTCTATTCAAGAAAATGGGAATAAGCAAGGTGAAATTGGTTGGGAAAAAATAATTACCCTGCTTATAAATCTTATGTCTCTGATCATTCTTTCATCTGTAAAATTAAAAATGAGCATAACCAAAGGATTCAAAACTCAGGAAAGCAAATGTCTAGAAATACTGGAAACGAACAAAGGTAATTATACTGATCAACAGAAATCTTTTTTTATTATACATTTTTCACTCTACAAAAATTGCAAAGTAGACTAAATCAAGTAGTTAAGAGCACAGGTTTTGGAATAGGATATATCTCAGACAGAAGCCAGCCCTGCCAATTAATTACTAGCTCCAGTTGCCTGAACAAGTCAGAAACACAATTTCCTCCTCTATAAAATGGGGTTGTTGAGAAAATTAAATTATATAACATAAACAGAACATATGACATAGAGTAAGCATACTAGCAATAATATAATCAACACTGTGATTAGCTTGTATAAAAGCTTAATATGCATACATATTGTTAGGGCAGGTCATTGTACCAAGGGCACAGGTAACGATGGTACAATAAAAACTTGGTAAATTAAACCTGGCCTCTTTGGTTTGACCCTTAAAGACTCAGTCTGAATTCCTCTCTCCCCAGATAGAAGAAAACATTCTGTAGGCGTTATAATACAATGAGTTCAGTAAAATAAGATTACCTTCAAAGGTGAAAAATATGAATGATTGAACATTGGCATTTAATTTCAAGTTTCTACAATAAACAAGGAGAATAAAGAAAAAATAATTTGAGTAAACTTCAATTCTTTTAAGAGAAGGAAATCAGTTAAAAGTTGTGCTTGGCCTTCCTATCTCCCTTTTTGTATAAAAAGTGCAAGAATTACAGATATACAAAGATACAGCTAAAAATTTTCCACCTGCATCTAGTGTGTTATGAGTTATAGTATATTGCAATTATTCTTATTTTTCATGTTCTTAAGGAACTTCAAAGCTTTTAAACCAAAATTTCATAATGGTTGGTAATCTTTAAACTGTATTAAGTTTAATCATAGAATATTATGTGCAGAATTATAATACCTTAATATCTCTTCTTATTCACTAATTTTCTAGCAAATGTTAAAAGATCCCTCTTGAAAATTTTCACATTATCATTTTTAAAATGTTTCTTACAAAGTGGACTGGAAGAAAACCATTAATTTATAATTAGATTACATCCTAAAAGTTATTAAATAACTATAAATAAATGATTATTTATACATACATAATTAAATTGAGGTTTTACCCTAGAATAGTAACATTGTTCTATTTCTATTTTTTGGTTTCCCTGTATGGATTTAATCAGAGTCAAAAGTTTACAAGATCAAGATGAGGGATAATAAAACAATTTAATAAAATGGGATAACTTTATATGTGGTATATTTCTGACAATCCTACATTACCCATGTATGATCTCCTTGAATAAAGATTACGATACATACCCTTTGAAGACATTTACCAAAGAGAAATACACAGTTCTACAATAATAATTACAGATATTAATACTTCACTCTCAGTACTGGATAAAACAACCAGAGAAGATAAAAAGGAAATGGCAATTAAACAACATAATAAACTAACTTCTCAAGTGCAATTGAGGCATTTTCCAGGATAGGCCATAAGTTAGAGCATACATTAAGTCTCAAGATTTGAAAAGATAAGTAGATATACAAAGTATCTTCTTTGACCACAGTGGGATGAAGTTAGAACTGAATAACAGAAGGAAAACTAAAAAATTCACAAATTTGTGAAATTAATGCAAACTCCCAATGAATCAAACAAGAATCACAAGGGAAATTAAAAAAATACTTAAAGATGACATGAAAACCCAACATATGAAAACTTACGGGATATAGTAAAAGCAGTATTAGAGGGAAACTTAAAGTTATAAATATATTTAAAAAACAAGACAGATCTTACATCAACAACCTAACTTTAAAACTTAAGGAACTAGTAGAGCAAATTAAACCCAAAGCTAGTAGAAGGAAATAATAAAGATCAGAACAGAGATCAATGAAATCGAGAACAGGAAAACAACAGAGAAAATCCATAAATCAAAAGTTGGTTCTTGGAAAAGATCAATAAACTTGACAAACCTTTAGAGCTAGATGCTAGAAGGGGGGTGGGGGAGAAGCCTCAAATTACTAAAGACTCCACCAAAAAAATGTAAGAACTAAATAAATGGATTCAGTAAAGTTGCTGGATATAAATTCAAGATTCAAAAATCATTAAGTTTCTATAAACCAATAATGAACTGTCAAGAAGAGAAATTAAGAGAACAATTCCATTTACAACTGCACCAAAAAGAATAAAATACTTAGAAATAAATTTAACCATATGATCAAGCAATTCCACTTCTCGGTTTATATCCAAAAGAATTAAAAATCTCAAAAAGATATTTATACACCCAGGTTCATAGCAGCATTATTTACAACATTTAAAACTGGGAAGCAACCCCAGTGGAAGCAACCACTGATGGAGAAGACAATATAGTATAAAAATGCCACGGAATATTATTCAACCTTTAAAAGGAAGAGAATTTTAACATATGTACAACATGGATGAACCACAAAGATATTATGCTAAGTGAAATAAGCTAGTCTCTAAAAGACAAATACTATATGATTCTACTTAAATAAGATATGTATAGTAGCCAAAAATCATAAAGAAAGAAAACAGAATGGTGGATGACAGAAGCTGGAAGGACAGGGAATAGAGAGTCACTGTTTAATGAATATAGAGTTTCAGTATCACAAGATAAAAAGAGTTATGGAGATGGATGGTGGTGATGGTTACAAACATTATGAATGTATTTAATAACACTGAAATACACACTTAAAAATGGTTAAGATGGTGAATTTTATGTTTTGTGCATTTTGCCACAATTTGAAAAAACTGAGGGGAAAAAACACAACTTACCCCTAGCCAGCCTTTCTAGGTACCATTTTACATGACTAAAACAAATGTTCATTATGTTTTGTGTATTCAGAATCTCTAGTCCATCACTTCAAAGACTATATAGCTAAGGTGGCTACCAGAAAGCTATGAGATACTAATAATAAAGAATACTCATTATAAAAATAAGGTAAAATTTCAATTTAAAAAACCCTACTCATTAGCAGAGTTTCACAATTAAGTAAAAATAATCTGAAATAGGGCAGCCTGGGTGGGTCAATGGTTTAGCGCCGCCTTCAGCCTAGGGCCTGGCCTGATCCTGGAGACCCAGGATTGAGTCCCACGTTGGGCTCCCTGCATGGAGCCTGCTTCTCCCTCTGCCTGTGTCTCTGCCTCTCTCTCTCTCTGTGTCTCTCATGAATGAATAAATAAAATCTTTTTAAAAAATAATAATCTGAAATATGAAATTCAAAGTACAAAATTAGTTTAAAAGTTAAACAAAAATTTATTTTTCGAGCTATGATATTCATGTTAAACACATTTCATTTATTTTATAAGTATTTGTATGTTTTCACCTAAGAAGTGATCACAGATGGGAAATATACTTCAAAAGTTTATCTTTCCTAGAAAATTCAACCCATGTGTTTGCACTAATAAGCTGTTCATACAGTATATTGGGACTGCTATAATACCATCCTAATATTTGAAAAAATTATGTAATGTTAGTTATATCATAACAACAAAGCTTCATTGTGATCAACATGAGTTCACATTCTGCAATTAATCCATGCTTGGCTTTGTGGGACAGTAGACAAATCACTTAGTTAATTTAGAAAATAACAAGGTTAAGACCACTATAAACCCTTGATAAATTAAAATTTTAAACTATTATTTTTTTCTAATACTTTCTAATACTTCAAGTATATATTAATGCAAAATCTATGCAATATGCTACATCATATCCTGCAGAAAAGAAAAAAAAAAAGATATATAATCCATGGTATCAATGGCTGTATGTGACTGTGGATACAAAACTAGTGATGAGTTGAATTCAAAATTTCAACTCAATTTCCTATAGCACCTAAATACAACTCTGAAGAAGTTACATCTCATATGTCATCAAGACTTTACAAATATTCTGGGCAAATGCTTTTGGCTGATATTATGATAATATAACACTTATCATCTGAAAATGTGGACTTACGTCTTAGAGGAGAAATTAGGCTTTTTAAGTAGGTGAGATTCGTAACAATACTTGATTTGTTCTTAGCTGGAAGAATTTCATTAACTTCTTTAGTAGCTTTTTTGAGGTCCCACTGAACTAATTCCTTGATTCTCATTAGGACCGAGGGCAGATAATTCTATAATTCCAAAGACACAGACTTCCTCTTTCCACAACCAGAAATGCTAGTGGCTAAGGAGCTTCTCATTTGCTCTCACCTCTACATCTATTAAGTTTGATATAAAAATATAATCTTTGAAATATGGAAGATTCATCATTATGAGTAATGGTTTAGATTTACACAGTTTCTTTGTTTCTAAGCAGATACAAGTGAAAAACATGTGTTTTACAAATGAAGTAGTTAAAGGGGTCAGTCAGTTAAGTTACCTACTCTTGATTTTGGCTCAGGTCATGATCTCAGGGTTTTGAGATTAAACTCCGTGTGGGGTTCCATGCTCACCGTAAAGTCTGCTTTTCCCTCTCCCTCTGCTACTTGCCCTGCTTGCTTTCTCTCCATCTCTCTCTCAAATAAATAAATAAATAAATAAATAAATAAATAAATAAATAAAGTATTTTTAAAAATGAAGTACTCAGAGACTAAAACACAGGAATCAAAGCCTGCAAAATATTAATATCTTTGTACTGGTACCATTTATTATTATTAAAAATTTCCCCACATAAATCAAAGGAAAACACAAGATTTCCAAGTTGAGGATTCTCATCCAAACACCATTTTTCTTCTACTCTGAGGATGTGAGTGAAAGTGATTTCACTAGCTGTCAATATCTCTATGAAGTAAGGAAAGCAAAATAGTTGTCAGAAACGTCTACAAGGGCGAATAAACATGCCAGAGGGGTCCAGAAGATGGGACGCTAACATAATTATATAACCTTAATCCACTGGCCACATTCAGGACTTTCTGACAAAAATAAAAATAAAAAAGAAGGAAAAAAGAAAAAACCACAGGAGATATATATAATTTTGAGCAAGCCATGTTACCATAATTTCAAATCATTAATACCTAAGGAAGTTATTTCTCTTTGGCCTCAAAAATATTTTCAAAGAATCTTACATACTCATAATCTATACTGAAGAAAACTATCTATTCCTAACTTACATAAGAGTAGGGTTTTACATAAAATGTACATGTACCTGTTCATCACCTTAAAACTTCCAAATACATGTACTTGTCTTATTCCTTAGCATTATTTAATAATTTACAAGATGCAAGCATTATATCTTGTCCCACTATCATAAAATTCTCACAATACTCTTGGATTAATGATAAATTCATATTTTAAAGTATCATTAAAATAGCTTATGTGCTAAACTCAAGCATCATATACTAAGCATTATACATTCAGCATTTAATCTTCCCATTATTATTTTTTTTAATCTTCCATTATTATGCCTATTTGATCAATGAGAGAGCTGAAGCTTAAAGAGATTAAATAATTTGCCTAGAGGACACACAGTTGATTAGTGGCAGAGCTGGACCTGAACTTTTTAGTTCTTACATCATTTTACCTCTAATGTGAATATGGTATTAAAGAGTTCTCACTTCAAGATGGCTCATGCTGATTATGGGCAAGGTTATACAGCTTTGGCAGTCCAAGCAGTATCAGCTGTTATAAGTGTAGTAGATACCTGTCCTAGATAAGACAGCAAACATTTTGTTATCCTACCTTTGACCCTCATACTCCAACTCATTTCCTGAGTATCCTATGGCAACCACCCCCTCACCCTACATGCAGCTGCCAGTGATGCATGGATGCCTCAATATAGACCAGACTCAGAAGAGACGACTTTTCTGAGTCCCATTTTTATCTACTGTCTAGAATTAGCCACTCAGGATGTTCAAAAGGGAACTGTAATTAATGTCTTATTAATAGTGGGCCACTAAATTCTGCTCTGTGTTGAAGAAATATCATCTGTTACTGAGATGAGCACTGGTTACAATTCAGGAAATTTCAATTCTAATTCTAAATCTGACCTTGAGAAAATAGCTTTTTTCCATTAGTTTCTTTGTGTAAAAAGAGAGAAAATAATATCTGTTGTGTATTTTACAAGCTTTTATACAGATACAAGACATGGTATATGCAAAAGTACTTTTAAAAGAATAAAGGTCCTAAAAATATATTCTAAAAAATTCTCATAACTAGTATGGCAAGAAACAAAGAAATCTCCCTATTAATACAGTAAAATTAGCCCCAGTTTCATTTCTAATCCTTCATATTTAGTGGAAAATTCCATGTTATTTACAATGTCTTCTCATCACCAAATTTTCCTATTTTTTCATTCTTTTCCTATTCTCCCAGATACCTTTTACTTCTTCTTCATAACTTAACCATTTCTGTACTTTGCTTTCTCTCTCGCTAACACTTTTAATTGCCTTCTCACCATGATTATACTCCCATTTTAGTTGTCACCTGCATTGTCTTATATTGCTGTTTAACTTTTTAAAAAGTTTTTACTTAAATTCCAATAAATTAACATACAATGTAATACTAGTTTCAACACTTCCATACAATACCCAGTGCTCATCCAACAGGTGCCCTTTTTAGTCCCCATCACCTATTTAACCCATCCACCCACTCTATTTTAACTTAATCAAATAATTAGTTATGCAACGTCTATTATAGGCAAGACATACAAGAGGAGTAAGAACCAGTCTGCCGATGAAAATTATTATACCATTCTAGTGAGCCAGTTGGCTAATTCAGGCTTTTGTTTTCACATGCATAGCTATACCTGATGTCATCCATTAGATTCTAAAACCATTAGAATGCTAGTGTACTGTAAGATTTGACTTCCCATTCCCAGTGAAAAAACTGAATTCATGATAATCTTAGTTATTAGTATAATTTCCCTGCAATGTCATATATATTTAATTTCAGGATAAAAATACATGGGCCCAAAGTTATTTCCAAAAGTGTTTTACATATAAAATTAAGTAAGAATAAAGCATAATTTCTGCCATTAAAACATTTAATAGGAAGATTTAAGAAATGTCTATTTTAAAATTACACAAATTGAAAAAGACATTAATTTCGGGAGAAAGAAGTTTCTTGGCATTTCTATTTATGAAATTCATGGAAGCATTGGGAACTTTTATTAAAGAATACAAATGGGAAATACATTTTCAAAGGAAATTTGATCTGGGTACAAGTAATGAACATGGGAAGCATGAGAAATACTATAGCGCTGGGCAGAGTGCAAACTGGGAAAGAAAAAAAGTGCTAAGAGAAATTACATTTGAACAAGGAAAAACTTTCAGAAAATAAAATCACTTACTTTCCACTATCCATACTAAAGGCAGAAATCACCCCTCCTCTCCAAGCCCCTTGCCTCTCAGTTTCCCTACATTTTTCTCCATTTTTGTGCATATTATTTCTTTCTTTAAAAAAAAAAAAGATTTTATTTATTTATTCATGAAGAGACGCAGACAGAGGGAGAAGCAGGCTCCATGCAGGGAGCCTGACATGGGAATCAATCCCGTGTCTCCAGGATCACACCCTGGGCTGAAGGCGCGCTAAACGGCTGAGCCACTCCGGGCTGCCGCTGAGCCACCCCGGGCTGCATTCTCTTTCATACATCTCTAACCTCCCCATTCTTTTCATCTCAATCTATATGCATGCTCAAATTTATTCTATTTTAAAAAGAAAAATATTAGGTCCTGTTCTCTTGTTAATCCTGAAACTATTCCATGTGCCACTACACCCTTCAGCTATTCTCAGCAACCCTTGAGGTGGAAAATGAATTAGAGCAGCTTTCTGAATCTCACTTTCACCACTCCACAAAAACTCTTCTCCTCAGGACCACAAAGTTCACCTTCCTTCCCAATTCAGGAAAATCTCTGGGTCCTTTTACTTACACTTGCCGCAGAATTTAATCTCTGCATTAAATGTCCTACCTGGTTCCCATACATTATTCTCTCCTGATTACTCTTCTTCCTCTCCAATTATTTTCCTTTAAGACTGCTCTTCATCGGCCCAGGCTTAAATGTTGACTTTCCTCAGGATTCCAAACTCAGGCCCTGCTCTTACTTATTACACTGAGCCATTGAATCTATAAACATTCTTCGCCTATAGTATGGTCTGCACTAAGAATTTTCAAACCATTATGGACCTGTCTCTGAGCTACAGACGCATATCTCTCTCTGACTTTGTATTAGGACATTTCTATCTGAATGTCAGTTAGGCACCTCAAAATTTAACCTGTCCAAGATAAATTATGACCTTTCCTCCAAAGTTTGTTGCTCTTTCTATATTTCCTCTTCCAGTCAATGACATCACTGTTTGTCCCAAATCTAAAACCTAGGAAACTTCTTCACATCCCAACTATTCTACTTATTGTTTACTATCACCTTGCAACTACAATTACACTTGCCTTATAACTAGATTTTATCTCTGTTCTCAACTCTCTTCAATCCATTTCTATGTTGATGCCAAGTGAATATCTAAAAGCCCAAATCTAATCATGTCATGTACAGTGTTTAAAATCTTCATGCTTTAATCTAAAACTTTTGATGCATTTCAGGACTTCATAGTCTGGTCTCTGCCCTGGTCTTTATCCTTATATTCTATCACTTTATAGTACTGTACCTACAATTCAACTGAGCCAAGCTACCAGTCATTTCTTGGATTTACGATCATTCCTTCTGAGACTTGATACTAACTATTCCTTAACCAAAATATCCTTCCTTCATTCAACTTCCAGCTCACCTCAGATTCACTTTTTCTATAAAGCTTTTCCTAAATCTTACAAGCTGAAGTAAGCAATCCTCCTGAATTGCTATTATAACTAGTATATACCTCAGTTATAATACTTTAATTGTTTATCTCTCCTATACTTATTTCCTTGAGGGAAGCATAGTTTTATACTTTGTAAATATTTGATGAAGAAGCTTAAACAACAGGACAACTCCATTTTCAAATATTCTATTAAAAAAAAACAGAAGTGAGAACTCACAAAATTGCAACTGGTCCATCCAAAAGGGACCTTGCATTTGACAAAATGAGCAAGCAGTAAGTGCTAGAAGAATACACATTATACTATTCACCTGGATCTTAACAGCATTAACAGCTTCCTGAGTTAAAAAGAAAAAGTAACCCTTATGATAATCCCGAATCCCTAATCTACAGCACCTATGATAAAGTGAAGCTCTAAAGAATTACAGATTTAAAAAGTCAGGCATCTCGTATTGTCAAGATATCAGTTCTTCCCAACTTAATCTATAGATTCAATGCAATCTCAATCAAAATCCTAACAAGATATTTTTGCATATCAACAACTAATTCTAAAGTTTACATGGAGAAGGAAAGACCCCGAACAGTCAACACAGTATTAAAGAAGAACAAAGTTGGAAGGCTGATAATATCCAACTTATAATATATGACAGTGTGGTATTGGTGAAAAAAAAAAAAGACGATGCATCAATGGAATAGAAGAGAAAGCCAGAAAAGACCTACATATGCAGTCAAATGATCTTTGACAAAGGAGTAAAGGCAATGGAGCAAAGATAGTCTCTTCCACAAATGGTACCAGAACAACTAGACATCCACATGCAAAAATACAAATCTAGACAAAGACCTTATATTCACCACAAAAAAAATTCTTAGAAGATAACAGGAGAAAATGAAGGGGATGACTTTCATTATGGAGTGAGCTTTTTAGATACAACACAAAAAGGTATAATTTACAAAAGGAATAATTGATAAATTGAACTTCAATAAAATTAAAACCTTCTGTGATAGACAATGTCAAAAGAAAGAGAAGACAAGACATGGACTGGGAGAAAAAAATCTGAAAAAGACACATTTGATAAAGGACTATTATCCAAAATGTACAAAGAACTCTTAAAACTCAACAATAACAAAACAATCTGATTAAAAAGTAGGCCAAAGACCTGAAAACACACCTCACCAAAAGGGATATATGGATGGCAAATAAACATACTAAAAGATCCTCCACATGCACATGTCATCAGGGAAATGCAAATTAAAATAAAAAGATGACACTACAGATCTATCAGAATGGACCAAGTCTTAAATACTAACAATACCAAATGCTGGTAAAGCTGTGGAATAACAGGAATTCTCATTCATTGCTCATGGAAATGAAAATGGTACAGTTACTCTGCAAGACAGTTGGCAATTTCCTACAAAACTAAAAATATTCTTACTATAAGATCTAGCAATCATGTTCCCTGATATTTACACATACATGATATGTCCATACAAAAACCTACATATGGATGTTCATAACAGCTGTATTCATAACTGCCAAAACTTGGAGGCAACCAAAATGTCCTTCAGTAGGTGAATATATAAACAAACCCCAGTACATCCAGACAATGGAATATAATTCAGCACTAAAAATAAATGAGCTATCAAGCCATGGAGGGACATGGAGAAACTTTAAATGCATATTGCTAAGTGAAAGAAGCCAATATGAAAAGGCTACCTACTGTATGATTCCAACTAAATGTGGAAAAGGCAGGACCATGGAGACAGTAAAAGGACCAGTGGTTGCCAAGGGAGGGGTGTAAAAATGGGAGAAATGAAAAGGCAGAGCACAGAGGATTTTTAGGGCAGGGCAGTGAAAATACTCTGTATGATGCTATATTGATGGATCATGTCATTATACATTTGTTCAAACCCACAGAATGTACAACACCAAGAATAAACTGTAATGTAAACTATGGACTTGGGGTAATTATGAATGTGTCAATTGTATGTTCATCAGCTGTAACAAATGTACCATGCTGACAGGGGATGGTTAATATGGAGGAAGTTATGCCTATTTGGGGCAAGAAGGTATATGGGAAATTTCCGTACCTTCCCCTTAACTGTGTTGTGAAACTATTAAAAATTGCTCTTAAAAAAAAGATTCTAATGAAAAAGAAAGAAAATCAAAGGGACCTCCGAAACAGTTAACAACAACAAGAAAAGATCAAGCAGATTTAGGGCCCACAGATGAGGAGACTCAACTACATTCAGCAAACAGCTAAAGTTTTACAATCTAGATCTAGGTATCATAAATACATACTATGTAAAATGAAAAACTGACTTTTATAATATATAAGAGCTCAGTCTTAAACCCCAGGAAAACAGCACAGTGATAGTGCTTAACTGCAATAAACCGTTGATCCAAATACAGGAACAGCTCTGAGCCAAAGGACTGCACCTGTTCCTGCCATACATATGTGAGACAAACAAGGGAAACCCACAACCACAACTGATCGAGTGCGGTTCCATTCACCACAGAACTTCTAGTAAGGCATGTTTCCAGGAGAGAGGTTAAAAAGATGAAGGCATTAAATAACATACCAAGGAAACAATGTGCATGGCACAAGGAGAGCACTTTTGTTATTTTCCTTTTAAATAAGAACAGAAAATGCTTGTAATTGAAGAAATGCAAAAGAACATTCTACCCTAGCTTGTCCATGCAGATACCTGAACTGCCAACGCTGCTGCAGAAAAGTCACATATTTGGACATACTGGTTTTACAATGAAATTTCTAAGTTCTGTTATCAACTGGGCCTTCAATTAGTCTGATGGTCTTTTTTGTGTTCCTACACAGTTCTATCCCTGAATCTATACTGAACTATTTCATGGTTTGTTTTTTGTTTTTTTTTTACTACTTTTCAGTGTCTTAAAAATTCACCACTACCTCCACTTTCAGTATCCTTAGGTTTAGATGAGATCATGAAGGTCTAAAAGCCAAGAAAGTCCTCACCAGAAACAAACCATACTAGCGGCTTGGTCTTGGATGTCCAGCTTCCGGAAGTGTGAGAAAAGAAATTTATGTTGCTTATGCCATGTAGTCAATGGCATTTTATTATGGCAGCCTGAGCTGACAAATACAGAATCATACTTACAGTAGGAGATTCCATATACCAAACTCAATTCCATCTTGACTCAACAGTAGTACCTTTAAGTTAAAGAACACTAATCTGGTTTTGAGCCTGACTTTTTTTAAGTGCTATCTTTCATAAAATAATTATAGAAAACAAAAGTAAATAAATAAAAAAGAAGTATGAAATCATAAACAAGTATAGTGCAAGACCACTGGAATATATCATCAATCTAATAAAAATGGAATAAAAGATACTTACCACCACCAAGAATGTAAGAATCCTGGTGGTTCCCCCAATGTGATGTTTTTTTCCCATCTTATCTAAAATGAATAAAAGAGATATTAAGTACTTTCCTAATAACACCTTTTCACACATATTACAAAACAATATTTTCCCATTTAAAATACTAAGGTAACATATAAGATTTTAATCA
Organism: Canis lupus dingo; assembly: GCF_003254725.2. Lineage (NCBI taxonomy): Eukaryota > Metazoa > Chordata > Mammalia > Carnivora > Canidae > Canis > Canis lupus. The sequence continues at coordinate 25,615,200 of NC_064245.1, read as the reverse complement.
TTTTCATATTATGCTTTATTCAAGTTTTATAAGTACTCATTTTACATAGGGATTTGTTGACTGGATAGTTTATGAGAGAACATGCCCATCATTACTTTCCTGAATTTGCTTCCCACTATGCCAGGATTTTCAGGAGAGACTTTGGGAACTTAAGGCACATCAAAATCACCATTATTAACATCACTATGAAAATCAGTTATCACTACTAACCCAGAAATTTGCAAATGACTGGACTTAATATGTGCAGACTCCCAATTATGCCTTAAGGATTGAGTTCTGATCAGGAATAAATTCCTGATTTGAGAGGATGAGAGCAAGAAAGCATAGGTCTTCCATAAAATAAGATTTTAAAAAAGAGGGGTCCCTGGGTGGCACAGTCATTCATGTGTCTGACTGACTCTTGATTTCCACTAAGGTCTTGATCTCAGCAGAGTCTGTTTAGGACTCTCTCTCCTCTCCTCAACGTCCTCCTGTGTGTGCTATCTCTCTCTCTCTAAAATAAATAAATCAATCCTTAAAAAATATTTTTAAGAAAGAGTTCGAAAAAGATAGAGATAGGATGCCTAGGTAGCTCAGTGGTTGAGCATCTGCCTTTGGCTCAGGGTGATCCCAGATTTCTGGGATGGAGTTGCACATCAGGCTCCTTGCGTGAAGCCTGCTTCTCCCTCTGCCTGTGTCTCTGCCTCTCTTTCTGTGTCTCTCATGAATAAACAATTAAAAAAAAAAAAGCAAAGAAACAAAAACGAAAAAAGACAGAGATATTAATTTTCCAAATGTGTCTATTTCAGATGAGTCGGAGTTCACTACAAAAAATTTAAAACAAGGTTGGTATCTCTCAAAAATTAAAATTTCTTACTAAATACTCTTTATAAATTGAATTTAGAAATTAGAAAGCTGGGTAGCTATTTATAAGCACTGATAGTGGTAAATAAAAAATAAAAATCTTTGCATTTAGGGAGACTATACTTTAGTAGAGAAGATAGACCATAAACAAAAAAAAAAAAACAAAAAAAACAAAAACAAAAACAAAAAAAAAGGAAAGAAAGGGAGAGACTGTATTTATATTATAAGTAGAAGGTGACAAATGTAAGGAGGAAAACAAAGCAGGGAAGGAGGATAAAGAAAATAGAAAACAATAAGAAGTGAGCTATAATTTTAACTAAGGTGATCCAGAAAGCCCTCAAAAAGAATTTTTATGCAGGGGTGCCTGGTTGGCTCAGTCAGAAGAGCATGCAGCTCTTGATCTCACAGTCTTGATCTGAACCCCATGGTGGATGTAGAGATTACTTAAATAAATAAAAGAGCTACAGGAGAAATTCCAGGGATTAATGAACTTGAATTCATAAAGACTAAATATGAACAATGAGCCAGAATATGTTATATAAATATAAGCCAGATCCTAACTTGAATTCTCCTAAGAGTAACACAAATAATTTTTATATCTATACTACCTTTTATCTGAATTTCCATTAATTATTATTGTTATCTTCTTGGTTCACAGAAAAAAATAAGGAATGGTAGTATTTAGTGAGTCTGAGGATAAATAAAACTCTGATGTCCTGATGAAGTTATAATCTAATAAAAAACCTGTGTCTCATCTTTCTCTCAAGCTTTTCTCTTACCATTTTTTCACTAGTTGATGTCTTCTTGAAAGGGCATAATAATGAACCTCACAGATATGTCCCAGACACTTAAGCGTTCCTAATCCCTGGAATCATCCTAATTATAAGAACAGCAAGTTTTTTACAGTCCTCACCTTTCATCTCAGGTCATCCTAACTCAACAGATTGACTATTAAATAAAGCAGATAGCTCTACATTCAATTAAAAGGGGAATGTGTGATGACTTGGGTACAGTTAAAGTGGCATGACTAGGTCTCAATGCTGGACTATGCTGGAGGTAGGATCAGACTCACAGCCTAAATGAGTCCCATTGTGCTATAGCCAGTGCTTAGCAGTTTCCCTCCCACACTTCTACAACTTCCACAACCAACCATCATCAATTTCAGGAGATAAAGTAATCAAGGAAAATACCTACATGCTTTACATTCAATATGGACTTTTGTGAAAGGAAATCTACAAGTAAAGCACTTTTTTTTTTTTGCATTTGTATTTTTTTAAGATTTCATTTATTTTTTTTTAAAGATTTTATTTATTTACTCATGAGAGACACACAGAGAGAGAGGCAGAGACACAGGCAGAGGGAGAAGCAGGCTCTACGCAGGGAGCCCGACATGGGACTCAATCCCAGGTCCCCAGGATCAGGCCCTGAGCTGAAGGTGGCGCTAAACCACTGAGCCACCAGGCTGCCCTAAGATTTCATTTATTTATTCATGAGAGACACAGAGAGGCCGAGACATAGGCAGAGGGAGAAGCAGGCCCTGCAGGGAGCCTAATGCAAGACTTGATCCCAGGATCACGAACCTGAGCCAAAGGTAGACGCTCAACCACTGAGCCACCCAGGTGCCCTGCATTGGTATTTTAAGCAGTATTACATCTTACTGGTTCTCAGAGAAGCTCAAAATGCTTCCCATACATCAACTTTTCCACCCTTATAATAACCTTTACTACATAAAGTTTACATTTCTTACTTTAAATTCCAAGTATGTGACAAAAGCAGCTAAAACTTTGGCCCATCATGTTGAAAATAACACAAAAGCCATCCTTTTATAGTTACTGAATAAACAATAATTAACATTTTAGGTATTTCCAAAGAAGAAATGGTTCTACATAGGAATATGTTTCCATAGTGAATGGTATTTTTTGCCTCCAAACTCATTACTACAGTAGGTATTACTAGTTTATAGGAAGCATGAGATAAGGCTAAGGAAAACAGAATTCTGAACTATATAAAACTAAGGCACATTCATTGTCACATTGTTAGAAATGATGAAAATTAGAAACTACCTGAAAACATCCACCAACTGTGAATGTAAAATAAATTTTGATACTTACATATTATAGAAGTATGCAATCATTAGAAAGAATATGTCTACATGCAAAGGAAGCCATGTCATATTGGATTTTTGAAGTTGGAGATTTGGAAGATTAGAGAACAATATATATAGTATAAACCTTTATCTTTTTAATGATTTTTTTATGGGAGGGAGGAAGGGGCAGAGAAAGAGAGAATCTTAAGTAGGCTCCACACCAAGCACAGAACGTGACATGGGGCTCAATCTCACAATCCTGAGATCATGACCTGAGCCAAAATCAAGTTGGACACTTAACTAACTGAGCCAGCCAGGTGCCCCTAAACCTTCTCTACTAAAGAAAAATATTGTGTATATATGTATGTGTGCATTTGGTATATATATGTTAAAGAAATCATACCAAACTTAAAACTATTATCTCTGGAAAAGGGTAAAGGAAGATTCATATCTTTCTATGTAGTTTATTTTTTTTAGCAAAATATGTTTTAATGATAGATATGGCTAGGGAATGGCCTGAAAATATCTCTAAATATCAATAGTCATTATAGAAACAATTCTTCTATTTATGAAAAGGCATTTTCTGTTGTATTGAATTTCATGGGCTTCAGGCTTTTTTGGGTATCCGAATGATATCTAGGCAAACGATTTCTCTCTCTATTCTATTTTTCCTTCTTCTACTCCCCCAGCTCCAATATGTATTCTTCATACTAGAGCTTTTTGTTGTTGAATCTCCACCTCCCTTCCTTCTATCATTTCCCCAGATAAAAGCTGTATTCTCCTATAACTTACAGATAAATCTCAATGCCCATTCCCACTGCCATATTCTACGTTTTAGGGCCTTGTCTGTGATTACTCTGTGTTTCTACAATATGACCTCGCATTTCCAGCATTTCTATGTAGGTGGAGAGCCAAACACTGAATGAACAAAAAGTATATTGGTAAGACATGCCATATAGTTTATAAATGATAATTATAATTTACAAATAACTCATACTATCTAATATAGCAATTCTTCTTCTAGGAATTTATCCTATAAATATGGTCATGTGTGCAAAATTATACACATAACAATTTTCAGTAAAGCACTGTTTATAATTGCAAAAGACCAGAAACAACCTAAATGTCCATTAGTAGGGGGTTGGTGAAATAGATCATGGCACATTTCATAGAATAAAATACCACCATAAAAATAATTATGAAGTTTCATGAGCTAATATAAAACAACTGAAGTCAAACAAATGAAACAAACATCAAAGCATGTAACAGTGTGTATAATAAATTAGTACTTGTATAAATAAAGAAAAAATAATATACATACACACACAAATACAGGTACCCTCCTGCTTAACTTTACATCATTATTTACTTCCGGTGAGGTCTACCGGTAATTTACCTATTATCTCTCAGCCCTACATTCACCCTTCTTTGTCCATTCTACACTAGGTGCTGGACATTTCCTGGTTTCCTGTTCAGTTCTGCCATCAGAAGGATACTAGCTGGAGATGAAATGGCAAGAGTAAGAGAAGCTTCCTGACCCTGGCTCCAAAGTGAAATAGTTGCTGTTTACAGCAGCAGTAGCAGCAGTAGTTACAGTAGCTATAGCAGCTACAGCATTGGACAGTTCTGGATGTCAGCAGCTCCTTTTCAGAAGTTCCAGGCTTGTCTATGTGGGACTTTTTTGAATGATCCAGATCCACTTCCACAGCATCTCCAATAGCACAGCAGGAAGTTGGAGGCTCATAGGCTCCAAACTTTCCAGAGTTTTCCTAAATCCTTTCATACTTCTTGAGAACCAATATTCAAAAAATGTTAATACCAAAAACGGATAGATAGTTCCTGTGTTAAGAACCTGTATACCTATGTATTCGTTTGTTCCTAGACAAAATTCCTAAGCCTTCTAATTTAGATATAACCTACCATTCCTGCTAATTTTCTAACATCTTCCATGTACATAGATGCATCTATATACTAAATTAAATGTTAAAAAAGGAAGGAGAATTACATTTTAATTTTAAAAATTAACTGAATAGACATATAACAGAAAGAAAAATCTGATCATACTTTAAAGCAGATAATGTAATACTGTGCTATCCAACATGGTATCCCCTAGTCACATGTGGTTTTGTACATTTAAAATTAAGTTTAAAATTAAGAGTGAATGTTCCTCATTCACTCTAGCCATTTTTCAAGTGCTCAATAGCTACATGAGACTAGTGGAGAACTTAGTAGATGCACAGATTAGAATTCATCTCCTAATCACAGGAAGTATTATTGAGTAGGCGCTGCTCTCTTCTAGAAGGTAGAAGTCCTCTTAAAGGCTACGTCCAGGTGAGACACTGGGCTGCTGAGATACACGTCCTACTTGTGCATATGATGTCTTTTATTGGGAAAACTCCCTGACGGAGCCCTTCTATTTTTGTTTTTATTTTTTGGCCTAGAAAGGTAGAGGCCCCTAGGAATGGTTGGAAAGTTGAGAATGAATGCTTAATCTGTCACATAATAAAATAACAAGAATTCAGAAGGCTGCTGATAATATCCCAGGAAGAAGACATCTGAGGAGTCTGGGGGGATTCAGAAAAGGAGACAGTCGGAGAAGTTGTAAGGAGGCAACAAGACAGAAGGCAGGTGGGAGCCCTCAGGTAAACTGCTAGTAAGAAATTCCCATAGCAAGGAGACCAAAAAACTTAAGAATAGTTGTGTTTAATATTCAAGTTGATGTTGTTGCCTGTACTGTACAAGGCTGAATACCATTCAGTTTCCCTCTAATCTTCAGTAAGAATCTTTTATACACAAAAGCAATGACTCAGTGAAGCTTGGAGGCTATTGGAGAAACATGAAACTTCAGACAAAGAACAGGTAGCAGCTATAAGGAGAAGCAGTGAGGCTGTAATACTTGGTGGGAGTAAGAAATTACAGCAAGAAAACCTCCAGCCCCCTCTTTCCCTAGTACGCCCTGGAGATGTTAGAGGGGACAAGTGGGAAGCTGTAATATTAGGGAATAGAGCTGGAGCTGTTTTGATAGGAAAAGTAATCCCAGGAAATAGGAGGATTGCAGGCCATCCAAGTGACAGATATTTGGAGTATATATGTACACATAGAACATATATTTAGATTTGTACTCCAGTATAGAAACTACAAAAGGTAAAAAAGAATTGGTCAAGAAGTTTAAAATTAACGTTTTGAGTATGTATTACATGCTAGGCCCTTCTAAGCACTTTATAAGTACCAACCCATTAAACCTCAGCACAACTTTAAAGTATCATTACAATTATCTTCCTTTTATAATTAAGAAAATTCAGTAACTAAATAAGATGTAGAAGATAATTCAAACCCAAAGTCTTACCTACCATACAACGTTGCTTCCAAACTAAAGTTCAAGAAACTGTTTAAGAAATTGTTATTTTTCTCTTTTCAGTGAAAGATAAATAGAACTTTGGAGTCTCTGAGGTTCAATAAGATAGCATTCCTAATAAAATTTGAAGAACCAATCTGTTAGATGTTTTTAAGCTTCTACTTCTGGCTAACTTACTGGCTAATTTACGGCAAATAAGGGCTATTAATATAAACAATGTAAAATTCTTAAGAAGGAAAAAAAATCTCAGTATTATTTTAAAGATTTTTATTTATTTATTCATGAGAGACAAAGAGAGAGAGAGAGAGAGAGAGAGGCAGAAACAGAAGCAGGCTCCATGCAGGGAGCCCGATGTGGGACTCGATCCTGGGTCTCCAGGATCAGGCCCTGGGCCAAAGGCAGCGCTAAACTGCTGAGCCACCCAGGCTGCCCCTAATCTAATTCTTAATTATATTTGTTAAGGTCACCGAGTCTCATTCCAAGGCATGACAAATACCATGCAAAATTTCAGGAATGAGTTGGAATTATCTTTGCAATTGAGATAATCAGAAAAAAGAGAGTTTCTAATGAATTCAAAATAACAAAACTGATATAGAATTGTAAAGATTTCTTAATATTCTGTTTGTAATTACTGAATACCAAAGAATATAGTAGATAAATAAAAGATAATAAAAGATAAAGCTGAGGAAGAGTTCTACATGGAGACTATTTCTAAAGAATATTCAATTTTGGAGCATGGGGTAACTGGGTGATGGACATTAAGGAGGGCACGTGATGTAATTAGCACTGGGTATTATATAAGACTGATGAGGGCAGCCCTGGTGGCTCAGCGGTTTACGCCGCCTTCAGCCCAGGGCCTGATCCTGGAGATCCGGGATCAAGTCCCACTTGAGGCTCCCTGGATGGAGCCTGCTTCTCCCTCTGCCTGTGTCTCTGCCTCTTTCTCTCTCTCTCTCTCTCTCTCTGTGTGTGTGTCTCTCCTGAATAAATTAACAAATCTTAAAAAAAAAAAAGATTGAGGTATAAGACTGATGAATAACTAAACTCTACCTCTGAAATAATAATTTGATTAATAAATTGAATTTTAATTTAAAAAATGTTCTATTTTGTCCTATTGAGGGTAAGAAAATTCAAAGTCATAGAAACTATATTTGGGATTCAGGTACTGGTTTAGAATCTGTCATGAATCAGATACAACAATGAGCTCATTAACATAACCTGAACAGAGATGTTTTGATTTCTATCATTAGTTCAATGCTCTCTTTTAACTAAGGGGAAAAACAAACAAACAAACAAACAGTTGAGCTAATAGTTCTGAGATCTATTCTTCTGGCTGATAACAAAAGCTATCAAGAGCAGTTCAGTTCCTCATAGCCCAGGCCAAGGGCATTATCAGAAAGGCCAAACCCTTGGGGTGCTTGTGTGGCTCAATGGGTTAAGCATTTTAACTCTTGATCTCAGTTTAGGTTTTAATCTCAGAGTCATGAATTTAAGCTCCACACTGGGCACCATGCTGGGTATGGAGACTCTTTTAAAAAAAAAAAAGAAAAAGAAAAAGGCCAAACTCAATGAGAAACTGGGCTGCTGAGATATATATCTTACTTTTACTTTTTCAGATGATATCTAGAGTTCCAATTTGACCTTTTCACAACTTTACCCATAAAGTAAACCCACATGAAGGTGGCCCAACACAGCAAATCTTGATTCAAAAGGGCTCATTAACATCATAGTCATCCATAATGCCAAAATGGGAAGAAGTATTCTACTTGGCTCTAAACCAAGGTAAAAACATTGAGCATTTGAGTGGTTAGTGCCACCTTAATCATTTCCTTTTTATCACAACCCAACACAAATAAACAGGTCTTCCTAGCTTTCCCTTAAGTTCCTTATGTAACTGTCCTGAATTAGGTAAAAAATCTGGGATTGACTCACAAGAAGTCAGATGAGATGATCCTTTATTTCACAAACCACTTAAGAAAAGTCATTCTACAATAAGCAGCCTTAAATTTTCTTTTTATTTTATTTTATTTTATTTTATTTTATTTTATTTTATTTTATTTATTCATGAGAGACACACAGAGAGAGGCAGGGATACAGAGAGAGGGAGAAGCAGGCTCCCCACAGGGAGCCCTAAGCAGGACTTAATTCCCAGACCCAGGATCATGCCCTGAGCCAAAGGCAGATGCTCAACCGCTGAGCCACCCAGGCATCCTAGCAGCCTTAAGTTTTCTGTATGATCCAAGGGAAAGTAAGAGAAAAAAACAATTCTAAATAGGGTGCAAAGGTCTAAATGATTACATTCTGTTTCTTTACTAACCATAGTTGTGGGGCAGGGGGAAGTGGTACTGCCATTCACATAGACACCAGAGTACAAACCAAACAATGTTTCTCTTTTACTTAAAAACCATAAAAAGCTCTCTTTTGCAAGAAGATAAAGTCCAAGCTTGCTGGCCCAGTATGCAAAAGTCTTCAATAAGAGTACACTGCCAGCCTAGAGAGGGGGAACCCTGAGAAAGCCTTCTTAGGGAAAGCCAAATCTAAGCTACTCAAGTAGAGAGGGATTTCAGGCAGAGTAAAGCCCAAATGACAGAAGCCAATGGAATGTAGAGACAAATACAAGCAGCTAGTTATTGTGGAAACTTAGTGTGAGGAAGATTATAGGGTATTGAAATTTAACCAACTGAAATTATTTAGAACTCTAGGGTGTACTCAGCAATGGCCTGTCATGATTCTACTTCTAGGCTTCCATTTTGAAATTGAGATAATTTTGTATTTTTTATTATTTTTATTAAGTAACTGTATAAATAATATATAATGTATATAAGGATAAAATTCCCCTTTAATTCCTTTAAAATCCCTACTCAGAAACTAGCCTCACATGTATATTCTCTCAGACCTTTTACTACACTTCACACTCATAAATATGTACCCACAAAAATATACAGTATTGCATCATGTTCCTTTATGTTCAAAGGTTTCCATATGAATGGAATACTTCTTTCTAGCTTGCTTCTTTTACTTGAAAATGTTTTGCAAGTCTATCCATGTTAAGTCCAAATAGATCTAACTTATTCTTTTACATTTTGGGAAACTTGCACCTCAATCTAGCCATTCCCTAAATATAGAAAATGGTATGTTGGTTATTTAAGTAATTAGAATGTATTTTCACAGTGCCACTTGGGGAGTTTGGCAAGCTAGAAAGTAAAGAATAGTTCTGGGAATCACATACACTCATCTCCAAAGTCCAGAAATACTGTATCTTCTTGGTGACAATAGTTTGTTTTCAGCTTAATTGATTCCTTTTCTGAAACTGAACCACACTGATAATTCAGAGAAATCCTCAGTTTTGTATTCCAGATGAAGTTGGGGAAAATAAAATCATGGCAAATACTTGTCAGAAAAGTGTGAATCTCTTCTGAAATTACATCTTTACCAAATAGATCTAGAAATGTTGTGTATCCATTTCCCATTCAGCTCAGAGTCTATCAGTACAGAACCTAGTTATCTCAATTTAGTCATGCTTAATCCACATGATCCATTTGAGTCAAAACAGCTGAGCTTCCTTAAATGCATTAGCAACATTTTTCTTTTTCCTAAAGTTTAAGAATCACTGCATCTGACATCTTAAGATAAGATGGTGGTAAGAAAATATATTTCTTGTTGGTAAGAAAATATATTCATGGGAACCCCCAAGGATTCAGCAAGTTGAGTCCATTCAAAATGGTCCTTGATTTAAGGAAAGAGATCAATAAATCCTTTCATCAAGCTTCATCAAGTTTTCAATTGCATTAAAAATTTTTTTCAATCTCCATAGCTGGTTTTAATTTCTTTTAAATATACTGTAAATTGGCAGTGATTAAGAATACAAATATTAAGAGCATTCCTTTTGCAATCTCAATCACTTCCTCTAACAACAGTGAGTATGGGGTAGCAAAGTGAAATACGAAGTCTTTTAATTAATGATTTAATGATATAAATACACTCAACTAATGTTTGAATAAACTTTAAAACCTAATTGTAATTACACTGTATATATTCATTCTATTGTAAAACAATTGACTTCTTATATGATTCCAAGCATACCTCCCAAATTCCTTATTTGCAAATACGCTCACATACACTAATTAATTAGATAAAAGATGGAGGGACTATGTGTGTTTACTTCTGTATTTGTTTTTGAAACAAGTGAATCTCAAGAAGGTTACACCTCTAGCATGGCACTTTAAGGTCAAGGGGTTGCCTGTCATGTCCCTGATCTGGTGGGGGTCAAATTAGTTAGATGACTAGAGATATTATTTCAAGCAAGTCTTGTCTCACAAAACTATAAACACAGGCCACAATGAGAACTGCATATGCAACTTTAAATTTTCCAGGAACCACATTAAAAAAGAAAAAAACTGGTAAAATTAATTTTAGTAATATATTTTATTTTATCCAATATATCCAAAATATTATCATCTAAATGTGTGATCAAAATTTTAAAATTATTGTTATTTTATGTTCTTCTGTTCACACTAAATCTTCAAAATCCAGCATGTACTTCATACTTTTGGCACTTTTCAACTTGGATTAGTCATTTTTCAAGCATGAAATAGCCATATAAAGCTAGTGGCTGGGGGTCCCTGGGTGGCTAGGTGGTTTAGTGCCTGCCTTCGGCGCAGGTGTGATCCTGGAGTCCCAGCATCCAGTCCCACATCCGGCTCCCTACATGGAGCCTGCTTCTCCCTCTGCCTGTGTCTCTGCCCCTCTATCTCTCTCTCTGTATCTCTCATGAATAAATAAATAAATAAATACATACATACATACATACATAAAATATTAAAAAAAAAAAAAAAGCTAGCGCCTACCATACTGGACAGCACAGATTTAGGGGGAAAACCAGAAACGGGAATAAACATAGATCTAGGCTTGAATTCCAGTTCCAAAAATCACTAAGCTGCATGACCATGAGCCAGTTATATAAATTCTCTGAGCCCTATTGTTCTTATCAGTAAAACAGGAATTATACCATCTGTCTTACAAATGTCTCAAAGAATTAAAGATAATACAAAGCACCTTGGCATATTATATGCCTGGCATATAACAGAACTCAATAAAATCTTCTTCATTGTCACCTTTATACAAATTGAAAAAGACAAGAGGAGAAAGTACCATTGTAAAAAAGCTCAAATTCAAACTTTAAAAAATGTGGAGAAAAACAGAAAAGAAACAAGAAGTTGAAATAAGATCATCAAAATGTTTTCAAACTGAAATTTAGTCATCAATTCACTATTATCCATACAAAATAAAAACAAAAACCCATATCTTCCAAAATTATGAATAATGCCCAAATAAGTTACAGCTAAAACTAGAGCTATGGTGGCATTTGTCTTTTTTTAAGCAAGTTTGCCTTCTTGATAATTGTGCCAAGGTTAATACTAGTTTCTATTCCTACAAGGGGAAAACTAGCTAGAAAGTTAAGTGGAAGGTTATTGGCATGAAAATGGGACACTAAAAATCTACAAAGACTATATTATACATATTGATAACCAAACATTCACTATATAATATGTAATGATAGTTTTTCAAATAATTGTTACAAAATATTTTCACTTATGTAAGATATCAAGATAAAATATGGAAAATATATAAAACATACCTCTGATAAAAATGTTTGGGCCGATTTTTGAGCTCCTACATGGAGCAGATATTCATATACGTAGAGTGCTAACCTAGAAAATGAATAAAAGATTTATTGAGAAGGGGTGTATTTAATACTCATTCTTTAAATAATGCACAGACCTTTACATTACAAAAATATCCTACACATTAACAGTAACAAAAAAAATCAGCTTTTCCTATATCTTTTCAATGGGAGTCCATACATATCTGTTCAGAAAGAACTTAAGGCAAAAGAGCACACAAAGAAAAAAGACAAATATATCTTTTCTTGAAAAGAAACATCTAAATAGAGATTTTTTTCTTGCATCATGTCACTTATAACCTCATTCCCTTTGTTATACCTAATATAATTGATAATTTATAAGCCAACATTAATAATCCCCATAATCTATTTTAAGGTATAAGTTATTATCTTTCATTATTAAAATAAGTGAATTAAGTAATTGGACAACTTTATGTCCTTCCATCTTTTTGGTGAATATTAACAAAAACTCGAGCTGTTTGCACATCTGTATGCCAAAATGGGTGTTAAAAGCTCATTTTAATATTTGTTCAGGCAACTTCTCCTTACTCTTTCGGTTTGATTATTAAACCAATAATATAATATATTAGCTTACAATGATTCAAATTATCAGCAAACCACAGCATTAAGAAAAGTTTAAAAACATCAACTCATATTAAGCATTTGGGTACTTGTAGTTTAAAGATTAACACAAAATTACATATAAATTTATCATTCAAATACAGAATATTAAGTATGCACTATACTTGTACTACTCTCATTATCTTGTGGATTCAGAATTTTAAGCTACACCATGTAGCTCAATTTCAGTTGAGCTGTTAACAAAATATTATTCATAAACCCAAATTAGTCTGAGGCAGTATTTTTAATGATATCTTGGACTGATGCCCAGATAGCTCACAACAGTTCAGTTTCTGCTACACTATATTTACCAATATTAAGCCAGGTTTACAGTAAACAAAACAATGTAATAATAACCACAATTCTGTAGAGCTCCACCATTTCTGTTGCCAACTGAATTTTTGATTGTTAAAGATTGATAGCGTTTGTAAAAATGAATATTTTCTTCATTTTCATGAAAAAACATCCTGCATGTAATGAAAAGAGAAAGCCCATACAGATTCAACTGCTCTGTCCATTTAGTTTTTTTTCCCATTCCAAAATTGTCAAACACTTAAAAAGAGAATTACTCTGCAGTTACTAAGTACCACAAGACAGTAGACAGACATCTGCTAAAACTACTCATAGATAAAAAGTTATGTTACTAGAAACATCCGCTAACCTCTTCCAGTGTAATGACACCTCTTAGATCATGCTTCTCAATACTTTTCTCTACGCTAATACACATGAGGGACATGACATGCTCCTTTTGATAGCAGTATCTTCTGTGGAATTTTGGCTCATCAAAGTATATAATGGATACGCAAGTTGGAATAATCCTATAGTTTCTAACAAACAAAACCTATGGGTGATTCTTATCACACATTCTTTAACCACACATATCTCACACAACCTTTCCCTCCACTAACTACTCCCAACTTTATCACATGATTCACTGACCATCTTGGCAAATCTCACCTCAAAAAAGAGAATTATTTGTGAATTTTTCCTGGAGACACTGTGAAGCCTCAAGATTGCCGCCAGTGACAGTGTCACCCTACTGCCTGAGAAGGAACCTGGCTCCAAGTAATCCCTTGCAGTTTGTCAAATCTTAGGCCTGGGCCCAAGCCAGTAGACAAGAAACCCAGGCTTAAGTCAAAGGCTGAACAATAAAGATGTTCCACCAAGCTTGGAAAAGTAGAAGCAAGAGGCAGGGTATGAAACAGAGATGCTTGGGGTTCTTGGTTCTGGAAGAGTCATGGCCAGAGCACAACTGCTGCTGTGTTCTTGCAATGAACACCATTCCTTAAAGTTAAGCAAATCACTTCCTCATAATCTCTTCTTTGCAATATTAAAGGGGCTAATCTATTTCTACTATGTTTTCCTCCAATTAGTTGGGTAACAAAAAGGATCTTTCTTTATAAATGAAATTAAAAGCAATAATCTCTACTCTTCCTCTGTGGGTGTAAGACAATAATTATAAAAAATGTATTGGAAGGGGCAAAGAATCAATGGAGGAGAGGAGTTTCAAACTATATAATGAAAAATTTGAAGCATCTTCCAAGTGGTGTGCATCTTCCCATCCTTAGAATCTGTGGCTGTAGCAGTACATCATTACCAACAGGATGATACAATGGGATAGGGCTAAGAAAACCTATCCATAATGCCACCTCATATGTACAAGTCCTATAATCTCTATTGAATAAAATTAAGGGTTCCAGGCAGCCAAGATCTATGCTACAGAAAGAGGGGCAGGGAACACTGCATAGGTGAACATTAACTCTCTTGCCATCGTGACTCCATAATATATCACCAGCAAATCGCCAATACTTTAACTACCATTTCAGTACATAAGATTTTTCCAAATCTATCTCTTTAGCCCTATTGTCTCTACAAAGCTCCAAACCTGCTTCTCTAAAATTAGTTTGAAGTTCCTAACAAGATACTTCTCTTTTAAATTGATCACATCCAAAGTTAAATTCACCTTCTCTATCTGTTTATAGTACCTGTGCTCACCTTAAATGAAACAGAATTTGAGTCTTCATTTCCTCATTTGTAAAATAGTGAGAATATTTTCCTTGTAATATTGTTGAAAGAATTAGAGTACACAGTAAACAGTAACTAACAATGATTGTTATAATTTTGGCTAATTCTCTCACATCCAATAACATATTACCAATCACGTTTTGGACTCTAATGTCACATTCTTTCCCTCATTTGACAGTTCTTTCTATCCACCCTCTTCCTGCTCTTGATGAACCACTCAGAACCACAACAATAGCAAGAACATTTGCTCTAACTTCAGATACAGGTACTGTGTATTTCCCATCAGCTGCCCCCAATAGAGACATCAATTAGGGCCACCAGAATCCCCAGAAGGTTCTGGGGAAAAAGCCCTGTAGTAAAAGATACCTTTTGAACGCAGATGACTCCAGGGGAGTGGGGAGTGACAATTATCCACCCACGAAGGTAAATTATGGCATGGTCCCTTGCCCCATGGCATGAAATAACCAAACACAAAACATTTTATTTGGATTCAATTTCTACTGAACAGTAAAAATTTAAAAATAAATACTGAATATATAAATATTTAAACTGTGTATAACATCTCAAATTAACATCTTCTTTTTTCCTTTTCAGGATCTTTTAAAAATTTAACTACTTTTGATAAATAAGAGTGGACATACTAACCACAAAAAAAGAGTATAAGGAAACAAGAGTTATAGCTAATGGTAGAAACATTAATAAGAGTAGAACTAAGAAATGAAGATTTACTGGTAACAGACAGGGAAAGAAAACCTAAACAAAGCATTAAAACCTTATGGCCTCCTTAGATCAGGAGCAAACCTCCCCATACCTCCTTCAGAAGACCTGAGGGCAACTTTCCTTATAGCATTCTCCTCTAATTAACAATCATAATGGTAGCTTCACGTCTCCAGCGGAAGTTTATAAACTCTGTGCCACTCATACCACCCAATAATCTAACATATTTGGCTAGATAAAGTATTAAACTTCTGATAATATTTTCTGAAGCATTTTCTTCCTAGTTTGTTTCTTGACTTAATTTTGGTCAGGGTTCTTGTGTGTGCAGCCTGGGGGCGGGGGCGGGGAGGGGTGAGAGTGGGGAGAGGGGAGGTAGATACTTTTAATTAAACTTTAAATATAGAAACAATAGAAAAAGAAAAACGGTAACCACCAAATGGGCAGGAACAGTAACAAACATCACAACTAATTATTTATTTTTTTAAAGATTTTATTTACCCATTTGAGAGAGAGAGGGAGAGCAAGCAAATGGTGCAGGGGAGAGGCAGAGGAAGAAGCAGACACCCCGCTGAGCAGGGAGCCAGACTTGGGGCTGGATCCCAGGCCCAGATATTATGACCTGAGCCAAAGGCAGTCAACCAACTGAGCTCCCCCAGGCACCCCAATCACAAGTAATTTTAAAATGTAGGCAATGTTAAACATCACTGTGAATCAAAGATATGTATATTAAACAACAATGGGATTTATTGATTTATTTTTTATTTTATTTTTTTAAATTTTGTTTATTTATTCACAAGAGACAGAGAGAGAGAGGCAGAGACACAGGCAGAGGGAGAAGCAGGCTCCATGCAGGGAGCCTGATGTGGGACTTGATTCAGAGACTCCAGGATCATAAGCAGAAGGCAGATGCTTAACTGCTGAGCCACCCAGGCATCTGAACAATGGAATTTAAATTCTTACTTAAACACAAAATATGTGAGGGAATGAATACTCATACTGCTGATGACAGTAAACTGGTATTACTATTTCAAAATCAACTTGGCATTAAAGATACATCAAGAATTTGAAAAAAAAAGTTTACACACTTTGACCCAAATAATTGCATTACTAAATGTAGAAAAGCTTAATGCACAGAAATTTTTAACCAAAGATTATGTAGAACGAGCAAAGAATAAATAAATAAACTGACTGGAATTACAGTAAAATATTTTGTATTAGTTAATTTCATGTTTGAAAATGTAATTCAGAATTTAGTTATAAATCTATTCAATAAGCACTGAAGTGATTCTTCTCTGCTTAACTATTGAATTTCAAAACCTGAGAAAATGTCATTACCACACAACCAAATAAAATTACTTCAAATTTACCTTGTGAAAATTACAAAATCTAACAAAGAAACAGATTTTTACCATTCACATGAACAAATTCTATTACATGCTATCATTTAACAATCTAGGACAACTAAGTATATAACTAATAAGGCATCTATAACAGGTACTATCACTTAAGAGTCTAATTAAAGCAAATTCTCAACCATCCTTTGTAAATGAAGGACTTTACAGTCTGAGAAAGGAGTAAAGACATTACTTTACTCAAATCTTTCTATAATCTAGCTATTTAATTTGAGATTAAGTCTCTTCCTCCAAAGGAAATATTAGCGTAAAAAGTAACTATGGGAAGATATATAAAAGGTTTCTAAAACAGGATTGTTAATTTGCAAACAAGTTTGTCAAGCTACCCATAAATAAAAGGGGAATACTTTTTATAGTTCAGAGCTAATTCCTCTCTTCCTACATACCTATATATGCATGCATATATATACACATATGTAAATTATCTATGTCTGTGTGTAAAATACATCATTATTTTTAAAAACCATTTCAAAAAAGTCAGTTAACAAAAAAGGTCTGATTTTTTAAAATCTGAATTTATAGAACAATTAAAGTAGATATGACTATTGATATTATAGAGAGAATGTTTGTTTTTTCTTTTTTGTTTTTGTTTGTTTGTTTGTTTTAAAGATTTTATTATTCATTCATGAGAAACACAGAGAGAGGGCAGCCCTGGTGGCGCAGCGGTTTAGTGCCGCCTGCAGCCCAGGGTGTGATCTATGAATAAATAAATAAAATCTTTAAAAAAAGAGAGAGAGACACACAGAGGGAGAGAAAGGCAGAGACGCAGGCAGAAGGAAAAGCAGGCTCCATGCAGGGAACCTGACGTGGACTCGATCCTGGGATCACGCCCTGAGCCAAAGGCAGATGCTCAACCACTGAGCCACCCAGGCGTCCCAGAAAGGATGTTCTTACATCATGAACAAGATTTATCAAGTTACCTTTACAGTACATGCACTAGTTATAACAACATGCAATTTAATACTTATAAAACTTTTCAGGAATATACACTATAATGTGTGCTACTTTTTTGTAATGTGTGAATAACATTTTATTACACCTCACAATATTCCTACGAGGGAGATGGGAGTTATGAACTATGTATAATTATTATTAGGTCAGTGTCTGTGCAGTGAAAAAGCCAACTACCACTAACTGACCATGCTTATCAGCCTGACCATAATATCCTATAACTACTTTTCAAACTTAAGTGTATTACCTATTAAAGAACCTGTCTTTTGCACACTATCCAACTAGTATTTCAAGATGTGGTATTGAAATTAAAAAGCAAGAGAAAGCAGACATTTGATATGAGAAAACATCCACCCATTCTGAACTCAGTGATTAAAACTAATTGTTAGCATTTTGCCATCTTCTAACATCTGGCACGGAAAAAGAAAAAAAAAAGATTCAAATAAACATAAAGCTTTCAAATTAATAGATTCCCATTTGTAATTTTTTTTTCCCATTTGTAATTTTAAAATTCATTTGGTAGGCCCTGAAAATAAAAGGTAAAAAAAGAAAAAGTTATTTTGGTTAATTCATTATATGTACAAAGGTGAAAGGATTACAGGGTTGGATAATAACTTTTAAAAAAAGCTATTCCTTGGGACGCCTTGGGTGGCTCAGCAGTTGAGCATCTGCCTTCAGCCCAGGGCGTGATCCCATGGTCCCAGGATCGAGTCCCACATTGGGCTCCCTGCATGGAGCCTGCGTCTCCCTCTGCCTATGTCTCTGCCTCTCTCTCTCTGTGTCTTTCATGAATAAATAAAATCTTTTTTTTTTTAAGGCTATTCCTAATTTGTTTTGAAATTAAATTACTATAATGTACTTTACCTGTTTAGGTGCTATCTCCAGCACCTAAAGTAGTAAGTATCCAATAGATATATATTTTTAAAATTTAATTTTTAAGTAATCTCCACACCCAAGGGCTTGAACTTACAGCCCCAAGATGAAGAGTCTCATGAGCCAGCCAGGCACCCCTCCAATACATATTTTTTAATGAATGAATGGCTCTCTTACCCCAGGCATAATGCTCTTATAGAATCCTTCAGTTTCTTCCATTCAAGGCATTCCAATGAGAAATGTCAGATATCCCTTGGATACCTATTTTAGCATTTGCATCCTCTTAGTATCCTGATTCACCCTCTCAATAAAATACTATAGTTAACATGAATGTTGGCAAAACAATTCTTTCACACTGGTTCAATACCTGTATGTAAAAAAAAATTGATTGTTTTAAAGAAACAAGTTAGTCTATTTAATCATGGGTGGTAGATTTTTGTTTTATGTGTTATTTTTAATAAAATTAATCTTTAAAAGACAATAGCTTTCTTCTCTCCTCTTTACTTTTAAAAGAAAATAAGTCAAGGTTAGGGAATAAATAATAAAAAGACAGTAGAGGGCCACAAGAGGGGTATTTTGTAAAGAATGGTCTAGCTGTTGCCATTTAGCACTGGTGAGCTGTATGTATCCAAAATGCTGCATCCAAAATTTAGTCCCAATATCCCAATATCTGTAACCAGAGAAGACTTAGATACAGAGAACTTAAAGCAGATGAAGTACTCCTAACAGTCTTTTCTAGTCATGTTGGATCTAGAAAAGAGATCTCGCTTATTCCTGAGCCACTGTAGAATTCCAGTGTTGGCCAATGACACCTATCAATGTCCAAATGTGACTCCTAGGTGATAAAATGCTGGTAGTTAGCTGGATCACAGCTAGCTAACAAGTAGCAAAGAGCATTTGACGGCTACTGAAAGGCTACTCGTGAGACTGTAAGTAGTGTAGCAGTGACACTACATCAGCCTGACCAAATTTTCAACAGAGTCTATAACCTCATGCTAAGGAGGTATAAAAATTAGAAATCCATTTCTAACATCGTCTTTTTAAAGTTCTTCATCATTAAGAGTGAAGCTAAAAAAACTGACTTAAAGTGTCGAAAATTGTCTATGCAACCATACAATAATACTAAAACCCAACCTTTTTTTAAACAAACTAAAATGCCTGTTTTTTTTTTATATTCTCAGTATCAGTTTTAAAGAAATAGATATCTGATGTATATTCAGATACTAAAGATACTAAATGTTCTAGGGCAAGGATTACCAGATCCGTTAAGATAGGGACAGTGGGGCAGCCCAGGTGGCTCAGCAGTTAATGTCGCCTTCGGCCCAGGGCGTAATCCTAGAGACCCAGGATCGAGTCTCACGTCCGGCTCCCTGCATGGAGCCTGCTTCTCCCTCTGCCTGTGTCTCTGTCTTTCTCTCTCTCTGTCTCTCCTGAATAAATAAATAAAATTAAAAAAAAAAAAAGATAGGGACGGGAATGAAAAATTTAACAATTACATGGAAAGCTGGTCATAAAAAATATGTAACTCTGCTAATGTCTTATTGATGTCATTTATGATGACAATGTTTGGGAACATAATTTGAAATTACATGATTTAGTGTGCCTAGAAACAGAAACACTTGCCTTATATAGACAGGCAAGCTTAGGATTAAAATGGCTAATATCAATTTGGGGGAACTAAAAAAGGCTAAAATATAAAAATAAGAATTCATAAAAAAATAATCAACAACTTGTAGAAACACAATTACTCATAGAAAATTCATAGTGAAATTTTCCATCTAATCTTCTATCTAAGCTATATACACACTGGAAATACAGTAATGACTATACTTGATAATAGTACTTACTCCACTTCAATCCAGCTGGAAGATTTTATACTTTATACCGAGGCTCCCACTTGCCTACGAAATCCTGAAGTGTATAGTTTAAATCTTTAACTTTCTGTCTGTGTTATCCCTACAGAGAGTAGATTTTCCCCACATTTACTAAGAACACTGGAAGCTTCTTAATCCTTGCTGACTAACCTTGGAAGTCTGCCCACACTCTATTTCAACGTTTTAACATCAAAATTAACACCAGACACCAGACTTCTGCTTATACCAAAGAGGAGTAAGTGGGACTAAACTTGCTCTCTTTCTCTAGGAAACTAGAAAACTGGATATAACATATGATCAAATTTGAGAGGGATTAAGCCAGCCGGAATTTGTGGGCAGAGTATCAGACAGAAGGGAGCAACCTAGGGGAAAAGCTCCAAAAATCTGCAGAGGAGCCCTTTTGCATGTGTGTGAGGTAAAACTCCACCAGGCTGGACAAAGAACACGGCTCACACATGGCTGGGAAACCACCAGCTACTCACAGTAGTACAGAGACCTCCATGAACACCAAGAGCATTCAGTAGAGAACCACAGGTCACACATCAGAGGTAGAACTAAATTAGTCTTAGAGCAAAAGTAAACTTAACTCTAATCTTAACAACCCAAATCAAGCTTGTCACAGTATAAATGTGTAACTGCATTGATTTGGCTAGAAATTATCTTTAAAGTAGAAAAAAGAAGTGATGCTGAGTACCAGCTCAGGGATATTAAGATAACATTCAGATTGATAAATGACTTGGCCAGTGAGTACAAGGTGTATATGGGAAATCTTTGTACCTTCACTCAATTTTGCTGTGAACCTTAAATTGCTCTTTTAAAAAAAGTATTTTTTCAAGGTGATTGCAATGGGTAATGGAGCTTCTTACTCCCTTCTCTGTACTGTTCTGTATTCTGCAGATTTTCTATAATCAAGGAAAAATTATTTTAAAACTTAGTCATGAGCTCATAGCTCCTTCCCCAAGCTTATTGTAAATTATTATCTATATGGAACATTTTCCTCAAGTACAGACGAACAGTAATGGTTTACTCTAATAATGCTATTTCAACATACTATAACCAAGAAAATCTTCCCTCTAAATAATGTAAATTATATATCCCTAGAAATTAAGATGAGTAGAAAATATATAAAAGATGTCTGTCTAATGTTTTCCTGCTGGCTACTAAGTACTAAAAATAACTTATTCAGAATTTCTTCCTGATTTTATCACTCTTATTTTTCTTAATTCTTCCTATTAATTCTCTTTTCTAATCTTTGCACATGCCATTTTGGCATTTAGATCTATGGTGCTTTACATCTATTTTCCTTTCCCATTCATTTTACATTCCCTACTACTTTCTGCATCTTCTTTTTGAATGTTTTCCCTTACTCCAACTTTCTAGCCGGATCCCTATGATCATCTAGCTGTAACACATTTGGCATTTGGTGATGTCTCTAGTTAGACCTACCACATTATTGCCATATTTAAAGCATCCCCATTAATATCATTAATATGCACCATTATGTGAGGCCAGTGCTTATGCACCATTTTCCATTTTCCCTAGAGGAATTTTAGAAGACTTTTTCTCATAACAAATTCTAGCAATGTCTCTGATCTGTACTCCTTAAGGTATAGGCAGGACAGGAAAGAAATGCTTCAGAAGAACAGAGCCACAGACACAGAACTCTTAATATTACAGAAGGAAATGGGCAGGTGTTCAAAGGATAACTGCAACTCAGGAAAGACAAACAATAATTCTTTCCCTCTGATTTTTAGTGCATATAAATGTTGGTAATTATTTTTTTAATTCTTTGGAGCTATTGTTTTTTAAAGTTCCATATAAAAGAATCAGAACTACATGTGTTTTTTTTTTTCCTAGGTCTTAATCTATTTCCTAGCATTAGTTTGAAGTATTTAGACACTTACAGCACTTGGTCTTTCAGATAATTTATTTATCTCTTTCTTAAGACAACTCATGAGCATCTATTTTGTGTAAAGTACTGAGAACCAAAGAAATATCATTAATTTAAGACCCACTAATGAAGAATCTATGGCAATATAGTTGGAGAATGCATCTTTACCCCCAAGAAAGAGTTCAACAAATTAGTAACATAAAAATAATTATAAATATCTAATGTTACAAACTATTTTCAAACATTCTGAGAAACTTTACAAATAAACATTTACACTAAACACCATCAATAGTTAGTAAGCTCCTACTATTATTCAAGGTACTAGAAAAAAAAAGGAGATACAAACTTTGCTCTTAGGTAATTTTCAGACTTGTTAATGGGATGAAACATATAATAAAAAATAAGATCAGGGGCTCCCTGGGCGGCTCAGCGGTTTGGTTCCTGCCTTTGGCCCAAGGCATGATCCTGGAGTCCTGGGATCGAGTCCCATATAGGGCTCCCTGCATGGAGCATATGTCTCCCTCTGCCTATGTTTCTGCCCCCCTGCCCGCCACCCCCCCCCATGTCTCTCATGAGTAAATAAATAAAATCTTAAAAAAAAAAATAAGATCAGTAATTTAAAGTAGCATAGGATGGGCATGCAGGCAACAAAACATCAAGAAACCAGAAAAGGAAGAGGCCATTATAAAAGACTCTTGACAAAAGAACTTCAACTGACAGAGGAAATGGCACTTAATCTAGGTATTAAGGGAAATGAGATAAGCAGGAAGAAAAGAGGATTTTAAAGAAAAGGGTAATAGCGTGAAAGAATTATCTATATTATATTCAACACTGGTGGTCAAAGTAAAATTCTCTACGTACCTGAAAGTAATAAAACAGTTTGTTAAGATATTCTATTATTGAGACAGATTTCTACATATCAATATACAGTAGAAAGATTCTACTCTAGTATTATGGAATATAATATAATAATAATAGCAATTTCTACTTATAGTGTTATATAGCCTATAAAATGCTTTCACATATGAAAATAATTTATTATTTAGTAGCAACTTACAGTATTTGTATTTTATTATGAATTTAACATAATTCTCTTTTAATTCTTTTTTCAGTTTATATTAAAATGAGCCTGTATTATGTACATCTGTAATTGAAAAAAAATGTTTATCTAGAAGCCATTTCCTATGGTATCTCCTAATTAAAATTTAGATTACCATGAAAAGCTTTAGAATACAGAAATTTATTTTATATTCAAAAACATAAGCAAGAAACCCACTCCTTTTTTAAATATCAGAAAGTGGAATTGATATTTTTCAAATTTAGATAAACTTAGTCTGATTCTCAGTTGTATTTGCATCTAAAATAAGTATTTAAAATGTATCTCTACGTAAGAAGCCAAAATAATGAATAGATAAAAGAGAAAAAAAACAGTCAAGGGAAAAAAAAAGATTAAACACAACATGAACCTCTACAAAATTAATCTCCAGATATTCAATTTCTAATCAATTGCACTAAGAAGCATTTACTATTCAAGGGTGCCTAAAAAAATGAAAAGAAAGTAAGCTAAGAAATCTGACTTCCTTAAGTCCAGATAGAAATAATCAAACTAATTTCTTGATTTTTGATAAGCAATTGCAGCATAATCAGCCAATTTTGAAAATAAAATTCAGGAGATAACTAATATATTTAGATTCTTGAATTCATATCCCAAAGACTAGACATTCCAAAACACTACATTAAATCTGATTAAGGTTAGTTCAACAAAAATAAATCTGAAATCCTGTGCTTGAATCAAAAAACTAGTACAGGACAAACATAATAACAGCCTATATAAAAAGACAGGTTTTAGTTGAATGAATTTATAGCATATTTGACTGCCCTGCCAAAAGAGCTAATTTTATCTTTAAATGTGTTAATAAAGTATAGAACTAGAAAGGAGAGGTAATGTTCCTAGAAAGATGAGCAAGAAAAAAAAAAGACAAGTCACGAACAATGGCTGAAAGCGTCAGTGATGTATAGCCTGCAAAACGAAAAGGCTTAAATATTTAAGAAGTTGTCAACTATTAGAGGGATTGGTCTAATTTCATATGGCCACAAAAGGTGGAGCTAAAGCCAATGGTTAAAGTGAGAGTAAGGCAAATTGTAACTCAATATAACCAAGTAACCATTAGAGCTATCCAAAAATGTTATGGGATGGGGAAGAACCATTTTGGGATTGGGAAATGTGAGTGTCCAAACAGTAAAGGTACAGGTTGACTATGGGGATACTGAAAAGGTTTTATTCACTGAACAGAAATTTGGACCAGATGCCCTTTAAAAGTACTTCCCAAGTATAAGATTATATAATCCTATCATTAACTAACCCAGAGCTACTGAACTATTTGCTAGAAAAATTGATATTAGGGCAGCCAGGGTGGCTCAGCAGTTTAGCACTGCCTTCAGTCCAGAGCCTGATCCTGGGATCGAGTCCCACATCAGGCTCCCTGCATGGAGCCTGCTTCTCCCTCTGCCTGTGCCTCTGCCTCTCTCTCTCTCTCTCTGTATCTCTCATGAATAGATAAATAAAATATTTTAAAAATATGATATTAGGACGTGTGACTCTTAAAGCTTAAATCACTACATCTAGAAAAATACAGCAAAATATGATTCAATATCTTCCTCGGGGAAATTATGTATCCAAGAAATAACACTGTGTGACCAAATGGCAAGCTCTCATGTCAAAGTTGACAATAAATAAAAAGAGATCTATAAATACATCAATAAACAGAAAAAAGTCTATCACCATAAGACTCTAAGAGAATAGGCAATCTCTAAACACATTTACTCTTTCCAAATTCCCCCAGATGATAGCTTTTCAAAGAGCAGAGAACTGCTACATCCTATATTAGTTTAATCCTTTTAACCTAATCCACCCTATAATTAGAAACCATACTTTTTATTCCAAAACAGTTGAAGGGGATAAATTACACTAATATTGACAATTACAAAGCTAGCTAAATAGAAAATGTGTTATAATAGGTTCATGGTGATAAATCAGATTACTATGCCATTTCAATGTTTTCTTGGCATATCAAAATATAATTTATAAAATGTAAGTAAAATATTTTAGCAAAGGTCTGCCTTTCATAATTGGCTTCCCTAAATATCTGCAAAACTAAATGTGTTTGAAAGCAGAATGGTCTGCAGATCCAAACACTGTCAAGTGCATAATCTCTTCCTGTCTTTAAACAGTTCCCTTCTGATTATCCACAGTAATGTACAAGAGAAATACCATTTGAGTGCCAAAACAGCAGATTAACCAAATTTACAGAGCTTTAAGAAGTTTCTATTCTCCCCCAAACACACACACACACACACACACACACACACACACACACACACAGAATTTTAACCTCTTCTATATCAGAGACTGTTAATTGCCTCCACATTTTTAGTTGGATGTTATTGTTCCCCAGCTAAAAGATAAATTTCCCCTATTACCCTCCAAGTTGGGTGTGTTCACTTGCCTCAAGTTTGGCCAAAAAGATATAGGTTGAAGCTGGAAGACTTAACACAAGGGGTACACTCTTCCACTTTCCCTTATACTGCTCTCAGCCTCCATCTTGAGTTATGAGAATGAGACCACTTTAGGAATACATGATGCAATGCCCTTAATGTTTGTGTCCCTCCCTCTCCTCCACCAAAATTCATGTGTTAAAACACTAATTCCAGTGTGATGGTACCTGGAGGTGGGGCCTTTGAGAGGTAGGTACATCAGGAAGTTGGAGGCTTCACAAATGGGATTAGTGCCCTGACAAGAAGAGGCCAGAGAGCTAGCTAGCTTTCTTTCCATTGTGTGAAGATACAAAGAGAAGTTGGCAGTCTACAAGGTGAAAGAGGGTCCTCATCAGAACCAGTCCATGCTGGCACTCTGATCTCAGACTTCCAGCCTCCAAAACTGTGTGAAATGAACTTCTGTTCTTCATAAACTACTCAGATTATGATACTTTGTCATAGCAGCCCAAGCTGACTAAAACACCAGAGTCAAGAAGTAGAAGGGATATAGATCCCTGACAACTTCATGGAACTGCCACTGCAGCCCTGGAGTCTCAATCTTCAGACTTCTTTCATTTGAGAGGAAATAATATTATCTTATTATTATTTAGGGTTTTCAGTCTTGTGCAACCTAATCAATTTCTAAACGCCACATATACTGACAAGTCAGGCCTCCTGTCCAGCCTTCTCATGATATTGACTTCTTTACAACTTGACCCAAACTGTTCTTGCAGGGTCAGAAGTAGTCACTGTACAACATTTGTCTTAGTGTACTTCTTTAGTGTATGTGATTCGGGTTATAATTCCTCCTTTGGACCTAAAACATCAAATCACTTTCTACTCATTCTACTCCATATCTCAAATCCTTACTTTGTTTTCCTACAACTTTTTTCCTCCACCTATCCTTTTTTTTTTTTTTTTTTTCTCCACCTATCCTTAAACTGTTGACATTCCCTATATTTACTCCATGGTCCTCTTCCTGTTCTACATGTTTTCCTCAGAATGACTAGGCTGGTCAACAGAAAATGGTCAATGCTTTATACTACTAAACCTCTATCTCCAATTCAGAATTTGCTAAAACCGTCAAATGCATTTATTCAACTGTTTACTGGGCATATCCACCTGATTTCCCCCAGACAATTTAAATGCCATATTCCTGTCTCTTCTTCCTCTTTAATGACACATATCCATCTAGCCCTCCAAACTAAAAACCTGACAGTCATTCTTCAATTCCTTACTTTTGCCTGATATGCAATCAGTCACTAAATATTGATCTATCTTCTCTGGCAATGCCCTCCCTGCTCGTTTCACAGATTACTGTAATAGTATTTGAAGTGGTCTTACATTCCCCCATCCTCACTCCTCTCCACAGTAAAGTCAAAAGATCATTATAAGGCTTCAATCTCTTAGACTTGCTTCCCTGGTCATCAATGGATTCTCATACCCAAACATGGCAAATATGGCCCACTCATATTTTTTAATGCCTCTTCTACAATCTCATCTATCTCAACTGACCTAGCACACCCATGTGGAAACCAAATGGAAGACTTCTCTTAATGGGTAGTATTGCTTCACAGCTACCTGTCTCTGTACAATGCCACTGCATGGCATTCTCCCCTCCTGTTAAACCAGAAAAATGGTTCCTCCTCCTTGAAAAGCGTAACCCAAGGATGCCTGGGTGGCTCAGCAGTTGAGCATCTGCCTTTGGCTCAGGGCCTGATCCAGGAGTTCTGGGATCGAGTCCCACATCAGGCTCCCTGCATGGAGCCTGCTTCTCCCTCTGCCTGTGTCTCTGCCTCTCTCTGTGTGTATCTCTCGTGAATAAATAAATAAAAATCTTTAAAAAAGAAAGTATAATCCAATGTTTCCTAACTGTGAAATCTTTCCCGACCACGATTTTCTCTCTCAATTTTCCGTCCTCTCTCTTTGTGACACTATTATTCCTTTGTTAAGGAAATTTGCAAATAGGGGCACATGGGTGGCTCAGTCCGTTAAGCATCAGACACTTGATTTCAAGTCAGGTCATGATCTCAGAGTTGTGAGATTGAGCCCCACGTCAGCTCCGCTGGGCATGGTGCCTGCTTAAGATTCTCTGTCTCTCCTTCTGCTCCTCCCCATTCCCTCTCTCTATTTCCCTCGCTCTCTTTCTCTCAAAATATAGAAGAAAAAAAAAGAAATTATGCAAATAATTACCACAGGATATTGTATCTAGCTTTTCTTTAGAATTTGAGACTGGAAAAAAATTATTAATCATCTTTACATCCTTAGCATGTCTCCAGGCACTGAGTGGGAACAGATGACCATTAGTGTTAGTAGAAGAATGGAAGGAAAGAAGGCAGGAAGGGAGGGAGGGAGGTAAAAGGGAAAGGAAAAAGAAAAGGGAAAGAAAAGGAAAGGAGAAAAGTCCATCTGATTGATCCTCACAACAATTCAAAGACAAAAATTATATCCAGGAAGATTTCAAAATTTATTCAAGGTCACTCAGTAATTAAAATATAGGATAAAAAGTATGACCTTCCCCTTCCATCTGTCTCTCAAGTTTATTTCCATCTCAGTATAATACTCTTTCTTTCAAATGAACTATCCTTTCCCACAGTATTCCAATATTTTCTACTTTTGGTAACAGAGGCAGGTAATTTGTTTATAAAATTAATGTGCCCTCAAAGCATAAAAAGTTGCCTTTCAAACTTTTCATTTCTGTTCTAGCAAGTAAGAAACAGAGAAATCTTCACTCCATCTTACCAAGTTGAACAAAGTGAAAAATCAGCAACTCTGCTTAGATCTGTAAGAGAGCAGAGGTCACAGAGCAAACTGTAGAGACAGACAGATGTAGAAAAATACTGATTAGAGCAGAAACCCCTGTGGAGGAACCTACTCAGGAACCAATGCCTGCATAGAAAAACCTAAACTGTAACTAACAAATTGCTAAAGGCTCAGGGTGGACTAATCTGAGAGATAAAAACTCCAGAGAACTCAATCAGAAGGGCTCCCACCCTATGGTGAGTTTTATTTCCATGTAGCCTAACTTGGTTCTCACGGTATCAGAGAAAAAATCACCTCATGCTTCTGGCATGGGAAGGAGAAAAGAAATTTTTAAATCTACTAGATGATTCAATTTTTCTCTTTTTTAAAAAAGGATTTTATTTCTAAGTAATTTCTACACCCAATGTGGGCCTCAAATTTATAACTGCGAGATCAAGAGTCACATGCTCTACTGACTGGATCAGCCAGGGGCCCTATTTTTCTTTGAAAGACCTGTTCTAAAAAAAAAAGAAAAGAAAAAAGAAAGAAAAGAAAAGAAAAGAAAAGGAAAGAAAAGTAAAGTAAAGAAGGGATCCCTGGGTGGCTCAGCGGTTTGGCGCCTGCCTTTGGCCCAGGGTGCGATCCTGGAGTCCCAGGATCGAGTCCCACGTCAGGCTCCTGGCATGGAGCCTGCTTCTCCCTCCTCCTGTGTTTCTGCACCTCTCTGTCTCTTTGTCTATCATAAATAAATAAATAAATCTAAAAAAAAAAAAGAAAGAAAAGGAAAGAAAAGAAAAGGAAAAGGAAAAGGAAAAGGAAAAAGAAAAGAAAAGAAAAGAAAAGAAAAGAAAAGACCTGTTCTCAGGAGAAACTATTTTGCTAGAGCCTAAACTGCTGGAGTTTCATCAGAGCCTAAGCTACCTGGGATAAGTGACATACCCAACCATAGCCAACTCTAGGCTTCCACGTGCAGGAAGAGAAACACACAGCTCCAGCCTTCTCAAGGCATCCTGCACCACCTAAGGGGGCAATAATCTTGAGACCACTGGGGACATTCAGAGTCCAGAGGCACAGGCACCAAAAGATTAAGAACTAATCCTAAAACTATAGAGTGTCTCCACCCTCCCAGTTGCCTTCACACATCCTTCCACTATATTACTAAACACCTACTTGCTACAGTTCCTTACCTCCAGCACACCACCTTTCAACAGAAAGTTATAAGGCATACCAAAGGCAAAAAACACAGTTTGAAGAAACCAAACAAGTATCAGAACCAAAGTCTGATATGGCAAGATTGTTGGAATTAGCAGGCAAGAAATTTTTTAAAAATATGTTTAGTGTGATGAGGGCTTTAGTGGAAACAGTAGACAGCATGCAAAAATGAATGGTTAATATAAAGTAACCTAAAGATCTAACTAACATCCAAGATGTTTATTGTTAGAAACATCTCTCTTGGGGCAGCCCAGGTGACTCAGCGGTTTAGCGCCGCCTTCAGCCCAGGGCCTGATCCTGGAGACCTGGGATCGAGTCCCACGTCGGGCTCCCTCCCTGGAGCCTGCTTCTCCCTCTGTGTCTTCGGCCTCTCTCTCTCTCTCTCTCTTTCTCTCTCATGAATAAATAAATAAAATCTTTTAAAAAAATCTTTTTACTTTGTCTAAAAGGGGCTTATTTGGCATATTTTCTTATTTAATAATGCCTTTTTCTTTTAAGGGAATTTATTTTATACTGTTTTTAGTTTATGCTAAGTTGTATAATATTTATCTTTGAAAAGATTCCAAAGATTATATAATTTAAAGGAAAATTTAATAAAGAATTTCAAGTGCATAAAAGTAACATTTTTAAAACCAATCTATGTGTTCTATGGAAATTTAAATATTTCCTAATGATATTACAAGAAGAAGAAGAAGGGGGGAGGAGAAAAAGGGGGCAGGTGGAGAAGAGGGAGGAGGAGTCAGTAAAAGGAAGAACCTGATAGAACCTGACTTGCAAATGTCAATCCTGCAAATCTGCCACATGTGAGAAACTCAAGCCCCTGGCTAGTCTAACGGCCAAGATTCCAGCTCCCTTTTGTTTAGCTCTTGTTAAACATTCCCCTCCTGTTCCCTGTCCTACCATCTACTCTCCAACTTACTCTACCTCACTCTTTTAAGGCCAATTTGACTCTATTCCAATACTATTTCATCTCCCTTGAACTCCCATCCTTCCTTCTCTAGGTGCCAAAGATTCTCCATGTCTAGAATGATCTTTCATATATCTAGTCTCCAGATACAATTACTTCACCTATATCCCTAACTTCCATAAGCCCGTATCTCCTTCCTGTCATAGCTGCAGGGATCACGCACTCTCCTAAGGACACTGCCACTACCACAGGAGGTAAAGAAATATCCTCTCACTGTCAATGAGCTGGAAAAAGAAGTGGAAACACTCCCTGTTGTTTAGGGGTATGGAAGTCAGAAAGAAAGAGGCAGAACATTCTCCTGGTTATAGGAACTGCTTATAAAGCTAAACAGATTCTCTAAATTTTAGATTTACAGTTGGAACTCATATCCTTAAAGATAATGGGAAACCATAATATTGTTAGTTCTGTAATTCAGCTATATTGTGGGTACCCTCTGGGAATGTAATTACAATTTATAATGTTTTCTCTTTACGGATATTTCTCTGTATCAAACAAGCCAATTTACAAATGACCTTTTGAAAAACAGCCTCCTTAAATACTGGGGGCAGCATATTGAGTTACTCATTCATATTTTCCTATACTACTAAATAAACAGTATGGAGAGATGAAACTAAGCTGCTGAAGAGTAAGCACCTTGCATGTCTTGTTCAGCATTTTATCCTATACTCAGCATTTGACACACTTTAAGAAAGATGGAGGGGAAAGGCTGGGGATGAGGAAAAGACAGCCCAATATCCCCAAGAGTCCTCATCCATGATGAACTTGTGTCTATAATTAGTTAAGGGAGAACGCAGAACACTTCAGAGATCTAGAAGAGAAGAACCTTTATCCTTCAGATTATATGACATAAGTAGCGATTCCTTTCTAAATAATCCTAACGTATCCATGGCTAAAATCCTATCTACCCAGGATAGGTTGTCAAAAATTAGACCTGTCCAGTTAAAACTTGTTAAGTCATCTTTCATTGGTAACACTACAAGATGTGATAAATGCTTTCGATTTTAACCAGTCAGAAAAAATAAAGTCGAGGGCTGATAACACTTTTCTATATAAAACTGAGGATCAAGGGAGAAAGAAGACTAGCTACAGTACAAAACTTTTTCAGATTAAATTATTCAAATTGACTGTTTTTGGTTCCACTTCTTATTTCATTCACTCAAATAGTTATATTCTTAAGTATGTTCTTATTACAACAGACTATGACTGCTTTATTGGATTTTACAACCTAGTATTTATTTACATGGAATGCTCCATAAATATCATTTACCTGATCTTCTATTTTAATTAGATTAACATCACTTGAAATAAAACCAGTTTCAAGAAATAAAGCACAAAAAGGTAAATATGATAGTTAACAACCATGATTACTGGCCCAAATATTTTTAATCTTCCTGTCTCTTGAAGTACTTAGAAATTTTGAAGAATAAAGTGAAGCAAGAGTTAAGGTCCCAGTGCCACTATCTGTTGTTCTGGAGACCATTAAAACCTCCTAAAGAAGAAATAAAGTTCTCAAAACAGGCAAGATAAAACACTAAGTTATAATATTATGTTATTATAAAAATAAATCCCTTAAATCCAGTAATAATTAGTAAAATATCCAAATGATACATTAAGATGATAGAAGAGAATGTATCAAATAAATATAGAAATTATAAAAATATAACCATAATTATTTGCCCAAGTAAAATTATTTATTTAAAATAGCTATAAATTCCTCTGAAAAATAAGTTTTTCATATTTTGTTTTATATTCCAACTTATTTTTTTTTTTAGATAGCATAGTATTTATTTTATACACAGGAGGCCAAATACCAAATACATTCATTCAGCAGAGAGGTAAGTATATCTGTTTTGCTTTGTTTTGTTTCATAAAATTTAATAGCAGATTGTTCTAATTATTTTTGTGGGGGGGGGGTATGGAATTTTATTTAGCAAAAAAAAAGTAATGCCCAACTTATTTTTATTTCCAATTTCTTTTTCCAGACACTGTAACTCCTCAAAAGATGACACTAAGAAATTTATGTGACTATTTAAAATAATCAGACTATAACTAGCAGAGAATTATGAATGAACTATAAAGATAACATACATATGATACTTAATATAAAATACCAATCATAAAAATCAGATTATAGTCAAAATAAATTTTAAGTTTTTTAGCGTATTAACCTTAATTCTTCCACTTTATATGTAAACAATAAAATAGGTGGCGGCTTAATGTATTATGCAATGCTATGTACACTAAAAGTATTTAAGAAAAAATTTTTTTAGATTTTATTTATTTATTCATGAGAGACACACAGAGAGAGAGAGAGAGAGCGAGAGAGAGAGAGAGAAGAGAGGCAGAGGGAGAAACAGGCTCCATGCAGGGAGCTGGAGGTGGGACTGGACTGATCCCGGATCTCCAGGATCAGGCACTGGGCTGAAGGCAGTGCTAAACCGCTGAGCCACCGGGCTGCCCAAGAAATATTTTTTATTTGGAGTTTCTACCTATTTCCACATTTCTTAATTTGTACCAGTTTTTTTTTAAAGGCACAATTTAGCTCAAAACAAAAAGATAAGTCAGTGAACATAAAATGTTATTCTATTTTTAACAAGTAACTCATTTCCAGCAATAAGGAAGGGATGATGTATAGCAAAGGGAGTAGGAGAAAAGTCATTCATTTAAACTCTGAGGGCTTTTGCCAAGTCCCAATAGAATAATAAATGCCAAACTCCATAGTACAACTTACAAAAAAAATGAAATAGCCAATGGTTGAGAGTAGGAGCAAACAAATCTTTACAACTTCAGTCTGCCAGGAGTAAGCTCAAGGAATAATAAAGCAAAAGGAGCAATGGCACATAGTTTAAGCTTCTAGGATTTGGCAAAAGAATTCCACTTTAATAGGTTTAGTTACTCTGATTGATACTGGCATCCCTTAGTCTAGCTAACTAAACTAATATAACACTTTGTTAGTTACAAAGTCCTTATTCATGACACATTGTTTATTTGAGACTGAGAAAGATTCAAGATAAAACAGGAAAAATATGCAACAGTCCAAATAAATAATTGCGAAGTATAATAATGTAAGATGTAGTGTCCATCTTTCTTACTGAATGTTCAATGCCAACTACTTTGGATAGCCATTCTTCAATTTGTACATGGAAAAAATAAATAAATAATAAAAATCCACTGAAAAAGTCACTAAGAACTCCAAGGCAGCTGCCTGGTACCACTAGTTTTGCCTAAGATTGCAGAACAAGTAGTTAATCCTACCATCACAGATTTACACTTCCTCAATAATCTTGTTCTCTACATCAACTGCCATGGGCCTGTCCATGCCTAACTCACTTAATGAAAGCAGTGGGAGTGGTTAATTCCTTGACATCCTCGGCAAGTATCCTTCTGTTCCACTGGGTTACTTCCAAGCAAGATACATACAAAACAGGAAGCCAAAAAATGATTAATACAATGGATCAGTAAAATATAAGAATGTGTAAATGCGTAAAAATAAGGGTGAATTTAAAAATAAGAGTAATAAGTAGGTTTTTTCCTCCTACTGTTTCTCTCTAATTTGTTGGAGTTTCACTGCAGGCTTTAAAAACAAGTTTAGAAAAATGAATTACAGACAATTTTATGGGAAGAATTGCAAAAATAAAAAACCAATATAAATTTCTCAAAGATCATATCTTGCCTACAAAATTGAACTATCCAGTAACTATCACTTGGGGTTGCTGTGACAATTACAGATCATCTACATAAAGTGCTTAGCACAATGTCTGGCACATTATGGTTAAAATAGTAACCATTATTATTGTGGTAAATACTTTGGATATACTGATAAATAGATCAATTTGACCACATTATGAAAACATAGTTCATTCTCCTTGGAGCAAGTCTTAAAGGAGGCAGAAATATAACCCTCCAAGATGTAAAAGCCTTCAAGATTTCTAAAGTAAAACAGAAGAATAATATGGTGGTAAATTCAATTGGCCTGATTATTTCCAATCTAGCAGCACCTTCAGCCACAGACCTATATGGGTACACACAAAAACACCTCATGCATAAAGATGGAAGCAAAAACCTGCCATAGATGAAGCTCTTCTATAGTCTCTGGTGTAGCTGAGCTCAGAATTTCAGAATTCCTAGGCTCCTAGGTCTCCCTGCTCCTGATCTCTCTACCCTTTACCTCCCAGCCCTATATATGGAGAGTTGCAAAACTTTATGAAAAATGTTTCCTGGAGCCATCAAGGAAGGAGGATTCTACAGAAATGCTAAACACTACAAGAGCCTAATCTACTTTTAAAATCTTAATCTGAACAAAAAATATTTTATTAAGCATCTACTATGTGTCACGCATTGTGTTAAATTATTCCACTAAAGATGTCTCAAATGAAAAAGAACTTTTTGACTAGGCTAATCTCTTAAGGCTTTTTTTTTTTTATTTTATCAAAGTCATATCAAAACAAGCCCTCCAAAATGCAAACGTAAAAAGTCATTAGGCAATCCTTTTCATTTTATTTTACCAATGGACTCCAAAGAAACTCTGGACTTAACATAATTATTTACTGCAGTAACTCTCCAGTTCTTTGACATTATAATGTACATTATAAATCTCTAAAAAGAGATATAGTATGTACCATTTCATAAACTCATCTGACCTCTGAACCCTTTTCTCCTAGAACACCAATTTACATAGTAATTAATGTTTTCACAGAGGATTAAAACTTAATTGTATCATTAATAGGGATGATTAGAAATAAAGATATGAGACTAATACGGCAAACATTGAAAAAAATCAATATAATTAATTTTTAATAATAATAAAAGATTTTATAGTATTTGGAGGAGGACAAAAGCTATAGAAAAATTCTTCATACTTCTCACTCCTATTTATATACAGGGCTTTCATGCAAAGCAATAGAAGCAAAGCAATGAAAGTTCTAAAATAGAAATCTGAAAATACAAAGTACGTGAAACACAATGCCAATAAGTTCTGAACAAATGCAGGAATGCTATTTTTTTTAACCGAGGTTATCATTTTATTCTTTCATCCAGCCTTTTGAGCTCATATGAGCTCTCTGGTGCTCAATCCCAGTAGTAAGAACTCCTTAAGTCACATGACCCAAATGCCAATTCAAACTGGGTCAGTACATTTTTCTGTCATTTTATATAGGAGGATAGATCATTTATTTTTTTGTCTCTTTCCATTACATCCCCTTAAAGAGCTACAATAAAAAAAAAAAGAGCTACAATATATCTTCATAGCTGTTAGCCAACTAAGAGATCTGTGACCTACTCTAACTGCCATTAACATCTCATATTGAACTACTAGACTAAAGAACTTTGATTTTCTTATGCTATGGCTAAACTTTAACGTACCCAGGCTCTAGTAACTGGGAATAAGATCAGATATTTATACACTGTGCCTACTATTTACTACTACAGACAAGCTGGTCATTTTAATGAGATTTTTTTCTCCCCGTTTTCCCCAAATTTCTTATTCAGTATTCTCTGCGTAGTAACTACTTTATTAAAGTGGTTCAATATTTAATTAAGGATTAAATGGTAAAGCAGTTTGCCCATTAAATTATAAAAACCTTCAGTGTTTACATAGCTTTTTAAAATTAATTAAATAACATAATAGAAGTTTAAAAACTAGATTTAAAAGTAAGCTTTGAGAGCATACAAGTTACTCTGATGATAGTAAGCCAGGACAAAATACATGCACCAGTAATGATAGAATATACATGTAGTGCCAGCAACCAAAGGAGATCCCTAGAGCTCAGGCATCCTGAACCATAGTCTGCAGTGTTCATCAGATGAACACACAAAACTTGGCATTGATATAATGATTCTCTGAAACAGGAGAAGCACATCAGGTTATCTAAGGAGGCCCAGAGGGAAACACAATACATATTTCCAGGAAAAGAGCTCAAAATGATTATTTTTAAATTAAATTGTTTAAATTCAATTCCTATTTCACTTAATTGTTAAAAATTGGGTCCAAGCCTTGTGTTTATTTTTCTAGTAATAGAAAATATTGGATTTCTCTTAAAGGAAAAAAGTCCCAAAACAAGCCTAATAAAGTCATATCATTTCAGATTATCTTTCAGGTTTTTTTTTTAAGATTTTATTTATTTGAGAGAGAGAAAAAAAGAAAGGGAGGGAGGGAGGGAGAAAGAGCATGAGCCAGGGGAGTGGCAGAGGAAGAGGGAGAGGGAGAAGCAGCTTCCCCACTGAGCAAGGAGCCCAATGTGGGACTTGATCCCAGGACCCCAGGATCACCACCTAAGCAGGAGGCAGGGGCTTAACTGACTGAGCCACCCAGACCCCTTTCCATTTATTTTAAATACGTAAGTTTTGCATTGTTGTTTTATTTCAATCCACAAATCCAGAATTTGGTATCAAATTTTTCCTAGTACCCATTGGCAAATTCTACATTTTCTTCATTATATTGTTTTTTCTTATATAATAAATACACTGTGGTAGAGCTGAAAATATGTGCTACCCAAAATGAATAAATGCTAAGAGTACTGGTTATGGAGCTTTCCGGCTACTTTAGTGCCCTCAGCACATGAACAGAAAACTGCGAGCTGAGGGACACCTGGGTGGCTCAGTCCATCTCGCATCTTCCTTCTGCTCTGGGCATGATCTCAAGGTCCTGGGGTAGAGCCCCACACTGGGCTCGCTACTCAGGGGGGAGTCTGCTTCTCCCTCTCCCTCTGCTTCCTCCCCCTGCTCATGCTCTGCACCTCAGTCTCCCTCTCTCAAATAAATAAATAAAATCTTTAAAAAAAAAAAAAAAAAAACACGGGGAGAAAAAGAAAAAGACAACTGAGATCTGAATGCTGAGGCACAGAGTGAACATCCAAGGCAGACAAATGCCAGGCAATCTGAGCCACGTGGAATGGTCATAGGACCACCGCTGTCATAAAGCAGCACTGGTGTCTGTGTTACCTAAGTAATGAAGTAGAGGGTTGGGGATTCTCCTTGGTCATCTGGTACTCTTAGCTCTCCTTTCTGAATCCTTCCACTCTGTTATATAATTAATGATGGCATGGTCACAATGTGTGAAGGCTCTGTAAGGCTTTCACGATCTCTAGTTCACCAACTCCTGTGAAAACTGTAACCCTATACATGCTTTCCCAGTTACCTACAGGTCTTATACCATCACCAGCTCCCAGGTCCCCACCATACCACCATCTGTTCAGCTTTACTACTTCCATTACATAAAAATCCACTGTTTTTCAGGTTCTGTATGTACACACACACACACACACACACACACACACAATTTAGTATTTAAAAAACACAAACAGGGGATCCCTGGGTGGCGCAGCGGTTTGGCGCCTGCCTTTGGCCCAGGGCGCGATCCTGGAGACTTGGGATCGAATCCCACGTCGGGCTCCCGGTGCATGGAGCCCGCTTCTCCCTCTGCCTGTGTCTCTGCCTCTCTCTCTCTCTCTGTGACTATCATGAATAAATAAATAAAAAAAAAAAAATAATAAATAAAAAAAATAAATAAAAAAATAAAAAACACAAACACATTGAGACAATTAAATGCAACCCAATTAGATTCAACTAATCAACAACTGTGCAAAACCAATTATTTAAAACCACTGCCTCTTACTTCAGAATTTTTCTGACTCAATCCTTCTTTCAGTTCCTTCATCTTATCCCTGAGTATAAGCCAAACTATAGGGAAAATCTTTAAATTAATTGACCATAAATGCTCATAACAAGTAAAATTTTAAAGTAGTAAAACATTTAAACTGGACATATTGGAAATCAAACATACTCATGATGAATCTGTGCTGTAATTTAGAGGTGAACTGACTTGTCCCAAATCAGTATTACTTACAGCTCTAGCCTTTACACCTTTCCTTGAGATACTCCCCTTTTTCCCTTCATCTATGCGTGGTCAACACAGCCTCCTGAAATTAGTTCAATCCTCAGTTCTGTGCAATTACTTTCAGATGATTCTACTCTACAGATATGTACTCATTCACCCCAGAATGCATAGCATAGAGTCCACATTGCTCACAGCATGTATTAATATTATACCTCATATTATTACTTCACACTACTATTTAACTTTTCACATATCACAGCTTTCCATCTATCTATACTATAACCTTTCTGAAGGCAAGGAACATTCTTTTTCCTTCTTTGAAACCTGCACTAGTCTTCAATAGAATAAGCACTCAAATTATTTCACAGAATAATAACGCTTCACAGCAAAATCTGCAGATCTTCCACTGCAGATAAAAGAGGAAGCCTAGAAAGGTGAAATTACTTGTCCAAGATTATTCAACTGGGAACTGAATCAGGGCAAGAACCCAAGTGCGTGAATCTAATCTAGCGTTGTTTTAGCCCATGTTAAAAGAAAGAAATTGTGCTAAAATACACTTGTTCACTTTCCAGTTTTAATAAGTAAAAAAAAAAAAAAAAAAAAAAGCTAACGTGTATATAACCAAGAACGTCGCCTTGCCTCAAAATCATCATTTACTTCTATATTAATCCTTGGCCCATCCTGAAAATGACAGTGATAACAATTATACATATTATAATACATATAATATGTAAGTGATTTAGTTAAGCATCCAGTGACCCAGAACAGCCTTTATTTTGTGTAACTCACCTCTTCCTTTTTAAAGCATTATGTTGGAGGGAGGGGGGGCTCAAATTAACAGTTCAGTTACCCAGGTTCTAGTTAATTAGGATTTTATCTAAATGATGGTAAAGAGTTCCCTGACTCCCTCTGAATCTTAACTGTTCAAGAAGTCCTCTCATCATTTGTTTATGGAATAATTTTTTAAAAACTAGCTACTTGATAGTCTGATTAACCTAAACTTTCCTTCAGAGACTCTTCTATCATCTGCCTAAGTCCTCGAGGGAAGTGAGGCCATTTAGATGCACAAGAGAACAGCTGGAGCATGAAGTGACAGATAGATTTACTTTAAGAGATTAGCCTCCAGAGAAGTGCTTAGTTCTCAGTTAACTTTGTGTATTTTACCATAAGAAAATTCCAGGGAAATAAAATCATAAATATGGATATTTTCACAAACTGATCATTAGAAAACTCTATGGCTCTAAGAACCACAACAAGGACGATTCTATCAAAAATGCCTTCCCCATTGGTATTAAATTAATTTCACCTGCGAGGTAACAGCACAGTGATGATC
Source organism: Canis lupus dingo (assembly GCF_003254725.2). Lineage (NCBI taxonomy): Eukaryota > Metazoa > Chordata > Mammalia > Carnivora > Canidae > Canis > Canis lupus. The sequence continues at coordinate 25,575,247 of NC_064245.1, read as the reverse complement.
AAATGAGAAGTTTCTACTAAGATTTTTGAAAGAAAGTCCACACCTCCAGTCAGACTTCTTTTACTAAAGGGTAAGTGTTATGGGTAAAATAGCACCCTTCTCCCCAAAAGATACATTGGAATCCTAGCCCCAGTACTTCAGAATGTGACCCTATTTGGAAACAAGGTTATTGCAGATATAATTTGTTAAAATGAGGACCCTGGATTCAGTATAACTGGTATTCTTTTAAAAAGGAAATCTGGAAAAAAAAAAAAAAAAAAAAAAAAAGGAAATCTGGACAAAGAGGCATATGTAGAAGGAAGATGATGTGAAGAAACAGGGAGAAGATGGAAAGACAGAGGCCTGGACAGATCCTTCCTTCACAGCCCTCAGAAGGAACTCACCCTTCCAACACTACAAGTTCAAACTCTGGCCTCCAGAATTATGAAGACAATGAATTTCTGTTGCTATAGCCACTCACTTTGTGGTGGTTTGTTACGGCAGCCCTAGCAAACTAAAACAATAAGCAACAAGAAATTTTAACAGGGTCTACAAGGTAAAAACAAAATAACATTGAACTAGAAATTCAAAAGTCCCAAATCCTAGGTTTTAAATTTACAAGCTTTGAAATAAATATCTGCCTCAGTTTTCTCATTTGTACCTCTTTCAGGTTGTTTTCAGGATAGGACTTAATGTGTATAAACATCCCTGGAAAAGTACAAAGTATTAGATAGAGGATGGTCTCATCCAACATTTAAAATTTACTTAACACATTTAGCTTTTAGGTAAGAAAACAGCTAAGTTATGAAAAAGTGTATGTGATCCCCACATACACTTTCCTTAGAAATGAGAAAGTAACGACTTAGAAATGAGAAAGTAACGACTTGAGATGTTTAATTAAAAACTAAACCAAATACACAGTACAAGTTAAAGCACATCCTGGTTAACATTTCTTATTTGTTAATTTTTAAACCTGCAATTCCCCCTAAAAAAATAAAGAAATAAATACCCAGAAACATTCACAGCTCACAAACTGATTCATTCATCTAACATTTGTTTAGTATCTACTATATTCGTGAAGCCAGATTAAATCTTCAAAATACAGAGCTCGAAGAAATGGGCTCTGATTTCAAGGAGCTCCCTACAGAAAAGGAAATAGGAAGTGATTAAATAAAGATACATATGAGCCATGACAGCTTTGTATGTAGAACAAAAGAACAGAAACATATTTCGGTACCTACATTTGAATAAGATAATGTTTAATTTTCTGGAATTGACAACACATTAGACAACATATATAGCAACACCTTAATGAATTGAAGTTGCTCGATTTTCCTTCTTAGCTCTTTGCTGATCATTGCTTCATGTTCTATGTTCATCCCAGATTTTTTTTTAAAGCACGTTTCAACAAAAAAAAGATGTTTCTCTTTAAATTTGCTACATTTGTTATTCTTTTGTGTCGAGGAAGAGGATTTTAGTTAGAGCTTCCTAACTGGATATTTCTTTTCTTAAAAGAAAACCAGAAAATTAATGTTTCAACTCTTACTGAAAATCCTTCTAAAGTCCTTTTCTGAGGGGGCACTTACTTGGCGGGATGAGGTTATGCTATATGTTGGCAAATTGAACTCCAATAAAATTTTTTTTAAATAAAATAAAATAAAATCCTTTTCTAGTTTTTATGTATGGATAGGCTATCCCAATTAAAGCTGTCTTTGAAAACGCCTGGGTGGCTCAGTCAGTTAAGTGCCTGCCTTTGGTTCAGGTCACAATTCCACAGTCTTGGGATCAAGCCCTGCATTGAGCTCCCTGCTGAGTGAGGAGCCTGCTTTTCCCCCTCTCTCTGCCTCTCTCCTTGCTCATCTCTCCCCTCTCTCTCTCAAATAAATAAAATCTTAAAAAAAAAATTGGTCCTTGATGGCTAAATATTTTCCAAGTCCCTAGGAGTCAGGTGAATATCAGTGATTTGGACCTGGTTCTGCAGCTCTACATACTGAAAGAACAGTATAGTGGGTTGATCTTTAGCTCTAAAGGGGCTAAAGGGTGAAGGACAGGTGGGAGAGGCTCAAGCTAAAAGTCAATTTAAAAACAATTAAATAAACTAGAAAAAAGCTTTTAATTGAAAATACCTTTTTATTTATTTATTTATTTTTAGAAAAAATATGTGAGATAACTGATTCATTCTGAATCTAAGTTAAAGATTAACAATGAATAGTTTGATCTAAGAGCCAAGCTACACAGGAGTGTAAACAAACGTACACATGAAATAGTGAAATGACTCAAAAAGTCTTTATCACCCTCTTTGTTTACTTATGTCAATAAGAACTTGAAAGCTATATTTGCAAAGGCTAAAACACAAAGCAGATAATCTCTCCATGGATAATTGAGTTGACACTATTAGGATCCAGGAGTTGAAAGGCAGCAGAAGTAATGGCCCCCATTTTCTGGAAGTTTAAAATTCAATGAGAAAAGAACAAGTAAAACAAATAAATTGAAACAGAAGCAAATACATAATCAACTATCATGATGCAGGTAATTATCTTTCCAATTTTTTCTCCTGATCTCTTTTATCTTTCTTTCCCACATTTTACCCCCTTCCCTTTCCTGCCTTCTCTTCTATAATGTAGTTAAGCAAATACCTTTCAAATACATAATTTCTTTCATTTTCTCCACCATGTGCAGTTACTATCAATTCACTAATAATATCTTAACCCATTAGAAACAACGAATACCCACCATTTCCTTCAACGTGGATGGAACTGGAGGGTATTATGCTGAGTGAAGTCAATTGGAGAAGGACAATCATTATATGGTTTCACTCATATGGGGAATATAAGAAATAGTGAAAGGGATTACAGGAGAAAGGAGGGAAAATGAGTGGGAAATATCAGAGAGCAAGACAAAACATGAGAGACTCTTAACTCTGGGAAACAAAGGGTAGTGAAAGGGGAGGTGGGTGGGGGAATGGGGTGACTGGGTGACGGCACTGAGGGGGGCACTTGACGGGATGAGCATTGGGTGTTATGCTATATGTTGGCAAATCAAACTCCAATAAAAAAAGTATACAAAAAAATTTTTTTAATCTATAAAAAAAATCTTAGCCACAACTCATACCAACAAATCCTAAGCTAGTTCATAACATCTCATAGAAAATACAGTCATATGAGAGTGTAATAAAGAAGAGAAAGAGAAAACCTAGGAACCTACCATATTTATGTTTAACTTGACCTCCAAAAAATTAAGAAATTCAATGATAAGTATAGAAAGGGAAATACAGAGACAAAATTATATGTGATCTTCAAGAACTTGACTTTTTTTCTGAAAATTTAAAAACACGACCGTTTTCTTGTATTCCAGTTTCTTTATAAACCTTTCTTTCCAAAAGTAAAAAAAAAAAAAGAAAAAGAAAAAGTTTTAAAAATAATCAAATGTATGAAAGCTACCTTAGCTAGATATGTAATGCTCAGAGAATTATTATTTTGTACATGTAGGAGTCAGTTTGGGTTGCAGAGTTTCCTTCAATTCCTAATTTAAAAAATTAAAAATTCATCAGAAGAAGGAAAATAAGCAGAGATAAATTCTTACTAATTCTTTCTGTTTGTGCTTTTAATCTTACACTTTCAAGTCAAATATTCAACTGAATAGTCAGTTCTTGCACAGTGTTCTCAGTTTCAGCACACCTACTGTATTAAATTAGAAAAGAAAAAATTCAAGAGAATTTAAAAACTCTAGTGAAAGAATTCCAATTGAGAATACCCTGTTAATTTAAAAACCAAACCAAACCAAACCCCTCTACCTGCCATGAACTGAGGAGGTTTTATAAAATACAATATAACTATGGTCCAAATATGATGGGACATAAAAGATAAATTAAGTAATAGGGGCAGGTGAATGAGGACTGTCTACTAGATAACATGAGGGAAAAGTGTGGCTTCTTCACAGCAGTGCTTTCTTATGTTCTACTCTAATAATGATATGCCCTTTTAACCTTTCATTAATTTTGCCCTAAATAAATCTCAAACAAGAAGTATATAATCAAGACTAGCACTGGCAAGTATTGCTCTTGATTAGAACTGGGCAAATGATGAAACATGATAAAGACGTATATAATTATCAACTTCAGTCAAATTTTTCTATGGAATTGCTATGTCAACATTTATTGATCATCTTATAGAAGCCAAAGTCTAATATGAGGAACTGATGAATGGAAAAAAGAACTAGAGGACCTGAATCAGAAAACAGCCTCTCATTCTTAAAGAATATAAACTCACCAACAGGAAAGTAAAAAGCACATTTCCCTACAAACCAGACATAGCCTCAAATATAGTATGAATATGTAAACATTGAGGGGATCTCAAGCATCATTCTTATATGAGTGAGTAGGAATGAGTGACAAATCCTAAGAAGGAAAAAGAGCTATGTTTTAATACAGGAAACACGCAAAAGTGGGCAGGGAGAAAAGAACATCACTGTCATGAAAACAAGAATAAAAATCTGTAAATCAAGTAAAAAAACTAAATCTGATTCTTAGATTTGTTTTATATAAATAATTAATTTTAATGACTTTAACACATCATAATAAATCATAAAGCACAAGGCAAGAAAAAATATTTTTACATGTGTATTTGAATATGAATACATCTATTGCTACTAAAATTTATTTAATAACTATAAAAATTAACTAACTTGATTCTTCTTTCAGGCATAAATTGAAATACTTAAGAGTGTGAAAAAACCTAAAGTAGAACAAGTTTAATTCTATAAAGTCAATTGTTTGTTCACATCTTGATGCAAAAAGAGAATTAAACAATTAGGTGCTTGTCTTTAACTGCATCTTTCTTCCAACTTCTAAAATAAAGAACACAAAAAGACTGTTTATGTTTTTAAAGGGCTAACTTCAGCTAACTAATTGATGCTGCTCTATAAGTTTGCAAGAAAACATGTTCCAAATATACCAAAATATGAATAATTCCCCTTCAAGACAGTTAATATTTATTTAAAATCTGAAACGGAAGCATTTTCCTATAGCTTATCACTTTGCCAGTATGCTTGGGTAATAGTATAATGAAGCAGAAGGTAATCTTTGAAAAGTTATTATCAATGAACAGTAAAAGTGGATTATCAAAAAGATATCCATGCATAAGGCGGAAAAAGTTAAGCCTTTTAAGACCTGCCAGAGAAATCTAAGGTAACAAGTAATTTCTCTTTAGATAAATCACCAAAAGAAAAATCATTTTATGTCTGTAGACTATTTGTGATACATAAAGATAAAAATTCTAGCAGACAAATAAAGTGGATCATTCTCCCTGATAGGAGAAAATTAAAATCTTTAATCTCAACCAAAAGAGATAACCCCAGTAGCACATGGAAGTAGGATAGCACACAACTGGTTAAGAGTGTGGGTTCTGGAGCATGACTACCTAGATTTACATTTTTATTCCTCCACTTCTTAGTTTAGCTGTGTTATCTAAATAAAAGTGCCATAATCTTTCTATGCCTCAATTGCCTCATCTATAGAGGGGGTGGTAATAAGAGTGCCAACTGCAAAGTTGGAATGATGTTTAAATGTGTTAATACAAAAATGGAAGACTTAGTGCCGGGCATTTGGAATGCAATGGTAAGCTATTTAAAATATTCTCATTGTGGCACCTGGGTGGCTCAGTGGTCAAGCATCTGCCTTTGGCTCAAGTTGTGATCCTGGGGTCCTGGGATCTAGTCCCACATTGGGCTCCCCAGAGGGAGCCTGCTTCTCCCTCTGCCTGTGTCTCTGCCTCTCTCTGTGTGTCTCTCATGAATAAATAAATAAAATATTTTTAAAGTTAATTATTTAATTAATTAAATCATTTTCATTATCACTTGTTTTTATTATAAACTAAATAGCTGTACTGAAGCTTCAGATATTTCTTTGGTGATTATCTATTGTAGTTATTATTAGCCACTAGTTCTTTTTTTTTTAAGATTTTAATTATTTATTCATGAGAGACACAGAGAGAGGCAGAGACACAGGCAGAGGGAGAAGCAGGCTCCCTGAGGGGAGCCCAATGTGGGACTCGATCCCAGGACTCTGGGATCATGCCCTGAGCCAAAGACAGATGCTCAACCGCTGAGCCACCCAGGCATCCCAACCACTAGTTCCTCATGTAAAATATCAAAAGTGATGATTTGAGCTTACATTTATAGGTACATTCTCCCACCATATGATAGTAAAAGGACTTTTAAGGTATAAATTCATAAGGACAAAGAATCCAGAAGACAACAAATAACAAAATTGTGTTAAATGACTTCTGAGATCCCAGAAATCTGAATACTAATCAGGCAAAGGGAAATTAAAAACAACTCAATTTATTTGACAGAATCTCCAGAAAACTGAATTGGCAGTACCAGGTACTTCTGGAAGATGCAAGGTATTATGAACAGGAGGACTGATTAAAACTCTGTTTGAAAAGCTGTTAGATTCCCAGTTTGAAAAGCTGTTAAATTCCCAGTTCCCAATTCCACCTCTCCCTCCCTCCAGTTAAGACGAGTACTCCTTCCCAGCCCTACAGAACATCAGAGGTTTATTCTCATTTTTTAAGTGATCTTATCATTACTGGATGACACAAGGCAAGTTTAGAGAACAGACAACTCACACTGAAAAAGAGAGGAATAAAGAGAAAGTCTATGTGCTTCTCCCCCAGTTTAGTTTCCAAAACACTGGAGAGAGGCTCATACTCTTCAAGCAGGTAACAAAGATTCTTCTCTAGGGAAACTAAGCAGCCTAAAATAACATCCTAAAAATATGGATATCAGAAATTAGGAAAATCCAACCAGATTATTCTGAAAGTCAGATTACAAGAAATGAAACTCAGCTCATAAATCCTTATCCACAGATCTAGAACTAATGGGCAGCTTTGTAATTCTCTTTTTAGAATGTTTACGTGAACAGATAGCCAATGACCATCACACATTTAAGGAAAGCCTGAAATAGGAAAGACAAGGACAAACAAAAAAGAATAACTTGGAAGAAACAGACAAATCAAGAGAAGAAAATGTCCAAAAACTATCAATAATTTTCAAAGAGATAAAATAATGTATGGATATATGAAACAAAAACAGAATAGCATTAAACAAAAGTAGAGGTCTAATAATAGGAGAGGTTTTCTTCAAGATTATTATTTATTTGAGAGAGAGAGAGAGCAGAGGGAAGGGTAGAGAGAGAGAGAGAGAGAATCTCAAGTAGACTCTGTGTTAAGCACAGAGCCTGACACAGGGCTCAATCCTAGGATCCTAAGATCATGGACATCAAGAGTTGGATGTTTAACCAATTGAACCACCCAGGCACCCTCAGGAAAATTTTTTTAATCTACAGAGGGTTGAAACATAAAACTGCAAAAATCTCCCAATAAAGTGCAACTAAATACAGTGGGAAATAACTGAAGAAAAAAGATAAAATAATTAGAAGACTAGCCCACTAAGTTTCTACAACATCCAAAGAAAACAGGAATTCTAAAAGCAGTGAGTGAGTTAGTAAGTGAGTGAGTGAGACAGACAAGAGAGTGAAATGAAGCAAGGAAATCAAAGAACTAACACACATACACACAAAACAGCCCAGAAGAGAGTATGATTTCCTAGGTCAAAAGAAGCTACCAAATACCCAGAAAGCTACCAGAGACTGTGGTCAACTGAAATAAGGACCCAGCAAAGAAGAAATCTGGAAACAGGGGATCCAACACAAAACAGAGAAGCAAAAGGAATCCCAAAGATAACAGGTATGGTGGGAAAGAGAGGGCCTAAAATAACAACTATGCCAAAGACCAGGAGAATTTCCAGTATAGACTAGATTAGAACAGTATAGACTAGAATATCCAGTAGAGTGCAGAAGAGTCTGAGAGCTAGGTCTTCAAGACAATGAAATTAACAAATTAAGATGATATTTAGACATTAAGATAGAGTTTGGGGTTAAATTCATAAGTACATAGAAAATTAAGCTATCTCTAAACAAATAAATGTATTCAAGGAAAAACTGTGTACAAGAAAGAGGGGACACCTGGGTAGCACAGTCAGGTAAGTGGCCAACTCTTGGTTTTGGCTCAGGTCTCATCTTGAGTGAGATGGAGCACCATGCGGGACTCCACACTCAGCAGAGTCTGCTTGAGTTTCTCTTTCCCTCTCCTCTGCCTCTCCCCCTCCTTTCTCTAAAATAGAGAAAGGAAGGAAGAAAGGAGAAAAGAAATCATAGAATACTACCACATGGCCGAGCTATGAAGGGCATTCACATGGTTATAATAATATAAACATTAAATACTACTCTAACCAAAATTAGAATAACTATGGTGAGAGGATGAAAAGGCAAGAAACGGGTATGTGGCTTTGGAAACGACAAATGAAAGAACAAATTTTCAACTTCCACTGTGAGAACTGAAGAGACAGTATCTAAAAAAAAAAAAAAAAAAATCCAGTAGCAGCAATATAAATTTGTTATTTAGAGATATGAAAATAAATAGCAAAAGAAATCAACTAAAAGAGTTGAAGATAGTTGTTCCTAAGAAATAGTAATGGGATAAGGGTGAGAGCAGGCAATGCAGTTTCTTACTACAAGCCTTACAGAACTATTTGGCACTCTTTCAACATGTGTTTGTAAAATATTAATAAAATACATATAATGATAAAGATACATCAAAATTAAAAATAATTTCCTAATTATAATCTTGATACATGCTCACATAATTTGAAAACTGCACAGGAACTAATAACAAAATAATGTTGCCACCCAGATAAAACTATTAATATATTGCTATATTGCCTTTGAATATTTTTGCTACATAAACACACACTCATGTATGTAGTCTTTTAAACAAAGACTCACTTGATGGGATGAGCACTGGGTGTTATACTGTATGTTGACAAATCGAACTCCAATAAAAAAAAATACCAAAAAAATAAAATAAACGAAGCTTCAGATTCATGCTAAATATGCAAATTTACATGGTCCTTTTCAGTTAACATTATATAATTAACTTCTCTAATGTCCTTAAATATTCTCTAAAAACAGTATAATACTCCTCTTCATCCTAAAACATCACGTATTTTTACGTGGGAAACAATCATTTTCCCACTCACTCTTTAGCATTTACTTAACAACATTTTCCTTTCTCTAACTCCCATCACTTGACTTATATCTTCCCTGATTCTCTTCTAACTACTTCTCTTTCTCCTTTGTGGAATCCTCCTCAGCCTATCCCTTACATGTTGGCGTCTCACAAAATTTCATCCTCCATGTTCTCTCCTCAGCCTGGATGACTCCAACAACCACACTATATCCTGATAAACGACAATCACCAAGTTCTGTTAATTCTGTTATTTAGAAGATAACTTGAACCTACTAGCTTCCACTGTCTAGTTCAGACCCATTACATCACCAGCCTAGATTCCTAACTGATCTCCCAGATTCCACTCCTGCCCCCTTTCAAAGCATTCTCCACATTAGCAGTCAGAATCATCTTTTCAAAACACAAACCTAATCTCCTAGTACCCTGCTCAAAACTCAATAGCTTACTGTTGTTTTAGAAAAAATTCCAAACTGCTTTTTTGCCTATAAAGTCCAATAATCTTGCCCGAGCCAACTTCTCCAGCTTCATTTTATACCATTCTGTCTCTCTGGTTCTCTATGCTCCAGACATATCACCCCTCTTGTTCTCTAAATACACCAAAACCTCTCTTGCCTATGGGCCTTGGTATATGCGGTTTATTCCGCCTGAAACAATTCCCTCTGCCCACCCCCTAACTTTTTCCTTGGCAAACTCCTATACAACCTGAACCACACGCTCAAATTTTTAATTTTATTCTATGTAAACACTACCCTGGAGTTGGACAACACTAGAGCTCTGAAATCTAAGACAGGAAGCACTTTAATAAAAGAATTTGCAATGTTTCTGTTTAATGTCTGTCCTCCATGGGAATATAACCTGCACAGGAGCAAATCTTATTAAATGCTGGTTCCTCTGCACCCAGCAAAATGCTTTATAGACAGTAGATATTATTTTGCAATGAATAAATGACTCCCAAACCTGTATCTTGGTGTTCAAAACTCTCCTCAATTCTAAATCCATGTAATCAAGTACCATCTCCACCTGTATCTCCTATGAGTATCTCAAACTCAACATATTCGGGCATGAACTAATCTGTCAGATATTACTTCCTCTCTGTACTATTCCCCATGCTTCCCATTAATGGCACCCTATCAATTGTGCTCTTCAAATCTCCTTTGACTGATCCCCTCTTTTCCACCCATTTTGTCAGTCTTCAGTTCCTTAACCAAATCTTACCTGCATTACTATGATAGTTTAATAAGGAATCACCACACATCCAACATCAAACTCACCTGTCTTCTAACCTCAGTGCCAACATAATCATTTGTTTTTAAACGAAAATGAATGTGGTCCTGTCATTCCCACACTTAGAATTCGCCAATGGTCTTTTTCCATATATGTGAACTACTACTGCTGCCATACTGCTATACCATGGGCAGGTATAGTAGTATTGCTGAATACAACAACTTTCCTTATTTCTTGTGTATTTGCCTTCTAGTGCCTCTGTCTCTATACCCAACCTCTTTATCCATTTTGCTTTTATTTATTTTTATTTTTTTAAGTATTTTATTTATTTATTCATGAGGCACAGAGAGAAAGGCACAGACACAGGCAGAGGGAGAAGCAGGCTCCCTGCAGGGAGCCTGATGTGGGACCCAATCCTGGGTCTCCAGGATCACACCCTGGGCTGAAGGCAGCACTAAACCACTGAGCCACCCGGGCTGCCCCCATTTTGCTAACTTTTAAAGACTCAAAGTTACGTATTCTCCTGACCATACCACCCCAGGCTGAGTTAGGTGCCCTTCCCCTGTGTTTCCACAGCAACCTGGATATCACAGTATTTATTACACAAGGACATAATTTACCTGACTGTTCCTCCCTTTAATCCTGAGTGCACAGAAGTGCTACACGTTGTTTAATCTTTGTATTCTCTGAATCTATCAAACAGTAAGTCTCCAAAACTATTTGCAACATGGCTATCAATATAATGACATCATTGGTAACATGATGTTTGGTATAAATTTTATAATTTTTAAGGAAATTAAGAAAATACACGGCTTGAACCTCACTAGAAGAATTTTCCATTTTAAAATCTCCTTTAGTTAATTGTACTTTAAATACTATATTCACAGTTCTAAAACTTATAAAAAATAGAAGAGTACTTCCTGACTCTTCATAGCACCTATTGGCAAACACTCCTCTTTGGGTCTCTCACACTCCTGTATGTCTTCTTGGGAATACCAGGAATGCAAGATCTAGACCGTGCTGTATTGGGGCCATTTCTCCAGGTGGTGTGTGCATGAGCAACCTTGAGGGATGAGGTAAAGTCACCCTCCAGGACAGAGAACAGTCTTACTCCTCAGTGGCAACCCACTACACGTACATTTATCTGTACCATACTGCATCACCTCCACGGGACCTGGGGGCAAGGAGGTCTAAAGCAAATATGCTAATGTTCATGCTGCTTGCTGTGCCAGGATAAGTAAAGTCATTTGTCTCTGACCTAGGAGTTTCATGTCTTCTACCAGCACCTGTGAAAAGGTAAAAGGCTACTTAAAGGAGAGTGAAATCAAATCACAAACCCACCAATTTGCCTCTTGGCAATTTACCCACCTCTACAATCAAATATACAACATTTAAGCCTGACTAATACTGTGATTTCTTCCTTTACTATTCATTTAAACAAACATATGAAAATCCATGTTCCCCACAAATTTCAATTCATTTAGATTTCAAGATTTTCTAGTTGCTTATTTTTTTACCTTTTTTTACTGTTTCAATTATTTTTTCTCCAACAAAATAAACTTCACAATTCTGTTTTCATTTTCCTCTTTTATTTTCTGTTTTCCCTAAAATAGAAGAATTTACCAGTCTATTGTCTCCCGTAACTATAAGATATAAAACCCACACCCAAACAATTCATAAAGCCTACCAAAAAGTTACCAGAACCAATCAGTGGAACATACACAGTTGTGGTCTCTCCACATAAAAAAGTTGTCAGCAGATAGCTAAAGCATGGTGGTACCTCCTCTGATTTGAGTTCCAATCTTATAAGCCCCTGAGAACTATGTGCACTGCCCTCTGGATGGTAAGTAGCTTTTTTCAACATTTATTTATAAGTTTTCCTTTTTGATAATAGACCTTCTCACACTCCCAGGCATTAAGCAAATAACTATGAAATTATGTTTCTGAAAAAGGCAAGAAAAGGCGACAAGGGAAGCTCATAGTGACATATTACCAACATGGAAATGCCTTTGTAGGAATATACATTAAGGACTATGAATGAAGGAAGAAACTATCAAGATTTTCCATTGTGCCTATAATATAAATAATGTACCACAGACAGGGAAAGAATTCAGAGGACTAACTGGAATGTGTAGATCCAAAGTAGCTGACTAGCAGAGAAAAATCCATACAAAAGCTGAGAAAAATAAAAGATAACGATGATAAGAAAATATAACAAAAACAAAAAATCCAGAGACAGGAATTAGCTTTGAAAGCAGGCAAAGCCCGCTAGCTCACACCAGAGGTCATCCAGCAACTACCAATCAGCCTCCTACTGGAAGCATGGCTCAGACTGGTGGGAAATCTAAGTGAAAAAAGTCCCCACATACAAAGGAAGCAACTGAGACTTGAGATCAGGAAGTTGGTGTAGGCTGAGGGTTTCACCACCTTCACCCAGCAAGCTCTGAGCTGATGTTTACATTAGTTAAATTTGCTAACGCAACTACGATAAGAATATAAATTTTACATTTCAGATATTCCCAGGAGTGCCACACATGAAAAGAGAATGTATCAACTTGTCAATATTCAATGAGTCTAAATCTTTAGGGGAATCTATATAAAAAATACACTGACTAGGTCTTCCCTAATATGTAGCCACAAGAAATGCCATAGCACATAGGGCTGTAGCTTCTTTAACACATAAAAGCATGTTAGGCCACAAAAACTCTCATGTAAACTTCTAAGGCCAATTCTAATCTAAACACTGGTATAAACTCCTCACATGAATCTCTTGCTTAAAATACAACTCATCTTTAATGAACATTAAATTTATGATTTTTCTCCATGTTCCCTCTACTTTTTATAAAAACAAGAATATATCTTTGCCAGGATCATATAATGTCATCCTTTCTTCAGTGAAGGTTTACTATGTTTATATCCACAGCATTTTTCTACTGAAGCATCCTTGTTTATACAGTAAGATGCAGACAAGGTCACTAAAGGTTTCAAAACAAAGTATCATAATAACCACCTGCCAGAGAAATCCATAGGCTGTTTCCAGGTCATAAGTGGCAGCAATATGAGAAATCTGTTCTGTGTCTTCTTCAGCTGTGAGTAGCTGCAGGTGGACTTTCCTCTGAGGTCACTCAGCTCCCCTTCTCCCAGGACTTATGGCCACTACTGCTCTTCCTTTCCCCCACATACCCCATCCTCTAAGAAGAGCTACAACCTATCCCCCCCAAGGAGAAGTGGGCAGATTACGATCTTCGAACACCAAAGTCTGTTACTTCTTCTCAAAAGAAATACCTTCCATAGATTTCTCAATATCCATAACCAGGGAGTGGAGGAAAAAGGTGTAGAATTAGCTGCCCACAGAAACAATGGAAAAACCATAGAAGCCTAAGATATTTCTACCCATCTTAATTATGAGCTAGAACTGAGACTTAGCTAAGAGTAGCTAAGGAGACTCCCGAAGACAGCTGGGCTCATGTTTTAAATGTACCCAGGACAGGCACATGGGTGGCTCAGTCGATTGATCATCCCAACTCTTGATTTTGGCTAAGGTTGTGATCTGGGATCCTGGGATGAAGCCCCTCGTTGGACTCTGGGCTCAGCAAGGAGTCTGCTTGAGGACTCTCTCTCTCTCCTCTGCCTTCTCTGGCTCTCTCTCTCTCTCTCAGGAATAAATTAATCTTTTAAAAAATAAAATAAAACAAAATACAACGTACCCAGGATTTGTTTTTATTGTAAGTGTGAGACATGGAGACAACTGTCTTCATAAGAAGAGTTTATTATTATTCATAGTTCCCAGGAGAAGAGGGCAAGCCACTCCATAAAAGGCCACAAGGGAAAGTACCAGGTTGATCTGGAGACGGAAAGAATTAGGGGAAAACATGAGCACAGCCTTTATTGTCATTTTCTCAGGAAAGGCAAGGAAGGGTAGGGTAAATAGTTCTGAACTGCCTAGTTTGAATAATTTCAGCAGGCTCTGGGGTATAAGGATTGCCCCTAGTTGCCAGCTAGCTGCCCTGAGGTGCTGTTCGCACAGGTGGGTCAAACTGTGCGAACTCAATAAGGTGGTGTGTAAGGGCTCCAGATTGGCTGGGGTGCATATGAAAGGCACACACCCAAGGCAGTGCTATCCATAGGAATCCCGGCTATCTTTAGGAGTTAATAAGCCTTGGAAGGGGCAATCTGTCCCCAGCTAGCAAGGCCCAAGATGTCAAAGTAGCATAAAATGCAGAGAATAAAAAATATGACCAATTCAGTCCGGGATGTACTTCTAAGCTCAGGACTCATCTAAATTGTACTTTTTTTCATAAATGCCTGTTCTGAGCTCCAGAATTTCCTTGAACTAAAAGCATTCCTTCCCTGAAGCACTACCAATCCCGTCTCTACCTTATGTCACCACTACCATGCATTGATGGAAAATATATCAAAGTAGTTACTCCAAACAATCTTCCCTTGGTTTCAAACTGATTGTTTATATCACAATTGAAATCTGTACCACAATCCATTAAAGTGATGGCATGGCCTTTGACACAACTTCTGAATAAGTCACACCATTGCCATCAGAATCATTTAGAAAACTAAAGCTTCAGTGCTAAAAAGGCATATGTACAAAGCTTTTCAAGCTAGGTTGTCAGCTACTGTTTAGATGTTTGCATAAAATTTCAACAAAAGGAACACAAGCAAATACCTCAGGATTTCAAAGACATCACTAATGTGTATCATCTTCTAGAAAAAAGGCAAGAAAGCTGACTAGATAAATATCAAGACATCTCCTCCTATCCTCGGCTGCTAAGCTCCTGAACAATGTTTTTGTTCTACTTTAAAACATCATCAGTCATGCACTCTAAGAATTTATAATTTGGCTTTAACCATTGCTCACTGCAGTAGATGTTTAGTCATAGGAAAACTTAAATCTCTACATTGATTTTTTTAACTGGTAAGATGTATTTCATGTTGAACTGTGATTTCACTGTGGAACACACTGCCTGATTATTCAACATAAAAAGTAAAACAAGATCTGCTTACAACACACACAAATAGTATCACCAGGGATTTTCTTTTTGCTATATTGTTTTCACAATCACAGACACGCTTGCTAGGTAATATAATCATCACAAAAAAATATTAAGTAGAATACTAGTTTAAAAACAAAACTAAGTGGGTAAAGAAGCAAATTAATAGACTTTGGATGGGTACCACAAAAATAAATAAATAAATAAATAAATAAATAAATAAATAAATAAATAAATAAATAAATACTGAAACTACTACCTGATGAGATAGTCACAGCAACAGAACATGATGGTTCAACCCCATGGATGTGAGGGCGATCTGGCTGCGACATCTGTCACCCCATTGATCGCCAGGGTTGATTCGGCTGATCTGGCTGGCTAGGCGGGTGTCCCCTTCCTCCCTCACCGCTCCATGTGCGTCCCTCCCGAAGCTGCGCGCTCGGTCGAAGAGGACGACCATCCCCGATAGAGGAGGACCGTTCTTCGGTCAAGGGTATACGAGTAGCTGCGCTCCCCTGCTAGAACCTCCAAACAAGCTCTCAACCCCAATGCTTCATAATTAGTCAGCTATTTAATAATCCGTCTATTGGCCTTGAGAATCACAGTATCTAAAAATATTCCCAAATATCTTTCTTAACTTCTGGAGAACTCATCCAACTCAGAAAAGAAGCAAACAATGGAACTCTCTAACAGACTGTGAGTCCTGTCACAGACAGGACATTTAGGTTTCCTGAACCATTTCATCAATATTATCATAAGGAATCAAATACCTGAGTAAAAATCAAACAAAAAATTGCCAGTTTCACTAATGAAATCTGGACAATTGTTCCAGCAAAATCAGATTCTATGTCCATAGATATCACTTCCTTTTTTAGGGTTTTTATACATTTCCTGCTGTCCACTCCTACATTGGTCCATCAGGGCATCCTGATCCTCATTTAAATCTATGGTCTGAGGGCATCCCCGGTGGCCCAGTGGTTTAGGCCGCCTTCTGCCTAGGGCCTGATCTTGGAGACCTGGGATCGAGTCCCACGTCGGGCTCCCTGCATGGGTCCTGCTTCTCCCTCTGCCTGGGTCTCTGCCTCTCTCTCTCTCTCTCTCTCTGTCATAAATAAATAAAATCTTTAAAAAAACAAAAAAAGAAAAAAAATTTAGGTCTGAAAAAAAATAAATTTATGGTCTGAAAACAGGAAAAAGAAACACCTTCCTTTCCTCAGTTCTCAGTACAGCTGACACATTCAAGCATTCATACAATATTTACTGCACAAATATTGTCAAGTACTTTTAAACATTAAAAGTTGGAACAAGCTTAATAATAATTGCAGTAATTAGGCAAAGTCTGTGTATTATTCTTCAAGTAGTAATCATTTTAACTATTCCAGAAATATTCAAGGTAACAGCTAGTAAATGGATATCCTAAGATTGTCGTAATACAGAACAACTCTAGGCACTAGTTACATGATCTTGAACAGATACTTTATTTCTCTAAACTTCTGTTTACTCATCATATGTTAATAAGATATACCTCATATGGCTGTTGTGAGTGTAAAGTATGCCAGTGTAAATGAAGAGCCTGGTACAACGTGTGCTACATGATAGAAATACACAGTAAGTCTCTTCCCTTTAAGTATGCATAAATATCCAACATTGCAGAACAGACAAAAACTATCGCTCACTCATCTTTTTGTGTGCATACACAATTATAGTATCACAATTCTATAATTCTTTATCACAATTCTATAATAATTTAAATCCCTGCATGGAGCCTGCTTCTTCTTCTGCCTATGTCTCTGCCTCTCTCTCTCTCTCTCTCTCTCTCTGTGTGTGTGGGTGTCTCTCATAAACAAATAAATGAAAATCTTAAAAAAAAAAAAATCAAGAAAGGTGCCTGGCAGCTCAGTCAATACAGATGTGACTCTTGATCTTAAGAGTTGTAAGTTTGAAAAAAAAAAAAAAAAAAAAAAAAAGACTTGTAAGTTTGAGCTCCATGTTAGGTGCAGAGATTACTTAAAAATAAAATCTTAAAAAAAATATATATATATATATGTATATATGACATCAAGAATATACTTAAAGCTCTTCCTGATTACTCAAGATCACCATTACTTATGAACATCAATTATAGAGCCAAATCTTAGAGATAACTGCTACAGATGCTATAGACAGTTAAATGTTCCATATAAGGCAGTTGAATTAGACATGGTATGTAGTCATTAGCAAAGCAAAGATAAGGCAAATACTGAGAAGCATTATAGGTGGCTGTTTGTCCTCTAGTCTTACCACATTCATTTTCTCAGAGTTGAAGAAGGATTATGTATTTATCCAACCATACTTCACTTGTCTTTCTCCATCTTTTCTGTTTCTCTGCTGAGAGTGCTACTTGCTGCCACCACAATTTCTATCCCTGCTAATCAAAACATTTACCTCTGTGGCTTTCTTCCCTCCTCTGCTGTCTCCAATCAACTGCCCATCCATAAGAATACAAAAACTAGTCACTAAAAAACTACAGTATACAATACAAATACAGTATATATGAAATTATACATTTATCTCAAAAAGTAACACTTACTTATAAAATATTCCAAATAAATTTTAGAATAAATATGTTGAGATCTACAAAAATCATACTGAAATTTTTATTAGTTGCATTTGAATTTATAGATTAATCTGGAGGAAATGACATCTTTATAACATTAAGTCATCCCATGATATTCCTCTCCCACTAGTTATATCTTCTTTTATATCCTTTAATAGAGTTTTAAAATTTCTCTGTAATAGTCTTGAACATTCTTTTTCAGTTTAATTACTTGATTAAATTGGTTGCTATTGTTGTATTGTATATGTTGCTAAGACGATGGTTAAAAAGAGGAAGGACTTGCTCTACCAGACATTAGGACACAGTGCAGAGCCACAGTCATAAAAACATTGTGATACTAGACAGAAATAGACAGATGATCAATGAAATATAAGAAAGAACTCATATATGGGAAGGGTATATTATAAGTCAGTAGGAAAAGCACAAACTGCTTATATTCTACAGGAAGAAAAATGAATTCAAATACTTACACTTCACATTTTATACAGAGATAAGAGGCTAAAATGTAAAATATAACATGTAAAGCAAATGGAAAAAACATAGGGGAATTTGTGATGTCAGGATAGAAAAGGATTTCTTCAGACCACTATAACACAAATCACAATGTATTGATTTATATGTTGTGGTATGATGATTTAACCCCTTAAAAATTAAGGATTCCTTATCAAAAGAGGATACCATAGATAAAATTAACAGATTATATTACAATGTCTAAAATCAACAAGGGATAAACATCTAGAATCCAAGGAAATCCTGCGGAATAGTGAAAATGGATAAACAATATGGGTAGCAAATTCACATTTATTCAGTCAGCAAGTATTTATTGAGTACCTACATTTTAAGGGCTAGAGTTACAGATATGCACAACAAAGATAAGATCCTTGCCTTCAAAGAACTTGAGCAATGGAAATAAATACATAATAAAATTAATATGCTACGTTTTGTTGTGATAAATAGTATGAAGATAAAGCAGAACAAAGAAAGTGATGAAGAGTAGTCTTTTATTTTATTTATTTATTTTTGAAGAGTACTCCTTTATGTAAGATAGTCAAGGATATAATATTTAAGCAGAAATCTGAATAAAGTGGATGAGCCAAGTGGATAAGAAGAAAGAGTTTTCTAGGCAGAAGAAATAAGAACTAGAATCTCTAAAGACAACAGATTATGAGGAGAGAGAATCAATCATATTAATAGAGAAATGAAAATTTAAGTAATGACATACCACTTTATAAATATCAGACTAGCAAAAATATAATGTAAGATAATTCCAAGTATCAGCGGAAGTGGAGGGAAAGGGATGGAACCCACATGTACTACTAGTGGGAGTAAAAAGTGGTATAGCCATTCTGGAAAGCAAGCTGGCAGCACTTAGTGAAATCAAGTATGTGTATAGCCTATGATCCAGACACCTCACTCTAGAAAATCAGAATTCTCCCAAAAGTCCGTAAGAGGACTTGTATGAAAATGGAAATCACAGACTTGTTTATAGTATCAGGAAATTACAGGCAACCAAGGTTATCATCACCAGAGGACCAGACAAGCCAGATGTGGTAGGTATATACTCCGAAACACCTGCAGCAGTTATAAGTCATGAAATAAATATATATATATATATATATATATATATAGAGAGAGAGAGAGAGAGAGAGAGAGAGAGATTCAAAGAGATAGAGTTTTTTTAAGTATTGAAGAAATACAGAAAAAAAATCTCAGATTTTCTTTGAAATAATGTAATACATAGAGATGAAGTTGTGTGCCTTTGCAGAGACAAAAGGAAGAGTGATTTGAAATATTTATTAAGCAAGATTAGCCAAGAGTTAATAATTCCTGATGATGGACACATGGGGATTATTATACTATTTTCTCCACATTTGTACATTTAAAGTTATCCATCATAAAAGTCATTCTTAGAGTGCTAAGTGAAAAAAGAAACATCTATACCAGAATATCTTTAATATAAATTAAAAACATCTATGTGCATAAACCACCTTTTTTTTAAAGATGCAGACATATCCAAAGACTTTAGTACAGATGTCTACACAGGCAAAGAATGGGAATAGATATTGTGGATAAATGAAAACCTTGTATTTTTTTCAAAGAGGGAGTGGGGGGTGAAGGTATTATATTTTATTTTTTAGATGTTTTATTTTTAAGTAATCTTTACACCCAACATGGGGCTTAAACTCACAACCCCAAGATCAGCAGTTGCATGCTCCACCAACCAAGCCAGCTAGGTACTCCAAATAAGAACTATTTAAAATAAAATAAAACAAGAGAGAGCCTTATACTTGCCAAAGCTGATAGTGTGCCACTACCTGAGGAATTTGATTAATTCAAATTTTTTCACCTGAGGTTTAAAAACATTAAATAAATACAAAGTGCTCTAGGATCACAGACAAGGGGTAACTAAATCTAACGTAAGAGGAGGAGGTATTTCTGCCCCATACCTTAGACCTACTGAGAAAGGGTTCAATTCCCATTTCACAGAGGAGAAAGAGGAGGAGAGTAAGTGAAGTAACACTGTAAGTTCATAAACAATCAAGTAGGAGAGGTGGAATCCAAGCCTAGGACCAGAACTGCCATTGTGCTTCCAATGCTGCACTATTCTTTTTTTTTTTTTTTTTAATTTTTATTTATTTATGATAGTTACAGAGAGAGAGAGAGGCAGAGACACAGGCAGAGAGAGGGAGAAGCAGGCTCCATGCACCGGGAGCCCGATGTGGGACTCGATCCCAGGTCTCCGGGATCACGCCCTGGGCCAAAGGCAGGCGCCAAACCGCTGCACCACTCAGGGATCCCCCAATGCTGCACTATTCTAATTTAAAACCTGCACACTGCTAACAGATTGAACTTCCTAAAATATTACTTTATCCCACAATGCCACTGTTCTTGGCATCCACAGAAAAAATTAAATTCTGTATAGATTATATACCGCCCCCAATCATTTTCATCCACTTTTTCAATATCCTACTTTTCTCCAACATAAATTCTCTCTTCTAGACACACAAGTCCTCCTTACTTCTTTCAAAATACCCACAACACTTCCAAGCCTCAAAGATTCTCCAAACTGAATACCTCTACTCTCCTCTATTACTTATTTGTATCCCATATATCCTACAAGTTCTGGTATTCAGAACACTTTCATAGTATTAATTGAGCAACTAAAATCCTACAGCTTCTTCAAAAAGCTTCCCTGATGACTTCAGCACACACCTTTTCCTTCTTTGATTTCTTTTGCACTTATTTGCTGCACCATTCAATTAATACCTATAACAGTTAACACCTCAATTATCCAGCATCATTAGGAAACAAAAGTCTTCCTCAGAAGCAAATTTTCCAGACAACTTAAGCATTAATTTAGGAAGCAGCAAAGCTGAATAATGTTGACTTTAGTTATAGAAAGACCTAGGTTCAAATCTCAGGTCTGCCACTTACTAGCTAAGTGGCTTTGAGCAAATGGCAAAACTGTTCATCATTTGTAAAGAGGGGATATACTAACTTCACAAAGTTGTCATGGGTTATTAAAAAAAATCACACGAAAAAATCTGGTATAACATTCTTTAAATTATGGCTACAAAGCAACCCCAGCTGCTACTATACACTAAAAGAAAATAATTTTGACCGGATGAGCACTGGGTGTTATATACTATATGTTGGCAAACCGAACTCCAATAAAAAAAAATACAAAAAAAAAGGAAAAAAAGAAAAAGAAAAGAATTTTATTAAATGTATATACTTTGAGATTTTTCTTATAGGACAGTGAATGTAAATAAATCACCATTTGCAAACTCATTCATTCAAATATTCATTCGTTCAATAAATATCAATTCAGTAGAGATACAGAACACAAAATCAATATATAAAAATCATTTCTATATACTAATGATGAATTGTTAGAAAAATTTTTTAAAGTAGTTCTACATAAAGGTGCCTGGCTGGCTCAGTCAGTAGAGCATGTGACTCTTGATCTCAGGGTTCTAAGTTCGAGCACCACATTGGGTATAGATTGCTTAAAATTAAAATCTTTAAAAAAAATAAATGAAACTTGGTTAACTTTTCTAACAGAGTAAAGAGATAACCTACAAAATGATAGAAAATATCTGTAAGTCATTATCTTTGATAAGGGATTAACTCCTAAAATATGTAAGAAAGTCCTACAACTCAATGGCAAAACAAAACAAAACAAAACAAAACAAAACAAAACAAAACCCAAGTAAACCAATTTAAAAAAAAGCAAAGATGGAGCACCTAGGTGGCTCAATCAGTTGCGTGTCAGACTCTTGATTTCAGCTCAAGTCATGATCTCAGGATCCTGAGCTCGAGCCCGACACAGAACTTTGTGCTAAGCACAGAGCCTACTTAAGATTTTCTCTCCCTCCCTCTGCTGCTCTCCCTCAACTCATACAACTCTCTACTTAAAAAAAAAAAAAAAGAAAAGAAAAGAAAAGAAAATAGACAAAGGACTTAAACAGACATTTCTCCTAAGAAGACATACAAATGATCAAGACATAAATGAAAAGGAATCCTAATCCTCAGGGAAATGCAAACCAAAATTATGAGATATCACCTCACACCTGTTAGAATATTATCAAAAACACAAGAGATATAAAGTGTTGGTAATGATGTAGAGAAAAGGGAACTCCTGTGTAATGAAGACAGACAAAGAAAAACAAATACTGTATGATCTCATATACAGAATCAAAACAAAAATAAAAACAAGGGACACTTGGGTGGCTCAGCGGTGGAGCATCTGCCTTTGGTCCAGGGTGTGATCCCAAGTCCAAGGATCAAGTCCCACCCGCATCGGGCTCCCTGTGAGGAGCCTGCTTCTCCCACTATGTCTCTGCGTCTCTCTGTGTGTCTCTCATGAATAAATAAAATATTTTTAAAAAATAAAAATAAAAACAAAAACAAAAAAACTCATAGATACAGAGAACAGATTGGCAGTTGCCAGAGGCAGAGGGTTAGGGGTGGGCTAAATGGGTGAAGATGGTTGAAAGGTACAAACTTCCAGTTACAAGATAATTAAATTATAGGGACCTGAAATACAACACAGTAAGTACTGTTAATAATTACTATATTACCTACTTGAAAGTTACTAAGAGTAAAGATGCTAAATATTCTCACAAATGGTAATTATGTGAAGTGACACAGGTATTAGGTAACACTATGGTGATAATCATTTTGCAATGTGTAAGTATATAAAATTAATGTTGTACACCTTAAACTCACATGATAGTATATGTCAGTTATATAAAATAAAGCTGAGGGAGAAACCTATATTTATAAGGCTGGGGTAACTATATATATATATAGTTTTATTTATATATAAATATATAAATAAAAATTATATAAAAATATTTTTAAAATAAATATAAATATAAATATAAAATATAAAAATATAAAAATATAAATATATGAATATATAAATATATAAATATCAAGGGCCAACTATGTGCCAAGTGACTAAGGACTCAATAGTAAATGAGACAAACATGGTCTCTGCACTCATGGGAGTTTAGTCTACTAATCATTTATTAATTTTACTGTCTTATAGGACAGAGAATTAGGCAAGGATCAGATCACTCAGAGTTCTATATGCCACAATAAAAAGTTTGAGTTTTGTTCTAAATGTAATGAGTGATATGACCAGACAGATAATTTTTTTTTAAAGAGAGAAAACACATGCACGTGCAATGAGTGGGGAGGGGCAAAGAGAGAGGGAAAATCAGAATCTGAAGTAGGCTCTATGCTTAGCTGGGAGTCCAAGGCAGGGCTCACTCTCGCGACTTTGAGATCATGACCTGAGCCAAAAAGAGTCAGAGGCCTAACCAACTGAGCCACCCAGGTGGCCTAAGATAGATAATTTTAATGCACCAAGTATAGGCGCGCCTGGGTGGTGCAGTCCTTTAAGTGTCCAACTCTTGGTTTCGCCTCAGGGTCATGATCCCAGGGTCCTGATCTTAGGGTCCTGAAATCCAGCACTACATGGGTCTCCACTCCCAATACGCTTGAGATTCTCTCTCTCCCTTTGCCTCTCCCCACTCTCCTCCCTGTTTCTCTCTCTCTCTCTAAAAACAAATCTTTAAAAAAAAATAAATGCACCAAGTATATCAGGAATTGTAGACTTTTTTTATTATTTTGTGGAGTTAATATTGATTAATTTGACTGAGAGCTTCCCCCCCCCAAACAAAAGCAGCAGCAACAATGATACACAGCAATGATTTTCAGTTTTGTTAAATGGAGTAGTACTTTTTTTAATGAAACATTTCTAATACTTCATTATATATAGAAACATTAATAATAGAGCCACTTTAAGACAGCCTGATTTCATACTATGTCACCTCTTTCAGTTCTTTTGGAGAAAGAGTATGAAAACAAGACTATAGAATTAAGAACACTGGCCTAGAAATCAGAAGATTCCAATCCTAGTCCTAATGATGACTTTACAGCAAAGTAATCTTGTGCAAGCCAATTGAAGTCCTCAGTCTTAATCTCTTTACTAAAATGGAGACAAATCTGATATATTTATGTATCACCACAATAGTAGTGTGGATCAAAAGTGATAACATTGAAGGGGGAGAATTACCATCAACTGGACTGTTAACTAAAAACTACATATTTTTATTGCTTTTGAAATAAACAAATTCTCTTTGCTGGACTGATGTCCAAATCATATTGAAATATTAAGGCCCCCAACTATGAATTAACTTTTGAAACTGCCCAAACCAATTTAGAAATTGGTAACTGTGGGGGCAGCTGGGTGCCTCAGTCTGTGGAGCATATGAATGTTGATCTTAGAGTTGTGAGTTCAGGCTCCATGTTAGGTGTAGAGACTATTTAATAAAATCTTTTTTAAAACATGAAAATTGATAGGTGTGGCATTAATTGGAAACCATACATGTATGGAATCCTACTACATTTGAGGTCCTATACAATGTAATAACCAATTGCAAAGAATAACTGAATTTGGTGCTTAATGGAAAATGGTGTTTATCTTTTAAATACTAAGTGAGTTTTAAAAAGTCAATGTGGGCAGCCTGGGTGGTTCAGTGGTTTAGCACCACCTTCAGTCCAGGGCCTGATCCTGAAGACCTGGGATCAGGTCCCACATCGTGCTCCCTGCATGGAGCCTGCTTCTCCCTCTGCCTGTGTCTCTGCCTCTCTCTGAGGCTCCTGGGTGGCTCAGTCGGCTAAACTTCTGCCTAAGCTCAGGTCATGATTCCAGAATCCTGGGATTGAAAACCAAATTGGGCTCCCTGCTTAGCAATGAGTCTGTTTCTCCCTCTCCCTCTGCCCTCTAATTGCTTGAGTTCTTTCTCTCAAATAAATAAATAAAATCTTTTTTTAACAATTAGAAGAAAAAATAAAATAAATTGTACATAGCCAAAAACATATGTAACTCTAAGTCTGAAGCTTGAGTTTTATCTCTATTGAAAACTGTACTTCTCATTCAGTGACAAACTGAAATACACTTATTCCCCTGGTACCATAATTCTGATTTAGTATCTCATCTTTTAACTTTATATCATCCACTAGATTTCTTAAAGAAATACAATCTTCTGATAGTAAAGAAAAAAAACTAAACTTTTTATTGCTTAGTCCAAAACTAAGTAGAAACCCAGTTTCCTCTTAAGTGTAAAATTTCATTTGGATGACAAACAAAAATAATGAACATTTTAAATTTACATCATGTTATTCTTCACTGAAAGTTTATTTAATAAGTAAACCAAAAGAAAATCACTTCTAAATAGAATTTTTTATGTAGTTAAAAAAAATACATAACATAAAATTTGCCTTCTTAATGTTAACTGTACAGTTCATTAGTGTTAAGTATATTCACATTGTGGTGAAACATCTCCAGAACTTTTTCATCTAGTAAAATTCTAGATCTATTTAAAAACAAATGTTTGATGGAAAGAACAATGTTCAAATACAGATTCTACAAATACTCAAATGTATGACCTAAAGTTTCTAACTGCTAGCCTCAGAGTCTTTGTCGATAAATTAGAGTTAACATCTACTTCATTAGGACTGTAAGATGATGATGAACTCACTAGTTTAATATCCTATGCTCCTTAGGTCATTCAAACATCTTAAAATCTATTAAGAAATTATACATTAACCCTTTATCATTTTTAGATGATCACAGATTAAGTAATGACCGATATTTTCATAGAGTAGAATTATTACCTTCAAGTTATCACAACAATCCATGTGACTGTGAAACCAAATGAATCTTTGGCAATATCCTATGGAAAAGTATCTTCACTTATGCCAAATAAGGGAGAAAGATTTCCTGGCTGCCTTAATAAGCTTCAGGCAGAAATGCTTATCCATTTCAAGTGTTCCAGTAACCGTTCCAGTAAAGAACTTTAAAAAATAGAAAGCCAATTACCTTATCCAAATAGAGTTCAAGTAATGTGATTTTTTTTTCAATTTCCAGGTTTTTTAAACACTTTTTCCAAATTATAAAACATTTATTTTATTCATCCATATTTTCTAAAATTGTTACTTTTTATCTTTTAAATTAAAAAAGAGATTGATAATATTGGGCCAATCATTTAGAATTAGTATTTTAAGTTTTGAGATTTGGTGTAGCTATGTATCTATGTAACTGTCTATTTATTTTGACCACAAGTATAGAGGGTCAAGTTAATAATACCACTCAGTTCATGGCACGTATTGTCTTTGGTTCAGATTTATAGAAGAGACCATCATCCAAGTTAGAATATACCCTTTACCCTTCCCTTAAAAACAATGAACCTCTGATTTGTAGATTCCTTGGGAGGGATCCATAAATAAAACTTTGCTTCCCTCCTCCCCATTGGTTCTTTGTAACTTGAAAAGGTAAAAAGATAAAACCCAAAATGGAACTCTCTTGCATGATAACATTAACTTAAGTGAAATATGAAAATTTCTAAGTCCATTTCAATTATCATGTCACAACGAAACTCTGCTGTTTTAACACTGCAATCCCCTGGACCACTGGATTTCAAGGCTTTAAAACTGGCTTCAAAAGATGGTCTTTGATTTGCTCTTATGTCAAATCAAGGCTATCCCTGATATCATCCACTTGTGAATTGGAAATTCTTAAGGGTAATCCTTAAAAAGCTACATCAGAAGTAGAAAAACATAATCAGAACCATAATATAAATTTATTTCAGAACTAAAACATGCAAAAATCAATGACACATTATGCTAAACCATCTGGCTCTTCAATTTTTTTTTCTTAATTCTTTTTTCTCAGTTTCTAAATATGAAAACTAGGGGCGCCTGGGTGGCTCAGTTGGTTAAGCGTTTGCCTTTAGCTCAGGTCAGATCCCAGGGTCCTGGAATAGAGCCCCTGATGGGGCTTCCTGCTCAGCAGGGATCCTGCTTCTCCCTCTCCCTCTGGTCCTCCTCCCTGCTTGTGCTCTCTCTTGCACTCTCTCTCAAATAAGTAAAATACCTTTAAAAATTTCTTTTATTAAAAATAAATTTAAAAATAAAGATGAAAACTATAACTCCCTTTTTTTGCAAAATATGGTAGTAATCCATGACTCACAGCATGTATAAATAAACATAAACATGCATTAAAAATTATTGGTCTTCATTGGAACAAAGTTATAATAATTTACAGTCTGGAATCTAACACATGCAATATGCCATGCACTGATGCCAGTGCACTCTGTAAATTTACTCTCTAATGATAGTTTTAATGTTTTTAAATAAAATTCTTTTGATTTTACATGTCCAGTTTCCTATCAAAACTATACCAAGATTAAATGGAATCTCTCAAACTTAATTTTTTAACTAATCTCTATATCATAAGCTACCAGAAGAAATGACAACTTGCTTGTTTTTCCTGTTTTGTTGCTTTTTATAAGAACTTCCCTTTTTACAGGTACAATAAATTACATATGCAAATAAATAAAAGCAAAACAAGCACTATGAATGCTGCTCTTATATGTGGCATAAAGCTTTGCAGCCTGGCCACTCTAAATGATTCACATAGAGAAAAAGAAACTCTGACTACAGGTAAAATTGAGTTTTATGCAGATGCACCTATTACTAAAATAAAGTATATTATGCCCTTTTTAGTAAATATTTAAAAAAGAAAAAAAAAGGCACCTCCCCAGCCCAGTCAGCTGTTTTAGTAGCCTGGTACATTGCTAGTAAGTTACTTATTCTAATTTTAGACAATTAGGCAACAGCACATTGGAGAAACATTCAACTTCTGCCTTCAGAAAAGTTAAGGGACACCTGGATGGCTAAGTGGTTAAGCATCTGCCCTCCACACAGGTCACAATCCCAAAGTCCTGGGATGGAGTCCCGCATCAGGCTCCCTGCAGGGAGCCTGCTTCTCCCTCTGCCCATGTCTCTGCTTCTCTCTCTATGTCTCTCATGAATAAACAAATAAAATACTTTTTTTAAGTTAAATAAATAATTTTCTCATCACTGAAAGGAAAGAGGTCTTAGAAAGTAATTCTAAATTTTAAGACCCTCCAATTTGGATAATTTCAAGATTTAAGTTTCTAAAATACTCTAATAAACTTGCTAATATTATAGCCTTCTTGGTCAAGCAAAATAAATATGTCCAGAATCTCTCAATAATAAAGGTCTTATTGAGCTCATTTTAATGTCAATGAACAAGATAAAATACTATCAAACAGCAAAATAAAATACTATCAGTTATCAACAGAAAAAAATATATATGAACACCTCAACAATCTCAGGACTCCACTGAATGAGATAAAAAAAACTTGGAAGTCAGCCAGAGAAGAGAACTAGTCATATGGTAGTGAACAAACATATAGGGAATATAAAGGGCTCCCATGACTTTCAGACATCAGAAAAATGAGTCTTTGTCATAGTAAATTATGATTATAGGGATTCCCATCAATATATTGATAGCTGGCCACAATGAGATACCACCTCACACCTGTGAGAATGGTGAAAATTAACAAGATGGGAAACAACAAATGTTGGAGAGGATGTGGAGAAAGAGGAACCCTATTGCACTGTTGGTCGGAATGTGAACTGGTGCAGCCACTCTAGAAAACAGTGTGGAGATTCCTCAGAGTTAAAAATAGAGCTACCCAACGACCCAGCAACTGCCCTGCTGGGGATTTACCCCAAAGATACAGATGCAGTGAAATGGCAGGACACCTGCACCCCAATGTTTATAGCAGCAACGTCCACAACATCCAAACTGTGGAAGGAGCCTCGGTGTCCATCGAAAGATGAATGGATAAAGAAGATGTGGTCTATGTACACAGTGGAATATTCCTCAGCCATTAGAAATGACAAATACCCACCAGTTGCTTCAACGTGGATGGAACTGGAGGGTATTATGCTGAGTGAAATAAGTCAATCGGAGAAGGACATTCTCTGGTTCCATTCATTCGGGGAATATAAAAAATAGCGAAAGGAATTATAGGGGAAAGGAGGGGAACTGAGTGGGAAGTATCAGAGAGGAAGACAGAACATGAGAGACTCCTAACTCTGGGAAACGAACAAGGGGCAGTGGAAGGGGAGGTGGGCGGGGGGATGGCGTGACTGGGTGACGGGCACTGAGGGGGGCACTTGATGGGATGAGTGAGCACTGGGTGTCATGCTTTACTTTGGCAAATTGAACTCCAATAAAAAATACAGCAAAAAAAATATCAGCAACTGGAAGAGAGGGTTAGAAACCCCCAATTCAGTCACACAAGTGGTAATTCATTTAAAACTGAAGTATTCTCACTGATAAGCATATTCTCACATACTTCACATAATATGAACTTATTATAATCTAACTAAAATGAACTATTTTATTTAAAATAAAACAAGTCAAAAATTGTCCTTTATAGTCCTTAAACTTTGCTGACAGATCTTATATGTTAGGAAATCTAAGAAATTATTAACCCTTGATTTTATTAATTCCTTTCTTCTTTCTATATAACTCATCTTGATCTGACCAAATGTCACAATTAGACAGCATTTGCTAATAGGAATATAACTTAGGAAACTGAAAGATCTCCCAAAACCTGTAACAGTGGCTATTTTTGTCAGAATAGGGCTTTGAATACTAAATAGTACTTATTTCAATTAGTTAAATTTCCACACATTTAAAGATACGAAATTATTCTCTGCAACTACAGAGACCATCCGAAATGTACACATTGCATTACAGACACCTATTCACTTAGAGTACATGGACAAAAGGATGATATTTTCTGATTAGAATTGGTAACTAACACTTTATCTTACTTGGACTAAAGCTACTTAACTGAGTTGGTACGTAATTTGGAAAAGCAACATCCATGTGTAACCATTTTCTTTACCTTTATAATTTCGTCAACACATGGATAAAAAGATCAATGTTTGTGTATTATTTCCATATTAACAGTAAGAAAAAATGTGATAAAATAGACAACATAGCAAAGTATCTCAAAGGCCTGATAAACCTAAAATAAGAGATTTGGCTTGCTTTTTTGTTTAGTTTAACCCAAGTATCTCCCTTCCCCACCATAATCTAAATGACAGCAGGCTACTATATAAATCCATAAGTAACTCTTACACATTCCAAAGTTCCTATCCTTGCCAAGAAGACAAGCAAAACAGATAAGAAGTATATCCAAACATAAATTCTTATTACACACCATATAGACAACCAACCAGCAAGGTAAATGGATATATTACAAAGCCTCAGGAATTTAATTAATTTTTCTATATTTAATAAGCATTTATAAAGAAAACATTTAAACATGGTATGCTACACTCTTAAACCAGGACAATCATTGCCTCCCCAATCAATAACTGGTTATTTTATGATTCATATCAAGACCATTGCCCTTATTGGAAGTTTTTTCAAGCAAATGCCACTTGATTCAAATTCCCACAAGAAAAATCAAATTGATCTGCATATACACTTCACTGTTGATTTTACATGAATGTAAGCATGCTAAAATAATGATCAAATTAAAGTACTTAAGCATTCTGCTTAGAACAGCAATGACTGTAAACTTTAATTTATCTCATGCTGGATATTGCAAATTTTATTAAATATATACTGACAAAACTTAATTTATTGTGTCTTCTAACCATACAACAAAAACCCCACCCTAATCTTGTTAGTTACATTTCAAAGCTCTAATAAAACACTGAGATTTATGTAAAAGGCAGTTATGCTATTAATGATATATTACATATGACTTATTCCAACTCAAAAATTTTTAATTCAAATATAATTCTAAATAATTAAGTAATAATATGGAATTAGTATTTTACAAATAATTCACAACATACTTTGTAAAGGTCCCTGTTGACAGTGCAAAAGTGTCACGAATTTTATTATAAACTGTTAACAAAAATGGAACATCAATAATAAACCATACTTGGGATGCCTGGGTGGCTCAGCAGTTGAGCATCTGCCTTGAGCTCAGGGCATGGTCCCAGGATCGGCAATCGAGTCCTGCATCGGGCTCCCTGCATGGAGCCTGCTTCTCCCTCTGCCTGTGTCTCTGACTCTCTCTCTTTCTCTCTGTCTCTCATGAATAAATAAATAAAATCTTTAAAAAATAATAATTAACCATACATTATATGATTTCTATATGCCCATTTTCTTTCCTGAGCTTAAGCTTGTCCTTCAACAAATAATATATCTTTCAATCTATCTGTGCTTTATTATACCTGAGTAAGATGGAATTGACATTTTTTTAACATCTCAGATGACTTATTTCCTGTTTTCACAAATAGCAGACAGTAAAGTCAGTTCATGTCACTTCCTTGCTTAAAACCTTACAGTGGGGGTGCCTGGGTGGTTCAGCTGGTTGATTACCTGACTCTGGGCTTTGGCTCAAGTCATGATCTCAGGGTTATGAGATCCCAGCATCAGGTCTCACACTAAGGAGTCTGCTTGGGACTCTCTCCCTCTCTTTTTGTCCCTCCCCCGGCATGTACTTTCTCTCTCTCTCAAATAAATAAGTCTTAAAAAAAAAGACCTTACAGTGAGCACCAAATAGCCTCAGGTAACTTCAGAATTGTTAGCCTGGCTTTCCGAAACTAGCTTTAGCTTATCTCTGTAGTTTCTACCACTCCTCCAAAATCACCCCTCCCCCAAACACACACACACACACACACACACACACACACACCTTAAGCACTACTGAAACATTTTTTTCTAGGAAACCTCTTTACAAGATGACAGAACTAAACACTGTTCCCCAACTAACACCCCTATATACACAAAATTCCCCAAGTAAGGTATAGCCTCCTCAAGTTGGTTTTCTCTCTGCTTCCTTTCTCAAGTGAGGCTGTCCATATTTGATGTCTCCACCTTCTTGCCTTATACTCAACTCCTCAAAATACTGCATGGTAGCTTAGATCTACTCCACTGAAACTGTTCTCTGTAAGTTCATAGATGGTTTCTTATTCTAAAAACTCAAGCCCTGTTTAACCTCTCCATTCATTCTACTATATCTGGCATAGTAATTTAGGCCTCCATTTGCAAAAGTCTCTTTCCTTGTCTTCTGTGACTGATGCCAACCCTGTGAGTTTCCCTCATGTCTTTCTAGTGTTCCTTTTCTGTCTCAATCTCAAATTCCTCTTCCACTTGTCACTTAAATATTCCCTAAATTTCCATCTTTGGTCTCTTCACACTTTCTCCTAGACATTCCCATGAAAAACAACTTCATTCCCATTTCATGCTTCGAGTACTCCATCTCTAGGTCTGAATGGCCCTTCAAACTGAACACACCATTTTCTTCCTTACATCTCCTATATACTCTTCCTCCTATAGTTCCTCCAAGGCTAAGAATGACACTTCTATCCATAAATACAGCCATCTTAAAAATCCTAATATTTTCGGGATGCCTGAGTGGCTCAGTGGTTGAACGTCTGCCTTTAGCTCAGGTCATGATCCTGGGGTCCTGGGATCCAGCCTTGTATCGGGCTCCCCACAGGGAGCCCGCTTCTCCTTCTGCCTGTGTCTCTGGCTCTCTCTGTGTCTCTGATGAATATATAAATAAAATCTTTAAAAAAAAACTAGTATTTTCACATTTAAGCCACCAAATCCTATGTATTCTAAATCATAAGACATCTAATGGACTGCCAGTAGGGTAGAAATAATGTATTATTACCATAGCTCAGTTATTACAATAGCTTCCTAACATTTCTGTCTCCCCTTTTACCCCGCCCTCTGTGTAACTTCCAGAATGATTCTTCTAAAATGTACCTCAGATGATGTCACTTTTTTTGCTTAAAACTATTCCTCTCTCAGGTCAAGCTGTCATTCAAGGTCA
The DNA here is from genome assembly GCF_003254725.2 of Canis lupus dingo. Taxonomy (NCBI): domain Eukaryota; kingdom Metazoa; phylum Chordata; class Mammalia; order Carnivora; family Canidae; genus Canis; species Canis lupus. The sequence goes on along the minus strand of NC_064245.1, from coordinate 25,542,093 downwards.
TTCTTGAAACAGTTCCTGTTTAACTTGCCAGACATATATATCTGGCAGCACATCCCAGACCTATCCTACAGTACATCCAGTCATACCAATGTTCTTGTAATTCACCAAATATAGAGTACTCCTTAATACTTTCCTGTCTCTGTACATGTTTCTCTCTCCCTAGAATACTCTTTACCTTCTGCCCCCTTCCAATCCAAATTTGGCTAATGCTTATTTCTTGTTTAATAAACATCCTCTTGGAAGTATCTCCTGAGAAAATCATAGCTCTACACTGGATTCATGCCCTTCTGCAGAACTCTCATTACCTTCTGTATAGCCATTATCGCGCTTGTTGCCCAGTGAAGTCATCAACTGACAGCGAATTCCCTCATGTGTAAACAACAATAAAAAAACTGGACCAATAGTGCGTCCCCTCTGGATAGTGAACTCCTGGTGGGCAGAGACTGCATGGTTACTCAGGTCTGACACAAGAGAGCTCAGTGCAGTATAACAGAGAGAAAGATGTACTTAACACTTCTCAAATGAACAAAGGAAAGAGGAGACAGCACAAAGCTGAAGCAATATTACTCCCACACCTCATGAAATGTATACAAATTTATACTATCATAAAATGCTTAAGTGGGTTTTGAAAATTAATGTTAAGCGGTATTTTGACAAAACCCAACTTTTTTCAAAGTTCCATTTTCTCAGGCCATTCTATGAAAGAAAGAAAGAAAGAAAGAAAGAAAGAAAGAAAGAAAGAAAGAAAGAAAGAAAGAAGAAAGAAAGAAGGAAGGAAGGAAGGAAGGAAGGAAGGAAGAAGGAAGAAAGAAAGAAAGAAAGAAAGAAGAAAGAAAGAAAGAAAGAAAGAAAGAAAGAAAGAAAGAAAGAAAAAGAAACTGCTTCAAATGTATAAAAATTAAAATTGTCCTGAATATTCTTCATTGGTCCTGCCAGACCTACTCTACCTTTTCTGCCCCACGTGATCTGGGAGGCTATTTCTAAAGAGTATCTCATCTCCCTTGCCCTCTGGCTTCCAGTTGGGCTCCAGCTGGGCTCCACAAAAAGAAGGCATCAGTTGATCAGAGGGCAGGAAAGAGGGAAGATCTCCCTGCCAGGCCTCCAGCCTCTGATTACAGTGGGTGTGACAATGGCTATGGCCCTCTTGGTAAAATCACAGATCCAGGAGGGCAGCCTTTCTGCAATGACCATAGCACTCACCAGATTCTGGTTAACTCCTCTCCCCTTTCCACTTCGGAACTAAGAAGGGTAAGGCTTCCCTTGCTGCTAATTCCTGGAATGTCCCTCCATCCCAGGTTGGTTTTAATTTTAAACATAACTGCACTAAACTCTCCCCAGTTTTCCTTCGAAGGAACTAACCTACTGGGGATCTGACTAGTACAAACACAGAAACGTTAGTCAACTAGTAGCATTTTTGGCAGTGCTTGCTATGAGTTCTCTTGCTAACACTGTACCCATCTTACAGAAAAGCAAAGCATCAGCACCCTTTAATGTTCAGTAAAAACCTGCCAACACGCAAATCTTTTTGCCCTGAATTTATAAATCCAACTCACTTACAAAGTTGACCCAGTACCATTTTGAATTCAAATAGATTAGTAAGTCATTTCCTAAAATGAATTCCTACCTGAAAAGTATTCCCAATACATACACACGTACATATTTGGGTGTGTGTGCATGTAATGTATTTGACGGTAAGAAACTTCACTCAGATTTTTCCATTACAGTATTACTAAATGAAAAAAAATAACTGTATCAGTGTCAGTTTAATTCATGGTTAAAAAAATGTTTATCAAAACACCTTTAATAGCTTCCTAATAATTGCTATTGCTTAAATGCACTGAATAAAATGTAATCATCACATAATTTTAATCCAATTATAAATGACAAATAGCTCACGATACTGTGAAAAAAATAAAACAAAGGAATTGTTTCTATTTTTTTCTAATAGTCTGTACTATAGAAATGTGCTACAATACTACAGTACTAGACTCAGTATGGTTGTACTATTGCTCCTGGAGCACATAGAACTTTCCAGATGTCCTAGTCCAAAAACAAACAAAAAACCAACAGGCCATATGCTGGTTGGAAGAGACTCATAATTAGAGGAGGAAGTTTTTTTCAAGACATTGCATATTCCTCATCTGTTTATTTCTGACTCTAAAATTTACTAAGGAAAGCAACTTAGGCCAGAGTACTTCACTTCTAAAACAAACAAACAAACAAATGGAGGCACAACTTTATCTAAAATTATAACCTGGACTCCTAACTGGCATCTTCCTCTCTGACAAGCATTACATTTAAGCTGTTAAATCTCAGACAGACATCAGATCAGCTAAAGAATTTGGAGCTACTTGTGGAACACTTTTGGTAGCTATATAATTCTGCCCACCTTTTTAGCAGGTGTAAAATGCTTTCCTTAATCTTTTTCCTTAGTGCCTCTCTTTTCTATTGCCTCCCACCCCAACTAAAAATGGCGGATACATGTAAAGAAAACTATCCAAGCATTCCCCTCCCACTCACCGCCCTCACATCTTCCGTTATTTTTTCCCCAGATTAAGCAATGAAACACTCAGGCAAAATGGTTAAAATGGGCAATGAAGTAAGAAACCTGAGTTTGAATCCAGCCTATGCAACCTACTATGGCCTTGGACAAAGTATATAACCTCATTGAAACTCAGTTTCCTCCTATGCAAAATGAGGATTATATCTACTTAATGAAGTTGCTGGAGGGATTAAGCAAGAAGAAAGCCAAATACACAAAGACAAATACTGCTTGGTTCCACTCATACATGGTACCTAGAATAGTCAAATTCATGTGACAAAAAATAGAATGGTGGTTGCCAGAGGCTGGGGGGGGAAGAGGAAATAGGGAGTTATTTAATGGGTATGAAGTTTCAGTTTAGAATGATGAAAATGTTCTCGAGATGGATGGTGGTGATGGTTGCAAAACAATGTCAAGGTACTTAATGCCATTAAAATGTACACCTAGGGGCGCCTGGGTGGCTCAGTGGTGGAGCATCTGCTTCTACCTTAAGCTCAGGGCGGGATCCAGAGGTCCAGAGTCCTGCATCAGGCTCCCCAAGGGGAGTCTGCTTCTCCTCTGCCTATGTCTCTGCCCCTCTCTCTAGGTCTCTCATGAATAAATGAATAAATAAATAATATTTTTAAAAAATAAAATAAAATGTACACCTAAAAATCGTTAAAATGGCAATTTTTTTCATATATATGTTATCATGATAAAAAAAGAAAAAAAAGAGAAGAGTCTATCATTAATCCATATCAAAGGACTTTCCCTTCCTTAGAGTGAGGTACAAAAGGGAAAAAAAAAAAAATCAAAAAAACCTTTCCTTTCCGTATTGCTATTTCAGCACTGCAAACTGAAGCTAACCGGCAAAGGAAGAGAGAAGAGTTCATTGATCAAAGAGCCTAAACCTTCACAAATTAAAAATTCAAACTACTCTAAATCCCAAACTAATTAATTTATATAAAACAAAAACATAAGATTTCAAACAAATACCAGATTTTATTTATAATGTAGCATTTTTTTGGAGTTGTATTTGTGTAAGATTAAGATTGTGTTTAACTGGGGCGCCTTGGTGGTTCAGTTGTTGAGCAGCCAATTCTTGTTTCGGCTGGGGTCATGATCTTGGGGTCCTGGGACAGAGCCCCACGTGGGGCTCTGCACTCACTGGGCAATCTAATCTAGGATTCCCATTCTCCCTCTGTCCCTTCGCATCCCCAAGATTCATGCAGGCACGTGCGTGCTCTCTCTCTAAAACAAAATAAGGAAGTCTTTAAAGGAAAAAAAAAGAAAGATTGTGTTTAACTCACAATATAATATTTTTCACTTAACCAAAGTATTGACATAAACTGTAAACCAATATCTAATCCGTGATTCTCTGTTGAATCAAATCGATACACAAGCCTTCATAAAATATATATGAACCTCTTATTTTTTATTTTTTTTATTTTTTTGAGAGAGAGAGAAAGGGAGTGGGGAAGGAGGGGAAGAGAGAATCTTAAGTAGGCTCCATACCCCAATCTCTCATTTTAAATGAGGCAGCTATAGTATAATTAAAGATACATTGACCCTGGAACCCAAACAATCTAACTACGGCTCAGTTCTGCCACATATTATCTCTATCTTCCTAGCTGGGTAAGTCAATTTCCACCTAAAAATCTCAATAGGCAATGACAATTATCACCTATCTCAATTATGAGATTTAAGTAATACAAGGTACATTTAAATACCTTGAAACTATAAAATATACTTCTGTTCATATTATTAAATTTGTTGAGACACAAAGGAGATTTTCCATCCAAAATTCATATTAAAAATATACACATGGGGAGCCTGGGTGACTCAGTCAGTTAAGCAACAAACTCTTAACTTCAGGTCAGGTCATAATCTCAGGGTCGTGGGATCCAGCCCTGCATCAGGCTCTGTGCTCAGTGTGGACTCTGCTTGAGATTCTCTCTCTCCCTTTGCCCCTCCCCCAGCACTCACACACAGGTATGCACTCTCTCTAAAATAAATTTTATTCATTTATTTTTTTATTTTTTAAGACTTTTTAAATTTGTTCATGAGAGACACACAGAAAAAGAGGTAGAAGCAAAGGCAGAGGCAGAAGCAGGCTCCCCGAGGGGAGCCCAATGCAGGACTCGATCCCTGAAATCCAGGATCACACCCTGAACTGAAGGCAGATGCCCAACCACTGAGCCACCCAGGCACCCCTCTAAAATAAATTTTAAAACATATATATTTAAAAATATACATGCATTTCTGAGTAATATGACTAGGTAATCACCTGTAGTCCTAAAATTTACAAAATGACCACTAAATGCCCACATTATAGAAAACTCTTCTTTAGAAATTACATAGTAATTAATCCTCAGTAATATCAAAACATTGAGGAGAAAATAAACTAGGTGTAGGGATTTTATGTTGCAATATATTTATAATAGGTTACATCCTTAATTCATTTATTCCACAAATATCTAATCAGAATTCCACACACTACTAAGGAGTGGAATACATTGGAGAAGATGATGCCATAGTTCTTGTCCTCAGGGAGATTCCAATCTAACTAGGAGATAAGGCATTAAACAAAACATTATCAAATAATTCATTAATTTATGACATATTTGAAAAGAAAAAGGAAAGGTTGCAATAAGAGCATAGAATAAGGGTGTCTAGGGATGCCTGGATGGCTCAGCGGTTTAGTTCTGCTTTCTGCTCAGGGCGTGATCCTGGAGTTCAGGGATCGAGTCCCGCATCTGGCTCCCTGAGGGGAGCCTGCTTCCTCTCCCTCTGCCTATGTCTCTGCCTCTCTCTCTGTGTCTCTCATGAATAAATAAATAAAATTAAAAAAAAAAAAAGAATAAGGGAGTCTAATCCAACCTGGGAAATTTATGAGAAATAATTATATCAGTTGTACCATCCTTTGTCAATACAATAGGTTTTAAGTGTTCAACAAATCTTAGCTATTTCTATCAATGTTATTATAAAAGCCATATGCTCTAATGTCCTTATTGGAACAAGTGCATCCTTGGGGTTCAGGAAATGACAGTCAATCTTATTACCTAGGAAACCCAGATAAACTAGACCCACCACTCAATTCCTCAGTAAAAAAACAAAACCAAGCTCTGGGAGTAAGCTAGAACCAGTGACTGGTTGTATTCTATTAAGCTAGGGTCCTTATCCCAAATTTGACTCATATTTTATATATCCTTGAGTAATTATGCTGATGCTGACAGGTTTCCTCAATTATAGTTGAGACCTGTCTGAAATGCTCTAACCCCAAATCTTCTCATGACTGATACTTTAAATATTAATCAGGATTCTGCCTAAATGTTTCCTTCTCCAAGAACCTTCCCCTGACCACCCAGTCTAATGCAGCCTCTCAGTCGCTCTCTATATTACCCTATTTTACTACTACTTTTTTTTTTTTAGCACTTACGACTATCTGAAATTGCCTACTGTATTTATTTACTTATTTATTGTTACATGTTTTTCCTTCAAACTTGAAAGTAAATCCCATGAAAGAAGCAGACCCATTGTATTCTCTCCATATCCTCAAGATACATCTTCCTTAAAAAAAAAAAAAAAAAAAAAAAAAAATCTTCCTTGCCAAAGATCTTAAGTTTCGTTCAGGCAGCTCGGGTACAAGGGAGCAAGGTTTCCAATCCAGAGGATGAAGATGACTGACTTAGGCCAATTATGGTAATCCCATTACCTTTGCCAGTAATTGGTTTAGGATAGGGAATTTTACAATTCTCTTCAATAAGGCATAAGAAGATATCTGCTAATCAACTTCAAGAAAAGGTTTTCCTCCCTGATTAATGAGACACGAAAAGGAAAAGCCTTGCCCTTCCTTCTGCATTTGACTTGGTCGTATGAGGAAGTGATACTGGGAATATAATATGTTGATGAGAGAGAAACCACGAGGAATGGCACAGAATCGGAGCTTGAACCCTGATATTCCTGAGTGACTGAATCAACTCTGAAACTATCTCTTCCAGACATCCTGCTGTGTGAGATTTATTTTTAAGCACTGATCAAACCATTTTCTATCTCCTGTCTTAATATCTGCCACCAAAAGCATGATAAACTCTTAAGCCTCTGTTTCTTCTGTAACATTAACAAAAGATGGCACCTAAGGTCTAGTGAATTCTTGAAGGGATTAAATGGGAGCAATGCAAGTAATGGATCAAACACAAACAAAATACTCAAATGACAATTAATAGTAAAGAATAACTTTCTATGACAAAACTCCACAAACTCTTTATGAAGTATTTAGGATTTTCTTATTTTACAGAAAATATTTATTTTAATTCTATTTAAATAAAATCATTTTCAATTGAACAATTCATTTACCTAGCTTTCTTCTATCGATAAAGTAGCTTTGGTTCTTTCTCAGGTTTGAATAGGTAAATAAAAGGAGAATCAAGCCAAAAATCAGATCACTAAAGAAAAAGAACCATATAGGGGTTCTGGGTGGCTCTGTCAGTTAAGTATCTGCCTTTAGCCCTGGTCAGGATCCTGAGATCAAGCCCTGCAACAGGATCCCTGCTCAGTGTGGAGTCTGCTTCTCTCTCTCTGTCCCTCTCCCTGCCCATGATCCCTCTCCTTCCCTTTCTCTCTCTCTCAAATAAATACAATCTTAAAAAGAAAGAAATAAAGAAAAAGAACCATATTAGTTTCAGGCAAGAGTCTGTTCTTAACATCAACTCCTCTTAACTTACATGGACAGAGCCACATATAAATTTTCATCTACTATTCTTACCTTCACAAGTATTTCATCAGCATTTTAATATGGTTTAGATTATACTAATTAATAATTAAACTATATTAGTTATTAAAGCTATATCATATTTACAATTACAAAAAAATCTTTAAAAATAGGAAAGAAAATAAAGGGTTATACTTCAATCTCTACAATTTTTTCTGTGAACTATTTGTATGATATGCCACAAAGCAAAATTAATACAGAAGATCAAAAATAGAATATAGCCAGGTCAGTGGTTCTAGCTTACTCCAAGCTGAACTGGGATTTGAAATGTTAACGATGGCTCATTACTACTGGAAAGATGTTTCGGGTCCTACGTGAAATAGAATCATCAAAATTCTTTTTTTTTTTTTAAAGATTTATTTATGTATTTATTTATCATAGACAGAGAGAGAGAGAGCGAGAGAGAGGCAGAGACACAGCAGGAGGGAGAAGCAGGCTCCATGCTGGGAGCCAGGATCGCGCCCTAGGCCAAAGGCAGGCGCCAAACCGCTGAGCCACCCAGGGATCCCGAATCATCAAAATTCTTAAAGTAAAATGTCAAGGTAGTTTCATCATTACTAAAAAGTGACAGCAACTTAAGTTACTCTTTTAAAAATGAACAAGAAGTGAGTATTAGTTCTTTCATTGCATTGAACTGTCCAGGTGCTTCTGAGTCCAAATACATTTTTAGTTCTGTCAATATTACAGTAACATTATTAGCTCCACTTTCCAAAAATCTTTCACTATTAACCTACTCTGACAAAAATTACCAGTTACCCATTATGACCAAACAAATTTATTTGGGCAGCCTGTAGGGCTATTAAAAGTCACCTGGAAAAACTCTGTTATTCCCTAGGTGGACCATTTTTCCACCTGTTTTTCAATGTCCTCACAGAGTGAATAAGTTATACAGTTTGGGGAAGAATAGTAGAACAGCCTCTACTATTTCTCTAATATTACTGAAAACAAGCAGGACATAAATTTTGGTGAACAGTTCTTTGGATCGTTTATGGTAGAATATATGGGGTTTTGGTATAATTGTTAAGTAACTTGCACAGTCCTAGTTATATTAAGCTATATACATACACTGATATGTAGATGTTAAATAGGCAAAATATATACAAAATCAGATAAGCAAAGTTTAAAATCTAAATATAAGTACTTATTTTTTATTCCAAACTCTCTTCAGATATTAACAAATACATCTTATTCTATTGCTCCAATGTTATTTTAAGACCTTCCCTAGGGAAACAATACGTTGTTAATAAGATTAATATTTTAGCACATTTACAGAGGCTCACATATTACATACAAACCAACAATATGTCTCCGGTATGCAAACGTTTCATGTCATTCCCATACCAATGCCAAAGCAAATGTACACACAATAGAGAATATATCTACATACTCCAAAATAAAATGTAATTATCTTCAACACGTATTTTTAAGTTATGCAGTCCAAGAAGTATTATCATGTCTTCTAAGTCCAGTGCATTAATTCTCAATCCTATACCCCAACATTAATGTAACAGCTGTAATCTCTCTAGAAGAAGATTCTAAATTCAAAATTATTTTTTCCCAAATTTTACTTTTAACTGTTAGGTTGAAATGTTAATAAACTGCAACCTGGGTATTTCAACCCCTGCCCACAGTGTACGTTTTAATTTTAAAATAATTCTATTGGGACACCTGGGTGGTTCAGTGGTCGATGTCTCCCTTCAGGTCAGGGCATGATCCTGGAGTCCTGGGATCGAGTCCTGCATGGGGCTCCCTACTCAGTGGGGTGCCTGCTTCTCCCTCTGCCTATGTCTCTGCCTCTCTCTCTGTATCTCTCATGAATAAATAAATAAAATCTTAAAAAATAATAATAATTCTATTTTCTAGTAATAACTGAAAATGTGACATACATTTGGTCCTCTACTACAGAGAGACTAAAATCTAATGATATTTTTTTTTCTAATGACATTTTCATCCTGATTTGGTTTTATGTAGCAAACTACCTCTAAAGCCTGGAAATAAACCTTTCCTTTTTTCTTTCACAGCACTGAAAAAATACATTACAGTATTAATACCATTTCTAAGAGCTAAAAATAAATCACTGGTTAAACAACACTAAAATTTTACTCTCAATATCTTACATATTTTTTTCTCTAGACTTGTTCCTTCAAAAAAGTTGGATTTTAGATTCTTCTACAATAATGGAAAAGAGACAAATCAATAGAAAAACTCTCATAGCTAAGATGACATTTTAGATACATGTTATTTCGTATTTTGAAGGAAACATCCTGGGGATAGGGAAGGGTAGAGTCAATTTAATACAGAAAATTTCATTCCCAAAAAAGCACTCCTTCACTAGTTTTAGAAATCTTGATTTAACGGTTAACTGCCCAATCAATCAAGTTTCTTTTTTCTTTTTAAAAGATTTTATTTATTTATTCATGAGAGACACAGAGAGAGAGGCAGAGACATAAGCAGAGGGAGAAGCAGGCACCCCATGGGGAGCACGATGAAGGACTGGATCCCAATCCCCAGACTCTGGATCATGACCTGAGCCAAAGGCAGACTCTCAACCAGAGTCACCCAGGCGTCCCCCAATCAATCAAGTTTCTAAAGAGATTTGCATTACTTAATTTGTCTTAACTTTACTTCCTTCACAAAGGAAGGAAGAAAAAAATTTTATAATTTCTTTAGGTGAGTGACAATAATAAAAACAGGGAATAAGGTGATGCTGGCAGATACCAATCCCTACAATCGCTCTATTATATGGAGTAGTATTTAAATGTTCATTAGACTTACCCATTTAAAAATGAGCATATGGTATCTGTTTCTTGGGATACTCAAGTAAAAGATTCATAACTGAAAAACCAAAGTTACTTTTCAGAGCCCCAGGTAAGATGCATACTTTGATTTCTCGAGTTTCTCACAAGTTTACTTAATATGATGTCACTGTTTGGTATGTGTATCTTATGTCTAACTTTGCTTTATAGAAGATTCCTATTTCTGTGCTATTACATAATTTTAAAAGATGCCGTTAGTTTAATACGAGCAGTATCACCACTCATCTATTTACAGGTGCCGGTTATTCTTTCTGTGGCAATGTGGGACACTGAATGGATTAAACTCAAGCAACGTTTCATACAGTAATCGTTCACAGCTACAATGTCTAATTTCAAAACTTAAGTGGTCAAACAAAATTCCAGAAGAAAAAATCTGAAGAAACAAGCATTCTTCATTATTTTAGGCTTCTAACTTTCACTCCTAACAGGTCCACGCATTGCCCACACCACACACAGATCTGCAATCTGTCAAACTGAAAGGTGTAAGCATCAAGGTGCACCACGAGTTGAGAATTCCTATGTGATCAAATCTTTAAAGTCTGTTATATCTGATTATGTAATACTGCTCCCTAAACCTGTAGCATCCTACCCTAGATCAGGAAAGCAACCTGGTATACTGAAAAAATATATCTTTCAGCTTTAACTACAAGTTCTAAAGGTAGAGAAGTCATTTTTGGAAATCTAGCTAGCAAGGTGTCCCTGGGTAAGTTACTTAACTAGTCTGAGTTTTAGTTTTCTTATTTCTTTAATGGAGGAAAAAATTACTATGTTGCAGAATTATTGGGAGAATTATAGAAAATATACATAAAATGCTGAACACAGCAACTGACATATAGAATGAGAAACAAATAATATTTGTTGCCATTGGCTGTTTTTGAAATACAACTAAGCTAGATAATGTGGGACTCAAACGTCCAAAGTCCCACAGAGATTTTGGGGGAAAAAAAATTTTGGAGATTTGGGGGGAAAAAAAATCCACACTGAAAAGAAATTCCTTTGAGTCTAACATCTTCATTTATTTATTTGGTGCTTTCAATATTTGAAGGCATTATCCTTAATGTCAGGGACACTTAAGAGAGGAAATGAAAAGTATCATCCCTTGCCCTCAAAAAACTTACATTTTAGAGGAAGCTAGACATTAAACAAGCAATTACATAGTTACTTAATTATAATTGTGATCAGTGTTACAAAGAAAACCCGCTAAAGGGGGGAAATGACCTAACAGAATCAGAATTTAAATTTCTATGTAAACATCCCACCTCCCACCGAGGGGTTTCAATCACTCCTTCTATAATTAAAACTAATCTAACTCTTTGTAGAGACTTGATTCCTCTGGTCTTTAACACAACAAAACAGGGGTGCCCGGGTGGCTCAGTCAGTTAAGTGTTCAACTCTTCATTTCAGCTCAGGTCGTGATCTCAGGGTCATCAGATGGAGCCCAAGCATTGGGCTCTGGGCTGGGCGTGAAGCCTGTTTAAGATTGTCTTTCCCCCCTCTCCCTCTGCCCCTCCTCCCCACCCCTCTCTCTTAAAAAGAAAAAAAAAAAAATAAAACAACAAAATAAGCAATTAACCTTTGGCCGTTTTTATATTCAGAACTGTGTATTGAAACTATAGCTACTGGATAAAACCTACAAATTAATTTCAAGTATTCTTCACAGTAAATTCTTAGTGAAACACAAAGCAGAAACATAATAACATAGGTAAGCACTTGTCAGCTCTCAGCCATGAACTCATTAGAAAACACATTTCCTGATAGATTATAAACCAGTATTTTCATACGCATGCCATTATTCATAACTCAATTTTTTCAGAATGTTTTTATTAAAATAAAATATTTACATCTTTAATACTGAAAAACAAGTTATTTCTGTGATTTTTAAGATCAGAAAAATTCTAACCTTCTTACTAAAGGAGAATTCTTTGCTCAAGTACCTTTTAAAATGTGCCACCTTAAATTTTCTTCTTCTTTTTTTAAAATCTGGTAACATCTACTTTAAAGATAACTTCAAAATTCCTATCTTCGGAAGTTAGCACACTGTTGTAGAATAGTGCCATTAAAGTCCCAAGTGAACAATAAAGGAGAACACTGAGTGATCAGATCAACTCTCCCATCAAAATGAAACTAAGTTTATTCTATAAAATGGAATCTACCTCAGTGTTTGTCTTAGATTCAAACAACATTCACTCAGAAACTGATGTAACAACAATTAACCCAGAACGACTGTCAATTCCCCAAAAGTGGCCTCTTCATCTATATTTAGTTCATAAGGCAAACTAGTCCAGGATTCCCGCTGCCAATTATAATGAATGGAAGAAATATATTTAAATCAAATAGCACCATCTAGCAGAACCCTCACCACTTTGCTTTCAAGAGGAGATATCACTTGGTGTTCGGTTTGGTAGACTGGACAGCATAAGTGGCAGTTATTTGTTTTCAGGACAGGATCACAGAATTAGGCTAGAAAGGACCACAGACCCAACACATTCTCATCACATTATCATCTTCATTATCATTAAAAAAAAAAAAAAAAAAAAACTTTTTTTTCTTACAAAGTTACCAGGATACAGACTAGATCCAACCATTCCTGGGAGTGTAACCAAAATCCAAACAAAATTACTCTGATTCTCAAATTGCAGCAACCGCCTCCAAATGCCTGAATACATTTCAATCCCTTCACTCTTAGCGATAGGAAATCCCAATACTCTGTAATCATTAAAACATCTTGTTTTTCATCTTATCAGGTGGGTTATGCAGCCAAATGATTAATGCACATAAACTGAGCTGTTATTTCAAAACTTCAGTTCTAGTAACTGCTATTTCTTCATCAGGCTGTCTTGCTTGTCTTTTGTATATTTCACAGCCCATCAACTAGTTCCTAAGCGTAGCTCCTCGGAAAATACCTCTGGAAAAAACCAAACCAAACCAAACTAGCATCTCTCCGTTACATTTTTTTGTTTGTTTGTTTTGCTACAGCAAGGCCTGCCACCCCTAAATCTTATGGGAATTGTGTGTTGCTGCCAACACGAAGACTAGGAAATGTTCCCATCCCTAGGGCACAAGAAACTTTTCAGACGACTACCAAGTGCCTAGAAGCAGGAGGGAAACGCGCCTGTCGGAGTGTGAGGTTTTTATTTACGCAGCTATTTCCATGCGCAAGGTAAGCAAAGTAGCTCCCGAGAGATGCTCTCACTTTCCCGCAGCGCGAACCCCTCGCGGAGGCGGGGCGGGGCGCGGGCGCGGGGCCTCAGCCTCGGGCGGGGCGGGGCGGGGCGAGGGCGAGGGCGGGGACGGGGGCGGCGGGAACCCCGACCCGCGGCGCGCAGAGCCGGGCTCTTCCTCGGGGGGCACCGCCGCGGTTCGCTCTCGTTTTTAGTAACAACCCAATCCCCGTTACAAGTACGTGAGCACAGCAGCAAGCGGCCGCGCTTCGCAGCGCGCCGCGACCGCGGCAGCATCCCGGCCGGGAGGGCTCCGTCCCCGCCCGCCTCCCGGGGCCCCAGCCGAGCCCACACCTGTGTCTGCCCCCCGCCCCCGGCGCCCCCCCCCCGCGGCCCCAGCCAGCCCTGCCCCCGCCCGCCGCCGCAGCGCCCGGACCCCCACGCCGCCGCCCCGCGGGGGCCCCCCGCCGTCCCCGCGGCCCCCGGCGTCTGCGAGGCACCAAGTCTCCAAAAAAAGTTCTCGGGCCGCGGCGGAGAGTGGGGCGTGCCGGCCGGGGGCAGGAGCTGCGGCCCGCCCCGGCGCCTCCCGCCTCCCGCCGCCCGCCCGCACGCTCGGCCTCCCCGGGAACCCGACCCGTCCCGGGCCCCCAAACTTCAGCGGCGCCGCCGGCGCCCACCAGCCCGCCCCGCGGGGCACCGGGCACCGCGGCCGCCCGCAGCCCCTCCGCGCGCCGACAGCCCGACGCCCGCACGCGCGTCTCCGCGCCCCGCGGGGCCCCGCTCGGCCGCTCCGCGCCCCGCTTCCGCCCGCCGCGCGCCCGGCACCGCCGCCCTCGCCTCGCCTCGCCTCGCCTCGCCTCGCCTCGCCTCGCCCGCGATCCCGACCGCGAAGCCCGGCGCCGCGCCGCTCCCGCCGCTCCCGCCGCCCGCCGCGCCCGCCCTCCGGACGCCCCCGCCCCCGCCGCGAGCCCCGCTCCGCGCAGCTGCGCCCTCCCGCCCTCCCCGCCGCCCTGGGCAGCGCGCCGGGTCCCCGCAGCCCCGGACCCCGGCTCTAAAGTTACTTTGCGCGGAGGCGAGCCCGCGGGTTATTCCCCCGTCACCCAAACAAGTTTCCCTCCGCCGCAGCAGCGCCGCCCCCGCCCGCCCGCCCGCAGCCCCCCGCGGGCACCTCCCGGGAGGCAGCCGCTCCCCGCCCCGCGCGCCCCCAGCCTCGCGCACCCCTCCCCCTGCCGGCGCACCCCCGGCTCTCCCCGGGCCGAGAGCGTCTGGGTCTGCGTGTCTCCGAGAGTGTGCGAGTGCGTGCGTGTGTGTGCGCGCGTGTGCGGGCGGAGGTGGGTGAGAAGCGGAGACACTTACTTCTCCCGGGCCTGGCTGTCGGACGGGACGGCGCTGCTGTTACTCTTGCCTTTGCCGTACATGCTTGTGCCGAGAGCAGCTCCCACTGTCACGCACCTGTCAACCCATCACAGCCTCCCCGGGAACAGCCCCGTCCCCATGGCGACCCACGCAGCCACCCCCACCATTGGCCGCCCCACGCCGGAGCTCCGCCCCCTTCGCCCGGGCAACGCGCGAGACTGACAGCCCTCCCCTCCCTCCGGCCCGCCGGGCGCGCGGCGGCGGCTCCAGCCTGAGCGGCAGGCTCCTCCCTCCCTCCCTCCCGGGCGCCCTCCCTCCTTCCCGCTCCCTTCTCCTCCCTCCTCCCGCTCCCTTTCCCCCCTCCCCCTCCGAACCCCGGCGCAAGGGGGGAATTAGAAACTGCTCTAGAAGGATTTTAAACAACTGGCTGTTCCCTCCGCCGCCGCGCCTCCCCCCGCGCCGCCCGCGCTCGGCTCCTCACTGGAGAGAAGGCGCCGGGAGGAGGGGAAAGTGCGGCCTGGAGTCGCCGGGAGGAGCCGGCGGAGCTGGAGCCGCGGCGGCCCCAGACTTCGGGGCGCCCGGCGGCTGGGCGGGCAGACCTGCGGCCCCAGCCTTCGGGGGAGCCCCCGCCCGCCCCCGGCCCCGCGCCCCTGCTGCCTGCGACCCGCGCCCCTACCCTGGGGTGACCTCTGCCGCCCGCAGCCCTGCTCCCTGGGGTGTCGCCCCCCCCCGCCCCCGCCCTGCTCCCAGGGGCCCGGCTGGCGAGGGACGGTCGCGCGGGTCCCTCGACCTCGTGCGGGAGCCTCCGGGGCGCCTCGCCTTTCCTCCCGGGGAGGGCCTGGGCCCCGGCGCCGCGGGGGTGGCGTCGCCTCGCCCCGGGGGCCGCGCCCTGCCTCCCCGGGGAACACCCGGCCTCGGGCCTGCCTCGCCTCCCCCGGGGTGCGCCTCCTCCCCGGACGGCGGGCCCCGCAGCCCCGACCCCCGGCGCCCGCGCAGCAGCTCCCCGGCCGGGCCGGGCCGGGCCGGGCCGGGCGCCGCAGGACAGGGCTCCAGGCATCCCCACCTGCTCTGCTTTTCCAGCCTTGCTCGGGCGATGCCCACTTTTGCCAACCTTCGAAGTAGAAAGGGCCACTAAAGGCCTTTAAAGACACCCCTGCCCTCGTCCATCGGAGTAGGCCCCAGCCCTCCTCCAAGGTGGGCAAAGTTGTGCCACAGCAGACAGGCTTGCCTAGGAATATTTCAGGATCAAAGCCCCTAATCCCATTTCAATAGATGTGCAGAAAGTTTTCGAGAGACACAATCTGGCTCCCGATAGAACTCCATCCTTTATCTTGTGGAGATCCTTGGATGCAAAATCAGACAGAGTGCAAATGGGGTTAGAAAGAAGACATGGGCATCAAATAGGGAATGACAGAGGAAGAGGGGTTGCAGGTGGGGGTCAGACTGAGGAGACATCAGGAACAGATGAATAGACATGGAACGGCTATGGGAGGGAGGGAAAACAGGATGTAGATTGGGAGAGCTACCTTTCTATTTCTCACATAGAGGTTTACGCTTTTAGTAGTAGCACCCTAAAAATGCACATGGAGCTATAGGGATAAATGGAATGGAAAGAAATGGGTTTATATGGCCAGCCACAGCAAATGACAGGAATGAAACAACAACAGAAGGTTAAGGAAGGGCAGTTAGTAAGAAAGAGACTGAGAAAAGGGGTTGGTAACCAAACATAAATCAAAACCTGGGGGAAAATGAAAAAGGGACTGCTATTCTAGTGTTAGAGAATTTTTTTAGTTGGAAAAAGTAAAAAGATAGGAAAGAATAAAAGATGTAAGATTAAATGAAGAAAACAATATGATAGCAAAAGAAGATGGCAAAAACAATAGAGGACTGACATTATGGTAGAAAGACTCAAGCAAAATAAAAGTGTCCTTATTAAAAAGACAAAAATCCATCCCATGGAAGTGAGGATGAAGAAAATGAAAAAAAAAAAAATCACATAGGCTTAAGCTGATTAGTTTCCATGAGAAGTCATTTGTCATTTCTATTTCAAAATCCCTCTTTCAGTTTACAGTGAACCACAGTGATTTGGTGGTGGAGACATGGCATTCATGGACTCAGAAAGAAGTAGTGATGCTGAGTGAGTAAGTCTTTTGATGAACTTCTGCTCAAAATGTTCAGATAGGGATAAGGCTACCACTGTTTATAGACTCTACCTTCAGAGTTACCATATGTCATTTGTTGTTCAGTTATCAATCTCCATTGGCTTTAACCCAGAAAATTATCAGCATCTCAAGGATCATGACCCATAGAATACTCCCTAAAAGTGACGCTTACAGAATGTTGTCAAGGACAGAGCTATGGCAGCTGCTAATCCATGCTCCTGCCCACACTTGGACTAAGGTAAGTTTTCCATTAAAGGCCAAGAGTAGGCTTTGTACTGTTATCTAAATAACAAATTAGTTCTCATCCTTGCACTGGTATTGAGGTTCTCTATTGTTCTTAGTCATGGCACATTAGAATTACCCTAGAAGGATTTATTTTTAGTTGGCTTTTGTTTAAAATACAAGATCTGGGACCCCCCACCCCAAACCAACTCACTAAGAAATTTTGTGGATGGACCCAGGCATCTGTTATTTTTTGTAAGCTCCAGGCGATTCTTTTGTGTAACTAGGGCTGCTTAACTCTGCTCTTCAGTATCTACTTATAGACAGACAATGGGCACCATCAGATCTCAGAACAAGATTCTTAGGTTGTGGTTTACATAGCAGATGACCCTCCCCATGTAAGGCATTAAGGCATCTTTACAGTGGACTTTACTTTCTATCCAGTGAGCCAATAAATTTGTTAATAGGATGAAAAAGTACGACCACATGTGTTCTTATAGTACAGGACCACAAGTAGCTATGGTTTAATGTACTGTTTCCTAAGGAGAAAGGAAAACAAAGAGAAAACGAGAGAGGCTATTTCCTGTCTACTGCTGCAATTTATTCATTTGATTAGTTTTTACTCAGATTTATTACATGGAAGAGTCCTTTGAGTAATGGCATATTTTCTGGTATTTAAAAAATAAATAATAGATCTGCCCAGTAGGGTATGGAATTCAGAACAATTTGGTCTTAGTGTCTAGAAAGAATAAAATGCTGAAAGATCTTAGTTCTGAACTTGCCAAGTTAATGTCACTTAACTTCACAAGACTGTTATTATCCAACAAATATACCAAGTGAAAACATGACTATTCTATACATGGTAACCTTAAAGCTTCAGTGGTAGTCAAATCAATTATCACTAAAACATCTCAGCAGCTATCTGAACCATCTCTGTTTTATTTTCCTCCTAATGTTTACACATGTAAGTAAAATGCTTCTTTGCCCTTGTTCAAATTATTTTGAGTACAAAGAGTGTTCTTTGCATCAGCAACTGTATCTCATGGGGCCAATATTGTAATTAATGAGATTTGAAACACATATTCACAGCCAAATTTGAGATCCCAGATACAGAATTGAAGATCCATTGTTTTGTTTGTTTTCATTTTTTAAGAAAGGGGAAGATAGGAGATTTAAATCTTCTTGTAAAGAACCATAATATATTTTTTAGAAGTTACAGTTTTGTTTTTTAACCTCACACATAAGGCTGATTAATTTTGGGGGGCTGGATTTAGGGTAGGGGAATACTGGCTAGCTGAGCCACCAAAATGAAACATTTGCATTTGAGGTTGATTTTTTCTTTTTACCTTATTCATTCAGATACAGAACACCACAGTTAATCATTAGGTCTTTCTTCTCCTACCCTTGTTTTGTTTGTGTACATATGTACAATCTTCTCTTTTTGGAACCTGCATCTTATTCTTAGAAGAAGTCTTTATCAATTTAAAACAGGCAGTGTGTTATACCACCCTGCTAAAGCTCTAGATTGACTATACATTTCTTTGGTCTTAATTTTTTCTGTAAAACGTTAAGTTTAATAACGTCCTTATTCTTATAGTGCATGGAACTTCAGAGAAGATTTTCCTTTGCTATATAGAACAAAGAAACTACCTCTTTATGTGTAAATGGAAACTAATGATGATTTAATTATTTGCATCACATAGAATACTTAGCATGTTAACGTTAAAAAGAAAAATGTTTAGGGGCACCTAGCTGGCTCAGTCAGTAGAGCATGAGACTCTCGATCCCCAGGTTGTGAGTTCTAGCCCCACATTGGGTGTAGAGATTCTTTGAAAATAAAATCTTTAAAAAAAGAGAGAGAGAGAGAGAGAGAGAGAGAGAGAGAGAGAAAACATTTAAAGTAGAAAATATTTATTTAGAAAAATTAAAATAAACTATTTAAACATTAAAATTCATAAAAGTAATTTTTTTGTTTTGGGGTAATTTTTCCAAAGGACAAAATTTTTCTATTACTTGTTTGTTTCATAAACTAATTAGTTTATAAAAAAAATGTTACATTCATACCACTTTTTCATTTCAAATCATTTAACAGATACCCATCTATTAATACTTAATATATCCCTATTAATTGGATTTTCCTAACCAGCTTTTTAAATTGGGTAAACTGAGTCATAGAACGATTTATTAGCATGATTTGATCCATAAAGAAAACAGAAATAGTTCCAGGATGAGAACTCTGTGTTCCTGGCTGACAGTCCTGTTCTCAGACCACGAAGCCGCACCTCTTTCTCTCAAAAGTGACTATTCCACAGAGGAATGTGAGCAAGCTCTGAGATGTTTGTCACTCAAACTACCATATGAAACTTCACTCCCAGGCAGAAGAGACTAGCATGCTTAGGTTCACAAACTGCTTACATGCCATGTACCAAAATAATTCAATGAACAGAGTCATTACAACAGTAACACTATGCGATGTGGTCTCTTATATCAGAATAATAAATGAAATGGGGCCTCAAATTAACAGTATTTGACACTGTTATTGGTGTAACATCAGTTAGTCTGAAGCAATGACTGTTTTCTTAACCTATTGCCCTAGATTTTAAAATCCTAACTTAGCTATTCATAAACATTTACCAATGGGTTAGGAGAGACAGTGTACAGAACTACTGGTTCTAAACAGTTCCATCTCTCTAGAGTGCCTAGTCTTTTTTAGCACCATCAAGATTTGAAATTCAGTAACTTGGAAAAAATAGAATAATCCTGTTACAAAAAATTGTACATAAGCTGAAGATGATGAAAAGTGAAAAAAGTAGGGCTACCATGTATTGCAATTTCACACACTTTAGCACATTTTGCAAAACAAATTCCAAGTGTTGCAGTATTCACTGGCTGGATTTTTGTCATTAAATGTTGAAAGTTATGTAATAGGAAGTGTGCCAAAGAGTGTTCTTCATTCAAAAGTATTACTATATTTTTTTAGTGCATTCCTAAATCTTCACAATGGTTTTTCACCTACTAAGGTTATGCCAATATGATGTCTTTGCACTCTTGGATTTGACAAAAGACTCAGTCTCAAGAAAGAGGCTTGCAACATTCATGCAGTGTCATTTCCTTCTGTTGAAAATAGAAACATGGGGGTGGGGGGGGACTACTACATTTGTTTTTCATAATTTTCCAAAATAATTGGGTCCTCTCAATGAAGTATGGCAAAAAAAAAAGGAAGGTGACAAATTATTGCCACTATTACATTTTGTTTATCTTGAAATAGTTTTGAGTAATAAGGAGTTAGGATACATTTTTAACTTCTTTAGCTGTTTTAAAAACATAATTTAAGACAAGTGCTGACTATGGCCTTTGCCAGTATTAAGGTATATGGTAGATATAGTCTTAACTAAGGTCATGTATACTTGCCAAAGATATAGAACATACTTCAAATATTTTATTTGGGAATACCCAAAAAGTCTTTGAAACCAATGGCTCCATCCTATATATTGCAATACCTAAAGGTTTATAAGTATTCTGTGTGGTAGTTGCTACCTGCTAGCAGTATTGTCATTAGGTTATACATGTTCAGGGACACCTGGGTGGCTCAGTAATTGAACGTCTGCCTTTGGCTCCAGTCATGATTCCTGGGGTCTCAGGATCGAGTCCCACACGGGGCTCTCTGTGGCGAGCCTGCTTCTCCCTCTGCCTGTGTCTCTGCCTATCTCTCTGTGTCTCTCATGAATAAAAAAAATATTTTTTTAAAAAAGATGATATATGTACAAACCAGATTCCTTGTCAGACAAATAATTTTATAGTCTCGTTATCATCAGCTTTCCAAACTTCTCAGGTCTTTTTCCTTGAACCTAAATTCTTGAGGCAGAGGATAGAAGGATTCCCTTCCCCATGTTGCTGAGCTATTGACTACTACATGGCAGATCTCTGTTAGCGTCACCCAGCTTCTAAGACCCAAGTTGTCTATGGTACTGGGGACCAATGTTAAGAAAGTTAAGAAAGGGGATACCTGGGTGGCTCAGCGGTTAAGCGTCTGCGTTTAGCTCAGGGTGTGATCCTAGGGTCCTGGGATCAAGTTCTGAGATGTAGTCCTACATCGGGCTCCCTGCATGGAGCCTGCTTCTCCCTCTGCCTCTGTCTCTGCCTCTCTCTCTGTGTCTCTCATGAATAAATAAAATCTTTAAAAAAAAAAAAAAGGAAAGAAAATTAAGAATACATTTTTGTGTTGTGGTCTGCTACTACCACTCTATGCTTACCTTCTACTCTACCTCCCTCTAAAACTCATGAGATTTTTAGTTCTTTGAGGAAAACCTTAACCACTGTCTGTAGTCCTGTGGACACTACTTAGGGCTAAAGTTATTGTTCTGGGTTGAGGGGAGTTTTGGCCAAGGATACTGACCCATGGAATAATGTTCTTTGGTGCAGTATTTGAGGCTGAGGTGCCCAGAAATTTTAGAGGCTTCATCAATACTATATCCATTTACTTTGGCTCTTCTGTCTGGTTCATGTTCTAGGAGGGAGGTAGAAAAAGAGCTCACTCTGGTAATGAAAGTAAGTAGTCTGCAGAGAAGGATGGTCAAGGAAGAATCCATTTCTGGGCACTTTCTCTTAGGCCTCTGGAACAGTTAACCCTATACCCCAACTTTCCTGCGCTGCTTCCTTTGTTCTTGCCCTTGACTTGTCTGTCCTTCTAGGAGGTACCAGCTCTGTTCTATAGTCTGGTTGTTTTCTTTGTTTTAAAGGAGCATTTGTCATTTGACACAAGGAGACATATGTCACATCCATGTCTCAGGAACTTCCTAAAGACCTAGAGAGCTCACTAAAGGGCTGTGGTAGGAGGTGAAGGAGCAGGGGAAGCGAAGGGCGACAGGACTATACCTCCTCAGCTTCTACCTCATTCCGGGTGCTCCATAGGGCTTTACTACATAAACTCCCACTGTTCCATTCCTTCTTTTAAGGTGTTCTTCCTCTCTCTTCCTTCTTCCCATTCTTTTCCCCTAACCAACCCCTAACAAAAGACAAAAGTGAGAGAAATAGGGAAGTTTTATGGAAACATATTAGATTGAAATATATGAAACTACTATGTTTGTAAGTCAAAAATGTTTGTTCAGCAATGTTACATGGTTCACTTACGTAACATTTCAGTTCTTGCAAACCACACCACAGAATTCTTAGGTATTAACAACACTAATATTTATCAAGCCTTACAATGCGGTAGGCACTATGTAAAGTGTTTTACATAGAGTACCTCACTCAGCAATCTTTATAATCCTTTTTGGTGGGTATCATTATTCACAAATTTTGCTGGTTCACACAACTAGTGAATGAGGGGACTGTAATTCACACTCATGTAGCTTATCTCTTCAGTCCCTCTCCAAATCCCTTACAGAGATCCTTCCAACTACTCTTGCCCCATAATATTTGCTCTTTCATGTAGTATGATTCTAAATGTACACACTTTGTGAATTCAGGTTAGATTAAATACAGGCAAGATCACTCAAGCAGGGTTTAAGGGATCTTGCTTCAGCATGGTAAGCAGCAGTGAATTCTGTTCTTATACCTAAACCTCCTGATTAGGCAATATCAGAAACACCAAGTCACACCCTGTTTTATTTCAGACTTTGGCTTTATCAAATACATCATTTCCTCCCATTTTGGCTATTATTAAGTGAATACCTTGGCTCACTATAGGATATTAAAAGAAGTGATTTGGTATGAGTCTGTTTCTCTTGTTATTTAAGATACATGTTCTCCATATTCCTACTTAATTGTTCAGTTCATGTCATCTTTCCAAACTTCACCTTGTTCATTATTTCCCAGATCTATGTGGCTTTGAGATCTGTGATAGATAAAACCTGAAAACCAAGATACTGTTTTAATTTACGTTCTGCTTGGGAAAAGGAAGACTTGGATCACTGGATCACTATAAATATGGCCCATACCTCTAGAAATGGTAAAAAACAAAACAAAACAAAACTGGTCTAAATAAGCCGATTGCAAAATTCCTTTAGGCGTTGCTTTTTGTTGTTGTTTTGGGTTTTGTTTTTTAGGGGTTTTTTTCTATGTGGTTTTCCTTTCCTGGTGGATTATTGTAGTGCACTGTTACCTTTCCTTCTTCTCTTGTTTTTTTGGCTTCACTTCCTCCTTCTATTGTTGTAGCTGTCTTTTTCCTCTCATCACTTTTCCTGTTGCCTTTCCAATTGGGTGGGGCCCCATCCAATTCACTCAGTTGTCTGGCTCTAGAGTATCTTTAATCTCAGGGGAAAATAATCTTGTGCCGAATAATTAGGATCCCTGGGGCTTCAGAAGAAATCCCAGAGACTAAATATCCCTAAAATTTTCCTTTATTGATTTTATGTTAGAATGAAATCCAAGGATGCTTAATTGGAGGAAGAAAAAAAATCATCCTTTTGGCCTCCTAATCCCAGACCATTTTGAACTCTGACAGCACCAACATCCATCAAATCAAACAATGAAATCAACTTTGGTTACTTAGCATAATAGAAATAAACTTGTAATATTCTATTAGTGAAGGATCAATGTCTCCTGTCTTGAAAATAAACATCAGAGCTTGGCCTCAACATTTATGTAGCAGCAGGAGACCATTATTTTGTGGCAACATTCGATTACATTGACATCAAGACAGATTTATTAAATTAATAAATAGTACATGATTTTCAGCCTTTCATTTCCAACCATCACCACCACCCACTCTGCAAGGTGATCATCTAAAACCCTTCATCCATATTTTTGACTACTTATTATCTATGACCTTTTATTTCCTTTTTGTTGTCATTTTATACTCAAATTAAGTTTTTTAGTATCCATTTTTAGATGGAGATTTTTAATTGGTTATTAAGAGGAAAGTTGATAATGAGGATAATCACATTGTTAATTGTTAAAAATATTTTAATGATGTAATATTGGAAAAGGAAGTATTTCAGATATTCTTTTTGGAGTTCTGAATGTGACTAATGGCAAAAACCTACCATTCCTGCTTTGTCTTCCTCTAACTCAACCTCAGGGCCTTTGCCCTGGCTGTTTCCTCTGTCTGGAATGTTCATCCTTCTCTTTGCATGGCTGTTGTTTTTTGGTTTTTTTTTTCTCATACCTAAGTCTGCTGGAATGTCATTTCCACAGAAAGGTTCTCTCTAAGGGTCCTTTCTAAGTGTTTGCTCTCCCATCCTTAATCACTCTCCATCCTATTGTTCTGGCTTATTTTCTTTGCCATCACATGTCACTATCTGAAAATATTTATGATTTGAATTACTCTGTTGGCTTGGATAGTCCTGGGGCTAGTGGTCTTGTACTACTTTTCATACAAGATCTCTATGTCCTCAGACCTAGAGCACTACCAGATCCCAATGGCACTCAGTAAATAAATATTCGTTGACTAACTAGATGGATGAATGAATGAATGGATAATTCTTTTTTTTTTTTTAAGATTTTACTTATTTATTCATGAGGGACAGAGAGAAAGAGAGGCAGAGCAAGAAGCAGGCTCCCCACAAGGAGTCTGATGTGGGACTCCATCCTGGACCCCGGGATCACACCCTGAGCAGAAGGCAGACGCTCAACTGCTGAGCCACCCAGGCGTCCCAAATGAATGGATAATTCTAATAAAACAGCCATATGTGAGTGACCTCAGGTCTTACCTCTCTTAAATATTTGCAACATACAATCTGTCTAGCTCTCTACCCTTCCCTTACCCTACCCCTTATATTCTTAGAAACAATAGTGATTGGACAAAGCATCAGCACACCTTCAGATTTTAGGCTTCTGCTCTTACTCCAGTTTATTGTTCCAGCATCTAAACCAATTTAGCAGAATTTTGGTGAGCAGGACATGAGAAAGAGAAGTATTTTCTCCTTTTGTATCACCACTTACTTACTTGGGAGTTCCAAGTGGCTTAGTGTTGCTGACAATAAGGAAACAAGTAGCACCCAGTCAGCAGATTAGTTTTCAGTAATAAGCTTTCATTATGTCACTCTCCTACTCTAAAACCTCAATGCCTCCTCACTGCTTATAGGATAACTTTCTCTCCCCTCAGTTTTTTATGCAATCTAATCCATTAGTACCTACATGTTGTAGTCATTTATGCATGTCTGTTTTTCCTACCACAGTATATACTCCTTGAAAATAGCCTTTTCATTCACGGATGCTTGCAAAATACCTACAGGTTTCAGCCTTATATGAATGTATTGCTGAAGAAGACATTTCTCTGCTTTCAAGCCTTACAATTCCTACCTCAGTTTGTACCTTGCCTTTGGGAAGTGATTACTAATGTTTCTGGAATTAAATTTTAGTTCCAATAGCTGAAGTCTGACAACCTAGATTCCCTGCTCCATCATTAGCTGTGATCTTAGCTGAGTCACTTACCTTCTTTGTGCCTTAGTTTTATCAACTGTACACTGAGATGTTACTAGTATATATATGTTAGAGTTATTATGAGAATTGAATGAGAAAATGCATGTACTGGGTCTAGCAAAGAGCTTGGCATTATCATAAGTGCCTAGTGAATGTTTATAAATGTTTTCTTCCTCGGAGCTGGTATATACCCTATGTGGTCTGTTACCTCTCAAATATACCTGGCACATATGTCAACACCATATGACTTTATACATGCAGTTCCCCTTGCCTGCATGACTTTCCATACTCCTCTCCAACTCCTGACTCCTTTGAATTCTCTCCTCTGTTAATTTATATCACTCTGCCTTTTACTAGAACTTAACTTTTTCTGGGTCTGTCTTCCCAGTGAGATATAACTGCAAGGAAAATACTGTGATTCTTTAGCAGAGCCCAAGATGGTCCTATATTAATAGAATGTATCTGCTGTTTGTTATCTGAATTTAGTAACTAGGGAATGTAATGCCAAATTCAACAGCCTCTGTTTTGGTGGCAGTTGGTCACTGTGATGACATCTTTTTGAATTTCATGGACTTGAAGGTGAAAACAAGAGTTTTGATGTCATTTAGTCACATCTGCAAAACGGGAGTTTCCACAATGTTCCTTAATTCCAGCAAAGAAATTCTTATCTTCCACTGTTAATACAATATTAAGTACTTTTCCTCATTGAACCAGCAGTGCAATGGAGAAAAAAAATTAAGTCATCCTCCTCCTCATAACAAGCCTGCATATACTTCAAGACAGTCATCAAGTAATCCTCTTCTCCCAAATGAACAATCAAAATATTTATTTGCATAGCTAATATCACAGACAGTCTAGGCAAATAGACAAAGTCTCTCTCCTGTGAATACTATTAGCTTATAGTTCATGGTTTAGGCAACTGCTCTAGAGTGAAATAAACTCTTCAGAGACTTCTACTGGTCAATCAACACTTAAAATGTTTTTCTAAGCTACTCCTGGTAATTGGAATCTTTTAAGCATTTTTTGAAAGTAGAATGGTAATACTTACAACAGCAACAATATAGTTATCCACTCAACAGACATTCATTGAGCACCCACAGTATGTAGTATTAAGCAACACAATATTTTGCTAAGGAATGGAGAGGATGCAAAAATCCATTAGAAGCAATAGCTACCACAAAAGAAAGGTACAAAACTTTTCTAAGGACTTATCATGAGCTGGGCACTGTGCTAAGTGCTGAGGATTTACAGATAAAGTTTCTTTCTCTGAGGAGCTCATAATCTAAAGAGGAGTATAACAGTCTTATATTTCATTATGGTATTGTAAGTGATATGAAAGATGTTAGTGGCAATGGTACTCTGGAGATATGGAGGACTGCTTCTCCCTAGAGCTTGCTTGACATTTGCATGGAGTCTGGACTATAGAATAAAGTTTAGCTTGAGGCACCTGGGTGGCTCAGTTGATTGAGTGCCAGACTCTTGATTTCAGCTCAGGTTGTGATCACAGGGTTGTGAGACTGAGCCCTGTGTGGGGCTCCATGCTCAGGATGGAATCGCTGGTCTCTCCCCCTCTGCCCCTCCCCTTTGTGCGCCTGTGGATGGTCTCTCAAATAAATAAAAATCTTAAGAAAAAAAAAAAAGAATAAAGCTTAGCTAAGTTTTTAAAAGCTAATTTTTTAAAAAAGTGAGGAAGGGCATTTCGCCAAAGGGAGCTGCAGGTGCAAAGGCAGAGAGGGAAGAGCATGCACATTTCAGAGGCTACAAGGAACTTGGCTGAAGTAGAAAGATTGGAGATAGTTGTGGAGACAAAGCTGGAGAGTAAGCAAAGATTGATTCACGAGGAGTTTTGTATGAGTACTATGAAAAGACTGGGTTTTAAATCCTTGAGTAGCCTTGGGAAGCCACTGGAGAATTTTAAGCAGAGGAATTACCTGATCAGATTTGCAATCTAGAAAAATCACTCTGACAGTTTTGTGAAGGAGAGATGAAAGAATAGATGGCGGCAGAGAGGTGGAGGGGTTAGGATGGAAGTGGGAATTCGATGAAGGACCGATGCAGGCTGGATGCAGTAAGGGATGGAGAAGAGAGAATCATATACGATCTGGAGATGGAGAAAAATAAAAATGGATGAGGTGTCCATCTCTAAGATTGGGCAAAGATGATCTATTTGACCAACTTCTTAGAAAATTTAAATATCCATAGATTTCACTCAGAAAGAGTTTACTCCTTATTTTTTTGCATGTACAAGTCCTTGAACTATAAATTACTTAATAAGGTAGAACCAATTTTATTTTTCAGTGGGAATACATCTTTTCTATAATAATGGAAGTCGTTGGGGAAATCAGCTTCAGGTTTTTGGTTTTTACTCTTTTCAGGGTTTTTTTTTTTTAGCTCTTATTTTTTTTAAAGATTTTATTTATTTATTTGACAGAGAAAGAGAGCACAAGCAGGCAGAGCAGCAGGCAGAGGGAGAGGGAGAAGCAGACTCCCTGCTAAGCAGAGAGCCCTATGCAGGGCTCAATTCCAGAATGCTAGGATCATGACCCCAGCCAAAGGCAGACACCTAACCAACTGAGCTACCCAGGTGCCCCTTGCTTCAGATTTTTCATAAAAAGCTTCCTAGAATTCTTCCCAATAAGCAACAAACAAAATTCGCCAAACAAGAATAAAACAAAAATTAAAACCACAACCAAACAAAAGAAAAATTATTTTTAAAAAAGATACATAGATAGATTCAGGATAAGGAAGGTTTCAAAATTCTGCCTTAGATCATTTAGACCTTGACTAGAAAAGCCCCCAGATCCTATAGAACTTACCTGCTGTTGAAGACCAGTTCTCTGAAAGGAGAGTCTGAGATGAGTGTGAAATATAATATTTACTAGGCATCAACTCTGTGAAAGGAAAGGGGAAGTAGTAGGATTGTACAAAGAAGGGAGCCAGCCCTAATGCAGGCATGACAAAGCCTCAGTCAATCTAGTGGAGGTCTCTAGAGCAAATATTATCCATCAGGGTGTCCTGTGTCCTACCAAATGGCTTGGCTTTTATACCCCAGTCTCACTCATCTCGGAGCTGCCTCAGGGAGGACATGATCTCTGGAGAGGTGGCTCTTAGCAGCTGAAGCATTCCTGAAGATGCTGACATATTCCATGTCTGGGTAGCTTGTCCTTTGAAAGGAGAGCTCTGTGCATCCCACACCTGCACATCAGCGTTTGAATGGAGCTCAAAGACAGACCAGGCCATCTTCCTGGCCTTGGCAGAACTAAATCTACGTCACTCTAGCCACATCTTTTATGTCTCCTACCCTTAGAAGTGCTATTTTCAGAACTGTAGAAATACTGAAATGGTGTTGAGGAAAGAATTGAAAACTGAGTTTAAAATTATTTACCAATAATAAAATACCAGTGGGAACTAAAATGAAAAAAACAGAAAAAAATAATATTGATGGGAGGATCTTGTTCTCCAACCTTTCTTCATACATAGTGGAAATCATAGAATTAATAAAATGTATGAAGCAATTACATAGCTTCCTGGAATCTAGAACATTAGTAACTGACATAGAGTGCTCCTGCACTATGAAAGTCAACTGTGGTTTCCTTTCTCCATCCAGCCAGTTACAGCTTTACCTGAGGGACCTTTTATAAAATATTTAAATTCTCTTTGCTTGAGTCACTGATAATTGAACAGTGCTTGTAACAGGAATACTATCATGTAGAAATTATAGCACAAGGTACAAGATGGAAGAGATAATTTTTAAAACCAACAGAATGAGTACAGAACAAAATGGCCCAAACAAAAAGATTTTGGGACTTCAGTCTTTTTCTTTTTTTAAAAAAAATATTTTAATTATTTATTTGAGAGAGAGAGAAAGAACACGAGCAGACGTGAGGTGCAGAAGGAACGGTCAAGCAGAGAGGGAGAGGGACAGGCCAATTCCCTGCTAGATGTGGAGCCCTCACACAGGGTTCAACCCAGGGCTCATTCCCAGAACCCTGAGATTGTGACCTGAGCTGCAGTCAGATGCTTGACTGACTGAGCCACCCAGGCACCTGTAGAATATCAGTCTTTTTCAACATTATGGCAGAGTGAGGGGCAGAAAATAGTGAAGATCTTTCATTGTGATTCCTTTAACTTAGTACTGTGTACTGAGTTCACAAATTCCTCATCCCTCAGAATTTATCTCTATTGTTAAAACTTACTGATTTAGATTCCATAAATTTGTCATGCTGCAGTTATACAGTTGTAGTGTGTCATTCTGGCTGAGAAAATATTTATTTTATAATGATTTTTTTCCCTGAAAAAAGGAGCCTATTAATATTCTCCAAACATAACTTCAAAATTTGGGTCCACCTATTATTTACAGAATGTCAACTGTGGTTATTAGCCAATTACAATGGACAAATAATGACTTATATTTTTTAAACAACATTCTTAACACATTCTTAACAAATATCTTTTTTCTTATATTATGCAGATCATTTAGAAAATAAATAAGAAATAGCCTTTACTTCAAAAAATATATTTTTCACTGATTTGGATGGGTTTTTCTGCTCTTCTTTCACACTAGGAGCTTTACTGTAGTCCCATTGTAACTCTTCTATCCACCCCAACTAATGGGGTTCTACATTCTTCTCTAGATGCCATACTGTATACCAGAGAGTCTCTGTCCTCCTAACCCTAAGTAAAACCACATTAGTACAATAATATAAAGATGTGAGAAAAAAGCAGAGAGAGAGAGGGAGAAGGAAGCTCTGAAATGGGTAAATGATAATATCCAAATCAAATTTAAACCTGAATGTGCCCCCCAAAACATGTAGAGAGTAACTATGCCTCACTAGTTTCCCACAAACACCTTGGTCTTTGAGTTTATTTCTCACTACTTGCCTATGGAAGATAATGCACTTAAAATTTGTCATTCCTAAAAGTTGTCATAACTTTTTTTAAAAATCCAACAAATGAAGTTAAATATTTTGATTTTCAAAATGTGTATGTCTAATTAACAGTTGTGTTAGATGCCTTTCAATTATTTTCTTTTAATTTATTGCAAAGAAGATCTTCGTCTTAGGCACTGCATCCATCCCAATTGCCATGTAAGACCTCATCATCTCAGTGTTCACTGTTCATACGGGACACTGGATGCCAGAACTTCATTCACTGTCCTCCCTCCAAAGCCAGAAGCCTCCACTGCCACTTTTGCCAGAAGATGTATTCTTGTTAAGGCACCTCCTTCCTCTCATTGTTCTCTTTCAAAACTACTTCTCTTACAAGCAAGGTGAATTGCCTGTGCCTAGGTCACAGTTGTGCGTCCCTGCTATAAAAGAAGCTGGGGAAATGCACTAGGGGTTTATATGATGGGGAGGCAGGACTCATTCTATGGGGAATTCCTCAAACATAGAAAAAAATTTTCAAAAGGTGATAAGCAGCCACAAAAGCCAGAGCATGGAAGGCAACCAAACGTAGAACTCAAAATTTGTGCACCAAATTACTGGTAGTGACCGTTAAATTTCCCCAATCATGGAACTGGGGGAAATACTGCTCTTCCCCGGGGAACTGGAGGGGAGTCATTTGAGTACTTCTTGCTGACATCTTTCATTGTGCTCCAGACTGTTCCAGATGGCAGGAAGTCCCTGCTCAGGCCTCTGGCTGGGACTTTCTCCAAGAGCTGACCCTCAACACTGCACAGGGGCCAGCTGCCAGAGCAGCAGGGAAAGACGACTCACCTACACAGGCACAACCCGTTCTCCAAACACCTTGGAAATTTAACTGACACACAGTGGGGAAAAGAACAGGTTTTCAAGCTTTGTTACTATGCATATGCTAATTATTAGGCAGAGGGGAACACGATAATTGAGTTATGAAACTACTAAATAAAAATAGACTACCTGACAGAGAGCTTCTTTACATGACGTTTTTACACAAGAATAAACAATGTGTTCTTTGTAGAGCCTTAAAAAAAAAGAAACAGGGTTAGTTTTATTCTGTAAACTACGGTCTCTTGTAACTAGACGAGTGCTTGTATTTGTTGACATTTTGATTTATAAAAAACCTGAACAAGTTCAATTTCAATAATTCTTTTTGTTCAAGCAATACCAGAGAAGAGGGGAAATACTGATGTTCATTCCCCTCCCCCCCCCCAAAAAAAAACCTGGCATATGCAAAAGCTTTAGAATTCTCTTTGTTCAGCTCTGGGTCAGATTTCATGAAAAAGTAATTGAAATTCCTTTTGCTCCCCATTCTTCCATGCATGTAGAGAAGCTTGTGTTCCTAATGAGCACCAAGAAGCTTTCTTCCACAGAACTTTATCTTTGAAAGATGAAATAACCTGTTTCCCTCAACTCTTCTCAATCCTGTTTCTGTCTTTCATTTGCTCTCCCTCCTTAACCACAACATGAAATGTGTGCTAATTAATTCACTGTTGAAAAATTCAGTCTAATGCCTAGAACTGGTATCATGTGCTAAGTGACCAAGGTAGAACCCAAAGTAGAGAAGTAAAGATTACTTGGGTTCTAGTGAGCATTTTTTAACACTGGATCACTGTGGATAAAACCAAGGATAATTATACCTGTGAAATGGCATACAGGTATATGTATTCATGTAATCAGATTAATGATGAATTTGTAAAAATTCTCTGAGATCCTTTGTTTAAGAAGAAAGGCAACAAATAAAGATAGTAACGTCTAATAAAACAGGAGAGTTTCATGTGAGCCATGCTTGCTCATAAAATGTTACTTTCTTCACATCAAATGATAAAAGTTAAAAAAAAAAAAAGGAATGTCACAAATAACATTTTTGGCTTTGTCAGTAGACATATATTCTTAGTTTTTGCCGATGCAAATGCCAATAACTTTGGATACAAAGTTGTCTGAAGGGACGCCTGGGTGGCTCAGTGGTTGAGTGCCTTCAGCTCAGGGCATAATCCTGACGTCCCAGGATTGAGTACCACATTGGGCTTCCTGCGTGGAGCCTGCTTGTCTCTCTGCCTATGTCTCCACCTCTCTCTTTCTGCGTCTCTCATGAATAATAAATAAAATCTTTTAAAAAAAAAGTTGCCTGAAAATCTGAGGATGGACTTTGCCCCAACTGTACTGTTCACAAATCAATCAGACCTCACTTGAAACTCAAATGTGATACTTCTGCTTCCCTTCCTTTTTGTGTCTTGGCCACTGCACTTCCTTTCACCAAAGAGACCTAGAATGAGAAAAAAAAAAGTGAAATTAAAATCTATGAATTATTTATTACCAGTATTAGGGAGAATAACTTGAAGTGTTTTGGGAAGAAAAAAAAAAAAGGTTTGAAGGTTATTTCTGGTTTTGTATACTTTCCCCAATTGTAAAACCAAGTTACTTAGGCACTAGTATGGTATTTTAGTATATACTTACTAAGAAAAGCCTATTGTTTTCAAAATGTTTTTATGCCATCATATCATTAGATCCTTCTAAAATTCCAGTAAGATATGTTAACAGGTGTTATTTTTATTTACTTTAACACTATCATTTATCACTCCATCTTATAGGTGAAGAGACTGAGGGCAGAGTGTTAAATGTTGTTCATGAATACCAAACCAATAGTGGTAAAGTTGAAACTACCTATCAGCTCTTCTGACCTATGAGCCCAGATGCCTTCTATTTGGTCATCTCCCTCTGTTTTCTGAACAGTCGCACAGCTCGAAGCTGGAAGGCTCTCATGCTGCTGTCCATTTCACAGCCTATCTTCCAAAAATGCAGTTGTAGAACTTAGAATGCATTGTCCTACTAGAACAACAATGCCTGTGTTCCATAAACCCCTGTGTCACTTCGCAAGAACCTATGCCTAACCCACAAGAGTTATGTTCCTTTAAGATGAAATAGGTTTCACAGAACAATATTCTCTTAAGAAAGTTTTAAGGAAAAAGTTCTGAGGCCAGATAAGTTTGGGAAACATAGCATATCATATATCCCACTCAGAGATTCATAATGTACATTTGCATATTAAAGTCTGTAAGAAGTTCTGCAGGAAAGAAAACTGCTGAAAATTGTTCCATTGAGAATTCATCAACCTTCTTTGACTTTGAAACCCTTTCCCTGAGTAACAGCTATTAACACCCAAAACTAGAGTTCCCCAAAACACATTTTGGACATTTCTGCTATAGGAAAATATGTTGAGTTACAATTTGAGATATTAGGAGTATCTCACCTACTCTGAGATTGGGAGTTACCCTGAATGTAAGATAGATACTGATGATCATTCCTGTGATATCAGTCTGGACCTAAAATCAGCCCTGGATATTGGGACATAAAGCAGAGTCAGACATTAAAGGATAAGAAACAGAACAATAAAGGATAGGAATGATGCCTGGGAACACAAAGATGAGATTGAGATGATGGGGCCAGAAACACATGAAAGATGAGAGTGATGAGGGAGCAGATAACTTGGAAATTTATCTTGCCCCCTTTTTCTTCTTCCTCCAATCCAATCCAACTTCCCCTAGACCAAACCAAGGGTAGGAAGCAAGGATGATGCTGAGAGAAAGGGGGTGGACCCAAGCATTAATGGCTGTCTTGGAAGGAAAAAACAAAACAAAACAGAAAAAGGTATACTAAGCTAGAGGATATGTAGTAGAAGCAACTATTTTACTGTAATCATGTTCAGGAAAGCATGAAAGCCAGAGGCTTATAGCCTATGTTCTAGAGCAGTCAGATGAGCATCCAATGTATCATCCATATTGGGACACTTTGGAGTGAAAGGGGCGCTGTTAATAACCATATGAGGACGACAGATGTAAACTGGGGCTGTCCCAGGCACACCAAGATATGTATTCACCTTATATGCTTGTTCCTCTTTGAACTATGTGCCATGACATTCAGAAGAAAAAAAAAGATATAAAAGATATGTATGTATACGTTGATAATGTGAACTATAACGGATTCCACTTTAAGTTGTTTAGATCAAAATAACCTCATGACCCCATTCAGCAAACAGGTGTTGAGCATCTATGATGCGAAAAGCCCTGTGCTCAGCACTGGGGGGGATATAGATAAGCAATACACATCAGTGCTCTCAAGGAGCCTCCAGTCAACATAAGGAATTAAGAGATTCAGATGACCAAGCTGCAAGTAAATTATCACAGATGGTCATAAGAGAACTAAACGTAATGCTGGGGAAGTTCTAAAGAGTGCTGACGTGGGAGGCTTTGGAAATTTGTGATATTTGGAAGGACAGTAGATTATTATCAGGACTGGAGTGCAGGCAAAAGGAGATAGAGCTTTCTGGGTGATAAGACAGTAAAAGTAAAGAGCATGTTGTGGTAGCATGAAGAGCATGGTCCCGTTTGGCAGGAGTGTAGGATTTGGGAAGAGAAATAGTGGCAGATGAAGTGGGGAAAGCAGATTGGGGCAAGCCTATATTGGGACTTAAATGCCAGTATAAATCAAGGGGAAATAATTCAGGAAATAGTCAAGAACTTTGATTGTATAGAAGCGGTCTGGGGCAACCATAAGTAGAACCACAACCACTTACCAATTTGGAAATCTTTGGAAATAATCGGGCCAGTTCTGCACTTTCACAAGGTTGAACCCAGAAAGCTGAAGGACTTAGAAGCATTTAGGTTAAATATAACTATTAAGACTATTATCAAATCCAAATTAGGCAGTCATAATTAGTTTTCTATTGCTGCTATAAAACATTACCACAAATTCAGTGGCCTAAAAAAATAGAATTGTATTATCTGACAGTTCTATAGGTTAGAAGTCCAACAGAAGTCTCAGTTGGCTAAAATAAAGGTGTCATCAGGGCTATAGTCTTCTCTAGAGTCTTCCTGAGAGGAGGGTCCATTCCCTGGTCTTCTCCAGCTTCCAAAGGCTACTAACATTCCTTGGCATATAGCCCCCTTCCTCTGTCTTCAAAAGTAGCAGTGATGGATAGAGTCCTTCTCACATTGCATCACTTGACCTCCTCTGCCTCTTTCTCCAACTTTCAAGGACCCTTGTAATTATATTTGGCCCATCTGACTAATCCAGGAGAATCTCCCTATATGTTAATTAGCACCCACTTTAATTCTCCTTTGCCATGTCAGTGACATATTCACAGGTTCCTAGGATTAGGACACAGAAATCTTGGGGGAGTTATTACTCTGCTTAGCACAGCGATGTAGCAGTTAAGACCTCCCATGATTTTTTTCTTCTCCCCACTCCCCTTGCATAGGGAAGGCCAGGCATTGGAAAATGGCTCCATCCTTGGTTTCTCAAGGCAGCTCTGGTACTCATTGTATGTATAACAGACTTTTACTGAAGATTTGTGGTTCTCAATGGATGATCACATTACAGTGTAGAAAAGCACTTAAATTTGAATTTAAAACTTTGCTTCTCAAGTTTTTGACAGGGAGTTTCTTTTTAGCCACTTTCTCTTCTGGTCTGCCCATGCTCCCCATCCCCAGGGACGTTTTTCCTTCCTTCTCTCTTCTTTAAGTCTTGGGCCTGCCAACATACCTCCCTCCTAATACTCACTAGAAAAGGAAAATTCCTGTTACTTTATTGTTTAAAGCAACTTGGCTTGTTTAGCTCAGCCTTTCCCAACCAGGATATGTTCTCGGCCTTCCCTTTCATTACCAAAAAGATCCATCAGCATCTTTTGTGACAAATTCTGTGTCTGCAGTCATTTTAGTTTTCTGTTTTTGTTTTTCTTTTATTAGAGAGAGAGGGAGAGAGGGAGGAGTAGAGGGAGAGGGAAAGACAAAGTCTTAAGCAGGCTTCACACCCAATATGGGATCCATCCCAGGGCTTGATCCCACAACCCTGACATCATGACCAGAGCCAAAATCAAGCGTCAGATGCTCAACCAACCCCCATTTTAGTTGTTTTTAATAGTAATTTTTGTCTTCTCCTTTCATGCTATTAGAGAAAGATTTATTATCAATTTTAGAAAGAGCGTTCCCTTTCCATTATTGGTGGACTACCTTCTGCAGTACAGGAGGTAATTGGACAGTGCTTTACAAAGAAATGAAACAAAGTTGCACCACGTCACTTGGGGTAGCAAAATCAGCCTGCCTCTAAGAATCAGGAGACCTGGGTACTGATTCTAGTCTCCCAAATGACCTGATGACTTTGAGCAAGTCAGAACCTCTATGAGTCACCATTTTGTCAGGAAAGTTGACTTAAATGTTCTCTGAATTCCAAACTTGGGTAAATACGTCACTGAATTAGTGGAATTTATGTTTGTAGCCAGGGGGCTTATTTGACATAATAAGTAGTTAAAAGCAAACCAGTGTCACAGGAGCTTTGGGGACTCCCAGAAATTTTACTGCTGTGGTATCTGGATTAATCATCTGGGACTACATTGAATTTGGAGACCCTATGCTTTCTCTTTCATTTTTGAAAGGACTGATGAGATCGTGTGCCAGCTACAGTGATGGACTGAAAAGAAAAATATGACAGGAATCAGTGTTTTTTTGAGGAATATTAATTTATCAGTTAGATATGAGATAAAATGAAATAGCAGGCAATAAGCAGCAGGAAAACCAATTAAGAGACTGTTGTGAAAGTTCAGGCATAATAAAAATGTAACAGGATGCTAGATGGGACTTTTCCTGTTGTCTCAGGGTTTCCGCCAAAGCACCACAGCTGAGGACAATAGGCAGTAGGAGTCCACATATTTTAAAGAAAGTTGCTAAACACATCCATGTGTGCCTTGCTAACTGGTTCTTTGCCCATTCTATCATGACCCCATCCTATATGAGAGAAGTTAGTGAATCATTAAAGGGAAGAGTCTGGGAAGTAAAGGAATTTGCAAAAGTTGAAAATGCGATGGTTTTTCTCTCTTCTCAAATCACATGTTCTCTGGAGTTTTGGGAACAGAGAGGCTGATGTCTGACTCTCACCTGGAGGTGGGCAGGGACAGACTGAAGAGCATTGAGAGAGCCTATCCTTCTGGAATTTGACCAGAAATTTGTGGGGTGAATTTCCCACGAGCTAAATATGTAGTATGGAAGGCAACTGAGTTACAGGGCTGCAGGCTGGACCAGAGTTTCACTTTTTTGGGGGGAACAGAACAGTGTTTGACATTCTTGACAGCAGGAAGATGGAGGGGATACAGTTGCAGAAGAACTCACAAAAATAGTCCATGAAAGAAAGGGCCAGCATTGGATAGTTGCTAGGATGAAGGCCATTTGAGAGAGTTCATCAAGAGAGAACCAAGAAAGAAGTACAAGGAGCAGAAGCTATCATCTCCTCTAGCTAGACCCCTCGATCCCCTTAACCTATCTCCTCCATACCTATATTGAAGGAGCCAGAAGCAGGTGACAGAGAAAGTAGAGCAAGAGGGCCAAGAAACAGACTCTGTTTTGCCCCCATCACTGATCTGAGGATTCCCTGGCTAGGCCTGAGCTGGAGAGAGGGGAGAAGCTTTAAACTGGATGGGAAACGGAAGTTTTGATTTAGATTGGACTAGACTTTTTCTATTCTGAAAATGAGACTGTTGTCTAATCTGTATCTGTCTAATCCTAACAGAACAAGAATGTACACAGAATCTGCCTGATGTATCATCCAGGGGCAGGAAAACAGGATAAGACAAACATGTTTGAAGGCAATGAAATTTTAAAATAATGCTTTTTCCTGTTTGCACCTCAGAGAGGCCAGCTCCTATGATAAATTAGTATGACAGCAATATAAATAATAATGATAATAATGACAATAATAATAACAACCAATTGTTAAATGTTGGCATAGTTTGCCAGACTTATGTTAGGTGCCAAAGTTACATTATTTCATTTAATCTTTACGACAATATCATGAGGTAGGTAGTATTAAATTTAACCCCATTTAACAGATGTTACCTTGGAGTGATTAAGTGATTTTTTTTTTAAGATTTTATTTATTTATTCATGAGAGACACACAGAGAGACGCAGAGACACAGGCAGAGGGAGAAGCAGACTCCCTGCAGGGAGCCCAATGTGGGACTCGATCCTGAGACCTCAGGTCACACCCTGAGCCGAAGGCAGACGCTCAACCACTGAGCCACTCAGGTGTCCCAAGAGTAATTTGTCACAAAATACAGTTAATGAATAGCTGCTTTCAGATCCCACAAACCATTTAAGGTAGAATAGGGTAGCAGTTATAAAAGAGGAAAGAAGCAAAGAATTAATGAATGAAATATCAGTATTTATCATTCTAATCCAGGAGTGGATGAAATAATTGATAAAAAGCAATGATACAATTAATGTATACTGATGTATACTGATAGGACTTCAATTATCATACAACCCACAAATAGCATTTGTTGCTAAATATAAAACCAGTAAATGTGTCTATTAAATAACTTGCTTTAGGTGGTTTGTTTTAGGGGTTTTTTGTTTGTCTGCTTATTTTTAAAGAAATGTTGCCCTGTCATTTTGAAATTAGTTTCCTGGAATACAACTAATATGTTGATTTGTCATTTATACTATGTCAATGTTTTATTATGTCTAAGATATTTGATGGAAATAATGGAGTACACACACGTTCATTGTTTTAGTGATGATGTAGATATTTAAAACAGATACCTAAATTGAAGAATAACTTCTTCACTGTGAACTCCATGAAGCAGGGGTCTTATCTTACTTATAATGGGGCTCTAACCCCCAAGGTCATGAGATGAGTATCTGGCACATTGTAGATGCTCACTGAATCTAGAATCTTTTATTAAGCGCCTACTACGTCCCAGGCAACGAGTGTTACATATTTATGGCAGAGCAAGTCTCCTTATAATATGTGTTCACAGCCCTTGCTACACCCCTCCTGCCATCTAGAAAGAATTCTGGCTTTTGTTCTATAGCTTTTATTATATGCCCTCTGGGGGAATTGGAGTTTGTTGCTAGATTCTACATTTGTGATGTAAAAATGAGAGACTGGAGCCAGAGAAACAGAACTGATAAGGTAAGAGGAAGGAAGAGGGAAAGAATGGATAGCCCTATGAAGGGAGGACTTTGGGGAAAAGAACGGGGGACAGGTTAATTTAGGGAATACT
This sequence comes from Canis lupus dingo, assembly GCF_003254725.2. Lineage (NCBI taxonomy): Eukaryota > Metazoa > Chordata > Mammalia > Carnivora > Canidae > Canis > Canis lupus. The sequence goes on along the minus strand of NC_064245.1, from coordinate 25,502,748 downwards.
GTGATAGATTACAAATAGCGCCTCCTTTCTTGTGCTCTGAGAAACCCAAGGAAAGGATATGATTTATTTCTAACTGCTTCTAGTGCCTTTTTCTTCCCCAAGATAGGAACATAGGGTCCCAGATTACATATATATTATTTCTAATCCTTAAAACACCCTGCCAATGGAAGCATTATTGTCTTTAATTTCCAGGTGAAGAAAGAGCCTTGAAGCAAATAAGTAATTCTCTCAGGACTCCACAACTAAAGCTAGGATTTGAATCCAGTTCTGGTGGGCCCCAGCCTGCTGTCTTTCCATGATGCCACATGACACTTCCATAACCATCTGTTGAACTGACTGAATCAAAAGGCTTCCCTTGTGAGGGACCTCTATTTATTCTGATATCGTACATAAATGGGAAAGGCTTATTTCTGATATTTGATTCAGGAGAGAAAAGCTTAGCTCCTAGCCTGGAAAGCAGACCGGCTTGCTGTACTAAGCTTGCCTGTGGGCTGGATGGTTCATTTTGAAGTCCAATCACTTTGCACCTAGGAAATGGCATTGTTTACCGCAAAGGTTCAGCTAAAACTGTTGCAAAAATTGCTCTGTGGCCATTCACGTTTCTGGAAATCAATTTTCTGACCAGGTAGCTTACCTGATGCAAAGAAGTAAGGAATAAAAAAAAGGTTTCTTCAGACTGCCAACCAAGTTACCCTGGACCTTTCAATGGCTAGGTAGTAAACTAAATTGTATGCACTTATTTTGGTGAATTATCATTTTAAATGGCTTGAGGTAATGTTCTCATCTTCTGTCGCCATAGAAACTGTTATAAAATTTCATATAAATACCTCAGAAACAGGACTGCCTACTCCCATGGAACTAGATAGTAGGTACAATGGACCTCCAAGGAAATAAATGGCTGCTTGATAGAAAATAATACAACCCATTAAAAGAAGCCTCTTTATGATCCAAGTCCTTCCTAATGGATAAGCTAAGTATATGAGTAGGTAGGAAGGAGAAAGGGTCTGAAAGTAGTGTGAGGTGCTTTTAGAATAGTTTGCAAATACCACTTTCCAAAGTTGAATCAACTTTCTGTCTTGTTGAGGGAACATTCCATCGAGGTGTTAACACTAGAGTGTTTTCATCTATATTCAGAGAGTACATGCCACAGAGCCATTATGGACCAGACAGGAGTTGTATAAAAATGATTTGACAAAAAGAAATAGCCAGTCTGCTATGCCAAAATCCAGAGTGCTTGTCTTCAAGGTGAATCATATTCCATTCCAAAATGTCAAGTAGATTTAGTCATTTTAATCTTTTTATTAGATTAAAACTTGGTACCTATATTATAAAAGCAAAAGGAAATGACTGGAATATAGGCTCCACCACTGATAAATTGTATTATCTTGGGCAAGTTGCTTGGCCACTCTCAACCTCAGTTTCTCCATTTGTAAACTGAAGGTGGTACTTATTTTTATGGCACAATTAAAATAACCCATGAAAAGTACTAGAGTGATGTCAGAAATTGTTACTTATCAAAAGAAATAATAAATGTAATAACTAAGTATGTTTAGGTTATCAACATATATTATTAATTTTTACATTCTCTCTTTCCCTTGAACCGATAGATAATATGTGATCTTGAATAATTAAAAAGATGTGCTAAGGGATAAGAAAACAAGATCTTAAGGCAGAGTTGATGCAATTTCTGACAGTTCTGGTATTGGTGAATCTGAAAGTTTCCAAGTGCCATGGACGTCTTTTTTGCAGTATTTCCTCCTGATGCTTGAAAAGAAAGTCTGTTTTCATAAGACCTTGGGTCTGATTTCCAGTGGGAAAAAGGCTGAGGAAATTTGGCTTCATTTCCAAGTATCTTTGCACTTTTCCCAATTGCATAGAACCTCCAAGCTTCCCCAGATTACCTCGTTTCAATGACATCGAATCTTTCAAAGGGAATGTAATAATTCCGCAGAGAACTTAGCATTTCTGACAGCCTACCTCCCACTGTCCTCAGTGCTTCATAAATTATGCTGCCTCTGAATGTGAGCTGGGCAGCACCATTTTCCTGGTCCCCTCGTGATTCATGGTTTCTCTTAACTATGTCAGTGCCTCGTCAGCAAAGCTGTTCCTTTTGGACAGAGTGTGATGTGATCTGCTTCTTGGAGGGCAGCTTGCTAATTATATACTGATTTTATACACTATTTTTTTTTTTTTTACATTTTCAAGGTAACTAATAACTATTAACTTTAGGAATTACTTCAAAATTCAGAAAACATTACCATTTAATTAACAATCTGCTCTCTGCAATACACTGTGACCTGAGAAGCCACTCTAATGGTAATATGCTGTTATCATTAAAATTAACTAACAAACCAGAAGAATAGTGCTGTTCAGGTCAGATACAGAGAGACCATAATTAAAAGAAAGTGAAACTAAAAACAAGTATCAGACCAAAGATCAACACAGCGTGGATGGCCACTGTGCCAGCTTCCCTGTTTTGCACTGCCAAAGCAGCTCCCTCCTGACCTGTGTCTGCATGACTCCTCAGGAATTCCAAACCTAGACCCTCCTTGGGAACAAGGCTGAGTCAGTCGTTGGGTGGTTAAACAATGGAGACTGAAAGGAAATAGGATGAAAAGTTCCTGAAAATGACTTGCTTCTAGATACCTTCTTATGTATTATTATCTTTACATGTAAGAATAAAAACCCATCGTTAGGAATGTCTTATCTTTTCCCAGACTCTAGGGCTTTCCAGAAACCTTCCCAGTGACACAGGTTCTTCCTGATGTAGGAAACTTCTGTTCAGGAAGATGTAGTGGAGGTTATAATGTGGAGGCCTTTCCAGCATTTGATTTGTCCCTGTCTATTCAGAAAGCTTTCTGATATTGCCAGGATGCTTCTTTCAGCTTAGGGAATGCAGAACTAGGAGAAAAGGGGCTGGAGAGAAAAAAAAAAGTCTTATGGGATATGGCTAGGAAAAGTTTTACATAACTTAGAGAGGAGTATTCTAGAAAATCTATAGGATGAAGCCAATAGGAAAGCAAAAGATTTAAACAAAATAGTTCTCTAGACTATCTATTGACAGCATGGTGTTTGAAAGAGGCAATATTTAAATTATCTTGAGATGTTCTTTGTCACTCGGACATGTTTCTTGGAGATCATGACAACTTGAGATTGGACTTCCTGAATTTCAGCCTCAGTAGAATTACTTTGGGGATGATTAATACAGATAAACCTCTGCTATTACTCAGTTCTCCTGCTGTCAGAGACCACCTGGTTTCTGAAGCTTATATCCAGGAGCTTCAGAATCTTTGTTGGTACAGGATTCTTTGCACAACTTTGCACGACTCTGATCTCCTGCTCTTGCTAAAGCTTCTTTACCCTTGTCCACCGGCTCCATCCTGTGTCTCTCTCCTTACGGGGTTTTAGGAGATTCATAGCTTATAGAAAATGAAGGTGTGGGGATTGTGCTACCTTTAAAGAATTTAGAAATAGGCTCAGATGAGAGGACTAAAAGCCATTATGAGTTAAGTAGGAGTTTGTTTGTCTTTTTATTTTTGGGGGGTTGAATTGATAGTGTATCATGTACACAACATTTCTATAGGGAAAGTTCTGATTTCCAAGTAATGAATGTATATAAAGATTTTTATTTATTTATTTTTTAAAGATTTTGTTTATTGAGAGAGAGAGAGAGAGAGAGAGAGAGAGAGGCAGAGACACAGGCAGAGGGAGAAGCAGGCTCCACGCAGGGAACCCCACCTGGGACTCGATTCCGGATCTTCAGGATCACACCCCAGCTGCAGGCGGCACCAAACCGCTGCACCAGCGGGTCTGCCCATATAAAGATTTTTAAAAGACAATCCAATGGAGCTCTAGGCTGCCTTTCAAAATGCCTCTTGGGTTATACTTGTGTTCGTCTGATTTGATTTTATTTCTAAAAAATATACTCACTATTTATATTTTAAAATGTGCATATATAGGTATTATAAGATTATTGAAATATGTACCAAGATGCTAACCACCAAAATAAGATTTTTGAATATACACCCAAATGCTAATAATAATCTATAAGTGGTCATAGTATAACTGATACTTTCTTCTCTATATTTTTTCTACAATGAGAAAACAATAAGGATTTTCTCATTTTTAAGCAAATAAGATTGGAAAATAAAATGTATAACAGCATCCAAAAATATTGTAAACATTTAGAGATTATTTAATAAAAGATGTACAAGATTTCTCTGCTGAAAAAATATACAATACTGCTGAAAAAAAATTGAAAAAAAAAGACCTAAGTAAATAGAAATAAACATGTTCAGGGATTAATACACTTAATATTGTCAAGATGTCACTTCCCCCCAAAGTGAATTATATATATATATATATATATATATCTTATATATATATATATAAGATTTTATTTATTTATTCATGAGAGACACACACACACACAGAGGCAGAGACACAGACAGAGGGAGAAGCAGGCTCCACACAGGGAGCCCGACATGAGACTCGATCCTGGGTCTCCAGGATCACACCCTGCACCAAAGGCAGCACTAAACCACTGAGCCACCAGGGCTGCCCCAAAGTGAATTATAGATTCAATGAAACCCCAATCAAAATCCCTAAGGTGTTTTTTTGTGGAAATTGGCGTGCTGATTCTAAAATACATATGGGTGGGGCACCTGAGTATCTCAGTCAGTTAAGAGTTCGATTCTTGATTTTGGCTCAGGTCATGATCTTAGGGTGATGAGATTGAGTCCCACATGGGGCTCCATGCTTGGCATGTAGCTCACTTAATATTCTTCCTCTCTCCCTCTGCCCCTTTCCCTCCCCACTCATGTGGACGCTCTCTCACTTTCTTAAATAAGTTAATTAATTAATAAAATATATATGAAAAACCAAAGAACCTAAAATAGCCAAAGCAACTTTGAGGAGGAAAGAAAGATCAAAGTTGGAAGACTTAATCTACTAGGTATTTATTTCAAGATTTATTTTAAAGCTATAATAATCAAAATGGAATAGTATTGACAAAAGTTAGGCAGATAAATCAGCAGAACACAAGAGAGAAGTTTAGAAGTAGACCCACAATTATGGGGTCAAATGATTTTCAACAAAGAAACCAAAGAAATTCGATGGGATTAGAAGTATGGTTTTGTTCAGTGACAATTGGATACCTATATATGCCAAAAGATGAAACTGGATCCCTGTCTCACATCATACACAAAAAATTAATTCAAGGTGCATCATAGGCTTAAACATATAAAGGAAAATCTTTGCAGTGATGAGTGGGCAAAGATTTCTTAGACTGACCAGAAAAAGCACTAATTGTAAAAGGGAAATATCAATAAATTGGACTTTATCAAAGTCAAAAAAACCTCTGCTCATCAAAAAACACCGTTAAGAAAATAAATAGTTGGGGCAGCCTGGGTGGCTCAGCGGTTCAGCGCCTGCCTTCAGCCCAGGGCGTGATCCTGGAGACCCGAGATTGAGTCCCACGTCAGGCTCCCTGCATGGAGCCTGCTTCTCTCTCCGCCTCTCTCTCTTCCTCCTCTCTGTGTATTCTAATGAATAAATAAATAAAATCTTAAAAAAAAAAAAAAGAAAAGAAATAGTTTACAGAGTGGGAGAAAATATTTACAACACATGTATTTGGCTAAAGGCTTACATCCAGAATACATCAAGCATATCTATAAATTAATAATAATGAGGACAACACATTTAAAGAATGGGCAAAAGAGGGCAGCTGGGTGGCTCCAGTCAGTTAAACATCTGCCTTCTGCTCAGGTCATGATCCCAGGATTCTGGGATCAAGCCCCACATCGGGCTCCCTGCTCAATGGGAAGCCTGCTTCTCCCTCTCCCTCTGTCTGCCACTCCTTCTTGTGCTCTCTCTTTCTCTGTCAAATGAATGAAAACAAAAATCTCTTAAAAAGTGAGCAAAAGACTTGGACATGTCACAAAGGAAGACTTATAAATTCCCATTAAGTACATTAAAATATGCTCATTATCATTAATCATCAAATGCCAACTAAAATCACTGATATACCACTATGTATCCCCTAAAATGAGTTAAGATTTAAAAGATTGCCAACATCCAGCATTGGCAAGGATGTTGAGTAGCAGGAATTCTCATCACTACTGGTGAGAGTATAGAGTGGGATAAATACTCTGAAAAATTGTATGGTATTTCTTATAAAAAGTATAGATCTATTCTATGGTATACCAGTTCTACTCCTGAGTGTTCATCCAGAAAATTTTCAAAATATGTTCACAAAAGACTTGTGCTATATTCATAGCAGCTTTATTCGTTAAAGCCAAAAAAGTGGGAACAACTCAGAGGGGAGACTCTTCTCTTCCTGCCCAGGCTTCTCACTACCTCTCTGTTGTCATGTCATCTTACATGAATCACCTTGCCCTTACCACCCTTCCATTTATACTCTCAGAACATTCCAGTCTCTCTCACGTTTATGCCTTTGAACAGCGCAATTCCATCTATCCAGAATTTCCCCTCCCTCTCCTCTGGTTCTAACCCATCCCCCCAGGATTGGCTTGAGTTTTCTGAGTTGTCTTCCCTCCCTACTCTTTGCAGTTTTAAGCTTGCTTTACCTTAGGATCATGGAATGATCATGCTGCGTTACAATGCATGTTGATCCACTAGCTCATAAGCTTCTATCTCCAAATATCCGTAGCACCTAGCATTACATCTAGCACACAGTAGATATTATAAGAAAATTTGTTAAATACATGTCAGAATCTAACTTATTCTGTATCTAATGCTGAAATATATACTACTTTACTTTTATTTCCAAATACAGGTAAGTTCCATAATAATGTTGCCAAATGAATACTTTCCTTGACATGACCCCCATCCCCCAAGCAGTGCCTATGGGATAGTTGAATAAATACTACTGTGATGATATTAGTCAGTGGACTCTGCCAATTGTCAGAAGTTCTCACTGTGTTTTACCAGTTGCTCCTAGTCCTTTCAATTCTTTAATGATTTACTTGCTAGTGGGAGATTCTTAAGTAGATGTGTCGCTGAAAAATGTTTTTTGCTTTTTGTAGTGGTCTGGGCATGTGGGCTTTCAGTTGTTTACATCCTATAATTGTCCAAAGGAAATAATCATCTTTTAGGAGTAGAAACTTTTCAATAAGAGCTGGTTTCTTTGTTGAGGGCTGTCCTTGGCATTGTACAATGTTCAACAGCATCCCTGACTTCTACGCTCTAGGATTCAGAAATACTCCTAAATTGTGACTACCAAAAATGTCTTCAGGCACTGCCAACTATCCCGAGACATATACTCACCATCAGGTAAAAGCTACTGCCCTATAGGTTAAAAGAAGTGTCCCTGGAATCTGATCTTTGTTCCGAGTCACACTCTATTACTCAGTGATCCAGGTTAGGGTGTTACCTTCTTATGTTCAATTTCTTAATCTGTAAAATGTGGATTGAGGAGAAAATTGTGAAAGAATTTCAGTAGATCCAAAGATTCTTAGATATTTTCAGTTGAAAACAAGGCATGTATGTCTACCATATCCTTTTAAATTCTTTAATTCTATAATCTCTTACTTTTCATTGTCTTTGAGCTACTTTATAATTCTATAGCTTGTGGAAAATTGATAAAAATGTAATTCTTTATTTTTTTTTTGGGGGGAGACAGAGAGCAAGAGTGGGGAGGCACAGAGGGAAGAGGAGAGAGAATCTGAAGCAGGATCCCCACACAGTGCAGAGCCTGATGTGGGACTCGATCTCAGGACCCTGATTATAACCTAAGCTGAAATCAAGAGTCGGATGTTTGACTGACTAAGCCACTGAGACACCCCTACAAAAAAGTAATTGTTTTTTTTTTTAAAGATTATATTTATTTATTCATGAGAGACAGAGGCAGAGAGAGAAGCAGAGACACAGGCAGAGGGAGAAGCAGAGTCCATGCAGGGAGCCCAAAGTGGGACTCGATCCTGGAACCCCAGGATCACGCCCTGGGCTGCAGGCGGCACTAAATGGCTGAGCCATCCGGGCTGCCCCAAAAATGTAATTCTTGGTGATGAAAATCCAACTTGTGTCTAGTAGAATGAAATCGATTATTTGCCTGTGAATACTAGCACATTTTTCCTCTTTTTGCGTCAGAGGGTGACGCAGCGGTTGGCTCAGCGGTTGAGCACCTGTCTTCGGCCCAGGACGTGATCCTGGGGTCCTAGGATCGAGTCCCATGTCAGGCTCCCTGCATGGAGCCTGCTTCTTCCTCAGCCTCTCTCTCTCTGCCTCTGTGTCTCTCATGAATAAATAAAATCTTTTTTAAAAAGGATTTATTTGAGAGAGAGAGTGCAGGCATGTGTGCTCATGTACACACAAACGTAAGGTTGTGGGGGATAGAGGGAGGCAAACCTCAAGCAGACTCCCTGCTGAACATGGAGCCCAATACAGGGCTCAGTCTCATGACCCTGAGATCAATACCTGAGCTGAAACCCAGAGTCGGAGGCTTAACCAGCTGAGCCACCCAGGTGCCCCATTTTTGCATTTTTTTAAAAATTCATTTCAGCATACCTTTTTTGCCCGCATATAAGTGGTATTATAAATTTTCCTTTGAATCCATTGTAGCATCTTAGTGGTTCCCTGATTAATTAACAAGTTAAATGAAATCTTTGACATGTGTTTTTTTTTTAAAGTGGTTGCTTCTATAGTGACCCACTCATTCTTTTAGGGATGAAAGCATACTTGCTTAAAGACCTCCAGAGCAGAGGTTTTTAATATGCAGGCTCCCTCTGCCAAACCACTCTTCTCCTCATTCCTTACGGCTCTTATACTTTTTATATGAATTAATGAAATAAATTAGGAGAATAAAGTAAGGGTTTTGGAAGCAATGGTGGTCTCTGCAATGCTACTTGCATTCTCTGGATTCATTGTTTTCGCTGTAGAAATTTACGAGTTCAAATGTCAGTCCGTTGGTGACAAGAACAAGAGAAAGATCCCTGGTACCCAACAGGGACACAACTGCCTCATCATTTGCAAAACCAAAATGTACTTCATATCTTAATTGATAGGGATCGTATTTCCTATAAAAATCAGTACTTACAAAAAAGTGTCATTATTAACTACGCCAGACTGTTTCATTTCAACCTACTTATTGAAATGAAATGTTCCAACATGAGCCCATAGCTGAAAGGGCTTCAGAAGTATGGAAAATTTACTGGGACTCCAAAAGCACTGTCTTAAGATCTAGGAGAAATTGACTCCGGTTCTTTTTAGCTCTCTGCCCCCAATTTGTATGTGACGTTGGGGAAGCTCTTGGATCTTCCTGGATCTCCCTTTCTTTGTCTATAAGGTAGTTGAACTAGAAAACCTTAGCTTATTGTCAGGTTCAAGATTGTGTGTCATTGTGATTCCTTAATGACTGTTCTTGAGAACCAAGTAGAATCAGCATTTTTCAGAGGAACACAAGTACGGAAAACCTGTGTTGATGTTCTCTAAAATTCCATTCCTCCAAGTTTATTATTACTTCTACTACTTTTGACTGGGCCCTACCTTCCTTCTTCAGTCCAGTAACAGGACTGCCATTGGGAAACTGATACCCAGGAACACCCTTAGCAAGTCACCTTACCCTTTGCCTCTTGCTCCACATGGGTGAGAACATCTTCATGAAATATTTCCTCCTCACTATGGACAAAGGGATTTTTGTTGTTGGGGTTGCCCATATTTTCAAGTCCACGATTCCTCCTTTATTGTTTCCATTTCCTCTGATTCCTTGTCCACCAGCTGCTTTTCTTTCATGGCTGCATGTTTCTTCATTTAGTGTTGAGGGCTAGGTCAGCAGCTGCAGGAGAACTTGATTAGTGCCTTGCCTCTGTGCAGACACATTTCCCTGACAGCATCGATCCTGGGCGGTTTCGCTTTGCAGGCAGCTCCACAGAGGAGGAGCTTGTGCTGCAAAGGAGGTGGACTGTTGTCTGGTCAAGGTGAGTTTGGGGCAGGCTACTAATTCATTCCTCTTTGCTCAGCTGTTAATTTTGCTTAAATAGGAACTGCTTGCAAATTTTTATTTAAAAATCCACTACCAGACTGAGACCTTGTGATGTCAAGATTCAAAGACAATTTTTTATTGCTAAATTATTAGTCCTTTGAAAGAAGGAAAATTTGATGTTTAATATTTAAACAGTTTCTATTTTGCTGAATTCTTTGATATCTGAATGTTAACTGTGTAACCATTTAAGGTCCATTTCTAGAGACTTTCCCAGACATTTAAAAAGCACTACAGGAATTTATTTGTAATGCTCTTGCATGAAAAATTGCCATCCATTTCTTGCCATTGTGGTTCATTGCCAGCAGATATGTCCATTAGGAATGAAATAAAGAAATGTTTTATATTTTGATGCATTTCAATTTGTCTGTTATACTAGACTTTTGGGTTTTTTTTTTTTTGAGAACAGGAATAAATTCCTCTCATCTTCAAAATATTATCACTTCTTTACATTTTGGAAAAATTAATCAAATTTAGCATAGGGAAATTGCAGTATCTTTAGGCCAAGAGGATAACTCCAAGCATTTTCTTTCCAATTTTTTTTTTCTGGATTTCTGGTTTAAGGTTCAGGAGTCATTGAGAAAAACTAGCTTAACTGTGCCTGCATGTAGATGTGACTAAGGATTCATTTCTTCATGTTTTTTTAAGACATTCCCACCTTTATGTAGCCTGTGTCTCCATAAAATGTTCCAGCTCCACAAAACTGTCACATGACACTTCAAAGACATCTTCTATGCAGAACTGAACAGCAATTACTCTATAGCCCCAAAACAATCTATTCTCCTTATTCTTCTCATGGTCTCCATAATTGCTACAAGTTCATCCAATATAAGAAAACGTAGGGACACTGGGGTGGCTCAGTGATTGAGCGTCTGCCTTTGGCTCGGGTCATGATCCTGGGGTCCTGGGATCAAGTCCCACATCAAGCTCCCCACAACGACCCTGCTTCTCCCTCTGCCTATGTCTTGCCTCTCTCTGTGTGTCTTTCATGAATAAATAAATAAAATCTTTTTAAAAAATGTAAAAATTTTTAAAAAGTATAAGCTTTTGATGGAGTATAGTACTGATCTTTAGGTACAACACAAAAATGTAGTACTATAAAGAGAAGCTAAAACCCACTGTAGTTTTATTATTAGCAAATTCATTCATAAATGTTAATTGTGAATTAAACTGTAGATTTAAAACCACCACCACAACTTTCTTCTAAAAATTGTGTTCATTTCCGTAGACAAAGAGGCGACCTAATATGGTGGAAAGACCTAGGCTTTGGTCTCTAGTCCTGGGTCCTCCATTTACTTTTCCTAATGATTTTCTGCAAATCATTCAACCAGTTGGTCATAATTCCCTTATTTATCAAATGGGGATAAATAATATCAGATCAAAGGAGACTATAGGAAAATACTCCAAAACTATAAAGTCATAGTCACATACTTTTAATTTATGGGTGGAAATGGATTTGGAGTGCCTGCTTCACTCTAAGCCCCCTTCACCAGGAAGTGCCCATACTTGTAAACCTTACTAAATAGGTAAGCATAGCGATCATGTTTGTACCTCCCAGGTTAAAGAAACTTAAAAGTGTCCTCAGATGGCAGTTTGGTAATCATGAGAAGTTGGTATCGATAGTGGCCATTTTCAACCATAAGCATGCTGATGAGTAGGCAGAGGGTGTTGGAGAATGAAGTATATGTACAGAGAGAAGCAAAACCAGCAAATTATGAAGTGACAGGGGAGACAGGAGGAAGTACCTTGGTTCTAGGTCTATTTCTTCATCCATCCATGGAATGTACATTGATTTTTTTTTTTCTAGGATGGCCAGAAGATGGCCCATTTTAACCTCACAATAAACTTGCCTTAAGAGGCTTTCTCTTCCTGGCAACAAATAGAGCTTTGGCTAAAACATTAATACCACAATTGAAAAGGTCATTACCAAGAGCACTATAGATTTTATTGTATGAAAACCAAAAGTTTCCAACTGTCCTTTGTAGCTACCAACATGAAAGTCTTTCCAGATCATATTTTTCCAATTGTAAAATTCAGGCTGGACCACAGAAGATTCAAGAACAGTCCCAATTCACAGCACGGATTTACCAACTAGGTTTGAAAATATCTTCCAGGGATGCCTGGGTGGCTCAGTGGTTGGGCAGCTGCCTTTGGCTCAGGTCGTGATCCCGGGATCTGGGAGAGAGTCCCGCGCGGGGCTGTTGTGAAGACCTTGGTTCTCCCTCTGCCTGTGTCTCTGCCTCTCTCTCTCTTTGTGTCTCTCATGAATAAATAAATAAATAAATCTTATACATATATATATATATTTCAAATATTATGAGATGTTACCCTCTAAATGAAGTCTCTCCTACTGGTTCTCCTTATATGAAGTTTCAGAATCCAAAGAACAGCACAATATAGTAGAAATAACATAATAATAATAACATAAATCTTAGATTAGACCCCGATGGAGTTCTGGCTCCTTTAGAGCTTCATGAGTTTGGTCAAGTTATTTAACGTCTCTTAGCCTTAATTTCTTCATCTACACATTGAAAATAATATTTCTCTTTCAGTTTGTTGTAAGGAATAAATGAAATAAGTTACAGAAAAAGCTTGACACATTTCAGATCCTCAGCAAATGTTCATCTCCTTCTCTTCACTCACCATGTGAGTCTTGTGTTTTTTTGTTTTCTTGTTTTTTTTTTACAGCAAACCACATAATGCCACTCCAAATTAATAAGCAGAGTATGGAAATTAGAAGGAAAAAAAGCCTCTTTTTGACTTCTTGACCTAGTCAGCCAGCAAGTTTCTAATATTCGTATTCAAAAAAAGGAAATACATAGGTCTTAAAATCAGAATTTAGACAAAAGGGACTGGAATTGAAGAGGAAACTCTCAGACCTCCTTGAATTCAGATATGCATATTTTGGTCAACAAGTTACTTTCTCAGTGTAATACATCTGATGTTAATACATGTCCAAGCTGGTGTGTGCTTGCGTCTACATGTACTAAGAGGGCATAGCTGACAGAGTGACTTTTTTCATCACATAAATTCAAGACTGACTTGTTAAGCATATCTGCTCATTTGCATGAAGAAAGCTAGAATGCTTCACATACTGAGCACACTACTTCATTGTTTAGCAATAAAATCTGCTAAGCTACATACGTTATTATTTAGCTTAAAAGAGGAATATTCTTGACAAGGAAGCCCTGTGAGAAATGTACTACATGGTATCACAGGAAATGATTTCTGGAGGATGGCGATGAGCCTAACCAAATCATTTCAGACATCTCCAGCCCTGTCAGTTCATGAAGCACTATAGAAAACCATGTGCGTTCATTAAAATGCCTGATTTCCTATGTGATAGCCAGACTTCAGAAGCTGTGACCTGTTTGATGCATAAGATTCAGATTGCAGGTTTCTAATGGAAGGACACAAAAAGAAAAGAGAGCAAAATCATAGTAGATACATACATGTATGATTATTCCTCAAGCAATCTAATGGAAAACATACATGAATCATGAAATACTTTTCTAAAGGGTACTCTCTCCAGACTCTCTCCATCCATCTATGTCTAGTCATGATGCCAGGCCCAAATAATGTTAAAGTGGATATAAAATATAGAGACATACTTATATTCTAAAATAAGAGCTCCATTAAAAATGAGTCAAAGAATAAGAACAATGCCCTTTTATTTATATTATTTTTTCTTACACTGTGAACATTACATGCTAATCCAGCATTGTAAGAAAAGATATTGACAATGACAAATCATGTTTAAGCAGGTTATTTAAATTGGGAAGTTTGATAGCATATCAATATTAATAAACCATAATCCACTGGTCCATAGTTTTATACCAGCCTCTGTCTATTTAAGGTCAATTTAGAAAAGTTTTCAAGCAACTACTCTAAACCTAACTCCCTTTTCCATTTTGCTGTTTGATTAGTGTTTAACTAAATAAGTTTATGATATAAGCATTATGACTATCTAAAAAAGCACTCCCTCTCTATCCCCCAAAAAACCCTCACTAATTTAGGTTAAAAACAAAGTAATGGCAGCAAAAGTGTCTTTAAGTTTTGCAATAATCCTTCCAGTACTTTTGCATCCCAAAAGGCTCCAGATGTGACCAGCCACTGCAAAATGGTTAAGTTGTTTATCAGCATTCTACACTGGGAACTGGCACCTGTAATTTTACTCTTATTTTGCATCAGCATTATTAAAACACCTAAAAAATGACCAAGTGAAGGTTTTGTGTAATCACACATACACCTTCAGGGTGAAATGCCCTGTGGGCTGTCTGTCGTCCTGAGGGTGCTGGCTGCAGCAAGCAGCTTCCTTCTCTCTTGTCTGTGTAGCTGCTGTGAGCCTCCTTCTAGAGGGAGTTTATGCTGGTGGCTGGAGCTGGGAAATAATGGTAAAATGTTATTCTGGCAGCCTTTAAAGAATTGATTGTGGATCAGTTTTGATAATACATATAATCTCGATCCTTTTCTTCTTTTTATTCATTTTTTTCTTTCTTTTCCTTTTTTCCTTGTTTGTTGTTAATAGTCATCTGTAGCTAAAAAGAAGCCCCTTACCCCCCTCCATCTGGGGTGAAAGTTTAGGAAATAAACATATTTGAATCTTATGATGACAATTAACCACTTTGTTAAATCATAGATTGCATTTCATCTTTACCTCCTCTTTTTGACGCTGGGCTGTGTTTCATCCTGCCTAGTTTTCCTAGCTGCTTGCTTCAGCTTGCTCCCATCTTGCTAGTGGTTTAGAAATATGACAAGCTACCTTTTGCTTGCTGGCACTTTAACAATGCATATCCTTGGAACTTCACATTTGCTTGACCACTGATTTCTAACCCTATATGGCAACAGACTATAATTTGGTACTGATGTAAAATCAACTGGGGCTAGAAGTTTGCTTTTTTTTTTTTTTTTAAGTTTCTTTTCTTTGTTCTTGTAAAATGATTCACACTCAGAAGCTTGAAAACAGGTCATTTTTAAAGTCTTATTCTGTACAGTTTTTGCATACATGTGAAAGCCAGAGGAGTGGGGAAACTGAGGAGCGGAGGGTTTAAGTGATTCACCTGGGATTACAAAGTGAGTCATCACCAAGCTGATGCTGGGATTCAGTGTTCCTGACAGTTGGTGGTCAGCAAAATATATTTGATTATACTACCATTGGAGTTAGAATTCGCTTTTCTGGTTTTACTGGAGCTTTGACTGGTTCTGTTTCAATTTCTTATTGATGGTGATTAAACATGTATTGATACAGTAAAATAATCCCAAAACCAAGGACAGTTAAAGTAAGGTTGAATAGGAACTTCTAATTCCTGCTTGTAGTGCATAAGCATCCTGAAGCTTTGAATGGTAAGAGTACCCAGAAAAACCTAGTGTTACCTTTATTTCCCTGAGTCAGATGTCAAATTATCTTTTATGTCAGTGTTGGTCAAAATGTTTACATACATCCGAATAACTTACTGCAAAAAAGATCTTACATTCAGCAGCTTACCCATAAATCAATGTTAGGAGATTCTCTTATCAAATACGCAAGGTTGTGAAATGTGTTAGGTATGTGGGAAGACAAAAAGGTGTGGAGTGGTTATATTCCTGCTCTAATGTAAATAGGACCTCATCATTC
The DNA here is from genome assembly GCF_003254725.2 of Canis lupus dingo. NCBI lineage: Eukaryota > Metazoa > Chordata > Mammalia > Carnivora > Canidae > Canis > Canis lupus. The sequence continues at coordinate 25,487,137 of NC_064245.1, read as the reverse complement.
ATGACCAGCCAGATGAGAGTGACCATAGTGCCCAAGTGAGGACCATGTCAGGATCTAATGCTTCATAACTTATAGGGTCCATCATTAAGCATGCGTGTCCTCAACAGAGTTTGGGGGGTTTGAACCCAGTCCTCTGCATGTCGCTTCACTTTAAAAGGCTGTTATTCAACATTGGAGGTGTCAAAGATAAGTTTTTAAACGGATAATAGAATATTTTCTAAGAACATTATTTTAAAGAAATAAAGTAAGACTCTTAAATCTCAAGCCAAAAGACCCTTCTGATTTGGGTGCAGATACAAAGACCCGTACCTTCTTCATCATACGCATTCAGTGTAGGAGAGTCCCTTGGGAATAAAAAGAAGTCTAGAGAGAACCAGGATCTCCCCCTGAATCAATCAGAAGCCCTTGGAGGAGTCCTAGAACCACCTGTCTCTAATTAATCTCCTCTACTGTATTCCCTCAGCACTTACACACTCATAATTATATTTATGATTGTAATTGTATTATATTACAGTTCAGATCCCCTTACAATAAATACTGTCATAATGAAAACCTCACTATTATAAAAAGATTTCCCAGCCTTAGCCAGTAACTTACTTATTTAAAGCATATTCAATACAATAAAATTCTAGTGAAATAAAGAAATTTGGATGTCTCTTCAATTATGCAGTAATGGAATTTGACCTTGTAACTATAACTGTTGGGTGATGGTATAAAGGCTCTTCCACTGGATATGGGATCCTTAGCAAAATAGTCCATTTTTTATACATAAGTAGATGCTTTTATACATAGTAGATGCTTACTGAACACTAGAATAAGCGAATGATTTATAATAGAATTGTATGTGAAATAGAATCTAATTTCCCAGTATGTAGCAATGGCATTAATTCTTTATCACTATTTTTATCACTGAAGGAATTAAGTGTAGAACTATAGCCTCTCATGTGAAATCTAGCCTCTTTCATTCATCCCTGATGCCTTCTTCAAAAAGTAACCAGCTTAATATTAACCAATAACAGGAGGGCTGTTAGTGGCAACATGATGCCAGCTACAGTGGCATTAACTGGCTGGTGCTCATCTGGCCTAAGATATTTCTGTTTCCCTATAACTGTAACTGTACCATTGATATAAATCTTTCATTACAGGGCAGCCCGGGTGGCTCAGTGGTTTAGGGCCGCCTTCAGCCCAGGGCCTGATCCTGGGGACCGGGGATCGAGTCCTATGTCGGACTCCCTGCATGGAGTCTGCTTCTCCCTCTGCCTGTGTCTCTGCCTCTGTATGTGTGTGTGTGTCTCATGAATAAATAAATAAAATATTTAAAAATAAATATGTAAACAAACAAACAAATAAATCCTTCATTACTAGTGGAAAACAATTCTACATGGATAACATTGGTCCATAGTATTATTTTTTTAAGTAAAACATGGCACATATTTGTCTGCTCTTTCAAAAAATCCACATTTTAGGAGTGCCTCGTTGGCTCAGTCAGTAGAGCATGCAACTCTTGATCTGGGGTTGTAAGTTCGAGCTCCATGTTGGGTATACAGATTACTTTAAAAATAAAAATAATCTTTAAAAAATCCACATTTTAAAAAGAGAGTGCCATAGTGCCCACATTAAAAATACAACATTTTAAATTTGAAAAAATAAATAAGGAAAGCAAAAAATTTTTTTACTGAATATGAGTAGGATCATTGAAATAAGAAAGCAATATGAATATTAACAGACAAAGGTAAAGGTAAAGGAAATGGGGGATTTGGGAGTTACTCCATGGAAAGATGTTTCTCTGGGTATATGCTGTACATAAAAGTAATTCAGGGTATGAGAAGAAAAGAAATATGTAGGCTCTGTGTATTTCACAATCATTTTTTTCATTGTTGGAAGGTGAGAAGACATCTAAATAAAAAGGAATATGCTTGTAATTTGTATTTTTTTTTTAATTTTTATTTATTTATGATAGTCACAGAGAGAGAAAGAGAGAGAGGCAGAGAGACATAGGCAGAGGGAGAAGCAGGCTCCATGCACTGGGAGCCCGATGTGGGATTCGATCCGGGGTCTCCAGGATCGCGCCCTGGGCCAAAGGCAGGCGCCAAACCGCTGCGCCACCCAGGGATCCCTTGTAATTTGTATTAATGAGCTCACTCTAATATACAAACTCAGTGACCTGAGAGCGAATCACTGCAATCAGAAATCTGGATTTTTTTTGCACGAGCAACTTATGTAAAGGTAAATAGATATTAAGCAAAAATATTGTTTTTCCATCAGGTCTAGTGTTAACAGTGTGTACAGCCTTGAGGATATATTAATAACCACTGAGTTATATGTTTTTAAATTATTTTAAGATTTTATTTATTTATTCATGAGAGACAGAGGCAGAGACACAGGCAGAGACACAGGCAGAGGCAGAGGGAGAAGCAGGCTCCAGGCAGGGAGCCTGATGCGGGACTGGATCCCAGGTCTCCAGGATCACTCCCTGGGCTGAAGGCAGATGCTTAACCACTGGGCCACCCAGGCATTCCATGTTTTTAAATTATTAATTAATTTTATGGCATGTGAATTATGTCTACAAGAAAAAGGGAGTCACCGAGTCTTTTACATCTAGGTCCCACACTGTGCATGCACAGGAATAGTCAGTCACCAGTTCCACAGATTGCCAGGGAAGGAGGCCTGACTGGTCCTGAGAGAAGCTGTGTATTCTAAAAATCAATCAGTCGATAAACCAGCAAACAAGGGGATAAACTTGTCGTTTGTCTGAGTTCAAGTGTGTATTATACTCACCCCTTGGCACTGTGCCCTTAAACCAACCCATTTCCTGAGCCATAAAGGCAAATATAACATTTGAGTCTGTGGCACAGATTCAAGCCAACAGTCAGGCCTGTGAACGGAAGAGTGAACAGACCAATGATTCCAGGAGTCTAGCAAATAATACATTACTGAAAGATCACTAAGTTCTGAGTATGAAACAGACAGAAAGTGGACATTTGACTCTGATAGACACATTTTATAGATGGCACTTTGAGCAAGTAAACCCTACCCCTTAATCATCACCACGAGCATCATTGCAACAATGTCCCTCTGGGAACAGACTTCTTTCAAATCCCAGCTCTTCTACTTAGCGACTACATGACGTTAGGTAAGTTATATAACCTTTCTGAACCTCTTTCCTTGTTAGTAAAACAGGGTTGCTGGTGCTACTAGTGTGTAGTTCTTAGGACTATTTTGAGTATTAAGTAACAAAATACAAAAATCATACTTGGCACAAAGTAGTGTTCAACATTATTATTATTTTTAACAGTACTTTGTTGACAAATTAAAATTTGACATGCATTCCTTCAAAAATTTTGTTTTCTACGTGCCCAAATCTCTTACTAGATGCAATTTTTTTTATTATATTGCTCTCATTAGAGGAAAGAAGCTACTTTCTCTTAAAACAGATAAATTAATGATCATGCCAGCTTCATTCTTCAGTATTTTTGTAGAATTTTGAGATTTTGTAGATCATTTAGGAAATAACACTAAAATTTGACTAAGGCTCCTAACATCTTATAGTTGATTATTTTCCACAAAGTTGAAATTTTTATAACAATTTATTCAAGGAAAATTATCATCCGGGCTCTAAAATTCCTTCAGATTGGGCAGCCCGGGTGGCTCAGCGGTTTAGCACTGCCTTTGGCCCAGGTTGTGATCTGGAGACCTGGGATCAAGTCCCACGTTGGGCTCCCTGTATGGAGCCTGCTTCTCCCTCTGCCTGTGTCTCTGCCTTTCTCTCTCTCTCTCTCTCTCTCTCTCTCTCGCTCTGTGTCTTTCATGAATAAATAAATAAAATCTTAAAATAAAATAAAATAAAATTCCTTCAGATTCAAAACCCTGACAAGAACAAAAGCCATCAGGAACTTCAGATAAATAATAAATGGGACTATGGCTTTAGAAGATGTTTGAGCAATACTGTCTTCAAAATTCTTAAGAATTAAGGGACGTACTTTGGAATAAAACCAGTACATTTTGGAAGCGGGACATTTGCACTGCTGACATGCCCCCCTTAACTACCCAGACCACCTGCTCCAGAGCCTCTCTGAGCCCCTCAGCCACAGGAGTTACCCAGCCCCTCAAAGCTCTTTCAATGACGCTTTGTGCACAACTGAAACATAGCAATTAATCACATGTATACCTTGATTTGGTTTGGCATAGCTTGGTTTGGCTTGTATTTCATCCAATGAGATTTTTTAAAAAAGATTTTGTTTATTTATTGATGAGAGACATATGCAGAGAGAGAAGCAGAGACATAGGCAGAGGGAGAAGCAGGCTCCATGCAGGGAGCCCAGTGCTGGACTCCATCCTGGACCAGGGATCACACCGTGAGCAAAAGGCAGATGCTCAACCACTGAGCCACCCAGGCGTCCCGAGATTTTTTCCTAAAGAAATGAAATCTAAATATGTTCCTTTGTCTGCTCAAAATCTCTCCCACTAACTTCAGGCAAAGAAAAAAGAAAAAAGGAAAAAAAAAAAAAAAAAGCCCAAACTCTTCCATGCAGGATCACGGGCCATTTGTGATCAGCCATGCTTCCTTTTCTATTACCCTTTTTTTCCCTACCTCTCCCCTCCTCAGCCTTTATAGCTGCAACCACAGTGAGCTGTCCTAGCCTGGGGCAGGCTGTGTTCCCTCTCCCCTCTGGGTCTTAGACCTGTTGTTACTGGAGTCCTTCCTGTCTCTCCATCCTCCTTCCCTAGACACTGTTTATGGGCTGGTTGATGCTAATGTCACTTTTTCTGGAAAGCCTTCCTAGACCTTCTCCCTCAAGACGGAGTGGGGTAACTCTTGAAAGTGTTCTCATAACAACTAGTAAATCTCCCAATATCACACTTAGCACTCTGAGTTGAAATGAATGTTTTCTTTTCCTTCTTCCCTAATTTACAGTAAGCTCATTGAGGGCAGGTACTGGGTTTTGCTCACTGCTATGGCTCCAGCTCCTAATCCATTACCTGGCAGATGAAAGACCTTTAGTAGTTATCTGTTGAAAAGATGAATCGGAATCTACATGCTTAAATTCAACAAACATTAATTTTAATCTTATATTAATAAGATTAATCATATTAATCTTTCAAATAATAAAGCATATGTAACATGGAGAAAACACTTCTTCTTGCCAGCTGGTAAGAATTCCTTTTTAAAAAGAGGCTTGCTTTGCCATAAACACTCTTAAAAGCCTGCTTTGGGGAAGGAGTAAGGTTCCTACTGGAGTCCTGGCCTTATGCAAATGAAGAAGAATCTGCTTGATGAAAGAGGGAGAGCAAGCAAGCAGGTGTGAGGCCAAGGGCTCCTTGAAAGAGTCAAACGATTTCAGATGATGGTCCACTTATAAAGAAACTTTTGGGGGAAATGCATAATGGGGGCTTTACGAAGTTGTTTCCGATGTGGTGTGTGATTAAAAACACTTTCCTCAGGACTCCTGGGTGGCTCAGTGGTTGAGTGTCTGCCATGGGCTCAGGGTGTAATCCCCGGGTCCTGGAATCCAGTCCTGCACCAGGCTCCCTGCATGGAGCCTGCTTCTCCCTCTGCCTATGTCTTTACCTCTCTCTCTGGGTCTCTCATGAATAAATAAATAAAATCTTAAAAAACAAAAAACAAAAAAAAACCACTGTCTTCCATCCATCCTATTAATCTTTGGTAGGTCTACTTTGATAATGCTTTTGTATAAAAAGTTTTGTGATTTAGGAAGCTTAAAGAGAGCAAGGGGGAACCAACATATGTTTATTAGACATTTTAAAAACTGTACATCTTCCTGAATCTTTCTCTTGACTACCAAGTTAGGCTCCTAAGAGCCCGTAATGTGAAGGTAACTCAAAATTGTCTTTAGGTCCTATATATCTATCCTCCTTCCTGAGGAGACAAGATTCAGCAAGGATCAGCTGGCTCACTTGATTACATCTTGAGGAGTTAAACCCATCCTGGGTTATCATACAGCCATATGTAACTCAGAGTTTCTCTGAAGAGTTATTTTGTGCTAAGCATCTGCATGTGGCTAGGCAAGTTTGGAGAAAGTGGAGAAATTTGGTGAAATGGCCCTGTTGAATAAAGGGTTTATGAGAGTGTGTGATGTGCAAGGTACAGTATACAACCTTCCCTGATCTCCCTTCCAAAAACTAGTAAGTTCTACATGACTGATTAATATATTTGGCTTGAGTGGATTATATCTCACATCACCAGTGTTTATAAATGATTTGAGAGTGACTATAAGGACTATTCAGAAAGTTTTATGTAAGGGCATTTGTAGCAGTGTTTATTCCTCAATTCCTTTTCTTCTCAGACTGCATAAAATCACTGTTCAAAATCACCCACTTCTGACTTTCTTTCTTTTTTTCTTTCTTTCTCTCTCTTTCTTTCTTTTTCTTTTCTTTCTTTCTTTCTTTCTTTCTTTCTTTCTTTCTTTCTTTCTTCTTTCTTTCTTTCTTTCTTTTTTTTTTTATCAGCACCCCAGACTTTGCACTGGGACAGTTTCAAAATCAGTATTGTTCTTCCTTCCACATCTAGTACAACTCAGCTGGGTGGCAGCTAGCAGAGTTCTGATATTAGAGTCCCTTTAGGCACAAGAGATATGTGTGTTGGGACTCTTCTGCTCTCTAAGGGAAAATGAAGCTAAATACCTTTTGCCTGACCAGGGATCTATCGGCCATGTTCTTGCTATATTTTCCCTAGCTTTCTCATACTCCAAATCCTCTCAAAAGAAGAAAAAAAAAAGAGAGAGAGAGAGAAAACACTATGTGTTAAGCATTTGCAAGCCATCTGTCATGCTAAACATTTAATATGGGCTAACCTCAGGCCTACATATTTCCATAGGTATCTATCAAAGAGACAATGGACTAAGGAACCCCACCTGGTTATGGATCATTCAGACCATTGCTTGAATCGATAGCATCCCAGCCATAAAGATTTGTAGGCAAATTATTTGAGGCATGAAAGTGGATTTTGTTTAGACTGAATTTAAACTACTATCTTGGGATGCCTGGGTGGCTCAGCAGTTGAGCATCTGCCTTCAGCTCAGGGCGTGATCCCGGGGTCTGGGATGAAGTCCCACATCGGGCTCTTGAGGGAGCCTGCTTCTCCCTCTGCCTGTGTCTCTGCCTTTCTCTCTCTGTGTCTCTCATGAATAAATAGATAAAACCTTTAATAAAATAAACTACCATCTTGATTTAGGGATATCATGGAAAAGCAGGTTCAAATTTCTACCAATGCCAGAGATTTAAGGCAGGGGAGCTATTCCTTATCAAGAACTTCCTAATTGATAGTTATAGACTAAATACCTCAAATATAATTTTAAAATCCACCCCCAGGATTTTAGTCAATTTAGCATGGTACCTGGGGAACAGGAAGTGTTTCACTGAGGAAAGCTAGCATCTCTCCCTGAGTTCTTTGGAATTCCTCATTTTAGGAGGGGGGAGGGATAATCTAGAACTCCCCCATTTTTCCCCAATGATTTTTTTGAGTCAGAAGAAATCAGCTTGCTGGTTCCCAACTGCAACGAATTGTGTGGATCCAAAGCCAGATGGGTTTAAATTCAAAGCATCCCAAAGCCATCACATTAGTAAGTAGGTCACAAGAGGTCAGAACATACTCTGGTCCTCTGTGGTGGCTAATTCTATTGGCACTTGGAAATGTACAAATTGATACTCCAGCTTACATAATATGTGTATGACTTCAGTGACTAACACTCTTTAGAATGTAACAGATTTAGATATAGGGCATATCTAGGAAAGTTGAAAAACCTTTTACTTTTCAAGAGAAAAAAGCCTATACAAGGGTTAAAAGGCTTTTAAGTGGGGGAATAGTATTAAAACAGGTCAGTGTTAGAACTAGGCAAGCATTTACTTATGAGAAAACTAAAAGTCTAAATCGCTTTGTAGTTCATTACCATTTTGGGCTAGTAGTATTCAAAATAATTTTAATTCTTAAGAATAAAGAACATCATAAGTCCAGGATAAAAATAAAATATGATTTACTAAAATAGTGATTTGATGAAAGGTTATTTGTTTTTATTTTAAAATCTTAAATCACTGAGTAGCATTATTTTGAATAAACTTGGTATTAACCTTGAGCTGTAAAATGATTTTCAGTAATGAGAAGGGGTATAATATCAAAGAAAATTTTCTAATACAAATATAATGTTTTGAGAGACTACATAAAACGGTGAGACTTCTTCATTTAAACTGACCAAAGGAAGATGCAAATTAAGAATTTACCTAAAATAAGAGTAGGAACCCATTTTATTAGAAGTAAAGCAAAATGAAAGCTTCAGCCACCCAAAGTCTCACACCAGTGATTTAATTGGAAAGGTCTTTCCTTATAAACAGGATTAATTCCAATTAGTTGAAAATTCAAATTATGCTGATAAACACTAACAAAATGCTATCATTCCATAGCATATTACTTGCACAGCACCTATCCTATAAGACATTTTATGAAAGACAAAGGTTCGTTAATTTTGCTAATTCTCCATTTTATAGATGAAAAACTGAAGCGTAAAGCATTTAAAAGACAAGCCACAAGTTTCCAAAAAAGCTGAAGAATTTCCTTCCCTCTTAGTCCTTTGTTCATGATATTCCTACAGGAAAAATAAATAAGTAAAAGCAAGTCCCAAGTAGCACAAAATGAAAAGGGGAAAGTTATAATTTTTAAACATATTTATTTATTTAAGAGAAAAAAAGAGAGTGTGCACTTGTGAGTGGCAGGAAGGGCAGAAGGCGAAAGAGAATTGCAAGCAGACTGCTCATTGAATGTCAAGCCCAACATGGGGGCTCGATCCTAGGACCCTGAGATCATGACCTGACCTGAAACCAAGAATTGGCTGACCAACCGACTAAGCCACCCAGGCACCTGGAAAGAGGAAAGTTTCATGAGGATCTATAGCAGCAATCCAGAAGAGATTTGGAATTAAAAGTAAGAAATAAATATGTATAAGTTGCAAAAACTTAAATTCCCTTTTCTCTGATCATTGTAATAAGGCATGAATTCAAAGTGTTGCTTTTTCCAAAGGAAAAACTTCTTTGTAACAAGGCTCTTAGGTTTGTAGCTCCTGACATCTTATATTTTGGACTTGGTAGACCTTTAGTATCCTTGGAGCAAGTGAAGTTTGTGATTTTGTTGACACCACCAGCCACAGAGTGACCTGGCAAAGTTGAGTTCCTATGAGACCTGCCTTAGAGTATGGGACCAACTCAACTCCTGACCTGCTGCTGTGGGACTGAGATCTCAATTAGAAGAAGCTCACAGCCTGGCAGGTAGGAGCAAAAGGCTATCTGACCCGACCAGCAGAGAAATATACCTATTGAGATTCACTATGAGCCACCCAGAAGCCATTGGGCGGGGGAGGCAGGGGAGAGGGGAGGACTAGAGAATGAGCAAGAGAGAAAGAGAAAAAGCCAACAAGGGACATTTGTAGTCACTACCTGCCTTCCTTCCAGAGGAGCTCCTGTGCTCCTGTAGTTAGTTTACCAGCAGAGCCTAGCACAGGAGAACACCAGAAGATGTGTTTGCGGAAGAGAGAGGGGCCAGGTCACAGAGCGTCTGCACTGCTCTCCATATTGAGGAGCTCAGATTTCATCCAGAAGGCATTTGGAAACTATAACAAAGGTTTTTAATAGAGAAATGCACTTGAGAATGGGCATTCTGGCCTGCAGCATGGAGTGAAATGAGCAAGAACTGCCTTGTTCATCACTATAGCACAGTGTCTGGAGTAGAATGACCTAAGTAGGTGCTCAATAAATATCTGTCGACTGGATGAGTGAATGAATGAGTGAATGGATAATTTTAGTTGGGGAGAAAGAAGAGCCTGGCAAAGAGCTCACTTTGTTGAAGGGTGCCAATAGTATTTGAATTGCAAGACAAATGAGATTCCTAATGTGTGTGTATGCGTGTGTGGGGGGGTTAACACTGTCTACTTCATAAAATTGATTGTCTTTTAGGCACTTTCATTATAGTGGAGGAGTCAGACACAAAGACAATTAAGTAAACTATTAACGAATTGTGATTGGTATCATGAAACCAGGGGCCAGGATAGGGAGTAACAAAGGAGACTTATTTTAGAGGAGAGGATAGAGGAAAACCTCCCTGAGAATGTGATATTTAAGCTGAGCGCCAAAGGAGGAAAAGGAATGAACAATGTGAAGAACAATGTAAGGGCTTTACAGGAGGGGAAATAGCTTATGCAAAGACTCTGACGCAGGAAAGAGCTCATTTTGTTCCAAACACTACAAGACCAGAGTGACTAGAGGTCAAAGCCTGAGCAAGAAAGTAATAGGCAGGAGCAGATCACTCAGGGCACATCAGGAGCTGACAACTTGGTCCAGCCAACCCATCCCCATTCCAGCACAAGGAATGAAAGGTATCTAAGAGGGGTAGCAGAACAGATAAGAACCGGAAGTCTGAGGGGAATTTCAGACTGGGTTTATTCTAGATCTTCCCCCAAAGGATTCCATAGCCTAGAAACACTCTAAAGGGAATGGAGTGGATGCACTGAAAATAAAGATTTCAGCTTGGTCAAAGGAGAGGCGTGGGAAATCATATCCCCTGGGTAACCAGCCTTTCTCCCCAGGAAAAAGTATCATTCATCTGCCTCATGGAAAGGAAAGGTTTTTTGGTTTCCATTTTTCCTTCAACATTATAGACCACCCTAAAGGAAAATTGACAAGGTGAAAAATATGAAAGAAATAAACGGGCGGGGGGAAGCTGCCAAGAAGGTGCAGAGCTTGTAAAGGAGAATTACTTTTTTTGCCCCCTTTTCCAATGCTTCCCATCACCCTTATCCTAATGGAGACTGAATTGGTTGGATGCAGGATTAGGTGGCTTGGAGGGAAGAGGTTTTGTTTTTTTGTTTTTTGATTTTTGACCTCCTACCCTCCTTCGACTTAGTGTATGTTATATTTTTCTCCTGAACAAAGGTACACCTACATGGAAAGTTCCTTTGCAGTGGGGAGAATGTCCTTTTCTTTTATTCTCTTTGATAATTCCTGATTATCGTTCTTCAGATTTTGCTTGCAGCTCCGTGGTTCCATTAACTTGTCTAGGAAGAAATGTTTTGTAGCTAAAAGCAGATGGGATCCCAGTAGTGGGAGGAAGAAGTGTGTAACCCATATGAACTGGGAAAGTCTGTGAGATGAAGGAGTAGTTGTGTCTTGGGTATCTCTGAATACCAGGTGGGACTTTTCCCTGAGGCTCATTCACACTTAGCATAATAAATATGGGGAAAATCCCAGATCTACCATTTACGCTACATGACCTTGAATGAGTTACTTCAGTGGGCCAAAAAATAACTTTTCTATAACTCTGTATTTTTCTAAGATTAGTGATCATTAATGGATCATGAAATCAATTTATAAGCTTGGCAATCATTTTTCTTAAAAAAGAAATAGAATATGCGGCACCTGAGTGGCTCTATGGTTGAGCGTCTGCCTTTGGCTCAGGTCATGATCCCAGGGTCCTGGTATCGAGTCCCGCCTTGGCTCCTCACAGGGAGCCTGCTTCTCCCTCTGCCTGTGTTTCTGCCTCTCTCTGTGTGTCTCTCATGAATAAATAAATAAATAAAATCATAACAATAAAAAGAAAGAGAATAGAATAGAAAATAATACAAGGGTTTGTTTTTTGTTTTTTTGCTTATGGTAAGGGTTAAGTATTATTCCATGAAACTTTTTTTCAGATATGTTTATTGTCACAATGTCAAATACACTGCTTATTGTGGGTGGTGTAGTAATTAAAGGAGTTTGAAAAATACTGATAGCTTAGTTAAGTTTCTAGCTCCCATTCTCAAGTAGGGAAAGGGTTAAAATTATACATTAAACCCTAAATTGTCTATTTGGTGGTGGTGGGGGGGTGGTTATGTCCACTCTCTCCTCCCCTTTTACTTGCCTGTCCTTCTGTTCCTCCTCCCTTCCTTAGGCTGGACCTCAGTCTCAGCGCTTGGTGTTAATGGTATGAGAGCTTCAAGGAGATGAACTAAGCAACAATAAACCTCTGACTTACCAAGAAAGAGACACAGCAGAACATGCTTTTTAAAATAACATTCTACACTATGCATATTGTCTGTCAGAACCTCAGTTTCCGTATATGTTAAACTTGCTTGAACATGCTGAAAATCAAATATGCTTAATATTTAAATGTCTGCCACATTTTAGGTAGTGGATAAATATATTGCTTTTATATTGCTCAGAGAATTTCTCTAAGCTAGCCCTCGGTCTCTGGGAATTTAGGCCGGGATATAGATGTGTATGGTACATAGAGACAGCAAAATGAAAACGAATCAATACATCAATGGAGTGGAAGGTATTTATATCATACACAGGTCAAGTGTGTTTTATGGCCCATGGCCAAGAGTCTAAGATATCTTAACTGATGACTCCTCCAGGAAACGAGCTCCAGCATATTCAGATTAAAAACAAAACACAAGTGTGCTGTACACAATTAAACTGCATGGGCACGGGTAGGGCTAACCAAGCGTAAGCAAGATTCAGTGGTGCCGCCCTGCCCTGCTCCTCTCATTGAACATGTGGTTGTCCTCATGTACTTTTCTCAACCCAACACCCCAAGCCCCCCAGCCCAGAAGATTCTGATAGCATGCAAAATAAGTGACACCACAAACAAAACCCATTCTCACAGAAGTGTTCCTGTGGGAGATCTATATGCATACATATGTAATTTTTTTTCTTCAAGAAATTTCCAACAGGATCAAGGGACTTGAAGGAACTTAATTTAACCCCGTGATGTGGCATAGCAGTTGGGGGGGGGGAGGGGTGGCTAGTGGGAGGAGGAAAGGACCCATAGTTTAACCTGCCTACAAGGAATACCCTCCATACCTGAAGACCCTCTGACCTATCCCTGAAGCAACTGAGATAAAGAAACATGCCTCTATCCTCAGCACTGAAGTTTGTAGGCCAAACGGTAACTAAAAAGCCTCATCCCACCAGGAAGTTATAGCCTAATCTGTCTCCCACTTTACTGCTATATTGGTCAGAGTTGTTAGAAAAGAAAAATGCAACTGAGTAAATTTTAAGATCTCATTGGCTTTATGAAATGATTTATGAATCCGGCAGCACCCCATCCAGCAAGCAGAAGGGAGCTCTGAGCAGTTGCACAAAATGGAAGGCTTTTATAGAAGGAGGGTGGGGCAGGAAGCTTATAAGCAAAGGAAAGGAAAGGATTATTCCAGGCAAGGTTCCATACCCTTGAGGGGAAGATGGATGGTCTTCTGCAGATTTCCTTCTCTTCCTTTGGGGGTTTGGATCAAACCCCCCTGAGCAAAATATTCTTGACTGACCAATTAAGATTCCATTTCTGGGGGGAGGTTGAAACTGGAGTTAGATTAGATATTAAGCTCCAGTTTGGTGATTTGGCCCAAGTGAAGCCATTTTTGGGCCTGTGGTTTCGTTTTTAGAAGGTTCTTCAGAGAAATAGAACTGATAGGAGAGAGAGAGAGATTGAGATTGAAACTGGGATTCATTTTGAATTTACTCACATGTAGCCTGGCAAGTCTAAAATCTGTAGTGTGGACCAGTGAGCTGGAGACCCAGGGAATAGCCAGTGTACAGTTGAAGGTTGTCTGCCTGCAATACCATCTTGCTCTGGGGAGATCGGTCTTTTGTTCTCTTTAGGCTTTCAACTGATTGTTGGGTTGTGGGGAACAGATGAGGCCCATCCCCATTATGGAGGGCAATCTGCCTTACTCAAAGTCCAGCAGTTTAAATGTAACTCTCATCCGAAAACACCCTCACAGAAACATCCTGAATAATATTTAACTAAATATCTGTGTACCCTATGGTCTAGCCATGGTTAATTCATGACAATTGCCATACAGCCAGAGCTGGGCCTCCCCAACATACCAACCTTAACCCAACTGTTTGCCAGCTCTGGCATTCTTTCAAAATTCCCGGATTCAAAATGTTATATTCTAACCCGCTTAAAGATATTCAAGTGTTTAAAGATTGATCGTGGTTGTAATTCCTTCCCCTTATTTGACACACAGAAGCACTGGGGGAAGAAGATAGTTTTGTACAGTTGTTCTCAGACTTTTTGCGTTTAGGACCCTCTTACACACTTAAAAATTAAGAATTTAAAAGGGCTTTTGTTTGATGGGTCATATCTCTAGATACCATGCTTTAGAGAAATATATATATATATATAGTATTAGAAATGGAAAATAGGACATTCAAAAGTGTATTTTTGCATTTCTTTCATAATAATAATGCTAACAAATTTGTTAACATAGATAACGTATTTTTATTAAAAATAACTGCTTTCCAAAACAGAAACAATTGGTGAGAAGTGTGTCATCTCTTATATTTTTGCAAATCTCTTTAATGCTTGGCTTAATAGAAGACAGTAGAATTATCATATCTGCTTCTGCATTTAAACTGTTGTACTATGTTTTGATTAAAGTATACAAAGAAAACCCAACCTCACACAAATATATAGCTGGAAAAGGGAAGACTTGCCCAGGACTTTCTGGAGTATACTTTGAGTAACACTACTTTTCCTGAACTACCTCTACTTGTGAGTCAGAGGCCCCAGGTCCTCATCTCTGTTTTGTCGGTCGGTAATCAGCTGTGCCTCATCTAAACAAGTCAAGAAACGAACATATTGTTGAACACCTCCTATGTGTCAGGCACAGTGTATATAGTATCTACTGGAATCTTTGTAACACCTACAATGTAAGCAGTTGCATGATGGTAAATGCTTAACAGAGAGGAATTAGTCCAAGATACTCACATAGATGTGACTAATATTGTAGAATGGAACATCAAGCCCTAGAATAACTACACCACTTTAATCTACTGCCTGTGTGAACCAGTACACACCCCGATTACTTCTTTCCTATGAAGAATGATAATTTGGTGATCCAGGCACCTGCTTCCCCTATACATCCCTCTACTGAATTAATAGAAGTATTTGCTTACTGTATGCTGTAAAATACATTTGATAAAGTGTGATTGGCATTAAATACTGGTTTGTTTCCATCGCTCCTATTCTGACACCCCAAGGCATATGGGAGGGGTGAGGAGAAAAAGCAGGTATCTGAGGAGATAAGGGCAGGTAAAGGAGGAGAAAAGAGAAGCATCAAATTTGAATTTGAATAGTAATGTAGGCTTCTTCAGAACTGGAAAGGGAAGTTAGAGTTAGCCACTCCATGAAGGACAGCAGGTTAAGGTTAGTATGCTGGCCTAGGGGAGCCCTAATTTGTAGTCTTTGTCAATCTCCACAGTATAAATACTTCCACCACAGCCAGCTTCATGCTTCCAACCTGATATTTGGACAAGGAGTTGGGAGTAGATGTATACAATCGGCTTTCAAGAGCCAGTGCCAACGTGAGCCTCTCCTTTTTACAGCAGACAGAAGAAACTGAGACCTAAGAGATTAAAGGACTCAACTGAGAACATGCAAGCACAGATACATCCCCGACACACTAAACAAAGTGAATTCAGATTATATTTAGTATAAATTCAGTCACAGAAACAGAAATGCATCTGTGTATAAATTAACTGTACATAAATGATAAAAATGTCCAGGCAGCTATGCACCAAACTATGCATACTAATTTATTGGGGGGAGGGGGAAGCAGTGAAATAGGAATGAAGATGACAATTAATTTTTATTTTTTATTCTATTTCTGCATTGTTTTAGGTTTTTTACAGAGCCTGCAATTATGCATTCCTTGTATAATTTAAAATAAAACATTTTTCAAAAAAGATGTAGGATATTAGATTTTAATTAGATAGCCTTAATATATATGATTTCAGAAGTTCCAAAGGGCTTCCGGGGAGTCTGGCAAGTGTCAGAGAGAGAGAGAGAGAGAGAGAGAGAGAGAGAGAAAAGAACACATATTGATGTGAACATCTTCTTCCAGGTCCCTTAGCAATTCTCTTTTCAAATAATTTATCTCCAGTGACTAAAATTGTAGTATTGAACAGAAAATGTATTATATTCTCTGGCTAATTAGAAAGGCCACTAGCTTTCTGAGTAGATTAATATGAAAGTGAGCCTTCAGTTCCATATAGAAGTTAGAACTCCGGTCTTAGTTTGTCAATACATACTGAGCTGAGCTCAGTTGGTTAAACCTGGGACTTCACATTGTTAACCTCTTATTCCTTAGAGGCGTGTGTGTATGTGTGTGTGTGTGTGTGTGTGTGCATGAACATTTATATGTGTTGAGGTGGGGGCACTTTTGGTGACTTGGGCTAAGCAAGGAACTATCTTCTCCAAGATAGTTTTCTCACATGTTCCACAAATGATTAACTTACCTGACATATTCTTCTAAGAGTAAGAATCATAATTACCTTAGCATACATTAATTTAGATTAATCTTCCTTTTTCCCTACAACAAAAACTTAAAGAATAGAATAACTAGGGAGGAGGAAAAAGGTTTTTGTAGTATGGGGCACCGAATTTGGGTGAAGGGGAGGGATCTCTAGAGTGATTTGGTAGAAAAGTCAGTCTAGTCAGACTAGAATGTGAATCTAGTCTTTCCATTTTCTTTCTTTCTTTCTTTCTTTCTTTCTTTCTTTCTTTCTTTCTTTCTTTCTTTCTTTCTTTCTTTCTTTCTTCTTCTTTCTTTCTTTCTTTCTTTCTTTCTTTCTTTCTTTCTTTCTTTCTTTCTTTCTTTTTCTTTTTTCACTCTTCTAGTGCAAACTTCTTACCTTCTCAGATACCAAATTTCCTGTACCATAAAATAGGGATTGTATAAATGACAGGATTGTTGTAAAAACATATATGTAAAACATCTGGCATAGAGCCTCAGACATAGTGACTAGACAATAAATATAGTTATAATTTGGACAGCAAGAAAGGATAGCCAAAAAGACTTTGAGGGAAATTCTCTGAATTGAGATACATTTAAATAAGCTTCAACTCTGTAAATAACTTTTTTTAAGATTTATTTATTTGAGAGAGAGTGAGATAAAGAGAGCATCTAGGGAGAGGCAGAGAGAGAGAGAGAGTCCTAAGCAGATCCTGATATAGGACTTTATCCCATGACCTGAGGTGAAACCAAGAATTGGATCCTTAACCAACTGTGCCACCCAGGTGCCTCTGTAAATAACTTAATTTAAGCACCTACAGTTTAGATTATCAGATGTCAAAAATTGGAGCAAGCTACTTTCTGAGAATGGGATACTTAGCATAGGCACACCAGGACCTGGGAGGTACAAAGAGGGGTATGAAAAGAAGACAAAGGAAAACTCTATCCCATGGTGACAGAGGGAACCTTCAATCCTATTTCTCAAATGTATGCTTATGGTCAAGAGGAATTAAAGCAAGGGTGATGGATCATCACCATTCCTCTTTAACTCAGAAAACAACCCCAGTGGGCAGCCTAGGGAAGCTGGTCCTAATGCTATCTTTCTAGAGCAAGAACATGACATGTTAATGTGTACTGTGCCATTCCCATAAGTAGCAATGATGCCACCTATAATGAATTAGATGAGGGAGGCCAGTTCTCCTCAGGAACTCTCAATTCAAATAGAGGGCATTTACACCAAGAAGAATGGGATGTGTGAAAGGCAAAGCCAACAGACAGGGAGAGAGATTAGTTTCTGTCATCAGTCATCGCTGACACTGGGCATTTTTGAGATTGTTGTGATGGTCAAGGAAAAAGCTTTATAGAGAAAAATGAATCTTTTGGAAAGATGTGAGGTTGCTTAATCCAGAAGACAGAGGAGAGGTTTGAAGGAGAATAAGACTGGAGTGATGGAAGAAAAAGATTAGTCACAGAGGATTTTGAAGTGACTGAAGTGAAGAGAAGAAGGAAAATGAGTTTGTAATAGTTGAGATACAACTTGACACTGGTAAAGGTGGTGTGGTGATGGTGATGACAATCATTTCCAAGATTATGAAGAATATAACATTAAACTACCCTTATAGCTTATAAATTATTTCCCCATTCATCCTTTTACACTCCTACCCCCACCCTGTAATACCTCAGGGATACATAGAGATGGTAAATAAATCATCAGAATTCAATAACTGAATTCATTCAGAAAGCTCTCAATATTAGAACTGGGCCGGGGGTGGGGGTTAAAGAGGGGGACAAGGGATGTCAAATACCCAGTTTCTAAATTCTTCTAGATTCATCACAACTTAAAATGTATTTAAGTGTCTGAGGAACAAAGATTTTGCTATTAAAAAGTACAGTTGGGATGCCTGGGTGGCTCAGCGGTTGAGTGTCTGCCTTTGGCTCAGGGCATGATCCTGGGGTCCGGGATTGAGTCCCAAATAGATCTCCTTGTGGGGAGCCTGCTCGTCCCTCTGCCTATGTCTCTGCCTCTCTCTCTCTCTGTGTGTGTGTCTTTCATAAATGAATAAATAAAATCTTAAAATTAAAGTACAGTTAACTGTATTATTTTTCTAGGACTATGAATTCTCCATCAGAAGAAGTGTCCCTTAATATTAGTCAACTAGAATCTCCACATTCCAGGTAGCAGTGGTGAAAATCCAACCCACTCAACAATATTCAACCAATCTAGGTAACGGGATTGTCTCTGTACACTGGCCATTTTCCCCTCTCTACTTAACATTACTGTAAAATACTTGAAAATCCAAATTAAAATGGTTGCTGTAAAAGCAGACATAAAGGATTAAAATAAAAATGGCAAGGACAACTGCTAGAAAAAGCATTGTAGAGTCGGCAAATATTACATTTAACTCCACATTAATTCTCTGAAGGAATTTAACACAATTTCTCCCATTCTAACTCAAAAATTAATTTCTGTATATTGTCCTTGAGATTTGGATTGGGAATGAAAAGGAGAAAACCGTTGAAAATGTGAAGATTTTATATGAATTAATCAACCAAGAGTTCAGACACTGGGGACTGAAGATTAAACTTTATAGTTTAGAAACCCAAGGACAGTACTTTTTCTCATGAGTGTACCTCACATGAAAAAAATCTCTGCTGATATATATATCTCATTTACAACAGTCAAGTAGAGAGGTAATCTTTATGACATCCCAATGAGAAGGTACAAAGAGGTTAAACAATTTATAAAAAAGTCAAAGAAGAGTCAAAATTAGAACAAAATGGCCTCAGTTCTGGCATTATCTGTATTCTAGATGCAAAGATAATTTTGTTTCTCTGTCCATTTAACAGTCTCTGGTGAGTGTGACATTCCAGCCTTAAAGACTCAGAGAAAGAGAGTTGTTATTGTCCATGGGGTACTGGTATTCAGAAAGCAACTTTAAAGGCATCGTCACTGCTATGTTATTCCAGGAGCAATGGTGGCTCCACAGACCTATGACAATCTCTGTCCACTTTAGTCAGCCTGTTGAAGCTGTCAGTCACTGCTTGAAAGAATTCAGTCTTCTAGATAAGATACAAGTGCAAAGTTTTCATATAGGTTTATCTGCCCTGGTCTCTTGCAGGGCTAGTCAGAAGTACTCTTTGGGACTAACATGATTTAGCCTATAGGTATGCCTTACCGTGTGGTAAAAAGCTAACTTTGTAAAGGTTGCCTATTCCAGATAACACAGACTATCTGGGCTTTTTCCAGAGCAAAAACCAAAAAGAAATGTGTGAGCAAATGAACCTATGAAATCTGCTAGCCTTCATTTTCAAACACCAGTCAACTTATAAAACAGTCCAGAATACCACATGGTATGATTAGGGGTTGGGTTCCATATCCCATACAGTGAGCAAACTTTTCATTTCTGTCATACAAAATCAAGTAGGTAGATCTGACATAAAAGAGATGCCAGGAGTAATTCATTTTGTGCTAGACTTTAAGGCCCTTGAGGACATGGTGGTTTTCTTTTTTCTTGTACACCTAACATTCCCATATTTCTCGGTCTGTGGTAGATCCTCTTTTTACATATTCAGTCAACAATTATTAGACACCTCTTGTGTAGTTAGCCAGGTTAAAAAAAAGAAGTATAAGATGTGGTCTTTGCTAAAGACTTCACAGTAGAACTGGGGTCACAAGAAATAACTAAAAACATGTGCAAACATAGTATTATTCAAGGAAAACTATGCGTCAAGTATTAAGAGAGGGTTAGCAGGACTGTGGGACTGGAAAGCTTAAAAAGAAGTAGGTTTCTTTTGCTTCTTGGAGCTGTCCAAATGTTCTCTCCCTTCATTTTTTCTATACATGGAAAACCCCAAATAAAACAAAATTTGTTCACACTGAAAATTTCCCACTGCTAGGAAGCGGGGGTAGATGTAATTTTCCCTATTCCTCTAACTAAATACAGTTGAAAACATTGGATATTCTTTTTTTTTTAAAGATTTTATTTATTTATTCATGAAAGACAGAGAGAGAGAGAGAGAGAGGCAGACATAGGCAGAGGGAGAAGCAGGCTCCATGCAGGGAGCCTGATGTGGGACTCGATCCTAGGACTCCAGGATCACACCCTGGGTGGAAGACAGATGCTCAACCACTGAGCCACCCAGGCATCCCAACATTGGATATTCTGTATAAGACTAGCATGAGAAGGCTGAAAGAGTAAAGGTAAGACTTTATAGCGACCTCAGGATCTGGGTAACAATGTGGTGAGTGCTCTAAGTTTCTTTTTGCATTTATCCTAGGCTTGGAACTGAACACACCAGCAGCTCCCAAACACCAATCAGCACTTGTGAAAAGAACTCCAATGAAAAAGACTGCTCTCTCTAGCCAAACAAGGAGAGGGGCAGCCAGGAAAGATGAAACTTTTAGACAATAACTCTTCTACTCTAGCCAAACACTGAGGAAAAAACTATACTACTACATACACCCACACCAACAAAAGTCAACATTAACACTGGACCTTATTGTGATAATGGACTAGGGTGTTTCCCTACATCCTCGGTAAGAGGTACACAAGATCTCTCTGTGTAATTTCCTACTGCTGCATACAAAGCTACAATTATCTAAAAATAAAAAGTTTTAAAAATTAAAGGAGTTGAGGCGTTTTTGACACTTGGGGTGCCTATATTGGCAGAAAGAACTTTATTCCTAGGATAATCCAAAATAGCACTTTAAAAGTTAGTAGCATGTACTGGTTTTCCTGTGGCCACTCTAACAAGTTCCCACAAACTTGCTAACTTAAAGGAGTGGGAATGTATTTTCTCACAGTTCTGAGGCCAGAAGTCTGAAATCGGTATCACTGGGTGGAAAGCAGGGTGTCAGCAATTTCCAGTGGCTGCTGGCATTCCTTGGCTTACGGCTATACCACTCCAAGCTTTGGATCTCTTTCTGCTTTGCCTTCATGTTACCTTCTCCGTGTGCATGATTATCCCCCCTCTGCCTCTGTCTTATAAAGACACTTTGTGGGGTAGCATTTCGCCGTGCCCCCCCCCCCGTAATTCTGAATAATCTTTCCTTTCTCAAATTCCTTAAGGCAATCACACCTGCAAGATCCTTCTTCCAAATAAGGTTACACTTATAGGTCTAGGAATTAGGGCCAGATATATTATCATCAGGATAAAATATCATTCTGCCTCCCACAATGTGCTAAGCAATCCGTTGTGTGAAAATAGTGTTATATATTTAATAAATCTATAATTTACAGAACACTCAGGGTGATCTGTTTTTCTTTACTATGAACATTAACAAATATTTGTTGAGCATCTGCTATGTGTCAACTTCTCTTCTGGACACTGGGGATAAAACACTGAACAAAACAGGCAAAAATACCTCCCTCAGGGAGATTATATTCTAGTAGGCGTGGAGGAACACAAGCATGAATGGATGAGTAAAATGTATAGACTGTTAGTTTGCGGTAAGCGCCATGGAGAAAAATAAAGCCAGGAGGAAGAATAGGAAGGATTGAGGATCTGCATGTTGCAATTTTAAATAGAATGTCCAGGAAAGATAGATGACGTCTGAGCAAAGACCTGAATGGGATGGGATGTCAAGCCCTATTTATTTATCTGGAATTGCAGCATGGCCAGAGCAACAGCAAGTGCAAAGGCCTGAAGAACAGTGAGGAGTCAGGGTAGCTAGAGTGGAGTGAAGGAGAGGTTGGGAAAGGTTGAGAAAGGTTGAGATATATTCCTTAGAACTCTTCTTTACTTATTGCTAAGTGGGATTAAAATAAGGATTATCAATTTTTTATAAAAAAGGTTATCCTACCTGTTCCTATTCTTTTCCTCCTCCCTTCCATATCTCCCGGTCCTTCACCCACAGGGAGGACACATTCTTGGTTTTCCTGGTCCAAAGGGAGAGAGGAGGGGCAGGCGCAGGGACAGGAGGAGTACTTTAGGGCAGAGTATTTGAGGAGCACAGCTTCAAAGCACAGGAATAGTGAACTGGGGAAGAGGATCAAAAGAGGTCTAACATATAATTCTGTGAATCCATCCTTTCCATCGTGTTTGACGCTAACAAGTGAGTGAGTAAAGGATGTGAGTTATTTTGAAATTACTTTGAACTGTGAATTTACTTTGAATTTATGAACTATACATTCTAATACACCTTTTGGGACCCGAGATTCATGGGTTTTTTCTTTCAGGATACATTTCTATAAGCAAAATTGGCAAAAGGAAGGCTTTAAATTTTGATATACAGAATGAGATGTCCCCCATCCCCTGGAATGGTTATATTATTTTATACCCCCAGACAACTTGTTACCCACAAAATCATCATACTGAGTAGTGGCACTCTTAATATTTGTCAATATGATATGGGAAGAATTATTTCACAACAATATTTGAAAAATACACATCTTGGAAATGGTCGGGTAATGTCTTTTCCTATGTTTATTGGCCACTTGTATTTCCTTTTTGGTGAATTGTCTGCTTATATCCTTTGCCCTGTTATCTGTTGGAATACTCATCTTTCCTTATTATTAAATTGATAGAAACATGTATTTTCAGGTTATGTTGCTTTTGCCCCTAAACACTACAGGTAGGTTTCCCACTGTATTGTTAGGGGTTCTTGAGTGTGTGCAATGGAAAGTAACTGGTTTATTCCAGAAAAAAAAAAAAAAAGAATGTTTTGAAAGGGCATTTGGTAGATCACAGAATCTTTGGAAAAGCTAAGAAACTAGACTAGGAAAACAGAGCAGCACCGAGGGAGGTGGGTTAAATAGCAGCCCAAACCAACTTAGGAACTGCCTGGTGAGGACCCTGCTGATACTGACATTAGACATTGAAAGCCACTCTGAGCACCTCTGCCCTCACTGACCCTAGACACTTGCTGCTGCTGCCACCAAAATGGATATCCTATGTCTCTGATTCAGTCCTGGGCCAGATCAGATTTGCTGATCCTCTGTCACAGCCTGCATCCTAGTTGCCTGGGAGCTGAAAAGGTATTGAATATGGGGACTTTTCATCTCCTGCAGTGGAAAGTAGGCCCTGGTTTAATCTAGAGTCATAGAGTGGAGAGTTAGGGGAAGTCAGAGGCTAGGCAGAGAGAGGGGGAGACAGAGACCCTTAGAACTTGCTTGTTGTTTAACTTTTTTTTTTTTAATAGTGCTCTTAGCTTTACCAAGAATTTAATTTTTTGGTAAGTATAATCTAAAAATATCTTCTTTTATGATTTCCGATCTTAACAACTTTGCCATAACCCTTACCCTCTCTACCTTCCTGCAACCTCCCTGCTGAATGAACTGGGCTTGAATTTTTTCTTTTTAAGGACTTTCTGTGCTTTTACCAAGGGCTTTGCCGACTATCCTTTGAGTTTTTAGGCAGCTCTGATGTCCCAAGTCTTCCTCTCATGTCAGGGATGTGCTTGACCCTGAGACATGTGTGGTCCTGCTCTGGAGGCTAATTATCTTAGGTGGTGGCCCTTTCACCTTCTAGGTTGGGAATCTATTACCTCTCAAAATGTTTAACATTCTGCCTTTTAGACAGGAGAATTTTTTTTGACCTGTTCATCAAATATGTGCTTTCATGACTCAAGAGTCCCCTAACTCTCCTGCTGCTTTAGATATATTTTATTGCTCAGTTGGTTTCAATTGGCCTAGCAAAACATCATGGGATACTTGACATTTTGATATCATAGTATTAAATTGAAAAGCATCTAGTGGATCATTTTCATACAGCAGTCCTAAGTTCCCCTTTCCTACTCAGAGGGATATGGTACAGTCTTCAGGACATCTTGAATATTTTTTTACTCACTTTTGAGGAGCTTAGTCATCTTTGCTCTTCTTGTCTACAGAGCTAGGAACTTGTCCTCACATGTTAGACAGAACAGTAACCTTAACGTGTGCTAGTACAGAGAAGCTTTTGGAAGATTCTCTTCTCACTAAGTATATCTTAAGAAAGTTCAAATGCTGGGTCCCTAAGAATGGCCCTCTCCAGACTCAGCTGAGGAAGGAAGGAGAAGAATTAGCAGGTATGAAAATGCTGTGGCCACTCTCTTTCACAGTCATGGCGCTCCTTGCAGAAACTGCCCTGGCATGGCACATCAGGAATGGAGCCTGGCCCTTATTGTTGGAGGAGCTTGAGCCCAGATGTGAGATATCCAAGGTAGATGAGCAGAGGCTTGGAGACCAAAGTCCCTGTGGATGATGGAGGGAACCCTTGCCAGAAAGGTGGCATCTGAAATGTTCAGAGATGGGTTTTAGGTAGCATCCCAAGCAGTGATCCAGGGCAGAGAAGCCTAAAACTGGGTAGAAGGAGAAGGAGTGGGACTACTGGCTCTGGGCCCCAAGGGTTTGTGGTGAAGACCTAAGGCCCTAGGCAGCTCATCACCACAGCACCAAGGCAAATAGATTAATTGGAGACTTGATCTTTGTAATGGGAGAGCAAGCTAAGGACAGAGGAATAAAAGAATCCTGTCAGGGAGAAAGTAATTAAGTACATAGCTTGTAGAGCTAACCTGCCCCAGTTCAAATTTCCATTCTGTCACTCACTGCCTGTCTGACTTTAGTCAAGTTACTTAGTTTCTCTGTGCCACAATTTCTTCATCTGCAAAATGAGAAAAATAACAATGCCTGACTCATAGGGCTTGTGTGAGAAGTGAATGAGTTGCTTAGAACAGGGCTAACACAGACCAGGTGTTAAAAAAAAGTTAATTATTGTTACTATAATAGTAATAGGCGTCCCATCAACAGGGTACTCTTGATGTAGAGTCACCAAAGTTATCCTTATCCTTCAGTTCCCTCTGAGTAAGGATGATTGGTCATAGATCTGGGGTGAGGCTAAGATTCCAGATGGGGGTAGAAAAGAGCAGCAGAGAAAAGGAGCTAGGCAAATTCTTGCAAGTACAGCTGGATAGGGTGGAAGTGGGGGGCACAAATTCTGACACATGGTTTATTGTGGCCTGTAACCAGTCCAGAATCTCTGGGCTCCCAGGGGCCCATGCAAGAGGTATGAACGATGAGAGAGGAATCTGGAAGACTCTCTGCTATCCTGGGAACTCAGCTATAGGCTGATGTGCAGTGGCCACAAGAGAAGTCATGCACCTCTGGCCTTATGCTGGTTCTTTTCTGGAACTAACGGCATTGAAAAGTACAACCCTTGTTTCACAAGTCATGCCCTCTTGGTTCCCACCCACACACATGCAGGCAAAACAAGACTTTAAAAATGCGTTTATTTAGGGCATCTGGGTGGCTCAGTGATTGAACGTCTGCTCAGGGCATGATCCTGGGGTACTGGGATCAAGTCCCCCATCGGTCAGAGGGAGCCTTCTTCTCCCTCTACCCGTGTCTCTGCCTTTCTCTGTGTGTCTCTATGAATAAATAAATAAAATCTTTTAAAAAAATAAATTAAAAACTTTATTTACAATAATAATGATGATGGCTGCCATTGTTGGAGAGTTAAATCCTGTGCCAAGGCACCATGTATGTACTTGAGTACCACATAATGAGCGCCTAATTTAGTCCTCATAACCACTCTGTGGGAGTATGCCCTATTATCATCCCCATTTTGCAGATAAGGAGACAGGCAGCGGGTCAAGCAACTTTCTAAGGTCAAATAGCCAGCAAATGGTAGCTGGAATTCCAGCTCGGAGCTTTTTAATGAGAAGAGAGATGAACAATGCTTTGGAGTTGCTATCCGAAAGGAAATACAGCATTTTTTTACATAAGTGAAATGTTTGCTCTTTGCTCCCTTCCTTGGTGAGCTGACACCAACCTGAGACATTTGCCCCCCTCCCTGGGCAGCATCTGTTTTATTTCTCCAAGGACAGCAATTCACTCTGTGGAGACTCTGCGAGAGGCCAAAGTTCCTTATAGCTTCTCCGATCACAAAACCCTTTTCAACAAGATCCCTCAGGCCCAGGCCCCTAAAAACCATGTAATAAATTTACCATCAAAATAATCTCACTTGGTCCCTCTGAGACCATTATGCTACAAACAAAGGTAACTTGATATCCCAATAAATAGTTCTCCTGTGAAGTCATTAGGGTTTTTATCCCCTCCACACAAAACTGTATTCTTCAAATTTAATATAATTTCATAGTTCCCCTAAATCATTCATGAGTAAATATACAACATTCGACAGTTCCACATCCTGTCATTTAAATAAGAATGATTATTAAAGTTTAGGCTGAGACTAAAATACAAAAGCATTTTACTGTTTTTATTATTAAAAATGCAGTAATGAAATATTTTAAAATGTTATGGTAATTATCTTTTCATTGCACAAATCTGCATTGTCAACTATGTCACATTAAGATGTTAAATCACTATCTTAATATCAAATTACAGAAAGAGATAGAAAGAAACTGCTAAAATTCATCTTCTGTGCAGTGTATTTCTCTCAGCATTTTAGTACATGTGGTCTGTCATGGTTGAGAGGTGCTGCGTTATACAGGAAACACCACAGATTTTGGAGGTCCCAGAGTTGAAATAATGAGGAGTTCTAGGAAATGTGCATTTTTTCATCACTTTAAAAAATTGGGATAATTAGCTATTTTTCTGGGTTCCCAAACCCAAGCCTGCAGGACATCTCTGGCAAGTGAGCAAATCCCAAACAGCTGGGCTTGCAAAAAATGAAATGAATCACAGAAGTCATTCTGTAGGTTGTATGCTCTGGGCATCAACGTTGTGGTCTTAGTCCTGCTGGGCCACCTGCATTGGGTTGTCACCAGCAGAGGTAACAGTAGAACAGTAGGGCAGCTCTTGTTGCCCTGGGACAAGTGTTAATGAGGAAGAAACATGGAGATGAGAGATACTGCATTCAGGCTCTTGCCTCTCAATGAATCCCGCTTGGTTCTCACAATATTATCTATAAAACCGAGCTACATGTCTTGATCACACTGGATATAATCATTACACAGAGGACTCTGACCTGGGACTTTGTCCCATTAGGTGATTAAAAAACAAAAAAGTACATTTTTAATAGATTTCATGAGGAGCTAATTGTGTAAGGCTCTGATTGCTTATGGGAAGCTATCAGACGAGGGCCACAATGGGCCAGTAACTCACTTGTATGCCCTTTGAATCACGTGATCTTATTATCTATGCAGTTTTAAAAACTGAACTAGTAAAAAAAATAAAAATAAAAACTGAACTAGTTATCAAAACTGAAAAATCATACCAACAGGTTATATTATAAATGAAGTACACTGTTAATGAGGATTACCATTCAGAAACTACTTATCTTATGGGTGCTTAGTAAATACTTTGCTAACTGACTTATACTGGTGTTATTCACATTACTACAACAGTTCAGCCTTAAGGGTTGCTACAAATTGAAAGCATAGAACTTAAAAGGAGTTTACTTTATTAAAATTTTAGGAGTAACTCCTTTTGCCTGCCCCTCCCCCCACATTAGCATCTTTGTTTAGTTCCTGGGTATCGTAGGTTTGATTCCTCGGGAGACAGAGATGAAAATAAGTGTGCAAGAATTCTATCAGAATGTTTTGGAAACAAACACTTGTAAGGGGGTGAGGAAAGCAAGACTGGGCAGAAGGTGAAGTTTAATAGTGATGCTACTGCAACGAGGCTGCAGCCAATCGCACCGACGTCTGAAAGTGGAAAGCCCCTCAGAAAGGTCCCCAAATTGAGGAAAGGGAGCTAGGACTTGGTACCCCTCATCAACCAGTCATGGGACATGGGCTACCTTTTTGCAGAAAGAAACATTGGGCAAGACAGTTTTGTGGCTAAAGGCCATTTCTACACAGGGACTCAGCTCTGAGTCCTTGACAGGTAACCACCCTAATAGTTGGGAGAATAAGTGCCTGGGTCCTGAAGGTGGGATTTGGGTGGCGCACCACAGAGCCCACTACACTGGATTATACCACAAATTCACCACATGGGAGCTAAACTCAGCCTCTTCTTAACAAGTTAAATTTTCCTTCTGACTTTCCTCTCTTTGTAATCAGCATCACCATTTTTCCTTACCCAAGGTAGTAGAGTAGAAATCTGAAGATTTCTAAAAATTGCCTTGGGCGATTTTTAACAGTCTGTCACATTTAATTTCCAGCATATTTATCCTTTTAAACAATTTTAAATAATTCACTACAATATGAAATCTGGCATAAGTCCTATCTGTCTTTTACTCCCTGAATTAACTGAAGAAGCCAAGACAACAGATTTCTAGGCAGTTTGGAAACTGGTGATATAACTAAGGAATGGGGAGGTGCTGTCTCTTTCTCCTCTTTTGGAGAAGAAAGCTGAAGTCAGTGGTCAGGCAAATAAATACTCAACTATTTTCTGGAAGTGCAACTCTGTTTATAAGAATGAAAATGAATGACCTTGAAAAAGAATGTTATTTTATGTAAAAAAATTTTTTTGTTAACATGAGCTAGATGTTTTCAGAGATGGAGATTTAAAAAAAAAAAAAATCTAGCTACTAATTGTGAGTACAATCTCACCTTCCACTAGGATAACTACGCTGTCAAAGACCTAGCTGCCACTCCAAACACTGTCCTCGAAGTACTCGCAGGGAAACACAGGGGATATTAAATTATCATGTAATTAAATTAAATTATCACTTTGCAATCCCACCAATAAGGCTGAGATGGCACTTCTGTTATGAATCCTTGCTTGCAAATCCTTTTACTCTGGGATGAGAACTCCTTCCTGGCTGAAGCAGTTTCAGCTTAAAGGTGAAATTGTAGATTAGATGATTATACAAGAATTCTTGCACCCAAAGGATCCTAAGGACAAAAATGAAAACTCATTTGCTATTAATAGTTACGATCTTTGGTTTTGGAATAATTTTATTTGCCCAAAATATGGGTCTATATTGTATATATTGATAAGTTCATGTTCTAAATATCTGTTTTAAATCTTAAGAATACTTTTTGGTTGTTAAGTAGTAAGTAGGGACATTTTAGTATTAGGAACTTTAAGATATGCAAACAAATATCTATTTCTAAACGAAGAGGCCAGAAACCAGTACTGATAGTTTGAAGCAAGAGCTGTGGGAGCCACCAGAGGTTATCTCCTCCACACTTAACTGTGTTCACAAGATACCATAACTATGTTCACAGTGCAGAAAAAAACATGAGCTCAGATTTCTAACAATATAGAAAGGATGGGACGCCTGGGTGGCTCAGTGGTTGAGCATCTGCCTTCAGCTCAGGGCCTGATCCCAGAGTCCTGGGATCGAGTCCTATATCAGGCTCACCACAGGGAGCCTGCTTCTCCTTCTCCCTCTGTCTCTGCCTCTCTCTGTGTGTCTCTCATAAATAAATAAATAAAAATCTTAATATATATAAAGGAAATATATGTATGTTAATCTATATATTATATATATAAAGGAAAACTGGGCAGGAAGACACTTGGGGCTCAGTTTTTTTCTTTATGCCCATGAGGTTTCTCAAGCAAGTCCTCTTAGATATATGGAGAATATGAGGTTTCTCCAAGAAATCACCCCCTAAGGGGCACCTGGGTGGCTCAGTTGGTTAAGAATCTGCCTTCAACTCAGGTCATGATTCTGGAGTCCTGAGACTGAGCCCTGTGTCCACTGGCTCCCTGCTCAGCGGGAAGCCTGCTTCTCCCTCTCCCTCCCCCTCTGCCATCCCCACCCTGCCCCACACACACACCGCTTGTGCTCTCTAGCTCTATCTCTCTCTGTCAAATAAATAAAATATTTTTTTAAAGTTAAAAAAAATAAACCAAAACCACCCCTAAAGTCTCTAGGTCCATAGCAAGCCTGTGTAGCTGACACAAAAATGTGCCCTCAAGTATACTTTAAATGTATGTGTTCGTGCTTGCGTATGAAAGTGCATATTCTTTTTGCAGGAGTACCTTGCCATGAATGAGCCATATGAGAAAACTCCATAGAATGTTTTTATCTGCTCTGCCCTTATCCTTCAAATTCTCCTTGGAATCTGTTTGGATGGCCCAGGTGGCAATGAATGGATGCATAGTAGTAGCATGGTGCATAGTGGCAGCACCCAGTGGACACACAGAGGCCTGCTGAAATACATGTGATGATAGGCCAACATTTTGGGAACCAACACTCTTCACTCAGGAATGCTTTGGATGAACCCTCAAATCAAGGGACTGTTGAAGGGATAGCTTAAAGCAGAAATCCTCAAACTTTAGCCTGTTTCAAAATCACTTAAGGGTTTGTTAAAACAGATTCCTGGGCCCCACCCCCAGAGTTTCTGATTTGGCATGTCTGGGAGGAAGCCTACAAATTTGTATTTCTGACTAATTCCCAGGTGCTGCTGCTGGTCCATAGATCACACATTGAGAGGCTGAAGAACAGAGAGCTTCCACTGTTCTCTTCTGAGGCCCTCAAATTCATTCCAATTTCTGGGCCCAGTGGTGAGGATGATTATAAGGTGAAGGTGAGTGAATATCTTCAGGTAATGAAGATAAGCCAGCGATCTGAGATGGGACAGGGAGTATGGAGTAGGTCTGCATGAAGACCTTGGGAAATTAGAGCAATTTGCTCTTCTCTTTCTTTGTAAATGGTAAAGTAGTAGAGCTACACCTCTTTTCAGAGATACAGTTTGTTTTGTCTGCACAGAACAGCATTCCTGTTCCCTGACAGACTACTCTTCCCTGACTCCAATCACTTGTTCCTGGTGGGCTTAGAATCAGAGCATTATGCTCTTGGGCCACAGATGTAGGTGCGTGACTTCCCTTGGCAAAGAGTCCTGTGGCACATGA
This sequence comes from Canis lupus dingo, assembly GCF_003254725.2. Lineage (NCBI taxonomy): Eukaryota > Metazoa > Chordata > Mammalia > Carnivora > Canidae > Canis > Canis lupus. The sequence goes on along the minus strand of NC_064245.1, from coordinate 25,456,176 downwards.
CCAGAGCCCTGCCAATCAGAGTTCTTCCCCGGGAAACTACATTTTACTGGTTAGGAAAGTTCTCACTTGTTTCTTTACAGAGTTGGACAAATGTGGTCAAGAACTGCTGTCAGCCCTATACTCCCCCATGGAGAATATGCAAGAGAATGAAAAAGCCAAAGGCCAAAAAGAAAGAGTGGAAGAGAACCAGATCAGCAGTAAGTCTCTGTGTCTAGTCACTAAGGTCTCAGAGCTGTTTGGAGTCTACAGCAAGTTCTTCAATTCTTTGCTTTCTATCAGTATCTAACTCTCATCTCCTTGCTCTTACCTTGGTTTGTTGTTTATTTCTCTCCTACAGCGATTTCAGTTGGGTTTCTGTCACTTGCAAAGGACAGGATCCTATTATCCCTCTTAATCAAACTGTCAAAGACAGAGGTGGAAAAAAGAAGTCACAGGAGGGTGTTGGTGATAGGATGCTCATATGGACTGCTAGGTTCTAGCAGCTGCAAGGAACAGGGCCTCATTAAGGTCTCCCCAAGAAAACGTCTAAGGGCACACATGCAGAGACTGTAAGTGGAAAGCCGTCAAAAAAACGGAGACAAGTTTAGGGTCAGCTACTCTCTAGATGTGTCTCTTCTGATCTCTGCTGCATGTCATTTCCTCTTTTCAGAGTGTCTACTCCATTCTTCCCTTATTCCTATTGATTAATACTCTCCCAGTTTTCCAGTTCGGATCGCAAGAGGTCCGCTAATGATAACTGCTATTCTTATTGTGCAGAGTCTTTTGTTCTTGGCCACTTGTGGGTGGCCAGCTAGCCTCTTTGGATGAGGCACGATCTCAAGTCCCATGAGAACCCTTCTCTGAGCCATAATAACAAAAGCTGGGGAATTTAGAAGGAGGTAGGCTTTCCATTTTGTCCATTGTAAGAGATGGACAATGGGAACAATAGGAATGAAGAGTCATGATATGAAATATCAGGTCAATATTATATAAACACGTTTGCAACAGAAAAAGTGCAGAGAGGGGAGTATGGAGAAGATATAGGGCAAGGACTTGCTGAAGTGATCTGGGTCAGAGCGAAAGGCTTCAGGTCCTAGAAAAAGCAAGACCAGTGTGGGCACTTTTACACTCAGAAGGTTGCGGTTGCCCACAGCCACGGCAAAGCCTCTGGCCTCTACTTGGCTTGACTTCTACTCTTTGACTTGTAGAAACTGGGGATAGTCACCACTTCTTCTACCCTTGCCACGGTCTCTCCAGAAGACTGGGAGCCGGTCACACAGACCAAGGGTGAGGTCCTCATAATTGACCTTTCAGGTAAGTTTCATAGCTTCAGAAACCTTAGTTTCCTTATCTAAAGATGGCATTACCTGCTTTCAGAGGGTTGTTGTGGAGAGCAAATAAGACAATGCTTGTAAAATACTTAGCCTAGTCGCAGGCACAAAGTGTGCATTGAATGCTAGTTATCATTGCTATATCATCATCATCATCATTACCATCATTTTCATTATGATACTTTCAAGGTGAGTGAGTGTAATATGACTCCAGGGACACATTTGTGAACAAAGCTTATCTTTCTACCTGTTTGCTGATACTAGTCGTTTCTCTAACAAACATCTCCCACTTAAAAGTAAAATTAAAATCCAGATATATTTAAACTGTACAGTTATATGTCCAAAGTGAATACTACTTTATAGAATTTAGAAGATATTTTTAGAATATTTTTATTTTAAAAAAAGAACAAAAGGAAGGAGGAAAGGAAGGAAAGGGAGGAGGGAGGAAGGGAGGGAGGGAGGGAGGGAGGAAAGTAGGAAGGACTTACTTGTAAGATTTTATACTTCATTATGAAAGAGATGAATTCCTATTGTTAATTGAGGTATCAGTGGAACAACAGTGAAAAACAACCAGAAAAAGATACCTGAAAAATTCTTCATTTTGTAATACAGAATATCTGGGTGTTTTTATGTAAGAGAGTGTAAGATCATTCATTTGGTCCAACATGCCTCGAGCATTATCAGAAGTTTATTTGAAAAATATATGAGAAGGTTGGGAGGGTGTGGCTTAAATATAATCTTCACGTTTAAAATTTAATTTTACACACTGCCATGCTGTTTCGTTAAATATGCAGGGAAGGGAAGAGTAGTATTCTTCAGACTTGAAAAAATTAATCCATGTTTCTTGGCATGAACAACCATGTTATATTTAAAATATACATATATAATGTGAGACCCATTATCTAATAAAAGTCATGAAATCTATCCTATCTACTTTGTAACTTACACTAACTGGAAGTTGATCAAAGAAAACCACTTCCATTTTTATTACATTGTTACTATTTTTATGGATAAAATTTAAAATGTATGATAAAAATCCAATATACAGTAATTGAAACATACAGTCTGACCTCACATTGTTCTGATAAATCTGTTCATTTCTGGCCATTTTCAGTGTTGCTATAGTGAACAGTGTTGACAAGTGGATGAAAAAAGCTTATAAATGGAATTCTGATCATAGATAAGACTGAACATAAACTGTCTCCCCACATTTCTGCATGTTAGAAGGCCCGGCTTGTGCCCCAGATGGCCATCTCCCAATAATACATAAAACATTTCTTGCTAGAGCTCGGCACACGTTGAATGCACAGGTCATTTGAACAGAACAATAATTCAATTCACTTAATAATGACCTCACTGGGAACAAACACAGACCCAGGATGATGCTGTTAGAAGAATAAAATCGTATTAGAGTTTTAAAAATGAAATTCTTAAAAAGCCGCCATGCTCTCTTGTCAAAATAGCACTTAAATGTATTCAGTGTTTAGCGACCAGGCAGGCTCACTGAGTTTATTTTAGTCTCTTGAATTTTACTGCTGTGTTTCTGTGCCATGTTTCTTCAGTTTTCATGCTGGTAGCTTTCCTGGGAAGGTCAACGGTGCCCACTGAACCTTCTATTGGCTTATTGGCTGAGCTCATTGATGAAGAAGCCTGGAGTTCATCACTTTTTCTTATCTTCTGGCTGAGATGGCAGTCAATGAGGAATGACTGCCGAAAGTTTCAGAAGGACACATGGGAATCATTTAATCTGACCAATAAAATAAGCTATTTATGTATGGAACAGTTATAATAACCTCAACCACTAAGGCAATATTTCTCTAGAATAATTTTTAGGTTTAAGACTAATTTTATTCCTAGCTTATAAGGCTTAAAATTCAGGATTCCCTTCTTCGGCAGAAATGAATGAATTCAGCCAGGAATAATCATATTCTAGAATGACCCCTTTCTGGCATCTAGATACTTGCTAACAAGATAGCTTCATGTTTTGACATCACTGATATACATGAGATCAGGCTCCACGTACCCAGAATTTTTCACCACAGTGTTCATTTCTATACTGTAAAACTAAGTCCAAGTGCTTTGAAATTAGGCCGTTTATTGTCAGAGTCTTAACTATCAATACCATATCTTCTAACTTAATAAACAGCAGGGGCTTTAAATATGTTTTGCCTAATACATGTTATGAAAAGGATCTTTATTTAACTTTTGGGATCCAAATCATAACCTTGCAGAAAAGAGGGGTTTAAAAAAAAAAGAGAGCACAGATACAGTCTATTCAAATCATGATTATTTCAATGTTGGAGAACAGGGAGCAAATTTTGGAGAAATTTTGTCAGCAATTGTTTTATAGTTTAAGGATTTAATTATTTGATTCCTTATTCTTTTCCCCACCTCTGTCTATCCTGGTAGGCTTCAAAACGCTGAATCTCCTTTCCTACAGAGTAGTGCTTTTATGTATGGGAAAGACATTTCTTTATAGGAAATACTCATTAGTTTATTTCTGTACCTGCCTCATCAATATCATCTGGAATACCCTGTAATAGTGGCAATTTATTAACCTCTGCTATAAAAGCAGGAGAAAGAACACTCATGCTATTTTTCCATGAAAATGGTGGTTAGGGTTAGGGGTGTTTTAAGGATATAGTAATATGGGGAGAGATAGGGAAGAAGTTAAAGAAGCAGAGTCATTTCCCACTAAATTTTTAGGCACTAAAGATGTAGCTATAACCCAAAGAAGATTCTTTTTCCTTCATTTTCCCCTCACTGCTTTTACTGATACTTCTCTGAGAAGACACCGCCCTTGCCTCTACAAGAACCTGCTATTTGAAGGAGAGAAAACGCAGAAGGGAAATAAATAAATAAATAAATAAATAAATAAATAAATAAATAAATAAATAAATATAAAAGGCAGTAGGTAACTTAGGGACTGTGTTGAAAGTACAGGAGTGCAGAGAAATTTGAGATTGAGAAAGGCTTCCTGAAGGAATTGCAAGGTGTGTGTGCAGATCCTGCTGCTGTGGGGTACAACAGGTTGTATCTGGATTCTATGTGAGGCTGAAGGGGGGGTTCCCTTCTCACTACCCCAAGATGCTGGAGATCCTTCGGCAGCTATGTGCATCATTTCCGTGGCAACAGCTTAGCTTCTCAGTTTACCTGCCTAAAGGCTGGAGGACTTGCAGAGCCTGAAAAGGGCGCTGAAGAGCTCATGTACCCTTCTCGAGGGAAAAGGAGGGGAGTAGAGCACGGGAAGCCAAGTCTTTCCCAGCTGAGGCCCTTGGAAAAGGAGAGCAGGAGGGAGGAAAGCCCAGCAGGTGCTGCTAATCATCACAGGAGTAACATTTATGCAGCACTGTGCAGAGAACTGTTCAAAGCTATGCACGTGGGTTATTAACTCAGGTGATTCTCCCAACCACCCTATTAGGAAGTACTATTAATATCCCCATTTTACAGATGAGGCACAGGAAAGCTAATTAACTTGCCTAAGACCACACAGCTACTTAATTGACATAGTTGGGACCTGAGCCCAGACACGGCTGGACTCCAGCACCTCTGCTCTTCGGTGGTTCATGACTCTGGCTGCACATTAGAATCACTTGGAGAGCTGTTAAACAATATTGATACCTGGGCCTCCATCCCAGAAATACTGATTTAATTGATCTGTAGCGGGGCCTGGGGCAGGAGTACTTTTAAAATTTCCCCAGGTGATTCTAATGTGCAGCCAGGATTGCCAGCCCAGCTCTTCTTCCTCTCATTCTCCTGTTACCTCATTATCTCTGTACCTCTCCCCTCCTCCTCGTTACTCAGACTGTTCGGCCCTGCTCTTAGACCCTGCCGGGCTCTTGTTTTTTTTCTCCCGCACAAAATGGCTCTTGTACTGGTGTTAAAGTATGTCCACAAATCCTGTGACATTCCTCTCTTCAAAAGGTGAAGCCTAACTCTCCTCCTCTTGAATGTGGGCCGAAGTGACTTGCTTCTAATGAACGGAATCTGGTGGAAGAGATGGTCTGTGACTTCCAAGACGAGGTCATAAAAGACATTGCAGCTTCCTCCTTGTCCTCCCTTGTGAATTGTGGGCTGCTCACTCTGGGGGAAACTAGCTGCTGTGCCATAAGAACACTCAAACAGCCCTGTGGAGAGGATCTCGTGGCAAGGAAATGTGGATTCCTGCCAACAGCCAAAGAACTAAGGCCTTCCAGCAAATAACCACTGAGTGAGCCAAACTGGGAGTGAATCTTCCAGCACCAATGAATCCTCAGAAAGACTACAGCTCCAGCTGACATCTTGAACGCCACCTCATGAGAGGTCCTGACCTGGAGCCACCCTGCTAAGCTGCTCCCAGATTCCTGACCCTCAGAAACCATGTGAGCTAATAAATGTTGGTTGTTTTACACTGATAAATTGTGGGGTAGTTTGTCGTGTAGCAATAGATAACTAATAAAGCCGCCTTCATCCCCACCCTCCCACATTGACTTGGAGCTGGGGAAGTTGCCAGGGCTGCAACAGAAAAGTGTTCTGACATCCCAAGGTGGAATTCTGAATGTATTTACCATAGAAACATAGCGCCATGCATATTTATGTATGTACATATATGTATGTAAATGCATAGGAGAAGTCTGGAAGGAACAAGCCATACTGTTGATGGTGGTAGAGCCAGAAATAGGAGATGGAGTGGGATCAAGAGTGGGGGAGGAAGCCCAGGGGAATTTTCTTTCCTGCCCTTGCAGACTACCGTGTTCTTTGGATATTTCACAATGAGAATGTATCTTTGTGTCACCTGAGTAATTAAACATATTTTTTCCCCACATAAAAGCAAGGGAACTAAAAAAAAAAAAAAAAAAAAAAAGCATCATTGTACCTGAGTCTGGGTTCTGTTGAAGTAGAGTTTTATTAGGAATATAGTTGTACAAGTACATTATGGATACAACAGTATTTCATAGTCTGTCCTGACAGCCTTAACACCACACAGAACACTGCATTGCGGGCACTGTAGTGATGAAGAATGAGAGAACAACGGGCCTTGGAGCCTGACCCTCACACGTGTTTGATTCCCGACTCTGACACCAGCTTGGCAAGTCACGCAACTGTTCTGAGCCTGTTTTCCTCATCTGTAAAGTCAAAATAATGATAGGAGAATTAAGCAGGGCTTCACGCAGTGAATGATCCAGAGGCGCTACTCATTAAATGTCATTTTATGGAAAAATATGGGTCCTAGTTCCAAACATATACATTTTGGGATCATTACATGTAAATAAATTGAGGGCTCCATGAATTATATGTTTTTGCTGATTTACCTTTTCTTTACAGAAGGTTCATGACACAGAACAGACTTTTAAAACACATTTACTGCATGAATATTGCAAACATTGCTGTGGTCAAATATTTGGGTTTTTTATTTAAAGTGATAAAGACCTGAACATATTTCACGTTTACAACAGAGAAACTGGAGACAGTGGAGATGAGCAGATCATCCCAAAGAGTTGAAACAGTGCTAAATCTGATTTCTACTGGACGTTAGCATCAAGGGAAGTTGGACCATCCTACCCTACACATACATTAGAGGTTACACACAGGGAGCCTACAGACCACAGAACGTCAACAGAGACGTTTCATTTAACCCATACGGTGTTTTTGAGAAACATTTGAATTTGCTGCCCTCATTTAAACTTGTAAGATTTTATATAAATATACAGATTTCAGATGGCTTTTAGAAAACTGACATATCCGGCTATCTTGGGCCAGTTGGCTTGGGCTGAGTCATGGATTCCTCTTTTAGTCAGGTGAAGGGTTTTCCAAGAGGCCACAGTTCCCTCTGGGACTGGCCTGTGTTACTCATTAAGGTTACTTCCTTGCCCTTGTATCCACTGAGTATGCACCTCTGAAACTCTGGGTGTGTATCCCAAATGCAGGAAGAATGTCATTGGGACAGGATTATCATGTGGTTTTACAATTATAAAAACTGCCGCAGCATGCTGCAATTGTAGAGATCCCAGAAATGAAGGCCATGTCTCTCTGTTTACCTTTTAATGAACCAAAGGAAAAAAAATGTAGAGCTCTCTGAAATGTTTGTATGAAGAAATGAAGAGCTGCTATTTATAATCTACTGTACTTCTCCAGTGAGCTAATATTTATTAGGAGGACCTTCAGTCTCCCAAATGCTCTAAAGTTGCATGTCATCATAGCCAATCTATTTAGAGTATCCTTTTCCCATTTGACTGAGGAGGCCAGGATTCTTTTCCTCAACACATGCTCAAATCCTACCAATGGGAGAAAGAGCTGAACCATGACCCTTGCCTTTGATAGAGAGATACTTATCAACTTTGGTGATATTGAGTTCATTTTTAATATCATAGAGTCACTTATAAATCAATACCTGTCCAATACTGAAATAGATGTTCCTGTCTGGTCGTTATTAAAAACAAACAAAAAGGGACGCCTGGATGACTCAGAGGTTGAGCGTCTGCCTTTGGCCCAGGGCATGATCTCGGGGTCCCGGGTTTGAGGTCCCACATCGGGCTCCCTGCAGGGATCCTGCTTTTCCCTCTGCCTGTGTCTCTGCCTCTCTCTCTGTGTCTCTCATGAATGAATGAATGAATAAATAAATAAATCTATCTTTAAAAATATAATAAAAAAATAAAAACAAAAAAATCAGCCCCATTTCCTTAGCTCTGCTTGAAAATCTCTCTCCATGGTAAAATTATTACCCATTGCTAACAAAAGCTAAAGATGAATTTGTGGTAAAAAAGAATCTTTCATTTGCTAGTAATTTGTTTTAGTCTAGGCCATTTCCCCCTAATATTTTATTAAGGAAATTTTCTTCTTTTTTAAAACTTATAAGTAATTTCTACACCCAGTGTAGGGCTCAAACCTACAACCCCTGAGATGAAGAGTCACATGCTCTACTGATGAGCCACACAAGTGCCCCCCCAAACTTTCAAACATATGGAAAAGTTGGAAGAATGACACAATGAATACCCATACCTTTATCATCCAGATTATAGAATTTACATTTGCTATATTTACTTTAGCACATACACATTTATTCGTCTATCAACCTATCACTTCACATTCATTTTTTTTAGATTTATTTTTTATTGGTATTCAATTTACTAACATACAGAATAACCCCAGTGCCCGTCACCCATTCACTCCCACCCCCCGCCCTCCTCCCCTTCTACCACCCCTAGTTCCTTTCCCAGAGTTAGCAGTCTTTACGTTCTGTCTCCCTTTCTGATATTTCCCACACATTTCTTCTCCCTTCCCTTATATTCCCTTTCACTATTATTTATATTCCCCAAATGAATGAGAACATATAATGTTTGTCCTTCTCCGATTGACTTACTTCACTCAGCATAATACCCTCCAGTTCCATCCACGTTGAAGCAAACGGTGGGTATTTGTCATTTCTAATAGCTGAGGAATATTCCATTGTATACATAAACCACATCTTCTTTATCCATTCATCTGTCGATGGACACCGAGGCTCCTTCCACAGTTTGGCTATCGTGGCCATTGCTGCTATAAACATCGGGGTGCAGGTGTCCCGGCGTTTCACTGCATCTGTATCTTTGGGGTAAATCCCCAGCAGTGCAATTGCTGGGTCGTAGGGCAGGTCTATTTTTAACTGTTTGAGGAACCTCCACACAGTTTTCCAGAGTGGCTGCACCAGTTCACATTCCCACCAACCACATTCATTTTTTTAATACATTTCAAAAGAAGTTGCAGAGTGCATTAGTGCATTTCACCTCCCAAACACTTCAGCATGCATATCATTAGAATTGATTATTTGCTTATGGGATTCAAAAAGTCTTAGTGTGGTACAATATGTGTAACATAAAATTTAGCATTTGAATCATCTGTAAATATACCATTCTGTGGCATTAACTACATTCCCCTTGTTGTGCAGGCCTCACCACTGTCCATCTCCAGAACTTGCCACTTTCCCTAACTGAAACTCTGTACCCATGAAACAATAACCCCCCACTTTTTCCCCTCCCCCACTGCCCCTGGCAACCACTATTCTACTTTCTGTGCCTATGAATTTGACTACTCAAGGTACCCATATAAATGGGATCATACAATACTTGTTCTTTTATGACTGGCTTATTTCACTTAGCATAACATCTTCAAGGTTCATCCACATAATCGCCTGCCTTTTTCAGGCTGAATAATATTCCATTGTATGTGCATAGTACATGTTGTTTATTCATTCATCCATTGGTGGACACTTGAGTTGCTTCTACCTTTTGCCTATTGTGAATAATACTGTTATGAACATGGGTGTACAAATGTCTGTTCAAGTCCCTGCTTTCACTTCTTTTGGGTATATTCCCAGAAGTGGAATTGCTAGATCATATGGTAATTCTATATTTAATTTTTTGAGGACTTTATGATTTCTTTTTTATGTAAAATTTACACACAGTGAAATACACATATCTTAATCTACAATTTGATGGGTTGTGACAAATGCATACTCTAGTGGATATTTTTTGTTTCTTTTTATAAGTCCTGAATATATATAAGAATTTTTCAGTTAGAATGCTGACATTTTCTGTGACCAAAATCCTGAAGGAAAGAGTGTGGACTTGGATGACACTAAGCATCCATTTTCAGGATCTACTGACCTTATCAATTTTCATATTTTAAAATCTGTAAAAAAAAAAAAAAAATCTCACAGTCCTGGGGTGCCTGGGTGGCTCAGTCAGTTAAGTGTCTGACTCTTGATTTCAGCTCATTGATTTCAGCTCAGGTAGTCCCAGGGTTGTGGGATGGAGCCCCATGTTTTTGGGCTCCATGCTCAGCGTGGAGACTGCTTGAGATTCTCTCTCTCCCAGTGCCCCTCCCGCCCACACACTCTTTCTCTCAAACTAAATAAATAAAATAAAAATAAAAGATCTCACAGTCCTGAAATTAGAATTTGCAAAAAATAATGATCTATGTCTTCCACTACTGACTATAAACACTTTAGTTTGTGTAAGCAATGACTACAATTGTTTCAGAGAGGGATTTTTTTAAACAGAAGAATGCATATTGAGCTCAATTTTTTAGCTCCTACCCATTACCAGGGATGAGATGATCTCCCCCTGCATCTATCATGCAGATTTTTCAGAGCCTATAATGAGGCTCTTCCTAAAGATTCTAAGCAGTGAACAATGTTTATCTTGCACATCAAGAATTTATATTTTTGACAACGAAAACAACAATGTATATAGTAATCGGATTGGCAAAAAGTGTTAATAGTCTCATCAAGGGTGTGGAAAAACAGGCATTCTCAAATACTGTAGGTGGTATTAAATGGTAGGAGGATTTGTTACTTAGTCCTTGTTAACATTTTTAATATACCTTTTTTCCAACCCTAGGAGTTTCACTTCTAGGAATTTTTGTTTTACAGAGATGTTTGTACAAGTGCACTAAGATATAATTGTATTCTGTTGTTTGTTGCTGCATGGCTTATAGTAGCAAAAAACTGGAAACAACCCAAATATCAGTCAGTAGGTAACTGCTAAAAATAAATCCTGATATACCCACATTTAACTGGTATAACTTGCTTTACCAGCTGGGACACAAATAAGGTTACATCGTTTTTATTTTTTCAAATTTCATTAGGCCTGAACATCTATGTGCCAGATTAGTGCCAGAGGAAGTCCACTGCCTGTCTCCTTTCTTAAGGCCTCTTCCCTCCCCTGAATTATCCAACTACCCTGGGGCTTTACTCCTTGCAAAGTGGCCAGTCCTGCTTCTAAATGCCTCATAGAGAGAGAACTAGGGAATCTGATTAGTCTATTAGAAGCCTTATTTTCAGCGTCTGTTGCTTCTGTTTGCCATAATATGACTGTTGAAAGCTGCAAAAGTAATAAATAGGGTCTAGCATTGTAAAATAAAGAATTAAAAAAAAGGTTTGATTGAGACTTTGTTTTGAAAAAATAAAAGATTATCTTATCTTTAAATGTGATTTATCTTTGAAGACACACATGTAACAACTCTAATTGCAACAATGGTCTAATTTTTAGAATAAACAAAGACTGAATCAAGTGTTGATTTGGTGAGGGGGATAATTTTCCCAGCAAAATTATATGATAGCAAATTTTGACACCCTTCACTTCATGCTGACTTTTATAGCAGAATCATACAAAGGTCATTTTGAAAAAAGATGTAAAGGCTTCATCAATTTTCCTGAGAGCTTCTCTTAATCCTTTGATATTCAAATAATTTTCCTTTTGAAGAATTTATCCTCTTATCATCCTTGTTGTTTTTCTCATCTTTAATTGTTAACTGGTCTAACACTGCCAGATACTCATTTGCTTATGGAACAGTTCTCCAAAATCACTTTCAATGACTTCATAAAATTCTGCATCTTTTGCAAGATTAGCAATCTTACATGGCCACTGAAATGCATTTTATTTACATTGTATTGTCGGATGTTTATAACATCTACTATCAGCAAAATTGACTGGGTGGGGAGAGATGCTGGTAATAAGTCGGAAGGGCTATTTAAGTGGGGACTAATTTAGTAAGTGGCCAGTATATTAGTGGATATTTTTCTGTTATGACCAATTTTTGCTTTTCTACACAACTTATCAACTACTATGATTCAGATAATGATAATGAATAGTTGGATAACATAAATTTCCATATAATGCAGCACTAAAAAGGAACGAGGTATGTGTTGACATGGAAAAATGTTTCACAATGCATTGTTAAATGAAAAAAAAAAGAACAAGTTCCAAAAGATATAAATAGCATAGTGATGTTTCCAGGAAATAATAATAAATGCTAGTGTATGCATCAAAAATACAAATAAGTAAAACAACTTGGAAAAGTATACACTATGTATTAGCAGTCATTTCTAATAGGAGTGTGGGGGAGGGGGAAAGCTCATCTTGGTAGCCTTATTTTTAATGAGTATTTATTACACTTTCAAAGATGATGAAAGCCAATTAAAAATATTTTTAACTAATACAGCTGTGAAATGGCCACAGGTTAAAAAAGAAAAAAAAAAAAAAGGGCTGTTACTACATTAGTGTCCAAACGGTGTACCCTTAGAAAGAGCTGTCACAGGCCTATTTTGAAGGGGCATAATGGGACTCTTCACCAATATGAACCTGTTTTGTTATGAACACCCCAGAGCTCATTCTCAAAATAAGCCACAAACGTTTACCAAGAATCTGTTCTTCTCATGATACTGGGCTGCACTTAGTGCTCAGAGCAGTACAAGGATCTATAAGGCTACAAGAGCCTTTCCTCAAGAAGCTAACAGGTTAGTTGAGAAGGTAAGAAGCTCCTCCCTGAATGAAGTAGGCAACAGCACCTGGTCTTCAGTGGCCAGGGTGTGGGCAAGATGGTACAACTGTGCCAAGGCAGAAAAATTGAGTTTTCAGAGTCTTTGCTCCTGCTTAGAATTCTGTGTTAGTCCAAGCATTAGATGAGTGTCAGAATTGAGCACAGATATTAATCTTCAGAGAAGAATGCAGCTCTTTATTCTACATGGGGAGATAAACTCATAGCTTGGTCCAAAGACCAGTTAGAGCTCCATTCAGATCTTGTGAGGGCTTTGGGGGGCTTTTGATGGGGATACTAATGAAGTGAAATGGTGAACGGTGTTTGTATTTTTTTTTTTTTTGGCTCTTCTGCCTCATTTTAGTGAATAAGGAACCAGACCTGACTCAAGGCTACGCTGCTGCTGAGGGAAGAATCCGAATTTGAATCCAGCACTTGTGATTCTAGAGCCTGCTCTCATGATTTCTATGATCCATTCCTTTCTCATTGCAGATTATAAGCTAGTTGTCACCTGCTACATGTGGAAAGGAGATGTTTGGCATGGCACTGATCAATGTGTATATTTGCTGAGAAGTTTACCCCAGGAGAAAAGAGAAAACAAGCTGTGTGAATGGAATTTGGAGAAAGGTAATACCTCCTTGTAAACAACAGTAAGGTCCATGAAATCTCTATAGTCTTCCTGGAAAAGAAGTTGCCAAGATTTCTGTAGACTTGGTCTTCCTTTTCACTCTTGGAAAAAATCCATTTAGGGCAGAGTTGAAACACATTAAATGGAGTAGCACTTTCTCTTCTGCCTAAGCAGTGGATAATCAGAGGTGCTTTGGATTCTGAATTTAGCTGCAACAAAATTAACTTTTAAAAATTTGCTGTTGATACACTTCAATTACAGACTCACTTTGGCATATTCAATACCTAGGGTAAAAGGGCTTTATATGTGCTATGTAACATAACCTATAGTGATAATGTAGTGTGCTATGATATTTACCGCTTAATTCTACCAATTTGTTCTTTAAAATAGGGAAAGTGTGACCTTATCATTAGAGTTTAGCTTGGATCTATGACTCTTTCCAGGAAAATTAAAAACTTTAAAAAAATTTTTAAAAATCATTTGATATTTTAGGCAAAAGTTTATTATATATGTATTATCTTGCAAAATAGTATCATAGAAGGATATAAAAAAAGTGGTTTTAGTTCACTACTGTGGTCATCGTAAAATGTAAGGCAACTCATTTAGGTCCTTTCCTTTGTTGCAGAGTGAAAACAAAATGCTTCCTACATCTACTTTTGAAACACGAAAGTACCTCCTTTTAATGGAAAATGTCTGGGAGTCACTGCCTTGAAAAAATTTCTAAAAAGTACTCTCAACATCCTAAACTATAGGAAAATAACTTGTGGATAATGAGCTCCACATTCTTTCTCTCCTTCTTTGCCCTCTTTATCTCCGAGAATGTGAGGAGTTGGCATTGAACATAGCAGTGACTTATGGACAACCTCAAAGGTCTATGGGAAAAAAAAAATCTGCAGTTTTGCTGAGGCAAGCATCAGAATCCCAAACATTATTGTCTGAGAACAAATCACTTGATTAGTGAGTGGGCTCAGCCATCCACCTGGTATTCACATCTTAGGCAAGATCTTATGGTTCTCTATAATCATCACATCTGCAATAAATTCTGCGAAAAGATAATACCTATGTTTCTTTGTAGAAACGGCCCTGAAAAGTAAGTTAACTACTAGTGCGGTGCTGAAAAGCGATGGCATTTATTAATTTGCATTATCATATTTAGATAATTGCATGATTATATTTATATTTAGATTATATTTAGATTGTAATTAGATGCATGACACTGGAGGCCTCTTGATATAAATTTGAAGACTCCCTGTGTTTTCAGTCATTTGCAGACTGGCACATGACTTTTTTTTTTTTTTTAAGATTTTATTTATTTATTCATGACAGACACAGAGAGAGAGAGAGAGAGAGAGAGAGAGAGGCAGAGACACAGGCAGAGGGAGAAGCAGGCTCCATGCAGGGAGCCCGATGTGGGACTCGATCCCGGGACTCCAGGATCACACCCTGGGCTGGAGGTGGTGCTAAACCACTGGGCCACCAGGGCTGCCCCTGGCACATGACTTTTTAAAAAGACATCTTCTGGTTTCACCTGTTGGTTAGGAAAAAAAAGAAGAAAATATTATATTATTATGATCTTTTGGGGGGTAAGCACCTTTGGAACCTAAAATGTACTATGTAACTGCCAGGGTCTGAGATTGATGTTTGTCAACAAAAGTTCTCTTGGGTCAGTGAAGTGGTTTTTTTCCCCTCTAAATTTTGCTCTCAAAAATCCTCTGGGGCAGCCCGGGTGGCTCAGCGGTTTAGCGCCGCCTTCAGCCCAGGGTGTGATCCCGGAGACTGGGATCGAGTCCCACATCAGGCTCCCTGCATGGAGCCTGCTTCTCCCTCTGCCTGTGTCTCTGCCTCTCTCTCTCTCCTCTCTGTGTCTCTCATAAATAAATAAAATCTTAAAAAAAAAAAAATCCTCTGTAGTTGACCTCGTTGTTCACCATTCCACAACTGAGAAAGGGCTCATTGTTTTCCACTGAGAGTTCTATATAGTAATAACAATAATCCTAGAATTTTATAAACCACAGAATTAAGGTGGCTCCCCAGCTGGCTATCACCAGCCTGCTGACAGTGAAGAACTTATGCCATCTTTGATATACATTCCCAACACCCTCTTCCCCAGAATATTATTAGGCATGTTAGTTTCTAACTAGAGACTAAAGTTGAATCACTTATTATTCTGCACATGCTCCTTACTGGTAGTCAGTGAAACTCAGATGAGAATACTCTATCCAGGATTTGATTGTGATGACACGTGGCAAGATGTCAAGCATCTTCAGAGGTCTTAGCTGTTTGGCCTAATGCCATCTGAGAGATGGCCTCTGATTTTCATTTGGCCTTCATGAGAATGTTGCAAAACAGTATTCTCATAACTGGTCCTAGCTGTAATTCTTTTCTTTTTTTGAGTTATTATATATCTAGGTGTAATTCTCAATGGTCATCTTAGAAAGATGGTAACATCATATAGTTGGATTTACAGATTCTAAAGAATCTTTGCTGTCTCAGAAGAACTCAGGGAAACTTAATTTCCAAACCTGGAAAAGATTCATTTTTTGGAATCACTTGTTTAGCCTTGTTGCCTCGAGTCAAATAAAGTGAGTTACTTTTTATGAAGCATGAACAATGCCAGAAACACATCATTAAAATGTTAATTTAATTTGGCCTGCTGAGGTAAGAATCCAGACAATTTGGTTCACCTAAAAGTGACTGGGATTAATGATGTTGTTTTTGATCTGGAATAATTATGGTCACATGAATGAGAGTTCCAAGGCAAAAAACATGGAGGTTAGTTATGAAGATGAGCTCACCACTTTTGCAGTAGGTTCAGGATGGAAGTATAAAGTTTACTTTCTTCACAGTTGTTGATTGTGTACTTTTGGCAAACACGAAATTCACTTTAAAATCTCTTTGGCTAATAAGTTTAATTTTGTGATCTCAGGTTTTCTTTTGTTCTTCACTTCCCTGCCAACTCCTTTGAACTGAAGTGGAAGATGTCTTTTTCATATGTTATGACTTTGTTTTGCAAATCACCAGCAGGTCCACAATAGAAGCTAAAACTTTGCAGGTCCAGATATCACAAGAGTATTCTTTTTCGATTTGCCAAGATAAAATCCCAACTTATGGCTTGGGACCATACTGTAAAATGTAAATAACATTTTAATGAGCGCTATAGAGGAAGACTGTGCTGGGCCAGTTGCCCACCACTGAAGGGCTGGATTTAAGTGTACCTTGGGTCATAATGAAACTAGTTTGGTGGTCTTAGCCTCCCTAGTAGACATTTTCCCACATTAGAAAACCAGCACAGGAGTTCATGCAATTCCTTGCAAAGGACAATTGTAGCTCTGCTCAAAACCAGAACTGGAGTATGGATGGGATAACTGGAGGAGAAGCTAGAGGAGATCAGTGTGAGCCTTTTATTCCTAAATTAAACTTCTGTTTTGATTTAGGAGGAACAGGGAAAGAGGAAAATAATTGCATTGTGTAGTTTTATTTCTGTCCACATTCTGTAATCTCATATACAATCTAAGGACATCTCCTTGTTTCCATTTCCTTCACTATCCACGATCTTGACTGTGAGAATACACTTTTCAAAAACATTGATTAAAAACATTGTTTTAAACTCTCTATTCCTAATAATTCCAGCTCCTGGGGCTACAGGACTGAACATCTCAACTAAATTCCATATGAACTATACTGGTATCTTTCTAACCTCTCCTTGACTCCAGATTCATCTTCTCTAACGAGCTGTATCTAACCTGTCCCTTAACTGAGGCACTGGCCCAGGTCCTACGGGGACATCTCTATAATGACAAGTGCAAACTTTCATCTCACCCTTTTTTGTACTCGTCTGTTGGAATAGTTAATGGCTGATCATACACATTTGATAACCAAATTTCCTAGTACTGTTCTATTTGACTGATTGAAAATGTAAGTGAACATTTAAAAGGTAGATTTAAAAAAACAAAAACAAAACCCAAACCTCCAAACATAAGATGCTACGTGGCTGACTTTATTTCAACAAAGAGGATTCTTTAGTCCTTTTCCCTCTTTGGAAAAAGACTTGGGCTCCAAATCCCTCAATAAGTCTACCCGATTTAAATCTGACTTTAATCCTGCATGATAAATTAAGATTCCATATCTTTTCACCCTTGCTTTTTGGAGTAATTTGTCTAACCCAACACCTGCATAAATAGATCAGATTCTCTAAGCGATCCAAAGGCATTCCACTTAGGCAAGGTAGCGTTAGCCCTACGAGTAGCAAATGATGCTGTCACCCTGCCAGGGGACATCCTGGCCAGGACAGTGTGTGGGTGCTTCAGGAGTGACTGCATTTAGAGATCCACCCTGTAAAGGAAAGACACCTGATTCCACTGATTGCATGTAGAGTTCCCTGGACAGCCAAGACAGGTCTCCACTTAACAGTATTTCCAATCCCCCAACACCCTGCCCTCCCCACCCCTGCCCCCAAACTAAAAAAACAATAAAATAAAATAAAATAAAAATTGTCCTTGAGAGGCTCTAGGTAGCCATCCAGAAGGAGAGTCCCAGCATTTTCCCAGCCCAGGGCTTCCCTGTAGCAGGCTAAGGTGCCTTTCCTGGAGTTAGGCTGACTTTGCCCTAAGGTTACATTTCCACACAAAGAAGTCTTTAAGGGTGCTGTTGCAGGCCTCTACACTGGAGGTTTCTGTCTGTCAATCTCAGAAAGGAAAAAAAAAAAAAAAAAAAAGGAGGCCGTAATAAAACTGCAGGAGCCAGCAGTAGGGAATTACAACTTCAGGATCAGCGGAGGTCTGCCTCACGGCCCTGCTCTGTGCAGAGTTGGCCTCTCGAAGGACGGAGAACAATAAAGCAGAAGGAATCTAAGTCACTCGGCTGCTGGATTGCATTAGCAGGACTCCGAGAAGGGGGCCCTTGCTGCGGGGGGTGCAGGGACTCTTGGCCTCCAACGCGGTGCCAGCCCGGCCGGGCAACCCGCGCCCAGAGAATGAGGAAAGTTTGCCCAAGCCAAGGAGGCCCAGGGACCCCCAAGCTGGAGGCTGTGTGTGGAGTGGCCGGTGCAACCCCACGTGGAATTCAGCCGATTTATGGTTCATAACAACAAATACTAATTAAGATCTCATGAATGACCGTGGCAGGCAGAAAAACCAGGCCATACATCTAGAAGGTGGACCTAAACAGTTTGCAAAAAGCTATGAGGGCAGACAAAGGTGGTGGCACCTGGGAGCCAGGCAGAGAGGGGTGAGGAGGCTACCGGGTGGATCCCGCCGGGCAGGGGGCTGGGGAGCAGGAGGTACCGGGGCTGAGGCGAGCGAGGGCATCACCACCTGCCCGGGCTCCGCAGCCCGGGTTTTGGCAGCGGGGCCCCACGTCTGCGCGAAAGGCTCGTTGGACTTGGCCTGAGAGCTTCCTAAAATATCCCCGGGCCTGATGCAACATCGCTGGGGGATGGCACCGCATTGCGATGTGGTGACAGGATAACCTGGTGGCGGGGAAGGAGGGCCTTGCAGGTCTCCAGATGGCCGTGTCTGCGCGAGGCCAGGCGATCGCAGCGCTCCCGAAGGAGGACGGGTCGGCTGCAAGGGCGGTTAAGCTCTCGGGTGGGGGGGGGGGGGGGGCGTTCCCGTGGGCCGCCGGCCGTGCAGAGGCTGGGACCCCGGGGAGGGCTCGTCGGGGGCCGGAGCCCCAGGGGACGCCCCCAGGGGCCCCCAGGGCACCCCACGGAGCAGAGCAAGCGGGGAAAGGGCCGAGCGAACCCATCTTTGTGGGGAAGGCAGCAGAAAGAAGAGGGTGGCTTCCCCCAGAGTGTGTCCTCTGAGCAACGGCGGGGGGGTCGGGGTGGGGACGGGGCGGGGGCACAGGCCCCGTCCGGGGAGAGCCGCCGAGCACCGGCGCGGGCCGGCAGCCTCCGCCAGGTGTGGCCGAGGCCCCCGAATAAAGGCTACCTGCCGGCTCCCGGCGAGCCCCCGCTCTGCAGAAGGACCTGAATTCGGAGACGTGAATGCAACCTTGCAAAGGAATGCAAGCCCTCCGCCCTCGCCGGGGCCACCCTGCGGCTCTCGGGGGGCACGAGGTGGGGGGGGGGGGGCAGGCGCCAAGGTTTTCGCCCCTTTCCCAGCGAAACGTGGCGAGTGTCCCCCACGTCTCCCGCCCCCCCCGCCCCCCCTGCTCAAAGTCCTCCAAACTGGAAGCCGCAACGTCTTTTCAGCGAGTAATCAGCACAAGTTGAAAGGCACATGCTGTCGCATTTCTGATCAGATTGTATGCTAAGCAGGCGGACGCCCCTCCGCAGCCCCCGCCCCCGCCCCCCGCCGGCTGCGCGCTCGGCGCGGGGAGCCGCCAGGCAGCGCCCCTCACTTTGGCGTGGCGGGGCACAGCCGCCCGGCGGAGTGGGAGGAAGAAACATTAACTTCAACAGCTGTTTCTTGACCCCGGCTGTCAGTCTTCCCAAGAATAAATTTTGGAGAGTCCTATTTGAAACAAAGAGGGAGTTTTCGAGGAGAGAAAAGTTGGTTGGAGGCGGGGAGGCCGCCCGGAGCGGCGGGCGCGGGCGGCGGGCGGGCAGGGCGCAGCCGGCGGGCCTGGCGGGGCGCGGGCACCGAGCGGGCGCCCCGCCGCCCCCCCCCGCGCCCCCCCGCGCCCCCCCGACGCGCGCCCGGATCCCGCGCGGGCGGGGAGCGCGCAGCTCGGCTCCAGTAATTCCCCGGCTCGGGCGGCTTGAAACTGCTCGGGCTGAATAGCATTTGCTGTTCCGGCCCGCGGCCGCCTCCCGCCGCGCCCGCGTCCCGGAAGTCGCGCGCCCGCCGCCGCCGCCGCCGCCGCCCCAAGTTTGTCAACACGAACTTCTCCGCGCGGGGTGCGCTCGCCTCCCGCGGCCGCTGCCGAGCCGCCGGCACACACACGCCCAAATAAAGCTGCCCGGGCGTCCCGGCCCCCCCTCCCCCCCTCCTGGAAGGCTGGGGCTGCGGGGCAGGGGCTGGCGGGCGCCGGGGGACGGCGGGGGGGGGGGGCGGGAAGGGGCTGCGCGGCGGGCCGCGGGGTCGGGATGCGGCGCCGTCGGGGGTCGGAGGGAGGGAGGGAGGGGGGCTGCGGGGGCCGGGCCGGGGGGGGGGTGCTGCCGCAGGGTCGGGATGCGGCGCCGTCGGGGGTCGGAGGGGGGGAGGGGGGCTGCGGGGACTGGGGGGGGCTGCGGAGGGGCGGCGGGGGCTGGGGGGGCCAAGGGGGGCGGCGGGAAGGGGCTGCGGAGGGGCGGCAGGGACCGGGAGGTGGGCCCGGGGGCGTCGAGGGAGCGGCGGGAGGGGCTGCCGCGGTGGCCCCGCAGGGTCGGGATGCAGCCGTCGGGGGTTGGGGGTGCTGCCGCGGTGGGCCCGCACCTCCGCACCTCTGCACCTCTGCCCGCGGGTCGGGATGCGCGCCGTCGGGGCCGGGGGTGGGGGGCGGCCCCTGGGCCCAGGTCACCTGCGGCGCCCTCCCCCCCCTTCTGCGCTCCTGCGGGACCTCGCCGTAGCCCCCCCTGGAGACCCTTCGGAATAAAGGGCATTAGGGTCATGAAATGTGTTTTGAGGCTCCAGCCGCACCCTGACCGAGATGCTCGCGGTTGGAGGGCAGGGCCGGGCCACCTCTTCGGCCTGCAGCAGGTCGGGTCCGACACCTCGGTGAGGCCCTTGGGTCCAAACTTAACGGACTCCCTTCCCCGAGCAACGTCTGCGGCTGAGTTCAAGTCGCCGCCACCCCGTTCGGGTGTCCGTGGTCTCCAGCTGCTCCCCCCGCGGAGAGGCTCCCCGCGCGGCCCCCCATCCCCCTCAGCCTCCCGCCCGGTGCTGGGGAGGAGGAGGAGGAGGAGGGGGATGAGGAGGAGGAGGGGAGGGGAGGATGCTGAGTAACCCTTTCCCTTCCGAGCTGTCGCCGCGACGCATCCATCCTGCTCGGATTGCTGGGGAGGCCCAGGCCTGACTTGCAGAGTTGCGGCCCCAGGCGCCCAGGAAGCTGTGCCCCTCGGGGCCCCCGGGTTCTCCTGGAGGAGCTGGAACCTCAGACACTGATGCTAACTTTGTATCTAGTTTGAAAGACTGCATAGCGGCGTTCAGAACCTGGAGGACAGCCGCTCTCCCCCACCTGCTGCAAAGTCAGGTGTGCGTGGCCGAGAGGGGTGGGTACACCTCACGTTGGCGACCCAAAGCTGGCTCCCTTGAACTGGAAATCCATGCACTTAATGGGTGCAGGAAAATTCTACTCTTCAAAACCAAGTCAAAGCGCATACATGTCTCCAAAGAGAGTATATTACCCATTATCCCACTAGAATACGGTGGGGAGTGGAGAGGCAGGTTTTTTTCATTTAGGAAGCCAGGTACTCCATTTACTCTCTTGCTTGTTGGCTGTTATTAATCATGTTTTTAGAAAAAATTATGTCTACAGCCATGAGTTTCAGATAACAAGAAGGAAGACACTTTTCCCTGTTTTTCAGAATGTCCTTAACAGGAAAAAGAAAAAAGAAAAAAAAAAATTGTACTAGTCCCAAGGGGCCAGCTTACCTTAAACACAAAACAAAAAGCCAAAAGCAAAATCTAAAGAAAATGCAATTCAGGTGTTTCTCAGGGACTAGAAGATGCTTTTGACAAACACAAATCAAACTGACTCAAATACGGTTCTGGAGCACAGAGTTCTTTAAACACACACACACACACAGAGAAAAGTGTTTTCTTGAAAGTTTATTCACTACAGTGAATTTTCCAGTTGGCGATGCCTCAAAAATTCCCCTGCGTTATTTAGACTTCTTTGGGTGGTGTTTTAATATTTATTTATTTTCTTATAATCCACATAGTACTACTCAACATTGTTGTACCTCTGTGTGGACATGAATCAACAAGGACATGTGGAGGATTCCATTTCCAACTCCACATGCATGAATTATTTGGCCTGATTGTTAATCTGTCATAGTGTAAAAAAAAAAACAAAACCTGATTTATAAAAGGCTAGAGGACTTTTGCAGAACAAGGTAGCGTATGGTTTCCATGGTTGGGCTTATTTACAAATAAAACTATTTTCCATTTCTGTCCACAATTTCCTGGTTGCACAAAGATAATTTTCAGAGTTTTCAGTTTCTAGTTCCCCAATGGGAGCCGTAAGCATGAGGAAACAATTTCTTTTTACAGTGATGTGAGCGCTATGCTCATCTGGATTTAGTTACTTCATAAGGTAAATATCACTAAATGTGCACTGGGATCTTTGGGGATCTAAGGTGCTGGACCGATGAAAATAGTCTACTGTGAAATGCTAAAGAATGTCAAACAACTGAATTTGAATTGGTTTGCAGAGCTAAT
This sequence comes from Canis lupus dingo, assembly GCF_003254725.2. Lineage (NCBI taxonomy): Eukaryota > Metazoa > Chordata > Mammalia > Carnivora > Canidae > Canis > Canis lupus. The sequence goes on along the minus strand of NC_064245.1, from coordinate 25,433,659 downwards.
TGGGTCAGCCATGGTATTCTTTAAAGTGGAAATTAATTTGAACATTTTTAAAAAGTAATTTCAGTTTACTTTTTGGTTACATTTAGGCTATTTTGGTCACTATGATTTTTAGAATTTTACCCCAGGAATTCAATTAAAACAGACCCATCTGAAAAATATATATACCCTTCTGTGAATATCTGCTAATGAAAACGTAGGTTTTGAATTTCATGCTAATTACCTTTTTAAATAATGAGGTTTGTGAAATTATTTTTTATTTAAAGGCAAAATATCTGCATAGATAATGGCCAAAGCTAACCAAACTGCTTTAAAAATTAATGAATATTAATGAAGTTCATGAATAGCACAATACTGCCCCTGCCTGCCTTAGGAAAACAAATGTATTGACTTCATTCTCCTAAAATAACAACCCTTAGTTACTGATAGTTAAAATAATTTTGTTGCTAAAAGCTTGTACATAGTGCAGTTTTTTTTTGCAATTAATAAGACTTGGCCTTGTTTACTAGACTTATATCTCTTCCCAATAACTAAGCATATTTTATCTTTTTACATATCTGAATGCTATTTCTTTTTATTCATTTGCCACCGCATGACGTTTCGTTATCATTTTCCTAAGTTCCCCTCCCCTGTCATTTCAGTAGCTCACATGAATGACTTAGGAATTTCAGGCCTTCATACATATTTGGTACATAGATAATGGCATCATTAGTCAGCACTTCCATTCATCTAAATTCGTCTAAGCATATTGGAAGCTGCTCATGACATTTTGCAATGAAAGTGACAAATGGATGTCAATCAAGTGGCCGTGCCCATTTCACCCTTATTTTGTGTGATGTGTAAATGTTTATGTATATTTCTTCAATATAGGCTATTTTTTGATCTGGATGTGTGCCTGCTAAGGCAAGTTTCCCAGGCAGATCATTGGTTGGCATTAGACTAAATTTGCAAAATTTAACAAATGAATGACAAAAGAAAAGAAATAGCATATACAATTAAATGATGGGATCCACTTCTATAAGATAAATAATTTTTGATGCTCTAAATTTCTAAGATTCTACAGTTTTACTTCAAATGAATTTGTAATGAGAAAGGTAAAAATCATTCAAGTAAGCCAGCAAATTTGGGTCAAAATGAAAGCAGCTCTGAGAGAGAAAGAGAGAGATGTTTCTGCTTCCCATAGGGCTGGTTGGAGTTTTCTATTAAAAAAAAAAAAATATATATATATATATATATATATATATATGTATATAGATATATATATATACAAACACACGTATAAATATACATATATACATGTTTAAATATACACACACACTGTATTATACTCTAGTGTCCTACTTCCCTTTTCCTCCTTTGTTTTTAATAACCAGTCCAATCTCTAGTGTTATATGCTAAGTGAATGTGCTTATTAGAACTTAATGCCAGTTTTAATCAAGATTACTTTGCACTTGAAAATCTTTCGCTGTTTTATAACCTGTAACATGTTTTTACATGTTTAGGAGTGCTGCTGCTGCAGTAAAAATTCTGTGTTGATAGTATAATGAGTTTATGTGTTTAGCCAAAAAGTGCAGTATGCTAAATTAGTAAAGATTCTAAAATCCTAATGCTTTAGTAAACCTTTGATAACAATTGTAGCTTTATGGATAAAAAATCTTTTTAATATTTTAATACCACATAGAAGTATAGTTGTTGTTTTTTTCCTAAAGTTGTTATGGAATTTTTTGTCCGGCAGCCTGGGTGGCTCAGCGGTTTAGCGCCGCCTTCAGACCAGGGCCTGGTCCTGGAGACCGAGGATCGAGTCCCATGTCGGGATCCCTGCACTGGGCCTGCTTCTCCCTCTGCCTGTGTCTCCACCTCTCTCTCTCTCTTTCTCTCTCTCTCTCTCTGTGTCTCATGAATAAATAAATAAAATTAAAAAAAAAAAAGAATTTCTTTGCCCATAAGGAATATTAAAGAAAAGTTTATCATTTGAAGTTATTTTATTTGGAAATGCTTTGGAGTGAAGCTAATCTTTATACCCAAGATTACAGATTACAATTTCACTTACCATTATCCATGGCAGGATGTTTAATTTTACTCCTGTGAGCCAAAGAATTTTTAGTGACTTTTTTAAAGTGGAATGTAGAAAGTAGGTCCAGCTCATTGTGAATGTGGGAATTTGATAAATCATGCTTGAAATGACCATTTTACTCTATGACTTGTTGTATAATGGGTAGATGTGAAAAAAAAGTTACCGACTCAACTGTGAGTTTAGGGTTTAGAATATCTTTTGATTGTAGCTAAGTCAGAGTCATCATGACAATTCCATTTAGCATTCAATAGGTTCTTGGGTCCACCAGTGCTTTTTGTTCCAAATTTCTGTATATAGAGGTACAAATCAGTTTTTTCTAACTGCCTTTTCCACAAACTAAACTTGCTTTCTAAAAATCAGACAGGGCATCTTTTTCTGTTTACATATGGGAACAAAGAATCTTGAATTAGAAAAAAAAATATTGGCTCTCTTATGATTTTGGATGCAAAGTAATATATATATAAATAAATAAATATATATTTATATCAAAGGGCTAACTGCCTTTTTTAGGAGGAAAGAAGAAGACTTGGTTTTGTTAATAAACAATACTAACTCAGCTTGAACTACGATTGGGAATTAGATATGGAAAGGTCCAAGCTGTTCCGACTTAAATTTTCAGATATGTAACATATGTGATGACCACCCACCTAGTGGTTAAATAATGTTTACTTTCCTACAATTTCCTGAGCCCACTTGACTTTGGAGACTTAAATATGGCATAAATCTCTGTGCTCAGGCGCCTGGTGTGGGAACTCTGAAGTAGCAGGAGCCTCCAGCCTTGACTCTAGTTCCTATCAGCCTGTGTTCCAAGTCCATGGTTTGTTCTCCATCGCACACTTGACTCTTCTCTCCCTGTAGGCTCTCGCCCTTTGGTGTGCCCCCATTGGGCCTGTCTGGGGCCCCCAGAAGGCAGCTACTGAATGGCTGTATGACATCCTAGGGGTATAGTTTCACAGGTTCAGCCTCACCTACAAGCTCTGTAAGGCTAAAATTAGCCAGCTTCCACCCCCCACTTTCAAAAAGCTATATTTAGCCAAAGGATCTTAAAGATGAAGAAACTCTACAAGAGGCCTGTAAGCTGAGGCTGCATTCAGCTTCTGGTTCCCGAAGAATCCACAGTCCAGAGCCCAGAGGCCCTTTAAAATGTTTTTTGATCTCAGGGGGGCTGGAATTTAGGAATCCCTAAATGCCTGTAAAAATCCCACACCCTTCCTTCTCATTTAGCCAGTGCTTGCAACCACACTGAGCCCATTGCCTTAACAAGGACATGAAGAAGCTTTTGGGTAGGCTTGGAAAAATGACAGGGATGAATGTTTCTCATCCCACTGTTCCAAGGAGAAGACTGGAGGACAGGCGGCTGAAGGGACAGATACCGGTGCAGACACTTGACAACTCCTGGGCAGAGGGCCAAACACTGGGCCAAGCACTGGGCGAGGCTCCAGAGGCCGGGCCCATGCCCAGGGCACTCAGTGGTTTAAAGCTGGCACAAAAAGAACACTCCTGCCGGCAGGAAACTGAGTTGAACAGATTGGGAAAGAGCAAAAACAGGCTGCCCAGGAGGCTGTCTCCCAGGCCTACAGTTTCTAGTTGTCAGTGGCAACCCAGGAGAGAACAGACTCTGGCTTTCCTCCTGCCTGGGGGGCTGGTGGAGCATGCAGTGCACAAGGACCAGCACAGGAAGGCACAGAGGAGAGGTTTGGCACATTCCTGCTGGAGAGAAACCCTTCAGCAAGTCAGAATTCCCAGGCCAGCTTGGTCTTGGCTCTGAGAGGAAGTCCTGACGCTTTATAATTTCTGTAAAATACTAGAACTTCCTTGCCCCAGAATTTACTTCAAGAAGTTTCGTTGAGAGGGTAAGGTGAAGAGCACGGTTTTCTCAGCCTCTAATTTCATTTCTTTTATGTAATGCTTACTGTGTTGTTGTCTTTTTTATTTTTTTATGATAGTCACAGAGAGAGAGAGAGAGAGGCAGAGACACAGGCAGAGGGAGAAGCAGGCTCCATGCACCGGGAGCCCGATGTGGGATTCGATCCCGGGTCTCCAGGATCGCGCCCTGGGCCAAAGGCAGGCGCTAAACCGCTGCGCCACTCAGGGATCCTGCTCACTGTGTTTATAAGAAAAAAGAAACATGGAAGACTGGGATCAATTCCCCTCCTGTTGCGATAGGATCCTCCTATTTTTGATGTGTTAAACCAGGACAGCTATTTCTTAAGGGCTAAAACTCGCTTAATCACTGCCACTTCCCTACTCCGAGAGGAAGGCAAAATAGTTCTGAGTTTTATTAAAGAATGCTGGGTGCTAAGGAATCCAGGCATTGTGTTGATGCCAAAAGGAGAAGAAAGAGAATGAAGCTACAAATTTGCAGAAATCCAAACGGGCTTCGGGTCAATAGCAGGGAATTTCAGCCAGTGGCTCATATAATTAACAGAAAAAACAAAACCACATTTTTTCCCCCCTTCTCTCCTTGAGTAAGACATGACAGTAAAACTCACTAGTCACCTCAGACCTCCTGAACCCGCGTCTTTAGGTGTGCATGGGAGAGTGTGTTTGGGAATCTGAAGCTTCAGCAAGTTTCACAAGTGGTTTTTATACATGCTGAATTTGAGAACCACAGCCATAGAGCTCAAGAATAATGTCATCCTTCTGTTATCCCCAATCATGAAGGTACATGAGGATTTTTACTTACTTTTCTAAGTGCTTAGATAAGTATCCCTATTTTACAGATGAAGAAGCTTGGCCATAGAGAGGTCAGACAACTTTTCCAAAGTCAAGATGAGGGGCAGAGCCGGGTTTCAAACACAAGCTTGTGGCATTACAGTCCCTTCTGATCACTCTGCTCTGGGCAAGCTATATCATCTCTATAAAATTTGGTTTTCTTGTGGCTACCATGGGGACAAAACCTACTTCAGGAAGGTGTGAGGGCTAGATATTGATGTAAGTAAAGCTCATGTCCCTCAATAAATGATTGTCCTTACCAAGTAATGAAGTACTTGGTACCAAGTACCAAATCAAATAATGGGTAATCCAAAAGTACCATTACCCAAATCACATAATGGGTAATCCATACAGAGATAACCAGTAATTGACTAGATTTTCTGAATCAGCTTCATAGTTATATTTTATTTCACCTGCACACCTACTCATACTTTTTTGTATAAGAAAGTCATCTCCTGGTCTCTATCCAGTGCTCTGATTTGGGACTACGATACATGAGAGGTGAACAAACCACAGAAAGTCTAGAATCTATTGCTGGATTTTCTAATGCCAGTCTGGATGGAATCTAAAAATCATTTCCAAATACCCAAGATAACTGGCTGAATTTTTCTTGACTAATGTATACAACATCTAAGGAAAATGTCTTAAAGCTGCTCTGATGCCACATGGCATTTCCAAAGCTTTGAAGTCCATTTTAAGAAATCGATTTGGTTACATCATTGCTTTATTAAGGCCATAAAGTCTGTCTACCTTGCCTGGTTCATCTCCCTAGACAGATTTTCCGACACTCTCCAATATGCCTTCCCACATGTTCTCTGTGCTGGAATATACCTTCTTCTGTCTCTTCCTGGAAGCTCCAATTCGCTTTTCAAGACCACATCTCAAATGTTACCATCTGCGTGAAGTCCCTCCATCTCACTTCCCCAGAGAGAATTGCTCTCCTCTGTGCTTACACAAAACACAGTTAAACCTCAGGTGCAGCACCATCACAAAACCTTACATTGAAATGATTGTCTTGTGTACACTTCCAAGCCAAGGACCATGATTTACGTGTTTTTGTGTATGTCAGAAACTGGCACAGTTGATGGTGCATTTTAAGTGTTATATAAATGCTTGTTAAATGAATAGAAAGTTGTAAGTGGGGCAGATTTTTTTTTTAAATTTTTGGTTAAAAGGAATTTGATAGTACACAGGCATCTGACTGGTTTTCAGTGGGGCCAAACTGGGAGTTCTTGGTTATTCATTGTGATGAAAGAAATAAACTCAAAGAAATGAACCTTCCTTCATGAACATACATACTGTCTGTTCTCATCTCCAGTGGTGGAAGTCATGCTTATCAACCTGACTTTGGACAGTTTTAAGAAAACGAACAAATGCCAATAGGTACAATGGCTACAATTACATTACTAGGGATAGAAACTCAAAGTAGATGGGCTTGGGTTAGCATTATAGTTGAATTTGAAGTCAAAGATGGCCTTGGAACATTTTAAGACCAATAATGTCTTATTGGTCAATATTCAGTTGCCCCATATTCTATATTTTTTAAAGACTTATTTATTTGAGAGAAAAAGAGAGAACACAAGCAGGGAGGAGGGGCAGAAGGAGAGGGAGAAGCAGACCCCTCACTTAGCAGGGAGCCCAGTGCAGGGCTTGATCCCAGGACCCTGAGATTGTGACCTGAGCTGAAGACAGATGCTTAGCCAACTGAGCCCTCCAGGCACCCCAATTGTCCCATATTCTAAACTATGGCAGGGCAGCCCCGGTGGCTCAGCGGTTTAGCACTGCCTTCAGCCCAGGGTGTGATCCTGGAGACACAGGATCGAGTCCCATGTCAAGCTCCCTGCATGGAGCCTGCTTCTCTCTCTGCCTGTGTCTCTGCCTCTCTCTCTCTTTCTCTCTCTCTGTCTCTCATGCATAAATAAAATATTTAAAAAAATAAAAAATAAACTATGCCATATTTCCCCCTCCTTTACTCCCAAACTTTCTATAAAAATCCTATGCTTCAGGGGGCTCAGATGATTAAGTGTCTGACTTCAGCTCAGGTCATGATCTCACAGTCCTGGGATAGAGCCCCTGAGGGGCTCCCCACTCAGCTGGGGGGTCTGTTTCTCCCTCTGCCCCTCCCCTAGCTCATGCTCTGGCTCACTCTCACTCTCTGTCTCTCTCTCTCTGTCTTTCTGTCTCTCTCTGTCCTTCTCAAATAAATAAATAAAATCTAAAAAAAAAAAAAAATTCTACTTTTCAGAGCAGTCTTGGGCTAGTGGTGAATGGGAAATTAAGGAAAAGAGTAAAGTGAAGTAAGGCATTTTCTTCATTTTTCTTTGGCTAAGACCGGCATCTTGTCAAGAAAAATGGTGTCCTAATTCCATGTGGCTGCCAGTGGTGGAATGAGTGGAGATTTTGGGCCCTGCATATTGTGGTCTCCTCTTTTCTTTTCCAGCATTATCCAATACAACACACCCCCTATGTCTCTCTGCTCCAGCCACACAGGTCTTTTTCTCCATGTGCTCCTCCCTACAGAGATTACATAGGCTGTTCTCTTTGCCTAGGGAGCTCTTCCATTCCCTTTTCATCAAATTAGTTCTTTCTCATCCTCAACTCAAGTATCATTTACATAAGGAAGCTTTCCCCAACCTCCCTGACTAGGTTAGACTCCTTCTGATCCTCGAAATGGAAGGCAGCAGATACCTTGGGTTCCACATCCATTCACTGAGTCCCTCCTGTGTGCCAAACACTGTGCTAAGTCTTAAGAATACATGATGAATGAGACTCTGAATGTTGTCCTTATGGATTCTTTAAATCTTTTCTTATCTATATATAAGTTGATTATAATGATGATGAGAATGATGATACTGTAAAAGGGATGGTGAATATGTATAGTAGACTTAGCATTGCTTGCGTACCAGATATAGTAAAATATAAGTGCCTTAACTTCATCAGTTCACTTGATTTTCACACAACTTATGAGGCAAGCATTTTATTATCTCTATACCTGATGAAATAGGAGTTTCAGAAAAGTTAAATTTCTTTACTTTTTCTTCTCTTTTTTTGAGTCCTCTCTTTTATCTTGAATCTGGCTAAAGGTTTATCAGTTTTATCTTTTCAAAGAACCAGCTCCTGGCTTCATTGATCTTTTCATGATTAAGTAAAGTAAAGTAAGTAAAACTGATTTTTGGTCTCTATTTCATTTATTTTGGTTCTAACCTTTATTCTTTCTTTCTTTCTCTTTTTAAAATACTTTATTTATTCATGAGAGACACAGAGAGAAGGCAGGGAAAAGCAGTCTCCCTGCAAGGAGCCTGATGTGGGACTCGATCCCAGGACCACAGGATCACGACCTAAGCCAAAGGCAGATGCTCAAGCACTGAGCCACCAGGTGCCCCATATTTCCTTCTGTCTACTAGCTTTGAGATTTGTTCTTTTTTTAGCTTCTTCAGGTTTGAGGTTAGATTGTTTGATTTGTCTTGTTTCTTGAGGTAGGCCTGAATTGCTATAAATTTGCCTCTTTGAACTGCTTTTGCTACCACTGAAAGGTTTTGGACCATTACATTTTTGTGTTCATTTGTCTTCATGTATTTTTTGGTTTCCTCTTTGATTTCTTGGTTTACTTACTTATTTTTTTAGTAGCATGTTATTTATCCTGCATGTATTTGTGCTTTTTCTCGAATTTTTCTTGTAGTTGATTTTTAGTTTCATACCATTGTGGTCATAAAAAATACTTGATACAGCTTCAGTCTTCTTGAATGTATTGAGATTTGTTTTGTGGCCTAACATGTAGTCTATCCTGGAGAGTATTCAATGTGCATTTGAAAAGAATGTGTATTCTGCTGTTTGGGTATAGAATTTCTGTATATATCAGTTAGCCTTTTCTGGTCTAATGTGTCAGTCAAAGCCACTGTTTCCTTATTGATCGTCTATCTAGATGATATATCCATTGATGTAAGGGGGGTATTTAAGTCCTCTACTCTTATTGTAGTACTGTAAATTTATTCCTTTATGTCTGTTAATAATTGCTTTATGTATTTAGGTGCTCCTATTGGGTGCATAGATATTTACAATTGCTCTAACCTTTTGTTGAATTGTTCCCTTTATCGTTATGCTCTTTTTTGTCTCTTGCAACAGTCTTATTTCTTTTAAAGATATTATTTATTTATTTGAGAGAGAAAGAAAGAACACAAGCGGGGAGAGGGGCAGAAGGAGAAGCAGACTCTCTGCTGAGCAAGGAGCCTGATGTGGGGCTTGATCCCAGGACCCTGGAATCATGACCTGAGCAGAAGGCAGACACTCAACCAATGAGCCACCCAGGCCCCTTGCAACAGTCTTATTTTAAAGGGTATTTTGTCTAATATAAGTATTGCTACTTTGGCTTTTTTTCCACTTTGATTTGCAAGATGTATGTTTTTCCATTTCTTCACTTTCAGCCTGCATGTACCTTTAGGTCTGAAGTGAGTCTCTTGTAGGCAGCATGTGGATGGCTCTTGTTATTTTTAACCATTCAATCATCCTATGACTTTTAATTGCAGAATTTAGTCCATTTACATTTAAAGTAATTTTTTATAGATTTGTATTTATTGCCACTTTGTTACTTGTTTTCCAGTTGTATTTGTAGTTCTTCTCTGTTCCTTTTTTTTTTTTCTCTTACCTTGTGTTTTGATGACTTTCTTTAGTTTATTTTTGGTAGTCTTATTTTTGGATTCCTTTCTCTTTATTTTTTGTGTGGAAAAGTTAAATTTCTTGCTCAAGATTACTCAGGACTCAACCAGACACTGGTCTAGATTATTTTAAGACTATATTTTTGTAGATTAAAGATAGGAACAAAAGGCAGAAATGAATCTGAAATCCCCCTAAAATCTTAACCTCTAATATCCTGTTCCCTGACCACATCTTCCTGTTCTTCCAAGTCTGTCTTTCTCTCACTCCTAATCCCAGTCAACCCCACAGAAACTCTCAGAGCCTCAACCTCTTATTCTTGCTGGTCTCCCTCCAGCCCCACTTCTGTCCTTAGCTTTCACAAAGGCTTGCATACCTCATAGCCTTTTACTTTCACTGCATCCATCAGTGAAATATCACTGCTGTGATCAACCTCTTCTACTCACATACACTCTTAGCCTTAGATCACTCTCATGGAGTTGTTATAAAGATTTAATAAGTCAGTACATGCACTCTCTAAGAAATACCTCACACATAAATAGTGTTATTGTTTTTATTTATCCCTGAGAGCTAAGCACTATAGGAAGAAATCTTGTTTGTGCTGACTTAGTCAACTTTCGGTGGATCCTTAATGTTTCTGTCAATCTTGTTACTTGGCAGGGTTAAGCCCTCATCTATTTTTTTAGAACTATTCTAAATCTCTATTCTTCAGAGGTCTTAAAGTCAACTCCCAATACCCTTGCTATTAAATGACCTTGATAGCAGACATCACTTGGTGCTTGCTCACCATCCATTCCCCTTTTCTATGGTAATTAGCATCTCCCACTCCACTTCCCCCACGTACTCGAGTCTGTGGTTTGTGTGGATGACCATATCATCTTGGCCATTGTAATTGTTTCAGGGGTAGGCATTTGACCCAATATGACCTAATCAAAAACTTTCCTGAGACCTCAAAAGTGTGAATGTAAGAGACACTTTCTCCTATTGATATTATCACTCCTAAGTACTGTAAAAGGATGGATATGTGGGCACATAGACATAGCCTTCCTGGAAATGAAATGCAATCAACAGAAGACAACAGAGCCAAGAAAAAGATAGATCTTGAGTCTATCTCTTGAGAAGCTAGTTCTAGCTACACCCAATGATAGTATACTCCTTTTAAGTTATGTGAACTAATGTTTGCCCTTCTTTTCTTAAACTATTTGAGATTGGTTTCTGTCACTTGCACACTTGCAATTGAATACTATACTTCCTAATCACTGATAAAATGAAGGATAGTAAAATTCTTTCCTTGATGTTTGCTTCATCAGTACATTTCTCTATATCATATCAGAATCTAGTTCAAGGCTCACTCCCTACCCCTTTGCTCCCCTCTCTCTCTCCTCTATCTTTCTTTTCCTTCTGTTCTTTACCATTAGCCCAAAATTCACTAATTACCAACCCTTCTCTAACATATTCCATCTTTATCTTTCCATTTTCACCCAAACTACTCAAAGGATTAGTTTATATCACTCTCTCTACATCCATATCTTCCATTTCCTTCTCTGCTTTCACATTCCACTCACTTTGGGTCACCAGTGATTTCATATTGGCAAATCCAATGACATCTTTGGACCTCTCTTTACACTTGACAATGTCTCTAACTTCACTTCTCAAACCTATCTCTCTACCTAGATTCCAAGATGAGACAGTGCTCTCTCCTAGTTCCCCTAAAACCTTCCTGGATACTCCTCTATTCTCCTGTAGGTTTTTCTTCTATCTACTGCTTTTCTCAACCTACATACTTTTCTTGGGTGATCTAACTACCTCATGATTCTCATTTTTTGCCATATGCTGATGACACCAAAATGAATTTCAAATATTTGCTATATGTTTAGAGCTTGATATTTCAAGGGCATCTCAAATTCAGCTTAATAAAAACAGAATTTACCTTACTCCCAAATCTGCTCTCCCTGTTGTATTCTCTATCTCAGTTTGTAATGCCACAATATCCAGGGGTGCAAGCCTAAAGTCTTGAGTACCATTTTTGTCTTCTGACTTTTACTTCCCAACACCTTGTTGGTCTTCCAAAATATTTATTGAGTCTATTTGCTCCTTGTAGTAGACACTGATGGCCACCTGTCCAACAAATGTTCTCCCTGCCTTCTTCCTTAGTAACAAAATTCCAGTTTTGTTCAGGTATCTACACGATTGTGTAAAGATATGTGCTTGAGGGAAAGCTGACATCAGCCTTTGTCCCAGTTCCAAAGGATGAGTCTTGATTTGTCTGTTCTACACCAATCATGATAATTCTTGTCAAAGAATAACTCCAAAATAGTTAGGTCGTTATCTACACAGAAATTTTTGACTCATATAGGAGGGAAACAGTCACTAGGTTGTTGTCAATGAACAAAGGTGAAACAACAGGAGTTATGGGGTGTGGGAAGGAAAAAATTCACAGACATTCTTGGAACGTTAAATTTTGTTTTATATTTTGGATAAACTGATTAGCCTGCAGATGTTTTGTTCACTCTGCCACCGCATTTTGCAAAATCCTTTTACCCTCTCCACCTTCCACTATCTCCACAGGTATCATGTTTTCTGGGATTCCTCCCTAGTCAACACCCAACTCCTGCTACATACCATGTGTATTAGACACCCTTTCTTTGTTTGGAAAGCACACTTGAACATAGCATTACATGCTAGCTGCTAGGCTATGCTTTCTGTAGTTGTACAGAGTAGGAGGGAAAATATGTATTACATGCTAGATGTAAGCCTATTTGGGTATGGTGGAGTTTTTTAAAAAGGAAGAAAAGGCCATATTCATTGTGATTAAGGAACCTTGGTAATCCACAATTCTAGAGGTTGGATTTTCTCCTTTCTGAAATGCATGGTTACCAAACTTGAACTCCTATAACTGGAGAGAGACTCTCTTAAGGAAACACACAACTAGATCTCTCATTTATTTGTACGTTACTCAAGTGTTATAAAGTGCTTCATCATAGCCTTGTTAATAGATGCTTGCCCAGGGCAAGTAATAATTTACTGGGCAAAGTATAAAGGTTCTCATTTTATTCATTTCTTACAATATATTTTGTATGGAGGAAAAGAATTTACAGAGCTCTCAAATCCCACCTCCCAACTTTTTATTTTGAAAAATTTCAGATATAGCAAAAATCCATCATACCCTTCACCTAGAATCACCAATCATTAATATTTTGCAATATATGCTTTCTCTTGTCTTTCCCTCTACCTCTCCCAAACATGAACACACACACACACACACACACACACACACACACCATTTTTTTTTTTTTATGGCTGAACAGTCTGAAAATAAGTTGCAGACATCATCCCTTCATTCTTCTATGTATGTATCTCTAAGAATAAAGACATTGTCCTACACAGCCACAATATCATTCTCATATTAATGGAATTCAACACTGATACAATAAACATATCTAACATATAGTCTATGTTCAAATTTCTCTAATTGCTCTAATTCTGATTTAGCTTTTTCCTCACTGGGATCTTATTAATAATTATGCATTGTACTGCTATGTTTCTTCTTTTCTCTAAAATGGTCTCTCCACTTTTTAAAACTTTCATAACATTGGTATCTCTGAAGAATCTAGACCCACCATTTTGTGAAATGTCCCACAGTATGTTTCTGATTGTTGGTAACATCAGGCTAAACATTTTTGGCAAGAATACCAGGAGATATTTCTTAGTATAAGAAATATACTAAGTATAAGAAATATACCATGATATATTTCTTAGTATAAAGAATAAAAAAGTTGTTCCATTATTGGTGATGTTAAATTTGATCATTTCTCTCTCCCCCGCTGCCCGCCTTTTAGTATTCTTCTTAAGTGAATCATTGATTGTAGTAACCTCATAGAGATAAGACCAATATCTCCATTTATTGAGCATTTAGTAAAGTGAAATGGAGAATAAGATATTTCTTTTTTAAAAAATACTTTTAAAATAAAATGGTAAGGTTTCAATTATTGGATATTTTCATTAAAACATTTATAACATCTTAGGAAACAGAATTATCTGCACAGTTGTCTCAAATCTGCAACTCTCTTAGTTCACACAGATCTAACCAGCTAATGGCATCTATTATCTCCAATTCACAAATCAGCACAAAATTTAAATGGCTTAAAAGCAACATGATATGGTAGGAAAAAAGAGATTAATCCAGAGCCTAGAGTCGTCAAACTTGTCTAAGGACCTTAAGTAAATCACGTGCTCTTCCTAGGCCTCACTTTTTGATTCTGTGTAATGGAAAAACAAGACTTAAGGATTTCTAGCTTCTTTCATTTTAAAAGTTTATATATCTGTAGCTAATGGCCATATACTCTGAATAATTTGACTCATAATTGTAAATGCTTATGCCTTGTGCAAGATCAAGTTAACTTTTTCTTTTACCTGTTGGAAATAACAGAATTTTAGGAGTAAGAAATATGGAAGTTATCCTTTCAACCTCCCACAGGTTGTGGGAAACACATCTTATTGTTGGCCACCTGGACTGTGCTTGAACACTTTAGTAACCATGTGAGGCAACGTGTCTGTGTGTGGACTCAAGTCCTGCCTCAGCCATTTTAGATCATTCTGATGATCCATGACATCCCCAGACTCAGGATCTTAGTCATGTCAGGCTACTACATCAAAATGGCATAGACTGGGACCCCTGGGTGGCTCAGTGGTTGAGCGTCTGCCTTTGGCCCAGGTCGTGATCTTGGGTCCAGGGATCGAGTTCTGCATCAGGCTCCCTGTAAGGAGCCTTCTTCTCCCTCTGTCTATGTCTCTGCCTCTCTCACTGTGTCTCTAATGAACAAATAAATAAAATCTAAAAACAACAACAACAACAAAACGACCATAGATTGAATGGATTATAAAGGATATAAATTTATTTCTCACAATTCTGAGGGCTAGGAAGTCCAAGATCAGGAAGTCTAGGCACCAGGGTGGTTGTGGCCTAATAGGAGCTCTCCTCATTTATAACTGGAGCCTTCACTGTATCTTCACATGGGGGAAGGGATCTTTCTCAAGTCTCTTTTATAAGGGCGTTAATCACATTCAGTACAGAGAACTGTACCCTCATCACCTAATCACCTCCCAAAAACCCCACCTCCTAATACCACCACATTAGGCATTAAGATTTTAACATATGAATTTGGAGGAAAGAGGAGGGATACAAATATTCAGACTATAGCACTTATCTTCTCTTGACCTCAGACGTCCCTTCCTTCACTCTCCAATGATGCACCTGTGAGTCTATCCCTGGAACTCATAGTTCAGCTCTTCTCCTTCTCTGAGATCCAGACGTTTGGTCTTCTCTACTTTAACCCTCCCTTTCACTCTCATCATTGCTCTTGAATATCACCAGGATATAAAATCCCTGGGCACTTTCCTTCTTCCCTATCTGGCCTACCAATTCCTTACAAGTATATTTATCTTCTACCCAGCCTGGGCAATCACTTCAGCATTGCCCTTACAACTTCCTCGACACCCACAGCATTTCTAATTTTACCAGGTGTACTTGAACATTTATTTATATGTGAAATACTGCACAACATAGTTGCATAATATAGAACAGCTGTGCAGAGAAACAAAAAATCAACTTGTGATAAATGCTGTAAGGTGAGTGTACACTTTTTGGAATAAAAATATGTGTTTAGGGATCCCTGGGTGGCGCAGCTGTTTAGCGCCTGCCTTTGGCCCAGGGCGTGATCCTGGAGACCCGGGATCGAATCCCACATCGGGCTCCCGGTGCATGGAGCCTGCTTCTCCCTCTGCCTCTCTCTCTCTCTCTCTCTCTCTCTGTGACTATCATAAATAAATAAAAATTAAAAAAAAATATGTGTTTAACTATATGGGTGACCTAAGCAAGCAAATACCACTGACCAAGTCGTACTATTCATGTAGCATAAAATGGCAACATTTCCAGGTGAAAATGAGACACTTGCCAACTTGCTGATGTGAGATTAAAAATATTACACAGGTAATTTTAAAGGCCTTAAAACATTGAGGGCTGCAGACACATGAGGTCAAATATTTCTTCTGATGTGTAGTGATACGCTATGGCTTACATTGGAGATGGAATATAACAATTATAGATCAAAAAATGTGACCCTAAGTCTTTGGATGTTTTTTTATTGTATTTTTCAAGAGTAAATAAGTACATCATATTTCAGAACAACATGCTTTTAATGCTAATGTAAATCATGGGTGCCTTTCCTCATATTTTGTTCCCAGTAGATTTCTTTGCAGGGTCTTAATATAAATAGTTATATTTAGAAATCAGAATAAAATATTGGCACTGCAAGGACTCTTAGAAATCATTCATTTTGTGAGTGAGAGAACTGAAGCCCAAAGGGGCAAAAACACTTTTTCAAATCTTATAGCTCTGGTGATTGAGCCAGATAATAGAGCCTGGCTTTGAAGTCTAGCTTCTTTCCCGGTGATTTTCCAGCTGTCTATCTGGGAGCTTTGGAATCTCTAGGAGTGTGTTAAAATTACCTTGGGGGGAGAGAGTTAATTGTTCCTCATCTTCTTCAATTAGAACTACATTACTTTTGAATGTTTTGTATATTGCAGTTTTTCCTAAAAATTTAAACTAAAGAAGAGGATCCTAGTGTTAAAACACACATACTTTATTAAAAAAAAATGATAGCCATGCTTTATCCATACAAATAGTGGTTGAAGTTTTTTCTCTGTAGTGACTAGTACGAAGTTATAAATTATATGCATTTCATATATTTTGGTTCTTTAAAGAAACACATCATAAATATTGCCACAGATAAAACTGGAGATAGAGATAAACTGAATAAAATCCTTTCTTTTGCTGTCTTCACGATCAGCAGCCTTCTTGACTTTTCCAGCATGCTACCTAGCTATTCCAAAATGAAGAGAAAGAAATTATGGCAGATGCCATGAGATGAAACAAAAAACAAGCAAGTTTTGGTCTCTAAAACTCACCCTGTACTCACCTCGTGGGAGCCCGATGTATTATGTATAAATGGCTAGAAGCCTATGATATTCATACTATTTTGTAGCAGGAACATTTATTTTCACAGCTCTGTTCCTTCTCAAGAATTTCTTCCCAAGGAATACAAATGTTGATTGATATCTAATTAATAATAGCACACATTTTCCTCAGTTTTCTTGCATATTGCTATTAAGAGCAACCAATAACTTTCTCACATTATCATGACTATAGCTATCCGTGTTTTCCTGGGGTCATGGAGTGGTGTACATTTTAGTCCCTGTAGGCTTTCTGGCTTTCTAGTTAACGTATATTTTCAAAGTTGATTAGATTATTGGTGCCTGAAAATTTTCACTGATCATTTCGTCTCTCCTTAATTCTAAAAAGGGTTTTGTTATCAAAAGAAATTTGAGTAGACTGTTAAAAAAAAAAACAAAATCCAAGTGCGAATATTTCTTGATGACACTGTTTTCCCCGTGGGGACAAACTTAGTTCGCATAGTGATAATTCACAAACATTTTGGTTTCCAGTTTGGAACTTCTTTCCTTTATTAGAGCAATTAAATTCTATGAAAACAGAAGCCCATTTCAAAAATACCAGGAGCATGGATTTCCCTTAAAATTTTTTTAACTTTCATAGAAAATTGAGATATAATTTCACTCCTTTAACACAAAGAGATGTATAACCTTCCTTAATCCAGTTGTTTTTCTTCAGTACCTATGGTGATGTGGTTGCAATGTTAAAAACCAAAGGTGTGGACTAAACTCTGGCAATGATGTTTCTAAACTAATCCAGCATGAGGAGAAAAGTGATTAGAAAGAAGACAGTTCCCAATGGAAGATGGATAAGCTATTTCCAGAAACTACCATTACTACTGAAAAAAAAACAAAAAAACAACTAATTGCTTTCCTCTTGTTTTTAGACATTTGCACCAGTTCAAGAAGGACAAAGTGTGAAGAAACTTCACCTTTCTGCTACTTATAATGGCTTCTTTCCTGAAACTGCCCAGAGCTTTGGATTTCCAAAGCAATTTTTTTTAAGTTTGTTTGTTTCTTTATAGAGACAAAGAGCACACAAACTAGCAGTGGGGAGGTCAGAGGAAGAGAGAGAGAGAGAATCCTTAGCAGGCTCCACACCCAGAGTGGAGTCCAATGCAAGGCTTGATCTCACAACCATAAGATCACGACCTGAGCTGAAATCAAGAGTTGGATACTTAACCAACTGAGCCACTCAGGTGTCCCTCCAAAGCAAATTTTTAAGATAATAGGCTAATATGCTTATGAAAGAAAAAAATGAAAATGTTTCTCTGTCTATGAATGATTAGATCAATAACTTATTGTTGATTTAATAAGTATTATGGAATTCTTATTATGTGGCAGGCACCGTGCTAGATTAAAAACAGCTCTTAGAGAATCTTTGCCCTGAGTGGGCTTACACATTACTTCTAATATGACATAAATAATAACTGACAGTAGGAAAAATTGTTATGCAAGCCCCAGGAGAAGGAATGCCTCTAAATACAATTAAAATGGTTCAATTTATGATTTTTCAACTCTTAGATGGTGATAATCATCCAGTAGAAATAATACTTTGAATTTAGAATTTTAATCTTTTCCTGGGTTAGCAATATGTGATACAATACTTCTTTCTCATGATTATGGGCAGTAGCATAGCAGCAAGCCACAGCTCCCAGTCAGGAGAGTAAACACGCAATCAGGAGAGCAAACAACCAATACACTTACAACCATCTATATCCATACAGTCATTTTGGTTTTCACTTTCAGTATAGTATTCAATAAATTACATGAGCTATTCAACACTTTATAATAAAATGGGCTTTGTGTTAGATGACTTTGCCCAACTGTAGACTAGTGTAAGTGTTCTGAGCATGTTTATTTATTTACTTATTTTTTGAGAGAGAATGAACGAGTGGGAGGAAGGGCAGAGGGAGAAGCAGACTTCCCACTGACAGAGGGCCCAATGTGGGGCTTGATGCAAAGCTCCATCCCAGGATCCTGGGATCAAGACCAGAGCCAAAGGCTGATACGTAACCAACTGAGCCACCCAGGTGCCTCCTGAGCATGTTTAAGGTGGGCTAATCTAAGCTATGATGTTCAGTAAGTTGGGTGTGTTAAGTGCATCTTGACTCACAATGTTTACAATTTACAGTTTATTGTTATGTAATCTCACCCTCAGCTGAGGAAGATCTGTATCCCCCTAGTACCATTTTGGGGCTTTGCAAAAAATTTTCTAAGGCAGTTCTACCTAAACTTATATTAGGCTAGCAATTTATATGGGTATGGGAGAAATATATCTACTCTTAAGTTCTATGAAGTTCAATATAATATGCTAATAATATATTATAAGATCTGGAAATATTTGTGTTGATGACTCAAGACCTCAGAGTTGTCCAAGTGACTGTTCTCTGTGAGTTGACATTGTGGAAAGGATGTAGGCTTTTCTCTAAATCCAAATTCTTCCAGTTATTAATTGAATTAGCAGGAATGGTTCACTTAGTTGTTTTCAGTCTTGGTGTCCTTATATATAAAGGTAATCTAAGTGCCTTGTTAGTGCAGTAGGTAGCACATCAGTATCAGAAAATTAAGCTAAAAATACTAACTGCCCGGTGAGGTTGTGATGAGGTAAATTGAACTAATATGTGAAAGCACTCTGTAAAATTTGAAGTCCAATAAAAGTTACTATTTTATAGCAAATACACAGCAATGGACATTCATCAGCTTGGAAATAGCACTGTTGTAATCATAGTACCAACCTTTCAGAGAAATGCTCGTCAAGTTTGTCAGAATTCCTAAAAGAAGATTATTGCAATTCTATGAGTATTAATGGTTAATATTACAATATAGCTCTTTAATATTTTTAAGTAATAACTGTTGGATTTCGTGGAAAAACAAATTCTGTTTCTTTTCTTGAGAAGGTTACCAATTATATAAAATTTATATAAAACTGGATTGATAAACCAAAACTAAATGAGAATCATCTGCATAATCATGTGACAAAGTAATAGAAACTTACTACCTAAAATGAAAAGAATTGTATTGGTTAGGATGTTTTTGGTTACAAATATCAGAAGACCCAATAAACATGGATTTAAATCAAGAGGATATTTATTGTTTATTTCACAAGGGTCTAGTTGTAGGCAATCCCAGAGCTTATTCAGTGGCTCAACAATATTAGAGTTTGAAAAACAGCAACGACAATAACTGCAACAACACAATGTTAGAGCTTGGTTCAGCACCTTTGACATTATCTTCTTCTTTTGTCATGCTGCTGCCTCCTGGGCAGTCAGTCATAAGATACATGTTGCAACTCCGAACATCAAGCCCTTACAGCCCTATTTCAGACAGGAGGAATAGGAGGATTCCAAGAAAATCTTAAATACCCATCCCTTTTGTCAGAAAGCAAAATATTACCCAGAAGGCCCCTGGAGTTTCCCTCTTACATCTTATTGACCAGAACTAGGTCACATGACCACCACCTGCTGCTGAGAAAATAAGTATCCAGCAAAAGAGGTCCTTACTGTACCATAGAGTCTTAGACCTATCATGGTTCATTTCCTGGAGCCAGGCACACTGTGGCCAAAAAAAAAAAAAAAAACAAACAAATATATATATATATATATATCAGCATCTTAAAAATTAGAATAAAGATGGATGGGAAAAGATGTTGGAAAACTCCCTGATGGTGTCCTTCTGCGATATTTGAGTGTGTGTATATAACTAGTTATTGAGGTAGACCCTATACAAAAGAAATATTATCCTTGTCTTTTAGCAGATAGATTCTAAAAACCATAGCCTGAATTGTAAGTTTCTGGTAAAGAAAGGCCAGAAGGTCAGCAAATACAATATTATATATTGTAGCAAAAAATGTCAAATTAAAAGCCAATTGCCTCTATCCCCTCTGAAGCACATCCAATGTATGACTCAGTGCTTGCTTTCTCTCTCGTGAAGTACTGATCTTCTGAAATGATTATTTTAATGTTTTAGCCAACAAGTTCTTATCCATCCAAGTATGAATTCTGTGATTAATTACAAGGTATACAGCTCTTGTTATCAGCCTTTTCTCTTAAGCCACTTAAAAATTAGTTCCCTTACTGAGGCTGGGCTTTGATGATGTAAACAGAAACAGTTAAGAACAAACTCCTGCTTGCTAAGTCAGATGAGAGCTGTTGCAATTTGCCCTCTTTCTATGTTATATCTTATTGATAGCTGACTTTACATCATTCTCTGTTTCATTAAAGCTAGGTATAAGGTGTGGTAAATTGCTTTTTTATAAATGCCATCTTTTCAACCCCCCACTAGATCTAGCCAGAGACACACTATTTCATGATCCCACTGAATATCCTCTTAGAAGGAACATTAGTTTCAAAAGGAACATTAGCCAAGGACAGCCTAGAAAGATGATGACAATGTGTATTAGTTCAGACTTTGGATCCCTACTAAATTTCAAAAAGTGATCAAGTTCTAGGGCTTATTTCTTTGGCACTTCAAGTAAAAAATCTTGCGTTTCCTCCTTCACAGTTTAAGTAAATTACAATAGTATTTTTGTCATACCAGATATTAGATGCAATAAGCCTCAGTGGCAAAAAAAAAAAAAAAAAAAAAATCCAAGAATAATTTGTATAATTACAACTTTTCTCCCACCCTCTCTTCCCATTCAGTTTACACCATCTCTTAGTCTGGTTTCATATATTAGCAAGTAATGGAATAATACACAGGAAATGAATAACCCCTCCCCTGTCCTGTAAATCAGAAAAGTCATTTACAGGGACTGAGTGAATGGAGGGAGAGGTGTGTGGCAAGGGAATTGAACCTTAATGGCCCCTCAAGAGCTATAACCGTCTATCTCTTCTGCCACTATATCCCTCTTTCTTTCTCCCTCCCACTTGATCTTTCCCAATACCTCCATCCTTACCATCTCCCTTCTCTTTTCTCTCTTGATCATTCTCTCTCTCTCTCTCTCTCTCTCTTTCAGATTACAGATCTCTCAGGCCTGGAGACTGTTGTCTTACTAAGAGGTGGTCTATATATTTTTTAAATTTATTTTTTATTTGAAACTCCTGGGTGGCTCAGTGGTTGAGCATCTGCCCTTGGCTCAGGTCGTGATCCCTGGTCCAGGATCAAGTCCCACGTCGGGCTCCCTGCATGGAACCTGCTTCTCCCTCTGCCTATGTCTCTGCTTCTCTCTGTGTGTCTCTCATGAATAAATAAATAAAATCATTAAAAAATTTATTTTTTTATTTTCTTGAGTTTTTTCATTTTAATTTCGGCATAGTTAACATACAGTATTATATTTATATAGTTTCAAGTGTATAATTCGGTGAGTAGCTATGTATTTTAAACATTGAATAAAAAATTCTCCCAAGTTCCTAAGTCATTCCTTGAGGTAAGCTTTACTCTTTTTAGACAGTGGGGTATTTCATGATTGGTCCTCCCTGGTGACCCCTGTTTTCTTTCTGTGTATTTTCCTGTGAGATGTTAATTTGTGGTTCAATTCTACATTAATTGTGAAAGAAGTCAGAGTCATGGGGAAAAAAATCAAGATTAGTAAATAAGAGCATCATCAAAATACTGCTGTAGAATGTATTTCCTACTTATATTCAAATATGGCTACTAATGGATAGTTCTATTAAGCTTTTAAGCAAAAGATATGAGTCATCATTCTTTTCTATCTACTTTTTGCTACTTCCTTTCCTTCTTTCAACTTTGAAGATATCAGCTTCCAACTTCTCAAGATACCAGCTGATCATCTAAACTTTCTAAACCTTGTACATTAGAATCACCTTGGTAACCTCAAATAATACTGATATTTGAGTCTTTCCCAAAAATTATGATGTCATTCATCTGGGGCATCAAGATTTTTTTTTTTTTATGTCCCAGGTGATTATAATATGCAACCGAGGTTAAGAACTACTGATTGTTATGGAAAAAGTTACAAAACAAGGATGGAAAATGTGTTTAGTGGACAGATTGTACAAGTTAGGTTCCAAGTTTGAGTGCTGTGACAGAGATCCCAAATAACCATGGCTTAAATACAATAAAAGTTATTTTTATTTTATATTACAGACCAAGCTCATGGGCATCTTTACTTTGAAAAGTTGTCACAGATCCAAGGTCTTTTTATCATGTTGCTTTGCTCTCACTCACATGATTTAGACCAACTCACAACTATGTCCATATTTGAGTTAGCAAGATGGCACACTCTCTTCTTTTAAGGGACAACCTAGAGATTGCACATGTCACTTCTATTCCTGTCCTATTGGCCAGCCTTAGTCACAAGGCCACATCTTATTGCAAGGAAAGAAAGAAAAGAGTAGAAGTTGTAGCAAGGGCGGGGATGTAGTGATTCTTCTTTCTTTCTTGATGGATTCTTTCTTGCTTTTCTGGCTTTTTGCTTTCGCTTTTCGTTCGTCGTTTGATTTGATTTCTTTCGTTATGTCGTCTTTCTTTCTGTCTTTATTCTTTCTTTCTTCGTTCTTTTCTTCTTTCTTCTTTCTTTCTTTCTTTCTTTCTTTCTCTTCTTCTTGTCTTCTTTCTTTCTTTATTCTTTTTCTTTTTCTTCTTCTTTCTTTCTTTCTTCTTCTTTCTTTCTTTTCTTCTTTTCTTTTCTTTCTTTCTTTCTTTCTTTCTTTCTTTTTCTTTCTTTCTTTCTTCTTTCTTTCTCTTTCCTTTTTTTTTAAGAAAAGGTAACTTTTTTAAAAAAAATATTTTATTTATTTATTCAAGAGAGACACAGTTTGAGAGAGAGGCAGAGACACAGGCAGAGGAAG
Source organism: Canis lupus dingo (assembly GCF_003254725.2). Classification (NCBI taxonomy): domain Eukaryota; kingdom Metazoa; phylum Chordata; class Mammalia; order Carnivora; family Canidae; genus Canis; species Canis lupus. Next base: position 25,410,463 of record NC_064245.1, on the reverse strand, counting down.
AAGCAGGCTCCTTGCAGGGATCCTGATTGGGACTGGATCCCAGGTCTCCAGGATCACGGCCTGGGCCAAAGGCGAGCACTAAACCGCTAAGCCACCCAGGGATTCCCAAAGAAAATGGGACTTTTAATGTGAGCAATTATATGCCCTGAGAAAACTTGGGGCTTCTATTATTCTAAAGGAGGAGGAGGAATTATTGGAGGAAACTTGGCATTCTTTGTCACATATATCTTAGTGGCTTTCCAAGGTAAGATTCAAGAGGTCCTGAAGATGATGGGTTCAGCAGGAGAGAAAGTATGATAGAAGAGAGAACTCTGTGGTTAGAGAGAGTGATTTTGATGTTGAAGGTATTATAAAAGGAGTTGGCCAGGAACTGGCTTAGGTGAGTCAAGTAATGATAGATGAGCTTCCTAGAATAAAAGAGGTGCAGGAATCACAGGGCTACAAGGCTCACATGTAGAAACCATTGGTACAGAAAGCTCTTGTCTCCTGATCCTGCACTATGGATGCTGTTACTTTTCCCATCCCATGTATTTTATAACTGAAGTAAAATTGGACTATTTATTGGGTAATATTCTGATCCCTGAATAGGCTTAGTAAGAAATGTTTTTTACACCTTAGAATTGCAAAACTTTTTGCTGGGTGAGGGATTTACACTTTTCTTTCAAATACAGGCCATTGCTGGTGGGCATAGAACCCTGGGTGTGTTGATTGCTAACGTGATTTATGGCAGCCCCTGTTTATTCAGCTACATTCTATGACCTTTCTTCCACAGTGTCCTCTGGCTTGATAAAATCACTCTATTCTATGTCAAGTCCTTTTAATCCTTTTTTGGAATCAAGAATGAAACAATTTCCAATGCATTCAACTCTAACTTTCTTTGCTCATTGTTTATTCCCCAAAGACTGAATAATACATTTAGAAGTTAAAGGGAATAAAGGGAAAAGGAGAAAAAATAAGTGGGAAATATCAGAAAGGGAGACAGAACATGAAAGACTCCTAACTCTGGGAAACGAGCTAGGGGTGGTGGAAGGGGAGGTGGGCGGGGGGTGGGGCTGACTGGGTGACGGTCACTGAGGTGGGCACTTGACGGGATGAGCACTGGGTGTTATTCTATATGTTGACAAATTGAATACCAATAAAAAATAAACTTATATAAAAAAAAGAAAAAATAGAAGTTGAAAAATTGGGAACTGTTGTTTTGTACACAGTACAAAGTAATTTTTTGTCCAGGTTTTCAGCCTGGCCTCAGATAAACCACTTTTTTTCTTTTTTACATATAAACTTTAGATCTCCAAAGTTAATAATTTGAGACTGCAGTTAATCATTTATATCCCCCAAATATATGGAATCCTCTAATTGGGTACATGAAGGGATAATTATACATACAAGAAAGACTGGTAATGAAGCAGTTATGAAGAAAAGTAGTATTGCAAAAAAAAAATAAAATAAAATAAGGGGGACTTTAAAAAGACTGGAAGTTTGGCCAGTTTGTCTATACATCTATCCATCCATTTATCCATCCATTTGTTCATCCATTTATCCATCCATCCATCCATCCATCCATCCATTATTCCTTTCAAAAATCTTGCAAAATGTCAGTCTCTTTAGAACTCACTGGGATTCAAAGATATTAGATATTTCTAATCCTCAAGGACTTTATATGTTATGTTAAGTAGACTCAATTTTGATGCATGGTTGGGAAGAAAGAAATGAAGGGAGATTATATACTGCATTTTAACTAGTCTGTGAAGCTTTTTTTTTTTTTTTTTTTTACTTATTTATTCATGAGAGGAGACACACAGAGAGAGGCAGAGGGAGAGGGGAGTGTGATGTGGGATTCTGTCCCAGGACCCCGGGATCATGACCTGAGCCAAAGGCAGATGCTCAAACACTGAGCCACCTGCTGCCCCTGAGAAGCTTTATATATATAATCTTATTAATGATTGAGACTAAGGAAGACAAAAGCTAATATCACAGTTCAGTAGAAGACAACACTGATGTATAAATAACTGTAAGACCATGTCATTGGTGCTATAATAAATGTAGGAAGCCAGATAAAAGACGGGCTGATTCTGCCTGGAATGGATGAGGAAAATTTCCTAGAGGAGCCCCAACTTCAACTGGATCCTGCTTGATGATCAAGAGTTGTCCAGGTAGAAAGGTAGGAAAGGCATTGTAGATGAAAAGAACAATGTACACAGAAGTATAGAGATGTAAGGATCAAGGCAGATTTGGGCAATATTGAATGGTTAAGTGCTAAGAGGAAAGATTGGAGAGTTGGATTGGAATTCTATATGCCAAGGAAAGGCATTTGAATTGTATTCTCTAGGTAATAAAAAGCTATTGAAAGTTTATAAGCGTGGAAGTAACATGATTGGATTTAGGTTTTGGAAAGGTGACAAGAAAAAAAGGAAAGGGGGGAAAAGACTACATTTACTCATTTTTACCTAGCAAATATTTATTGTGTATTTGCCAGGCATCTTCTTGGGGCTGGGGATACAGCATTGCAATGGTAAAAAGTTCTTGCAGAATTTTTGCAGAATTCTTGCAGAATTCAAGTGGTGGAAGGAGACAGTCTATAAACAAAAATATGTGTAATCATTCAGATGGTGATGAGTACTATATGGAGAAAATACAACCTGGAAGGAACAGAGATATAATCTTTGCAATTGGGTGACCACCTTCCCATGTATAACATAGCCTCCCACTGAAGGAGATGAGAGAACAAACCTTGGACATATCTGTAGGAAGAGACTTTTGGGTGGAAGGAATAGCAAGTGCAAAGCCCTCTCTCTAATATGAGATCTCTAGAAACCCCAAGATGACAATATAGTGGGATCTAAGACGTAAAATTCCCATATTTACTTAAAAGTGACAATTAGCCAAAGAAATACTGATCATCTTTTTCATCTTTTACATATCATTCCAACCTTTGGTCATTTCTCTATAATATTTGAGTTTGGCCCAAACATGATCTTATATAGATTATTGTGGGGCCAGAATTTGGGACAGAGGTAATTAAACTGTTTTCTGCTATTACTCCAGATCAGCAATTTTGTATTTCAGCAGTAAAGCCTAGTCATCATGCCAAAGCCAGGAGAATATTGTTCTTTTTCTCTTTTGTAATTTAAAACCATTCATTTCATTTTCATATGTTCTGTATTTGGTGACCACATTTAAGGGAGCTTGCCCCCAAATCTAAGAAATACAGTGGTGTGGATAGCATATGTGGAAACCCTTCAGCAAATAAGCAAGATGAGTGGAATTGGGAATGTGTCTGGCTGAGAGCATTGCACACACACAGAGATAAAAATGAAGCCAGAATCTGGAATGAGATCATTAGTGTGTACCATTCTGGTACTGTAGTCAGACCACACACATATTTAATGCACTGAGCCCACCTTGAAATGCCCCTTATCCCCAAGAGAACAAAGTACTAGAAAAAATAAAGGGGAGGAGAGGATACTGAGTGATCCATAATGCTGTCAATGTCACAATCCATCCTGAACACCAGAATAAAGTTAATAGGGAAAGTTCTTTAGTGCGTGTTCAGCTGCCTGCCACCCAACTCTGTGGCAGACAAGCAAGAAGGAAATAGATATATCATTATAGAATGTATCAATAATAAATTATAGAGATGACATATATAAGAAGTAGTTCCCTGTATTTATTTGAAGTATCAGTCGTTAGGATTGTATATTTGACTGCTCAATACCAAAAAACTAGACAGTCTTAAATCATTTTTTAAGATTATTAACATTTTAATAATTGATTAAGTTAATAATCAAGCTGGTAAGAAATATTGAAGACAAGAATTTAAAAGTGTCAAGAAAATAGAAGAGAAGTAATAGTTTCCCCCATGTTCAAGAAATAAAAAATGCCTTGGAATAAACACAATCTATTTATAGCATACGTAAAGGAACATCTCTGAATTCTAAGCTTTATTTTTCACCTCAGAGGATTTCATGGTTTAGAGTAGAACATTTTCATTCCAAATCTATGTACCTTTTACCTCCTAAAATTATTTTCTAAACTTTTCCAGCATTTCACTACTTGGTTTTATACAGTCAAGAACTTATACAGTTCAACTAACAGAACAGCTCTTAAACATTTTTTAGCAGTTAAACTCCTTCTATGTGTGAGGGTCCAATTGGGCAAGGTCCTGCAGGAAATGCAAATTGAGTAAAACGTAGGGTCTGCTTATAAGGAGCAAAGGAGGTAGGGTCAAAAATGATAGTACGATGATGCACAATATGCTTAGTGACCTAAAGGCTTAAAGGAGAGACAGATAACCGTGAGTTAGAGAAATCAAGGAAGGCTTCAAGGAAAAGTGACATTTGACCAGAGGGACCTGAATGGATGAGTGAGATTTCAATAAGCAGAAATGGGTTGGTTTGAATAGAGTGGGGAAAGCAATTCAGGTAAAGACAGGGCTCATCTGAGAAAAAGTTTCCTGTTTTGTTGGAGCATGGTATATATACGTGGGAGTAGAGGGACTAAAGCTGAGAAGGTGAGATGTCAGCTCTAGGAGTCTGGACCAGATTCAGTCAGCAGTGCAGCTCTATCCAAATCAATGTGACATGATGTGACGTGACACTGCTCTGTTTATGCTCTGATGCCCAAGCCTTTGTACTCAGTCTCGTTCTCCTGCTGAAAGGGTAAAGCTGGTTCTCCAGCCCCTGGGGGAAGTGGTTGGTTCCGTACTACAGATTTATTTGGAGGGCAGAGCACAGTAAGGGTTATTTAGATGTGTTCTTCCCTCCCTGCCTAGGGGCAGTGTAGCAGCTGAGTGTGGCCTCAGTGTCCAGACTATATAGGTGTCATTTGAACTCCTGATTTTCAGAAGTGAAAGAAAGAAACATTATCTTCTGTAAATATTTGTTTACAAATATTTGCTCCTTCTCCATGAAGAGCAGCAGTTTTGCCCTGCTCTAGATTGGTAGTAAAGTAGCAATCAAATCCAGAAGCCAAATAAAATCTTGAACTCATGTCAGAATAGGAAAGGGTTAATAATGGTGCATCCAGTAGATGGGCCATTTCCAATACTGCCTTCGAATCATGTACTATTGTATAATTTCTTCTCAGCTAATTTTTCTTTAAGATCTAATTTAGGAAAAGCAGGAAGATTCAGAAGAAGTGAGAGCCATTCCTGAAAGACATACATTCAGTAGAAACCTTAACCTATAAATAATACACAACATATAATGAATATATATAGATAGTATATAAAGTTCCAGAACAGTTTTATGCTTGGTTATGTTCAACAGACATGAACGTTGTTCAGACAACATCTTACTGGGGGATCCATTCTGGGCATCAGAAGCTAAGCTGCAGTGGTCATTAGGGTCCCAGTAGTCCAAATATAGATTTATTTTGTTTTCTTTCTTTTTAAAAAATCTTTTTATTTATGTAATTTCTACAATCCAACATGGGGCTTGAACTTACAACCCTGAGATCAAGAGTTACACACTCTTCCAACTGAGCCAGATAGGCACTCTGACCAAATACAGATTTTTAATAGTACCTAAAATGGTTCTTTAACTTGAAACTTTTTTAAAGACACAGAAACTTTAAATAAGAATGACTTGAAACCATTGTAGAATGAGAACTTTATGGTAGAAACTTATTTGATAAGACCAAAAGCAGTAGTGGATCAATTAATTTAAAAATTCAGTTAAAGTCTGAAATCCTTAAAAAACACAATAATAAAGCATGATTGGGACGTCTGGGTGGCTCAGTGGTTTAGCGCCTGCCTTCGGCCCGGGGCGTGATCCTGGGTTCCCAGGATCCAGTCCCACATCAGGTTCCCTGCATGGAGCCTATTTCTCCCTCTGCCTGGGTTTCTGCCTCTCTCTCTGTGTCTCTCATGAATAAATAAATAAAATCTTTAAAAAAATAATAAAGCATGATTCCTCGTTTGACAATATTTTGACATAGAGTCAAGGTCTTTTCCCCCCTTGAATGTAGATCTGTATTTTGGAGACTTTCTTGCATAAATCATATCCATAATGTATCTGTTTCTAGTTTCAATTTATTTAATGTAAAGCAGACATTTCTAAGGCAACCTAAATCTAGAACCTGATAGAATGTTCATGATTCCTTTGGCAGTCTTTTGCATACACCTATGCTAATAGTAACTTTTTAAAATGATTTGGGATTATCGAATCCCTAGCACTCAATTTCATTTTCAGAATAACAACTACTCTCTTTTTTGCTCTCCTTGTTTGTCAATTTTCATACGTAATTAAAATATGCTTAATTTAATTAATGAAAATACTTCAATCACAAGTCTAATGAACCCAAACAGGTTTGGGACAAAATACAACTGACTCTGGGGTAGTAAACTACAGCAGAGTGGGAGCAGAAGTCCTTGGGTGTATTGGAGAGTAGTTACTGCCCTCAAGTGCTCAGCACGTTGTGCATAGCAGAAAATTCAGTTTGGAAGGAATGGAGAGCCTCTGTGAATCTGGCAAGTTAGTTAAGGGAAAGTAGCTGAGACCTTATACTGTGTAGAGCTAGCTAAGCAGTTGATTATGTGTGTTTAACTACCCAGAACATGCTATGGGGTTCTGAATTAACATCACTGAAGAATTCGTTAAACACACACACACACACACACACACACACATAAACACATGCCTAAAAGCAAAAATATTTTTGCAGGTGTGAATAAAGGAGATGTTAGTTCTGGCTCTGTTGTGAATTTCCACTTATTTACCTGTTGATATTCTTGAGTTCTATCCTGAATGTTCTGTGTATAATATTTATATATCATTTTTATGTTAATCACAGAACTTTAAAATATCTCTATAAAATATAGATAGAGCTTACATTATAGGCCTTTGTAAGAATTAGTGAAACAGCATGTGTAAGAATGTTTATCACAGAGGTGATGAGCTTTAGCTCCTTCTATCCCTTTTGCTCTTAAATGTAATTGTCCAAAATTTAGACTTTGAGTACAGAGTCTTCATGAAAAGCTTATTGACCAACTTGAAGCGGTTCCCTCTGGCCGAATTTGAAATAATCCATGCATCAGGATGAACAATGACAGGAATTACCCAAACACACTGAGTTTTTAAAAAAATCTATGAATTCATGGAGATTAGGAAATACATTTAAGGCAAAGGGGAGAAGGGAAAGCCTTTCTTAGGGAAAAAATGCCAGTTATAGATGTATAATAGAAATAAGAAATTATCATTTTACAACCCCCCAAGTAATTGCAAATATTTAGTAAAAAATTATCAGTGTATACTAAAACCATTGGGTGAAAGAACATTGGGAAATAGGATATCCAAACAATTTCATCCCATATATTTGTATTAATCACAAAGGGAAAATATACTTTTCGCAATGCAGAAATCTGGTGAATATCACATTCACCAAGAGACCACACTTAGTACCACCAGTGAACTACCAAACTGACATCATGAGGCACCTTATTTGACGTACACAATGTCATCTATGTAGTATTTCTGCTCCACCTCCCCTAATCTTAGTTTAACCTGAATCTAATCATGAGAAAGTAATCAAAGCAACCCAAGTTGAGAAACATTCTGTAAAACAAAACAGCATCATCAACAACAAAATATGTCTATCAATGTTGCAAAAGAGAGAGAAAGACTGGGAACTAATTTAAGTTAAAACAGATTATAGAGATAATTGGGGGAATTTGGCCTGTGTAATATATAATGGTATCAAACAACGTTAACTTTTCAGTCTTAAGATTATGTAAGAGAATGTCTTTATTCTTAGGGATAAGATGTCAGCAAAATAATAATAATAATAATGTGTATATTTATATGTATAAAAATATGTATATATTTTACACATTTAAACGAATACATATACTGACAGAGAAAGCATATGTGATAAAATATTAATAGTTAGGGAATCTAGATAAATGTTATATGGGTGTTCATTATTCTCTTCCTACGAATTTTCTGTAGGTTTGTAATTTTTCAAAATAAAAGCTGAGGGATGTAAAGATATACATAAAGCTCTAGGTACTGCTCTTCCTAAGTTGCTGTTATGGGATTTATGCAATATTGGACCATCCAGTGCAGATTACACAATTGTCCTCTGTCATAGCAGAAATAGGTTTGCTTTGTGATGTTCAGTCTCTCCCTTAGCTGCTACCTATACCAAAACATGTAGAAACAAGGATTTTCTTTTACAGAATAAAGCAGAAGTTGCTTCAGTATCTTTAAGTAGATTATATTTAGATTTTAATGAAACTTGGTTGTGGCAAGAGGCATAGAAAAGAGCAAGACTCTGACAAGGCCTTAGAGGTTTTTGCTAGAATTCCCATTAACTTTTAAGGTACAGTCCAAACCACCAGCTGGAACATTTACAGAGGAGAGATGGTGTAATTGAGAGGTTAAGGCTGACTTTCTGCCTACAAGGTTGATTGAGACACATCCAGCTCTTAAGCAGAATATTTGAGAATGACTGCTTTAGAGGTTGACCAAGTTTGTGTGTAATAAGTCTCCTCTTGAAACTAAGAACTTCTCTGGTATTGGTAAAAGAGAAAATACAGACAACAGATTATACTTGAGAGAATAATCCCCCCCTCCATGTTGATTTATCCTGTAGTCACAGAACCAAAGTAATAAGAACTGTATATGTTGGCAACAGAGCCACTTACCTCTGGTGTGAAAGAATGGTCATATTTGCTTAATCTTAGAATGGGAGAACATTTTAAAGACACATGCAAAAAGTCAATGTTAGGAGAAGTGTAAAAACCAAAGGGCCAAAGTAGACAGACCATGGGAAATAGTGAACATATGAGCTGTTGCTCCCCCTACATTATTATACATGGGTTTTGTGACCCTATGATCAAGGTTCTATGATATAAAATACAAACTTTATTAAGAATATAAAACACCAAAAAATAAAAGGAATGATTTAAAGATGGTAATGTACATGGGATAAGAATGTCTAAATTCTCAAGTACTTATCATATGTTTTAAGTATTCTAGCTCATTTACTTCAATTCTATGACTTAGGTATGCTACTATTCCCATATTACAAATGGGGAAATGAATGCATAGGACAGTTAAATAATCTACCCAAGGCAGAATTGGGATTTGAAACCAGGCAGGTTGGCCACATGCTCTTAACCACCGCTCTATGATGGGATGTCATTAAATCATTATAATCATCTTTTTGGAGATTATTTACTGGCATGGCAAAATGCTAAAAAAGAAATTTAAAAAGAGTGGCAAATCTGTATGTGAAGTATGTTTTAAAAGCATGGGGAATAAAGAATTGAGAAAGAGACTGAGTGAGATTGAAAGAGACAAAGCAAGAGCAGACCCAAGGGAGGAAAGTAAGGAAGGCAGGATCAACATATAAGTGGTGATGTCTCAATGGCAGTAATTGCTAATTTCTTCTATTTTCATGAAGTTTTCAACTTTCTATAGCTTTTATAATTTTTTTAAAAAATGCATGCTATATATCAAAGAAAGTTGATATCCTGGAAGTTTAAAAAATAACCATGTCCAGTGTTCTTTTTTTTAATTTTTTTTAAACTTACAATTTTTAAAAACTTTTTTAAAGACTTCATTTATCCATTCATAAGAGACACATACAGACAGAGAGAGAGAGAGAGAGAGAGAGGCACAGAGACACAGGCAGAGGGAGAAGCAGGCTCCATGCCGGGAGCCTGATGTGGGACTCGATCCTGGGTCTCCAGGATCAGGCCCTAGGCTGAAGGTGGCGCTAAACCACTGAACCACCCGGACTGCCCCCATGTCCAGTGTTCATAGAAGCAGTCCTAATCCTTTGCACACTGGTTCTCCAGCCTCATCATCTGGTACATGCCACTTCCAGTTTTTGCGATATGCATTATTTGCTTTTAAATCCTCTTAATTAACTCACTATTTTTACTTAGTCTCCTAAGTAGTAGCTGTGAAATCATGTTTTTTACTCTTCTATAGTTTTTCAAAATTTAAATAAACACATAACTATTAAAATGTTTTGGGCCCCCACAGTATGAATCGCCCCTTTCGGAAGTAATATGCTCCTTCTAAGAGCTCCTGATTGGCTTAGTTGGTTGGGTGTCTGACCCTTGTTTTTGGCTCAGTTGTGGTCTCAAGGTCTGGGATCAAGCCCTGTGTCAGGCTCTGTGCTCAACAGGGAGTCTGCTTGTCCCTCCCCCTCCCTATCTGTCCCCCTCCACTGTGTATATATGCTCTCTTGTTCTCTCTCTCTCTCTCAAATGAATAAATTAAAATTAAGAAAAATATGCTCCTCCTATACCAGCTTCAGAATCACTTAGGCTTACTAGAGAAAGAAGCAAGTTCCTGGATCTACTAAAGCAGACTTGCAGAGAAGGGTCCTGGACTCTCTGGGAGAAACTTATGCAGCATAATGTTTCAAACAATCAAATTGCGGTTTCTTAAAAGGATGTATAATGGTCAAGGATTCAGTATTGAATCTGAGGTAATTAAAGAATTTAGTCAGATAACCAGGATGAAATCCAGAGCTGTACTAGACCACCCCAGGAAATAGCTTGAGGAGAGCATTAGAGATAACCTGGATGACGGTCGAGGGGAAAAGCTAATTATTGCAAAATAAATGAAATCCCTAGTTTCTTTTGTTACCAAGAATGACACCCCTGGAGAGTTGCTTTGCTGTCTTGTTTAAGCAATAGTTCTCACTGCTGATAAACCTTATCAAAGAATGTGTTAAGGTAGCAGTATGTGACAGTTTGTGTTGAGGTTAAGGTAGGCTTATAAAGATAGAAACAGAGGCCTGCCAAAAATCGGAAGTCCAAAAGAAGGTGCATTGCTGTATAGCAGAGGGAGCAATAGAACCTCATTCCAGGAAGCCAATAAGAGTTGTGGGCAAAGCAAGAAGTTGGCCAACCAGTGGGAATCAGAGGTATGAAGTTTTTAGTTTTGTTTCCTGTGTAGCTGCCAGGAGAGAGTTTTCATGTAGAAAGAGACCAGTCTTTGTCGAGAAGATATTTTGTTAAACCCATTGTAGGGTGGAAGGAAGCCTCAGGGCCTGGTTGCAAGCTGGGGAAGAAAGGGCCTGGTTGCAAGTTGGAGAAAATAACCAAGTGACAGAACTAGTAAAGGCCGGGGCATAGGGGCAGTGTCTAGGAGGGGTCTCTGGTGGCTTCTAGAGTCTTGGAAGCTACTGGGGGTGGGGGTGGGGGTGGGGGTTGACAATTGCATCAGTGTAATTTCTGCTAAATTAACCCACACAGTGAAAAGGACAGTGCTATATGGGTTATGCAATTAACGGAGAATTTGTAGCTATATAAGAGGATAGAGAACGGAAATGACTTTGTTCAAACATGTCACAGAGGCCTATGGGCAATGCCTGTTTAGGAGAGTCCCCAAAACACACTAAATGGGGCCCAAGGAGTCTTGTTCAGCTCAAGGTAGGCTAGAAGGTAAATATTGTGTGAGGAAACATGTTGCAGGGATTTCACTCAGGGGCAAAGGTAGAACCTTCAGGAGCAACGGAGCTAGGGAGTTCATTGGCTGTTAGCATCAAAATGATCCAGAGGAGAAATGGTTCTCCTAAGATGGACAAATATCTGAGCATTTGAGAGGTGCATTCTCTGGTAACATGAGCAGTGTGTACGAGTACTGAGCCAATGTAGTATTACCTTTTTGGGGACAATACAGAAATCGTGCTGTAATTTGAAAAGGGCTTGATAAGGATGACCAAGGGAAAACATGAAAAAAAAGGATGCTTGAAAAAAGCATCCTCTAACCTGTGACCTGAAAGCTCTTCTCTTTCTGTCACCATGTTGCCAGGGGCCCTCAGGATCCATTGATTTGGTTACCTCTGGCCTAGAAACCCCAAACCCCAGTTTTTGTTTTTTTGTTTGTTTGTTTGTTTTTCGTTTAATTCTTTCTAGGCATTTTCTGTTATTTTCTCAAAGTCTGTTATTTCTTTTCTGAAATTCTGAAATGTGTAACTTCTGTGTATGTCTAACCTCTTTTCTACTACATATGCATCATTATGAATTTTGACTCCATTCTTAGTATTGGTGATTCTCAAGAGTCTTCTGGCCCAACATGTCCTTCTATTTCCCATTTCCCCTAGTTTTCACATTAAGCCTTTTAAAAACTGGATTCCCACCTCCCACCCTACCACCTCTACCCCCCCCCCCCCAAAAAAAAAGAGAGAAAGAAAGAAGAAAAGAAGAAAGAGAAGAAAGAAAGAGAAGAAAGAAAGAAAGAAAGAAAGAAGAAAGAAAGAAAGAAAGAAGAAAGAAAGAAAGAAGAAAGAAAGAAAGAAAGAGAAAGAAAGAAAGAAAGAAAGAAAGAAAGAAAGAAAGAAAGAAAGAAAGAAAGAAAGAAAGAAAGAAAAAGAAAATCTAGGGTAGCTGACCAGCAAAGTGATTAGAAAGAAGGGGAAGGAAATTAGTATTCTGTGGAATCTGTTACCCTGGGGCTTCCGGTGCTTGAGGCCATACACTCTGTCACATAACACTATGCAAATTGACTTTGCCCTTCCAAATTTAAATGATACAGTTGTCAAAGAAGAGATGATATCATGTTTGTCATGATTCCATGGATATGCATCTATTTTCCTTAGTTCCACCAAGAGAGATGTATTGGGGTGGTGATGAGGGTCAGCTGTACAGGATGTGAAGCCTGCTAGGCAGGGGGAGTATCAAAAATGGGCTTTCACTGCATTTTTTTACCCCCCCTACCATGTCATCCTGAGACCCCAACCAAATTACTTTATGTGGTGGCAAAAACTGCTCTAGGCTAGCTACAGCATTTAGGCTTCAGAAACAGTTTCTTCTACATTATAAAACGATGTGGCCAAATGAGCCACAGATAATACCTAACATGGAGGCATGCCCATGAACAGTCATACCGCAACACTTCGATGATGACCAGCATCTGGACAGATGCTATCATACACTCCATGGGTCTTTATACTGAGGAGGCACTGAGCTTGGCAGGTCTGGCCATTACTAGCAGCTAAGCTGTTTGAGGAAAGAAGGGTCCTGAGTTAACAGATGAACTTAGAGCAGTAAGGAAGAGAGGGGCAGTGAGGCAGGGCAGAGGTGGTGGAGGAGAGCAGCTCCAGTTGGTTCTGAGACACATTGCTGAGAGTGTGCCCGTATGGCAGGGAAGTATACCAGCTGAGACCCACCACAGCCAGAAGGCCACTTTCTAGAACTCCCATGCACTTCTGCTACCATCAGTTGAATTCCCTACCTACCCAGACCCAGGTTATTTGTTCCTCGGTCTGTCTCATGCCAGGGAAATTTGTCAGTATTATTAATAAACTGAAATGTTACATAAACATACAAATATGAGTACAAAAAAGAAAGTTTTTTCAGTGAACTCAGTTGAGTATTTTGAAAAGATTCAATGAAAACAAATTGCTGACCAATGGTTAAAGCGGGAAAGCAGTTATGAAAATCCAGAAGGACTCTGCACTCAGTTTGCTCAACAGATGTCTTTAAGCTTTTGCTTCCTTTTAAAGAAATTATCATTGGAAATAGTAAAGGGTATGTAATGGGTGTGGTTTATGACATAAAGTTTATGCCAAATGCCAGCTAACTGACCAACATTCAAAGAAAAAGCGTGGGCTTTATATTAAAAGCTTGGCAAAAGAATGCAGTTACTTTATTTATTTTTTATTTTTTATTGGTGTTCAGTTTGCCAACGTATAGAATAACACCCAGAGCTCATCCCCTCAAGTGCCCCCCTCAGTGGCCGTCACCCCCACCCCCCGCCCACCTCCCTTTCCACCACCCCCAGTTCATTTCCCAGAGTTAGGAGTCCCTCATGTTCTGTCTCCCTTTCTGATATTTCCCACTCATTTTTTCTCCTTTCCCTTTATTCCCTTTCACTATTTCTTATATTCCCCAAATGAATGAGACCATATAATGTTTGTCCTTCTCCGATTGACTTACTTCACTCAGCATAATACCCTCCAGTTCCATCCACGTCGAAGCAAATGGTGGGTATTTGTCGTTTCTAATGGCTGAGGAATATTCCATTGTATACATAGACCACAGCTTCTTTATACATTCATCTGTCGATGGACACCGAGGCTCCTTCCACAGTTTGGCTATTGTGGCCATTGCTGCTAGAAACATCGGGGTGCAGGTGTCCCGGCGTTTCATTGCATCCGTATCTTTGGGATAAATCCCCAGCAGTGCAATTGCTGGGTCGTAGGGCAAGTCTATTTTTAACTCTTTGAGGAACCTCCACACAGTTTTCCAGAGTGGCTGCACCAGTTCACATTCCCACCAACAGTGCAGGAGGGTTAGTTACTTTAATTTAAATAAAAATTTGGGGGGCACCTGGATGGTTCAGTCGGTTAAGCAGCTGCCTTCAGCTCAGATTGCAGTGATACCATCAAGCTCATTAGTGCTTATTGAGGGGAATGTTTTTCCCTCTCTCTCTGCCCTTTCCCACCCTTTATGCTCTCTCCAACTCACTTTCTCTTTCTTTCAAATAAATAAATAAATCTTTAAAATAAAATAAAAAATTTGAGGTGCATATCTACAATTTTTTTTATGATTCACTCCTTTAACCAACGTTTTCCATTAACCAACCAGTTCCCTGTCCTGATTGCATTTGATAAAAGGATCTCTGAGGAAATTCCTCTTTCATCATTATCATGTTGGGATCCAAAGGATTAGGATTCCCATGATGAGTCTCTTGTTTAAGGTATAGGGCAGTCGCATTTCGGGAAGGAAGAACTTCTAAAGATCTTGTACAATTCAATGCTCCTTTAACTCTAGTCTAATTATGACAAAAAAGGAACAGGTATTCCTACTCATCAGCTAAAAGTGGCACCACTATAGTGATAGTATAAACCCAATTTATAAATCTCTTACATACTAGCTTTGAAATTGAGATTCTTGATAAATTTAGAAACAGTTTCAGAATTTGCATTCGATCCATTTGGGGCATGAAGGCTTTCTTTATTATTTTATATCATGTAATTTCAAATTGCCTTAATTCTAATTGCAAAAAAACAGGATTGCCCTGTATCAGAAGCAAGTTTCTCCTCCTGGGGCAGTAGAAATAAGCATCCAGAAGAAGACCTTTCAACATCTCTCTTCTTGATAACACAAGCCTCTCCCCTTGAGCTGGTTTTGGTGTAGAAGTTCATTATAAGCAGTGGTCTTTTCTGAGGCTTTTTTCTGGAATAAAAAAAAGAGCTTTTCTGTTTCTTCACTTGCTATGAGTCTCAAGCAATATTACTGGGCTTCAGCTCATTCAAGTTCCTGTGTGAAGCTTGTGAATGACTGCAGATTGTTTTATTTTTAAAGTATAGATCCAAGATATTTATCTACAAAAGCATTTAACACCTCTAGGAGACTAGATATCTTCAACATGTCTTTCTCTATCAGTAGGCCTCTAACAAGAGTGTCAAAGCACTCCAGACCCTTTCTAATACTTTCAAATGACCCGTTATAGTCCTTCAGATTAAATATGAGGCACTGATACACATTATCTTGGCTCTACCAAATAGCTTTGACTAGTGTTTCTCAAATTGAATTCTAGGACCTGGAAAGGTCATTAGAGAAATCAGAGGAGCAGAGACAAGGACTCCAACATAAGGAACTATTTTTTTCCCTTGCCTCTTCTGTCTGAATTTCCTGCTTCTATTCTGAAATAGTTTGTTTATCTAGAGCCCCCTCATTCAGTTACATCAATCAGTTGGCTTATTTGTTGTGCTCAGAAGTTAAACAAACAAACAAAAGGCTTCTAAACTCCCAAACTTATCAAAATGTCATGCATGATGTTTAGGTCCTTGACTCTTCTCTATAGCAGCTTTACTGAAATATAATTCACATATCATAAAATTCAATCTTTTAAGTGTACAGTGCAGTGAATTTTTGTATATATACATTGTTATGCAACTACTGTGTAAGTCCAGAACATTTTCATCACTCCCTCAAATCCCAAACATATTAGCAGCCACTCTCCTCACTCCCCTTCCTTCAGTTTCAGGCAGCTACTAATCTACTTTTAGTCTCTATGGATTTCCCTCTTCTGGATATTTCCTATAAATGGAATCATACCACATGTGACTTTTTATGTCTGGTTTGTTTCACCTAGCACAATGTTTTCAAGGCTTACCCATGTTGTAACACGCATCAGTACATCATTTTTTTAAATAGCTTAATAGTATTCCATTGTATGAGTATATTGCATTTTGTTTATCCACTCATCTGTTGATGGACAGTTTGGTCATTTCTGCCTCTTGGCTATTGTGAATAGAGCTACTATGAACGTTTGTGTATAAGTTTTTACTTGTTCATCTGTTTTCAATTCTTGTAGGTATATGCCTAGAAGTGGAATTGCTGGGTCATATGGTAATTCCATGTATAGCTTGTTGAGAAATTGCCAAACTGTAGCTGCATGATTTTACATTCCCACCCTATTCTATGAGGTTTCCAGTTTATCCACATCCTCTAAAGTACTTGCTATTGTTAAAAAAAAAAAAAAATTATGGCTGTCCTAGTGAGTGTGACTTGGTACCTCGTTGCTTTGATTTACATTCCCTGATAACTAATACTATTGAGCATGTTCTTATTGGCATGGGTATGCCTTCTTTGGAGAAATGTCTATTCCCAAGTCATTTGTTTTTTAAAGTGGATTATCCTTGTTATTGAGTTGTGTGATGGTAAATTATGTCAACTTGGCAAGGCTGTGGTGCCCAATTGTGGAGTCAAACACTTGTTTACATATTGCTGTGAAGATAGTTTGTAGATGTAATTATCATTTACAGTTGACTTTAAGTAAAAGAGACTAGCCTGGGGACACCTAGGTGGCTCAATGGTTTAGCACCTGCCTTCGGCTCAGGGAGTGACTACAGGTCCTGGAATCGAGACCCACATCGGGCTCCCTGCATGGAGCCTACTTCTCCCTCTGCCTGTGTCTCTGCCTCTCTCTTTGTGTCTCTCATGAATAAATAATTTTTTTTTTTTTAAAAAGGAGACTATCCTGGATAATAGGGATGGATTTCAATCCCATCAGTTGAAGGCCTTATAAGAGCAAAAACTGAAGTTTTCTGAAGAAGAAAGAATTCTGCCTCAAGATTAGAAATCCTGCTTGAGTTTTCAGCCTGCAGGCCAGACCCCATTATCATGTGAGCTAATTCCTTAAAATAAATCTCTTTATATGTTTTTGTGTGTTTGTATATAAGTGTGTATATACATATGCATTATATGTAAATAATATATGTATATATGTAAGTATCATTCATATGTATATATTATGTATAAGTATGCGTATATGCTATATACACACATGAGCACACACACAATCTATATGCATATGTGTTCCATTGGTTCTGTGTCTTTGGAAAACCCTGACTGATATAAATTGTTAAAGTTCTTTGTATATTTATATATTCTAGATCCTTATTAAATAAATGAAAATAGAACCCTTGTTTGGTTGAGCCACTCCAGTTGTGTTCATTACATACATCCGTAAAATCCTAAATGAATCTCAGGGTTTTCTGAGGATCAGATAGAAAAATGCATGTGAAACACTTAGAACAGTGCTTGACACACAACTCAATTAGTATTATTATTATTTTATCACATTTGAATTCATTTAGAGCAATGAGCCCTACACTACTCAGTAAGCCCTAAAGGTATTATTCATTATTCAGTAAATGCTTATGAATCTCTGTTATGTATACAATACTATGTGGAGTATAATGCAGGATCAGCTTCATGGTGTACAGCCTGTGTAGTCACATAGGGCCCTGTTCTTAGTTTAATGTTCTGCTGCTACCAACTTAGAAATTTTTTTTTTAAAGGTCTTAAAATTTATTCATGAGAGACACAGAGAGAAAGGCAAAGACACAGGCAGAGGGAGAGGCAGGGTCCTTGCAAGGAGCCTGATGTGGGACTCAATCCGGATCCTGGGATCATGCCCTGAGCCAAAGGCAGAGGCTCAACCACTGAGCCACCCAGGTGTCCGTGCTGTTGCCATCTTAAAATTCTTACTAAGTCTTGACCGAGAGGCTCTGCATTTTTATTTTGCACTGGGCTCTGCACATTGTGGAGCCAATTTTGTTATGATGACTAGAAATTGTTTTTGTTGTTTGGAATAATAACTGATATTTCTAAAAATTACCATGTGTTATTCAGAAAACATTAAATCTTGCTAAATATACTCTAAGAAGACTGAGAAATATACAGTACCTTTAGGAACAGCTTGCCAAACATGATATAAATAATAAATAAATAAATTAGAAAAAAAATAAATTAGGTTTATTTAGTAAATAATAAGCTTTAGTTATCTGAAAAAGTTACTTGTTTAGAACAGTCAAGAGCCTGATAAAGGGATCCCTGGGTGGTGCAGCAGTTTGGCACCTGCCTTTGGCCCAGGGCGTGATCCTGGAGACCCGGGATCGAGTCCCACATCGGGCTCCCGGTGCATGGAGCCTGCTTCTCCCTCTACCTGTGTCTCTGCCTCTCTCTCTCGCTGTGACTATCATAAATAAATAAATAAAAATTTAAAAAAAGAGCCTGATAAATGAAATATTAATATATTTTGCAATAACAAGAAAGAGTGAACCTGCAGGCTTTGCTGTGGTTGTAGTTGCTAGAAGATGGGGATTTACATTGCTAAGGTTTTGGGGAATTAGAAAATAAAATTTTTGAAGTTGCTTTCTTTTCTCCAGTCATTATTTGTATAATACACAAGAACTCACTGTGAGCCATGAGACAAGTTGCTTAACCTCTCTTAACCTTAGTTTCCCTTTCCATAAAGTGAGAGTGACAGATAGCTGGCAAGTCTATGCCAAGCATCAGATATTTAGCGGTGTGTCATATGAGGTAAAGTCCTTTTCTCTGAATCTTCCCTCTCAAAGACGTATTGAGCACCTACTATGTGCTATGCTCCATCGTAAGCACTATGGACACACTGTTGAATAAGGGTCTTCGTTGCCAAGAAGATTATATTCTTATAAAGAAAGAGAGATGATAAAGCTGCCAAGGTAAATATGACCACCTCAGGCTGCAGTAAATGTAATGAAGAGGATGAAATGGGTGGAATTGTCAGGGAAAAGCTTTCTCAGGAGGTGACCTGTAAATTGAGATCTGAATGATGAACGTAAGTAAGTCAGGTGAGGATGCAGAGAAATGTACTTTTTTTTTTAAGGATTTTTATATATTTGGCAGAGAGAGGGGAAGCATAAGTAGGCAGAGTGGCAGGCAGAGGGAAAGAGAGAAGCAGACTCCCCCCTGAGCAGGGAGCTTGAAGCGGGGCTCCGTCCCAGGACCCTGGGATCATGACCTGAGCTGAAGGCAGACACTTAACCGACTGAGCCACCCAGGGATCCCGAGAAATGTACCTGGATACAGGATATACTTTGGAAACAGAGCTGACACGATTTAGTGTTAGATTGAATATCAGGGTGAGGAAAGGAGAGTTTTTTGCTTTTCCCTGATGAAAAATTTAATACACGTTCACTGTAGAAAGCTTGGGAAATTCAGGGAAGTGTTCAGCAGGCTACCTGTTTTATTATGCAGTATGATTTACGTTTAATATGTAAACCTAGCTTTCTCTTGCACAAGGAGAACTTAGCCCTTATTGACCATTGTCGCTACCTTTCTGAAGATTTCAGTGCATCTTTACTTATGAGAGGCCTGGGAGATTATTGAAATGAGAAACAAAACACCAAGAGACAAAAACATGCTTCACCCTATTTAATACAGAGTTTCCTAACTTTGACTTTTTCCTTTTTTTAAAAGATTTATTTATTTTAGAGAGAGAGAGAGAGAGAGAGAGGACATGAGCAGGAGGGGCAGAGGTGGAGGGAGAGAGAATCCAAAACAGACTCCATGCTGAGCACAGAGCCCACTGTGGGGCTTAATCTCATGACCCTGAGATCATGACTTAAGCCAAAATCAAGAGTCAGACACTTAACGGATTGTGCCACCCCACACCCCAACCTTTTACCTTTCTGATGGTGGTTTCGTATAATACCTATCACCATCTCTATTGACTATCACCAGAAAATGTGATCTAATACTGTATTGGATCTTTCCCTTTCATTTCTATTTCCCTTACATATAGAAGTTAGATTTGCAGGTTCTAAGCTCAGAATTATTTACTGAGTGCACCAACACAGTTCTTTATAAGGACTTCATGAGGACTCAACCTTCCACCGACTCTTATCCCTTCTCTTAACATTCTAGGAGGCAAATGTTGCCTACATTACATTGTTCTATAGTGTTTTTGACTGTGTTGCCAATCCAGAGCTATTTTATCTACCAGTTATTCTTATAAAAGAGGTGGGGAACTTGTATAAAATTATGTTTAAAATTGACTTTGTCTCCCAAACACCTTATCTTTCTCTTAACATAGAAGGTGATGGCCAGTGGTATATGAATTACATGGATAATATACAACTGGTAGAAATGAGGCAAATAGTTTTAAATCCAAGAATGCACATCTAGATGTTTGTAAGTGTATATAGTAAAAACTCCTTAATTTAAGTCTCTATTTAATTTGTAATTTGGGAGCAGCAACGGTGGGCATTTAGTGAGGCTCCAAATATCCTAGGTGGACAGAACAAAAATATTTTTTCTTTGTCCTGTATGACTTGAAATTGTCCAAAATATCAAGAAGAAAAAAATCTCATTAAAAATATTTTGGGTAGATATTGTTAATAATAATATTGAATGCTTTTATGCCCCAGCAGCAGTTAGTGCTGCTTGTATCTTTCAGGTGGACATGGTGTGCCTTAACATTCAGCTTAATTTTAAGATTTTAATGAATGAAAAAAATCCATAGGAAGTGCGGTATATTATCACACTTAAAACACCCAATTAAATTAGTCTCTTGATATAAACTACTTTATAAACCCATTTATCACCCAAGTTAGCTGGGTCTGACCTTTCCACCCTTTCTTAGATAAGGATGGTAGCAATTTCTCAGTAGGAAAATTATTGATTTTTTTTTTTTTTACAGAGCTTCTCTTCTAGTTTGATTTTCCTTATTTTGTGCACTTCTACTCTTGTGTCACCTTCTCAGAGACTGGAGTCCCATTTATATGTTGGCAAGAAAAATACAATTTGAAAGAGCATGGGAGGCTGTATATTAACGTCCAAGCTTATTATCCATACCTAAACAATTTATGAAGGCATTTTGCTTAATATGGGGTATTTATCTTATTCAATAAACAGAAGAACATGTTGATTATCTATTGAAGCTTGGCATACTTGCCAAGCGAATGTCAGTCCTTCTTTTGTTGCACCTTGTGTGCTCTAATACCTTTTTCCTGAATTTTCGTACTGATTCCTATATGTTAAATGGTGGTCATTTGGTCACATGCAATAGATTGACACAGATTATTTCCTCAGTTAATTAAGAATGTTTCCCTTTATCAATAACTTCTCATGGTTTGGCAAGGTATTTCCTTCCAGGGAATAATAATTAGAAGGTAATTATTGCCTTTTACCAGATTTGAGAGATTTAAAGAAAATAACTATCTTATTACAGAAATTGCATCTGAGGTCAGCCTTTGTAAAAGATAAAGATTTTTCCAGAAAAAAATAAGGGGGGCAGGGGTCATAGATGGACATGTACTTACACTTACTGAGTATCCTTTTTTTTTTTTTTTAAGATTTTATTTACTTTTTCATGAGAGACAGAGAGAGAGGCAGAGGCACAGGCAGAGGGAGAAGCAGGCTCCATGCAAGGAGCCTAATGCGGGACTTGATCCCTGGTCTCCAGGATCACACCCTGGGCCGGGAGGCAGACACTCAACCACTGAGCCATCCAGGCGTCCCACTGAGTATCCATTTTAAGCCAGAAACTGTGCTGGTAGTTTTCTGTATATTATTTCCTTAGAGATGAGATTTTTCTTTTATCTGCATTTTGTGGTGAAACTGAGGCTCATAGACGTCAAATAACTCATGCATCAGCTAATGGATGTTTGGCCTGGTATCTAACACCAAGTCTGTTGGACTAAATTCCATTCCTTTCATTCTACTATGCTTTGCTGCTTAAGTTGAATGATTAGTGGGATCCCCACACTCCAAGGGGTGCAGCAACCCAGTGATCACAGCTCATTCAGATACGCAGGATTCCCTTATCTGGCTTCTCAGTAATGTTGTTGGAGGGCCAAGAGACTCTTGCTTCATGTAATTCTGATCTTTTACCCAGGTCAAAAGCAGAGAGTTTCCTGGTGTGAGTCTGGGATACCAAAAACTTCTATGTGCTCTTACACAGAGAAATGAGACTATCACTGCTTCCTAACAATGGTGGTCTGAGTTTTCTCTTGATAGGCTCTTGTTCTAAGGAAGGACATTGTTATGCATTTTCATCTGTGCTACTCACACCATTGTTGGTAACTACTTAGGTCAGCTGGGTGAACTATTGATGGGTCAAATACCCTAATATGCTAGACTATTATTCTTAATATTCATAAAACTGTTGGGATGTCTGTTTAAGAGAAACCAACAAAGAATCGTAAGAGTGGCATTACTGTGCTTATCCACACTTTTATAAACATAAATGCTAAAAAGCATTTTTAGCTTTGGGTTGTATTAAACTTCCCTAAACATAGTCCATTTTTCTCAGGCCAACTTTCAGAGGACCCTTGAATTCTAAAACAAACAAGCAAAAAATGTGTAGATCATGACTGAAAAATAAGAACAAGTCTCAGAAATTTTTCTGAATAAAATATATTGGCATTTCTCTTACCCCAATACTTATGATTTCCTGGGCCAACGTTGATGTCGCCAGGTACCTTATTCTGATAGAAGCAAAATGGATTCCATCTGAGTAGTCAAGTTAATTTGATTAAGGACACCAGAGATCCAAAACAATCTCAAATTTAAAAATTTACTTATTTTCTGACTACTAAGGTAATACCATTTTACTAAAATTTTTAGAAAATGCATGTGAAAAAAGAAAATTAAAATTATCTGTGATCACACTCACCTAAAGATAACCATTATTAACATTTGGTGTACATCTTTTCTTTTGAATTTTAAATAATATTGGTGTACTAATCAGGGTTCTTAGCCTGCAAGCCACAAAAAGAGTGGCCATTCCTTTAAGTAGAAAGGAATTTATTGAAAAGATATTTGGTAGCTCAAAAATTCACAGCTCAGAAAGCCTGGGGGACAGTCCTGGGAAAAAAGTAGGAGTAGACGTGACCAAGGGAGGTTGAAAACCAGATAGTACCATAGAATTTTTCTGGTGAGGCACCCATGCTGCCTCAGTAAAGACCTTTCACTGAAGCCAGTACTTTTGCCACAGGCAGCCCAGACTCTAATGGAGATGCTGCTGGTCCTGCTGTCCCCAGAAATAGTGCTGTCTCACTGATGGGATGAGTTTTCGCCATCCTTGCTTTCGTGGGTCACTGGTTCCCAGTTCCCAGTCTGGGTCAGTGTACAGCTTGATCAAGTCCAGGTTATATGTCTACTCTGGCTGTCAGGGGATAATGATGTAAAGGTTCTTAATCCCTTGCCTCTGTAAAGGTAGGAGGCCTTCACTGCACATGAAGAATCATGTGGTGGGAAATTCCCCAAAGTGGGGTTGGGAGTTTTAGATGCTGAGCCACCAAAATCCCACATGATGTCTGCCACAATGAGCTCATACAGCTTTATATAGCTCTGTATCCTGCTTTTCTCTCAAACATTAAATCATGACTATTTTCCTAAAACGTGAAGTATTTTCCAAAATTAAGATTTTCAGTGACTCTATAATAACAGTCTTGATTTGATCAGTAAATAGCATGTGTGATATTAACTGTCCTAAAAAGGCTTGAAAAGCATGGTAGTCACCAAGGTAGAAGCATCAATCTTAGTACAGAGCTATCCGAATTATTTTTCTAGCTTCAGTTAGCGCTCAGCTGGGAGAAGTCAGCCTCTTGAGCTGACTTCATATCTTGGGGCACTGCCTGAAATGACCTAGTTAACCTGAGTGAAGCAGAACTGGCTGGAAAGGACAGGTTCAGAAGCTGCCTCTGCCTGCTAGGCTGCGGCAGGCCATGGGGTGCAAGCCCAGCAGCAGGAGCAGGAGCTAGGTGGGAGTTCAGTCTCCACCAGCAAAGGAACTCCACTTCTGACCTGGTTGTAGTCCAGTCAGGAGGCTGTTCACTTTGGGGCATGATGCGAAGGAAGACTCCAGAAGCTCTTGGTAGTCACGGCTTGAGAATTCTAGCCCTTGGCCTGAGATTCAGGAGCAAACTTGGGCTGAGAAATAGAAACAAGGTGGGTTTTAGTTCTAGAAAAATTCATGATAGATAAGTGACTGAGACAGGGACAAGAAAGATAGGAGAGCCCAGTTACAAGACCAGTGAATAGGGTGGGACCAGGTCTTACAAGCCTGGGTATCAGAACTAAAGCAGGTATCCTGGGTTAGCTGGCCAACAGCATTACTGAATTCCAGGCTCACCTACCGTAAGTTGTTCCTGACGAAGGGCCTGGGAGCTTGACTGTAGGGAAGAGGTTAGCCAAACAACTGCTGACGGAGCCCTGGGATTCCTGCTAAGGACAGCTTCGTGGGCCCAGAGCAAGATCATGGGAGACAAACTCTGTAAGTTGGGACAGAAGTCAGACTAGAAAGAAAGGGCACAGCACTCCATACGAAGGCTCCGAGGAAAACCTGCCTTCTCTCCGTCATTGTACACACATCTACACATCTCTTGTGTGTGTATCCTACACAATGATATCAAGCTAATGGGATCTCTAAGTTGTGGAGACTTACCTCTTTCGTTCTCCCTGGGACCATGTTAAAAAGTCAGCTTCTCTTCCTGTTCAATTTGTATGTGGTGTTTTGATCCCTATGGGTGTTTTGAAAATTCTAATACAGTTTTCAGATGTCTCTGGAATAATTTGCTGATACCATGGCTCAACGAGTTTGCCCTGCAGTCTCTTATCTTCAGAGGATCTGTGACTTGTTGCATGTTTGAAGGATCCAGAATAGCGACACAGAACCAAAAGTCCCTGTGGGGTTAGAGCCCCCAGGCACTAGAGTGGAATTGATTGGAGTGGCATTTGTCATTCTACTTCATGTAACATTATGTTTTCATTCCATGGAATTTTGGCCGCAAGAACGTTATTCACAGAATGTGTTTGTGGCATACTTTGCACTGACTACCGAGAGAACACTGCAGTGACCACGACGTAATTATACTTCCTTCTGCATTACTTCGTTCATGACTGACGTGTGGGAACTGCCCAGGACAGGTTGTGAACCCTGCAAAACCACAGTATGATAAATGATCGTCATCATTCCTCGGAAGGCTGTGTCACATTTGCCCACAACCATTGGATGAACCTACCTTTTAAAAATAGATGTGTTTTTGCACTCTTGAAACTACTTATTTTCTTACTCTTTGTCACAGCCAGCCTAGTTTAAGCTGACGGTAAAAAGAGGTTTTGGAGGTTTTCCACCACAAGGTTATTTAAAGTTCTTTGAGCTGCCGCCAGACCTTCATTTAGCATTTTAATAAACTTCCTGGGCCAAGGAGTAATTTTCCTGTATCCTCTTTGTCCTCAGCATGAAGTAATAGTACAAAAGAGGGTCATCATTTTTAGGCCAGTCATCTGCATTAATTATAAAATTATCCTTACGAATAACCAGATACAAGGTCTGGGATAGAGAAAAGGGGGAGCGGGCTTCTTTCTGTGGTTAACATTTAAAAGGGGAGTCATAGACACATCACGGATTTAAGAAAGTGCCAAGAGAAATATTTTTTCACACAGATAGTTAGGACATTAAAAGAAACTGCACCTACAGTCAAGTTATCACAAGATAACTAGAATTAACTTGCCTACACAGTTGCTTACTTGTGGCGTCCTTATCTGGAGACTCTACAGGCAGAAGGACCAATAGACTCCCGTGTTTACACGGTGAGATGGAAATCGGCCTCCCAACACGTCCTTGTACGATCCCCAGAGAATTGTTTGGAACCCAAATCTCTGGGTGCAGTGTGATGTCACTTTTCAGTGTTTCTAGGCTTTGGGCCAAAACTCAGTTTCAGGAAAATAATTGCAAAAATGTTTCAATAATTTGCATGAGGTTTGTGAAAGCAAAGGAAAAGCTGCCTGTTCCATTCCCAGAGGAGATTTCAAGACACAATCAATGTTAGGCCGCAAAACACTGTTTAGACAGAATAATTATCAGCCCTTTCCCTTCTCTTTCATTATTAAACTGAGGCCTATTCCCTCCGAGGGTTTCACCTGGCATATGGAAAGACGGTTGCTGCTAAGTCCTCTTTATGGATGCTCAAAGAGGCTAAGTAAATTCAGAGTTTACTAAATTGCCTCATTCATGGATATTATTTGACATGAAGTTGCTTCTATGTCATGATTAGCTGTTTTGTTTCTATTCATGTTATAATCAAGTATGATGGAATTATATAGGGTGGTTTCGAACTAAGTGGAGAATTCTTGAAACTGTATCCCGATGCCGAGTTCATTTCGTTCATTGTTGACTCCTTGAAACTGAGCTCAAAGAAACCTAAGTGACAGGATCATCAAAACAACACACAGAAGGATGCAGTGGGTGGAACCGTATGTAGACAAAAAAAGTGAAGCCATGTTTAAATCGTGTTACAGCTATCAATGCCCAAATTACAGTACAGTTATTTCTTGAGGGAACTACTTAAAGTACTGTTTGAATTGAATCAAAGTTATTTTTTACAGAGATTCTGGAAATGACATTTTCTGATTTAAAGAGACATGGCTACTTTTCATGTTGTAGTTGATCGATTTTGAGAGCCCAGGGATGAATACGTTGAAGAAGTAGCACTGTGAAAGTGCACATGAATATGATTTTACTCCTCCCTCCTCCCACGCTGCCTATTCAGACCCACTCAAGTTTTCCCCTTGCCTTTGTGGAGGGGTTGACCAGAAGGGACAATTATGAATGTGTACGTACTTAGCTAACGAAACGCCTTTTACACACTTTTAATCTAAAGTGAGACTTATGTTAGCAATTAATGCTTAGTTCCATGTAACAGTTAACATTTAAAACACTGACTTGAGGTTACGTGTCTTTTCCTACTTTGAGCCGCCAGTTGGAAATGATAAGTTGATTTCTCTCTTTATCCTGCCTTTTCTTTTCTGCCGTACACTGTGACTTCTGACCCCTCCAAGGTTGGCATGGGAGTGAGGGAGAAAACAAAGAATAAGGAAGAAGGCAAAGGTTTACTTGACTGGTACCCTCAGAGCTGGTGTTGGCCCTCTTGAGAACTGGTGAATGGTTAAGCCTGACTTTTTCTTTCGTGGGCACATTTGTGGATTTTCTTTTTTTCTTTTTGACTCCTAAATCTTTGAGGATCCCTTACTTGGAAGGGCCTTTGAAAAATAGAAAGATAATCTCCTCTAGCTGGTCTTTTCTAATGTCTCCATTAGTTCTTGAGTATCTAGCTAAAAACTTGTACCTCTTCATGCTTGTCTCCTCACCTTTCCAGGTGGTCCTTCTGGGGAGATCCTTGGACAGTGCTGGCCTGACTCACTCATTCATGGCTTAATCTGCTCCATGCCATACTCATCTGATGTCAGTTATATTATAGTGATTCCTCTCCGCTCTGTGGCTAAAAGTGGCTTGGGCCAATACACATTTTTTTTTTTCATGCTGTATCAGTTATGCAATTCCCATCCTATGAATGGGATACTTTCTAGGTGGTCCCAAAAAGGGCCTTCTCACATTCGAGGTGAAGAAGTATCTCCTGCCCCACCTGACCTCTAAGGGAGTTAGAATCTCAACACAACTCTCTCTAAAGATATCTTTTCTCTTGGCCTCTCCAACTCCTTTTTCTTTTAGGGTAGAATTAGTAGTTTCTGTCAACTCTTTTGTAAGTCCTGCATAGATGGCCTTGAAACTTACTTTGGAAAGTTGCTGTAGATGAAAGGCAAGACAATTGCAAAGATTACACAATTTTTTTTTTTTTTAAAGATTACACAGTTTGTATCCTACACAATGATATCAAGCTAATGGGATGAGTGAATGCTGAATTCCAGCTCTTGCTCCTCTAGCAACACAGGGTGCCAGAAGGGGCTCTTTATTGTTATTCACCTACCCAGTGGGGTTGCTTTTTTGCTAATTTGCACAAAAGCACTTATTGCCTTGGACCCCTGGTTGAAACCAAGACAGAGTCCCATTTAATATCCCATTTTTAGTTAGATGAATTGTAGGATTGGTGGTTTCTCTAGATGAAAACCACTATAGATATTGATGACATTTGTGACAACTGTTCAACTGAATGTCAGAAATCATCAAGAGGCCAAAGAACACCCATTTGTTATCCTACCACTTTTTATTAAAACAAAATGTCATATTTTTTAAAGTAGAGGGTATTTTCAACAAGAATGCCAAGGCACTTCAATGGGAAAAGAATAGTCTTTACAACAAAAGATGTTTAGACCACAAGATATCCACATGCAACAACAACAACAAAAAGACCCCTACATCACATCATGTACAAAAATTAACTTGAAATAGATTATAGGGGATCCCTCGGTGGCTCAGCGTTTTAGGCCTGCCTTCGGCCCAGGGCGTGATCCTAGAGACCCAGGATAAAGTCCTCCATAGGGCTCCCTGCATGGAGCCTGCTTCTCTCTCTGCCTAAGTCTCTGCCTCTCTCTCTCTGTTTCTCATGAATAAATAAATGAAATCTTTAAAAAAAAATGAAATTGGTTATAGATCCAGATATAAGAGCAAAAACTCTTCAAAGAAAACATAGGAATAAACCTTTGTGGTCTTGAATTAAGTGACAGTTCCTTAGATACACACCAAAAGCACAAGCTACCAAAGAAAAATGGATCAATTGGATTTAATCAAAATTAAAAATTGTTGTGCTTTGAAAGACACCATAAAGAAAGTGAAAAGTTACACTAAAATCTAATATAACACTGTATGTTAATTATACTTGAATTAAAAAAAATAGTAAAAAAATTAACTATCACATCAGATAGATAAAGCTCTTTATCAGGAGAAAAAAGTGAAAAGACAATTCACAGAAAGGGAGAAAAATGTTAGCAGTTATTTTTTTGATAAAATATGTAAAGGACTCAAAACAACAAAAAAGACAACCTTAAAATGGACAAAGGATCTGAATAGACATTTCTTCAAAGAAGATATTCAAATGACCCACAAGTATACGAAAAGGTGCTCAATGTCATTGGTCATTAGGAAATATAGTTAAAATCACAATGAGACACCACGTCACACCCACTAAGATGGCTATAATAAAAAAGATAACAGGTTTTGTTGAGGATGTAGAGAAATCAGAAACCAAAAAAAAAAGACAGAGAGAAATCAGAAACCTCACACAATGATGATGAAAATATAAAATGGTGCAGCTACTTTGGAAAACAGTCTGGCAGATCTTCACAAAGTTAAATATCAAGTTACCATATCACTCAGAAAGTCCACTTAGGACTTCCCACACAAAAGAGTTGAAAATGTATGTTCACACAAAAACTTATACATGAATGTTCATGACAGCATCATTCATAATAGCCAAAATGTGAGGGGAAAACCCAAATGACTATCAGCTCATGAATTGTTAAACAAAATGTGCTATATCCATACAATGGAATATTATTCAGCAATAAAATGGAATAAAGAAATGATTCACACTACAAGATGGAAGAATCTTGAAAACATGCCAAGTCAAAGAAGTCAGTCACAAAAGACCACATATGGTATAATTCCATTTATATGAAAAATCCAGAATAAGCAAATCCATAGAGACAGAAAGTAGATTAGTGGTGGCCTAGGGCAATTTTATTTTGGGATAGTTCATTGCTAGTATATAGACATAAATTGATTTTTGTGTATTGATCTCGTGTCTTGCAACTTTGCTGAAATTTTTTTGTTTATTGGTATTTCAGTGGATTCCTTAGGATTTTCTGTATACTAGAATGTTTCAGCTACAATAGAGGAAATTTTACTTGTTTTTTAATCTGGATGCCTTTGATTTATTTTGTTTGCCTGACTTCACTGGCTAGAACCTCCAGTACTGTGCTGAACAGAAGTAAACACAGGCATCTTTGTCTTATTCCTCATCATAGGGAAAAGCATTCCGTCTTTCACCATAAAGAACGACTTTGCTGTAGATCTTTTGTAGAGGCCCTTTTGTCAGATTGAGGAAATTTTCTTCTATTCCAAGTTTGTTAATGGATTTTGCTCTTCCTAAAATCATGAATATGTGTAAAACTTTGTCAAATGCTTTTCTATATCTAATGAGTTGAATATATGGGTTTATTTTTATTCTCTTAATATGGCATATTTAATGAATAATTTTCATATGTTAAACCAATCTTGTATTCCTAGGGTAAATTTCACTTGGTCAATGGTATACAATCCTTTTCATATATTGCTGGATTTGGTTTGCTAGTATTTTAGCATCTACATTTATATGGACTTTTATATTTTGCCTTTCTCAGCCTGTTTCTTCTATTTAACTTTGCACATTGTGTCTTTTGCTATGCAAAGTTTTCCAGCTTTTATGCAACTGAACTGGTATTTTCTTTCTGCTTTCATAGTATTTTTTCTTGATGAAAAAGATCATTCCTACTCCAAGGACATAAAACTATTTTCCTATAGTTTTCTTTAATATGATCATTATTTTATTGTTTTTTTTTTTATGTTTAGAGAATTAATCAATTGGGGATTTATCTTTACATAAGGTATAAAGTGAAGACTCAATGACCAGTTTATTTTATTTTTATTTTTTTTTTGACTTGGCATTTTTTTTTTATTGGTGTTCAATTTACTAACATACAGAATAACCCCCAGTGCCCGTCACCCATTCACTCCCACCCCCCGCCCTCCTCCCCTTCCAACACCCCTAGTTCGTTTCCCAGAGTTAGCAGTCTTTACGTTCTGTCTCCCTTTCTGATATTTCCCACACATTTCTTCCCCCTTCCCTTATATTCCCTTTCACTATTATTTATATTCCCCAAATGAATGAGAACATATAATGTTTGTCCTTCTCCGACTGGCTTACTTCACTCAGCATAATACCCTCCAGTTCCATCCACGTTGAAGCAAATGGTGGGTATTTGTCATTTCTAATAGCTGAGTAATATTCCATTGTATACATAAACCACATCTTCTTTATCCATTCATCTTTCGTTGGACACCGAGGCTCCTTCCACAGTTTGGCTATCGTGGCCATTGCTGCTATAAACATCGGGGTGCAGGTGTCCCGGCGTTTCACTGCATCTGTATCTTTGGGGTAAATCCCCAGCAGTGCAATTGCTGGGTCGTAGGGCAGGTATATTTTTAACTCTTTGAGGAACCTCCACACAGTTTTCCAGAGTGGCTGCACCAGTTCACATTCCCACCAACAGTTTAAGAGGGTTCCCTTTTCTCCGCATCCTCTCCAACATTTGTTGTTTCCTGCCTTGTTAATTTTCCCCATTCTCACTGGTGTGAGGTGGTATCTCATTGTGGTTTTGATTTGTATTTCCCTGATGGCAAGTGATGCAGAGCATTTTCTCATGTGCATGTTGGCCATGTCTATGTCTTCCTCTGTGAGATTTCTGTTCATGTCTTTTGCCCATTTCATGATTGGATTGTTTGTTTCTTTGGTGTTGAGTTTAATAAGTTCTTTATAGATCTTGGAAACTAGCCCTTTATCTGATATGTCATGACTCAATGACCAGTTTATTTTTAAAAAAAATTTTTTTAAAGATTTATTTATTCAGAGAGAGCGCGAGAGAGGCAAAGACACAGGCAGAGGGAGAAGCAGGCTCCATGCAGGGAGCCGGACGTGGGACTCAATCCCTGGCCTCCAAGATCACACCCCAGGCTGCAGGCGGCGCTAAACCGCTGTGCCACCGGAGCTGCCCTCAATTACCAGTTTTTAAAAATTCATTTAATAATTCACCAATTTAGGGCAGCCCCGGTGGCGCAGCGGTTTAGCGCCGCCTGCAGCCTGGGGTGTGATCTTGGAGGCCAGGGATTGAGTCCCACGTCCGGCTCCCTGCATGGAGCCTGCTTCTCCCTCTGCCTGTGTCTTTGCCTCTCTCTCTTTCTCTCTCTCTCTCTCTCTGTGTCTCTATGAATAAATAAATTTAAAAAAATCTTTAAAAAATTCACCAATTTATTGAAAATGATACAATAAAATTATTAAACACCTGCACAGTGCTAAACACCATGCCAAGCATTGTAAATAAAACTAGAAAAAACAAAACAAAACAAAAAAAAAACAAAAAAGGTCCTTGTTCTCATATAGCTTACATGAAGGAGAGATTCAACAAAAGTTAAATAAAAAATTAATAAGGTAATATCGGATAGCTAGAGGTACAATGAAGGAAATAAAACAGGATGATATGATGGAGAATAATAGAGCTTTGTTAGATCTATGGCCAGGGAAACTCCTCTAAAAAAGTACATTTGTGTTGAGGATCCAGCCATTGGAAGACCCAAGAAAAGAGTGTTTTAGGCAGAGGAGCAAGCAAGCATAGGCAAATTCTC
This sequence comes from Canis lupus dingo, assembly GCF_003254725.2. Lineage (NCBI taxonomy): Eukaryota > Metazoa > Chordata > Mammalia > Carnivora > Canidae > Canis > Canis lupus. The sequence continues at coordinate 25,378,043 of NC_064245.1, read as the reverse complement.
TGAGGATGGAGCAAGCTTAGTGTATTCAAGCAACAGAATAAAACCCTCCCATGGATGGAGCGAAATGAATGAGGTAAAGAATATCACCAGATGAGGCAGTGTGTTGAAACAAGGCTAGTTAATGCAGGGCCTTTCAGGCCATATTAAAGAAGACAGTGGAGGGCACATGGATACCTCAGATGGTTAAACATCTGACTTTGGCTCAGGTCATGACCCCAGGGTCCTGGGATGGAACCTGGTTGGGCTCCTTGCTCAGCATGGAGTCTGCTTCTCCTTCTCCCGTCTGCCCCTCCCCACCGCTTGTGCTCTTTCTCTCTATCTCTGTCTCCCAAATAAATACATAAACATTTTAAAAAGTTAGAAAAAGAAGACAGTGAGTTATTAAGTAGGAGAACATCTGATCCAGCTTCTATTTGAAAAGGGTCCTGTGCCTATGGATATGGAGAACAAATTGTAGTAGGGCAGTAGAGAAAGTGAGCAGATCAGTTAGAAGGGATAATAGTGGCTTGACCTAAGGAGGTACACATGAACATGGAGAGAATTGGACAGATTTAAGGTATACTTGGGAAACAATAATAACTGACATTTATTGAACATATACAATGCATCAGTTACTGTTCTAATCTCTTAACAAGTCATTAGTTCCAACCATTACCCTGTGAATTAGATAACGGCATTATCCTTGTTTTACAGATAATAACTTGATCAAGTGTAGATAGGTTGTCCAAGGTTATAGAATTGGTCAATGGTAGAGCCAGGATGCCAACCCAAATAGCTTGGTTTCAGGGCTCATGTTCTTAAGCATTCATTTTTATTCTCTCTCAAGCAGAACCAATGGATGTGCTGGTAGAGTGAATGTTGGAGGTTGAAGGAAAAGCAGGAATCAGAGATGACTCAGTTTTTTGCATTGATCACCTTGGGATAGTGGTTTATTTACTAAGATAGGAAATATTAGGGAAATATAATCTACAGAATAATCTGTGTTTTTAAGTTTGGTGAAAGTGCTGGGGAAGGTAGTAGTGGAAAGAGAATTAATTTGTTCTGGTTTAGAAATATTATTTTTAGATATCTCAAGTAGAATATCAAATAGGCAGTCTATGCATGACACTAGGGTTTAGGAGTTAGATAAGGGTTAGAGAGACTAACTTAGGACTCATAGGTAGAGAGTTGGTATTTAAAGTCAGATTTTCAGTGGTGCTTGAGTGGCTCAGTCAGTTAAGTGTCCAACTCTTGATTTCAGCTTAGGTCATGATCTCAGGACTGTGAGATGGAGCCCCAAGTCTGACTCCATGCCTAGTGTGGAGCCTGCTTAAGATTCTGTCTCTCCCCCAACCCCTCTCAAAAACAAAAAACAAAAAAGCAAAAAACACACACCTAAAATAAACTAAAAAATAAAGTCAGATTTTCAGATAAGGGAGATCTAAAAAAAGAAAATATGGTCAGTGTTCAAGTTTTGGTATACAAGATGGAGAAAGAGAAGCTAGTAAATGAGACAGAAAGGAACATAGGGAAAGCTGCTAGAGCATGGTGTTTTGGAAGTCATGAGGCAACTAGTCCAAGATATAGGTTATTGAACAACCCATCCCTTTCTCAATTGATATGAAATTATACTTTTATCATATTTAAAAAAATATTCACCCCTACCCAAAATATTTACCCAAGTTTAATTCCAGAGTCTTCCACTCTACCTGTCTATTCTCCTCTAAGCACAAACAAGGTGTTCTATTAACCATTGCCTTATATTAGGTTGTAATTTTCAAAAAGGTTCTGGTTGCTCTCACATATTAGTTTTTCAAGATCTGCACTAACTTGTCATATTCCAAATAATTCCATTGGAATGACATTGAATTTACACAACCCCTTGGGGGAATATTGATGTCTTCATAACAGTCAGTTCTCACCAGGAAAAAGGTATGCTCCTCTTTCATTCAGGTTTTTTCCTATATCCTCAGCAAAGATTTATAGTTTTCTTCCTGGAGGTCTAGCATGCTTGCTCGTAAATTTATTCCTGGATATTTTATGGTTCTGGTTGCTAACATATATCAGCTTCTTTTTATTGCAGTCCTTAATTGATTATTGCTGGGTTTATTAGAGTTCTTTGTTGTAACCCACAGACACCAACTCTGACCAACTTGAGCCAAAAGGGAACTGAATAGAAGCAAATGGGGGAATTCATTTGATTAAAGGGAGATGGACGAACCAGGCTCAGAATACAACATTTTATAATAATAAGAAAATTATTTTAATTAATAAATTATATAAAAGTAATAAAGTTAAAATCTAGTAGGTTTAAAGTGGGACCGTGTTAATATTTTTATTATATAAATAACTTTTAAAATTTCAAAACACTTTAAATCTCAAAGATAAATGTACAAAGCACAAAAATAAACACTTTACAAAGTAGGGAAAAACAATGAACCAATATATGAAAAATTAATCAGCCTCACTAGTAGTAAAAGAAATGTCATATAATAAGTACTACTTTTTCATTAACAAAGTTTTTTGTTTTTGTTTTATAAATGGTTAATTCTGACAAGGGTTTAGGAAAATTGAGTATTCTTATCCATAGTTGGTAAAATGTAAAATGGTATGAGAAGTGTCAGAAGCCTTGAAGATGTTTGCAATTGTATGAAGTCATTGACTTAGCAGTTACACTTTTAGGGATCTATCTTTTGAAAATAACTTTAAATACAGAAATGTTATGTGAAGTTTTATTTATGAAATAGTAAAATACTAGAAGCAGCTCACATGTGGGAAATGGTTAAGGATGTTATGGTACATCCACTTAGTACAATATTAAATAACCTTTAAATGTGAGCCTTATGAAAGTTAAATAATAATTAGAATTATTAATGTTAATATGTGGAGGGGAAAAAACAACAGTTGTCTGGAAGGAAATACACTCCGTTGTATCTTTGTTTCCTAGGACTTAGTTTCTTTGTTTCTTTCTACTTTTTCTGCAATTTTCCTAAATTTTCTATAGTGAATACATTTTACTTCTATAATAATAAGAAATATGAAAAAAATTCCAGCAGAGCCTATGTCTACTTTGAGCCAATTTTTCTTTAATTCTTATTTCCTAAAGGCAAGTACATCAGATGTGAATTTTCCCATCTTTCCTACTCTGCGCCTAAACGCTGGTCTCTCTATGTCGTCTTGGATGTTCTCTCCCTTTTCAAGGCTAACTGGTCTTCTCTGGAATGCTGCTCTGTCAATTTTCCTCAGTCTCCAGCATTTTCAATCTCTTCCTCTTCATTGGTTCATTTCCCGCAAGCAACACTATACACAGGTCTCATCTTTCTTGGAACAATCATTACTTGACCCTGTTGCTTTTAATGCTCACAATCCTTTTTCTCTTCTTTTTATCACCACACTTCCTTTCTTGCATTATTGTCATGGTTTTTTCTCCCCTACCTCTAATTCAGAACACATCCTGGAAGGTCACTAGAAAACCTTCTAGTTTGTATATATTAAAATGACACAGCGAGAAGGTCCTCCTACACCTGGTCAAGCCATCTCATCTTTCAGACTCTGACACTGCCATTTCCTGGTCATGTCACTTTAGGCTTCACTTCAGTGGAGCAGTACTCTGTGCATCAGTTTCTTTTCTTTTCTTTTTTTTTTTTTTTAAGATGTATGTATTTATTCATGAGAGATGCAGAGACACAGGCAGAGGGAGAAGCAGGCTCCCTGCAAGGAGCCTGATGCCTGACAGATCCTGGATCCCGGGATCACAGTCTGAGCCAAAGGCAGACGCTCAACCTCTGAGCCACCCAGGTGTCCCTGCATCAGTTTCTTTACTTGCAAAATGGGAGTAATATTGAAAACCTACAACGAAGGTGTCATGGGGAATAAATGCATTAATACATATAGTCCCTGCTTATCTACAGTTGGACTCTCCACAGTTTACTCATGGTGAACCACAGTCTGGAAGCAGATGATCCTCCTTCCGACCAGCTGGAAGGTCAATAGAAGCCTACTGCCAGGTTGCAGTGCCTACATCATTCAGCTCATGTCGTCTCATCACGCAGGTTTTTTATCATCTCACATCATCACAGGAAGAAGAGCAAGTACAGTACAATACAATATTTTGTGTGTGCGACCACATTTACATCACTTTATTACAGTAGATTGTTTTAATTGCTCTGTTTTATTATTAGTTATCTTACTGTGCCTTATTTGTAAGTTAAACTTCATTGCAGGTACATATGTAATAGGGAAAAACATTGTATTTACAGGGTTTGGTAGTATCTGCGGTTTCTGGCATTCGCTGGGGATCTTGGAACACATTCCTGTGGATACGGGGAGGGGAAACTACTGTGTACTGTATACTTCCTCTCAATATTTTTTCTATGTCCTCTTTTTTACAACCGTTCTGTGGCATTTGTGATTATTATTTCCTCCTTGAAATCCTCCATAACTTATGATACTACTTCATTCCTCTGTATCCTTTGATATAGTTTCTCTTTTGCCCCCTCTTTTTTTTCCCCAAAATGTAATCCTAGCCCTGTGCTTTTCTCTTGGTTTGCTCTCTCCCCTGAGTCTTATTATATCCTGGCTTTATCTATTTTCTCTATGTGCTAATTCTTGCTCTGACCAACATTGTAGGTTTGTACAACTCTAGCAAGTGCCATTTACATCCTAGTCCATGCAAATACCACCCCTCGCAGTTATGCAGTGCACAGCCTATGTGTCGGGGTGCTCTGACTCTGCTCCGACCTCTCTCCTTATGACTACCCAAATAAGTCAGATTGCATGTAAGGCATTTCCATTTCAATGTCTCATCATTACCTCCAATTTATGTGTGAAAAGTGATGGCTTTTCCTCACCTTTCTACTTCTATATAAAAAACCTCCATTCAACCAATCCTTAGCCCCAGATCCTAAATTCCAGGACTATATCCTCCCTACTAATGTCTTATCACTCATGCCAAATCAGTTTGTCAGGCAACTGAGTCCTGGTTTTGAAACCAGCACAGACCTAAGGGGAATGCTGGTTCCAGTAGAGCTGAGGCTGGAGTTCTGGGTAAGGCAAGGGGGCCAATATGAACCATAGTGACGGAGAGAGTCAGAGGTCAGAATCAGAGCAGTAGTGTCCACAGTCAAATGCAAAATGTGAGAGAGATGTGTACAAAGACAATGAGGCAAGGGATTGGTGTTGGAGACATCAGGAGTAAGTCAAAGCACAGAATGTAAGGCTGATTGAAAACTCAGGCTGTGAGAGGAGTGAGGTCTAACCCTGAATGGTACTGCTTTTAAAGCATAGGACTCATCCCTAGGGGCTTTTATTTTTTTTATAAAGATTTTTACTGGGACTTCTGGGTGGCTCAGTGGTTGAATGTCTGCCTTTGGCTCAAATTGTGATCCCGGGGTCCTGGGATTGAGTCCCACATCAGGCTTCCCACAGGGAGCCTGTTTCTCCCTCTCCCTATGTCTCTGCCCCTCTCTCTGTGTCTGTCACGAATAAATAAACAAATAATCTTTATAAAAAAAGATTTTTATTTATTTGAGGAGCGAAAACGAGTGGCAGGGGGAGTGGGAGAGGGAGAACAGACTCCCCACTAGTCAGGGAGCCCAACATGGGGCTGAATCCCAGGACCCTGAGATCATGACCTCAGCCAAAGGCAGATGCTTAACCAACTGAGCCACCCATGCACCCTAAGGGTCTTAAAAAAAAAACAAAAAACTGCCCTTTCCCCAATGCCATCCTAATTCACTGCCTTGGTACTGTTATTGACTATTGCATCTTTTGCTTCTGATTTTACCCCTCCCCTCACATTAGATCAGTTTTCTGAATTATCTCTGTCCTAGTCTGTCCAGGCTGCTATAACAACAATACCATAGGCTGGGTAGCTTAAAAATAGTATTTATTTCACCAAAAAAAATAAATAAATAAATAAAAAATAGTATTTATTTCTTGTAGCTCCGGAGGCTAGAAGTCCCGGATCAAGGTGCTGGCAGATTTGGTGTCTGAAGAGAGCCTGCTTCCCAGTTCATAGACAGCATCCACATGTCATATCCAGGAGCAAATAAACCCAGAAGAAATGCAACCTGCTGAATGCATGGAAGTACTGTGTTTGTCCACTTAAGACTATGTTTGAGAATTGGGCATGAGCAGCTGAGGCAAGCAGTGGAGTCCATAGGAAGGGCTCCTCAGTTATCCTAGATGGGGGGGTCCAAAAGGGGCAACAACCAAGTGAAAAAGAACCAGAGGGTTTATTTAAAGAGAAGCTGGTCAGAAGAACCAATATTCTGGATCAGAACAGTGTATGAGCAAAAGTAGGAGGAAAGGTCAGGTACCTCAGTGAGGGATTTCAGGGTGCCACTGCTCAGCTGGCTTGCACCATCACTGCAAAACATGCAGTGACCTTCAACATAAATGGCACCTAAGTCTGTGCTTCTCTGTAGGGCAGGGCACAAAACCACCCAGCTTGGGCTTTTTGTGCATTCTTTAGGCCATTTTCCTCCCTAAAGCAGGACTTATCAATACTTGCATGCCACAGGATGACGCTCATGGAGGTCAGGATCTGAATCTTTTAAGTAATCATGAGGCATATGGAAGGAGCAATATCACCACTGTCCAGGTGATGCTTTGTGGGATGCTTCCCTTTTATCACGTCCCTGCAGTGCAGTTTCCTGCCTTGGACACTCCTGGCTAAACTGTGGACTTGGATGGAAGCCAAGCAGCTGAGGGGGAGTCTATGTAAGATGGAAGGTGATGTTGCTCATGGGAAAACAGGTGGCTAATGTAATTCAGTTCATCTTGGCTCTTCTACCTGGATGATTTTCCATTTTTATCAGATTTCAATATCTGATATTTCGATATAATGGGATTGCTTTTTTTAGGTCTCAAACAGTAGCTCAAAAGGTCAGAAAACCATGTCATGATGAGGAATTGTATTAGAAGCAACACATGCATGATTTATGCCTATGAGACAATGTTGGTGTAGATATACAGACAACTGCATATATTTCAGGTCACCAAATCTTAAAACAGGCAAAAAGGATTTAAAAAAAAAAAAAAAAAAGAATATCCTTACAAGGATAACTAAAATGATGAAAAGGCAATGGTGGTTTTTATTATGACAAAGATTAAGCTCCATTCTTTCTGCATGGAGCTTGGCTGCAGCCTGTAAATCAAGAAACACTGGGAAGGCTAGGGCAAATACTGTTTTGTCCCTCGTGTCCCATGGTGCAGCCACTGAGAGTGCCCTAAAAGCCCGACAGAGGTCTTTTTAGTACACAGAAAGATAGGTGAAAATGTACATGTTAAGTAATAAACAAGACCTATATTGTTTCATGGGTTGTGCAGACTGAAAACATAAATATGTTTGATGAGAGCTTATAAACATTGATCGGGACGCCTGGGTGGCTCAGCGGTTGAGCGTCTGCCTTTGCCTCTGGAATTCCGGGATAGAGTCCCACATCGGGCTCCTGCATGGAAGCCTGCTTCTCCCTCTGCCTATGTTTCTGTGTCTCTCATGAATAAATAAATAGAATATTAAAAAAAAAACTTTGATCAATGACACATAATGGACAAATTAGGGTGATGTTTAAAAAATACTCCTGATATAGACTTTTGGGATCATGGAGAAAGATAAATCTGACGTTTTGGGTTGAGTAGGTCAGATATATGACCTAGTATGGCATTTCCTACATTATTTTGAGGAATCATTGTATCTCTAACATGGAAGTTGTGACCTTTCTTCTCACCATCTACATTTGTATTTTTACTCCCTCATTTTGATTCTTTTTTTTAAATATATACTTTTATTGGAGTTCGATTTGCCAACATATAGCATAACACCCAGTGCTCATCCCGTCAAGTGCCCCCCTCAGTGCCCATCGCCCAGTCACCCTATCCTCTCCCCTCATTTTAATTCTAAAACAAAGGGCAGTTAGGAACTGGTGTTCTGGTTCTTTTGTTTTATCATAAAATGATTTAAAATATATATAGTTCTTTATATCATTGTGATGGATTGAGGGAAGATGATCCATTGAAAAGTAATTGAAAATTTGTGTTTAAATGTGAGGATGGCCTGGTGGGACTTTGTTCAAAATGCTGAATCCAGGGCCCTTCTTAGTAGTCCCAAGTGAGATCCAGAAATCTTTGTTTTTAAGTCAATTCCCAAAGGATTCTAATGCACTTAGTCCTAAGACCATGGTTTGAGAAACATTGAAAAAAGAGGATTTCTTTAGCATTGTTTCTAATCCATATAGTGCCTTAGTGAGAATTGGATAAACAATTCTCCCCTCCCTCAAACACTTCATTTCCATCTGCTGGAAATTAAATATACAAATCTACAGAGGTGAACAGTGCTCCAGAGCTGTGCAGTGCACAGCCTGCACACATGTATGTGGCCTTGTTTTCTTTCAAGCTTTCAGTTTAAAGCTTAAGTATCCTTTGTGCACAGGAAGCAACAGAGCGCGAGTGCATCTGTCCCTGGCAGGAGGCCCTGGCAAGAGGCTTCTTATTCCCTCTTCACCCTTGTTATCATAATTGACTTCCAACCAAAGCATGGGCACAGGAGCGACACCTCAACAAAGCAGGGGGAGAGGAACAAAGAGGTAGTTTTAGGTTTTCAATGAAAAAAAAAAGTCTATAAATAGTAACAATTTATATTAATACTTAAAAAATAGTAACAAGATTGCGGGTTTGGCGTTAATTTTAAAAATAATAACAATAAAAAACTTCATGTCTGAGTCTCAAAAGAAGTTGCCACTTTTACTTGACATTTTGGAGTATTTGTCATTCTATGCTTAAGATTTCCATCTGCAAAATGGCCAATTTCAGTGCAGTTCCAAATACCTTACATTAAAGGCTGTATACAAACAACTAGCAGTTTACATTTCTAGACACAAGTATCTTTTCTGCAGTGCAAGTTTCATCAATATCTTGTCTGCTTTCTTCCTAACTGGCCTTATTTTCTTTCTTCTCCCTTCTCGCTTTTTGTGTTTCTCTCCTTCATTAGTGACACAAGTCACAAGCCATGTGGCAGTTTCCAAATGCTGTCACTCGTTTCATCCACTGTTCCCATCCCTTCGGTCATCACCTTAACCATCTGCCATCATCCTATGCTTGGATTACTGTGTTCAGCAATCCTTGGTGTGTGTGTGTCTCCAGAGCCGCCTTCTAATCTATTCTGGACGGTACAGACAAAACAATTTCCTAAAATAATTTTTCAGAGTGTCTTTTCCTTGTTCAAGAATTTAAGTGACCCAATCAATTGACCTCTACCTTACTTGCCCACCCTCCCTCTTGCTCCTTCCTGTCCTGTTGATTGCAGTAGTATCCGATTTTATCATTAGCTCAGTTCCTTTGCTCAAATGCTCTTCCTACGAAGACCTACCTTTGGGCAGAGAGTTTTTCATATATATATTTAAACACGCCCTTTGGGGGGTCGCCTAACATGGCCGTGCATCAGAATCACTGAGAAAGAAGGCTCTTCACCAGCCCTACTAAAGTGTCTAATTGGGTGGGTCTGAGCCCAGGGGCCTGGGCTCAGAGATGGTTTAATAGCTTCACAGGCAACTCGGGTTGTTTCACTCAGTGCTGGATATGCAGCAGGTGTTCAGTAATTACTGGAGCAGTGAATGCATGTCATCCCCTTCCTTAAAATCTACCGAAGGGGGGCTCCTGGGAGGCTCAGTGGTTGAACGTCTGCCTTTGGCTTGGGTCGTGATCCTGGGGTTCTGGGTTCAAGTCCTGCATCAGACTCCCTTCCTATGTCTTTGCCTCTCTCTGTGTCTCTCATGAATAAATAAATAGAATCTTAAAAAAGCAAAATCTACCTACGGCTCCTCAGAGCTCTTAGGATAAATATAGCACACAAGACTCTTCCTAATCTGAGCCTTGCTTGTAACTCCCTTGCTTCATCTTCCACCATTTTCCCCTATCAGCCTTTTCTGCCATCATCCTGAATATTTGTTCCCTAGCTTCCCACAGGGTCGATGTGCTCTTCTTATATTCCATGTCAGTATATGTGCTGGAGCCTGACCTCTCCTACTGGACTGTAAGCCTCTTGAGGATGGATCTCTCCCCATGCATCTTCATCTCTCCCAAAGTGCTAGCACAATATCTCACATATATTTGTTGCCTAGACGAATATGTATTACCAGTACTGTCACTAATACATACTTGTATGAATAAATACGTTTCTCTTTTCCTTTCATTCTTCGTTTTAGATCAAAACTTATTGTGGAATTTTCCTTCCTATTGTAAATTTCCTTTACATCTTTTTAAAAATGCCCCTTCAGCTGGAGTGTTGACGTGATTTTTAGTGCATAGTCTGTGTGTGAAAGAGTAAGTGAACCTAACACACAAAAATCTTTTCATTCAAATTACCATTGTTGAGGATATAACTGAGAGTGAAACAAATGAGGGCCCATAATACATTTCAAAATGTAATTATACTCGTGGTAAGCATGCAGACATTAAGTATATTTCCATTGAAATTTAGGAGAAGTTGTTCTTCAATGTTGCTTGACACCTAGAATAGCATTTCTCAAAGTGTGATCTAGGGACGACTCAGGATCCCCTGAGGTGTATTTCAAATGTAAAGGTCTGGCCCCACCCTAGACACCTCCCTGGTCAAAATCTCTAGGGAGTAAGAACCCAGAATGTGTATTTTTAACACAGCTCACACATGATTCTTACTGCCAGAGAAATTTGATACCCACCTGTCTAGAATTAAAATAAATGCTCCATTGCATTAATTTAGTATAGATAATGGCCTGATTTTAAAGCATATTCTTATTAATGAGAACTACTTAGGTGAAGATGTATTAAATTAAGGGCTAGTTTGAATACAAGTTAAAAGGACAAGATAAAAATCTCTTTGGTATTCATTAGAATGACATCTACAGCTAAGATTTTATGCTTCTCTTGAAATTTCTGAGGTACTTTCTCAGCAAGAAAATTTTTAGAAAGGTCCCATGGAACATATAGATATCTCAGCAGTCTTTTTGCAGAATTTAAAGTTTTCAAAATATCCTCTCAGGGATGGGAAAGTTACCATTCCTGAACCTTGGACTGTGTTGCTGACTTCTTTAATAATTCTGTCACCATTAAGGTATTAGGACCACTCTCCATTACGTAGTGTCACACCAGCAACAAGGGCAGGCAGTAAAAGATCCACTAAAATGGTTTTATAAACTTTTTCTGCAGCATTCTCTTTAAGGTTGTCTGAGTCTATTCTGACTGCCATAATGAAATACCGCAGTCTGGCTTGAACAACAGACATTTTTTTCCCTGCAGTTTTGGAAGCTTCTCCCGGAGAAGGTGCTGGCAAATTCAGTTTCTGGTGAGGACTCTCTTCCTAGCTTGCAGATTGCCACCTTCTCACTGTATCTTCACATGGCCTTTCCTCTGTGCTCACTGGAGGGTCATGGTGGGGAGACAGAGAACTAGTCTGGTGTCCCATCTCCTTTTTTTTTTCTATAAAGATTTTTTAGAGAAAGAGAATGGGGAGAGGGGCAGAGGAGGATGGAGGAGGTGAGCGGGGGGCCTATTGAGAGGCTCCAAGGCAGGGCTTGATCTCATGATCTGAGCTCCACTTGGGCTCATCTTATGACACTGTGCTCATGACCTGAGCCAAAATCAAGAGTCCCATGCTTAACCAGATGCCCCTCCCATCCCCTTCTTACCAGAACACCATTCCTATGGGATTAGGGCCCCTCCTTATGACCTCATTTAATTCCAGTTACCTCTGTAAAGGCCCTATCTTCTAATACAATCACACCAGTGGTGAGGGGTTCAATATGTGAATGGGAAGGGACATCATTCAGTCTATTCAAGGACGTTTTCAGAGCCATTCACCTTGTTATTCAGTCTCTCAACTTTAGGATGCACACATATATTCTATTCATTTCCGTAGAATTTTTCTTTCAATTTGGGCCAAAGAATATCAGTTCGTAGTGACCATAGGATATTTTTGGGATCAGCACTAGATTTATCTGATTTAGCTTTTTATGCTAGCTCATGTAGCTGAAGCCATAGTCTGAAAAGGCCCTGTTCTGTAGGCTTCTTCATGGTGAACCTTCTTTTGAATTCATGCGATGATAGAACGTTGGCCTACTCTAGGCACAGCTTACTATTTATCTGTCTCATAGAACACAGAACGGTGACATTTGCTTATGAGAATAACCCTGTCAGAGATAGTATTTGTGGAACATGTAGATATCTAAACCCAAAAGGGCCAGTTCCATGTTATTATCTGTAAATATAGTAAATCCGCCGTATCTAAAACTGTGCTATCCAATGGAATTATAATGTAAAGTTTTTAGTCACATTTAAAAATGAAAATGAAACAAGTTAAATTATTTTTAATGTATTTTACTTAAGCTATTGATTTCAACATATGATCCGTATTTAAAAGTATTGATGACATCTTTTTCATTGTTTCTGAAATACAGCATACAATTTAGCTTACAGCACATCTCAGTTCAGACTTGCCACATGTGGCTGGTGGCTAGTGTATTACACAGCGTGGATCTGAAGTATTTATATATGGCTATAAATCCCACAGTTTCAGAGGGAAGAGAAATCCAAGAGGTAGATTTTTTTTTTTAATTTGGTCATGTTAAATATATCCCTCTTGCATACATTTCCACACAGTAGGAAACTACTTCTGAATGTCTTTGCCCTTTGGTAGTGAGCATCTCTTTCAGGTGTCAATATTATGACTTAAGTTCCTCCTGACCATCAGTTAGTTAGGTGTCTGTTCTGATATGAATCATTTATTTGTCTACAGTGATGTAGAACTTTTTGTCATCTGCCATCACAGGCCAAGATGATAAAGGCATGCTAATTAGAGGAGCCATGTTTTCTAGTCTTAGCCCATCACTGTCCAAGGCAGGAACTTACTGAAAGAATTAGTACAGCTTCCAAAAAGTATCTGATGGCTCCATGGTAGCTTAGGTACCAGGAGATAATGGCTCCTTATGGACAGGCAGGTATTCGATTTAAATGGCTTTGAATTTTTATTCATTTTCCTGAATAATAAAACTCACCATCATTCATTACCCTTTGGGAGCAATGTAGGCTTTTCTTGATTTGGCTTATATACCCATTGTCCTAAGTAAGATTTTTAAATGTCAAATTTCAAAATGTAGCATGGATGATGTTAGGATTGATGAAATTCTTTAAGAGGGGCAGCTGGGGTGGCTCAGCAGTTTAGCACCATCTTCGGCCCAGGGCGTGATCCTGGAGACCTAGGATCGAGTCCCACGTCCAGTTTCTGGAATGGAGTCTGCTTCTCCCTCTGCCTGTGTCTCTGCCTCTCCCTCCTTGTCTCTTATGAATAAATAAATAACATCTTTAAAAAAAATTCTTTAAGAGAATATACTTCAACTGGACTCCTTGGCCTCTGTTTTGGGTGGAAACATGTCAATCTCATGCCCAAGTAGCTGCCTCTAATTCCTCTTTGTGTCTGCCACAGCTTCTAGCATTTAATAGGCACTCTACAGATGTTTTCTGAATGAATAAGAAAATATTTTATAGCTAGGTGTCGCAGCCTAAACTGGAGTATGTTTGCCAATTTTTTAAGGGATTGGAGTGGAGAATAGGGGTGCTTTTGTGTGTTTGAGGCCAGGAACCAAAGCAACAATGAGATGGAGGGGATAAGGTGACATCTATCATCCAGACCTGCCCAGAGACCAAGACTAAACTCTGCAACATGGTCATTCTCTCCATTTCCACATCTAAAGGGCATATAAAGAGCTTGGCTTCAAAGTAGGGAGGATTGAAGGTGTTACTGTGACACCTTGAAGGCTTTGCCAAAGGAGACTGCACTCTAGGCAAGTCACCTTCCTTCCTAAGGAGCAGAGGAAGTATCCTCGTGCAGGCTGTGGGGTCCACAGGAATTTGTAGAACTCATGATGGTTGTACAGAGGAGATTGGATGTAAAAGTAGGAGAGCACAGGCTCTTGAATGTATTGGAAACAGGACTAGAAGGACTACAGAAGGACTTCAGGTAGAGGGAGGTATTGGCAGGGTGCCAAGGTTCCACTGTTCTATGAAAGTTGATGATGCCCTCAAGCCACATAGGTGAGGCCTGGGACATTTAGTTTACAGTTCCAAAAAGTTTCAGGAGCTGAGCTAATGCTTAACACCCAGAACAACAACCTCTCTCTACTTGCATCCGTACTCTGAATTCCTCCTCCCTTCTCTTTCTCTAATCACGTAGACATTAAATAATTCATCACATAATTCATACTATGCCAGGTATTAAAAGGGGTATCAGAATATAGCACAAAAAAACCCCCAACAATCGTGACAACTTTTATTAGAGGCTAGTAGTTGTTGAGGAAACACTAAAGAGAAGGTTATTATTTTGAATAAAAGAAGCCTTTTAGAAGGATTGGCTATATATGGCTTGGTAAGTATATAATTAAAGATCCAGGGAGTTGTATAATTTTCTTAAAATCTAACTGTAGATCAAATGACTTAAAATTTTAGAATGTCAAACACTGATTGTCACAAATGAGGGAGTTCTTTGAACATCATATAATGCCTTTATAAAATGTGGGGCAGGAGATTTCAGGAATGTATACCTGAGCAAATAAGCTGGCAACTATTGAATTCTAAAAGAAGTTCAATTTTAGCACTAATGATATATTGAGCTGCTTGAATAACAAAGTTGCATAATACGCATCAGAAGAGCTATTAAATTACATCAATAAAACACACACACACACACGCACAGAGTCACATTTATATTTTTTGTGGTGGAATTGAGTATGGCAAAACTCGAACTGAGGGTACATTTTTCTAGTGAGGAATTGCCTTTGCTTCTGCCAGATGGCTTGGGGCATTGCTGGGCCAGAAGCATTTGGAACTTTCCTAGACCACACAAATTCATGTGCATACCAAACCCAGTGTAGACAGGTTTGTGCTTATGAATTCACCAAGTAAATTCTTTTCCCCTCACCCCATGATGAGGGCTGTGAGAGACAGCTTTCCTTTAATGGTTCTTTTTTTCCAACAGAGATTTTTTTTCTCTCTCTCTCTCTGTCTCTTACCCTCTCACTGTAGCCTTTCCAAGATCTTGGCTAGTTTTGGTAAAGGCCTCAATCCGGACTCTCTCCATTCTATGGTTTCAAGGTGTCCTCTCCCGTCTCCTGCTTTACCATTAATTGTAAAGCTTTTAAGTTCCCTTTATCGACAAATCTCTCACATTTGCTAGTGGTGATTTCCTTACCACACTGGTTTCAGCTTTATTTTTTCAATTTTGGTAACTTTGGATTTCTCTCTGTTGTATAGTTGCTTTGTGGACTTTGGCTAAGGTCAAGTGTGAATTTCCCTGTGTTGTACAAAGAGGCTTGAGGTGAACATCACTGACAGTATCTGGCAAAGGTTGTCAGCAGGTACATAAGCCCCCAGTGTCTCACTCTTTGGTGAAGAGGAAAGCTTAGTCTGTGGCAGGGTACACTGTGAGTCTCTGCCTCTCTTTAATTAATTAATTGATTGATTGATTAATTAACTTTTCTTTTCTATTTTTTAAAAGTAAGCTCTATGAGTAATGTGAAGCTTAAACTCATGACCCTGAGATCAAGATTCAGGTGCTCTACCAACTGAGCCAGTCAAGTGTACCTAGGTATAGAATTCTTGGTGGCAAGTTATTTCACCTCAGGCCTTTAAAATTATTATTATATGGATTTCTGTATAATATTCATATTATTCCCTGCCAGTCTACATTTTATCCCATTGTAGGTAATTTGTTTTCTCTCTGTGGTAACTCTGAATACTTATTCTTTGTATTATATGTTCCCCAAATTTCGCTATAAGGCATCTGGGTCTATTTGTTTTTATTTATCTTTTTTGGTATCTGTGATCCCTGGATCTTAAGAATCTTACACTACTATTCTTAGAACTCACATTCATCAGTTCTATAAAATTCACATCTGCTTTCTCTTTAAAGATTTTCTCTTGCCCATTCTTAATATTCTTTCATCTTGGAATCCCTGTTTGGTCCTTCTCATTCTTTTCTTTATGTCTGATAAGTAGGATGCCCAATCACCCAATTTGCTTATGACTAACGGGTTTCTGCGGATGTGGGATTTTCAACCAGGAAAGTACCAGACGGAACAGAATGGATTGTTCCCCTGCTCTTAACCTCTCGTATTTCCTATCTCTATAGTAGCTGCCTTCTCTTTTAATTGTTCCATGTCTTTCTTCTGATTTACTAATTGTCTCTTTAGTCGTCATCGTTAACAAGTCGTAGTATTTCTCCCTTCTCGAAATACTGTTTTTTCAAACCAACCACTTCTTTTTTATAGTTTCTCAATCCTTAAAATACAATTCGGATTTTTAATATCTTTAATATGATCATATTTTTACAGATTCTTGGCCTCATTCTGTCTTTACTGAAGCAGAAATTCTGGGGGGTGGAGCCCAGTAATCTGTGTGTTAGTAATCTGAGTAATTCTGATGCACTCTAATTGAGAACTATTGGTATCATCTCTTTAGAATTCAGTTTATTTGCAAACACCAATGTTTTTTATAGAGTGGGATCTTGTTTTCCATGTGACCACAGTAGGTTTTTGTGTATCGGAAAGCATTAACCCTCAACCTTAAGTTTCCTACCTCTCCAGTTAGAACAGGGATATTAGATTACCTTTATACTTCTCCTTCCTATTACATTGCAGCATGTAGTACTACTTCCCTTTAAAGATCTGGGTTGTTTTTTGTTTGTTTTTAGAAGAAGTCTTGTCATTTAATTTAATGGGAAAGTAAAGACTTTGGAAGTTAACCCTTCTTTTTTTATGTAAAAAAGATGAACACCATTACTCTTAATCTCTTTTGCATTTTTATTTAGTAAGCAGTAGTTGAATCTTTGGATCTTTTTCTACAGATCAAAGATATAACCCTGAGATTTATGGCTTTACTGTCATAAGTACTGATGAAAACTAAGCTATCCTGGAGCTGCCTCTAAAGTGTAACAGTCCTAACTAATTGTCAAGAGTGTTTCTCCAGCAATTATTTCTCTGTGTAAAATGTTTTGATGTTGTTCTCCCTTTAGCAAACATGTATTTATCACCCTGTGCCAGGTACTGTGCAAGATGCCAAGAATACAGCTATAACCAGGACTGACATGGTCCCTCTCACTACAGAGCTTAGAGGTTGGTGGAGAGATAGACAAGAGCGCAGGTGGTTACAATACAGCATGATAAGTATTATGATAGGTGAAATAAAGGGCACTATTGGAAGTGCTCTCAATAAAAATGCAACATAACTGCTGTCTGAGTGATTTATTGCTCCTGATTATAAAATACGCTCACAAGATAGAAGCTAACTCCTACTCATCCTTCAGGAGATAGCTCAGGTTGTCATGTCCTCACATCCTCCAGGGAGTCTTTCCTGCCACCCTCACCAACCTGTCCCCCACATTTGAGATTAGGGTCATTCCTACATTCTCCCTTCAAATTCTGCATATATTTCTCTTACAGTACTTCTCACATTACATTCCAAAGGTCTATTCAGATGTCTCATTCTGCTGTACTCTAAGCTTTTAGAGGCCAGGTCTAGAATTGTCTTTGCAATTGTAACAGTGCTGCTAGTACTCGTACCCTTTTGTACTCTTTTTATTGTGTGATTTAGGTTTGCCTTTCCACTATCGATCAACACCTTGAAAAAACTGCAGTTTTAAAAATAGATTTAATTTATTTTATATTAGAGAGACAGAGAGAGAACATGAGCAGAGAGAGACCGAATCTCAAGCAGACTCTGCACTGAGCATGGAGCCTGATGTGGGGCTGAACTCTGAGATCATGACGCGAGCTGAAACCAAAAGTCAGATGTTTAATTGACTGTGCCACCTGGGCATCCCATAAAAAATGCACTGTTTAGAAATTGATATTTTAAAAAAAACTCTTTTCACTGCTAGGAACATAAACTGGTTATAATCCTTTCCCCAATAGTGATATTTCTATAGAAGATGTACTTTAATATTACCTCAAAATCAGGATCAGTGGTTGTGTCTCTGGAGAACAACTTAATTTCTAAGGGTGAGGGAAGATGGTAATGAAAATATTATCTGGAAGATCATCCCAACGTCTCTTAAAAAATAAGGGGATACTGACAACATGTAGCAGTGATGGCCATAGCATTCCTTTGGAGAAGTATGGGGGACAAAGTATATATCAAATAGTCAAAGTTGGCGACTGAAGTGAATATTTCCAATTTCTCTGGCCATCGAGCATTCAGAACCTCTGTATTTCAGGGAGATCCTTCACTGTGTGGGTCTCGGTAAGAATCAGCGCCCTCACTCCTGTCTCAAAGCCCAATTAGCATCCCCTCTTCCCATGCCAGCTAAGAGTGGATTCTGAAACCTGAGTTTGGCCAATCAGATTTGGGAATTTGAATCTGAAGTGAATCACGTGAATAGGTAAGGAGAGTTAAAATATGTTCCCAGTGGCCAGTGTTTCCTGCGTGGCATCTGGCCTGATCTACCTGTGGTGCGTTAACAAAAGTATCCTAGCTGAAGCTGGACGTGACCTTGTGGTGTTGACCATCGCTTGCCCTTAGCTCCTGCCTGTTTCCCCCCACCCCCAGCCTGGTTCTTTAGTCTTCCTGTTGATTCTATGAGCTATTTGAAATTCTGCCAATAAATTCCTTTCCTGCTAAAATTAGCCAGTCAGTTTCTATTGCTCGTGACCAAGAGCTTCATCTTTATACTGCTTTGTTCAAAGCGCTTTGTGCTCACTGAATAAGTAGTTGTTGAATGACCAAGTGGCTCTCGGGTTTTATATCTTGCCCTCGCAGGTTTTCTGTGTGACTATACTCCCGATTTTATTCGACATAGGACAGAAGAGCAGTTATTTTATGAAATATTAATAAATATTTCCTGGAATGTATATGTTCTAAGAGACAAGTGATACCAATGAAAGATTTGTGGTGCAGCAGAAACGTAGGGGGCCTCTGGCACGATCATGTGGAGGTTGGGAAAGCAAACAGGATTGAAATCCCTAAACCCATCCTAAGCCAAATCCCTCCTCCTAAGGGAAGGTCAGCTTGTGTTTCAGTCTGGTATTTGTTCACTGAGCCTTATCCACAGTGAAACCTGAGATGGCAAGCCTCCCAAAGGCTTTACTGGGCCCTAAAAGCTTATGCTCAAGCCTCAGGTTGTGAGGGTATGCTGAGAGGGCTAAAGAGAGCTGTTGCCTTCAGGATTTGAGGCTTGCACGTTTTGTACTCTAGGAATATGGGTGTATTGTGAAAAGTTTTTGTTGCTTTATGTTCTTTCTTCTTCTTTTTATCCTCTTCCCTATTGCACAGCACAAGTTAGCTATTTTTAAAGGTTTTGGCGATTTCTTTTGTTTTAAATTTTATATCTTATCATTGTATTACATTTATTTATGGAAAGTTTTGTCTCTGATAACGTGATATTGTTAGTTTACTTTTGATCTTCCAGACACTATGGGGCTTTTTATCGAAAATTATTCATGTATTGACTGTATTCGTAGATTTGGTGATGTAGGAAAACTTATTCAAAGTGGATCTAAAATGGTTGAATGCTTCTCTCTGAAATTTGCTGATTGTAATTGAAATATTCTTCTTTGGTAAAGCTTGCCAAGTGTCAAAGCAATACTGATCTTACATGTAATTTACATATAAGTCACATATTATCTACCTATAATTCATGTGTAGTTCTTTTCACAGCTCTTGTCGTTTGGTACTCAGAATAGCAATCTATAATAGTGTTTCTAAAAGCATCTAAGAAATGTTCCATCTTGCATGCATAAAACATTTAAATTTAGCTTTCATGTGATTCTTAGGTATTATGTTTTAGAATAACATTATAGAATTCTGTGGTTGTTTTGCTATTAAAGCATTCTTTTTTTTTTTTTTTTTTTTTTATTAAAGCATTCTTAACTGATTTCCATATCAATTGATTCTATGCCTTGTTGTAATGTAAATAACCCCTAAAGATCCTGTAAACTAGTGTTTGCTCTTTGGTAAACAGCTCTATCAGTGACTTTCAAAGATGGGGCAGGCTTATCAATATTATCAATATCAATTCCTGCCAGATTGCTTCCACATCTTTTTTCTTGAGAAAGCTTTGGTTGATTTAGCCTTTAACCTTCCTCCCACAATCAGATCTATAGAGCCTCATAACATGCTCAAGCTCAAAACTTTTCTGTGTATTTGTCTGGGGTCTTACTGATTAAAAGCTCTAAATTCCGTTAAGGCAAGGGCCCTGCTTGTCTTCTTCTTGTATTTCTAGCACCTAGTACAGTGCTTGGCATATGCTATATTCTCTATAAGTTTGTGAAAAGAATGGATGAACATTAATAGGCTAAACAGTTTCCATCTTTCACAGAAAGCCTGTATGAATGTGGACCTACAGTGATGGTTAATTTTGTCAGCTTGACTGATCTAAGAGATGCCCAGATAACTGATAAAAATTACTTCTGGGTGGGACTGTGAGGGTGTTTCCAGAAAGATTAGCTTTTGAATCCATAGCCTGAGTAAAGAAGATCACCCTCATTATTGTGAGTAGACATCATACAATTGGTTGAGAGCCTGAATAGAACAAAATGGTAAGAGAAGGGCAAATGTGCTCTCTCTGCTTGAGCTGGGACATTCATCTTGGTCATTAGCCCCCAGTTCTTGGGCCTTTAGACTCAGACATGAACTAACGCCATTGGCTGTCCTGGTTCTCAGGCTTCAGATCTGAACTATAACTATACCACTGGCTTCCTGAGCCTTTCTTTGGCTGGTAGGCAGTACCGTCTTCGTAATCCTGTGAGTCAGTCCCTCATAATGATTCTCTTTCTACATATCTATATATACTCTATGGGTTCTGTTTCTCTGGAGAACCCTGACTAATACACCCACCTATTTGAAACATGGGTTTCTTTGAAGCCTCCACTTTACTTTAGCCTGGCTCCTTTCCTCACAGCCTGGAACTATTGCTAGCATCCTCCTAACTCCAATCCTCTAGTGCCAAATTTAGATCATTTTACTTCCCTATCAAGCAAAAATTTTCTGGAGTTGGTTCTATACCAACTCATCTGTACCATCATCACCATCTTTTTTCTTAATTCTCCATGTTCATCTAGATTTTTGGTACTAATAAAGGATAGTTGGAAGAAAGGCAAGCAGGGACAAGGGGTCCCCACTCTAAAAGGAAATCACTCTTAAAAGGATTTTACACCACCCTGGAAGGAGCCCTCCACCCTTTCCCAAGAGATAGGTAGATGACAAAAACCTGATTGCGTGACAGGCTCAAGGAGGGTTAATCGGATTAAAACAGCCCACCAACAATCTCATAAAACCACCTAGACTTAGAAACTCCCAGGGCAACCCTTTCAGGTCTCCTCCCTCTTCGGAAGCTTTGTACTCTCAATAAACTTTGCTTTGCTGCCCACCACTCTTGGTCTGGTCTACCTCTTCATTCTTCAAAGCCAGGTGACCGGGATCCCTGGGTGGTGCAGCGATTTGGCGCCTGCCTTTGGCCCAGGGCGCGATCCTGGAGACCCGGGATCGAATCCCACGTCGAGCTCCCGGTGCATGGAGCCTGCTTCTCCCTCTGCCTATGTCTCTGCCTCTCTCTCTTTCTCTCTCTGTGACTATCATAAAAAAAAAAAAAAAAAAAAAAGGGCCAGGTGACCGAGAAATGTGGGCACTAAGGGAAAAGAAATGTTGTAATAGTACCATCCTGACTCCTGCAGAAATTCCAAGGTCTTCTTGAATGACCCATTGACTACGATGTTTTCAGTTCTGTGGTCTATTCAATGCTTATGGCTTCACTTCCATTCCATTTCAGCAGTTCACCTTGGATAGATGTCATGGGCCTTGTCCTCACCTGGAACTCACTAATACATATACCTGAAAGCTCACACATCCATCTCTCCTCCAAACATATCCTCCTATTTACCAGCCATCTGTTTTTACAAGTCTACTCTCTTAATGGTAATCTTAGTCCCTTGATTTCTCTGCTTTTTCCAACTCCATTGATGCCTTCTTAGCATCATTTCCTTATCATCCTGAACAGATCCCATGCATCTCATTTCTAGCACTCTTCTACCAATGATCTTAATTTATTCTACTCCTTCAGTTCTTCTTTACTAATCTGCTTTTTTTATACTTCTTCATCCAAGCAGGATGAATCGTACTGGAAAAAAACAGCAACGCCAACAATCATACACAGTGTAGGAAGTAGTACCTACACAAATATGGGAATCCAGTCTTAGGCCCTCAAATCCTATATATGCTTTCTCAGCTTCTCTCATTTCTTTTAAAGACAATTACAAAATTTTATGTATGTTTTTAAGCCCCTCTCTGCACCTTTAGAAATGGCTATGCTAACTGCCCATTTCACAGAGAAGATGCAAGTTACCCAAAATGAACTTTCTTCAGGTCCTACTCCACTGCACTTCTCTCCTAAATACAAAGACATCTTCTCTATTATCACTACGTCTTTCTCCTTTGTCCTCCTTCCAGGTGGTCCAAATTAGTACTCGAGACTCAACTTCTTCCTTTTTCCTTGGGGGCTGTGTTGCCTCAGTTTATCTCCTCTTTCCTTTCAGTTTTTGCACTTGACTAATATACTGGATCGAACCACACCCACTAGAGAAGTGAAATACCAATGTACCCTTCCTTGCCTCTGATTCTCTGCTACCTGCCACCCTATCATTTGCCTCCTTTTTCTTCATAGAAAAGCTTGAGGTCGGGATCCCTGAGTGGTGCAGCGGTTTGGCGCCTGCCTTTGGCCCAGGGCGCGATCCTGGAGACCCGGGATCGAGTCCCACATCGGGCTCCCGGTGCATGGAGCCTGCTTCTCCCTCTGCCTGTGTCTCTCTGTGTCTCTGCCTTTCTCTCTCTCTGTGACTATCATAAATAAATTAAAAAAAAAATTAAAAAAAAAAAGGAAAAGCTGGAGATCTTCACTTGCTTCTCTTGTTTTTTTTTTTTTTTTTTAAAGACTCATACACTTTGTAATCCATTGGAAACAGACTTAGACCATCACCATAATATCAGAACTGCTCTTGCTAAGTGATCAGTGTCTTCTTAATTTCCAAATCCGATGGTCACTTTTCAGTATTTATATTCCTTGACTTGTTTATTTTTTTTAAATATTTTATTTATTTATTCATGAGAGACACAGAAAGAGAGAGAGAGGCAGAGACAGAGGCAGAGGGAGAAGCAGGCTCCATGCAGGGAGCCCGACTGGGACTTGATCCGGGGTCTCCGGGATTACGCCCTGGACCGAAGGTGGCGCCAAACCGCCAAGCCACCAGGCTGCCCTTGACTTGTTTATTTTTGATCTTGCTAACCACTCTTTGGGAACTCTCTTCTTGGTGTTTTATTATCTAGTCTTTCCTATCTCCCTAATAATTCTTTTAGAATCATTGTGGGCTCTCCTACCTATTTCTAAAATATTGATGGTCTTTAAGTTTCCACCCTCACATCTCTTCTTGCTCTATATTATCTCCCTTGAATAGTGTCTTCTGTGACCATAGCTGCAACTGTCACCTGAATATTAATGATATTCCCAAATACAAGGAAGTGACTTTTTCTAAAGGGGTGGGGATCTAAAGTCAATGTGAAAGGCAAAAATAGAGTTAAAATTGCGTTTGAAAAATCTCATCTAAAATACTATGTACATGATTTTGAGTGTATATACTATCATCAGTCAAGAAATGATACACAGCCAGTTTTCTCCTGCTATTGGAACAGAAGGTTGTTTCTTGAGTTGAACACCAGATGAAGTTGTTGGCTTGCATTTAGGGTCCATGGTATAAGAAAAATGTATTTTTCTGTTTTGTTTTGTTTTGTTTTTTTGCCAAGCATATAGAGTTAATATGGCTTAGGTAAGTATGGGAGATAATTTCACTATATATATTTTCAGACTGACTCTTTCATTTAAATACCAAACTGCCTATCAAATATCACCTTTTGGATATACCAATACAGATTTGTTTTAGTTAGATTTCTGAAAGATGAAGATATCACATATTCGTGCACTGCTTAGCAAAGACAAGGGTATAGCCCACATGCAGAGTGTTTTCATATCATCTGGGTTGATGTTCTTATTCTGGGCGGATGTCCTCTAACATTATACAGTCTGGCTAGAGCCATAGGCAGTTTTGGATTAGTGGAATCTCCAGACCAAGTATCACACAAGTCAGTAAACTCCAACTAAACAGCTTTATTGAGACTAATGGAATTCATAAGCATCTGGGAAGGCAATGCAATTCTTTAACTGGTCTTTTAAAGTGCAATACTCCACCCAATGGCTGTTACATCACCCTATAAGACCATCTTCAGAAGACCATCATGACCAATCAGCTAAGTGGAATATCAGCATTTTCCCATTGATGAGACTGAACATCTCACTATTACAAGTAGGGTGTATGCTGTGTGTATTAAGAACCAATATCAGGGGCACCTGACTGGCTCATTTAGTGGAGGGTGTGACTCCTGCTCTTGGGGCTGTAAATTTAAGCCCCCTACTGGGTGTAGAGATTACTTAAAAATAAATCTTAAAAAAAAAAAAAAAAAACAATATCTAAGCCAAGTCTGTATGGCAATAAATTTTACCTCTTCTTTATTACATACACCAACAGCATAAATAATTAAAAACATCATAATACAAAGCAGTCAAACATTACATCAAAGATGTAGCAGCACTACTCAACTGTGGCCTGTTTCATCAGACATGTAATATTTATCCTCTTTCTTCCTATCATTATTCATGTTCCATAATATGCCTCTTAACATGTCTTGAGTATATATAGAATAAGGATGCCTGTTTATATCCTTCTACTATCTCTGCCTACATAATTATACTATTAGCCCCTTAATCTGAGGAAGATTAAATGGTGAAAAGACATTCTCATGGCCATCACTGATTTGCAGAGGGTAGGATATTGTACATTTGGAATGTCCCATTATCATCCTTTGTGGCCATCACATTTTGGCTTTTCTCCCTTTGAAGTTGACTTTTTTGTCTCCATTGTTATTCCTTTTACAGAACAACAGGACATAATTTACATCCAGATAACATTCTTTTGTGTCAAATATATATCCAGTAAAGGTAATTTTGTAAATCATTGGTTCTCACCTAAAAATTGCAGACATCAATTTTAATTTTTTTATTGGAGGTAGCATTCTTTATATTTATTATAAAAAGTAACACATTGGTGATACATTGTCTTCTAAATCTGAAATATCAAAAAAGTATGAAGAAAAGTCATTCATAATCCCTTTACCTAGGGATAGCCATTGTTAATTTTTAGTTGTAAGTAACCCTTTATTATTTTTCTATAGGACCATAAATGAAGTTATACTTTAACATATTGTTTTGTACCTGGTCATCTTTCTATGTTAGAAAACACAGACTATTGATTATACTAATGATTGTATTATTCTCTTACCCCACATATCAATCTCATAAATTTGAAAATGTGTATCTTTTTGTTTTCCACACCCTGTAAAGGTAGGATTATTACTAATTCCATTTCATAAATAAATAGATCCTGAGGCTCGGAGAGGGTAAGTGACTGCTTGAAATCTACATATCAAGTAAGTGGCAGAAATAGAGCTTGCTGTATGACCTCCTGACACCAAATTGGTACCCTTTCCACAGCGTGCCTCTCATCTCTCTAATGGAGATAATGCAGATGAGGGGGCCAAGCAAATAATCATTATTGTTATTTATTTTAAGAGGCAGCCTAAAAAGAGTCATTGCCTTGGGAGCAACTTCTGATTTGGTCTGAATCTAGGGCAGCTTTGTGAATTAAAATTGCACAAAGCCTTCCAGGACTGCAGGCTGAACTTGTTTTAATGCAAAACATCGTTATAACGCACATATCAATATGCAATCAAATCCTACAATCAGAATTAATTCCTGATCAGTAAACATAGCCATAGAACATTAAAGGAAACAGGTCATTATTGAACTAGGACATTCAAGTCCTTGTGAGCAAAAAAGACAGACCCTATGTATGTACATTGATCTTGTATCATTACCCTTCCGCTATTTTCTTTGCTGGGTGATAAGTGGTGCAAAATCTAGTGGGGGAGAACATCTTGCTCTGTAGTTCTAAGGAATCTAACCTGTGCTCAGAAGGCACAAGGAGTTTGAACCAAAAATTCTGAAGAATTTGAGATTCTGTAATTACTTCTTTACAAATCAATGGATTCTGGATATAGGGTGCTGCAAATAATCCTGTTTGACTTTTTCCCCACAAAGTCCAAAGGTGAGGCATATTCTTTCATCAATGATAGTTTGCTATTTATCTACTTTCTCATTTACCTTTTCTTGGCCTCACATCATCTTAGTCAAGATTTTGGTTTGCCTGAGCAGCTGTCCTGGTATGCCTCCAAAGACTCTGGACTGCCTTGAAGGCCCTGAACATTTCAGTAAGACCTGGGAAGGAAGACTACAGTGAGAATTTATTCCTACTGGATTCCCGAATGCAAATTGCCAGGCCTCTGTTAAAATGTAATTTTTAGAGAAAGTAAAATTATGACTTCCAAACACATAGAAAAATGAATATAGTTAAAGACATTTTATTCATGTGGTATCAGGGAGCCAGGAAAAATGGGACAGAACTGATTTTTCCATGGGTAAAATGGGGGAATCAATTAAAATCACTACCAGA
Organism: Canis lupus dingo; assembly: GCF_003254725.2. Classification (NCBI taxonomy): domain Eukaryota; kingdom Metazoa; phylum Chordata; class Mammalia; order Carnivora; family Canidae; genus Canis; species Canis lupus. The sequence goes on along the minus strand of NC_064245.1, from coordinate 25,351,431 downwards.
CAGGACAAAAGTTACGTATATCTGTCAATTACCTACAATTTACAAAGAGCAGCAAAATGTCTTAAAGACGCTGAATGAGGCTAGTAATGATAACCCAGAAGGATATGCTATAGATATGCATAGTTTTTTCCTGTACTTCCCCAAAATAAAAGAACAAAGGGCCTTCTCAGCCAATTTCAGTAGGAAAAAACAAGCAACCTGAGTAGTATTAGATCACCGCCAGACTGACCCTTTTAGAATTCTGAATTCACCTGACAAATTTAAAACAAAAATTTTGGTTCCTAAGTGTCCTCAAGATGCTTGAAAGATAAAAATGTCCAAATTAGAATATTAGAAAAGAAAAACTAAATATCAAAATTCACTAAAATATCCCATCCTTTATTCAGACAGTTCAAATTGGATTATTTCCTGAAATGTGTTATACCCTTTATAATACAAACTAGACTCTCAAGATCTTCAAAATACAAGCACAGTTATCCAATTCTACTGTTATGCTATACATTGTTAGCTACAGCATTTTGCTGCTGAGATTTTTTTTTTTTTTAAGATTTTATTTATTTATTCATGAGAGACACAGAGAGAGAGGCAGAGACACAGGCAGAGGGAAAAGCAGGCTCCACGCAGGAAGCCCAAAGTGGGACTCGATCCTGGGACTCCAGGGTCACGCCGTGGGCTGAAGGCAGGTGCTCAACCACTGAGCCACCCAGGGGTCCCCTAAATGATTATTTAAAGCAGCTTTATTTATACTAGCCAGAAGCTGAAAACAACCTAAATGTCCTTCCTAGATAATGGATGTACAAAATGTGGTATATTCATGCAGTGGAATACTGATCAGCAATAAAAAGGAAATAATTACTGACAAATGCATCAATGAATTTCAGAAACATGCTGGGTAAAAGAAGTCAGACACATATGTGCTTTACGTACTGTATGATACCATTCTCTAGAATTGGCAAAACCAGAGTGACTAATCTAGAGGAAATGAGTGGTTGCTAAGGGTCTGAGGGTGGAGGAAGTGATTAACTGTAAAGGGGTAGTAGGTCACTTTTTGGGATGATAGACATGTTCTTTATTTTGACTGTAGTAATAGTTACATGGGTGCATCTGTTTGTCAAAATGTACTGAACTATAGACTTAAAACGGTAGCATTTTATGTAAATCATATTTAAAATGTTGATGATAAAAATAAAACAAAAACCCCCAAAATATGTATGTACTGCAGGTGTACTAAAAATAACAAATAGGAAGTGGCGTGATGGACAGTTTGAATCACCCTGCTGTGGTTATTGTCTCTGAAACCTCATTCTTTGATATGGACTGTTTTTTTCTTTTTTTTCAGTGTCATTAAAAAATAATTAATGGACTTTATTTCTTAGAATTGTAACAGAATTCTCATGTATGCATTCAGTTTCCTCTTTTATTATCATCTTGCCTTAGTGTGGTACATCTGTTATACCTGATGAAGCAGTATTGGTAGATTGTTACTTAAGTCCATAGTTTATATTAGAATTCATTCTTTGTGCTGTATAAGTTTATAGATTTTCACTAAAGCATAATGTCATATACTCACCATTTCAGTATCAAAAATGATAGTTTTGTTGTCCTAAAAATGCTGTACGCTCCACACATTCCTTCTCCCAAACTCTGGCAACCACTGATCTTTTTACTGTCTCTATAGTTTTGCCAAACTATAATTTTCTTCTTTCACTTTTTTAGATAAATGCTATGTACAAACAGGTTTATGTTTCTTATTTCTGCCATCCAATCAGATTACCTCTCCTAACTTTTTTCTTTTATATAATTTATCTTTCCCTGAGAACCTCTTGGAGGATGGTGAAAGAGATGTGCCCTCTATAAGCTGCAGCAGAGAGAGCTATTTCTCCCCAATATCCATTCTGCCCTTCTTCCTTTTAATAATAAAATAATCCCATTCTGTCAAGGTTTGACTGAACCCTGGGCTACTTAGCTAGAGACTGCATTTCCTACCTTCCTCGTATCTTGGTGGCCCATGGGATATGAGTTTTCAATAAGTACAAGTGATACGAACTGACTAGAGAAAATAAGACATTTACCATGTAATTTTAAAGATTTTTAGTTTTAGTTTAGAGAGAGAGAGAAAGCATATGAGCAGAAGAGGGGGGCAAAGGGAGAGGGAGAGAATCTTCAGGCAGACTCCCCACTGAGTGGGGAGCCCAACCTGACCAGGGATTGATCCCAGGACCCTGAACCAAAACCAAGAGTTGAACGCCTAAGCAACTGAGCCACCCAGGTGCCCCTACCATGCAGCTTTAGACTTGTGTCCCATTCTTGGACCATACTCCTTAAAGGTTATTGTGAATTAATATACATCTGATGGACAAACTATGAGGTTAAGTAAAGGAGTGGTCAAGGGAGCTCAAAGGAGAATCAGGGGACTGTGGATTTATGGGAGCTAAGGGAAGCAAGACTTTGTAGATGTGATTAACATGATCAAATAAAACTGAGAAATCCAATGAAACAAGGAATGAAAGGGAATTGATCGTTAGTCCCAGTTTTCATATCTATAAAATGGTTATCTTGTGTGGTTATTATATGGTTAGCTAAACTCAACTAAGCTTCTGGCTTATGGTGGGTTCTCAAATTTTAGCTTCCTTCTCTTTTTGTGATCAATGTATTGTTTTACTCCACAAATACTTATTACTAGTGAGGAACTCTGCCAGAGGCTGGCTATGCACTGACGACAGACCCTGCCCTAAAGCACTCTGAAGTGTTGTAGGGTAAACACCTAAACAGGCCAGGGCTGTTTCTTGTTAAGAGTGATATGATGAAAAGAAGTATATAGAAGTTACCTGATTTACCTTGCTCTGTTTCTTTGGTTTTGGCAGGTGGATTATGACACTTAAAAACATCTCAGGTGCAAAAAACTTTTTTTTTGTTAACATGGTATCATTGATGCATGAAAGTGTTTCTAGATTATTGGATACGATGCCAAGCAATGCATTATTTCTTTTTTTTTAAGATTTTATTTATTCATAGAGATGCAGAGAGAGAGAGAGAGAGAGAGAGAGAGAGGCAGAGACAGGCAGAGGGAGAAGCAGGCTCCATGCAGAGAGCCTGACGTGGGACTCGATCCCGCGTCTTCAGGATCACGCCCTGGGCTGCAGGCGGCGCTAAACCGCTGCGCCACCGGGGCTGCCCCATTCTTATTTCTGTATGTGAGTTTTATGGCTTTTGAGGAACCGTTTAAAGTCGAAGGAAATACCCATTCACTAAAGTTCTCACTCAGAACTCACTTCCTTGTACAAAAAAAAAAAAAAAAAAAAGCTGGTGAATTGTTTTTAATTGGCAACTATCGAATTCATTTATATTCACAGTTACTCAAACATGTTAGGAAGTTCACTTACTAGCCCTATCTTTTGAGTTTTATTTTACATGCAGTAAAATGTATCCCTGATATGAATTTTGTCCAGCAAAAAACGGTGTCATCAGGGTACACCCGGGTGGCTCAGTGGTTTAGCGCCACCTTCAGCCCAGGGCGTGACCCCGAGGTCCCAGGATCGTGTCCCACGTCGCGCTTCCTGCGTGGAGCCTGCTTCTCCTTCTGCCTGTGTCTCTCATGAATAAATAAAATCTTAAAAAAAAAAAAACCCAAAACGGTGTAATCATTAACACAATTAAATTATCGAACAGTTCCATCATTCCCCCCTCCCTCAAATTTCCTTAAGCTCTTTTTTAGTCAACCCCTTTCTCTGGTCACCATTGATCAGTGCTCTGTCCCTTTTTAAGCACTTTTTATCGTGAAATGATTACAGACTCACAAGAGACTGCAAAAATAGTGCCGAACCTCACGTATCTGTCACCTCGCTTTCCCCAGGGGTGACCTCTTACGTAACTGTGGTACAAGATCATAACCGAGCCCCATGCGCTTGAAAGCAGGTTTTCCTTTCACGTCTTCAACTCACCACGCTTTTTTTTTTTCACACAAATTTAATTCTGTTGTGTTACAAGGAGCAGAGCTAGTTTCCCCTCAGATGTCGGCTGTTGCATTTTCAGTCTTTCAGCTCGATTACCCCTGTTACTTCTACGTTTTTCTGTGGTCTTTACCCCACAGTCGCCCCCCCATCCCAATTTTTTTTTTTTTTTCCTGAGGTACGTGCCCCAGAGGGTACTACTGGAACTCTCGAACTGCTACCGTCTACCTGGGTCCTTAGGTCAAAGGAGGGAGCCGTGTTTGTGACTGGTGGCTGAGGCGCTTACAGGAGTTTCAGCGCGTGCACGGACGCCGGCCGGCTCGGACTCCAACCTCGGAGAAGGTTCTCGCTCCGCCCCGTCTCCAGCAGTCACTCACTGGTTTTCCAGGTATGTGGCTATTTGTTGGGAGGACAGGTGGCGACGCCGCAGCCGCTCGCCCGCGGCACCTGCACGGGCGGCCGCCCTCGTGCTCGCGGGGCGCGCGGCCACGGCTCGCTTCCGGCGGCGCTGGGCTGGGGGGCGGGGCCTCGGCTCGCGGGGGCCGCGGCTGCCGCGAGGCCACGCCCCCTGGCCCGAGTCCTGCGCGCGCGGCCCGCGACGTCAGCCCCTCCCCCGCGCGAGCCAGGCCCCAGGGGGCGCGGGAGGCGCAGGTGCGCATGCTCCGCGTCGGTCGCCGCGGCGGCTGTGGCGGAGGGAGGGCCGGGCCTGCCCGCTGGGGGCCGTCGGCGCGTTCGCTCCCGTCCGGTGCTGAGGCGTCCGTGGCCCCCGGGAGCCCGCCCGTCACCCCGCGCCCGGGCCCGCTGGCCGGACGGCCGCTGGCAGAGCGCTGGGCACCGCCCCGGCTCCCCTCCCCCAGCCCGCGGCCCCGCCTGCGCTAGGCCGGCGTTGGGGTCAGGGGCCGAGCGGAGCGGGGTGAGTACTCGCGCGGCCCCCGTCGGCCCCCGTCGGCCCCCGTCGCCCGCGCCGCACGGTCCTCCCGCCGCCGGCCGGCAGCCAGCCCCGAGCCCCGAACAAAGACCCGGAGGCGGGGCCCCGGAGCGGGCTGCCGGGGCGGCGGGGTCGCGCTGACCGGGCCCGGCGCCCGCGGGGACCCGGGAACAAAGGCTGCTCGGTGACCCGCGGTGACCCCGACGCCCAGGCCCGCTCAACTTGGAGGGGTTTCGGACTCCGTGAGAATCAGGGAGGGCCGGCCGGCTGGCTGGCTGGCATTCTCAGCCGGCAGCCGTGCGTCTCCCGAATAACCTCTCCACGCGTAGCGCCTGAAATCACGGATTGGGGCGTAGTCGACTCATTTAGAGGCGCGAACATCTGCGATGGCAAAGCTTACAAACATCGAGGAAAAGCAGCAGGATAGTTGAGAAGGGAGCCCTGCCTGCCTGAGAGGCCCACCTGCGCATGAATCCGTCATCTAGGGCGCTGTGCCCTGGCTCGACTTTGTGTTGGTCAGGGCTCAGGCCCAGCACTTAGTTATTTTTTAACTGGAAATGCAAATTATTCCTGACTGGGAGAGAAAAAAAAAATACCCTCGAAGATTGTGGTTTCATTGCCCTATTGCCAAAATTTTGATTTTATTTATTTTTGATTTTTAAGATTTTGACCCCATTCAGCTCGCTCCTTCATCATGAGTCCAGTAAATCTCTGCCACAGGCTGGCTTTGTGCGAATCATGTTTATAACTTAAAAAGTTATGATTGCACAGTGGCCTCAGTCTCCAGGGGGCAAAAGCTTAAGTCGGTACTTCTCAGAATTGGGAAACAGGCCCACTGTAGGACCCGGCAGCATTGTGGGACCCCAAGTAGAATCCTTCCCTTGTCGCCTCGGAAGAGTCCCAATACGGACAGAAGGAAACATTTACAAAATGAAAATCTGATCAAAAAAGGCAACGTTGAGCCCTTAAGAAATTCAAGTTAAGGCATTGTAATTACAAGGATCAAAAATCATTGTTGGTGTTTTGATTGAGGAAGTTAGTGGAAACAATTCCTCGTAGTTCTACACTGGATTCATTTGGATATGGATAGACTGTTAGATTATTTCTCCTTACCTTCTCCCTTGGCCACTTCCTTTCCCCCTTTATTTAACATTAACGGAGACACTGCTACATCGTGAGACAATCAAGTTGGGCATAATGTTTTGTGACAAATTATAGCTTGATAGCGGTTCCTAATGCTTACAAATTTCTGAGAAAGATAAGCAACGCTTTAGGGAAAATGTCAGGCAGTGTTTGAATAATAAATATAGTCAGGAACCATAACAACAACAAAGTGCCTTAGAGATTATTTAGTGATTACGTGCTGAAAACAAATGTCTTCAGGGGCCAAGCCCACTAGGTATGAAACTATTAGAAAGTAGGGGAATGGAGAATCAACGCTGCCTAGAAGCATCCGGGTCAGGGAGAGGTTGCTGAAAACTGTGCAAAACCAGAGGCACCTCTAAGTACCTCAGGCCCGGAAGTACTGATTTCACAGGTTTACAGAACCCAGGAAGATAACTTCCTATGAGTTTAGCTTTGAGGTTAGAGGTATTTCGTATTACCGTCATGTAATAGCCTTTGGAGAAAACTTTCAAAATCGCCTCTACACTAGCTCAGGAACCTGCAATGGTTTCTTACTGCCCACTGCTTTAACTGGAATTCTTTAGAGTTTTAGGGTCATCAGTAGACGTCTTTCCTTCAACTTGCCAACCTCCACATAGATGAATTTCTCAGCTTCATGGTGGCCAAAGGAAAGAAGGAAGCATACCACTTCTCAGGAAAAACACAGCTTTCTTAGAAGTAAATATTTATTGAGTCAAATGCAGATAGTGATCTCAGATTTCAAAGATACGCTAGTGTTTCTTACACTATGGTTCAGTTTTCTAGACTTTGTTAAGGTTCAGCCTACTTTCCAGCGTTTCTTAAGGGGAGCTCATCCGGCATGTGTATAGGGCTGCCTCATACATTGTAAGATGCTTGTTGTACCCAGTCCCTGAGCACTGAAGTGCAGTAGCAATTACAACCTCTCCTTTTTGTTATGGGCCCACTATGATCTCACTCATTTCCAGATATGCCCTTTGAGAATGGTCCCTCTTAATGTTGGGAGTCATTGGACCATATATGCCTGTACTTTACTACCCAGCTTATGCACAAGTATTGCCATTTTATTTTTAAAACTTAGCAAACTTTTTTTTTTTTTTTAAGATTTCATTTATCTACTTAGAGGGAAAACGCAAACACACACAGGCAGGGGGAGGGGCAGAGGCAGAAGCAGATGCCCTGCTGAGTAGGGAGGCTGAGGTGGGGCTTGATCTTGGGGCCTTGGGATCATGACTTGAACTGAAGGCAGGCGCCTAGCCCACTGAGCCACCCAGGTGCCCCCAAACTTAGCAAATTCTGTTCAGGCCCTATGTTGAGTTTTTCCATCTTTTTGGCATGGCTTTGTCTCCACTTGGTAAGTCCTTATTCACATACCATATTGAAGAACTGAATTCAAGTTTTCCAGACTCTCTTTTAGTCTCTGATTTTCCTAGGAAACATTTGACACTCCTTTCTATGAGGACACATGCAACAATATGCTAGGATATTATAGGTGCCAAGTGAATGAGTAAAAGCTTGTGGAAATAAGAAAGGACATTAATCTAGTTTTTTGTTTTTTGTTTTTTGTTTTTTAGTAATAATCTAGTTTTTAATGAAGACTTTGTTAGAAGAAAAAGGGAATGTTTGTTTCATTGAAAAGTGTCCAACTGCAAATTTTTTAATGGCACTTGGTAGTATATTTTAAAAACATATTGCCCTATTACCTATTTTCAGAGTAGTACTGAGTCTGTAGCTTCTGACACAGTACTGCTTTTTTTGGTCTCTTCTTGTTTGTTGAATGACTTTGGCCAAACTCATACACCATTAGTTCCTGGTTCTGGCCTCATTAGCATACATGTAGACTAGAGTTAGTTCTTCAAGTCCCATTCATAAGCAACAAGACGGGGCATCTGGGTGGCACAGCCCCTCAAGGTAAGCATCCTGCTCTTGGTTTTGGCTCAGGTCATGATCTCAGGGTCCTGGGGTTGAGGCCCGTGTCAGGGGGGTCTACTTGAGATTCTCTCTCTCCCATCTGTCCCTTCTGCTTGTGCTGTCTCTCTGTCTTAAATAAATACATCTTAAACTGCCCCTCCCCACCACGCACAAAAACCAAAAGTAACAAGAAAATTGGTGGATCAGCTGAAATCATCACCAGTTGTGGAATAGTTTCTCTTACGTGCTTGCAGCGAAATCTTGTTTCATATAAAAATATGGTAATCTTATAAAAATAATGACACTAGTATCAGAAAGATTAAGCCGTATAAATCCATTGTTTGCATGGGAAAAGACCAATTGGTGAATAGGCTTGAATGTTGAATTGAAGAAATGTACTATTGAGAGGTAGAGATATATAAAATAAATTCACAAATATTTTTTCTTTTATTCATTATAACTTTTATGTAATGTAGCTCTGTTATAGTTGCTAAGACACAAACTGATAATCAGAGATTCTCAGGTGTTTAGACATTGCTCTGTTGACTTCTGGTGTTCCTTGCTGTGAAGGAGATGGCTAAGGCTACCCTAATTTTTGTTCCTTTGTATGTAAACTCTTTTTTTTCTGTCTGTATCTTTGTTTTTTCTTTTTCTGTTTTAATTAAGATATTCCACTAGGCTACCTCTAGGCATAATATTTTGTTTTTTTCAACAGTTTTTTTCAGAAACAAAGTGAATCCTCTCAATTTGTAAGAGTAAATATGTTTGATCTCCCCCACTCCCAGCTCAGGAATAATTTTTCAGTGGTATGTTTGCTTATGATTCCAGTTCAGAAATGCCAGTTACTTGTAGATTGCATTTGTATTCTTTGTCCTTCTATCAATCAATATGCTTTGTTTTCTTCTTGATCCTTTTTCTTCTGTGTTTGGAGAGCATCTCACACGTATATGCTAAAATACTAATTAGATTTTTTTTCTAGCTTCTGTTCTTTTCTCTATTGCCTCTCATATAGAATTTAAATCTTTGCTCTTATTGTATATTTGAATTCCCTTCCAACTTTTTCTTATTCAGTTTCTTTTTTGCTCTCAGCTGTTGTTTCCCACCTCATTTCTTGCTTTTAGAGGCTTTGTTTTTCCTTTCCCTCTTTTTCTTTCTTTTTTTAAATTTTTTTTCCCTCTGTCTTTTTCAATTGGGAATGTAAAGTTGATAATTTCCAAGTTTTTTTCTGATTCCCAACGTAAGGCCACTATAGAAGGAAGCTTTCTCTCTCCCTTTATGTGGTGGTGTTCTTGCCTATGGCTCAAGAGCATCGTCATGGTCCCACACTGTTATTGACGTTTTTGATTTTCTTACCTTAACAGAAGAGGGACTTGTATAGGAATGGTACTGTTCACGCTTGTCAGAGTGAGCAAGCGCTCTGCATCGCTCTCACTTCCTCTAGGTGCTGATGGACTTTCCATCTACGTGTGAGGTAGGAGAATAGGTTGAAAGATTCAACCAAATTTATGAATGGTAGATCTTTCTGTTCTCAGAAGAGGTCTTCCCTTTGCTGTTGTTTTTCAATCCTGTGACTATAACAAGGGGAGTGTGTCTGTGTGATTTGAAATGGTTTATAGTTTTTTGAGTTTTTACAGGGAAAGTGGCAGTGGTGAGACTGTACTCTTGAGGGTTGTGCTGTTCCCACAGCCTCCTATTGCTGACCTTACCTTGTAGTATACAGTGCTCTACTTGATGTCGCCTTCCACTGCTGGCCACAAACATTTTATTATTGTGAGACAACTGCCTTGAAGGAGGGTTAGCAGTGGGCTTGGAAGTCAATAGTGGATGGGGCTCCTGAGGGTAGGTTTTTTTTTTTTTTTTTTTTAAAGGAAATATAGAATGAGGTAGAGTGAGATGACTTACAGTCTTCCTACCTGGATCTCCTGCTGCAGAGGCCACAGCAAGCATCCAGCTACCAATTAAGATTCTTTAGTTTCAGTCCAGGTATAATGTTGTATCTCATTTAAACTTTACTTGGGATATATATTTCACTGGCAAGGCAAGGAGGGAGTACCGAGCTTACTGGTTAGTTGCTGTCAAGACTGAACCAAACTTTCTCTCTTTTGCTGCTTTCCTGTGCTATTAATTAGATTGCTCAGTCCATCTATCCCTGCTGTGCCCATCCAGGCTGTCAAATGCCTTGAAATCAGGTCACTCACTAGCCCTATCAAAACAATCCATTTTTTGTCTCACTTTACTAGCGTGGTTCTTCTTGAAAAGTATCTCTGGTGCTAATTATACATGTTTATTTGGGGGACTTCAGAATCAAGTAATCTCTCTGGCCTAGGCCTTAGATTCCACATTTGAATTTGTACCCTGGCTGCTTCTTTGCTCTCTGAAATTTGAGGACCACTGTCCAAGGGCCCTACTAGGTAAGTGATATCTAAATGAATATAAGCCAAATTCTCATAAAGATATCGGGTTCAGTTTACTTCCTTAGCTAGTAATTGCATGTTTTTCTTTTTTTTTTCTTTTTTTTTTTTTTAGGAAAGAGTCTAAATGTAAATTTATAATAATAATGTGGAATTGTTACAGGGAGGGACAAATACAGAGGAAGTTGCTTACTTTTATTAGTTAAAAATTATCTTTAATATTTAAAGGTATTCATAGTGTATTCTGTGGTAATCACATTTTTCTGGTAAATGATCTGGGGAAATTTATATTTCTGTAAGTGTTTTAGTCTCGCTGTGATTCTGATGTACATTGATTTTTGGTTCATCAAAAGAAATGTTTCAGACATAAAATAAGATAAAACAAAATTAAATAAACACAAAAAATCAGTTCCCCACACATTAGATTAAAAAGCACATACAAAAAGTGGAGAATGGTAGTGAAAAAAAATTGATTTTAACAAAAAAGGATATTTTGAACAGTGACTATAGTGTTAGAATTTACTGTTTTTGTTTTTGTTTTTTTTAATAGTAGCAGCAGTATAAGCTTCATACAGTCTAGTCTTAGAGCTAAACTCTAGTTTTTATTTTATTTTTTTAGATTTTATTTGAGAGAGCATAAATCTGGAAACAGAAGCTGTTCATATGTCTAAGGGTTTTAGATTTGCAAAATAAATTCTTGCCATTTTTGATAACTAAACTACCATTGTGGTTATTTCCATTTTTGACCATAATTTTAGCCATCTCATAGTAGGAAGTTTTAATATTCTAATTTCTGCCTCTACTAGTCTGTGAATTTGGTAGAGGACCAAGGAGTGTTATATATTGTGTCATATATTGAAAAGTACATACGAAAATGTTGATTGTATTATATTTTCATTTTTAATGAGTTGAAATATTCTTATTTGAGCAAAGAGACAATAATTATTCAGTGATATTTCATTATGGCATATTACGATGATTCAAACTGAGATGGATATCATTTTAATATAATAGAGTTCCTAATTTTGTAATCAAGCCATAAGTGTTTGTATTATTATATGTAACATCCTTCAGCAAAGCTCAGTCCTTAGATAATTTTATAAGTATTCAACCAAATATTAATTAGTGCTTTGATGTGCTGTCATCTTGCTAGTGGCACAGTGCTGTTAATTAGATAAACTATGGCTATTGAGTGAAATTTTATGTTTCGACTAACATTTTGAATGGTTCAGTAAACCTCAAGTAACCGGGGGGCTCAGGGGATGAAATGTTTTTACTTTAGTTCAATTTTGTTGTTAAGTAAGGGTTTGTTTGGAATTGATAAAATATGCCAAGATGTATTAGTATTTTTTTATGAATTAAATTCAATTTCTCTCAATTTGATTTAATATCTCTCAATTTATGTCAGGGTCATTATAAAGGTAGAAAAACTAATTTTCTGACTGCTCCATTTTGGTCTTCCTGTTTAATTTCTGTATCCTTTCCCTGAGTGATCAAATGTGTTCTGTTATCTATATGATGTTGATTTAGAATCAATATTTCCGGCCCCGATTTCTTTTTCTTTCTGAGTTCCAGATCCATCTCAAAATGACTGCTAGATTCTCTTCACATGGTTATTCCACAGGCATTTCAAACTCAAAGTCAGTGTGATTAATTTAAATCCATCTCACTCCCCAAACCTGTTCTCGCTCAGTGTACCACCACCTACGGCAAAGAGTGGGGAATCTTTCCTGAATCTTTTCTCTCACAGATCCTCACATACCAAGATCCACCAGTTGTAATGAGTACACTACCAAAATGTCTTTTGAATCTCTCCCTCTTCTACCCTATTTCCAAACTTTGGCTCTTTTTGGCTTCATTTTGTCTTTCCTGGATTGTTGCAAGAGACTTTTCTTGGATGTTCATCTAGTCAGGCAAGACCTGTAGTCTCCACTGGAAACCAGAATGCAAATCTGATCTGTTTACTCCCACTGTCAAAACCTTTCTGAGGCCTCAGGCTAGCAGGCCCTCTTGTCCTCTTCAGCAGGAGCTCTCCCAGTACCCATCCTCTACCTCTGTGTTTCAGTCAAGCAAGAGTTCTTTAATTACCGGACCTTCCCTTATATTCAGATTTGTGTACATTCTATTCCTTTGCCTTCCTCCTTTGCTGAGTTAGCTTCTGTTCTTCCTTTTAGTGTTTTCTTAGATGTTACTTTCTCAACTTGTGTCTGCACTGAAGCACCTTAACCAGGATTTGGTGTATAACCCGGAGACCTCTTTCACATACCTGAAGCATTTGATGACTCCCTGAGTCATTATCTCTTACATACTTATATTCCTGTACTTGGTGCTTTCTTTTCCCAAATCTGTTCTCCCACTGTTTTCCTACCCTCTCAGATTTTCCATTGTGAGCTCAGGAGCACACATCCCTAGTAAACAAACTTATCTAAATCCTTAACCCATTATTGTCTTTACTACATTCTGTGGAGTAAGTTAAGTGCTTTTAGAAAAAGAATTTTCTGGTCAAAAGAGACAGGAAACCCTGAATTAATGGTTTCCCCATCACAACATGTGAATCCCCAGGATTGGGTGGGGGGCAGGGAGATATAGTATGGATCAGTTTCCACACTTATATCTCACAGGGTGTTAACATCTTCACAGGTCTGTGCTCCACTAACTAGTTTTAAAGGAAACTTGGCTTTGAAACAAAAAACAGCAAATAAAAACTGAAACTCTTTGAGTGGAAGCTGCTCCTTCCTCCACCCTGCAAATTTTAGGGTATGGAGATTGCTGGTAGCCCACTTCCCCAGAGCCAGTTTTAGGCCACTGCTTCTCTGGCTTTGGTGTAATTATCCCTGCTCCTTTGGGACTCCTTTGAAGATCTTTTGAGGAATTTCTTATCATATGAAATTCAGGTCTACCAGATATAGTGAGCTGGGTTTTTTCCTCACCTACTTTTCCTATTCACTGGTAGTGGCTGCTTTTAGCACCATCTTGAGAAGGAATCCAAGACTGTGTTTTGGCTCATCAGGACCACTTCTGTTAGTTTATTAGTGATTCTTCTTGATGGATTCAACATTATATATAGTGTATCACTTACCATCTCTGTGTTCTTCCATCTTCTACCATTTGTCCCTTGTCATTTACAAATCTCTCATTTGATCTTCCGTCTTCATTAAAGAGCTCTCTACCCCCACCAACTCTCCAGATAATTCTAAGTGACTTCAGCATCCACGTGGAAAACAGCAAACACAAGCCTCACAGTTTTCTAAACTTCCTGAGCTGCAGTGACCTTTTTCTGTAAGTTACTTTACATACTTGCTAAGACCTCGTAAAGTTCTAAAGTCTCAGTGTCTTCTTGGTCTTCTCTCTTTCCTTTTGCTACAGTTGTTCTTAGCTGTTGTGGATATCTAATATTCTTTGATACCACCATGTTTTCCCAGCCACTTCAACCTTCTCTTGATATCTTTCCTTTCGTACCTCATCTGGAACTCTGAGCTTTTCTCATGAACATATTTTATTCTTTCTTCTCCCCTTATCCTTCCGTTGAATCAACCCAGCAAAACCTGAACTTTGCATGTGTTCAGTTCGGCTCCCTGCGGGTTCTTGTCCCTGGGGAGCTGACTATTGCTAAAGGTAATCAGAGCCTTCCAGTCCAAACTCTTGAGTGGCACATAAGTCTCCCTTCAAGAAGTTTATAAACTTTTCAATCTTGTATCCTTGAAGCCTTTCCTCTGCCATTCTGCTCCAATAGAGGGCAGACAAGTTTAACTTGAATGTGACTGGACTATCTCTATCATCACCTTACATTTTCTGCATCATGTTTGTGAGATCGGACTTAGAATTCTCTTCACCCTAACTTGCCTTTGTTCATACCATCCTCCCTGCTTGGACCACTGTTCTAACCCTTGTGCTTCACCAACTGACAATCTGTGCTACAAAAACTCTTATATACCTTAAAGATTCATCTTCATGCCCACCCCACACACCCTCCCACACCATCCCCTCTTTGTAAGGGACTCCATCATTTGTATATACTTTAAATAGAAGTCCTGTTTTCCAATGCTGTCAGGATTGCGAGTTGAGCAATTAATTGAAACAGTTGATTAAAGCAAGAGTTAAAAAAAATTCATGTATACAAGAAACATTTTATTTCGACTCAGAACGGAAATACATTTGTCAGTTGTCTCATGTATGGTCAAGGGATTTTTGTAGAGATGGGTACTTGAATGGAATTCATTGTTCCTTCATGAATACACTGAGTGCAGAATGCGTTTTCTAGATTTTCCCTTTCTCTAGATTTCTTAAGCCGTTTGTGTAGTAATCTGAGCATGGAATCCTAGGTTTGTATGTTTTTTCACCCCCACCATTCTTTTCAGTTGCATTGTCCATGCCTACTTCAATAATAGTTTGTTTTTCTTATAGAGACTTACCTTTATAAAGTCTTTCCAAGGCATTAAGTCATAGAAATAACAGTTTTTCTTTTTTACTTGTATTTTGTTGGTTTGGTTTGTATAGCATTTAATTAAAGTGTGTATTTATAATATACAGATGTGGTTTTGAACTTAAACTAAACTGATGGGAGCAGAGGTACTTCATGATCAGAATGTTGTAGACATCAATGTTTACCAAGGGAATGGATATTATGTCAGTTAACCTGGCATGTTGGTTGAATGGGGGTTGGTTAAGAGAGTTTCTGCTGTAATGACTTTTATTGCTTATGTCCCTTCATTACAATGTGAGCTCTTACAAGGCAAGGACTATATATATATAAATTTATAATCTTTTAAAAAAATTGTATATCTAACCTTCACCTGCAAAGAACCTAGTGTAAATATTCAGTATTTGTTTATTGGTGAAAAAACAAATTTCTGTATAAGTCTTACTAAATTTCAGTAATTGGAAAGAACACTGGACTGAAAATCAACTAGTATAGACAAATCATTGGCTGAGGAACCAAATAGGCGTTTGAATCCTTTCTTATTTGCATTTCTTGAGCAGATTACTTTTTTCTTATTCATTTGGGAAATGGAGATAACAACTGTCTTTGGGTTGTGTGAAGATTAAATGGGTATGTAAAGTGTTTAGCAGGGTGCTTGACAAAGTAAGTGATCAACAAGTGCTAGTTTTCCTAATGGTGATTATCACCAATGAGGAGAATGTGGGAATTCACTTGGTTTAACTTTTCTCATTAAGGGTCTTGAACTACATAATCTATCAGTTTCCTTCTAGTTCTAAATTCTCTTTTTATAAATAGTGGTTCATGTTTTGGACAGATTTATATATTAACACATATGTGGTTATTGCTTGATTTGTTACATTTGTGGATTTTGATAGAGTAGGTAATTACTTAGGTGATCATAATCTTACACCTTGAAAAACAAAACTTTCAGACTTTAGAGCATCAATTGTTAGTGAGTTGAACTCTAAAAATGTGTGAACAGCTCAGCTCTACTAAGCACTGCCATACTATCTATATAAAAGCTAAGTAAGGTAGAAAATAGAGAAGGACGCTCTGAGGAGATTGTTTGGAAGCATTAGCTTAGAAGAAGTGAGATAAGATTAAGCTCTGGAAACTAAATTTATGGATATATTTAACTTTTTGAACTGTAGATGTGTATTTGTTATAAATCTAGGTTTTAAGTTTTCATGTTGATCACTTTTTCTTTCTGATTAAAAAATGGGGATAGAGTGAGAATGATGGAAACAGTGCTTTTTTGGCATGGCTCTGAGTATATTTTCCATTCTACGTCCCAAATTTTGGTTTGTTTAAAGAAGTAAGTGATTTAGCAGAATTCCTTTTAGCATTCATTCTACAGCTGATGCTTATACTTAGTTTTTATATTGCAGTTATCATTTAATATGGAAGAAGATGAGTTCTTTGGAGAAAAAACATTCCAGCATTTTTGTGCAGAATTCATTAAACATTCACAGCAGATAGGTGATGGTTGGGAATGGAGAACTTCAAAGGTAAGAACAGAAATTTTTATTTTCTATTTTAATGAAGGTTTTTTTTTTTTTTGGCCATATAAAACCTCAGTAATTGAAACTAATGTGTGAAAGCTAGTTTGATTTAGTAAAAGGCTTAAATTGAAGAATATTTTAAAACAGATGTCCATTTTATTGTTTCAACTATATATACTCATTATAATTAGGCTAATGAAGTATTATCTAGAAAAGTCCTTAGGTGACCTGCTTTAATTTAATAGATAAGAATGCTTAGCATATTAATTATCTGAATGTAAACAGATGCTTCTGTGGTGCTTCAAACCATTTATTTACACTATTAATTTTCTTAGGAAAGTACTTTTGTCCAGAGAGTGGAAAGATAATCCTGAAACCAAACTATAGTCAAACAACCACAAATTCTGAAATATTAAAAAAATGAATTAATTGAGAATTTCTTAATAATGTAAACACATTCCAAAGCATTCTTTCTTTTGGTTCTATTCAGTAATAATAATAATATAAAAGGCCTATGGATTTATCTCTTTCCACACATACACTTAGTAAGATTCCCTGCAAAAATCTCTTTAAAAGTTCCTTGAGATAATTTTCTGAAAGGATAAATTTTCTCTATGTGATGTCTTAATCAGATTCCTAAAAAAGTGGTAATTCCCAATTTTCTGCTTATTGGCTCTGTTTGCTATATGAACTCTGAGATATGTGAATAGTTTTGAGCTGATTCCTTGATTCAGAGCTAAGCCAGGGAAATGCAGGTCTTGATCTGATCCACAGTGTCACTGGAGAGAGAGCCAGCTAAGCTATCATGGGGGTGAGGTTCAGAGGGTATCATGGGAGACACCAGCCCCACTCTTTAAGTTAGTGGTTGGACAGTTCATAAGCCCCTATGGTATCTCCTGCTCCAGGATAACATGACTTTATTATTAGCACCTTTTATTAAGCTTTTTCCCGAGTGTTTTATGATTTTGTTTGCTATTATGTTTGAGTTTTTATTTATCTTTTATTGTCTTCATCGAAACTTAATATCAATGTTTCTGATATAGAATGATTTTTTTAAAAGATTTTATTTATTTATTCATTAGAGACACAGAGATTGAGAGAGAGAGAGAGAGAGAGGCAGAGACACAGGCAGAGGGAGAAGCAGGCTCCATGCAGGGAGCCCGACGTGGGACTCGATCCTGGGTCTCTAGGATCACGCCCTGGGCTGAAGGCAGGCGCTAAACCACTAAGCCACCCAGGGATCCCCTGATATATAATGATTAAAAAAAAATGTATATTGGCTGTTAATTCATTGAAAGAATGTAGGTTTCTGATCTCTTTTGACTTGTAATAATTTATATGGTTATTCTTTTTTTTTAAAAAAAAGATATTATTTATTCATGGGAGACACAGAGAGAGAGAGGCAGAGACACAGGCAGAGGGAGAAGCAGGCTCCATGCAGGGAGCCCGAGACCCTGGGATCACTACCTGAGCCAAAGGCAGATGCTTAACCACTGAGCCACCCAGATACCCCAAGGAATTTTCTTTTGTCTTAAACTGGAGCTAGAGTAATAGATACTCCAGTTACCATTTCAGTGATCTAGTAGAATAGGGGAGGAGAAGGTTAGGGAGGGAGCTGAGACTGTGTGTGTGTGTGTGTGTGTGTGTGTTTGCGCGCGCGCGTGCACACACATTGGAGGGTGCTGGGGAAGGTCTCCAGGAGAGAGATTCATTAAATAATAAAAATATCTGTTAGAAATTTCTTCACTTGGGGACGCCTAGGTGGCTCAGTGGTTGAGCATCTGCCTTCAGTTTAGGGCGTGATCCTGGAGTCCTGGGATTGAGTCCCACATTCAACTCCCCGCATGGAGCCTGCTTCTCTCTCTTCCTATGTCTCCGCCTCTGTCTTGGATGAATAAATAAATAAAATCTTAAAAAAAATTTCTTCACTGAATTTGTTGAAACTAGTGTGCCAAGAACTAGTTTCCAGGATTTGTTTTTTATTTTTTTTTAATTTTTTAAATTTTTATTTATTTATGATAGTCACAGAGAGAGAGAGAGAGAGAGAGGCAGAGACACAGGCAGAGGGAGAAGCAGGCTCCATGCACCGGGAGCCCGATGTGGGATTCGATCCCAGGTCTCCAGGATCGCGCCCTGGGCCAAAGGCAGGCGCCAAACCGCTGCGCCACCCAGGGATCCCCCCCCAGGATTTGTTTTTATTCTTGTCTGGCTGGTGCCTCAGGGATGGATATGGCTATGTCTGGTTTGGTATTTGTTGCCACTGCCTGCTGAGTTAGGAAAACTACCTACCCTGCAGAGTTAGAATTGTACCTCTAATTAAGGACAGGTTTTTTGTTGTTGTTATTGTTGTTGTTATTGTTTTGTTTTGTTTTTTTAATGTGGGGATGAGCCCATAGATAGTACCAAAACAAAACAAAACACTGGGGAAAATCTTTGTAACCTTAGGGCAAGGACTACAGACTCAAAAGCCTTGGAGTCCAGGCATGGTAACATAAACGGATCAAGCTGCTGGGTACAAGACAATATGGACACTGAGTCCTAAGGCCTGTGGCTAAGCAGAGTGTTTGTCTTCTTACCAGCTTAGGAACATGGACCCAAGGGTTACCAGACCTTTTAAGAAAAGTAAAATATTTTGGGGGGAGAAATCTCTAAATTTTCGAATATTGGTGACTAATTAATAAGAGTTTTCAAAAATAGGACCAAACCCAACATGCTAATGGTATATAATATGGGAGTATGAGTGGCCAATTGATGATTTCTGGGTTGAGATGTGTGTGTGTGTGTGTGTGTGATATGACTGTGGTTTCTTACCAAGCGCTACCTCAGTGCACACTATTGATCTGAATTAGTAAAGGGGGCTGTCAGCAAAGCAGATACCTCTCTTCTGAAATTTGAGAGGTTAGTATTTTTGCCACTTAATTTCTGCACATGCTGTACCACTTTTACGAAGGAAATTATGAATCAGTCACTTGCTTACTCCCTACAAACCTCAGTCTTTATCTCAATCTTTTTGTGGGACTGTTTAGAGAGAATACCTATACCATTGTTTTACTTTATAGGCTCCAGAAATTTATTTTATTTTATTAAAAAATAGTTATCTTGAGACATAATTGGGAAACAACAGTGCTGCACAGTGCACAGTTTGATGTTTTGACGTGTATAGAGAGACCTATGAACCTTCACTGTAGTCAAGAGAGTGAATGTATTACCCTTAAAAGGTTGCTTGCAGACCTTGTAGTGCCTCCCTCTGCCCTTGAAAGTTATTTTTTTTTCCTGAAAGTTATTTTTAAAAAGGATCTTGTTTATTCCTATATATAGAGCCTCCTTTAAAGAGTCACATGTTATCAATCACACATTCAGATTTGTTTATAAATACCCCTCAGGAAGGTGGTATACTCTTGTTGAGAGCCATTGTTTAACAGAATGGTCTGTCAGATAGTAAAGATATTCATTAAGATCATGGACTTCAGAGTTAGACATGGCTACAAATCCTTGTTCTAGCATTTACCAGCTGGATTTTGGACTTAGAGACTTAAGGTCCCCAAACTTCATTTTCTTTACCTGTAAAATAGGAATAAAAATAATACCCATCATACAGTTTGGTAGTTGTGTAGATTAAATGGGATTTACATTCAAAGAATTTAGTACAGTTTCTGACACATGGAAAGTCGTATTATGGTAATGATTTGTAGTTGGTTGTTTGAAATTTTCAATGTCTTTTATTGTAGAAATAATGCTATAAGTGAAATTTAGTTTTTTCTTTTTTTTCAGAAAATACTGAAAAACTATTTAGCATCAAATATAATGTGCTGGTCTTTGGTGTATTATTCTGAGTCCTTCAGGATAAGAAAAAGAGCAAAAGGTAGCAAATAATGATGAATGCAATTGCTTGAAATACAAGTATTTTTTTTTTTTTAGATATTATTTATTTATTTGAGGGAAAGAGAGCATGAGCCAGAGGGGGTAGGGTGGTGGGGAGGGGCAGAGGGAGAGGGAAAAATGGATTCCATGCTGAGCAGGGAGCCCAATGCTGGGCTCCATCCTAGGATCCTGGTATCAGGACCTGAGCTGAAAGCAGCCACTTAACTGACTGAGCCATCCAGGCACCTCTGAAATACAAGTATCTTAAAAACCCACAGTTCATAATGTGAGAGAGAGAGAGAGAGAATAACAAATACAGGATAGAGTGGAGTAGAAGGGTCTCCAAACCTAACTCATTGAATATTTTTGATTTGAAAATTGTTAGTCAAAAGGAAAGAAATAAGCATTTACCTTACCTTTCCTGTATTATCTGTGTTTCATGGTAACTAAATATACTAATTTGATAAGGGAACTTTTCCCCCCAGAAATCCATCTAATAAATGTAGAAAGGATGGTAGAATTAGAAAATCACTACTTTTCAATCCCTAATGAAATGAATTAGGTGACAGTAATCAGTGGATGAAACTATTAGGTAAAAGGTTGATGGGGAATTTACAAAGAAGAGATTTAACTATCATCACCTGAACCTACTGATTAATCATGGTATTACTAAAAATAGTACATCTAGATAATATATAGTTGCTCAAGTTTTATAACAGAAATCACAGAGCATTATCCATGAAATACTCTTGCCCGAAATGTTGAGCCTGAATAGAATCAATTAGGAAGTCAAGTGATAGAGAACCAAGTTAATTGATACCACAGGAAACAAATAGAGAAATACAGAAATCTACAGATCTACTGACCCAATTTACTTAAAAAGTTAATGGTTAGGTAAAGACATGAGGAGAGGATTGCACCTCTATCTGTTATTGAGGACCAAGGTAGTTTTGTTTGTAAAATAACCTTTCTGGGAGTGCCTGGGTGGCTCAGTTAAGTGTCTGACTCTTGATTTTGGCTCAGGTCATAATCTCAGGGTCGTAATGTCTAGTCCCGTGTTGGGCTCTGTGCTGAGTGTGGAGCCTGCTTTAGGTTGTCTCTCCTGGGACGCCTGGGTGACTCAGTGGTTGAGTGTCTGCCTTTGGCTCAGGTCATGGTCCCGGCATCCTGGGATTGAGTCTCACATCAGGCTTCCCTCAGGGAGTCTGCTTCTCCCCCTGTCTGTCTCTCCCTCTCTCTGTGTCTCTCATGAATAAATAAATAAAATCTTAAAAAAATACATAGATTCTCTCTCTCTCTCCCTCTGCACCTGCCCCCTGTTCCCGACTCTCTTAAAAAAAAAAAAAAATCCTTTCTGGGCAGAGGGGACCAGTGTGCAGCTCAGGTTATATGTGAGTCAAAATGGGAGGATGATGACCAGCAGGCTGATTCAGGGTCATAGGTCCACTGACCATGCACTTGGATGTTTTGTATGAAAGTTTCTAAGTCCTTATGTTTCTTTTCTGAATTTATCATATTGACCTTTTGAGGATCGGTGACAGTTTTTGGACTGACAACAATTAGTTCTTGAACTGGCAGCAGTTCAGACCATATTTTGAGCAGCACTACTCTAGGTTAAAAGAAATTCAAGAGACGTAACCTAATGTAATTTGTGAACCTTATTTGGATCCTGACTCAAACAAATCAACTGTAAAAGGATCTTTTTAAAGACAACTAGGGATATTTGATTATGGAGTAAAAGTATAAAGTGACACCAATTTAGCTTAACAAAATAAAAAAAAAAAATCAGGGATAGGAGATGGAAATGTGGCAAAATCTTGTTATGTACTGAATATGGGTAATATATATATAGGTTTGAATTTGATAGTATTGTCTTTTGTGTATTTTACACATGCTTCCTTTTCTTCTATCTTGTCATAATTTACTCTTTACCACAGAGTTCATTAATAATTACAAATGTTCTTATTTTAGGTTTAGATCTCCTTCGGTGATTTGTGCAGAGTTTAATAGTTCAGAACAACTTGCCTTCTAAATTTTTTGTTTTTTTTGTTTTTACCTACTAGATATGAATACATTAGTTTAGGAGCTCAGTCCTGTGATTTGACTTTTCATAGGTTATTGATAAAACAAAATAATTTCCTATCGGTTTTCAATTTTTTTCTCTCACCTTTGTATAGCAAAAATAGGAAGAGAGATACTTAGATATTGTAAATGAAATAGTATACAAATCTTGAGATTGGATTTTATACAGTTAATACTAGATTATTTGTATGTTATTGTTAAAGAAGAATTAAAGCCCCCCCCCCAATTAATTCTATCGTTAGTTAAACCTACTTGATTATATTTTGAAACTTACATAGCAACACACCAGAAATATTTTGATTACTTTCTTTACAGCTTAGGAACAGCTGATTGAAAGGGCTTATTTCCTAATTTAGACAGAGTAAAACTTTACAATTTCATTTTATTCTTAGAAATTTAAATTGATTTTTACATTTTTTCCTTTTAGTAGTCTTTCTGGTTAAATTCACATTACTTTTCCTAAAAATCCTTCAACATTATTCTAATTATATCAAATTCATATTTTTAAAAATAGATTGTAAAATATTTCTGTATTTTACTTTATGCCATCTTCTAACTGTGGCTTGGTAGAAAACCCACCTTGTCCTTCACATCAATCTGCTGCCCTCCTGAATTTCACACTTTGCTTATTTGCACAGATGTCCTTATTTTTAATGTCTTGTCTTGTCTTTTTTTTTTTTCTTTGAAGATTTTATTTATTTGACAGAGAGAGAGCAGAAGTAGGTGGTGCTGCAGGCAGAGGGAGAGAGAGAAGCAGGCTCCCTGCTGAGCAAGGAGCCTGATGCGGAGCTCTGTCCCAGGACCCTGGGATCATGACCTGAGCCGAAGGTAGATGCTTAACTGACTGAGCCATCCAGGTGTCCCTATTTTTAATGTCTTATAAAAAAATTTCAAGGGTACAAAAGTAAAGAAAATAGGGTAATGAATTCACATGTACCTATCGCCTAGCCCCCACAATTATCAACTCACAGCCAGGTACATAGTGTTTTAAAGCATCTCTAGCATATATAAAATGACATATCTCAATTTAATTAACATGGCTTTCATTTCCCCCCCAATCTTAAAATTATCAGTACTTCAAATCAGTACCTAAATTTATTTCTCATTATATATTAAAATTAATGAATGAACTCAGAAAAAGATTCAAAAGACATTATTTCTACATTTTTAAAACTTCTAAAAGTTTTAGATTTATTTTTAAAATTACGGCTGGGTACCTTGGTGGCTAAGCATCTGCTTTTGGCTCAGGTCATAATCCCAGGGTCCTGGGGTCAAGTCCCACATCAGGCTGCTGCTTAACAGAGAGTCCGCTTCTCTCTCTGCCCCTCCGCCTTCTCATGCTCTCTCTATCTGTCAAATAAATAAAATCTTTACAAATAAAATAAAACTATGACTGGGCACCTGGGTGACTTAGTTGGTTAAGCGTCTGACTATGGCTCAGGTCATGATTTCTGGGTCCTGGGAGTGTGCTTCTTTCTCTCTCTCTGCCCCAAACCCCATGCTTGTGCACTCACTCTCTCTCCCAAATAAATAAGTAACTAGAATATTTTAAAATTGTGGTAAAAAACATACAACATATAATTTACCATTTTAATCATTTTTAATCTACAGTTCAGTAAAGTACATTCATATTATTGTGCAACCAAGTTCCAGAACTGTGTACACAGTATGCTTAGATAGATTCTCTGCTAAAGTTAAATGACAATTTTAAGGTTTACTAAAAGAAATAGACATTTTTCACAGGTTTTTTTTTTTTTCAAGTGAGAGATATGTAATAGCTCTTCACAGGTTTTCACAGGTTTCTTAGATACCATGTTGCTTTATGTGAGTAACAAATAACCACATTTGTTGGTTTGAAATACTTAAGTTTTGCTTTTCTTCTTTTTCCTCAGCTTATTTAAAATAAATTATTACTATATTATCATTTTTAGGGAAGTTGTGAGCATGTTACTTCTATTACATTTTGGTGTAATGCTGTATTTGTTTCAGCCATCCACTCTGAGTTAATGAAATATTATTTCTGGGCTCAAATGTCACTAGATAAAGATTAAATATATTGTATTGGTATAATCTCTTGATTAGACTAAAGTAGATTTTTTTTTTTTTAGTTTATCTTTGGAGATTAGAAGAAAATTACACTTGGAGCAGCATGCTGTGTTTTTGTAATAAACATTGAATCATAGTCAGTTACACTAGATTTTTCATTCATAATTTATTGTGTGTTATGATATGATTTGTCACTTAAGCATATGCAAATCTTAAGCAATCATTTCAAGAAGAACAGGTTGTATCACTTGTGAATTTTTAACATCACTTTAAAGATTATCAAGAGTATCAAAGAAAGAAAAGCTATAATACTTTAAAAATTTATAAATTAAAATTTAGATAGTGATAGTAATTGTGCATGTTTAACAATTAAAGCACCTTCTCAGTTAACAGTGATATTTGGGTTTACTGGGAAAGATGGTAGGCTGTATTTTCAAAAGCCTTGTGGAGAGTTATCTTTATAGTGGTGAGTTCATGAAGCCCAAGATCTTACCCTCAAATTCTAAAGTTCATATATATATTGTGGGGGAGGAGTGTATATAGAATCTAATTTATTAATTTATAATAAATAGAATTGTCAAGTAAACTGGAGTTCTCCTGTCATGATGATTCTTTTTTTTTTTTTTTTTTTTAATTTTATTTATTCATGAGAGACACAGGGAGAGAGAGGCAGAGACACAGGCAGAGAGAGAAGCAGGCTCCATGCAGGGAGCCCGATGTGGGACTCCATCCTGGGTCTTCAGGATCAGGCCCTGGGCCAAAGGTGGCGCTAAACCGCTGAGCCACCTGGGCTGCCCGATGACTCATTTTTGTTTTGTGGATAGGCCAGTCACAATTGTATAAGCAAAGAATAAGCACAAATTCTCATCTATAGCTATATAACTGAGATATTTAATGGCATAATCTGAGAGTGGCATATATCTTGCTCTGCAATAGGGGTAGTCTTACCATTGAGAAGTTGCAATTTTAGATTTGTAGGGTAAGAATTTCTCTCTTGAACTGTGCAGTGGACATTGCCAATGCATCCTTCACTGATCTCTCTCTCTTTTTTAAGTTTTAATGACTGACCAGTCTCTTTTGGTTGCCATCAGCTTACAGTCAAATCTTGCTGTCTGGAGAGCCATTCTCTCCCTTTAAATAATTTACCTTTTTGCTCTGACCTATTATGAGTTATTTTTAACTTGAACTTGAAAAATGCTTATTTCCAAGACCTTGGAAAAGGCCTTCAACTATAGACAATATTATTATGATCATGGATATTTGTAAAAATATAGAGAAAAAATAATCAAAAATCATACTCTAGTACGATTGTAGTTGTTTTGGTGAATTTCCCTCATATGTGTATTTCCCAATTGGGATTTTAATGATTATTCTTTTAAATTTATAAATTTAGAGTTTAATTACATGTCTATAACATTGTCTTACCTTTTAGGAAAAAAGTAAGTTTTCACTTTATTTTTTTTTTAATTTTAATATTTTTTAAGAGAATGTGAGAGAGAGGGGTGGGGAGGGAAGGAGTAGAGGAAGAGGGGAGAGAGAATCTCAAGCAGGCTCCACACCCCCAGCACAGAGCCCAAAGCAGAGCTCAATCTTACAATCCTGAGATCATGATCTGGGACAAAATTAAGAGTCATTTGCTTAATTATGGAGCTGCCATAATCAAGGTACCCTGATAAGTTTCCACTTTAAAGATTGATTTTGTTAGGTATCTTTTGAAACTGGTTACCTAAATGAACCGTCTTTTACTTCTAGTACTTTTAAAAATAATTATTTCATGCTTTCCATGTCATGTGACATAGTGAAAATATGGTTTCTTTTCCAGTATTTAGGGCTTCTTTTTGATCATATGAGTTACAATTTCCAGAATAAATTGTGTGCTATAGCAGCAATCAAATGTATTCTTGTTTTACAGCATTCTTTTTATGCTTGTGACAATTCTGTAAGTAAATAGGGCAGTCTTATTTTCTTCATTTTGTATCAAGATAACTTGAATAAATGATAGACTTTGGCACCAAAATAACAATCGACTTGCTCAAGTTTGAGCTGGAACTGGAGTGAGAACTCAGGTTTTTGAACCATAGTGGTCCTGTGTTTAATGATATAAACAGTATCACACATTAGAGTTCTGTAAACCTTGAGCTCAGTGTAATCAGAATTGAGCTCATCATCTTTCAGCCTCCTCATTTGACTTCTTTGGTTAGTAGGTGATTCCACCATTCTGGCTCAGGCCATGAACCTGAAGGCTTTTATATTCCTCTGTCTCCTCAATACCTAACCTGATGGATCACTCCATCAGTTTATTCCCCCTTTCAACATCGTTCATACTCACTTACCTCCTCATCCTTTGCTCTCCTTGCAGTTGCCACTGTCTTGGTTCAGGTTATTATTTCTGCTCTCTGCGTCTAATCTTGCCCTCTGCCTTCTGATCTACCAAAGTGATCTTATAAAATATAATTCCAATCCATTACTCCCTGGTTAAATCCTTCAGTGATTCTTTGTTATTTCAGGATATAGTCCAGGTACCTTTGCTAAGCATACACAGCTTGTGCCTAAAAAAGATGTACCCTTTTGAGTCTCATCACTTCTTTTGCTCAACATTATATTTATGCATAGCTTTGTGGTCTGTGATTGGTCAGAGTTATGCTCCAACACCCGGAGTGTCAATGGTGGAGTAAGGTTTCTATCTGCCTGAAGGATCTGTATGTGCTGGGGAGCCCTAGTCTACCCTGGCTTCTGGTCTCTCTCATGTCCTCTGTGCTGTGTGCAGCCCCACCATCAGCCCAGGACATGAAGACCGCCTGGTTTCCTTGGGGCACGTGAGCTGAAGGCAGCCAGGGGTGTTGGCAGAGTTCAAGTCCCTCTGTGGGTCTCTCATTACCAGGACCTTTCTACTCTACTACCTTTCTGTTTATGTTTCTGGTTGGTTGCTTGTCCTAGCTGGGGTGGCTACCTCAGACTTGCTAGTGAGGTTGCTACTTTTATTAGAGACACTGCCAAAGGGCATATTTTCTTTCATCTTCAGCTCTGGATCACTTGAGCCTTTCTGGTCTTAAAGCTGTCCTAGCTGTGATCCAGGGAGAACACTAGGACAGAGGGCAGTAGCTGCAAGCAGGAGTGCCACAGATTTCTACTGTTTATAACCAAATTTCAACAGTGTTTCATGAATAAGTCCTTCTTAATATGTTATTTGACTTTGGTTGATTTCTTGGTTCCTGAAATGTTTTTTTTTTTTTTTTTTTTTTAAGATTTTTATTTATTTATTCATGAGAGACACACAGAGAGAGGCGGAGACATAGGCAAAGAGAGAAGCAGGCTCCTTGCAGGAGCCCATGAGGGACTTGATCCTTTATCCTGGGACCACGCCCTGAGGCCCTGAGCCGAAGGCAGATGGGCTCAACCCCTGAGCCACCCAGGTGTCCCTGAAATGTTTTTTTTTTTTTTTTTTTTTTTTTTTTAAGCAATTTCGAACAGTTTCAAAGTTTTTTTTTTTGGAGAAGAAGATTTGAAGCCCTGCCTTGTGAGGCCACATGGTGACTTTAATTTGCATTTTCCTAAAAGCTAGTTCATTGAAAGGTATTTTCATATATTAGTCATTTGATACCTTTTTTTGTGACTTGTATGGTTAAATCCTTTGCACGTCATCACTGCATATTTTTTCAAGATTAGAATTGAGCATCATCTCCTTTACATAGGGGACCCTGACCCTCACGTCTGACTTAGATGCCACCTCCTCTGTATTTCCATATAATTGACGCACAATTCTCCGTGTGTTTATCTGGAGGCTTGCCTGATCCCCCATAGCAGTCAGAAAGCTTGACTGCCAGGAGGTTGTTTTTCTGTCCTCACTTGTGTATCCTTGGTGCTCAGCACAGCAAGCATTCTGCGTGCATTTGTTTCATTGAGTTAAAATCATAAAAGTTGCAAGGAGTTTTTCCAGTTTGTTATTTGAATAAATACGTGTCATTGTATTTCATTTCATTGGGTAATGTATTGTTTGAAATAAGTGGGTCATCGAGCAGTATTTAAAGACTATTTGTTTTAGGAGAGTTTTCATTAAATAGCAAAATTCCTTTTAAGTGGAATGAGACATTGGATATGATATTATTATGTAATGTCATCAGAGAACTGTAAGTTCGTTACTGCTAAGTTCATTAGTGAATTTTTTGATCTTTTAATAGTTTTTGATAGGATTTATCATCCAGTTCTTGTTATACTTTCTACATTTGGTATTCTCACTCTCTTGGTTTACCTTCTATATTCCTCTTCACTCCTTTTCCGTCACCTCTGTTGTTTTTCTTGTCTCTACAGCCTTATAATGTTAGTGACCATGCTGTCCATATCTTCTTCTTTTCTACTTTATTAAAATAAGAGTCTCATGCTCTACCAACTGAGCTAGCCGGGCTCTTTATTAAAATACTGAGTTTATTTCACATGTATATTTTTGTCTCCCCACCATTCCATTTGTCTGAACACCACTACTACTATGTCCTATCAAAACATTCCATACATACTTAAAACCAAGCAAAGGGTGGAGTTCCATCTTTAAAAACTAAACAGGCATGTTGGACAACACATTCTTGGCAATGGAACCTGGACAACATTTATCAGACTCAGTAGGGAAAGTTCTCACTCTGCATTATAAAAAGGAAAGCCAGATATCAACTGTTACAGAAATGAAATAAAGATGGAAAAATTTAACAGACTGTTTAAACTATTCTCTTAAAGAGACTCCCTCCTCTGCCAGAGATCTTGAATAGCCTCTTGGTCAGTCATCCGGAAGCAATTCTTCACATAATTGATGAACTTGGCTTCTACTTTGGGAAGAGAACCACCTTTTTCTATACTTGCTTGCATTTTTGCTTTAATGTTTTCAGTAGAACAAGATCCTTTCAGTGTTTTGGGAGTCTTTTCCTAGTTTTTAAAAGATTCTTTGATCTTGGTGTTGATGCTTTTGACTCTTTTGCATTCTGGATTGATTTTTGCACAATTTTTGGCTGGAGTATCTTATATAGATTTCTTTACTGGGACCTTTTCTTAGCTTTCTCATCATCAAAATCATCATCATCATCTTCATTGGCAGCAGGTTTTACTTTTTTCTTTGGAACCTTGCTACCACTTCCAGGGACAGAACTCTTTTCAGATATACTAAGGAGTTTCTTTCTCGTCCTTTTCTGACTCTGTGTCTTCCTCCACAGCTACTAAGTGCTGCCACTAATATGCACAGGCCCTGAACCACATTTCAACTGTAAGACCACAGGTGGTGTTATTTCAAAGCCCCAAGGGAAACTGTTGGCTGTACAGACATTTTCAAAGTTGCCAGTGTGACTTTAATTGGACTGCCTTTGTAATTCATTACCTTTGCTTCAACAGTGTGCAATCTCTCCTTTGCACCAGCCCCTAGACTGATTCTTCTTAAAGATAAGTGGTGCTCATTTTCATCATTATCCACCTTTAAGTGATAATCTTTGTGAGCCTTTGGTTCACAACCAAAAAGATATTTCTGGGACCAAAGAGGAGTCTTGTCCAGATCCATAGAATTTTCCAGGAGGTAATGGCATGCACTTGGGTGAGGCAAAAGGCGGACAGAAATAAATGACTACTGTTCTACAGAACAGCTGTGTAGGAAGGAGTCACACCAGGGATTGTCTCATTCTCTTAGCTATTCTCATGAGAACCTGGAGGTCATAATTTAAATTGCATCAAATGCTAATTATTCTCAAATGTATATTCTCTGCCCAGACTTCTCTCTTAAATTCTAGATTCATAAGGCCAACTTCTTATTTGACATTTTTACTTTAATGTCTCTTCTTAGAGCTTGAAGTCAGCATGTCCAAAATTAAACTCTGTCTTCCTCCTCCCAGACTTACCCACTACCACCCAAACTAATCTTCTCTCAGTTGATGGTTACTCCATCTTTCCAGTTGTTCAAGCTACTGGAGTTATCATTATCTTCTCTATCCTCTCATACCCCACATTCAGTCCATTAGGTCATCCTGTTGCCTCCACCTTCATAATACCTAGGATCAGACCATTCTTCATCATCCCTTGCTACCACTCTGGTATAAACAATTATCAGCTTTTACTAGGATTACCTTCCTATCTGCCTGCTTCCACTTTTGCCTTCTTATGGTGTAAACCTTTTAAAATGCGAGTCACATTGTGTCACTTCTCAATTCTGAGTAAAAGCCAAAACATTTATTTATTATTTTTTAAAAGATTTATTTATTTATTTTAGAGAGAGAGTATGCACGCAAACACAAACAGGGGAAGGGGCAGAGGGAGAGAGAGAGAGAGAGAATCCTCTAGCAGACTCCCCGCTAGCACAGAGCCCGAAAGTGGGGCTTGATTCCAGGACCATGAATGAGATCATGGTCCAGGCCGAAATCAAGAGTCAAACGCTCGACTGACTGAGCCACCCAGGTGCCCCAAGCCAAACATTTATAACAGATTATAAACTATGTGATCTGTTCCTTCCTCATCTTTCTTATTACTCTTCTGACTTCACCTCCTATTTCCCTTCCTTTCATTCACAACTATCCAGGCACACTAACTTCCTTGTTGTTCCTCAAACACATTAGAGAAACCCTAGACAAACATTCCTTCCTGGGGCCTCTAAATCGGCTGGCTCATCTTTGTAGAGCATTCCTCTTCCAGATATGGCTAACTGCCCTCCTCTCAGCATCCCCCCTTCCTTCATGTGTTCTCTCACGTTACCTTCTTACTGAAGACTTTCTACCACCCTTTACAACATGTCGAATCACTTGGTCCCCCTACCTGCCAGCGTCACTTCTGACTTCCCTTATCCCACTCTTTTCCCTCATACTACTATTCACCTTCTAACATGCTTTGCAATTTACTTTTTTATTATGTTTATTGTTTAAAGTTTCTCTTTCCCAGTTTAGTCTATGAGGACAGAGATCTTTGCTGATATGCCCAGTGCACCTAGACTATTACCAAGTATAAAGTAGATACACAAACAAGTATTTGTTAAATGAATGATTAAATATCAGATTTTCTGTATAAAATAAAAATTCACATTTTGTCCAAAGAACTTTATCAGGTAAAAAGTTTTATTTGAAAAAATTATGAGAAATTAAAAAAAAAATGCCGATGTTCTTTTATCCCTTAATTGGTGAATTAGGATCCATGAAAACACCATAAAATTTACATAAAAAGTTAATAAGTATCATTCAAATAACCTCTTCAGGGCAGTCTTTTTAATAAAACTGGCATTTCTGTAAAAATGGAATTTTTCTATAATGATATGCAGTATAGTGGAATTTAATGCATACTTTAGATTTAAAAATAACCATATAACAGTGCGTTGAGGGGGGCCATTTTATCTTGTTCCAGAATTGCAGCTAAGGCCTTAAGCTGAAGACAAAGTACCCTGAGTAACTAATTTTCTATATTTGGATTGCTATGAATAATCTACTAGCCACTGGGACCAGAAACCTGCCTGTAGAGAGTATTCTAAGGAACCATTCATTCCTGAAGAACTGGGATTCCCAACCACATCCCAATATGAGAATAGGATTTAGTGGAGAAGTAGAGAGTCTGTGATGAGTAGTGATTCCTTCTCTTCCTAAATCTTTCCTTTCCTTGTCCAAGGAGCCACTTGTAGAGTATGGGATGCCCTCAGGTCAGAAGGAAGGTCATTTCATTACCTAGTTGAGCATTTGCTTAGCAATGGACTGGCTAGTCTGCCCTTTTCTGTTGAAACATGGCTAAATGGAGTTGAGAGTGATAGTACAGGGGGGGAGGACACTGTTTAATTTTTTAAATATATTCATTCCAGAGAGTAGCTAGGCTTGACCTATTTTTCTGTTGTCCTGCTTGAGCCAGGAGGAGAAGGGATCTCTGTGATGGTAGAGTGTGCATGGTCACTGCCTGTATAAGTAAATGTCCAGGGGGCTATTTCTCTGCGGGATCTTCTTCTGAAGAGCCCATACAATCACCCCATAAAGGAGCTGGCAGCTGCATGCCTGCCACACCCAGGGATACTGACACCCAGTCAGTGTCAACCAGAGAAGTGACAGCAAACAACAGAGAGAACACTGTGACTCCATCTAGTTAAGCAAGGGGATGACTGTCCTTCCTACTTCCAATTCTCAAGCCATGGGCTCCTAGAAGAAGTGGTGAGGGACAGCAGGCTCCCTTGAGCAAGGCCATGCTTCGTGTCTCCATTCCAAGCTGTAGAGACTGTGGGTTGAACTACAGGGAGAAAAGAGCTTCAAGTTGATTTTGAGTCTGAAGTTTTCAAAATCACGATAATAATAATCAGATTGAATTTTAATTGTCCGAAAGATAGAATTCTAATAACTGAAAGCACCTAAAAAGTTAGAGTGCAGCACCAAGTTGTTGTTTAAGGATCTTTAATATATCAGTTAGGTATTGCTGTATAATAAGCTGTTATAAAATTTATTAGTTTAAAATAACTGTTTATTATTTCTGAGAAACTTATAAATGAGTTAGACTATTCTGTTGATCTGTGAAAGGCTCAGTTGATGTGTACAGGGCTTGTGTATGTATCTACAGTCAGCTGAGGGTTGGCTGGGAGCTGGCTTGTCTAAGGCGGCCTCATTTGGGATGATTTGACTTGGTTCTATGTTCCAGAAAGCTAGCCTGAGCTTGTTCTTCTGATGGTGGTTGGGTCCAAAAGCAGAAAATAAAAACACTCAAGCACTCTTTAAGACTTCTATTTAAACTTTCCTTGGGGGCTCAGCTCAGAATCATTGTGGGGAGTTGCTACCCAAAGGCTAGTATCTAGTGAGGAATGAAAAACTGGGGTCATTACTGCAGTCAATCTGCTACACTTAACAGGTGGGAAAGGAGATTCCACACAAGAGGGTTAAGAGCAGTTATTGGAGGGGAAAAATTTCCTATTTGTACTGGGGAGTAGAGATCCTCTAATCATAGGTTACAGTTGATTTGGACTATTTAGCTCCTAAGGTAGAGTCTGTTTCTTCTATATGTTCTTTCCAATGTATAAGTTTCACAGAAATCATTTTTTAATGATTGTAGTTTTTTTTTTAGTTTGAGGGTCATCCTCAACTTGATCTATCAGGAGAAAGCTATGTCTATAAAATGTATGGAATATGGAGATGAATGCCAGGAGATATAGCAAGGAAAGTTGCAAATGGTTGCCTGACCAGAGTGTGGGGAGGAGTAAGAAGGGCTGATGATTTTTGTTATATATATGGATTTTAGTGCTGTTTGACTTTTAAAACTGTGTGTTATATTATCTGGATTAAAATGGGTAAGATTTTTTTTTAAAAAGCAAAGTCCATTTCAAAACATCATCATTGTGCTATTATTTACATGTACCTCATTTCATTTAATCTCCACACTATCCCTATGAATTAGCAATTATTATATCTACTTCAGATGAGATGTGTAGGCTTAGAGAAGTTAAGAGACTTGTCCAGCCAGTGTTACATGGGCTTTATGTCAGAGGCAGGGTCAAGATTGGAACCAAGGTGTATCTGCTTCCAAAGACTATGATCTTAACCACTAACCTGTAGTTTAATATTTAATTCATTCACTTAGTTTGAAGCTGAAGTTAATCTGCTCCACACCAGAGGTTCACACTATTATGTAACCCCCACAATGGAGCTAGGATATAGGTATTTTTTTCTACCAACAAACTTTAGTTGCTTCTTATCAACATTTCGTCTTAAAATGGAAAAATAGTGATTGAGTAAATTCTTCCAGGAGAATATGATGAATATCCAGCATGTTTAAATTTGCTCTGAGGAAAAGAATATTTACTTAATACTTTGATACATTCGATGCCTAGATTCCAGGTATTGGATTATAATAGCACAGAAATTTAGATATTTCTTAAAAAGAAACTTGTAGTGTCTTGTCATATAAGGAAAGTATTTGTAAATAGGAGTTCGATTAAGAAGAACTGATCTGCTTTCATGAATTTTCCAAGTTATCAATATCCAGCTGTATTATTTTACTTTAGGTTTTAGATTTGATACAAACTTCATATACTAATTGCTTTTAACAGCTGCTATAGATATTTATTGCAAAATGTCATTGAAAAGACAGATGTAATATATTAGTTTAGTACACATGGTGATTTAAAGATTAGAGTATGTTAAATAAACTGTGTCAGAAATTATAAATAAACCAAAATGAGTAAAATTATCTTAAAATTGCTAGACAAGTCTTCACATTTAATGTTACATTAATGAGTTTTGTACAGAGACTGTTTAGAATGAAATCCTTTTTCATCAGATGTTGCACATATGCCTTCACTGTTTGTTTTTCTTCAAAGTAAAACTTAATGAAACAGCTAATAAAACTCAATTTTACTCCTGATCCTTGAAAGAAACAAGCCCTTGAAGTGCACCCACTGTTTATTCTTTTGCACTGGTTTTTGCTACTTTTCAGCATGTAAATTTTCCAGTAATGGAAAACAGTCAAAGCCATAAACCTTTTCTTTTAAGTCTTATAAACCCAATATTTATTTCTTATTTGTAAAGTGATTGCACAATGGAAGCACGCTTTGCACACATAGAGAAGTTTGGTCTCAGATCTTCATGTTCACCTCCTGCTGGCTTCAGGAGGGTGTAGTGTGTGTGCATTTAAATGGATCTTTATTACGTAAATAATCACAAACTAGAATAGGTTATTTAACCACCCTAAAAAAAAAGAGAAGTTTCAGAGTGAAAGTCATATATAAGACTCTTCCTATACCCTGTTACTCTCGTAAACCTGAAAATGTATTAGATTGGTGAATAGCTTATGGAAAAGGATCAGCTTCCATGAATTAAAAATATATGGATGGCAGATGTGTATGTACCCCAAGTGGCTTTTCACTAACGATAGCATATTCCATTCTATGTCTTCCTGGTTCTTTTATGGAGAGGATTGTTTTTGATCTGGTGCAGGGTGGAAGTAGATAGATAGGTTGGGATGAGAGGCAGTGCTACT
Source organism: Canis lupus dingo (assembly GCF_003254725.2). Taxonomy (NCBI): domain Eukaryota; kingdom Metazoa; phylum Chordata; class Mammalia; order Carnivora; family Canidae; genus Canis; species Canis lupus. The sequence goes on along the minus strand of NC_064245.1, from coordinate 25,316,209 downwards.
TAAAAGTGTGGTTCTGGATTGGTACCAGTGTAAGGAGGTAAGTGCAAATGTCGAAAATGAGTGCTTAGAAACTTGTAAATAACTTGACAGAGGGGCAGCCCCAGTGGAGCAGCGGTTTAACACCGCCTGTGGCCTGGGGTGTGATCCTGGAGATCCCGGATCAAGTCCCACATCAGGCTCCCTGCATAGAGTCTGCTTCTTCCTCTGCCTGTGTCTCTGCCTCTCTCTCCTGTGTGTCTTTAATGAATAAATAAATAAAATCTTAAAAAAAAATAATTTGACAGAGTGAGATTATGCCTGTCAAATATAATTTAAAAATCAATACTATTAATGGGGGAAGCTATGCATATGTGGGAGCAGAGTATATATGGGAGGAACTCTGTACTTTTTATTCAAATTTGCTGTGAATTTAAAACTGCTCTAAAATAATCACCACCACCACCATCATTGTCATCTTCGTCTTCTTCTTCTTCCTTTTTTTTCTTAAACTGGGACTTATATTTTGTATGTTTGGGATTTTTTATTTCTTTTTTTCCTAGTAATTCATTTTAGTGTTTTTCTCAAAAGCGTGTCTATGACAGATTGGAAATAAAATTCCTGATCTTTTACCACAGATGGTTTGAAAAGCATTTGGTCTAGGATGAGATTTTCAAATGTTGATTTACGTTCCTTTGCCCCATTACATAACATTTGATATTCAAATTTAAGTAAAAAAGAAAAGGCTATCATTTATAATTTCAGGACCCTAACAAAACCACTTGATGACATTGAATGGTTAATGAGCCAGGGGCTGGATAGTAGAACCTGAAGTGAAGATGTTCTGTGTTTCCCATTAAGGGCAGATTCATATGCTCCAGTGACCAGTGAGTGGGAATTGCTGTTGACATTCTCATAAGAAAATCAGAAAGCCTGACCAGGATTTGTGTCCAAATGGAAGTGGGTTATTGCCAACTAGAGAGCTTTAAAAATTAGGGTAGGGTTTTAGGTGGAGGAAAGTGAAGAACAGTTAAAAATTAGGGTAGGGTTTTAGGTGGAGGAAAGTGAAGAACAGAGAAAGCTGAGCTATGTTCTTTGCAGCACTTTTGAAGGGTTAGGAACTTTGAACCACCATGTGATAATCCGTGGGCCTTGACAACAAAGTGGTAGTAGAAATGGTTAGAGTAAAAGTAGCAAGTTTCATTTACTTCTCAGTTTTACCAAGCATATATATTTTAATGCTACTGAAAATCATGGTAAGGGATGCCTCTTTGATATGTATGTATGTTATGTATGTATGCCTTTTGTATGTATGTATGTTATTCATTGCTGATACCTGGACAATCAAAATATAAAGCTGAGATTTATGTGTTAGATAACAGAGTCAGAAAAATGTGCATAAGTCATAGAAATAGAAATTTAGAGTCTTGAAGGTCAAATAATTCACCTTGTCCCACATATTGCTTCTAGTAAGGCAGGTTATGATGAATTAACTTTTTTGTAGCCAGTCTAGGTATGAGTTCATACCCATGGTGTTGGAGGGGAGATACCCTGGGATAGCATTCATGAAGTAGGGATCCCAAACTCTGGTTGAGCTAAGATGAGATTTACTCAGAGGATGTCCAAGAATAAATATGCTGAGCTTGGGAGAGGAATAAGAGGCTGATCACAGAGAAAGTTGGAAGTTGAATAACTTGAATAAGCTGTAAGTGGGCTCAAGATACTAATGGTCATGATTCACTAACAATGTCTTGTATAACCATTCAGAAATTTAGAGTAGTTGAAATGATATTTGAGTACTATTTAAATAACTCTATATGTAAACTCCCTAAAGTCAGCAGTTATTTTAGTGTGGCACCTGTGGCCAGGAAGTTCTCCATAGTAGCCATATCATATAGCAACTGTGCTTGATAATGGACCTTGAATCTTCCCAGTATGTCTAATTACATACTTATGATATACTTTTCATCAGTAATTTTTAAGGAATTTTTATAACTGTGATAAATACACACACACACACATACACACCACACGAGACAAAAAGGTATCATTTTTACCACTTAAATTACTTTATTTTTTTTAAAGATTTTATTTATTTATTCATGAGAGACACACAGAGAGAGGGCAGAGACACAGGCAGAGGGAGAAGCAGGCTCCATGCAGATAGCCTGATGCGGGACTCGATCCTGGGTCTCCAGGATCATGCCCTGGACTGAAGGTGGCGCTAAACCGCTGAGCCACCCGGGCTGCCCAACTTAAATTACTTTAAAAAATTCTGGTAGAAAATTCATGACATAAAATTTACCATCTTAACTCCTTTTCAAGTGGTTCAATTCAGTTAAACTTTATTAGTACTAAGTATATTTACATTGTTATATGGCTATCACTACCATCCTTCTGCAGAACTTTTTCATCTTAGTAAACTGAAACTCTGAAATACCCATGAAATAACTTCCCATTTCCCCTTCCTCCCAGCAGCCACTATTTTCCTTTGTGTTTCTGTGACCTTGATTTCTCTAGGTACCTTATTTAAGTGGAATCATATACTATTTGTCCTCTTATAACTGGTCTATTTCACTTAGCATAATGTCTTTAAGGTTCATCCACATTTCAGATTTTAAGCTGAATAATATTACATTGCGGATATGTATATACATATACATATGACATTTTATTTATCCATTTGTCTGTTGATGAATATTTGGATTTGCATTCATCATTTAAGATTTTGTCTTTTAATACATGTAAAATATTTGTATTTTAATTTCAGCTTAGTTTATCTTAGTTTATCATTATCACCATCGTCATTTTTTATAATTTTGCTGACATAGAATTTATATATGATTATTTTTATTACTTTTATTACCATTTTCTGATACTGAGTGTTGCTAAATAAAACATTGATTTTGTTACTTCTTGGTTTATTACTTTACTTAGTTTTTGCTTTTGGTGTTAACAATTAGCTAAAGTTATATTCTTGAAAGAATTTTGTAATGATTAATTGTTTTTGGAAATTAGGAAATGTTTATTTTTAAAAATCGAGTAATGATTAATGTAATTTAATTAGGTTTATTCATTAAAAGGCTTTCTAGCTTTAGAAAATACAGTATGAAAATATTTTTAATCACACATCAGTTGATATGTTACATATATTTTGTGAAAATGTCAAAATTTTAATTTTTGGAATAAACAAAAATCAATGATGAATTATTTGAACATTTATGAAATTTGTTTTAAAAACATTTTAATGAACATAGAAGATTCTCTACTCCTGTAAATAGGTTTTATGTAGTTGTAAAAGTCTGTAGGCCCCATTAGTTCTTTATATTTGAAAAAGATTTAAATTTTACAGATACGGTACTTTTCAATCTTAATGGATAAACTTCATTAAAGCTGAAAAGCCATCATAAAAAATATTTGAAGTCACTAGTTAGGTAATGAAATGAGACTCTTCCCAAACTTGAATTTGTGTGTTCAGTAACTTTTTTCCCCTCAGCCTAAATGCATTACTGGTAGGAAGGATTATTGTGAAGACAAGGTACAAAGCAAACTGTGCTGGCACCTCACCACAAGAACTCACCCTGTGCAGGAAAAGACTGGAACATTCTTAAGTTTTGCAAAAGCAATACAAAAAACCAAAACTATTTTTGAGATTAGTTCCAACAATGAGCTTTTTCAGTTTATTTAGACTAAGCTAAATAAACCAGTTACAAGGTCACACCATTAAAAGCTAAAGCCGAAATGCCTCACACAAGGACAGAAGCCCTCATTTTACCAGCCAGTCTAGACACTGAAGTCAGTAAAGCAAAAGAGATGGAAAAAGTGGTACTCTCAAATAATACTTGTAAATATATTGATGACGTGTCAGGTGACATAAAGAAAACATTAATCCAGAGTATTGTGAAATCAAACACGTGTTAGAAACTGCCAAATTCCAGCACAGTTAGAATTCCTAAAGAGAAATGCTGGGAAGAATATCAGCACTCCGTAAAGCAGTACCAAAAGAAATTACTGGGGATGAAATATTGAAGGTGGAGAATTCATACTTTGAAACAAATAAGGTATTATGGAAACATGCTTGGGTTTGTATACTGCTGGCGTGAGTGCAGGGACAGGAGTACGTAATGGCTGTACATCAAGGGTCATGAAAACAGTGAGATTCAAATAATATGGTATTTTATTCTCAGAGAAACTCTCTTGTGTAAAAGATTGCCTGTACATGAATTTCACATAGTTTGATATATCTAAATGGAGAATATAATATAGCTGAAGCTGCTTTATTCACATCTGTTTTAGCTTCACATGAAGAAATGGGGTTGGAATATAGCTTTCCACAGTTTCATACTGAGAGGCAGTGTATATCCAAAGTAGAGTTTTGTCAAAAGTTTATGGACGAGAAGGAGAATTCAAACTTTTTCTGTAAACAGTTCTGATTTGTTAAAGATTTGTTAAAAGGTAGTTACTGCCTTGAAAAAAATAGCTTCATTAGCTGAGTGAATAAACCTAATAGAAAATTGCCAGGATCTCATAACAATGAATTCATGTGTACTGACAGAATTTATGGATTCGGTGCAAAAATTTGGCCTTGGAAACGTGTGCTTAAAAAAGATGGATTTGTGGCATTTAGTTTGTTGCACGATTTGAATAGTAAAGAAGGATCATTAGGACAAGTAGAGCAACACCTTGTATACTTAAGGAAGAGCTGCATCATGGATTTAGGTGTATGCTTTCAGTTATATTCACAATTTATTTATACTATCATAGGAAATTTTCACACTACATCTGTTGATGAAAGTAAAGGAAGATCTGTTTGATTTACTGAGCGAAGGCAATTTTGCAGTACAATTTGGATTTGAATTTTCCAAATTCTGGTTAGTGATGAGAAAGGAGTTTCTATCATTTGTCTCTGTAGAGAGAGAAAATAGATTAGCTTGGGGCTGGGGGTAGGAATGGTGATTGACTAATAATTTTATAATATAAAGAAAATGTAAAAAAAATAAAAAAGAAAAAATATATTTAAAGATTTTTTTCACTGAGTTTCATATATACACCACCAAAGTCCCTCATATTTACTCCATTATATTGTTCAAATATGAATTTTTATGTGTGTCATGATGTGAAAAGGGTTAGGAAGCACTGGACTGAATCCTATGACAGTCTGGAAAGCCGAGGCAAGAGTGTTAACTGTAACAGGTCTCAAATTCAATAAGGGATTTCAGAGAATGGAGTAAAAAGCAAGGACCAGGAGAGGATAAAATTTCAGGAAATATATTTACCAACTAGCATGGGTGATGGGGCACAGCCTACAGTATCTTATGTCTTACTAAGGTGGGAGATAAGGGCCAGCAGTAGTGGGATGGGGAGATGGCAAGAGGATGATGAACTACACTCAGCTGGATTAAGCCAAATAGCTGTTCAGATGGCCTCTTAATTATGTAGAAGAATAAAGACCTGGGAAGAGAAATAGGTTATCCTAGCCTTCTATAATTCACTCACGGGGATTCATCAAAATAAGTTAACTTTTGAAGGAGAAACCTACTTTTTGGGAAAAAAAATACTAGTAGTTACTTGTGTCAGGTTCTATTTTTAGTGTTTTGTATGTATTCAGTTTAATTTCACACTGGTTGGTAATAGTACTCATTATTATTTCCATCTTATAGGTCAGGAAACTGAGGTCACTCTTATTCATGGTAGAGCTGGTGTATGAACTCAGGCAGTCTGGTTATAGAATCCATATACTTGACTCTGCTATACTGCTTCTCAAATCTGTAGTAATCCTAACTACCTAACTCCTTAGAAACTCCCATCCCTGATCTCAGTGCAGACTATTTTCACAGCCTGGACCTTCTCCTGTGGATGATGTGGTCTACAGTAGATGCTGCACTAGGGTCTCCTTGGTTATGACTCAGAACTAATGGGTCCCACTTCAGTTGCTTGTTTGGGGAGAAGTTGATGAATATAGTCCGATCTTAAGATGTCATCAGAACATTTACTTTGCAGCACTCCATCATTTATATAGCGGTACTTTAGCATATGGTGGCTACTAGCTACATGTGGTAATTCAAATTGAAATATAAATTAAGTAAAAATCAAATAAGATTAAAAAAAAAACAAAACAAAACCCTTGGTTCTCTGGTTACACTTCAAGTGGCTACTGCCTACCGTTTTGGGCAGCACAAGAAAGTTTTCTGTCACCAGAGCTGGCTTTATTGGACAGTAGCATTCTTGATGGTTCTCTTCTCCAAGTCTGCTTCATCAGAAGTGAGAGCTTGTTTCAAGTTGCTTCTAACCCGTCAGGTTGCCTTACTTTAGTGGTTGGCTCCACTGATTCTGTCTTTCCTCATACTGTAAAAGACAGCAATTCCAGAAAATAATAGATTTTTGTGGCCATTAGTTGCTAGTTCATACAAGATTTGCTTTCTTTTTTTTTATGATAGTCACACAGAGAGGCAGAGACACAGGCAGAGGGAGAAGCAGGCTCCATGCACTGGGAGCCTGACGTGGGATTTGATCCCGGGTCTCCAGGATCATGCCCTGGGCCACAGGCAGGCGCCAAACCGCTGCGCCACCCAGGGATCCCAAGATTTGCTTTCTTAAAACAGTTCTATAGTACTGTTGACCTTGCTCTCCTTACCTCATTCTGCAAGTCTTACAATTACAAACTGAATTCTAAGAAATCCATACGTGACAGCCTGTCACACTTTGGCTTCTATTGAACTTGAAGGCATCTCTAACTCTTCTTAAGCAAGAGCTCTTATAGGTGTGTACTTGGATTTTTGTACTTAACTTTATGGTTTTATTTTTTTTTATTCTTCCTGAATATCATCTCATTTCCCCCTTTTTATCTGAGGTTTTGGTTTGTTTATTTCTTTTTAAATTAAATGTTGATTTGATCACCTGACAAACCATTATTATTGTTATTATTATTATACCCAGCTTTGATAAGGTTGGCTAAAAAAGAGTCATGTCAAACTAAGAGACAAAGTCATGTCTCTTCTTTTCTTTTGAGAAGGTTACTAGATGGGTGGGATGCTTTAGAAGTAGTGAGTTTGATCTCAGCCAAATCATTTAGAATGGGCTGACAGGTGAGTAAGGATTGCAGAAATCATATCAAATTTGAAAAACCTGAGAATATTTAATCTGCAGAAAAATAGACTATTTTAGATAGAGGACTGTGTTGAGTGAGCAGTGTTTTTTTTTTTTTAATTTATTTATTTATTTATGATAGTCACACAGAGAGAGAGAGAGAGAGAGAGAGGCAGAGACATAGGCAGAGGGAGAAGCAGGCTCCATGCACCGGGAGCCCGACGTGGGATTCGATCCCGGGTCTCCAGGATCGCGCCCTGGGCCAAAGGCAGGCGCTAAATCGCTGCACCACCCAGGGATCCCGAGTGAGCAGTGTTGATCCGAAGAATTTATTGTTATCAGAGGAAGTTATCAAGGTTACTTATGAGGAATATAAAGTGCTGTCAGTATGTTCAGGGGAACACACATAAGTTCCCCAGACCTTGGGGCAGCACTACATAAGCAGGGGTAACTGCAGGATATTTTCATTCCTGTGACCACAAAAGTGAAGTGAGCCAAAAAAACACAGTGAGAATTAAACGAAGTAGGGTTAAGTTTTCATTAAAGGCTGTGCGGTGCATTCCCTACTCCTGGTTGCCCTGGCAACCGGGCTCCCTTGCATGCTAATGACATTATAATGAGAAAAAAACCACATGCAAATGCAATAAATAGTAATTAGAGGCAGAGCCATACATGAAGTGGTGAGCTCCACCTTGGGAAGGTCTGGGGAAGAGCTGCTGAAGGGTTTGTACTGAAGACAAAGAAAGAGGTAATGAAAGAAAGACTTTGAGTTATGTATAAAAGGGTTGAATCCTCATAGAGCACATGTTAGCATTTGCCTCCTGCAAATACCTGTTGTTTCTCCAAGTAGAATTTACTCAAAGTCAAAAGTCCTGCATTTGCACATCCACATTGTCATAACCATTCTACCTGTTGGCATCCCTGAATGGGAAGGATCTTAGCTGTGGAACAACTATAGCAGCCTGCTGTTTGGAATGCCCTTTCTGATCACAATGGACAGGGCTGGGCTCATTAGACAAGGTAGTGGGGCCAAAATACGTAGCCAGAAGTCATTCTTGGTGAAGAGAGTGTCTTAATTCTATGTTGCTTCAGATGGGACAAGTAGGACCAATGAGGGACTGCATTTGGTTAATATAAGGTGGAACTGATTGAGAGAACATGATATCTCCGTCACTGGAAATGTGTCAGAGATGCTGGGTGGCTGCCTCTCTCAAATGTGATAGATGGATAGCATTTTTGATTTGCCCAAATGGTTAAATTCAGAATCTATAAATCACTGCCCAGTTTCATTCTCTTCCCTTTACTTCATTTTATTCAGACTCTTCTATTTTTATTGCTACTTGTCTGTGTATCTTTCTTTGAAATGACTAGAAAATGTTACATCATCTGCTTCACATTATCCTAATTCTTTGATTTATCTTTTCAGTGTCAGTTTGAACCATAGATTACTGAGTAAAAATCACCAAAAAGCCATGAAGATTCATAAATTTTTACTATTCTTTTTCCTCTTTAAATTAAAAAAGTGTAAAAATTACATAAGAAATGCACATTGACTTTTGTAAAAATTTGCATGACTATGTTTAACAATCCAAGTAATAAAGACATATATATAATGAAGTGTTTAAGTCCCTGTCAGCCACCTCTCATCTCCTCTGCTAACTCCCAGTCCCAAACTTCAGAGAAAACCAGTGTTAACAGTTTGGAGAGTAAATGTCAAAATCTCTGTCTGTGAATTTATGTGCAGTTATTATTTACTATATACATTATTAATACATTATTACTATGTAATGCTGAGTGATTGCTATGTATCAGATACTGATCCTTTTTCTATATTAATTCATTTAATCCTTAGTTAATCTCCCTTTAAGGGATTTTATAGAGAGAGGAAGGAAGGCCAAGAAAAGTTAAGAAACTTGCCTAGGGTGACAAGCCAAATTTATTCCCCAGGAAGTCTGTTTTGGAGCCCATACTTTCTCTCATCACACCATCCTGTCTGTTCTGCAGGTAGCATACATATATGTTTTCTTTTTTCCATGTGTCTGGAATCAGTCATTCCGCATGATTACTTTTCAAGTAGATTTTTTTTTTCATTTTTTTTTCAAGTAGATTTTTAAACTTAATATTCAGAGATCATTCCATTCCAGTAACCTACCTCTTCTATTCTTAAAAAATTATTCTCTTGTTCAGATGCTCCGTAATTTAAATAGTCCCCTGCTGATGAGCATTTAATTTGCTATAACAAATGATAATTTAATAAATGTCCATGCAGAGCAGTTTTCATATGTGCTTATATGTTACTATAGAATAAATAGTTCAAAATGGGATTGCTGAATGAGAGACTCTGCTCACTTTGCATTTTGACAGATACTGCAGAATTAGCACAATTATCACTCTGCTCTTGAAAATACTCTTTGCTTAGCATCTGGGACACTGACCTGTTAGTTTCTGTCTCCCTTGAGATTGCTTCTTTTTGACTTCCTCCTCATCTCCCAACAGCTAAACATTGGAGTGCCCTTGGGCTCAATCTTTGAACTTCCTTTCTTTTCCAGTTGGATTCACTCTCTAGGATATCTTATCCAGCTCCTTGGCTGTAAATACTATATATTCACTGGTGATTCTTAAAATTGTATTTTTGGTGCTTATCATGTTCCTGGGCTTTAAGCTTTTATATTCAGCAACCTGATATTGATTGCATTTGAATGTGTACAAGGCATTGCACATTTAACACATTTTTACTTAACCTCCCTTCTCCACTCCAACCTGCTTCTTCTACATACTTCCCTATCTCAAGAAATATTAGTTTCCACTTGCTCAGGACAAGAACTTGAGGTTTGACTCATCTCTTTCTCTTGCATCATATTTAATCATTGGTAAATCCTACTAACTGAATCTTCAAAATACGTTCATCATCAGCCACTTCTTGCCACCTGGACTGCACCACATTTTCCCAGGATGCATCATTTCTCGCCTGGCTTATAGTAATAGTTTCCTAATTAATGCTCATTTAGAATCTGGTCTTGAAACAGCAGCTAGAGTGATCTTTTAAAAATGTGAGTCCCATCATAGAATTCTGTAGCTCAGAGGCCTCCAGTGACTTCCAGTTTTAGAATAAATTCTAAAGCTTTGTTCATGACTTCCAAGGCCTACATGGTGTTCACACCCTTTCTATCGTTTTTCTTGTCTTAAGTTCTTTCATTCTCCTATTCTGTCATTCTGCTCAGCCATACTGATATGCCTTCTGTTTACACCATGGGGCCTTGGAACTTCCCATTGTCTAGATGTTCTTCTCCTAGATAGCTTTATGACTTATTCCCTTACTTTTGATACATCATTGCTCTCCTTATCAGTGAGGACCTGCTATCTACTCACCTTATGTAAAATAGCATCAAACTAACTCAATAATTTTCAGTCTTCCTTACTCTAATTTATTTTTATTGAACCTAAAACCACTTACTTTATGTATTTAGTTATTTGCTATCTCTTCCACCCTGTATCCTGTCCTCCGGAATGCAAGCTCCATGAGGAGAAAAACCTTTGACTGTGCTGCTGTATCTCTGGGGCATAGTATAATATATTTGCATGAAGTAGGTGCTTAATAGTATTTGTTGAATGAATGAGAGCATGGACAAAATTTCTCCCCAACCATACTGTAGCAGTTGATTTTCCCGTCAAAAAGTATATGAGTATGCCCATTTTCTCATACTGTATAAAATTAGATATTACTGATCTTTTTTAATTTTCTCATTATAAAAGGTAGAAAATGATATATTGTTTTGTTTTAAATTATTTTTTTTTAAAATTTTTTATTTATTTATGATAGTTACAGAGAGAGAGAGAGGCAGAGACACAGGCAGAGGGAGAAGCAGGCTCCATGCACTGGGAGCCTGATGTGGGATTCGATCCCGGGTCTCCAGGATCGCGCCCTGGGCCAAAGGCAGGCGCCAAACCGCTGCGCCACCCAGGGATCCCTGATATATTGTTTTGATTTGCATTTTCCTCATTATGCTGATGTTGAGCATATTTCCATATGCTTATTGGTCACTGGTATTTCTTCTAGGAATTTTTTGTTTATGTCCTGTGTCCATTTTACTGTAGGGTTGTTTATCTTTGTAATATTGATTTGTAGGAGTAACTTATATATTATGACTATCAATCCTTCATTTCATATATATATTGCAAATATTTTTTCCTAGACTGTCACTTCTCTTTTAACTTTGTTAATAGTATCATTTGTCATATAGGAGTTTTAAATCTTTAATAAATCTGCCAGTATTTTGCTTTATGGCTTCTGAGTTGGTGTTTTGCTCAGGAAATCCTTCCTAACTACTTCTGAAAATATTATCTCTTATTTTCCTCTAAGCCATTATTATTTTATTATTTTATATTTAGGACTTTAATCCATCTGGAATTTAGTTTGGAGATTGTGTGGGATAGTAATATAGTTTATTTATTTTATTTAATGGTGAACCAGTTGTCTTCATGTTTATTATTGACTCATCTCTTCTTTCATCTATGATCCAATTCTTTAAATTATATATTAAATTCTAACATGAGTCTCCTTCTAGACTCCATATTCTTATCTTTGATATATTTTTCTTTTCACAATAACATAGATTTTAATGATTGCTAGTGCTCTTTAGTTAATTTTGATATCTGATAATTATACCATTCATTGCTCTTTTCTAAAAATGTTAACTACTTCTGTGCATTTTTTAAAAATTTTTATTTATTTATGATAGTCACACACAGAGAGAGAGAAAGAGGCAGAGACATAGGCAGAGGGAGAAGCAGGCTCCATGCACCGGGAGCCCGACGTGGGATTCGATCCCAGGTCTCCAGGATCGCGCCCTGGGCCAAAGGCAGGTGCTAAACCGCTGCGCCACCCAGGGATCCCACTTCTGTGCATTTTTAATATAAATTTTAGAATAATTTTACAAGTTTCATAAAAATACTTTGGATTTTTTTCATAGTTTACTGTAAAGTTGTAGAGTTTTCCTCACATGATAGGTATGTTCCTATATACTTGACATTTTTGTTCAAGCTGGGAATGAGGCATTTTATCTTTATGGTTTTAATGGATTATTGTCATAGTTGTAAAATTAATAATTTTTATATGTTGATCTTTTTCCTGGCCACTCTCTGAAAGTCTCTTATTTATTTTTATTACTTTTTCTGTTGATTCTCTTAGATTGTTTAAGCAAATCATGGAATCATTTGCTATTTTGTCTTTTGCGAGAACTTTCTTCAGGCAGTGAACTGAGACATTTGTAGAGCTTACTTGTTTATTTCCCATCTCTTAGTGATCACTGTCCTGCATTTCCTGTGTCCCATATCTGAAAATTCTGATTTCACATCTTTTGTTTGATTTTCTAGTTGTTTAAGATAGGAGTGAAGTCTAGTCTCCATTATTCTATAGAAGATTAAAGAAACAAGAATGTAAAGCTTCTTGAAGGATATAGTATGTATTGCCATTATATGAAATGTAAGTTTAACAAATACAGATTTTAAGCTATTGGTAAATATATGATCATCAGTTCAACTGGTCTGTTTCCAAATCTAAGATTGGGAATACAGCAGTAGGAGAACATGATTAACTCTTGGAAATGAAGAAGAAATATTAAAGATGTCTCCCTAAGATTTGTAGCGTATGTGTGAGGCAAGGGGGTGTGCTTCTGTTCCTTCCGCTATTGGATTTTATCAGACCAGCTTTCTCCTACCTCCTGCCATGATGCAGAGGCAACAGACTTTCTTCTTCTGTCACTTGCTCATGTCAAGCTATGGGAAGCAGGAGTTCTGATAGAAGATACAGAAGGGGAGGGCATTCAGTGGAAGAGCTTTAAACATGTACAGGCTTGGAATGGAAATGACTAAGAGGGCACAGATTGTGACTCATTCTGGGAAATATGTCAGGGCACTTTTGTTACATTAATAAATAAGGCTGAATGGATAACATCTTCCCTCTCTTTTTCCTTCTTTTCCCTCTTCTCTGCCAACAGTGTGAGTTTGCCACATAACCTGGTATTGATCCAAATAGTGGATATTAAATGCCCTTTTTGGCAAGTAGAATGATTTTAGTTAAGTCTTCAATCTCATATTATCCAGGCCCTATGGATAAAAAGCAGTAATTGTACTACTCTTGTGCAGCCTTCTCTAACAGCTTCTTCTTCCCCATGATTGGTCAAAACCCTTTTGGTTTCCAGGAGGAGCCATTAGAATCTGGCCTAGTGTGCTCAGGCTGAAATAGCTTCTGAAGTATTGGCCATTGGCTTCATCCTGCCTCGGCTGTTCCTCTGGGTAAGCTGCAGGAGCTGAGTGACTACCTTTCTCCCACCTCTTTCTGCTTTGCCGTCTGAACTGAGTTGAATGGTGTTTCCTCAAATTCATGTCCACCCAGAATTTGTACATGTGATTTTATTTGAAAATAGAGTCTTTACAGATGTAATCAAGTTAAGATAAGGCTCTACTGGATTGCAGTGTGTCCTAAGTACATTATGACTGATGTCCTTTAAGAGCAGGGAGATTTGGACACAAAGATAAACACGAAGACAGAAGCAGCGATTTGGGCAACAACCAGAACCTAGGAAAAGGCAAGAGAGATTTCTCCCCTAGAGTCTAAAGAGAGAATATGGCCCTGTTAGCACCTTGATTTTGGAATCTGTCCTCCAGATTCGGAATGGTGAGAGAGTAATACATGTCCGTAGTTTTAAGCCACCCATTTTATGTACTTTGTATGGCACCCGTGCCAAGAAGGACTTTCTTACTTCCGCTTTGCCTTTTTTCACCCTCACAGCAGGAGCCTTCTCTGAGTAAAACTGCCTAAACTCAGGCACCCTTTATTTCTTGAAAAACCAGGAAAGTTAATAAATTATTTGTACTGCTTTGTAAGACTAGTGCTTTGAAATCAAAGTGACAACTTGCTACCCTGATAATTTTCTACTGTGAGACTATCAAATTTCTTTCAATTTACTCTAATTATAAAATTACTTCAGTACTCTTAATTCTCTTGAATGATTTACTTAGAAGAGATAATGTTATAAAAAAGGAAATACTTATGAAAGGAATAAGATTTGGCGTAACTTTAAATCTATAAATTAAGACAGGGAAGTTAGAACATGGGTCATTTATGTGTTTGTTTTTTAAGCTACAATATTGGGAAAGCAATGATAAACCTTTGAGAACATTTCAACTGGAGCAAACAAAATACTTTAAATCTCTATAAAGTTAAATTGGAAGTAGAAACACAGAAAAATTATTTTTCTGCACCAGGTTCCCCACATTCCCTCTAATCAGTTATAGAAGCTGTTGGCCATTCCTTGGGCACAAATAAGCAGGAATGCACTAAGAGGCAAAACCAAATTGTTTAATATAAAAAAAGTATGAGGGCACAGATGGAGGTCCCACATCTATGAACTGAAAATTGAAAACTCAAAATGGGCAAGTAGAAAACCTGAAAACATTATTAAAAAACAAAAGAGGAAAAAGAGGATGAAATCCCACAAAATGCTTAATAGTGAAATTTAATATTGTAGAGATATCTGTTGAAATAAGGAAAATGGAACCAATGTGATTTAAAGTTACTTTTGATGCTTTGGTTCCAAGAAAGGGAAGGAATTTAGCATCATTTAAACTCTAATCATTTTTTTAAACTTTTATGAAATAAGCAGGATGTGTAGGTATGTTTAAACATATAAATGTGTGCTTCTCTCAGATAAGGTCACCAAATTGGCTCAGTAACTTTTTCTGGTCTGATAAGTGGCTAAGAGCAGATCTTTCTGCTCTTTTTTCCTTGGGACCACTGTGCTTTGCTGTGCTTTGACCTGCATTTGGGCAAGGGAATTGATTATATTAATTCACTGCCCATCTATGAAGGGGTTGGAGGTGAAGAGAAGGGGGACATAGGAGGTCTGAGTTCTTCCAGGGAAAGGGAGCCAGGACAATTATATGAAAACCAGGGTTTTAGATAAATGAGCACAGTGCAAGGCTTCTCAGTATGTTTATATTGAAATGAAGTTGAAAATTGAAAGCCCTTAAAATTGAAATTTTAAGTGGCCAAAAAAAAAAAAAAATGTCCATTTGAAAAATAGTGAAGATATGCTGTAATTCTGGGAAAGAAATATTGCCCTTGTTTTGGTTTAGCAACTAGAGGGTTAGTTTAAAAAGGAAAGAAAAGGGATCCCTGGGTGGTTCAGCGGTTTGGCGCCTGCCTTTGGCCCAGAGCGCAATCCTGGAGTCCCGGGATTGAGTCCCCTGTCGGGCTTCCGGCATGGAGCCTGCTTCTCCCTCCTCCTGTGTCTCTGCCCCTCTCTCTCTCTGTCGCTCTCTGTGTCTATCATGAATAAATAAATAAATCTTTAAAAAAAATAAAAATAAGGAGACAAAATAAAAACAAAAGTTAACATTGTATGCAAGAACATTTTATGGTTCTTAGAATAATTTTGATTTCAGAGTGGAAGGAAAATTAAAACAATTTTTTAAAATTAAATTTCAATGAATTAACATATAATGTATTTATTATTTATTTATTTATTTATTTATTTATTTATTTTCATATAATGCATTTAGTTTCAGAGGTAGAGTTCAGTGATTCATCAGTCTTAAAGGATACCCAGTGCTCACTACATCATGTGCCCTCCTTAATGTCCATCACCCAGTTACCCCATCCCCCCACACCCCTCCCTTCCAGCAACCCTCAGTTTGTTTCCTCTTATGGTTTGTCTCCCTCTCGGATTTTGTCTTGTTTATTTTTTCCTCTCTTCCTCTATGATCCTCTGTTTTGTCTCTTAAATTCCACATATGAGTGAGATCTTTCTCTGATTGACTTATTTCTCTTAGAATAATAGAGTGGAAGGAAAGTTTTAATGGATTTTCCTATTTCAGGCTTCCTAGTGCAGTGTTACTTTTTCTTTCATGGGTTGGGTCTTTATTTTACTTTATTTGTTTTATTTAATTTTTACAAGGAAAAACAGTATATGGCCATTGTAAAACTCTGATATACTTAAGTATATAAAATGCAGGTGAAAATAGTTTCTTCCCTTTCCTCTGATTCAGGTCTGTAGTTTGTTTTCTATGTACATAAATATATGAATGAACATTTATAATATATTTACATAAATGGGATCCTTGTTCTGTAACTTACCTTTTCCACCTAACATATCATAGTATCTTTCTTTGTGAGCACATATAGAAATATCTCATTATTTCTGATGGTTGCATAGTATTCCATTGTATGGATGATTTACATTTGTTTACTGGAGCCCCTATTGATGAAGAATTAATTCCTTGGTTATTCTCATAGTTATCCTTGTAACTTTAAACAATGTACTTCTACTTACCAGTTTCTCATCTTTGGACAATAGTGATTGAATCCTGCTGTGATAGATGAGGAATTAATGTGCTTATACTATCTCCCACATTCCTTCTTGTTCTTCTGATTTTTATTTTATTTTATTATTTTTTTAAAAGATTTTATTTATTCATGAGTGACACAGAGAGAGGCAGAGACATAGGCAGAGGGAGAAGCAGGCTCCCTGTGGGGAGCATGATGTGGAACTTGATCCAGGATCCCAGGATCATGAACTGTGACAAAGGCTCAATCACTGAGCCACCCAGGAGTCCCCATTCTTCTGATTTTAAAATTAATTATATTACTATTTTTATATCATCAAGATTTATGATATTTAGATTTTGTTCATTAATTATAATTAGTTCTTTGTGCTTTGTTTATAGATTGATTAGAAATTTAAATCTAATAAAAGTTTATTTGTGTGCTAAGGTAAAAAGATTCATTGCTGGACTAAGTATTGTGATAGAAGATAGTATAATCGTCCGATATGCTACTGCTGTGGAGAGAATGTTTCAGTCAAAATCCTACAGATTCTCATTTCGTTTCATACCACAGCCAGGCCAAGAAAGCTCTTTTAATTGGGAAGAGTCAGAGAGCCTCCAGTCAAGGGCCAATGGTTACAGTGTTTTTGTGTGGTTTAATTTCCAGCCAATGAACAGATGTGTTCAGTAGGCATTCACACAGTAGGTCACACAGATAAAAGCAATAATTATGGATTGTGTCATGTAAATGGTGAAGCAAGGGGGTATCAGCCTTAATTAGATGGGACCCAGTCAGAAGATTTAATTTTTTCTCAAAAGGACAGCCCCAGCTTCCTCAACTGAAGCTGAGCTGCATCTCCATTCCTTTCCCCTAGAAAGTTTTGAAATAAGTGTGGGCTATTTAATAAATGACTGTTGTGTTTTTTAAACTCCAAAATACTATAAGACTAGGGAAGATTAGAGATGTACAAAGCTCTTTTTCAAAGGTGAAGTATGTTATACCCTCTCTTTTCCTTTTGGTTTCTTGAGTTTTTGGTCTTTTGAATTTTTACCTGAGTTACTCATGGATTACTTTGACTGGATATTGACTCAATGGCATTAGAGTCAGCCATGGCCTGGATCTACATGCATTGGAAGGTGTAACTGGGTTCAGAAATTGAAACTGCAGTTAGTGAGATTGCGTGGGTGTTAAGAGTGGGCAAGAGGAGAGGACACACTAGCATATTTAGAATTGTGTTCTGGAGGATCTCTAAATCCTTAACAATTATTTTCCTATGCTATCTGACTTTGGCTTTTAAAAAAATAGACAGATATTAGTTTAATGTCTGATCTACCCAGTGTAATCTTTGCTTTTCAGCAGCAGTGTTCACTTTCTTTTTTTCACCCCTAAGATTAATCAGCTATGGGCAGCTGCTGGTAGTATTGATTTGATCTCTTATGGAGGGAAAGAGTAATCACTCAAGATCTGTGGCCTAGGTTTGGCCTCTTCCTCAGGGTTCCACTGACCCTGAACGTCATGTTGTTTCATCAGTGTTGGCAGTGACCTAGAAACTTCTGCTTGTCATAATTCCTCCCCAACAGCCTTGCCAAGCCCTGCATGCAGCTGGTCATTCTGGGTAGTTAACTTGAGTTTAAGTACTATATGCAATATTTTATTGCAAGGTAGAGCTGAGGCCCTTAGATAAGCATCTATCTATCTATCTATCTATCTATCTATCTCTATCTATATATATATATAATTTTAAATATTTTATTTATTTATTTGAGAGAGTGAGGGAGAGAGAGAACATGAAAGGAGGGAGTGGCAGAGGAAGAGGGAGAAGCAGACTCACCACTGAGCACAGAGCCTGATGTGGGGCTCGATCCCAGGACCCTGGGATCATGACCTGAGCCGAAGGTAGATGCTTGAGCCACCCAAGTGCCCCTATATATATATATTTTTAGATAGCAGTGTTTTTCTAGAGAAGATCATTAAACCCTTATTAAAATTCAATAATAGAAGCCCTATAATTGTTTGGATAGCTGGATTCCAACAGGCATAACAGCTATCTGGGTGGCATAGCCCATGGCAATTTGTGAGAAAGCAGACACACACTTGTTCTGTTAGGAAATCCTTAGATCTCCATCCAATACTCAGTCAGCACTACACTAGAAAATTTGGTTGTCTCTGTAGGGTTCTATATGGCTTCCAGGACATTTTTTCCCTAGAAGTTCAAAATTGGAATTTATTACAGCAGTGTGATAGCTTGGAGGCATATGTTCAAAGGGCAGTCAATGAAGTATTTCTTTAATATGAAGTGTTATTTATAGGCACAAAAGGGTTTGTACACTAAAAAAAATAAGTTTCCTTCCTAACTCTCCCACCTGCCTCACCTGGACCTTCAGAGGTTACCACTGATACCAGTGTTTTGGGTGTCCTTCCAGATATATTTATTTATTTATTTTTTCCAGATATATTTAATACACACACAGACATATACAATTATATTTAAATAAATGGTATCATAATATATATGTACACATACTATTCTGCACATTTTTTTCCCCTCAGTGGTCTATCTTTGTTATTATTCCATATCAATACTTAGAGAACTTACTCATTTTTTTTTATGGCTGAATAACATTCCATTATTTGCATATACCATAATTTAACTTCATTGGTAGGTATTTAGGTTATTTCCAATCGAGTGCTATTAAAGCAATACTTTATACATATCATTGCATGAATTTTATTTCCTGCATGTACAGCTATATCTATAAGGTGCATTTCTGGGTGGAAGATATGTGCATTTTTAATTTGGTTAGTTATTGCCAACTTGTTCCCCAGAGAAGTTATATTAATTTAAACTACCCTGCCCATGGCAATGTATGACAGTGCCTGTGTATTTTTTTCTACATCTTTACCTACACACTTTATTTCATGCTTTTGGTCTTTGTCAATCTGACAGGTAAAAAATGGTATCACGTAGTTTTAATTTGCATTTTTCTTATGGGTAATGTTTTCTTATGTGTAAAATAGGTTTATTTTTATATGGTTAATATCCATATGTACTTCCTCTTTAGTGATCTGTTTATATCCTTTGCTCATTTTCCTGTTGAGCTGTTGGTCTTTTTATTTTTTAAAGATTTTAATTATTTATTTGAGAGGGAGAGAGAAGGAGAATGAGCAGGGGGAGGAACAGAGGGAGAGAGAGAGAAGCAGACCACCTGCTGAGCAGGGAGTTTGAAGCAGTGCTTGATCCCAGGACCCTGGGATCATGACCTGAGCCAAAGGTAGCTGCTTAACTAACTTAGCCACGTAGGCACCCCTGTTGGTCTTTTTCTTACTGATTTACTGGAACTATTAATACATTGGGGGAAATTAAAACTATATATTGACAAAATTAGTCCTATGATATGGGCTACAAATGTATTTTTCATATTTTGATATTTATCTTTTGATTTTATGGTGTTAAGATTTTTTTCCATGATATAGAAATTATTATTTTATTATAACTGTGGGTTTTTATTTATTTTAAAAATATCCTTAAATACATACATAAATATAAATATGAAATTACATATATATCTTTATGTACACATTCATTCCAGTGTTTTCATCTAGCACATTGATGTTTTTGTTTTTCTCATTTAACTCTTTATTCCACATTTTGGTGTAATGTGAAGGATATTCTATGTAGATAACTTGAGTTTTGACTATGAGGCGGAAGTGTTCTTTTTTTCATTAGTGGTGTCTGGAGAACAACACCTGGACATTTTCTATTATTTCTCTTCTGCAGTGACAGAGTGAAGCAACCTGTGCTTAGTGGCGGATGGGCAGTAAGGAGCTCTGATGGCTAAAGTGTAGTTGGACATGGGGTGGTGACAGTTTTGAGTTGTTAATGACAGTTACAGAGGCTTGGGTCAAGGCTGGGCAAGTTGCCAGAAAGTGGAGTTTGAGGTGGTAGTAAAGACCACTTAAAAAGTTGTCTCGGTGCTGTCAAAATGAGAATTCGCTCAAGATGAGAATTCGCAGAAGCCAATTTTGCCTATGGAGAGCTCCAAGTGGGCCATGGTATTCCTGGAGGTTGGGAGTTGTTTGTGGCCATTTCTCCTAAGACAGCTACAGAATACTTACTTGGTTGACTGTTCTCAGAGTTTAAAATGGGAACTTCAGTGAATTAATTAAGTAAAGTAGTTCTCAACGCTGGTTGCTACATTGAAGTTTGCACTGTAGAAAGATTGTGATTTCACTGGTCTCAGCTAGGGCTGAGAACCACTGTTTAATGTAATCAGTTTGCCATACCTTTGAATCAGGGATTGCAGTGCATGTTGCCTCAGTGCTTCCAAATGTGCACACAAATCACCTGGGGTCCTGTTAAATACAGATTCTGATTCAGGAAGTCTGAGGAGGAGCTTGAGAGTCTGTGTGTCTAACAAGCTCCCAGGTGACATGGAGGCTGCTGGTCCCCAGACCACGCTTGAACAGCTTCAGTTTGTTACTCAGTGTGCAAAGCGTGGGCTTACACCACTCCCTGAGAGTCAGTAAGCATGTTTCTGCCATGATCCTGATTCTGGAAGAATTGCTGAGTGTGGTAGCAAGCGCTGGGTCAAGAGGCCTCCTTTCCACTTCCAGCACTTCCCCCAATTAGCTGTAAGACAAGTCTCTCAAAAGTACTTCAGTCCTTCACCCTCTTATCTCTAAAATGAGAGGGTTGAGCTGGATAAATTGCAAGATTTCTTTTGTTCCTACTTTTTCCTGTTCTGGTCTAGGGTATTTTCAGGGACCAGAGGCCAGGTTTTTATGTGGACCCTTTCTTCCCTATGGCCTGGAACCTAGGCCCTAACTTTGGAAACAAAACTAACATATGTTAAAAATTAAAGAAAACACTAAGTTGTAGTCTATCTTAAGTACAGAAAGAATGAGGGGAAGCTAGAGTTGAATGTCAACCAGAAAAGTTGGTCAAAATTTGAGTTAATTGTCATTTATTGGGCTAGATGGACGGCAGTGCTAGCTCAGGAGGGCAGTTCTCATGCTTTTACGTTTGCTTGTTTCTACAAAAATAACCTTCCAACAGTGAAGAATAAAACATTTTTCTGCCTTAAATTAAAGCAGTGTAGGAGAAAGGCCTACTTCTGTGGAAGCAAATGTTTGAAAGGAAGCTAAAATGCTTTAAACTGTTATTTTTTCCCTATATTTAATTTTTCAAGGCTAATCTTGATGTTTGAGAGATTGATACCAAAAAGAAAATTACCATGACCAGATAGAGGCTGAATCAAAAGCCCTTGTGCATGATGCTACTTACACTAATAGTGGCATCATGAATTACCTAAAATAGAAATAAAATCCCTTAAATTATAAGTAATATTAAAAATGACATATCTGTCAATTCATTGGAAAAGAGATCAGATAATATATTTAAATTTTATAACAGAGGTGCATAGGAATTTCGGACTTAACCTCTTGATGTCAAAGGAGATGTATTTTGCCTTGTAATTAGGGTTTTACTAAATTATAGATGATCTCAAGGAGAGGTTGTCTGATCAGCACTCATGAAATAGAATAGTTACTCTCATTTGATGAATCAGATTCAGCACACACAGCTTAGTTTTAACTTTTCTCTGCATGTCTTAAGAGTACCTCCCCCCCCATACCTGGATTATTTTTAAATTGCAGACTGCTGGTACTTTTTGATTCACAATCACATACCATTTTGGATTTACTATATTTGGTAAAAATTTTTTATAATCAACTATTGATTATCTATTATAACGAGGGTGTTCATAAATACAATAGAAATCATGTTTGTTTATTTATTTATTCAAGTCAAACTATTTTATTGCTTAAGAGACTCCTTCCATGGTCATAGGAGGATACTGGAAAATCATACCTTGTTTTAAACTATTTAAACTATTTAGTTCCTGAGCTTGGGTGGCTCAGCAGCTGGGTGTGTGCCTTTGGCTCGGGGCATGACCCTGGGGTCCCGGGATTGAGTACTACATCAGGCTCTCTGCATGGAGCCTGCTTCTCCCTCTGCCTGTGTCTCTGCCTCTGTCTCTGTGTCTCTCATGAATAAATAAATAAAATCTTAAAAAAAAAAACCCTAATAACATAATATAGGGCATTTTATAGAAATATTATTTCAGTTGCAAGTGACAGGAAACCCAATCCAAATTGGGTGAAGCCAAGAAGGGGCTTTGGAGGCCAAGTAATTGAAAAATTTGAAGGTAGAACTAGCTTCAGGTATGGTTGGTATGAATAGTGTAATCAAGATCTCGTCTTTCCGCATTTCATGGTCTTACTTTCCTCTGCATGGCTTCATTCTCAGGTTCCATTTAATTATATGATGGCTGCCAACACTGCCAAGACTTTATCTTCCTGGTTCAATTCCAGTAGAAAAGAGAGTATCTTCCCACTCCCCTAACCAGAGTCCTTAACTGTGTTTCATTGGCCTTGAGTAGATTTTTTGCCCCTGCCCGAGTCTCTGAGGCTAGCAAGACTTATGTTCTTATTGGCCAGATCAGAGTCCTGTGATCGTTCTGAGTGTAGGGCAGCCATGTCCATACTTATAGGGGAGAAGGGAATGATTCCTTAGAAGAAAATTGGCTACTGTTCCAGAAGAAGGGGAAATAGATACCTGATGTAAAAAGTAACAATCACTACATATATCTTTGATTTAAGCCAATATTAAGTCATTTAGGTCGTCCAAATGAAAATATTTCAGTGGTTGAGTGCCATCAGGGGCTGTGCTTGTGTTTGGTTGATGCAGAGCTAGAATTTAAAACAATAATTCCATCTACAAAATGTATAAGTTTAATGAAATAATAAAAGGAGATAGTATTGGGGTACCTGAGTGGCTCAATCAGCTGAGTGTGGGACTCTTGGTTTCTGCTTGGGTCATGTTCTTAGTGTCAGACATTGAACCTCCTATGGGCTCTACACTGGCACAGAGTCTGCTTGAGATTCTTTCCCTCCCTCTCTGCCCCTCCCCCTGCTTATGAGTGCATGTGCTTTCTCAAATAAATAAAAAAATATTTTTTTAAAGGTGATAGTTTTGGATACCTGATAGCTTACCTTACAGGGAGGAATGATACTTAAATATTTAGCCATCCATGGCAGTGGAATCAACCAATCAGAATAAGTTGGGTCCAGCCAAAAGAACTGGTGCTGATCAGGACCAACCAGCAAGGTTCTTTTATAGGAGGGCTGGTGGGATGTCCAGCTAACTGGGAGGCATTGTAAATATGCCACCAAGTTTATTGGAAAATATAGTTCCTGCATTACTTTCTTAGAGCTACCATAAGAAAGTACTATGAACTGAATGACTTAAATTTATTCTCTTCCTGTTCTGGAGGTTGGGAGTTGAAATTCAAGGTGTTTACAGGACCATGCTCCCTCTAAAGGCTCTAGAGAAGAACTTTTCTTTGCCCCTTCTAGCTTCTGGTGGTTGATGGCAATTGTTGGCATTTTTTGGCTTGTAGATATACCACTTCAGTCTGTGCCTCTGTCTTCCCATGGCCTTCTCCCCTGTGTATCTGTGTCTCTGTAGCCAAATTTTCCTCTTAAGAGGACACTAGTCATATAGGATGCAGAGTCTACCTTGTTCCAGTATGACCTCATCTTAACTTTAGTACATTTGCATAGACCCTGTTTCCCAAAAGGTCACATTCACAGGACAGGGATTATGAAGGGACATTATTTAACCTAGTACTGTTACTTAAAATCCAATGCTCTTACATAGTTGGCATGACACAATTTTTAAAAAATATTTATTTGTTAATTTTATTTTTTATTTATTTTTATTTTTTTTATTTGTTAATTTTAAAGAGGGGGGAGGGGCAGAGGGAGCGAGAGAGAAAGTCTTAAGCAGACTCTGAGCTGAGCACAGAGACTGACATGGGCTTGATCTCACCACCCTGATATCATGACCTGAGCTGAAGCCAAGAGTCAGACACTTTGACTATGCTACCCAGGTGCTCCAGCATGACACAAATTAAAAAAAAAAAAAAAATCAATGTTAAGTCATTTACAAACACTGTAAATTTTTTCTTCCCTTATTGTGTTGTTAAAAACTGAGTTTTTAAATCTTAGTAAAAATATTTAAGTGAATTATGAATTATTTTAGTTGGAATGCTATTCTGTATTTTTGTTACTGCATCAGATTAAGTAATCACATCTTCCTTAATTACAGCTAAATTCTGTTAAAATGTGAGTGTTAGTGTGACAATTGGTGGAGAATTAATAATATTCATTGATAAGTGAGTACATGTATAAGGAGGTATTACATTTTTATACATGACTTTGTTGAATTCAACCAAGTTTTGCTTAAAAAAATGGAACTGATGATGATTAGATAAACATTATCCATTAGCATATTTAATTTTTTTAAATTTTTAAAAAGATTTTATTTATTTATTCATGACAGACAGAGAGAGAGACAGAGAGAGAGAGAGAGAGAGGCAGAGACACAGGCAGAGGGAGAAGCAGGCTCCATGCAGGGAACCCGACGTGGGACTCGATCCTGGACCCCAGGATCATGCCCTGGGCTGAAGGTGGCACTAAACCGCTGAGCCACTGGGGCTGCCCCCATTAGTGTATTTAAGAGCAAGTATAAGAAAGAGGTGAGAAGTACAACTGATAAAGGGCTTGGAAATTATATCTTCTAAGGAACATTTGAAAATGGTGGTAATTGTCTTCAAGTCTTTGAAGAATAACTTTATAGAGAAGAGTTTCGACTCTGGAGGGCAGAATTAAAACCAGTGAGTTAAAGTTAAAGAGAAACATTTCAGTGCATTATAAGATAATATTTTCTCTATGTACCATGCACCAAAACAGAGGTGGTGGTCATAAAAGGGAGTAAAGGAAAGGTTCCTGGACGTGCTTAGGCAGGTGCTGCATAATTACCTCCCTGTGATGTTGTAATGGAGATCTTGCCTTGAACAAGAAATTAAAGTGGAAGGTCCCTTCTAGCTTCAAGATCTGTTGCAAATCCTCTTTAAGTTTCTTTCTATATAGGCAATGAAATCAATATTAATATGTCACAAAATATTTTTATAAGTTTAAATGCTTTTTAGCAGCTACCAACTGCTAAAGTTTTGAACTATGACTTCTATGCTATGGACTGCTTAGAAGAAAAAGGAGGGGGGATATCTAAGAGAAGAGGAAATATTAGTAAGTGATAAAGGTAGGGGATTAAAATTTACATCCAATGAGAGCTTACTCTGTTCAGAGTTTATTGAATGGATTTATATATCCATATTATCTCCTATCATTTAATATACTTTTCTTTACTCAGCTTTAAATTTATGAGAAACTGTAGTTCTTAAAATGATGTTTTCTTAAGATAATTGGCATTTTCTTTTGTATTCTTTGTGTGGAACACAGGACTGTTCTGAAGGCTACATGTGCAAAACACATTTTCAAATTAAACCTGGGATGCCGATGTCACCTCCAGCAACATCTGCCCATATACAGACATGTCTTCCCATGGAGGTAAGTGGTTTACTATATCATATTCTCCTTTTCAGTCTTTGTGAGTATAAATTAAACAGTTTTAATCTGTTAAATATATATTTGAAAAACATAACTGGCATTGGATCCTGGGCCTGCTGTAGGGAGAGAATTGAACATCATGGGTTAGAAGGTATTTTCTTGTATAATATTGAAAGCAGAAATTGTGGTAAAGTTAAGATCCACTTTGAGTCTATGCAGACTGTGGATTAGAAGACCACAGATACCTTCTGTTGCCTGTTGATTTTTCCCCAGTGAGATCCTCCCAGGACAATACAGATCTGTCCCTCAGCTGATTAATACATGGCAGGAGACCTCTTTGCCTAGTCTGTCCTTAACTGTTTTCTCCCATGTCCTTTAAAATATGCTGGATCTAGGTCTCATTCCTTAGGGGACTTTAACCTTGACTTGAAAATCTTGCTATATTAAATTTTAATAAGGTGCTAATGGCTTAGTGGTTTTCTGGGATACTTTCAATTTTATTTTTATCAAAATGCAAATAGCCGTCTTATATTGCTATTGTTAATAAGAATTTTTATATATCCATGGCAAAAATAAACAATAAAGAAATACATAGAGTAAAAAAACCTCCCATATGTCCTTTAACTGGAGGCAGCCACTATTAATATTTTAGTAAATATACTTCTCCACATTTTCTTTTTTAAAAAAATATTTATTTATGTATTTATTTATTTATTTGAGGGACAGAGAGAGTGGAAGAGAGCACAAGCCAGGGAGAGAGAGAAGCAGGTTCCCCACCAAGCAGGCAGCCCTACTCTGGGTCATGACTTGAGCGAAGGCAGCTGCCTAACTGACTGAGCCATCCGGGTGCCCCAACACACATTTTCTATCATACACACACTCACATATTTTTTGTTTGTCCAATGAACAAGTCATGTATCATGGAGATCTTTCCATGTCAGTAAATGTAGGATTCCATAGTTCTTTTTAATTGGCTTCATTGTGTTTCATTCTGTGGCTATACCATAATTTTGTAGAGCCCATTCTGAAGTAAAATACTTCAGTAAGTAAAATGGGAGAGGGCACTTTTCTTGTGAAGGAAGAGCCCCTTTCCAGGACCTGTTAAAGTAGACCCATTTGCCAATCTAGCCCTAACCCTCCCTCTTCCCTGCCCATGCAGGATACTGGCCTAGAGATGACTCTTGCCAATGTGATTCAGTTTTTGCAAGTTATTCTTGAGGGTATTATGTTTGGTAATAAGCTAAGTGCCCCTGGGTGGGCACTCAAATCCTGATTACTGCTTCTTAGTTCAAATAACCAACATCAAATCTGAGGCTGAGCATGTTAGGAAGCTTTTAAATTCATTACATATTGACTTAAAAATGCACATGGAAATGGTGATTTAAAAGATGAATTACCAGTTTATGCCTAAAACGTTGGCAGAGATTTGAAAAGCACTAAAAAGTGGTGTTGACAGTGTGAGGGAACTGACACTTTCTGGTTGATGTTTTAACTTCACAGAGTATAAAGATGGGCACATACTATGAACAATTTATTCCAATTCTAGGAATTAACCTCATCAAATACAAATCTTTTCAACATTTTTCATTTTAAACATTTTCTAAAAAATTTCAAATATGGCCCCACATCAGGCTCCCTACTCCATGGGAAGCCTGCTTCTCCCTCTCCCTGCTACTCCCCCTGCTTTTGCTCTCTGTCAAATAAATAAATGAAATCTTAAAATTTTTTTTTCAAACATGAAAAAGTTGCGAAAGTTTTGCAGTCAATGTCCATATCCTCCTAGATTTTTTCATTAACACTTGCTGTGTTTGCTTTATTATATGTCTGTCCCTCTATTCATCTATTTTTACATCTTATTTTTTATTTTATTTTATTTTAAAGATTTTATTTATTTATTCATGAGAGACATTAGAGAGAGAGAGAGAGAGAGAGAGGCAGAGACACAGGCAGAGGGAGAAGCAGGCTCCATGCAGGGAGCCCGACGTGGGACTCGATCCCGGGTCTCCAGGATCACGCCCTGGGCCGAAGGTGGCGCTAAACCCCTGAGCCACCCGGGCTGCCCTACATCTTATTTTTTAATTCTTTTACCTCAAAGTAGATTGCAGACAAATACTCATAGAATAATTAGAAATGCATACAGAGATTTACCTGTAAGTACATTCATTTTAATATTATGTATACTAGGAAGAAATGGGAACTGCTGAGATGTATAATAATGGATTGGTTAATTATGGCACATTTTTATGATGGCATTTTTGATTCAATATGCTTGGAATATGGCGTGAGAGTTTGCAGTTCTAACAAGTTCCCAAATGATGCTGCTGCTGCTGGCCCAGGGTCCCATTTTGAGAGCTACTGCATTGCTCTATGATTAGAATGCTTAGCATATTTGAGATGCTGCACAGCTGAGATGGTTAGTTAATATAATGTATGACAGAGTCGATATTGCAATAATCTTGGTGGGATGAGAGATGTCTCAGGTTGGGTTTGCCAGAAGCAGAGCCTATGATGGAGGTGCCTGTTCAAGTGTATTGTTAGGGATGAGCTTGTAGAAGAAAGAGAGTGACAGAAGCAGGATAGGACAAGAGATAAAAGCTAAAGAAGAATGTGGTCTCCGCTAGAAACCAGCTTGGGTCTGATCCCATGGGAAGGTCTGGAGCACAAAGGACACCCAGAATTAGTTCCACTTTGTGTCATTGGGATTGGTCTTTTGTACTCTGTGACAATTATTGACTTGTCCATCAACCATTGGATGAAGTGGAGTTGAACATAGCTTCCCAAGCAGGGTGGCTCCAGAGTTACTAAGTGACTCTGCTGTGTATTATCAGCTAATGATCAAAACAGCTAAGTGGGATGGGTGCACTGGCCTTAAGGAGAGCTGGAATGGGTATCAGCAGTTGTCTACTGCCAAAGAGTAATGTGAGACCAACAAAAAGGGATCTACAGGGAAGTATATATTTAAGTTCTATATTTAGATCAAAGGAGGGAGACAGTACTGTTTTGGAAAATCTTTATTTTTCATAGATATATATCATTATGTTAACATGTATTTTATTTTATTTTTTTTTGTTTTTTTTTTGTTTTTTTTTTTGTTTTGTTTTTTTGTTTTTTTTGTTTTGTATTTTTTTGTTTTTTGTTTTTGATGTTAACATGTATTTTAAATGAATTAATAAATATATTTTTAACAATTTTAGTTTTAATTGCTAATACAGTGAATGTCAATAGCTAGAACTCTCTAAAACAAGCTTGTTGGGAAAATGGGTTGAGACTAAAATGTTTGAGAACCATTGATCTAGATAAAGAAAATACATTATTATTATCATATGTGAAGAATACTAATAACTAGAAAATATAATAAATACACAAGTAAGAGTTGAAAATAATGAGTTTCTGAAGATAGAACTAGTTCCTGTTTGAAAATTTTTCTAGGTAGTTCTCTCTAATGTTTAGCATTGCCTAGAGTGAAATTGGTCAGTTTGCAAAATTGTATACTCCCTCCCCTTTCGTGATGATATTCAGCAACAGAGTGGATAACCCTCTTTCTGGAGCATCGAGTGGTCATTGCCTGAAATGCTTAGATGCTTAAAACACAAGGCAGCAGATGATGAGTGAGTCAAGTGGGCCGATGGGAAGTACACTGGAGAAGTAGAGATGGCATGACTCATCCAATAGGGGCAGTAGATATGCATCTCCAGGTGGATTTTACTTTTTTATTTTTATTATTTTTTTTAAGGTTTCATTTATTTATTCATGAGAGATACAGAGAGAGAGAGAGAGGCAGAGACACAGGCATAGGGAGAAGCAGGCTCCATGCAGGGAGCCCGATGCGGGACTCGATTCCATGACCCCGGGATCACGCCCTGAGCCAAAGGCAGATGCTCAACTGCTGAGCTACCCAGGTGTCCCTCCAGGTGGATTTGAAAGATGAGGCACAGATCTATATTTTTGTGTGTTGGCTTAATTATAACAAAACAAAGCAAAAATTGTGGAGGTCACATAGACTATCCTTACACTCTGCAGATAGTCCTCAGGCCACTGCTGTGGTAACCTAGCCTCTATTATTATAGAAGGGAGTCCTGCATTGTATAAAAGACTAAGCTAGGGGACCTCTGCATTCTCTTCAGAATTTAAAGCCCAGGGTACCTGGGTGACTCAGTTGGTTGAGTGTCTGCTATCAGTGTGGGTCCTGGAATTGAGACCTGTATTGGGCTCCCTGCTCAGCGGGCAGCCTGCTCCTCCCTCTCCCTCTACTGCTCTCCCTGCTTATGCTCTCTTGTTTTCTATCAAATAAATAAATAAATAAATAAAAAAAGAATTTAAAGCCCCAAAGTTCCATATCTCTACAATTCCAATTTAAAGATATTCAAAGGAATGCCTCTGTGAATAGTTGTTTCATTTTTGTTTTTTTAAATTTTGGCCATGTATGATGTGGGAAATCAACTCACTTCCTTGTTCTAACCAGAACCAGCTTTCTTGATTGTAGAAAAGTGGCTGGATTCATAATTTTTATGAATATAAGATTATCTACAATGGTATGTAGACGATCACAGGATTTTTAGAATCAAAGCAAAATATAATGGAATATATAAATGAAGTAATTTGTGAGAATCATACTCTATACCATCTTTGAATTTTTAACATATAATTCAAAATGATAGTTAAAAGAATGAGATGATATTCAGAAATCTAGTAAATATATTGGGGTGTTGTTTAGTACTAGTTTAGAGGAATAGGAATTCTTCTAGTCTAATCATAGTGGATAAGAAATTTATTGTTCAGAGTACTTAATATGATTTGCTTGTGACATTTCTAAGTTTGTGAAATAACAACCAAGACTGGCAATTTTTGAACAAGATATTTTCTTTAGCAGTGACCGAAAGAAATCCATTGCCTTAATTTAAAATCTTTGATATAAATGAATATTTTCACCAGGACCCAACATAACCAGCTCTGGTCTTTGAAATATCTTATGTAACATTTACTTCCATAAATAGATATTGGTGTTAATACTTCACTTTATCACCTTATGATTTTTGGGATTTAAATGAATACTTTTCTTAGATAAATTAAGTTTTGATCATTTATTTAACAATAGTAAGAAACATTTAATAATTGGTCTGCTTTAACAAATATGATGTTTTTGTAATTGAAGCCTTACTTATATATATTAAATAATTATTTAAAAATGGAAATGGGAACACAAGCTTAGTTTTTTGATGAAAATTTGTCATTATTAAAATGATATGTGTATATTATTGCAAAATAACTGCCAAACTTTAAACATATTTTGTAAGACTCTAGATTAACTCATTAGCTAATAGATTGCAGTGACTAGTGTGGAGAAACAAGGTGATAGTTTTCTATAATGTATAGCATTAAGCCACTCTTTTTTTTTTTAAAGATTTTATTTATTTACTCATAAGAGACACAGAGAGAGGCAGGGACATAGGCAGACGGAGTAGCAGGCTCCCTGTGGGGACCCCGATGTAAGACTCAATCCCAGGACCCTGGGAACACAACCTGAGCCAGAGGTGGATGCCCAACCACTGAGCCACCTAGGCATCCCACATTAAACCACTCTTAATAAAAGGAAACAATGAGATGAATATTCAACATGGGTATTGACTGTTAATAATCAGTAGTAAAAATGATCAGTGAATGTTTAGAAGTGGAAAATCTCTGATAAATTCTTACCTTATAGAACTAGTTTCTGGCTGACGTTGCTTTGCAGTTTTGTTTTATCTCTAACTTCTTCATTTATGAAATTCTATATCGTTTTGATAGAATGGAGATGCCCAGATTTTGCCCTTTGATTAATTCATATCTGATACCTAAACATATTTATTTTAAGTAGGTCAATCATTTTTTATATTACTGAAGTTTGGATTCTTCTGTCTAAGGTTAGATAGCTAACGTTCCATGTCTTCCTCTTGAAGAGGTATTAGAGATGGGTGCAGAGCATATTTTATTTATTCATTTATTATCTTCATTACCTAAGAGCCTCAGGTTGTACCTTCAGATTACATTTTTTAAAACTATGAAAATGATAGAGTCATAAAAATAGCAATAGTATGCTACTGAAAAAAGGATTTTTGTCCTAGGGCCTTGTTGTTCACCAGCTGGGACTTCCCTTAGTCCAGGGAAGGTAAAATATAATAGAGAGCCCTCAACAAAAACAACCTATCATAAATTCCCTGAAGCATATAGCCAAGAATCAGTAACTGGAGATGATCTCAATTGCCGAAAGAACATATTCAAGAAAATGATGATCTTCTGAGGTAACCAGGTCTTCAAATATACTCATTTGCCCTAAGGATTTTAGTGGCTTCTAGGATGAGTTCTATTTTGTATGTCAAAATAGACTCCTATGTCAGAATATTGTGTTTTTTTTTTTTAATAATGGAATAAATGACAAGCCACAGTTCTCAGTTGGTGTTAACAATTTCTCTGTAAAGCAACTGCTATTTTTAGACTACAGTATAGACATGTTGGTAAATGTAAATGATGAGTAATAAGCATGATTTTCCCCAGTATATGAAAATGAAATTATTAAAGCAATGTTACACATGGAAGCATGTGTAGTAGTCACTCAGTATTTACATATTGTTATGATGAATCTAATGTTGATAGATAAATGGATTTCTAAAGAAAATAACTATTAATACAGCAGACCCAATCCCACTTCTATGTTTTTCTTGAGATATTTTGAAAAAGTTAAAAGACACAGCAAATATTAACTTTATTTAATTTGGAGTGAAAACATATGGCATAGAGTGATGTGGTATTTGAGAGTGGAGAGTATTGGATATTCTCAAAAGCAATCAGGTCTGATTAGGATTTGCAGCTCTAATAAAATTGTGGACTATTGCACAGGTTATAGTATTTTTTAACCAAATTATGTTTCTTTACTATATGACAGAAGTGTTAACTTACTCTTAGAACTCATCAGAAATTACATATAAAGATGTAGCACTAAAACTGTTTGATCTAATGAAATCTTAGGAGTGTTAAGGCAACTTGGTGTTCTTTTGTTAAGCCAGGGAGTCTACAGGGAAATATTTCACATTCTCCTGACTCTTCCTTTTTCTCCAGGCCCTTGCTACCTGAATAAATATAACTTCACAAAAATTCAGAAACTGTATTGGGTTCTTTGAGAACCTATAACCTAAGTGGCTTCTTAAGATTACTTCTACATTTAAAATTCTCTGTGCTCTATTCACCTTGGCAGAGCAAAGAGAGCATCTAAATTTTGAGAGAAATCAAGTTGAATCAATTCAGGTAGTAAGTAATTCTTTTTCTATTTATCATGCTAGGAAAAAAGTTTTCATAAAGGCACCAGATCGAATCATTGTATTTTAACTCTGCAGCACATTATATCTGAAAGTTTCCTTTATGTATAGTTCTAATATTGAGGGTTTTTTTAAAAATCAAAAGATTACTTCTAGCCATAGCATATGTACTTGAGAGACTACTGAACTGATATTTCTGTAAAAAAATCTCACAGGCTTTCAATGTGGAATGCTTATGTCCACCTGTAAAGGTCTAACAAGAACCAATTGTTTCTGAGAAGGACACTTAATGTATTACTTTAATTGTTCTATTTACATGTTCCTCTCATTTCTTCTAATGAGTTTGAGATGCTTTCCATGAAATAGCTTTAAAAAATATACTTAATGGATTGATAGAAGGCTTCAAGCTTTATTTATTTTTTTTTAATTTTTATTTATTTATGATAGTCATACAGAGAGAGAGAGAGAGAGGCAGAGACACAGGCAGAGGGAGAAGCAGGCTCCATGCACCTGGAGCCCGACGTGGGATTCGATCCCGGGTCTCCAGGATCGCGCCCTGGGCCAAAGGCAGGCGCTAAACTGCTGCACCACCCAGGGATCCCGGCTTCAAGCTTTATATGGGTCTTTTTTCATGGAGAATTTTTGAGCAGATCTTGATTTTATAATTGAATTTAAAATAAATGAAACTGAAACCGTTATTTTGTACTTCTTTCTCTCCCTTTGATTTTTTTTTTTTGAAGCCAGTAGAAATGCCATGTGTGTAAAGGGATACATTGTCTAGAGCTTAAATTGAAAAGGTTAATTAAAAAAATATATTTTCTGGAATGAAAAAATATGTATTAGCATAAATTCCTATGCAGGACTCAAAAACAATGTTGTCATATATTCTAAAGAAATTGATTGTTACAATGGAAATGTGTGATCTCGTGGTGAACTATAATCTTCAGATGTTTAGAGGGTTGTTTTTTAGTAGCTTGAGTGAAATTAGTTACTTTTAGGGATTTTTTTTAACAGTCAGATAAAGATTAACTGTGTATAGAATATTATTTTACTACAGAACCATTGATCAGAACTAGGGCCAGTCATACATGGAGATTGCTACTTATATAAAGTAGCAATATTTCTTCTATAGCCCCCAATATTTCTTCCACTAGTACCTGAGGTTAAAGAGCTTTTATTAAAAATGCAGATGGATTATTTTTCAGGAAGAGAATAAAACGTTTTCAAACTGGATTAGTGGTTCAGAATTGTATTATTAGAGTCTGAGCATTGATCTGGTTAGGTTACTCTGATCTCCACTATGTTCTTAGCATCTAACCTAGTGCCTGGCATATAAATGCCGAAAACTAATATAGTCTGTATTTTGCTTTTTGTGGATTGAACTGTCTAGAATTTTCTCCTAATACACTGCTAACTTAGCTAAAAGTTAGCAATGTTAGGATATTTTATCATTATTAACTTATTGTCTATTTATTAAGCAGCACTTAATTTTTAAAGTGAAAAGCTAAGGGGAAAAACTCTAAGGTGTTAAAGTGTTTTTAACAGTTTTGTTTTTCATTTCATAAATGGGATATGGTGCTTGCAGATTTATTGTTTTAGAGGTATTCTTTGCTCTCAGCACAGTATTAGTCTTTTGCATTTGTGATAATCCTTGAAAAGCTACATCTAGTTCTAGCTGACCCCAAAGGAGCCTTAGAATACAGAAGACAGGTCTGTCTCAGCTATAGTTTAGAGTGGATTGAAAAGAGTAGGAAGGCTGTCAAGCTGGCGGTGTTACATAAAGAACATCCAGATGGATGCCTGAAAGAATGCCTTCTTTGGCTGGTGGGTCAGAGGGTACAGCTGTCTGGCTGATTAAATGTGGTCTCTATACTCTTATTGCTCGTCCCTAGCTTATTTCGAAGGGAAAGACAAGTAGTTGTACTCTGAAAGTGATAAGGCTCTTTCTTGGATGAGATAGCTAAAATGACCACTGATAAATCTGAAGTGACATTATTAGTGCTTTCTTTCCAATAATTATTTATGAAATAGTTCACTCTCAACCTCTCTTTAGGTTTGTTGGATATGAAACAAAGGGGAAATAATATAATGATAATCTCAAACTATGAAATTCTCCTGTTTATAAACCTCCTTATTTTCAACTGTATTTAAACTTTTTCTCCCTTTGAATGTGCTCTGTACACTTTTGTTTTTAAAGATTTTATTTATTTATTCATGAGAGACACAGAGAGAATCAGAGACATAGTCAGAGAGAGAAGCAGGTTCCATGCAGGAGCCCGATATGGGACTCCATCCCAGATCCTGGGATCACGTCCTGAGCCGAAGGCATATGCTCAACTGCTAAGCCACCCAGGCATCCCTGTACACTCTTTTTGTCTCAAGACCCTCAATAACATCAGTCCCTTTTTTTATTTCTCTTACCTTCTTGCTTAGTTTTGACCTTGCCATCTCAGTAACACTCACAACACCTAAGTCCCATGCTCCTATACCTTTACGCCATACTGAGGTTGCCACTTCCTAGTCCTCTTCTATAATCCCAGCTCGCCTCTTTCCTTCACTACCTTATTTCTTGAATAAGTAATCTATAATACCTTCATCTTTGTCACTCATTTCATCTACAACTCTTTTTCTGTTGATACCTATCAAAATCAAGGTATGGAAATTGATTTCTTCTAAGTTACTAGTTACCTTGTAATCACATCTAGTGTTTTCATCCTCCTTGACCACATTGCAACATTTGACAATTATTGACTAGCTCTTTCTTCTTAAATTCTCTTTCTTTTTTTTTTTTTTTTTGCCTCTGTGAGACTGTTGACAAAGGATTATTCTTATTCTAGCAGGTTATTTTCACTATTATTCCATGGCTAATATTTTCCCTAAGTCAGAATCCATGGGTTGTGTTGAAGGTCAACTCATGCAAACACAGATCAATCCAGAGGGCAAGCATGGGGCTGAAAATGAGAAGCCATATCAAGAGTCATTACTATAGAATCTTGGGTAATTACCTCAAGTAAAGCTGCAGTGCCCATAGCATTTCTGTTTGACAGTTGGCATTCTGACAAATCAGACTGACTTAAAAACACATGGTTAGAATCTGACAACAAAAAACTTGACTGGGATTCCATCTGTCCCTCTGTCCCTCTGGCTGCCTTATGAACCCATCGACCAATCTTGGTTTCTACACTGACTCTCAATACTTGGGGAAGAGGCTGTAGCATATGCTGGACATTCTTGAAGTGGGATTCTAACTTCCAAAAATGTTTTTCCAAATCATACTCATTTGGTGACACAGGGTGTTGGAGTTAACCAGCCAGGAGGAGTCTGGTGTCTTTTTTTTTTTTTTTTCTACCACTTATTACGTCTTGTGTTGTTGGGAATGATACAGAAGGTAGTGGTGGGAAAAAAAGAGAGGCTCTGCCCTAGAAGCAATTTTGGGTGGAACGTGAGAGTGTTAAGACTTTAGATTGGTTTGAGAAGTAATTAGAGTTTTTTTAGTGTGGTTTGTCTATATCTCCTCCTTCTGAGGGGTAGTAGGTTCTCCACATTAGGGCATTAACCAGCTTGCTGGTGTGTCATTAGGTTCCTAAATCTGGAATTTACATTCAAGTTAGTAAGGAGTACTGAGAGTCAGAGAGACAGACCAAGTCAGAATCTGTTAAAGCTGAGATTGAAGCCCCAGGAAGTGCAGTACAAACATTGACACCTCCTTCTTCCCCCAAAGTAAAGGGAAGAGGACCTGAGTGACTGTCCCAAGCAATTTGGAGTGTGCTGGATCTTTTTTGCATTTCATGGATGAGTAGTGTTTGAGTGTGTCAGACATGTTTAAGGGTTAGGCAAGAGTGAAGAGGTAGTGTGGATATGTGGGTAGGAGAATCAGATGAGGTCTATAATTTGAGTGCTTTCTCCTAGCTCTGGTCCTCGTCCCTGTTCCTTGTTTTAGTCTCTTGCTTATTTGAGGGTAACTGGTGAGTCTTTCTGGATGTTCTGCAGCTGTGGCAGGTATTGGTTGGTAACTGGGGTTATTTATATCTTTGCTCAGAGGTGATGGGAAGCAGCTGAGTGGAAGTTGTGGCATCTAGTGTTATCTCCCCTAATCAACTGCTGCTCCTTCAGCACAGGATCCAGAGCTTACTTATTTTGTAGCACTTTCTCAGGAACTCATTTTGAATGAGGGATATACCAGAAGATGTATTATAAAGAACAACCTATAGAAAGTTTTATTTTTTTAAAGGTTTATTTATTTGACAGAGAAAGAGAGAGAGAGAGAGAGAGAGAGTGAGCGCATAAGCAGGGAGGAGAGGGAGAAGGAGACTCCCTGCTGAGCAGGGATTCCCAACACAGGGCTCCATCCGAGGACCCTTAGATCATGACCTGAGCTGAAGGCAGATATTTAACCAACTGAGCCGCATAGGCGCCACTAGAAAGTTTCATTCTTCTAGAAAAGCTTTTTGCGAAAATATCCAACGTGGCATTATTGTTGTATGATAGGCATTTTATGAAATAGTGAAATAATGAAGAAAACACCAAGAATATACTTGTCTGAAATCTGTTGTTTATAGAAGCTCCAAGGTACATTAACATGAAATTTCAATTGCCATTTATCCCAAAGGACCAAAAATGTCATATTTGACCGAAGATTTTTTTTAAAGTTTATACAGCTTCCACACTGGAGCTTTTACATATGATTGGTAGTTTAGTGTTCTTTTTAAAAATAATAAACAAATGAATGTTTCAGGAAACCTGTGATAGACTGAATCAGGTGGAACTGATTTAATGTTATGGATAATTA
The DNA here is from genome assembly GCF_003254725.2 of Canis lupus dingo. Taxonomy (NCBI): domain Eukaryota; kingdom Metazoa; phylum Chordata; class Mammalia; order Carnivora; family Canidae; genus Canis; species Canis lupus. The sequence goes on along the minus strand of NC_064245.1, from coordinate 25,278,273 downwards.
CATAATTAGTGCTGTAAAAAATAAACCACACTATCTACTTGATGGACTGGAGCTGCTGTGGAGGAGGTGTGTAATTATACAATCAGCATCCTCCTCCTATGCTGATTCTAGGTAATCCTTTCTCTGCCTTGTCAGAGAAGAGACTTCCTGTCTTGTGTTTCCTGATGTTATTTGAGTGAACAGAGCTGAACATGGAATAGTTTCTAGTCCTTTGATAAGTCTCTCCATGCTCTGTGTCTATGTGAGAGCATCCTCTGAGACCAGTTCCTTTCAAACTTTTTGATATAAACTCACAGTAAGAAATATATTGTACAGTAGGACCTAGTACATTCCACATACACATACTTGAAACTAAGTTTTATGAAATAATTTGTTTTTATATATCCTGCTTTACTAATCTACTGTGCTGTATTTAATTTTTAAAAAAAAAATGCTAGTTGAGGTCCACCACTTGATTTCAGAACCTGCTGATGGCTTATGATCCTCATTTGGAAAATACTACCTAGACTTTTGGTGATTGCTAATGTTAGTCAAAAGGATTCTTAGAGTAGTGTAATGGGGCTGCTGTGAGCTTTGGGTAGTAGGTGGTGTAGCATGGTTGATAGAACAAGGGCTTTGGAGTTGGGCAAATTTGGTTTTAAATCCCACTTTCCTTCATTTTAACTGTGTACTTTGAGCATGTAACAGCCTTTCTGAGCCTCAAATCTCTCCTTTGTAAACCTGGGCCACAAATACCTAAGGGAGTCAAGTGGTGGGGAGTCAGAGGCTGTGCCTAAGCGGGGTTGATGTGTGCATTAAATGATACCATGGAAGAAACACCTGGCCACTGCTGTGAAAGTAAAACACATATTGCTGGCAGTGTTTCATAAAGTTTATATTCCTTTCCCCTCTCTTTTTTCAGCATCAGACATATCAACACTTGGAGGGTATGATAATGGTCCCTGCCTCACAGGGCGGTTTATGAGGATCAAAAAGGATAATGGGTGCAAGAATGAACAAATGTTGATCTTTATTGGTGCAAATTAAGGCAGCTTTACTGTTTCAGAGTCAATGTATGCAAGGGGGGTAGAGTCCTACAATGGTTAATTGACTATAGTGGAAAACAAAACTGGTTCTGAAATTCTGTGTTGTGACTGTTAGCAGCAAGGATTGTTTGGAGATACAGTGGTGTCGCATGTTGATATTGGAGAGCTGCTACCGAAACTGCCAAAGGATGATTTATAACAGTGCCCCTTATAAATTGCGGTGTACAAGTTGTTCCATATTGCATTATATGTAGAATTTAAAGAAACCTAGAAATTATTCAACAAAATTTTTTTTCATCAGGGCCTGGAAAATGAACATCAGAAGAGAACTAATTACCTATTGTATAATATTGGTCAAGTTTTCTTTACCTTAACTGGAATACAGTATAATAATGTAATTGTGAGACTTAGTAAAAATATAACCTCCATTTGCATGGAACTTTGGAGAGGGGAGAATTATCATTGTACAATTGTACGTTGTTATAAAATTACCTCCTTTTCTTTCAATGTGTTATAGTTTTTACTACTTCTGAAACAGTTCATGACTTTGATGTGCTATTTCCTCTCTTGTTCCAAATTTTAACTTTCTTGACTGAAAGGAAATTTCTTGGTTTTTATGCTGTCTGTGCTCCTCTCTTCCATGCATCTTTTCTCTGGGATTCTACTGATACTGTGATTATTTAGTGGTAACCTGGGCTTTGTTGGTTGTGGGAAGGGATATAAATCAGCTAAGGCAAGTATGAAGCGATGGCAGCTACAAAGCATCTTTTCCATCTCTTATTTTCCGCAGTGCCTGATCTCTGCTTGCTCTGAAATGTTTCAGTCTCACTTTAGGTATATGTTGGTTGATTGTACTTAATTTCTATGCCTCTTCTATGTTTTTTGCCTCTTACATCACGTTAAGAAATCCCCTAATGCTTGTGTTAAGTACAGATCCCCTGAACAGACGTTCAGGCCTGGCTCCTTTAAGACAGAAGCTACCTTTTTCTCTGCCAGAAAGCTCATTGTAAACTGAAGGGCTTAACCAAAAAGGGCTTTAAAGTAAATTGAATATTGATAGAGAAAGGAGGTTAATTGGCCCTAGTAACGTGGTTGCTAAGGAAGCATTTTCCTGATTGGGAGAAAACTCTCCTGGGTGTTCTGCATCTTGTTGTGGACCTAAGATGCTTTGTTTTATCTCTTGCTTTCTGTTTCTGAGTTGGAAGAGGAAAGAGCAGAAAGCTATCAGAGGAATGAAAAGCTGTGGGAAGCAGATGGTTGCTCTCTCTTAGCTACAGAAAGAGAGAGCTAAATACTGACTAGCAACAAGCCAATGCCAGCAAGGACTCTTTGTTTAAGGCAGGCAGTTGGAAATATCATGAGGGCAAGATATAAAGAACTTGCATAGGAGAACATAGAGAGGTTGGACTAGGGTTTTTTTCAGTTCCTGAAAACATGCAGGTGAGAGAAATTAAAGGACATTGTGAGGGGATATCCAACAATCATGTTAAATAATAAGGTTACATGTTTTCAATAATGAGGTTATTAAGAGAAGTTATTTAGCTTGTATTTAGTTTACATTTTGAAGGTTTTATACTATATTATATGTTAAATTCAGTAGATTTAGAATTAGTTTGTTAATCTATAATTATTTTAAACAATGTTTAATTACAGACATCTCTTTATGTTATCATATAGTTTACTGCTTAGTATAATAAAAGTAAATTTGGAATAAATAAATTAATAATTTCCAGTGAAATAATTTTTTTTTCCAAAACAAAAATGTCTTTGAATATTGACTAATCCACATAGGCTAAGCTCTCTGATTACCCTTAAGAACTTAGTGAAATATCATTTCTAGTAACTCAGGGAGTTAGTGCCTACATTTTAATTTCACTTTTTTTTTTTCATTCATTGCTTCATTCAACAAATGCTTCTGAATATCTGTTGAGCATTAAGCATTGTGTTAAAGGGTACCCAAAGATACAAAGCTCCTAGGAAGTAGAGACATACTTCTCAGGAGAGTTTGGAAAAATGAAAATAGTTTTGATGCCATTTTATGGTCTGTTTTAGGCTTTCTAGGTTTTCTTCATTGTTGGCATTGAATATTATTATTTGTACTGAGTATTATTATTCAGCTTTTTATGACACTTTTAAATTGTGAAATTCTTTTCAACAGTTTTATTTGGATTTTTTTTATAGACCCAGACTTAAAGAGACAACTAGAAGTTCTTGGCTCCTCCTATGACCCTGGATATGGTCCTCTTTGATAACTTCCCTGGTATATATCTGCTTTTCCTAGCCATATGGTTCTTGTACTCTGAGTGTGATAGGAGGATTTCGGAGGAAAAGCAAAATGCAGTGATCCTTTTGAGGGCCTCTGATTGTAATAATATTCTCAGAGAAGCTAGTTTACCATGGAATTACTTAAGTATAACCAGAGGGCTTAGTGAATATATGGTTGGTCATCAGTGATGACTCTCACACTACAATGCCAGACAGCATATAAAACACATTGATAGAATAATAGACTAAAACACACTGATAGACTAATAGACTAAATTGGACTCCCTCAATAGGATAGTAATAGAATAACATTAAATGTATGGAGAGTACTCAATGGTCTTCTTTTTTAATGCAGAGGTATAGGTACCTTCTGATAGTTAAAAATATTTGTATGCTAAGTCCACATTTTCAGATTTATCTGCTCCCTAATTCTGATCTTGTCTCACAAGCTATTAGTCTAGGCTTCTTATATCCTTTGTAGCTTGCTTGGATTGTCTTTCAAAGATTTGAGGTTTAGTTAATGAATGGTGTCTTCTGGAGAAAGGAGAGCAACAAATATAAAATTCATTGCTAAAAGGTAAATATTTTGTAGATTTTGAGCATAATGATGACTAATGAGAGAGCACAATGAGAGAAACTGACATTTGTAATGACAATATTTAGTGGCCCTTTGGATGTCATATTTATTTTAACTCCGCATTCATTACCTTATAATAAGAGTATTGTTTTTTTTTTTGTAGCTATGAGAGAGACTACACTGAGCTGAGATTAAAAATTTTTTTTTAGAACTCAACTGCTTCTATTAAGATGAAGCTCAGCTTGTAAACTCATTAAGTAAGGACCTTAGGCAGTTCTCTAGTGTCGAGACAGAAAGCACAGTATTGCAGACATCTTTGCATCACCGTCATGAATGACCTTGAAGGAAGTCAGCGCTTCATAAAGCAAAATCCTCTCTGTGGCACTTCGTTCTGATTTGATTGATGCTTTAGAAAAAGCTGTAAGATTTTCTTTTCTTTATAGTGTGGGGCCTATACTTCTTATACTTCATAGATTTTTGCACTTGTCTGGAGTATTTTGTTGGCAGGTTCTTATAGGTTCTGATCTTTCACTGACTGTAATACAAGTAAGCAGTGAAAACTCTCTCCTTTGATCAATTATTATTAGGGAGTGAAGTCTTGGTGCAGTGGGATCATAGTTTTTACGAATGGAATAATACTGACTTTCTAACTTGAGTGTAATACAATCATTTTTCTTCTATCATAATCTTTCTAAGCATCTCAGTTGGTCTCAGGGTCTTTAATACTGAGATTTTATGATTTATATTATTCAAAAGATATAATACATTTCTGTCTAGCCACTCTCCACTGTGATTTCTGAGATTGATAGTTCCCCTTCTTTTAGTTTTTACCTTTATGTTAGTAAAGGTTTAGTATACATTTTTATATCCAAAGAAGACGACACCAGAAATCTTAGAAGATAAAATGATTATTTTACCTCTTTGGAGTTACCTGGTCATCTCCTATATAAGAAGTTAAAAGTAAGGATATTGCAAAGGTGTAATCATTCATTTGTCTTCTGTGACCATTGCTGTAAGAATATCAGTAGAAAATTCCTCAATTCTGGAAGGTGTGTAAAGGCTACATTGGGACTCTTGGGGCTAGGTGTTTAGGAGTTCTCAGGTGGAGGTGGAGCAAATACCAGGTGCAATCCGATGTATTGCAGAGACCATTTAGAGCTTTCTTCTCTCTACCAGGGTCAGCCTGTGCCTTACTTTTCCCCTTTGGGATCTGAATTCGTGATTCCTGACCTACTTTAGGCTAATCTGACACTGGATTTTGCATTTGATTGGCCCACCTCCTGCTTTTCCTTATCCTTGGTCCCTCATGAATCTCCAGTTATTTCTGACCACAACCTTGTAATTTGATTCAAATTCCTGTTGTCTCTTCTTTGTTTTGCAGTTTGGTTTGATGCTGTATAGTTCTGGCTGAACTAAGCCAGTCATTCGGTTTTTTTTTTTTTTTTTTTGGATAGACTTCCAGTCCTAGTCATTAAACTTCTGTCTTATGAAGATAAAAAGGTAAAATCAGACTTGTTTTTTTTTTTTTTTCTATGCCCCTTGGCCATAGCAATACATATCTTCTGGAATTCAGTGAAGTGACTATGTGAGAAATTTTGAAGAAGGTAGTAAAAATATGAGAAGTGTAATTTAGGAACACCTAAATACCTGTTCTTTTAGATCTTCTCATTTCTTGAACCCAGAAATAGCTCAGTAAATAGGTACTTAGCCAGGCTGAGTTTTTTTTTTTTTTCTTCAATTACTTGATTAACGTCATGTCTCACGGGCAGCTTCATTTTGAAGACCCTCTTGAGAGTCTTTGAACATCCTTAATTTATTCTAAGTCCCTTATATATTTTCTGGCTGATGGACGTCTAGATTTTTCTCTTTTAAAAGTGCAGTGACAAAGTTTCAGCCTTTTATCCAACTGTTAGTAACTTTTCATTCTTTTTTCTTTTAATTTAAATTCAATTTGCCAACATATACTATAACACCCAGTGCTCATCCCATCAAGTGCCCTCCTCAGTGCCTGTCACCCAGCTATTTTCATTCCTTTTTTAACCTAACTACTGAAATGATTAGAAATCCACTTACTTTCATGAAATAGAAAGCAAATCAGTAAGTATGGAAGACCGAGGCTTTAGTAAACAAAGATATACTTATGATTTTTCCAGATAGTCACAATCAAGGTTCTTCAAAATTGATTTTGTAAACTAGGTATATACACAGTTATAGCAGAAAATTTTAAATTATTAATGGCACTCATGGAATATAGAATTGCAGTAGGTACTCACTAAATTTCTAAGACACTTTTGTTCTACTAAGCTTGTAAAGTAACAATGGATATTTGCAAAAATTTGGTCAAAAGTTTGAGCAGGCTTTTAGAAAAGGTTTTGTAGCTTTGTTCAAAAGCTATATTAAAGGACTATTGTATTTATTTCTAATTATTTCATATTAGGCCCTCAGATGCATTTAAAATGTCAAAATATATTTGTGAATTGATTATTGGTTAATTACAACATGCATTTTGGAGTAATAATGGATTAAAATTGGTACTATTGAAATAGAATAAAAGCTTAAGAATTTTAAACAGATGTGACTGTGGATGTCACATAAAAAGTCTTTAAAAAAATTTTAACTGGGTCAGTGGTGGATTCATTATAAGATTTTGAATGAGTTCTTCACCAAATGATCATTTCCCATTGCTCATCAATTCAATTCTCAAGTTTTATTGAATAACTACTATGTACTACTTAGTATAAAGAAAAAGTAATCAAGATGTTATTCCTACTTTCAAAAAAATGTTTAAAAGCTACGTATTTTAACAAACAAGTTGAGTGGATTCCATAAAGAAAATACTTTCTATTATTATGTTACTGTTATTTATGAGCCCATTATAATTTATAATATGAAATAATGGAATAAAATTAAAAGTGGCAATAGAATTAACAAAATGAAACCATGAAAAGCAACAATAGACAAAGTAGTAATAGCTTTAGGGATATAACTGAAATACAAAACATATGTATATTATAATCCTCCTTTGCATGTGCTCAAGTGATTGTTTTAAGTATATATTTTGACTCTATATTGCTACCTAAAAAAACACTTTAAAATGTGGTGGTTTTAAGTAATAATCTGAGACTAGAGTCACCTGATGTCTCAAAAGGACTCTACATCCAAGGTGGCTTTTTTGCTCACCTTTGACACCTTAATTCAGATAGCTGGGATACTTGGGGCTGGCAGGACATCTCTTTCTTTCTACATGACCTCTAAAACGTGGATGTTTTAGGGTAGTTAGATTTCTTAGCTGCTAGCCTTCTTTCCCAGAACACAGAGTCCAAGAGACTCACATGACACACCAGAAAGGCTTCTTACAAACTTAACCTTGGAAATCAGGCAACATCACTTCTTTCACATTCTCGTGATCAGAAATGAGTCTCAGGCCACCCAGCTTCAAAGGCAGGAAACCACACAGGGGCCTGTATACACTCAGAAGGCATGGTTTATTGTGACAGTGAGGAGGAGAGAGAGGAAAGAGGAGCTACCACAATGTATAACGTTTTTTTCATAAGTGCATTATAATCATTTCACCATAGATTTTTATAAAATTTATATCAGCATACTTCCAAAATGAAAATTCACACTAATTTTTATAAGGAACAATATTTTATGGCTTAATTATACATTCATCTGTAGGTTAGTAAGGGTTTTGGTTACAATGAGAAAAATAAATCTTTCAAAAATATTGGCCTTAATCCTTTCATTTCAATTTATAACGAGAATATAGTAGGTGCAGAGTATTGCCCAGTTCATTAGGGGAATGATACTGGGAATTCTAAGACCCTGTTTTACAAGACCAAGCACTTAAGCAAATGTTAGTTTTTGAGACAAGGTTAGCGCATCCAAAGTCAAATAGCAACCCACAGCAGTGACACAAATTTTCAAGGAAGGGAGAGATAAATATGGTCTGAAATTATTTAGGAAGGCTTCATAACAGAATTGAGGCAACGCTAAGGACCGAAGAATGGATGAAGTTTTCGGTAAATGAAAAGTCCAAGGACAGTATGATCTTGAGTATGTATAATCACTCAATATTTTGAGAAGTGCTGTGTAATAATGGAAATTGTTATTATGGGGGCTTAGGAAATCCATCCCCTAATGAATGGAACAGATCCATGTAAGGTATGACTAGATGGAGGGCTTTTGTATTGACATGTGTTGTGAATTTCCCCTGTTCAGCACTCATTTTTCACTTCTCTGATTAGGTACTTTTATTTTCTCTTAACTGATTCATTTGGTGGATATTTACTGAACTCCTACTGTATTTCAGAAACTGTTCTATATGCTGGAGATACAGTAGTGAAAATCACTGTCAGTATCACGTAGGAATCTTTGCTTATGTTCCTTAACTGAGAATTATTTCAAGACAGTGAATCAAAGTGTCTTACATCCCCCCTGGCCTAGCGTAAGCCCATGACTAACAGATGGAGGCCCAAGGATGGAGAATGGATGGAGTTGACTCATTCTGACTGTGGTGCCCTGAGGAGTCTATTAGGTCTTTTCAACTAGATCCCCAGAGCTAGTTAAATTTTTCCTTAAATTCTGGTAACTACCACCCATCCTTTTAATAAAAAACCACTTTTTGTTTTGTTTAGCCCTAGAGTCAGTTTCTATTGCTTGCCAGTGGTGAGCCTATAAGACAGTATTGTATGCCTATGTCTTTTCCTAAGGGATTTGAACTACATTGTGTAATCATAAGGCACTTTTGGCAATATTTGAACAGAAGCTTTATTTATTTATTTATTTATGTATTTATTTATTTATTTATTTATTTATTTATTTATTTATTTATTTATTATCTTAAGTAGGCTCCACACCCAGCATGGAGCCCAGCGTGGGGCTTGAACTCACTACCCTGAGATCAAGACCTGGGTGGAGATCAAAGGTCTAACGCTTAAGCAACTGAGCCACCCAGGCACTGCCAGAGAGCTCTATTTTTCAGAAGGTTTGGAGATGTCTTGATAGGTTAGAACAGGGAGAGATTTCAATTTGATTGACCATAAGAAGTCTGTTAAAATGTCCACATATATAGGAATAAAGGGGTGGGTTAGGCTGATTGCAGTATAAAGAAGTGATGGGGAAGAGCAGGGCTAGGGCTAGTGTAAGGCAAGAGAGGCATACTAACTGAGCCTCCTTAAGTTTTTTGCCCTAGGTACCTCTCTTACCTCATCCCAGACCTCACGCCAGAGATGATATTTAAAGGAAATATTGAAAGGCTTGATGACTAATTAGGTACAGGGAGTAATCAGAGTCATAATTGCACCTGCAGATACTGTTTCTACCTTTAACTCAAAAATACTGTGTAGGGTAAACTTTACTATTTCCATTTTCCTGGTTTTTTTTTTTTTTTTTTTTTTTTTTTTGTTCGTTTTTTTCATTTTCCTGAAGGAAGGTCGGTGAAAGGTCTAGGTCACCTATGTAATAAAGGAAAGAACTGGGGTATAGGAAAAAGAGATTGAAAAATGAGAATTCTACTAAGCATGTGAAGAATTAGTGCCAGTTCTATACAAGCTCTTTCAGAAAACATAAGAAGAGGGAACACTTCCCAGTTCATTTTATGAAGTTAGTATAACACTGTTACCAAAATCAAACAAAAGATAGTACAAAAATTAAAACTATAGGCCTATATCCTTTGTGAATATAGATGTAAAAATCCTTAACTAATATTAACAAATAGAATTCAGCAATATAAAAATAAAATAATTCACCATGACCAAATGTGATTTGTCCTACAGATGCAAGAGTAGTTCAACTATTTGAAAAATAAATCAATGTAATTCACTCTATTAACTAGGTAAAGAGGAAAAATGACATCATGTTAATCAACACAGAAAAAGCATTTGACAAAATTCAATACCTGTTCATGATACAAACTGAAAAATAGGAACAGAAGAAACTTCCTTTATTTGACAAAATGTATAGTTAGTGTTCTGTTTAATAGTGAAAGATCAAATGCTTTCCTCCTACAACTGGAAACAAATCAAGATCCTCTCCCCTCACCATTCTTATTCAAATAGTGAAAGAAGTTCCATCCAGTGCAGTAAGGCAAGAAGAGGAAGTAAAAGGCAGATTGAAAAGGAGGAAATAAAACTATCTCTATTTATAGATGACATGACATGATTTTTTATGTAGAAAATTCTAAGAAGGGGCACCTGGGTGGCTTATTTGGTTAAGCATCTGTCTTCTGCTCGGGTCATGATCTCAGGGTCTTGGGATTGAGCTCCTCATTGGGCTCCCTGCTCAGTAGGGAGTCTGCTTCTCCTTCTCCTTCTGCCTCTTCCTCTGGCTTATACTCTTGCTCACTGTCAAATAAGTAAATGGAAGAAAATTTAAAAAAGAAAATTCTAAGAAATGTCTTTTAAAGAATACAACAAACCTAAAATTAATAAGTTAGTTTATCAAGGTCACTGGATACAAGAAAACATACAAAAATCATTTGTTTTTCCGTATACTAGCATGTGCACGATGACGTTAAAAATATCACTTACAGTTGCTCCAAAGAATTGGATGATAACTATTTTCCCTAAGTAGATATATAGATTTACACAGTTCCTATAAAAAATCTCAGCAAGACTTATTATAGATATAGATAATATTGTCCTAAAATTTTTATGAAAAGGCCAAAGAACTAGAATGGGAGGAATCAATGTACCTGATTTTAAGACTCATGGTCACAAGAATAAGGATTGTGTGCTATTAGTGAAGGGATAAATACATTGTTCTCAATGAAATAGAATAGACTCCAAAAATAGACCCACATAAATATATCCAACTGATTTTTGACAAAAGTACAAGAACAATTCAGTTGAAGAAGATAGCCATTTCAGCAACTGTAGCTGGAGAAATTGGACATCCAGAAGCAAGAAATGAACCCTGACCTGTCTTATACCTCATACAGAAATTAAGTCAAAATGGATCATAGGCTTAAAAATACAATATAAAACTATAAAGCTTCTAGGAAGAAAGTAAGAGAGAACTTTTGGAATCTAGGACTATGCAAAGAATTTTTTGACTTGAGACCAAAATCATTATTTATAAAAAGAAAAATCGATAATTTGGACTTCCTCAAACTTAAAAAGTTTTATTCTGCAGAAGACCTAGTTAAGAGGATGAAAAGAAAAGTCACAGAGTGGGGGATATTATTACAAACCACATATCCAACTAAAGGACTATTATTGAGAATATATAAAGAGCTCTTGAAACAAACAATCTTGTTGAAAATAGGCAAAAGACATGAAGGATTACTGGAGAGGACATAAAAATGCATATTAAAATCACAATGAGATATCAGTACATACCTATCAAAATGGCTAAAATAGACATTTAAAACAAACAACCCAGATTCAACATGAAAGCTGGCAAGGATACAGAGAAAGAGAATCACTCATAAACTGCTGGTTGAAATGTCAAATGACATAACCCCACTGGAAGAAAATTGGTATTTTCTTAAAAACTAATTCTTCAACTACCCTTCAGCCTAGCAATTATATCCTCAAGTGTTTGTCTTAGAGAAGTGAAAACATATGTACATCCAAAAACCTGTACACAGATTTTTATAGCAGTTTTATTTGTAATAATGAAAAACTGGAAACAACCCCTTAATGGATGAATAGTTAAAAAAAGCAAAACAAAACTGTGGTGCAGCCTTTCTATGGAATATTATACAGGAATAAAAAGGAACAAAGTACTGATATGTACAACAGCCTAGATGAGTCACTAGAGAACTATGCTGAGTAGATGAAACCAATCCCCAAAGATTATGTAATGTATGATTCTATTTATATAGCATTCCTTAAATGATAAAATTATAGATTGGAGAGCAGATTATTAATTGCCAGGGTTAAGGAGAGGGTGAAGATGGGAAAGAAATGAGTATAGCTATGAAAGGGTGATATAAGGGAACTTTGTGTGATGGAAATGCTCCGTGTCTTCCCTGTACTGGTGTTCATATCCTTTGTTTTAATTTTGTACTCTCTCTATATTTATCTCTCTCTCTCTCTCTCTCTCTCTCTCTCATCTCTCTCTCTCTCTATATATATATATATAATTTTTTTTTTTTTTTTTTTTTTTAGAGAGAGAGAGCATAAATGGGGGTTGGGGGAAGGGACACAGAGACAGAGAGAAGGAAAGAATCTTAAGCAGGCTCCATGCCCAATGTGGAGCCCAACTCAGAGCTTGATCTCACGACCCTGAGATCATGACCTGAGCTAAAATCAAGAGTTGGGTGCTGAACTGACTGAGCCACCCAGGTGCCCCTAATTTTGCATTATATTTTTGTAAGAAGTAACAGTTGAGGGGAATTGAGTAAAGGACACACTTCTTGTATTATTTTTTAGAATACGTGTGTATCTGATGTGTGTTTATAATCATCTCAAGATTAAAAGTTTGTTAAAAAATGATTTTAGCTTTCAAAGCTAACAAGAGAGAATGAAGGTACTTTTTTAAAGTAACTAGAAAAATCTTATTCTTCCAGTGTGGGTGGTTTCTACAACTTATTAGAAAAATCCACTGAAAGAACAAATTAACACAAATGTGATGATGTTTGATAAGCTCTTAACATCATAGAGATTTCTGTATATTTTAGAAAGAGAAAACTTACTGACTGAAACGAATCTCTTTTAATTGAGGTGATTTCAGGCAACATGACCATATTAAGGAGTAATCCTAGTAGTTTGGGATGTTTTGTGGGCAGGGAGTAATATACAGGCAGGCAATTCTTTCTAGGTACCCCATTTAGAAGTCAGCTATCCTGCTATGTCTGCCTTTTTAAAGCTTTTTTTCCCCCTTCTCTTCAATTCAGTGGCTTCCATGACACTAATAAAGGAAAGTTTGACAATGGAGTAGAGCTAAAAGGCAACTCAGGAGTGATTATTTGAATGTGTACTTTTTCACTTCAAGTTAAGAATTGGATTGCTCCTTTAATATTGTTAGCATGCTTTGTTGGTAGGGACATAGGATTTAATCTTGCTATTAAATAATTTCCATAAAATGTCTTCTTACATATTTTGTGCTAGGGGACTAAGAAATTCCCAGGAGACTTGCATGTTGACAGAGTCCTACCTAAAATTTAACAAGATCTATTTTTCCCATAGTTTTGTAATGTGGAAAAAAATTGACTTGCATTTTACCTAATATTTGTAGACTGCAGTGAAGGCCTTTCAAGAAGTGTTTTCAGTTGGATTAATACCGACTTAAGGTCATTTGGTTAATACATATTCAGGGAGCTGTAGACACCACATTTTAAAATCAGGGTTAATTAGTACCAGAAAAATCATATTATAGTGAATATAATACTAAAAAGCTTTCTGAATTATAAGATTATTTCCATAACAAAATGTTGGAAAACACATGTTTCTGATTTTCTTCCTGAAAGGAAAAAATAATTGTATTTACAATAAAGTTTGCATATACATACTTAAGATGGAAATATAGAATTTTTCAATGAAAACATTACTAATTTGGTTTAATAACTTTTGTATTTGAAGGTGAGTTTGGACATTTTTCTTTTGGATTTATCCCATTAAGTTATCCTGAGAATTTAGTATATGGTAAAAGTAGTATTCAAATCAGTGGAGGGAAAGAATGGTTATTTATTAAATATTATTAGGATAAATGGATAACTATTTGAAAAAACAAGATTGGGTACCATCTTCATATCATATGCCCAAACATGTGCTAAAAGTACAAATTCAAATATAAAAGCACTAAAGGAAAGGTATAGGTTTATGTTTTTAGAATATTAAGTGGCAGGGGCTTTCTAAACATGATACTAATAACAACAAAATATGTTTCTGATTTTTATTGATGTGTAACAAACCATCCCAAAACTTCGGGCTTAAACCAACCGTATTGCTGTATCTCTCTTAAGAGTTTGTAGTTTGGTTAGTTAGGTTTCATCTGAACTCATGTGTGAGGCTGCTTTGTACTCTAATGCTAATCAAAGAAATACTAATAGAAACGATTGAGACATACCACTTTCACCTTACATATTGCCAAGGCAGAAAACAAATGATAAATACTGGTGACAAAACAGCTTCTAATACATGTAGGTAGAATGTAAATTGCCTTAGTCTTTCTGGAATGCAATCTGGTAATATGTATGAAGATATAAAATAGTTACTTGTCTTAGCAATTCTAGTTCTCAAAATTTATCCTAGCAAATCATCCCATAAATTATTATATATATGTATATATATCTATTATATTTATGCCACAGGTAATATAAACATCCAACTAAGAGTAGTTTAATTTTTTAAATTATTTTTTAATGAATAAAATAAGGGACTAAGAATAGTGTTTGCCAGCATCAAATCTGCTTGGATGATGGGATGAGTTTATTACTATCACGGTACAATTAGCAAATACTAATTATCTCTATGTGTGAGACATCTTGAATTTGTTTGGGCTCAATTTTTGTCTAAAATGTGATCTTTGATTATGAGAATCACAGATTATTTTGTCTGATTTCATTTTAACCAGGAGGGGTGATATACTTGCAGCCAGCAATTCCTCTTGTCCTGTCTTCTCCCAGTATGTTGCAGCCCACTGTGGCTCCTACTTGGCTCTTTCTGGCTAGGGAGGGATGGTGTTAGGCAGGAAGTACCAGGGTTTATAGCATTGTTGGAGAAGTCTGGGCAGTGATTTGGTGCCTTTCGTCATGAGGCTCTCTCAGATTTCTCTGGATTTCTAACCACTCCTAGACACAGCCTGGCTCTAAAGCACAAGAAGAACCTGTGTTTCTTAAAACAAGTTGTATTACTTTACTGGGAAAAATTTTTTTTTTTTTAATTTTCAGAATTCAGGCATTTATTCTTCTGTGTTTTTTTTTTATTTTTATTTATTTATGATAGTCACAGAGAGAGAGAGAGAGAGAGAGAGAGAGAGAGGCAGAGACACAGGCAGAGGGAGAGAGAGAGAGAGAGAGAGAGAGAGAGGCAGAGACACAGGCAGAGGGAGAAGCAGGCTTCATGCACCGGGAGCCCGTCGTGGGATTCGATCCCGTGTCTCCAGGATCGCGCCCTGGGCCAAAGGCAGGCGCTAAACCACTGCACCACCCAGGAATCCCTTTACTGGGAAAATTAATAGACATTAATGATCTTGAACTCTTAAAAACATTTCTGTATCTCTGTGCACCCTATGACAGCTCAACTCTGGAGACTTTGCAGAGGCAAGAAGTCGATCAGCTTCTCTCTTTGCCTTACATGTAGTTGCTTGCCACTAATACTGTACAAGAAGAACTAGGGTTTATTACAAAAGATACTACTAATCTTTCACATGAAAACACTGGCACATTAGCTATCACATGGATATCATTTTATAGTCCAATAAAGACTCCTGAAGCATCAATTCTACAGTCTGTCTGGGTTTGGAGTATTTTTATGCACTGCTGTGAGAAAAGCAGGTGCACTCACACATCTATTTCTAAGATTTGTCTATTTTGCCATATGATTTGGGTTTAAAATTTCTGCAGATGTCAATCTCAGCCGTTTTTGCTATTAGAGCGGCTTAAAAGTTAGCTTTTGTAAGTCTAACTTCATATTTATTTTATAACAGCTTAAACCTTGTAGCCTATTTTCTCTCTCAGATATGCTTTTTTTGTGGAATGACTTAAATCCAAAGTTAGCTCAAAATGGAACCCTTCCCCTGTTGGAATATTGCTGTTTTAATACCTTAAAATCTTTTCTAGTTTGTGGTATCAATACTGCTTTGCAATTTCTTTTGCTGCCCTCTAGCTCTTTGGCTCTCCTTTGCATTACAGTATTTCCTTGATGAGGAAATATTGTGCCAAGCTCGGAGTCATGGAGGTGACGGGGCTATAGCTTATAGGCTTACTAGGCCAGCTTTATTATCGAAATCTTGAGAGCTCAAAATGAGACCCATCTACCCAAAATAGGACAAAGTTTGTTAGCTTATGTTAGCATCCTAGTGAGAACTATGAGCTGGCCTGGTAATTTAGCATTTCATCCTAGAGTGACAGTTTCTGTGAACATGTAACATAGACTAATGCCTTTCCTTAGCAAGGGAAATAACCAATTAGTAATTCCATATCCTTTCATACTGTGCTCAGCCATACCCTACTGCCCCAATTTTTGTTGTAAAATCATCTGGTCAAATAATATCTTGTGTCTTTTAACTACTGTCTTTAATGTTCATACTATTATATATATTTCTCTTAAACTATCTACGGAGAAATACCTCTAAAGAGATACCTATGAATTATGTACAAAGAAATATCTTCTGAGTTACCTCAAGGTTAAGGTAAATTAGCTCCATTTATGTAGTAGTAGTTGTGTATGCTTTTTGAAGCAAAAATCTATTTTTAAATTAAGCCAAAGTAGATCCTCTGCAAAATTATAACCAGTTACGTTTAAAATATCTTAAAGTTGTTATATACTTTATAAAACAGAATTTTCAGTCAACTTTCATTTTTTTGTTGAAGAAGGAATTTTTTTTTCTTGAGGAAGAGCTATATAAATACAAAGTATTATTATTACTATCATGGATGCTAATGACCTTTATCCCTACACATACTAGTATTAAAATTTAAAAACACCTTCTTTTTGCCAAACCCAAACATTCCTGAATAAAGATCAGAGGTCACAGAGCTATGATGATTCAGTAGTAAAATATCAAAGTATTTAGAAGGTCTTTTTCAGTCGCTTAAATTATGTGAAAAGGTTTATCAAAAGGTCTAGGACCATCTTAAATTACAGCATAATATTTGCCCAAAGAAGTCTCAAGAGAACTTACAATAGATTCATGCTGCGAGAATTTCAACCTCAGCAACAAGATAGCCGTGTCGAAAACCTAAACCCAAACTAGTAACATGAATCATTTTCTTCATTTAATTTAAAAATACATTTCCAATAATTTCCCATGATAGTAGCTCCATTTTAATAGTTGAAGATGCCAGACTTAGAGGGTGCAAAATAACAGGCATATTTCTACTCTAGCAGAACTTTTTTAAAACTATCATTCATATTGCTCACAAACCAAACAAAGCAATCTTATAAAATTGGGGGTGTTGTTTATTATACCATGTCTGCAGTGATGTGGGCCTAGAAGAAAATTGGTGTAGGGAGCTGGAGAACTCAGAAGGAAGAGAATTGCTATTTTAAAACTGGTTTAACAAAAACAAAAAAATAATAAAGGATCAGATCCATATGAAAATGGATCAGTTGTTGCTCTATGCAAATCTTATTTCCCACTGTGACCTTCAATTTGGATTCTGTATAGTTTTGATTGTCTCATTTACGATGGTCAAGAAAACTGTCTTTCAGCCCAGGCTCTTAGAAGCGAAGGCCAGGTAAAGGTGTTGAATACTTTTAATTTAGATTAATTAATCAATTTTGAGACACAAGAATGAAACATTTTAGTATTTTCTTAGGATTAAGATATTAATATCTAAAGAAATAAAATATATATTAATAGTGAACTGAATTTATTTTCATTGAGCTCAGCCTCTTTTTTCTAATTATTTGCTAATGTTAGTTTTAACATTCTTCAAATAAAGGGATCATTGTTTCTAGACTTTCGTACTTGATTTGACCTAAAGACCAAGCTGTTAGCTAATAGGACCAATGAAAAATTTTCAGGTCCTTTTAGGGATTGAATAAGATTTATTGAAGTAGTTCTAGTTCACTGCAAGAACAATGAGTTCACAAGTACTGAGTAGATAGTTCTTTTTTAAATGGTCCCAAAAAGTCAGCCTGACCAAATTGCATGGAACTTTGTTCAGTTCACCCAAAGCACATAGACTTGTTGACAGCAATGAAGATAGAAAAATGAATCTATAAGAACAATAAAGCAGCATTACATCTTGAATTTAATTTAATTTAGATTTAAGTAGAGACTTGAATTGACATGAACCATGACCAAAAACTAGACAAAACCATGCTAATTTGTAGATCTTCTTTTCCTCACCAAAAGGAAAATAAAAAGCTACTCGAGTGATTCAAACTGTAACCTACCTAGGTTTATATTTTCTTAAACTATTCATTGGGAAAAAAAACCACACACACAAAAAGAAAAATCTAAATAATTTGTTGGCCAAGCTTGAATGTTATTTAATTGAAAAAAAGAAAAAAGTTTAGCTCCCCAAAGAAAAGAATGGATCCAGTTTACCTTCTATCTTACAGCAGTATAATAAATTTAAAAAGTGTTTTCAATGATACCAATATTTTTTAAAGACAGTGATTGTTTATATATTGAGTAATATCAGTTAAGATGTATATAAGGGATAATGGTGTAAATTATTAATTGATAAAGTATTATAATTTGCTATATATGTTTCTCTTAATCAGAAATAATAAATGTATATTTAAATATTCTTTCTGTATATTCTTTTTAAATCTATAAAAATTTTTAAATTAGAAACATTTTTTTAAAGATTTCTTTATTTATTTGAGGGGGTGTGCAGGAGTGGGGAAGAGTGGCAGAGGGACAAACAGACTCCTTGCTGAGCTTGATTGGGGACCCTGAGATTATGACCTGAGCTGAAGTCAGACATTTAACCTATTGAGGCACCCAGGCAACCTTGTATATTCTTTTTTATAAATGAACTGACATTTATAGATACAGGAACCTTTAATTTACAATGACTGAACCTACATCAAATTAATGATTAGTGACAATGCAGTAAATATCTAAATGTTTTGCATTGTGTGTGTTAAACTATGCCTCTTGTTCAGAAAATAGCAGTGTAGCTCTTTTAAAGTCAATAACAGTAATCATAAACAAGATAATTCCATCAGCACAAGTCAGTCTTACTCTGCATATATTAATTTAGCACAGTATTGCACTTAATAAATTATCATTAATCATAAATACATTTTCACATGTGCATATTTAAGTTCTTTAATGTTTGCATCTCGGTTTTTCTGTAGGGCTAAGGTATAAGATACTCATTTCAAATCTGAGAAGCAGCATAATCAGTCTTTTGAAGCCCACTGCAATCAATATCTATGCAAATGGGGTAGTTAGGAATTTACACTGCTTTGTCAATCAATCACTAGTCAAGTCTCCGCCCTACACTCAATGAACTAATAATTTTTTTCTTTTTAAGGAGAAAAGTTTTTTTTTTTCTTTTTAAAGGAAGAGACCTCCTTTTTTCTAAGTATTTGTTGTATAAATGAGTGCTGTAGCTTTGACTGCCTCGGCCTCCTCACACTTACCTCCCAGTGCAGTGAGTCAGGCCACCCTGCCAGTCTCTCTCTGCATGGCAATAGTCAGGTTTTGGGCTTCCTACATGCCACCGGTGGCCTCTTATGGCCCTGTTCTGGGGCCTGAGTTCTTGAAAGGAGCAGGTCTTTGGGAATCAGGGCTGGTTGGACAAGCATCACTAGAATGTTGATTATGTGCTGCTTGCCCACTGGGAGAGAAATCTTCAGTGGATCACTAAAGGGCTCTGTCTTTTGCCTTGATCATGTCAAGTTCTTGCAAAGGACTTGGTGGGAACACAGGATACCTGCTAATAAATAAGCAAAAGCAAGAAGCTAATGAAGAAAGATAGTTAATTAAGTGGAATACTAAAATTGGGGTTCAAGGTTTATTTCCATTGCATGGAGTAATAGACTATAAAAAATATAATAAGGAGAAATCTGAAATTTTTCACTTGGATTAAAGAAAAACAACAAATTAGTAAATGTATACAAAGTAGGAAAAGCCTGCTTTAAAGGTATTTGCAGTAGAAGACAAAACAAAGTAAAAACTAGGTATTTTTTTGGCTACCTATAACCAGGTATGAATCTTTAGTCTTGAGGACTGCTAAAGAAGCTAATGCATCAGGCTATCTTGGAATGACAACAAAGAAGTGAATAATCCCTCTGTTTTCTATTGGTCAATTCCCATCTGGTGGATGCGTGGAGTTCTATTATGACTTTTAAGAAGGATTCTGAAAGGCTCGAGCCTGTATAAACGAGGGTGACCCAGATGATGAAATTGAAAAAGTTAAGAATAAAGAGGATATAGGTAGAATATGATGTTGTTCTTCAAATACTGAAAATGTTGGGATGCCTGGGTGACTCGGTTGGCTATATGATTCTTGATTTCAGCTCAGGTCATGATCTCATGGGTCATGGGATTGAGATCCATGTCAGCTCCACACTCAGCAGGGAGTCTGCTTGGAGATTCTCTCCTTGTGCCTCTCCAATCCCCCCTCTCTAATATAGATAGATAAATCTTAAAAAATATATGGAAAACATATCTGCAGACTCAGTATATGAGTCAGGAATTAAGTTCCTAAATTCTGGATAACAAGTACACACATGGGGTATTCTCTTGTGTAAGTGAATTCTGGGGATGGATAACCAGGGCTGGGAATACTGTTCTACAGAGTCATTGAGGACTCTGACTCTGATGTCTTCAGCGAATGATTATTTCCATCTTCCAGATCACCTCATGGTAAATTACTGGAGTTCCTCCAGTCACATCCCTATTCCAGATGGCAGAAAGAAGTAGGAGTATGATGTAGGGGAAAGGTATACCTCTCCCTTTTTTTTTTTTAAGAGTTTTTTTTTTCCTTTAAGATTTTATTTATTCATTCATAGAGACACAGAATGAGAGAGAGAGGCAGAGACACAGGCAGAGGGAGGAGCAGGCTCCTTGCAGAGAGCCCGATGTGGGACTCGATCCAGGGTCTCCAGGATCACGCCCTGGGCTGCAGGTGGCGCTAAACCGCTGCGCCACCGGGGCTGCCCCCACTTCTCCCTTTTAAGAAGCCTTCCTAGAATTTGCACAGATACTGCCACTGACATTTTTTTGGCCACAACTTAGTCTCATGACCACACTTGCCTGCCTTGGAGGCAAATAAAACCAGTAGATAGGAGCTTAAAATGGACAAATTTTACTAAATATAGAGAAGAATTTCCTAATATTTTTATGTGCCTCAAGTTGAGTGGGCTTTTTTAGAGATACTAATGTGACTATTGTTGAACATTCAAAAGCAACTAGAAAATTGCCTATCAGGGACATTTTAGGGGGAGACATGATAGGTACAGTTCCTTCTGATACTATGTGCCGAGGGGAGATATATATATATATATCTACACACACACACACACACACACACACACACACACAGAAGCCAGCCCAGTTTTAGTTTGATTAACATTTCTTTTAAGAGATTTTGATAAAATTAGATTTCTACTTATTACGGATAAATAAGAACAATTGTTCCTTTAAATGAATACTCCGTATTCACAAAGCTTGTTTTCATGTTTTTCAGAAGCTAGCATTTTCTTTTAATGGAAGGCACTAGTGAAATAGTATTCTGTGGACACATAATGACTTTGCACTTTTAGCAATCTTTCTAACCCTTGAAGTATTGTGCTTTATGAATTTTCTTATTGATTAATTTGCTACTGGAAGTATTAATTGGTTGAACCAAATTTCATTTAGTATAGCTATAAGACAGTTATACTTTAATATTTATGGCACATGGAATGTATAGCTTCAGTCATTTTATGGTGGGTTTTTATTTTCTTTTGTTTTGATTATGTGAATTTCTTCAGAACATATTAGGATGTTAATGTGGCATGTGTTTTGGATTTGTATTTACAATTCTATGATTAAGAGATCTAACATATTGAGGTTATGAGTTTTGTGATTTTAAACTATAGTATTCTGTCTGTACCATAAGTCTGTTGGAGGTAGACTGAAAATGCTTTAGGACTACCTCTAAACCTGTGCCCATTCTTGATATTAAAAAGTTAAACACAATAGTTATTGGATGCCTATTCCATCAGAAAGAGAAGAAGATCTATGTACAATAAAGGAACTTTGGCTTTAGCTGCCATCTTGAGTCGTGTGTGTGTGTGTGTGTGTGTGTGTGTGCGCGCGCACCTAATCTCAGCTGGTCCGCTGGAGACCCCCTGAGCACCAACCCTAGTCCCCCATGTGATCCCTTCAACAAGATCAAAGAAACCATCATGAACCAGGAGAAATTCGCCAAAAGGTAAGCACAAGTGTGCATTGGTGAGAAAGGAATTGCTCACTGAAGGGAGGTGGTTCATAGAACAGCTACAGCTAATGATAAAGTTAAGTTCTCCTCAAAGAAATTAGGGTTAAGCAATATCTCTGGTTTTGAAGAAGTGAATACGTTCACAAACCAAGGAACAGTGATCTACTTTAACAACCCCTAAAGTTCAGGCATCGCTGGCGGTGAACACTTTCACCATCGCAGGCCATGCGGACACAAAGCAGCCGACAGATACGCTACCCAGTATGTTAAACCAGCTTGGTGCAGACAGTCTGACTAGTTTAAGAAGATTGGCTGAAGCTCTGCCCAAACAGTCTGTGGATGGAAAAGCACCGCTTGCTACCGGAGAGGGTGATGATGATAAAGTTTCAGATCTTGTGGAGCATTTTGATGAAGCTTCCAAGAATGAAGCAAACTGAATTGAGTCAACTTCTGAAGAAGATAAAACTTGAAGAAGTGATTGGGAGCTGCTATTTTTTTAAAAGATTTTTAAAATTTATTCCTGAGAGGCAGAGAGAGAGAGAGTGAGACCTAGAGCAAGAGCAAGCGAGAGAGAGCCAGAGCCAGAGGGAGAAGCAGACTCACTGCTGAGCAGGGAGCAGGATTGTGGAACTCCTCAGGACTCCAGGATCATGATCTGAGCTGAAGGCAGTTGCTTAGCCGACTGAGCCACCAAGGTGCCCTGGGAGCTGCTATTTTATGTTATAATTGCTTTTTAAAATTTTGTTCATAGATCTGATAAAATGTAGATCTCTAATCTCTAATGTAGATATTTTTAAGCCCAAGCCCCTTGGACACTATAGCTCTTTTCAGTTTTTGCTTATACATGATTCATTCTTTGCAGTGAAATAAGCTGAAGAAGCTTGGGAATAAAGTTTGAAACAAGGCCAATAAAGTTCTTTGCCTAGTTATAAAAACAAAGAAAGAAAAGAAAGAAAGAAAAGAAAAAGAAACTTTGTTGTCAAGATTCCAAATAAGTAAATCAAGTATTATTAATGGTAAACATTGTTAAAGTACTCTTTTAGAGACTTAAATGAATTTTCCAAAATATAAAAATACTGACCACACTTGGCCTATATTCATTTTCAAGGCATAGTTTTGATTATTTGTATCTACATGTATATGTACAAAAGTATCTGTATCTATTCCTTTTAGTTACAGAGAACAATTCTGGAAAGCATTTTACTTCAGCCTGGGTTCATATGGTACAAGGCATAATAGGACAGGGCTGTGGGGAACTCTTGGGGAGACCGTCCTTTCTACCAGTGTGTAACTGATGCCCTTTCCTAATACTTGAGCAGCTCAGCTCTGTTTTGTGGAAGCAACTGTTACATCCCAGCTGCTTGGTCCTCCTCTTTCTTGGCTTATAGGTCTTATCTCACATGCAGTTTGAAAACTTTTAGTTTGGGAGATCCTAACTTGATCCTTAGATGAAATCCTTAGCTAATATGATAGGCTCTGTGTTGAACTGCCTTGAACCATACCTTCTAAAGATCATGACTTACTTTACAGGAAGAAGGATTAAATTAAGATGGAGGGATTGTTTACTTTTGCCTTTTCCTTCTTTCTTCCCAGCTCCTCCTGAAGAAAAAAAGGGATAAACCTTTTCCACCACTTGCTTTTTCTAAAACCTTGCATAAATAACTCATCAGGCCTCAGGTTCTAACTCAAGGATAATAATACCTATTATGTAAGGATTATGGTAATTAAATTCAGTAAACAACTTCTGAGCTCTTTCTGTATCCTTGGTCTAGTAAAATGTAAAATAATTTCTTTGTAAAGTTTTTAGCACAGTATCTGGTACATAGAGATCAACAATTATGATTCTCTTTGCATTCTAAAATGAGGTCCTAATATGACAGGGACCCAACTGAGCCCATAGTCCCAACTCTTATCCCATGGACCTCTTAGTTTAGCTCTGTCACCTTGTGCTTATGAGATTGGGATTCACCTGCCTGCCCCTTTCTTTTTCTACCACGCATCTATGGTATGGTATGTTAATAGATCCATTACTCAACTTCCCTCTTTTGTCCTGTTTTCCATTTGTCTCCCTCCTTTCTGAAAGACTTCTCTTTCCTTTAGAAATCCATACTAAATTACAGTGTATGTATGTATGCCTGGAGTGGGCTTCACTGGGTCTCCCATTGCTTCTGCCTGTGGGTTTATTTTATTTTATTTTATTTTATTTTATTTTATTTTATTCTAATTAATTAATTTAAACTCAATGTTCACAAAACTATCATACCCATGTATCCCATACCCAGATAAAAAAACAGAACATTACTGAACCAAAGGACCCTCTCTTGCCACTTCGAATCATTACTTGCTCACTAATCTGACTTCTATACTTAGATTCATTTGGCCTCTTTTTTCTTTTCTTTTTGTTTGTTACTTTAAGGATTTTATTTTTAAGTACTTTCTATACCCAACATGGGGCTCAAACTCACAACCCTGAGATTAAGAGTTACCTGCTCCACTAAGCCAGCCAGGCACCCGTGACTCTTTTCTCTTAAAATATATCATATACTACATATTCTTTGGTTTCTTCTTCTTTTTTTTTTTTTGATTAATTTAGAGAGAGAGAAAGTAAGTCTGAGTGAGGGGAGGGGCAGGGGGGAGGGGCAGGGGGAGAGGGAAAATCTCAAGTAGACTCCCCACTGAGCAGGGAGCCCAATGGGGGCCTTGTTCCCACAACCCTGAGATCATGAGCTGAGCCCCCTTTAGTGTCTGGTGTCTGTCTTATCATGTTCAATACTATGTTTTTAGAGGGGCACCTGGGTAGCTCAGTTGGTTGATCATCAAACTCTTGGTTTCATCTCAGGTCATGATCTCAGAGTCGTGAGATTGAGTCCCCTGTCGGGCTCCCTGCTCAGTGGGGAGTCTGCTTGGGGTTCTGTCCCCCTCTCCCTCTGCCCATCCCCTCACTTGTATTTTCTCTTTCTCTCAAATAAATAAATACATAAATAAAGTCTTTAAAAATAAATAAAATATGTTTTTACATAATACTAAAATATTTTCTATTGGTTTTGGATCAAACTTTATACAGTGGGATGCCTGGGTGGCTCAGTGGTTGAGCGTTTGCCTATGGCCCAGGGCATGATCCTGGAGACCTGGGATCAGGATCAAGTCCCGCATCAGGCTCCCCACAGGGATCCTACTTCTCCCTCTGCCTGTGTCTTTGCCTCTCTTTCTGTGTCTCTCATGAATACATTAATAAAATATTTAAAAAAAAACTAACAGTTTTTTTCTTAAACACCATTATTTTCTTAAATTAACTTTTTGGCAAGGGTCTAAGGAAGTATAACTTTAGAGACCTACTGGTCTTAAAGGGGACACAGAACTTAAGCTTTATCATTGAAATTCTATGTGAAATTATGTTGAATGATCATCAATAAGATCTTTTCTTATTATTTTCTATGGGAAAAACATTTAAAGTTCTATTCATTTATATGTATTTTTATTTCAAAATGTCTAGTATTATTGATGTAGGAGTTTTGCAATAAACGTGACATAGCATGAGTTGATTGTTATCAGTTCATACTGCATCATAGAGTCTAGAAAGGACTGAGTTATTATGATGAACACCTAATAATGTCAGCATTTGATGTCACACATTTGCACATAATGACATCAATATAGCTGGAGTCTGATAAATGGCCTTCCTTGACATTTTCTCAGAAAATGTCAGTAATTTCATTCAGAAATGAAATTTTCTCTACAGAAATGTTCAGAAATTGTTCAGTAGTTCACTGCACTGGTATTGGCTAATAGGGTAAATGAATTACCATAAGGAATGAAAAAAGCAGAATTTTTATTGGGCACCACTGTTTTCATTTTACAACAAACCACATCATAAGTTTCCTGTGTTCATTCAACATTGGATATATATTATGTTAAATGAAAATGAATCACATACTCTGAATATTTTTCTTCCATACTTCAGAATGCCTTTTTTTCGATACTGTTTAACTGCCAGCTAATTTACAGCTCTGAAACCTTGTTGTATCATTTCTGAATAGAGCATTCAATAATTTAAAGTGAAATGAATCACTGGATGATGAATTGCTGTTAAATCTTTTGGGATGTAAGGGTTTCTTTGCTACAGTCATATATGTAATTGTACATTTCAGTGAGGATGCCCTCTGAATGTTAGAGGACATATTCATGAGCTGAATTTCCAAAAACAAATCTAAGATTTGACAGCCCTGCTCAGAAGACAGCAGCTCAGCATTTTAGAGGTTGCCATGCTTTGGATGTCAGAGTCACAGTGAGCCTGGGAATATCCTCTGTATCTGACCTTCAGCTTCCTCCTCTGGGCCTGGCTGCTGTTGCCCCATGGCCCTAACAGGGAGGCACCTACTCACCAACCAGTCTCTCATCTCAGCTGTCCCAGGGTGGGTGGGGGTAAACATCGTGAATCCTAGCACAAGAAGCCATCAGTAACATACTGTCATGGTTAAAATCTTTTTCTTGTTCACATGACGATTTTCTTTTTCTTTCTTTCTTTTTTTAAGATTTGTATTTATTTGAGAGAGAGAGAGAGAGAGAGAGAGAGAACCAGTGAAGGGGGGGAGGGGCAAAGGGAGAGGGAGAAGCAGACTCCTCACTGAGCAGGGATCCCAGCTCTGGCTCAGTCCCAGGAACCCGGGATCTGACCTGAGCTGAAGGCAGACATTTAACCAACTGAGCCACCAGGCGCCCCAACACATGGCAATTTCTTAAGGAGAAATAATTCCCAAGCTCTGCAGAATAGATTAAAAATACTATTTTGACATTCTCAAGCTGATTTCAACAAAATTCTTACTGCCTAAATGTTAAGAATGGAATAAATATTTTCATAAATTCTTTGAAAGTAACCATAAGCAGATCCAAATATATTGACTCTTTTTTTCCATTTGGCTTCTTCTGACTAGACTTTTAATTTTACTGCTTTTAATATTACTGCATTTCACTTTTATGGAAAATCAAGAATGTGCATGAAACCTTAATTTCCAACACAGAAGGATAATTGCTCAGTGATCATTTACTTTCTTTAAAACATAACTGAACATAAACTGGTATAGAAACTTAAGAAAAAGAGCTCTTTTTAAACATGGATGGTATTGAAATGGTATGTGAGATCAAATGGCATATGAAAGTGCACTCACCTTTTTTTTTCCCTGCCTTATACCTGTCACTTAAAGTGGACCTGGGCTCTAGTTTATCTGTTTAGTCACAACATCATAGGTAGCATCTTGGTGATCACTAGTAGTCTGAACCCTTACTTCAAAGTTGGGAAATGGAGCCTACCACGTTAAGTGATTTGCTTAGTAACAGAGGTAGTAGCTCCAGCATCCATGCCACTTAGTTACATAAATCCACTGCTCTGCCCACTTCCCTGTGGTTTCCTATTGTTCTTTGTTCAACGACAAGGGTGAGATCTCTTTTAACATGTTTTAGATTAAAGAGATTTTATAGTACACTTAAAAGCACAGAAAACACGAATTTATTAGAAAAGCACTAACCTTTAACAGTGATGTCTCTGCTGGTCTCAGGTTAATCTTTCTGGGACATCAGTTCTAAATGATTTTTTTTTTTTAAGTTGACTCCTAGAAGCCATATCATAGCTCTTATGCACCTATATGCCAAAACAACTGAACAGTGTTGTGTGAATAAACATTCCTTGACCCTAAGCTCATTTTCTTACCACTCTTTCTTTGAGCAAGCAGAAGACCATTTAAAGTAAGAAAAGTGGAGGGAAATAGAGAAGTAATACAGGGCAATTTGAGCAGTCAGTGCACTACGGTATCCGTGGGACCCTTCTCCGACTTCATGTGATAGCGTGCAGTATAGAAAAGGTTCTTTCAGCAAGTGTTTAGAAAAGTATGTTCCAAAAGATCTGCATAACATTAGTGTAACCAAGTGTTCCTCTATGTGGCTTCCTGTTTTGGAATTAAATGCCTTCAGGGTACTCAGAATAACTCTGTTTAGAAACACAGGGAGAATTTAACCTCTTAAATTCCTCATCAATTTTTAAAAGCTCTGATTAACTAGGAAACAAAAAATCTCATCCTACTTTGTTTCTCAGTAGTTTCAGCTAAAATTTGAAATAGTTTACACATAAAGTGAGTGGTTTAATTAAAAAACAAAGGTATAATACAGGAATTTTGACAGTAATTATAATCACTGAAATGGTAAGATCAGTTTTGTCTCTTTATGAACAGTTTTGTTAGACCAACTTTTTTGCAAATAGGGTTATTTCCAAATGAACTCAATTAAAAATTTTAACTCTGGCTATTTGTGGAAGGTATATACAGGGAGCAGATAAGCTGAATCTATGTTTACTTCTTTGTAGTGTTATTGTTCAACATTTATAAATTGCTGTTGCAAAGCCAGCAGAGGGAGCACCAAACAATATTTTTGTTTAGCTTGAAGCTTAATAATGTATCTTAAAATTCTTTCCATCATTTTCATTTAAAAAGCTATCTAGACCTAATTCTTTATTGTGTATACATTTAAACTATATGTTTTTAACTTTCTATATGCTTCTAATTCTTCTTTGAAATTAAAAGGCTTAAAGTAATCTACTTGTGCAATTCACTTTTACTCATGTTCCTTAAATGTGTTGTATACTGTGTATTAGGCTTGACAATTAATGGAGTCAAAGGTGAATAAACTATTGTCTCAGTCCTGCAGGAATTTATCATCTAGTTGAAGAGAGAATTATAAAGATCCTTATGTTTATAAGGTAAAATATGGGCCACTTATTTAGATGAAGATCAGTGAAGGTATTATTGAAAGGGTGATATTTGAATTGGTCCTTAAGGGAGAAGTTTCCTAAAATGGAAATTCTAGATTGGAAGGAACACTATAAACGCAGGGTATATTTGGGGAAAGGAAATTATAGGGCTCTGCTTTGGTAGAACATGGGTGATACAGGGTACATACTCAGAGATGAGGTCAGAAATTTAAGGAGCACTTTGAAATCCATGCTAAGGAGTTTTAGTTTTATTTTAGCAAAGGAGAACAAGTTGCAGACCATTAAAAAGAAATAAATGGTGTTTTAATAAAATAATCCTGCATTCAGGGTAAAAGGTTGCCTGGAGAACTGAGATATTAAAATTGAGCATTTTAAAAAATTATTTTTGAGAGAGAATGAGAGCATGAGCACATGCTCATGAGTAGCGGCAGGAAGGGCAGAGAGAGAGAGAGAGGGAGAGAATCTTAAGCAGGCTCCACGCACAGCACAGAGCCTGACACAGGGCTCAGTCACATGACCCTGAGATCATGACCTGAGCCAAAGTCAGAGTTAGATGCTTAACTGACTGCGCCACCCAGGTGCCCCTAAAATTGGACATTTTTGTATGAGATATTATAGCAGCCTAGATAATAATATGTCTTTTGTTTGTATATATGTCATACATGTTTGCATGTGTGCATGTGTTTATATGGACACTTATGTGTGTATGTGTGTATCCACACACATACAATATATAAAATAATACTGTCCCTAAACTATATATAGTTTAGGGTATAGATATATATTTATCCTTTAGAGTTACCCTGTGATATAAAGATTTGTACTAAAAATACATTAGGCAATGTGTACAAGATCTCAAAGCAAGTTCAGAGCAGACCTGGTACTCAGATCCTAGGTCTTTTGAATCCAGACCTGGTATTGTTTTCGTCATAGTGTTCTGCTTTTGCATTAGATGATGTCAGTGTGGACAGGAAGGGTGGAATGTGTGTGAGAGACATTTTGGAGGTATAAAAGGAGTAGTAGACACAAGGACAAGAAAGGAGTTGAGGACAACTCCCAGGTTCTCATTCTCTGTGACTAGGAAGCTAAGTGTGTTGCCACTGCCTGCACTGGAGATGTCAGAGGAGATACTGGTTGGCAAGAGGGATGAGAGATAGGCCAGGAGTGGGAGGGGCAGGTGGAAGATAATTCAACTTAAGCATGTCCAATTCAGGACGCTGGAGGGCATCTTTGTAGAGATGTCTAGCACTTACTTCCCATTTTAGGTTTTGGAGCTAGAATTTGAGAGTGGTTGAGATAATTCAGGGAAATTAGACTGAGAGGAGGAGTGAAGTGAGAACCACCCTTGGGGGATGCCTATGTGTAGGCGGGTGGGGAAAGAAAGAAGCTTAGGCAGAAGCCTGCAGAGACAGTGACAGAGATGAGAGCAGTCAGGAGAATGTCCCATTCGTCACTCAACAGTATTTGTATGGCTGCTGTGTGCAAGGCACTGAAGCCTCTGTCCAGAGCATAAGGGAGGGTGTCTTAGCAGAGTCATCTGTTGCAGGGGACAGTTGAAGATGGGGGCTGAGTAGGGGTCATTGGATTTGTTTACTCAGAAGATCAGACTTCCTAAATATGCACAGAACTTTAGTTTGTGTCTTACAATACAAAATAGGCTTCTACCTCCCAACTCTGTTTATGAGAAGTTTAAAAGATCCCAGAGGATCTTGGCTCAAAATCTATGAACTATAGCCTTGATATCCAGGTGTGTTGTTTGTAGGTCAAATGCAATTCTGTAGCTTCCAAAAGATGTACAATGCCCCTGTAACCTTGATTATTTATCTTTATTTAATGCCTACTTTTAATTTGATTTTTTGTAACTGAGAAAAAGAATCACTATTATCTTTGTATAATGACATAAGTTCATTATAAAAATTAAAGTACAAAGAAGAAATTCAAAAATCACCCCACAGGTAACCACCATAGTCCATTAGATAGTCAGAAATACACCTTCTTTTCCCTTCTACTTCTCCTCCCTTCCTTCTTTCTTCTCCCTAAAGGATTAAATATATTTACTTAATTTTCTAAAAAGGAAAAGAAACTAAATGTACTTAAAAGAACTGCAGAACTTCCAAGTAGGTACTTCACTACAAGTAATATATATTTTAGAAGATCTGTAAAGAGATTATAGAAAACATGAGGTTAGATTCATGATTTTAAGTTGCAAATTTTTGGTTTGTGATCTGTTTTGAATGATGTGCATAATATACTCTACCTTCCTACCTTCCTGTCCTCTGTCTATTTTTGTTTGTTACACAATATTTGAGCTTTATAACATTCACATTCTGTTTTGTAATTAAGGCCTATACTTGTTTAATTCTCATTCTGTATTTAATGAGAATATAATTAACTAGAATTCAATACTACGATTTTTTTTAACCTTGGCTTTTTCACCCTTGAATTTTAATTTTGATTTATATTTTAGTTGTCCAGCTTCCACCATTAAGAAGAATTCTTTTTGAAGCTCTCATAGGTGGCAGTTTCATGTTGAGAATATCCTTTGTTGTATTTATCCTATGCAATCATCTTGGTTAGGCAGACTGCTCTTGGGACATAGTTTCTTTCTTTCAAAACTCTGTGAACACTGGTTAGTTGTCCTCTGGTGTTGAAAGTTGCTATGGAGAAACATGATGCTGGCTTAATTGTTTTTGGTTTTGTGTGTGATTCACATTTTTTCTTTTCTTCTCTTTTCTTGTCCTTAAAAATTTTTTTTTTTTTTTTTTTTTTTTTTTTTTTTAGTATCCTCATGCAACTTTAATGCTATAAGCCTGTGGAAAATGGATTAGATTGAACCTTTATTTCATCGTATACCTGAGAATAAAATTGCAGATGGACTAAATCGTTAAAAAATTTTTTTTAAGATTCTATTTATTTATTCATGAGAGACACAGAACGAAAGAGAGAGGCAGAGACACAGGCAGAGGGAGAAGCAGGCTCTGTGCAGGGAGCCCGTTGTGGGACTGGATCCCGGGTCTCCAGGATCATGCCCTGCCTGGGCTGAAGGTGGCACTAAACCGCTGAGCCACTCGGGCTGCCTCTAAAGAGTTAAAATTTTTGAACAAACCCATACAATTAGAAGGTGAAAATGCTGGTGACTCTATAATCTTTCTAAGAATGGCCTCAAGATGGAAACCATGAAGAAGCAGTATCTGATGGCTCAGTTGGTTAAGTATCTGATTTTGGTTTCCTGTCAGGTCTCGATCTTGGTTGGAGTCATGGGATCTAGCCCCACATTGTGCTCCACACTCAGCACAGAGTCTGCTTTGGATTCTGTCTCTCCCTCTTCTTCCCCCTACTCATGTTCTTGCTCTCTCTAAAAGAAAAAAAAAAAAAACTTAAAAAAAAACTTAAAAAAAAACAAAAAAGAAGCCATGAAGAAATGGTTTATCGGTTTTTCTGCATCAAAATGAAAAAAAGAATCAACAGGAAACAAAAACCAACAGCGAAATATGAATAATGTTAAAGGAAAAATTGTAGCAGATAAAATATTCACAACAAATAATAGAAGATAGATGTTTGTTGTATGTGTATGTGTGTTTCATTCAGGATAAAATCAATACTACAGAAGAAAAGTGTGTGAAGGATATGTAGAGTCATTTTACAGTGGAATAATTCAAGAGAAGGCAAGACTTACAGTCATTTTATGTAGGCATAAAGGTGAGCTTTGTTTTTTTTTTTTTTAAGATTTATTTATTTATTTTAGAGGAAGAGAGCATGCTTGAGCGCGTGCACAAGTCAGGGGAGGGGCAGAGGGAAAGATTCTCAA
Source organism: Canis lupus dingo (assembly GCF_003254725.2). Taxonomy (NCBI): domain Eukaryota; kingdom Metazoa; phylum Chordata; class Mammalia; order Carnivora; family Canidae; genus Canis; species Canis lupus. The sequence goes on along the minus strand of NC_064245.1, from coordinate 25,245,840 downwards.
GCTGATTCCCTTCTGAGTGCGGAGCCCAGCCCCTGGGATCATGACCTGAGCCTAAATCAACAGTCGCTTAACCCACTGAGCCACCCAGGCTCCCTTATAAAATTTTTAAGAGATCAGAAAAAAATTTTCCTCTTTAGAACACAAGATTTTTCATGAGTAGTTACATATATTGGATTAAATAAACTTGAACACCCCTCAAGCTGTGAAATTCCAGTCTAAGATGTTTATGTCTTATCTTTGGTGTTAGATTGTTTTCTCCTTGATAAGTCCAAGAAAGATATCTTACACATCTTTCTGATCTTTATGATGCATAGATCAGAACTATGTATGTATTATTCCTGAAATAACTATTTACTAAATATTAATTATAATGAATTTTTAAAAATTAGTGTTTGCTAACCATTATTTTATGAAACATATTTGAAAGGTTTTAGAATCTTTTGCATAGATACTTTAATGATGATAGTACATTATTTTAGATTTTTAAAGTAATTTTTATGTTTAGTCTTATGTTAGAAATTTGATTAATGTATTTTATTACTTATATAGAAAGATTTATTCTTTTAGAGCATAATTGTATACCTAAGCCTCGTTTTGCAAAATTCAGTCTTTGTTCATTTTACTAGATGATCATGTACAGAGTTATATATGATTTCTTATGAACTGCAAAGAATTTTGTTTACTATGTACATGGTTTGCTGAACACTAATGCTATAATTATTAAAAAACTTTTAAAATGTTTTCATGTGAAATGACAAAACTGGCGTGAATATGCACATTTGCATATATGGATAAAGGTTAGTGACGATCATTTTTGTTATGTCATTTTGTTGATGTAAATAAGGAAACTGAAGGTTTTCTTAAATGAAGGGGCATATTCAAAGTGACAAAATGATTTTATAGGCTATTTAACAGCAAACTTTCTTTGGAGAACATATGTATAAGCGGTTAGTGATATTAAAATTGGTACCAGCCTTGGGATATCAAATGTATTTATTTTTAACTTTTATGCAGATATAGTTATTAAAATGTACATTTCAAGTACATTTCAAGTGTCTTTCAAAGTAATTTTGAATGATTTCCATTTGAGAAGTAAGGAGATAGGTTTGTTAGTTATTAATCCAAATAGAGTAATATGGTTTATTTTATTGATCTTTCTATGATTTTTAAAATTAGGAGTGAGAAAAGTCACAGACGCAGTTTGTTGACATATTGCAATCCATATGTGTGCTTTTCTGATAAGGAAGGTATAGCACATACCATCCCTCCAGAACATTTAGCACCAGATTTATGATTTTTCTAATTTGGTTTGTAGCTTGCCAAAGAGCATGTGAGTGCATATTTGATCAGAAGCATATTTTGCCTTGAATCAGATGAAGAATACTTAATGAGTCAATGCCAAGAAGCATTGCAGAGAAGATGCAGACTAGCAGACTAAAAAGACTTTAAAATGCCTTAATGTGAAATATAATAGAGATAAAGTAATATTACATAAAAAGTAAAGTTTTTTAGTTTTTCATGCCCATTCCCTTAATAAAATTCTCTACCAGAACTATTGAGAATGATATTGTACATTTATTTATGTGATGCATTTTGCATATTTAGTGGGGTGAAGACTTACTTCAAGTATATTATACTCATTCTTTCTTGGGGGCTGAGAAAGACACTAGCTGTACCGTAGAGGTGCCAATAGTTGTGCTCTCTCTAGCAAGTGTCTCTCTAAGAGTGAGGGCTAGAGATTACCAATTAAAATTAAGTTTTTCTTTCTGCTTGTTTGATAGGAATGAAAGAAGTGTGTCTTTGTTTTCAATTGTATTTCTTGGTTTATCAGTGAAATTAGAACATTTTTATTTTATTTAGCCATTTGTATCCCTTCCCCTATAAGTCGCTTATTCTTCTTCCATTTTGGTAGTAAGGTACTCACTTCTTACAGGTTTGAGAATCTTTGTTAAGGATATTAGCACTTTGTTGTGTATGTTACAAGTATTTTACTTAGTTTTTTAATTTTTATTTTACCTTGGTTTGCAGTATTTACTGGCATAAATAATTAAAAAACAATTATAGTCAAATCTAATAATCTTTTTAGTCTATGATTTCTATCTTTGCTAAGATTTGAAAGAGCTGCACCAACCCTCCATCATATGAAATTTTCTTTGAGACTGTGGTATAGGAGGGAATAATCAGGCAAAGCCTTTATATTGCTTTATTTAAATAAGTTATAAGAAACTACCTTTGTTGGAATGTGTGATTTTTATTTATACTGTCTCATTTATAAATATCCAATGTATATGGCTATGCATTTTAACTCAGCCAGGGAAGGGCTCTTTCCATGTAAAATATCTTCCAATGTTGCTACTTCCTCACTGTGGAAGAAATGGACATGTTTCCAATGACTCTCTTCTCTTCTTCTCTACCCTAAAGAGCACTTTCATATACAGAAATTACATTATGCATAATTATTAGGTTTCCAGGCTATAATAGTGCTAATAGTCTTTTTTTCCTACTATTTGTTGTATAAAATTTCAGCCATGTTTTGAATTAATTGGGATTTTAAGGGTAGCCTGGGAACCTAAAGGGAGCCTCTTATTGCCCTCTCCCCTCATCCATTTTGCCCATCATCTTTCTCCACTTCCCCTCTGGCAACCATCATTTTGTTCTTTATAAATCTAATTCTTTTTTTTTATGCATTTGGGTTTTTTTAGATTCCACATATGAATGAAATCATATGGTATTTGTCTTCTTCAGTCTGACTTATTTCACTTAGCATAATACCCTCTAGGTCCATCCATGTTGTTGCACATAACACAATCTCATCTTTTTGTATGGCTGTGTAATATGCCAGTGTCTGTGTGTGTCCAACATCTTTTTTATCCATTTGGCTTTTGAAGGATACTTGGGTTGCTTCCTTATCTTGGCTATCATAAATGATGCTGCAGTAAACATGGGGGTACATATACCCCTTCAAATTAGTGTTTTCATTTTTGGGGGTAAATACCCACTAGTGGAATTATTAGATCATAAGGTATTTCTATATTTTACTTTTTTGAAAAACCTCCATACTGTTTCCACAGAGGCTGTAGCTCTAGTAGTGTACGAAGGTTCCTTTTTCTCCACATCCTCTCCAACAGTTGTTATTTCTTGTCTTTTTGATTTTAACCATTCTGACAGGTGTAAGATGGTATTTCATTGTGGTTTTAATTTGCATTTCCTTGATGATAAGTGATGTTGAATATCTTTTCATGTGTCTGTTGGCCATCTTTGGGAGAATGTCTATTCAGGTCCTCTGCCCGTTTTTTAAGCAGATTGTTTGGGGTTTTGGTGTTCAAATTAGGAAATTTAAACATGGCTTGGGCATTAGGTAACTTTATGGAATTAGTATGAACTTTGTTAGGTGTGATAATAGTGATAGATTTGTGTTAATAATATACAACAGTGACGTTTTCAGATGAAACATTGATACCCAGAGTTTGCTTTAGCAGAAAAATGTTTCATTGGGGAGTGGATGAGACAAGATTGGCCAATGTTCACAGTTCCAGAGATAGCTGAAAGGTATTTTAATGGTTTTATATTTTTGTATATGATGGGAAGTTTTCATAGTAAACAGTATTGAATTGGGAGGGCTCCTTGCTCAACCTTTCTTCCAAGTTCATTTCCTCAACCATTAAAGGCAGAATTAGGCTTCAAATCTATCCTTCAGCTCTGAATTCTATTGATTTTTCTATGACATCACACTGTATCATATTTTAAACACTTGGTTCTCCATCCCACTTGCTCCATGACTCCTGGCAAGTTATTATGCAAATTTCCCTTTTGGGTAGGTAAGGCCAAATTTGATAGAGAGCTGGGTACACAGATCAGCAGAGTAGAGTCTTTCATGGCAAGTTGGATCAGATTGGCACGTTATAGGATCCAGACCCGAAGGTCAAATACAGATAATAGCTTGGGAGGGGAACGAGAGGAGCAGTAGCAGTTGCAGATTCAAGAGAGGAAGCAGCAAGGTCAAATTCCCTAAGAGATTTGGCATGCATACAAGATGGGACCAGCCAAAAGACTGAGAGCATAGTTTGTGTAGAAAATAAGGGTGCTGACTGCTAATTATTGCTGGAAGATAGCAATGTAGTTTAAGGGCAGGTTTGCTAACTTGGCATATGGCCATGTTGATATCCTTCATTGTAAAATGCTTGTTCCACTATATTTGATAGTCTCTATTTCTTTAATATAAAATAGTTTTTTCTAATATAAAATAACCCTTTAATAAAAAATAAGATAATTTATCTGCAAGGGGCTATTGGGGTCATCAAATCAACCCATTTATTTCTGAGTGTTATCAAATTCATATTGTATTTATGAGGGTAGTTGGCACTGAATTATGTACTATAAAGATGATAAAATTTCGTTTTGTATGTGCTCAAGAAGATTTCGAGATAAGTAGATAATAGTTATTGATTATACAAGTGATGCACATATTTGGTTAAATTGGGTATTAAAGTAGAGAAGGATAATTTTATTTATATAATAAAATTTATTTTATGAAATATAATTTATAAATTTATTTATACTTGTATTTCTAGTCTCAGGGTAAGCAAGAATTTCTCTCATCAGTAAATGAATAGCCATATAACATACATTTTATATGTATATTACAAGTGTTCGTGTTTTATATTTCATGACAGGAAGGTTGAGGGAGGATGGCCTCAGCAACTAAGCCATTAGTGCTTAGGAATAAACCAGTAAGCAGAATGTGTGTTATACCATTGCCTCACAAGGACATTATTATTTAAAAGCAAAGCATAACTAGATATTATTGAATGGCATCATATTGACATTGTGATAATTTACTGGTTTTACTTACACATTTCTTGGGCTATTTGAATATTTCTTTTTGACTTACACTTCTGAATTCTTTAGTTAAAGCCAAGAAAAAGTATTTTTCTCCTCCTGTATCCACATTATTCTACAATCAAAAGCAACAAGCTCCTGAAGTCAATTTCTAAGTTTAATAGCAAATATTTGTACTTAATTAGGTACCATTAAATTAGGACTACTATACTCATTTATTCACTTCCAACTTCATTATATTTATTCATTAATTTAACAAATTTACTATGTCTTCCCATTGAGGATGAAAGGATGAATTAGACATAGTCTTTACCTCATGCTGTTCATATTGTAGCTGAGTAAACAGACCTGTAAGCAAGTAATTGTGATTGAGTATGTCGATAGTTATAATGGCAGCATATGCAAAAGTCTCTAGGAACATTATGGAGAAAAGGATTTACTAGGAAAGAGAAGGGGTCGGATGACAGATGGTTTTCATGGAGAGGAATCTTGAAGAATAAATTGCCAATACAATATTGGCAACTGTGAGGATCAGATTTTTCAAAATCCATTGGTGTCCTCTATCCTGAACTTTAAACTTAATACTTCTGGTTTCATTTTCTCATTGTTTGCCTCAGATACTTCTTCTTCTTTTTTTTTTAAGATTTTATTTATTTATTCATGAGAGACACAGAGAAAGAGGTAGAGACATGGGCAGAGGGAGAAGCAGGCTCCCTGTGTGGAGCCTGATGCAGAACATGATCCCTCATGACCTGAGCCAAAGGCAGACACTCCACCACTGAGCCACCCAGGTGCCCCTGTCTCAGATACTTTTTGTTCTACAACCTTTGTCCTGTCAGTTTTTATTCTTCATATCCCAGTTGGCATTGCGTTCATTTTAGATAACTGATCTGACTTTGAGCTGTCATCTCTTAGTCTGCCTTGGTACCTTCAAAGTACACTATCCCTCTCCTTGACCTACTGTGTCAAGAAAAGGGAGTTTTACTCGCATGATTTTGTCAGGCCTCTAGAATCCTAACTCGAAACAGGAATCCAATGCCTTCTAGCTAGTTTTATTTTTCTGAGAATGAGTATTTGAAAAGGAAGTTTTGAGAGAACACAGGTATGAAATGGCTAGAGACCAGGGTGCAAAAAAATGAGAGGGAGGTAATAAGTTTGGAAAGGCAAATGAAGGCTGGACAGTGAGAACCATGAAAACCATGGATGTAGGGCTTTATTCTTCACACTAAATAGGACCCATAAATGGTTTTCAAGAAGACTGTGACACCATTACAACTATACTATAGAAAGAGAAGAGTCATGACTGGAACATAAAGAGGAGAGGTTGCAGTCAGGGAGACCAGTGAAAGGAAAGAGATGATGAAGTTCTGAAATGAGCAAGATAGTACTGATGGAGAGAAAGATATAAATCAGAAGGATTTCAGAGATGGAGTTTATAAGATCTGGGCACTAATTAGAAATTGAGTGTGAAGGAAAGAAAACTATTGAAGATGTCTTCAAGTTTACTGCTTTGGGTGACTGGATAGGTTATTTTTTCCTTTGTCATTACAATTGTAATTAATATAAAAAAATAATTATACTTGTAACTAATGACCGTTTTCCCTGTTGAACTGATCTCCATGAGGGAAGTGACTTTGTCTTTCTGGTTTATGTCTCTATTCCCAGCACCTTGTGTAGTATCTGGTTATAGTAATCAACTCAATTAATTATTGTTGGCCAGCTGACTAGTTTTATGAGTTCAGTACATTTTTATTTCCAAATGTAAATTTCTAATGAATACCACAGATCTTCTGGTTGAATTTTAATACCTTTAAGATATGAAATATGTGAGAATAAGCAGTTTAGTGAAAAGATAATGAATTATATTTTGGACACACTGCACTGAGATGCCGTGAGACATCCAGTTGGAAATGTGGATTTCTAAACTTCAAAAGTGATCTTGGTAGGAGATTCAGATTTGGAATATAAGAAAAACCTGAAGTCATGGAATATTTGAGATTAATGGAAAGAGTAAGTAAAGTAAAGCATAGTAATAGCTGAAGATGGAAGTCTGGGGGAAACAAATATTTAAAAGATAAGTAGAGAAAGAAGAATTAACCATAGCGACTGAGAAGGATATCCATAGTTTTAGAAGAAGAATCAGGTGGTAGTGTTGTTGTCAAAGGGAGTGGGGAGAAAGTTTCAAGGAGGAATATGTCTTGGGATACAGTATTAGGGAAATTTGAATCCCTGGAAGAGTTCTAGGAAGGCGGGGATTACTAAAGTATTCTATCCTTTGTTTTGCTTTACAATTCAAGTCTGAACTCTTTAATTGATAATCAAATTGCTTACTCTCAACTTGGAGACTTTCAACACCCTATGCATATGAAATTCAAATAAAATTCCTTCAGTACTGGTACTGTTCAGTTAATAATATGCCTTAAGATTGTCACCTGACTATGAATCACAAGGAGAAGAGACCAAATTTGGAAAGAGGTTTCTATTTTAGATGAAATGTATGTCCTAAACTAATTTTCTCTTCAAATTTTCATGGTTCAATGCTCCTTTCACTTGAATAAATTTTACTCTTCAATCGTGATAATACTTTTAAAGCAATTAAAAGACGAACGAATTTCTAGCCATTATAAATTATTGCTAAGGCATAAGGATATTATTATAATTTTTGTGGATATACTAAAATGTGTGATAGAACGGGGAAACTGTAATTCTTTGATTTGTAAGGCTTTCTGAGTTACTATTACTTTTTTGAAACAATAATAAAGATCACAATTTTGCTTTTATTCTCATTTTCTTTTGGCAAAACAAATTATTTTAGCAATAGAATGGTTCCTTAACATTCAAGTAGTCAGAGAGAACTAAAGATCAAAACGGAAAAAGAAAAAAATTATTTGGAAACAAAAACACTTGAAGAATTATTTGGCTTTAGGAATTCACTGCTTATTATATTTATGTATGTGTCCTTATGAGGATTTGTTTGATAACTCAGAATTCATAAATTGGGTGGGCTGCTACTCCTGTAGTATGACAAATTTCCTTGTAAATAGACCCCATCATTATTGTACTGTGCACCCACTAGATGATTAGTAAGTTTAGGTTGAAAGATAGATTGTTGACACGACTTAGAAATTACCTAATGTTTCAAAAATGTCTGACTCCTTGCAATTTATACAAAATCTAGAGCCTAGTGATTCCTCATCAGTTGTTTTATGTTGTAGAAACTAACCTTGATCATTGGTAGTCAAGTTGGATCCACTGATGTTTTTTGGCCCCGTTTTAGAAACATCTTTGGTAATGGCATAGATATTATGGAACGATTAGTTAAGCAGGAGGTTTCAGAGCCTGTAGGAAAGGCTCTGAAGCATGTGGGAAAAGTCACAAAATAGATGGACTGTATACATATTTAGGACTTAGTCAAGTGTAGAAAAATTGTAGAAAGAGCATTTGTGTTTTCAATTTAGGCAAATCTTGAATATGAGGGAAATGACTCCATTAAGGGGAAGTCATCTAATCACCTTACTTCTTGGTAGAGATTGATTTTGGTGGTGGATAAGAGATGAGAAAGAATACTTGCTTTCACTTTTTCTGTTTGTTTTGTTTTTATTAGCCCTACCCCTTTCTTTAATAAATTTCACTCTTTGTTGATAGTATCCTCTCCTTTCTAGGCAACATTTTTATCTCCCATGGCTGAGTAGAAAACTAAGTACTGGGCAGCCCCGGTGGCGCAGCGGTTTAGTGCCGCCTGCAGCCCAGGGTGTGATCCTGGAGACCCGGGATCGAGTCCTACATCGGGTTCCCTCCATGGAGCCTGCTTCTCCCTCTGCCTGTATCTCTGCCTCTCTCTCTGTGTCTCTCATGAATAAATAAATAAAATCTTTAACAAAAAGAAAAGAAAGAAAGAAAGAAAGAAAGAAAGAAAGAAAGAAAGAAAGAAAAGAAAAGAAAAGAAAAGAAAACTAAGTACTTGGCACAAAGGAATTATTATACTCAGCCAGGATTTAAGACAAGGGTCAGTAAGATGGTTTGGAGGTCAAGTGGCCTGAACCATGCTGGAGAGTAAGAGTGTTAGTTGCCCATTTAGGTTTAAAAAGTTATATTTTCAAAAAAAAAAAAAAGTTATATTTTCAAAAAAATAAAAAATAAAAGTTATAATATTTCCAGTAGGAAGATCCATATTTATTGCCCTGAGTTTATTTGAAAGTCTTATGAACTATACTCACAAGTCTTCACAATATCTGATAAAATTGCATTCAACAAAATAGGGTTCAATAACCCTAACATGGACCTAGGAGTAAGGGTTATACCATCCCAGAGCCCTTATCCTGAAAAGGTCATGTCTCCAGTTCTATGATAGTTAGTTCTTCAGCTTGATAAAAGGAATCGCAACTTGAGGGGAGGTCATGGAAACTCCTGAAGGGGTCATAGATTGCTTCAGTTCTGTGTCCCTGCCAGAGGAGCCACTGAGTAACCTGGAATACCAATGCCCTCTTCACATATTTTCTAATTTGTTTGCTCACAGATAAACCTAAAGAATAGAGTGGGCCCTTTGCAAAGCTGTGAATTAGTCTGAGTTTCCTTTGGACATTTTTGCTTTATTTATGGAGACTGCTTTTTAGAACTAGAAGCTGGAGGTGGAGCTTGTAGAACTTAATCCAAACCCAAACCATTTGTTAAAATGAAAGGAAATGGTTGATTTAAAAATAAACTATCTACCACTTGTTTTATTCCCCTTATGTTCATGGATGCTTTTTAGTATATCCAACAGACAAATTTTTTGTATATTTGTAGAAAATATTGTCAATGAGGATGTTACTATTTGAATTTTGGGGTTTATTTTGGTAAGAACGAAATTTGAAGCCATTTAATGAGGATTGAAATTGGGGTAGGGTATAGGAATTAATAACCTGTAGTTAAATTTTTTTTGTTATTGAAGCCTATTATGCTTTAAAGGGTTTTTTGTACTGATAAACTTGATTTCAGCATAATCATTACTAATTAAGCTAATTAAGAAAATTGCTTTTGAGGGTTCAATTTTGATGTGCCCTTTACTTAAAATATATGTGGACTGTGCAGAAAATACTTCTTTCCTAATGCTTTCTTTTAGTTTCAGTCATAATTCAAGTTTTAAGGGGGCATAAAAATGAGGAGGTAATGCTAAATTTTCATTTAAAAATATCAGTCACAATATACCCAAAAAATACTGAACAGATGAAAAAAAAAAAAAAAAAAGCTAGGTTTGGCAAAATGCCCAGAGATTCCAGCAAATGTAGCTCACTTGAAACCAAAAAAGAAAAAAAAAAAAAAAGGAAAATAATAATGAGTATATAAAACTTATGCCTAAGGCCAGGAATTTCTTTCTTTTCCTTAGGGTAGTCTCTTCTGTCTTAAGGATCATTCTTATATATATTTTATAATCCAAAATTCTTGGGGTGTGATTTACACACAGTATACCTATTTTAAAAAATACAGACAGTTCTGCAGTTTCCTTTGTGAGAAGATTTTAAACTATAACCAGTTTGTCTAAAGATGTAGAGTTATTCAGAATGTTATTATTATTTTAAAATGAGCTTTGATAACTGTTCCTTTACATGGATCTTATCCATTTTATCTAATTTTTTGGACATATCTAAAATTTTTGACATACATAACATTTTCTTAGTATTCTTGTAATATCTGTAGAATCTTTAGTGATAATCCTTTTTAATTTCTGGTTTTGCTGGTTTTTGTTGTCTTTCCTGATCAGTCTCACTAGAAATATATCAATTTTATTGATTTTTTTCAAAGAATCTATTTTTGGCTTATTTTTTCTCTGGTTTGTCTATTTTCCATTTTGTTGATCTTGCCCTGATCTTTGTCATGTCCTTCCCTTTATTTGCTTGGGGTTCAGTTTGCTCTTCTAATGGTTGAAACTTAGGTCACTAATTTTAGACATTTCTTCTTTTTTAATATTAGTATTTAAAGCTACTATTTTTCCTCTAAGCACTAGTTTAGCTGCATCCCACAAATTTTATTTTGTTTTTTTTTTATTATCTTTAAGTATGAGATATTGTATAGTAACATTTCTGGTGTTTTAATTTGACCCAGGGATTATTTAAAAATCTGTTAATTTGAAAATATATAGAGTTTTCCTAAGTATCTTATTTTCAATGGTTTCTAACTTAATCTTATTGTGGTCAGAGATACTCTGTATGATTTCAGTCTTTCCGTATTTGTTGAGACTGGCCAAGCATATGGTCTATTATGGTCAATGTATTGTGTGTACTTAAAAATAGCGGCACCTAGGTAGCTCAGTCTGTTGAGTGGCTGGCTTTGATTGAGGCTCAGGTCATGATCTCAGGGTTGTGAGATCGAGCCCATGTCAGGCTCTGCACGGGGTGTAGAACCTGCTTGGAATTCTCTCTCTCCTTCTCCCTCTGCCCCCCTCCCCACTCTAAAAAAAATCAATATTTTGCAATTCTGGAGGTACACTATTCTATAAATGTAAGTCAAATAATCCTTGATATTGTATCTAAATTTTTGTTTAGTTTTTCTATCAATTGCTGAGAAAGAGGAGCTAAAGTTTCTATGATTGTTTCTCTATATCTTCTTTTAATTCTGTCAATTTTAGGCTGTGTCATTAGATACATATACATTTATGACTGATATCTGAAAAATTGACTCATTATGAACTGTCCCTCTTTATCTTCAGTGATACTCTTTATATTAGAGTCTCTTTTATCTGAGTTAATATATCTGCATATACATATACATATACGTATATGTAGATATATTATGTATACCATATATCTACATCAGACTTAATGTTTATTGCCCACATGATCTATCTTTTTCAATGTACATAGTTTTCTCTTGTAGACAAAGACTACACTGTTTTCTTAAAATCCATTCTGATAATTGTTACTTTTTAATTGAAGTGTTTAGTGCATTAATATTTAATGTAAGAATATGACTGATGAAATATATAATTTTTTTGTCCCCCCCCCCTTTTTGTTGTTCATTTGTTTCCTCTTTCTTGCCTTCTTTTGGATGAATTTTTAGAATCTCATTTTATCTATTGACTTTTTGGCTATCCCTCTGCATTATTTTATGAATGATTATGTGCATTATACATCCTTAACTTTTTGTAACCTTTTAAAGTTAATGTTATACTGCTTTACATAAAATATGTAAACCTTGCAGTCATATACATTAATTTACCACATCCTTCACCATCTTTTATATTATGGTTGTCCTATATATTATATGTACATATATTATAACCTCCACATGACACTGTAATAGTTTTTTTCTTTAAATTCTTGTGTATTATTTTTTTCTTCAGATTTTTTTTTAAGTAATCTCTACACCCAGTGTGGGGCTCAAACTCACAACCCCAGGATCAAGAGCCACACATTCCACCAACTGGAATGTGTGTCCCAATACATATATTATTTTTAAATTTAAGATAAAATTGTGGTCTTTAATATTGGCTGAAATATTGACCTTTTCCAGTGCTTTTCACTCATTCTTCAAAATCTGAATTTTCCTATGGTATCATTTCTCTTCACCTTGAAGAACTTCTTTGTCATTTCTGTAGTGTAGGTCTAGTGATAATAAATTGCCTTAGTATTTCTTTATCAGAAAATATCTTTATTTCATCCATATTCTTGAAGGATATTTTCACCAGACTAGGTTTCTTTAAAACTACTGTCCTGTTACCTTTTGGCTCTCATTGTGTCTGATAGAAATACATAGTAATTGTAATCATGGCTTCCTTGTGTAATGTGTTGCTTTTCTCTGCCTTCTTTTAATATTTTCTCTTTATTATTGGTTTTCATCAGTTTAGTTATGTGCTTATGTTGGATTTACTTGAATTAATTAGATTGTTGTCTTCTCTTTTTTTAAAGATTTTATTTATTTATTTATTTATTTATTTGAGAGAGAGAGAGAGAGAGAAATTGAGAGAGCATTCATGAAAGGGGAGGAAAAGGGAGGGGAAAAGATCCCACGCAGACTTTGGGCTGAGCATGGATTCCAACACAGAATCTCACCACCCAGAGATCATGACCTGGGCTGAAACCAAGAGTCAGACACTTAACCAACAGAACCGTCCAGGTGCCCCTACATTGTGGTTTTCTAAACTTGAGTTAGTAAATTTATTTCCCTCACCAAATTTGAGAGCAATTCTGTCACAAGAACTACTATTTCTTCAAATATTATTTTTCTGCTCAATTCTCTCTCTTAACTGATTACTTGTACTCCATTTTTATATGACTGATGCTTAAAATTGTTTTATAAGTCCTAGATAATCTTTTTTTTATTGTTTTCCTTCTTTAGATTAGTTGATTTCAATTCATCTACTCTAGAGTTTGGTAATTTTTGCCTCTGTTTATCTCCCCTTTGCTATTAGTCACATACATTGAATTTTTATCACAGATTTTTTTTTTAAATTTTGATTTTTAATTTTAAAATCATAAAAATTTAAAATTTCCATTTGTTTCTTTTTTGCATTTCCTATGTTCCCTGAAATGTTGCATATTTTTAATCAATTTGAGCATATTTTCCTTTACTTTACTGAGTATACTTATAGTTGCTACTTTAAAGTCCTTATTTGTTATTTCCAACATCTGGGTCATTTTTTTTCTCAGCAGATTGAGTCACATATCCCCTATTAATCTTATGTTGAAAAATTCTGGAGTGGATCTTGGAAATTGTAGCTATCATGTTTTGAAGGCTCTGGATTTTGCTACATTCTTTCAAAGAGTGTTGATGTTTTCCTTTCAGCATTCAGTTGATTTGGTCGGATTCAAATTGTAAACTGTCATGTGTGTGGTGGGTAGTGCTTTAGATATCTGTTCAGTTCTTTAAATTTTAACTGTACACTATTTTTCAGTTTGTTCTATATATGCATGATTCAGGAGTTGGCCAGAGACTTAGGCTAAGTTTAAACATAGAATTTGGGGTTCTCCTACTCTAGATTCCTTTTTTCTGAGACATCCTCTTTATTCTCCACCAGCAGTGGTTGCTCCGGGCTCTTTCTCACTGTGTCTCTAGTCAGAAGAGTGTCAGAAGTTTTAGCTAATTGCTAAATTTAGCTAATTGCTCCTTCAGCTCTTTTGCCACCACCACTGCCACTGAAGCTGCTTCCAGGAAACATATAAACAAACCTGCAAAAACAAGTCACTTGCTCCAGATATTGACTCCTATCCAAAATCTGTCTACTTTTGTTAAGTCTCCAAGACCCTAACATAGGTTTTTCCACCTAGAATATATATATCTGTTATTTGTAGGAGGGTTGATCTGTTAGGCACTTACTCCTTACTTTACTACTGAGATATCTTTTGGTTCCATCACCAAATTTGCAGCTGTCTTAGCATCCTAAGTTTCTCCTTGTTCACTGACTTATTCCATTTAGCCTACAGATAAACCCAGATTTGCATGTATACATTTTAAAGTTCTTACTTGATATTAGTATCCCCTCAAGCTACCTATATGTTATCTTTCTGGGTTTTTTAAATGTAACTTCTTATAAGAATTATCTATTATTGCTACTTATAGTTCCTCACCACAAGTTCATACCTCTCCTTACAGCTCTGCATTTTCTCCCAGTATGCTTTTGAAACTACTCTTAAAAGACAGCAGTGACAGCTGAAACATCAGTTCAAATTGCCTCTTCAGACTATCTTCTATTTTTCTGTAACATCCAAGGTTGTTGACCATGATCTGCTGGAAGGTTTTCCTTCTATAACCTCCATGTCACTTTTATCTCTTTTTCTTTTTTGTAAAATTATTCTCATTGCTAGCATCCCTTTTCTCTCTGACAGATGGTGTTCTTCAAGATTTTTCCTTGGTCTCATCATTTTTTTTCCATTAGAAATTTTATCTACTACAATCATCCCAGCTATTGTTTTTATGCTGATGAGTCAAAATAAAAATATATCCAAGCTTTAAAATTGTTTACTCCTACTAATTGATCTTATTGTATAGCCAAGAGTTTTAGGACTCAGTTTGGATAAAATAAAAATACCTATTGCATAAAGTTGCCTATCACATTGGCATGAATAGTTCATAGTATATGTATAACACATATAATATACATATATCTAGTTCATATTAAAATACTGGTAACTATTATTTTTTTATTTTTATTTTTTTATTTTTAAAGATTTTATTTCTTTATTCACGAGAGACACAGAGAGAGAGAGAGGCAGAGACACAGGCAGAGGGAGAAGCAGGCTCAATGCAGGGAGCCTGACGTGGGACTCGATTCCGGGTCTCCAGGATCACGCCCTGGGCTGAAGGCGGTGCTAAACCGCTGAGCCACCTGGGCTGCCCAGTGGTAACTGTTATTAAAGCCATTCCTGCAGTCCCCATCTCTCTTTAGACCTTTGCCTGTAAATTCGGTGGCTCATAGGATCCAGATCTTTTAAATCAGCATTTCCAAAATAGTACTTGCTGCTAATGTACCCTTTTTTGTTAATGACACCATCATCTTCCCAGTTATCCAGGCTTAAAACCTTGGTATTAAATGAATAGACTTGTTTTTGGCCCCTTATATCCAACAGTAATTTGCTTATACAAGTAAATACTGCTCTCTTGGAACATCTTCCTCATTTGTTCCATCTTTCCAAATATGGTTGCCAACTATTTTTTTTAAAAGATTTATTTATTTATTTATTTATTTGAGAGAGAGAGAAAGATGCTGTGTGTGAGTGGGGGTGGGGTGTGGGGCAGAGGGAGAGGGAGTGAGGAAGAATCCCAAGCAGACCCCTGGCTGAGTGTGAAGCCCAACATGAAGCTCGATCCCATGACCCTGATGTCATAACCTGAGCCTAAACCAAGAGTCTGATGTTTGATTGAGTGAGCCACCCAGGTGCCTCCCCCAACTATTTTTTTTTTATCTCTTATGACCTTTCTTGAGGATCATTCTATTTAAATAGGCTTCTAACTTATCTTACCATGTCTTCTCTAAGTTCCTATCCATACTTCTACTCATTTCCAGACTCTTCTTCTTCTTTTAAATATTTATTTATGTTAGAGAGAGAGAGAGAGAGAGTGTGTGTGTGTGTGTGTGTGTATGTGTTGTGGGGAGGAGCAGAGGGAGAGGGAGAAGAGAGAAATTCAAGTAGAGTCCACATAGATGATGGAACCTGCTGCAGGGTTTAGCTCACAACCCTGACATCACAACCTGAGCTGAAACTGAGTAGGGTACTTAACTGACTATGCCACCCAGGTGCCCCTGGATTATTCTTCTTAAAGTAAAGCACCTATTACTCTACCACCCAGCCAATAATAACAACAATAGTCTAACATTATTATTTTCTTACATGCTAAGTAATGTCCTCGATGTTTTACATGGACTTTTTCATTTAGATCACCTTTTTAAAAATACTGAGATCTTTATTTTTTTTTTTTTTTTTGAGATCTTTATTGATATTCATATGTTAAAATCTTTACTTTTGAGTTGGGTTTTGATGTTCCTGGGGTAGTTTTTGAAGATGCAGAGTTTAAGTATTTGAAATGGAGATTTTAAGGCTATTCAACATGATGGACTATGGTAAAGAGAGGCCTCCAAGAATCCTGGTGAATAAAAATACTCATATAGCTGAAAAGCATTACTAAGAACTATAGCTGCCATTCCATAATAAGCCCAGGTCACAGAGGCTTGTACATAAAAACAAAATAATTGCAAAATTTCATTGTTAAGGGGTTTTCATCAAGCATTAGACTGATAATCGGTGAAGATATTTGAGGACAGAGCCAAAATTTAATAAGGAGGAAGCTTGTGTTCTCATGGTGAAGGGAGACTATTCTTGCACAGACATGGGTTAGGCAAAGTTTCAGCTGATGAGTGCAGTGGTGGTTACAGATGAGAGGGGTGAGTTATTCCTTCTGGGTATGTGGGTTATGATCCCCTTTTAAATATTGATAACTGCCTATTATGAATTTCCTCAAGCAGTTCTTATATATTTCCTCCATGTGCATAATTTCTGTTTTTTCTCTCCTTTATCTTTTTATATCAGAGTTTTGGGGACTATATTTTGGCAATAGTATAATTGGAGAATAGCAGCACAAAACTTTTTGTGTTCACTTTTGTTTAGTTTTAGTCTAGCTCTCACTTTTGATTGCTTTTTGCCTTATTTTAAAAAAGATGTATTTACTTATTTTAATATGAAAGAGACAAAGTGCTTGAATGGGAGGCAGGACAGAGGGAGAGGGAGAGAGAGAGAGAAACCCAAACTGTCTCCCAGCTGAGCACAGAGCCCGATTCTAAGGCTCCATTTCATGATCCTGAGACCATGACCTGAGCCTAAATCAAGAGTTGGGGGCCACTCAGTGCCCCAACTGCTTTTAGAGTTTTTACCATAGTATGATTGATTGTCTTTCTCTTTCCTTCCATCCTCCTTCTTCTTCCTATGCTTTCTCTCTTTTATATGTCTTAATCATTTCCTTTTCTCTCTTTTATATGTCTTAATCTGATAATTGATTAGAAATTCATTCAGTGACTTTTGTTTAAGGAGGTCAACATGCTTCTATCTATACTACTTTGTGAATGCTCAAGACAAATCTACAGAAAGGTAGAAGGCACCAAAAAACTATATTCCCACAAGCCTTGAGCTCAAAGTATTTTGGAATTCAGATTTTGGGGATTTTAGTAAAGTAATATAATTTTATAAAAGTAAATTCTGTGTTATGTTACATGCCCACTAGTGTCTTATGGGCAACAATATTAATATTTCTTTAAGCAATATTCATACAAATAGAATAAATAATATGTCTCAGGTAAGAATTTGCCACCAAATGAGTTTTGGTGCCAAATTTATGAAGAAACATATTTTAGTTTTTAAAAATATTTTATTTATTTATTCATGAGAGACACAGAGAGACAGGGGCAGAGACACAGGCAGAAGGAGAAGCAGACTCCATGCAGGGAGCCTGACGTGGGACTCGATCCCGGGACTCCAGGATCACAGCCTGGGCTGAAGGCAGGCGCTCAACCGCTGAGCCACCCAGACATCCTGAAGAAACATATTTTTAAAAATTGTAGAGCTTTTTCAATTTGAGAATTATGGAAAAGAGATTGGACACTTGTTGTTGGGCTCTTGCCCAGATCAGCAGTGGTGGTCATCAGCCTCGCCCATATCTCCATGCCATTTACTGTTCCTGTGTGCTCAGTGTGTATTGCACACACGTGTAACTCTGAGGGCATTCTGTGGCAACAAGGGCATATTCTGCTCCATTGTGAGGCAGCCCTGCCATCCCAGCAGTTAGCACACCAAAGCAGTCCTCAATCTGTAACAGATTAAGTGTTGGTGAATACACATCCCAACTTCTGGAACTCCTTTGGGTGGGTAGAAAGTATTCCATAGTCTGTCAGAGGTTTCCAGTGCGAATGAGCCCCCAGTGCCTGCAGTATAATCTGCTTACTAATGTACCCTGTATTGCTTTTCCCCCATCCTACCTCATTCCTCACTCTTACTGGTACTCCTGAAATCATTCATCAAATAGATTGCTTGCATTCAAACCCTCCTCTCAAGTTCTACTCTGGGAGGAGTAACTCACTCTAAGACATGGACCCCAAACACAGCCAGTTTTTTGGATTAAAGAAGAATGTTCTTGCAGACTTCCATGAAGTTTTTGGACACTGTTTTTCATGTTTTTAAATTTCATTACTTAGAGTTGGGGGATCTTACTGGAGTAAGAGAAACAGGTTACCAGTTTATAACTGATATGTAGATGTTCACACACACCTTTAGATGCATATTCTCCTGGCTTGAAGATGTTTAAGGCACAAAGAAGTTGATGTCTAATGGCTAATTCTCTGGCTGATGCCTGGTGAGGTGGTAGGGTGATTTGGTGTGGAGAAGCAATCTCAGATTTCATCATGTTGGTTGTAAGGCTGAGGTTCACCCTTTGTTATTTATTGCTGTAAATGATTTTGTGTTCACTTTCTTGCAAGTGAATTGCTTGAATTAAAAGTTGAAGTTCTTGATACAAGTCTAAATCCATTTTTTTTTACAAAAGTGAAATTCATTTATAATGGAACTGAAATCATTAATTACGTTGTAGCTCCTTATCTTTTTTATGATACACGTATTGCTGTGAGTATAGTGCTCTAAAACATCTGCTCAATAGTCCGTTATAGCAGCACAAGAATGCTTTTACGTGAATGCAATAAAGTAGCAGATGCTTTTTAACGACAACTTCCCAATTCATTTAGGAAACAAGTCAGTTCTGGATTTGGTTTTTCTTCCAAGTGTGGCAACTGTGCAGGCAAATGATTCCAAAGAGGTTAGAATTGACAAATCAAGTCACTCTGTATAATTTTCTAGGGTTCTGCAAGTTAGTCTAAAAGCCTTATCTAACAGCACTTTAATAAAATTTGCATTTTTCCCACTATGCAAATAATGCTTTACCATTATAAGTAACCAGGAAAATGCATTAATTCAGTATTACCAGTTTAAGCTTCTTTTATTTTCTGATTTGGAAACTTCTGTTGAAAGGTGATTTATCATTGCCATTACAAATAGAAAAAGTGGTTGAATGCACAGGCTTGATATCGGGGAGACATGGGGATCCAGCAATTAGAAGTCAAATGTTTGTAGTTCCTTCTAGGAGCAGTTTCTGTTGCCTGAAAGAGAGATAGTGAGACACTGGTGATGCCCACATGCCCCTTTGCATGGTCACTGACGGGGCTGGCATTCTCAGTACACTAGGCAGTCATCCAGAGTGTTCTAAAGGGTGCTAGAGAAGCCACCACTGCCCCCAGCTCCCCATGTCGTGTTCTCTATTACAGAAACTATGGTGAGTGGTGCTTCATTAAGATTTTCCTGTTCAGGGAAACTTCTCTTCAAAGGCAAAGACTCTTTGTTGGATTAAAATGCCTAGCTTGTAACATTTACTGTTGGTAAATTTATCAGGTTTTTTTTATTTTTTTATTTTTTGCTCTGGAGATCATATCAGAAGGGAGGAGTTTGGAAGCATTGTGCCAAAAGAGGAAAACAAAGCCATGAATAACTGAATGTAGAGGATGACAAGGATAAATTATGCCTTCTTTATGTTTTGTTTAACAATGGTCTGAATGACTGGCATAGCATTTTTTAAGTGGATATGTGCACCCCAGTGAGTTTGCAGAAACAGTTCACTGAAATGTAAGAAATAACATTTGAACTACTATTTATATTTACTTTTACTTATTTATTTTTTTAATGATGCTTTGCTAATATGTAAGCATGGCCTCATGCTGAATCTTCACACAGTTCATGTGTCAGAAGACCAGGGGTCACATGTTACTCAAGGCATCGAAAGGCACAAGGGGAGCCAGACGATAGGAAGGAGCCAATAGTGGTGCCTTCACTCCTTCAGATCTTTGTCACACACTTCAGTTTTTTGTGGCCTAGACTTACCAGGATGATACCATCCAATTTCAGTTAACCTAGTTCCTACTGGTCAGACTGGGGGCTTTACAGATTCCTGCAAAGAAACCCTAATGTACAAAAAAATGGCAATGTGTAAAGATATATAATCAGATCCTTCAAAAAATTAGCTGTCCAAATTTGAAACTAAGACTACTTCAGATAAGATTTTTATTTACTGTTATTAAGGATGACTCTCAACCTGTCTCTGTGTTGTACCTGCCGATAGTATGAAGCTCGCTATGTTGATTAGCAACTCATTGAAAAGCATCCAGAACATGAAGACAAACCTCTTATAACTGGAGAAGGAGATTGAAATGCCAGTGTCATGGTTTACTAAACACAGCCAGTGATATACAGTAGCTGCCCTTGTTTGCTGTTTGCTTTGTCTGGTTTTCATCAACCAATGGTCCCGAAGCAGATGATCCTCCTGACAGATCCTCAGAAGGTCAGTAGTAGCCTAATCCTATGTCACAGTGCCTAAGTCATTACCTCACTTCATCTCATCACATAGGGCTTTTATCATTTCCTGTCATCACAGGAGTACAGTAAAATATGATACTTTAAGACAGGGACACCATGTTCATATAAACTTTATTATAGTATATTGTTATATTTATTCAATTTTATTATTAGTTATTATTGTTAAGCTTTAACTGTGCCTAATTTATAAGTTAAGCTTTATCATAAGTATGTATGTATAGGAGAAAACTCTATAGAGTGTATAGGATTCAAATACTATCTGTGGTTTCAGGCATCCACTGGGTGGTCTTGGAGCATATCAGATTGTTCTTATCAAAATATTACTGGCAAAAAGGTATCTGCACCATTAATAAAATGACTATATTTTTCTGTAACATTTTATTTATTGTGTTGATCATACTTTGGGCTCTTTGTTCATATGCAGATTAGAACAAGATTCTTCATGAAGAGAAAGGCCCTTCAGAGTCAGTCTTGAGTTAAGGCTATGCCCCCGGTGCTGGGCAGAGAGGCAGGACTGCTGGGCAGGCAAGAGCTGGGCATTTGGTGTGTGGCTGTCTGATTGTCCCGAACCGTGATCAGGACTGGCTCCCGGGCCTCACTGCTCAAGAGCTGGGAGCCCAGTGAAAGGCAGGCAGCAGTGTGCTCATTTGCATGCTATTTACATGTGTGACCATTTTGGTCCTTTTTCAACGCGTACGTTAAAATCGACTCTATGACTTTATTTAGCCATAGCCACTGGCCCAGAAAGCTGAGTGCAAAATGGGCAAGAAGCCCAAAGAAGAGGTGAGAACAGGGTGCCAGTGAAGGTTCTTTGGTGCTCAGAGCAAAGAGCAGGTGGGAAAGCTCCTTCTACCAGTGCTCAGATTATCACCTAACTAAAACAGCTAATAGAAAAACAGTTCTTCAAATTTGTTTTTTAAGTTGTTCAATTGTAGTTTTATGATGTACATAATGTATATGGAAATACATGTTCATAATTGATCAGAAGGTAAATATGCACAGTTTAAAGATGAGTGCTTACTTACATTTTTTGATTCCTGGAGTCACAATTAAAAAAAAAAAATATACCGCCCTCTGATTTTTGGAATGGAAATGGCAACAGAAAGTTTACACTTATTCCATTCATTTATTTCATTTAACAGGTATTGATCGTATGTCTGTTATTTGCCTGGTACGGTTCAGGATGCCTGGGATACCTGAGTGAATAAGACAGGCATAAGCCCTGCCCTCGAGGCACTCGCATCCTAGGCTGTGTGTGTACCGTGGCAGAGGCAGCCTTTCTCTGACCCTAGACCAGAGAAGGGCCCAGGGGCTCTCTTACATTCTTAGAGCATTGGCAGCACTTTAATGAAATAATTATAATCCCTCTGGTTATAAGCTCTTTTGAGAACACAGGCCATGTTTGTTTTGTTCACCAGCCTCTCTCCAGTGGCAGCACCATGCCCAGCACATAATAGCTGCTTAGTAATTGCTAGAGAATGAATGTGTAATGCTCTGTTCACACACATTGTGCACACATATGCACATGTATGTGAGTATGTGCAAAGCTGAGAAGGAATTGTACAGGACATTGTCAATCAGAAGCCGTTGCTGAGGGCAGGAGGACACTAGTAAACGGAATGAAGTGTGCAAGGTGATCCTTTAGTGGGCTGCAAGAAGAGCTTGTGAGAAAGAAGCTTGGATTGTTAGAGGTTACAGAGGTGACATATTCTAGATGATAAGGAGTCTGGTGAATGTGGATGAAAAAACTGCTCCCAAAAATCCATCTGGTTGGATGGTATGGTCATTGAACTAAAAATAAACCTTGGGAAACAGTGATTGGGATATTTAAGAGGTCTGCACTACATAAATTGGCTTATACTTCAAAGAGCTGAAACAAAAAAGGTTAGAATCTCACACACTGAATTTATAGATGTGTAAAATTATATGCACTCTGGGGACTGCGCATTTTCTCTAGTAGCACTTATTATGATGATAATTTCATTGTTATTTGTGTGATTGTTTAACATATTTCTTCCCTTTAGGGCACAGTGTCTGTTGTTCGGCCCCCTGTTCCCAGATCCTAGGACAGTGTCTGGATCAAGGGTTGTCAAACTAATGCCTGCTTGCCTATTTTTGTACAGCTCACAAGCTAAGAATGGTTTTTACATTTTTATATGGTTGAAAAAGAATCAAAAGAGTGGTGTTTCATGACACATTAAAATTATATGAAATTTAAATTTTAGTGTCCATAAATAACGTTTTATTGGAACAAAGCCACGCTCAATTTACATATTGTCTAGGCTGCCTTTGTGCTACGATGGCAGAGTCGAGTGGTTTTGACAGAGACATGTGGCGCACAAAGCTGAAAATATTTACTATCTGGCTCTTTAAGAAAATGTTTGCTGACCCTTGGTCTAGAACACAGAAGATATCCTATAACATTTGATGATGAATGAATGAATAAATTAATCTGTACATCTACTATGTGTCAGATAGTTTTACACTCTATCTTGTTTAATATACTTCAAACAAGGGAAAAGTGGGAGAAAAGTGACTTCATTTAATAAGTAGGGAGCTTGAGACTCAGAGGAATTAAGTGATCTATCTATCCAGTGAGAGGCAGAGCCAGGAACCGAATCTAGGTTTAACTCCAAATTCCATGCCCTTTTCTTTTCTTTTCTTTTTTTTTTTTTTTTTTTTATTCCATGCCCTTTTCCACACTTGATTATGCTATGTTTCTATAATATCTGGCTGTTTTTATCTGAGATTTTGAGTGTATTCTCACACCCCAGTAGAAAGAGGAGGACTTTTATTGTGCTCTCATTGATGCTGAAATAGTATTATTTAAAAGTAACACTATGGGGGTGCCTGGGTGGCTCTGTCAGTTAAGTGTGCGACTTTTGATTTTGGTTCAGGTCACGATCTCAGGGTCGTGAGATTGAGCCCCACATTGGGCTTCGTGCTCGTGCTCTGTGCAGAGTCTGCTTGGGATTCCGTCTCTTCCTCTTTCTCTGCCCCTCCCCTGCTTGCTCATGTGCTCGCTCTCTCTCGTTCTTGTTCTTTCTTTAATAAATAAATTCTAAAAATTTTTTTTAAATAAAAAAAATCAAAGTCACACCACGACTTGTCCTGGCACAAGTACAGTGCCTGGCATCTGGTAGGTACCTGTAGAACTCTTTAAGGGATTCTCCTGGTAAAAAAGTCAACAAGCAAACAAATGAAGCCATATTTGCATGCACTTAACTGTCACAGTCCTGAGGAAGTAGAGGTTAGCTGCTGGCTTACTCGAAGGTCCTTGAGACCAGTTCTCTGCTCATTCCTCCATATGCTGTTTCTCGTGCATGCGGTGCGAGGGCCCCCCATGTGTAGGGTGCACAACACTCTCCAAGTACTGCAATGCTTGCCTTTTGGTCTGTTTATCAAGACCTTATCATTTTCATTCTTTGGCAGTGAAATTTACCCATTTCTGGAGTTGAGTATAGAAGTTTATTCATATGCTGAAGGAATTTGCAGTTTATTCATCAAGACATTTAAAAGTCTCACTTGTTTAAATTAGGGTAGCGCTATCTCTGCTTTCATAAATGATTTCAGCCAAACTTCAGCCTATTGGATTCAATTAGCATCATTCTTTTAAGGCTCAGAATTTATCCCCACAGGAAATCCAATGTAACATTCTAAGATAGAAAAAAAAAATAGAAAAGGGGGAAAGTTCACCAAATGGAGATAAAGCTTCTTTGATAAGGTCTGCTGTCTACTTATATAAGTATAACACGATCAAATTAAAGAAAGCCTTGAGATAGGATTTGTAGGGGTGTGCAAACTGGGGTCTATGGGCCATACCTTGTTTTTGTAAATAAAGTTTCACTGTGTATGGTCCTTTTGTTTACATGCTGCTGCTAATGGCTAGTTATTTGCTACAGTGGCAGAGACCTATGTTCCAAAAAGCCTAAATTATTTACTCTCTGGCTCTTTAAGAAAACGTTTGAGACTTCTGGAATTAGAGATATAAGAAAAATGAGAAGAACTGGGATTGTTTAATGTGGGAAAGAGAAATCTGAAGACAATACACTGGTTCATAATTTTGTGAGGATATTATATAAAAGATGACTCTTGTTTCTAATTCTCTGTGAGGATAAATCTAGTGGAAACTGATTTACCCTGTAGCACAGGGAAGGATTTTCTGGCTCTGGTTTTAAAACAGAATGGCTTATAAGGCAAGTCTTTCACATTAATGGTTACATGCATAGTGCAAAACTTACTTCATTTTGGCACCCCAAATTCTACTAGTAAAGATTGCTTTTGATTAGGACTTTTAGCTACAGATCTACAACTGAATGTAACAGGAGTACCATACAAAGCCATTAATGGCCATTGATAGTTTAGCGAGAATTAATCAATTCAAAGGAAAAAGAGAAAATAAAGGATTTGGAGGGGGGAGTAGGAGGACATAAGGGAAAAAGCCAGGGTCTCTGTCCCTTGAGTGGAGGTGATGAGCTGATGATGTCTTAGGTTAACAGAGGTGCATGGGTTCCCACTGAGAGGAGACCACTGAGATAGCGATTCTCCTGAAGACATCGATGAGTAGCCACTCAAGGCAACGCTGGTTAATGCATAGCCCAACACCAAGGCTTTCTTGACACTACAATCCCATAGACTACAAAAGTAAAGCATCTTGAAGTGGACCTCTCATGTATATGTGAAGCAAGTCTTTCTAGAATGGCTTGCTGCCCACTTGCATTAGCATCATCTGGAACATTGTAAACAAGGCAGATGCTTAAGTACCATCCCAGAAGTATTGAGTTCAAAAGCAGAAGTTTGGGGATGGAGCCCAAGAATACAAATGTTTAATATTCCCTACCTGTCCCCCTGCCCCTGCCCATCTGATGGTCTTTGCAGAGTGGAAAAAAACCTTGAAAAAATGTAAACTGATGCTGGTTTTTCTTATATAACAAGCAAAGGGGAATTCCGAACAGAATCACATTTGACTGATTCTGAAGCTCAGAATACCAGGTAAAATTCTATTCATCTTTCTTCAGCTAGTCATGATTTCCCCAAGGAATGTCAGATTTTAAAATCCCTTATCCTGCTAACTCTTTTGCTTTTAGCTGCTCAGGAATCCTAAAAAGTAGATGACAAGAACCAAACTTTTCTTTTAAAAACTCCTTCTGATTTTTTCCTCAGAAAACAACCCTTTTTGTATATTGTTCTCACGGAAGGGCTAATCGCCACTGGCATATGATAGGTGCTATTAAGCATTATTACTGTTCCCTCCCACCAGGGGAGCTGTGTTGTCTGGCATGGAATCTAAGAGGCAGCCTCTTCCACAGTCCGCCTGTACTCATCTGATTTGCTAGGTGTCCGACTCTAGAAGCTGCCCTGCTATCTCCTGCACCATCCTAAAGGAAACAGGGCCTAAGAAGCACAAGGGAGCCAGCTGTAAACATTCAGAAAACTGCCAGATGTGCTTTGGCTGGTTTCTGTGTCACCTCCCTCCTGTCTTGCCCTTGAGCATGCCAGGCTGCAGAGGAGGATTTAATCCCGCACAGGAGACAGATTCTTTTTCTCAGTGGGAACCCACATTGGCCATGCTGATGCTAATTCTCTCCCTTCTGAGGAAGCTGGGAGAGCAAAGAATCATGGGTGTTTTCTTTCTTTCTTTCTTTCTTTCTTTCTTTCTTTCTTTCTTTCTTTCTTCTTTCTTTCTTTCTTTCTTTCTCTTTCTTTCTTTCTTTCTTTCTTTCTTTCTTTCTTTCTTTCTTTCTTTTTTCTTTCTTCTTTCTTCTTTCTTCTTTCTTCTTTCTTTTTCTTTCTATCAGGAATAGTAGTGATAATATTCCTGGGAACATTATCCCAGAAGGAGCATCACTGAGATGCTGTCCTTGGGGTCATGTTGGTGACCACCCTTTGTTGTTTCGATGTCACCTGAGGACTGTAAGACACACGTCTGCCTTGTGTTGAACCCTATTTTATGTACCAGATACTACATTTACAATTGCTGAAAGAATGGCATCACTCGGAAAGGCTCGTGTGACTCATTTACTCAAAAGCCACAGAGATCATGAAAAAATTCATTCTAGGAGTCAAGATAATGAAAACACCCCACCGTAAAACATGTGGAACCAAAAAAGGTCTGCTTCTGCTTAGAGTCCCACTTAGGTTATTTTTATATTTAATTCACTTTATAAGTTTTAGTAATTAAAATTATTTTTTAAGGAATTGATTTTTCATTTGTTTGTCAAAAAGCTTTATCAGTCTCTCTCTTTTTTTTAAAGATTTTATTTATTTGAGACAGAGAGAGCATGAGCAGGGGGAGGGGCAGAGGAATAAACAGACTTCCCACTGAGCGTGGCGCCCAGTGTGGGGCTTGATCCCAGGACCCAAGATCATGACGTGACCCTAGCAGCTTAACTGACTGAGCCACCCTGGTGCCCTCCGTCTTTATCAAGTATGAAGAGATTAAAAGCTGTTGGCTCAAGAAAATCAAATGAAGTTTGTTACATAGCCCATTTTCCCATTGTTATTAGATGGCTTATGTGTCCACTGATGGACACGGCTGCAGATTGCCTCTGAAGCAGCGCTGCGCCCCTGTCATGCTTTGGCTTCCTGGCTATGATTCTGACCTATTAATGTTAAGTTTGAATTAAAGTCCTGGCTGGTAGAAGATAAATAAATAGACTCTTTTTTTCCTCAAGGGGACATTATGAATAAAGCTTGTTACTTAGGTTTGCTCAGTAATAGTAATAGAGATTTTTGGTGAGAGAAGAAAAGTTTTTCTTTCTTCAATTACTTTTCCCTGTAGGCTAAATAGAGATATGGATCTCATTTCCTAAGTCCCACACACTATTTGGGTTTGATTTCGATAAAATATCTATGAAGTGTCTTCAGCATGATCCCTGTTTAATGGGATTTAGTTGTAAAGCTTAATTCATATCAGATTTTCTAAATGAGAGATCACTGTCAACTTATTGTTAATTGAATTCAATAAAATCAAGGTTTCTATAATTAATGTGAACCACTTAATCTTTTTGTTCCTTGAATGAATGTAATTTTGTAAACACAGGTATCTTCTGATTTAATGAAATAGCAACATTTTGAGGAAAATAAAGGTATATTTGACTTATTTTTCTAGTAACTCTTAAACCTAATTAAATATACCCAAATCCTTTTTTAAAAACATAATAAAAGGAAAAAATATTAACAGACTTACTCAAAATGTCACTGTTAATTTTATGTTGCCCAGAACATCAGTCCAAATTAAGTATGGTAATAATGAAAAGTGGCATACTATAGTACAAAGAACAATGTTTCAGTGTCTCCACATGGGTTACAGGCCTCCCTGTGCCTCTAACTAGAGGTGACATTACCCATCTTTCTGGGCTTTGTTGATTGTTTCAAGGTGAGTGTTGGGCCAAATGAAATGATTTAATAAGTCCCTTTCACTGTTAAAGTTCTAAGGTTCCTTATACTGCAACATGGTATCAGAAACCTTTATTAAATATTTTTTGGGAGAATTTAAAATATTAACAAAAGTAGACAGAATGGTATAATAATGAATACCAGTGGACTCATTAAGCAACCCCAACAGCTACCATTCCATGGCCAATCATGCCCCTTCCATACCTCCATCCACTGACCCCTCTCCTGTGTTACTGTAAAGCAAATCCCAGACATTAGCCTGTCTTTATTAACCTGATCCCTCTGCCATCTATATTGTTAGCACCTGAAGTCTTAGACATTCTAATTCATTTTTAACAAGACTCAAATTGCCTCGCTATCTTTCCTTTTCATTTTTTAATAGAAATATTTTAGGTAACTGTAGATTCACATGCAGTAATAAGTAATCAAAAAGATCCCATGTACTTTTACCCAATTTCCCTCAGAGGTAATATCTTGTGAAACTATGGTGTAATATCACAACCAGGATCTTGGCTTTGATACAATCCATTAATCTTAATTGGATTTCCCAGTTTTGCTTGTTTCTCTGTGTGTGTGTGTGTACTTGGTCCTATACAATGTTATCACCTGTAGGTTCATGTATCCGCCAGGAGAGTCAAGATACAGAACAGTTCCATCCCCACAAGGATTCCTTATGTTGCTCTCTTGTAATAATAACCCACCTGCCTCCACCCACCCAGAATGCTAATCTGTTCTCTGTTCTTAATTTCTAAAATTATGTCATTTCAAAAATGTTTTATAAATGGAATTATATAGTCTGTAGCTTTTTTGGATTGGCTTTATCACTTGCATAATTCTCAGGAGAGTCACCAGGTCATTGTATTTATCATTAGTTTGCTCTGGTGAAGAAGTAACAACTAACACCACAGAAATACAATTATAAGAAAATATTTTGAAAAATTATATGCCAACAAATTGGACAATCTGGAAGAAATTCCTAAAAACATAAAATCTCCCAAAACTGAAGCAGGAAGAAGTAGAAAATTTGAACAGACTGATTACCAGGAATTAAATTGAGCTAGTAATCCAAAAACCCCCAATAAACAAAAAAAGTCCAGGACCAGATGGCTTCACAGGTGAATTCTACCAAACATTTAAAGAAGAGATAATACATATTCTCCTCAAACTATTCTAGAAAATAGAAGAGGAATTCTGTTAGTATTACCTCATAGCAGATGTGATAGTCTATCAGTATTACCCTGATACCAAAGCCAGATAAAGACACCACAAAAAAAAGAGAACTATAGGCTAATATTTCTGATGAACCTAGATGCAAAAATCAACAACAAAATACTAGCAAGGCAAATCCAATAGTACATCAAAAAAAAATCATTTACCACGATTAAGTGGGATTTATTCCTGGGATGCAAGAATGGTTCAATATTCACAAATCAATCAACCTGATACATCACATCAATAAGAGAAAGGATAAGAAGAACTATATGATTATTTCAATAGATGCAGAAAAAGCATTTGACAAAGTACAATATCCATTCATGACAAAAACCCTCAACAAAGTAGATGTAGAGGGAACATACCTCAACATAATAAAGGCCATATATGAAAAACTACAGCTAATGCCATACTCAGTGGGGAAACACTGAGAGCTTTTCCCCTAAGGTCAGGAACAAGACAAGGATGTCCACTCTCCTCACTTTTATTCAACATAGTACTGCATCCTAGCCACACCAATCAGACAATAAAAAGAAGCAAAAGGGATCCAGATGTGTAAGAAAAAAGTAAGTTTTTCACTATTTCCATATGACATGATACTATTTATAGAAAACTCAAAAGACTCCATCAAATAACTACTAGAACTGATAAAATGAGTTCAGTAAAGTTCAATGAACAAAAATATGTTGCATTCTATACACTAATAATGAAGCCACGAAAGAGAAATTAAGAAAACAACTGTGCTTACATTTGCATCAAAAATGATAAAATATCTAGGAATAAGCTTAATCAAAGAGGTGAAAGATCAGTACTAAAAACTATAAAGCAACAGTGATTAAAGACTATAAAGCAACAGTGATTAAAGAAATTGAAGATGACACAAGAAATGGAAAGACATTCCAACTCATGGGTTGGAAGAGCAAATATTGTTAAAATGTCCATTGTATGTGTGTGCCACGTCTTCCTCATATATTCATCAGTTGATGGTCACTTGGGCTACTTCCATAATTTGGCTTTTGTAAATAAAGCTGTTATTAACATCTGGGTGCATGTATCCCTTTGAATTAGTGTTTTTGTATTCTTTGGGTAAGTACCTAGTAGGGCAATTGCTGAATCATAGAATAGTTCTATTTTTAACTTTCTGAGGAAACTCCATATTGTTTTCCAGAGTGGCTGTACCAGTCTGCATTCCCACCAACAGTGCCAGAGGGTGCCCCTTTCTCCACACTCTAAGAAACACCTGTTGTTTCTTGTGTTGTCAATTTTAGCCATTCTGACAGGTGTGAAGTGATATTGTAATTTTGATCAGTGATGTTGAGCATCTTTTCATGTGTCTGTTGGCCATCTGCATGTCTCCTCTGGAAAAATATTTGTTCATGTCCTTTGCCCAGTTTTTGATTGGATGATTTTTTTTGGGGGGTGTTGAGTTTTATAAGTTCTTTATATATTTTAGATACTAATCCTTTATCAGATATGTCATTTGCTGCATATAGCTTCTCTCATTCAGTAGGTTGCCTTTTAGTTTTGCTGGTTGTTTCCATCACTATGCAGTCAGTAGCTTTTTATTTTGATGTAGTCCCAATAGTTTATTTTTACTTTTGTTTCCCTTGCTTCAGGAGACATATCTAGAAAAATTTTGCTATGGCTGATGTCAGAGAAACTAATGACTGTGCTCTCTTTTAGGATTTTTATGGTTTCATGTCTCACATTTAGGTCTTTAAACCATTTTGAGTTTATTTTTGGGTATGATGTAAGAAAGTGGTCTAGTTTCATTCTTTTGCATGTAGTTGTCCAGTTTTCCCAACATTGTTTGTTGAAGATACCATCTTTTTCCCATTGTATATTCTTTCCTCCTTTGTTTAAGATTAACTGACCATGTAGTTGTGAGTGTATTTCTGGGTTTCCATTCTGTTCTATCTGTTCTATTCCTATTCTGTTCTGTGGTCTTTTGTGATTCTACACAAATTTTAGGAATGTTTGTTCTAGTTCTGTGAAAAATGCTATTGATATTTTGATAGGGATTGCATTGAATGTGTAGATTGCTTTGGGTAGATAGATTTTGTTTTCAGGAGGAAGTTAGCAATTTTTTAAAAGTTTTTATTCAAATTCTAGTTAGATAACCTACAGTGTAATATTAGTTTCAGATGTATAATATAGTGATTCAACACTTCCATACAACACCTGGTGCTCATCAGAACAAGTGCACTGCTTAATCCTCATCACCTATTTAAACCATCCACCCACCCACTTCCCTTCTGGTAACCATCAGTTTGTTCTCTATAGTTAAGAATCTGTTCTTAGTTTGCCTTTTTCTTTTTTTTCCTCTTACTCGTTTGTTTTGTTTCTTAAATTCCACATATGAGTGAAATCATATGGTATTTGTGTTTCTCTAACTTATTTCACTTAGCATAATACTCTGTAGCTCCATCCCTGTTGCTGCAAATGTCAAGATTTCATTCTTATGTAATCAGTCAGTTAAGCCTCTGACTCCCGATTTTAGCTCAGATCATGATCTCAGGGTTGTGAGATTGAGCCCCCCTTGGGCTCCTTGTTCAGGAAGGAGTCTACTTAAAATTCTCTCTCTCCCTTCCTTCTGCCCCTCTGCCCCCACTCCCCTTTTGCACACACACATGCACCCTCTCTCTCTTTCTCTAAAAAAAATTCATACACATACATTCCTTGATTTAATTTTTCAGTTTTCATTCATGGACATCTTATCATGTCCTGCCATGTTAGTGCTGTATATTTTGCTGTGTTTTAATGACTTCACTATATTCCATTGCATGACTATGCCATAGTTTGTTGTTTTAACATTTCAATATTGCTAGATATTTTAGATTGATTATAATTTTCTGCTACTACGACTAATATTGCAATACATATCATAGCACATATATCCTAGTACATCTCTTTTTCTGTGGTACAGATTCCTAAAGGGGATATTGTATGAAAGGGTATGTGCATTTTAAAGATCAATCGATAACTGCCAATCCTCAGAAAAATAGTTATCAATTTATATTCCGCAAGAATTTAGGAGAATGTCTTTTCCCATATCCCATAAGTACTTGAACATTATTTGTTTCTAATTTTTGTGTATTTGATGAATTTTTAAATATTTTTTGGTTTTACTTTTTAAAAATATTTATTTATTTATTTTACAGAAAGAGAAAAAGACTGGGAGTAGGGGGTGAGACAGAGAGATAGAGAAAGAAAGAGAGAAGCAGACTCCCTGCTGAGCATGCAGCGACCCGTGACTCAATCACACTATCCTGAGATGATGACTTGAGCCAATATCAAGACCCTTAACTGACTGAGCCATCCAGGCTCCCCTATACTTCATGATTAAATTAATGATGGGTGGATGTATGTGTGTGTATGTGTTTGTTGGCCAAAAAATTCTAAAAGTCTGGAAAAATATACAGTCATCTGTTAAAAATGGTTACATACCTGAGGTATAGAAGTGTGGGGATGAGGGGAATTTATTTCACTTTTTATTTTATGTACTTGTACAGTATTTGCAGTGATTTTTCAAGAGGAGGGGGCAGAGGGAGAGAGAGAATCCTAAGCAGGCTCCACCCTGAGCACAAAGCCCAACACAGGGCTTGATCTCACAACCCCAAGATCATGACCTGAGCTGAAATCAAGAGTCAGATGCTAAACTGACTGAGCCACCCAGGTGCCCCTGCAATGATTTTTTTTTTTCACAAAGACATACTGCTTTTAATGTTAAAAAGAAAGGAAATTCTAAATGCTAAACAATCTAATCTTTGACCAGAAAGAAAGAATTTGATTTGAAGAACTGCTTCAAAAGGAGATATGGGTAAATTTGCCTAATGAAAATTCAAATAAAAAAATAGAAAAATCTCTTTCTCACTACTGCATTAACTTTCTGTATCTGGAATATATATTCCAGTGATTTCTCTCTGGTTATTTAATTTGTTGTGTTTAATTGATAGTGTTTACTGGAGTTTAGTGAAAACTATTTTGTAAGTATCTTCAGTTGTGATTTATCCAGTGTAATATCTCCCCCAATGAATTGACTGTGAGTGGGGAATTAGTAAAGCAGATACAGATCTGGAGAGTAGTCTGTGGCTTTACTTATCTCCACAGGAAACCTTATTTCATATTGATAAAGTTTGAAATCTTTCCTGTAACTCTTTCCAATTGTTCATTGTTGTTACTGCTTTAATGAGAGGTAGAAATGAGCCAAACCAACCTGCTTTTCTTTTACTTAATTTAATTTCAAAGGAAATTCTTCAACTCAAATAAATGAGTGTGGATGAACCTAGCTTCTGGCTCAACATGTCCAATTAATTGCTTCCAAACATTAAGATAAATTCCTCAGAAACACCCACAAATAATAATAATAAAAAATCCACCAGTAAAGAATGATTAGTGAGAAGTGAACTGGCTATAACCATCTTTGCTTACAAAAACCGTGTTTAAGTTGGCATTAATATTTGCCATCTATTATAAATATCAAGATTTATTGTAGAAATATACCACAGATAGCACAATAATAAAGAAAACAGACTCATATCAGGTTTTGAAATGTACCTAACAAACTCAACCTCTTGCACAATAACTTTCTTATTCAAAATGGAACTGGGAATTGTTCAGCACACAATGAATCATCTTTTGGCAAGTACAATAGAATCTTCAGGGACATTTCACAGCCTCTTGTTCAATTGTTAGGATGTTTTTAGCTTTCACAGGTAGGGAAGAAGGTAGCTTGTATAGCCATCGTCTTGTTGCTAAAATTGTAAAGATTTTTCAGTGTTGCTGTTGCAATAGATCTTTTGCTTTTTTTTTCCCTTCCTGTTTCTTTACCCAGAGCTGCTTTGTCTCTCAAAAACAATCTGGAATTACTTAATGCTAATGTTTTCTGGTTTTACTATTTACCCAGGACTCAAACGTTAAACATTAATGTTGGAAACTCCCTTTTCCTTACCTCATAGTCCTATATTTATTTAACTGTTATTTTGCCAGAAGAAATCCTCCTCTTTCTCTTTCTGTGTTAATGTCCATTTTTAAAAATTTTAACTGATAAACACATTTTATTTTTGCTTTGCTCTTTTTCAGGAGGCTTTAGAATTACCCCTGGATGATTTTGAAAAGACTGAGACCACAACGGGAAGCGAAGTGATTAAATATGAGTATCATGTCTTGTACTCCTGTAGCTACCAAGTGCCTGTGCTTTACTTTAGGGCAAGCTTTTTAGGTAAGACCATGTCGCCTGCTAAATGGAAATTCATAACATTTACATATAAGGCAGAAAGCAGATTTAGAAAATTATTCTTGAGAGAAAAAAAATAGAGTTAAAAATAAGAAAACTGTGGGTGAGGTAAGGTTTTACCAGTAAATTTTCTCATGCTTTAGAAAGAGTATCAAGACTTCAGAGTGAATGATATCATCCCAGCCTTAAGTCTGATCTTCAGATTCTTGGCCTCCTGCCCAACGTTGACTAAGCCCCCTGGCCCTTTCTCTTTTCCTTAAACAAGTAGGAACAACTTAAAGCTACAATGTTTATGTACTTGTAACTTTACAGTAAAAATTTCTTTCAGTCTTAAGCAATTCTGCTAACTCAAAAGCCCCCATGCTTCCTTCCCCAAATGCTAATAATTATTTTGAGAACTGTTTATCAATTAGTTCAAGCTATATTTAAAAATAGCACTAACATTTCCTTCGGCCATCTATACATCTCCACTGCCGGAGCTTCCTGCCATGCTGTTACTCAACTCATTCCCCTTGCCAAGAAGGTGGAACACCCTGTCTCCTCTGAGGCCTTGGCTAATAAAGCTTATTTAATCAGCAGCCACATGGAGTTCTTACCCTCTAGGGCAGCAGTGACTCCCCTTCTATTCCTCTGACTAAACCGGGTCAGCACTGCAAGGCCTTGCCCCCCTGGGCTTGGGGAGGGAGAGGAACTGCTTCCCCAGCTCACCCCCTACCCTATTTCTCATTTCTCCTTTTCTATCTGGCCTTATCAGCAGCATTTTGCATTTTGAACAGCCTTCTAACTTTTCTGGATAGCTAAGACATCTGAATTTAGCCAGTGATATTTTATTTTTAATTAAAAAGTAGCTTAAGCTGCTTTGAATGTGTATTTGGTAGATTTAATCACTTGCTGCCTTATATTGTTTAATGGTCTCTAATTTTGCAGTGTTGGCGGTTTAGCAAGCACTTAGGATTTAAAACACAAGAACAAATTCTCATAGACTCCCTGGTGAGAAGATTTTAATCTGAGGTGCAGTTCCTAAGAACTGACAATTTGGGGTAAATTTTCAACATGGGACTTGGGGAATTGAGGACACTGATAGTTACTAATTCACGAACTCTTGCTGCAGATTTATCCATATGATTATTATAGGCCTTAGAAACACTCACTTTATTGTTGTAATTCTCTTTGGTTTGAAGCCCAGAGGTTAAAGGAGGTTTGTTGTCAGTGAACTTTGTTATACTAAAAAGTAGAAGGGGATATATTTGTTTACCATGGGGGAGGGAAATATTTCTCTTGGATTTGGTTTGCAGTGGCTCTACCTAGTATCTTTCTAGATTCAAAGACATATCAAGGCTGCAGGTAGAGGAAATAGGACACTACTTCTTCAATACTGTACTTTCATATAATTAGTATGCACCATAAGCAGTTAATCACCAGAGAAGAGCTCCCAGAGACAAAACAAGTTGTTTAGCTTGTCAGCATTAGGGAATCGGAGGTGTTGAAACATGACTGCTTCTAGCTGGAAGTGGGTCTTGCCTAGGCTGGTAGATGAGCTCATACGTGTACTTTGCTCTTATGTGCCAACAGCTCCCCTTACAGTACAGCACAGTAATTGTTCCTGCAAGTCCAATTATATTTTAATGAAATTTGTAGACTTCCTAAGATCTTTTCTTTATGATGGTTTTCTATTTCTTAAATAATAATAATAATAAACAAATACTCCACTAGCTTTCTTGGATCCTATCTATATACTTGTAAGACACCTTTTATTTATGCTTAATAAAAGAAAACTAAAATGAGCTACTTATTTTATGTGGCAGCCTTCCTTGTTCCTCCTTCCCCGTTCTGTGTTGTATGGAATGAGCATTAGGATTTTTCAAATTCCAGAATTCATTTGGTATTTATTCAGGTACATTAAAATATCTAATTTAATTTGTCAAAGCATACTGAATGTTTTCTTGTGGAGAAATATGAAAAATGGTTCTTTCTTTTATCATATCCTAAGAATTTCTTTTCTCTTTTCTACTAACTTAACCTAATGGGTGTTCAAAAAAATGTTTCGCCCTTTACTCTAGTCATAATTTTTCATTTATTCCCCTTTTTCTGTGATATCTGATTACTCTGGCTCTCCATCTGTTTGTTAACCAGATCTCTGTCAGTGTGGATTCCTAACATCTTCCTCTTACTCCAGGTCCAGATTTTTCTTTGTCTTATTCTAACAGAGTTCCGACCTAGAAAGAGGATGATTATAAAATTTCTTGCTCAGGGGTCTTTTTTGTTGCTTCAGAAATAGTTCACTTAGCCCTGTTTTTGACAGATATTTAGAATTTCTTTTGCATTTGGTTGTTAGTAAAAATTAGTTGCTCTGCTCTGCATTTTCTTCTGCTACCTTTTTTTTTTAAGTAAAGCAATTAGTAATAGTAGTTCCCATTTAAATTGACATGATCTTTTCTTTTATCAGCTGGTTTAGATTCTAGAAGAAATATTTATTGTGTTTCTTAAAATACAAATCCATTGGATTGTGATTACTTCTTATTCCTCTATATTGGCCAGTGTCCACCAGGCATACTGTTGCCTAGGATTCAGCTAACATGGCACATGCTTTTGTCACTCCCATGTCATATCATATCACAGCACATCATTTCACATCATATCATATGTAATATCACAGTATTACAGAATTGTTTGTCCCCTATAAAATGGTAAGTGAGAAAATAGAGCTGTAAGGTAAAAAAGAGGGAGGAAGGAAATTAATAGTGAGTACCTACAGCCTACAAAGTAATAAGCCTTACTCATGGCAGTGTGTGTGTGTGTGTGTGTGTGTGTGTGAGAGAGAGAGAGAGAGAGAGAGAGAGAGAGAGAGAGAGAAAGAGAGACAGAGACAGAGAATAATAAGTATGTGACATTTGTTATTTGTCTTATTCATTTTGACACCCACAGTATCAACTGTGATACAGTTTCAGCAAGTATTTATTGAATTAATCAATGATGAGGGATTTCTAACCATTTCTACATACAACCCAAAGATGGAAACATTGTGATAGTGCCTGATTTTTAAATTGCAGAACTGCTCTGATAGATTATAAGGAAGATGTACAAGAGTGGTGTTGTTGTCTCCGGGAAACTCAGGACCCAAAACATGTATGTGCCTTTACTCTTTAGTTTGATCCTTCTCATACATTGCAGAAGTGGTTGACTAAGGAAAATGGAAAATCTTGAGTACTCAAAGACTGGGCATCTAAACTAGCTGAGTAGCTGCTCCACTTCTGTAAACATGTATTTTTGTTGGATCCTTGAAGGCACACAGCCAAATTGTGATAGCATTCTGCTGCTGAGTACCTCTCATTCCTACTACTTGGACGTTTAGGACCTGGGTTCCCTAGGGGGTAACATGGATATAAGAAGAGAAATAAATCCTTTCCTGTATTATTTTTTCCCCTAATTACTTTTGTCATTTGAAATTTGGAAGAAGTAGTGGAACACAATACCATTTGTTACCCAGCAGTGGGTAAGACATAACTACATTCCTGTGAAATAGTAATAAATAGCCTATATTTGGATAGTGCTTAGTAGTTTATGAGTCCATTCTCACAAAATACTGCCATCTTCAGTGCTCACTGTATCCATCCACCCAACTATTTTTGAAGCATGCTATTTTAAAGAAGAGTATTTGTATCATGCAAAAGGCTTTGTCTATTGCCCATGATTCCAGCACCTTTTTATGTCCTATTTTTCCTTTTTGAGAGCTTGGTTTTGGTAAAGGCTGGTGGCAAGTGTTAGGAATGTAGTTAAAACCTTAATTATAAACATAATGTCATAGGGCTTCACCAGAGTCCTAAGCTTACATGGTTTCCCCTTTCATTGCAACTAGAGATTTCTATATTTATTTCAGCTTGAATTCTGATTTATTCCTGCTCTTTCTTCTTTTCCTTTGTTCTCAATCTCTATTGAAAAATAGACCAAGTGGTTCTTCTCATTTTCAAAATATTTAATTCTTTGGCTGACATATGGGTTCTTCTTGGGAACTGTTTTGACATATTTCTTTAATTAGTCAGAAGAGCTGCTTTTGAATAGGGAAGGAAACATTTCTTCCATTCAGCAACTGAATGTCTGTTCTTTCTGGAGATCCATTCTATTATTGGCCCAGGAAGTAATAGTATAGAACTAAAAACGTAACCCAGATATTTCATGTGGAAGATTTGTCCACTTGTTATATGCCCAAAGGATGCTCATGGAGGAACAGAGAGAAAAAAATCGCCAAAAAATAATGATCTCTCAAAGGCAAACCATGATAAAGGCTAGCAAAAAAGTAAGAATAATGGAAAGTTTGGACTTAAGCAGTGTATAAAACATCAAGGAAGGGGAAGAAGAGGCTTGTTCAACATGATCTGGAACAAGAAGTCTTTAGAGTACATAGAAAAGAATGACAGGAAAACAGAAAGATGGAGTTGGAGAAGTTGGAGAATAAAAGTAAAATGTCCAAGGCTCTGTCCAACAACTTGCAAGAGAAGGTTACAGGTTGGCTTTTCTGAAAAGGCTGGGAAAAGCAATGGGGATGAGGAGAGTGAGTGCCAAGCTGTAGGGCTGAAGAGAGCATGGCATATTTGGCAAACAGTGCGAGGCCAGTTTGGAGTAAAGGTTTCCCGAAGATTAACTGGAAGAAATGTTTGGAAAAATACGTTGAGGTCAAATTATGAAAGAGATAATAGATTGGAAGGGTTGCCAGCACAGTGAGAGTTAAGGCAGCTTGTTGAACAGGAAAGAAAATATGGATTAGAGAGGTACTTAAAGATTGGAGCAAAATGATTCTAGTTAATTATTACAATGAGCAGAACATTGAAAATGATTTGACAGATAATTTAGAGTCTTATTTTTACTGTAGAGAATCTTTAAGAAAGTTCAAATGTGCCACATTTACTTATATAAAGTTATAAAGCTATGATAATGGAATGGAACACGAATTTTGGTAGATTTAAAAGAGATTCTAGGAAATAAAATGAGATTTAAGAGCAAACAGTGAAAGTTATTCAGAAAAATAATGAAAAGTTATTTGATTAATACAAAGATATTCAGATTGAAAACTCCAAACATTTGAGAAAATTTAATAAGAATTATTTGTTGAACCATGTAAATACTTGATATAGTATGGAAAGTTAGGATGCTTGTTTAAAACATATGATGGGGGGATCCCTGGGTGGCTCAGCGGTTTAGCGCCTGCCTTTGCCCGGGGCGTGCCATCCTGGAGTCTCGGGATCGAGTTCCGCGTCGGGCTCCCTGCATGGAGTCTGCTTTCCCTCTGCCTGTGTCTCTGCCTCTCTCTCTATGTCTATCATGAATAAATAAATTAAAAAAAATAAAACATATGATGGGAATAGAATCCCATTGAAAAATCATGCCCAGTTTTAAAAATGTTTTAAAGAAAAAAATGCTAGAGAAGTGTGAAACAAAACTACAGGGAGAACTAATTAGCCAAAATATTTACTCTAACCTGTGTTAGTACAAAATACCATATATACAAAAAGCAACAGATTTTAAGTGGATCCAAGGGCCAGAAGAGGACATGAAAAGGTAAATTTATTTTCTTACCTTCAATAGACTATATTTTAGCTTTCTTAGATAGAGTAAGGAAGAAACATTTCTTTGCTTAAGGAAGAAACATTTCTTTGCTTACTCTTGGCAAAATGGTTCGTATTTTGGAAAGAAGAAACATTTCTTTGCTTACTCTTGGCAGAATGGTTCCTATTTGAAACATCCATGGGGTGCCTGGGTGACTCCGTTGGTTAAGCATCTGCCTTTGGCTCAGATCATGATCCCAGGGTCCTGAGACTGAGCCCTGTCCTGACTCCCTGCTCAGTGGGGATTCTGCTTCTCCCTCTGACTCTCCCCTCCTTGTGCTCTCTCTCAAATAAATAAAATGTTTTTTAAAAAAGAGAAACATCCATTAAAATATACATGAGTGCCTACTGTGTGCACAGCACAGAAATTCATTAGCCTGTTTTCTAAATCTGGTGAAAAAGAACACTGCTCACCTTGAAACTAGGTTATTGCTTTTCTCCTTCTTTAAAGTCGTCAAAGCACAGCTCTTTAAGTTTATGTATTATGTGCTATGCTTAGAAGGTAGAGGATCCTCTGGGGAGAGGATCAAATTAGATTGATACACAAGGTACTGCTATAGGCATAGTAGGTCCAAGTTCTGGAGGTACTGAGTTTTTTTTTTTTTAAGATTTTATTTATTTATTCATGAGAGAGAGAGAGAGAGAGAGGCAGAGACACAGGCAGAGGGAGAAGCAGACTCCCTGCAGGGAGCCCAATGTGGGACTCGATCCCAGGTCTCCAGATCACACCCTGGGCTAAAGGTGGTGCTGAGCCACCCAGGCTGCCCTTTGAGGTACTGCGGTTTGAAGAGAGCCAGGAGTCCAAAAATACTGAGTACTGGGATGCCAGACCAAGAGGTTGGAATCAAAGCCACAGAACACTTTGTATAGAGTGTCTTCTGTTTTACAACCAGAAGACTTAACATTGTAAATATTCATCTGGTGATTTGGTCCTTGGAATGCTGATGAATAGGAGCATCTCAAAGCTGATGTCTCAGGGTGCCTGGGTGGCTCAGTTGTTAGGTGTCTGACTCTTGTTTTTGGCTCAGGTCATAATTTCAGGGTTGTGAGATCCAGCCACAGGTCAGTCTCCAAATAGCTGTGGGGGGCGGTGGGGAGGAAGGAGGGGAGTCTGCTTGAAGATTCTCTCCCTCTGCCCCAATGCCCGCTCACTCTCTGTTCCTTTCTTTCTCTCCAATAAATAAATCTTTAAAAAAAAGTTGATGTCTCAGGTATCTTGTGGATCCAATGTTGCTTCACTTGGGACATTTTCTGATTAAGAGATTCCTCATTAGGTTTATATGTACTTCTACTAGGTAAGTGTTTAACTTAAGTGACAGGTTATAGCATCACTTGCATTATTATCAGTTATCTAACATAGTATGTGGACAGTTTATAATTACTCAGAATTACACTTCTTTGTCCTCTTTGCCGTATTTCTCATAAAAATAGATTGCAACATACATAGACTTTCTCATGTAATTAAAAGATGTCTTATATTTGTTTTTACTCCAATTACTAGACAAATATATAACACTTAAAAGATTTGCACTGGGTAATTTAAAAAATACATAACGATTAAGCAAGACTTTCAAACCACTTATTTGGGCTGTATTCGTTAGATATACCTGGTTGCAAATAATTGGACCTATGATAAGTAGAAAAGTGCTTAATGGAAAGGTAGAACTTAGAGTCAACTGATTGCGTTAGAATGACAAGATGAGGAATGTCTACCTCATTTTGGTGTTAGTGGTGAAAAATGAAGCTCCGCCTTCTACTTATTTTTGAATTTCTCTCCCAAATTAGAAGTATGTTTGGATGCTGAAAAATCATATATCCACTATGTCTCCATCTACTTGATACTATAGATTTATATAAATACAGGTTTTTAAAAAATATATAAATTGTGATTTTTTTATCATGATTATTCAGTCATTATTCTTAGTAATAATTGTGCTATTTGCTCTAGAAATAATATTGAATGTTCATCTATCCAATCATTCGAAAATATTTTTTGCAGAAGACATGAAGATATCTGTGGCATGTGGAGATGAACAAAGGAAATCAGAGCTGGATGTTGCCCTCAAGGAGCATATAGTCTAATGAAGGAAACAAAACAAGTCTGAAATTCACTGTAACAAGTAGAATATATTAAGAGCCATAATAGAGGTAAAAATTGCCACCAGGCAGAGTAGATTGGTGGTTGCCAAGAGCTGGATAATAGGAAAAAGGAGGAAAAAATGATCTGTCCAAGGGTACAGATTTCATTTATAAGATGAGTAAGTTCTGGGGATCTAAAAATGTGTACCATGGTATCTAGGGTTAACAACATGTAATATCATACACTTGAAAGTTACTAAGAGAGTAGATTTTAAATGTTCTATCTACACAAACACACACACACTATGTGAGGTGATGGATGTGATGACTAACATACGGTGGTAAACGTTTTCTAATATACATGTATCAAATCATGTTGTACACCTTAAATTTACACAATGTTGTATGTCCATTATATTTCAGTAAATCTGGGGGAAAAATCGCTACTAGGGCTCAGAGGACAGAAATTATCTTGAGCTGCAGTGATTAGGAGACACTGGGGCTGCACGTTGGATTTGTCCATGCAGTGATGAGTGAAAGGGCAAGCCAGCCTAGTAAGATACCCAGGACAGGGGCCCCTGGGTGGCTCAATTGGTTAAATATCTGCTTCAGCTCAGGTCATGATCCCAGAGTCCTGGGATTGAGTCCTGGTTGGACTCCCTGCTCAGTGGGGAGTCTGTTTCTCTCTCTCCCTCTCGCGCTCCCCTAACCTGTGCTCTCTCTCTGCCAAATAAATAAATAAATAAAATTTAAAAACCCCTAAAACCCAGGAAAGGCAAAATCCTAGATACTCTGAGGTTAGGCAGTGTGGGTGGAGACTATGAGTGATGAGAACAACAGCACAACTAATACATGTGCATTGCTTTAAATGGTTTGCAGAGAGCTCCTGGGTACAGAGACATTGAGTATAGTGGTGAAGGTGCAGGGTCTGGAACCAGAAAGCCTTGGTTCTGATTCCTAGCTGTGCGACTAACTGCATGTCCTGGGGAGCAATTATTAAACTTTTTGTTTTCTTTCATCTGGAAAATAATTGAGATAGTAATAATAATACTAATAATACCTACCTCATAGAGTTTTGAGGTTTGTGAGCTAATATATGAAATGGCGCTTGGCGTCTAGTATCTTTCAACAATGCTAGCCGTGTTATGTATTTTGATCCTCACAATAACAGTGTAAGGTAGGAGTTGTGATTATCCTTGTGCATGTACATAAGAACTGAGTGCTTAAAAAAAAAACAAAAAACTTAGTGCTTGAAGGGGTTAAATGATTTATTCAAAGGTACATAAAAAATTATGGGGTTGAGATTCAAACTCTCATTTTTTTTATTGCATGATAAAGTAACCAAAATCTAAGAAACATACAAGTTAACCAATATCATATGTCAGTAGAGAGAAGTTGCCATAATCTGTATTTTTGGAATTTTCATTCAGATTTCCTGAGATTAATTAAGATTAATAAAGATATAAAGTACTAAAAAATGAATGTAAGGATAAATAAAAATGACAGAATTAGGCAGCATAGTAACTGATATGAATGTACCTGAACAATTAACACTCATTTCATATCACAATGTAATTTTCTCACTGAAGCAAAAATGAATTTTCCCCTTTGGTGGAGCATCATCTCTGCCTTACTGTGGAGTATGACATGAATTTTTATATCCTTCAAAGCTCTCTTGAAGACAATATATTAAATAATGACATATTTCAGTGTGAATAATCCACTTTTCCTTTTTATTTCTAGTGGCCATATTCAGAACATTATTCTTAAACTTACTGTAGATAATGTTTACTCTCTGCAATCTTCATTTTAGGGCTTAGGAAATTTTAGTGAAACCATGCACAATAGGATAAAGGTGACTTCAGCATGCTTTCACTACAGTTAGGTGGTACCAGTGAAATCTCTCATGCTGTTATTTGATTCATGAAAACTAATAGCCCTGAGAAATTTAATTTAGAGAGCTGCACGTTTTGAGTAATGTATAGATTACTTGACACGTAGGTTATTATTCAATTGAGAGATTTTATATGAAAATTGCTAAATTAAATGCTACTGGCAGTTGCTAAAGATTGTACTTTTTAATTATTCTATTTTTCATCCAATGTATCTTCTTCTTTTGTCATTGACATTCTAGATCGCTGACAGAATATTCCTTTAGCTCTAATATGTATTATCGTTCCAGGAGATAGAGGCACACAGTAGGCACTCAATAAACACTTGCTAAATAAACGGCCTTAATTTACCATGCTTACTTTGTGGATTGCTGCTGAAATTATTTCAG
This sequence comes from Canis lupus dingo, assembly GCF_003254725.2. Classification (NCBI taxonomy): domain Eukaryota; kingdom Metazoa; phylum Chordata; class Mammalia; order Carnivora; family Canidae; genus Canis; species Canis lupus. The sequence continues at coordinate 25,201,320 of NC_064245.1, read as the reverse complement.
CTTCTGCTTCAATTTTTCAAGTATGCAGGGGATCTTACTGAACTTCTCAGCCTCAGTGAGATTAATGAGATTTCTAAGCATGTTAAAATTGGTGCTATCGAATATCATGGGTCTATAACTAGAGAGTTGTTGATTGAGTATGCTTATGTCTCCTCTGGCTGAGGCCAGACAGAAAAAAAATAGACCCTCTTAACAGGGCTTAAAGTTTCTGATCGCAGATACCTTCAACTGAACATGAAGGCACGTAATAATGTGTTTCATGAGCTTAACCAAGTATTTGTTTATGCCCACAATTTAATTTTAGGTTGAGGTTTTGGGTCTTTGGTTTTCATAAATACATAGATAGAGTCAAAATCACAAAAGTTCTTCGAGTTTCTGCAATATTTAAGCTTCAGTTTTATGACGTGATTTTTGAAATATATTTGATGATCTCAGTTTAATGGCTTCAGTGGAATTTCAGAAGGTTCCCTTTGGTTTTAAAATAATTAGAATCGCAACCATATTTTGAATATATTTTATGCATCAATAGCGTATGGCATGGTTTTGGAGATATTGCAAAATATTTTGTTTTAGCAGAAAAGATCACAAAACTAACTTCTGTATGTCTTTGATCATGAAGGCACGAGCTGTGACTAGGCAAGTTGATGATGAAGGCTTAGAGAAAAGAACCCATATCACAGTTCATGAAGTCATTATTGTCATATCTGTATGTGAGAGTGAATATTACCTAGATCATCTGCATTGTAGATCATCAGCAGAAGCTGGAGAGATCCCCTCTTATCATAGTAGCCTGCACACACGCTCATTTGATCATCATTAATACGTGCATTTTTAAACAGTCTCTAAATGCGTTAGAGAATGCAATCACGTCTATTCACTGTTCTCTTTCTAGCAAGTGGGTAGCACTCTTAGAAACATGCACGTAGGAGCATCACGCCTCTTTTTATGTTTTGAATTTATTATTTTTAACTCTGTATCTCTTATTCTAAGTTGACCAGATTACGTTTTTAGGTCTTGTGCTGTAAGATGTTAACTTTTTTTCCCAGTAAATTTAGTGTTATCTGAAAACTTACGTCACATATGCTCAATTCTGGCATCAAATCTAATGAAAATATTCTATTACATTTGTTCTGGGTCTTTCCACATTGTTGCTAGCTGCTGATTATTGCATTTTGTATGAATGGTTCCAGCAGAGTATGTGGGGGGTTTGGCGGTGGTAATATCCGAGCCACTCACTCCATCCTTAGATTGTAGGCTGAAACATTTTAAGGAGTAAAATTAAAATCATCACTGATGGCCAGATATTAAACCAAGCATTCTTCTCTAGATCTGCAAAGCCTTTATCTATCTTAGAGGAAATAAAGTTAAGGAGGGCATCCTTTCATTTATAATTTATTCAGTAAATATTTATAAAGCATTTGCAATGTGTGAATGGAAGTTGGAACTACATGGTGGGGCTGCAGTGGTGAATGCATAGGCGCAGTCTCCACCCTCAGAGGCTGTAGGGAATGGCGGGAAGGGCACTGAGACTTGAATTCCAGCTCAGCGCATCCAGGAGCTGGCTGCATAATTTTGGCTGATGTATATTTCCCAAGACCTTGGTTTCCTTATTTATAAAATGACTAATTACACCAGCTCTCACATTTTATTATCCTACAACTTGATTTCTTATAACTTTGACATCTGAAAATTATTGTAAAAGCTTCTTTTTATAATTTGATTATTTGGTTTACTATTTGACATTGAGGTACTTAAGATCCTATTCCCCTCTTCCAACATCAGTACACACACACACACACACACACGTGTGTGTGTGTGTGCATGTGCTTATTTTGAGGATGTGTAGTGCTTACCTTAAGGGCAAAGTTTTGCCCTGTTCTGTAAATGTGTTCAGAAAACAATATAAAACAGATACTGAAGGCAGCTTGTTTTTAACTTGTAGCTAAACATGACATTCAAATGTTAATTGGATGAATAAATCTTGTTCATTTTACAGACATGGAAATGTCAATGGAATAAAACTATTTATCACAAGATAATGGTCTCCTGCCGCCAGATAAATGCCAAGATGAAGATACTTATTGAAAATGTATCAAAATATTCTATTGCTATTTATTGAAAATAAAGGTTGAGGGAAAGTTCAACTTTTCAGGTCAAACATGAGAAATGCCCTGCGTATGGTATTAGTATATTATATCGTCAAACACAATGTGCATCGTGTAGAAACATGAGAAAATTCTAAGAAATAGTGGTCTATAAATGAATCCTTTAGCTTTCTAGTATGAGAAGTACTGCAGTGGTGCAGTGGAGGCTGGGAGGAGATACCTGCTATGTATTAAACTCTGACTGTGTGTCTGGCACAGTCCTGGGTGTGTTCACTTATGCAAGCCTGTTCACATGAACAAGATTTGAGAAGGATAATTATCCTCATTTACAGGTAAAGTTGAAAGCCAGGTAACTTGCTGTCGCATAGGGCATAAGTGCCGACACCAGAGTTTAAACTTAGCCTGGGCTCCAAGTCCAGTGCTTTTCTCCTACACTGTACATCTCTACTTAAACTCCAGGAGTCTGAGTACAATACCTTTTGCTTTGGTGTGTATTTGTGTGTGTGGGGGTATTGGGATGGATTATTTCCCTTAGTTTTATTGCATCCAATGACCAAATACATCTTTAGGTCTAATGATTTGACATACTGATGAGTTTTCTTTAAATGCTCTTGTCCACTTGCCTGAGAAAAAGAACACACCCATAAGTTCTGAGGATTTGATAGCTCTGAATGGGCCAAATAGCGTTAAATTTTAGTAGTAAGGCCACATTCTGTCCAGCACTGTGCAGTTTCAAAGTCTCTAGGTAATTTCTTCTTTCTACTTTATTTTACAAATTTAAATACCTGTTTTTCTACTTGTGCCATAGTGGCTTGTTATGAATATAAGTGAATTGGTGAAGCTGTTTAAAGAAAAACAGAATTATTGTTCACTAGATATTTTCCTAATCTCTTCATGCCAATTCCTGCTCATGTCCCTCCACCCTTAACAATTCCCTTTCTCCACCTGCCACAAACACTGGATGTTACTGTCTCCCTCCTCTGGACTGTGTGAGAACTGCAGTTTTCCTCTTGGCAACAACCACTTTCTACCTAGTATTTTAGTATTAATATACTGTTGATATACTTGTCATAGCTTCCCTAATAGATGGTAGGCTTCTTACTAGGAGAAATTGTGTGCTTTCCTTTTCTCTATTCCCCATGGTACTGAACAGAGTGATTCGAACATTACAGATAGTCAATGAGAGAGTGAAAGAAGCATGTGTATGTACCGTCTTTGATTTCAGAACTAGAGGAAGTATTAAGATTTCAGAGGTATTCATAGTGCACCCTTGTGAATATGGGAGTCTGTGTACCTGGTCCTTTGCCTGTGCTTGTACCTATCAGTTTTCTCTAAAATACATTTGGACCTTATTTATTTTGCGTAATTCCTATAGGCAATGAATGAGCAGATAATTGAACTGCTAGATGGTTACAAAGGAGAGAAGCTTGAATGTTTAAATTTCCCTCAGGAAGAAAATAGTAATTCATATAGCACTCTTTTGATATATAAGTAATATGTATACTAGCAAAGATTTCTTTTTTTAAAATCATAACATTCTTCTAGTAGTTTCAGATAAAGCACCATTGTGTCAAATGGATTACTGACCAATGGTCTTTGCCATGTGCTTTTGCAGATGGAAGACCTTTAGCTCTGAAGGACATATGGGAAGGAACTCATGAATGCTATAAGACCCGGCTGCTGCAGGAGCCATGGGACACCATTACCCAACAGGTTAGAGAGTATTTTTATTTTATTATATGTGATTTTTTTCCCTCTGCTGCTCATCTTCTAGTTCTCTCTCCTCTACTCTTTTTTCCCCTATTTCATTCCTCTACATCCTTACAGATTTCAGCTCAAAGACAGTTTCCTTTGAAACACCTTCTCAAAGTTCGTTTCTTTTCCTTATTATAGCTCTCAAAGCAATTGTGTGTGCTTATCACAATTTAAATTATATATTTGGATAGTTTTCTTTTAATTAATGTCTTTCTTTGTCATTGTACTATGCATTCCCATGTAGGCAGAACTTTTTTTTCCTCTCTCTCTCTCTCTCTGTTTTTTAAAGATTTATTTATTTATTTTAGAGAGGGAGAGTGCTCAGCATGAGTGGGGTGAGAAGTGGGGGAGGGAGAGGGAGAGAGTGAATCTCAAGCAGATTCTGTGCTGAGCTCGATCTCACCATCCTGAAATCATGGCCTGAGCTGAAACCAACAAGAGTTGATGCTTAACTAACTGTGCCACTCAGGCACCCCTTTTTTTCTCTTTATCATGCACCCAGCACTGGCACAGCACTTATCATATAGTGAGTGCTCAATAAAAATGTATTAAGTAAAAGAGAATAGAAACTAAGTTGGCATATTCACTAAGAAGTACATGATTTAGCTTGTGTTACCTACAGTGCTTCAGAGTTTTACTCATAGGTACATTTGCAAAAAAAAATTAACTTCTGATTAATAATAGGTTTTCAATAGCAATCTGAAAAAAGTAGAGAAAATACATCTTCAAAAGTAGATATAAAAAGTAGATTTGCAAAAGTAGGGAAAAATAGATCTGTCAATCATATAAGTCATTATTACTGCCTTGCTAAAATCAGCAGTTAATTATTTTAGAAATGTAAAAATACTCATCACCTTGCAACCAATCATGGTCTCCTTAAAAATAATTTTTACTTATATCAAAAAACTTATTTTTTCCCAGCCTCTGTTAAGCTTAATCAAAGCTTCCTTTAAAAATGATTTTATCAGCCATTTAGAATTTTTATGCCCTCTTATGTGTTTGATCATAATAATGACAATTTACCTCCCAATCAACGTTAAGAATCCTTAGCATCTTGTAAGTAGTTCTTTGACAGTGACTTCAAATGACCATTTTCTAGGTTTTAATTGAGGACAAAACTAGGTTTAAATACATGCATATTTCACACAGCCCCTAGAGTTAGTCCTTTCCTTTCCCTTCCCACCATTGCCCTCTTAGATAAAGTCTTATAGCCTCACCTGGAACAATTAGTAAGGCCTCACACCTCTGGTCTTCTGCTCCTTCCTTCATGCCCCTACCCTTCGTCACATCCTCCTAACCATGATACACATATCTTGCCTGTGCACAGACCTGCAGTAGCCATCCAAAGGCCTGTGACATGTGGTCTAAGTGCCTCACCTGGGCTCCAGTGGCTGCCACTCCCTGGCTCCAACCTGCCCTTTCAAACTTATCTTCTACTCCACTGCACACAGGCTCAGCTCCTGCCAGCCATGGCTGTTCATTTCCCAGAAGCCGTTCTGTGCAGTTTGTTCTTTTTTTTTTTTTTTTTTTTTTTTTTTTTTTTTTTTTTTTGTGCAGTTTGTTCTTGGAATTCTTTCCAGACTTAATGTCTTCCTGTGGCCTTTGTTCTGTCTTTATATTTCCTCTTTGTTCTCTCATGATTCTTTCTTAAGACCACTTCAGGTCACAAAAATGGCCCCCTCTAAAATCCCAGTTCTGTAGACTATAGGCATGGGGTTGCTATGAAGAAAAATAATGAGATATATAAGAAAATCCATCATGAAGATTTTTGGCAAGAACATTTTATTTTATCAAAGCGTTTTAGATTAACCTTTAAGTATCAAGGTGAGGGACGCCTGGGTGGCTCAGTGGTTGAGCGTCTGCCTTTGGCCCAGGGCATGATCCCGGGATCCAGGATCGAGTCCCACATTGGGCTCCTTGCAGGGAGCCTGCTTCTTCCTCGGCCTGTGTCTCTGCCTCTCTCCGTGTCTCTCAAGAATAAATAAATAAAATCTTTTAAAAATAAAGTGTCAAGGTGAATGCTAACAGTTTCAGCTTCCAGTGTCCTGCCAGTGACCACAGGCTATCTAAAAATGTATACTATAGTGTCAGAATCCACAGGACCCAGAAAATGTTTGGTTGTAAGAGTCAAGGAAGATGGCAAAGGTTAGAGGCAAAAGATAGATGGCAGAGACATCCAAAAACACATATGTATGTAACTTTAGTGCCTTTTTTCTCTGCTCCTTTTCACTTACATTTTGCATTATGTTCTTGAGCCCATTTCTCATCCTTTCCCTTTTACTATCACTAGCAGTCCTGTTATTAATTTCAGTGCAAGCCTATAGCACAATTTCTGGTGATCTATGTCATTTTGGGTTTTAATTCTGTGTGTCTGTGTTTTGACTTGTGACATTTGAACAAGACTGAACTCAACTGTATGTTCTTAGTTTCCTAATATGATGTTGCCAATAGATATCTTGCTATTGATAGAACTAAGTTGTTAAACCAACCAAATGAAACAATCTGTGCATTGATTGCTTTTAAAGGGATTGACTAATATCTTTTAATTTGTAGACACTTACATGTCGTGTAGACAGCCTGTTAGTGGACCATCTTTTCCTACCTGTCATAGTATAGTAGTAGTGATCAAATCCAACCACAATACGCATTATTATTTCTAACACTCAAGTGTGTGGCTCACTTAATGGGAGAAATAGTTGATATAACCAAACTACAACTGTAGCATTTAAATATTCCTTTGGGATTTGTCTTACGGGGATTAATCTGTGGACAGCTTTCCCACTTTTGACAACAAACTTTGTTTAAGCTTTAGAATTGCTCATCACAGTGCATATGCAGGCATTAAAAACTTAGTCAGGGAAACTCACTTGTCACCATCGCATTACTTGGCTTTTGAAAGTCATCATGAACCATCTCCTTTTGTGGTCTTGGCTTTTAATCCCAGATTAGCTAATGGCTTGGTATTTACGTGCTCTTCTTTGCTTGAGATCTTGGAGAGAGTAGGTCTTCATTTTTGTAAAGACACTTGTGCTGAAAAAGTAGAGTGTCCTCAGTGGGGTGAATGGGAGGTTGCACTAGGGGAGAATGAGCTGATACAATTTTGGTGGCACCAAACAGTAGATAGCATTTTGCAAAATTACACTAAAGAACCATTAGCTTGCAGACTGAACATGTTAATAATATCCTGTCCTTCAGAGTGGCTTAAAAACAAAAGCAGCCTTCGCACAATATAAAATGCATTTCACTTCATTTCCAGGCTTGATTGTACTCATATAGTTTGTTGCTCTTCATCTTTAGTAATCACACTTCTGTTCTCTGAGCATTTGTCTTGATGATAAGGACCTGTTCATGTCAGACATGAACCCTCTCTTTTGATGACAAGCCACTAATGAATCTCATACATTTGATTATGGTGATTACTTACCTGCTTCTTTCCAACATTACGAATTACCTATTATTTCAACCCTGTAGCCTAATAAAGAACTTCTGAAAGAAAGTTAACAGATGCCTAGGTTGGATCTGCCCAAATTGGTACAATGAATGTTTCAATAATAATTACTTGCAGGTGTGGGCTGTATGTTTTAGGTAAAGAGCCCCTGCAATCCTGGCTCAGACTAAAAGTCATAAGATAAGAAAGCATACCTTGAATTTTGCTTGAAGATGTTTGTATTTATGTATGTGGGTGTGTAAACAGTCAGGTAAGTAATTTTTTTTTTACTGTTTTCTTGTTTTTAAGCTTTATATTATGGAAAATTATAAATATATACAAGAGTAAGGAAAATAGTATAATAATACATTTGCAAACTAATGGCCAGTCTTATTTTTTTAGTATCTCACCCAATCTGGAATTTTATTTTACTTTATTTTATTTTATTTTATTTTATTTTATTTTATTTTATTTTATTTTATTTTATTGATTTTATTTATTTATTCATGAGAGACACAGAGAGAGAGAGAGGCAGAGACACAGGCAGAGGGAGAAGCAGGCTCCATGTAGGGAGCCCGACATAGGACTCGATCCTGGGTCTCTGGGATCACACCCTGGGCCAAAGGCGGTGGTGCTAAACCACTGAGCCACCCGGGCTGCCCCTAATCTGGAATTTTAAAAAGCAAATCCTAGACATCCTATCTCATTCATTCAAATTTAAGTATATATCTTTAAAAGATAAGGGCTTTGTACCAATTTTTATAGCAGCTTTATCCATGATTGCCCAAATGGAAACAATTCTGATGCCCTTCAGACCATGGAGATTAAACAAAATGGTACTCCTTACTAGGTAATCCTATTCAGTAATAGAAAGGAATCCAACTACTGATATGCTGAACAATGTGGATGAGTGTTCAGAGAATTATTCTGAGTACAAAAAGGCAGTCCCAAAAGGTTGTGTAGTTTATGATTCCACTTATTTTGAAATGACAAAAATATAGATTAGAGAAGGGATTTGTTGTTATTGGGTGTTAGAGAAGGAGTTATAAGTGGGACAGAAGAGATTGTGGCTATGCAAGGCAACATGAAGGAACCAATGGAAATGTAGCAAGGGGAATGTCCTATATCTGACTCTATCAATGTTAGTATCTTGTTGTGGTATTGTACTATTGTTTTGCAAGGTGTTTCCACTGGGGAGCTGGTGAAGGATATGAATAATCTTTCTGTGTGATTTCTTACAACTGCATTTGGAATCTATAGTTATCTCAAAATAAAAAGTTTAATTAAAAAGAGGTAAGGACTTGGGACTCCTGGGTGGCTCAGCGGTTGAGCGTCTACCTTTGGCTCAAGGCGTGATCCCGGAGTCCTGGGATCGAGTACCGCATCAGTCTCCCTGCATGGAGCCTGCTTCTCCCTCTTTCTGTGCTCTGCCTCTCTCTCTGTGTCTCCCATGAGTGAATAAATAAAATCTTAAAAAAAAAAAGGTAAGGACTCTTAATAAACATAACCACATTTCTGTTATCGCAAAAAATTGTTAGTAATTTCTTAATATCATTAAATAAGCAATTGGTGCTTAAATTTGCACAATTTTAAAAAATTTTTTACGGTTTCTATGAATCAAGATTCAAATAAGGTTTATACATTAAAATGGTTAGCATCTCTTCAGATGTTTGAAACAAAGATTCTCATTCCTCTCTCTTTTTCCTTATAAATTTTTGTTGAAGAAACAAGGTTGTTTGTACTATAGTATTTGTAGTCTGTTTTGTTTGTTTATTTCCTATTAATATCTGGTGGTGGTTGGTGTGTTCCTCCCTGAGTTTTCCATAAACTGCTAGTTAGATCTGGAGGCTTGATCAGATTCAGGTTTGTTTTGGGGGGCAATACTTCATAGGTGATTTTGGATACTCTTGTCAAAAGGCACATAATGTTTGGTTATTGTTCTTTTTTGTGGTGGTAGCAGCCATTCATGATTACTGCCTAGATCCATTAACTCATTAGGGTTTGCAAATGGTGATGCTCTCATTCCCTCATTCATTATTTATTAACTGAACTGCTTTCTAACAGCAGTTTCCCTCACCGCTTATTACTTGAGGTATGCTTGTATAGAAAGTGCAGGATAAATGTTTCTAGCTTTTAAGATAATGAGCTGGTTCTCTAGCGTCCAAAGGTGACCAAGAAAGTTTTCTTATGTATTTTTGTGGACTCATGAATATAAATGTTTTATGCATTTCAGTTCATTATAGTAATTATCTTTATTGTTGCTTGATTGTTGCAATGACATGGATGAAACAATGCTAAGTGAAATAAGTCAGTCAGAGAAAGAAGAATGCCATATGATTTCACTCATATGTGGAATTTAAGAAACAAAACAGATGAACATAGGGAAGGGAAGGAAAAATAAATTAACAGAGAGGGAGACAAACCATAAGAGACTCTTAACTGTAGGAAACAAACTGAGGGTTGCAGGAGGGGAAGTGGGTCGGGGGATGGGATAACTGGGTGATGGGCATTAAGGAGGGTACATGAGGGGGATCCCTGGGTGGCGCAGTGGTTTGGCGCCTGCCTTTGGCCCAGGGCGTGATCCTGGAGACCCGGGATCGAATCCCACGTCGGGCTCCCGGTGCCTGGAGCCTGCTTCTCCCTCTGCCTGTGTCTCTGCCTCTCTCTCTCTCTCTGTGTGACTATCATAAATAAATAAAAATTAAAAAAAAAAAAAGGAGGGTACATGAGGGATGCCTGTGTGGCTTAGTGGTTGAGTGTCTGCCTTCGGCTCAAGGTGTGATCACGGTGAGGGGATACAGTCCCGCATCAGGCTGCCTGTGAGGAGCTTGCTTCTCCTATCTGCCTCCCTCTCTGTGTGTCTCTCATGAATAAATAAATAAATAAATAAATAAATAAATAAATAAATAAAATCTTTAAAAAGAAAAAGAAGGGCACATGATATAATGAGCACTGGGTGTTGTATGCAACTAATGAATCACTGAATTCTACCCCTGAAACTGAAAATACAGCATGTTACCTAAATTGAATTTAAATAAAAAAAATTTTTTTAAGTCTCCTTAAGTTGGCTCCTGAGTTATTTTGATATAACCCAAGTAGCTCTGAAAGCTTCTTGCTTTTTGGTTTGACAAGTTGTTGCGCATTAATATTGTGCAAATCATGCCCTGACTTACCCCTCCATTTTCCAAGGAGGCTTGCTTTCCGTTAAAGATTATGGCAATATTTACATAGGGTTGGTGGGAAGACTGAAAAAGAGGGCTGCATACAAAGCTCAACCGGTGTCTTATCTCCCTTCAGATATTTTCTAACACCTGAACTGTGCACTTTAAATTTGGAAACCAAGACTTTGGAGGTACTTTATTTTGTGATTCCACAAGGCTGTCTGAGTACAAGTAAATGAATGGGATTGGGTGGATAAAGTTGAAAAAAATTTGTTATATTTCCTCATGTGACACAAATACTAAGAGAGAACTGAATTAAATATTTGCGGGGAGTAAAGAGGAAACTGTGCAATATATATTTTACATATCCCAAATACCATTAATTTCATTTTGAAGACTTCATCATGTCTAAAACATGCAAAAATATGGTAATTAATTTCAGTGAGTTTTCATTTTTTTTCCCATCATAAATCTCTCAGGGTAAAAAAAAATGACACAAAACAAAACTCAAACACAACAAAAAATAAAACTCCTCAGGTACCTTTTGGTGAGTAGATTGCTTTTGACTCTCGGTGATGCAGGAAGTCACTGGTTAAGGAGTCTTAAATAATGAAGCTTGATATGTTGCCTAGTGATTTATAATGATGGCTGATAAACTGATGATTTAATTGTGCTTCCTCTTGTAATAATCTTAAGTGCTCAAGTGAAGTTCCAGTGATTGGCTTTCTTCTGAACTCAGTCTCCCTGGAGTCTTTAGGCATCTCTTTTACACAACATCCGATAACTGACTTTTAACTGCTCCTATTTTAAATAATACAAATCAATTAAAACACACAGCTGTTTAACAAAACTTCTCCGTGTTGGTATAGGTCTCGGTGGGTATTTCCTGATGGCTCATAATGACATCAATTTAGTGCACCTGGTAGGATCTGTGTGAACTGGAAGTGGCTTAATTCTTAAATGACAAGAAAATTAAGAAGCCTTTATGGATTGCTGCTGCTGCTTGAGAATCCCTGCCAGTGCCACTGTAGACTCTTCCATGGTGGAGTTTTATTTAAATGGAACTACAGATGTCATGTGATTGTTTTCTCTGTAATTTGCTGCTAATTTGTTGATTCTGGGTTTCCAGATATTCGTTCTGGACATTAATAAGTCACTTCCGTGGATAGGTTTATAGTGCCATAATCTATCTTGCAGACTTTTTATAGAAACTTTCTAATGTTTTACCAATACTCGATGATTCTAGCACATTCTACTGTCTTAGGAGAGTGAAATATGCATTCATCACTTGTATCTCATTTTCTTTGGTGTTTTAGGGTAATGATGACAGTGCTATTTTTCTCTATCTTTATTAGTAATTATTTCTAGAGTATCAGTCTGCACATGGATTGCGACTTTTAATATTTACTGAATGCTGATGCTGTGAGTACTTCACTTTCCATATTTTTTAAAAAACATCAATTCAGAAATACCCACTGTCACTCACACTTCATTGTGCTTCTCTTGTTTTGGGGGTGAAAAACACATTTTTCTAAGTTTTGCTTGTTCCTCAGACTTTCTTTACATTAAGAAGTATATGAAACTTTGTTCTCATGATCTTTGACTAAATAATTAATTCCTTTCAAAAATTTCTTTGAGTTTATACCCTGGAATGTTTTTGGAAAGCCTTAACTTTATCCTAGGTGCTCATTAGGCATTGGTATGATATTACTTTCTTACCCAGCTTTTCTTTTTTATAGTTTTCTGGCCACTAACCACCAAGTAAGTGTTCAAATTAATCTAAGTAATAGTGGGGGGTAATTTACTATGTAAGATCCTTGTCTTAAATTAATTTCTAAGATGTTTTGTTTTATTCCATTTTAATGAGAGTTCAAGGTAACTAAACAAGATATATATTTTTTGTAAATAACCAGCTTATCCTGATATATTTGAGTTTCACTTCTCTAAAATGAAATTTATTTCACAATGTAATAAAAACAAGAAACTGGTTAATGTACTTTGTTATATGTATATCTGGTTGAGCAGAGTATGGCTTAACTTTTTAGCATCAAAGTTGCACCTTTGACTTAGCAAATGCCTTGAATTTATATGAGGGCTTTCAGAATTTCCCAGCATTTCATTGATCCTGAAATTTCTATTTCTAAAAAAGGAGCAGCTTATAAATATAAGAATAAAATACCATTTAAAATATTTATAATTAATTTTAATATTATTCATCTTAGTACATTTCATTTTGATAATTACCTACCATCAATTTTAATTTTTAATAAATATCTTAGTTCCAAAACTTTACATTTGAGGAATATTTATACTCTCGTTTCTGGTTTTTGAGAAAGATTGTTGGTGGGTAGGTGGAAAAGCAGCAGCTATAGGCAAGGAGAGAAGCCTGGGAGAGCAGAAAGGCTGGCACAGGACCCAGAGAAGGAAGAAGATAGACACTGCAGAAACACTTACCCAGACAGGTCTTGAGTCCTCTGTAAGAGTATAAGCTTCCTAAAAGAGGTGCTATTTGCTTTTTTTTTGGCACAATTTAATTTGTATGATACATACATATCTATGATATACAATTTAATTTGTATGATACATACATACCTATGATATACATACATACTATGTCATACAAATTACACATGACATACATATTATACCATGCAATTATTGCACATTTTTTCATTCCACCTACTAGCCCCTTCAGCTCCTTTTTTTCATCTGTTGTTTTCCTGATTCTTTTCCATGTGAACTGTCACATTCCCCATATTTTATTTACAGTTTATATTGTATGGTTTATAACTTGGCCATTAAATAGGTATAATACCAACGTATATAAAGTATGTGTGCAAGTCATTCCAATTATTGTATTACATGCTGATATTTTTTTCAGTATATTAATTTGTTTTTACTTCTCTCTGTCCAATCTGAATTTCAAAAATATCTCAAGTGGTGTAGACATACAGTCTAATGTAAGAGTAATGCATATACTATAACCACCAAAGCAAGTGAATAAGAACTAAATGGTGGAGAGGAAAAGACAGTTGTAGCAGAAAAAGTTAAGCTACAGGTCATTTCTGAGTTTTCTTGAACAACAAGTAACAGGGAAAGCCAATTAAATCCATTGTTTTTATTCTGTTGTGGAAGGAAGGAGACAAGTTTATCAACAGAGACAAACTTTTCTTGTGTTAAATTTTAGGAAGACAATTTTACAAGTATGAGAAGCTGGTCTCTTTTATAAATACCACTTAAACCAACGTTAGGAGATGGGGAGGGAGTGATGTCCAATTGTAGTTGTGTGAGAGTTACAGTAATATAAATTGTGTGTTTCGGTTTATATAGCAAAGGCCCTTTTTAGCAACTTACTGTTTAGAATCAGCCTGGAGATGGATGTTGAATGCTTGAAAATTTTTTTAAATTTGAATGCCTTTAAACCGGATATACGCTCTGTAGTTAATCATGGTCAATTGCTTTCCTTATTGCCTCATGCCTTGTCTATACTTATTTACTTTATGTATCTTCTAAAGATACAAAGAATGAGCTTAGAAATTCTGTGTGATTCTGAATTTGTGACTTTTTTTTAAGATTTTATTTATTTATTCATTACAGTCACAGAAAAAGAGAGAGGCAGAGACACAGGCAGAGGGAGAACAGGCTCTATGCAGGGAGCCCGATGCGGGACTTGATCCTGGGACTCTGGTATTATGCCCTGAACTGAAGATAGACGCTCAACCACTGAGCCACCCAGGCGTCCCTGAATTTGTGACTCTTGGTATGTGCTTTAAACTATCCTCAGATAAAAGTGCTATCATCTGGGCTTGCATTTTTAAGAATTGCTATTTTTTTTTCTAATTAACAAAAGTAATACCTACTGATGATTTTTAACAAAATATAGAGTAGCAAGAAGCAAAGAAAAAGTACTCATAATCTCAAATATTCAGTGGTGCCATTGTTAACCTTTCAGTGCATAGCTTTCTATACATATGTATATTTATTTAACTATATATACATATGTAATATATATCTATATATGTATGTTTTATATATAAATATACACAAATACAAATGAGATTATACTATGCACTGGATTTCTGAAATTTACATCACAGGTATCTTTTCATGTCAAAATGTAAATACATCTAAATTTTCCTTTTAGAGACAGAACATGAGAGACTCCTAACTCTGGGAAACGAACTAGGGATGGTGGAAGGGGAGGTGGGCAGGGGGTGGGGGTGACTGGGTGATGGGCACTGAGGGGGGCACTTGATGGGATGAGCACTGGGTGTTATTCTATATGTTGGCAAATTGAAGACCAAAAAAAGATAAATTTATAAATAAAAATAAATTTAAAAAAATAAATTTTCCTTTTAATAACTGCATAGATTTCCATTCTAAGGCCATGCTGTAATTGTTTTAACCAATTTTATACTTTGAACATTGAGTTCTTTTCTAATTGTATTACAAACAAGTCCTAAGTGAACATCCTTATAAGTATAATTTATGTAGTTGTCAGATTATTTTTTTGAAATAAATTCTTAGAAGTGAAACTGGTGAGTCAGTAAGTATTCAGTTTTAAAGGTTTTGTTAAATATTTCCATGTCAATATCAGAAAAGTTGTGCTAAATTGTACTACCAGTAGTATATTAGAGAGCCCATTTCCCTAAGTGCTCACTGACACTGGTCATAATTGTTCTTCTCAATGTGCTACAGTCTGATGTCAACTAGGCTTCTGATTGGAACCATGTAGTTGAATACTGAAGTTACTGATGAAAAGCTGAAATGTAGGTTTTTCTTGCAGTTCATTGGCACATACACTTTAGACACTAGGGAAGTTGACATATGGTCATAATTAAAGGGTCTGATTTCCATTGTTGCCAACACTGAGCATTGTTTCTGCTGTCCAGAGTACCTGCCAGCAGGGCTGAGGCTGTTTTTTTTTTTTTTTTTCTTTGTAAGCCTTATTAGATTTACACAAATGATTGAGCAGAATCATGGAAGCCTGTAAGTCCTGCTCCTTTAAGTACAGAAGATAGGATATCAGATAGCAAGATTTTTGCCAGCAAGAATTATGTCATACACCTCCCCCAGATAAGACTTGTATGGAATATTTGACTGAGTAAGACTGTATCTGAAGTGGCCTGCCAGATGATGTAACTATTAATACGCCCCCCCTGAAAACAATTAACTAATGCTAACTCTTGTTAGCATTTTGAATACTTTCAAAGTACTATCCATGTGGGTCCCAAAGAACGTCTTCCCAAACTGGCAGATTTGTTTTTGGTACTGTGTTAAACTGTTCCTCCTGGCAGTAATTAGCTGCTGGATTAATGTATTCTTTAAATAGAATAAGGTCATCACCGTATAAACAGGCACTTGTCTTTCTGTGTACTGTCACAGGACATCAAATACTCACTTCTGTAAGCTTATGAAAGTGGAAATAAATTTATGTGTGGGGCATGAATGCAAGTCTTTTAACATTAGAATTTATCTTGTCTAAGGATTATTCTGGTAACAATAGCTAACATTTAGGGGGCATTTCTCAAGTGCCGAGCATTCTGCTGAATACACATACATACCATTTACCTTAATCTTCTGAACATCCCTGTTAGGTTGGGTCTCTTCCCCAAATTTTAAGGCACAAAGGCATCAGACAACCTGCTAAAGGTCATGCGTCTACTAAGTGGTAGAACCAGAATTTGAGCTATTAAGCTTTTGAGCTCCTATCTTAATCACTATGTCTTAGCTCCTCCCACAGTGCTAATCTTGTTCTCAAGTTGTTGTCATATTACAGATATATTAAAGTAGATCTGTCCCCTTTCTGGGTCATGCACCTCTTTGAGAATTTGATGAAAACTCTGGAAACTTTTCCTAGGTATACAGTATTTTGCAACCCTAATCAGGAGACCCCTCAACAGGACATCCAAATCCTTGGAACTTGTAGTGACTATGGTGCATTAGAACTCGACATTCACCCTGCCCTCCTTGTCTTGCGCTCTTCCTGTACTGCAGACCCTGGAAAGCTAAAACACAATCTCCATCTCCCTTTTGGAGAGGGGTCTGAATCTGATTAAGGTTCTTCACATCAGATGCATTTGTGCAGGATTTGGAAGGCAGAAGGGCTGGAGGCTGCACTTGGTTGGAAACACTGCAGGTCATGGAGGTTCTCTCTGTGGCTCCGTTGTTCAGTCAGTAGCTTTGGGTGAGTCAAAAGGCCGAGGATGGGGCAGTCATTTTGCTGGTGTGAATTGCAGCAGGTGTGGTGTGGCCCTGGTGGGGCCACAGTAGAGGGAGGTTTCTGATCACGAGAGTGGGGCTATGATTCTAGAATGGCAGATTCTTGATCTGAAAAGAAGCAGTTGGTCCCATGGTGTCCAGTTCTCCAGTATGAACTCGGAAGTTGTTCTTGGAAAGTCACTTAGAATCTGTTTATTCAGCCCTCCCAATAAAGGCTTCAGCTAGTCAGCGTAGATTCTGGTTTTTGCAACTGAACCTTGACTGCTAGAGTAATATATAGCTGGACCCACAGATAGTTTTTTTTCAACAGGTTGGGAGTTTGGCTCTGAAGTCAGAAACACTTAGGTTCTTATTCAAGTTCTGCTTATTAACATTGCAACTAAGGACAGATTCAAGGATACATTACTTGACATTCCCCCTCCCTTATTCTTAGAATGGAAAATTATTTCTATATGGAAACTATTATAAGGACTACCTCATTAGGTTGTTGTAAGAATTATGTGAGTGAATGCATGTGATTCCTAGCACTGATGCTAAGTATGTGAGTAATTATTATTATTAATCCATTAATACTGTGAAAAGGAAAAGTTGTGGGCATAATTTCTATTTCGTATAAAATATAGCACTGCAGTGGTCAATAGAATAATTGTGGAGCCTCATGTTTCCTACAGCAGTATATAACAGGCACAAAGTGATAGCTTATTGAGGAAGAAGCTGGTCTAGAGTACATAGGGGTTGTATTTACTTATAAACTAAATAAATAACTAAATAAAGAGTTTTGTAGTTCTCATTCAAAATAACATTCAAAGAGTTATGGTAGTGAATCTCCTTTCTCAGGAGAGACCCTCAGCTTTTTAGTGTGCTGTGTTTTATATAATGGGCTTGGCAAATCATGGGAGCGGTGTCCCAAGGCTGTGAGAACAGAAGTAGCCCATCTTGGCCTGTGGGAATCTATCTCCACAGTGCTTCTTCCCGAAATGCCATGAGCAGTTTCATTCTACAATCTATAGTTGTTACTGGGCCTGTGGCTAAACCTACAGCTTCCTATTGAGACATAGATATATCTTTGCATACCCTACAATATATCTCGAGTTGAATACTACAGATAATGTAGCCAATTTTTAAAACCACTTGCTGGTAAAAGGAGTTAAATTGAATTGAATACATGTCTAAGTAGCTTCCTTTAATCAATATGACTCTTTCTGTCAGGCTTTCTCCCTACCTGCACCCTCACCCCCCAGCCTTATTCAAATAGTCCTTAATAACCAAGAACGCAGGGACCTGTTGCTCAAACCCTCACATGGCAGTAGGCAGGTTTGAAAAACTTAGATTTGTTAATATACAGCCATATTAACAGCCAGATATGTTAATATGCAGCGGGGAGCTCCATGATCTACAATCAGATTAATTCCAAACAGCCCATAAAGGAGAAAAACCTGTAAGAGTCCTATAAAATGGTCACTTTAGATCCTCCAAAGTACATCTCATCCATAGAAAAAAACCAATAAAATGCAATTATTTTCCATGTTTTATTTAATTTCTTCACAGGCATGTTTGACATCAATGTCACCAGCAAGAAAGGCTAAATGACTGTTAGTGCTGGTCTCTTGAATATGTTAAGCTAGATAACTAACCTTGCCTTGTTTCTTGACAAAGGGAATTTTAGTATTGAGACATGTCAGGTCAATCTTTTGAGAGAGTTGAGTCAGGAATGTATAAGTCTATACTGTTTCTAGCAGGTTGCTCAGAAAAAAAGCCTTTTGGTCTTAACTGAGATCAGTGTGGCCAAGCCTACCTTTGCATCTGCCAAAGTTATTTTGCAGAGTGAGTGAATAAAAATGGTTCTTAGATTCCATAGCCTTGGATATCACAGAGTTCATTCTGTCAGACAAGTTGGTTTTAACAACTAATGATATGACTCTGAAGGAAGATGATCAGGGTGTTGGAATTTAGCTGTCCATTCTGGCTTCTCAAAGTCTGTGCCTTTTGGCCCTTTGGGTATGTTCTAGAACTCCCTTATAATAATAATAATAATAGCAATAGTAGTAGTAGTAATAGTAATAATAATAATAATAATAATGTAGCCAGTTAACTTTGAAATGAAGGATACTAAGTTTCCACGAGTCCCGGTAGTGTCTCCTTTTTTTCTTTCAGTTCACTTATACCTTAGATACCAAGGCCAATCTGCAGACACACTAAGGTGGCTCAGGGAAATTACCCGGGACACCCTTTTTTCCTTGCTTTTGCAAAGTCTGCTTTTACTCTTGTCTCATTCCTGTCTGGTTTCAAGGATTTTGTTGTTTAACTCTGGTGTTGACACTCTGGTCTCGTGACCTTGGTATTTGAGAGTGATCTTCCTGATGCACAAACCTCAGCACATTGGCTTGGGTCTTGGTTCCCTTATTACCTGAAGAAAAGTTCTCCTGTCTTCTTCTGGCCCACAAAGAACAAATTTGGGAAGATCTTCTTAGCCATCCCAAACTTTTCAGCCAGGATTGGGTGGAGACTGAAGGAATGTGAAGTATAGCATAACCAACCAGACATTCTGAGATGAGAAGTTTTCCAAACCAGTCTGTCTAAGGATAGTGGTGACTTTTTGCATGATAGTTTGGGAATTTTAAGGGCCCTTTAGTTTATTTCTGTCTGTCTGTATCTATAGATAAAATTATTTTTGCACCCATACGAAGTTCACGTTCAGGGGCTCAGGTGACTTACCTCATCTGAGTCCAAGTACCCTGAGAACTCTTGCCAAGGGCTAGTGTTCATCAGGAAATGAAGTCTGTTTCCTGATCTATGAGTGTTTTCTCCAAGTCCTAATTACTGTGTGATGTTACATGCCCTGCCATGGAAAAGAGAAGCCCTCATTTTTAAGAGTGAAAATATGAGTGAAAAATGAGAGAGGGACTGGGCCTAGGGAAGGTTAATTAAGGGGATTTAGCTGGTAATGCAGTGTATTTCCCATGGGGTTTTCATTTAATTCACCTGCCCAATTCTAGATTTTATTTGTAGACATTTTAAGTAATACTAGGTGAGCTAAATAAACCACGTTCCCATTTAATAACCAAAATAGAAGGCTGCATTCTTTAGAATGCACATTTTCTACATGTTTTCTGTAGTTTTGACCTCAACTTTAAACTCACTTTCAAAAGCAGAGTTTCCACAATCTGAATCTATGGTCTGAGAGGTTATTACTCTCATTTTGCAATATTCTAAGGACAGGCAGCTATTGCATTTTAATTGAAAAGAAAATCCCAGAAGGGAACAGTACTAGAATAGGTTCTTGGGATTTGGGGACTTGCTTGAAACTTTATTTAATTGCTGTTTTGCATGACTTTTCACATTGATTCTTCTGAAGACCGAGCATCCTAATTTTGTTAGTGTAAGTTGTTACTTAATATGATGATTTACCGTTAACTTCTGGTAAGGAGCGTGATGTGCCCTAAACATTTTCAGATATATATATGTGCACATTCAGCTCTCACATGGATACATTATATAGCTAATTTCTCCTAGTTTTTCCTGCAAATGTTTCAATCAAAACCAGGCAGGTTCCTTTGATCATTTTTCTCAGCTGTGGGGATTTTTCAATTCTAAATGCTAATATTTATTTTTCAGAAGTCAGTTTCAGAAAAAGATTGATTTTTTTTTAGAAAGAACTTAGAAAAATTTTGAAATTTTGAGTGGGAGTGATGGATTGTTTCTATTTTCATGAAAAGAAAACAAAGTAAAAAAAATCTCCAAGTCAAACAAAAACAGTCTCGCCAATATTAGTTAAGTAAACATTTTTCTGGAAGAATATTTACTGATTTTTCTCAACATATGAAAACTATTTATTTCATGGTGAAATTTTTGTGCTTGTGAGGAATTGTCTCAAACTTTTCTTTTTAATTGATAAATTTCCTAAATCTTAATAATAAATAGACCCTGAGTCATTAAGATATATATATTAAAAAAAAGAGTATAGACTTTATAGAAAGAAAGAAAGAGGTGGACTAAAGGCTGCATGTGCTTTTTACAAGCTATATATATATGTCTTTGGACGAGTTGCCCAAAATTTATTTTGCCTGACATTAATATAGCTATACCAACTTTCTTTTAGGTGGTATTTGTTTGATAAGTCTTTTTTTTTTTTTTTGATAAGTCTTTATCTACTTTTAATTAGTCATCTTTCTCTGGTTTATTTTTTTCCTGGTAAATAGAACATTATTTTAAAAATTTCTTAGAGTAAAATTGACTTTTTTTTTGGTGCACAGTTTTGTAAGTATTGACAAACACATAGAGTTGTGTAACTCTTGCCACAATCAGGATACTGTACACTCTTTTTTACTGGCCCCAGACTGCCAGGTGCTACTCTCTGTAGTCGACACTTTCTCTCACCCTAACCCTTGCTCTCTGTGCCTGTGCTTTGCCTTTCCCAGAATGTCATATATAGATTTATACAATACACAGTAGTCCCCCTTTTATCCACAGTTTTGCTTTCTGAGGTTTTAATTATCAGTGATCAGCCATGGTCTGGAGGCAGATGATTCTCCTGACAGATCCTCAGAGTCAGTAGTAACCTGACACTACACTGCAATGCCTGTGTCATTCACCTCAGTTCATCTTATCACATAGGCATTTTATCACTCATGTCATCATCAGAATGGTGATGTTTCTATTGTTAAATTTCTGAGGCACCTCTTTAACTGCTGTACCAATTTATATCCCTACCAACAGTGCAGGAGGGTTCCCTTTTCCCTACATCCTCACCAACACTTGTTGTTTCTTGTCTTTTTTATTTGAGCCATTCTGACATCACTGTAGTTTAGATTTGCATTTCCCTGATGAGTAGTGTGTTGAGCATCTTTTCATGTGTCAGTTGGCCATCTGTATGTCTACTTTGGAAAAATGTTCAGGGCCTCTGCCCATTTTTATTTGGATTATTTGGGGGGAGGTTTGGGGTGTTGAGTTGACATAAGTTCTTTATATTTTCTATTTATTTATTTATTTATTTATTTATTTATTTATTTATTTAGAGATCATGAGCAGGAGGAGGGGCAGAGAGAGAGGGAGAGAGAGAGAATCTCAAGCAGACCCTGTGCCTAGTGTGGAACTCAATGCAGGGCTCCATCTGATGACCTTGAGATCACGAACTGAGCTGAAATCAAGATGCTTAACCAAATGAGCCACCTAAGTGCCCTAATTCATTGTATATTTTAGATATTAGCCCCTTATAGGATATATCATTTGCAAACATCTTCCCTTTATTAGATTGCATTTTTGTTTTGTTCATAGTTTCCTTTGCTGTGTAAAATCTTTTTATTTTGATGTAATCCCAATAGTTTATTTTTGTTTTGGTTTTGGTTTCTGTTGCCTGAGAAGACATATCTAGAAAGAAGTTGCTAAGCCCAATGTCAGAAAATTACATCCTCACCAGCACTTGGCATTGTCAGTTTTTAAATTTGTTTTAACCATATCAATTAATGTAGAATAATGTCACAATATGTTTTTATGTTGCATTTACTTAATGACTAATGGTGTTGAGTATCTTTTTGATGTGTTTTACATTCCTGTATTTTCTTTGGCGAAATATCTTTTCAAATCTTTTGTCCATTTTTTAATTGGATGCTTTGCATTCTCATTATTGGGTTTTGAGAGTTCTTTACATATTCTAGATACAAGTCCTTTACCAGATATGTGATGTACAAACACTGTTTCCCAGTGTGTGACTCCTTTGATTCTTTTAGTAGTGTCACTCAAAGAGCAAAAGCATTTAAATAATAGGAAGTCCAGTTTGTCAAAAAATATTTTTGTACTGTACTTTTAGTATTATATCAAATAACTCTTTGCCTAGCCAAGATCACAAAGATTTTTTTCTAGATATTTTAAAGCTTTAATTTTTACACATGTCTGTGTTCCATTTTAGGTTAATTTTTGTGTAAGGTATGAGTATGGGTTCAGGTTTATTTTATTTTTTTGCATGTGGATGTCCAGTTGTTCCAGCACAATTTGATAAGAGATTGTTCTTTTTTGATGGAGTTACCTTGTACCTTTGTCAAAAATCAATTGGCTATATATGAGTGGATCTATTTTTAGACTTTCTTTTCTTTTCCATTGATCTATTTTTCTGTCCTTTCACCAATACCACACTGCCGTGCTTATTGTAGCCTTTATATTAAGTCTTGAATTCAGAGTGTAAGTCTCTCAACATTGTTCTTCTTTTTTGAAATTGTGTCAGCTATTCCTTTGCCTTTTCATATAAATTTTAGAACCAGCTTGTCAATATCCACAAAATTTGGAATTTTTAATGGAATTATCTCTAATCTATATAGATCAATTTGGAGAGAAATAGCATCTTAACAATAATGAGTTTTTCACTATGTGAAAAGGTATAACTCTATTTTTGTATGTCTTTTTTGCTTTCTTTCATCAGTGTTTTTTATAGTTTTAAGCATTTAGATCCTATATGTATTTCTTAAATTATTACCTATGTATTTCAGGCTTTGATGCTATTATAATTAGTATTTTTAAAAATTTCAAATCTGTTCATTGTTATTATATAGAATAGAAAATACAATTGATTTTTATATATTGGCCATATATCCTGAGACCTTGCTAAATTAACTTACTAGTTCTAGGAGCTTTGTTATAGTTTTGGGGCTTTTCTATATTGATAATTGTGTCAACTGTGAAAAAAGACAGTTTTATTTTTTTCCTTATTAACCTGTATGCCTTTTTCTCCTTTCTCTTGCCATATTGACTGGCTAAGACTTCCAGGATAATGTTGAATATGTGTGATGAGAGCGGTGATGGCTAATTTTATATGTCTTGACTAGGATATAGTGCCCAGATATTTGTCAAACATTATTCTAGATATTTCTGCGATGGTATTCTTTAGATGAGATTCACATACAAATCAGTAGACTTTGAGTAAAGCAGGTTACCCTCCATAATGTGCATGTGCCACATTCAATCAGTTGAAGGCCTTAATAGAAAAAGACTGACTTCCCCAAGCAAGAAGAAATTCTGCCAACAAACTGCTTTTGAATTCTAAATGCAACTCTTCTATGGGTCTCCAGGCTGATAGCCTACCCTGCATATTTTGAACTTGGCAAAGCTGCCACAATCATGTGAGTGTCAATTCCTTAAAATATTTTTTTGCCATCTATCTATCTATCTATCTATCTATCTATCTATCTATCTATCATCCATCTAAACACACACATGCACACACACACACGTCCTGTTGGTTCCGTTTCTTTAGAAAACCTTGATTAATATAAGAGACAACACCTTTGATCCTTGATCTTAGAAGATCCTTGATCTTAGAAGAAAAGCACTCAATATTTCTCTGTTAAATGTAATTAATTCTGTTTTCCATTCAATAAAATGTTAGCTGTAGATCCCCTCTACTAGATGTTCCTTAAGGAAATTCCCTCCTTTGTTAGCTTGATGAGAATTTTTTAAAAATCATGAATGGATATTCAATTTTGTCAAAGGCTTTTTTAAAAGATTTTATTTATTTGTTCATGAGAGAAACAGAGAGAGGCAGAGACACAAGCAGAGGGAGAAGCAGGCTCCATGCAAGGAGCCAGAAGTGGAACTTGATCCTGGAGCCCCAGGATCACGCTCTGAGCCACAGGCAGACACTCAACCATTGAGCCACCCAGGAGTCCCAATAGGCTTCTCTCTCTATGCTTCAATTTGCTGATGTTGAGGATTTTTGTATTTATTTTCATGAGAGAAATTAACGTACAGGTTTTTTTCTTGATGTTTTTCTGGGGACATGAATAGTCTTGGACACTTTTATAGAGTCCCACAATTTTTTAAATCTTTTTTTTTTCCTTTCTTCTTTAGATTGGGTAGTTTCTATTAATCTATATTCAGATTTTCTAACTTGTTCCATTATGGTCTTCATTCTGCCAGAGACCCATCCAATGAATTTCTCATTTCAGATATTATATTTTTCAGAGTTTCCACTTGGTTCTTTTTTTTTTTATTTGTATCTGTGGAGAACTTCTATTTTTTCATGCATTTCAAGAGTATTTGGCTTTACCTCCTACAGCGTGTACAATAGCTGCTTTAATGTGTGTAATAATCCAATATTTGGGACATTCTGCAATTGGCATCTGTCTTTTCTCTTGAGAATTGGTCAAATTTTCCTGGTTCTTGGTTTGTCAAGTAATTTAAAATTATATCCCAGTCATTAGGCTATTAGATTATGAAATTCATACGACTATTAAGTCATAACATTCTCAAGAGAATGTTGATTTTGTTTGTTTATCTTAGCAGGCTGTCAGCCCACTGAGGTTCAGACTGCAAGTTCTATGTCATCTTCTCGGAGTGGTGTTTCCAATGTTAGTTTAATCTTCTAAGCATTTGCTCTGCTGCTTTGCATCTCTCCTCTGCATGCACTTCCTGGGCATTTCTTTGAGGCTTGAGTAGTATTTTAGATTGCACTTCAGGGGTGCCAGGGTGGCTCGGTTGGTTGAGTGCCTGCCTTCTGCTCAGGTCATGATCCCAGGATCTTGGGTTCAAGCCCCGCATCAGGCTCCCTGCTCAGAGGGGAGCCTGCTTCTCCCTTTCCCTCTGTCTGCCACTCCTCTTGCTCATGCTCTTTCTGTCTGTCAAGTAAATAAATAAATAAAATCTTTTAAAAAATAAATTGCTGGGGCAGCCCCAGTGGCCCAGCGGTTTAGCGCCGCCTTCAGCCTAGGGCATGATCCTGGAGACCCAGGATAGAGTTCCACGTTGGGCTTCCTGCATGGAGCCTGCTTCTCCCTCTGCCTGTGTCTCTGCCTCTCTTTTTCTGTGTGTCTCTCATGAATAAATAAATAAAATCTTAAAAAAAATAAATTTCAGGTCAGTTCTCATAATTTTTGCTAGGCTGGTTTGGATCTGTCCTGAACATGCACGATTTAGGGGTAAGTCTGGGGCGTGTACCTATTTGTATATCAAATTAGGAAATCCATTTCTCCAGATGTCTATGCCTCAGGTCTCCCCCCTGCTAGCTGGGTCTTAAAGGCTCCTTTTCCTGGTCTGCCTGGAAAGACAGAGCTTCTCTTGGAGTTTTAACCTCTTGCTGTGCATAGAGTTCCATGTGACTGGGACTACCCTTGAGACAAAGCAGCATGAAGAAAGAGAGAAGAAAAACAAACATGTATTTTTTCACACTTTTCAAATCACAGTGTCTCCTTTTCACAGTAACTCTCAAAAAAACCAGGTTTTTTTTGTTTTGTTTGTTTTTCTTAAAGTTTTAGCTGCCACTGCAGTGTAGGTCCATGGCTGGGACCACCTGTGGGGCAGGACTGTGAGAGAGAAAAAGAGGGAAAGAAAACAAAGGATCTTCCCCCATCTTTTTCAACTCGCAGAGACCCCTTTTCCTGGTTGTCCAAAGAGGGGTTTATCCCAGTGTTTTTGTTGTTTGTGCTTCTAACACAATTCCACAGTGGGACGAACCTCAGGTCAAAGCTAGGAAAGAGAAGAAACACCAGGGAACTTACTCCCATACAAGTTTTTCTTCAAGTTTGCTACTCTTTCCAATCTGCTACTATTGTTAAATTTTTGGAGTCCTAGGATAGTTGCTTTTTAAATTTTGGTTTTTGAGTTTTAATCAATGAGAGACATAGGCTTATTGAGCTTATTGCTCCATCTTGGCTGGCACTGAAACTATAGTGTTCTTACATTTAAGTACTGTACATATTTCTTCCTATAATGCTGTGCTTTTAGAAAGTCAAGTCCATAATTTTTGTCTTTAAACCAGAGAGTTTAATCTGTTAACTCTTATTGTAATGACTGATATATATATATATATATATATATATATATATATATATATATATATATATTATTTATATATTTTTTTACTATATCTTATTTGTGCTTCTGTTTATCTTACCTTTTGGTTTCTTCTGTAGTATTCTTATACACCTTAAATAAATGATGTTACTGCTATGAGAGTCTTTTTGAAAATCTCTAAAATGGAGATAAAGGGATCTAGCTAGAGTGTTATTTCAAAGACTAATAAGATAAAATATATAATATATCTAGCACAATCCCAGATACAGTTAATTTAATAATAATCATTGAGCACTTCATATGTATTCCGTAACAGAACAGATGTAAATTATTGCCCTAGTGGAATATATAATCTATTGGGAAAGATACCAATAAATAAAATAAATAAGAATATTTTATAGTCTGCTATGGGAAAAATAAGGCAGAGAAGGGGATATGGAGAACAGTGGTAGGGTAAACTGGAAAGTTCTTTTCTATATGAAAAATAGTACTGCTTTGTTCTTTGCATCTTAAAACTTTATATTTATTTGTATAACACTATTTGTTTATTTATTTATTTATTTATTTATTTATTTATTTATTTATTTATTTATTTATTTATGGAGACAAGGGACAAGAGGGAAAGGGAGAGAGAGAATTTTAAGCAGACTCCACACCCAGCACAGATCCCAATATGGGGCTCGATCTCACAACCCTGAGATCATGACCTAAGCTGAAATCAAGAGTTGGGCACTTAACTAATTGAGCCACGCAGATGCCTCTCTATAGCACTTTATATGTCATTTTTGCAGGCACATTAATATCTCATATTTTTATTCTCATTCATTGATTCAACAAAGGTGGGTCAGACTTGTGCTAGACTCTGGGGTACAGTGGAGAATAAAAACGATGTGGCATCTGTATGAAGTCTTCAGGGACATTTCTACGTTATTTCCATATTAGGTGAAATCACTGATATTAATTTATTTATCTCTTTCACAAATATTTCTTGACTTTTACTCTGTACCAGACACTATAGTAATTGATAGGCTAGCAATATTGACATGGTCTCTATTCTTATGAATCTTATAATTTGATGATAAGATAAATGTTTAAGCAAGCAGTTGCCTTCTCTGGCTCTAATAAGGAGATGATTGGAAGGGAACAGAACTGGAGGAGGAGGCCAATTAGGAGAAAGAGGAAGTAAACCAAGAAAAATATGATGATGGCCTTGATTGGGGTGGAGGCATGTGGAAATAAAGGATAATACTAGAGATAGAGAGATATTATATTTAGGAGGTGGAATTATAGTGCTAGGGAATGTGGATGATGGATAATACCACCCACAAAGGAGGAATGGAATGAATTCAGTTTTTAAGATCCTAAGTTTAGAGAATAGAGCATGCAAGACATTCAAGTGTCATGTCTCTGAACCTCATGAGACATGCCAGATATAGAAATATGGATTTGAAAGTTATCAGCAATAAATAGTAACTGAAGCCATGTGAGTAGATGAGGTCATCCAAGCATATATAAAATGAAAAGAGAAAATGGCCTAAAAGTGAATTCTAAAGCATTCCATCATTTGAGAGGTGAGCAGAAGACTGTCTATGAAAGGCCCTAAGAAAGGGTAGGCAGAGGTATAGGAGGAATCATGGGAGGTTCTGAGGCCCTGGAGCCTTAGGGAAGAGTGGGTTTCAGCACTGTGGATATTACTGAGTATACAGAAAAGCTAGGTAAAAAACCCCTGAAGTGTGCCCATTGGGTCCACCACAACCAGGTTGTTTGTGTAGCTATAGTGAATAAACAGACTGTCATGGTGTGATGCCTGAAGAGGGGTTGAGGAAGTAGGCACAGAATTAATATTTTTGTCATTAACTGGGAGAGGAATATAGGATGATTCTTGGAGAGAAAAATGGAGGGGAAGGAAGATTTTATATTTCACTGTGGTAGGTTTTTTTTTTTTAAGATGGAAAAGACGTGGATATTTTAAAAACCAATAGGAATGAGCCAATGGAGAGAGAAGATATAGGAAGAAGAGAATTGAAGGAACAAAGTCCCAGAAAAGCTGAGGGTGATGGAGGGACAAGAGACGACTCTTCCTTTTTAACAGAAGTTATAAAGATATGGTTATGGATTCAGATGTATTTTTAGTTTGGCAAGAAAAGGATATTTTATGGTTTCTATATTTTCTGTGAAGTTGGAAGCAAACTCATCTGCTGACAGAGAGGGATTTCATAGCTTTAGAAAGAATGGAGAAGATTTGACTTCCTTCCATGGGGGATGGAAGAGTAGACTAGAGAAATATGTCAGGACAAGGAGGAGGCATGGAAGGTCCACTTGAGGCAAATCAAGTTATGTGATCTTCTCAAGCACTGCTTAGCAACCTGGGTCCAAGTGCAATAGAATCAGCCAAAATTGGGATTTTGCCAGGTGTTAAAATGGAGAGACAGTAGGCAAGGAATTGAGAATATTGGTAAGACAGTGATTGAAATGACTAAGAATAGAATCTAAGTTTAAATAGGAAGAAAGGAGGAGAGCTCATGGAAAATGTGGACCAGAGGTTCCCATGAGGTTAAAGAACTGAAGACTGGGGTATCTTCTAAGAGATCTGAAAAGATAAGGTGTTTTAGTCTGACAATGTCTTTAGAGGAGAGAGTGACTCTTGGTGTTGATAAATTTTTCAGTGAGGCTGTTGGAGTACTTAGTTGAAGTGGAATTCAAGAAGGAGAGGCCAGAGTGTTGCATGCCTCATCCATATGGACGGAGAGTCACCTTAGATGATAGTGGGCCTTGAGGTAGAAGGAAAGACTGAATCAAATGCTAAAATTTTAGAGGCTAGATAAATAAATAACAGCAATGCGAAAGAGGTAGAAGGTATTAGAATCAGATGGCATGTACATCAAAGGAGCTGATTTTTTTAACATTCTCTTATGAAGCACAGCGTATATTAACAAAAGTATACAAATCTGATATATGCAGATACTAATTTTCATGTAGTGATTCTATTTGCGTAGCCATCATTCAGTCAAGAAGTACACTTCTGAAGTCTCAGAAGCCCCCACCTCATGCCTGCTTCGACTCACTTTCTTTCCCTTTTCCATAAATAAAACCATTGTCTGGTTTCTAAAACCTTACATTAATTTTGCCTGTTTTTTGACCTTTACATAAATGGAATCATATACCATGTACTGTACTCTTCTAATTTTGGTTACTAAAGCACAATATCATGTTTGTGAGATTCATCTGTGTTGTTGCATATAGCAGGAGTTCATTGATTTGCATTGCTGTATAGTACTCTATTTCATTGTATGACTACACCACAATTTATCTTTCTACTGTTGATAGACATATGGCCCTCCCCACCCCAAGTTTAAGTTATAGTCATTCTATGTTCATGTCTTTTGGAGCATAGACATACGTACTTCTCTTAGGTGTATACTAAGAATAGAATCGCTGGATCATAGAGTATGGATATGTTCTAGTTTAATAGATAATATCAATTTTCCAAAACTATCATATCAATAAACACTCCTGTTAGCAGCATAGAAATTTCTGTTGCTCTATCTTTTGACAACTGTTTGGTATTGTCATTCTTTAAAAATATAACCATTCTCATGGATATGTCTTAGTATTTCATTGTGATTTAAATTTGATTTCCCTGATAATTAATGAGATTGATACATTCTTTTATGAAGTGCCTGTTCGGATCTATTGCCATTTTTTCCCCCTATTGAGTTGCCTGTCTTTCTCTTCCTGACTTGTAGGAATTTTTTGTATATTTTGGGTATGAATTTGGTGGATTTATGTATAGCAGATGGCTTCTTCTACATGATAGCTTGATTTCTGATTTCCTTGCTGGTGTCTTGATAATCAGAAGTTTTTGTTTTAATGTAGTCTAATTTATGACTCTTTTCATGCTTTGTGCTTTTCTGTGGATTGTTTGAGATAATTGTCTACACCGGGACTATGAAGGTAGTCTATGCCCAGTGCTGTTCAATAGAAATTTATCTAAAAATAAAGATGTTTATATCTGTACTTTCCAATACAATAGTCATTAGACATATGTGGCTGTCAAGCCCTGGAAATGTGGCTAGTGTGACAGAGGAACTGATTTTTAAATTTTATTAAATAATTAATTTAAATAGTCACTTGTGGCTGTTAATTATGCTATTGGGCAGCTGTGTTACCTAGATTCTTTATTACTTTATCTTTCAGATTATTTCTGTGAGCCACTGGGAATTGGTTTTTGTCTGTGGTGTGTGGTATAGGTCAAATTTCATTTTTTTTCCATATGAATGTACAGTTGGTGGCACAGCACCATTTATCAAGAAGATTGTCCTTTCCACACTGCTCTGTCACCTTTGTTGCATATTAAATTCCCACATATGAATAGGCCTGTTTCTGGATTGTCTGTTTATTCAGTTGTCTCTGTTTGTCAGTGCCATACTATCTTCATTACTGTAGGTTTATACTGTCTCGATATCCAGTGGAGGAAATTGCCTCATTTCATTCTTTTTCTTAGCTGTTCCTGACTCTTTATTTTCATTTACATTTTATAAGCAGCCTGTCAATTTCCACAAATTCATTCTGGGACTTTGGTATTAAGTTAGATCTAGAGATCAAGCTGGAGTTAGTGGAGAGTTTTTACAATATTGACTCTTCCAGTTTGAATATGGTATATCCCTCCTTTATTTTAGTTAATTTTTTCCCTTTTAATATCATTTTAGAGTATCCTACTTACAGGTGTGCCATATCTTTTATTGAATTTTCTTAGCTTCTTGCTTTGTCTATGGCCTCCAGTATGTTGCTGAATAGAAGTGGTGATATGGGCATCTCATTCCCAATTTAAAGGGAATCTTTCAATATATTAAGTATGAGATTTACATTAGGTTTTATTATAGGTATTCTTTATGTGATTAAAGGAGGCTTCCTCTATTCCTAGGTTACTCAGTGTTTTTGAGGTGCTGTTTTTTTAATTCAGTGGTTTATCTGCATCTTTGGGATGATCAATGACTTTTCTCTTTTATTCTCTTAATGGGGTCAGTTACATTGATTGATTTTCAAATGTTAAATTAACCTTACATTCTTGGGGAAAAAATCTAATTTGTTTTTAATATAATTCCCCTTTACTATATTGCTGGATTGTTTGCTGATATTTTGCTTAGAACATATTCACTCATATTCATAAGAAATTGGCCTATAATTTTTCTTTTTTTTTTCTTTCTTTTCAGTTTCAGATATCAAGGATACATTACCTCACAAGATGGGTTGAGAAGGGATTTTATTTTCCCCCTCTGGAGGAGTTTATGTTATGTTCACATTATTTCTTCTTTAAGTGTCTGGGAAAGTTAATCAATGAAGTATCTGGGTCTGGATTTTCTTTATGGGAAAGTTTTTAATAAAAGATATGATTTCTTCTATAGATGTAGTAGTATATAGCTATCATCTAATTGTGGCTTCTTTGAAGGTGGTCCTTGTTTTTTCTCTGGCTACTTTCAAGATGAACTTGTATTTTTTTTTTAGCCATTACTTATATGTTTTCTGGTCTATATCTATCCTCCTTGAGATTCATAGTTCCCTTTGATTTTGTGGCATAATGTTTTCCATTGGTTTTTGAAAATTTGTGGCCATTTCTCTTTAAATATATTGCTTCTGCCCTAGACTCTCTTTTCTCTCTTTAGGTGACTCTAACTACAGGTATTTAGACCTCTTTACCATATATTGTATGTCTGTCATGCTGTTTTCCTTTTCATTTTTGTTTCTCTATGCTTCATTCTAGATTTTTTTCCCTGACCTATCTTCCAGTTTCATCTATGTAAATATTCTATGAAAGCCTTTCATTGAGATCTAAATTTGAGTTACAGTATTTTCGGGTCTAGCGTTTTAATTTAGTTCATTAAAAAAAAGTCCCGTTTCCTACCAAAATGCTCAAGCTTGTCCTGAATATATTAATAGAAGTCTGAAGTCCATGCCTGCAAAATTCTGTATCTGGATCATGGGGTTGTTTGTATTGTCTGTTTTTTCTCTTGGGTTTTGGTGAAGTCTTTTCATCTCTCTACATATTTACTAGCTTCTTTTTATTAGGATCCAGATATTATGTGTATAAGACTTACAGAGATAATCTAAGACTCTATGAAATGTTATTTTTCTCCAGAGAGGATTTATTTATGCCTCAGGCAGGCAGCTAGCTTAGGGCAGTGCAATTTCTGATCATATTGATCCAGTTAAGGATTGAGATGTTTCGAAGCTGGGCTTCAGCTGCTGTAAGGACTGATCCATTTCCAGTACCCTTACTTTTGAAGTTTAGTCCTTCTAAATCCCATCCAAAATCCTCATGTGTTTACCACAGGCCCTCTTCGTTGGTGGACTATGAACTTTCAGAATCAACAGTCACAAAAGCAAAAGGCAGTTCCAAATTCCAGCTTCACTTTGCTCGGCTTCTTTCCCCTCCAGATTTTTTTGTCCTGTAATCCCTTGTTTTTGTAACTCTTGAATGCCTTCAAACAGATGTTAAATTTTTTTCAACTTGTCTAGTTCCTAGTGAGATCTATGATGGACATGGAACTTGTTTGAGCTGGAGCTTTTTGATGAAGGTTAGGCAGGGGCTGTTTGGAATTGACAGTGGGAAGAACTTCCCCTGCCCCAGCACTGAGTTTCTACTTGAGATGACTGCAAGGAAAAGAGAGTCTTAAGGGGCTGTCAGATTTTTGTCAGGACAAAAGTTAAAGGATATGTGCTGAGAAGAGGCTGAGAAAGTTGGAGAGTTTGGAGGAAGGGAGGGTCAATGTAAACTTTTTTCCCCCTTTTTTTCTTTAGGATGGATTTGTTGAACTAGATGACATCTAAGTTTACATATAATTTAAAATTCTAGAATTCTATTAAATAAGCTGGGCTTCCATTTAGGTTAATTTAGAAGTTTAATTAGAACTTAAAATTTCTCCTGTAGAGATAAGGAGGCTTATCATCATAAAGAACACTTCCAGGTTTTAATTTTAGCACAATAGCTTCCAGTTGTAAAACATTGAACCAGCTTCTTTCCGTAGTATACAATATGATTCTAAAATCTTAAGTCCAAAGGGAACCAGTTGCAATATTGTCTGCTAGGAATTTACTATTCTGTGGATCATTGTAAAGTGTACATTTATGGAAACTGCCTCATTTCTTTATATCTTATAGTTTATTATGATTTCATTATTTCTTATATACAGCCTACAGATTCTGGATCATTATCTACCCATGATGTTATGACCTCCACTCATCTAACTTCTCCTGGATCCTCAGACTCATTCTTTTCTGCCCCTTCTGTCCCCCAACTATGTTTCCCACTTCTCCCTCCATGCCATACTTTTCACTATGCTGTCTGTAATTCCTCTTCCATGGGGTCGGGGAGAAAGTTTCAATTATTCTCAGCCTTTCCACTGAATATCTCTTTTAATTATTGTCTTTAATTGAATCTAGGTCTCTCTTCCCCTGAAGCCTTCTTTTTCCTGGACATCTTGAACCGTCACATGAGGCTCATGACGTCTTTAGCCTGGTGTAAAATGTACAACACCTTGTGGCCAGGGCTGATTCACCATACACCATCCTGATTGCTTTCCAGGACTGCCTCTCATTCACATACTCACGTATTCCCATGCCAACAGTTTCCACCTGCACCAAGTCCTTCAGTCCATTTACCCATTTGCTTTTTACACTCACCACCTCTGTACCTCAACATTCTCACACCTCTCCATAGCAGGTATAGGCTTGATGACCCAGATCAGTAATCATTCTCTTCCAAATCCTTTTAATGTCCTCTATCTCTCTCATGTTGTGCCCATCTCCAAGCAACTGAACATCTCTGAGAAGAAAGTCAGTCATGTTGTGGAAGCCCACACCACAGACGTAAAAAGGACACACAAGATGGCCAGGTCATTTGATGCTATTCCTTTAGTATATTCACTTTCCTACTTCCCTGTTTCATACCTTTACCTATCATGGTTTGAGCTGTTCTTCCCTGCATGCCCCATACCTTGTAGTGAGAATAAACATAATCAGGAAAGAGCCATCTCATTTTCTTAGCACAAATCCTCAAGCCTGCCAACATTTATACCCAGACATTCCACTTTTACTCCTATTATCATAGGAAAAGTGGACCTTTCCCTTTCCAACCACAGCCCCTGGCTTATGTTCTAGATCCTCTTCCTTCTCGGGGATGTGGCTCTCACAGTAACACCCCTGCTCTTTTCCATCGTCATGTCTTCCTGCCACAGGGTCCTTTCCATTGCTATATAAGCACCCTGATTATCACCTGTCTTGAAAAACTTTCCTTTCAGAGGTTATGAACAGGAAGTTCATAGATGGGTACAAACAAACATCTTAAAATTTTTTTTTAATTTTTTTATTTATTTATGATAGTCACAGAGAGAGAGAGAGAGAGGCGCAGAGACACAGGCAGAGGGAGAAGCAGGCTCCATGCACCGGGAGCCCGACGTGGGATTCGATCCCGGGTCTCCAGAATCGCGCCCTGGGCCAAAGGCAGGCGCCAAACCTCTGCGCCACCCAGGGATCCCAACAAGCATCTTAAATATTTGATAAGATATTCAAGCCTACTTATAGAAAGCATAATGAAAATTAAAACTATACTGGGAGGTGGGTGGGGGGATGGAGTAACTGGGTGACGGGTACTGAGGAGGGCACCTGATGGGGTGCCCACCCTGCTCACACTGGGTGTTATACTGTATGTTGGCAAATCAAACTTAAATAAAAATAAGTGTAAAAAATTATATTCTTAAAAAAATTAAAACTACCTCATTAGCAAAGATAATATAAGTTTGAAAACACATAATACTGAGAAGCATATGAGAAGAAAGGGTATTTTCATACTGTGCTATTGAGAGTAAATGAGTACAACCTCAGTGGACTTCAATTTGACAGTATCTAGAACAATTATTAAATGTACCTGCCCTTTGACCCAGTCCCACTCCTCGAGTTAATCCTGTATTAGATCTGCCAGTGTTAGGGTGCCCCCAGGGCTTAGGATACCTTCTCTGTCTACATTCTCTTCCTAAGTGGTTTTAACCAGTTCTGTGTCTTTAAATATCTTTTATATGTCGGTGACTCAAGTTCAGTCTTCAGTTCAGAGACTGCTGTGCAGTCCAGACTAATTTATTTAAGCAGTCTATGTGGTAGTTTGATGGCATCTCAAACTTCAAGTAGCCCCAATAGAATTGATGTTCCTCTTCCCCAGTCCACTCCTGCCCTCATCCACCCTTTTTGCTTCCAATAAATGATTCCACTGTTCTCTGTTTCTCAGACCAGCAAACAACAATGATTTGTGACATATTTGAATACAATTAGTCCTGAACTTTTTACCTTCATTATTCTTTGGCTTTATTCCATTTGTAACTTATCTTAACTCAAAGACATTGAATTTGGTTCTCACTCTCAATTTCTGTTTCATACTTCTTGTTTGGACTTGAAACAGGTTCTCATCTTCCAGGTTCTAAGTTTATTTCCTCCTGACCATGGTTTTGACTTGTCATCTCTCCCCGCCTTGGCTACTTCTAGTTGCTTCTCCAAGTCCTGTTTGGTGACTTTTCTTCCTCTTGCCACCACCTTCCTTCAGCATTTTGGGCAAAACTCAGGGATGCTAACCAGTGAAGTGACTAACAGAGAAAACTTAGAATGTCGGTGTATTAATTTATGACTATGCCAAATGTAGGTGAAAGCTTATGTTAGCTGATCAGCATTGAGGAAGATTACTGGAAGCCATCTTATAATAAGAGTATTATTTGGTGAGCCTAGAAGCAAGCAAGGAAAGTTGGATGATTTTAATGGTAATATCTAGCTTGGTGTGGTTGACTCTATCATGCATATTCCTACTGGTTAAACTAGTCACTTTGTCTGTCATCTGCCCTACTAAAATGGAGAGTTTGTGATATCTTTTGTGCTCACCATTACATCCAGTGCTTAGCTCATGGATTAATTCTCCTACATTTCTCTGTCCTGGATGCTGCTACATGAACACTGTCTAGGTGTACTCTCTGACTCCCATTGTCTCTGTTCTCTGATAATTCTTTCTTTTATGTTGACACATTCTTATGAATTATTCAAACTAGAGTTGTATTCTCTCCACTTTGGGCCTTACATATTGTCTTTTAAAGTAACTTTTGAAAAAAATTGATCACAAACATTTGGGGTTGCGGTTTCACAGATTGATTGTGGGGTTCTGCCTCAATTTCACTTCTGTGTACTCCCTAAACTACTCCTAGGCCTAATTGTGCTTTCAGAAGCTAGAAGAGTAAAATGTCTGCTCATATCTATGGATTTCCACGTGCTAATCTTTGATTACCACAGATATTTAAGTATAAATGATTTAAGATGTTTCTAAAAATGTAATTGATCTTCAGGAATACAGATTTACCACCAAAAGAATGTACCACAAAATCTGAAGGCAATGTGAATATAGGTGACTTTTTTGACAAGTAAAACTAGAACAAAAAGCATAGGCATGACAATGAGCTAAATGTATGATATTTTGTAAGCCTGATAGGAATAGTTTAATAGAAGCACATGAAGACTACTAATTTACAAAAGATTTGAAGTTGCATTGTTGTTGCAACAATTATAATTGGGCTCCAATTACAATTACTATTATGATTAGGCTAATGGGATAAGGTGTTTTTTTTTTAATATGAGAGAAATTTATTCAAGGCTGTTCTTACCCTTCTTGTGTAAAAGAATCTGAGTAGTAAAGTATCACTACCTGCATATTCAGAACTCTTGCTGTACCTGAGAAGAAGACTGTCAACCCCTTGGAGCAGGGGATAATTGTTCAGACCAGGCTATAGCTTACCAACAGCCTATTACAGGTGAGTATATGTCTGAGACCAGGGGCCTCTCTTATTATATGCAGCGAAAACTCTTCAAATTCCTGTGGAGAACCAAATGCAAATTGACAGAGAAAGGCATATAGGACAGTCTTCTCCTGGGCCCAGATGAACAAGGACCACATGTGTTCATTGTCCACAGCGTTCCTAGAACCTAGCCAAGTGCCTGGCATAGGAGAAGTTCTTTTTTTTTTTTTTTTTTTTTTTTTTTTAAATTTTTTTTTAATTTTTATTTATTTGTGATAGTCACAGAGAGAGAGAGAATGAGGCAGAGACACAGGCAGAGGAGAAGCAGGCTCCATGCACCGGGAGCCCGACGTGGGATTCGATCCCGGGTCTCCAGGATCGCGCCCTGGGCCAAAGGCAGGCGCCAGACCACTGCGCCACCCAGGGATCCCCATAGGAGAAGTTCTTACGAACACTTAGTAAATAGTATGAATGTGATGACATTATGCATTTTAGAATTTGTATTTGTTATTTATTGCTGTATATCAAGTTTAGTGGCTTAGAGCATTTATTATCTTCCAGTTTCTGTGGGTAAGGAAAACAGGTGTGGCTTAGCTGGATCCTCTGGCCCTGGCTTTCTCACTGTGCAGCGGCAGTCATGTCAAGGTTCAGCTGGGAAGGATCCACTTTCTGGCTCACTCCCGTGATTGTTGATGGGATTCAGTTCTTCACTGGCTGTTGGATGAGGGCTCATTTGGTTCCTTGCCATATGAGTCTCTCCGTAGAACATTTCCCAACATGGCAACGTGCTCCATGAGAGTGAGGAAGTGAGAAGACAAGAAGTAGCATCAGGAAGAGAGAGAAAGCTAGTATTGTAGAATCCACAGCCTTTGGTAGCCTAATTATGGAAGTGACATCCCATCACTTGGGCCATATTCTACTCATTAGAAGCAAGTAATGAGGTCCAGCTCACATGCGGGGAGAGGGGATTGCACAGGGAATGAACACCAGGAGATAAGGATTATTGAGCCACTTTAGAAAGCTGCCTACCAGACCTGAGTTTTCTTTTTTTTTAAATGATGATATTCTCAGAAAAAGAATTTTAATTTTTATATGTCCTTTAAAAAACCATTTGAGGGCAGCCCTGGTGGCCCAGCGGTTTAGCGCTGCCTTCAGCCCAGGGTGTGATCCTGGAGACCTGGGATCAAGTCCCACATCGGGCTCCCTGCATGGAGTCTGCTTCCCCTCTGCCTGTGTCTCTGCCTCTCTCTCTCTGTCTCTCATGAATAAATAAATAAAATCTTAAAAATAAATAAATAAAAAATAAAAAAACATTTGAATTAGGTGTGCCATATTTGTTAAGAAACATCAGTTCATTTTTTTTTCTGAGGCAAAAAAAGCAAAGGTTAACACTGATAAAGAGGCACCTGCATTAAGCATATTTAAAAATATTTTCAGATTGTTACATTGTAATAAATAATGACTTTCTGAGTATTCAAAGACCCAAATAGAAGGGAGTGTATTGCAGCAAGCTTAATCAATGTTTAGTGATGATGGAATGTAAAATCGAAAAGCCAAGGATAGAAATCAAATTGCCTTTCTGCAGAAAGAGCCTCAACAATTGAAAAACTGCTCTATAAAACTAAAGAACAGCTTGATGATTTAGAAAATAGAAACTGCAGAAATATTCTGTAGTTCCTAGATATGTCCTCACTGCTTATTAGCTTGTCTGTTTGAGAGAGCAAAGAGGAAGGGCAACAAAAAGAGATTCAAATTAGTGAATTTTGCTCTGGCTCTGAGCCACACTGGCTTAGGACTATTAACTCTTCAGTATATCCTGGACTAAAAATAAATCTTCTGCCCTTTGATTTTCAAGTACTTTTCTGTCTATTCAAACTAAAACATAAATATATATTAATTTATATTTGGACTTATTTAATGGACTCTCAAATGAATGGGTTTTGATGTTCTGATATAGTAAAATTATCCATTATATCCATTCACACTAACATTATTGTTTTGAAACAACACAAACTAGTCACCTCAGCAACTTGTGTGACTTCAAGAATGCTAATTGGGTATGTATAGAACGAGGGATCAATGACAGACTGGCAACACTTCAGCAAAAGCCACTTCTAGATACTTAACCTATGACCAGGAAATGTCTTAGCCTAGCAATAGATTATTCTAATATTCCTAGCCAATAAAACTCATGCTATTAAGAGTCTTCAATAGATTTATTTGAGTTTACTATTATAGGAATGAAGATAGTAGAGGCATCTTATGTTCTTTTTATTTGCAACTCATTTCCTAGAAACAAAATGCTTAACTTCTGTAGGAATGCTTAAACCTGTGGTGAAGTTGGAAAGATCACAGGCTTTGCAATTCGGCAGACATCAGCCTCTGCCCAGTTCCTCGATAGCTGTGTGACCATGAGTACGTCACTTAACTTCCTTGAAAACTCAGTGTCCTCCTCTATAAAATGGGGAAATGATGGTGGTGGTGATGGTGATGATGATGATCACAACTAACATTTGTTAAGCTCTTGTTATATACCAAGCACTGTGTTATTTTTTATGTGCATTACTTTGTTTACTCCTCATAATAACCCTATGAGGTGTAAATCCTATATAGGTCACATCACCCACACACACACACACTCACAGGAATTCGTCCAGTCTGCCCAGTGCATGGGGATTTTACCATTTTCATCCTTACCTACCTCCACCCCAGAACCATCATCACAGATTTTGGCTAGACTCTGACTTTTAGTGAAAGATGCAAATTCCTTGTGAAAAGTGTAGAGCCCCACAGATTACTAGGGGCCATTTTTGCTTTCTGTACCATGTGGTTCTTTCCTGCTACTTGTTCTAAATGCTTTTTTCCCCATTCCTAATACTTTTCATTATATTGACTTCTTTAGGGTAAATAACCTTGAATTTATATGTTTTATTCTTATCTTTGGGTGGCATGTGTGAGTGTGTGTGTATGTATATATGCAGAATGATCATTGCTATTATAGATTGCTTTTATTAAACAAATTCAGTTGTTTTTGGTACAACAGCCAGGAGGGAATGGTGGAGATAGACCCATCAATCATTGGAATATGTCAGTTTCCTTCATCTCCTATTTACTATTCCCGATCTGGGGCTATTTTTTACATGAATCCAGAGTGTGTGCTTTTTCTAATATGTAGTTAACAATCTGAATGACACGTTCTTTATAGTACCACAATAATTCCGTCCATTACATCACTTAATTTATGGGAGTGCTAACACCAAAATCGATAAACATTATTTCTGAAATGTCAAGAGTGTTAATGGTGTGATTAAAAAAGAAAAAGATTCTAAAACCTCTCCACACAGAACCCTTTGATATACTGTTGTTGAGGTGCACCTATCCAAAGCTGTGATATGGAAGACTTAAATCATTAAGACTCCGTCAAGTTTAAAAATGTGTGTCGGCAGCTATTTTTAGCCACAAGAATCTTTTGTGCCATATTGTGGAATTCTGTTAGCAGAGAGAGGGAGAGACTATATGTCTCAGAGAAGATTGTCTCAGGTTGTTTTGAGACATATCAACAGTTGCTAAGGAACCGTCGCTAATGCTTCTGGGAAATCCTGTAATATTTCACTTAGAAATTTGGAGAAATTTTTATAGAGCAAAGCTTCTTAGACAAGGAAAGCATATAAGGAGTGATATTAGGGAACAGTTTCAAACTGGAAAAAGTATTTTAAAGTTTCCTAGAAGATTGAGTTTAAATGGAGATTCTTAGCACCATGTAATCGCCTCTTACAGAATCCTGGAAGCTTTCATTTACATCTGATTTTAGAACAAGTAGCATTTTAAAATCTGGTCACATTTCAGTTTATTTTCCATGATTGATGTTTTAAAATGGAGATTAGCATTTCTTTTCACACCAAGAATTAATTAACATGCTAGGATGGTGGTTCCATTGATTGTCTTATTTTTTAGTGAAAAGACTGTATTAATAGTCAACACTTAATAGGCACTGACTGTTTACTAGGTTCTACAGAGACATAGTCTTGGCATGTAATGGTTTTGTAATCCAAACAGTTTTCTCTGATTAACTGTGGCATTGTAGATAGGGAAGAGATTTTCACCAGCCACCTTAGCTGAGGCTTATGTTACTGAGGGAGTCAGGCTAGCATCCTAACACCATTTAGTGCATCATCCAAGGAGGACTACTGGGCTAATCATTTGCAGCAATCCAACATCTGATTAGCTATAGTCCACCTGGCCACATGGAGAAAGCTTGCTTCACATGGGAACATTTCTTCTAGACAGCTGATTTTAACTGTACAATTTAATCTGCATGCTTTATTACTTCCAGTCTTAATATTAGACTCTGGGGAAAGAGTAGCAGTAATTTGCTTTTTTCTCTTTCATTCCCAAATATTAAATGAACACCTATTATAAGTAAGGAGCTGTGTTAGCTCTGGGGTTCAGACACGATTAACACACAGTCTTTGCCCTTAGAACTTATATTCTGGTGGAGAGACAAATGTGCAAACAAGCCATTGTGGAACAGTAGGATAAGAGTCATCATGAAAGTGTATAGAGAGGTGGGTGAGGAACAAGTGCGTTTTCCTGTCCAGAAGAATGAGCAAAGGCCTCCTAAATGGAGCCTGAGTAGTTAGTCATACACATGGGTAAGGAGGAGGGGAGTAAAGGAAGCAAGCAGTGTGTGCAGGGTCCCCAAACCATGACCAGGAGCAGGAGTGAGAGATGAAGCAGGACAGGAGAACAGAGGCTTTATCATGGAAGGCTTGTTCTTTCAACATATACACTGTGATTCTCCAACTTCTTTTGAAATGATAGAGCCCCTGTGGTTTTGGTTAGAAGATTACTGAAGTGGGCCAATAGCATTAGGGATGGAGAAGTATAATACCAGGAGGAAAATGATGTTAGAGGGAAATATTAGGAGAGGAAATACGTAAAAATCAGTGAAGGAGCTGGTGGTGAGGGTGCTGGTTGAGGAAATAGAAATACATGGTCCAACTTTCCCCCAACACATGTGACTTCTTTTTGTCCTGTTCTCCAGCCGTAGGAGGCTGTCTCTACACCAGGCTGCTTCCCTCCATCTGGAACACTTTCCCACTTGGCCTGGTGATTCTTTCTGAGTTTTCATGGCAAGCCCTTTTGATGCCTCTGCTTTTCCCTATGTAGAATACCAACTGGAAACTGGTCAAAGATACTTAAGTGTAGTATCCTACTTAAGTGCAGCCTCTTCCACAGTAGTGGCTATATTTTGTTAATATTTGTGTAACATGCTTAAGCAGTGTGTAACTTTTGCATAACTAAGGGCTAATAAATGTTCATTGATGTGATCTGATAGGGTTTAAAAAACAAACAAACAAACAACTGCAGATCAGGTGCCAAGGACGGTAATAATTTAGAAAACTCCCAGATGTCAGATTATCACAGGAACAGAACAGGGCAATCCAGGTAACTTGTTTTGATATTGCCACTTGTTTTAGTGTCTGTTTACTTTGAGGTTTTCCCAAAAGCCAGAGAAGTGAGAGCCAAGGCAACCTTAGGCCATTTGACTGGACTCCGAATCCATAACATAGAAATGGTTCAAGGACCTGGTGCTGGCAACATAAGATGCAGACCTGCAAAAATACAGATACAAATAAGAAAAATTAATGATAGCAACAAATAAATACTAAGTGTCAAATAGATGATTCAGACTGATAAATGCTCAAGGAATATAGAGGCGGTACAGAAGGCCAATAGCCATTGAGTGCATAATCAGCAAATTCAGCATTAATTCCAAGTCTGAAGCCCTGACTTTGCACTCCCAATCAAAATATTCACCAAATAAAGGTTTTGCTAGTCTTTTGGTAAATGTATTAACAGAGAAGCTTGTATCAGAGTTGTTTTAAAGGTCATGCTTGAAGTAGGCCAAAATGTGATATTGATTAGTGCGTTTCTTCTTATGCCATAGAAGCAGAAGCTATAAGAGAAAATGTCTGTGATGGCTTGACTAGTACCCTCTCCCAAGTATTATAGAAAGAACAGAAGCATTCCTGGTGATTTTGTGCTTGTTTTAGCTGGAACCACCTAGTTCGACAAATTGTTGGTCATCACAAAGTCAATAATACAAACAATTACACGGAACATGTTTCGTTGTGAAGGTAAAGGTTCTTTGAGGAAAACTTAGAATTATTAATATGAGACACCTGGCTGTATACCAACCCGTTGAACAAAAATAATGGTTAAGAATATTGATTCAGTGCCAAACTGCTTGGATTCAAATTCTGGCTTTTCCAAACTCATTGTGAAGCTTGGAGCAAGGTACCAAGCCTCTCTATGCCTCAGTTCCCTCATCTGTAAAATAGTGACAGTACTTAATGGGGTTGTTACATCGATCAAATAAAATAATAAGTGTAAAATATTTAGGATAAGTCCTAGCACATAGTATGCAAACACAGGATAAATATTAGCTATTAGTGTTATTAATGATCCTAAGTTGATGATAAACATCGTCTTCATTAACGATTTTGGAATTCAATACAACCGTGTGGTTAGTATAGGACATAAGCTCAAATAACAAATAACATCATACTTATCTAGAGATACACTGATATTTTTTG
This sequence comes from Canis lupus dingo, assembly GCF_003254725.2. Taxonomy (NCBI): domain Eukaryota; kingdom Metazoa; phylum Chordata; class Mammalia; order Carnivora; family Canidae; genus Canis; species Canis lupus. The sequence goes on along the minus strand of NC_064245.1, from coordinate 25,157,454 downwards.
CCATCAGTCATCATTTGGTAGAGCATTTGGTCATTGTGGCTTTATGGAGATCTGTCACTGGGGTAAATAGCAACCATGTGGAGATTGCCCCAGGCTCTGGAAGGTAGATGGCATTCTTCAGGATTTCAAAGGCACATCAACTGTGCAGTTGCATAGGCATGAGTAGAACCGTACATGCCAGGATAACAATCAAGACATATTGTTCTTTCAGGTTTCAAAGAAAACAAGTCCCATGCTTAAGAAATTTAGTCACACCATCTCTGATACGGTCCTAAGAATAGCATTGTAATTTGTATGCCATATACTTGGTTTTAACAAGGCATTTGATTCTGTTAAGCACATTGGTAGGTTAGAAAATCCTGTGAAGGCAGACTGTATGGGGAAGTTTATAAGCAACATTTGTTTACTCTGTGAGGAAATGATGGTGGGAGTTATAGATGCAGACAGAGATAGCGAATGTATTTACAGTGACTAATAGCACCAAACAAGGCTGCATTCAGTACATTATCATTTGCTATCTGGTTCTTTGTTTGTTTGTTTGTTTGTTTTAAGATGCCCTTTGTTGCCTTCAAAGATTGTGATTCAGGTGTTTACATGAAGGTTAGGTCAGATAAGAATGCATCCAATATCTGCCATATGTAGATGGCAAAAGCAAATTATTATTTAGAATATAAACCACCTTATTACATATTGTCTGCATGCTGATGACTGCACATAGGTGGCTCACCATCAGAATTATAAATAACAGTGGTTGGGTTGGTTTGCTAAGCTGTGCATCACTTTGGTCATACTATCAATCCCCAGACAGAGAAAGCTGCCCTGAAATTTCTTGGGATCCCCTCTGAAAGTTAGAAGTTTTATCATTTTAGTGGCGTCATCTCTTGCCATCAATCCACAATAGCCAACAAAGAGAGATTTAGTGGTGGTGTGTCTAAGAGGCACTGTGATGGACAGCATTGGTCAGGAAATAGAAATCTATAACAGAGTTCCCCTTTCCAAAGATGAGGCAATAATACAGAGATTACACAGCAGAATTAATCAATAATAGCAAGTTATATAATAAGACAGCTCTAAAGAGATGCTATAAGCAGTATATGAAAAAATACAAGATCACTGATAAAGATTATAAGAAGAGTTTTATTGTGAGCTGAAATGTTTCTAGAAAGACTTCCTGAAATGAGGAGGCTTAAAGTTGTCTTTGAATATTTGGTAGATGGGGAGGGAGGTGAAGGATTATTCCAGGTAGAGGGATCAGCACAGAAGTGAGGAAACACAAGGAACTGAGAATAGAGAACAAACTCAATTGAGAACAAACTCAATTGAGAACAAACTCAATTGAACAAACTCTGAGAATAGAGAACAAACTCAATTGAAAAGAGTGTAAGATACATGAAGAGCTAGGTTTCTAAAACTAGGAACTGCATACCTTTGAGGATATGCTGTAGTAGGTCAAGGTGTGACAGGACACATCAGGATAACTGTGAGTTTCTAGAGTATGAGCAACAGAAGAACCTTTGTTGTTTTATTTGCTGCCGTATCTTTGGGGCTTAGAGTTGCTCCTGGCATACAGTGGGTACTCAGTGGAGACTTCACTCTTGTCTGTGATTTAGGGGTACTCTTGATAGAATATAAAGCTTGAAAAAATAGTTTGATGCCAGCTGGCAGGGAAACTGAATCGAGGGCCACACAGTTCACGCTTCATAGTTTTGGTTTTTTTTTTTTAAGGGTCGCAAATCCCTAGGCTTCAAGGATGTATGTGAACCCCTTGAATTGTAGGCAGAGACTTGTGTGCATTACGCATTATTCCAACGGGATTCCCATGGCCCAAAGGTTAAGCTTTGTTTAATAAGCTGTGAGTAATAAGGAATGATTTTGAGCAAGAGAATGACATAAAATTGGTAATTGAGGTGATGAATTGGGTATCTGTGCAGGGTGAGGGAGTGGAGGGGCTGGAGCAAAGGAAACCAGGCAGGAGGCTGTGGCAGCCTGGAGGGAAAGAGGTAGTGTGTGGGACTGGACTGCCTTCAAGGGGATAGAGGAAGGGAGGGTGGGGTGGGTAAAGAAAAGCTACGCTTTGGTGGATGCTGACAAAATGTTTGTGAGAAGATAGGGAGATGCAAGGTGGTGAAGTGAGAATCAGTTTCCAAAGGGGGAAAAAAAAAAATCAATCAGTATTTATTTATTCAAGCCTCTTGAGTCTTCACCACTTTGATGTAAGGCTTTTGTATAAAGACTATTATTTTCACAATGAGAGCTTAGCTTTTCCTTGCAAGCCCTGATTGGAAAGATTGGGATGCCTCCCTCTCCCCCGACCCCCAACATGTTAAAAATAAGGACATCAGAGCATTGTAAGCTGCAAATTCACACGAATGCCAAAATTCAAATAGGTTTTTTTTTTTTTTTAATTTCTGATTTCAAATTTCTGGTTAAATTCATTGAACACCTTTAAACATTTTGGATCCTTCTGTTTTTGCAGGTGTTTAGTCGACCAGTTGAATAATTAAGCTCTTTTACTGTCTTAGTGTCACACACTCTCACCTCAAGAGATTTCAAATTTTGTAAATAGTTCAAAAACAAGAGTCCCTCACTGTCTTCAGTGCAAACTAGTTTGGGTTGATCATATTTAATGAGATAATGTTAGAATCCTGAAAAATCACATTTCCAGCTGACCATATAGTCAAAAAATAAGATCTCGTACCTTCCTCTCAGGTGCTATAAAGATTTGGGGACTGTCACACTATGGGAATACTCACATTTGCCCTTGATCACCTGAGTCAGTAGGGAAAATGTACCTCTAGGCCCTAAGTGAACCCTACCCAACTTTTGCAGTTTATCACATCTGGAAGGCAGAGGACAAGGGGGAACTCTGAAAAGGAGACACTTGTATTCAAAGGTAAAAGTATCTTGCTGTCCAGGCAGATTCCAAGTTAATCCATCGGCCACAGGTGATCTCAAAACCAAAATGGCCTTGACCTCATTATCTGATGGTGAACATGGCCTCGGCAGAGCCACCTTCAGGCCCCTGCTGCTGTTGTCTCTGCTGAAGCCCTTTTCAGATGGCCTGAGGCCTTCCTTGCAGGTATGCACAGGGCATAGGGCAGGTCTATTAAAGTAAGCTTCACGCCTACTGGGTGATGGATGGCTCTCTGGTGGTCTCTGGTGGTCAATGTTATATATGCTTTCAGAGGGAACAGCTGAATACTTGACTCCATCAGACTGCAGACAAAACCAAATATTTGTACAAATATACCCAAACTCTCTGGTATGGACCTAAGTCCAGTAACAGCTAAGTCTAGTTGTTAACTCAGAAGGATCATAGTGTCACATATGGATGACATAGATTAGCATCTTAAAGTGAGCTCTCCAAATAATATTTAATCTCTGTCTCCCTCCCTCCCATCCCACCCTCCCTTTACCACCAACAAAAACTCAGTTTCCCCAGTAGTGCTCCTAACAGGCAATTCTCAAGATACATCTGAGTTCATGTCTGTGGGTCTGTATAATTTATTGTTAACTATTTGATAACCAGGTCTCCATAGATCTGAACGCTAAACCTCTTAATTATCACAGTTACAAATGTCCATTTTGGCAATTTGCTGTTCTTCCAATTAGTGAATTGGACATACTGAGTTGTTACACCGAAGAGAACTGTGGTGTGCACCTCAACATACACATGACTGTGCTGGATGTTACTAAGTACATGTGGGTTCTTTTTAATTCTTGGTATGGTGTGTGTAATCAGTGGCATAGACATCATCCATTAGTCAGTTCAGTCTTCCCTGAAGTATTAGTATGCTAAACAATCCTATTACCAAAGCATTATTTTGATACTTTATTAAAAGTCCTACAGCTCTAGCATCGCTATACTCAAACATAGCTTTATGCAATTAGGATTATAATGGAAGCTTTATTACAATGATATACAACTTGTATCATTCTAATAAAAGTTCCTGTACATAGCAATGCTTTAATAACGTTGTTTCTGTAACAGTGATTCCTTAGTAATGGAGCTTCTCTCATGGCAACTTCATTATTAGGAAATGATTTCAGTAATAGAAATGCAAATAAAGATTTTGAGAGGAGGGTTTTATGCATGGCTCTATTACTGACCTGCTATCTTTTCATGCGTTACATCTAATCATTATAAAACTACCATGTAGATTATAGTTATGCTTATTACTATCCTGTTACATTTTAGCATTTGTGTCCTTCCAAATTATTGAAATTAACTGCCATTTTAAAATAAAATTCAAGGGTTAAAGTAATTTAAATTTTAATTAAATTTTGTTCCTAAGCATTACAAATGTTTCACAAAACCTCTAATTTTTATTGTACCAGAGACTGAATCCAGTTGCATTCAAACTGGAGTGTATGTAACCCTCGGGTGTATGTGAAGACTTCCCAAAGGGTGTGTGCGTATGGAGAATTTTAAAGGAATTAATTTCCAGATCTTCCACTTCCATATGCACCCTCTCATAAAATCCATCTGTCTAAAAAGGCACTTGTGGCCAAGATTTTCCTTTCCCACTTTCCCTCTTTGCCTTTCTGTCTCTGTGCAAAACAAAGGCATCGTCCCTCACACCCATCCCAAGCCCTTACCATGGTGCATTGCTCAGCCAGGGCACTAAGGAACACTTGGACACCCCCTTTATTCTAGCCCCCCTCTTCTGTCCTTAATCTCTATTTTTAAGAGTTGAGTCGTTCAGGACAGTGGTTAAGTGACTGGACCGTGGAACCAGAGTCAGTGTGCAGATCCAGGCTCTGTGACCTTGAGGAGCTTTCTCTACCTTAGTTTCTGTGTCTATAAAACAGGGTTAATAATAGTAGGGTGTTGTGAGGATTAAGTGGCTTCATACCTGTATAAAAAAAGTATGACCTGTAGTATATACTAAGTGATGCTATTATGATTTCCAGAAATATTTCACTTTTTATATTTATTTGTTACCAAATTTTATAACATATTTAGTTTTGATGAACTGATTACTATTAATAATTATAATGAAAACTCAGTTGTCTTAGTTAATTTAACACAGAGCAAAATGGTTAGAGGAAATTTTGGAAAGTGAATTTCTTTCTATTTTTTGTTTACAAGAATATGATCAATAAAAAGCTTTTAAGCATAAAATATACATTAGGATAAAGTTCTTTGACAGGAGCAGAATGGAGATAATTCAAGGAGAAAAATGTAAAATATCCAGTTGTTCATATATTTTTAAAATGAATGATAGTGGGTATCATAATGCTGTGGCATTTATTTCCAATTGAATACATTTAAGAGAGTGACATAATAATATTATTTACAACTGTATATGTATAAAAGCATGTATTTAAAATGGTCAGTATTTATAATATACCAGAAATTACACCCTTTTTAACTATTTAAGGAAAAATTTAGAAGTCAACTTCTGTTCCTGGGTGTGTGTGTGTGTGTTTAAGATTCATTTATTTATTTTAGAGAAGGGCAGAGGGACCGAGGGAAAGAGGATCTTAAGCAGACTCTGAGCTGAGCACAGAGCCTAACTCACGGCTCCGTCTCATGACTCTCTGATCACGATCTAAGCTGAAACCAAGAGATGGACATTTAACCAACTGCATCAACGAGGTGCCCCAATTGATACATATTTTTAAAGTGTAGGTGTGTATAAACAAAAATGCTCAAAGACTTTGGAATAAAATGCTGACTTAGAGGAGTGAAGATGCAAGTGAAAGTACTGGCATAAATCACCTTTTTGTTTTCTGAGTACCAGGTGTTAAGAATATTATCTTCTTTATCAAGTTGGGAAACTAAGCAAAATTCTAGAATGCTGAGGCTTCCCTAGTGGAAAGTTGGTTTGGCTCTGTGAACGACCTCGGCTGAGTATCTCCAACGCTTCACAGAGAAGGTCAGTGCATGGACAACCCCATGCCCTCTCAGCCTGATTACTGTACGTGCATTGCCTGGGAGAGAGCCCTTGCCCTTGACGGGGAGCTAGATTTGTCCTGTGATCTGTCTGTAGGTGGGCCACTCTCAGAGTGGATCTTGTCCTGAGGCCAAAATGGGGAGGCTGTTCTAGATGAGTGCTGAGAGTTTTACATCGTGTTGGAAAAGCAGCTGTTCCTACTTCTAAAGGAGCACCAGCTAGGACAAAAAGAAAAGAAAAGAAAAGAAAAGAAAAGAAAAGAAAAGAAAAGAAAAGAAAAGAAAAGAAAAGAAAAGAAAAAAGAGAAGAGAAGAGAAGAGAAGAGAAGAGAAGAGAGGAAGAGGAAGGGGAAGGGGAAGGGGAAGGGAGAAGAGAAAGAAAAGAAAAGAAAAGAAAAGAATAGGCCTCATGAGGAACATGCTAAAAAGAGTGTTTTCAACATAAAAAAAAAAAAAGCGTTGAAGAAAATTCACATTCCCTCAGGTGTGTTTGCTGCCAATTATACTTACATCTGTTTGACATTCTTATCTCATGCCATGCCGCAAGATGAAAGTTTGGATATCACTTTCTTGGTGGGTAGGTTTCATGTGAGCATATCCATAGTTGTAATCATAATGAATAGACAGTGTTGGGTGCTGGTTTTTACACTTAACATTATTTTCCAGGCCTTTGCCAAGGAAAGTCAAGAGCTTTTAGAGGAGTGATATGATAATACTATAGCCATATTTATACCGACTGCCACAGAATCTGAGGAGAGCATGAGCTTTAGTTAATGTGATTTGTTATGGCCTATTTTCATGGCCCTCTGACACTCAGGTGTCTCCTGCTGGAAACTCAGGTCAGATAATGCAAGCATGCTCTGAGAGATGGAAGCTTTGGCATAGCTTTCTGAGAAGTTGGTGACCCTACCCCAGCCAATCTGGAAAGCAGCAGCAGGGACATAATGTGTTTATTAGCATTTGAGAGAGTCACCCAACCCTACTCTGAGCTCTAACCCTTCTCCATATGTTTGTTCTCCTGCCTCAAATCAGTAATTCCCAAGGGTTGCATCCTATGGCCAAGTCAGAAGTGGCATAAAGCCAAATCTAGTTGCCTGGAGTCTTCATAAAGTCTGTGTGATGTTTGTGTGAAATATTTCTGTGGAGGATTTAATTCTAACATGAAGATAGTGCTACTTAAAACAGTGAGGGACTAGTCAAGTAGTTTATATTGGTTGCAATATACATTAGTTTAATAATTTTGGAGGGAAATGTGATAATACAGATCAACAGCCATATAGATATCCCCACTGTTTTTACTTATTCCTGAAATGTTATTTTAAGGAAATAATCCACAATTTGTACCACACACACACACACACACACATATACAATGTATAATAGTATAAAACTGGAAAGGGTTCTAAATATCTGATGGGGGTATAATGGTAAAGTCTGTTATATTAGCCAGATGGAATATTATGTGACTAAAAGAAAGTTACAAGGAGTATATAAAATACAGAAAAGTATATATTAAATGACGTTAAGAGCTAAAAAGAAAAAAAACAAATCACAAAATGATATATTCACTGTGTACATAACTATGAAAGATAAGTAGGTAGATAGCAATAAAATTGGGAAGAAATCAACCTTTAAGAGAAAGGAAAAACAAAAACTCAAGGATGACCTAGTCTGAAGCGATAATCAGATTTGTTGACTTCGCTGGTGTGAAGAGATGTGTGAGAGAATAACAGTGATCTCTGAGCTCAGCCTTGACTTCATGTGTGAAGCCTGCTTGGATTTCCTGGTACTGGTTTTCTTTTTCAGTTTTAGGCTCTCTTTTTTTCATAGACTTTCTTGTCTAGAAACTACTGAACTAGATCCAAGCTATAAAAATCAGTTCTTAAAATTCCAGTAGAAGTTACTATGGAGAAATGAAAAAAATGGATTTGGTTGGGAAGTGGGATTAGAATGTACATTTTTTTTATCCTAACATTGCTTACATTTTTAATAAAATATCTTTAAAAATAAGTATCTGCCATCATTGCCCATACTACTTGCTTGCAAAATACCAGGAATACAATTGTTTTCTGAAGAAAGTCTGTTGTTTCAGTTTTATATGGAAGAATGTAATTTCTTAATACTCTAGCATATTGGTAGCATTGTTTTTGTTACCTTGTTTCAAATAATTACTGATCTAAAAAGTGGGAGCATTATCTCATAGTAGCTAAATTTTTATATATCTTTGCCTAACATTTTTCATTATTAAACACGTAATAACAGATTTGTAACGGATTTATCACATCCTTAGGAATTTTCTTCACAGAGTCTCTTTTGAGAGATCTTCTAAAGAGAAAAACTAATTTTAACTTAAATCCCTGGGAAATCTGCTTCTGGGAATAAAAAAGGATCTTTTATTACGAAAGTTGGATAAGAAGCAGGAAGGAAATACATAACTGTTAGTTGTAAACTAGGGTGCTTTTATTAGGAATTTATATTGATTATATTTATCTGAAGAGAGCATTTTGATATTTTTTTAAAAAGTCATCTTGAAGATTCATCTGTATGCCTTTTCATTGCATTAAAATAGTATTTGGCACCATTCTAAAAAGTAATTATACTAACAGACTGCTATTTTATTTTGTGTTGCTCATAAAACATCTTCCTGTATGATAGTTCCTAGACATTAATATCTGATTATCAGTGAACTAGGTTGTTTGTGAGTTTGTTCTTGAAAATCCTTGAATTTTATGATTGCTGATTCACCTCTCTATTATACCCCAACATACCTAAGCTCTAAAATAGTGTCACTGTTTTAGTGAGTAGCTCAGAAATAGACTTAGTGAGCCAGAAATTGTCACCATTATGTAATAGAGTGGAAGAAAAAAAAAAAGAATTAATACTTGGAAAGAACAAGCTCCCAATTGTTTTCCTTTAAGACAAAAATAGAATAAATGTAATGCCTGCAAGTTCTTTCATGCCGAAGTGCTGCGTTTAGTCCTTAGCAGGCTTGGCAATGGCAGGGAAAGACTACGCTGTGTTCTGGAATCTGGACGTGAGCTCCATCATTTCTGGGTGCTATGACCTTGGAAAAGCCACCCCTCTGAGCAATTTTCTACCAGTTGGTTGGAGGCGGAATGAAGGCTCTGTCTGGCTCTCCTGACACTTAGGCGTTTGCCTAGAGAGAGACGGACTGAGAGTGTCCTCTACCGATACCACTACTCATCAGGTATTTTAAAAAAATGGATGTTTCCACCAGAATGGAACATTCTTAATAAAAACGTTGACGTGGAACATAACAAGGCTTTTAAACAGAGACTTAGAGTCCTTTTTGTCTTCATTTAAATCTGTTGTATTTTTCTTTCTGTGACGCTATATAAAAATCTCATCAATATACAAAATCATTCTGAGCCTCAGATTTTCTCATTTTCTCTGGATGAGAGCTTTGATTAGCTTTTTACAAGTTCTTCATTAGTAATTGGCTGGCTCTTTTGTTTTTGTTTTTGGCTGTTGTCTCTAATAAGTTTCTGTTCTATCAAAGAATTCTTTGAGGATGGTCTGAAATATGCTAGTCTGTGTCATGTTACAGATATTACAATTTAATGTTCTTTATAAAATGCAACCAACAAGTGCTATCAGGATTAAATGTTCAGTTCTTCTTTTTGATGCTGGTGGCTGGGATGGGTTGTTCAGTCTTCTCATCATGCCTGACCTAGCTGTGCAGCCGTTCCTGTTTAATTAATAGACATTTACATAAGCTCTTTTTCCCCCAGCAAGCTTCATAATGGTCTTGTTGGTTATCTCCTTTCACCCTGTGAAGTATCAGCAGTGCTATTTCTAGTTTGCATATCAAAATACGGAGAGATTAAATAATGTACAACAAATTGATAACTGAATAAGTTTAGGAACTCAGAATTCTGACATATTAATGGTGTTGCTTAAAGCAACAACCCATATAGAGTCTATAAATATATTCAGACTCTGCTTTCTAATGCAGGAGTTGGAGTTGGGACTGTCAGCAGCCCGGGGAGGGAGCCCTTTGTAGATGTTTGCAGGAGTGGGAGAATTAGTTTCTGGACTCCCTCTGGAGCCATGAAAGGAAAGTTTTTGTTAGCAGAGGAAGTGGTGTCTAAGAACTATTGCTGTGATGTTTGTAATTTTTAATAAAAATTCTGGGAAGCCTGGTGACTTCTGTGCAGCATGTGAATTTGAAGAACTCTCCTTTTTATTTTTAAATCTACTTTTCCGAACGCCTTTAGAGTTTTACTCCCAATTAACTGGCCACAAAATGCCGACAGGTGCAGCTTGAGCAAAGCGTAGCTTCTTCACTGATCTCCTTCTGCCTGTCCAAGAAACAAGGAGAAACTTGCTGACCTTTCAGGGTACTTGGGCAAGGTGCCCATTTCTTTCCCACATGTATCTATTTTTAAATATACTCTCATTGTCTTTGTATCTGCATCTTCACACACTACTGGGGATAGATGTCTGTCCTGGGATATTTCTTTCCTCCCCTTGTTTTTCCTCCCCTGTCTCTTTTCAAAACTACACAAGAGGATTGCTTGTACTTCAAACCTGGCTTCTTTATCTTATGTAGGTGTTGATCACTTCCAGAGAATCCTTTGGATCTTACAGGGATCGCTTCATTTATTTAATAATGTCACCAACACAATAAAAAAATAGGCACTTTTCTTCTCTAACTTTACCAGACTTCTCAATCTTTTTTTTTTTAAGATTTTATTTATTTATTCATGAGAATACACAGAGAGGAAAGAGAGAGAGAGAGAGAGAGAGAGAGAGAGAGGCAGAGACACAGGCAGAGGGAGAAGCAGGCTCCATGCAGGGAGCCCGACATGGGACTCGATCCCGGGTCTCCAGGATCAGGCCCTGGGCGGAAGGTGGTGCTAAACCACTGAGCCACCCAGGCTGCCCCAGACTTCTCGATCTTACTTAATAGATGGAAGTCTGTGTGTCCATCACTGAACTCCCTTCCCACAAAGCTTAGAGTAATCTCGTTCTGTCTTAGGGCCTACAGCCACAGGTTTGTCTTTCCTGCCTCTAGTCCTTCCCTCTCTTTAAGTCCTGGACGGGATGAAGCGCCATGACTTCAGGAAGTCTTTGTTTCCCCTCCTCCTGCCAATCAGAACTGACCTCTCCTTTCTCTGAATTCCCATACTCCTGGATTGGTACCTCTTGAGCGGTATGTGATCTGTCGTGTATTATAGTAATTTCTGTAACCCTTGAATTGTGGATGTTCTAATGACTGGGAGAGAGGAGGAGTGGAGAGGAGATGTCCTGTTCCAATTGACTCCAGGTCCCTCTTAGCTCATAAAAATATATACCCCATGTACAGTCTGGCGTTTCCAACTGCACTGCACTCAACACAGTGTTATGGAAACCCCTCACAGTACAACAAGCATTAGGGTTGTAGGGTGAAAATAGTAGTTGAGGAGGCATCAGGATCTTACCATGAGAACAAAGAATCTTTTCATCCATGGGTCCTCAGGCCTGGGTTGCCTCTCATTTATTGGTGAGCCCATCTTTGGCCTCTAGCACCTGCAGGCTGTCCTCAGGATACCCTCCATCTCACAGTGGGGGAACATCTCATTCTCTCCCAGTGCCACTGAGATCCCTACAGTCCTCTCTGAAGTGGGAAGCCTCTTCGTGTCTCTTCTCCAAATGATGAAAGAAAAATCACTCCCATAGAGGGTGTCTTTCTGCCAGCTTTTCTGGTTTCTGCTCATGAGTCCTACTACTTACTCACCCCCCACCATCAGGCCAAATGACATTTCAATTCTCCCTAGAGACTTCTTTTTCCATTCTCTTTAGAAATCCTAAGTGGAAGGGAGTGAGTGGTGAAAGACTTATTGGAATTCTCTCTCCTAGAGATGCAGACCAGGACTTTTAGTATTGGGGGTGCAGCTGGACTGTAAACCTCAGGAGTGGAGATAATGAGATGTTATTTTATATCTTTCTAGTATCTAAAACTAGACTATAAACTCCATGAGATCAGATTGTGCTTCTATCTTGAGTATGCTTATATCTCCAGTGCCCAGAACAGTGCCCGGCATACAGAATTGTGCTCCATAAATATTGCTTTGAGTAAATGAATAGGTGGATAGAAGGATAGGTGGATGAATGTTTAGCATGGAGTCTTACCCACAATAGGTACTCAGTGATATTTATTGAATGCATTTGTGAAAAACGCATGAATATAGGTGTGAGTTAAGTAGAAATTCGTGAGTCTGTTATATATTTCATATATTTTAGTAGTGTTTCTTAGTTTCTTAGTCTGGCTAACACGTGTCAGGGGGATACTGTGGTGTAGTGGTGGTAGGCCAACTCAGAGAATTAAAATATGTATCATGGATGCCTGGGTGGCTCAGTGGTTGAGCGTCTGCCTTCGGCTCAGGGTGTGATCCCAGGATCCAGGATCGAGTCCCGCGTCAGGCTCCCTGCAAGGAGCCTGCTTCTCCCTCTGCCTGTGTCTTTTCCTCTCTTTCTCTGTGTCTTTCATGAATAAATAAATGAATCTTAAAATAAAATATGTATCATGCATGGTACATCAATTTTTTTGGTAGTGTTATAGGATATTATTTTTTATGGAAGCCAATAGATTGATTTTAGAATATATTGCGTGGTTGGCATAATTGTTTTTTTTTTTAAAGATCCATTTATTTATTTGAGAGAGAGAGAGTGAGCAGAGGGAGGGGCAGCGGAAGAGAGAGAATCCTGAAGCAGACTCCCGCTGAGCACAGAGCCTGACGTGACACAAGGCTTGATCCCAGGACTCTGAGACCATGACCTAAGCCAAAATCAAGAGTCAGCCACTCAACTGACTGAGCCACCCAGGCACCCTAGTTGATACAAGTTTTTACATGGAGAGTTATTCCTAACTATGCCTTTAGACCCTCTCCTTTGTTCTTAGATGCACTTTGGAAGAAATATTTGGGAAAACAGATATTGAGATTCTAATCTTATCTGGAGACTCATAATAAATGTACAGAATGTGCTGCCCCTGGTTTTGTAACAATGGCAGAAAATGTTTCTTTTCCTTTAACATCCCCACAGTGGCATCAGGGGCCACTGGTGCATTGCACACGAATGTCCCCCTTTATAGAACAGGCTGCATGTGCCAATAATTTCCTTGGGCACAGTAGCATGTATTCGTCTCTGCAGTAATTCCACTAGTATTTACTGAGTGCCTATTAGGTGAAAGGCACTGTTATGGATGCTGAGATTAAAATAGTAATCAGAATACTTCCTCTGCCCTCAAGGAATTACAGTATAGTAACAGAAGACTCCTATAAAGAGTCAATTCCCTGTGCAGAATGGTGTGGAGTTAAACAGTAGGCTTGAGCAGGAGGTGCAGTGGAAATACAGAGGGAGGGACCTGATGCAGGACTGGCTAAAGGAAAGCTGAGATCTGTAGGAGAGAAATGGGCATTAGTAGGTGAGAAGGGTGGGAGGGTCTCCCAGACAGAACCTCGTGTGCAAAGGTTTGGAGGTAAGAAAAATAGTGTGTTTGGAGAACAGTAAGTAGTTTAATGGTAAACTGTACATAAATACAAGTAAATATCTAGTTTTCTAATTCAGAATAGGATTTGTAAACATTAAAATGATAAAAGAAATAAAAGAAACAATATAGATTTCATTTTCTAATATTACATTCCACGTGTAAATCATCACAAACAAAACTTAAAGACAATGAACAATCTAGAAATTTAAAGTATTTTGACTATTTCAGCATCTTTTATGGGAGCTGGTGTTTATCTACACTACATTACTCACGTTTTAACCAGTGCATGAGTCACAGTGATGGTTGAGTGAATGAAAAGAATTAGTGTCCTCAAAAGGTACAAAAGAGCTAATACACATTAATAAGAAAACCCCTGCAAAACCTCATTGGACAAATAGTCAAAGAAAACAGGAACAGACATTTCAACTTGGGAGTCATCCTTGGCTTTTTCTTTTTTCTCATACAGTATATTGAGTCCTTTAGCAAACCTTGTTGGCTCTACTTTCAAAATAAACCTTGAACTGACCATTCTCCCCCACCCACACTACTAGCATCTAGTACAGGCCACCATCGCATCTGAGCCACACACCACCTCATCGCTGCTCTTCTGCTTCTGCTTCTACAATATCAAGACTAGTATTTTAAACGTAAATCAGAATATGTCACTTTCTTCAAAATCTACCCAAAGTCTCCCCATCACACTCAGGAAAAAACTCCAAATCTTTTCCATGCCTTATAAGGCCTTACATGATCTTGCCTTTTGTTTACCTCTCCATTCTTACTGTTGCCATTGTTGCCCTTCATTTCACCTGGCCATATTCATCTTCATACTATTTTTCGAACACTCCAAGCACTGTCCCTCCGTGGGATCTGAAGGTCTTTGCGCTTGTTTTTCCCAAGCTGAAAATACTCATTTCCCAAAGAGTTAACAGGGCTTGCTCTTTACTTGGTCAACTTTCTGCTCAAATGTTACCTCTGTGAAGGAGCCTATTCTCACCAACTTGTCGAAAATAGCATGCCTCCCTATCATTCTCTATATGTTAATTTTTTCCCTCTTACCCCTTTGACCCTTTCTGTCTTCCTCTGCAAAAAGCATATAAAAAGAGTAAAAGATGTAGACCCAGAAAATTCCTGACCATTTGAGTATGGAGTTGGAATTCCTCTTTTTCCCTCCCCACCCCTAGGCATCAGAAAAAAACATATGTAAACTGCTCTGGAAGAATGCACTTGTAATCCTAGGCCTCAAAGAATTACTGTATTTATAGTTCTCCTAATAGGTCACCATTTCAAAAGTATAGAACTTAAAACAAGTCACTAAAAGTGAGAGCTAGCAAAAGCAACAAACTGTAGTATCAGATGCTCAAATTCATATGTTAAAATTTTTGGTGCAAAAATACAAAATAAATATGTTGACTATAATTATTAAAATGGAAGAAAATATTGACGTATAATACAGGAAGAAGAGACTATCAAATTTAATAAACAATCAAGTAGAACTTTTAGAAAGGAAAGAATCTAATTAGAAGGCCTAAAAAGCAAATATAAAGAAGCATTAATGTGTTAGAAAAAGACTCTAAAGAAATTATACACATTGTACCAAAAATTGAGAGAAACATGGTAAATATAACAGGTTAAGAGATGCTAGGGAGAGAAGACGACAAATACATGTCTAATAGGAACTCCAGAAGGAGGAACTTGAGGGAATGAAACAGAATGAATATTTAAATAGCTGATAACTGAGAATTTTCCAGGATTGTTGAAAGGACTCTGATACTCAGATTCAGGAAGTTCAGTGACTCCAAGCAAGATAAATGAAAAGGAATCCACACGTGTATATAGTAAAACACCAAAGAGAAAGAGAAAATCTTAAAACTAGTGACAATTAGACCTGATAGTTCGCTTCCAAACAGGAAAAAAAAAGGAGACCAGGAGAAAAATGGGATAATATATTCAAAGTCCTGAGGGAATATAATTGTAAACTAAAATTTTATACCTACAAAAACTTATTTTTCCAAAATAAGGGCAAGATAAAGCATTATCAGTATGAGACATTGGGGCACCTAGGTGGCTCAGTGGTTGAGCATCTGCCTTTGGCTCAGGTCATTATCTGGGAGTCCTGGGATGGAGTCCTGCGTCAGGCTCCCCGCAGGGAGCCTACTTCTCCCTCTGCCTATGTCTCTGCCTCTCTCGTGTGTCTCTCATGAATAAATAATAAATAAAATCTTTAAAAAAAAACCCAATATGAGACATTTACTACCTACAGATCTATAGTAAGGGGTGTTTTGAGGGACATACTTCAGTGATAAAGAAAATGACCCCAGAGTGAATTTTTGAGTTACAGGGAAAAAATGGGAAGCAAAAGTCAAATGTGAGTAAATCTCAAACACTGGGTTCAAAACCTTAATAATAGTTCATTTATGGGATTAAAAAACAAAAGACACAACTGAAATACTGGACAACAGTAGTACAGAAATCAGGATGGAGTGATCAGAGTAAAACATCCCAGAGTACTTGAATTATTTAGGAAAAAACAAATATACTGAGTAACTATATTTTATTAAGTAAAACATTTACTTAAAGTTTATGAGATAATTTCAAATTAAAAGAAAGAGAGAAAACAATGAGAAAAATCTTGAGCTTACACTCAATCCAAAGGAAAGCAACAGAGAAGGAAAAATGAAAAGCAAAAGAAACATTAAAAATAAAGGAAAATGTCTAAAATAAGGGGCACCTGGGTGGCTCAGTCAGTTAAGCATCTGACTCTTGATTTTGGCTCAGGTCATGAGTCATGGTCATGAGATGGACCCCTGCATCTGGCTCTGCACTAGGCGTGGAGTCTGCGTCAGTTTCTCTGCCTCTCCCTCTGCTCCTCCCCACCCTCCACCCCTCTGCGCACACACACGCTGTCTTTTCTCTCTCTCAAAATAAAAGTCTAAAATAAGATGGAAAAAATTAAAGTAAATGATATCAGTAATCATAAAGCCTGTAAGTGAAATAAACACTCCATTTAGGAGATTGATTATAAAGATGGATTTCTTAAAAATCAGCCAATGTTATTTTTATAGGAAACATATCAAACATGAGGATACACATTGAAAGGCAAATAATTCTTTTAAATGCATAAGGTAAATAGAAGGCTGGTGCAGCTATATTTTTGTCTAAAGTCCTTTCTGGGGGGCAGAAAGCATGATCAGAGATAAATATGATCACTTTGTATTAAAGGTTCATTCCTTAGGAAAATATTTGCATTTAAATAAAGCAGCTTCAGGATATATAGAGCAAGAATCGACAAACTACAAACAGAAATGGACAAACCAGCTCCTATAGAGGAGATTTAAGCTTCTTTTAGAAATTCATGGATCAGGTGGATAGGAATCTAGAAACTGTGGACAACACGATGACCTAGCTTGATCTAGTGACACCTGGGAAGCACTCTAGCCAACACCTCGTGATTACATATTCTTTTTTTTTTTTTTAAGATTTTATTTATTTATTTGAGAGAGAGGGAGGGAGGGAGACAGAGTTAGCAACTAAAATAGCACAAGTTGGGGGGAGAGGAAGAAGCAGGCTCCTCGATGAGCAGGGACCCGGATGTGGGGCTCGATCTCAGGACCCTGGGATCATGACCTGAGCTGAAGGCAGATGCTTAGCTGACTGAGCCAGGTGTCCCTAGATATTCTTTATACATATTCTTAAACACCCATGGAACATTTAAAAATTAAGAACAACAAAATAAATCCAAACAAAATTATATGTAGGGCAAAAATAAAATTAAGTAACAGAAATCCATAAGACAGAAGACAAAGAAACTTCAAGAACACTAACAAAAAACATATGGCAGGGAGTGGCATGCAGTAGGCACTCGATAAATAACTCTCTTCAGTGAGTAAAAAGCAATAGAAGACTACATGTGTGTACCTGCAAAAGTTTGAAGTTCACCAAATAGTGATTCAATCTGAGTCGGGCAATTCTAGGTTATCTTGCTTTTACTCTTCATTCTTCTCTGTATTTTCTGAGCTCTCTCTTTGTATTGCCCTTCTACTTTTTATGAAAATACATTATTTTGAAATAAAAATAAATAGATTTTTTAAAAGATAGACTAGAAAGGATTAAACGTCCTTGATGCCACCTCTGGTCATTGGGGTGAGGAGGTGCGGTGTAAGCCTGGACCTGGGAGCTGCGTCACCCCTCACTACATGGGGGCCTTTAAGCATAACCCTTTTGAACCTGTTCTCCAAAGTGGCAAAAAGGAAGCCTTCCTCAAAGAATTATTTGGGTAGATGACCCCATGCAGAGCACTTGTACAGTGTCTCATACTGTAGATGTTCAATAGCCTTTTTCCTTTCCCTGTTTGAGGAAGCAGGCTTAGGGAAATATCCCTCTCCATTTCTAAGGAATGTGCCCCGAGTGGAAGGCAAATTTGATCAGTCTGGAATATGAAACTGGCTGAAAGCTTAGTATGTGAAATTATATTTGTGCCCTCCTGTATGTAGAGCCAGGAAAATTAAGAAACGAACCAAGAAATTCATCCCCTTTATTAGATGTAAGAATGAAGGTGCAGTATTATCATTTCCTTGTGATAGTCATATCTAATAGTTCTGAAACCAATTCACAGCATTCATGTCAGACTTATTTTATGAGACATTTAACCATTGCTAAATTAAATTTCATAGGAGAATGTGCCTATATAACTCCTCTGGAGTTACAGAGATAGAAATCTGACCCATCATTTCTATTTTCACGGAAAACCATTTAGCAGAACTTTGTTCCAGTAGAAGTGTTTATTGAGTTGTAAGCCTAACACAGTTCATTGGCTGCATGTATTTCCACACTGACATTTTTCTCGGTGCAGATTTGCATCAGTTCATTAGTACTGACAGCAGATGGTAGCACTTTCACACAAATTTACCTTCTGAATTGATCTAAGAAATGTCACTAAAAAGATCCTGACAGTTTTGATGTTCTTCCATTTCTGAAAATGGTATGTTAAACAAATAAGGTGTAGGATTTTAGATTTTTTTTTTTGAACTCCAGCACATAATTCCTAAACTAAAAATGAAAGACGGCTTTCATCTCTGATTCTGGCTGTCTCAGGGAGAAAGTGGAAACCACGGATAATCTTTCCTGATCGCACGAGCCTTAAAAAATCTCCATTGCAGAAAAGGGCTTTTGGAAAGTACTATCCAGATTGATTGTCTACACTGATCAGGTGCCTCAAATTATTTGTAAATTCTCCACCTTGCTCTGAATATAAATTGATTGGCTCAGGTATTGGCTCAGGTCACAAGGCTAACTTTGAGTTCTCGCACTCCTGCAGCATTAAGGTATCCCTAAGATTAACTACATTTATTTTGCTTATTTATTTATTGACTTAAAGTTTTTTTTTTATTTACTAGAGAGAGAGAGAGAGAGAGGACAAGCTGGGAACAGCAGAGGGAGAGGGAGAAGCAGGCCCTCCGCTGAGCAGGGGGCCCGATGACCATGATGATGAGGGGCTCCATCCCAGGACCCCGGGATCATGACCTGAGCCGAAGGCAGATGCTTAACTGACCGAGCTCCCCAGGCACCCCTGGCCACATTTCAAAACTATGGATCCTTTTGCCTTCAGTTAGTGTTAAATCATTACAAAATTATCAGACAAGAAGACTTAATATTTGCCAAGTGAGTGAATGAGAGAATATGTGAATTCTAATCACATCGGGGAAACCTTTTACTTTTCTACATTGTATAATCACTATTATATGCGTGATAACTCAAGACCTGTATTCAGTAGTCTTATATATTTAGAAACAAGGATGTGGGGATATTTTAAAAATTAATTTTCTATCTGTATTTGAAAAGTAATTAATGGTTTGGTTAATTTGCCACCACTGAGAGAAGCTGTTACATTTGAGAAAGCATTGGGAGTTGGCCATCCACAGTTTAACCGTGGAAGTGATTATGGGTGCTTCTGACACATTGCTAGAAGAGTGGTCATGATTAACAACATCCTTAAGGGATTTATTTAACAACAACAAGGAGTTTTTGGGTTCCAAATGCTCTCAAAATCAAGGGACCCTTTTTATGTTATTCATGGCACTTACTATTATTTGGATTATCTTATTTCTTTATTTGTTCTGTGTATTTATTGGCTACTTCCTGTACTGGCACGTAGGTTCCATGGGATCAGGGGCTTTATCTTTGAGATATAGTGATCTCTGTTACTATATCCAGAACTGTTCCTGGCAGACACGTAAGAGATGATCAATAGATAAGTGTTGAATTAATAAATACTAGTTGAAGGCAGGCAAGGGGAGCCACAATCAAGCTGGACAGGAGGACTTGCTTCAAGCAAACACATTTGGGCTGTGACCTCAGGGTCTGCTTAGGGATGGGAGGGAACAGTAGAGAAAGAGCAGGAATGAAGGGAGCTCAGGCTCTGCGCTAAGAGTCAGGCCCCTGAGCAGACTCTACAGGTGACACTTGGGAGACATACACCCACCCACACCCAGCGGATACCTGAACCCTCAGCATAGATTTGCACCCACAAATCTCCACACTCAGTGTCTCCAATACACAGCGGAGGTGCCTCTGATTTCCTGTGAGTAGGTTTGTACACATGCACACAGACGTGAGTGTTTTGGGGTTGGAGGGTAGAGTTATCAGCAACAACCACATGTAATTCTTTCCAGGGATGCTCTGAGTTCAGCTTCTCCTTGGACTGGCTGAGAAAAGGAGAAGCAGCCAAGACAAGAAGCTAGGCCCCTCGTCCAAATCCAGCCAACAGGCTTGTTTTATTTGGCCCATTCTATGATTTTTTTTTAAGTGCCAAAATTTAAATTTAGGAGGTTTTACATAAAAATCTGGATTCCTAGGCTATTTTGACAAATGGGAAGGACCTGGCACACTGAACCTGCATTCCCACATGGCACAGTTGGCTGGAGCAGAGTAGCAAGCATAGCCTTGGCTGGGAGCACTCTCCATTTGCCCACAGTCCCTTTCACCTGCTGGTGTATTGAACTGACTTCCTTACTTCAGGTCACCTGCGCCGTTTTTGTAGATATTTGTCTTAGATTGCTTGGGCAGCCGTAACAAACTCCCACAGATTGGGTAGTTTATAGACAACAGTCGTTTATTTCTCACAATTCTGAAGTCTGAGATCAGGGTACCAGGCTGTTCTCCCGAGGGCCCTCTTTCAGGTCGCACACTTCTTGTGTCCTCACGTGGCAGAGAGGGGTAAGCTAGCGTTTGGGGGTCTCTCTTATAAAGTCCTAAATCTCAAACACGAGGCTCTACCCTCATGACCTGATCACCTCCCAAAGGCCCCACCTCCTGTGATACCATCACACTGGGCTAATATTAGGATTTCAACGTACGAATTTGGGGGACGCAAACATTTAAACCATAACAATATTTGAGGTTGCAGTCTTTGGCATAATGGCGAATCCACGATGTTAACAGTCAATAATTTATTGTCCAATAATTGTTTTAGGGGACGCCTGGGTGGCTCAGTGGTTAAGCGCCTGCCTTTGGCTCCCAGGGTCCTGGGATGGAGTCCTGCTTCAGGCTCCCAGCAAGGAGCCTGCTCCTCCCCATGCCTATGTCTCTGCCTCTCCCTCTGTGTCTCTCGTGAGAAAAATAAAGTATTTAAAAATAATAATAATAACTGTTTTTGTTTTGGTACAGTTCATGCTAGGTCACGCACTGCATAGAAACCTCCCGGGGCTCCCCGTTGTTTGCCAAATGAGGTGCATCTCCCGCCCTGGCAGCAGCCTGACCAGCACTGCCCTGTGGCCATTCTCTCATTAAGGCCACGGAGGGCGCCTGGTGGCTAAATTGCTTAAGCGTCTGCCTGCGGCTCCGCGTGATCCGGGGCCTGGCGTCAGCGCCGCCGCTCAGCGGGGAGCCCGCTTCTCCCTCTGCCCATGTTCTCTCCTGCTCACCCTTCCCATCGAATGGGCTTCTCACTTACAGAGATGGCCCTATGAGCCTGAGAAAGACCAAATGATCAAAGCAGGTAAACAGGGGCACGTGGGTGGCTCAGTTAAAGGTCTGCCCTCAGCTTGGGGTGTGATCCCAGGGTCCTGGGGTTGAGTCCCCCCTCCTCCCCCTCCTCATCAGCGGGCCCTGCTCAGCGGGGAGCCTGCTTCTGTCCCTCCTCCTCATTCATCCTCTCTCTCACTCCCCGTCTCTGTCTCTCAAATAAATAATAAAATCTTAAAAAAAAGAAAAACAACCCAGATGAACAAAGAAACTCAGAGAGATGGACAGACAGAAGGACAGCGATTTAAATAATGCCAGCCGTGCTCCTGCTCCCCCCGCCATTCTACCCCGTGAGCCTGCTGGCGCCACACTCAGGCTTGAAACAGGCAACTTGTTGGCAAAGTTCGTGTAGAAAAATGTGTGGAAGATTTTGGTCCTCTTACAAAGAGGTGAATGAAGTGTGTTGTTCCGATGGTCAGGTGTCCGAGCTTCACAGACATCCTTGAGGAAAAACTGGAGAATGATTCTCAGCTGAAGAGAAACACTAGTTGACAAAGAGTTAGAACTGAAAATGTATCTATAGTTCGTAGTGTGTAAACAAAACCTCGTGCCCCTTGCACTTGATTGTAAGGCTGTATTAATCCATGACTCCTCCAGCTTGTTCTCATGTTTGGATTATGAATTATATTTCAAAACCGAAATTGATCTGTCTCTTAATTTAGTAACTTGGAATTTAAAACAAACTTTTATTTTAACAAACCAGATTGTGTGTTTTAACTTTTTCGAAGTAATTCACACTGGCACTCCGGGACCAACTCTGATTCTTACAGGAGCATCCAATACTTGGACAACCCTTTTTTGTACTTCATCCCTGCAAGACGAATGAATTCATGACTCCTGTGTTAAAGAATTCTCGAAAAATCAATAGGTAAGAAACACCATCAAGATACATTGGCTTTTACTCTTATTTTAAAAGTGTAAATCTTTTTATGTGACTCTAAAAGCTAAGCTAAAAAAGAAATATTTTTTGTAATAATAGTAATGGCTAACATTTATTGATTTTTCCTGTGTGCTAGGCACTGTTCTAAGTATTTTAGATAATTAATGACATTGGATTTTTATAACACCCCATAAGCTAAGTTCCATTATTTTACCCAGTTTACAGAGGAGAAAGCTAAAGCACAGGGAGGTTAAATGACTTGGCCAAGTTCACACAACTAGTTCTAAGTGGTAGAACTGGGGTTTTAACCCGGGCGTTTTTGCCTCTAGAGCCGTGCTCTTAACCACCACACTCCACTACCTTAGCCAATGCTATAAATTTTAAGTGTAAAATTGGAATCATCAAGAGGAGTTAGGAGCCTCAATGCCCTTTAACTCCCCCTTTCGCTACCTCAGTCTCCTTGGATCTCAAGTCCGTGTCAGGCAATGGAGCTGACACTTGGAAATGCTGGGATTCCACATGGTGGGCACATGTCTTCGAAGACAGTTCTTCTCTTCTGTTGTTAATGATTTTCTACTCCTCCTCCACCTCAATGAAACATTAGAATTGCCTGTATTTTCACTTGTTTCCTAGGAGTGTCAACTACATCACATCATGGCTGAGTGTTGTAGGGCCAGTTGTTGGGCTAAACCTACCTCTGAGTTATGCCAGAACAGCTTCTCAGGATGAAGGGAATGTGAATTGACCGAGGTAAAAGGGAAGTCTGCGCTGCATGTTTTGCTATTATAAAGATCCTGTTGTCTCTCTTGCACTTGGGGGCCCTACTGGCCCCATCAAATATTAAGTCTTCTTTCATCTTTAATAGGCTGAATATGGACCGTTTGTTTAAGTTTCCAACCAACCAGTGACCAAGCATTGAGGAAGCATATTGGACTTTGCACTAATAATGCAAACCCATTTGCAGGAGTGGATGACTTTACTTCAGGATTGTTATTCTTGAAATAAGTCTGTACTGTTCAGGTAACCCTCTTTTATTCTCTTGGCTTTTGTTCTTGTTCTTCACTTTCTTCTATTGAGCCAAAGAACCTAGAAATTGAGGCGTGAAGAACACCAGAACTGTACCTGGCCAGCCCTGCCTGATTAATCGGACAAATAACGCGCAGTAGTTCAACTCACCAAGATTTCGACATGGATTTATTTTTCCATTGGAAGCAAATGTCTGCAGTAACTGATATGCTGAAACCCTAATCTGGAAGAATTTTTGGTTTGGAGTTGCTTGCTTTGTTTTTCATTTTATCTTGCCAGGGGCTGAAATTAAGACAAAAATGTAATTGCCTCTTTAGAGAATCTAGATTAGTGTCTGTGAAGAGGGATGTACTTTAGGGTCACCTGAGGATCTTTTATGATTGCAGATGCTGGGGTCCATCTCCTAAAACAGCTTATCTGGGGTGGTTTTGACATAATTGCTTCTGGAGAACCTCTGGTCTGGATGTACAGACATTTAGTGTGGCATTTATCTCAATTGGTTTGGTCTCCCAACAGGCCTTTTCCAATTCTGTGTAGAGCTCCAAATAGCTGGACTTCCTTCCTAACGTTTGTCTGGGCATTGCCCTGGGCCTCCTGGTTGTTAAGAACATCCAGGAGACATTTGTTCACGAGGCAGCCCATTCGGAGGAAGCAGTCAGGGTGAGGGGATTATCTGCTGACCAATCGCTGAAGACTGAGCCCACACTTTTAGTCTGTAGGTTCAGGGCTGGGCTCTCACACAGGGAGCAGAAGTAGAGAATGGGTTAATTCAAACTGCTAGAAAAGCTAAAAGTAAATTTTAAAATGCTGAGCTGCACATATTCATGCTGGGATGAGAGCCTGCTTACATGCTTGCTGGGCATTTTGGTATTTACCACTTAACATCTTTTCAACTTCTGCAGGGATTTTCCCCCCACCCCACTCTCCCTAATGTAAACACAGATTTCTCAGCAAGTCATTTCTCAGACCATGTCATTTCTGGGGTAAAAAAAAAACTAAATAAATTATAATAATGTGTCATCTGGATGATGTACTCGTCTGGAAATAATAGTTATCCTTTGCTAACAGATTCTGCGATGATAGTAGTCAGTCACTGTAGGGACAGTGTGTAGGTTTTTTGTTTTGGTGTTGGTGGTGGTGTTTTGTTTTGTTTTTTATAACTTTTTAAAAAAATTTTTATTTATGATAGTCACACAGACTATCACTATCAGAGAGAGAGAGGCAGAGACACAGGCAGAGGGAGAAGTGGGCTCCGTGCACCGGGAGCCCTACGTGGGATTCGATCCCGGGTCTCCAGGAATCGCGCCCTGGGCCAAAGGCAGGCGCCAAACCGCTGCGCCACCCAGGGATCCCGGTGGTGGTGTTTTTAAGTTAATTTTTTTTTTCTCTGATTGATGGAGACCTTAAAATTCTTCAGTGGCAAGAAAAAGTTCTGCAAAGCTCTTGAAGGTTGTAGAGACCTCCCTCCCCAGATAGATCCCTCTCTTCAGGCAGCTCAATTTCTTTTCAGAATATTTTTCACTTAAAAAAAACTTTTAATTTTTAGTTGATAAAAATTTCCATGTTTAAGAATGCAGCTATCTAACAGACTGTTATCCCAACAGTTGTAAAACATTAGAAAATATTTAGTTTTGTCGAAGTAACAGTTCTTTCTCTGCAATATGAGGATTTTCCCCTCTGGGTTTCTTCTCTAGTTAATATAATGCAAAACTCCTTCAATCAGAATTAAAGCTGGGTAAAGCTGCTACCAGCCAATATCCTAAACTCTGCTTTTCTGTAGCCTTGGAAAACCCTTCACCTCTTTGGTCCTCAGTTATGTGATTTGTGAGAGCAGCTACAATTCTTGGGTCTGTGAAATAGAAGTGTAGAGATCTAGACTGTGAGTTTTGGCTAGCTGCTAGCTGTGTGATTTGGGCTAATTTTCCTAATCTTCTTTAGTCTTTTACCATTTCTTTTTTTTTTAAGAGTGTATTTATTTGAGAGACGGGGGGGTGGGGGGGGAGAGCATGTGTGTGCATGGGCAGGGGGAAGGGCAGAGGGAGAAGGAGAAGCAGACTCCTCACAGAACAGGAAGCCCAACTATGAAGCTGCAGGGCTCCATCCCAGGACCCTGAGATCATGACCTGAGCTGAAGGCAGTCGCTTAACCAACTGAGCCACCCAGATCTTTTACCATTTTTCTGTGTTTAAAAAGTCCATTAATATTCATCTCACTTACCTAACAAGAAGAGCAGGGAGGAGATCAAAATGGTAAGTCAACCGGAATGAGCTTCATGACCAACACAATGCCACATGGGACAAGGATGATAAGGGATAATTGGCCCCTGTCCTGCCCAGTGCCAGCATGCCTTCCCCCTTCCACCTCATTTCAGGCCCGACTCCTCCCAACACAAATGGGCCTCTGATCAGGCAAGTCTTCTCTGCTCACATCCTTATCTGACTGTGGATAGGAAGGATATGCTTCCTTCTTTATCTCTCTACTCAATTCTCACCTAATCTATATAATTCACTCTTACAAAGCCATCTCTGACCACCACAGCCCCCACTGGTCAACTTGGCCTTTCATTACTTACTATACTTGGTCACATTGGCATTTAATTGTCTTCCTTTCACTCTTAATTTCTTCCCCTCCTTAACGATGGGTAGTAAGTAACTCACTGACCCACTTTTTGGGGGTATGTTGCAAGGCGGCGCGCACAGAAGAGTTGCTGTCTGCCTCTCGTATGGGATCCAGGGAAGGCTCTCAGTCTGGGGATTTGAGTGGGTGACCAGAGGCTGTTTTGATCATTTGGTACTAGCCTACACTTTGAGGGCTAAAAAACATCCTCCTAACACAGTTGTATTAGAATGAAGAGAAAAAAAAGGAAGTTGAAACTGGGCTTTTGCATCCATTTTTCCTGAGATAGATACAGTTAGTCATACTCTCAAGATATGAGAAAATGGAGGTCTGCATTGTTAAAACCAGCTCTTACATAATTCAGAGAGCTGATATTCCAGTGAGTTGGGTTGCCGCCCCCCCCCCCCATTAAAATGTGAGAGTAAGAATATGCAGATATTTACTCCAGCAGATACCTATTAAGTTCCTCTTATATACTGAGCCCTAGGCTAGCTGCCAGGTATGACAAGTGGAAAGACATGACCCTGGCTCTTAAGAACCACAGGCCAGTGGAAAAGACAGACTAGAAGATTCAGGGACAGACGATGTGTGCTGTGGCAAAGACGTGCAAAGCAAGGGCCCGAGAAGGTTGTAGAAGAGGAATGTGAGTGGAGTATGAAAAACTTAGGATTTAACCAGGTCAAGAATGCAGGAAAGTCCTTGAAAATGCATGGGAAGTGATAAAGAGTGAGGTTGGCTAGCAGGACCGGGGCCAGGCCTGGATGAGATTTATTGCCACACTGAGAATTTGTATTTGGCCAGAAAACCAGAAAGAGCCACTGGGGTAATTTAAGTAGAGGAGGTAAAGTGATCACGTTTGCATTTTAGAAAGATCCTATATTTTTAAAATGACAGTTGCATATAACTAATCACATCTACACTTTGTCAGTTTTTTCACCAGCGGGTTCTGGCCCACAGGCTGTAGAAGTAGGAGCACAGAAAGGGTTGGGAGTGTGCCAAGGACATTTTTCAATTTTTGCCCAGAGCCTTCCAAAACAAAACCTGCCAGTGTCCTGAAAACCCTGAGTCCTCGCTGTGGTACTTGGGGCAAGTCACCCCACCTCTCTCAGCCTCTCTTTCCTACTGTATTAAATGGAAAGAAGTGTGTGAGATCAAATAAAATCCAGTTATTAGTTTATGACATATATATATATGAAATAGAAAATGTCTTGGAAAACATTCCCTGTGTGTCTTCTTTTCTTTACTCTCATACTACTACACTCACAACACTTCTGACTCTAGATGTGTGGGTTTTCACACAACAAACAATCCTGCAGTACCAGCTGGGGCCCTACAATTCAGTTCAGTTCTGACACTATCAGTATGGAGTGAGGATCAAATCCTGTAACTTAAGACTTCAGTCCCACCAGACTGCCTGACTTTAAGACTCTAGTCACCAGTCCCAGGTGGTCACCTGTATTTCTGACTGACTATAAACCAGGATTACCATGACCCCCTCACTGGGTTCAACAATTTGCTAGAATGGCTCATAGTATTTAGGTAAACCCTTATGTTTACCACTTCATTAAATAACAAAGGATATGATAAAGAATACAGATGAATACCCAAATGAAGAGCTACATAGGGCAGGCATAAGAGCTTCTGTCCCCATGGAGTTGGGTGCAGCACCCTCCTGACACATGGATGTGTTCACCAGCCTGGAAGCTCTCTGGACCTCATACTTTGGTGATTTGATGGACGTGTCGTTACATAGGCATGCATGGTCACTAACTCTACTTCTAGCTGCCCACCCCCCGCTCCCAGAGGATGGAGGATAGGCCTGAAAGTCCCAAGCTTCTAATCAGAGCTAGATCTATCTGGTGATCAGCCCCCATCCTGAAACTATCCAAGAACCCACCAAAGTCACCAAAAGTCACCTCCTTAGAACAAAAGACACTCCTGTCATCCAGGAAATTCCAAGGGATTTAGGAACTCTGTGTCAGGAACCAGAATCAAAGGCCAGATATTGGAAGAGATGCTCCTCCCATGCTCTTATTATGTGGGAAATTATAAGGATTTTAGGAGCTCTGTACCGGGAACTGGGGGGCAGAGAACAATATGTGTATGTTCTATTATTTTACAAATACATGAGAAAAAAAGCACATGGTAAGGATATTACTGTTTTCTGAGACGACTTTGGTTTCATACATATAAAATCTATATGGGTGTGTGCGTATTTGCATGCATGCATGCTAAGTGGTGATGTAAATATATTTCTAACTTCAGGGAACAGGGATTTGAAAACTGATGGATAAATAAGCTCCCTTCCAACTCTAGGACCCTTGGATTGCCCCTTCTACTGCTGACCAGTAAGTTGCTGAAGGTTATTCTGGAAGGATATAGGCAGTACTGAACTACTGGTGTGCCCATGGCAACTGAGATACTTAATTATGCACATAGGTCTTTTTATAGGACTTGTCTGTAAAAGTGCTTTCACGTTTTTATTCTTAAACGCTGTAGTGTTGTCAAGCCCTACTCCAGGCTTTGCTTTTACCTTTTGTGTTGTCAATAGCATCACCTAGTGGTAAAAGCGCCTTATTGCAAGTACTGTGAAAACTGAAAGTGATTTTAGAGCTCACCATGTCCCATTTGTAAATTATTAAAAACAAACTGGAAACTCACATTTTTTCCTACACTGAAATATACTTTACACGAGAGTAAATAAAACCTGTGGCTGCATTATGATTTCTTGGGTTACTTTGAAGGTTTTCAAATACCCAGACATCACTGTTAAACCCGAGGCAAAAATGTAAGTAAGCATATCCTGATAGGTTAACCTGGAGATCACAGGTCAGTGCCTCTGCCACCTTTCGTGCATCGTGACTTGCACACGTGTGCGAGATCTTCATCTTTAGCATGGTGCCCGGCACGTGCTAATACTCCATCTCGGCAGAATGTCTGTATATGTGGCTGACTCCTGAGCACAGGGGAAGGCTCTGCTGGGCTTTCTGCCGGCACCAGGAACTGGACGTGGTTTCCCTCTTTTGGGAACTGTGGCCCACTCTTTCCTTTGAGATGATTTCTTTTCCTGACACCAGCCGAGAAGTGGGATGTGGTCTCCTCCATCGTTTTCTTTAATAGATTCAGAGAGAATAGCCAGGCCCGTACCTGCTTATTAACAGAGAAATGGCTAACTCAGATGTGATGCTCTACGGCAGTTCAGGGGAATGACTCCATCCAGTCCCCCCACACAGGCAGCTCTCATAAATAGGTTGTTGAGTTAAAACAGAAAACAGAAACTTGATGATAAATATGCATGCAACTTAACACTATTTATATAAAAAGTACAC
The DNA here is from genome assembly GCF_003254725.2 of Canis lupus dingo. Lineage (NCBI taxonomy): Eukaryota > Metazoa > Chordata > Mammalia > Carnivora > Canidae > Canis > Canis lupus. The sequence goes on along the minus strand of NC_064245.1, from coordinate 25,128,187 downwards.
CAATACCACCCATTTTCTAGAGTACATATGCAGTATATGTATGTAGAAACATTAAACATGACCTAGGACACACACAATTTGTAAGAGAGGCCACCTCAGAGAGTGGAGAGTGGGAACTTGCATTAGAGGAAGGCAAAGATGTTGGCTTTTTGTAATGCTACACTTAACTAGCTGTAGACTGTGAAACCAAAATTCACTTTAAAAACAAAAAAGATTTTTTTTAATTTATTCATGAGAGACACAGAGAGAGGCAGGCTCTATGCAGGGAGCCCGATGCGGATGGGACCAATCCCTGGACCATACCATGGGCTGAAGGCAGATGCTCAACTGCCGAGCCATCCAGGTGTCCCTAAAATTCACTTTTAGAAAAGATTTTAGTCCTCATAGATAACTTGGAAGCCACAGAAACACTTGAAGGAGAAAATTTTAAATGTGCTTAAGTGTAAATCACCCATGGATAACTGCAGTTAACTTTTGATGTATTTCTTCATACTAGTTTAAATATATATTTAATTAGGATCATTCCATATATGGTTTTACATTATGATTTTTTGCATTTAATATTATATTGGCAACATTCTCCCATGTCATGTGGCTCTTTGAAAAAACAACTTAAAATGACTAGTAATCTTCTATATCAAAATGTCCCTTGGGATCCTTGGGTGGCTCAGCGGTTGAGCGTCTGCCTTCAGCCCAGGGCGTGAGCCTGAGGTCCCGAGATCGAGTTCCGCGTCGGGCTCCCTGCATGGAGCCTGCTTCTCCCTCTGCCTGTGTTGTGTCTCTGCCTTTCTCTGTGTCTTTCATGAATAAATAAATAAAATCTTTTTAAAAAATGTCCCAAATAATCCTATTGTTGGACTTTTAGGTTGTTTCTAATTCCTCACTGTTTAATTAATATACATTCATTGAGCATTTAACCTCCTGTGTGGCAAGATAGACACAGCCCCTTCCTCAGAGCGCTTTCAGAATGGAAGTGAGAAATGTGTGCAGGAACAGTTGCTTACATTTGGTTTCTTTAGGTTGTACTGTTACTAAGGGAATGAACTGATCAAAGGATACGGAGTGTCTTAAGGCTTTTGATTCATGTCCCTAAACTGTTCACCAGTAAGGCTATACTGATTTATATCCCAGAAGTATTCTGTATTTTACCATTTCCTAAACTCTCTGAAAATAATTTTGTTTTCCTTTGCTTTTATTACAGAATCGATCATTTTTCTCTTCATTTCCTGCTAAAATGTGCATGGACTCCCAGCTTTGTTTCTTCTCAATATGCTATGCATTTCTCAGTGCTGCTGGGGTTGTTTTTCCAGATTCTTTATTGTCCATTTTATTGCCCCAAAAAATCTTCGTTTTTTTCCTATCAGAGCTGACCGTCCATACGTTGGTTCTGGTAAAACCAGAAAGCATAGAGTTAAACAATTAGGATATGTATGTAATATAAAAAAATGTTATGGAAAATCTTATATGTACTCAAAGGTAAAGAAAATAATATAATGAACTCACATACTTATACATCAGAATCCGTAATTACCAAGATTTTTGCCATGTTTGCTTCATTTAGCCTTAACTTTATATTTGCATAAATATTTTAAAGAAAATTGCAGACATTATGTCATTTGTTTTTACAGGTGCATGCTAAACATTTTTCATTTGATCTATTCTGACAAGTTTTACTCCAGTCTTAGATGTTAAAACATTTGAGTTCTGGTCCTCCACTTGCTTCAACCCCTGAGGTGGAGCTTTGCACCCTCTTTCTGATTATACCTTTGCCAGTGACATGGGGCAACTTTCTTCTAAAATGGCCCTCTGTTCCAGCTGACATCAAAGTAGAATGTGAAATGTACATTTTGCAGGTGCTGCAGACTGGATGATCCATCCACAGATCTTCACCACATTGGAGACATCTCTTAAATGATGTTAAACCATAGACAACTTCTTGTGACTCTTCTCAGCTGTGATTAAAATGGACAGTTAGGTAATATGTGGCCAAATCTAGTTTTATAGATTTAAACAATGTCTAGTTTCTTGTGAAGGGACCCCTTTAAAAGTCTGAAAATATATAGAACCTATTTTCAGAAAAATGTGTGTGCCATATATGTGGAAGTGTTTATGCGCACACACACATATCGCTGATATATATCAGAAAATTCTGCATACATGGGGCACCTGGGTACTCAGTTGGTTAAGCATCCTACTCTTGATTTCACCTTGTCATGATCTCAGGGTTGTGAGATCAAGCCCCATCTCAGGCTCCGTGCTGGGTGTGGAGCCTGTTTAAGATCGTCTCTCCCCCTCTCTGTCTGCCTCTCACTGTCCCTGCCCCCCAGGTGTGCACACATATGCAGCCTCTCTCTAAAAAAGTGTGTGTGTTGGGGGGGGGGGGGGGGAGGAAATTCTGCATACAGTCGCAGGAGGTCCCTAGACTATTTAAAATCTAAGAGACAAATCCTAGATCAAGAATCTTGGTCAAGGACGCCTGGGTGGCTCAGCAGTTGAGCGTCTGCCTTTGGCTCAGGGTGTGATCCTGGGGTCCTGGGATCGAGTCCCGTATTGGGCTCCCCCTAGGGAGCCTGCTTCTCCCTCTGCCTATGTCTCTGCCTCTTTCTATCTCTCATGAATAAAGAAAGAAAATCTTTAAAAAATAAAAAGATTGGGAAAAAAAATGGAACCTACTAGGAACCTAAAGAGGGGGAAAGTGGTCCTACTTACCTGCCAATACACACAAACCAGAGCACCTGTCAAATTATATAGGAAAAGGTATAAAGACTTTTAAGTCTGGATAAAGTCACAAAGCTGATGGGGAAAAAAAAGATATGACAAAACAACCTATTTCATGTCACTGTTTCCAAAGGTGTTAATGGTATGTTTCAATAAGTAATGTTTCTCTCAACTGTTCTCAGCTGTGATTGAAATGAAATACTATTTAAAATGTGCCTTGCTTTCCCCACTATTGTGTAGATTTAAGCATTAGCTGATTGGTAAAAGAGGTAAGGAAGCATAATATTTTCATTAGCATCTACCCTTTTTTTGAAAATTTGGGCATGTTCAATATGTCCTACACTTTTAGCCCAACCAGGTAACTTGACCCCTGTTCTGTTTCTAATTAACCAAAGCAAAAAAGATTTTAGAAAGCTAGACTTAAAAAAAAAAACAAAAACGACAAAACAAAACAAAACTCATTGTGAATAAAGAACAGAATTCATGTCAATAACTTATTACCACAAATAATCAAGATCACTGGTAAGGACCTGTGGAAAGTATTTTTCTGGAAGATGTGAAGGGGTGATCTGGGGCCGTGATTTCCTCTTCTCCCTCCTGAAGAGCAGCTCTCCTTGGCACTGGAATTGCTATTTGAAAGCTTCAGATTGTCTGGGAAGAATTATGTTAAGGGATTTTGATGGTGCTCATCAGGTCTGGCTGAAGTTCCAATATTCCGTGTGTGAGGGGCCCCCTCGTTTTTGAAGATATACACCATATATTAAAGGCGTAACAACCTGAATGAGGTGACGACTGTGCATGTGCATATTTGGAAATGTTAGTTATCTGTGGCTCATGAATCCCTTCATTTTTTTTTTTTTTTTAACGATTTATCTATTTATTTATTTATGAGAGAGAGAGAGAAAGAAGCAGGCTCCATGCTGGGAGCCTGACGTGGGACTTGATCCTGGGACTCCAGGATCGCGCCCTGGGCCAAAGGCAGGCGCTAAACCGCTGAGCCACCCAGGGATCCCCTCATGAATCCCTTCAAATGTGTCACTCTAAAAACGACTTTCTCCTATGAGACAATTTATGCTTAAAACATACAATTTTAATGTTTTAATGCTTTGGTCTAGAACTCCTATGGTCACATTATTATGATAATAAGGTTTAAAATCCATGTATCTTCTTCACATACTAACATAACATCACTTTACCAAATAATATGGACAGCAATTGTGCTAGAAACTAAGAATGCTCAGTACAACCTAAGAAAATCCCCCAACTATAATGTCCTAAGAAATGGGAGCTAATACTTGAATGGTCCATTTAAACAGATTTTATACATTAAAATAAAGATTATACAAGCCACTGTTCATGAAAATTTTATAGTAATGTGATAATTTATGACCTTAGTCTCTTTTCTTGACTATGCAAAGCCATCAAAGAAACGTTAGCTATTTGGACAACCTTGAAACGGACTCCAGGTGTTTTCCATAGCCATGACCATTATGACTAAATCCTGCCACCAGACATCTTACTAGAATGAAACAAAGGAAATTGGAAATTCATGTTTTGTAACAGGACCATTTGTTTCCTTACTTTTGAGATTAGAAGTTTGTTGTTGGATATATGATTTGCAATATTTTTGTCCAGTCTGTGATTTATATTTTCATTCTAAGACTTTTCAGAGTAAAATTTTGAAAAAGTCCAATGTATGCTTTCTTTTGTGTGTGTGTGTAATGTACTTTTGGTGTACCAAGAGCTCTTCACCGAAGTCATGAAGATATTCTGCTTGCTTCTATCAATTTTATAGCTTTACATTTTACATGCAGATATATGATCCATTTTGTTAATTTCTGTATAAGGTGTGAGATTTAGGTTGAGGTCCATTCTTTTAGCAAACTGAAGTCCATACTCTTTATTGTAAAAACTGTCCTCTATCCTTCCTCCATTAAACTGCTTTTGTACCTTTGTCAAAAATCAGTTCTTACCTATGTAGGTCTGTTTATATTTTTTTGATGTCTCTACCCCCCTTCAATACCACACCGTCTTGATTACTGTAGCTATAAATCATAAAATCAAGTTTTGTGGTTCCTTCACCCTTTATTCTTCATTTTCAGTATTTACTCTAGTTCCTTTGCCTTTTGATAAACATTTTAGAATTAGCTTTTGTTTCTATAGGAAAAATCTGCTGGGACTTTGCTTAAATTTTGCACCCATGGTTAGTGTCTCATTTCTCTCACCCTACAGCCTCCATGCAGTCAGGCACAGCACAGGGCTGGACACACACTTCATGCTGGACCCAAGAAGGGACAGCATCAGTCACAAGGTGGGGGGGAATGGGTAAGAGGAATACACAGGAGGCAGAATGAGGCATAAGGAGACAGATCAGTTTCAAGAACTTTGGGGTTTGAGGCATCGGAGGTGGATTTAGGTGTCCATCTGTCAGTCTCTTAGCTACAGGTGTCCAGGGTGCACCCAGCAGACAAGTGCGAGCCACTGTCACAAGGTATCTTAACTCCCAGGTGTGTCTCTACAGGTTCGGCTGAGATCTCATCAGAGCAGTAAATGACACACTGTAGAGGTGTGGGTGGGTATCCCTTCCACCATCTTCTAGCCCTGCCCCTGCCTCTTCCCTCCTGCAAGGCCAGGCAGCACCTCCTCGCTCCCTGTACCATGGCTGACCCAGTGCTGACTGTGGGGATGGAACTGTGATCCTTGGTGGCCTCTTGTGGTTCAGGCCAGGTGGGCAGGACCCAGAGGTCTCCTGGGTTGGGTCAGTTATATCCATCCAAAAGCATCTGGTCAGCCTTCGAGAAGGACATAACTAATACCTGTGCAACTACATGCTCTAGTAAGCACTGGAATAGAAACCAAGGGCAGCCTGTCTCACTACCATACATAAATGTATCAAATTAACATGTAGCTCTTGAATTTATACAATGTTATATACCAAACTTTGTATTTCAGTCTTTGAAAAAACAGCCACTTTCCAATGTTGTGGAAAGACAAGTCAATCATTCGAAGCAAGCATAAACACAATTTGAGGTTTGGGGATCAGTGTTCTGAGATGGGAGAAGCAGCAGGTAGCATGAGGGACTTCCTGAAGCTGCATGGCGAATGCAAATTTTAGCAAGGGAGAGGGCATTATTGAACAGGCAAGCATCAGACAAAACACAACACACATCTCCTGTGCTGTGGAAAGGTTCATGGTCTTGGTCTTATGGGCAATGGAAAGCCAAAGCATTTCTATTCTCCAAGGTCCTACACATAACCTAACATTATGCTTTGATCAGAGATGAAGTTAACCCACTGCCAGCAGCAGTCCTCTGATGGGATTCAAGAAAGCTAGTTTCATTTTAGTCATGAGATTTTACCATTTTTTGTCCTATGGAAATTTTGAGACAACTTATGGACAATACCAAGAGTCATTATATAGAGAACGAACTGATCGTTACCAGAGGAAGTGGGTGGGGGGAAGTTAAAGTAAGTGGTGGGATTAAGGACACTTGTCAGGATGAGCACCAAGGGATACATGGAATTGTAGCACTGTGTTGTACACCCTAATGCTGACATATCGTAACTATACTGGAATAAGAATGAAAAAGAACTTGCCTCCTGCACCCAACACCCAGCTTCCAACAATTGCCAAGCTATTAACACTTCTTGAGCATTTCTAACTCATTACTTACACTTTGTGATGTGAAATAAACCCCAAGGTCAAAATATATCGGTTGCTGACAAGGTCAGGACAAAGAGCATCTAGGTTCATCTTTTCTATAGCTGAACACCCCCAAGTTTTTCTTCCAGGTCTAATTTGCCTGGTGTACACACATCCATTGACTTGTATCCACTCAGTCACCCAGTGCCTTTCTTGTCATAAACACAAATACAACATGGATCGTGAACCTTTAGATACTTGAACCCCCAAACAGGGAGCAACCTGAGGGTGCTATTTACCATACTGGGTCCCCAGGAGATGATCACAGGATGCACATTGGCATGGTTTCCCAGCACAATTCTTCCTTTAAGTACAGTGAGCTCCAAAAGCCCTCTACACAGGGATACTGTGCATTTATTCTGGATTTATTAGCTGTGGATTTGTTTATTCCACGAAGACAAGAAAAACTATGAATCTCAGTCTCCTGAAATGGTTAAGCACACACCGTCACCTCTGCAGTTAAGGAAAATAAGACACAAAACGTTTCTGGTATATGAAAATTTATTGTCCTGTTTTTACCACCAAAACTTATGATCTTGGTCTTTCCTTCTTGCCTTTGTACAAGGCCAGGAGAGAGACATTGGCTACTTTGACCACTTTAAAGCGAACTCCAGGAATGTCACCGACAGCATGACCTTTACGACCAAATCCAGCCACCAGAACCTCATCATTTTCCTGGAATAAAATCAACAGTTTACTGCCGGTATCATTGACAATCGCTAAAAATACCCATTCGTCATATAAAAAAGTGGGAAAAAACAGGCTCTCAGGAACAGATACCAGAAACTGAAATACTTACCTCAATAAAGTTCAAACAACCATCATTGGGTACAAAGGCTGTGATCTTTTTGCCGTTCTTGATCAGCTGGACCCGGACGCACTTCCTGATGGCAGAATTTGGCTGTTTGGCTTCAACCCCCCTGGAACACAAGCGGCACAGCACCGTGAGCGGCCTTCCCTAGAAACCCTACGGGTTCCACCTTTTCAGTCTGCTCCTAAATCGGCCAAGTCCCGTGACAGCGACCAAGCTTCTCCTCAGTCCAGCGCATCAGGGACAAGACCTCCGGCCCCTTGACCAGATGCAAAACAACAAACACGCACGGAGAAACAAAGCTGTCGAGCCTGGATTCAAAACCCGACCGCCAGGAAACCGTAACCTCCCGCCAGAAACTTACCTTAATTTCCCCGGATAGAAAGATGCCAAGGCTGGTCGCAGAGGCGAGGACCGACGGCTGGGGGCCGTGCGCACGTCGGAAGCGCTCGGGACGGCCCTCCGTTGCCGCCTCCCCCCACCTCAGGCGGCTTCCGACCCCGTGGGGCGCCGGCCGCGCGGCTCGCCTCGCCTCGCCTCGCCTCGCCGGGGGAGCTCCCGCACCGCGGACGCACCGCGAGGACCCTGCGCCCCCACTTACACCTTCTCCAGCACGATTCCCTTCGCGTGGGAAGCGCCCCCGAAGGGGTTGGCCTTCAGCGCCGTGCCCAGGTGGGCCTTCTTGTACTGCTTATCATGCCACTTCTGGTCCCGCCGGTGGCTGCGGAGCTTCCGGGCCGTACGGAGGCCGCGACACTTGCCTGCGAGCGAAGCCCCGGTTAGTCGGTCCGTACGCCGCGGTCACGCCTCACGTCTCCGAGCACCCGCGCCTCGCCCGGCGGCAGCCCAAAGGCCCTCGCGCGCCGCCTCAGCACGTGGCGCGGCCCTCAGGCTCCCGGACCCAACCGAGGCGCGCACGCGGACGCCCGCATGGACGCGCCCTCCCAGGCGCCGAGCCCCGGCGCAGCTCCCGCGGCCCAGCTCCCGCGGCCCAGCGCCCGTCAGCGGCGGCGCGGCCTGGGCGCCGCATGGGCCCTCCCGCTCCGGGCCGTGGGCTCGCGGGCCGGCGCCCCCTGGCCTTCCCCGTCGGGCCGTCCGGCAGCGTCCTCCTCGCCGCCCTGTCCCTGCGCGCCGGCGTCCGGCCCCCGACCCCCGACTGCGGCCGGCGACCCCCCACTCCCACCCCCCCGGCCCGGCCGCCGCCAGCTCACCCATCCTGCCGGCGCCACGGGCCTGAGCGAAAGAGAGAAGCGAGGCAGGAAGGAGCCACAAGCCACCGCGAACAAGCCCCGCCCAGCCGAGGACCCCATGCAGCTGTCTGCGCAGCGCCTGCCCCGAAGCTGGCGACCCTGGTTTGAAAACGACAAGCTTGCGCCACTTCCCAGAACCTGGGCCTTACTCAGTTCGTGTGGCATTCAGTGTCGCTTCGCTTACATTGTTTTTATTTCGGTTTTAAGTCACTGCGGGCGACAGGAGGAGTGCGGACTACCAACCCCAGAATCCTTTGCATGAGACTCGCTGGAGGGCGCAGGCGCGCTTGCAAACCCGCGGGGCGGGGCTTAGCGACGCGGGGCGGGGCTTAGCGAGCGAAGGCGGGGCTTAGCGAGCAGAGGCGGGGCAAAGCGAGGGGACCCGCGAGCGTGCAGGGCGGGCCACCTGAGCTTCAACCCGACTGACCAGCGGAATCGTAAATTGCGGGGAAAAAAAAAATCCGGAAGCTATGTGCTGTAGTAATTGGAGGTTTCCAAGCCTTGAAACCAAAGCTACCACTTACGGGTTGTGCGACCTTGGGCGATTCATTTAACTTTCTTAAAGCATACGTTTCTCCTGTAGAATGGACTAGATTTGAGGGATTTCTGGGATGTTGGTTTATCACACAACTATTTTTTACAATGTTTTCTTCCTGCCAGGTAACCGTTCTAGGCTCCGGGGATGCAATAGTGAACGAGGGGAGGGTGTCTTGTTTTTATGAAACTGCTGTTCTAGGTGCTGGCAGGCAGAAATATATGTAAAGTGTATTTAGAAGTAAACAGGAACGTTTTAAATTCTGATCAGCGTTATAGAGAATATAAAAGTAGGTGTCAGGGGCTTGCGGATGGGGTGGTTTCAGAAGCCGTTTCCGTGGAGATCACGTTGAGCTGAGCTGCTAAGGACAGGGGCCGTTTAAACCCGTGTATGGGGTAGAGTTTCCAGGAAGGACAACGGGATGGTACTTTAAAAAAAAAAAATATATATATATATATATATATATATTTATTCATGAGAGGCACAGAGAAAGAGGCAGAGACCCAGGCAGAGGCAGAAGCAGGCTCCATGCAGGAAGCCCGACGTGGGACTCGAATCCGGGACCCCGGGGTCACGCCCTGGGATGAAGGCGTCCCTAAATCGCTGCTCCCCCACCCCACCGGGCTGCCCGGCTGGTACTTTTCCAGAACCCAAGGATCAGGGAGGGGGAGCTCCTGAGTGAGGACCAGCGTGGCCCTGGGTAAGGACTGAGAGGCCCACAGGGAAACCTGGAGCCGGAAGCTCATGGTAAAAGCTGTGTTTCCTCGGTATGTGGTTGGATGCCATTGGGAAGTTTTGAGCAGGGGAGCAGCAAGATAGGGTATAAATTTATATATAGGAGAAGAAAAAGCCGTAAGCGATGAGTCTGCGAGGCCAGTTGAGAGGGTGTTAGGATGCTCCAGTTGAGATATCCAGTAATGATGGCTTAGACTGTCAGGTGGAAAAGAAGTGGTTGGATAAGGTGAATGGCTGAGCCAGTAGGATTTGCTGAGGGCTATAGGATGTGAGATTGGGGTTGGGGTTTTCACCTTGCGCAATTTGGTGACTTGCGGTGTTATTTACTGCGTGGGTTATACTGGGAGAGGAGCAGATTTAGAAGGGGAGATTAAGAGTTCTGTTATGGATGCATAAGTTTGAGATCCTATTAGGCACCCAAGTAGAGGTGGGAAGTGGGTAGTTGGGTATAGACATATGGAGTTCCAGGGAGTCATCAGTATTGAAAAGCGTAGCCCTAGGTAAGGTCGCTTGGGGGTGAGTGTAGGTAGAAGAGAGGAAGGTTAGAGACCTGAGCCCTGGGCGAGACTTAGTGACGCAGAAGGGAGATAGGTGAAGCCAATGCTATACTCTAATCAAAGCCAAGTGGAGAAATAGAAGTGAGCAAATGTGACAATGGGGTGTAAGATGAGGACTGAGAATTGTCTTGCATTTGGCAATGTGGAGGATATTGGTGACTTTGTCATGTGGGGATCCTGTGCCGTGGTGAAGATGTAAGCCTTATGGGATTGGAGCCAAGAGATTATGGGATTGGAGCCAAAGAAGGAGGCATAGACAGCATCTGTAGACCTACTTTTGGAAGGAATTTTTCTATGATCTGCGGAGAAGAGGGGTTCTATCATGAGGGGGATGTGGAGTCAGGATGAGTTTGTTTAAGATGGCAGATTTTATGACATTTTTTATGGGATTGTTCTAGTAGAGAAGAAAAAAATGGATAGTTCATTTGAGAAAGGGGATAATTGCATAAATAAGTCTTTGAGGAGACTAGAGGGGTGCCCAAGTGGAGGAATTGATCTTAGGAATAATAACAGGTTATCTGTAGTAATAAAGAAGGCAGAGGATGGGCTATAACTGCAAGTAAACTGAAAGATTTGTTGATGGAAAGACGTGGAACTTCTCTTGGTTGCTCCTTCCTTGGTGAATTCAGCAAGGCCATCTGTGCAGAGAGAGAGGAGGGAAAAAACGTTGGAGGAGAGAGGATAGGGTCTGAAATCATCCAAAATAACCCTATTTAAATAGTATTATTCGATACATATACAATGTGCCACGTACTGTTTTAGGTGCCTTACATTTATTAACTCATTTAATTCTTATAACAGTAAAAGGTGAATACTTTTATTATTCCCCTTCTATTGAGGGACAGCACCTTAGTCCATTCAGGCTACTCTAACAAAATACTATAGATTGGGTAGCTTATAAATAACAGAAATTTATTTCTTGCAGTTATGGAGATTGGGAAGTCCAAGATCATGGTGCTGGCAGATTTGATATGTGGCGAGAGCTTACTTCTTGGTTCATGGACAGCTCTCTTTGCTGTCTCAAATAGCAGAAGGGCCAAGGCAGCTCTCTGGGGGTTCCATTTTATTTGTTTGTTTTTTCCAGTTTTATTGAAAGATAATTTTCATATCGGGGTCTTTTTATAAGGGCCCTAATCTCATTCACAAGGACTGTACCCTTATGACCCAATCACCTCCCGAAGGCCCCGTATCACTGCGGAACAGGTTTCAATATATGAATTTTGCCTCCTAATCTAGAAGTGTGGGAGGATAGTTTGAGAAGAGAATTTAGGAATGTTGAACAGTTCTGAGGGCGCATTAGAAAGTTATATCAATCAGCATGGTTTTGTGTATTCAGATTCATTCAATATAATGACTTAGTAGATGAAGGGGGGTAAGGTCTAGTCAGGTGAATGGGGTGAACGAAGGGCAAGGGAGTTGAGAGTGATGGCAAGGAGAGATTTACAGTGAACCTTGACATTGAGGCTGGAGGAGTCAAGAGCCCGGGATAGTGAGAACACTTATGAAGCCCTAGGCCCAATCAGATACGAGAAATTTCTATGAAGCTAAGAAGGATGATACAGTTTTAGTACAGCAGTAGGTAAATTGACCAATGAATAGAATAGGCCAGCAGGAGACTCATGAATGTAGAATATTATTAGATAACAGAATTAGGTGTCAGATCAGTGTATAAAGGGAGGACTGATGTTGCTGCACAAAAACAGGTTCCTCACATTAAATTAGATCACGTCAGGAAACAAAATCAGCTCCAGATAGACTGAGGACCTACATATCAACAACAAAAATTTTAATTTCTTAATAGAAAACAAATACAAATAAATTCAAGAACTTGAGAAAGGAAGATATTTCTGAACAGCATAAGAAGAAATGAATTACTGAATTACCTGCAGTAAGGAACAGGGAAGGACTCGGCTATTTTGATTAGGGACAGAATTTAGAATAACTGTGATACTATAGTGCTTTCTGGGAGGAACTTTTAAAAAATATTTATTTATTTATTAGAGAGAGAGAGAGAGAGAATCTTAAGCAGGTTCCACACTCGATGTGGAGCCCGACACAGGGCTCAATCTCACAACCTGACATAATGATCTGAGCTGAAATCAAGAGTTGGATGCTTAACCAACCAAGCCACCAGGTGCCTCTCTTCTGAGTTTTAATAATTGCTTCATAAAGCTGTTCAGACTTTCTATTATGCATGAATATATGAAGGTTTATGTGTGTTGTTGGGAGGTTTTTAATTATGAATTCAATTTCATTAGGAAATGTAATAATTTCAATGAATTCATTTTCATTGATTTCTGGTCTTTTGTGTATTATTTACTTTCTTCTGTTCACTTTGTTGTTGTTTTTTTCTTCTGTTTACTTAGGATTTAAGTTTGCTTTTCATTTTCCAGTTTTTCTTTTTTTTTTTCATTTTCCAGTTTTTCAAAGTGAAAACTTAGATCACTGATTTGAGACTTTTGTTCTTTTCTGTATATTTAATGGTATAAATAAATATCTAAGCATTGCTTGAGCTGCATTCCAATGAGCTTTGGTATGTTATATTCTAGTTTTTTAAAAAAATATTTTATTCGTTTATTTGTGAGAGTGAAAGAGCTCCAGCAAGGGGAGGAGCACCAGAAAAGGGAAAAGCAGACTCCCTGCTACGCAGGGAGCCGAACACACTGAATCCCAGGACCCTGAGATGATGACCTGAACCAAAGTCAGATGCTTAACCAACTGGGCCACCCAGACATCCCTGTTATATTCTAGTTTCAATTCAATTCAAAGCATTTACTAATTTCCCCTTTGAACAATAGATTATTTAGAATTGTGTTTCTTAATTTCCAAATATTTGGGGATTTACGAAATATCTGTGTTGTTCATTACTAGTTTAATTCCATTATGGTCTAAGAAAGGCTTTTTATTTTACTTTAAAAGATTTTTGTTGGGCAGCTCGGGTGGCTCAGTGGTTTAGCGCCACCTTCGGCCCAGGGTGTGATCCTGGAGACCCAGGATCGAGTCCCACGTCGGGCTCCCTGCATGGAGCCTGCTTCTCCCTTTGCCTGTGTCTCTGCCCCCCCCCCCCCCCCCCGTCTCTAATGAATAAATAAATAAAATCTTAAAAAAAAAAAGATTTTTGTTGACATTTGCTTTATAGCCCAGAATATAGTCACATATGGTGAATGTTCCATGTACACTTGAAAAGAAAATATTTTCTGCTGATATTGGGAGGAATGTTTTATAGATCTTAATTAGCCGAAAGTAGTTGATAGTGCAATTCAGGTCTTCTGTGTCCTGTATTCAGGATGACAATAGTGATGAGAGGAGGGAGAGAGGGGTGGGGACCATAGTTGGATGTTGAGTTATGGTTTATTTTAGGTAGTGAGTTTAATTATTATAATATTATAAAAACAAGTAAATAAGGCATAAACCAATGGTCAGAAAGTGTTATGAATGAAGGATTTTGATTACTATAGCTAAGAAGAGGAAAAAAGGGATTTAGTTTTTGTTTTTGGAGCTTTGAATTTTACATTTCCTGATAAAGAATTTATTACTTAATTTGAAGCCCGAAAAGAGAAGGAATTTTCTTTGATCTGGGCCTAAATTTCTTAAAAGGGCCCCTAAACAAGAATTAGGTTTAGGAATTAGAGGAAAAGAAAGAAGGCTGAAGCACAGTAAGTCAGCAGGAAAATAGAGGAAGGTGAAGTTAGAGACTTGGACAGGACTAGCTAAAGTCTAACTTGTAGGCCAGGATAAGGAGTTTGCACTTTATTCTGAATATGATGAGAAGCCGTTGGGGGACTTCAAATAAGAGAATGACAAGATCTGATCTACATTAAAAAAAAATCTTTTAAAATTTATTTTAGAGAGAAAGCCCCTGTGTGCAAGCAAGGGAAGAGGCAGATGGAGAGGGAGGGAGAGGAAGAGAAGCAGACTCCCCATTGGGCAGGGAGTCCAATGAGCTCTCACAACCTTGAGATCATGACCTGAGCCAAAATCAAGAGTCACAAGTTTAACCAACTGAGCCATCTAGGCACCCTAATCTGATCTACATTTTAAAATGCTAGGGAAGGGCACTATGAAGGGGCAAGAGAGGACTTGGTTTATCCAAGGAGGGGACTGATGCAATAGCACAGGTCATTGGAGATGAAGAGATGTCATAAAATTCTGAATATAATTTGGACTTAGGGGATGCCTGAGTGGCTCAGTGGTTGAGCATCTACCTTTGGCTCAGGTCTGATCCTGGGGTCCTGGGATCGAGTTACGCATCAGGCGCCTGCTGGGAGCCTCCTTCTCCTTCTGCCTATGTGTCTGCTTCTCTCTGTGTGTTTCTCATGAATAAATAAATAAAATCTTAAAAAAAATAATTTGTACTTAGATCATGATGGGAAGAGCAAAATCATTGACCTCACCAGCACTATCATCTCTAATAGTTTTTTTGAGCTCTATTTAGGTGTCAGAGATAGGACTTCACATGCCTAACTTTTTTTGTTCATCAAAACAACACCTGTGTGGTAGTGCTATTATTAGCCCTGTTTTACAGAGAGGAAATTGAGACTTAAAGAAGTTACTTAACCAGAACATGTTTGTTGGTTTCCAGATTAGTCATAAAAGCAAAATCTTGATTTTTGAGGAATTTAGAAAAAATTGTAATGAATATTAAGTAAATAAGGCACAAAATTGATGAAAAAAATTTTCTAGCCAGCAAAGCATCAGGAAAAGTAAAGGGTACACAGTTCCTAAGATTACAGTATTCTTTCTTATTCTAAGTTGCAACCTGGTATCTGTAGGTGACCAGAGGTATATGAAAACTGATAGAAACTTTGTTATGAAAGAACTGTATTTGGTAGTTCTTGAAATGTTGGGAAAGCAGGGACAAGAAGGAGAACAAGTGTTTCCCTCTTCTGGTGTTTCCTTCTGAATAGAAAGAGTTAAATTAGTTTAACTCCTTCTTTCTCTACCAGTTTACCCATTCTGTGCCCGGTAATGATGACATCTGTGCTAAATCAGGAAAAATAGTCTAGATATGTTCAACTCTTTTTTTCCTTTTAGAGACCCAGACTCCCCATGGAGTATACCTTTCCTGTTTCTTCTGGGGGCAGGCCTCTACTCCCTCTTGAGAGCCCACCGCCCTGGCAGGCAGTCGTGTCCATCTTCTGTGGGGAGGGGTTTGATTACAATCCATTTTGTTCCTGCAGTAGGCTTTGTTGGCCTTCTTGGCCTTCCACAGTAATGAGAGTGGTATTTTGGTCTCCACTTATCTTTCCCCTTGTTTTATTTTTCAGTTGGTTTAGCACTCAGGGCGAGGCAGAAAAGTATGGTTTGACTTACCTCAGAGTCCTCCTATCCCCTAACTAAGAAAAAAGATGGGTTTTCATAAATTACACTGGTTGATGAGATTTAGGTCAAGAATGATGCTGATTTTTTGTACCGTTTGAAAGCGAAGTTAGCTTTTGAGCAAGAGCAGCTAAGGGTTTAAACGATGTTGACAATTTATATTGGAGCATTTAGAGTAGTTAGAAATGACTCCAAATGTTTTAACTATAAAAATTGAGGTATTAGTTGCTATGGAAATGTGACAAGTTGAAATAACAGCTTTAAGTGAGGATGAAGAAGCAGCAAGAATAAGACCGATGATTACGTGCTCCATAAAACTACTAGTGATGAATGTTGAGTGCTTCATTTTACCTGATTAAATTATTAAACACAATTTTTCCCTTATCCAAAATGAATGAGATTTCTTATCCTCCCATCCTAGCTACTCTTAGTGCAGTGAATATTTCTTCTTATATCTATTCCAAGGTGGAACTAAAGAAATATGTTTGTATTACCGTATAAACTTAACAATATTCAGGCCTGGTCTTTAAAATCTTGTTATTATTATTAAACCCCTATGTACGATCTAGGGGGAATTGACAATGCTGTTCTTTGATGCCCTTTGTGAAGTTTCTGGAAAGGAGTTATCATTTTAATGTGCATATTGAAAGTCATTCCCCAGGTATTCTCTAACTTGGCTGAGAACCAAACGAAAGAAAGTAGACTTTTATTTCAGCAGGGACCTTTGAGTGGTGAGAAATGATAAAAGATAATTTTTCTCACTAGGAAAAGAAAGGTAATTTCTTTCACTCAATGGAATATTAAGTTTTAGAATCTCATTTCTTGGAGAGATTTAAAGAATCCAGTGATGGGCCAGGTCTGTTCTCTCTGAGTTCAGTGAGGACCAGCTGATCTTCAGTGATGGGGAGTGGCCAGGGGTCACTCTTTCAGCTTTTGCATTCCACAGTAAAGTGAAATTTCACTAGGACTATTTCTAGATAATTTAAATATAATAATATGAAAGTTATAATATAAATATAAAAACTTATAAAAATAAATGTGCATTTTATATCACTAAAACTTTATTGCTTAAAGGACTTTATGTAAGTAAAATGGGATTTTTTTTCCACTTAGCTCAGCGGTTTGGGGCCTGCTTTCGGCCCTGGGTGTGATCCTGGAGTCAGGATCGAGTCCCACATCAGGTTCCCTGCACGGAGCCTGCTTCTCCCTCTGCCTGTATCTCTGCCTCTCTATCTCTCTCTGTGTGTCTCTCATGAATAAATAAATAAAATCTTTTAATTAAAAAAAAGAACAAGAGAGAAAAATGAGTGAAGAATTAGAAGAAGAGAGGAAGAAAAAAATGAGGGAGTTCTAGGTTTATATAGGTACAAAAAGGACAGGAGTAATTTTTCCACTGATTTAATATTGTTGGTTCTAGAAGTCATTATTGATTATTAAGATAACCCAAATGAATGAATCTGAAACAATTTTATAGATTATAGTCATTTTTCATTTTTAAAAGAATGTTTATTCAATTTATTTAAACTAAAAAAAAAAAAAAAAAACAAAACAGTTTACCCTTCTTTCCCATTCTCCATTACCCCATGCCCCTGATAACCACCTGTCTGTTCTCTGTATCTATGAGCTTGGTTGTTTTGTTTTGTTTTGCTTTTACATTCTACAGACAAGAGAGATTGTATGGCATTTGTTTTTCTCTAACTTATTTCATGTAGTTTAATGCCGTTGAGGTCCATCCCTGTTGCTGCAAATGGAAAGATTTCATTCTTTTTTATGGTTGAATACTATTCCATGTATATAATATTCCATGTAAATATACCATAATTTCTTTATCCATTTATCCATCATAAACACCTTCCAACAACAAATATATAGAAACATACATGGATGTGTGTGTTAAATTAGATGCCTGCTCCTCAGGTCAAGGTTTTAATATAAGGGAGTGAATGAACTTCCTTCACTGTAAGTCTGGATGTGATCAACTGCCTCTGACCTGAGCCCCAGGGTGAGTCTATCTGAGGGAGAGAGCCCTTTACGGATCATTTCTTAGATCACTGCTGTCTTGTGGGTCTTGAACATGAACCCCATCGGTTTTCAAAATTGAATGTTTTGGGATCTCATCTTTCAAGTACATGTCTTAAAAGTTGAGGTGTCTAGTGTGGAGTCTGAACTCGTCACTACTCAGGAAGGAGCTCTGGTTTGAGTTCCTGTGAGGTTGTGGGTTGCCACACCTGGGGTGGGGTTTATGGTGAGATGGTGTCCCAGCCTCTCACACACTTTGATTTGGTTTTCTTCTTGGTTGCCTGATATGCAGTCATCACTCAGCCAGCCTTTAGGATTTTTTTTAAAAAGGAAATGGTTCCATATGTAGTGGTAGATTCAGCATGTCTGTGGAAGTGAGTTCAAGGTCTTAGAACATAACCATCTTAAACCAGAACCCCACCACGAGTATCATATTTCATAGTATGGAATAATGTGCTCATTTGCCAATGGGTATTTAAAATTTACTTGGATAGGTTAAGTTAAAATTTCCAATGAATATTAAAATTTACTCAGATTTTAAGTTAAAATTTCCAAACTTATGTTAACTATTTAGCAGACAACATCTTGGATTTGTAGCACATGGTGGTATCCAGTGCTCTCTTTGAAACTAAGTGTGTTGATTAATTTTTGTCCAAAGAATCTATTTTGCATTTACTGTAAATGAAGGCCTGAACAATAGGGCAGCATCAAAAAAGCACATATTCTCAATACGAATTTTATTTTTGTGAATTAGAACTCAGTCTCTGTCGAGGTGGGGACCTGCATGTAGGTCTCTAGTGAGAGTATTTTTGGAAGCGTTGGAGGCCTTTCCTTTCTTAGGATCTAGGTCTGTTACGCTCTCCCTAACATTTAAACCTCCCTTCCTAGTCCATGTTTCTAATTATCACACTAAATTTGGTACTTAGAGAACCTTTCCAATGAAATTTCTTTTTGCACTATAGTTAACAGAAACTCATTTCGGGCTGTGTTAAGAATAAAAACCAAGTTTTTGGAAGGACACTTGGGTAAGTCACAGACTTCACTAGCAAGAGATACATACTGACCTCAAGAGAGTAGAATCAAGAATTGGAAAGCTGCTTCAGCTTTTCAAAAGAGTTAGTTATGGCTCATCTCTTGTCCCAATCTATTACATAACTGCCTCCCTCTACCTCTCATCAGCCATTGCTTGGAGTGGAGGTGTGGCCAGGATCAGTGGAGGTCACTGTTTGCTATGTGAAACTGCCCTCAAGTGTTTACTCCAGCAATTATGTGTTCACTTTTCTGCACATCACTGGGCTTGGAGCCTCATTGGGGGTGAGGATTGGGTCTTTTTTGTCTTGTATTCCCAGCATGTAGCATACGGCAATATTTGTCTAATGGACACATTTATGAAACAGCGGGACTCTTGTCTCAATTTAGCTTGAGAATCATGAACATAAACAGATGCCACTAATTTGGTATATTATTTGTGTTCCAAGAAGTCAAAAGGTAATCAAAAGAAAAATTAACATTTAAATAAAAAGCACTTATAATATTTCATTTACTAACCCAATTCTTTTTTTTTTTTAATAACCCAATTCAGATCAACTCAGAAGTTGATTTGATGAAAATTAGTAGAAATCATGGCAGCAATTAGGCTCTGAACTTAATATAAGAGTCTGTATTGGTCTGGATTCTCCAGAGGAAGCCAAATATATATGCATATGAGGAATTAATCCTGTATATGATTTATTGTAGGAATTGGCTCATGCAGTTATTGGAGGCTGAGAAATTCCGATATCTGTTGTCAGCAAGCTAGAGACCCAGGAGAGCCAATAGTAAATATCATTCCAGAACTTGTGAGTCTGAAGGCAGGAAAAGACTGAATTCCCTGCTCCAATATAGGTAGAGAAAGTGAAATCTCCCTTCCACTTTTTTATTCTATTCCGACCTTCAGTGGATTGGATGAAGCCCACTCATATTGGGGAAGGCAATTTGCTTTACTCAGTCTACTGTACAAATATTAATCTCATTTAGAAACACTGTCAGAGACACAGCCAGAATAATATTTAACCAAATACCTGGGTACCTTGTGTCCCAGTAAAGTTGACGTATATTAACTACCGCAGCGTCACATCCCTCTACAAGAAGCAAGAAGTACATACTAATGGACTGATGTAACTTGGGTTTTGAGATCCCTGGGTGGCTCAGTGGTTTAGCATCTGCCTTCTGCCCAGGACATAATCCTGGAGTCCTGGGATCGAGTCCCACATTGGGCTCCCTGCATGGAGTCTGCTTCTCCCTCTGCCTGTGTCTCTGCCTCTCTCTCTCTCTCTCTTTCTCTGTGTGTGTGTGTGTGTCTCTCATGAATAAGTAAATAAAATCTTTAACAACAACAAAAATAAAAAACAAGAAAACTTGGGTTTTGTGTATTTGCATTTTCAAGCTGCTGAATTTGATAAAATACCTGAGTTAGTTGTTTTTCTAGTCATGTTCGCCTAAATATTCATGCTCTGAGAGTCACAACCATGTGGCATGAAGTGAGAATTAAATATGTGATATTTTTGTAGGCTTATTCAGTACTCTGCACATTTTATTGATCCTCATCTTAGATCAGTAGTACCTTAGGCTCTAGATGTATCAGTTAGTTAGATGCAGTCCCTGCTGTGTTGGAGCAGGCCTTCTGATGAAGAAACACATTGTAAATAGATAATAAGAAAATAAATGTCTCAGTACAAAGGTGATATGTGTTATGATAAAGGTGAACATAATGCAGGAAGAGTTAGGAGGGTAGGAGGGACCAATATGTACAGTTACTGAGGTGCGAAAAAGTTGGCATGTGGAGGGTGTTGGGAAAAACTGAATCCAAGCCTGTGGTTCAGAGAAGGGTTGGCATAAAATGAAGCAAGAGAGAGAGCAAGGGCTTTGTAGGAGGTGGGTGGATTTGGATTTTGAATCAGTGTGCAAAGACTGTTGTGATTGATTTGAACGTTTGACTACTGTGATTTTTGGTCTGAGAGCATTTGGATAAATAGAGACTGTGGTCTGGCAAATGCTAGATGTTCCTTCCTTCAAGCAAATATTATAATTAAGTTAGAGCCATTCTATATGGTCATATATGATATTGGAAAGATAGATCTGTGATACTCAAATTTTCAGTTAACACTTAGTAATATATAGTAGATCAGAAAATGAAGGAAACACAAAGTTATTTTCAGTTGAAAAGAAGGCAGCGTGGATGTACAATTTCTGGTTTTCTCATGAAAAGTGTTGGGATATTTTCCAAGCTCCTCTGCATTTTCTGCGTATCTTGTGAGTGAGTCACTAACTCACAATATCTTGGAATATCTTGAGGATGTATGTATAGTGAATGGCCTTGAAAGGTAGAAATAGTGTCTTCCTCTTACGAAGGGCAGGTTTACTTACAGCCTTGGAAACTCAGAGTCTCTCTCCTGAAATGAAACCCAGTTGTGTACAAGCATCCAGTTGGGGCCAGCTGTGTTGCTCTATGGGCAAGGGAAATGCCCCGGTATACTGATGCTCATGCTGCTCGCTTGGGGTGAGTAATAAAGTTCTTTGTCTCTGACCCTGGAGTCTTGTGTCATCTGCCAGCATCCATGAAACTGGCAGGCTAACTTGTTAGCTTATCAGTTAGATAAAATGTCAGACCCTTCACAATTCCGACAGGGACCCCTCACCATCTCAGGAGGGAGGTGTAATGCCGGGCAGGTGATATCCTACTGCTTTGCAGCCTGCAAGTTATCACATCAACATTTTTGTCACTGCTTTTTCCCTCTAGAGTCACAGGATGAGCTATACTCTGACAATCACATCTTAAGTGTGACTTCTATTTTAAAATACATTTGTGAAACCTACTAGCTACTAATTATTCTACCTTAAATATTCTTAACCAAGTGGAAGAAAATTTCAACAACAGCAAGATTGCTCTGTTGAAATTTTAGGATTATCAAGTCATTAAATATATTAAAATGAAACTTGATTTAAAGCTAAAAATTTTGTGTATATTTGTGTGCCTGAAAATATAAGTGAAGCATATTTCCATGAAGGATTTTTTTTTCCATGAAAGATTGTTACACGATAAGCATTAAGGAGCTAACACTGTGTTTTCTGAGTAGTAACAGAACCTTTATTATCACAGTACAGAATCTTCATGGGTTTGGCTTCTTACCCTCCCCTTACCAGGAATTTGAGGAGCAATGGGTCACCGTGGGAGACTATGGGGTGTTGCCTTGGCAGCTGGAGGAGATGTTCTGTACCTGCAACTGTCCAGGACAATGGCCACTAGCCACAGGTGGTTACTGACCACTTGAAATTTTGATTGGTTCAAATTGAGATGTTCATAAGTTTGAATTATATACCAGATTTCAGACTTAGAGCAGAAAAAAGAAGATAAAATACCTCATTAATAATTCTGTTTGAAATAATATTTAAATATGTTGGGTTAAAGAAAAAAATATTAAGACTAATTTCACCCGTTGATTTATACTTCTTTCAGTGTGGCTATTCGAAAATTTTACATTACATATGTAGCTCTCATTATATTTCTGTTGACCAATGCTATTCTAAATCCTTGCCACTCGCAGGACAGTGGTCAGGCAAGCAGCTGTCAGCATCCTGTGGAAGCTTGTTACAAAGAAACTCTTGCCCCACCCCAGACCTACTGGATCAGAATTTGGATTTTAACACAATCTCACGTGATTTGTTTGGATGGTAAAATTTGAATAGCAGAGAGCTCTAGGACTAGGACTGCCAGATTTAGCAAATAAAAATATGAGATGTCCATTTATATTGAATTTTGGATAAACAGCAAATGGTTTAAGTATGATATGTACAAATATTGCATGGATCATTCTTACTATTAAAATTATTGTTTATTTTACATTCAGATGTTACTGGGTGTCTTTTTTTTTTTTTTTTTTTTTTGGCAAACCTACCCAAGACTAAACTCCTCCCTTTCAGACGTACCTTGCTACCTGAAATTCTGAAATTCCACTGTAATCAGGAAAAAGAAAAGTAAAAGATATGGCAGGGGTAGAAGTTCTGTAAAATGAAAGAACAGGAAGAGAAGGAAATTTGATGCAAAGTAGGAACAAGATGAGCATGGAAAGGCCACAATGATAGCGGTGACTTTTTCTATTTTTTAATATTTCTTAACATCTTTCTTCCTTATTTCTCCATCATCTCCCCTGCCCACCATTATGCTTTGGTCTCCTCTGCTCCTCTTCTGTAGGGCTCTCCAGAGCTATGTTAGAAAATGGTGTGTGTGCAAAATGGATACTAAGGAAGGAGAGTATATCCTTAGGGTCAAGTCCCCAGATTCCTATAATCCATCATCTCTGAAATGTCACTTACAAATAGCCCCTTTCAGCTACCAGTACTTTGCCATTAAAGAGATCAAGGTTCTTAAGCGCCAAAAGTGCTGACCCTTTCATTTTGGAGGATTTTCTTTATTGTGGCATTTTAATTATATTTTTTAAAATGTAAAACAACTCTTAGGAATTGTGTTGTTGGTTTGTGTTTTTGCACACTTTTTAGGTGGCAAAGGAGTGGGAGTGGAGGGCTGGCAAGGAGGGAATAACAATAGATATCCTTTATTTAGCTAGTCATTAAAGTAAGAAAAGGCTTTCATCTATTATTATTCTTTATTTAAAATTTTATTTTATTGTGTTAGGAACATTTAACATGAGATCCACCCTCTTAACAAATGTTTAAGTGTGTAATACCATATTGTTAACTATAGGTACAATCTCATAAGCAGATCTCTAGAATTTATTAATGTTGCTTAACTGAAACTATATGCCCATTGATTGGTAACTTCCTATTTTCTCCTCCCTACCCGCCCCCCCCAGCTCCTGGTAATCACATTTCACTCTTGGATTCTATGCTATGCCTGTTCTAGATGCCTCATATAAATGGAATCATGTGGTATTAGTGACTGGCTTATTTATAATTCCTCAAGGTTCATCCATGTTGTCATATTTTGCAGAATGTCATTTATTTGTTTGTTCATTTATTTAAAATATTTTATTTATTTATGAGAGACACAGAGAGAGAGAGAGTCAGAGACATAGGCAGAGGGAGGAGAAGCAAGCTGCATGCAGGGAGCCCGACATGGGACTCGATCCCAGGAAATCTGGGATCAGGCCCTGAGCCAAAGGCAGAAGCTCAATCACTGAACCATCCAGGTGTCCTGGAATATCCTTTTTTTTTTTTTTTTTTAAGGCTGCATAATATTCTTTTGTATGTATAAACCACATATTCTTTATCCATTCATCCATCTGCACTTAGGTTGTTTCTACATCTTGGCTACTGTGAATATCAGTGCTGCAGTGAACATGGAAGCATTAATATTTCTTTGAAATCTTGGTTTCAGTTCTTTTGGGTAAATACCCTTAAATGCAATTGCTGGATTATATGGTAGTTCTATTTTTAATATTTTCAGGTATCTCCATATTGTTTTCCACAGCAACTTTACTAGTTTGTATTCCCACCAACAGTGTATAAGGATTCTAATTTCTCCGTATCTTTGTCAACGCTTGTCTGTTCATTTGTCCGTCCTTCCTTCCTTCCTTCCTTCCTTTCCTCCTCCTTCTTCTGCTCCTCTTTCTTCTTGATAATAGCTATCCTGCCAAATGTTAGGTGATACCTCTTTGTGGTTTTGATTTGCATTTTCCTGATGATAAGTGACATTGTGGACCTTTTTATATACATTTTGATCACTTGTCGTCCTTAGAGAAATGTATTTTCAAATCTTTAGCCCATTTTTAACTTGGGTAATTTGTGTTCTTTCTGCTATTGAGTTTTAAGAGTACCTTATATATCTTGGAAATTGATGATTTATCAGATGTATGTTTTACAAATACTTTATTTCATTCTGTGGGTTGCCTTTTACTCTGTTGATTGTTTTCCTTTGCTGTACAGAAGCTTTTTAGTCTGGTGTAGTTCCACTTGTCTAATTTTGCTTTTATTTTCTGTACTTTGGTGTCATATCCATGAAATCATTGCCAAGAACAGTGCAATGAAACTTCTCCCTATCCTTTCTTCTAGGTTTTAAGTCTTTAATCTATACTGAGTTGATTTTTGTGTCTGATGTGAAATAAGGCTCCAATTTCACTTTTTTCTTGTGGATATCCAGTTTTCTCAGCACCATTTGTTGAAGAGACAGTCCTCTTCCCATTGTGTGTTCTTGGCACCCTTACTGAAGGGCAGTTAACTGTGTATGTGTGAATTTATTTCTAGGTGCCTGTATTCTGTTCTGTTGGTCTGCATGTCAGTTTTTAATGTCAATACTGTACTGTTTTAATTACTGTAGCTTTGCAATGTATTTTTGAATCAGGAAGTGTGATACTTCCACCTTTCTTCTTTTTCAAGATAGATTTGGCTGCTTAGGGCCCTGATGTATCTTTTTAAAAATTTTTTAAGATTTTATTTATTTATTCATGAGAGACACAGAGAGAGGAGAGACACAGGCAGAGGGAGAAGCAGGCTCCATGCAGGGAGCCCGACATGGGACTCGATCCCAGGTCTCCAGGATCACGCCCTGGGCTGAAGGCGATGCTAAACCGCTGAGCCACCTGGGCTGCCCTTGATACATCTTTACAACAGGTTTTTGAGTTAAGTACTTTGTCCCCCTCTGCAGATGGGGAAACTGGACTTTGGAATGCACTTGAGGGCTGTCTGACTCCAAAGTCAGTGCTCTTTACCATTACATTTCAGATCTCGTAGCACATAGAGTCATGAATTTAATAGGAAACTGTGAACTAGGATGCATATGTAAAATTAGATAAGTTTCAAAGATTTTTCTCCTTTATTTACCTGAAAAATGCATGTAGTAATGCATACTTTGTAGATTTTTGTGGAGAGTTTAATAGCTTCCTGAGAAGTATTATGAGATTCTTATTAAGAGTTAGAGTATGAAAACAATGCCAGTTTCTAAAAAAGAGGTTAATTGAAAATCTGCTCCTTAGTAATAGTCTCTCATGAATAAGGAAACATCCTGAATAGACCCACTGATATCATTCTACCCTCTAAATTAAGCAGCATCAAGCCCCTCCCTCCACCCTCTCCTATGCATAATACATCCTGGAAATGTGATCTTCTCATTGGTTGAATATGTTGTCAGTCACAAGGCATGGAAAGTACTGCCTCTGCTCTGTTTGCATTTATGAATTAACAGATGTGCTTGGTTTGAAGAAACTGATTCATTTCTTGATGGGAAGAAAAATCTTGCTTAGTTTTTCACTTATTTCTTTTTGTATGGGATTTTCACTAACTTTGGACCAGATTCTTGCAAGGAAGAATGTAAGGTGAGTCATTGCACATTTTTTTTAATTTGATGCATCTGTGAACTTCAATGCAAGTGTGAAATTAGATGGTTCTGTAATTTCTTTATATTGTTGCATAGCTATATTTGTTTATAATTCAAGTTGGATTTATTAGATCATTCAGTAGCTTATTAAATCATTGGACTAGAGTTTATAAATATGAGATGAAAACAAAGTCTTTATTATAAGAGGCAAGGATTATTCAAAATGCACAAGAAACATTTGTATTATGTATCAAAGTATGTATCTACGAGAAAATGACTCACAACAGTATTCAGGTTTCTTTTAGACCTACGAGTAAATATTAATTTTATGGTTTTCTCCTTCCATTACTATGAGAGGAGAGAGCAAGGAAAAATGTAAAAACTTCAGAAATATATAACCTGTCCTTTGGAGAAAAGGTGATGAATCATTTTAACTGGTAGGAGATGATAATTGTTTGGAGTATATACTATTTAAAACTAACAAGCAAAACTTCTTCTTTCTGTGTCCTTTGTCTTTTTTCTCTTTCCATGTCATATAAGGGAAACTAGAGATTTATCTATCAGGGAGACTATTTGGAATCTGAATATCAATTAACTTATGTCATATCTCCTAATTGCTCATTATGTGCCATCCCAACAAATACATCAGGGAATTTAGTGTGAACACCAAGGATAGCGCCAGGGAGAATGGTCTGCCAAAACTTGTTAAAGAATCTTTAAGTCACCAGCTGATAAAAACTTTACGTGTAGGTATTTTCTCATTGTTTCTAAGTTAATTAGTGCTTTTCTTCAAGTTCATTTTCAAATAATAAGTGACCTATACTCCTTAGGTTGTTAAGGCTTAATAAGGTGTCCTTACTTCATTTATACAGAAATGACTTATTTGTGCATTACACTGGTAAAATGTACACCAAATACTATGAAAATCCCAGTTCTGTTTTTAAAGCAAGGTTAATGGGTTTAAATAATCTTGGCTTCAGAAGGGACCCTAGAAATCACATCAATCACTGATCATTTGAATCTAATAATATAGCATATTAATTTATTATGAAAGAAACAAGAGTTGCTGTTTTGTGAATGTCTTTCAAATCATGGATCTGAGATTTAAAACATCTTTCAGGGACACCTAGGTGGCTCAGTGGTTGAGCTGCTGCCTTCGGCTCAGGGCGTGATCCCGGGTTCCTGGATTGGGGTCAGGGATCAAGTCCCACATATGGCTCCTTGTGGGGTGCCTGCTTCTTCCTTTGCCTATGTTTCTACCTCTCTCTCTGTGTGTGTGGCTTTTGTTTTTTTTTTGTTTTTTTTTATTTTTATTTTATTTATTTATTTATGATAGTCACACAGAGAGAGAGAGAGAGAGAGAGAGAGAGAGAGAGGCAGAGACACAGGCAGAGGGAGGAGCAGGCGCCATGCACCGGGAGCCCGATGTGGGATTCGATCCCGGGTCTCCAGGATCGCGCCCTGGGCCAAAGGCAGGCGCTAAACCGCTGCGCCACCCAGGGATCCCGTCTTTTGTGAATAAATAAATAACATCTTTAAAAAAACCCCAAAAAAACCCTATCTTTCAGTTCTATGGGTCTTTTCAAGGTTATTAAGTCTCTAGGAAGAATGATTGTATTTTAAGCTTAATACTTGTTTCCTAAGCTTAGAAAGAGTAGGGGTCACCACTCTGTCTTTACATATTCCTTCCTCAAATTGTATTTAAAGCATTCCTTAAACAAAAGGAAATGTTTTTCCTTTTCTACCCAGCATCCTGTGTGATCTCCCATTTTCTACTTCCCTTTCAGACTTCATTCATTAATCTGTTAGTTCATTCATGCATGTAGCACATAATGTTTTTAATACTTGGTACTTTTAAGTACTAGGCACTGGGCTAGGTACTGCATCTACAATGATGAGCAAAACAGATATAGTCCCTGCCTTCATGAAGCTTTAAGTCTAGTGGGGGAGGTACGATCATTAATCAAATGTGAATTATGCTGTGAAAGAAAAGTGTGGGAGGCTATGAGCACATATAATAGGCGGATCTGAACTGATCTGAGATGGTAGGAATAGTGTTCTTATGGAAATGACATTTAAGCTGTGATCTCTAGCATAGGGAGGAAGTATCTAGGAGGTAAGGGGAAGGGGAGGCTAGAGAACATTCTAGGTAGAGAGAACAGCAAGTAGTAAGACTCTTATGAGAGAAGAAGGGAACATGAAGCATTCAAGGAGCTGAACTAAGGAATGCTGGTGTAGCTAGAGCAGACAGGGGACTAGGTCAAATGAAGTGAGCACAGGTTTTGTGTGTGTGTGTGTGTGTGTGTGTGTGTGCGTGTGTATTTTTTATTGGAGTTCAATTTGCCAACATATAGCATAACACTCAGTTGAAGTGAGCACAGTTAACAGGTCTTTGAGGGCCTTAGAGGCCATGGTGGGAATGGGCTCTTCATCCTGCATAGAACCATGACAAAGCTGCTTCTCCTTCACCTTCATGAAGGCATGACTTTGCAGATTCATGATGGACTACCTCGTATATAAAAAATGTGGCACCAGCTACTACAAGCTTAGGGCTCTTGATTACGTTTCAAATGCAGAGTTCCCTTCTACTGGACAAGAATCTGAATGTTTTAGAGACAATGTAGGTTTTCTTAAATTTTTTATTAAAAAAATTTTTAACCAGTGTTTCTCATTTTATTCATATACATAATTTTATTTTAAAAAATTTTTTTAAAGATTTTATTTATTTATTTATTTGAGAGAGAGAGAGAGAGAGAGTACAAATGGGTGGAAGGCCAGAGGGAAAGGGAGAAGCAGACTCCTCTCTGAGCAGGGCTCCTGACATGGGTGTGGGGCTTGATCCCAGGACCCTGAGATCATGACTTGAGCCAAAGGCAGATACTTAACTGACTGAGCCAGCTAGGCGCCACACACATAGATAACTTTAACCAGTAATTCTTTGCAATTCTTACTTTAGTTCAGAGATTATCTTTGGTTGCAATTGTGGTTTCCCATAAAACCCTGTTAATTCAGTCATATGGGTATGGGAAAGACCTATTTAAATTATAGTTCATTAAAAAAAAAAGTATGGGAGTGTTACTGTATATTCATGACCATAGATTCATTGAAATGAAAATAAGCCTTTGTTGTCTTCTAAAAGCTTTTCATTTGTGAACACGTGAAAACTTCTAATGAGTAGAGCAAAATCTCAAGCCAAGCATATTATCAGTATGGTAGCTCATCCATCCATCTATTCATCCACTCATTCATATACTTTTTCTCAGGAAACTTTTATTAAACTGTTCTGCTAACTAGGTATGTCCAAATGACTTGATTAATTTACATCTTATTTAGATAAAATATATCTCATAATTTTCTGTTTTTGTTCATTAAGACCTTTTAAAATTGAATACTTAATCATGTATCATGAAATGTGATTTTTGGATAAATGAAGTTTAAAATAAATTTAAAAAGTCTATTTATTTATGATGATATCAGAAAGCTTGAAGCTCTTTAAGAAGTTATTGCCTTGATATTAGTGTTCCTTTCATGTATTTAGTCACTTTGTAACTTGTATAGAGTTTGGAGTTAAGGTAAGATAGAGATCTTTTCTCTAAAGTACATCTCTATTGTAATTACATGATTACTGATTGGAGCCTCACTTTTGCTGCTCAGGAAATTAAATATCTTAGTGCTCCTAGGTGTAATGGGCCTCTGAGGACTGATTTATGCTAATGCTACTCATCAGAGACTTACTATATAAATCAGAATGCTAGTTTATAAATTTCAAAAGGAAGACATCTTTTTTCTTCTTTTTTTTTAAAGAGAGAAAGAGAGAGAGTGGTGGGATGGGAAGGGGCAGCAGGAGAGGGAGAGAGAGAGAATGTTAAGCATGCTCTATGCCCAGTGCAGCGTTGGATACGGGGCTCCATCTCATTACCCTAAGATCATGACCTGGGCCTAAATCACAAGTCAGATGCTTAACTAACTGAGCCACCCAGCTGCCCCAGAAGGCATCTTTTTAAAAAGAATAAACTAGAAAAATCCATCAAAGTAATGCATGTACATGGTTTTAAAAAAATCTGGGGTTACCAAGACATAAATTATAAAAAAAACAACTGTCTCCCATTCAGTCATCTTTTCTCTAGTAACACACAATTTCAGCATTCCAGAATCTTACAATCTCAAACACGTATTTCTCACTCATGTTACAAGTTGATAGCTGCAAGTAGCCTGTTGCAGACCTGTTCCAGCTCTGTTTCCCATGTCTTGTCATTCCAAGACCTAGACTGACAGAGCAGCCCATGTTCGGGCACACCATCGTGGCAGAGGGAAAAGGGCAAGGAGGTGCAGACATGTGCAGCACCTCCAGAAGTTTCTGCAGAACTGCTGTACTGTCACTTCCACTCCTGTTCCTTTGGCTCAACCAAGACACATAGCAGAGACTTATGGAGCCGGAAATACTCTCTACCTGCAGGGAGGTGCTGCAAAGCGTATGGCCAAGGGCAGGGATATATACATTTTGGGTTGTTTCTGAGGAGTTGGGAACAGTCATACAACCCACCAACCTGCCCCTGTAGAAAAATGCAAACTAACCTAAAGTGACAGAAAGCAATTCTTTAGCTTTCCTGTGGCTGAGAGTGGATAGAAGACTGTTCTACTGCAAAAGTGCATGGGGAAACTTTGGTGGTGTGGAAGTGTTCTGTGTCTATGGTGGTCTGTTGTGGATATATGCATAGACAGAACTTGTCGGATTATACACGCGGAGTGATGTCGTTCATTGTCCTTAAATTATATCTCGGTAGAGTTGATAAAGTGAGAGTAAAGTGTATGCATGCATGAATTTATCAGTAGCAATGAATAGACATCATGGTCACCAACTTGTCCTCTCCAGAAATTCTCATTATATAGGGGTGCCTGAATGGCCCAGTCAGTGAAACGTCTGTCTTTGGCTCGGATCATGATCTCAGGGTCCTGGGATCAAGCCCCATGTCAGGCTCCCTGCTCAGTGCAAGCCTGTTTCTCCCTCTCCCTCTGCAGCTCCCTCTCCTTGTGCTCTCCCTCTCTGTCAAATAAAGAAATAAAATCTTAAAAGAAAAATTCTCATTAGCTATAGATAGTAGTTGCATTGCCAAGAGAATGGTGCATTCAAGTGTAATTGGTTCCATATAATTCGTTTTAAAGCACATTCTGATACAGATTTAGTAACTCTTTAGCTAAAATTATGTTTTGCATAGGGATCATGATATGTACTATATATATTTCTAATTGTAAATATATTGAGCTTATGTAATAATTATATATAATTGTCTTGAATTGTAATGTCTTAAATACAGTTTGGTCTGCATTCTTACAAACTACAAGGTACAAGTTCTAAACTACCTTGTACTACAAGGTACAAGTTCTGAAAAATTTTAAATAGGCAATAAACTAAAAATTTTTATGACATTTATGATGCAGTTAGAGATTTAAGCACTGACATGATATTTAATGTTAGAAGAAATTAATATTTTCTATATGTAATGGGCTATTGTTTTAAAAAGTCCTTATCTTTTAGAAATATATACTTAAATCATATAATTTCTGACATTTCTTTCAAAATAATGCCAGAGAGGGGAAGTGGGTGAGCTCAAAGGTGAGATAAGATTGCTTATAACTTGATAATTATTAAAGCTGTTGGTGGGTACAAGTACATGGGGGTGGGAAGAGAGCTTATGTTTTTCTGTTTATGTTTGGTGTATGTTTACAACATTCTATGATAAAAAGATGTATAGACCTTCTAAGTTAGCAATTTCACTTCTAGGAATTTATCTTTTTTTTTTTTTTTTTTTTTTTAAATTTTTATTTATTTATTTATGATAGTCACAGAGAGAGAGGCAGAGACACAGGCAGAGGGAGAAGCAGGCTCCATGCACCGGGAGCCCGATGTGGGACTCGATCCCGGGTCTCCAGGATCGCGCCCTGGGCCAAAGGCCGGCGCTAAACCGCTGCGCCACCCAGGGATCCCTAGGAATTTATCTTAAGGAAAATCTTGGGGATACGAACAAACAATCCACAATAATGTTCAATGTAGTATTGTTTATTAATTGAAAACAACCTAAATATTAATGAGAATTTGGTTGAGTAAATTGATACATTTCTATGATGTAATACCGACAAGAAATTCAAAATTATGTCAGAAAATCATATTGAGTACCAGGTGATGTATAGATGTTTAGAATTGTTAAATCACTATATTGTACATCTGAAACTAATATAACTAATATAACTAATAAGGATTTTATTTATTCATGAGAGACACAGAGAGAAGCAGAGACATAAGCAGAGGGAGAAGCAGATCCCCCATGGGGAGCCCATGTGGGACTTGATCCTGGGATCCCAGGATCATGACCTAGCCAAAGGCAGACACTCAACCACTGAGCCATCCAGACATCCCTGTGATATATTTTTAAGTTGAAAACAATTTTGCAGGCTCCAAAACAGGATGTTTATACATATCTGTTTTTTAATTTTATAAAAAGTAAATTTATGTGATTTATGTGTGTTGTGTGTGTACCTCTGTGTGTTTGTGTGTATGTAGAGTGCAACACTGGAAGGATATATATTATAATTTATATCCCCATAATTTTCAGAAAGAGCTTTTTGGCAATAGAATCTTTTTTTTTTTTTAAAGATTTTATTCAGTCATGAGAGACACAAAGAGGCAGAGAACATAGGCAGAGGGAGAAGTAGGCTCCCTGTGGGGAACCTGATACAGGACTCGATCCCAGGACCCTGGGATCACTACCTGAGCTAAAGGCAGACACTCAACCACTAAGCCACCCAGATACCCCTAGAGTCCTTTTTTAAATAAAAAGGATTGAATATTTTTGTTTTAATATGGTAAAATTACAATGAATATAAAATTTCACTGTAAAAGATTTTATTAGTTGATTATTTGGTTTATTATTTGGTTACTATTTATTTTGGTTAGACCTCTGTAGCACACTATTTTGCACATGGTAGGTCTATAATAATAATATTCAATGGGTAAGAATTTGGGTTGATATTTACAAATTTGAAAAAAATCCTGACTTTCCTTATTTTCTTTGAAGAACATGTATTACTACTTTTTTAAAATCAGAAATTCACTATGAAAAAGTGGACAGTTTTGACAGGTAAGGTTCTGTCTTTTACTCTTGAGATGTAATAAATTGAAATACCCTCCTTAAAACTTCCTGTGAAATCTGAAATATAGATATTTGTTCAGCATCTTTTTATTTTATTTTCTCTAGTTTCATCTCTCGAACATCTTCAAATAAAGAAGTGATTATAAATGGTAAGATCTGTGTTTGCCCGTAAGATTCCTTGAAGAGTTGAGAAGAGTGTCGTCTGTGGTGGGCTTCCCTGAGTATTGATGATTGAAGCAAGAGTCTCTTACATAAAAATCTCTTAAACTGGTATATTTTAAATAATGATCCAGAAGAGGCTCAAACCTGGTAGATTTTACAGTGCTTTGCATTTTATTATCATTCAGTTACATGAATAAATCTGACATTTAGCCTTTGTACTCATATCATTTGTTTAACAGATCATCAGAGTAATGGAGATGTGAATCCAATCCAGAATTTCACAACAATACCAATCATAAAGGTATGGATATGTTAGGAAACTAGATTGTATCTTTAAAAATATTTTTTAAAACACATTTCAATCAGGTCAGAGCAACTGTGAAAATATAAATAATATGAATATTAATAACTAACATTCTTGCTTAAGCTTTGGGTGGGGAAATGTATTATGGTAGTTTTATAGTAAATAAAAAACTAAAGTTTTACTTGCTCTTGTATATTGTTTAACAATAGTTGCTTTTCAGACAGGATCACTATAGTAACACTTTGTCTTTGGTTACTGGTAAGCTTGGATGGCTGCTGCCTCTTTAATTTCTCTTTTTTCTGTACTTACACTAGAGTAATTGGTATGGGATAATTGATCTAGATAAGTGGATCTTCTTTCAGATATAGACCTGTCTTTGTGACTTCTGGAGTCAAGTACTGAAGTGCATTGTCTTGGGCTTCCTAAGTTTTCATAAGATGAAGAATGGTAGTAGCATACCCTGCTAGTTTATGTACATTAAATGATCTGGAGCTGCACTGTCCAAGGCAGTGGCCACTAGCCACAGGTGCCTATTTAAATTAAAATTCAAATGAAATAATGTTAAGTAAGATTAAAAATTAATCTCCTCCGTTGGACTAGCCACATTTCCAGTGCCATGATAGCTTTAGAAAGCCAGTGGCTGCTGCACTGAGTAGGACAAATATAGAGCATATCCAATATTGCAGAATGTTCTGTTGGACATTACTGGTCTGGAGAATTATGCTGATATCTAGAATCCTCTTGTATGTCTTTTTGCTTAACATGCTAATTTCTTTATTTTTAAATCCTGCTTTCTTTGGGTTCCTATTTTCTGAAGAGATTACTGCTATTAGTTTCATGGCATGGTGAATTTTTGTTTTTAATTACTAAATTTTTTTTAATAGTTTTAGGTTTACAGGGAAAACATGAGCAAAATAGGAGGTTCCTTCCTATGTGGTCCCTCAAACCCTGCCCTCCACAGTTTTCCTTTGTTTAACATGTTGTGTTATTGTGGTACATTTATTAAAGTTGATGAACCAATACTGATACATTATTATTAACTAAAGCCCATAGTTTACATTCGGATTCACTCTTTGTGTTGTACATGTTATGGGTTTTGACAAATGTATAATGCTATCTACCTACCATTACAGTATTATACGGAATATTGCTTTTGCGGCCCTAAAAATCTCTGCTCCACCTATTCATCCCCACTCTCTCTCTCCCAGCCTGGTTAACTTTTGAAAGTCTATATTGCTAAAATTATTATTTGCAAAGTTGGCTTTTTTTTTCTTAAACAATTTGGTCCTTTCCAATCTTGGTGCTTTATGGAACTAGGTTCAAGTACTTTTCAGGTATACATATCAGTTTAGTCTTGTTAAATAATTAAGATGAGTCTACCTACCTCCTCTGTTTCACTGTAGTGTGGACTCTGGAGCTAGAGAGATGAGAGTTTCAACAGGTTGTGAATTAGCCCTTTTACTTCCAAGGAGCCTTTTGTGCCATGGAAACAAATCCATCTCTTAAATTTTGTTTATTTGGTTAACCAGGCTTCCAACTACACTCCGAGCAGACAAGGACATTTAGAAAAAGAACCTTGGAATGGATTCAACCATCATAGCCCAGTTAATGTCTCCATGGATGGAATTCCCTGCATTCTTTTCTGGGCCAAAGGAATAACAATAAAATTTAAGAATCAGACCTGGCTGGACCTTACAGATGAAGCTTTTGGCCAGAAGGCAACCGTGGACATTATCAACTCAAACTGCAGTGAAGAAAGTGCCACGTAAGTTGACTGCTTTGCTGGAGGAGGCCCTTCGGGCGATTTTAGTCTGTTAACTGGGAGATCCAGTTTTCTCACATTTCAGAAAATGGAAGTAGGTTCCTTTGTAGTGAATTTGAAGCACATCTCTGATGAACTGTTTAATATCTAAAATGAAAGACCAAGTCAGAAATTAAGTTGAAAAAATAATTTTTCCCAGCAATTTTCTTGTTAAAATACCTTGTCAAATCAGAGTTGTGAAAGTGAGGGTTTTCCAAACTCGTTCTGAAAGATGAACAGGATTCCAGGCTTGGTATCAACTCCAAATGTGAGGTATCAGACTACTTTAGTCCTAGCAGGGTGGAAATCATGTATCAGTACGCAGAGTCCTATATCTTCTAGTGGGTGAAACAGAGAAGGCGGACTCTAGCCAAGGCGGATGTCTGCTTCTAGGGAGTGCTCTGAAGCTGTGGAATGATGCCAGTTTGCAAATGTGCAAGGGTACCTTTGAGTGGCAAATGTCAGAGGATTCTTTAGGACATTTGTTCAAAATGATTATAATAATTCATTTTGATTCAAGATAAGCAGATGGAACAAATACCCTTTTTGAAGAAGAAATCAATTTCCAGTACCTTTCTCTGCTTTCTAGTCATCCAAGCGAAAATTTTTTGCTTGTATTTGTTTTGGTTGAGGAGGAGTAAGTCTGGCATATCCCGCTTGCTTTCTGTAAATCTCCTTGCTTTCAACATTTGCTGGTTTAATGAAAGCTTTTGGAAGATTGTCTGCATTTGTTTTGGCCTGGTTAAGATGGGCATAATGCTTTGTATACTGTGTATTTTTGTGTGTGTGTATTTATTTTATGTAATTTGATTGGAAACACTTTTTTACTCCTAAGCTTTACTTTTCATTTAAAAATTATTGATGATGGGTAAAAATGGATTATATGAATATTACAAGTTTTAGTAAGTAGCTTGCTATTCAGAATGATGATCTCTTATTAGGGAATTAGGGAATTTTAAGTATAAGCGTCCAGAGTCCTCACAAATTGGTTTATTCTGTTGCAGCACGGACTACCAAAGAGATTCCAGCACTGCTGAGAGCTCAGGACTTTTTTCTTGGACTCTAATTAATTCCCTACAGGGCTCTTTATTTGTGGTCAGTTGCCTGAAGAGAGGCTGATTGCCTGGGGATCTTCTTGCTTGTCTGCGGCTGACTGGCTTGCCTTGATTCCATTTATTCTGACCCCAGGATATTTGTGGGGAAGATCAGAGCACCACAGTTGTGTTTTTTTTTGTTTTTTGTTTTTTGTTTTTTTTTTTTGCTGGGCTTTAGAAATCTTAATGATCTCCGGGAACCCAGAGACAGAAAGAATAAAACTTGGCTTCTAGACCCAGTTCTGCTAGTGAACTTTGTGACTTTACAAATAGGAGCCACCATAGCATCATCTATGAATGGAAATGATGCCATCTATTAATTGTAACAGGCCTGGAGCACTTGCCAGGGCCAGGCACAGTGTGAGGACTTCACAGGCACAATATCTGTTATTCCTTACAATGCTATTTGTGAATAAGTCCCTGAGTCACAGACTGTTACCATCCAAAATCAAGGCTTGTAGAGGTTAGGAAATTTGATAAATCCATGCAGCTTATTTGGTAATAAATCTGGGGCCTAAAATGTCTTTAAAAATGACATTTCACCTCCTCTTTCTTGGCCCTGTTTTATAGAATTGTGAAAATCACATGGGGAAATGTATGCATGAGAACTTCGAGAACTCGTCAAAGGCTACTCAAAGTAGTAGTATTATCTTCCTAGTTAGGGTAAAATAGTGCCTATGCCTAGTTATCTGGTAGAGAGACCCAGAGAAAGTTTGGTTTTTACAACGCACAAAGGAATGGTTGGGTGGGACCTGACTTTTCTTCTTGGTCAACACCTAAGAATTCTAGTAGGATGAGTCCTGAGTGAGCAGCATCCACCTCCTGGTGTCCTGTTCAGTCAAGTGTACAGACATCCTGGACAGCCCACCCACGGGGATGAATGGGAAGCTTCCCAGTACACGAGGCATGCAGGGACCAGCTACTGAGACCATCCCTCATTCCTATGAAATCTTATATTCTCAAGAACCAGAGGCAGAGATGCTGAAAGAATAAACCCCAGTAAAGACATAACCATGTAAGGTCGAAAGCACAGATTAAAAAAAGATGACCTTGTTTTAATGCTTGGAAACAAAATGTTCAGGGAAAGGCAAATTGTTGGCAGACAGATTTGCTACGGAAATCTTTTGAAATAGTGAAAGCCCTACAAATAGAGCATAATCTGAGCATCTGTGCGTATTTTGAATTTAAGCAATTATAGTCTAGGAATTCAGAGTCTGTTTTAAACGTGGGAGGTTAGGGCGCTTGGAAGAGTAAAAGCAGTTCTTTTTTGAGTGACTTACTACATTATATATCTCCTTCGTGTTCCCAGGTTATGGTGCAGTGCCTGGTACTTAGGAGGGTCTCACTGAATCATTGTTGAATTTGCTTTGTTGAAATCAGGCATTTTTTTACTCTGCAGCAGAGCATGTTAACAGCTTTCATCAAAACCAGCGCTGCTAGAGAAAGCTCTTGGAGTGTCAGAAGCTTAGAGGCCATCGAGCTGCTCCCTCAGGAAAAGGGGATAGCAGTTAGATGGGCTCAGTATCGCTTTGCTTTGAGGTTTTAATTCATCAGCTACAGAGTCAGTTTATGGATAACTAAGCTATTCTGATTCCTTGGAAGAAATACAAAAATTTCTGTTAAAGTAAGTGACCAGTCAAGTTTATAAAGAAATAAGTTTTATTTCTTTAAAGTATCTTAAGTTCTTTGTAATAGACTATCAGAGTATTTTTAGAGAAAAGCCCTTTTGGAGACTTGCTTTATTGAGTTAATTTGCTTACAACGTGTTCATAAATGAATGCTTCTCGGGTATCTAAGCTTGCAATATTAGGAAATAAAGATAATTCTCTTAGTAACTTTATTTATCTGATTTATTTTGTAAATACCCCTTCCCCTTTCCCCATAAATAGTATGAGGATAAATTTCAGCTCATTTACTGACATTTCTATTTCTTGATAAGTAAGACCAAATATCACATTTGTGTGATATTTTTTCAAGCTTCTAATTGGATGTTTTATGGCTATCCACTCTTGCTTTTTTGGTTTTATAATGTATATTTAGGTGTTATAACCTCTAGACATTATAATGTCACATAACTGCATCATCCTTTCTGTATTTAAATTTTTCACATTTTCTCATTTCAGTTATTTAGTTTTTTCTCATTCTTTTTTTTCAACCTCATTGAAATATAAATAAAATACACTAAACTGCACATATTTAAAGTACACAATTTGATCAGTGTTGACATATTTGTACACCCATGCAACCAGTACTACGCTCAAAACAGCAAACATTTTCATCACCTCAAAAGTTTCCTTGTGCCCCTCTATAATCTTTCCCTCCTACTTACTTCCAACCCTCCAGGTAACCACTGATCTATTCTCTATCATTATATGTGATTTTACATTTTCTAGAATTTTATATAAATATGATCATATGGGGCACCTGGGTGGGTCAGTTGGCTAAATGTCTGACTCTGGGTTTCGGCCCAGGTCCTGATCTCACGGTTGTGGGATTGAGCCCTGCCTGTGCTCAGTGTGGAGTCTGCTTCAGATTCTTTCTCCTTCTCCTTGGCCCTCCCTGCTCACACACTCTCTTTCTAAAATGTATGAAAGTTTTTACTAAATAAAAAAAGTTCTATGGTGTGTACTCTTTTTTAGTCCGGCTTCTTTCACTTAGCATGATGATTCTGATATTCTACATTGTCACATGTGTCAAAGTTATGTTTCTTTTTACTGCTGAGTAGTAAGCCCTGCATTATATGGATATACCACAACTTGTTGAGCCACCCACCTCTTGATGGAAATTTGATTTTGCCCAGCCCGTTTTTTGATAGCTTTCCAAGGAAAGTTGCTTTAAACATTCATGTAAAAGTCTTTGTAGGAGTGTATATTTTCATTTTTCTTAAACACCTAGGAGTGGAATGGCTAGAGCATATGGTATATGTATGTTTAGCCTGCTTCTCTCTCTGCCTATGTCTCTGCCTCTCTCTTTGTGTCTCTCATGAATAAATAAACAGAATCTTAGAGAAAAAGAAAAGAAACTGGCAAATTGTTTTTTAAAACAATTGTACCATTTACCTTCCCAGTTGCTTTACATCCTTACTGACACTTGGTATGATCAGTGATTGTAAAAGAAAACAATTTTCTGCGTGGTTAGCAATTTCCGAACAAATTTGACTGGGACTTGGGTTAAAAAATAAGCCTTGGAGTTAGTAAGAGATTTACCTCCTTAGAAGAATGTGTTTACCTGTCAGGAAGTAATGAAACTCAGAACCATGGAATCATTCCAGCTCTTGGAAACCCACAGAGGCTACTTGTCTTCCTCTGAGAGACAGTTATTTACCTTCGTGGGTATTAGACATGCAGCCATTTGTCTCCCTTAGGGTGAGCTATTTGTTCCATCCAAAATCTGATAAAAGTCATTGGCTTACATTGTGAGGTAGGTACCTAGTACTCTTCTCTTTTCATGTGCCAAGGAAAATTTTTGACATTCAGGAAGCAAATATTTCTCTCCCTCTTTCAAGGGGTCAAGGGGGACCACTGTCTCTCTCTTACATAAACTCCCAGATTCAAAATGTTGGTGTCCCTCTCCTGTTTTACCAATCCCAGTATGTACAGGATGGTATCTGGCTCTCATCAGTTGCCCAGGCAGAAGAGTTAGGTTAAAAGGGGAACAAATGTGGTTATTGCTGTAAAATGGTAATATTCTGTGTGACATTCAGGAAATTCTCATGTTAGGTTTCAGAAAAATGTGAATAAATATGGATATTAAGAGCTTAAGGTAGATTTTTGTTTGTTTTTTAGAGCAGAGATGCAGGGAGGGTCAGAGGGAGTAGAGGGAGAGGGAGAGAGAATCGCACACAGGCTCCATTCCCTTTGCTGAGCCTCACTTGGGGCTTGATCTCAGGACCCTGAGACCACTACCTGAGAGGAAACCAAGAGTCGGATGTTCAACTAACTCAGCCGCCCAGGTACCCCAAGAGTAGGCTCTTAAAGTTTTAATTATTTCAATTACCATGCAATGATGCTTCTATCTTTTTTGTTTGTTTGTTTTGTGATGCTTCTATCTTATTGTAGTTTTATTTTATATTTTACTGATAACTAATGATGCTGAGCATCTTTTCATGTACATATTACTTCCATGTATATCTTCCTTTGTGAAGTGCCTATCTTTTTACCATTTTTAAAAAAAGATTTTATTTATTTATTCATGAGAGACGCAGATGCCCTGCCTGATGTGGGACTCCATCCTGGACCCCAGGATCATGCCCTGAGCCGAAAGCAGACACTTAGCCACTGAGCCACCCAGGCATCCCTCTTTTTACCATTTTTAAGTTAAATTGTCTTATTGAATTGTTGGTATTATTTATTATATTCTGGATACTAGTTCTTTGTGTATTGTGAATATTTTCTCTTGTTTTGTAGCTTGCCTTTTTTACGTTCTTAACACTGTCCTTTGAAGAGTAAAGATTTTGAATTTAATAAAGTCCAATATGTGGATTTTTCTTAATAGTTTATACTTCTATATTTTTTCAAGAAGCCATTGGCTAGTCCAAGATTATAAAATTGCTATCTGTTTATTCAATACATTTTTATTTTCAGCTGTTCCATTTTGAGCTAATTTTTTAGAGTAGCATGACATAAAGGTTATTTCTATTTTGATAGACTGTGTTTTTTGTTTTCTTAGTTTGTCTCTGAAGTTTGGTGATGCTGAAATTCCCAAAGGTCTTGATATAAGGTAGGTATGGATACTACTTTGGAATGTCATAGATTCAGCACTTCACATTGGCTCCATGTAACTTATTCATTGAACATGTAGTATCAAGGGCCTGCATGTGCCAAGCACTGTGACACAATAAATGCCACACATAGCTAGCTATACAAAG
The DNA here is from genome assembly GCF_003254725.2 of Canis lupus dingo. Taxonomy (NCBI): domain Eukaryota; kingdom Metazoa; phylum Chordata; class Mammalia; order Carnivora; family Canidae; genus Canis; species Canis lupus. Next base: position 25,086,856 of record NC_064245.1, on the reverse strand, counting down.
TTAGTGATATTATAGTGGAATCATATAGTAATGCTTTCTTTAGTTTCTATGAAAGCATCTATATAGATTTTTCCTTCTTTAGTTAGGGCTTAGAAATCACATGAGCCTGAAAATGTGATCTTCTTTAATAGATAGTGCCTTACATTGAATTATATTTATCATTTAATAATACCAAAAAAGTCTTTGTTAGTTGATGTCTCAGCAGACAACACAGGCCTACATTTCACTGAGTTTATGTGTGGAAGAATGCATCTGCCAACAGTAATTTATTTAAGGAGTTAGGAATTGCTCCAGGAGTGGGGGACAATTTGAAGGCATTACATTTTTTTTCTTATAAAAATAAAATTTCTCTGTTCCTATAGGACCAACCTCTTAGTGGAGATAAACAGCTGTGTCTTTAACATTACTTGAACAAACCATCAGGATGTGCTAGCGCAGTCTTGCTTGCCTAAGCTGTGTTCTGTGGAACACTTCTGCTATGTAAAAATATTTATAAGATTCCCCAGGAAAGGAGTTCTGTGGTCAAATGTGTTTGAGAAAGACTGTACACCATGTCCTCCCTTTGGAGATTCACAGCATAAATTTGTGTATTCAAGTTATTGTGAAGACATGCTCTTAAGGAAGATTGCTGCACTTGGTGACTTTGATTAACCTCTCATTTCCTATGTTTACTTTGGAAAGCTCTTTCCTCAGAATATTTGCCTACATATCATGAAGCACTAGTGTTTCACTGGTCATAATGTAGAAAATACATGTCATCACCTTTCAGAGAAACTTTATAAGGAAAATAGAATCCCACAAGGTGAGCAAACATATATACAAACACAAATATACATATCTGTTTGATATAGGAATGAGGAATAGTTTTTTATTCAAATAGTGCTTTTATCCCCTGAAAGGAAAATAGCTATATATATATATATTTTTTTTCTAATGATAAAGGTATGCGGCCAACACTGTCAGTACCTCATCTATATCACTTGAATGTTTCTATTTCAGAGCACTATAGTCCATTGCTCAACTTTGAACTGTCAGCCTTTCTTTACCTACAAGTTTTCTTTAGCCAAAGGGATCCACTGCCTCCAGCAGTTCTCAACTGATGATGGGAAGAAGTGTATAAATACCCAAGCTCCCTCACCCTCAGGTCAGATAACAGGCATGTAAACTACCCTGGCTCCCAGGGTACCCTGTGAGTGTTAAATCCCACTTGCCCACAGTGGAAACTTGCTTAATAATGTGTCCTTTTTAGATGTCTTCCATCCTTCTGTCATTTCTCTTTTCTCCATTTGACATATTTTGAATTCTCAAATACATTTGGGACTATCTTCGCAAATACTTCTTCTATTCACATTGTTGTCTCAGGGTCTGCTTCTTTAGGAGCCCAATACATGACCAGAAAACAGAAAAATCAAAAAATATTTATATATAAAAAGAACATGAAAATCACTCATAATTTAACCACTATTTGTAACCATTAACATTTTAATCTCTGTCCTTCTAGAATTTTTTTTTACACAGTCACACATTTGTTTTTAAATGAAAAAATGATCATGACATATTATAACTTTTTATTGCTGAGTAATATTCCATTCTAAAATGGGTAAGAGTAAGGGCTCTGGTCTCAAATTGGATTTGGAGCCCAGCTTTAATACTTAATCTCTGAATAAACTTGCACATGTTATTTTTTAACCCCTCTGTATCTTGAATCCTCACCTGTGAAATGAGGATAATATTATCTATCTCAAGTTAGGGTAAAATACACATTAAAAACATAGAAGGAAGTTTGATACAGCAAATGCTTTCATTATTATTTTTGACCATTGTTTATTTAGCAAATTCTATATTATTATCCATTTCATTTTTTTTCAACTTTTTTGAAATAATAAAATCAAACTTTGATTTAAAAAAAAATAAAATGAGCTTTTTGTGTGTTTTTTTTTTTTTTTTGAAGGAATTTGTACTGTTCACATTGGGGGTCTGCTCTGACATTTGTTTTCATTAGTACCTATTAGGAGATTCTGGTTCAGAACTAGAAGTAAACTCTCTCTCTGAGTCAGTTCTACTGTTTGACAAGAGAGGGTGCAATTGCACTGTTCATAGATGATTTCCTGTGTCAGCAAACATCAAAGGATTTTAAGAATAATACTGTTTGTAATTATTTTCAGATTCACCCTTACCAATTACAACAAGTTGTACCTCCAGAGCTGGTTTAGTCTGCATCGAGTCGAGATTATTGTCAATAATTCAATCCAAGCAACTTACAACGCAACTGGTGTATATGCTCCATCAAGTTATTCCTACCACTGCCAGCATGTCAGCAGCCTGCAGCGATATGATGCCCTCTTGTTGCCCAGCGACACAGATGATATGTCAAGCCTGTGGGAGGTCACTTTTGTTGATTTCCAGGTAACAAACTGAAACATATGCTCAGTGCACCTGTATATTTGGTGCCAAAGAAACTCAGTGTTTGAAAAAACCTGAAATACAGACATTTAGAGAAAGGAGAGGAATGGACATCTTTAAAATGATATTGGTATTTTTTCTTTATCTTCCAAGTTATGAAACGGAATAGGATAGAACAGTATCCACACCCTATGTTCCCCCTACTTGCTTTTACATTCACATTTATGCAGTCACTAATAATTATCAATGAGGAATGCCAGCAATCCAAGCTGGAGGGAAGCTGTGGCGCGAAGCCCAGTGACTGACACTTCCTGGAGTGAGAGGCCCTTCTGGGGAGAGGAACTGTTGGATAATTATTTTATTTCCTTCAGGGAGTGGAGCAGTGATCCTATCAGGACAGATAAGAAGTACATCTGTGGCATGAGTGACAGCTTTGGCAGTTAGCACAGGACTGGAACTGTCAGCCAGGGAGTCAAAAATATCCCAGGATCCTCTTGAAAGTATTTGGGGAAAGGCATGGGGGCATTAGACATTTCTTTTCACCACCAGAATGTCAGGCAGAGAGACATCTGTCAACTTCCTCTGTCCTGTTTACCTATGAAAAAAAGCTTCACTTGTTCTTCCAACACACTGAAATGGGCGGGATTTTGCATGTCCCATTTATGGGCACTTTCCAATCTCTTGCGAATGTAAATGGTTTTACTTCCAACATCCCCCCCGCCCCGCCCCTGCAGCAGCTTGAAGAGGTGTGGTGTTGAGAGGCAGTGTGGGATAGGGAAGGAGCTTGCATTTTGGAGACTGAAAGAAAGACTTGGTTTCAAATTGCTTGTCAGCTCCCTGGATAAGCTAGTTCACCCTCTTAATATCTGGTCTTTGTTTTATGGACGTAAAGAAGTCATGGCCTAACATATGTGGCAGTACCCAGGACTGTGTCAAGCATGGATAACAGTAACTACTACTTCTGAGTCCTCTCTGTGTGTCAGCTCCATTGTGGTTGTTTTACATACTTTGTCTTCAAGATGTCATAATGTTGCAAGATTGCTCTTGTTATCCTTGTTTTAAAAATGGGATGACTGAAACGCTGATGATTATATATTTTTTTCAAAGTGATATGACTGGTAAATGGTAGAAGCAGAATTCGAATTCTGGGCTGTCTGACTTCAAAGGCACTTTAATATATATATAATATATGTATTTATTAATATTTATAAAGTATGTATTATATATATTTCTCTTACACCTTAAAAAAGAGAAGCAGGCACAAAGAGCAAGAAGTAAGTAATAATGGAGACAAAGAATAATTCACACATAATCTTGCCTGATTAGAACAGAGGAATTGATCAATTTATACCTCTACCTTATTTCAGGAATGATTTAAGGTGACTTAGAGAAACACTGGAAGAAAACTGATTTTGAAAAATTCGCAAACCACTTCATAGTTTTTAGGATGGTTATGATAAGAAAACAAACAGGCAAACCCAAAACAGAAAATAACAATTGTTGGCAAGGATGTGGAGAAATTAGAGCCCTTATATATTGCTGGTGGGAATGTAAAGTGATATAGCCTCTGTGGAAAATGGTTTGGTAGGGTCCTCAAAAAATTAAGCGAAGAATTACCATGTGATTCATCAATTCCACTTCTGAGTATATATCAAAAGGAATTGGAAGCAGGGACTTGAACAGATATTTGTATACTCACGTTCATAGCAGCATTATTGGCAATAACCAAACGTTCATCGATGGATGAATGAAAAACAAAGGCTAGTGTATACATGCAATGGAATATTACTCAGCCATAAAAGGGAGGAAATGCAGAAGCAGACAGCAGCATGAATGACCTTTGATACCACGCTAAGTGAAATAAAGCGGACACAAAAAGACAAATATTTACATGATTTCACTTATATGAAGTATCTACATTAGTCACATAGAATAGTGTTCTCAGGGGGCTGGGAGAAAAGGGGAAGGAGGAATCAGTGTTTAATAGTTACAGTTTTGCAAGATGAAGAGTTCTAGAGATGGATGATGGTGATGGTTGCACAATAATGTGAAAGGACTTAATGCCACTGAACTGTACACCTAAAAATCATTAAGTTGGCAAATTTTATGTTACATATATTTTACAATAAAAAATGTAAAACAAAAAAAAAAGGGCAAAGATATGGGACTTAAGAAAAAGGAAGAAAGGATCAAGTAGAGCCACCGATGAGGTTGGTCCATAAAACCACAAGACCATCTATCTGATCTGGGTGGAAACAGCACAGTGATTTGGCTCTGAAGATTTGGAGCATCCAGTATAAGAAAGAATTGCTCAATTACATGTTTTTGGGGCTCATAAGATTACTAGAAATGTGCTTGCGAGCAGCACATTTTATGGCTGGTATGGTGCAGCCTATGCCAGTATCTTCAATAGCAACCTTATAGTGAACACAGCAGGGGATGCCAGAGGTGGGCCTTGTTAAAACACATTTAATATAAGAAGATGCCAAAATGCAAGCTCAGTCTAGGCAAGAGGTGGTAGCGCTAGTGATTAAGGTATACGTACAGGAGGCTGCATTCCACGTTGGTGACTGCCCATCTGACTTATTCTAAGAATAAAGTATAGAGTGATGCCACGTGCATGGCAAACAGATGCCTTTGGTGGGCCATTTGGGGACTGGTAAAGTGTAGGCTGCATCACAAGGAGTATATTTATTCAACTCCAGTTAAGTCTTGCTTCTTAGGAATGCAGGCTCAGGGTTGCTGGATCTTTGACTTTTCAATAGAAGCTAGAAGTCTGGATTTTAAAGGGAAATCTCAGGATGTTCAGAACTCTGGGCCTAACAAAAGTAACCTGTGGGCTAGATATAGCATGTTTGCAACCAGTAGTCTAGAAAAATGGATGGAAACATACCCTTCAGGCATTCTCCACAGATACCATCTTAAGGATTAAACCGTCTCAACCGTCTTAAGGATTAAAGTAGAGTCAATGTGAGGACATTTTCTTTGACTGGAGTTGCAGCATCAAATGAGGCCATCTTTTGTCATTTTGTCAAGAGCTTGATTTTTCAGGCACTAGTCTGAAGAGAAGACCACTTTGCCTCTCTGGAGAGGGGTGGGCCAAGGATCCCAGAAGTCAGGCCAGGAATCTCCTTTAAGAGCTGTTTTGGATTCAGTCTAGTGTATGGACAAGGCCTCTCAAGTCTATGGCTACAGTCATTTTAGCATGAAAAAAAAAAATGGGAAAGCACCCACTGAAGTCATAAAAATGAGTTCCCAAAGCACCCATGGATAATTTGGTTTTCTGATGTACCCCTTTGAAACCAACTGGGTGACTGAGTTGCTATTGTATAGGACTTTATTCTAAAAGCCAGCTAAATGTGGGAGCTGCCTTCCACAACTGATTGGTCTTAATAGAGTAGTCACCCTGTAGCCCAGTTTCTTTCATTGTGACTGTATTTAGATACAGAGCCAGTTGTCTGTTTGAACCTCTACTAGTTCTAAGTACTTGAGCTGCTTCATTTGCACATGTGAGAAAGCTCTTCTTTCCATCCTCTGGGCAGGGTGCAAACAGGGACTGGTATACAGCTCTTCCAAAAACAGTACCAAGTCTGTATGGTACAATTGATAAAGAGTGGGGGGTAATGTCCGGAGGAAGAAGATACAGAACATACCAGGGCTTGTAGAGTTGTAAACCGAGAAGTGACTCTGAGGCCAAACTGCCTGAGTTTGAATTATAACTTCACTGCACTTAAATAAATGATCAAATCACATAACATAAAATAAATTTAAGAAAATAAATTCACTGCACCTACTGCTGTGTGACTCTGGGCAAGTTACTTATCTTTTCTGCGCCTCAATTTCCTCACCCATAAAATAGTAACTTATTCATAGGCTCTTGTGATTTTTAAATGAATTAAAGCAGCATCTAGTACATAAAAAAAGTTCTGTGTTGGCCTTTATTATCTGTATTTTGCCTCATTGGGGATCATGCTATCCTCTCCTATGAGACTCTTCCTGCCTACTTCCTTTCAATAGAATCAAAGGCAGCGGAAGTGAGATTTAATTATTCTTTGTGAAATTTACCCTAACATTTATAAAATTTTGAGTGCACTTTGGATTTTAGAGACATCACAAAGTTACTTTTTAGATGGGCTAGAATATTTCTAAGGATCAGATTAAAAGAGGTTTTATTTCAGAGCCTTGAACTTCATGAGCCTTTTAATATGATAACCATGCATCTCAGAGTATCTGGGTCAGGCTTGATTTAAAATTGCGTCACCATCCCCATAAGCACACTCACGTTTGTTAGATCGTGTGCTCAAATTACTCAGTAAGTATGGCCCCCATGTCTTAAATTTGGTTAATTAGGAGTCCAGAATCCTCAGCCCAGCTGAGAGGTAGATCTTAGGAGAGAAAGAATATGTCACTTCAGCTCTTTGTCCTGACAGATCCAAGGCTTTACCATCAAGGGGAGGCAGTTTGGCAAGGCCCGAGACTGTGCCTCCTCCTTCTCACCAGCCATTCTGATCGGCCTGGCCATGTCCCTGATCCTGCTGCTGGTGTTGGCCTACGCACTACACATGCTCATCTACCTGCGGTATCTGGAGCGGCACTATGGTTTCATCACCTCTCCGGCCCACTTCCCCCAGTTGAAAGCTCGAGATGCAGCAGAAGAAAAGGAGCTGCTGAGGAGCCAGGGAGTCGAGTGCTATGAACTGAGAAGCCAACAGATCTGCAAAATTTATGTGTAATAGCACAGGCCCCTCTTCCTCACAAAGTCCACAATGGGTTCTGAAAGGAGTTATTTCTGTTCTGTCCTCTTTGGCTTGTGATATAAAGTTTTCACCTCATGGCTTGATTTTTTTAAAAAAAGGAAATACGTGCGAAAAATACATTTTGGAGCATCCACTGGCCTATTTAGATAGACTTGAGGTAATGAAAAAGTTGTCCCAGGAACCCCACAGAGATAAATATGATTGTTGCCCCAAAACGACTTTGAAAGCAAAGGGATATTTCAAGTTAGAAAGACAGAAAAAAACAATGATGTCATTTAGAGAGGGGAAAACATTTGGTCTTTCTTGTTCGTGTCAGTTCCGATGTGATAATATAGAATAATAAATCCAACTTTGGAAGTTCAGAACTTAAAGTATTTTGAAACACTTTGCATTTTTAGAAATTATATCCTGATTTTGTCTTAAAAATTAATCTTAATCTTTCCCAGAGCTGTTTTGGGAAGACCATTGTCAATATGGTAGGACACTTTATTCAAGGGCTTTCTAGTCATTTACTTTGCTGTTCAGAGGCAGCCCAGTTCAATTTGTAAAAGATGGGTAACAGTCTTGCAGTTTCTTACCTTTTCCATCTGGTTGTGGTGCCAAGGCTTGTCTCATCTGTCTGATGTAGACATCCATTAACTCTCCTCGGTACCACTTGAAATAAGCAACTGAGCTAACAACAGTGTGCTTGCTATGCAAACACAGCTTCAAAGCAAATCTCTTAAACCCGCTGGCAATGAGAGGGTGTCCCTTAAGCTCTCCTTTAATAGATATTTTGCAGCCATCACCATTCTTCTTACATATGGATTTCTCCATTGTCTTTGCCAGTTCTTGACAGATACTGAAGATTGGCTTCCCCTGAATTTTCACCAAAGATTCTCCAACATCTCTTGCGTGTTACAGAGATCTTTTTTTTTTTTTTTAGATTTTATTTATTTATTCATGAGAGACACAAAGAGAGAGAGAGAGAGGCAGAGACATAGGTAGAAGGAGAAGCAGGCTCCAAGCAGGGAACCCAATACAGGACTTGATCACATGACCCCAGGATCACACTCTGAGCCAAAGGCAGACGCTCAACCACTGAGCCACCCAGGCGTCCCTGTTACAGAGATCCATGTATAAAAGGTATATTGTATTTCCCTAACTAGGGTTCTACACATGACCTGTACAGAACTTGGAAAGCAGATGGGAACAATGTGGGGTAGAGGGTCATGCACAGAAAAATTGAATCTTTTGGGCAGCTGTGATTGATGAGTTTACAGTCTGGTACCATCTTTGATGCCAAGCGTGAATGGCAATGTTTGGGGTTTCTGATAAAACAGTCTTATGTTGGACATTTCTCTTGGCTGTGAGTATAGGTTTGGTTCCAGCCCTCTCAGAATTCTGTAAGCTCTTCATACTCTGTAGTGAATTTTTGTTGTTGTTGTTTTAATACCTGGAATAGATTCTGTAGTTTGTATCTAAGAATCTTGATTCTTATACTAAAGACAGTTATAGGGAACAAACCTTGAAGAACATAGGAACCTAGGATTGATTTTTTGGCCCTATCGAGCAAACCAGGGAGGACTCGTAGCATTAGAGAGTGGGAAACAGCTCATGTCATTCCATAATGAAATTTTCATTGTGGTTATTTTGAATGTCCACTGGTGGTATAAATGGTTGGTGTGGTAGGCTATAGAACTTGAAGGGTAAATGTAACTTATGGTCCAACTGGGGCACTTTTGAAAGTGAAAGTCATTAACAATTCCAGGATAACAGACATAAGCAGAACGGTGCCAGACAGACTGGGAAAGTCACCCTAGATATGGTAAGACCCTACAGGTATGGTCATCACTCTATAGGGTGATATCCTGTAGGGTAAGCTGGCTCTTTCTAACTGTGCTAGAGGGCTTACAGAAAGAAAATAATAGCTTGAGATTTAAAATTCACAGCTTTAGGGCAGCCCGGGTGGCTCAGCGGTTTGGTGCTGCCTTCAGCCCAGGGCCTGATCCTGGAGACCCAGGATCGAGTCCCACGTCAAGCTCCCTGCGTGGAGCCTGCTTCTCCCTCTGCCTGGGTCTCTGCCTCTCTCTCTCTCTGTGTCTCTCAAGAATAAATAAATAAAATCTTAAAAAAAACTAAAATAAAATTCACAGCTATAGATGTGGTAAAAGAAAAATCCAGGGAGTTTCTATGACTGATCTATAAGGATCTTATAAAGGGGTTGACATAGTTGGAAATCACACACACAGGTTTGATCTTGCAAATTGGTAAAAGGCATTGTAGGTAGAATTCACAGACCTGCCAGATCTCTTTAAAATATTTATTTATTTATTTATTTGAGAGAGAGTGAGAGAGCGCATGTGCAAACAGAGGGAGAAGAAGACTCTCTGTTGAGCAGAAAGCCCGACATGGGACTCAATCCCAGGACCCTGAAATCATGACCTGAGCCTAAGGCAGATACTTAACCTACTGAGCTATCCAGGCACCCCATCGGATCTTAATGAATATGAGAACCCTGATTACAAAATAGAAGACATTTGAAAAATAGTAACTTTGGAGATAATTTAGACAACTTTAAGGATATTGAACCCGTAAACTCCACTGGTTTTCTTGCTAGCAGAAGCAATCCTGTGAGATGAAGCTGTTCTGACCTCACCAAAGATAGTTACCTTGCTAGGGGGTGCCGATTTTCCTCAATGTCTTTAGACAATTGGAATCACACTCTAGCATATCCCAGGGAACCAATTGCAAAGTCAAATATAGGGGAATAAAAATTTCAAGGTTTTACTAATTTATGCAACAAAAGACTTGGAGGAATATATGGAGGAATGAACTCTGGAGGTGCTAGCTCAGAGAGGGAAGTGCATAATTTTAGATTGAATTGAATTTTTTTAATAGGTCCTCTTACCAGATTTTGGGTTAAATATTCTGGTTTGAGCAGCTGGGAATATTTCTAACCGTTTACTTGGTTGATTAAAATATGACCTCTACAGTGACATGCACTAAATGAAATAGACCAGAAACTCGTTGGCATAATATAGAGGAAGAAAATGAATTTAATAAATTAGAGAATTGGAATATAGGAATGGTTTTATCATGCATGTCCTGTTCTCCATCCCCAAAACTATTTTCTTCTGTGAAGGCCCAGAGGACACTTATAGCACTGAGCTGAAAAATACATTGGGAACACAGGATCAGGATTTTTGAGAGGTGCTTTAGAGGCTGTCTGTAGACTATGGATGAAGGCAGGAGTATCTTTGATTCCTTAGTCTCAGTTGGAATGCCGGGATCCTGGAGTGGCAGAGGTCAGATAGCAGCATAGCAATGTTAAGGGGCTGTCAGGCAGGAGTGTTAATCAGATTAGATGATGTTTGTTAATGGTAAAGTGACCGATGACAGAGGTAGTGGGCTAGTCCACTAAAGAACTCATTCATCTGAATAATCATAATCTTAGTAAGATCTAGTCCTCATATAAAAAGACCTTATTTGACATATCATGGTGGATTTCCAGAGCTGAGTCTACTGATAACTCAGTAAGAGAGCTCTTGACTGAAATGGAGACTTTTCATTTTTCCTGAAAAAGGATCTTTGCTCTTCGTATTTAATGTTGAATATTATGAATGATATTATGTTTGTCCATTAGGTATCTTTTTTTAAGATTATTTATTTATTTATTCATGAGAGGCAGAGAGAGAGAGAGAGGCAGAGACACAGGCAGAGGGAGAAGCAGGCTCCGTGCAGGGAGCCCAATGTGGGACTCCATCCTGGGACTCTGGGATCATGCCCTGAGCTGAAGGCAGATGCTAAGCCACTGAGCCACCCAGGGATCCCCCGGTATCTTTCATTTTGTATCACTTCTAGTATGTTCTGATCTTGAGGTAAGGAACTTAGGTTATTCCCATGGATACCTTTATTATTAACCCAACAGTATGTAATTGTTAGTGCTTCAGGATCATAGCCTAAGAGATGTCTGTCTTCCTGGGAGGTCTGGAACAGTATGTCAATGAAAGTAATGTTTGATATGAGTAGGAGTTGACCGGGCAGGTGATATGGAAAAGGACAGATATGGCAAAAGGAAACACATACACGAAGACTCGACTATCATGTGTGGAGAACTATGAATACATATCTGTGGGAAGGCACATATAATGTATTTAAAGTAGTGAAAGAGATTAACCTGGAAATGAGGAGAGGGAACAGGTCATTTTGTTCCTCAACTAAAGACTTAGAATCTTTTTTTTTTTTTTTTTTTTTTTAAGACTTAGAATCTTGACTGGAGGTAATGGAGAGGTTCCTCCATTGGAGGAATCTCCAATGGAGATTTTGGAGGGTTATAAGCAATGGGATTTTTAACATGGCAGGTAAGCCTGAGTAGAATAGGGACAGATACTCCATTAAGGAGATTATTGGAATAGTTCAGATGAAAAATAATAGGACTAAACCTAGACGGTGGGGTGAGAGGAAAGAGCAAGAAGAGGTATTTAGGAGGTTGGGTCATTAAGTTTTGGGAACCAAATGGCGAATCACAAATGTCTGTTAGGTATCTTATTTGGGGTTCTGGGTGGAGAACGATACCAATTTCTGTAATCAGAGAGAAATAAGAGAGGGTAGGAATTTGATATGGGAGATGCCTTTAGGCAGGTCCTATAATAGAGGTCCAAGTAGACAGTTTGGCTTATGAATCTGGGGCAGAATAAAGAGATCTGGCCTAGAAATTTGGAACTCAAGCAGAGCCTGTCCGTGTCCTACCCATATTTCTTTGCGTCTTACTGCATCCTGACCCATCTCTTCGTTGCCAGTTACTGCCCCCTAAGTCGACTGTCCTTGTGCTCATGGCAAGCTGGAAGTGCTAAAGATTTAATGTCTCCTGGGAGTTAACCCTCATGCAGCAACTCTCAGGAGTTGTGGATAAATACCCCAGCTCATTTGTCCCTTGAGTAGAACATTTCTAGAGTGTGTCTTACACCATTTCCTAGAGCTCCCCAGCAGGACTTAACTCTTTTGCCCATTGTGGTACTTTGCTTGATAATGTTCACTTTATTAACTCCCTTGTCTTTCTTGTCTTCCTTGCTTCCCTAATGATGTTTCCTAATGATGTTGGCATTACCTCCAAAATAAACTACTTCTGTTTAAATCCTTGTCTCAGGATCTGCTTCTCAGGAAATCCAAACTAAGATAAGCAGTAATGGGCATAGAGGAAAAGTTGACTGGTTGACTACATTTGGAAAACAGCTTATTTTTACAGGTTTTACAAAAACATACAATTATTAGAACATGATGCCTGAAACCTTTCCAGGGTCCTGGACAAGAAGCTCTATAAATGAATGTGTATGTGTGTGTGTGTGTGTGTCTGTGTGTGTGTGTTTTCATGAGAAAACATGAGATTTGAGATTTCATGAGATTTGACCTTTTATACCATACTTAACACTGGTTAAATAGCCTTGGTGAGCTGGTTGTCTTCATCTTTGATGCTAAAATTTGAAGTTTAGCGTAGCTGGCAATTGGAAAGAGAAAATTGATGTGAGGCAGTGGAGAGCAAGGGCAAGATAGAATTCATGAAGAAGAGCTGGGACTGTAAGAATGAACTAGAACCTGTGTCAGTTTTCACTGTCTCCAACATTGATAAAGTAGTACCCTTTGTTTAAAATGGCACAGGGCCGAATGAATGGCCCAAGGATTGAAGATGTTCAAGAAAGATCCAGGAGAAGGTGGAGAGCCTGCCAGCCTGGTTGCTGCCCTCTGCCAACAAAGGGAGCCAGCAGATAATTGACAATTTGCTTGAGCTACAAATGGACCTTGATCCCACCATTTGAAGGTTAGAAACAATATGGCTCCTGCTTCACTTCTACCTTCTAAATCTCATTCAAATAGTTCTAATATGGCTTACCTTAACCAGAAACATTTCTGTAGGGAAATTATTTCTGGGAAACATAGTTCAGCTTAGCTGTATTTTCCTTCCAGGCAAAATGAACAGTCAGGTACCATGCTTAAAGTCCTGTCCACAGGAGGATTTCCCTTTACCTCTGTCCATCAAGGCCAACTTGGCATAGGGCTATAGTGTTCCAAGTGCCCACTTATAGGATGTGCCTGCATTTATTAAGCAGAACCGTCTGCAAACTAAGCCTGAGTTTTTTTCTTCCTTAAGAGCTGCTCACAAAGGACTGCCCATTAGGCCATAGGTATGGGTTGAGAGAGTGAAGGCGGTTAGTAGGAGTGGGAGACATGGGCGTCTAGGCTACTTCCTCATGCAACTGACTTGTGCCTCCAAGACTGCTTGAGCCTACTTTCTGATCCTGGAATGCTGATACTGTGCATGCCTAATTTTGTGGGCTTGGTGAGTCAGACAGTATCGACTTCATGGTGGGCGCCTTAGGTCACATGGTAACTTGGTGGCCCATGGTCAGACATTCTGTTTCTACTAAGTTCAAGTAGAAAGTCAAAAAGCCAAAAGCTATTTCTGAAAAGGATAATAGTTATCTTCATAGGATGGCATGGCTCTGTTGTGACTCGCTAATAGTGCCCTGCCACAGGCTCCATTCAACATCCCTATCCACCACTGACACTTTAAGCTCTTTATGCATGACCTCACAAGATTGCAGCTTTTGCTCCTTGTTACTGTTAATTTTATTTAGTTCTAGGGGAAGGATATATAATCACTAAACTCTCGGTGTATGAATGTTTGCTATGGACCCTGTGGTAAGAATAGTGCTTCCCATCCAGGGTCGTCCAAATCCTAACTCCTACACCTGTGAATAGGTCGGCTTTCATGGCATAAGGGGCTTTGCAGATATGATTAAGTTAAGTGCTTTGAGATGGGGAGATTATCCTGTTTTATCCAGGTGGACTCAATGTAAAGATGAAAGTTCTTTTACTTTTTAAAAAGATTTATTTATTTGAGAGGGAGAGCAAGCAAGGGGAGGGGAAGATGGTGAGGGAGAAGGAGAGAAGCAGATTCTGTGCAGAGCCCTATGTGGGCTCATGGGCTCAATCCCATGATCCTGAGGTCATAACTTGAGCTGTAATCGAATGGTTAATGGACTGTGCCACCCAGGGGTCCCCATAAAAATTCTTTTAAGAGAAAAAGGGAGTCAGTACAGAGAGAGGAGGAGATGGATGTGACAACAGAGGTAGAGGTTGGAGTGATACAAGGAAGCAACCTGGAACTAAGAATGTAGGTGGCCTCTAGTAGTTGGAAATGCAAGGAAACAAATTCTGTCCTGTGCCTCCAAAAGAAATGCAACCCTCCTGAAACCTTGATTTTCAGACTGCTGACCTTCAGAACTATAAGATACAAATCTACATTGTTCAAAGCCACCAAGTTTGTGGCAGTATGTCCCAGTGACAACAGGAAAGTCTGATGTGAAACTGGACCCAAGAGGGAATGAAGTGTCTGAGCAGAGTCCTCTCCCTCTCTGTGCATTGCTCCTCCCCTCCCCAGTATCCATCATTCTCCACAAGACTGGCTCCAGGCCAACTTACAAAGGATGCAGGGTGGGTCATCATTGCAAGACTTATTTTTTTCCCTTCTTCTGTGCCCTGTGTCCTTAAGTAAACTGCTGGCTACTAGAGGTCCCTACTGAGTGGCCTGTTGGTCACATCATTTTTTTCAGCAAGCCTCCTTTTTATTTTTAATTCCTTTTTTTTTGCTTAGGATTTGAACTCTAGTGGGAAAATGATAAGTTGTTGATGAAGCAGTGACTTATATTTTCAAATATATTTGAAACACATATTTTCATATGTGTTTTTCACAGACTGTCTTAGCCACATAAAGAATTACTTTAGGGTAGCCCAGGTGGCTCAGTGGTTTAGTGCTGCCTTCAGCCCAGGGTCTGATCCTGGAGACCTGGGGTCGAGTCTCACGTTGGGCTCCCTACATGGATCCTGCTTCTCTCTCTGCCTCTCTCTCTCTCTCTCTGTGTCTCTCATTAATAAATAAACAAAATATTAAAAAAATAAGAATTACTTTATTGGTAGAGATTTCAGTATTGTGGTAGGCTAATCCTAGAAATTTTGGAACCTCTCAAACTGTATCAGGTAAATGCCAGTCTGTGTGCAGGGCATTTTCTGACTCCTTATTGTTTATCCCCGATGTCCATCAATGAATGTTTACTGTTGTTGGGTCCAGCAAATCATAAAATCTTCAAAGGTTTCTGTTGTTTAAGTACAAACTTGTATTAGGGCTATGATTTAGAATCCACCACCCAGTGAAATAACTAAGTTCTCTTGCCTAGTTTGTTTGAAGTTCTGTAGATGTGAGAGTGACACATTTTCTGCTGCTCCATCCTCTGTATCACTCAAAATAGTGTTGCTGGTCTCTTCGGGACTGGATGGCCTAGGTAAGTTTGTGTTAGTGGCTCTATAAGGACTGTGAGTCCATGCAGGAATGGGCAAGATGTACTTCCATCTTTCTAGCCAAGGGATTCTAATTGAAATAGGACACACAAAAAAAGATACTTTTCTTTGTACTTTTCTTTTTTTTACCCCAGTTTTATTGAGATATAATGACACAAAACATTTCATGAGTTTAAAGTATACAGTGTGTTGCTTTAATACTCTCTCATACTGCAAAATGATTACCACCATAGTATTAGCTGACACCTCCATCACGTCACGTAATTACTTTTTTTTTTTTTTTTTTGTGGCAAGGACAAATAAAATGCAATCACTCAGGAACTTTTAAGCATACAATACAGTATTATTAGCTTTAATAAAATACATACATTAGATCCTCAGATCTTAGTTATCTCACAACTAGAAGTTTATAGTTAAAGAGATACTTTTAAATTGCTATGTGCAAAATGTACCATCTCATACCCTGACAGTGTTGACAGTGCTGTTCTTTGGATAAAGTCTTCTCTTCGACTATTAAAATAAACTGTGTCTGTTTTCCGAGCTTCTAGCCTCCAGTCTTGCAACCTTCCCATCTCTCCATCTCTATCCCTTGTGATAGCCCTTCACTTAAAAAGTGGAATGAATATACATCCCCATTTGAATCTGGCCTGGCCTGCGGATATGCCTTGACCAACAGAAGAAAGCAGCAGAATGCGATGGAGGGCCGATTCTGAGCCTAAGCATCCACTTGTTCTTCTGGAATCCTGTTTAGCTGCCAAGTAAACAGTTATGGGGCAGAGCCTACTAGAGGATGAGAGACCACCTGGAAAAGAGTCAAGCCATCTGAGCTGAGGCCATGCTAGACTAGCAAGCCTCCAGCTGACCCAGCAGCTGACCGTAGATGTCTAAGTGAGCCCAGCTGAGACCTGAAGCACTGCCAAACCGAAGTCAGCTTAATTGCCCACCTGCAGAGTTTTGAACTAACAAAATTATTGTTTCAGTCACTTTGTCTTGGAGTGGTTTGTTATGCAGCCAAAGCTTACTTATTTGTCATCAAGGTTGGAAGCATTTTGAAGTTAGGAGTTATATCCATGTCTGAATTATCATACTTAGCACATAAAAGGAGAGAAAAAGCAGAAGATGAAGACAGAAGATATATGAAAGAAGGAATATATAATCAGGCTGCTATTACTCTCAGCCCATTCTGGTTGTAATCCAGTTTCTTCTCCCACTAAATAGATCACTTCTAATTCAGCAGGAATCTTTTGTTTTCAAGACTCAGAAACTCCCCATACTGGCTTAAGTAAAAGAAATTAGTCTTCGGGCCATCTCATGGATTCCCAAGAGTTCTCTATCTCAAGACCTAGCTAGGTCTTCTTGAGTGACTAAACCTGGAACTGACCATATAATGTGAAACCACGGGAACTACTTTCTCTGCTTTGTTGTCTTTCCGTCTCTTTTTCTTTGGTATAAGATCTCAGATCACTTCTGCCTATTTGCTTCACTTTTTCTCTTCTCAGTTCTCTGCTTGCCCATAGCTTTGGTGTGCCTATTCCAAAATAGCAGCCTCAGCTTTAAGTCTTCATGACCTTCTAGCTCGCTTTCCATAAACTCAAATTTCCAGTCAGAGAGAATCCAGTTGATATGCTTGAGTGGTAATTGGTAGGGCCAATAAAAATACCCTTTTGTTGACATTGGGCAGGCATCTTTTGCAGAAACAGAGGATTTTATTGCCCTTCTTAATATCTACTGTTGGCAGAAGTCACCATCCTGAATTTCTGGAACTCCTTCTAGACAAGTCACCAATAAATTTTTACCTCTGTCTTTCAGTAGAGGATCGCCTTCTGCATCCTTCCATCGAGGAACGTGAATGAGAATGATCAGCAGTTTCCTTTCCTGATCAGGTTGGGGCAGGAATTAGAAGACCTTTCTTAGCCCAGTGCCCTGCCTCATATGTGTTTATAGTACTCTTGGTATCCCAAGATTTAGCAGTTCCAGCCTCTCCTTCATATAAAGCTGCTTCCAATGCTATAATGTTCTATTCAGCATCTGGGTCTGTCCTTTTTTTTTTTTTTCTCTTTTAATTCTGTTTTTGTTTTGTTTTGTAACAAAGTCTGAAAGGCTGCTGGTTGAGACATTCTCTAGTGACAGTTTATAGTTACATGGATTTTGTGGACTCAAAATTAAAAAAAAAAAAATCTGGGTATTGACATATGGTTCCCAGGTCTGTATTTTGCCACATAAGGTCATTACAAGCTCCCATATTCAATTCAATCATCATCATTTAATGTTGTATTGAAATCTAGGAAATTGCCATTTTTGTAGGTCAAAAATAGCTAAATATTGGCAATTTCCTGTGGTTCAGTATGGTATATTAAAGCATATTTTAACTTGAGAACTATAGAAAGGATATAATCTTGCAGTGCATTTATTTATGAAGAATGTGCTACACTTTCCTTAATTTTCTTGTTTCATGATGGACCATGAAAACTTCATCATGGTGTGGCACTAGTTTTTGATGTGTGTTTTTAAATCTTAATCTTAATTTAATTTCTATTTTTTAGTATCCAGATTTTATTTAAATTCCGGTTAGTTAATATTTATGTGTCATTTCTTTTCTTTTTTTAAACACAGGTCTAGTGAAACATGTCTGTGTGATCCTCCTAGGATCACTTTCATTTCTTAGAATGCTTTTTTCCTAGCCTCTGAGGTAGGGTTGTGGCCTTCCCTTGGTCCAAAGTCATGCTCAAAGAGCAGTCATGTTCTCTTAGGTGGTTGTCGGGTAGATTCTTTGTTGCACCAACCTTGGGAAGCTGGGAGACATGTTTGCAGCATCCAGCTCATTGCCACACTCCCCCTCATATGGTACCTGGTCACATTTACAAAAGGAGCTTCAGTAACCTTCCATGCCTTCTCAGTGAAATATGCAAACTGAGTTTTCTATCAACCATGAGTTAAAGATTCTTCCCTTTAGACTGTGTTTTTTTACACAACTTTTCTATCATCTCAGACAACTCCCTCATCACCCTCTACTTCCTACCCAAGGGATCTTCGTCTCTCTTATAAGCAAGATCCAGACAGATTGTATAACAAACTGGCTTTAGCTATTAAAAACATCTTTTTGGCTCTTGGCACAACAAGCAAAACCACTCCTGATGAAAAGAAAGTCTCTCTCTCCCATATGGTTCTCTAAAGAAGTACAATTTTCTGAATTTACTGTACATGTGAAAACAATAAACAATTTGCATTTCTTTCTTTTTCTAGTAATTCAAACTCTAACCTGAGGGTTTTTAAAGAATAGATTTAGTAATTTCTACATTGCACCATTTTCTGAAATATTATTGATTCTCAGTGAAGTAACTAAGCCTTAGCCAAATGTTTCAGTTTATCTTTCTTTCTTTCTTTTTTTTTTTTTTTTTTTTGTGAATCTGCAAATGCGTCAGAAAAACGTTTACTGTAATGTTAGAATGTGCATGTGTTGGCATTAAAAGTGTGGTTTTGTCCCTACGGGGAATCAAATAGAAGCAAAATTACAGTTAATTCCTGGTATCTGTGGTAATGGAGAACAGACTGAGTTTGTACCAAATAATATTTGAGAAATTTATTTTAGAAATTAAGTTGAACCTTGTTCTTCACTAAACCTGCCAGAGATTCACAAGTAGTCAAGTTGTGCTGCTCTCTCCTGCTGGCTCAGCCAGTCTGGGGGAGAGAAATGGCCAGCAGGGAAGAAGGGTAGAATCAAAAGACTTATTCACAAATCTCATGGTCATTAGATTTTCTCAACATGTTGACTGCAGCTCGTTTGTGGGAAAAGGAAACCACTCTGTAGTAAAAAAAGATGACAGTCTTTCTACTCCTCTGGTAAGGCGTCTTGTCTTTCCTTATGATTTTTTTTTTCTTTCCTTATGATTTAAGAGATGATCGTCCACCAAAATTCATGTTACCTCCTTTCCAAATTCAGTTAATAACTGAAAAAAGAAGTAGACAGATTTCCGAGAGTTCTCAAGTCTCTTTAAAGCTATTCTCTTGGGGCACCTGGATGGTTCAGTCGGTTGAGTCTGCCTTCGGCTCAGGTCATGATCCTGTGGTCCTGGGATGGAGACCCGCATCAGACTCCTGGCTCAGCAGGGAGTCTGATCTCCCTCTCCCCCTTTCCCAGCTCATACTTTCTCTCTTTCTCTCAAATAAATAAATAAATAAATAAAATCTTAAAAGTGAAATAAAGCTTTCCTCTCAAAAATGGAAGATTTGAAATGCCACCACAGAACCATCTACTTCTAGCAAGTAGCCTGCAAGAGAGAGGATTTATTTCATCTGGTTGAGTCTCTGACCCTTTGGGAGAGGAGATGATATACATGTTCTCTTTGACCTCTCGGCTTGCACAAGGGTTTTCAATAGACCAGAATGGTAGGGCTTCACTTATTCTGGATCAGTAATATTTCCTGAATGCAAAGAGCTCACATGCTTGCAGAGAGAAGAGTGCATTGCACTCGCTCGTGGTGTCCAGATGTGACGCTCCAAGGATGTAAGCCATTAATTTGTTCTGGAACTATTGCTGTTATCTGTTGAGGAAGATTTAGAAAATGACTTACAGTTTTAAAAAATCATGGAGAATTTTGCAACTCTCTGCCCCTCATAGCAGCAATCTTGACATAGCTGCAAATGCTTTGGAGATATGTGATTATGAAATATTTTGTGATTATGGTAGGGATACGAGAAACTTTAATTAACTACATTAGGGAAACTCGAAATACAAAATGAAATGATGGTTTTGAATGAGGCTGGATATCATAATTAGTCCCAGATGGTTCCTTTGTAGTCAGGAGAGTTCTCTCAAACTGCTACATTTCTTTGTTTGAATGTCAAAAGTGAAACTGAATTAGTCTTCTGCATTGTGTTCTCATACTCATAGCTTGTTTGGGACCTTACAGGGTAGGCCTTGTGAGACAGCCATTGAGACAAAAAGATTGTGTCCTCCATGACATGCTCTTTACCAAGCAGCAGATGGTCTTACATCCAAACTCTACAACCTCAGAACTAAAGGTTTCTCTTTCCTTCCAGTTCTCTGTATTAGCTTTCAGTAAAGGAAAACATTTTCTCTTTCTATGGTTCATCTACTCAGTGTCCATTGCCCTGGAGGAACAGGCCTCAGAGGTCTCAAGGTGTCATCCCCATTTGCTGTGTGAAACCAGACTCATCAGAAAAATAAGGAGCTATGATTCCCATGAAGAATATCGGGTAGATCAAGGGAGAGGTGTCTATAAGCTAATTCTGTTTGCCAAGGAAAACCAGCGAAAATCAAACTGAAGGAAACATGCAGCTGATTGCCAGAGAGGGCGTTGTCTTTAGTCCTTTCCAAGAGACATCAGTTGTTTCTTGCTATCTCTAATAGAAAACTTGTCAGAATAAATAAACTTGTTTCCAGTTCTGTCCTACTAACAAGTTTTGCCAATTAAATTATTTAATTGGTTGCAGTCATCAGTAAGGAAAATATAGACACACCCAGTCTTTTCCTATAAATGATTCCCCCAAATCTGCATTTATTTGTTTTTGGGATCCAAGTTTCCTATTAAAAATTTTCAGAATATTTCCCTTTTAAGTAGATGGATTAACACACACAATCTGTTTCTTCCTTAGTCAAAGAAAACTACGTTAATGATTCACTGCTTTTCTGTCAGCTAGTACTTGATTCAGAGCAGTATGAAACAGGCCTTACCTCCACGATGTTGGTGGTGGATGACTTAAAAAAATTTTTTTTAATTAAAAATTTTTTATTTAAATTCAGTTAATTAACATGTAATGTATTATTGGTTTCAAAGGTAGAGGTCAGTGATTTACCAATCTTATGTAATACCCAGTGCTCATTATATCATGTGCCCTCCTAATGTCCATGACTCAGTTACCCCATCCTCCTACTCCCCTCCCCTCCAGCAACTCTCAGTTTTTTCCCTATGATTAAGTGTCTCTTATGGTTTGTCTCCCTCTCTGATTTTATCTTGTTTTATTTTTTCCTCTCTTCCCCTATGTTCCTCTGTTTTGTTCCTTAAATTCCACATATGAGTGAGATCATATAATTGTCTTTGTCTGACTGAATTATTTCACTTAGCATAATATCCTCTGGTTCCATCCACATCATTGCAAATGGCAAGATTTCATTTTTTGATGGCTGAGTAGTATTCCATTGTATATATCTATATCTATATCTATATCTATATCGCACATCTTTATCCATTCATCTGTCATTGGACATCTGGGCTCTTTCCATAATTTGGCTATTGTGGACATTGCTGCTATAAACATTGGGGTGCAGGTGCCCCTTTGGATCATTACATTTGTATCTTTGGGGTAAATACTCGGTAGTGCCAATGCTGGGTCATAGGGTAGCTCTATTTTCAACTTTTTGAGGAACCTCCATACTGTTTTCCAGAGTGGCTGCACCAGCTTGCATTCCCACCAACAGTGTAAGAGGATTCCACTTTCTCCACATCCTTACAAACATCTGTCACTTCTTGACTTGTTAATTTTAGACATTCTGATTGGTGTGAGGTAGTATCTCATTGTAGTTTTGATTTGTATTTTCCTGATGCCTACTGATGTGGAGCATTTTTTCATGTGTCTGTTGGCCATTTGTAGGTCTTCTTTGGAGAAATGTCTGTTCATGTCTTCTGATAATTTCTTGATTGGATTATTTGTACTTTGGGTGTTGAGTTTGAGAAGTTCTTTATAGGCTTTGGATACTAGTCATATATCTGAAATGTCATTTGCAAATAGTGAGAACTCAGAAATGGACCCTCAACTCTGTGGTCAACTAATCAACAAAGCAGGAAAAAATATCCAATGGAAAAAAGACAGTCTCTTCAACACGTGGCGTTGGGAAAATTGGACAACCACATGCATAAGAGTGAAACTGGACCATTTCCTTACACCATACACAAAAATAGTCTCAAAATGGGTGAAAATCCTAAATGTGAGACAGGAATCCATCAAAATCCTAGAGGAGAACACAGACAGCAACCTTTGTGACCTCAGCCACAGCAACCTCGTACTAGACACATCTCCAAAGGCAAGGGAAACAAAGACAAAAATGAACTATTGGGACTTCATCAAGATAAAAAGCTTTTGCACATCAAAGGAAACAGTCAATAAAACCAAAAATGACAGAATGGGAGAAGATATTTGCAAATGACATATCAGATAAAGGGTAGTAGACTTCTTAAAGTCCACATGAGAGTTAACAAAGAATAGAGGAGGCATTTTTCATCTAGTTAGATTCATTTGTATTTAGAGTCAAGGAAATGATATTTATTAGGTAACATTTGGGTTAATAAACAGTGCTACTTCCTTCCTCTCTCTAGATCAACATATTCATTAATTGTGGTTTTTAAATTTTTAATCAGTAATATAATACAACCTATTTTGCAATAAGTGCAATGCATAGAAGCCTAATGAATCACACTAAAACTAAGGTTTCCCATGGACTAAAGGTTACTCACTACATGTAACTACCAGTTTTTTAGGAGAAAACTGGGGTTATGTCCCAGAGCATGTGAAACAAAACCAGTCCTTAGTTTTGTATGGGCTATTTAGTAGACTAAGAAAAATATAGTTCCTCTTTTGAAATATCTGGATAATTGCTGAAATTCTTCACTTTTCTCTTGAGTGGATACAGAACCCAAACCTGCAATTTTAAAATAGATAGATCTGTTTCACTTGCTGATATAAAAAACACATTATTTCTGTTTTTAATCTCCCCATAATTTGTATTTTTCCCATAGGACATCTTGCTTTTATAGCTAATTTAAAACAAATTATCCATATTGAACAACTAGCAAAATTTTCATCAGCAAACATTGATCAGCCAGCAAAATTGTCATCAGCTTGGCATTCTCTCATTAGTGTCAAGATGATCCTGAATGCAATCAGGGTTATCAAATATTTGAGTAGGAAAATAGCATCTAAATTATAGTGCATATCTTAAATTATAGTACATATTTTATTAATATTCATATATTTTATTAACATATCACACATATTTTTTGATTTCAGGCTCTGTGCTTATCAGCTCACATAGATTTGCATGGCCCTATTATTATATTTAATAATTTGTTGTTGGAGCTGATTTTTCAATGGTAGCATTTTTTTTTGAGCTTAGAAGCACTAAAAGATTGGAATTAGAAGTGTGGAAAACTGGGCAAGTCATTCAAATTAGTTTTATATTATTTAAGATTGCAAATGCTATAAGACAGAAGGCAAATGTGAAATGTCTGTTATTAATGCTATACAGCATTTTTCTCCTTAAAAGAGATATTTGGAATAAGTGATCTGTCATTTGTTAATTCATTCATTTACTCACTCATTCGCTCACTTATTCAACAAATAGATATTAAGCACTTATTATGTGCCACACTCTGGTAGATGCTGAGACACACTGATGAGAAAATTTAGATACAGGCCTTGTAGAAAGTCTGGTGGAATAATAAGTAACATTTATTGGACATCTAATCTCCAGTGACCTTGAGAATTTTGACAATTGATGAATCTGACAACTATTTAGTTATAAAATAGAATCTGTAATCCTGACAGAAGTCAAGGTGATGGAAGTCTTCCTATTTCTATTTCTCACCCACACTCTTGCACCTGGAGAGCCGAAGGCTGGGAAAGGGAACATGGCAAAAATGTTAGTGGAAGAGTATGTAACTGCCCCTGGTAGGAATGGGTTTATTTTTGTTGAAGGGTAAGGGTGGCTATATGTGTGCGAGACATACTGTGTAGGTAATGGTTATGTTCAGATTAAGGAAATGCAAAGCTCAAATCTCCTCATTTTTCAGTGACTGAAGGAAAGTCAGCACCAGCTTAGGAAATATGAACCCCAGAAAAACACTTCTGAGGTCTTTGTTTTGAGGTCTTGCATTTCTTCCCTTGCCTAAAAAATGTGTTTCCTCTGAGATCTCTTTATTGTATGGAATGAGGAGTAAAACAGATTCCTTGAGGCCAATGAAATAAAGGAAGTCCGTTTTCTGAAGGGAATTCATGTGGTAACCCCTCTCTCATCTCTGGAATTTCCTGGGCTTGCCACTAAAGGAGTGGATAGTAATCTTGCACATAGTTGTGTTGCTAAGTGAGCAACTCATTTGGATATGCTGAGTACATTTTTGGTATAGTAGAGTTGTTAGAGGACTAAAGAGAATAACAGATTATTTGAGTAGATTTTAGTGCAGCATTCTTTTTAGGGTTTGATGAGCTATTACCTATGAGGTGAGCTACGGATGTGTTAAGCTGTATGTTTTCTGATCCATGAATGAAACAGACCATGAGAATTGAGAGCTGAGACTATATAGATGTCCACTCCACTGTGGGGAGATGTTTCAGGCATTAAAGAAGTTGTGAGGTGCAGGCTTATTGAACATCTTAGAATATTTTGGTGAAAGATGTCAATAACACATAACTGACACTGGGTGAAGAGGTATATTAGGAGTCAGTGAGCACAGGGAGACAGCAAAGTCTGAAGCTTGGGAGATAATTTTTGGAAAATGTAGTTCACTTGAGGAAGATTGAAGGCAGAACGACATGATGAGCTGGACACAAAGCTGGTGCTCATGTGGACACTGATGAATGGCAAACTATGTGTACTGGGAAAATGACTCTTTTTTAATCAAAAAATTAAAATTTAAAACATTTTTAAAAAGATTTATTTATTTTAGAGAGAGGGTGAGTGCACTTTTGAGTGGGGGGGGGGGACAGAAGCTGAGGAAGAGGGAGAGAAGTAGACTCCCTGATGAGCTCAATCGCAGGACCCTGAGATCAGGACCTAAGCTGAAATCAAGAGTCAATGTTTAACCAACTGAGCCACCCAGATGCCCCAGAAAATCAGTCTTAACCTGAACCTTGATTCCCAAGAAGAGCAGATGAACAGAGAGAAGTTCCAGAAAAGAGCAATTCAAATGAAGAAAATAAGAAATGTAAAAAAAAAAAAGAAAAAAAAGAAAATAAGAAATGTTTCAAAGAAACAAGTAAGTAGAATTTAATATGAAAATAGGAACATAAGGAACTCAATATATTATAGTATATCAATATGCTATATATAATGTCTTATATAATCTGTATATGTATAATTTTTTCCAGGAGGAAAAGGGTACTCTAAATAAGGTAAGTATGCTGAGAGGGAGAAAGAGTAATAACATTTAAGACTCAGAGTAAAGTCCCTTCTAGAAGGGGACTATTTTAGTTCATATAGTAGGTAACATTGTCATGGATCAAGGAATCCAGCATGTGGTCCCACATATAGAGCTTTCCCCATACCCATTTCAGGAGCAGCAGCTCCCTGACCCCTCAGTGTGACTCCTTCATATGGGGGTATGCCAAGAACTTGTCTTCTGACCACTTCATTCTCTCCTATCTGAGAGCATGAAGGACCGCGTCAAGGACCACCACTGACGATGTGCTGCTACACAGATTCTGAGATGAATGTGATGCAGGATCGAGGCCACCAGGTGACATGCAGGATTCATAATGAGCATCTGCAAGAGTAAAGAAACGTTAGTGGCTTCTTTACAAATTGGTTTGACTGCATGTTCACATACAACTTAGATAGTGAACAATAACATTCTTAAAGTTTTCACTTCATTTTGAATAACCTGACAGATATTCAATAAATATTTGAAAAGAGTCTGTTATAAAGTAGCATTTATTACATGTCTGGCATGTTCCCAGAACTGTGATAGAACTGTAAGGCATTTTTTTATAAAAAGCTCCAAGGAGTTTATAATTTTGTTGACTTGTTTAAAAATGGATGTACTAAATTCTTAAATTTTTTATTTAACAGACATTTATATAGAGAATTCTGTGTGCCAGGGATTTTTCTAAGTGCTTTATAGATGTTAACTCCTAGATTCATCTAGATTAAATGACCTAGTGATTGGAAGTGCATTTATGAAGGACTTTTATAGATAAGCCTTCTTGAACAGAGGGAATACAAAAGGTTGGATATGTACTGTGAACATATGAAAGCCTAGAAAGGGACTGTGTGGTACTATTTTTCATGTTGAGAGCCCATTCTATGTAAATTTGTCAAGTAAGCAAATTTGCCTACATGTTACTCTGCCTTTAGATATCAACTGAGCCCTAAATTTGTTTTTTTTTGTTTTGTTTTGTTTTGTTTTTGTTTGTTTGTTTGTTTGTTTTTGTTTTTTGTTTTGCTTCCTATAGTTTCTCATTCTGGTTTCCTGGTTGAGTTTATCTACCTGTGATTTCTGAAACCTTGGGGTAGGCCGTGCACTGATGCCAGGAATTATGGTAAACTGTTCATAGGCATACCTGAAATGAGTTTTGAGAAGGTGTCCAATGACTCTCCTTGCATCTAAAGCTTTTGTCTTTTATAAATGGAAGATGTGAATTTAACAAATTACCATGTTGGTTAGGGTAATGCTGACTAGAAGTATCCATCACCTTTTTAAAAAAATTTTATTTATTTATTTATTTATTCATGAGAGACACACAGAGAGAGGCAGAGACACAGGCAGAGGGAGAAGCAGGCTCCATGCAGGGAGCCCGATGTGGGACTCAATCCCAGGACCCCAGGATCACACCCTGAGCCAAAGGGAGACTCTCAACTGCTGAGCCACCCAGGCTGCCCACCCTTCACCTTTCATGAGAAAACTCAGAACCATTGGTAAATTATGTTGAGGAGTTGGATTGCAGGAATTTCTGTTTACCCACAAGATGGCTTAAAATATTCTCACTGAAGTTACAATCCCCATGCTCCGTTCCTTACCAGAACAGACATTCCTCTAGTGGAGGCGCCAACCTGATCCCATCCAAATTCAGTGTCATTCCTAGAATAGCTAACAACCACTGCCAAATATTTCCCAAGTAAGCCCAGCTAAGAATAGTGTCTTACTTCTAGAGCTCTGACATGAAGAACTCAACACCCTGTTGGAGTCAGATAAGCTGAACTTTTTTTTTTTTTTTTTTTTTTTTGAGAGCTTTGTACAAGTGAGACTGAGGAGGTTGAAGTCGGAGAAAGATTCAGGTTGACTGGGAGTAAGACTGTGTATCATTTTTTTCCTTTAAATATTTTATTTATTTATTTGGGAGACAGAGAGAAAGAGAGAGATAGTGAGAGAGAGCATGAGTAGGGGGAAGAGGGAGAAGCAGGCTCCCCACTGAGCAGGGAGCCCCACATGGGTCTTGATCCCAAGACCTGGGATCATGACCTGGGCCAAAGGCAGACGCATAACCTACTGGGCCACCCGGGTGCCCCGACGCTGTATCACTTGTGACATGGCATTGAGTGACGCTGTATGAGACCAGAAGTGCCTGTGGGCATGCCTAAATGATGAATCGACCACTTGTCAGTGCCTTGGGCACCAAAGAGGCTTTCATTAATTCTGTCCAAAAATCAAATAAAAATTTCACTTTTACTATCTTGTGGTTCTTAAACAGTTGATACTCTATGATACCTCCCCTACTCATTCTGCTACAATTTGCTGAAAAGTAAAATCTCCATCTTGCTTTCTTTAAGCTAGAAAAACTTAAGAGATTCGATTTATAAGGGCTTATTATTAGACTCCAAATTTACTATCACCTTGCAACTGATATGATCCTGGATCCTCCCAAGGACTTTGAAAGAGCAAGAATTATCATCCCATTTTTATTAATGAGAAATAGAGGTACCTACTCATGGTTCAGATTTAGCAAATAGCAGATTTTGAACTAGACCTCAGGCCTTTGGACTTCCTTATGTGATATTCTCATTACTTAATCCAGTTTTTGCCCACATCTTTAAGTGTCCAAGGGCTAGTCCCCACCTCCTCTTGCATACGTCTCTGCTTTAGTTTGGCAAGGGAAAAAGGCTTTGGGGTTAGGGATGGGTCTCTAACCACGGCACAATGTTTGAGGCAAATGGTCTTATTTTTCCCAGTACCAAAAAGGATCATTTCTATATATTTCTTATATGATTCTCTGCAACCCACGAGAGTATCACAGTATTTTTTGGTCTGAAGTACAAACTATTGTTTCAGCATGGCTGCATTTGTTTAACATAGATGGTTTGTGTTTAGACTGCCTTGTGCTTTCTTCTCTGGCCTAAATTATTCCTTCCAAGTTGGGATATTTTTTCTTCTTTGGCATCCATTAAAAATCATCAGCAACATGGCCACTCTCCAGAAACACTTCTGTAATGCCAACCACAGGACTCCACGTCTAAAAATACGAATTGAAAATGAGATTTAAGTTAATGCCCAGAAAGAAACCTTTCCATGTGTCTTTACTAAAATTTGGTAAAATGTGTCTAGGGAAAAGTGTGAAATAAATGAAACTTTTATTACTACTTTCTACAAAAACTTTGGCTGAGTAATTAGTGAGAGCTCGTCCTTTTCAACCTTTTTCCTATTAGCCACTTTTCATCTTTTGACTTCAGGTTATGTAAGTTCAGAAGAGATTCTCATTCTGTCCAGAGCCCACAGCTGAGCAGTCTTAACTGGGAAGAAGCAGGGCTCCTCAGTGATGATTCCCAAGCTCTTGAAGTTTATATTTTCATTTGGCCATCATTTCTGCTTCCTTTATGGAACTGATTAAATGCGCCAAATGATGAAACACGAAATAAAATAGTTTGGGAATAGTGTGGGCAGTTCAAAATTTCTTTGACATTTAGTGGGGAAACTGTAAAATTTTTAAAAATATCAAAATTAATTATCTGGGATTTCCTCACCCTTTCTTCCATCTAAAACTCCCTTCCAGTTCATTCCATAAGAATGATTATATCCTATAATAAACCATTCTTAGTTGCCTTTTATGTCTTTACTCAGCTTTCCCCTACATTTTTCATCTTCGGTTTTTCAAGTACACAGTCTAATGATAAAGCCCTATAGACCCAGTCCAATCATTTATAATTCCTCAAATGCTCCAAATCTAGCATATTACTCCTCTTCCTTCCCTCCCCTCTTTCTTCCCTCCCTCCCTCCCTCCTTCCTTCTCTCCCATCCTTTTTGCGCACAAACTAGCATAGAGATTCTTAGGGCAGGCTGTTAGGAATTAGTTATAATTACCTTTCCTAGAAGATGTAAAAATAAAAGGCTGAATCCAAAGGTGAGACAATAAACTCATTTAATATGTAATGATTGCTGGCTTTTTCCCCTTATTGTATTTTCTTATTTTCACAGCTTTTATGTGTGGTTGGAAAAATGTTATGGACTTTAATTCTGGAGAACAATGGGACAGTTCCACAGCTGTTCTCTCTTCTCAATAGTCTGTACTCATGGCACCACATTTCCCACACTTACTCTGATTTAGATTTAGATTAATGGATTTAATCAGTCAGCCAGGTTTGAAATGTGTCAGCCTTATTGCTACTTTCGAAAGAAAACTTGGTTTTCTTTCTTCTAAAATTGACTATCTTTATCTACTGTGGATTATTGTGGATTTATACAAACCTAAAAATTAATTATTTTTTCCCAGAATACTTTTTTTTTTCTCTCTTGGTGTTTTGGACTCGGATACTTCTGGCAGACTTTTGTGCGCACAAGTGATGATGTCACAGAGTTATAGATTTTAAACTTCTGTGGCAGCCCTTTGGCTGTATCTGTATTTTTTCAATAAGGCAGTCTTAGCTTTTGTCCCAGGCTGAACCTAGACTGATCAGTTTTCAAAATGTTGAGTTTTCCCTTGCCAGGGAGACCAAGCTACGACCCACTGAACCAAAAGGAAGATTCACAAGTCTATGGCTTATTGCCCATAGTTCTTGGGGGATTTTTTGTGTGGGTTTCTTTTTTTTTTTTTTCTTTCTTTTTTTGTCTCTTTTCTTTTCTTTCCTTTCCTTTCCTTCATGTTCATTTCATGTTTTGCCCTAGTAGATTCCTACTGTTCTTTCAACTTTATTCAGGTATGATTGACAAATTAAAAGTATATGTTTAAAGTACATGTTAGTTATATATATATATATATATATATATATATATATATATATATAATGATTACCACAAATGTGTGTGCAGTGAGAATACTTAAGATCTATTCTCTTAGCAAATTTCAAGTATACAATACATTACCATTAACAGTAGTCATCATGCTGTACATTAGGTCTCCATACTTATTCATCTTATAACTAAACCTTTGTACCCTTTGACTAACATCTCCCCATTTCTCCACCCTTCAGTCTGTGATAACAACAATTATCTCTGCTTCTGTTAAAAGTTCTATTCAACTTTTTTAGATTCCACTTATAAGTGGTACCAGGCAGTGTTGGTCTTTCTCTATCTGGCTTATTTCATTAGCATAATGTCCTCCAGTTCATTCATGTTGTTGCATCTCTTTCTTTTTTTAAGTTTGAATAATATTTAATTTTGTATGTGTGTATGTATGTATGTGTGTGTGTGTATTACATTTTCTTTATTCATTCATCTGTTGACAGACACTTAAGTTGTTTCCATATCTTGTTGATTACAAATAATTCCCATGTTATGGGATTGCAGATATCTTTTTGACATAGTGATTTTATTTCCTTTGGATATGTATCCAGAAGTGGAATTGCTGGATTCTATTGTAGT
This sequence comes from Canis lupus dingo, assembly GCF_003254725.2. NCBI lineage: Eukaryota > Metazoa > Chordata > Mammalia > Carnivora > Canidae > Canis > Canis lupus. The sequence goes on along the minus strand of NC_064245.1, from coordinate 25,055,841 downwards.
TCTATTTTTAATTTTTTGAGGAACTTTGGTACTGTTTTCCATTAAGGCTATACCAGTGTACATTCCCATCAATAGTGTAAAAAGGGTTCTCTTTTCCCCACATCTTTACCAAAACTTTTTATAGCTTGACTTTTTGATAATAATCATCCGAAGAAGTAGAAATTATATTTCATTATGGTTTTGATTTGCATTTCCTTGATGATTAGTGATGTTGAGCACCTTATCATGTACCATTTGTATGTCTTCTTCTTCTTCTTCTTCTTCTTCTTCCTCTTTTTTTTTTTGTATGTCTTCTTTGGAAAGATATCTATTTAGGTTTTTTGCCCTGCTTTTAATCTGGTTATTTGTTGTTATTTTTTGATTCTTTGTCTTAGCTGATGAATTGTATGAGTTCTTTATATATTTTGGATACTAACTTCTTATCAAATATATGGTTTGCAAATATTTTCTTCCATTGCATAGGTTATCTTTTCATATTATTGATTGTTTCATTTGTTGTGCAGAAGCTTTTTAGTTTGATGTAATTCCATTTGTTTATTTTTGCTTTTGTTGCTTTTGCTTTTCACCTCAAATCCAAAAAAATCATCACCAAGACTTATGTCGAACAGCTTTTTCCCTGTGCTTTTTTTCTATGAGTTTTATGGTTTGAGGTATTATGTTTAAATTTTTAAGCTTTTTTTTTTTTTTACATTTTAAAAATTTAAATTCAATTTGTCAACATATAACACCCAGTGCTCATCTCATCAAGTGCCCTCCTCTGTCACCCAGTTACCGTATCCCTCACTCACCTCCCCTTCCACAGCCCTTTGTTTCCCAGAGTTAGGAGTCTCTCATGGTTTGTCTCGCTCTCTGATATTTCCCACTCGGTTCTCCTCCTTTCCCTTATAATCCCTTTCACCATTTCTTATATTTCCTGTATGAGTGAAACCATATGATGATTGTCCTTCTTCACTTGACTTACTTCACTCAGCATAATACCCTACAGTTCCATTCACATGGAAGCAAATGGTGGATATTCATCTTTTCTTATGGCTGAATACTGTGGTTAGTCACTCGCAGGGAGCTTGACTCCAGAGCTGGAAATCTGGCCGCTGCCATTTTTTTCTCTTTTCTTAAGCCATTTTTAAAATTGTAATTCCATTGTAATTAATATAGTGTTATATTTGTTTCAAGTGTACAATGTAGTGGTTCAACAATTCCATATATTACTCAGTGCTCTTTAAGATAAGTGTAATTGTAATCTCCTTTACCTGTTTCCCCCATCCCCGCTTCCACCTCTCCTCTGGCAACCATCAGTTCTCTATAGTTAAGAATCTGGGTTTTTGGCTTATCTCTTTTTTTTCCTTTGTTCGGTTGTTTTGTTTCTTAAATTCCATATATGAGTGAAATCGTATGACATTTGTCTTTCTCTGACTGGTTTATTTTGCTTAGCATTGTACTCTCTGGATCCACCCACATGGCAAATGGCAAGATTTCATTCTTTTTTTTATGATTGAATAATGTTTCATTATATATATATCTTATATATATATGTATCTCCCACATCTTCTTTATCTATTTATTTATCAATGGACTTAGTTGTTTCTGTAATTTAGCTATTGTACATAATGCTACAATAAACATAGGGGTAAATATATCCTTTCCAATTCGTGTTTTTGTATTCTTTGGGCAAATATCCAGTAGTGTGATTACTGGATTATAGGGTAGTTCTATTTTTTAATTTTTTGGATAACGTCCATATTGTCTTTCATAGTGGCTGCACCAGTTTGTATTCCTACAATGCACAAGAGGGTTCCTATTTCTCCATATGCTTATCAATACTTGTTTCTTGTGTTTTTGATTTTAGCAATTCCAATAGGCATGAGAGGATATCTCACTGTGGTTTTGATTTGTATTTCCCTGATAATGAGTGATGTTAAGCATTTTTTCATGTGTCTGTTGGCCATCTGGATGTCTTCTTTGGAGAAATGTCTGTTCCTGTCTTCTGCCCATTTTTTAATTGGATTGTTTGTTTCTTTAGCCTTGAGTTGTATCAGTTTTTTGTATATTGTGGGTACTAATCCTTTATTGGATATGTCACTTTCAAATACCTTCTCCCATTCAGTAGGTTATCTCTTAGTTTTGTTGTTGTTTCCCTTGTGTGCAGAAGCCTTTTATTTTGATGTAGTACCAGTTGTTTATTTTTGCTTTTGTTTACCTTTCTTCAGGAGACATATCTAGAAAAATGGCTTATGTCAGAGAAATTAATGCCTGTGCTTTCTTCTAGGATTTTTATGGTTTCAGGTCTCATATTTGTCTTTAATCCATTTTGAGTTTATTTTTGTGTATGGTGTAAGGAAGTGATCCAGTTTCTCTCTCTCTCTCTTTTTTTTTTTTTTTTGTATGTAGCTGTCCAGTTCTCCCAATATCATTTGTTGAAGAGACAGTCTTTTTCCCATTGCATATTCTTGTCACCTTTGTTGAAGATTAATTGACCGTGTAGTTGTGGGTTTATTTCTGGGCTTTCTATTCTTTTCTGTTGATCTATGTGTCTGTTTTTATGTCAGTATCACACTGTTTTGATTACTACAGCTCTGTAATGTAACTTGAAGTCTGGAATTGTGATACTTCCAGACTTCAAATTACATGACATTTTTTTTTCTTTCTTTTTCATATTGCTTTGGCTATTAGGGGTGTTTTGTGGATCATTCCATACAAAATGTAGAATTGTTTGTTCTAGTTCTGTGAAAAATGCTGTTGTTATTTTGATAGGGATTGTATTGAGTGTTTACATTGCTTTGGGTGGTATAGACGTTTTAACAATATTTGTTCCTCTAATCCATGAGCATGGAATGTTTTTCCATTTCTTTGTGACATTTTCAATTTCCTTCATCAGTGTTTTATAGTTTTTAGAGTACAGGTCTTTCACTTCTTTGGTTAAGTTTATTCCTAGACATTTTATTTTATTTTTTGGTGCAATTGTAAATGGGATTGTTTTCTTAATTTCTCTTTCTGTTACTTCATTATTAGTGTATAGAAATGTAACAGATTTCTGAACATTGATTTTGTATCCTGCTGCCTTACTGAATTTATCAGTTCTAGTAGTTTCTTGGTGAAATCTTTGGGACTTTCTATATATAGTATTTAGTTTTAGGTCTTATGTTTGAATTTCTAATCCATTTGAGTTGGTTTTTGTGTATTCATGTATGGAGAAAGATAAGGCTCCAGTTTCACTTTTTTCCATATATATCCATTTTCCCCACTATTATTTATTGGGTGAAAGCCTGAGATGCATCCACCTGTGGGCAGCACATGTCCTTTGGGATGGCACACAGTTGGGCCTCACAGACGATCTATCACATAGTTTGCACTCATTTGATGAACTGAACATGTGGCTTGTCAGAAACATTTTTCTTCAGTGTTTTAGCATGTGCCTTGTAAGGGAAATTTAATCCAGATGTGTTGAAGATTCATTTACACTTAAATCATTAAAGCATTGTTCTGAGGTTTTGATGCCTAACAAGTCTTTTGACTTTTTCCAAGCCATCCAAAATGCCTTGCCAAAGGCAAATCTAATGCCCAGCACCAGAAAATCTAAGTTTTCTCCTTGAGTCTAAAATCCTTGCTTATATCTCAGGTAAAAGTTTGTTTGTTTTTTTTTAAGCAGTCAAAATCTACCTGCTTCTGTTTCTAAGTGTCTCAGCAGAGTGGAGCTCTGGAAGGCTAAAATATGATTTGGCATGATTTACACATCTGGCCCCAATCTGGGCCTGTTTTCTAACTTGGCAGGAGGTACAGGATGTATTTTACTTTCATCTACCTCTGCTTCATTGGAGACGTTGTGTGATGCAAACCCCAGACGATTCTGAGTTCATGTGGTCAATGAAAATGGAAAGGAAGGAGCCTCTCTTCACTGCAAGGATTTGGGGTAAACATATCAAAGAGCATGAATGCACAGAGAAGTATTATGTTTCTATTGTTTCTAAGACAAGAGCCAAGCTGCCATGGATGAATCTGTGTTTTACCAATAGACTTACATCCCTCACCTGGCTAATAACTTCAGTTACCTCACTTACGTAACTGTGTTAGGCCTGGTTCTAAGGTAGTGTGGTGATGCCAGGAAGGCTTCTACCAGAAGGAATCTCTTTTAGTATCTTTCCCCTTCTTGTTCCCTTTTGGCATTTAGCTTTAACTCTTTCCTTGTGCTCAGAAATTCCCCCCAAGTCCTTCTGGGCATCTAGGAAAACATGAGCTGAATCAAGTCCTATGAAGTTCCTACTGAGAACATACCACTTCCCCAGGACAGGTGACAACTTGAGGCAGGGATTTTGTTTCTTATTTCTGTATCCCTGGTGTTTAATAAAATACTTGCGGATACAGTTGGTGCTTAAGTCATGTTTGCTAAATAGATTTAGTATCTTTGTACGTGAGATAGTCACGCTAAATTCAAAAGGCTGAATTCCTCACCATGAAATTTCAGTTGATGACCTAATCTCAAAAAACATCTTGCCTTTCTATATTTTGTATAGTGGTTTCATCCGTTTGAACCTCAATCCACAGCAGGAAATAAACCAACTAATGGCAGCCCATGGGGCTTTGTTTTTGAATGGAAGTCTTTCCACTAGATAAGTCACATTTCCAGTATAGGAAATGTAGGAAATGTCCAGCATTTGGGACAGAATGAGGCTGAGGCTTCTTTGCAGATTTGCTTGCTCTCATGTTGAGGCAGGGTGCGGGACCACGTATTACCTATGAGATTCTAGTCTTTTATCTGTGGGTTGAAGTTCTCACCTCTGTAATGAGAGGTTTAGATTAGTTCAGTTGTTCTATCTATACTGTTCATTTTGTATGTCACTTTTTGTGAAGATAGTCAGACTTCAGAAATTATTTAGTTTCAGGTTATTTGGGACAGGGACACAGTCAGTCTTTTCTGGCTATGCCTATTGGTCTCTCTACTATAGTTTTTTTTTTTAAGATTTTATTTTTTATTCATGAGAGACACACACACAGAAAGAGAGAGAGAGAGAGGGAGAGAGAGAGAGAGAGAGAGAGAGATAGGCAGAAGGAGAAGCAGGCATCCAAGGGGAGCTTGATGGGGGACTCGAGCCTGATCCCAGGACCCTGGGATTACAACCTGTGCCAAAGGCAGACACTCAACCACTGAACCACCCAGGTGCCCCTCTACTATAGTTTTGAAAACTCCTGTAAGCCAATTTAGCCAATGACAATATCAGTTTATCTTGGTGATTAAGGGTTGCTTCCAACAGTTAAAAAGACGTGGGAATTGGGTAGCTCCCTTCCTCACCCTAGTTACTGAGAGTTGGGAATAGTGAAAGCAAGCCTTAAACCTAATTCTACTATAATCTAACATTTATTAGCCAGCAGTCATGTAATTGGCTTGATGAGTTCTTTGTCCCTCTAGGCACTGAGGCTGAACCAACTTTGCATAAATATTCACTTCAAGGCAGCTAAAACAGTATTCTTGAAAGGGGGGATGGCGCATCTGGATGGCTCAGTGGTTGAGCATGTGTCTTTGGCTCAGGTCGTGATCATGATAGGGGTCCTGGGATCAAGTCCCACTTCGGGCTCCCTGCAGGGAGCCTGTTTCTGTCTCTGCCTGTGTCTCTGCCTCTCTCTCTGTGTCTTTCACGAATAAATAAAATCTTAAAAAGGGGGGGGGGACCTTCTAGTGTGAATAGGCAAAAAAAAGTCCTTCATCAAGTGATGCAAGACTGGACCAGACCTAGGGTCTCACATTGAAGGGGAACATGACAAATTTTTATATTTTGTTCATGCAAAGGTTAAGGTGCCTGCATACAATTTCCATCTGACCACTATCTAGAACACCTGTTATATCACCAATGAAAATATTATCTGACATGTTTACATGAATTCTATCTTTTAGTACGGATTTGGAAAGCCATATTGAAAGCTGCTTGCAGTAGGCTTCTCAGAGAATGTCTGATAAGGGTCTTTTAAATGCTAACTAATCACCTCCTGAGGCCTTCAGGTTAGTTGAGTTTCACAGACAAATATATTACCGTTTGTGTGCAAGTATTTAGGAATAAGTTAGATAAGATAGCACTAGCCTTGAGAACTGATCGTTTTTATGATCCTATCCATAAAAATGTGATTAGCCGCCTTCTATGTGTATGTAAAAGTCTAAAATGTCAAACTGAAACAATTTTGAACCCAGGTTAGTTGCATGGTTCTTTAACTTAACATCCAACAATATATAAGATGATCTCAGGCATCTGCTATTTTTAATGTGTTTATTTTAAATGAAAAATGGAAATAATGCTTTTAAAAATGAAATTATTTATGTAATCAGCTTATTATTCACGACATAGTTAACAGATATTTTTAAAGTTTTAAAATGAAATATTTTTGAATAAGTTATTTTGATAGTTTCAAAAATTATATAACATGATATCTTTGTGAAATCATGTGTTTGTATAAGGAAATGGGTTTTAGTCACAGCAGGGAAATTTCATCTAACTCATTAAGCATGACTCTTACATTTGTTGAATATGGTAATTGTATTCTCCTAGTAGAAGATTCTTTTATTCTGTCATTATATATTGTCATTTTTAAAATATTTTATTTATTTATTCATGAGAGACACAGAGAGAGAGAGAGAGGCAGAGACACAGGCAGAGGGAGAAGCAGGTACATGCAGGGAGCCCAACATGGGACTCGATCCCGGGTCTCCAGAATCACGCCCTGGGCCAAAGGCAGGCACTAAACCGCTGAGCCACCCAGGGATCCCTATATTGTCATTTTTAGATGCAAAACTAATTTCTGTCATATCTTGCCAAAAAATTTTCCAAGCAATCACATTATTATTATTATACATAATACATAGTACATTATTATTTGTACTCTGAGCATTTTTTTTCTATTATAAAATGATCTCCCCTTTATCAGCCATGCATAAATATGGACTTCAAAGTAAATAGATGTATACATGTGATGGTTAAATGTGGAGGGAGGATGACTTGCCTCATTCATCTGTATTTCCCCCCCGAGTGTCTACTCTATGCCAGGTTCTATGCCGAGCATGGGATTGGGTGTGTGAATGTAGCAATAAGCTGACAGATGTGTCTGTAGCCTCCTGGGGCTACAGCCAAGTACCAAAGGAGAGATGTGCACTGGTTTAATGGGCCAGATGACAACTTTTGTGTCTTCCCACTCTGAGTTCCACTGTGAGGTCAGAGGTTGTTTTGCTAATTTTGTTTTCAGTGAGTGGGGAGGGGGAGGTAAAATATGACAGCAACTAATTCTGTGTGTTAAATACTGTATACACATAATCATATACTCAAAGACAGAGTGAAACGATCTTCCATGTGCCAGGCATATATGGAAGTCTCCCCAGGGGATCACACACACACACTCTCAAGGCTTAAAATGTTACCCATATGCTGATGATGCCAAAGTATAAATCTATAGTTCTGATTTTTCAGACTTGTGCATACATATGCCTTCTGGGCCCTCCACACAGACTTGGTCAAGAACCTCAAATTCAAAGTGAACCAAGGTGCTGCCCATCTAGACCTGTGTGCCTCAATAAATAGTAGACCCAGTGCTGAGGTAGAAACCAGGGAGCCATTCTAGACTTTTCCTACTCTTTCAGATCCATGTCCAATCCAGTATTAAATCCTACTGATTCTAGTTCTTAAATGCTTGTGATCATTATCTCCTCTTCATCCCTATGATTTCTGTTTTAGTGCAGTGCCCTCATTGCAGGCCACCTTAAGAATCAGAAGAACCACCTATTTGATCTGCTTCCTCCATTTATCTTCTTCAAAGTCAAACTCCACACAGCCCGTAGCATGATTTATTAAAAACACAAATCTAACCAGGCTACTTCTTTGTTGATGTCTCTTCAATGACTCTACCTCAATTATGGCAGCAGTGTTTATACTATGGGTGGGAACCCATCAGTGGGTTATGAAATCAGGTTAGTCACTTGTGATCAGATCAAAACTTTTTGTAAAACTTTTGTTGGAAATGTGTGTGTATGTGTGTGTGTGTGTGTGTGTGTGTGGTGTGTGCATATGTCTATTATTGGGTGATTCTGAAAAAAACATTTCATTTTTCTTTTTTTTTTCAAGATTTATTTATTTATTCATTCAGAGAGAGAGGCAGAGACACAGGCAGAGGGAGAAGCAGGCTCCTTGCAGGGAGCCCGATGCAGGACTCGATTCCAGGACCCTGGGATCAGGACCTGAGCCACAGGCAGCTGCTCAACCACTGAGCCACCCAGGTGTCTCCTCATTTTTCTTTTTAACTGGGAATCATGATTTAACAAAAATGAAAGCTATAGATCTAAAGAACATCTCAAAATTTGCTACAGAAATAAACTTAAGGATTGAAGAGGATAAATACAATCCCCAAGGAACATAGGGATATCCTCTTTATAAGTAAAAAAAGAAAAAAATCCAAATTGTCTTTACAATTTACTCATCAAATTTTATATTCTTCTTACAAACACATCTATATTTGTTTTATCATAAATGCAATGCTTTAAATTATTTACATGTGTTTCTTTATCCTGAGGCTTTGCCTATCACCTGAGATCCTCATTCCTGGTCTCAGAAGACAGACCGAATGTTAATGGTCAAGCTGCTCAGCATGGGCTACGCTATCTTTTGATGATCTACCCCCTCTCTGGGGATTCCTTTGCTTGGAGTTTGGGTTCCAGAAATACCCAACTGCCTTTGTGTCTCCCTGCCCTTCCCCTTCCATGACTATGACTTCATGCCTTGCCCTTCCTCCAGCTTCTGTTTCAAATATCCTCTCTCTTGTCCTTCTCCAGGACTATTCCCCTTCTTATGCTAGAGCTCAGCTTAGGAGTTATTCCCCGTGAGAAGCCACCCTGACCCACATTACCTGCTGACGTGGCCAGGCAGCTGCAGGTGCAACAATAGAATACAATCATGTTTAAAAGTATAGATCCCGGGGCGCCTGGGTGGCTCAGTCGGTTGAGCATCTGCCTTCTGCTCAGGTCATGATCTCTGGGCTCTTGGGGTCACGTCTGGCTCCCTGCTCAGTGAGGAGCCTTTTTCTCCCTCTTCCTGTGTCCCTCCTCCCTGCTTGTGCACAATCTCTCTCTCTCTCTCAAATAAATAAATAAAATATTAAAAAAAATTATAGATCCTGGTGACTCTGTCATCAGCCTGGCACAATGGAACATTTATTTCCTATTGTGTTATTGAAGCAGAATGCTACCTTGGAATATTAATTTGTGTTTTGCTTGTTGCATGTTCCCATTTCCCCTTTTAAGCAGTTGGCTGACAGGCACTTTGGAGTCATTACCTCCATGAGGAAAGTAGAAACTGTGTAGAGTGAAATCTGCCTACCTTTTGTCAAGTAATCACATAAAGTGTACTGGATGGAGAGAGAGCAGCAGGATTGTGGGGGCACCTTTGTGGACAAGCAGAAAGGGAAAAGGGAGACTCCCAAAAGGGGAGATGAGAGAGGCTGGTAAATATGGCAAGCCCTTGTCCAGCAGGAAGACCACAGGGGTGTCTGCATGGGGCATTGATCATATGGTCTCCAACCTTGGCAAAGGCTCCTGATCCCCAAGAGGGGCAAGGAGTTAGCAGAGCTTCTGGCCCAGAGGGAATTACATGGGCTGAGACTTCAGGCACTTCAGGAGAAACCAGAGCATCAGAGCAGGCAGGTGCCAACTGGAGAAGGCTTCCTGGTGTCCTAGCACTATGGAGGCTCAGGCCTGAGAAGTAGGGAGTCCAACAGTGACTGTGACATTTAGAGGGGGCTTGAGTTGTGCTTTTTTTTTTTTTTTTAAAGATTTTATTTATTTATTCATGAGAGACTCAGAGAGAGGCAGAGACACAGGCAGAGGGAGAAGCAGGCTCCCTGCAGGGAGCCTGATGTGGGACCCGATCCCGGAACTCCAGGATCACGCTCCGGGCCAAAGGCAGACACCAAACTGCTGAGCCACCCAGGCACCCCAAATTGTGCTTAAATTGATTTAAAGAAAATGGGAGAAGTGTCCCCTCTTACCTAGCATTGTAGGCTGTTTCATGTCCATCATATTATCTTTTTTTTTGGCTTTATATTTGATATTTTGTTCATATCCCATGAAGAGCTGACATTTGTATAAGTTAATGCCTTATGTACATTGGCTCATTGCAATCTCATAGTGGTTCTTATAAGGTTGACCTGCATTGCCATCTTTATTTTACAAATGAGAAAACGGCAACATAACAAACCCTGTCCTAAGTTCTGGCTAGAGTGCTGGAATCTGGATTTAAACCCAAACCAACTAGACTCACCCCTACACCACCCTGCCCCATCTGTGCCAGGTTTCTGGTGGATGCCATCCCTTTGAGAATCATACCTTATGCTCCTGTCTTCTTCACAGTGCTTAACTCAGTGAGGGACATTGGAGATGATCAACAAATAAGAGTTGGCATCCTAGGCACTTACCTTGTGGAAGGAGCCCAGCTCCCCAGTTTTGGCCCCCATCTGACATTGTTTGGTAAAGAGAAGAATGGTTCAAGATGAACTCTTCTCCATTTCAAGCCTCCCACTCTCCTGCCGTTTCTACTGCCTGCCCAGCCATGGAGAGAACAATAGCTGGGTTGTCCACAAACTGGCTGTGTGTCCTTTCCATGGTTCTGGTCTTTGAGGTTCTGTGAGAGGGTGCCCAATGAAGAGTTGAGGGCATTCCAAAACTGAATCCCACCATTACTCTTCTTTCCCTGACAAACTCCAGCATTCCTCCCAGGAGTGTCCCTAGTGCTTGGGGACAGGAACCCAGGAGATCCTCAGATGAATTGCAAGGATGTTTGGGGCTATGGTGGTTAAAGAAGGAATCCTTGAGAAAGTTTTCCTTGTGATCAGTGAAAAGGCATTTAGAAGTATCTTCTAGTGCAGAGAGCTAAGGCCCCCACAGAGAGCCAGATTCTCTCTCAAACTCACACTCTTATTTCCTGGAGAAGAGGATGCATTCAGCTTTTGTGACATGATTTGAAACCATCGAAATTGAGTGTGCCATCAGGACAGGAGTGCTCTATGCAGGGGCTGTCTGCACAGCAAGAGCGACAGTGTGAACCCTCACAGCACGCCACATCAGGGCCTAGTCAGGGGTGACAGAGGGGGTGATTCATGTCCATCTGGGGCCACTACATTTGGTGAACTCCGGGAGGAAGATGTGTGACTGAGGGCCTCTGTAGCTCAGGGGCTGGAGGATGAAATACGAATGACTTCTGTTGCCTTGCCTTGTTCTTGCCTAAGCCCAAGAAGTGCGTTGAGCTGAAGCCTGGGGAGACAGTCAAGCAAGCTGTTTCTGGAAGGTCCCCATAGGACTGTGGGACTTCTTCTGCTAACTATTGTCAGGCTCACCCCAACCTGTTCAGTCTCAGGAGTGTTAGACCTTCTTTCAAAGTCAGAGCAACTCATCGAACACAAATGACCACAGGTTGAATCGGCCTCTCCCTGAGGATTCAACCTTGGTTGTTTGGGATATAGAACTGGGTGGTTTCTGAAAAGTGTTCATGCAGCTGCAGCTAATGCCGAGGGATCTATCACAGCTGTATGCTGAATTTTTTATTCTGCAGCTTGTGTGCTGGCCGTACTCTCAAGCAAGCGAATGAGTATTATTAATAATAGGTTGTGTTTCTCTAAGGATTGCTGGAGAGAGCTAGTCATGAGCTAGTCTTCTGGCCTTTGTTATAAGTTTCATATTTGTTCGGTTGTACAAATTGACCCCCTCCCCAAAACTAGTAAGAGGGCCCAAGAGAGTCTTTATTTCTTCATGGTAACACCACATTTTAAACTTGAGAATAGAGTTGCAGGGTCCTCATTCACATAGCCTCACTCTGTCTTTGGAAGCCAGCCTTCAGGTAACTTCCTGATGCCCAGGTGGCCCCTAGCAGGAGGATCCCAGGTTTGGTGTTGGGTACATTGGTTATCCCGCTACCTCCCACCTGGATGGACACAGGCTGACAGACCCTTCCTCGGCTTGATGCTGGGAAAGCCCTTGGGACCTGTGGATGGAGTGATGGGAGAGACGCACATTTACCTCTGCCCTCTTCCCCAGCACCAGAGCCTATTGTGGCTGCTGCAGAGTATGTGTTTCTGCAGATGTATCTTTGGCTCTCAAGAGGCATAGCGTTGGCTAGTCCAGTGCCGGGGGCTGCCAAGAGGGGTGTCATGTGTTCTGTGTGTTTTCTGTATATGTGATTTTAATGTTCCCAGCTGGAGTTTTCTTGCTCATTGCAACAAGGCCTCTCTTCTGTATATGTTCAGCTTTTTTTTCTGTCAATGAAGTAGGGAGTTGGTTATAAGGGGACTGAATAAGGAAAGAGCAGATGCTCTGTCACTTTCTTCCCCCCACAACCAACATGCCTTCTGCTCTGCTTTTCCTGGCAGGACTTAGGTCTACTCTCAGGAGTCCAAGTCTGGGAACTGGCTGGCCATGTCCTGGATCTGTTTTGGAGCTCAGCCCTGGACCACGTGGGGAGAGCATCCTCCACAGGAGTATTGTGGTCTCCCATTGAGGGCAGAGTTGGGGATGGACTGTCTGAAGGGAAGAGGATGCCTTCACCAAAAATGGTTTTGAACCCTTCGCCCTTCATGACATCTGGGGCTGCACTCCTAAATGATGCAATGAAAGAATGATAGGGGCAAAAGGAGAAATATATATGCTTGATTCTTCTGTAGTTGTCTCTTTCATTCCTCCAACTATGTGCATGAGATGAGAGGTGGAGCTGAGTGTCTGGCTCTCATTACACATCACACCTCTTCTACCCTCCTTTGCCCTGTGTACATAGCTACTTTGCAATCATGTCCTGGGCCACACTTGAAATCTCAGAGTTTCATGAATTTTAACCATCAGTCTATGCCCTACTTTGGATATAATCTTCTTACCTAGGTTGATACTAGTTTCTCATTTATAGATATTTCTTCTTATGCACAAACCTAGCTAATTATTTTCTCTTAACTTTTGGCTTAAGGGACATCTGTAGGTACGAGCTTTTGTCAGAGATGATCTCTCTAGGCCTAAGTCTAAACCATTGACTCTCAGAGAATGAGGGCTGGTTCTTGAATTTCGGACACTTCAGCATTTGCTAGGGGAGAGTAGGAGAATGGACAGAGTGAACATCAAAGCTCTGTATTGAACACCATGGTAGGCAGACTTGCCGAGGCCTGGAAATGATTTTGTTCTCCTAGTACTAGGGCAATTGGTCCAACTTGCCAAAAACCAATTTGCCAATTGTTAAATGACCAATTTACTGAATTTACCAAATTTACTAATTTACCGAATTACGTTTATGCATTTATAAAGACTTGAACAATTGTCACAGGGTGGGTTTGCTGGGCCTGAAAAAGCTCTGGGGAATCAGAAGCAATGGTCCCTCAGAACAGCACTGCGGGAGGCACACATTGCCTCTGGGGGGCGCCACTGACCAGACTGTGATGTGCGTGGATCCAACCACGTGTGGTTGGGAAGTCATTCAAGGATTCACTACAATGGAATATTCCTCAGCCATTAGAAATGACAAATACCCACCATTTGCTTCGACGTGGATGGACCTGGAGGGTATTATGCTGAGTGAAGTAAGTCAATTGGAGAAGGACAAACATTATATGTTCTCATTCATTTGGGGAATATAAATAATAGTGGAAGGGAATAAAGGGGAAAGGAGAAAAAATGAGTGGGAAATATCAGAGAGGGAGACAGAACATGAGAGACTCCTAACTCTGGGAAACGAACTAGGGGTGGTGGAAGGGGAGGTGGGTGGGGGGTGGGGGTGACTGGGTGATGGGCACTGAGGGGGGCACTTGATGGAATGAGCACTGGGTGTTATGCTATATGTTGGCAAATTGAACACCAATTAAAAAAACAAAATTAAAAAAATTTTTTAAAAAAGGATTCACTGCTGAAATACAGAGCAGTTCTAACTACTCAGTTCCTGTTTTAAAGCCAATTCTGTTTGTTTGTTTGTTTTTACCATTATTATGTTTAAAAGCTCGCCAAGGTGTATCCTTCACTGGCTACCTTGCCTTACACGTTTCCATCCTCCTACCATGTTATTTGTTTGGCCCTTCATCTCTGCTCTTCTCCGCTCTCATTTTGGAGCAACATCAAATCTCTCATTTTCTCCTGTGGAGCACTAGCAGAATAGTTTAGCTGTCTCTTTACTGCTTTTGTTCCTGATAACCCTTGTATTTCCGGGTCCACCTTCTACCACAGAAGACTAAACAGAAGAAGAATGGTTTCTTCCCAAAAGGCAATTATGGTGCCAGCTCTTCAGGTAATAGTAATAATAATAATAATAAAATATTTTCTACACCTAAGCATGCTCTTGCAATTTTGGATACTAGAAAAAAGAATCCTCAAATCTTTGCAAACCCAATGTGATAGCATTCATATATTAGACACTCAATAAATATTTTAGGAATTAAATAAATGGCTGGTTTCTGTGATGAAATAATGTGCTAGCTCCCACTTGTAAAGTCATAGCAGATTGCTTAACCTGGATTTACCCGAGATCTTAGGAGAGGAAGAGAAAACTGAGCCCAGCAGATTGGGAGATCAGATCAGGAGCTTGACACAGAAGCTCCTGTTAGAGGATTTTGTTTGGTCTTCCCTGACTTCTTGAAATCCTCAAGTCTGACAGTTGGGGATGAGTGGGCACGGGCTATAAGTTCTTTGGACAGAAGATGAGAATATTATACATCAGAGCTTATACTGCAAAATTAAAGAATATATATTGGGACACCTGGGTGGCTCAGCGGTTGAGCATCTGCCTTCAGCTCAGGGCGTGATCCTGAGATCCAAGATCCAGTCCCACACTGGGCTCCCACAGGGAGCCTGCTTCTTCCTCTGCCTGTGTCTCTGCCTCTTTCTCTCTCTGTGTCTCTAGTAAACAAATAATTAAAATCTTTAAAAAAATTAAAGAATATATATATCTCATATATAAAATTTATATAAAAAATATATGGGATTTGAGGATTTATTTAAATTTTAAGAGCAGAGACAAAGTAGCTCCTAGGGAAAAGATGCCTAAATGGAGAAGGGATCTAGATCAGTGGCTCTGGTCTGTGGCAATCAGATCTTGGTGGGATTAACTTCTAGATTGGTGGTATATACATTGTGTATGAACCTGGCTAATCTGCTTGGGCTGCCATAATAAAATATCATAGAATAGTTGTCTTAAGCAACAGAAACTAACTTTATCACAGTTCTGCAGGCTGAAAGTCTGAGATTAGGGTGGCAATATGGCCAGTTTTTGGTGAAAACTCTAACAGATGGTCACTGTCTTTCTGTGTCCTCACACGGAGGAGAGAGAGTGCAAGCTCTTTGGTATCTTTTCATATAAGGGCACTAATCCTATCATGAGAACTCCACCCTTATGACCTCATCTCAGCTTCATTTTCTCCCAAGGGCTCCATCTTTAAATATCATCATCTTATGAAGGAAGGGGGACCTTCAATGAGTGAACTTGTGAGGAACAAAATATAGTCCATGGTACTGGTTAAGAAACTAGCTTCCTTTTACACTAAGATCATGGTCCTGGATTTGGATAACACAATAAAGATATTGTCATGTTTGGTCCAGTCATCTCTGCTGTTTCTTTTTTTCTTTTCTTTTCCTTTCTTTTCTTTTCTTTCTTTTTTTTAATGATCTCTGCTGTTTCCAAGTTGGATTGAACTAAGGAAGGAAACCAAAGGAAAAGGCTGTATGCTTCTTTTCTCCCCCTCTCCTTGAGCCTTTGATTAAAAAGTTCTGACACCAAACACTTCTAGGACATAACTCCCCATCAAGTATCCATTTATAATTATATTTATGTTTATATTATGGACCAATTATTAATTTGATAGGTCTTTTAGGAAAACCTATGTATCTATGAATAAGAGGAAACTGCTCAAATGTAGGTCCAGGTTAGATAGTTCCTTCTAGGCCTGCTGCTTCTGTCACTGGCCAACAGATTCTCAGTCTCACATCCACTCAGAATTAAATGGAAAGGGCTTCATCTGAAGTGGGCATTTTAAAAGATGAATTAGAGAAACCTGTTCGTGATCTCAGACTAGAACTTCAAAGTAAAGTGGGAGCTCAGATAAGATTTATAGATGATGTGCTCACAGCCCACACCTATTCCTATTGATGTGATTCATCTCTGTTACTGAGGTATGATTAGTCCAAAGCAGGAGGAATTACAATCTAATGTCAAAGAAATGTACTAGTATAGGTTGGTGAATATATATATGTATATATATATTTAATATGTGATATATACCTATGTAATTTTAGTAGTTGCCTAAGAAAATTTGGGAGAAGAAAACACAATTGCCAACTAAAATGTGTACATAATAATGGTTCAGGTTAAAATAAATGTTTATGTTGCTTTTACCACAAGTCTGTGAAAATGATTTTTTTATTCGTTGGGAAGGGTACTCTCTCATCTTCCTGTAAAGTTTGGCATCATTCAGCCTATCCTTTCTGACTCTTCCTCACATATATGTATATGTATAGGTTGTCTCTATTTCCTGAGCTCTACGATGAATTGACAAACTAGCAGTAATTTGAATCAAGCCCTTAAAATTTAATCTCCTGCGATAGTCCATTTCATGGCCTTGAAGAAACACTCCTGGCTGAATAAGGGTGGAAACCTAAGGCAGCAAGAGCACATTCTTCTACTTACCTGAACGTATATGCTTATATGAGAATCACATAACAAAAAACCAAATGAATGTCAGGGTGAAGTCAGATGTAGGAGCCCTTGGAGTGCATGGGAGAAATGCGGTGTTGAATGGATCCCTTGAAAGGCAAGGTGGTTTCTGTTGTGTGGGCAACGCAGGCAAAGCAATGAAAATGGAAAAAGGCCCCGCAAGGACAAATGCCCTCTCAGGCATTTAGGGTAAATGGGATTATAACACAGAAAAAGAAGAAAAAGGATGAGAGAAACAAAAATAGATAGAAAAGTAAATGAATGACTCCAACTGTCCGCTACTGAAGGTTTCAAATGTTTCCCTAATAGAGATCACCAAGTCTTACATTTTGCCCAACATCTTTCTGGTCGTTACAAAAGTGAATACCTGTTCTGACCACTGGGGGTCTCTAGAGAATCACTGATCAGTACCTGAAGCCTGATAACCTTTTGGTTATCAATCCCTGGAAGAGGTATAGGTGTTTTATTTCTCCTACAGGATTAGTCACAGGAGATCCAATGCCTGAATTTTATATTTCTGAAGTTCAAAATATGTATTTAGTGGGTAGCTACCGACTGAACTCCAAGCTGGCACTGACTGTCATCCTTCACGTACATCCCTTGCTGTATTGATGGTAGAAGTTTCACAGTTTCACTATTATTCTTGGAGTAATTACACTGCTTTCTACTACAAAGACAAATGTCCACGGGACACTACTTTATAGAATCATTATAAGTTATTTATACCTTAGTATGACTTAGTCTTACTTTGGAATTTCCCAGGGTGCTTCTTAAGGACAGATCAGAGTCAGAAGGGAGACACTGAAGAGGTGAAGACAAATTTCATTTCCTTCACACCACTGCAGAGGTCTGACCCCGGGTTCTTTTCCGACTCCGTGCCCCAGGAAAGTGCTAACCCTGGGGTCAAGAGTGCAAACTGCCCTCAGTTTCCTTAAGCCCTCCTGTTTGAGAGGATGACTTCCAGACTTTCCAGGGACACTGACAGTATCACCTCGAGTCCTTAGTGGGACTTTTCCTGGTCACACAGACTGTAGCTATTTTGGACATGACTGACATTTTTGATAGTGTTGGTGATGAAAGGTGTGCATTTCAACATTCTTTGAAATAATCCCGCAATTATTTGGAATGAATCACTGATGAAATCCGGGGAATAATGAAGTCCTTTCTCAATGTTTGGCTGATGAGCTGCGGGAAATTTTACTTTGATGCTCTCTCATTTTTATTTCAAGAATCTTGGATGTTGTTTCCTCATACACTCTGGTGTTCATTAAGTTCTCATACGTTTATCCATCTATCACACGTTTACTGAGAGCCTTTTACTTTCTACCTACCCTGAAGGCTCTATGAATATAAAGATGAATAAGAATGGGGCAGGGCTTTTACAAAGTCCATCAACCAGTAGGAGAGACAGATGTGTAAAGGCAGTCAGAAAATGGGAAGTACAAAAGAGGGAAGTACAAAATGCTTTGGGATCAAGAAAAAAGAACTTTTGGAAAGGTAAAATTCCTTTTCTCAGCTTGTCTGAAAGCAGCCATCTGTTATTGTTGTTGTTGCTGTGATTATTATTTTTTTTTTATCAGAGAGCCCTAGTCTAACTGATATCTCACCTTGATGTCTTTGATTCATTTTTAAATTGCTCCCAGCTGCTTTAAAAGGCACTGATCACAGCGTGATAGGGTAGAGAGCCTGAAAGGCAATCTGGCCAAGTCCTACTCGTGTAACTCATTGTGAAGGAGTGAGGGAGACCAGTGACCAGTGGGGCTGCCCATGCTTTCGCCATAGGTACCCTGCCAATCCTCGGTCAGTGCTGCTGGAACACAGACAATTCCCTACTGAAGGGAATGTTCTAAGGTGCATTATGTTCTTCACTTCTGCAGTTTTTCAAGGAATGTGGTCATCTCTCAGCAACTTATCCTTCTTTTGGAGACTTGCTTACAAAACAGACAATTAGGTGAGTGTCTGTGATTTGGAAGTGTGTATGCACAGAAAGGGAGAGACAGAAACCCTGTCCTTTGAACAAAGAGTTGGGGTGGATGTTCACCACCTCCCTGGGGCCAGGATTCTTAGTAGGCCTTCTCTGCTGCTGAAGATCATTTCCTGCAGTGTGGTGTGGCCTTGTTTTCTTTCTGATCCAAATAGCATTTATACTCAATTCTCTTCATGTGAGAACAAATTTCATCTCTTCTTTGTGTGTGTGTGTGTGTGTGTGTGTGTGTGTGTGTATGTGCTTTGTAAAAGCACATATATTTATAATCAAGTAGTCCATTTGGCTTTTTGCTTTTAGGTGGGCATGGACTTCTATTAATTCCAGATCCTTCTTTTTCCTTGGAGAATCACTTTTGTTCTTAAAATTAAATAGATCCATCATTTTCTATTTTCTTTCCTGTGATACTCTTCCTGGAAAAAATATTATTTTCCAATCTCCAAACCACAAAGTGAAACAACAGGAAACAGTGTTCTTACAAGTGGGAAGATTGTATGTGTCTGTGTGTGTGTGTGTGTGTGTGTGTGAGTGCACGCACATGCACTCACATGGGTGAGGGGAGAGGTGAGCAGTGGATAAATATAATTTGCATGTTCTGATGTCATGGAGACCAACCTATTAAACAACTGAATATATATGAAAACCTAAGTGGGAAATTTAACAACCAAGAATTTAAAAAGTTTTCTGGGGGAACCTGAGTGGCCCAGGTGGTTAAGCGTCCAACTCTTGATTTCAGCTCAGGTCGTGGTCTCAGGATCGTGAGATAGAGCCCCTTGTCAAGCTCTGCACTGGGTGTGGAGCCTGCTTCAGATTCCTCTCTCACCCTCTCTCTGCCCCTCCCCGCTCCCTGCTCCCCTGCCCCCATTCTCTCTCTCTCTCTCTCTCAAAAAAAAAAAAAATAGGATTTCTGAATCTAAGCTTGAATTCATTTTAAAATACTAATGTAGGTCAGTTAACAGCTACCATATGCACTATACACCAGGCAGGTGAGACCAGATTATGGAAAATGTGGGGACCTGAGATTAACACTTGCTGTCCCTGAACAGAGGAAGGGATGATTCTGTCATGAGACCATTCACAGAAGGCCCATGCATCATTCTCCTTGTCTCACCTTCATTATTAGCACAACCTAAAAACCCCAGAGGCCTTTTCTTGTCTTTCTCCTTCTGTGCTTCAGGGAGCCTGGTGTCAGGTAGTCATCACATGGATGCCCAGTAAAGCTCAGAGTGCATATCTGCATCCTGTGGACATATATTTACATAGGTTGCTATGATCATCTTATTTTTTCCTCCCCAGGACGACTTTAGAGATGCAGGTGTTAAGACTACTCAGCATCATCTTGGAGGAACAAATTCCCTTCCTTGTTGACTTTAGATGCTGGGACCTTAGAACAAATCTGTTGTGTGTGGAAATTACAAAATCTAGAGGGAGGTGGGAAAAGAGAAGGAGGCCATTGGGGAGCTTGATAACTGAAGAGCAGAGAAAGTTATTTCAGAATACGTTTTCTTGGGGCACCTGAGTGGCTCAGAGGTTGAGTGTCTGCCTTTGGTTGTGATCCCGGGGTCCTGGGATAGAGTCCTATATCAGGCTCCCCTCAGGGAGCCTGCTTCTCCCTCTGCCTGTGTCTCTGCCATTCTCTCTGTGTCTCTGATGAATAAATAAATAAAATCTTTAAAAAAAATAGGTTTTCTTGTATTGAATGTCACGTCAGTCCAAGTTTTAGAAAGAGGAACCGAAGGGCCAAATGACGCCTGGTCAGCTCTTGATTTGAGGCCTCTCATCCTGGCTATCAGTTTCCCACACCTCTCATGTAACCAGGACCTAGAGTAATGGAGTCGAGTTCAGATCAACATTTGAAGAGCAGCCCTCACCCTGTTCTTTGCTCAGATTTCCTCAGCTCTGTCCCAGGGTTGGGAATTGGGGGTCACTGGGCTTTAGCCTCATTTTAATGATGGGCCTCAAAATTTGACTTCTGAAGCTTTCTCCAAAAGAAGGTGTACATATGGTTATTAAAGTTATTCTTGGGTCAAAAGCTTTTGTTTGCTAAATGTAAATATATGAAACATAACCTAATTTTTATAATGGTGTTTTGGCATTTATTCATTTAAAAAAATATATTGAATTTCCAAATTTGGAGTTGGCTCAGACCCCTCTCAGCCTCTGAAAGGTCCTGAATTTACCACCAAACAGCAGCCAACATTTGAGATCCTCTGGGCTTTTGTCCTGAGCCAAATGACCCAGCTGGTCCCTCTGCTAATAGATCCAAAGAACAGATTAAATTCACTACACATCCTAATCTTTCTTATGTGAGTATTTCAAATTTTTTTTATACATCAGTTTTTAAACATTGCATGTTTATAGGATACTAGTACTTTTTTTTGACTTATGAGAATTAATAATTTACCCATTGAAAAAGAGTCCCAAATGAGGATATTTCTAACTATTGAAAGTGGCAGGGGGAAGTGGGGTGGGGGGCAGGGGGCTGAAATTCCCAGAGTACATCTGGACAAAAGTGAAATAGAGTCTGCCAATATCAGTCTAGTACTCCACAGGAACAAAGCAATGAAACAGTGTTTGGTCTGTGTGTGTGAAGGAATATGTGTGTATGTGCGTCTGTGTATCTTTGCGCGACAATTGTGTGATGAGGCTTTATTCATACACAAATGGAACTAGCTCAAGTGGTGGCTTCCAATTACAACAGATCCTTTGTTTTGCCCTTCCCTGAGCTGAAAGTACTGCCAGTATTATCTGAGCAATGTCTGGGGCCCATTTCCATTTGGATTTGGAGACTTAGGCTCTAAAAATTTCCAAAGGAAATGTCCAGTTGGGCCAGTAAGGGAAGCCATGATGCAATCATAGTATACTTATGTTTTCTTTAATTGCTGTTTCCTGTGGATACATGTGTTTATATATATTATAAGACATATTTTGCTTAATTTTATTACATATGCATTTTTTGAACCATAAAATAATAAATAATACATGCTTTTTGTAGGAAATTTGGAAAATGCAGAAATATATACTATAAAGAAACTAAAATATCACACATAATCTCAACACTGTTATTTTTAAGCTGACTTAATTCTAAAATAAATTTTACTAATTTTTATTCTTACAATGCAATTATTTCATTGCAAGGACTATCATTAACAATTAGAGTATTATGCTTGACCATCTACACCTATTTATTGTGACCCTAAAATACTAGAGGGACCTGTTGAGATGCCGTCTAAAGTCCAAAGGTTATGTGATACCCTGAACCTTCTCCTTTTGTTTAAAAATGAACAGTGAGAGGCAGAGAGCCTCTCCTCTTCTGTCCTGCCCACTGCCCCCTTTCAGTGTATTCAATAAACGTCCATCTCCTTGAAAAACAAAAAACAAACAAAAAATCACAGCTGTAGTTAATACTTATTCTTACTCTGTGCCAGCCACTATACTAAAATCTTCACGTGGATTAAGTAATTAATACTTACAACAACCTTATGATGAAAGTACTATTGTTAAATTTCCATTTTGCAGATGGAAAAGTTGAGAGGTAAAGTAGTCCCCCCATCGACAGTTTTGCTTTCCGCAGTATGGTGCTCCAGGAGCTGGGGGTTCTCCTGACAAATCATCAGAAGGTCAATAGTATCCTAACTCTACCTTCCGAGCTGGTGTCATTCATCGCCTGTGATATCATCGGTGGATGTTGTAGCAGAAGAAAGGTGAGTACCCTTTGTATAATAAGATATTTTGAGAAAAAGAGAGACCACATTCATATCACTTTTATTATACTGATTGTCACAGTTGTCCCATTTTATTATTTACTATTGTTAATCTCTAACTGTGCCTAATTTTTAAATTAAGCTTTGTCATAGTACTAGGTATATGGAAAAAACCACTATGTGTGGGGCTCCATGCTCTCTGCTCTTCCAGGCATCCACCGGGGGCCTTGGACAGCCCGCATCCCCTGCAGGTAAGGGGAGGCTACTATACTCAGGAATTTGACCAAGGTTACATGCTTGTAAGAGGTAGGTGGGATTCTGAGCAGTACCTGTGTGCTGAAACCCTCAGCAACTTCTCCTAAACGTGACAGTGCTCGGTTTCTTGGAGAGATAAGGCCCCAGCCACGCCAGTGGGGTATTTTGAGCACATTAAAGGGAGCAAATCACATCCTTTTCTCTTTGATTTCAGCAAATCACAGCCCTTCCCTTTGATTTCCCTTGTATCAAGTGGTGACAAGCCGCATGTGAGTTTTGCTCAGGCGACAGGCTGGAAATGCATGTGTGGGGCAGGCAGGCTTGTGAGATCACATCCGAAGGCTGGCTGGACTCATTTCAGTCCTTTGGAGTGTTGATTTAGATGAGAGGGAGAGGATGCAAAGCCCTCTTCTTTGGCTTAGAAGATTATGGAGCTGCAACTTCAAAAGCTGTTTGCAATTTTATATTTGCATCTTACTGCCAAGGTGCTGGTCTTATCTTAAGTCAGTTGGCTGAGGCTATTCTGAGTAAGCTGGGAGGTTTCCTTCTGCAATTGGAAGGGAGTTGCAGGGGCAAGAAGACGAGGGGGCTGGAGAGAGGTATGTGTGGCCCAGAGCGTGACATGAGTGTAAGGGAGGGAAATACGCTGAGAGGATGGCTAGAGGAGCAGGAGTGAGGGGGTGGGGGCCAGGAGGCGCTCCCCTAGTATGCTGGTGCGGGACACCCTGCACCCTGTACTCTAAGCAGAAAGAGTACAGGACAGTCAGACAGACCTGGTTAGAGTTCTGGCTCTGCAGCTCCATGACCTTAGTCAACTGACTAAATCTCAGCATTTGTATCCTTTTCTGCACTGTTCTCTGTTTCTGGCTAGGCTCAGGTAAGGATGTTGCCCCTAACACTCTCTGCCCAGCTCCATCTAGAAGAAAGAATGCCAGTTTGGGAGGCAGGAGATCAGGATTTGTGTGTGTGTGTGTGTGTGTGTGTGTGTGTGTTCTTCATCAGCAATTTTCTGGGGCAGGACAAAGCTTGGTGACATCCAGTTTCCTCACCTCCCAAATCTGTAATAGTTTACGTGCCCATCTCACTTCACATGGTTTTTGGGAGGCCCAGAGGAAATCAGGTATTCGAAAAAGATTTTGTAAACCGAAGAGGATATCTGATGAGCTATTCTAGACACTGGGCTAAAGGGGCAACTGAGCAAAAAATGTGGGTGGGCCGCTTCATTCTCACTGGGGGATGGCAGACAGGTTTCACTTTGTGAGCCAGCTCTCTCTGACTGGGGGTGGCTGCCTGGAGCTCCACCTGGAGAAGGAGTCTGAGTCTGACTGGGCCTAGTGGGAAGGAGCACTGGGAGTGGTTATTAATATCTGCCATGGACCAAGGGATAGAAGAATTGACTCATGTGCCCTGAGTTTGCCCAGTGAGTCATAAGTATGGTTGATCATTAGATTCATGTGGATAACTTGGTAAAACTTTCTCATGCTACAGATTTCTGATTCAGTAGGTCAAGGGTGAGGCCTGGGGTGAGGTCAGGGCATCTTTATTATTTTTTTTTAAAAGACCGTCCATGTTACTCTGATAGTTGTACAGGTTTGGGGCACCATTGCTTGTATCTGAAGTAGAGGAGGGGCAGAGGTTGAGTCTTCTGGACCTCTGAAAGAACAGAGCACAGAAGAGTTGGGCAGCTTTTCTAGACATGGTCAAAAGTTTTAAAAATGTTGATCAGAGGGGCGCCTGGGTGGCCCTGCATTACGGGTCTGTCTTTTGCTCCAGGGTATGATTCCAGGGTCCTGGGATGGAGCCCCCACTGGGCTCCCTGCTCAGCGGGGAGTCTGCTTCTCCCTTTCCCTCTCCCCCACTTGTTCTCTCTCTCTCTGTCTCAGATAAATAAATAAAATATGTTAAAAAAATGTAGATTAGACCTGTGGTTTTCAGTAGGTTGCCTAACTTCTTCCCCATTAAACAATTTGGCTGTATTGTCTTGTTATGACGACTTTACCACTGGCTTCAGGCCACATCCTTTTTCCTTGTGGTTGGGGCACCAGCTCCCAAAGGGCCAAATCCTGAGATCCATTCCCCCACCCCTACCCCCTACTTTGAATCTACATCAGTTTGGGATGAGCGGTTTTCATCAATAAGGAACAAGAAAAAAAGATGAAGTTAGCTTCCGTGTTAAATAGATGTGCTTTGAGATTTCTGCTTTATATTTATACATTTTGAGTTTAACTTTTATTATGAAGCCAACCTGCAAACAGCACCGTAATTGTGTATATAGGCCATTTGCCCCTATGAAAACAGTTGTGCCTACAGGTGGCAGGGGGGCAGGGGGAGCAGTATTTCCATGGATGCTTGTGTCCCACACTGTTCATGTGTCATCTGAGCTGACATGTTTGCTGAGAAAATCTTAGAGAGAGAAGAAAGTGTTAAACTTTAATTAAAAAAAAAAAAAAATAACCACCTCCACCCCCTGAAAAAAAAATCCAAATTCCTTGTCATTCAAGAATCAAATAAAGAAGTTGTAACCTTGGAAGTTCTGGTGGGAGAATCAACTACCTTGTCAGTAGACACAGAGCAGCCCTCCTGGAACCCACCACGGTGGGGGGCCTGGCCCTGACTTGAGCTCTGCAGAGGAGCTCCTGTGCCTTGCAGGGTAACTACACCCCTGGCTGCTTAAGGATTAACCAGAGACAGTTGTGGTCCTGGAGGCCAGGTTGCCTCAGTGCTCAGAGAGTAGGGATGGGGGCAGGGTTAGAAGTTTCTGCTACTGTGAGAATTCCTGATTGTTAAGGAATATGCATACAGGAGGTTTTTTTTTTTTAGGGGGGGTTGGTTTTGTTTTTAGCAGAAGCCGAGGCCTCTGAATCCTGCCTGTATGAGCAAAATATAAACTGAGAGTCTGTATTCTTTTTTTCTTCTCTTTCTCCTTTAATCTCTCTTTGTATGAAGGAACTATACACACGTCCCTAGGGGAGGAAAGAGGCGTTCTAGTGCCAGGGGTGTGTGTGTGTGTGTGTGTGTGTGTGTGTGTGCGCGCGCGCACAACCAGGGGTTGCAAACTGGCAGCCCATACCATGATTTTGGACCTCAGAGGCACTTTGGTTAGTACATTGTAACTTTGGTTAGTTAGGACAATGCTTCAGTTTTTTTTTCTTTTCTTTTTAAACTAAGTAGAAATTCACAGCCTAGTTTTCCACAGATTTTCCTATACCTAGGATTTTTTTTATAATTTATAATTCTGATCAGTGAAAATATTCAGCTTTGGGACCTGTGTATTACACCTTTGCCTACCTTGTATTTTCTGAGATCTTAAATAAAAGTGAAAAAACAAGACCCCAAGCATTCTGACATAAAACTATGTTCATTTCTGAGTCAGTATTTATCATTTTATAGCTTTTCATTTCCCTAGTAAAGGGTATTAGTCATAGCAAATAAAATTTTCAAATTCCAGATATTCCAGGATGTGTACTGACTCAAACTTTGAGGATTTAAAAATTTTTTTTGCTTTAGTTTGTTTTGTTTTAAGGGTGGGAGTGTAGAGGAGATTCAGGGGCACACAAGAAGGCAAAAGGGCAGGAATGATTGATGGTCATAGAAAGTCCTGACAAATTTGTAGTCAATATTGTTTGTCTAGAGCAGCTTGTATGACAAAAGAAGTGTCAGCAGTCGCCTGAAGTCTCATTCTTCAGGACCGGGCCTCTGAGTTAGAATGGGGGGCTTGGGTGAAATGCCTGTCATGGTTAATTGGAAAAATCACTCCAGATGAGTGAGGAAGGCTGACAGTTACGCATTACAGGGAGAATTTAGTGTGTCTTACAAGGTTGATACAGGCACCAAAAGTGACTGGCTTTAGTTTTTTCCTAATTAGGAAGGCCACTGGAAGGATAAAACCGAAGAAAAGAAGCAATGAGTTATGTCAGATTTGTACATGCTTGTAAAAGACCGCCAGCCCTATTAGTTTCATTGTCACCACCTAATCTTTACTCCATGTCCTTTCTTTTCTTAGGGTTGGGTTTTTCCTTTCCTCCTCCTCCTCCTCCTCCTCCTCCGCCTCCATCGCCCTCCTCCCCCTCCTCCTCCCTCCTCCCCCTCCTCCTCCTCCTCCTCCTCCTCCTTCCTCCGGCCTCCCTCCTCCTTCTTCTTCTCCTTCTTCTTCTTCTTCTTCTCTTCTTCTTCTTCTTCTCTTTCTTCTTCTTCTTCTTTCTTCTTCTTCTTCTTCTTCTTCTTCTTCTTCTTCTCTTGTTCTTACTTCCTAATGGGAGTAGAGACCAGGGATGATTCCAGTGGGCATATGATGAAGGCAGGAACATGATAGACTGTTGTTCTCCCCTCCTCTCCACTCTGAGTGTGTGTCTGCCTGGTGGGGTGGAGGTGCTCAGAGCATCTCCAGGCCTTGCTCCTGTGCACAACAGGCTGGGTGCACTTGGTCATTTAGTATTTTGTGTATCTGTCAGCAGTTCTCACTCTCAGACAATGTGGCTTCTGAGAGAGCTGTGGTTTCTCATCCAGATGAAGTCTGAGAGCTTGTGATTCTATGGAGGCTGGAGATTTTGGTGGATAACTGGTCCTTTGAGCTCCGGGGAATGGCCCTGGGCTCGGGGCGGCCACCACAGATATTTGGACATGTAGGTACAAATTGGTCATGAGGCTCTTCAGCTTAATTTTCATCTGCATCATGGGTTCCAGCATTGTTCTTTGTAGCCCCGTAGAATTTTTGAGAGGTGGAAGACAGCTTTGTGGCTTGAGGCTTCTAAGTCTGTTTGGCCTCCAGGACTGCGGCCATCAAGCTGTGAAGCAGTGCTTCATTTGTGTTGTCCCTTGGTGATGTGTAGTGGCTGGTGGCATTTTAAAAAAGAATGTGGCCCTGAAAACTTTGCATAATTCAAAACTTGAATAATTTAGGCAATAGCCTCAATTCAGTTTTATAATTCATTTGACCTGTCAGCTTTGAAATTATGTTATCTTGAAAAGAACTTAAAATTGGAGGATATTACTTCACATTTTGAGCAGGAGGAGATTTTATTAATGGTTTTTAGTTATAACACTATTTCAAATTTGTGTAAAATGTAACCACACTATAATATTATTTTTTAAAAAATATTTATTTATTTATTTGAGAGAGAGGGAGAGAGAGGGAAAGCAAACAAGCCAGGGAAGAGGTAGAAGAAGAAGGAGAAGCCGACTCCCCGCTGAGCAGGGAACTCAACGTGGGGCTTGATCCCAGGACCCTGGAATCATGACCTGAGCTAAAGGCAGATGCTTAACTGACTGAGCCACCCAGGTGCCTCCACACTAAGATATTCTGTTGGGGTGTTTTGTTTTTGTTTTTTTTTTTGGTAACTCTTTATTTTTTTAATGCATAATCTAATTTGTGGGGCCAAATATCTTAAATCCTGCTTATAGAAATATGGGTGTAAATCTTTCATAAGCAAGAGAGTAAGTTAATAGGACTTGAGAAATACTTTGAGATTGATTTTGAGGCTGTTACTACTACCTTTACATGTGGCAGTTTGAAAACATCTCAAACAGAAATCAGTTGAATTCAATAAAGATTTATTCGTAATAATAGATCCTTGGTAGAATCAGGCAGTGGAGCGGACCTTGGGGCTGCCACAAGGTCAGGAGTTGAAATAAAGTCAGTGAATTGAAACTAAACGATCCAAGAATTTTAAATTAAAACCAGCCATGCACAGCCCTGAATGTTGCTTTTTTCTCCTATTTTTCTCCTATTTTTTTAATCCTATTCTTTTATGAAGATGAACATAGCATTGCCAATTGATGTGAAGAGAAATGTGAAAGTATTTAGGACATTTTTGAGAATGCTCAGAGAGGTACTGGAATGTCTGTGACTTTTTTCTTGTTTGACTTTGGCAGCCCATGGATCCTCCATGCTACTTTCTAGCTATGTGTCGCTGGGCAAGTCACTTGGCTTCTCTGTGCCTTTGTTTACCATTCTGCTAAAATCAAGAAAATATAAGTAACCATCACAAAGGGTTGTCATGGGCATTACATGAAATAATGTTTGTAAAGCTCTTAGAACATGCCTATATAGTCTAAGTGCTACATTATTTTGATAGAGACTATATTTTTAAAATGTTTTCATCCAGTTTTTTTTTTTTTTTTTTTTTTTTTTTTTTTTTTGGTTTTAGTTATGTATGGCTTGCTTACACAGTGGAATCTTTGTCTATGATAAAGAAATTTTTCAGGGCCAGCTCAATTTTCATTGTCTAGAATGACAACTCTAAAAGTTCTCGCAAGTGGAAATTAATGTGTACTAAATGCAGAACTCAACCCAGGTACCAAATCATTTTGGTGAGATTTCTCTCTCTGATGACAGTATGATGCAGAAAATGTTCCATTCCTGGTTAGGGCAGCTGTAGTCAAAGTTTAATTGTAGTTTGGAAATGCAGCCTTAAATGGTATTTGCACTCCCACCAAGCTGAATTTCATGGGGATATTGATGATCCTGCACATTTTTTTTTATCAAGGGCTTTTTAAAAATGAAAAAAATGTAGCTAACATCCTGATTCTTTATAATCTGTTGAAAATTCAGCTTCTTGGAGTAAACTTTATATTTTCTGAAATAAATATGCCATCGAGACTCTTGGCACATATAAATATGGATTCAGTAAATGTAGATTTGCTTAAAAACTAGATATGCCCACCCTACCTCATTTCCTTTTGTGATAGAGAGGGGAGACTGGTGTGGAGGGGAAATGCCACAGACAAACTGTGTCTGGATTTCAGGAAGACGTTTGACAGACTCTCTGGTGACGTCCTTGTGGGAAAGATGAAGATATGGGAGCTGGGTGATAGTTAAGCTAGAAGGACCCATGACCAGTTGACAGTGATAACACAAAGGACACTCAGGAGGGACGCTTTGGGGCTTTATTCTTTGACCCTACCTTTTCCACATCATGATGTGAGGTTTGGATGATCTCAATAGAGAAGAACATTTGGAAATGAGAAAAAATAAGAATATGAAGATTAAAATAAATTCTTCATTTCAGGGAAATATGTAGCATACATTTACAGGCTGTAGGAGATCTCACTTTCTGTGTGAGAAAGGCTAAGGATTCTTGTTGACTGTGAGCTCTGTCTGAATATCAATATGATATAGCCGCTGTAAGAATTGAAGTCAACTTCAGCTGCCTTTAATTAGAAATATGGTTTGGTAGCAAGGAAATAATAGTCGCACTATGCTCTGCTAATGGTTGTTGTGTTTTTGTTTGAGTTTTTTTGTATTTGCCAGTAAATTGCATTCATTAACTCTTTCTCATGCACTGTCCTAGTTATTGGCCATACAGCCATGAACAAGAAAAATGAGGCTGCTGCTTTTATTAAGTTTACATTCTAGAAGAGGAATAAAAAATACGCATAAGATCTACATCTGTTGCTCTAAGTCCTCATTTTTATGAAGCAGTTTCTGTATCAGTTATCTTTTACTATTTAACAAACCACACTCAATTTTGGCATCTTAAGACAACAACACTTTTTTTAAACTCACAATAATGAGTCAGTTGGGTAGTTCCTCTGATTGATCTCAGCTGGGCACACTGTAAGTCTGTAGTCACCTGGCTGTAGCTAGCAGATTGGCTAGCAGTTGGGTAAGCTGGGATCCAATCATTCCCATATCTGGCATTTGGCAGGTTGTTAGCTGTGGCAACAGTGGGGGCCTTCAAGTTATGCTCTGCTATCGTGAGACCACTTAGAGTGTCGCTCAGCACTAGACATTGTCTTTTGATATTGTGGGGAGAGGTGACAACAAGCTGGAGTGAACCCCTCATGGTGAAAAGCCTGAAAAACTAGAAAGAGTTGGAGGATCTGGGGCTGTTTAGGCTGGAGACAAGAAGACTGGGGGATAGGGCTGGTGACTGGATACCTGTTTTCAAATATATAAAGGAATGTCAAGTAGACCAAGGAACTGGCCTTTTGCATAGTTCTGTTAGAATAGTGGAATAGGACCAAAGGGTGCAAAACGTGGGGGCAATAGTTCTTTAAGCAGTGAGAGCAGTTAGCCAGTAGAATGATTTGCTCATTATTGGATAAATTATTATTTATTTATTTATTTATTTATTTATTTATTTTTATTGGATAAATTAGAATGATTTGCTCATTATTGGATAAATTCAAGAAGAGGGACAGGACAGCTGCTTAGGAAGGCCACACAGGCCACATGTCAGCATGGCTAAAAGTATGGGCTTGGGGGTTGATAAACTGGTCAATGCTTGAGTTCTGGTTTTGCTAGTGGCTACGTGACCTTGGGCAATTTAGTTAATATCTCCATGCCTCAGATTTCTCATCTATATAATAATAGTCCCTTTCTCCTATGATTTAAGTTAAATAATCCATGCAAAGTGCTTTGTATGTTGCCTGGTATCTAGCAAATATTCAACAAGTGACAGTTACTACAGTTACTACTATTATTAGTCCTGGTGTGAGGAAGGGTTGAAATAGATGCTCTCCTTTCCAAACCTAGCATTTTATATTTCTGATCCATAGAAAGGCTTAACAGGGACAAATATATCTGGGCCATAGTCCTAGAAAACCTTTAGCTGCATTTGAGTCTCTCTTCTTCCCTTTGCTTCTACTCAACACTCCTTTCAACTTCCTAAGGGGTATATCCTGGAACACAAGCGTTGGTCTTCTTTTTCTCAATTATATGTCACCAAAAATGAAGTGGCAGTGGCCTCAAGAAGATGAGCTCCTTTCTGAGGACCTAGGAGCATGCTTTTGCCCATTTGCTTGGGAAACGGTGATCATATTATACAGTAAACCAGAGAAGGATATGCCTAAATTAAAATTGTGTTAGAGATTTGTATGCCTACCAATTTGTTATTGTTTCTATGCCTTGTATTAATATAATATGAATTCAGTAAGTATTGAAGTAATTGTGCAATTAAAGAGAATTATAGTCATTGTTAGAGAACAAAAGACAAATGTAACAGAGGCATAGCCCTGTATTACGTTCTAACCCTGACTTCCGCCACAGTTTGCTAACAGAACACCCACACCACATTTGTTGTGAGAGAAAACCATTTCCAGGAGTCTAGCTTCCCTTCCTCCTTTTTCACAGCCACCTCCTGTCTCTAAATTGCTTGAACACCCAGCAGAGAGTCACCAGAGGGCATACTCGGACTATTTATTACCGAGGCATTAACCCTGGGAAGAACCAGACAATTCTCATTCGGGTCTCCTTTTGGCTGAAGAGGCAATTTCTAACTCTCACTTGGAAACACTGGGGGGCTGAAGGCTGCCTGGCCAACCTTGGGGAATCAGCAGAGACATTTTACTGAGTGACTACATCTTCAGATCTTTCTATTCGTGTACTAATCTCAATGCTGTCTTCAAAAGCTGGGCAGGCAACAGGGGTGAGCAGAAAACCCTTTGGCTCAGAAATCCAGAGACATGCAGAATCTGGCTCCAGCCAGGTTGATCTACAGCAAACCGTATTTCATGCCCCAAATCTTAAGTTTTCTCATCTGTAAAACGGAAGACAGGAAGGATTACTTAGAGTTCTAGCAATCAGTGATTGAATTCCTTCCTTTGTCCTATCTCCATCCTCCTTTCCTCCTTGATTAAATTAAAGGAGAAACTGGGATTTACTGATACTGTGTTTGGGGTAAGTCTGTTATGAGCTTGTAGTGAAGAGACAGTCAGTAAAGCACAGCACACTGCACACTGTAGGGTGGGAAGCTGAGCAGCCAAGCTTTGAGCGTGGGCCTCCCCGACTCCTTTGTTCAGGATTTCCAGACTGGGGCAAGCCTAAACCCAAAGATGGAACAGCTACGGGGCCAGGATAGTGCAGTACCTCAGAACATTGATTCTACTCAGGAATTCAGGAAAAAAGGAACACATTTGACATTTTTATGTTAAACACAGATATTATGGAAAATAGTTTAAATTTTTGCATGCATTTTTATTGTGAAATAAAAGATTTCTAAAATGTGGTCTTTATACTTGGATGCTTTGGATTATACTTCTAGATTTCCTGGGATTCGAATTGTTTCTTCATTGCATTAGAGGTGCATTGGAAGGAAAGTCTGGGGAAGCTTAACCCTTGGGGTATGTTTTGAATGTGTCTTAGGTTGAATTCCCTAGAAGCAGAATTGGAGGCAAGCATTCAGCTGCATGCAATTTACTGAGGGCATGCTCTTTATGGGAAAAAAAAAAAAAAACCCACAACTTGCTAATAAGTGAGGGAAACAGGATAGGAAAGGAGAAAGAGCTTAACAATGATGTGGTCTCAAGGAATGAAACCTGGTTTATTGGGACGCCTGGGTGGCTCAGCAGTTGAGCATCTGCCTTTCACCCAGGGCATGATCCTGGAGTCCTGGGATTGAGTCCCATGTCGGGCTCCCTGCAGGGAGCCTGCTTCTCCCTCTGACTCTCTCTCTCTCTTTCAGAAATAAATAAATAAAATCTTTAAACAAACAAACCTGGTTTATGGGCATGATAAATAAATTACATCATGGAATTGACTCCACTTGACGTAAGGGGGGCTGGGACTTTGTACCTCCGTATCAACTAACTACTCCATGGTTAGTCATTGTCTATAGGCAATTCCCACACAAAGTCTGAGAGGTAACTCTGCTTGATGGGAGTAGGAAGGAAAGAGGGGGGCAGTTCCCGAGAGGAAAAACAGCTGTGAGTTTTGTGCAGGCAGTTGTGTGCTAGAGTCAGTACAGAGAGCTCACCAGAGCTGACTGTGTACATTGCTTCCCAACTCCTCACTCAGTGGCCTCTTCCTGTTAGCTTGGTGGGAGCATCTGCATCAGGAAAATCAAACAAAAGCCACCATTGGGAGCTTTTATACCCCCACCAAAAGCCAACTGTTCAGCATTTACCAGCATACCTCTGGGCAACACTCTTGGCAGCTAAGGGGTGGAACCATGGCTGGTGAAGGGGATCTGGGCAGGGCACCAAGAGCAGCATCTACTACTCTGGGCTATAGAAGACCTGCCCACAAATGATCTCCCCAACTGATTTGTCACTTGGCTAGCCATTCTTTTAGGGTTTGCTTCTCCTATCCTCTTTCGAGATACAATACTGGGAGGCATAGAACTAATAATTCACAATACACCGGTCAAAACAGCTGATTATGTTTTTTAAGTGCAAGAGAAGAGCAGAGAGAGGAAAGACCCTGTAAACTGAATTACCTGTAGTAAGGGACAGGAGAGAACTCGGCTGTATTGCTTAGGGACAGAATTTAGAATAACAATGATACTGTCATGTTTTCTGGGAGATAGTTTTTAAAGATTTATTTATTTGAGAGAGCAAACCTGCATGTACATACAGGGCTGGTGGAGGGGGGTGGTGCAGAGGGAGGGAGAGAGAGAATCTTGCTTCCCTCTGAGCACGGAGCTGGAGGTGGGGCTCCACTGACCCTGAGATCATGACTTGAGCCGAAACCAAGAGTCAGTTACTTAACTGATTCAGCCACCCAGGCACCCCTCTGGGAGATACTTTTTAGAACTTATTTAAAATATTGCACCTCACTAAGATGATGGAGGGTTAAACTTTAATTATGGAAAATTTCAAATATATACACAAGTTCAGAGAACAGTATAATAAGCTCTCGTACTCATCATTCAGATTCAACAATTATTAAATTATGGTCAATCTTGTTTCGACTATACCCTCATTCTCTTCCCCCTGGGGGTAGGGGAAGTCTTAAAGACCTAGGTAATTGGGTAAATGTTGAATATGGCCTAGGAGAAAACAAACAAACACAGAAATTCACCAGGGATGAGGGGAGAGGTTTTTGACAGACTAAAGGCAAGCACCTATCACCATTTTCTCTAGCATGTTAGTATCTAGTAGAAATCATTAAAAGGCACATGAAATGCATTATATGGACATGTATTCTTATTAATGCCAAGCTCTTTTTGTCTCTAACTCCTCCTGATATGAAGAGCTGGAGATGGAAAGAAAGAAGAAGTGTTACAAGGCTCCTTTCAAAGGAGCTTAATCGTCTTTGCTGTCTAAATTCTTCAATCCCCTAAGATTTTTCTTTCTGTTCAGATATACAGGAGTAAAATATCAGAATAATTGTGAGCACAGATTCTTTTTTTTATGATTTTATTTACTTATTCATGAGAGACAGAGACACAGGCAGAGGGAGAAGCAGGCTCCCCACAAGAAGCGTGATGTGGGACTCGATCCTGTGACTTCCGGATCATGCCCTGAGCCAAAGGCAGACACTCAACCGCTGAGCCACCCAGCTATCCCGGTGAGCACAGACTCTAAATGGTCTTCCAACCTAAGAGCAAGGCTTGCACCACTCCCATAAAATAAGAATCTTGACTCTTATTTGATGGGCAAAGAAATTTCCTTAGAAAACAAACAAGCTTAGGCCTTCTTATGATAATTTTACTGTGTTTGGAGTGATGGATTAAAAACCTATGTACTTTTTTTTCCTTTCACCATCTTTGAGAATTTGGGATAAAAGATGGCTTCTGACCTTTTTCTGAGAATAGCAGATTTCCTTCCCTACTTTCTGGTCATTCTGCTTTCCTTCTTACTGTTGTAATTCCAAGGATAATACAGATGTGAGCTCTTGACCACCTGGAACTGAAAGATAAGTAATGGGGCTCCAGGAAAAGCATGTTTGGAAAATTAATAATTAATTCAGTATGAATGAATAAACCAGGAAAGACTCAGTTCAGTCCTTGTATATTTATCACTTGAAACTGCTACCAAGGTTAGTTGGAAGTGGAGAAATGACTTGAAAAATTAGACCATTGGGAGCTTCAGAAAGTCAGTGCTGAGGAAGGAGTAGCTATAATAACAGCAGAGAAACAAACAACTCTGTCTAGGTTGTTGTCTAGCTATTTTCTAATAAATAGGTTGCAGCTACTTTATTAGAACTGCCTATGATAAAGCCTGGTCCTTTATGCATGTGGAGAACCTGAGAAAGAAGCTGCTCTGATGCTGTAGACAAGGGGGTGAGCTGTTTATCAACAGAGGGTTTTCACTTGCTGGTTGCATGGAAGAGGTTGTTGACAGGTGTAAGCCTGAGCCCATATGGATCAAAGGCAGCAAAGAAAAGAAAGCATTCTTTCCTAAAGGATGGTTACAGCCAAAGATTGAAAAAGGCTGTGCAAGTATCAATTCCTACAACTCATCTCTTCAAGTAGTAAATCTTGAAGATATATTTGTTAAGTTTAAAATTGACCATATGCTGGCTGGATTTCTGTCGAGGTTTTTCCACTGTTATTGGGACTCAGACTTAATTCTCTCAGTGGATCTCTTGGGTTTTTTATTGGAGCACACTTTTCATTGTTTTCTTTTCATTGAAATGTCATGATGTTAAAGTAAAAATGATTTGCAATCAAGGTGCATAAATATTTTGAACATGTTTTCAAAAACAAGTTTTCTAGAACACATGCTTATGTATATATATATATATATATATATATATATATATATAAAGAGAAGTTCGATTTCATTTTTTAATAGAGTTTACTTTTTAGAGAAGTTTTAGATTCAAAGCAAAATTGAATGGAAAGTCCAAAGATTCCTCCTATAGCCTGTATCCCCATATATTTACAGATTCCCCCACTATTAACATCCTTCATCAGAGTGGTACATTTGTTATAATCAATGAACCTACAGTGATAGATCATTATCACTCACAGTCTATAATTTACATTAGGGTTCATTTTTGGCATTGTCTATTTCATGGGTTTTGATAAATGTATAATGACATGTTCATTATTAAAATATCGTATAGAATAGTTTCAGGATTTCATTTTTAAAACCTAAATTCTTGCATGACTTTTATTCTTTTAGGCCACCCCTATTTGTTGTCAAACCAACCAATATTCATGGTGATTATATGTAACAGTATGTACAGAAGTGCATGTTATAAAAAGTACAGTTAGGCCAAAAATTTTTGTCAGAGCATATGCTTAGCAAAAAAGGAGGAAAAGAAATTTGAAATGTAAAGCTGTTGTCCCAAACAATAAAATCCACTGACAGCATGAGGATGTTGGTGTGTGTTCAGTCAGTCTGAGTAGAGGGCTCCTTAAATTCAAGACCATTGTTGATCATTGATCCTGAATAGAGGCCACCAGACAATTTCAGAAATGCTTTTACAAGAATCTGTTTTGAGTTCCTTTTGAATTTCTGTCACCCAGGCTCTTTCAAAACATACTTACCTGGAAATGAGTTCCGGTCAACCTGATTCATATTAGTTTATGGTGGAACAAGCACCAGTACCTCTAATTTCCTCAAGTTGGTGCTAGGGTAATCTAAGGCATCCTAAGTGAGTAAATGCTAAATCCACTTGACAGTGAACACATATTAGTAGCTTTAGTCATCCTAAGATTCTGTGTAATGAATTTATGACCTAAAAGCTATGTGTCAGACATCTAGACCCCTTAATGCAACATATAAATGTCAAAAGTGTAGAGGTAGAAAAATAATTTTCCCTCTACTCTTCATTGTTCTTGCCTGAGACTCCTCCACCCCTTGTTAAAAAAAAAAAACAAAAGACAGATTAGAAGGAGAATATTTTAAATTAGATACATAGAGGAACCCTCAAAGATATGATTGATAGGTGGCCAGAAGATTGAGCCTTATATATACCATCCTGAGCTCAGCAAAGGGATAAGGGTCTAGGGCTTCAAAAGGGGGAAGGCAATTTGTAGAAAGACAAGGCAGTTTGTGGTAAGGAGAGGAAATATTTGGTAAATACAGGTTGCTCTGAATAGATTTTAAAAGTTCTCATCACAGGAAAAACAATTGTAACTCTGTGAGGTGATGGGTGTTAACTAAACCTATTGCTGTGATCATTTCACAATATATACAAATATTGAATCATTATGTGGTACACCTATAACTAATATTATATGTCAATTATGTCTCAATATAAGTAAAAAAATGAAAATGAAAAACAAAAACAGGTGTTGTCCTAGCATACAGATAAATCAGGTGAAAAGGTGATTTCTGGTAATAACTCTCTTTCTGCGAAGGTCCCCTTTCTAAGGTAAATTTCCCTTATAAAAGCATAACTTTTACTGTGTCAGAGCTTCTCTGCACTCAAAATAACCCTTATGCCAAAGAGGCAGATTTTGGGGTGACATATGCTGCTATCCTTCAAAAAGCATATGGCTGAAGAGAAAATGAAAAGTACTACTGAATGTATATATATGGATTCTTCAAGTCCCTTGACATTGGTCACTTGACCAATGGTTACTACTTGAGTTAGTAGTGACCACCAAATGGCAGTTGAAGGAAGAGCACTGGCTCTGAGGACCCAAAACTAGGTAGGTGCAGGCTTACCTGGGGTTGCTGAGAAGATTCAGGAAATAATACTGTGTGAGAAGAGTACTTTGTAAGCCACAATGCTCTAGTTAAATGCAGATATTGTTTTAACATAAGAATTGGTGCTTATTCCAAAAGATCTTACAAAACTAACGGGAATGAAGCAAAATAGCATATAATTGAATTCTAAATTGGGTTATGTAGATGGCAGACCTATAGGAGCCCAGGGATGAGAAAAATCCAGGTAAATGAAGTTTTCACTCAATACTCCATGGAAGAGAATAGACTTGAGCTTGTCCTTTAAAGGCAGGAAGATATATTTTTGCTGTAAAGATAGATTTTTATTGTAAATACAGGTACTTAATGAGAGTAAAACTAAACAGTATACGAGTTGAACATAAGGGACTGTAAATAAAGCAGAGCAAATAGGGGACTCAGGGTGGTATAGGTGTGAGGTTCAAAGTCCAGAATTTCAACTCACCTTGGTTAAGGGTTATTTTTCTTTCTCCAAGACAGTGGTATTTACTGATGAGGTAAACTTGATTTTTCTGCCAGTCGTGCGCTGACATGCCCACCTGCTCTTTCTCCTCAGGGGTTACTTCATTAAGGAGTAGTTTTATATGACACTTCATTAGGCTTTGATACCTCTGGGATGCCATATGCAGGAAGCCATTCAGGAGGAACCCTGGGACTTCCCAAACACGCCAAGGCTGCCTGGAATAAAGGCTTCTGACCAAACAAGACCGTGCATTTTGCAACCCTTTGAGGGTGAGGTCTCCATGACCACAGGCCTGGCCCTTGGTCCAAATAGCTGATACCGTGGTTGTTCTTTGGGTTGAGGCATGAGAATCATGAAGATATGTGGGTTTAAAGGATGGTAGATCATAAAGTGCTGTGGCCACAGCAATGATTCACCAATATATGTCTGTGACTGAGCCTACGGGATGACCGAAGGAAGGGATAGCTTAGCACTTGATACCAGAGGGAACTGGAGGTGTACAGATACTTGCTGTTTGTGGACTCTGAGGAGCAGGGCATTTTTGTTTGTCTGTTTGGATATGAATTTTAATTAGATGGCTTCAGCTGAAACTAGAAGTCAGAAATTGAATAAATATCTGCAAACGTATTTTAAGTAATATGAGAACCTATTCAGTCTAGCTGTCTGGAAGGTTTGGTCTCAAATTTTTTATTTTATTAACAACTTTTTTTCTCTGCTATTTGCCAAGCTTTGGTTCAGGCATTTTGCTGAGTTGAAAACTGTGGAAATTTGTTGTAATTGGAGGGGAAAGAATCACATGTGGTTTCTTCCAAACCTTTTTCCAATTTTTTTTTTTCTGTTCTGAATTCCATGGGAAAATTACCCAGAAGGGTTATTTTCTCCTTTAATGATGCAACAATGCTTGGTTTGCTTTGCCTGTTTTTATTTTCTAGCTGCATTATAATTACATTTTCCCACACAACTTATTTTTTTTCCTTCCAAATTAGTAGATATAAAATTCTGATGGCTCTTTAGGGAGCTAATCTTCAGATATTCTCTCCTTGGGCTGTCCTTTGTGTGGGAATAGATGTTGCTGGACAGCCAGGCCCCAATCTGCAGGCTTTGTGGCGATCCATCACCCTGGGCCCTTTAATTAGCAGTTGCAGGTGAATCACTAATTGGCCCCACATTTGCATACATAAGCCAGAGACTTGCAGGTTTACAGTTATAAATCTTAATCATCCAGGCAGGGCATAGATGTTGGAATTCATCGCTCATTCCTTACAATTGCCTCATCAGCTGTTTACAAAGGGTTGTCCTATATTGGTCATTTTAAATGGGTGAAAAATGACTTGTTATATTAATTTGTTAGAAAAGCATGGTATTTTGAATAAGAAAGGGCTAAGAAAAAACAAAACAAAAGCAGTTACACAGGGTTTCGTGAGACAGCAGCAGGGGAATGTGGGACTTGAAAAGTGGCACATGGTCTAATATTTTTATTGCTTTGAGTTCTTTTGTGGCATTAGCGTGGTGAACACTAGCAAGAAAATCCTTGAAAGGATTTGATACTTTCCCAAGACAGATCAGTTCAAGCAACAACAGTGAAAGTTCTTTACCCTTGGGCCACATTGATTCTGACCTTCAGGAACCCAAGAGAAAGGCTTATTAATGTTGGATCTGATCAAAGGGACAATCTGTTGTCAGAACTCATCTTGACTCCTGATCAGTGAGGATGCCATGGATCTTTATTTAAGTGGGTACTTTGCTCCTCCAGTTTTATGACCCTCCATCTATCTAGAGACAGAGATGCTCCCAGCTTCCAGTCATTTCTAAGAACATTCTAATTGGTAATTCAGTTAAAGGTATAATTTCCAACATCACATACTATTTATTAAAGGATCACATGTGTTGAGTACTAGACCACTCAGGGACAAAGCCTATTATTAGTCCTTGGTCTGCCACCAGCAGAAATGGAAGCACAGAGGCAATTGGAGTGCCAAATGTATTGGCCTAATTAATAAACAAAAATCTCTAAATTTTGTATTTAGTTTCATATGAGAGATAATATCAGTATTTCTTTTTAAGGCCATGACCACAGGCCACAGAGGGTTCTCAGGCTAATACAGACTAGACTACAATCAAATAGTTATGAACGTTAGTGAGAGAAACCTCTGCCTTGTGTTCCTACCAATGCGTATGAGGCCCCAAATGTCCCTTCTTCCTTGTAAGAAAGTAAACTAAGGTGGGTTATTTTCTTTTTTAAAAAATATTTTATTTATTTATTTATTTTTCGAGGCAGCATGAGCTGGGAGTGGAGGGGGTGGTGGGAGAGGGACAAGCAGACTAAGAGCAGAGCCCAACCAATCCCAGGACCCTGAGATCGTGCTCTGAGCAGAAGTCAGATGCTTAACCGACTGAACAACCCAGGCACCCCAAGGTGGGATATATTTTTGAGATGATTATAGTTCTCCAACTGGACATTAGGTGATATTGGTTGTGCTTCTCTCTTTGTTGACTGCAGGGCTCACTGATGGCCATGTTGATTTTATGTTTCAGCTTTGCTCCCTTTGATGATGTATGATGTCATTTTTCAGCCATACCTAGATAATACTTTTTCCATTTCCCAAACTAACCTGTATTGCCCATTCCAACTTATCCCTCCTACTCCTTCCACAGGGTGGAAGACAGGGTGCTTGGTTGCTGGGGATAGAGAGAGTAAACAAGGAAATGAGAAAAGTCACATTGTGTGTTAGCTTTTGCTGTTGTATGTTGTATAACAAACAGTACCAAATCTCAGCGTCCTACAAAACCATACATTACTTTCTCATGCACAGGTTTGTGGTCAGCTCTGATGCTGTTTCCTTCCAGTCCAGTTCCTGTGTGCTCCCTCTATGTCTCATTTCAGGGCTACTTGGGGCTTTCTCTTCTCATGGGAGAAAGCACAAGAGAGCAAGTCAAACTGTACATGTACATTTATTTTTTTAAAGATTTTATT
The DNA here is from genome assembly GCF_003254725.2 of Canis lupus dingo. Classification (NCBI taxonomy): domain Eukaryota; kingdom Metazoa; phylum Chordata; class Mammalia; order Carnivora; family Canidae; genus Canis; species Canis lupus. Next base: position 25,014,473 of record NC_064245.1, on the reverse strand, counting down.
CATTTATTCATGAGAGACACAAAGACACAGGCAGAGGGAGAAGCAGGCTCCATGCAGGGAGCCCGACGTGGGACTCCATCCCGGGACTCCAGGATCACGCCCTGGGCCAAAGGCAGACAATCAACCACTGAGCCACCCAAGCGTCCCTGTACATGTACATTTAAAGCCTCTGCTTGATTGTGACATGTGGGATACATTATGTCTGCTCTCATTCTATTGGTGAAAGCAAGTCATAAGGCCAAGGTCAAAAATGAATAAGATGGGGAAGTATACTCTTCCCATGGAGTAAGACTCAGAAAGGAGAAAGAGGATCAGTAATGCAACCTAGCATTCATGATTGTGTTTCAGTAGAGAGTTTTGGATAATTTAGTGACGCTTACTGTGGGAGTAGTCCTGGACTCTAGAGAATTGGGAAAAGGAAGAAATAAGATTTAAAATTTATCACTGCATATTATAAATGGAGTCTTCCAGAAATGGGAATAAATTATTTGAATTTCTTTTAAAGTTACTTTTGGTGTTGGGATTTTATTTTCTTGAATGTAATATTACTCGATGCTTGGTATCCTAGATGGAAGACCACATAGGTCTTCCTACATGTTATGGATTATACACATATTCATTAAAATTTGGTGCCAGACCTGGGAAAGGTTTGAAGTGAATCAGAACAATCACAGACTTGTTTGTTAGTGTTCTCACTCATCCTCTAGGCCTATGTTATTTACTTAACTTGCTTATTCACTCCTTGGAAAAAGGAATGTGATTTTTTTTTAAAGATTTTATTTATTTATACATGAGAGACACAGAGAGAGAGAAGCAGAGACTCAGGCAGAGGGAGAAGCAGGCTCCATGCAGGGAGCCCGTCGTGGGACTCGATCCCAGGACCCCAGGATCAGGCCCTGGGCTGAAGGCGGCGCTAAACTGCTGAGCCACCCGGGCTGCCTAGCAATGTGATTTTTACTGGTCCATTAATTTGGATATCTCAATGGAGTTCTGTATAGCAAGACCATTGGCAACATTCTGACTTCTTAAAAGATTTATCTATCAGTCAAGAAGTGTACAACACGGGGATCCCTGGGTGGCTGAGCGGTTTAGCGCCTGCCTTTGGCCCAGGACACGATCCTGGAGTCCCAGGATCAAGTCCCACGTCGGGCTCCTGGTATGGAGCCTGCTTCTCCCTCCTCCTGTGTCTCTGCCTCTCTGTGTGTGTGTGTCTATCATAAATAAATCTTTTTTTTTTTTTTTTTTAAAAAAGAAGTGTACAACACTACAGGCATAGTAGAGATATATATATATATATATATATGCTATATTTTATCAGATGCTCTTAATATAAGGGTCCTTTAACAATTTACCTACAAAGAGACAATAACCACTTTTAATCAAGAATTTATAAATTTTATTTAATTCCAAATATTCCAAAAATTTAAATATTACCTGACTATAACTTTTTCTTTTCTTTTCTTTCTTTTGTTATTTATTTGAAGGAGAACATAAGCAGTGGGGAGAGGGAGAAGCAGGCTCCTCCCTGATGTGGGGCTTGATCCTAGGACCCTGAGATCATGGCCTGAGCTGAAGGCAGATGCTTAACTGACCGAGCCACTCAGGTGCCCCTGACTATAAAATTTTCAATTTAGAAGTTACTTTTGCAATGCAGAACTGGTTCATATTGCCTGTATAATTGGCTTCTGCTTTCCTAAGTTGTGACTGACTCTGGGTTGGGGTAATAGTGAAGTAATACAAATTACTATGTTGTCACTGAATAAGGGTACAGGAGTAGGGGCGTAGGATGCAGTTGAAAATCTCTTTCCTTCTCTGCAAATTCTTTTTATAACAATGACAATGCTTTGGACGTGATATTTATTTCTCATGAAGAAATAGCATTTTTTTGATAAGTAGATTTGTTTTTCTCCTTCAAATACCTTCTGCTTCAAATTAAAACTATTTTTTAATTCTGTTATAGTTATTTAGTAAAATGATGGAGTGGAGAGAAATTTTGGTGGCTCAGTTTAGTGTAGTCAATATAGCAGGTATGGAACGCCAAAAAAAAAAACCCTTCATGATCTACTCTTTTGATATTGCATATTCTTTGGACATCTGGGTGCTCAGCTGTTTGGCACCTGCCTTCTGCCCAGGGCGTGATCCTGGAGTCCCGGGATCGAGTCCCACATCGGGCTCCCTGCATGGAGCCTGCTTCTCCCTCTGCCTGTGTCTCTGCCTCTCTCTCTGCATCTCTCATGAATAAATAAATAAAATCTTTTTAAAAAAGATATTGCATATTCTTGGTAAATTTACCTAATCTCTGTGAATTTCAGTTTCCTCCTCTGCAAAATGTGGGTAATAATAGAAACTCAGGGTTATTGTGGGGACTGAGTGAGGTTATAATCACAAATTGCTCAGCATAATGCCTTGCTTATAGTAAATGTTCAGGAAATATTAGCCACTAATATCATTAGTAAGAGTGTTTTAGTGCCATGAATAATGAATTGACATGTGAACCTAATAGACTGACATTTGAATCACTTAGAGGGGAACTTTCTGTGGAGATTTAAATCTTCCTTTTTCTTTGAAAAAGAAAAAAGATTCAGGTGTTTGAAAAACTGACACTTGATCTATAATGTTTTTGAAAACCTGACCCTTGATCTTTATAAGTGATAAAGGAAAAATGACAATTATAACCTACTAGCTGAACATCATGAAATTATTTTTCTTTTGGTTGTACAAAACTTTCACAAATATATTTTTCTATCTTTGGGATCCCTGAGTGGCTCAGCGGTTTAGTGTCTGCCTTTGGCTCAGAGCGTGATCCTGGAGTCCCAGGATCGAGTTCCGCATCGGGCTCCCTGCAGGGAGCCTGCTTCTCCCTCTGCCTGTGTCTCTGCCTCTCTCTGTGTGTCTCTTATGAATAAATAAATAAAACCTTAAAAAAATATTTTTTCTATCTTTGTTCAAAGTTATCTGGAAACCCTATCCGGGACTTATGAAATGTACAGAAATTGCAAAATGTACAGGTCTTTGTGCCATATTCATATCCTTTCACTCTTATTCTACTCTCATTCCTAGTATTTAGACCAGTAGTTTTCAACCCTGGATGTACTTTAGTATAATCTGGGAGAAAATATTTGCAAATCATATATATGATAAGAGGTTAATATCCAAACTATATAAAGAATTCATAGAACTCAATAACAACAACAACAAAGAAGCTGATTAAAAATGGGCAGGAGTTCTGAATAGACATTTTTCCAAAGAAGACATATAGTTAGCCAACAGGTACATGAAAAAAATGCTCATCATCATTAAGCTTGGGGAAATGCAAGCTAAAACCACAATGAGAGGGATGCCTGGGTGGCTCAGCAGTTGAGCATCTGCCTTTGACTCGGAGCGTGATCCCAGGCTCCAGGAATCAAAACCCACATCAGGCTCCTGTGGAGAGCCTGCTTCTCCCTCTGCCTATGTCTCTGCCTCTCTCTGTGTCTCTCAGGAATAAATAAACAATATCTTAAAGAAAAAAAAAAAACACCACAATGAGAGGCACCTGGCTGGTATAGTTGATGGAACACACAACTTTTGGTCTCAGTGTTGTGAGTTCAGGCCCTAGGCTGAGTGTGGAGATTACTTAAAAATAAATCTACGGGGAAAAAATGAGGTATCATTTCATACCTTTTAGAATGGCATTTATCAAAAAGGTAATAAATAACAAGTGTTGGTGAGGATGTAGAGAAAAGGGAACCCTTGTGTATCGTTGGTGGAAAAATAATTTGGTACAGCCACTCTAGAAAAGAGTGTAGAGGACCCTCAAAAAATTAAAGGTAGAACTATCATATGATCCAGCAACTCCACTCTTAGGTATATATCTGAGGAAAACAAAATCACTAACTTCAAGAGATAATATCATCTCTGTGTTCATAGCAACGTTATTTACCGCAGCCAAGATTTGGAAACAACCTAAGTATCCATCAGTGGATGGATAAAGAAGATGTGGAATGAATATGTATATATGGGATATTATTCAGCCATATAAGGATGAAATTTTACCATTTGTGGCATCATGGATGGCCCTCTAGGGCATTATGCTAAGTGAAATAAGTCAGAGAAAGCAAGTACCATATAATCTCACTTATATGTGGAATCTGAAAAAAACCCCAGAACAATAACAAAACATGCTCATAGATAACAGAACAGATTGATGGTTCCATAAGTGGGGGAAGGGGGGAGATGGGTAAAGGGAGTCAAAGGGCACAAACTTCCGGTTATAAATAAGTCATGGGATGTCATGTACAGTGTAGTGACTATAGTGAATAATGCTGTATTGCAGGGGCACCTGAATGGCTCATTCAGTTGAGCGTCCAAATCTTGATTTCGGTTCAGGTCATGATCTCAGGGTCATGGGATTGAGTCCTACATCAGGCTCCTTGCTCAGCAGGGAGTCTGCTTGAGATTCTGTCTTTCCCTTTCCCTTTGCCCCTCCCCCTGCTCTCTCTCAAATAAATCTTAAAAAAATAATGTTGTGTTGCATTTGAAACTTGCTTAAAAGTTCTTAAAATTTCTTCTTATAAGAAAAATGTCTGTAGTTTTGTATGGTAAAAGATGTTAACCAGACTTGTGGTAGTCATTTCCCAGTATATACAATTATTGAATCATTAAGATATACACTGAAAACCAATGTAATGTTTATCAATTGTCCTTCAATTAAAAAAGTAAAAGAATAGGGGATGCCTGGGTGGCTCAGCAATTGAGCTTCTGCCTTCAGCTCAGGGCGTGATCCTGGAGTCCTGAGATCGAGTTCCACATCAGGCTCTTCACAGGGAGCCTGCTTCTCCATCTGCCTATGTCTCTGCCTCTCTCTCTCTCTCTCTGTCTCTCATGAATAAATAAACTCTTAAAAAAAGTAAAAGACTAAAAAGTAAAAGAATAAAAATTCTAAAAAAAGAAAATTTATGATACCCTCAGCCCCACCCCTGGATATTCTTATTTATTGGTTTTGTTGAGAACCTCCAGATGAGGTCTCATTTCTAGAATCTCTCAATCTCTTTCTTCTCACTTGTTTCTACTCTATAATCATGTCTCACCTTTCCTCCAAAGCTATCCATGATTTCTCAGTTGGGAGAGCTGGACTTATGCTGCAGGACCAACTCTCAAGTCTCAGGGGCTTAAAAGAACAAAGGTTGATTTCTTCTGGTACTACATGTTATCCCACATTATTGCAGGAGCCCCACCGCCTGGCATCTTCACTCCAAGTTCCAGCTTGGCAGCGACTCGTCTCTCTGGAATATCACTGGTTGTGGTGTCAGAGGAAGAGGGCACAAGGATAGCAAACACTGGCAATTAAAATATTTGTAAACAACCTCAACATCTATATATTTGGCAACACATTGTCATACGTTTTTTTCCCTTTTCTGAATTCTCATTGCACCCATCTAATACCACATAGAGAGTTATTCTGAATTTTAAATTTGGAAGAGACTTTAGATATCATGTGGTTTAACTTCTTTGCAGACTTTGGTTCTTAGGTTCTAAGGTGGATTCCAATTTATTTATTTTTAAACAAAATGGTCAAAACAAACGTTTTCAAATTTTTTTTTTTCAGTGAAGGACAAAATAACATGTTGGAATGGAAGCACATGGAAGGAAACATATGTCTATATCTAGCTGCTATTGAGTGCATTCCTCAGAGGGGGCCCTATGTTTCATCGCCCATTTGTAGAATGGTTGCTTCTTCTTCCCTGTGCCTACTTACACTTTAGTGATATTGACAGCTACTAAGGAAATAAGACTTTTGGAGAAAGCTACATAATCCTGGTCATTCCAAAGTTTTATTGAATACGTTTTCACCATGAAATAGCCTCAGGAGATAGGCAGACTAATAAACTAGGCATGATAATCATATCATGTGTGTAGCAGAAATTTTGCTTATTCCCCAGTGAAATAAGATTTCTCAGTCCTCAATGGAGACAGATGAATTTATCATTCTGTAGCAGTAGGGTGGGTCATAGCCTGGGTGGCAAATTATGCAAATATTAATGGAGATTCCAAACTCTTCTTTGTATGTGGTAATTTCAATGCTGTGTTAGCAGCTGAAGGTCAAGGCAAAAGAGAGAGAGAGAGAGAGAGAGAGAGAGAATGGTGTGGGTGGGTCTTGGATATTTTCTACTGTAAAGAAAATTCTGTTTATCTTTTAAAAATTATTTTTGTCTCTTCAGCATCTTTAGCCACCTTAAAACCTCTACATGATGCTGGAGCACACTTTACTCTGGAAATCCACCGATACTTTTGCCATAAGGTTATTTGACCTCTTTCTTTCTAATTTTACAGTGTCAGTGTTTGAGCTGAATAATTTCAAACAGATTTGCCTCCCAAGAACCCTTTTCTTTGTGGAGCAAACCATGAAGAAATACTTGACTAGTGGGTGAAATGACGAATACCCTCAACCTCACAAACTATTAGGAATCAATTTCTCAAGCATCATATTTAATTATTCTCCCTTCCCCCCATTTCAATCCAGGAATCCCAAGGTTAAGGAAAAGCAGCTGAAAAAACAGTATTCTTGGTTGATATTCATGTACTGAACATTTTTGGTTTTATGTAACTGTAGGATGGGAAGGGGAGAGAACTTCCAAAATCTGTCCCTTTAATTGCCAAAAAAGACACAGAACATTCAGAGAAAGAGAGAAAAAAAAATGTGCTCTTTTGAAGAGATAATAGTGTTGCTAGGAATATTAGAAGTCCTATTGTCTAATAATTCTCAAAATGTAGTCCTTATGTGGTACCAGGTGTTCTGAGTTGGGAGGAACCTAAGAAAGAATGGATGGAGGTCCAGCTGATGTGGATGCCCAGATGGACCAGGAGGGAAAAGCTGTTTGACTAGGTTGCTGTGAAAAGGCAGAGTCTGGTGGGTGACACCGGCATGCGTTTTATGTGTGGAGGTGTAGAAGTAGCAGGCTGACAATAAATGGAAAGCTCTTGAAATGAGAAGGCAGGAAAAGCAATTTGCGTTGCTCAAGGGGGTAGGTGGTCTTTGTATCATTCAACAGGTCCCAACTTTGTAGAACATATAGTTTGAGAATTACTCATCTAGTGTAGGTGACACAGGTAACACCCTGTGCTAGGTGTTAAGTTATTCAAGACAGTTGTCCAAGATAATGTAAGATCAGGATAGGTTCCACAGACATACTTTATAGCAAGTTTAGTGTTTGAGCTCCTTTACAGGCAAAATTTATACATAAAATAGTAGTCCTATTCATCACGTAACTCTTGCTGAAGTCCAAGACCACTTCTGTTGTTAGGTGCTCTGGAGATAGAGAACAACTGATGGTGTAGCTAAGACTTGTTTTTGTTCCAAGTAACAGAAGCCCAACTGCGACCAGCTTACCAAGGGGGCAATTTATTGGCAAATGTAACCAAACTTTTGGTTTGAGAACTAAACAGGAGTGTGGCCGATCCCTTTAGTTCCATTTAAAGACATCCAAGGCCGTGACCATGATTGACCCAGTTTGGGTCACATGTGTTTAGGTCTGGAAGGAATGGATATTGTGACTGGCACTCCCAGTAGAACCTTATGTTAGAATCAGGTAGAAATTTCTCTCTTCAAAAGAGGAATGTATGTTGTTACTGTCCATCCAGCTAATGAAAATCTTTCTTTTTGATCTAAAAACTCACAAAGTTATCTGTTGGACTTTGTTTTTCTAGGAGAGTAATTTTAAGAATTTTAAGAATTAAATTGGAATAGGTAATTAGAAGCTCCTTGAGGGTAAGGATTATATTTTATAAGACTTTTGTATCCTCTATTCTTGCTTAGGAGAGTTTTGAAAACATGCTAACTATTGACTTGGTTTGATTACTTGTGATAATGGATGGATTCATAATATTATAACCACGGATGATGTTGGGGTTATTTACAGAAAACTTTATGAGTTTGGTCTTCTCTAGCAGATTTAGTTTCATAAATTTGCTCAGTATAGGAAAGTATTAAAAAGGCATCGAGTAAGATTGTGAGTGGGCTGCGTGGTTAGGGGAAAGTAGGTTGTAGTTTTATTTCCGTGTTAGGACTTATTTAAATTTTCTTTTGTTTTTGTTTCTTTGAGGTGGTGCTTTTAAAAAATTCTCTTAGGAAAACAGTGAGAATCTTAGATTTGGGATAGCAGATTTTTCTGCATGAACTACCTCACTTGAGATTTTCAAAGTAAGTTTTAAAAGTACCTTTTATAATTTTTCATATCACAATGTAGGAATGGCCAGTGTCATTTCAACACTATTAACCTTGCTTGATACTTCCTCACAACCATAAATTGAGGTTGAATGTTGGTTGAAGCAAAGCTAGATGGAATCAACCTGTCCAGAGCACTGATTTATACTCCTGCTACTCACATTTCTTAACACACTGCTGCCTTCCTTCTTGTTGGCTCAACAACCAACTTTGAAGTGCAAAGGGAACAAATATGGTCGCTCCTATACCTAATAGATTCTGTCTAGAGTGTCTCCACTACAAGTATGAGAACAGTGTTTATTTTCCCTGTATGATTTATGTAAACATTTGTCCTATTTACAAGTAGCATATTTTAATGCCTAATTCTGGGGAGTGGGATTGGGAGGAAAAACCTTCTCTGTCTAGACAGAGCCTTGTTAGCATATGTCTGGTCATACGTGTGCTCATGGCGGTAATATGAATCAGTGGGAAGTGAGCCAAGGAAAGACAACCCTATCTACCAATTAAATTTACTGAGCTTACAGGGTGGTTTATAAAGTCAACATGCTGGGCAAGGTTTACATCTGACCAGGGAAATTGTTGTTTTCTGATCCCCAGTTGGCTGTCATCCACCCCAAACACAAGACAGATGTTGGCTTTACTAGGGTCAGGGTTATCACAGAGTGGGATGAATAATCATTGGCTCTGGGGTTTGCTACTTTTCCTTTGCTGATGAGTTAGAGCAAATAAAATAATTTCTGAATGCCTTGGGGGGTTGGGCGGGTTAGTTTTGCAAAGCTGGATAGGGCCACCAAAACCCAACATCACAGGGATGAACCTTCTGTGTCTCAGATGTTTCTTACTTCATTTTTGTTTGATCCGAGGATGACTGATTCTGCTATCTCAAAGGGCAAAGGTTAATGTCTTCTCATAAAGATAACAATGATAAACACAAACAAGGTATTCACTCTGATATATTGGTTTCTTATCCGAGGATCAAGGCAAAAATGTGGGAGATCTGAAAACACAGAATTTGAAGTAGCATCAAAGTAATTTGTTGGTTTTTGAAGTAGGAGGCTTTTTAATGTTTTCCTCAAATAGAATTGAGGTATATAATGGCATGAAACTCAACAAAAACGATGAAACTGGGAGATATTTTCTATGTTCCATACACTGTCAAGTGTGTAAAGCCTTGACATGTGATTATTAGCCATATGCATTTGTCTTTTGGGATGGTTTAGTTTCCATTAGGTGCTGAGAAAACTAGTCATGCACCACTGGCTTCGCAGGAAGAGAGCCAGACCTGAAAGATTCCTGTCTGTGGGATGGCAGACTTGCAATCGGGGACAGAGTGATGAGCCTCGATGCTGGAACTTTGGGATCCATGTTGGGGACCACCAGGGGTGTCATCTAACACTGGGAAGTGAGGGAGAAGCAGGAGGCTGAGATTCAGTAAAACTATTGGTGCATTTCTGGAAGGGCAGATGCGCACAGCCTCTCATAAGGCTGGAAAAATATAGCCAGGTTGACATGATTTATTCTGGGAATTGCGTACTGAATTGTATTCCAGATACCAGGTTACATTTGGTGGTTGACTAGAAAATAGTATACCGTTTGTCTATTTAAGGCTAAAAATCTCCAACATTGCCTTCTAAGCTTACAATTGCCCATGAAAATAAACAGATATTTCCCTCCTGTTATTCGAACTGCTTTTCTCATCTGCTCATTCTGGAATGCTCTTATAAAAGTTATCTGCCTCTCTGACCACATTTATCTTTCCGATTCTTTTCTCATTCAGTGGTAGCATCCACACTATGCTCACCACCACATCATCCACACTATGCTCCCGACTTTGACTCACTTTGGCTTCCTCTCGAGCGTCTGCACCAGGTCGCATTCCTGTCCTCTGGGGTCTGAGTGTGTGGTCACCCCCAAGTCAGCCTCTCCTTCCCTGAACTCCTTCTCAGTCTCCCTGATGGTTTGTTTCCTCAAAGCTCCTGTGGTCTGCCAAGCTGAGCACCGACCCCCTTCTCTTGGAAGATCCCTTTGCTCCCACACACCCAGTGTTACTACATGGAGAGCTCTTAACCTCTGACCTTTTCCAGCTGGAGCCTTTCAACCTAACTGAGGCCCTCTAAATGTGCTTGCATGCCGATTGGGTGTTTTCTTATTATCTCCTCCGTTTATTAGTCATGATATTTTGGGGTCAGTTTGGCTATTCCTTCTTGCTTTTTCTCAGCCTACATAGTGACTTCAGCATTATCATATTTATGACATGCTGCCTGCAGCAGATCTGAGGGCCCAACACAGTAACTTTCCCTCTGTAGATTGTCCTCCTCACCCCAGGGCAGTGGGGACGAGCCCATCTGTTTGCTTTGAGAATATTGGTTATGTTTGGGTGAAGCTATTTGGGAAATCATCATCATTTCAGGCAAGTCTCTGCCCTCCATGTGCTCCTTCAACAAAGTGATTTAAACACTAGATCTCACAGTAAAATGATGAGCTGTCAGTTTCACAGGAATGTTAGGCAGATGAGATGGAGTTGTGGAACCCCAAGGCATAGCTTTTTCTTTTCTTTTCTTTTTGATTCTGTGGCATCACTGCTATCTTATGGAAAAATTTCTTGCAGGAAGTTGTTGAGCTCTGAGTCAGTTTCTTTGCCTAAGAACATTGTCTGGGGCAGTAACAGGGCTATTATTTTTCTTTCTGCCTCCCTTATTATTATTATTTTTTTCTTTCCAAAGGGAAAATTTGGCCAAACTCTCTGACCTATGAATTAGATTTTGAGCTTATAATCAGCTAAAGGAAGCTGTCTTGCCTGGGAGTGGAAAGCATAGGAGGAGAGGGTAGGGAGTGGATTTTGGTTGGGAAGCAGTGACCCCCTACTGCCCAGAGGGGCTGGAGGTAAGCTGTTCACCTCTCAGTGTTGCTGGGTCAGTGGCCAACTTCAAATGCAAGGGCATTCTCTGTCTTGTTTCCATGCAGCTTGATGCAGTAGTAGGTATGGTCCATAGAGGGACTTCTACCCTATTCAGAAAACCTGTATTTTCATAGAATAATTGGACTACCTGTGTTTGTACCAAGGGAAAAAAAAAAGGATTTACTACACCTTAATTTTAGCTCACAATTTTTCTAATAGGAATCCTAAATTCAGAAACATCAAAGATCCTGTCTTCGGGGATTGGTCTCTCATATTCTCTCTGTGGAGATAAGCTGGTGAGTCACATACACTCTGGAATAGAAAAAAAGTGAAGATAAAATATTGTAAATGTTATAGAGTCCAGAGATTTCCCATACTGTATGCTTCTGCTTGCCCTTCATATACACTTTATATGTTTGAAATGACCCTGCTGTTAACCTTCCAAATCAAATTTTCTTGCAGATTTTTTTCTTCCATGAAGTCATCATTTTTCTAGGAGTCACTGAGGAGACTAATATTTTTATGAAAATGATACTTCAATGAAAAAATACTTATATCGCATGATAAGAACTACATAACACAGTTTTCTTTTCTGGTCACCACTGAGAGTTTCCTTTGGGGTCTAATTGTAACCTATCCTTAGGTAGTTTCCTAGTACATTATTCTCTACAAAATTGTCTCCCTACTATATGACTTCTTTTTCTGTCTTTGTATTAATAATCCAGTTGCATATTTACATTTTATTAAAACATAGTTCAAGTAATTTAAAAAGGATTTCTGACTCACAGAATAGGATATTATAAAAGAAGATAATTAAGACAAGGTAGAAATATATTTGTGAGATAGAAGTACAATTCTGGAAAATAAATAAGCAAGAATAAGAAGCTTGTTTTTGATGAGGTGACAAGACTCCTGAGTATACTGAAAGTATGTAGCTACATACTTGTATCTTGATTTTGTAGTGAAGCTTTGTTCCTCTATATGAAATCTTTCTGGGGAAATGAATTCAGATTAGCTTTAAAATTATTTCCATAAAAATTTATAGAAATAGGTTGAGAAAATTTTCTAGGGGCCCCTGCGTGGCTCAGTTGGTTAAGCGCCTGCCCTTGGCTCAGGTCATGATCCTGGGACACTGGGGTAGAGTCGTGTATCAGGCTCTCTGCTAAGCAGGGAGCTTACTTTTCCTTCTCCCTCTACCTACTGCTTTGCCTGCTTGTGCTCTTTCTCTCTCTCGAGTAAATAAATAAAAAATCTTAAAAAAAAAAGTTTTCTCTATATTTATTTTACAAACAAGCTTTAATGGTATGATAGCTTACTGATTTGAAGTTGATAATAATTTATATATAATTGGAATGAATTTGGCATGTGTGCAAACCACATATATAGTATAAACATGATGGCATATAATTTAGCCTATTTAAAAAACTTTTAAATATTTAAAATATTTATTTATTTATTTATTTATTTATTTAAGAGAGAGCGGGAACACAAGTGGGAGGGAGGGTGGGGGTAGAGGTGGAGGGAAGAGATACAGGGAGAGGGAGAAGCAGGCTCCTGCTGAGCAGAGAGCCTGACAGGGGCTTGATCCCAGGACCCTGGGATCATGACCTGATCTAAAGGCAGACACTTAATTCACTGAGCCACCCAGGCACCCCTAAAAGACTTTTAAAAATACATTAAAATAATCAATTAGCATATATGTATTTGTGTAATGTTCTTCATTAATATAGTTTATGCCGATAATTATAGTTGAAAATACTGAATTATAATTTAAAATAATGTAATTAACATTGTTGGATATATTGGAATGTTACTACTGATTTATTTAAATGAATGATAAAAACTTTAATAAATTAGATACTTCCTAAGTCTTGTCATGTGCAGAGTATTGTGACAGATAAAAAGAAACATTATTTAGCTAGGGAAGATATCTAATAATTATTAAATGTAAGTAACAAGAAAAAAATTACAGTTGATTGGAACATTACCAAATGAGATCAGTAGATGGAAAGAGCATTGTGAGTTGAATGGTATCAAATGGGTTTATGGGGAAACACTTGAACCTATTCATAAAGATCATAAATGTGGTAGAGGGGATGGACACAGCATGCTGACCAGCTTAGTGGTCTGTGAATAGAATCTTTTAGTTTGAATCAAGACTCTTGTATGAAGAGAACAGGAAGGTAAGATTGAGATACACTGGAGAACTTTGAATGTTTAGGGTAATACATTTTAGCAGAGGAAAGTTATTGAGGGTTATAGTGGCCGTGTCTCACCAAGTATATCTACCCCCACCCAAAGTACATTTATTGAGCATTGGCTATTCGTAAGAGGTACTGTGCTAAGTGTTTTAAGGAAGTAAAAAAAACTAACAATTATGACTTCTGCCCTCAAGCAGTTTACAGTTTATTATATTGGAGAAAATACATGTACACAAATGGCAATTGACTAAGTCAGAATATGACAGGAGTTGCAAGTAAGAGAAGTGTGTACCAAGTATGAAGATAAAACAGGGGAAGAGAAATTACTTCCAGCTGAGAAGATTAAGGAATATTTTAGGAGAGGGCAGGCATTTCAGTTGGTCTTTGCAAGATGGAGGAAATTTTGACAACACCTTCCCTCCATGAGGGGAACATGCTTTTCAAATAGGAAAACCAAGGGAACAGGAGTAGGAAATTGCAGAACAAATTAAGTCCTAGAAAGTAGTTTGGTTTGGATATAATCCAAAGAGCATAAGGAGGAGTGAGAGGTAAGGGTAGAAATGTGGAATGAAGCCTAGACACGGAAGAGCTTTAATGCCAAGCTAAGAAGCTTGTGTTTTATTCTTTCTAGGGATTCCCTATGTTGCTTGCTTGTTTTGTTTTGTTTTTTTTTTCATGCTTTCATACTATTTACTTATGTAACAACTTCATCAATAGCCTCTTTTATTGTTCAACCAGGAATGGTTGGACAGAGGCTGGAGCTTAAAAAAGACCTCCCCTGAGTTCTTAGCAGCCCCTCCAGGGGTTGATATCCTGGTGGTTGATGCATATGGTGAATAATAAGAACTGTACTCTCTCTAGGGAATTATTAGGAGAGGAGAACCTTGGGTAGAATGAATCATAAAGAGGATGTTACAGGAGGAAAGAACACTTGGGAGCTCTGATGGTAGTGGGGTTGGGTCTATAAGGGCCAGTACTACTAGGTTCTTTTCTCCCCCAGGCTTTATTGAGATACAATTGACATAAAACATGGTATAAGTTTAAGGTGATTTGATATATGTATTTATTGTAAAATGATTATTAAATAAGGTTAACATGTCCACACCTCGCATAGTTACTACTAAGTTCTTAATTAGCCTCTTATCAATCTACACTTTCTGCAAGAGCAATAGGAATGTTAAACAGGAGACAAGTTTTAGACTTCTTGCCAGGTATAATGATAGTATTTAATAGCTGACTAGATGTGGGGAAAAAAGTTAAGGAGAAAGTAAGGATAATATCATGATTTAAGTCTTTGTTAACTAAAGGATAATATCTTTCTTAAAAGGAAGCAAAACATGGAGAAAGCAGAATAGGATGAGTTATTCTGGTTGCGTGCAATCTAGTGTATCTGGGCCCAAGATTTCAAGATGGCAAATCAAGCATATTTATTCACCTCCCCTCCATCCCCAATTCCATTGAGATCACAGCAGAGCGGTTGGGCTAGAAATTCATAACAAGTAGGAGAAAGGGAGGCAAAGGTTATAAGAAGATGAGAGTTTAACAAATTTCTGGAAGATGGAACACAGAGAACTGTGAAGAAGGAGACATCATGCAGGAAGTAGCTGACTGGTGGACATATGGGAAATGAAAAAGATGTTTGGGCTCAAGCCGGCAATCAAAGACTGCAGAAAGTTGAAGTGATGGTTTGAAGGTTGGTCAACGTAATGCAAAAGGTACATCCTCTCCTCCCTCAATATGTAGTGCAGCTCAGAGGCCTGAGGGCTGTGGAGCACCTAGACCAGCTGATGGATCTTCTCTAGCTAAGAGCAGTTCAAGCACCCCAATTAAATTTTTTTCCCATGTATTTCATGATGTAAAAGAGTTGGACAAGCAGTGTTCTGCATAACTCAAATGGTCTGGAGAAAACTGAGGCTTCTACCACTGTCTTCACTCTCGTTGCCTTCCTGTCCACTAACATTTAAAAATATTGCAGTCCATGATCACATAGTCACTCTTCCCGCTCAGGGGAAGACATACCTAAAAATAGTACAGAGGCAACCTCAATCAGTTATCTAGAATAATAAACCCAGACCTTTGTTCTTAAATATGAATGGACATCCAAGATACCAGATAGTAGAGGGAAAGTAGTGATTTTGAAAAAAAAAATTGAGATAAGCACATATTAAAATATGTGTTAAATATATATATTTAAAAATATATATTTAAAAATATAAAGCAAAAATAGTCACCAAAATATGAAAGATAAGATATGATAAATCTGGAAGATCCAAAATCAGATTAGTAGGAATCCCAGAAATGGAAAGCAGAGGAAAGAGAGAGGAAGAAATGAACAAAAAATACACTTGATCTTAGCCAAAAGGCTGAGAAGTGATAGAAATGAATAAACAATAAAAGAAAAATTCCCAGAGCTGAACATCAGATTAAGAGAATTCATCAAGTGCTTCAAAAGATGATTAAAAATACCTGCACAGGGATATTCTTAGGAGATTTCAGAACACTTGGGATGTGGATAAGGTCTTAAGAAGTTTTACAGAAGAAAAAAAGTTCACTTAAAAAGGATAGAGAATCAGATGTCTGCTTAGTCACATGGGGTTGTTTGAGTACAATAGAAAGATGCTTTCAAAATTCTGAGGAAAAGTTATTTTGACACAAAAGTTTCATAGCCAATCTATGAATTAAGTATTAGGAAAGAATAAAGACATTTTTGGACTTGGAAGAATTCAGAAAATTTGCCTACCATGCATACCCTTTTTGAGGATATTTCTCAGTGATAGCAAAATGAAGGAGAGAGCCAAGAAAGAAGCCATGTTACCTCAGCCAGATAGTTGGTGTAGGAGAACCCAGGATGAGAAGACTCCAGGTTATTAGTTGTGCAGGTCTAGAGAAGAAGTATCTTGGGGAAAGTAGATTTTGTTACATGGTTGAGAGTCAATTTTGGGATTTGATAGAAGCATGTATATCTTTTGTGTATATATATATAAGTATATATATCCTTGTAAATCAAGGAGAAAACAAGATAATTAAACATCTCCTCCTCTTTGTCCTCCAAACCAAATCAAACACAAAAAGTACAAGAAAGTCATGTTTCCAAATATGAAACAAAAAGGAAATGTGACAAGATTTGGAGCAATCAAGGCCACATGATAAAAGAATCCTTTTGAGGGTGATGCAGGAGTGCTGTCTTTGGAGTCATCCAACAGAGTGATATAGGACCTGTTGAGAAGTAAAGATAAGCTAGTGTATTTCTTGGCTTTGTAGTCAATAATATTTAGATAGTTACAATGACATAAAACTGTTGGTTTTTAATTTTTAGAATCTGTAGCCAAGACATTAAAGACATGTATGGTTGTACATAATATAAGTTGTAAAATTAAAAGCTTAGGTGGGGGATCCCTGGGTGGCGCAGCGGTTTGGCGCCTGCCTTTGGCCCAGGGCGCGATCCTGGAGACCTGGGATCGAATCCCAGGTCTGGCTCCCGGTGCATGGAGCCTGCTTCTCCCTCTGCCTATGTCTCTGCCTCTCTCTCTCTCTCTCTCTGTGACTATCATAAAAAAAAAAAAAGCTTAGGTAACAGGATTTAGAAGAGAGAAAGAGGGAGAAGTAGAGTAGGGGGCTAATATATTTATCATTTGACCCAGTGAGAAGTTGCTAGATCATCTCAGAAGTTGGCCGAATAAGAAACAGATTTAAGAATCTTTAAAATTTCAAAAAAAAAAAAATATCTGGGATGTTTCTCCATCAGTTTTAATTCCTTGCAAGTTAATAATTACCCGTGATGTGTTCATTCCCCTGAACGTGCAGCATGAGCCAACCATGACTGCCTCCAACTCCCTACAGGCTCAGAACTCGTGGAAGCAGAGAAAAATGGGAAACTACTCATGTATAAGGGAACTGTCTACAAATAAACTCTAGGATAAAATGAAAAAAAAATCTTTAAAATTTCAAATATGACCGGTAGCTCAATTAGTAATGACAACAACAGCAGCCATAGCACGTAGGGAGGATGGGAGAGGGATGAAAGAAGTGAACTAAATGCTCATTTTTCATAAGCTTATCTTTGAGAAGTTAAAGAGGTAAACAGAAGAAATCAAAATGGTCAGGAGTGGGGGACAGATGTCTCTGTCTCTGGGGGACAGATGGTGTGGGAAATTTATTTTGGTTAAATAAATACAGCTTAGCAAAACTAAACACCTAAAAACCAAAAGAAAGAAAATATCAGGCATATCCAATAGTAGCTAGGTCTGAAACATTTCTTATGGAAAAAAAAAAAAAGGTACATTTATTTACACAATTGAAATCTGCCTCGTTAGTAGGCCAGACAAGAAACAGGAAGTACACAAAATGTTGTAGTAAATAAAATCCAGGGGTGAAATTCAAGGATCAGAAAATTGAGTTCGAGTGTATATAAAAGCTAAACTTCAGGAACAGGAAATTTTCAGGTAGTTTCCTGCTTTAGGACATTATTAAATTCTGTGGTAGTTTCTTAAGGATGTGGTAACTTTGGGTTTAAAAACTTTATTTTTTTATTTTTCTGATGATAAAAGTAATAGATGTTCTTATAGAAAATTAGAAAGGTATTGAAAAGTACAAAGAAACTCCAAACTAATTATTATGTGGCACCTTACCACCTCGCTAGGTTTTTAGAAAAAGATTTTATTTATTTATTTGAGCGAGTGAGAGAGTGAGAGAACAGGAGGAGGAGCAGAGGGGGAGGGAGAAAATCCCAAGCAGACTCTGCCTTGAGCTCAGAGCCTGATTCTGGGCCTACCTCACAACCCTGAGATCATGACCTGAGCTAAAGCCAAGAGTCAGACACTGAACTGGCTGAGCCTAGGCACCCAGGCACCCTACCACCCTACTATTTTCACTTCCTTCCTTAAAGTACCAAATAAAACTTCCATGTCTACCCCTACCAGTGGTGGCAAAGAGCAGGCAGGGAGTGAGAAGGAAATGCTCTTCAAAAATTTAGTGTGTGTAAGAATCACAAGAGGTGTTCAAAAAGTGCTGATTTCTATAGCTTCAGTTGGTCAGAGTGGAGCCTAGAAATCTGAATTTTTAAACAAGGCCTCTAAGAACTTGATACTTGAGTGTAGCTCATGGGCCAGCAACATAGACATCATCTGAACCTTATTAGAGATGAAGACTCTTGGGTTCACCTCAGACCTCCGGAGTCTGGATAGACATAGAAATAAGATCTGCAGGTGATTCAAGAAATGCCGAGCCAGGTCATCTATTTATTGTTCTGGGGAACCTTTTTTTTTTTTTTTTTTTTTTGGTAGAACACCATGTAGCTACTCTTCTGTAAAGCAATCCACTCAGCTAGTGGCTGTAGCTTCCTGCCACCATCTCTCCTTTCTTTTCTTCCTCTATGGGGCTTTATCTTTTCACTGAGATTCAGGTGGGTACTCACCACTTGTTTCAGTTTGAGTCAGAGTCAAAGGAGGTCTTGCAGGATGGTGGGTAACATCATCTGACAGGGCTGACAGGGACCTGAAGGATCCTCTCCAGCTGGTTCCTCCACAACTCACTGCGGAGGAATATATGAGATACTGGTCATAGTCAGGTTTGTGAGTGTTTAGCAAGATGTGTGGCATTTTGTGGCATTTCTGTGCTGCACACAGCAAGCAAACCAATTAGATAAATTAGCACTTATTCTTAAGTCTTAGCCCCATGAGAAAACAAGCTGGAAACAACCACCATTCAAATTCACAGGGGAGGGATTTTTGGTAGCTGATATCCCCTAAGACGTCAGAGGCTTGACTCTAGGACACTGAGTATTATGGGATAGGTTCATTCAGGCCAGAGAATGTTTAAGTAGGACTAACATTTTTGAAACTCTACAATAGAAACCCTTTGATCTAGTTTTCTTTTTGGAGGGGAGGGGCGGTGACACTATAAAATTGTTTTTTCTTTACATACTTTACTTCCTTTGAAATTGTATTGAAGACCGTCCAGGGTGTGTGTGTCAAAGTTGTATTTTATCCACTGTTGCCTTGTCTCTTGCCTCTGGGCAAGAGTATATGGGGTTCATCCTGCCCAACAATATGAGATTTCTTCTTATTCTTAAAGCATTCTTCCTCAGAATGGTCTGTAGACATTACCGTAGCATGTGATGATTCAGTTGCTTAGCACACAGTTCATTCCCTGGCTGCTCTGGATATGGGTGCTTTGTGCTTGTTTTGGGTTTAAGCCAAGTCTGGGCCACGTCCGTCTGCACGGGCTGGCTGGCTGTGCTCCGACTCCGGTCAGCACTAGCTGTTATTCTCCTAGTCATCTCTTTATCTTCCTGGGTAATCTTGGGCTTAATTTGGTTCCTGCCTTTAATACTTCCATCTGGCTTCTTTCTTTCTCTCTCTTTTTTTAAACATCTGTCTGAAACTTATATAGTCATCCTCATGACCAGTTGGTTTAAGAGTGATGTTTCTCTTCTTGTGTGGAACTGAGGTCTGGGATATAACTCCTTATATACCACACAGAAGAAATCAACTCTGAGTTTCTGTAACTCTTTATTTATTTATTTATTTATTTATTTATTTATTTATTTATAAATATTTTATTATTCATTCATGAGAGACACAGAGAGACAGAGACAGAGACAGAGGGAGAAGCAGGCTTCCTGCAAGGAGCCTGATATGGGACTTGATCCCAGGAACCCAGGACCAGGACCTGAGCCAAAGGCAGAGGTTCAACCACTGAGCCACCCAGGCGTCCCTATGTAACTCTTTAGATGCTACGAGAAAGTTCAGGTCGTTTTCTTCTTTGGTCTTTCTGGCTTGTACCTGTTTAAAGAAGTTACTTGTCATTGGACTCAAAAATTCTTGTGTCTCCAAAGAGAATATCATTGTGTAGGCACTCTGATCAAACTGGTACGGATAAAAGTAAGATATATTATATAAATTAACTGTTAGATTACTTTTCTCGAGAAAGTTTCTCTTTTTTGCATCTACGCTTCTGTTTGTAAGCATCTACTCTTGATTTTTATTTATTTATTTAATTTAATTTATTTTTTTACTCTTGATTTTTAAAACATTCATCTTGATGCATTTGCTGAGAGATTAATTTAAGAGATCACAATTACAAAAAAAAAAAGAGAGAGATCACAATTACAGGTAGCAGGGTTTGCCTTTTGTTTACTTGGTTTTAAATTTATCAACTTCAGTGCTTGCTTTAAAACCTAATGGGGGCCTGCGGAATTTTTGATATGAGGAACATGTACTTTATATTGCTTGTGTTGCTGGTTCCTGAACTATATGCACTTGTCAAAACTCATCAGGCTGTACACTTAAAAACTGGTGAATTTTATTGTATATAAACACCTCAGTGAAAGTAACTAAAAAGAAATAAAGTGCTAAGTAAAATTATTCACATCTGATATTTCCTACTACATATTAGCATTGTTATCCTTTAGACCACCCCAATTATCTTCTTCCTTTTGTTCCTTAGGTATTGTCTTAGTTTAGGTTGCTAAAACAGAATGCCATAGACTGGGTAGCTTATGAAAAAGGCAGAAATTGGTACTGAGAAGTTGGGGTGGTGCGTATAATGAACACCTAAAAATGTGGAAGCAGCTTTGGAGCTGGGTGCTGGGTAGAGTTTGAAGCACATGCTGAAAAACTCACGGGGACATGGACTGACCCTTAAAAGTGTTTCTCCTGAGGGTTCAGAAAGACAAGGGGAGAACAGCAGAGAAAGCCTTGATCTTCTTAGAGAATCCCTAAATAATCCTAAACATTATGGTGGTGGGAATATGGCCAATAAAGGCCCTTCTGCTGAGGTCTCAGATGAAAGTGAGGAACGTGTTATTAGGCAGTGAAGGAAAGACCGTCCTTGTTAAGGAGTGACAAAGAATTTGGCCGAATTGTATTCATCTTCTGGTTTTGGTGAAAGTACAACTTGCAAATGATGAAGCTGGATATTTAGCAGAAAAAATTTCTAAGCAGAGAGTTGAAAAGGTGGCTTGGCTTTTCCTGACTGCTTCAAGTAAAATTCTAGAAGAGTGAAATGACTTAAAGATGGAGAGATTAAGCAAAAAGAGAATAGAAGTCAAAGATTTGAAAAATCATCAGCCTGTCCATATTGCAAAAAAATGAGAACACCAAGGGTGTGACCAAGTGACCATTTGATAAGGAAATGAGTATGGATCAGCCATGGCAGCAACAGAAACTGTTGCAAGCAGAGCTATTCTCGGAGGCAATGGAGAAATGGCCTTGCAGTCATTCCGAGGTAATCAGATCTGCCCCTCCCATCACAGGCTCTGAGTGCAAGGACAAGGGATTGGCTGGGCCTGGTTGGGTTTCAACCAACCAGTAGTCTCAAAGGAGGGCCCTCTGGCACCCACAGAGCTCGAGGGGGGCTGACATTTACGTGGAGGCCATCTGCTCCGTGCCAAGGCTCTGTCCTACATACAGGCTGCATCCAGGGGTGTGTCTGTGTCTGGCTGACAGGACAGGGAGCTTGTCCTTCACTAATGGGCCCTTGGGGAGGAGCCAGTTCTGCACATCGGCTGTTATTTATTAGTATTATTGAAGTTATGTATGAGACTATTTAAAAATTTGAAAAGCAGAACATAGTTAGAAATATTATTTTATTCCAAATTTTGCAGGTAGATAGAGGAAATCTTAACATCTCTCCTTCAATTCAGCATCAGAGAATTCATTTTAAAGATAAAACTAACATGATGATGTATGATATTTGTATATTCTTAGTTTTTTATTGAGCTTGACTAATGCACAGACATTTGATTGAAAATTTGCTCCTGCTGGTGCTTGGAATCCAATTTGCAGTAAGTCACTCGTTCATTGCCAAGGTTAACAGTTTGCAAGCTCCAGAGAGATGGGGAAAGGCTTTGTAGTCAATAAATTACCATTCTCCTCTCTTTTGAAAAACATCATTCTAGGTTTCTACATTTCATTTATTAGCTCCATGGGTGCTATCCCCCTAGTCTATAACTAGATTACTTTTTGGATCAACACCGAATATACTTACTGTAATATAGAAGTTTTTAGGGTTTTCTTTTTAATATTGAAATTTGGAGCGCTGAACACTTACTTACCTCCCAAGGTTAATGAGAAGTAGAAAGCATAGTGGTCAAGCACATTTTTGGTCAGATCGTATTTCAGTTTCTAGTCGTGTAACACAGGGCATATGATTTAACATATATGAGCTCAATTTGTTAATATTTGAAGTGGAGGGAATAATACTTTCTTCCTCATAGAATTGTGGTAATAATTCAATAAGATAGGAGATACAAGGTGCTTAACATAGCACCTACTGTATTATTAAAAAAAAAACCATACTCATAAAAAACTAGCTCCTGTTGCTGTTGATGATGATGTCTGTTGTATTTTAGTCACCAGCATCCATTCTTTCTGTTTTGGTAGCTCTATCCTAATTTTCATTTGGCAAAAGACCTCTCTGCTATTGTGGGCAATCTTGCTGGCATCATAATTTAAGGTGATTTGACAATCCCTAGCTGAGGGGTCAGTGTGTGTCCTAAAATAGTTTAGACTTTCTCTTCTGGAACCTTGCTGCCTGAGAGGGAAGATGCAGGAACGAAAAGCTAACCTAATCAGTGCCTGGGGCAGACTCATCCTTGTGGCTGCTCCAGTGAGGTGGGAAAACTCAGGAGGGGCTCCGAGCTCTACCCCGCATGAGCCTGGTTCTTCAGGCCTTTGGTTCTCTGAGCCACACCTTATCTTTCCAATGAATTATCATTTGTTCAAGTTACTCAGAATAGTGTTTTGTTTTTTTATAACCGAAGAATGCAAAATCCTATTAATTACATAAATAAATATGATTAGGGCCAATTTTTCAATGCTAGGAAACTGCTGAGATCTGAAATACATTAATTTTTGGACCTCCTATTACCTTCAGCCATTCTAGGTATCAGTGAGCAACAGTTGCCTTTACAGGACTTCCCTTGCATGAAAATCCTCACTGTTCTTCACTATTATACCCTAGTAGAGGACCCCGGGCTCTGTAAACATTTCCTGAATTAGTGGAGGAATGTTCTCAACCTGCCTTCTCTGTTTACATCATTTTGGGGTTATAATGGTGTTCTAACTCTTTTATGGGAAGGAGACCTTTATCCTACATAGCTTCTCCTGAGTATAGAATTAAATATTCTGCTAGTACTTTAAGAGTCTTGTTCTGCTAATCCTCACAGTGATTTTAAGAGGTGGGTGTTTTCATTTCCATTGCTGATTAGTAAACTGTCAGATAATTTATGAAAATTGCCTAAGGTCACATAATTTAGAAGAGACAGAGCCAGGATTCGACAGCCGCCTCTACCTGATTTCCAAAGGATGTATTTTTCAGTAGACTATGGAAACCTTTAAAATATCTCCATTATCTCATGTCCTTTCATTTCTTGGTCTTTTCATTCACAAAATTGTCTGGCATCCTATTTTTGTGCATTTCCTTAGTAATACAAGGAAGGATGTTATGATTATCAAGTAATGAAACTGACATCTAAACAAGTATGGTCAAGCTCGCATGTCCACATGAGCGTTGTCCCTTTCAAAGTGTTCATCTTGGGAAGTTGCACTTTCTATTACTCAGAAAACTGTCTACATGTCTGAGTCTCATTCTCTTGAATGCCATTAATGCAGCAACTCTTTTTTCTTTGAGAAAATATTTGATTTTTAAAACAGTAAAAGGCATTTGTAGGGCAATCCAGTGAAAAGACTAACAATCATGTTGAGAAGGGCCATTTTTTAGTGAAAAATGAGATAAGAGTATAAGTGTTGAGATTGGTACAAGTGGCTTTTTAACCTTTCTGAAGACTACTCTCCAGGAGGGATCCCTAAACTCTTTTGTTTCATCCAACAAATGCTAGGACCTGTGTCAACTACTGAATAGATGGTGACCAGCAAGACAGACATGAGTCTGGTTCTCTTGGAACTTGCAGCCTTGCATTGAGCACAGATATGACAAACTGGATTTTTATTATGTTTGTGAGACACACACTGGTGTTTAGGAAGAATCCAGGCTGGGATGAGCATCCCATCTTCAGAAAAGTTAGGAAATCTTTCCCAAGTAAATTGCCAAGTGATGGGTGGAGAGCACATGAGGCAGGGTTTTCAACCTCTACGCTACTGATTTTTGAACTGGATAATTCTTTGTTGCGGGGCTTTCCTAGGCATTAGAAGATATTTAGTAGCATCCATAGTCTCTACCAATTAGTTGCCAACCACACTCTCTCTAGCTGACAACCATCATTGTGACAACCATCATTGTCTCCAGGCATTGCTAAATGTTCGCTGGGGGGGCAAAATCACCCGAGTGAGAGCCACTGATGACAGTGAAAAAGGAACATGCAACATGGGAACAGTGTCCCATGCAGAGGGAACGATATGTGCATAGCCCCAAGATGGGAAGGAGGAAGGAAGCATTTGGGAAAAACTGAAAGAATATTAGTGAATTATTGGGGAGATAGTCATGTTAGAATGGTTAGTCATCTCCCACAGTGAAGTCAGTCATCCTTGGCCCAATTTATTTTTCTTTCTTTCTTTATTTTTATTTCTATTTCTATTTATTTATTTATTTATTTATTTATTTATTTATTTATTTATTTATTTTTTTCCCTTGGCCCAATTTAGAAATAGTTTCATCTCCTACTAGTTATACCTCATCCTTAGTCTCTGTCCTCATCTTCTTTCTCTTACTCCTTTCTTTCCTACCGCTATGTTCTTTTTGCACCCCCCCCCCCCCAGGTTTTTGTAGAAGCTACTAGGCTTTTTGTCACCTAAGCCAGGTTGGGCACCTAATGGCAGATCATTCTGAACTCATACACTGAATATGCAGGTGAATTTCTCTGTGGCAGTCTCCTCCTCAACTGGTTGGTGATCTTCTCATATTGACCTGAGCATGACTTGGGTTAATTACAATTAAAATAAAAGCACAATAATAAACTGCCAAAAATCACTTTGGTGAGGGGGAGGGATCTAAACCAGAGGTTATAACAAGAAGTCGGGGCTCTCCTGTACATTGTAGGATGTTTATTTTAGCAGCATCCTTGCTCTCAACCAACTAGATGCCAATGGAAGTAGGGTATTTGTAAAATTTAACACAAATGAAACAACCTTTTATTGTTGAACGGGGAAAAGAGCCACCTTTGCAAGACTTTGTGGTTATAGTAAGGGAAACTGAAGGAAATGGGCAGCATGGGCATGGTGAAAAGCACACAAATTATAGGTTGGAGCTGATCCTCAGGGCTCATAGGCATGGCCTGGGTAGCCAGAGCCTTCAGGCATTGCTTTCAGTGGCAGCGTTGTCAGCTGATCTGAGGGAGCTGTATAAATATGGTCATTATCACTCTGGTCCATGTTGTGGAAAAAGTGAGAAAACAATGCTAGATAACCAAACTTGCTGGAATACTATAGAAAACAGTATAAATTGATCATGAATGAGTGGTCTCTTTTCTTTGTAAAAGGGTTGTAGTACAGGGCCATAATTTAGCAGCTTTTCTCAAACACGGTTATTCATATTTTAAGTAGTGTCCACACTGATGACAATTTAGTTGCTTGCTGTTAGTGCCACGGCAGTGCTCCTGGAAGACTGCCTTCTAGAGGCCCATTGCTGTTTGTCATTGGAAACGACTTCAGCATTCTCGACTGAATGGCAGCATTCCTTTCAGTGGAAAAATCATCCACTCTGGTTTTCTTTTTTCCTACAGGGGCTGATTATGAGCCTCTACCTGTTTCTATTGTTCCTTTATGAGCCCCACAGGGGGTGAATGTCCTGTTTGAGGCCCGTTGTCCTCACCATACCATAAGGTGGGAGCACTGCACCTGTTGTGTTCACATAGAGATTCTGCTGCCCAACAGGCATATACGAGGCTCCTTGTAAATATTTGATGAGTTAAGACAGTAATTGAATTGGAAAAGAGGAGGAACCGAAGGGGAAAAGACTTCATAAGGGGCAGGCAAGATGAGAGGAATTTGATTTTTTTCTCTCTTTCTTCTTTTCTTTTGTTTTGGACATAGGATGGATCTTAGGCCCTTTTCACTTACTCCCTTAAAGATTTGGTTGACTTTAGCTCATATCTAGGTTAGACAGATGTTAAATGTGATAAGAATTTGGTTAGAGTTTGTGAAAATTAAAAAAATAACTTTGCTACTTAATTTTTTTTAGTTAACTGACTAACCAACTACCAAACTAACTGATTACTGAAGAAATATTGCGAGAACATGAAGTTCATGGCCTGACATCTCATATCAATGTATTCACACCTAGTTGGCTTTGCATGGGAAACAATTAAGGAAGGCTGGGTCCCCTCAGAGTGAGATAATGGAACTTTCTTTATTTCAGTCAGCCTGAGCTCTTAAGGAGCCTGAATTTCTTAGGGTGAAAGTTGTTCCCCACCCCTTATGAGGTGGGGCTGGGACTGGGGGGCTGGCGGCTTCCTTGTCCTCTGCCCAACTCACCTTCAGCTTCTAACCAGTGTTCTTCTCTCCATGTCTCACTGCCTTTCCATGCTCTCCTTCAAAACATATCTGAGACAGCAGAAAATCTTTGGGTGGCATTCCATTTAGGGGCAGGCCCAAACTAAAAAACAAGTTACCTTTAACAGTCGCAACTTCACATTTTGTGGGGCATCAAAGGTTCACTTAGAAGTCAAGGTTGTGAAGTCCAAAGCTTTCCCATAGGAACGAATGCAGGTTGTTTTGAGGGGAATGTTTCTTTAAAGTGTAAAAGCACAAGAGTCACTGGTGGTTAGTGAATCATTCCCACTTAAGATTCATGAACAGAACCCTCTACACTGAGTGTAGTTGAACAGGATTTCAACTTAATTGAACAACCACTTGTTGAGTAAGACCTGCATTCCTGTTTGCTCTGCCCCCTATCTACGAATTGCTTGCAATTATGTGTTGCGACAGTGTAAGGAGTAGAGAAATTGTTTCTGACAAACATTACTGTTTGGAAATTGAAACTACTTGACCTGAGTAAGTTCAGTTATTTTCTGAGAGTTCAGTGAGGTTGGAATGAAGTTGTAACTTGAGTTGTATATAAAATAGAGAAAGAGAAACAGAGAAATAGAGAAGGTTTCACAAAGCTGAAACCTTCACAAAACCTTTTGCCAATTCTTACATCCATATATGTTTTCTGTACCTTACGTGATTATACTGTTTATTTCTCCCAAATAAGATTTTAAACCATTTGTAGGGAGGCAATTGAGTTTAACAAGTGTTCCCAAGCACAGTCTGTAGGGTAAGTACCTTAGAGATTCGGTAAATACGGACTGTGGGGATGTGTCATTCCCAAGGGTACATCCTCAGGGCTTGGTGTATTCCGTGAGAAGCAAACCCAGTGTTGAAGCACAGTTACTCTAGATTGGGATGGTTTCCTGAAAAGTTTCAGCATAATGACACTGATTCGCTGCCGGGCTAATTGCCTCCACCACCAACCTTGTTTCATAGGCAAACTGTGCCCCAGGGTAAAATAACATGCACACTGAGGCAAAATTTCCAACATGTGCTCCTAAACTTTGCCCCTTTTGAATCGGGAAAGTGACCTTTTGGCAAACAAATGTTCTTTCACCTTCACTGTTTAGAAGTTGTTAACGCTGGGCGGGCTGCATGATTGATGCAGGAGCTTTCTTCTCTTCTGTGGAGTAGGTTCTAGTCTTTCCCCCTCAGAGCTGTGATCTTTTTATATTGTTTTCCCTTGATAAGGTGGCTGGGCTACCCATAAATTTGTATTTTCTTAATGACCCGGTGGCTGCTGAGGGAATGTTATTCTGCTTTGTAGGCTTTTGGCGTTTCTTCTGCAAGTCACACTGCTGGCTAAACCTTTTATGAACACGTCCTTCTATTAGTAACCTGCTTGGAAAAAAGTTAAAGCCGGATTTCTTGCTGATGGCTTAGTTGGATAGGCACAGGCAAATCAGAATATCTTTTTTTTTTTTTTTTGAGTGTGTTAAAGGACAGCAGATCTTTTAAAGTCACTTTTTTTCAATAACTTTCAGTTTTCTGAGTGGAGGATGGGGAGGATAGAAGTTTCAGTACCAATTTTCTTTAGTAACTTTTGGTTTCAGGGCCTGAGGGGAGGGAGCAAGGATGGCAACTTCCTTAAAGCCCACATTGCATGTACCGACAAAGGGGGAGATTGAGGGGTTCAAGGAGAGTGATCGAGAATAAAGGCTCCAGGGTGAAGTATATGACCTGACCTTGGGCAGATTACTTACCCTGCCTGTGCCTCCGTTCCCTTGTCAGTAAAACGGAAAAATAATATTACTTACTTTTTTAGGGTTGTTGTGAAGAGCAAATGGGTCTGTATATACAGAGTGCTTAGGCCAGAGTGCCTGGTACTATGAAGGTGTCAGCTGAATGTTACCCAATCCAGGGTTTCCAGATATTCTGCAACACTAACAGCTTTACCATCAAATGATGGTCACTTTGTTATTTTTAAACAAATTTATTTGGTGTCGAAACTGAACTTAAACTGATATGAGACTGCTTTTGTCTTCATGTATGCCATTTAATGAATATTTGTAAGCTGTTGTGGAAATATTAATGCGTTTGATGTGGGGTGCGTCCCAGTCTACCAGGTAGGCTACACGTGTATGGTGTATAGAATATCCAAAAAATTCTGAATTCTGAAACACATCTGATCCCAAGGGTTTCAGATCAAGGACAGGAGGAATGCCGAGATAAGGCTACAGTACTTACTGTTTGATCATCCACCTGCTTCTTGGTTCCATCTCCTAGAATTTTCTTATAGGAATTAAAGAAAATAGAACTTTCTCAAGCTGTTCACTCATTTATTAAATATTTATTGAAAACCTACTATGTGTCAGACGGTCTTGGTTCCTTTCAGGGGCTGACTGACTGGTGGCAGCTGGACTTTATCAAGGGCCTACGATGTGCAAAGGTCCAAGCTAGGCACATTATTAACATGGTGTTGGGTTTTGCAAAATAGTCAGTTCTTACAAATGAAGGAACAGAGAGATTCAGAGATGCTAAGTAACCTGCTCAAATCTGGTGAATGCCTGAGCTGGGACTTTAACTCTGGTCTGAGTGGTTCACATGCCTCTGCTCTTTCCACCTCACTCTGGTACCTCTTCTAAGGGCACACTGGCTCTTAGAGAGGGTCTTAGGATTTTAATCTCTTTGTCACATCCCATGTTGTGTATGGCCTTGTACACAGAAAAGGCCCTGCCCTGGGGTGGGCTCACTTGTGCCATTCCCCTTTTACCTCCCTGGAAGGGTTGTGTCACCATGTATAGGAGGCACGTGAGCAGGCAGTGGTCAAGTCCTATAAGTTGCAAATGAAAATTGTGCAATGGGGGATATATGAAATATTGGAAAACTGCAAAGTGACTTTTATTTAAGAACTCTTTGTAAGATTTTAATGGCAATAACATTTATATACAATAGAATCAAAGATCTTAAGTGCCTGGTTCAGTGAGTTTGGGTAAGAATTATGCATCTGCATACTTACCACTCTTACTACCTTATCTTCTTCCAGTCAAGCCTCACCCCACAGACACCATTGTTCTGAGTTCTTTCTCCATAGTTTAGTTTTGCTGGTTCTTGAGCTTCATATAAATGGAACCAAACAGGATGCACTGTTCTGTGTCTGGCCTTTTTTGCACAGTGCACTGTTTTTAAGATATATCCACATTGTTGTGTTATCGGTAGTTCATTCCTTATTCTGTGTAGTATTATATTATCTGAATACACCACAATTTGTTTTTCCATTCTTTTATTGTTAGACATTAGGGTTGCTTTCAATGTGGAGTTATCAAATAAAGCTGCTATAAACAGTATTGTATAAGGCTTCTGTGAACAAAATTTTTCATCGCTCCCAGAATACTAAGATTGCACTTGCTAAGTCATGAACTATATTTAGTTTAATAAGAAACCGCCAAACAGTTTTCCAAGGTTGATGTACACATTTCACATCATGAATGTCTGAGAGCTGTAGTTGTTCTGCATCCTTGCCAGCAGGTGTTGTCTTCAGCTATTATAGTGGATATGAAATAGTAGATCGCCAGGGTTTTAATTTGTATTTATTTGATGATTACTGGTGTTTGGCTTATTATTGAGTGTTTGTTGGCCATTTGTATATTTTTTTTTGTGTGTGTGAACTAACTGCTGCAGGCTTTGTTCGTTTTTTTTTTTTTAAATTGGGTTGTTGGTCTACTTATTATTGGTTTTTAGAAGTTCTTCATATACAGATATTCCTCACCTTACAATGGGGTTGCATCTCAATATTCCATGGTAATTTGAAAATATATTTAATAACCTAACCTACTGAATGTCATGCTTTAGCCTAGCCTGCCTTAAATGTGCTCAGAACACTTCTCCTACAGTTGGGCGAGATCATCTAACACAAGCCTATTTTATAATAGAGTGTTGGATATCTCATGTAATTTATTCCATATTGTACTGAAAGTGGAAAACAGAATGGTTGTATGGGGACAGAATGGTTATAAGCATCTGGGTTGTTTACCCTTGTGATGGAGTGGCTGAACAGAGCTGCGGCTTGTTGCCGCTGTCCAGCATCACAAGAGTGTATCATACCACATATAGCTAGCTCAGGAAAAGGTGAAAATTCAGAATTTGAAGTACTGAATAGATATGGCTTTTGCACCATGATAAGGTCAAAAAGTCTTAAGTCAAATTATTATGAATTGGGGACTCTGTGTTGAGATACAAGGTTCTTCTCTCTCAGACAAATGCATGTATAGTAAGTATTTTCCCCCTTTTTGTGTGGAAAACTACAAAATCAGTTCATTAAAAGTAAAATTTCTTCAGGAGAGGGGTTCTGATGTTCGTCTCATGCTGATCACAGTGTGTGCGGTAATGTCTTCCTCTTTCAAATAATGGCAATGTTTGCAGTTGACAAGAGAGGGACATTTGCAGAATGAAGTTTACATTGCTTGTGGCCCCCGAATTAGTCCCCTTATAGACACTCCTCTGAAGTTATAATGGGAACATGTGATTCACTCACTAAAAATTTGTTTTACCCTATTTAGGATCATACTTATTTAATTAGGGAAAGTAAAAATTACTGAGCAAATTAAAACAACAAAAATTGAAGACTTTTGTCCCCAAGAAAGAACTTTTAGAAAGATGTGTAATTGTTTAAAAGTTTTCTTTTCAATTATAAAAGTAAAACACATTTCATGCAGAGTAAGTTGGCAAATATTTTAAAGAGCACTGAAAGTTAAAATGGGTAGTTCATTTAAAAAGCAAATAAAACAACCCACAGATTTCTGACTTTTAGGATTAATCCTTGTTTTACTTTTGTTAGACAAGCCGTGCTGTATTTGTTTGTGAGGAGAACTGTATTAACAATTCAAGAGAAAGTACTGAATTGGCTCCTGCCTATATAACCAAGCAGTATCCTCTCAAAGGCTTAGGGGTAGAACTGGGCTTGTTGATTTCCAAAATCACCTTGTGCCTTCATATTTGAACCCTCATCTAACCCAAGAGGATCCAATAACGACTTAAGACCACAACTAGGGGAAGGAAGCATGAGTTGCAGCCAGGTTTATCCTAGCTGTAACCATAAAGCATTTTTTCTCTCATTCAGAAGGTAGTGAAGTTGGATGATTCTTCTGAGCTTTGTCTCCCGCCCTTTGGGCTCGGTCTCTTCAGGAACAGGGCACCTCTAGTGCATCTAGTGGTGGGTTTCTGCCCAGGTTGCTCTCCTAGCTCCTTAGCTGTGTTCCTGTCTATTTGAGTGGCTTCTTCATAATTCATGTGTCACTGCTTCTGTTCTGGGCTGAACTGTATTGTATCCCCTTCTAACTCATAGGTTGAAGTCCCCAGCACCTCAGACTGTGACTGTCCTCGGGATAGGGTTTTTCAAGAAGTAATTAAGTTAAAATGAGATTATTAGGATGGGCCTTGATCCAGGAGGACTGGTCTCCCTATTAGAAGAGGAAATTTGAACACAGGTGCAGAGAGAAGACCGTGTGAAGACACGTGGAGAAAATGGTCACATAAAAGTCAAAGAGAGAGGCCTAGGAAGAGACTAACTCTGTCAACACTTTGATCTCAAACTTCTAGCTACCCAGACTGTGAGGAAATAAATTTCTGTTGTTTGAGCCGTTCAACGTGTGGTTCTTTGTTATGGCAGCCCTAGCAAACAAATCAAGCCTCTAATGGACCATCCCTCCAGCACTGTAAATATTAAGTTTACTAGGTCAGGGCAGAGACTGAGCTAATTGGCAGCACATATATTATTCAAAGGCTCAGAACAATTACACCAATCACTTTTCTTTTATATCCTATTTAGTATTTTTTAAAAAATAAAAATAGTACTTTGTTGGTTTAGAAATATTACATAAATTTGGACTAATATGTATCTCTTGAATTCTATCTTATTTTCTACAAAATAGGCAGTCATATAAAATGTATCAAATAAATACATTTTTAAACTTTTAGAATGAGGGAAAAAAGTCTTCCTTTAGATGTTTAACCATAATTATTTTTTATTCTTGGGGAAAATTACTGAGCATTATTGTGTTCCAGTTTCCCTAAAATGTGGAGATGATAATAATCCCTACCTGATGGAATTTTTCGAGTGTCAAGTAAGATTTTTGTTTGTAATAATGTTGACACAGTTTTATTAGATAAAATTCTTTGGAATCTTATTGATTTTCTAAAGATTTAGCAACTCATGAGAAATCTACAAACACACACACATGCATAACACATTTTTTTCCCTTAATATACTTGTGTTGATTTAATACCAGGACAGAAAGAAACCTTCAAGATATGAGTAGCGACTCTGAGAAGTGGTGGTCTATTTTTTCATACCTTTTTAACATTCTGAATAGCTTGTCTTCGAGAGAGAGCTTCTGACCCTTCATAAAGACACACAGGCCTCTCCACTGCTCTCCATCTGGACCCCATCACTGCAGGGAGAGGCAGGGACCACTCCTGGGGACTGATGTTTGGTCCCCTTTTTTCTCTCTCCTGCCCTTTGTTTCCTGAAGTCTCCAGTTTATTAATGTGAAATTGAAGGAGGTCATTTTCCAAAGGTCAGTACAAACTTGCTGGTCCCAGTTCTTCAAACATACATGGAAGCTTCTTCTATTCAGAAAATTAGCCTCCTTCAGGAAATCCATTAGTTAGTAAGCTCTAAGGGAAACATATCTCTTAGCCATTGACACCTCCAAGTTCATTACTTAAATCAGATAATCACATTTCTCCTGATACCAAGCTAGAGGTATTGGTGTGTTGACACAGGAAGGGATAGGAGGGGCAGGCCCGAGCAGCAGGAAGATGCTGGAGAGTGTAAGAGGCTCTGAGGAAAGAGCAGGAGCCCTGGGAACTAGAAGAGAGTATTTAAGGGGGCAGCAGGATAAACTTCTACTACTAGAAGTACTATTCTGGGCTCTTGTTGTTGCCTACCTAGGGACAGAGTTTCTCCATTAGTCTTCTTCCCTGCCTCACCCCTCCTTCCTTCACAACACAGATTACTTAATTACAGGTGCAGGGCTAGCCTGAAGGTAAATGAAAATTACCCTCTGCAAGGCTCTTATTTTTCCCCCACCTCCATTTCTTATTTCTTGCCCAGGACTATAATCTCCTCAGTCTGGAACCTACTGCTTCTTACCTGGTAGGATCAGGGCTTCCACTGGGACCCCACATCAGACTTGTGTTCCTTCCTCTAGAAATCCTCAGCACATCCTCATCCCCTCATCTGTTTCTCCTTCAGAATCAACACAAATGCCTCTTTCTTAGGGAGGCCTTGTCTGAGCCCCTGAATGAGGTGAGGCTTCTGTATTACATACCTGCCAGCAGCAAAAACCTGTCCTTCCCAGTGCCTGTGTACTTCAGTTGGCAGTGGCCCATTTATCCAAAGGAGTTGTGCTTAACATCTGCATCCTGTACTGCACTGTACACAGAGGTTTGCATGAGGGGGTTTGCATTTGTCTTTTTCACCACTAAGTCCTCAGCCCAAGCACAATGACTGGCATGAAGTCTTAATAAATAAGAAGAGTGAACTGATGGACAAATGGGGGCCCCTTGGAGCAGACCTGTGCTTCCCCTGTCGAGGTCCAAAGAATGAAGCCATCTTCATCTTCTAATGAGGCCAGTAAGTGAACATGAACTGGAGTAGTTCAGAGGAGGAGACCAGGCAGTTTGAGAGCTCTGGTCCAGGTGGCTCCTGTGCCTGTGGATCTTGGGGATATTTGATATGGATGGGTATAGCATGGGTGGTGGGCTGCAGTGGGGCTGGTTCTCTTTCGGAAGTGCTGCTGGTGGTTATGGAGAACACAGTCATGATTTCTGCATTTCTAAGATCCTACGAGAGGAACAGAATTCATTAGAGACAATTTGATTCTTCCCCCTATAATTTCAACTGTTGCACTCTCCCATGAGGGAAGACTATAAAACCAAAAACCTTATTTGGGCTGATTTTGCAATTGTTGACAAATGGTACAAATTTGCATTTTCTCTGGATTTTGCACAGTGCTAGTGTATTCATTATATGGATATAGCTCAAAGCCTTTAATAGAATGACTTATGTCTCATTTTTGTGGTTAGTAAAAATAGAAAAACAAAGTCTCACTTACTTTTGTAGTCTATTGTGGAATTTTGATGATTTGTTTGAAATAAAGCTCATTTTTTTTCCACAACCATAAAACAATTGCCAAACCTCACTTTGATGTATCAGATGCATGAATTATAATGACGAGAACGGCTCCCATCTCTGTTATCTATAAAACTTCTGTCTACGAGCATTAAAAAATAGCAATTCATTTTAGAAACACTTGCAGTTATCTGGAATGTCCTTTCTATTTTCTGAGATTGGAAGCTGGACTGTTGAGTGTTGAGTGAGAGTTTCTAGAGCTTTGTGCTTCAAGGTGAGGGCATGGGCAGTAGAGACGGGTGTAAAGGTGTGAACAGAATGATTTACAGTCTGCTTATTTAATGTGCAGGGAGAAAAATATAATTACATAATTGAGACCCAGAAACCTCACCTCCTGATTGAAATGGATCTCAATCCACTGAAGATGTGAACTTCGTAGCCAATCTTATTACGTCATATTTAGAAGCCTCTCTAGGTCAATGGGAGTGCACTGGGAAAGACATTAGAAGACCAGTTCCAACTCTGCCACTTTCTAATTATGACATTGGTGAAGACATTTAATCCTTGACATCTCACTTCCATCTGTAAAATGGAAATTATATTGGTTCTCCTCACCTACTGCATAGGGCTTGTGGTGATGACCAAATAAGACAATGTAGGCTAATTGCAAAAGACTGTGCAAATATAAGATATTATTTCACTACATTATGTTATTTTCTGTTTTTATTTTTACAGATGTAGTTCTATTTCCCCAACCTATTCTGGGGTTTAGAGAATTTTCCATACTTATTAGTCATAGTTCTGGGGGAGAAGTGGGACCAGTAGGAGATAGGGTGTGTGAGATTTGTCATTACAGGCATTTAACTTTACATCAATATAGTAGCTGGTCAACCAGTACCATTGTGTTGGATGCTGGAGCCCAAAGTCTACCAGGTGGGCAGTCTAGGGGGGAAGATGGATATAGAGTGGAGAAGAATGAGGACAAATAGGAAGCTCTAAGCACATACTGGAACTCAGGTCAGTTCTTCATGTCTATGATGTGTATGTCATGTAGGAAAAAGCTGGTGTCTTTCATCGTGGAGTCCAGAACCTGGATAAGCTGCAGAAGAACCTGCAAGCCCCCCTACTGCCCCATGCTCTTAATCGTGTGCAGGTATGTCTTTTCATGGTATGTCCTTTTCATCATGTACATGAAGTATACATGTGTGGGGCAGTGCAAACTGAAAGTGTGGAGCCCCTTGGTCAAAAGAGCAGAAACACTTTCTTTCTTTCACAGCCTTTTTCTGGATATGTCATGGTGTTCATTGTTCACTATTTAATGCTCCCACCCTCCCTGCCCCTTATCCTGGACTCCACCTTGGGTGGCAGCAGGCTATGTGATGGAGAAGGGGAGTCCCAGGGAGGCAGGGAGGCAGTGAGGGAGTGAGAACACGTGTGAGCCAAGTCTGCAAGGCTCTAGAACATCTACCACTATCCTACCGGGCTTCACTTATAAAATACAAATTCAGAGATGAACCTAGTAAGAAATTCAACACAGAGCCTTAAACCCTTGCATGGGTTCTCCTTCTGAGAAGATGTCTCTGTGCGATTGCATTGTTTGCATAGTTCATTAAGCTTGTTCTGCTTACAGGGAAAGGAATTCTGGGGAGTGTAGTTTAGCCTAGCCAGGTTGACACATGACGAGGCCACCACACTATTCACTCTACCTACTTCCTGCATTTTTCTTCAAAGGGCAAAATCATTATGTAATATTATTATTTTTTAAAGATTATTTATTTATTCATGAGAGGCACAGAGAGAGAGAGGCAGAGACACAGGCAGAGGGAGAAGCAGGCTCCACGCAGGGAGCCCGATGCGGGACTTGATCCTAGGTCTCTAGGATCAGGCGCTGGGTTGAAGGCAGCGCCAAACCACTGAGCCACCCGGGCTGCCCTATCATTATGTATTAAAGCAAATAAAATAGGTTGTAAACATGGCCTTGTTATTTTCTGACAATCTGCCATACACAAGCACTGCCACCAGTGGTTCTCAACTACTGTTTCCCCAAGGACCAAGACTTTTGATGTGACATATTTGAAGACATTCTGCTACTCACCTGTGCCAATCCTTCATAAGTGAGAGATCTAAATTTTACAGTTGGGTTCCACAGGCTAATGAGGATATTTGTGTAATTGAATTTTCTAGCTCAACAATGTAGTCTTTGAGATTTCTCAGATGAGATGTTGCAAGATGCATGCTCACCACCTTGTTGGGAGAGAGAGTGCTCTATGAGCCTTTACGCTCTTACCTGTCTACTGCAAGGCCCTCAGGTTATTACTCAAGGCTGGGCTATTTCTCAAGGTTGTGTTTGCAGAGAACGACTTTAAGAGATGAGGCAAAGTCTCCCTCTGGGACAAATAGCAGATTTGCTGTAAAAGTAGTGGATCCCCTCAGGTTAGTGGCTGTATTCATTTGCTAGAACTGACACAACAAAGTACCACAGCTTGGATGGATTAAACACAAATTTATTTTCTCACAGTCCTAGAAGCTAGAAGTTTAAGATCCAGCTGTCAGGAGGGTTGTTGCCCTCAGAAACCTCTCTTTTAGGCTTGCAGATGTCCATCTTTTCCTGGAGTCTTTACATGTTCCCTGTCCTAATGCATGCATATCCGTGTCCCAATCTCCTCTTCTTGTTAAGGCCACTGCCCCACCCCCCTACCCCCACCCCATGACCTCATTTTAACGAACTCTTCTCTTTAAAGACCTCATCTTCAGACAGCCACAGTAACAATCTGAAATGACAAGCAAACTCAGAATTTATAACCTAGTCAAAGTGCCTTGTTCTGAGTGTTGGATGAGTGCACTATCTGGCATCATCTCAATCCTCCATGGGCCCACCATGTCAAAGGAAGCTTGGCTCTTGCTGTGTTGGAGCCTGAGTACGGAATATTGGCAATGTTTTCTTTTTTTTTTTTTTCCATATCACATTATTATTTTATTTTGTATATTAAAATCTAAAACTATATAAAAATGATGCATCTTACAAGAACACACAAGTTGATACATTCAAATACATTAAAATGCTTTCCTATGCTACAAGTAGGGAATGGAAGTAGTAAATGGAAATAAAATGGAATGAATATATAGAAAAATAAAATAAATGAGAGGTTGTGCAGACCAGTGCTATATTGTGCCACATACAGATTGATTAATTCTCTGTATCTGTGGTTTAAAAAGATATAAAATAATAATAATAGTAATTATTATTAGACCAAATGGGAAGAGAAACGGTCAATTTCACACATTACAGATATCTTTTTTGAAAAGAAATAACACAAAGAATAGTTGATATCTATTTCTACAATACTTGTTGAGATTTGAGGTAGAAAAATTTAAGATTCCTTCATATTTTGTAGGAGCAGTTTATTCTATTATTCTTTGGCTTTGTAACTTTAAGCTGCTATACATTATTAACCTTTGTAATTTATCTCAAGTGTGTAAATGATTATGAACAGTTAACTGAATGAAGATTTAAGGGGAAATCTATATTACTACTTGAGGGAAACATGAGTCTCAAGCACCTTCAAGTATTTCAGAACCTTTTTTTTTTTTTTTTTAATTTTCTTTTTTCTTTTTTTTTATTTTTATTTTTATTTATTTATTTATTTATTTTTTTTATTGGTGTTCAATTTACTAACATACAGAATAACACTTCTTACAAAGTCCTATGCCAACACCACTGAGGTGACTGTATCCCTGAGGGCATACATGGCTGCTGCTTGAGGGCATCTGGGCTGTGAGGTGGTAGGGTGTACTTTACTGAGAGGTCTCCACTCTGCAGAGTAGGGGGATGGTGCAAAAGCCTTTGCCAGGAAGGCTGGTAAAGAAGGCATTCTGAGTTCACAGTTGAATCCTGCCCCCCATCGCCTCTCATGGGCTGAATTATACCCCCTCTTTCAGTTTCATATGTTGAATTCCTAACCCCTAGTACCTTGGAATGTAACTGTTTTGAGAAATAGGGTCTTCAAAGAGGTCATGAAGTTAAAATGGGGTCACTAGGGTGAGCTATAATTCCATATGATTTTTGTGTCCTTATAAGAAGAGGAAATGGAGAACCACAGGTATAGAGGGAAGACCACATGAAAGCACAGGGGAAACATGGTCGTCTACAGGCCAAAGAGAGAGGCCTCAGAACACCCTGTTAACACGTTGTACTTCTAGCCTTGAACTTCTAGGACTGTGAGAAAATAAATTTTTGTTGTTGAAGCCACTCGGTCCGTAGTGCTCTGTGATGGTGACTAATATACACCCCATTCACATCTATACTTTAAACACATAAAATGATGAATAAAATAGAATAGGCTAAACTAAAACTATTTAGCCATGTCTTAAAATAAGAAATCTTTTTGGACAGCCCTGTTGGTGCAGTGGTTTAGCGCCTCCTGCAGCCCGGGATGTGATCCTGGAGACCTGGGATGGAGTCCCATGTCGGGCTCCCTGCATGGAGCCTGCTTCTCCCTCTGCCTGTGTCTCTGCCTCTCTCTCTCTCTCTGAATAAATAAATAAATCTTAAAAAAAAAGAAATCTTTTTAATATCTCAGAGAATGAGATTTGCAAAATAGCCTGGGGAGGGACTACAGCCATGTGTCTGCTGGACGTCAAGTCAGGCAGCAGGCAAGCTATGAATATGTTTAAAGTGGTAACAGAGTAAAAATACCCTTTCCAATTCACACAGGCGGGACCAGAGCCACCTCAGTGCTTGAAGTGAGAGGTGAACATGATTCACCCGCTCGTGAATGGGGGCTGCTAATGGAAGCTGTTCCCAGCTACTGGCTTGTGCTAATCACCGTGTGCCCAGGGAGTGGGAGATGTGAGGATGTGAACACTACCTTGTGATTAGCACTTAAACCAAAATGCTTTGCTTACATCTCTGAGATCTCCAGTGTCTTTGAGGGACAAGGGCTTCATTCAAAGCCCCAAGTCATCAAGTCCCCTAGTTCTAGACTAGGAGGCCTGAGCTGCTGAGTGGAAGCCATGATGATGTAGAGGAGGGAGAGGGGTCGAGAGGGAGATAGAGACAGAGACAGAGACACAGAGAGAAAATGTTTACCTCTCACTCAAGGTGAGTTTGCAAACCCACATTCCAAAGCATATAAAGAAAACTAATGGCTGAACTAATATCCTCTACATTCAAGAATTGAAAGAAAGATCCACTTAGGTCCTTTGCTGCCTCAGGGTGGGGTTTTGCACATTAGTCTTCCACTCACGGTATCAACTTTTCAGTCTGATAGCAAGGTAAGACCTTAGGGGGACTGCATAAAGTGTCTCCCGTCAGCCATCAGCTCCTTACAGCTCTTGTAGAGGAAAGTATCTTAACAAAAGACCTTTTTTTACAACTTATCAGTAGCATGCCTTTCAGGATGTTACTGTAGACACACGATCATTTCCTTGGATGTAGACTTGATGAGAGAAATCTTCTGCCTCCGATTCTTTGGTTTTACCACCCGAACACTAACCAGATGTACAAGATAATAGAAATAGACTTCACTGATTAGTAAAAATGCTGTCCTGGTGTTAACAGCTTTGTCTGGGCCAACTGATATAGGGACAGGTTCCCATGGCTGCCCAAGTATTGTGTAGCTGACATGGTAGCGGTAGGAATGTTATCCACACTATTGGATTCAAAGAAATGATGTGGCTTCTGAGTTCTTGTGGTGTCTGCAGGACTGATTTAAAGTGGGAAGCAATCTCTAGCTCAGTAAAGGGCTAGTTGTTGAACGGCCACTTACCCTGTGCCTACTTTAATGCTATCCACTAATTAATTGAGTCTCTGAAGGAAGACATCTAGCCAGGATTCCAAATTGCCATCCCATCACCAGTCATTGCTTTGTGTTTCTAGGAGGCATGTACACCAAATGCTTCCCAGATGCAATTTCTATAATAGTGAGTTTTTTCCCAAGAGAGGTTTGTCCCCAGAAAATTCTAGGACCTGTTACACGGGGGTTCAACCCACATGTGGGTTGAGAGGATTCTTTTTGCCCCTCTAGACTAAGGTGTCTCCTTGGTCCATCTCATCTAGGTTCACTACTTATCTTAGTTTGTGGACACTACATTTTTCAGGAAGAGGAAGAGGAAGTATAGAAAAGTGAGTGCACATAGAGAATTTCCACATAAGGCCTAGAATGGAAGTGGACTAAGTGTCCTACTGCATATTAATATTTTTTTATCGTTGTTAAGTTTCTAATTTTTGTTCCAGCATTGTTAACATACAGTGTTGTATTAGTTTTAGGTGTATAATATAGTGATTCAACCATTCTAAACATTATTCAGTGCTCATCCCGACAAATGCACTCCTTAATCCCCATCACCTGTTTCACCCGTCACCCCACCTACCTCCCCTCTGGTAACCAACAATTTGTTCTCTATAGTTAAGAATCTGCTTCTTGGTTTGTCTCTCTCTCTTTTTATAATAAAATTGTTAATGGAAAATTGACATCAATATTTTTTCCCTTGTAAGGTAGAAAAATGTTATCTAAAATTTTATAAACATGCATGCCTCATAGAAACTATAATTTATTTTCAAAGCAGTGTGACCTTTTGATTTGGTTAACTTGAGTTAGCCCCTTTACTCAGGCAAATGTAAAACAAATCCTTTTTTTCTTCTGATTTTTGGTGCAAAACTCAAATGCTTTCATATAACCCAAAGCAGATACTTCAGCCCCTAAATGCTATGTTTAGTGATGGACAGAATTTTACTTCTGTGAAATTAGATATTTCTACCCCTATATTTAGAATGAGAATACCCTATATTTTAAATTATAATTTGTAGTGTGTGTGAATTTGTGTTTCATTGTATATTTAGTTATTTA
The DNA here is from genome assembly GCF_003254725.2 of Canis lupus dingo. Taxonomy (NCBI): domain Eukaryota; kingdom Metazoa; phylum Chordata; class Mammalia; order Carnivora; family Canidae; genus Canis; species Canis lupus. Next base: position 24,972,761 of record NC_064245.1, on the reverse strand, counting down.
GTCACTTGCTTATAAAAGCTTGGAAGTAGGGAACTGATTATGGCAACGGTGATGTAAAAAGCTTGATCTTCTTACCTCATACTAGAGGTAAGATCAAGAGCTTGGGCAAGTGGTTTAAGATATACTGGGCTGGACTGCTGGTCTCCCACATATGGTCTTATCTTAATCTGATTAAGCCATACTTTAAAAAAATGTGTTCTCCAACTTAAAGATTCTTATTGAGTTTTTGGCCTAGTTTTTGGTGTCGGACCAAACACTAGGATGGATATACAACCCCAGGGGAATGTCTACTCCCAAAGCCAAACACCCTAAGAAAAAGTTGCTTCTGGAATAAAAATGAGACAGCCTGAGATTGGGAGGGAAAGGATGCTGTTTTCTTTGTAAGGCCCGTAACAGGTTGGGCCCTAACTCTGAGGCATGGAGATTGATGTGTGGAGACAGGGCGGGAACCAGACAGGGCGCTGGCTCTGTAAGAGTGTCTGAGGTCTATTTATGCCTATGGACTCTTGGGAGAACTAGTAGCAAGGATTGTGAGCTATTCTCTGTTATTCTTCCATTATCCCCTCATCATCAGTAAAGTATTATTAAAAGTTACAGGCTAATCTCTGGAACTAAGGAATCCTGGTCCACTTTTCAAAAGGACTAACAAAAGGGAGAACATTGTTTCCTCCTCAAGCCCAGAATGGGACTTGCAGCCAAGGACACGAGCAAAGGATAGCTGAATACAGTAGGGGAGCCTCTGAAGGTATGGCTAGAAAGCCAGTAATGTGGCAGGGTGACAAGGAGGCTCCAGCACAGGAAGCTCCTACACCACCTTTGCCATGATCAGTTTCCTACTTCCAATTTTTGATAAGCAAGTGACTAAGGGGACGCCTGGGGGGCTCAGAGGTTAAGCATCTGCCTTCTGGCCCAGGGTGTGATCCTGGAGACCCGGGATCGAGTCCCACATCAGACTCACTGCATGGAGCCTGCTTCTCCCTCTGCCTATGTCTCTGCCTCTCTCTCTGTGTGTCTCTCATGAATAAATGAATAAAATCTATAAGCAAGTGACTAAATAACATAAACATACAATGGAACACAAATTCACACACACACTACAAATTATAATTTCAAATATAGGGTAGTCTTATTCTGAAAATAAGATGGAAATACCTAATTTTACAGGAGTAAACTTCTGCCAATCGCTCTTGCTAGGTCAGAAATTAGTGAGGATCCTTGGAAACTTGTTAAGTAGATCGAGGCCTAGATTCCAGGAACTGGAATCATGGGAACTTATGTCATAGTGATTTGGGAATAAAAAGGCAGTGCTACCTCATTTCCCAGTCATGGACTGGTAAGTGATTATGAGGTTACATCTACCTCTCGATTTGGAGTTTCCTCCTGAACATCTTAGCTCTTCCAAGGGATGGGGGGGGGGGGCTCTCCTCTGTGGGAGGAGGCCTGGCCCTTCTTCTGGTCCTGCCTGCATAGAAAGGAGAAAAGAGAAGAGATTTCAAAAGGGAGGGAATGCACAGAGGAGGAGAGAACACTTTAATGTTTTATTATCCTTTTACTGAAGACTCTGTCTCTAGCTCTGCTGAGCTGTGATCTACTGATGATTCCACTGACTCTTAGAGCCACTTCAAGCTCCTTCTCCATGGGGTCATCAGTTGGCTACTGCTCTCTACCCCTTCCAGCCTGTCACTGGTGTCTGTCTCCATGGCCTATCTCATGCTACCTTCTCCCAGCCAGGGCTGTGCACCCACTGGGCTCCTTGGGCACAGTATCAAGGACCTGGGGACTTTCACAGGCTTATAAGGAAATTAAGTCTTGAAAGGATTTTATTGCCTGTAAAATACAACATTCAAGTAAGTACCTTCAAAATTTAATTAAAATTAATAAATCTTGAATTAAATAATGAATTCTTGAATAAATCTCGAAAAAGACCTCTTTCATAGTTACATACAAATTAGTGTTAACGTGAAACATGGCTGCATCCCAAAACATTTGTTGTTATGTAGGTTGGGAGTGGCTTCCAAAGTTGAAAGTTCCTGGGCCCATGAGGGTCATAAAATACAAACTAGTTTTCACTGCCTACTCTCAACTATCCCCTGCCTCAAATCTTTCTCATATTGGCCTGTCACCTACCCAGATTTCTTTAGCTAGAGTTAATACCTGGGATATCATCCAGCAAGAAAAAAATATAATAAGAGCCCAACGAAGAAAGAAATGCATTTCCTTCCCAAGGCCAAAGTCCCTGGTGCTTACACCACTCTACTACAGGATGCTGACTCGGAGAACTTGCCATGTGGCTTGGGGTGACACAGGTGTTCTGTTGAAAAGGAAATAACTTAGGCTGGAGAGAGGAGTGAGATGCTACATGGCTGATTTCTCCTCATCCAGTCCCCAGTGAACAGGCTCTTTTTCAGCCTGCACCTGCATCTTCCATCCATCCAGAGCAGGGGTTGCCTGGGATTTGGAGCAACTGGTTACCATTTTGTTTGGTCCTTGGGGGTTGGATCTTACCTGATGCCAAGAAGGTACTTTCCTTTTCGTGATCATGGAGGGGCTGATGTTAAATATGTCACTGGAGAAGGAGTTTCCCAGTTAGAAATAATGAACTTTCCTTATTCTTTAGACTTATGGTCACTGTTTTAGATGTATGTAGTACAAGAAACCGAGCCTGGAAATCTGTACTTCGTAATCAATGTGTCACTCTGCCCAGCTCCCAGGTTCAAGAAGTGAATCTCAAAGCTCCCTCTTCCTATCACCATAGCTCTGAAGCACTCTGAGTAGTTGAATCTATAGGCTGGAGGAGACAAGGTGTGAATTATGAATCATGTGCCAGGCCTGGCAGGGTGGCAGTTTCCAGAAGTGGAGCTTGAAGGCCAATAAGCTTAATCTGAACCACAAGAACCATTGGAAATTGAAAAATGCATCCAGCACTGTATTAATACCATTGCTCCGAGTCAAGTATGCTGATGCCAAAGATGGTATTGCGGTCTCTCTGGATGTACTGGCTCCAGCCAGGGCTCAATTTTATTGCCCATCTCTATGGGGGAGAGGAGTAATAATTTAATGGCTATTGACAGAATGCCTAAAGAACCTTGGATCGGGACCTCAGGAGACTTGGATCTTGGCCATTAATTAGTTGAAGGATTTCAGGAAAATCCCTTAATCCTTCTGTGCATAAATTTCTCATCTATAAAAGTAAGCATAATAACAGTGCATATCGTACAGGGTTATGTGAGAATAAAATGGGATAAAATGTGTGAGGAACACTGGAAGTAAATTTAACAACTTCCTAGGTGAGGGAGCTGAAGTCAAGTAGGAAAATAATGGGGGAAGAGCTTCAAAACTGGGGTTCTAGTCTGAGCTTTGCCATTTGCTCACTGATCTTGGGCCTTTAGTCTAGCTGGGGCTCTGGTGCCTCGAGAGTGTATGATAATTGTTACAGCCTCAGAAGTGTTGCACGAGTTAGATGAGCTACCGTGTGAGGTTCTCGACTACACAGTGCTTTTCAAACGGTAATCAAAATAGTGATCCATCCAGTGCCTGGTTATCCGCAAGCTGGTTAGCTGGCTTATTTTTCTTTAGTTAAAAAGTATGGTTATGATCATCCTGATAAATCTCGTGTTTATCGGACATTAGACTGTGAAGGCACACCTCTCACCTTTGCCATCCACGTTGGGCAGAGGAGAAAGCAGGTGGGACGCCTCCCAAGTCCTTCGTGCTCCTCTGCTGGGTAGGCCTGCGCGTCCCAGCACTGCCCCCTTCAGCAGGTTGTACGGCAGGAGGCTCAGGGATGGGTCTGAGGGAGGTTACCCAGCTGCCACTCAGGAGGGGTGCAATATTTGGCATCAGCTGCTTGAATTGGGGCTCTTCTGCCAGTGATTGGCCCAAACCCTCTGGACCTTGCCTGCTGCCTGGCTGGTCACAAAATAAAGAATCAGACTCAAAATGACTGGAGAAACCTCAGAAAGTTGCAGACGGGGGTTGAGGGGGAGGATGGAGAGGGGCCATGGTTTTCAATCCCCCTTGTGGAATGCTTACCTCGGGGAGACACTGGTGCATGAGCAATGAAACACTGAGCAAGCTCTTCCTGTGCCTTGGTTTCTCCTTTTCTTCTGCAGACCTTCCGAGGCTTCCCTAGTGAGATTGGCCTTGAGCAGGGCAGGGAGCTCAAGATTTCTGCTCTTGCTATTTTCCCCTTTCGCCTAGCTCGGCTGCTTTGAGATTGGAAGTATGCTGGTGAGCAGTTCCAGCTGGTTAGGGCTGCGAACAGACAACCTTGCCTTCTGATCTGAGAGGCAAAGCGCTGCCCCCAAACAGCCTGTGCCCTCTTCCCATCTGTTTGGCCCCGCAGTACCCCCACTGAGGGTAGCTGCAGCCAGTCAGAGAGTCAAGCAATTATTGATCTACATGTGAAAATCTGAGAAGCCACAGCAGTTTCTGGGAAGCCATTCCCATTGCAGGGCATCAGAAGAACGTTCCAGAAGCCAGCGGTCATGCTGACTGAGTCAAGGGCCACATCCAGGTACAAGCGCAGGCCGCAGTGGACACCTCCCAAAGACGGATGGGAGCAGAATAGATTTATAGGACTTCAGGCAGTCCCATAAATGAAAAGCAGAAAAATGAAAGCAGGTTCTCGTGTTCTCATACCTTCCTGGAGGCTGGAGTAAAAAATATCAGAATGATCGAGACCGAGTTGGCTTCTGTGCTTCCAGGCTGTGCTATAAATTGTGCAGCCAGAGTGAGGAGTGTTTATAGGAAGCCCATCAATTGCCTGTAGTTGATTTTGTTTCTGGTGTGATTTGCTCTCCAGTCAACTGAGTAAATATCTTGAATAATAGATGAAGCAGACGAACAAACAAAAAGTAATGGGAAGAGAGGCCGGAAACAGGAGCTAAGAAATGTTCCGTTTTACTACGAATCCTCCAAGGGGCTTGAGGCAGTCACACCACCATCCTTCTTCCTCCTTTTGTCATGAGTGTTCTCTCTGGGCATGTTTACATGTCATTCTACAGAAGTTTGCTTGCTCTTTCCTCGTAGCAGGAGAGCTGGTCCTCATTCTTCTTTGCTTCCCTGGACTAGAGCCTCTTCGGAGGGAATTTAAGTTCAAGGCTACTCAAGGCCTGGGAGGGGAGGAGCTGGCAACAGAGTCCATGTACCACAGTGGATCACAGGCCAGGGGACCTGGGGAGAGGAACTGATCCCCCCACCTACTAGAGGGCTGTTCTTGGGGCGGGGAGTGCAAGTAGCAAGGGGTTCAGATCCTGAGAGGTGTGTGCCGATTTTGTGTAGGTCCCTCCCCATCTTCTCGTATGGACCATGTTTCCTTCAGAGCAGCCTGTGAGCCTGAGTTAAGAGTTGATGGTCTGTGCACCTGGGACTCAAAGGGCCTGCTTTGCTCTGCTGATGAGAGATAGAAGCAGCACCAGAACCAGAAGCCTGCCCCGAGGGCAGCTCGCCCTCCCTGATTCTTCCTGCAAGACAGAGAAAAATGGAAGATCATCTTCTTCTTGTTGCATGGCCTGAATGTGGTGGTAAAGGCAGCGAAGCTTCAGGCACTGCTGTTGGCAAAGGGCCAGCTCAGTGCTCGGGGCTCCTTGGGTTTGCAAGGAGCAGAGCTATGGGCCAGCCAAGGGGTGCAGTGGCCAAAGCTTCCACTGCCATAATAGAACCTTCCTTGTCTCCAGTCAGGGGCAGAGAAGGCAGTGCCAGTTGGTGAACAGAGGAAGCGTGAGAGCAGGAGAAGGGGCACACTTGGTAGGAAACACTCACCCTAGTGTGTGTAAGGGAGGGTTTTGATAGAAGGCATGTCCCCCTGCCCGTGAAGGACCACAAAATTCCATTAAGAACTGAATAATTGAAAAAAAAAAAAAAAGAACTGAATAATTGGAAAGGAGTATGTTAGTGAGACTGAGGCCATTCATCAAATTATCATCATTGTCATCATCGTCATCATCATCAACATCAACATCACTCTTTGTATAAATAGCTGTCTAGGATTGTTCTGTGAAAAATACTGTGCTAAGTGTTTTATAAGTACTACTTCACTTTCATAAATGTAGAAACTAAGGCATCTAAGTGTTCAGTCCCAAGTTATTGCTGTATAGCTTATTTGTTGCAGTTAGATTTTGAACCCATGACCACTGGATGGCCAGGCCTGGGCTTTTAGCCACCACGAGGTTCTGCTTCTGAAATCGGGTTGTGCCAGCCAAACTGAAGGAAGGAACGAAGAAGCTTCTTCTGGAATGGATCTGGGCCTTTCTCAAAATGTAATCATTCTGATTATATTTTATCTTAAGAGGTGCTGAAGGATTTTGTAAGTTCTTCGTATACTTTGGGCAGTAACCCTTTATCACATATGTCACCCCGATTCTGTGGGTTGCTTTTAGTTTTGTTGATTGTTTCCTTTGCTGCACAGAAGCTTTTTATTTTGACATAGTCCTAATATTTTATTTTTGTTTATGTTCCTTCGCCTCAGGGGACCTATCCAGAAAAAAAGTTGCAACAGCCGATGTCAGGGAAGTATTGCCTGTGCTCTCTTCTAGGATTTTTATGGTGTCAGGTCTCACATTTAGGTTTTTAATCCTTTTTTGAATTTATTTTTGTGTGCAGTGTAAGAAGGTGGTCCAGTTTCATTCTTTCGCGTTTAGCTGCCCAGTTTTCCAAACGCCATTTGTTGAAGAGACTTTTCTCCATTGGGTGGTCTTTCCTGCTTTGCCAAAGATCAATTGACCGTATAATTGTGGGTTTATATCTGGGTTTTCTCTTCTGGTCCATGGATCTCTGTGTCTGTTTTTGTGCCAGTACCACACTGTTTTGATCACTACAGCTTTGTAATATAATTTGAAGTCTGGAATGGTGATACCTCCAGCTTTGGTTTTCTTTTTCGAGATTGCTTTGGCTCCTTGGGATCTTTTGTGGTTCCCTACAGATTTTAGGAATGTTTGTTCTAGCTCTATGAAAAACGATGCTGCTATTTTGATAGGGATTGCATTGAGTGTGTAGATTGCTTAATGTGGTATAGACATTTTAACACTATTTGTTCTTCCAATCCCTGAGCATGGAATTTCTTTGTGTCATTTGCAATTTCTTTTGTCACAAAGGGGGAAGAAAATAAAAGGGAGACACAAACCAAGAAGCAGACTCTTAACTATAGAAAAACAATGGTTACCAGAGGGGAGGTGGGTGGGGGGATAGATGGGTAAATAAGTGATGGGGTAAATAAGGAGGGCACGTGTCATGATGAGCACCGGGTGATGTGTGGAATTGTTGACTCGCTGTATCCTATACTGAAACTAATACCACGCTGTATGTTAACTAACTGGAATTAAAATAAAAAACTGAAAAAGAGAACTACTGAAGCAGTCTCCCTGAGTGGGGACCACATCCCATAAATGAGTTAGGTACCCCACGGGACTATCTCGAGACCGCTGCTGAAGGAATATAGGACGCACCATTGTGTCTGACTTGTTGCCAGGGAGGAAGTGTGAGACTGGGGAATGGGAGACCTTTGTGTTCCAAGTTTCTTACTCCTGCCTCAGAAGGCTAATAAAAAGGAAAATTTGCTTTTCCACAGGGCCAGTGGAAGCTTGCCTTGCTGTGGTTCTTGGGCCAATACAGATGGAGCTGCATGGTTCCCATGTTAAACTTTTTGGTTCTACACATTTGTATTCAGTCTTCTTGTGGTTAGACTAACTGCTTTCCCTGAAGAGTGTCCATGCTAGAATGTTTCAAACCCTGTTATTAGCTGTGTGGATATGGCATCTGTAGGAGTCTTATGTTTCATATAGTCTGAGACCATGTCTCTGTGCATATATGCTTAAAATTGTTTTTTTAAAGATTTTTTTATTTATTCATGAGAGACAGAGAGAGAGAGGCAGAGACACAGGCAGAGGCAGAAGCAGGCCCCATGCTGGGAGCCCGACGTGGGACTCGATCCCGGGTCTCCAGGATCACACCCTGGGCCGAAGGCAGGCGCTAAACCACTGAGCCACCCAGGGATCCCCTTAAAATTGTTTTATATCCCTGGTACATTGTTCCTTTTGTCATAATGTAAGAACCACTTTTATCCTGAAAGTTTATTTATTTATTTTTGGCTGAAACTCCAATTAGTTCAATATTATTATAGCTATACCAGTTTTCTTTTGCTACCTATTTGGCCAGTATATTTTTCTTTATCCCTTAATTTCAACATTTCTTTGTTCTGATGTCTTACAAGTATCTATTCTAAAGAGTATAAAGAACAATTTTGCTCTTTTAAATCCAACCTAGAAGTCCTTTGTAATTGGCAAGTTTAGTACACTTATTGGTGATAGATTTATATATTTTTGCCATTTTTGCTCTTCCTGCCTTTTCTGTTTTTTCCTTCCTGTTATCCTTTATATTGGTCAACTTTTCTTGATTACCTCTAGACTTCTAAACTACCTCTGGTGGTTGAGAAGTTAACACATTCCAGTTCTATTCTTTTTAATGGTTACATTAAAAAATCTAACATGCATTCATGCCATAAAAATCAAAGTTTGCTCTATATATCTACATTCCTCATGAATGTCACACCAACCATACAACAATTCACCTCCCATTATTGTAAGTTATTTTTAGTAATGTAGTGATACCTAGTTTTTATATTACTTCTTACAGAATTAGTTAGAGTTCTCCAGAGAAATGGAACATCCAGGTGTGTGTGTGTGTGTGTGTGTGTACATGCATATGTAAATGAATATGTCTGTGTCTATGTATACTGAACTGAAGGTGGTCTATTGGCAGACTTCTCCGTTCTGTGGAAGAGGTCAATTTTTTTTTTTTTTTAAGGCCATCAACTGATTGGGTAAGTCCTATTAACATTATAGAGGACAATTTACTTTACTTAGAGTCTACTGGCTTAAGTATTAATCCCATCCAAAAAAATACCCCAAAGTACCAAAATACAGCTGTGAAGTTTGACCTGGGTACCATGGCCCAGGCAAGCTGACACATCAATTTAATCATCACAATTACCCACATTTGTTGCTAGTTATTGTTATTTTGCATTGTTGGGGATTATTAAAATTTACCACGTTTATCATTTTCCCCCTATATCTAATTCAGTCTTTTTTTTCTAGACTCAGAGTTTTGAGAGAAAGCAACTATCAACTCCAGAATTTTATGCCTAGATAATCCATTATTTGAGAGTCAGACAATGTTAAGGCATTTTTTTTCAGACGTTTCAGAAAGTTTACCCCAATTAGAGGAACTAATTTGGGCTCCCTACATGGAGCCTGCTTCTCCCTCTGCCACTGTCTCTGATTCTCTCTCTGTGTATCTCATGAATAAATAAATTAAAAAAAAATATATTTTTTTAAAGAGCAAGCAACTAAAGGTTCACTTTGAACTGAAGTCCTTGGAAAATTATTCTATGTCTTTAGGCTTTTAATTAATTGAGAATGCTGTTAATTTCTTTGTTTCTTTTTGGTAGAGAATCCATTTTTCTCTCTGCTTTAAGATCTCTATGTCTTGGGTGTTCTACACTTTCACTATAATAAATCTACAGGCAGACATTTTATGTATCAGTGTTTTAAACTCAATATATTTGGCTATAACTAAGGATCATATTTTTTTATCAATTCTGAAAAATTCTGAAAATGTTATTTCATTTGCCCCCTTTCCACTGACTCTCTTCTGAAGGGATTATTGGTTATCCTGGAACTTCTCAAGTCTTCCCTTCATGATTCTTAACCTCTCTTTCATAGTTCACATGTTTTTATCCTTTTGTGTTTCATTTAGGAGTAAGCCCTCATATCTGATTATAGTTCACTTATGCTTTTTTCTGGATACAGTTTGAACCAACAATCGGGCTTTTAACTTCAATGCATTTATTTTTAAATTCTGTGACTCTTAATTTTTTTTTTCAAATCTACCCATTCCTTTTAGATATTGTTTTGTACATTCTTCTTGATTTTGATTTTTCTTTTATATCTCTATTCTTCTAAAAGCACACGTTTCTGTAGTTTCTTCCTAATAGTTTTATGATCTAGAATTCTTAATGTTTAGTGGTATTATTTCTTATATCTGCTTCTCTGGCTCATTCTGAATTGTTTCTTGATAGTGTTGTAATTTGGGGTTATAATAAACTTTAAGCAGGGCTTCACTTACTTTTTTCTGGTCTGTGTTGAAAGTATGTCTCTCAGGAGTGGTTCTGTTTCTGTTTCTAACCAGTTACCTCAGGTTATCATTATTCTTGGGTCTATGTTGTTTCTCAACTGGAGGATTCTGGACCCAGCAGAAAGTATAAATTTGAACCCCAAATCCAAGTGTGGTATGTCTACTATGGTTATGCATTTTCACTTTGACTCACCCAGATCCTAGGCCCAGATAGACAAGCTAGCTTATCATTTCCCTAGCTAGTAGAAGAATTTTTTCTAAAGTGCTCTTGCAGTGTAGGTATGGATCTTTAAAAATTCTAACTTTATGTGAAGGTCTTAATTCTGTTTCCCTCCTGTCCCAGCATAGTTGTCAGAATTTAAGCCCTTTGGCTTCCTGAGGCTGGCAAATCATTACAGGGATTACCACTCTCATTTTTACTTTGCCCTTCACTTTTGGCGCCTAGAGATTTCCTTTGCATGTGTGTGAAATCAGATATGCATTTAAAAGGGGTGTGTGTGTGTGTGTGTGTGTGTGTGTATTCTAAAGCAAGAAGTTTCTGTGGATATTTAGTTACATTGTATTGCTAGAAACAAAATTATAAATTATTTTTGTAAATCTACCACCAACATTTCTCATTGGCCAACACAGCAAGATTATGCCACTGTTCTTGAGGCTTAGCTCTCTTTCCTATAGCTAAGCTTCCCATAGATGACTGTGTTTCTCTCTCTCTCTCTCTCTCTCTCTCTTTCTTCCTTTTTTTTTCAATAAGTCATTGTGTTTTCCAATAAATGGCTGACTTTCGTTCTCAAGGCCATTTATTTTTTTAATTTTTATTTATGCATTTTTTTCACTTCAAGAAGTTAACATGTGGCTTCTAACCAGTAGATCAGTCTTCTACTAGATCTTAAAGTTGATTTCTACTGTAGAAGCCTTTCTCCTGTTCTTTATCTTTTCTATGATTCCTAAAGGTGAGTCAAAAGCGGTTCCTAGTAATGATCTGCTTCCAATTCCTAGAGGATAGTGACTGTGTCCAATTTGGAGCCGTGTCAGTGAACAGCATATGGAATACAGAGGAAATGCATTTTGACATGAATATGATATTCAGCAGCAAGAGAAAAAAACCAAATGCCTTAGAAATCAAAGTTTAGGTTTGTTGTTGCAAAATGTATTTTTATGTGATACTGAAGGTTTATTTTGAATTAATAAGTTATTTCTTTCAGGATCATGCTGTTCAGTAACTGAGCAAGCACAGAAGCCATTGGGGAAATTAGTGAATTCCCCAAGTTTTGGCAGCTATGTGGTTTTGTTGCAATCTTTACTTTTACTACGTTAAACCTCAAGAAACTACTTTGTATATGCTCAGCTCTTCTTCTGTCTGCCAAGAGGAAAGTTTCACAAGCAGAGTAGATGCATATCTACTAAATTATAGCCCAGAGGTTAAAAAGTTCAGAGACTGTTATGTCTAAAGCTCATGTTTTAAATTTGAGAGATAAGTTATCGGTTCCTATAAAATAGGAATATATTCAACACAGTCACGTTCTGATTCTATTTTCTTTCTTCATTTCTCCATGAATTCTCCAGTCACTTCTTCCTGTAGTAGTTGATGGGAAACTTTATTCAAATATTTCTGGAATTCTGGGCAGCCTGGGTGGCTCAGTGGTTTAGTGCTGCCTTCGGCCCAGGGTGTGATCCTAGAGACCCGGGATCGAGTCATACGTCGGGCTCCCTGCATGGAGCCTGCTTCTCCCTCTGCCTGTGTCTCTGCCTCTCTCTTTCTGTGTCTCTCATGAATAAATAAAATCTTTAAAAAAATATTTCTGGAATTCTGTGTTTGTAAACTTCTGTATTTGCTCCATTAGTTTCTCTTACTGTTTAAATGATGTACAAGATGCCCTCTGGTATCTGTTTTTTCTTCCTCCCCCTTCTCCCTCCTCTTTCTTCCCTTCTTTTTGTTCCTTATCTTCATTTTTTCTGTCTTCATTTTAGTTTTTTAGAATAAGAACCCCTGAATTTAGCTTGGCCTGTGGCCATATAACTGGAGACTACATTTCTCTGTGTTTTGCAGCTAGGTGTGGACAATGGGATATGAGTAATAGTGATGCAAGTACCTTCTGATTCATGATTTTGGAGTGGGAATGGCGTGCTAGACAGCCATCTCACTCTCTGTTTTGTGAATCTGATCAACCAAAGGGTATCCCAAAAGTCTTGCAATAGAACACAGGGGAGAAGAAGAAAGACTCAAGGGCTACTGGAGAAAGAAAAGGGCTTTGCAGTCTTTTGTTTTATGTTTTATGCTTTTAAATATTTTTATATACATTTAGATAGCATTTCCTTTTATATATTCTATGTGAAAGAAGTTCTGTGTACTTACATTTTCCATAAGTAGACGATTACTGTGTGGTGTGATAAGGTCTTTAATATAAGTATGAACAAATGTTGCAGGAACAAGGGAGAGGGCAGCCTAGCACAGATTCGTGAATCTAATGAAGGCTTTCTGGAGAAGAATGAGGTTGACCTTGAGCATTGGATAAGTACTGGATAAGCTTATCTAGACATGAACAGAAATTTCACCAAAGACATAGACATGACCAGCAAGCACATGTGAAAATGCTCCGCATCACTGGCCATCAGGGAAATACAAATCCAAACCACAATGAGATCCCACCTCACACCAGTGAGAATGATGAAAATTAACAAGACGGGAAACAACAAATGTTGGAGAAGATGTGGAGAAAGGGGAACCCCTTGGACCGTTGGTGGGAATGTGAACTGGTGCAGCCACTCTGGAAAACTGTGTGGAGGGTCCTCAAAGAGTTAAAAATAGATCTGCCCTATGACCCAGCAATTGCACTGCTGGGGATGTACCCCAAAGATACAGATGCATGAAACGGCAGGACACCTACACCCCAATGTTTATAGCAGCAATGTCCACAATAGCCAAACTGTGGAAGGAGCCTTGGTGTCCATGGAAAGATGAATGGATAAAGAAGCTGTGGTCTGTGTATACAATGGAATATTCCTCAGCCATCAGAAAGGATGAATACCCACCATTTGCTTCAACATGGATGGAACTGGAGGGTATTATGCTGAGTGAAGTAAGTCAATTGGAGAAGGACAACCATTATATGGTTTCACTCATATGGGGAATATAAGAAATAGTGAAAGGGATCATAGGGGAAAGGAGAGAAAATGAATGGGAAATATCAGAGAGGGAGACAAAACATTAGAGACTCCTAACTCTGGGAAAGGAAAAAGGGGTAGTGGAAGGCGAGGTGGGCAGGGGGATGGGGTGACTGGGTGATGGGCTCTGAGTGGGGCACTTGTTGGGATGAGCACTGGGTGTTATACTATATGTTGGCAAATCGAACTCCAATAAAAAAACATACAAAAAAAAGTGAGAAAAAAATAAGTTTATCCAGGAGGTTTATCCAAGTGATTAGCAGGGGCAGTAGTCCAGGAGGAAGGAACATCATAGGAAACACTATGGTGGCGTGAGACAACATGGAGAATTCTGGGAATTGCAAATCGTTCTGATAACAGTGTAGAGTAAGAATTGGGGAGTGGAAAGAAATGGTGTAGGACAGGGAGGGAGCTTTGTATGCCCACGTTAAGACATTTGTGTTTTACGTGAAGTCTATGGAAGGATTGTAAGCTTGCGATGTGATCAGATTTGCGTTTTAGAACGACCACTCTGCTAGCAGTGTGGAAAACATACTGAAGGGCGTCCAAAGACTACATAAAGTTGCAAGACGCCTTTGTGAAAAAAAAGACTTCATTGATTAGAGTCACAACCTAGAGTATGAGATGGCTGTATTGATTTATCAGTTTGCAGTGTTTTCTGTAAGACAAGTGGAGAAGTTGATTTCTTTCTGCTGTATAATCAGAATCTACAGGTTTGCTCCACTTCTGAGAATTTTCCCCAAAGGCCAAACCTTTTCGCTCTGTGTCCTGGAATTCTTGATAAACTGGAATGAAATTTCTCAATGTCTTTATTCTTTTAAGATGGGACTTCATTATGACCTTGCATGTATCTTTCAAGGGTGTTTGGAGGGGAATTGGGAAAGTCTTCACTGCCTATCTTAATGGACTGTTCAACACCATCAACACTGGTTTATATGTCTGCAATCCAAAGTGTTAGTTAAATATTTAATTCCAAGCTTGTCCCTTATTCCTCCAAGAATAGGTCAGTTGTCTAACTTTGGTTTGGAAATAAATGAGGTCACAATTCTGCACATAGTATGATAATTTGCTGACTATGTTTCCTTTAACAAGAAAGACTTTGAGAGTATGAAAGGTAGATGCTTTTAGGAATATCACTTCGTGTTTCATGAGCAGTGAAATTACTCTTATTTATTGAATGTCAGAATTTTATAAGGGAGCAGAGAACCAGATATAACCTGGGCCTATTGCCAAATTGCTCTCTGTAGTTAATATGAAAATCAGTGAACAAGGAGGTCGGATGTGCAGCATAAGCAACAGAAATGTGTTCAGTTTTGGTCACTGGTCATGCAAGTCTGTTATGAGTATATTCAGGGAAAAGTCTGCTTGTGATTTGCTTGTGGTAGAAGTTTAAGGTGAGTCAACAACATTTTTGGTGTATATTAGCTGGCATGAGTAAGAAAACAAATTGGATTTTCTCACAAAAAAGAAATTTTTAAATTAATTATTTTTTTAATTTTAAAGATTTTATTTATTCATGAGAGAGAGAGAGAGAGAGAGAGAAGCAGGCTTCATGCAGGGAGCTTGACGTGGGATGATCCCTGGTCTCCAGGCTCACACCCTGGGCTGAAGGCGGCACTAAACCACTGAGCCACCTGGGAGGCCCATAAAATTTTTTTTAACATGGCTTTGGTTGTTTTCTGAACATCTGCACTCAGGATAAAATTGGGTTGAGTGATCACCCCTCTGTTCTTCACATAGCAAATCATAGGCTGTTTTATATATGTGGGCAACCTAAGAATGCTACCCACCCCAGTAATGTTTTGTGGTCAGCAGATGAGGAGGGACCCTGTGCCTTGGGGATTTAGGTAGGGAAAACTTAGGACATTCACCAGGGGTGTGTTAGCTAGGCCTGGAGACACAAATTCCAAATTTTAAAAGTCATTAGAAAGGGGAAAGTGATAATATATATTTGGAAAACAAAAGGAACCTGCTTGCTGTCCAGCAAACAGAAGAGGGGAGTGCAAAATTGAAGATTACGGAGAGGTCATGATATTTATTAGTTAAACAGAGGAAAACATTAGGGTTTCATTTTTTAAAAATATATTTTATTTATTTATGTGTGTATGTGAGAGAGAGAGTATGAGTGGGAGGAGATACAGAGGGAGAGGGAGAGGGAGAAGGAGACTCCCCACTGAGCAGGGAGCCCAATGTGGGGCTCCATCCCAGGACTCTGAGATCATGACCTGAGCCAAAGGCAAGTGCTTAACAGACTGAGCCACCCAGACACTCCTTCACCCGCCCCCCTTTTTTTGGTTGAGGTCTTAACTGAGTATGTGCTGTGTAGTTCCATTGATTGTGGCAGCCGCTTTCCCTTTCGGGGCTTCCAAGTTATGAAATGTTCCTGGAAGAGCTCCATATTATTTTTTGAGGGTAAGTACAGCCCAAGTTGCCCCATTTAGCACTGGGGTGACATTCTTTACCTGAGAGGCCCCAGTATTTGTGCCCCCCAGATGTACTAGGTGCAGTTTTCAGCTGTGAGTCCTTCCCGTCAGTAACTTCCTGATAAATAGTGTAGAGTTGGGAAAGTGGGAGGGGTAGAGAGATAAGATAGCTTTTCTTCAAGTTTGTGTTCTTTTTTAGTACTTCTCTATGACCATCTTGAATAAGAAGGCTGATTTGCTCATTTGGTTTCAGAACATTAGCTGTTTCCCCATTCTGGGCACAAAGGAAAGGAAATTTTTCTCCTACCACCTAGAGTCCTTTTCTTGAGCTTATGACTAACTTCCTTCCTCCCAGCAACAATTTTGGGTAAAACAAGTTAAATGAACTTTGTATTTTCGGATGGTATTATCGATTAGCTACTGAATCACCACCATTCACTTCTCCCCATTATGGTAAGTTGGTCTTGCCATCATGAAGGCTTTGTTGTAGCATTTTGTAGTGGCAACCTACTGGAGATAGGATAGAGGTGGACAGGTAGGATAGAGATGGACAGTATGCACATATGAGTCTCTGAGGAATGAAGACATGTGGTGGTTGGACTGGTTGTATATTGGATGTACAATATGGTTGTATGGTTGTATATTGGATGTACAATATGGTTGTATGGATGTATATTGGATGTACAATATGGTTGATGGTTGTATATTGGAAAGTGAGTGACTTCTGACAAGTTTGAAATTTGGAACAAGGTTGTGACTGAGAACAGTATCCCCTTAGACTAGTGCAAGCAGACCACTAGCCAATCCTGTGCCTCAAGGGCCCTAGACTTTGGACTGAGTTTCTCTAGCTTTTGAGGGTCACTCTGGTGCTTGGGATAGCTGGAAACATCAGTGCACCAAGGATGCAATCATCCCAAGAGGATTACTCTATTGTCCAGCAGAGCCTTTCCTTTTCTGGTTTGTGTGTAATTGGGCCACCAGAATGGTGCTGACAACATGATGTTGGTTGACTCAAATTGTTTATAGAGACAGAGACTGGCAAGAAACACTCGCCCAAGTCCCAAATACCCTAGGGGTGGCCCTGGCTGGAGACACAAATTTGGAAATAGTTTGTTATTAAAAGTAATGGAACTAGATGAGATCATCTGGGAGTGGAGAGTCGATAGAAAAGGGGTTCACACCAAAAGTCCTTGGGGGTTATGGAATTGGCATGTTGACATTCTTGATTCCTTATGTTGCATACTTTTGATAGAGACCTGCTCCTGCGGTGATGGCAGGTCCCTCTTGTCTGATAGGGGTTTTCTTACACAGATGGGCTGCAGTATAAAAACAAGATCTTCATAGCAAATCCAGGCAGGCACAGAATACCAACTTCATGTGTCTTCTTAGCCAAATGGCTTTGAAGTTTAATTATTTTCCTCTTCATTTAGTGTGGATGGACAAAGCCAATGTAAAAATGACTTACAGAAATAATTATTGAGATAAATCACACTAAGGTATTACTGTTGGGGGAAAGGGGAGAGGTTTTCTAGGGAAAAGAATAGACTGATGAATGTGTATGTGCTTGGGAGGTAGGGTGTGGGTAGGGTGGGGATGATTTTTTCAGCTTTTCCATTCACTTCTACTTTTTTTGGTCCATTCTACTTGTATGGTTTCCTGGAGCCTGGATTTATTATCTGCATGGGCCAAAACAATTGAATAACTAACACTACTTTTGGCTTTGGAGATACAGAACCGGTATTTTTATCTGAATATTTTTTTTGACATTAAGCAGTTCCCCACTCTTCCTTCAATTGTCTGGAAGTTTTAGTTTTGGATCAGAATTATCAACACTTGTCTAAATTCTTTCCTTGACTACTTACATTAAATAAACACCTTCCCATCCTCCTGGTCCCTGACACAGGGACTTCCTGGTCCTGACAAAAGAGTCCTCAATTAAGATTTTACTGATGGTCCTTGAGGCCATAGTTTGGTATAGATTAAACACATAATAGGAGCTGGAGAATGACAATTTTCTTGAATTTACATTCATAAAAGCTGAAAGCATTAAAATAATCATCCTCCCCCATGAGGGCAAAGCCTCTTGAATTAAATAGGTAAAAAATATCTTCCTTGTAGCCAGTGGTTTTGTATGAGACAGAGTTAATTGGAACAGTTTTGGCTTTAAACCTAGTGAATTTGGTGCTCTGGAACAATGCTTGTGGAGTTTCCATGTCAAATAAAGCATTTGCTTCTCATGAACTTACCCTTGGCTTCCTGTGCCAGTAATATTCTAAGCTTTCCAAGATGACATCTGAGCACTTGGGACAGGGAGATTTACTGTATGTGAATGAATCCATGCAGAGTGTCGGGAAACATTAATCAGTCCAGGATTTCCCTCACTGTCCACTGGCTGGGTCACACACACAAAGGATCTAATGGGCCACTCCGAACAGAAAGACAGGCCATAGAAGAAGAGCACAACACCGGGCTGTCTTCTGAAAGAGGAGAGCAAAGCTACTGTGGATTGTATTCTGGGCATGATGACAGGCCTAGGGGAGAGCTTGCTGCTCATTCATCTTCAAAGTCCAGAGTATCATGTTCTTGGACAAAACTGCTTGAAGACAGGAGGGCATAGGAGGGAGTGGACATGGAGGAAGAAAAGGTCTTTGGGGGGATGGGACGGGGTGGACCGGGTCACAGTCACTGTCAGTTTTCTTGTATATTTAGACTGGATTTACTGCCTCTTTGATATGCAGGTTGAACCTGCCCCTCTAGATGGCTAAAGGCTGAGGTAGTCACCTGACCTCCCGGGAGCTGTGGGCACTTCAGGGCTGATCTTGGTGTAAATGGGTAATTAGGTCATCAGGAGTCCATCACCTAGACAGTGTACACCATATGATCTCATAGAATTAAAAGTGTATTCCCCACTCATGTGTCTGGTGCTGCTTTGTTGGTGTGTGAGTGTGTGTGTGTGTGTGTGTGTGTTTAGAAATCTGAGTTACCAATCTATATAGAGCCCATAGGAATTCCAAGCAGCATGAGGATAACCCAATATCTGAGGAAGCTGGAAGAGGAGGCTGTGTGTGTGTATTGGGGTAGGAGGTAGGGAAGGGAGGGGTACAACCTAAGGATTGCAAGTGTTTTTCTGTTTTACAGTTTTGTCTAGGCTAGCCCTGCCATTGTGGGTGAGAGCTTCCTGGATAAGAACGTAAAGTCTCGAGGCAAATAAGCTTGTATTGTTAAAGACATTCTTTTTCCCAAGTGGGCCTTTATTCATTTTTGGATTTTATTCTTGTTGTAATTCTCCAACTAAATTCTTCGGAGTTGAGATATAAGGGAAGATGAAGTAGGAAACATCCAACAGTGAGCTTGGGGAACAGTAGTTTTGCAACATATTAAAAAGGGGACTTCTGGGAATGTTGTTCTGTTGAAATGAATCCAACCTTGTTTGCCTTTACTGAAAACAGGATTTTTTTTCAACAGATCTTTCTCCCTAACTGTTTAGGGGTCCTTTTAAGTGGGTTGAAGTTGTCAGGTTGTGTTTGATTCCTGATTAGTTCTAGAAATCCCGATGGACATTCCACATGGAAAATGTGTAATTTCTGAGTGGGGACTTGGGAATGTAGACACCTTTTTCAGCCAAAGGATCACATCAAACCTGGCTCTGAGAAGCCTGAGACATAAAAACTTAAAAATGATCCCATTTCCTTTATGAAATCTCTAATTTTGGAAAGGACACTTCTTCCCCAGCAGGTGATGGTTGGAAAGCAAGTTTATGGGCCGCAGATTACCATAGGATGGCTTTGAATCATGGTCTGATGAACATGCACCAATGCCTTTCAGCCTCCACTCTCTCAGCTGTAAAGCAGGGGTTACGGTACCTTCTTTGCTGCGTCATTGTGAGGATGAAATAAGATAATGACAGCAAGAGAGAGACTGGATAGTGAAAGGCTAGGGCCATGGACTCTGTCCTGCCCCCTATTATCTGTATCATGGGGAACCTCGGCCAAATCACCTACTCCTCTACTGCCTCCCCCTTTCACCTGTAAAGTGCTGACAATAGTACCTACTCCATAGACTTTTAGGAATAATTGAGATAATAGATGCAGAATACTCAGAAAATTGATTCATTGTAAGACTGGGATTGCTCTTAAAATGATCTTTACGGAGTGTTCAATACAGGATAGCTGCTAGAATTATTATTAAGCAGAGAGGTTGGGTAACTCTTTTGCTCATTTGGGTCACAATGGCCATTTCCCAAAGGCCTCCTTTTGCTCAGAATTTCCACCAAATCAGTCATGGATTTTTCCCCATCCTTTGATCCAGATCACTGCATCTTGTGTTTAAGTGACCTCACTCCCTCCTCCAGATGATTGGCAGTGGCCCCTGCCTTCCTTTCCAGGATCATAGAGCAATTGTCCTTTTGGTGTCCCACCTCTAAGCTTATAGACAATAAACTCCATTCAGCTATGAAGCCACACATTGTTGGGATGTATTTCTCCCTATCCTGTCCTTCCCTCCCCTGGACTTCCTGTTTGTCTCCTTATCATTTTTACAGTGCCTCCGCCTAATAAGTGGGTTCAGAAGGCAGCCCTGCCAGGATTTCCAATGCTCTATTTTGTAGGTAACACACAAAGCATAATTAGAGCGAGGCTGGCAAACAAAATCCTCCACTCATTGATTGTGCCCGATGAGTGGTCCTCAAGTACCAACCATGTGTTTCAGTACTTTAAACTGTCACTTCTTCAAACACTCTATTCCTTTGGCCATATTACCTTTAGTATATTAGGAGCTATTATAGGAACTTAGAGGAAATGGAGCCTTTCTTCCTGGTTTCAGAACCACCTAGAAGTAAAACCAAGGAAGGATGATGGCTTATATCTTCCTCTCTCCCAGACAGACTCTGGAAATTCTAGTCGTTCGGGAAGAAAACCTGAGGTGCAAAGGAGTTAATGTACTAGGTAACACTGGGTAAATGCATTTTTTAAATTTTGAGGGAGGGGGTCTTCTCATTTCCTCAATTTGCTTTGGGAAATAATGGGAACATCTAGAAAGGAAAATGTTGTTCACATGTGGAAAATGAAAACACCTTATATTGGTGAAGCACAGGTTATTCACTGGGGGTTTAGGCAAATTACTTAATACCTGTGAACTTTATTTTTCACTGATAAAGCGCTGATGATAGTACTTACTCCATAGACTTGTTAGGAATAAATGAGATAGTAAATGCAGAATTGTATCTTTTCGTTGTATCATTTTCATTGACAAAATGAGAATAATAGTATCTACCCAGCTTACTTTTTGAGAAATAAAGTATAATATATATATAGTTTTATGTCTCTATGTAGATATATATTACTCTATATGTAGATAATAATTTGTATCTCTACATAGATATATATTTATAGACATTACATATCTATCTACTTTAGACACTGTAAAGTCTCATTTAAGGAATTATATTTCTTGAAGTGCCCTCTCATACATAACATGTTTTGTTCTCTCTTATTTGTTTATTCAACAATTATCTACTGAGGGGTGGCCATGAACAAGGGACTGTGCAAAGTACTTGGGCCACTAATATGACCTTCTAAGAGCTCATGGCTTAGTGTTTTTATGTGTGCGTGTGTGAGGGGGAGAGATACAGATGGGTAAAGAAGCACTTGAATACTAAGAAAATACAGAGTGTTGGGCTTTTCTCAATGATCCCAACTCATAGGTTGAGAAAACTCGAGGCACTACAGACTGGAGCTGATTTTGAGCAGATCCCCTGACTATTAGTATGTTTTTCTATACGGGCTCATGTTCTCTCATGAGTTTGAGGCACACTGAAGACTCAGGACAGTGGCTAGCTGCGATAAGTCTGGACTGGGTGGGGGCTGGGGGGTAGAGTGCTTCTTCCATAAATATATCCAGGAGAGTTCTCCAGCCTGTCCCACAAAGAAAACAGCTGGGAAGTACTGAGCAACCGGATCTCCAGGGGGCACTTCTGGCCTGACCAGCAGAGGAAAAACATCATAAAATAGTTCCTTGTTTCCAGGGATAGTGACTCTCTACTAAGGTTGTTCTGAAGGGCCTGGGGGAAATGCCTCTTCAGGTGTCTTGAAGGAAGCAGATCCTCTGGGGAGGCAGAGTTGGCTTCTGAGTTGTTTCCTGGTCTCCGGGACAGTTGAAATTCACCCTATACGGTTATTTTTGTTATTAATTGTAGGTATGTTACAGCTTTTTCACCTGTAAAATTAGCTCAGTAATTATTTGCCTCAAAGTCTCATTATCTCATCCAGAAAAGTCATTTAAAAACTGAGCCGTTCATTTATAGGTCCATAATTACACTTTGATAGCATTCTTTACTTAAAATGTTTATCATCATAGTAGACGTTAGAAATGTTGAGACTCTTCCATTTATCAACAAGCAAGACAAAGCATGCAACCAACTCACAGTTTAGCTTCTGCATTAAATTCCCTCAGCTTGGGACGCCTGGGTGGCTCAGCAGTTGAGCTTCTGCCTTTGGCCCAGGGCGGGATCCTGGGGTCCTGGGATTGAGTCCCATGTTGAGTTCCCTGCAGGGAGCCTGCTTCTCCCTCTGCCTGTGTCTGTGCCTCTCATGAATAAATAAATAAATAAAATTTTAAATAAATAAATAAATTCCCTCAGCTTGAAATCTATAGTGGTTCTGTTTTTCTTGACTGGACTCTGAACTAAAACAGACTTCCAGACCCCCAATAATGAGGTTTACGCTTTTTTCCCTCCTTTTTGCTCTCACTGGGATTTTCTACTGAAGTCTTGTCTTGTCTTGTCTTGCTTGCTTGCTTTTTATTTCATTTTTTAAAGATTTTATTTATTTGTTCATTAGAGACACACAGAGACACAGAGACAGAGAGAAAGGCAGAGACACAGGCAGGGGGAGAAGCAGGATCCATGCAGGGAGCCCGATGTGGGACTTGATCACGTCCTGGGCCAAGGGCAGGCACTAAACCACTGAGCCACCCAGGGATCCCCCCAAGTCTTTTCAAGTGATTTACTTGTCTTTTCTTTTTAAGATTTTATTTATTTGAGAGAGAGAGTGAGAGCATGAGATTGGGGGGGGCGGGGTGCAAAGGGAGAGGAAGAAGCAGACCCCTGGCTGAGCAGTGGGCCTGACTTGGGGCCCCATCCCAGGACCTGAGGTGAAGGCAACACTTAAAGGACTGAGCCACCCAGGTGCCCCTTGCTCGTCTATTCTTGAGACCTATCTTCCCTACCTTGCTGTTAGTGGTAAATGTGGCTGCTTACAGGGCCCAGCTTGAGAGACGTCTTTTTTGTAGTTTGGCTGATTTCTTCTATGTGGCTTTATCTCTTCTTTGTCTTTCTTCTCA
The DNA here is from genome assembly GCF_003254725.2 of Canis lupus dingo. Lineage (NCBI taxonomy): Eukaryota > Metazoa > Chordata > Mammalia > Carnivora > Canidae > Canis > Canis lupus. The sequence continues at coordinate 24,949,707 of NC_064245.1, read as the reverse complement.
TCTCTCTCCCTTTCTTGCTTGCTTCCTTCCTCCTCTTCATAGGTTCCTAATATTTATGTCATTCTTATGTCTCCTATGCTTGCATGCCTTATGTAGAATAAAGAATTTTCTTTATTCTTGTCCGACTCCATGTGTCAGCTTGGACTAGAAGACCAAGTATACCTCAGTCTGCCCTGCCTATTCACTGCCAGGTGGGTAGAGAATAGCAGATACATTCTCAAGTGGGGACAGAAAAAACTAACAATTTGGGGGGAAAAAATCAACAGAAAATTTCAAAATAACTTCATCACATTTCTATTATGGAAGTGTACATATATGTATATGTACACACAGACACAAACACACATGTATTTTAGGTAGGACATAGGAAATGTAGAGGAATTTTAAAAGATCACTTAGAGACAACTAAATGTTTTACTTCTCATTCTTTTTATGGTTTTGTGCATATATGTGTATTTTATATAATTATGATAATACACTTTGTATATTGCTTTTTTCACTTAACATGACAACAGAATTGTCTATTTTCATGCATTATTTAATTTATTTTTAATTTTTTAATTTTTTAAAAGATTGTATTTATTTATTCATAAGATACAGAGAGGGATAGAGACACAGGCAGAGGCAGAAGCAGGCTCCATGCAGGGAGCCGGACGTGGGACTCGATCCCGGGACCCCAGGGTCATGCCCTGAGCCAAAAGCAGACACTCAACCGCTGAGCCACCCAGGCGCCCTCATGCATTATTTAAATGTAATTTTAAAATGAAGGTATAACTAACCATTGAGATTTTTTGAGGGATACTTGCATTTTTTTAAACTACCCTTTTTTATTAAACATTTAGTTTTTTATGTAGTAAGTGCCATTATTGTTAATATCATAATGAACATCTTTGGCTATAAAGAAGTTTTTATGTTTTGGATTATGTCTTCAGTGTGGCTTCCGAGATGTGAGGTACTGGCTAAAGTGTAGAACATTATGATCCAAGAAATGAAACTTGGAGAACAGAATGTGATTCATTCCTTTAAGTCTGTCCAACATGAGCCTATGTTAAAACATGTTGAATAGTGCTGCAGCCAGACTGCCTGTGTCCACATCCTGGCTCCACCCCTCTCTGTGTGACTTTGGCTAAGTCACTAACTTCTGTGTCCCTCCGTTTCCTTATCTGTAAAGCCCTTGTAGAGCTGTTATGAGGTTTAAATGAGCTAATTTCTAGAAAGTGCTTAGAATGTTGTCTGACACATAGTGAGCACTATATAAATATTAGCTATTACTGTTATTAATAATATCAAACGGGAACTATAAACAAGTTGTGAATTTCTCAGAGTGCCTGGTTCTGGTAGATAAATCCAAGAGAGGAATACTGGAGCCATGGAAAGTACAGAGGGAAACCTTTCGAATAACAAGATAGGGGGATAGATTAGCTGGTTGATGGAGACAGAGTCAAAATATTTTGTGTTTGTGGAGGGCTTCACAGTTTACAGTCTTCTGATATTGGTACTCACCGCCCCCTCCCCCACCATCACACATTATGTCTGTGAGGCACAGGTCATATTAGTTCTATCTGATGGATAAGGAAACTGAGGCTTAGAATTAGGAACTGGTTAATCAAGAGTCCATAGACAGTAAGTGGAAGAGCCAGGTCTTGGCTTTACATCTTCCCCTCCTTACTGTAACAGTTGATTACAACACAGAATCAGAGTCTAGATAACTGAATGTGAATGGATTCATACAAATTCTGGAATAATGGAATAAATGGAAGAGGTAATTTTAAGATAAATAATAGAAAGTTTTACAATCTGCTTACCTATAAAAGTGGAAGGTGCTGAATTTATAAATAAATTCCTCAAAGAATAAATTCTGGAGGAAATTCCATAAACAACATCAAAACACTTCAAGGGAAGAATTAATTCTCTTTAAATCTTTTGTGTGACAGCCATAACATGAGGTCAGCTCACACTAATTTCTCACAGCAAAAGTTGGTGCTCCTAACCCTTTCATAGGTGTCAAGGATCTTTCACACCTGATGTGTTTTTTTGCTAAATTAGACACAGACCAGAGAATTCGTATTAATTACTAAAACTTTGAAACTAAACTTCTTTACATCTTTTTGGGAATATCAGCAAGAAGGAAGAGCATAATAGTGATTTAATTCATTAATTTGTTTCATTAACATTCACAAGCCACTTTCTGGAGGGTGAGGCAGAGAGTATCTAATGAAAAACTAAAGGTGCTTAGTGATGAAATTTTCTGGGCAGTGAACCAGTGCATCTTTCCAGATTATGAATAACGAGGCTGTGGTAGGTAACACTGTAGCAAGTCTATGCCTCCTTGTGTCTTTATGGAAGAACTTAAAAAATGAAGTTTTGGGGGTGAACACAAAGTTTTCATTTGGTTTCATTTTACTGAAACCAACTTAATTCTGATGTGACCTTTCCAGTACTGAAACACTGCTCCCCTGCATGGCCTCAGAGTGGCACATTGTCCATCTGTGTTGTATTAGAAGGCAAGACCAACATTTTTTGGCTTCATGTTCATGGTGGCTTAATTTTCAACAGAAAGGGAAGATTTAAACAAAAGATTTCTTGTAAGGAGAGCCTTTTCTTCTTTATTGTTAAATATTATCAAAATATAAGCTTTTCCTCAAGTTGGTATCATTGCACTACCACCCTTAATAAAAAGAAAACAGAATAGAAAATCTAAATAGTCCTATGCCTATTAAAGAAATTGAATTTGTAATGAAAAACCTTCCCATAAAGAAAAGGAAACAGGACATGACTTGATGAATTAACATTTTGCTTTTAGAAACTGGTTTGTGTATTTTGGCAGTTAAATCAAATTCTGCTCCACTTTGGAACAAAATGAAGGTTCATGTAATGACGGCTCAGTGAAGGTGCGGACACTTAACTGATGGGAGACACTGCCTGTGGCGCTTTCACCAAGGCTCCTCTTTCACACCTAGCCTTCACATGACTACGTGGTCAGCTAAAGGTGGTTTTGTCTTTTTTTGCCTTAAAAAAATATATTAAATTGAATGATCACTTTAGTGGGTGAGAAAACAGTTCAAGTGTCCTCAGGAAAAAAATGGCTAATGCAAAGACAAACAAGGGAGAGCAAAACTGTGACTAGGCCTGTGAGTTCTGACCCTCGTTGCATGTGAAGTTCACAAAGAGCTGAGTTTGCATGCACTGGCTTCAGAAAAGCCACTTCCAACACTCTTCACCTCAATTTCATCCTTTATCCCTGTCCTGAAGACATCCAGATTTGTAGTTAGTTTTTGAGTCTTTTTCTCAAGATTCATCTTCCTGGTGCATGTGTTTTATCTAGTTGTCATGACAGACTTTAAGATGACGATGTCCAAAACTGAAGTTTTTGTTTCCACCTACAAGTTTTCATCTACTTGGTAATAGTGTCCTAATTGTTCCAGTAGTTCAATTTGGAAATCTAGGCCTTGGCCCAGCCATCTCCTTAGCCACCGGCCTGCCAGTTGTTAGGAAAAGTAGGATGGACTTGCATCTGCAGATTCTTGACATCTGTTATGGATAGATTCCTTAGACTTCTAGGACCTGCAAGTCTTCAAATACACTTCAGCTTCAAGTATTATTATCTCATAAAATGTAGCAAAATTTAACTTTATGCTACTAAAGACAAGAAAATAAAAAGGTGCACTGAGGGGAAAACGTGGGGCAATTCACTGGTCCCACTCACTGGCTAAACTGCTCCTTCCAACAAAATGTAGCACAGTTACCAACCTAGCAGAATGGCACAGTACAGGGAACCCTTGCGGATTTAACTCTCTTGGCTTGGCTATATGCCATGGCCGTGAAGATCCACAATGTTTATTGATTTTGTTAGGTCAGCAGGACAAAAACGTTTCATGAGATGACTCCAGCCAGCATGAGAACTGTTCAACAGGGAGGGATTAAACTTCGGTGACAGTGGAAAAGACCACTTAGCTTGTGCGAGAATACACATAGGAAACATATGATGTAATGGAAATGGGATGTGGAAAACACAGGAGCACATACAGATATTTCTGTGAAGGCTAATGGAGTCGCTTCAGTTTTTTCACTTGTATCATAGTGCTTTTAGGGGAGACATATATGCAAGAGGTGCACTGGTGAATATGGGACTCTTGAATGTCTAAGCATGTATTCTCTATGAGTGGTAAGGGCCTACAGAACTATAAGTCACGAATCTTTAAGGTTGCTTACAAATATTTAAGAACTATGATATTTGAAAAGAAATGTGTATACATCCATGTATCCATAATATACATGTATATGCTTATTTATGTATGTATATATACAGACACACATAGATGTACATATACACATAAATAAAGGCATCTGAATTTCCTTGATATATATATTTTTGGTACCCTGTGTATTGTTGATGAGAATTCTCACTCCTGCAATTTCTGACGTGTATCAATCCTGATGTGAAACAACTAAATTAATCCCTGGCCTCTGTGTAAGTCTCCCAACAATTGTAGTTGTTTATTTTTCCTGTTAGAAATTGAATTTAGCCTCCCCAGCATATTTCATAAAAATCTGCAGATGGTAACTGCTTTCTGGGTGAGTTGCGTTGGGCTTGAACCTATGACCTATGTGGTAAAAGCTCTTTTCTCAGTCTCTGGATGTATCTAGTTGCCTGGTTACAATCTCAAATTTGGAAAAAAAAATGTCTTAAAAGTAGTTCTGTGGATTGTCCTGATCATCAAATTGGTATGTCCAAGTATAAAATTAATCTATACAGCAACTGTGCTCAAAAGTGTCTTTTTACCCCTAATGTTTTAGAACATTTTTAAAAAGCAAGTTTTAGGGTAGGAGTCAAGAAGTTGGCAAGTATGACTTTCCAAATGTTGTGTAAAGGGCCGTTTACTTGGTAGGAGGGATAGATTCTTTTGGTCTAGATATTTTATCCAAGTGCTGTTCTTCATAAACAATCAAAAGTTTATTGTTCAGGGAACTAAGATCCCCAACAGCATGGAGTAGCTCTAAATAATAGAATTTACTGAGAATTTCAAGCTACTGTAAAATCTCTGTGTCCTCTAAAAATGGAAATAAGAAAAAATTAGTGTGATGGTGGTCTTTAAATATTTACCCTTTGGTCTGAGCATTTCCCATAGGAATAAAGAAAAAACAAACACAGGAAGACTTATTTTCTATGGCTTGTCAATATGGATATCAGAAGCTTGATTGATTTTTGTGGGGATCAATGAGGTCATGCGTAAAAGGCTGATGGATTCCTAGACCTTGTTGCTTTAACTTTATGTAAACTAGGCCATATTCTTCCCCAGAAGCCGTAGTCTGGTTACAATTCAAGGACTCTGTAATTGACTCATGACCCAACACTCTTTCTGCTGGAAAATTGAGCTCTTCCTTTTTTCTGTGGAGAAAGCATTCAGGAATTATTAACTTGGGTAGATACACTGAACAATAACTCTCCTCAATCCAGTCTGTCCTTTTTGTGCTGCTACCACTGCTTGCCCATAGTGTCAGTTCTGGCAGCGTTTCCTTCACGGCAACGTTCCATCCAATTAGGGTCACCCCTGAGTCTATTATCTCCACTTCTCTCACTCTCAAGGACTCATCCCCCTCCGGTGGCCCTGCTATCCGATCCGTCTGAAGATCTGTAGACTCTATCTCCGGTATGGATTCTGACTGGTTTTTTTTTTTTAAATTTTATTTATTTATGATAGTCACAGAGAGAGAGAGAGAGAGAGAGAGAGAGAGGCAGAGACATAGGCCGAGGGAGAAGCAGGCTCCATGCACCGGGAGCCCGACGTGGGACTCGATCCCGGGTCTCCAGGATCGCGCCCTGGGCCAAAGGCAGGCGCTAAACCGCTGTGCCACCCAGGGATCCCTATTTTCTGTTCTTACTCTGTTCCAACCCTTTGTCACTTCCAGTCTAGGGTATGTCATCAGCCTCCTACTTGAACTATATGACATTAGGTTCTTAATCCTTCAACTGTTTTTATTTTCATCATATGTATTCCCTATGTAAATGTAAAAAACCTTTAACATTCCACAACTTTCTTTCTTTCTTTCTTTCTTTCTTTCTTTCTTTCTTTCTTTCTTTCTTTCTTTCTTTCTTCCTTCCTTCCTTCCTTTCTTCTTTCTTTCTTTCTTTCTTTCTTTCTTTCTTTCTTTCTTTCTTCTTTCTTTCTTTCTCTTTCTTTCTTCTTCTTTCTTTCTTTCTTTCTTTCTTTCTTTCTTTCTTTCTTTCTTCTTTCTTTCTTTCTTCTTCTTCTTTCTAATATTTTATTTATTTATTCATGACAAACACACACACACAGAGAGAGGCAGAGACACAGGCAGAGGGAGAAGCAGGCTCCATGCAGTGAGCCTTATGTGGGACTTCATCCCGGGATGCCAGGATCACGTCCCGGGCTGAAGGCAGGCACTAAACTGCTGAGCCACCCAGGCTGCCCCACAATTCTTTTTTTAAAAAAAGATTTTATTTATTTATTTGAGAGAGAGAGAGAGAGAGCACATGAGAGCAGTGGAGGAGTAGAGGGAGAGGACAAGTAGTCTCCATGTTGAGCTTGGAGCCCAAAGTGGGGCTTGATCCCAGGACCCTGAGATCATGACCTGAGTGGAAACCAAGAGCCGGACGCTTACCTGACTGAGCCACCCAGGTGCCCCAAACATTCCCATTCCAAAAAGGAATTTATTAAAATACTAGTAAAAATGTTAAAACAACATTAAAAAAAAGAAGAAGAAAAGAAATCACACTTAGTTAACACCCTAATAGGAACTATCTTTCCTTTCTTAATATTCTTGTTTCAACCTATTCATACATGGAATATTCTTACATGGCCTTAGTAAGTGTGTGTACAATTCTCTGTGTTCCACATTTTTACTTTGTATTTCATAAACCGTTTCATGTTATTCCATAGTTTCCCTATTTTGTTTTTAATGGTTATATAATGTTCCATTGATTATGTGCCATAATTAAATCCAATAACAGAAGAGTGCTTGGACTATTTCCAGTTTTTTGTTAATGTAATGGCTATGAATATTATTGTACAAATGACTTTTTTCTTTTCAGTTATTTCTTTTGGAGAAATTCCAAGTCATAGAATTAATGGGCCAAAGGTTGTGATCAATTTATATATATACATACACATAGTGTGTGTGTGTGTGTTACTAAATCCTAAATCCCCCTCCAAAAGGCTTATACAAATTTTCATTGCTATAAGCCATGTATAAATACTATTATTTTCCTGGTATTTGCCTGGATTAGGTTTCTTCTTTTGTAAAATTTTGGTTAATTTAACTGCTTTATTATTGTTTTCATTTGTGGTTTTATTTCTTATTGCAAATTATAAAGTTTAATGTGTTTCCATATATTTGGTTCTTATTTGTATTTTCCCCTGTGTGAATTCACTGTTCACACCTTTTGGCTATTTATTAATAAAAGTCTTGCTGTTTTGTATTTATATTAACCCTTTCTTGAGCTTAACTTTTGCTACATTTGTCTACTTCTGTCTTTTCCCCACTGTGGCCTCACTTCATCTTTCAGCCTCATTGACAAGGGCCCAACAATCACTCATCAGATCAGCTTTATTGTTGACTCACTTCTATCAGGTGATGTGATAGACAGGTTGATGTTTATTCTTACTGCTGTGCCTTTTGCAATCTTATTTCATTTGATTTAAGTGAAGTAAATTCCCACCCCCTTTCCAAGTCCTTTTATACCCATAAAGTCCCAGATAATGACTACTTCACTGACTTCACTCTCCTGATTTCTCTTCTTTTGCAATCATCTAGAGCAAGACAGCACTTAGAGTGATCAGATGTTAGATTTGGGACTTAGAAGGGATCTCTATAAAAGCGATTCGTAATCTTAATTGATATTCCCACTTTCTGCTCTCACACTCTAATGTCAGCTCACTCATAACTTCTCTCCCAGAGCCTTGGGTTAACTAAAATGAGGTAAAAAAGTGTGGAGGGAGTGACCAGTCAAGTGTGATCTTGCAGTGATGCACTTAGGTTTTGTTGGTTTTTAAATTATTTTATGATAAGTGTTATATACCCACTATCACAAAAGAAATAGATTTGTGATATATGTTTCACAATTTATATGACTCATTTAATGTGGTAACAATGTATTTCCAATAGGTAAAACACAATTTTTCTCCTCTGGAAAATGAATATATATCATTGGGATCTTACGGGAGTCAATGTTGACATGTGGCATTATACCTTTTTGTCACCATTTCACAGCTCCAACTTCTTCGATTAATCTTTGTAGGTCATGATTTCTAGTCTTCACTCTCCCCATCCTCTTTTGAATGTTCTGTGCTGAGCTGTCCCCCTTAACCCATTTAAATGACATCTTTAAATAGTGGCACCTCCAAACTGAGGAAACTCTTCTAGACACAATTGGAGTAGAATAGACCCTGAAATTATTCTTCCTCCTAAATTATTCTTCAGAACAGCTCGACCAGCATTTGTTGAACACTCTGTCTTTATGCTCGATACTGTTGTTTACTTGGGTCTCATGTGTTACTTGGACCTCACACATTGGATTGCAACCACTTTGATGATATTAAAACAGTGATGGTGTTTCTCCCATATTTCCTATTGTCTACAGGGCTGAGGACATAAAAAGTTCTTGATAAATACTTCCCCATAACTTGCTAATTCCTTTGAAGTTGTTGGGAGATCTTTTAGAAATTGTTCTGGAAGGACTGACCTGAGATGGCACATTGATTTTTTAAGAGATGTGGTCACCCAGAAAAGCCTGATCCTTATTTTCCCAAGAGTAGAACAAGAAAAGGAAGGAGGGTGTAGAAGGAAATTGAGGAGAAAGTCAAATGAAAATGAACCATTTTTAAACATAGCCTTTGACTTTTCAATGTCAAAAAACAATCTGTAAAAAGGACTCAGCACATCTTAAAAAACGAAAATTTCCTTTTTTTTTTTTAAACATTTTATTTATTTATTCATGAGAGACACACAGAGGGAGAGAGGCAGAGACACAGGCAGAGGGAGAAGCAGGCTCCATGCAGGGAGCCTGACGTGGGACTTGATCCCGGGTCTCCAGGATCACGCCCTGGGCCGAAGGGGGTGCTAAACCCCTGAGCCACCCAGGCTGCTCTTAAAAAATAAAAATTTCCTGAAAGTGTCAACATCAGCTTTATTCATGTAAAAGCCTCTTTTCTCATAGTACATCCTGTCATTTATAGTATGGTATGCCGTTTATAGTTCTACAAAGAGCATAGACGAGAAAACCTACAAAGATCTCCCCTGGAGCATTTTAGCAAAGGGAAAAAGCCAAATTATGAGAAGCAAATGGAAGATTTTTAGGTTAGTGAAACCTGACGTCTGGCCCTCTCATTTAACACTTGAGTCTGAGACCCAGAGAAGTAAAATGACTTGACAAAATCATATAATTAGTGAGAAGGTCGGAAATAACAGGATAAAGGAGCAATAACATTCATATAGGTGTTTTTATTTTGAACATTTTTAAAACAAATTCTTATTTTACAATAAAGAATGATAGTTAATGTAAAACAATTTAAAATTCATTCATATCAATATCTCTTTGTTAAAAATGTTCCAGCTATGAATGCTGGGAAGACCTCAAGGCCATTTATCAGATCAAGTTATTAATGTGTGTTGAGGATCCGTAGGGTCACTTGACCTTCACCACTGTACCTCCAGGGACAAATAAAGCTGATACTAATGGCTTGTAAACACAAGCGGCCACGCACTATTGCTTAATAATTTACAGCCTTAATTGGAAACTAGTCTTTAATACACTTTAATTGTGAATAATAATTGGCTAGCTTTTTACAAGTTGGAGAGAGCACTCAAGTATAACTAGGTAAGCATTTAGAGAATAGTCATTTTATTCCATAGGATTGTAGAAGTTGAAGCAAATGATTATCACTTAGCCTGAGCTGCTGGGTTTTCCTTTTCAGAACATGATAGGCCTTTTCATCTTCCTATGGAATTGGCTTTCTCTCAGCTTCCAAAATAAATTTCAGAATATGGATTAATTAGGTAGATTCTGGATGAATCAAGCAGAATAAACCAAAAAATATGAGAGGATTTTTGGCTTTTTGAGAGAGTTTTCAGTCAGATGTAGTAGCTGTACATGTATTATTTGCTCTATTTGCTGTTCCATATTAATGCTGGGGATTTTGCTTTTTGAAATTAAAATTGAATTCATAAAGAACAAAAGAATTATATATATATATATATATATATATATTTTTTTTTTTTTTAGAGAGAGAGAGAGAAAATGGGAGTTGGTGGAGAGAAAGGGAGAGAGAGAGAGAGAATATTAAGCAGGCTCTACACCCAGTGCAGAGCCCCAACACAGGGCTCAATATTACGGCCCTGAGATCATGACCTGAGCCAAAACCAAGAGTTGGATACTTAACGGACTAAGCCACCCAGGGATCCCAAAAGAACTACTTTTTAATAGGTTTGCTGATGCTTTTCAGACCCTCTTTCTGGATAACAGTGATTAAAGTGGTCTGATATACTTGGAAGGGAGAGAGTGGTAGACTGGGGCACAGTCCCTCCTCATTCTGCTTCCTGCCTCAACTTGTACTAATTTTCTCACCAATTATTATTATTTTTTATTTATTTGAGAGAGCATGAGAGAGAGAGAGAGAGAGAGAGAGAGAGAATGAGCACGGGGTAGGGGTAGAGGGAGAAGCAGACTCCCTGCTGAGCAGGGAGCCTGATGAGGGACTCTATCCCAGGACCCTGGAATCATGACCACAGGCAGATGCCTGACTGAGCCACCCAGGTGTCCCTAATTTTCTCACCAATTAAGTAGAGCACTTATGCTGACATTCTAGGGTTCTCTGACACATTGGAAGACCCAATTCATTCCGTGTAGGCAGGTAGCCAGGGTCTAGACCCCAAACATCTGTATTCTCAGATTCCAAATCTTAGGGTATAGTAGTCTGTGAATAGCTGAGCTCCTCACTTCCTGAACCTTACAGGGAGGGAGGATATTCTGGTTCCATTGGTTCTTTGGAGGATGGCTTTCTCTGATATCTCAATTTCTTGGTCCTTGAGATGCCAAATACTAGACGCTGTCTTTGTCTTTTTAGCCTTCTATCCCAAAAAAGTAAATATATTTTCTTTTTTAGTTTAATCATCGAGTTACATGATGGAGATAGAAATATAAGTTGAACATGTTTTTTTGTTTCCAAAAGTTATAATTAGGAATTTACACAATCCTCAAAAGCAAATTTTAAAGCTAAGTTAAGGGAAGGATAAGTTCTTTATTTTTTAATCATGCTTTTGCATTTTTTTCTCTCATTGGTTTTCCATGGCTAATGTCTCCTGCTGTTTTAGCTTCTTCCTTTCTCCAGATCTCATTTGTCAGACAAAGACAAACCTGGTGTCGTACTCCACTTATATATGCATTTCGTGTTGTTAGAAGAACTTAAACAACTGTCACTGATAGCTGGAGAAAGGGGAATGTTTCCAAGCATATTGTTAGCAGTTAATTAGAACAGGTTTTGTTTTTAGTCTAAGAAAGGCTCTGGAAAGTTACCCTATGCTTTTGATTTGAAATTATGTATGTAGAAAGTGCATCATTGCTCTAAAGCAGATGTTATTGGAAGAAAGCAGCTTCATACAAGTAATGAAGATATTTTGTCATTTAGGTTTCACTTCCATGGCTCCATTAAAAAGGATTCTATTTCAGCTGTGTCTCCCTGCCAGTGTACACTTCCTAGCAGTGGCAGTCCAAATAAGGTCAATATGCCTTGAGTATGAGGCTAGAGAGAGATGAGGAGGTAATGAGGCAAGTGTTGGAGTCCCAGGTTCCAAGCTTAAACAGGAGACATTTATTTTCTCACACTGTGTAGACTGGAAGTCAAAGATCAAGGTGCTAGCACAGTGGTCTCTGGTGAGGCCCTTCCTTCTGGCTCACAGACAGCTGCCTTCCTGCCATGTCAAGTGGCCTTTTCTCTGGGCACACACACTCTTGGTATGTCTCTCTCTTCATATCAGGATCATATGAGATGGGAGCCCCACCCGTATGACCTCACTTAACTTTACCTCCTTAAAGGATCTGTCTTCAAATAGTCATACTGGGGGTTAGGGTTTCCACCATATGGATTTGGGGTGGGAGGCATAGTTCACTCCCTAACAGGGATCTACACAGCCAACATCCCTTCACAGTTACCATGGCTCTGTCAATCAGTTATAACCTGGTTCTGGAGTAACAACTAAACTTTCTTACTGTGTTGAAAAACCAAACCTTGGGATATTACCTTACCTATCTGGGGGACTGAGGCTAGGCAGCCACTGGAAAGTTCAGGAAAATCTTCAGGGTTGAAGAAATTCTGTTTGAATTAGAAATCCTTACTCATTTCCTGACACCTGTGAGTCAGGAAGAAGAGAGGGAACCTTACCAAGTGGCCATCTTGGTGGAAGGGAGCATTCCAGTATAACTACTCAGAGCATGATAAGCTGTTCATCCAGTTCACCATGTTACTTTTTTCCTATTTGTCCTTAGCCAGGACATATGTTAATATCAAATGAGGTCTTTCATTGACACCAAGTTTCGTGGGTGACCGATCACCTCATTGAGGATGAATTTAGGATTCAGTAGTTCATTTTAGAAATAGGTGGTGGGAAATTAATGTCTTCTTTAAAATATGTGGCAGCTAATTTATTTGAATCATTATAGCTCACTGAGCATATACGTCAAGGTCTCCTACAGTCAAGATGTTAGATGTTGCTAATCAGTCTTTTGACATTTGAGAGATGAAGGCAGTCAATTTATATTTGATGATGATTACTTCAAATTTAAGGCAAAGATCTTGTGTTTTTATTTAGATTTTAAAAATATTCCTGAAATTAGGCTGGAAAAGTGCTTGTTTTGAGATAATAAAACCCTGTATGTATGATATGTACAGGACATTCCTTCAATGGCCTTCTGAAGCAAACTTGATTCTGGAGGTTCACCTTTTTTTTTTTTTTTTTTTTTTTAAGGAAAAAAACTCTCAGAAAGAAAACTTTGGCCAAGCATTCATTTTTTGATTGGTGGATATTTATTGAGTGCCTGCTATTTGTCAAGCACTGTGCTTAGTGAGGATGAGCTAAGATAGATAAGTGGCTCACACTTGGAGTTTATGTTCTCATGTAGGAATAAACATTGAACAAATAAATACCCAAAAGAAAGATCCAACAATAGTGCTATGCAGATAATTAAAATAGGGCTATGTGAGAGGTGGCCAAGGGATGCCTGTTTGAGAAGGGAATGCTTCAGGTGCCAGCCACGTACCCACCAGGGCAAAGGCATGGCAAACAAAAGGGCCAGCAGGTCAGAAGTTTCTACAGCTGAAGCTTTGGTGTGTTGTAAGAACTAAAAGAAGACTTTTATTGCTGGAGCGCAGACTAAGAAGAGAAAGTGGTATAAAATGAGAAATTCGGCGATAGATAATGGAACCAGACATTGTAGGACTTTGGAAAAGTAGAGAGTTCAACTCTGATGTAAGTGCTTTGTGAGAGCACTGGAGGGTTTTGAAAATACCACTTTGTCTGCTGTGAGGAGAGTGGTTTGCAGGGAGCAAAAGCAGAAGCTGGAGGACATATAGAAGTTTATTGCAATCCTAGGGAAAGATGAAAATGAATTAGACTAGGGTAGTGCCACTGAGGATTGAAAGGTCTCAGATTTGGGGTATGTTGGGTTATGTTTTGGTGGATGGTGATGTTTTTAAGCTGGAGAAATCAAGTGGGTAGGTTTAGGAAAAGAGGAGGGAGGAAGTGGAAATTAGGATTTATATTTTTTTATTGCTTATTTTTATAGAAGATGTTCTCCAAATCCTGCCCTAAAATTTAATATTTTTTAAAAAACTTGAACTTTTATCTTTAAAATTATCCCATACTAATAATACTTTGGCTTTTAAAAATAATTTAAATTTATTGGCTATTGCCAGATGTTTTATTCTTGAAGATCACTTTATCTATCTACCTCTTGCCCCCCACCAACAACATAAAATAAGAACCTCCATTGAAAATCCAATTAGAATGACACTGAGTTTATTTTATTAATTTTGGAAAATTCAGTCTTTTTAATATATTGTCTTCTCATTCAACAACGTAGTGTACCTTTCCATATGTTCATAAAATTTTATAATTTTCTTTATATAAGTCTTGAGCTTTTCTTGTTAAATTGCTAAGTACTTCTATTGTTTGGTGATATTTTAAGTGGTTTTTTTTTTGAACACTGTTTTCTTTCTTTTTTTTTTAATGAATTCTTTTATTTTCTGATTTTTAAATTAAGCCATTATTGGTTTTTTAAACCAAGAAGGACAGGATACCAGTGCTATTGGATTTAGGGTTCATTCTACTCCAGTATGGCCTCACCTTAATCACATTTGCAAAGACCCTACTCCCAAATGAGGTCACATTCACAGGTATCAGGGTTAGGACTTCAACATAGCTTTTCAGAGGAGACAGTTCAACACACAATACTATCAACTAGGTGCTCATTAAAACACCAGATTTCCATTCTTCTTGGCTATTTTCTTTCTTTAGATACTTTATAGCTAAAGAAGAGAAAACCTAGTGCTTTATTAGTATTTACATTGTATTCCACATCCTACCAAATTCTCTTATTAAAGCTATTCTATTTTTCCAGAAATATATTAGATTTTCTAGTGATTCAGATATATCAACAAAAGAGACATTTTTATTTCTTCTGTTCTAATGCTTAGTTATTTAATTTTTTTATATTACTAGAATTGTAAATAATTATTACATGATTTTAATCAAAATTAACTTAGTAGTTTACTATTTGGGAAAATACTCTTGGTTTTGGTAAATGTCTTGGTTCTAATAAAATTTATTTTACTAAAGAGGATTTTTTAAATCAAGAATGGTTGTTGTATTTTATCAAATGCAGTTTTAGCATTTATTGATTTGATATTTTTTTGTTTTATTGGTATAATAGATTATGTTGATAAAATTTCTGATTATGTTGATAAAATGCCTTTCTTTCCAAAATAAGAATTTCTTGGTCACAATGTATTGATCGTTTAATATATTGATGAATGCTATTTGTTAATACTGTATTAAGTATATACATATGTATATAGTAGTTAATACTATATTAAATATATATATATTTTTCTGAACATAAAGAAATATATACATGTATAGTAGGAGAAAGCATAGTGAACGAATATAAATAAGGACATAAATGGATATTAAAACTGAATGAGGGCATAAAGAACTTTTTTATTTAAAAAATTTAGGGATGCCTGGGTGGCTCAGGGTATGCCTGGGTGGCTCAGCAGATGAGCATCTGCCTTTGGCTCAGGGAGTGATCCTGGGATCCTGGGATCGAGTCCCACATCAGTCTCCATGCATGGAGCCTGCTTCTCCCTCTGCCTGTGTCTCTGCCTCTCTCTCTCTCTCTCTCTGTGTCTCTCATGAATAAATAAATGTTTAAAAATCTTTAAAAAAATAAAAAATAATAAATAAAAATAAAAATTTTAAATAGAGTTTATAAACTGTATATTGAAAAAAGGAAAGTTACAATCCTCAAACATAATATAAATTTTCACAGATATAACCCTTGAACATTTATAAAACTGATTGTATGCCTAGCTACAAATTCTAGAACCCAAAACTTTATAGGCAACTGTTTTACACCATAAGAGACTGAAATTAAAATAAATAATTAAGCATGATAAAAAACTTATCTATTTGGAAAATAAGAGTCGCATTCCCAGACAACCCCTGAATGAATTTTTGAATCAAAATTATAAACCTTCTAAAAAGCAAAGAAGGAAAACACTTTATTAAAAAAAATCTCTGGGATACAGTGGACTTGGGAAAGTTTTATTTTATGTCTTTATATGCCTTCATTCTTAAAGAGATAACACATTAAAAAACCCATAACGTACACCATGAGAAATTAGAAAAGGAGTACAGATTTCCAGGAGTTGAGCTTTGTTTCTTCTTATTCTTTCTAATTTCATCTTGTATTTTTGTGCCATGCTTTAGAATCTATCTTCCATGTTCTTCCATATTCCCAATATGGGTTTCAAAAGTCACCAACTTCTCTTTCAATCCATCCACTGAGTAATTTCCGGATAATTTTCTTTATGTCCAGAAAATGTGCTGTATTTGAGCTTGTTTAAATCTCCATAAGGAGCTCTTTTCATTGCCTTTTCCCTTTGCTCTCCTGCAGCCACTTCCCTGAATGGGAGTTCCATCCATTGTGACTGGCTCTTTCTGCTTGTTGAGCTACCAAGCAGTATTCTGACTCAGAAGAGGTAGACAGACAGACGGCGTAGTGGGAGGAAGTGAGTTGTATTCAGAATGCCATTTTTTAAGAATCCTCTGATCTGATCTGACCTCCATTCACATCATGTTAAACACTTCAGTGTGTAATGACCATGGTAAAAGTTACAGCTGATTTTCACCTATGGTGGAGGCCACGATGTCAGGGGCATGTTAGGGAGTAATTATGGATGCTGAAGGATGAGGACTGTGGTATGCATGAAAAGCAATTGGAAAAGATGGAAGATCAGTGCATGCTGCTGGTGAAGCATCCGGGAAAATATGGAATTTGCTATGGCAGGTTATTTCAAAGAAAGGAATAAAATCGATAGAGGCAAAGAGTATTATGCAGAACCTTTCCTTCTAGGCTGAAGATTTTTTCTTGATGCTGGAGGTCAGGAAATTTTTTTTTTTTTAATGTTTTGGTTAGGTGCTTGGTTAGACATGAAATTGATAAATAACAGTAGTAGTAAAATGGACTAAAGAGAAGTGAGACATATCGACACTTCTTAGGTGATGCAGGGGAGAAACTGCAAGTGGACTCTAAGGATTAAAAGCCTGAGGTCTTATCGATTCTGTTATTTACATCTATTTCTTTTCCATTGAGAAATATCATATGTAACTTATTTAAATATTTAATTTTGTTAAAAATAGTTTTAGAGGCCAACATGGCACAGAGGAGGAGTTCATAGGAAGCCATTGTTAACTGCTAATAGTGTGGCCAGACCTGGGAGCCAGCGAATGGAATTGGATCTTATCTGGTGTGGATAAGGAAACAGGCGCTTTGGAAGAGGGATCAAAAAAAACCCAAAGGGTGGGAATTCAAGAGGAACCATTACAAATTCTAGAGATACGGGAAGAGCACTTATTTTCCCAGCCTTCGGCCTGGTGTTAAACTGATTCTTTGGCTGCAAACTCCTTTCTGAGTTCAGAAGATTTTTGTGAAAGGAGATGATCTCTTTTAGAAATAAATGTCCTTTCACATGTTCACTTCACAGAAAGAAGAGGAAAGTATCCAGGTCACAAGGCATTAAAGAGTCATCTTAGTATATTTCCTACTCTATATCTTCCTTCATTTGAGAGGAAACATTGCTGGTCTTCTAAAAGACCTATCACAAAATATGATGGATCTAAGAGAGTCGAATATGAAAATTGTATAATGTTTAAATTAAGTGATTTATGAAAACTCCCATAAACCACTATAATAATGCTTGCTTGAGTGTTTTTATGATAGGTAAAAAATTGTGTTGGATATTTCATTTTAAGTGGGTAATTTTGCAGGCTTAGATACTGATTTGGATAAATTTACAACACATTTTTTTCTCTAAATTGTGTTTTTTTTACGTTAAGAAGTCATTTTCTATTCTAAGGTCAAAAAGATATTTTAAACCACTGGTGGCTCAGATGGTTAAGTGTCCAAACTCTTGATTTCAGCTCAGGTCATGATCTCAGGGTTGTGAGTTTGTGCCCCATGTTGGGCTCTGGGCTGCTCATGGAGCCTACTTAAGATTCTCTGTCTGCCTCTACCCCCCACCACTTGCGCACGTGCACATTCTCTCTCTCTCTCTCTCTCTCTCTCTCTCTCTCTCTCTCTCCCCCCCAAAAACCCAACCAAACCAAACCAAAAAGAGATACTTTAGACACATTTCTGCAGTATTGTTTTTCACATTTGGATCTTTAATCCACTTTATTTTTTTTGAGTATAGTATGCAGTAGACGTTTAATTTCATTTTCTCCCTGACACCATTTATTATAGAGTCCACTCTTTCCCCAGTGATTCAGATATGTCAACCATTTATAACATTCTTCCGTATGCACAGGTCCACTTTCTGAGCTCTGTATTCTGTTTCCCTGGTTCATTTCTTATATCTGTGCCAATACCACCTTATCCAAATTGCTATAGCTTTTTACTATCTTGATATTTGGCAGGATAAGACCCTCATTGTGTTCTTTGTCTTCAAAATTGTGCTGTTTCATTTATAAATTATCACCATATCCTCTACCTTTTTTTCATGGAAATTTAAGGTTGATCAATCTGTCTTTTCTGAAGCAAGCTGACTTAAGTTGTTTGAAACCACTACTCATCACTTTTTTAACCTCTTTAGAATTACCCCCCTCTTTTATTTTTTTTACAAAAGGCTTTGAAATTTCTTATCTGTAAATGGAAAAATAAAAGTACCATCCTCATATGGTGGATTCTAACACATTTAAAGTTTCTCAACCTTTTGAAACTGTTTCCCCACCGATAATAATAATACATTATTTATTAAGATTAAATGAGCTAATATATCAGCTTAACATAGTACTACACACAAATAAATGTTGTCTTTTTTTTTCCAAGCTATGAACCAATGCATGAGAATGGGAAAACAAAAGGCATATGCAGAGGTTGAAGGTAGGTGACATAATATGGCAAAGAGTGTTGGTGCAGACAAATCCACATAAGTATCCAAACCAGGTTGTAAGCCTGGGTCTGATTCTAAAATAAATGCTTCTCACTCTGTGTAAAGCTGAGGAGTTTGGAGTTTAGCTTAAACAGTTTTAGGAAAAATAAAAAAAGTAATGAAAATGTTTCAGGAAGATGGAGGGGCACCTGGATGCTTCACTCGGTTAAGTGTCTACTTTCGGCTCAGGTTGTAATCTCAAGGTCCTGAGATCAAGTGGGCTCCCTGCTCAGTGAGGAGTCTGCTTCTCCCTCTACCCCTCCCTGCTACACGTGCTCTCTCTGTCTCTCTCTCTCAAGTAAATAAATAAAATCTTAAAAAAAAAGAAAGAAAGATTTGGTAGTTTGTGCCGATTGCCACATAGGTTAGAGCTGGAAGGTGACAGTTGGAGCTGGGAGAGAGAAGGCCCAGATCATTTCAGTCCTGCAGAGGCAAAGGGATGAAGGCTTTGACGTAGGCAGTGGCAGTGGGGACCCCCAGAGAGCAAATACATTCCTGTCAGACATCTGTCCTATTGTGTCTGGTATTGTTTAGCACTGGACAAATGCCACGTTGCCTACTTAGCAAATAAATGGCTCTTCATTGATTAAGCCTTTTATTTCAAGACTTCTTTCAAACTGGACTTGATTGAAAGTGTCTTTAGCAACTTTTAACAAACTGGCCCTATAGTTGATTATTCCAAAAAAAAAAAAAAAAGGAAAACTAACTAAACTATACTAAATATTACTAAATATTGGCAGTACCAAATTCTAAAAAAGGATTTCAGGGGCTGTGAATCATAAGAAATGAAAATTTGATTACTGAAATATCTTTAAAGTATTTTTAGATCCCTGGAGCATTTAGGGCCTTTTCTTGGTTCAGAAGTTCTAATATTCACTATCTGAATGAGAGAATAATGGATTTTTATGAGTAAATGAATACTTTTGTGGTCTGTAGCTCATTTTAATGCCTATGGACTTGAAGAAATTTTGCTCATGAGAAAAGAAAAAAAATAAGTTGTTGTGACTAGTATTATATTCCTTATTGTCATAGACTAAAGCAAGGCAAATCTCACTGAGCTAATTTTGGTTTTAAATAATAAACCTCAGGGACACCTGGGTGACTTAGTTGGTTAAGTATCTGCCTTTGGCTCAGGTCATGAACCCAGGGTTCTGGGATGGAATCCCACATCCGGCTCCCTGCTTGGTGGGAGCCTCCCTTCTCCTCCCCGCTCCTGCTCTCTCTCTCTCACTATCTCCATCTCTCTCAAATAAATAAATAAAATCTTAAATAAATACTAAGCCTCACAGTTAATTGCAGATAATCAAAACTACGCCAAATCAAAACTTAATCCTATACTATATTAAATTGAAACAAAGATTCTAATAAAAGTACTTAAGCTTTCAAGGACTTGTTTGGTAGATTTTACACCACTTTTATTATTACCAAGTGGGTTGAGTTGCTTTCTGAAATATTTACAATGTTCAAACTTACTAATGATTTTCATAGAGGCAGAAAAACCCTTCACCTTCAAAGCAGATTGAGAAATGATATAGGGATAAGGAGGCAGAGTAAGAATTGCATTTCATTTTTTGTAAAAGAATATTATTGTTAGAGAAACATTTGAAGAGTAGAGACCAAAGTTGGAACTCTGAATGGGGAAATTCTTTTCCCATATGGGGAGCCTGGCCCCTGGGAGGAGGTTGTAGTAAGGAAATGGCAGCAGGCCGTTTAAAGCCTAAAGGCCATGCTTTCTTTCCCACAGCAGGAAAGCAAGGCCTGTGAGTACTGCTGATTGGCTGGAGCTACGTGGGATTAGGGCTTCCAGCTTGGCTGCTGTAGGAGTGGGGAGTGTGTCAGGATTAAGAATTCCAGCTGCCTCTGCCAAGAACTTTCCGTGCCAAGTCAGGATCATGGCACCCAGTCAGGTCTGCTCAGTTGTCGGCAGGCTAGGCTGGTGGAAATTTGTCATTATCTTGATGTCCCACTGTAGACTTCTTCTTTGTGAAGTAACAGGGGACTTTTGACATTTTCCAGAATCCAGTTTGTATCTGAGCACACTATATTCTCTCTGCCTTCATTAAAAAGAAAAAAATCAGGTAAATGATATCTTTGTTAGCAATATGAATACCTATTGCTTCAACTATCCATGGAGTTCCCCCATTATCACTTTCCTCAGACCATTTCAGCTCACCTTCTATCCTCTCTCTCCTCCTCTCTGTCCTTCAACCTCTTCTTGGTGTATTTTATTGAGGTTGTCCTGGTTAACACTCCACCTTTCCATGTTAGCAGTTCTTGTACCTTCTTTTGTTTTTCCAAACTCATCATCTCTCATAATCTTTTCTCCACTTTGTTCATTCAACCAGAAACATGATGGTGAGGGTCACAATCTAAGGACTTTTTGACACTTTCATGGAAATTTTGGGCTAACACAGAGCAAACTAGTAAACAGAGAGACAAATTCATAATTATAAATTGTGGGAACTGTTACAAAGGGAGAGAACTGGGGGCTCTGAGTAGGGTAACTCTACAACCCATCATTCAAACTCTGGGACACTTTGAGAATAAAAGGAGACATTACTAATGATTACGTTGTCACAGTAGGTGAAAACCAGGACTGTGCCAGACAAGTCGGGACATGTGATAACCATATAGGAATCCAACTCTCTTTTGACTATACAGGGAAGAGATAAGCTAAGATACAAAGAAGATTAGAAGAATCCAGCCATGCAAAGATCCTAGAGAAGGACAGCCTGAACAGAGAATCTGATGCAAGAAAATTTCATGTACTTGAGGAACTGAAGAGAGTTTGGAGCAGTGCAATTGAGGCATATGGTGGTATAAGATAAGGCTAGAGCCAGATCACTCAGGGCCTTGCAGATCAGATGATTAAGCTTAGATATATATTTTTAAATATATAAGTAAATATAAATTTATAAGTACATTCAGGTAGTGAAATATTTTATTAAAGAGAGGAGGTGATAAAACCTAGTTTCTATTTTTAGAAGATTATTTTGGTCATTGATACAGGCTGACATTCATAATCCTTCAAATAAGAAAATCAGATTGCAAAAATTGCATAATATGATCACATTCATGTGTTTGTTTATGTATATGTTAATCTTTATAGCAAATGTATACCAAATAGCCTGGGCAGATATGCAGGAAAATGAGATTACCTGCAATTTACAAAATTTTTCGTCTATTTGCATTTAAAATTTTTGAAAAAAATAAAATAAAATAAAAATATTGTTCATTTACTATGGATTATATTTGTGATAATAATGCTAAGTTAGACCAAACAAAAAACAAACAAAAACCCCAAGGAGATTACTCTGATTGTTTTGTGGAAAAAAGACTGGAGTTAAGTCCTGGATCTCATCTTCTCACAGATCATCTGGGATGTTGGCCATCAATTATCTTTCCTCTGGACACAGCTTTAATTTCTCTTTCATTAGGCTCATTTTTCCTGGCTAGTGCACACACAACTAGATTTTTACTATCTGAAAAGGGTCCCTCTTTTTACGCTTCCATTTTTCTTGTCTTTCCCATTACCAAATGTTTTTAAAAAGAGAAGTCTATATACCCATTGCTTTCATTTTCCTCCTGTTGATTTCTTTGCAGTAAAGCTTTCATTTTCCTATTCCCCTCATTCCTCCAAGGTCACCAGTGACCTCCTAATTGTTAAATTTGATGGCTGTTTTTTGGTTCTTTTATCTCCCTGGAGTATCTTACAGTATCAAATATCATCTTTTAAAAAATTATTATGGAAAGTTTCCAACATGTACAAGTGTAGAAAGAATAAATGGCATGGAGGACAGAAAGAGATGGCCTGCCATATGCCTAATTGGTGCTCCAAAAAGAAAACAGAGAAAACTATTTAGACAAAATATGCAAACAAATACAACTGATAATTTTTTTAATTGATGAAAGATATGAATCCACAAATTCAGGAAATATAAAATATCATATTCATCTAGACATTGTATCATAAAACTGAATAATATCTGAAACAAAGATCTCAAAAGATATAAATGACAAATTACCTACATTGACTGTATAAACCAATAATTTTAAGATATAATTTAATTTATGGAGTTAAAAAATATTAGAAGCTAGGAGAGGCACAGTAAAGGATCCATCAAAAAGAGAAGGCACTTTGAGACCAGAAAATGCAGCAGGCCCCTCCATATCGTTTA
The DNA here is from genome assembly GCF_003254725.2 of Canis lupus dingo. Taxonomy (NCBI): domain Eukaryota; kingdom Metazoa; phylum Chordata; class Mammalia; order Carnivora; family Canidae; genus Canis; species Canis lupus. The sequence continues at coordinate 24,926,804 of NC_064245.1, read as the reverse complement.
CACAGAGTTTTATTCAGGATAGTTTCCTAATAGGGGCATCAGACAGATGATGATCCAGCTGCACACTTTTATTCTCTACAAAGTCTAGACCTTAGTCTAGACTTTACAGAGTGAGGGGACATGCAAGAGGGGACATACAGGGGTGCACTCTAGTGACCTCAGAGGGTTCACATGTACCTAATCGACAGCTAATCTTGTATTAAATCTTGTGGTACCATCCATGCATCAGGACAGGGCAAGACTATGATATCCCTAACAGATTCATGGGAGGCCAAAACAAGTCTTCCCATGTCCCAGCATTAGTGGGTCTTTCTTTCTTTCTTTCTTTCTTTCTTTCTTTCTTTCTTTCTTTCTTTCTTTCTTTTTTCTTTCTTCTTTCTTTCTTTCTTTCTTTCTTCTCTCTTCTTTTTCTTCTTTTAAAGATTTTATTTATTTATTTGTGAGAGACACAGAGAGAGGCAGAGACATAGGCAGAGGGAGAAGCAGGGTCCCTCCAGAGAGCCCGATGCAGAACTTGATCCCAGGACCCCAGGACCCCAGGATCACACCCTGAGCTGAAGGCAGACACTCAACCACTGAGCCACTCAGGTGTACCTCTAGTAGACATTTCTAAGGTATGTATGTTAGTCTTCAAAGGACCCAGAAGACAGCACCAAGAAAGATCATAGAGAGAAAATAAATAAAGTGGAAGGCCAAAGATCGAGTCAGTATTGTCAGCACTCTTACAAAAAACAAGAGAGATAAAATACTGAGGAAATAAATCGTGTAAACTGTGAGGAGGGAATAGGGAGGAGATTTAAAACATACTAGATTCCTTCTATTATTTATGAAAAAAGAAAAATAATTTATTGCATTTAGATTGTATTGTGTGCATATTAAAATTTACACAGGTATCAATTAAATGAATATAGATAAAATATATATCTTGTGAACAATAGAAGGAAAATGTAATTAAAAAAAAAGACAAGAAAGCAAGGTAGAAAGCCAGCAGAGGAGAGAAAAATGAATTCAGAAATATCAAGACCATGAAAAAACAAAACAAAACAAAACAAAAACAACCTGGTAGAAATCAATATGACTATATCAATAATAATAGTGAATGTATTGAGCTCTCCAGTAAAAAGTGTATGTCATTAAGACTAGATTAAAAAGAAAAAATCCAAACATGTGCTGTTGACAAGATCACATCTAAAATATAAGGACCAGGAGTGCCTGGGTGGCTCAGTTGGTTGTGTCTAACTCTTGATTTCAGCTTAAGTCATGATATCAGGGTCCCAAGATTGAGCTCCTAGTGTGGAGTCTGCTTAAGGTTGTCTCTCTCCCTCTGCCCTTCCCCCTCAAAATATAAATAAATAAATAAATAAATAAATAAATAAATAAATAGGACCAGAAATGGTTGTTTGTTTTTGTTTTTTAAAGATTTTATTTATTTGACACAGAAAGACAGAGAGAGCCAGAGAGCACAAGAGGAAGGAATGGCAGAGGGAGAGGGAAAAGCCAGCTCCCTGTTAAGCAGGGAGCCCAATGCAGGGCTGGATCCCAAAACCAGGATCCCAGGATCATGTCCTGAGCTGAAGGCAGATGTTTAATGGACTGAGCCACCCAGGTGCCCCAGGATCAGAAATGTTTTAAGTAAAACAATGGAGATGATACACCAATCAAATATAAACCTAAAGAAAATTGGCATATTTATAGCAGATAAAATAGACATATTTAAGGGAAAAGCATTACTAGAGCTATAGGGTCATTACATAAGGATGAAAGTTTTAAATCACTGGGAGGATTGTAATGTGCTTGCTACTCAGAGCTCTCTTCAGGATTAAAGAATTTATCACTTCAGCTGCAGGGAATGTCACCTGCACATAGCCTTTAGCTGTCAGTCCCTGAGGAAGACTGGCGCCTCTTCAACCAAGTCCACACCCTCTATCCAGGGGAGCTCAAAAGAAATTACTGACAGAGCAACTTGGGATGCTGTGAAAGGTCAGTTGATCTTTGGGTTTCCTCACATGGTCAGCTCAGGCATTCCACTGAGACCACATCACATCTTGATTTCTTTCTTTGGCCAGTCCTGCTTCCGTCCCTTCCCTTCCATAGGTGTTGAGTGCAAAAGCACTTCCTAATAAATCTCCTACATATTAATTTCCATCTCAGAGTTGATTTCCTGGGAAAGCCAGCCTGCAACAGATGGTACCAGAATGATCCAAGAAAAGCAGGTTCAGGGATGGGATTTTGGAGCAGTTCCACCCATCCTCATTCATTTTGTCCTGGTGATTCCAAACTTAACAGTAGGTGAAGCACAGTCAGTCCCTGACATAAGATAGCAAGCAATGCAATTGCTGGAACCTTCCGTGGAGGTGACTTGGAATGGTATACCATTGGAAGGAAATGTACTGGTTTGCGTGTCATTTCCAGCATTTGAGAAATATGGGAAAATATTAATTATAAGAACAATGGAATTGGATGGCCATTGTTATCCTCAATTTACGCTGTGGAAAAAGATGATGAAAAGCTAAAAACATTTAACTGAGAATTAAAAGCTAAGTGTGAAAGCCAGAGGATGTCCTCAGGAGCCTTTGAAACAAAGCTTACCTCTTCCAGTGGGGGGCAGTAAAGCCTGACACAGCCTTGAAAGTTGTAGAGCTCCAAAGTGGGTTAAGGTGCCCAGCTGAAGCCGATTTGCTATGATAGAATCTCACTCAGAACAACAGAGGCAGGGTGATGGTATCTATTTTTTGTGAACTTAGAAGATTAGAGAGGCAGCTACAGGAGACCCACAAAAGACCCACAGAGAGTTTTGGAGATGGCTAATAGAGCATGATGTCCCTAGGCTAAATCAAAGGGCAATGAAAGGGACATTACTGAATCTGTACCATCAAGGGAAAGGACAATCAGGAGCCTGAGGTCAGTCATCCAAAAAAAGTCATGATCCCTTGCCCAGCTTCTGGACACGAGCCAGTTTTTGGACTCAAAACCCATTGAAAATTAATTTTGCAAAAGGCAAGAAAAGATTTCTTCATGGTCCGTAGACTATAAAACTACTAGTTGAGGAACGTGTCTTTGACTCTAATCAGAGCAGAAAAGCTATGTTCTCCATTTTTCTTCAATAGAGCAGTCAGCACATTCGGCATCACTTTTTTTTTTTTTTTTTTTTTTTGCCCTTTGGGCAGCCCTAAAAGAATGTTTCTTTAGAAAACTGTTTCTGAGGCTCAGTCTGTAGGTTTATTTTAGATGTGACCACCTGTGTGAGGTGTAAGGGTTATTTTAAAAGGAGCTCTTTCATTTGTCTTTGTGGGCGAGAGGTTGCCCCAATCAAAATGACATCACATTTGTGGGGCACCTGTGAAACTATGCAGAAATTGGCTCAAGTACAAAAGACTTTATTTTCTTTTTTCTTTCCTATGGTAGTTAACTTGATTTCTTCTCTCCATAAATTCTTTAATTGGTTTACTAAAATACACAACAATCTGGGTGCCCTTTTCTATTAGCTCCATTGTGAACATTTATGCAGTGGAGTTGAACTAACCAAAACAGAGCAGCTAGGAAATACTTAAAAGAAGAGAAAAATTTTAAAGCAGTAGGGCTTTCTTTGATAATAATTCTCAGGATCACATTAGTTGCTCTTAAATAGAACCGCCCTGGCATTGTGCTGGCAATAAAGAAGGCATAATCCCTCTCTATTTTTATTTCTGTAGCATGTGGAGTTTTACTAGTGGGAGTGTTAAGCTAATTTTTTTAAAACACAGAAACAAGAGAAAGGATTTAGTATTAACTAATGCTGTGCCTTAAGGCTAATCAGACAAAAGGGGGATTGCCTCAAATTTATGTAAGGTTGCAGCATTCTCCAGGAAAGCCTTAATTTTTTTCATTTGAGAGAGGCTCTCATGTGATGATAGGAGACAGGAGTTCAGAATTTCAGATCACCTGCGTGATCAAATTTTTCACTGAAGTAAGTTTCAATTATTAAGAGGGAAAATTTATCTCCTTTCTTCCTTCCTTCCTCCTTCCCCCTTCCTCCCTCCCTCCCTTCCTTCCTCCCTCCCTCCCTCCCTCCCTTCCTTCCTGTCCTCTTTCTCCCTCCTCTCCTGCCTCCTCCTTTCTGTCTCTCAGTCTTTGTCCCTGCCCCGCCCCCATCCTCCCCTCCCTTCTTTCACTTCCTTCCACACTTTTCCATTTTTTCAGAGTGTGACCTCTCATATTTGATGCAAACTTTAAGACTTTCTGTCCCACAAAACCACTCCCTAGGCCAGATCTCTTGGTCTCTAAAGCACGACTGTAGAAAAGAAAGAGGAATGGAATATAAATATTCTGCTTGGAGAACAACACTGAAGTCAAGAAAGTAAACCTTGTCTTTATTTAAAGTGTGATCTTCTGTAATTGCCTGACATTTCAGGACCTGAATCCTAGAGGCCTAGAACAGCAGCCTTCTTTGAGATAGAAAATAGTTCCCACAAGCAATTATGCAGTCAGAACTAGGAGGATGTTGACAAGAAGCAGGAGTAGATTCCGATTTTTTGGATCTAATCCTTTTATAATGTGGGAACACCTGTTTAAGAAAAACAATTCAAAATTCTAAGTTAGATGAGAAAATTAACATTTGTTTACAATGAGAAATAATGAAATGCAAATTTTAAAAAGCTGACAAGTATCACAAACCTCACCAAATCTAGAAAAATAACATATTTATTTATTTATTAGTTTTTAAAAAGATTTTATTTATTTATTCATGAAAGATACACACACACAGAGAGAGAGGGGGAGAGAGAGAGGCAGAGACATAGGCAGAGGAAGAAGCAGGCTCCATGCAAGGACTCGATCCTCGGTCTCTAGGATCAGGCCCTCGGCTGAAGGTGGTACTAAACCGCTGAGCCACCCGGGCTGCCCCCAGAAAAAATTTTTAATCCACATTTTTTAACTGTATACACTTGATCACATTTTCATATAACAAAATTTTGTCTACACTGAAGAGAAAGTCATTTCAGTCTCTAGCATAGTGAAATGACTTTTTTTCACTATTTATAGTGTAGAAAAGTTTTTTTCTGCCTTACAAATTGTCATTGGTAATGTCATGTGAATATGCTTAAATTAGGAAATAGTTTATGTACAGTGAAATATGCATATTATGGATATATTTAATTAAGATTGGGAAATGCATAAACCAGTATAATCTGTACCCTTATCAAGATATAGGATAATCCCAACATCCCAGAAAGATCTCTGTGTGCTTTGTCAGGCAATCCCAAGATCCTCTCCACTCCTCCCACCAAAAGTAAGGGTTACCATTATTTGATTGCTTTCATTACAGATTATTTTTACCTGTTCTAGAACTTCCTGTGAATGGAATCATCGAGTCTATATTCTTACACGTCTAGACTTTTTTTACTCAGCAGAATATTTTGGGGGGTTGTCCATATTATTATGTGCATCAGTAATTAATTTCTTTTTATTGTTGTGTATTATTCCATTGCGTCAGTATACCAACATTTGTGTATCCGTTTTCCTGCTGACAGACACTTGGGTTGTTTCGAGTTATGGGTGTTGTTATAGGTATGGTGTGTGGCTGGGCATATAAATTAATGGTTTAAAATAACAATGGCAATTGTTTTGCTCATAAATCTGGAATTTGGGCAGGACTCAGTGGGCATGGCCCACCTTACTCCATTCAGCTTGAGTTGCAGTCATCAGAAGTCATCAGAAGGTTTACACACTAATATGTCTGGCAGCTGATGCTGTCAGTTGAGACCTTGGCTATGGGGATGCCTGGGTGGCTCAGCGGTTGAGTGTCTGCCTTTGGCCCAGGGCATAATCCTGGAGTCCCAGGATTGAGTCCCACATCAGGCTCCCTGCATGAAGCCTGCTTCTCTCTCTGCCTATATCTCTGCCTCTCTCTCACTCTGTGTCTCTCATGAATAAATAAATAAAATCTAAAAAAAAGAGACCCTGGCTATAGTTGTCAACTGGACAAGCTATAGAGCCTCATGTGGCTTAGGTTCCTTACATCCTGGTGACTGGATTTCAAGTGCTAGTGGCCCAAGAAATAAAGAAAACCAGGGACAAGCCATTTTGCCTTTTGTGACGTAGCCTCGGAAGTCAGAGCACTTCCAGAACGTTTCAGTTACAAAATGCTGCCAAGGGTCATGAAAGGGGAAATAGATTTTACTTTCTGATGGGAGAGGCAAAGTTCTGACAAACACGAGTCTGAAGATCTCGCTGTGGCCATTTGTGGAATGCGTAATCTCTGTGTCTGTGATGAGTGGAGAAGCTCTGACACTCTTACACAAGTCCCTGACAGTAGGAAATGGACTCCCATTATCCTTAATATAATGAATTATTTGGTAACTAATTCATCTCTCTGTATGGAACCTATCTCCTCCCATTGCTATTGCTGTCCCTGCCCTCCATGTCAACCTCCTCACGCTGCTGGGGCCCCAAACCCTCCTAATTGGCAGCCTTCCTGTGTGGACTCCTCTTCATCTTGCTCAGGCTCTGAATCTCTACATAGATGAGAGATTCTACCCCACTTGTGCTCTGATGTCCTTACCGAGCTACCCCTGCTCTAAGGAACCCTCTTTACTTTGTTTGGTCTCTGGCATTCCACAGTGGGCTACAGTTAAAATAAGACAATGGTCTTAACTAGTTACAGTTGAGATATCTTACTTTTGTGAATTATAGGACACATGTGACCATATGAACAAATTTGTACATTCCTTTCAGAGCTCTGCAAAGAGGTTGTGCAAATGAAAGGTCCTTCATCATAAAATTATCTTTAGTGTTATTCATACTCCTGCACACTGCAAATACTGGTAAAGAGGAGATGGCTGTGACCCATGCCTTCTGCTGCTTCCATTACTCATTCATTCGTGGTACTTGATTCTACATATAGTTAGGCCTTTTATATATGTGGCTGCTGCCTCTGAATGTTCTGCTGTCTTAGACAGAAAACAAACAACCCTGTGTCTGAAGTTTTTCCAGTTTGTCATTCAAATGTTTTACTTGACTTGTAATCATGTTATTAATTAGTTCACATTTCACTGTGGATGAAGACTGCCCTTAGAAACTGTTGTCTTAGTGGGGTATAATCGCTACAAGGATCATGGCATTGAAGTGGATAGAGAGTGGGGAGAAGAAATATCCTGACACCTTTCTCCACTCACTGCCAGAAGGTGTAGGAACCTGAGTGATGTAGTCATGGTGGTTAGCTCCTCATAGCACATCACAGTGTAGAGAATGTAGTACATGGCTATTGAGGGTGGGTGGCCATATTTCTTTCTTTTCGCCCTGTGTATTAGTTTACTGTTGGAGCTGGAGCAAATGATTGCAACTTGGTGGCTGACAGCAACATATATTTATTATCTTATAGTTAGTTCTTGAGGTCAAAATTCTGAAATGAGTTAAGTTAGTGACTGGTGACTGGATTTTAAGGGCTAAATTCATGGTGAGTCTGCTTTCCTTCTGCAGGCTCTAGGGAAGAAGCCATTTCCACATCTTTTCCAGCTTCTTGAGGCTGCCTGTATTCTCTAGCTCGTGACCTCTTCCTTCATCTTCAAATCCAGCAATATTAGGCTGAATCCTTCTTCCATGGCCATATCTCTGGTTCTCCTTCCTCTGTCTCCCTTTTCTACTTATAAGAACTCTTGAGATTATATTAGGTCCACTTGGATAGTCCAGGATAATTTTCCCATTGGAAGGTCATTGGATTCAAGACCTTAATTCTCATTTGCCATGTAACATAACATATTCACAGATTCCTGGGATTAAGTCATGGACGTTTTGGGGGAACCATTATTCTATCACATATTGTTAGTTGAAAGAAATTTCTTAGGAGTATTATGATTCTCCTTCTGCCTCACAATATAGCAGATAATGTAATGACCAAAAATCCAACTGACTATATTTTTAGGATTTTCATGTATTTCCTCTCTTGGTGTTTGCTATTGTATGAAGCATGAAGATGTCATGAGTAGGGTATATATTGTCACAGATCTATAAGGATTCCTTTTGAACACAGTTTTGAATTAGAATTTGTCAACTGTTCCCTCATTGGAACTCCTTGTGATGTTTCGGAATTTCCCAGGTTCTGATCTAAAAAAAAAAAAAAAAAAAAAAAAAAAATCACAAGATAAGACAATTCTTTTCAATAGGTGTTTCAGTAAAGAGAAAACCAACCTATATATTGGGTCATGCATCTCTTTCTCAGGAGGGAGGGAAATCATATTAGTGTTTGTACTTTCAGGGACTTAAGCCTCCTTTACAAATTATATATTTATTTGGGGACCAAGAAAATGTGCATTTTCTCCTATTACTGTATTACAGCTGACTTAAATGGATCTGATTATATTCAATTCTTAAGGTTTTGGGGTAGATAACAGTAGCCAGTGATGATGAGTACAGTTGGTTATTTCTCCCAAACTTTGTTCCCAGATTATAATCAAACAAGAATCTAAGTTTTGTCTCATAGAACAGGTATTTATTATGTCAACATTCATGAGCAAGCTAACATGAACCATTTTATAAACCTATTTTGAAGGCTGATAAAATTCCAGGCCCATGTTCTTTTAAATGTCCTGACCAAACCACACAGAATGAGGACTGTTCATATAAGGTGGCTACAACAGCATTCCAGAGGCAGCATTCTTATTATTGTCATTAGTCAGCCAGAAATCTGCCTGTGAAAATGGCTAGATACAAGACTGTTAAAATACCAAGCCCTGATGTTCATTCTGAAGGGTGAAGACCATATAGGTTCTTATATCTTCTTAGGTTCTTATATCTTGCTCTAAACCATTTTAGTCGATTGATTTATCTTGAATAACTTTAATTTCACCAAGTAAAAACCATTTGCAATATTTGTTATGCTACCAAAAAAAGCCACTTTTTTTGTCAGGTGAAATCTGTTCATGATATTCACAACATTAATTATCAATGCCAGAGGTATTGATGGAGGTTGAATTAGCTGAAGCCCTTGTAATAGCTACCTTTGAAGTTTGGCCTTTCCATATATTAGTAGCTGACCACTTCTAGACTGTTCATTCTCCTTTAGGGCAACTGACTGCTTCACAATGAAGCTCAATTAACTGGTACATGCATAGTATCATACTGTGTATGTTGAAGTATTTGACACTTCATGGCAGGCATCATAAAATTAGTAGTGAAAATTTTAAAGCCCACTAAAGAAAATTGCAGGGTTTGCTTTTTTGTTGATCAGAAGAAAAGAATTTGTAGCCTGTGAAGTTGGATTTTCCTGGTGAGTGTAGGTTTACTATACTATAATTATGGCATACATTAAATGGAAGCTGATCAGTATTTGCTGAATTTTAGTTTTTTTATGTACACACCTTCAATGTAGGGACCATCCAAAGCCTGTGATTAAATCAGTGTTGGAAATTTTAAGGGGACCCTGTGAAGAATATTCTCTGAACAAACTGAGAATTAAGACAAAAAAGGAAAGCAAATAGAAGACAAAAGAGTATGGCAAGTATGTCGTCTTTAGTTCATGTGATATTCGGGATGGTGGTTATATGAGGGACTCCAGACACATGGACTGCATTCGAATCCCAGGTCTGCTGCTTCCTGATGGCATAATCTAGTTTATACTATCTATGCCTCATATTCTTAAATATATATGATTTAAGAAAGTACTTAGGGGGAAAAAGAACCAGACACAGTAATCTGTAAGTATTAGCTATTGACATTGTTATTATTTCAAAGCATGGATTGGAGGACACAGTTCCCTTGGTAAAAAAGTGGGCCTACTGTTACTAAATTCTAGAATTAAGGATATTTTGCTCCCTCCCTCATGAGTCATGGCAGGCCTGGGCCACGTGGGCCTCACCTGTAGAGGCCTACTCAGGTAACACAGGCAGCAGAGAGGCTTAGAGAATTTCTCTCATTGCAAGTAGCTTGCCCCCAAGAACACAAAAGAAGGCAGTTGAGCTCAGTTTGCACCATTACTCTTCTCCAATTTACAAATCAGATGAGTTGGTTTACATTGTCTGAGATGAAGTAAATAGAAGGCAGAGAGGAGCCAGGAGTGTTTAGGGAAAACATTCCCTCATAGAAAACACAGAGAGATGTTCCTCACAATTGACTTTCTCCTAGGACACTGCGAGGGTCCATCCAGTTGACCGTGACATCCTATTTTAGCTTAAGTACAAAATGGCATCTTAAACTCCTGTAACTGAAATGAGTTGAGTGGAGCAGGTCTCAGGCATGAAAGGTGCAGCTATTTTTAAAACAACAACTCTCTGGTTCGTGTTCTCTTGCTGCCCACAGATTTTCTCCACATGGCAAAAGGACATGAGCAGGGCTTGCTTCACATAGTGTTGTCCCAACCCCCTCTCTTACCTTTCAACTAAAAACCATGATGAGGTGCTCTGATTGGTCAACTTGTTTCATGCCTGCCTCCCAGCCAGTTCCTTTCCCAGGGGAGTGCGCAGACTGGGTCACTTACTGTGTTTGGTCAGGCCTTAGGACTTTATGATACACAATTCCAAAAGAATCACATTAAAGTGAAAGATCCTTCAACTTTTTCCTGAGTTGCTGGGAGTATCACAGGTTCTGTCCTATTTGCTTACAAAGCAGCTGGCACGATAGTGGATGAATGAATGAATCAATGAATGAATGAATTGAGCCATCTCTGTCTCTCTCAGTAGTTTTGATATTTTAGGCTATTTGTTCTCTATCTTTCTAGCTTTTAAAATGTGTTTCAAAATCTATTTTTCTTGGTCCTTAATGATTGTAATTATATCTTTTGGGCATTTGTAAAAAAAAAAAGAATAAGCTGTTTCTGATATGTCTTGTAACAAGCAACTAATAACTAGGAGCATCCCTGGGTTCCTGGGAATCTAAATCAAGGGAACAATTTGGCCAGATAAAAAGCCAGGAGAGGCCAATGTAGTTTAGGAATAATGGAAAGAGTGTAGCAGTATAAGCATTAGTAATTAAATGAAGACTATTAAAACAGCTCTTCAGACTAGGAGAACTGAGAGACTTATAAAATGGAATGTGTTTATTGTTTTTCATGGACTTTTGGACATGCTCATATTTCAGCTCTACCAGCCTCTCTGTGTATTCCTTATTCAATTACAGTTTTTTTATGGCGTGGGATAAAATAATGTTCAAGCTATTATTTGGCAATCAATGGGCTATAATGCTTCACTGAATCCCTTCCTTACAATGCAGAGGAAAGATTTTCACTCTGATTTAGACACAGGAACAGAGCCTGAGATCAAGGATCACAGAGCAAGTGGTCTACTTGGGAATACAACCTGAGAAAACAGGAGTATAGGGAAGGGGAAGTGAAATAGCAAAGGAGGCCATTTTTGTTGTTATTTGTTTTGTTTTGTTTCTTTTAATGAAGTTGGCCACTGCTTCAAGTGGCTTTCCCTCCTAGAGATCCTTATGAAATTTGTCTAGGAACCTATTTCCTACTGACAAAGGCTGGCCCCAGGGGGCATTAATTTTCTCTCACTTTTGATATACACACACATGCATGAATGAGTTTTTGGTGGGTATTCTTGGGTAGACCAATCTTAAATGTCTACTCTTAGAAACTGCCGGCAGGAAGGAGAGGTGTACTTTACGGGCCCAAGAAGAGGCTGTGTTCAGTTGTCCTGGTTGAAGTTGGTCAAAAGTGATCCACCCTTGTCTCCACAGTATCAGCTAAAATAAGAAGTAACGTGCATCTGGGAGACTATGAAGTAGTGCTCCAGAAGTGTGAGATGTCATGGCTGTTACTGTACATTTTTCTAATGATTTAATGTAAAACGAACAATCTGTCTCCTGACGTTGTTAACAGTCTTCCTCACTCTTTCGTCTACAATTGGTGTATTTGCCAGGAAGCATAGTCTTGGAAGGGGTTATGCCTAGATCTGGTTCTCAGAACTTCTTTGCAGGCCCCTCCCTGGGATTCCTAGAATTGACTTAGGTTTATTAATTTGGTTTTATCCCTTCTAGTCTACAGTAGTGGTGATGGTTAATTTTATTTGTTAATTTGTCTGGGCCACAGCACCCAGATATGTGGTCCAATTTTATTCTGGATGTTTCTGTGAGGATGTTTTTGGATGAGATTTACATTTAAATCTGTGGGCTTTGAGTAAAGCAGATTGCCCTCCATAATGTGGGTGGGCCTCGCCCAATCATTTGAACGTCTGAGTAGAACAAAAGGCTGACCTCTTTCCTGAGCCAGAGGAAATTTTCCCGCAGATTGTTTACAGACTTCATCAGCAACATCTGCCTTTCCTGATTCTGTGGCAGACTGTTTTGGACTCAGACTGTAATTCTTTCCTAAGTCTCCAGCCTACCAGCCTCCCCCATTAGATTTGGACTTGCCAAGCCTCCACAGTTGCATGAGCCAATTTCTTAAAATAAATTTCTTTCTCTATATATACACATCCTATTGGTTCTGTTTCTCTGGAGAACCGTAACTAATATAGTAGTCATCACAGTTTCAGAGAAGAGGAGAAAGCTTTACAGGGTCTGATGGGTGGAGATCTCAAAGTGATGGCCCATTGCCTCCAGGATTTTGTTAGTACTTGATTATTATTATTATTATTATTATTATTATTATTAAAGTTTTACTGTTTTTTTAAAAGATTTTTAAAAATTTATTTATTCATGAGAGACACACACAGAGAGAGGCAGAGACGCAGGCAGAGGGAGAAGCAGGCTCCATGAAGGGAGCCCGATGGGACTCGATCCCAGGTCTCCAGGATCACGCCCTGGGCTGAAAGTGGCGCTAAACTGCTGAGCCACCCCGGCTGCCCAATAACTGATTATTATTGATAGGAAAATGTCACTTAAACTCATCCATTTTATACAGAACCAACATTTCAACGTTTCATAGAAAAGGTAAAAAAAAAAATTGATTGGAATTTCCTTGAAGAGAACTCATCTAAAATTATGAAAAATCAAGCACTTTTAATTATATCAAATAAAACTGAGATATAATTGCAACTGTGCACTATTAGGATGAAGGGCATGTTATGTTGAATTTTTTGAATAATGTGTCTGACTAAACTTGTGACAGAAATATGACATACTTTATGTTGACTTTTGGCAGCACAAAGACTAGTACAGATGTTTTGGCTAAAACAACAACAACAGCAACAACAAAAACAATACAAAACAAAAACTTTGACGCTGTCACCAATTTTCTCAAAGAGCTTTTCAGTCTTTTGACATTCAAATCAATTTCTTTTGAAAATTTATCTTCCTTTAACCCTTACTGGTTTTCTGTGCTTCAATTGCTAACCAGTTTAATTGCCAGATCCTCATTTGTCAATGTCTTATGTAATATTTGAATGTTTCCCCAATGTTATGTTCAATGGCTCCATCCAACTCGTCTTTTGAAAGCTTTGCAGTTTTACTTGGAGAATAATTTGCTATACTTGCATTGTACTCTTGACTGTTGCACACTTCAGCAGGTTTTTTTGTTTTTGTTTTTGTTTGTTAGTTTGTTTGTTTGTTTTACATCAGCAGTTTAAGACAGTTCAGGAAAGACTTTGGCATGATAGGTTGAGATGTTAACTGATGTTAGGGTTGATGTAGGCAGAGAGAAATGGAGTGGCACTGGTTCATCAATGGTCAGTTCCTTAGTGTCGTGACTACTTTTGCTCCCCTCTAGAGTAAGTTATGACCAACCTATAATTGCAGGGTCTGAGACGGGGAGAATAGCAGAGACTCCTTTTATCTCAAGACCACCTCAAATCTGGGTCTATCCCTCTAGGGTTCTCCAAGATTGTCAGAGGCCCAATTCTAAATCACATGCCCTGCAGGTTGTGTTGACCTCTGCTTCAGCTGTTAGCTTCCTAGAGACTTTTTATGGCTATAGCTCCCATTCTGCATTAGCTTGCAATGACTTGACTGTATTTCAGATTTTAAAACCTTGTCAAAAATGTATGGGTCATGTTTCTTTTGGAACAGTTTACCGAGTTCTGCTATTTTATCTGGGATTTCCATAGAGACTCCTTCAGAGAGGGGCCTGTATACTTGGTAATGTTTGTTGAGCAAGTTGATAGAGCTGATGCACTCAAGCTGCCACTTCAGACGGTCTTTGATTTTCTTTGTTTGTTTGGGTACACAGTCGCTTTCATCTAGAGTACACACATAGTTTTCAGGAGCTCTAGAGCCTCCAATTTTAGCAAAATGGTTATTTCAGCAGATAGTTTTGAGAACCTAAGCTAATATCCTGTGACACAATGTGAGAAAGAAATACTGGTTGTTCTTTGTTGGGGTCCAGCTCTCTAAGGAAGTAGCCATCTTTGTCCAAAGATCTGTCTGAACAAAATTATCTGTGTATTTGGCCTTACGTGTGGCATAGTGATTACATATGGTGGCTTCAGAATCAGAAGACTGGGTTTGAACCCTGGATCTACCACTTAGACATTTTATGATCTCAGCCTAGTCCTGTTATTGCTTAAGTCCTCAGATCCCATTATTTGTAAATTAAGAGCACTTGACTCCTTAGGTTACTGTAAGGATTATAAAAGATAAAATATGTAAATGAACAATACTAGATGTTCCCAAACTTTCTCAGTTTATGGGGCCCTCAAAGTCTCAGTAATTTTTCATGCTACTCCCAAACTAAAAGAAATACACAATCCAATGGCACAGTAAGGATGCATGAGTGTACCTTAGGTATGTCTTATTATGGAAGTACATGAGCAGAACTTTCCATTTACCAAGCAGTTAGGTCCATATAACTTAATACATGTTTATGTCTCAACAACTTAGTGACTGTTTGAAAAGATACTACACATGCATTGAAAGAAAAAAAAATTCATTCTTAACCACAATTACTTACCAATGAGATGTGATGTATGTTCTTGTTGGAAGCTTCTGAACTTCTCAGGCTTTGAAATCAGCTTAGACATTGCCATTTTCATTTTCTGTTCTTTGTTTTACTTGTGGTACTTGTTGTTGTTGTTGTTGTTTTTTAAGATATATTTATTTTAGAAAGAGTGCAGAGGGTGGAGGTTGGGGAGCAGAGGGAGAGGGAGAGAGAGAATCTTAGGCAGACTCTGCTTTGAGTGTAGAGCCTCATGCAGGGCTCCATCTAAGGACCCTGAGATCACAACCTGAGCCAAAACCAAGTTAAGGGCCTTAACTGACTGCCCCACCCCCCAGCATCCCCCTGTGGTACTTGCTTTTTATCACAGTTCTTATAGCAAAACCAGCTTCACAAAGATTTAATGCCATTGAAGGGAATATATTGTGATCTCTTGTTAAAAGTGTGAACCATTTTGAATTAGTAGGTCATGTGGTATTCCATACATGGAGAGTATCACGGTTTCCCTCCTGATGCAAAATATCCCCCCTCCCCCACCCCAGTTCCTGTGAGTTTGCTGTGGTGCCCTGAGGCAGGAAAACATTTGACAGCTTTCCCACCCTGGTTGCATGTGTCCTTAAAAGCTCTTCTAGGTGATTTACACGTACAATAGGTCTTGCGGGGGAGGATTACATTTGAGCAAACACTGTGATGGGAGTACGTTATCTGATTAAGTCATTATCATTTAGAATCATCTCTGGGAGAGCAGCTGGTAGGTGCTTTACACCATACCATTCTGAATTTCCACTTTATATATATGGCACTCCTCAAAACACAATGTAAGTGATGTCCCTTTGAGTTTTGGAAAGTAGAGCCCTAGGGAATAAGGTTACAGGCAGGTTAAATACTTCATTTGGATTATCTCATTTAATCCTTTAGAAAAGTTTCAGTAGGTTTAGGAGATGCAGTTTGGCTTAATCATAAAGTTACTTTTGGAGATACAAAGTTTGTGTCAAAATCTAGGCTCTGTTGCTTAACCAACAGTGTAATCTTTATAAAGTTGCTTAAACTCTCAGTGCCTCAGTTTCTTCATCTAAAAAAAATGGACTGATAATAGTCGTCTACTTCAGTGAATTATTAAGATAAACTACTTAATTCATGTAGTCTTTTGTGCAGTGCCTGATACTCCGTAAATATTAGCTTTTATTGCAACTGCTATTATTATCTTTATTTTACGTATCACTATTTGTAATAGAATTGAGGCTTTAGAGATATTAAAAAGCTTGCCTAAGTTTATAAGGTAGTAAGTGGTGACGAAAGGATTTGTCTTTCTCCAGTTACAGTACTCTGGGGAAAAAATTATGTCTCCAACTTGAGAGAGCCAAATGTTACCTAATCTGGAAGAAAAGTTAAAAAATAGTTGGGACACTGATATACCTTTATAATTTAAACCTGTATGATTTGAAATGTATGGCCCATTTCCAAGTTTATTATCAGCTCTTTTTACACATAACTCCAATAACTCCGTAACTCCATAACTTTTTGCCAATCTGTAGCTAAAAAAATAGCTAATCAATAGAACAGATTATATTGTTAACATTTTGCCATGACCAGGCTTGTTTCATTACTTAAGGGAAGTGCAATGTCTAATCTTTCTTGTACTTTCCTCTCATGCAGCAAGATTATCAAGGCCAGAAAAGAAATTGTGGTGTATGGATGTCCAAATTCTCCTGTGTGTTTGCACCCATGCCTTCATGCCTTGGTGAATATCAAGGAATGATTTTATCTTTTACAATATCTCTTAAGCACAGAGCTTTACTGAAGAAATGGTAACAAAGTTTCAGTCTTTTGGCTGGGAGGAGGGATATAGGAATATGCAAAGCATGGGCTTTTTGTGGAATACCATGGAATGGAAGTCCCCAGGTAGTCAGGACTGCAGAAAGGTGGGGACAGTAGGGAGTGAAGAAGGGAGAAGGACAGGAGAGAAGGGGATGAAGAAGAGGGGGACATTGTCTTTCATGATTAGCTTAGTCTAGCATTGATGGCAGCCATTTGAAGCAGAAAAAAACAGAAGGGAAAAGTCATAGATATTTACTCACTTTCTGTGTCAGATATTGTGCTAGACATTTTCATATACTTAACTTTCTTTATTCTGCAAAATAGTATTGCAACATAAATACTATTAAACCAATATACTATTATGGAAATCTCAAAAGTTCACGTAAGTTGCTAACGGCTCCCAAGTACTGAAGCTGGGTTGCAAAGAATCTCTGCCTTCCTCATTGTATTATGGGGTACTTGAGATGACTATTAAAATTGTTCATAGTCATAACACAATAGTGTGCCAGTTTACAAGAGTTAATTATGCTCATCTCTTCCCAACCCTGAGCTCAGTGATATTATGTTGGTTGCTTGAAATCAGCCACCGTGGTGATGGCTTGGAATTGTGAGAGTATTAATACTGCAGAAATTGCCAAACATTGGTTTTCTGGAGTAATGCACCATTTTTCCTCAGAGGTAATGCATGATAGTAAAGCTTGGGATGGAGAGAGAGGTACTTTATATGGCAAAGAGGGAGAAAGGCATTTGTGGAAGGAGAAAATGGAAAAGAAAAACACAGGTGGGCCCTCAGGCAAATCAATTTTAGGGAAAATATATAAATGAAAGTTGAAGACCTGGAAAGTGATTCCCATGAAATTATGGTCCAGGTGCCTGTATTTTTCTTGGACAATCTTTGTGTACTCTCAGAGGTATGTATAATCTAATTTGAAGAGCATCAATGAAACGATGCAATATTAAACCGAATAAAGATACTAGTCCCTGTAAGTGACTCACAATGTAATGAGAGAAGTAGATAAGAAAGTAGAAAACTAGAATATAGTGCAAATCATGTTATAGAGCCTAGTCAGTTTCCTTTGATGTAGGGTGGGAAGTTCAAAAGGCCAAGGGGATATATTCATCCACATGTTTGGCCCTCTTCCATTAGTCCAGGCAAACTTACATGATTCCTACAATTCAGAAATACAGGTTAGCACAGCCTCTTCCTAGGACCGGTCACCTGAGGTCATTTGTGTGCATCTGGTAGGCCTGAGAGGTCAGTAAGGGATAGCTGTGTCAGAGGAATGTGGGCAGAAGTTGAAATCGTGGGCTGGAGTGTCTATGGGACACCTGCCATGCTAGATAGAGCCAGGGGTGAGAGGAGAAAGGAAGAGGAACCTAGATCAGGGGAGGGGTCTTCCTGTGTGGGTTCAGTGCTGACAGGAAATACTGCAGAACCTGAGAACTAGAAATTTGAATCAGGCATCCCAAGTTATGAAAGTATACTTGTCAAGGAGAAAACAGAAGATACTTAACAGTTTGCTAGCTTGATTTCTAGATTTCAAATAGTTATGTATATAGTTTTCTACTCCTACCCCAGGTCCTACAAATGTTTGGGTGGAAACTTTGGGGACTGGCTGCATGAACTTTCAAAGCACTATTTGGCAGAGGAGTAAGGTGATCAGCTTTGCATCAGGAAGGTCAGACAGCAGTGAATTATCAAAAGGTAAGGTTATAAGAAGGGAAACAACAGCAGGGAATCCAGATAAGAAATGATAATTCATTGATATGATGACAATGGGATTAAAAAGAAAGGGTAGGTTAGAGAAATATTTAAAATGTACAGTCCACAGGACCTGTTTGTTTCATTCAGTTAGATACACAATTAACCGGTGGTACATTTGGGCCAGGATCTCAAGAGAGAAGTCAGGGCTTTCTATGAATTTGGGGGGTTAGTGCATATAGTGGTAGCTTAAGTCATGGTGGGGAATGAGGTCACTTGAGAGGTAAGTAGCACAATGTGAGAAGAGCCCTGACACCAAATTCCTACGGAACGGGCATTTAAAATACAGGTAGGGAAACGAACCCTTGAAGGAGGCTGAGAATGAAAGCTAGAGAGGGGGAAAGAAATCCTGAGGATATGGTGGTGTCAAGGAAGCCAAGAGGAAAGTATCTTTAGAAAAGAAAGGTCAACACTGTCTAATGCTGTAGAATTGTCAAATGAAATACATATGAGATAGTGCCCATTGGATTTGACAATATTTCACATTGGTTTAAGCTGGCGAGTAAATATTCTTAGATGAGTATGTGTTGAAGAGCAGGGATAAAGAGAATGTGTAAGGAAAGAAGTGACACAAAACCCATAGGACGTTAATCCAGCCATGCTATTCCAGTAAACTTGAATTTAAATTGTGGTTATATGGGCAGCCCGGGTGGCTCAGCGGTTTAGCGCCACCTTCAGCCCAGGTGTGATCCTGGAGACCCGGGATCAAGTCCCACATCAGGCTCCCTGCATGGAGCCTGCTTCTCCCTCTGCCTGTGTCTCTGCCTCTCTCTCTCTCTCTCTCTCTGTGTGTGTGTGTGTCTCATGAATAAATAAATAAAACCCTTAAAAAATAAAATAAATTGTGGTTATATTGTCAGGTATTTTCGCCAGCAAACAGCCTAACTCAACTTTAGGTATGGTAGACATGTTAGCATCTGGAAGCTTAGTGAGTTCTATAAAAAGGAGAAAATAAAATAACATCAAAACAGATAATATAATTTTTTTTCTTTTTTTTTAAGATTTTATTTATTTATTCATGAGAAACAGAGAGAGAGAGAAGCAAAGACACAGGCAGAGGGAGAAATAGGCTCCCTGCGGGGAGCCCAATGTGGGACTTGATCCCGGGATCCCAAGATCACGACCTGAGCCAAAGGCAGATGCTCAAGCGCTGTGCTACCCAGGTGCCCCAATAAAATTAATTTCTGTAAATAAAATTCTCTAAAATGTCACATCAATCATTGTCATCTGCCCCCCTAGTTCTTCGCAAGCTTCTGCTCTGTAGGAAATCCTACCCTTCCTTCATAACCAGTATAAACCCTACTTTGCTCAAAGTTTCTCCTTCAGGTTTGTCCACCGTTCATTTGGCTTTTTACAAAAAGATTTACAAATCTACTGCCTTTGATACCTTGTAAACAACTAACCTACACTGGTCATTTATTTGCATTATCTAATCTCCCCAGTGACCTTTTTTTATTTTTTAAAGATTTTATTTATTTATTCATGAGAGACACAGAGAGAGAGGCAGAGGGAGAAGCAGGCTCCCTGCAGAGAGCCCCATGTGGGGACTCAATCGCAGAACGTGGGATCATGAACTGAGCCAAAGGCAGACGCTCAACTGCTGAGCCACCCAGGTGACCCTCCCCAGTGACATTTTAAGGGCCTTGTCATCATATGCATTTCCCATAGTACCTAGAATCGTGGCTATTAAATTCTTAAGAAAATATTTTGGAAGGAATATTTTATTAGCAAAGGGTAGTAAAGGTGCCAAACAAGAGCCATTTCTTTGTCTCAGAAACAACCAACCATAGAATTTTAGAGTTGGAAGGAGTCTAGTCAAACTCCAAGGCCCATTTGTGATTTTAGTCACATATTCAGAGCGAACACGGGTGCAGGGCTTTGAAGCATTCTGTGTTATGTGTAGTAATTAGGTGGTAGCTTGGGAACTGTGACAGTCAGTCACTGGCCTCTGCTCTCACATTCATTCCTTGTCCTTCTCTGTGAATGATCCCGGAGGCTGACCCATGTAGACTGCATTTCCCAGGCTTCCAGCCGAGTTCAGCCAAGGAGAGGCCAGTGTGGGAATTGGAAGACTAGAGAAAGGAACCAGGATATTTTGCCTTGGATCTGCCTTGGCCAAGGTTCCTAGCAGTGGCTCTATCTCCTGCACGGCTCCCTATCTGGCTGGACAGACTGCTGTGGTTCCAGCTTTACTGGTTTCTATGCTTTAATGTGTCTACTTGTGGTGGTAGTGGTTTTCTGTGTTACTAATCGCTGGGTTGCCTCATCCATCCCTATTTGGCTTCTAAACTATTCCATCACACAGTAACCCAGTTTCTTTTATTACATTCCCCTTGTCTGAAATATATAACATAAGGAAAATCACAGAATAAAGATATAAAGAAGGAGATGGAGTTTAGAGAGGGAAAACAGAGAAAAATAAATGTTCTCTCTAAGAAAGAAATACAGGAAAGGGTCACTAAAAACAACACGTGCAAAAACACTGCAAATAAATGTGAGACTTCACCAGAATTACTAGCAGCAAAAAGATTTTATCATTGGAGTAATTTGAGAATTGATTTCTCTGACTGAGCTCAGTGGAGCCAGAAAGGAGACAAAGGACAGCTTGTGATTTGATGGAGATGAGCTGGGAAAATTGACTCTGGCACTTTGGCCCATGGAAGGAAACGAACTGTACGTAAGTATATAAGTAGTAAAAAGGGGAATAAGTTGCTACTTGGATGAGCCTCAATTTTCACTTGGTGCCACTGAAGGGTCTTTGAACATGGGACAGTTTCTACCTACACCAGATTGGCAATGCAGCAGAGCAAATAACTGTGGACAATTACCGGTGACAGAACAGAATTTCTAGATTAGCACCCCTTTGCCTTATTTTTGTATAAATCACCAGTGAATTCATTCCCCACCTAGAAAAAGTCCTTCATCCAAAAATGGTCTTTAAACTCTGTAATTTCCCTACTGTGGCCAATCTGAGTGCCAGTTATTTATTTATTTTTTTAAAACTATGGGTTCGTGTTCCTCAAACTAGAAAGATGAGAGTATCCCAAGGGCCCTAAAGACCATACTCCTGGAGGAAAGAGAAAAATATTCTCATTAAAAAAAAAAAAAAATCTAATTAATCCCTTTCTTTAACCAAATCAAGCCTGAGGCTGCAGAAAGTTAAAGCAAGCTCTTGACCTGAAGGAGACATACTTTGTGATTCTACAAATGTAGGCAAAGAGATGAAATCTAGGAACAGGCTGGCTTTCAAAGGATTGGCAGCATTTAATCTTTGCAGTTTTCCTAAGAAATGCTGCCTAGACACTGGGTTTTTCAAATGCTTTTGTTTCCTGGTTTTCCTGGGGTTGATAGTAATTTGCTTGTTGGATTGGGATTAAACCATAGACTTTTGTGATGTAAATAGAATGTTAATATTCGGCCAAAGGCAGCCTTTGCATTATGTGGCAACATTTCCACAGGATTCCCCAAAGGAAGCCTGGGACCTTTGGACTGCCACATTGTATCTGAGTGGGACTGTTTGTCCAAATTTGGGAAAAATCACAGTCGTTGTCTATTAAGCCAGGATTGTTCTGGTTTTGTGAACACTGATTAGTTAGGAACTTCTCAGAAATCAAATTTTATTTTGCTATTCTACTCCTATCTTTTATTTTAAAAAAGAAAAGCACCATTCAAATACCTCACAAACATTTCCGATGACCTCTTCCATCTGAATTTTTTATAAGAAATATTTATATAGCTATAGAATTTTTCTATATATCCCATAAATCACCCTTTCTAGTTATTTTTCAACCTGCAATCGGTTGAAAACACACCAAAACCAGGCTCAAGGCCTTAGTAGAGCAACAGATCTCTAGTTTACCAGGTAGGTTTCCTTTTATGACCTATCAGATAGATTTCAGGAGAAAAAAAATCCATACATCCAAAAAGACCAGGTACCTGCACCTTGTATTAGTCAAGTCACAATAGAAGTGGAAGTGTTGAGAGCAGGGCGTGATTCAACTTTTTAAAAAAATTCTCTGAGTAGCTCCTCTAAAGCAGAGGGGTTGTGCTGGACATCAGGATTCAGAGCTGAGGGTCTGAGTTCTCAAGAAGTTCATGACAGAGACAGACTCTAAGAATTGAAATTTCAATTGTTTGTCTTGTTAATGTTTGAGTTTTCTTACTGGCCAAATGGATCCTTGTGAAATCATAATGGTAATAATAGTCAACATTTATTTTCTGTCCTTTCATGCAGTATTTTAGGCACACCTCGTGTGCTAACACATTAAATACTCCAAATAATACTGTGCCATAGGTCCTTCCATCCTCCACACCTCCCCCCCACCCCGCCCCCTGCTCCTCACCTCCCTCTACCCCCCAACCCCTACCTCCCACATTTCTTGAGTGCTCTCTACCTCTCTCCAGAGTAACTCAAGGTTCTCTTAATTCTTGAGGAGTGACTTCAGGCCATTTTTCATTATGGACAGTGGCTTCTCCAATGCATGTAATTTTCTGAAACCTGCCACTAAGCTTGAGAAGAACTTCCGTCTACTGGCAGAAAGCCCTCAAACATTATTTTTAAGGGACTTGGTGTCAAAAAGAGGTAATGAAAGTGCTTTTGGATTTAGTTATCTATGGAAGTATCCTGAATACTATATGGCAATAAGTGGATATTTTCAGCTATATATCTTACAAACCTACACAAATTTAGCCTGTTTTCATATATTTCGGGAAGCTACTCTTTGAAAACTTAGCACTCTATCCAGGGCTAGCATAGGGCCACAAAACTTTCTGGCCTCCAGACTTGGGTCTCTGCTGAACAGTAAGCCAACTATACGCTGACTCAGCACAAAGCCCTGCTCTCCACACCAACAGTGGCTATTAGACAGGCTCTCAATTACAGTATCAACTTGCTAGAGGAAGACTAGAAAAGAATCACACTCTCTTTATTCCCAGATATATCTGAAAGCAAGACATAATGGTATTCATTAACAAAAAAGATGAGGTTAATTTGCTTTCCCTCTGAATCTGAATGCTAATGCAACCATTTAAATAGTGCCAAACAATGAAAATAAACTGAAGCGTGAATTAAGCCACAAATGCCTAGGCCTGCACCACTTGGCAAAACTTAAGAGCTAGCAGGATTGAAATAACAGCAATGAATGCTTACATGTAGAATGAACCATAGTACAGTATGAGGCCAGCAGAGCAATTTATCACATTGAACCAATGTGACCCTGGAGATAGGAATGTCTTGCTTTTAAAATGAGGGAATGTGATTCCAGAACATTTTGTAGAAACTACCTGAGTTCTTAAAACTCTTATAGCCCAAATCTCCTTCCTTATTCTCTACATTCTGGTCAGTCCTTGGAACACTGAGAGGTTGGGAAGACCTCCAAGGTGAACATGGTGAGGAGCCCTTTGGCCTGTCCTGTGCCACTGCTGAAGAATAACAGGGTCCTTCTTCTGGCATGTGTGATTTATACACATTTTGTTAACCTTGAATCATATACCATGCCTCTTGGTCCTACAAGGTAAAAATGGACAATGGTTTCTAGAGCATCTCATTGCAAACAAATGAACTTTGTGTGAGTAAAACAAAGCATTCTGCATTAAGCTTCACACATCTTAGAGTGGGCAGGCACAGTTTTTGTGCATTGGTCAAGTGTTTACCATGTGTTCAGCTCTTAGCACTAGGGTGTCATTGTGCAGTGGTAAGTGTAGCTTGTTAGAGCTGTGGTGATAACATTAGGGGCCAGTCATTTGTAGGTTGTATAACCCCATGCAGATTATTTACTTGAAACTCAATTTTATCATTTGTAAGATTACCTTGTAGAACTATTAGGAGAAATAAGATAGTGAATGTGTTTATATATTTTACCATACAATGTGTCTGCTATTAATTATTTCCCAACAAATAATTATCCAACTGTTATTACTGGAGACCCAGTGTTGCCCCACAGACTTAGAGTCTGGATGGGAAATAGGATATTTATTTATGAAATAGTGCGTAAGCAGGGCTTCATTTCCACTTTCTCAAATGGAAGTCATTTTTCTCTTCTCCATATCCCTGTGCCAGTTTTTTGTCATCAGAATGAATTGCTGGGGAGCCCGCACAGGATTCTTATAGGCACAGGACGAGGAATGGGAGATTGAGTTCTATTCCAGACTTTCTCATTGCTTTGTTGGCTGGCTTTGATCAAGTTCCTTAGCTCTTGGGAGTCTCCATTTCCTCATTTATAAAATGGGAATAATATCATTATTCCCACCCAGGATTTTTGTGACGATCAAGAAGGTCATGAAACACCAGAGTCATGAAATGTATTATAAAACATAAAACATTTTTAATACTGTGTTGTAGTTTTTCATGAGTATTCCTTGTGCCTCAAACTAGATAGATTCACAGCACGGTGACTTGAACAGCCAGTTTTCAAAAGCTGTGAGCTAGGAAGGGAGAGGTACTGTGAGAAATATGAGAGAGCAGCTATTAGATGAGCATTTCTAGTCATCATTTCATCCATTGAGACTTTTCCATATAAATTATTTTGAATTTTTCCCCTAGGAGTAGCCAGTGAAGGGGAAAATGAACAGCTGGAATTATCAGGAACATTTTAAAGATCCAGGACCAGGAAGAACAGACAATAATGTATAGATAATAATGAAAGGCTCAAGATACCTCTTGTTGGGGTGAGTTTGCTATGATGGTATATGTGGAGTATATATAATCCATTCCTAGGACAGCTCTTCAACCCCCCTCCACACACCCACAGATACACTCAAACCAAAGTAAATAAAAAATGGAAAAAACAACCAATCACCAAGAATCAACCCAACCATCAACAATTGCTCTACTCATCATCATGAGAGCCAAAACAAATCACAAGTAGTTTTAAGTTGCGGCTCTCTAGATGGCACAGAATTAAAAAGATCTCTCTGATGCCTAGGTCAAAAGCCTTCAATTATGGACAGCCACAGTCTGTGACTTTGACTGCATGTGTGTCTGGTGCTCTCACACTGGGGCACCCAGAAGGAATCAACAGTGCTTATTGAGAACTGTTGAATATTCCTTCATAGACTAGGGAGGGATGGGTCATTTTTTCTTATTACCACCCCTATGATTCTAACAGGGTCTTGATTGGGGGTAACTTCAATCCCAAAGTTGACAGGTTCCTTAGAGTGTTGTTTTGTTAGACTACCTGGTGTTCCTATGTGGAACTCATGAACAAAAGTAATTTACACGTAAGATCCAAGAGACTAGCAAACATTAGGTTTGCCTCTAACCGCACTGCTAAGGGAAATTATTATCCATTTTTAAACATACAGTTTGCCCATTTGAGAAGTCTCTTGATTATGGCTTCTGAGAGACTGCTCTTTTGACTTTGAACTGCAGCTCATATTTGAAACCACAGAGTTTTAAGATGTCTTCCAATTAATAATAGACCTACTGGATTCTAGTGCCCTAGGTTCAGCCGTTCTAGAAAACATGGAGTCATTCCTCTAAGCTCCAGTCCTCAGGCCTTTCAAAGTTAATTTCTTAAATACTGTGTAGCTTATAATTCAGACCATCCAAACATACTATTCACTCAGTAGTTTTCACATGATGTAATGACTCCATTTTTATTTATGTAGATTTCATGAGTAAGAGGACCCAGATAACAGTGGTTAAAGAGCATATCTGAAAGTTCAGTTCCAATAAAAATGACATGATGGATTAATATGCAGCAAAGAGTAACTGAATGTCTATGTGTGCCCCAAGGCAGTCGTGGAGAATTTCACACTATTAAACTTCATCTATAACAATCCTGTAAGGGACCAATTATTATTTTTGTTTTAGTGGTAAGAAATATGAAGATCAAAGAAGGTAAGTAATTTTTTTCCATTGTCACATAGCTGCTTAATCATGCAGCCAAGCTATTAAATCTGATCAGGAATCTACTATTTCTAGAGAGAACATTTTTTAATTTTTTTTTTTTTTTTTTTTTTTTTTTTTGCTTTTGGCTTGTTTTTCAGGAAGCACCTCAAAAATTCTACCCTGGTATTTTAAGCAGTGCTTGAGGGACTTGCATTGTTCCAGGACATTGTAACTAGGAAAGGCATATGCAAAACTATTTACACTACAATATATTTTTTTCAATGGAACATGAACTTTGTGGCTGCTTTTAATCTATATTCTAGAGAACCATTTTTTTCTATTTGCTTCCACAAATCCCAGTATAATTCTGCAGCAAAGCAGAATGGCAATCGTAGATTAGTTTTTGAACTAATCAATTTAAGAAAAAACGATCTATCTCCAGGCCAATTATGATTAAATTGTAGGTAAAATCCGGTGTGCCTTAATACAGACAGCTTGAACCTTTGTAACTTTTAAAAAAAATATTTTGAGTAGTGATTTTTTTGGCTTAGTGATTTTTCTGGATCAAGTTTATTATTGTATAATGAAGGATTTACTTCAAAAAAGGGATTTTTTTTTTCCTTAACAACTTTCTGATTTATTTAATGTTTAGCAAAAGTAGCATCATAGAATGGGATTTTTTTTTTTTTAAATTTAGGAGACTGTGGAAGTATTTCCTGGAATACTTAATAAAATTTTGATTTGAAAACTAAGGCAATACACTATTTAGTTAAGAGTTTTTCCCTATGTTTCCATAATTTGACACTGTAAAAAAAAAATGGAATCTTTAAATCTGGGAAGTAAATTCTTTTCTCTAGAGCCAGCCTTATAATGGGCAAAGTGCTTTCCTCATTTTCCTAGTGATTGATATTAAGAGGTATGCCCCAGTGTCACCACTCTGTGTGAGACAATAAGGGTCAGATGTACATGAGTATAGAGACAAAAGCCCCTGTTGGTGTTTCAGCGAACTTCAGAGTCTTTCTGTGGCCTAATTTATCATCATTCCTACCAGTTCTCACCAAACACCAGAGCATGATGAATGGGGATGAGAATCAGACTAAAGTATAGGACTGGCCTGCCCCAAATTGTCAATTTGGCCAAGTGTATCCCGAGTTCCTCTCTTTTCCACTCTCTTTTCCACATTCCCTTCTCACTGTGGATCACTCCCCACTCACTCAATGTTGACCCCATATTCCTCTACTTCATGGCTCACCCTGGCTAATTAGGGTTAGTGCACAACTCTGCTCCATCTCCTTCTGTCCAAGAGAAGGGAACTTATGTCCACTGAGTACCTTCTCTGAGCCCAGGGCTTGACCTGATTTTATTCTCTTCTCAAACTCCAAGCAATATTAGAGGACATATTTTTTAAAATTTTTAATTATTTTTTTAAAGATTTATTTATTTATTTTAGAAAGAAGAGAGAGCACACAAACAAGGCGAGGGGCAGAGGGAGAAGGAGAGGGAGAGAATTTTAAGCAGACTCGGTCTCACTCTCACAACCCTGAGATCCTGACCTAAGTTGAAATCAAGAGTTAGCCACTTAACAGACTGAGCCACACAGGGGCCCCAAGGATATTGTTTTCAATTTGCACATGAGGGTCAGATGTATTAGGCAATTTGCCCAACTCACATCACTAGTGATTAGTGAGTGGAACTAGTGATACGAACCCAGGTCTGTTTGACTGACAGCTCACATGCTTGCTACCCATGACATGTTGCTTCCCTAACTTACTACTTCATTTTTTCTCCTTCTTGAGAGGCCAGCAACATGTCTGGGTAGGATCAACAAATGACCCAGCTCTAAATGAAGTGTGAATGGCTCATGTCAAGTCAGTGAGAGCATGGAGAAGGACTGCCATTTGTCTGCAAGTGTTTCTTACTTTTGAGATCAGCTGTCTGTGCTCTTGGGTGATCAAGGCCAGTGTTCAGAGCATAAGCCTTGATCTCAGAAGACAAGCCTGCAACCCTTCACTCAGGGATGAATTTCATTTGTAACTTTAAGAGTCCTTTGGAAGCATCCCACCTGAAAGTCTGCTCCTCTTAGATACAAAGTCTTATTTGTATTTAAAAGCAGCCTTAAAAAAAAAAAAAAAAAAAAAAAAGCATCCTTGAGTGATGTCAATGAGGTGACAAAATAGGAGGTCCCAGGCCTTGTCCCCTCACAGAAACACTGATTTAATGACTGTCCTTGGACAAAAATACATGTATGAGAGCTCTGGGATCTGGCTGGGAGGTTGCAACACTAGAGGAATGCAGAAATGAGGAAAGACGCATTGCAGAAGTTGTATGCATTAGGCATGTACAGCTTGTTGCAGGCGAGTCATACTTTAATAAAGTCGTTTTAAAAAATGAAAGCAACCATAATACCTAACCCAAGGGATAGAGTCATGTAGACATTTTTGGCATAGGGCAAGAGAAAGAGCACTTCTGTCAGGAATTCTTCTCCTGTCCCTCCCCTCCCCTCTCATCCTGCAAAGGTGACCTCCTGTGCCACCTACATAGGCAGCCAGCCCTGGCTCCATTACCACGGAGCCCTTGGAGCTCCATCAATCCTCCTCTCACTCAGAATCAGATAAATAACTTGGAGTGTAAATATGGCAAAAACAATTAGTCTCAAAAACTAAACATTTTCTGTGTTTTTCTTGATCTCCTCTCCTCCATGCAGTTAAGGCGATATGACCAATTTGGGCCAATCAACTGTGAGTAGGAGTTAAAGGCAGTGTTCTTTGCCCGTCTCTTATTCCCCTTGCTTAAGGGAAGGTAGGGGAGACCTGGATCCCTGAATTACCGAATTAAGGGATGCTGCCCTGGAAAATTTGTTCCATGTATATCAGACTTTGCCCGAGTGAGAAAAGAATCTTGGTTTTGTTAAGCAACTGAAATTTTAGGTTTTATTTGTTATGCAGCATAGCCTATGTTCTGAAGACCACAGGGAGATTTTGTGCAAAATGCCCTCCTCATACTCAGGATACACACTTATGAACTGACCTTTTGGAAACAGACTTGTTGTTTGAAGGAAAGTCCTTCCCACACTTTTGGAATTTGTTTCAGCTCTATATTGGCAGACTTTGAGAACCTTCAAACAGCAGTCAAGTTTTTATGAATACTTAGATGGCTGAGTATTGAGGAACAAAGTTCGCTGTGGTCGTAGCTTATAGGTAATAACTGTGACTCTGTTGCAAATGCTGTGATTCTCTCTATCCCTGCACATTAGCCGGTGAATGCTGATGTTCTCCACAGAGGCCCGCACTGCAAACACTTGCCCATGTTGAAGCGCTTGATGGTGGAGCTGCTATTTAACAAGAGATGTTACTATGGTGTATATTGGGTAGTTCTGGCTTTGGCACTGGCTTCTCTTCTTTCTCAGGAATTTCCAGGGTTAATGTAGATGCTGTTCTACTATTTGTACAAAAGTAAGGATTAAAAAAATTAGATCACTAAAAAGGAAGCTTGCAACTTTGCTCCTGACCCACCCTGGGCCACTTGGCCATGAAATTCCTATGTGTTTGACAGAAGGCTGTCTGCCCCTCAGCCTCCACATTTTGTGTCATGCTCCAAGGAACATGCAGATGCCAAGGATGCCAGATGCACTAACCACATTTTTTCTGGGCTGAAGATTTTGGGTAAATTGCAAACAGCGTATCATATGGTTTTTCCCCCTTTCTCTCACCAAAGTTCTTCCTGAATTGTTTCTATTAGTTAAGGCTCTCTTCTCCTCTCAAGTTGGAACTTCTTACCTCTAGAGTCTTCCTTGAAGCATTTTGGGTTTTCCTCTGTAATAGTTTTGGTCTCATCTCCCAAGGGATGTCTTTTCTGCCATGATACAGGTTTATGCAATCTCAGTAGGCTAAGTTTAAATTCATTGCCTTCGTTGTGTGGAGGTTTATTGTATCAACAACATTTACTGTCTGTTCTTTTCTTTTTACATTTCTTGACATTGTGGTTATCTCCACCAGGATCCAGGTAAAGTCCCCTCACATGTGACTGTCTTGGCTTAGTTACAGAATCCATCCTGCACATATTCTGTTGAACTCAGTGAACTCTCAGATTCCATCCGTTGTGTTTTTGGAGGAAGACAACAAAAGCAAATCCCAAGCAAAGGTGGTAGGACTACTTCAGGATCTAAGTCCAGGAGAATAGCCAGTAAGTAGTATTACTGTCTTTTGGAACCACCTAAATCCTGCCTCTTTTGAAGGCTGTTCAGGAATGGCATGGGTGTAGTGTTCGAAAGCAGGGCATTCACAATTTTTTATGAAATGTTATAAAGCTACTCAGAGTTCTGAGTAGACTTGTTGCATTTCTTTCATTGAGAAGAGACAATGTCACCCCTAAACACTTACTCACTGTCTTTTACCCACACTTCTGAACCTCTGTGGGGTGGCTTAGGCCCCAGACTCACTAGCAGTTTAGAGGGTGGTCCTGAGAGGGAAGTGGTGGCTTTTCTGATGTGACTGCTTTTATGTATTGCTTCACGACAACGATTTTCATGAATATCATGACAGGTCATGAACCACAATGATTTATCAAACCCTAATCAAGAATGGACTACAGTGGAGTCACACATTACAGGGAGGATTACATTCCAAAGATAGTGAGTCAGTGAGAATCACAGAGAGGCAGAGTAATTCTTGGAAAGCTTTAAGGAAGATGCACCATTGGAAACTGAGATAGAGCCAGTTTTCCTTTGGATTTTCAAGCAGATGAGCACCAGATGAAGAGGTTGGCTTATTTTTGGGGGCCATGCTATTCCAAAAATATGTATTTTTAAATACTCCAATCATATTTAAAGGGGAAGCAGATTTGCCCCACCCATCTTGGGGGCATTTTCCTATTGGAGGAAGGCAGGCAGATCTAAGTGCCATCTAAGTACAATCTCAGTTGCAAACTCAATCCCCATGTTTGTGTGCCTAAATTTGTGTAATTTAGATGTACATACAGTGTGACTTCAAGACATTTCCTAGAAGAGTGGTGGCCAGTCCCCAATTTTGAAAGGTAGAAAGAAGTCTGGAGTCTGTCCTGCTGGATGTCAGTATTAAGGACAGCAGAAGTGTTGTCAAGAAGGGATTATTAAATGTACCCTTGGTGAGAAGTCAAAATCCCTATTCTCTGAATAAGCCTTTGTACAGAGGCTACTGAGATGTACAAGAGGAATGAGGCTTCTGTGAAGAAAATCTCTAGTTAACTATATTGGAGCTGAAAGTCTAAGTGGATGAGCTATTAATAATTGCCAATTCAGGAGACAAACTCAAGCGAACATTCTAGAGAGCTCAGGTAGGGCTGTGGGTGCCCTGAAAGGGTAAGACTTTTGATCCCTATGATGTCAGAGTTCTGAGCAGATTATGTAGAAAAACAATGGCAGGGAAAAATTACCTGCATTATAGTCCCTGGCTTGGAAAATTCTCTTTCTTGGAATTTTAACAGTTGGTTGGCAGAGCTTTACAGAAAGAGGGCCTTATTTTGTTTCTGTAAGTAACTTGGATGGTTTTCGTTGCAGCCAGTAGACTCTCTATGTGATACTTTCCCTCTGACCAGACTAGTTGTGGGTGGTGGCAGCACTGAGTTACTAAGAAGAGACATTTCCACAGGCTTCTGGGTAGGTCTTGAGTGAAAGAAACCTGATTCTCTCGTCCAGGGACATGTCTGCTATAACTAACGTAGGCAAGGGGAATAGGATGCCCAGGAAGCTGTATCCTCCAGACTTCATCCCCTGGAAGATGTTAACTGTGAAGCTGCCTCACCAGCCACATTTGTATTCAACATTAACCAGGAGTGATTGCTATTTTTCTGATAAGGAAAACTAAAACAACATAATAGTTGGTGGGTCTTGATTGACGTATCAATGGCATGGTTGCTATATGGCCTCTGGCTCAACACTCACCTCGTAATGCTAGTCAGCAAGTTTGTATGTAATAATCCCATATTTTCATTTATATTAAATCAAACATCATCAATTTAAATGAGGGAAACAATAACAAAAAATTTATTTATTCATGTGTTGAGAGACCCCAGATTTGGTTCTGGATTGCTTCTAAACTTAGATGAATGCAGGAGGGAGAGCCCTAACAATTCACTAAGGTTTTTTCCCTTTATGAAATAAGGTGGTAGGGAGTGCGGTGGCAGGTGGTGGGTTCCAGCTAGCCTAAGATCTCTTACTGGGCTAGCATTCTAGGGGTCTGTGATGAGCAGCTCTCTTTGCAGAGACTATAAATGGAATATGGTCTGAAACATGTTATTTCCCTAATGTTATTTCCCTAATGTAATTCTCTTGTGAGAATGTTTTTCTGTCAATAACTGTGGTTCTGTATTTTGGACTTTAGTAAATGAAAAGATCCAGGTACTGCTTAATAGTCCCTATGCTACCAGGTTTCTGATGAGCACTGTGGCTCCAGAGCCAGATTTTGTGAACAACTCAGGGCAAATGTTTAGACTCGTTAGCTCAGGCCAAGTTGTGAAAGAGAGTGAATTATAATAACTGGGCGCTAGTGGTGTGCCGGGCATTCTGCTTACTGCCGTACCTGGTTCGTTTTATTTATTTATCTTTTTTTAATTTTTTAA
Source organism: Canis lupus dingo (assembly GCF_003254725.2). NCBI lineage: Eukaryota > Metazoa > Chordata > Mammalia > Carnivora > Canidae > Canis > Canis lupus. Next base: position 24,894,014 of record NC_064245.1, on the reverse strand, counting down.
ATTTATTTATGATAGTCACAGAGAGAGAGAGAGAGAGAGAGAGAGAGAGAGAGAGAGGCAGAGACACAGGCAGAGGGAGAAGCAGGCTCCATGCACCGGGAGCCTGACATGGGATTCGATCCCGGGTCTCCAGGATCCCGCCCTGGGCCAAAGGCAGGCGCCAAACCGCTGCGCCATCCAGGGATCCCCCTGGTTCGTTTTATTAATGTTCACAATAATCTTAAGAGTTCAGGATCCTTTTGATCTCATTTTATAGAGGGCTGTAATGAGGGTTCGAGAGTAACTTTTTAATTTTTTAGAAGATTTTATATATTGATTTGAGAGAGAGAGAGAGAGAGAGAGCATGAGCAGTGGGGGGGGGGGAGGGGGTAGAGGGGGGAAGGGCCCAAGCCCAAATTGGGGCTCAATTCCAAGACCCTGGGATCATGACCTGAGCCAAAGGCAGCCGCTTAACCAACTGAGTCACCCAGAGGCCCCATGGGAGTTAGAGAGTAACTTGCCCAAGCTCGCAGAGCAAGAAGGTGGCCGAGGCAGGATTTGAACGCAGATTGCTTGTTGCCAGGAAGCCTCTTTTAAACATGGTGTGATGGTCTGTTGACTTTTTATGTTTATTGCATTAAACTGTTTTTCTGCAGTGCTTGAGGAAAATTGAAAATATCTTAAAAAGCTACATGTGATAAATGTTTTAAAATTCCCATCTAAAAACAAGCATATAACTTAACCAACCATTAAAAAATTTATATAAACTTACCGTATAATAAAATGTTGGGCTAATTTTAAATTAAACAGATTAAAATAAACATTCAGTTTAATTCCCAGAACTGTCAGCTACTCATTCTCTATTTAGTCAGTTAGAGACTACTAGCTATTTGTATGTTTAAAAGAGTTTTATTGAGTTAACTACCAGCTTCTTGGTGTTTTGAGGGTATTACTAAGGATGCTGTTACTTTGCTCTGCTTTGAGAAATGCTGTCAGAAAGATTCAAGCACACACAACTGGACTGGTGGTTTCTCCAATGAAGCGACTGTGAAATGGAAGCCTAGCTTTGTGCCGGTTACTGTTGATGAAGATTATGCCCACAGTGAAACTGCCTCGAACAGTCTCACAAGTCACCCTTTCTTGCATGTATATTTAAAAATGCCAAACAAAAGCCAATGTCAACAATAATCCTCTCATGCAGGCTATTCCTTCTGCAGACTGTCCAGAAGCCTCAAATAGCTCAACGTCCTTCACAAGGGAGTCCATACATTCCCCAAGAATGTTGAAAAGCATTAAGAGGAGCAGATCTAGGAAAGTGTGCGAGGCTGGGAGAGAGATTGGCCAATTTCTTACATTTTTATTTTCCTGTCCCCCCAAACAGGTTTTGTTCATGGAGTCTTCTTCTTTAGGCTGTCATGGCATTTTTTTTTTTTTCATGGTCTGGCAAAATATTTACTTTTTTCTTACTGCAGTGGAAGGAGAGTTGTCATAAAACACATGAAGGACATTTTTGTCTTTCAGCTGCATTAGTGTGATGCTCTCTCTTCCACGTATCACAAAAACTGGCCCCTGCCTCCTCTGTGGATTTCAAGATACTACTTCTGTTCCATTTATTATGATCAGGGGTGTGTGAGATGAAGGAGAAATAGCACCTCTCACCAAGGGCTGCACCTCCTTATGGACCCACAATAGGGTGGGCTACGAGGAAGACAAGCTTTATGTTCTCCAACTTCATAAATGTTTTCCGTAGTCCTCTTCTGCCTTACTCATTGTTTCTGCTGGCATAGGGCCTCTCCTGTCTTTTTCTGGCTGCTCCTGCATTGATTTTTTTTTTTTTTTCACTGCAACTGACTGGTGACTGGTTAGCCTGTTAAATATCGTGAGAATAAGCTGCTCCCTGTCCTGGCACTGCTTTTTGAAGGAAACATTTCCTTCCCTTGTGCAAGCCAAGGAGTTACTTCCATGGGGAGAAAGTTGGAGTGCTGATTGGAAACATGCATGATTGCTGGTTTAAATTTGGCTTATTTGCAACAGACAGAGGTTGGGAGAGATAGGAGAGAGGGGTTCTCCTGGTTCCGAGGTAGTTCCCACATCTGCTTCTTATTAGGAGCACTGTGGAGAAAAGATTTTGAAATTAACTTAGTTGTGGAATAATAAAGTAGGCCTCTTAATATGGGGGATTATAAATGATTACCCTAGAAAATGAAGGGACAACTTTTCATCCCTTAGGTCTTTTACTTTTTCCAAAGTGGTTTGGCATCAAAAAGAAACTGGAGAGATATTTCGTACCCTCTCTATCTCCAGTGGACAAAGGTGCCGTTTTACTCCCTCTTCCTAAGACTTTAGATTCAGGCTTTTAGGGCACACAGTATGCCGCCAGCCAAGAGCCCTTCACCCACATGTCCCTAGTCATCTGGGACCTACAGCAGCCAGCAGCATCTTTGGGACCTATACAGTTTTGTGTTTAAGGGGGAGAGGCCGGCCTGCTGGTCTTACCGGTCCTCGAGCTCTCAGGAGATGCTCTAGCAATGGGGACTGGGGCACAGGTCATAAAAGAGAATAAGACAAGACAAAACAAAACAGTATGTTAAATCACACACACACACACACACACACAGTATGTTTTGGTATGTTTTGTTTTTGTTTTTGTTTTTTTGTTTTAGTATGCTTTAAAACTTTCTTGACTACCTTTCTCATTATTCTAGCCCCTGACCTTTTAAAAGGTCAGCATCAGAATCTGAAGACCCTCAGCCCTCATAAGTGCTGTTCTCTGCATATTCTCATTTATTCAATTGTTTGTTTTTTCTTTTTTTTTTATCCCCATATTGAATGTAAGAACTCTAATAGCAGAGATCTTGTTTTACTGCCTTATATTCCCTGTGCCCAGAGCAGTGTTTAGAAATTTATAAGCACTTCACGATCGAGTGTTGACTGAGTCGCTCAAGGAAGCAGTGGAGGAAACTCTCTGCCCATAAAGGGTATTCTGGATGCTGCCTTGGACCCCTGAGTTCTTAACTGAGATGGCTCTGGCATTGGGACCAAAGTCCCAGAATTGTAATAGATCAGTCTTGTCCCTCTGAAGTCAACTTGACCTATATTTTGGAATGAGGGAGGAGGAAGCCTGAGCTATGGAAATGAGAAGGTAGATGACCTTCTGGACCACTTCCCAGACCACTTTCAATTACCATGATTTGGGAAGCTTTTACATTCACTGGGAACACCCTCACCAAAGAGTTCTCAGAATAAGAACAACAATCGTCCATTTTATATGGTGTAAGTTTGCAGGCAAAGGGCTCAATTAGTTCTTTAATGACCATCTAAGTCTGTGATTCTTTAATTTTCCCTCATTAAATTGGCCCTAGATTATTGATTTGAGAGTTATCTTAACTTCTCTCTTTTGGCTTTAAGAGTCTGATCAGAAAATCACTGATTACCTCAGAAAATGGGGGTTTATAGTAAAGACAGATTCTACATCTTATGAGAATTTTTCTATTGTTACTTTGTAATTTCTCCGCTAAGCAGTATGGAAGGTCACCTCTTCATGCTTCAACTGAGAGAGGAGAAGTTGTAACTGAAGTAATTTCTGTTGGTTATCTTGGGTCTGAAAGAGGGAGGCAGGTCATTCCAAATAAGCAACCCATTTCAGGCCATGTCTAAGCTTGGCTCTACTAAGGCAGGGATGTCTTCAGGCTTCAGATGTGGTAACAAAGAGAAATATCACCACAGAGGCCTGTAACTAATCACAAGCCTTGTGACTAATACCTCATAATTTCTTAATATTATCTCGAGTAGAAAATGAGAAAATATTATCTCGAGTTGAAATAATCTTCTAAAGATGTCTGTCTCAGAGCTCCAAACCTTTTATTTACTAGCTAATACCAAGAAAGCTAATTAATGTGGTACAAGTAAGGAGGAACAAACTTCCCTAATCTTTGGATAAAATTGTTTTAAATTTCTTGAGCTTCCACATAATAATTTACCATGGCCTCTCTAACTTTCCAGCTTGTAATGATTATACATCTCTAAACTTAATGAATACTTGATTTATTTTCTCCATCTAATTCAAATTTTCCAAGTATTCAGAGAATCTTATAGGTCATGGTCAGTTAGTTGTAACAGGTCATAGTCAGCATCTGGATTCCTACCTGTGGACCAAGTGACCATTCAGTTTCTGTCCACATTGGCTTCCATGAGGCTGCATCTGGAGACCTCAAAACAAAGAATTTTCCCTCAAAAGGAGACATTTATGTGGCAGTGATTAAAATCCTTGGCATGTTTGGGATAGAGTAGAATCAGAAACCTGGCTTGCTTAGTTCTAACAGTTCCTTGAATGTCAATTTGTTAAAGAACAGCATTGAAGAATTTAGCTTCCATTGAAGCTGAAAGCAACCTTGGGCAGTATGTTGATGAACCCCCTCGTTGTACGGGTCAGAATCTGATGAACGAATCCTCTGGCCAAGATCACGGAGGTAGTTAAAGGCAGAATGGAGAATTTATGTAGACTCAAGGAGTTTTGACATGGTTCTAGCTGATTATCTCGAATAGTCTCCTCCCCACTCCTCTTCCTTGATTTTCCTTTGTAAAAGACAGAATTTAATTTCCAAACATATATTAAAATCAAAATTAGAAAATCAAGTAATAATAATTTTAAAGTGTTTATCTCATCTAGCTTATGAAATGAAAGTAACTTTGCCCAAATTTTGGTAATATTGTTGACATTGTTTAGGCTCTCTGACTCCTCTTTATGGAAATCGATAATACACTTCTGACTACAGAAATGGAAAAAGTGCATAAGTGTGTAGAAAATATTAATATTAGTATTAAACACCAAACTCCCATTTATTGAGAGAGAAACCCAAGTTGATCAAAAGAAACAATTTATAGAACAAAGAAGAATATTTACTGACTTCAGGTACATAAAACAAATATACTCAGACTAACAATATATTTATCTATTAGTGTCCCGAAGAAGACCTACCATGATGACTACTTAGGATATTAACTTTTTGTGTTTCTGGAATGTGTAAATTATTCAGGTGGGGATATTGCAGAACTAAACAGCATTCCAGACCTTCTTCTAATGAATACAAATTCTTATTTAGTATAGCTGAGTTTAAAGGTTTACATAGTTTTGAATATTTTGACTTTAAAGTCATGTATTTCTCTCCAAGATCTCAACATTCTTTACCACCATTAGGTGAGCAAAAATATTATCCATGGACTACATTTTGCTGATGGGAATCTGAATCTCAGGACTAATGGGGAATGGATAGGGTGGTGTTCACTAAAGACTGATTCCTAGACTAATGACTGCTTTAGGCAAGAGACCACGTTTTGCTGTGCCCATTTACAGTACATTTATTCTTTGGGAGTTTGATATAGAAACATGGGTTATAAAATATGGTAAAGGCCATTCATCACTAGAATGTAGATATGTTAAAGGAAAAAGAATCCATTATGTTCTTTGACGATATGACATATGGTAAAAAAGCAGAAAGAACAGTGCCCTATAGATTGACATTAGGAAGTATATGACTCCCCTCCTCTCCAGTATAGGATCACCCGAGTCTCTGCTCGTTAGAGTAAGGCTCTGGAAAACAACATGGCCAATCCAGTCACTTTTGCCCTGCTTAGGGATTGCTGACATTTCATCTTTAGTCAGTCTTTCAGGAAACTTTAACTTTGTTGTATTTGTTTTGGCAGGTTAACATGATGTAAGTGTATTAAAAAAAATCACAAGCAATTTAATTACAAGAAATGGAAGATAATTCCCTGAAGGCTGCTGCTTTTATAGAGGTAGTCATAACAGATTTTTTCATATTTTCCATTTTTTTTAATTTTTAATTTTAATTTTTTTTTTTTTTACTATGTCAAGATGTCCAAAGAAGAAAGAGTGAGAGCGCCTGCTGGGTGTACGGCCACTGTGCTAGATATTGAGACCTAGAACAACAGTGATATATCAATTCTCCTGGGGAAATTCAGGCTGTTTATAAAACAACAACAACAACAACAACAACAACACAACAACCATGAGCTTGAGAAACCTTGATGAAACCTTTAAGGAAGAAACTTATCAATATTAAAGGACATTTTGAAAGTCATTGGAGAAATTTATTTCACTCTTTTTCAAAAGACTTTATTGGCTTGGTTATATTTTATGTGTAGAGTCAGTAGGACCTCTTTCATCCTCTCCTCCCTGCCTCCTCCAAAAAACCCTCAGGACTGACGACACACCAAATCACTATGTAACATAGCTACAGAATCTCAAAAAGAGTAAAAGCACTAATATTGAGTCATGCTATAAGATATATCACAAACTTCATCCCCAGCTAATGCATGCTCTGAACAAAGCATTCAGGATCTTTTCTCAAATCATCTTTGGGATAAAGGTAAATAACAGGAGACACTCCAAGAGTAGCTGTGATGGCCAAAGAATTACTACTTCCTTCACTTTGTGGCTCTGTTGAGTCATCAGAAGGTACAAGTAAAAAAGAAAAGCCAGATGACTTCATTCTGTAGGAAATGATTTGTAAGGTTCTGATAACAGGTTAACAGTTTGAAGGCCTTTGCAGGTAGTCAAATTTCATTTATTTGTTCATTTATTCAAAAATATTATTGAGCACCAGTTTGTGCTAAGCATTTTAAGTGGTACAATGGTGAGTAAAGCAACAGTAGGTTCCCTCTTACCCTCCCTCCCTTGAATTCTTTACTTTTATGTATTATAATATTAAATCCTATGCAGGCCACTCTATCTATGATTAGTTCCTCAGACACATACTACTTATCAGCCTTCTCTACTTTTATCACCCTTTGCCCTTATTGCTATCAAATATAGAATATATTTTATTTATTTCCTGTCTCTCCCCACTAAAATGTAGGGAGCCATAAAGCCAGGAATTTCATTTTTATTTGTTCCTAGCTATATATACCCAGCACTTAATATAGTGCCTAGAAATAGGCACTCAATAAATATTTGTTTAAGTAATCAACCAATTAATGAATGAAGCAAGAACATAGCTATAGATTGAAACTAAAGACTGCTTCTGTTTTTTATTTAGATCCATTCATCAGTATTCATTGCATTTGGTTTTTTACCTTCTAGCCACTTAATTGTTTCTTCTCCAAAAAATGTAAGGGGTGAGTGTCTGAAAACTTGATGAAAACACAATTAATTATGTTTATAACATTCTTCTGATCTCCACTTCAAACACACCTAGCAATAAAGGGGAGCAGATTTGCCTCGAAAAAGACCTGTTCTTGATAAATTGATAACCATATGCTTGCAAAAGGGCTCAACATCATCTGTTAAGATTTATTAATTGGGTTGATAAAACTTAGTTTGCTGGGTTCCTGTGAAAAGTACATGAGATAAAGTACTGAAAAACTTTGAAATCTATATATTGTCTTTGGCATATGGTAGAAGTAATGATATTAATCTGCTTTATAATTAGATTAAAGATCAACACTCAAATCCCTGGTTTACAATGCCCAGCACCAGAGGTCAGGGAAGTGCAGAAGAACCAGCAAAGGAGACTGAACAGGAATAGCCAGAGCAGAGAAAACTAAGCCGTAGTAGTATCCAAGTATCCGAGTATTAACTCTGTCAGTCAGTTGACAGGTAAGTGGAAACAAAGCATTAGCAAGGTGGAGGTTGTTGATGATTTTCATAAAAGCAGTTTCAGTGAAACAGTGAGGACAAAAAGCTTATTGCAATAGATTTAAGATGGAATGTGAGCAAATAAGTTGAGAACAACAGGTATAAACAATGCATTCACAGACTTAAACTATAAGAGAGAGAAATGGGGCAGGAGGGTCTAAGAGGGTTTTTTTTAATGATGCTCTAAATAACAGCCTGTTGATACATTACTGGAAATGATTCAGTAGAAAAGAAAGAAATTATTGATGTGATTTATACAAAGGTTAATTTGGGTGTCTAATGGGTAGCTAGTGATATTGGCCATGACTGCAACAGAAGAGAAGTGTCAATGTTTTTGTCCAAGCTTTGGAGGATGATGTTAATAACTATTGCAAATTTGACACAGATAATTGATACGTAGATAATAAAATTAACATTTAAAGTATCTTTATATGCCAAAAGTGACATAGACTGTCCTTCAGTGAAAGAATGTGGTGAGTTCTTCTTTCTAGTCATTTTGCTCAGTACAGAGTAGCTAAAAACGAATTGGACTTGTTAGAAGCTCAAACCCTTCTCTCTGTAGCGTTCCAGCTGTTCTCTCTTTAAATCTCAGGTCGAATTAGTAGGTTTTCAGGATGATCTGAAAGTTATCTAGGTAAGTTGGTGGGGACAGGTGACTTGGGGACCCCACTCCTCCGCCATCTTGCCCCACTCCCTTTAGTGAAAGAATGAACTTAAAATTTTACTTTGCAGAGGGAGATGTCAAGACAACCTGGGCAGTAGGGAAAATCTTATCTCTGATGATCCATATCTCATAGCCTACCTCACCTGAGTTTAAAGCTCAAATCCATGCTATCAGAAAAACTTCATTCTGAGGAGCTCCTTCAACATAACCATAAATTGGTAGAACCTTCAGGCACCGTTAGAAGGAAATGAACATTTTTTTTCTGGAGGAAACTACGCTTTATCCAACTTTCCTATAATTTCCATAGGTAAACCCCCAGTGAGTAAGTAATCACAATCGGAAATAACAAACAGGGCAGCCCCGGTGGCTCAGTGGTTTAGCGCCGCCTTCAGCCCAGGGTGTGATCCTGGGGTCCCGAGATCAAGTCCCACGTCGGGCTCCCTGCATGGAGCCTGCTTCTCCCTCTGCGTGTGTCTCTGCCTCATTTTCTCTCTGTGTTCCTCATGAATAAATAAATAAAATCTTAAAAAAAAAAGAAGTAACAAACAACATACTATAAGGAAGAATCAGCTGAAATAACAAACAGCAGAACCAGACTCATAAAGGTTCAGTGGGAGGGTTGTTGGTATTTGAACCTGAATAGTCTAAATAGTCTCACAACAGTCATTTTGAGTGCAACTGTGGAGGCAGAAGATGGTGAAATACCATCTTCAAAGTACTTGTCATTTTCATTGTTTATCTATTAAAAAATCATCTTTTAAGAACATATTCAGAAAAACAATTGCCGAGAGATTACACTATCAATAGAACCCCATTAAAGGCGTCTCTAAAGGGGGTACTTCAGGAAAGAGGAAATGTCATAGGAGGGTTGTCTGACATGCAAAATGAATGTGGAGAACAGAAAACTCCATCAAACATTGTCTGAAATAACAATAATAAAAATACCTCATATGTGGACTTAAAATATAAAACTAAAATATAGATCATCAAAGCTTATTACTTTAGAGGGAGATAGAGTTAAAATATTCTAAGATATTGGATTTTTCAAGGTGGATAACACTCCATTTGAATTATGAAAATCATTTGATTTTCTATTACAGAGAACATAATAGAATTACAAATATAAAATAGCATGTCAACTAGAATACATCCAAGGAAGAGCACCCGGAATATTCCAAGGTCTCGAAACAACTGCACAATAATATTTAGTCTGGGTAAGAGAAGACTTTCTCTTTGGGGCAGTTATTGCTCCAATAATTTCTTCATTTTTATAATCTTCAAATATTTTAAGATTTATCATAAAGGAAAGGGATTAAGCATACTATTTATTTAATGTTAGAAGACTGAACTAGGGCTATGGGTATGAGTTACAGGGAGGTAGTTTGGGGGTTTACTATATGGGAAATATTAATATAAATGGCATGGCTACATTTTAAATACTGTGCTCTCCTTCACTGGAGGTTATAGGATCACCTGTCATGAGATTTTTGTCAGGGTAATACCTGCCTTGGGCCCAAAGTTGGATTAAAAGAACTAAGTGAGCTCTCTGCCAACTCTAAGAATAATAGTAATAATTTATTGAAAATGAGCTAATCATCATAAAGGCATTAATGTATTCAGTTTTTGCAACACCACCATTAGTTAAGTGTTGCCCCTGTTTTGTAGGTGAAGTGCTAAAGTTCAGAGAGTTTAAGTAACTTGATGAGGATGTGTGGCTTGTATGAAGTATATAACTGAGATTTCACTCCAGAACTGCCGTACTAGAAAGTGGAAAACTTTAGATTGTGCCTCACTGAATCCCCAAGATTAGTTCCGATCTTGCCAAATTTTCAAAAAAAAAAAAAAAAAAAAAAAAGCTCCCTATGCCTCACTGTATTTGTGTAGAATATCATAAGCCAAAATTGGCAAAAGCAGACACACACACACACACACACACACACACACACAGAGGCTAAATGCCTCATACAGGCATTGATGTCTTCTTCCTTTCTGAAAACCAATGTATGATAAGTAACAGAGAAAGCCTTCTTCATCCACACAAGAATACATTTGTCAAAGAGAATCTTGAGGGTACTTTTATTTTTTAGAATTAATCTTCCCCAATACATGAAATAAACTTTTGTTAGTTTTCATATAATTACTTTTCTTTTGCACTTTACCTATATACAATTGCTTTTTTGTAATCTTTTTTGTTTTGTTTTTGATCCTTTCAAGGATTTTGAATGAGGTCTGATGGTGTTGGGTTTTCCTATACCCATTCTGCTAACAAATTTTAATTTTGGCTTGTCTACTAATAGGAGAGGCATAACACAGCTATACTACTACTGAATGAAGAAAAGCTTAACTTGGGAGATTCCTTTCAAAAAATAAGTTGGCATGTAGTGACATTTAAGAGGGAAATTATGTGGCAGATAAGTGGATAGAAATTATTTTAGACAAAATAGACTAGAAATTGAGCATATCCCAAAACTGAATTTGTACTAGTCTAAAACACTAGTAACTGCTAAATATTGAAAATATCTATTATGGTCCTAAATTGGGGTAAGCAGAAAGGAGATGTTCTATTATCCTGACTACAGATGTACTACTTCCAGGGCATTTTCCAAAGATACTTGAACTAGAAAGATCTTTCCTAGAAGCAAATTCTCTAGCTAGATTTGATGGCATTTGGTTGGATTGAATGAACCCAAAGTAAATATTCCAAATCTAAATCCTTCCCTGAGGGGTCCTTGGGTGGCTCAGTGGTATAGGGCCTGTCTTTGGCCCAGGGTGTGATCCTGGAGTCCCGGGATCAAGTCCCACGTCGGGCTCCTGCATGGAGCCTGCTTCTCCCTCTGCCTGTGTCTCTGCCTCTCTCTCTCTCTCTCTCTCTCTCTCTGTCTCTCATGAATAAATAAATAAAATCTTAAAAAAAAAATAAAAAAATAAACAAACAAACAAACAAAAAACAAATCCTTCCCTGAACTGGCTGGTAAATCTGTTGGGTTCATCAGTCACTGGTGAAAGATGTCTGTGTTTGAGTGCTTGAGTTTTGCTAAAGCTTCTAGTAGCTGTTTCTGGGTTAGAAAAAGGCATAGAAGAGCCTGACCTCCAAAGAAACAGTGAAAATACGGAGTAACACTGTTGGGACCTTGTCATGTAAAGTTCTTGCCCACTCTAGAATGTGTGTGCACTCTGCCCTTCACCTTCATACAGGTTAAATTTCAAATTCTGTAGCTGAGTTCTAGGTATATCATTTTCACTCTTCTCTTCAATTACCAATAGGCAACAATTACTTTTATTGTTGAGTTTTAGAAGTCTACTTTCACCTGTAAACACAGATCTTATCGTGGGAAAGTAGGGATGGGGGCAAGGCTGCTCATCATTGCTTCACACTTGTTGAAATAGGGAGGTAAAGGAGAAGGGAAGGGTAATCTGGTTGAGAGTCACAGTCCACTTTGGCTTGCCCAATTATAAAAGGGATTTCCTAGTCGTGTGTGTGTGTGTGTGTGTGTGTGTGTGTGTGTGTATACGCATGTGCATGTGTGTTAGGGGGCATTGCCCTGCCACTCTCTTCTGGAGAAATATTGATGTCATGACGCTGAGCCTGTGCTTGAGAGTAGTTCCCTGAAGGAATGTCCTGAAAGTAGGTGGCTTAGATTTAAACACGGGGCTCATTAGATTCACTGATTCACTGCAGGGGACTGTCGTTTTCATTTACCAGCTCTCCTTTCCTGGGATAGGTAGACCTTTCTTGCTTTATGCACTTGTGGAGGGGAAACTGTGCTAAATTAAGGGAAGTTAGAGCTCAATCATACTTCTTTCACTGCATCCAGGTGGGCAGGGAAGCGAAGGCTAAATCAGAACATTTTGAGGCTGTATCTATCAGCAGTCACCTTGGCTTCCAGGAGTTCCACCTTCTGCTTCCCATACGCGGAAGGAAGCCAAGCAAAGAGAACAGGGGTTGAGCTGGGGAGAAACCTCTGCGTGTCCTTTTGCGGAAATCCAGTCCCACCACTCGAGATACCAGTTAGAGGAGTTGATAAACTTAAGTATTTTGCTTACACTTACCTTTACCTGCATTTTGTCACTTATGACTAAAACTGCTCAGTGCCCATGACCTCTGCGATTTGGAGTAAGATAGAAACTGAGCGAACTATGTCACTCGAACATTTATGATGGCCAGAAATTATGTTTATCTAGAGCTTTAAAATTGGCCCCACCAAACTGTCTCTCGGTGTTTCCAAGAAAGCTCATCTTTGCATTGTTCACAGCAGGTGGCGCCTGACTGCCCAGACTCTGAAACACCAGACCCCCCAGATATCCTCAGAGGGGCTGCCCTTCATAGCCACTCAAATTTTTTTTTTAAGATTTTATTTATTTATTCATGAGTGACAGAGAGAGAGAGAGAGAGACAGACAGAGACAGAGACAGAGACAGAGACAGAGGGAGAAGCGGAGCCCCATGTAGGACTCGATCCCAGGACCCCAAGATCACACCCTGGGCCCCAGGCAGGGGCTAAACCGCTGAACCACCCAGGCATCCCCGTAGTCACTCAAATTGAACACATGCACATCCTATACTCATGAGGGTCCTGGTCGCCTTTAGTTTTCCAGTCATTTTGCTTGAATGGGATGTTCCTTTACTTTTTCTTGACATGTTGTTTCATGGCTCCCACGTACGATCGGATATGATGTTTTGTGTATTGGTGAGTTTTCCTGAATGCATTATGATTTTCTGTCAAATTTTCCACCAGTTTTCTTCTCCCACCCATTAATTAGGATTTCTTAGGGAAAGATTTTCTTTGAGGTTCTATATTCTCAGGATAGCACAAGCGTGGAATGCTAAGTTAAACCTGACATTCTTCTCCTCAGCTCACTGAGCCATGCCCTTTATATTACAGGCACGTAAGTTAAGTATGTGCTGTCCGCTTTAATTGAATTTCCTGAGTTGTGTTTGTGATTTAACCCTTTTCCAGAATTGGAATTTTAAAAAGATGAGTTCCATAGTTATCTTTACTAGATATGTGTTTATGCTCATGTTCACTCTCACCAGTCTCTCTGCCAACATGGCAGGTTTTCATTTTGAGTACCATAAAAATGCATTTGTTTTAGCGGACGGAATTACAGAATTACTGTATTTTAATGATGCTGTTTCCTTTGTTCAGTGTCCAGGCCATTGCTCTAATTTTCCAGTCCAGTCATGGCTAGGCAAATTAAAATGTTTTAAGCAATATTTAGTATGGCTTGACTCCACTGTGCAAAAAAACATGCTGGTAATATCATAAACCCTTGTAACTTTGGAGATTTTTCTCAATGTGTAAATACAGAAGTGTGGGATAGATTTTGCTTTGGGTGGTTATGGAGGGGTGGCCATGCAAGAAATTGTTTTCCAAACAATCACTTCTACCATCTGTGCACCAGAAAACAGATTCACAGAGCTGATAGCAACACTTGAACACAGCCATCAGAAAAGAACTCAGGAAACTACTGAGATCACCCACTCTTTGTGAGAAAATAATTAGGAAAAATGGCTTTATAGACTGGTGGAGGGTATCTTAAGGTTTGGGGGATAATATTGTTTTTGTTGTTGTTTACATAACATGACTTACTGTTGCTTTCCTGGCAAAGTACTATCTTTCTCTTATCGATGAAACTTTCGTAACTATATCATTAGGCAGTTCTATAAAAGGCCCAACTTGTTGAAAGAATACAGAAAAATATGAGTGAGCAAAGAGCAGGGAAATGTGGAATCTGCAAAGATACACTGCTTTTCTTAGGTAAAAATATCTTCCTAATTTCAAATCCTCTCCAGGGGGCTAAGGAAAGCTTTAAATATCCATTCAAAATTCTTCACAGCCAGACATCTCTTTTAAAGGAATTAGGTTACATCAGTTGATGTAATTAACTCAGATTGTTTGGGTGATTCAAATCCCAAAGGCAGCAGTACATCTGTGCAGCATACACATTTCCCCTCTGTGCAGAGGCGCCAGTGGTTTCCATCTGGGGTGTGTTTTGAGGAGGTTGAGGGAATGGGGCAAGAGAACGAGCTGGTGAAAGGTAATACAGAGGAGAATCATGTGCTAAAAATGTTGTTTGATGCTATCTGATTTCCTTTTAAATCATTCCTTGAAAAAAAAAAAGAGAAGAAATATCAGTTTGGAATCTGTTAATGGCCAAAAATATTAAAATAAAACATCTTTTGTTTCATTAGCTCAGTTAGTCCTTACTGCCCTTCGGGCATCCAACAAGCAGTGTAGAACTGGAAGGAGATGAATCTTTTAGTCACTTGGTGAACTGGAGGAGGTACCGTTTCTTTACCCCTGCTTGCAGAAAGAAGGCCTAGAACCTGTGCTCTCAGAGCAAATCCAGTTGCTTTATTTTATATTTGAATTCCATCTCTCGTAGACTCTATAAGCCTTAAGAACATATGCATGCTTAAATATTTCCATCTCCAGATGGTGCTGCACCTGACCAATCTCAAAGTTTCTAATTTTTCTTACTGATAAAGAAATTTTTAAAATTTGAGGGTTTTTTTAGTTTTAATTCCAGGACCAATCTCATAGTTTCTAATTTTTCTTACTGATAAAGAAATTTTTAAAATTTGAGGGTTTTTTTAGTTTTAATTCCAGGACCAATCTCATAGTTTCTAATTTTTCTTACTGATAAAGAAATTTTTAAAATTTGAGGGTTTTTTTAGTTTTAATTCCAGGACCAATCTCATAGTTTCTAATTTTTCTTACTGATAAAGAAATTTTTAAAATTTGAGGGTTTTTTTAGTTTTAATTCCAGTACGGTTAACATATAGTGTTTTATTAATTTCAGGTGTACAATACAGTGATTCAGCAATTCCATACATTACTCGATGCTTATCACTATGATATGTATACTCTTTAATCCCCTTCACCTGTTTCCCCCATCCCTCTATCTCCCTCCCCGCCAGCAACCATCAGTTTGTTTTCTATAGTTACGAGTCTGTTTCTCGGTTTGTCTCTCTCTCCCCTTTTTTCCCTTTGTTCATCTGCTGTTTCTTAAATTCCACAGATGAGTGAAATCATATGGTATCCTTCTCTCTCTCTGACTGACTTATTTCATTTAGTATTATGCTCTCTAGCTCATCCATGTCATTGCAAATGGCATAGTTTTCTAATTCTTAAAGATAATTCAGAGCAACAGATCATGCCCTTTCTCATGATAACTATTAAAAGCCTTATCTCCACAACAGCCTCCTCTATCTCTTGGAGATTCGAGAGCTCCTCTAGTCCATATTTACCCTTAGTGCCACATCAGCGATTATGGAAAATAATCATTGCTATCTTCCTAGATTAAATTCTTTTTGATATTTCAAAACTGAACACTTGATCCTAGAGTGAGAAGCTTTATATATGGATATAATGTGCCCAGTTAATTAAGAACATGATATATATTGATAGAGATTTCTATTAACTATGATTAGATCACTCAAGTTAAAAATATATATTTTTTCAAAAGAAAATTTTCTGTTCATGTTTTATATAGCTTAGTTCACTGTTCTGTATTCATCTGTGGTAGAAGGATGTTATTTTAAGTAGAAGAAAGCATACATTTTTGTCTTGAACATTAAGATTTTTGTTTGTTTGTTTGGGTATACTCTTCTGGAGTAAAAGGGTTTTGAAATCACATTTTGTCCAGATTCTTAAAAATGCCTGCTAAAAAAAGATATCTGAGCCTTACTCAGAGAATATAAAATATAAGAGTTTCAATTACACTTGAAAGAAAAACTTCAACCTGAGACTGACCAGTATTGGAGGGGCTTAAAAGTTTTCAGATAAATGTTGGGGTTTCGGCCCATTTGTCTAGAAATTATGAAGTGTGCTTTTCCCCTCAACTCTAGGGCCAATCTGTACAGTTCTAGTCAGCTTTTTTCTTTCTCTTTTATCCAGTGTATATCTCTCCGGGGAGTTTTCCCTACTGATAATAGTACAGAAAATTTATTCTTACTCCTTGAATTAATGTTAGAGTTGCAAGGATCCTTAGGAATAATTGGCCAATTTCCTTTTGTAGATGAAGATTCTGAGATACAAGGAGTTGAAACAACTTTCCTTTCCCTCACAAATCTTTGTGAGAACCTCACTGCCCAGGGACAGCTGGGTGGTGTAGTCGATTAAGCATCTGACTCTTGGTTTTGGCTCAGGTTGAGATCTCATGATTGTGAGATTGAGCCTTGCCTTAAGCTCTGGGCTCAGTGCAGTCTGCTTATGATTCTCTCTCCTTCTCCCTACCCCTCTTGTTTGTGCTCTGTCTCTATCTCTCTCTAAAATAAATAAATCAATTTTTAAAAAATGACTCACTGCCAATGAAATTCATATTCAGTCTCTGGAATCATCATTCTACAGATTGGTGAGTTTCCTTTCCACTTATGGACCATTATATTTGTCTGTACTATTTGGGACATTTGAAAGATAGGATGTGACCCCTCTGTGGGTGGTGGCATGAAGGACAAATCTGATTCTGAGCCAAGAGACATAGTACTTGAATGTGACTTTTCTTTAGTATATCGGTGTTACTGCTCGGTAATTACTACAACTTCATGGAAATGATTTGTGGCAGTCTTCCAGTTAGACAAATTCAGTTCTTTCACTTGGAAGGTAGGAAACAAGAATTTCTGTACAAAATATCTCTTCTTCTTGGGCTTGAATCAACCCATGTCCGGTTCACCACCCTTTCCAAGGCCTTGAATCAAGACCATTTTACTTTGTTAACAGAAATGTTTTCACCAGCAAAGTTCTTGGTCAAAGTGTTTCAAACAGTCTGTTAAAGCATGTCTGTCAGTGTGTTGAGTTTCCTAGACTGTACTGAAAATGGAACTAGAACCATATGGATCATGGTGGAGGGAATTCTCAGGAATTATCCTCTTTTTATGTGTGTTGGTGTCAGGAGTGTAGGGTAGATTGAAGGATTGGTGTTCCATCATTTGAAATTGCTTCTCACCGGAGACAGAGCAAGATTCTCTTGAAATATATAGAAAGAGAATCTTATAATAATCAAAATATAGATTTTTGCCTGGATGCATAGCATGCTAAACATTTTTATAAAAGGTTTTTCAAGTTTAACAGTGTACTACAACTGTCTAAAAGTTTTGTTTACATGTTGCAGATACTCATAACATATGTTTCATGAATTTTATTTTAGCAAGTTACAGCCCAGTTTAGATAATGACAGTTAGACAAAGTAAGTATAATGTCACTAAATGTTATTTTTAGTATATTCCTAATGGACTAAATCTCTTCTCCAAATCACATTTCCGTTTTCATCTAAGCCTCTTGATCCGTAAATTCTAAAGGAGTTTAATTATCAGAACTACATTGTTCTTACTCTTCTAACTTCTACAGAGCAATCTCATATTTTCTTTCTTTCTTTTTTTTTTTTTTTAGATTTTATTTATTTATTTGACAGAGAGAGAGAGCAAGAAAGTGCACACAAGTAGGCAGAGCAGCAGGTAGAGGGAGAGGAAGAATCAGGCTCCTCTGAGCAGAGAGCCAGATGCAGGACTTGATCCCAGGACACTGGGATCATGACCCAAGCTGAACACAGATGCTTAACCCACTGAGCCACCCAGGTGCCTCTTACATTTCACTTTTTTAAAATCTTTTTTTTTTAAAGATTTTATTTCTTTATTTGAGAGTTAGAGATAGTGAGAGAGAGAGAGAGAGCGCACGCGCATGAGCCCGGTGGAGAGGAAGAAGCAGGCTCCCAGCTGAGCAGGAAACTACACGTGGGACTCCATCCCTGGGATCATGACCTGAGCCAAAGGTAGACACTTAACTGACTGAACCATCCAGGTGCCCTATTTCTTAAAAATCTTAAAAACATGATAGCCTTTGCATAGAATGTCACTCTAGGAATGTGTTCTAAGGTTTAAACACATTAAAGAAAAAAAAATGAAGATTTAATTATGCTACTGTTTATAATACTAAAAAGTAAAATAAAATGTTCAACCCTAGAGAACCAGTGAAATAAAGCATAGACTCCTTAGATTATTATTATGTAATCCTAAAAAATTAATATACACATAAATATTTTTTGACATAAAAGATGATTTAGTAATTAGTAAGTTTGGTTAGAGAACGTGCTGTTTATAAATGTGTATTTTATGGTTTCCTAAGGCATCTCGCTATTATCCTAAGGTTAAAACTTCCATGAAATCAGCATCTTTTGACATTTTCTACCATGTATTTTACCTTCTATACTTGTCAAACAGCAGGGGTTAAATGGAACTGTTAAATTCAACTTTTCCTACTATTTCAGAGACCTCAATGGCTTAGAATAACAGGTGTCAATTATCCATATTGGGGTGTATTAAGATCATGAAACCAGTTTTTTCACTCGACTCAGAATACCCTTTGAGGGTAAAGAAAAAAAGATGCAATTGGGCTCATCAGAGACAATTTGTTGGTGGGAGTGTGGATGTGCTGTGTTCTCAATGATCACCCTCTTCCAAGGAGTGGAAAGAGTATCGAGTGATCTGCTTACCCCGAATCACAAATCAAATGAGAGGGGCTTCAGAGAATAATGTAGGGAATATATTTGTCTTTTCATGGGAGGATGAGGAATATGAGGGGAATATGAGGGACTGATTCATTTCTGAAAAAGTTTCAAAGTGCGTTCCTGACTTCAAGCTCTCCTGGTGGGAGAGGAAAGAGAAATGACTATTGCAGAGTGAGCTGCATAGCTCCCAACAAGAGGACAAGGTGTGTGTTTCCCAGGTGCTAGACCTTGGGAAATGGAGCCAGTGATGAACTAATATAAAATTGTCTCCACCCAAGAAGACAGCAGGAAAAGCCTAGGTGGGCCTAAAGGGAAGTTGTAAGTGACCCAACATAGAAAGCCTCCCTCACACTGCACTCAGAGCTTCCTAGCCTTGGGGAGAACAGTCATGTTTGTGGTACTCACAAAAGCGCCCCTTCAGATGCTCTGAACCCAGGTGACATGTGTCCTAATCAAGTATGATCCGTACATTTCACCTCCACTCCCTCCCTCAGTAACAGCCCTAGAGGGGCCAAAGGAAACTGCTGAGCACGAAAGGAATTGTAGGACAGTGGACAAACAGTGGAGAGGCCACCCAACCTCCGGTCCTTTCTCCTACTACAGGTTTCTGAGGGGGAGAAATTTTGTTGTTGTTGTTTTTTTAATATTTTATTTTGTGAGAGTGCATAGTGGGGAGCAGAGGAGGAGGTAAAGAGGGAGAAATAATCTCTAGTAGATTCTGTGCTGAGCAGCTGAGCAGTGGAACCTAGGTGGGGCTCATCTCAGGACAGGGAGATCAAGACCTGAGCCAAACCAAGAGTTGGATGCTACCCAGGTGCCCTGAGGGGAAGAAGTTTTAGATTAGGTAAGAGATTACCTAAAATCAACTGGATGGATCTTCTTAACAAGGCAATGGTATTTTCATGAGGCTTTATCCGAGTGGGGGAAAAAAACAGTCAAAGCAAGTCAAAGGGGAGATTTATGAGAAAAAATAAAACCATTTTGTTTGTACCGTATTCAAAGTACTCAATAAACTAAAAATGTTTAGAAACTCATAATGTTTAATAATGTCTGATAGGTAACTTACTACTTTATGAAGGCGTATCATTTTCGAAGAATTCTGACTTTTAAGAATTCCTTTCTTATAACAATCTTAAGCCAGTGCCCCAATAATAGACTCTATAGCTTTAGTGCAAGTTCCAGAATGAGACTAGTATATATATATATACTATATATATATATACATATATATATATATATATAGTAACTCTTCTTTACCCCTTCCATTCCAAGATACCTCTTATTTTAGGTAAAATTGTTTCTATTTCTTTTACCCTCCTGGCCTCTGAATGTGTTCTATCAATGTATTAAATGGCAGTGCCAGAGTTCAGTGTAATTGTACTGGGAAGCCATTCCTAGTTGAAGTAAAAAAGCAAAGAGCTTTAGGTAAAGATTTAACCTTTACTATGAAATGTTGGCCTCTTAGAGCCTATGATTTGGGAAGTGGCTCTGTTCCCTCACGCCAGAGAATAATCCTGCACATGATGGTGAATAAATTCTTGCAGAAACTCTCCTCTCCCTCCCCTCCCCCCTGCCACATAATTTGTTGAAGGGATGGCAAAACTGGCAGTGCCATCCTTACTCTCTTGATTTCATAGCCACTGCGATCTCGCGGAATCCCCGCTGCTCAGCGGTTGTGAACGATGAACCTATTATGAATTGGGCAGGTTAGCTGAGAAAAGTGAAAAATGCAATTCAGACAGATGTGTATCTCACTTTGATTCTTTTATTATTTCTCCAGGTTGCAATTTTACCCCTGACTTTCACTGAGTGCTTAGCTCCAGCAGATGAACAATATTTTGGCAGCGCCGCATATTGAATGAAAATAGAGTAAGGATTAATTTTGGGGGTGTTTCCAAGCCATAGGACTGGAGGCAGAATGCCAGCCCCCCTGAATGCTTTTCTCAACAGCTCAAATCAGCAAACTCTTGGCCGTTACAGTCAAATGGATGTCGGAGTTTTCAGTGGTACCTGTTACATTAAATCCCAGATTGATGGGGAAAGAAAGCAGAACATCATGATATCGTGTAGAATAAAAACGAGGTCCAAAAGCTTTTTTTGCCAATAGAAGGCTTTTTTAGACAAGTGACAAAGAGTTTTTGGGTTTTATGATACTCCTATTTATTTGGATGGAAACCAACAGAACTTTTCACATGTTAATGTGAGTTTCTATGTTAGCTCTGAGGCAGTTTTCTCTCTGGCAGGAGACAGCCCTAGAAGTTGTGCTTTCTACACTCCCTAGGTGTAGAAAGCAAATAGGTGCATGAAACAAAGCCCAGAATCCTAGTTAATAAATCACTAGCTGGCAGACGGATTATTAACAATAATGTTACCCTCAAATAAATCAGTAGGTAATCAGCATAGTCAGAGACGTATGAAGTGTTATGACACAGCCAGACTTAACTAACATTGGACAATATGGATTCAAAAACCTACTTCACATTCCATTCTTTTAACCCATCTCCAAAGTAATCAGTGTTCTAACCTGGCCCATTTTTCATGGCCTCATTCACACTGTTTGTGTTTCTTCCAAAGCATGGTTAGTGTTGTTCTCACAACCTGGAGAACACCAGCCCTTTTCTCCATTTCTCTTTGGCCTTCTTGGAACACTTGTCTTCACCTTATCGTTTCCTTTGCTCCCACTCATTCCTCAATCAACTCCAATAGAGCTTCTCACTCCACCACTTTATCACAACCACCCCTGCCAGAGACTGCAAGGCCTCTGTGGCCACTTCCAAGGGGCGATGCTTACTTAGTTCCTTAGGGTTCCTCTCCTGTCAGGCTACTGATCTTCTCAGCATTACCTCCTCTGTTTGGACCTTAGATGTTTGAGTTCCTTAGGGGTCCCTATTTTAACCATTTTTAAAATATGTATCATGGAACGTCACTACTATTTGGTTCTAGAACATTTCATCATGGGAAAAGGAAACCCCATACTTACTGAGCAGTCATTCCCCATTCTCCCATGCTCTAGTCTTCGGCAAATATCAGTCTGCTTTCTGACTTTATACATCTGCCTATTCTGAGTATTTCCTACAAATAGAATCATATAATATATGTAGTCTTTTATGATGAGCTTCTTTCCCTTAGCATAACATTTTTGAGATTCACCCGTGTTCTAGCATGTTCACATTTTTAGCCAACCACATTTGATGTTCTTCTGTCCCATGTCCCTATTATGATAGGAACTGAACTGAATTCAGTTTCTCCAGCACGCTATGGGCACTCCTCCGAAATCCCCTTTTGCTGGTCCTCCTGCTTAAGGCACCCTTTTGTTCTTCTCCCTTCACCTAGTGAATACCTACATAAATTTATGGTCTCGGTTTAGAAATTATTTCCCCATTAAAATCTTTCCTGACCCCCAGCAGGACCAAATTCAGGTGTGTGCAACTGGAGCTTTTATTTTGAAGGTTCCTTTAAGAAAAAAGAAAATCCAAGTTGACAAATGCAAAACTGGACACAAAATATGCTTTTAGAATAAGAACAGAAACCAATAAGAACGGAAACCAAAACACATGACATATAAAAAACTGATGCTTAACAAACATTACATAATCCAGAAAAATAATATATTTTCATTACTGTATTGCCTGATACATTTATTTAATTTTCTCATACATTTTTTGGTTTAATAGTTTTTAATCACTCTTTGAGCATGATAAAATTTGTAGTATCACTGACTGTAAGGAGAATAGAAATAAAATTCAACCTTAATGTGTTTGATTCAAAAATTTTCCTTCATAATTTACTCCTAATATCATAAGAGATTTTAGGATTGTTATCAAATTTGGGAAAACCTCTATCAGTTCCTTTCATAAGTTATAAGACTTCTTGTGCAGTGGCTAATCTTAAACACTCTTTAAATCGTTAACGTATAGTAACCTGTTTTCTATAATGTTCTTACTGTAGTAGCGTGTTGGGAGGTTTATGTTAAATTCTTTGATGTCAGAATTAAAGTCAAATTAGCTAATTTGTGTCAAATTAGCACTAAATATTTTCCCAATGTGTTCATATAAGACCCTTCTCTCCTCTAATTATATTATCAAAGATAATTACTTTATTTTTTTATTAATGAATAAAGTATTCATTACTTTATTTGAATTTTTTATTAGTATTTGCTCCTTGATGTCAGTGATTCATATTGATTTCATTACTCATCTCTATCATTTTACTTTCATATTCCATTATTAGTTTCAATATTCTTTCAATTCTTTAATAAATAAAATTAAAGATGAAAACAATAGAGTTCCCTTCACAAATATCCAAGTCTAGAGTTTGTGATACATTGATTTCTTTCCAAAGCATTTTGCATCCATTGTCCTATAACACTCTGATGTGGAATTTAGGGCAGGAGTTCATAAGGGGGGAAACTGAGTTTAAGAAACATTTCAGATCTTGTATTTTGTCCATGTAACTGACACAATTATAGTGCCTATTTTTCACCCTATGGGGGCTGATCTAAGATCTGAGATACGAACCAAAAATATACGCTCTCATGGGTCATGACACAAGATGGTAAATGGATCTAGAACAAGCTCTAGTTTTCTAATCTTGTTTACAGAAATATACAATATAAGAATACTGGCTGAAAGGTTTTCTTCACAATGTGGAGCCTCAATATTATTACTTAGGACTAGAGAGAACTCTTAAAGATGGAAATGGACTTTTAAATATAAGTTTTAGGTAAAAAAAATTTAAAGAGTGGATTTTTTTTCATGATTTTGGTTTTTAATCTGCTTTCAAAAAAGTATATTTAGGGCTAATTGAAAATTTGAGTTCTTTGATTTTTGTCAATTAACAGAATAATCATTCAATTTAGAAGAGAAAATTTTATTTAATAAAAATGAAAGAAAATCATAAGTAAAAATGACATGGGGATTTTTATTAAATATTGTACATTTGTTATAACATGGTTAATTGATCAATTAACCCTTGATGGGGTTAATCGATGAAGACCCTTGGGTCCTCATGGGTGTAAAATAAATACTTTCTACTATTAATTTATCTACTGGTATTTGGAATCATTTTTCATAGAAACTGTAGAAAGAGAAAGCATTCATTGAAATTCCTAGCATGTATTTTCTGAGGGACTTCTTCAGCTCAAAGGAGCTCACAGGCAATTCCTCCAGGCAGTAATTGGCCCATAGCAAGTTCTCAAGTAAAGCTCAATGAATGGATAATACTACAACTGCCCAGTGTCGACCCCAAGCATATCTCCAGTTGTTCCTGAACACATACACATACACACACACACACATACACACACTCACGGAGATACTTCCCACCTATAACCTACTCTCCTTCTGATCAGATCTGTTGCCTTATAACATTTGCCAACTGACCTTTGTTCCAACCCCTGGGATCAGAAATAGAAAATCTAATCTTTCTTGGAAAATCAAATGTGAAGGACAAATATTGTGGCCTCATGGATACTTTCTGTTCCTTTAACTATATGGTAATTACATTTCTGATCGTCTAAAGTTTAAAATTTTCACACAAAAGAGTGTCTTAATTATGTCAGAATAAGATAGATTTTTTTCCTTCTTCCTGAAAATAGCCAGAGGCAAACAAACATATTGAAGACACTAAATCTCATGGAAACTTATTTTGCCTTATTTACCATGGGAAGTCCAAATACCATCACCACAATTTAAGGGCTTTTGAGGCTGTTGGAAATTATATCTTATTAACAGGAGTTCTACATTCCTTCAATAGGGTCATGTAATATTTTAATTGAAGGCTATGCAGAGGTAGCTTATTTGAAGGTCATATGCCTCTGCTTAGCATTTGCATTATTGTGAAATGATTTTGAGATTCTCAGTCTGAAGAGATTTGGTCTGCATTGTAGAATGTTCTCAGACTTTAGAAAAGATCTGTAAATATGTTCTAAATACTCAAAAGGACCCTGAGATAAATTGCCATTGAATTTGTTTAGGTTACCTTGAAAGGTCAGTGAATAAAAGGGAGGCAGAGTTGCAATTCAGTTAAAGTAACTCATTAAGCCAAGAAATCATGCTATTAGGTAATCACTAATTGTTCAGCAGTGGCCATTAGGTTAAAAATAGAGCAATGTGTTTTTCTATGCTCATATGTGAACAGAATATTGCTTTCATGAGAGCGGTCAGTCTGATAAGGCATGTGCAAGAAATGTCACGGAAATGCCAAAAATATCATGGACATGCATTACATTTTTTTCACTCTCTCTTTTTAAATATTATACAAAGGCAAAAGTTTGTTCCCATGTACTTTGTGTTGGAGCCATCAGACCCAGTGACCAGGTTAAATAATTTGTCTAGGTTTTACTAATATGCCTTTACAGGACTTGGTGGAAACTTCACAATGCTTGCTACTCTCCTATGGGAAGAGTTAGATGTGACAAATGGGCAAAGAGACCTCTCTTGGATGCTTACTTAGTGAAGGCATTTCTTTCTTCTTTTCTGCCCATGATTTAGGGGTAGAGCTTTATAGATCTCATGGCGCTAGGGTCTAAGTGGAAATATTTGGCCTAGGGTAGCCATCTCTCCTCCTGACTGACGGTCTCAGAGAGTGAAGTGAGGAAAGAGAGCCCTGGGTGCAGTGTGTGGCAGAGGGTAGCCCCCCTTTCTTGTCCACTGTCCAAATTGGATAAAGGTTGACTTTTGTCTCCACAAATTGGCCAGAGTACTGAACAGTGTTTTTTTTTTTTTTTTCCTTCACATTTAGGAGATGCTATCTTTCCTCTCTTAACCTCCTTGCCTCCAGGAAATAAAGCACTTTCCAACCAGGAACCAGCATGAAAAGCTTTCCCTAAATCAATGTCATTCCGGGATCATCGATGAATATGCATCCCCAGTGGCCTGTGGTCCAGGAGCTGCCCTTGTGGCTCTGGGGCAAGCTCCCCATGATTATGCTAGAAGATGATGGGTAGAGTGGATTGACCACAGGTAGTGTTTTGCTGTTAATTCTGCGAGGAGACTCTGAGAGGCTTTACATGCATATGACAATTACCCTGAAATGCTGCTCAATGTAATGATGTGTTGGGAAATGGAAAATGCTGAGGGGGTCATTTAGCAATCATATCCTGATAGTGTTCTTTCAGCAGATTATAGGTTTTTTCCTCCCTCTTTATAGTAATATATAGAAGTAAATATAACAACTTTTCACAGCAACAACAAATTCATATTCAGATGAAAACAGGCCTTTATCAACTTTAAACAGCTAGGGAAATTATCTACGAAGAGACTTCTTTGAAGTGTCTTGAAAGTTTTCATGGATAAACCCCAGGGAGATGTACATTCCTGCTATCTTCTCCTCAAATACAGTGTTTGATCTTGTAAATTCACACAAGCATATATGCCTGAGCCCATACTTGCTTCTAGTATTTCTTAGGATTCTCTGTCATGATTACTTTGGAGAAGAAAAAAAGGATATAAAGGTGTGAATTTAAAACACTTAGTTTTCTTTCAAGGCTTCCATTTTTGTTAGAACTTGCTTAATTATTGAAGACTAGCTCCATAACTGAAAATCTGTAACTCTTAAGGAAGCCAAGCTGAAATCTTCACTTGTTTGAAAATGAATGTTTTGCAAATTTTTTCTCAACTTTTTTTAAAAAGAGGTTGATGTTAGAAAATTGTTAAATGTTTACATTTTAAATAGTTGTACAGTTCTATTTTATTGTAAATGAATTAATGATGCATTTGAATTGAGTTTCACCTAAAAATAAGTGTTATTACTATTGGATAAATAATTTTATTATTTTTAATCACCAATATGAAATTGTATGTGTGGTCAGTTGCCTGTCTGGAATCTCTAACTCAATTTTCCTCTTACTTTGTTTAAATCTGTTTTAAAACCCTAAGTCATGCCAAGTAGTTTTGCTTTCTTTAAAGATCATTTAAAAATGTTTTTTTATTTTCTGAAATGTGATCAAGTTATACAGTAAAAGGACTTTTAAATCCCTCTCCTCCTTGAAAGTTAGATAAAAGCCATAGAGATTTCCTTCTACGTTTGATTTTGTGATTTTGTACTGAAATCCCACAAACCACAGTATTTACTAAATCAGGTCCTCAGAATAATTCATTGTTTACCAAGGCATGTAAATATGGTTTCCACAGTTAATAAGTACTATTTACTGAAGGGAACCACCATTTATACAGTACAGCAGAGTTACAAGGGATACTTTATATCAAATGAAGAAAAGTTTCTCACTAAATTATTAGGTTTTTGTGATTTTTTTTTCTAGATAGTGGGTGGGAGAATTAGTGGGATGGAGAAAGATTGTAAGTTCAATAGCATAAATTGTGTGTAAATAGCCAAAAAATACCATTTCAGTTGCCAAACACTCATGGGAGATTGCCCTCATTAAACTAAAAACTTGGCTTTCCAAACACAAAGTGGCAACATTTCTAAACACACAGGTCATACTTACACGTATTGATGTAAAACTGCATGGTAGGATATCCATTCGTTCATTTTTCCTTCTTTTCCCATTAGATGATGATGATGATGATGATTACCTACATTTATTGAATGCTTAGTATGTGTCAGGTACTCTTCATGGGCTCTAGGTGCATTATCAACTCATTTATTCCTCTCCAACCTACTTTTAACCTCATAGACAGGAGTTCTGACTTGGTTGCAATTTTCATTAATAAAAAAAAATCTTCACACTCTCCCTGAATGTCTAGTTTTTGTCTCCCTTGCATTTTATTTTCTCTGCCCATGCATGAGAACACTTCCTAGAGTTTTGTTTGAAATACTCCTTGGTTGGCTGTTTTCATTCCCTCCTTTTGTAAGTTTATTCACTTCCAAAGTCCACTACCAGGTAAATTACATCACACGGGCCTGATTGCTGTTCTACTCTTTTCTGCTCTCTCTCACCTCCCACACCTAGCTCCACAGCAGTGCTGGGCCTTTTAACTAAACAGAAAAAGTTTTTTGATGGGCACAGCCATTACTCAGCTTAACTTGTTGGTTGCCATCGGATAATGTTATTCTACTATTGTCACTGTTTGGGTTTTTAAACAAGAGGATAGAAATCTAGGTTTTTATGCAAAATCTGACATTGAAAGAATAATTCAAGGATTGAGAAAAAAGTTGTGAAATGCCCCCTACTCCACCCAAAATTACCCTTCCATATATCTGGGTTCTTAGTTTGAAGTCTCCATTTCATATCCAGTCAGTGTTTAGTTCATCGCTTATGCTTTTAAGTGTTAAGAAACAACTACTACTTTTATTATAATTAGAAAAAACTTCAATCCCATAAATTACAAACCTCAAAATTTTTAAAGAAAAGCCACAGAGGATTACAAAAGCCACTGATTCCAATAATTAAGAAATTAATTAAGAACAATATAAGTCTCTATTATAAGTTTTTTTTTTTGTTTTCTTGTGCAGCTCCTCCAGTCATATTCTTTTAGTTCATTTAGGGATAAACATTCTTTGGGAACACTAAAGATTTAGTTAAGAATGCAATAATGCTAATTTTAAAGGAAAAAGCAAAAAGAATAGGAGATTCATTGATTATGATTTCATTTGATTTCTGGTCCACTCAGAGAAAAATTTAGAAATAAAATTTAGCACTGTCCACAGGCAGTGACAATTTGCCCATGTGGCCTTCAGACCCCTTGTGTCAAAGGAATCTCTCATCTATTCTTCATGTCCTTTAATCTTTCCTTCAGCCACATTCAGAAGGCCTCAAAATAACAGGAAGAATTATATGTAGAAGGAGGTATTATTAATCTTTATCAAGAGTGTTACTAAGAGTCTACTGTCTTGAAGGCTGTAGCTCTTTGAGCTCCTGTATCTGACTGGAAAGAATAATAGGAGTGTTGAGATTTACCTCATCTCTTAGTTGGCTTGGGCAGCTATACCAGAATGCCATTGACTGAGTGGCTTGAACAGCACTTGTTTCTCACAGTTCTGGAAGCCAGAAATCTGAAATTAGGGTGCTAGCATGGTTGGGTCTTGGTGAGTTTATAGTCTGCTGGTTTCTTACTGTGTATTTCCATGGCAGAGAACACTCTGTCCCCTCATCCTCTTGTAAGGGCACTGATCCCAACACGTGGGCTCTACAGTCATGAACTTATCCAAACCAAATTACATCTCAAAGACCCCATCTCCAAATACCATCACAGTAGTGGTTAGGACTTCAACATATGAATTATGGCAGAAGACACAGGGATTCCCTCCACAGCATCTTCTGTTAGAAAATATCAGAGACTTTAGGTTGAATTGCATTGTGAATTTGAGCAAGTTATTCAACTCTGTAGCTCAGTTTTCTCATCTTTAGAATGGGGATAATGATATTACCTACCTTATAGGATTGTTGTGAGCACTGAAGGACTTAATCCATTTAAAACACCCCTAGAATAATATCTGACAGGTTAGTATTTAATAAGTGTTGGCTATTACCCATAGGCTTTAGGAAGAGAATACATTAACCCAACTAGACACTGCACGTTAGAGATGGCATCTCCCTTGATCATTTGTATGCAGCCATGACAGCCAAATAAATTAGGTCATGGCAAAATATTGCTTTTGGTAGAAGCCTCTACATCGATGTTTGCAATCTGGGTGGGACTGAGAAAGTCTTCTGTGTTTCACTGACCTATTTAAGTTTATATTCACATTTATAAGCCATTAGCTCTTTCTCACAGGCTCTTGTCCAAGTTGCTATGCAGAATAATTAGGCAGGTCTTCATTAAGAGTTGCTCACTCAGAGAGCATGCATTCCAGGGCAATCATGAGAGGCGGGTGGGCATGACTCTCTCGGTTGCAAGGTGGATGGGTATCCAGGCTGCAACTGCAAAGCCTCAGTGCAAGCAGACCTTCTTTGCATACCTAAGAAGAGGGAGGAGGAGGGCGTGAGAGAAAGAGCTGGATATTGGAGGAGAGCGCACATGCTTAGCATTTCTCAACAGAAGACTTTCCTCCAATAAAAGACTCAACAAGGCAGCTATTCATAAGTTATTTAGACTGTCTCATTAGTCCCTAGAAAACAAAAATGGTGCTACTGATTTTCAATATCTTTGATTTCTTTGGCAATTGATTTTTTGCTATTTATTATAGTAATTCTTTAATAAGTATGCCTCTGATTTTTTTTTAAAGCTAGAACACAAATGAAGTATATTTAAAGGGATGTGGATACCATTCTTTTAAAAATTTCCCAAAAAGACTCTGACAAATAATAACATCAGAAGAAGTGTCCCCTAAAACCTTAAACTTTTAAACGGCTGTGCTAAACAATGCCATTCCTAATGAGGTCCAGTAAGTTCCCAGATTCCATGGAATATACTCATTATCCTTATCTCTGGGATACTAAAGAATAGGATTGAGGAGTCTTGGGTTTTATTTCTTTCACTTTCAAATAGATAATATTGAGGAAAATATAATCTATAATTGAAATCGCATGTCTGACAAAGTTTAAAATGACCAATTAAGCTGTCTTAGGTTTGGAGAGGGGTTGAGGAGGGGAGACATTGTTCTTCAATGCATAGTCTGAATTTATGAGGCCTTTCATGGAATAAGAATGCACTACTATCAAAATGATGGCTTGGAGGCTGTGGAAATGTTTCAGATTAAAGAAGTTTAAAGAGATAGGATGGCTAAGGGAATACTAGACTAGATCCTGTCATGGAAGGAAAAGAATGCTATAAAGAACATCATCAGGTCAATTGATAAACATGGAAAAAGGATAATAGATTAGATAAAAAGGATTATATCCATGACATATAAATAAATTACAGTTTTTTTTAAATTACAGTTTAAACTGTACTGTTATTACATAAGAACGTATCCCTATTCTTAGGAAATACACACCAAAGGGTTTATTTAGAGGTAAAGATTCATGGTATATGCAACTTACTTTCAAATGATGTTAAAAAATGCACCTATTTTTTTATACAGAAAATAGTATATATGTATATATATGAATATATATAAATCATACACACACACATAAATACAAATGTACACACATACAGTCTTAGTTAATTGAGTTGTTATAACAAAAATACTATAAACTGAGTGACTTATAAACACTAGAAATGTATTTTTCACAGCTGAGGCTGAGACGTCCAAGGTCATGGTTGCCAGCAGATTTGCTATCTGGTGAGAGCCATCTTCACATGGTGGAAGAGACAGGACTCTTTTGAGGGCACTAATCCCAATAACCTCTGAAACGCCCTAATATGCCATTACTTTGAGGATTCGGATTTCAACAAAGAACTTTATGGGAACACAAACATTCAGACCAGAGTGTATTTATATGTAAAAAGAGAGAGAATGGGGCACTTGAATGGCTCAGTTAGTTAGGCATCAGACTCTTGATTTTGGCTTAGGTCATGATCTCAGGGTTGTAAGGTGGAGCCCTGCATCAGGCTCCCCACTTAGAGGGGAGTCTGCTCCAGAGTCTCACTCTTCCTCTCACTCTGCCCCCCCAACCCTGCTCTTTTTCTCTGTCTAAAATAAATAAATAAATCTTGGGAGAGAGAGAGAGAGAGAGAGAGAGAGACTAAATGATAAAGTAAATGGCACATAATTTTACCAATAAGTGAATCTGGCTAAAGGGTATATAAGGGTTCTGTGTACTATTCTTATTCTTGACTCTTTTCTGCAAATATTAAAATATTTCCAAACAAAAATTAAAATAAATAAATAAATAAAATAAAAATTCAACATCAACATCAACCAAGAGAAAAATTAAGGCTTTCTGATATTCAGCATCTCATTACATGAAAGCCCTTGGGGGTAGTAGAGCACACTTTATTGTAAGAAAATTGTGTAAGAAAATACTACAGGTGGAAAACAAACTTCAATTAAGACTATAAAAGAGGGCCCTTTAAACAAGCAGAAGCACTTGGGGAGTGTTTACAAGTTGGCAAAAGCATTCCGTGGTAGAGAAGCTAATAGTCTTGGATGATAGCTGGCAGAGTCTCCAGGCAGAGAGGGTGCCTGTGCAGGGCCTGCGGGCTTCTAAGATGTCCCTGGCTAGCCTGAGGCAGTGACCAGGTAGACATGTAAAGGGAGAAGAAGGAGAAGGGAAAGGATTCTGGAGGAGCACTAGGAAAGAGGAGGGAAAGAGGAGGGAATTGTAACATTAGCTACTATCATTGAGCACTTACCATATGCTGGCTTTGTTCTTTGGTTCTTTGACTTCATTTTATCCCCTCCTACCTCTGAGTAAGCCTACAAGGTTAGTATTATGATTTCTCTTTTATAGGCAAAGAACCTGGAGCTCAGAGAAGCTTCTGTACAAGTTAGACAGTTGCAGAGCTGATATTTAAACTGAAGTCTGTGTGATGTCAAAGCTATTAACCACTACATTATAAGGTCCCCAGTGGCTCTTGTGGGGAAGGGGAATCGGGGTGCCCCAATGGTTCCCTCAGCAGGGCTGTTGGCAGTTCCAAGGCTGGGTTGTAGGTGTCAAGGTGTTAGGAACATCCATCTCAACTTTGTTCCAACAGTCAGATCACTTGAAGTCAATAAAGAACTGTCCCAGGGAGTAGTTTCTTAGATTGCCTAGCACCAAATGCCAAGAGAAGCAGTTCCATTTCTCATGTGACCCCATGTAGTTCCAACTCCCTTTCCTTCCGTGCTATGCAGACATGCACTATGGAGTGTAAAAAGTGATTTGGGGGCCAAATACTACAGTATGAATGGAAAACCCTTGCCTCATGCAGAAGCAGCTGTGGAGCTCTTGGTATTATTCTTTCTTCTGTGACTGTCTGTTAAAGAAACCAAGTGAAAACATGCTCTCCAGGATGATAGGCTGTTTGTTTAAGGAGCTGCACACAACACAGAGGTATTAGTTGTTCACTAGGTTCTTGGTAGGTGGAGAGTAGGTTTCCAGATACAGCCAATGACATTTATTTACAGATGAGGAGCTTCAGTATTCAGGCTGTTTTTCTAACTTCCCAACACAAAACCAAATTATGGTTCAACCCTGCTTGAGAGTTCAGTTCTCTTTTTCAAAGATGAGGGATGCTCAAGTTTATGAAGATAGTTCCTTTTTAAAAAACAATGACTCTGCCTATTTCAAGGTTAAAAGCAAACTTCATCATGCCCCAAGTGCAGGCTGAAAAAGGGAATTGGCCAAACCAGCTATTATGGGCTATATAGTCGTTAGAAAGTTGTCTTGCTTACAAGAAGCAGAACTTTCACCATCTTTGTTTTCTTGCTTCCTCTCCATTGCTGGATTTTAGAACCTTGCGTATGGATAATCTATCTCATGTATCTAAATAAAAATTTTCTCAGAGAACCAAAATGTTCATTATTCTTAATCCCCAGTGTAGATAAGCTCCAATGAGTTTGTCTTTGGGCTTTTTGCTTGCTGGGTTTTCTATCTACTTTGTTTGTTTGTTTGTTTATATTTATTGCTGTTAGTGGAAAGATTAAAGAGTACTATGATTGACTAAGTAATATTTAAAATGAATTGGACATTTATGCTGGGTCAAATACAGTGACACCAAGACATAGTACTTGCCCTCAAGATTCTCGTAATCCAAAGGGAGAAATAGAGAAATAAACAAACACCACAGAGTAATATAAGTCTTGTGGTCCCTGCCCTTGATGGTAGCTACTCTTTCTCTTTCATTTCAGTGAAATTGTCTGCTTCACACAAAAATGATACACCCAAAGGCAGAGTCTCCCAGTAAAAGCATGCTTCTCATGGCAAAGGGGAATGAGAGAAGGTTTGGGGGTAAGAAGAGGAAACTGACCTGATGCAAGGTGTTCTTTAGGCTCTTAGTAAGGCATGGGCGCAGGAGCCTGTGGTCAGAGGATGTATTCCCCAGGACAAGTCCTTTCCTGTCTGGAGCGGGAAAGCCTCTGGAGTGTTGCAGTCAAAAGTGCCATGCAGATGGAGCATTGTAACATCCGTTTTTAAGCCAATTAAATAGGATGAGAAGGATAAGGAATACCTCTGGGAACTTTATGATTGAGATTGTTCCTCTGTTCCTTGAGTGCGGAGAAAAATGAGTGATGAAAGGAGGAACGTCTCAGGGCATAATTTTCCTTTTTGGAGCTAGAATAACTAACAGAGAGAGAAGAGTAAAATACAGCCAATGGTGCCTCCAGAAAAAGCGTAACTAGTTCAACGGAGCAAAGAGTGATTTTCTACGTATTTATTTCTGGAGAAGTATTATTTGGAGCACTTGCTAGAAATTCTTCACATAGGTCTCTATTTTATACATATGCAGAAATGTGGTTTTTGATGTATGGTTCATCAGCCAAAAATAAGATTGTATTTGGCTTCCTAAAAAGTGGTCATGTGTGGAGCTGAGTGGAGGAAATTATAAGTCACGTTTTTGGTTATTTTCAATTTAATTGATAGAATCATGAACTAAATTCAAGGACTATTGTAAGCCAACATTTTCTGAGAAATTCGCCAGATGTTTAATGTGATTATATGTGAGCACACCTGCAAAGGATTTTGAACACTGAAGTCTGAATCCAGAACATTAACATTTGTAACTTTTCTTAAAAAGGCTCTTAAGATTGAAGAATAAAAACGTCTAGGAGGTGAGCTTACCAAGGCCCAATCAGTGAAGCTAGGTCTGCATGAAGCCCCCAAATCAACTTCCGCCTGGTGGGGTCTTAGAATTGTCTTAAATGAAAGGGAAAATTGCCTGTAACTGCAAGTGGAGGTAGTCATTAAGACAGGCGCAATCACCACCAAAAGAGACCACTTTTTAACTTAAATGTGTTTCATCACTGGACACTATAATAAATCTGAACTGAAGAATGAGATCATGTAAATATACCAGATAGTTCACCTCTTGAGAAACTCCTTGTCTTCTCCTCCGTCTATCATACTTCATTTCTAACATGGGGGAGGTCCTAGAAAACAACTAAGGAAAACCCGTCATTCCAGATTCGATCATATGTGGTTGCCAAAACTTAAAAGGTTTATGGATGCCCTGAA
Organism: Canis lupus dingo; assembly: GCF_003254725.2. NCBI lineage: Eukaryota > Metazoa > Chordata > Mammalia > Carnivora > Canidae > Canis > Canis lupus. The sequence continues at coordinate 24,859,266 of NC_064245.1, read as the reverse complement.
TACACTTGTGCTGTCAGCTAGAGTCGCCAGGATGTCTTCGAATCCATAAAGGTGTAGGAGAGGCAGAACTTTGCCTCTATCTACCATTGGTTTTTAGCTGAGAATCTTTAAGAAAAAAGACAGATTAATAGAAAAACAGTGTATTAGTGCATTCAATGCATATCACGTGGGAGAAACCTAAGCCAAAAGTACTTAAAAATGGCAACTTAGAATTCCAGCTTATATATATTACGTAGCATCTTCAACAGAGAACATTAGTAGAGAAATGACAGCACAAAGGAAAGCAGTTTTTGGCTCCCAAGGGCAGCAAACTGTGGGAAGGTAAATATATGGGAGGGAACTAATGGAGTAAGGTTTGTTTGCAGATTCATCTGGAATCATCTCTGGGCTGATAAGAGTCTGTCTCCAGTAAAAGGATTTATATCCTGCCTTTAAACAGAAGAGAGGTGGCTTTTCCCCCCTGCAGTTGTAGCTTCTTAATTGCCTTCAGTTCAAAATAATTTCTATGTCAAAGAGGGATATTTTAGGGTTACATATTCTGGTTTCCTTCAAGGGCAACTTAAGAAAAATCAACTGGTAGTCCTTTGGCAGAACCTTCCCTGGCCAAGTTGTGCCTTTAGTAGTCCTCAAGGTGTCTTCTTTCTTCTGATGCTCTCCCTACTGGGAACCATGATCCTTTGCTACTAGACTCTCAAGAATAGAAAATTGTCCCATGTCTTTCTTCTCCCTTCCTTCCCTTCCTTCCTTCCTTCCTTCCTTCCTTCCTTCCTTCCTTCCTTCCTTCCTTCTTTCCTTCCCTGCTTTTCTCTTTTTCTTTTCTTTCTTTCTTTCTTTCTTTCTTTCTTTCTTTCTTTCTTTCTTCTTTCTTTCTTTCTTCTTCTTCTTCTTCTTCTTCTTCTTCTTCTTCTTCTTCTTTCCTCCTTCCTTTCTTTCTCTCTTCTTCTTTCTTTCTTTCTTTCTTTCTTTCTTTCTTTCTTTCTTCTTTCTTTCTTTCTTTCTTTTATTTTTTTCATTCTTTCTTTCTTTCTAATAGACAAGTAGATGATAGGTAGATAGGGGGCATGGAATCCAATGTGGGACTCAAACTCAGTACTGTGAGATCAAGACCTAAGCCAAGATCTAGAGTTGAATGCTCAACCAATTGAGCCACCCATGAGCCCCCTGACACTTTTTAGTTTGAAATCATGTAATACTTACAGAAGATTTGCAAAGACAGCCATTGAATCTATTTGCCCGCTTTTCCTAATGTTAGCTATGCTGTGTTTTTGCTAACTTACTGTGGTTTGCCTTAGTGACTACTGATGTTGAACAACCTTTCATATGCTTATTTACTATCCATGGTGAAGCATCTGTTCAGAAATGGGTCCCATTTTTTTAAATTGGGTTGTGTGTTTTCTCGTTGGGTTTTGAGAATTCTTTATATAAGTATCAGATGTATGGGGATCCCTGGGTGGCGCAGCGGTTTGGCGCCTGCCTTTGGCCCAGGGCGCGATCCTGGAGACCCGGGATCGAATCCCACGTCGGGCTCCCGGTGCATGGAGCCTGCTTCTCCCTCTGCCTGTGTCTCTGCCTCTCTCTCTCTGTGACTATCATGAATAAATAAATAAAATCTTAAAAAAAAAAAAGTATCAGATGTATAGTTTGCAGATATTTTCTCCCAGTCTTTGGTGTTCTTTGTTTCATTTTGTATACAGAAGTTTCAGTCTGATATCCTTCTGCCTGGTGAAATTCCTCTTAGATTCCTTGCAGAATAGATTTGTAGGCAGTGATTCCATTTATCTTATTTGTTTGAGAAAGTCTCTTTTGTCTCCTACAGTTTTGAAAGTTGTCCTCATAGGTTGTAGAATTCTGGGCTGACTGTTTCCCCATAACACCCACACAAGCACTTTAAGCATCTTTCACATCGTCTTCTGGTTTTATATGGCTTCTGGTAAGAAATCTGCTTTAATACTTAACCTTTTTTTCCTTTCTATGTAATGTTTCTTTTTCTTCTGGTTGCTTTCAAAATTTTGTCTTTAGTTTTCAGTAGTTTGAATACAGAATTAGAGGGTGTGTGTGTGTGTGTGTGTGTGTGTGTGTGTGTGTTAGTATTTATTCTGACTTGCTTTTCTCTGACCACTTTGGCATCTACCATTAATTTGAGGGAGTTCCTGGCCATTTTTTCTTCAAGTATTTCTTTTATACTGTTTTGTCTTCTCTTTGGGGGATTCCTGTTATGTAAAAGTTATAAATGCTTGACATTGTCCTGTAGCTATTGGTTTATTTTTCACTCTTTTCTCTCTCTCTCTCTCTCTCTTTGTTTCATTTTGGGTAATTTCTATTGCCTTATCTCCAGGTTAAGTGATAATTTCATTGAAGGAGTTCGTGGAGCCTGTCATTGCCATCCATTAGCTTTGCTGTGGTTTTCAGTTTTAGCATTTTCATTAGATTCATGTTTCTCTGATAAAACTATTCATCTGATCTTGCATATTGCCTACCTTTGTTTAGAGCTTTTCATTGTTATTTTAAAATTCCCTGTTAGATAGCTCCATGACTGTGCCATAGCTAAGTCTGGTTCAATGATTGCTCTTCTTTGTGTCTCTTTCTTTCCTTTTCATATATCTCATAATATTTTGTGAAAGCTTATATGATAGAAGAGACTGAGGTAAATAGTTTTTAATGCCTGGAGATGGACACACTTTTCCTTTCATTAGGTCTTTAGTATGGGTATTGGAGGTAATACTGTGAGTGGTTGGACTGGTTTTCAGGGGTTTTGCTGCTATGGTTACCCCCAGTGTTCCAAGGGCTTCACATTTCTTAGGGCCGCCTTGTGTTCAGGATGGGAGTTTGTTCGGAGAGCAGTGTCTGTCTCGTCTTCTCTTTCTATTTTGCCTCAAAGAGGTTCTCTTCATACATTCTTGTTCCTCTCTTTGTACATTCTTACTCCCTCTCTCTGCAGTATTCTTGTAACTTGTTTGAACATTTTTCTTAGTGATAGAGGACAGTGGTATGGAACATTCTCTATTGTCATGATTAAATCTCAGTCTTAGGTAGAGTCTTGGAAGTATGGCTTTCTTAATTCCTTACTTGCTTCCCTGGCTGTATTTTTGAGGCCAGTGTGTATTCATGCCTCTAACATAGGATTAAGCTTTTCTCTTTGTCTATTTTCCTCCCCCAGCTGCAAAGAGTTTTCGCTTATGCCCTAAGGATGGTGTCATTATTACTCCTCCCCTTTCCCCAAAGATTAAGACTTTTGTTCAGTAGGGGAGATGAGGAAAATAGATGAGGTGTCCTGCTTCCCTGACAGGACTGCTGTCCCCTGACCACATTTGCATCAAAATTGATAGTTCTTAAAACTTTTTCTTTTTTGTGTATGTTAGCATCTGGTGGTGTGTTTATAGTGAAACAAGGGCTGAAGGTATGCACTTTCCCAATTTCTGTGGTTCTCAGTGCTTTCATGCTGTCTTCCCCATCCTGCCTTGGCCTTCGCCAATTCATCAATTGAATCTTACTTGTCTCCTTTTGCTTTTAACCCAGGTAAGTGAATGCCTCCATCTCCTTTGTCCCAGTAGGTGCCTGTTTCTTCTCAAATTCTGAGCCAGTTATTTGTTCTACAACTCCAGTTCTCTGAGGAGTTAAAAAATGACATGAATTTGAAGCTACTTTAGTTCCTTTTCATTGTAGTTGGGATTGATATTCCTTCCAGCTTTGCCAGATAAAATGCAAGACATCCTGTGAAATTAGAATTTCAGATAACACTGAGTAATTTTTTAGCATATCTTATACAAAATTTAAATTTAACTGGATGTTCTCTATTTTTGTTTGCTAAAGGTAGCAACCCTACTTTAAACTCCCTGAATCATGGTGCAGAAGTAGAAATTCCACCATTTGGGTGTATGTGTGTGTGTATGTGTGATATTCTATCATAAGCAAGTTTCATGTATGAAGAATATTTTAGAACAAAAGATATTTTAAAAATGGAGCACAAATAAAGTATAATCATGAACACAAAGGAATCAAGGAATTGTGACATTTGAGGTTTCAATGGAAGGACATATTTTACTTGGATTTTATTTTTTTACCTCCTTGCTGTCCTTCCAGTCACACCCTGTAAGCTGGACTAAAATTTAGGTTTAGTGAACGGTTTTATTTTTCTCATTTATTCACCAAAAATGTGGTTTTTCTTATTCGGGGCTCATGGAATTCTGTGAGAAGCTGTTGATAGTTATGGCTATTCTCCTGAGAAAAATTTGGATAACGTACCTGAGAAACATTTATATAACACTTTTCACTTATGATTTCTGAGTTTCTCATACCCTTTAGAGATCTTACACAAAATTTTGGATGAGGCAGACAGAGAGGAATTTTTGAATGTTACCCCAGCTTATCAATGTTATGTCAGACATACTGACATATCCGTATTGTGGAATGCATGGCAGCACACTCATTACATTGAGATGGGGATGTATCTATTTTGGTCAAGGAGATAGTTATTTTAGAAATAGTTTTATTTAGCCATTATCTGCTTGAATCAATGACCTGTTTGCATTTTTATTTATATGTTTGACACAACTATCCATTACACAGAGTAGCATTTTTCTTGAACTTTCAAAGTATAGCAGACATACTGTGAAGCTGAACTTGGATTATCCATCAGTGTAGTCAGCCCTTTATTATTTTCAGTTGTTTCCTTTTCTGGAAGTTTTTCAAAGTTATGTTCCTATTTCCATATGTGCCACAAAGACATCTCTCCTCTTTCCGTATATTTTAATAAATTTTAATTATATTGGTGAAATGGGACAAGAAGATGTCATAGAAACTATATATATATATTTTATATATATATATAAAACCTCATTTCATAGTTCTTTAAATTTCTGTTTTTAGACTGTGGTTTGGAAAAATACAGCTGTCAAGCTGGCCTTGTTTTTATAAATAAAGTTTTATTAGAACATAGCCACATTCATTAATCTATATACCGTCCCTGGCTATTTTCACTCTACAAGGGGAGAGTTGAGCAGTTGTGACTGAGACTATATGGCTAGTAAGCCCTTTTTTGTGTCTGGCCCTTTAAGAAAGAGTTGGTTGTTTTAGACAAAGGGCAGAGAAAGATAAGAACAAATTTATACATGACCACAAGCTGTTGTGTAACTCATTTAGTTTCCACAGCAAGGTTGTTGCTATGTGAAAATTGCTTATTTATACTTAAATTCTTTAGAAGGCCCCAAGTTGCCCTGAAAGGCTCAGAGGCAATTTCAATAGCCTCTTTAGGCTACTTTGGAAAATCTCCCCAATTTTCCCTTCTGCTTTCATCCCTCATTAGTGTTGGGATAAAAACCAAGTAGAGTTGAGAGCCAATCAACTTGGTTTTGGGGATAAAAGTGTTATCCGAAAAGAGTTATCTTCCAGAGTTGAGAGAATTAGAAGTTTTATCTCAGCACGAGATCAGGAAGGGAAAGAGAGAGCTATGTAATCCAAGAATAAATGCATTTTATTTAGGAGTCTCTTTTATCATTCTTAGAAATTTTGCCAGTGATTTTAAATGAAAACGAATTTTCTTTCTAAATTAGGAAATGGTGAGGGAGACACTACATTTTTCTTCTTAAAAAATAGATCTGTGGAATTTCTTGAAAGGTCAGTTGTAAAATACTCTCTCTCCCACACACAGACCCAGACAGCTTTTGCAAGAAAAAAAATATTATCTGGATTCTGGGGCAAAGACCACAGGGTTAGGATCTGGGATTTGACCTTTTTTTCTGCACAGAGCTGTCAGGCATTGTACAAGCTCTGTAGGAGCCAGTGTCGTTTGGGATGCTATCTGAGATGGACTGGAGATTTGGGGGTTTGTACAGGTATCTGATTCTAGTAGCAGAGGTGCTCTTTTACTCATATTTCTATAAAAATAACAAAAGAGTTGCCTGGGAACCAAACCCACATGTAAAATCAGCTTAAACAATTGTATTTCCTAGGGGTGCTCAGTTGGTGTACATGATAGGCTGATGCACTGCAAACATCTCAAGTTGGACGATTACATTTTGATCCAAGTATACAGTGTATTTGAATTGTGACTGATTATATACATGCTTTTATGGCAATGTCTGTCAGAGAGAATGTTGAGCTAACATTTTGTTGTCTGTGAGGTGAGAAATAGTAAGACGTAAGAGACAATGTGTAATTTTAAGCCACAAAAAGAGTATGTGTTTACTAGAATAGACTAGGAATTTGCTTTAATATGTAAGAAACAGAGTCATCAATATCTCAGCAGTTCCTTGGCCTGGTAACACCATGCTAAAAGGAGACAAAATGCCTTAGCTTAGGTTCCCGGGACCCAACCAAAATCAGAGCCTGAGACAAAGGCTTGAGTGCAGATAGTTTATTTTGTAAAATACATTTTCTCTGATAAAAGGTTAATAGGAGAGAAAGCCAAAGAAGGATGCATAAATGAGTTGGTCATTGCTGCAAGCGACTGGTGCTTAATCACATTGGGGCCTTCTGTGTGGACTATTAAAATTGTCCATCTGTGCAACAAAAGAGGGAAAATGTTTCTACTAGCTCCTGTGCTTCACTGGTCAAGAGGTGCCTCGCAAGGAGTAACTTCTTTGCAACTCCCTGGTGAAGGGTAGCAGAATTTACCATCCAAAATATAACTTTTTGGTATAAGGAATATTTGGGGCAGATTATTTTGAGATACTGCAAACAAAAGAGAAGCTCTGAAAACAGGAGTAGCAATGACCATTTTGTAAGAGAAATCTACATTAGAAAGGGGGCATATCACTGGAAGAGAGCTGTGACCAGAGATAACTTTTTCACCTCAAAGACTCATCTGCTTGGTTTGGCTGGGCAAACATGTCCTCTTTTCATTTCCCCCTTCTGAAGCTCCAGACTTTATCCCTTTCCTTAGCTTAAGATGGTATATAAGCCTCAATCATCTGGCTGCCTTTGGAACCTCATATTTTTGTGGGGCAAACATAGTTAACATGATTTTTTCCATGCTCACTTCGACAGCACATATACTAAGATTGGAATGAAAATTATGTTTTTCTCCTGTTAACCTGTCTTTTATTATAAGGGGATCCTAGCCACAGAACCTAGAAAGGTAGAGGAAAATTACTCCTCCCCGACTCAGGTTTGCTCATGTAAGATAAGTTGCTGAGCGACTTCTCACAGGAGTCTTATACTTGTAGTGTCAGAATGTTTAGGGCACAAAATGAGAACAAATAGTGCAGCTAAGGTAAGCTACTGTCAGCTCACACCTGTGAAAAGTTGGTTGCCACAGCAGTAGCCGGAATCAAGACTTCAGTGTGAGAATGGTAGGCAGGAAGTAGAAGTGTGTATTAAAATTATACACTGTTATTTAACAAGTTACTCCAAAACTAAATGGCTTGAAACAATAGCATTTATTATTGTCTTGTCTGTAGACCAGGAACCAGGCAGGGTTTAGCTACTCCTCTGCTTTTCTCACAGGCTGCAATCAAGATCTCAGATATAGTCACCCAAAAGCTCAACTTGAGAAAGATCTGCTTCTAAGCTAATTCACTGGGTAGAAGTCACTTCCTCCCAGGGTGCTGCTAGTCTCTAGTTTATGATATAGGGAGGCATCAGAAGGCACATGCTTACAGGAACAGAGTTCCTCACTTCATCTCCACTTCCTCAATTCCTTAATTTTTCAGTTCAGTTGTGGCTAAAGATAATCTCAGAGACATTTCTATTGTAAGTCATGCTGAGGAGAAATGAGATCTAATCTTACTCTCTAAAAATAGTAAATATTGCCTCCTATATTGGAAATATAATGGTTTTTTTTCTCTACACTTCCTTCTAATACTTATTTATGCTTCAAAGTTTATAATAAGTCTAGCCAGAGACTGCCTTTTAAAATTTATTTAAATTTAATTGACAACACAATGTTACATTAGTTTCAGGGGTGCAAGTTTGTACATTATGCTGTGCTCACCAAAAGTGTAGCTGCCATCTGTCTCATTACATTACTATTACAATATCATTGACTGTATTCCTTATTATGAGGCTTTTATTCCCATGATTTATTCATCCCATATTTGGAAGCCTGTGTCTTCCTCTTTCCTTCACCTATTTTTCCCAACCCTCCATCATGCTCCCCTCTAGAGCCATCATTTTGTTCTCTGGTATTTATAGGCCTGATTCTGCTTTTTGTATGTTTATTCTTTTTTTTTTTTTTTTTTGAATTCCACTTATGAGTGGAATCATATGGTATTTGTTTTCTCTGTCTGATTTATTGTGTTTAGCATAACAACCCTTAGGTTCATCCATCTCTCAAATGGCAGGATCTCGTCATTTTCATGGCTGCATAATATCTTATTATGCACATTATATACCACATTTTCTTTATCTATTCATCTATTGATGGACATTTAAGTTGCTTCCATATTTGGCTATTGTAAATAATGCAGTAAACATAAATGTACATATATCTATCTTTTTGAATTAGTATTTTCATTTTCTTTGGATAAAAACCCAATAGTTGAATTATTGGGTCATATGGCACTCCTATTTTTAATTTTTTGAGGAGCCTCCATACTCTTTTCCACAGTGGCTGCAGCAATTTACATTCCCACCAACAGTGTATGAAGGTTCCTGTTCCTCCACATCCTTGCTAACACTTGTTATTTCTTGTCATTTTGATTTTAGCCACTCTAACTGGATTAAAATGATATCTCTTTGTAGTTTTGATTTGCATTTCCCTGATTAGTGGTGAGCATCTTTCATGTGTCTGTTGACCATCTGTATGTCTTCCTTAAAAAAATGTCTATTGAGGTACTTGGCCCATTTTTTAATTCGGTTGTTTGGTTTTTCAGTATTGAGTTGCATACATTCTTTATATATTTTGAATATTAACCCCTTTATTGGAAATATCATTTGCAAATATCTTCTCCCATTTAGTAGACTGTCTTTTTGTTTGTTGACAGAAGCTGAACAGAAGCTTTCTATTTTGATGTAGCCCCAATAATTTACTTTTGCTTCTGTTGCTGATGATGATTTCCTTTGCTGAACAGAAGCTTTTTATTTTGATGTAGCCCCAATAATTTACTTTTGCTTCTGTTTCCCTTGCCTTCGAGACATATCTAGAAAAATGTTGCATGGCCAGTATCAGAGAAATTACTGCCTGTGTTCCCTTCTAGAATTTTTATGGTTTCAGGTCTCACAATTAGATCTTTAATCTATTTCGAGTTTATTTTTGTATATGGTATAAGATAGTAGTCCAGTTTCATTCTTTTATGTGTAGGTATAGTTTCCACAGCACCATTTATTGAAAAGAGTGTCTTTTTCCCATTGTATATTCTTGCTTCCTTTGTCGTAGATTAACTGACTGTATAATTATGGGTTTATTCTGGATTCTCTGTTTTTTTCTGTTGATCTATGTGTTTAGTTTTGTGCCACTACTATATTGTTTTGATTTCTATAGCTTTGCAGTATATCTTGAAATCTGGGATTATGACACTTTCAGTTTTGCCCTTCTTTTTTGTTCAGAATTGCTTTGGTTATTCAGGGTAGTTTATAAAACACAAACTTTAGTATTACTTGTTCTAGTTTTGTGGAAATGCTCTTCGTATTTTGATAGGTATTGCATTGATGCTATAGATTGCTTTGGGCAATTTAGACATTTAAAAATATTAATTCTTTCAGTCCATGAACTTGGAATATCTTTCCATTTGTTTGTGTCTTCTTTAATTTTTTCATTAGTGTTTTACAGTTTTCAAAGTATAGGTCTTTCACTTCTTTGGTTAAATTTATTCCTAGGTATTCTAATTTTTTGGTGCAATCGTAAATGGTGTTGTTGTTGTTGTTGTTGTTTTTAATTTCTCTTTCTGCTGTTAGTATACAAAACCACTACCAATTTCTAGGTATTAATTTTGTATCCTGCCACCTTATTGAATTTATTACTTCTAGTAGTTTTCTGATGGAGTCTTTAGGATTGTCTATGTATATAGTATTATATCATCTGCAAAGAGAGACAGTTTAAACCTCTTCACAAATATGAAGGCCTCTTATTTCTTTTTCTTGTCTTATTACTGTGGCTAGGATTTCCAGTACTACTTTGAATAAAAGTGACAAGAATGGACATCCTTGTCTTGTTTCTCACCTTAGAGGGAAAGCTGTCAGTTTTTGCCATTGAGTATGATGTTGATCTATGTGGGCTTGTCATATATACCTTTATTACATTGAGGTATGTTCTAACTACATTTTGTTGAGAGTTTTTATCATGAATGGATGTTGAAACTTATCAAATGCTTTTTCTTACATCTGTTGAGACGATCATATGGTTTTTACCCTTTGTTTTTCCTGATGTGGTGTGTCACATTGGTTGATTTGCAAATATTAAACCATCCTTGTATCCCCAGAATAAATTCTATCTGATCAGGGTGGATGATCTTTCTAATTTGTTGTTGCATGCAGTTTGCTACTATATTGTTGAGGAGTTTTACATCTATGTTCATCAGAGATATTGGCCTATAGTTTTGTTTTTTTGTGTGGTGCTGTTGTTTAGTTTGGGTATCAGGGTAATGCTGACCCCATAGAATATATTTGGACATTTTCTTTCCTATTCTGTCTTTTGGAATAGTTTGAAGAGAATGGGTATTAACACTTCTTTAAAAGTTTGGTCTAAGTTGCCTTGGAATCCATCTGGTCCTGGATTTTTATTTTTTGGTATTTTTGATTACTGACTCAAATTCATTAATTGTAATTGGTCTGTTCAGATTTTCTACTTCATCCTGGTTCAGTTTTGGAGGATTATGTGTTTCTAGGATTTATGTGTTTCGTCTAGGTTGCCCATATTGTTGGTATATAATTTTTCATAATACTCTCTTATAATCTTTTATATTCTGTAGTGTCTGTTTTTATTTCTTATCTCTCATTTCTGATTTTGTTTATTTGGGTCCTTTCTTTTTCTTGATGAATCTGGCTTAAGGTTTGTCATTTTTATTTATCTTTTCAAAGAACAACTCTTGGTTTCATTGATTTATTTTTCTATTTCTATTTTTAATCTCTATTTCATTTATTTTTGCTCTGAGCTTGACTATTTCCTTTTCTTCTACTTATCTTGGACTTAATTTTTTTGTTTTGTCTTGTTTTTTGTTTGTTTGTTTTCTTTTTCTAGTTCCTTTAGGTGTAAGTTTAAGTTGTTTATTTGATCTTTTTGTTATATTTTGAGGTAAGCCTGTATTGCTATATAATTGCCTCTTAGAACTGCTTTTACTGTGTCCCAGAGATTTTATATTATTGTGTTTTCATTTTCATTTGTCTTCATGTATTTTTAAAAAATTCTTCTTTGATTGCTCATTGGCTCATTGGTTGCTTAATATCATGTTTAATCTTCATGTGTTTGTGTTTTTTCCAGTTTTTCCTTGTGACTTATTTCTGGTTTCATACCATTGTGATCAGACAAGAGGCATGGTATGATTTCAATCTTCTTAATTTTATTGAGGCTGGTTTTATGGCCAAATATGTGATCCATTCTTAGCCAGAGATTGTTTGTGATTCACCCAGTTGCCCCTCAGTTATAGAAACAGTGCTCATGGGGAAACAAGGATGCTAATCCAGATCATCTCCAGGTATGATTCTAGCAACAGGAGTCCCATGCTGGCATTTGGCTCTCCAGAAAGAGTATCAGTTATTAGGGATATAGAATATAGAGAGTTTAAAAACCATTGAAAAAGCCAGTTGTTTGAACAATCTGCATTTGCTTGAATCCCTGCCTCCCACACTGTGAGCAGTTTTACCTTTCCAAAGCAAGTGTGGGTATGCCCATACATCCTTCCTAAGCAAATTTTTTGGATGGAATTATGTGAGTATTAAATTGAATATGTTTGATTTATATGTACTCACATGGAAGGATCTCTAAGATACATTGATATAGGAAGTACATTACAAAATAATATATAGAAACTGATCTTATTGAAATTAAAATTAGCATTGAAAAACTGAATAAATATATTAGTGTGTAAACAATGGGGTTATAATGAGTGAATTTTCACCTTTTCCTTTAACTTCTGAAAGTTATGACATTTTTGTAGGTTCTAAATTACTCATGTAATCAGAATGAAGCTCTAATTGAAAAATATCACAGTTGCCTAAGCAATGTTTAGAAGATAAACAATTTCTTCATTCAGACACAAAACACACTTGTTGATCTGGCTCCTGCAAACCCTGATCTTATCTCTCATAATAACATCTCTGCAAAGGCCACATTCTAGGTAGCGGAACTATTTCTTGAAGATTCTATTCCTTGTTTCTAGAATGCCTTTTCTCTCCTGTTTACTAAATGAACTCCTATTTATCCTTTAAAGCCCATCCCAAAAGAGATTACTGTGAAGCCACTTCTGATCCCAGCCTTCATCCTCAGAACTCCTTAGAAATGTGTTTGTGTGTGTGTGTGTGTGTGTTTTAAGGATTTATTTATTTATTTGAAAGACAGAAAGATTGAGAACACAAGTGGAGAAGGGACAGAGAGAAAGAATCTCAAGCAGACTCCCCTCTGAGCACAGAGCCCATTTTGGGCTTTGGTCTCAGGACCCTGAGATCATAACCTATGCTGAAACCAAGAGTCAGATGCTTAACTGACTGCACCACCCAGGCATTCCAGAAATGTGTTTTTTATACCCCTTATCCCATGGTATTTTAACTCTTCTATCTTCTTTTGGGTGGTAAACACAAGAATTCATATTTATTCTGAATGTTCCCTCTACAATTGGAGAACACAAATTTTCGTATGTTTGTATGTTTGTATATTTTTCTGTGCTACTATGTTCAGACTCATTTAGCTGTAGTGATACAAATAAGACTAAGCGACAAAACTATAAATTAAAAAGAGTAAAATATTTTTCTATAATTTTAAATAGTCTTTGTTGCTGGATGTGTTATCTGGAATTTGAAATGCTCTTCTAGAAATAAGTTTACATGAAAAGAGAATAAAGAAGGGAAAAATGGTAAAATATAAAACCAAATAGGTCTACTTTAAGATCCAAAGGTGATTTTAAAGTCTTACTGTAGTCTGAAAATACTTTTCATTTAACAATTCTGGATATGTATATGTCAATATATATATAGTTTAAATTATAGTTAATTTTCTTGTAAGAAACTGAAGGCATGGAAGAGAGAACTGGATTCTGTTTCACTAAACCAAGCTGACAGCTCTGGTCTGATCCCAGAATCTTAAGGGCTACAGTGAGGTAGAAAACAGCCCAACTTGCAGCTCAGACTATGAGTGAGTTTGCCAAGCTACATGTTAACAGCAAGCTCCACTGGGTTTATAAACTGCCCAGACTTGGCATACACTGGGTTCAGTTTTATTCTTAGTCTGTTAACACTTCAGTGTCATGTTTTAGAATAACATGACAAAATAACATGCTTAATAAGAACAATACGGTCTATATAGTGGTTCGCTGGGAAATAACATCTCCCAAATGACATGAGTATGTCCATGTTTTAATTATTGTTCTCCAGAGCTTCAGAGATAGCAAATAGAAATTCAGAAATAGTGTCCACCCTAAATGTTATATAGTCATTCTCTTAGGCTACATTCACTGTTACTTCAACTTAAAAATCAGAATTGCTAACTTTTTGAGCTCAAAATGTGAGGATAGAAGGCAGTCTGCAATTTCACATGCTAAGCTGTAACAGGGTAAAGAGAAGTGTCTGATTCGGCCAGTGACTACCAGTGCTACAGAGTGGTTAACAGGATCCTAATGTGGAGATGTATCAATCAAAACAAAGCAAGAATTAGAGGGAAATGAAGCAATTCCTCATTAACAGCTAAGTGCCAAAAAAAATGAAAAATCAAAATGAAAATGAATCAAAAGGAAATTGTCTGCCTATAAAGATTACTAGGAAAATATGGACTATCTGCTACATCATATTGTCATTTCTTTACATTTAGTTCTCTATAAGGAATGAAAAATAGTTCAATTATACTAAAACTTGTCTTGGAAAATCTGAGTTCCTATGCTGGTTATTTTTTTCATACCAGCCCCCTCACTGAGACAGATCCATTTTCTGCTGTTCTATGCTCTACTTTAGGCTGCAAAACACCCCTAACTATGCTGGTCTCCTTGATAAATGGCCTTGGCCAATGACAGGCACCAACAAGGGATAAAAGGGCAGCATGAAAAAGAGAAGGGCAATTCCCACTCGCCCCCTCCCACCGCCCCGGCCCCTGCACTGGGCTTTTTGTTTGTTTGTTTGTTTATTTATTTATTTATTTAATTATTTATTTATTTATTTATTTTCTGGCATTGAGTGTGCTCCTCTATGACCAGAGGTCTTATTGAAGGACCTCCCTCCCAGGCTCATTCTCTCATTGGGCTTCTCAATGTTGATGTCTCTCCTGTCCATTCAGGTCCGTGCATGGTAATGGATGACTTCCTGTGCTGCTAGTTCCTGGAGGATTCCAACATCATTTTGGGCTTCTAATGGTCTTTTATTAAAGTCTATTTTATCATGTGAGTTGGATTTTATTTCCCCATGGGAATTCAGTGATACAGTTCTTTTCTGAGCCCTGAGAGGTAAATTTACTATTGAATCATGAAGACATCTGATTTTGCATCCTTAGCCCCCACTTTCTCACACGTCTGCAAAACGGTGTCAATTGTGGAAGAAAATGTGCTGTGAATTGTAAATATTCCTCTGCAGTTCCTATGAGTTCTAGTCATAGCTCTGTCCAGGTCACCAAACCATCTGTCAGTCTTGCTAGGAACCGATCTTATATGCAAGGTAGTTGGGCAGTGGTCAACTCAAAGGGTTGAGAAGGGCACTGTTGGATGAAATAGGGCTTGTGTTAGGAGGATAGTATTAGGAGGGATGGTGACATACTATCCAAGGTAAAAATTGTGTGTGATGAATTTTTTTTCTATCCCACATTGATAGTTGAAATTTTATTTTATTTTATTTTTTAAAGATTTTATTTATTTATTTGAGTAAGAGACAGAGAAAATGAGAGAGAGAGCATGAGCAGGGAGAGAGGGAGAAGCAGGCTCCCCACTGAGCAGGGAGCCAGACTTGGAGCTCAATCCCAAGACTCTGGGATCACCATCTGAGCCGAAGGCAGACACCCAGCCAACTGAGCCACACAGGCTCTTGAAATTTTAAATGACATTTGAAAATTTAAATGATACCTCAGAAAGAATATAAAATCTTACTGTTGGAGGAAATAGAATTCACTTAGTCCAACTTATCTATAAAGTTCACTTTATAGTTTGTAGAAATGAAGTTACTTTTGTAAGGCTAAATAACTACTTAGCATGGAAGTAGGGCTAAAACTTAAACTCTAAGTCTGTACAGATCTCCTTGTACTCACTACACTGTTCAATAAGACCTTACTGTGATCATGGGCTATGGGTGGACAAAATAATGTATCAAAGTTAATGATAAAAATAATTTATACTGATCAAGAGAAAAGCAATTAAGAATTGGTGTTTATTTAAATAAATCATTGGATGCCAGAATTATCATAGGATAGGAGATAAAACCTCAATTATATATTCTTACTGTGTTTTAAGATGGCTTCTGTTAAGGAAGAGAGGCAGAGAAGACAAGAGGGAGGACCATAGGGAGGGAAGGAAGGTGCTAGTTTATTTAAGACTGAACTTCCTAAGAAATAAAAAAATGTCTACGTCTTGCATATCATATTATCTCCTCTGCCAAGTATACATCAGCACTCATCCATGATGGAGCATGCTGAGTTTCTTCATGAAACCAGGAAGCCCTGGCTCATTCAATATGGCCTCAAAATACAAACTAATTTTTCAATCATTCTTTAGTTTGACGTATCGACACCCAGCCATAAGTTTTCTTTTTCATTTATTTAAGGTTTCCTGTCCATTTGTGGAAATTTTAAACCTATTTTCCATTATAACATATACTCCCTTAAAGTCTAAGCTGTATCAAGTTCATGGTTTTGGAGTCAGACAGCCTGGACTTAGGCACCCCCTCTGACATTTCTACTAGCCATGTGACTTTGGGAAAATACCAAGACTGTCTGAGCCTCGGGTGCCTGCCTCTATAGTCAAGTGGGGATGATCATAATAGTACCTACTTTTTAAGGATGTTGATATTCGATTTTTTTAATTTAGATTTTTAAAAAAGATTTTATTTATTTATTCATGAGAGACACAGAGAAAGAGAGGCAGAGACATAGGCAGAATGAGAAGCAGGCTCCCCTGCAGGGAGCCTGATGTGGGACTCAATCCCAGGACCTCAGGATCATGACCTGAGCCTAAGTCAGATACTCAACTGCTGAGCCACCCAGGCGTCCCTTTAATTTAGATTTTTAAAAGTATAGTCCTTATTACAGTGCCTGGAGAAAAATTCATGTACAATACAAGATAGTTATTATTAGTGAGAATAATGATTTTATAACTGCAGTCTTCCCTCCCCTCACTTCTTAATTTCCTAATTAATAAGAAAAGAAAGTGAAATCCTTGCTGTAGAAACTATATTTCATAGCGGTGGTGGAAGGGGAGGAGGGCGGTGGGTGGGGGTGAATGGGTGATGGGCACTGAGGGGAACACTTGACGGGATGAGCACTGGGTGTTATTCTGTATGTTAGTAAATTGAACACCAATAAAAAATAAATTTATTAAAAAAAAGAAACTATATTTCAGTACAGACATAGTATCTAGCTCACAGAATTAATTGCTGATGATTTAACCTGAATTTTATACTTCTACACAAGTTATAATAGTAGTTAAAGGCCAGAGTTGCCTATTTAGATTCAACATCTTTTTTTTTATTATATCAAAAAACAAAGAGTTCATTGAAATTGTTATCCAGAGGAAATTACCTTTACCTCCTGTGGCTATGGAATTTTTTTTCTTTCTTGCTTTGTTTCATTTTGTTTTTCCTGAAACAATTTCTTTGGTTTAATTAATTTTCATCTTGTATTGAAAGCTTTAAAGGCTAACAAGAAAATTATCCAAAAAGGAAAATATTAGCCTGGAAGGTTGAAGTGCATATTTGTGTAATTCAGACTATATTCTTTCTCTCTTCCTACTGTACCCAGTAATTGAATAAATTTTAACTTTTTTCTTTTTTTTAATTTTTATTTTTAGATAGTCCCAGAGAGAGAGAAAGAGGCAGAGACACAGGCAGAGGGAGAAGCAGGCTCCATGCACCGGGAGCCCGACGTGGGACTCGATCCCGGGTCTCCAGGATCGCGCCCTGGGCCAAAGGCAGGCGCCAAACAGCTGCGCCACCCAGGGATCCCAAATTTTAACTTTTTTTTTGTAAATGTTCAACATATGATTTTGTTTTTTCACTTCTTACAGATGAGATAAAACCAACCCAAGACATAACTAACATAAACTAAAACCATTTCAGAGATAATTTCCCAATAGTGATCGGTTACCATGGAAATTTAAAGAATCACCTTTGAGCCCCCCTTTTTAAAAATATTGATAAGGCCCTCAATTGTTAGTCATAATGATCAATAAGACAATTTCATAAACACTATCAGTAACATAGTATTTTAATTTCATTTTAGTTTATATTGATTTCATTATGAGCAATTGTAGTTTTGGGCTCCTGGAACAGAGTCTCTAACCAGACTAGCCTCTTACAGTTGGTCAGATCACCAAGTCAGGCCATCATTCATTCCCAAGATCTCTCATGAGTCTCCTATGTTTTTTTCAGTTCTAACCTCACCCTTATTCCTATTTCTAAATTTGTATATGTCGACATATAACATCTCTAGTATATCTTTACATATTAATGAGAAATACTCTTCTCCATTGAAGGTAAATATGGAATTATCAGTTGCCTTGATGTAAGAGCTAAACTTTCTCCCCAGTTTCAGCCAATGGAGTTCGAGCCCTTTGTATCATCAACAGTCTAAGCAAGGATTAGGTCCCTTTACCAACAAGAAAATATTCAAACAAAAGTGGGTTCAAGTGTCCAGGAAAGCATTTGCTGACTTGGTTCAGCACTTCTAGGATGTCTTAACCCCGATTTCTAAGATTCTCTTTGTTTTCTCATCATTAAGTCCAAGATGTATGCTGGATATCCTGTAATAATTTTCATTTCCTGACAAAAAATGCTTTTTATCCAAAAGGCCACTCAATATTTTCTGCTTATATCTCATTTGCCTCCTTATCTGTAAGGGAAACAGGAAAATAAACTATTTGTAAAAGAAAAGAAATGAAGAATAGGTATTTGGAAACTAGTGTTTCTGATGTTAATTTTTCCTTTTTTATGTTAATTTTTCTATTGACACTCTCCATAGATATTATAATTCTACCAAAGCAATTACTCAAAATAACTTCCATATTTTACATTATTCTTATATATTTTGTATTCTTACTAAAATCTGCTGTCTATGTTTATAAGCTTATGTGATCCACAAAACTTTCAAAAACAAAAATGGAACTTTGGTGGAAAAGAAGGACTAAACATGTTGTTTAGTCACAAATGAAACATAAGTTGTCAGGACCACTGTATTAGATATTATGGGTGCAGTGGGAAATGAGTGATTAATATGGATACACAACAGATTGCTCTACCAGAGACCTCAGAAATCTCCTTAGGGTTGGAGGGGATGGCTGCAATTGCTTGTATCTATTATCCCTTCTGCTTCTTCTGATTTCACCCTGTTTGCATATGTTTTGGGTTAGCCTGGCTTTTGCGTGTCTGGTAAAGCAGGCTCCAATTCCTGAGCTATATAGAGGGATTGGATCTCTCTCAAGTTGTTAAATTCAAAAGTTGTTAAATTCAAGCCAATGAGTATACATCCCTGAAAAAGTCCAAACTAATTCAAAATAACAACAAAAATATTTAAATAATTTCCAAGTGGCAGAGAACAACATCACATACTTGGAAATTGACTGTTAAGATGTGCCTTTGGGAAGTCCAGGTAAAATGGGAAGTAGATTATTATTAGCAGCAGGAAAATTGAACTCCCTGGATGTGATTAGATGCAGCATTTGCCACACTGGCTTTAGACCACAGTTAAAAAAGGTGACTATCACTAAAAGTTAATGGGGTTTATGTTGTTCTTAGCACATTAAAAGATGTTCAACATTGTTAGCTATTAGGGAGATGCAAATTATAACCTGAACACACTAAAAAATCAACAGCTTCTGTTAGATCTGTCAGAGAAGTGAGATCACAGGAAAAACTGCTGCTCTCCAGGACTGGAGAGTCAGACAAGCAGGTACAGATAATTACGATGTATTGTAGCAGAGACCCACAATCACAAACCTAACCAGACAAGTGCCGAGTAGAAAACCTGATCTGATTGACCAGCTGCTGGAGGCTCACTGTGGGCAAGTTTGAGAGTTAAAAACTATTGACACAACCCACTGGAGGGGCGCCCTGATTCTTCAAGGAGTTTTACTTCCAGTTTCTCAGATATCTGAGAAAAATCTCCTCATGCTTCTGGCAGGAGAAGGGAAAAACTAACCATTTTGCATGTGCATAGCCAGAGCATTCTGTTCTTAACAAGGCTTGTCCTCAGGAGAAACTGTTTTCAGAGTCTAATCTGCTGAGAGTTTATCAGAGTCTATAGAACTCCTACAGGATAATATTGTAGGAAACCTAGATGACTTAGGTTATGCAGTGACTCTTTAGATACAGTATCAAAAACTTGAGCCATGGAGAAAATAATTGATAAGCTAGGCTTCAATAAATTAAAAATGTTTGCTCTGTGAAAGACAGTGTCAAGGAAATGATCAAATAAGTCACAGACTGGGAGAGAAATATTTGCAAAAGACACATCTAATAAAGGATTTTTATCCAAAATATACAAAGAACTCTTAAAACTCAACAATAAGAAAACAAAAAAACTCAATTTAAAAAGAGGCTAAAAAAAAAAAAAATCCCTTAACAGACACCTCACCAAATATATACAGATGGTAAATAAGCATATGAAAAGACGCCCCCCCCATCATATGTCATCAGGAAAAGGAGAGTTCAAACAACAATGACATACCCCCACACACCTGTTAGAGTGGCCAAAATCCAAAGCACTGACAAACAAATGCCAGTGAGGATGTGAAGCAACAGAAACTCTCATTTGTCGTTGACGGGAATGCAAAATGGCATAGCCACTTTGGGATACGGTTTGGTGGTTTCTTGCCATATGATCCAGCAGTCTTACTCCTGGATATTTACCAAAATGAATTGAAAAGTTATGTCTACACAAAAAACCTGTACATGGGTGTTTTTTGAAGCTTTATTTATAGTTGCCAAAATTTGGAAGTAATCAAGATGTCCTTCTGGAGGTGAATGGATAAATAAACTATAAACTTTTCACACTATGAAAAGACATGGAGGTAATTTAAAATGAGTATTTCTAAGTCAAAGAAGCCAAACTGAAAAGTCTACAATACTGTACGATTCCAACTATATGACATTGTGGAACAGTCAAGACTATAGTGACAGTAAAAAGATTAGTGGTCTCCAAGGGTTAGGGAAAAGAAGGAAGGAATAGTCAGAGCACAAGAGGAACTTAGGGCTTTGAAACTATTCTATATGATACTACCGTGGTGGTACATGTTATTATATGTTTACTAAAGCCATAGAATGTGTAACACCAAGAGTGAACTATAGTGCGGTCTACGGACTTTGGGTGACAAGGATGTGCCTATAATGGGTTCATCAATTGTAACAGATGTACCACTATGGTGTCGAGTGTTTACAGTTGGGGGAGGTTGTGCATAGGTAGGGATAAGGGGTATATGGGAGCTGTTCTTTCCATTTAGTTTTGCTGTGAACCAAAAACTGCTCTAAAAAATAAAGTTTACTAGTTCAAAAGGCCCCACAGGCAAATATCACTACACACCTGTCAGAATGGCTAAAATAAAAAACAATGACACTGCGTGCTGTAAAGGATATGAAAAAAACTGAAAAAAAAATAGAATGTGAAAAAACTGCATCACTTATACATTGCTGTTGGGAATGTAAAATGATGGCAAAACAATTTGGCAGTTTCTTAATAAACCAAATATGCAATTACCATGCAGTCCAGCAGCTGCGTTTTGCTCTCTTGCTGTCTATACCGAGGAAATAAGACTTAGATTTACACAGCAACCTGTACACAATGATTACAGCAGCTTTATTCCTAACAGCCTCGAATTGGAAACAACTCAGATGCTTTACAAAGGGTGAAGAGTTAAATGTACCATGGTAGATCTGTAACATGGAATATCACTCCGTGAGAGTACTGAGAACAAAATGTTGTTGTAAGCACTAACCTGGGTGACTATCAAGAGAATTATGCTGAATGAAAAACCTACCCCCAAAGTTTACGTATTGTATCATACTGTTTATGTAACATCCATGAAAGGACAAAACCCCGAAATGGAGAACCAGTTAGTGGTTGCCAGGGCTTAAGGAGGCAACGAGGCATGAGGCAAGAGGAGGAGCTATCAAAGTACAACAGGAAGGACTGAAGGAAATGTCCTGTTTTTGACTATATCAATGTCAGTATCCTGGTTGTGATACTGTGCTATGGTTTTGTAAGATGTTATCATAGGAGGGGATGCTGGAGAAATGGTACAGAGGATCTCTCTGTGCAGGCGAATCTATTATTATGTTAAAATAAAAAGGCTTAATTAAATAATGTAAAACAACAACAAAAAAAGACCACTAAAACTTTACAATTTGTTTTTTAAAACAACAACAACAACAACAAGAGGAGGACCTGGTGGCTCAGTGGTTGAGTGTCTGCCTTTGGCTCAGGTCGTGATCCCAGGAGTCTCGCATTGGCTCCCTGCAGGGAACCTGCTTCTCCCTCTGCCCATGTCTCTCTCTGTATCTCTCATGAAAAAATAAAAATAAAATATTTTAAAAAAACAACAAGAAGGACTCCCACAACTGTCCTCAGAAGCTGTTTGGCTTTTTTCCTAGTCAAAAGGCTCCAGGCTCCCCTATGTGAATTTTTTGAGTCTGGTTATCAGAAGAAAGGACAGAGAAAGCTAGATGAGGGAGATGAAAAGAAAAAAAAAGCACATGAATGTCTATCATGCCAATTAAATAGATCATGTTCCATTCATGTAAGAAGTTTATCACAAGGTCGGCTATAAAAGAATCCTGACTAATTAGGAAAATGTATGTATTAGTATGTTAAGAAAGAACTAAAATAGATAAATATTGTGAAATGTTTATTGATAATCACAAATTCATTCAACATTCTTGCATACTCAACAAAAAGTACACTAAGCCTACCTGTGCCTTGCACTGGGGAAAGAACAGTGAGCAGAAAAGCTCCCTCATGGAGCTCACAGTGTGCATGGATTTCATGCCCTTTTCTTTCCTGTAGCTTCATTATATTCACATTTTCATTTATTGAGTACTGATTCTATCTATGCTCAGTACTCTGAAAAGTTGCATGTGGGATCCCAAGGGCATACTTTATGTAGTTTGTGACTTTAAAGTGATTATGATTTGGGTGGAGGGACAAGATTCATGAACACATAATAAAAATCAGAGAACAGTAGAATATAGGGTATATGTCTGCATTGTTATAAGTTTTCACACCTGAGACCTCACTCCGGATGGGTGTGAGGAATGGCTAATCCTGCTGGGTGTGTCCAGACACCTCACAGGTCAGTAGTGGTAAAGGGAAATAGACTCTTCCACAGTTGACTCTTGGCCCGAGTTTCTCTCTGTAGCCAATGTCTCGCTGATTCCTCAAAACCAGTGTTATGGTTTGCATCATCCTTGCTGTGACTGTGGCCCTCCTAGCTGACACTAGCATTTCGTTTCAGTGTAGTCTATGCACTTTCTGAATTTGGATCGGCTGAGTTTGAGCCCAGCTTCCCTGCAGCATCCTTTACTTCCTCTCCAGAAGAATTGGTAAAAGCGTTTGACCCCTTTTATGTGTTAGTGACCCACTGAGCACATTAAAACCCTCTCGGTAAGTAAGCCTAAGGACAGCCCTAGAATTTTTTTTTTTCCAGCCCTGATTCTCTAGTGGCTGATAAAGACATTCCCTGAAACAGTTATGACAACCTGGAGAGGCAAAGACTGTGGGGAATGCTGTGTTTCCATCGTGACATATGAAATGGAAGTCTTTCATTCAAGGGTACAAAAAATGTCACATGTAGGCAAGAGTCTAGGATACCCTGCTGATGATGCCATTAAAAAAACCTTGGTAGAAACTTTCAGAAATAGAGCATCACTGCTTGGCACAGGCATCAGTCTACAATGGGGAGAAAAAGATGACATATTCCATCATATAGTTTCTATGGGTCCTTTCTATTTAGGGGATTAAGAGACATTTGCCTCCACCTCTGTTACGCACTGCCTGAACTCAGGCGTCCTCATTAGCAAAAAGAGACATGGTTTCTATTGGCTCTCAGGACCCTAAGCACTTTCACATACTTCCACAACTCACAATTCCGTGAAGACCGTAATTTTTTGGACATTGTTCAGCGAATGGGTGGAAATTGTTTGCAATGAGTCTCACTCAGCAATTCAGAGTTTCGCTCTGTGTTCTGTTTTGTCCTAGTCTACGGAATAAGCCTTAATAAAATTCACATGCCTAAGAACTGTGGTTGCCTGTGAAACTATTTCATCCAACAATGAAATATTTGGATTGGCTGACGTGGACTACCAGCTGGCTAAACATTGGTAAAGCTGGGTGTATTGAAGTGGCGTCATGAGTAGAAGTTGGCATACAGTCCACCGAGATACAGCACTATAACAGGACTGTGTCTGGCAAATAATGGGAAATATTGTAAGAGGGAAGGTGAAGCCTCAAGCCCACAATATTTATAAAGTGCTTTGCAATTGCAAATGGGTTTTCTAAACAGTCATTTTTCTCCTTTTCAAAAGTTTACTTGTATATCCAACATCATGATACCCTGATATAAAAGTAAAATGTTCCTTTAAGGAAACAATGGGGGTTTGTTAGGGGCCCCAGACCAAATTTCCCAAGAGACCATCTTACTGTTATTGTTTAAGTCGTATTGACCTGGGGCTCAGAAAATGCAATCTCAGCAGCAGGCTTTATTCTCTTTACATGTTCGCTGTCTCCCATGACAAGCCTTTAGGGTTACAAAAAAATGTACATTGAAAACTCTCATTGTTTGTTTTTCCTGAAGTTCCCTATAAAATGTCAGTATCTTTGAAGGGGTTCTCCTTGAATTGAACTCCTGAGGTTGGAGATTTACCAGGTTGATTTAGGAGTTTGAAATCCTGCAGTGTTTCCATAAAATGAGGATTTACAGTTCATAAATATAATGACAAAAGTGTGAAGATACATTTTTGGTCTTGAAAAACTATTGGAACAAAGGTACTTTTCATAAAAAAGCCCAAACACTGCCATTTCCTTCAGACAGAAATCTATTCTGGCTACGGGAAGTGGCTTTTTCTTCCAGTTGTTTAAGATGGTCTCCCCTCACCCCCTCCCCTACCCCCTCCCCCCCGCCCACTTCACCATCTACCACTTCATGGGGAGCCACTTCTTGAAGGTGCACAGATGGAGAGAGGAATTGAACTCTAGGACATTTAGCCAGTGACAAGCCTAAAGAAATGAAAGGAAAATGTATGGTAAGCTAGAGCACATTCCTTCTATTTGCCTCGTCCCTGCCTGGGTTCAGCTTCCAGATCACTACAGTCTGGTTCTCATCTCACGTGGTTAGTACATTCTTTTTCACATATGGCAGCAAATGACTCGGTTATTAATTGACATTAAATTGTCCACTCTAACTATTTGGGGAAAGAAATATATGCCATGCTCTGGCCTTATACAATGTTATAGGGAACAATGAGGAAATTGTGTCGCTAATGGATCTTCTCAATAGATGATAGAAGTGGTGTGAGGCTAGTACTTACATGGTTCTGTGGAAAAAGGCCTGGGTTGAATAATAGCAATGGATTCACGAGCCTGGGGGAAATCTCTGGACTTTCTTTCAGTTTAGTTGCAAATTGAATTGACATGATTTCCAAACTGAAGATAAATGTCGGCTCTTACCTTGAGGTTAGAGAGAGGACAGCCTTCCTTTCTTCATCCCAATTTGCTTACTTTATTCCAATTCTCCATTCTGATGTGACTACACATTTTGCTTTATAAATTTCTAGTAACCCAGAAGGAGGGAGGATATGCTGTGCCCCCCACACCTTTTATACTGATGTTTGAATGTGAGAAACTTTGTTCTAACCCAGGGTTCACCACTGACAATAATTTATTGCTCAAGCTGGGACACTCTGAGGACAAGGGGTTGCTATTAATAGTTTTTACCGGGAGAAAAGGCATAAACCAAGACTGTCCTTGGAAAACCGGGATATATGGTCATTCTACCACTTACTGTGCATTTGGGTAAACTAATCCATCTCCTTAAGGTTCTAGCTCCTCACCTATAAGAGAGAACAGCAATAATATAATATAAGAGGGGAAAAGCAAGTTCTCTATATTATAGGATAATTGCAAGAATATAATGAAATAATATATGTACAAGTGCTTTGTGAACTATGAACTATGAAACCATATACAATGCACGGAAATCATGATAATATATTCCATCAGCTGTAGCTGGAGAAAACTCTCAGAGAAACATCTCTTTATGTCTTCTGGGACTAGAGCAGAGATTTTAAAGCAACAATTGTGAATATAAGCCCAGATAAAATTGGGGTTTCTAAGGGAATATTGAAGGAACTAAATTAGGATGGGCTGTTTTTGATAATCTTTTCCTTTAAACCAATATAAGTTTTGATGAGAAGTAGACCCTAAGATAAGATGAGGATTGTGTTTGGGGAAATATTAGGGACTATTGAGGATCCTGATGACACAGCTAGACAAGGCCGTGTCTTTGTATATTTAGAATCTGACCTGAAACATAAAAGTCTGATGTTTTGGAGAATTAATTTTGCTGGAGATTACAATTCAAGGACTCTTAGTCCTTCTCATATTGTAATTTGATGTTTTTTTGCCCTAATTGTACTGATCAGCCTCAGGCTCTCCACCCCGTTGTTTTTTTGTTTGTTTGTTTGTTTTTTGCTTTTTTTTTTTTCAGGATACAAAGGTATCAGGGTGACTTCTGCAGAGCTCCTACCCCCAAGCTGACAACCGTGTTCATGATCCATGTAGCCCAAACCTCCTCAACCATCTGCTCAGCCTACTGGCCATAGTTCTGCATTAAGCAACTGGAAGCTGGTCATTAACAAATACCTTCTGTTGGCTTATGTGACCATGACCAAGAAACTTCGACTGGCAGTTTGAGGTCATACAAGACACTTGACTTTTGTAAGAAATTCAACTCATAGGTACTATCAGATAAGCACTATATATGCGTCAATTGAATAATACTTACACAAGGTCATAGACAAGTAAATACAAATAAAGATGTATGTATGTATGTATGTATTATCAAGTAAGGAGGTTCCAGCTGATAAGCATCCCTTTAAATCATCCGATGGATATATTGTAACATTTTTTAAGTAGGAAATGGATCTAGTTAAGTGATCGACAAAAATATGTATTCCTTCTCCTTGGAAAGAGCTGAGTTCTGGAAAGCCGCTGCCCACTTAGGATCTTGATTTCCTGCCAAACCTGGCATAGGTAGAGACTATTCTCTAGTTCTTGACCATGAAACATGAGTGGATGTGAAGGTACTTTCCTCCAGTCTCATCCCCCTATACAGGTTGAATAAGAATGTCTACAAGATTCTGGAGGATTCTGAAGGTCCACAAAGTGAAAAGAGCCTCATCCCGAATAACCATTGAAAGGTTACTAGCCAAGAAAATTAATGTGAGTGAGAAATACAGCTCTATTGGGTTAAGATTTGGGGGGTTATCTAGTAGAGAAGCTGGTGTGATCTTAAGTAATGCAGCTAGGCACTAGGATCTTGTTTGTAATATTTGTTTCACAAAATATTTGAGGTAACCTACAAGATTACATAAATTTAAACAGCAAAAAAGGAATAAAAATGGGAAAACATAAGTTAGACTATAAGCCAAGATCAATGGCAATTTAGAGTAGAAATATTCAGGCTATACATAATTATAAAGTTGAGCCACAAATTTGGCTCTTGACTTCCTGGAAACCAAAGCAATAATAAAAGTAAGTTTTAAAGATATAGGACACATATTGTTTATAAGGAGAAGGTGTACTAATTTCTGAGGCAAAGCAAAACACATCCTAACACTTCAATTTGGAAAAAATTTGATAGAGTATCATATGGAGAATACTGAGTAATAATGTCCTCAATCACAACTCTTAGTAAATATAAATAGTGAAATTTGTGGACGCGTTTCTTGTAAGCTCTTGGCATCCACCACAGGGCAGCTTGTCAGTGTGATTCTGGTAGTGGTGACTAGTTACAGAGATAAATAAGACATATACCTTGAACTAGAGAAACTCAATTTCTAGTGGGAAAGAAAGATATGTTACACAGTAAATGACAACACAGAGTGATAACTACTGGGAAAGAAGTATTAATCAGCATATTCTAGACAGTTCTGTAAAGTTTTCTTTCCTAAAAGCTTCAAAGAATAACAGCCATATTTTTCTTGGTTTTATTTATTTTGTTTTCCAAGATAAGTATATGGGACTTTCTAGATAGGGAGTTACTCCTAAGGCAGTAACTCAAAATTTCTGATCACTGACTACAAAAACAGCACTGAGGGAACATGAGGAAGGGTAGGCCAAGGCTGCAGAAAGGTATGGGCTTTGGATCATGAAGCTCTGGAGCCAAATTCCAACTCTCATATTTATTAGCTGCCTATCCTTAGACAAGTTACTTCACATCTCTCAGCCATATTTTGCCATAAAATGAGGTAATGATTTCTAACTCAAAGATTTGGAGAGTCTGATAGTTTATCTAATCACAAATATATCCAGTCGTTTAAAATACTTCTCTGGATAAAATATGATAAACTAAGCTTTACTTAAATATTTTCCCAAATCCTGCTTTTGACTTCGTTTTAGAGAAATACTTTTTTGTGTCCCTTGAATCTCTGCATGTATCATTTGGTCAGTTCAAACCCAGCAAGTGTTTCTCCACCTGTGCTCTTCAGATCAGCTGCACAAAAATTTTTGGAAGGATTCCTGTTGACACTCACTCTTGGGCTTCACTCTGTCTTGCTGAATCAGAATGTTTGGGGAGGGGCAGGAAACCTGCATGTTAAACAAATTTTTCTGGTAATTTTATGAGCACTGAAGTTTGAGAAACATTACCTTAACCATCTAGATTTTTGTTTAAGATTTTATTTATTTAGTTATGAGAGACACACAGAGAAAGACAGAGACATAAGCAGAGGAAGAAGCAGGCTCCCTGAGGGGAGCCTGATGCAAGACTCAATCCCAGGACCCCGGGATCATGACCTGAGCCAAAGGCAGACACTCAACCACTGAGCCACCCAGGTGCCCCAACCACCTAGATTTGAACTGCTTTAGTGAGAACAGCAGCTACTGGCATTATAAACATTGAGAAAAAATACTATTCTTAAATCACCAAAGAAGGGTCATTACATATTTACCATATTTTCTTTGTGTGTGTGTTTTAGGGCATTTTAAGCAGAACTTTATTTTAAAATCATTCCTTACCTATTTTTAAAAATTTTATTATATAAATATAGTAGATATACACTGTTATATTAGTTTCAGGTGCATATAACATAATGATTCAACAATTCTGTACATTACCCAATACATGTCAGGATAGTTATAGTTACAATCTGTCACCACACAATGGTTTTACAATATTATTGACTATATTATCTATGCTTTACTTTTCTTCTCTGGTTTATTTTATAATTGAAATTTTGTGCTTCTAAATTCCCTTCACCTACTTTGCCCATCTTCTCACTTCCCCCCACCTCCCAGCCCCGCTCTGGCAACTATCAGTTTGTTCTCTGTTTTTATATTTTATTTATAAGTCTATTTCTGTTTTCATTTGTTTATTCTTTTGTTTTGTTTTTCAGTTTCACATATAAGTGAAATCATGTGGTATTTTTCTTTCTCTGACTGCCTTCTATCACTTAGCATAGTACCCTCTAGGTCCATTCATATTATTGCAAATGGCAAAATCTCATTGATGTTTGTGGCTGAGTAATATTACATTATCTATCTATCTATCTATCTATCTATCTATCTATCTATCTATCTCACCTTCCTTACTTCATCTCTTGGGTAAGTTGCTTCCATATCTTCTTGGATGTTGTGAATGATGCTGCAATAAACACAGGGGTGCATATATCCTTTTGAATTAGCGTTTTCATTTTCATTGGATAAATACCCAGTAGATATTCACGATATTTTCATTTGAAGGCAGGAAAGTTTTGTTCCCATATTGTTTTAATATTCATTTTAGATATATTAGAATGTAAACAGTGATATAACAAGCAGTCATGAAAAGAGTTGATGATTACAAACAATTGAATTTTCAAAAATATTAATCTGATGTATAGGATGAAATAATCTTCATAAGTTGATATCATTTATTTTACTTTTCTATAGCCACATTTCAAGCCTTTCTCCTTTCTTGACTAAGTTTTCAGTGCCTATTAGAAGTATCAACATGGGCTCTTTTTCTTGATACCATGTATAGTTAATTCTTATCATATACATTGGTGATTATACTCAATTACTAGATGAGAGGACCTATCCTTAGGAAAATAATTTTTAAGACTTGAGGCTGCAGATGAAAGAAATTATTGTACGTTTCAACCCCTTTATTTCCCCTGGCCTTATAAACTAATTTCTGATCACTCTTAGACTTACTAACAGAAGATTCATAATCCACCTCTGAACTATTCTTCATCACCATTCTACCAATGATGACCAAGTCTGATAAACCCAGAGCTGAGTTGTACTGTTACAGAACTCCTTTTCACAAAACTTATAGGCAAGACAACTATGAGAAAACAGCATTTGTAAAGTACTAATGTAAAATATTTGGACCTAGAATTCTATACGCACTAAAAGTATCCTTTAAAAATGAAAGCAAAAAAAATAAAAATGAAGGCAAAATAAACTTTTCAGTCCAACCAAATCTGAGAAAATTCATAGCAAGCAGACCTACTCTAAAAAAAATGTGTTAAAAGGAATTGTTTTTAGGTAAAAAAAAAAATGATGCCAGATGAAAATTTGGATCTTCACAAAGAAGTAAAGAGCAATAGAAATAGTAACTATATATGTATATTTTAAGATATTTTACTTATTTTTAATCTTGTTAAAAGGTAATTGACTATATGAAGCAAAAATAATGAACAGTGTTTTGCAAGGTTTATAACATAGAATTGAAATATAGGTCAGCAGTAGCATAAAAGAGAAGGGGAATAGAAGTATACCGTAATGAGTTTCTCACAGTATACAGAAACGGATACAATATTATTGGAGATTTTATTTATTTATTCATGAGAGACACAGAGAGAGAGAGAGGCAGAGACACAGGCAGAGGGAGAAGCAGGCTTCATGCAGGGAGCCCAACGTGGGATTCGATCCTGGGTGTCCAGGATCAGGCCATGGGCTTAAGGCGGCGCTAAACCACTGAGCCACCCGGGCTGCCCATGGATACAATATTATTGGAAGGTAGACTATGACATGTTAGAGATACTTACTATAGAGCTTAAAAAAACTGCTACAATAAAACAGTAAAAAACTATAGCTAAAAAACAAAACAAAACAAAAAACTATAGCTAAGACAGTCAACAAAAGAAAGGAAGTAATATCATAAAATACTCAATACAAAGGAAGAGAGAAAAAGGGGGGAAAGGAACAATGAGGTTATGGGATAAATAAATACCAAAAACAAAGATTGTAGATTAAAACTTAACCATATTGGTAGCTGTATTAAATGAAAATGGCCCACATCCCCCTACTACATGGCAGAGACTATCATTTTGGAATATAAAAAAGCAAGATCCAATGATACGCTGTTTAAAAGAATTCTACTTTATAAATAAAGACACATTTTAAGGATAAAAAAGATTATGCAAACAAACTAACAGCTCAGCATGGCTATACTAGTATTAGACAAAATGGATTTCAGAACAAGAAATATTACCAAGGATGAATAGGGACATTTCATAATAATAAACAGATCAATGCATCAAGAAGGAATAACAATCTTAAATTTAGGTGCACCAATTGAAAAAAATGTCAAATTTCATGAACTAAAACCCAATAATACGGAAAACAGAAATAGGAAAATCAAACTCTAGTTAGAAATTATAGCATTTCTTTCTTAATAATTTGATAGAACAAAAAGAATAATTGAGCAAAAGAAGGCATGAACAAAACAATCGATGAATTTGACCTACCTGACATTTATGCATACTCCACCCAAGAAAAGAAAAACACATTTTCTTTTCCAAAACACATAGAACATTCATCAAAATAGAACATATACTAATTTATAAATCAAATCAACAAATTTAAGAGGATTAAGTTGTGCAGAGTATGTTCTCTGAGTACAGTGGAATTAAATAGAAATTCCTGGCAGAAAGATCTATGAAAAAAATCTCCAAATATTTGTAAATTAAACAACACATTTATAAATAAACATTGGGTCAAAAATCAGAGAAAACTTATAACTGACAATAATAAAAATCTAATATATCAAATTTGTGCACTTAGACAGAAAGTTATGGGAGAGGCACCTGGATGGCTCAATTGGTTAAGCTTGATTTCAGCTCAGGTCATGATTTCATGGTTGTAAGATTAAGCCCCACCTCGGGCTCCCAGCTGGAGCATGGAGCCTGCTTAAGATTCTCTCCCTCTCCCTCTGCCTACCCCCTCTGAAAAAAGAAAGAAAGAAAAAGAAGAAAGAAAGAAAGAAAGAAAGAAAGAAAGAAAGAAAGAAAGAAAGAAAGAAGAAAGAAAGAAAGAAAGAAAGAAAGAAAGAAAGAAAGAAAGAAAGAAAGAAGAAAGAAAGAAAGAAAGAAAGAAAGAAATTTACAAGATTATATAATCTTAGTAGAAAAAATTTTTTAAATCAATGACTCTAGATTTCAATTCCAGAAACTGAAGAGCAAATTAAATGTAAATTAAGCAGGAGGATAGAAATAATAAAGAATGAATAAATAAAGTAGAAACCATAAAAAGCTGATTCTTTGAAAGGTCAATAAAATCTATAAAATAGATAAGCTGATACTCATTTTGATGAAGGAAAAAAAAAATAAAGCAGAAGACACAAGTTACTAATATTAGGAATGAAAGAGGACCTGATCACAGATCTTGTTGAATTTAATTAAAAAGAATACTTGAAAAAAAACTTACACCAATAAATGTCACAACTTAGAGGAAATGAACCAATTTCTTGAAATATACTATTAGAGTTTACTTAAAAGCAGTAGATAACCTAAATCATCCTATAATATATAAATAAATTGATTTCTTAGTAAAAAACCTTCCCATCAAAAATCTTCAAGCTCAAATGACTTCACTATTAAATTTTAAGAGACAATTAATGAAGAGATGATATTATTTTTACTGTTTTTACAAAATCTTCCAGAAAATAGGAGGAAAGAGTACTTTCTAACTCATTTCTTGAGGCTAGAATTACTCTAATAAATCTAAAACCAGACCAAAAGCAATATAGGTAAAGAAAGCTATAAACCAGTATCCATTTGAATGTTTATTTTTTTTTAAGATTTATTTGTTTATTGATTCATGATAGACAGAGAGAGAGAGAGAGAGAGAGAGAGAGGCAGAAGCAGGCTCCATGCCGGGCCGACGCAGAACTCGATCCCGGGACTCCAGGATCGCGCCCTGGGCCAAAGGCAGGCGCCAAACCGCTGAGCCACCCAGGGATCCCCCCCATTTGAATGTTTAAAAACAATATAGCACAAAAATAAATAAAAGGCATTCAAATTGGCAAAGAAGAAGTCAAACTCTCCCTCTTCGCCGATGACATGATACTCTACATAGAAAACCCAAAAGTCTCCACCCCAAGATTGCTAGAACTCATACAGCAATTTGGCAGTGTGGCAGGATACAAAACCAATGCCCAGAAGTCAGTGGCATTTCTATACACTAACAATGAGACTGAAGAAAGAGAAATTAAGGAGTCAATCCCATTTACAATTGCACCCAAAAGCATAAGATACCTAGGAATAAACCTAACCAAAGATGTAAAGGATCTATACCCTCAAAACTATAGAACACTTCTGAAAGAAATTGAGGAAGACACAAAGAGATGGAAAAATATTCCATACTCATGGATTGGAAAAATTAATATAGTGAAAACGTCAATGTTACCCAGGGCAATTTACACGTTTAATGCAATCCCTATCAAAATACCATGGGCTTTCTTCAGAGAGTTAGAACAAATTATTTTAAGATTTGTGTGGAATCAGAAAAGACCCCAAATATCCAGGGGAATTTTAAAAAAGAAAACCATAGCTGGGGGCATCACAATGCCAGATTTCAGGTTGTACTACAAAGCTGTGGTCATCAAGACAGTGTGGTACTGGCACAAAAACAGACACATAGATCAGTGGAACAGAATAGAGAATACAGAAGTGGACCCTGAACTTTATGGTCAACTAATATTCGATAAAGGAGGAAAGACTATCCATTGGAAGAAAGACAGTCTCTTCAATAAATGGTGCTGGGAAAATTGGACATCCACGTGCAGAAGAATGAAACTAGACCACTCTAGTGGTCACAAAGATACCACTAGATACACAAAGATAAACTCAAAATGGATGAAAGATCTAAATGTGAGACAAGATTCCATCAAAATCCTAGAGGAGAACACAGGCAACACCCTTTTTGAACTTGGCCACAGTAACTTCTTGCAAGATTCATCCATGAAGGCAAGAGAAACAAAAGCAAAAATGAACTTTCAAGATAAGAAGCTTTTGCAAAGCAAAAGATACCGTCAACAAAACTAAAAGACAACCTACAGAATGGGAGAAGATATTTGCAAATGACATATCAGATAAAGGGCTAGTTTCCAAGATCTATAAAGAACTTATTAAACTCAACAGCAAAGAAACAAACAATCCAATCATGAAATGGGCAAAAGACATGAACAGAAATCTCACAGAGGAAGACATAGACATGGCCAACATGCACGTGAGAAAATGCTCTGCATCACTTGCCATCAGGGAAACACAAATCAAAACCACAATGAGATACCACCTCACACCAGTGAGAATGGGGAAAATCAACAAGGCAGGAAACCACGAATGTTGGAGAGGGTGTGGAGAAAGGGGAACCCTCCTGCACTGTTGGTGGGAATGTGACCTGGTGCAGCCACTCTGGATAACTGTGTGGAGGTTCCTCAAAGAGTTAAAAATAGACCTGCCCTACGACCCAGCGATTGCACTGCTGAGGATTTACCCCAAAGATACAGATGCAGTGAAACGCCGGGACACCTGCACCCCAATGTTTATAGCAGTGATGTCCACAATAGCCAAACTGTAGAAGGAGCCTCGGTGTCCATCGAAAGATGAATGGATAAAGAAGATGTGGTTTATGTATACAATGGAATATTCCTCAGCCATTAGAAACGACAAATACCCGCCATTTGCTTCGACATGGATGGAACTGGAGGGTATTATGCTGAGTGAAGTAAGTCAATTGGAGAAGGACAAACATTATATGGTCTCCTTCATTTGGGGAATATAAATAATAGTGAAAGGGAATGGAGGGGAAGGGAGAAGAAATGGGTAGGAAATATCAGAAAGGGAGACAGAACATGGAAGCCTCCTAACTCTGAGAAACGAACTAGGGGTGGTGGAAGGGGAGGAGAGTGGGGGGTGGGGGTGACTGGTTGGTGGGCACTGATGGGGGCACTTGAGGCGATGAGCACTGGGTGTTATTCTGTATGTTGGCAAATTGAACACCAATAAAAAATAAATTTATAAAAAAATATATAGCAACAACAAACCCTTAATAGCATTTTAGCAAATGGAATCTCAAAATAAATAAAATGGATAAATCATGACTAAGAGTTTTTTTTTTTTTTAATTTAAACTTTACTTAAATGTTGCACTTTTGGTTTCTGGAGTATAATTCAGTGATTCATCACTTATATATAACACTCAGTGTTCATCAAAACAAGGGCCCTCCTAATACCCATCGCCCATCTAGGCCATCCTCCATCCACTTCCCTCCATCAACACTCAGTTTGTACCACCCATGTCATTGCAAATGGCAAGATTTCACTTTTTGATGGCTGAGTAATGTTCATATATATATGAACATATATATGCATATTGTTGATTATGCTGCTATAAATATCAGAGTTCATGTATCCCTTCGAATCTATTTTTGTATCATTTGGGTAAATATCTGGAAATAAAATTGCTGGATCATAGGATACTTCTCTTTTTAACTTTTTGAGGAATCTCCATACTGTTTTCCAGAGTGTCTGTACCAATTTGCATTCCCACCAATAGTGCAAGAGGGTTCCCCTTTCTCTGCATCCTCACCAACACCTGTTGTTTTCTGTGTTGTTAATTTTAGCTATTCTGACAGGTGTGAGATGATATCTTATTGTGGTTTCGATTTGTATTTCCCTGATGATGAGTGATGTTGAGCATCTTTAAATGTGTAAGCCATTTTGAAAAAGTGTCCATTCATGTCTTCTGCCCATTTCTTAACTGAATTATTTGCTTTTTGGGTGTTGTGTTTGATAAATTTTTTATAGATTTTGGACACTAATCCTTTATTAGATATGTCATTTACAAAAGTCTTCTCCCTTTCTGTAGGCTGCCTTTTAGTTTTATTGATTGTTTCCTTCACTGTACAGAAGCTTTTTATCTTGATGACGTCCCAATAGTTCCTTTTTGCTTTTGTTTTCCTTGTGTCCAGGGACATGTCTAATAAGACATTGCTACTGCTGAGGTCAAAGAGGTTTCTGCCTGTGTTGTTCTCTAGGATTTTGATGGTTTCCTCTCACACATTTACTCTTTATTACATTTTTATTTTATTTTTGTGTATGGTATAAGATAGTGGTCCAGTTTCATTCTTCTACGTGCTGCTGTTCAATTTTTCCAACACCATCTGTTGAGGAGACTGTCTTTTTTCCATTGGATATATTTTCCTCTAAGAGATTTTTAAACTAGGAATGTGAGGTTGATATTTACATTCATAAAGTAATCTATTTAATTTATTATATATAAATGTGTGTGTGTGTAATCTCAAGATGTACAGAAAAGGATTTGACAGATTTCAACATTCATTTGTAATAAAAAAAACATTCTTAGCAAATTAGGATTAGATAGAAGTTTTCTTAACCTAACAAAAGCATCAACAAAAAACTTCAGCTACATAATATTCAATTGTGAAAGACTGAATACTTTTTCACTAAAATCAGAAACAAAGCTAGAATATCTAATGTCATTACTTTGCATCAGGTTCTTG
This sequence comes from Canis lupus dingo, assembly GCF_003254725.2. NCBI lineage: Eukaryota > Metazoa > Chordata > Mammalia > Carnivora > Canidae > Canis > Canis lupus. The sequence goes on along the minus strand of NC_064245.1, from coordinate 24,823,001 downwards.
TGAAATTAGTTGAAAAATAGATAATCTATATGTGTGTACAGTTGAAAAATAAATAAAAGTCTTTGTTCACAGACAAAAGTAAAGAATTTATCTTTTTCTAAAAAGCTACTTGAAGTAATCATACCTGAGTTTAGCAAGGTCAAAGTATACAAAGCCAGTGTGTAAAATTCAATTTAGTTTTCGGACAAGGGGCTTGTTTGGTTGGTAGAAGATGCAACTTCTCGGGCATGGAGCCTACCTTAATTAATTAATTAATTAATTAATTAATTTTTAATTTAAAAAAAATATCATTTAATTTTTATATATAAGTCACAAACTATTGGTAATTGAAATTTTAAAATACCATGTAAATGACCTCAAACTTAACAAAATTGTGTACAAACTTGTAACACTGAAAAATAAAACTCAGTGAGGAAGAAACATTTTACAAAGGCATAACTAAATGAATGGGCTTGCCATATTCATGAATCAGAAGATTAAATAAATTTTAGTTATCAATTCTCCTCAAATTGATGTGTAAACTCAAGGCATGCCAATGAAAACTTCACCATCTTTCTTTGCGTGTGAAACTTACAAGCTGTTTCTAAAATGTACATGAAAATGTAAATGATGTAGTATACCCCCCACAAGTTTTTTAAAAGAGCAAAGCTGAAGATTTATATTACTCATTTCCAAGATTACTAGAAAGCTACAGTAATCGAGATAGTGCAGCATTGGTTAGTTTCATGACAGATATATAGATTGATGGAAAAAAATAGAGTCCAGATACAGACACATACATATATAATTAATTGACTTTTTGACATAGTTGCTAAGGTAATTTAATGGAGAAAGGATGATCTTTTTAACTAATGGTGTTGGAACAACTGGATATACAAATGGAAAAAAATGAAAAAAATGACACCCTGTACAAATATTAACTTGAAATTTATTATTACCCTAAACAGAAGACCTACAAATATAACACATCTAGAAAAAAAAGTAAGAGAAATTAAGTAAGCCGAAAATGTCTTGCAGTCACAACATCGTGAGCTGCAAAATAAAATGAATAGATTGAACTTCAGAATAAATACTTTGCTCTTCAAAAATTATGGTTTTGTAAGTGGGCAAGTAAGCCACAGACTGGGAGACAATATTGTCAAGACATATGTCTGATAAAGGATTTGTACTTAGAATATGCAAAGAATATTTCTCTCTCAGTAACAAGAATAGAAACAACTCATTTAAAGAACCGGCAAAAGATTTGGACAGACACTTCCCCAGAGAAGATACGCAAATGGAAAATAAGCATATCAAAAGATATTCAAGATCATTAATCATTAAGAACTTGCAAATTAAAACTACAAGGAAATACCCTGTCTCATGCACTACAGTAGCAAATGTTAAAAAAGATTGATAGCACCCATTTTTTATCTAGAATAGGGAGGAACTGGAACTCTTCCTACATCACTAGTGGGAATGCAAAATGATGAGAGTGCAAAATGGATATAGTTAGGTGTTTCTTAAGAAGTTAAGCAAACACTTAACTTCTTTGCTTAACTTCTTAAGAAACACTTACCATATGTATTTTCCCAAGAGGAATAAAAACCTATGTCTACATAAAGACTTGTATGTAGACTTGAATGTCCATAGCATTTTTATTCATCATAATCTTCAACGAATTGTGCTATATCCATACAATGGGATACAGTTCAGCAAGAAAAAGTCTGTACTGTCGGTATGAATATCCAACATGGATAAATCTCAAAAGCATTTTGCTGAGTGAAAGAAGCCAGAGAGAGAGAGTGGGAACTGCATGGTACCAATCACCTAAAATTCTATGAATGGCAAAACTGTAGTGATAGAAAACAGATCAATTGTTGCCAGGGGCTGAGGAGGAAAGGAGAGAATTAACAGCAAAGAGGTACAGGGAAATCTTTGAGGTGATGAAAATTACTTGATTATGTTATTGGTTACAAAACTGCATACACACACCGGACACAGTTAAAAATGTTGGCTTTAGTGTATGTAAAATATTCCTTCATAAAACTGATTTAAAAAGAAGAACCTAGGAAACTGGCTAATTCTAGGGCTATGCAAGGGAAATGATAAAATCAACCTAGAACCTCTTTTTTGTGCCAGAAGTGTAAGGTGAATAATGGGAAAATGTCAAAAGGATAAAGGGATCAGTTTGAAGAGGCCACCCCTGAGCAGATCAGGGTCAATGAGAATCAAAGTAAACAATGATAAAATGAGTTATAATTCACTGGATAAAGTGAAAATCCACACTCTTATAAATAAGTTAATGAAAAAATAAACCAATAGGAGCAAAGAAAGCTCTCCTTTATAGCAACTGACGTCCAAGTACAGACGCAATGATGGCATTAGAAAATCCTCAGTGAATAGTACAATTAATAGGTTAAAATCTTCCCACAGACAGGATGCTTACACTCTCTCAAAGTGTTTCACCCATTTTAATGATTCTTCATTATAAACAGAAAATCAATAACTTTATGGTGGAGAAACCTGGCAGATATACCTTAAACAAGTGATCAAAGCTAGCATCCCCAATACTGGGACAAACAGACATCATGTGTCTACTGATACCATCTTCTGAGAAGGGTGAAGCATCACTGCACTGGTCCTCCTCGAAAAAATGCGTGACCCAAATCTAATAATCAGGAACTATTAGGAAACCAAATTAAGGAATAGTCTTAAAAACCTGAGATGCATTCTTTAAAAATCTCAAAGTCAAAAGTGAAAAAGAAAGTCTGAGGGACTGAAAATCTGGGTTAAAGGAGACACAGAAGAAATGACAGTAAAATACACATTTTGATCTTGGGTTGGATTTTGGGTCAGGAAAAAAATAGCTATAAAAGACATTATTGGCAACAGTAGCTATTAAATACATATAAACAAATGACAGTTTAGGCAGTTTGAATATAAACTATGACTGGGGCGCCTGGGTGGCACAGTCAGTTGAGAATCTGACTCTTGACTTAGGCTCAGGCCATGATCTCAGGGTTGAGAGATTGAGCCCCATGTTGAACTCCCCTCTGAGCATGGAGCCTGCTTAGGATTTGCTCTCCCCCTCTCTCTGCTCAAAACCGTGTCTCTCAAAAAAATATTTTTAAAACGAATATAGACTGTGACTAACATAATAGCATTATATCAATGTTAAGTTTCCTAATTTTAATAACTTCACTGTGGTTATATAAGAGAATAGCTTTGCTTCTAGAAAATATGCACTAAAGTATTTAGAAGTAAAAGGGCATGCTAGTTTCAACTTACTACCAAATGATTTAGAAACGGCATATATATATATATATATATATATATATATATATATGAAATATGCTTTATTTATACACACACACACACTCATATACAGAATCACAAAGCCATAATAATAATTTAGTGAGTCTGGATAAGGCACACATGGGAGTTCTTTGTAATAGTCTTATACCTTTCCTATAGGTTCTAAATTATATCAAAATCAAATTTAAAAAAAAAACAAAAACAATAACCTGATTTGAAAGGGTGTGTGTTACTTTGTAGACTCATCTTTCATTCTCTTAATAATTTTACAGCCATCAGTTGAAAATCTGCTGTGTGCCAGGAATGGTTCTAAGCTCAGTGGGCTCTACAGAAGCAAAGCTTAATATATACAGATTTGGGAGGCTGGGACAAGATGACCTTTGAGCTGTGCTTGGAACGTAGAGTGGAAATTAGCCAGGTGCAGAGGCTTCCAGGCAGAGGATGTACCAGATACAAAGAAATAAGGGCACATAAGGACATCCTGTGTTCAAGGAAATGCAAGTTGGTTTGTTATGAATGGTCAGGTGGGGGTGAGTGAACGGGAGGTGAGATAGGAGCACAGAGAGTGGCCACCATTCAATTTATGAACATTTTCAGTGCCGTGTTAAACACCTTTTCGTTGTGTCCTGAAGGTGGCATTTGGGAAGGTATTCAAGTGGAAGTGTTAACATAGTAGAGGAGAGGGCTCAGGAGGGCAGTGTTGGGTTGGAAACAGACATTTGTTGTTTTGTTTGTTGTTGAAGCCATGGGCATGGCCAGCTCACCAAGAGAGAGGATCATCAAGAGTTATAGGACACCTGGAAGAAAAGGATACAAACTTAGAAAAAGGGGCCAAAAGTTGGAAGAAAACAAGATGGCAGAAACCAATAAAAATGGGCTTTGAAAAAAAAAGGGGGGGGGGCTTTGAACAACAAACCCACAAAGCTTAATATTAACACTTTCATCCCCAGATGAAAAATCCTATATATATCTGAGCTGAAAATTCATTTTCTCTGTCATCTGCATAGTCCTTGCCATGTAATTTACTGAGCCACATGGATAAATAGCTCAGCAACCCTGCCCTTCTGTTTAATAGATCTTCAGCAGGAAAAGTAAGGAACTGTACGAGCTGATTTCTGAAGTCTTTTCTGCTTTAATTCCCTCTGATACTATAGATGCTTGCTCAGGATTCGGAGCTAGATTTTTCTGTTTATAGAAAACAAGGTTAAATGTGTTTCATCTATACTGCGACGTGGCAGGCACCGCAGCTGGTTATGACTTATTTCCAAAGAGGGCAGAGGCAAGACTTTGGAAACATATTTCACATAATTCTAACAGTCTGCAGTCATGTGAAACTTCAAGAGTTTAAAGCAACCGAAGAAATGGGACTGCTGTTCGTTAGGCCCGCTGGACCACATGGCTTCATTTACATCGTTACAGTGGGCTGTGATGTGGGGTTGAGGTTAAAAGTTTAGTCTTCAGACAAAACAGGTGATTCAGATGTTGTCATCGTGAAGGTTTTGGCCAGATACTCTCACACAGGCGGTTTCTGGTTTTTACAAGAAAACTAGTTGTTCATGGGCTTGAAAGTGTTTGTACACACATGTCATTTGTGTGTTTTTCCTGAATCAGTTTTGTTCTGTAAAGAACTAGTGCACATGTACTCTGTGTAAACACAGTGCTGAACACTGCTGAGGAATACAAAGGGGGGAATGACATAGCCCCAGGCTCCGTCACCATCGAATGAGGGTGGGCAGACATACATGTGGGTGTGCTCTTTACAGTAAAGTGGAATCGCTGCTCTGGAGTGTTCCACTACAGGCACAAATGACACACCAGATCTCTAGATTTGAGTCGTCACAGCAGAAAGTAAGAGATAGTATGCACTTGAGCTTGGCTATGAGCTACAACATTAGTTAGAGGTGATAAAAATTTACACAAAGACTGGTACTTACGGCAGGATAAAATTTCATCTCCCTGCATCCTCCTTCCCAAGGGAGAGGAGAAGGAGTTTCTAGGAGAATAAAGTAGTTGGGTTGTGCACTGAGATTCTGATATTTTGATGACCTGTGAGGTTCTTCAGCTTCCAGCTGTTTATGTTGTTTATGTGGGAGGGAGGGTTCTGAGGAAGCAAGGAATTATATATGTATAATTTAAGCCACTTAAATAGCACTTACTTTGTGCCAGGTACTGTTCTAAGTGGTTTCCAATTTTTTTTTTTTTTTTTGGTTTCCAAATATTAACTCAATGCCTTTAATAAATATGTAAAGGCTTATTATTCCCACTTTGCAGATATAAACTTGAGGCACAGAAAGGTTAAGTAATTTGTCACTGTCACATGTTGAAAATTCTCGGAGGTGGAAATGGCCTGAAATATTGTTATGAAAGAAAGTGCAGCTCCTGACAAAGGACATTCCAGGTAGTAGGGTTCAGTTCCCAGGCTCAGTGCTCTGATGCCATCATCAATGCCTCTCTCTACTCGGTGTGGACTCTTCAGAACCCATTGCTCATTTCTTGCAACATCCCTCAAAGTTTCTGCTCTTAGCCCAGGGCTGTGGGTCTCACATCACAGGGACTTCATGCCTTTCAGTGACTTCCACAATTTTTTCTAAGCCTGCCTCTGACTCCTGGAGTTGGCTGGCCTGGAGTTTCTAGTGGTAGCATTTTGGAAGTGGTCTCATCCCTGGGATGGGTCTGGTGTAGCCCGTTTCTCCCTTTGGGGCACTATCTCCACTGTTTGCTGATGCAGGACAGACCAGGGCCCTCTCGCATCCTCTCCAGTCTAACTGCAGATGACCTTTCCAATCCCATCTCTCGGCTTGTCGCGTTACCACCCGTTATGTCTATGATGAACCTGAGCTTGCGGCTATTCTTCAGCATGGCTGTCCCTTTCTCATCTCACATTTGCGTTTAATATTCCTTCCCCATATCTGTCTCTCTCGTTTCTCCCCTCAAAATTGTACCCCATCCTGACATCCTCACATGCTTCCCTCTCCCCGTGCCTTAAGACAGACGTTGTATCTTCTCTTCATTTCCTATGCTTATTTATAAGGATGTAAGGCTTTACTTTGCCTCTTTTGTCACTCTTCTACCCCCACCCCACCCTTGGGAGGCTGACTTCACTGGTATGAAGACTAAAAAGCTCGGTGGGGGGTTAGAGTTCAAATTAGTCAAATACTTATTTGTATTGGCAAAAACATATTTTTACTGCTGCCAACCATTGGCGCTTAGATGATTACTTTTATTAAAGAGAATCTCAGACATTAAAAGGACTATGAAGCTGTGCTCTTAATGGAAGCTGATAACAGGAATAAGCTTGCAATTCTCAAGATGAAAAGCCCAAATGCTATTTTGAGTCGAGGCTAAGAACAAAAACAGTCTCAACCAAGACAGTCTCAAAACCTTATTAAATGACATGCATCCACAAAGACATTTTTTCTTTTGGGAAAGAATAGAATCAGGGGAAAGCAGATTTCTATTTATTGCCTTTGTTGTCTTAAAAAAGCAGATTCTCCCCAAACTGTGGCAGTCATGCAGATCTTGGCATCTGTGATCTCTAACAGGTTTCAGATTTCTAAAAATGACTTGAAAATCACATGTCAGCAAACTAAAGGGGTAAAGGGAAATTCTGATAGAGAACAAGTGACTTTTATGTGCTCTTGAAATTCTCAGAAAAAAAAATATGCAAAGTGCTAATCAGAGAGCCTTCAATCTTTCATCTTCTCTTTATGACAGTGATCAAACTCCTAATATCTTTTAGAGACTTAGGCAAAGAAAACTAGCAGGAAAATCAGGACAGCAAATGACAAACATGCCTTGGGTGTGGATTGGATTGAGAACCAGCGTCAGTGCGAACATGGTATTTGGGTAACACTGTCTCTGGATTGGCAAAGTTAGATTTGTAATATTTTTAGTCTAAAACACATGGAAACACAGATGTGGATATGAAGGCATAGATGCAATTAGAACAGGCAGTCTGGTGATGAAAGATTAGATACCTCCAATGTCGTCTAAGTCTAGCCCACACCTATTACAGATGAGCAAAAGAAGGCTCTGGAATTATAAGGTGACTTGTTTAAGTTAACAGGGTAGCTGGTGACAAGATCACAATTAGAATCAGGTCTCTGGTTTCCTAGTGCTCTGTCTACTACTTCACATGCCTCTCCTTTTTAATTCCTCTCCATTCGACTTAAAACATGTCTTCACCCTCAACATGTGTTAGAGCCTGTGGTTATCTTACTGTCGGGGATGAACAATTTGAAAATAGATCGAAGATCACAGTTGTATTTATAGTGCTATTGCAGAGAAGCCCAAAGTGATGGCTTAAGGAAGCCGTTGTGCCAACAATGAATCAGGTAGTCTGTGGTAGTGTACTTAGGGGGTTCAGCCCACCTGAACTGCTAACTGTGATGACAGAAATATAAATAGGAGGCTATTTTTGTGTTTTGCAGATTTAGAATGTTTGTGTGTACATGTAATTTATACTTAAAAAGGCTATTTGCCTTATTTAATTTATTTTTTTTTATTTGTGAAGGTCAGGACTTGTATTTCCTGAAGTTGGTAGTGATTGGGGTGCCCAGAAACAAACTATCACTACTTAGCTAAATATCTTTGGGACATGAACTAAAGGGGCGTGGAAAGAGTAAGGAAGTACAGGCCAAATTTTGATTAATCAGGAAATCTGAGTTTTCCAGGTAAATAGGTACATGGGGCCTTGAATTTTTTTAAAGAAGTAATTCAACATTGTATATATTTGTTTGAAATCATTTTGGAGTTGATATGTAGTAGGAAAGCTTTCAGGCCTAAACAAGTCCATCAATTACAAGAATTAGACTTTCTTTTAAAAAGACAAAGGAGGGATCCCTGGGTGGCGCAGCGGTTTGGCGCCTGACTTTGGCCCAGGGCGCGATCCTGGAGACCCGGGATAGAGTCCCACATCGGGCTCCCGGTGCATGGAGCCTGCTTCTCCTTCTGCCTATGTCTCTGCATCTCTCTCTCTCTCTGTGTGACTATCATAAATAAATAAAAATTAAAAAAAAATAAAAAATAAAAAAAAAAAATAAAAAGACAAAGGAACATTTATGTAGATGAGTATGAATGGCAGACTTAAAAAAAAAACTATCCCCTAAAGCACTTTACTTTCTAAATCTAAAGCAGAGGGAAGTTAAGACACAGGGAACTTAAAGATGTTTCTTTACTGCAAATAGAGGCCTTGGAGTTTAGCAGAAGGTGGGTACCTAACTAACTTTCAGAAGGGCCAGCCAAGGACAAGGTGCTTTATTATGTAAATAGCTCTGGTTGTCCCGAAGAGATTCACACTACTAACAGTTCTTAGAACCAAATATCTCCCTTTCAGAAGCCTCTCCTAATGCACTCATTTCTGAACTCAGAAATATGTCTTTCTATTCATTCGTATCCCTGTTCTCCCAAAGTGGTAGCAAATGGCACAAACCGTGGTCAAGGCTATCCCTCTAAGGTGGACTTGAAGCAGGCCGAGGTCCAGGAGGGTGGGGCTCCGTATGTATTTCTCTTGAAAACTAGGTTAGAAATGTGACCTAATGCTAGAAAAGTCTGTAGCTCCCAAGGAGGAGAGCTGTGAAAATCCAGTGCTGGTGATGATGGCAAGTTGCCATCCTGAGAGAATTGCACAATCGGCTTCCAGGACACGTTTCTCTAGTTTATTTTAGGAACCAGTAAGCTACGCTAGAGGGCAGACTAACCTAGACCTTTTTTTTCCCCTTCCAGTGAGAGTTTCGTCCTTTGTGTTTGACACAATGCATTATACAGATGGGGTCCTACAAGTGATTAAAATTGTGGCAGTGTTTCATTATCATTCACGGAGATTGTTCCTCAGATGGAATTCTCTTATTTAACTTTAGATTAAGGGCATTTAATGTCTTAAATGTTTAATCTAGATAAGATTTGAGGACAATAAAAACAACCAAGAGCTTGTGAAAATAGTGGATGACATATGATTATTGCAAGCTCTGTTCGGGGAGAGCCTGCATCACTATGAGAAGGTGGTAATGAGCAAGTACATATGAGACCCTTCCCCAAAGGAACAGAAAATGCATGAGACATAAGCACAGTGAGATATATTGAATTCATAACACCAATTTATGTCTAAATGGTGCTTAGTAATTTCTCATTTCTTAAACTACCAAAGCTCATTTCTTTTCCTTTATGTGAGTGTGAAACAGTCTAAAGACCAAGAAGACAAGCTGTGTGGAAGTAGATTGTCCCAGAAATAAACTCAGCACTGTTCTGGCTGGAATGATTCTCCATCACTTCAGAATCTTCAGCCCTTTTAGTAATTTTAGGATGTGGTGGAGATGGGAACAGAGTTTTCGGACTGATCATTGGGCATAGATATTACAATGAAACTGGTTGATTGAGACAGCTATTCACCGGTCATTCCATTAATTCACCCAATTAATAGGTGTAAGGCCTGAGTATTTTTCATAGCTAGTGTACTGGGGTTCTCCAGAGAAAATAGAATCAATAGGAGATGATATCATATGTTATGTCATGTGTACCTATGATTTATTATAAGGAGAATTGACTCAGCTGATTATGGAGGCTGAAAAGTCCCAAGATCTTCAGTCGGCAAGCTGGAGACCTAGAAGAGTTGAGTTCTAGTTTGAATCTGAAGGCTGGAGAGACAGGAGAACCAATGGTAAAAATTCCAGTTCTAGCCTAAACGCTAAGGCAGGAGAAGACCAATGTCCCAACTTAAAGACCGTAAGAGCAAGAAGAAGCAAATTGCTCCTTATTCAGTCTTTTTGTCCCATTCAGCCTTCAATGGAAGGCATGTGAGCCATACCCAGCTTGGGAAGGGTGATCTACTTTATTCAAACTACTAATTCAAATGTTAATCTCACCCAGAAAAATTTGCAACAGACACACACAGATTAATATCTAGCCAAATACCTGGGGCACTTTTTGCCCAATTAAGTTAATGCATAAAATTAACAATCACAGCTAGTCTCTTCTGTCGTGTTTATTTCATGCTTTAGAGACATAAAGTGCTTTCATCAACATTCTTTCGTTTGTTCCTTACCACAAACCTGAGAGCTAGGTAGGGCATACTGTCATAAACACATGGCTACTTATCACAGGTGGTTACCATGATTATAAGTAATGAAGACTCTAAGGACACCTGGTGGCTCAGTGGTTGAGCATCTGCCTTCAGCTCAGGACATGATCCCAGGGTCCTGGGATCAAGTTGCGCATGGGGCTCTCCACAGGGAGCCTGCTTCTCCCTCTGCCTACGTCTCTGCCTCTCTCTCTCTCTCTCTCTCTCTCTCTGTGTGTCTCTCATGAATAAATAAGTTAAATCTTTAAAAAATAAAAAAACTCTCAATGATCTTCATTCCTTTTACAGATTGTTAAAATGAGGCATAGAGAGATTTTGTACCTTGAAAACATACTATTTGTATCCGGTCTTCTAACTCTTAGTCCTCGGGCTCTTTTGACTTCATTTCACATTTATTTCAAAGTCAAAACAATAGCTACACCCACCACCAAATCTCCAAAAGATGCATCCTCTGACACACAAAGAAAATCTCCTTGGCTACATTTGTCCTGTGTTATAATGTGTGTTGAGTTCCTGTAACAAGCTTGGCACATTAGAGTACATTAACTTGAACTCAGTGGTGCTAGAGATTAAAATAGTCAAGAAATAAATGGAATAAATGTGTTAGCATAATTAATAATCACGGAGGTATGGGAACTGCCCCTGCCTAAAGACTTCTTCCCCACTAAAGGGCTCAGATTTGTCAGATTCCCTTCTGTTTGTTATTTTTCCCAGACAGCATTTCCTTCCCCAAATAAAACATTCCTGGGACACATAGCACATTTTGTTTATCCAATGCTTTCATTTTGTGACCAGGGCCAGCAGGGCACTCTAAGGGTTTAGCATCCCAGTGATAGCAGAGATACTAAAAGGGGGCAAAGAGCACAGAAAGGGGAAAGGATTGCTGAACCAAATTTTCATTCTCTTGATTTTATGATTATAGAGCAGCCATTAAGACAAGATTAACTTATTAATTGATGTAACTTCTTTGTGTACTTGTGAGAGTTCAGCAGAGTCACAGCTGACTTAAGGACAAGACCCAAAGTTAGCACATAAGGCTAAAATCACACACAGCCAAAATCACCCTGGAAAATCTTAAATCATCCTTAAAACATAGTTTTACAACCCTGTTTAAAAACAATTCGTGTGCATGAATGTACAATAGATAGCATATAATAAAAACACAAATGCAAAATTTTAGAAATATCGTTTACACAAGAAATACATATATCAAAACACTAGAACCACACACAGCATGGTATGATGCTTATACTTTGAGGGTCATGTCAACTGAGGCTAGCTCCGAGTCTCATGTACCACTTTCTCTCATTCCCTGACTTAAGCTCACTAAGTGGAATAGCAAATTGACTTGCAATGTAATTTTTTTCTTTTGATTTTTAATTTTGGCATAATTTCAGACTTCAATGAAAAGTTGCAAGAATAGTGCAAAGAATTCCCCACTGTTAACATTTTAAACACTTTTGCATCATTCTTTTCTCTCTCATGTATTTTTGCAGTAGGTTTTAAAAACATTCTTCTCCCTCATTCATGCATGCATTATTAAATCTACATATTTTAAGTGTACAAATGATGTATCTTCACTCTACTTGTATCTCAGAGAAATTATGACAGCGATTTAATCAGTGTTGCTGGTGTGCATTAGGAGCTGATAAAAATGGATAAATCAGAGATGAGTGAAATAAAGATGCCCAAAATGTTGACCCGGCCAAGCAATATGAATCCTGGTAATAGTAAAGAATAGAAAGTGGATACTTCACTGTTGGTAAGAATGCTGAATTACGAAAATCATCACTAAACCAGAATAAAGTCCGTCTTTTTGTAATTTGCATCACTAATGAGCTATTATACTTTCGTGGGTTTTTTTTTTTAATATACAGATGCAAGTGACATGCTTGAGCTCATAAATAATTCAAAGATCCACAGTGAGTTCTCACCTCTGATTTCTATTGTTCCTCAGCAAAGGAGGATGGCTTTCTATTACTGTTGGAGCTGAAAGTATTGTCACCCTGCAATATTATTGTTATTAACATTATTGCAAGTGATTACTGTGATTACAAGTGATTATTCCTACAAGTAATTATTAAGACTCTGAATCTGGTCTTTAGACATCAAGACACAACTTGTGCATTTCAAAACATAACTCACTGCATCTTAGTGTCTGTTGGCCTGTGAGACAGGTCATAACTGACTACCGGATGGAGCTGTCTTTGACTCTCTTTGTATCTTGTACAAGCTTACCAGTTAAATTATACTTTCTAAAACAATTTGTTTCACATAATAAAAAAATGCTAAAACAGAGAAACTAATACCCAAAGAAGAGGGAACCACAATGAATAAGTCAAGTCAGTTGAAGTTTATTCCTCCTTTAGAGATAATACTTCGTCAGCTGGTTGCCTTATGGTTTTAATGATTTATGTGTAGTATGGTTTTTAAATCTGTGTACATGTAACTAATCTCCATGACTTCCTTTGTTTGTAGAACACTTTGTTTTATTTTAGTTAGCACATCTCACCTCTTCCCCCCCAAAACAATGAAAACCATGGAATGGCCATTGATTGTTCCGAAGCTTAGAGAGAAACCAGCCTTTCAGATGAGAGCCGAGGGAACACTGAGGAACACCAGCTGCTTGCTCTTATCTATTATGTAACATGGACTGCGGACATATAAGTAATGAAACTGCAGTAACACGAATAGAAGAAAACGCCTGCTGTGGATGTAGCACAGTGCTGGCCATTTTGGAAGGAGATTTACAGTGGTCTGAGAGCAGGGAGACAGAGGACCTACGTCTGGGTCCTAGATCAGCCATTCACTAATTGTGTGACCTTGGGCAAATACCCTACCGGAAAGATGAGATAATCCCACCTTCAATGGAGCACTTACTGGGGGCAAAAATTTATCAAAAGTCATGCCATTTAATGCACACAGTAGTCCCAGAGAATGATGTTATCAGCTGTATGCTATGCATGGGGAAACTGAGGCTCAGAGACGTCCAGTAACCAGTCAAGTTCAAAGATGGTAGAGGAGGGTGGGCTAATGTAATGGTTAAGACCATGAGTTCTGAGTCAATCAGGTGGAGGTTCAGATCCTCTATCCTGGCTCCATCATTTGTTGGCTATGGGTCCTCAGGAAAGTTATAACCTTTATTTTCCCAATTTCTAAATTGGGCATATAATTATACTCATAGGATCATTATGAGGTATAATTAAAATATGGCTGGCAGCTGCTTATATCAGTACTTGAACCCATAAAGTGTTTAATTCTTTAGTTATATTATTATCTTATGACAGAACTGGAGCTTTTTAAACTCAAAAGCTCACAGGTAAAAATAATGGCACTTCTCTTTTCTTGAATCATAAGATTATTGTGGGGCTGGTGAAATAATGTGAGGAAAGTATCTTGCAAATGAATGTGTGTGCACATCTTTGTGATTGCTCTCTTTTTTTATGAGTCTGTTTTGGGTTTTCAAACATAAGCTTCTGAAGAGGAGGAGTCATGTTTTCAGTTTTTCTGGACCCTGTGTTGCTAATTCAGATCTCTGAAAACATAGAGTGCATGATGAGCCCTAATTCAGTAACTCTTATAGTCGTTTATCCACAATATTTTTCCTCAAATTAGAAGCTGCTTTTATTTCATATTTATTATTTTTAATGGAAAACTGTATAATCCTATTTGTCTTATATGGAAGAAGGGTATTATTGAGACCCAAGAATGTTATTAGAGTCCAGCAATCACACTTTTATGATATTATAAATCTCCCTCTTCCACATGTCTTAAATATTGTTCATAGCAGCAGAAATCATTTTAAAGGGGCATGTTACTATTTTTAATACCCACAGGTGTTTCATTCTTAAACTCCTTTCTTGCCCATATTAATTGCTACCCTTACCAGTCCTGAAATAAATGTCCTGAAATAAATGCATATTAATTTTTAGTGTTGTTTATTTTATTTCTGCAGGTGCGTATTAATTTTGAAGTCCAGTTAAGCCTGTCTAGACCTTAAATGCCACCAGATCTCTTAAACACACATTTAGTTTTTATTGTTTTTGTTACATTCTTTATGATCAGAATTAATGAATGTAGTTTTATAAAGCTTATTACTTACCCTGAAGACTGGATTTGAACGTGCTGTTCTGGTCTGCTGAGTAAATGGAGATTTAATTACAGATATTTAATTGCTTATTATGAACTTGATGGTCTGGAACTGAGTAAGCCCTTCTTCCCTGTTTTGCATCTTTAAATGCACTACACAACTCATCCTGTCTAGCTGCCATTCTACAGAACTTTATCAACTCATGAATCATCGTTACCTGGGATTTGATGTAAATGTATGCATGTTGGACAGTAATAGAAGGACAGTCTCTGGCTTTTTAAAAATACGTGAAGGAGAGGTATTTTATTTTAAACCCCAAAACAAGGTTAACCTTAAGGGAAATGAACTCATGAGTTAAAGAGGAAGATAATATTCATTTTGGAGAAAACATAACTGGAATTTTGAAATTAGAAAGCCCACTCAAAGACTCAAATGAAGTATGGAGTAAGATGAAATTCTAGTATCTAGCCATATTTATTTTCATAACAAGTCAAATACAAAATGGGATACAGTGGCATAGAGGGATTTTAGTGCCAGCAGAAAGTAGTAATGGATTGTAACAGTGATTGATTAAAGTTCGGTTAGTTCCCTTTCACATTATTATATTTTTTGGTGCAGTGTTATAGAAAAACTATATTTAATACAGATTTAATAAACTGAATTTTAGGCCAAAAATTTTTTGTACTTCAAACATATTTATCCTGCAGTATAAAAATAAATGTAAAATGTTATGTAATCTTATTGGTTGATCAGTGTTTTAATCAGAAGGCGTTTATGATTAAATTTTCACTTCCAATAAAAACAGGTATTTATATTTGGATCAAGAATCTGAATACTGTTTATGTTGACTTGAGAGCAGGAAGTTAAAATAAAAACTAGATTCAGCAAAACTGTCTCAATGAATATGACTCCTAGTGTGATGCCAAAATTATTATAAATTCACAAATATTTTTACTTTAAGTATTCTTTTATTTTCTTAAAGATTGCATTTATTTGAGAATAGGGGAAGGGGCAGAGGGAGAAGGAGAAACAGACTCCCCACTGAGCAGTGGGCTCAATCCCAGGACCCCCCCCCCCCCCCAGGATGGAGCTCAGTCCCAGGACCCCAGGATCATGGCCTGAGCAGACACTTAACCAACTGAGCAGCCCAGGCTCCCCTTTAAGTATTCTTTTAGTGTTATGTAATGTTGTGGTCCTTTTTCACAGTCTGGGATCTGAACAGACCTTGTAGAACTCTCCTGTTAAACCTTGCCCTGGAATCTCCAAAAATACTAACTCATGTCTTATATAAAGACTCATCCTTAACTTGGTGCTGGTTCCAACTTCAGTTAAGTCAGTGAATCTATATGGTTGGTGAACTTCACCGTTTTCTTTAAAGATAGTTGTTTCAGAAAGAGCTACTGGGATTCCTGGGTGGTGCAGTGGTTTAGCGCCTGCCTTTGGCCCAGGGCGCCATCCTGGAGACCCGGGATCGAATCCCACGTCGGGCTCCCGGTGCGTGGAGCCTGCTTCTCCCTCTGCCTGTGTCTCTGCCTCTCTCTTTCTCTGTGTGACTATCATAAATAAAATCTTTTTTTTTTTTTAAAGAGCTACTAAAGCAGAAGATCTCAGGTCAGACCCAGAAATCTCAATAGTCATGGAATTGTCCATGTTCATCACTAAGATCACTTTGTTTTTTAATTGAAATACAAAGGTACATTAGTTTCAGGTGTACAACATAGTGATTCGAGAAGTCTGTGCATTATGCTGTGTTCACTATTAGTACAGCTACTATCTGTCACCATAAAATGTACTTTAAGACCACTTTTAACACTGAAAAAAAACAGTGCCTCCTGTTAAGCCCTAAGTACCGATCCCACGGTGGAGCTTTCTGTTCCAGCGGTGGCCATTGAGGCTGTTTAACTTCTTTTCTCAGTGCCAGTGGTTTGAGATGATAATGGCCTATGACGGTGAAGGTGTTCTATCTCAGGGTACACAACCACATTCTCAAGGTACCAGCTGGCTTCCTCCTGGGTGTTGGAACATGTTCTAGGGGCCAGTACTTCACAAATATGGGATTTCCATCCCACCTTGACCTTCCTGCTGAGTGCGTGGTTGGCCTTTTCTTATGAGGATTTTATTTCAGGACTCTCATTGCCCTTTCCAAGCACTTGTCCTTTGTCAAGATTATTCTATTTTACCCTGTTAGGTTTCACTGTGAATCTTTTGAATTTTTACGAGGATTCACTCAACAATCTTCAAAGATCTCTATCCAGCACCTATAAAACATCAGTTGTGTCTCCTTGGATTAGCCTCTACAAATGTTTTCACCAAAGCAATTGTTTTCATAGAATATATTGTATTTCATGAGCATTTCTATTTATGGAATTACAGTATGTTTTGGTTTTGGATAATGATCAAGTTTCAATTTAAAGTTACCGGAAGAATAGTAATTTAGTAATTTAGTAGAGTGATCTTCATTTTAAAAATTATTTTTTACCATTTAAAAAATTCTGTCTTATTGAAGAAAATTTTGTAAAATACTTTAGAAAAATAAGAAGACATATAAATACTCATGAAAATGCACTTTATTATATTTTGTGGAATATCTTCATCACTATTTCTTTTCTATCTCACTTGTTATGATGGTAACAAAATAATATAGAGTATTCACAAAATTTGATGCATTCACTTTTTTGACCTTCAAAAAAATAGACATATGTGATAATTGGGCATAAGCCCCATTAATGCTCCTTACAGATCTAATTTGGGCTGTAAAGAACTGCAGACATAAGGATGTAGAAGGAGGCTTTCTCAGTGTTGTGGGCTAGAGGGGATGCTTTGGAGGTGGGTGACTGCAGGGTGACTAAGTAAAAGATATAAACCCATCCCTTCCTGTTCTTCCCTAAAAGGTAGATGGCAAGTTGTCTGAATATAGTTTAGCTTTAGATATTTTAAGACATAAAATACTCATAACTGTTGAAAAAATATTCAACAGTATTTTCAGAGAGTAGGGAACCGAAGAATATCTCCAATTTAGTTTTTGACCCACCTGAATTTTAGGCCAAAGAGTATCGTGGCAATGACTTCAGCTTATTGTGGGAAGTCAGTAGCTGAAAGGGCCTGGGACATCTCAGTACAATGGGATTAAGGTGAGTCATCAGCAAATGTAAGCAAAGTCAGTGTTCAAAAGAGTACTTTTCATTAAACTAAAACAGGTTAAAATATACATGCTTTCTTTTTCTTGAATGATTGGTAAAGAATTACTTGGCAGATACTGCAGGAAGGGAACATCAAGCATTCCAATATCTCGGGATATTTTGAAAGATTAGTTGAGTCAGTTTGTTGGAGTTGTTGTAGGTGTCAGCAGGGGAAGGATGTCAACTTTTACCACCTCTGTTCTTCTTGGTGGGTATGTAATCATGGACTCAGAATAATGAGCGTGATTTTCACCTCCTATTTCCTGAACTCCTTGCACTTGGGCACAACTTTACTGATCACTCTTGGCTCCCTGACATTTCAAGTTTAACGCGTCAAAGCCATACCCATGGGGATGGAATCCTGCCATTTTTTAATAGTGGGGGCTCTAGTCATTGTTGAATCCATTGTCTCTCCTTTAGAGCTAAGACTCATAAAACTTGGGAGTAATAAGTATAATAATAACAGTGAACATTTTACAGGCACTGTGCTGAACAAATAATGTGAATTGTTTAACTTAATGACAATCCTTTGAGGTAGGGACTATAATTCCCACTTCATTGTGAGAAGATTGAGGACAGGCAGGTTAAGAATCCTGCCCTGAGTCACACAAATCCATGAGTGCAAAAGTAGAATTTGATCTCAGAAATACGTCTACAACAGCAAAAGCTTAACAACTGTATCATACTGCCTTTTTATTTTTAAAATCAAATTACTGGCAAAATGTTACATGGCAATTTGATAGAACTGCAACCCAAATTTTCTCCTTCCCAGGCTTCTGCTAATGATTAATGATTATGATTAATGATTTGATTGAGCAATAGTAACAACTGCTGACTTTAAATATATTTATACACATGCGCACAGATACACACGTAATGCACACACGCACACACACATGCACACCACACATAATCAGTAGTTCTTGCCTCATTGTCCTGCCCCTTTCTCATTTTGTGTATGCCTCTTTCTTTACCTGGCCTTATTGAGATAGGATTGCCTAATGTTTGTGCATTTAGGGTGTACAACATGGTGACCTGGTATATGTATGCATTGTGAAATATCTACCACAATCAGGTTAATTGACACATCCTTCACATCAGAGTTAGCCGTGTGTGTGTGTGTGTGTGTGTGTCTGCGTGTGGTGAGAACACTTAAGATTGATACTCTCTTAGGAAATTTCAGGCATATAATGCAATATTATTAATTATAGCCATCATGCTGTACATAAATCCTGTTTTATTCTTAAAGACCTTGGCCAGGAGTTTAATTTACTTACCCTGAAGAATTTTGTACAACTTTGTTACCTAAGTGACTGTTTGCAAATTCGAAGCATTTTGCTGTCTGTCCCAGCCTCAATTCCCACATGTCAATTCTTTGTCCAGTTTTTCCCCTTTAAACAAAAGACTATTTTTCTCCTGTATACTCCCCTGTTGAACAGTTATTTTTCTCCAGCCCAAACACAAATTCCATACTCTTCCAAGTATTTCTGGAAATTGGCTATATTTTTGTCTCATGAATTTATCATACAGAAAGGTGTGTAAACATAAGCTCCTTTACAGATTAATTACCATACCAGTGAAGCCTCTTGGGTCAAGAAATCAAACATTGCCAGCACTTAAAAGCTTTTGGAGGGACTCTCCTTTATTACAAGCTCCTACCTCCCAAAAGCTAACTTCTGTATCAATGTTGTGTTAATGATACCCTGCATTTATTTTTTCATACATAGTTTCCCAGGGATCCCTGGGTGGCTCAGCGGTTTAGCGCCTGCCTTCCGCCCAGGGTGTGATCCTGGAGTCCTGGGATGGAGTCCCAAATCAGGCTCTAGGGAGCCTGCTTCTCCCTCTGCCTGTATCTCTGTCTCTGTCTCTCATAAGTAAATAATAATAATAATAATAATAATAATAATAATAATAAATATATAGTTTTCCCATCTGTGGATACATACATTGAGTTTAACTTGGCCAATATGATCCTTATTATCTTTTCCTCTTCTTGTCATCTCCCCTACAGTGTCTTATCATACTTTCTTCCTCTCCTCTCTTTCACATTTCTGGTTCAGAAATTCTGTTAATCTTCTCATGGTGCATATTTATTCATCCATGTCATTGACGTCTGTCGTCATGTAAATGTAGCAACGTACATTCAATTCTTGTGAATTCTCTGATTGCTCTTTTATTTATTGCTCCACTACGTCATTACATGCCATTATTCCCTAACAACCTGAAAAGAAAACAGAAACCCAGGAACATGTCAGGAAAGGAGAAATGGCAAGGTACGGCATTTACTACTTCTTACCTTCAGAGACAATGGCTTGTGTGTGGATTCTACATTCGGGGAGCCCAGATCTATAATCTCCAAAAGCCTACACATCTGCTTCTCGGAGTCCTTCAGGAACCAGCTGAATCAGTGCTTGTGCTAACACCCCACCTCATGAAAAATCCTAATGGAAAATGGAAAGTGTAATACATAAAACAAAATCTAAGGACTATTTGTGCTTATTAGAAAAGGCCTATGATCTTGTCTAGCCAAAAACATTTCAACATTGGTCCATTAAAGAAAATGACTCTGCCGCCATCCCAAATCGTGTTCTGAAGACCATTTAATGATCTGGGGAAAATGCTCATGTTACGGTTAAGTGAAAAAGCAGGTTCCCAAACTCTGTACGAAGCATAATCCCAATTTGGTGAAAGAAATGCACAGAGAAGAAATGGTGGAGAAAAAATACTCTGAAGCATTACAGGGTTTATGTCTGCCTTTTGGTGGGATTAGGAGTTATTTTTAATTTGTTCTATACATCTTTCTGTATGTACAGGCTTTTCTATAACAAGCGTGCTACTTCCATAACTGAGAAAAAAAGCTATGTTAAAAAAAAGGAAATTAATGACCTCGTTGGGTAGCTTCTTGCCTACTCTTTGACAAAAATGGCCTGGAGAAGGTTGCACGTGCCTTGTTGTTTGTCTCAGTCAGAGCCCTGCTTAGCTATCAATGGGGACTATAGCTCAATCTGGAGGGGATTTTTGGTTTGATTGCAGACGTCTGGGTTGGCACTGCTTGTCCTTTCCATTCCCATTCCCCAGTTGCTTCTGCCTGGACACTTGTGAGCACTGCTCACCTCCTCGACTTCACTTCATGTTCCCATAGTGTTCTGGATGACTTGGGAGCCGTGTTTCCCTGATGAGTAAGGAGGTCTGGACAAGAAAAGCCCTGCCTAATTCTTATTATCCTTGCCCCACCAGACCCGTGTCCTCATGACTCAGGGACATGTGAAGCACCAGGGCGCGTAGCGTGTCACTGAATGAGGACATCCCCTGGGTGGGTTCCTTTCTTCCCCCTCTGAGCTTGAGACTCCTCCATTGCCAGGGACTGCAAAGCGATGGCCACCACCAGGAAGCACACAGGCCCACGAGGTCTCTGTGAAAGTGGGAGCTTGGGTTAGGAAGTTAATTGCAGTTTTCATCAGGATAAAGATATCCAGATGTGAGAGAGAATTAAGTTCCTTCCCACGCCATGGAACAGATGACTGAACAAAAAGAAACATTTATTCTGTGAAGGAACAAAATGAATACACCTGCACTATCTTTTCTCTATTCTCATGTTCCTTAAATTAAATTAAACCACCAAACAGGTCCTACTGGCTAAAGGAACAAATGCAATTTCATACCAAGAATATTTGATGTAAATTTCTCTTTTTAAAAAAAGATTTTATTTATTTATTCTTGAGAGACACACAGAGAGAGGCAGAGACATAGTCAGAGGGAGAAGCAGCCTCCATGCAAGGAATCCAATGTGGGATTCGATCCCAAGACCCCGAGATCATGACCTGAGCCAAAGACAGACACTCAACCACTGAGCCACCTCCTGCCCCTGATGTAAATTTCTTAATGGAGAAAGAATAAATAGAAATTTACATCATATATATGGATGCTGTAACCCCCATAAGAGATTTACACAAAACTACTTATTTCCAGACCTACCATGTAGGTATGCTGAATCCATTCTGTACATTTTATCTAGAGAAGATTTTTTAAATGTTTTATGTGAGAGTAATTTTCAGATGTGGCTTATGTCTCATTACTTTATAATAATATCTTATAAAATTTTTGACTGAATCACAGAATTTTAAAGTTGGATCTCAAAGAATGAGATCATGTGGTTAATTTTTTTAATATGGAAAAAATATTGAGGTCCAGAAATATACATATATAATGTGTATGTGTATGTGAACTGAAAGCTCAGTGAAGTTAGTGGATTTTTCTTTACTTTTAAAAATATCCTACAAGTCTAATACTTTAATATATTCATATTTGCTATTAACTAGTTGATAGTTTTAATGAGGATGAAAAAATAATATTAAGCCAGAGAAGTAAAAGGGACTTCAAAGAACAATTATTTGCCATGAAAGTGGAAACCATGGATTGGCATATGAAGGAAATAACATGTTTTTATTGCTACTGGTTACACAGTATATTTTTAGCAGTGTTCTCATCCCTGATGACAGAAATCACCATCACACGCTAAATAACTAAAAGCATGGATTGTGGGTAAGAAAAAAGAGAGATGGATGAAGTTTGGGCCAAGTCTACAGTGAAGAGGTTTAAATATCTCATAAAATATCAGACCAAATTGGTCTTTCAGAATTCAGGGCAGTTCACTTTTGGCAAAATTCAGCTTCCTGTTCACAAGAGCAATGCCTTCAGATTATTTTTTGAACATCAAACAGGCTTTTTTCAGGACTTCATTTTGATGAGCTCTGATGGGTAATCAGAAATACATGGATTAAGTCTACTTTCAAATAAACATGGGTTTAGCAATTAAAGAGAAGAAAGCTTGGCTCAGTGTGCTCTGAGTCCGGCCAAACTCTAAACATGGGACAAGGCAGTTGAGAGTGTTGGATGAGAACATGCAGTTGAACGAGGCCTCCCAACATTATGATAATAAGCTTTGCTCAGCAACTTCCTGAGGGATGAGAAAACCTTAGTACCAGGATATCAGAGACTGTTCATTGGCTCCAGTCAATGCCTACGTGGTAGAGATTCAGGAAACAGAGACTGTGCCAGTAGCTGTCTGCATTTAGATGGATTCCCACAAATCCCATTAACTTTTTCCTTCACACCACAGTAGAGTGTGGTGGGCAAGGGCACAGTCTCAGGATTTGCACCCCAGCTCAGGCACTTCCTACTGGTGTGTTACTTAGCCTCTCTCCATTTGCTGACCTGGAAGCAATGATATTATCTATCATAGGGTGGCTGTGATCATTTCATAAAGTAATAAGCAAAATGTCCAATAAATGTTAGTTATTATCAATATCTATTTAAATTCTGGAGATATGACTGAAATTGTTCACAAATTGTGCCTGAGAAGTGTGTCTAGTAAGAATAGACAGTGCTGTTAACTCTTTAATTATGTGATATTTCCGGAGAGAGCTGGATTAAAAAGTGTTAGCACCTTTACGGGCCATATTTGATGAGAGACAGATATGAGGAGGCTGCTCTTGTCAGCACTCTGTGGTATGGATTTATAGTCTTTGGGAAGAAATCAAACTAAATAGGTTGTGCATTTTCAGCAAAAATATTGATAAAGTAATAAGAATTTAATAGAAGAATGATATTGGATTTTTCTTAAAGGCTGGTCTATGCTAGTAAAGTAGATGCTTAATACACATTTATATAAGCATTTTCCAAAGTTTTCCTATGGATCACTAATGCTATGAGATGCACCTTAAAAAGGTTCTGGGGTACCTGGGTGGCTCAGTGGTTGAACGTCCGCCTTTGGCTCAAGTTGTGATCCTGGGGTCCTAGGATGGAGCTCCGCATCAGACTCCCTGCTGGGAGCCTGCTACTCCCTCTGCCTGTGTCTCTGCCTCTCTCTCTGTGTGTCTCTGATGAATAAATAAAGAAAATCTTTTTCTAAAAAAAGGGTTCTGTGGTCTGATATATTTGGGAAATGGAAACTTCCATTATGCCCCCATTATCCCACCTTAGAAATTCATAGTATGTCTTAGCTTATGAAATGCTCTGATGAGTACTGCTGTAAAGAAACCTGTATAACTTTTGCCCAATGTTTCTCAAAGTTGTCTGACTACAGATCTCAGGGGAGTTTTCCATGAAATGCACTTTGAACATGCTAACATATATCATCTAAGGAAAGAACCATGGTTTCATTGCACAAAGCCTAACATTCTAGAAGCTTGGAATTCTGAAAATAATGACATGAGGGAAATGGGGGCATGAAACAGAAGAGGGAAAGAAAATGGAGAGCTGACCTGAGAGTTAACAAGACAAGAATGTCAGAATTTACTTAGCCATTGGTGTCCTGGCTTGGGCTCCTCTCTGATCAAACATCTTTTCTTCTAGGAGGATACCCTTAGCCATCCTTTCTAAAAACAAATATCTTCCACCTTTGCCAAATCACTTTCTGTTCCTTCTCTCGCTGTACTTTCTTCCTAGACCTCCTTACTCTCTGAGAGAACATTTGTGTGTTTGCTTGTTACCTTGAGGGCAGGGACTTTGCCTTCATCTCTCTATCCCCAGGAAAGAGAACAGTAGGTTCTGGTAGGAAGCAGATACCCAATACATATTTGTTAAAAGAATGAATATATGATAATGGTGTGATTCATTGAGACGCCCACTAGTAGAAGAGGAATAAATTTTTAGGAGGAAATTAGACAAGATTAGTGTTTAACATGATGAGCTTGAGAGGAATCATCAGATGCAAATATTTTGTAGGAGCAATGGGAGTGAGACCTTCCTATTTGAGCTATGCAGCGGGAAGGATGCCAAGCACATCATCACAATAATGACAACAACAACAACCACATCTAATACCTACTGAGTGTTTCCTATTTGCCAGAAACCATTGTAAACACATTCCATGTGTGAATTCACTTAACATTCACGATAACCCTTGGAGGTAGGTGCTATCATTATTGTCATTTTACAGCCGAGCAAATCATAGCTTGGAATGGTTTAGGAAACCCTTTCAAGGTCACACAGCTAAGAAGTGATTGCTATTTCTTTAGAAACAGTGTTATTTAAGAATTGGACAGCAAAAGAGGAACTGGTAAAGAACACCAGGAGAAGGAGGCCAGAGACATTAATGGATAGGAGAGTCTAAGAAGAAGGAAAAGTTGACATTAGCAAATGCTGCCAGGTGGAATTTGAAAGTTTTATTTCTTTTTTTCAGAGCTTTTTCAGTGGCGTCGTATGGACAGGTGGCAACACCTTAAGGAGTGACTGGCCAGTGAGTAAGTTGGTCTTTAGACTATTCTTTTGAGAAGCTTGCCCATAAGAGGTAGGAGAAAGATGAGGCAAATAACTAGAAGCTGACACGGAGTAGGGAGAGTGTTTGAAAAATCTGTAATGCAGTGGGGAGTCTGCTTATGGGAAGAGAACGGTGAAGAGGGAAAGGATGAAATTACAGTAGAGGGCCAAGCCCCGGTTTTGAGAAAGCTGCAAAGAGATGAACAAAGAACACAGATGCAGAGAGATGACAGCCAGGGGCTGGACTGCAGGCTGCTGCACTCAAGGTAATTCAGACGACACATGTCTCGTAGACTCCATCCAAACGTGTGTGTTTGTGTGTATGTGTATTTACTCAATAATACTTAGCATTCTGTGTGTAGAAATGAAAAGGTCAATAATGACATTGAAACAAAGCAGAAAGTAGGAGCGTCAGAAGGACCACTTCTGGGTGAAGTGATGTTATGAGGTCTCCGAGAGTAGAGAAGGAGACAAAGCTGTGAGGACAGTTGTGGTCAAGGAAAAGGGAGAGGAGGAGGCTTTGAGGGCCTCAGTGGGAAGAGCAATTACATAGGAATCAGGAGGGTGAGACTGCTAGGGCCTCAGGCGTGCTCATGCATCTCCAGATGGAGGAATCCTGAGTGATGAGGGAGCCTGGGAAGTGTTCATGATTGTGGGAAGCTGGAGTGGAATAGAGGTGAAGATTGTTGGTTAGAGGAAGTGAGAAGCTCTGTGGGTGGGTTGATGGAGGTGCTCCCTACCCAACCGTGATTGTGGATCATCTGTGGATTGTCCCAGATGACAGTAGGACTTGGAGTGGTGAAGAGAGCTGTGACCTGGGGACAGTCTATTCCATGGCTGGGGTTGTGAGCCTGGGAGCTGTGCAGATGACAGCCACAAGATGGATGGACTAGCTGGATGACACAAACTGTAAGGAAGAGAGGTCACTCTACGAAGGTGACAGGTTAATGATCTATTGCCCCATCCTAGCTCTTGTTTAGAGTGAACTCTGATCTCTCTTGATTCTACTAGTTTAGGACACTCTAGATAAGCCTGTCAGAACCAGTCTTCTACTGATGTTCTGTCCCCACTCGCCATACACCCCCAACCTCCCACCAAGGGTCACTTTCTTTGAGAAGGGTAATGAATACAGGTTACCCAGCACAAGTGTCCCTGAACAAGACTAACATTTGAGGCTATTATCAGCTATGAACAAAGGGGATGTTCAGCTTGTCCACTTGGTTAGGCAGCAGGCACCTAAGAGATGAGAAAATGAGTGACATTTGCCAGAGAGACATCAACAAGGAAGTCAGGTACAGAACATTCATTTCTGGCCTGGTCCAGTTATGCAGTGTCTCAATATGAATTCTGACCCTTCAACATGCTGACAGGGAGCCCTGAGGGTCAGAGAGATGCCCAGGGAAAGTCAAGGGCACTTGACAAGTAGGTGACACATTGTGCCATGACCATGTGTGGTGACCCCTGAGCTATTCACTGTATTGTCTAAGCCTGAGATGGTTGCTCAGAGTCTCCTAGTTGCAGGACAAAGCAAGACCTATTTTCCTTATAAATATAACACTCATCTTGCTTCTATCCTTTCTCACACCTACGTCTAGGCTTTTAAGGATGGAACTAAAGCATGTCTCTGCAGATGAGGTAGCAACAGATAAGGAGGATCAGAGCAATCTGTAAGGTCCTATTTCTTGTGTGTTTGTTTGATAAGATATATGAGGCTCTAGGCCAGTCTCAGTTCTCTCACCACTACTTTCTGTGCACAGAGATTTCTGAACTTGTGTCTGGGGGGCCTCTTTCCAGGCCCTTTGACAATGGCATTTGCAGTAAGCCGAGAAGCAGCATGTCAGTTTAGAACTCCCCCAGGTCTCTGGTGAACAAATCGTCCTCCTCCATTGGTCCCAGCTCCCAGACAGAAGAGGGGAGCACCAACCCCAGCGCTAGTGTTGGCACAAGTGCTGTGGTGAGATGAAGCCTAATTGTAATGGATTTAAGAAACACAAAGATACTAACAGAGGCTCATGGAAAATAGTCTGCCCAAAGACAGCAGAGAAAACCTCAGCTCTCCAAATGCTTCATCATTATCCCTGTTATTTTAGTGGGTTATCACAAATTAGGGGTAGGTAAACTGAGAGGTGGCAAAGCAAATATGTAACTTCCAAGTGCCTAATTTTATTGGGTGGCAAAATGTGCTGGACGGAGAAAAGTGCCTTGGGTGGTTTGAATGCTGTCGACACGTACTGTGCATAGTTTGGTTCAAGTTTTATCCCAGTTATGCAAACTGATAGTTTATGGGGGGACAACTGTAGATACCCACTACTTAAGCATTTCTTGCTCTTTTGACTCTCGGAGATTCATCAGTTGATTTTGATTGGGGTCTCCTTTATCATCTTGGCTTACAAAATGCTCACATTTTAAAGAGCACCTTCTCTCTAACAGATGGAGTCATGTTCCCACAGGTCCCTCCATTGTAGACAAAACAGTTCCAATTTCAATTCTCAAGCCAGAAGAGGACATAGTCATTGCTCTTACTGTGAAGGAATGGGAAGGAGAAATCACAGGCTGAGTAGAGTTGGGCCGGGTGGAAGGGGGGACTGGCTTCAGTCTCTTCTTTGACTCCTCCTAATCCTGCTACAATTCACTTGATGTTTGTTCAGAAGGCTTCGTATTTTGTTCCTATATGCATCCAGTCACAATGAAGACATTTTTCTCTTTCATATAATGTGGAACATTAAAAAATAATAGTCTGGTGATGCACTGGGGAGGTTTGCTTTTCCTAGTGTGTGGTTCTTGGCCCAAAGTGTATGATGGTTGGAAAAAAATCAACACAAGGCTGCTCTGTATAATATTATGTCTCTGGTAGAGAGTGGTTGGAGGGTTTTATGGAGCACAGATTCTAAAGGTAAAAACCTTTAACAAGTCACAACTCAGAGACTGATGAAACCTTACATTCAAACCTTAGATAAATAAACTGAAAAATCTCCAAAGGGGAGCAGCCGCCAAGTGTTCACATTTGATTTGGATATTGCATTTAAATATTTTCCGAGTTTAATATTTCCCCCTTTCTCTTTTTGTAAGGAATCAATCAAACAAACAAACATGCATGTGGGAAATGCATAGATCTTATTTATGTAATATCTTACAACTGAAATTGTATTATGTCCCTTCTAAAATTCATTGTCACTCTTTAGTTTTCCCAAAGAGAACCAGGGAAGACTCTCAAGTAGAGTTTCCTAAGGACGCCTCTCCACTAAACTTCTCTGCCATTTACATTTAATGGTCTTCAATCACCCCCACATCTTGGGTTTCTTTCCCTGTACACGACATCAGATATATTCAGAATATTCCATAAAGCCCATCGCTGGTCTGTAGTAAGGAAGGCTTAGCATGCACATATGGTTTTACACTTACTTTCATGTTTTAAAAAGGAATTGAGGCAGAAGTAAGGGTTCCAGGGATTTTGATGGCCCTTCGTAATGCATCATCTTTGTGTAAGGGCAGGGGTGTGGTAAAGAGGCTGCATCACTTGATTCTGAGGCCAGGTTGGTTTGGTACATGGTTACATTTGGCTTTCTTAAGTGCTATCTCAGCAAAGATGGAGATTTATTTTGAGAAATGTAGGAGTCACCCTAACACCTCTCACTTTGTCATCATCCGCTAACATCCATTCATTTCCAAATTCTGATTCATCTAAAATTTTCCTTGAGCCCATGCCCTACATTGCCAGTGCTCGAGTTCAGAAGTAGTCAACCAAAGCTGACTACTTCTAAGCTTGCTTGGCTGCCTTGGCTTGCCCTCCTTTTCCAGTCCATTCTCTGTCCTATCATAATGAAACCTAAGTCTGATCATGCACCCTCCCTGATGTGCCATGTCACTGACATCCCACTGCCTACTGAATAAAGAACAGAATCCCTACGTGGCCCATCAGCCTCATTGCTCACCTGCCTCTCCCTTCTTCCATTTCCAGTCTAATCTCTCCTGTCACAGCAATACCAAACTGGGTGTAGTCTCTGCGCAGGAACAGTGCTGCTGTTATGTCTGGGTCTCTGTGCATGCTGGGATTTCTGCTCCTTGTCTGTTTTCCCTAAATGCCTAGGCTCACTGCTTCTATTTCCTTTCTTCCCTAACTCTTTCTCATTATGGGAGTTCAGCTATGAGGACTGATCCTTTAGGAAGGCTTCTCTGAGCTCCTCCCCACCCACTGCACCACGCAGGACCAAGTGCTTGTGCTCCATGCCCCTGCTGCTGCCCTAAATCCCTCACCAGTGCTATTCTTTATATCTCAACCACTTAGCACAGGGTGGGTACTCCAACATGATTTATTTGTTACATGAATAAATGCATGAATGAATGCATGACTGAGAAATTGGTGAATACTTGTGATTTTGCTAGAGGTAAGAAATAGCTTGTCTCTTTTTAGCCCATTTTGTCACATTTGTCCCTCACCTTAAAGGAAATAGAACTACATATAAATTGAGGGGCCCTGTGTTTTTCCCTGACCCCTCTCTCTCTGGAGGTAAGAATTATTCTGAATTTGTTTTATCATTTATTATCAGACACACACTAGACCCATATCAGTAATCAATACATTGTTTTGTATATTTCAGACTTTACATAAATGGTGTTGTATGTGTCAGTCTCCACCTGTGCTCTTCAATCACTACTGTATTTGATATATAAATATTATTACATGAGACTCCAGTTCATTGTTTTAATTGCTATATCATGCTGCATTGTGTAATATAGCACTTTTTATATTGATTAGACTATTGCAAATACTGCTGTATGAACATTCTTCTCCATATCTCCAGAGTAAATAATCAGAAGAGAAATTGCTAGATTGAAGTGTAATCACTGTCCACTACACTATATACTGTTGAATTATCCTACTATGTTGTACCAATGTATGTTCCCACCAGCAGTTTCTGACATCATCTGTCGTTCTACATCTTTGTTCACATTTACTGTTAACAGACTTTTAAATAATTTTAATGCGATGAATTTGAAATGCATCTCATTTTTTGCTTAATTCGACTATCTCTTACTATTTCTGGTATTAAGCATCTTGTCATATGCTTATTAATCATTCAGGTTTTCTCTTCTGAGAATAGATATCTTAGACAAATGAATAATAAAAATTAAATAATCTGGTAGGTTAAATACCTGACCAAAACCAGGTACTGTTGAAAGGGAGTATGGAAATTGTTAGGTAACTCCCGGTGTCTGCCACGGTCATCAGGGCAAGTCAGTTTCTGAAGCTCACTTTGTGCTAGTGGTCATGTCTTCCATGATTTCCTACTTTCCCTGCTCTGGAAATCTAGAAGAGGAAGAGATGAAGACATACTCATGTCTATAAATCAAAGTACCTTTCATTTTTAAAAAAGTAAATCTAGTATGAGAGAGGAGATGTTTGGGAAACAACAAAAAATGACAAACTTATAGCTCTGGGCACAATGCTTAATTTTTTTTCCTTCCATTCTACATCCTTGTTTCCTCTACTTTCAGCTCTACCCTACAATCTTAGTCTTGGGTTCTTGGCTATGCAGTGAGAAACATACATCTTCAGGGTTCATGAAAGGTCAGCAAAATGTCTGAACTACCAATGTCCAGAAGAAATACAATGTGAACCACATATGCAATCTTAAATTTTCTAATAGGCACATTTAAAAAGGAAAAAGAAAGAAGTAGAATTAATATATTTTTATCCAAAATATAATCATTTCAACATGCAATTAGTGAAAAAAGAATCATTTAGCTATTTTACATTGATCTTTTTTTTTTTTAATAGTGTCAGTTCAAACATCAGTGTACATTTCACACTTAAAGCTCATTTCAGTTTGTACTGGCCGCATTTCAAATGCTCAATGGTCACATGGCGAGTGCCCACATTATTAGACAGAATAGGTCTAAATCATTCGTAGTGCACTGCAAGTTGACCCAACATAAATATTCATTCTTCTATTTTCTCCCCTTTCCACAAAATATTGATACTCTGTGTTCTGCATTCTGGTTATCTTTTCAGATCAAGACTAAGTGAGGAGATTAAGGAATCAGGATTGTTCTGAGAGAACTGTGGAGCTATACTTTTTTTTTCCTTCTCTCTAACAGAATGGGCCCTGGATTCATTGCCCATCAGTCATTTATTTTAACAATTCAGAATTCTTAATATAGAGTCCGGGGTAATCACCCTGATTTCAGTTGCCCGCAAAGCATATGCATTCTAAAATGTCTAAGTATTGACACTCATTCAATGAGAAACTTAAAAATGACTTCTCTACAAAAGATATCCATGGTTTCTCGTGAGAATTTTAAAATGTAGAACTTGAAGGGATCATGCTTTATTTAATCCAACTCTGAGTGGTTGGGTGGCTTGCTAAAGGAGCCACACCCCAATAGTAGCAGACACATGTCTAGAACTTAGGTTCCTGGACTCCTGGACCAGTGTTTATTCTGTCTCCCATTCAACATGAATTTTGATGATTGAAAACCAGAACTCTGAGACCCAGGGAACAGTGTTTCCCTTACCTCTCTAATTTCCATCAAGGGCCATACAGCTTGACTTTCTCTCAGCATTCATGATTGAATGTGAATGTCATGCGGGCTAAATAGAAAGACCATGGGCAGCACAGTATTAAGCAACTATACCCAAAGCAGCATGTCTTTTGGTATAGCTGAGTTAGGTGTGTAGCCAATCTCGAAGCAAAGAAAGGACCACTAATTGATGCTTTTCTCAAGATAAATACACTTTTTTTTCCCCCACACTGTACTACACCCTCTTTCTCATTTACTTATCAGTAAAAATTCTCTATATACAATAATGGCATTCTTTTGGGTAAGACTAGTGGCTGCTCAACCCATTAGCCACACCCAGTGTCCTGGTGTTGGGAGAAGAACCATCCAGAGACTTACCTGTGGTTTTTACTTTTGTTGCAAGTTGCTTTTCTCTGTTTGAAAAACACCAGGCCCCCTATTTGTTTTACTTTGTATTCATGTGTGAAAAATGCCTTTATACCAGCAGTAGTTTCCTGGGAGCTTTTCTTATCCTGGGTCAGCAGCTGAATGTTAACTAATCCAAAAATTACTTCTATGATAAGTTCTCTCTTTCATATTAAAAATAATAAGTAATTAAGCATACCTCAAAACTACTTATTTTTAAACATGCTTAGTGGAGATAGGATCTTGAAAAGATGCAAATAATGCTCCAGTCTATTCCTGATTTATTCTAAATCATGAAGTTGGGAAAGTGCACTTAAAGAGTTCAGACCTGAGCTGTGAGATAGATGTAAATCTCCCATACACACATGGAATACACAGTCTGAACAGTGTGAAATGTCTGTATGGAAATTCCACAGAGAGTCACTGGAGAGGTTTTTGTGGCAGTACTCTTCCCCGCAGTGTGCCAGTGAAGCGAATGGAAAAGGAGTCCTGGTACATTAAACCATAAAAGAGTCATTAACACTGTCCTCTAGGCCAGATGTTTTTCAAACATTGCTATGAAGATTTCTTCCAAAGAAGATTATCTGGTGATTGACTATTTGGCCACTTGAATAATTAGAAACACATTTCTTTGTGGGCATGGTTTCCTTTGGATTGGCCCACTTAGAATCCTAGGATATTAGAACCCTCCAATTGTTAATGGTGAGGAGAAGGACATAGAGGTTTTATGACTTGAAGAGGGTCACTTAGTGAAAGAGGGGCGGAGCAGGGACCAAATGTTTTGATAACAGTTCCTCAAAACCAGAGGACCTTTACTTTGGACACTTTGTTTTATTAACTCATCAAGAGAGATGCTTTATGATAAAAATGACCAAAGAGAATGAACCAGTTTCTTCTCACTAGAAAAACTATCTAAATATATACTGACATTACTTCAACCTAGGCTTCATTGAATAAAACAGAAGAGCCACTTAGAATTTAATTCTGGTTTTATGCTCTCCCATCTTAGAACATGGACAAGCCATTGGACCTACTGATGAGAAACCAGTTTGGTCCCAGTGCAGCCAATCCTACCTGAGGAAAACTAGATCTGAATGGAAGCAACAGGGTAGTATTTCCTAACTCAGTTCCTATAGAATAGAAAGTGGGGCTTTAGCCCTCTTAAGTTTCTCCCAATTATTTCAGGAAGTCCCTTGTGCTGGTTTCCCTATGTGGTCATGTAAACAGTACTCCTGGCCACTAGGCGGAAGCTTCCATTTTCTCCAGCACACACTTGGGTATGCTGTTCTGGTACCTCATAAGTACACTTCGTTTCTCACTTTTTGTCTCTTCCCATCTGTCTATTATAGTGATGTTGAACTGCTTGGATCCCATCTGAGTCTCCATAATGCACTGAGTCCTCTGGGATTTCTAATCAATTCCATATGTCGACTAGACAGACAGGCCATGTGACCTCTCCTGCTTTGCATCTTGTGTTGGGTTTCCTAAATTCTGATTTAGCATCTTGCTGAAGTCAAGGAGAATTCTCTAACCTAGCTAGTGCTACACTATTACGTGGTCACAAAGCTGGTCTGCCTCATGTTACCAGTGTCATATAGTGTGATCTTAGTGAAATGGCATATTTGCTCCTGATGTTGCTTTCTGTCTCTCAGAGACATCATTGCACAGACCGCTGGCACAAACCTCAGGTGGAGGAAAGAGCTAGAGGCAAATGTACATCCCAGCTGTGCTCACACAATTGCCCTTGGTCCATACTTGCATGAATCACGTTTTTCTCTCCTTAGGATATGTTAGTTCATGTGGGGTTCTTCATGTTCTCATACAAACAATGTCTTTGAGGTCCTACCCACTGTGCTCAGACAGGTGTGGATTTGTATGATGCACATGAATCCAGTCCCTAAATTGAGGACATTTTTCTTCAACAGTAACAACAACAACAAAAAATGCATTTAACTTAAATATGTTTCTAATTTCTACCAGAGTTCAAGACACACAGAGGCTTTTTGTCATGTAGTTAATTTATTTTGGTTTGCAGTTATCCACAAAGCTTGCAGTCAATAAAGTATTATTCATAGTCCAACGTATGAGCCATGGAAAAGTGTAGCCACTGGTGTGCTGGTAAATTATCAGCAGCCAGCTCTCTGGAAGGCAAAAACCTCTGATTTGTAGCATTTGTTGGTTTCCACAATGTAAATACTCCCACCCATGCTGATTTTAAGCTACCATCATAACATCACTGTAAGTGGAATTGGGAAGTGTTGCTCAGCAGCACACTATTATATAGTATTTTCACCATACAGACATAATAGCTATAACTGACTTCAAGGGCATAGGTACTAGTAAAACATAGTAAAATAATTAGGAAGTGATGAGTTTTGAGTACTTATCTTTGCTTTAAATGTAATGTATTTATTTGTAAGTTTATTTAATATAACTTTTAATAATGGCTGTATTGAATAAGTGCTCACAAAATTCCTGAAAACTTAACAATCAGCTCTTACAAGCCAGTCCACTCTGGCTCCAGCACTCCACTGGGTGTAATATAATGAGGGAAGTCTAAAACTAATCTTCCAGAGCTGTGTGAGTTAGCATGGCAGATTGTTGTGAGGGTAGAATGAGTGCATATGAAATGAAAATGTCTAGCATAATGCCTGGCACACTGGTGCTCAATAAGTCCTGGGTGAATCCAGAAGGATGTCTTGAATGGTAGAAGAGGCAGGAATCAGTTTAATTCTCTGAAGCTAGTCAGAGCTTTCATCTTAATAATTCTGAGACTGTGTGCATATTATGTCCCACTCAGGGTGGATCAAATCCCATAGTTAGAGAGGAAAAAGGAGGAGAGAGAGAGAGACCAAATGACATCATTCCGCTTATGCTCCTCAAATGGTCCTCATTAAGTTGACTGCACAGACTATAAAGAGGGATTTTAAGAGCCCTGGAAAAGTTGAAGGCAGACAATCCCTTGTTCAGAGGATGAAATGGGGTAAACCATAACATATGTACCAAATAATATAGTCTTTGTTTTATGTAATAATTTATTTTCCTCCCTCCCCTTCCTCTACATGGAAGAGACCTAACTCGAGGTCAATTCTCAGTACCCCTGAAAGCTGAAGAAAGAGCAGGACTGATTTGATGGTTTCTCTGGCAGGCACACGGCTGGAGCCCACTGCACAGTGGCAGCCTCGCCAGTTAAATTATGATGGCTGCTTTGATGAGAGGAGGTTTCATGCTTTATGAGGCTGATAGCATTCAGCGTTTAAACCATTAAATTTGCATCTGGAAAAGCCCTGGTCAGGAAAAGGTAAAAAGGTCAAATTTTCATAATAGCTTTCAGAACCAAAATGGTATCTTTCCTGAGGGGCTGGCTGGAAAACATTCAGCTTTTTGTTGTAAGAGAGGTTTTGCTTAATTGAAAATCCGTGAGATAAAAAGATCCTTTAGCAAGAATACTAAATTCACTGACAGATATTTTCCTACTAATTATTGGGACTAGTGGTTGAACAGTGTGTGCTGCTGAGAACAAAAGGAATCTCCACATTTAAACTTGTGGAGATCTATTCCCCTGAGTTAATCAATATTGTCAAACTAAGCAGATAATTGCCACTTCTCCAAGTGAACTTAGTGTGATGCACGACCAGACTTAAAGTTAGCTTTTCCAAATTGTTTTAGATGGAATCCCAGCTTAATTGGGGTTTTAGAATTTCATTGAGCCAACAACAGTTTATTTTAAGATGGTAAGTTTGCTACCCTTCTAGTTTTTATCCTGTTTCTCCCAAATACAGTCAGTTCTACTATAATGTGACATGTGCATGCCTAAAAACCATGCATTATGCAGAACTGTTTAGCAGAAACTATAGGGCCTTGACACAAAAGCATGAGTCATAAAGGCAGAAGTGATGAATTAGTCCTCACCAAAGTAAAAACAACAAAAAACTTTGATCCTGTTTAGAACATGGAAAAACAATCTATAGCCTGGGTGGGAGAAATTTGCTGTCCATATAGCTGACAAAGGACTAGTATCTAGAATATACAAAGAACTCTCTAAAATGTGCAGAGTGAAAAAACAAGCCAATCCAGTTAGAAAATAAGCAAAAAGCATGAAGAGACATTTTACTGAAGTGGGTATACAGATGGTAAACGAGCACATGAAAAGATGGCAAATAAGCATGGTGCTGTTGGTAACGTAAAATAGTACAGCTGCTCTGCAAAACAGTTTGACAATTTCTTAAACTAAGCATACAACTTCCAAAAAGTCCAGAATTTGCACTCCTGGGCATTTATCCCAGAGAAATCAAGACTTATGTTCACACAAAAATTTTTACATGAATGTCTTGGCAGTTTTATTTGTAATAGTCCCAAACTGGGAACCACCCAGGTGCTCTTCAACCCTTAATAGTCGAACCATGGTATAGCCATACCATAGAATTCTTCTCAGCAATAAAACAAACAAACAGACAGACAGCAAACTATTGATACATGCAGTAACTCTGATGGCTCTCCAGGAAATTATCTGCATGAAAAATGCCAATCCCTAGAAGGTCACACACTATTGATTCCATTTATATAACATCCTCGAAGTGTCAAAACTATGGAAGTGAAGAACAGATTAGTAGTTGCCAGGTGTTAAAGATAGGAAAGAGGGACCAGAAAGGAAATGGGAATAGCTAAAAAACAAATGGCAATAGAGAGGATCCCTGTGGTGATGGAATAATTCTATATCTTGACTATCTCAATAATAATATCTTGCTTGTGCTATTGTACTATAGTTTTGCAAGGTGTTACTGGGAGAAATATCTGACCAAAGGATACTTGGGCTATTCAATATTATTTCTTACAACTGAATGTGAACCTACAACTACCTCAAAACAAGGAACTTTAATGTATAAAATACCTATAGGGATTAAGTGAAAAATGGATGAGGGTCACAGCACTCAAAATTTTTCTCAATGACATATTAAGAAATAAAATTTTATAAAACTGGTAGCACAGTTTACACGTGCTAAACGGTTAAGAAGTGCATGAATACCAAGCTAACTATGACACTTTCCTCTGACAAAGACCCGAAGTTGGTTTCTGGAAATGGGCATTACAAAGGCTACAGCTTGTGAGTTACTGTGAAGTGGTGGAAGGAAGGTGAGTTGAGATGGGATGAAAAGTTGTAATACCAGATGTATTGGTGTGGCTCCTAACACATGCAGTGAACTGAAGAAGCTGGGAGAGTTTAAAAACTGATATCTGTGCATGTGTATGTTTTGTATATTCTACTCATCTGGTTGTTGAGCTTAGGTGAAGCTCTTTGTGGTTACCTACTGTTTCCTACACATAAAGAAATATAAAATCTGTGTTATGCTCAAATCATTTCCTAATATATCCATTGCTTTGAGACAAATTTTCATTTTGCAAAATAAATGCTATAGCAGAACTGATTATACATTCAGTATACAAAAGTGACATAATGTCCAGATAACTACTGGAAAGGGAAGAAAATTCCACTTCCCACAATAGATAATGCCATCAAAGATTTCAGAAACTCTGGATCATTGCAACACTACACCAGCTACTTTCTACACTTGTAGTCATGTTAAATTTTGGCAAGATTTGTTCCTCTTGTTTCACCACTATAGATTTGATTAAAATATTGATTAAAAATAAATAAAATCTTCTAGGTTTTTGTCTTGAAGATAGTATTAAAATTTTATCCAAAAGAGGCTAAAATGAAAGCTTGTCACAATTTTAGAAAAGAGACTGGGAGCAAAATATTTATGCTTATATTTTTTTTTCTATTTTGTTGATTATCTTATCTATAGTCTAACAAGTATATGGAAGAAAAAATATACATGGTGGAAAACAATCACACTTACACTGCTTTTTAAAAAGAAATTAAAGCTTATCATATATATTTTGTGTTTGGAAATATACTTATTGAAATAGATGGAAACAGAACTAGATTGAGTATTAGAGCACAGTATTATGGCATAGGAACTTGAGCCCATTTTGACTGGTTCACTTAGGTAGAAAGAATGTTCTAATAAAACAAAGATCATATTTGATACCATTGGCTTAATTAACTAGCTTCTGTTGATACACACGGCTTATCCAACCAGATCTTCTATGTTACAATACATTCATTGGTCACAAAGGAAATTACGTATTGTTTAAATCTGTTACAACTTGGAAACCCTATTGCTTATAAATCAATAACAGAAAGGAATTCAACTTAGATTTCTAGGCAGTTAGGCTGCCCATTTGACATTACTATAATCATGGATTCATTTTTGTATAACTGGTCCCAGAGCCCAATCACCAAAATATTATATGGTGATCCACAAATTATGGAGAGAAAAGCAACAGATGACTTTCTTGTCCCCATATTAAAGTTAATAACCCAGAGAGATAGCAGAATGAGATGTGGTTGTGGAAAAAAGTCTGAGCTAGATGCTGAAAACGGTGCAATATTTTCTAGAAGTGAGAATATGTTGCTAACAATGCCAAAAAGAGAAGGACATACATAGGCAGATTGAATAATTAGTGAAAAATTGAAGGGAAAGCACTCCATGTTTAATAAAATGAGAAAATAGTCACAACCTCAAACCCAAATTATAAAGCAAACCTTCCAGATACTGAGAAATTTATACCAATGAAAACAAGAAGGAGCTGAATGCCCAAGCAAGCTTCTTTAGTTATCAAACAGGATAAAAATTTCTTTAAAAATCAGTGTTATAGTCCTGAAAGGCCCAACTGATGATCCCTTAAATAAAGAGATAAGAGCTCTGGATTGTGGACAAACCTAGAAGAAATAGGGCTGCCCCTTCTAGACAGCTAGTACAAATGACTTAGAATGTCCATAACATTAATTATCTCTGCTCTAGTCATTTAGCCTATGTAAATGATAGGGCAAAGAAGAAACAATACCAGGATTTTACTGTGCAGAAGGCTTGATGCTTGAATGCCAAACTTGAAGGAAAAAAAAATATACTCAGATAAAAAGAAAAAAAAAGACACAATGATTAAATGTCTAAGATAAACTTGAATGGTACAGTTATCTAACTAGTCATTCAAAAAGTACTTATACCCACAGCAATCAGACAACAAAAGGAAAGGAAAGACATCCATATCAGTAAGGAAGAAGCGAAACTTTAACTATTTGCATATGACATGATATTATATAGAGAAAACCCCAAAGAAACTACCAAAAAACTGCTAGAACTGGTAAACAAATTCAGTGAAGTCACAGGATACAAAATCAATGTACAGAAATTTGTTGCATGTCTACATACCCGTAATAAGGCAGCAAAAGAAAATAATCCCATTTACAGTTGAACCAGAAATAATAAATAACTAGTAATAAATCTCACCAAAGAGGTGAAAGACCTGTACTCTGAAAACTGTAAAACACTGGTGAAAAAAATTCAAGACAACATGAAGAAATTGAAAGATTTCGTCATGGATTAGAAGAACAAATATTGTTAAAAAGTCTATTCTACCCAGAACAATGCACACATTTAATGCAATCCCTATCAAAATATCAACACCATTTCTCACAGAGCTAGAACAAACAATTCTAAATTATATGGAACCACAAAAAACCCTGGATAGCCAAAGCAACCTTGAAAAAGAAAAGCAAAGCTGGAGCATCACAGTTCTAGACTTTAAGTTACATTACAAAGCAGTAATAATAAAAGCTTTATGGTACTGGCACAAAAATGGATGCATAGATCAATAGAACAGAATAGAAATTAATAATTGAATTAATAACTTAAAAAGAAACATGCACCCCTATGTTTATAGCAGCATTATTTACAATAGCCAAATTACAGAAGCAGCCCAAGCATCCATCAATTGATGAATGGATATAGATGATGTAGTGTGTGTAATATTGTATGTAGTGTGTATAATATTCATGTGTGTATACACATGTATATATACATACACACATGAATGTTACTTAGCCATAAAAAAGAATGAAATCTTGCCATGTGCAGTGATGTGAATGGAGTTAGAGCGTATGATGCTAAGTGAAATAAGTCATTCAGAGAGACACAAATACCATATGATTTCAGTCATATGTGAACTTTAAAAAAGAAAAAGGAGTAAAAGGAAAAAAAGAGAAAGAAATTCAAACAAAGAAACAGACTGTTAATTATAGAGAACAAAGGTTACCAAAGGGGAAGTGAGTGGAGGGATGGGCTAAATAGATAATGAGCATTAAGGAGTGCACTTGTGATGAGCGCAGGGTGATGTATGGAAGTGTTGAATCACCATATTGTACACCTGAAACTAATATAACAATGTGTATTAACTAACTAGAATTAAAAAAAGACTTTTTAAAAGTATTTATTGAGTCCTTATTTTGTACCAGAACCACTACTGTCTATTGTTGATATAGCAGTAAAGAGGAGAAACATCTCAATTTTCATTTACTTTCCAGGGTGCAGATGCATTTGTATTCCCAACTCCAGAAACACCCTTCTTGACATTATTTTTCAGCAAAACTCTGGCTCCATTCAAAGATGAATAGTATTACAAAAAAAGTGAAAATGGATCATAAATATGAAAAGCAAGTCAAAATGAAATAGGAAAGGAACTTCAACAATAGTCAAATGAGGAATATACTTACTTCTATCAGCACAAATATTAATCTCATATCAATAAAATAAGATTATATCTTAATTTCCAGGGACTAAAAATGAAAATCAAACTGAAGATCTCTCCTAGTGCTAAAGAGTTTGCCAGCACCGGAAACATAGGGTCATGGATTTAATAGCTACATGTTAGACAGAAATGTACAGAGGCTTGTGCAAGGTGAGGATTGTTATCAAGGATGCTGCAGAGTAGACAACACAAATTTATACCATTTTGAAAAGAGAGACAAAAATTAATTTGTCTTTACAGAGGAAAAAAGAAAATTTCTCCTAGGTCAGCCATTATGTGAGTTTGGAGTTTTAAATTTGGACTACCTGTGCAGTCCAGGAAACCCATAATGGAAATTAATTTAAACTGATTCTAAATGCTCCAGAATCCCTGCAAAAAACAAATGCAAAACTCCTCCAGAAGAATGCCTCTGCAGCTTACGATCATCACCAAGCTAGAAGCACATGACCCAAATTATATGTAACAAAACAAACTCCTAAAGTTATCAGAAACAAGCAGAATTTAACCCTATTGGATTTCAAATTCTGGAAATATTGTGGAAGAAACATAAAGTGACTATCTTTAAATGTGTAAAGAAATAAGAGGGGGACCTCAGTTGGTTAAGCATCCAATTCTTGGTTTCAGCTCAGGTCATGATCTCATGGGTCATGAGATCAAACCCTGAGTCGGGCTCCATGCTCAGCAGTGAGTCGGCTTGAAGATTCTCTCCCTCTGTCCCTCTGCCCCTCCACTATGTTCTCTCTCTTTCTCTCTCTCTCTCTCTCTCTCTCTCTCAAATAAATCTTTAAAAAAAAAGAAATAAGAATAAAGCTAAAAGACAATATATAAAAGTAGGCTAGAAAAACAACTTACAGAAATGAAAGTAAAAATTTAATGGTAAGATTAAATAATAGAATTTAATAATAAATAATAAATAATAATAAAATAATGGGAGCCAATATTAGAGATAAATGGCTAAGTTTTTAAAGCTCAAGGGAAACATCAATCCAAAAACTCAGGAATCTGGGCAGCCTGGGTGGCTCAGTGGTTTAGCGCTGCCTTTAGCCCAGGGCATGGTCCTGGAGAACCAGGATCAAGTCCCATGTCGGGCTCCCTGCAGGGAGCATACTTTTCCCTCTGCCTGTGTCTCTGCCTCTCTCTCTCTCTCTCTCTCTGTCTCTCATGAATGAATAAACAAAATCCTTAAAAAAAAAAACACTCAGGAATCTCAACAAATATCAAGAAGGATGAATTTTTTTAAAAATCCACATCTACATTCATTGTTGTTAAAGTGGGGAACACTTAAACCAAACTA
Source organism: Canis lupus dingo (assembly GCF_003254725.2). Taxonomy (NCBI): domain Eukaryota; kingdom Metazoa; phylum Chordata; class Mammalia; order Carnivora; family Canidae; genus Canis; species Canis lupus. The sequence goes on along the minus strand of NC_064245.1, from coordinate 24,781,227 downwards.
AATATTTTGAAAGCAGTCACAGACAAAAGAAAAAATGATCTATAAAGGAAAGAGTGATACTGATGGCTCACCTCTCAACAGCAATAGTGAAATAATAGCTTCAAAATGCTTACTGAAAATTATTGTCAAAATTTTGCTGAAAAGGCAAAATAGGCTATTTTCAGACAAGTCAAAACTGAGAGTAGAATATTAATGGACTATTGTAACAGGATCTTCTAAAAGAGGTACTTAAGGAAAAAAAGAAAACCCAAAAGGACTTAGATATAGGAACGGAAGATAAAGGAAGACATAGCAAAAAATTCTTTTAAAGATTTTAAGTAATCTCTAGACACAGTGTGGGGCTCAAACTTAAAAAACCTTGGGATCAAGAGCTTCATGTTCTACTGACTGAGCCAGCCAGGTTCCCCCAAATATATGTGTGTGTATATATATATATATATATATATATATATATATATATATAAAGATTTTTATTTATTTATTAGAGACATACACAGAGAGAGGAGGGCGGGGGCAGAGACACAGGCAGAGGGAGAAGCAGGCTCCAAGCAGGGAGCCCAATGTGGGACTTGATCCCTGGACCCTGGGATTATGACTTGAACCAAAGGTGGACGCTCAACTGCTGAGCCACCCAGGTGTCCCCAATGATGATTTTTTTAAAGAAGAGTATAAGTATAGAAACATAAATAACAATAAAATTTAAGATGAAATTGGACTCATGAAATTAGTGTTCTACAAGTTTTTGTATTGTATGGGAAGAAGATGGAGATGATTAACTTAAAAAATTACTGTAACAATGTGAGGAGTACCAAAGGTTGTATATGACTTAAAAAATAGTAAAAAAGGAAAAATGGGAATAAAAGCAGAAACAATCCAAAAACAGCAGAAAAATTGTCAGGGAGGAATCACAGGAAAAAATAGGACAAATCATAAATACAAGTTAAGATAGTAGAAGTATAACAAATAGATCATCAATCAAAAAGTATTTAAATAGACCAAACATTCTTCTTAAAGGATTGGTATTATCCCATTGGCTTCAAAAATAATGTCAATGCTCTTTGTAAGAGATAACACTTAAAAGATAAGAGCACAAAAAGGGTAAAATTAAGATATAGAAAAGAATATATCAGGCAAATACTAATCAAAAGAAATCTAGTATAAAATTAATGCCAGATGAAATAAACTTTAAGACACTAAGCATAAATTACAAAGAGTTACTGTATATTAACAAAAGATTCATTTCACCAAGAGAATAATACAATTATAATTTTTTATACCTAGAGATATGTGACTTCTAAATATAAAAAAATGTATTAATACAATTGGAATGAGAAATTGACAAATAAATAGGAGGTTTTAGGATACCAAAATTATAACTGCTAGAGTAAGTATGAAAAAGTGATCAAGAATATAAAAAATTGGAATAGTGTGATTAACAAAATTGGACCTACCAGACATACTCAGAAACCTACCTTTCCAAATGTATTTCCCAATATTGTTATGCACACATGGAATATTTACAAAAGCTTACCACAAACTAGGCTGTAAAATAAGTCTTATTCTACAAACCCATATTATATTAGATACATTGTCTGACAACAACATTTAAGGTAGTGTCAATAACAATAAGATAACAAAAAAGCCTCCATAGGTTTAGAAAGTTTAAAACTTGCTTCTAAATACCTCATATGCCCTAAGGAACTAATATGAGTGATATGAATTAATAGGCTAAGGAAGAAACTTTTATGAATTTTAGACTAAATTTTAAGATTAAAACTAAAAGATTAAAATAAAAATTATTGAAAATTACATATCAAAATTAATTAACGGATTACAGTTAAAGCAGTAGTACAAAAAGAAAATTTATAGCCTTAAAAAATCATGTATTGGAAAAGAAGAAAAAAATGAAACTATTGAATAAAAATGTAAAGCAAGTAAACAATACGAAAAATGAGACCCATAAACAAGATAAATGTGTCCTTTGACCAGAAATGGAAAAGACATGCAAAAATGGGAGCTGGCCTGAAGCCCTGGCAGCCAGCATTTTGGTTCCTGAGGATAAACATGGCTACAAGGGCTCCGCCAAAGAGGAGACCAGGGGCTTCGCAGTTCCTAGAAGGAGGCTGAGAGATGCTGAGGCCTCTGCCTGAAGATGTGACTGAAACAGATGTGACCTAGAGAGCAGAGTGGGTGTGTGGGAAGGGTGGCCTTACAACAAAGAACCAAATCAAACCACAGTGTAATTTGTACCTGTGATAGCCCTTATTTCATCAAAGCTCCAAAATGCTATTGCAAGCCCTGCCTCCAGATGAGGTGTCTGGGGTCTGAGGGAATGCAACACAAATCCCACTCGCATGAGTCTGCGAGTATTCCAAGACACCAGAGGCATGATCAAGAGAAATATGGAGGATGAGATAGCTTTAAACTCTGCGTCTGAGAGGCACCTGGAAGTGCTAAATGCGACATAGCAAATGTGTAACATAAAGACCATTTTAGGTATATGTTTTGTCAGAAGGTGATTAAAACTCTGAAAACTACTCCAGATGGAGCTAGTGCGGTTCCTGGGGTTAGTGTCATTGGACGTGTACCTATCCCTTGGTCTGAAGAGAGGAGGGAACCCTGAGGAAGAGAGGATGTCGGGGCACCTGGGTGGCTCAATGGTTGAGCATCTGCCTTTGGCTCAGGTTGTGATCCCGGGCTCCTGGATCGAGTCCCGCGTCAGGCTCCCCACAGGGCCTGCTTCTCCCTCTGCCTGTGTCTCTGTCTCCCTTGTTCTGTCTCTCATGAATAAATAAAGAAAATCTTTAAAAAAAGGGGAGGGGTTCTGGGGTTCTGTGATCTGATACATTTGGGAAATGGAGACTTCCATTATGCCTCCTTCTCCATCCTTCTTTACCTTGTTCAGTGCCCTGAGTAGCTGACCAGTATGGGCCTTATGAACAGATTACCAGATTACTAGGAACACTGAGAGCAGATGGAAGGGAGGCGAAGAGAAGGACATCAGGAAAGACACCCCCTAATTCTCTTCTTGTGGAATCACCTTGGGCTTACTATGTTTCTCTAGTGAAGGTCACTAGACCTTCCCCTAAGGAAGGTCCTTAGAGATTCCTCTAAGGACCACCTTCTTGACATACTCTCTTCTTTTTTTAAAAGATTTTACTTATTTATTCATGAGAGACACAGAGAGAGAGGCAGAGACACAGGCAGAGGGAGAAGCAGGCTCCCTGCAGGGAGCCCAACGTGGGACTCAATCCCAGGACCCTGGGATCATGACGTGGGCCAAAGGCAGACGCTCAACTGCTGAGACACCCAGGTGGCCCTAAACATCAATTTTTTAAAAAATTGGTGATCTGCCATGTGCAAATAATCTGTTGTATTAACTTTATATTTTTCTTTTCTTCTTCTTAAATTTACTACTAATAATAAAAATGCTGATATGAATGGTTCAGACCTGTGAGCATTACTGGCTAGATTTAGAATTCTTCAAGCCAGATATTTCAGACTTTGAAATATTGGCCAACTCTTTGACACATACCACCACCAGTCTCTAGCTATTATGTTATGATTGCTAGTTAACTGTAGGTTGACCATACATCTTCTATCCCTTTGAGTTTTTAACTTTTAGAGGCTTATTCTGAATGTAGGTAACAAAGACATAGCCCTGGAGAGAGAGAATTATTCCCTGGGCTATATCAGTACTTACCTGCGTGTTATTATAATGATTGAATAGAAAAGGCGAAGAACAGATATAATTGCTACTCCAATCATGATTGGATTGATTGTAAAATATTCACTCTTTATAGTGTAAAACACTAATTTCTTATGTGAAAATTTTAGTATCCACTAGATACAACAAAAGATGCAGAAGTAGCAAACTGTTGGGTAAACCATTTCTTTACTCATGGAGTCATTCTACAAACATTTTTTGAGATTTTTCATATTTCTCCCAGTACAGTTGTCACTACAAAAGCTAACATCTGGTAGTAGGGAGTGGTAGCTATAAGTAAACAGTGAAGTGTTGTGCAGCCAGGATGGACAAACATACAGTTACAATGAGGCACAAAGGAAGAAGTGGTTGGCATTACCTAGGAGAATTGGAAAGGGCATTGTACAGAAGGTTGCCTTAAGCTGAGTATATATAATTATTATTGTTATTGATATTATCCTCCCCATTAAAGCATACAATTCAGAAGTTTATAAACATGGCAAAAATTACAAACCACAGGTGCCTGGGTGGCTTAGTCGGTTAAGCATTTGCCTTCAGCTCAGGTCATGATCTAAGGGTCCTGGAACTGAGTCCCAAGTTGGGCTCCCTGCTCAGTGGGGAGTCTGCTTCCACCTTTGCCCCTCCCCCTGCTCATGCTCTCTCTCTCTCTCTCTCTCTCTGCCAAATAAATAAATAAATAAATAAAATCTTTAAAAATATCATAAAACAACAGTGATAAAACTTGTATTTTCGACTTGTAAAGCATCCTTACAAAATGGTGAAGACCAAGAAAGCAGGCTAAGGAGAAAAAAAAAGGGATGGATCGTTTTTTGGTTAGAATCTTTTAATCATTACTTTTTAGCCTTGAGTTTGTGTTTGTTTGCTGTGGTTCCACAATTCTGACTAGGCATTAACCTGCTGGCTTTTCAGGATACCCCCCCTCGCCCATCTCCCCACTTCTTTTGTCAAAGCATGTGTGGACCCAGTGTGCACACCTGTGAGATTAACTTTCCAGTCTAAATATCTTATATAAAATCTTTTGAAAGCAACAGGGTGCATGCACTCACTTAAAGTTTTAAGAATGGGAGCCAATTTTTAATTTGTTCCTCCTGTTTGCTGAAAATATAGTATTTCTCTTTCAAAGGCTTTATTAGAAACCTGCATTTCTCTGGGAACAGAGACAAGCAATTTATGGTGATGAATTAGTGATGAAGGTTAAAGTCAAGAGGTTTTTCAGTTATTAGAGGTTTGTACTATTTTAAAAAGGCATTCAATTTGCACAAATATTTCAAATTTTTAAAGGAGCCAGTTCCAAAAGGAAAAATAAGAGCAGTTAATAATTACAGTCATGATGACAATAAGGACAATGAGGAGAGTACTACTACATCTGACCATATGCCAGGCACTGTACAAAGCATTTCACGTATAGTTTCTCCTTTAAGTGTAAGTGCAAGTGGATGGCATAGTCTTATTAGAATTAGATCTATTGTAAAAATGTTGATGGAATAAAAGAAAGGAAAAAAAAAACTTGTTTTAGATTATTTTTTGAAGCCATAAAAGCAAAGGAAAAATATGCCTGCTGCCCAAGGACAATAATTCTATTTTGGAGATGCAGAAAACTGAATTCCACTTTATATTTTGCTTTTCCCTCAAGAAGAATCATCCTGAGATGGAAAATAGTGAGATGAATATGGATAAGGGGAAATAAGGCCAGTATACAGAATGATTCTAAGTGGCAACCTAATAGCGCGAAAGAAGTATACCTACAGGCTAGAATGAATTCAATCACAAGGTGCAAAGAGAACCTTCAAAGAAGACTGGCAGCAATTTTAGACTCTTGGACCACAGAAGACTGAAGAAAGACTAGGGAGATCTGTGTGTAAATTTGCTATTTTGCAATGAGAAATGTATTCCACAAACTACTTTGAGGGACAAGATTCTAAGAGAGATTATTGCGCTTTCCTGTCTCTAAGTCACCCCCTTTCTTTTATTCTTTCTTTCTTTCTTTCTTTCTTTCTTTCTTTCTTTCTTTCTTTCTTTCTTTCTTTCTTTCTTTCTTTTTTTTCACATTACCATTTTGGAAAATAGAAGGTGTTTAATATCCAGGACAAAGTATACTCTCCAGCCACCCACCAGACCCAGTATAAACTTTGCCTAGAAAAGCATTAGTGATGATTAACTACCACTTATCCTCCACTAAGTTCTTTGCATTTGACACATGTGGTTGGATTTGAAATCAAATTTGGTTCCTTTTTTTTTTTTTTTTTTTTTTTTTGTCATACAAGATATCTTAAAAACACATATGGTCTAACACTGGGATGAAAGGAGTAAAAGGAGTATGTATTATGAAAAGATGTAATTGTGAGCAGTAGGAATGATCACATTTTTTGGAATAGACCACAGAATTACTAGTTCGGTGTGATCTATATGTCACATCCTCTACTTGTCAAAAAAAAAAACTCAGAATGTATTTTGAAATTTTATTAATAGCCTGGTCTAACAGTAATAAGAAATCATGATCATGAGTGTGGATTGTGAAAAGAAGAACATTACGGTAAGGCCAAAATGATTCAAAAGAATCCTTAGGCCCTCAGTGTAAAGAAGACTGAGATATTTGAAAGTGATGTATAGTTACAGGCTAACTATGTGCTATTTTCAACAAAAAGACAAAAAATAATGCAATTCCCTCCAAAATCTGTGATTAAACTGATATAATCTCTAATTAGAATTAGATAAAAATGGCGTTAAAATAAACTTGGGGGCAGCCCCAGTGGCCCAGTGGTTTAGCGCCATCTTCAGCCCAGGGCATGATCCTGGAGACCTGGGATCGAGGGCCACATCGGACTCCCTCCATGGAGCCTGCTTCTCCCTTTGCCTGTGTCTCTTCCTCTCTCTCTCTGTGTGCCTCTCATGAATAAATAAATAAAATCTTAATAAAATAAAATAAAATAAAATAAAATAAAATAAAATAAAATAAACTCTTGGGGTGTCTGACTGGCTCAGTTGGTTAAGTGTCTGCCTTTGGCTCCCCCCAGCTCTTTTTCTTTCTCTCTCTCAAATAAATAAATAAAATCTTTAAAATAAATAAATAAACTCTTACATTTATGTTCAAATGGTTTTAGACAAAGGGGCCAAGAAAATTCAATGAGGAATAGTCTTTTCAACCAACAATGCTGGGACACCAAGATATTTATATGCAAAATTTAAAAAAAAAAGAATTTAAACTTCTCACAGCATACAAGAATTCAAGTCAAAGTGAATCATGAACATAAAGATTCAAAATATGAAACTATTAGAAGAAAACAACAGGAGTAAATCTTCATAATCTTGAGTTAGTCACTGGGTCCTTTGGTTAGAAAACCAAAATCACAAGTGATAACAGATTGGTAAGTTGGAATTAATCAAAATTAAAAACTTTTTGTGCTCCAAAGTATACCACCAAGAGAGTGAAAAGACAACTGACAGAATGGGGCAAGATGTTTATAAATCATAGCTCTTTTAAAGACTTATAGTTAGAATATATAAAAGACTCTTAAAATTTAACAATGAAAGGCAATCAAAATTTTATTTTACTTTGATCTAATTTAATTTAATTTAATTTTTTTGTGAGCTCTATGCCCATTATGGAGCTCGAACTCACAGCCCAAAGATCACATGCACTACCAACTTAGCCAGCCAGGTGCCCCAAAAGACAATCAAATTTTTATTTTTTTTTTAATTTTTAAAAATATTTATTTATTTATTTATTTATTTATTTATTTATTTATTTGAGGAAGAGAACATGAGTGGAAGGGGCAGAGGGAGAGGGAGAGAGAGAATCCCAAGCAGACTGGGCCCTCAGCACAGAGCCCTGCTCAAGCTCAATGTCACCCTGAGATCATGACCTGAGCCAAAATCAAGAGTCAGCTGCATAATCAACTGAGCCACTCAAGTGCCCCAAGACAGTCAAATTTTTTAGAAGTACACAGGATTTGAATAGGTATGAATCCAAAGAAGGTGGCTAATCAGCCCTTGAAAAGATGTTCAAATCATTAGTCTTTAAGGAAATGCCAATCAAAACCATGTGAGAGAGATGCCTGGGTGGCTCAGTGGTTTAGTGCTGCCTTCGGCCCAGGGTGTGATCCTAGAGACCCAGGATCGAGTCCCACATCAGGCTCCCTGCATGGAGCCTGCTTCTCCCTCTGCCTGTGTCTCTGCCTCTCTCTCTGCATCTCTCATGAATAAAAACAAAAACAAAAACAAAACCTGGATGATAACACCTCACATCCAGTAGAGTGGCTGTAATAAAAAAAAAAGACAAACAGTAACTAGTGTTAGTGAAGATGTTGAGAAATTGAAACTCATTCATGTTGGTGGAAATACAAAATGGTTGAACCACTTTGGAAAACAAGTTGGCAGTTCCTCAAAACGTTAAATATAGGGTTAACATGTAATGCAGGAATTTCACTTTTAAGTATTTACCTAAAAGAAATGAAAACACAACCTCTCACACAAAACTTGTACTCAGATATTCATTGCAGCATTATTCATAATAGCTAAGAGTGGAAATAATTCAGATGTCCATCATCTAATAAGTGGATAAATTAAATGTGGTATTTACAAATAATGAATATTATTCACCAATAAAAAAGAATGAAATACTGATACATACTACAATGGATGAACCTCAAAAACATTATATAAAATGAAAGAAACCAGTCACAAAAGAACACATGATATAATGCCATATAGAAAATGTCCAGGGCAGCCCAAATGGCTCAGTGGTTTAGCGCTGCCTTCATCCCAGGGTGTGATCCTGGAGACCCAGGATGGAGTCCCACATCCAGCTCCTTCCATGGAGCCTGCTTCTCCCTCGGCCTGTGTCTTTGTCTCTCTCTCTCTCTGTGTCTTTCATGAATAAATAAATAAAATTAAAAAAAAAAAAAGAAAAGAAAAAAGAAAAGAAAAGAAAATGTCCAGAATAGGCAAATATATAGAAATAGAAAGTGGTATGGGGCTCCTGGGGAGGCTCAATTGGGTAAGCATCCGCCTTTGCTCAGGTCATGATTTCTTGGGACTGAGCCCTGTGTCAGGTTCTTCAGTTAGTGGGAGTCTGCTTCTTCCTCTCCCTATATCCTTCCCTCTCCCCCTCCCCCTGCTCATTCTCTCTTTTTTTTCTCTCTGTCTCTCTCCCTCAAATAAATAAATTAATAAAATCTTTAAAAAACAAACAAAGTGGTTGCCTGGGCTACCAGGAATGAAGAAGGAATTGGTTGGGTGGGGGGATGGGAAGTAATTGCTAATGGGTACAAGATTTCTTTCTGGGATGATGAAAATGTTGTAAAGTTAGAGTATAATGATGGTTGTATAACTCTATAAATATACTAATAACCATTGAATTGTATACTTTAAAAGGATGAACTTTGTAGTATGTAACATATATCTCAACAAAGCTATATTTGTAAAGGCATTAGAAGTGAGGGGCACCGGAGTGGCTCAGTCAATTAAGCATCTGACTCTTGATTTCAGTTCAGGTCATGATCTTGGGGTCATGGGACCAGGCCTGTATCTGGCTTGTGCTCAGCAGGAGTCTGCTTGGGACTCTCTTTTTCCCTCTGCCCCTCCCTTTGCTTGCACTCTTTCTCTCCCTCCCTCCTTTCTCTCTCTCTCTTTCTTTAAAATGAATAAATAAATCTTTAAAGGTATTAGAAATGAGTTCCTGAACAGATGGAAGACAAACCAGAGATCATGAAAACTCAGACTGAGTTTACCAAAAATAAATCAAATTAAATTCCTTTCACAGGTGGAGTTTATCTACTAGATCCAGAAATGCTATAAACCTGTGTATCAGGATTTAATTAAGGTATATTATAAAGATCTCTCAAAATGTCCTGTTGGATAATTGGGAAATTTGGGGAACATGGCTTGAAGTCATGGAGAGTTTGATGGATTTGTTAGTGAACAAACGTAAAAAAACAGATTAATGAATGTATATCATTGTTAAAGGGATATTTCCTTGTGAAACACAGATTATGTATGAAATTTCATTCTGATTATCACTTTTATCAATGATTTGGTATATGATAGATCATTGGGAATGCTTACTTACTGAATTTTAGCAAAATGCTAAATATCACTGACAAAAATAAATAAATAAATAAATAAATAAATAAATAAATAAATATCACTGACAAAAGTCACAATGCATTTGCTAATTTTTATCTGCACACACCTAGTGAGAGAAGTAAGAGGAAAATGAAACAAAAGGCAAATATTTTCTGGAATGAAGTTATTGCAGATGATTATGTATTCATATGTTTCAAAAACCTTATAAACTTTAGAGAATCAGGGTCTCAAATAACCTAGTTCTATTTTTTTTTCTTCAAGGTGCCTCCAAATTTCAATTCTGAATTGAGTAAAGCCACTGGAAGGTACATGCATACTGAAAATATTACTAGTCTTGGCCAGCCCAGGCCCCCATGGGCTAGAGCTGTACACTGGCTGTAAAGAGTACTGGGTTAGTTTCCAGACAGCATTCACTTCCTAAGCAAGGAAATGCTAACAGACTCTTGGGGAATTAATATCCCAAGGGAACCTATCAAGTCAAACTTCTGCTCTTCCAGCCAGTTTGAAACAAAATTGATGGCTGTGTACACATGTTGTCCTTCACCTGGAATGCATAGTGGCTGTTCCCTGATATTTATTAAAGGTGGAAAAGCCAGTACAACATGTTTTGGAAACTAAACACCCGGTGTTCTGACACACTTTCTGGATGATCCACGAGTTAGTGTGTTCCTCACAAACACTCATCCGTTCACTTGGTGTTTACTGGGAAAGATGTTTTCTCATCTTTTTGTTAATTGTTCGGTTAGGATATATTTTTTCTCTGGGGGTTGAAATGAAGCTGGAAGTTACAGTTCTGCCAAAACACAGGTTGCAAAACACCTCTAAGTGACCTAAGCTACTATGCCAAGCATGAATCACTGAAATCCATGCTTTCAACACTTTAGCAGAGGTCTTTCAAATACAGTGTTTAGCTTATTTTCCAATGAAATAGATATTCTATGCTTTTCTCCCAGGGTTTCTCTAAGCAACCTACTTTTACAAACAATACAACAGAAAAATGGTAGCATTTAACAGGATAAATGCTCAAGACTCATTTCCTGTCTGAAGAACATATACTATGTAAAGGCTTTAATAATTAAACTATTTGATAACATTTTAATTTCTATTTGGAATTCTCTGATGACATATATTTCTCTAGTCATAATATAGCTTAGGTCATACCACATGACTGCTTGGGTGTTGGTATGTGATTACTTTGCCTTGATTCCAGAGTTTTCAGTGACTCTAGTAATCCTAACAATATATACCATTTATTGAGAAAACTGCCAAGCAGTTGTGCCAAACATATGCCATGTGGGATTTCCAGATCTTTTAGCATCCCTGTAAGATAGATATTGTATTACTGTTCCCATTTTCTGTATGAAGGCCTTGGCACTCACTAATTAAGCAGTTTATAGAGTCTTACTAGCTATAAGTGGAAGATTCTAGATTTGAACCCATGTTTGTCTGACTTCAATTGGTCACCCCTTCCTTTGAATTGCATAAGTAGAGTCCCATACTCCTTTTCTTTCAGGTTTGCAAAGCTTTGTTATTGTTTAAGTGGAAATATGTAGATAACCTTACAAGGCTATACTGCATATTTAAAGGATTAATACGTTTTAGGTGAGAAAAAGAATATTCCACTCAGAGGTATATACTATACATGATTTTTTTAAGATTTCATTTATTTATTCATGAGAGACATAGTGAGAGAGGCAGAGACACAGGCAGAGGGAGAAGCAGGCTCCATGTAGGGAGCCCAATGTGGGACTCAATCCCAGGACTCCAGGATCACGCCCTGGGCCGAAGGCAAGTGTTCAACCACTGAGCCACCCAGGTGTCCCACTATACACAATTTTAAGCCTTCATTTTATAAAAGTTATGGTTAACCCATTTGTTTCTTCATAGCATAGGAGATTATTGTATTAGTTAAGGCAACAGCCAAATGAGATTTGAATGAAAATAGAGGGGATGAGGATAGAGAGAGATAGCAGATATGCAGGCTGTGAAGGAGATAATATCTACTGACCTAGAAGAACCATTGGATGAGGAGTATGAGAAAGGAAAGTTTCTTGAATGTCTCCCAAAATGAAGAGAAGTAGGTTTGGGAAGAAAGATTATTTCTTTTTAATCTATTTGCTTATTACTCTGCCATTAGACTGTAAGAGCCAATAGGACACAAACTGTTTTGTTGTTGTTTTAACATAATGCCGGACATTTAATAGGTGCTCCTTTGATTATGTTGAGTTTTATGTCCTCGTGGGTCATATAGTTAGAGATGTAAAGAGCCTAAAAATAACTAAAATGCTAATTGGGATTATCTTTGGTAGGATTATGCAAATTTTTATTTTATTATTTTATTATGAATACTCCAAATTTTATCTTAATATTTTATTTTGAATATCACATATTGCTGCTGTGAACATATATTACCTTTATTTTAAGAAAAAGTTATAGCTTATTTATTATTTCAAAAAAGAATAAAATTGGGCAGGCAAATAAAAATCATCATAGGAGCCTATGTGGACAAATAATATATATCAAGAAATGGCTAGGAATCTGAACAGAAATTTTATACTAATTTTAATACTCCCATAGAAATTTTGATAGTGCCTATGTCACCAAACAATTGACCATGAGTGTCATATCTTATTTTCAAATTTCATATACCCCTTATTATGTGTTAGAGGAATCAGTGTTCAGGGCTAGATCACTCAGTCTTTTAGGTTACAAAAACAAATCACTGGTAAGACCCCTCAACATCAGCTCTCTTCTTATTGCTGCCCTTTTTTCCTTTTGTTTTGAATTTCCAAACAGTCTTTTATGTTAAGACAAAAGAAGTCACTATATCCGTCTGTAGCATTTCCTATAGCAGGCAGACCATTTTACAACAATACTAAATATGAGGAAAATTAAACAAATGCCTCACATATAAATTAGATATATATGAAACAAATTTTGCTTTTATTTTTCCACCCCAGAGTGAAACTTCCACTTAAGTTTCTCTGAAACAAAGAGGTTGAGACCTAACTTTATATAAGTCAATATGTTTGCTTTCCATGACAGTCTGAAAAAAAGAAAAGAACGGAAAAAAAAAAAACCCAACAAACCTGAAGGTCCAAGAGAGCTCTTTTGAGAACCATAGGAAACAAAGAATTAGAGTGAATAGATCAGTGGAGGAATGGAGGAACTGTAACCCATAAGAGGAAACAAAAACAAACAAAAAGGTTTCACAAGGAAGAGAGCGGATACAAACCTTTGACATACTTTCTCCTGGCATCAACACATAAAATACTAAGTAGTCACTGCAGCAAAAGTAGAAGGAGCAAAGTAGAAGGAGATGGAGAAGGCAAAAATTAAAAAAGAGAAAGAAAGGAAGAACGAACAAACAAACGAAGGTGGTCAAATGTCATAGTGTGTTTCCTGTCATTAGCTTATATCATTTTACACTGACCGAATGTATGTCACTTGAGTTTTTACCACAGGTCTAATGTGGACATACGCACTTGATATTTCTGAAAACTTGTCTTTTGCTCTAAGCATTCTTCCTCTGCAGGACTTTTCTTGGAAGCAGACAAACATATATTTAGTGAGCTCTGACAGGCTAATGATATACCAAGAACTAAGAATAAAAGATTTACGTGATTTCTAATGTCCCAAGAAAAGGAGAGGAAGCAAGATTATTTGCAGGAGAAAGAACCAATCTCAAAACTATCCTCATATTTCAATATCAGAAAGAAGTTCAAAGAAGTTATCAAATGCCTCCCTCAAGATTTTCCTGTGGGAATCTTCTTTAGAAAGTCACTAGGAATGTCATAAATGCTGAGTATGAAAGAACACGGTGTATGGTTAACAGAATGGGGGAAAGTCTTGATTCACTTTTGAAAATCCATGTTGAGGAAAATAGTAAAAAATGCTGTCACAGGACAAGGATGTGGATCATTTATGTATTATTTACAAGTGAAGGTGTTGCTAGCCAGGTCATAATGCACAAAAAGCCATACTGATGTTAGAGAAGTCAGTTGTGGACCGGATTCTAGGCAGTTTTGTATAGAAGAATATAAATATAAGTGACAATCATGACTAGAAAAGACTACATCAATCATGACTCTTTCATAACAGCAAAAACCAACAGAAAGTATATTTGCCCTTAGATACTTATCATAAATCTGGGTTTTAGATGCACTTAAATTTGACATGTGTAAAATTTAAATGTTCTAGCTGCAGTCAACAGAGGTACACTATAATGCAGAGAAAACAAACTTAGCAAAGTTTATATTTATTCCAGAAGAAAAGGAGACAAGGAAACAGTAACTTGGGTGAGATAATATGTGAGAGGAATTGATAGATGCAGAATTGAAAAGAAAGAAGGTGATACAAGGCAGCATTCAAAGGGCAAGCATGCATACATTAATATGTTATCACGCATGGAAGTTGGTGGTCCGAGTTGTGGACTCTGTAGCAATGATATACGTGAATGTGGGTGTGGTACACTGATAGCAGTAATGGTCTCAGTTCTTCACCCCTATCTAGGTCCATGTCCTTTGCCAGGTGACTTTGCAGGTCTTGTCATCTGGAGGTATAGTATATTTCCCTGCCTCTTGATTCAGAGATCAACCTTGTGGGCTCATTTTGGCTGGTGGGATGAGAAAATGCTAACAAGCAGAGACTTGAAAAGATGTTTGCACATTTGTTTTTGCTTTTGCTCTTTGCCGTCACCATGACACATCTGAGCTACTCTGAATGATAAGAATCATGCCAATTCCCCTAGCCACAGCCATCCCAGATCAGCCATTAGCTAGCCAACCCCTAGACACGCAAGTGAACCTTGCCTAGATCACAGAGATGCTTAGCCACAGACCACATATGTGTGAGCAATTGATGCTTACTGTGATGTGCTGCTGAGGATTTGTGTTGGTCATGACAGGACATTTTTGTGGCCATAGAAAACCAACTCAATGAGAAAGGTGATTGTATTCATAATATCCAAAATGACCAAATGATTTCTTACATATCAACAGAGTGGATCATATATTTTTGGTTGTCATTTCAAGATTTGTACTGAATAGTGGGAATGATCAAGTTTTCCAAGACTTATCAATGTGTCTTCCCCTGTAGAAATGACATATTTTAGCTATTTCATTCAATGCATTAAGAACCTAATGTTAACCAGCTGGATCTTTGTTTAGAAGGATGAAGTACAAAAAGAGAAGTAGAAAAGTTCCTGTAGAAATGTTCAGTTTATATATGGAAACAAAATTAAACATAACTTTTATCTGCATCTATTTTTAAAAGATTTGAGTGGTTTATGATAGTTACTATTGTTGAGTGTTTACTGTGTCCAGGATTCTAACATAGAAGTACTAACGTTATCTTTAATTTACAATGAAAGGGCATTAAGAGTACACTTATCTTGATGAGCACTGAGTAATACATGGAATTGTTGAATCACTATATTGTACCCCTGAAACTAACACTATGTTAACTACACTGGAATTTAAATTGAGACCCAGAGAGATTAAGCTTGTTTAATTTCCCATAGCTAGAAAGTGCGTGAGCTAGGACTTGGACTTCAAACTCTACACTTGCAACCACCACACTTCGCTAGCATGAAGAATAATAATAATAACAATAATAATAGTAATTAAGTACTACATTTGGCAATACCCTTGTGGTTTTGTTTGTATTTTTAAGGCATTATTTCAGCATAAATGTATTTTAATCATTTGCAAGTGCCCAATACTTATAATTGTTTATTAACTCAGTAAAATGAAATGAAAGAAATGAAACGTAGAAATAGGCAGTTTGGCACCTGTTGTTCTATTATCTTTATTTTTAGGTATTTTTAGATGTTTTTCTTCCAACAGATTAACCAGTTTTGTTTTTATTTCCATCATCATATACATAATTGGAGCAATAGCATTTGATTTGCTCAAATTTTTTAAAATAGTTTAAACTATTTTTTAAAATAGTTTTGCATTTCTTATATTAAAAGACACAGCATAATAACTATATTTTTATTATTTGTTGCATTAATGCTTCAAGTTGGTAGGGAGTGACACATGTTCTTACCTGATCACATGTTTCTGCAATCTACTGCTAGAACACTGATCTGTGATGGTACCCACAGTACAGATGCCAAGGTTCTTTGGTCACAATGTTCATAGTCCTAGACCGATAAATAAATTATGCTTTACCACTTCTCGAAAATAGCAACACAGCTTGCAAGGGACTAGACTGAATGAAGGCAGAGCACACTGCTTTTGTTAGTTACCTTGACTGACATTAGACACTTAGACATATCAAAAAAGAAACCTTAAATGAGCTAATGGTTTCACCTCCAACTATAGTGGAGGGAACTATCAGTATGGAATATGCTTGGCTTGGGTTGATCCTTACATTGCAGAGATCTAGAAGAAAAATTTAAAACATTTTTAAAGCACCTATTTGTTAGGCAATACTAGAAAAAATGAGTGATATAGATAATGAATTTTTACTTTTTTTTAAAGATTTTATTTATTCATGAGACACACAGGGGGAGAGAGAGAGAGAGAGAGAGAGGCAGAGACACAGGTAGAGGGAGAAGCAGGCTCCATGCAGGGAGCCAGATGTGGGACTCGATCCTGGGTCTCCAGGATCACGGCCTGAGCTGAAGGCGGCACTAAACCGCTGAGCCACCTGGGACCTGGGCTGCCCAATTTTTACTCTTTTTTAAAGCAGACTTTTCCTAAATTTGTTCCTGTTGTTCTTAAACATTATTAAATGATCACATAATGGAAAAAGCACAGGTGTGAAACAGGGGTTCTTACCCTTTTTGTACTATATCCCTTTTGGCAGATTAGTGAAACCTATAGAAACCTTCTCAGAAGAGTGTTTTTAATTCATAAAGTAAAATGCCTATCACAACAAAGGAGACTAGTTATAATGAAATGTAGTTATCAGAATATTTTTAAATATAATACTATGTTGTACGTGTTCCTTTAATGATGCACTACATAACTAGACATTATATTTAATACATATGAAAGTTAAAGTTAAATGTTAGATTTTAAAGATAAAATGTGGGGCAGCCCCGGTGACACAGCGGTTTAGCGCCACCTGCAGCCCAGGGTGTGATCCTGGGGACCTGGGACCCAGTCCCACGTCAGGCTCCCTGCATGGAGCCTGCTTCTCCCTCTGCCTGTGTCTCTGCCTCTCTCTGAATAAATAAATAAATAAATAAATAAATAAATAAATAAATAAATAAATTAAAAAAATAAAAATAAAATGTGAAAAAAAAATAAAAATAAATAAATAAATAAAATAAAATAAAATGTGTAGGATAGAATGAGAACATTAGGTCTGGGGTGGTCTTTAATTCACCTTCTTCCAAGTATTGACCACCAACAGTTAGAGTTATGAAATACTGGAAAATAGCTAAGATGTCTTGGTCACCAGAGTGGGAACCCTCAAATTTATCATGTTGACTGAACCACAAAGTGCTCAGATAGTTCCTATGAGCATCTACTGGCAGGAAGGTTTCAATAACATGTAATCTAGCAGTGATTGTAAAGTCGTCATGTATGTAAATGATAGCTCAAGATATCGTTTTCAATTGTAAGGTGATAAGAAATATCTGTTATCTCTATTTGTGACTCTTATGAATTATTTGTAACCCCTTCCCCCATTTCATGTTGACGCCCTAATCTCTAGTGTGATGGTTTTTGGAGGTGGTAGTAATTAGGTTTTGATGAGGCCATGAGGGAGGGGTCCCCATGTTGGAATTAGTTGCCTTTTAAGAAAGAGAGACCATAGCTCTCTCTGTTCTCTTTCTCAAACCATGTGAGGACACAGAAAGGAGCCAACCAGCTGTAAGCCAGAAAATGGTCCTTCTTCGACACCGAATCTACTAGCACCTTGATCTTGGACATTCTAGCCCCAGAACTGGGAGAAATAAATGTCTACTGTTTAAACCATCTGGTCTATAGTATTTTTTTATGGAAGCCCATGCTAAGCCAGTAGTAGTCACAGGTATCATGAATACTATTGAGGTTTATCATATATATTGAAAATGGAAGGGAATTCTTAGTTGGAAGCTGGTTTTCCTCTTCCAGTTCATGGATCTCCTGAGTTTAGAGTCACACATCTACTTTAAACAAGGGCTCTACCACGGATTGACTGTGAACTGTGTCAAGTCATTTCAATATTCTGAGCTTGGTTTTTTTCATCTATAAAATGAAGGCCTAAATATGTATTTTATAGTGTTGTTTCATGATCAAGTGAGATAATGAATATGAGAAGGCTTTGTAAACTATGAAGTGATAAACAAATGTTAGCTGATTTTATTATGTATTTAAACTTTTACCCTTAAGGAAATTTTGGATTTGGTTTGGATTCAAGCCAAATTCAATAATGTTTAAATCCAATTTGTTTTCTCACAAACTCAAATAATTTTTCAATCTCCCAACACCTTCTATTTAAGATATAAAGAGAAATAGAAGAGAGAAAAAGAACTGAGGGAAGCTAAAAAAAGAAAATAGAACAGAAACTCGGTAGAGGAGAATAACTGAATAACATCATTTTTTTCTTAACTTGAAAACATACATACAGTAGAGTGTATAAAATGCATGAATTTTAGGACTATACAGATGATTGATGACATTTTATTATGTATAGACCTGGGTAACTACTACCTCAGTCAAACTACAGAGGATTTCCATACCCCAGAAGTTCCCTTCATGCTCTTCCCCAGGCATGCCCAGCCCTTACCTCCTGAGACAACTACTGATCTGATCTCAACAGTGTAGATCAGTTTTGTCTGTTCTTTAACTTCATATAATAAATCACATGGTATGTAGGCTATCATGTCTAGCTTCTTTGCTGAATATAATATCTGTGAGATTTGTCCATGTCATTGCAGGTTATTAGTAGTTCCTTGTTTTTAGTACTGTGAAGAGTCCCTTCACTTTTATCATTGGTTTCATTTTGCTCAGAATCCTACTAATTCAACTAATAATAATCTGTATTTCGTGTTAGAGATGGTACAAATATGATGACCAGAAAGTAGATTTCTCAAAGACAGGTTATAATTCCGTCTTTCCAATTCAAGAAAACTTCTCCATTTCTTGTAGATATCCATTCTTTCTCTAGGCCTGGAATGCGTGAAAATGTAAATAATCTATAGTATGAAATGTGATAATATAAGCATTTTTGTGGCCTTTTCTGCCACTATCTTTGAGCAATTTCCCAGTAGACCAAATCAACATTGAATCAATAATGACTATTGTTATAAATCAAAGGAAAAAAATCCAGATCTAACATTAACAATAGAAGGCAGAAAAATCATCTGAGAATCTAATATGAACCTCTTTGGGAATTTGTGAGTATAACTATGGTTCCATCATATTAAAGATTGCTATGCTTATAGAAAAGCTGAGAGACTGGGATCTGTTTGCAATTACCAAATCAAAATGCAATTAACTAGTCACTGGGAACAAACAATGATGTATTTAAATGCTCTTTTGGAAATGTAGAATTGGTAACGGAGATCAGGTTCCCAGGGTTCGGATGTTTTCACTTATGAGCCTTCCTATGAAATATCTGTCTGAGGATCACTGCAATAGTTTGTTGCAGAAGAGAGAAAGATGGAAAATACAAAGCAAATGGCACTTCCATCTGGGTAGTGGGGTTTCTCTTATTCTCAGAAAACTTCAAAGGAAACTTTCCCTCCATTCTCTGAATCATTTTGTTCTGACCTCACTTACATTGTATAAATATATTTCAAACCAAGGATATTATTTTCTGGCACATGGTCCTTTTTCCTTACAAAATTATTACAGGAAGTGTCTCTGATATGGTTGAGATATGTAAAAAGAAAAAACTGTTGCTTATGAAAGTAAGGATATTTCATTTCTCTCTCAATAAGAGCCTAACTAACAACATAGAAATGTTCATTTTCCCCCTTCTTCTTTGCGAAAGCATTTCTTCTGATATGTGATTTCCTAAACATGCGTTTGATGTACATTAGCTATTAGTTGTTTCTCCTAAAAATCAGTCTTTAGTCAACTTTTAGCTATATCTTTTAATGGAGAGCAAAACCATTGAAATATATCTCTAGTAGTGGCCAACATGAAAACAATATAACAGGGCACCTGAATAGTTCAGTCACTTAAGCATCTGACTCTTGATTTCTTTCAACTCAGGTCATGATCTCAGAATCTTGAGATGGAGCCCCGCAATGGGTTCCTTGCTCAATGGGGAGTCTGCTTGAGCATTTTCTCTCTCTCTCTCTCTGTCTCCTTCTGCCCCTCGTCCTCTCTCTTCAAAATAAAATAAATAAAATCTTTCAAAAAAACCCAAAATTACATTTTTTTATACTTCTGATACATATCTCCTTTACAAGGGACATTAACTGAGTGAAATGAATAGCCATTTTCTTCATATTTCTTAGACTAAGGTTTGATTCACCAATGGCCCCATAATGACAGTCTCAGAGAGGAACATAGGACCTGTGAAGGATTCCCATGAATTTAGTTGACTTCTGAGGCTCATGTTCTACTCACTCAGGAACAGTGAGCACTAGAGGTAGACTAGTTGATATTAAGGACTTATGAAAAAAGTAGAAAAATAAATAAATAAACAATTATTTCTGAAGATTGCCTCCTTCAGCAAGCATAAGCCTACAGGCTCACCCCCAGTGATTGTGAACTTGGGGCAAGAGTATACATGGAGGTCCTATACCGTTTGTCTAAATACTTAAAGATTATACATTAAGAAAAAATACCATTAAATAGGATGTCCTTGTCTCCTACCCTGACAAATGCCTCTTAATAACAAGCTGGAAGGCCAGGTTAGACCTCAACACTCTCAGACTCCTCAGGGTTCCCAGCTGGAATGTGGCAGTGTAGGGAGAGCTGGCCTAGGCTCCACCCTCCCCTCACTACTTTCTGAAGCCTGTCCTACTTCTCTTCCAACTTTGGCTCCATCCAAATCTCAAGACATCTCCTAAGTTCACATGTGGACACCTTAAGCCTCTGGTCCAAATTCCATCTACAATCCCTGCAATAGTCATCCTGTTACCAAGCCCCCAGGCCTAGGAAGACCTATACTGTTGGCTTAGGGGAGCTCCCAGGAATTCAGGCCTGCAGAAGGTCAGCTTGGGACCTTCAAAAAGCATTTGGAGCCATTTGTATAGTGAATTCCAGGGTCCATTAATATATAGCTTAGTCTAGAAATGGAGATGGAGCCCTGGATGAGCATGCCCCTTAGCCCCACAGGTACATCACCCCACTATAAGGGCACAACTGGAGGAATCTAGAGTAGAGTCATTTACAGAAGTGTTTCCTGCCTAAGATAGTTCTGAATAGCCACACTTATCATATGTTAGGGATGCCCCAAAGTCTGTCCTTTAATGTACCAAGGACTGTGCCAGATACTGTAGATACAGAGATGAGTATGTTACCACTCTTGAATGAATTATCTATCCCCTTGTGAAAAAGTCACCGTAAAATGCAAACACTAACACAGAGAGGGAAGTTCCTTCCTTTCCCAGGAACACGGCAATGTGACTATCACTCAGATGGGGTAATTGTCCCATTTAAAGGATAGTGCTGAAAGCCAAACCTTGGTTGGCACAGCCACTGATTCATGTTTTCTAAGAGATATGCTCCAGTAAATAATTCCCAGCCTAGTTTCTGCTTCAGTCCTGGCCCACTGCTAGCTTCCCACCCTTTTTCTGCTGACTGCAATCCTAACCACAAACTCATAGGAGGGGATCCTCTCCTGAAATCTAGTTCCCGGACTAATCCATTTGGCATTTAGAACCTTCTGTACCTCTACCTGCTGGAGTCTTCCTGACTCATGGGAGATAGCTCTGGTTCCCTTAATTTTCCATCCTTCCAACACTCTACTAGATTATCTGAATAATTAGACAAATCTAGAAGGCAAAACACTCCACAGGACTACTGGTCCTGGCCCTTTAGCAAATTGAAGTTGTAATAAGAGTGTGCTTGACTGAAAGAGATCATGGGTGACAATGTGAAGTTGCTTTTTTTTTTTACATCATCTACGATGCTATTTATAAAAATAATAGAAGTCCTGTTTAAAAATAATTGGAAGATGTAATACTATACTTCTATATGTTCAGAAAATTGCTACATGACTCTTAGCCTATCCTTCCTGATTAGCTCAGGCTGGTGAAGACCCCACAGCAAGTTGTGATATAAAAAACAAGAATTTCCCAAAGGTATTTGCAGACAGAACCATATTAATCTCTCACCCTCATAAGTTTATTGAATTAAAGTTTAGTGTTATTACTTCAGCTTCCACAGATAGATGAAATAGAAATATCTATTTTAAGAACGTTTTTTAAAACTATAATAGAAGTTCTTTTCAATTATTTCATGTGGTATCTCTTAAGTAAACACCTAATTTATGAATTTTTCCTAAAGTTCAGCGCTTTGAAAAAAAATTCTTTCCTTTTATCACTTTTTTTGGACAAGAGAACTCTATAATATATCAGATTTCTATGTTATCTTGGTTGCTAGGGAGCTCATATGTAAATTTGGCATGTAATTGCATTAACTAACTAATTACCTAGGAGCTGAAAAGTGTAATCTCTCTTCTCTTTACATGTCACCATTATTCCATAAAAATCTATTTTAAAAATAGTTCTAATTTCCCTTTTCTGCCTGTATGATCATTTTCTACACCATTTAAAATTCATTCTGGAGGAAGAGAGAATATAAATCAATAATAGGTCTGCCCTACAGATCTCTGTAGAGCCTTCAAGCAATTTAACAAATAGTAGACCAAGTTTTGGAGTATCTACCCACCCTCCAACTCTTGTCACTTTCTCTGAGTAATGAAGCCCACAGGGGTCAATCTCCCCTATTCCAGCTGCAATTGCACAATTGGGTCAGATGGATACATGACCAAATCCAAGTGTGAGAGTCTCAATTCTGAGCATTTGGAATTGACAAAGCAATTCTCTCTGGTTTTGACAGCTTACTTAGGATACTATGGGGCATAAATAAGCCAACAATTAAAACAACCAGTGGGTAGCAGTCTCCTTTTAATCTTTGAAGAAGAAATACAACTTGAAAAAACCATGTTAATGCATCTTATTTTGCTTTTTTCTGAAAGAGATCTTGGAAATTTGGCGTTCCGGGACCAAAAACACTATTCAATAGTATGAATACTTGACAGTTTTCAATGAAATGGCCTCAGTGAGGTGCGTAGGGCAGGGGAAAGGTTGTCATTTTCATCATTTGGGAAGTAGTAACCAAAAATACATTTCCCTCCTACAGCCTCTACTTCTCTGGAGAGGAGGCAGGTTTTAGGAAGTTTTTGAAGGCTACAAAATTAGACTTATTATCTAATTCTGATGCCTACCTACTTCACTGCCTCTCCCAAGAATGAGTACAGAAAGGACAAGTGCTCTTTTTAATGTTGACTATTCCACTGAACATCATTGCAAAAACATAATGATGTGTATAGCAAAGTCCCTGCTATGGAAGGGCACTTACTTTGTTACTAGTATTGTCAACCGACTCTTGTTTTGTGGTTTCATACAGCAATTTTTGTTGTCACTGGTGTACTGTGTGGCCCTGGATGTGCTTTTTCCTCACATTAGGTTTGTTATGATCACTGCAATTGTTCCCCAGAAACTAAGAATTACACCAAATCCACGTTTTGTGTGATCAGTTCATCCTCACTAAATGGGTTGGAATAAGAATTCTCTCTGCCCTCCAGCAAAACTAATAAAGTAAACTTTCAAAAAAATAGGCACCAATTTTAATTGAATAGAATTAATATCACCCTATTCTAGTGGCATGAGATGGCAACTTATTAATAATTTCCTTCTGGCTTGGAAGTGTCAGTGAGTTTTTCAGATACCCTCTGTTGCTCTTACAACTGAGATGCCTTGTATGGGGCAATGAGGGGCGGCTGGAACTGGTTCCACCTTCACCAGATGGAGGACCTATCGTAAATTCACAAACTCCCACCCAGCCCCCATCTCCCAACTGGAGGCTTAAACTCTACACAGATTTCTGATCCTTCGTTTTCTGATTTTCTTGTCTGTTAAAAAAAAAAAAAATGTGATGTATTCTCAAAACAGAAACAGATGTGAGATCTAATTTCTTATTGGAAGTGACAAAACATATAAAGATTTGGCAAGATACGTATTTCACATATTTCAAGATTTCAAAAATAGTCATCAAACAAATAAAAGAAGAGCTAGATAGCTGGGTGGTCCTTCTCTGATTTCTGTGTTCCTTTTTCTAAGATTCCCATGGTAGTCCATTGTCAATTAGATATAGGGAATATAGAAATGTCATACAAGTACATATTATCAAATATATATAAGAATATATAAGTATGTATTATCAAAATAGTGATTTAACAGAAAAAGCAGCAAATGCTCTGGATTTAAAGATATGATAATGTCTACATTTTAAATCTGATTGTAAATTTTCCTCAAATCATCTAAGATCAAATGAGCTTTTTCTACCAAAAAAGAGAAAAAGCTAAGAAATGAATAATTTTACTCACTAAGTTCTAAAGGCAGTTGCTATGCAAAGCAAAGACGTAGATATAGCTTTTAAGAAAGAATGATGTGGGGAGGCATATACTGATGAGTATATGTGATTGTGGTAAGAAAATTTGCATTTATATAGCACTATTTTTCAGGTGAGACAATTGGTAATATATTTGCTACAGTGCAGTGCTATGATGTAAGATCCATCCTAAAGAGAAATGATGTAGCTTTAAAAAATAAATAAATAAAAGCACTTAGATCTAATGAACACATTTATCTGATGGCTACCATCTACAGAGCATTGGGCTAGGTGGGGACTTCTTACTGTCATTTATCTTTTACAATAACCCGGTTTGATGGTACTACCTCCATTTTTGAAAATTAGGAAAGTGAGGGTCCAGGAAGATGAAATGACTCAGTCAAAGTCCTGTATATGGTCAACTACAGAACCAAGATTGACGTGCAGACCTTTCTGGGTGTAAAGTTGTTTTCATTCTACCCCAGTTAAATCAAGGGAAAATTCTACACATTTTCAGAAGTCTTTATATTTGAATGCTGCTTAAAGTTACAGATTAATTTTGCAAGGTTTTTTTTTAAGTGTTAAGACAACTTTTAAGGACATCACGGTAGAGATGAGGAACGATTGACAAAGTTGCAGGGACATGCCAAAGTTTATGACAGAGCAAAAGCTCAGCTGCTTTAGGGGATTTGGATTAGTGCCTGAAACTCCATTCCAGTCAAGCTCAACCAAAAAAGACATGATTCTATGTGTTGCATGAAATATCTGCTCTCCTTCGAAGAGTGGTCTATCAGTTGTGTCATGAGAAACCTGAGTGCTTCTGTGGAGAACCTCAGGTAGGAGCCTGGGAGGGAGAGGAAGCAGCAGGGGGAGAACTGAGAACTGAGGAGGAATCCACACATGGGGCTTTAAGCTACCTCTTGCCATTAACAACCAGCGGAGTCCTGTTTTAATCTGCTTTGTGTATTTATCTCCCTCATAAGATTTTGCCTGAAGGAGACAGTTCTATGGCTTTAAAGTGTTTGAAAACTACATCTTCACCCTACATAGATACTGATTTTTTTTAAAGATTTTATTTATTTATTCATGAAAGATACAGAGAGAGAGGCAGAGACAGAGGCAGAGAGAGAAGCAGGCTCCCTGCAGAGACCCCTACGTGGGACTCAGTCCTGGGTCTCCAGGATCATGCCCTGGGCGGAAGGCTCAACCACTGAGCCACCCAGGTGTCCCACTGAATTGCTTTTGAAGTTGTTGTATTCAGGCATCTGAGGAACCTGATTAAAACTAGTGATTAAGAAAATGACAGTAAAGAAAGGTGGGGCAGAGTGCTTTGGAAGGCCGTAAGGTCATGCAGGTTTGTATGTGTGTCACAGTTAAGAAATGTTTACCAGCAGAGGGAAAACTAACCAACCATGTCTATGTTGAGGCTTCTACCATCAAACCTAAGAGATTCATGACAAGAGCTTGTTAGTACGTCTGTGCAGCTTGATGAAGTGCACATGATGTTGGAGGTTAGACTCCCAATTTTTAGGGCAACTTGTAGGCCTTAAAAGAAAGATGTGCTAATATTTCTTGTGGAAGAAGACAAGTAAATTGATCTCACTGTAGACATTCTCTCTCAAATTGTTAATCACTTAGATATATTCATACACACACACACACACATAAAGCTATTTTCTTCTGTCACTTCTGAGTCTGTGCTCTTAAAGATTTTGTGCACACTCCAATACTGCCCCTGCTATACACCAGTGGTGTCTGTTGGTTTCTCCCACTGGCCTGTTTCTCATAAGAATCAAATCTTACTCATCATTACAATCCCTGGAGTTAGTACTACGCATGACACACAGATGCTCAGTAACAATGTGTTGTGTATTAAATGACTATATTAGAAAAAAAAAGAAACAAGCATATCAATTCTCATTTTATGCTCGTTAATATAAAGAGAGATAGGGGTTCTCTTCAGGTTTGAAAAACAGCATGCTACCTTACAACTTAACTAATATCATATCTTTATTCTAATTTCAAGAGCATTTACAGTTAGGAGTATAGGTCATGGAATTAGAAAAATGCCAACTCCTGTTTTTGTTTTTGTTTCACAAGATCTTTTGCATCAGAGTATTCTGGTTTCAGAAAACTACCGGTAGAAGGAATGTGTATAATCCACATCTATCTTCCAAAGGCAGTTTGCCTTACGGATACCTTTTCATAGCAAGGGTGTTGATTATTGAAGCTTTGAGGGAAGAAGAGTATTGAAAGAACTTCCACGCTTCCATAATATCAATATCAAAAAGCGTCCTATTATACATTAGGTTCCTGTCACCTTCTTTTACTTCTTCTCAGTTTTAATTGGAATGAAGTAAAATGGTGTGGTATCTATCATGTGTGACTCAAAGAGTTTCCCCATTAACAACTGGGCTAATCTTAGGGATGGGACCTTATTCCAGAGAACAGCTTTCCCTCTAGGGCACCCAGTGAAGCTGGGTGAGTCCACCAAGAGCAAGAGCTCCTGGGACATGATCCTAAATATTTCAAGGTTCTTACTACTGAGAGGTGTCTCTCAGGCACTACAGGGACTGTTGTGACCATTGTTCCTTCCTGAACCAGCTGCTCCTGGTATCCAAAACCAAGGTACAGGAGGACATAAACACACCTACCTCCAGAGTTAGTTGAATGGAAAGATGAGAGATACTGGGTTTCAAGATATTTCTACTTCTCTGTGCCTTAACTAATCTTTCTTCTTTCTCTCTAATGTAGGAGTTCCCTTTCCCTTTTTTATCAAATTCATGTGTGTGTGTGTGTGTGTGTGTGTGTGTGTGTGAGAGAGAGAGAGAGAGAGAGAGAGAGAGAGAAAGGCAGGGTGAGAAAGAGAGAGAGAGAAAAGTAATGAATTTAAAATTGAGACTGGCTGTTAATATTTCGAGTTGCATAACCTTGGCCCTCTAAATTTCTGGTAGTTCAGAGTAGTTCTGGTAGTTCACTTTCCACACTGTTCTTGGGAATGCGTCTGTTCTTTCACCTGAAGGTAATCAAGATAAATGCAGTGGCTTGAATCATGAAACACCTCGAAACTTCCAAGTCGAGTGGCTTGAACATGATGAGGGAGGTTTTAACAGCATGTTCTGGAGGAGGGGTTCTCAGTGTCAGTAGTGCGTGAGAGTGCCACCTGCACATCAGCTCAACTCCTTAAGAATCTCTAGGGGTATTGAACCAAGACGTCAGGGTTTCTTAAATGTTGGCCAGGTGATTCAACAGCACATCCAAGCAACCACCATTCTAGACAGAGCTATAATCTTCTAAACATGGTGACTGGAGATAATTCACTAAACACATTTTATGGTTTGTTTCTTGTTGCCACAACAGGCATCTTTTCGTATCCTAGATGCAAAATCCATCCTTTCCAAATCTAAGTCACCACAAGAAAATCTGACCAACACAGATTGTTTTCTTTCAAAATTAGGTACATCATGTAAACATTGCAAAACTGAACTACTACTCTCTCAGATGAGCTCAGAGGCAGATAATACATCTTCATGAGAAGAGAATACTGCCTTTAACATTTATAATTCATTTTCATTGCCATTAAAAATAAATTGCTCAATCACTGATGATTCTAAGTGTCTTGACTCATACTGGATGATAGAAAACAAACGTGGGTGTCTGGTTCCCAAAAGCTTTTTCTTATAACCTACCTTTTTCACTTTTTTCCTCCTGTGAAAATGTGATGTTGGAATTGAAGATTTATAAAGAAGTGGATCTAGAGAATCTAATGGCTGCCCAAGAACCATAGATGTTTTGAAATAGTGTTTTCTGTTGTGGTTTTTAGTTTTAAATTCTCAGTGTTTTGAAAGGCATGATTCACTGAAATAGCTGAATATTTCTCTTTCATCCAATGCTAGGAATATTTCTTTTAATTTTTGGAAATGCACTGAGAAGGGAGATTTTTTAGAACCCTTTTTGCCAGTAAAAAGGTAAGGCCTCTATGTTTCAAATGGAGTGAAGAAGGATCTTGGAGAGATGATGTCATAGAGCTGTGAATTAGCCAAAAAAAAATAAATAAATAAAACTATTTTTAAACACTAAAAAAAAAAGATAAGCTAAATTTACTTTGTGAGATGTGATAAATATGCCATAGGTAGAAAACTAGATTAGTTTTTGTAGACAATGAGAATCAGTCTCTAATTGGGTAACTATGTTCTGTAAAATAACCTTTTTCTTTCTTGAAGTACTTAAGATTGGGTCAATGGCCTACAGTCCCTGCCAGGCCTTGGTCAGTAACTATCCAGTAACTCTGTCTTCACAGTAGTGGAAAAGCACACTGTTTTCTCTCTCCCCAGGAGCTGTGTGAGTTAATTAATTCATCTGTTAAATCTATGTTACACTCATTTTCTGGAAGAGAAAGGAGAGATAAATCTAGAAATAGCTTCAAAACTGGGCTGAGGGAAAGGTTCTTTTTATAAAGTAGCTTCTTTCTTCCATACCCAAATATAAAACAAGGGAAGCCCTGATCTCATTTAAAAATGTGTATGTTCTCAGAATCCTTCAGTGCACATCTGAAAATGCTGTTGAATATGAGAGCAATGTGTATCCAAATATTTAAAGCTTTTTCTGTCCCTCTTAAGAAAAATCTACACGTAAATTGTTCCGTCCCACATTGAAGAATAGGATAAACTAAAATCTTTTTCTAACTATGCTTCTGAAGTCAGTTCTTTTACTTGTATTTCATGTAAAATTAAGGAAGAATTTCCTTAGTTCTGAGTAAAAGCAAAAGGCATCTCTGGTGATACAGTGTAGCATTAGAAAATTCCTCTTCCAGCAGAGCTTGTTTAACATCTGAGTTTTTAGGATTAGAACATACCATCGAAGAATACCTTGAATGATCCTAGTATATGCACCTAGAGACTCAAGGTACATTATAAAATTCTATATTCCATTAACTTGTGCATAATTTGCAATCCAGGAATTTATAAGAATATCATGGTATCAATGGATTGATCATGGCTTTGTGTGTGTGGAGGTGGGGAGGAAATATGGGGTTGAGGGTGAGAAAGAGGAGAAAGACCTTCAGAGTTAAAGGTGATTGTATCTAATTAGGTGATGATAACAAGTTCAACCAGACATTTAAACATATCTAAGTGGGATGATAGAAATCCCCCCAAAAAGTTACGCACACACACATATATATATAGAATACAGATTTCAGATAATGCTTATATCTAAGATATGAGGAGGATGCCTAAAGTTTGGAGTCTTCTGTTACATCCGCTATCTTTTATTGTAAAAAAATATGAGGCATAGTGTTAATATTTTTCTTTTTCTGTTGTTGTTAACATTTTTCAAACATGACTATTACAACAGTCAGTAGCAGTACAGAAGTACATAGCATTATATTATTCTCCGTACTTTTCTGAAAGTTTAAAAATTTTTGAAAAATGTGTCATATTTTGAAATTTTGTAATGGAAGAATTGAGCCAAGGTACCTGTGAATTCTGTTTACATCTCAAAATAATAGTTTTTATAATTTTTGGAGCAGAAGGTCAGATATATTTGAATCTTACAGAAAAGTGGCTGCTCCACAATTGTTGGCATGACCAACTGGGGTAAGGGAAGTAGAGTTGAATTGCAGTGCACACTCAATCCATATACCACTTGTAATCTGAGAATTAGGAAAAGGAAAAAGGGAAAATCAGATGGAAAAAACTACTCTACAAAATGTCTTCTTGTCCAGAAATTAAATTTATCCTGAAGTGACTTCTTCTCAAGGATATCCCACTTTTTTTTCTTATTCCTATGGCTAGTATTGGTGATAACCTAATGAAGAAATCAATAAAAAAAAAATCTACTTTTTTTCCAAGTTGATGCAAGCTATGTTAAAGTCCTGCATAAGAAATTTAAAAAGAGAGAAAAAGAAAATCAGAATGCACTGAAAAGTGAATAACAGAAAATGCAAAGTATCCTTATTGGTACTAAGAAAAGATAAACAGGGCTAATTAACATTTATGCAACTACTTTTTCTTTGCATATATATACATATAGCCATTGTAATATCATTTTTTAAAAAGGCAGAAAATAATTGAACATACCACAATTTATGAAGCAATCAAATGTAAAATATCAAAACCAATTTTTAAATAAAGGTAAGAATATTTTGTTTGCTTATTCAATTTTGTTCTTGGACTTTACCAGAGGTCATTGTTAGAGGTCCAGCTTAGGATCTGAACTAACCTTCCTCGCAGGTGTAGCACTTACTAGGTTCAGGAAGCATGGGAACAGCCACATATGCTATTTTCTTTCTTGAAAGAATAGAACTGCAGGAAATTACTGTTGTTTTCTGGAGTTAGTGTGTAGACTTTGGGAGGATGGAAAAACGTACAAAAATAATGCATGCTTCTTGTAATAATTCAAATAATATGGAGGTGTTGTATAAAGAAAATATTAATATATCCCTTTCCTGCCAAATCCATTCTGTTCTAGTAAACAATGTTATCAGTCCAGTGTGGTGATGTCTTATCCACCTTTTCCTACCCTTTTTATAAACATATACAAACACATTCTCACATACGGTTTTGCCCTATTATTTTTTTTTACAAGCATGGGACCATAACATGTGTATTGCCTTACAAACTTTCTTTTTAGTAATATATAATTTGTTATATATTAACTATAGTAGAGTCCCACAGTTGAGCCAACCAGTCCATTTACTACATTGAACATATGGATAGATGTATGTGTATATGGGAGTATTGTTTTTTTTTTTTTCCTATAGGATATATACACAGAAGTTGGATTGTTGGGTCAAAAAATTATGTTTAATAAATATTTTTCCAAATGTGACTTTTGATATGAGTTACATATAATTAGCGCAATGAAGTAGAGCTTCCCCATTTCTCACTCAATAAGGTAACGGAGTACATGAAGCATGTAAGTTCTCGAGCCTTTATCTCTAGTAAAGGCCTTCTCAAAAGAAGTGTGTGTGAGTGTGTGTGTGTGTGTGTACGAATATACCCAAGTGATATCTCACTGACAAAGGACATCTACAAGTGGTTTTAAGATGCAGGATGTTAAAATCTTAGAAATTCTTAGGTATTCCTTTTGAACTAATAGAAGTATTATTGAGTCCATACCAAGTACGGTTGTCTTTATGACTCTCTGAGGGATTTCCTCTTGGATTGAATTGAATGGTCTTTTTGGCTTCCTATCCTCTCATCCATTGTCCACACTATATACGTAAACTGAGATCAGTTAAAACCCACTTTGGGTCCTAGGACTGATACTTTTCTTGGTCCTACTAGATTAGCTCAGGTGAGGTAGTTTCTAGTCAAACTTACCTAGTGCTGTTCCGCTCCATGTTCTGTTGTTGTTGTTTTTCCTTTTATATAACATATAGGTATTATTAAAAATTTAAAATTTTAAATAAGAGCTTATTCTAGCAGAGCATAAATGTATATTGGGAAGGATTCAGCAGATACCTCAGGGACCAACCAGGTAGGGAAAACAGTGATGGAATAAGATATTAAAGCAAAAAGTACACCTCCCACTCTCAGAGCTCCCACTGTGACAGCATGTGTGGGAGAAGTTTCTTTTTTACCAAGACAGCTGGTAGAAGAAAAAGGTCCCCAAACACACTATCTGAATCATCCAGGAGGCTTTATTAATATGGATATCGTCAAGCCCTATTCCAAAAAATCTTTTTAGCAGGTCTGGGATAGGACCCAGGAAGCTGAGTTAGTTTAAAAAAAAAAAAATTTCAGATACTTTGAATACATAGCCAGGTATAGAAACAAATGACATGTTGTCTACACAAAACTCCATTTTTAAAGCCTTTGTTTTCTTTAGAGAATTATTTTTCCGGTAGAGAATGTATCATTCTGGAACAGCATACTATGGCTTTCTCCTATAGAGGTAGCTATTTTTTTTTTTTGAGATCTTATTTATTTATTTGAGAGAGAGAGAGAGCGAGAGAGAAGCAAAAGAGAGCATGAGCTTGGGGAGAGGCAGATGGAGAGGGAGAGTCAGACTCCCCACTGAGCAGGGAACCCCCCCCCCTCCATGTAAGGCTTGATCCCAGGGCTCTGGGATCATGACCTGAGCCAAAGGCAGAGTCTTAACTGACTGAGCCACCCAGATGCCCCTGGAGGTAGCTATTTTGACTTGCATAGTTGCTTACAGAAAATTCTGAGCTACTGAAAGCCAGAAGATAGAAGACAACATAGCATCATCTTTCCTTCATGCTAGAGGAGGCATTCCTGGATACGATATGTCACCATCTAATCAGGACTGTATTTTTCCCAACTTCAAAGAGATATAGCACTTTTTCCTAACTTCTGGACAGCCATTTCTTCTGAAGTCTTCAAGTTGAGAATTCTTCAGAATCCTCCAGAAACCGCTGACTTCAGAAGTAAAGTCAAGGTGAAGCTACCCAACTAATTTTCTTTTCTTTTTCTTTTTTAAGATTTTATTTATTTATTCACGAGAGACACAGAGAGAGGGGCAGAGCCACAGGCAGAGGGAGGAACAGGCTCCCTGCAGGAAGCCCAATGCGGGACTCGATCCCCAGACAGGGATCATACCCTGAGCAAAAGGCGGATGCTCAACCACTGAACCATGCAGGTGTCCCTACTCAGCTAATTTTCTGATTTTTCAATACCTATTTCTGTCCCTTTAATCTACTACCAATTTTGCCTATCATTCCTGTTCATCTCATGAAGGAGGAAGTGTTACTGGATGAAAAGTTTTCAACATTCATCCATGATTGTACTGTAACAAGAAGAGACTATCTTTTCTTTTTATAGGTGGGAAGCAAATGTGAGGATAGGACACCTTTTGCTACCAGATGGGTAACAACTACTGATGTTGGATTCTTCTGTTTCTGTGTGGTTGTTGAGATCCCACAAGGAATATAGCGATGGATCTCCTCTGAGGGAAGTAGACATTCACAGCTGTCAGTTATGTTAAGAAGTGGGGCCAGGGACAACAAATAAGGAAATGGTAGGCAGGCCAACTTTAGTCTAGAAGGAAGCCTAGGATGAGAAGGTTCTCTGAATCTTCTCAGACTTGAACAGGAGATGATTACAGGAGTTCCTAGATGAGGGAAAGAGGACCTCGATGGAACCAAGCAGAGGTGAAAGCTTGTAGCTGGCCAGGGAAGAGCCTATGGCCTGGCATGGAAATGCCATGCAGTTTTTCTTGGGAAGAGTCAGGGACTATATATGATCAGTCCTATGGGTAGAGAGCCACTTTTGTATCTCAGATTTGTAATTCTCTTCATTAACTTTGAACTTTTACCAAAGCCTTGATAAAGTTTACAGACTATTCTTAGATATGTAGGGGGTGAGGGAGCAGGGGAGGAATAAGCTTGCATTATCCAGGATTTTCTGGGTTACAAGTGACAGGAAATAACTCATACTCACTTAAGGTCATTTATAAATTAACCTAAAGGCCATTTCTTGGCTCACAAAACTATAAAGTCAAGAAGGCAGCTGGCTTAATTCCTGTGCTGGATCTAGAAATGAAGATGGTGTCACTGGAGCTCTCCCTCTATCTGTTTCTTGGCTCTGTTTCTTTTTCCCATGATGGCTGCATTGTCTCCCTCCTGCTCAAGCCTATTTCATGATGGCAGATGTTACCCATTGGCAGCCCTGAGTCTCAGTCCATCACTAGTCCTTATTTATTTATTTATTTATTTATTTATTTATTTATTTATTTTTATTGGCAACCAAGCATTTCAATCTTACTTCTGGGAAAAAGAAAAAAAAAAGCATTCTTCCATATTCTAGGTTCTTTATGCTTCAGATGAGAAAGACCAGAAAAGGAAATGGAGCTTCTGAATTAAAAAAAAAAAAAAAGAAATCACAAATACGACCAACTGCCTTCTTTATGAATTAGATAGAGATCAGTTCATTTCTTTTACAATCTAGGTAAAAGACTGCAAGTGTTATCAGACATATTATCACTGAAAATTATGCTATCATCTCAACTTCTGAAAATAAAATCGAAATTAACTTTTGTTAATTTTAAGGTAATCATCATAACAATGGGAATATGGTCAGGCTAATTATAAGAATGAAAAAAATTTTTTAATTTTTTAATTAAGTTTAATTTAAATAAAAAAATAGTGAGATGAAACTGAGATACATTTAGATCTTGAAAAGAGGTAAATCTGTTTCATATACATAAGGCACCATTTCTGTTTTTCTCTCAGAAGTCAGGTTTTTTTAGCTTCTGAGACCCCTTTCCCTCTGCAAAGTGTGATAATCAAGAGGAAAATGAAATCACTATGGAAATAGGATTATTATTCCTGTTATGGGGCCTCCTATCCTTCAGGCATCATAATTTCTTGTGGAGGAATTTAGGATGAACACCACTGGCCTCTTCCTGCCCCTCCCTTACTCTTGACCAGGGGAAAAGAGACTGGACACAGGGGGCTCAGAGCTTCTGGGTCTACTCATCAGACCACTGAGTCTGTGCTCCACCAGGGTTCTAGAGCCTGCTACTCCAGGGCAGCCCTGCAGATGCCCGGCTTTGTCAGGAACTGTTGGGCATGTCTGTTTAGTGCTGGAATATACTGTTACAAACCCTTTGGACTGCAGACCTAAAGTCTTATTGTCTAGCTTATCAGTAACAAAAGAGATGATTTGACCACCAAGTGTCTGACTCTTGGCCCTATACCCCAGTTCTGCTTCAGAATTCACATAGGAAGGAGAAAAACCCTAGGTATCAATCCCCCTAAAACTTCAACATCATTATTATAATGAACCACAGTAAAAATCATAAAATGAAGGACCGTGTCTTCTAAAGTTGTTTTTCACAGTAGCAAGTACATGAACACATACAAATGGTGTTTGAATGTGTTGTTTCCAACACTGAATTGGAACAGATGCCAAATAGTTTTCTTCTGTATGGAGCCAAAAGAAGGAAGTAATTCAGGCTAAAATCCAACGTACATTTCCAGCTCACTTGGGACCCTAGAGCGGCACCATGACAATCAACAACTTTACCACTAACTTTCTGCTTTACTAACACTTTTGCCTTTATTTTCCTGAATAGTTTGTAATTTGACCAATGCAAAAAAAAAAAAAAATCCACATTTTTCCTTTTGGTTTATTCTTTTTGTTGTTGTTGTTGTTTTATTCTAAATCCCCACTTCGATCTGTAGATGCCAGTTCTGTGCTTATAAGGAGAAAGAATGTATTCCATTTTACAAATTGTACCATTCCTTGAATCCCTTATGTCCCACTCTTCTCAGTTCCTTGTTATGTGGTTTGCTTTGCAATTGAAATGAAAATGCCACATCCTCTAGATTTTTGGGTGTGATCCAGAATTGCTTTCAAGGATCCCTCTGGTCTTTTGGCAAAGGGAAATCTCAGTAGATTAGGTGATTGAAATAACATGACCCCAAGAGAAGTGGACACGAAGCAGCATGCTTAGATGCTGAAGTGAACTTGTTTAGTTACTTAGGAAACAATAAAATTAAAAAGGAGCAATTACACATAAGAGCTACTCCTCCCATTTGTTTTAGATTGATTTTCTTTGTTTTTCCTAGTTGCTTAGACTCTTTCCACTTTTAAGTCAACTCAGAATTCTAGACTCTGATAATGGGAAAAGGCTTTTAATTCATCACCTCCAGCCCTTAGCTGGTCTCTACGTGCGTGGACACAGACAATTCAGGTGTACAAGCACATAGCATCACATATGAGGCAGGCCGGGAAACAAACCCACGTCCAAGCCTCCTTTTTATTCCTGTGTGTTAGTTTTCTCAGAAACACATGGCTCTGAGAATTTACAAAAGATCTTTGAGGAGTTGGACGTTTTGGTTCCTTCGCTTCAGCTAGAAAGAAGAATATAGAAAGAGGAGCAGAGTCTGAGTAAATTTCCTCCCTCTCATTGTCCTGACTCAAAGTGCACACCAGTTTGCTTCCAGAAAGAACTTAGCACAATTAAGTTTACCAAAAACAGAAGCTTCAGGATGCAAGCTTTCCCTCCAGCATTTCCCACTCCCCATTACTTCCTTCCCACTAACTCTCTACCTCCGGATATTTTTTCTTCTCTAACAACAAGAGCTTGTGATAGCTGATGAGTGGGGAGCTGGGGAAGTTCACTCATCCAGTCTCGAGAACTGAAGAGCTACCGGTGAGTCTCCAGTGCCTTTGGAACTTAATGGCCTCATGTAGCCAGCTATTTATGGTTGAGGTGTTATTTGTTCCTACTTATTTCATGCACTTGCTTCACCATGTTTTGAGTGTCCTCTTCTCCTCTGTGCTTGTTAATACCCCACATCCCACAAGCGTGGATGTAGGTTTGCTAGATGGACGCAGTCCATGCTGATGGCGATGGAAACGCAACACCGTCTCAATTCCAAGTCCCACATCAGGCTCCACAATCCAGCAGGGTAGACTTTCTTTTTTGTGTTTTTTTCTACTTTAAGTTGGCTACAGAAGTCTACTTTAAGTGGCTACTCACACTTGACCCAGGAGCCATTTGTTACTCAAGAACAGTGGTTTTTAAACAGAGGGTGAATCAGTTTTGAAAATCCTAGGTTTCTGAAACTCAGGTACTGGGTTGTGACCTCTGTGACCAAAGAGCATTCCACTGTCAGCTGGAGTTGCCCTTTCAGATTGCACAAATCTCCCCCAATGATTCCCATGTAAATTCCTGGCCAGATAAAGGCAGCAAGCGCATAGTCCTTACCGTCTGCTACTAGCTGGTTTGCCTCCAGTTTTCCTGGCCTGTGAGCACTTCTGCTTCTGCTCACTTCTTGTGATGAACAATGTGCACACACACACACACACTCACACACACATATACATGCATGCATACTTCCCTGGAAACACAGTTGTACCATTTGCTTCTCTCTCAGGCTGGTCAGTGATAAGAACCATATTCGAAAGCCAAATAGAACAAAGCTAACCTCCTTCATGGCTAACACACAAGATGCTATTTAGAAAAACCTTGACCCAATCACCACCGGCTCTGTTGAATAGGGATCCCTGATGTGGCCAGTGATCAAATTCACTTCCTCGTTAAGAGCATGAGGATAAGTTAAGACAGAGCCTCCTTTGTTTGAAAGAGGCCGTGTGAACTCCGCCACGAGTCCCCAGACACCCCTAAGTCCTCTGTTCTGAACATGTAATTAATTCCTAAGAAACCAGGTACCACAGCAGCCGTGGCTTGACAGTGGGTTCATTCAGCACCGGCCAGATGTGAAAGGCTTTCCAAGGGAGCAAAGGCGCGACTATTGCCCAGGGAAGCAGGAGCCCGGGAGCCTCTGGTCTGTGGCCCTACCCGCCCCCCACCATGCCATTTCTAATGTACTTCAACTCCCTCTTAACAATCACAGAGGTTTTGGCAAAACCAAAGTGTATTGATTAACCTAGAGCAGGTAAGAGGTCCCTATTTGCGGTCTTAGAGTTTTCAACCTAAGATAACTTAAAAACCACCTGCTAGGAAATCCCTGTCAATTGGATATTGCTACTTTTCATGCTCTTTTGCAAAGACAAGTGAAGAGCTGTTTCAGGGATTAAAGGAAAAAAAACCATTAAAAAAATAAAATAAAACCCAAACATTTGTAGTTTCTGTTCAGAGAGTTTGTTTTATGGACGGGAGTGACACAAAGTTCCCCTGGGAGGACTCCATCAGGGCATTGCTGGATTCAGTTCTGTTCAACCTCTATCATCAATTTGGAAGAGGTAGAGAATGTCTTTTTTAATATTTTGCAATGACACAAAGCTGGAAGATACACTAAATGCAGGAAGCTAATTCAAGGTGAAAAATAATCATCTTGACATCAAAGTCGATAATACAGGGATGCCTGGGGGACGGACTCAGCAGTTGAGCACCTGCCTTGGGCTCAGGGCAGGATCCTGGGGTCCTGGAATTGACTCCCGCATCGGGCTCCCTGCAGGGAGCCTGCTTCTCCCTCTGCCTGTGTCTCCGCTTCTCTCTGTGTCTCTTATGAATAGATAAATGAAATCTTAAAAAAATCAATAATACAGAATTCATCAACAATAAATATGAAAACTTACAATCAGTTTTGAAAAGTCAACTATGCAAAAAAAAAAAAAAAAAACCCAGGATAGA
Organism: Canis lupus dingo; assembly: GCF_003254725.2. Taxonomy (NCBI): domain Eukaryota; kingdom Metazoa; phylum Chordata; class Mammalia; order Carnivora; family Canidae; genus Canis; species Canis lupus. The sequence goes on along the minus strand of NC_064245.1, from coordinate 24,742,827 downwards.
TGAAGCTGTGCTTCTTCAAATTCATATAGGAAAAAAAAATCTGAAGAGTTTTACCTAATCGTAAATTCACGAAGAACTGGCAATATGGTTTGTCTATTAAAATATCTAACATGGTTTTGGGCTGTGTGAATAAAAGGTCATTTGTCCATTAGACATTTTGTATTCTCGCCTAGCCAGAGCCCGTCTGCAATATTAGATTAACCTCTGGACACTGCATTTTAAAAGGGACATGGATTGTCCAGAAAGTACAAATGGCAAAGAATCTGGAAACATCTTCAGGTAGTGTTAAATAAGATGCGTAGACATCTTCTAATATAGCCTCCTGAGCGGTGTGCGAATATACTGTGCAGCATCCATGCCTGATGGTCATTTGTCTTTGGCTAGAATATATCTAATTATAAGGAGCTCATTATTCTGCATTGTTAGGCAGTTCCCATTTTTAAAGTATTTTCTAACTCTGCCATCTGTTATTGCACTCTTCAAACCGAGGTTATTAGTAACCTAGTTCTCTTGACAATCCATTATAGATTTGAAAGCCTATTAGAACTATTTCAGAGGATTTCAAGACATTATTTCTTTCCCTCAAAAAATAAATCAATGTATGAGGAAAACGTATCAATATGATAATGAGCAAAGATGTTCATCAAGTATTTAAAATGCCATGGTAGGTACAGACCGTAATTCTCAGAGGTTGTTACAATTTGGGGAGACAATAAAAAATTTCTTTAAAATTTCATCAATTCTCATGTTTTGTCATTTGAGAGCCTGTGCTGAGCTTTAAACATAGTCAGCAAATTTATCCAATGAAACAATCTTGGATTACTACAGGATTCTCCTCAGAGTCCATCTTCACTCTAGCTAATTTCGCGACTCAAGAGAGCTGAAGCTGGTAGTTTGGGAATGAACTGATTATTGTCTGTAGGGATCCTTAAAATACAAATCCTGACTGATGAAGAGTTAATTTACCATTTAAAAAGCCTCTAATTACCCTTTACTCCACAATACACCTACCACAAAAAGGTGAAGAAAAACCTATAGAAGATAATGAGTTTTCATGTTACACCATGTTCTTAATTATTTAAAGACTATTGAGAGAGAGAGTGAGAAAAAGTGAGAAAGAAAAAGATATAGATTGAGATTAAATCACATAAGGAGGAAAGAATGGGCAACAGACAGGAGCTAAAGGACTCAGAATTTGAAGCAACACTAATACACCCCTAAGGATCAATACTGAGCTTATTACAAAAGCTCACAAATTGACCCTTATCTGTTTAATTTTGCATCTGCCTCTGACACAGTGATCTGAAAGGCAGCCCCAAGTCCTTGGACTTAACTCTCAAGAGGTAATTTGTTATCCAGCACTTACGATCCTTTGCATAGCACCTGATTGTTCTAAGGATCTTCAGTCTATCTCTAGCAATAGTAGGAAATATTTCCTTGGCTTCCAAATTCAAGGAGACTAGTATATAGAAATTCTGTTGCTCTTAATTTTTGCTAAATCTTAACTGGCAGGAGGCAAATTTCTGGTTTCCTTAGGGTCCATTTGAGAACTGAGGATGTCCCCATATATGAAAGGGGCTTTTGGGGGATCATAAAGGGGAAAGAAAGGAAAAGAGAAAGGGAACCACATGGAGACCTCATACCACTTGGGTGGGGGCGCTGACAGGCAGTAGCTGAAGGGGAGTTTGTGGTTATTGCCCTGTTAACAGGTCCCTCTGGAAATCCATCACTGGAGGGGAGTCCTGAAGTGAGGTGTGGGAATTGGAAAAAGGGAAAACAGGAAATGCGCACCAATAATAAAAAGTCGACTTTTTAATGAAAAACATATCTATAACGTCCAATGTTTCAGCCACAAGAGATGTAAAATTCTTGGAAACATTTATTAGTGAGAGGAGTGAGCCACAGTTTAGGTTCCTTATAATGATCTCTTTTTCCTCTTCAAAGGGAAGAATAAGGAGAGAATGCATAGAATGAAAAATTTTATCCATAAATATATAATATCATATGAAATATATTTCAAGGCATGGTACAGAATTCATATCCTCGATACTTACAATGCTGCAGTTAATTAGGCTAGCCTACGTGGGAAAAAATGAAAAATGAGAGAACAATGAAATGAAACAGATGCCAAAGGATCCTGGAATGAGAACAAAGACGAGGAAATGAGACAATTGGCAGCCACAGAGAAGCAATCCATCGGCAGATTTCAGGGAGAAACTTATGGATGATAACTCAGGAATATTTACTCGACATATATTTTGCTTAGGACTGTGTTAAATAAGTAAAGAAAAACTATCTAAAAATACATCCAAATAGGTAAGAAGCTAAGGAACAAAATAAAGCCATTTGTTTTCACTAATGAATGCATACAAAGATAAAATAGGCATAGGCATAGAAGAATTTAGAAATGACATAACCTTTTAGGGTTTTGAATTACATTTCAGATAATATGATCATTCAGAAATTAGAGATACTCTTCCTTTCTTTCCTTGTCAATCTGAAGAAGACAGGGGGCCTTTGTTACGTTCTCTGGCATACACACCACATAACATGGGGAACATCCTGTGTGACTTAGAAGAAATAACCTCCCGGTGTCACTAGCCCCTAGTCTACAAAATGACACTAAGAATACTTAGTCATCTTAAGCATGGCCTTTGGGGTCAACTGGATACTAAAATGGTTATAAGAGAGTTTAAGCTCCCTATACATGTTAAATAGCAATTATTGAACGACCTTAATTTCATGTTCTTTTCTCCCATTTATATCTCACCAGTTTAAAGAAAAGTGGCAGAAAGTTTCCCCATATTGGAAGTGCTAGAGTGACTAGAGGAAATGAGTCATCAAGATAATTTATGATCCTTCCCATAATTTGCAATGCACGGAGCATAGTAATCCTTTGTTATCCAGGCCACTCAGTGACCAAACTCTAGGACCTTGATGGAATATAATTAAAATAGGATTTCTGTAGACTCCAGTCTCTGCTTCATACCCCAAAATAGTTTTACCTCATTGCAATATACACACATTTAATAATATTTGCTGTCTTTTACTTTTCTAATATGTGATCACATCAAGCTAGTCTTAGTAAGAAATTCCTTTTTAAATGAGTAAAATTAAGTTCTCAGTTTCTAGGAACTTATAACCTATAGGAGAAAAAGAACAGACCCAAAGAGCTGGACTACCCAGGAAAATATGCTAAGAATCATCAGAGAGATTGGAAGTATCAGGAGAGAGAGTTAATTTTCAAACCAGGGATTTTTATTTAGTTGTTTTTTTTTTAATTTTACCATTTTAACAAATTTTTAATTTAAATCCAATTTGCCAACATATAATACATTATTAGTTTCAGATGTAGAGATGAAATTCTTCAGTTGCATATAACACCCAGTGCTCATCACATCATGTGCCCTCCGTAGTGCCCCTCACCCAATTACCCCATGGCCTTACCCACCTCCCCTCCAGCAACCCTCAGGTTGTTTCCCAGAGGTAAGAGTCTCGTGGTTTGTCTCCTTCTCTGATTTCATTCCATTCAGTTTTCCCTCCCTTCCTCTATGATCCTCTCTGCTGTTTCTTATATTCCACATAAGTTAAACCATATAATTATCTTTCTCTGATTGACTTATTTCACTCAGCATAATACCTTCCAGTTCCATCCACATCAATGTAAAAGATTTTATTTATTTATTCATGAGAGGCACAGAGGCAGAGACATAGGCAGAGGGAGAAGCAGGCTCCCTGTAAGGAGCCCGATATGGGACTCGATCCCTATCCCGGGATGGCGCTCTGAGCCAAAGGTGGAGCTCAACCGCTGATGGTATTCATCCCTTCTGATGACTGAGTAATATTCCAGTGTGTGTGTGTGTGTGTGTGTGTGTGTGTGTGTGTGTGTCTGTGCCATATTTTCTTTATTCATTTATCTGTCAATGGACATCTTGGCTCTTTCCATATTTTGGCTATTGTGGGCATTGCTGCTATGAGCATTGGGGTGCAGGTGCCCCTTCAGATCACTACATTTGTATCCTTGGGGTTAATAATTAGCAGTGCAGTTGCTGGTTCATGGCGTAGCTCTATTTTTAACTTCTTGAGGAACCTCCATAATGTTCTCCAGAGTGGCTGTACCAGCTTGAATTCCCACAAAAGTGTAAGAAGATTCCCCTTTCTCCATCTCCTCACCAGAATTTGTTGTTTCCTTATTAATTTTAGCCATTCTGATCGGTGTGAGATGGTTTATTGATTTGTATTTCCCTGATGCCAACTGATGTTAAGCATTTTTTCATGTGCCTGTTGGCCATTTTCATTTTTTTTTGTTTTGTTTTGTTTTAACTTTCAAAGCTTCTGAATCAATATAGAAAATTTTCTAATGAGGTATGGTTTTTAAAACTCTACTTATTTTTTAGAATCTTGATATCCAGGGAGCCAAAAGGATATTCTTCAGCTCATTCCCAGGATGGGGAATTATTCAATGACTTAAGAAATCTAAGAGTTGGGTACAGCCTTATAATTTTAAAAGTAGTTTTATATTTTCTATATATTTGTAAAATTTCACTTTCTCAATGCATTTCTAGATACAGCTCATATTACCTTGAATATTCTCTCACCCCCTGAAATGTGATTTAGCCTGATTGGTATTGGGGGGTGTCCTCCAGGCCCAGAGCAAGGATAGCCTTTCACATCCTGTCTTCTTGTTAATACCCCATCACAAAGCACTTATCCTTAATACTTCAGAAAATTGGGCAAGTCCTGGCCTTTTGTCTCCCACGTTATTTATCACATAGATGCAGCCCATTGACAATTCCAGATACCACACATGAGAAAAGGAATTTTTAAAGTAACACATCAACCTCTCTGTGTGCAATAGGAAACTCCATTCTGTGTGAGAATATTTGCTGAGTCAAACTCTGGTTGGGTGAAAATATTTTGTTGGGTGAAACTCAACCCTTTAAAAAGTCATCTGACTCACTCCATGAAAAACACATATTAGACGTTGTTAAGTCTTGGTTGTGCTAATCCATTATCTGTCCTTCTGGAGACCCTTAGACCACATATCTGCACATGTGTACATGCATGTGTACACCACACAGATTTGTGTCACTTGAGGTCATCTCTCTTTTTTTTTTTTTTTGAGTGTCTGACTCTTTCTTTTTTTTTTAATTTATTTTTTATTGGTGTTCAATTTACCAACATACAGAATAACCCCAGTGCCCGTCACCCATTCACTCCCACCCCCCGCCCTCCTCCCCTTCTACCACCCCTAGTTCGTTTCCCAGAGTTAGGAGTCTTTATGTTCTGTCTCCCTTTCTGATATTTCCCACACATTTCTTCTCCCTTCCCTTATATTCCCTTTCACTATTATTTATATTCCCCAAATGAATGAGAACATATAATGTTTGTCCTTCTCCGACTAACTTACTTCACTCAGCATAATACCCTCCAGTTCCATCCACGTTGAAGCAAATGGTGGGTATTTGTCATTTCTAATAGCTGAGTAATATTCCATTGTATACATAAACCACATCTTTTTTATCCACTCATCTTTCGATGGACACCGAGGCTCCTTCCACAGCTTGGCTATTTGTGGCCATTGCTGCTATAAACATCGGGGTGCAGGTGTCCCTGCGTTTCATTGCATCTGTATCTTTGGGGTAAATCCCCAACAGTGCAATTGCTGGGTGGTAGGGCAGGTCTATTTTTAACTCTTTGAGGAACCTCCACACAGTTTTCCAGAGTGGCTGCACCACTTCACATTCCCACCAACAGTGTAAGAGGGTTCCCTTTTCTCCGCATCTTCTCCAACATTTGTGGTTTCCTGCCTTGTTAATTTTCCCCATTCTCACTGGTGTGAGGTGGTATCTCATTGTGGTTCTGATTTGTATTTCCCTGATGGCAAGTGATGCAGAGCATTTTCTCATGTGCATGTTGGCCATGTCTATGTCTTCTTGAGGTCATTTCTCAATTGGAATATTAAATGCATTTTCCAATGGTTGAGTATTTATCAAATTATGTAAAACCATAAAAATGTAAAATGTTTTCTTCCATTTCTGGACAGTAAGCTCCAATTTTTGGTTTAGAAAACATGAAATGATGCTATGCTAACCCACCATGAGTACAGCATATACTTTTTGCAATTTCCTAGTGATAATTGATATAACTTAATCATCTGTGAATAATAAATAAAATTTTAAGATCCCTGGCTAGATTTTGTGTGATGACCTGATTGAGTATAGGCTGGCAGCACAGGCAGTAAGATAATTCATCCAAGGCAGAACAAAGGAGAAAGAAGTGTATTGAATACACTGCAGGGGAGCAGGGGGCATGACAGCAAAGGAGAGAGATGTCTGTCAGGAGACAGTGGGGGTGGGTGCTATAGATAGAGGGGAGAGTGAAGAAGTATGGGAATGTATAGAATTTTCCTTTCTTGGTACCTGTGCCCAGTTGTAAGTAGCCCATGGGTCCACTAGGGCTTGCAGATATTTTGAGGTGAGTCACCTAATAAATCTATTTGCATTCAGCCTGGTGGCCACTGTGGGCCCTTTTGCCTTACTCAGGTTTCCATTGCTCAAACTCGGTGCCTAACAATGTTGTCTACATTCCCCCACAGCAGATCAGCAATGACAGATTTTCAGCATTTGGGCAGAAGTCTCATCTTCAGTAGCTGTTTCATGCTGGACAGGGTGGGGCTCACAGTCCCTACTTAAACTTGTTGGTCCATCAGGGATTCTGTGTAGTTACAGACCAGAGCATGGTATTACATCAATGTGCCAATAGGCAATTTGAGTGAAATTCCCTGGTGGCCAGGTCTGTGGGATTTAGGGGGAGTGGACCTTCCGGTGGTGTGGACTACAATCCTTGTTGAACCATCACTCATATATGGAATTTTTGGATTCACTCAGATACATGGGAATATATTTTGTCTATAGATCGAGATGGTTGCCAGATCCATAGGAATAAAGGAAGAAAGCGGAATAATCTGAGAGAGGCAAGGTGGCTGAAAGTCAGCCAGCATCAGGAAGGGGTCCCAACAAAGTCCATAAGGTATACGGATTTGCCCTGGATGAGCTGCAGATGGAGTGAGAGAGGAAAGGAAGGGGTCCTTCGCCTTCACAGGCATGGGTAGTCAGACTTGATCACCCTCATACCGTCAGACCTCACCATGGAGACAACTTGGCCAGAGATCTTCAGTTGTCTGAGGGGTACTAGTATTAGACTGCCGAAGAGCAAAAAATAGAAAGAGAGAGGGAGGGATCCCTCTTTAGGGCAAGAGGGGAAATCGCTCACCCTTTTGTGCAAGGATGGTCCAGCAGATTCTCCTGAGGATTTCGGATCTTCTTCAAGGAATAACTTTGGCTGAAGGTCATCAGTCTCCCAAGGAATACTAGAGTCAGTCCACCAAGGGAATGTCCCAAGAAACTCCCAGAGAGTCCAAGGAGAGTCTTGGCCCAATACAGATTCCCTGTACAGGCCACCAAATATAAGGTGGTTGTCCGGTAGAAGCCAATGGTGCAGGCAGTGAAAGAAGTTACCCAAGACAAAACAAAGAAGATAGAAGTTTACTGAATACACTGCAGGGGAGCAGTGCTCAGGACAGGAAAGGAGAGACTGTCAGCAAGGTGGAAGTGGGGGCGGGGGCAGTAGTTAAGGGGGGAGTGAGGAGGTATGGGAACATAGGAAATTCTCCTTTTGGAGTACCTGTGCCCGGTTGTAAGTAGCCCATTCATCAGCTAGAGCCTATGGATATTTTGAGGTGGGTCACCTGATGGGCCTGTTTGCATTCAACCCAGTGATCACTGTGGACCCTTTTACCTTACTCAGGTTTTTATTGTTCACTTCTGCTGCCTAAAAGCAGCCTCTACAAATCTTGTAACATATATCTATTGCAGAGGATTGGAACTGAGTTATGGCCACTACGGGGATTAGTAAGGGGCAAAGAGGAATATATACTCTCCTAAGATGATGTACTGAATAACTGGGAAAGAGTAAGATGCATGTAAATCCCATATAGGACAGAGATTCTGAAAGAATCAATGGAATCATGATATTGTACCTTTGCTTCTCCATTTCTCAGATATTTATAATCTCTTTTCAATAAATCCTTTTCCAAAATTTCATTCTCTGAAGGGATACAATTTGTGCCCCTGTGTGAGGCTTCCCACATTTAGCAATCCTGTTTAGAAAGATTTCTGCAACACATGGGCCTGATTTTTAAGTTGTGTGTAAGTAGTAAAAGAATCGTTAATTAGCCAGGGTGGTTAATAAACATAGAAACACTTAGACCTGATAATTCAGGTCTTTAATGATTCATTAGTCAAATTAACAATTAATCAATAATTATTTCCTTACTTAAAGTGTGAAGTGGGGTGGAAGAAGCAGAATTAATCTTTTTTAAATAGTCTACTATGAGTTATGCATTTTACACACAGTATCTTACTTCCACTTCATGACAAATGCTATTTGTAGCCCCATTTTGCTAATGAGAAGGAAATGGAGATGCAAAAGAAATTAATAACTAGCCTGAGGTCACAGAGTTAATAGTCAGCAGAGCTGGAACTTGAATTTTGGTGGGTTGCAAAGTCCAGGCTCTTTTTAAAACACTAAGTTGCCTCCCTTTTATCCCTGTTGAGTTGATATTGCCCGAATGAACAATGGTAAACCAAAGACATAAAACCAAGGAAAGGTGGGGGGTGAAAATATCCCTGTATGATCCACATTTATTTTGTTCCTTCCTGGCAGCTCAAATAACCATAGAATCCCTGGTGATCGTAAGCATTTGAAGATGAATGCATGAGGTATGGAAAGTACTTGGACTGAAGAGTCAACTGGTCAACTAATCATTCCAGCATGTAGTACATAGCAGCCTCTGCTGTACTGTGTGCTCAGAGAAAATGAGATATAAAAGAAAGAAAGTACCACAGCTCCTTTTATTAGAGCGGAAACATAAAAGAGAAGGTTAAGCAATAACACATATGAGCATTCATTTGCAATTACTTCTCTTCTAACTTAATGTAGGGCCTTGGGTTATACAATAAACTAGCAGTTTGGGCACTTCAAGGCATAATAACTTCCTCTCTTTTCATAGATCAGAGTCAGAGAATAACTCTCCCAAGTCGCACGTCCTTTAAGTCTCTACAATAAGCCTTTTGGTGCTAACCAGTCTGTATTTTTCAACCTTCTAAGTGACCTTCTGACACTTTCCTTCAAAACCTCATGCTTGTGGTTTCCTAAATCTTCCACAAGTCTTTTACTGGGAACTGCTTTCCTTTTCTTTTTTTCTTTTTTTTTTTTTTTTGTTTTCATTTCATATTGCTTCCTCTGATTAATGGTGGTACTAAATTTATGAGTTGGAAATCTTCATAAAGACAATATGCAAATCAGGTATTTGGAATTGGAATAAATTTCCAAAATGGTTATGTATCCAGATGAATCAAAAGAGTACAGTCACTAAATGATCTCTCTGAGCTATGGAACTGAAATACCATTCAACCTATCTCCTGGCATCACTTATAGCATTGTTTTTATCAGGAAAAAAAAATGCATTCCCAGTTCTGTATTTGTTTATTTATACAAGAAATATTAATGGATACCTACTACAGGTCAAGTAGCATGGCTAAAATGCTAAGTGAATAATAGAGCTTCTAGAGCATTCAACCTATTGGTTCAGACAGTCAGTTCAACACATTAACACATGTACCAAAAAAAAAGTGTGAATATGGAAAGTGCAGATGCTGTTGAATACACTGCAGGTGCAGGTAACAACCTAAATGATAAGGATAAACACAAGCAAGCAGGTAAAGGAAGAGACAGATCCCAGGCAGATGAACATGTGTGAAAGATGAAGCAAGAGAATGCATGCGGTTCACTGAAAACACTCAAAAAGTTGAACAACCTGGAACTAGGGTGGAAAGAAGGTTAGTGACAGGGTGGTGGGTTGAAGCTCACAGGGTTCAGAAACCACATGAAAGAGTTTAAACTTTGTCCCAGGGAAGAGGGAGGAATTAAAACAAGTCAGTCACGTGGTCATATAGTCTTCTTAAGACATGCTTGTCAATTTGGGAAGATGTAAATATCTTCTGGAGAGCTTTTTGAAATATAGTTTCTTAGTCCCTTCTATAGAGAGTGTGAACAGTAGCCCTGGAGTGGGGCTTGAGAATTTGCATTTTTCATAAGCGTCTAAGTGATGTAGATGCTTCTGGTCCAGAAACCATACTCTGAGCAGTACTGTTTTATAACATTCACTCCGGCATTCTGCAGAATATGCTGGGAAGGACTGAGACTGAGAACAAAGAGCAATCATGCAATTCAGTTTGTTATTCATTAATTCACTCATTCACTCAACAAGTGTTTATTTTGGAACAGCATATGCCAAATTCCTTTGTAAAATCTAATAAATAGGTAAACTCTATTAGTTGGTAGTGAGTGCTATGAAAAAAACTGAAACAGGACAAAGGGAATAGAGATTGGTGGTGGGAGTGGGGGATGCTATTTTAAATAAGGTGGTCAAAGAAGATCTCCCAGAAAATGTGACTAGAAAGTGGGGATTTGAGTGAAGTGAGGGAGCAAGTACTGGAGAGAGCAAAGGAAATGTTTTTTCAGTCAGAGGATTAACATGTGCAAAGGTCCTAAAGTGGAAGAATGCTTAGTGTTTTGGGGAGGAATAGTAGGAATGTCAGCAAGAATCAAGAAAAGAGATGTGGGTATAAGAGGAGATCAGCCAGGTATGGGAATGAGGATACTTTGGTAAGATTTTGGATTATATTCTGAGAGAATTTAGGGGAGATTAAAGGCTATAGGTGTACAGAGGTGGTTATTTAATGTTTAAACAGAAGGAAACTTGCTTGAAGTAGTCACTGTGAAGAACAAGGACAAGCTGACGCATGTGAAATAGTGGGGATGCGGAGCATGTGGAGGATGAGGTAGTGAATTTAGAGTGTCAATCTCTCTGGTATGATTTTCTCCAGCTGCTCCAGAACAGGTGAAGAGAAGGTGGCAGGGATGGGATCTAGCATATTGCAAGACAGATGATGTGACTTAAAAATGAAAAGCTACAATGATAAGTAACCTGAGCTGATCTCACCATGGAATGACTCAGTTTGTGAGCTAGGTATATTGTAGACATACTTTTCTAGATGAGTTTATTGCTAAATGATTTCTATCTTCTAATTCACTAAATGCTAAAATGAGCATTTAAAGGTTTTTCCTAAATGATATCTAAGAGTATTTTATTTTTGGATGTCACTAGAGTTGGATTCTTGTTGAGATTTGAGTATGAGGTGTCAACATATTAGGCCCACCCATCAAGCAAAGTAATGAACATGTCCCTTTGGGGTTGGAATGCACAAAAGATGGAAAGAATACGGTATCCTATTCTGCTTGGCTAATACTTCAGTCTCCACCACATTGAAAACTGACTGTAAACATCCCCAAAAGCAGATCTCCAAATTTGCATCCAAACATCATCCAAAGGGCAGAAAGATAATGGTTTTGGTTTAAAAGAAACCAGTATCCAATTCCAAAAGAGCTGGAGAAAACAATGATCCCAGCCTCACAATGAGGAGAGGCCTGTGCCAAGTGGCAGGGTGGTGGAAGGCACTGGTTGGTGGCTTGAGAACAGGCTCTGGAATCACACAGGCACACTGTGGCTTCAGTATGGCGAAGCCACAGTGGCTTCTCTAGATCTTGATTTTCTCATCCCTTAAAATAAAGGTGGTGATACCTGGATTATAGTGTGGTTACAAACAGCAACATGTAAATTGCCTGATGCTCTCAGAGTACCTAGTTCATTTTAAAGCTGTGTTCATGTTAGCCACTGTTATTTTTGTTGTTTTGATTAACAAAGAATTTAAAAACCGATGAAGCAAATGAATAGGAATTTGAATGAAAGATTTCAGAGAAATAACCGACAAGGTGATTGAGACATGGATGAGGACATTTATAATATCAAATTGTGAAAGAACATATTCAGAACTTATTTAACATTGTAGAACTTTGAACAATATGACCAATGACTATTGATTTTACTGGGAAATAGGCATCTGATGTAATTTTAAGTAAAAAATATGATTAAAAATCAGCATATAATTAATGACTAACTTAAAGTAGAAATTTTGGATCACTTTACAGTAAATACAATAAAAGAAATCACTCATAACTCTAGCATCCAAAGATGATCAAAATCTTGGTGTATATCCTCTAAGCCCCTTATAAGACAAATGAACTTACATCAATAATATGTTTTTTAAGTATTATTTTAAGATTAATCATGGTAATAAATCATGGTTTGATAATGGTTTTATAATAAGGAGAGATTTGTTATTATATCCAAGTTTTCGCTCATGATGCATAGTCCAGTTGTACATCCAATTGATTTCTTTTCTTGTTTATCCCTGCTGCATTAGAAACTCCCAACTCACAATTATAGATTATTAAGTATGGCACTAAATGTTTGTTGCTTTTCCAGAATAATTCTGGATATTTAGATGAAACAATGACCCAGAAACCATGAAGCCAAAAGGACAGTCCATTATCAAAGTGATAAGAGTTTTTGAAATGAGAAAGGCATCAGTATTGTTGAGAAGCTCAGTGGTGACTCTCTCCAGGACCCATAGTAGAAGACAGTATTAGATAATTGGGCTTCTTGATAGGAAGCTGGTTAAGAGGACTCTAAAATAATAGAGGTCAGGTGGAGACTCTTAACTATCAGAAGCAAAGTGAACGTAAAAGGCGAGATTGGCGGGTGCTATAAAGATAAATAACAGAATTTAGCATCCCTAGCAGCAAGGTGAATGGGCAGACAAGGATATTAATCAATACAATTAAAAAAAAAAAAAGGATAGATAGTATTAGATGGCCTGAAGGCAGCTGTCTAATAAAAAGTCAAGGTCCCTTTCCCAGTTGTAGAACTGAGCCCATTTTTAGGCTTAGAGTGCACTGACCATAGGCGAAGGTAGGTCCCCAAGAGTAAGGACCATGAAACATCATAATAAATTATAGATTAATAATTTCCCCAGACCCTTCCCAAAGGAGGTTATTTACTCACATAACTATATTCTAGGGAAAGGAGAATACTCAGATATTTTAAGGTCTGCTGTCAAAGTGCCCACAGTGATATTAGTACCAACAAGCATAAAGCATTAAGATGGCAAACTGTTTACTATGAGCCCCTTCAACCCTGGAAGGGGTAGTGGTTCATCTTGGCTGGAAATTGCACACGTTTTGAGTCAGAGTTTGTCTCTCCTATTCACAGGGCCTCAGCCAGCACCATTATTCAGATGTGGGAGTGTTTGATCTACTGATAGGGCATCCTATTATCCTATCAGACCAGAGACTCCACTTTAAAATAGAAAAGGGGAAGCAGTGGGCACATATCTATCGGATTCACTGATCCTACCACATACTGTAGCACCCCGAAGTTGTCAGCCTGATAAAACAATGGGATGTCCTTATGTTGGTATAGCTGAGGTACTAGTTGGGAGTACTATTCTCCAGAACAGAGCGTACCACAAGTCAGTGGGTATTATATGATGCTTTGTTCCCATAGAATCAATTTATGGTCCCAGAAATCAGGAGCAGAAGTAGGTGTGGCCTCACTTACTATTATGCCCAGAAGCCTACTTCCTACGTGGCTGTAGGTTTCCAACTGTGCAAAAGCAGAAGTAACAAAGTTTTATTAAGACAGGTCCAGTGCTGATATGGTGTTGCTTCTGCCACATTTTATTGGTTAAATCAAGTCATCACAGGGTAGTCCATATTCAACAGGTGTTCATTGCTTTTCTAGGGCAGAAGTTAATGTAAATAGCTTGCCATCTTGATTCATTAGGGCCCCAGTATCAATGAAACTTTTTACCATGTCCAGCAATCCTCAAAATATTCATGTATTCTTCTTTTTCCAGATTATAATCACAGGAAATTTCCATGGGCCTCACTGGGGAAGGAATTATCACTATAGAGTAATATACTTACCATGATGTTAAGAATCCTTCTTCATGGGGCCCTGGCTTGGAAATATTCCCTTTAGGGGGCAACCAAAGGGCATAAATTCCAAGAGGTATAATTCACTGGTCGTCACCATGGTCACAGACTACAATACGACAAAGCTGAGTTCGTCATTTCTCTCATATTATCAATGGGAACTCAGGTTCTATCCAGTTCCAAAGGCATTGTCTTAACTCACTTTCCTACACTGTGTAGAAAAGCATTTCTAGTATGAATTATGGGTCTCCCTTCTAAGCACACTCTCGTTTCCGAAGTAGGGTTGCAAATTTAAAGTTTATTAAAGTTTATTAAAGTTTATATATAAAGTATATCCTAGGTCTCTTCTTCTGTGACCCTGTATTTCTGCTTTAGGATTTTATTTGTGTTTTTGTCTGATAAATTTTTACTGGTATCTGCAGATATGTAAATAGTCCTGATGTCTAGCTTTTAGGTCACTTAACTTCTCTCTCCCATTTTTATTTAATATTTTATAGGCAGGTAGAGAAGGGAAATCATGAGTAAATAGTGTTCTGTTTTCATAATTAAGAATGAGGGTTTAGTTCAGCAATTTGAGGCTGAAGTTGGTACCAGTGTGGAGAGGAGAGGATGAGCAGCATAATTAGGAGACTTTTCAGATTATGCGCTTAGCTCTCTGGTGAGATGATAGAGAGGAGAAAGGGGAAAGTTTGAAGACCATCACTAGTACTTTGTAGTGGAGAACATACTACAAACATAATGCTTATTTTCCCAAAAATTGTTAGAAAATGGGGAATTTTCTAACAACCCCTAATTTTTATCTAAAAGCTGATCACTTACAATTTTAAGATTCTTTTTACTCACAAAGTGTTTTATAGAATCTGACCCTGCTTTGCCAGTTAGCATAAGCTATCATTGCTTTTTATTGATTTTGTTTTGTGTCTGTACCTAAGAAGTAAAATAAATAAGTAAAATAAAATAAAAATTAAGAAATACAATTTCTGGAAATTTTGAAAACAGAAAGTTGTTTCAATGGAAATGTGAAATTTGGGGAAAAGCAAAAGTATTTTCAGCACTCTATTTATAGCCCTCCTTAGATATCTAAAATCACTTTGCTAGTTTCAGACCAGGTAGTTTCCTCTGTGATTTAGGCAATAATCCTTTGCAAAGTAACCTTAAGGTCAAGCGATTCTCTGGGTCAGATTAGCATTTAGTGAACTAGAACTTCCTGGGTTTTCTGCATACCACCAACCTAGCTTAAGGCTGTGTTCATGATGAAAATCCACTGTCTATCTGCATATCCCTGCCAGACTCACCGAGAAGGATCTTGGTAGCTCTAAGTCCAATTCTAAATGGAACTCAAAATAAAAAGTAAACATAGAGTAAGAGCTGATGAATGTTTGATAAAATATGAAAATATGCTTAATCCCTCTCACCTCTCCTGATAAAAAAATGGAAATTAAAATGACAGCAAGACACTATTTTTTTTACTACTAGCTAAGCAAAAAATTAAAATATTCCTAACAAACAATGTTGAAAACCTATAGAAAAGTAGGCATTGTCATATATTGTTAATAGGGGTATAAACTGAGCATTTTGAAATCCAACTATTATTATTTTCAAAGGCTTCCTTTGTTTTCTAGAAAAATTTCAGAAGGTGCTAACTGCTCTATTACATAGAACATATTTCTACAATGTTTTAATGAACTGTTTGATAATCTTATTCTGTAAGCAAGGTTTTCATAAAAACATTTCTATTGACTTGGCAATATAAACTTGGGTTTGGGTGATTACTCTAAAATAAAATCTTGAGGGACACCTGAGTGGCTCAGCGGTTGAGTGTCTGCCTTTGGCTCAGGGCGTGATCCCCGGATCTGGGGTCGCATCCCACATAGGGCTCTTTGCATGGAATGGACCCTGCTTCTCCCTCTGCCTGTGTTTCTGCTTCTCCTCTCTCTCTTTCCGTATCTCTCATAAATAAATAAATAAATAAATAAATAAATAAATAAATAAACAAATAAATAAAAATAAATTTTTAAAAAATAAATAAAATAAAATCTTGAGAATGGATTTGGAAAGTTTTTTAAAAAAATCATACTAAATATGATCTCTCCCTTGCATGTTTCCTCTCACACACACACACAAAAATTGCTTTTCCTTTCCATCTATTCTCATGTCTATATATGGCCCTATCCATTGCTATAGACCTCTGCATCAGGTTCACTAAAATAGCTAGGTATCTTACAATTGAATAAGTGTGTTAATTTACTTAGTGATTAGCAGCCCAAGAAATTCAATAAATATTTTACATACCTTGCCAGCATTTCAAAATTGGGAGTGTTCACATAAAATTCTATATTTTTGCTCATTCTTAAACTCAATCTGCATTTCCCTGTAGAATCAATATACTGGAGCTGAGGAACACCCAAACACTTTAAAAGTATCTTATACTCTTCAGATTGCCACATCCCCACCTACTCTATTTTATTGTTTTATTTTTATCTACTTTGCCCCAGGCCTTTCAGTCTGCATCTTTCATCGAGCCATTTCCTCACAGAGTTGTTTCTTTGACCCTAGCACATTCAGTTTATATACCTAGATCTTGAATGAGTCAGTACTGTTGTCTTTTTAATAGAGAATGTATTGCACATATTATTTTGTGTTTCCAAAAAATGATCACTGGGAAATATTCTTCTTATTTCCAGCACATAGTATAGGTTCAGTAAATATTTGAGTGAATGAATGAAGATTGGCCATTCAAAATACTTTAGACAGACAGACATCGCTAAATGTCTCCTGAAGGTAAAATTGGTTAACTATACTCAAACTGCAGGAAACATGGCAGTTTTGATAAAACATACTTTTCATTTAACATCTTCCTATGGATGCATGGTTAACATCTACACTTCTCTCCAGCTAATATTTAAATAGTTTCATCACTACAAGAATTGTATTTTGAAAGTGATTTCTGTTAGCATCAATAGTTCTTTCCATACTTTGTATTAGACTGTGTACTGCTTCAAATGGTTTTAGTCATGGTTTATGAATCATGCTTGATATTAAGGTTTAGATTATTATGTTGAGTAAAAAGAATTTGAAAATGGTTCAGTGGTGGCAAAAATAAGATGTTTATGCAGGAATGTAAATTATGAAGGATCATAAGATTGTAAAGAGTTGGCAACAGCTATTCAGGGAGAAAGTTTGTCTGCTTTGTGTTCATTGAATGGATTTCCACCTCGAGTTTAGAATTTGCCTAATCCTGTTCAAATCATTCTTCATCTCTGACAAGATCAAAAATTTACTCAAGAAAGAAAGTAAAAAAAAAAAAATTCTTTTTCTACTGAATCTTTCTACTTTGGGATTTAGACAAGTATTTGATTGTTAAAACCCTAAGCTAGGTAAAGCTAGGTATTCTGGAGACTATATTGCACCTCCTTTTGAGGGGCTGGTGGTAGGAGAGCAAGCAGGTAATAAGAAGCCTTAATGCTGAGACTGTGCTCCTCCCCTCCCAATTCTTCTGAAGGAATTTAAGGTAAAAAGAAATCTTCACCTACTATTGAATAATATCCCTTTGTGGCTTTATCCTTTTGGATTCAGGCTGATTACAGTGCCTACCTTATCTAACTCACAAGGAAATTTTCCACACTCTCAGCCTTTGATGCCTGGTTAGCCCTATTTTACATCTTCTGAAAAACTTCCTTAGCAGCCTTATTAGATCAGGAGTGGATATATGACCCAAGAACATCCAATTTCTGACAGTAAAATGACAGAATTTGATGATATTGTCTGATCCTAAAAGGTTAGCTAGACCAAATATATTTCCTTTTGAGGATTTAATCCAGGAACTCTACCGTGAAAGTTGAAGTTAATAAACTATATAGAGAAATGGCCTATGAAATAGAGTCAAGGTCTTAAGATAGAGCATAATGTCAAACTAGCATTATGAATAAGAAAATCATCTATGAGTATACAGAAACTAAAATTTGGAACAAATATATTCAGAGTAGAAGAAAGGAATAACTTACTTGTCGACTACCTGGGAGGGAAGAAGCCAGTTTTGAATTCCCACCTCTCCTTTCACTAAAATTATTGTAGGGACTCCAACAGAAAGTAATAATGTGTAATGGTTAAGTAGGTGGGGCTATGGAGTCAGGAAGTCTGGGTTCAAATCACAGCTTTATTATTTAATAGCTCAGCATTCATAGTTATGCAAATTGCAAAACTTTTTTTTAATTTTAATTTATATGTTTTAATTCATTATGTAATAATAATATCACAGTCTATTTTACAAGTTAAATGTATGAGAATGTATGAAATAGAAATTGCAGGAAAAAAACTAAAGAGAAGTCAGGAATATGATTTTTTCCAAAACCAGAGGCCAAAGGAAGATGTGTTGCCTGCAGGGCCCAAGCAGGAGGCATGGATGGGGCGGGAACAGCATTGGCTCTCGTGGTAAGCATCTGTCCCTGTGTCACCCTGGGAAGGAGTCAAAGCTCACCCTCTGGCCTGGTCTGGGGTTGGGAGTTTAGTCTGGTCAGTGGAAGATGGCGGCTTAGGAGGAAACAGCCATCTGGTTATCTATACCAGATAGATAGATCTTTTGGTGCTATAGTTTTATTCTTCCTCAGAACCTGAAGAGAATAAAGCTAAGAGGAATTCTTTTAAAAAGAATTGTATTGGCGCACCTGGGTGGTTCAGGTGGTTAAGCATTTGTCTTCAGCTCAGGTCATGATCTCAGGGTCCTGAGATAGAGCCCCGGATAGGACTCCTCGCTCCGTATGGTGTCTACTTTCTGCCCCGCACCCCCACCCCCGGACCTCAAATAAATAAATAAAATCTTAAAAAATAAAATAGAATAAAAAGACTTGTCTCCTTAATGGGTGAGTCTCTGGATATGCTCACCTACTTTGGTTCTAAGCCCTCAACATTGTCTTGGGCCTGCTGTTTCCCCATTACTTTTCCAGTTCCTGAGTATGTTAAAAAAAAAAAAAAAAGAAAGAAAGAAAGAAGAAGAAAGAAAGAAAGAAACAAAGAAAGAAACAAAGAAAGAAAGAAAGACACCCACCTATTGTCAGTCACTAGCTGAGGATATTGCACCCTCTGGGGAGGTTTTGGGACACGATATCGCTTTTTAGATACTAACTGCTCATAACTTCCCAAGTGCCTACACAATGCAGCTCCACTTTTTCCATCCTTACCTCTTACATTTTTTCTGAGTAATCACTCCAATCCTGACAGATTTGTTGATTTAGAATATGTGTCCCTCACACAAGTTTCTCAGTTCTGCTCGTTATATATCCTTTACCAGAATCCCCCATATGTCCTTCCTCTTGTTCTCTCCTGAACCATCTCCTCCCACAAGGTTTTCCAAGAACCTTCCCTGATCATCTCACCTCCGACAAAGATTCCTTGGTCTTGGGTTTCTGTCTTCATCCTTTAGTCTAGTTTTAGCAAGAATCCTGCTAAGTCACTTCAGCCAAAATCTCCTATCATACTATTTGATCACCCTCCATATCAGATCAAATTCCCAATCCCTCCCCCCAGGCCTCCCCACCACAGCCTGCCATTTCTGATATTATCTGATCACCCTGGCCTGCCTTCAGTAAGAATCCTGTTAGGTCAGTTTAGGAAAAAAAAAAAAAAAATTGTCTCACCCTCTTAGTGATTTCCATGTATCAACTCCCTCATTTGGCTCCTTGGCTATAAATCCCCACTTTTCCAGGTTGTATTTTGGAATTAAGCTTGATCTCTCCTTCCCCTACTGCAAAAGCCCAATGCAGTATCCCTATAGCTATAGCAATAGTCCTGAATAAAGTCCGCCTTATAATATTAACAGGTGTCATGAACAGCTTTTTCTTTAACACCCACACTGGCCTTGACGTCCTCTAGTCTCACAGTGTATACAGCTCATTTCAGCCATTATAAGCTATTTGTGGTGTTATTTCCGTGCCTCAGAAATAAATATTTCTGTGGTGTTAGGTCTGTGCCAAATTATTCCGTGTTGTCCATTATGGTGCTTCGAACACTAGAAGTGTTTAATAAATACCCGTTAGTTCTTTTGGAGATAAACACGATTGTCAATTTGCCACAAGGCTGGGGAATACAGTGGTTGAACACTTCTCAAGAAACCCACCCAGAAGCTTTGTCAGTGACTTGTGGAAGTAGCAGGAGGAGATCACCTGAGCCTCGCTGTAGGTGGGTTGTCTGGAAAGCAGATTTGAGGATGGAAATGAGTATGCCAGGGGGTTGTCAGGCAGTTGTTTCAAGATCAATAACTATAGAAGGAGAAGGAAGGAAGGAAGCCAGATCAAACAAAGAGAGAAACGGGGCTGCAGAGAAGTTACAAGGCCTGGGCAGACCCGGTGGGGGGACACTAATGCCAGGATAACCCTTCAGAGACTTCCCAAATGGGAGCAAGGGTGTGAGACCTTTATACTCACTCTTACCTCATTAACCACTTTCTAAATGTGGGCTGCCCTTGGCAGGCGGCCAGTCTCTTTAGCTGAAACAATTCCCAGAGACGGCTTACAACTGAGCTCTGTTTGCTAACAGCATTCCCAGCAGTTGGGGAAATATGTCCTTCAGTCCTGAAAAGGGAATCTGAGAGGCACAGCATAGGGTCACAAGCAGACTTCTGCGAAGACATGAAGATGTAGAGGCTAGAAAGTTCAAGTCTAGACTGGATCAGATAAGGTCCATATCTGTCGACACTTGCTTTGGACCCCTCAGTAGGTTCTCTCTTGCCCATGTAAAAAAGTACAAACTCTTCTGTCTGGCAACCTAGCCCCGCACGGGCCTTTATTTCAATCATACACCCTCTAAAACACCGGAACTACTTGCCCTTGGCTTATGTTTTTACCTCTGTATTGAATATCTTTTGACAATCCAAGCTATGTTCATCATAGAAGCCAGATTTCATCTCACCTCATCTTTTACTGACCCTTCACCCCAGCCTTGTCTACCAGTTCTTCCTGAGGCACACGTGAATTGTTTCATCTGCTCCATTCATCTGGGCCCTTGAATGCACCCCACTCTGTGCAGCCATATAATTGGCACATGCATAAACCTTGCTCTGCTTGTGAGACTGTAAGCTCCCTGAGGGTGAGAATTGTGCTTACAACACCCAACATGGGGCCTAGTGCATCATGGTGATCCAAAATATATTTACTCCTCAAACCCTGACCTACCTCAGGTCAGCTGCATAAGGGGGAAAAAAAAAACCTTTGCTTCTTAAAAATGCTCATGAATGGGGCCCCACTTAGCCCTCCTTATACATGGGTGCCTCTGCTTCGATGAGAAGTAATAAAGCACAGTAGACAAAAGGGAAAAAATAAAGGATGAGGCCTTTGCTCAGATGTTCTCATTTACAGTATACTTCAGTTCAGGAAATAAAGGCTTCCTGCCAATTCAAATGACATTATTTTTGTGGAAGCTTACCCACAGGCATGTCAAAAGACATGCGCACAAAATAAGTTAATGATATATAGCATGAATTGGTTAAAATTGAGTTCAGGTAAATCAGAAATTTTTGAAGAGTCAACAAAATTTCAAAATTCACAGTCATTTCCTGAAAGTAGAGTCTGGTAAAATTGGCTTATCACCTGACTCTTAATGCACATATGCGATTTCCTGCTTACAGCATTTCCCAAAGGGATGAGAAAAAAATGTTTTACAACTTGGGAAGTTTTATAAGAGGGATTATCTATAGTTCCTGAATAAGAAGCCTTCTCCCTCTCCAGGCACACCTGCAACTCCTAATAACCGACTTACGCAATTTTTCTCTCTACTTGAATCAAAATTGGCAATAAATGTTGTATATGTCTCGCAGAGTGAATGTTTAAATCTTGTATTTACTGGTTCATGAAACTGGTTGCCTCTAGTTTACCAGCATGGAGGGGTGGGTTTGCAGGGAGCAATTAGGGATAAGATAGCCAAAGAAACACAAAGTCAGTTGAAAAAAGAAATCTGTGTGTCTGGCTCTCTTTATGAATTATGACTATTCAAGGGGGGAAAAAATCTGAACCTTTGCCAAAAGACTGGTGTGTAAAGGGACAGCTGGAGTTTTCTGTTAGGGGTTACAATGCATTACTTGTTCCATAAGGGAAAAAGGGGATCACTTACCACAGCAACTCACACATTGCATGAGACACTGGCACATCTCTACCTCGTGAAGCATTTTCTTCAAAGGAAAAGAACTAGATATTTCAGGAAGGTCATTGAAGATCTTGCGGGTACAGACATGCTGACCTTCCTGGTAGAGATTTGTAGCCTTTGTGGTGTGTGGACTCAGTCTCTATAGATGCCTTCATTGTGCTATAGCTTTTATACAGGATGTATTGTTTAAACTGCCAACCCTAATTCCAATTCCCTTAGAGACTCAGGAAATTCTAACTAAATAATATAAAACCCCATTGTATTTTTCTTTGGTTGAGATGCAAATAACATTTTGAACAAGAATGTTAACAAATACATAAACATGGCACTAAGTTGGAACTTTCACGGGGACTCTAAAATTTAAATGTTTTAAACACTTAAATACAAATGAAGAAGAATGAAAAAAAAGAATATAACCACATTGAAAAATCTCTTAGGAGTCAGAGACTCTGCCCCCTGCTGTCCTTGAGTCTGTGCTGATAGTAGGGCTGTGTGTGCCCTACTATCAGCCCTGAGACCTGCGCCAGCCAGTACGGGTTAAACTCTGAACAACGGTCTCCACCAGCTTCAAAGCAGATACATGGGGAGAGTCACATCTTTTCCTAATCCTAGATTTACTTGTTTTTATTTATTTGTTTGTTTTTAGATATTTGAAATACAACTTTATTCTGATTCTAAACGAAGAAGAAGGGGAATGACAGTGACAAATAAGACTTCACCGCTGATACTGTGATGTGGCTATACCAATCTTATGTTTGAAACTCAGGAAGGAAACACCTGCATTCCAAAACAGCTAAATATGCAGGTCCAGAACACGAAGGCACTTTTTAAAATGCCACATTCACTCTGAAGCCCATTCGTCTCATTTAACATTCCAGAGATTAAGCACATGTTGTGCTCAAGTGGCAAACACTCTGCACCACTGACACCACAGGACAGTGGCCTATAAAACTAGATTTCTGACATGGGGTTCCATGTGCACTTTCTCACGTTGTCTGAGCAACCTCTAGATCATGCTCATACTATGCTGTCAGGGCTGAGTCCGTGACAACTTCTGGTGGGACAAGAGCAGGGATGGCGACAAACTCCAAGTTCGGGTCTCCAACGGGTTTCTCACAAGCCACAGAAAGGACTTTTCAAAGTCGTAGTTACTTTTGGCAGAAATGTCATAGTACTAAAGGTTCTTCGTTCAGTGGAAGACATTTTGCCTTGACTTTCCTATGCTTAGTGCCCCCTTGGTTGTCACATAGCACAATGGGGATGCATTCCCATAGTCGTACCAGGTCTCTAGGCCAGTTAGGCCCATTCTTAAAAGTAATCCTTGATATCACATCAACATTATAATGACTCCTGGGGCTTGGATGTAATCGCCATCTCTCAGCCCACCAAATTTCTCCTGACCAGCTGTACCCCCTACATTGAACTTAATAGGTCCCCTATTGATATGGAACACAAGGGGATGGACATCGACACCCAAGGTGGCCACATACTTCTACTTATATTCACAAGTAAGATGACATTTCACAAATGTAGTTTTTCCAGTATCACCATCGCCATCCAATACAAGTTTGAACTGGACTTGGGGTGCTCCTTGGGCAGCTTTCATGCTGTTGCCTCCGAAAGTGTCTCTGGCCTGTTTAACTGAGGCTCCTAACCCTAGGTTTAAACAAATAAACAAAAAAACTTTGTAAAGGTTGATTGAACTATCATGTTCAGTGATCTGCTTTACTGTATGCAGTTGGGGTTCATTTCCTAGATTTCCAAAATTAGTGGAAAAGTCAGACCCCATCTTGCTGGTTAAGCATATCAAGGCAAATTAATTTAAAATCATCTCATATTTTATTTTCCCTAGAAAGGTGTATGTTTAAGTAGATGTTTATAATGCCTGTGGAGAAGAAAAATAGGAATTGGTGCTTTTAAACCAACCTTGAAGAATTTGGGAGTGTCTCAAGCAAAGGGGATCAGGTTCTAGGATTTATAGTAGCAGCCTTCTGGAAGGCACTAGCTAGAGATTCCACTTGGTTTCCTGAAGGGTGGGGCATACACCAGCACTCAGCACTCGAGTTTTCTTGGACCATGGCCTCAGCAATGAAGCCGTACTAATGGCCCAGGGGTTATTCAAATTCAAGGGCAACTCTGAAGTGTAGTAGCAGAGAACAGGCCACTCACTTGCCATTAGAAAATTCTTCACATATGTTTTAGTCCTTTAGCATTTGTGGTAAGATTTCAACAGAAGGAATGTGAATAGTATTTTCCAAAAGGGTTCTAGTTGCCTGAAGGATTTCCTATCATTTAAAATGTCTGTTGGCAGGTAAACTGAATAAAAAGAATTTCTTCTCACCAGTATTTTACACACTTGTTGAATGTTCATATTAATGATAAAAGACCTGAAAGAAAATAAGACGAGCCCACATTGTATTTTATGCTCTGTTTGCTCAGATGACATATTAATGTTCCAGAAAGTAGCTCATTACCATTTTTATTGAAGAGGTCTCTTTCTACTTCATTTATCAGCTTTGCTTTTATTATTGTCTTACTGACTACTGGAGTGTGTTTAGTATTTTTGTCATTGACCTTTTATCTCTGTTCATATTTTGTTCTATAACATCTTATTTTTTAGAATGGCTGTAATGCTTCTTTATTGAAATATAATTAGCATATGGTATTATATCACTTTCAGGTATACATTATAAATGATTAAACAATTCTACACATTACTCAGTGCTCGTCACAGTAAATATACCCTTAATCTCCTTTTATTTATTTGATTCATCCCCCTACCCACATCCTTTCTGGAAAACACCAGTTTGTTCTCTGTATTTAGGAGTCTGTTTTTGTGTTTGTGTCTTTTTTTTCTGTTTTTTTTTTATTTGAGTGAAATCATATGGTATTTTTTTTCTCTGTATGATTTATTTCACTTAGCATAATACCTTCATTGTATGTATGCTTATTTCACTTAGTATATTACCCCCTTTGTCCATCCATGTTTTTTGCAAATGGCAAGATCACATTCTTTTATATGGTTGCATGATATTCCATTGTACATATATACCATTCTTATTTATCTGTTCATCTATAGATACTTGGGTTGCTTCTATATCTTGGCTGCTTTAAGTAATGCTTCAATAAACAGAGGGGTGCATATATCTTCTTGAATTAGTGTTTTCATATTCTTTGGGTAGCTATACACCATTCTGACAGGTGTAAGGTGATATCTCATTGTGATTTTGATTTGCATTTCCTCGATGATAAGTGATGTTGAGCATCTTTTTATGTGTTTATTAGCCATATACATGTCTTCTTTGGAAAAATGTCTATTTAGGTCCTCTGCCCATTTTTAATTAGATTATTTTTGTGTGTATTGAGTTGTACACATTCTTTATGTATTTTGAGTATTAACCACTTATGAGATACATCATTTGGGTTTTTTTTTAAGATTGATTTATTCATTTGAGAGAGAGAGAGAGAACATGTGAGTGGAGGCAGGGGCAGAAGGTGAGGGAGACAATCTTAAGCAGAACCCCCACTGAATGTGGAGCCTGATGTGCGGCTCAATCTCACAACCCTGAGACCATGACCTGAGCTGAAATCAAGAGTTGGACATTTAACTACTTGAGCCACTCAGGCACTCCTCAGATATATCATAGTCTTCTCCCATTCAGTGGGTTGCTTTGTTGTTTTCTTGATGGTTTCCTACACTCTGTAAAAGCTTTTTATTTTGGTACAGTCCCAAAAGTTTTTTTTTGTTTTTGTCTTTTTTTTTTTTTTTTTTTTTTTTTTTACTTTTTGTTTCCCTTGCCTGAGGAAACATTTCTAGAAAAATATTTCTATGAGTAAATCTATTTAAATATCATAGAAGAGGGATGTCTGGGTGGTTCAGCCAGTTAAGTGTCTGCCTTTGGCTCAGGTCATGATCCCAGGATCCTGGGACTGAGCCCTGCATTAGACTGTCTGTTCAGCAGGGAGTCTGCTTCTCACTCTCCCTCTGTGCTCTCTCTCCCTATCTCTCTCTTTTACTCTCATTCTCTCTCAAGTAGATAAATAAAATCTATAAAAATCATAGAAAAAGAAAAAAAAGGAAGTCCTTAGTATTTGACTTAAAAACTATAGTTTGTAATCACAGTTCTTTTTTTAATCATCCAAATTTTTTAAAATTTTGGTAAAATGCACGTAAGATTTATAATCTTAACTATTTTTAAGTATATAGTACAGTATTGTGAAGCATATTTCACATTGTTTTACAACCAATCTCTACAACTTTTTCATTTTACGAAACTGAAAGTCTGTGCTCGTTAAACAACTCCCCATTTCTCCCTCCTCCTGGTCCCTTACAAGCACCATTCTAGTCTGTTTATATGAATTTGACTATGCTAAATACCCCATTTAAGCAGAATCCTATAGTATTCATCTTTTTGTGACTGCCTTATTTCATGTAGCATGATGTCCTCAATGTTCATCCATGTTCCTTTTTAAGGCTAAGTGATATTCCTTTGTATGTACATACCACATTTTGTTTATCCATCCATCTGTTGATGGACGTTTGGATTACCTCCGCTTTTTGGCTATTATGAATAATGCTTTTATGAACATGAGTATGCAAATATCTGTCTGAGTTCTTACTTTCAATTCTTTTGGATGCATATACCGAAGTGGGATTGCCGAATCATTGGTTAATTTTAGTTCACCATTATGAGAAATTGCCATGCTGTTTTCTATAGCCACTGCACCATTTTACATCCTCATTAACAGCTTACAAAAGTTCCAAGTTTTTCAGATTTTTGTTTTGTTTTGTTTTCCAGACAGTAGCCAACCTGATTGGTGAGAGGTGTTTTTTGTTGTGGTTTTGATTTGCATTTCCCTAGTGATTAGTGATGTTGAACATCTTTTCATATGCTTGCTGACCATTTGCATATCATCTACAAAAAACTGTCTATTCAGGTCCTTTGCCCATCTTCTTAGGTCATTTCTTTTTTGTAGAGTTATAAGAGTTCTTTATATATTCTAGATATTAATCCCTTTGATATATGATTTGCAAATATTTATTCCTGTTCTATAGGCTGCCTTTTCCTTCTTTGAATGTGCCCTTTGATGTATAGTTTTTTTTCTTTTGATGTAGTCCAATTTATCTAATTTTATGTTTGTTGCCTACAACTACAGTCAGTCAGTTGAGATTTGTACATTGTATACAGATTAATCAGAATCTACATCTGAAGTTGAATTTAATGCTGTTTTTACTTGTGGTAGTTTTTTTTTTTTTTTTTTAAGATTTAATTTATTTATTCATGACAAAGAGAGAGAAAGAGAGAGGCAGAGACACAAGCAGAGAGAGAAGCAGGCTACATGCAGGACTCGAGCCCAATGCAGGACTCAATCCTGGGACCTCAGGATCTTGCCCTGGGCCAAAGGCAGGCGCTCAACCACTGAGCCACCCAGGAGTCCCTTGGTGGTAGTTTCTAACAGTTTTTTAAGTTTTTAAACTTGATGGACAAGATGGTGCCACCATCCTTTTAAAAGGTTAATTGAGTTGATGAAAATAGATTAGGGTATATTTGGGTAACAGCATTTTTTTTTTTTGTCTACCATATTTATGCTACTCATTTCACTCCAGTGAAAGACTAAAGAGATTTTTAATTACCATATATTTTAGCTCCCCCAAGCATAGTAAAAAGGAGGAAATTATATTTTTAACATATAATGAGAAATGTATGCATTCAAACCCAACAGAGAAAAGCAAAAAGATATTGTTCCTCCCAGCAACTACAATTAACACATCCTGTCTTTCTTCAAAATCCAAATCTTTTTACCTACATTGAGACTAAACAGGAGTTTCTTTGTGCAGTCTTAGGATCTTTGAATGCTGAGAAGCTACCTCTAGGGAATAAAATATTAAAGAAAAAAAAATATTAAAGAAGCTCTCTTTGTATTAAGCAAGTTGCTGTTCAACATTTGTGCAAGAGTTAGTTACCCCATTTTAGTGAAAGTACTACCACAGGATTTTTCCTGGTGGAAAATATAGCTGTAAAATGTCATAAAGGCTATATGAATTTATAGGAGTATGGAGAAAAGAGTAACAAGAAAACACAAATAATTCTTATTTTTTTTTCAAATCCCTGCCATTAAAATTGCCTTTTGCTTTCTCTCCTCCATTTTATTGTGACATGTGCTGTAACAATAGATCTACAGTGTGGGACATTTCTTGTTTTTCTATGTGAATCTGTATTTAAGCATTAAGAAGTAGATTACTTTCCTTTTTTTTTTTTAATTTTTATTTATTTATGATAGTCACAGAGAGAGAAAGAGAGAGAGGCAGAGACACAGGCAGAGGGAGAAGCAGGCTCCATGCACCGGAAGCCCGATGTGGGATTCGATCCCGGGTCTCCAGGATCGCGCCCTGGGCCAAAGGCAAGCGCCAAACCGCTGCGCCACCCAAGGATCCCGGATTACTTTCCTTTTTGCATGGTAATTCAGTAGCCACTAAAATGTATAAAGGTTAGGATCCACAACTATCTGCATTACTCTCTACCTTTCACAGCCGACAGACTCTTTGAGGTGAAATCTGAATTTGATCTCTGGAGAACATTCAAGACCTTAAGGATATCTCAGACTTTGCTGTCATTTGCCACCTTTAACTCTCAATTTGCTGGGAGACAGTACATTCCTGATGAGCACAGATAAGTTTTTGTTCCCATGTGTGTGATTTACAAGGACCTGAATAATGTCGTGATAAACTTATGTCACCTTCTTGAGATGAGCATCTGGTTGGTTAGATGCTCTACAATTCTTGCTGTGAATATTTTTCTATCTACAGAAAGGCAAATTGGACTTATTATATTCAAAGGAATATTCTTTTTTCTTTCTTTTTTTGTTACTTTGGTGTTAATGTTTTTACTTTTTGTATGGGAAGGTGAAGAAATTTAGAAATAAAACAGAGGGAAGAAATAGAAACAAAGAAAATGATGCAGAATAAGAAGAAAGAAGAGAGAATAATGAGGAAGGTAGGAAAGATAAGAAAAAGTAAGTGTAAAGCAGAACATTTTGTCTAGCCTCTGCTAATTTCTTATAGCTTTGGGATTTATACTGTAATTACTATTCACATGACACATCAGGGTGGTAAAGTGATTAACTGGGAATTCAAGATGAAAGAGCCTTTGAAAGAACTTTATCTAACTTAGCCCCACAACTTGCAGAGGAAGAACCACACTGTGAAATGATTTCCCCGAAGTTCTTCCTGGTAGTTAATAGAACTAAAATTACAACTAATGACCAAGTCAGTATTTTTAAGTGACAAATACAGGGTAATCAAAATTCTGATATTAAGCCCACTCAAAATTTAATGAATACCACTCCCCATACATTACTAGACAGTCTAAATCATGTCATTGCAGTATACTTGAATTATGCTCTTGGTGCAACACGACGGAATTGGTTCATAGTCCTTGGAAAAGGAGCTAGGAAACCTTGTTTTGGCTCTGCTTACTCTTCTGAACTTAAATTTCCCCATCTATAAAATATAAGTGTTGAATAGATGACTTCCAAAGTCGTTTCCAGGTCTGAAAACAAATTTCTAAGAATATATCCTCATTCAAATTCACATAGAGTTCTCCACAAGCTCAGTCGTGAAGCACTTTTTGCAGAGTAATATTTGCCTAGTAGATCTCATCGGCATGCAATCCGCCACGTCAATACAGTCAATGTGGTCAGCCCGTCAGGTTTGGATAAGCTTTGCTGCTTTACTCAATTTGAAGCAATCGTTGCCACACTCCTCTGTATCCACACCACCCAAGTATGCATTCCTAATTGGCCAAAGTTATTAAATGGCTCAGAAGAGGAGAGGTTTTTGTTTTGTTTTGTTTTGTTTTTAATTTTTCTTTCCAAATTCTCAACAGAGAACAAAGCAAAATGTGCTAGAAGACCACATATTCTGCAACTCCCGTGCTAGGCTGTATATATCACCCTGTAGAGGACAAGCTTCTTTTCTCTAGCCCTAAAAATCTCAAAAACAAAACTTAAATTTCTATAGCATGAGGTTAACCCCATTGTACTGTGGAAAGAGCCTCAAAAATAGACTTAGTTTCTTGAAGAACAAAATAATGAAAACAGATGTAAGACTTTTGTAAACAGTAGAAAACTGTCTACAGATGGATGAATGGGTTGCCATAAGAGCTGATGTACTTGTAACGAAGGAGGGTGAGCATACATCCTGTTTTTCCTGGGACAGTCCTGATTACTTCTATTATCCCAGTGTAACTATTCATAGCACCTCTTTCACTCCAAAAGTGTCTCAGTTGGGAAACTAAATAGCAGTGTTACCTATCAAATAAGCCATACTAATAAAAGTTTGTGTTCCTCATCGCAGGAGTGGAGGGAACAGTTCTCTTCAGGGCTTTCAAGATAGTCACCTTGAATTGCAAATTCAAGAACATTGGCCACCTATATGGTCATTATAATAAAGTCTATTGTCCCTCCTCAGTTGCCTGTCAACCTAACCATGAGAAACCTATTTGATCATACTTAGAGTCCATCCCTATCTTGGCCTGTATGAGAGCAGATATCCAATGGCAGCATCTTTCTGACCCATATGTCATGACACTGGGAAGAAAGATCATCTTTGTTGAGAAACATTGACTTATTATCACTTAAGAAAAGCCTCCTCCTTATTCTTCCCTTTGTGGGAAAAAAAAAGCAAAAAACAAAAAAAAAAAAAAAAAAAAAACAACTAAGCTCCTTAAAGGCAGGAGATGGAGAAGGCTGTATTAACTGTTAACATGTGCCATATGCCAACACTAACAAGAAGGGACAGTTTTGTACTGGAACACAGAACATTAAAAGGCTTGCTTGTGGGCAAGAGAAGTGAACTGTCAATCCACTGAGTGCTTTTATATACGTGAGCCAAAACAAATTGTCAGACTTTTTTTTTTTTATGGATCATGTGATTGGAGAGAAGGATGGTTTTTGGGCAAGATATGTTTTGTAGCATTGTCACTCATATGAAATTTCAGATCATCACTTCTGAGGCTTCTCCAGGAAGTGCTGAGCATCTCAGATCACAGAGAAAAATGGAACATCTTTCATTCACTATGAACCCAGACACATCCCGGGGTTGAATGGAAAGAGAATGAACCATCCATAGCAGACATATTTATTCTCAGCCCCTTCTCCACTCTTTTTGTTTTCTGGTGGTTGGATTTTAGTTTTCTAGAAGGATATGGTAAATAAACTGTGAGGATTCATTTTTGCTTTATAACAAACAGAGTTTCTGTACATAGGCAAGTACCTTGCATTAGACAACAATCACCTGTATGAAGTATATCCTAAAAGAACAGCAAGAAGGGCAAGATATATATGATCTGTGATTATGTGCTCAGGAGGAAAATTTTTTTGGTATTTTGTTTTCTGCAGAAATACTCATTGGAAATTTAATGTGAATATACCTTACTCTAGGAGATATTTTTAAAAATAAAGCATTAAGGAACTGTTTCAAGACCTTTCAAAAAAAGCCAATAAATCATTAATTTCACTGAACAAAAATATTAGTGTTATTATTAACAGCATTAATATATAAGTAGAAAATAAAAAGAACCTATTGTGAAAATACTTCAGTAAACTCAGATTTAGTTTTTTAGAAAAACACCACTCATGCCTAGCTTGTTCATCCTATCTAAATTTTTATTTTGTCTTCTTTTTAAAAAATTTCTCATCAACCAAGTCCTTGAAGCCATGCCTTTCTATAATGTTCCTTTGATGACTTAAGTAAAACTTTCTTTCCTATTTCTGGCAGCCATTTCAACTAACCTCTGAACACTTTTTATTCTGTAGGTTGTCTTTTAGTTTTGTTGACTGTGTGACTTCACTGGTGTGAGGTGGGATCTCGTGGTTTGAATTTGTATTTCCCTGATGGCAAGTGATGCAGAGCATTTTCTCATGTGCGTGTTGACCATGTCTATGTCTTCCTCTGTGAGGAAGTTCATGTCTTTTGCCCATTTCATGATTGGATTGTTTGTTTCTTTGGTGTTGAGTTTAATAAGTTCTTTATAGATCTTGGAAACTAGCCCTTTATCTGACATGTCATTTGCAAATATCTTCTCCCATTCTGTAGGTTGTCTTTGAGTTTTGTTGACTGTATCCTTTGCTGTGCAAAAGCTTCTTATCTTGATGAAGTCCCAATAGTTCATTTTTGCCTTCTTTTCTTTTGCCTTCGTGGATGTATCTTGCAAGAAGTTACTGTGGCTGAGTTCAAAAAGGGTGTTGCCTGTGTTCTCCTCTAGGATTTTGATGGAATCTTGTCTCACATTTAGATCTTTCATCCATTTTGAGTTTATCTTTGTGTATGGTGTAAGAGAGTGGTCTAGTTTCATTCTTCTGCATGTGGATGTCCAATTTTCCCAGCACCATTTATTGAAGAGACTGTCTTTCTTTCAATGGATAGTCTTTCCTCCTTTATCAAATATTAGTTGACCATAAAGTTCAGGGTCCACTTCTGGGTTCTCTCTTCTGTTCCACTGATCTATGTGTCTGTTTTTGTGCCAGTACCACACTGTCTTGATGACCACAGCTTTGTAGTACAACCTGAAACCTGGCATTGTGATGCCCCCAGATATGGTTTTCTTTTTTAAAATTCCCCTGGCTATTCGGGGTCTTTTCTGATTCCACACAAATCTTAAAATAATTTATTCTAACTCTCTGAAGAAAGTCCATGGTATTTTGATAGGGATTGCATTAAATGTGTAAATTGCCCTGGGTAACATTGACATTTTCACAATATTAATTCTGCCAATCCATGAGCATGGAATATTTTTCCATCTCTTTGTGTCTTCCTCAATTTCTTTCAGAAGTGTTCTATAGTTTTTAGGATATAGATCCTTCACCTCTTTGGTTAGGTTTATTCCTAGGTATCTTATGCTTTTGGGTGCAATTGTAAATAGGATTGACTCCTTAACTTCTCTTTCTTCAGTCTCATTGTTAGTGTATAGAAATGCCACTGATTGAACACTTTTTAAAGATCATGAAAGGAGCTGGATGAACTAAATCACAGTCTTTTCCAACTTATGGTAAATTCTGTTCCCTCAGGAACTTGTTTAACAGTTCCCAGGGAATTTTCCTAAGATAAAGAACAAAGAATCAAATAGGAGGCCCTAGTGTTTGTGCATTACATTAGCACTGTATTTAATGTTGCCTCCATGGAGCATAAATTTTGCCTTCTGCCTAGAATTATTTGTTATGTTTGAGTTTGTATTCTACACTCCCACCAATATTATGCCGTATCCATCTTTGTTTCCATCACATCATTTATTAAAACATATTATTGGGCACCTGGATGGCTCAGCGGTTAAGCCTCTACCTTCATGCCCAGGGCATGATCCTGGAGTCCTGGGGATCGAGTCCCACATCGGGCTCCCTGCATGGAGCCTGCTTCTTCCTCTGTCTCTGCCTCTCTCTGTGTGTCTCTCATGAATAAATAAATAAATAAAATATTTAAAATAAATAAAGCATATTATTGATCATAACTATATCCCATAAACTGGTGAGAATAAATAGGTCCACCGAGTCCTTGGGAGATTTTTCATCATGGAAGTGATTCCAGGCTTTGAGGATGTTTTGTTTTTGTTTATTTTTCCATTTTGTTTCAAACTTTCTCTTTTTGGCCAATTAAAGAGAATATTCCAAGTGGGAGGCTCTTAAATGACATCATAGGCAAAGCATACTCCTCTCCTCATTTTTTAAAATTCTCTGGTTTATCAAGAAAACCTAAAAGTGGAAGAGGATCAGGAGAGAGGAAACAACTGAGTTGAAGTCAGAAGAGGGTCTTTAAGGAATATGAGACCAGACCCTCTCCTGTATTCCTGTCCTCTAGGCTCCCAGGGTCCCCAGATCATCACCATTGTTGTAATCACTCCTTTACGTGATTATTTCCCTCCTTTTTTAATGGTTAAATTGTTGTAAAAAAAAAAAAATCTTCCAAAAGACTATAAATGGAAGAATCTTGAGATACCATTCCTCAAAATGTAATTACTTACCAGAACTTATAGCAATTTTTAAAAAATTAAATAAAAACAAGTAGAATCAGGCTTAATCATTCATTGTGTCTTTTGTTAACAAGAAAGACTAGAAAGATTTGATGCCTAATTCTTATTAAGACATCATGCTGTTATACAAATCTTTTTCAGCTATACCACAATCTATGAAATAGATGCTTACTTTGCCTTTTAGGCCAAAATCACAGTCTTACTTTTTTTTTTTTTTTAATTTTTATTTATTTATGATAGTCACACAGAGAGAGAGAGAGGCAGAGACATAGGCAGAGGAAGAAGCAGGCTCCATGCACCGGGAGCCTGACGTGGGATTCGATCCCGGGTCTCCAGGATCGCGCCCTGGGCCAAAGGCAGGCGCTAAACCACTGCACTACCCAGGGATCCCCCAGTCTTACTTTTTATTTCTGTTCTGAGTTTAGTCTTGCTTGAAATGAAATAAAAATAATGTGCAATTTTCTCACAAATCAGGTTTCTTCACATGTGAAGACATCCGCTTCCTTACTTCAGAGCAACAATCTGATTATTGTCCTTTAAGAAATAATGTCTTGGAGGGTGAGGGTTCACCAGTATTTACATTCTGTTTCTTTGGATTCTATCCCTTTGAGAAAATGGCAAATCTGTTCAGGATGCCACTGGGAGAAGGGGTTTGCTTATACACAAAAGGAAAACAACTTTTGTTTTTATCAAATATTTTTTCTTATCTGGCTAAAACAAGGATTTCGGTACAATCCATTGGTTGATTTTACCACACAATAAATCTCATTCAGTTGTTTAATTGACAAGAAACTGGTTTGAATCTGTTTAGATTTTTCTTCTTATTATTATTTTAAAGAAAAGAGCTCAGCCTCCAGGAATGCCTTCTTAAAAATCAGAGCTTAGTTTCTTTTTTTTTTTTGTATATATTTTTATTGAAGTTTGATTTGCCAACATATAGTATAATGCCCAGTGCTCATCCCGTCAAGTGCCCCCTCAGCGCCTGTCACCCAGCCACCCCAACACCCCCCTCCCACCTCCCCTCCTACTACCCCTTGTTCATTTCCCAGAGTTAGGAGTCTTTCAAGTCCCGTCACCCTCTCTGATATTTCCCACTCATTTTCTTTCCTTTCCCCCTTATTCCCTTTCACTGTTATTTATATTCCCCAAATGAATGAGACCATATAATGTTTGTCCTTCTCTGATTGACTCACTTCACTCAGCATAATACCCTCCAGTTCCATCCACGTCGAAGGTGGGTATTCATCCTTTCTGATGCCTGAGGAATATTCCACTGTATACACAGACCACAGCTTCTTTATCCATTCATCTTTCGATGGACACAGAGGCTCCTCCCACAGTTTGGCTATTGTGGCCATTGCTGCTAGAAACATCGGGGTGCAGGTGTCCTGCTGTTTCACTACATCTGTATCTTTGGCGTAAATCCCCAGCAGTGCAATTGCTGGGTCGTAGGACAGATTTATTTTTAACTCTTTGAGGAACCTCCACACAGTTTTCCAGAGTGGCTGCACCAGTTCACATTCCCACCAACAGTGCAAGAGGGTTCCCCTTTCTCCGCATCCTCTCCAACATTTGTTGTTTCCTGTCTTGTTAATTTTCCCCATTCTCACTGGTGTGAGGTGGGATCTCATTGTGGTTTGGATTTGTATTTCCCTGATGGCCAGTGATGCGGAGCATTTTCTCATGTGCTTGTTGGCCACGTCTATGTCTTCCTCTGAGAAATTGCTCTTCCTGTCTTTCGCTCATTTCATGATTGGATTGTTTGTTTCTTTGCTGTTAAGTTTAATAAGTTCTTTATAGATCTTGGACACTAGCCCTTTATCTGATAGGTCATTTGCAAATCTCTTCTCCCATTCTGTGGGTTGTCTTTTAGTTTTGTTGACTGTTTCTTTTGCTGTGCAGAAGCTTTTTATCTTCATTAAGTCCCAATAGTTCATTTTTGCTTTTGTTTTCCTTACCTTCATAGATGTATCTTGCAAGAAGTTGCTGTGGGCCAAGTTTAAAAAGGGTGTTGCCTGTGTTCTCCTCTAGGATTTTGATGCATTCTTGTCTCCATATTCCTAGGTACCTTATGCTTTTGAGTGCGATTGTAAATGGGATTGACTCCTTAATTTCTCTTTCTTTAGTCTCATTGTTAGTGTATAGAAATGCCACTGATTTCTGGGCAATTGATTTTGTATCCTGCCACACTGCAGAATTGCTGTATAAGTTCTAGCAATCTTGGGTGGAGTCTTTTGGGTTTTCTAGGTACAGTATCATGTCATCTGTGAAGAGGGAGAGTTTGACTTCTTTGCCAATTTGAATGCCTTTTATTTCTTTTTGTTGCCTGATTGCTGAGAGTAGGACTTCTAGTACTACATTGAGTAACAGTGGTGAGGGTGGACATCCCTGTCGTGTTCCTGATCTTAGGGGAAAGGCTCCCAGTGTTTCCCCATTGAGAATGATATTTGCTGTGGGCTTTTCATAGATGGCTTTTAAGATGCTGAGGAATGTTCCCTCTATCCCCACATTCTGAAAGGTTTGGTCAGGAATGGACGCTGTATTTTGTCAAATGCTTTCTCTGTATCTAGTGAGAGGATCATATGGTTCTTGTTTTTTCTCTTGTTGATGTGATCTATCATGTTGATTGTTTTATGAGTGTTGAACCAGCCAGCATTGCATCCCGGGGATAAATCCCACTTGGTCATGTTGAATAATCTTCTTAATGTACTGTTGGATCCCATTGGCTAGTATCTTGTTGAGAATTTTTGCATCCATGTTCATCAGGGATATTGGTGTATAATTCTTCTTTTTGGTGGCATCTTTGTCTGGTTTTTGGAATTAAGATGATGCTGGCCTCATAGAACGAGTTTGGAAGTATTCCATCCTTTTCTATCTTTCCAAACAGCTTTAGTAGAATGGGTATTGTTTCTTCTTTAAACATTTGATAGAATTCCCCTGGGAAGCCATCTGGCCCTAGACTTTTGTGTCTTGGGAGGTTTTTGATGACTGCTTCAATTTCCTCCCTGGTTATTGGCTTGTTCAGGTTTCCTATTTCTTCCTGTTCTAGTTTTGGTAGTTTGTGGTTTTCCAGAAATGCATCCATTTCTTCTAGATTGCCTAATTTATTGACATATAATATGTTTTTAAAATCGTTTGTATTTCCTTGGTATTGGTTGTGATATCTCCTTTTTTCATTTGTGATTTTATTAATTAGAGTCTTTTTTCTTTTGTTTTTATAAGGCTGGTTAATGGTTTATCTATCTTATTAATTATTTCGAAGAACCAACTCCTGGTTCTGTTGATCTGTTCTACAGTTCTTCTGGTCTCTATTTCATTGAGTTCTGCTCGAATCTTTATTAATTCTCTTCTGTGGGATGTACATTTTATTTGCTGTTCTTTCTCTAGTTCCTTTAATTGCGAGGTTAGCTTGTGTATTTGAGGGGTTTTTTTTTTTTTCCAATTTTTTGAGGGATGCTTATATTGCAGTGTATTTCCCTCTTAGGACTGCTTTTGCTGTATCCCAAAGATTTTGAACAGTTGTATCTTCATTTTCATTAGTTTCCATGAATCTTTTTAATTATTCTCTAATTTCCTGGTGACCCATTCATCTTTTAGCAGGATGCTCTTTAACCTCCATGTGTTTGAGTTTCTTCCAAATTTCTTCTTGTGATTGAGTTCTTGTTTCAAAGTATTATGATCTGAAAATATGCAAGGGACAATCCCAATCTTTTGGTATTGTTGAGACCTGATTTGTGACCCAGTATGTGGTCTGTTCTGGAGAAAGTTCCATGTGCACTTGAGAAGAATGTGTATTCAGTTGTGTTCAGATGCAAAGTTCTGTATATATCTGTGAAATCCATCTGGTCCATCTAAGGCTCTTGTTTCTTTGGAGATGTTGTGCTTAGGAAATATGTCATTTGCAGAAAGTGTCGTGATGAAGTCTCCCAGTATTAGTGTATTATTATCTAAGTATAACTTTACTTCAGTTATTAATTGAATGGTATACTTGGCAGCTCCCATATTAGGGGCATAAATATTCATGACTGTTAGGTCTCCTTGTTGAATAGACCCTTTAAGTATGATATAATGTCCCTCTTCATCTCTTACTAGAGTCTTTGGGGTAAACTTTAATTTATCTGATATGAGGATTGCTATCCCTGCTTTCTTTTGAGGACCATTTGGATGGTAAATGGTTCTCCAACCTTCCATTTTCAGGCTTGAGGTGTCTTTAGGTCTAAAATGAGTCTCTTGTAGACGGCAAATAGATGGGTCTTGCTTTTTTATCTAGTCTGAAACCCTGCGTCTCTTGATGGGATCACTTAGCCCATTCACATTCAGAATTACTATTGAAAGATATGAATTTAGTGTCATCATAATACCTATTCAGTCCCTGTTTTAGTAGATTATTTCTTTGGACTTCCTCTTTCTTTTACAGGGTCCCCCTTAATATTTCTCACAGAGCTGGTTTGATGGTCACATATTCTTTCAGTTTCTGCCTATCTTGGAAGCTCTTTATCTCTCTTTCTATTCTGAATGAAAGCCTTGCTGGATAGAGTATTTTTGGCTTCACGTTCTTCTCATTTGAATATATCCTGCCAGCCCTTTCTGGCCTGCCAGGTCTCTGTGGAGAGGTCTGCTGTTAATCTAATATTTTTCCCTGTACAAGTTAGGGATCTCTTGTCTCTCCTGCTTTAAGGATTTTTTTCTTTATCTTTGGAATTTGCAAGTTTCACTATTAAATGTCTAGGTGTTGAATGGTTTTTATTGATTTTGGGGGGTGGGGACTTCTCTATCTCCTGGATCTAAATGCCTGTTTCCCTTCCCAGATTAGGGAAGTTCTCAGCTATGATTTGTTCAAATATGCTTTCTGGCTCTTTGGCCCTCTCCACGCTCTCTGGAACCCCAATTCTATGTAGATTTTTCCTTCTGAGGCGATTATTTATTTCCCTTAATCTTTCCTCATGGTTTTTAAATTGTTTTTCTCTTTTTTTTCGGCTTCCTTCTTTGCCATCAACTTGTCTTCTATGTCACTCACTCTTTCTTCTACCTCATTAACCCTCCACTACTGCCTGCGATTCTGCTCAATTTCCCTGCTAAGTGCCTTTCTGTCCAGAAAAAATCCAGTGTGGATTTTTTTAAAGTTCCTGCTTCTCCAGGGCTGGACTTTCCTGTCCCGGAGGCTTTCACCTCCTGGCTTTAGCCTGGCTCCTCGCAGGGCCCCGCCCCCACTTGATTCTTTTTTCATTTTTTTCCGCCTTCCTACCTTGTTAGAAGCGCAAACTCTTCTCTCTGTAGCGTTCCAGCTGTTCTCTCTTTAAATCTCAGGTTGTATTCATAAGTTTTCAGGATGATTTGAAAGTAATCTAGGTAGGTTGGTGGGAACAGGTGACTTGGGGACCCTACTCCTCTGCCATCTTGCCCCGACCCCCAAAATGTTCAAATTCTACCAATGTGCTGATCTGCTAGCTTGTCAAAAGTCAGCTTCACATTGTCTAAATATAAATCAATATAGTAAAACCTCCAGACACTAAAATAGTGACAGATTTGAACATTATCAACCTATGTGTGAAAAGGAGGTGGATTAGAATGATCAGAGCTTAATTTCTTTTCAGAATTACAATTACTCAATTCTCTCTCATGCTTTATTCTTTTTTTTTAGAATAATAGTTTTCTAAATTGTTTGTTGACCATTTCACAGCTATTACACAGCTTCATGAAACATGTGTTAGTCTCAATATATAACAATGAAGAGCTATTAATAAAATGAAATAACCTCACTCCTGCATTCTCCTGCAGACGTGCCCTCTCCAATATGCCCTTGGCTAGAGCCAATCCAAAGCAGTGTCAGAAAGCTGGCAGTCTGTAAGCAGCCCCAACAGAAGCCACTCCAAAGTGACTTCTGCTTTTTGGAAAGGGGACAATAACCATGCATACCAATCCAACTGTGCCCCAGCAGTGGGCTAGGGGCAAACATCAGGTCTGACAGCAGGCAGCATCCACCAATGAAAGCTTCTCAGGGCACAAGACAGGGAGAGTACCCTGAACTTCAGTGCTCCTGAAGCTCCAGCAAGAGCCTGGTCTGACTCAACTTAGTCCCAAAGTGACCCCGGATTGGCCCACTAACACTGTAGAGACCAAACCCTACTCACAACAGGTAAAGAAAGTCATTGCATATGACTGAGCTGAAGGCAAAAGTGCTTAGCCACAATAGAAGGATGCACATAACACACATAGAAGACATCTCTGAAACGCCAGGGTTTGGTGAACAGGAGATATAGCACTGTAGGCACTATAAGACCTCTTCTTCATAAGGCCACTATGTTCAAGAGTAGGAGATGCAGCTGCCTTTACTAAAACATAGAAACAGAAACAGAGACTTAGACAAAATGAAGAGACAGAGGGATATGTCAAAAATGAAAGAATAGGATAAAATCATAATAAGGGAGCTAAGTGAAATGGATATGAGTAATATGCCTCATAGAGAATTTAAAGTAAAGGTCATAAAAATACCCATTGGACTGGAGAAAAGAGTGAAGGACCTCAGTGTGACCCTCAAAAGAGAGATTAAAAACATAAAAAAGAACCAATAAAAGATTAAGAACTTAATAACTAAAATTAAAAATACACTAGAGGGAGTAAATAGTAAATAAGAGGAAGCAGAAGAACAAATCAGTGACCTGGAGGACAGAGTAATGGAAAGCAATCTGGCTGAACAGAAGAGAGAAAAGGAACAATGATGTAGAAATCCTCAACAAAATATTAGCAAACTGAATCAAACAACACATTGAAAAAAATTCAACAGGACCAAATGGCAATATGTTTCATGCTCATGGATTAGAAGAGCAAATATTGTTAAAATCTTCATACTACCCAAAGCAATCTAAAGATTTAATGCCATC
This sequence comes from Canis lupus dingo, assembly GCF_003254725.2. Classification (NCBI taxonomy): domain Eukaryota; kingdom Metazoa; phylum Chordata; class Mammalia; order Carnivora; family Canidae; genus Canis; species Canis lupus. The sequence goes on along the minus strand of NC_064245.1, from coordinate 24,701,828 downwards.
CTTACCAAAATACCAACAGCATTTTACACAGCAATAGAACAAATAATCTTACAATTTTGTGAAACCTAAAAGATCCTGAATAGCCAAAGAAAAATTTTTTTTTAAGATTTTCATCCGTTTATTCATTAGAGACACACACACACAGAGACAGAGACACAGGCAGGGGGAGAAGCAGGCTCCTCGCAAGAGACCAATGCAGACCCAGGATCATGCCCTGAGCCAAAGGCAGGTGCTCAACTGCTGAGCCACCCAGGCATCCCTAGCCAAAGAAATCTTGAAAAAGAAGAACAAAACTGGAGATATCACAATCTCAGATTTCAAGATACAGTACAAAGTTATAGTAATAAAAACAGTATGATACTGGCACAAAAGGAGATACATATATCAATGGAACAGAATAGAGCCCAGAAATAAACTCATGATTATATAGTGAATTAATTTCAACAAAGGAGGCAAGATTATGTAATGGGAAAAAGTCTCTTCAACAAATGGTGTTGGGAAAACAGAACAGCTACATGCAAAAGAGTGAAACCAAACCACTTTCTTCATCTTAAACACAAATAAACTAAAAGTGGTTTAAAGAACTAAATGTGAGACCTGAAACCATAAAGATCATAGAAGAGAGCACAAGCAGTAATTTCCCTGACATCAACAGTATCAACTTTTTTCTAAATATGTCTCCTGAAGTATGGGAAACAAAAGCAAAAATAAACTATTGGGATTATATCAAAATATAAAGCTCTGTACAGCAAAGGAAATAATTTAAAAAAAAAAAACTAAAATACAATCTACTGAATGGGAGAAGATATTTGCAGAGAGCATATGTGATAAAAGGTTAGTATCCAAAGTATATAAAGAACGTATACAACTCAACATCCAAAAAATAATCCAATTAAAAATGAGCAAAAACCATGAGCTGACATATCTCCAAAGAAGATGTACAAATGGCCTACAGACACATGAAAAGATGCTCAACATTGTGCATCATCAGAGAAATGCAAATCAAAATTACAATGAGATATCACCTCACAATTGTCAGAATGGCTAAAATCAAAAACATAAAACAAGTGTGTGAAGGATGTGGAGAAAAAGGAACCCTCTTCCAGTGTTGGTGGAAATACAAACTGGTTCAGCTATACTGTGGAAAATACTATGATGGTTCCTCAAAAATTTTTAAAAAATAGAATTACCATATGATCTAGAAATTTGAGTACTAGATGTTTACCCGAAGAACATAAAAACACTAATTTGAAAAGATATGTGCACCCCTGTTTATTGCAGCATTATTTTTTTAATCTTTTTTTTTAAAGATTTTATTTATTTATTCATGAGAGACACACAGAGATTGAGAGAGAGGCAGAGACACAGGCAGAGGGAGAAGCAGGCTCCATGCAGGGAGCCCTATGTGGGACTCGATCCTGGGACTCCAGGATCACGCCCCAGGCCAAAGGCAGGCGCCAAACCGCTGAGCCACCTAGGGATCCCCTATTGCAGCATTATTTTCAATAGCCATGATATGGAAGCAACTCAAGTGTCCATCAATAGATGAGTAGGAAAAGAAGAAGTGGCATATTTATGCAATGGAATACTGTTCAGCCATAAAATTAATGAGATCTTGCCATTTGCAGTAATGTGAATGGATCTAGAAAGTATGCTAAGTGAAATCAATCAGTCAATGACAAGTTCCATATAATTTCATGCATATGTGGAATATCAGAAACAAAACAAATGAGCAAAATAAAAAGAGACAAGCCAAAAAATAGACTCTTAATTATAGACAATAAACTGAGGGTTACCAGAGGGGAAATGAGTGGTGGTATGAGTGAAATAAGTGAAGGATATTAAGAATACACTAATTGTGATGAACACTGAGTAATGTATAAAATTTTTGAATCGCTATATTGTATACCTGAAACAAATATGAAACTATGTATTAATTATGCTGGAATTGAAATAAATTAATAAAATTAAATTAAATTAAAAATAAATAAAATAAAATAAAATAGAAACATAGTGATCCTTTAATCCATGTCTGGAGTTTTATTTACCACATGAATGATTATCATCTGGCTTGACCATTATACTATCTTATGTATTAAATGTGCAATGCTCTCCTCTTTCTCCAACTTGATTTTACACTAATTTGCTGTATTTAAAGATATTGTTAAATAATAAATCCTAGTAGAAAATGGGAAACACTAAGCAGCTGAAAAGACTATATAATCTAGTAATTATAATTTTTATTGTTGTATGTTCTGCATTGGTAGAAAAAAAGGAAGCTTTCTGTATGCTGCATCTAAAGCAAAAGATATTTGTTTTGATTTTTGACAAAATGACTAAAACCATAGTTACTTATAAATAAAAATCACTGATTATCAGGTTTACAAAGAGAAGTATAAAAATGATAGCCATTTTTATAGACTTTTTGCAAAACGTTTTCCTTATCTATTTGATTATCATGCACCTTGGGATAGTTTTCATTATGTTTATTGTACAAGAAGTTTATTGAATATCTTCAATTTGTCAGTTTATGGTTTCATCAACTTGGATAATTTACTTCAATTATTTCTTAAAATATGTTTATGTCTTGGGTCTCCTGGCTGGCTGTCAGTAGAGCATGCAACTCTTGATCTCAGGGTTGTGAGTTCAAGTCTCATGTTGAGATAGAGATTAGTTAAGAAAAAAATATATATATACATATATATATGTTTATGTCTCAACCACCCCTTATGTTTTTTGGAAACTCTATATGTATATTTGATTATTTAAAGTCATCCCAGAGGTCACTGATAGCCTCGTCTTTCTTGTTGTTTAGACTTTCCCCCTGCCTTTTCTATTTTGAGTGATTTCTATTGCTATGTCTTCTAGCTTTGCAATCTTTTCTACTGCAATGTCTAATCTGCTATTAATCCTACCCAATGAATTTGTAAATCAGACACTGTAGTTTTCATAGCTATAACTTAAATTTGAGTTGTTTTTATATTTCCCATGTCTTGTTCAATCTTACTTCTAGCCTCTTTACCATTGGAATGCAGTTATAATAATAGCTGTTTAAATATCCTAATCTAATTCCATCTTAGGTGTTAACCATAGGTCAGTGCCAAATAAGTGATTTATCTTCTAATTGTTTTCTTTCTCCTTTACATACCTTTAGATGCCATTGTGAACTGTACCTTGTTGCGTGCTGGTTATTTTTGTTTACTTATAAATATTTTTGAGTTCTATTCTGGTACTAAGATGGTTTTTTTCCTACTGGATCTTATTTTTAAGCTTGGTTAGCAGAACCACAGCATAGTTTAGTGTAGGGTTAACTTTTCTCCACAATTCTGCAAGATTCTTCTTAGTACTCTAATCAGTACCCTCTGAATTATGAGGTTCTTCTCTTTAAATATTGGAAACAGGCACTATTCTTGGCCCTGTGTGAGTTCTGAGTATTGTTTCCTCTCATTCTTTCAGAAGGTTTTTTTTTTTCACATGTATGTACTCAGCTGAATGCTCCTTTGCAGATCTCTGGAGTTCTCTGTACAACTTCCCATTCTCTGTGCTTTTCTGATCTGGAAATACCTTGGCTTCCTCAAACTCTCAGCTGTCTCCTCAACTCTTGAGATCACAAGGCCCTACCTGGCTTCCCCGTCCTTTGCTGTAGCCTGGAAACATTCTTTAGGCAGTAAGCCAGGCAACTGTGAGGCTCACCTGATTTGTTTTCCATCTCTTAGAGATCCTTCTCTGCATGATGTCCAATGTTTTGAAAATTGTTGTTTATCTATTTTGTCTAGTTTTTTAATTGTTTCAAGCAGAAGGATAAATTCTATCCTTATTACTCGATTTGGAAGCAGATTTTCTAAGGTGGCTTTTAAAACATAAAGAATTTTATCTGTACTTTGCTCTAAATCTCCAAATAATATCCCTTCAAACACTCCTTACCAAGGTCCACAAGACTCTACATGTTCTGGGCCCTGCTTACCTCTCAGATCTCATTTACCATTCTCACCCCACATTACTTTCAATGGTGGCCTTGCCATTCTTCTAATATGCTGAGATTGCCCTTGCCTCGGGATCTTAGCTCTAGTAGACATCTCCACCTGGAACATCTTTTTCCCAGATTTGCCAAAAGCTGATTTCTTCTCTTCACTCAGAACTCTACTCAAATATCACCTCCTCAGCATGGCCATCCAATCTAAAATAACTCTGTGCCTCCCCTTCACTGCGTTTTCTCACACTGCTTTATTTTCCTAAAGATTCCTTATCCCTGACATTATATTATATAATTATTTACTTATTTGCTTCGTGTCTGTTTCCCCTATAAAGTAAGGGGAATGACTTTTTCTTATTCACTGCTCTATCTCCAGAGCTTAACAACATTGTTTGGTACTAAGTAGGTGCTTATTACACATTTATTGCATGCGTGGATGGATAGAGGGATGGATATAGCCTCAAAGTTAAAGGGTAACAGAGGTCCACATCAAAAGTTAGGTCCTGAGTCACATTTCAAACAATTCTTGTATCATCAGCTGACAGTAGGTCACTAGAGAAAGGAACACATGTTTTATAGAATATTTGAGTTTAAAAATTGTTATCATCTCCTTGCTTCTTCAAGCTTAAAGGAAATCCACAGTCCAGCAATCATAAGATGCAAGTGTGAAGATTTGCTCTGATGACTTCCCACCCCTGATTTTTGTTCTTTTTTTGTTGTTATTGCTTCAGATGTCTGACAAAATTGTGTATGAGACTTGAAAGGCAAATTCCCTACTTCCATGGATGGCTGGCTGCATTCATGTTTCTTTCATCTTACCTTATGTAGGTAGGGCTACTTACTTTTGTCCTGTACAGCCCACAGTCCCTTTCAGTTGTAGCCTAATACAACTTTGTCACTTGAAAAGGTGTAAACCTAAGTCTTCAGCTACAGAGGACACATCCTCCCAAAAGTCCTATGCCATCTTTCAAAGTCACTTTTAGGAGCACATTTCTCTCCATTAATATATCTATCACATTTCTTACAACTTGGCTGAAGTCTCTCTGCTGCTTGTGCTTGTTACTGAAATGACAAACATCCTGAGAGATAGCATGTCCTACATCGTGGCTTCAAGATAAAAATTGGAAGTTGGTATTGGGTATAATTAGATCTGATGCAGCAGATATTCTTCACTGAATTTTAAGTATAAAAATACAATTATTTTCCTAGAAGAAAACACTTCTGCTAGGAAGTAAATATGTAGTTGTTACCTATGTCCCTCATTTGTAAATATATGCATCTGTAAAATATTATAGATTCCTTTTTGGAGGGAAGGTTCTCTCACTTCCCACCCCAAATTCTTTGGAATAAACTTAAGTTTAGTGACTTACAAATTATGCATTGATGTGGGGAATAATTATTTTGATATATTTTCCCTAAAATGCTACTGCAGTAGGACTGATGGGGAGAAAAGACATTTGAGGAGAGAATACCTGATTAATTTCTCAGGCAGAGAGGGAGGGGCTAGATTTACAAATCAATATTTCTTAATTTGATGAACTCCCATTTCCATGCTGGTTATAGAAGATCACATCACTTTGGGAATATTTATGATTGAATATGATTGAAGTTGTTCATGAATTGATCTGGGAAGCTAATGGCTATATTTAACATTGTTTCTATAAGAAAGTATATTCTGAATTATAAATAAGCATCTTCCACTTAAGCTTTTAGAATACAATTGCTCTGTAAATTGGGAGCCCTCTGTATTCAAGAGAACAAGAAGACATAATTGTCAGTAAGATCCTCTAGGGAGAAGAGATAAATCCACTCCCATAGAACAAAAACAAAGTAAATCTAGGGAAGGGGAAGTTGGTCTTTAAAAAAAAAGAACCTTCTGGCAGAATGGAAGGTGTGAATTAGGTCAGGAAACCTCAGTCCCATCTCTCACTCCCAACCAATTTTCTCAACTATCAGCTCATGAAATTGGCCTTGATCCATTCTCTGATTCTCAAAGATTAGAGGATCAGAAGAATGGCCAAATAGAGGCTCTCTTACCATTCCCATGTGACCACTGAATCGTGAGCCTTCCCAGTTACAAATGTGGGGCTCCCAAGCCTGCAAACTCCCTGAAGGCAGCAGTCTGCAGAGGTCTTCCTCTAGAACCAGCCCTCAACAAAATTGAAGAGGCTGCTAATTCAGCCTTCAGTCCCTCTTTCTCACTCTTATCCTAGTGCTGCCCTTCCTGGTACCCTAAGATTCCCTTTGACTTCATGGTCCTTACTTCCTCTGTTAAAACACCTATTAATAATGGTTTAAGTGACTTAAAGCCTCCATACAGGGGCTGTTGGGTGGCTCAATAGGTTAAACGTTATCATCCCAGGGTCCTGGTATAGAGCTCTGAGTCAGGCTCCGTACACAGTGGGGAGCCTGTTACTCCCTCTCCCCCTGCAGATCCCCATGAGTGTGCTCGCTCTCTCTCTCTCTCTCTCTCTGTCAAATAAATAAATAACATATTTAAAATAAATAAAATCTTTATTTAAAAAAGTCTCCATATACTTCTAACTGGAGTATGGGTTTTATAACAGAGGAGAAAACTTCTTATTAAGTCAAAGGAATGTATCTCTAATTGTTGAATCTTAGGCATTAGTATGTTAGGTAAGAACTCAAAGGCAAAGGATTCTTTCATCACCTAAGAAATTATGCTATGTATGTAATCAATTTATTTTACTAGCCCTGTGAAAGGCTGATAGCACAAGAGTGGTTCTCAACTCTGCCTACACATTAGAATTTCTCAGTTTTTAAGAGGTATCTGATGCCACAAACCCTGCCCACAAAGGTTCTGACTTAATTGGTCCAGGGTAGAACATGAGTACTAGGATATTTTTAAAACTCTGCGGACAATTCTAATGGGAAGCCAAAATTGAAAGGCATTCTTATTCTTATTTATAAAGCCCCTGTACCTTTACCTCCAGAGACCCCTTCTCTTGAATGCCACCCCTGCCTTTAGGCCTCTAGCTGACCCAACGGTTCACCCTTTTCTTACCTCTACCACCCTGTTCCACAGGACTGTGGACCATTGTGTCTTTACCTACAGTTCCAGGATGGAGTAGAAGTGCTTCTCTGCCTGAAAAGGGAATTTCTCTGAGAGAGAGGGATGAGTCAGTGAGGCAGCTGACTTGCCTCTTGTGTAGGCCTAAGCCTGCTGGGTAGAATAACATATTCCTTATTCTTTAAGAACATTTTTCTAGTAGATGGACTTACCAGGGGAATTTTCTGAGCAATTTGATTCAAATTACAATCTATTCCTGCAAGTACTTATAAATACCACAAATCAATACAGCAGTTTCTATTGTAGTCAATGAGATTGAGCACTGATATTAATGTTTTATGTGCTGAGAAATCCATACATTTACTCAGAGCCTTTTTCTAAAAACCTTGATCATAATCTGTCCTGCAAGTTTCTGAGAAAGTCATGCACACCTGATGGGCATTTGAATAAAGGTATAGTTGAGTCTCCTAATTTCATAGCACTTGGTTAATTAATTGTTCCTGTAGAGAACTGTATGTACTTGGTCTGGTCCCTAGTGGTTCACAATTCTAACTGCATATGATTCGTCTAGAGATTTTTTTTTTTTTTAACACTGTATCTGGGCTCTCTAGAGAGGAAAAAAAATCTCTGAAAATGGGACAAGGACATTGTACTTCTGAACCCTTGCCCTGAGTTGGGAGATTTTAATGTAGAGCCACAGATAAAAGTTGCCATTTTTTCACAAACCTCAGCAGATTGTGTTGGGGGCAAGTCAACCACTCCAGCAAACTCACCCAAACCTGTTCCACATAGAGTAGAATTATTTTCTGAGGTGCCATGTTTTGCTTGGTTTGCTTGAGTTGGTAAACCCCATAATGCTGAGTTTTGAGGAATGTTGTTCACCAGAAGCAAATGTAAGCAAACCTTTGGGAATCATCCATTTCAGGGGAGAGCTATTTTATATTTAATGTCATAAAAGTTACCATCCTTTTTTGCTTTTACTGTCCACCTCATTATGGAGCTTAGGAAGAAAGAAACTAGCCCATTATGGAGATTGGACATTTTGTTAGCACTTCTGAAATGTAAGAATATCAAAGCAACAAAATAATCTTCTTTCCTGTGGCCAGTAGGAGGGAGGGACTTCACCTATGACTTGAAATGAAGTGAATACCAGAGGAAACTTTCTGATATCAGAGATTATTTCTGGGAGAAAATTTTTGTTTGTTTTTATTTATTTCTATCAAGACAACACAAGAGTTTTCCTTATCTCAGCATGTAAGAGAGCCCTAGAGAGTCCTTTAAATTTCTATCCTAAAACTTTAGATGGTAGGATCTAGAATGTTCTTTTTTCCAGTCTTGCTGTAAATGTCCTATATTATCAAATGGGGATTTTTCTTAGAGTGGTCAGAGAACATAATATCATCAGTCCTGATTCCAATGAGGCAGCCAAACAATATGTTAGGTTCATTATAGGCTTTATTGAGTTGAATGTGCTGTGCAAAGATGCAAGTGAAATTTGATTTTCTATGTGAACATCTAACAAGGACATTTAGCATCCACTTCTAGTTGAAATTTCATTCTGACTAGGCAACTGTAAAATAAAAAGCAAACATATTTATACATATGCATATGTGCCATTCTTGACAAAGAACATTAGGAATTATACTTAAAATATGCCAGAGAATTGTATTAATTGGAAAATAAAGAAGGAGGGAAGGAAAAGAAAAGGAGGGAGTGCATAAGAAGGGAAGTCTCAAGCTTTGAGAAATTTTCTGTGGAGGCTGGCCATATCCATCCAAGCTCTATGAGAACACTGTGATTGCCCGGAGTATGCACTGTGATGCAGAACAAGAGTGTCTGGGGGATCTCAGTTCTTGTTCCTAATCATCTGTATGACCCAAGGCAGATTCTTCTTCACCTCTCAGGGCTACACCTTTTGAAAAAGAACAAAATTTCCTTTGAACTCTGAATTACCCAAGAAGAGGAATGAGGAAAGAAGTGTCACTCAAAGGCGAAAGAGGACACAAGTTAGACGACAAAAGTTAGAAAAAAGTTAGAAAAATACTACTCAGATTCCAAACAAGTAAGGCAATAGGATATTCTTAGAAAAAGGTGTACTTGAGCTTTCCTCCATCTTTGATGTATTGATGTGAGCAATATCGAGGTACCTTACGTTTATTTAAACAGAACAGCTCTGCTTCGGGCAACTGCACTGCTAGTCAAAAACCCACAGAACTCCAAGAGAGGAACATTTTGATTATATGGAAAAGAAATTCCAGGAATGTCGTCTAGCTTTTTGGCCCTGAAACTAGATTCTCTGATGTTCTCTGGCATTTTCAAGAACCTGGTTTAGCAAATGGAGGCCACAGGATTTAATATTAAGGAAGGTGGGAATATGTACATTTTCCTTTTTCATTCTACATCAGACTTTCTAGGTGAGGTTCTAGAAGGCTTAAGACTTCTCTCAGTATTAGAAGAATGGCTATAAAATCTAATCATTATCTAAAACCTACTGTACTGATTGGGTCTGTGCTCTGAGAAAACATAACATACATACCTAGACACATCCTGCCCCACTGGAGAGAAGCTTTTACAGGAGATGAAGTGCTAAGCTTTCAGTCTTTAGCAAAGATGAAAAACTGCATGCAGCCCTATCTTTTCATTTGAGCTTTAGAAGGCTCTTGCAGTAATTAACAGGAGAGCCACTTGACTTAGTGAGATCTATCCTCTTGGGAATTTGGGAGGCTGCCCACAAAAAGCTGGAGCTTTCTGCCCAAGGAGGGGATTACATCCTGATCCTTGGGAGAGACCCTCCCATTTGTCCTTTGAAGTGACTGCTGCTCCGCAGGTGTCAAGTAGCTCTCCTCTTGGGGCTGGATTTCAGATTTGGAACTTTCTACTAAACACTCTCAGCAACCTTTCTCCTCTGGTCTTTGGGAAGTTTACATGGTAATCCCTTAAAAGCATTACAGAGATCAGAAACAGTTCTTAAGGTAGAATTGAAGAAGGCTGCCCAGCACTCTCCTCCCTAGCTTCAGTTTTTCTTCAAGATGAGGCTAGCCCTGGTAAAGACTTTTATATATTCTCCTTGCCCCTATTCAGACATTTAGTGCCCTGCCTGCCCATTCCCCGTCAACCACATAGATCACGAGTGCATTGTTTTCCAGATTTTGTTAAATGTCCTGTGTTAGGATCTACTGCACCAAGGAGAAGGCACTAGGAGGCAAGTCTCATGCCTGTGGCCATGTTAGGTGGCTTCCTTCTCTTAGCCTGGAGCTCTGGGACCAGCCACTCCCCCGGAGCCACTCTCAGGTGCACACTTTTTCTGGGCAACATCTCTTCTCACCAGCATTCCAACCCTTCTCTGTCAGTAAGGGGAAATGATAGCCATATTTAGGATATTAGTAAGTGTTTTCCATACTTGCTGGTATGGATGCCCATCAGTGCTCTGGCAGATGGGATAGGACAGGGGCCAAGGAAGGCCACACTGGGACAGGATATTTTGCTTCATTCTCCAGCTGTCATTCTTATGAGGTTAACTTCATTGGTTGAGCCCCTTTGATTTGTTGTTTCTTTCATATTTTTAAAATCTTGGTCTTACCACTTTTTAAATGTTTTTTTAAAGATTTTATTTATTTATTTATTTTTTTAAAGATCAAGATTTTATTTTTAAGTAATCTCATTGCATAGCATGAGGCTTGAATTCACAACCCCGAGATCAAGAGTCACATACTTCACTGACTGCGCCAGCCAGGGCACCTAAAGTTTTGTTTAAAATCTACACATGACTAATTAATTAATTTTATTTATTTCATTTCATAGATTTTTGATGGGTCTTCATGTCACCACCTTCAGAATAATCATTAAATATTCTGATTTTTTTGTTTTTGTTTTTTGCTAATACGCAATTTTATTGAAAAATAAGGGGATCCCTGGGTGGCGCAGCGGTTTGGCGCCTACCTTTGGCCCAGGGCGCGATCCTGGAGACCCGGGATCGAATCCCACGTCAGACTCCCGGTGCATGGAGCCTGCCTCTCCCTCTGCCTGTGTCTCTGCCTCTCTCTCTCTCTCACTGCGTGCCTATCAGAAAGAAAGAAAGAAAGAAAGAAAGAAAGAAAGAAAGAAAGAAAGAAAAGAAAAATAAGACTAGTTTCAGTTCTTACTGTGTAAGAACTGAAGTCCTTACTGTGTAACTTTGACCAAACTACTTTACCTCCTGAAGAGTCACTTTCCTTGTCTTTGAGAACTGTGGGTCTAATAATACCCCAAGCCCATCAATGTGGTCATGCTTACATGAAGCAAGGGTGTCTAGCTTTCAGCAGAATGCCCAATATACAGTAAGAAATCCATAAATAGTAGTGACCGTGAAGAAGATAGATGAGTGCACTTTGTGTAGAAGAAAGGACAGAGTTCTGATAGAGGAAGAAATCAGTCTGTTGGGAATCTGCAAGTTTGGAGCAGACATGAAAGCAACAAAAGGAAACACTTAAAGATTATAATGATAAACAACAGAAAAAAGCTCAAACAGTGTCTATAACCAATACTGGGATAGACCCTGCTCACATGTTCATACATAACCTCACACATTTACACGTTCATTCCCTCATCCATATGCAGTCAACCTGCCTTAGTTTTATTCTTCAGGAATGTTCCTGGCTATTTCTGGCACAGTTAGTTCTATTCCAGATACAGGTCATTCACTTGACTGCACTTTGAACTGACCTTGTAAACAAGCTTCTTTCCCTTCTGTGGTCCATGTGGTTTCTGTGGTCTTCTATTTTTTAATCTGTTAAAACACTTTGAAGTTCAGCTTTGTGGATTTGACTTCCAACTCCCACTGGAACCTGGTGGTGGTTTCCTATTTCTGGTTTATTGCTAAAGAATGATCAGAAAGAGAAAGCATTAGAGCAAGGTCACTACAATACATTAAATAAGAAATATATCCATGGTGAACATTTTCAAGGCAAAATAAAGAGGGCTTCCTCTCTGGATGATTTTCTCTCCTAGTCCTGTCTTAGAAAATGAGCTATAATTCTTTGAATTATTTGCCACATTACTTACTTTATCAACCATGATATTTCAATCTTCACATCTGCTCGTAATTAAAGAAATGAGTCTCTGAATGTCACAAGGACACTGAAGTATGTGCAGTGGGACTTGTAAACTGCTATAGGAAGATTTGGGTTAAGTTCCCCTGCTACTTTGAAATCCTAACCCATAGGTACAGGAAGCAAACTCAGAGAGGGTAGAAGTTGGGGAATGGGTGAAATAGGTGATGGGGATTAAAAGGTAAAGCTTTCAGTTATAAAATAAGTCATGGGGATATAATGTACATTATAAGGAATATAGTTGATAATATTGTAATAACTTTGAATGGTGACAGTTGGTAACTAGACTTATTGTGGGGATCCTTTCATAATGTATAAAAATCTCAAATCAGTATGATGTACACCTGAGACCAATCAGATATTTATTTTATGTCAATTACACCTTAATTTTTAAGAAGTGACATCAATAAATAAATAAAGCCCTGATGCTCAGAAAACAAATACAAAAAAAAAAAAAAAGCCATCTACTAACACTTCACCCTTCTGAGTGCTGCTAGACCTGCAGGTCTGTGCAAAGCTGCTGACATGAGTATCTGTTGGGCAGGATGATATTTGTCCAAATTATTGAGAAGAAAGCCTGTCTCTAGAGATTCTAAGCGCCACATAGGAGAATATAAGAAGGTAGAACTGATTAGCATGCTCAGACATGCTTAGAAATTTAGGATAAAAATAAGTAAAACACACCCAAATACAGGATGATAATATTATCAACAGAAAGGTCATTTGGAAAGTGCTTCTGCTCATGAATGTCCAGTGTAAAGTGTAAAGGTTCCCCTGATAAACATTGGTGTAGCACATGGTTAAGGCCTTGGGGGCCCACTGTAGGCCAGCATGGCTTCTCAATCGGTTTCGCATAGGTAAGACCTGTGAAGGTCATGTGGAAGCAGGCAGAGATGAATATATGATAGAATGCAGTGAAGACCAACCTGGTGCCTTAGCAGTTGTTTGCAGAACTATGCAGAGCTCATCCAAACTACCCCTGGAAATAAACTTTCTGGGCTCTGGGGAGCTATAGATAAATGCATATTCAGCCCTTATAGCACCAAATGATTTCTGGGTTATGGTTGAGAAAGTAAAGAATTCAATGTAGAAGCACTTGGTAAGCACGTTGAGGGAAGAAGATGAAGGGACTTACAAGAATTAGTTTTCTCTCTACATTGAGAACAGTTTATCTCCAGAGCTGGTAAGGAAGATGTACAGAAAAGTGCATGTTGCCATATGAGATGCAGTCTAAGAGGGGGAAAAAAATCTAAGAAAAAAAAAGTTATTTTTATTTTTTTAAAAAGATTTTATTTATTTATTCATGAGAGACACAGAGAGAGAGAGACAGAGACACAGGCAGAGGGAGAAGCAGGCTCCATGCAAGGAGCCCGATGTGGGACTCGATCCCGGGACTCCAGGATCACGCCCTGGGTCAAAGGCAGGCGCTAAACCACTGAGCCACCCAGCGATCCCCTCCAAAAAAGTTATTTTTAAAAAGGTAGAACCATCCTAATATGTCCCTTGTTCAGAAGAAAAATAGGATAGCTTAAAAGACAGGCATCCTTAGAGCTCAGAATTATGCCGCAAACAGCTGAACCAAACCATCACAGTTTATAATTTTCTAAGATTATTTTTCAGATTAAGATAATAAATATATCAATCAAGAAAGAAAGATTCCACTAACATGCCAACTACGTTCTGTCTCCTGAGAACTCAACACAATGCATGGAGGAACGTCTGCTACATGGTATAATAGGAGATATTTGCAAACCCACAGAATAACAAGCTAAAACCTAAAACCTAAAAGCAGAAGGATATTGGGAATTAGGATTATGGGATCATACTGTTGCTCTTCTAATCTAGTCTTCTTCCTTTAGGCAGACAGGGCTCTAAACCCTGTAATTATGTGGTGAACAGATGGCATAACACCCTTCAATATATCTTGTTTATATTTGGTATAAAATGCCTGTAAATACATTTAATGCCTTCTCTTCTGTTTTTTTGTTGCCTTCAATCGTAGAGCATTGCCAAGTTTTATCTTCTTTTATTCTTTTCTTCAGATACTACATTCATTCACTCACTCACTCATTCAACAAACATTCAAGATATACTAGTGGCAGCCCCAGTTGCCTTGAATAACCATGTTCTCCATTGAATGACCCCGTGCCCTCTCCTTGATCACGGTTAATTGAACCAAGTGTGACAACCGACCCAAAGGTATTCAGTTCCTTCATATGCTCCCAGAATTTATGCCTTGTGAGATTTGACTAAAAATCCTAAGTGAGGCCAATCTTCCCTGGAAATTTGGATACTGAAACACTTAGGCTACATAGTAGATGGAGGTCAGAACTTTAAGTATCAAGAGTTCCCATGATATGAGAGGAGCTGGATCAGTTCTTCTGCATTATGTACAAGCTGAAGAAAAGGTAGACAGAGTTGACAATGGGTCATATACACAGAGTAGCAGAGACCCCATAACACTGCACCCCTGTACCCTCCAACCCAGAGAGACAGACTAGCTTTCATTCCTGATAGTTTTATAACTTTAGGTCCCAGGCGTGGTTACATAGTGGATCCTGTTCCTGGATTTCTATGAGCCCCACTCTATCTTCTTCATAATTCAAATTTTTGAGCTAGTCTAGGTGGATTTCTATCTCTTTCAGATAAAGAACCCTGACTAAAACATTGCCTGATTACCTGATATTCTGAAGAAAAAATTTGAAGAAGAGTCCTGATGTGGGACTCCTTTTTCAGTCCATGAACATCTGAAAGAGACATCTTGATGCAGGTCAACTGAATGACTGTTATCAGGTAGCCATCGTCTTATCTATAAAGATTGCCATTCTGATCTCTAACAGAAGCAAATATAGCTATCAGTTTAACATGTAAAAATTAAATATTAGCCCATTGTACTGGTACATTTTTGAATGCATTGTATAGGTAATATAAAATCATTTCTGGGTGAAGCCTATCTCACTAGTATCTCTGAAGTGTGTTGAGTTAGATAAGCCAAAATCTCTATGACCATTCCTATGAATATAGCACGATATGTTTAAACCTCTTCTGTATTACGATTTCCTGTCTAAAGCATAAACTTACAACTTCTACTAGTTATCTGTGAGATTGTTGTCTTCAACTTCTGTTTCATTCCTCTATTGCGACATACTCGAAATCTTAAAACATAATCTTTCATCTTTTGAAACTTTTATTATTATATCTATTTTGCAGTAAATTTGGGACCAAAAAATATCTAGAATAATATAACCCTATAATATTCTAGTGTCATTTTTCAACTCAAAGAGAGATATATCAACAGTCCAAAAATATCTGGAAGATTCTTTTAGAGAATTAAGCTCTGTTCCTCCTCTTTATGTAAAATAAGTGACAATCCTTTAATTACATGGACATATCAGTAGAGTTTGTGTTGTTCTGAAATAAAGAAATTATTTATTATACCAGTGAATGGGCCATGCCAGTGTCATGAGTACTTTTTCTCAGGTTTTCGTGGTAAAAATGGAATTTGTGTGGTTTTTGAATAGTTAACAAGTTAATTGTTCATCCTGAGATACTTTTTTAATACATATTTTAAAGAGGAAGCATCTTCTATAATATAAAACAAAGCAGTTAAAAATTTAATTGGGAAATGCAACCAATTAAATATTTGTCAAGTAGGAAGAAGTCTTTGTAGTCAAGAAAACCACAGACTTAAGAAAGAGTGCTAACATAATGTTGAGTCAGAGAAACCCAAATAAATTAATGGTCACTCTGACTGCTATAATATAATATATAAATATAAATGTGAAGAACATAGAATAACCAAACCAATCTTTTTTAAATATTTACTTATTTATTTTAGAGAGAGAGAGAGAGCAAGCAGGGGCAGGCGGAGGGGCAGAAGGAGAGGAAGAGACAGTCTTTGTTTTTTTTTTGGAAGAGACAGTCTTAAGCAGACTCTGGGCTGAGTGGGAAGCCTGATGTGGGGCTCAGTCTTACAACCCTGAGATCATGACCTGAGCTGAAATCAAGAGTCCAAAACTTAACTGATTGTACCACCCAGGTCCTCCCCCAACAAAACAATCTTGAACAAATTGAACAAAGTTAGAGGACTTAACAATACCTGATTTCAAGAATTACTATAGAACTACTGTAATCAAGGTGCTATAGTGCTGGTGTAAGTCTCAATGGAATAATAGAAAGAATTCAAAATAGGCCTATAAATATTTGGTCAATTGATTTTTTTAGTAAATGAGGAGCTAAAATAATTCAATGGGAAAGAGTAGTCTTTCAACAGCTGCTACTGGAACAATTGGATATCCATATGGGAAGAAGTGAGTCTTATTTCTCACTTTATACCATACATAAAAATTAACTTGAAATGGAAAATACACCTAAACATGAAAAATTAAAACCATAAAACTTAAAAGGAAACCTAAGAAAAAGTACTCATGACACTGGCATGGCAAAGATTTCTTTGAAGACAAAATGTACAAACCATAGGAGTAAAATTGATAAATTGGATTTCATCAAAATAAATACTTCTGCTTTTGGAAGATACCATTGAAAAATGAAATGGCCAAGCCATTAGTGAGAGAATATGTTCACGATACATATATATGTCAAAAAATATTGTATTCTGAATACATTAAGAACTCTGGATTCTTTCAAAAAAACTAGCTCCGAGTTTCTTTGATCTGTTCTACTGTTTTGTTTTGTTTTTTTAATTTCTGTATCATGTATTTCCTTTAAAAAAAAAGATTTTATTTATTTATTCATGAGAGACACAGAGAGAGAGAGGCAGAGACACAGGCAGAGAGAGAAGCAGGCTCCATGCAGGGAGCCTGATGTGGGACTCAATCCTGGGTCTCCAGGATCACATCCCAGGGCTGCAGGTGGTGCTAAACCCTGCTGAGCCACCTGGCTGCCCTATATCATATTTCTGTTCTAATCTTTTTTTTTCTGTTCTAATCTTAATTGTTTCCCTTTTTCTGCTGGTTTTAAGCTTTATTTGCTGTTCTTTTTCCAGGTACCTTAGATGTAAGGTTAGGTTGTGTATTTGAGACTTTTCTTATTTCTTGAAGAAGGCCTGTTTTGCTGTATACTTCCCTTTTATCACCTTTGCTATATTCCAAAGGTGTTGTGGACTGTCTTGTTTTCTTTTCATTTACTTCCGTGTATTTTTTAAAATTTCTTCTTTTATATCCTGGTTAGTCCATTCATTCTTTAGTAGGATGTTCTTTAACCTTCATGTATTTGTGGTCTTCGCAAATTTTTTCTTGTGGGTTGACTTCAAGTTTCATAGCATTGTGGTCTGAAAATATGCATGGTATGATCTTAATCTTTTTGTACTGGTTGAGGACTGATTTGGGACCCAGCATGTCATTGATTCTGAAGAATGTTCCATGTACACTCTAAGAGGATGTGTTTTCTTCTGCTTTAGGATGAAATGCTCTGAATATATCTGTTAAGAGCATCTGATCCAGTGTCTCATTCAAAGCCATTGTTTCCTTTTTGATTTCTGCTTAGATGATCGGTCCATTGATATGAGTGGGATGTTAAAGTCACCTACTAGTTATTATCAATGAGTTACTTTAAGTTTGATTTGTATATTTGGCTGCTCCCAAGTTGAGGACATAAATATTTACAATTGTTAGATGTTCTTGTTGGATAGACTCCTTTATTATTATATAGTGCCCTTCTTCATCTCTTATCATAGTCTCTGATTTAAAATCTAATTTGTCTGATATAAGTATGGCTACTCCAACTTTCTTTTGATGTCCATTAGCATGATAGATGGTTCTCCATTCCCCTCCACCCCACTTTCAGTTTGGAAGTATCTTTGGATCTAAAATGACTCTCTTGTAAGCAGCATATTGGTGGATCATATTTTTTTATCCATTCTAATACCCTATGCCTTTTGATTTGAGGATTTAGTCCATTTGCATTCAGAATAATTATTGATAAATATGAATTTAGTGTCATGATATTACCTGTAAAGTCGTTGTTCCTGTAGCTTGTCTCTGTTCCTTTGTTGCTTTTGGTCTCTCTTTCCTGCTCAAAGGATCCTCTGTAATATTTGTTGCAGAGCTGGTTTAGTATTCATAATCTCCTTTAGTTTTTGCTTATCTTGGAAACTCTGTATCTTTCCTTGTATTGTGAATGACAGCCTTCCTGGATATAATATTCTTGGCTGCATATTTTTCCCATTCTACACATTGGATATACCATGCCACTTCTTTCTGGCCTAACTTTTTGTGGATAGGTCTGTTGCTAACTTTATGTATTTACTCTGATAGGTTAAGAACATATAGTCTCTAGTTACTTTCAGAATTCTCTTTATCTTTGTATTTTTCAAGTTTCACTATGATATGTCTTGGTGTTGACCTGTTTTTGTTGATTTTGAGGGGAGTTCTCTGTGGTCCCTTGAGCTAAAAATTCAAGAATAAAAAAACAAACTGTTCAATTAAATAAATACGCAGAAAAGTTGAACAGACATTCCACAAAAGAAAATAAATAAATGGCCAAGAAACATGAAAATATATTCAAAATCATTAATCATCAGGGAAATGTACATTAAAACCACATTTTAATTTGCATAAAGATGCCACTTTGTACCCATTAGAACGGCTAAAATGAAAAAGAAAATGTTAGCAATAATGTGGAGCACCTAGAATCCTCATGCAGTGCTGGTGGGAATATAAAAATAGTACAACATTTTGGAAAACTTCAGCAGTCTCTTATAAAATTAAGTGCATTCTTACCATACAACATAGCAATTCCACTCATATTTATTCAAAAGAAATGAAAACGTATATTCTCACAAAGACTTGAATAGTTATGTTTATAGAAGCTTTATTTATAATAACCAATACTTGGAAGTAATCCAAATATACATCAACAGATGAATAAACAACTATGGTATAACCTACACTAGAATACCATACAGCCTTCTAAAAGAACAAATTACCAATACATATAACAACGTGGATGAACCTCAAAGACAGTATGCCAGTTTAAAGAAGCTAAGAGATTCCATTTATATCAAAGTACAGAAAAACAAAACTAATCTATGGTGACTGGAAGCAAATCAGTAGTTGCCTTGGTCCAGCATGTGTGTATGCGAGGTGGCCCGGTGGAGGTGGAGGGATGTGATTGACTGGCGAGATACACAAAGGAGTTTTGGGGTAAATAGGACCATTCCATACCTTGATATCTTGATGGTTAAGGTGATTACATAGGTCTGTACATTGAATAGAAGTATCAAACACGAAGAAGACTTTTTAGATTCATCATTTAAGATGAAGACACTAAGGTGCAAAAACTAGAACCCATTTTAGAGATATGGACTTAATAGTCTTTTGACCAGGGATCCCTGGGTGGCTCAGCGGTTTGGTGCCTGCCTTTGGCCCAGGGCGCAATCCTGGAGTCCCAGGATCAAGTCCCATGTCAGGCTCCTGGCATGGAGCCTGCTTCTTCCTCCTCCTGTGTCTCTGCCTCTCTCTCTCTTTATGTCTATCATAAATAAATAAATATTTTTAAAAAAATAGTCTTTTGACCAAACTAGTGAAGTTTAACTATCAGTAAAGTTAAACTATAAGTAATTTCAGCCTATTGATTTGTGGAGTCAATTGAGAAGGAATATTCAAGTTCCACTGTTCCAACAAGAAATCAATCAATTGATCCTCTAGATCTTTTGGCTTCTGTTGTCTGAAAAGGTATTCCTTTTCTTTTTGGTCTGATAATATTTATGCAACTCTAGCAAGATGTTAAAATCACATTATTAAAACCTTAATATCAAAATCAGTATAATTATAGCCCCAGGAAGGTAAAGAAACAAGCACAGGAAAAAAAAAAAGACTTTAAATTCATAGTGTTGGTGCTTTAGAATAAATTTATGTGTAATTATATTCATTTACATATGTTTGTCTGATTTTTAAATATTCGACATATAAAAAATAATCAGCAATGCCAAAATTTTAGTTGTGTAGACTGTTTCAGGAAATTTAATTAATCAGATTTTTTATTAATGACTAAATGTTCAGGAAAAAATTAACTTTTGTAGTTATTTTTTAATTTGATAAAGGAGTTTAATAATTTTTTGCATTCAATTGTTTCAGGCATTTAAATATGTCCTTCTTTGCATGTTTACAAAATGTGTACAAAACCATATTGCCACAATTTTAGTATATGTGCTTCTGAAGCAAACACCCATATTACCACAATTAAAGAATTACTATACTCATCGCTCCTTGTGAAGCTCTAAGAATCTGAGGTTTACAGCATTTTCCGAAGAAAGGTCTTGACATTTGCATTAGTTAGGCTCATTTGAGTTTTAAGGAACAGAAAAAGTTCAGGTAAACAGAAATGAGGAATTCTAGGCAGCTTCTTAGTACTTCTAGGGTTGAAATATACAGCTATAATCTGACCAAGAATGTGGCCACTCTGTTGTCATAGTTTGGGTTTACCCCGCATGCAAACCTGAGCAAAGGTATAGGTGAAAGTGACTTACTTAGGATGTGCTTTTTGGAGATACCAGTAAGAGAATGGGAGAAGCAGGACAGGGAAGGCAAAGAAGCTAAGTAACAATATGATTTCATCCTGATTTCAAGGACATCTCTGGGATATAAATCACTCTTCAGAGTTTGTACTTCCCGGAGGTGTAGGAAATGGGCTTTTATACCTCACTTCAGTCAGCATTGGCTAAAAACCAAGGATGGGAAAGGAAATTGGGAAAGAAAAGAATGGAAAATTTCAGGTCCTTCTGTTCATGCAAGGCAGCTCCTACCACTCCAGTGTCCAGGGGCAGTTGTAAGTGCCAGTTGTTAGGAGCAAAACACAGAAGACAAAAGTTGAGCTCATGGTGTTAGTGAAAGGAAACCAAGGGGATTTGGGTGGCGTGGCAGCAGTGTCCACTACACTTGTGCAGTCTAATAATGTGTCACCCCTTCAAACCAATATTCCCCAATATTAGGAGAGTTGCTAAGAATTACTCGAAGAAAAAGTAACGAAAATGGACCTTAAGGACAGGGCTTAATCTCTACTGTTTTCTCAAGAAATTCAAATCTGACCCCAAAATGCAAAATTCACTCAGGAAACAGAAACATCTCCCCAAATAAAGGTACAGCAAATGGAACTTATCCTTTCTAGAAGGCAGCTTAGGAATCATGCATTATATATCTCTTTGGGTAGATCTCATCTCTACCTCAGACATCTTTTTCAAGATATCCTTCCCACCACATTATAATACTCTTTCTGAGAAAAGTTCTAGGAAGCGTTGTGTTATGTTTCCAGTGCTGCTTTAGTAGCTCTTGTAGATTGGTGCCATTGGTGACTTCTCAATGGTTCTCCTTTAAAAAAAAAAAAAAGATTTTATTTATTTATTCATGAGAGACACAGAGAGAAAGGCAGAGGAGAAGCAGGCTCCACGCAGGGAGTCTGACGTGGGATTCGATCCTGGGTCTCCAGGGTCACGCCCTGGGCTGAAGGCGGCGCTAAACCGCTGAGCCACCCGGGCTGCTCTCAATGGGTCTCCTTTAATCCAACTCAATATGACAAGACCCAAGTGAACTGGAACAATAGGTCATCATCTATTGGACATTAGAACCTGTGCCCCATAGCTAACTCTCTCATCTTCTTCAAGTGTTTACTCAAGTATCTTCTTTTCTTAAGATTTTATTTATTTATTTAGAGAGAGAGAGAGTTGTGGGAGGGTCAAAGAGGGAGGGAGAGAGAGAATCTCAAGCTCAAGCAGACTCCACACTGAGCACAGAGCCTGACTTGGGGCTCAATCTCATGACCCTGAGACCATGACTTGAGATGAAATCTAGAGTTGGATGCTTAATCCACTGAACCACCCACCAAACCATCACCCCTCTCAAATACCTTTTTCTAATTTAAACCCAATTAATTAACATATAGCGTATTATTAGTTTCAGAGGTAGAGTTCAGTGAGTTATCAGTTGTATATAATACCCAGTGTTCATTACATCATGTGGTTTTAATACCCATCACCCTGCTACTCAGTCCCCTCACCCCCATCCCCTCCAGCAACCCTCAGTTTGTTTCCTAAGATTAAGAGTCTCGTATGGTTTGCCACCATCTCTGATTTTGTCTTGTTTTATTTTTCCCTCTCTTCCCCTACACTCCTCTATTTTGTTTCTTAAATTCCACATAGGAGTGAAATCATATGGCAATCATCTCTCTCTGATTGACTTATTTCGCTAGCATAAAGCCCTCTAATTTCATCCATGTCATTGCAAATGGCAAGATTTCATTTTTTATGGCTGAGTAGTATTCCATTCCATATACATGCCACCTTTTCTTTATCCATTCATTGGTGGATGGACATTTTGGCCCTTTCCACAGTTTGGCTATCGTGGACATGGCTGCTATAAACACTGGGGAGCAGGTTCCCCCCCCAAATATCTTCCTCATGAGACCTTCCCTAAATACTCTGTTTTAAAATTTGTTATATGCTTCTTTGTCTCAATAAAAAAGAATTTGGAAAAGAAAATATCAGATAGCAAGCCCCCATATACTACTACTACCAACTCTCTGGATCCTTTGCCAAGATTTACCATTTTTGTTCATAGTGCTCCTACCACCTTTTAACCTACTATTCTCTATTACACAACATCGTAGTCTGTTCTCCTCTCCCATTAAAATGAAACTATATGAAGTTAAGACTTCATTTATTTTATACACTAGTGTGTCCCAAGCACCTAGAACAGTACCGAACACATAGTAGGTGCTCAATAAATCTGTACTGTTTCAGGATTTCCTACACTTTAAGTGACCCAGAGAAACAAACTACTGTTCTCTAAGGAGTATGAGCCCTTCTATCCCTACTGTGGTATCAGCCAGTTTCACAATTTATTTAGCCTCAGCTTCCACCCTTGACTCTATTACCTCTTTCTTTCTTTCTTTCTTTCTATGTTTCTTTCTTTCTTTCTTTCTTTCTTTCTTTCTTTTTTCTTTCTTTCTTTCTTTCTTTCTTTCTTTCTTTCTTTCTTCTTTCTCTTTCTTTCTTTTTCTCTTCTTTTCCTTTCTCTTCTTTTCCTTTTCTTTTTTTTCTTTTCTTTTCTTTTCTTTTCTTTTCCTTTTCTTTCTCTCTCTCTCCTTCCCTCCCTCTGTAATTCCTAAAACAAAAATAATCCAATTAGATCTGATCAGTTACCATCTGGTCAAGAATATCTCTGGGGGACTTCCTAGGCTATACATCCATGATCCAATCAACTATTGCTGCTATAGCAGAATTTTAAGACATGAAACATGACAACTTCTGAGTTTTAGGAACAATTCATTTTCTTCTCATTCTAAATGAGGTCAGTGGGAAAGGCTGATACTTGGGCTGTACCTCAAACATGCATTTCAATAAAAAAAATATATGTAACTATATATGAATGTGAGTTGATGACCTGCGGGCTCTGGCTTTATGTCAGTTGGCTCACAAAATCACCTCTTTTGGGAACCCTTGAGAGAAATCCTTTCTATGACAGACTTGCTGGCAAGGAAAAACAGCACAGAAGAGAGACCTGAAGTTTAATGGCAAACTATGATCATATTTAAGTAAATGTGTTTATAGGTCATAGTCTGAAGTAAAAGACTTCAGTGGGAGTAAAAGGAGATGTGGATATAGTGATTTCTTTGACTTCCATAGTCCATAAAACTTAGAAAGAAAAAGCAATTTGATATTTTAGACAGAACTGGACACTAGGGTTCTCATCTAGCTTCTGCCTGTAAGAAATTAATTGGCACTGGCTAAGTAGTGTAACCTTTTCCAGAACCCCGTCTTCACACCTATAAAATAGTGGAGTTGGCCAAGATACCCCTCAGGGCTTGCCAGCTTGCAGTCACAGTGACAATCACTTAGAATCCTGCATTCAAAGTGTGTGCGTGAACATTCTGCTAAGTTCCCCAAATATGCGGGCTATTGAGTACATTTTCCACAGAGAAAATTTTGTAACTACTACTGACATTCTAAAGTTAAAAATTCCCTGTTCAGGCAGAAACTAAAACAGTAAAGATGTTTAGAAAATTCATCTTTTGCTCATTATTTGGGATTGTTCTATGTCATGTGGACAATTTTAACCACTTAACAATGATACTTTTTTACTCACAGATATTAAAGATTGTACTATCCATCATAATACTAAGTGCCAAGGGTCACAGACACCCTTGCTAATACAAGCTTCCCGCATTATGATGAGAGAAATGGATTGCAGAGCACAGTGCACCAGGGATCAGATATAGACACAGAACTAGTTAAGACTATTTGTGTTGCTTTATAAGGACTTTCAGTCTTTTAATAAGAATCCTGTCACATGAACCCTGTAGTGCTAACAGACTTTGTTCCGGAGCTGTTACTGCCCAGCATATCAGTGAAACATCCAAAAGTATATCTAATCTTTCCTTTGTAAAATGTTCCATCCTTTTGGGTTTCTCTAGGATTAGACTGAATGGCCACTCTGAAAACTCATAATAACTCAAGTGTTCTGAAAACACAAGGTGTGTTTCCAACCCTAAATCAATTGTAAAATGGTAAAATACAAACCTGGTGTCCATGTTGTCTAAATCCACCATTCAATGATATTAGATGAAGTGACAGGTTATAATGTTATTTTCAAAAAGCCTAGAGCAACACTAATAACAAATACCGGTATGGTCTTTATGTGTGCTCAACATTGTTTTAAGGGTTTTACATGTATTAATACATTTAATATTTCCTACCGTCTGACCTTTGACAATCCCATGATGTGCATACTATTTACACCCCCATTTCACATATGAGGAAACAGAAGGAAAAGAGGCTGAGTAACTTGGTCAATATCATACAAGCAGTAAGTGAGAGGGCAAGTATTTGAACCTAACCAGTCTGTTCCACGTGTCAATATATATATCAAAAGGGAAATGGAATACCAACAAAAAGAGGATTTCTACTAACATTTAAACACATAAATACACATATTTGTGTTTGCACTTTTGTAACAAAGGTAACAATCTGTTTTTGTGGGCGAGCTCTTTGTTGGTGTTGGATCATGAAAGTCATGCTGGGAGATTATATAGTGGGCCTGAATGTAATACCAGCATGGCAAGCTAGAAGCTCAGTTTAGTTTTGCAGTATGCTCATTATGTGTCCCATTAAATAGAGGTATAGATAGCTAACCTTGTGGGTTTTAGTAAGACTCATCATATGGGTCTATTTTGTTCTAGAATTCACTAAATGAATTTAACATAAGGAATATGCTATTTGGCACAAAGTGAAAGGATGTAAACTTTCAGCATGATTCCAAAGAATAAGAAGGAAGCAAACCCTGAAATTTCATATAAGATTTTGAAGAAAGAATAACCAGGAAGCCACAACCAAGCATGTACAATCTCTTTTATACAAGCTGACCTGAAGAATAGGATCAGTTCAAACTTTTTCACCTTCTAACAGGCAAGAGATTCCCCTCAATTTCTTCCCCTGTCAGCATCATCACGTTGATGCTTGTCTCTGTTTTTACGGCTTTTATCAAGCTCCTAAAACTTCTAGGTATCTAACACATCTTATTTCTAATCCTTAACATATTCTTGCAAATTAAGTATTACTATCTTCATTTACAGTTTAAGAAACCGAAGTTCTGAGACAAAGTAATTTGCCCAATGTTATATCATCATTTATCAGGATGGTAGAGATAAGTTAACCCCACTAAGTTTATCATTATTAATACTAAACCTAAGTCTTCTTAATGCATGCCATATGCCAAGCATTGTATCAATTATTCCACACCAACCATCTTACTTATTTCTCACAATAATTCTATAAAGTGTATGTGCTATATTCTTATTCTACTGATGAAGGATGGTAGGGTGAAATTACACCCCTCCCCCAAAGATGCCAATGTTTGAATCCCCGGGACCTGTGAATATATTATCTTACACTTTGCAGATGTGATTAATTAAGGATTTTAAGATGGGAAGCCTATACTGGATTATCCAGGTATGCCCAATGTAATCAGAAGCATCCTTGTAAGAGTGAAGTCCAGAGGAATTTGACAATAAAAGGGGATTTTCTGAGTGATGCAGTATGAGAAACGTTTAGCCAGCCACTGCTGACTTTGAAGATGGCAGAAGGGACCACTAGCCAAGGAATCCAGGTTGCCTTTAGAAATTAGAAATGGAAAGCAAATGGATTCTCCCCTGGATCCTCCAGGAGGAGCACAGCCCTGCTGACTCATTTTCAGATTTCTGGTCTTCAGAGCAATAACATAACAAGTCTGTGTTGTTTTAAATTACCGAATTTGTTGCACTTCGTTGCAGTAGCAATAGGAAATTAATACAAGAGGGGTTATATAATGCGCCTAATATCATACGATTAACAAAAGGCAGACTTGAAAGTCAAATGTGGAACTGAGCAAACTGCAAAACCTAAGTTGTCAACCACTGAACCTCTGGCAGAGTCAGTCAAATGACTTGCCTGGCATAACAAAGCAGGAACGTGTTCATCCAATCACGATTATGGCCATACCCCCATCACGTCTTTTCACATGTATATTCCTCTTCTTAATAAAAAAATCTCAGAATATTTGATTTCTACATTTGTTTGAAATTTACACTGTCCAAACAGCACCCATTAGTTACAAGATGAGAACATGAGAATTCATAATATTTTTGCTAAATCCCCTCCAAACAAAAATCAGAACTGAAAATAGGTTACATTCTCATGGAATTGATTTTCTGAAAATAATTACTTGAAGAGAGAAGAAAGTATCTGGCCAGAAAAAGTTGTAAACATAATCTAATATTGCAAAAACAGTCAGATCTCCATCTGATCCTTAGAGATTTTTACTTACTTGTCACTTTAATTAAAACATCATAATTGTTATCATGATTTTATAACAATAGTCCTTGTTTTACATTTTTTTCATCGAGGTATTATAATACATAGTAACCTATCTTAAACATGCAGCCTACGAATTTTGACTCATGTGTACATTCACTTAACCAATATCCCATTCAAAATAGAACATTTGCATCACCCTACAAAGTTTCCTTTTGTTACTTACAGCTTTCATCTTGAAAATTACTAACATTAAATTGTAAGCAATTTATTTCTCACTCCCTAGGTCACGATCTGCAGTGCCCACATTTGATAACATATGTATTTAGAATAAGAATTCAGGTAATCTAGAGGATACTTTTCATCTCATTTAATGGTGTCCAAAATTTGTCCCCAACTTACCTTCAAAATTTTGATCCTTTCCTCCCCTTTGATGCCTCCTGTTTGATCATATGCCCCCTATTCCTAGCATACCCTTCTTCCCCACCCTGTACTCCTAGGGAATGTCTGTATATCTTTTAATATTAATTCAAGGACTACCTCTATATAGAAACCCTTCCTAAAGTCTCCCCTAATCTGAAGAATTATCTCTTCCTTTGTGACTGCCTTAGTCCATTCAGGCTGTTATAACAGAACACCGTAGACTGGTGGCCTATAAGTAACAGAAATTTATTTCTCATAGTTCTGAATGCAGGGAGGTCCAAATCAAGATACTGGCAGATTTGGTGGCTGATGAGAGTCTGCTTCCTGGTTCATAAATGGCCATCTTCTAGCTAAGACCTCACATGGTGGAATGGGGCAAGGGAGCTCTCTGAGGTCTCTTTTATAAGGGTATTAACCCCATTCACAAGGGGTCCAACTTCATGACCTAATAATCACCGCCCACAAATGCCACCTTCTAATACCATCACTTTAGGAATGAGGATTTAATTTATGAATTTTGGAGGACACAAACATTTATTCCATAACAGTGCCCCACTGTGTCACAATCACTCTGCTCACTTAAAACCCATTATTGTTTTTCTTTACAGATGAGTCACTCTCCATTAGGTCAAAAAATAGGGTTGCAGCTTCCTTAACCACCAGGACAAGAGTGAATGAGTGAAGCAGCTAGGATTAATTAATAGGAATTGATGAGGAGTGCAGCAAACTAGAAAGTATATTCTTAGAGAATGCAAATGAACTCTTAAAAATAAAACAAAAAAAATCCCCCAAAATCTATGAGGCCAAAAACTTTTGACACTATTCCTTTCATGTATAAGCCACTAAAGTAGTTGTGGACTCTTCAGGATGGGGTGGAGGGGGCAAATCCTCACAAGTGGCCAAAGTTTAAAAGAGTTCTAATGTCAGGAAATTTTCCAGTTCAGTCCCTGTCTACAAATCCGCTCTGCTGCCTGGAAGAGTAAACCAGAGCTAAGTGCCCTTACCTAAATTTCTAAGTATTATTTGAGAAAACAGGAAACAATTTTCGTCCCAATACCTAATTGCTCACAGATTAATTTTATTTCCATAAAGTCAAGTGAAAATATGACTTCTCGTAAGTGACATTTTACTCTGTTTGACATCACACAACAGCTCTTTCTCATTAAGCAACATGCTTAAACTTGGGATGTTAAATATATACAACATGTTTACATTTTATAGACAACTATTGCACATCATGTGTTTAACTGAGATCTAAATGTATGGCTCATTGGCAGATAACCTCCTCACTAACACGCACAAGTCTTTTATAAGGTTTATTCATTTTGACATTACTTTCTTGGGTGTTTTCACCTTCTTTGTTAGGAGTCTCACTTCAAACTACATATGACAGAGTATGTGCTAAGAAGTAAAGCCAGAATTTTGAGCAATGCCACTATGCAGATGTAGCTTTGAGGAAATCAAGTCTTAGAACTTCCACAGGAAATGTGGAGCAAAGAACAAACAATTCTGGTAAACTTTCATTAATTGATTAGCTAGAAGACTATGATGAAGCATCTTTGTTAGATTTTTAGATAATGCTAATGTAATTTGAAGCATCTGCTTAGGTAGGCAGTAGAGTTTGGAGATTAATAGCACAGGCTCTATTAATAGTACAGGTCAGAGGTCTTGGGTCAAATCGAAGGTCACATTTAATCACGTAAGCCTCAGGTTCCTCATCTGTAAAACTAGCTGCCTCACAGGCTTGTTAAAAAGATCAAGCGAGAGAATTGGCAAAGCACTTATCAATTCTGACACATAGTAAGACTCAATAAATGATAACATGCATTACTGTATTCACCTGACAGTAAACCAAGAAATTAGATGACATTTAACTATGTTTTGGCCATAAAGAAGCTACTATTCCTTATACTCTTTGTTTAAAAGCTTCAACATCTATTTTTTTTTATTTCATTTATTTATTTGATAGAGATGAGAGGGCAAAAGCAGTGGGAGTAGCTGGCAGAGGGAGAGGGAGAAGCAGGCTCCCCATGGGGTAGGGAGCCTGATGTGGGACTCAATTCCAGGACCCGGGGATCATGATGTGAACGGAAGGCAGATGCTTAACTGACTTAGCCACCCAGGCCAGTGGGTGGCATTTCTGTTTTATGCACACGCACAACACATATATAACAGTTTTTGTAATTAGATTATAATTATTTAAAAAATGATCATTTTACTTAGAGGTACAATGATGAGGAAATTATTTCTGTGTAAACCCCATTAGCAGTGTTGGAAGCTATCACAAGAAACTACAGTGTAATTATTACACATATAAGGCCCTGCATACTTAATTACTAACTTCACTGATCTTTCAAATTCTTATTCAAGCATCGTGAAGAGAATATAGTTCAATCTCTAGTTGGGTAATTATAAGTAATTAAATTTAATTTAACCCTAATTATGCATAGAGAAAAGCCTCACATTTCTTTGGGCCTTGAGATGTTCCTGCAATCTCATGACTAGATTGGCTGGCTGTACACAGCAACACAAAACTTGAGAAATGATAGGAAACCTAAAAAATCAGCAAATGCCACTAATTCAACATGTGTGCTTGAACAAGTCACTCAATTTTTGTGAAACATAGCTTCCTTCTTTCAGGGGCATCTGAGTGGCTCAGGCAGTTAAGCATCTGCCTTCTGCTCAGGTCATAATCCTGGAGTTCCCACATGGAGCCCCGCACCAAGCCCTGTATCAGGCTCCCCACTCAGTGGGGAGTCTGCTTCTCCCTCTGACCCTCCCCTCTCTGTGCTATCTCACTCAGTCACTCTCTGAGTGACTTTATTTATTTAAATAAATAAAATATTTTTTTAAAAAAGATCTCTTTCAGATTTTAAAGTCTGTGCTTATTTAATCATCACCCTTCTTTTCCCCTATCCTAACATAATGTAAGAAAAGCAGCCCATCCCCATCATTAGCTGCTGCAGAGAATCTCAGAGAGAATGACAGATGCCGCCTACTGGAGACCATCAGAATTACTTGTGGGGTGAGAAGGAAATTTGTGAATGGAAGAAATCTCTCCATCCCAAGGTAATTTTTCAGTGCCCCACAGGTGGGCTCTGCTTTTCTCTTCTCCACTGAGTGAACTATTCCAACCATCCAAATATTAGATTTTAAAACACATATGATTTAGAAAACCTCTAAGCCAGGTGTCAAAACGCATGGCTCTCAGACCATTAACAACCTGTGTATTTTTTATTTTGTACAAACAGTGTTCTTAAAATTTAGGATTAGTTACCAAAACTTACAGTTCAGGAAACTTTACAAAAATCCAAATTCCTAGTTTCCTCTAACAATTCAGGCAACCAAGCTATCATACTAGGGTCTCATTCCTACAGATCTAGGAATTTAAACACTGACTGAATATCTAATGGCATTAAGAAATTATTGTTGAAATTATTTTTGTTATTTTTTTAGATACGATCATGATTTGTAGTTATTTTTAAAGAGGCCTCATATTTTAAAGATACAGATTGAAATGGTTACAGATGACATAATATATTTTCAGTGATGTGCTTCAAAATGTCCAATGGTTTGTAGGGAGTGGATGGATGCCTGAAACAAGGTTGACCATAAGTTGGTAATTATTGAAACTGTAGAATAGGTACATAAAGATTTATCATGTTATCTTTCTACTTTTTTAATATTTAGATTTTTGCATTACAAGAAGGTTAAAAAATGGAAAACTTGAAAAATAACGATTGACAATATATAATTTTGCAGGGATATGGGACCCTGGGAGTATAAGTTGGTTTATTTAGAAAACGATTTGCGACTATCTGGCCAATCTAAGGGTGGGCCACTCTGTGTCACAATTCCACATTTAGTTACATATCTCAGAAAAATTTTTTTCATATCTACATGAGAACACACATACAAGATGCTGTTACTTTCTGCCAAAAAAAGGAAGAATGAAAGGAAGGAGGAAGGAAGGAAGGAAGGAAGGAAGGAAGGAAGGAAGGAAGGAAGGAAGGAAGGAAGAAAGAAAGAAAGAAAGAAAGAAAGAAAGAAAGAAAGAAAGAAAGAAAGAAAGAAAATCTCTATATTCATTAAAAGAAAAGAGGATAAATGAATCCGTACAAACAAAACTCACTAACTCTGGATGGTGGCTACTTTATGTTTTGTTATATTTTCACCACAGGCACCAACATGTTTAAACTCGCTCATCTTTCTAAAATAAAAATGGCGGCCCGTTCTGGGTCTATAATGCAATAATGGGATGTTGCAGCTGTTCCAAAATTGCCTAAAAGTGATTTAATAATTTAAGACCATGTGAAGACAATAATCAGTCAAGGGAATTGAGAGTTTAAATCTCTGTGGTGTTAAATGGGTGTTAGGATACTCAACTGGCCTCTCAGCAAAGGCTTAGCTGTAGCTGCTGCTGTTAAAGGGGGAAAACATACATCATTACACTGGCTTCTATTTTTAGTGCACACAATGAAAATTAGCTGTTTGTTCCTTCCTTTGACTTTTGAAAATCATAGTTTCCACTTGTAATGTAAAACATTTTTGTGCTAGCTTGCCTTTGTAGGGTCACTACATTATTAGATGCCTCATATATACAAATGCTTACTTGTAATACATTTTAAAGAGCCCAAATGAGACATTTGCTTCTTTTTTTTTTTTTTTGCATTACATTTGAAATTAGACTGTAGAAAACAGACACTTTAGTGATGACTATATCCAAGTCTGAAGGCAATAAAGAATTGCAGAACAATCCACTCCTTGTTGGTTACAGTGGTTTCTTTCCAAATGAAAAAGATATTTTAAATACTCAGAGGTCATTTTTTTTTCCTTTTCCTTCCCATCTTATTTTCTGTCTTTCTTTTCTGTTATTAGTATTGTCCTGAAAGGGATGACCCATGACATCTCTCCCATTCTGAGGAAGTTTATTTCTGTACTGTAGCCATATTTGAATGTCGGCAGTTGGCACTCAGCGTGTTCGTTCTCACAATGTGTGAAATGTGCTATACAACTGTCCCATATGCATGACTCCACAAAGATGCCTTCTGCTGCACAGCCAAAGCCTGTCAGCAATATCTTTGGGGTGCAGCAATGACAAGCAGTGATAAATGGAGACAGAAGGCTAGCCTGTGAGCGCTGTGAACTCAGCTTCTGAGGGGCTATTACTTGTATCTTGTTAAGTAAGGAAGCAATAGAAAGGCTTCAAATATACTTGGTAAAATCTCTGAAAGAAAGCTGAGTCAAAAATCTCCAGAGTCCCTGCCTCCTTCCTTTTAGCCTCTTAAAACCGGAAAGAGCTAGCTCTCTATGTGGATGAGTGATGAGATGGCGCAAACACCCAAGGGTGACAGGAGTAGACATTATTTTTACAGCTTTGGAAATTGTAGAAGGTCTTCAGAAGCAGGACCCTAGGTAGATGTGTGTGTGTGTGTGTGTGTGTGTGTGTGTGAGTGTGTGTGTGTGAGTGAGTGACATACTGCAGACATTAGCCCAGTGCTCTCCTGTTCAGACAATGATGCAAAACAAAAACAACAAAAACACTCAGGTTTGGAATGAACCATGGGGTTCTATCCTTCCTTTTCCTAAACTGGATCACACCAGGAAAAGAGCCTCAATTATATAGTGAGCAAGACTATAGCTGTCCTTAAGCCAAAGCAAAGGCGATCTTTCCCCCTCTCTCTGTTGCTCTTTCATCAGACTTCTTTCCATCACGGGCAATGAATAGAATAGATACATGAGCTCTTTAATGTCTTTTTGTTAATATATATATCTTTGCCTTCCATTTTATCTTTCTTGTTCTGTTCCCATTCCTTTCCTAATTTTCTTTCTCCTGCTTCTAGCTTGACATTTATAATAACCTTTTCATCTGGTTTCTACCCCAAACCACATGTTTGCATATTTGTTCTTATGACTTCTGGTTATTGCAATTGTCATAGTTCTTTGCTAGCTGTTTTCTCATCTTGTAACAACTTCATCATAATTTGGATATCTTTAAGAAAATAAAACAACATAAACCCACTCTCATACCAAACTAGGATTTCTGAAATTAACCTCAAAATCGTATTTTTTAAATAAAATCCTGAGAGTTAATGAGAATAAATAATTACAGGGGTTACTCCAAAAAAAAAAAAAAAAAAACACACACACACACACACACACAACAAAAGGAATTTTTACCAAAGTGATGAGAAAATGTATGTTTATTCCCTGAGACTGACAAAAAAATGTGTGAATAATTAATTCCTGCAAACAAAATTCTCATCCCATGGTTGTAATCAATTTGACTGAAATCTTAGAGTTATTCCTGAATTTTTCTTGGGTCTACAGAGTTTATAATCTAGTATTAGGGGTCCCCATTTGTAACAGTTCTTGGAATAACAAGAAAATCACTGCATATGTTCGGCTCCTCTTTGTCTCTGCCTATGAACGTTTATTGGTCTAATATTTTGTCAACAGTTAATCAAGGTAATTGCTGAGCAGCCTGACAGTTTTATCTTGCGGGGCTACCATTTCTGTCCATGAGGTCTTCCAGTAGTCTCTCCATGGAAGAGTGGATACATAAGATTATTTTAGAGGCTGGGTGGAGGAACATCAGTCTTTTATCTTCTGGAATCTAATCTAGTCCTGATAACAGACCCAAGTCATTTCTGCTTTCTCAAAATGTATTTTTTACAGAAAAGTCTTTGTTTGTTCAAGTTCTGTTATTTATGTAATGTGATAGTGCATTTAGTATCCAAGTTTTGTTTTTGCAGAACTGAGCAAGTAAGCTGACCAAGACTAAAACCACAATTGCCAGCACAGGGTTCATCTAGTTTAGCAACACGAGGTAGCACTTTACAGACATTAACTCATTTAATCTCCATAATAGCCCCGTGAAAGTAGTTTCACTTTTATCCCCATTTTTAAGAATGAGGAAACTAAGGTACAAATTGGTTTAGTGACCTTGACGCAAGTCACCAGAGAGGTAAGTCGTAGGGCATGGCTCTGAGTCTCCAATGTTATTATGCTAGTTTGTACATCTTTGCTATACTGCTTCTGGTGCTACGTAGGTATTCAAGACAAGTCTGTGGGTGTCAAAACAAGTAAAAAGAGAAAGGGAGGAAAACGGAAAGATGAGAAAGAAGCGATTATAAAAATACATAAAGTTAAAAATGTCAGTCATGATTCAGAGATAAAATTGGGATTTAAATTGTCTTATTATTATGCAGTATCACGTGCAATTATCTTTTTAATGTATTTTGATAACTATAAAGTATGGGTAATATTTATTTAAATTTTAAAACAAAAATAATATAATGAAGGCCCACAAAACTAACACACATTCAAAACCCAGAATGTGAATCTACCTGTGTGTGACTAAGCTATGTCACCTTCCTGTTGCCCCCTGGGAAGAAGTAATAGCTATACTGAATTTTTGTGTTCATATCCTTTCTTGGTTTACATAGTCTTATCACATGCATAGGTAGCCTGAACAATAGATTGTTTAGTTTTGCTTGATTTGGGGTTTTATCAAAATGGTATGATATACTGTAAATTTCTCTGTAACTTACCTTTTTTCTCTTCACGTTACACTTCCAAGATTCATCTATGTTGAGTAAAGTCTGTTTTGTAAATGGCTTGTGATTTTCAAATAACTATCATTGGATTTACATAAAAATCTATTGGAAATAGGTAGATTGGTCAAAGACTGGCAACCACTAACAAGTCCAGCTATTTTAGCCAAGGTTGCCATATGCATCGAGACCCACAGGTCAACGTGGGCTCTGAGTCTTAACACAAAAAGTGACGCTACAAACTTTCAGTATCAGGCAATATGTCTTTATGCTTGTAACTGTGAATTTACTTCCCATGTGGTATGGGTGTTTCTATGTTAGATTGAGAGGAAAAAAAGTAAATAAAAACGAGTCAATGCACTTTTCTTAGGACTTCATGGAAATTCATCTTATTTCCATATGTATGGCACATAAATAAAGCTTTGTGCTCATTCCAAATATGACTGTCATGTCTATTTCAGCATATCCTATAGGATATGGTAAATAAGAGCATATGTAAATTCCCCAAGAAATGTATCTGAGGGAAGATTCTGTGTTTCATTACCTTCCGGATATCTTTTTCAGACATTCTTTCAGCTGCCTGGCAAGCGTGTGAGGCAGGAAGAAACCTGATGTTCCTGTGGTTGTCACGGGTTTGGAGTTATTTATTATTCAGGCATGTGCTAATATCTACTTCACAGAATAGTACTGATGAGCTGAGGAATTCGAATTCTGCTTTTCTATAGGAAATTTTCAAAACAAATGCACGAGTGGCTCATGATACCTGTGAGAAGATTACAAGTGAAGAAAGCTTCTGCTCACTAAACTGAAAGACTGGTGGCTGCCTCCATGGCACTGGGCTTCTCTCTGGTTCTGGCCACTGAGAGAAGAGGCTTCATTAATGGACAGAAGAAACGA
This sequence comes from Canis lupus dingo, assembly GCF_003254725.2. Lineage (NCBI taxonomy): Eukaryota > Metazoa > Chordata > Mammalia > Carnivora > Canidae > Canis > Canis lupus. Next base: position 24,666,061 of record NC_064245.1, on the reverse strand, counting down.
ACGGGGCGTCAGCACACCTTTCTCCGACCTGGGAAAGGGCTGAAAAGTGAATTTTCCACAAAAACTTTTCAAGTTTATTCTTGCTCATAGATTAATTAACTAATTTAACCACCTAACACTGTGAGAAGATTAACCATGACTACCCAAGGAGTAAAATATATGCATTTACCAACCTCAGTGCATTCTGTAAAAATAGTGAGAGCTGGCTTGTGTCGGGCATTCAGACTAAAACATTCACCACCCCGAAGACAAGAACAAATGACCCAACATCCTTTAAGTGGCCAAAAGAACTGCTCCCTTTTGACTTTATATGACATAAGGAAAGAACGCAAGGCAAACGTCATTTCCTCGGGCCTCATTAGCCTGCTGGGTAGTGAAGAAGTTGAGAGCACCAGACTTGAGATCAAGTCTCATCTTTGCCACTTACCAAATCTTAACTTAACTTAGTTAACTTAGGAACTTAACTTGGTTACATGGCCTCTTTGAATCTCAGCTTCTAACATCATAAAATGGGAGTTTCCTTCTGGTCTTTATTTCATAGGAAAGCTATGAGTATTCGATGAGCTGAAGCATGTAGATGGCCCGACAGTACCTGACAGGTAGCAAGAGCTCGTGAGAGTAGAGTGTCCCATTGGGTGATCAGGTCACCCTGCTGATTTAAAGAGCTCTATCAGACTTGCCATTCTAGGACCATATTTTCCCACAGACAGAGCTGGTGGTTGCATGCTTAGTCATCCTCGTGCATTTGGTTTCCATGTGGCCCCCAGCTGGAGCAGAGGGATAGGAGTCAGTGCTCTGTAGCACATGGGGAGCAGCCAGTTTGCACCGGGATTGCACATTCTGTGCTTAGCCATCTGACTGGCGGAAGAGGCCCAGCAGCCTCCTCTCCCTAGTGTAATCCCTATGGAGAGTCAGTATACACAACCCACTTTCATTTTGCCTCCACATGGAGATTGTTGTTCTTTTCTAGGGCTTCATGTTTTCTTTCTTACCGGGTCCTTTTCATGTTAAAATTGGGCAAGATCTACCTGCACAGCAGGCATGCTCTCCCCTCCTGAGGAGTATCTTATTTCTTGTTTCCATCCCACATGGTGAAAGCTGGTTGTTTTGGGAAACAAACAGGCCTGGGACAAAGTTAGGGCAAACAGGATGTGTTCCCACTCAGGGGGTGGCATCCATAAAGAAGAGTCCCACGTGAGGTATGCTCGCTCACCCAGTAACTCAGTTTGAAATGGTCAAGAAGAGCAAAGAAAATCTGGACAAGTGAGATATGCTGGTTTCGATCAGAGCCCATTTTGCCTCAAAAACAAAATTGGACATGCTATTTTAAAGATAGAATCCACTTGGAAACTATAATCAAGTAGCATAAATGTACTTATGATATGAAACTGAAATTAGAAGTTCCATTCTCAAAACTGAATGATTCCAAAGCTCTTCCAATGACTAGTATTTAACTAAAACATGATGATTTTAGCTCACCACTGAACAATATGTATCTCAGACAGGCAGAGGGGAAAAAAAGGAAGAGGGGAATTTCTGGTTCAGTTCAGGAATGGAAATTGAAAAGAGCAAGGGTAGAGAAGGGAAGAACTAAAGGAAAATGGGTCGAAAGTATTGCAGTTCCCAGGAGAAATGTCCAGGCCCTGAATTTAGAGTTTTCTGGGGGCTTCTTGCCCAGGACTTCTCAGAAACTCTTACAAGAATTGTCAAGATGATTTCTTGCTGCTACTTTCGTCCCCTTGAGTTGTTTATGCATAGGCAGTCAGTTACAAGTGAGAATCCCAGCTGGTAATTCCTTTGGCTACATGTTCCCCTCTTGGTACAGCTTCATCTCTGACTGTTTGGCTTGTCATTTCTTTTTCCCGATATAATTCTTATACCCACTGTCATTCTTGAAGCCTAGATACAGTCAGCTGCATTGATCAAGGCTGACTAGGATTCTTTTCTTAAGCAGATTTTAAACTCATTGGAACATATTTCTATTGCAATTATTTTAGTGCAGTCTAGCACACATTTTTGAAAACTTTTACATTTAACTTTTTAAGAAATAAATGGAGCTGTTGATTATGGTGGTGGTTTTTCAAAAACAGAACTATACACTAAGACAGTGAAATTTGCTTAATGTCAATTATATCTCAATTCTTTAAAAAGCTTTTTAAATGTTGCAAAAGTATCTGTTGATTTGGGGCACTATAGATAAACAGAACAAGTTGGGGGTAGCATCCTGAAGCTTCGAACATCATGAGCCCTTGATTTTAGGGCCAGGTAAACCAGTAATGAACTGTGGGATCTCAGGCGTGCAGTTTAATCTCCAAGGAGTCAGTTCATCATCTCTACAATGAAGGGTTTATCTAGATTAACATTTCTCAAAGTTATGTTTGGCTAGATTCTGACTCTTCAGAATGTTTTCAGTTTTTAGGTGAAAAAAAGAGGGAGGTTCCTTTGTCAAATAAATGTAAGAATAGTTACATCAAACAAAATCAAATAGGTTTATTTAGTGCAAGACTCATCACAGTCTTTTTGCCTAAATACAGAAGTGGATGACATTCCCTAAGCTTACTTAATCATCATATCCTTTATCCACTCTATCCCAGCCTCCAGCATCTGCAGGTCTGGTGTATAAACTTTGAGAGACACTTAGCAAATCCTATTGTCTTCTTGACAATTGTTCTGATCATTTTCTCAGCCAACAGTTTTATTTGGATACTTAAATTCAGACATATAAGCAAAATGAAGCTATTGGTTGGTTTTTATAACACAGTGATTCGCCACCGGGAATCTGAATAATTGGGACAACACTTCATATTGCTCGTACAGACACAGATATGGTCACTGTATTCATTGCACAAATACATATCAGGTCCGCCCCAACATCCTTTGAGGGAGGTATATGTAGAAAGCAAGCTGATCTCAGCATATATAAAAGGTAGCAGTGTGGACAGTGTCAAACCAAATTCTCTTGGAAAATCTGAAAAATGGTAAGACTAAAAATGTTTGAACCCTGTCACAAATTTGAATCAACTGTTTTCTCTTTCCTTCCCAACAGCTGTAAGAGTCAAGGTAGAGTACCAAAACAGTCTTTATTTTTAGCCCCATTCTAGGGACCCGTGTACTTACTGTTGGGGCACAAATCTGGGAATGGAGGGATCTTTTTGAACTGCATGAACCAGAAGAAGCAGTAGACTGTTTTTCCACACTATAATCAGCTGCCCAGCTTTACACAGTCATGTCTCTAAGGAAAACCTCATCTTAACTTTTCCAAAGTTCCTTTGGTATATATCACATTATTTATATGCTGTCAAAAATTGGCTGAAAACCAGTTATGTACAGCTATCCACAATTCCTAGAAAATTTAACGTATAATGTTCCTGTGGCCTTCTCTGTCTTTCTACAAGGAACTTATCTAGTTATATTAATGGTTATTGGCCTCCTTTACCACTCTTTTGCAATAAAATCCTTCTGGACAACACAAATATAGAAAATGTAAATATGGTCACATGTAATAAATGACTGCTTTTATAATAGCTTGACTGTATGCTATACATGATGAATCCCAGCAGGCTTCTCTCTTTCCTACTTATATTTATTAGCAACGGTGGTTGTTTTTCTTATGTTACTAGAAATGATACACTATTAAGCAATTCCCAACATATATATTTTTGCAAGTTAAATACAAATAAAAATCTTAGTAATTAAATTAATGGCGTAATTTTCTTGGAAGTCCTAACTAGCGTCCTCAGTCAGAATTGCAGAAAATAAAATTATAGTACACACCATTGAAAACAGAAGGACAATAGAAATTTGTGGCCTCTCCTGGGCAAAATTTCAAGAATAGCCTCAGTAGCCCTTTACTTGAAAATAAACCAATTTTTCTTTGCAATATTAGAGGTAGTTAGGTTTCATTTAAGCATAAGAAGAAAGGAGGAAAAAGCAAATATGTTTTCTCCTGTATACTAGAGCAGTGTTTAACCATCAGCAAGGTAACTGATCCTTAACAATAGGATCCCTCCTTCTACCTCTACTTACACCACTACACTCCAAGTGTCCTGCAAGTGAATAAAATGTACCGATTAAAATTACTATAAATACCTTCAGTTGATTTATTTGGACTTTCAATTCGTGAATTGCAGACTCATCCTCAACCCTTAAACTCTAGCCTTTAACTTTTCCATATTCCACCTTTTCCCAAATGCTCCTGGGACTTCGTGGTTGAAAAAATATTTTCATAATTGTAATATTTCTGTTTGGTTTGATATTACTAATGTGGAATCAGATCTAGAGAATTATGCCATTAACATCTACCATAGAGACATTGATTCTTGACTTAAAAGTTAATATTAAAAATCTCATGAGATCATAAAATTATATTGGTCATTAGATGTTTTTGTCATTTCCTTCAGTTCAGATATTCACAAAAGAGCTTAAAGTTGGATGTTTGATTTTGGTTATACAAGACGAATAAGTCCTAGAGATCTACTGGATAGCATGATACCTATAGTTAACAATACTGTGTTGTATACTTAAAAATTTGTCAATGTGCACTTGGGTGATTCAGTCAGTTAAGCATCTGACTCTTGATTTTGGCTCAGGTCATGATCTCAGGATTGTAAGATCAAGCCCCACTTCAAGATCTGCCCTGGGCTTGAATCCTGCTTCAGATTCTCTCTCTTCCTCTCTCCCCTTGCTCTCTCTCTCCCCGCCCCCCCCCCCCCGCCCCACCAAAAATAGAGAAAAACATGGGGCAGCTGGGGTGGCTCAGCGGTTTAGCACCACCTTCAGCCCAGGGCCTGATTCTGGAGACCTGGGATTGAGTCCCACGTCGGGCTCCCTGCATGGAGCCTGCTTCTCCCTCTGCCTGTGTCTCTGCCTCTCTCTCTCTCTGTGTCTCTCATGAATAAATAAATAAAATCTTTAAAAAGAAAAGAAAAAAAAGAAAAGAAAAAATATATCAAGAGGGTATATTTTATCATAAATAATAATAATAAAATAAGAGGGAGGGAAGGAGGAAACTTTTGGAAGGGATAGATAGGTTTATGGCATAGAATGTGATTATGGTTTCATAGGCATACACTTATCTCCAAACTCATCAAGTTGTATACATTAGTTATGTACAACTTTTTGTATGTCAATAAAGAATAAAACAAATAAATAGAAGATATTAATTTTTAGAATAATAATATATTTGAACTTCTTCAAGGAGAAATTAATTGCTATCTTATTGTATATCTTATTCCTATTCCACAAAGGACAAAGAGGAGACTGGAAATACTATCTCAAAGTTCCCAGTGATACATTAACAATATGTAACAAAGGGTTTAAAATATTTATTGAATTGAAAGAATGTCAGGTAATGAGTAATGATTTGATAAATAATACTACAAATCCCATCACTCAAAGATTACCAAAACTAAACCGTGGGCTGAAAAGTTTCAAAAAGTTCTAGAATAAAATAGGATATTGGGCCTTCTTTCTTGGCACAGCAGACAAACAGACTGACTCTGCCCAAGAAACAGAAGGAATTTTATTGTCCACTTAATTTTCTACCTGCTACTCCTTTTAAATGCCAGCAAATTCTTCCCAGAAGGGAAATCACCTGACATTTTCTGAATTCTTGGGACAGAGCAAGAAGAGTCTATGCTCGTCACACACCTGTCTACATACCTACCATGTGCTCGTACAGGATTGCTGCATTGGGCTTCTGACACACAGTGGAGACCAAGATTTAAGGAGAAGCCCTACCTGCCACAGCAAGTTTCTAACACTGATGCTCCTATTTTCTTCTCCAGAAAGATATCTTATTTGATTAATGTATTCTAAATATACATTTACTTCCGTATTTACTGTTTTTCCCCTAACTTACTTACCATCAGTGTTTGATCTTGCTATTGCTGGCATTTTGGAAGAAGTAAGTCCAGACTTCATCAAAAAGTTGTTATATTTTCTTTTTTTAAAGGCAATTTTTAAGATTTCCTTAATAGAGCGTGCTTCTGAGATTAATCCATGCTTTCTTTTTCTTTCTATTTCTTTTTCTTTTTCAAAGATTTTATTTATTTACTTGAGAGAGAGAGAGGAAGAGCAGAGGGAGAGGGAGAGGGAGAGGTAGATAATCTCCAGCAGACTCCATCCTGAGTGCAGAGCCTGACTCAGGGCTCCATCCTAGGAACTCAAGATCATGACCTGAGCCTAAACCAAGAGTCTGACACTCAACGCACTGAGCCACCCAGGCTTCCCCTCCTCACCAATCCCCCCATCCATGCTTTCCAAAATAAGTTTAAAGTTTGTCTCTATCTGTTGCTCTATTTATTTTCTCCATACCACTTATCTGAATCTGTAACTTTTGTTATCTGTTCCCCTGTTTTTCATCTATACCATACAAGCTGCATGAAGGCAGGGACTTCTGTCTGTCTTGCTCACTGTGTGTCTCCAACACCAAGCAGAATGCCTGACACAATAATTATATGTGAAAAGGATGATAAATGAATGGATGAAGCTGATAGTGATAGAACCTCTTAGATGCTTCAACTTTGTAAGCAGCTTTGTTCATCAATTCATGCAAGTTCTTAATTGGGAAGCTCCTAGGTAGAGGAGCTTTCTGCAAGTTTGTCCTGCTTCTCAGGACCATGGCCTCACAATCCATCCCATGTAGATTTCTAGGCTGCCACTTCTAGTGGATCTCTGCCATTCCTGAGCTAAAACATTGGGAACCCAAAGCAGGTTTTTATACATTGGTTGGTAAAGCAAGCTATTGTACATTTTCTTTTCATTATCCTACCATTCAAGTCTACCCAAAAGTTTGGACCTTTCAGTGCTCTGCCAAGAAACACTCTCTACACCATTCATAACATCTGGCCTACAGCTTCTAATAACCCACAGGATGCCTTGACATAAGCAACAGCTAATTTTGTATTATGCAAGGTTTGGTTATATAAAAAATGAGATAATGTACATGAAAGTACTTTATAAACTATAAAATCCTATACAAATGAAATAGATAGTGATCATAATTATTACTATCATTGTTGCTTTAACAAAGACAGAAACCTCTTTCAAAAACCTTTTCACATTGTGTTCTTTTGGCTTTAAAGATATATTGAGCTACATGTTTCCAGGGAAGAAATTGTTTCCTGGCATTAAAATGGAAATTTTAACTAAATCACATTAACACTTCCAAACACTGTGTTATAGATTAGAGGGGGGGAAAAACAAACAAATCCATTCTCTGTTGACCCAGGTTCACCATTTATCCAGAATGTGAGAGACAAGCATTTCTTAATAGTTCATATTATCAGTTCAGGCATACAGCATAAGCTTTGAGATACAGTTTCATTTTCCTCCATGGAAGGATGAACCTGGTTCCCCCTTTAAACAAACTATCGCCTTACCCTCCTTCACGGAAACTATCTCCTTAGGGAGGAGATCCCACTGTGCCAGTCAACCCAGGAATATCTCAGACCACATTAATGAGACTCACCATAAGAGAAGTCGTCCAACCAGTGTAATTTGAAGCACATCAGAGAAAGGTTCCTAAATGACCCTAGCTAGAGGGCTAGCCCTAGAAATTGAATAATTGCAGAGTAATCCCAATCTCCTTGAGTATTTCCAACCAACAAGCGAAAGTCATGCTAAACAAATGGGACTACAAAAATGGATACATACAAACACACTTCCTTAACATATGAGTGTCTCTAGAAGGTGTTGAATTGCATGCTAGGAAGAGAGCTAGCTGAAGAAAAGGGAGTCTCAAGAGGGTCCTAGAAGCAAATCCACATTTCACAATTTTGACCTTTGCTGTTGGAGAACAGTCTGCTCTCCCCTGCTTCCTTGGACAATATTACCATTTCCTATTAATCCAGATAAAAGAAAATGTATTAAAGAGTCCCGAAAGCCTGTAACTTGCAAAACGATACCTCAGGATTCTGAGTAAATTAATACAGATTTCAAATGTATAATATATTCTCATGAGAGATTGTACTCCCAGAAAGAATCCAGCTCATTAATTTTCGGAAGAGTCAAAGCACTTTCCAAGTTTTATTTTTGCAATATCAGACTCTCCTTTAGCTTCCCTCTGGTTATGAGAAATCAGAGAGGGATAATGAAACCTATCTTGGGTAAAAGGCATCTAGATGAAGAGCCTCAATATTATTTGCAAGTATTTGACAATGACTTGAGGTTTCATTGATGATTGGACTGGAAATTGGCATTTGTAAAGAAACCTTTGCATAGCATTCAAGAGGCTCTTAAAAAATGTATAATTTAGCTTTGGTAGTTTGCGTAAAGTAGAGGTTAGGTTCTGCCAACGACCTTTCGTGAACTTCTAGGAGTGGATAGTCTCTTGCAGAAAAGGTAAAAAATAAAGACTCTCTTTTCCTACCAAGGTGGTAATTACATTTAAGTTTATGTAGCTCTGATGTTCGTGGGAGAGCTTTATAATTTACTCCTGGGTAGGCTCTCTCTGTGAAGCTTTTTCCCCCCCACTTGGGAGAAAAAAAATTTTTTTTTAACTAACATCCTTGCAAATTGGATAAGTGTTGCATTACAGTGGTTTGCAGCCCATTGATAGAGACTTATATGCTTTGAACTTTAGTAACAGCATTTGAAAGAGAGATTAAAATCCCTTTAACTAGCAAGCATTCACTTTCTAAAAATTCCTATTTCCAAGGCATGAAAGCACTACATTTTGAAAGCCATGTAAGCCCAAGCAAAGCAAAATGTACCTCTACTCAAATGAGTTCATTGGTGGTCGGGTCTTTCAGAAAATGACTTTTTTTAAGGCTGTGTGCAAATAGCCAAAGGAGCTAGTCCTTCATTCGACATCACAGGGTTCCTCTGCCATCGTGGTAATTATACATGTTGCCAACCCAATTAAGATGGGATGGGGAAGGATGAGTATTCATTGTAGCTATTTCACTTTGGAGTCAGTGGTAAATTCTGTGAGAAAGCTTCATCCTGCCACTTTCCCATCCTTCTGGAAGGGGGGCCCTTGGTGGTCAGCCAAAAACATGCAAACCTATCAATATAATTCATGCTGCTTAGGGGTTCAAAAAAGAGATATTTCCCAAGCCAGGGCAAATTAGCCTTTGGCATTGAAACTCTAGATTATTTATCCACTCCCGCACATCTATACAATGAGAAACAACTGCTTTGAAAGGCAATAAAATGTTGCATACAGTTCCCAGGAGCCTGTCTGCCTGATGAAGCATTTAATCAAGCAGGTCACAGAGCCATTTGCCTTCCACGTATGTAGGGGAGACACTCCGTGAAACTGGTTGAGAAGAAGCCATGTGGCCCAGGCCTGGATTTTCTCCACTGGCTCTTCAGGCTTAGTTCCAGAAGGGCCGCTGAGGTGTTTGCAAGCTCAAGAAGTCAGAAAGCTTTCTCAGAAAACTCAGGGCAGGAAAACGTTCTCTCATATCCTTCCTGAACTTTCAGACTTGTGGTTAGTGCTTCTTGCTAAGCATTTTTTGGTGCTTTAGTTTTTTTTACCCAATGATGATGTAGATTTCACAAAGGCAGGATGATGGCATTTATCCCCCCAGCATCTGAAACAGTGCTTGGATGGATAACTGGTTCCTGAAAAATACACCTTTATTGGTCTACTCATGGCTTCTCCCCTAAACAACATTTCCATTTGGAAATGGAAGTACCCCACTTACCTAGTAAATGCTGCCTTTGGCTGTATTATTGGGAGAGACAGTCCCAAGGTATGCTTACTGGGAAATGCCCCACTGTCTGAAACTATGGATGAAAAACTCAAATGTATTGGGTCAGGCTCCTTTCCACACATTCTTATGTGGCATCAGTACAAAATACTTTTTTTTTCACCTGTTCATCTCACCTTTGCATGCAAATTCAAGAGTGAACTGGCTTCATTCTCTCCAGAAGGAACTATTTCCAATGAAAATACAGCCACAAAAGAAAACCCTTGCAGAGGAATTTCCCTCCAGTGGGAAGAATCAAACCTCCACTCTACTAGATAGTTTTGTCACTAACTCTGGAAAGTCCCTTCTCGTATTTAGTCCCTTAGGCATAATCCCCCTATAGTTGTTTTCAGAGTTATCTTGTGATTTATTTTTATTGTTATTAACTGGTTATTACAGCCTACGCTGGAGTCCAGGAGTGAAACTTACCCCTTCTTATCCATCTATCTGCAAAAAATCTCTCCTGTTTTGTTTTGTTTTTTTCCCCTACAAGTTGTGACTTTTCTCAGCACTTATGTTTGATTAGATGTGTTCTGTGACCTGTGTACAAGGATTGTTTTTTCAGTTGGAAATAAGCTGATGTTTTGGCGATCACTTACACATGTTACTGCTTTCCCTTTGTTTCTCTGCCTGCTCCCTTCTAAAGCCCCACAAAGGATAAGGTGAATTGTTTTTGAACCAGGTGAGAATTGAACTTTGAATGAGCTTTTTTGAATGGATAGATTTTTCTTGCGAAGGGTTTGGATGTTTTTTGCTTTTGAATATCTTTCTAAAACCCAGATGTTGTTTAAAAGTAGTAGAGAGGGATCCCTGGGTGGCGCAGCGGTTTAGCGCCTGCCTTTGGCCCAGGGCGCGATCCTGGAGACCCGGGATCGAGCCCCGCATCGGGCTCCCTGCATGGAGCCTGCTTCTCCCTCTGCCTGTGTCTCTGCCTCTCTCTCTCTCTCTCTGTGACTATCATGAATAAATAAATAAAATCTTTAAAAAATAAATAAATAAATAAATAAATAAATAAATAAATAAATAAATAAAAGTAGTAGAGGGCATTTGAACTGTATAACTATAAAAACAAACTACTATCATCCAGTGAGTTCCATGTATTTTTAAGCACATAAAGTCATGACTACTTGCGATTAGTTGGTGACTTTTAAATTTGCACTGTAATGGGAAGAAGTTCATGCTATTGCTCAGCATGAATTACTCAGGAAATCTGAAATAAGGAAATCTTTTTCCATTTAAATTGGTCTGAACATTGGAGAAGGGACAGTCATGTTTCAGGTCAGTGTTCATGGTAGCTGCTGAAGAGGGGTGAAGTTCCTTCATGATGTGGGACTGGGGCAGAGATTACTGCAGGAAGCTCAGCCTCCTTAATCTCCTGAGCCTAAGACAACCTAGAGGATCCTTCGTGGCTACCAATTTCTTTACTTTTCCCATAAAATCAGTGTCCTCATCCCTTATTGCTTTACACACTCACCTTTTTGGGTCTCATCCACCCCATACCTTCACATTTAATCAAGAGGTGAAAACTTCCCCAAGCTGAGTCTCCAGCCAGACCTCTCTCTGGAGTTCCAAGCTCTCTCTCCAACTCCTTACTGCACAATTCCCCTTGATTATACCATCAGTTCTTCAAATTTAATGTTTCCTGAGGCAATCATCAGCTCTTTTACTAGAACTTCAACCAGCAGAGATGAGGGCATTCCATTCAAGGCAGCATGGTGTAGCCACCAAAGTGGGGGTGCTTAGTGGATGGTTGGTGACTATCCTCAAGCACAGGGTGGCTACAGGTGGGCAGGGAGACCTCATCCAGGAAGATGCATTTGGCTAAGATTTTATGAACCTCGCTTATAATTCTATACTCCATGCTAAAGGGAATGAGGAATCACTGGATTAGAGCAGCCCCTAAAAAAATAGTATCACATGTTCCTGCCTCTCATGTCAGTTAACTATGAGGCTTTAATGATGTCATGGATGACCTCAGTCTCTTCCTTTGTATTCTGTACATGTCTTTCAAGACCAATGAATATGCCTGCTGCTGTCAGATTTTCTGTGAGTGAGCTGAAAAGGTCCAAGATGTGAATATGAATCCTTTCCACCATGGAAACCTGAAGACCAGCTGATCTGGCTCCCTGCCTCTTTTTGAAATCTCTGCTGAAATGAGATAATCCAGTTCCAATTGCAGGACATCAGGCCAGTCTGACAGCTGCTGTTTCTTGGCCAGCTATGCTGCACAATGTAAACTTGTACCTAGGAAGGTGTTTTTCACAGGTTTCCTGACTTATGGTAGCAGCTTAATATTAGTCATCTCAATAGATAATAAGGTCTGATTTCTTCTATGATCCATATATTAATGAAGCAAAAGTCCTAAGGCCAGGGCCCAAGATGGACACTCACTGGTGATAATTTAGGTGATTCTAGAGAGTCAGCAGCAGAGGCAGACAACTCATAGGAGATGGTGTCAAGGCATCTTTGGTTTGTTATTTAGTAGGAGAATGTAACACGAGCTAGAGAGAGCATCCCCACTTGAGACCATCATCTATCACAATGCGTGTTAATCCGGGGCAACAGAGGATCACACTGGCATGGAGCATCCATAGCCAGGAAGAGTAATTTCTGACTGATACCTGCTGAGCACACAAAAACTACCCAGAGAGAATGCTGTTATTCACACCATTTCATTCAACAACCGTTAAATTAGCATTTGCTATATACCAGACACTCTTCCAGCTTCCAGTCTACACCAGTGGACAAATAGACAAAAACCTCGTGCTCATGGAATTTATATCCTATCGCACTAAGAAGGGATTTGAGACCTGGGACAGAGTTGAGATGGAGATCTTTTTTGTTTAGTTGTCTTACTGAGATCAAATTCCTGACTTGCACGTCTATGCTCTACTATTAGAACTAGCAAAAAAAGTACACACACATACACACACACAGAGATACACACCTATATATGTACATATAATTAACAACACCATTCCCCTCATCCCACATGTGCGTCTACGAGTGAGAAGGTGTTCTCTCAGATGGTGTCACGGTTGAAAAGAAAAGCAGATGGTGCTTCTAGAGGAGGCAGCTTGCTTGCTGAAATGTCATGGATATACAGAAATAAAACCGAAAATGAAAGGCAAAAAAATATTCTCATTTGAATAATGAACTGTCTCATGTTTCCTCAGAGCCACACAGCTCAGATAATGAAAAGAAACACTCTCTCAGACCCTTTGTTCCGTGTTTATAACAAAATTCAAACCACATGTCTGTCGTGTAACAAGCCACTCTGGATAATTTCTTGAAAAATAATAATCATCGTTTGATGGAACCACTTGTAAAATCCAGAAGGTGCCCCAGAGAAGCTGGCACTCTTACTAAACTTTCCAAGGGGGAATTTGTGGCAACAGTGATACACTGAGCATTGCATTGAACTTTAAAACAATTGCTCACACACAAAAGGAAACTAATGACGGAGCCCCCTCTCCACCCCAGCTTCCTGTCACTGTTCATTTTTCAGGGTTCCCCATAGCTGAAGGAAGCCTTCAGGACTCAATGGCAGTAGATAGTTCAAAATGATGCCTGTGAAGCTTTTATAATTATTATTATGTTAAATACATAATTTGGTTGCTTTGTTCTGTGACTAGATGTGCTTATTTCAGCTTCATAATAGTTGCCAGATTCTGCTGCATGATTTGTATCCTGCAGTGAAATGCAGAGACCACAAGTTTGCTTTCCTTTGCTGGCTCTTACACTAGCACTGTGTGCACCAACAACGCCTGTCATTGTCGCTTGGGAATTTTCTGCAGCCCTAAAGTGACAAAAGGGAATAACTTTAGACAAATCAATGGAACATAATTACAGGTAAGGAGTTTGGCTTCACTTTCTCTAAAGGTCTTGGAGGCCTGGGATACATTTTGACTCAGCAACCATTTGAACTGGTTTTAGGGTCAGTTGTTTACCTAAAGCTTTTGCATCTCGATTTCATGTGAGCCCAGAGACTCACCTGCAAAGCCTGGCCAAAGCTGACTGTCTTCCCAACTACCTTCTGGGACAGGGAAAAGCATTCAATAAAGATTAAATGAGAGATTTGGAGATGTGACCGTTAGTGCTATCGGGGAGGACTAGAACCCCAGAGATGTGGAGGAGGACCGAGCACTGCATAAACCCCTCTGGGTGCCACCCCACCCTGGGCTCCCATCTCCCAAAGCTGCTTCTGGGAACAAGGCAATTTGCCTGCTGCCCCAAAACGAATCCCTCCAGGTCTGAACAGATGGAGGAGACGCTTCTTTTACAGAGAAGGTGAGATCCCCTAAAAGTGACGTGGGCCAGCAAGAACAGAGCTTCGGAAAATCGATGGACTTGTTTTCCCTTGCTTAACGTTACTTTATTTAATAGCAAGAGGCCAATGGCTAGGATTTGAAAACAAGTCAGAAGATGTTGGAAATCCTTTGTAACTTCCCTTGCCCAGACTTTGCCCTTAAGAGAAAGAAAACTCCTGTCAATTAGAGTCAGCAAATAATGGCTTCTCAGTAAGGGCAGATGAATCAAAATCAACAGGAAGCAGCCAGGAGCAGTGCATTGCAGTCTGACAAATCCTGATTTTAAAAATCAGGCCTCGAGGTGTCTGGGTGGTTCATCAGTTGAGCGTCTGCCTTTGGCTCGGGTCATGATCCCGGGATCCTGGGACTGAGTCCTGCATGGGGCTCCCTGTAGGGAGCCTGTTTCTCCCTCTGTCTGTGTCTCTCATGAATAAATAAATAAAATCTTTTTAAAAAATTAATAAAAATCAGGCCTCTGTCCTATGCAGTGGAGAAACTAGACAGCACATTGACCAGGTGGTCCTAATTAAAGTGATCAAGAAAAGGCAGACGGATGGTGGGTGCCTCTGGGTGCAATATCCTGAGAAGGACACAACCTCACCTAGGTAGCCATCTGACAGGATATGTATAAACTGAATCTAATCATGAGGAAACATCAGGAAGAAGATTAAGAGAAGAAGGAGGCTTCAAAAATGGCATTGTGATCAAAGTCAATGAAAGGCTGAGGCACTCTTCCAGATTCAAGTAAATTAAAGAGACGTGAAAAACAAATACAACATGTGATCTCTGACTGGATCCTTTACGGAGGTGGAAATGCTGTAAAGAACATTACTGGGCTAATTGGAAAAGTTGACATATTAATTCCAGATTAAAGTATTCAATGTCGAATGCCCTGAGTTGATAACTGTACTGTGGTTATGGAAGAGAATGTCCTTGCTCTCAGGAGATATGCACTGAAGTATTTAGAAGTCAAGGGACATATATACAGATATGTGGCATATATACATATACACGGAGGGGGGTTAGAGGGAAGGGAGAGAGAGAGAGGGAAAGGAAGAGTAATAGGCAAATATGAACTGCAGGAGAATCTTGGTAAAATACATAGGCATGTACTTTGTGCTACTCATGCAACTTTATTGTAAGTTTCAAATTATCTCTAAATAGGTGTGTGTGGGGTGAGGTGCCTGGGTGGCTCAGGCCGTTTAGCATCTCCCTTAGGCTCAGGATCCTAGGAGTGAGGCCCACATCAGGCTCCCTGTTCAGCAAGAACCTGCTTCTCCCTCTCCCTCTGCAGCTCCCCCCCTGCTTGTGCTCTCTTGCTCTATCTCTAATAGATAAATAAAATCTTTAAAATAAAAAAAAAATATGTGTGTGTGTTTTTTTAAAAAAAGCTTTTAGGATGGATCCCAAGGCATCCTTTAATAGGAGACAAATTAGTTCTTCTATTTATATATTCTAGTTTATTTCAGAATCTTCACAGATTAAGGGTGAATAAATGATAAAGGAAAATATACATGGCATCCAGCAGTAGCTAAAATAAAACCTATATAAAAGGCTTAACAAGCCTATTTTCCAAGTATGATCTTTGGCTAAGAAAGTATTTAAAAGATATGTAGTAAAATTTTAAAAGTGAAATTAATAATTCTGAAATAGTACATGTAGTGAATATAAATCAGTTTCTAAACTTAAAGAAAAGCAGGCTTCCTTCAGCTCCTTGTCCAAGATTGACAACATCTCTGGTCCCTGGTTCTATTGCAGTGAAATGGAAATAATGCTACCTTAATTTTTTCTAAGGCTACCTACATGGAGTAATATATGTATATTATATAAATATCATACATAATATAAACATAATATTTATATATAAATAAATATATGCATATTCTATAAATATATGCATATATTTATTTTACTATTTATTTTACACTTTTTACTGGAACTGAAAACAAAACTCATACTTGTTTAAAAAAAAGGAATTTATTATCTCACAGAAGAGGGTGTTCTGCTACAGGATGCTGTGTCAGAATAAATATGCTGGCCTTACTCTTCTCCCTCCTTTTCGTGTCCTCCTGGTGTTCCCCATTGGTCAGAGTCAACTAGGAGCCGGAGGAAATAGGACCCACTTACACAGGTTCATACAAGTCAGCCCTTCAGAGCAGACAGTGAGGTGAGGAAGGTAGATGATAGATATGGGAAACAGATGGAAGATATCTCCACAGAGCAGTTTAGGTCTGATTGATGGATTTAATGGCTCTATGACATCAAGGATCTAGATCTTTCCATTAATTTGCTGTCCAGAGCTTTGCCTCCGTCCCCCAAAATGGAAAAAACAAAAACAAAAACACTTTCCTTTCAACCTGATTGTCCAGTTTAGGTCTTATGCCCAGCCTTAAACCAGTGACCCATTAGGTGACATGCTCTGATTAGCTCAACCTGGGCTCCAGAATCCCTCACAGACAAGGGAACAGGATTACTATGATGGAATTAGACTGTTTAAAAACCATTTCTTTGTTGCTGCACAAAGGAAGAGTTTGGAATGGAAGCTGTGGAGTTGACTTCAATGTCTTCTATAAATGTGAAGCATTTGCCACAATTCCTGGCACTGCATGATTTTTTTTGTTCTCCCTATTTAGCAAGGCTCCCTAAAAAGCGCTGTTCTTGCTCCTAAACATCCTAGGTATTAAAAGGTAACAGTTGATTTCTCTTTTCAGAGAACGCACAGTCCACGTGAAGGAGACGAGGAGTAGAAACATATGAAAATACATAACCTAAGAATATCAGTACAAGGTGGTATGTTAAGTACCCAACTAGGAGCACTGATTTGGGGCATTTAGAATAGTGGTTTCCAGGATATGGTCTCTTGTAGATGGGTGGAGAGAGTAAATAATTATAAGGGTTTGGGAATCTAAATGCTCATCAAGCATTAACCATAGGCTTTAGGCTGGAAGGACCATGAATAACACATAGTATAATAATATAAACCCGGAGCGCATGTACATTTGTTGGTCATAGAAGAGCCTCCCGCAAAGAGACTTCCTTTGCAAATGGGCTGGGTGGTCTACCCCTCCTCAGTCCCTACCATGCGTAACCAAACGCAAAGATCTCCATCAGCCCACAGGCAAGAGCATGGCAGCTGTCCCCTCCAGCTGTTAGCTTCTGGCTGCTCATGACTAGTGCCTTGGCATCCCGGGCTCCACGTCCAATAACAGCTCTTACAGAAGTGCTGAGTACTCTTGGGAGGCCATCCTTACCACCTGGGTCTTCCCAAGGCAAGTCGGGGCACTGGTGAACAAGTCTGCCTTGGGAAGTCCACGCTCCTACTCATTCTCTCACTGTTGGAGTTCCCAGAGCCCAGAATCTTCCCCATGTCTCTAGCAGCATGAGCACCTATAAGACCTGGCTGGGGAAGCCACAAGGAAGCAGCCCGGCAGTAACTGGGGCAAAGCAAATGTCTGGGTGTCCCCTCTTGAGCTGCAGCCACCAGCCACCATTCTGGCGAGACACTGGACACATCAGAGTCCTTGATTAAGCAGGCTGAAGTGAGCAGAGAAGCAGTTAAGCTCTTTTACGCTAAGACACCAAAAAAGACTGTTTAGGACACCTCTCAGGTTTTCTGATACAACCACCAAAAATAACATAAGAAATTATAAGATAAAATAATAAAGTAAAAACACGTACTGATATTTGTAAAAACACTAGGTACAAATCAGTACTACTAAATTAATTACAGCTTTGCTATTATATATTTCACTGGATGCTAATATTAAATGAACAATCATTGTCCTAACTGATCACTGAAATGCTTTTTATGTTTATAAGATATCTAGCTGGAAAAAGTTGAGATCCTCTGATTTGGGGAGTTCTTACACTGGAAATGGTGGCTATTTCTTCAACCCTCCTCATTCCAGTGTGTATTCCTTGTGTTTTTATGGGGGTCATTCAGGCTAACGTGGTCCCCCCTTATCGTTGGGAGATTTGTTCCCGGGCCCCCAGTGGATGGCTGCAACCACAGATGGTACTGAGCCTTATATATACTATGCTTTTTCCTTTACATACATACCTATGATAAAGTTGAATTTATAAATTAGACACAGTGAGGGATGAACAATAACTAATAATAAAATAGAACAATTATAAGAGTGTACTGTAATGAAAGTGATGTGAATGTGGTCTCTGTCTCTAAAAATCTTACTGTACTGTACTCACCCTTCCTCCTGTGAGGATGTGAGATGACTGATGTAGGCCTCGTGATGTACTGTTAGGCAACTACTGAGCTGAGGATCAGTTAGGAGGAAGGTCATCTTTTTTAGAACTACCACAGTTGGCCACAAGTAACAGAAACCATGGATGAGCAAAGACTAGGGCACTTCATTCTCATGGTGTTGCACCTTCTGCTGGAACGTGTATTTTTAAAAGTACTGAGAAAGGGGAGATATGACATCTGGAAAGACAGCCTTCCTCTTTTGTAAACTTCTGTGTCCAGATCCTCCCTGCTCAGCTTCCACTGAGAATATTGGCTTGGGCTTCAGAGCCTCCCGTCTTCTCTCTGGAACACAAAAGCTCTGCAGCAAAACTCCTGGCTTAGAGACACTCATCTTGCCAAGGTCCTATTTTCCTCTGAGAAATCAAGAACTGTATATGTGAGTTTTCTGAGGAAGATTGTTTATTTTCCCCTCATTTCCCACTCTCAAGAGAGCAAGGTAGTGTTTTTCCCATAGACACAATATTCTATTTTATTCTCTCCAGGGGATTTGGAATTAGACTTTTTTTCCAAATCCTAATTCTGTCATTTTTTAATCACATAATCATATTTTACCCATCTAAAAATAGTGTAAGTATGTAATAAGGCTATCTAAGGTGAAGGATGGGATTTTTATCTTTATACCATCAAATACCCATAGTAGGTATTCAGTAAACTGTTGAACGAGTGACAGAAGAATACATACATACATACATACCTAAACATTTATGTCCCCACCAAGTTAGACCATTATCTTCTTTAAAGCCGTGGAAATAAAACCTTGAGTGGCAAATACAGTTGGAGTGGTTTTGGATGATCTGGGGAAGACATCCTCTTAGACTGGAAAACTCCAGCCATCCCATTGTCAGCATATATTTCAAAGAGTTCCTCACACAGACCCAAGAGAACATGTACAAAGGTGTCCATTACAGCGTTACATGTGGTGGCAGGAAGGTGGAGGGACTTGTGATAGATCTATCACCATGACTGTGTGGTGTATGCACGTCAAGAGTGTAAGTATTAAGAGCAGTAGACTCCATATATGCACAGCAGTATGAATACATCTTAAGACTATGGTGCTTAAGGGCAAAAGGTAAAACATACAGCAGTTTACATACAGGCACACAAAACAGCAATACTCATTTTGTAAGAAAACTGCAAACAAAATGTGCACAAGAAAAGCATTGGAAAGACTGACTACGGGATGGAAAGAAATGAAGATCAAGGAAAAAAAGGAGATAAAGAAGGAGAGAAGGAGAGAGGCAAGAGGAAGTGGAGGAAGGAAGGAAGGAAGGAAGGAAGGAAGGAAGGAAGGAAGGAAGGAGGGAGGGAAGGAAGGAGGGAGGGAAGGAGGGAAGGAAGGAAGGATGAGAGACAGGGAGTTTGCTTGTAACAATGATTATTACGTTCCATGAACTGAACTGAAAGGTATCATTGATTGTCCCTTCCCCAATGAGGCTTTCAGAAAAGAACAAAAAAAGAAACAGGAAGTAGACGTGGATCAAGTAGTCCTCAAACTTTTTTCTGACCTCGCAGAGTCCCAGTGTACCTCCATCAGGACACTGATCATCAGTCCAGTGACTACAGGGGGGGAGCAGAGGAAGATGGGGACTGCCTGTGTCTTGAAGGTGCACCTCTAATCTTCTTTTTTTTTTTTTCACATTTAATCTATTTGAGCTAAGCTTTCCTCATGCTGAGTTCGGATGCTTTTTTGAATAAACTGATTGCCGTTCCTTAAGCATCCAAGTAAGTAGTCATGGAAGCCATTGTCTTTCATTTTTTTACTTACTTTTATAGTGGGCGAGGTGGAAAAGGGTGAATATCAAGTTTGTTAATCGGATATTATATAAACAATTTACCATTCCATTCCACACAGAAGTAAAAAGTAAATGCAAGAAATTAGTTTGAAAAAAGAAAGAAAGAAAGAAGAAAGAAAGAAAGAAAGAAAGAAAGAAAGAAAGAAAGAAAAAAGAAAGAAAGAAAGAAAGAAAGAAAGAAAGAAAGAAAGAGAAAGAAGAAAGAAAGAAAAGAAAGAAAGAAAGAGAAAGAAGAAAGAAAGAAAGAAAGAAAGAAAGAAAGAAAGAAAGAAAGAAGAAGAAAGAAAGAAAGAAAGAAAGAAAGAAAGAAAGAAAGAAGAAAGAAAGAAGAGAAAGAAGAAAGAAAGAGGGGATCCCTGGGTGGCGCAGCGGTTTGGCGCCTGCCTTTGGCCCAGGGCGCGATCCTGGAGACCCGGGATCGAATCCCACATCGGGCTCCCGGTGCATGGAGCCTGCTTCTCCCTCTGCCTATGTCTCTGCCTCTCTCTCTTTCTCTCTCTGTAAATATCATAAATAAATAAAAATTAAAAAAAAAGAAAGAAAAAAGAAAGAAAGAAAGAAAAAAGAAAGAAATTAGTTTGTATTGCTATTTCTTGGGTACTTCAAACCACTTGACATTGGCAGTAAACATTACTTGAACTGGTATCTGTTGTAATTACACATATTGTTGTTGTATGTTATTTCTTCTTCCATGGAACACATGGCCACTCTCCAGAAACGTTTGGTCTGTTATTATACTGTAATATTCTTCAATACAGAGGAAGACAGGGGTATTTCCCCCCCCCCCCTTCCTTTGAAATTACTTCCTATGCCTTTCACAAAACTTGGTAATGTTCCAAAATTTTTCTAATCAATCTGACATTGTCAGAACAGATCTTCTTCCCTAGAATTTGTATGACACTGTACATTTAATAACTGTTCTACATACATCCTTTTTTTCTTTTTGTATTATTTCCTTTGTTTCTTGAGAGCCCTTTTTGTTCTTTTCAGATCTATTGAATTATCTCTAATTTTATGGGCTTTATTAAAGTAGCTCTAAGATTCCATTTCCAGAAAATTTGAATCAGCAAAATCTTTTTGAGAATTTTCTGTCAAGTTACTTGCTTGGGGCCTGTAACTCAATTATTTGAAAGCCCCCCACAAAGAGGGGTGTTAGAACTTTGAGGAGGATTAACTGTTCTGATCAAACTGGTTAGTAAGTTCAGTCAACACAACCCCCTGAATTCTGAAAGTAAGTTTGATGGTTATGGGATTGCTTTCTTCTTTTTATATATTGAGTGGCTGTCTTAACAAACTTACCAAAATACTGGAGTTCTCTTTGTTTTGTTATGGTTTCCCTTCTTTCTAGTCTGTATTCATAAAACCACCATATTAAACATAAAAGTGAAGCTTAAAATTAAACAGTAACAGCGACTCCATAGGCAAAGGGGTTGCTTCTTCATGTAAACAGCTTATAGGCCTCTGGTGCTCACGAGGTGGTTTCATGGTCTTCTTTGTTTGCATCACTGACATAAAAAAATATCATACTGCAGGTGTTCCATAATCTCTACATCATAGTGGGCTCCATTTCCAAAAAACTCTCCATATGGTTTCTGTGGCCTATGGGATTTGATAATGCGAATAGAAAAATCCTTGTCTGCAAATGTGGAGAGTAAGGGCTGCTTCCGGTGTATTAAAATCATAGATCACTTATTGTTATTGTTTGCTGTGTGGCTTTTGGTTGGCCATGGCTGTCTGTCTTTGATCTTCCCCTGCAGTGTGATGTGGTCTAGGCACCTCTGCGCCCTGCCTCCAATAGGGTGATGTTCTCCCCTGCTCTTCATTGTGGTCTGGGGACCAGGAGCACTGGTACCTGTTGGTTGCTTACCAGACATGCGAAATCTCAGGCCCTGATCTGCGTTTGAATCAGAGCTCCAGATGATCTGTACCCACCTGAAAGCTTGAAATTGCACTCCTTCACCCTCTTCTGATTGGCTTCTTCCAGCGCCCATGTTCCTAACATGACTTCATTTTCTGGGGTGAATTTTCTTTTTGTTTATTGTTTAAAACAATGGTAACCCCACCAGGAATATCTTTCTTTTTTTCTGTAGACTTCTTTTTTCACTCTTGGTGGCAACACAGAAACAAAAATATGATCCCTGAATTGACTTTCTTAGACAAGTTAATTAGATCAGCGCGGTCCCATATAAATGTGCTTTCCCTGAAGTTCTGTCTTTAGAAACTGACCATCTCTAAGATGAGATCTCATTATCGCCTCAGAGCTCACCTCAAACATGGTTGTTAACAGGTGTTAAGGTTATAAAAGCCAAACAGTAAAAGGGAGTCAAGGAAAGAATGCCTGCAGGAAGGAGAACTTTAGAATGTCCTACCCATTCCCATTTTGGTCCAGGGCGATTTCACGGGTATTTTAAAGGCAGAAGGATCTGTCTTGTTGGAATCTTTGCACAATACCTCTCCTTTGTTCCTTCCTTGAGTCTAGTTCAGCAGTTCACCGACTAAAGTGCTGAAGAATTGCTGTATAGCAATAGTATGCAATAAAATGCACCCTGCCCTTGATGGCCTAGAGAGGGTATTGAAGAGTAGTTTTGACTACATGAAATTTTTATCTTATTTAGTCATTTAAAATTTAATCTCTCTATATAAAGGGGCTGTATTTTTTTTTCTAATGTAAATAACCGAAGTTCTTGAGTGTTTGTATCATCTGATTAAATATCCATGATTACTTTGTTATTTTGCCATCAATTTTGCCAATTTTTAAAAATGCATGTGTTAGATAGGTAAAATGACTGCTAATTTAGAAAAAATACTTCACTGTTAATTAACTCAATTGTTTGGGCAGGATATAGAAAGAACATTATATATCAAATTAAGAATGGAAAAACTGGTTATTTATAGGAACACCTGGGTGGCCCAGTCAGTTAAGCATCTGTCTGACTCTTGGGCTCCATGCTGGGTGTGGAACCTACTTAAAAAAAAAAAAAAAACAAAAAAAAAAAAAAAAAAGAAAAGAAAAAAAGAAAAAAACTGAGTCTGATATTCATTAGATAAAATGCTATCTTTCTTTCTATGTCACCATAGCTGTACAGTGACAATTATGATTTAATTGCCATGTGTTATATTTCAGCATTATATTAACTATGTGTGTTCCTGATTGTCCTTTCAAGAACATACACTGAGAAGGGGCTCCTGGATGTCTCAGTCAGTTAAGCGTCTGTCTGATTCTTGGTTTTGGCCCAGGTCATGATCTCAAATTGTGAGATCAAGCCCAGCTTGAGACTCTCTTGAGACTCTCTCCTTCTCCCTTTGCACCTCCCTGCAGCCCTTTCTCTCAAATAAATAAATAAATAAATAAATTTTTTATAAAAAAGACTATGCATTGAAGAATATATGCAGAATGGTACATATACTATTTGCATTTATTAAAGATCCACCATCCAGTAGGAAGATGTAGGAATGGATGTGTACTGAGCTTACCTTTGGGCTGTTCCTGTATTATACTATGTGAGGAAAAAAGAACTGAACATTAGAATGTGTGATTGAGTAAGAATAGGAGAGACCAGCCAAGTCAATGCTCACAAGTTTATAAAAATGTTAACTATTTTGCAATATGAACCTTTCTGTTAATTTGAGTTTAAGGATAAATAAGCATTATATAAATACATTGAAGTTAGACTGCTGACAGAGTGGAAATGTTTTGTTTTCTGAAAATACTGCAGACTATTTTTGAAACATTTAGACTTTGGCATTGACCAAGTGTATTTTCCAAGTACCTTTCCCCTATTTAAAATATGAATACATATAGTCCACATGTTTCTGATTCATTTGCAACTAATTTATCAAAATTGGCAAGACCTATTTGCTAACCACAAAGTCTAAGGAGCCAATTAGAAAAAAAGAAAGAAAGAAAGAAAGAAAGAAAGAAAGAAAGAAAGAAAGAAAGAAAGAAAGAAAGAAAGAAAGCCTTTTAAAATCTTCCTTTTGGACCACTCAATTAATCCAGAGGGGATTCAAACTCTGATTATGAGGGTTCATTAAAAACTGAGAATCAGTGTTTCCTTTCACTTGATTTTTTTTTTATTTGATCTCCTTTGCCATTCTGAAAGGCACCCAATCCTCCTTTCCTTGCCTTGCTCTCAAGATAGGTGGGACGTGTTTCTTAATAGCATTAGAAATGAGAAATTCCAAAAATATGTATTATGAATATTAATGCTTCCATTCCCCGTGGTTCTTATTTTCAAAAAGAAAAAAGTTATTAGAAGTCAACTGTATAATAAATTCACATTTACTTTGAGTTTCTTTCATATTTAACTGATGGTGTGTTTCAGTGCAGATTTTCTCTGCTTAAACTTTCTATAAAACCAGATATAGAAGTTTGGTGTGCATATTAGTAATTAATTAAAAAGTTGAGTACCTACACATCAATCTATTAATTAATCAGCTAACAAGTATTTCTCATATTATTCAGCCTCCCAAATGTGCAAAGTTATAGGATTTGCCTAGACACTTACCTAATATACAGAATCCCAAGTCCCTGTCTGAAAGCAGAAGAATGTGTATGTTTAACCAATGGCCCGAAATGAGGGTCAAAAACCATGGGAGGCTCCAAGGGCCACATGATGGAAGAGGAATCTACATAGCAAACCACCAGATGCTTTCAGGGAGGGGGAGAAAGGGAAGAGGAGTCAAAGAAGCAAAAGAGAATTCCAAGGATGAGGGAAGGGCTTAATATCACTGAGAGATTGATGTGCCCTGTCCCCACTGATGGCTGGTCACTGTGCTTAAATTATATCATCTGATCATGTCACATGCTGGCAACCTGGTGGTGGAAAGATGAAGAGTATCTTAACTCAGCCTAGTTTCAGATCAGGATGCTACTTATTGCCTCTCCATCAGCAAATCATTTAGCCTCTCAGAACCAGAGTGCTGTCATCTGCCAAAGCAGGATAGTGTTTCTAGCCACATCTTCTCCTTCACAGGGTTGTTGTGAGTATTGGGTAAAATCATGTCTGGTTATTAAGATGCTGTATTTGCGGGGCACCTGAGTGGTGTAGTCAGTTGAGCATCTGACTCTTGGTTTCTGCTCAGGTCATGATCTCAGGATCCTGAGATTGAGCCCCAAGTGAGCCTCTGCACTTACTGTGGAGTCTGCTTGAGATTCTCTCTCCCTCTCCCTCTGACCCTCCTACTCATGCTCCCATTTTCTCTCTCTCTCTTTCTAAAGTGAATGAATAAATCTCTAAAACATAAAATGAAATGCTGTGTCTGCAAAGTGATAATATTTTAAAACTGTCCTAAGCTGCACATCTTCACTGAGAAGAGATTATTATCATCCATAATCTCATTTATGAAAGATTAATTCTCATCAGCTTCCTCCCAGAGGGGAGACACATGCTTGAGTGATCACAGGAAATGTCCATGGCAGAAAATACAAAGGTGGGTATCAGAAAGATACTGAGAATGGGGATGACAACAAAGGACAAGGAATGTTGAAGAGGACAGTTGTCCTGGGTCAGATTTATTGGGAACAGAATGGGCCATGAGTTCACAGTCTTCAAAAGTCCTTGCAATTTGGTGAAAGGAGAGGCGGTCCTTTGAACTCAAGTTTTAAAGAAGTTACATTTAAATGACACATGCAATAGAATAAGCCCTCTAAAAGAATAATAGCTTAATTGTTGGCACAATTCCCAGCAGGTTTCTAGTATTAAATATACATTCTGGAACTGAGACATTTCATAAAACCTTCCTCTCTAGCCAAATAATGAAGAAGCAAGTGACACAAGTCTCAGCCCTTTGGATAACAGAATTACTGAAACCAGGGAAGAGAAATATTTCTCACTCTGGGACCTCTAAAATTACTAGTAACATGACTATGAAAAATGTGTCAAATAAACAAAAGCACCAACTTCAGAGAACACAAGTCAGTGATTTCCCCCATGAAAATATCAAATGTTTTACACTTAGTTGGCCAAATGTTTGCTCAAATTATGCAAAGAGAGTGTGTTTTAATATTTTTTGTTTCTCTTGCTCTGCATTTATTATTAATATAATACAAAGGAAATGAAGGTGATAGGTAGGACAAAACACAGACACGATGTCCTGGTAGTCAAATTGGTTCTGATTAAGGCAGCTGCTACTAGGGAATTTCCCAGAAAGGGATTTAAGTCTTCCAGCCTTGGGTATAAGGAGCAGAAGGATTTATTGATGTAGAAATAAGGGAAATACAGAAGAGAAGAATAGGGAGATGCTCTGCCAAGTGAAGGATTCTAAAGAGAGCCAAGTTCTCTTCAATTAATTTATTCATTCATAAAACGAATCCACACAACAATTATTAATTGAGCCCTTTTATGTACCAGACACATTGCCAGTGCTGGGGAGAAAGCAGGAAGGGATTGGAAGGGGCCCTTGCTCTTGTGAAGCTCCCAGTGTAGTTGAGAAGACTTACATCAAACAAGTAATTAAACAAAGTACTGCATGACCACTTGGATAGACAATGGGGTGTTGGAAAGAGATAAATGGAAACTCAGTTGAGGTTGTGGATACTACATTAGTATTTTCAGCGTCTCCTTTACCTTAGATTGCTATTTGCCTCAAACTGTGTGATTCTGTTCCAGCCTTCTTTTGATTTTAACAAAAAATTTGGAAAGTTTGGGTTGCATGTCAGAAGCTGAAGAAAATCCTTGTCTCAAGCTTAGAATCAAGTGCTAGTTTGGGTGGTAGCCAAAGTTAACCTGTCAAACTAATGACACTCATAATCTATTTTGTGCTTCATTGTAATTAACCTTAAATGGTTCAGGTAAATCACGTTAACTTGTGTTATGCTGACAGAATCAAACTACCCTTTTTTGTTGTTTTTTGCTTTGGCTTTACCTTTTAGTTTAATCTGGGCTATTATTGACATCGTAGCTTACCCTAGAAAAACATTAGCATTTCCCTTGTTTGCTACTGTCTGAAATTCCTCCAGAAATGATAAGAAAAAGGAGTGGGGTCTTGTATCCCACCATGAGCTGGAATTAGTGTAGCTAAAGAGTCAGAGCTCCATTTGCGTTGGTTCTTTCCAAGCACATTTTTGTATTTCTAATTTTGTATTCTTTATTTTTGTAAATACTTTCTTTATTTTAATTTTTTACCCCAAATGCTGGATGTACCTTCAAATGAGATTCAAACTTAAAAAGTATATACCCCTGAGAATAAAAAATGTTAACTAAGATATATTCATATCATATCAATGGTGCATCACAGTGAAAGACATATTTACAGGCAGGACAGGATTGTCCAGGGAGGGAGGAAAGGGTACAGAAATAAACTTAAGTAACCTTTTCTAGGTTTGTTTGGGGTGGGTACTGTCTAAATGTTCAATAATTCAACAAATATTTATTGTGTGCTCACTATGTGCCCGACAGGGTTCTAGAAAAGTGGGATTTACAAACAACCAGGACACAACCAATACAGGACACAGCCAATACAGGACACAACCAATACAGGACACAACCACGACACAAACAACCAATAATGCCCAGGTTGTGGAGCTTCCATTCTAGCAAGGGAAGACAGACAAGGGGAGACAGACAAACACTAAGCATAATAAGTAAACATCTATTACGTTAGAAGGTGGTAAGTACAATAGGAAGGAAAGGTAGAGCAGGTTAGGGGTAATTGAGTGTGGGATGAGGAAAAAAAAAGTTACACGCTGTTAGGAAAAGACTGGTGATTCTGTAGCTCTGGTAACAAGACAATTTTCAATGAATCAGGACAACTCACCTTTGTGAACAAGTTTTAAGAGCCAGCCACAGCGGCAGCCTCTTGCTTTTTAAAAGTTGGTCAATCAGGAAGGGGCCCATTTAAAAAGGTACAAAAAAAACCTCTTGAGTACCAATCCATCAATCAACATGGAGTAACCTTGCTTCTCCTGATGAAATTTGTGCCTCTGAAATCCTGTCAATCCCTAAACTTCATGCTCCCCAAAATTTTATATAAGATTAATGTGCTTTCTACTCTGTTTGGAAAGAGTATGTGAGCTGCACAGCTCTCTCATAACATAGTAAGCAAAACCCTTGAGCTTTGTCTTTTTATCTCTAAGATGCTAATGAATTGAGTAGTGGACAACTGGTTAGAGAAGAGTCATTTGAGAACATGACATTTGAGCAATGAAATGAGGAAAAATGGAGAGTTGGCCAAGCAAATATCTGGAAAGAGAAAGTTCTGAGAAGAGGGAACAGTTAATGCAAACGCTTTTATGTGGGAACATGTCTGACATGCTCAGAAACAGAAGAGAAGACAATGGGGTTGGACAAGAGTGAGCCGAAGGCAGAGTAGAGGGATGAGAGCAGAGAAATCACTGAGGACATGTCACATGAGACCCAGAAGCCACCAAAAAGTCTATGGATTTTCAGACCAGGCAAGATGTTGTAAAATTGGCTCTCCTGGCTCCTCCCTGACAGCTCTTCTCCCCCCCGCCCCCTCCTCCATGAACCTTAGAAATAATGCAAAAGACAAAATCAAAGAAGAAGTTCAAAAGGTGGGAAGAGGAAGGCAAACTGGGATGTTGGGACTGGAGGGGCAACAGAGCAGGCATCTT
Organism: Canis lupus dingo; assembly: GCF_003254725.2. NCBI lineage: Eukaryota > Metazoa > Chordata > Mammalia > Carnivora > Canidae > Canis > Canis lupus. The sequence continues at coordinate 24,637,421 of NC_064245.1, read as the reverse complement.
ACAATCCTCTACCCAAAAGAAGAAGGTGGCCCAGGTCCAGCATTTTCTGACTCCTAGTCTAGCAACAGAAAGCATCCAGGTAGGCTCACTTCTCTGGAGCACACAGAGTTCTCATCAACAAAGTCAGGTGTGCCTGGTATAAATGCATCAGAAGTCTCAAGGAGAATAAAAAGCCCAGGCACTCCTTCCCCACCAGACCTGAGACTCTTCTCCCTGCACAGGCACTTTCTTGCCTGGGGCACCAATAAGAGGGTCCCTGTCACAAGTAGCCCTGGCTTAGGAAGTTTCTTTGCCTCTAAAGTTCCCTTCACCTGCCTGGAGATACCACTTGCCTGGGGGCATCAGCAAGAGGGATCATGCCACAGAATTTCCTCTGGCCAAAGGAGTTCTCTCCCTCCCTGTAGGACTTGAGAATCTCCTCCCCCAGCCAGAGACACCAGTAAGGGAGGTCTCACCACAGCAAGCCCAGGAAGCTCTCTTCATCCCTACCTGCCAAAGACTTCTTCCCAGGCCTAGATAAGCTTCCTCTACTTCATAAGCAGCATTTGCAGGGACCAGTAGGAGCCCCAGTGTCACAAGATAAACCAAACAGAGCAAAAGAGCACTGTGATTGCCATTGAAACCATAGCCTGTGAAAATGGACGGGGGACCTGGATACTAAACCTAAACAAGGTGACTGCCTGCAAAAATAATTTTTAAAAAATGTAAATAGAACCCAGAGTCTCCTAACGTAATAGCCAAAATGTTCAGAGCATGTTCAAAAATTACTAAGAACCATGAAAATCACAACTTGAATGAGAAAAGGCCATTAACTGACACCCAGATGAATCAGATGTTGAATTATCGGACAAGGATTTTAAAACAACTAAGACAAAAATGATTCAACAATTACAATTTTTTAAATTTTTTTAATTTAAATTCAATTTGTCAACATACAGTGTAACACCCAGTGCTCATCCCATCGAGTACCTTCCTTAGCGCCGGTTACCTAGTTACCTCATCTCCCCACCCACTTCCCCTTCCACGACCCCTTGTTTGTTTCCCAAAGTTAGGAGTCTCTCATAATTTGTCTCCCTCTCTAATTTTTCCCACTCAACAAACAATTACAAATTATCTTAAAACAATTGAAAAAAAATCTCAGCAAAATGATAGAAGTCATAAAATAAGCCAAATGGAAATTACTTAACTGAAAAATCCAATAGCAAACAGAAAACAAATAATAAGCGGCAGTACTTTATCTAACAGTAATTATCTGAAACTAACTATAAAACTAACAATAAATATCTGAAATAGAAAGGGCTTAAATTCAAAAGGAGTCAATCCACCAGAAAGACATAACCATCCTAAATGGGTATGGACCAAACAACAGGAAGCAAAAGCTGAAGCAAGAAGAAAAATAAGCGAATTCACAATTATAGTTGGGACCTCAGCAACTGAAAGAACTACTAGACAGAAATTCAGCAAGGATGTAGAAAATCTGAGCAAACAACATATCAACCAACAGAATATACAGAGTGTTCTATATATGAACACTCTACCTTGTAGCAGCAGGGCACACAATGTTTTCACATACCTATGGATATTTACCAAGATAAACCAGATCCTGGGCCATAACACAAACCTCAACAAATTAAAAAACAAACAAACATACATTTAGCTCTTTCTGTGAATGAAATGGGGTCTCATTGCAGGGTGTTGACGTAGTAGAACCTGTGAGACAGCTCTGGCTACTGTTTCCTCTTGATGGCAAGGGCAGATGCTGTGAGACCAGTTGGGATAATCTGAGCAAGATGGTGGATTTGGATCAAGTTGTTAGCTTTGAAGGCAGTAAGGGTAGTCCAATTCTGGGGACATGCAAGAAAGTACAAAAATGCTTTAATATTGCTATCATTTGAAATAATATTCATGGCAAATCATAACAGAATACTTATCTAGAAGAGAAGCGTTATTGCGTCTTATGTGACACAACTTGCCTAACTTTTCCCAAACAATAATTAACAAGCTTTGCACCTCAGGATGTTTGTAAAGAATAATTGCTTCACATTTAATTTTTGTGAATTCATTTATCCTTTCTTGGCAAAGAGAGACAAGGAGAAGCTGATGAAAGAGAAGGAAACAAATAAATTAAATTGGGTTACAATTCCTGCCTGCCTTTTCACTTAACAACCCTGGGATGAAAAAGGAGTCTGTTTTTCCCTAGATCCGCTCCTGAGTGCCTCTCAGCATGAGGCTAATGTTTAACAACATGGACTTTTGATACGACACAATCTCTACATGCAAACCTGCTATCCTACTCGATGTTCAATCAGAGAAACAGCAATCTGTTCCAATACTGGAAGAAAAATCGACAGTGCTAGACATATTGAGAGATGGTCTGTGCTCTCCAAAATAGGTGAGTTCCTAAGGATTTTCAAGAAAATTTTTATTATATTTAAATGTAACTTTACCTACTGATTTTCGAACCTAATCACTAAGTAATATGCAATTCTATTTGTATTGGGACATAGTACTGCTAACACTATATTCCAGGTAATATTAAACATATTAATTTATTTAATCCCCGTGACTCTATAAACTTACATACATACATTCATACACACATACATGTATATCCTTTGAAGTTTTCATTTTTCTCATGAAGGAACTGAGGAACAGATTGGTTAGGAACTTGCCAGTGTTACACATCTGGTACTCAGTAGAGCTTGGGTTTCAAACCCAGGCAATATAGGTCTGAAGGTTGAGCTTTCACACGACTAGGAAATACTATTCCATAAATGCTTTTATGACTAAGTATTAACTTTTGCAGACCCCAAAATGCATACTTTCTTCCCAGCAAAAGGAAAAGTATCTTTTCTTCTACCGGTCAATACAAAGTCACTGAATTCACCATGTAGCCAGAAAGGTAACGTGTTCTGAGATTCAAAACCAAATATTGAATGTACAGGCCTCTGTTGTTGAGAAAAATATAGCAGCCTTTAAGACAACAAACTTTCTCCGGCCTCCTCAGGTACACAAAGGTAGCACTTTCTGGGAATTAATGGTCACTGAGTCCCCATCCTCCTGCCCCATCCATCTGGCCCCTCCAGAATGTGAGCATCCTGCTGTCTTACTCAACATAAGATCCTAAGTGCCTAGTAGAGTGCCTGACACATAACAGATTCTAAAAGATGTGTTGAATGAAGTAATTAAATAAAATTTAAAAACCTAATAAAATTGTGACTGAGATTGAGATGGTGACAATTGACTTTTAGTTGTGTACAAGTGAGTGAAATATGCAGCCATATATTATTCAGTAAACTTGAGCCTGCTGTTTTTCACTATTACTGAGCACCCTAATTCTGCGGTCCTGAAAATACCCATTATGGGCCTTATGCAAAATCTTGAGATGTTTATCCCTGGGGGTAGTCCACGTTAGGTGACCTAGGGCAATTGTGGGAAGCAGCAGAAGTGCTGTTAAAACTAGTAGAAAGTGGTCACTCGTTTTTATGTATATGGCAAACTTGCTGCCTTTATTGCGATCTGTGTACTAAGAGAGAATAGGCATTTTTAGAATGAAGAGTGTTGATAATAAAATGGTGGGAGAGAGGCTGAATTCTTCGCTGCCTTCTAATGATTAGCAATAAAGACAGTTAAAGTTCAAGGGTGTTCCCTCTGAGGCAGAGTTTTTCCCTCAGGGCAGTCTTTGCTTTTTTGTGAAACCAAACTGGCTAATTGGTATCCTCCTCTGAAAATGCCCACACTGGGTCCCTGGAGCCCAGTAAGTATCTAGGGCCCCCAGCTATCTAGCAATAATGGGGACGAGAGGAGAATAAATTATCATTAAAGAATCATTGTCCTCCAAAGCTGGCAGTTTTGGCAATTGAAAACATCAAAATGTGCGAGGTCATTTAATAATTCACTTCCTGAAGTGCAATCAAATTCTAATTGAAATGTATGTTCTAATTAGCACTATGTGGGAAACTTAAAATAGAACCACACTTCTAAAGGTATCTCTTTGAGAACTGCTAGCTTTAGTTTTATTGAACAGCTTTCCCTTCATCTTCATAACTTTGTAGTTCATATAGATTTTATGAAGATAACTATTCTTGTAAATCGGTGTAGGTTTCTTTTTTTTTTTTTCCCCCCTAGGCTTTGTTCATTCTCAGAATTCAGACGCCTGACTCTGGAACAGAAAGTGAACATGCGTGCTTTGCAGATGATTCTTACTTCTACATATGGCTGTTATGCTGTACATTTTAAACATTGTATTTAATGCAATGAATTCAAGTGCTTTCCATATGGGATTTTTTTTCTTCAACTCCTTGTGGGCTAGTTCCTCCTCTTGTATACTATAACCTTGAGGGGTATACTAGTGGGCCAAGGAATGACCACCTCTCATATTCAAGTTGTACATAGTTAGGACTCTTGGCTGCAAGTAACACAAGCCAGTTTAAACTATTAGGGCAAATGTTGCCTCATTAAATGGAAAGTCCAGAGCCAGGGAAAATTTTAAGTTTGGTCAGCAGCCCAGTAATGTCACCAAAGCCCTAGGTCCTTTCTTTCTCTCCTCTCTGCTAAATTCAATGTTGGCTTCATTCAAAACTGGTTCTTCTCATAGTACCAAGAAGATTGACAATGGTAGGCAGCCTTTATTCCTTCTTATTCTTGTCCAGCAGGAGAGGAAAAAGGAGAAAGCTGGCCCACAGGCCAGGTCTTTGCTGTCAGGCTGGCTGGGCCATCTTAGGCCCCAGACCAATTATAATTGTCAGGTGAATGCGATCAGCTTCAGTGACTAATATGGTGGCCACTAGCCACATATGGCTACTGCGCACTTGACATGTGGCTAGTCCTAGATGACATGCGCTATAAGTGAAAAAGATACGCTGGATTTTAAAGACTTAATATGAAAAATATATATGTTTCATTAATAATTTCTATGCTGATTATGAGTTGATAATATAACATTTTGGATATGTTGGATAAATAAACTATATAACTAAAGTATATAGCTAATTTCTCTTTCCTTTTTTCAAAAGTGACTGCCAGAAAAATTTAAGATTACATGTATGTCTCTCCGTATTTCCATTGAACAGTGCAAGCTAACTAAACAGGATTTCCTCTGGAGTGGGGAGTCAGGTACATACTCAAGCAACATTCAGGGTTTTCTTAGAAAGAGGGAGAACTGGTGTTGGGTAGACAAGCGTATGGTCTACTACATCTGAAGAACTATTTCTTTAATCACTCTCTTGCTATTTTTATTCAAATCAGTATCTACACATGCATTTCCTTTGGGACAGGACTGTTTTCTCTAAGCGTGCCAAACCTACAGCCGCCACTGTACTGTCCAGGAATTTTGAGATAGCAAAGATTTTAAATACTGTTCCCGATTTACCTGCAAATGCACTTATACCTGGACACAAAGCTTGGATTGATCTCCCAGGTCTGAATCCTTTCTCTTCCTTTATGTACCCCTAAAATCTTTTGTTTCATATTTAATACTTTCTTCTGTTAGTAAAACTATATGTAACAGCAGCACCAAATACATAAAGTTGGTCAATATGCTGTGGGGGACAGGAGAGTCTTCAGTGGATGTTGCTTTTCTACTTGGTGCCAATTCTCTTTTTCCCCTTTTGTTTTCTGTCTCACGCTTACAAGTATAAGGATTCTCTTTTCCTTAGTGTAAGGCTAGACCTGTCTCTCGGTTTGACACCTTATCTTGCAGCTGTTCTATGAACAAAGATTCAAAAGGATCTGAGAGTGATCTTGAGGACTGTAGAAATTAGTAAAGAAAAATTAATGTGAATTCTCAACAAATTGTATGTTATGGTCAAGAAGGACCCTTCGAGAAGTGAAGGGTCCTCATTTAAGAAAAGTTTTCCATCTCTCTTTGCTCAAGGTGTGCATGAGGGGCAAACACTGCATTCCATTTTAGAGTCAATGACCCCCGGAGCTGATATTTTGCCAGTGGGCAGCAGCTCAGGCTGTAGCAGGGTTACAATACTGCAGGATTTCTGGAATAATCCCTCGGTAGCCACTGCCCCAAGCCCCAAATGCCCTTCTTGCTCACCCTCACTCACCTAGCCTCTCTCCTACAACCCTGCAGGGCAGTGCAGCAACTCCTGGCCCGGAGGGGGCCTCCAGCCCTCTGCCACACTTGCAAGCAACCCCATCCCTTGTTCAGTGTTTTGAACCTGCCTTACACAATTGATATGTTTTCCTCTCAGCAAGGAGACAGAGGAAAGCAAAATGTTTGGTATGAAAACTAAGAAGGCGGGATCCCTGGGTGGCGCAGTGGTTTGGCGCCTGCCTTTGGCCCAGGGCGCGATCCTGGAGACCCGGGATCGAATCCCACGTCGGGCTCCCGGTGCATGGAGCCTGCTTCTCCCTCTGCCTGTGTCTCTGCCTCTCTCTCTCTGTGACTATCATAAATAAATAAAAATTAAAAAAAAAAAAAAAAAGAAAACTAAGAAGGCAAGCCAATGCTTTTTCTCTGATGACTAATAATGAAAACTGAAATCATTATTATTTTGTATTAATGTGCGCCATTTAAGGAGCTCACTCGAAGTGTCCTAGTGGTACGATGAGAAGACCGCTGAAATTGGAATTGGTGGCACAAGAGCTGCTCCCCCGCACCTCCCCTATACCTGCCTCCTGTGTGAACTCAAGGTGCTTAATTTCTCGAAGCCTCTATCTCCTCATTGGTAAAAAGTGATATTGGCAGTTCCTGCTTCAGAGTTGTAAGAGTAGAAATGAAATAGCATGAAGTCCTCAACCGTGTCCCTGGCACTCCATCAACGCTCAACAAATTCTTGTACTAGAATTTGAAGAGGAAGAGAAAAATTCCTTGAAATCAGACTTTCTGTAACTTTTTACTGAGGTTAAAGCATACATGCGGAAAAATACATGAATCGTCAGTGTTTACCTCAGTGAATTCTCACCGTGGGAAGGCACGTTGAAAGCAGCATCCACATCTAGAACTAGAACATCGTCCACACCCCAGTAGCACCCCCACCTCCTTCCAGCCACCCAGCCCCGCCGGGCTCTGCATGCCAAACTGAGGGGGTAGTCCAGTGTGGAAGCACAACACTGCCCACATCCTGATGGGCTTTAACGCTGAAAAACAAACACAAAGGGTTGGATGAGTTGCTCTCCAGTCTGTAGAGAACCTGTGATAGATTAAGTAGAAGAAAGTCGAAGATTAGTATAAATCACTCCCTCGTTCCACATATCTGTGTTGATTTGCAAGTGTGCAAACAGTGCTGGTTTAGGGATTACGGTCCCTGTCCTCTTGGACCTTTACAAAAGAAGAAGCATCAGCAAAATGGGAACCCTCACTGTCTGGGGATCAGTGGGCAGTCTGGCTTCTCCTAGTCTACTGGTGAGAGCTTGGACTGGAAGGGGTGGTCTGGAAAAGGCCATGAATGCTGAGCTAAGGATATCGGGGGCAGTGGGCAGCATGGGTGACAAGGTAGAAATGTTTCTATCATGGAGGATGGATTGAAAAACAGAGAGATTAATTAATTATAAGGCTTTGGGATATAGGCTAAGCCATGGCACCTTGAAATCACTCACAGATTGTTAAAACACAGATTGCTGGTTTATCCCTAGGGTTTCTGACTTAGTGGTCAGCTAGAGCAGGATTGAAGAATCTAGCTTTCTAACAAGTTCCAGGGTACTGCTATTGCTGCTGGTCTTGGTACCACACTTGGAGAAGCATAGGTCTGAGCCAAAGGTTCTTAGCCTTCACAATACATTAGTCTCACTTTGGACATTTTTCTAAGAGTAGTTCTATTTGTAACCACATTTGAGAACCACTCATCTAGATAGTGATTTAGAAATGTGGCTGCTTATCAGAATTACCCAGGGAGCTTATAAAGCAGAGTCTTGGGCACCACCCCAGCATATTCCGATAAGGAGATCTGGAGTGGGGCCTTGACTTTCATGTGTTTACTCATCACAGACTGGTTACTCTGATGCAGTGGGTTTCTGCACTGGCTCTTGGGAACTGCTAGCCTGGAAAGAGAAGTGAGGACATAAATCCTGGAAACAAAGTAGGAGTGGCAATAGCAGAGAATTCCTAGGATTTGCTGACTCATTAGATGGGTAGGCCAGGAGAAAGGGTTGAAGCCTGGAGGGTGAAAATCTACTGAAAAGTCACCAGAAAGCCCTGTTTGGCAGTCAAACATTGCCATGGCTAATTACTGGTGACACAAAGGGCTACAATGTGAATGGGTTATTTTCTTGTTGTCAAGCTGGCATATGCAGACGCCCCATCTTTTGGACCCTGGCAATCAGTGGAGGCTAATTCATGCAGAAGCCCCAGGAGGCTCAAGTCTCCAACACAAGATAACAATTGTTAACTTTCAATAAGAAGGAATGATGACCAAGGCATCCAAGCACTTGTGTCTCCGTCCTGGACAAATTACACGGGAAGTCAAATTATAATCAGAAAATTACTGGGTAGTCATGGAATCAAGGGCAAAGGAGTTCATTGTATGATTTAACATCCATATGTTAAATACATACTCTCATATATGTCATTTGAATGGATGATTCCAGTGTTCAGAGGCATCGGGTTGTGATAAGTGGGCACATCCTTCTCTACAAGTAAATACTGGCTGAGTCTGAAAAGCCACACTCCCTGGAATTAGACAGTTCCTAATGGGCACAGCCAAAATTGGCTGGGTGACTGCCATGTTTATGATCCATTATCGACAGGTTAATTAACCCGTATTTCTTTAGATACATGAATACTCTTATTCAGATGAGTCTCATGTGGCTGATCCACGGAACACCGTTTGTTACGTGAGGTAATTTTATACACCTCCTGCCTAAGCAACTGTGTACTCAATAGTTTAACTCTCAGAGGACAATTCTGTTTTCCCTACTACCTCATTCTGGGGTAGTTCCTCAATCTTACTGTCGCCACATACAGTTCGTTTTTATTCTTTTGACAATGATTGGGCTCTTTTTACATGTTAGAATTAGAGGCTAATATTTTAATTAAGAATCCTATTTTTTTTTTCCAAAAACATATTTTACTTCCAGGATTGAAAGACACCTAGTCAACCACGAGCATGTGAAGCCCTTCTAGTCAGATCATGAGGTCACAGTGGTTGGGTCGCTCTTCACCTACTAAGAACACCCTCAAAGAGCAGCCAGGCATCTGTAATTAGAAGGAAAAGAATCAAGCCCTACAAGTGTGCGCACCAACCTAAACCTGCAACAGGATGGCAAGTGTCCCAAAGGTATTTTAGCTTCACAGTTATGTTGAAAGGAAGCAGCTCTTTGTGAGAGCCCAAAGTAGAACAAAGCATTTTTATCATACTTGATGTAGATAACAAAAGAAATAAATCCAAACTACAGCATTTGGTTGACCTTTTGAGGGGGGGGGGGTGAGGGTAGAGGTAAGAGTGGCTGACTGTGGACTCTCCAAATGCATGTTTGTTGCTTAGTAACAAGGAGCAGGTTTTGCTAGCGAGGGGAGAAGGTGCAAGTGGGGCAGGCCCAAGTCTGCTTTCAATGGGAACAGACAGGATGTGTCTTCTCTGACCTCTTGCTCCTTTCCTCTTTATGCCAGGCCTTCTGGGTGATTGCGCTCAGATTCTTATTTAAATCCAATTAAATCTGAGACTAGAGTAAACACACATGTATATCATCCAGAAGGTAGTATTAAAGCATTCTGCATTTAGGCCAGAGCAGCTGTATCTTTTCTACTTAAGATTTGTTCTTTTTCTTAGTATCTCTGGAGGGCGGGGAATTGGCCGTAAATATTGGAGGTTTTAACTTCATGTGAAGCCAGAGGGTCCCTCTTTCCCTTTTTGGTCTAGGCCAGACTTACTGTCTTCAAATACAATCTGCTCAGGTCTCTCTCCTTTCAGGGGCTCCCCATCACCCACAGAATAAAACCTAGGCTCCCAGGGGGACCTCGGATTCCCTGTGTGATCTGGTCCCTCCTAGCCTACCTAGCTTTATATTCTATCCCTTTTCTTCTCACGTGGAATATTCCATCAAATTCTTGCCCCCACAATTTCCCTAGTTCAGAGCTGTTGTGCACCTGCGTGCTTTGTGGGCCTTGTTTATCTCGCCAAAGTTTGGAAATTACAGATTCTGAAAGCAAAACTGCCCAGTCTGCAATTTGGCTCTGATACTTTGTCAGTGGTATGACTTCAGGCAAATTACTTCACCTCTCTGTGCCTCAGTTTTCTGTTCTCTAGAGCAGAATGGTAGTATCTATCTCATACGGGCCGTGTGAGGATTAAATAACATGTAAAATACCCAACACAGTGTCTGGCACATAGGAGGTGCCTAATATTAACTTCTACTTACCCTACACGACTAAGCCTTAACAGCGTTTACTGCAGGAAGTCTAATCTGGAAAGCCTCCCCTCCCTTGTACAGGAGAGTGGATTTATTTAATTTCCCCATTGTGCCGTATATATCTCCTGTCATTGCAGTTATCCCTTCTCAACCCTCAGTCCACACTGTCCTCCCCACACCTGCATTATCACTACATGTGTCTGTGTGTGACTGACCCTCAACTAACTTGTGAACTTTGTAGGTTCCTAATTGCCTTCTTACTCCCCAGGGGATAGAACAATAACCAGTGCATGGCAGATGTTTTATGGAGGTCCATCAAAAGCGTAAGGAACCATGTTTCTTATAGGTTCATACAGGAACCTATAAACATTCTTTCATTATCATTGAACAATTTCTAGGAAGAAGACGATTGAGGGCTACCCTGCTGAGGCCAAGACTTCATAGTACCTACGTACTCACTTCTTGCCAATGTAAATTGTAAAAGGTCATCAGGCATGACAAGACCTTAGTTAGCTTACTACATTTTCATACTTCATGGACATTGATCAATCAGCAACTCAACTTGGAGCATAACCATCCTGAGAACTAGCTAGGTGACCTTGGGCAAGCCACTTCAACTCAATAGCATCAGTTAGTAAACTGGGAGCAATGATGGACTATCTATACTCCCCACCTCAAGGGAGTGTTAGGAAATGAGAGTATAATTTTTGTGGACACTGTGTAAACTGATGGATATAAGGCAGTTCTCAACAAGGAGTCATTATGCTCCACTTCCCCTCCTACCCCACCCTGGGGAATATTTGGCAATGTGTGGAGACATTTCTGGTTGTTACAGCTAAGAGGATATTACTGGTAGAAGTCACGGATGCTGGTTAAAAAAAAATCTACATTGCACAGAGGAGTCCTCAGCTCTCAATAAGTTACCATCAAATTCCTTAGCGTTCGGTTCCGTTATTATTTATTCTTGCAATCTTACTGAGCAAAACAAAGGATGGCAATAGTACCTACGTTTTTGGAAGTATAACTTGGAAACTCACGTGGGTTTATGTAACTGTAGCTTTTCAACATGCCATTCTCTGCCAACTTAGTAAACTAGTTGCTCTAGTTGAGCTGGGTGCTGTTCCAAGCACCTTACCTATATGAATTCATTGAATCCTAACAACAACCCTACAAAGTAAGTACTTTATTACTGCTATTTTTCAGATGAGGAAACTGAGGCAAAGTAACAGAACCAGGTTCGAACTCAGTCTTGTTCTGAACATTGTGCACAGAACTGGGCCCAGTTGAGTCTCTCCATGCTCAGTCCTTCACTAGACTAGGAGTCAATGGACTTCCTACTTGAAATGTTGTTTGTAGGCTTGAGTTTCCTTTCACTGCCACCTTTGATGGAGAAATGACTGATTCATTGGGTCTTAGCAGAGGATCCACTGAGTCTGAGGTATCAGATTGATTGGAGAGGAAAATAGCAACAGCTCAGAGAACGGTGTAAGAAAATAAACCTCTACGGAATTTGGGATTTGAGCCTGGTAATCTCTGTAAAAGCACTTTGCAAATTGCAAGGCAGTGGCTTTCAAACTATAATATATTCCAAATTACCAGGGGAGCTTGTTAAAAATGCTGATTTCCCAGCATTACTCCAAGAGCTTCTGATTCAGCAAGTCTGGGAGGCTCCCAGGGATCTGCTTTTTTTTAACAAGCTCCCAGCTGAGCCTGATGCAGGTGGTCCAAGCACACACCTTGAGAAACACTCCTGTGCACCCCGAGCTTGGGGACAAGAGCTCGCTAATCCCAGGAGGAGATTTGGGTTTGCCTGCCCATTAATTCAAACCACCTGGGTGGGAGCTTCGTTGAGCTCTTCTGGTCCCCATTCCTCGCTAGCCTTAGGCCCCGGAGCTTGATTGAGAGGGCAGGGATGGCGAGGACAGAGAGGAGCCAGGCAATTATGAGCAATTCCAGGGAAGTGACTGTTTCTCTGTGCGCAGTGAAGGAGCTGTCACTGGAGCCCCTTCTTCCTGCAGTGTCCCCCTAATTGGCTGTTGTAGCTATCATTCTGCCCCGAGGGAGTGTAACAGAAACAAGGAGAAAGAAGAAAAGACAGAGCTTGGAGCAGGAACAAAAGGGGGAGAGGGGCTTATTTCCACCCTCAAGGAGAGAAGCCCTGATTGGCCCCTTTCCCCAGGGTCCTCCCTCACACCATCTCTGCAACCTTTCCCCTCCTTCTTTTCTCCCTCACAGGCCCCAATAAACACAAGTTGTCTGGGCAAGCAGAGCTTCATAATTCCCCGGGGAATGTTCTGATGGCCCAGAATCCTGTCATAAAGTAATGTTGTGCTATTGCAAAGTGCTGATGCTCTTAACCCTGCTTGAATCCCATTATCTTGGAGGTGAGCACTAGGCAAAGGCTCTCTTATCTCTTACTCTGCGCCTCTTTCCAAGAGACCAAGCGAATGATTTTGATTTAAATATCTAAGCATTATATGACATGCATTAACAATAGAGGCAACTTACCTTTCACTGAACAAAGTAATTTAAAGTCATTTGAGCAATATAGCGTAGCATGGTGATTAAGACTGCCTGGCTTCAGTCCTAGCCCTGCAAATCACTAGCTGCGTGACCCTGAAGGTTACTTCTCATCTCTAAGCCACAGGTACCAATCTATAAAATTGGGATAATAACAGGACCTTGCTTCCAGCACACACATACACCCAACTCTTCCATGTGGTGTTGTGACCACCAGATAAGGCAATTTACATAAAATATTTTGCCTCATTTACAACAAACCAGCAATAATGTTTGACTGTTGTTTTCGACCTTTTATTTTCCTCCTAAAGTATATATGTTTGATATATTAAACCTAATATCTGGGTAAAAAGTAGAAGTAAACTACGAGGGAAGAGAAACAATGAAAAAAATGTTTCTGCTCTATTTGCATTCAGTTTCAAATGCTCATAACACACTGTGAGCAGAACAACAGATGAATTCCATCCAGAGGGAAGTACACATAATTTGCAAAGCAGACGTAGAACAAGATAAATCACTCACTTGCTTACCACACACATTGTGAGATATTGAATGTGGATTAGAAGTTCCTCACCAATAGTTTGTCCTCCATTTCTTGAGTGGTTTTAGATTTCCAGACTGCAAACAAATGGTTGTATGTGTGAAAAAAAAAAAAATATATATATATATATAATAGGCTAGAGCACAATTTCAAGTGAGCCAGAATTCCAGGGGCTCTGGAGTTCTGGTGCATTCCCTTAGAGCACAGCACAGGGAAATCTTGGGAGTGTAGTGTTGCTGACAGCCATCTCATTCGCATGCAGTTTCCTCCTGGGGACAGCTCTGAGAGCAGCAGCCCCCAGTCAGTGCCGGTTACTAAGCAACTCATCTCCCACTGAGGTATGCAAGGAGAGAAAGTCTTGGTTTTAAAAACAAAGGAAAACCAAAAACCCTGCAGAGCAGAGCTAATAATACAACCTTTTCTTCTTTAAGTAAATTAACCCTCAAGCTAGTTTACCTTTACCAGATGCCCAGCCTCGTACAAATTGAGTGAGAAAGCATGCTACAATTTTATAAATTAACTCCAAGCAATGGTTTTAATTAATGCTAATACATTTTATGTTGCCCTGGAACCTCCTAGAGTGAATCATTTTGTCTGTATCATCTCAGTTGGGTGCCTGAGGAGAAGCTAATTGTCATTTGAGTAATAGTTTTAGCAACAAGCTTAGCCACTTTTTAGTTTGGGATTTATAATTGCTCTGTTATTTTTCCTATTATTTACGTCTTACATACGTATGACAAAAATTATTAATTTTGAAGTAGTTAGTGCAAAGATGATAACAAAGAATAGTTGGCTGGATCATTAGAGCTTCTTTTAAGAATTCCAAATAGATCTGTATGTGTTTGGGTGTTCCTTATATATTCCCTTAGGAGTGATGAAGTTTTGGGATTATAGGTGAGGTCCAGAGCCTACAACCAAGAAAGAACTCTTGAGACGTCTTTGGTGCAAAAGGGTGGTTTTATTAAAGCCCGGGTACGGGAGCCCTGGGCAGGGAGAGGGCTGCCGGGCCTGGGAGGGAAGGCTGATTGTACCCCTGGGAGAGGGAGGGTTGGGGAGCGTGTCCTCCCTAAGGAGCTTTGGAAGCTGGGTTTCCAGGACCTCGAGGGGCAGCTGTTGTTGGGAAAAGGCCACTGACCTCCGTCTAATGGGACCCAAGTCAGGAGACCCTTCAGATGTACACCCGTGGGCCACTTGCTTGGGGATGATTGCCCACACATGTCCTGAGGGCAGAGATAAAGGGAATTTCTAAAGGAATTTTTATATGTTAGAGTAGATGGACAGGCTCCTGGGGGTCGGGCTAAGCTTGCCTCTGCCCTTAGCAAAGTCTGAACATCGAGGCGGTTGAGTCCCTGGAGGAAGGTCCCTCTGCCTGTTTCAAGGACTCATCAGTGTGCTCTGTCCTCAGCTAGTCCACTGGTCCCCCATCAGAAGGACACAGTGAAACATTTTCCTGTTCCAATTCTTACTTTGATTCACATTTATGAAGCATTGATTTGTGCAGGGCACTGCCCTAGACACTAGATTGAAGGCGGAGAGTGGAGAAGATATACCGAGAAATGACACAAGATCCAACCACTCAAGAAGTGCACTCTTTACAGAAGAGATAGACTTGTACATAGATAGTGCAAGAGGTGATGGGAAGAGGAACAAAGGCGTTCTTCACATTCTATCATGATTATGAAAGTCACAAACTCCAAACTGCCAAGTCAGAACATCACTATTTCAGCCTTTCCTGGAATAGGGCAGGAGAGCAGTTCAGAGGGAGTGTCAGAGAATTAGAACTCAGATAGAAATGAGCTTGGGTCTGAGGATACCTGTATCTTTTAACCTTTTTTACACCACAGTATACATATAAAGAAAACTATAATTTCATTTTTATGATGTGTTGAGATAAAAGCACCTGTGTTAAAGTAGAATGAAGCTCCACTGACTGGGGTCTTGTCTAGCAGCTTCTGAGGCACACCTAGCCCAACATAACCACCTGGAAGCCCTGCGTATTTGAGACATGCTCCTTACATGGTTTTATCCCCTGGGGAGCCAGAGTCTTCACTGTAATCTAAAGGAATGTTGCCCCCACACAGCTAACTATGGTGTGTATGATGGAGCAGTGCTCAGCCAGGCAAACTGAGCTGGGATGGAACCCCAGCCTGAACACTCACTAGCTTGCGTGTCCTTGGGCAAGTTAGCTCACCTCTCTAAATTTAGGAAAATAAAAGGCAGTGTCCTCACAAGCCATTTTGGGGCTTGCAAGAGAAGAAAGAATGTATATTCTTATATACAATCATCAAAAACCCTCCGCTACTTTGAATCGAGTGGAAACAATGAATAAAAAAGCTCTCCAGTGGGGGAAAAAATGCATACATATAAAACCCTGTATTGCCTAATCTGTTCACACACCATTATCCTAATAAACTGGCTAGTTGGGGGGCGGGATGTGTTGATTGGAAATGACTGTTCCTGTTGCACAATAATACAGCGTTGTAAAACACACAGCCCATTTTTATTTAAAATTATGTCTTATTCTTCCAGAGTTTTTCCACTAGTCTTGGTTTAAAAAAAAATTAAAATATTGCTTCTGTTGAGTGCTGCAATTTTTCAGGTCCCCTTAAATTTTGTTCCTTGCAGTAAGTGTATCACTTGCTTCTCCCTAGTGTTGTCCCAAAAATATGGACTCTGAAGGACTACTATCATTAGGACTAAAGTGAGTAAAATACCTTTACAAAATCAGTTCTTAAAAATAGCAGTCATTGCTATTTTACAATAGCTCCAGAGATCCTGTAGCTACTACAGAACCATTTGCTGAAAATCCCTGGGGCAGCTGTGTGAGAAGCAGCATGCAGTTTAAGTAAACGTTTTTGAAAAGATAGAGAGCGAGCTCTGAGATCAGCCTCCAGGTCCTGCTCCCCAAAGGCATGTTGATGATCCTTAACCAGAATGTGCAAAGAAAGGGTGCTAGCCCAGCTGGGGTGTCTCTTTGGCAGTTCTGGGCACCCTCTCATGTTTCCCAAGCTCTAGAGCCCACCGGTCACTTTAGACCCTAGTGATTGTACTTAGGTGGTTTTTCGTCTTTGCCTGCACCAGAAAGTCTGCAAAAAAAAAAAAAATACTGAGCTTACTAGGTGACTTTCACAAAAAGCTCTGGTTCACTCTTTTATGTTCAACAAAATGCTGACAGCCTGTCTAACTGAGCCCTACGCCTTCTGTCTCTCCGGCTAGGTCAACTCTTCTTTCTGGCCCAATATCGAATCTCAAGGGATAGACCTACGGACTTTAAATCCCCCTTTGGCAGGAAGAACAACTTTCTGGTAGGAACCTGACCCCTGTGAGCAGTGCTTTGGGGGTGCCTGAGCCTCCTCCTCCAGCAGCAGCAGAGATGCAATGGTTTTCCTGTTGAACCCCTTTCAGGCCCAATACAATGAGGGCAATGGAAAATAATCCAGGGTGACGCATCACCTGCCTCCACCTCTGAAAATGATATCCTGGGATAATTTTGATGGCAAACACAATAAAAGAACCAGTATACAGTTAAATTCAACAAACACTGAAAAATTAGCACAGTGACTGCTCCTAAGTACCTCCATTTATTCTGGAACTTGGAGCCTCACAGAACAATTTCATATGGTAATTTTGCAATAGTTGCTTTCAGCATAGGAAGGCAAATAAATAGGTGCTTTCGTTTTTCATTCCCTGAGCTGTTTGCAGAGGATGGAGGGAAAAAACACAATAACCTGTTCAATATTAAATTTTTTTTTTATTTTTTTTTTTGGTCATCAAAAGAAAAAGTGCTTACAAGAAGAAAGACTTGACCGAAAGTAATATCTAGACACAGCAGAGGGGTTCCCACTTCTGATGAGTTTGTAGCCTAAATAGTAAAATGTGCTCTTTCCTGGTCCACCTTGTTTCCACCGAGATCTTGGCTGACAAACAGCCTGTCACCAACAGTTAGCACCCTTTGTCTGCCCTGGAAGCTGAAGGCTCTGTGAGCAAGGAATGAGCAAATGTGGAATGAACGTTAGCCGCTGATTTCATTCTCACTTGGTACCTTATCTCTCTCACCTATGAGTCATTAAGGAGCTCTGGGATTTGCCTCAATCTGACTCACTTTACACTCTGAGTTTTCTTCTATTTTCCCCCCTTTGTGTGATAGAAAGAATGCACTGCAGGATGCTGCTGTGTTCTTCATTTGCTTGGTTAGATCTTCACCCAGATTTCTGTATTATCTATTCTCTTTACAAAACCGATATATGTACTATAAGCTATTCCAATAAAGTAGAATGATGGAAAGGAAAACATTAAAAATCACTGATAATACCATCAAAAAATGACCACAAGTAACAAACATCCTGATGTAACTTTGTCCAGATTTTTCCCTGCCTCTCTCTCCTTATTTATTTATTCTCTATCCATGTCCAGCCCCCCCTCCACACACACACTTATTTGAAATGCCACTTATCCAGCAAATTCCCACATTTTCATAGATGTGTTTCCAGGCTCAGTTCCAGTGATTTATTTTGTATTGGCTCTCCAGACCCTTTGCAATGTGATTGAAGACAAAGGGTGTGTGGTGGATAGGAAGAGGATCTGTCTGCGATAAGAGCTGGAGGTTCTTAGTCCTTAGTCTCTTAGTCCTCATCTCACCAAACCAGCTTTTCTCTTTGCGCAGGAATTAGGGCTTGTGTGCAAGATTTTATTTGAATAAAGTATTATGTGGCAAAAACAAAATAAAACTTCACATACTCTGTTTCATTTTTCTGTCAGGATATGAGATGTTACTATTATGCTTTTATAGCAGTTATCTTGACATGACTGCATTGCTATGACTGTTTTGAAGTGAGGACGCTTCTATATGGCCTAAAAAGCAATCATTACATGTATAACGCATATGTGAGTACGGTATGAAATAGATGTCCTCACCTAATTCCTGAGCCATCCCTGGGCACCATTGCCCTTTTCTATGTCCTGTGTTGATGATTGACTCCATCCCAGGAAGAGAACAGGGTTCTCATGAGGTCTGTGTTCATTCTTGGCTGTTCTCACCACCCACCGGTGCTGTGAAACTAAGACCCAGCCGCTAAGACCAGAGGACTCCACAATGGCTGACCCTGACTTGCTACCCAGAGACTGTTCACCTAATACATTATTTTTCTTGCTATGGCAACTGCCACCATGTAGAATATGGAAGTGAGGTGCCCCAGTTGCTCTTTGTCTGTCTTGACAGGACAGGGACACATGACCACCCTCATTGTTATAGCCTCACTCCTCACATTCCCACACTCACTGATGAAACCCGTTAGGCTCCATGACTCATTTCTGCTCCACGAGTAGCCATTCCCCAGGTTTACAGAGAGTAGGACTATTTATTTCATTTAGGCAGGGAAAAACCAACCCCCTTTCTCTCACCCATGACATGGCCTTGCCTCATCACCCAGGAGAAAAATAACACACACAAAAAGTCTTACATTGGCACATGGTATATATTTTGAAATGGGAAATCTGTCCTACCTATGAATACTTTGTCATATAGCAAAGTAAGCAAAAAGTCTGCGCATTTCCTGAGAATTCATTTGTATATTATTAAATGGCCCACCTCTCAATATTTTGATTTCTCTCTTGACTCTACTGGGGTCTTCTTCGTTTACATTCAATTAATAATTATTTGACTTATTAATGACACTTATTTGAAGATCTAAAATAATATCTAAATATTTGAAGATCTAAAAGATCTAAAATAAGATCAAGGACACTTCTATCCTTGCAGACCTCCTCATAATTCTATATCTATTTGAATGGATGTAAAGTAGATAATATGAGACAGTAGATGTGGGAAAAGGGAATATTTAGACCTCAAACGAATCGCTAATATTTACTCAATACTTTCAATTATATACATATGGATTATATGACATTTATAATCTTGGTTCGAAGAGAAAGGATAAATATTTTCTTGGAGGCTAAGTTACGACATATTTCTTTTGAAATATTTTATTGAATGGATATGACTATAAAATAAATGCATGTATAATTTCTAAAATCCCAATGGTATAGTATTGAATAAAGTAAAAATTCTTCATTGTTGTCTTAAGGGTTAGAGATAGAAGAAGAATCAAGAATAGTTTGGTACACATTCCTTGGTAACCAAAATTTATTTTACACTTTTGTAGTTTAATTTCAGTGTGGTTATGCAAAAATGTCTCAGATTGAAGGTCTTCACCAAAACACATTGTGGTAGCTTTATCATACAGTCATGCATCTACCAGGTCAGAGGCCCACTAATTACTCTTTTAATCCCCCTCCTTAGGATTTTACTGATGAGTTTTACATGTTTATTCTTCACTATAGGATCTTTCAGTCAAGAACTGAATTAAACTCTGGCTTTACAGAAACAATATGTTTGGCAGCAAAGCAAAATGACAATATTGAAAGGCGTGATCTTTAAATGCAACTCTATTAATGCTACAGGCATTTTGCTTCAGCAAGAATCACCTGAAAGTATTTTGACCTTTAGTGTCTAACATTTGTCCTCATTGTAAATTAGAATTTGTGAACACAGTTGGTGGTTCATTCTATTTTTACACTGTATTTTTCCCAGAGGAATATCTGAAAGGCGTGAGCATGCTGTCCTGATCTATCAGCACCTCATGAAGGTGAAGTGTTATTGGATCATAAGTTGACTGCTGCTCTCCTAATAGGAATCGTATGGTACAAACTGTCGTGAGGGGAAAGAATAGCCAGTAGATGTGAGAAAGAAGAAGCAACTTTATTACTAACAGGGAGGTGGGCTATTGAAGACTAATTTGTTTTTCATGCAGATTACTCTTCATTATTTCAGAGAATGTGTTTAAATACATTTATACACACAGTTTCTTGGTGACAAACCAAACTTATCACCCATTCCCTTTCCTCTCCTCCTTTACCTTATATTCTTTTAGTTTGCTATGATCAGAGATGCACTCAAATTCCTCCAGTTGTGGGATTTTCTCCTAAAGATACCTGGTGAAATAGGAAACTTTCAGTTCTTTCAGCTTATGGGAACAGAAATTCATGATGGAGTAAAATAGAAGGATGAAATAAGAATGACAGAAAAAATAACAACAGAGTTTTCTATCGGCATATATGACGTATTTTGAAGTGTGGGCCATCTATCTTACCTGTGAATATTTTGCAGCATAAGCAAAGCTGGAAAACAAACAAACAAAAAAAAGTGTGCATTTCCTGAAAATGCATTTGCATGTTAAATAATCTGCTTTTGAAATACTTTTATTTCTCTCTTGACTTTACCATTGTTTTAGTTATTTATATTCAGCTAATAAATTATTTCACTGCTTACAAATAGGAGCTGCTCATTCGGGCCTCAAGGAACCAGAACAAGATCTAAAATGGCTTTCAGAATACAAAGCCTTCTACTCTCCTGTATCCCCCTGGTAGGACTCAAATAATCTTTGGTTCACTTTTTCTGAGACTACTTAACCACTTCTGACTAGCTCTCTATGCTGCTACACTCTCTGCTTCTGGGCATCTTCTTTCTCTTGGCACATGGCATCTCCCCATTGCCTTCTTTCTCTGTCTCCCTCATCCCATGCCACTTTACTCTGCCAAAGCTCTCTGGATATCTGGCATTCAAACTCACCAAGAGAATCTGATTAGTTCAGCCTGTCACTATCTTTACTGAAAGGCTTTTGTAGTAGCCTTTGTATCAGGCAACAGGCCCTGGCCCAGTTAACTGTGACCAGGGCAGGGTCACCTGGCAGAAAGCATGAGTCTCTATGCCCAGGGAATCTTCTGCAGCTGCTTTTCTCAGAAGGGCGGTCACGCATATGGCAAGCCTTCGGAGTGGAATGGCTTGTTTAGTATGGGAAAGTTTTAGATTTTTATTCATGCTCACTAAAGAGGTCAACCCTTGTATTGTCACAAATTCTGGTCTTGACATTGGTCATTGAACTAACAGAGTGTCACAGAATGCAGCTCAAAGTAGCACATATTGGTAGCAAAGATTTCTTGGCCCTTACCACTCAAACACATGAAGGAGTGACTGTAGACAAGAAGGTATAGGTGCTGGGGAATATGGTACGTATGTGCCCTTTGCCTCCCAAGTCATTCCAGCCTAGGGATAGACACCACCATCAGCGGTTGAATAGAATTTGTGAAGGCCCATCCTTTTATGCTTAGAAGGAACTACTTCCTCCCTCAAATTTTTCACCAGTAGAGCTTGGATTTCCCAGAGGGTTTCTGCTATGTGCTTTGAGAACTAAGCCTCTTGACTGCCATGGCAGGCCTGAATTCTATCTCTCTTTTGTCTTGAATGCTTGTAATGAAGACCCTGGCTGCAGCTCATGCCAAGGGAGGCAGCTGTGCCTCCCGCCAGAAACACCACTGCAGCTGTTTCTGCTGCTGACACTGCCTACCAGACTGAAACGTCCCCTGACAGCAGAAGAGGATGTCACCATGTGTAACTATGCTCAACATCCAGGGCACGGCATCCAGCAGCAGCTGCAGCAAAGTCTACTTTCCTACTGTGGCTGCTTTCAGCGCCAGTGATGCTGTCTGTCACTGACATCACTGCCACTCCTGGTGTCCATGAGCCTGATGCCTTGCACCCTTCATACCTCAGAGAGATCTCAGGGAAAACAGTTTTATTTAATTATTTATTTATTTATTTATTTATTTATTTATTTATTTACTTTTACTTGTTCTTTTATTGAAATTGTAATCTCCACAACTCAATCATAAATCTATAGGTCCTAGACCAGGGCACAATCTTGGTGACAAATTGTGTACAGAATCTCTCTCCTTTCCAATATCAGTTCACTGGCTCCCTACATTATTTTCATTTCTTTGGTGATGAGTTCTTTCCCACAAACTTCTTGGTCCCTCTGTATAGGAATAAAATAGGCCTGGGACATCCCATAATCTCTTAATCTCCCATAATCTATGCTTCCCGTAGTAGCTCTGGTGGAGGAATTGACAATGCAATGTGAGCTTCTATTGCTCCAAGCAACCCCAATGCCACAAATCCCTTAAGAAAATTGGCTAAATGACTCTGTGACCCTAGGCACCACTAATGAGACCAAGAGTGTGTCTGACTCAGGAAGAGAGGCTCCGTAGTTGGCAGATAGTCAGTGAGGTGGTCCAAGTCCTCTGAGCTGCTATTGCGAGTACTGGTATTAGAAATGCCAGAGAATACTAGTCTCTCTTTTTTTTTTTTTCAGAATACTAGTCTTTAACAGGAAAGTATCTTATGCTACTTTTGAGCAACCATCCTTCTGAACCCAGAATTGTCACCATATGGTCTGACAATGAAAATATGCTTATGGGCTTGAAGAAATGTAAAGAGAACCATGCAGAAATGTAAAGAGAACTTTTCCTCCTGGACACAGCTTTGTGAATGATGTTGAGTAAGTACACACTGTATTTGCTGATTATTTCCTACCTTAAAGTTTTAGAAAATTTCTCACACTAAGTTCTTTACTGGAAATTATGGACACTCTGTATTCATAAACATCTTTATCTCTAAATTCCTGGTCTTGTTTATGATACTTACTTTAAATGGAAAACTAGAGAAACATCACTTAGTTTCTTTAAAAATAATAATTTTTCTGAAACTATAGAGAATGTGTCCTTTGTGAAAAAAAAGAAACAACAACAATGTATTTATGTTGTCTTTTTATTTCCCCGTAGGGCTATTAAACACTGTGTGGCAGTCTTTTATCAACAGTGTTTACACTGCATGATTTTGTTTATTTAGATGCTTGTAGAGTGTAAAATTATGGGTTTGGTGGTTTGTAGATAGAATTTGCTTCCCTACTTCCATCCTTGCTTTTACTTAATTTTGAAGGGTTTAAGGAAGTGTGTTTTTGTTTTCCTTTGTAAAACAGATAAAGAATCTGTAAACTCCCCCAAGGAACTCTCCTCAGATTTATAATTGGAGAAAATTTCTCTCCATTTCAGCCCTGCCCAATTCCTAAGTCAAGTCATATAAAAAGAGCACAGCTTGGGTCACACAGGGGGTTGGACTTCTAATGTCTAAAGCTTTTCCACACTGGGCTAGTTCATCTGCCCACCCTTTACCTCTTCCAGAAGAGATCCTATTCTCTTTTTAATTTAAGAAGCAACCTAGGAAGGCTGTTTGGCTCAAAACTGTGAATAATATCAATTTTAGTTCATTTATTCTCTCCATGAGCCAAATAGAAACTTACTTTGAAAGAAGACTCTAAAGCTGAGTTGTTCACCTCTCTTCCTCTAAATGGGTGTGTTACTATACATTCTTCAACAGGAGAATGCTAACTTTTGTGAACTTTTTAGATTGCTCTCAGCTCATCCTGATTTTGTGACTTCTAAACTTAAATGTCAGGGACTCCTGGGAGCTGAAGTCAATTTGCCTTTCAGAAATCTCACATGGAGTTATAATTATTGGATCCAAATTGTGCACAGCGATACATCAATTTTAGTAGTTTTAATTGTTATTTTTTTGTTTTGTTTGTTTGTTTTTGTTTTTGGTTTTTGTTTTGTTTTTGACAGCTGGGAATATCTGGTTTTGGTGTTTTGGGTTGCAACGAACAGAAAATCAACTTGAACTAAGTTAGGTAACCAAAATAGGAAAGGTGATTTATTGTCTCCTGGAAACAGAGGATTAAAGAAACAGAAAAGATATGAATGCATCTGGGCCTTAAGTCAACAGGAAACCTTGACCTGAACTTTGCAGTCTCTCTCTCCCTTCCTCTCCCTCTCCCCACCCCTCATTCTCCTACTCTAGAGTCACCTCCTTCTCAGGGAGTTGACTTCACTCTCTCATTGCAGATTTACCGCTGATACCATTTCCCCTTTTGTGGTTTCTATGTGCCAGAGAGGTACTGTGAGTTTCTTTCTTGGTGTTTAAAACTACTTAGGGAAAAGCTTTGAATGGCTTAGCGGGGGAGGTCCCCACCCCTGGACTAATCAAAGAACTAATCAACAGTAACACGCTATAAGAACTTGCTGGTTTCCATGCGAACCACATATAGGATTGGGGAGGAAGAGAGGGGAGAGGGAAGAAGTCCCAAAGAAGGGAAGGAGCAAGGATGCTTGGCATTCACAGAAAGGAAACAGTACATGAGCATCAGAGAAATGTGGTTTAGCTGTCTGGCTCCAAGGATATCCCTTACCTATATTTGAGTGAGTGAGCTGATCCACATCCATTCCCAGGACTAAACTAAACTTTTCCCCTCTCAAGCATGTACTTGTATGTTCTTTCTTTCTTTCTTTTTCTTTTTCTTTCTGTCTTTTTCTTTTTTTTTTCAATTCAATTTGCCAACATATAGTATAATACCCAGTGCTCATCTCATCGTATGCCTTCCTTAATACCCTCACCCAGTTACCCCATCCCTACTTGTACGTACTTAATTGAGATTCTTTTTTGTATTATGAGATAAGTTACACAATAAAGTTGAGCTTTTATACCAAGTTACATCAAAAAGCTGAACTTTTTCCTTCACATACTTGATTGTTGATTGGTTGATCCTGGATCTACAAAGAAGTTAGAAATGGCTTAAAAAGAAGTGCATTCAGACTCCTTTGATTATGTGTGATGTGCCAAAAGCAAAACAAATCTTCCACATAGCGAGTGCTGAAAATAAACTGATTTTAATCGTAGAATCGAAGCATCATCCTGAAACTGACACTGCTGCTCTCATAAAACTGCCATTTGATTTACTGTTTGTTGTTTAGTTTTTTTACTTTAAAGGTTATGTAAGCATTGTGTAGCCCATGGCTCATCCCACTATTGGATAAAGGAAAACTTCAAAAACATCCCAGAAATCTCTTCTGACTGTTACACTACTAAAAATTGAAAGAACCAGTTTCACTACACGCTGCTCTTGTTTTCCTTTTTCCAGCATCTATCTTTTAATGCATACGGGCAAAGAGAGCCTGTCTTGATAGACAGAGGAACGTTTCTCACCAGAGGGCAATTTGGCAATACTTCATCTATGTTGTCTCCACTACGGATTTGCCCTAGATTAGAGAGATAATTAATAAGGGCAACTTTGAATTACATAAGCTGGCTACAAAAGTTTCAATAAAGAGATCAATGAATAAATTAAATTACCTTTTATTTACTTATTATTACTATTTTTTTGTTGTTGTTTTTTATTCAACTCGCACAAAGGGCAGCTGAAATCTGGATATTTCCCAACGATTTATTGTTTGTGCTCGTCAGCACACCTGACTAAAATCAAACTCTTAAGAATTATCTAATCTAACTGTACAGGTGGCTTCAGGGAGAAATAAATATCTAAATGCTTAGGGGCAAGTCAAGTGTAAAATATGCTTTGTGAAAATGCCTGCTGAATTTGACATGACATGCTTTATTATAACAATGGATGATCTGATAGTAAAGGCCCTCAGGCATTTGAGGCTCATTGGTGTCAATTTTGGGAACAAGGGTAAAAGATTTTTATCTTCAAGCTTCACTATTAACTGCTTTTTGGGGGGAATCTTTTAGGAATGTTCACAATTGTTATTCAATAGAAATAACTAAAAAAATGGATCTTCCATAGCATTTTTATATGACAGATCCAAGATTATCAAACTATAAATTTATCTTAGGATACTTAGTTTGTGTGAAGTCATTTTTGACATAAATTTTAAAAAGTTAGAAGTTTATTTCTTGGTCACTCATATCAACTTTCCATTTGTATTTGTAACAGATTTCTCAAGTTTGATATTTCTGACATTGAGCTTTTGATCTCCCTTTACCAATCTGGTCTATCTAAAGACATGTGCATCTCAGGTAAATGGCAACTGCATCTTTCCAGGTGCTCAAGCCATGATCTTGGAATCACTCTTGACTCCTTTCTCTTATATCCCAACATTCAAATGATCAGCATATCTTATTAGTTTTATCTTGAAAATACATTTAGAACCCAATCAAGTCTCATTTCCTTCATTACCACCTTCCTGACTCAACCAAGCATAATCTACAGCCTGGTTAATTGCAGTAGCCTTACTTTGACCTTCCTGTTTTATTCTTTCTCAAAATAGTCTATGCTCAAAAGAATAACCAACGTGATACTGTAAAAGCCTGATATTCTTTTGCTTAAACTTTCCAATATTTTTCCATTTCACCCAAAGTAAAGGCCCTTGGGATGCCTGGGTGGCTCAGCGGTTGAGTGTCTGCTTTGGCTCAGAGCGTGATCCTGCGGTCCTGGGATCAAGTCCCGCATCAGGCTCCTTGTGGGAGGCCTGCTTCTCCCTCTGCCTGTGTCTCTGCCTCTCTCTGTGTGTCTCTCATGAATAAATAAATAAAATCTTTAAAAAAAAAAAAAGTAAAGGCCCTTGAAAGCCTCCCAGGCCTTATGAAATCTATCCTCTACTTCACTGTCTCATTGACCTCTCTGACCTCACTTTCTGGAACTGCCTCCCCTGCTGAGCTTCAACCACATTGCTTTCTTTGCTCTTCCATTCTGAAGGTGCTAGTGACAGTCCCTGTGACTGTTCCCTTCAACCTAATTTTTCTGCCCCTGACCCCATAGGAGCTGGATCCCTAGCATAAGAACTACCAGCCTTGAACCTAGTGGTCATACTCCTTCAAAGTCTTCTACTGAAGTCATGAGTATCCTCTAAGCATGAACATCAGCTAAATCATATGTGATAGAAGAAAAAGAAAGGTCTTCGCTCTTTGGGAGGAGACCTAATGTTACTCTAAAGTTAGGTCAGAGCCAAAAGCCACTGATGACATTACTTACAATAATAGTACCTATTATTTTATATTCTTACCTTTCATTAAATCTGGAGATTTCATAGGAACCTTCCTGCACTATTTAGAAGGGTGGGATTTTCACAGGCAACACTTAGTCAACCTCTTAAAATATGTGTGTATGTGTGTATGAAGAATATGGTTCCTAGGCATCTAACTAAGGCTGCCAGGGCAGTTTTCTTTCAGTTTCTGAGAAAAAAATCTGTCAGCTTTGGCAGATAGAAGTGTTTTCATTATTAATACCTCTATCTTAGACAAACAACTGAATAAGAGTATAAATTTAAGGTCTTAGATGATTAAAGAAATTGAACAGCCAAAAAAATGCATGCTCTATGAGGTTCAGATTAAGAAGCATTGATGGAATTCACCAAAGCAAGCATTGCTATTTATGTATTACACGTTCTCTTGATAAAAGAAGGTGTCAACAAAATCCGTCTCTAGAGGCTTTTGAGCGGAGATTCAGGATAAAGATTGGGTTTCTAGGACTGACTACAAAGGTGCTCATCCTTTGGGAACACAGGAAAGGAAATCTAATGGTGAAGAAATCATCATAGAGAGGCCCGGAAGAAAAGAGAGGACAGAAAGGTGAAGAGCAGATTGGACAGTAAGAGCTGCCCCAAAGAGCTTGAAGTCAGTGGTTGAACACCTTCCCCAAACTGTGCTTTATGATTTCAAGGGGTGGAGAAGTAAATGAATGAGTGACATTAAGTGTCACTTGTTCATTTAGGTGCACGGTGATTTTTGCTTAACTTCATTAGTAAGAATAAACATTGTCTCTTATGGCCAATTACTAGATTATTTTTAAAAGATCAAACTTTGTCTAGAAATTGGTATTCTTTCCCTATGATTTTCCTTTTTTTAAATTTTTTTTGAGATTTAATTTATTTATTTATTCATGAGAGACACACACAGAGAGAGAGGCAGAGACAGAGGCAAAGGGAGAAGGAGGCTCCATGCAAGGATCCCAGCATCACACTCTGAGCTGAAGGCAGATGCTCAACCTCTGAGTCACCCAGGCGTCCTGTCCTTCCTAAAGAAAGCAGTTTTATTTCTTTTGGTTCTTCTGTTGTTTCCACCTCTATCTATATATTATAAGCTTACATGCTAGCTTTTGACTTGTTAATTCTAGTCATATAATTATGGTTTCCTGTTATGATGGATTATGATTTAACTCACACAATTGTCTTGCTAAGTTTTGCTTTTTTTTTAAATTTTGCTTTTTTGTCTTAATTGTCCTTATTATTTATTTTTGTTTCTAGCAATTATAAACGGTATCTCTTGATTCCACTTCACTATTCTTCCTTACATTCAGTCATTTGGCTGTCTATATTTAACATTTATATTGTCAAATTTCACAACATTTTATTTTTGTTCTGTGTCAATAAATTCATGTAGTTTTTCTATGTTGTTTGTTGTTTAACTCCTACTGAGGACTTACTGTGTATCAAGCACTATTACATGTACTTTGTGTAAAGTAACTTAAGCCTCACAAAAAGATGATAAAATAGATAACATTTCTATCTTACAGAAATGAAATTGAGTAACATAGAAATTAAGAAAATTTCTGGATTCATGCAGCCAGTAAGAATCTTAGAGTCTATCTTCTTAAAAATTGACTATGTCTTTAGGTTGTCTCTTAAAGTCAAAAGTCATTAACCATTATTTATATTCTAATCACAATATAAATAGTATCCATTGTAGTGTCGTGTAGTGTATTATGATTACAACTTAGTTTCTTATCTGGTTTGTTTTCTATTTGCTTTTCTTTTTTTTCTTACATTACCTGCCTTTTCTATCTCCTAAAATCTTTTAGTATCTCCAGAGTAGTATTCAAATCTCCTTTTTAATTTGATACCTTTTCTCAAACCTTTCATGGTCCTCACGAAGTTGTTCTAATTTCTCTCTAGAATGGGTCACTGCGCAGTTCTGTCCTGGACTGGATCATCTGTTTGCTAGATTTCACATTTTCATCCCTAATTTACTGTCTTATTGTGCTATAATGTATCCTCAAATAATATCCTAAGAAATTGTGGACAGAAAGTACCTTTCAGGGAACTTAAATTTTTGAAGGTTTTAAAAATGTGTCCTTCTTTGGACAGTTGTTTTGACTGCTTTTAGGATTCCAAGTTATAAATGATTCCCACTCAAAGCTTTGAAGGCATTGTTCTAATACCTTCTAGCATTCAGAATTAATTGGATGTCCAATGCCAAACTACACTTGTTATTTTGTTGATGTCCTGTTTCTTCTCCTTGGAAACTTCCTTGGATAATCTTTCTCCATGGCATTCTGAAATGGCATGAAAATTAGAGTGGACTCTAATACTTCATGTGCTGGGGATACACTGGTCTTTTTGGTCTGAAGACTTTTGTCTTCCATTCTAGGAAATCTCTCTCTCTCTTTCTTTTTCTCTCTCTTTTTATTTCCTCCCCCTCTGTCTTCTTTGGTCCATTTCTAAAATTTCTATGAATAGAATGTTGAACTTCTGAATTATTATGTATGTCTTACAACTTTTCTCTCACTTTTAAAAAAATTTAACTCTCCAATTTTTATTCTAGGAGATTTACTTCTCAACAGTCTCTTTCAACTCTTGTGATTTCTTCCCTTTCTTTTTTAATTTCATAAAGCATATTTTTTTAAGTATCTAGAGCTCTTTTTGTTCTCTAATTTTTCTTTTCTCATTGCATCTTGTTTTTGTTTTAAGGATGCGGAATCTTCTTTATTCTCTCTAATATTAATTAGAAAGATTTTTTTCTAAATTCTTCAGGATCACTTTTTTCTCTCTTTACTTTGAGTTTTCTTTTTGTGTTGTCATAGAGTTTCCTCATGATTGGGGCCCCTTGTTTTTCACGTGTATTTAAATACAGGCTACAGAAGTATCATTCTGTGAGCTTTCGGAGGGTAGGTGGGCTTGTTGATTAGCCAGCTGCACTGTAGGGTGAGGGGTTAGGGAGCCAGCTCTCACACTAAGGGACTGTAAAGTGACAGAACAGAGTCACTTGCTCCAGTGCCCTTCCTAGCTGTCCTGGTGCTTCTTAGATCACTCATTTAATACCACAAGAAAAGATCCTTTTCCTTTTTTCACATGTTAATTTGGC
This sequence comes from Canis lupus dingo, assembly GCF_003254725.2. Lineage (NCBI taxonomy): Eukaryota > Metazoa > Chordata > Mammalia > Carnivora > Canidae > Canis > Canis lupus. The sequence continues at coordinate 24,607,236 of NC_064245.1, read as the reverse complement.
AACCAGGAGCCCTGTGTTTGGGGGAAGGGAAGGCAGTGGCCAGGTAGTCTATATTTTGTACTTCAGTGAATCTTCCATCCCATGATCCCTGTTTAACGACTACTGTCCACTGTCCCTGTGATTCTAAGGGCCACACATCTTCGGGGCTGTGCAGAGCTAATGGGCTTCCTGACATGAAGCACATGTCAGGCTTCAACTTACTCTCTTCCACATCAACAAACTCCAGTCATCCTTGCATTTCAGGAAGATGTTAAAATCTCTACTCTGATAATGGGTCCCTTCCTGTTCTCTTCAGTTTTCCTGGACTGAAGATATTCCTTTCCAGTTCTCATGGTTTTCCACCACAGTTTAATTAAATGGGAAGTTCCTGGGTGAGGCTTATAGATGTGATGTGAGTGATTATAAAAATAAAAGCTCGATGAGTGATTATAACACAGAACTGGGGTGAGAATGATAACTCTGGCTGTGAGCACAGAGGAGCAGGTTGTAATCTATCTCAGTGCTGATACTTGTCTCTTTGTATGACCTGTTTCATGTTTCTTGCGTTGGTAGACATTTTTGAAAGACACTTGATTGCATATTAAGCCATTAACCAAAGTTTAGAGGTGCCATATCAAGCTCCTGAAGTGTTATGATCACATTCTTTTAACGGTCACTTATCACTAACTGTGTGTTTAATGGTTTTGGGATTAGGTCATTTCTCATTCTGTGTTTCCATAGCACAATGGGACAGAAAAGTCTCCCATGGTGCCTGTTTACAGGAATGCAGGTCCCTGTGGCTACTCATGCAATGAAGTATTATGCCACTTTTAAACTTCTCATAAAGAAAAGTATAGGGGGGATCCCTGGGTAGCTCAGCAGTTTAGAGCCTGCCTTCGGCCCAGGGCATGATCCTGGAGACCTGGGATCCAGTCCCAAATCCGGATCCCTGCATGGAGCCTGCTTCTCCCTCTGCCTGTGTCTCTGCCTCTCTCTCTCTCTCTGTCTTTTATGACTGAATAAATAAAATCTTTTTTAAAAAAAGAAAAGTATATACTTCTATATTAAGCATATATCTGAATATTATCCCAGTTTAATTAATGCTGCTGGTATATTATAAGTATGATAAATTCCCTTGAAATACTATTAGAAATATGCAATATGTGTAAGTTTGCGATTCTACCCAAAGCATGACTGTGTACCTTTGGCTGGAAAGCTCTGAGTTCCCTTCCTACTCTCCACTTTTAAGTTAAAGCTGTCCCTCCCTGGAAGATAAGTTTTCCCCACTATAAAAGAATTCTGAAATTCTAGTGTGCATCACCTGGTGAATTTATTAAAAATACAAAATACTGGATCTCAAACCCAGAAAGTCTGAATCAGGAGATCTAAACTAAGGCCCAGGAATCTGCTTTGTAATAAATTGTGCAGATTATTCAAGAGCGGTCCGTACCAGACCTTCCTTTGCCAATCCCACTCTAAGGATAAAGGAGAAAGAGGGTGATTAATTAACAAGCCAGTGTCTCCTGATAAATCCTTTAAGAGGAAACGGAGTAGAGAAAATCAGCAATGTAAAGGTCTCTATAGTACCTGAGTCCCACTAGAGTTAAATAAATGGTAATTCTTCACATTAAACATGTAAATGAACCAAAAAGTATGGATGTCATTATTAGGTTAATTTTTTTCTTTCTTTCTTTCTTTCTTTCTTTCTTTCTTTCTTTCTTTCTTTCTTTCTTTCTGGAAAACTCATTACTTAGGTAAAGAACTTTTGATTACCAAAATTCCAATCTTTGAAATGATGATTTTTTCATTTGCTTTGTGAAATTAATAATTCTAGAGAATAATGTTTCTTCTGCATATTGGATTGATGTGCCTCTCCCAAACCTAAAAGATATACATAACCTCAACCTGCCCTTTTAATATAAATAGCAATTTTCTTACCTGTCTTTTCCAAGAATATATTATCTCTTATTCTTTGAAACCCTGTGTTTGTTCATTGTGTCAGGGCAAACCTCAGGCTCTAATACAAAAGTGAACAGGTAAGCATGTTGGAACTGGAAGACTTTCTTTGCTGTCAACTATTTTACTTGGAAGAAAGGGAGCTATTTGGTTGAGAATAAATATTCAAATAAAGTTAGCATTGCACCCAAGTTATTTTGTTCCTTTTTTTTAAGAACTTGAGCTATTTGCCTCTGCATTATTATACGTGTAGACAGGTAGAAACCTGCAAAGTCAAACTGTGAAGGAAGAAAGGTGACAGAAGTCTTTGTTAGATTCTTGAAGGAGATTGGCCTGTCTTCCTCTAGTGTATATCCACCAGACAAGTAGCTGTGATTGCTTTACAGATATTCAATTCTACAGGGAAGTTTCTCACTCTGATTGAAAAGTCTAGCATGATTGGACCCAAAATAACCATGGCCAGATGCCAAGAGAAATTCCCCCTAAGCATGAATGTCTTCCCTGTTTCCACAATCCTAGACAAGGGGTGCTTCAAATCTACTCACCCCCGCACACCCCACTCTTACCCCCGCTCCTCTGTCTGTCTACTAGGGCAAAAGCCCTTGACTTACTTTCACCTAAATTGTTTCTACCAGCCTCCATTTCATACTTGGCTGTAAGTTTGTGGCCAGTATTTAATGGCTGATGTGTGGACTAATTTAGCAAAGCTTAGATCTGCTCAGGGTGCAGTTTTACAGATATGTTGATCCAGAAATGATTGACATCTTTTGCACGTAGAAATTTCCTCAATTTTTAGGCTAGTCACCCAGGAAAGAGGAGGAAAGAGAGGAAGTAAAGGGCAAAAGAAGGAAGACGTCTGCCTTTGAACACCTCACCCTTCCCTAACCTAACAGCTCTTTCGCTTGGAGCTTGGAAATGGACTCAGTTCTTCTCTTTCCATTATTTATCTTGTGATTCAGATTTCATTTTTCTTAAAAGATCAGTTTACCTATAACATCTTGTGAACAAAAATAAAATCAAGAGGAGGAAATTTGCTTACTCGTGTATTGTAAGGTTGATGAGCACATATTTAAGAACAGTAAGTACATCAATCATTTTTATCCATTAAAAATGTATTTACTGATAGCTTGTTCTCTGCTTGACACTGAGTTGAAATAAAGGTCCCACTGTACCCATTTCGGCAGCACATATACTAAAATTAGAACAATACAGAAAAGATTAGCATGGTCCCTGTGCAAGGATGAATGTAAATTCGTAAAGCATTCTACTTTTTTTAAAAAAGAAAGGAATAGGGATCCCTGGGTGGCGCAGCGGTTTGGCTCCTGCCTTTGGCCCAGGGCACGATCCTGGAGACCCGGGATCGAATCCCACGTCGGGCTCCCGGTGCATGGAGCCTGCTTCTCCCTCTGCCTATGTCTCTGCCTCTCTCTCTCTCTCTCTCTCTCTCTCTGTGTGACTATCATAAATAAACTGAAACTTAAAAAAAAAAAAAAAAAAGAAAGGAATAGAAGTCTTACTGATCATTACATTTTTATCAAGCAAACTTAGAAAAAATGTAGTCTTAATTTCTACCTGTCACTTGTGTTTATTGATTTTTATTTTACAAAAACAGTTTTTCATTTTTTTTGCTCTTTACTATCACAGAAGAATATTCTCAAGTGATTTTAAAATCTTCTATGATGTTTCATATCCATCAGTCCTCAGACTGTGGTTGGGATATGCTGGGATGGGACTGCCATCTGAGGGCTTAAAGGGGAGATAGAGAAGTCAAAATATGATGATTTAACATTATATCACATTTGTGATCTGAAGTTAAGTTCTTTATCTAATAAGTAACAAAAACTATTTCCTAACTTTGGGGGGAGTACTAATGGCCAGCATTAGAGAAATGCAATATTAGCACAGTAATCGTCAAACAGTAATCGTCAAAATATTTTTATTAGATTTTATTTTTTCTCTTAATTATAATAGAACATGAATTTCACCTTCTGTACTTTACAATAGTTTAATTTGTAACACATGACATGAATGAAAGCAGGAGGTTCCCCTGGCCCTGTGGCTGAATTCTCCAGGCCCAGGCATAAGATCAGGTTGCCTTGTCAGAGTCGGCGAAAAGCAGCCCAGCAAGCAAAGCTGAGGAGAGAAATTGATGAGGTAATTAGGCCTGTAAGAGTGGACCAAATAGTGTCAAATAAATAATTTAATTATAGTCTCTTTCATTAATATTTTAAAAACTGGAGGATAGGGAGTTTTTAGTGTCTCCTTCCGGGATCCATAAGTGACATGCGCAGCATTCAAAATTTCTGTTACCAGTCTACACTTAAAAAGTAGCTCAGGGATTAGCTAGCAATAAAAACTTTGAGACTAATCCGTAGGATTTTTGACTCTTAATCCAGTGCTTTTCCCAGTACAATACAGTATCTCGATCTTCAGCAAGAGATATTGTTGCTGAAAGGCAATTTCTCGTGGGACATGAAGGCTAGTAGGATCTATTCTGGAAAGCCCAATGGAATCCTTCAGCTTTAGTCTTCAAAGTCCAAGTGTCACAAGCAGCAGGTTGTCAGCAGAAACGTGTGTGGACAGAGGGACGATGCAGAGGTGGAAGGAGTAAGAGGGATTATCTCTTTGGGGTCCCCTGTCCTGCCCCAGCCATTACCCATGACTCGCTCTTCAGTATCAGTCTTGAAAGCAGAGGCAGGACTTGCAGAATGTCTGGATATTCATAGAAGTGCTGCTGTTCCTTTTAGTGCCTATCCTCTCTGAAATCCAGAAACATCTGCAATCCTTGATCTCTGGATTAAACTGCAAGATTGAGAAACAGCTGCATGTGAAGAGAGAGGGTAAATGGATTAACTGCTTTTCTAAGTCATTTCCTAACAGTCGTATGATGAATCTCATGACAAAAACTGACACAATTTAGTATTTTTTTATTCAATTAAATTTTAATGTAGTATGAGTAAATTAAAATGTAGTAATATCGAAATGTTTGGTCGCCTAGAACAGATTTCTAAAACTATACTTTGGAACATCATAATTCCAGTGAACTTTCCCACATTGTCACCATCATAAATTATAGGCAAATGCGCATTTGCAGAAGAGTAGTCTCTTGAAAAGGAAACATAAAAATATTCAAGTATTAAGCATAGCAACATATTTAAAATAACACAAAGGGAAATTTAAAAACGAAAACCTATTGAGATTATTAATTGACTGTATGTAATTCAATAAGTTGAATGTCTCCAGAATTAAAAAGCTAATTATTACTAACGTCAATATGCCATTACTTGCAAAGGAGATTAGAAAACAGGCTCACATTCAAATCAAAGCGAATTACTTGTTTCCATTCCCTATGCACGTACGCTCATTCCTCTCCTTCCTCACCAATTCTGATTTTCTGGTAATAAATGATCTTTCACAATATGTGAGAGAAGTATCCAATGGAAAAATAGTATTTTTTGTATATTTGAAAGCAAATTGCTTGATTTCTTAATATATTTCTGACAACTTCATTATAGTTTCTAGCTGCTCAGTGATTTTTACCAAGAGAAAGTTTTCAGAGGAGTTATTTCATTTTGTGCCTTCTAGGATGGAAAAGGAAGAGACATGACACAAATTACTAGAAAAGGTTTTTCTAGAAGTCTTGAGCTATTACTTGAAATGTAGAACTCTATTCTCTCTCTGGAGAATGGCTGATAGCTTTGTCCTGAATGAGTGCTATTCCTGTCAAATCCAGGAGAAAAATTAAAAATATTTCAGGTCAGAATAGATAGCCAGTTCTAGCCCGAATTTCAGTTAAAACTTGACATAACTTAAACACAACTTTACCTCTTGTTTTCAGACTTTATTTTAGAAATATATCAATAATTAGTTGATGACACTAATAATGTAATAGGGAGACCAGAAACTGTGTTTTTACAATTAATAATAGAAATCACAGAACACACCCCATTCAATGAAGATAAATACTTTTTAACAGATTTTTCTTCTTTTCTGGAAATGATAAATGACAATATCAGAACTTCAAAAAGTGAAGGTAATTCTGTGAGCATCAATGAGAAGTGTCAAATTATGCTATCCATTTATATCAAGTATTCCATTATCATGTACAATATGATCAAAGTTTTGGCTTTCCAGCTGGCCCCCATAAATTATATTTACAACACCTAAAATTTGTATGGTGTTTAGTCTCAATTTAAAATAATTTGAGGGATCCCTGGGTGGCGCAGCGGTTTGGCTCCTGCCTTTGGCCCAGGGCGCGATCCTGGAGACCCGGGATCGAATCCCACGTCGGGCTCCCAGTGCATGGAGCCTGCTTCTCCCTCTGCCTGTGTCTCTGCCTCTCTCTCTCTCTCACTGCGTGCCTATCATTAAAAAAAAAATAAAAAATAAGTAATTTGAAGTTAAATTGGTGGGTGGGTAAAGATTAAAATGCAAAGCAATGCAGGCCAGCGGGAAAAGTTATATTTGAACCAGAGCCACAGCATCTTATTATTAATATGCTTAAAATAAAGTCTTTGCCAAATGATAAGGGAAACTGAGGAAATTCTATGGGGGTAATTTAAATAAAGTAGGAAAAATGCAAAAATACTTTTTGATCTGATGCAGCCAGAAAATGCATGTAAAAATTTTTGGGTTTGTTTTGGTTTATGGCCTGAACAAAATTGCTATAAATTCATCACTTTACTTATTATGTTTCCATGGGGTCTTTAGAATAAGAGATAAAGGCTATTATTTAGTAGCATATTTGTTGAAGAACAGCTAGAGTGAATTATAAGCACAGTCTATGCCAACATCAAACACTCACCACATTTCCTTCCTTATTCCCACTCCTTCTTTTGGAATATCTAGACTTTTAAACTGCCAATTATTTTTTTGAAGTCATCAGACACTATTTAGACTTAACTATAAATTTTATGATATTCCTTGCTCAATTATTATTTTTTAATTGACAGCTTATTCCTTTTTATGTTTTTTTTTTAATTTAATTTTAAGTTAGTTAACATACAATGCAGCACTGGTTCCAGGAGCAAAATCCAGTGATTTATCACCCACATACAACACCCAGTGTTCATTCCAACAAGTGCCCTCCTTAATGCCCATTGTCCATTTAGCCCATCACCCTGCCCACCTCCCCTCCATCAACCCTCAGTTTGTCCTCTATAATTAAGAGACTTATGGTTGGTCTCCCTCTCTGTTGTTATTTTATTTTTCCTTCCCTTCCCCTATGTTCATCAGTTTTGTTTCTTAAATTCCACATATAAGTGAAATTGTATGGGCGTTTGTCTTTCTCTGATTGTTTTGTTTCACTTAGCATAATACAGCTAGTTCCATCCATGTCATCACAAATGGCAAGATTTCATTCTTTTTAATGGCAGCGTAATATTCCACTGTGTGTGTGCGGGTGTGTGTGTGTGTGTGTGTACATACTACATCTTTATCCATTCATCAGTCGATGGACATTTGGTCTCTTTCCATAATCTGACTATTGTTGATAATGCTACTATAAACATTGGGGTGCATGAGCCCTTCCATTTAGCAGCACAGTGCTAGAAAACAGATCTGCTTTATTACTACACTTGCCTTTGTCTTTTTAACTTAGACATGAATGTAGAATAATCCAGAATTACTACCTTGTTCTTCTTTTCCTCCCCGTGATATTATCATTTTAGGTGTTATTCTGCTCCTCTTCTTCATCCTGGAGCCTTGGGACCTTATGTCATTAACTAGAGTGTTCATCCCTGGGTAATTCATATCAACCTCTTAGACCTCACCATCTTCAACAATGAGAGGGAGTTGGCCACCATGATCTCTGTGGCCCTTCTTGCCCCTCATTTTGTGAGAATTTGCATTTGCTTAACGTTTACCTCAATAGTTCTATTTGTTTTTATTGCTACATAACACATTACCACAAATTCAAGATCTTAATACAACATCAAATTATGATCTCAGTGTCTGTGGGTCAGGAATTTGGGCACAATGTGTCTGGATTCTGTGGATACTTGGGGCCATGAGCTTACTTGAGGCAAGGGACCCTCTTCCAAAACTCAGCATTTGTTGGAGAATTCAGTTCCTTGTAGCTGTAGCCTAAGGTCCCTGTTTTTTTGCTGGCTTTTGGCAGGGGATCATTTTCAACTTTTATATGTCACCTGCCCGTGCCTGACATGTGCCTTCTCCACAACAGCACTGTGTGATTTCAAGACCCCCAGAAAAAACTGCCTGGCTTTCCTGTCTTCTAGGACCTCCATTAATAGTATTCACTTGATAAGATCAGACCTACCCACACTTAAAGAAAGGAGATTTTTGCCCAAACAATGTGATTTAGAGGGCCATGCATTTTGATACATGTTGTTCTTGCTCATTCACTTTTAATTGCTATACTAAATCCTGTTGTATGAGCCTACCAGTTATCTGGTCTTTGTTCACATATTTCTTCAGAAAGGACTTCTTAGGTCTTAGTCCTAGTTCAGACATTTCAGGTCTTAGGTCTTAGTTCACACATTTCTTCAGAAAGGACTTCTTTCTGGAACACCTGGGCGGCTCAGTTGTTTAAGCATCTGACTCTTGATCTCAGCTCAGGTCTTGATATCAGGGTTGTGAGTGGAGCCTACTTTAAAAAAAAAAAAAAAAAGGACTTCTCTGATTTGACGAAGTCCCCCCAACACTCCTTCCCCTATAAGTAAGTAAGTAAAGTCATAAATAAATCTCCTAATGGAGCACTGACACAGCACCTGGCATTTTTCTTTGTGATGCCTCTTTACTATTTTTAATTATTTTAATTATTTCATTAATTTCTCTCTCCCTCACCAGATTACAAGCCCCAGGAAAGAAGTTGTGTTTATTTTGCTCACTATTGTGTCCTCAGAGACTGATACAGAGGAGATCAAAACATACTTATTGAATGAAGACGGCTCCTATGCAAACATTTCGAGCAGTATAATTTTAATTGAACTGTATGGCTGTGTGCATTGGTAAAATGCAGAAGGCAGAACTTGAAAGCAAAAAGCCCTGTCAATAAAAGCAGGAAACTAGAGGTTGGTGTTCACAGGGCATCTGACTCTGGAGCTGTAATAATGTGGGGTCCCTGACGCGGAAGGCAACCACTGCTTCTCTTTTCTTGTCAATAGAGAATCAAATGTGTTTATGGGGCTCAAGGTTATTTTCCTTTGAGAGAGTTAATTGAAGGAAGGTTAAATAAAGCCACACGTTTTTACTTAAAGGAAACAGAAAAAATGAAGAATTATTTTAATTATGAGCAATGTGTCAAAAGACATATTTTCCAAATTAATCTTTTCTGGGAATGAAACAAATTTTCTTGTAGTGCATCTTAACTCTTCTTAAAGAAGTGGGAGGGGGGCTAGATTCTCTGATACACACAGATAATGTTCAGTCAGCTCCCACTTAGATTACAATAAACAACACGAATTAATTATAGGCGTTACAGTTTTTCTTCTCAAGGTATTTGCCTTCCAAAGATTAGTTTTCCTATGCCAGCTATGAGAGGTACCGCCTTCTGGTTAAAGAGATTCATTCTGGAAAGTGAATGCGAAAGCCTTGGTACTCTCCACCAAAATACCCCATATCCCAGAGGTCAAGGATCAGAAATGGTACACATCCAATTGTGTCCTTTAAAAGGCAGCTCAACTTAAATAACTCCTGGAGAAAGGAAGCAGAACATTCTTGGAATGGCCTGACTGTTAACATTTGTTCTTAATCTATCAAAATTCTCTTATTCATGTTCACTGAGTTTCTGAGTATTCTCTGAAGCCTTTTCAGAGTTGGAAATCAGTTGATTCCTAGTAGTAGGGTAGGATTTAAAAGGATAGAGGAGACATCCTGATGATTTCTTTTTTCCTTCAATATCAACAAGTAAGAAATCTCCAAGACCTTCTCTCATAAAGGTCAGTATTTGGGGTTCTTTTTTCCTCTTGGTCTCCCTAAGGGGAATATGTTGGAAGTAGAGGTGTAGAAAAATACGGAGGGAAAAAAAAGAAGAAGAAAAATAGAAAGGAGAAGGGAAGTGTGGGGAGAGGAGGCATGGATCTAAGACTGAGGTAAATGTAGAATGAAATTGTTGGGATTTAAGTAGCTTCCTCTAACTAGCCTGTCAGTGAGCTCTGTGTAGTGACATTATAATGGTCCTGCAATCTGAAACCCCAGGAAAGGCAAGGAAAAACAGTTGGTGGGGAAATCTGAGGTTTCCCATACAAGAAATTCTGGCCAAGAGCCAGAATCTTTCAGGATTTTGCAGTCATTTTCAAACTGGCCATGTTTTTTGTTTGTTTTGTTTCAACCTTACACATGCATACAGATTTTTTGGAGGTTCAAGAAGAGAGTTCACACTGTGTTGGCCCTGCCTAGTGGACGAATGATAAACAGTAACCCCCTGCAGTGTTTAATGGCAATAGGACAGAGCACACTCATTAGAATACAAGAGGAGAAATCAACATAAAAGTCTAAGAAATGTTAGACCTCTGAGCAATGAGAGAGCACAGCAGCAGAGAAACAGGTTAGTGAAAATAAGTAGCTAAACCTAAAGCTGGGAATGTGGAGGCAGCAGGAGATAAAACGTCCAAAGAAGCAGGTCACACACCTCTATTCCTGCATCAGCTGAGGATGTTGATCCGATGTATAAAAACAACTAAGAATCTGGAAAAAGAACATTGGGCCTTCTTTTCCCCTCATGCAAGAGCAACGGACATAGTCTTAAAAGTAAGTGAGGAATAGACACCCCCTAATATAGAACCTGATGATTTGCTCAGGGTCAGATTAATACCTTTAGAGGCTCTCAGCACTGAAAATATTATGAGGTCCTGCTCACTGGTAATGCAGACTAATACCTAAAGAGTGAAACACGAATTGTGGGAATGCTAGGATTAAAAGAGCTTCTTTCTAGATATTTTGATTGCAGAAATCTGGATGTGTTCATTGGAGCTTGGTTTCTCCTATTGGTTGCATTTGGTGGCTCGGCTCTTTGGTGCATCTACCCATACTGAGTCCCCCTGTTGGTTTACCCACCATTGGGCTCCTTCCAGATCCAAACTGGGCTGTGGAAGACAGAGAGCGAGAGGCTAGGAAACAGGTACAGAGCTTGCCCTGCATCACTGTGGGAAGCCTTTCAGGATCATCTTCCCTCCCAAGTGGCCACCTGTCAAGGCCTTAGCAACTCGGGGTGGGCGGGGGGGCAGGTAAGGAGGGCATGGAGCAGCCCTCTCCTCTACTACAGGGTGCTGCCTGCATCTGAGGTCCAGTGGGTGCCGTGGTGGTCACTTTGCAGTTTAGCTCCCAGGCTGCAGCAGTAAGGCCACTGAAGGGGAAATGTCTGCACTCGAAGTAATCACAGGCTTTCTCCTCTAATACCAGCCTGCCCTGCCAGAGTGTCAGCAGCACAAAGGGCCCCAGTCTTCCTCCTCCATCACAGCGTAAGTGGTGCATCCCCCTGCCGTTTGACTCCCAGCTCTCAGTCTGGACAGGAACACAGCTGGGTTTTCATCTAAGGAGGGGTGGATTCAAGCTGATTGCTTTTGTCTGGCCTTCAGTGAAGACAACAGAGCAGGAGGTGTTTTATATTTGCCTTGTGTTCGAAGCCCCAGTGTGGGATGACTCCAGAACATTTTCTTCTCAGAGCAAAGCCTGCAAATGAAAAATCACTTAAATCTTTTGTCTTAAAAAAAGGAGAACACTAAGAAAACACTCAGAATTGTATGTAGAAAGTATGTATTACTTGCAATATCAGAACAATTAAATGGGATTAATTAAGAAGAGGGCAAAAGAGAAGATTATCTAAATATTTCAAGTAATTGTCTTCAGAATAAATTGCTTTCTTTCCTTACTCCCTCCTTGGCCTCCTTAATATCCCCTACCCCCAGTGGCCCCCACTTTCACTTATTGACTGGGGGTTCCCAAGCTCTATATCCTCAGGTCAGTCTTTGATATGAGCCCCAAACACATATATATCCAACGGATTACTTGCTACCTCAATTTGTATATATCACAGCTTCCTCAAACTTAACATCTGAGACACCAATCTTTTTTTCTTTTTAATGACCTTTCCCCAATATTTACCCCCTTCTAGATTCTTTCCTCATTCATTATACGATCAATCATAATTCCTGTTGTTCAAGTTATCCTTATGTCTCACCTTTTTTATATCCCTTTATCCTATTATCTGACTTATCCTATCAATTTTCTCTTTGCAGTATGATCATACTTCCCAGTGTAAAAATACATTTATTGAGCACTTATGTCATGCCAGACACTATTCTGATCGCTTTACATGTATTATATTATTTAATATTCACAACAACTCTAAGAAGCCAGTACTGGTATAATCCCCTTTTTCCGGAGAAGGAAACTGAGATCAAAGATGCTATATGACTTGCCATAGAGCATCCTATGTAGAGGAGTAAGATTTCAGACCCACGCTGATGAATGCTGAAGCCTAAGCTTTCATTCCTAGTGCTATACTGCCTTCTAAAACTATTTATTTATACATATATTTATACATACACATGGCCCTCCATCCTCATCATGTAGATAAAGCTCTAGCCATAATGTATCAAGATAGTGCTTCCTCCAGAATTACATTCTTAAAACACAGATGTGTTCTTGTCACACTCCTATTTAATTTCAATGGATTCTTAGGAATGATTCTCACTTGACCGTTTTCTCAACTGGTCATTTTCACAGACATGTGGCCAAATTTCAGGCAACATATGCATGTTTTGCTCTGCTGGCCCCAGCCAAGGATAACACCACGACAGCAACATCTCTCACTCAGAATGTTGAATGATCATGAGATGACAGAGCAAGGGCGCAGCTTCCTGCAGGTAAGCTAAGTGGTCTAGAGAAATGTCACGTTGAACCAAGGAGAGCACGTGTTCACAGAATATGAGGGAACTTTCCCTTCTTCCGATTATCAGGGCAGGATGCAGTTCTGCTCACAGTGAGACCAAAAAACTCGGCAGGAAATCTGGATGCAAATTTAGTTTTTAGCGTTCCCCCAGAAGTTCCCATACACAAAAGTACATGAGAAACTCATATATGTTAGAAATGACAAGCCCAGGGCGCCTGGTGGCTCAGTGATTGAGCCTCTGCCTTGGGCTCAGGTCGTGATCCCAGGGTCCTGGGATGAGTCCCACATTGGGCTCCCCGCAGGGAGCCTGCCTCTCCCTCTGCCTGTGTGTCTCTGCCTCTCTCTGTGTCTCTCATGAATGAATAAATAAACTCTTAAAAAAAGAAAAACAAAGAAATGTCAAGTCCAGAGGAAAAAAATTCCAAGTCCTTCTCATATCAATGCCATCTGTCTATTCTCTGATCTCATCCACTGTCTCCCCACTTCTCCCTTCACCTCACACTCTGCTCCAGCTACCACTTTGTGTTCTGAGCACACTGTCCTCCTTCACGTTTTCCTGTCTAAATACTCTATTTCCTTAGTATAGGATACTCATCCTTAACCTTTCATCGTGGAAAAGCTTTTTTGTTTTTGTGTTTTTAAAGATTTTATCCATTTCAGACAGAAAGAAATAGAAAACTGCATTCATGTGCGTGGGGGGGAGAAGCAAAGGGGGAGGGAGTGAGAGAGAATCTCCAGCAGACTCAGGAGCCCTACATAGTCGATCCTCCAACCCCAAGATCGTGATCTTGAGCTCACGACTCAAGTTGAAACCAAGAGTTGGCCTCCCAACTGACTGAGCCACCCAAGCACCCCAATCTGTCTTTGTTTTTTAGAGTTTATCCCAAAAATCATTTCCAGAGCCTCCTTTATGACATGCACCTAGGAGATAAGCTGCTATTCTCCATTGTACTATATTCATATACTCACCTGGAGTACATCCAGTCATAGTGCAGATCACATAATGTTGTAATATTATGATAGGTCACTCTTCTGCCTCCTTCATTAGACTGGGAGCTCCTTAAAAGTTGAATTTTTGCTCTGGTCATCATTGCACCTCATTTCTGAGGATACTCAATAACAAATCATAGGTGCTCTATAAATACTGAAATGGAGGAAGAAGTACTGCTTCTAAACTATTCAGTTGATTGGGTCACAAATATGGTGCTGTTTTGGATGAATGACCTAGGTAGCACATTCTCTTTTTGTTTATCATTTTTATGCTAAGGAGAAGACACCAGAAAGCTTTGTTTCAGCTAGTTATCCCTTTTCCTCAAATAACTCGGAAATACTTATTATAAAAACTACCAGTAAAGGGCCAGAGATCCATTAATGGAATCTCAGGATAAGGGAAAGGAATTTCTGTATCCCAGCAGCTTAATATTTTCCCGTTTCAGCTGTCCTGCCAGGGATTGTAATTCACAAACCAATCTCAATCCAAGCAGAGGAAAAAACGAGATGCTTAAAGAAAATGGCCAAATGTCATCACCAGCTATTTGAGAGTAGCTCTGTCAGGAGACATCCACATGTAAAATGGACTTTCACAAAATTCTGCCCATCAGCAGGATCATGAAGACTCAGAACAGTTCTGTCTCCTGAGGGGGAGCCTTTTCAGTTTTGTGCTTTTTCAGATGCTAAGAAATACAGACACTGTGATTTGCTACTGGGCACATATAAGCATGGAGTCAATTATTTCCTAAGAACCTCAAAGACCAAAATGAGATGTTCAGAAAATAAAAATATGTTCTGTAGTAAAAAAAAGAAATATATATATATCAGAAGCTTGAGGAGTAGGAGGAAAACCCAGTAACTCTGGGTTAATAAAATGTTGCAGATTAATGAGAGACTGAAAATTCTTTTGTTGCAGTATATTTTTTAACTTTCTTTTTTTTAAATTTTTTTTGAACTTTCTAAACTATATTAGTTCTCTCCTTTGCCTTAGGAATTACATTACAGTGTGTGAGAGAGCATAATTCTAAGCCAACATTATTAGTTTCATTGAATATACCTTTGAGGTTATGGCATTTTGATGTTTGAGGTCACAATAGCATATTACAGAAAAGGAATGTAGCACAGAAGAAGGATTAAAGGCCCCCCAGTTAGAAATGCTAGTGTCTAGCTTTATCATTTATAAATTCTGTGGTCAGGAGCAATTCATTTTGTCCCCCGAAATTTCAGGTACTTCATCGATAGAATATTTAGAAAACGGATATCTCTAGCCTTCCATTCCTTGTGTTCTTACCTCAGCTCATAAAATGGGAATTGGCTAATACTTCTCACCCACAAACTATTCTTTGGTGCCAAGCACAACTATTTTTTCTCTGCATCTTACTTCTTTCTCCCAAGAAGGAGTGAATTAATTAACGCAATTAGGGAGAGTCTAACATCTATTAATTCTGGTTCTTTTTTTTTTGGAAAGGATAATGCATTAATTTTCTCTGTTTTTTGTGTGGCCATTGTGTTTCTGAGGTGGAACACTATCATCTTTGTTTTCAATCGTTTTGGAATCGAAAAGAGGGCATGAACGATTAACTGTTAATCTCCCCTGGTTCCAACAATACATGTGATGTTCATTCCAGATCAAGAGGGCAGAATGTACAAGGAACTTCCTATCGATCCAGATTCCATGGAAATTCCAGGGACTTTCTGATACCACATATAGCGGTACTAAAAAGAAAAAAAAAAAAAAAAAAAAAAACATTAACAAAGAAAATAATGGGAAGGTGGAACAGAAATTATAACAAAATTTTGAAAGACAGAAAAGGGATGAAAGGCTATTGACATATTAAATAGGACAGAGTGAAATGTAGGCACAAGTTTACTAACTGCAGACTCTAGTGGAGGTGGAGGTGGGAGTCAGTCTTCCCATTGGAGACACCATTTTGAAGTTTGCAAATAAGGAAGAGTGTGGAAATGAGAAATAAATAGGAAGGTGATCTGGAGGCTTATGAACCAAATAGCTCCCCAATGTACCTCTCATTTCTCCTTTTTGTACCAGAAAGTAGAGTCAAGCAGCCTAAGGTCTCTTTGATCAATAAAGTGATTGTGTTGCTAGATCTTCTAGGGAGGTATAGAAGTTTAAAACCTGTTTGTCCTAGCCTTTAAAGAAACTGCACCTGTCAGCTAATGTCTGTATCACTCACCCTGAAAGAAATCAGGTTATGTGACAGGCTTTTGCCCACATACATAAAACTGCTAATCATGTTTCAATGCAGTGCAGGGTACTTTTGGGAAAAGAACTATTCACGCAGCAGCAGAGGAAACTTAAACCAATAGCTTCATTATTCTTAAAAGTGGTTAGATAACAAAAGACATTTAGGAAAACTAGGAGCACAAAAGAAAAAGACCCAAATAATAAATCATAGAAACAAATTCTGCAGAACACAGAAGAGAACTTAATGATAACATTTATATAGCCCTTGGATGTTCAAGGCATTGTTTATATATATATAAACACACCAGGTATGTATCATTATTATCCTCATTTTACAGAGAAAGAAACTGAGGCACAGAGAGGTGCAGTGACTTACCCAGGGGCATGGTAGCTGTTAACTGGTGGAGCCATGATTCTAACAGAGATGGCCTGGCTCCAGAGTCTGCTTCATTAATCACTCTGCCAATTCGTCTTTTTTTTTTTTTTTTTTTTTTGAGTTAATCACTCTGCCAATTCCAATGGATGTCCTGGTCATGATGTGAGAACATTACTTTACATCACATTATATTACATTACATGCATGTAATAAGACTAGAATGCAATGAAAAAGGAATGATGCAACTGCAAGGAAGAGGTTTTTAACATTAAAATCATAGCAGCTACAAGAGGATAGACTCGTAGCATAAGTAAAAGACGAATACTGAAATGTAGGAGAAATTACAACCAGATACACTATAAGCTCATGCTTACACAGGTTAGCCTGGAACTGAACATTTACTAAGCACCTTCACTTGCTGGGACAGTGAGGACTACAAACATGTGTAAGATGTGGTTCCTGAGGAGCTTGCAAACACACATGAATCTATACACCAGGAGGCAAGAAGCAAACTACTTCTGGGAGCTCCCAGCAGCTTGGCAGCTTGCCACGGAGTGGCCAACAGGGAGAGTTCAACACTAGCTCCGCCCGCCCCCCCCCCCCCCCCCACACACACACTTAAAGTTAAGAATGATCCCTTAGGAGCAAGAGGGGAAAACCTCCTCCTCCCCACCCCTGCAAACCACTCATTTTCACACAACACAGGCCCACCCTTCTAGGCTCAGGGGAATGGGGGATTGCTTCTCAGATGAGAGTAAGCATTTAAGGTTTCAGAGGAATCTGCTGTGTGCATGTAGATGTGCCACAGCAAAGCTTCTGTGAGGCACAGCACCTCAGAAGGTCCCTGTGAGGAAGGTGGAGACTTCCTTATGCCACCTCTGGTGTGCCCATTTCCAAAGCATGTCAAGGCATCACAGATGCTACAGGAAAAAGTTGCCCTGGCTCTATCAACTGCTTGGTTCTCCTGGGCCCACCTTCCTTTCTTCCCTGATCCAGGAAGAGAAAAAAATCACCTATGGAAGGAAGTCAATATAGGGAGATAATTCCCTCTGTATTGGTCAAGGTTCTTAAAAGGCAGACCGCAGAATCCATGCTAACTGGGTGAGAAGGGATCTATTAGAGCATACTAAATGGGTTCCAGAATCACGGTATCACCAAAGACACAGAGTCTGAGAATTTCCAAGTGTAATTCCCAGCTCCTTATCAGACCAGAGGACTAGCCTGAAAGACGTGCTTCACCCGAGTATCATAAACAATCTCCACGATGAGGAAGTGGAGATTCTCACCAACCAGAGAACCATGCTACACCAACCCAAGTTGGCAAGCTGCAGGTATCATCACACCTGCCCTGACCAAACAGACACCACTAGCCTGCCAGGTTCCCACATTGCTCACTCATGGACCCTGGGCTCATGCGGACATGCCTGATGGGCAGACCAGACACGCCGGGTGTCTTCACCTTACCCGCAGAAGGAGCTGAGAGAAGCAGCCCTTTAGGCTCTATGTTGAGAAGAGGGAGTTGGGCTGTAGGGCAGCCATCAACATGTAGGAGAAGCCCAGATCCATAGAGACAGACAGTAGACCAGTGGTTAGCAGGGGCTGAGGAGAGAGCTAGGTAATGCAGGATTGTTGTTTAGTGGGTACAGTGTCCCTTTAGGATGATGAAAATGTTTTGGGGATGGACAATGGCGATGGTTGCCCCACAATGTGAAGGTACCTAAAGCCACCGAATTGTTTAACAATGATTAAAATGTTACCTTTTTCATATGCATATTTTACTACAATTGACAAAAAAAAGAACTTCCCCAAAAGCTTTTCAATGATACTGAGGCAATCATGAGGCAAGTTATTCACTACAGCTCTAATCTATTTGCGTAATTGCCTGACTGTATAGACATTTGGGGAAAATTGTAAAGTACTTTATTTAAACCATCCTACACAAGTGGAATTTATCTGAATATGGAAAGATTGCCATAGAAGGAAATTCCACAAATTTCCTTTGTAAACCCTCGCAGTATTTGACAACGCACATTATTAAGAAATTCTTCTTTATATCTAACCTAAATCCCTCTTGCTACATTTTAAAACATTTCCTTGTTTCCTTCTTTGGTAGAGATGGAGAACAGCTGGCCTGAGTTTTGCATGCTTTGCCTTGAGGGCCAAAATAAGTCCAGTTGTTTTAACCCTTCCTGGAAGGCTGTGCGCTCGAATCCCTTGACTTTATTTTCTTTTACCTCTTCCGAATCCTCCTTCCCTATCTCTGCAGCTCCATTTCACCATTAGGGCCTACCTGGGGACTGAGCGGTGTGAAAATACAGACTCGATCCTTTTCAACATTATTAACCATTATTGGATTTGTAAACAACATTATTAGAAGTACTTGAATTCACACTGAGTCATAGTGAGTAAATCACATCCTGGGAACAAGGATAATGGAAAAGAAATTATACTTCCACCTCCAGGACGTGGGAGATCGCTAAGGGGCCATGTAGGAAAGGGAGCAGCAGGGAAGAGCAAACCCTGGGTGTGGTGTGAGGACAGTGAGGTGCCGGTATGCTCCGCGGAAGGGGGGAGCACAGCTACTCCTGTGTCCTGGGTGTGTGTGCTCTGGGAGGAAAGCTGTGTGTGGCGAGGCAACTGGGTCACATCCCCAGGGTGGTGGCATTTGCGCTCAGCTCTCGGGAGCTAGAGGAGGTGGTGGGATGAATGAGCCATCTGAGTGGAAAACCCTAGTTCTGAGCCCAACTCTTTCTTCTGGCGGCCAAGGAGGGGGCTCTGCTGCTCTGTTGGGGGTTAGGTACTGGGTGTTAACACTAGCAGTGTGCGGAGACTTGGATCAGTCAGGGCCTCCATGCAATCAGCTCCCAGTAACGCGTCCTGTTTGCCCAACACACTCTGGCCGACAGAGCACCCCCATATTCTTGTTCTGATGTACATCACATACCACCTTGTGCTGGTATCTGGTACTTGTGTCCACTCTGTCACCAGAGTGACAGAGATGCACACGGGGGACAGAGATGCACATGGGGACAGAGATGCACTGGGGACGGTGATGCACACTGGGGGGGAGAGATGCACACGGAATGCCCTGACCAGGAAAGGAGCTAGGACAAGCGCCTCGCCTTCTGACTCCTACTTTGGTGCTCTTTGCACACTGCTTTTCCTGTGAGAGTCAGGCAGGGTTCAGTGAGCACTTCACTGAGATTCCTCTGTAAGAAACACAGTACTACGTGCCATCACCCGAACCCAGACCACGCACAAAGCATGATCCACGGACACTAAAAGGAGGCGATAGTTAATAAGATGAAACAGTGAGGAGGAGGAAGTTGTTTCCATTGGCACATTGCATGGTAACCTGTAGACTTCCCAAATAATTGATTATCCTCAGAAAACGTTTACACTGGTGTAGGATTGGATGACGAACCCTTTAAACAGTATTATATTCTTTGGTAAATAAACACTGAACAGAAAGAGGACAATATTTTAAAATATATGTGTTCTTTAATAATATAAAAGAACATAGTCAATGAATTATTAATGCTGTTTCTTATTCATAATACCCTAAAATCAAACAGTATTTCAAACTGAATAAGCTGTGTACATTGAATTGTTCATGAGTCAAAGAAGAAATGAATACTCTATTGAAACCAAAGCAAAATTAGTGATTTTTTCCCCTGGTAAGAAAGGACTCCTTCTTCCCACCCCCACGATTTCCACACAGATTAGAGAATGGTCTATTTTATTTTAACAAAGCTTTTGGCAAGAATGTTAACCAGCCACAAATGTGGCCTCTGAGTGCAGGCACCAAAGAAACTAATACTGTTCCTGTGAGAAATACATAGTTTGTCCGACAGATGAGAGAAATAGAAAACTGAAGTTGGGGATCCCTGGGTGGCTCAGCAGTTTGGCGCCTGCCTTTGGCCCAGGGCGTGATCCTGGAGTCCCAGGATCAAGTCCCACATCAGGCTCCTTGTGTGGAGCCTGCTTCTCCCTCTGCCTGTGTCTCTGCCTCTCTCTCTCTGTGTGTCTCTCATGAATAAATAAATAAAATGTTAAAAAAAAAAAAAAAAGAAAACTGAAGTTGTGTGGAACCTAGTAAGTTAGTGCATTCAACGATCCCAATCATGGCTTGAAATGTCTCGTAACTCAGCGACCATGGTTGTATTGTACAGTATCAATTTTTATTTTCACCGTATTTTGTGGTGGCCCCCACAAATATATAAATTAATGGTTGGCTTGGTGTGTTCAGTTGTTTATGCGTTCAGTACTCTGATGGGAACACGGGAACATTCAGCCTGTACGATTCAGTCAGACCACAGGAAACTGCCCGTGAGGAGCAAGACAGATAGATCTGGTGCCTGCCCCATGGTGCAGTCGCAGAGGTAGCTTGAGCCACGTCTGCATGCCCAATCGGAAGAACAGCAATTAGATATCTTGGATCCAACCATGGATGTACATCCATTTGCAATAGAAGAGAAAACTCATTCTAAATCCTGAGGCTTTCCATGGAAAAGAACAGAAAATGTATTTTGTATTTGACTTGATAGCTCTGTCATTTTAACCAAAAGGTTATTCTTGGTCCTAAGAAGATAACTTTTCTTAGTGATAGACCTCCTTCTATAAGAATTTCCTTTTTTTTTTTTTATTTTCTTTACACATCCTAATTACCATAAGCTTAAAAATTTCATCAAGGGATCACAGTGTTTATGGCAGTTTGTGGGCTTACATTCCCCATCTTACATATGTCTGAGGTATATTCAGGCTTATTTTCTTGGTGCCTACTCAGTCATAATCTGTCTATACAGTGTTTCAATTCATTCATTTATCTTAGTTCATGATGCAAATTAGGCCAGGTAGCATGTTCACTCCCTCTAAAAGTCATACATTTTATATGGTGACAAACTGACATTTGGGCATCCTTGAGCAGACCACAAAGGAGATTGGGCATCTGTGGATGATGGTTCATCCTGGATCTATGGCCTCCCAGTGAAAAACAAGCAGTCGGGCTCTACTAAATGGGGGCTCTGTACCATGACCTCCATCTGCAAAAATCCTGATCTTGTTGTATGGCCCAAGAAATAATGGCCCCTTTCATACGGGCAGTGAACTCACAATGAAGGCCCTTGGAGCACCAGGAAATCAATGCGTGTCCAGAGCTTCCACCACGAGCCATCTTCACTGATTGCACCACTTCTTTGTCCTCACCAAGACGGGACATCCACATTTGGACTTATTCTGGGAGGGTAGAGTTCCTCATCCCCTGTGATCATGATTCTACATGGCTTTTACTCACTGAGCAGAGCAGAGAATGCAAATTACATTAGAGTCAAACTAATATGTAGAAATTCCCTGAGGGTATTAAAGTGAGTATGATGTCCCCTCCCTATGAGAGATAATGTCAGAAGAGTGACATATCTGAATTCTGCTTCATTAGACAAAATACACAATCCCTGAGAGTTTTATCTGAAAGGAACCTAAGGATTAATGAAATATCATAGAAGTTCTTCTCTATAAAAGGGGAAACTGATAAACCAAGAAGCTAGTGAAGTCATTAATGCAAGTCAGCAGTAGAATAATGTGTTAGTTTCCTGTAGCTCCATTAAGAAATTGCTGCCAGCTTAAAACAGCACAAATTTATTATCTTAGAGTTCTGGAAGTCAGAAGTGTAAACAGCCAGCAGAGTTGCATTTCTTCTGGAAGCTCTAAAGAAACTCCATTTCATAGCCTTTTCTAGCTTCTAAAGGCTACTGGCATCCTTAGCTCATGGCTCCGTTGTCCATCTTCAAAGCCAGCAGCATAGCATTGTCAAATATCTTTCCTCTCTAACTTCTACACCTGTTGTCACACCTCCTTCCGAGTCTGACCCTTCTGCTTCCTTCTTACAAGGATCCCTGTGATTACATTTGGCCCACCTGGATAATCCAGGATAATCTTCCCAACTCAAGATCCTCAGCTGAGTCACAAATGCAAAGTTCCTTTAGGTAATACAATCACAAATTTGGGGTGTTTGGTGGAGGAAGGGAGCAGGATATTACTCTGTCTACTACAAATAACCAAAAAGGCTAAAAAATCTTACCAGTGATTAAGGTTCTAGCAAATGCATGTGTTAATTTCATGCAAAAAATATTTAAGAATTGGGCTGGCTGGCTGGCCCAGTCAGAAAAGCATGCACCTTTGATCTTGGGGTCAGGATTTCAAGCCCCACGTTAGGTATCAAGATTAAATAAATAAACAAACTTTTAAAAATATTTAGGAATTATTTACTGGGTACCAGATACTATGATTCACAAACATGATAAAGCAAAGAGAAACCTTGAAACGCTTTTTAATTTGCAAAGATATACGTATTTTTAAGGATTTTATTTATTTGAGGGCACCTGGGTGGCTCAGTGGTTGAGCATCTGCCTTTGTTTCAGGTTGTGATCCTAGAGTCCCACATCAGGCTCCCTCCAGGGAGCCTGCTTCTCCCTCTGCCTATGTCTCTGCCTCTCTCTGTGTGTCTCATGAATAAATCAATAATTTTTTAAAAAAAAGATCTTATTTATTTGAGAGAGAGAGTGTGCATGTGAGAGAGAGAGCACAGTGGGGTAGGAGCAGAGGGAGAAGCAGACTCCTTGCTGAACAGGGAGCCTAATGCAGGGCTTGATCCTGGGACTCTAGGATCATGGCCTGAGCCAAAGGCAGATGCTTAACCAACTTAGTCAGCCACCCAGGTGCCCTGCAAAGATAGAGTTTAAATGTAATTCACAAGTACAGAAAACTTCGTAAAGATCTTTTAGAAAGAAAAAAAAAATTAAGAATGAAACTGTGCTGACATGTGAAACAAAGAGCCTATACTCAATTTTTTTAAGATTTACTTACTTATTTGAGAGAGAGAGCATGAGCAGGGAGAGGAGCAGGGAGCCTGATGTGGGGCTCAGTCCCAGGACCCTGAGATCATCACGTAATTTGAAATCAAGAGTCTGGCACTCAACCAACTGAGCTATTCAGGCACCCCTAAAAAATTATCTTAGAAATAAAAAAAAGAATGGGATGAATAATCCCGTAGAAAGCATGAGCAAAATGGGCAATTTACATAATAAAACATACAAATAGATAATGCATATATAAGAAATCCTCTTTTACTTCTCCGATTGGTAAGAGCAACAAGATTAAAAAGATTGATGATACAAGTCTTTACAATGATGTATAAGGCCCGCATGATCTAGCTTTTTCTATCCCTCTCTGATCCTTGGGTCTTTCCCTGATCTAATCTCCTTCTTACCTACACTTCACTTGTTCAGCCAAAGAATGCGGTTCACACATTGTGATAGGGACAATGTTGCAATATTGACTAAAACTCATATGCATATATACACCATTTGATCTAACAGTGCACTTGTAGGAATTTAACTGTTGTAAATATTGATTCAAATGAGACAGGTTTTATTACAAAAATGTAATTTAAAAATCTGGAAATAACCTAAATGTTTCTTAATAGAAATTTGGTTAAACAAATCGAGGTACCAGCATGGTAGGGTAAGGGCTCCCTCCTGACTGGTTTACTTCTCTTTGTATCCTTACATGGTGGAAGGGGCTAGAGATTCTCTGGAACCTCTTTTATAAGTGCATTAAACCTATTCTTGAGGATTCGAACCTCATGATTTAAGCACCTCCCAAGGCCCCGTCTACTAATACCATCACACCATTTTGGGGAGTTAGGATATCAGCATATGAATGTAAGAGGGACACAAAAGTTCACTTCATAGCATAAACCCAGAGGAAATATTTCTTCAAATCATTTTTTAAAAATTTTCCTTCAGAAAGAGAGAAAACATCTTTTCTCTCTGGGTTCTCGTCCTCTTTCATCTTCTTAGGACCATCCTAGCAAAAACTGGCTTTTTCAAGACATTGGAAAATTTTCATTTCTTGTAATCTATGTTTTAGTATTCAGAGTCAACACTGTCTGTTATATACATTATACTCAAAACCTTCTGGATATTTTCACTACATCGTATATTACATAGAGAAGACGTAGGCATCCCTCGAACTTTCATAAGCATATGTTTCCCTTCCTCACGAGAAAATATAGACCTCATTAAAGTAAAATTTTCTAAAATGAAATATTTTAATGTATGAGCTTAGTGAGATTATATCTGAAAGCCACAAACTTTTGCTACAATCTTACATGTGGCCAAACTAATCCACAGCAAATTTTATTAAAGAAGCAGCAATAACAACTTTGTCTTATCCCTTCAGAAAACTCAGAGAGTGGTCTCTGTAGGCATAATGTCTCCTGGTTTTTACATGTAAATTATATTCTTGATCTTACTAAAATGGTTTCTAATCATATAGTATCACTTGATAACATTATTTTGGATAACCAAAATCTCATTTTATGTTTAAAGAAAACATTTCCAAACCATAATTCCCAAGGTTGCTTTTAATGTAACTTTATTTTTTCTCTGCACATCCATACATACAGTGCTATAGACAGTTTCTCGTTGGACAATATCCTTTCTAGTCAACAAAACCTGTTTGGTTTTAATAAAAGAAACATCACTGTATAAGGTCAAGTTAAAGCAAATTAAATTTGAATTAGAGGCACTTCTAGGATTAACATGGATGTGTGAGTATTTTTCTTCTACTCTTGGAAATCAAACAAAAGAAACAAGAAATACCAAAAGAACCCACAAACTCCATTTTTGGCAAAACTAGGTAGCAGATTTAAACTACAATTTCCAAATAAGTGTAAGGGCTACCAAAAGCAGCCAAGGCCAAGCAGAAGCCACACATAAAACATGAGGAAAGAAGCAAAGAGAATAACCAGATGATCAGCAGATTTCAAAAAAATACATTTCCTGCAAGTAAGAGGTTCGCTTAGAAGTGGAGAAGATGTACCCATGTTAGCAGCAATGGATGTAGGATCTGTAGGAGCTGGGCTGGCAGCAGAAGTCCCCATGGACCCGGTTAATTTGAGAGAAGCAGAGAAGGCAGGGCTCCATACAAAATACCTAGCTAAGCCATACTGGAGTAAAGAAGTCTGTCTCTGAGGAAATGGAATAGGAGGCAGCTCTGCATTAGAAAGCCTGAAAGACTACCAGTGTATTTTTTCTCCTGCAGAAACTGCCTGCAAAAAGTTGTTAGGAAAATCCAAACTGTAAATTAATAAAAGAAAAT
This sequence comes from Canis lupus dingo, assembly GCF_003254725.2. Classification (NCBI taxonomy): domain Eukaryota; kingdom Metazoa; phylum Chordata; class Mammalia; order Carnivora; family Canidae; genus Canis; species Canis lupus. The sequence continues at coordinate 24,581,721 of NC_064245.1, read as the reverse complement.
CGACACATTATCGACACCAAGATTGTGTAAGAGAAGATACAGAAAGTAGAAAAGAAAAACAAAAACAAAAACCTCCAAATATGAGGAACTCTCACCAGAAGATTGTTGCCACAAAGCAGATGAAAATTGTAGCCAAATGTTTCATTATGAATTTAAAAATTTAACAAATCAGTGCTCCCTTCGGCAGCACATATACTAAAAATTTAACCAATCACTTTTCTCTATGAGGGACAATTACAATGCAAAAGTATAAAAGAGAAAAGAATGGAAAAAGCATAGGGAGAACAGAATGCTATCTTCTAAGTAGGGAGTTTAGGATGAGAATTAGAAATATGGGGGAAAGGCTTAGCTTTAAAAACAGGAAGGGAAATTCAACAGTCTTGGGAAGCCCTTGAGAGAGATGGGGGAGGGGGTAACACAGAGCTAAAGATATTCAAGAAAATCTTCCTAAAATGGAAGATGACTTACAACTATGTACTGAAAGAGTACACGTGGGCCAGGGAATATTAACACAAAATGGTCAACCCCCAGATATAATTGGATTTTAAAGATACGGAAACAATTGTAAGCAAAATAATTAGGTAATTTGAAAGAGGAAGAAAATGTTAGATAGTCCTCAGACTTTTCTACACCTTTATCCAATGTCAGAGGTAGTAAAACAATACCTATAAGATTCTCAGGGAAAGAAGGTGTGAGCCAAGGATTTTATAGTCAGCCAAGCTATCCTTTAGTATAAAGGGTACAAACAGTTTCACATTCAGGAACCCAGGAAATACTGTTTCCCAGAGTCCTTGATAAAACTGCTACAGAACAAACTTCAGCCAATGGTAATCCAGAAATTATGGCAAAAAAAATGGTGATGCAATACAGAGTATATTTAAATGCAATACAGAACCTAAAACAAATGTGGAGCTGAATGGGACCAAGTAGAATATAAATTATATAAGTACTGGCAACATGAGACTGATACAGGTAAGAAAAATGAGGAGAGGGGATCCCTGGGTGGCTCAGGGGTGGAGCTTCCGTCTTTGGCTCAGGGCATGATCCCAGATTTCCTGGGATCAAGTCCCACTTTGGGCTCCCTGCATGGAGCCTGCTTCTCCCTCTGCCTGTGTCTCTGCCTCTCTCTCTCTCTCTCTGTGTCTCTTGTGAATAAATAAATAAAATCTTTTAAAAAAGAAAAGAAAAAATGAGGAGAGAAAAAGAAAAGGAAGGAGGAGACTAGAATAAGTTTCCTTTTTGACCCTCTTGCTTAACAGTAGCAATTAGCACGTAGGAAAGATAGTAAAGATAGTAGTATTATTAAATTGAGTGGTAGAAGGTAGGACAGGGAAGGGGAGAGGGAAGAAATCATTAATTCTGCATTATTCATAGAAGGAACTAACTTAGAAGTTAAATAACTCAAAATATTATATGTAGTAACAATTATAAGAGTAACTCCTTGACTGAAAATCCTAAAAAACCTTTCTCAATCATGAAAGGGAACAAAGACCAAGCCAGTCTACTATATCACTAAAAATAAACAGACTTAACTTAGATATGTAAAAAAAATTTTTTTTAATATTTTTTCAGATTAAATCACATAGCAAAACCCAACCCCATACTATTTAAAAGAAATGCACTTAAAAAGAAACAATGATTCACATAGGTAGAAAATAAAAGATTTGGCAATAATATACCAAGCAACTGGAAACAAATTAAAGCAGTTCTCATGATTTAGAATTTACATTAAAAAGCATTGAATGAACCAAGGAAGGGCATTTTATGATGCCCTTTCATTACATTTTATGTTATGTTTACTTCTTTTAAGATTTTATTTGTTTATTTATAAGAGACACACAGAGAGAGGCAGAGACATAGGCAGAGGGAGAAGCAGGCTCCATGCAGGGAGACCGACAAGGGACTCGATCCCAGGACTCTGGGATCATGACCTGAGCTGAAGGCAGATGCTCAGCCACTAAGCTACCCAGTCATCCCTGCTATTGTGTTTATATACTCTTATCCCACCCCATATATTTCCTTCCTTTTCCTTGTTATCTCTTTTTTCAGGTTCTTTAGAAATGTATTATTCTTCTCATTCACAGTATACATTTACAGCATTTACCTCTAAATAACTAATTTCATGAGATTGCTATTCTTTTTGTTGTTTCTTTTTAATTGTTGACAGCTCCATGGTTCCATAATTCATGGTAATTTATTTTCTGAGTCATCATATATAGCATTATCAGATCAGAAGAAGTTTCTGACAATGATAAACATGATTGGCCTTTCTTTGATATTATTTTAACATTTTTAAAACATCTTTCTTATTCATTAGATTTAGTTTTCAAAAAAAAAGGGGAATCATTTTAAAATAGTTTACATTTCTGTTTGGTTTACCATTATTTAAGGAATGTGTTTAGTGCATCTTGATCAGTATTGCTTGAATTTCAGCAACATGACATTTTAAATGAAAAAAAATCATAAATCATTAATGTTAACTATAATTTTTCATAATATTAATTGTGCACATACCAAAAAAATAATTGCAAGCTGTTTTCTCACAGTTGTGATACAACTATAAAATCAAAGCCGATTTACAAATTACTGTAAACTGAATTATGGAAACAAGAAATAAAATTGAAATTAACAGATTATGTGACTATATTTTATGGAAATGAAGTCTCCATCCATGAGACAAGTAGAGGGATGACATGCCAACACCTCTGTAGGCCTTTTGAAGATTCAATTTTCCTTCCAAGTTTTTTTCAATTTGAAATTCTGCCTAATGATGTAATTTGTTCTTTACTTAGTGGGAAGCCCTCATTTCTAAATTAAGTTATCTTTTGTTCTTTTTCTAACTAGCACATTACAAAAATGTGGTACTTTTGTTGCCATTAAGAAAGCTGACAAAAATACAACTAAAGCCCTAAAATTAGATGGTGTTGTGCAGCCATAATCATTCTGAATAGTAAAATAGGCTTCTATGATTTTTTTAGCTCATTGTTGAATGTAAAACACAAAATTTTTAAAAAATTTATTGTTAGTGTTCTTCAGACTCCTGTTTGAGAAATGTCAGTCTAGACTTTTAGAACCCTAAAATTTCCTTATAATCATTCTTCTTTATAGACCAAGTCTGATTTTATGACATCCCATGATTCTTCCTGCCTAAGTTTCACATTATACACAAGAATAACATTCTTTGGCTGGTTTTAAGGCTTACATCAGGGTAGGAATTTAATGCTTCACCTTCTCTGAGAGTAATGAAGAATTTGAAGAGTGAATCTCAGAGTATGATTCTGTGGACTTAAAGTAGAGTCAAGTAGAAGACTTATCAAAACTAGGGTGTGCTTGGTGGTTAGTCTGAACTTTATTGGACAGATGGGAGGATCTTGGAGGTGGGAAAGAATGAAAACACTAAGGAATAAAAGATATAAAGCTATTATCAGTACATATTGCATACTATATATACGTTGAAGGGGGATTTGCAAATTTTGGGGGGATAGACCTAGAGTCACCACCCAAAAAAGACTGGTATTTCACCAGTCTCAAACTAAGCATTGAAGCTGTAGAGACTCTGGGCTTTATCACAACCCACATGCTGCTCAACTATCCTCATGATAATCGTCATGCCATCTTCCATACCTTCTCTTTTTTCTTTGCCTAGTTGTTCTGAAAGAAATGCTGTGGAAGTCCCATTAAGCCATTCTTTTAAAGGAAAATGGAAAACAGCAGGTGCTTGAGAGGTGTTTCCTTCATAAGAATAAAGATAGAAAATGCTTTAGGCCTCTCTTAAAAGATAGAATTAAGTGAACATGTAAGCCATGACTAAGAACTATAAATAGAATCAGCTGGTTCTTGACTACATTCTGCATGTGTTTGTAAATGATTGAAAAAAAAATTTTGACCAAATTAAAAGCTTTAGGAATTGGATTAGTCATTGCTTTCAATGTTTTGTCATGAGGAGCACTTTTAAGAAATGAGAACTAAGGGATGCCTGGGTGGCTTAGCAGTTTAGCACCTGCCTTTGGCCCCAGGGCTTGATCCTGGAGTCCTTTGGATTGAGTCCCACATCAGGCTCCCTGCATGGAGCCTGTTTCTCCCTCTGCCTGTATCTCTGCCCACCCCCCACCCCCACCCCATGTCTCTCATGAATAAATAAATAAAATCTTAAAAAAAAAAGAAATGAGAACTAATTTGGGGCACTTGGGTGCCTCAGTCAGTTGGGCACCCCACTCTTGGTTTCAGCTTGGATGGTGTTCTCACAGTCATGGGATCAAGCCATCATCAGGCTCTATGCTCAGTGTGGAGTCTGCTTCAGATTCTTTCTCCCTCTCCCTTCCCCTACACCCCTACCTGCTCATTTTCTCTCTAAAATAAATAAATAAAATATTTTTTAAAAATGAGAACTAATTAAAAATACTGGCCCAAACCATACTAATTTTATCATTAAAAATATGGTAAACAAACAAACAAAAATGAGAGCCAGTACAGTGTAGTAACTATACAGATGTTGTCACACAGGGTTACTGAAGGGAAACCTCCACAAAATTCTCATGTCTAGACCCAGAATCTATGTTACCCAGTAAGAATTCACTATAAGTAACAGAAGTGAGGTTTTATCCCTGCATTTGCTTAAATTTGCTATGCTAACTCAGTGTTTTTTAAAGGTGTGTGAAAGATAGGTTTTCTCTCCTTGTGCTTTATTTTCAACTTATGGTATTTAGTTCAGTGCTATTCCCTGTCTCTAATACACTAGCAGTACCTAGTGATATACTACCAACACTCTGGGGAGTTCCATTAGTTGTGTCCTTGCAGCAACGTGACAATGTAGCACCATGCATCTTGAATAGAATATAGATCACATATGAGAGCAAAAGACTTATGTTTTATTCTACCTAAAGTTTTTTCAACATGATGCCCCAAGAAACCGTATGCTGGACTGTAAGCTTTCCTTTTTTCCCATTAGAGATAGAAAGATACTGCATGACACAAGGCCTACATGTTTCTAGATGCTTCACTACACACATGCACTCTCATCACCACTAACATTTAACATGTCTGGTTGGCATACTTACCCTGCACATTGCTCTTAGAAGTAGTCCTTACTAACCAAGCAAAAACCTTTGATTCATATATTAGACTGCTAAGGCTACCATAACAAAATACCACACACTGGATGCCTTAAATGACAGAATTTATTTTCTCACTGTTCAGGAGACCAGAAGTCCAAGATCAACATGTCTGAAGGACTGGCTTCTCCCAAGGCCTTTTCCCTTGGCTTGCAGATGGCTGGGTTCTTACTATATCCCCACATGGTCTTTTCTCTCTGTGTGAGCATTGCTGGTTTCTCTTATTCTTCTTATAAAGACATTAGCCCTATTGGATCAGGGCCTCTCTTTGTGACCTTATTTAACCTTAATTACCTCTTTGAAGGCCTTATCTTCAAACATATGAATTTTGGAGGAAAACACCCAATCTGTAACAACTCACAACCTTAAGGAGGTAATGGAGAGGTATCTCAGCAACACATGAGTCAAGTATCACATTTTTCCTCTAAACTCTATAGATCTTCACATGATTTGTATAATCTTAACCCCAGGGTAACATGTCATGCAATGTGTCTTTCCAACTGATATTATTATGGACACAAATACTCCCAGATGTTCTTTATGGTCTGAGTCAGCCTTAAGTAGGCTTCATCATCCCTTTTCATGCCACAGATTACAGAAATAATTCTATCATGTGCTCCAACTGATCAATGCATAAGTGGCTAGAGTTACTTCAAGCGGTATCTCTTTATCTGACCAAATTAAAATATGGTCTCGTAGAACAAACAAACAAACAGAAAGGATTAAAATTATACAGGTTAGAAAATATAGACCATTTTGACAGTCCAGTCTGTGATGGGAGGCATGCTTAAGTAAGACCCTGATGGTCCATCAAGGCAACAGAGCATCTCTATTGATAAGGACGATGTAGTATCAGTCTTAACAAGTATCCTTTAAGTTAGAGCTAGAATATCTCATCTCCTCTTCTTTAAGTGAAAGTTTGCTGGGATTATTACCTTTTTATAAAATGTATAGTCAATCCACTTGTTCTTAAACTGGAGGGACTAGATAAAATACAAACACAGAACGTGACCCCTCAGTACCCAGACAGAAGTTAGGAGAAGAGAATTGTGCTCTAAGAAAAAGATCTTCTTTCAGTATCCAAAACTGGAAACTCTGTAGACTCTTTCTATCCCTTATCAAAAGAACAACTGGAAGATACACAGTGGACAGACCAGGTCAGGATCACATAAAAGAACAAATGCAAGACTGCATTTCCTTCTCATTAACCACTTAGGTTTAATTTTTAAGTAGAAGAGAAAAGGAATCTACCCCAAAACAACTTTGCCATTGTTGATTACTCTCCAGATCTTAGCCTGATTCCCTCCTTGGTACTCTGAATGAGCAAAGAGCCACACAAGACTGTTAGTGCAAATAAAATCATATACACCAATGGGCTAAATGTTGATTTGTATAATTAGCCATCCCCAAGAGCCTTCAGTAGAAACTGCTTTGATTTTTGACTTTTAGAAAGTTGTTCTACCAGAGGATTATTATGGTAATTGAAATTAGGAATGGAATTATGGTTGAACCCTAAATAACATGCTGTAGATGCTAAAACTGTTATTTAGCTGTTACACTGAACAATTAGGAACAATGGAAGGGACAGGGTGTACTTGTGAGAGCTCTAATTTTAATTTTGGGATTGCCAATTTGTTAGCCTTTCACTCCTTCCTTAAAGGAAATGTAGGGTCTTAAAGAACTTGCCCAAGGCCTATATTCAAGTAGAAAATTATGAGCTTCACTTCCTAAGGAGAAGATATTTATCTTCTTCCTCCTTTGAGGGTGGTGCAGCCTTCACATTCACAGGTCTCAAAATCTCTGCTACAAAATGAGAGGTTCTCTGTGATGGACAAGTTGTAAGAGCTAATTACTCTGGGAACAATCTCTTTCTTTGTAAGTGTTTGTATAGCTCATTATTTTTCTGGGGAAAAAAAGGTTATGTGGGTTTCTACTATAAAGATGTGATTTATAGGTAGGATAATAAATGATAGAAGAACAGAACTAGAGTTCAGTTGTCATAAAACATAATTCTGACAGTTAATTTGCTTGTCTCTTATCTGCTAAGATATTGTAGACATCTGAATGTGTAGGTATCAATGGCAAAGAGTTGTTATATATCTTCATTGAATGATGAAGAGGATTATTATGGTCATTGAAATCAGTAGTAACAAAGAATCAAATTAGAAATTAGAGAATCACAAGAAGCAATTCAATGAAATATAGGAAACATTTATTGTTGAAAAAAAGAAAAGGTATGGCCTGTCCTATGTTTCCGCTAAATTGACAGTGCATTTTTTTGCCCTTACCTTTAAACAAGTATTTTTAAAAATACATGCATGTTGAGGTATCCATACACAGCAGAACTAGTGAGTCCTTGGTATCATCAGCCTCCAAGAGATAAGCACTATTAAGAGTGAGATACGTTATTTTTTCAAATCCATTTTATGTGTATACTATCACGTTACTGTTGCTGTAAGAATGGGTATACATGATGTATGTTGTTCTGCAATATTAAACATATTATGAGTAAATTTCTACATCATTGTATGAAGGAGAACTGTTTACACACTTATACTATTAAGTGCATTGCTTTTTTTTTTTTTTTTTGGAACAAACATAACAAACTATAAACTGCTTTGCTCTACCAAGTGGAAATAGAGATGAGGACAGTGCTTGAAAGACTTTTAATTATCAAATTTGTCATCTTCTGAATGATTTAAATTATATCTATTACCATGAATCTTTTTAATGATAGCGAGATAAAGCAAGTGTGCAAGAAAAAGAAAAAGAGAGAGACTGAATTTGAAAGGATAAATTTCAAATGATAAAGTAGAAAATAACTCAATTTGCCCGGTTTTGATTTTTTTCACAAAAAATATGAAAGATTGACTATATTTAATCTATTTAAATATTTGGCCATTCATGGGAAAATCCAGAAGCAGAAGAAATTTTTATACAAATCTCCAAGACTAATCATTAGCTCCAGTACAACTAAATCAACCCCTGTAGTCCTCTTGGATGAGGTCCATCCTGAGCAGCCCCGTTCTGTTGTATTCATGTACACTCTATTACCGTGAAGAATAATTCTAATCCAAAGATTTTTTGTGGCCAATAACTCTAATAAACAAAAGGTCCAGTAAACTCCCTGGGAAGTTTGATTTCTACAGCGGACTTTTTAGTAATTTTTTATTCTGAGGTAATGCCTAGACCTAGTGGAGGGAAGTCTTTACTTACTTTGATCTTAGTAAGAGCTCATTTAACACAAAGGTCCAGGGGTATCCGTATCCGACTCTTGGGTTTTGGCTCAGGTCATGATCTCAGGGTCATGCGTTGAGCTCCATGTCAAGATCCAAGTTCAGTGCAGAGTCTGCTTTTCCATCTCTCTCCCCCCAACCCTGTCCCATCATTCTCTCTCTCTCAAAATGAATAAATAAAAATCTTAAAAAAAAAATAAAGCAAAGGTCCCAGCTGCAGACTTGCATGTGAGAACAAATATACTAAAAAGTATGTTTGCTTGGCATCGTGTTTCTTTCCAGTACATTGCACAGAGTCTCCGTGAGGACCCCAGGGGAACTTTTCTTTCTGGTCTCAGCAACAGTTGAAAGCAACTGAGCAATTAATTTGTTTTTACATTACGGACAATGTGGATTTTGCAATAAAGCCTGTTTCTGGTTTTTATATTATTTTAAATGTGTAACCTAGATGTCCCTAGACCCCACCAGCCTAGGAGCACAAATGAGTCACATTAACTTTAATTCCCAAGTACTCTTGGCTGATGGGCCTCAACCCCCTACAGAGAAGACCCCTTGCTCCAAACATTTCAGCATATCCCTTAGGGTATATCATGTGTGCTTATATTTGTTGATTTTAAGTAGAAGGAACAAACTGTGTTAGCTTACACAAAGAAAAAGAAATGTATTGTGAGGATTAGGAGACGATCTGTAGAAGCTAAGGGCAAGGATGCACCCTTGCATCAAAAAAGACTGGAACCAGATTCAAGTGCTATCAGGAAGTTCCCTCTGTCTCTCATCTCTGCTCCCTCCATAATCTCTCTCTCTCTCTCTCTCTCTCTCTTTCTCTCTCTCTCTCTCTCTCCCCCTCTTTTGCTTGCTCTCTCAATCAATTTCTCCGGCTGATCCAACTCAATAACAGAAAATGAAGGCAATTGAGAACACTTCCAAGGTTATGTGAAACAAGGCCAGCTGCCTGCTTGGAGAGGGACTGAAAGTGTTTTTTGGTCTCAAGAGTATGGCTGTTCTTTTCCCAAGGCCCCAGAGTCAGCTGCCGGGCTCATTGGAGACTCTGGTCTACGTTGCTCATCTCACAAGACAGTGTCTTTCTTCTGTGTTCCCCAAGGAACACGGAGGTAGTAAAGCCCTCACAACAAATCTCAAAGCAGCAAGCCCTCAAGATGCTGAAACGTTAGAGCCATGGGCGAACCTGCAGAAAGCTGAGAAGGATGTCTCCCCATGGGAGCAGAGCTCATCCCTGAGTCCAGGTGATGTTTATTCTGTCCAAGTTTACACAACAAAGAGTACAAGTTATATTCGAGCCCACATGATATTTGAGTGATTCAAGCCCCTCATGATTGAAGCCCCTCATTTCTCCCCATTACAAAAATAAATCTCGAAAATATACAGTGTGTCCACTTTGCTTTAGTCTAATCTGACAGGGCCCTACATGTAGAGGAAACGAAAGCTGGGGATTTGGGAGAACAGGAGCAAAGACAGGGCAGGAGATACCCATCACCTGTGCTGCCTGCGTCCGAAAGCCAATGCTGATTCCTTGGAACCTTTTGGCTCCACTGCCTCCTAGACTAGGTGGGCAGAGAAGTCAAACTAAGTTTTTAAAACTTTTAAAATGCTTGAGTGCCGCTACTTAATGTCACTGCTTGCATCAAATTTGAGAGTGCACTCATGTTGTTACATGTGTGTCTCTGGAACGACATTAAAAAGTAAACCCAGTTTGGATCTGTGTTAGCAAGAAGTTCCACCATGAATATCCTCCTACACCCCTAGTCAACTCACAGAGACATCTGGTTCTGCATGTGAATTTGAGTTCACTTTCCATCTAAGTCTCATTGACACATTTTTACAATGAAAATTAAAAAGACCAAAAAAAAAATCATATATCTTACTGATACAAAAGAAAAAAAAACATCAATAAGCCAAACACTTTCTAAAAGATAAGGGCACATGGGACCCCACTACAGATGTGGTAAGCTGCCTACAATTCAACAAATACAAAGAAAAAATCTTCATGGCCCAGATAGCTTTAGAGGCAAATTTCATTCAATTCTTCCTGGAATGTATTACTCGAATGATGCATATACTGTTTCAGTAACTTAAAAATGAACTTCTAAATCAAGAATATGAAATTCAAGAATGTAGTATTGTGTAGGTTATTTAAAAATTTTGGTTGTGGCTGTCTAATCAAATATTCTTGCTTATCCCCATTGAAAATAAGAAGAAAAAGTCATATTGGTGTGTCTAGGTTTCAGAAAATGTATTTTTTGTGTAACTTACCTTGAATCAAAAATAGCTGCATGCATTCAAGTCAGGGTCCAAAAGAAGTTATCAATCTTAAACCTATTACAAGATCCTTCTCTTCTGGGAAAAGTTGTGATTCTCCTATCTCCAGAGAACAGGTCAGAATGTAGGCATATGGGTGGTTTGGTTCCATTTCCTCATTTTCCTTTTAGTGGAAAACAAACAAATAAGTTGGCCTCTTTCCTTTTAAGGGTCTATTTATAAATATGTTTAATTTAATTAAAATATACAAGAAGTTAGACAGGCGAAAAAGCTATTTATAATCACTCAAGATAACCTAAGTGCTATTCTGTAGCTCCAAGCTGGTGGTACCTAGTACAACAAATAAAGCATACAAGAAACTAGAGTTACTTTATGGGTACCAAAATCTTAAATAAATATTAGTAAATCAGAAGTCCTAGTGTAAATACAATGTCTAAATTAGGAATTGGTTTAGGAAAAGGTCTATAAATATAAAAATGGTTCGCCATTTCATTTTTTTATTTTTAAAATTTTAATTCCAATGTAATTATCATACAGTGTTATATTAGTTTCAGGTGTACACTATAGTGATTCAACATTTCCATACATCACCGGCTGCTCATCACAAGTGGCCTCCTTAATCCTCATCATCTACTTCACCCATCATCCTACCCACCTCCCCTCTGGTAATGATCAGTTTGTTCTCTATGGTTAAGAGTCTGATTGTTGTTTTTATTTGTCTCTTTTCTTTGTTTGTTTGTATGTTTTCTTAAATTCCACATATGATTGAAATCAAACAGTATTTATCTTTTTCTGACTGACTTATTTCATTTAGCTTTATACTTTTAGATCCACCCATATCATTGCAAGATTTCATTCTTTTTATGGCTGAGTAATATTCCATTGTGTGTGTGTGTATATACATATATATCCCGTCTTTATCCATTCATCTACTGATGGACACTTGAACTGCCTTTATAATTTGGCTATTGTAAATAATGCTGCAATAAACATAGGGGTGCATATGTCTTTTTGAATTAGTGTTTTCATATTCTTTGGGTAAATACTCAGTAGTGGAGTCACTGGAACATATGGTAATTTTATTTTTAATTTTTTGAGGAACCTCCATTCTATTATCCGTAGAGGTTGCACCAGTCTACATTCCCATTAAGAGCACATGAGGGTTCCTTTTTCTCCACATCCTCACCAACACTTGATGCTTCTTGTGTTTTTGATGTTAGCCTTTCCAACAGATGTGAGGTAATATCTCATTATGGTTTTGATTTGCATTTTTCTGATAATTAGTGATGTTGAGCATCTTTTCATGAGTCTGCTGGCCATCTGGATGTCTTCTTTGGAGAAATGACTGTTCATGTCTTCTGCCCATTTTTAATTGGGTTATTTATTTGGGTTTTGTTTTGTTTTGTTTTGTTTGTTGTTATTGGTGGTGATGGTGGTGGTGGTGTTAGGTTGTAAAAGTTCTTTATATATTTTGGTTATTAACCCTGTGTCAGATATGTCATTTACAAATATCTTCTCCCATTCAGTAGGTCATCTTTTAGTTTTGTTGATTATTTCCTTTGCTGTACAGAAAGTTTTTATTGTGGTGTAATTCCAATAGTTTATTTTTGCTTTTGTTTTCCTTGTCTAAGGAGACCTATCTAGAAAACTGTTGCTACTGACATCTGTACTCTCTTTTAGGAGTTTTATGGTTTTAGGTCTCACATTTAGGTCTTAAACATTTAGGTGTTTAATCCATTTTGAGTTTATTTTTCTGTATGTTGTAAGCAAGTGGCCCAGGTTCATTCTTTTGCTGGTAGCTGTCCAGTTTTCCCAACACCATTTATTGAAGAGACTTTTTTCCCATTGTGTAATATTGCTTCAAAGATTAATTGACCATATAATTGTGGGTTTATTTCTGGGTTCTCTGTTCTGTTTTATTGACCTATGTGCCTCCTTTTGTGTTAGTACTGTACTGTTTTGATTACTATAGATTTTTAGTATATCTTGAAATCAGATTTTGTGATATCTCCAGTTTTATATTTCTTTTTCAAGATTGCTTTGACCATTTGGGGTCTTTTGTGGTTCCATACAGATTTGAGGATTATTTGTTCTAGTTCTGTGGGAAATGCTATTGATATTTTGATAGGGATTGGATTAAATCTGTAGATTGCTTTGGGTAGTAAAGGCATTTTAACAATATTTTTTTGTCTTGTCTTTAATTTCTTTCATCACTGTTTTATAGTTTTCAGAGTACGGGTCTTCTTTCACCTCTTTGGTTAAGTTTATTCCTAGGCATTTAATTTGTTTTGGTGTAATTGTAAATGAGATTGTTTTCTTAGTATCTCTTTCTGCTACTTCATTATTAGTACACAGAAATACAATGGATTTCTGTATATTGATTCTGTATATTGATTTTTTTATAGAACTCATTTATCAGTTCTAATAGTTTTTTTTGGTGGAGTCTTTAGGGTTTTCTTTATAGGGTATTATCATGTCATCTGTAAATAGTTAAAAGTTTCACTTCTTTGTTATCAATTTGGAAGCCTTTTATTTCTTTTTCTTGTTTGATTGCTGCAGCTAGGACTTTCCATACTATGATTAATAAAAACAGTGAGAGTGGACATCCTTGTCCTATTCCTGATCTAAGGGGAAAAGTTCTCAGTTTTTCACCATTGAATATGATGTCAGCTGGGGGTTTTTCACATATGGCCTTTATGATGTTGAAGTATGTTTGCTCTAAGCCTACTTTGTTGAAAGTTTTTATCAGAAATGAGTGTTGTACTTTCTCAAATGCTTTTTCACATCTATAGAAATGATCTTATTGTTTTCATCCTTTCTCTTGCTGATGTGCTATATCATGTTGATTGATTTGTGAATATTGAACCACACTTGCATTCCAAAAATCAATCCAACTTAGTCACAATGAATGATTTTTTTGAATGTATTGTTGGATCCAGTTTGCTAATTTTGTTGAGAATTTCTTCATCTATGTTCCTCAGAGAGACTAATGTCTTTATCTGGTTTGGGTATCAAGATAATGCTGACCTTCTAGAGTGAATTTGGAAGCTTTCCTTCCTCTTCTATTTTTTAGAATAGCTTGAGAAGAATAGGTATTAACTCTTCTTTTTTTAATTTTTTTTAAAGATTTTATTTATTCATGAGAGACACAGAGAGCGAAAGGCACAGACAGTGGGACTCGATCCCAGGATCAAGCCCTGGGCCGAAGGCGGCACCAAACCACTGAGCCACTGGGGGTTCCCGGTATTAACTCTTCTTTAAATGTTTGGTAGAATCCTTCTGTGAAGCCATCTAGTCCTGAACTTTTGTTTGTTGGAAGTTTTGTTTTTGTTTTTGTTTTTGTTTTGTTTTGTTTTGTTTTGTTTTTGGGAAGTTTTTTGATTACTGATTCAATGTCATTGCTGGTAATTGGTCTGTTCAAATTTTCTATTTCTTCCTGATTCAGTTTTAGGAAGTTATATATTTCTAGGAATTTATCAATTTCTTCTAGGTTGTCCAATTTGTTGGCATATAATTTTTCATAGTATTCTCTTATAATCTTATATATTCCTGTGGTGAGGATTATTATTTTTCCTCTTTCACTTCTGATTTTCTTTATTTGAGACCCCTGTCTTTGATGAATCTGGCTAAAATTTTATCAATTCTGTTGATCTTTTCAAAGTGTTTTAGTGTCTTAAAATCTATTAATAAATTTCATAAAAAATCTTACCCTGACAGAAACTAAGGCCTTTGGTGAAATACTGCTGAGTAAAGCAAAATTTGTGGTAAGACAGGAAGAAAAATGTAGTTCCTTTACATAATAAATATCTGTCTCAAACACATCACTACCATTACTTACAAGAATATCAAAATTTGTAACAAGGTAACATTATAATCTTTATTATTTAATATTGCTTTACATGTCTTACCTGATACAAATAAGCAAAAAAGAAATGAGATAGTTATAGAAAATAGGCAGAAGGTAACAAAATTCTAGATAACAAAATTCTTTGCCTAAAAATTCCTAGAGAATCAATTTTAAAACTTAAAAATTGAATAGTAGACTTAATAAGGTAACCATCTATGAAATAATCTATAGAACACTTTCTTATATACCAAATTCATAATTTAAAAATTAAAATTTAAAAAAATGACCAAATAAAATATACCAAAACAAACTCAAATATTTATACAGGAATTTAATATGTGACTAAAGTAGTGTTTGAAATTAGTAAGAAGAAATAAAATATTCCATAACTGATTGTAGGACAAATGGCCAACAACTTGGGAAAGTACAAATTTAGAGGCCTACCCCATAACTTAGAGCAAAATAAATTCCAAAACAGTTAAAAGGTGAAATGTAAAACATTAAATAATAAGTTACTAGAACAAATATGAATACATATTTAGATAAACTTGGATTAAATATGCCCTTTCCAAAGAAAAAGAAAAGATAAAGGAAAAGGTGGTAGTTTGTGTTTCATTATCTATCAAAATCTTTTAGAATGTTTAAACAAGCACAATAAACAATATTGGAAGACAAATGACAACGTTTATATATAGCAAAGACTAAGTACTTATGTCATTTAAAGAAAAAGATGGAAAATGTCCAAATTCACAGAAGTGGAAATAAATGATAAACATATGAAACAGGAAATAATCCAACTCCACAAATATTTTTTAAAAATGCACATAATAATGCTATTTGTGTGTTTAGTTACATTTTTTATTATCTGGTTGCCAAGCAGTTTTAAAAGAGATTGTTTAAAGAAAGCAATATTTACTAAGGACATGAACAAATGCACACTTAGATACTGTTGATTGGTGAAAAATCTTTCTGGAAGAAAATTTGGAAATATATATTTTAAGGCCTTGTAATGTAAGGATCTTTTGACCCATTTCTGGGAATTTATCTAAGAAAATGGACAGGTGTACATAGAGGTTTATCACATAATGAAATTGTTTATAGTAAAAAATTGATATAATGTTAAAATGTTGTAGTGGTTAGGTAAACTATAGCACATTCATATCATGGAACATAAAAATCATTTAAACATACAATGTGAAAAAAAATAAGCATACAATGTGATTATTTATTGACCTGGCAGGATGGTTACATAGAATAATAGGTTTGAATCATTAAGAATACACAGTCTATGTTAATGGGCCATTCCTGGTTGAGCAAATATGACTGATTTCTATTTTTTTCTGTATTGATCATTGTTTTCTATTTTGCCCTCAATGATTTTGTGCCACCTGTATAATACTTTACTAAAAGTTTTTGAAAAATCAATTCAGTGATATAAATTCTCTCCATACATAAATATTACCCCAACATTAGAAATATGTTTGTCCACTCTTCTTTAAAAAGGAAAAATAACAGCCCCCTTAATTATTTACATTATGCTATAGAAGCCTGTATATATCAAATTTGCAGTGAGTATTCAAAAATAAGAAGAGAAGGATAAGAATTAAAAAATGAACAGAGGGTCTAATTACAAACCCATTCTGTTGAACACCTTTTGTCAGCTCTCCATCTTTCGATGATTCTCAAATAGGGAGTGGTAGGAGGGCCTTTTTTGGTTATCAGAGAGACAAGTGAGCACTACTGACATTTAATGGATGTAGGGAAGAGAAGCTAACTATCCTGCAATGCTGGGAAAGTCCAGAACAAGAAAGACTTGCCCTCTCTGAAATGTCAATGAGCAATCTCCACTGAGAAACTCTGCTAAGGACGCCTGCCTGGGTGTCTCAGCTGTTGAGTGTCTGCCTTCGGCCCAGGGCATGATCCTGGAGTCCCGGGATCAGGTCCCAATATGAGGCTCCCTGCATGGAGCTGCTTCTCCCTCTGCCTGTGTCTCTGCTTCTCTGTGTCTCTTATGAATAAATAAAATAAAATAAAATACTCTGCTAAACTAAACCATAAAAATGTATACTATAAACCCTAAAGCAACCACTAAAGTAACAAAAGTTTATAGCTAATTTTCCAATAAAGGATATAAAATAGTGTCATAAAAAATATTTTAAAACAAGAACAGCAAAACATCCTGCTTATCTCTCTGGCCTAATTTTGTCTTCCCTTCCTCCTGTAGGCCTGCATTCATGCCCCAAGCAAAGTAGATTTCAGAACAAAAAATTACTACATAGGCTAAAGAAAGCCATTGAATAATGATAAATGAGTTAATCCATCAAATGGATATAATAATCCTAAAAGTTTATACACCTAATAATGGAGTTTCAAAAAACCTGAAGCAACACTGATAGAATTGCAAGGAGAAATAGAGGACACCCCAATTATAGTAAGAAATTCCAATACCAAAGATATATGTAAAATTTCCTAGTTTTTGGAAACTTAGACATTTCCAAAAGATCTTTGGGTCAATGAAGAAATCAAAATGGAGATAAAAAATAATTTTGAACCAAATGAAAATGAAAACATATCAATATATATGAAATATTGCTAAGGGAAATATTTTTAAATTTCTATATTAGAAAAAAAAAGTCCATCTTAGAAAAGTAAAAAGTAAATGAAACTGAAATTAAGCCAAAGGAAGGAAATTAAAAATATCAGAGAGGAAATCAATGAAAACCAAAAGTTCAGTGTTTTTTTTTTAAATCAATAAAATGGATAAATCTCCATCTAGGCTAATTAGAGATGAGAGAGAGAGAGAGAGAATATAGATAATAATAATATCCTGACAAGATCTGCTCATTTTTTTCAGTGAAACCATAACTTCCTGGGTATTAGGTGCTAAATGGTCTTTGAACAAATATATTTATCTACTTGTCTTGCATCTTATTGAAAACAGAAATGTCTTCAGGTTTATATGTATGAAAAAAAGGCTAAAATGGGTAACAGATTGTCTTATTAAAGGAGCCAAAATATCCCAGCAACTGACCTGTATATCTTCTAACTGTGCTCTAAACATCTCTATCTAGATTTGATTGAAAAAAAAAAAAAAAAAAACCCAGAAAGGAAATCCTCTAAGATTAGTCAAATAGCAGCCATTGTATTCAGTGCTTATTTTTATATTTTGGGCTTTGAGAGTATGGAAGAAGCTTGTGATATAAATTTCTCAAGTGAACATTTCTTGATTTATCAAAACTAGAGCTCTCACCAACACTTTATATTTAACATCAGAAAGATGAAGGGAAGAAAGGCAGTGTTTATACAAGGATGTTGGGCAGTTGTTCAAGAATGAGTTCCAGATGCTGTAACCTTGAAGACCTTGGTTTCCAAGAAAGGCCTTGTGTCTTTCTTTCATGGGATAAGACGCTCAGGAGGATAAATTTCCTTTCAAAACCAGATGAGTCAATCGCTTCAGTAGTTGCAACTTGAAAGAAGAGGATTTACTTACCCTGTCAGGTTATGTCAATCTACCTAACAGGACCATGGTGCAGGCAGGTTTCTCAGAGCAATCAGAACATCTCAGAGGAATCTGGGTGTGTGTAATATCAATTTATTATAGGTTTTGCTGCTATTTTTTGTTCTGTTGCTCATTTATCACAATTCAAAAGAATGAGGAGTTTTTGATAATCTCATGTATAGAAAATGGCGAAAGTCAGAATTTATTGGACGACTTGCTTTTTGAGGGTTTTTCTTAAAGAGGAGTGTAATGTCTTTACAGTTGCTTGTTGGATAAAAGATTGCAAGACATGAATGCCTGATGAAATATGAGAGACAGTCCTACCAGCACCAGTGCTTATTGTGTGTTAACAAATAACAGAGGTTTTCTTCGAATCATACCTTTCCTACAATGAGTTTTGCGTGTATTATTGTGTTTAAATGAAACATTCTTTGTGTTATTCTATGATTCCGTTAAAAGGAGGGCTTTCTGTTACCAGTTTTACAGACCTATCAAGTGATGACAGATTTACTGAGCAGCAACTGTTTACAGCACTGCTGCTCACTTAGAGCTCATCCCTCATCGCTCAGTTCCACCATTGCTTTCTTACAATCTATTCTCCAAACAAAAACAGTCACAGTGATTTTTTTTTCAAAATGTAAGCAAATCATCTTTCCTCTGCTCAAGACCCTCTAGTAGATTTCCATTGAATTCAGAAAAAGCTTCAAACTCCTTACCTTAGCTTTAGAATTTCTTCATATTCTGGCCCCTGCTTATCTCCTCCTCATCCTCTCCTTCTTCTCCCCACTCACTCACTCTGCACCAGCCACCTTCACCCAGTCAGCCAAGATTTATAGATCTCATATATTAAAGAGGGCTTTAATCTATCAGTTTCTACTTTCCATCATTAGCTCTCACCTCGAACACTGGAACAATCCCTAACTCATCTCCTTACCTCCAGCCTTGGTCTCTCCACCCGGAAGCCAGAGTGATCTTTTGAAAACACTACTCAGATTGTACCACTTGCATGCTTAAAATATTTAAACGGATCCATGCCATCATGATTCCATAAAATCTTCTTACCCTGGCTTATGAGGCATGTCATAATATGGTTGCTGTTTAACTCTCTGGTCAAATTCTACATTCCATACTCGCAACCTGTCCTATACAACCCCACCCCATAACTGCCACACTCCTGCCATAATTTGCAAATTTTAATCATGGCCTCAAATCACGTTTGTAAAGTTCCTTTTCTTGAACTGTAATGTCCTTTCCCTCATTCTTTGCCTTAAAAATGTCTTACCCATGACCAAAAGCACGCAGACCCCAAATGTTTCCATTTCTTAATAACGCAGCTCTTTTAAAGGTCATATATCCAATATTCTCCCAAGATATTTCCACAACATCAAGGTGAGACATGATTAGAACAGATTCCTGCATCAGTAGTAGGCTGGCACTTTCCCTTTACCAGCTAAGTTCTCTTAGCCTGTCTCACTCCAAACTCAGCACCAGATCAGACCCCCTTACTCTTAGGTGAGCTTAACATCTTAGGGCTCTTACTGATTCCTGCAAAGCTGACCCTGAACAGAAGAGCCTATCCATCAAACACAGCTTCTGTCTTTTGACCTCAAAGTAAAAAAAAAGTAAATTAACTTTCTTTCTTTTTTTTTTTTTTTTTTAATTCAGCAGGCTTCTATAGCAATATCCAGAATCTAAATGGAAATAGCTATGTTGTGGGAAGAGAAGGAGGACTCACAACTACCCTAACCAACAGCTTCTATAGCCCAGGGCCTTGACCAGACCAAAATTTCTTGTTATATACAATTCAACATTGTTATACGTAACTGCAACATTAAGTTTTTCTTTAAATTAAATGACATAGATGATTTTATGCTAGCATGCTGAGTTCAAGAAATTATTTCCAAGCAAGACAAAGTACTAAAATAATTTCTGATTACTCTGCTATGCTTAGAACACAGCTTCTCACCCTGTCACCTTCATGTGTTATTTCCCCCAGAAGTGTGGAGGTTGTGCTTTCTCTTAGGTTCTGAAAGGCCTGGACCTACGTGAAGAACCCAGAAATTCTGAACATATTTGCTTTCTAGGACCTACAGGTTTATTATAAAGGAGAGCATTTTACCTCTAGTAGCAGTTGAATTGCCTGATAGTAATTACTGCCCGGTTAAAAAACAGAAGCCCGAAGATGTCTCATATCTATAGTTCCTGTCAGCTGTGCAAGCAGAAGTTTTTATTTTTTTCTACAGACATGGAAAGATGGTGCTTATTGTATGTTAACAAATAACATGCACTCAAAAAATTATTCTGCAGGTAGTGACTAAATATGCCTGGAGAGCATTATACCCAGCTTTCCCTCCTATGTGTGGACAAACCGCACTCTTCCATTAATTTCCTCTTTGTACATCCCTCTTATGATGGATATCCTGAAGGAGAATGAGAAAACAAGTCCTCCTCAAATTAAAGCAGGTTTAAAAATACATTTATTTCTTATTTAATGTTGCATAGACCCTTTCCCAATAGCTTGTGTATACATTCAGAGATTGAAAATCATTCATACTTGGGAAATCCCATAGGAAAATGGAAAAAATGAATTGGGGAATCCTGGCTACCTTATTCTAATATTATTTGCATTCTGACTGCTTTGCTTTTGCTTACTTATGGGACAAGAAAAGGAAGGGGGCAAAATCCACCTGCCCTTAAGTTCATGTCCTACAATTGCAAATGAGGGCTCTGCATTTGTATTTTAATATAATTTGGGTTATTTGTTTTTTTAATTGAAGTATAGTTGACACACAATGTTACATTAGTTTCAGATATACAACATAGTGATTCCACAATTCTATACATTACACTATGCTCACAAGTGTGGCTGCCACCTATTACCAACACTATTACAATACCATTGACTATATTCTCTGTGCTTACCTTTCATCCCTGTGACTTATTCATTCCAAAACTGGAAGCCTATACCTTCCCCTTCCCTTCATCCATTTTGTCCATCCCCTCGCCCCTTCTGCCACCCATAGTTTCTGCTTTTGTCTTGTTTTGTTTTTAGACTCCACATGTAAGTGAAGTTATATGGTATTTGCCTTCCTTTGACTGACTTATTTCGCTTAGTCTAATACCCTGTAGGTCCATCCATATTGTCACAAATGGCAAGATCACATTCTTTTCCATTGTATACACAAACCACTTCTTTATCCATTCATCTGTTGATGGGCATTTAGGTTACTTCCATATCTTGGCTATTATAAATAATGCTGCAATAAACATAGGTGCGTATAGATCTTTTTGATTTAGTGTTTTCATTTTCTTTGGGTAAAGACCCAGTAGTGGAATTACTGGATCATGTAGTAATTCTATTTTTAATTTTTTTGAGAAACCTCCATACTGTTTTCCACAATGGTTGTACCAATTTACATTCCCACAACCACTGCATGAGACTTCCTTTTTCTTTTCATATTTGCCAACATTTATTGCTTCTTGTCTTTTTTATTTTAGCCATTCTGACAAGTGTAAGGTGATATTTCATTGTGGTTTTAAATTGCATTTCTCTGATGATTAGTGATGTTGAGCATCCTTTCATGTGTCTGTTGGCCTCTGGATGTCTTCTTTGGCAAAATATTTAATCAGGTAATCTGCCCATTTTTAAATCAGATTATTTGGGTTTTTTGTTTTTGTTTTGTTTTGTTTTTGCTGTTGTGTAAGTTCTTTATAAATTTTGTTTCTCTTGCCTGGGGAGACACATCTAGAAAAATGTTGTTAAGGCCAATATCAAAGAAATTACTGCCTATGGTTTTAGTACAATCCCTATCAAAATACCAACAGAATTTTTCACAAACTGGAACAAATACTAAAATTTGTATGGAACCACAGAAGACCCTGAATAGCCAAAGCAATCTTAAGAAAGAAGAATAAAACTGGAAGAAGTATCACAGTCCCAGATTTCAAGATAAAGTACAAAGCTGTAGTAATCAAAAACAGTGTGGGATTGGCACAAAAATAGATACATAGATCAGTGGAACAGAAGAGAGAGCCCAGATATAAACCTATGTTTTTATGATCCATTAATCTATGACAAAGAGTATACAATGGGGAAAAGAGTTTTTTCAATACATGGTGTTGTGGAAACAGGACAGTTACATGCAAAAGAATGAAACTGGATCACTTTCTCACAGCGTACTCAAAAAATAAACTCAAAATGGATTAAATGCCTAAATGTGACACCTGAAACCATAAAATTCCCAGACCTGTGTTTATGTTTCCCATATACTAAATAACAATCTCCAGTTTTCAATTCAATTTCTACTACCACTTCAACTGTCGATTACTGAGCACTTAGTAAGGACAGGAATCTACTCCACATAGTTTAAATGCAGCAACCCACAGGTCCCTTGCAAAGTAGAATTACAGCAGCTATTTAATACTCAAGTTTGAAAGAGAGTTTAAGTGGCTTACCTAATTAATGCATCTGATTAAATGCAACTGGGCTGCACAATGAAGGAACTTTCTTTTATCCTAGCGCAGTAAAGCATTTGTTGTTGGTTAGCTCAGCTGGTTAGAGGTTAAAGTTCAGTGCTAATGAGGTCAAAGTCATAAATGTGAAGTTTAAGTAAGGGCTTTCCTCTGATTCATAACTGAAAGTTCAACATTTAACCCTCATCAGTCAATGTGTGTTGTTGTTCACAAAAATAGAATGGAAAAGTGGGTGGCTCCATGTAAATCCATCACTAGTGCTAGAGGCGGTACTCAGAAAACATGGTTCCCAATACATAGTCAAAATCATTTTTTTCCCAACAACAATCATTATACTTAAGCTAGCAAGTTATCTATCATTTTCACTCTAATAACAAGGCAATAGTAAAATCAGAGGATGGTTGAGCTGGTTGCTACCATCTGATGTCTCCGATACAATCTCTTCATTTGACAAGTAATAGAACAAATTAAAATTCATGAGTAGGGGCAGAGACAGGGGTTATTGGATTGTTTCCTCAGTCTCTAAGTTAGAGGCAGAGACTCTTCTAACTCCTCTGAGTCCTGGTTTTATGGCTCTTTTTACCAAACTAGGGAGAGGATGCACTGTGGCCCCTGGCCAGAGAAAAATCATTTTCTGGCCACCAGGGTGAGGAGCACTTAATTAACCTGCCTACAGATGTAAAAGAGAGAATGGAGTTTATTCTTTCCCATAGGAAATGTCCCATTCTTAGGTACACCTTTCCTGATTCCCATTGAAATTCTCTATTTTTCCTTTAATCCTGATGAAATAAACATTTTTTTCTTTCTTTGTCTTATTGGCTCCTCCTTTCTTCTTCTCAGAATCCTAAACCATAACATTCTCTGTGAACAATACCCCCAAGTTTGTCTTTCATTAATAAACACCAACCAGCGTCTCCCAACATGCGAGTACTACCTAAAGAAGAGTGCCTGTCTTTGTAGACTCCTTTGCTGTCTTCACATAGAAAATTCTAGAGATGTTTTTAGAGAGTGACTTTCATAGTAATATTGATTTCTAGAATACATTTCTCTGTATAAGTGAGGTCTCCTTTCATCTTTAAATTGTGTAACTTGGCACACAGTTGTGTAACTTTTGGCAATGACAGTCAACAAACATAGCGACTAAGCAGCTGTGTAGAAAGAAAAGTAAAACAGAAATTTAAATATTAAGTATATACATGGCTTTCATTGAGTTCAGTCAGTTAGAGTGCCCTTTTTTCATTGAATGAACTGAAAACCAATGAAAATAAAGAGATGTGATGGTGTTATAACACCATTAATAAAGTCTTTTATCTAAATCAACATCAAACTTTCAAATTATACTTTCTTAATTTGACTTCCTATCTCCACAATATCGAAAGAAGACTGTAAAGAAAGTAATTATGTGAGTTTTATTCAGAGTTATCACATTGTAGCTTAAGGTTACTCATAAGCTGGGGATGATGCCTGGGTGGCTCAGCGGTTGAAGGTCTGCCTTTGGCTCAGGTCATGATCCCGGGGTTCCGGGATCTAGTCCCACATCGGGCTCCCTGTGAGGAGCCTGCTTCTCCCTCTATGTCTCTGCCTTTCTGTGTCTCTCATGAATAAGTAAATAAAATCTTTTTAAAAAAGAAAGTACTCATAAGCTTGAAACAAGTGATGGAATTCTTTTTAAATTTATTTTTATGAGTGAGCAACCATAGTGAGCATCAAGGTCACTGAGAGGATTCATCAAACAGATTGCTGGGCCCCGAATCCCAGAGTTTCTGATGGAATAGGTCTGGGTAAGGCCTGAGAATTTGCATTCCTGACAAGTTCCCAGGTAAAGCTGGTCCTGAGACCACATTTTGCAAACCACTGATTCCTACCACTAAGAGTCTGAATTCTTTCTTTCTGTTGGTGAAAATAGACACCTTAACACAAAAGCAACCTCAGACACTAACCATTTGACAAGAATCAGATTTGGGTTTTATAAAAGTCTGGAGAAAATTACTGTGACAGTTTCACTTTGCCTGTCTTCCACAAAGTTGCTTGGTCCAGGTGAATCTCAAGTTACTCACTCCCAGCCAGCCTGTCAACTCTAATTGCAATTACTAGGATATTTGAAAATACAATAAAATGTTTATAAATGCAATTGATCTCGCTAACGTCTAACAACTGTCATTGGAAACTGGCAGTTCACGGTTCAAATTCAGTAAATGCTACATAATGTTAATAATGTGCAAATGGGAAATGCTAAAAATGGAAGAAACAAACACTCAACAGTTTTGTTATTAGAACTAGCTGGGTGGCACCATTTGTTCAGCCTGGTTATCGTCCTGAATGAAGTCAGTCAGTCACCTTGCTAAGTAGTCAAAATAAATATTAGCAAGATAAGAAAGAGGGAAATAAGGAAGAAAGAAGTCTATAAATAATTGCCTTGTAGCTACTTGTAACATTACTGCAGTTTTCTCTGCACAGTAGAAATAGCTTCAGCTTTTCTTCCTTAAAAAAAAAGTGGTCTGAATTATAATATATATCATGCTCATTTACTTTCACCGTGACGGAGTCTGCTTCAACAATGCAGTTTACAGAGATTTATTGTGCTAGACAACTGATTTAGATCCACAGAAGCTGTTTGGAGAGTAGATAAGCACAGCCTAACTTGAGAAACGCCACCTTCTCTTCGGTGTGGTCTTTATGGACACTTGTTTTTCCTGGGACTATTTCCTGAATGGAAATAATCTGTTTTGCGGCAGATTTAATACCTTTTGTTAGAGACACTCTCTGTTCCTGGCCCTAAGGAGGAACTTCAGGCTTCATGGCATCAGGCCTTCCTTAAAAGGCCAGTATCAGCTATGAAAGGACTTTATAATTTAAGGTGAAAAGGCATGATTATGAGTCTCAAAACCCTAAGTGCCAAAAAGCATTTTAAACAGACGAAGACTGACAGGCCTGTCAAGCAGTAATGCATCTGTATTTGCATCTGACCTGAAAGCACTTTCAACATCTGCAAGGCTGGAAAAAAAAAAAAAAAATCAACCGAAGAAAAGTTGTCTTGGAATGAAAGATTAACGACATGGCAAACTGCCTTCTTCTGGCAGAGGAGCCTGTCACCCTAGCTCTTCAGCTGTCACCCAGAATCGGACATTCTTTGGAATGAGCTCCATCTTTAGGGTTATGTATTTGTTTTTTTGCAGGCTATGGTAAGGGCAAGAGGGAGAAAAAGAATGCATTTCATGTCTTTTAAGTGACAGTGAAACCACAGGCACCGGTTCAAAGATGAAGACTGAGCTGTCTGTCAAATTGGATAGACATCTCCTTTGTAAACATTTTTGTGCTCAGCTTTTTTCTGGTCTAGTCATGGTGTTTATAATCATCTCTGAGAACAAGGGTTAAAGGAAAAAGGTATCAGTCTCGTTAGACTGACAATAGGCCAAGGTCTCCATTGGTGAGGTTTGGACAATGAACCCCAAAATATTTTAACCTTGGACTTCTATTTTGTTCCAGCATACTAAGCCTATACAGGAAATTAATGAGTGGATCTTGCAAAGGCGAATACAGATTAGAAAAAAAAATGAAAGGTTTGTCTTATATTCGTTTATCTGTCCATTAGTCTCAACTGTCATTGTGTCTGTGACGTGATATGAATTACTGGGTTTGATTGGGAATTTGAAGGTAATCTTATTACACTGTAAATTGTAAGTGTTATATATTGTAAATTGATCAAATATATATGCTTTTGTAAGAAGACAAGTTTTGCAGTAATTTTACACCATTTTCCAGATATGATTAAGTCCAGTTTCAGTTGTGATTAACATGAGGAAAGCTCTCTTACAGCTATTTACAGAATGAAATGTCTCTAGGGGTTAGTAAATTGCATGCTTTTGAGGTAATTTCCTAAGGAAGAAGCTTTTATACCTTACTATGAAATCTCTTAGACACCTCCTATGTAGCTACAGTAGACCTTCATAAACAACATAATAACTACATGTCAAAGAAAGAGTGATAAACTGTGGGTCTTCAAAGAAATAAAAGGAGCCCACAAGCTTGCTTGCTTTCTGTTGACATGTATAACATAAAATTAGCTCACAGACATTTGAAAATACACTTTCTTTTGCAAAGGTGGGTAATTATTTTTAACATTACAAAGCAACTGTAGCTTCCTTGTTTAAAATATTGCTTATCGCAGTTTTGTTAGGGAAGAAGAAAATTCTTCAACAGCCTAAGGATATTAAAAAAATATTAAAAATATAAATAAAATAAAAATAAAAATATTAATAAAAATCATACTACATGCTATGGAGGAAACAAATAAAAATCTCTTATTTTTAAGCCTTCAGGCTAAGAGTGACCAGCAGTATGAGGAAATAAACACTATGTGAAGCAATCCACAAACAATGGGGAAGGGCAGACAATGGACCCAGCTTCTTCCTTTCACTCCCTGTGTAGATAATTCTGAGAAGTCTTTTAGAAGGAGCTTTTTTAGCAGCCTTTAGAAGGCTCCTGAGAAGGCCAGCATGATAACATGTACTTAAAACAGATTCTCTTCTTCCACTTTTCACTCTTCCTGGTCCCCAATTCCTCTTCACTGTATCATACAGTGGGTAAACCATTTTGTCTCCAGCAAGAGAGAGAGAAAGAATAGTCAGAGAAAACCAGAAGCAAGTAGGAAAACCAGAAGGTTGTCAAGGAGGTCAAGAGAGGAATCCCCGGGCTCTCGGGGGGCTTGTTCCATTAAGCGTTCGACTCAATTTTGGCTCAAGTCATGATCTCAGGGTCATGAGATCAAACCCTGTCTGGGCTGTGCTGAGTGTGGAGCCTGCTTAAGATTGTGTCTTCCTCTGCCCCTCCCTGCTCCACTCGTGCACAGGTGCTTCCCCACCCCCCCCCCCATCCTTATATAAATAAAGCTTGTTTTAAGAAAGAGAGAGAGAGAGAGAGAGAGAGCAGTTTCTAGCAGAGCCATTTTCTGCCTCTGTCAGGGCTGTGCTTCAAAACACCCAATAGGAAAGACTCAAGAAAAGTAGACAAAGTAGGGAAAGGAGAAGCAATGTACTGTGCTGAACACATATTTATTTATTTTTAATTTTTTTAAAGATTTTATTTATTTATTCATGACAGACAGAAAGGGAGAGAGGCAGAGACACAGGCAGAGGGAGAAGCAGGCTCCATGCAGGGAGCCCAATGTGGGACTCGATCCTGGGTCTCCAGGATCAGGCCCTGGGCTGAAGACAGTGCTAAACCGCTGAGCCATCTGGGCTGCCCTACATATTTATTTTTTGTTGTGCTGCTAAGCCTACATGCACACACAGAGAACATGCATAATTTTGGTGCCTCTTCCTGGCAGCTGGTAGGTCTGGTTCTGATTGTGACCTCCTACATCCTCAAGCTGAGAGACACAACTCACAGTGGTTATCTCAATGTATTTTCCCAAGCACAGTTTATAAGATAAAAGGCCAGTTGTCCAGGGAATTTATCATCTTTTCTGGATAATAATGCAATGATCTAGAACGTCATACCACAATTTTTTTCAAGATCATTAGTTTTCTTCTTAAAAGTGACTTGCTACCATTCTACATTTAAAAGTGTGTGTGTGTGTGTGTGTGTGTGCATTTAAAAAGTTTGGAAGGACATATGCCAACATAACAGCTGTTATAATTGGGTATTGAGATAACTGGAAATGTTTACTTTTTAAAAATACCTTTATGCATTTTCTGAGATTTTTACAAAGGATATTTTTCTCATTCTCAATACAGAAACTGCAGAAAACTTAAAAAAAATAAAACTAAAGTTCCTTCATAAATTGTTTGCTGTTTAAAACATCTTACCTGGGGATCCCTGGGTGGCGCAGTGGTTTAGCGCCTGCCTTTGGCCCAGGGCGCGATCCTGGACACCTGGGATCGAATCCCACGTCGGGCTCCCGGTGCATGGAGCCTGTTTCTCCCTCTACCTGTGTCTTTGCCTCCTCTCTCTCTCTCTCTCTCTCTCTCTCACTGTGTGCCTATCAAAAATAAATAAAATTTAAAAAAAAATTTAAAAAAAATCTTACCTTCAGTATATTGTCACAATTTTACCTACTTTCTTTCTTTTTTTTTTTTTCAGCCCAGATAAATGGGTTTTTGTTCCAAAGCAGTTACCTGCAGGTGGAGGTAAAAGTAGTATAGAAATGTCTCCCTGTGGGTTTAGTGCAAACAGATCAAGGCAGGAAAACTGCACACTAAAGCAGCTTTTATTGTCCATGGATTAAAATGTATTAGTTCTTATTGTAAATTTGTGGAACATGAGCTGTGAATCAATTTCCCCTTGGAGGAGAGGTGTGAGGGAACCAAACCTGACAAAACTTCTAAAATTCTAAAATTATCTAATTCTGTATCATAGATATTCTCCTTAAAACAAGATGATCGGATTTATTTTTGTTTTTTCAGTTCATTTGTTCAGGTTGGTAAATGTGTCAACTTTCACGCTGTCACTTAAGATGTTGAACATTGAATGGGTTCAGCAGAAGTTAGCTGATTTTCTCTGATAGGAGCCGGAAATGTTTCCTTTTTTTTAGGGTTTAAAGAGTACATAGAGAGTTTAGTATAGGGAAGAGAAATTGTTGAGCCAAAGTCTTTAATTTATAAGAGATAAGTTGTGTCTCCAAAGACATGACTTTGAACCCTGCTGAAGATTCGGTGGTGAGTGAACCCAATAGGCAATAGGCATCTCTTTGGTTCACTGTGCAGGGCATCAAAACCTTCCATCAGTGGTTTCCGATCCTTCAATGCTAAGAACTCACACTACCAAAAATTTTTAAAAATAAGAAATCTGTAATAGTTATTGGTTAAAGAAATATATACTATCAGAGAGCTATTATAAATTCATTATGTCTTTGAAATAAATATTTTATTTAAACTGCACCCACATGCATTTGAAAATACAGGTCATTTATCTGGGAGTCTAAACAATGAAAGCATCAAAAATGTAACTTTCCACTTTTTCTGTATGACTATCCATTTTTTCAAAACACACCACTATAGCAATTGAAGGATAGTTTATAATGTATAACGTGTAATGAAGACATCATACTATGGAAGCAAATGAGCAATACTGACAAGGTGATATGACTGAAACAGTTGGAATTCTCATACATCAGCCTGTTGTTTGGCAAGTAACATTTGTTTTTCTGTTTCAAATTTTTACCTAAATTCTAGTCAAGTATCATACAGTGCAATATTGGTTTCGGGAGTAGAATTCAGTGATTCATTACTCACATACAACACCCAGTGCTCATCACAAGAAGTGCCTTCCTAGTACTCACCGCTCATCTAGCCCATCCCCCCACACCTTCCTCCATCAACCCTCAGTTTGTTGTCTATCTTTAGGAATCTCCTATGGTTTGTTTCCCTCTCTCTTCCCCTCCTATCCTGTACATTCATCTGTTTTGTTTCTTAAATTCCACATATGCATGATATCATATGGTATTTGTCTTATTTCATTTAGCATCATGCACTCTAGCTTCATCACATCATTGCAAATGGCAAGATTTCATTCTTTTTCATGGCTGAGTAATATTCCATTATATATGCATACCGTCTCTTTCATATCTATTAGTCCGTCGATGGACATTTGGTCTCTTTTCATAATCTGGGTATTGTTGATAATGCTACTATAAACATTGGGGGGGATGCCCCTTCAAACCTGTACTTTTGTATACTTTGGGTAAATATCTAGTAGTGCAATTGGTAAATCTTAAGGTAGTTCAATTTTTAACTTTTTGAGGAAACTCCACACTATTTTCCAGAGTGGCTGTACCAATTTTCATTCCCACAGTGTAAGAGGGTTCCCCTTTCTCATATCCTCACCAACATCTGTTGTTTCCTGTGTTGTTAATTTTAGCCATTCTGACATTTTTTTTTGTTAAATATTTTATTTTATAATCAAAATAGGCAATGCAAACCAGTTGACATAACAAGGATTCATATAAATAACTGCTTATGAACTTTGAGGAAAAATACCCATGAGCATGGTGGCTGGGCTCCCAACACAGGGTGGAGACCAACCAGACAGGTCTGCTTTTAGGAGACAGGAACGAGCCCAGAGGCTGAGAGGATGGCTAGGCGGGGCCACTCTGAATGGAAAGAATACATCATTCCATAAATAAGACATAAAATTGAAAAACACTTATGGAGTCTCATTCAGACCCAAGATTGAGGTTTAGGAT
Source organism: Canis lupus dingo (assembly GCF_003254725.2). NCBI lineage: Eukaryota > Metazoa > Chordata > Mammalia > Carnivora > Canidae > Canis > Canis lupus. The sequence goes on along the minus strand of NC_064245.1, from coordinate 24,551,096 downwards.
GCTTCTCTGACAGTTCAAAGGGTAATTTTTTGATCTCTTCACATACTTTTTAATTTTTCCCTCTCCTGCACTATGCACATGGAGCACAGTACATCAGGGAAGATTATGAATGACAACTCTCAATCACACAATGCAAAGTGAAGGCACCACAAAAGCTTGGTTGGCTTCCCTGGAAAGTCCAAGTATGCCTAGAACCAAAGCTCAGATGATGTTATCTGTCTCTGTCCATCACTACTCTACTTTTTCTGGGCTGGTTCCTTTCTCTTACAGGTTTTCCTTCCAGCTCCCAGTAGCTCCAGGCCTCTAGCAAAGGGAGAGCCTCTATCCCAGAGCTCCACCTTTCCTGGATTGGGTAGGTCTTCTGGCCTGGCTTGGCTCTTCTGCCCATCTCTTAGCCAATCACTGTGGTCAAAGAGATGAAATGCTCTTATTGGCCAGACTTGGGTCATGCATCCATGCCAGCAAAAATTCTTCTCTTATAAATCAAACAAACTAATAGTGGAGAAGAGGTGTATTCCCTAAGGAAACCAAGATGCTGGTACAAAAATAAGGAATAATTACTGGGCAGACAACAGCAAGAATATTCAAATCACCGTGTCTCAGGAATTTTTACAGAAGTGAAAGCAGATATGAATGCTTGAATATCACATTCCAGCAGGTCCTGACCCACAGAGATCCAGGGAGCCCAGAAACAGAGAACACTGTCTTTTGCTGGTTGACCAGTGGGAAATATAGGGGTCTCCTCCTGCTTTGGTGCTACACAAAGCCTTGATACAACCATGAGAAGGAACTCAGTGATAACTGTGATGGAATGTCCTGTCAGCCTAGTATATTGGGTACTGGGTATTTGATGACTAAGATTTATGCAATCACTCATATTATTTATTCAGAAATCAGAAAGTATTTAGAGAACATATGGACTCGTGCTATCTTTGAAAAAATTATGACACTCCAGGAGCCTGTGAGCTCTGACTTGGAAACCGCATTCCAGATCCAGTTCAGTAGTGTTAAGTATATGCACATTGGTATGAAACAGATCTCCGGAACTTTTTCATCTTACTTTGAAACTCTATACCCACTAAACAACAACTCCTCTCTTCCTCCTCCCAGTCCCTGGTAACTGTCATTCTACTTTCTAGTTTCATTGTGATCAGAAAAGACATTTTGTGTGATTTCAACCTTCTCAATTGAATTGGTTAAGACTGGCTTTGTGGCCTAACATGTGCTCTATCCTGGAGAATGTTTCATTGGCATTTGAGAAGAATGTGTATTATGTTATTGGATAGAGTGTTCTGTATATTTCAGTTAGATCTAATTGTTCTATACTGTTATTCAAGTCCTCTGTTTCCTTATTAATCTGCCCACTGGTTGCTTTAATTAACCTTGGTAAGTCTAAGTTCCTCCATCTTTAAAGTTTCAACATGAGCAGTATTTACCTCACAGGTTGATGTAAGGATTTAAAAAGCTACTCTTGCTAGAGTATTAACACACTTGATACACAGCAACTGCTCAATAAATGTCAGCTACTAGTAGTAATCTCCAGGGAAGTATGAAAGGGTCAGGATATATCCATCCTATGATTCAAATATCAATGCAAAATGTGTAGCCTAAGTCCCTAAAGGTACAGTGGGCTGAATTACTAAAGGACAGATCTGCCAAGCAGTAGAAAAGAAAAAAGGAATATTACTAATTTTGTTTGTCTCTATTGTAACCCAGTTGTCAGCTGGATGCCTTCCTACCGCCACCTGCAGTTATCAATCAATCAAAAAACCTCCCTGTCCTCACCTAGATGCTTCTATCAAAAGATTTAGGCATACTTGTCATGAACTTCTCATTTCAATGACCCGGGAGGGTCCAGAGTCTTCCCCACACTTTTTACTGATTCTTAACCACGTGTACTCTGATATTTCCCCTGCATCTATCTATGATGGCTCCCCTGTCAGCCCCTGCTGACCTAGGTCCAAAATTCAGTTTCTTTGCTGATTTCCACAAAAGATCAATTTGAACCAACAATTTCATGCATTCTAAAACATTTCTAAAGTTTCACAAGGTCATGGGAAGAGGTCACAACCCACTCTACCATTTTGCTAGACCTACACCACTCACACTCTTCTTCCTTTGTTGCAACTTTATTCTAGAGTACCAAGAAATTCTTACTCATATCCCTTAGAAGGAAGTTTTACTTTGGAGTAAAATCATCAAAACATGTTTTCCCAACAAATACAGTTTTCTTATGGAGGAATTACGTTGTAGATGTTAAATAAATTTTTAACCCTTTGACATTTTTGTTAGACTTTATTATATATATATATTCCCCATTCAGAAGTTATGGCCTGTGCACCTACTTTTTAAAAGGTACATACAGGGGAAGAGACCTTAAGCAAAGATACTACTCAATCTACCACAAATGAAATAGCATTATATCTCAAGATACCAATAACAAATGCCAAGAATATGATGAATTTACAAGAATTTTAAAGTGAAATGTTATTATGTCTAAAAACTCCAAATTATTGTAAATATTTAAGTGTTGACAACTGACAGACTTTTACTTTTGTAAATGCTGATATTTCATATAATGTATATTTCTTTCATTAAACTCTGGAGGTTGTCACTAAGACTAAGAATTTGATTTTCTGGCCTGTAGTGAATTAAGATTCTCTCAAATAATCTACGTTTCCAAGAGAAGAGAATTCTGAGAAAATTATTTACTTAGAAAATTAATAGTGAATATAAATTTCAGGAACATAAGAACATAAGAGATTTCTCTTTTTTTCACTAAAGGATTCCAACCTCCTAAAACAGATTTTGGCAGGTACTCAATCCTCACTTGGTAAATTAATTAACACATAATAAATTATAAAACTTCATTTATCCAACACACATTTATTATGTACCTATTTCATGTCTGGCTGGTTCTAGGTGAATTAGATGTTTAACTTACACAACTTTATTTTTAAGTGCCCAAGTATTGAAATCCCCACCACTTTCTTAGAGAGATCAATTACTCTTTTACAGTTAGGAAGCTTTCTCTGACAATTAAATATTTTGTTTTTCTTTCTGTTTTCTCACAACTCAATCCTTCAATTTCCCTTCCATTTGGTTTTTACTGACCTATGTGCAATTAACCAATATCTTTTCTGAACTATATGACATACTCTGAACAAAGTATCAGGCTTCAGCTGTGAACACTTGAGTCATTTTACAAAGAACCATCAATACTCTGGATTTAGGTACAATAATTGTTTAAGTGCAGCTTTTTGTGGCACTGAGTTTTTATATTTTCACTGACATAATTGCTACTGAGAATTACCTTCCCTTCTTTACCATTATTTGAGATTTTTCAGAATGACTGATTTTTGTGTTTTCATCAGTCTATTGCTATAGCTAACATGTAAGAAGTATCTATACTAACTCCCAGGACCATTTTATATACATATCTCATGCAGTTCTTACAAAATAAAATCTCTATGACATCAGTATTATCACTGTGGCCATAATATAGATGGAAGAGAGGGGTCACATAAATACAATTAATCTGAAATTGAATCTGTTTGTTGTGACTCAAATTCTTAACCACTCTGCTATTGTTGTCAAGTTCATTTACACTGTCTTTCATTTACAACTTTTGGTAATATTTTTTACTTCTGTACTTATTGTTGGTTTATATCTCAGGGCAAAATCTTGGGATAACGTTCTTTTTCTCCATGTTTGGTGCAGAAATACATGCTCTACTTGGAAGTAGAAGTTTGTTGGTGCCATACCAAGTGCCCATCCCCGTCTTTTCCCTGGCTAAGAGAGCAACCAGGTTTTCCTTTGGAAAATCAACTTTCTCCTATTGTGTTGCAGGCATGTGATTTGAATGGAATTGACCCCACTTCCTGCTCTAGGTGTGGATTCTTAACAGGTGTCAATCCATGTGTTCGTCTAATCCCTGATGATTGGGGAAGGAACAGTCATGTAGATTAAAGTTAGTTAAGACATGTTGTTCATCTGACTCCAGCGATTGGTTCGGGTTGTTCCAGAATGAAATTCAGGGTTTATGCCCTAGTAGAAGGAGGAAAAGATCTCTCTCTGGCTCTGGATATTGTGATGTATCCATATGAGATGTGGAATTGTGGCAGCTATTTTAACATGATGGAAGCCAGTGTAAAATAAGCCAATACATAGAGCAAAACCGAGCCAAGTGAACTGCCAAGAAATTCAGCCAGATTCCTAGTCAAGCTCTGACTGAAGCCCACTCAGTACAACTGCGCTGATAGTTTAGCTGGGAGAAAATTGGTGAGCTATTTTTGTTTTGTTTTGTTTTAATTTAAATAAAGTTTATATATTTTGCCATTTCTTTTGGCATACTTACATCTGCCAATAAATTTCTTCCATTGTTTGAGTAGACTTTTTGTTACTTGGAACAGATATCCAAACTGATAGAACCACTCTGACTTTTCTCTTTCTTTTTCTTTTTTCTTTCTTTCTTTCTTTCTGAGAGTATGTGGGTGGAGGGGCAGAGGAAGAGGGACAGGGAGAATCTCAAGCTGGCTCTGTGCCCCATGCAGAGCCTTACAAGGGGCTCGATTTCACAACCTTGAGATCGTGACTTGAGCCAAAAGTCAATACTCAGATTTTTAACCAAATGAGCCACCCATGCACCCCAATCATTTTGATTTCTAAATTTAACTTGCAAAAAAATAAAAATAAATAAATTTAACTTGCGTTTTGTTTTACATGACAAAGAAATTTCTCCCAAATTTCTTTTTTGAAAGATATCTTCTATTTTTTTTTTTTAAAGATTTTATTTATTCATTCATGAAAGGCACAGAGAGAGGCAGAGACACAGGCAGAGGGAGAAGCAGGCTCCAAGTGGGAAGCCCAATGCGGGACTCAATCCTGGGACTCTGGGATCACGCTCTGAGCCAAAGGCAGAAGCTCAACCACTGAGCCACCCAGGTGTCCCAATATCTTCTATGTTTAATTTTGTCCTTGGAATAACATTGGTTGTAAAAATTTATCTCAATTTGTTTTTGTATTTCTCTAACTTCTTAATCTTTTCTTCCTCTAAACTCAATTCACTTGAAATACTTTTCATAAGGTCTATTTATTAATGGGCAGTCAAGGTCACAAGTTACAAAGTTATCTCTTAACTTCACATTGCAAATTAATTAGTTCTTGTCAATAAGTTGTAATTATAATATAAATATTCCAGCCAATAAACTGTAAATATAGTATGGCTTTGCCTCCAGTCAGACCATGAAAACTATATAATGCAAGTGGTGGAAGGAACCTTAGGGATCATCTGATTCAAATTAATTATTTTACAAATGGGAAAATTGAAGCCCAAAGAAATTAAATGATCTGACTAAGGTCACACAATTAATGGGAGATCTCCTGTGGTACCTAACTCTTTCCATTAAATCATATCTCCTCATGTGCTATGAAGCCTACCAAAATTAAATAAATAAAACACAGTATATCAGGAGAGTAGTATGATTCCTTAATTTCTGGTACAATCAGTGTGCACCATAAAAAGGGCACTGAATTGAATTGAATTGATTTTTAAGTCTCAGTGGAAATTAATTTTCTGTAGTTAAAATTCTATTTGATCTTTGACAGTCACTGAAGATTAATTTTTTTTTTGAAGATTAATTTTTAATACATTTTGGATCACAAAATTGACTTCTTAATGGTAGAAAAATTCATTGAAGATACATGTGTATTATTTTATTAAACAACAGAAATTTTAGTTATGAAAGAAATAATTTTTTGTAGACTTTTCTTTCCCTGCTTTCAGACAGTAATATTTAAATACTACTTTAAAATTGTTTTCACATGCTTCCTTTAGAACTGATAGACATTTCTCTTTGTTCTCATCTGTAGCATAGCTCCTAAAACCTCTCTGGTCATTGGGATCAACCTGGGAGCTTTCTAGGATTGCAGCTACATCCAGAACCAGAACCTCAGAAGGATGGTCAGACATTTGTATTGTCTTGAAAGCTCCTCTTTATGCCCATTGGCCAAGTATAAGAAGCACAGCTCTATAGCATTCTATAAAATATGTTTCTAGAAATGTTTCATTGTAAAAACAAACAAACAAACAAACAAAAAAACCACCAAACACACATGCTGGTTCTGTGAATAATGGATGATGGCTGGAATAGTTATCAATATAAATAGTCACATCTGTGTTGGTGAAAATATACATGCAAATGCAAAAAAAAAATTATTGACTCTAAGATGGCATTGAGTATAAAATGCATCATTATTTATGTACCACTAAGAAAAAAAAAGGTTATTAATTAAGTTGACATGCTATCCATTGTAAGATGCCTTGTGATTTCAGAGATGATAAAAACATACACCTTAAAAGTGATGAAGTACAGTTAAGTTCTACTCTAATAATTGGAGTTATAATGATGCCTGTCAGGTTGAAAGTGAATAAAAAAGGGAGATCAACTCCTACAATATAAAGAGAAGAGGAAATCATATTAATGATCCTACTAATGCTACTAAAACACCTCTTTGGATCTTATCTACATCTACTCCTATGACTTTTCTGATAACTAGAAATCTGAGTTCCCATAATATCATGGGGAACTTTGGATAAAATTGGTAATAATATGGGGCCATAGAGGTCTACAGATCTGACTTTGTACACTACACATACACATGCACACATGCACGCATACATGCGCGTCTGAAGTCACCAAAAAAAAAAAAAAAAAACCAAAGCAAAAGCAAAAACATGCTTTAAAAAATAGTAAGTTATTTCACATGGGTAGCATTCAACTGTTGCTGTGTACTGAGGTAAGAGAATCTAATTTTAATTTCACACCATTGCCTTGACCAAAATTTTAGTTGTATTACTTGTCTAGTTACTCAACTTGGTTCCTACGTTTAACCGCAGAAGTGCTTTTACTTTGTCTTATTTTTTAAAAGGTGGCAGGAGACGCCAAGATTTAAACTGAAAGTTTTGGTTTCAGTGAGTACTTATGAAAAAAATGGACTCAACTTACATTCTAGCTAAAGCAAACTTCTTTTCCATTCTTCTCCCTTGATATTTATGAATAACGATGCAACTGGATTTATCTCTTTTTTTGTTTCAAAACTACCTAACTAATTTCAGTGACATTCTTTCTTATTTATAATATTAATTTTTAATATTTTAGCATTCTGTCCTGGCTGTTTTGCTAACTTGCTTTCTTTAGGTATTAAGTATACTGCTTTCCTTTATGTGGTTGATTTTCCATAACATATGATACTTTGGATTGTGCATTCATCTTTATCATTTGAGAGGCCTTATTAGACTGTCTGAAGCATCTACATGTAGGCTCTTTGGGTGAAAGGGGTACTTGCTGATACAGTTTCCATGCCAGGCTGTTTTTTGTGAGAAAGGGACAGGGGAAACATATGCCACTGGGCAGTGGCTTCCTTATGATCTTAAGTGATCCCTCTTCAGTTGGGGTGCTCATTTTCAATTCTTCTCAAGTAGAGGCGGACTTCCTATTTAGGTATTGTAGCTGAGGCAGGTAGATGAATAGAGCTCAATGTGCATTTCTGCTCCTTACTATTGAACTCGAAAAAACGATCCTATTCAATCCTGTTCAAGGGGCGCCAATAGCACTTGGCTTCCTCTCCCTCTTTCTCTGTTCCACCATTAGGACTCCCCTATGCATATCCAGACCCACAATTTCTCTGTTCCACTTGATCTCCTCTGCTTCCCAACATTCATATATTCATCATAGTTTCTGGCCTTCCAAGTTCCATGCCTTGCTTTCCAGCACAGTTATATATTTATGCATGCGTATATGTACTTTCCGAGATGTAGCAAACGAAGGAAGTGCATGTCAGTTTGCTCTCTTTTCACCTCTTTGTTCAGATTGCAAGGGAACTACAGTTTCTGGATTCCTTTGTCTATTTCTAGCTCACTTCACTAATAAGAGACACTGGTAAAATATTTGAAAGTTTAGTGGAGGGATAAACCCAGGGTATTTCTTCCTCTTTTCTCTATTTATTTTGGCATCTCTAACAATGATTCTGTTTTCTCTGAGGCTTGGGCACCCACTCAGCTCTTTCTTTTATGATCCTAGACCATGGCTAGCCCTGCAGCTAAATGGCCCCACCTTCTGAGCTCCATTACCAGAGTCTAGAAATAGCGGCTTCCTGCTCTTTGTATATGTTTTATTTCTCACATTGCCCCGTTTTCCTTTTCTGCATTTCTATTACGTGGTAACCAATCTCCTGTATTAAATGCTGCTTATTAAAATATCTAGAATTGTTTTTCTTGATAGTCTGTGAATGATAACAGAGTAAAGACTAAAGCATGTCCTCAATCCACCATCTTGAAATGAATATTTAGAAATGTTAATATATTTTAAAAGCACAGTTTTTTTGTTTGTTTTTAAGTAGGCTCCATACCTAGCATGAAGTCCAATGCAGGACTTGCACTCACGACCCTAAGATCAAGACCTGAGCTAAGTTCAAGAGTCAGACACTTAACTGACTGAGCCCCAAGACCACAGTTTAAATGCTATTTAAAATCACGTTGGAAACCATGAACCTCTTCTCTGTTCTGAGTCCAGAAGTCCTTAGCTAAGTAATTTGATACAGCGGTTGGGACTACTCTGGCCTTACATAATTCTCTGTTTTCCAGCGTACCTGCTGCAGTAGTGCCTTAGTGATAATGATTATTATTTATCTAATACCGTTTATTTCAGTCATTATATTTGCAATCTGGTCTAAAGAAATAAACCATTTTCAACCTGCACTGCATCCATTTTGTGTTCAAAAGAATTCTGATGTCAGAGTTCAAATTCACTTCAGTGCAATCATGCTTGACATGAAAGCCATTGCTTCAGCCACCAAGAGCCTTTAGTTATCCACATATTTTAATTGCTTTAGCAAGCACTTTACCTGAGTTTGTTGTCTGTTTAACCCATGAAATCAAAATCCTTGTATTCTCTCTTTGTCCAAAAGAAAATTCCTTCCTTAGATTCTCCTTGTCTCATGGCAGGTAAGGAAGAGACAGTTATCAAGGAGCTCCTTCCTGCTATGCAAGTCATATTTCTCCAAGGCTATTTTCTCTTAAGAATCATGTGCTATATTGTATTAATACTTTGTATAAGAGATTCAAGGGGTACCTGGGTGGCTCATGGTTGAGCATCTGCCTTTGGCTCAGATCATGATCCCAGGGTCCTGGGATTGAGTCCTGAATCGGGCTGCCTGCGGGGAGCCTGCTTCTCCCTCAGCCTATGTCTCTGCCTCTTTCTCTGTGTCTCTCATGAATAAATAAATAAAAACCTTTTTTTAAAAATGTCAAGATTATTCAATAACTAGTTCAGCATGATGTTTTTAGGTGACCTAGAGCCTTTTAGGTGACCTAACTCTTTTTTTCTCATGAATATTTACATTTTTGAACTAAACACAAGAGCTTTAAGTCATCCAGGTGATGGTTTTGTTAACAGGTATTTGTAATGAAAGCTAATCGGTTGTAAAGTGATATCTTACATGCTATGAAGCATAAACATTCATTATAATCAAATATGATAAGTAAAACTTTTCAGTTTGGATCTTTCTTCTCTAAATTCAAAAACAACTTCAGACTTCTTTTAAAGGTACTGAGAAATGGCAGTTTGATAGCCACATAGAAACTTTGAAAAATAGCCTATGACAAAGCAGCTTCCAAACAGAGAGTTTCCCTCTTAGAGTATTAAGCGGTCCATTCCTTCTTTGTCAAATCATGAAGTCACAAAAACGTGTTGGTTTACTTGGTCAAAAAGATTCCACAGGGCTAAACCCCTTGAAAATGGCCAAAGAACTGACAAGAGTCAACAAAAAACAGGCTTAATTGCTGTTCTGGCACTTACAACATATGCTTCTTCATTCTCCCCAATCTCAGCCACTAGCAGTTTCCCACACAGGTCTCAGTGAAGCAAGAGAAGTTGTGTACTTTATCACCGATAGCTGTTATGATGGGGGGGAAAGCCTTACTTTCAAAAGAAGCTAAAAGAAGGCACCATAGGTTATCAATATCTTTATGACCAAGACCCTCTACCAAGGAAGGGGACAATGTATAGCACTTCTGTACTGATTTATTTGCCCTTCTCCTTCTCTCCATATGGAAGTACCATTTTTAAGTAATCACCACAAATATGTGAAGGGCCAAACTGGCAGGCTGTGTAAGTACTTATGCTTCAGAAAACTCTTATTCATGGCAAGACTGGCTTCCGCAGGGATGGCCCATGTGGGCACATTCAGCATTGGCCTTTAGTCCCGGCTCACTCCTTCCTGCCTGAATTTCTGCACCACATATGCTTTAATCATTCCAGCCCACTGACTCATTGAAAAATAAACACTGAGGTGATAATTAATTAGAAAGGCTGCATATTCCTCTCATACAACAAGTTAAGTGTTTCTTCCTGCCAGAAATTGGCTTTCAGGAAAGGAGGTGTGTAATGTCCTTATGTTTTGTGTTTACATTGGTTCATTTTTCATCAGATTCTCCAAGCTTTGATACCTGTGGCTTAATATTCATAACATTTTGCTTGGATTTTCAACTTTGTTCAAAACCCATATAACTTCCACAACCAGTTGAGACAAACCAGATGAAAGATTTCAACCACATCCACTCACCAAACCAATTTGTTGCTGTTTTCTTAGGTTTCTGATTCCCCATCTGTGTGGCTTGGTTCGTGTGAGGCCTGATTTAGAAATGGGTGGGAAAATATTGCCTAACTGAAGGAGTGTTAATCATTTCCACTTAATAGATGGAACGTTTTTATTGCTACTTTACTGATGGAAGCTTTCCCCCAAGGCAAGAAACAATAACGAAGTCTCGAAAGAATTCTAATGTGTCTGGGAAATAACCATCCCCAAGAAATGTTTCTTGAACACCCTTGTGGGGCCTGGGGGGAGTTGGGCTGGTACTCCTTTAGAAGTAAATCTCAGGTTAGGAAAAACTAAGCACTGAACTTGCACTCAGAGGTTCTAGGTTCCAGTTCTGGTCTGCCATTTATCAGCTGTGACCCTGGAGAAGAACAGTCATCATGTACCAAACATCTCAAATTTGCCGAGGATTTTACATTCATTTCTAAACAAGTCAATTGGTATAGCAATTACTAAACTTTCATTTTATAGATTAAAACACAAGAGGGCACAGAGAGGCTCAATGACCTACTCAAGTACCAACTCAAGTACTCATGTACTTACAGCAAGCTTGCGCCTTCTGAGCCAGGAACTCGCCCCCGGGTTTTCTTTTTCAGACTCCAAAGCCTACTGCCATTCCACTATAGTATGACAAGTAATTTTCCTTTTCTGGGTTTTAGTTTTGATTTATTTTAATCTGAAAAACAAGATGATTGGGCAAAACCTTAAAAAACTCCTTTGAACTTGGATACCCTGTGATCCTATAATTGAGCCTAAGCCTTAAACTTGTAGAGATTATAGTTTGGTTCAGTTCAGCCCAAACAATACACATATTTATAAAATAAAGTTGAGCAGCATTGGGTAGGAGGTCGTATGAGATTAAGGGTCTGGAATTAATCTGGGGAAGCTTCCGGCCTAAAGAGTTTTCATCTGGTAGAGGCAGGAAGACACGATGAAGGGTGGCAGATGGGAGGAGGCCAGCTCCAGGCTCAGAGGGTCTCTAGGAAAACACTGTCGGGGAGGATTCAAAGTGAGAGACCATTAGCAGGTCTGGCTGGCTGAATGACAGGCTCTGTGGATCAAGGCACCCGTGCTGAGGAAAATGAAAATGGACCCTTCCCTCCATGGGAATTCAATAAGCATTATTGACTGGCTGAGGTGAACTGAACTCAAGAATTGCTTTGAAGCCCACAGTTACAAGCTATAATTGAGAAACTGTCAAGAAATTCAAATTCATGGAAAACCAAGAAAGAATAACGTTTCCACGTTTCAGAGCTTGCCAAAATATAAAGTTTCCTTTCTGCTGTTAATTTCCTCCCTCTTCTAATTCATTTTGTAAAACTTTTCCATCAAGCAGAAGTCTATTTTGTAACTACGCGTAATTAATATTTAGTATCTTGCTTTTCAGAATCTTCAAAATGTTAGCAAATGTTAACAGTTGTAACTTTTCTAGTATCTTGCGGTGTAGGGGGGACTAGTCATAAATAATACTCTATTCCTGCCTTGATAAGCAGTAACACTATTAAGAAAGGAACTCCAATATCCATAGGGTCACTAACTACAAAATAATCATAAATAGATTTAGAGATTCAGACTGGGAGCCATAGCTGTCCTCTTCATAGTATTTCTAGATCTCTTCCTCTAACACAGTATTAATGACTTATTCCTAAGAGTGGCCTGAAAGATGCAATCTTTAAACCTGTAAAAAACAATCACTATATGCCTGGCACCTTTTGCCAGTCACTTTACTCGCGGTATCTTTAATCCTCAAAGCAATTCTTTAAGATAGAGGAAATTTCAGGACAGAGTGGTTCAGTAACGCCCAAGGTGGCAAAGCCAGGGTTGCAACACCTCAATCCCTTGCTCTTTCCACTCTGCCCTCTGCATTTCACAAAAGACACTTGGGGACCAACAGGTATCTGTGCTTGTCCACTAACAAAAGTTATTATTTCAGAATATCTTTAGACTAGTCCTTTACAGAATCACATGAGATGTGCCAGAGCTCAGCCACTCATAAATATTTCCCTCAACTGTGGCCTGGAAGGGAATTTTCAATTTTGAAGTTAATGGATAAAGCTTTAAGAAAGGAAAATCAGTGTGAAGGTTTATCAGAAAGTTAAACTTCCTTTTTAAATGGACCTCTCTGTTAAAAAATAAAGGCAAGCCTTAGGATGAGTGAAGTCCTCCTAGATTCTCACACAGATTAATAATTGCCTCACAAAAAGGGCACAGCATGTAGGTACTAAATTGCTCCCAGGGAATTCTATTTCTACCAAAGATAAACAATGACGTGGAGCAGCACAAAAATCAAATCTATCTGCATTTAAGCATATATGCTTATGCAAACATAAATGGGTATATTTATAATATAGCATATAGTATATTATTATATGAATATATTAGATTGTTTTCTTATGATGATTTTTTCATTAATAAAATTCATTCACAATTTGACTTTCTAAGGAAAACCCAGTGATTGACAATCCTCTAGGACACCCAGGTTAAGTAGGTCTAAATACTAATTTACTCTTCTCAAAAAAATCCATAAATAAACATCATAAGAAATTCACAGAGCGTATTTGTCAGTTAATTCATCTTAAATAAAGGAATAAGAGTTCTCAGAAATCACAATAATGTTCAGAATAGGGTTCATTTCATAAAAGAAAAACTTACAGATGCTGTGGGAAAGGTAAACAGCAACCAAAGCTAAGAAAACAGCTAGCTGCATCCTAGGAGGAAATTGGGAGAACATGGAGAACAATCTTGATCTCCTAATTTTGATTCCATTACAATTCATTAGATATTTTCACATTTTGAATCTGTGAGTTTCTGAAAGTTGCATCCTTGTTTTTTAAGGCAGAAATGAGGTACAAATACTAGGAAGGAGGAAGAGGTAAACAGATGTGGTTGGCCCATGAATTTAGGGCTAACTAGAATTTTTTTAAGTCAAAACAAATGTGTAAGCTAAGAAATATTTGGTAATTTTGGTAAATGCCACCAACCTGACTATCCCTACAGGCACTCAAAAGGCCTCAGCCACAAAATTGCCATGAAAGTGTTGGGTATTTGGAGATTGAGTAGCCTTAGTCAGCATGTAGTATTTGGATCAATAACACCCCCAAAATAACACCCCAAAAGTAGTCAATAGGCTTCTTGTTGTTTATATCAGAATTTTTTCTTATCCACGCCCTTGCTCTAACTACTAAAATAGTAAGTCTTTTATTCAAGGTAGATAACAGCCATTGTTTTATTGATTTCATGTCTTTATGATTAATATGTATCCTTTTTCTATGGTACCACTAATAAACTTGGCATGTTCCTTTTTTGTAAATTCTTGAAAGAAGATAACCTACAATAAAGATACTTTTTAAATTTTTGAGATGTACATGGACTCTTTTTCAGTCCTTTCCTATGTAATTCTTTCTTTTCCTTGCTTTTCTAAAAAACATGAGACAAAATTAACACTCCAGAGGATTTTTTTTTTCAAATTCCAAATTTAGTTAGAAAACGTTACTCAGTAATTCAATATCATTTTAAAGCCACTTTCCTGGGAATCCCTGGGTGGCTCAGTGGTCTAGCACCTGACTTCGGCCCAGGGTGTGATCCTGGGGTCCCAGGATGGAGTCCCATGTTGGGCTCCTTGCATGGAACCTGCTTCTCCCTCTGCCTGTGTCTCTACCTCTCTCTCTGTGTCTCTCATGAATAAATAAATAAAATATTAAAAAAAAATAAAGCCACTTTTCTGCAACAGATCAGCAGTATTGGTAAGAGACTTTGAAATTTTCTGGCACATTAAAACCTAACACTTCCAGTCTTTCCTTTCAGGGGAAGAACAATGCCCGTGGAAATGTTTCACTGCAGTTTTATTAAGGAAGCTAGTGATAAATATTATTTTGTATCAACCTAGGAAGGTAACCTATATGCCTTGACCTATTGATTCACTCTCCCAAAAACATATACTGTAAACTCATGTTTTAAATCATATGCTAACAGACTTGCCTAGTCATTGCAATGGATAATCTCTTGAATACAGACCACATTCACAGAAGTAACAGCTATGAGTGCTTGATATCTGAATTATCATTAATCTCATCAGTAGCATTATCTCTGATTACAAAGTAAAAACCAAGCTTTCATATTATGGTACTGAATTAGACATTACTCTACCAAGCCCGATAGACATGATCTCTTCCTGCTATAAGCATCAAAAATAAAACTGATTATATCTTCATGTCACTAACATATAATGTATGTTAATTCCATCAGTGTGATTTCAGTCCTGATTTCTTTCCTTTTTTAAAAATTTTACTTGCATTAAAAAAGAAAACCATATCTGGGGGCATCACAATGCCAGATTTTAGGTTGTACTACAAAGCTGTGGTCATCAAGACAGTGTGGTACTGGCACAAAAACAGATCAATGGAACAGAATAGAGAACCCAGAAGTGGACCCTGAACTTTATGGTCAACTAATATTCGATAAAGGAGGAAAGACTATCCACTGGAAGAAAGACAGCCTCTTCAATAAATGGTGCTGGGAAAATTGGACGTCCACATGCAGAAGAATGAAACTAGACCACTCTCTTGCACCATACACAAAGATAAACTCAAAATAGATGAAAGATCTAAATGTGAGACAAGAGTCCATCAAAATCCTAGAGGAGTACACAGGCAACACCCTTTTTGAACTCAGCCACAGTAACTTCTTGCAAGATACATCCACGAAAGCAAAAGAAACAAAAGCAAAAATGAACTATCGGGATTTCATCAAGATAAGAAGCTTTTGCACAGCAAAGGATACAGTCAACAAAACTAAAAGACAACCTACAGAATGGGAGAAGATATTTGCAAATAACGTATCAGATAAAGGGCTAGTTTCCAAGATCTATAAAGAACTTATTAAACTCAACACCAAAGAAACAAACAATCCAATCATGAAATGGGCAAAAGACATGAACAGAAATCTCACAGAGGAAGACATAGACATGGCCAACATGCACATGAGAAAATGCTCCGCATCACTTGCCATCAGGGAAATACAAATCCAAACCACAATGAGATACCACCTCACACCAGTGAGGATGGAGTAAATTAACAAGGCAGGAAACCACAAATGTTGGAGAGGATGCGGAGAAAAGGGAACCCTCTTACACTGTTGGTGGGAATGTGAACTGGTGCAGCCACTCTGGAAAACTGTGTGGAGGTTCCTCAAAGAGTTAAAAATAGACCTACCCTACGACCCAGCAATTGCACTGCTGGGGATTTAGCCCAAAGATTCAGATGCAATGAAACGCCGGGACACCTGCACCCCGATGTTTATAGCAGCAATGTCCACAATAGCCAAGCTGTGGAAGGAACCTCGGTGTCCATCGAAAGATGAATGGATAAAGAAGATGTGGTTTATGTATACAATGGAATATTCCTCAGCCATTAGAAATGACAAATACCCACCCAGTTACTTCAACGTGGATGGAACTGGAGAGTATTATGCTGAGTGAAGTAAGTCAGTCGGAGAAGGACAAACAGTGTATGTTCTCATTCATTTGGGGAATATAAATAATAGTGAAAGGGAATATAAGGGAAGGGAGAAGAAATGTGTGGGAAATATCAGAAAGGGAGACAGAACATAAAGACTCCTAACTCTGGGAAATGAACTAGGGGTGGTGGAAGGGGAGGAGGGCAGGGGGTGGGGGTGAATGGGTGACGGGCACTGAGGGGGGCATTTGACGGGATGAGCACTGGGTGTTATTCTGTATGTTGGTAAATTGAACACCAATAAAAAATAAATTTATTAAAAAAAACCTTTTACTTCCAGTGTAGTTA
This sequence comes from Canis lupus dingo, assembly GCF_003254725.2. Classification (NCBI taxonomy): domain Eukaryota; kingdom Metazoa; phylum Chordata; class Mammalia; order Carnivora; family Canidae; genus Canis; species Canis lupus. The sequence goes on along the minus strand of NC_064245.1, from coordinate 24,534,639 downwards.
ACAGTTATATTAGCTTCGTGTATACAATATAGTGATTCAACAGTTCTATACACTGAATAGTATCATGATGACTGTATTCTTAATCTCCTTCATCTAATTCAGCCATCTCCCCCAATCACCTCTGCTCTGGTAACCATCTATTTGCTTTCTATAGTTTTATTCCCCCCCCCCTTGTTCATTTGTTTTGTTTCTTACATTTCACATAAGAGTGAAATAATATGGCATTTGTCTTTTTCTGAGAGGCTCATTTTGCTTAGCATTATACTCTTTAGATCTATTCATGTTGTTGCAAATAACAAGATTTCATTTTTTCTTATGAGGTAGTATCTTTCTTTATCTGTTCATCAGTGGATGGATGCATGGGCTGCTTCTATAATTTGGCTATTGTAAATAGTGCTACAGTAAACATCCAGGTGCACATGTCTCTTTGAATTAGTATTCATGGTTTTGGGGAGTAAATACCCAGCAATGTGACTTTTTGTTTTATACTAATGCAGAATAGAAATCAAGACTTAATCAGGAAACAGCAAGTGTTGGTGAGGATGTGGGAAAAAAAGGAACTATCATGCTCTGTTGGGAGGACTGGAACCTGGCGAGGCCACTGTGGAAGACAGTATGGAGGGTCCTCAAAAAATTAAAAATAGAGCTACTTGATGACTTAGTAATCACACTGTGATCATCAAGCCATTGTGGTACTGGCATAAAAACAGACACATAGATCAATGGGGCAGAATAGAGAACCCAAAAATGGGCCCTCAACTCTATGGTCAACTCATCTTTGGCAAAGCAGGAAAGAATATCCAATAGAAAAAAGACAGTCTCTTCAACAAATGGTGTTGGGAAAATTGGACAGCCACATGAAGAAGAATGAAACAACTATTTCTTCACACCATACGCAAAAATCAACTCAAAATAGATGAAAGACCTAAATGTGAGGCAGGAATCCATCACAATCATAGAGGAGAACACAGGCAATAACCTCTGTTACTTCAGCCACAACAAATTCTTGCTAGACACATATCCAAAGGCAAGGGAAACAAAAGCAAAAATGAACTATTGAGATGTCATCAAGATAAAAGCTTTTGGACGGCAAAGGAAACAGTTGATAAAACCAAAAGACAACCTACAGAATGGGAGAAGATATTTGCAAATGTCTTATCGGATAAGGAGCTAGTATCCAAAATCTATAAAGAATTTATCAAACTTTTCACCCAAAGAACAAATAATCCAGTCAAGAAATGGGCAGAAGACATGAACAGACATTTCTCCAAAGAAGACAAACAAATGGCCAACAGACGCATGAAATATGCTTGTCATCACTCAGCAGCAGGGAACTGCAATCAAAACCACAAAGAGATACCATCTCACACTGGTAAGAATGGCTAAAATTAACAAGACAGGAAACCATATATGTTGACAAGGATGCAGAGAAGAGGGACCCTCTTATACTGTTGGTGGGAATGCAAACTGATGCAGCCACTCTGGAAAACAGTAGGGAGCTTCCTCAAAAAGGTAAAAATAGAGCTACCCTAGACCCAGCAATTGCAATGTAGGTATTTACCCCAAAGATACAAATGTGGTGATCCAAAGGGGTAACTACACCCCAATATTTATAGCAACAATATCCAGAATAGCCAAACTATGGAAGGAGCCCAATGTCCATTGATAGATAAATGGATAAAGAAGATGAGATAGATAGATGAGATAGATAGATAGATAGATAGATAGATAGATAGATAGATATACAGATATAGATAATGGAATATTACTTGCCATTTGCAACGACATGGATGGAATTTGAGGATATTGTGCTAAGCAAAATAAGTCAGTCAGAGAAGGATAATTATCATATGATTTAACTCATATGTGGAATTTAAGAAAGAAAACAGAGAAGCATAGTAGAAGGGAGGGAAAAAGAAAACAAGATGAAATCAGAGAGGGAGACAAATCATAAGAGGCTCTTAATCCTAGAAAACAAACTGAGGGTTGCTGGAGGGGAGGGGTATGAAGGGATGGGGGAACTGGGTGATGGGCATTAAGGAGGGCACATGTTGTAATGAGCACTGGGTGTTATATACAACTGATGAATCACTGAACTCTACCTTTGAAACTATAATACACTGTAAATTGATTAACTGAATTCAAATAAAATAATTGATAAGGACTGTAGGCTTTCATAGAGAGGTGAAACAAACAGAAAGAAGTGAAAGTATGCTGTAAATTTTAGGAGATTTGGGTCAAGTTTTACTAATACTTCAAAAACAAAAAGGACTCCAAATGGATATATATTACATTACAAAGGTTTTTCCAGACCTTTCTGGATGTAGCATAGTGAGGTTCTCAAGCATAATAGCCTCATACATGGAAGACTGTCTCTTGAGAGACAATATTCATTGCTGTTTGCCTTAGAGGAAAAGTTTGTATTAACCTTTTCTACTGAATGTTTTTATATCACAGACTTCTCTCTTATGCATATAATTCTGGATATTTTTCTCATAGCTGAGTTGGCTATGGATAAATAAAAGTATTTCAAGTGACCTTTTATGCACAGGTTTCAAAATAATGTACCTCTCTCAAAAGGTTTAAAACTTGCCACGAATTATGTATCTTAAATGTGTAAAGGTGAAGTAAATAATAGTCTTTATGCTATACCACATGACAGTCTTACTTTAACTGAAAAATAGGTATTTGTCACCCTTTTTTATTTATATGGGAAAATCAGTCTTGAATTAAGCATATTATTCAAGGTGACCAGGAATGCTTCTTTGGCATAGACAATGATTTAAAAAAACTGAAAAAGCATCATAGAGTAGCTGGCATGAGTTACAGAACTTGAATGATGGGACTGTGTAGGCAGAAATGAGGAGGTATCCTTTCAGAAGGAGAGAAGGAAGATATGAAGACAAGAAATCATAGTATATCTGATGAAGAGCCAATGGTCCCATTCATCTGAAGGGTGAGGTACAGAAGTCAACTTTAGGATCCCGCACTTGGCGTAAGTATTGACATTCTCATGATAGAACAGCAGTTTGCTCCTGCAATGAGCTTTTTATGTGCTGAGCATTGACAAGTGGAAACCAAAAAGGGAGAAGCTAGAGGATGCCAAGTGTTGACTACCACGGGCAAATGGGTGTGATTGGCACCCATTCACAATATATGACTGTTGCCAGGCCTCTCCATCCACTTATTGGCTCTGACAATTCTCTACCATTTCTTCCTTCTCTCCACCTGTGTAGGAGGGACCTGCCTTGTCAGCTCCATTTTTGGGTTCTAACAGTCAAGAATGAAAAATGAAAAGATGCTCAATATCACTCATCACCAGAGAAATACAAATCAAAACTATGATGAGAGACCACCTCACACTTGTCAGAATGGCTAAGATTAAGAAGACAGGAAACCACACATGGTGGCAAGCATGCAGAGAAAGGGGGGCCCTCTTACACTATTGGTGGGAATGGAAACTGGTGCAGCCACTCTGGAAAACAGTAAGGAGTTTCCTCACAAAGTTAAAAATTGAACCACCTATGACCCAGCAATTGCACTATTAGGTATTTATCCAAAGGATACCAAAATACAGATTTGAAGGGGCACATGCACCCTGATGTTTACAGCAGCATTATGAACAATAGCCAAATTATGGAAAGAACCCAAATGTCCATCAACTGATAAATAGATAAAGAAGAGGTGGTGTGTGTGCACACACACACACACACACACACTGGCATATTACTTAGCCATTAAATAGAATGAAATCTTGCCGTTTGCAATGATGTGTATAGAGCTAGAGTGTATTATGCTAAGCAAAATAAGTCAGTCAGAAAAAGACAAATGCCATATGATTTCACTCATGTGTAACTTAAGAAATGAAATGGATGAATATAGAGGGGGAAAAGAGAGAAAGACAAACCATTTAACAGTCTCTTAAGCATAGAACAAACTGAGGGTTGTTGGAGGGGAGGTAGGTGGGGACATGGATTAAACTGGTGATGGGTGTTAAGGAGGGCACTTGTTGAGATAAAGCATTAGGTGTTATATGTAACTGATGAAATACTAAATTCTACTCCTGAAACCATTATTATACCATATGTAACTAACTAAAATTTAATTAAAAATTGAAACAAAATGAAAAGAAAAAAAGAATGAAAAATAGAACAAAAACAAAAAAAACCAAAATACAGAGGCAAAAAAAAAGGCCTGTGCCATTGTTATTAGAATGTAATGAAAAAAAAAAAAAAAGAATGTAATGGATTGCAACAATCTTCAGAAAAATCCAATACACAAGCTGAAAGCAACTTTCTTTTTTCTTCCTCTCTTTCTCTCTTTCTTTTTATAATTCCATAACAAAGTTAGATAATCAGAACCAGAAATTTAAGGACTATTCTGTGTAGAGGATAACTCAGTAACATTGTAATTTGGACATAAGTATAATTTATATTCATTGATTAGTGGGATCAGAGCCTTTATTGTAGCCATAAATGACAAACTAGGGAAATTTTGCTTAATTAGACCAGGGCTAGGGAAACTTTTAGAACTCCTGAACAAGGTGGTGATGTGATTAGTATTCTTCTCTAGAAGAATCATCTAATAGCTCTATTTATATAAATGAGAGAGGGAAAAAAAGAAGACAAGTGAAATCAGATAAGAGACATTGCAATATGCCAGGTGAAAGGTAATGAGGAGTTGTACTAAAAGATGAGAATGAGGACAGATAAGAGAAGATGCCAAGGTATTTGGAAAGCAAAATCAACAGAACCATTATGAGAAGCAAAGGAAAAGAGCTGACAGTTTGATGTTTGAGGTCTCAGGAACAGAAAGAATGGAAGTGCCATTAACAGAAGACAAGATGCCAGAGTATGACTTCAGGGTAGAGATAATAAGTTCAATTTCACATGAGTTGTTTTCAATATGCAGGTGGAACATCTGGGTTGTCACATGTTCAACTGGAAATGTAAGCTCTAAGAAGAAAAGTCTGCACCAGTCCTGCTCACCTTGGTATCTCTGAAGCCCAGCATATAATAGGTGATCAACAAACACAGCTAAATGAATGAAAAGTAATGTAAATCTATTCAATTCTCTGAATTCTTATATTATTGCAGCTATTTTCTGCTTCTTTCTCTTTATTTATAGATTCTTAGTTTTACATATATATCTTGGATCACCATGGCTCCATTCTTGGTATACATTAAGCTCTCAATACATGTTTGTTGAATTGGTAAGTTAGGGGATATCAATTTTTAGTTTATAACCCTAGCCACCATCTTCATCTCCTTTTCCTTGTATTCAAGTAAGATATAGCTCACAAAATGTCATTTTAACATAAATAAATAAAAACACATATCTATAAAATTTATTTTAAAGAAAGGGTAACAGGAATATATAATGGGTTTTTCCCATTACTTTGGGAATATCTATAGGTGTTTCAACGTTTGGCAATTCTGTTTGGGCTAACAGCGTCCCTGCAGTTGTCAAAAATTATATTTCCTTTCAACTACAAAAAGCATGGAAAAGACCTCTGGGTCACAACTTGGAAATGACTGTTTAAAAGGTAAAACATTTTTTTTTTAAAGGTAAAACATTTTTAAATTTCATGAAGGGTTGGCGTTCCCCATACTCAGAGGTTAACACTTTTAAAAGCAGACTCACTTCTGTCCCCCACACAAGGTTTCAGAGCAAAGACAGACCGCAAAACTGAGTATCTCCCAAGGCTTCTGTGATACAAACTCTTCCCAGGGCCCTCTCTCCACCCCTACAGTGTGGAGGGTCTTCATAAGGAACACAGCGTTTCCATTTGCCACAAATTTTTAGCCCATATTCTATGCTTGACAATATACGAACATCGTAAACAGACAGTCCCCAACTTCTGATGGTTCAACTTAACAATCTTTTTGCTTTATGATGGTGTGAAAGTGACATTCAGTAGAAACCATACTTAGAGTTCTGAATTTTGGTCTTTTCCCAGGCTAGCAACACGTGTTGCTGTACTCCCTCGTGATGCTGGGCAGGGGCAGCGAGCTGTGGCTCCTAGTTAGCAATCATGAGGGTAACAACAATACAGTTACAACCATTCTGTGCCCATACAACTATTTTCTTTTTCACTTCTGGTGTTCAATAAATTACATGAGATACCCAACACTTTATTATAAAATAAACTTTGTGTTAGATGATTTTGCCTAACTGTAGGGTAATGTAAGTGTTCTAAGCACATTTATGGTAGGCTGGGCTAAGCCATGATATTTGGCAGGTTAGGTGTACTAAATGCATTTTTCACTTATGATATTTTCAATTTACAGTGTATTTACCAGGCTGTAACCCCATTGTAGGCCAAGGAAGATTCATATAATATATTTACACTGAAAATGTCTCTTTTGTCATTATGGTTCATTTACTGGAGACGTTCTTCCCTCATAAGAATGATTTAATAGTAATATATAAAATTAAAAATGTTAGTCTTCAGTGATTTTTCACTCTTTGGGTTAAGATGGCTTTATGAAAGTTAATTTAAAAAAAAAGGGGGGCAACCTTGAAAACAACATCTGGAGTTGAGTTCAGAAATTAGAACCAGATATGCTTCCTTATTCATATTTCAGTTCACATGATTACCCTGCCAGAATGGAGAAAGGGAAAAGCTTTACTAATTTATTTCTGGTTTTGAAGAAATAATAAAAACATTTTAATGATCAAAGTAATGAGTCTTTTTAAAAAAGACTATGGCTATCTTTGAATATGTATAAAGAAATATTAGAATTAGTATAAATTTTAGATATAGCTAGCATTAGTAAAATTCACATTAAAATGATTTGTTTACAGTTCTCCTTAAGTAACAACAGCCAAATAGTATAAACTGCTTATAGATTGATTCTAAAACCAGTTTTCCAAATAATTTACGTTATGGGTTCATAAACAAAAACTGAGAAAGTAAATAACCATTTAATGCAGCCATGTTACAAGCATTAGTACACATCCCATTCAGAATGCCATCATAAAAGAGCAAGTAGAGTTTCTGTTTTCTTAAAACTTCAACAGTGATTCATATTATGAAAAGAATAATTAGAGATATGCCCAGAAACTTTCGGGAAGCTGATTAAAAGAATTCTAAATACCTGGTATTTACAGTTTACTAAGCACTGCGAAGCCCATTTTGTTTTACATTTATAATAGCCCAACACTTATTTTTTCAGGTAACAGATGATAAAATCATAATCTGCAAGTGTAGTATGTTTCATAGTTACTTTCATGAAGCCAGTAAGTTACTAGAACCTAGAACTTCTGTAGCTTAGACTAGAGCTTTTTACTATTATCGCCTGTTATTTTTTTTGCATGATAAAAATCCAAAAAACTTATCTTTAACTGGCTGGTATTTGGGACTTAGATTTTAACTGCACTCAATTCTAGAAAACTCTACCTAAATGAAACATTAGCATTTAAAAATAAATATATTAACATTGCACTTGTAATATCTTTGTAGTGAAGAACCCATTAAATCTGGAACTCATTACTTTGATGGGATACCATTATTAATGGATTTTTCTAATTGGTTGTGCAAATACGGTTTCATTTTCTACTTTTTCAATAATTTTACATGTAAATTTCTCCATAATCTGTCCTCTTAAAGGAATTCTGCAGTTGAAAAAAAAAGAGGTCCTTTGTTCATTTAAGTGTTGAAAGAGAATTAAACTGTCTAATGCATATGCTACATTAGAAAGATTTACTTTCAGCTTTTTGAGAAGGCATCTTTTAAAATCTACATCTCACAAAGGAGAAAACTGAAATATCTTTTCTTTTTTAATATAGGGTTTTCTAGTTTTCATGTCAATTCCAAAGTCTCATTCCAGTACTAGATTATCAGGTGCTCCAAAATAAGCATGAGCCATAGAAGAACTTTTTTTTTTCCTTTTTCTAACCCTCTCCCTGATTAATGAATAGTCAATCCTGTCTCTTTATATGGGATTAGCAACAATAGTGGCAGCGGCAGCAGTAATAACAATAAATGTCTCTCATCATAAAAATTTCATATTACCAGGTGTGAAAAAGCAGTAGCTGGGAAGAGAAAATCACAAAATAATGATAATGCATACCTTCTAGGACACACAGTTTGGCTTACTCCTCAAAACCTAGGACATAAGCAGTGAAAATGTGTATTCTTTCCCTGCTAAAGAAATGGAATAAGGCCTCAGAGAAGGTATATAGAGTATGTAAGGTTCCACGGACAGTAAATAGCAGAATTGTATTAAGAGTCCAGGCACTTAGACTCTACTGCAAATTTGCAGTGGGTTCACTCTACCAAATTCTCTAATTCTGAAGCTACATTCAGTCTGAATAGGCAGGTGAGACGAGTGTGGGCCAGTCTGAAATTCAAGAGCTCTGAATTCCTGTCATCACTACACCTAGCCTGATTTAGTGCTCTCCGGTAGCATGACATCATCGTTGAGTATGGGCTCTAGAGGCATCCAGACCTGGCTGAAGGCCCCAGTCCTCCAATTACTAGCTCAAGGAGCTGCAGCAAGTTAGTTTCTCTAGGCCTCAGTCTCCTCATCTGTCAAACAAAGATTGTTACGAAACTTACGTAAGATTACAAATGTAAAATTCTTGGCCACAATAGAAGTATTGCATAAATCATTGCTCCTAGCATTTCACACTATGCTGATTTCTCTTCTCCCAGTAATGCTCAGCAACTGATAATATGTATATCAAATTTTTTTGGAGGGAAGAAAATGAAAACCAATATAGATTTTATCACACATAAAATGCTGGGCACAGGGCAGCCCTGGTGGCCCAGCGGTTTAGCGCCGCCTTCAGCCCAGTGCGTGATCCTGGAGACCCAGGATCAAGTCTTACCTTGGGCTCCCTTCCTGGAGCCTGCTTCTCCCTAAGCCTATGTCTCTGCCTCTCTCTCTCTCTGTCTGTCTGTCTCTCATGAATGAATAAATAAAATCTTTTTTAAAAAAATGCTGGGCACACATAGAAACCTTTCTTCTGGGCACTTACATTCTACTTCTTGGACAACTTGAAATTATTGCAAGGTCCTTGAATGCAGATGTATATGAAGCTTTTCTTTGAACTGGATAAACAATATGTCTAATATAGCTATGAGACTCATTTTTTTATTTCTAAGTTTCCAATTTCATAATAAATAAATTCATATTTTACTAAGGAACTTTACCAAACTCTATTATGAAGTTTCTTGATCAACAAATGTTAATCACTCTAGTTATAGATGAGGTAAGAAAGCCCTGCCTTGTGCAAATATATGACATTATTCAAAAGGGATAGGTATCAATGTTAGCTGTCAAACCTCAACCGACATGAATGTATACATATTTCTAAAATCAAGTGGTCCAATTTGACATTGATATTTTTTTAACATTTTATTTATTCATTCATGAGAGACACAGAGAGAGAGTCAGAGACACAGGCAGAGGGAGAAGCAGGCTCCATGCAGGGAGCCCAACATGGGATCTGATCCCAGGTCTCCAGGATCAGGCCCTGGGCTGAAGGCAGAAGCCCTACCGTTGAACCACACAGGTGTCCCTTGATATTGATTCTTAAATGTTGGAGGATTCCTTCTTATTTGTGGGATGGATCCATTTCCTTGAATGTATCCCAACAACTAAATCAAGGTAATGTTTAATTAAATAATCATCATTAACAATTGATGTCTTGTTTTTTCTTTGTCTCCTTTTAATTTTGTTATCATCCAAAAATGTAGGATTGAAATACAATAGTGGCAAAATAAAGGTCAGAAACTCACTTGTAATTCCAAGGGATTTATTCAAAGATACCCCAAAATGACTTTAACAAAATACTTGTATCCATAAATTCAGCATATTTATGTATCATTTAGCATACCCTCAGTCACAAGTAACAGAAAACTGGAAATGGATGAAACATTAGGGAAATTATTTGCTTACATAACTGGAAATTCAGTGATACAGTAAACTTTGGAGGAAGAATTATCCATTGGTTCTGACTGAATTTCCCTACAGATCTCTCAGCTCTGTCCCACTCAGGATGTGATCCTTGGAATGGAGCAGGATGGCTTCAGAAGATACAAACCCCACAACAAGAAATGACCACAGCCATGAGGAAAAAAAGTAGCTTTCAGAACTTTTTCATAAAAGAGATAAATTCTGAATTCTCCAACATGCTCCTTTTTCTGTGGCTGGTTAAAATAGGGTTGCACGCCCAATTGTATAGCAATGTTGGAGTCAGGAGAGTGGTGGAACTGTGGCCACTCTCTGTCAGTTTTCCCTGGGGTACTTGGCTGCATTATAGAAGGGTGATGAATAAAACAAAATTGGGATTTTCTTGGGGAGGAAAAGTGGAGAACACATACTCCTGTGTAGGCAACCATCAGTGTCCTCTACCTCTTCCAATACCTACTCATTCATTTTTCTAAGACATAGAAACTGAATTTTAAGATCCTAAAACAGCAATACTCCTTCTGATATGCCCTTGGAAGAAAAGTGCAAATGTTTTAAGTATTAAATAAATTGGCTTCAGCTATGAAATTCTTACACTGCTGGCAAACAACCATGTCACATGGCATGGACAAGATTAAACTTTAAGTTTAATGGGTGGGATAAGTCCAAGTATAGTAAAACAGGCCTGTGCAAATATGTTTCATACTCATATAATGGTGGATATTGCCTCTTAAAAATGTAAACCAAAAGATTTCATGCAAACTGATATTAAACAAAATTGATGTTTCTCATGGAAAGCACTCAGCTTTGGGATAGGCAACCAGGAGTGGTATGGCATTAAGATTTCTATAATGCTAGATATTACAGTGATCTACAGATTGATTTCAGCCAGTGATCTGTCCAGAACCCGATAACAAAAAAGAACTTGGCTAGAAATGAGATTTTACTTACAAGAAGATTATATACAACTGGTAATGTTCACCACAATTTTTAAAAAATGAAAAATTAAGATTTTCAGAGCTGTAATGGATCCAAATATAGACTTTCTGGAAATGGCATTTTGGGCCTTGATGACTACATCAAAGTAAGAATTTTCTTTTTAATTTTAGAATTTCTTTTTGTTCACTGACCTATAATTGTTCTTAAAGGGCTTCCCAATCTTTATCCCAAAGAGGCAATTGGGCTTTTCTCTAAAACTAATGTTAGTTTGAAAAATAATTAATTATTTACAGTAAGTGATTATTTAAATATTTATGGAACAGGTACTCTCTGCTCAGAATGAATTATAATATATAAATAATAACTATGCATTATAAGAATTTAAAATCTCCTTGAGGGCATCAATCCAAAAATCAGGGAAGCCCGAGTGGCTCAGCAGTGTAGCGCCTGCCTTCAGCCCAGGGCATGATCCTGGAGTCCCAGGATCGAATCCCACGTCGGGCTCCCTGCATGGAGCCTGCTTCTCCCTCTGCCTGTGTCTCTATGCCTCTCTCTCTCTCTGTGTGTCTCTCATTAATAAATAAATAATTTTTTTTTAAAAATCCAAAAACCATAAGACACAATTAGTAAACAATAAAAGATAGCATTTAATTAGCCTCTATTTCGTGATTTAGGGCATATCAATGTGGAGAAGATCAGAAAATCATGTGCTTCAGAGAAATCGCAGAATCTTTACCGTCACATTAACATCTATTAAACACTCACCATGTACCCAGTATATTTAATGGTATATCATTTAATCTCACAACAACTTTCTAAATTCCGATCATTATCATCAATATTGTACAGACGAAGAAATTGAGGCTTAGAGAGACTAAGTTGAAACGTTAGTGCAAAGTAGGATTAAGCATTGAGCACAAAAAGTCAAATCCTACATGTTGTTTCCTGGAGACCACGCTATTCAGTGTTCCTGGAATCGAACAGACTGGAGTACTTTGCAGACTTGGCAGTCCTTAATCAAGAAGGGCAAAGAAGGGTATTTTAGGAAGGGGCACCACATGAGTGAAGGCATAGTCACTGGAGTGTCCGTGGTATATCCTGGGACCCATAAAGGAGGTGCTCCAATGGAGGCCAAAGTTTAGACAAGGTCAAAGGGGAAGAAAAGATTGCACAAATCCAGTGGAGCTGACCTGTAGAGACTAATAAAAGCACTAAGGAGTTTTACAAAACAATTGCTCAGTAGAAAGTAACTGCTCAAACTCCTCACCTCTCTTTCTCACCCTCGGTTGTATCTTCAAACTCCAGAGGACTTGAAATGAATCACTGGAGACCACCCAACATCTCCCAGACACTTAGATTAAACTGGAAAGTGGAGAAGTGTTCTTAATAGCTGAAAGGTTAATACCTTTCAAATCCCGGGTCAGACTACCCCAGGGAGAAAGCAAGAGACATTCTGGTGACCTGGAAATCCCGCGGCCCCAGGTGACCGCCCAGGGCTGCTCCTGCACATTCCACACATTTTGCAGTCCAGCATTGCCAAGGCAGTTTGAAAGGGAATGCGGGCCCACACCGTGTCAGAGCTAAACTCCTCCTTCTGATTTGAAGTGGAAGTAGCTCCAAAATTGAAATAGTTCCTACGTGCGTTTTTATAAATATGTGAATAATCCCTGGGAGAAAACATAAAACCTAGTTGCTTTGATTGGCTCCAGAAGGACGGTTGGGTGCTTATAGGACATTCAAAGGCAGGAGACACTGTTCCCTACCAGCCCCTGCTACTTTCTCAATTTAGAAGGCTACACATGTTTTGTTATGTACTCGAAAATATCTATGTTGCAAGTGACTGAAGTTTCTAGTGGCCTTTCTGCCTGGGTCACGATGCAGAGCCAGTTAAGCTTTCCCAAAGCACTGTTCCCATCACGTGCTACCCCTAGCCCAAAAACCTTTTGGGGTTGCCTATCACTAATGATACCTAATTTACAAGGTCCACAAGAATTGACTTGCTGATATAATTTATATTTCGCACCACATTTTGAAGTAGGTGACGCCTCACACGACAAGTAGTAAAATGGCATGTAGTGAATTTCAAAGGTTTGTTCGGGGCTACGTGGCCAACTGGTAGCCCTGCTGAGTCCTAAGCATGGAATACCTGCCACTTTCTGTGATATCCTGCTGCCTCTCACACGCTGCTTACTGAATTAAATCAGACTCTTTAGGCTGCTTTTGATCTTTAACCTCCCTTAGGATTTTCTTTTTTCTTTTCTTTTTTCTTTTCTTTTATTTTCTTGTCTTGTCTTGTCTTTTTTTATCATACAAATCCCCCACACCTAACCTTTGTTCTAGGTAAACAACTTCAACACCAGTTCTTGAAATCTCTCTCCTCTTTCTACCACTGTACCTTTTCTTGTGTCTTCCCAACTTCAATCATCATTTACGAAGATCTTCCATGGGGAACCACAGATGGCCCTCTTTAATGCAACTTCCACTGACTCTTCCCATGTTCCAGTGTTTTCCTTCCCAGCACTGTATTTGTACCACTCATAAAATCGCATGTTAATCATAAGTTATTGTTGTATTGGTGGTTGTCCTAACCTGACTGCAAAGCTGTAAACTTTGAGAGCAAAGATCGTAGCTGTCCATGTTCATATTTTCCAAATATCTCAGCAAACTACTTTCCCCTTATTAAAGGCTCAAAAACATTTATTTAATTCGGTTTGTGAATTGATTTTTCTGGGACACCAGAGGTGCATTGTAAGATGAAGTGAACTTTGGAGAGAACCCAGAAACTCATTTTACAGCTGAGATCACAAACTTGTGTTTTGTGTCACTCTCTGAAATCCAGATGTATTTTATTAGCACTGGGCTTGTTTCTTTTTGTGATTTAGTTTTTAGTTTCAGTTACTTGCTGGCTTTTAAAATCAGAAGGTTTCATGTAAAAAAAAAATCTGGATTCCTAGGTTTTCTTGAAAATGGGAAAATCTAGCAACACTGAGGCTGCCCTACCACGTGACAAAGTTGGCTGGAGTGAGTAATACGCCCATTTGCAATGAGGTACAGGCTGTCCTGTGAGCCACAGCCCGGCTCACTGCTGTCCTACACCTGGCTGTATTGATTTGCAATGCCTGAGGGATGCTATACATCTACATTTGCAATTCCTACTAGAAATGTTGATCCTTTTTCCTTCAGGAAAAAACAAAAACAAAAACAAAAACAAACAAAACAAAACAAAACAAAAAACCCTCCTTCTCCTCTTCCCAGAGCTTTATGCCTACTTTAACAATGGCCTGGTGAAGGCAATTTTCTCAATCATCTTTGAAAGAGTGACTCCCCCTCTTTTTTGTAGGAAACCTCAGGCAGAAGTTAAGCCAACTGTTACATTCAGGAATGTTAATGGACATCCAGGGAAATTCTATACACAGGAAAAAAAAAAAAAACTGTCCTTTGAACCACAGGATTTCACATTGAGACATTGCCAGTGAAGTTACCTATGAGTGTCCCACAAGGAGGGAGAGGGGACAAAATACAATGAAGGAGACAGAATGCCATGGCCCAACGGGTCTAAGGAAGGACAACAAGTGCTTTAATTATTTCTGTGACATTTCTACCAAGTTACTTTCTAAAATCTTCAGCTCTCCAGTAAGGGCAAGCCCGTTTTAATTTTCAAAATTTGTGCTGCACAAGCATTCTCACCCATGAATAAGGAAAGATGATGTCCTGTCACTTTCCCTCCCTCTGGAATGACAATAATCACATGAGGACTTTTTAATATGTAGAGACTGTGATCATGTTACCTCCAAGTCTTCCATTCTTCAGGTGAAATACCCATGCTTTCTGGCCAGTAATGCCTTCATAACCACTAGTTCAGTCTTCTCTGGTTTGTTACATTCCATCATGATTTTTGGCACCCCAGACGAGACATGGCATTGCAGATATTGTCTGGTCCAACAAATTAGAGCAGAAATGTATTGAATCACTTCATTACTATAACTGTATTTACTCAGGCTCAAAGTTTAATTAGTCGTTTTGGCAGCTAGAAATCCCTGTTGACTCACATTGTGAGTGCAGTCAACTGGAGCCCCCCACGTTCATCTTAAAGCTCATCTCCATGATCATGTGCTGCCGCAGTTGGATTTTTGGCCTTCACAATTATCCCTGCTAAATTTCATCCTGTTTATATTGGCCTATTATTTCCACTGTCAAAGTCTTTGGGATTTGACTTGAGAGTTCTCCCTTCTTGATTTTTGTCTCTGCACATTTAATGTGTACATGTAGTTAAGTCTTTCCTCCAGGCCACTAGAAAACAAACAGAATGGGAAAAGACCTGACTTACATCTTCCCTCACAGTTTCCAGATTAAAGCTGGTCCCTCAATATTTCTTATAAGAGTAGTCATTTACTCATCACTGATCTACCCAACAGTCATATTAGTGATCTCATCTTGTCTTCAAGATACTATGAACAAAGTGTTGGATTTCTCACATGCACGACATACATACACACAAAAGGGCATTTTCTTTGGGAGAGGACTCATAGCTTCCACTGGGTTTTCAGAAAGTTTCTTGACATAAAAAATATCAAGACCTCTAACTCAGTAAATTATCCTGATATACAGTACGTAAAATAATCCTATTTTTTAGATCTTTAGTGATCCTTATTTATTGAGTTCCTGTTATGTGCCAGGAATGTTCTAGATATTGAGGATACAGTTATGAACAAAATAGACAAGACTCTGTCCTCATGGAGTTTATATTCTAAGAAAGCAGAACACTTGATCACAATCACTGAGATTAGTAAGGAAATAGATATTATGTTTTATAGTGAGAAGTGCTAGGGAACAAAAATTAAGCAGAGCCAGGGAATCTGAAGTATCGGGTGAGAAGACTGTCTCCCTGAGAAGATGACATTCGTACAGTGAAAACCTGTTTTGCACAACATCATCCTCATTAAGAGACCATTTAACCATTTATATAAACTTTGGATTTTACTCTGAATGTGATGAGAAGCCAGTAGAGACCTCAGTGCATAAGAGTGAATGATCTAACTTCTATTTAGTAAGTCTTAGCCATGTTGTTGTGCTGGAGGGGAAGGAGACCAAGGCAAAGCACAGAGACCAGTTAGGAAGCTGTCACAATAATTAATGCGGGGGATGATGATTGATTGCTAGATAGGGTGGTGGGATGGAAGAGATGAGATCTGGCTGGATTCTGAAAAAATACTCAAGATGGAGCCAGTAGGTATTGCTGATGCATTAGAGCAGAGTGTTAGAGAAAGAGAGGAGTAGAGGATGAATCTAAGATTTTTAGGCCTAGTCAATATCTATCTATAGAGTCACTATATATAGAGAATTGTCATTTGTGGTTGTGATGGGAAACACAGGGGGAAAACCATTTTGGTTGAAGGCAGAGAGACGAGAAAGACCACATAGATGCCACTTAGGTTGTTAGATGTGCATAAGGATGTGTAATATTTATAACGATTTGTCTACAAGTATGTAAGGATATGTAATGTGTGTAGATACAGTTGCAGAGAGATGAAGATATGGATATTAGTGTTGACATAGACAAAATACAGAGAAGAGATACAGAAATCTAGCAAGAAATCCAAAAGAGATCAAAAATGTTAAATTAGCTATCCCTAGTTTTTGAGTTCACTGATCATTTTCTTATGTGTTTCCTAACTTATTTATATTAAACATGTCTTAATTTTATGAAGTGTAAAAATATTTCATATCCACAACAGTACTTTCTAAAGCTCACATGTAGGGGATCCCTGGGTGGCTCAGCGGTTTAGTGCCACCTTCAGCCCAGGGCCTGATCCTGGAGATCCGGGATCAAGTTCCCTGTCCGGCTCCCTGCAGGGAGCCTGCTTCTCCCTCTACCAGTGTCCCTACCTCTGTGTGTGTGTGTGTGTGTGTGTGTCTCATGAATAAAGAAATAAAATCTTTAAATAAATAAATAAATAAATAAATCTCACGTGTAACAGAGCTCTGACTTGATTCCTCTTCTTATAGACTCTCTACTTACTGTCTCTCCAGCTGCTGACTCATCAGCTATCAACGGGCTCGCCACTTATGGATACGACGTTCAGGGATTTTAAATCTCAGCTTTACTTGGTCATTATAACCATGCACTACATTTCCAGACCCCCAGGATTTTCATTCCAAGGAGAAATGGCACAATTGTTAGCAGCTGGATCCTCTTTGAAAGCGCAAGCCACACATATTTACTGAGGCTTTGGGGGATTGTAGGAGGAGAGAAACAATTGTCACTTGGGTCCCCTTTCCTGGCAGCACCTCAAAGGTTACCAAGTGAGAACAGCAGTGCCCAGCTGCCCTGAAAAGCCAAAGAAAGAGTGAAATTTAAAACTTGAATTGCCTCTCTCTTCTCATTATGTATTATTTGTCAATCACGGATAAAAAGTGGTTTTTGCCCTCCAGCTGCTAGCCCTGGGGTGCATATATCACTCAGTGGTGCCACTTGCCTGGGGAACAAAAATTGCAAGAAAAAAATCAGTGATTGCACCTTTCTTGTTCTCATTTTTTCCCCCATTTTTAACCCAATGGTTTAAACTAAGAAGACAAATCCCTTTGGGGAAAAAAATGTATACTTTGTTTTTATAGTAATAGACATCTTAGATATTGAAAGAAGGTCTATTAGAACACATAGGAGGAAACTTTTCCCTCTTTGCTATTGGTACCAAAATGTCTGAAATTTAATGGATTGTTGCAGCCTCGTCGTGGAAGGGGGATATTGTATTCCTTTGTACTGGGCCTTGCAAATGAACAATAAAACGCACATTACCACTCCGTATGAAAAGCAGGCCTTTAAAAATAGATTCATTTTGATGTCTGCTTTCAAACTTATTTTACAACATCAAAACACATTGCCTTCATTTGTACATTTTATTCATGTGACATAGAAAGTGCTTTTTAAGTTTCTTTGAGCCCCATTTTAGGACCTAAGTAACTTTTTATTGTACTATGAAGGGAAGAGAAGACAGAGAGCTCAGGTGTGCTTTAAGTTGTTGTAATAAATACACATTAAACCGTATTACACACAACTTTCTGTCTAATGCTTCTAAACAAAGCACCAAGTGTCACCTCCATTATTCAAGCATATTCAAATAGGAATCTCTTTAGCATCTATTTGATTCTAAAGTTCACATCTTTATATTTTATAAAGGAGAAAAATCCCAATAGAAGCAATGCTAAACTTTCTTAAGATTTCGTAAAGCAAAAAAGTTCAGTAAAAGCAGTAGTCATCACAGCTTTTATTCTTTTTTAAGTTAAATACCACTCACAATTCAAAATTGTGGTAAATGGATCCATTGTGCCGGTGAATCAAAATGCTAACATAACTGATAAACTGCAATAAAACATCTTGTTCAGTAAGATAAGACATTTTCTCTCTCAATTTTTTTTCCCCGGAATTCTGTCTAAGAACAGAAGTTGAAGCCAACTGGAAAAATCCAAGAATGGGAGCCCAGGCAAGTCAAATTTTTCCTTTCATGCTCTGATTTACATGGAAATATGGGGTGATCACATCTGTCATAAATTTTATGGAACATAGGTTTGTGTAGTAATGGCAGTCCAATAGATTGAGCCCACCTATTTCTTTAAGCTTCCTATTTTCTGTGGGCAGGATAGACACCCTGCAGTAAGCTCAGGATCAAGTGGAAATAAAAGCAGTGAGAGAGTGCTGGTGGAAGGCACTGGGCTGGCCAGGCTTCTAGTTAAAACTGTTCAATGCCCTGGCATTTCATATGGTTTCCATCTGAAGCTACAAAGGACTGGGGCATGTCTGTCTGTACCCATGAATGCGTGTTTGCAGGCCCCACCACATCGGCTGGTTCTGATTTATGCCTAACTTTCTTCAGGCTCCCTAGAAGTGAACTTTGGTGAACTTCATACAAGTTCAGTGTTCTTAACCAAACCTGAAATTCCAGAAGGCTTGTCTGGGATTCAGTTTCAAAATGAAGACATGTCTTTCCAAGTTACATGTTTCCAATGACTGTTGATTATTTGGCCGTGGAATCTATCATGTTTAATGTTGTACATTCCTGAATAACTAGATAATGTAAGAGACTGGGAACTCAGAGAACCAGCATCATGGAGTGGGTTGGTTGTAGAACACCTAAATTTCAAAGTCTGCCTCATAAAAGGGCTTCCAAATATATAAGGATTCTGTGGTGGTCCTTGGCAACAAGCACCTATTAGCTGCTTTTGACACTCCTCTTTTCTCTTTTTATCTCCTCTCCTTCCCCAACCTACCCAACAAAACTGAAATGAGAAGTCAGCCAAACTGAACGCTTCTCTTGCCTATTGATGCTCTCTGAGCTCCCAACTTAATGCCTTTGTTTTTCTGTCCTTCACCCAGGATATTCCTTTTGCCATATGTCCATACCCTCACTAATCATAAGGCACCATTTATAGCCTCTTCATCCATGGAGCTTTTCCTGACCCCGTCAACCAGATATAATTCCTCCTTTATCTAAACTTCCGTAACCCTGTTGAGTGACATCTTCACAATTGTGTTATACTTAAATCACCACCTATGCTCGACCAAAAGATGCTTGAAGGCAGAACTAATTCATCTTTCTATCACTCAACTGGTAGAAAGATGATAAAGTCATTCAAATGATATTTGTTAAAAGAATAATGAATGAATGAATGAATGAATATGAAGTAGCAAGAGGACTTGAACATAACCCATAAGTACTAATACAAAGGGTCACAGTGAAAGAAAGCATTTAAGGGGGGAAAGAAACTCAAGCTTTTACTGCTCTTGTGTACTGTCTATTTAATGCCAATCTCACCACCACTGTGAACCCCAGAAGGGCAAGCATCTCATTGTCCTCATCCACTGTGACATCCCAGCCTCTTAGCATGTTAATTTGCATATACTATACAAGAAATACTTGCTGGATGAATCATATGTTTAAAAAGCAAAGACTCTGTATACAATGTAAGCCTTTGGGCCAAAAGGGGAAACTTTAGAAACATCAGAAGGAGAAGATAAGATAAATAAAACCAAAAAACCTAAATCATTTTAAGGCAAATCACTAAAAATGGTCTCTCAAGTTCTACTTGTGTGACCTTGTCTGAGCCTCCTTGAGCTTTGAGTTCTCCTATATAATGTCAAGTTGATGGGACAGCCACAAGTGATAATCTGTGTAAACTTAACCACTCTCTCATTAGCCCAGAACAGATTGTAAAAACTGATACTGGCTCTTGAGGGTATCAAGTAGCTCCTAAGCTTGATAAGATCCAAGCCTTTGGAGGAGAGATTAACATCAGACCCAGTGGAGATTTTTAATCATATTAAAACAAGATAACATGTTATCTGAGAGAAAATTAATCCTCACTTCTAGACTGTGTTATTTACGCAACTTGACATGTGAGAATTCTTTTAAATAGTTATCTGGTCCATTTCATTTCATAGGCTTTATTGCCTTGACATCTAAATATCTTCATAAGTATTCAAATGGTTTTTGATTTAAAAATTAACAATTTTATGATTATCTTTTTTCATAAAACAAGTAATATAATCAAACACCTAAAGAAAGTGTATTAATATCATATTTCCAATTAGAACTCTGGGTTTAAAACACCAGGTACTCAAAGTTGACAATATAAACAAATTTGTGTAGTTTCTGCACTTACAAAATTAGCTGGAAGAGATCTACAGAAAATTCCATAGCAGCCTATGCTTATTCATAAATGGATGAAGAAAGGTTGATGCACATTTGAAGGAACTTTGTAAAACAAGTAATTGCTTGTTTAAAAATTCCTCACATTTCCAGACAGTTCGTGTGATTTTTGAAGGCATCATATCCTATTTCAAAATATACGAAAACTATATTTATTTATAGAGCTAGCTATTCACACCTTTTTCTACAAATGACTTTGAATGGAGTCCTCACTCTTTTATGATTTCATAGGAGGGGAAGGGGAAGTTTACCTTTATTTAACAAACTTTATGTATCTTTTTAATGAAAATAAAAGGAATAAATAAAATTATAAGGAAAGAGTTTAAGATATTAGAATACCTCAAATACCTTCAGAAATGTAATAAATATCATGTATATACCAGTTACATAGCCTGGAAACATTTCTCTCTCTCTTTTTTTTTAAGACTTAATTTATTCATGAGAGACAGAGAGAGAGAGGCAGAGACAGAGACAGAGGAAGATGCAGGCTCCCTTAAAGAGTCTGTTGTGGGACTTGATCCCGGGACTCTGGGATCATGCCCTGAGCTGAAGGCAGGTGCTCAACCACTGAGCCACCCAGGCATCCCTGGAAACACATCTCAATCACTAATATTAAATGAGGCAAGCCCTGTCAAAAGCTGTTTCAATCCAGTTACATGCAAATTACTGTTGTTACATTATTACCAAATTATATTCAGTGAATTACCAGTTATTCTTATTTACTTATTATAAAGAAATCTAGGCTTGAAAGATTCTTTATAACCTGGCTTTTGACTGTTTATAATTGTAGTTATAATAGCAATCAAGTCCTGATAAAATCATTTAAAGTATATTAATATTTCTTGGTTAAACTAGAGATTCACACCATCAGGCACTGAAAGTTAAGAGTATAAACAAATTCATTTAGTTCTGCCATTTATTTTATTTTAAAATGTTCTGTAATTCTTCTATTTTGTGTGTGATATGCATTCTAGCAAAGTACTCATACGATGAACTCTAATCTCCAAATACAAACTATAATGACTTGTGTAATTGCATTTCTCAGTTGGACTAGTGCAGTAAAATAACTTTAGAATTTTGATTAGGAAAGCATTCATTCAATATTTAGGTAATTTTTAATTTTCCATTTGAAGATGCAAAATGACTATCTCAATAATGAGTTCAAGTTTAACCTTATTTCCAAACCCATAAAGTGGACAGAATAGCCATTCCCCCCTTCTCCCCAACTCCATATGACATAAGAGAAATTTGAGATTCAGAGAATCTAGGTTCCTCAAGATCATACAGTTGGTAAGAAGACCCAGAGAGTCAGACAGAAGGGAAAGGGATTTGCCTATAAAAATTAAATGGAACCTTAGTCATTCAGGTCAACCAGAACCACTAGTTTTCCATTTCCTATATTTTTTTCCAAAAACCCCACTTGCTTTCCTATGGGTTATACTAATCTGTTTCTACTTTACTCATATGGTAGCATGTCTTCTATATGGGATCAAATTATTCCAGTCAGACCTCTATTTTCCATTCATCTTGGATTTAAGTATTGGTATCCTTACATAGTTGTGTGGTTTTTTGTTAAGATTGTTAGTCAAAGATCCTGTAAATTTTCCTTCCTTTCAGAATATCCTGTGCCTGAGAGAAATGCAAAGAGCAGAAATAAAATTCAGCCAATTCAAAAACATGTCTTATGAAGAAAATTGCTTTGTGTACTATCACTTAACACATATTCACTTGATTCCTACCATGTATCTGATAATGATCGAAGAAGTCACTCACTACCTAACATAGAACACCTAGAAGAAGCCAATAGATGACTACAGTGTATACAGTTTGTGCTTAATAAGAAGCAAGAAGTTTCGCTTACCTACCCAGGATGGCATAGGTAACACTGAGGGAGTTAGGGAAGAGTAATATAGAAGGCAATAAAAATAGTCATTGAAAGAAGAAAAGGAATCAGCAAAGAAGGCAAGAAGGGAATCCAGGCAGAGAAGAGAGTTGCTCAACTTGGTGTGGCACTTTTAAGGATCCGTCCCCTTCTGGCAGAATAGGATGTGTTCCACAGAGTAGAAATTTGCAGTGCAGGCTCAGTTTTGCTAAACTTTCCTTCGTGAAACATCAGATTTTAACCAGCTTTGTAGGATCTGTTTCCTCCCAGTTGGCTTACTCTGGTAAGAGAGCCAATCAGTCTTACACTTTGACACAAGCTATGGTTTCATCTCTCAGCATATTCATGGAGGATTCCTAAGTTACACCACTGGAGTTCATCCCAAAGTCTAGCACCTTCCAATGAGTCTTAGCTCCTTTAGGCATTTCTCTAACAAGTGTGCCTCATCCTCCCGTGGACAAGGCCTGAAAAACTGGTGGGAAATCACAGAGTATTGTTTTAGGACAGACAACAGTTGAAAATGGCTTAAAAATACAGAGGTTTGGGAAAACGCAGCAAATACTAGAGATAGAAAAATAAAAACAAGAACAAAAACCATAATAAAACTTTGTAAGCATTAGCGGTAACTATCTGTCAGATACCATGTGAAGCATTTTTTGTATTATCTAATTTAATCCTCACAACAATTCTGTAAAGTGGATAATGTTACCATCCCTATTTAACAAAGAACTGACTGAAGTTCAAAGAGGTTGAGTAATTCCCTAAATTCATACAACTGGTAAAAGGAGCAACCATTCTCCCACCCACACTCCACAACCCCCACTCTTAAGTTATATGCCTCCCAAATATAGTTTGGGTTGGCTAGCAAACCCCCATTTTATGCCTCATTAAAAATCTGAACCTGATCCTGATGAGGTGAACCATCAAAGGTTTTTAAGCAGGGCTTTGTTTGGACTTGAAGTTTAGAAAGACCATTTTGGGGGTATAGGATGGAATGGAGAGAATGGAGAGAGTTCAAAGACCATTGCTTGACCCCATTATTAGAAGATGAGGGCCTCAACTTGTGTGGTGGTAGTGGCAAAAGGAGAAGACAAGAGTATTTGAAAAGTACTTCACCATGCCTGTGGATGAGGAAGGTGAGATGGAAAAGATTCCAAAGTCTCTGGCATGCCTGGCTGTTGGCAGCTGCCAACAGTATCAGCAAAGTGAGGGAGGGAATGAAAGATGGGATGGTTTAAGAGTTGTATTTCAGCCCACCACAAGACACAATTTCCACTGTGACTAAGCTCATTTGTGTCCAGATTATTCTTCCAAGTCAATTTTATACCTGATTTTTTTTTTTAAGTAACCTTCTTAGGGGCACCTGGGTGGCTCAGTTGGTTAAGCATCCCACTCTTGATTTTGGGTCAGGTCATGATCTCAGAGTGCTGAGATCTCCCGGCATGGGGCTACACACTCAGTGGGGAAACTCCTTGAGTATTTTCTGTCTCCCTCTGGCCCTCCTCTCCACCTCTCTCGCAAATAAATAAATAAATCCTAAAAAAAAAAAAAAAAAAAAAAAGAAAAAGAAAGAAAAAAGAAAGAAAAAATCAAAGATTGTAAAATACTTGAAGACTAAGAATATTCAAACTGTGAGTTCTGATGAGTTTGTCTTCATACATCTTGCTACTCTATTTTCTAAAATATTTGTAAGCACCACAAAGAGTCTTCCAAATCAGCATCCAGGCCTTACAGGAAAAGAGCCCACCCAGCAGGTTTTTAATTGCCTCTATATTTAACCAGCCAAATAGCCTTGTTATCGTCTCTCTCTCTCTCTCTCTCCGTCTCTCTCTCTCTCTCTTTCTTTTCTTTCTTTCTTTCTTTCTTTCTTTCTTTTTTATTTATTTATTTTTTTGTGCCATGACTCATCAGACCACCAGGTTAAAAAGCTCCAGGTCAGCAAGCTAGCAGCCAGAGCACAGAAAGGATAGAGAATGGCTTCTAAAGTCTCTAATTTCAAAAAGCTTTTGCAACTTTATTCTTGCTGTGCAGAAAGCAGCTTTTGAGTGTTTCAATTTATTGAGATAACACAAGGCTGAAACAGTTGAGACTCAGCCTAATATGAAAATGTGAATTGGTTTTCCATGCTAAGAAAAACAAAGCTAGTGACATTTTCTCAGAGCCAAATATTTCATCACATGAACTAAAGCCTCTGTCTTAGTTGTAGGTCATGTGTCAACAAGAGGATTGCTTATTTTTTTAACCGTGTGGCACAGGACCTAACTGCATCATCTATAATACTTTTCTGGAATGAACCAGACAATCAGGACCCTCTCTCTAACACAAATACTGAGGCTAAGTCGAATGGGCAGCTGCTCTGTGTTTCTGAATGGGCTGTTGTAATTTAAATGTCTCATTCCATTGGGAGCTGGGGGAGGTGACATAACACAGAAGAAGCTCGGAAGTGAGAGTGTTTGTGGGGGTGGCTGAACTGTGTGACCTTTAAGGTCTGCCCTCCAATTCTGTCTCTGGTAGTCAATGAGTGTACTTGGGGAGTGTTAGGCACTCAGGACAAGCTTCTTGGGAGGTTTATTTGAAAGGAAAAGAAAAGTTAGTCTGCAAGTAGATGGATATGATGAAAGGTTTTTCTTTACATCATCTTCCACAGAGAGGATTTTTAAGTAGCTCGTTATATTGTGCATGTCTGTTATGCTCTGTATTGTGAGAAAAAAAGGAAGTTCATCTGCTTAAACCAAATCCATACTACAATGGAGGGTGCAACAGGCAGAGATTAAGTTGATTCTAATACTTGGCTTGAATTTAGCTAAGAATATCATTAAGCACTCCCTATGTTCTGTTGTTTTTTTAAAAAAAGTAGAGATAATTAAAGGAAACTTGGAAGCTGTTGTACAAACTGTCATTTCAGTATTGTGGTCAAATTTTCTAATGAAGGGTGGATCTT
Source organism: Canis lupus dingo (assembly GCF_003254725.2). Taxonomy (NCBI): domain Eukaryota; kingdom Metazoa; phylum Chordata; class Mammalia; order Carnivora; family Canidae; genus Canis; species Canis lupus. The sequence goes on along the minus strand of NC_064245.1, from coordinate 24,509,253 downwards.
AATTTTTAGTCTAAGACTTTAATCCTTAAATTACACAGTGAGACAGTTTTTCTGTGTACTAAATGGTATCATTTAGTTAGCATTCAACAACTCTCAATAAAAAATCATATAATTATCTCAATACATGCAGAAAAAGTATCTGACAAGATGATAAGATTCAAAACCCTTTCATGATAAAAACCCTCAACAAACTAGGGACAGAGGAAACTACCCCAACACAATAAAAGTTATTTATGAAAAGCTCATAGCTAACATCATACACAACAGTAAAATGCCAGAAGTTTTTCTTCTAAAATCAGGGACAAGACAAGAATACTCACTATCACCACTTCTATTCAACATAATACTTGGCAGTCTTACCCCAAGATAAATCAGGCAAGAAAAAAAAGGGGACAGGAGGGGGACATTAAGTTGGAAAGGAAGAAATCAAATAGCCTGTATTAGCAGATGATATGATCATCTGATGATACAGAAAACTCCAAAGATTCTACCAAAGAAACTATTTAATAAAGTTGCAGAACACAAAACCAACACAAATTCTACTGTGTTCCTATACACTAGGAATGAACTATCTGAAAAAGAAATAGTAAAATAATTAACAAATTTAATCGAGGAGGTAAAAGATCTGAGCACTGAAAACTATAAAAAACATTGATGAAAAAACTTGAAGAAAACACCATTAAATGGAAAAATATCCTGTATTCTTGCATTGGAAGAATTAATATTTTTAAAATGTCCATACTACACAGGGTGATCTACGGATTCAATATAACTCCTGTCAAATTCTAATGGATTTTTCACAGAAATAGAAAAAACAATCTTAAAATTCATATGGAACCACACAAGACCCTGAACAGCCAAAGCAATCTTGGGCAAGAAGAATAAAGCTGAAGATATCATACTACCTGATTTCAAAATATACTACAAATCTGTAATGCAATATAGTACTGACATAAACACAGACATATATACCAGTGGAATAGAATAAAGATCCCAGAAATAAACCCAAGTATTTATAGTCAACTGATCTCTGACAAAGGGGCTAAGAACCCACAGTGGGGAAAGGATCCTCTCCAATATATAGTATTGGGAAAAATTGATATCTCCAGGCAGAAGAATGAAATTGGACCTCATGCCATATAAAACAATCAACTCAAAACTGACTAAAGACTTAAATGTGAGACCTGAAATTGTAAAACTAGTGAAAGAAAACATAGCAGTAAAAGCTACTTGACATTAGCCTGGGGGATGATTTTTTTTTTTTTTTAAATATAACTCCTAAAGCACAGGCAACAAAATCTAACAAAAATATAGACAAATGGGATTGCATCAAACTAAAAAACTATCAACAGACTAAAGAGACAACCTACAGAATAAGAGAAAATATTTTCAAGCCATCTATCTAATAAGGGGTTAATGTCCAAATATGAAAGGGAATCAAACAGCTCAACTGCAAGAAAACAAATAACCCAATTAAAAAATTAACAAAGAAAAAAAAATTAACAAAGAACGTAATAGACATTTCTCAAAAGTAGTCATACTAGTGGCCAACATATACGAAAGGGTGGTCAAATTACTAATCATCAGGGAAATGCAAACCAAAAGCACTATTAGCTATCATCTCACATCTGTTAGAATGTCTATCATCAAAAAGACACAAGATAACAAATGTTGGTGATGATGTGGAGAAAAAGGAACCCTAGTACACAGTTGGTGGGAATGTAAATTGATACTATGTAAATGTAAATTGCTATGGAAAAACAGTATGGAGGTACCTCCATTTAAAAACAGAATTACCATATGATCCATCAATTGCATTTTTGGTTATATATCCAAAGGAAATTAAATCAGTATATCAAAGAGATACCTGTGCTTCCATGTTTATTGCAGCATTATTTACAGTAGGCAACATATAGAAACAACCTAAGTTCCATCGACAAATAAATGGATAAAGAAAATTGATGCGGTCATGCAGTAAGATATTACTTAGCCTTAAAAAAGAAAGATATCCTATCATTTGCAGCATGGATGGCCCTGGGGACATTATACAAAGTGAAATAAGCCAAACACAGAAAGATGACTACTGTGTGATCTAACTTGTATGTGGAACCTAAAAAAGGTTGAACTATGAGAAACAGAAATTGGGACAGTGCTTACCAGGGGATGAGGGTGGGGGAAATGGGATGTTGGTCAATGGCTATAAAGTTTCAATTATGAAAAATAAATAAGTTCTAGAGATCTAGCATAAAGCATAGTAACTCTACTTAATAATATTGTATTGTGTGCTTGAAATTAGCCAAGAAAGTAGATCTTAATCTTTCTCACACACACACAAAAGGTAATGATGTGAAGTGGTGGGGATATTAACTACTTTTATTTATTGTGGTAATCATTTTACAATGTATATATTTATCAAAACAGCAGGTTGTACCTTAAATATATATAATTTTAGTTTGTCAATTATATCTCAGTAAAACTGAAAAAAATAATAAAAAGAATGCTTAATATACTTCCACTTAAAACTGGTTTGTTGTGTTATACTCCAAGGAGTATGATGCTAAATAAAACTCCTAAGTCATAACACTTAATATTAACTAAATATTCAAGACAGTGTTTTTTACTATGTATTATTAATATTCTTTGAAGAAAACCTGTCAGTATGATCTTTTGGCTGGGCCAAGAGCATTTTATAGATGTTTATTATATTCATTATATTGAGTAGCAGTGTGTACAATAAGTACCTTAGAAATTTTCTAGACTTTAGGCCGCTAATACAAAAGTTAAGAATGTCAATGCTAACATTTATGAAAGATCATGATGAAATTAATAAAGTATTTAAGACCCTGTCTCTGTAAAAGCTTATAAGGTCACTGGGTATAAGGGTCTAATTATCATGGTATAAGGTCATGTTTCATATCCTAGACCTTACCATGAACTCTGAATTTATGTTCACGGTGATATATAGTACTAATTTCAATTCCAAAGGATCTAGAAGTTACTCATATTTAATTGTTTATGTTATATATGGAACCAATGTCTCACCCTCTGTGAGAACTGCCTTGTAAATGTTATGAGCCTGAAATTCCCCCCAAAGGCTATCTCACGTATATCCAAGTGTTCTGTGTTACTTGAATCAAGGTGCCCTATGTACAGCCTTTGAAATGCCACATAGCTTCGTGTGATTTCCGATCACGGGTGGAAGTTTGGAAATGGGAGTTCTTGTCAAATTTGTCCAGTGGACACCTGTAGATATGAGGTCTGGTCCTGTTCTCTTCTTAACTGTTTTTGGACCCACAAATCCAAAACTGCTGGTAGGTTAGAAGCTGAGCACACCCATTCAAACCTTAAGAATTGCTCCTAAAATAATGTTTTGGAAGTAAGTTTGGGAATTTTTTCATGCTTTCATCTAGGACTCTTACATACTAGTGCTGTTTTTTATTTAGTGTGCCCAGAATTGGAAACATTTCTCAAATACTCTGAGGTTGTCTTTGACCATGAGAAGAGAAGCAAGAAACAAAAGAAATGAAACCACTGCCTCCACTAATTTCAAAGACAGAAATGTCCTAACTAGCAGAGAGATTCAGAGACTCAGGCATATCAACCTCCTCCAGCTCCTTCTGGCTCTTGAACAGTCTTAGTTCTTAGGTCCTGGTTTTATTGCTGTTTTTGTCTTTTAAAAACTACTTTTTGGCTTTTGGTTTAGTGTGGTCCTTGTCTTTCATTGCTTAAATAGAATTATTTAAAGAACACGAATTAATGGATCCATGTTCACCTGCAAAGAGATGTATGAAAACCTGTACAGGGTTTCTTACCTCTCACAGCCTATTCTCACATTCATCTATTCCAATGACTTGGACAGGACAGCATGCTTGTCAAATTTTCAAACTCTACATGGTGAAATTGGCATGCCTTTTGTATTTATTCATTAGTTTGCCATTTCAAAAAGTCTATGCAGATGGAATCTCAATTTGATTCCAGTAAAGAAATGATAGGTGCAGATTAGAATATAAATTTCAGTTCTGTATGCAGGACAGCTTTCCACAAATTGATCTCCAAAGATGAAACAGTAAGTAAGCTTCACAAAGAAGTGGGTTTCAGGCAATGAAGATGTTTGCATGGAAGAGAGGAGGGCAAGGAGGTAGAGAGGCTGAGAGAGGATGCATATTAATCCAAATATATTGTCTAGGGAGAGAGAACAATTGAGAACACAGGTTGTGGTTTTTTCAAAATCTTCATTTGGGAGGTTAATGGAACTCCTACATACAGGTATAATACAGGACCATAGGCACACATAGTTGAGCAACTCAGCATTTTTTACATTTTCTTTCAAAAGGTCAGTAAAAATCTGAAGTGGTATAGGCTTAAATCCTTATCTCTGGATTTACCAGCAATGTGTGGTTTACTCCTTCTCAGACCACACACGGACTGAAAACTGAAGGGTTAGTGGGAATATCTGCAGGAGTAAGTACAAGTGGGAGCAAGACGCATGTGAAGTCTGAAGATGCTGCCTGGATATAGACACAGGCCGAAGGATGAGGAGAGCAGCTGGCTGGAGAAAATGCTGGGATGGCCAAATGGAGAGAGTGGGATTACCAAACCAGCGTGAGGAAGGGCTAGAATGAGGTCACTGCTCTCTTGAATTAGAAGCAGAAGCATCAAACCAAGCACCAGCCCTGGTTTGCATTAGTGCTTCCAGAGTTGGGAGGAATGCTTCCCTTTTTCTCTCCGAGACAAGCTCCAGCAGAAGGTTTTGCTGAAATATTCACTTGGTCTATTCCAACTTTACCTTAAGAAATGATCACTCCACGACTTCTTAGGAAAAATGTTTGAATGATTTTGGAATACTGGTGCAGGTAGGGCAAGAAAGGAACAGGATCAAGGATTTAGTAATTGAATAGACTAGAGTGTGATGTTATTCAATGTGAGCTTCTGTTCTTTAAGAACAGAAAAAATTCCTCTTAAATGCTTTTTTGATTATTTGAATATTATGAAACTGCATGGTTATGATAAAGTTAAGAAGCAATACTTAAAAATCTAATTATAATTCAGTTAAGAAATGTTAGGCTGTATACCAGGCACTGTGCTTCTAACAAGTTGTTAAAAACATAATTTTTAAAGATCTTGTAACCTCATAAACACACACTCAAGCCCAATTGTATAATTTTAATCCTTTTTCTATTTTTTGGTAGTCCTTGGGAAAAACACATTTTCTTTACTATTCCACTGAGGTGATTTTTTTTCAGGTGGCATATAATATAATATGATATAATCTAATATTCTAATTGTTTGCCATGTTTCATATTTGACTCACAGAAAAAGATTGTGCGAAGTCTTAATTTGCCTGACTTAGGTACATTTTCTATCTAACACCTGGATTGCCATTGACAAGAATGCCGTGGTAATATTGCACTAGCCCAGATGCTCTTCAAATTTGACAATGTGTAAATGTGTCACTTGGAAAATGTTCAGGAAAATATATTTTGCTCATTTTTCCCACAGGGAAACTGTTTATAAATTACTAATAGTGTTCTATAAAATGTTAAATATCTGGCACTTGGATCTTGTTGTTCTTGTTTGTTTGTTTTTAACCACTCTCCAATAAAAGGAACCAGTGCTCTTTGGAGAAATATTTGATTCTAGGCCTAGGGCAGGAAGAAGACAAAATGATCCTGGCGCATCTTGTGAGGCCAGAAAGTAAGGAGGTTGTCAAAAACAAAACAAAGCAAAATGACAAAGCAAAAGAACCCCAAAACCCACAGTGATAGGGATATGTTAAGAGACACAGGAGTCAGCTGAAAGTGCTCCTGATGGCCCAGCCAAAGCGGAAATGATGTGAGCAACCAAGTAAATAAAGTTCGACTGGATGATAACTGACGTATAATATAAATATCCACAAGATCAGATTGATTTTAAAAACATGACTGGATTAAAAATTAAATTTGGGAAACAGGCAAATATTTCACGGAAAAATAATTCCAAATAATTTATATGCATATTCTGCCCTATGAAGGTGGAACATAGCTCTTATTCTTTTAATTCAAACTACATACAGTGACATCCTTTGCAAGAGTAGAATATGGAAAGGGCACAAAACCATGGCTTTAGAATATAGACATCTGACAAACACCACCTCCACCAGGTGATCAAGGTTAACATCGCAGTCACAAACCATATACCCAGCATGTGATGAGAGTGGCACTTTACCTCTATGCTCTCCCTTCCCAAAACTCATAACCTCAGTCTAATGGTGAAAAAAAAAGAACCAAGCAAATTCCAATTGAGAGCGGAGTTGTTCTACAAAATGTCCAACCAGTACTCCTCCAAACTGCCAACGTTGTTAAAAACAAGAAAAGTCTGAGAAACTGTCACAGCTAAGAGGAGCCTAAGGAGACATGAAGACTAACTGTACTGCAGTATCCTGGAACAGAAAAAGGGAATTAGGTTAAAAGCCAGGAAAATATGAATAAAGCATGAACTGTACTTAATAACCACGTAACGGTGTTGGTTCATTGTGACAGATGTACTATACTAATGTGAGACGTTAATACTTGGGGAAATTGGGAATGAGGCATATGGGAGCTCCCTGAACTATCTTCTAGATTTTTCTATAAACCTAAATCTATTCTAGAACTAGTTTTCTAAAACCTAAAACTTTATTAAAAGAAATCTAAAGAAATCTAAATACGTGATCCTGTCAGTTAGTGGAAACTCAGCTATTCAGTTCACCTTTCAAAGTTGTGAGGTCAAGAAAAGCTCAGTGCCCAAGAATCACTAGATATTGAAGGGACAAATGATTATATGATTCATCATCAAAGAGTGTACTTTGCTACAGGGCTTTTTGAAAAAGGTTTGGTAAAAACCAAAGGTGATCATCTGCTCATAGTTTGGAGCCACATCAATTCCTTCTGGTCCCTCAGGCACCATTACATGTTCCGGTAAAAAGCAGTGGATTAAATCTGCTTTGTCTAATACCCTAGGTATTTATTAGCCCCATGTGACAACCGAGCATCTGAAATGTGGCTGGACTAGGCTGGGATGTGCCGTCAGTACAAAACACTGTATTTTGAAGACTTGATGTCAACAACAACAACAAAAAAATGCAAGATACTTCATTAATAATTTTTAGACTGCTTATATGTTAAAGTGATGTTTTGGGTGTAGGGGGTTAAGTTAAATATATCATTTAACTTAGGTAACCTAGGTAGCTCAGCGGTTTAGCACCTGCCTTTGGCCCAGTGCGTGATCCTGGAGTCCTGGGATCAAGTCCCACGTCGGGCTCCCTGCATGGAGCCTGCTTCTCCCTCTGCCTGTGCCTCTGCCTCTCTCTGTGTGTGTCTTTCATGAATAAATAAATAAAAATCTTTTTTAAAAAAATTTATTTCACTTGTTTCTTTTTATTTATTCCAGTATGGCCAGTAGGAAACTTAAAATTACATATGTGACTCATATTACATCTTTATTGGACAGTGCTGGATTAAATGAATCACAGGAGCCTGGAAGAGTTCATGGATCTCTCAAAAGCAAATAGGGTCCCTTCAACAAAGTGTCAGACTATTGTGGATTCCAGGCCCCCACCACAAATAGCTGGAATTGTGCTGAATTAGGCGATTTTTCTGAGATGACTTTTGCCACTACGTATGACGACCTACAGAGACAACAGGCTTTCTGGATTTTTGTTCTCCATATGTCCTTTAAGATTACACATAAAAAGGAAGGTTGGAGAGCTACTTCTTGAAGGATTTGTCAATGAGAAAATGAAAATGCATAACAAATTATGTGCCACTATATACAGCATGTCTCTTTTAATACCATCTTTCCAATGGGTTTGCCTTTGAGGTAGCATGTAGCTTCTTTCAAATTTCATTTGGAGCAACATTTTTAAAAGCGTGAAAATATTTTAAGACGGTATCCATATTACAGCAAAGTAATTGGTGGAAAAACAAAATGTTAACCTATCAGTTGTTTGGGCTGTAGAGGCTGCCAGACGACCAATACGAACAATTAATAGGAAACGTCTTGTTCACTAAGCTTAAATTTTCTCTTGAAAGATGAGTGACAGATTTCAGTTCCTATGTGGGGAAAATGTGTTTGTGCTTTTTTATTTTGTCCAAAATTTTGACTTTTTAATTATACTTCCTTGAGTTCATTACCTTGGGAAGAAAGAGTAATAAAAGTCAAATGGAATTTTTAGTTTCACATAAACAACACAGGTACATCTGATCATAAAAGTTTCCTAAAGTTTGGAGGCACCCGGGTGGCTCAGTTGACTGTGTCTGCCTTCTGCTCAGCTCCTGATGCCAGGGTCCTGGAATCAAGCCCCACACTGGGCTCTGGGGAGTCTGTTTCCCTCTGTTCTCTCTCTCTCTCTCAAATAAATAAAATCTTTAAAAAAATAGTTTCCCTCTGTTCTCTCTCTTTCCCTCTGTTCTCTCTCTCTCTCTCAAATAAATAAAATCTTTAAAAAAATAGTTCACTAAAAGTTTTATCTTGCTATAAGCAAGATAAATCAATTGTGAATAATTATTATCCTCTGCTGAGGGTCTCTTCAAAGAAAATTATCCAGAAAGAGCTAAAACCCTGTTTTTTTCACTGTTTTGTGAGAACCTTGGGGAAAAGGGTTCAGTGTGGAGTTTATCCCCATTTCAATGGGTTGAACTGAGTGAGAGATGTGGGGAGGAGGCAGTAGAAAGATGTAATTTACTTTATAATGTACAATTTGACTGTTCTCTCAATTCCTTTTACATTGGCATTGGGGGAGATTCATCCTGAAAGTGTGGGCAGTAACCAGGACTAGCAATCTATGTGTGTACAAAAGCAGGGGACAGATGAAAAATCTGAAAAAGGCCTCATTATTTGCAGTCATACAGCCATGCAGGGGGTCCTGGACTGAGGCCCCTAGGTTCTCTCTATGTTCTTTTCTTCCTTGCTTCCTTTACAAAAATCATACTCAGCAGACACACCTCCCTAGTACCAGAAGACCATAGGACACTTAATGTCAGGTTAAAAAACACCTGTTGGCAGGGCACCTGGGTGGCTCAGTGGTTGAGCATCTGCCTTGAGCTCAGGTCATGATCTCTGAGTCCTGGGATCAAGTCCCACATTGGCGTCCCCTCAGGGAGCCTGCTTCTCCCTCTGCCTCTGTCTCTGTATTTCTCATGAATAAATAAATAAATAATCTTAAAGGGAAAAAAAAGCACCTGTTGTCAAAGCACAGGTAGATGGGTGTATGATTTTCTCTAAGCAGAAGGAAGAAAAGCTGCCTCCTCTGTCATTGTAGCCTCTTGTTGAGACCATTCTTCCTCAGCATTATGAGAGCTCTTGTCTGAATGGTGTTACTTTACCTGGAAAGTTCCGTTTGATGAACTCATATACCTGTGCAAAACCCCGCCAAAGTTCTGGAGCAATCACTTTAGGCTCACGGTGGGAGTCTACACAAATTCTTGTGCACAGCAAGAGCAGGAAGTGGGTCTACTGCATTTCAGCCTGTGCAGGACAGATGTGCTCACCATTCCGCCCTGGGCAGAAGCCAGCTCCCTTTGCCCCCTTTATTCCAGCTCTGAAACCCAAGTCCTGTGTTGGGGGCCAGGGGAGAGGCTCAGTGTAGCATGAGGCCAGCCCTGCTGTGCACGGCTGGAGAAGCACATCAGTAATAATTTAGCACTCAGCAGCTGCAAGAGCCGAGGCCCCTGCCAAGTACCAGTCTTTGATTCTCCTCTCTACCAGGCAGTAGCTAGTTCATTCTCTGGGCACCCAGCCACATTTCAGAGAGCAGGACTGGTCAGGGCTGGGACAGCACAGATACACAGCCCCCTTAACAAGCCACTACTATGAACTAGCCTGAACCATTAACAGTGTTAAAGAATTGAGCCATTAGCAACGAAGAGGATACAGGGATGATTTATTTAAAGAATTATAGAGCCAGTGATAAAATATAAAGTTCTAAATAAACACATTATAATAAGCAGAACATGATTTAGAGTACTAGTTTGTAGGGCGGCTTCTAATTGAGACTCAATTTCAAATACATGGATTCTGGAGCTCAGTTGGTTTTCTGATTAAATAAGGAATAAAAAATTCACCATTTCCTGTCAGATCCCAGGGTGTCAGATCCCTGGAGCCAAAGGGGCATCAATCATTCAAACAAGATAATCAATGGATTGGAGCATGTGTGGAATGTAAGGCCTGTGCAACACTGGCAGCCTCACCAGTGTGTAGGAAGGTCCTCAAATTACCTCTACCCAATGTAAAATGTCATTCATGTCCTCCCTAGTTTTTCACCCTCAATCTCATCTAGATCAGGTCTGTGATTTCAACATCAAGTCCTGCTCACCACGGCATTATTGCAGCACTCTGTTTTTATTGGAAATGGCAGCTCTTACCCCCACAGACCCCCCAGGCTTCTGTTGGTGGCAATCTGAGTTTGTGTTTGTTGTAGGCCTAAGGGGTTAAAATTCATTTTGAATAACAGCATGATGGATACAATCCTTCTATTCACTTGCCTCAGGAACAGTTTGATAATTTGCATTTAAAGTCACAGACCCTATTTGGTTTGGAGAGCAGATTTTATTATAATTAGATTTGTTTTGAAGGTACAGGGAAAAACAAAATGGTTATTCAATCGAAATAGAGCTAACATGGTTGTTGCAGAAAAGTTTTTGAGTCCCAAGGATAGGTCCATTGGGTCATTTAAAATAGATGACAAATGCTCTTGCAGTCAAGACTTTTAAAAAAATCTGTGTATATATGTTTTCAAGAAAGAAAGAACCTCAAAGCATCCTGTGGTCTTAATATCTTAGAAGGCCCAAGGGATGCTTGAGCCAATTAATAAAGAGCCCCTGCACTTGGAGTATTTGAGAGCCAACCTTTGCGGTGAACAGAGAACATCAGTTAATCACATATTAAGGATGATTCCTTTGTTCACTGTGTGAAAGTGGTTTCTAGCAGACATTCTTACATTCTCACACACAATACTTATCTCCTTGAAGACAAAGTAACTCAAACAACCAGTGTCCTTTTAAATAGTATTATTATTTCTGTCTCTTAGAAAACAATTTAAGGGCTTTCACTATATTAGTGGGATTCCCCCCCCCCCTTTTTTTTCTACTTTAAAATGATTTTTCTTTCATCTTCTTTTCTTTCTCTCCAGCTACAAAATGTGCTCATTACGGGCCTGTCAGCTATAAAAGGGAGGAGACTCCCTTCTATTTCAGCAGGTATGAATCTTAATAGCTGCTTTCATCTCCAGAGAGTTCACTTCTGCTCTATTTAATAAAACCCAGCACTTCAGTTATCACAGTCATTAGGAGGGAGCAGGGCGGGAAGAAGGAAAGCCTTCATTTATTTAGTGTCATATATAATTGTACTGTTTATTTTCCCAATGGACTCTACAGTTTTCTGTTACCTTTGTTTTGTTTTGTCTTGTTTTGTTTTACTTTCAGAATATTTCTGAAGGAAAGCTCTTCATGATGGAAAATGAAGACTAAGCAGTAACAAAATTAAAAGAAAAGAAAACAAAACAACACAAAAAACCCACTCCTTCAGAAACCAAAGTAGTTCTAGTACCGGGCAATTAGCACAAGTCTTTGCAGGAAATGCCATTCATCTCTAACTAAATCAGATCCCCCTGAAGATCATTGTCACTTTGTTTATTGTCTTTACCCCTCAACTAATGGGAAGCTTATTTGATGAGCCAAGTTTGCCTATGGCACAGCACAAAAGGGATTTATGTTTGATAACTTTAAAGGGACACAAGTCTCTATGGACTGTAGATAGGACAGATAAAGGTTGTAAAATGCATCTTCTTTCTGAAGCTATAGGCAGAAATCCACAATTACACTAGCACATGAAAACCAAGCTCAATTAATTAATTACTTCTAACCAACTATCCCTTGTTTAAGAAACAACAACAAAAAAAAAAACTATATAAGAAGTTGCAATTAGTTAAAAGTACAAAATATGCTGAAAATCATTGGTGTTAGGTCTGTAGAGAAGAGGATTTCAGTAGCTTTCCACTAGGGTCACCCATATCGTTGTCCCCCAGATTTCTGTGAGCTATGTGATAAGCCATTAGCGGATCCTAACTGATAGTAATTTAGATGACTTCAGCAGTGGAATCATATTATCTAAGACCTTTTTAATCAGAAGAAACCCCCAAACCCTGGCTTTTTAGAAATTTTTAACCTAGGGTTGAGAACCTCCTGAATTAATAAGTAAAATTGTTTTTAGGTATGTGCATACTTATAGGAGAAGGATTCTTAGATTTTATCAGCTTTCCTGAGACTGATGACCCAAGGAAATGTAAAAATTATTAATCAAGTTCTTCTTCATCTCTGCAAGAACTTGCTACATAATAAGGCTGTATTTTTTCTAACATTCTAACCTAATCCATCAATTGATGACAGTCTGCATAGAGTCACTAGTATTATGTGACATTGTCCACATATAGCTGTTTCAGTGTATCAAATGAACAGAGTCAGAAACTTTACAACTCAAAGCAAAATTTTCTCTAACTCTAGCGCTTGATCTCCTAGCTCAATTGCTTTATTATATATTACATATTAGAGATCGACATGACAATTTTCTTTCTTTAGGAATCAAAACTGGTTCTCATTGAATATTCCATATATAAGACATAATTAAAAACTAATTTTAAAATCTGTTTTATAGTTTTTCAATGCATTTTAAGGTGTTCACTTACCGACACCGACTAGTGAGTCAGTCTCATGAAGCTTCAATTTATTTATCACAAGATGAGGATAATAATTGTAAGTACTTTGTAGATATATTGTGAGGTTTTAATAAGATCATCAATATAAAGTAAAATGTCTGACACCCTGTAAGTTTGCTAGAAACATCACAATTATTAGTACTGTTATTTTTTAATTTTTTAAAAGATTTTACTTATCTACGTGAGATAGAGAGCAAGTGAATAGGGGGTAGGGGACAGAGGGAGAGGAAGAGGCAGGCTTCCCACTGAGTAGAGAGCTCAGTGCGAGGCTTGATCCTAGGACCCTGAGGTCACTACCTGAGTCTCTGAAGGCAGACACTTAATCAACTGAGCCACCCAGATGCTCCAGTACTGTTATTTTTATTATTATGAAGCTCCATGCCTTCAGCTCTTGCATTAGAAAACACTCTATAGTACCCCTCTTATTGAGGTTGCAACTCTAGGTCTTTTTTATCGTAGCATTCTTCTGTCCTAGGGGTTTTCTAGCTTTTGCCTGCATTAGTCATCTAGATGGCTTATATTACCTGTCACCCCACAGATTACTGGACTCCATTTGCAGAATTTCTGATTTAAAAGTCTGGGGTGGGCCCAGGATAGCGTTTCTCTCTTTTTTTTTTTTTAAGATTTTATTTATTTATTCATGAGAGATACAGAGAGAGAGAGAGAGAGAGAGGCAGAGACATAAGCAGAGGCGGAAGCAAGCTCCATGCAGGGAGCCTGATGTGGGACTCAATTCCGAGACTCCAGGATCATGCTCTGAGCTGAAGGCAGATGCTAACCACTGAGCATCTGACACCCAGGCGTCTCCCCAGGATAGCATTTCTAACAAGTAATTTCAGATGGTAATGTTGCTAGTCAGGGATCATAGTTTGAGCATCAATGTTCTAAAACAGGGTTTGCAAACTTTTTCTAGGAAGCACTAGATAGGAAATATTTCAAAAGCAACTCTGGACAATATGTAGACAAATGAGTGTGGCTGTGTTTTGGTCAAAGTTTATTTATACAAACTGATATTTGAATTTCGTATAATTTTCACATCATGAAATATTTTTTGTATGTTTTGGTTTGTCCATTAAAACATAAAAGCCATTCTTAGCTTACAGGTCATGTAGAAATAGGCTATTGGCCGTTGTTTGTCAATTCCTGCCCTGTGGAGACTCAAGTGCTTCTAACCTGCCCAGTCCGTGGCATAGTCAATCTATCTTCCTCCCTGGCTCAGCCTGAGCCTACTGGTTTACTCACTACCAGTAGGAGTCTCAAGGGCAGCTTGTTGAAGATGCAGGTGAGCCGGCCTATTACTGTCATTCCTAAAAAAATGTCATTCCTGTTATTCTAGCTTTTTAGCTTCAGCTTCAGCCTCTCTTAGCTCACATGTACTTAGCTTACTTCAGTACATGTGAAAGAATCAGATGTCTTTTTAGTACTGATGTCCTTCCTCTGGCAAGTGTACTTTGGAGACTGGAATTTGCTCCACTGGTTGTGGTCCTGTGATTTGGTTTGGTTAGGCTAATCAGGGCATCTGATTTCCTGTGGTCACAGGTGTTGGTTTAGGAATGAGAACAAGGCCTTGTTCAGGCCAATGAAATCTGAAGGAATTTTTGCTAGACAATTACGGGAAAGGTATTTACCTGCTCTTCATCAATAGCTAAGAAAGAGAATTTTCTTTTGTTTGGGGACTGTATACTGAGGGAGCAAATCCTGGAATGGCTGCAGGCATTATTGCTATGATGAAATAAAGTAATAGAAAAAGGTAATAGAAAAAGGTAAGGTAATAGAAAAAGGTAATAGACTCAGGACTATTCAATTATTTTTGTCAATATATTCCCTTTTACTGATAAAAAGATTAAGAGTAGTGTTTCCTCTTACCTGAACCTGTAGTCATCTTTGCAAATGGAATTACTATAATCTAAATTAACTCACTGGAAAAGAAAAGAAGGATCAGGATGTTTATATTCTTGTTTCAGATGGACTAATTATTAACAACCTTTTTGAAATACTCTGGGCCTTCAGGTCAAGTGAGGGGAGTTGATTAGACTAGTGGTTTTTAAACATTTCCTATGAGTGAAGCCCTTTCTTTGAAGTCTTATGCAGAATCCAAAGGATTGCTATCCAAATGGGAGCCCAAAGTTCTGGCTGTTTCCTCTCTTCTGTAAGGAAACTTTTAAAAAATCTATGGCTTTGAGGATTACCCTTTGAAAATAACTGGAAGGGGTCATTGGCAGGCTGGAAATGGACTCCAAAACGTGGGTCTAGTGTTCAAGAAACATGAGTTCCAACCCAAACTCTGAAGCATTCATCATCTATGTGACCATGGATAAGTTACTAAAAGATCTCTGAGCTTCCTTTTTTTTTCATCTATAAGTGAAATAACAAAAGCACCTAATCCTTTGGATGGCTTCCAAGACTAGGAAATAGTGGTGCATGGGAAGTTCCCGGCACAGCACTGGCCACCATGAGTACGCAAATGTTACCGGTGATGAAGTCTCTTACAAAAGTATTTGATTTAAGCAGTCATCAAAAGACGTCATAAGATTTTCTTCCTTCCTCTTTCCTCTGCTGAGACATATTTCACTTAGGCGTTACACCCAGGAGTGAGGAATAAAAGAACAAGTAATTCAATTATTGTTATGACCTTAATTACCACTGATTTAATGAATCTTTGTTGTGGCAGAAAAAAAATGGCTTCTTTCTCTATTATATCAAAAGACTGTTTGAGGAAATAGATGGATTGTCAGGGCAAGCTGGAGGGAATTATAAGCATCCTTGGATTTCCTTTTGTGTATTGGATCTCATTTTCGAAAGATGCCCTATCACTTATCTAGAAACTTCTGAATACTGTGAGAAATCTTCCAAGAACTCTGTCCTCATTAAACACATGAATACACACAACATGCGGGGCAAATAAGCATAATTATGACTAGAGTCATAAGTAGAGTAGATAGCATTTTAGTCATATCTTGTGGAGTTTTCCAGGTTTAAAAGCATCACTTAGACGCTGCTTAACCTCACCCTATCCCTGTCCTAGATGGGAGATGTGAAACACTCAGCCAGCCACTTGTTCTGGGGGATGTTATTAGGAGGGACACAGTGAGCCCTTCCTGGATTCTCTAGTAGGAAATAATACTGTCTAGCTTCTGAACTTCCCTGGTTAATTGGCATGTCCTTAAACCCTGGTTTGCCTCCCCAAAGGAGTGTGTTCAGAATAGTTAATTAATTAATTAATTAATTTTAAAGATCTTATTTATTTATTTGAGAGAGAGAGGCAGAGAAAACATGAGTGGGGGCAGGGACAGAGGAGAGGGAGAAATAGACTCCCTCCTGAGCAGGGAGCCTGACTTAGGGCTAGATCCTAGGACCCTGAGATCATGACCTGAGCTGAAGGCAGATGCTTAATTGACTGAACCACCCAGGCACCCCCTGGAATAGTTATTTTAGTTTTAAACAACAAAAACAAAATTCTGCTAATCTAAGTAAAAACAATTTTTTTTTTTTTTAAAGAAAGAAGAGAGTAGGAAAATTCCTGGAAAGCTTTTGAAGATTTTCATGAGCATTTCCTCAGAACACTACCATTAATGCACCTTACTTCAAGCCTCGCTCTCTCTCCAAACCAGATTTTAAATATCTGGGGGAAAGAATATGATGGTCTACGCTGACCAGGTGTCATCCATACCTGAAAAGATCAGCCCCACGTGGGGCTGTTTTCAGTAAAGCAGGAAAATCAAGTTGGGTTGGCACTCCAAAAGGACCCAGATCAAGAAACATGTGCCAACTACGCATCACTCAAACACACATGATCTCCATGAAAGTGCCAGAGTTGAAGGCAAGAATCTAAGTTCCACAGAAGGAGGAAGTCTATTTTTTTGTTGAATTCAGTCAGACTGATATGTTTTTTTGCTAAGGGAGAATTCAGTAGTAAATGTACATCTGCATTTTGATAGGCCACACCAGATGCCTCATTGCCTTGATGTTCAGCACATTATACCTATTGAGCTAGCAGGAGGATAGGAGCTGTTTAAGATGTTCTTTAGGGACTGGGTGACATTAACAATAGATATTTAGTGACTTCAAGAAGGTCACCCTGGAGACCCTTTCTTATGTAGAGAAATCATTATAACGTATGGTCGCCAATAACAATTGCAACTACTGCTTATTTACAAAATTGACCTGCCCCTGAATCCCTTTTGCCATACCAGCAGCAGTGTAATAACCGGCCCATTTCTAAGCCTATCAGGATTTTCCAGTGAATGATCCTGGAACTTTCTCCAGCAACAAGTGAGGTGGACCTAATTCCAACAGTAGGGGGAGAAGATGCAGAGGAACTCCATTTCCCATGGGAATTTTGATCCCTAAAGTCTCCAGGTGCCACATAGCTGGTAATTCCTATTATTGCCCCAAACAACTAGTGGCTTATTTTGCTTGTCAACTGAGTCCAAAACATTTATTCCTCCAACCTTGCTTTCATACCTGACTTATAAAAAAAGAAGAGCAACAAGGGACAAGGTCCCTTTCCTAGTACACAATCCCATGTACCAGTTATACACCAGCCCAACCATGCCCATCTGAAGGATGTGGAATAAGTAAGTAGTTACCCAGGGCCCAGCTCACCTTTCTACCTCTACATTCTCATCTTCTTCAAGATGCCACTCATGTGAACTTCTGGACTTTCTGCCCAACACAGAGCTGTGCCTAACATCACATTTAGGAAGGTTAAAGAAGTCAAGAGACTAGAGGTAGAATCATACTAGATTTGCCCCCAAATTTCTGTTTTTGTTCCTACAGGGCTGTCAGAGTAATGACTGTTAAAGTTCTTAAGAGAAAAAAAGTGGTGTTTGGCAGACATCTCTGATGTTTGTTTTGTCTTGTTTTGGATGAGTTTAGGTCTTGCTTATGGGATATGTGTGAGCAGGGATTGAGCATCTTCATAAATACAAATGTTCCTTCCTTTCCATTTCACATATATTTGATTCTAGTATATCTTTTTGGATATGAGGATGAGAAGAGAATAGCATATTGATTCAGAGTTCTGTATAGAGCCAGGGCAAAAGTCTTACAAGTGTGATCATCTCATTGTCATTATTCTGGAAAAATGATGTTGCCTCCTCCTTTCTTGCTAGGTAGCCCAAGTTTCTAAATTCCTATTCTGATTTAATTTCCACTTGCCAGGTATGCCACTTCTTTGCTATCTACTGGAGCTTTATGGAAGGGAATGGGAAAGCATGACTGGGCACTTTTGATGGATATTTGGTGCTTCGATGGCTGCTTAGCATTTGAAACCTCTTATGGTAGGACCCTTTCTCCATTACAGAAGTCAAAGGAGTCAGATACTTGCTCTACTCATCCCTCTGGCAGCTAGGGCACTATCACAAGGCTTGAGCTTGACCAGTAGAAATCATCACTAGAATAAATTAAAATATTAGCCCCAATTCTTCATCACATTCTGTGTGTCCGTGACTTTTACTATGTGACTTCATGTCCCTTCTCAATAGAGGTGGAATGTTTCTCACTGGCCACTTGACCATGGGCTTGCTATATAACTTGTATTTGCCAATAGAGTGTAGGTAGATGTGATATGGCAGAGGTTTGAAATATTCTTAGACTGTTTGGCTTGCTGTCTTGAACTTCCGCCATCACCATGAGAAGAAATGTCAGACAACCCACTATCCAATGAGAGTAAGAGATAAGGAGTCAAATGGAAGCCAACCTGAGGTTCTGAGCCAAGTACAGCCAAGCACAGCTTAGATCAGCTACTCTCAGCTGACCCATATACAAATAAGCAAAAATAAATTATTGCTGTTTGAAGTCACTGAATTTTGGAGTGGTTTAGTCATGCAGCTCTGGTGTGGCAGCAGTTGGCTGAGACACTTAATCTTAGGACTTTGAATTTGTAGCACATGATGTATGGAAGCAGAGAAAGTGAGGAATTTATATTGTCTACAGAGATACCACATTCAGGACCACAAGACAGAGTGCTAATGACGAGGCCCAGGGTTCAGCAGTGGCATCAGTTTGGCTCAGTTTTCAGCTCCCCAGCCCACGTATGTTCTTCTTCCATTTTCTTCTGTGGCTTCCCAGCCTTCTGAGCTATATTATAAGATAACTAATATCCTTCTGCGATAACTAACATCCTTCCAATAAGTTTATTTTCTGCTTAATTTGGTCTGGGTCAGGATGTGTTGTTTGCAAATAAGAACCCTGTCTGAATCAGCCCTTATATTTCACTGGAAATGAAGGATTTGGAAAAGCAGAGAGTGAAACTGGCCAATAGTGGAAGAAGCAGGGCTATTCATCCATGAGTCCACTCTTCTGGTGGCATGGTATGGTGGAGGCTCTGTACAGTGTGAGGCAGGCTTTTTACCTCATACCTCTGAGAATGTTCACAGAGAGCTCATGAGTCATGGGGTTGGTCAGTAGGCTGTTTATCAAAGAGTGATCAGTGTTTTTTAAACAATAAGCTATGTCCATCAACAATCCTAAAACTAATAAATTATGACTCATTGACACTTCTATTCCTTACCTAATTGGTAACACTTAGACAGTTTTTTGATATGCTAAGAACTCCTACTAAGCAAGATGGAATATGTCATCAGATAAGAGACTTCAGTCATTAGCCGCAACTCCTATGTAATAGGCTTCTTCAACATGTCATCTATTAACCAGGTTTTATTATAGAAAAAAAACAGTTAAATGTCTAAAGCCACATACAACTGCTACAAAATCACTCATGCACGATTTTTTTTTCTAAGACTCGTCAAATGCTTCATTCTTTCTAAAGCCTCAAAGTATACATAATTGTATGGTGTAATAAACACCAAATTTTCCAGTATTTTATAAGATATGTAAAGTAAACGCAGTTATGTTTACCACTATTGTCATAAGCCAGAAAATCAGGAATATTTATGAAGTTGACGTCTTTGTGCCACGTAATCTTAGATAGATGCATTTCATTTCATTTAAGGTAGGAGAAAACTGAGTTTCATTACTCAGAAAATAAACTCATTTACTTGGCATTAGTTTTATATTCAACCTAAGATATTTATTTCTGGAATTTGGATCACACTTACTCTACTGTATATGTAAAACGTTCACTGACTAGTATATACATTTTAAGTTTATTATCTTTTGCCTTTACACAAAACCCTTGGCAGACTATTCTTAATGCATATATGTTAGAGATAACGGAGTCTGTTTCTTGTCAGTTCTAAATTTAAATGATTTACTTTCTCGATGGTTGAAATGCTTGAAGTCAGGGCATTAGGGGGTAAATCAGTCCATTTGTGCTTCTTCAAAGAATTAAGAATTTACATGATAGATGAAAGTTTACTAAATACTGTTCACAAAGGCAAATAAGGAGTGACCACCCTTAAATACTTTAAGTTTATGTGAAACATCTAGTTTGAGAAGTGAGTGGGAAAAAGGGGAGATAGAGAAACAGATTTGGAGATAAAATGACAAAGACCTTTCATATTCTCATGGGAATGAAACAAAGAGGAAAAAAATCAATAAAGCAAGTTGCATCAAGAGTCTGATGGTCTCAAAATAACATGCACGAAGAAAAAAAAAGTAGAGCATGAAATTCAAATGTCCATACTTAGCATTTATGTTATCGTAGATGTTCACCATAAAAGTACAGATTTAAAACAATAAAAGGGAAAAACGTCATTATTCCTACCTCCTAGAGAAAGCCATTATTAGCATGTGGGTATGCATTTTTTATGACTCTCTTTTCATAAAGGGGTGTGTGTGTGCACGCACATGCACAAATACAGAATTTTTTTATACTAACGAATCTCATTTTGTAGTGTTTTGTAACATGATTTCATCACTTTATATATTGTGTGCATCCTTTCATGTAAAAAATATACTTCAAAGACACTTAATGGCCGCATAAATATTTCATTTTGTAGAATAAACAAATAAATGAATTCTACCAAAATTTTCTGTAAATTTCTCCCCCATTACATCCATTATTAAAATGAAGCTATAGCCTCACTGCACCCTGAATGACCAAGAAACTGTGGAATCAATGGTGTCAGTAGGATATCAGGCTGCTGCATCCAGAGGTGATTTGCTAGGTCTGAATGTTCTATAGCATGCCCACAAGCTTCTTTGTCTTTCTTTGCGTCTCTTTCAGACATTTCATTTTTTTTGGCCAGTCTGGGGAACATCTCTCTTTTGCTCAGTGTCCTGCAACTTTTAATAGAACTGGATTCAATTATGATACTTCTGTGCTGATTCCCTTGCCTAATGAATGTAGGTACTTCATTGAAGACTCATAGCAGTGGGGATGGAAATGACTTAAAATGCATTGTGATTGACTCCATTAAAGGTTGATAAAATGTGAATGTTAAGCTTCTTAAGGGTGTGATTTTTTGCAAATAGAGGTTGGAGTGGGAGAAATTTCCAAGTGCCCTTGAAATAACGAGCAGTAAGTAGTCAAGTCTTTGGCCTACATGTGCTTCTTATTCTTAACAAAAGACCTGTGCACGCAGAGCTAAGTAGAACTTCGTGATATCCATTTGACTAAAAAAAGTGCAATCTTAGAGGACACTGATGTGATTTGTGTTGTGCTGTCCTTTAAATACACCATTTCTGAAGAGGAAATGATAGAATCATCCAAAAACAGACTATACATTAAATAGTTTTTTTTTTTTTTAAGATTTTATTTATTTATTCATGCGAGACACACACACACACACACACACACACACACACACAGAGAGGCAGAGACACAGGCAGAGGGAGAAGCAGGCTCCATGCAGGGAGCCCGACGTGGGACTCGATCCCGGGTCTCCAGGATCAGGCCCTGGACTGAAGGTGGCGCTAAACCGCTGAGCCACCCGGGCTGCCCAATAAATTGTATTCTATAGCGGGACACTGCCCAATTATTAAAAAATGGTATAATTGAAAAATTCTACAATTTGTGTAAAGATGTTCATGTTTAAATGGGGAGGCTATTTTTTTATTCCATTTTGTAAAGATAGATTGTTTTATCTTTATTAACCTTTTTTTTTTAAAAAATACTTTTTTGTATTTATTTGAGAGAGACAGAGACAGCATGAGCAGGGGGTGGGGGGAGAGGGAGAAGCAGAATGCCCACTGAGCAGGGAGCTTGATGCGGATTCTATCCCAGGACCCAGGATCATGACCTGAGCCAAACGCAGAGGCCTAACTGATTAAGCCACCAGGCACCCCTATATGAATATCTACATGAATCATTAATGGTGGTTATTTGGGATTGGTAAGATTACTGGAAAACTTATTTCTTTTTGTGAATTTGCATTTTCTAAATTTTCTTTAATTCAAAGACTTAAATTTTGTAGTGAGAAAAAACATTTTTAATCATTTCTAGATGTGAGATTAAGGTGCTATGGAATTTCTGTCTCCCATATGATTCTGAAGGCGTCCATTGTACTATCTCTCAAGCACAGGGCTTATTATTCAGAGGTCACCATCCTCTTGGAAGGAAGAATAAATAGTGAAAAATAGAAGCATCTCTTGTTCAGTGAGTCCTACTATACTAGGGTGGTTAGAAGCGAGGGGCAGCTACATTAGCATATTACGTTGGATCATGAGTAAAAACGTATGGAGAGCAGAGAGTAGGGCAAAATGAGAAGCAGTTAAAAGCCTAGAAGGAATTTTCTTCCTATTTTTTCTTCTTGTCTTTTTTCATGTGGATATTTCCCTATGTGTAGCCAGTGGGTGAGTTGATCCTTGCTGATATTCATAGACAAGGTTAATCTCAGGATTAGGAAAAGAAAAGGAGTAACAAACACATGCCCCCTGAATATTTCCTACTGAAGTGACCACTCTTGTTATCACACAGGGTTTTCCTGTAACTCTTCAAAAACATTGAAGAGTTTTTTGACGTAATTTCTGGCACATCCCTGGGTACATTTCTGGCACAATTCCTGGGTACATTTCACAAAGTAGAACTTCCAACCACATTGGGATTTCCAGGAACATGCCTGAAACAAATAAAGAGGTGAATTTTCATTCTCTAAGTTTTTTGGCCATGGTTAAGCAACTACTGAGAATTAGAAGTAGGGGCCAGTGAAGAACAATTTCCCTATATTATAAACACAGGACAGTCATTGATTTTCAGAACTGGAAATCTTTCAGACGTCTTCTAACCCAGATCCAAGGGAAATGAGACTTGCCCCGAAGTTCTGTATCTATCATACTCCCACCACTTATCTATTAGTTAAATGGAAGAGAACAGCACTCACTTTCTTAGGCTGGAGTTCTATTCCTCACTCATATGTTCTCATAAGGCCTTTTGCTATTTGTGCCATAACTGCGACTACATAGACTTCAGCGGGAAGAAGTGGGAGTAGGAGGATGTAACATGACCCCTACCTACATTATGTGGACACAAATACTAAATAGTATGTATTGTATGATATTTGTCCCCTTTAAAAGGAAATTAGACCTAAGAATCGAGTATATTTCAGTCTTAAATCTCAACAACCTTATTTTCTAAGAGCTGACTTCTCTACATTTCCATGACTAATTAAAAGATGACAAATCTGGATGGAGCAGGAAAAGTCCCTAGGGAATAGATTAGAGAGTGTATGCTTAAGTAGAAGGGAAACTTCTGTAGAATTAGTGATACATGACTCAGGTTCTGTAGTCTGCTGACCATACCAGCACCAGCCCACTAGTACCTTCCAATGACCACTTATTTCCTTGTAACTCCATTGGGTGTGATAGTCACAGTGTCCAAGATCATCGATCATTTTGCTGGACTTCTTCACAGCCCTTCTGCTTCCTGGCTGAGTTATTTATGTAACATTATTCCACATGGGAAAGCCCAGCTGTTAAAGTTTTAGAATCAGGAATAAGAACACATTTTTATTACATCTTTCATCTTGTCTAGAGTATGTTTTTCTTGGTTTAAATAATGATAACAGCATGCTAGCTCCTCCACCATAACTCATTTGCCTGTACATGCCTTTGGAGGAGAGAGCTGCCCTTATTGCCCTTGGGAGGTTCCAAAATGGGGCAGATAGCAAACTAAATATGAAACCAATGTGTGGGATTGTAGAATTACCTGGTGAGTTTGAACTCATACACCTGGGGTAAGTACTATAGAGGTAAAAACAATAGAACTTAGTTACACATGGGTGGGGGGGGGATATGAGAGGAAAAGAGCTTAGGGGGTTCGAGTTTTGGTCTAGAAGAAAAGTTGTGCTATTTATAAAAACAGGGAAACCCAGAAAGAGCAGGAGGAGGCTTAGAAGGGAAGATGAAGAGCTTTGTTTGTCATATTGAAGTAGGGAGTTGCTGGGAAGAGATCCAGAAAAAGGGTCTTAGAGGGCGTGATGACCTTGTGATGTATCAATTTGGTTAGGCTAACCTACATTTCCTAGAATTCCCTTCCCTATAAGGTTCCAGTGAGAATGGGCTATGGGAGAGTCTTGTGTGAAATTTGGAGGGCAGAGGCAAAGCAGTAGCCGTCTTATTAGCTCATACATGTGGTTACAAATGTGCTGATTAACCAACCTGTTAGTGAGGGGACAGCTAGGCCCACAACTGCTCCTACCTTTTCCTTCAGCTTCTCTGGCTCCTGTGCCACATGTGTACTTTTAGCTCCAAGATGAAGGTCACTGGCTCCTATCTGCAGGATATCCACAGCACCAACATCAGAGCAACAATTGACATGGGTTTCAGCCCATTCTGCAGCTTTTCGTCCTCTCTTCTTGACTATCTGCCCTGTGGATTTCAGCTCTAATATAACAAATACAGTAACCTTCCAGACTACCATACCTGCTCCAGATGTGTAAGGTCAAACCCTTTGCAGGAGTTGGCCAGCCATTTCTCTGGTTCGAAGAACTGTTTTTGTATCCAATTCACACCATTCTTTGTCTCAGTAATATTCCTCATGCTAGTTTCTTAACAATTTCTCCACTTCAATCCTCAAGTTCTTTCCCATCAACTCCATGGACTGGCCTTCTCTGACCATCACTCCATCTATATCATTCTTAGTTTCCTTTGTCCTTACTAGAGACTGTGTTTGCTTATGTAATTAATTTCTTGGTTAGTTGGTCTTTCTACAATCTAGGTTCCATGACAGCAGATGTATTTGTCTTGCTTTACACTGTACACTCTGACCTTAGCACTGTAGCTGGCACACAACATGTTCTCCAAGGATTCTTCTAGGCATGGAAAGAGACAGATGGAGGACTCTACTTTGTGGGGTAAGAATGTCAAAGGGATGTTTTCTATTCCTTGAGGGGCATACATTATCCTGAGTTCTACCTCTATTTCTGTTCTTCATGGGAGGTCAAACTAATCGCCTAGGGTTTCAGAAAACATCTCAGTAGTTCCCTACATCCAATTCTAAGTGTTAACAGATGCAATTACATTTCTTTGAAAAGATGTTTGTGATGGTTAATACTTAAAACAAGTATTGGAGTTGCCAGTGGTGAGTGCAATTTTACTTTGTTGGTTTAGAATTATGTCACTGTGTTATTTTGGCCTTGATTCACTTAGAGCTAAGAGCGTGACCCATTAACAGAGATCTGAATGAGGTTTAGATTACTCATAAAACTCAATTTTCAGAAAACCCATCCAACTTTATTATCCTAGATTTTGTGTTCTACAGCTCTCTGAATTTCATATTGCAAACTTCTTAAACATATTGTACAAGTCGAAGTACGCTCATCATTTCCTAAGATTTTAATACATTAGTTAAAAGGAAAGCAATGAGTTTACTTATTCAATAAAATCAAAAGGAAAATGCTATCTTCTGGTTTTCAGAAGCCCTAATGAAATGTTACCGAGAGTATTCTATCTTTATGATTTTGAATTTCCAACGTCAAATCTTTTGGTGTTACCCTGAGCCTCCAGTCACTTTTTTTTTTTACATTTTAATATTGGAAATATTTCTTCTTCAGTGTTGCTCTTCTTGAAATCCTTCATGCCTTAATGGTTTCTTCCTTTTAAAAAAGTATCTTTGAACGTTATTTTTACAACATTTAGTCTAGACATAGTACTTGATCAAAAATGTTGAAATAACTCACAAATTACACGTTTTGGCAATTTGGCTACTGACCCTTAATCACTACATATTTACTCCTATTGCTTCCCTTACCAAGTTAAAGCTCAAACAGTAGTAGTGTCTGGGTATTTTGTAGTTCTTGAGTGTTCTCATCCTCCACTTACTGTGTGAAGAGATATACCCTTATTTCTAATATATGTTTTTTTTCCCCCAAATTTGTTATGGTTAAGGATATTGATACAAACCCTCTGAATTGAAAACAGATTTTGCTTTCCCACTGTGTTAAATTCAATGGTCTCAAGCAAAGCCATTTTGAATTGTTTTGATCGGAGTTAGAAATCAGAAATTTAGTGATTTTTCTCTGTAAGGTCTCAGATCAACTTGTGGTTATGATGGAGCAGTGAGGGAGGTTTACATTATATACTGAAGGAAATGACTAAGGTATTATTTTTCTATTCATATCTGAAATGCTTTTTAAGTTCAAAGTTCAACTAAAAAAGATAGCTGTTCCAATTCATTTGATTAAGTATATCCTTTCCAGTTACACTTGTAACAAAAGTTTATCTGTGTCAATTCAGTGCTGGGAAGGTAACAGTAGAAAGACCATGCTACCAAACAAGGCATGTGGTACATATAAACTTTTTCATATTTTTCATTAAATGGTATAAATAGACTGAATAATTGGTGGACACTGCTCACAGACAGATCTTGGACCAAGTGTTTGATATCAGAAGGCTCTTAATGGAAGACAAGGTTAAAGGAAGTGTTAACAATTAATACCGTCATTTTCATTCAGAATTCAATTTCTAATGAATGGGGGGGGGTTTAAAGACTTATCTAAAGCAAGTCATTTAGTTCTCTGAAATGAAATCTTAGTCATCTTTAGCTTTAAGATGCAAAACAACCTCCCCCTCAAAGAATCTTGACCAGCCATGAATTAAAATGCAGGTAAAATGAACAGAAACATTTCTCTTTTCCCATCTTACTCAAAAGCTGCCAATTTCAAAATTTTAACCTCTTAAAACCGTTCTCACTCATCTGACAGTAAGACAAAATTGGGAGGCTCTTGGGAGTTCGTTTTCATTTTTATTACACACCAGAAACATGTTCGCTAACCAGAGTAGGATGATTCTGTTCTCTTAAAATCACAGGGAATATATTTCCACCTCCTTTATTTTTTGATGTCAGAGCTGCATTTCAGATTATTTTGGGACTACTGTAGGGCAAAGTAAAAGAAACCACAGAAGGCAGTGTATAACTGACATAACCATGAAGCTATTTTTGGATGCCAGTAGTAACTTGCTGATTGGGACTAACAGGGCTATATTATTTATTCACAATGCTGATATTACTGTTACTTATATTTTGAACATCTGCTATTTCCTGACATCAAAGAAAGTTAAAAGTGGTCCCTAAGAATCTTCAATTCTTTTTAGCTTCCTATGATCTAGTAACTTCCCAAAGGCTTTGAAGAGAGTACAAGTCCTTGCTTATAAGAAATCTTTTTTGTGCTCTGGAAATGTAGACAGTGCAACCACCTCCACTTTTTGTGCAGATGTGTGCATTAAGAATCATGGCTGCTGGTCACCTGGGTGGCTCAGTTGGTTGAGTGTCTGCCTTCAGCTCAGGTCATGATCCTGGGATTGAGTCCCACGTCGGGCTCCCTGCTCTGCTTCTCCCTCTCTGTATCCCTCCGCTCTACTCGTGCTCTTTCTCTCAAATAAATAAAATCTTAAAAAACAACAACAAAAAAAGCATCATGGGTGCTTTTGTCATTGATGAAGTATGAGTTATTGAAAGTTCCTAAAAATACTTGACCTAATGTTACCTTGGCTTTATGTACTATGCAGGTGGGTCTCTGGAGAGTATACTATTGTATTCCTGGTCCAAAGTAAGGTTGGCATGGATATATTTAAACTTGTTTGCACATATACCAAAGATTTTTTTCCAAGGTTTTTTTTTTTTTTTTTTTTTTTTTTTTTGGTTAGGCAGGAGGGAACATATATTCAACTCCAATTTTGAGGTAGGTAATAATAGTGAGAAAAAATACAAGACCCTCTAGGATCTAACCTCAGTCCACCTTTTTAGGCTTATGTCTTAATACTCCTCCCCAAGGGCACAACAAGCTAGGTACTAATAGTTCATAAAAATATACCACTGGTGCTTCTGCATACTGCTCTTAAATTCAGTGTAAGCACTGCTTCTCTGGAAGGAAATTCTTATCTCTAAGTTGTCACCCTCATTTTCTTCTAGAGTCCTGGCATATTTCAATAATAACATTCCAATAATAAACATTATCATATTGCACTTGTATAAATAACTTCATCTCTCTCATCCATTGCACTGTGGAGCCACATCCTCATCCAACTACTGGGTGGAAGAAATTATGTACTTGTTTTTCTGTCTTCAGTGATAATGTACGGTCTGTACTCCATAATGCTGCTTGAAAGAATGGTGAAATGTATACATTCTATTTACAAATGTTAGGTCTTTCCCACAAAGCTAGGTAGAGATTTGTTTTTTTTCTTTGTACACCTGGAGGAGTCACTGCATTCTGACCTCTTCTAGGTACTAAGATAAAACTAGATTGATTTGCATATTACTAAGATGAAGGAATCTGTTACAAATTAGATACTACTATTATCCCTAGTGTGAAAGGGCTATTTTGAATTTGAACATGGAAAGTGCCTGACACAGGAGCACAGGCATTTACAAGATACTGGCCTTGAATCCAAATTTTTTTAAGCCATAGAGGGAATTCAACAGACCAAATGGTGTTTTGATGGACTATTTTTTAAGACCGCCTAGAAAGAAGACTAGCTCCTACCATGGACATAGCTGAGGCCAATCAGGAACTAAGTATCAGCATAAAACAATTTCTAGGAGAGACAAATAAAAAGCTAATGGAGCCAGGAAAGAGGTTAGGCAGAGGATTCAAACCTTGCAAAAGCTGTGGACTTCAGTGCCCACCATCCATCCCATCCAGCCCTGCGGTAAGACTATGTGACAGAGGCAGTCCATCTGATGCCAAATTGACCCTCAATCCTCTTCTGCATCCTGTCACCCCACCAAGACCACAACAGGAATATCTGAATATTCTGTGGGCCTGAAACTACCTACGCTGCCCTTTGGGTTAGAGAACAGGATTCAGCAGTAGCTCTTTGATAGAAATACATTAAAGAAAATGCTAATTGCTTTTCTTCATAGAATCCTGTGTCTTTCCTCTACCTCCCAAAGAGCTGGTGTTTCAAAAGGTCACAATGTCTGGGGGCAGAAATAAGCTGCCTCCCACTCTGTTGAGCATCTACACACAGCAAAATTTTTTATACGTTACCACAAATTTTTGAAAGAAATTATTTCTTCCTCCACATTCTACCTACTTTCTCCAAAATGCCAAAATTAAAGAAATGCCCTACAACTGATTACTCAGAATATGCTTCTCTTTATTAAATAATTAGATTTGTGTTAACATATAAAAAACTAGTTGACAAATCTTTTGGAAAGTCTAGTTGGCAGCAAGCAGAGTTGGACAACAGATGGCCACTCAGAAACCAGACCCAGAAAGGTGACTTACTCTGCACGTATATGCTGATAAGAGTCCTATTTTTAGGATACCCTGAAAATTCTTGACCTAATGCAAAGCCCAAAAGATAGTTCAGACACAATGATCATAACCTGATTCTTTGTCTAAAGCAAAATATACAAGATCCTCTAGGATCTATTAGCCAGGGAGATATGCCAAAAATGTAAAATAAACAAATATACTGATAGCCTACAGCAGTTTTTATCTTTTCTGAGAAAAGCAGGCAATGCATAACAAGCTTTTCTTACATGTTTCCTAGAATTCTTTTCAAGTAGTTTAAAGTGGTCTTTAAAAATATATGGCTTTTAGTTCCAGACTTTGTTTCTACAGAAAGAGCTACTGGCAGACTCATTTTAAAATAATTAAATAATTTTCTTTTCTTAAAAAAAGAAAAGGTATTAACAGCTGAGGACAATATCAGATTAGTACTGTCTATGATGGGCAATTTTTAAGTTCTTCTAAGCTGTGAAATTCTAACAATTTTGTTGAACCTTAAGAAATAGTAAATTAACTGCTCTATTGCAAAGTTTATAAGTCACATTCCAAATGTTTCTCTTGCTTTGATGAAAATTGTTGAAAGTCTTTGTTATCAAAACTCAAAGACATTTATGCCAAGGAATATGAAAAGGTACATTTGAAAACTGTTTAACACCACCTACTGAGTTCTAGTTCAAATTGACACATACAAAAGTAAACTAGATTTAAAGTGCTGTATTCAAAAACAAACAAATAAAATACAGTTTTTGTTCGGGGCAATTAAGATAAAAGACCTGACACTAAAAAGAATGAACACAAATAGCATTATCATTCTGTAATTGCTCTATTTTGCTATTTTCACTCTAAGAATGTAGTCTTATTCAGAGAATGACAGCTGATCAAATTTATGCTTAAAATATTTCTCCATACTCATCTAGAGTTTTAGAGGCTACTATACCAGTAAGCTATTCTAAACTCTTTTTATGCTAAATACAAACATTCTCCTGGTACTACTCTTAAGTCACATCTCATTTATCTTCCTCCTTAAAACTGCATAGGCTTGTTTCAAATAGCTGAAACACCTGTGACAAACTATAGTTTGCTTAGAGGTACTGTTAATGGTCTGGTGTGGCTGGAGGAAAAGCAAGCATTGTTAAATATGAATGCAATCCTTACCAACACAAATTGAACTTTTTTTTTCCCCAGTAAAAAAGCTAGTTCAGAAAAATGTCTCATTCTACAAGGATTTATCATTCCCAAATCACAGTGAAAGAAACTTGGGTAATTTACTAATTTTGTTTTCTATTATGCGCCTTGGAGATACCACACTAAGAACTGGTATCTGACATAAAAGAATAACATTGCAGAATGTAATATTGTAGTTACAGTACTGAGGTTGATTGTTACAGACATATTAAACTCTGAGTATTAAACGGTTACATCCTATTTATATAGAACATTGGTCCAATAACGAAAATAGAGGAGAGCAGCTGGAAATTTATCTCATTCAATGTTCAGAGATAAAAGGGTTAACCATTCATTCCATTATTTTCTGTAGATAAGTCCTTTTTTCATACTGAAATCCGATGGCAATTAAATTCTGATATTTTTCCAAGCTACTGCATGAAGAGGATGCTGAAGGCCATCACTATACAGCACACTGCAACATAAGGACTCTTCCGTTCACCTATTGAAAAAACGGGAGATATTCATGTTTATTAACTGAGTAGTTAACATGGATAAGATAAGGTTATTACTAAGGGAGAGGGAGACATAGGACTCAAGATAAAGCTCCTACCACGGAGGCCCATACATTTGGGGGGATGGGCCAAATAAGAACTAGATGCAACATAAAAGCAAGTACAATACAGAATGAGCAAACTTATGCTGATTTATTTCTAAGACTACCTCTTTTTCATGTGTTTAGAAAATCCCTGACACACCATTGCTGCGCCACTGCACAAACCCAGATACTGAAAATGTAACACAGAATGTAGGACACAGATCCAAGATAAATGATCTCAAATAATTGAATTAAGGACCCCCCCGCAATTGCTTATTTTTTCTTGTTAAAAACGGAAATTTCTATGCATAAAAAGAAATGCAACATAGAATTTTTAGCCATAATTTTTTCCCTCAGTGGTACCAATTCATGACACTTAAACAGGGATAAATAAGCAAGCATTCATGGATGAACATAAACAGAGAATGACCAATAAAACTTCATTTAAAAAATGGACATAAACTACAAACTAAGAAAAAGACTCTTAACTATAGAGAACAAGCTGATGGTCACCAGAGGGGAGGTGGGTGGAGGGATGGGTGAAACAGGTGATGGGGGTTATTAAGGAGGAGCCCTTGTGATAAATGCCACATGATATATGGAAGTGCTGAATCACTATATTATATGTCTGAAACTAGCATTACACTGTATGTTAGCTAACTGGAATTTAAAGAAAAACTTTATGATTACTCTTGGGTTAGAAATGTAGAACTTTGAACAACTAATTTTATGAGTCAATTTTCACATGTGTTTAAAAAGTGTTTTTACTTGGAGACTTTCCTTTGCATGAAGCAGAACAGAGCTGGCCTGTGAAACTGTCTTGCAAACAGACAGAGATCCTGTGATTGTGAGTTGTCCCAAACTCATCTTGTTCTTTTCCTGTTTTTCATTAATTAAGGGCTGTACAATTCCACAAAGTACCATGTAAAACTCTGGGGGTGCTTAAGAGAGGAAAAAGGAAGAAGAGGGAGTGATGTGCTACCTCTAGAAATAAGCATAGGCATATATGTGGCGTCCTGTAGTAGAGACTGTTAATACTACCCTCATTTGTATTTTTCTATGATGTTTAAAATCAGCTCTCATCCAGTAACTAAGTTCCTTTGGCAAGGAACTATTTCATTTGGGAAGTTTAAGTTTAGTTAACTATCTCTGGAAAATGTCAATCTTGACCACCATCATCAACTAAAATCCTCAAGGGCATTTTTATTTTCAGAGCTTCCTCAAAGAGCTCACAGTCATCCTGTTATCAATTTTACCTCTGTGTCTGCTCAATGACAATATTCATAGATGATACTACACACATACAAGTAAAAGAAGCATTTGCTGTTTTTCTTAAAGTGTTTTCAGTCCATAGACATCGGGCTACTTTCTATCTAAAGGAAAATCTAAAAAGTGAGACAAAAACATTCTCACAATGCCACTCACTATCTCAACTGGCAAAAATCTTTTTAAACTAAAAAGTAACTTGGGTCATCATTTTTAATCAATGTTAATTCTTTTGGGTAACAACCTAAGTTATCAAACAAAATCAAACCATTCAGACATAATTTTCAGGTGGATTTCATAAACAACCCAGTCAATCTAATTAGGACTAGATACTCTAATTGTCTAAAGTAGTCTTATTAAACACCTAAAAGAAATTAATATTGCCCTAAATTTTCCATCTGCTGGAAATTAAGTTTTGAGGAAGTTCTTCTCTTCCTCATCTTCCAACTTAGAATCCCATAATTTACATATGGGTTTCATTTTCCTGTTTTTAATTTTCTTAAAAGAGATTGCCATGTGGTAGAACTAAACATCTTTGGTTGAACTTGAGTAAGAATGTTACTTCTTGTCTGGTCTTAGGTCTGTTCAAGTGAATGTGAAACAGTTGCTGTAATGTGATGTGTAACATGATAAGATGATTTGGCTGGGCCTTTTCCTATTAAAGATGCATCCTTTCTTGGTGGATACATTCTGTGTCAAGATAAGAGAGGAGTGTGTGGCTGAGAAAGCAGCATATCAGCATCAACGTTTTCTGAGCCATTTTGTGAAAATGAAAAGCTAATGCTTTCACATAATTGGCAAGAAGGAATACTTTAAGTGAACCATTTAACCTATGGTATTCATACAGTTAAGAGAAAAAATGAAAATAATAACTGACCAGGCAAAAAGAAAGGCACAGTTTATAATGAGACATAAAAATAGATGATACTACAGGAAATCATTAAGAGAACTACAGACCAGATGCCTTAAATTTTTGGCTATACTTTTCATGAACAATTGTGAAAAGGTCATCTGGGTTGGCTACTGAATAAAGCTGTATATAATTCTCCAATTACATAAAATGGATTTAAAAATATCTTAACATTTAACCCCCCTCCCCCTTTTTAAAGATTTATTTATTTATTCATTAATGAGAAGCACAGAGAGGGAAAGGCACAGACATAGGCAGAGGGAGAAGCAGGCTTCATGCAGGGAGCCCCATATGGGACTCAATCCCGGGACTCTGGGATCACGTCCTGAGCCAAAGACAGATGCTCAACTGCTGAGCCACTCAGGCATCCCACATTTAAAATCCCTTAATTCAAGTATCTTGTATTTATGAATTAGCAACTTCATAATATTAAGGTGAAAACTCCACTGCCTAACTCCATTTTTATATTTTTAGCAATGAATATTAAGTATTACTCTGATACAGAGAATATCACTTATTAGAACTGTCTTGTTCTTCCATTATGTTCTCTCTTTGCAGTTTACCTGAGTTATTCTTTGCACTCTGTTCCTTGACATTATTTCATTTTCTGGGTGACTTGGCTTTGAAACAAGCAGTTTGGTTTACATATATTTACATTTACTACTAGCTATCTGAATTAGCCATCAAGGGTGCTCTTCTTTCTATCTCTCCCTTCTTGATTATTTTCAAAGTGGTTTAGATTTCTATTGTTATTTCAGGCTTTGCAGCTGTTGAGCATGACTGGATGTCAGTTAAGTCTGTACCACAAATCTCTGTAAATCTAGGCTGGGCCCTTTCAACTCTGGCACTACTGACATTTTGGGCTAATTCAATGTGAGGGGCTGTTGTGTGCACTGTAGCTTATTTAGCAGCATCTGTGACCTGTACTCAGTATATATTCCCCAAGTCTCGTTCTAACAAACAAAATGTCTCCAATTACTGTTAAATGTCCTGATTGATAACCACTTATCTAGGCCACACTTGTGCCTTAGCTACCTAAAGTCAATGATCTTCTCTATAAAAGAAAGATTCACTTGTCTATCACCCCAAGAAATAATAAAGTATGGCAAAAACACTAAGGAAGGACAGTTATGCTAAAAGTATAGTGAATTCTCAAGGCCTTGAAAGAGATACTTTTCTCTGAAACTCCATACTACACTTTCATTTTCTATAGCAAAACACCTAAAAGGCCAATGAATCCTATAATCTCATCATAACAGATTTTAAAAGGACTTCTACATGATTTGGTATGACACTCAAAACTTCCACTGTTAATGGGTCTTGTTTGTCACCAAAAGCTCAAGGGAAGAAAACTTGCTCTCTTATAATTAATTATTTCAATGGCTAACAAACTATTTCTAAAATACATTTATTTACAAAAATTTCTAAATGTCACAAAACTTTAGCTTGTAGTTTTTAATCTTTAATCAATTTTTTTCCTGTTATGGACCATCTTCTAATATTTCCACATCTCTGAGAAATGAAACCAAAAGTAAAACATAATTCTCTAAATGGAAGTTACCTAAGGGACATGGCCCCTAAATTCCCCCTCTTATTTAAAGTGATTCTTTGGGGTAATTAAGGCTATTGTTAGACTAGCTAAGTAGACTGTCAAATGCAGTAAAATTTTTCTTTTTAATCAAAGTCTCTTTACTTTATAAAAGAAAAAATAGTTACATATGTATTAAATATTGGAAGAGTACTAAAA
Organism: Canis lupus dingo; assembly: GCF_003254725.2. Lineage (NCBI taxonomy): Eukaryota > Metazoa > Chordata > Mammalia > Carnivora > Canidae > Canis > Canis lupus. The sequence goes on along the minus strand of NC_064245.1, from coordinate 24,474,261 downwards.
TTAAACTTTTTTTTTGAGGAATTCATAGAAGTAATTCCAAAGAGAGGTAATAATCTTTTGTTCTGTCCAAGTGGAATAAGCACAAATGCTCTAAAATGTTTTTTTTGAACTAGCTATGTTAAAAAGGGTCTGATCTATTATTAGAGATTACTGGTGAATTACATCAGTAAAGTACATTTTAATTCATTCACCTGCCAAGCACTTGAGAGTGTACTATGAGCTTGGCACTGTGCTAAATGTTATATACATATAGGGATGGGAATAAGAATAATTATTATTTAAACAAACACATGATGACACTTAGAAAATAATCACATTTAACTTTGATCAATTAGAACAAAACTCAGCTATGACCACATGTGTTTGACAGGTCAAACATTTAATGCTTTCTAAAAGACAACATTCTTGGACTTAGCATAGGGCAATAAAATGAATACGTTTAAATTGTTGCTTAGAAGTCTTTCATCAGATAGGAAATTTATCCTTAGTTATCAAAATAGTACACAGTATACAGAGCAGCATACTCTATACTATCAGCATGTGTGTATAAAAACTATACACATCTGTCTGAAATCTCAACACCTGGAATGCATAGTATTGGATATCTGAATTAGATTTTTCTTGTATTCTCCATCTTCCTGCTACTTAAGTATTATGAGGTATCCATCATGTCTAGTTTTAAATAGCACAAGGAAAAGAGTTTGGGGGAATTCCATAAACTTTAGCAAAAATGTGCAAAAAGGCCTGCAGTTTAACACTGACATTTGATTTGTATGAATATGGCTTAAGTAAATTGCCAACAATTTATAGCTGAAGATGGGGAGATTATAAGCAAAAACTTACCAATTCTGGCGCACTTCCAAAATATACCCAACAATCTGCATAGGATAAAAAAGGAAAAAGTAGCTACTGATTACTGGGAACAGTGTTATCATTCTCTCAGTATCCTATAGAGCATTCATTACAAACTGGCATTTTCTTTCTGATACTTGATATTTCAAAACTGAAATTTATTTGATATTGAGCTACCATTTATGTAGGAAAGTAGGACACAGTGAACTTCAAGTACTTTATTTTCAAAAGTAAAAAATGCATATGCCAATTTACATAAACATTATTTTTGAGAAAATGATAAATGAACACAGTTGGTTTGGGGTGATTTTGACACAAGATATACAACTCTCACACTAAAGAAATTACTTTTCACAGAATGCAGTTCTGTATTTAAACGATTTATAACCATGAACTCCAATGACAGGATTTACATAATTGTCATGCAATAAAGGACGATATAAAAATATGTGCCCATGTTTTCAATATAAGTACAAAATCCTAGTTGAGGGACACTGTGCATGAGTTAACTAAATATGGCATTTAAAACACATACATTCTGGAAATAAGAAATAGAGTGATGTTCATTTCAATTCTATGAATGAATATACTATGAATTAAATACAAATTGTACACATATTTCACTTAAGATATATAAAAAGTACCAGTTTTTTAAAAAAAATACCAGCTTTAAAAGAAAACCAATGGAGTCATTCAATGAATATAGATAGCTAAAAGATATAAAAAGATTGTAGACGGCCATTTTGTTGCTCTGACAAGAGAATTATTACATGGCTACAAATCAAGATAAATCAGCAGAACTTATTATAGTAAGTTAGAATTGGTGTAACAAAATTGAAATACTTAAATTCCAGAGAAATTTATATTCTTTTTTTTTTTTTTTTTACGTAAGAGATGGCTAGCTGATGAATAATTATATCTGAGTGGTTAGCACTGAAAGAAATTACTGGTTCAAGTTCCATATACATTACTCCTCTGAAGTATAACTTTCTGACCTCAAAGCAAAAAGTTTCTTAGTTCAGATGACATGAAATGGGAAAAATACAAGTTTATTTTGAAGGATGGCCATTCTGACAAGTGCAACAATTTTACTATAGGAATAAAAGGACAAAATTCAAATATACTCTTGAAAATAAGAAGGATAATATAAGGACCAGATTGTGCCTAAATTTAATCCTACTTAACTGGTTGCATAACTATGAGCAAGTTATTTTCTCTTCAATAGGACTCACCCTCATAGGCTTGTTATAAGGATTCAATGAGTTATTACACAGAAAGTCTTCAGAAGAGTAACTAACATATGCCATGTTCAGTAATAAATAGGTTAATGGCACATATGATAGTAATTTCAGGTATCACTTAAAACTGGCTTACATGTCATCAAAAAGTGGAAGGCAGTTAGTCATCTGCAATGCCACGGATCCTTGATTCTAAAAACCTATTGATTATAACATTCATTATTGATTTAAAGCTACTCTGGATAAAGGATTCAGAGGCAGGACATCCAAAGCTCCTGTACAGGAAGCCTGGAGTCTCACAGAACATAATCTAAAACCATATTATCACAATTAGGGTCATTTCAGGTTTGAAATAACTCAAAGCATCACTGGGAAATTGTTTTAACATACATTAAAAACTACATAAATGAAAAAGATTTCCTAACTCAGGCAACTTACAGATTTATCAATACCACTTTGGCCTTTCCCATATATTTCCCTACCTAGACATATTTCTATAATATGCCAAATGCTATTTATCAAAACACAGGAACTTATGCTGCTTGGGTTTCCATGGTTTATAAGCCAATAAATATATCTACCGATAAAGCTCATCAACTTATTTGATTAGCTATTTCTTATTATAGACTATCAGGTCTATAATAATAGGAAATGAGGCAAAGTGGCAATTGTTTATTGCTGCTTTTTAGTTTTATATTATTTGAAGCAGCAAAAAAAATGTTATTTTCAAGAATGAAATCAACAAGAATCTGTTTTATCTAGTCTAGATATCTCATACTCAGTATAACAAGTTTATTTTGAATCTCGTAAAAACATACATGTAACAGAGAAGGACAATGGCCTGTTGAGAATTTCTCCCAGAGAAAATATTTCTTATACACAAGTCAAAATAAAATGGGGCCTAACATTTCTATAGAAACAAAGTTTTAAGAAAAGCCTTTAAACAGTTGACTGTATTAATATATGTTTTTGTTTTTTTAGATTTTATTTAATTGAGAGAGACCGATAATGACAGAGATAGCGAGAGAGAGCACAAGTGGGGAAGAGAGGGAGAAGCAGGCTGCCCTCTGAGCAAGGAGTTAGATGTGGGGTTTGATCCTAGGACCCTGAGCAAAGGCAGATGCTCAACCGACTGAGCCATCAAGGTGCTCCTCAGCATATGCTTTAAATATAAAAATAGGTATGCTATTTCTTTGCTTTTATATGTAGGAGAAATATACTACTACTCAACCTCTACTGTAAGGCTGGTAGCCCTGAGAACTCCTTTTTTAATGTAGCATGTAATGGATGTATTCTTGCTCCCCAAAGAATGAGGAGCAGACTTTTCCACATGCAGTCTACTTTCTTCCTAACAGCATCAGAAAAGCAGAAATATTCTATTTTGCTACTATGTGATTTTTGCTTAATGAAATAAACCATTAAACATCTTATTTAGGTGGATGTTATGCATTATATTATAATACCAAACAACAGATCAATGAGAATGCCTACTGGTTTCTACCATATGCTCTAAGTCAATAGTCAGGGGTTGCAGAAGGAAAGGAAGACATAAAACCACTTAGTTGGGGAGAAAGGCTTTATTTGTTGCTTTCTAAGCAACAAATAAGATTATGTAACTTCAACAAAGGGACAAAGTACTATATAATTTCAAAGGAGGACAAAGCAACTGAGTGGAAGACTAAGTGCAGGAGGACTTCAGAGAAAAACTTGTGATGAAAAGTCATCATCTACAAAGGAAGAGGGGCATTGTCATAAAAACTGATGGACAAATACCATCAGTAGGTTAAATAAAATCCCTCAGGCCAATAGCAACAGATGATCAATTTACTAGAACAGGATTATCAGTTTGTAATATTCAAAATTGGTTAGAGGTTCTATTTACTCCTTTATACATGTTTAATAACCCTAGGAAATAAAAAGGGAAAATGGTAACAAAAGCCAAGTGATTCAGATAACAGAATGTTTGAATAAATGCTAATTATGTCCTCAAAGATAGAATGGAGATGAAGGAAAGTGAAGCAGAAATTATTACTCTCATGGTTATCACCTTGCCTCTTGTATATTTTCATTAGTGGAATAGAAATTGACCTTGTAGGATCCTAATTTGGCCTGATACAGGTTTTGGAGATAATTATTCCTATGTGAAGTATTTTTTCATTCTTTTATTTCTTAAAACGATTGAGGAGGTATAGGCTTTTATCAAGAAAGGATTAAGACACTTTTCCATAGAAATTAATAAATATGCAAGGCAAAGAAAGTTTACATAGCTTCCACCACATGGTCTGTTTTTTTTTTTTTAATATACCTTTCCTTGTGGTTGAAATCAATATGTATTTCTGTTTTATGAAGATGGCACTTTAAAAATTTTAATTCTGTGTGGTATCATATTGAGCTCAAATTTTTTCAGGATGTGAACATAAAATAAAAGGGATGTGGCAAGCCCAAGACTTAATTTTTATTATGGCTTTAAGTAAGCTAAATTTCTCCATATGTTTGCTTTCTAATAGTAACAGGGAGCCCATATGATTAGAGCAGTCTTGGACTGGACAGAGAATGGCCACATTATAGTCGAATGGACACAGTGCTTGCAAACTCTTTTATGCTTCAAAAAACAAGATAACCAACTTTACTAATTATTTCACTAAAAAATAAGGCCCAATATGGTCTTTGATGGTACTAAACTGTTATTTCTAATCCCATAAAAAAACCTGCCATGTCTTTAAATATACTTCTCCCTATCCCTCTCAGTCTAACACATTTCAGGTCACTTCTGATATTTTAATAAATAAAAATTTATTGGAAAGCCTGGGTGCCTCAGCAGTTGAGCATCTGCCTTTGGCTCAAGGGTGTGATCCTGGGGTCCCGGATCGAGTCCCACATGGGGCTCCCTGAATAGAGCCTGCTTCTCCCTCTGCCTGTGTCTCTGCCTCTCTCTATCTCTGATGAATAAATAAATAAAATTTAAAAACAAAACAAAACAACAACAAAAAAATTTATTAAGATACTGTGAACAAAAGTTTTTAGTTTTTAAAAACTAGGGGAGAAAGTGTAAAAAGTTATTACAAAACTAAGTGATATACAGGAATTAAATTATTTAATGACTTCTATGCTAATTTATCCTCAATGTCTATAGGAACTAATTTGGGGGATTAGGTATCATTAGTAACATACCCAGTTTTATTTCTGTCCAGGAGGCTGGGTGCCAAGGATCGGATATAAGCACAGGTACATATAAGCAGCAAGATTACAGTCAACAGACTCTGAAAATTGAAAATGGCAGACTAAAAAGAGAAAAAGAAAAATTAATATCGCAAGAAAAACAGCAAAGGTAAAAAAAATGCCAGACAATTTCTATTAAAAATCATACTTTTGTTCCTCTTATAGGCAAACAGAATAACATGTCTGAGAACACTTAAAATCCCAAATCATAAGGTATTCCGAGAGTGTACTTTCCTCTCCATTCTTTCGACTAAGGAATGCAGAAGATGCAACAAAAATTCTAAATTCAAGAACTTGAAAACACTACTAAAGATGACATGAATCCAAAAAAAGCTCACCAAAACGTAATCAATTTGTGATTAATATAGATGTTCTAGGAGCCTAGACTACTAGGCAGGACATAGTTTTTTCAAGCTCTGCAGATACATGGCCTTAAGACCTCAGCTGAATCATTAACCTAAGTCTCTCTCTCACATCCATAAAACTGGGTGGGCAGTGGGGATATGGACTAACTGTTGCCTGAAGTTTCTCTCAGTTCTGAAATTTTTTTTTAGGAGAAGAATGCTTTCAATCTAAGCAATCATGTTCCATGCATTGACTAATCCTAAACTATTAGATTTTGGTGAAAGAAAACCACTTGCTCTTTCAGTGCTGATTCTTTAGAAATTATTCAAAAAATTTAACACGGGAATCACAGGAAATCATTTCCCCAAAGTAAAATGGAGGTGGACTCAGTCTATTCAGAATTCAGCTCAAGCATCATCTTTTCCAGAAAGTCTCCTTGGACCCATCGGCCCCCCACCTCCTTTTCTCACATTGAACTCTCGTTTCTCCAGTTCCCACACAAACTGTTACACATTTTATAATACTCATCCCTGAAAGTGGATAATATCTTATCAGGCTCTGAACCCCAGCTTCTGACTTTTCACCTATCAGAGAGTAGACCAATAAATAATGGTTGAATAAATAAAACAATTTGAACAATGTTTCTATTACGTAAGGTAGGTAAATCAATCTCACACAGTAACTAGCAAAATGCTTATTAGTAAACTCAGAAGGACCTCCTATAGTGACTGTCAGAGGTTAGACAAAGAATAAGAGCTATGAAAAATTTTTGAGAAAGGCCAAATTGTTACTTACAAATATTAAATGTCGCCTGAAAAGCCCAAAAAATCTAGTGAATAATAGTTATAGACAATAAGGGAACTGAGTAAGGTGGCTGGGTACCTAATTAAATATTTAAATCAAGAGTCTTCAGAATTACATTATCAACCAGCTGAAAGACCTAATGGAAAAAAAAGTCTATTTGTAATAGCAACTAGAATAAAAGCTGAAATACCTAGGAATAAGCTTAATAAGAAATGCAGCACTGGCATTAAAGAACAAAACTGACAAAATCTTTAAATGTACTAAAAAACATAAAAGTAGAATGGAGTGGAATACCAGCATTGGAAAGCAACATCATAAAACTAGCATATAAATTTAAAGTGAACTCAATACTAACCAGTTATTTTCAAAATACACAACCGATTTTGAAGTTCATATGGAAAAATAAATCAGAATCAAGAATGGTTATTCTTAGGAGATTCCTTAAACAAGAACTAACCTTGTACCAAACTGTCAATAGTTTTTAAGCTGTTATTTATTTTTATGATAAATCTTTATAAACTATTCAAAACATTAAGAAATTATACATGTTATTTATCACTATTCTTAAGGACAAAAAATATTTATGTACAATGCTAAGCAGTGGGGAAAACTGCACACAAAATATCACAATCAGCATATCTTCAGGTGGGTAAACCTTTATGCAAACGAGAGGGGAGAATGCAATGATTATCTCTGGAGGGTTTTTAATCCAATTCTCAAATTTTCTGGATTTCTCAAAATTTCTAAGTGGTATCTTAAGAGTCTGAAAAAGATAATTATTTGTAATTACTATTTTAATAGTTTTGTATGCAAATCATTTCTTCTTGGATATATAAAGGATAAAGTTTAGTATGTCTTGGTTTCTTATTGAATTGAATTTTAATTTTATGTTTGTGAAAGCAAGTTATACAAATTTTATAACTGAAGTAAATCAATAAATGAACTTAAAGAGAAATTCTATATAGAAAACACAGTATTTCACAATGTTTATCTTTCAAAGATCTCATTTTCAACATGTATATATTGATAGAGTATTTGATAACAACCTCCTGAAATATAAGGCACAGATTTCTTTCCAGCCAACATAACTAACAATGTATTTAGTATCTACTGTCTAGAGCATGAGGCTAGACACAGGATTAAAAAAAGTACATAGCAGGATTCCTTCCTTTCAGAAGTCTATAGCTAACAACAATAACTGATATTCACCAAAGGTTTGTTTTGGATTATTTAATCTATCCTCATATATTTGAGAAAGGTGTTACTAATACCTTTATTTTATATATGAGACAACTGAGGCACACAGCAATTATGATCAAGTTAGAACAGGACATATATTTTAAAGAGTAAATAGCAATTCCCTGTAGCATATGCTAAGTGGTGGCTGAACCATACTGGCAAAAAAAAAAAAAAAAAAAAAAAAAAAAAAGCTGTTTTCATAAAAAAAAGAAGTCAGGAAAAGCTTCAAGAAGCAAGGACTAAGTCAAGAAAGGGCACAATTAGATTGGCAAAATAGAGAGCAGGCTCCAGAAGAAACAAAAGAATGGAAAATATGAATGTTTAAGGAATTTGCATGTTTAAGGAATAATGAGCAGACATTGTATTAAGCAAAGAACTGATGTGGTAGAGTGATTGGAAAATCAATTTGTAAAGTAGGTTTATCATGTTCTTAATGGAGTATCTATATTTCACAATTTTGCAATATGTACTTTTTCCTTCCCTGAATGTCCAGTGGGGGGAAAAAAAAGCTTAAATGATATGATGTCTGGGATTGGTTTCTAAATAATCCATTGTATATGGTGTATATGGTGTGAGGTGTGGGGTTGATGAAATGCCGAGGAATGAGGCTTCACTATACTCTTACCTCTGTATGTTGAATTTTCATATAATAAAAAATTTTAAGAGGCACTTAAAGACATGCCTATTATTACAGAAGTGGGGTGTGTGTATATATACATTCGTGTGTGAAACCACTTATAGATGAAAACCATTTACAAGTGTGTAATATATGATACATACAACTTTGTTTCTGGGGTTTATAGACTTGAAAATTTAAACAAATATTCTTAGGTGGTAAAGTCTTTTAGATGTACTCCTATTCTGACCAAACAAGAATGTTTCAAACTTAAGACATTAGCCTACTACTGCTTACCCTACCTAAGCATTCCTTTTAATGCTTAGCATCCGTTGTCCTCTGATAGAAAATTTTTGTCTCAGATTTAAAGGAAACAGATGTTCCTGTTCTTGTAGAAAAATAATGGAGATTTTCAATAGGAAAATGTTATTACAAAGGAAGAAGCTAAGAAAAAAAGCCTATTCTATTATAAAATAGAGGAAAAGATGATTAAAAAAGGTGATAAAGGAAGTAAAATTTATTTACTGTGTTTAGTTTTTTTCAGATCATGAAATCTTTTTCAAGTTACTCTTGTGTTTTTGCACAGGCCATCTATTTCTGCCTAACCATCATGTTTCAACATAAGAGTCACCTCTTCTGTGAAGTCTTCCTGTCCCCACTTGCCACAACAAGCAGAGTCAGGATCGTTGTGCGTGTGTATATGATGGATAGCACCCATCAAACTGTACTGTAATATTCTTCTCTATTTAAGTTTTTATCAATTCTTTGTGCATATTAAACAAAATAGTTCAGAGAAGTCACTGAAAAATGTTAAATGAACAGGCACTTGAAACAACTGCAAATAATGAACATTTTAACAAATTCAAGAGCATACTTAAATTCCAAATTAACAACAAAAATTCTAAATTAACAATGCATGCTATTAAAAAAAGGACAGATTACACTGCTGAATATTTTGTTAACTATCCAAGAGAAATTGTCACACATGGCACTGCATTTATATTTACTTGTCAATGATATTTTGGAAAATGCAGATGGAAGAAACAAATACCCTGATGTTTATATGTGAAGGGCCCAGGCTGGAGGGTAAAATAAAAGCCTCAGGTAATTAATTCCCTCTCAGCATCTCAATCTTCTTGTATCACTAGCTGGAATTCACAGAAAGTTCTACCAAGAAGCCAGATTCAAGGTACTTGCATATGGGACAATGAACGTATTGACTCCACCTAACTTGTTAAGAGATATACATCTTCAAGAGGTGTGGATGACCTGACCGAATAGGCTAGCTGGTTGGCATCTAATTCCAGAACCTCAAGAAATTCTCAAATCTAAAGTTTACCTACTTTTCAGTTGGGAAATGCCAGGGAGTTATACAATGGCATGCTGCCCAGTTTAAACAAATTTAGCTAAATATTAAACATCAAATAATGCACATTGCAACTAAGGAATTATAATTCAACTCACTCCTTCTGGAGGCTCTAGGAAAAGAATGTTTTCTTGCCATCTCCAGTTTCTAGATGCTGTCTGCAGTCCTTGGTTAGTGACTCCTCATCACACTGACCTTGATACTTCTTTTGTGACTATGAGCCCACTGCCTCCCTCTTAAAGGGAACCTGTGATTGTTTTCTCTCCCCATTCCAAAAAAGAAAAAAATTTTTAAAGATTTTATTTATTTATTCATGTGAGACAGAGAGAGAAAGAGAGAGAGGGAAGGAGGCAGAGACCCAGGCAGAGGGAGAAGCAGGCTCCATGCAAGGAGCCAGACATGGGACTCAATCCTGGGACCCCAGGACCACACCCTGGGCTGAAGGCGGCGCTAAATCACTGAGCCACCCGGGCTGCCCCCCATTCCAAAATTCTTAATCACATACATCCAATCTCTTTTGCCAAGTAAGAGACATATTTACAGGGTTTTGTTTTTTGTTTTTAGTGGGGAAGGATATTCTGTCTACCACACCTAACAGACACTTCCTTTTCATTCCCTAGACTTGGGGCTGCCTGTGATACTCTCTGGAGCACAACCTCAAATATGATCAGAATGGTGACATCTGGGGTTGTGGAATATAGCAGACTTGCCCTGCCTTTTAACTGTTAGTCTCAAAAGTGTTAATTCTTCTAAACAATGTAATGGAGATCCTAAACTATTTTTCTCCAAAGGACCCTTTTACTAATCCTTCCATGCTCAAGACCTATCATCTCCTACTCACAGACTTTCTGATATGCTTCAAATAATTACGCCACTGTACTAAATTAAACCATCCAAACAAAAAAGAAATATACTTGAGAAATCACTCTGTTTAATCATTCTTAAGTAAATCACAATTTGTTAGGCCATCTGAAATAATGAAAATAATTCAGACTTTCACCTGGCCACTGCTGCAGATGAACTAACTTATCAGTGAATAGATGGAGATTGGTTGGTGCAAAGCTTAGTGCTAAAACAAAAAAATTACTTGTGATGTTAACACATCTTTTCAAAAACTATTTTCAAGTCAATTTTAAAAGTTAGGAATATTTATTTCAGATTCAATATTTATCATTTTATCTATGAGGATACAATTTCTTGTTTTCAGTCATATCTGAATGTTAAAACTATATTCATTAAGTTTGGATATAAAGGCAAGAATTCAGTGTAAGGTTTTGTTTAAAGATTTATAAAAATAGTTTAAGAAACCATCAGAGGCATTAGGAATAGAGGGAAAAATAGGGGAAAAGATGCCAGTAGTATAATTATAGGCACAGAGAAGTAATGAGAAAGGCGCAGAAATACATGTATTTATATGCTAAAACAGTTGTCTTAAGTGCTCAGTGACTGGTTGCTAACTGTACTTAATCTACAGAAAAGACTACGGCTACAGTATTTTCATTAGTCTTGGATCACTTGAACTCCACATAGCTTATTTATTTTTAGCATTATCAAAACAAATTGCTTAACCCATTGATGAACGGTCTTCCTTATGCATATAACACCGTGTGGGAGCTTGGAATGTTGATTGCCTCTTATGAGGGAGTAATTGACATATTAAATTCCTCCAGTTTAACTGGAATTCACTTTAAAACAAGAATTTAATACCAAAGATAACTTTTAAAACCCCAAATAGTAACAATTTTACTCGTTTTAAGACTTACTGCTTTTACACATTTATCCTTCTCTGGAGGTGGAAGGAGACCCAGAAATGATATTCCTGACCTAATTGTGATAAAAATTACCCAGCACTACAAAAGTGGGTCAGCATTTTATCATTTACAAATCTAGGTCAGGCCAGCATTTTCTAACTAGTTTCTACTTGTAAACTTATACGTATCACTATTATCTTTTAATATGGGAAACATGGAAATGCAGGGATAAATGAAACCTGTATATAAATGTGCAAACAGCAAACACCCCCCCACCCCCACTTGCCCAAGATAAGTCACTTACTATTTCCATTCACACAGAATTATTGACGTTTTCTTTTGGTGTTATTAGCATCTAAGTTCAACCTTTGTTGCTTACTATAAGGGAGCACTGAAATTATACCTGATATGCAAATTATCTTGGTTTAATTTGAAACCAAAAAACTAGGATTGCCTAATGTTTTGATGTTGAAAACCTGTCTCAGTATCAGTGGCCATTAAACATTTGCATTATTTAGGAAATAATCCAGTATATAAATTTGCCTTGAATAAATCTGCACCTCTACTTATAAAAGGAGGAGCTGGATGAAATAGTCATTTGATCTTATTGGTCTTGTCTAAAAAATGTAGAGACCTTTTCTACTTACACTTTCCACTTAAAATTAAGAACTTTCAAGGCTATGAGGAAAGCTGTAGCCCAGAGTAGAAGCAACTCAGTTCTGTTCTCCACTGGCAACGTAGGTGGTCATTTGTACTTACTTTCATCTCATTGTCATGGTACGTATAATGCATTTGCTATGTTTCTGTGGCTTAGTTTCAGAACGATTTTATAGATACCAGAGATCTAAATATAAAGCAACAAGGGGATCAAAGAGTTGATAGGAGAAAGCATATATAGAACTAGGATAAGCAGTGGATTTACAAAAAGCAATAAATACTTGACATGTTCTTGATAATTTGATAAGACACAAGTATTCCAAAGGACAAAGTGCAAGTCTTATTATGAAGAAAAGTGTTCCGACCATGCAGTCGGGAACGACCAAGACTGATAAGTGGGACAAACTTCTTAATATATGGAGTCAAATGGTATGAAGCCTGGCTGTTCTTTAAGAATCACTTGAAGCTTTTAAAAACTATCAGTGCCCAGAAATTTGGACTGAACTGGTTGTGCTCCGAATTTTTTTTTTTTTAAGATTTTATTTATTTATTCATGAGACACACAGAGGCAGAGGCAGAGGGAGAAGCAGGCTCCAAGCAGGGACCCTGATGTGGGACTTGATCCTGAATCTCCAGGATCACGCCTTGGGCTGAAGACAGGTGCTAAACCACTGAGCCACCCAGGCATCCCTGCACCTAATTTCTTAAAGCTCTTTCCACTACACATGTTGTTTTTCTTTATTGTAGCAGACAACACATGGAATTTACTGATTTAATAATCTCCCCCAGTGGACTATGAAGTCCTTAAAGGCACTGAGCATCTTTTACATGACTGTTTCCTTAGATGTGTAAAGTCTCTCTAGTTGCCATTAAAAGACCTGGTCTGTACTTTAGAAAACTCCAGCAAGAGAGGGAAGAAATATACGCAACAATGTATTGCTGTTTTTTTTGTGGTTAAGAGCTATGCTTGGAGGGACCCTGGAATCGTTGTATACATGAAAAGAGACTCAGAAGAAAATAGAAGGGCAGGGAAGGATTTCTGGGAAGAGGTTACCCTTAAAAAAAAAAAAAAAAAAAGAATAAGTCTTTCTTCTTTTTTAATTGAAAGAGGAACCACAATTCTCTAAGTTAAATAACAGTCCGCTAATGACACTACCGAGCGGAAGTGTACTGATCCGATTGTGTGGTAGGGAAGCAAAGGAGCTGGAGCATATTCTGGGCTAAGGAAGGCATAACCTGCCAGCAGACTCCCATTTCCTCTGTTAAGTGGTAAAGTTCTCCAGCAAAGGCAGTTTTCTATGCCCCATCTAGAACCAAAGCAGATGGGGGAAAGCAAGATACGATGAGTTTTCGATTAAATGTCTAAGTGTTTAGTGTTGGTATGGAGTTCTGCGGGAACTTCTACAAACAGAAGCTGGGTAACTCCCACCTCACAAGAGCTTTTTCCTGGCGGGGTTGGTCATGGTTGCTTTCGATACTGTGATCAAAGATCCTCATCCTTGGGGATCCCTGGGTGGCTCAGCGGTTGAGCGTCTGTCTTTGGCCCAGGGAGCGATCCTGGAGTCCCGGGATCGAGTCTCACGTTGGGCTCCCTGCATGGAGCCTGCTTCTCCTTTCTGCCTGTGTCTCTGCCTCTCTTTATGTCTATCATTCATTCATAAATAAATAAATAAATCTTTAAAAAAAAAGATCCGCATCCTTCCCCCAGAAACATGCTCATCAGTGCAACATTCGGCCTGTGGATGTGGTGGATTCACCCGGTGTAGAGGCCGCTCGCGTGTCCCCGGGCCTTCAGACACAACGTGGGAGGTTCCACTACTCCTGACACCGCATCTGTCCTCTGTCCTCGAGGCCGGGCACCATTTGCCTTTTTTTTTTTTTTTTTCTTTTTCTTTCTTTCTTCCCCCCTGCCTGGAGGAGATGTATGCATTTCTTTTGAAGACTTTTCACGACTCGTTTTAAATTTTCCTAAGAGGCCCCAGCTACCCATGGAATCTGCAGTGACACAACATCATACACCCACCCCTAAGCCTGGGCGGGGAAGGCCAGACCCCACCAGCACGTTCCTAGAAGGAAAACCCCTTCTGCAAGCAAAGATCGCCGACCGGGGGCCTGAGTGGTCCCCGACTCGACAGACAAAACTGGGGCGGAGGGGTGTGCAGCTCGGGGTTTCCTGGGCCACAACGCAGCCCCTGCGCCAGGCCCTGGACGAGCGCGATCTCGAGGCCTCCACGCCTCCCCAGGGTCAGGGCCCACACCGAGTCTTACGCAAACCACAGCGTTAAGGCAACCGGCGCGTTTCCTCGAAACAAATGAGAAAGGGGGGCCGTGCGGGAGGCGCCGGCACCTGCCACCGCGGGGCCTCTCGGGCGCGGGGGCACCACACGGCTCCCGGGCCTGAGCGCCTCCGAGCCCGGCGGGGTCAGGCCAGGGACGGGGCTCCCCGCCCTCCCTCCAGCCCTGGCTCGCGCCCGCGGCCCCTTCGCGAGGCTCGGCGGCGACCCCCCAGCCCCCGGTCTTACCATAGTGAGGCCGGCGGAGCCCCAGCCACATCACCCTTCCGGGCCCGGGGCGGAAGAGGCGTGCGCCCCCGCCCCGCGCCGGCCCTCACCCCCCTCCTCTCCGCCCCTTGTCCGGTTGGGCCTGTCGCGGCACGTCCTCCACAGCCGCGCCACTCGGACGCCGCGATAGGCTCCTCACTGCCGGAAGGGGCGGGACTTAACGGACGTCACGCGCCGCGCGGACGTGGGCGGCGCTCCCATTGGCCGCCGCGGGCCGTCTGCAGGCGCGGGCCTTTCGGAGGAGGCCGGAAGTGGGGGAGCGGCGAGGTAAGGTCCGGAAGTGGGAGATGCGTGTTTCAGGGATAGGAATCTGCCGTCCTGGCCTGTTTTTGGGGTCTTGCTTCCCCCCCTCCTCTTTTTTTTTTTAACTTCGGGGTCCTAGAACTCCTCAGTGCGCGAGGTTTGCCAGCTCGGGGGAGCTCCCGGGGAGGCCTGGTTCCCCCGACCTGGGCGCACGCTGGGCACCTCAGCGTCTCCCTTCGCGCCCGGCGGATTCCTCAGGCTGCGGAGCGCCTCTGAGGGGCGCTGTGGTGGTCGTGACGCTGGGTAGGCGCTGGACCCCGGGGCTGTGACACCCTGACGCCGGCCTCCTTGCCCTCGGCGCCCTCGCTCCTTAAGCTGCCCCTGGGTTTGCTCTGGGGCCCGGAGTGTGCGAGGCCTTGGGGTAAGGCAGGGCCGTGGCGACCAGTGGAGCTGCCCTCGCTGACCTCAGTAGGCCCGTAGGTATCCGGAGGAGGGGTCCACCAGCGACAGGAACCGCAGGCCAGCTTCCTCTTCTTTTCTTTCTTTCTTTCTTGTTTTTTTTTTTTTTTTATATTTAATTTATTTATTCATGACAGACACAGAGAGGGGCAGAGGGAGAAGCAGGCTCTACGCAGGGAGCCCGACGCGGGACTCGATCCCGGGACCCGGGTCACGCCCTGGGCCGCAGGCAGGCGCTCTACTGCTGAGCCACCCCGGCTGCCCCTCAGCTTCCTCTTTTAATCAGTTAGTATTAGTATTAGTATTTAGCTTCGATGATCCCACTGGATGAGGCTTCATATTCCAGCCGCTCTGTCTTTGCAGAGACCGAATGGAGCAGCAGGTGCTCTGACGCGTCTAGTTCGCACATTTCTTGGGCCTCCCTGGAAGGCTTTTGGATCAAAGTGGCATCCTTTTTTTTTTTTTTTTTTAACCACCAGTCGGCCTCCCGCCTCCACCACCCCCCCCCTTTTTTTTTTTTACTTTGCAGCTAGTGTTGATGGGTTCGTTCTTTTTCTTTTTTTCTTTTTTTTTTTTTTTAATTCACTAGTGGTCACATACATTAAAAGGCAGTGGTTTTACTTAACCGCTTGTTTTCTGTGCTCCTCAACTAGCCTCCGTAGTTGAAGTTAGGTCTTCGTGTTCTGGTGTTTGCCCTTCGCCGCCCTCTTTTTTTATATTCTTTCTCCGTGGCGTTTAGATTAAGACCCGTGTTTGACCTGCATGGTATTTCTCTTTAAGGAGTACTTCTCTCTCTCTTTTTAAAGATCTTACTTGTTCATTTGGCAGGGAGAGCACAAGCAGGGGGAGAGGGAGGCACCCCGCAAAGCCCGCTGTGGGGTGTGATCCTAGGACCCTGGGACTTAAGCCTCCCAGGCTCCCGAGAAATGCTTCTCCTAACCTTTCTCCACTTTTTTTTTTTTTAAGAATTTATTTATTCATGAGAGACAGAGAGACGCAGAGACACAGGCAGAGGGAGAAGCAGGCTCCATGCAGGGAGCCCGACGCGGGACTCGATCCCGGGACTCCAGGATCACTCCCTGGGCCGAAGGCGGCGCTAAACCGCTGAGCCACGCGGGCTGCCCCCTTTCTCCACTTTTTTTTTTTTTTAAATTAATTAATTTATTTATTTATGATAGGCACACAGTGAGAGAGAGAGAGGCAGAGACACAGGCAGAGGGAGAAGCAGGCTCCATGCACCGGGAGCCCGACGTGGGACTCGATCCCGGGGCTCCAGGATCGCGCCCTGGGCCAAAGGCAGGCGCCAAACCGCTGCGCCACCCAGGGATCCCCCTTCCTCCACTTCTGAGCTCGTTCATTGATTGCTCTTCTGAACAAAAATCCTCTAAGGACTTTATGTTCCAAACCCCAGTTCCTCTTTTTCTATTTTCTCTTGAGATCATTCCAGAATGGCTTTTGCTCCCCCCTCCCCCCCCATCCTTTACTTTGTGTCACCAGCTGTCTCCAGGTGTTGATTATTCCCAGTCTTTGCGGTATTTGAGCCATTAGTAACCTTTGACACAGTTATCACTTCCTTGTCCATGTTGTATTTTCTTCACTGATTTCCAGGACATTGCACTCTCTTGGTTTTCCTTCTGTAACCGTCTTCCTTCTATTCTTTCTGATCTCTCATTGTTGAAGTGTTCCAGGGCTCAATCTTTGCTTCTTTTCCTCTTTCTACACTTCCTTTTGAGGATATCATCAAGTCTTAATGACTTTTTAAAATATATTTTTAAAAGATTTTATTTATTTATTTATTCATGAGAGACACAGAAAGAGGCAGAGACATAGGCAGAGAGAGAAGTAGGCTCCATGCAAGGAGCCAATGTAGGACTGGATCCCAGGACCCCGAGGTCATGATCTGAGCCAAAGGCAGATGCTCAGCCTCTGAGCCACCCAGGTGCCCCATGAATCATTTTATACAAAGTATTAATACAGGATAGCACATTATTCTTAAAAGGAAAATGGCCTCTTAGTTCCCTCCCTGAACTCCAGACTCACGTATACATTTGCCTACCTCTGCATCTCCATTTGTTTATTTAAAGTAATTGCAAACCCACATGGCACAAACTGAACTCCTTTTCCCCCAAACCTGTCCCATTCTTTTTCATCTCAGATGCTGGCTGCTCTATTCAGCCAGTTGCTCAAAGCTAAGTGTTCGGAGTCATTCTTGACTCTACTTTCTCTTATATTCCACCAAATCCATCAGCAAATCCATTGTTGACTCTCTCCATAAAATATATATAGAATTTAACCGTTTGCTACTATTTCTGCTGTTAGTACATTGATCCTCTGTTTCTGGGATGTCTGTTTTAACTCTTATGATTTCTTGCTTGGATTAACAGTAATAGGGTTCCAGCTGGTCTCCTTAACTTTCTTCAATCCTTGCTTCTGTACAATCTATTTTCACACAATAGCCAGAATGAAACTTTTTAAATGCAAGTAAGAAATTGTATTAAGAGGTAAGATTCTAAATGTGACAGATTATCCTAGATTGCATCCTGGAACAGATAAAAGATATTACAGGAAAAAAATGGTAAAATCCAAATAAGTAGCCTGGAGTTTAGTTAGTAGTGATGCACCAATGTTTGTTCCTTTGTTTTGGTAAATGCACTGCAGTAATATAAGAAGTTAATGTTAGAAGAAACTGGGTGAGGTGTATATGGGGGCTGTGTTATCTTTGCAGCTTTCCCATACATTCAGTATTCCTCCCAAATAAAAAGTTTATTAGGAATATAAATTATTTATTTGCTTTAAGACCTTTTATGACTTCTCACTTGATTCACGATAAAAGCTAACATCCTGACTTTGGCCTACAAAACTCTACATGATCTGGTTTCCTGTTACCTCCCTGACTTCTGCCCTTTGTGTTCTCTTTCCTCTCATTCTGTCCCAGCCATACTGGCTGCCTTGTTTCTTAAATACACTAAGCCCACTTCTGCCTTAGGGCCTTTGCACTGGCTGCTTCCTCTGCTTGGAATGCTTTTTCCTAGACATCCACACAACTAAATTTTTCACCTCCTTGATGTATGTGCTCAGATACCACCTTTTCAATAAAGCCTACCTTAACGTCCTATTTAAAATTGTAGCTTTGCAACTATCCCCCTCCTGTCACAGGCCTCTGTATTTCCAGTTTTCTCTATCCTGTTTTATCTTCTCCTTTTACCATAGCACGTATCACCATACTATATATTTTACATATTTGTTATGTGTTTTTTTTGTCATTTATCTATTAAAATACAAATTTTAAAAAGGAAAGAATTATTTGTTTTGTTTCCTTATGTCAAGTTCTAAAGCACTGTCTGATGCATAGAAGGGCACAGGTTTTGGTTGAATGAAGTTGGCTCGGTATTTGAATTTAGTCATCCTTGATTCACAGTCATTGTGAAACACTGAATTGTTTATCATTTCCAGATTTGCTGTTTCTTGTCTCTTAAGCCTTTGCTCATGCAGATTCTTTTTATTTTGTTTATTTTATTTATTCGTGAGAGACAGAAAGAAAGAGACACAGGCAGAGGGAGAAGCAAGCTCCATGCAGGGAGTCCGACACGGGACCTGATCCCGGGACCCCAGAATCATGCCCTGAGCCAAAGGCAGACGCTCAAGCGCTGAGCAACCCAGGCTGCCCCAACTCATGCAGGTTCTTCTGCATTTTCTATCTCTCCTTTTCACATTTTAAGATTCATATCAGGTATAACTCAAGGAAGCCTTCCCCGAAATATCAGGCTGGCTTACATGTACTCCTCACAGGAGGTACCACCCTGCCTCTGCACTTGACAAGCATGTAAGATAATTATTTTGGGGTATTTTTGTCTCACTAGAGAGCTGGAAATGTGTCTTATTCATTCTGGGGATATCAAAGCCTGGTACATAGAGAGCAGCCAGTGAATGTTTTAGTGCACTGATGGCATGACCAAAGTCACTCCGCTATGAAGTGGTAGAGTTTTGATTTCAAGCTGAATCTTCTGAGTCTAAAATCAATGGTCTATTTGCTATACCTTGTTTTCTAGGAAAAAGGTGGCTGTGCTTAAAATAGTAGAAGGATACTTTTTGTACAGGTAGGAGGTAATCATTTTATAGTCCAGGGCAATTTGTTCCTCGTCATTTGTGAAGCTGGCAGTGCTTAAGAGAACGTGAGTTGTGCTTTTTTTTTTTTCCTAAGACATTGGCTGAAAAAGATGAATAGAGGATTATAGTCAGGAGTTTTTAATGTTGATGAGACTCTGGGAGAACACCATTTGATTTCTATTGCCTCAAAGGAGAAATCCATGCTGTAATTCCAAATTGCTCATGAGGCATCCATGCTTTTGCTAGATGATAGTACTACCATTAGCTTTAAATTAAACCTTTGGTTGTATGCCATTGAGAAATCCTGGGCTATTTTCAAGATATTGCAAAGATTTTTCTCACAATGATATGGAAATTTATTATTAAGGTTAAGTTAAAGATAATTAATTTGTTATATAATTTCTGATACTCGGCACAAAAATTAGGTAAACTAATTTTGCATTTAAAACACTGTTTAGGGATCCCTGGGTGGCGCAGCGGTTTAGTGCCTGCCTTTGGCCCAGGGCGCGATCCTGGAGACCCAGGATCGAGTCCCACGTCAGGCTCCCGGTGCATGGAGCCTGCTTCTCCCTCTGCCTATGTCTCTGCCTCTCTCTCTCTGTGTGACTATCATAAATAAATGAAAAAAAAATTAAAAAAAATAAAATAAAACACTGTTTATTAGCCGGCCTAATCTTGTACGTGGTGGAAGGGTTATTTCTTTATTTTGTCAATACTGTATTTGAGGAACAGAAAATTTAAATAAATAAATAAATAAATAAAACACTGCTTAGGGGATCCCTGGGTGGCTCAGTGATTTAGCGCCTGCCTTCTGCCCAGGGCGTGATCCTCGAGACCCGGGATTGAGTCCCACGTTGGGCTCCCTGCACAGAGCCTGCTTCTCCCTCTACCTGGGTCTCTGCCTGTCTCTCTCTGTGTGTATGTGTGTGTGTGTGTCTCATGAATAAATAAAATCTTAAAAAAAATAAAACACTTTAATCATAGATAATGAACTAGACTTCTAACTACCTTTTATGGTAAGCATTCTGAATTTGAACTATACTCTGAATTTCAACTATACACTGAATATTATCACTGATGTAGTCCATAAACCAATCTTTTTGTAATGTTGAATAGCCTTTAAGACTAAAAGAAAAGGAAATAATTTAATCCTATAAATTCTGAAAAAGCTTCAGCAGCTTTCAACCCCAGCAGTGGGGTTGAAAGTGATGATTAGGCTTGGGATTAAGTAATCAAAAACAACTATTTCTAAATTTGTGCCTTATTTCTTTGAACTTTAATAACCATATTGAAATGTCCAAAACGTTGAAATAAACAACAGTCTGGTCTTTTGTGTGAGAGGATGCTGTTAGCTTACTTGTAGTTTTATCTGAACAGTTAACAAGAATTTTATTGAATAAAGACTTTGCTCAATTGGAACAGAAGCAAGTGGCTGCTAAGAAATAAGATGCAGCCATTGTTGAGATTCATCAAAGTCTTGACAGTATAAATATTGACATGCTGAGATATGTCAATATTTACCACAGAATTTGGAAGTTGCCAAGTTCCTGTTTAAGAAATATGACCCTAGCATTGAACACAGTATATCAATAAATAAGGAACATGTCCAATGAACAGCTGCTCAGAGAAAGTAGGATAACATCTGTCTAAACTTTGGAGCACTTAAATTAAAAAAAAAAATTATTGACAGTTCTTTGGTAATTTGTAGGTAGATGCTTGTATAAATAGTATACTTATATAGTTCCATATGTGGACTTACCAGGTTTTTAAAAAATGACAGCATGGTTACAATGTAATTTTGTAAATTAGTTGTGCAATGATACTCCTCTATAAATTGAATAAAAAAGCTCTTGCCTTAATACTGTGTTTAGGAACCAACTTCATCATTTTACACATTATTACAAAAATGAGCTCAAGTCAAGACTTACAGATTACTTTTGGGAACTGATATTTATGCTCTGAGAATTTAGCAATGGAGAAAACAAGTTTCTGAAGTTTAAATGTGATAAGAAAATTTGTTTTGATTGACAGTTCTATCTCAGAAGAAAATGAGTGGATTAAAGAGCAAGTAAAGTTGATATATTTGCTATCACAGATCATAAAGTTGATATCATGAAGCTGATACCACAGATCACCACTGTTAATTCCTGTATGAATATCACTAGTTGAAGCTTTTTTTTATCAAGTCATTGGAACCATACAAACGGTCTTAAATGTCTGTTCTGCAGACATTTAGAAGAATTTAAACTGAGTGTTCTTTGAAGGATCATGCTAAAACAGGCCTCGAAGAGCATAAACTATGAGTATCAATCAGGACTGGTCCTCTCATTGCTTTTCTTTTCTAATACTAGAGATCACATGTTTAAGTTTATATGGTGAAGAATGGAGGCAACGTATAATCGAGGTCCTATATCCTGCCAGGAGCTATATTTATTTCTCTAAATATCTTATAAACATGAAAAAAAATTGTAGAGGTTCAGAGAAGGCTTTTAATATATTCTTTTGAGTATATATATATACTCAAAAGAATATATTAAAGATGGAAGGGAAAGAATTGTAAAGTTTAAATTGAGCAGATGCTTCTTTTAAGAAAGCATTTGCCAATATTTTGAGGTAAGCTTTGGAGTTTTAAGGAGAAAACATTAAACTTATTAATTAGTGAGTTTTAGAACTTTGAAACCTTTTTTTTTTTTTTTTTTTGCCATGTAATCAAGACTTTGAACCTTTGTTTCAAATATGCGTTTTTCTTTTTCTAAAATCATTAGGGCCTTATGGAAAATATTCACCAGTTGTCTTCTTAAACCACCTGTTACCGTTTTTTTTTTTTTTTTTTTTATCATGGAGTGATAACAGATTTGCCCTGTGCTTTCAAAATGTCCTGTGTTTTAGATTTGATGAGAGTGTCAGCATATTAAGCTGAAAGTGTAAAACTTCCTGTTTGATGTTGAATATTATGAGTTTAATACAGTTTCCCAAAGTTTGATACTCATGCGACTAATGGAATACACACATTGCTGACTTACAGCTGTTTTACAGGTACTATGAGATAACTTAGGTTTAAAGAATTAAATAATTTGCTGGGGTCCACATAACCCAGGAATGACAGTGAGGATTCATACTGAAGTCTGACTAGTTCCAAAGCCTGAAACAAGGTAGCAAACAGAGAGGAATTTCGCAGCTTAGTACCTAAAATATCTATGGTTAGATCTAGATTCTGGTGTTGTTGGAATCAGATCTGAGCTGCTGCCCACACTTGAGTTTCACTTTCTGCTCTGTTGCTTTAGCTGTCAGCAGCTTCAGGCTCACAGTGCTAAAGCATCAGATCCAGTAGAGAAGAATCTATATTCTAAAGTCTGGGAATTAGGGTTCGGTGGTCTTCGTTGTCCTAATTAGAGTCATGTGCTCATCATTTCTGGGGCGGTCACCGGTGCATTACGTACCAGTAGTTGAGGTGTAATGTTTATCAGATAAATACTATTTACTAGAGTCAACACTGCTCAATATTTCTTAAACAGGCTCCTAAGTTTCAAGTATTGAAATTTAAGAATAAATTTCTAATAAATGATTTTGTTTCACAGTATAATCAGCCTGATGGTCAAATTACAATTATTGAACTATATTTGTATGTTTTATTGTAGAACATTTCAAACATACATAAAAGGTAGAACATAATGGATTCCAATGTACCCATCACCTAGCACAAGAATTATCAACTCATGAAATCTTTTGCTTTTTATCTTGGAACATCCTTCCACTAGAGTCCAAAATATGTTCAGGGATGTGGTTGAAAATGACTTGGAGTCAAAAATTGTGGCATAGGAAATAAATATATAATTATTCCTCCAATTTGGAATGTGTTGTTTATAACTTAACTATCATTCAAAACATGTGAAATTGCCATTTTTTTGTAGATTAAAAATTGGCAGTTGTATATAGTCCCTAAATATTTTTGAATGGCTGAGTCAGGTAGTGTCACCAGTTGAGATGATTCTTCTCAGGATTAACTCATTTGTACCCCAATCTTATCATTCATCCCGTTTGCCATCAGAAATAGGCAGATAAATGGGCACAGTTGTAAGTAAATGGGTTTGTGTGTGGGGGAAAAAGTACAGTACAAGTCCTGTTTCTTTTCTACAAGTGCTTTTTGTTACATTTCAGTTCTGAGCAGCACATTTTTCAAGTAGAAAAGACTGTATATACACTTAACTGATGGTGTTTCATAGGAACACTCTTCTCACTTTTCTGAAATTAAGATACAAGAGAGGTGTCAAAATTTCACAGCTTAAGAAATCATAATGACTAAATTCTTAATGAAAAGACTGTTCAGCTAATGCTATGTTTCAGGTATTATCTCTTCAGTTCTGTTAAGTGTCATTCTCACATGAAACTGCAGTTAGGACTGAAGTGTTCTTGTGAAGGTTTAGAAAGTTTCCAAAATGATGAGTGTACTCTCATCCTTTCTGCCAAGTTTATTTGTAATTAAGAGTGTCCATTTGATGAAAACAGAAAGGAAGTCTTAGAACTTTGGGTCCAATTTTCAGGGCATTTTGGATTTAGGCATTAGATTTTATGTGGAAGATTTATTCAGGTCATTTTGTTGTTTTAAAATACTTAGTTCATTGGGTAAAGAAAAAGGAGAGGAAGTGAACTTTAAATGAATCACTGAAACTAATGATTATTAATGGTATTTGTAAATGATAAGCAGAGGAAATGAGTAGTAATATGATATTTGGAATGATAGCAGCTGGCATTCCACAGTCATAAGAGGTAATTGAGAATGGACTATGACCATAGCAAAAATGCTTTAATTTGTAGACATATTAAAATATGCTTTTTTCATGAAGCATGAGACTATCAGTTTAATGTCTAACTTGAATATCAGCTATACTTTACAAGTTTTTGAACAAGATTATGTCTCTAGTCTTAAATATATTTTACTCTTACTTTAGGTGACTGTCCATCCTAATTTGCCTGGGATTGGGAGGTTTCCTGGACATAGGACTTTTAATGTTGACCAAGAAAAATCTCAGGGAAATCTGGACAGCTGGTCACCTTACTTTCATTTCTAAATTAATAGAATGGAGGTAATATTGACATGATTAGAAAAGTATTTAATAATACTATAAATTCTTTACCTTTAAAGTTTAGATAATTGGAACATGAAAATAATCTTTCAAGAAAGCATTTCTTCTATAGAAAGCTTGAAATATTTGTGTAATTGCTTTGGAAATTTAAAGGTAAACTGATTTTGTGGTCATTTAAGGGAAAAAAAAACCTTATTTTATCCTTTAGTCAGATAGATGATTCCAACCAGCAAGTTGACATGCTATTAATGAAAATGAAAGGGAGGGCAGCCCTGGTGGCTCAGCGGTTTAGTGCCACCTTCGGCCCGGGGCATGATCCTGGGGTCCCGGGATCGAGTCCCACGTTGGGCTCCCTGCATGGAGCCTCCTTCTCCCTCTGCCTGTGTCTTTCTCTCTCTCTGTGTCTCTTATGAATAAATAAAAAATAAAAAAAGAAAGAAAATGAAAGGGAAAAAATAATGAAAATGCCAGGAATAAATTATTAAAAAAAATAGTCAATGTGGGAATTCTGGTAAGATAAACCTTAATAATCAATGCTTTTAAAAAAATACTAAGCAAATAAGAAAATAGTCATTTTTTTTGTACTTAGTTTTCCGAATTGTGTGATGTTTGTCTTATTAAAATAAATAGCCAGTGGTTGTTGCATAACCCTTTCTTTCCTTTTTATCTAGCAATGTATATGGTCCTACCCTTGAATTTTTATGATAGAACTTTAAAAATAGTTTATTATCATTCTTTTAATTTATAATTTTTATTATTTTTTTAAAAAATAAGGTTAAACAAAATAATATCAGGAATTAAATTACAGACTCTTAACAGTGTGTGCTGTATGCTGATCTTTATTCTGAATTCACTTTAGGTATCAGCCTACTTTTCTGAACAAGGGAGCACTTAAGTTAATTGCTTCATTAGAAACATGCATTTAGTCCTTTCTGATCTGTTAAGTACAACTCCTTGGCATAGCTGCAGAAGTTTGAACACCTGCAGCCCAAGCAGCTTGAAAAGAAGCCGTAACTTAACTATAAAGGAAAATAAAAGAGGCTCAAGTTCAAAATGGTGTTATCAATGATATAGTGTTGTCACTAACTTGAGCTGACCTAAGAGTTGGCTTCTGCACTGCTCCTTATCAGCATCCAAAAGGGCATACAAAATTCTTTGTAAACTAATTTAAAAAGCGTCTTGTTTATTCAGAGGCAACTGTGAATGGTATTTGTTCAGAGTGTAGATCACATCAACTGCATACCAGCCAACAACTTATTTCTCTTCTAAGAAGGAAGCCAAGTATCAAAGACACAGAGTACTAAAGATAAGCTTCTCAATTCTCAACTGTTCTGAGCTCTCAATAAAGCTACTGATGTACAAATTGGGGTGGGACCCAACTGTTTCCACCTGCAGACTTGTCTTAGATCCTTGGCTCTGGCTGGGAGAGGTGCTGATACGAGTGCGACCTTTAGTGCCCTTAGAGAACAAAACACAGGGTTTCTTATGGCCCTAATCAATCAGTCCCTCTAAAGAGGATTCCACCCCTTTCTTCGAGTATTCTTGGGGCAGAAAAACTATGGCTGACTATTCCCATTACAGGGCTGCTGAAAGTGAAGAGATCATAGGTTCGCTCTTAAAATTCTTAAAAGACCTGGCAGGTCATCCTTTTTTCCTATGTTTATAATTGGTTCTTAGGTATTTTGTATTTGATATTTAATGAGGTGGTGACTTCAGTAAGTAAAGGAATAAATTTCATTCAAAAGTGGTTCAAATAGTATATTATCAAGAAATTAAAAGTCAGTTAATATGGAGAAAACATTATCCAGGCTACTGAGTCACAAAGTATTTATAGGATATTGAGTGGTCACATTTGGGCTATTCATGTTAAGTGCTTAAACATGACTCACAGGTAGCATCCAAAGTTTCAATTCTGAGTTTCGTAAAGTAATGGAATCTTTAAAATAATACAATTTAACTTTAGCTATAAGTACCTAGGCTTGATCAGAAAATTGGAAAATATTTAAAACAGGAACAATTTGAGATATTGTTAAAACTAATTGATCCCTGGGGATCCCTGGGTGGCTCAGTGGTTTAGCGCCTGCTTTTGGCCCAGGGTGTGATCCTGGAGACCTGGGATCGAGTTCTGCGTTGGGCTCCCTGCATGGAGCCTGCTTCTCCCTCTGTCTGTGTCTCTGCCTCTCTCTCTCTTTCATGAATGAATAAATAAATAAAATATTTAAAAAAAGAAGAAAACTAAACTAATTGATCCCTAAATGTCTTTTTAACATTGTTGAGATTAAAGCCCTCTATATCATTGTGAAAGTAGGATGAAGCATCTGGAATATTGAATGTTAAACTACTTTGTATAATTAGCAGTTTGTCCCTTGTTTCCAGTAAAATAGCAGTGAAACCAATTGCTGTTTTAGAGCAATTCTAAGTGCTGAGTTTTCCTTTCACAAAGTAACATTAATTGCTAACAATAGCCATGTGAGGCACATATAAGAAGAAATAACCTGTGCAAGAGTGTATCTATGTGTATTTGTATATAAATTAGGAGAGAGGCAAGAAGTGGCCTTCATAAGTAGTTTTTATGACCTTCCTCCCCTCTGAAGTTGTGGGTTTTAGGCCTATTAGAATTATATAAGTCTCTAACTATGTGTCTTTTTCAATGATTGGCATTGAAAAATAGTAATACACATTTTCCAGTAATTTTCAAATTTAAGGATTAAAGAGCAAGTGGGTAATAATAAACTATGTTAAGTGCTTTGACTAATTGATTTAAAAGAAAATATTCACAAATGGATAAAGCATTTCAGAAGTAAGCATACTGAGGCAAAAAAGATGTCAACATAGGAAAGATTTTTGACTAAATATTTAAAAATAATTATATTTTTCAGTGATTATGATGTAGTTAAACCTATAAACTTACATATTTTTAACATGTAAACATGTTTTATTGATGTGGCTACAAGTATAGTTATTTTAAACTTGGTCTTTTATTGGGAAGAGTAATAAACAGTCTTCTGTTTACACTTTAGTAGAAGTTAGAATTATTGTTAATTTACCAATTTGGAAATACCTTACACTCTAAATTTTAGATATTTTTTTTCTTTTATTCTGGAAATCGCCCTGCTTCCTTGTGCTTTTTACTGTAAGATACAGCAGCTCTAGCAATCTATAATTAAGCATCCTTCCCACTCCCAGAAGATAGAGATCCGTAGTAAGTTAGTTTTGTTTTGTGAAGAGCTGACAAAGTGGGTTGTTTTTATTTTCATATTCAATTGTGTGAAGAGCTGACAAAGTGAGTTTTTCATATTCAGTTGTTTTTTTTTCATACTCAGTTGTTAATTGAGAAAAATAATATTCTTTATGAGAACGTAATAGTTTTAAATTGAGAAGGCAAATTAAAACTGATTTAAAAATTTGCTCTTGTTAAAACTTATTAATCAATTATCCATGAAGTGGCAATTAATAATTTACTTTTGGATTTTTATAGCATGTTTTATATATATACTGATCTTAAAAATTGAAGCAATTTAATAGTCTTCTCCCCAAATAAAAGATTAAAGACTTTTTTAAAGCTTTTTTTCAGGATTACCTAAGGAAGAGATTCCTGCTGTGTGATTAAAGAATAATTCTCTCTAGCTTTTCATGTCTGAAAGTTTGTTCCTTTGTTTCTGATTTTGACTTTTTATACTGTTTTCGCTTTGCATGTTTGTAATTTTTAGGGTATTTTTGTTATGCATGTTAGCTTCTACAGTTCAACATCTCTTTTTTTTTTTTTTTTTTTCAGTTCAACATCTCTTAATGAAGTGCACGTGGTCAAGGGATGGCTCAGTATTAGAAAAAGTATAGTTAGTTGCTTTGAACCAAATATATGTTGTTTCACGGTTTGGTAAGTTTGAGGTCAATCTGGGCAAGATTCTAGAATAAATTACCAGAAGAATGGTTTTTTAATTCAGATAAGAAGAACCTCTAATCATTAGAAATAAAAGTGGGGTCAGTAAGAAAAGTCTTGACTCTTCATATTGTTAGTTATAGTAACTTTTCTCAGCGTACAACTTGGGCAACTCATCTGCCATTTATGGGCCTCTGTTTTTCTTATCTATAAAAATTATAAATCAGTATTGAACAAAACTATGGTTTACTGAGTTTGGTGGTTGGCTATTGCATGTTTTGTTTTGTTTTACTTATTTCCTTGGTGCTTTGTGTAGCTGAGAGACCGATATACAGAACATCACTATTTCTTAGTCACGATTTCTTGGAAAAATACTAATCTTATTCTTTTATAACAGGTGACCAGAAATGGAGAGAAAAGTAAGCAGAATTTGTCTTGCTTCTGAACCTGACATAATTCATTTTCTTCAAGTGGCTTGGGAGAAAACACTAGCATCTGGTTTTGTTATTACACTTACTGATGGTCAGTCAGCGTGGACCGGGACAGGTAATATTCAAAGCAAATTTTTTAAAAGTAAAATTTCAGTAATGTGCTGTTCTTCAGTCCTCAGTGACACTTCAAATTAGGGTGTTTCTTTACTTAGATGCTGGGTGAAATTAACATGATTGTTGTACTTATTGTTGCTGGCTAATTTACGAGTAGGTTTATAATATTTAATGCCAGTTTCTATAATTAATATTAATAGAAGGATAGAGACATAAGCATGTATCCCACCAAATTCTGATTACTAGATGAGTCTTAATACTTGGAGTTGGTCAGGGTTTTTAAATAATCTCTTTATAGAAAACATAAATAAGACTTTATATAAGTATTTCTTTTTCAAGACCCCAAGGAAATATTGGGAGGCATAGGGAGGTGGGTTGGATGGGCCAAGGGATTGTGTTAGCTTGATGGGAGTGGGGTGGTGGTGATTTTCTTTTTATTTCACACACTTACACTGTTTGAATTATTTTCTAGTGAACATGTATTATATTTGTGACAAAAACAAAATGGAACTCATAGCCTAAAATTTTGTAAGCCAAGGTTCAAATCAATATGTGGGATTTTGGCTATTATTTCATGATGTAGACTTTAAATATTTTGTATTTTTGGCAGTGCTCTTTTAAAAAGTCTAATGGCTCTGAAGTTATTTATAGAATATGACAGGTATAAAGTGAAAATATATAGATTTATATTTTGATCATACAGTGAAATTTTCATTCTTTTAAAGGATTTTTTGAAAGATTTGAAAAACTATAGTTATGCAACAGTCATTTCTAGAGTTATGTTGTAAATAATATTTAGTTAAAATAATTTTGTCATGTTAATTTACTACCATTTATATCTTCTATCAATTTTGAAATATTCCCTAAAACTTGTTAGTCTAATTACTATATCATCTTTTAAAATTACATGGTGAGGTTTTGTTTCATTCTTGGAAGTTACAAGTTCGGTTACACAGTACAAACAATTATACTTACAGCATTTTATAAGAAGTTCTTCTTTTATTGACAGAGATCAAGGAATGCTGATTTAAGTATTAATAAAATAAGTTTCAAGGATAATGTTTGTAGTGCCTGTTACGGTATCTGTTTAGGCTGTAAACTTCCATTTAAGAGAAATCAGTTGTTTCTTGATTGTTGCCATGTAGGAGTGAAAGAAAATGTTCAGGTTAGCTATGTGTGTGCTGAAGGTGTACCCAGGTGGCAATAGCTCTATTTTGGAAAGGGGGTGCATGGGGCTGAAGATAATGGCAATAGGTTAATGCCAGTTGTCTGGAGAGAAGAGCAGTTCCAACTACACTACAGCCCAAGAGGCAGGTCCTAGGTGAAGTGGTGGCTCATATGTAAGGAATACTATCTTTATAACATAGACATTCTCAGCTGAAAAATGACTTATTATATATATCAGTTATGATTAGACAGATGACCTTGAGATGCTTTAAGGGCCTTAATTAGCAAAAGAAAATATTAAATTCTAATTTAGTTGGTAAACTTCGTTTACCAAAGCAGAGAACAATAATATGTTGTTTGAATTTTTTTTTTATCATTAAGGATTGGGAATAAAAGAATACACAGATTAACTCTTAAATTTTGATTTAACCAGAAATTTAAGTTTACTTTACATTTATGGAACGCTTTGTGTACATCATACAAAATGTGCTGGCAGTTGTTCTTAGTATTATGAATATTGTTTCACTAGATTCATTAGGAGCGAGGAATGCACTTGATTTGTCTGTCACTCATTCTTGATAAGTATCTATACCAGTGCCTGGGACCTACATGCAATAGGTATTTAATAACGATATTAAAGGGTTTTTTTTTTTTTTCCAACGATTTTAAAGTTTTAAATCTCACAAATGTTTTATGTATCTTTCATTATTTCTATTTTCTTGTATAAATTTCAGGGAGGAAATATCAAACCAAATAATATAACATTGTTTCCATGTTTAGTTAAAGCTTATTACATAAATATGATTTGGTTTGGCACTTTATAGATAGACAGTAACATGATTAAGAACATTGAAACAATTATATAATTGAAACATGAAAATGAATTTCCTTCCTATACCTCATCCTGTTTTTTTTTTTTTTTTGTACAACTTTTTGATTGCTGCAACCTTCAATTTGGATAATTTTTTTCT
Source organism: Canis lupus dingo (assembly GCF_003254725.2). Lineage (NCBI taxonomy): Eukaryota > Metazoa > Chordata > Mammalia > Carnivora > Canidae > Canis > Canis lupus. The sequence goes on along the minus strand of NC_064245.1, from coordinate 24,443,157 downwards.
CTTTTCATTTGAGTGAAATTAAAAGGATGTGGGGTTCCTTTTAATCTCCCACACACTTAAATTCACTGATTTCTTTTCCATTAGTAATGTTTTATCTAATGAATGTTTTGAGGTGTAATTATCATGTGGTCTATCATCACTTCAACATTATAGAGGGTGGTATTGCAGAGTTAAGTCACAAACATAGGTTAATGATTGATGACTATTATGTGACCTTTATAAGTCTATCAGTCAGCAGTAGGAAACTTCTATCACCCATCTCTGGAGTAGTTCATTGAAAAGTAAACTTTATTAATACATTTATTATCAGGTAATTATATCCATTTATATTTGTTCTAAATATGGATATGTGACAGAGTTCAGAGAAAAGAGGATTTTTAATAAATGCAGTAAGGTAGGTCCATGCTGTGATACCAGCAAGATTCCTAATGGGATGATAGCACTGTCTTCAAAGCACTAGCACAAACTTAGGCCATGCACAGTCTTTGGTGCATTATACTTAAGAATCCAAAAGAAAAAAAAAAACCTTCTTTCCTTACTTACATCTTCATCTACCCACAAATAGTGTTAAAATTATGCTTTCTTGGATTCTGTGTGTCTGAGAACAATTCCTTGGTTTTTGGTCATGTTGGCCTGCTCACTTTTTATGCTGTTATTATGTGGTTCAGCTGTATCCTTGCTGAATTTTATTATTTCCATGGCTTTTATTTCTGGTCACCAAAGTTTTTGGAGCATTGAATGCTTACAGCTGTGCTTCTTCCAGATGTTCTTCGCACAAAATTCAAAACTGGTGACCAAGTTGTTTTTCCAGGACTGAGTTTCTAAATGGGCAGTCAAAATTTCACATTTACTATTAATAGAAATATTCAAGTAAATTTTTTCTTAATTTTTTCTCACAGTTTTTAAAGGGGAAATATAAATAGAAAATTTTCTTTCATATGTTTTTCCTCTTAAAAATGAAATATTTTTATTCCATAATAATAGAACATCATTCACAGATGGTGTAATGTAAGAGAATATCTAAGCTATCAGCACTTGAATCTAGGCTGCATAAGGCTAGAATTTCTGTTTGCTAAACTTTTATATCCTTGGTGCCTAGAATAGTACTTGACATGTCATAGATGCTGAGTAAGCATGGTTTTGAGTAAGTGAATTGAACCAATAAATTCTATGAAATATTTTCAAATAGTATCTTTCCATTTTAATGAAATTTAGAATGCTTTTCACTGTATATGTTTTATCAGTGGACATACTTCATACTTTATTTCTTTTGTGTCTTTTTTTTTTTAAGATTTATTTATTTGCGAAAGAGAAAGAGAGTGTGCATGTGCAGGGGGAAGAGGGAGAAGCAGGCTCCCCTCTAAGCAGGGAGCCCAATGTGGGTCTCTGGGATCATGACCTGAGCCAAAGGCAGATCCTTAATGTACTGAGGCACCCTCTTGTATTTTCTAATAAGTTTTTATGTAGTTGCATTAAAGATGATTTTACAGATTTATTTCCTATTTCTCTGTGAAGTATTTTCTCTTCTTAGGTATTTATAACTCTTCAGAATTACCCAACACAAAATATGAAATCATTCCTTAAATAGGAAGCATTAGTTTTTATGTTTTTGTTTTGTTTTCAGAAGAGCTAATAGGGTAATTGAAAGGTCAGTAGATTTGATAGTAGCGATCATCTTAAACATGCAACTGCTTCACAAGGAGACAAAATATATGAAGGGATTTTAGAAACTGTAAAATCGCATAAAAGTTCTTATTCTTACCTCTTTTCAAAGTCTGTGTTGAGATCCATATTTCACTATAAGAAATGACCAAAAATGGATAATGTAAAATATATGGATATGTTTCAAAACTCTCCTCCTCTTTTCCAGAAACACTTGATAGCACACAGACCAAGGTATGAGAATCTTATATTTTTAGGGATTCTTTGGTCAAGTTTTCATTGTTTTCTGTAGTATATCTTATTAATGTGTTTTTTTTAATACCATGGAAAGAAATAGTGTTTCCAGGGTCCTACATCTGCCTCACCACAAAACCAAATAACTGAGAGACCATAACTATGAATCCCAGTTTGACCACTATCTATTCCATGACTGTAGACCATTACTTGATCTGAGCCTCAGTTTTATTATTTGAAAAATGAAAATGTCTATCTTTCAATGTTAGAAGGAATAAAATAGATAAATGTAACCTTTAAATATAGAAGTATAGAACCACATGAGTCTTTCATAATTGTAGTAGCCTGGATTGACACAGGAAACCACCCAACCACACACACACATTCCAAACAAATGTTAGATTAAGTCTTGTAATTTTTAAAGCAAACAGATACATTTTAGCTTTTGAATGTGAGAAAGGGAAACCCCTATGTGGCCATCCATAAAAGGTATCTAAAAACCAAAGTGGTTAATGGGAACTAAAACTTAACTATAGGTTCACGGAATATCTGAACTAAATATATGTCTAAATGACTGTGATTGTAGTACCTAAGTGGGGCAGAATGTTGGAATGACAGGCCTTCTAAGGAACTGGAGCTCGGCTCTCAATGTAAAGAAAGGAAACTGAAAGTTATCTTGTTAATGAAATCCTCTTATAAAAGCAAGACAAAATAAGAAAAGACTACTCTCTGGTTTGAAGATGCAGCATAGCATCAAGCTAGTCACTAAGAGTGGATAAAAGTCCAAACAAAAATCACAACCCTAAGTCTGTGTTATGTATGGATGAAGGACAGGGATTTAAGTTTGAACTCTTCGCTTCAAGTGTAAAACCAAGTTAAATTAATTTTCCATGGGGGTGATTGGGTGACAGGCAGTAAGGAGGGCACTTGATGGGATGAGCACTGGGAATTTTACTATATGTTGGCAAATTGAATTTAAATAAAAATAAATGAATAGTAAATAAAATAACAAATACCATCAAAAAAAAAAAAAAAAAAAGAAGAAAGAAATTAACTTTCCATAGCTATTGAAAACTGTAGAGGCTCCAAGAAAGGTAAAAGAGCCACCTTGATTCAAAACTCACCTCCTCTTTTCCAGAAACACTACTCTGGCTAGAAGGGACCCTTATTCAAACATTGCAAAGCATGGAAGGGAAAAACCAGAATGAGAGTGTGTCAGCAGGTAGTAGAAATGGAATTAATACTTCAGGAACCATGCATAAAGACTGATTTGAAAGAGATCTTGAATATGTTTCAAGCCTTCAAGTATTTAAAGGAAGGGTGTGGCAAGAACAGGATATTATGAAAAAATGAGAGAATATCTATTTAGAATTGAGAATATAAAATCAGTAAAAATCTCTGTAGTAAAAAGAAATAGAATCTTTAGGATGCCTGGGTAGCTCAGCAGTTGAGTGTCTTCCTTTGGCCCAGGGCCTGATCCTGGAGTCCTGGAGTCCTGGGATCGAGTCTCCCATCGGGCTCCCTACATGGAGCCTGCTTCCCTCTCTGCCTATGTCTTTGCCTCTGTCTCTCTCTCCGTGTCACTCATGAATAAATAAATAAAATCTTTAAAAAAAAAAGGAATCTCTGTAGATGAATAAAGCATTAACTTTCAATATACCTAGATGAGAGAACTGGAAGCCAGGTCTTTAACATGTGTGTATGTCCAACAGGCGACACTCAATAAATATTAATTCCCTTCTCTTTTGTTCCTCATCATCTACCATCATCCACCTTCTTTGTTTTTTGGCACATAATGAGATGAGAAGAATGAACTCCCATTTTTACTTTAATTTGACTCAGTCCATTAAATAGAAATAGACTAATGTCTTTAATAATTGAGGCAAGAAAGATGTTATAAAATACTAAACTAATTAATCATTATAAGAAATAATTTATCTGGCTTTGACCTAGTAGCAAATATACAAGATTACAAGATGGTAGTTTTTCTTGTAATTTATAATGCTGTATTTCATCTGAGGACAGAGAAAAAAAATGCAAGGAGTCTAATGTTTTTCAGATGAGATTTGAGACTAATGTGTTTCTCAAAAATTGCTAGTTCAGTTATAAGGTATAATTTGACTTAAAAATATGTGGTATGGGGATTGGTTTTACCTTTTGTTTTAATTTCTGTTACGTAAGTGATAAATGAGTAGCAACAGGTAAATAAATACTTTCTCATATTTAGAAATTTCAAAACTTTTTTTAAATGTCTCCCATAGTTTCTGAATCAGAGATTTCCCAAGAAGCCGATGACATGGCATTGGAAAAAGAGAAATATGTTGATGAAGTGAGAAAAGCGTTGGTATCAGGAGGAGGACCAGCTGGTTCATACAAGTTTGATTTTTCTAGAGAGTCTTGTCATTTCTCCTTTGAGAAAAATCTGAAAGAAGTTTCAGTAAGTAAAACTTTCCATAATATTTTAAGTGGCAAAATGTCAGAGTACTTATTGAGGAATTATCTTAAGTAACTAGCTTATTATTCCCAGAATACCTGGGTAATAGAAGTGTGAAAAGTACTTGGTTTCCAAGTTGGAAGAATGCTTCTTCATTCAATGTTACAGTCATTAAATGCTTCATACTGATGAATTGTGAAAAATAATATTTGGAAAATATATTTGTTTTTAGTGCTTTAAAAATAAGTATTATAGACATAATTATATGAACGAGCAGTTCTGCAAATTGGGGTCAGAAACTTTAGACCAATGAGGCAAGGTTTATTGTAATAAGTTTTGGGAAATGCTGATCTTAAGAAATAAGGTAATTTATTTACCATTGAATATTGAATAATTATAGCTTATTCTCTATAGAATGTATTTGAAATTACAAAATGAGGTAATTAAGTGTATAGTAAGAGATATCATTAGGCATTAAGGTATTTTATTTATATTTCAAACTTATAAATACTAAAATAGTAGTAACTTTCAACCCAAGCTTTTCAAGGCTTGCATGCTTTACAGATAAGGATATCTGCTACTTGTCCTGTTTAGTTCCTATACCAATTCAGATCAAGGTGGGTGGTTTATGTTGGTTTATGTATCAAAAATATTTATCAAAATGTACTGGTTGTATATTTTACCCAAGTTTATGGGATAATTAGAGATTGAATTATTTGCTATTGCCAGTGGTTACCATTCTGATATGAGGTCTATAGTAGAAGAAAGGAAGGGAAATCTTTAGTACATTAAGGTTAGAGACGGTTATTGACAATTTGTGCTGGAACTAAATTGAGTTTAAAAAATTCCTTGAAAATGACTCTAATTCAGAATGATTAAAGGGATTTCAGCAATTAGAGAAACATGTAAAGCAACAGATGGAATCATTATTTTGAAATGTATGTTAACCTATAGAGAATAATACAGAAAGATTGGTTTCAGTAATTATTTCTGTTTAGAAGACACAATTTTTCTACTTAACCTGCCAATTTATGTAAGTTTCAATATGTTGAGATCCTTAAGATGATAATTTAGAATAGGTTAAGAAAGGTTTGAATGGGCTACTGAAATTTTGTTATCACAAAGTATTCTTTGCTATGGCCCAAATTCAATCAGATGATATTATGTACTCTATAAAACTACACTTTCTTTTAATATTTTGAAGCAGATAATTGTCAAATTGGGAGTTAAACCTTTTCCCATTCAACAAGCATTTGTGTGTAAGGACTAACATTTTTTCATGAAGCCAGTCGGTTTTCATCTCTTTTGTGTGCAATGATGCAAAACAAGTTCCAAGTTTGTGAGGTACCTTTTGGAAACCTGAAAGGCTTCTGGTATCTTTGACATGGTGAAGAAGGGGTTTGCTGCATCAGGCTTGCATGGAGTACTTAGCCATGCTTGGGGAATACATCTGATTTTGCTATTTTTGTGAAGAAAGAACTTCAAGTATTCATGACCTACATATTTTACAGTTGGCTTGGCATGAATTAGCATTAAAAACTGGGACAATTATCCTAAAAGATATCTTGCTTACCACCCTGAACGTAATCAACTTTGTTGAGACAGAACCACGAACCACTACCTATTCCGTAGGTTTTCTCAAGAAGTGGAAAACAGAATGAGAGATTCTCAGTAACTGCAGAAATGTGTTGGTTCCTTAAAGGAAATGTCTTAAAGTTCTATGCTGCAGTTTAGATCACTGCCTCATTTATCATCTACTAAATTTGCTTAGGAGAGAAAGAAAGGCTACTCTCAGGACAGTTTGACGAGTTTATTCATGACTAGACTTACTTGAGGGATATTTTTGGATATTTGGCTGAAGTAAAAGTATCAGTTTGAGGTGCTGTAGTTGGCCTTATGGAAGCAAATGAAAATCACAAATTCACTTGGCCTAACCACCAGGGAGATCTTTCACTGCTTCAGGATGTGCTTCTGCATGTTGAATCTCAGGGTGACAACATCTAGTAAATCACGCTGCTGGTAAAGATACGCAGATACTGGGAAACATGACAGGACACTTTGTGAGGTGTGTAGTGCTTTGGATGACCTAAAACCTTAAAAGGAATTTGCAATCCTTTCCTTGATGACACAGACATCTGATAGTTGCCAAAAATGATCCCTTACACTTAGAAAAAAAGAAAAGAATGAACATAGATTCATTTCAAAAAGTTGTAGTGAATTGTGTTGTTTGTTGGGTTACTCTCCCTGGACAAAGAATATTCCATGAATCCTAAGTACATTGACTACCAGATTCATACCTCTCAGAATCATGGTTCTTAGGCATTTGCTGCCATCAGTTTAAGAAGTTTTATGTTTTTAATTTTGTACTGGAGATCACTGCATAATTTGAATATTTTGAGTATTTAAGTATTATTATGACTTACTTGGAATTTATATAAGATGTTCTTCTATTAAAAAAAAGAACTTAGAGGCATCTGTCTGGCTCAGCATGTGACTTTTGATCTCTGGGTCATGAGTGGAAGCCCCACATTAGACGTAGAGCTTACTTTAAAAAAAAAAAACTTTTTAAAGGAAGTAACTATTGATATTTGCACTCAAGAAGACTTGTGTTTTGAGAAATACTATCTTGTGTTTTATTAGAGTGAAATGTCAATCCAAAGCAATGAAATATTAAAAACGTATATGTTATACATATTTTGAAGGTAGCATGTACTTAATTTTCATGAGATTGCTTCTGAGCTCGTAATACCCAAAGTTTCATTTATGCTCTAATTAGGTTATTATTATTATTATTTTTTAAGATTTTATTTATTTATTCATGAGAGAGACAGAGAAAAAGAGAGAGGCAGAGACTTAGGCACAGGGAGAAGCAGGCTCCTTGGGGTTGCAAGACCCCAGGATCATGACCTGAGCCAAAGGCAAATGCTCAACCACTGAGCCACCCAAGCATCCCTCTAATTAGTTTTTCTTTGTGGATAACATAGGTGTTTTTATTTTAGCTTAATTCTCATTGGAATAAATGTTGAATGATATGTGAGACATTAACTTTTTTTCTCCATATGGGACAAACTTTCCTGCCTCATCACCAGGGCTCTTCTGTTGGCAATGGATTATTCTAGATGAAAACATACTCTGATGCAAGCCTTTAGAACTCATTATTTCTTTACTGTAGTAGTAGCTGCATTCAGAAGACTACTTACATACTTTGTGTCACTGTTTTTTCTTTGCCATTCACAATGCATGCTGGTTTTGCAATATATTCTTTGTCACACAAACAATACCTCTTAATAATGTTTTCCATTTTTGCTTTCATGACTTGTTTCTTCAGAAAAAAAAATGTTTATGAGCCATTAAAAAAAGACCTAATAATATTTGATAAAAATAACCTTGGGCTCATTATTTGTTTGCTCATATCTCTGTTTTCTCATCTATCATTTTAAAGTAATTTCTTGTGTTCATTTCAGGTCACCTAGCATACTACAGTTTTATATTTCTAAAAATGGTCCTAATGAAGGAAAGCCATGAATTTTGAAGAACAAATAAAAATGATATACACACACATGAGAATTGGCTACAGGTCTCTATTACAAATAAAGTCTATTTTTATTTCCTTTTCCTTTGTCTCCCCTCCCTCTACCATCAGAAACTGAGATACATTTAGGCTGAAAATTTGACAACTTAAGTACCATGGAGGCTTATTCTTCTCTGATTTAAAAATCCAAATAGGCAGTCTTGGGTTAATATGATGGCCTTATGATGTTGGAGGTCCAACATCATGATTTTCTAATCATGTTTTTTATATATATATATATCTCCATGAGAGACACAGAGAGAGAGAGGCAGAGATGTAGGCACAGGGAGAGAGGCATGTACTTTCCCTTCACCCTGTGGACTTGGTGTTGTCGCTATTTATATCTGGGGAGCCCGATGTGGGACTCAATCCCCATCCCTAGACCTGGGATCATGCCCTGAACAGAAGGCAGACACACTCAACTGCTGAGCCACCTAGGTGTCCTTTTTTTTATTTTTTAATTTTTTTTTTTTGCCATTTTTAACAGGCAGTTTTTATCTCATGGTTCAAGAAGGCTGCTCTAGCTTCACTGTATGTTCATGTTTTAGGCAGCATGGCTGAGTTAAGGATAAAATAAAGAGCATGTCCATTTTCTTGAAGGCCATCACATAAGGTCATATACATTACTTTTGCTTACATCCCATTGTCCAGAACTAAGTCACAAAGCTTCACCTAGCTGCCAGACAATCTTTAGCTGTGTCCTGTGCCCAGAAATTTCCATTCCTGTGTAAAAAGGTGAAGGAGGGATATTGAGGGACAGCTATCAGTCTCTGCATGTTAACATTTAAGAGATTGAAACATCATTTAGGAGGGCTTACTTTTATTGTTATGGAGGTATTTCTGTAGAATTTCCCTTACAAATAATTGTTTCAGTCATATTTTAGTTCCAAAAATGTTGCAACATATAGTGAGTTACTGGCTAGTTTGTATTTTTATATATTGTCACTTTTTAAGTAAAAAAAAAAATGTATTCCAAGTTCAAATGACTTCCTTACAGTTATTTAATTTTCATTCTCAGTTGTATAAAAATGAGTTCAGTAAGTTAGCTGGGGTACCTGCGTGGCTCAGCGGTTGAGCACCTGCCTTTGGCTCAGGGCATGATACTGGGATCCCGGGATCGAGTTCCGCATCAGGCTCCCTGCGGGAAGCCTGCTTCTCCCTCTGCCCGTGTCTCTGCCTCTCTCTCTCTATCTCTCATGAATAAATAAATAAAATCTTTAAAATAAAAAAATAATAACAAAATAAGCCAAAAGCAGCCAAAGTTGTTTGTAAAAACACTAGTGCAAAATCTTGTATTATTACCACGTGTCCCTGTGGTTTGGGGACTTTGAATTCAAATGGGTGTTTCCACGAAGGCAAAAGAAGCAAAAGCAAAAATGAACTATTGGGACTTCATCAAGATAAGAAGCTTCTGCACAGCAAAGGATACAGTCAACAAAACTAAAAGACAATCTACAGAATGGGAGAAGATATTTGCAAATGACGTATCAGATAAAGGGCTAGTTTCCAAGATCTATAAAGAACTTATTAAACTCAACACCAAAGAAACAAACAATCCAATCATGAAATGGGCAAGAGACATGAACAGAAATCTCACAGAGGAAGATGGCCAACACGCACATGAGAAAATGCTCTGCATCGCTTGCCATCAGGGAAATACAAATTCAAACCACAACGAGATCCCACCTCACACCAGTGAGAATGGGGAAAATTAACAAGGCAGGAAACCACAAATGTTGGAGAGGATGCGGAGAAAAGGGAACCCTCTTACACTGTTGGTGGGAATGTGAAGTGGTGCAGCCACTCTGGAAAACTGTGTGGAGGTTCCTCAAAGAGTTAAAAATAGACCTGCCCTACGACCCAGCAATTGCACTGTTGGGGATTTACCCCAAAGATACAGATGCAATGAAACGCTGGGACACCTGCACCCCGATGTTTCTAACAGCAATGTCCACAATAGCCAAGCTGTGGAAGGAGCCTCGGTGTCCATCGAAAGATGAATGGATAAAGAAGATGTGGTCTATGTATACAATGGAATATTACTCAGTCATTAGAAATAACAAATACCCACCATTTGCTTCAACGTGGATGGAGCTGGAGGGTATTATGCTGAGTGAAATGAGTCAATCAGAGAAGGACAAACATATGTTCTCATTCATTTGGGGAATATAAATAATAGTGAAAGGGAATAGAAGGGAAGGGAGAAGAAATGGGTAGGAAATATAAGAAAGGGAGACAGAACATAAAGACTCCTAACTCTGGGTAACGAACTGGGGGTGGTGGAAGGGGAGGAGGGTGGGGGGTGGGGGTGAATGGGTGATGGGCACTGAGGGGGGGCACTTGACGGGATGAGCACTGGGTATTATTCTGTATGTTGGCAAATTGAACACCAATAAAAAATAAATTTATTATTAAAAAGAAAACAAATGGTGTTTCCAGATGAAATATCAGAATTTGAGCATTTATTATGATCCTCTGTGAAAGACTTTGTCAAAAATAGTAATGGCTTTCAGATTTGTTGGGAGTATGAGTTTCAAATGTGTTGTTTGAATGTCTGAAAAAATATTCTTTATTTCTGTGATAGAAATATTTGTATATATCTGCCATTTTTATCTTAAATATTTATAATTTTGATCTATTTGGAATGTGGGAACTGAATCAGTAATATAATTGGTACAGAAATCCTGCTCAAGGTGCATACTCTCCACTTAAGCCATAGAAGAGATATTAGACTTCTACTTTAAGAAAATGATTAATTTTCAGCTATACTATTTAGTCTTTGAAAACTTTTGCTTTATCTTGCTTCATATTGCTCTCTCTTTCTCTCTCTCTCTCTTTTTTTTTTTTTAAGATTTATTTATTCAGGTGAGACAGACAGAGGGAGAAGCAGGCTCCTCATAGGGAGCCCAGTGCAGGACTCCATCCCAGATCCTGGGATTAGGCCCTGAGCTGAAGGTAGACGCTCAACCACTCAGCCACCCAGGCGTCCCTTTATTGCTCTACTTTGATTTAAAATGTTTTCCTCTTTAATAAGAAATGTCTCAATTTCATTATATTTTAGTTTTTTTTTTCAATTACTCCAAGATTGTTTAGGATAGAAACAACTTAAAGACAGAAATAGAAAAAAAAAAAAAAAAGACAGAAATAGAAAATAATAAGTAAAAACGATGCTCTAGAAGGACTTTTGAGTGTTAATAATATTAATATTTGCTTCTTTTCAGTTAGTCCTTTAACATGTACTTTCACCTCACCCTGTGGACTTGGTGTTGTCACTGTTTATATGTGAGGAAACAGATGCTGAAGGCCTAAGCAAGTTCCTCAGGAAAGCAGAGCTATTAAGTTAAATCGGATAGAATCTAGGCCTCTGTCTTAAAAATCTAAAACAATTAAAAAAACTTTCTGTTTAGGTGTAATGTGTAATGTACATATGATAGAATGGACAGTTTTCAATACTCCAGATGGTTCCTTCTTGCCTCTTCTCATTCAGTCCCCAGTAATCCTCTTCCTCCCTGAACTCTGCCCACCTGCCAGGTCCCAGGCAGCCAGGAACTATTCTTTGTCACTATAGATTAGCTTTGCCTGGTTTAGAACTTTGTATAAATGGAACCATACAGTAGTTATTCTTGCATGTAACTTTACATAGTGTAATATTTTTGAGATTCATTGTAATATGTTGTATGCCATCAGGTCATTTGATTGCTAAGTGGTATTCCATGGTGCAGATATGTCATATGCACTTTGATGCATGTGTGTGTGTTTGCCAATTGTAGGCTACTGTGAGTAAAGTGGCTCTACATTTATGTATAAGTCTTTCATGGGTATGTTTTCTGTAGCAACTTTATTGAAATATAATGTGCAGATAGAACATACACAATTGGATAAATTTTAAGATGTCTGCGTACCCATGAAACTTTGACTGCAATCAAGATGATGAACATATCCTCCTTCCCACTACATTGTCTTGTATGCCTTTGGGGTTCTCTGCTCCCATCCCTGTATGTCTCCCCACTCAATCCCCAGACAACTATGGATTAGCTTTCTGTCACCGCATATTATTTTATGTTTTCTAGAATTTTATGTAAATACTATCTTAGGGTAGGTACTTTCCCCCCCATTTGTCTGACTTCTTTCACTCAGCATAATTATTTTGAGATTCTTCCAAGTTATTGTGTGATTTATTAATTTATTCTTCCCTTTTTTAAGCTACTGAGTAATATTCTGTTTTATGAATATACCTGAATTTATGCATTCACCTGTTGATGGACGTTTGGGTTTAGTTTTGTACTATAAGAAATAAAGCTACCATGAATATTTGTGTACAGATCTTTGGAAATACATTTAATTTTTCTTGGATAATACTTAGGAGTAGAATAGTTGAGTTAGATGGTAGGTGAATGTTTACTATTTTAAGAAACCAATAGTTTTCCATAGTGGCTGTATTACTTTACATTTCTACCAGCATAATTAAATATAATTAAAATATAAATAATATAAAGTATAAAAAATAATTAAATTAACTTAAAAATAATTAAATTAAATTAAAAATAATTAAATTATTTTTAATTTTAGGTATTCTGTTGAGTATGTGATAGTATGTCATTTGCATTTTGCTAATGTCTAATGGTACTTACCATCAACATAATTTTTTAAATGACATCTTTATTCAGATCCTTTTTTTTTAAACTGAGTTTCTTGTTTCGTGTGTTTTAAAGAGTTCTTATATGTTCTGCATTCTAGTTATTTAACAAATATATGATTTGGGAGTACCTTATTCCTATCTGTGGGAGAGGAGGAAAAATTCTTAATTTTAGGGAAATTGAAATTTTTTCTTTTATGGATCATGGTTTTGATATTACATCTAATAGATTTCTGCCTAACTTCAGATTGGAGATTTTCTCCTGAGCTTTCATGGATAAGTTGTATAGTTTTGGGTTTTACATTTAGAGTCTGTGACACATTTTGAGTTAAATTTTGTTTGTAGTGCGAGGTATGGATTGAATATACTTGCATTTCACTTCTCCTAGGTGTTATGCTGTGTACACGTTATATGTTATAAACTCCATGACATTTTGTTATTATTTTTATTTTTAGCTTTTAACCTTTAAAGGTTAACTTCTAAATATTGTTCTGAAATAATTTTAGACTCAACAAAAAGTTTCAAAAATAATACATAGAGTTTCATTGTACTCTTTATCATGCTTTCCCAGTGATATCAATCATAACCATAGTATATTTGTAAAAGCAAGAAATTGACATTGGTATAATATTATTGACTTAACTACAGACCTCATATAGATTTTACCAGTTTTTGCAAGCACTCTGTTTTTTTGTTGTTGTGGTTTTTTTTTTTTTTTTTTGCTTTTGTGTGTTTATGGTTATATAAATTTTATTATATAAATGGGTTTATGTAATCACCACTGCAGTCCTAGTACAGAACTGTTCTATTACCACAAAGAAACCCCTTCATTCCCTCATGCTATACCTTTATAGTTATACCCTCTCTCCAGTGTAGCCTCTACCATCTTCTTATCTGTTCTTTATCACTGTAGTTTTGTCATTTCAAGAATATTGTATCAACTGTAATACAGTATGTATCTTTTAGAGATTGTTGACTTCCTTGTCCGTGGAGCATAATGCCCTTGAGAAAGATCCGAGTTGTTTGCATGTATCACTAATTCATTTTTATTTATTGCTCAGCAGTCTGTTTTAGATGATGGTTTGTTTATCCATTTACAGACGGAAGAACTTTTGGGTTGTTTCCACTTTTTGGCTATTAGAAAACTGCTTTGAATATATATGTAGAGCCTTTGTGTGAGCATGGATTTTCATTTCTCTAGTGCAAGGGTCGGTCAACTATAGCCTGTAGATTGGCCATCCATTTTTGTAAATACATAGGCATTCCCATTTGTTTATATGTTGTCTGTGGCTGCTTTTTGTGCTAAAATGGGAGAGTTAAATAGTTGCAGTAGAGTCCTTTTGGTGTGTAATGGCTAAAATATTTACTTTTGGTCCTTTTAGAAAGAGTTTGCTGACCTCTGCTCTAAGATAAATATTTAGGATTGTGAATCCTGGGTTGTATGGCAGTATATGATTAATTTTCTTTAGAAGTTGCTAAACTTTTCCAAAATGTCTACACCATTTTATATTTCTTCCTGAAACATAATGAAAGTTCCACATTCTTACCAGCTCTTGATATTGTCAGTATTTTTTTAGGTTAGCCATTCTAATAGGCATGATATGATATTTTATTGCAGCTTTAATTTATATTTCCTAATAGATAAAGATGATTAATATCTTTTCATGTACTTATTTGCCATCTGTATATCACCCTTGGTGAAGCGTCTGTTCAGATTTTTCACTTATATTTTTAGTTGGATTGTTTGCTTTTCTTTGTCATATATGTGACTTGCAAATATCTTCTTCCAGTCTATTTCTAGTCTCTTCATTTCATTAATAGGGTCTTTTGTATAGCAAAATTTTTATTTTTGGTGAAGTCCAATTTGTGGACTTTTTTCTTTTATGGATTATGCTTTTGGTGTCTTATCTAAGAATTCTTCACCTAACTCTGGTGAGAAGATTTTCTCTCATTTTTTTTTTAAATTTTTATATTCATGAGAGACACAGAGAGAGAGAGAGAGAGAGAGAGAGAGAGGCAGAGACACAGACAGAGGGAGAAGCAGGCTCCACGCAGGGAGCCTGATGCAGAACTCGATCCCGGGACTCCAGGATCATGCCCTGGGTCGAAGGCAGGTGCTAAACCGCCGAGCCACCCAGGAATCCCCAATTTTCTCTGATTTTTAAAAAATGTTTTATAGCTTTAAGTTTTACATTTAGGTCTGTGCTCCATTTTGAGTTAATTTTTTGTATAGGGTGTGAGGTTTAGGTTGAGGTTAATTTTCTTGGATGTGAATATCCAACTGAACTAACACCATAGTTCCAAAAACTCTTTTCTTCATTGCATTGCTTTTGCACTTTTATTAAAAATCATTGGCTATACCTGTGTGGATCTATTTCTGGACTCTGGATTCTCTTTCATAGGTCTGTGTCTGTCCCTCCACCAACACCATATCATCTTAATTACTGTAGCTGCATTGTAAGCTCTTAAATTGGGTGTGTGATTCCTCCGGCTGTATTCTCTTTTTTTTTCTGTATTGTTTTAGGTAATTTAGTTATTTTTTTCCTTTCCAAACACACTTTTAAAATCAGCTTTACTCTACTTGCAAAAAATCCCTGTTGAGTCTTGAAGTCCATGAACACAGTATGTTTCTTTTTTTAGGTTTTTTATGATATCTTCCATCAACATTTTTTAGTTATTAGCATACAGATTCTGTACACATTTTTCTCAGATTTATTTCTAGGTGTTTCATTCTTTTTGGAGCTATTTGAAATACTGTTTTTTCATTTGAGTTTCTAGTGGTTCGTTACTAGTGTATGATTTTGTCTTGATCTTGTATCCTCCAACCTTGCTAGATTCCCATATTCTAGGGTTCTTGGTGTCCTGTGTGTGGGCTTCCTTCCTTTTCTTTTTTCTTTTCTTTTCTTTTCTTTTCTTTTCTTTTCTTTTCTTTTCTTTTCTTTTCTTTTCTTTCTTTTCTTTTCTTTTTTCTTTTCTTTCTTTTCTTTCTTCTTTTCTTTCTTTCTTTCTTCCTTTCTTTTTCTTTCTTTCTTTCTTTCTTTCTTTCTTTCTTTCTTTCTTTCTTTCTTTCTTTCTTTCGTAGATTCCTTGGGAATCCTGTTATGTAGGTAATAATATTATCTGCAAATAGGTGCAGTTTTATTTTTTTTCCATTCTTTTTGTCTTTTATTTCCTCTCATTGCCATATTTCACTGACTAGGACAAGAAACAACTATATTGAATTGTAGTGGTGAGAACAGAAATCCTTGCCTTATTTCCCACTTTAGGGGAAAGCATTTAAGCTTTCGCTGTTAAGTATGGTATCAGTTGTAATTTTATTTTGCTTTATGCCTCCCATCAATTATGGAAGTATTGTTCTATTTCTAGTTTACTAATAGGTATTGAATTGCCTTAACTGGTTTTTCTGCAGCAATTGATATGTTTTCTTTTTTTTTTTTTTAATTTTTTATTGGTGTTCAATTTACTAACATACAGAATAACCCCCAGTGCCCGTCACCCATTCACTCCCACCCCCCGCCCTCCTCCCCTTCTACCACCCCTAGTTCGTTTCCCAGAGTTAGCAGTCTTTACGTTCTGTCTCCCTTTCTGATATTCTTTTTTAGACTGTTAAATGTGGTGGATTATGAAGATTGAGCTTTTGCCTTGTATTCCTCTAATACATCTCACTTGGTCATGGTTTATGTCCCTGATAGTAGGGAGTGCTAGCTGATTAGTGTAGGTTGAGAATGAATGTTAAGTTTCTGCTCACAATTTGCATGGCCAAAGTATCAAGTTGGAAGAGGAAGAGATTTTACCTTGTTTGTTCAGGGTGAGGATGGTGGGCTGGGCTCTACCTACAGTTTCCTCTCTATAGTAGTAGATGGGAAGAAGGATGTGGATAAGCATAGCTTCCTCTGGGCTCTTTGCCTGGACCAGCAGGGGCAAGGGAGGAAGGGGTCTAGGCAAAAGGCTTTTGTCCTTAAGGCATGGCTACCCTTTCCTGCTTCCGTTGGCCAGGGAGGTGGCTTTTCTTTTTGTTTGTGTGTTTGCACTCATTGGTGTTTTCTTATTTCAGGCTTGAAATACCCAGATACCCAGACTGGGTATATAGAGGCAATAAAACAAAACCAATCAGGGAACTCACTGACAAGTCTTTCCTTACATTCCAAGGTCCCCACTAAAACTTCCTTTTTTCCACCTTAGAGAATATTTTCATAGTTGCTGTATCTTTTAAGGGTTCTTGGTTGTAATTAGTGAGAGTAATGTGGATATCATGAATTATCTCCAGAATTCAGAATTCTGAATTATTTTTAAAGTGAATTAAATGACTTTAAGAACATTTTTAT
Source organism: Canis lupus dingo (assembly GCF_003254725.2). Classification (NCBI taxonomy): domain Eukaryota; kingdom Metazoa; phylum Chordata; class Mammalia; order Carnivora; family Canidae; genus Canis; species Canis lupus. The sequence continues at coordinate 24,426,295 of NC_064245.1, read as the reverse complement.
ATTTATCCAGAAAGTTTTCTCTTCCAAAGCAATTTATTCCTCTGTGTATCATTCATATTTCCTTATATTATTTATCTTCCATCAAAACTTCAGTATTTCTTTTTGTGCAGTTCTGATTGTGATCATTCGATCAGATCTGTGTTTCACCTTTCTTTTTAAAATTATGTGTTGAAAAAAATTCTATGTTGACATTTTTTTCCTTTCAGTACCTAAAAATGTTGCTGTATTGTCTTTTGCCTAGACAGCTGTCATTCTTATCATTGTTCCTATCTAAGCAATGTGCTTTGTTTCTCCAGCTGCTTCTACAATTTTTCTCTTTACTATAAGCAGTTTGATTATGATGTGCCTTGGCGAGTTTTCTTTATTGAGCATCTGATCTGTTAGCTTATATTTTTAAATCAGTTTTGGCAAAATTTTAGCCTTTATTCAAATAGTTTTTCTGTTTCTCTTCCTCCTTGTTCGGAGACCACTATTATATGTATATTATGTTGCTTGAATTTGTCCCAAAGTTCACTAATCCTCTTTTCTTTCCCCCCTTTTTTCTCCTTGTTTTCTATTTTGAATAGTTTTCATTGCTCTGTCTTCATATTCACTGATTGTTTCTTCTGTTACCTAATGCATTAATTCCATTCGGCATGTTTTTCATCTTAGACATTGTGGTTTTCTTCAGTTCCATTTGCATCTTTTAAATATCTTTCATAACTCTTAGCATGTTCAATCTTTTACATTCCTGAATATGTGGAGTAGGATTATAATACTTCTTTTAAGGACTTTGTTGACTAATTCGGCAACCTATTCTTTTGGGATAGGTTTTGATTGATTTATTATTATTATTATTATTATTATTATTATTATTATTATGTATCTATTTTCTGTCTTTGTTGCATTCCTAGTAATCTTTGTTTGGAATGCCAAACTTTATCTTATTTTGTGCTATATAGTTTTGCATTTCTGTAAACTTGTGCTTTTGGACACAGGCAAGTTACTTGGAAACTATGTAATCCTTAAGGTCTTGCTTTTAAAGCTTTGTTAGAGGATCAGAACATTTATTTTAGGTCTAATTTTATACTACTCTTGAGGTAAAATACTTCTGAGTGCCTTATCCAGTCCCCATTGTTTCTACATAGGGTAGTAAAATGAGGGATTCTCTGATTATGTGTGGCATTTTAGCTTTGTCTGTCAATTGCGGTTATCTTTAGCTTCTTAAGTTAGATTGCATGATGTGATAATATGTATCTTAGGTTTTTGCTTATTTTGTTCTTGTAGAAACTTAAAAAAATTGAGATGATTTCTCCTCTCTAGGTAAGATGACATAGTCTTTTAGTTATGCTTGCCTCATTCCATGCACTTAAGACATTAAGGCTCAGGAAGAGAATTAGAACATCTGAATCAAAATTGTGATAATCTTCATTATTTAGTTACCTTTTTTGGAACTTGGGTGTTCTTTTGATTCTTATGACTCTTTAGCTTTAGTAAAAATAAGCTGTGTAGTCATTAAGTTATCATCACTTAAAATTAAATCTACAAAGGATAGAGTTCTTAAGGTAATTATATGCCTTGAAAGTCTTACTTCAGGATTTTAAATTTTCAAAATATTTTTACATTCTTAATACTGTTTTAAGTTATTGCAGAGAAAAAAATTTTAAATTGGTCATACTTTGACAAATTGATTTTCTGAAGCTATAAAGGTCAATAGTTCACTTTATCAGTTAGCTGTTTTCTTAAATATCCATACTTTTTGTTTTTAAAAGCAAACTATTTATTACAAAATTCAGTCAAGAATCAGATTTTCATTTACTATTATTGTCCTGAGATTATAAGAAAATAACTGATTAAGAAAATCAATAGAATCTAAAATGTTTTAGGAACATCTAAAATCAGATGGTAATAATGTTGATAATGTTGGTGATACTTTTCTGTTAAAAGGAAAGATTGTGTAAAATAATTAATTTTAATCTAATTAAAGTGATATTAAAACTCTATTTTTTAAATGGATGTACAGCAGACATCTCTACTGTTGATAAATAAGTCACAACTAATATAATAATTAGATTAACTAATGTTTTAGTGGGTAAATTTGGAAGAGATGCAATGTAGAATAGCTGTGCACCTCTGCCAAAAAATTGCTGATTTTTGCATGATTATAGAGGAAGAAATACTGTTCAAATTATGTTAAAACTATTACATGTTTTTGAGTGCCTATACTTTTATACTTTAAAATATTGCTGCTGAAATGGTTTGTAGCCATGAGAATCTTATTGCACATCTGTAACCCATTCTGGATATTTTATTGTCCAACTGCCTAGTGGTGCTAAACACTTAGCCCAACTATCTAATTTGAATCTTAGCCCTTTACTTACTAGGTATGACTGTGGGTAGCTTATTCAATTGTTTGTCCTCAGTTTTTATTTTATAATTTGAAAATAACGCTAATACCTAACCATAGGGTAGTTGTAAGGATTTAATAAATTAGCGTATGGGTGTGTGTATGAGTACTTTTTTTTCTAGGACAGTCTCTGTTATAAAAGACACTTTGTGTTTGTTATTAATTATTTACTTGAGTGTCTCTTCCATTATACAGTAAATTCCTTGAGGTCAGTGACCATGTCTTAGCTGAACTTGAAATTCCAGCAAATCCAGATGTTTTGAGGATAGCCTTCTATTGAGAGGAAATGTAGCATAGTGGAAATAACTTAAGATCTTGGTTTGAGTCTTAAATCTATTTCTAATTATATGGGTTTCAGCAAATCATTTATGTTTATTTTATGATGAAAAAACCCAGTTCAAATAGGCTAATAATGCTAACTCAGAGGGTTTATGGTTGTGGGTACTCAGATTGATGTGTGTGGAGATGTTTTGTAAACTGTGAATTGGTATACCATGTGGCCTGTCTCAGGACATCTTGAGTTGATGCCTTGCCTTCAGAAGGGCCTCAAACATATACTTGTGATGTTATCTGTAAATGAATTTATACACATGGCCACAGCAGACTTTTCCATTCGGCATATTTTGTATGCTGCAAGCCATACTGCTTGAAGTGCATTAGGACTTAAATATGTCAGTACAATTTTTAAATATGTCAGTACGATTTAAATATGTCAGTACAATTTTTATAACCTTGTTTTGACTTTTAATATATCTGGAGACTAAAAAATTTGGTATAGCTTAGATCTCCTGTGACCTCAGAGAAGCCTTATTAAACAGATGTTTGTTATTGTTATGCTGTATACTCTATTAGACGTAAGTTTACTAGTGGCCCCAGAGCTTCTGTTTTCTTTGTTAAATTTTATGGTATAGTACATAACATTAATTAAAATTGGCCACATAGTAAATAATATTTTTTCAAAACTAGATGCATCTAAACAGAAGAATTGTCTTAAAAAATATATCATTGTAGTAATAAGTAATTGCTTTATTTGTACAACTCCTAGAAGAAATATGGTATTTCTGGCTATAGGTGGTCCAAAATTAGTCCAATAGTGGGGATATGCCCATAGTGTCTAGGACCATAATGGTGGATTATGGTAATATTTTCCTGCTTTGTTAATGGTTCTTGGTTGTTTATGTATTTTGACAGCTATCTTTTTTTTAATACTTTAGTTTTAGACTTAAGAAAAATGAGGGCAGCCCGGGTGGCTCAGTGATTAAGCGCTGCCTTCATCCCAGGGCCTGATCCTGGAGACCTGGGATCGAGTCCCACGTCAAGCTCCCTGCGTGGAGCCTGCTTCTCCCTCTGCCTGGGTCTCTGCCTCTCTCTCTCTCTGTGTCTCTCAAGAATAAATAAATAAAATCTTAAAAAAAAAAGTGACAAAAATAATAAAGATAATTCTTACATACCTTTTACCCTACATCCCTTACATTCACATTTTACTAACCATGATACAATTACTAAAATTAAAAGATTAGGGGATCCTGGGGTGGCTCAGTGGTTTAGCGCCTGCTTTTGGCCCAGGGCGTGATCCTGGAGACCCGAGATTGAGTCCCACATCAGGCTCCTGGCATGGAACCTGCTTCTCCCTCTGCCTGTGTCTCTGCCTCTCTCTCTCTCTCTGTTTCTGTGTCTTTCATGAATGAATAATAAAAAAATCTTTAAAAAAATTTAAAAAATAAAATTAAGAAATGAATATCGACATGGTAATCTATAGATTTTATTTGAATTTCAACATTTTTTCCCCACTGCCTTAGTTTGCTTTGGCTTCCATATCAAAATGCCATAAGCTAGGTGGCTTAAACAATTATGAGTTTACTTCTCATAGTTCTGGAGGGTGGGAAGTCTAAGATCAAGGTACCAGCAGATTCAGTTTTTTGGTGAGGGCTGCTTCCTAGTTTATAGTCAATTGATACCTTGCTCATATTCTCTTGTGGTGGAGACAGAGCAAGGACTGGTGTCCTCTTGGTATAAGGATACTAATCCCATTATGAGGATCCTTTCCTTGTGAACTTATCTAAACCAAATTACTTCGTAAAGGCTCCACCTCTAAATACAGTCATACTGTGGTGGGGTGGGGAAGGGTAGGACTTCATTATGAATTCAGTATAGGGAACACACAAACATTCAGTCCATAAAACCCACTAAAGTCCATTTTCTGGTCTAGGATGCAATTAATATACCATATTTCACTTAATGGTCTCACTAATCTTTGTCTTTCATGACTTTGACACTTCTAAAGAATACTGGCCAGTTACTCTGTAGAATGTCCCACAGTTTGGGTTTGTCTGAGATTTTCTCATAGTTAGTTGAGTTTATGGATTTTTGACAAGAATACCATAGAAATGATGTTGTACCCTTCTCGATGTAACATATTGGGAGATATGTGATATCTATATGCGTTACTATGGGTGATGTTAATTTTGAAATCCTGATTAAGGTGTTATCTGCCAGATTTTTCCATTGTAAACTTGGTAGTTTTTATTATTAATAAATATCTTATGTGAAGATATTTTGACAGTATATAAATACCCTATTTTTTCGTCATACTTTTACCTACTAATTTTAGCACCCAATGATTTTTTTTCTTCACAAGTTATTACTATGATATACCTATGATTTTCTATTTTCATTACTTTTTTTTTTAAGATTTTATTTATTTATTCATGAGAGACATAGAGAGGCAGAAACATAGGCAGAGGGAGAAGAGGCTCCCTGTGGGGGAGATCCCAGAACCCTGGGATCACGACCTGAGCCAAAGGCAGACGTCAACCACTGAGCCACCCAGATGCCCCTCATTACTTTTTTAGCTTATTAGTTGGAATCCTACTGTAGGTAAAACTGCACCTTCTCCCCCATTTATTTATTCACTTATTTATATCAGTGTGTACTCTCATGAGTACGTTTATTTTCTTCTGTGGGTTAAGTATTTCTCATTTATTTTGTTTCTCAGATTGTTCTGGATTTGGCCATCAGAAACTTCTTCAACTTGACTGTGTCTTTAAGATAATGTCTCTATTACTTTGAGCCCTTCCTTTCTTTCTGGCACCACAGCATTTACTAGGGTAGTCTTGTTTTTCCTAACCCCGCCATAGAGTCACCCATTTAGTCAAAGCCATAGTTCATTTCACTTGAGATTGTATTTTTTTAAAAAGATTTATTTATTTATTCATGAGAGACACAGATTGAGAGGAGAGGCAGAGACACAGGTAGAGGGAGAAGCAGGCTCCTCGCAGGGAGCCTGATGTGGGACTCGATCCCGGATCCGGGGATCACGACCTGAGCCAAAGGCAGGCGTCCAACCGCTGAGCCACCCAGGCGTCCCTTGAGATTATATTTTGTAATCCCTATCTGGGTGCTAGGCATCTCATTGCTACTGAGGTGCCATTGCTTGGGGTCCTCTCAGTAGACGAGCAGAGGTAGCAGATACACGTGTATATTTAGACATATATGTGCCCACATCTGCAATTTTCCATCTGTACATATGTTAAAAGCCATTATTAGTTCACCTCAGTGTTACAGAGTTAGTTCATCCCTTCCCTACTTTCTTGTTGGTAACCTTCTCTTGTGAAAATCTGGCTTTCATTTTCTACAATGTCTACTTATTACTCAGTGCCTGTATACATGTAAAGTAGTTTCAGAATTGCTAATGCATGGCCTTATGAAAAACAAATTTTCTTAATACAGTATAATATTTGTATATTTTTATCTTTATCCTTACAATATACTTTCAAAATACAATTTTCTAAAATGTTTTAAGTTACTTCTATTCCTTACCATCCTCTTTAATATCCGATGTGTTCCATTTGGGGTTCATCTCACATTATGGTTGATAATTAATTATTTTTTTGCTATGTGAGTAATTACCAAGAATTAGGGCTATATAAAAAGGTATATTTAGAGAAGGGCTATGTTCCCTCGTTCCAACTACTCTCTTGCCATTCCCATACTTTTTTTGTTACATTTCCAGCCACCTCCTCTAGGTAACCAAGCTCATGAGTTTCTGGTTTATGGGTCCTTTCTTCTGTATAAATGAGCATATATATTTTCTTATATTCTGTTTTTTCTTCTATGAATGATAGTACACTATAAAAACTATTTTTTGCATTTTTATTTTTTTCACATAACTATATCCTGGAAATCACTCAAAGTCAATTCATAAAGATTCTTCTCTTTCAGTTTTAGAGGGGCTTCATACTCTAATTGTGTGGATATATCAATTTTTCAACCATTCTCCTACGTATGAGCTTTTAAGCTGTTTCCAGTAGTTTGCAAATTCAAACAATGCTGCAGTAAGTTATATGTCTATTTTTGTGTTGTTGGAGGTTTGTCTTTAGGATAAATTTCCTAGATATGTGATTGCTTGAAAATAAGTACATATATTCTTAGATATTGGCAAATTCTCCTCTGGAGGAGTTGGACCAATTTGCATTTCTACCAGCATCATATGAAATTGTCTAGCGACCCGCAGCCTCACTAACAGAATGTGCTGTTACACCTTTTAATATTCTCCAATCTGATAGGTGTGAAATATATATCAGTGTTGTTTTAATTTGCATTTTTCTGACTCTGAGTGAACCTTTTCATATGTTTAAGGATTATTTTCAGATTTTTTTGTCCTATCTTTTTAATTTTTTTTTCTATTGTTTTTGGTCCTTTCTCAAATTTTAATAGTTCTTTATACGTTAGAGACATTAGCCCTTTGTATGAATATTACTTACTTTAAAGCATTGCAGTGAGATTTATTTATTCAGCATGATTGCTTCTTTGCAGTAAACTTTCCAAAATATTAATCTGGAACAAGTTACATCTCAGATATTCTAGATAAATAGTCTTGTACTGAAAAAAAAATAATGCTGTTTCAACTTCCTTGTGACAGAAAATGAATCCATTCATTTTGGTCACCTCTGTATGGTCCATGTTATTCTCTAAATATCTTTTATTTATACTGTCCCATATATGGAAAGTGCACATTTGTGGTTTGTGGGAATGCGAATCTTTCAAGAAGTTTTTCACTTACCTTCTACTTTTATTAGAAGTAAAAGTATTTTTATTGCCTTTCTCGGTATTCCTTTAGGTTTTCTGTACTTCATAATTCTATTTACTAATTTACTATTTACATCTATTTACTGATTTACTATTTACATTGAATTGTGTTCAGCTATTACAGCTGCCTAAGGTCTTGGACCTTGTCATTGTCGTATTTTACTCCTTCACTGTGCTTTATAATGGGAATGACTACTATGTACCATACATTATATTACATGCAGCCTTGATGATTTTATGAAATAGGTTCTCTTATCATTTTAATATTATGGATGAGGAAACTAATACTTAGTGGTATCTGACTTATCCAAAGCCAAGTAACTTTTGAGGAGCAGAGCTGGGATTGAACACAAGTGCTGTGACTTCAAAAAATTGGGGATAATTATTACCATGCTATATATAATGTCTCTTAATTTTGTATGTAGTTACTGTGCTAAAATTTTTATTCATCTGTTAAAGTTCTGTGGGGCACAAAAACAAAAACACAAGTTCTGTGACCTTCATGATATTCCAGGTGTGAAGTTGGGAAGGCCTTAGCTAAGGGAGCTGCAGTAAAAGGAGAGTCATAGCAAAATATATTGCATATCCACATGCAGTCCAGTGTACACTGAGCTAATGTGGCCAAGTTTGTAAGGATCTTTGAAGTGTTGTCATGGTGAGCCTCCTTGATTTTTTTTTTTTTTTTAATCGAGACCTTCAAGGAGATCTTTTTCTTTTCTTTTCTTTTCTTTTCTTTTCTTTTCTTTTCTTTTCTTTTCTTTTCTTTTCTTTTCTTTTCTTTTCTTTTCTTTTCTTTTCTTTTCTTTTCTTTTCTTTTCTTTTCCTTTTCTTTCCTTTCCTTTCCTTTCCTTTCCTTTCTTTTCTTTTCTTTTCCTTTTCTTTTCTTTTCTTTTCTTTTCTTTTCTTTTCTTTTCTTCTTCTTTTCTTCTTCTTTTCTTTTCTTTCTTTCTTTTCTTTTCTTTTTTTCCTTCCTTCCTTCCTTCCTTCCTTCCTTCCTTCCTTCCTTCTTTCTTTTTCTTTCTTTCTTTCTTTCTTTCTTTCTTTCTTTCTTTCTTTCTTTCTTCTTTCTTCTTTCTTTCTTTCTTTCTTTCTTTCTTTCTTTCTTTCTTTCTTTCTTTCTTTCTTTCTTTCTTTCTTTCTCTTTCTAATTTTATTTATTTATTCATGAGCGACAGAGAGAGAGAGAGGCAGAGACACAGGCAGACAGAGAAGCAGGCTCCATGCAGGGAGCCGGATGTGGAACTCGATCCCGGGTCTCCAGGATCAGGCCCTGGGCTGAAGGCGGCACTAAACCACTGAGCCACCTGGGCTGCCCACCTCCTTGATTTTTAAAAAATTAGTATTAATTCTGATTACATTGGTGACAAAAACTCGTTTTGTACATGGCTACTGGGAAGGTGACATCCCAGAGAAACCCATTTCCTTTGTGTGTTCTTTAAAAATTGCTATTCAGAGATCCCCAACTGTCCCATATTAGATGTTGTTAAAATTTCCTTCAGAGAAATTTTTAAAATAATTTTCACAAATCTTTTTTTGGCATAAATGTTTTTCAATGGATTTCATGTCAATTGGGTGGGATGCAATGCTTATGATAAAATTTCAATTATATCAAGAGATCTATATATCACTTGATGCCACTTAAATGTAGAGGTTTAAAGAGTTAGCAGTGATAGAATACTTTTTGATGAAAAATGATAACTTTTTTCCGCATTATTTTACAGGCCTCTTATAACTGTATGGGATAGGTATTATTATTTATTACAGGAATGCAAAGATTAAATAATTTATATTTCCCTTTAAACATATTCTTTACTTTATATTGCAAGTTCACCAAACTTAATTAACTTTTCCTCTTTATTAAAAAAAATTAAAAAAAAATCATTACTAAAAGCAAGAATTAAATTATATTGTGGGATTGATATTTACCATTTGTTTTGCTTATTTTTCTTGCTAATCAATATTCTCCTGTGATGTCATTTTCTTTCATATTGAAAAAGTTCCTGTAGCATTTCTTATAGTATAGTTTCTTGGCAATACACATTCTTTTAGTTTTATTTTATCTGAAACTGTTCCTATTTTGCCCACAATCTTGAAGGATCTTTTTGTTGTACAAAGAATTTGAGATTGGCAATTTTTTGTTATTTGTTTCAGGAATTTCAATATATTAATTTCCTGTGTTTTCATTTTTGTTGTGTCTGATGAAAAGTTATAGCATTCGTTTGAATTCTTGTTTTCCTGCATGTTATGTGTTTTTTCCTGTCTGCCGTTAATATTTTTCTTTATCTTTGTTTTTCAACAATATGACTATTGTCAAATATATCTAGGGTATGTCTAGGAGTGGACTTTAAAATTATCTTTTTCCAGAGGTTTCTAAGTTTCTTGAATATGTAAATTTATGTCTTTAACTAAAATTGGGATATTATTAGCCATTATTTCTCAAATATATGTATATTTTTTTCACTCCCATTCTCTTTTGCTTTTCCTTCTGAGACGTTAATTAAAGATCCTTCAGCCTCTAATTATTTTAAAATCCTTTTTCTCTCTGTTCTTCAGATTAGATCGCTTATATTGATCTTCCTTCAAGTTCATTGTCTTTTTTCATCTCAATTCCATGATTTTTAAAAAATCTAATTTTTCATTTTCAATATTTCCATTTGGTTCTTCTTTATAACTTTATTTCTCTACTTGAGGTTTTGTCTTTTCATTTGTTATGATCATATTTTACTTTAAACTCTTGATCATAATCATAGTAGCTGATTTAAAATCTTTTTCTCCTCATTTTAACATATGGATAAACTTATGTCAATCTCCACTGATTGTGTGTATTGTATCTTTAATATATTTTTGTTTCTTCATTTGTTGAGAACTTACAGATCTTGTCCTGGCAGTGGTGAATGATTTATTATAGGAAGTTTATCCTGTTAGACTCATTAGAAGAATATTGTTTTTTTTTTTTTTTTGTCTGATTGTTTTTTAAGTCTATTAACTTGGCTAAACTCCAGCTTCAAAATTCTGTTTCCCACTTGGTGGGTGTTAGCTGAAATTTCAGGTCAGTTCTTTTAACCTTAGGAAGGCTGTTTGGAGTCTGTCTCTTACATACTTGATTTGGGAATTAGCAAGAGACTTGAACAGTTTATCTATGGAATATAGAGTTTCCCTTCTCTGGTTCTCTCCTTTCTAGAATTCTCCCTTCACTTTCTTGCTGTGGTTTCCCTGGGCCCTGTATTACAGTTCTATGACAGAGTAAGACTCCGGGTTTCTATTAAATTTTAATTGTTCTTCATGGCAAGTAAGAAGGGGTCCTGGGGTCCTTATTCAGGCTAAAAACCATAAAGATGTGAATCTTGTTCATTGTATGTCACTTTTTTCCAGATTCAGGCTGCTTTTGTTCACTTTCTTGTGCCCTCAAGTCCCCTTCTTCTAAAATATGTGTTCAGAGTTTATAATTGTTATCTATGGTAGGGGTGGTCCTGTGGGAACTATCTAATGATGACTAGAAGTAGAGATCTATACTTAGCTTTTCAGCTCTCCAGTCCCTGTGGTCTTGTGGCTTTTCTCCATATTTCAACAAAATTATGTTTATATTGTTCTTTTGGCCTATACAGATCTTCTGGCTTGTTCAGAAATTGGTGCTCTGGCCTAATTTCTTGGAATCAGTCTTTCTGCTGTCCTAGTTTATGCCTTGTCTAATTAAAGTCATGCCTGTATTTGAAAAGTGGAAAATTTCCAGGGAAAGTGAGCAGCTGGTATTGACACTCAAAAGAGTTTTATGCAGTGAAAGTAATAAGCAAAGGGCCAGTTAGGCTGAACCTCAGGAAAAAGTATCTAATGGTAAGATTCGTGAGACTAAACAATCTGGCAAGGGCACTTTCTCTGAGCTATTTCAAAATGAATTGGAAAAGTCAGAGGAAAAACAAGTAATAAGTCCAGGTCCTGTATTGGCCGATGGACAGTTTGTATGATCTCATAGTTAACTTTTCCCAGTGGCTATTTGAATGTGGTCATTAGCAGGAAAGCCCTTTAGGTTTTGCATTATTAATATGAAGTGTCTGATTTGGAGTGAAAGAGCTGACAATCTAGAAAATTTGTAATTAATAGTAAAAATTCTCATGGAAAGGAAGAACTAGTATGACATTTATTTCTATATGTTCTTTATACACTTCCCTTATAGCGGGAACTTGAACTGTCTGGTCTTAATGTTGTATTTCTGAAGTCCAGGGTAGTGTTTGGCACTTATGAGGCTTTCAGTAAGTGTTAATAACCCTTTTACTTTTATTACAGTTTACTGAAAAAGCAACACACTCTCAAATGGATGTCAGTTACTGAAAATAACGGTTAAGGTTGATGTTTTCTATTATTTCTCTTATTTTCTATTTTCCTACTAAGTCCAGAAGCCTGAATTGAAGGTGTTTAGGTGTTCTCTATAGTTTTGATCACAGGAAAAGCAAAAGAATTTAATCTTGCCATAACTGTGGAGTATATTACAGGAAAACAATATCACAATTATTTGCCAGAAGAGGGAATATTAAAGTAGTTACGAGATCTGAAATCAAAAAGTCTTGATTTTGAATTCTGGCTACATGTTATATTTGTTTTGTGGCCTTTGAAAACTTGATTAACCTTTTTGAATCTCAGGTTTATCACCTTTAGAAAACGTGGATAATTAGTACCTATTTCATATGGCAGATGTGGGTTTAAAATGAGATTAGTATATAGAATTATTTAGCCTCCTACCATATGTACAGTAGACACTCAATAAAAGATAGCTGTTATTTTATGGTGTTTTTTTCTATTCATCTTAATCTTTATAGTTTCTTCATTCTTTTTAATTTTATATTTTAACATGGGAGCAATTACTCTCCATGTGACTTTGAACCTTTTTGGCTTAACCTTTGATTCTGTTAAATTATTTATGCATTAAGGAGTTGAGTTAACTCAGAGTCTATTTCTTGTACATTTGATTGGTGGGAGCTTCTAGGAGGGCTGTTCTTCAAAGTATCCTGGGGTTACTTTCATGGTTCACTGGAAGATGTCCTGTAATGATGTGAGTCTGTGAACCAGATTTGACATCACTTAACTGTTCATAGCCTCAGTTTTCAGCTTTAGTAAATGAAGGTTTAAACAAGTCCTTAAAGACATAGTCATATAACTTAACATTTTTTAAAGCAGTACTTACTGAGTGTTCATTTATATAATAGATTGTGTTAGGTGTTTCCTTTGGATCTGTGATCTGTGAGGGTTGAAGGTACCAAGTGAGTGATATTTTTTCAGGATTCTTTTCTAGGGAATAGATAGCTTAATTAGAAATTCATTATAATAATAATAAATTGTAGGAAATAAAAGAGTTAATAAATTCTATCAGATGTGCTCCAAATGAAGAAACATATTTTTTAACAGAGTATTAACAAGCTGTAAGAAACTTTAACTTCTACCTGCAAAAATACATTTATGATATGTTATTTTTGCAACACTGTCCAGTGAATAGCCCCATCCAAAACAAGAACTTTATTATTAAATCGAAATTCTGAAAAACAGTACATTTTGTACTTATCAGGTCATATCATTGATATGTTAATATAACCATATTGATTTATATTTTCATTTTCTAATGGTTTTGGTAGCCATTTTGGATCTCTGCAGAAATTTGGATTAATCTATTGATTTTTTTTTTAATTCAAGTAATCTCTATACCCAATGTGAGGTCTTGACCTCATGATCAGGAATTGCCTACTCCACTGACTAAGCCAGTCAGGTGCCCTAATCTATTGATGGTTCTTGAAATATGGGAGAAGTCTTCATTTTACATGATACTATGCTGTTTATAGCAGTTATGTTGGACTCCTGTTCTCTTTCATTAATCAGTAGTGTTTAAGGTATTTAAACAGAGGGAGGGACAGAGAGACACAGGCAGAGGGAGAAGCAGGCTCCGTGCAAGGAGCCCGATGTGGGACTTGATCCTGGGACTCCAGGATCATGCCCTGGGCTGAAGGCAGGCGCCAAACTGCTGAGTCACCCAGGAATCCCCACAAAACTATGTTGTATTATTTAAGTAGGCCCTGATACAGGGCCTGAACTCACAACCCTGAGATCAAGACCCGAGCTGAAATCAAGAGTTAAATGCCTGGCCAACTGAACCACTCAGGCACCCCAGGTGTTTTAATTAGCATTTAGTTAGCATGTATTTTTTGAATGGTTGAACTACATTGAAGGGCATTGTACTGGTCTTCAATATTTTGATTTTTTTGAGATACAGGAAATATATGTTGTGGATATGCCATTACATGTTATACTTTGTTGCATGTTATGCTGTAACTGTAGCATAATGATAAAATGCAGCTTTAAAGCAAAATGAATAATTCATTCAATATAACAAGGAACTCCAATATTTCTAGTATTCCTAATTATAATTACTGCTTTCCTTTAAGTCTCTTGAAGCAGCGATCAAAGAAGTTACATTTCTGTGGGACTTAGTATTTTGAAATATTTACTCCCAACTAAAGTAATACTTCATCAAAAGAAATGGTATCATTAGAACTGAATTATAAATGTATTGACACGCTGACCCACTAAGGTGCTATCTGACAGGTTGTAAATGTTCTACGTGGGCCCATTCTTTAAGGGTTTTGAGTAGTGGGAGCAGAGAGTGTTGTTTATTCCTATTATAATAACAGCTTGTTTGGTATACTTTGTGCTAAACTAACTGCAACACTAAAATGGACCACCCACAGAGAGTCCAGTGAGGGATTATTGAGGCTTGACTTAACTGCTACCACCTAAGCAGATAGTATTGCTGATTTTGTGATTCAGCGTTTGAGATAAATTATAAATGAATCTTTCCAAGTGTCTGAGCTTTTGAGATTGTATATTAAAAAAACAAAAAAGAATAAAACCCTTCCTTCATATAAATTTAATATGTAAAATTAAATTGAATTTTCCAGTAATGGTTAAATTATAGTATTTAATTTTAATATGGTAAACATTTCGTTTTAAGCAATGTCTAAATAGCTTTCTGTGCAATGCTATCATTCCTTAGAAGATAATATATTTGCATTATCTTTCTCTGTTTTGCCACTACAGTGGAGTTTTTGGGACTGTTGAAAGAGCAAGTATCTTTCTGATAACAATTCTTTTGGGTATCTTTGAGTGATGTACATGAATAGCAATCTATCATAATAAAGTATATGTTTTACTTTGTAGGGGAAACCTCTTGGTGTTAAAAGCTTTCTAAGCATGATTTGGTCAATCAGGGTTTGAGTGGTAATGTACTGTGATCTAATGATAGTAGTGTTTGGATAGCATAATTCATTTGGAGTTCAGAGTGTTTCCCAGGAATTTAACTAACTGCTCAATTAAGGGGGGAAAAATATAAATTTAAGCTTTCAATGGTCACAGAAAATATATGTGCAGTGAAGACTTATATGAGTATTTGAGTATTGATATATGAACAATGAGAAGGATTATTGGACTAGTATGCTTTGAAATTATTCCAAAAATATATTCTAACTTTTTGGAAATTTATTCTATGCTATCACACAGTTGTAAATTAGTATGAAGGATTTCTAGGATTTACTGTGGCAAGAATTGTTACCTCCCTGATAAACATAAACCTAGTTATTTAGGCAATTGTATGCTTGTATAATTTATTGTCTGCTAGTCAAGAGGATGTTTTATACTGGAACATAAATAGAGCCTGTGTTTTTTTTAGTATAGCAGGTTTTAAAATAAGATTTATTTAAAATAAAAACAAAATTCTTAGATAAACATTCTTATGTAAACATAAGCATATAGCACTTTTTAAGTGGTTTGTTTGTCTATGGCCCTTAACATAGAGAGTGGTAGGTTAAGTGAAAATGAGTTAGTGTAAATCATGGTGGATTATGTTACAATTATACTAGAGTTTTGAATGAGGGCTAACTTTTAAAGTCAGTGCTTAAGGTAAAAGTTGAATGCAGTAAAAATTACCCTTGAAAGTCCATTAAATTGTCATTAAATATAATATCCATGACACTATCTACCAATAAGTCTAGCATAGGCAGTTTTTCCTCTAGTGATAAGACATTGCTGCTTCTTTCACAAGATGACTAGGTAAGAAAAATTTCTTTTAATTTAGGTGCTGTGTTGAATTACAATATTTGTTTGGATTTTTTTCATTAGCACAGTTAATTTTGCGTATATTAAATATGATATAACTTTACTGTATTGTGGTAATAGCTTAAGGCAAGTATTTATAGTCGTGCCAATACATAATCAGAAGAGCATGGGCTTTGGTGATGGGTAACTCCTGGTTCAAATCCAGCCCTTTCACTCACAGTGTGGCCCAGAGCATTTTACTCAACCTGTATGCCTCAGCCCACTTGTAATGAGAACAGTAGTATTTCTTCAGTGGTATGTGAAAGTGGACTAGCAATAAGTTGGCATCACTATATTTCTCTTTTCCCTTTCTATCTCACCATGAATGCAACTACAAACATTTTTGAGTAGTGAGTAGAATTACACCGGTTATTTATTTATTCATTCATTCATTCATGAGAGACACAGAGGCAGATATAGGCAGATGGAGAAGCAGGCACCCTACAGTGAGCCTGATGTGGGACTCGATCCCAGGACTCTGGGATGACGACCTGAGCCAAAGGCAGACACTCAACCACTGAGCCACCAGGTGCCCTGTATACCGGTTATTTAAAATGCATGTAATTTATAAAGAATTGTTAAAGCAAAATTATTAGTTGTTAGACATAACACATTCTGGATCCATCTCCTGCTTAAAAGATTTTAACAGTTCTCATAAGCTTTCTGATAAAATTAAACTTTTTAGCATCATATATGAGGCCCTTTATGATCTGGTTTTCCCCTACTTTCCCTATGTATTTCTACCAGGAAATTCTTTGTGAGTGTGCTGCTAGCTCTTCCACTGTTCTTATCCTGACTAACTCCTAATACTTTGAGTCTTATCTCAGTTACCAACATTCACCTTCTGGTTTCTTGAGCCATCTTCACTCCCATCTCACCTTCTCTCTCAAGCCTGAATTCTGTTCTGTGTATTTAAATTCTGTGTAGCCTGTATATTGACATAGGTATTATAATAATCTAACCACTTCTCTTACATGCTGTACTTTATTTGAGGTCATGGACCATATATACATGGTACTTAGTATAAATGCATAAGTCATTAATCAATGTTTGGCTCAATTAAAATGTAGAAGTTTTGAAAAATAGAGAAAGGTTTATATGAGCAAGCACTGCTGTTCCTCTGGATTAGTTTTTGAGACTCCTAGTTTTTAGTTGCATACTAAACTGTGAGTATATTTTTGTGGACAGCCCAGTTTCCAAAGTAATGGTTTCCAATGAACAATACTGTAAGTGTGGAAATGTCTTAAACACTTTACTCAGAGGATTAACCACTCTGTAAATTCTATCATTGTTAGAAGGAAAATTAGTTATCATCAGTAGTAGATCTTTGTCAAAGCATTCAGACATACCAGTCAACAGGAGTTGTGAGAGGGACACCTGGCTGGCTCAGCAGTTGAGCATCTACCTTCGGCTCAGGTCATGATCCTGAGTTTCGGGATCGAGTCCCACATCAGGGGCCCCGCGGGGAGCCTGTTTCTTCCTCTGCCTGTGTGTCTGCCTTTCTCTGTGTTTCTCATGAATAAATAAATAAAATCTTAAAAAAAAAAAAACAGGAGTTGTGAGAAATGGGTGGGAACGTAATTAACTCACTGGACATTGCATAGAAGCAGCTTACAATGCTACAATCAGAAGACAACCATTCCATCGTTGGTAGATCTATGGCAGTAGTTTGCTTGTAAATGTGGGTGTTATTTTAGAAAAAGATTGAGAACTGTTTTCCAAAACAGCAACACATTAGGCCATTGGTTGGCAAACTAAGTCAGTGGGCCAAATGCAGCCTGCCTTCTGTTTTTGTAAATATAGTTTTATTGGAACATAGCCACACTCATTCCTTTACATATTGTCTGTGGCTCTTTTTTGTGTGACATGGGCAGAGATGAATCGTAACAGAGAACTATGTGGTCCTCAAATCCTAAAAAAATTAACTAACCCTTATCAGAAAAATTTTGCTCTTACTTGAGATATTTTACTCTTTGACAATTGTGGATTGAGAAATTCGTATCTACATATCCTAACAAGGAAGGTATACTCCTTCAGATGCAGTTTAGTAAATGAAAACAACATAGGTTTTTATTAAATCTGTTAAAGTATAACTTCAAAAAAGGTAAAATCATGACTCTCACATAAATAGAAAATAAACCTGTAAGAAGTTTTAAGTTCTGAATTAATGAGGGAACCTGTGAGGTAATAAAACTGTTTCAAAGGAGAATATGATGTATATGTAATTAGTAATGCTGAAATAAATATACTAATCTATATAAAATTGAATGATATTCTACAGGGCAGTGTTATGTTTAGAATCTTATTTTCTATGAGTAGAAATTAGTATATTTATGCCAGACGGAATTAATTTCTCTGGATAAAATCATTAGCATTACTCTTAGTTTTCTGTAACTTACAAAGTTATAAAAGAGCCTATTCAAAGACAGTGTATTTGTACACTTCTATAGAATCAGGTAACATGGGAGGCTCTCTAGAGACCATCCAGCATTCTATTGAAAAGATGCTCAGAAAGAGCTTTTTGCTTATTTCAAATTCTTTAAAATTTTTCTCTATCAAATGTAAGCCAGTTAAGAAATAATTTAAAAAACAAACATATAGGAACTACAATAAAAAATGCTCCAAATAAAGTGAAATACTGAGATATAAGTTTAATAAAACATGTACAGATCTCTATCAGAAATCAGAGAAGAGGGCAGCCCCAGTGGCCCAGCGGTTTGGTGCCGCCTTCAGCCTGGGGTGTGGTCCTGGAGACCCTGGATCCAGTCCCACGTCAGGCCCCCTGCATGGAGCCTTCTTCTCTCCTTCTACCTCTCTCTCTCTCTCTGTCATGAATAAAAAAATAAAATCGTTAAAAAAAATCAGAGAAGATAAAAATCAATGGAGAAATCTTTCATGTTCATGGATTGTGGAAGACTCAGCATAGTAAGGATTTTATTTCTTCTTAGATTGATCCATGGATTTAGTGCAATTTCTGTCAAATCACAGTGAGATTCTGTAGACACATTCAAAATTGTTTTAAATTTTATTCAAGTGGAAAGGCACAAACTCTAGAATACTTAAGACAGTCTTGATGAGGAAGTATAAAGTGGGAAGAATAATAACCGCTTGATATGAAGGCTTGCTATTTAGCTATGCTAGTCAGGACAGTATGGTATTGTCAGGGACATAGACACAGATCAGTGGAACAGAATTGAGAACCCTTGAAATGGTCCCATACAAATATGCATGATTGGTGTTTTCAAGAAATCATTTCATTAAGTGTTATAGTCAAAGTATAATATGGAGTCCTTAAGCAGTAATTACCAAAGGATGGTCAACTATCAGGGAGCCAGGAGATGCCTCACAGACAAGCCCAATAATTATGATGGCTCTGTTCCTCTTTGCCTCATTGTCTATTTATGCCAATCTAAAATTACGTGACAGATGTTTTAGTTTCCAATGACTCTCCTGTGGAAGATGATAAAGGGAAGTGAAGTAGAAGAAGTCACTATAGGGGCACCTGGGTGGCTCAGCAGTTTGGCGCCTGCCTTTGGCCCAGGGCGCAATCCTGGAGTCCCGGGATTGAGTCCCACGTCGGGCTCCCGGCATGGAGCCTGCTTCTCCCTCCTCCTATGTCTCTGCCTCTCTCTCTCTCTCTCTCTCTCTCTCTCTCTCTCATAAATAAATAAATAAATAAATAAATAAATCTTAAAAAAAATGTTTTAAAAAAAAGTCACTATAGCCACCAAGGACTGCTCCTCCTCTTTTTTAAAAAAATTTTTTTCCCCAACTGATTTTGATAAAAGTACAAAAGCAATTCAATGGAGGAAGGACAGCTTTTTCAACAGGTGGCACTGGAGCATCCACAGACAAGAAAATTAATCTTGACCTTGTACTTTATAGAAAAATTAACTCAAAGTGGATTCCAGATTTAAATGTAAAACATAAAACTGCATCACTTTTAGAAAGGAAAACAAGGAAAAATCTTTGTGATGTTTTAATCTGAGTATAAGTAAAAAGTTCTTAGTACACTGAAAGCATGTTTCATGAAAGGAAAAACTGATAAAATGCAACTAAAACATTAAAACTTTTGCTTTGTGAAAGATCTTATGAAGAAAAGAATAAGACAAGCTACAGACTGGAGAAAATATGTGTTAACATATCCAATGTAGGATTAGAACTAGTGTATTTTGTAAAAATACAACAAAAACACAACAGTAAAAAAAAGCAGTAATACAATTAGCAAACTGGGCAAAAGTAATGAACAGACATTTCACAAAAGAGAATATTTAGATGGCAAATAAGCACATGAAATGATGTTCATCATTAGTCATTAGGGAAATACAAATTAAAACCACAAGGAAATATTACTACACACCTATGAGAATGACTCAAATAAAAAATAGTGACAGTGCTAGTGAGGACATGGATAAATTGTATCATACATGCATTACTGGTGGGAATGTATCATGTCACAGTAGCTCTTGAAAACGATTTGGCTGGTTCTTATAACTGGGCATACAGTTATCATATAACCTAGCCATCAAACTCCTGGACATTTATCCTGGAAAGTTGAAAACTTATTTTCACATAAAAACTGCTCAGTAATGTTCACAGCGGCAGCTTTACTCTTAGTAGCCAAGAACTGGAAACAACTCATATGTTCTAAAACTGATGAATGGTTGAACAAACCATCTAAAATGGAATACTAACAACAGTAAAAGCAGTGATCTATTCTTACATGCAACCTGGATGAATCTCAAGGTAATTACATTGCCTGAAAAAAGCCAATCCCAAAATGATTCCATTTATATGACAAAATTCTTGAAATAAAAAATCATAGAGTTGGAGAACAGATTAGTGGTTGCCAGGAGTTAGGGATAGAGCAACAGGAGAGATTCTTATGATGATGGAACTGTGGTAGTGGAATGTGTTCTTGATTCTGGTGTTGGATATAGGAAGCTGTACTTGAAATACAATTACATAGAACTTAATATACCACATGTAAATGAATATGTGTAAAAACGGGGAATCTGGTTGAAATGGGTAGATGGTATCAATATCAGTTTCCTGATTGGAGTGTTGTACGGTAGTTTTGCAAGATGTCACCATTTGGAAAACTGGGTGAAATCTACACAGGATCTCTTTGTATTGCTTCTACAACTACTTGGGCATCAGCAGTTGTCTCAACATTAAAAATTTAATAAGAAAACATGAATCTTTCCAGAAAATTCTTTGAAATTTCAAACAGTTCTTTAAATATATTTGAGGTCCTACAACAACTGTATGTGTGTGTGAGTGTGTATATATCTATATATATATATACACACACACACACACAGTTAAATATTCTTAGATACTAAGTTTAAATTAGGAAAAGGGGACTCTCTTAGTCCTTTAATTTTTTAAAAAATATTTTATTTATTTATTCATGAGAGACACACAGAGAGAGAGAGAGAGGGGCACAGACACAGGTAGAGAGAGAAGCAGGCTCCATGCAGGGAGCCTGATGTGGGACTTGATCCTGGGTCTCCAGGATCACACCCTGGACTGAAGGTGGCACTAAACCGCTGAGCCACCTGGGCTGCCCTCTTAGTCCTTTAATTTTATTTTTATATTCCTGATTAAAACTAAATTCAATAATTTGAATAATTATAAATCTATATTAAACTATTATTTACAGCAGTGGAATTAAAATTTTTTAGTCTTTTATAGTTTGGTAACAGCTAATTCAATACTTTAATTAAGAAATGTAACTTTTTTCATTTTTGAATTTCTATAAGATAACTAGTTATGAGTTATGTTTTATGTATATATAGAAAATGATAAATAATTTTAAGATATTCTTTGGAGTTATAAATAGTTCTCTTAACACTTAGGTAACCATAACTCTACTTTGAAGACTTCTTGGGATCAGTCCTAGGACAGTAATGACACAGTGTTTTGGAAAAGAAAGCAATGCTTATAGAAAATAATTGTGTGGTTTTGAATAATCTCTGCTGAATTGAATCTATATTATAAAATGTAACTCTTTTAATTCTACATCAAACCACACATTCAGATGGCATTATTATTTACTGTCATCTAATTTGTCTTTCCACTCAGTTCCAGACTTTTCCCTCATGGTACAATTTCAGCCAAAATGTGTTAATCAAAAATATGTGCACACAGAACCCTGGTATTCAAAATGGGAAAATATATTTCTAGCTTTGAATGAAGTGTTTTTTACTGTCAATATAGGCACAACTAAACTAAGATAGCTTTCTTCATGTTTATATCAACTAAAGATTTTATAGTTTTTGTGGAAAAAATTTTTATTCATCAGCTTTTAGAGTCTAATAAAAAACATATATGTAAACACTTTTCATGGATAGGATCTTCTATAAACCTTGCAAAGGAAAAGATAATTTCTTTTGGATTCAGTTCGATGACAATTCTTGTTCTCGATGTGTCATTTTTTTGACAGAAGCCAGCCTAGAATACTAGACGGAAAGCCACCTGCATAATAAATATTCTGGTTTCACAACTTATTTCCTACAGTTGTGACTGTCAGTGGGTATATATTATTCTTATAAAAGAGAATCCTGTGAAAAAAATACTGTCATGTTTATAATATATGTTTTCCATAGAGTTCAGAATCAAATTCTTAAATGTTATGTTTTTTAAAGTAAAATACACTTTAATGATTGTATTTTAATATGAGGACAGGTGGTATTTTTTCTATAATGTTTGCCCACATCTAAAATTCATATAAGTATATTTATCTATTATCTTTCCTTGCTATTTTAACATACATGGTTTTTGTGTATATAATAGGTATTAATTTCCTGTGGCTGCTGTATCAAATTACTATAAGCTGGATGGCTTAAAACAGAAGTTTATTCTCTCATAGTTTTTGGAGGCCAGAAGCCCCAAATCAAGATTTCTGTGTAGACAGAGCCACACTCCCTTCAGAGACTATGGGGGAAGAAACTCTTTCTTGCCTTGTTTGGGTATTTCCCCACTCCTACTAGACTCTACCCACCTCCCAACGTTTAAAAAAAATTGTGGTGAAATACTCATAAAAGTTATCATCCTGTTTTTAGATGTGCAATTCATCAAATTTCGTAATCATTTCTATCAGTTTATTTGCCTTTTTAGTTTTTATAACCCCTGTTTCTTGATTTGTGACTTGGTCACATATTCCTGTCTCATCTTCACGTTGCTTTGTGTGTGTGTGTGTGTGTGTGTGTGTGTGTGTGTGTATCTGTAAAAACTGTGATCTTCTCTTGTAAGGAGGCTAAGATCTCTTTCTCAAGATCCTTAGCTTAATCATATCTTTTGTCTTATAAGTTAATATATACAGGTTCAGGAAGTGAATATATTTTTGGAGGCCCTTTATTTCAGTTTGCCATACTAGGCAATCATTAAATATTTAATTATAAGCAATATATAGAGTTTTTTAAGGAATAAGTCAATGATTTCTTTACATATCAAGTTTACATATCTACCGGACAAATTACAAGGTAACTACAAGATGCTTCTTGGTCCCCTACAGGTATGACTCAAGCTTCTTCACAAGCCTTTAAGGTACCCATTAACTGGCCTATGCCTTTATCTGCTTTCATCTCTTATCATTCCCAGTCTTTTGGAAGTTTATGTATCCCTAAACACACACATGGGTTTTGTTTCACCCTAGAAACCATACTGTTTTTCTATTCTGTACTCTTGCTTGATTGGATAAATAAGCAGTTGTACATGAGACAATTGAATGTTAACAGGGGAGGCTGTGTATGTGTGAGGTGTATGGGAGATTTCTGTACTATTTCTCAATTCTACTGTGAACCTAAAATTATTCTAAAAAATTAAGTCTTAAAAAAGTTAAATTGCTAAAAACAAAGCTTGTCATAACCTTGTGTGCTAGAATGCACTTAACATATGATCCTTGATAAAACTTCATTGGGGGAGTTCTCATCAGACTCTTTGACGAGAACTTGGGTATATTTCTAATGGGAGAAAGGATTAAAATGCTGTAAGAAAATATTACTTTTTCTCCCATTAAGGAGCTATCCTTCAGTCCCTTTATTCAAGCAAGTAGTGTGCAAAACTAATTGCTTCATACGTACCAATCATATTCCTATTGTATTTCACTAGGTTAGAAGGGGTTTGCAAGCATTGATTTTATGAGATTTTATGTGATATGAAATTGGAGGCTAATTAGTTATATGTAAAGTACAAAAAAAGTATATTAATTGAATCTTTAATTCTATCCTCAGTGGGTTTTATTCCAGCATGTGAAGAGTCATCTTAGACCCACCTATAGCGTGATTTAAAGAAGTGAGGAAACAGCTCTTACATGATCATGATTGAGACATTTTTTTAAAATTTTTATTTATTTATGATAGTCACACAGAGAGAGAGAGAGAGAGACAGAGAGACAGAGACATAGGCAGAGGGAGAAGCAGGCTCCATGCACTGGGAGCCCAACATGGGATTCGATCCCGGGTCTCCAGGATTGCGCCCTGGGCCAAAGGCAGGTGTCAAACCGCTGCGCCACCCAGGGATTCCGAGACATTTTTCCAATACATAAAAATGCACCTAAAAATACTGTTACAACTGTAAGACTGGAATATGATTAATTGAAATTTAGCATATAGAATACTATAAAAACATTTATACAATTTAACGTCAATATTGATTTTGGTGCCAATATAAAACTGAAGAAAAACCGCTTTTAAAAGAAGAATGGTTTCTTTCAACAATAATTTTAAAACCAGGTATATCAACCACCTGGGGGGCTCAGCCAGTTAAGCATCTGCCTTTTCTGCTCAGGTCATGATCCCAGGACCCTGGGATTGAGTCCTGCATCGGACTCCCTGCTCAGCAGGGAGTCTACTTGTCTCTCTCTCTCTCCTCCTCCCCCTACTCGTGCTCTTTCTCTCTCTCTCTCTGTCAAATAAATAAATAAAAGTATGTTTTTAAATGAAAATATTTTTAAGTAAATAAATAAATCAACCAACAAGCAAATAAACAAGCAAGCCTTGGAAATTTCATTTAAATATATTGTTATTTTAGCTTTTTTCCTCTAGCTTTACATAGGTAATATAAACTGTGAACTTTATGTCTTTCTACAGGATAATTATTCTAACTAGTTAAATGCTTTCTGGAAATTGGTAGCTTAAAAGTAGAAGAGCCAATAAAACAAATTATGACTGAAAAGTCATTGTGAATGAAATATATTCAGTGCAAAAGAATTGTTAATTATTTTATTTTGAAATTTTTAGAAGGGCACTCCAAAAGAACACATAACATTTCATTTTAAAGTGAGGTCTTCATGCATCATTTATTTACAGATATATTCCTCAGGGAATGTAACCAATCTTCTTTGTCTTTTGAATGACAAACATAGTTGAAAATTTAAGACATTCATCAAAGCAATTCCCCTGCCAATACTAGTCTGATCCTTATGGGATTTTCTCAAGTGCTTTGTCTGGGCTAGTTCTTAAGTGATGAGGCTTTTGTTGCATTCCTACAGAGATTATTTCATCATTTAATAGACTTCCCTTTAAGAAAATGTCTCACTTTGTGCAGATTTATACTGTTATTATGGTCATGCCCTTTATACCACCCTTTCTTTTTTCCTTTACTCATCCTTCTCTTTGCCCTTACTGCTATATTTGTATTTGTATAGAAAGCAAAGTCTTTCATGAAATGATCCGCATAGTATATGTGAGTCTTAGGGAGTGAATTTAGGTTTCTAGAAGGCCTAAATGCTAGAAATAGTAATTTCTACTTAGTATTGCTTTTAAATTACACTTATAGTGTTTTTCATGCCTTTTTCAGTTCTTTTTTAATAAAGTAAGAGTTTTTATTTTTTGAATGATTAGTATAGTTTATATTTAGGTATATTCATATTTTTCTTATTTTGATGCATGGAATGCAAATATAGAGGAGAAGGGCATTCCAGCAGAATTACTGAAAGGTTCCTATCAGGCATGCATAATGCTATTTAATTTTGAGTATATATTGTGAAATTGTATTACTATTATATAATTATGTAATTATGAGTTTGTGCCAATATCATTTGAAACAAATTAACAAATATAATGGAAATTGTATTTTCATTTGTAACATAATTAAATTTCATGTAGTTGAGTAATAGTTATATAATGGACATCTCAGTTCTAGTTCCTATATATGTCTTTATATTATGTATTTTGTATAATAGCTCATTTCTGGCTGAGTTTTATGCTGTTATCTTTTTTTTCTTTTTATCTCACTTTTCTGAACTTTTTTTGTGGATAATATGGTGGAAGAGTAGAATTTCTTTAAAAAACTAACAGTACATCCTATTAGGTCAGTATTTTTCATGTATTTTTAGTGTCTTTGGAAAAAAACCTAATGAAGTCATTAAAGCTAAATGATAAAATCCTCTATGAAGAATAAGACTAAAGACCTACAGCTCTCAGTATATCCTTATCATTCAAGAATTTTACATTAGCATGCTGCCCAAGTTTGTGACGTAATGTAATTTTTTTCTAAGGCACACTATTAAAGTCTTTATTCCACAAAGGATCTTCTGTAGGAATTTAATCACTTCCTAAGTGAGAGCGTAAAATTGATAAATTGATATCTCAAAATAGCTTTTTTTTTTTGCAACCCACTGTGTTATATACAAAAATTGTTATGAAGTAATAAAACTATTTTTTTTGGTGAAAATGCTTATCCATGAGAAAACAAAAATATGCAAGTGATAAACCAGCATTAGGGAACAACATATAAAATGTAAAAAGCTTATAAAAATCAAGCAAATTGAGTATAGCCATGTGAACATAACATTGATCAATGAGAATATGGCAATTTTTAAAATGGTTCTAGTATTTCTTGAGCATTAAAATATTCTCAGATAAAATAGTTCTTACTGGTTGGAAGGGAAAAGTTAAAACTAGGGGGTAACAGATCTATGACTTAAACTTACTCAGAACTGAAATTCTCTATTTATATGATAAAGGTAATTATTGTAAAAAATCTGTTTTAAAATATATACAGCCTTTAATATTAAATATATCACTAATCTTATGGTAAAACTTTTGGTTATTTAACTAGTTGTAGGTCAACTAACTAGTAACTAACTAGTTGTTTAACTAGTTGTAAATAGGAATATACACGTGTATTTCTTTGATCTCTTTCTCCTTTCTGATCAAATTTATATGCAGTGAAATGCACTGCCCTTAAATGTACACTTTGCAGTTTTGAAGATGTATATACGCTGTTAACTACCACCTTAGTCAAGTTAGAGAATCTTAATATGACTGACTAATCTTAATCTTAATCTTAATCTTAATCTTAATCTTAATCTTAATCTTAACTGACTAACTTCAGTTAGTCCCCATCCCTCACAGGCAAGCACTCTTTTAATTTCTCTCATGATAGATGGCCTAATTTTGCCTGTTCATGCTCTTTATGTAAATAGAGTCAGATGGTATGTAGTCTTACATGGCCAGCTTCTTTTGCCGAGCATTAATGTTTGTGAGATTCATCTGTGTTGATTCCCATATTTTATCACTTCTCACTGTTGAGCGGTATTCCTTTACGCTCGCTGATAGACCACAAATTGATTATCCATTAACCAGTTGGAGTTTTACACAGTTACAGTTGCAACTACATTTTTATTATCTTTTTTTTTTTTTTTTTCTGAATAGTGTTTTTAGAGCAATTGTAGGTTCACAGCAAAATTAAATGGAAAGTACAGGGATTTCCTATATACTCCCTGTTCTCCGAGATAGCCTTTCCCATTATCAGAGTGGTGTGTTTGTTACAACTGATGAACCTACACTGATAACATCATTATCACCCAAACTCTAGTTGTTGTTAGGGGTTCAGTCTTCATGTTGTATATTATGTAAGTATGGATAAATGTCTAATTATGTGTATCCATCATTATGATTTAATACAGACTATTTTCACTGACCTAAAAATCACGTCTGTGCTCTGCCCACTTATCCTTCTCTCTGCCCTCAAACTCTGGCAACCACTGTATTTTTTTTTTTTTACTGTCTCCCAAGCTTTGCCTTTCCTAGAATGCATATAGTTGGAGCCATACAGTAGGTAGCATTGTAAATTGGCTTTTTCCTTTTAGTAATATGCATTTAAGGTTTCTCCATATCTTGTATGATTTGACAGCTCATATCTTTTTTAGTGCTAAATAATACTCCATTGTCTGGATGTATCACGGTTTATCCATTCACCTGCTGAAGGACATCTTGGTTGCTTCCAAGTTTGGCAATTATGAATAAAGCTGCTGTACGGGTCCAGGTGCAGGTTTATTTGTGGAAACAAATTTTCAAATCCCATGGATAAATTTAAACTCCTTTGCACTACCAAGGAGTTCAGTTGCTGGATATTATGATCTTAAGAGTATGTTTAGTTTTGTAAGAAATTGCCAAACTGTCTTCCAGAGTGGCTATACCATTTTATTATCCCACCAGCAATGAAAGAGATCATGCTGCCCTATACCCTTGCCAGCTTTGGTGTTGTCAATATTCTAGATTTTGGGCATTCTGACAGGTGTGTGGTAGTTATCTCGTCATTTTATTCTGCATTTCCCTGATATATGATGTGGAGCATCTTATCATGTGCTCAGTTACCATCTGTAGATCTTTTTTGATGAAGTTTCTGTTAAGGGCTTTGCCTCATTTTTAATCAGGTTGTTTTCTTACATTGAGTTTTAACAGTTTTTTGTGTATTTTGGATGGCATTCCTTTATCAGTTAGGTTTTTTTCAAATATTTTCTCCCAGACTGTGACCTGTCTTCTCATTCTCATGGCATTATCTTTTGCAGAGCATAAATTTTATATTTAATTTCTAAATATAGTAAATTTAAAGATCTAATTAGTTTTATTTAAGGATTCATAAAATGGGCAGCATCCCATCTAGCAACCAGAAGAGAACTCCAGAAGTTTTTCATTTTAGTGAACTCCAGCTTATTATTTATAAATTATTTATTCTTTATAAATTTTGCCTTTAGTGTTGTATTTAAAAATTCACCACTGTATCCAAGATCATCTAGGTTTTCTCCTGTGTTATATTTTATGAGTTTTTAGTTTTGCATTTTCCATTTATGTCTATGATACATTTTGAGTTAATTTTGAAGAATGTAAAGTTTGTATCTAGATTCTTTTTTTTTGTTTTGGTTTGGTTGTGGATGTCCAGTTGTTCCAACATCATTGTTAATCAGCTGTCTTTCCTTCATTGTATTGCCTTTGGTCCTTTGTCGAAGATGGGTGTTTTGTTAGTTTTTGAATATCAAAGACTGTTTATTTAGACTGTGTTTATTTCTTAAAATTTTCCACTCAACCATCCCTTTTAGTTTAGGAAAGTGAACTTGGTGCATGGCCTGTTAGCATAAATGCAACATTTCTTTGAAGTGTCTTTTATTGCTTTAAATGTTTTATAAGAGGCTTTCTGTTAACACGGCTGAAACCCAGTATAAATCCACAAACCCAAGAAGCATACTAGAGGCATCTAAGAAAGATGTATGAGATTTTTGAAGATGGAAGACGAATGAATGATTTGTAACTAAGTAGAATGGAGAAAGAGTTGAATAATTTTAGGTTCCTACAGGCAGACTAATTCCTAAGCAGAAAGCCTCAGGAATTGGAGGGACAGGTTTACCTCCAAAGATGATGGTACAGAACTTTGTTGGAACTATGAGTATTTGTGTAAGGCATTATAATGAGGGACTTAGACCACCCAGATAGTCATGTGCCTACTTTTCCCTCTTCTTGTTCCCAGAAAAAAATCTGGGTTCCCAGAAACCAAACACAGCTGAGGGAAGGTTTGAGGGACTATACTAAAAACACGAGGATTGAATGGATGTCTACATAATTAACAATAAGTGCAGGCTACCTTCCCTTGTTTGATTGCAAGAATAGTAGCAGCCAGACTTATAACTCCTAAGAATGAACTGATCAAGAAAAAAGACTCTCAGATATTGGCAGATACAGGGTCTTGGAATATGTTTCTACATGACTATAGTATACTGAGGCTTTCCCACACAGAGTTTGCAATCCATTTTTAAATTCTTCACTCTTACATCTGAATGTATAGCCAAAGGTTACCCAAGCATTGGGGGAAATCCTATATAATATAAAGCATAGTGATCAATTCAAATAAAAAGTACAGAACAGCTTTGAGTAAGCAGAAACCTTGAAGGGGACAGAATAAATGTCTAATAACTTCTTACAGCTAATATGTTTAGGTAAATAAGAGAAGTTTGTGTCAGTAAAGCAAAAATATATGCTATTAAAGTTCTCAGAGAAAGGACAGAAGTCTTGGGAATCAAAATAAGTTTAAAAATATTAGAATGGTGGAATATAAATGGAATCAATCTTAGAAAGTAAAATTAAGAGAAAAAAATGAACAAAAGTATATGCTATTAAAGTTCTCAGAGAAAGGACAGAAGTGTTGGGAATCAAAATAAGTTTAAAAATATTAGAATGGTGGAATATAAATGGAATCAATCTTAGAAAGTAAAATTAAGAGAAAAAAATGAACAAAATGAGACAGGAAAGAAAAGAAAATTTGATCATCAATCTAAGAGTTGCATTCCTTGGTAGCAGGTCCAGAAAGAAATAAAGAGGAAAATGATAGAGAAACTAATTTTACTAAAAACAAAACACAACATTTTTCTTTGTATATCTGGGACATATGTAACATATATAAAAGGACTGCAAAATATCAAACAAAATGAATGAAAAGAGACCCATATTGGGTCACATAGCTTTGTGAAATTTCAAAACATTAAAATCCATGGATAACCCCCAAAAATCTGGAAAAGGAAAAATGATAAAACAAGATAAATACACACAAAACATTGGGAATGAAAGTCTCTGAAGTTCTCAATAGCAAACTGAAAGCTAGTTTAAAAAGTAGACCAAAATTTGAGGGAGAATAATTTTTAACCTGGAATCGTCAGTAGAGATACTTTAAAGTATTTAAAGTCTCAGATGTGTTAATAACAGGAACTTCTCATTAAGTTTCTGAAAAGTGCATTTCACTAAAATGAGGGAGTATATCGAGAAAGAAGAAAAAGACCGATGATCAAGGTAATAGATATCCAATACAGGAGAGAGGCAAAGGGAATAACGGGTTAATGGTGATGGGCTGAAATCTCAGGATAAGCACTTTGCTTCAGCCTGCGGGAGTAACCAACCACCCCCTGGGTGAACAAACAGATGGAGAGTTTTAGAAGTTTTTACCCAAGGGGAATACTAATGTATTGCCTAATTAGTGGTTGTCTATGTTGAGAGGCATTTATAACTCTATTGGAAACTTTCAGGACGAGTTACTGATAAGTGCAAAGAAAGCAAAACAAATGTAAAAATAAGTCAAATATTAATTAAGAGAAACCAAATAGTTGTATAAGAAAGAAGATAATAATTACATAGTTCAGCCATGAATAATTGTTTGCATTTATAAAAAATTCATTTAAATATATGTCAGGGCAGCCTGGGTGTCTCAGCAGTTTAGCTCCACCTTCAGTCCAGGGCGTGATCCTGGAGACCTGGGATTGAGTCCCATGTCTGGTTCCCTGCGTGGAGCCTGCTTCTCCCTCTGCCGTGTCTCTGCCTTTCTCTCTTTGTGTCTCTCATGAATAAATAAATAAAATCTTTAAAATATATATATATGTCAATAAATCAATATATATATTGAAATATATAGGTATATATGAGCAGAAGCAGAGAAAGTGAATGGGAGGAAGGAGTAGTGAAAGAGTTAAGTCCACATCTTGTATTGTGAGTGGATTGAAGAAAGAAAAACTAAAGGAAATCAGTAGTAAATGGCTAAAATTGACAAGTTGTGAAAAGTAGCCAAAAATATTGAAAGGGGCTGCTTATGTGCAGCTGGAATCTGGGTGGCAGGAATGGTGTGGGTTTTTTTTTTTTCATTTTAAGTCTTGTAGAACTCTGACTTTTTAAATTATACATATGTATATTATTCTGGTAAAAATGGAAGTAAAATATGACTGAGACTTTGGTATATTCTCTTTACCATTGTACCTGTGGTTGTTTTATTATTAAGAAAAGTATCCTACTCTAAAAATACTTTAAATGTTCAAGTGATGTACTAGGTTAATTATGTGAATTGCTATACATACCTTCCTGGTCCATGGCCACATGCTTCTAATAGGACATAAAACCCACTTTGAGAAATACGGATTTAAGTATTTGTTACATAAAACAGTGCTATGAACATTTAAGAATAAGTTTTGATAAAGAGGAAGTTATGATCTTAACCACTGGTGTGTGAATGAAAAATTACTTTGAAAAAACCCCAACACCCCAAAACTTTGGATATTCTGTGAATGAAACAGCTATCTTTCTTTTGAAATTTATTGTCCATCCAATTAGCTATTTATCAAGAATCTACATTTAGGTGAATAGTACATTATATGGTGAAGAGTTTGTTTACTCGAATGCCATTTAGAAGTTTTTATAAATATAGATATGACTGCTTTATAATAATCTCATTATATGAGGAAACAATCCCTAAATCTAAATGCTTCTGTGGGATTTTATATTTTGGAAACAATTTGAGAAAAGCTGACTACATTCAGTAACTTTAAGTTTGTGAAACCATGGGATTTCTACCAAGTAAGGGACTCAGACGTCATCCTCTGTAATGATCTGTTATGCTTCTGTGCTAGGAAGAAGTATATAACAGCAGATGAATTAGAGGATTTAATAGTTATTTTTCCATTTAAAAAGAAATCTTGTTTTCTTTTTTATTAAGTTCAGAAAAACAACAACTCTACATAAAACGTTTTATGACAGGGCTTAGATCCCTTTCTAGATTGTGAAAGAATCATCATCTGTATTCCAACCAATATAAAAAGATATATTGATAATTAATGTAAGATCATTGTTGACCACGAAAGACACTTTATCTTAGCTGTATTTTAAAAAGTAAGTAAAATTCACCTAATATACATAGTTATTACATGCAAAAATGATAATGTCAAATAATGTAAAGTCATGATGGATTTTGATAAATAAGAAAAGAAAGTAATTTATGAATGGGCAAAGACAATGTGATGTTTGCCTTTTGCGATTCATAATAAAATATTTTTTCTCATAAGACATTTTTTGATAACTAAACATTTTTAATCATAGGAAGCAGAAGGGAGTATTGCCTAGTTTTGCTGAAAGAAACTGTGCAGTTTTCTTTAATTATGAAATAGAAAATACAATAATCACAAAGAACTGATCTTGTGTGCACAATGAACAAAAAGTATGAAATATTTATTGTTTCTAATTGGTAGGTACAGTTATTGTCATTCCTTTTATAGTTCTTTTATACCAATCGCCAGATTGCTTCACTTCTCCAAGTGATAAATGCTTGACAAAGGCATTAGTATTAGTCTAAGTTGTACTGTACCCCAGGCATACAAATTAAGAAAAAAAATATAGTGGAAATAAAATTCCTATAACTTGCTAATAAGTTAATAATAATAAACATTTTATTAAATGTTTGTTAGTACAGAATTCTAGTAGTAAATAGTAAGAAATGTATTGGAGAATTATGTGGAAAATATGAAAACATTTTAAGGTAATAGTGTAAAGCTTCTCAAAATTATTAAAGTTCTTCCATATTTTATTATTTGAAATAATAAAGATTATTCATTTCAGTACTGCTTATATTTCCAAATTATATTTTGATCTATTTGCAAGGTATGTAATTCCCTTCTTTTAGAGAATTTAGAATCTATTAGGACGGTCAGTTATTTAGATAGGTTACTTGAAGAATATAAGAAAGTTTGATCACAGAATGTTTGACCTAGAGTGCTAATTTATGCAATTTAAAAAGCATCAATGAATGTTCCATGTGGCAGAAACTGTTGGACACAGAGTGAAGAAATATTTGAATTTAGGAGATTTGGTGAAGATGCAATTATAATAGTTATAGCATGACCAAGGTATGTGTGTTTATGCAAAAGACTTTGCTGTGATAGATGAAGGACCCCAGGGCCTCCCTTGGCCTTATTTCATGCAGGTTTAATCACATTTTAAATTCTTCATGTGTGGGAAATATCGGAGTGATTTTGTAGTTATGAAAATTTTGGGGAAAAAAATCTCAGAAAATGGAGATTAAAATGTAATGAAAAATTTCTATAGAAATTCATTGAAACATTTTTGGTGGCAAAATTCACATTTGTGAAACATTTCAAATTTAGGCTTTTTAATGTTACTTCCAAATAAGATCTTACCTACACTTTCAGAGATACCTTGATTGGATGAAAGAATATATTCTTTTACCTTACCACTTAAGATTTGAATCCTATTATCAGATCATCATATCATTTATATTGTACTATGACTATTTTCAGAATTTTTGTTTATTATGACCATAAATGTAAAAATTTACAGGGACACCTGTGTGGCTATGTGGTTGAGCATCTGTCTTCCGCTCAGGGCGTGATCCTGGGTCCTGGAGTCGAGTCCTGTATCTGGCTCCCTGCATGGAGCCTGCTTCTCCCTCTGCCTGTGTCTCTGCCTCTTTCTCTGTGTCTCTCATGAATCAATAAAATCTTTAAAAAAATAAAAATTTACATTAACCACAGTTGTAAATGCATATAATTTATATGAAAATAATTTGTTACATGTAAACATTTGGAAGACTTCCTTTTAAGACCCTGTTTGATATTTCTCACTTTAAATTGGTAATGAGATAAAAAATTAAAAAGAAGGGTACCTGAGTAGTTCAGTTGGTTAAGTTTTCGACTCTTGGTTTTTGCTCCAGTCTTGATCCCAGGGTTGTAATCTTAGGGTCATGAGATCAAGCCCTGTGTGGGTATACACAGCGCAGAATCTGCTTGGGATTCTTTTCCCCTCCTTCACCCTCCCACTCTGCTCTTCCCCTAGCTCATGTGTGCTTTCTGTCTCTCAAAAAAATAAAATCTTTTAAACAAAAAGAAATGAAAATAGTTCTGAATAAATATCTTGCATATTTATCCTTTTTGGAAATTAAAGTGAAAGTTAAATTTATGAAATAATTATATTTCTGAGAATCTTCTCTTTTTTTATATTTTTATTTATTTACTTATTCATGAGAAACACACACAGAGAGAGAGAGAGAGAGAGAGAGAGAGAGAGAGGCAGAGACACAGGCAGAGGGAGAAGCAGGCTCCATGTAGGACACCTAACGTGGGACTCGATCCCGGGTCTCCAGAATCATGCCCTGGGCCGAGGGCAGGCGCCAAACCGCTGAGACACCTAGGCTGCCCACATTTCTGAGAATCTTCTTAATAAAAGAACTTCAATTGATAGGGCATGCCATTTGAATTGTTATCAATCAGATAAATTTAAATTAATTGAGGGAACCAAGAGGAAAAGTTCAAGTAACCTATGCATGTGATTGTACACAGTTAACTTTGAAATTTGTGATTGAATATATTGATCATTATTTATAACCCTTTGATGCATCCATTATTAATTACAATTTTATGTAAGTACATTGTCTAATTGGAAAATAGTCTCATCAATTCTGCTTTATTTATTCATATTTTCCTTGAAATGTACTAGGTATTGATGGTAATAGCCTGTTTGTTTTTAAGGTATCAAATATTTTATAACCCCAAATGAGATTATGTTGCCATTGTACTATATTGGATGACTATCTTCCTTTGTTTGCATTATTCTGTGAAATTCTTATTAATTCTTATTTCAGAAAGTATTCTTTCAGAATTCTATTCAGATGGCATTTTTATGTGGGAAGTTAGTTTCAGTTGCTTCTGATTACAGTGTTCCTGCTTTTCTTCTTGGTGTATTTCTATGGCTTATCTTTGGTTGTTTATAGACTATCACTTCAGTGCCATAGAGATGGTATGAACTTCTACTTATTTTTTCTTCTTTCTTCTTTCGTTCTTTCTTTCTTTCTTTCTTTTCTTTCTTTCTTTCTTTCTTCTTTCTTTCTTTTTCTCTCTCTTCTTTTCTTTCTTCTTTCTTTCTTTCTTTCTTTCTTTCTTTCTTTCTTTCTTTCTTTCTTTCTTTCTTTTTCTTCCTTCCTTCCTTCCTTCCTTCCTTCCTTCCTTCCTTCCTTCCTTCCTTCCTTCCTTCCTTCCTTCCTTTCTTTCTTTCTTTCTTTCTTTCTTTCTTTCTTTCTTTCCTTTCTTTCCTTTCCTTCCTTCCCCTCCCTCCCTCCCTTCCTCCCTCCCTTCCTTCCTTCCTTCCCTCCTTCCTTCCTTCCTTCCCTCCTTCCTTCCTTCCTTCCTTCCTTCCCTCCTTCCTTCCTTTTCAGCTTCTTCCACTTAAGAAGATCAAACTTAAATTTAATTACTTGGAAAAAACTTTCTTAAATTTGTAATAAGGTATCTATAATTTGTCATTTTTCAGGCAGTTTATGAGCCAGAAATGTTCTAAGTGGTTTGCAAATATTAAACTAATTTAACAATAATAACTGTGTGAGGTTGATACTATCATCACTCTTTATTTATTTATTTATTTATTTATTTATTTTATTTATATTTTTTAAAGAGATTTTATTTATTTATTCATTAGAGACACAGAGTGAGAGATGCAGAGACACAGGCAGAGGGAAAAGCAGGCTCCATTCAGGGAGCCTGACGTGGGACTCGATCCCAGGTCTCGAGTATCACACCCTGGGCTGAAGGTGGTGCTAAACCGCTGTGCCACCTGGGCTGCCCTCACTCTCATTTAAAGGTGTGGAAACTGATATACAGAGGCATATAGCTAGTAAGTGATCATAATCTCATTTCTTTTTATTCCTGTTAGGTAAGTTATCAGAAATTTTTGCCTTAAAAAGAGGACCTGTGATTACAAATCATAATTTAAAAGATAAAATAATAAAAACAATTCCTCATTAAAAACCAAATACAAATTAAAGAAGTCTGGGAATCTCTTAATTTTTAAACTCAACTTCCATTTATTTTACTTTTTATTTAAATCAGTTATATTTAACTAATTTTTTAGACCTCAATAGAATTAGATTTAATAAAAGACTCATGAAGGTTACTTGCGAAGTTCTCTTCTTTCCTTGCTCAGCATGTTTGTTTGTCTTGTCTCACTAGAAGTATAAAGAACTTCAGTGAATAGGCTATATTTCTTTTCTTGTCCTTGAATCTGGACTCATTATGTTAAGTGAATTTGGTACAATAAACTTATAGAGTTAACTGATACCAACAATTGTTTGGTACTGTTACTCTTAAATTCTGGTCTGGGATATGCCTTTAAAATTTATTCAGTCTTTTTGAGTAGCTGTTGAAACCAAATATTTATGTTCAAACCAATATTTAATATTTATTAAAATTTATGTTCACTTTTTTTACTCTGGAGATGCTAATTCCCTCATATGTTGGGTTATCTCACTTTTTCTTATTATTTTAACTAGATAACTATGAGCTTTCTTGATTTTGTCTGAATATTTATTAATCTTTAATCAGGAGAAAAAATTAAAGGAAATTAATTGCATTTTATTTTTTTCCCTTATCTTTGGGTTCCTGTTGTAATGACAGTTTGCAATAATGGCTTATAATGAAATTTAGTTTCAGTAAACTTCTGACCACCTCTTTATCTGTTTTGCTTATTTATGAGGGAAGAAATATATTTGGAAGGTTCTTGATGAACTTTTATTATATACATGCTAAAATGTCTCACAGATTTTGCCACTGTGTCATTACATAACTGTTTCCTTTTTGTGTCTAATATATGTTTTTTTTCCATGTGAATACATCTCAAAAGTTACTGGGTTTCTGGAAACATAAATAAAGAACAGATGGCTGCTCACACCTTCTGACAAATACAATGGAGACCGAGGACTTTCATCATGTCCCTCATGGTCAGCATGGTAGCTATCATGTGGTGGACATCTGTGGCTATTTGAAATGGGCCTTGCTCCTGTTTTGGAGTCTCTCAGGTCTGGTCAGTCCTCTTGACAGTAACTTAATTTTAAGCATTTGGGTTTCTTATTTATTAGTCTGAAAAAAAAAAAAAGGTAACTGAATAAAGAAGAATTAGGAAATGTTCCAAATAAGGGTACTCTTCTTTTAGATGGTCCTATAGTTGTTCAGGCTGATTCATTAATGTTAATTGATATCTCTTTACTCTGATCTCAGCTTTGTCAAATTTGGGAATCCAGTTTCACTAATGCAGCTATCTTAATGAACACATTTCTGTACTTGTATGCCTTTTAACAGAGTACTGTAAAACAAAAATAAAGGATTGTAATTCAGATTAACTCAAGGAGAATACCAAATGTAAATCATGGATTATATCAATAGACTTTTGATATTTATAACTTTAATATCCAAATCATGAGTAGTCCCTCAGTTCTGTGACATGAAGTGATCTGTAAATTTGTGTAGCTATGAATTTTAATTTAGACCACAAGATTCTTAGGTGGGCGAGTTGCCTATTTAGTCACATATGAGTTTTTGTTCTGTACTGTCACTACAGTAACCTTTGAAATACTCAAAACATTGTGTCTTTGTTGGAGAAATAGTCATCAAATCAGAAGGAAAAAATTAGTGAGCATTGAAAATGCTCTTAACTTGTAACGAAACACATTGGAAACATGTCTCCTGAGAGCACTATGATTTTGAAAATGCTAGGAGCTAGTACGAAGGTTTAGATTTTTGTAAATGTGCAGAATTCCTAAGGTCTTAGAAAATCTGGCCAGAATAGCAAAGGACTTCTGTATGGAATTTATAAAGAAATAATAAATAGGGGGCATTAAGGTTCTTGCACAAAACAAAGCAATAACAAAAATGAAAAAAAAGCTATTGATTGTTAAAGAATGATTTCTTTAATTTACCTGGTTTTTAGATTAGAAATTTGATTTATTAAGAAGTCCTATCCACTGAAAAGACCTCTGCTATCTATATAACAATTTATTAAACAGAAAAAAAAAATCTTCAACTTTGTACTCTCTAAATTATCATGAAATTTGAAGTGGAATATATAATAATTTTATTACATCAACTCAGCCTATAAGTGAATTTCACATATTTAAGTTGTTTTTCAGAAAAATTTTTGTACGTTTTACAGAATAGTATTTTTAATAAACCCTTCTACAGAGTCAAATATCATTACTCTTTAGACATTATTAAGATAAAAAATTTAAGAAATTTTACAATTTGGGATATGTTTTGGGTATGTATAAAAATATCCTGGTAAAGGAATTTTTCAGTCTTCCCTATTTCCTCCTATATTAAATAAGAATGTCTGTATATCACATTGATTTCATTTTGTAAAAAACACTAAGGAATTACTAGGAATACAATATAAAAAACTTGTTAGGAATATGAAATTGCTTTGTGGATGACATGATTGTGTTTCATTTTCTATGTTTAATTTATTTCATTTTAAATGATTAAAATGACTTTTCTCTTGAAGCTCTAAATAACATGAAATGATAAACTATTATCTGATTAGGTAAGGATTTAAGATAATCCTATTATAAAACAGCATCATGGAGCTTGACAACTTTGAACAAACATGCAGAATTAGTTATATTTTTCAATTCAGAATGAAAACAAGTGCAAAATTTTCCTGATCCAGGTCTTAATGAAATAACCCTTTTATCTAAATAAACATAACCTGTAAGAGTAAGATTAGTTTCTTAAAAAGGAGATACCCTTTCTGAAAAATTTCTTAGCATTTCTTGAGGTGATAAATATGTCTGGAATAGGGTAATCCCTAGACATAACTTATAGGAGATTTAATTCAAAATTATAATGAAAAAGACACTATGGAATTAGAAGATTTTACATCCTGGATAGAAAACTGGAATATTAGTAATATCGCATGTTCAAATTGCTGAGGACAGTGATGAATAATCTTCAGGCCTTTTGTAAACTCCAAGTTGGCAGAGAACGTGACTTTCTTGTCATTCATTTTGTGCTGAGCTTGAGCACTCAGTAAATATTGATGTTATTCATGAAAATAATGTGAATGGTTAGAAAAGTGTTGTATGGATTTCTGGGCCTGACCTGTGGACATGATCATCCCATTCCAGGTACATAGAAATGCTGAGACAAATAAAGAAGTGGGAAATCTCCAAGGTACAGAAGTGAAAGATAACTTAAAACCAGAGTTATGCTGCTTTGGTCAGAGAGGTCATTTGTCCTATATGCAAGTTCTTTGGGCTTGAGTTTAATGGATGTGTGGTGATAACGATATTATGGATGCAGAGGGAAGGGAAGAGGAGCTTCTGAATGGAATCAGAATTTGTACTGTGTCTATTATAGCACAGAGATCTCAAGCCAAGAGACTTAGAATTTCTGAAACTCTGGCAAAAGCAAATGCTAATAAGCTATTTAGAAGCTAAATATCTTATTTATATTGATGATTATATACAATCATCAAATATATCAAATACACAGATGGGCATCTTAGTAGAAAGAATATCCCTTCTGAAGATAAAAATAAATCTAGCTATATGAATCATCTAACATGAATAACATGATATAGTTAGCAGCTACAATGAAAAGGATTATCGCCATAAAACATGAAGTAATATTAAAAATGTAAAGCAATGTAGAATAAGTATATTTTACGTGATTAAGGAGATTTTAAATCAATAGTAAACATAATGAAATGGAGCAAAGGAAAGTAAATATAGAGAAAACAGGGAAACAAGATGGTAGAAATAATCAGTTATGTGCAATTAATATGAATATAAACTCTTCTGTTGAAGGACAGATTATTTTATTAAATGCAAAATACTGGGCATCTGGGTGGCTCAGTTGGTTTGGTGTCTGGCTCTTGATTTTGGCTCAGGTCATGATCTTGGGGTTGTGGGATTGAACCCCATGTCAGGCTCTGCACTGAGCATGGAGCCTGCCTGCTTGAGATTCTTTCTCTTCCTCTCCCTCTGCCAGCAATACCCCCCACCCCCCACCCCAGCATGACTCATGCTCTTGGTCTCTCTCTCTCTCTCTCCCCTAAAAAGAAAAAAAAAAAGCAAAATACAACTTCATGCTGTTTGTAAGAAACACATCTTGAATATAAGGATCATAAAGGTTGGAAAAAAGATAAAAACAATACATGAAACAAATATTAAAATATAATTTGTGAGGTAACTTTATTATCATACAAAAAAATAACACTTTAAGGCAACAAGTGTTGCTAGGAATAGGGAAGACCAAATGATTGGAAAAATAAAATTCTGAGAACCTGTACTCACTTGACAACCTCAAAATACATAAAGCAAGAGTTGACTCAATTACAAATTGAAATTAAAAAATACCAAATCATATTGAAACATTTGAACACATCTTTCTCAAAAAACAGCAAAACAACATACCTAACTGGCCAGAAAACAGCAACAAAATAGAAGCTTTGAACAGAATATTTTAACAAGGTTATTTGGGTGAATGGATGGATGGAGAAAGACGTAGATCCCTTAAAAAAGAGATCACTTTATCAAACAATTAGAGTATATTCATTCGTTTCAAGAATACTAAAACATGGCAGTATTTATGTGTTAGACTTCTCAAATAGAGAATAAGCATAGAGTTCAAGATTTCTGTAATACTTAATTACAAAAAGATTGTCTCTCCTGCAAATGTAAAATACACACATACAAGAAACTTCATGGGCCAAAGTAGAAATTTAAGGAAAAATTATGACAAATTTAGAATTGAATACCAGCCAAAAGACTGCATAGCATAACTTGGAGCTAAAGAATTAGCATAGTTTTAAATGCTTATTTTAGCAATGATTGAAAATTGATGAGGCAAGCTTTCATCTCATGTCATGCAATGTAAGAAATGGCATACAACCAAGAGAATCCTTATGATCCTGCTGCAGGGAGATCCAGGATAGTCATCCTGCATCCTGCATGCAATTGAGTTGCACTATTAGTCCATCTGGAAGCAGGGATTGGTCAGAGGGCTAGGAGGGATGAACTGAAGGGGGGCTGGTGGTTGAGGGTGGTGATTATTGATGTGTTGGATTGTTATGAGTTAGAGTTGAAATTTGCTGAACATAAATTGTTTTTAATATTTTCCCCATTCTCATTTTCCATCTTTTTTATGCATCTTTTTTTATGCTTCCATTTTTAGAGGAATATGTTTCAGATTTATTTTCTTATTTCTTGAAAAATCGTTTATAGTTTATTTCCTTTTTTAAATTGTAGATGATTATATTTTTTTCCTAAATGTTTAAAAAAGTTTTTTATTCATGAGAGAGAGAGAGAGAGAGAGGCAGAGACATAGGCAGAGGGAGAAAAGGCTTTCCACAAGGAGCCGGATGCGGGAGTCGATCCCCATCCCCAGACTGGGATCACAGCCTGGGCTGAAGGCAGACACTCAATCCCTGAGCCACCCAGATGTCCATTTTTTCCCTAAATTTAAGGGGAAGTACTTTTGTTGTGTTTAGAATATATGCTGATTGAACAACAAAGAATACCTCCCTGAAACTATTTATTTGAAGACAACTCTAAATTTTAAATTCTGTTTTCTCAGTGGTTGATTTTCTTATACCCCTTGACTTTGGAATAGACTTTCATTTTAATGTAAAGAGAGCTTTCTTTGTTCTCTTTAGGGAAAGGGAGTTGAAAGTTGACAAGAGAAAGATGAAACACAAAGCCGGTGCTGTGCTTACTAATGTAAAATGAACAAAACGGACACATTATGTCATAGGCTGCTTGTCTCCCTCAAGAGACAAAGACTAGGCCAATCTGGGCTATCCTTCTATTAAGTTAGAACAGCTGGAGTTTGACATTTTTCTTCTCTTAAGTCTAAAGACTGGATAATGTTCATAGTGGAGCTTGCTTGTCTTTTACACATTTGGTCTCCTGTGTTCTTTTTGGCTTGGAAGCTTGGTTAGTGTGCAGTATGATTTTGAGAAGAAAAAAATCTTCTTATTTCAGGATAGAATATTTAAAATAAACAGGTTGTGTGTTTATTACTTTGGAAACCAGAGAGCAAGTATGACTGTAAACAGAATGATTTCAAAAAATGAAGTGATTAAATGCCAAGAGGACTGCAGTAATACAATTATTCCTTTATGACTTTTATTTCTACCATAATTACTGAAATGCTTTCTGAAATAATTTTATGATGTATATGTTAGTCTTTTGCCACACATACATGATTTTTTTAGAGTTTTAGAAGAAACTTTTAGTCATTTATTCCACTAAATGGAGAACCTTGAATATATACTTATAGAAATTATGATAGCTAAAGCCTTCTGAAGGTGTTCAGTTCTCAGGAATTACTTGATAACATTTTTCATGTTTGTTGACTACCAGTGACTTTGCATCTTGTGTGTTTGCTGCATCATCTGCTTTCTTCTATACTCTTTTTGTGGAAGTATACTCTGAAAACCTAGTTGTAACTGTCCAACTCCTTTAGTATAAGAAGTTAAAATTTTATGTAACACGAGAAGCAGTTTCTCTTCCTGGTGAATCATTTTGTGCCTGATGTGACATTTGAATAAAGCTTGATGAGACCAAAGCTGCTAGAAAAATTCAGCCTGACTCTCCTTCTTGGCGGTTCTACCAACTTTATCTTAAAGCAATACCTATTGTTTGTTGTTGTTCAAAAACTATGTTCTGTTTAATAAGCATATTAGTTCTCTATTGTGGCACAACTAGGTTCTCTGCTGAGGAACTCACAAGGCTGCAATCACTGTCAGCCAGACTGCATTCTCACCTGGAGCTCAGATTCCTCTTCTAGGCTCACTTGGTTGTTGACAGCATTCATTTCCTTGCTGGCTTTTAGCCGAAGGTTGTTCTCAGCTGCTAGAAGCCATTTTCATGACAACCTTCCTCTTAAATCCCACAACAGAGAATTTTATTCAAGTCAATTCCCTGCTCTTGATGAAGATCCCAATCCATTTTAAGGGCTCAATTTGATCATGCCCAACCAGAATAATCTTTTTTTTTTTTTTTTTTTTTTTATACAGTCAGCTTTCCCATATCACCTAACCTAATGGGACTGAATACATCTCATTCCATCCACAAATTCTCACCCACATGGAAAAGGAAAGCATTATACAGGGCATGTGCCCTAGATGTTGAGAATCTTGAGGGCCATCTTTATGTCTACCACTAAAGGCTATGAGGTGTGTATTTCTTCATTCCTTTTTTCCATCTTATATGTGTCTGGATTCTTTTCCTCCTTTAGTTTCATAAAAAGAAGATTCTTTATTCTGTTTGAAGTTTAAATTCTTCCCCCTGGTCTTTCCCATCCCTCTTTGAATTCACTGTATTAGACATTTATTATCGTGTTTGTTCCCACTGACATACACTTGTATTTTCATTTTCCTG
The DNA here is from genome assembly GCF_003254725.2 of Canis lupus dingo. Lineage (NCBI taxonomy): Eukaryota > Metazoa > Chordata > Mammalia > Carnivora > Canidae > Canis > Canis lupus. Next base: position 24,382,437 of record NC_064245.1, on the reverse strand, counting down.
TTTGCTTCTCCTTCCCTTCAGCTTGCATGTTGCCTAGCTGTCAGTTCTTTTCTTTCTTTCTTTCTTTTTTTAAAGATTTTTATTTATTTATTCATGAGAGACACAGAGAGAGGCAGAGACACAGGCAGAGGGAGAAGGAGGCTCCATGCAGGGAGCCCCATGTGGGACTCGATCCCAGGACTCCAGGATCACGCCCTGGACCAAAGGCAGGTGCTAAACTGCTGAGCCACCCAGGGATCCCCTGTCAGTTCTTTTCTGAAGTGAATTTGTTTGCTGTATCTATCTATGGCTCACTTTCTATTTTGTAAACAGGTAATCTTCCTTTCTCTGGCCCTCCCTACTCATCTACCATCAGAGAGACATTTCTAAAACGCAAATCTAATCACATTATTCTGCTGAAAAGTCACTGGAAGCTGCACCCTACTGTCTTCAGCAGAAGGCCAGATATAGCCTGTAGATATGTTATGTTTGGACCTTACACTAGAGAAAAATTGAAATGAGTTTCTAACAATCAAAATCAGGGGCTTTTATCTAAAAATCTAAATTTCTGGTATCTATGGAAAAATTAAAAATCTGAGTAATCTGGCCCACATTTCCATCAAGCAACAATCAATTATTACTACTTAGTGGCTCCCCTGTAGGAGGGAATTGCTTTCTGTAGTTTGTCAGCCCATCAGCTTTATTCATTTACTTTACCTGCCTGGCTCCTAAGGACAGTTGATTCCACAAGCCCTGACCTAGAGAATAAAGCTAAATGTCTTAGTATGACATTCATTATGTCTAACTTCCTCCCATTCATTTGTTTCAAATCAAGTTGCATTTTGATTGGATGATTACATTTCAGTTCCATCTGCCAGATTGTGATTTCCATAAACTTTGGTTATGCTTTCATTCTCAACCCCTTACACGATTTCTAACACATATTAGGAACTCAGTGAAATTGATTTGAATCGTGTTGATTGTACTTTCACAGTGACATACTGATTTTAAGTGCCCATATAATTGTTCAAAAGTCAATACACATGAAAGTATGTATCAGCTCTTAGTACTATTGAAAAATCTTAAAACTTCTTCTCTACCAAAAATGAATCAGTAGAGTTATTTTGATTTACAGATAATCTGTTGTAGTACTATGATGGTGGTAGTGATTGTGGAAATCCTTCAACATTATCAATAGTTTGATCCTTCCATTCTTTAACAGGAGTGAGAACAGAGACTTCCCTGACAATGTTCCATGTTCAGTCTTCTGGAGAACACAGAGAAAATAGGGCTTCCAGTTGGCTCTGGTTCTTTTCTTTGCAAAGATATTGAAAGGCTTTCTGTTTGTTGATATCTATAAATCAGTAAATATTTATACATTTTCTAAATAGATTTTCTAACCATTGCTAGTCATAAAGGAGCATTTCAAACTGTGATTCTTTAAGGTGTTTTTGAGAATGATTAATTTGGTTATTGGAAAATTAAAAATGATTAATGGAATTTCTCCTGTATTTCTTTATGGTTAGATTAAAACATGAAAATGTAAATGGGATTATTGACTATATCTCAGTCTAGGAGGATAAATTGTATGGTGTTTTACAAAAAACAAAATTACAAAAGGAGAATTTAATTACAAAATTAAGTTCTCCTTTTAGGGTTTTGAGGATGGCCTTTCAGCTGCATATTTTAGTTCTGTTTTTCAGAAATGTCATATTGAACTAATTAAAAAATATATATATCTACAGTATCCTACAAAAGTATTATTGTGTGAAGTAGAGGTAGCTACTACTCATGTTAAAAAAGATCATAGATTGTTGTTGGCAAATAGAAAGAAATCCTAATTTAATCCAAGACAGGGTGGTTCCTCTAGGTTACTCACTGATGAGACAATAACAATGGAAAAATTTGCATCATTGCTCTTACTGAGTTCAGTTAAATTGTGAACAAATTCTTTGTGATCTTGTTTTTTGTGTTGCTCTTAAAGATTCAAAACATTCTGGAGTGCTCTTTTTTCATTGATAGTTAACAGTGATGATGTCATTTGTCTGCGAGAAATTGTTTTGTGTATGTGTTCCAACAATAGTCATTATTTTCAGTACTCTCTGGTTTTATTTTTAGATGTTGTTCTAGAATTGCTCTTTTTTTTTTTTTTTTTTTTTTTTTTTGAGTAACTTCCACACGCAGCATGGAGTCCAGTTCAGGGCTTGATCAAGATCTCAGCAGAAATCAAGAGTTGGATGCTTAACCGACTGAGCCACCCAGGCATCCAAGTATTTATTTTGTTATTTATAATGGTGAGTCCATATTCGGGGGGGGGGGGAAAAAGAGGACAAAAAGCCTGGATAGAAGTAGTTCTTATGCCCAGGTCATAGTGGGGGAATTTAGGAAATGAATTTAGTATATAACCATAGACTTTGTAAGGTTGAAATACTACCCATATTAGGGTTTTCTGGAGAAGCAATCCTAATATATAAAGAGATACATTTTTAAGGTATTGGCTTACACAATTATGGAGCCTGAGAAATCTTACTATCTTGCCCCTCAAGTCTGGAGGCCAAGTAAAACCAATGGTATAGTTCAAAGGTCTGGAGAGCCAATGATGTAGATGCCCGTCCAAGTCTGAAGACTTCAGGATCAGAAGCACTGGGGACAGGAAAAGACCTATGTCCTAGTTCAAGTTATCAGGCAGAGTGAATTCAACATTCCTCTGCATTTTGTTCTGTTCTGGCCCTCAACTGATTCCTTAGGGGAATCTGTTTTACTCAGTCCACCAATTCAAATGCTCATTTCTTCTATAACACCCTCACAGACACACCCAGAAATAATGTTTAACTGGTTATCTGGGCATGCAGTGACCCCATAAAGTTGACACATAAAATGAATCATCACTAGCTATTGCCAGTCTTGATATTGAGAATCTGATTATTGCCTTATATATTTATACTTTGATAATATTTCATGCTGCTATTATTACCCTGAAATTGTGCTTATCCTGGATTGAATAGTATATTAGTGAGCACCTTTTTAGATTACTTCTCGTACTATATAACAGATATATCCTTATAAGTCTCTGCAGGTGGGGCATTTCTTTATTCTTCTTTGTTGCTTTGATGCATATATTAGTAGTTGGTGAAAAATTCCTTAAAATTTTTTTTTAAGATTTTATTTATTCATGAGAGACACATACAGAGAGGGAGAGGCACAGAGACACAGGCAGAGGGAGAAGCAGGCTCCATGCAGGGAGCCCGACTTGGGACTCCATCCCAGGTCTCCAGGATCACACCCTTGGCTGAAGGTGGCGCTAAACCGCAGAGCCGCCTGGGCTGCCCTGAAAATGTTGAGTGAAATTATAAGGATGAACAATTTTTTGAGGCTATATAGCAGTTTCTTATTTTCTTCTTAAATGCTGTTCATATAATACCTGTGAATTAGGGTAAATGGATTGGGCAATAGCATTGTTATAAGTTTTTGAAATTCAAAGATTAAGGTCACAGCTTGTTGTTAAGGGAACCTCATCTCGACTATAATATTTATCTCATGTATATCTTGTTTTGTATTTAAGTACCAGGATTGTGGATAACATTATAAAGAAGGGAATTTGAAATTTCAGGGCATTTTGTAACATCTTGTTTTTCTTCCTATTTTTAGCTTTAGCTAAGTGGAAGATATTCATAGGAAGAAAGACATGTATTAAGAAAAATCAGAATTTATATACGATTGTCAGTCTTTCATAGATATTTAGGTCTGGGAAATGGCTATTAAAACCAATTTAATTGTTACATTTGACAAACTCAGAATTTAAAGTAGATTTTGAATTTACACTCATTAAGCACAGATGTTGCTTTTTTTAACTATCAGTTAAAAGTGAAAATCTCATTTAAACATATGTTAAACAAATAGGAATTTGCTTTTTAGGTAGCCAATCCAATAGATACTCATCTCTAGAAGATATTTCTAGATTGTAGAGCCAAGTTGGTCAGATTTCTTAAGATCAGTAAGAGGAGGTATACATAGATGGTCTTTGAGAATGGAGGTGTGTTAGGAATATCCATACAAATGAGAGTATTTGGATCAAGGGGAAGGTAAGGACAGGTTGGAAAACCACCTCTTTTCACCCCCTCAATAATATGTAGTTTCTAGCTTCTGTGATTGATGTATGATGAACTGAAATCTTACCTTTGTCCAGTTTCAGAAAGCAACCTGACCTCATGTCTTTTATTTGTTTGCTTAAAATCACCACTTTGGTAATTCTAAGGGGACATGGAATGTGATAGTTATTGTCCCTTAATACAAAGAATCCCTTTGGGAAGAGTTTCTGTCAAGTCATTTCAAAAGCAGTCAGCCATCTTCATAATCAATCCTTATGTAATTTTTTTTTTTTTTCTTTTGGCTTGTGCCTTGATCCAGTTAGTAATGCTTGGGTAGCAAATCTGAGTTTATCCAAAGCATGAACTTGTAAGCACTTGGTGTGAACCTGTAAAAGTTTACTTAACCAGGTTAAAAATTAAATAAACTGGTTGGAGCTTTGGGAAAGCTACTTTTCCCAAAAGGAGTTCTATATGCGACATGCACGTCAGGCATCATGGTCTCCCTTCTTTAGCTTATAGCCAAACACTAATCTATAAAATCATGATGATTTTTAAAGATACTACATTCTGTAGTTTTCTAAACTGGTTTATTAAGGGGAATGCTTTTCTCCCTTAATACATTGTAACCATGACAGTAAGTGCAAAAGCACTTCTAGTAGTTGAACATAAATCTTTGATCTGACCTTTTAAGTCATACAAAGAAAATTTATCCTTTTAAAAAGTGTATGAAATACTCATTTTGCATATGACATTATTTCCCCATGGATATAACTCTTTATATAACTGTGTATCTCAATGCATACTATGTTTTCAGATTGCCACCCTCCTTTCCACTGCTCCCTTACTTTAGTTTTAGGGTTTTATCCCTTAGCACCCCATTGAGTAAATTGAAATTACTACACTGTCAAAATACAGTAACTACTATACCATTTGGACACTTTTGGCAATGAGTAAGTGTTCTCATTTGAGAGCTGCTCTGTAAGAAACAGTTTACTGAAGTGGAACTACAGTATGCCAAATAGTTGATTTCTTTTGGACTTAACTGAAACTAGGTTTCTGCTTTTAATATTTCCTAACAGCAAGGTGCTATTCTATGTAACATGACTTATTTACATAGTTACCACAAAATATTTGGTATTTCATGCAGTAATGACATTATTTCATTGAAAACAGTAATTTCAGTACTGCGGTATTTCAACATTTTTGTTTGGCTACATTTTTACTTTGAGCTTTTAAAAGTTGAAAATTCATGATTGGGATATGGTTCATCTTGATTTTTCTGAAATTAATCTATTAACATTGTAGGTCTTATAAAATACTACAACTCTCTACATTTAGGTAAAGTAGATACTCTATCTGACTTATGTTCATATGATGTAGATTGCCTTGTATATTCACATGGTAGGATCTAAAGAAAGAATATTTAATTGAATTTCAAGTTTTTATATAGAATTCTTACTGACTACACTTCATATATTTCTTGTATTATTTTAGTCTTAGATCCATAGAGTTCACAATCTGAATTTATTACAATTAGAGACTTCTCTATTAAGTATATAATGCCTGAAACATAGTAAGCACCCAATAAATGTTAATTACTATTTTTAAAATGTTATGATATAATTTGGTATATTTCATCATATTGATGGAACATATTCTCTGAATATTTCTTTTTTATTTTGAAGACATTAATTTATTGACTTTTGGTGTCCAGCAATGTGATAGAAATCCAGGGCCATTCTAATTCCTGATCATTCGCGTATAACCTGTTTTAATGCTTTGGAATCTTCTAGGATTCTCTTTTGTTCCAAATGTTCTGAAATTTAGTGTTGTTATGTCTTGGTATGAGTCATTTTCAATTCCAGTGTGCTGGGACCTTAGTGGACTCTTTCTAACTGGAAATTTCAGTACATGTATTTCTTCTACTTTTTAAATTCCTTTTCTGTTCCGTTTTTTCTTTTGGCTGACTTTATTATGTATATTTTAACTGATTTTCTTTTGGCTAACTCTTTTATATGGATTTTAACTGATCCTTTACTCTATTGCCCTCTAATTTTCTTAGAATTTCTCTCCTATTTTCCATCTATATATTTGCTTGTGTTTGTTATGTGTGCAAGCCTGAATTTTATTCTTTGATACTTCAGGGCAGTAAGTATGGTTTCTACTTATTGTATATGAACTCTTGGACAGAGGAGAATGCCCTGTGAGGAGCTCACAGAAGCATGGGTCTCACCCTACTTCAGTACCTTCCAGTTGCTGCCTATTGTTGGGTCATTCTTCAGTCCTTTGATAGGTTTTGTTTTTTAGTTTTTGGTTCGAAGTTTATAATTGTTACCGCCAGGGGGGTTAGTCTGATACAGCTTACTTCGCCATTATCTGAACTGGAACTACCTCAGTGTTAATTCTTAATTACATTTTTCTTTGCAAGAAAATTCGATTAAATGCATGATTACCATCCATTGTGCTCTTTGGTTCTTCTCAAGTATCAATAGATAGTAATTTTTATAGGCAGTTTTCTTATTAAGTGATTATTTACCTTAAAAAGCCTTGAAAAATGTTTAAATGTTTTTTAGACCAGTACTTGGTTTTTATTCTGTCTCTAGGTAAGGAAGGCAATAAATCAAAGTAAATATTAACTATCTGTATAAATATTTTGGATAGAAATTTACTTCCTAGAGAGCTACTGTTAAATTACAATAAATAAAGTTTTATAGAATTCTTAGTACTTTTTTTTTTTTTAAGTAGGTTCCACACCCAGTGTGGAACCCAATGCGGGGCTTGAACTTACAACCCTGAAATCAAGACCTGAGCTGAGAGCAAGAGTCAGTTGCTTAACTGATTGAGCCACCCTTAGTAAATAATTTTGAATGAAAAATATATGGTGGAAGAATTTTTAATCCTTAGTTTAAAAAGGCAATTATTAAGCTTTAAAAAATTTTTTAGAAGTAATTTCATAAACCATATAGAAAAATGAGCATATATTATCTTTGATTTCATATTTTATAATTTTATTTAAGTTGAGGATTTAATGATACTTGGTACTTCTATGATTTTTTTAAGGATCACTAGTTTTGAGTTTATTAGTTTATGATAATTGATTTTAAGTTTATGATAATTGATTTAGAGTTGCAGTTAACACAGTAAGTTTTTAGGAAAATATTTTGTTTCCAAAAAGTTTCTAATGTCAATATAATGACTTTTAACCAGTCATGCTGTTTCTTCAAAAAACTATAATTCACTCCTTTAGGGGCAGGATAAGAGAAGTTTCTGAATTTTTTTTTTTTTTATTTTTTGTTTCTGAAATTTTTAAATGACAAAGGGCCAGAATTTTATAATCAGAAAACAAAACAAAAACAAAAACAAGATCCTACTGTTTTAATTTTCCTGGAGAATGTTATGAGAGACCTGAACAATTGTTACTTAACATGATAAACTGGTTTAAAGTCAGAAATAAATGATTCATACCATTTCATACTATGTTTTATTAACAATTATGTTTCCTAATTATCCCGTAGTGTGATATTTTTTTTTTTTCCGTAGTGTGATATTTTATCGTAACTTTTGTCCAGTGTTTGCTTGTTTACTATTTCTATGGGGCCTTAGAAGCTAAGCAACAGAGTGATCCTAGCCCCATTGACATTTTTCTCTGTCATAGCCACTCTGGAATGCCACTGTGTTAAAGTAATCAACCATTTTTAAAAGACAAATCAAATTCAAACTGACTTAAGAGAGTGGAGTTTTTTGTGTCATTAAGTTCTTTTTTTCTGTTGTAATTTATTTACAAAATCCTTCATGATCAGTGCTTAGGATTTTGTTCACAAATCTTCTATAGTTTAAGTAATTATTTTAAATACAGTGGTTATGATTGCGTATGCAAGACCCCAACTGAAAATAAAGGTCAGTATTGGGATTCTAAAATAGAGATTTTCTAAGGTTCCCATGCACCATAAAATTCTTTTGATATGACCAAGGTATTAAAAATACGACTGAATAGACAGTTGCAATTGTATTTCTACCTGCAGATTATTTGGTAGTCTTATCAGCCACAGTGGAAGGAGCCTGATTTTAAAAATGCAATGAGAGGGATCCCTGGGTGGCACAGCGGTTTAGCGCCTGCCTTTGGCCCAGGGTGCGATCCTGGAGACCCGGGATCGAATCCCATGTCAGGCTCCCGGTGCATGGAGCCTGCTTCTCCCTCTGCCTGTGTCTCTGCCTCTCTCTCTCTCTCTGTGACTATCATAAATAAATAAAAATTTAAAAAAAAATTATCCTATAAAAAAAATGCAATGAGAAACTTAACCAAAATATATAAAAATAACTCTTGGTTAAATGAAGAAACATAATGATCTTTAATGGAGGAATGACACTGTTAATTCATGTTGGAAATAAGTTAATTCCTTTTAAAATAATTTGAAAGAATGTAATTCAAAACAAAGTTCCTAGTATTTCTTAGTTGCTTTTTTTGTTTTTGTCAAATTCAGTTAGAATTCTTGGGATGAAATGTGCTTGGCGAAACTAGACAACACAATATTGAAAAAGGAATTATGAGATGGAATTTATAATCTTTAGTAATAAAGCATATTATAAAGCTGTAATAATTAAAAGAGCATCATAGTACTAGTAAAAGAATAACGAATGATGGTACTAAATAGGAAACTCAAGAATATACTTAAGTATGCATAAATATGTAGTTTCTAATAATGGTGGCATTTTATATCAGTAGGGAGAGAATGGATCACTGAGTAAAGGGTGAGGAAACATTGCTCATGTATTTGGAGAAGTAAAAATGAAAATGTGGCTAAATGATTATTTTCTTTGATTTGCAAAGACTTAAAAGGAAACTATTTTTATTTTATTTTTTAAAGATTTTATTTTTAAATAATCTCTACGCCTGATATGGGGTCAAATCTACAACTCCGATATCAGGAATTGTATGTTCCATGGATTGAGCCAGCCAGGCACCCCAACAGAACTGTTTTTAGATTTAACTACATTAAAATGTAAATGCTTTATATGTAGTATTGCCAAATCAGAAAAATATTTGCAACATTTATGACCAAGTATTCATTCACTCAGTTAAAAAACATATTTTGAATCTCCGCTATAAGCATGAGGAAGGGAAACAATAACCATTTGTAAATAAAATGAATTAAGATGATTACAAGCTATGAAAATTATAAAAAATTATTTCTTAGTACCTATACTATTGACATTTCTTTGTAGGACTACTTGGAGGATTCTGGAATGTTTATATCATAGTTAAGGTAGTCAAAGGCAGTGTCTCTAGAGGTAACATTGAACAGAGACTTGAGTAAAATACCAGAGGAAGCCATGTGCAATTCAGGGAGAACATTCTAGAAGAATATGCAGACTCTATTAGTTTCCTGTTATGACTGTGACAAAGTACCACAAACTTAGTGGTTTTCTTCTTTCAGCATCAAGAGGCTGCCAGCCTTCCTTGGGCTTTGTCCACATCATTCCAATCTCTTGTTTTCATCATCGCACTGCCTTTGCTCAGTCTGATCTCCTGCTTCCCCTTATAAGGACCCTATGATTACATTGGGCCACCTGGTTAATGCATGATAACAGCCCCATCTCAGGATCCTTGATTTAATCACATCTTCAAAGTCCCTTTTGCCATATAAAGTGGTATTCACAGATTCTGGGAATTAGGATGTGGGCCTCACTGGGGATCAATTATTTATCCTACCACAGACCCTGATATACTGTATTTTTAGTTGCTACCACAACAGATAACCAGAAGTTTAGTAGCTCTAAACAACATAAATTCAATGTTCCATGTTTCTGTAGGTCAGAAGGACAACACAGGGGCACCTGGGTGGCTCATTCAATTAAGGGTCCAATTTCAGCTCAGGTCATGACCTCGAGGTAGTGGGATCAAGCCCTGCATTGGGCTCCAAGCTCAGCACAGAGCCTGCTTGAGATTCTCTCTCCCTCTCCCTCTCCCTCTTCCTTCCCTCTTCCCCTCTCCTGCCACCTGCTTGCGGGCTCTGTAACTAAACTAACTAACTAAATACTTTTTTAAAAAGTCCACCATAGTAGTCTCACCTAGCTAAAATCAGTATGTCAGCAGGACTGTATTCCTTTCTGGAAGCTCTGCAGAAAAAACCCTTTCCTTGTCTTTTTCCAGCTTCTAGAAACCACTCACATCTTGGTTCATGGTCTCCTCCTTTCAGAGCCAGCAGTTTTGAATCTTTCTGTGCTTCTCTTCAAATTCCATGTCCTTCTAACTGTTACTAAGGACTTATGTGAATAGATTGGGCTCACTCAGATAATCCACAACAATCTCTTCATCTCAAGGTCTGTATCCTTAACACATCTGCAAAGCCCCTTTTTCACAGAGGAAGCAACCTATTCACCAGTTATAGAACTTGTGAGGGAGCCACGATTACTTTTGGAGGAAGCTGCCTGTTACATATGGGAATAATTGACTTATTCAAGTATATAAAGAAAGCAGTTGGCTAGCGATAGCAAGGGTAGGGGGAATGGTGAGAGATGCAATTAGAGAGAGTCATGGGCCAGATTATAAAAAGCGTTTTCATCCACTGAAGTATTTAAAGAAAAAATGGGTTGTAATAAAATGAGGAAACAGTTCGATGCTCTTCTAAAGAAATTTCTGGGATGATAAGTTATGTATCTTTGCGGTCTGATATAGCAACTACTAGCCTCATCTCTGTATTGAGTGCTAAAATGTGACTTTTGTTATTGAGGAGCTCAGTTTTTAATTTTAGTTCATTTAAACTTAAATAGCCCGTGTGTGGCTGTTGTGCGCAAGATTGCGAATCCGAGAAACCACCAAGGAGCCTACACCGATGCAAACACACGAGGGTTTATTTACAAGCTCGAGCTTGGGTCCAAGTATACTCCATGCAGCAGAGCAGAGGCTTGGACCCTGAAGTGGGTTACAGCTGGGTTTTTTATGGGCTGGTCTAGGGGATCTTCAGAAGGAATGGAGGAATTTTTTCCATTCCAATATGAGGGAAAGGGTTGGAGGAGTTTCTTAAGATCTGATACGAGATTCTCTGCTGAGGGCATTCTGAGCTTTATTGTCTTTCTGATATGGGATTCCCTGCCTAGGACATTCTGCAGTTTTTCCTGTAAAGTTCAGCTCTTATTCCTAGGGACCTAAGATGGCTGTACTTGTGCTAATGCTAAACTTGAGGTGGAATGGCCTTAATTTTTCTTGGCCTCCACATGGCTAGTAACTTTTGGAAGCAGGACAGATAGGACATTTATTTTTTGAGAAATTTTTGCTGTGACTGAAGCAGAAAAATGAATACTAGCTAGAATTAGATATGACATTAAGGAGATTGTGTTTTATTTTGCTTTTGTTTTTAGACTGGAATATTGAAGCATATTTGTATTAATTATGTATTGTGGGGTAACAAGTTACCAAAATCTTGGCAGCTTGAAACCCTGCACATTTATTTTCTGGCTTTCCATGGGTCAGAAATCCAGGCATGGCTTTGCTAGGACTCCTGTGAAAGCTGTTTTGGCTAGAGCTGCAGTCTTATCTCAAGGTGAAAGATCTGTTTTTAAGGTCATGGGGTTGCTGGCACAGTTCAGTTCCTTGTAGCCTGTTGTACTGAGGGCCTCAGTTTCCTGCTGGCTGTTAATTTTATGTGTTAAGTTGGATGGGCTAAAAGTGCCTAGGTACGTACGTGGTCAAACATTATTCTGGATATTTCTGTGAGGAAGTTTTTGGATGAAATTAATATTAAAATCAGTGGATTTTGCATAAAGCAGAATACCCTCCAAATAAGGGAGGACCTCAGTCAGTCAGTTGAAAGCCTGAACAGCACAAGACTGTTCTCCCCAGAACAAGAGGGAAGTCTGCCAAGAGATTTCATTGATTCTTCCTAGATTCCCAGCCTGCTGGTCCACTCAGCGGATTTTGGATTTGCCAACCTTCATGATCACGTCTGCCAATTCCTTACAATAAGTCTCTTTCTATATGTATAAACATCTTACTGTTTCAGTGTCTTTAGAGAACCCATCTAATACACTGGCTGTTGGTCAGAGGCCTCCTGTGGTTTTAAAATGATTATTTGTCAGAGATCACTCTTGGTTCTTTGCTGCATGGGCTTCTCCAATGTGGCTACTAGTGTCATAAAAGCCAGCAAGGAGAGAATCTGTTAGCAAGATGGATATTATCATCTTACATAACTTAATCACTGAAATGGTATGTGTCACCTTTGCTGTATTCTGTTGATTAGAAACAAGTCACAGGCCTCCCTGCACTCAAGGGAAGGGGATTACACAGGGTATGCGTCCCAACAGGTTGAGATAATCGGGGGCAGTCTTAGAGGAAATGCTATGTAGTATTTAAGCAGTCCTTTTCCTGCCTATAACCTTCCAATGGCTTTTTGTTATAATTGGAATAAATCTTCAGCTTCTTACTGTAGCCTACAAAGTCCTGTGTGATTTAGTCTCCTGCTTTTTCCATCTCATCTCCTGTGTTCTCCCCCTAAGTTTTTTTCTTTTTAAAGATTTACTTATTTGTTTATTTATGATAGATCCAGAGAGAGAGAGAGAGAGGCAGAGACACAGGAGGAGGGATAAGCAGGCTCCATGCCAGGAGCCTGACATGGGACTCGATCCCGGGACTCCAGGATGGCTCCCTGGACCAAAGGCAGGTGCTAAACTGCTGAGCCACCCAGGGAATCCTCCCCCTAAGTTTTTGCAAGATCTTTTCCCCTCCCCTATCCAAAGATATGCTGCCCTCTAATCACAATCTTACCTATTTTTTTTCTTCATTGATTCTACAACTGTGTGAAACTATAATCATTGTGTACCATCAACTCTTTCCATGAAAAGTTCCAAGAGAGCACACACATTGTTTTCCTTTCTCACAGCAGTGTCCCCAATGCCTAGTACAGAGTACATACAAAAAAAGTCTGATAAATGAATGAATGAATGTATTCTGTGTTTCACCATGTAAGAATGGTGATACCAACTTTTGAGTCTCCAAAAACTTAATTTCTAATAGTCTACTGTTGACCAGAAGTCTTACCAATAATGTAAACCATTGATTAACACTGTTTATACAGTATTTATATACTGTATTCTTAACAATAACATAAGCTAGAGGAAAGAAAATGTTACTAAGAAAATCATAAGGAAGAAAAAAATACCTTTATAGGACTGTACTGTAAAAAATCTGCATGTAAGTAGACCTGTGCAGCTCAAACTTGTATTGCTCAGGGGTCACCTGTACAATACAAATAATAAGCTCTACTGTAGATTATGGAGTTTAAGTACTAGTAGCTAAACAATATTTATCTCATTTGTTGTAGCAAATGTAGCATATCCATGCAGATGTTAATATTAGGGGCACCTGCGGGGGGTGGGGTGTGTATGGGAACTGTCCCCATTCTATTCTGTAAAACCAAAAGTTGCTGTAAAAGATTAAGTTAATTTAAGAAAATAAAAAAAATGGGGATACTATTGTGTAATATGTAGCCCCTATCCCTTTGCAGCTTTTAGCATACTACAGAAATAAAAGTAAATACTGTAATGTTATGATAGCTATCCATGCTCACTCACTATACCATCCAAGTATAACTGAATGAATGGTGAATGTCTCAGTGGAAAATGCAGGGAAGGGTTAGTTTAGTGTGTATGTATGTATGTATTTATTTATTTATTTGAGAGAGAGAGAGAGAGAGAGAGGCAGAGAGAGGCAGAGACACAGGCAGAGGGAGAAGCAGGCTCCATGCCAGGAGCCTGACCCGGGACTCGATCCTGGGACTCCAGGATTGCGCCCTGGACCAAAGGCAGGCGCCAAACTGCTGAGCCACCCAGGGATCCCCAGGGTTAGTTTAGTATTGAAGAGGATGGACAGTGAATTCTATTTTGGTATTTAAAGTTTGAGACTTGTGTAGGTCATCTTGCTGGCACCATTCCAAAAATGAGTTAAATGTGTATATAAGTCGAGAGTTCAAGAGAGGCCTCACTTACAGATATACGTTGGGCAGTTTTCAGTTTATCTGTAATAGTGGAACTTGTTATTGTGGATAACTCTATAACTATAGAGGAAAAAAGAAAAGTAGGTCAAGAGACCATACCAAGAAATATTACCATTTAGCATCTAAGTGGAGGACAGAGAAGCATACTGCACAGATATGATTAGATAAGTATTATCAGATTTAGAAGAATATTGGGGAATCCAAGGCAATATTTATCAGCACCTAATACCAAAACTAAAGTAACAGGCAAATAATAGGCAACTCCTGTCCTCTATCTGCTCTCCCCAATCCAGTTACTATAAACAACCTTCCAGTTGATTCTAAATCCATGTATAATATAATTTGTCATCATTAACTTTAACTCCTAATTAAGCTAAGATAAATCTAGATTTTACTGTATTTCTCATAAACCAGAAAACTCATCATCTATTTTAAAATAGTAGTGGAGTGACCATTTACAGTCATTCAATGTAAAAGTAACTTCTGAGACTCCCTTACCAACTAGGCTTTTGGGTGTTTTGTTGTGAAGGATTCTCTGACTTCCACCAATGATTTTTGCAATTATGAAGATCAAAATAAGAATTCTTAGATGATACTTAATATGTTAAAACATATAACTTAGCCTTAAAGTCCTAATAATTTTGTAGCACTGTAATTTGAGATCAGTGTATTTTTTACTTTTAGATTATTGTGTTTTGACTTTAAGAACCTACAGGATCTAAAATATACAGAGCCTTGTTTGATCATACAATCATCTGGAGATATTTAAACATTTTTTAGTGAGCTGTAAGAAATTTGTGCAAGAAAATAGTTGGAAAGGTGAGATTAGTAGTCTCACAGTATATATAGCTCTCTTATCTTTTTTAGAAGGACTTATCAGTATTCTTTTCTAAGTTCTAGATAGCTTAGACTGGTTATCAACCTAGACATATCACTGCTTTAGGAGGTACATTTGTAATGTTATTCATTTAAATATGAAATAAAAATTTCAACAGGACACTAAACCAAGGAGTTCATGATACAAATCTTAGTAAAAATATATTTGATACAAAATATGAGCAGGTGATAATTAACGTAAGTAGGCCTAAATAATATGGCTTAGTCTGTTTTTTTATTATAAAACTTAACTGATTTCCTATATTTCTGAATTCTGTAAGTGTGTTTTATAATAGCTATGCATATGCAACTATGTATTTGTCTAAAATAGACAACATTCTGTATTACAAACTATAATGGGCAGGCTTTACTTTTTTAGTGTATACATATCTAGATAAAGTTTTGTCTGATAGGAATAAATTAAAAACATACACTGAGAAAAATGAGTTCCTATCTGACCATCATTTGCCTAGTAATAACATCAAGGTATCTTTATTCCTCCTTTTCCTTTAGCTTTACATTTTGGTTCCCAGGACAGTAGCAAAGATTTATTCTGCAAGCTTATTTTGACTACTCTGATAATATATCAAAACTCAAATTATTTAAATGATGTGTTTTAAGCAGAATATCAACTCATACTGTGATAACTCTCCTTCCCCCAGAAACAGAAGGACCACAAACAATCTCCCAGGAACTGATTAGTAGTTGTTATTCATGGTGTTTATTTTGTGTACTTTACTAGTACTATATATTCTCTTTCATTTCGTCACTCTAAAGAACCTGAAAACTGAGTATATAACTTCATAACATTCTTTTAAAAAATCTATGTAGGTTTTATTAAACATATAGATTATCACAGTATTGTGCTATTATGTAGTAGTTTTTAACAAACACTTTTTGTTTCAATTATATTATTCAATAAAATAAAACTTTGTTTTATTCTTAAACTACTTAAAATATTTCTTAATTTGTGTCTACAGCATCACTATCCCATTTTTTTTAAAGTAGGCTCTGCACCCAATGTAGCGCTTGAACTCACAATCCTGAGGTCAAGACCTGAGCTGAGTTCAGAAGTTGGACACTTAACTGACTGAGCCACCCAGGTGCCTCATTGTCCCACGTTTTTATTTGCCTACCCCATTATAGTCATATTCCTTTATTAATAAAGACCATTCCAATAAAAAAATTGAAGTCCTTATTGAGTGCTTAATATATGTCTAGGGCTGTGCAAGACACGGTGGAGGCAGTGGAAGAAATATAAGATAGGGCCTCTGATCCTAAAGAGCTAGAAAAGATGACAGGGGGAAAAATTGTGAGACAAACTCTGAAGTGTTAAGAATAGAGAGGTCAGCGTAGGCAAAAGTAGTTATGGAGAACTTGACCTGGGCTTTGAAGTGGTAGGTAAGGAGGTATGGCATTTAACCTTGGATTTAAGAATTGACAGATATCCAGACAGATATCTGGAATAAACAATGCACTGGCTAAAGAAAATGGATAAGTTTTCTGAAATTGAGAATTTTTAATGCAGATCGGATTTTTAAGATGTTATTACTTGCTTGTTTTGCTATCTAAAATTATGACTTAGAACCGACTAGTACACCCTACTGTACTAGATTATCAACATTTAAAAAATTGATTGTTTTCAACTTTTTTACACAGAAAAATAAAGATGTGGCCTAAAAGTCTTAGATTATAGACTGAATGGAGTGCTTAGTATAGGTCTATGTACCAATTCTCCACGAGATCTTGAGAACTGACTAGAAAAAGAAACGGTTTTGACCATGCCCATAAGGAGAGACATACTTTCGGGATGCCTTTTATTTGTGGTTTCTGATTCTGGTTTACCATTTGAAATCCTTATTTTATATTGTAGATTATTTTGAAATTATAGGATTAATAATTAAAGAAAAGCTATGCTAATAGCATTCTGTATCAAACAAAAGCTGGAGTAGAGGTTTTTTAAGCCAACCCAGCCATACAATGTAGCTTTTGTGCAAATTTGCTTGCTTTAAAAATAATACTTCTTAACGTTTCCACTTTTTATAAGTGGGCTAGTATAAAGATCAGCTGGATATAGGAGCACCTGAGTGGCTCAGTTGGTTAAATGTCAGGCTCTTGATTTTGGCTTAGATCATGATCTAAGAGTCATGAGATTGAGCCCCACCATCAGGCTCTGCCCTGGGGTGTGGAGCCTGCTTAAGATTCTCTCTCTCTCCTTCTGCCCTTCCCTACTACTAAATCATCTCCCCAACTCTTGGTTCTCATGCTTGTTCTCTCTCTTTAAGAAAAAAAAAAAATTGAGGCACCTCAGTGGCTCAGTCTGTTGACTGTCTGGCTCTTGATTCAGCTTAGGTCATGATCTCAGGGTCCTGGCTTTAAGTGCCCCCACAACCACCAGCATTGGGCTCCATACTCAGCATGGAGTCATGGAGTCTGCTTGTCCCTCTCCCTCTGCTCCTCCCCCTGCTCGTGCGCTCGCTCGCTCTCTATCTTTCTCTCTCTCAAATAAATAAAATCTTTAAAAAATTTAGCTTGATATAGAGTTAAAGTGCAGAAATACTTTTTGCTTCTTATTTAATTATATCTGATAGAAGGCCCTGATTAAAGCTCAGTGCATATGTCCCCTTACATCTTCAATGATACAGAAAGACTGGAAAAGCAGCAGTGAAAGTAGAAGGGAGCTTTGTGCCTTGGCTCTAAACGGTGTGTATTACAGGAAGTATGGTCCAGCAGAATTACTCTTCATTTATTCCAAAATTTTTCTAAGAAGTGAGTTGAATATTTCAAGTAAATTTCTTTTCTTGGATTGAATTTCTAGATGCTTCTTGTATATTTTCATTGTTTAGAATAACATGTTCACACCCATTAAAGGACCAAAATGTAGTGAATTTAATTCGAAAATAGAAACAGAAAATAGTTGTGTATTCCTAAGAAGAAATAACATTTTAAGTTTATTCTACAGTGCATAAGCAAGAAAAGATTTAAGAATTTTCTTTTAGAATTTGAATATATGTTTGAATGATATTTTGAAAGAAATTGTTTATTAGTGATTTAGAATTGGTCCCTTCTTTGTTTGCCATGTAAGATAGAAGAGTAGGCAGCTGGATTTATTCTTATCTGTGCATTTGTATTTTACCATTACTTTATTCAGGATCAAAATGTGGCATAATGTGGCCATTATCCATTTGGCATTGTTAAAACTTTCATATAATGAAATACTTGTTCCTTTCTAAAAATGTCTTGGTCAAAGCTGCCTGACCCTTGTGATAATGAGAATATACAGAATCATTTTGGGGGTTTATGTTTTACTGATAGAGTTACCTATTATATAACAATAAGCTTAATTTTTCTTCTTTATATCAACTCAAGAAAATTATGTTCTTTGTATTCTATTAGTGATCTTTGCCTTTTGTGTGTGTGTATATGCGTGTTTGTTTACATTAAGAGAAACTTCAGAAGGTGAATGTTTAAATTCTTTTTTCCTCAAATGTACTTTCAATTAGCATAGTACGATTTTGACTGTATTCCTTCAGTACTGTAGGTAAATACTCTGAATCTCTGTTTACTTAATTAATAAGTGGATATAGTAGTTTCATTTTGGTGATGATTAGATGAGTTGTATGTGTTTTATGCTCTAGTTAAATTTCAACTGCAAGGCATGATAACTCTATAATCATCATTTTTAAAATTGTATTTAGTTATAATAATTGTAATAGTAAGGATAATTATAATTAAGATTAAGTCACTATATTTTATTATCTCTATTTATCAATGAGTTGAGTAGAACCTATGTCCCCTTCTAAATTCCCTGACTATAATGAAACTGTATTATACTATTTTATTTTAAAGTGCCTTCTAGTAGAGGATATGTTTTTGCAAATCTTAGGTTTATGAAGTACACAAACTTGACATTAGATGTTATTATTTGTAATTTATTGGGTTTTGATACAGAAGTAATTACTGAGTGGTACCACCAGGTTTATCAGTTTCCAAAATCCTGCATTACTCTTAACTATTGCCAAAATTTTGCTCTTTATTCAGAAATAGATTATCACTTATTCTATCACCACTATTAACAGAAAGTACAGTTAAAAATCTTCATGTATAATTCCTTTTCTTACTCTGAGTAGTGACCTAAATTAAGTTGTAGTGAACAAATGATAGTGTGCTTATATGGTGTGTTTAGTTTTCTTCTCTGCTAGGAGGTGGGAGAGTGACTTACCACTTACACAAATTATTCTTGGGTTCTATGTTGATTTACATGATAAACTTTCAGTAAGAAGGTAGAAAGTTATCCAGTTTTTTTTCACTTTATTTATATCTGATAAATGCATTGTATTTATATCTTGTACTTTTCCCCCCCTCAGAAGAAATTATGTATGTTTAAAACTGGACCACTCGATTTTGATATTCTCCCAAAACTAATAATGTTTTCCTTTTGTTCTAGTTCAGACTTGGTTCCTTCAATCTAGAGAAAGTTGCAAATCCAGGTGAGGTCATTAGAAAACTTATTTGTGATTGCCTGGACACCATCACAGAAAACCAAGCCAAAAATGAGCACCTGCAGAAGGAAAATGAAAGGCTTCTGAGAGATTGGAATGATGTTCAAGGGCGGTATGTGCTAATGTTCTTATACTATACAAACATTAAGCTCTCCTTATATTGCTATAGATTTACTTATTTTGTAAGTTTATAATATATGTGTACTAGCACATATTTAACATAAAATCTTTACCTAATATGATTAAATTAAAATATTGACCATTATTGTACATTATTGGAGTCTGTTAAAACTTTTAAGCTATTAGTATTTGGTAGCACCAGCAAACTAATGAACAATAAAAAATAATCAATGAGAATCAAAATGAGAATGAGAATAAAAAACCACTAATATTAGTAAAAATTTAGGAAGTTGATATTTATAAGATTTAATTTATCTCAAGTTATAGGACAAACAATGAATAAAAAAGAGACATGAAATGTAAATATGCCAGTTGATTACCTATATGGAATTTTTATGTAAATGGTAACCATTTCAGGTGCTGTGTGCTTTGGCTCCTGATATAGACTTAGTTTGCTCACTGAATAAATAAATGCTACCAGCATTTTAAAAAGATGATATAATTATGATTACTAGATAAGGCATTTAGAAACCTTTCTTTTGCCTCTTATTTTTAAAATGATGAAGAAAAGTAAAAATAATAAAATGATGAAGAAAGTCATTTCACTTCTTATTATGCATTTTTTCAACTGTATCATGATCTGGGCCAGTATTTTATATTATTCTGTTATGGAAAAGATGTTTGAAGAAAATAAATGTTGTGACATTTATATGTCTTCAGAGACATAAAACATCATATGCATGTGTTTGTATGTATATGCATGGCAACATCTGAAAGAGTTAAATCGAATGTATATAATAATATTATTATATTCAGTATTTCCAATAGATTCAAACCAGTAGCTCTAGAACATAATAACAATTTTTCCAATTTAGGGGTTTTTTTTAGGACAATCCTTCAGATTGTTTTATATGGACATTGGTAAGTAAGTGTCAGAGTATATGAAAAATGTGAAGGGTTTATCATTCTCAATGTATATCTGTGAAAAGGGCTTTGACTAGAAGAAATTAGGTTTCTATATATCCAATTATTTTATTAATGTAAGACATGTAAACTTAACACCTAAAACTTGACTATTAGCTCTCAGTTATTAGATTAAGAAAGTATCTTGTTCTCTTTTATCTTTGAATTAATATTTATCTCCAATTATATAAAAATGAGACCAAATCACAACTGTGTAAATAAATATTAGGAAACCATATGGAGAAATGAGTTAATTTTTCTCTTCCTCTTTCTCCTTAAAATCATGTTAGTGTGAATCAATATCAGATATCTGTGCTAGAAAGCATGGTATTGGGTTTTTATCTGTTGTTTGGATATGCTTTTTTTATATACGAAATAAGTCAAATTAAAGCAGGCATACTGTGGTCGTGATAAGCCATTATATTTAAAACTCAAAATACCCTCAGAATGATGGGAAATTTGATCCACAAATTGCCCACAAAAATGCAGACTGGGTACTTGGTACTTGAACAAATTGCTTTAAAATGTCTGCCAGAGGTTGAAAGAGGTGTTATCTCATCAGTATTCAGCACCACTGCCATAGACTGGAAAGCAGCAGGGAACAAAGATGAAATGGTGGAGACAAATGCACCCCGTGCTGTAAGACAGTGACAGAGGGGTGTGTATAATAGATAGTGCTCAGTAGCTTGATTTGAACTGTCCAGAAATTGCTTTTACATTATTGCAGCAAAACGTTTCCTGTTTAATCAAAAGCACAACCATATCTCTCATCACTAGTCTTATTATGCTCCAGCTATTCTTTTTTGTAAATACAGGGTCACGTATTTTCTTCAGGGTTTGAAGATCTGTGCCATTGCGGTAGCCTCCAAAACAGGAAAATGAGCCTGCTCCAGAGAAATCTATGCTCTTGATTGTATTCCAGATGTTAGATTAGTAGCTTTATCTCTTTTCCAAATTTCCCAAATGGTTTTCTTTCCTATCAGAGGAGAAGGTGGCCATTTTAAGGAGCTGTAATATTTCTTGGTCATGGCCAAGCAGTACTTATATGTTCCTTTTCTAGAGCTTTAGTAGAGTAGAAAATGAGCCAAGGGTTATATCTCCACCTTCTATATGGCACTAGTACTATTCAAGAGTTTTTGGAGAAATTAGAAACAGGATATGAACATACTGAGTTAGGTAACTAAATTAGAGTGGTGACCATCATGTTAGAACTGGCCACAGTTCAGTTTTCTGGACAGCCTTTGATACTCTTATATCAGTGTACACCTATGCTCCCCAGTCATTTCTTCTCCATCATTGTTTCAGACTGTGTATGCATTTGGGGGGGTGGTGGAGGGAAGCAGCACAAAATAGATGATGAGAATTCCCTTAGAAACTGTGGTAGCTAGGTCCTAAATAAATTTAATACACAATGTGACATTATATGAACACAAAGCAGTCATATACACATGTGCTTGCACTATGGTAATGTTAATGATATGTTAAGAGGAGAAATGTGAGTTACCAAAAAAAGGAATAGTATGCCAGTTTTTGCAAAATGTATCTTCAGATAGAAATATCTAGAGGAAAAAAAATGTTAATAGTATATATCTGAAATTGTGGGTTAAATTTCTTTTTTGACTTTGGGGGATATTTTTGTATGTATTTTGTTATTTAAATATGTATAATTATAATCAGAACCAACGCTAAAGCTATTTTCATATAGGATGACAGTAAAGAATAAATGAAGTTTGAATAAGGAATGAGGATTTACAATATGAGTAAAAAATGAGCCTTAGTAACTAAATGCAGACTTTTAACATATTTGCTGTTATTTTTTATTAACTAGTAATTGTGGTCTTAGCTCTATTTTGAACAAGTGACATTACTGGATCATTTTAATTTTGTATAGTTTAGGTAAAGCAGGAAACATTAGAAATATTGTATGTGAATCCGTAAGTTATTAGCTATATTTATTTTTATTTATTTATTTTTAGCTATATCTATTTTACTTGTTTTTCCTATTTAATTTCAAATACAACTCTCAAGTTCCATATTACTAAACACGTCTTTTTTTCTTTGCATTCAGACATCAAGTTAGAAACTCTCCAGCTTTATTCTGAGTTATAGTTATTAAACCTATAATTGGAGGCAATTCTCGGCAGATTGAAATGGGTTGACACTCATGGAATCAATAGAATAGAAGAGACCTTGAAAGCTCTTTTACTTCATCTCTCTGCCTTCAAGCTAGGATCACATTATATCCAGATGAATTCAGTCTGATTTTTAAAGACCTCAGGAGATAACTTCAACTCCCCTTGGTAGCCCATTACAGTGTTTAAGAACAGTCACAGTCAGAAAATTCTTCCTTCCATCTCTTGGTAATCGGAGTCCTTCATGGTATAGTTGAAGGCCATTTCCTCTTGTTCTCTCGTCAGAGAGGATGAGGAACAGCTGTTTACCATCTTCTTCAGTACTTAAAGGCTTATTAAATCTCATTACCACCGCTTTCTTTTCCAGTTCTTTTTAGCATTCTTTGTCCTCTGAACTCTATTCACATTTTCTTTTGCTGTGTACATCCCTGACCTGGATATAAATTTGGCTAGAGTTGATTGTAAATATGAGGATTACTGCACTATTTCTAAGCACCACATGTTCACATTTACATATCTGCTGTTTTATTTTGGGTTATCTTTTAATCTGTTTTATTTTGGATTATATTTTTGCATGAAATTGCCTTGTTTCTGCTCTTATTTTTGTTATTTTTTAATGTTATTCTTAGAATCTTTATTTTCCTGTATAGAAATATTTTATTTTGAATATTCAGTATTTTCCTTATTTAGTCTTTATCCTTTTGATTTTTTTAATTACTATTCTTTTGTCATAGATTTTAGATATGTCAGTCCTAGAGTACTAATTAACCTTAATATTATTGTTCTGTTGTCCTAGTCACTATTGAAAGGATGAAACATGATTAGCCCTTTCCTGTTCAATGTTATTTGTGTTTTCATCAGGCTTGAGTTTTGCCTTGGAGAGGATTCTTGGACTAGTTGTGGTCTAATCTAGTTGTATGTGAGTTCTCCTTTAATATCACTGACTTAGCAGTGAATCCCATATCTTTCCTTCACTAAATGGCCTCATCTTCTAATACCTGTCTAGTTCTTTCAGTGAAAAGTTGACAGAAGGCAAGTAATGTGGAAGGTCTAGTAACATCATAATGCTGTAAGAGAGGACTGGCATTAAAAATGAGATGGGAAGGATGCTATGTACTTCTTAGTTACTAAATGTTTAAGAGAAGAATAGTGTTCTCCAAATTGTTGATAAGTTCATAATTGAGAATAAATTTTGTACTCTTCACAATAATACTCTGTGCCAGCCAACCCCCGCTCCCTAGCTTTGTCTATAAAGTGTTATCCAGTTTGATAATTGGAAGTTTGGTTGAAAGAAAATCTTAAAGGTTTGCTAAAACCAAGCACGGTTAAGTCATAGGTTGACAGTTATTCTGTTGTTTGTTCTTCTATCACAGACATGTTACCTTCGACAGTGTAGCTGTGATTAACTGTATTCTTTTTTTTTTTTGATTAACTATATTCTTTAGACAAATTATATAATATTGTATTTTGATATTTTCATTTTTGTCCATGTGTTGTATCAAATGTTAATTTTAATAAAGGTTTTGAAATGTGCTTGTTAGTTAAGTGCACATAATCTTTCAATTAATAATTATTGAAGTTATTTAATGGAAATTAAAATACATTTAAATCAGGTAAGTAACTAATTGGTTACTGTTCCTAAAATTTTATATAATATCCAAAATTTTTGTTGTACATTTTTATAATTGGTTTTTTACTTTGCCTTTGAATAAAGCATCTTATAGTATACTCATGTATATTCTATTCAGCTTTTAAAATTTTTGTTACTATGTTACATTAGAAAATAGTACAAGAAGATGAGATACAATGTTTATATAACATTTCACATCTGATATAAAAATGCAGTGAGTGATATGTCCCTGCCTAAAATAAGCCATTGATATTGGCAGCCCCTCTTCAACTTTGGCTCTGCTTTATTTCCTCATACTTTTTGGTGTACTTCTTTCTCAAAGACATTTTCTTGATGAAAGGAGTACTGTTATATTAATATTTACCACAGTTTTTTTTTTTCAGAAGCTGAAGGAGATGAAAAATTTTGCTCTTACAATGGTAAATAGCTGTCAAAGGAATGAAAAATATATTCAGAATCACTGATTCTCCATTACCTTATAAGATGTCCATATTAACACAATTAATTTTTCTAATAGCTACTCCACACCTGTCAAATGCCAAACGCTGTCTTAGGCAGTAAAGATAAAGCAGTCAATAAAACACATCTGCTCTCCGCATTTATAGAGTTCACAGCCTGGCAGTGATTCTACTATAAGGGTATTGTAATTGCTCCCAGAAAATATACTGTTTTTTGTTCCTTTTCATTCCATAAGAGGCCCTAATTCTTTGTATCTCTAGATAGAAAGGTTGTTGAAAGCACAGGGACATATATATCAAAGGTATCAAATTTTGACATTTTTGTTTATAATTTTTCAGTGAAAAATTATATATTTAAACATATCTACATAAATACATATATAATGAAAATACTAGAATACCTGTGTAGAACAACAGAAGTATAAAAAGACTACGTTTAAAAGAATACATGAAATAATTTATCTTTGAATTGTTAAAATACAGATTTATTTATGGTTTGTGTGTGTGTGTGTGTGTGTGTGTATATATATATGTATATATATATATATATGTATATATATATATATATATATCTTTTTGGGCATTATTTTCCAATATTGATCCTTACCTCACTACGTAAATTACTAACATTGATAAACAATAAATTCTAATTGTTTAATTATCTGTGTAAAACTTTAAATCAATGGAAACCTGTAAAAGTGACTTTTAATTATATTTTCCTTGAAAAGTTTTCTTGAAATAATTTTCAGTATTGGATTGAATAATATTAATACTAAGAAAAACTGGATGATTCATTTATTTGTTTATTTACATTTTAGATTTGAAAAATGTGTGAGTGCTAAGGAAGCTATGGAGACTGATCTTTATCAACGCTTTATTCTGGTGCTGAATGAGAAGAAAGCGAAGATTAGAAGCTTGCATAAATTGTTAAATGAAGTTCAAGAACTAGAAAAGAACATTGAGCATGAAAGGTATTTTGAGTTGTCTGTTTTGAGATGGCAGATACATAAGTTTAAAGGGAATTTTCCCCCAAACTTAATGAAAGTTAGATGCCAGCTTTTTAGTAACATGAGATCATTTGCCAGTCTGAAGTTGAATGCTCTGGCTGTTGGATGCCCTGGGCTGGAGAATTCTCAGCATGATCTCTCTATGTCTAGCTACTGTCATAACTACACTTGAATCCTAAAACTGGAGTATGGTTTATCTAAAGTATTATTTATGTAATTCTTAGACATCATTAAAAGTAACAAAAACTGGGCAGCCTGGATGGCTCAGTGGTTTTGCGCCACTTTCAGCCCAGGTTGTGATCCTGAAGACCCGGGATCGAGTTCCACGTCAGGCTTCCTGCATGGAGCCTGCTTCTCCCTCTGCCTGTGTCTCTGCCTCTCTCTCTCTCTGTGTGTGTCTCTCATGAATAAATAAATAAAAATTAAAAAAAAAAACTTTTATCTTCTGCTAAGCTGCAGGATTGGCACATTTGTAATCTTGGTGTCTGAGTAGTGGTTAATTTTAGAATCAAGTGGCTCTGGGAGTGGATATGTAATTGATTTTTAAGGAAAAATCACAGGTTACTTACACCTTGTATGGTTTGGACAATTATAATTGTTAGAGTCTGATTTTTATTTTATTATTTTATTTATTATTTATCCACTTAATTATTATAGTGGATACAAGTTTGGATCTTGTGTCCTGAGTCTGAGAGAACACACAGGCTTATGAAAGGCATCATCTGAAGAATATAATATTTGATGTCAGATAGTCCTAGTTCAAGTGCTGTCTGGCACTTGATATCTGTTAGTATATGACTTTGGGCAGATAAGTCTATGTTAGTATATGTCTTTTGGGCAAGTAAGAGTTCTTTAAACTCTCTGTGCCTTACTTGGTATCTTCATAATAAGATGAAAGTTACCTCTCTGAGAATTTGGGGCCAATCAAAAGCAGGGCAAAACTATTGTAGATCAGTAAAATACTGAACACATTGTGATCCATAGAAAATAATTTGGAAGCATAGTATTTTTATAGATGAATAATATGATAAGAAACTGATTTAACAGTTAATTACAGTGAGCACTAAACCACATTTAAATTAGGTAGAAGAGAAACTTATTCTTAAGAGAGTTAACATACAGTCTTTAAAGTGCTTTCATCTTAATTATATATATTTCAATATATGTTTGTTTAACTACAGTATTTTTCCAGGGATATTTTTTATTATTACTTACTGGTAAATTTGATCCCTAGCCCAGGGTGAACCAATAATTCATAATTCAACCTTTTCTGTTTCTAGGGAAACCACAGCGTGTTCTGAAATGACAGCTGACAGAGATGCAATCTATGATGAAAGCACTGATGAGGAAAAAGAAAAACTGCCTAATCCCTCTGTGTCGGCTCCAGGTAATAGAAATACATTCATCACCTTTGTTGAATATCTCACTTGGGCTTATTATTGTAAAGATAATAAACCGTAATGAAAAATGTTATGAAAAAAGTCTTCTACAAAATTCTTTAGGGTTTTTAGTCTAAAACCTAGAGTATTTAATGTTAAAATTAATATTTATTATAAAATGCAGCAACTCATAAAACAAGCAAGTATGCGTACAAACATACACACCCAGGAGTACTATTCCTTATTAAAGAAGGGTGCATAATGAATAGGGAAGATATGTGTTCGTGATAGTTATCTTCAGCTAAAAGCTGGCTGCCTTTAACATGTAGATCTTACCTAGCTAGAGCTCTATGGGTGGGTAAGGTGATCCAGAATGCTTCAGATTGTCTTGAGGTTGAGCCTTCTTTCATTATTCAGAAAAGGAGTTTCAATAAGGGGAGATGGGCTAGAGGGGAAGAGAAGGGGCAATGGCAGTTTAAGTTAAAAGTACCTGAGCCTTACTCAGTCTCTCAGATCTAAATCCATGGATTATTTGTCTAAAGTCTTACAGATATCCTAGAGGCAGTAGCCCCTGAACTCATTTGACACTTACATGGTTCTGGAAGAAGCCCAGTATTCTCAAAATAAGTGTTCAATTCATTTATTTAGCAAATATCTTCAGAGTGTCTCTTATGTACCAGAAACTGTTCTATGTTGGAGGAAGCAAAACACAAATATTTTTGCTTTCATGGAGTTTATAAGTTCTAGTCAGGGAAACAGACAATAACAAGATGAATAAATTGAATATAAACTATATTAGACAGTGATAAATGCTGAAGAGAAAAATAAACCAGGGAAGGACAATAGAAAATGTCAGGGTGGAAATAGGATAAAGGTTGTAATTTTAGCCAGGGCACCAGAAAAGGCCTTGGTGAGAAGGTAACAAGTCTCTCTGTGGGGTGAGCATGCCAGGCAGAAAAAAGCAGTTAGTATGAAGGCTCTGATGTAGGAGCTTTCATCAACTTTTTCTTGATGTGTTTAAGCAATAGCATGGAGGGAAGTATGGGTAAAGTAGGATGATGAAGATAGAGATAATGGAGATATGAGGTCAGAGAGAGGCCAGATCCTGTGTAGGGCCTTATAGGCTATTGTAAGGATTTCAGTGAGGGTTTGCTATCAATTACATTGGAAACTGTTGGAGGGTTTCAAACATCAAGTGATGTGATCTGACTTACAATTTTAGCAGGATTACTCTGACTGTAGCATTGAGAATAGAGTATACATAATGTGGTAAGTACAGAAGATAGAACTGTGGAAAGCTGGTTCAACAATGAGTGAAGGATGTGAGTGGCTTAGGCCAGAGTGATAGCAGTGAAGATGATAAACAATGAGCAGATTCTGGATATATCCAGAGGCAGCGTATTATTGTTGATCTAGTGGATATTGTCCTGAGAGACAGGCAGACACCAATCATGAGAAGTTTTTTTTGGATTGAATATTGAAGGCATGCAGTTGACTTACTGAATTAGGGAGAGAATGCAAGGGAAGGGTTAGGAACTCAGTGTTACACACATTAATTCTGAAATATTGAATAGGGAGTTGGGTATACAAATTTGAAGTTTGGGAGAGGGCTTCCTGCTGAAGATGTTTAAGTAAAGAGGTGTTCAAAGTTGGCTAAGCTATCAAGGGAGTTTGAGAAGACAGAAAAGGCAGTGATCCAAGGACTCTACCCTAGTATACTTGGATGTGTAGAACCAAGAGGCCAGCCAAGAAGGCTGAGAGAGAGCAGCCAGGGAGTAGCAGGCAAACACTGTAGGACACAAGTGTTACTGAGGATCTTAATATAACATTTTCAGTGGGATAGCAGGAATAGGAGGTTCAGAAGGAGTGAGAGGAGAGAATTGGAGAAAAACAAAGAGCCTAAACAGCACTTTCAGCAAGTTTCACTGTAAAGAAAAGGAAAGACCTGGGTAGCTGCTTGAGGGGTGCATGGAATCAAGGGTTTTGTTTTCTTTTTCTTAGATAAGAGAAATAATATGATTGTATATTAATAGGAATAAGGAAGGAAGGAGGGAAATGCTGCCAGAATTGTTGGAATACGGTCTCTCATAAGTGAAGATGGGATCAAATGGACAAGTATCAGGATTTGGTTAGCTAGGAGCATGGACACTTCCCATAGTGACAGGAAAGAAATTAGAATAGATGGACAAAGACATAGGAAAGTATCTAATTGGGGTCATGCAAATGTACGGATATTGGTTAGATAAATTGGTTGATTTATCTGATTCTAATTAGAATTATATTGGATCACACAATCACAGACACTCTCACTTTTGCACAACAGAGCTAAATTTGGAGGCTGTACTTGTTTTATGTTAGTGACCCAATATAAAATGAAGTCATTCTCATTAAAGACTTCAACTATATTAAAGCTAATATAGTTGAAAGCTCATTAAAAAGAGAATCTACTCTTTCCAATTTAAATGTTCAAAACTTTTATTAAATTCAATGGTCTTTGATTTTGTTTCTTATTCATAGTATCTCACCAATCTTTGAAGTGGATGAAAATTATTGTTGAAGAGAAAATATATGGTTAAATAATGGGTCTATGAGGATGGGGTTCTTTATGTGTTCAGTCTATTTTAGGCAGAGCTTTACTACAATTGTACTATCTTAAATCTGGCAAAATTTCTCTTCAAAAATGATTAGTACATTTTACATTTTTTCTATATTTTACATGGTGTATTTTCTTTAACTAAAATCTAGTTCACTACATTCGACATATAGGTCTCCGATTCTACTTTTTTTTTTTTTTTGCACTTGCTTTGGGCATGTTTTGATGTCAAGAATTAAGACCATTTTTATTAGAAATTTTAACTATCGTTTTCCTTCTGCTTCAGTAAGAAATCTTCAGGAAACTAAAGTTTGGAGAGAAAAAAAGAACCTCAGGTCTAAAACGCTTAATACCGAATTAAGGACTAGATTCCATATATCTGAGGAAAAAGTTTATATGTGTTAAACAATAAAATAACCTTCCGTATAACTTACAAGGTTCTATAATTTATTTTTTACAGGGACAAAATATGCTTTTAGTCCATGGGATATATGTATTTATATTTAATCATAACTTTGTCTTTTGGTATTTTATATGTTATTACTATGTATTTGGGCCAGAGCAATGAAAGTTACTTACTGAACTTACTCTGCCATCTACCTATTCTTATCGTACAAGTAAATATTAGAATTTATCTTAGATAGTACAGGTTCATGTGTACGTTCTCTATTATAAGAACAAGAAAAAAAAATTGATGTGATTTAATATATTTATTCTTCCAGAATGCTATTTGTTTAAATGGCTAAATATTTAATTTGGTAGTCATTTCTATTATGTAGATGTATTTTCATCATTAATTGTCAAAACCATCAAATTTCCTCATGATTTGTTCACATTTTTATCTCAGTCTTGCATGATAAAAGTTTAGTGAGACCAAGGTCACTTAGTGATCCCACAGTATTCATTCAAGGAAAACGTCTGCATATTTGTATACATATATTCAGAATTACAATAGGGATATTGTAGTTTGCAGGGAATTGATAGGTTACATTTTCATGTATAGGCAATCTACTTTATTACTTTTTCTCCAGAGTTTTAAATTTACCCCCATCATTAGGATTGCTGAGGAAATAGCTGACGCCAGAACTCCAGTCTAATAAACTATATCATGCTCATATGTATTATATCATTATGAAAAACCTGTAAAATTTTTAAAGTTGACTAGCTAGAAGGAGATCTACAAAGTGTTCGGAAACTTGAACATCACAGTCTCTATCACCCAAAACTACATATTATACTTTTCTGTAAGTATATAAATATTTAAATACTATATAAAGCAAGATTTAAATGAATATTCTAAGCATTTTAACCATTATTGCAAAACATTCTTTAGTGTTAACATAATTCAAAATGTAGGTGAATATTTAGTACAGATTGAGCTTATTTCATAGAAATAGGATTTTTCTTATAAAGTATTTTGAAAACTTATGCTTAATTGGTTTCTAATTAGCCTTTACAAGAGGAATTATTTTAATGTCTCATTATTTTAAATTATTATTCTAAAATATTAAGATTGTTGATATTTTAAGTTATAATTATCTCTATAGTAGATATTGATATTTCTTAAAATTAGAGCCAATTAAATCAGCCTTAAAGTACGAATATGAAAAATACTTTTTCTAGAATGTTTTATTCTTAGCTTCATTTTAAAGGTACAAAACCACTAAAAACAAATAAAATAAGCTTTCTGCCACTCATCTGCATAATTATTAGCCCAGGATTTAGCACACTAGTTTAATTAGTCTTGATTTTTAACCAACAGGAAGGTCCCTGTATTACTGCTATCAGTAATTTAGGCTTCTACTTAGTTGGTGGGCTTCCTGAAAGGAAGTGTTATTATAGAATAGCCTTTTAGAAAATAAATGAATGGCTATGTCAAAGAGTTGATGAATACTGATATAGTAGCTTTTAAAAATAGAGCAGAATCCAAAATTTCTAAGTATCAAAGAGCTCGTTGCTTCAAACAGTGAATGTCTAGTCACAGAAGGGATAACAACATGTACTGCCAAAGAGATTAGTCAGAAATTCAACTTTAGAATCACAGATTATTCCCTTAATCTTATCCAGCTTGTTTATCATAGACTCATTTATTTATAAATTCTAAATCAAAAGCTTGATTTAGTGAAACCTGTCGCAAAACTGGAAGAGCAATTTGAGTGCATTTCCTAGCAGTTGTGGGCTCTTATTCATAAGCAGCATTGCTGAGGAATGATATTATGTACTTCAGAAATCTAGATCTCATCTAGTTCTAGATCTTCTAGTTCAAGCCTGTCGTTTTTCAGATGAAGAAACAGAGGCCTAAAAAAGGCTAATTATGTTACTGTTGGACACACAGAAAAGAATGAGAAACATTTGCCTTCTGTAGCAGTAATCATATCTGCACATCTCTTTTTGAGATATTTTTTAAAACCTTGGAAATTTCTTAACACTGAGGAAATTGCAGTTGATGCAATAGAGTGATGAGAACACTTCTTCTGCTAAAGAGGAGATTCTATTTCTACATAAATTCTCCAGAAAGATAACATCATAAGATTAAACACATAAAACTTCATGATATATAGCTATGGGAAATATTCCAAAATGCACATATTTCTATTGAGGTTATTCCTTGTATATTTTTCTGTTGAGATATAATTGACATATCATTTTTATTTATTTATTGTTTTTTGATTTAATGTAGTAAAACAGACTTAAGAAACCCTGATCATTTTTGTCCTAGGAAAATGAAACTAAACATTTGTTTATTTACTTATTCATGAGAGACACACAGAGAGAGGGAGAGACATAGGCAGAGGGAGAAGCAAGCTACCTGCTGGGAGCCTGATGTGGGACTTGTCCCAGGACCCCAGGATCATGCTACTGAGCCACCCAGGCATTCCTGAGCAGTTAAAGACTTATTTATCTACGTAGTTGCAAGTTTGTACCCTTAAACATTTCCCTAGTTCCCTTCCCCTAGCCCCTGCTAACCATCATTCTACTCTGTTTTTATGAATTTGACCTTTTTAGATTCCACATATAAGTGATATCATACAGTATTTATCTTTTTCTTTCTGACTTCTCTCAATCTCTCAATCCCTCTGTATATTAATTGCTTCAGATTTTGACCTAGTATTTATCTACCTGAAAATCTGAAATATATCAAAGATTTGTAGTAAATCTGTGATAATTTCTCTATTCCATACTATTAAAATATAACTTTGATATGACCTCCTAGGCAACTATTTTTACATCTTTATATATTCTTAGAGATCGAAAGAGATTCTATTAAGAATATTTACCTCTCCCTATGGATGAATGAGGTTAGCTAATCTTCCCAAAAAGTTACTATAAATCTAAACTGACAAAAAAGAAACAAACAAACATTGAAGTGCTCTGCACTTGAT
The DNA here is from genome assembly GCF_003254725.2 of Canis lupus dingo. NCBI lineage: Eukaryota > Metazoa > Chordata > Mammalia > Carnivora > Canidae > Canis > Canis lupus. The sequence continues at coordinate 24,349,338 of NC_064245.1, read as the reverse complement.
CTTAGCCAAAAGGCCAAGAAGCCATTCATTGAAGTGCTCTGGAAATTAGTAAAGGCAAAGAACAATATGAGAAGTATTTATGCTTGGAAAAATTGCTGAAATTCCATTAAGGACTGTGCAGTTCTTGCCTAGGGCTGCCCCCACTGCTGTCCTCTGCCCTCCTTCCTTGCCCTCTCCCATAATCCTTGAGTTTTATCAATATGAAAATTCTGCCAGGACTTGGGAGGCTGTGAGGACTGGCATTTGTTAGGCCTGGATCAAAAAAGGCTCAGATGAGGAAATGTGGAGGAGATACCCACATCCAGCTGTGTTCATGGAAGTAATAATTTGGCAGCAGTGGCTAAGTGCATTGGGCCAATATACTAACCGAAGTTTAGCCTGCTGTGTGGCTATAGTACTTTCTTGCTCCAAGCATCTAAGTCTAGGATTTTACAGTGTATGGTGACTTGATGGAAGTATTCATCTACACGCTGTTTCAAGGGGTAATATACATATGAAAGAAAGATATGTGGTCTCTTACTCATTTTTTCTTTTCTGCGTGACTTCTTGGTGTCTTTAATATGCTAATGTAGATAGTAATGAAGGGTAGATTGTACTGTGGAACATTTCTTAGAATTATAAGACCTTAGGAACTTTTTCAATGGAAGTTATTATCCCATGCACCCTTTGTGAGAAATCCTGTTTTAGATCATTTTGATTTGTATATAAATTATTATTTTTTAAGATTTTATTTATTCATGAGAGACACAGAGAGGCAGGAACACAGGCAGAGGGAGAAACAGGCTCCCTGTGGGGAGCCCGATGTGGGACTTGATCCCAGGACCCCGGGATCACACCCTGAGCCAAAGGAAGATGCTCAACCACTGAACCACCTGGGCATCCTAATTTGTTTATAAGTTAGGTGGAAAAAGAAGAAACATCTAAAAGAAAACAAATATTTTTTTAAAGATTTATTTATTTATGATAGACATAGAGAGAGAGAGGCAGAGACACAGGAGGAGAGAGAAGCAGGCTCCATGCCAGGAGCCCGACGCGGGACTCAATCCAAGGACCCCAGGATCGCACCCTGGGCCAAAGGCAGGCACCAAACTGCTGAGCCACCCAGGGATCCCCAAGAAAACAAATATTTTCCCGGAACAGTCTCTCTATGTCTCTATTTTAAGAGGACATATACTAAATATGGGGAGTGGATCACATAATCAAGGATATATTTTTAAAATATATCATGAACCTATGAAAATATTAAACCTCAAAACATGTAGTGAGTAAGTGACTTTCAGGATTCTAAAGATGTTTTAAAAATCTTATTGTTCCCATTGTTCTAGTAAGAGGATTGATCCGAGAATAGACTTAGGACAAATGTTCGGGGCAGCCACGGTTGGCTGAGCGGTTTAGCGCCCACTTCAGCCCAGGGCGTGATCCTGGAGACCCGGGATTGAGTCCCACGTCAGGCTCCCTTCTTGGAGCCTGCTTCTCCCTCTGCCTATGTCTCTGCCTCTCTCTCTCTCTCTCTCTCTTTCTGTGTCTCATGCATAAATAAATAAAATCTTAAAAAAATAAATTAAAGGACAAACGTTGGCTGACAATATTAATAATTGATAGGAAACACTATTTAATGCTATTTGATTTAGTTCATTCTGTCTCAAAGTGAGTTATTACCTTTGGTTAAGAAACTCTTTGGAATTGTATGTAATATTATATACATATATGCATGTATTAGTTTGCTGGGCTGCTATAACTAAGTACCACAAACTGGGTGGCTTAAACAACAGAAATATATTTTCTCATACTTCTGAAGCTAGAAGTCATAAGTTGAGTTGTCAACAAGGTTGATTGTTTCTGAGGGTCAGGAAGGAAGGCTCTGTCCAGGCTTCTTTCCTCAGCTTATTAAAGGCCACCTCTCCCCGTGTCTCTTTGCATCACTGTCCTCTGTGCCTCATCCAAATTTCCCATTTTATAAGGGCAGCAGTCTCATTGAGTAAAGCCCATGACAGTAATTATTAATTGATTACCTCGGTGAATCTGTCTTCACAGAAGAATCACATTCTTCGGTACTAAGGATTAGTACCCCAAAATGTCTTTTGGGAGGGAAACAGTTAAACTCATAACAAAAGCACATGTACATTTTTCTAGAGCAAGTTTCAAATTTTTATTATGTTTTCAATTGGGAGTATATTCCAAAAATAATTCAGAATTATTGACCTAGGAGAATGATATTTCAAGCAAAAAAGATGGAATAAGACATATTAAAAGGAAACTGCAGCTTAGAATAAATGAAGTTGAGAAGAGAAAATAGCATTCAAGCAGAAACTAAATCACTATGTGTCAGTTTATGGGATTGGATTTTTCTAGAGCTGTACTGCACTGTTCAGTCAGTCAGGTAGCCACTAGTGACCTGAGACTGTTGAACTCTGGAAACATGGCTAGTCCAAATTGAAATGTGCCATAAGTATAAACCAAACATTTGATTTCAAAAACAGTATGAAAAAAGAAGTAAAGTGTCTCATTAATACATTTTTATATTAATTAAATAATTATTTTGGATGTAGAGTTAAATATATTATTAATATTACCTTCATCTGCTTCTTTTTTTTACTTCTTCAGACGTATTTAATAGAAAATTTAAAATTCTATATGTGACTCACATAGTTCTATTTGACATACTGATCTTGGTGTCCTAAAACGTTTCATCTCAGGCTGATTTTGTGGTTCTATAACAGATATATATTATTGTGAAAATAAAATCAAGTTGTACTACCAAGTTTTTATGAAGCTGTTAATGTAAGCCCATGAGATCTTTAGGTGATTATGGGTATAATTGAGTATTTATATCTAAGAAATGCAAAAGGTTTTGCACTGTTTTACTTATTTTTTGATTCAGTGTAGTGAAACAGACTTAAGAAAGCCTGGATCATTTTTGTCCTAGGAAAATGAAACTAAACATTTTTATTGATCCTGTATAACTGCAACCATGACCCAGTCGACACAAAAGGTGGAGTAATACAGCAATAATCTCTAATTCAGCTGAATGCTATAATGTGATATATAGGATTCTTATCTCTTAGTGATTGTGACAGGGATCTCCACCACAAACAGCGCATCTGGTCCCTTGAACCAATTCATCAACATCATTTATAAGCCATATTTAAGATCAAAAGGATAAAGGAGGTTACCAGTGATGAGGTTTTGGAATGTTGCCAGCCCACCAGCATTGACATGATACTTGCTGAAGCTTCATTCTGGAGGGCAGGGTATGTGTGAAGGATGGATATCAGCAGGCTTGCTAAGTAGAGTCTGAAAATGTAGCGTAGTGAAAGAGAACAGTTACAAGTGGGGTGGGCAGAAAAAGAAATCAAAGAGAGATCCTGAGTGCCAATTTCCAGCCTTGTGGTAAAACTCAGTGCTGCTGAGAAATAGTAGATGCAAACATACATCTGTAACACTCAGGATTTTGTGGTGGTAGTTGTAATTTGAGGGGGATGATTGAACAAAAAAAGAACTTAGAGTAATGCTAGCCATGTTACTTCTCAAGCATAATGGCTAGCCATATTAAAAACCATATTGTTTTTTAATTTAAATGAATAACTTGGACCATATCAGAGATTGTAATTGTTGATCTTTGGTATGTTTTTCCTTTGATAACATCAGTGTTTTAAATAATAACTGAATGCATTTGTATAGGGCATAGGTTCCTAGTTTTCTGCAGTCTGTAACACCTCCTTCTGTATTTGATCTGGGTCACTTTATTCATTGATGATACTTGCATGATTTCTGTATATATTTGAGTTTGTGACCCCTGGAAGAAGATTATTCTGACAATGATGACTAGTTGGACTAGTTCTTCTAATTCTAATACTACAGTTATTGTTCCTCCTCCTCCTTTACTATTACTATTGCTATCACTATTGTTGTTCTTTTATGGTTCTATCACCACTGTTACAATGTCATCGCCACCACCACAGCTACAATAGACTCAGTTATATAAGCATTTACATGAGTGTCAGAATGTATTCTAGGTTTCTTAGATGTTTTACTTGATTTACACCTAACAGCAGTTCTTTGAAGTATATACTATTATTATCACCATTTTACAACTGAGAGAATTGTGGCATAGAAATATTAAAACGCTTGACTAAGGTAACAGAGTTAATAAGTTCTAGAACTGGGATTCTAATCCAGGCAATCTAGCTAGACAACTCATTTCTGAGAACCCTTCCTGTGCTAAAGTTCTTTCTTTTCATTTAGTAGAACACTAATTTTTTAAAATCTAAGAGGTCTCTATAATTTTATATTTTGAATTTAAGTGTATCTAATGCCTTTGTTTTTATAAAATAATTTAAGACTCCTAAAAAAGAAAGGGTCAGAACATATGGCCTCCTTGATTTCTTACTTAATGTAGTGGGCACACATTGAACTGGTAAAAGATAGAGCCTGGTGACATTAGTGTACCATTATGATGAATGAAAATGTTCATATCGGTGTTGGAGATTCTGTTATGATTTGATGGCAAAGCAAATAAGGCAGCAGAACAGTGATTTATACTCAGTCTTTGATTAAAAGGTTTGTGTATAGAGGTGCTAAATAAATATTAAATAACACTACCAGATGTCCATGTAGACATTTAAAAATATAGAAATATGTAATTTTTAAATATAAAAAATATAGTTTTAAAATATAGACTTTACAGTATCTACTACTTATTATTCAGTGGATATAAATTTAGAATTGTTATACCTTTTTGGTGAATCGATTTTTTTTTCTTACCATTATGAATACCTCTCTTGTTGGTCTAGTACTGCTTCTTTCCCTTAAAATTCTCTTTGATAGTAGTATAGTTATACCTGCTCTCTTTTTCTTGATGTTTACATGATATATCATTTTCATCTTTTTTTACTGTTTTACTTTCAATCTTTTTATATATTTAAAATCAGTAGGTACTTATTTTTTATTTTTTTAAAGATTTTATTTATTTATTCATGAGAGACAGAGAGAGAGAAAGAGAGAGAGGCAGAAACACAGGCAGAGGGAGAACCAGGCTCCATGCAGGGAGCCTGACATGGGACTCAGTCCCGGGGACTCCAGGATCACACCCTGGGCTGAAGGAGGCGCTAAACCGCTGAGCTATCGGGGCTGCCCTATAGGTGTGTTTTTTTTTTTAATAAAGTGTTTTTTTTTTAATTTTTATTTATTTATGATAGTCAGAGAGAGAGAGAGAGGCAGAGACACAGGCAGAGGGAGAAGCAGGCTCTATGCACCAGGAGCCCGACGTGGGACTCGATCCCGGGTCCCCAGGATAGCGCCCTGGGCCAAAGGCAGGCGCTAAACCGCTGCGCCACCCAGGGATCCCCCTATAGGTGTTTTTTAAACCCAGTCTAATAATTTTTTGTCTTTTAATTGGAGTATTTGCTCCATTTATAGTTCATGTAGTTATTTACATATTTAGATTTAGATCTAATGTACTCTTTGTCTTTTATTCTCATTATTATTCTAACTTTCTCCCTTTATTAACTTGCTACTTATAGATTTATATATTCCTGTTTTAGTGACTGTCCTTGAGTTGGCAATGTACATCCATGACCTGTTAAGTATCATATTAATTTAACTTTCATGCTCCCTAGATAGGACTTTGGACACTTTAAGTCCACTTAACTTTTTTTATATTACTGTAACATATATTTCAATTTGCCGTGTTTTTTAGACCTTATAAAATATTATTATTGTATGGAAATATATTTATATGTATGTATATACACACATAGCTTTATAATACTCTCAGACATTATGATGGCAATTATGTGATGTGACTTTGGTGACTCAGAGATTATTAAAACTGCTGGGGCCAGTGGCAGTGACAGTGACAATGGGATATCAGGGATGATTCTATTATTGTTAACTCAAGAGACCAAAGATGAATTCTGAAAAAGATGCTGTATGCACTGCTCTGAATACATTTTCAGTGATTTTTATTTGGAAAAAAAAAGTGTTAAAATTGAGTACTAATAGGAAGATAACTTTGAATTAGAGAAATATCTTCTGAGAAATTATATTCATTCATTAATACTGTATTCTAGAAGACAAATGTTAAAATATTCTTTGTTAAAAATGAATTTTATGACCAAATAAGTTCAGTAAACAGAGTTAATAAAAATTAAACATACTCCCTTACCTCTAAATAGTTCAGTCTTTAATATGGTAATTAGTATGCATTTTAAATCTGATTAAATAAGGACTACAACATGCACCATTTTCCATAGTTCAACATTTGCATTATTAGAAAGTTAATTTATTTTCAACAGAACGTGAGATTATTGAAACTTAAAGTGAATAACAATAGTTGATATACTTTACTTTTTAATTTGACCTTTTATACTGAAATTAATTTCATTTATATTAAAACTAGGTCTTTAATAAATGATGTTTACTGAAATAGAAGCTCCTTTACATTGCTCTGTGCATTTATCTTTCCTTTATTCCCTTTTTTTAAAAGCAAAGACAGATTTTTTTTTTAAGGTCTTTAATTTTTTTTATTTATTTATTTATTTATTTATTTATTTATTTATTTATTTATTTTTATTCACGAGAGACACAGAGAGAGGCAGAGGGAGAAGCAGGCTCCATACAGGGAGCCTGATGTGGGACTCGATTCTGGGACTCCAGGATCACTCACGCCCTGGGCTGAAGGCAGGCACTAAACCGCTGAGCCACCCAGGTGCCCCTCCTTTTTTCCCCTTTATTGGTTATTCTATTTCAGAGATATTTTGGCATGCTTAATTTGGAAGTGCAAAATTATGAAGTTAGGTAATATTATATTTTAAAATAAAAATTTTTAATAGTACCAATTTTTGAGAGATTTAAAAAAATCATAAAAAGGTTGAGTTTACCTGACAAATCCGTGGTACTTTCCTTATCAAAAAAATAACAAATTTCAAAGGCTAATTAATGTGACTTTTTAAAAACTCTAAAGGTTTCTGTTCATGACTTTCCACATGGAGATCAAGCTGTTTCTCTGCTATATTATGGTATAGCTATTCTTTCTTTTTTTTTTTTTTTAAAGATTTTATTTATTTATTCACAAGAGACACAGAGAGAGAGAGGTAGAGACACAGGCAGAGGGAGAAGCAGGCCCCCTGAAGGGAGCCCAGTGTGGGACTCAATCCCGGGACTCCGGGATCACACCCTAAGCCAAAGGCAGATGCTCAACAGCTGAGCCACCCAGGGGTCCCTGGTATAGCTTTTCAAACTGAAAAAAAGTTAAACTTTTTTACCATTAGAATCCAAGTTCATATTAATGATACTGTTAAGACATTGTGCATGCAAAGTATTATATACTTGTTGTAATTTCCATTACATGAAAATCAGAAATAATGAATCATTTCTTCTAAAAATTTAATTGCTTTTTAAGTGACTACTTTTCTTCTAAACCTGAAGATAAAACAAATAGCATCTGATAGTTATATGATAGTTATATGGAGAACCATAGACATGATGTCATTTGAAAAGACTACTTTCAAAGCTGAGTTCTTTGTAGCTCATGTTACAAAGAGTGTGATTGGCAGAAACTCAGAATAAGAAGTGTATTGTTTTTAAAACAGGAAATGAGGATGCTGCCACTTTATTAGCATCTTTCTATTGTATCACCTCATGCTTATTTAGGAACAAAAAATTAAAAACCAAAATTTGATTACTTTAAGAACTAACCTGGATTCTCGTTTAGAAGGAGAATTTGACATCTCTTGACTCACTAGCTCTTTCTGATTCTGGAGAGGAAAAGTTACCTTTTGATAAGAATTCATTTTTGGCTTAGGATTGCTTGTATATTGTTTTGCTTGTTTAAATATCACAGAAATTATAATAGCTCACATGATTTAGATTGTACCACATTCTAATCCTACTTCCTTAATTGAACATTAACATCACAAAAATAAAGTACATGTCTGTAAGGAGAGGCATCATAGCTTGTTTTAATGGAAAAGATCAAGAATGAGCTGAGAGCTCATGTCTTATCTTCTCTTTATTATTGTGGGTAGGATACCTGTTTCTTACCTCTATGCCAGGCAGGGACTCAAGAAGCCATGTATCAATAATGTATGTGAAAGTATTTGCACTTCTTATTGATGTTACTCTTTTATTTAGAAATATGTGGATTTCAAAGAACTTTTTTTAGATACAATTTTGTTTTCCATACTTTTGTTCTCTGTATTCTAAAAGTTAATTGGGTTGATTTAGTGCTGTTTCTGCATTATCAAGCATAGTGCCTTGCTTGCAGTAGGGTTTATAACATTTGTTTATGAAGTGAATGTCTCCTTTGCAGTATAATTGAACATATTTGAGATGAACACAATAAATGCAGTTTAAATTGGATTATAATTTTTAGTTCATTTTACCTGCCATGTTGTTTGAGCACTCTTAGTAAAATGTTGACGCATTTGGACTTCTGTCATTATTATCTGGCATAGAATCAGGACTGCTTCAGAGTTTGTTTTAGTATCATCTTATTGCTAAACAAAGCCCAGCAGTTATGACTTTTATTTGGCACAATTTTCTACCTATTTCAGAAGGATAAAATATAATTTATACTAGTTGTTTTTCCCTAAGCTTCAAAACACTTATTTAAACATTGTGTTATATCCAAATTAGCCTAAAAGACTACATTCATTCTCTTTTCTTTGGCTGGTATGCCACTTACTCACAGATTCATTGACTATGATTGATTATAAACGGCCTGTGAGACCCACTTATGTGGATTGGTCATTTGTTAGAGTTTAAATGAGTCACAATTCCCTTAGCTATTGAACTTTACAATGTGTAATAAGGTGTTTTTAATGACTTTCACTGCAAAATACACTCCTTTTATCTGCAAGCCAGCCTGGTTTAAATCTCTGTTTTGTTGGACACTACCCTAAAGAAAACTTTTATCCCCCATTATACTTTTCTTTCCATGAAACCATATCCTAGAATATTTTAAAAGCCAGAGGGCAAACTAATTATGCCTCCATAAAATATTTTCACAAGAATAAAGAATTAACAATATTCTACATCACCCTTTTCACCAAAATCACCTTTTACGTTTTCTGCATTCCTAATGAATTTTAAAATCACCACAGACATCATCATGATAGTTGTGTTCTTGTCTGACTGTGAACTTCTAAAGAAAAGGGATAAATCCATGGTTTACTCCTCTTTGCTCTTCAGCATCAGCACAGTGCTTTGTATTTAATAGGTAGCCACAGTTTTTGTCAAAGTGAATTGTCCTAATACTTGTATAAAAGATTTATTAAAAGTCTTGCTAATGAGTGCTCCACAAAGGTCTTCAGTAGACTGTTACTGAAAACCAAAAAATTAAGAGCAGGAGCTGAGCTGTCACATAATTCTCAAGGGGTTGGGTAAAAGACCAGGTGTTAAAGCATTAGGACTTTCATTGGAAACTATTTTTTCAATTTGGAGAGAACTGCCTAAGTGGAGTTTTGTCTAAATATGCCTACCCTTTCAAAACAATATCAAAATTAGAGTTCGTAGGCTTACTGAAATAAAATTTTGTTCAGATCAAGGTCATTGAGTCTGCTAACTTTCTGGTCAAAAAGAGTAATGGGAAAGTGAACCAACATTGATTTTATGCTGCTCTGTGTGGGATGCTGTGCTAGGTGCCTTGCATAACTTATCTCATTTCATCTTGACCACAATCAATATCAGGCCTTCTAGCTCTCAATTCAAAAGAGAGGTTAAGTAATTTGTCCAAGATTACAAAACTAGTAGGAGAAACAGCCAAAATTTGAACTCACTTATGGCTGACAGCAAAGGCCATGCTATTTAATTACCCACTCTATGATTCAGGTTCTTTTAGTATTAATTAATACCTAGATTTGATTGTTAAATCTTAACTATTTTGTATAGGTGAGGTCGCAAGATTTAGTGTAAAGAATATTGAAGTAAAAGAGCTTTTTTGTCATTTATTATACTGGAAAGTAAACAATTATTAAGACATTTAAAATCCAGTTGGATGCACCCAAAGGATCAATCTGTAAAGAAGTCTGAGGTCAATATAAATCCTACCGATTTCTCTAACTTTGGCTTGGATAACCTCATGTTCCTGTGTCTGTGCAATTGGCAAATGGAAGTACCCAACTGATTCTGATTTTCTCTGTAAATGAATCCAGAGAGAGACTAAGAGCCTCCTCTATTCTTTTCTCTCCTTAGGCACTTTAGAGGAGGTTACTGTTGTTAATAATCAACATCACTGTTGAAGTGTCAGTTTAGAATAATGTAAGTTGATCTTTTGTCTACTGATTGCCTCATTAGGAGGAACTCATTCTTCCTCAGAAAAAAAACCCCAGGTCTTTCTTGTATTTACGTATTATCCAGAAATCTTTACTTCCCACAACTTATATTTTTTAAAAATTTTAGTTATCAAGAATAATTACTGGGGCACCTGTGTGGCTCAGTTGGTTAAGCATCTGACTCTTGGTAATGGTAAATATCCCTATGAAATGCAATAAAATACTGCTATTTTATTTAAATTTTCAAAAACTATTTAAAGAAAATATCCTAATAGTATTAATTCTAGTAATCCAAATATTTTAAAAAATATATTCCTGGAATTTTATCTAAGTGGAATTTGATAATAGATTTATGAAGAGATATAGTGGTAGTCTTCAGAAAATAAGATCTTGCCTGTTGAACAAATAGTTTGGATTTTGGGAAAGGATCTGCCAGGCTTCAGAGACATGAGAGTTGTTAGGATGAACAATGAACCTTCATATCCCTGGGCGCTTTCAAAATTTGGACAAAGCTGCTGTGCTCTAAAGATTCTTTTAGTACTTATTTGGGTCAGTAAATGTTATTAAATGCTCACAAAGCCCTTTCTTTAGTAAATTCTCAAATTTGCAGCCTGATTTTAAGTAACACAACAATAAACATTAAAGAATGAGGTAGAAAAATATAATAATAATCACTAATAAATACTAATAGACACCAGTGTTTATTTGTGTGGATATATGAACAAATAAGAGAGAAAATCAATCTTATTTACCTAACAGATTTTGTTGATGTGGAAGAAAATTTGATTTTTCCATGAAGCAATTTATTTTTCATAAAAGAAGGAAGCTTCGATCATAACTTTTAGCTTTATGGTTTTAGGTTCATCAGTAATAAAAATTTAAACCAAGAATTTTCTCAAGAATTGTAAAGGTTTTTAAGAGACTGAATTTTTGAAGACTAAGGAACGAGGTAAAATAGTTTTAACTTTTCCTTTAAATGGTTAGTTGCTAGGAGACCACAAATAGGTGCTAGTGATTCCAGGATTCAGGCAGCTCTCAAGTAGGCTTGTATCTCTTTAGAAAAGATGTTTAATCCTGTTCACACCAGACTATGTCATTAAGAACTAAATGCCTGATGATTCTGTTCTCATAGCATTTTAAATTTTGTTGAGGAAAATAGAAATGATTGGAGGGTAGAAGAAAATGTCTTAGGAAGCATCAAATTAATTTATTTATGCCAACATTTGTTAAATGCCTTTTGGGTGTTGGGCCTGTCATCTCACTCCAGGGAAGCTACATTAAATAATATGTTGTCTCTGCCTTTTAGGAGTTCCCTCTGTAGTTGTGGAAAGAAATATCTAAACAATTAATTATAATGCAAAATCACAAGTATAGGATTAGTATATGGTAAGAGAATGAGTGATTAATAAATGGATGTTTATAACAACACTGTGTAGAAAGTCTGCAAAAGTAAAGAGGAAGGAATGATTGTCTTCAGCAATAGTTTAATTTGTTGATGTTTGAACTGTAAATTGAAGAGTGAGTAGTAGAGCTAAAGAGTAAGTAGGTTAAGAAGGCAGCACAGAACATTCCAAGTAGAGAAAGCAACTTATGCAAAGTCATGAAGGCTTTTTAGAAAAAAAATGAAAGCATAGGGCGTCTTCAAGGAAGACAGATAAGTTGTATGTGACTGACTCAGTGTGTGTATGGGAGAATGAGGAGAAGCTGGATGGAAAGCCCAGGCTTTCTAGAATATAAGCGGACTGACAGAAAGGTCACTGACTTTAGTGTGGAAGATGGACCAGAAGGAGGAAACCCAGAAAGTGGAGATGAATTAAAATGGTGTTGAATTAAAATGATAGAAAATACTGTCCTCTGAGATGGAATGGGGAAGAGGGGAGACTGAGAGCTATTGGGGTACAGAATTGACAGAACTTGGTGAGTTATTCCACATGGATGGGAGCATTCTCACTTTTAGATTACTGTCTCAAACTAGAAGATTGATGGTAAGGCTAGTCATCAAAATGAATGATTTAAAAATTTCATATTTGAATTTGTGCTTTAGGATTCTCAGATAAAAAAATGTCCCAGAAACAGTTGGAACTGTGTGTTCAGAGCTAAGGAAGCACACAAGAGTAGGTTTTGTACCCTGTGTCGGTGACAGCAGAAGCTGGGAAAAGTGGGGAAAACGGGGAGCCAGCATGGGATCCTGAGAGTTGTGAAACTTGTCATCTAAGGCACTGTCAGGAAGAATAAGGGTTAGTTTTGAGGTGTTTCTGAGAACCCAAAATAAGTAATATAGGTGTATGAAAAACAATTTTTATACTTGACATCTGTGTGTCCACAAGACCTTAAGAGAGTGCTTCATTTATTAAAAATTCAGTAAAACAAAGTAAATAACTTAAGAAAATAAAAATTTGAGTTGTAAGATTTTCAGGTTAATGCATTTGTTCAGTCATTTCATTCATATTTTAAAATATAAAAAGCACAACATAATTTTACACAAGTCTATTTCTTTAGTAATGAATAAAATGGGTGGGTGAATTAATTTTGTTCAAAAGAATAATACTTTTCCAGTCCTGGTTCACTGATACTTTTTTTCTTCTCACCTCAGAAGAAAAGTCTCTTTCAAATGTGCCATATACTCTAAGATAAAGTTTTCAACTTTCCACTGGACCCATAGTAAGAATATATTTCATTTCAGTTAAGTATACATGTTTCTATTTGTATGTAAAGCTGACACACACATTTCATGAGATGCTACTTGTCCTATTGCATCTCATGAACTCTGATATTCCCTAAGACATTTTAGTTTTTAAAATCCAGAGATTGTACTACTAGGTGTTTACTCAAAGGGTATAAAGAATACTGATTTGAAGAGGCATTTGCACCCTGAGGTTTACAGCAGCTTTATCACAATAGCCAAATTATCAAAGAGCCCAAATGTGTATATGTATTTATATGTGTGTGTGTTTATATATGTATTGTGTGTGTGTGTGTACACACAGTAGCAATCAGCACTTGCTACTTCAGCATTCTCATCACCTTGGCCCGTTTGCTTACACTTAATCCTCTTGTCCAAAAATCAGTTTCTTTGGTAATAGCCAACACTTCTATAACAGTTAATGCGCCAGCCAAAATACTTTACAAATACTCACATGTTTAACTTAGAACAACAGTATAAAGTAGGTACTATTATTATCCATAGTGAGATTCAGTAGCTTGCTCAAGATTATACAGATAATAAGCAGGGAAACCTGCTTTCAAATCCAGATATCATATATAATTCACTCTTAAACTAATTTCTATAATATCACATTGCTCTTTATATATTTCAACAAAGATATATTTACACTCTCCTCTCCTGATATATCTTTTTTAAAAATTTTTATTTATTTATGATAGTCACACAGAGAGAGAGAGAGAGGCAGAGACATAGGCAGAGGAGAAGCAGGCTCCATGCACCAGGAGCCCAACGTGGGATTCAATCGCGGGTCTCCAGGATCGCGCCCTGGGCCAAAGGCAGGCGCTAAACCGCTGCGCTACCCAGGGATCCCTCTCCTGATATATCTTTAGCATTCAGAATCATACTTGTCTTTAAACACTGAGATGTAATATAATAGTCTAGAAGTAGCAGTTGTTGGTAAGTGGTCTACCTATATGCTTGTCTTACTTCAAGGAATAAGGATGATGTCTTAATGAATGTAGTGTCATTAAGTTTATTTTACAATGATAAGGAGATTGGTTGAAAGCCCAACAAAAATGAAAATATATTCAGGAGTATATTGGTTTGCTAGGGCTGCCATAATAAAATAACTCAGGCTTAAGTGATGGAAATCTATTTTCTTACAATTCTTGAGGCTAGAAATCCAAGATCAGGGTGTTGGCAGGTATAGTTTTCATGAGATCTCTCTCTCGGCTTGCAGATGGTTGCCTTCTTGCTGTGTCCTCACGTGGCCTTTTATTTTTGAATGCACATTCTGGGTATCTCTCTTTTTTATAAGTATACCAATCATATGGGAATAAGGCCCACTTAATATAACATCAGTAAACCTTAATTTCCTCTGAAAGACCCTATTAGGTATAGTCGTATTTTGAGGCATATTGAGGGTTAGGACTTTATTATGTGAATGTTTGGGGGGACACAATTCAGTGTTTAGCAAGGAGTTTCTTAACTATGAAAAGGGCAGTCAGTTGTACACAGTTACCCTGGAAAGGATTGTGGATCAATTTAAAGAAAATGAGAACTAGAAAAGGTATCGACAGAGTATTGATCCTGAATACTGACATCAGCAGGATAAAGGAGGCAATAGGTTAGGAAATTGGAAGCACATTTTAATGCTGTGTAGGAAGGAAGGACAAGATAGAAAAATGTGCTAGATTTGTTGACCTAATACTAGCCTCCTTAGATATAAGCAGAAAGTTCATGTTCAGGGCCCTGAATAGCTTACATCTTTGCTGTGTGCCTGTCACTGACAAAGTCTAAATTAATAGGGGAATAAGCAATAGTGGGGAGGTAACAGAGTCTTAGAGCATCTCTTTTTGAGATAATGTGCAAAGTTAAAATGTATTTACAATTGAAGGGGTATTATTAAAGATGTAATTTTTCTGTAATTCCAAGAACTGTACTATTTTATAATGGTAAATGTAGTGAATATAATTCCTCATTATGTACTCAAAGTGTTAGTGATTTCTTCCTTATATGGATCACACTTTCCTATTCTACATGTTTAGTAATTTTTTTTTATTATACATTGGGGATTATGGTTTCTATGTTGTCTAGAGTCTGGAATCTGTTGTCTTCCTTTAAAGAATGTTGAATTTTGTTCTGGAAGATAGTTAACATACTGGCAAATGAACTTGATCCTTTTCTTTTTCAAGCTTGAATGGGGGTGGATCTAGACCTTTTAGGGGTGTCATCTGAATGCTTAGTGTTTTCAGTGTGGTATTTTACTCCACCACTTAGATGTCCTGAATCTCCTAGCATATGTGACGTATGGAATTTCTGTTCAGGCCTCAGTTCTGGCTCCTCAGTAGCTATTTTCTACTTGACCATACAGTTTTGTTCTGTACAATGCAACTTATTATTCATCTAATAATTTAAGATTACCCCTTTTGGGGTTCATGTGGGCTTGCAGTTTTCTCTTTTCCAGTATCTTGTTCTGCAGATTACAACTATTTCAGCAACACCAAACTCCAATTTCTGCTTGTTAAGTTGAGTGAAATCATTGTGTGTACTGAGGTCCAGAGAATGCAGCCAGTCAGAAAGACAGAGTGATCCTGAGCTTGCCTGTAGTATTTCCTTTCTTTCCAAAAGTGTAGTCTTGACTGTTGTCCAATGTTGAAAACCAGTAATCTTTTCTTGAGAAATTGGAAACATCTTTAACTTGAGTTTTGATAAAACTTAAATTCAGCTTTGTAGAGGTTTTTTTTTTTTTTTCTGAGTTCAGTTTTATGTATTCATACTAACATTACTACTGTTTTGAAGAAGTTAAACATGGCTATATATTAGCAACATATCAAAGATAAATAACACCAGCGTGAAACAGGAATGTAAAATACTTTATAAAAGCCCCATCCTGAGAAAGAGCAACATGTTAAAATCACTTGTGTTGAGAAAAGTGTTCTGAGAATGGTTCTGTTAAAGAAAGTTTGTTTTCTTAGCTTTTGATGTCCTCGGGTAACAAAATCAACATTCTTCTGTATTTAATGAAAATAGGTTTGGAAATAGCAACAGGTGTTTCAGTAATAAAAAACTATCCATGGCTTAAATCATTAGGGTGCCCTATATTCTTTATTATAATTACTGAAACAGATTTTGAAATTAATCTGTTGTTGTATAGACTTGAAGAAGGAGGTCGAGGAAGTGGCCTTATTGATCTTTAGACTCGTCATGTGTAGCATAACGATTTAGAGTTAGTAGATTTTAAAATAATTTATTGTCTAAAATCAAAACAGAAACATGTAGATACTAGAAACCTAGGAATATCATTTTTATTGTCATCTTGTCATCATAGAAGTAGCACATTAATACATTTAAAGTAACTGAGAAGTTAGTGACAAATTGCTTTTTGAATAATTGTATAAGATTTTTTCATGTCTGTAAATGTGTTTATTTAAATTTCCAATTTAACTTTCCAATTTTAAAATGTTCATTTGATATCTGCATTTAAGAGGAATAATTGTTTATCTAAAAAATGAACAAGGATGAAGTAAATAATCATCTGAAAGATATTTTAAAATATTTCATTTGATCAGATTAGAAAAAAATGTAAATTAATTTTAGATAACAGTTTGATAAAAATTTCCTTTTTCTGTCCCTCCTTTTCTCTTTCTCTTCTCTTCATCTTTTCTCTTTTCTTTCCTATCTGCTTTTTCTATTAAAAAAATTAGATCTAATATTATTGTGTATTATTGTGATCTAAAGAAGAAAATTTGAGACCAAGTCTCTCAAAATAGTGAGATAGTTATTAGTTATCTGGTTAACTCTGGCAGAGGTTCCAGTTACTTTTCTGAGAGATGGCATTTGCATTTGCCAGATTATATGGATAATTGCCTCTGAGTCCTCATTTTCTATATCTGTAAGATGTATTCAAACCATCCTTTTGACCAACCTTGATCATTTATGATTGAATTGCTTACGTTTCCTTGCTTGTGCTCTTTCTACTTCCCTAAATTTAGCATTCCAGACAGTCGTTTGAGAGTCATGGTGGACTTGATATCTAACTCACTGATAGCCAAGGTCTAGCTCCTGAAGGATTATATTTAATGTTATTGTTACATAAATTTTGGCAACATGCACCATGAAACCACTTGAAATAAGAAAAAAATGTAAACCTTCCAGAATTTTTAATTGCCATCTAAACCTTTTTTAAAATATACCAAATGCTAAAGGGAAGTGATATTTTAAATCAATATATTTTCCATTTAATTGTGTCTGGATTATTATCCCTCTATAGGTAGAGATTGTATCTATTTTTTTTCAAAGGTAGTTTTATAATATTTTATTAAGTATTTGACATCAGAGATGATATCCAGAAGAATGTAGGTATCCTTTTTTTTTTTTTTTTATTGAATCGGTTATGTGAATCAGAAGGTTAAGCAAAAATTTTGTGCTGATTCCACTTTAAGAAAATAACATCAGCTTTTACTCAAATGATTTATGAACTCATTAAATTTATCTTTTTCCTCTGCAATTCAAATTGGTCAAATAAATCCAATGGCAATTATGTAGACAGTGAGTTTAAAGCACTTTGCAAAGGTGTGACCTACAGAAAGTGTGTTATTGTCTGTTGAATACTGATTCTTGAAGGTCCCTGTTTCTTTCACTCTTACGTTTCTGTATTTTTTTAATCAAGTTATTTATCCTAGTTTCTTCCCATTTTTTTCCCTTCATTTTTGGCCTTAGGAATAATGCTTCTCACTTTTATTTTAGAGCATTTGTAAATTTTTATTTTCCGTGTGTGTGTGTGTGTGTGTGTGTGTGTGTGTAGGTATAGGTCTGTTTATCTGTCTATATGAACAGTAACACATGTACAGACTTTTTTCCTGCTTCTGTATTTTCCCAGCTGTGTTATGAAAACTTCTCCTTTGTAACTTGTTTTTTGGCTAAGATGTCTGGTAACCGTTATTATGTTATTTTTGCTCAGGTTTGTATTTAACTATAGAAGTTTTGCTGTCTTTTAGATTTTATTTTACTTATAAAATCTTCAGTATTTTCCTTGCTGCTATTTTCATTGAGAAATTATATTTTAAATATCTATAATATACTCAGTAATAGGATGGACCATTTTTTGAAATGTCAGTTTATTGTGGAATAATTATAAATATCAAAATGTGGGGATATATATAGCAACTTCTTTATTGGAAAGATTTTTTTGTATCAGTTTTATCTATTTTCATTTATTTATTTTAAAAATTTTATTTATTCGAGAGAGAGAGAAAGTAAATGAGAGTGTGAGAGAGAGCATGAGGTGGGGGAGGAACAGAGGGAGAAGCAAGCTCCCCACTGAGCAGGGAGCCCAAAGTGGAGCTGGGTCCCAGGACCCCAGGATCATGATGGGAACTGAAGGTAGTTGCTTAACCAACTGAGCCATCCAGGTGCTACTCTTTTTTCATTTTATACAAAATTATAATGCCTAAAAAATTCTAGTTGTTTATAGTAGCAGATTGTCCATTTTAATTCATGTCTAAGCATTCCAGTAAAAGCCTATGTGAAAAATCTTATTTTATGAAGTTAAGAGGGAGTAAGATGTATAACTAACTCTTTGAGGCCTGCTATGCTATGATATCCCCACTTACCATTTCATGATTAAAATACCTTAAAATTGAAATTTGTACTTACTGGTCATTTATGAATTGTAGTGGCCTATAATCCACACATATATTTATGCAGATACATACTTAGTTGAACCTTACTTATCTGTATTTTAAAATATAAATTTTGCCAGGGATGAAGAAACTTATATTTTTACATAGTTCTGCCACTTGCCTGCTATTCCACTTAACAAGTGTGTGATCACTGGTAATGGATGAAATCAAGTCTGACAAGAGTTAATATCATTAGGAAAATCTTATGAACACATATGGGTAACGTTAAGATGTGGGGCCGTTGACAAATAATGGCCCAGATAAGGTGATATCTTCATCTAAGAAAGAAAACAATGCCAAATTAATTGGGAGAAATCTGATAAGGAAGCATTAGAGGAACTGATGCGTCTTTCACGTAAGATTGAAATGATGACATTAAGCTGGGAAAGCTATCCAGTCAAATCTTTCTAAAGTGATGAGGTTATTGAAGGCCTTAAGTAATTTTTTTTTTAAAATATAATTTCTACAAAAGTGTATACTGTGGTACTGTGGTTGTCATGAAATATTTAGACATGAGTGTTATCATTCTACATAATTATATACATTATGCATTACTCTATAGAATGGGGAACTTAAGGAATGTTCAAGGGTAGTTTTTTTTTTTTTTTTCAAGGGTTGTTTTGATTAATTGTGATTGTTTGCCATATGTACTGACTTTACAATAGGCTTCAACCCCACCATGGTCACCCTAGGAGACCCAGAACAATTTTCCGTACTTCATTTTTTCTAAATCTGTCACCAATATTGCAGTTATTGTATTAGTAAAAGATGCTGTGGCAGCACAAAGGAGGGACAGCTAACCACGACATTTGAGACTTCTGACACAGTGAAGCCTTTACTGAGATAACAAGGAAGGATGAGAGTCAGACAGTTGAATGGTAGGCAGTAGAACATTATATCTGGAAGAAATTCATGTGTGCAAAGTCCAAGAGGAGAGAGAGAGAGAGAGAGAGAGAGAGAATGAATGATATATCAGACAAAATTTAGTAAGACTGTAAATGTAAATTGAATCCAGAAAAGAAATCTATTCAAGTGCATTAGTGAATTTTACCTTTGTCTTCAAGGCAGTGAATAAGGACAAGAATCAATCAGATTTGAGGTTTTAGAAAAATTCTCCTGGACGTTTTCTAAGGAATGAATTGTAACTGTTTTAGCTATTTATAAACTATAGCAGTAATCTAGGGAAGGGATTATGGAAATACTGTGGTTGTAGAGAATTATTGGAAAGCTTAAGAGCCTTTTAGGGGTTGCTGATTGGATGTGCAAGATGAAGTTTTGGGAGGCATCAAGAACAATTTGCAGTTTGGCTTTTGGCATATGGGATAGTGGCATTACAAAGGCTTTGTCCTGATTGCTGTAAGACAGGCTGCTGAAAATGAGAAGGTAACACATTGCCAACAGGGATTGTTAATGGTGATTCTGACTCCTACCTAACAAGCTTCATGAATAGAAAATATAACATAAGGGGTATACATTCATAATAAGCTATAATAAATTTCCTAGTGTTATTCTCTTTGTCAAGTCAATGCTTAAATTATTTTGCTGTTGTCTAATTTTGAATATTAGGGCAAAAGAATATATAATTATTTGTTTTAGAATAAAAACTTTACAGGGTTTTTATTGAAAAATAAAATAAAAATCTATAAACAAAAATAGCTTAATTTGCTCACTAAAAACAAAAGTGTAATGTAAAAAAAAGCATGTGAGTGTTTGGTGATAAAATTTCTGAAGAAAATCTTTCTCATTTGGGTAAGACATTTAACCCAATACTTAGTAAACGCCTAAGAATGGCTATAGAGTGCATTTAGTTTTTCTTCTGAAGTTCAGATAATACAAGAAAACCATTTTTAAAAGCATAACGAATTTTAGAATCAGGGCTCTTTTTTTTGCTTTTTATTATTTTTTTTTTTTTAGTATTATTGGTGTGCAATATTATATTAGTTTCGGGTGTACAACACAGTGATTTGACAAGTACATACATTCTGCTGTGCTCACCACAAGTGCAGCTACCATCTGTCCCCATACAACGCTATTGATTGTATTACTTACACTGTGCTATTTATTCTCGTGACTTATTTATTCCTTACTGGAAGCCTGTATCTTCCTCTCCCCTTCACCCATTTTGCCCAGCTTCCACTCACCTCCCCTCGGGCAACTGTTCTCTGTCTTTATAGATTTCATTCTGCTTCTTGTTTATTCATTTGTTGTTCTTGTTGCCGTGCAAAAGCTTTTTATTTTGATTTAGCCCAAATAGTCTATTTTTGCTTTTGTTTCCCTTACCTTAGGAGATGTATCTAGAAAAATGTTGCTATGGCTAATGTCAGAGAAATTACTGCCTGTGTTCTCCTCTAGGATTTTTGTGGTTTCAGGTCTCACATCTAGGTCTTTAATCTATTTTATTTTTGTGTATGATGTTAAAAGTGGTCCAGTTTCATTCTTTTATGTGTAGCTATCCAGTTTTCCCAGCACCATTTATTTCAGGACATTTTTTTATACCAGAAATAATTATTTGGTCTCACTTCTCCACACCTAATTTTATAGATTAAAATAAAAACCCTTGCAGAATTGCCTAGAGTCATTTGTCAGGGATTAATAGTAAGGTTTAGGATCCTTCTGCAGTATTTTATTAGCTCAGTATAAACATTATCTTAGTTATTTGACTAGTTGGCAGAGAATTTCTTTTTTAATCCTTAGTAAAAGTATTGCCTTAATCACATTTGGTTTGAAGGCTAGTTGAGACACATCTAGCATCACAGATCTTTTTGAAAATCTTTCCACAGTTTTCAAGGGAAGCCTCTGAAATTTAGCCTCTTTATATAGGCTATTTGCCTCTTTATAGAACCACTAGAACTGGCTAAATTACATCACAAAGGCATTAATCTTATTATAAAGAAGTGTTTAGAAGTGCAAGTAGAGTAAAACTTTTTCTTAATGTATCAAAATTATTCCAAAATTTTCTAAGATTAAACAGATATTGGCAATATGAAGTGGCACAGTACATTATGTCACATAAACCTTGTCAAGCCCCTTTTAACCCTGTTAATATGTAAAGTGGGGGTCTATGTTTTAGATTAGTGATTCTTATCTACCCCTTTCAGCATCTAATTATGCAGCACTTCATTTTTGCCACTTTCATCCTATTCTGATTTTGACTTGCTAGTTAAGCTAGTGCTTTGTCCTAGTTATAACCATTTAATCTAGAATCACTGTAGATGAGATACTGGTAATACATTATTTAAAATGAAACAAAATTGAAAGATTCCTTATATTATTTATTTAAAACAGGTTTATGTTTCATTTGTTGTCTGTTTTTTTTTCATTCATACTAGTTCAATGAAATCCTAAGCTCTGTAAAAAAATTGAGGTTTTATTAAAAGTTGACCCAAATTTTTAAAAAACTGAAAATTTTGAAAACCTTTCAATCTCTATGAGGAAAATGCAAAAAAAAAAAGAATGCCTTACACTGACAGAAAACCATACCTGACTCTTTGTACAACAAAGAAAGCTTTATGTTGAGTCCAAACATTTCATGACATAGGTCACAGACAGAGGCCACTTTACAAAGCTGGTGAAAGCTGAAAAATTGTAGTTTTGTTTTCTGAAAACTCATTAACCATTAAAATTGCTTTCCAGTGTTTGTTATTTTTAACTACAAATGATATAAATTGAAGGCTAATGTTGTTCTTTCATAAACTGCTTTTCCTCACTGGTATTTTTCTTACTGTTAACTGGACTGGCAGCAGCAAGCATAGCTAATCAGTAGTATAGTATGTTACATAGATTCAAAATAATTTTTAAGAAGTTATTAGTATTTAAGCATTTATATCAATCAACTAATATTCACTGATGGGTTACTATTATGTTTAGAGGCCCAGCTAGTCTGTCTTGTACTAATAGTAAAGAAGACAAACTTAGCCCCTGCCTTCATGAAGCTTATAAATACTAGATAAATTATTACAGTGTGGTGATATCTACCAAGGATGTTGTGGGGCCATATGCAGGACTGTCCAAAAAGGTGATAGTATAGTTTCGATTTAGAAATGCTATTTGAGTTCACTCTTAAAGATCCTAATATTTGATTTTAAAACTCAGTCTTGCGACACCTGGGTGGCTCAGCGGTTGAGCGCTTGCCTTCAGCCCAGGGCTTGAGCCCAGAGTCCTG
The DNA here is from genome assembly GCF_003254725.2 of Canis lupus dingo. NCBI lineage: Eukaryota > Metazoa > Chordata > Mammalia > Carnivora > Canidae > Canis > Canis lupus. The sequence goes on along the minus strand of NC_064245.1, from coordinate 24,326,553 downwards.
GGATCGAGTCCTACATTGTGCTCCCTGCATGGAGCCTGCTTCTCCCTCTGCCTATGTCTCTGCCTCTCTTTCTCTGTGCCTCTCATGAATAAATAAATAAAAATAAAACCCAGCCTTTTCTTGTCAGTTTACTCAGAGTGAGCTAACCTTTTAATTTTCTCTTATGGGAAATCTGCTTCACAGCCATCTGATACTGATGATTATCCTTTCAAAAGAAATATCCATATAAGAAGAAAGGTAATATAAGAAATCAAGTTAACAATTAGTGCTTAATAATGGAAAAGAAAAATTGAAGGTTCACAGATTAATTTGGAAAAAAATAATAAAAGATTGGAAAGCTGCACCTACTTTAGAACTTTCAAATTAGTTCCTTTATAATTGCTTATGTGACTTATGGTTTTCTTGCAAATAGTACTGTCCTGCTCTACTCAACTGTAAACTCTGAGTATCTGGTGGTAGTGTCTTCAGGGTAGTCCTTGACACATAGAAAACACTTAATATTTATTGAATAAGTGAAGGAATGAATGAATCTTTAAGGTTTGACTTCATTTGGTGTTAAATTTTTTAAAAATATTTTTTAAAACTCACATTGTTTTGTAGGTATAGACTAATACTTAATATATTCAAAAAAATTTTAAATGCTGTGAATACTTTTACATTCTGTACTTTAGTGGCTCATCCTGCCTCTGACATTGAGAGTATTGATTTCCAAAGATGACCTCTTAAGTTCCCTAATGTCAATAGGTATTTGTCATTAAGTCTTACTTCCAGCTGGGCTGATTAATAGAGGAGGCTGACTTTTGGAAAAGTATATAGATACAGATATAGATATAGATATAGATATAGATATAGATATAGATATAGATATAGATAGATACACACACTCTCTTTTAAGTGTTTAGTGTGATGTTAATTATCAGTCTGCTTGGTGATTGCTGATTTAATAAGTTAAACCATTGACCTTTTGTGTAAGGTGGTCATTATTTATTCAGATTAGATTGTGAAAACTGGGTAACAGCTGATTACAGATTTGAAAAAGGGCTCTTTGATGAATGGTGAGGGAAAATAATGTTTGCTTGTTTGGTCAGATTAGAAATTTCCTACCTCTAGATAGGCCACTTTAAGATACCGCTCATTGAAGTATGGTGTGACCTACCTTATCTCAGCCTCTTTTTTGCTTATCTTTATACCTGTCAGTAAGACAAACTACAGAACCTGAAGGAGCCCAAGTCATTGGTGCATTTTTTTTCCCTGGTAAAAGAAATAGTGGGGTTTTTTGTTTTTTGCTTTTGTTTTTTGCAGTTTCGGATTTATTTAGGGAAGTATCTTAAGGTTTGGATTTTGGGTTTTCCTCTAAATTTTTTTTTATCTTTTGAAATAAAACTTAATGACTTGCTGAATGTAAACAGCTAAGACACATTTGTGAAATGAATAAATGATTAAAATAGTGGAAAACAGCCATAGCAGATGAGCTACTGTATATTAACAACAGATAATAGTTCCATGACAGTTGGGTTCTTTTGAATTTAGAAAACCATGAATCCCTCTTACTTTGAGGGATTTTTAAAAATTGTTTTACTTTAATGTCTGTATTAAGCTGTAGATGACAGCCTAGAAGTTCTTCAAATTAATCTAAATTCCTCTCAACTTGTAAGAGAATGGTCTAGTTTCATTCTTCTGCACGTGGCTGTCCAATTTTCCCAGCACCATTTATTGAAGAGACTGTCCTTTTTCCTTGCTTTGTCGAATATTAGTTGACCATAGAGTTGAGGGCGCATTTCTGGGTTCTCTATTCTGGTCCATTGCAGATCCGGATCTTCTGATTCTACTTTTCTCCACATCCCATCTATAGGGCCATAAATAAATAAAATTTGATTTAAAAAATAAAATATACATTTGAAAAAGGAAGTTGAAGTCTTCGTATTTCATATTTCTCATTATAACCCTGTTGGGTAATATATTAAGGATATTTCAAAGTATAGGGCATAGCCTCTAGCTGAAGGGTGTTCATAGTTCTTGATCTAATAAAAGAGATAAGAGATACACGTAAAAAGAGAATAGTACAATAATATAGTATTTGTGAAGTGACTGGTTCAACCTGTAAAAACCTTCCAGAGAAAGGAGAGGTTGCTGTAGTTTGGAGTTGCTAGGGCTAATCAAGATGACTGAAGTAGGCTGTGCTGGAAGGGAGGGAGCACATAGTTGAGCCAGCATTTTACCAGGTACTTTAACTCATGAGATTTATGCAGATTGCTGGCAGTTTAGCCAACAGTGTCATTTTGTCTGGACATTGAGACACTGAGAGTACTCCGGGAAGCCAGCATTGCCTCTCATGTCTGAAGCACCACTGCCAAACTCCTGCAGTTCTTCTGTCAGATGAGAAGAAGTGTGGCTTTCTGTGGAGCCACCTTTCACAATAACAAGGCTTGTGTAAAGATTCCCCATTTTCTAGGTTCAGTGAACTAAATGGGAACTTGAAATTCATCCCACAGCTCTGCACATTGGTGAATCAGCTGTAGTAAGTTCATTGGCAATAGCTTTTTCTTCTCTTTCGTTTTCTTTAAAAAAAAAAAAAAATCCTGGAAATGGTGAAAGACACATTGTCATGACAGAGACTGATCATAATAGTAAAAACTGAGAATTCTGGAGGTGAAATCTCAGGGAAAAACAACACGGTCAATATTGAATTCATAATCTTCTGCCTAGATTAGAAAGGTTGCAAATTTATTTAGCATATCTCTTTTTTCTCTCCCCTCCTTCCTTGCAAACAGACCTCAGTGGATTGTAGTCTCTTAATAAAATGGTGAAGAGATATCTCTGAAATATTTTAGTTAATTTGTATATCTGGAATGCATTTAATTTCACTCATAAGAGCCCATATGCAATGTTCATCATGCTTATTTTCATGCCTTGTGTTCACTAAGAGACACATTTTTGTCACTTAGTATACCAATTAATAAATTGTCTATTATTCATTGATACACAAACAACAAAAGTGCCTCTAGTATCCCCCTCAGGAGTATGGACTTTATTTTTAGAATCTCAACAATCTGATCCTAGGCGGGGTATTTATTTTTTATTTTTTAAATTTAAATTCAATTTGGTTAACATGTAGTGTATTATTAGTTTCAGTGTAGAATTGTGTGATCAGTTGCTTACAACACACAGTGCTCATTACATCAGATGCCCTACTCCACGCCCATCACCCCATTAGCCCATCCCTCCAATCCACCTCTCCTCCAGCAATCCTCAGTTTCCTATAGTTAAGAATCTCTTAATGGTTTGCCTCACTTTCTATTCATCTTGTTTTATTTTTCCTTCCCTTTCCCTACGTTCATCTGTTCTGTTTCTTATATCCCACATATGAGTGAAATCATGTGGTATTTGTATTTCTCTCACTGACTTATTTCACTTAGCATAATACTCTTTAGCCCCATCTACATTTTTGCAAATGGCAAGATTTTATTCATTTTGATGGCTAAATAATAATCCATTGTACAAATATACCACATCTTCTTTATCCATTCACCTGTTCATGGACATCTGGGCTCTTTCCATATTTTGGCTGCTATAAATGTTGGGGTGCATGTGCTGAATGACCATTTTTGTATTCTTTGGATAAATACCAAGCAGTGCAATTACTGGATCATAAGGTAGTTCTATTTTTAACTTTTTGAGGAAACTCCATACTGTTTTCCAGAGTGGCCGCACCAGTTTGCATTCCCACCAACAATGTAAGAGCGTTCTTTCTCTGTATCCTTGCCAACATCTGTTGCTTCCTATGTTTGTTAATTTTAGCCATTCTGACCAGTGTGAGGTAGTATCTTATTGTGATTTTTATTTGTATTTCCCTGTTGCCGAGTGATCTTGAGCAAAATTTTCATGTGTCTGTTGGCCATTTGTATATCTTCTTTGGAGAAATATCTGTTCATGTTTTCTGCCCATTTCTTGACTGGATTTTTTGATTTTTGGATGTTTGATAAGTTCTTTATATTGATTTTGGAAACTAGCCCTTTACCTGATAAGTCATTTGTGAATAACTTATCCCGTTCTTTAGGTTGCCTCTTAGTTTTGTTGATTGATTCCTTTGTTGCACAGAGGCTTTTTATCTGGATGAAGTTTCAATAGTTCATTTTTGCCTTTGTTTCCCTTGCCTCCAGCGACATGTCTAATATGATGTTGCTATAGCTAGAGTCAAAGAGGTTGCTGCCTGTGTTCTCCTCTAGGATTTTGATGGTTTCCTTTCTCACATTTAGGTCTTTTTTGAGTTTTGAGTTTTTCGTTTTGAGTTTATTTTGGGGGTATGGTGTAAGAAAGTGGTCTAGTTTCATTTTTCTGCATGTGGCTATCCAATTTTTCCAACACCACTTGTTGAAGAGACTGTCCTTTTTTTCCATTGGGTATTCTTTACTGCTTTGTCAAAGATTAGCTGACTATAAGCATTTGACAAAATACAGCATTCTTTCTTAATTAAAACCCTTCACCATGTAGGGAGAGAGTAAACATAACCTCAACATCATAAAAGCCATATATGAAAGATTCATAGTGAATATTATCCTCATTGGGAAGAACTGAGAGCTTTTCCCTAAGGTCAGGAATATGACAGGAGATGTCCACTCTCACCACTCTTGTCCAACATACTCCTGGAAGTCCTAGCCTCAGCAATCAGATAACAAATAGAAATAAAAGGCATCCAAATCAGCAAAAAAGTAGAAAACTTTCAGTCTTAGCAGATGACACGATACTATATATAGAAAATCCAAAAGACTCCACCAAAAAATTGCTAGAATTGATAACAGGAATTCAGCAAGGTCACAGGATATAAAATCACACAGATGTGATTTGCATTCATATAGACTAACATTGAAACAGTAAAAAGAGAAATCAAGGAATTGATCCCATTTATAATTGCACCAAAAACCATAAGATAACTAGAAATAAGCTTAACCAAAGAGGTAAAGGATTTCTGAAATCTCTAGAACACTTAAGAAAGAAATTGAGGAAGACTTAAAGAAATGGAAAAACATTCCATGCTCATGGATTGGAAGAATAAATATTGTTAAAATGTCTATGCTTCCCAAAGCAGTCTACACACATTCAGTGCAATCTCTATCAAAATACCATAAGCATTTTTCACTGAGCTGGAACAAATAATCCTAAAATTTTTATGGAACCAGAAAGACCCTGAATGTTGAAAAAGAAAACCATAAATGGAGGCATCACAATTCCTGACTTAAAGCTGTGGTCATCAAGACAGTATGGTACTGGCAGAAAAACAGACACATAGATCAATGGAACAGAATAGAGAATTTAGAAATGGACCCTCAACTATATGGACTGTTCATTTTTTGAGTAGATGCTATCAACACCTGAGTTATAGCTCACTCTAACAATATACATATAATTGCATTGTATTTTAAAGTAAATTCTAACCTTATAACACATAGTATAACAATATTACATATAAAGCATGCTTTTGAGTGCAAATATGTTAAGTCATTATTTGGAGTTTTGAAATGAGGGATCCCTGGGTGGCGCAGCGGTTTGGCGCCTGCCTTTGACCCAGGGCGCGATCCTGGAGACCCGGGATCGAATCCCACGTCGGGCTCCCGGTGCATGGAGCCTGCTTCTCTCTCTGCCTGTGTCTCTGCCTCTCTCTCTCTCTGTGTGACTATCATAAGTAAATAAAAATTTAAAAAAATTCTGAAATGAATGGCAGACCTTTTTGATTACTTTATTTTTTAATTTTACCTTAACATTTTAATTTAAGCTAGCATTATGTCCTGTACGTCCAACATGTCATTAAGTGTAATTATTTTTTCATTTTTCAAGTCTGTCTACAGTTGCAGTGTGTTTTGACCCTGACATTCTTAATAGCTTTATTTATAGGCAAGCCCGTACTTTGTTAATTGCTTATGTCATTGAGTAAACCTCAGGTGAGAGCAGATTGGGGCAGAAATCAGGAAACCCTATTTATCTTCCATAGTCATCTCATAGCTTAATAAAATTAGGGAAGATGTTCAGCTTGAATGTGTTCAGAGAAATAGTAAAATGTATGAGAAATGTAGTAGAACTTAGTACCTTCATGACTTAAATAACTTTGGAGAGTAAAATATCCTTTGGTTGGTATTCAGTTAATATTTGGTCAAGGAATACTTTATCGACTAGGGAGATATAATTTTTAGTTGTCATATGATAAAATATCAAACCCTCTGTGATTTGGCCAATTACTTAACCTAATGCCTTGGTTTCTTTGTAAGTCAAACAAAGGTACTAATACTAAGTACTTCACAAGGTTAAAGATGAATAAAATATGTGTAAAATCCATAGCAAAGTGTCTACCAAATATGTTCTCAAAAATGGTACCCATTTCAAGAACAAAAAGAAAGCACCAAAAGACTTTCGAGAGAGTGGTCAACAATGTCCATGTGATCTCACGTCGCTCAGAGAAGCAGCAAGTAAGAACTCAAAAAACACACTTTTCTTCTAGAATGTGGTATATGTGTGGCTGATAAACCACTCATTTGGCAGAATTCCACACTAAAAATATTAGAATCAATGAGGGAAAAATTAAAGTTTAGGCAGCCCACTCAAAATCTACGCAGCTTTACATTGTTGTTGTTAGTTCTCTAGTTATAATCCTAATGAAATATTAACTCCATTAACTTTCTAGCAATATTTACACCCAGCATCACAGTCAGCTAACCATTTGTATCAAATATTCTCTCAAATGGAGTAGATGGCAGTTACAGAATACATTGGAGTCTAATCGTTTCATGAAAATTGAACATCTGATTCAAACTACTCAGAGAAACATCTTCACAACTTCTTTCTTTAACAGAAAGCTTAACTGTTGAAAAGTATAAGGTTCTTGACTCCACTCAACCAGCCCCTATTGTGCTAAATGAATTGACTTGTACAGGGTTTTTAGCTGCTCATCTCCAGTTTTTTAGGATTTTTTACATTGTTGATGCTTTTTCTTTAATTGGGTTGAAAGCTTGCTCCTGATGACTTAAAATGTTACGGTGCTAGAGAAAAATCGTATGAATCAGCAAGATATCCAAAGTCCAAATTATATTGATATTGTTCATTATTTACCAATGGCAAAGGAGCTGTTTTATATAAATATGTATTTATATAAATACACTATGTATTAGGTGAAGGAATTCTGAACTCCCCTAAAGGTCTTGGAACTAAATTGTGTATAGAGAGTAAAGGAATACAAATCAAACATGTTTCTTTTGTTGCTTCTATTTCGTGTGTATCAGCCACTTTTAGGTATAGTTTAATGGGTTAGCCACAGTAGAGACATCTGTTAGTGTTTTCTCACATTTTTTTCTTGTGCTTATTCCCTGCAGTTGGCTGAAAAGTCTATGAAATTATCTCTGGATTACTAGCAGAAGTTCCCAATCCTGTTAATAATTACTGTTTAGTATCAACTTGATTTATCCTATTCCTATGGCAGTATTTGCCCCTCAAACACCTTTTAGAGGTGCCTCTAAGACACTTCTATCTAATTCTAACACTGAGAGGTCAAACTGTGCCTATAAAGTTTTGGGAGGGTTGTTGTGCAAGATAGGCAGAGACCATTTTGATAAAATTATTCCGTATGTACAATATACTTTGTTTTCTATTGGTATAAAAGTTTTACAATATAACTGGTTGACTTTACCAAATCTTCATGAATTTTTTTTAAAGATTTTATTTATTTATTCATGAGAGTCACAGAGAGAAAGAGGCAGAGACACAGGCAGTGGGAGAAGCAGGCTCCATGCAGGGAGCCCAATGTGGGACTCGATCCTGGAACTCCAGGATCACGCCCTGAGCCGAAGGCAGATGCTCAACCACTGAGTCACCCAGGCATTCCCTCTTCATGAATTTTTAAAAAAATACTTGTGCTATATTTAAAGAGTGTCACCTTGCATATCAATGCTAAAGTAGCAGTTTTTGCTTACAAATTATATGCATGATTTTATTGGGTCACATTTCTGTGTCATTTTATTTTAGCTACTCTAAGAGGAGATGATTCCATTATTTCAAGTCCTGATGTCACAGATGTTGCACCAAGTAGAAAGAGGAGGCAGCGGATGCAAAAAAATCTTGGAACAGAACCGAAAATGGTTTCTCAGGTACACCAGCCTCAAGAAAAGAAGTAAGTCATTTTATTTTTTGCCAAATGATGAGATATCATTTTAAAAATCTAATATCTGACCTCAAAAATTATATTCTTATTTCTTTACTTAAGGCTATTTTTAAAGAACAAAAATTGTGATTTTGGAAAGTGTAAAATGTTCAAATCAATATATTTTCTCTGGTATTTAGTTAATTCCTATTAATATTTAAAGCAGAAGTACTAAAAATATAAGCAAAATGTTTTTTCTCATGGTTTTTATAGATTAATTAGAAATGGCATGTAGATACTAAAAATGTTAAAATCCAGCTTGAGTTCAGTAAAGTGTTTCAACCTAATTTACAGCTTTAAACAGACCCATATAGCATTTGAATTAGCTACTTGATTTGGCTATGCTTGGAATTTTCTCAAATTGTCCCTTCCTAGTCATCTATTTCTTTCTATTAAATTTTGGAATTACAAGCTTTATTGTTAGTTTTTCACTCTTTCGTTCAGATACCCTCCTTTGATCTGCATCCCAATTTAGTTGTAATGAGTTGAGGACTTGGGATAATTAGCATTAATGCAGCAAAGCAACATTTATAAAGAATTATCAGTTGAAAACAAAATGGATGTGCAAATCATTTGTATGTTTGGATATATGTGTATATGCCCTGAGAATTTCTTTCTTTTTCGCTAAACTTTTTATTAACTTAGTAAATAGTTATTAAACAATAGCCATATGACAAATGATATTACAGTCAGTGGTTTCACAGTGTGGCATGAGGACCCCTGGGGGGATCCACAAGCTCATCCCTTTTTCAATTCCATACCTGTTTGGAATATATTTCATATATTTTAATTAAAACAACATATCAGATCTGATTGAATGTGGGGGCATATGAGAATTCAACTCTTTTTATTCATGCCAGCCTTGAAGCAGATGTGCAAAAGTGTAGAAGATTGCTTTCACAAGAATTTCTGTTTGGAAAATACAATGATCTTTCATAAAGAATATGTTATCATATGTTGGGTTTATTGTTATTTTTAAATGAGTTTATAAAGATTTAAAAAATTTCCTGGTTTTAACTTTGAATATAATAAATATAGTACACATAAACAAAAGCTTTTGAGGATCTCAAAAACTTTAAAAAGTGTAAAGACATCCTGAGAGCAGAAAGTTTTAGGTGATGAGGATGCCAAGACAGGCACAATCCAAAGCCTTCAGGAAACTGACAGCCTGATAGGAAGGAGTTTTCAAGTTTCTTGTAAAGAAATAAGCATTATACGGTTAAGAGCGGAATTGTTTTTGTTTGCCTATTTAGTATTGGGTTTTTATTCTCTCCACAATTGGCGTAATCTGTCATTAACTGGTATGTTTTTATGCACTGTGTCTTCATACAATACATAAAAAATCCACTCTGCACTAAACTCTTTGTGATTTGTATGTATCATCATTCATTAGCTCATAAGCTGCTGGTTTCATAGAGTTCAAAGGTATTATATTATCTCTTTTAAATAATGAACCAAAAATATTTCTACTTTGCAAACATTAGAGCAGCCAAACTATTAGATTAAGATTAATATGGGAAAAAATAAATTTACAAGCAGTTTGAAGTATTCTGGAAACTCTGTACTTCCTTCAGTCAATCTGTAAGCAAATGAGCGTTGCAAATCACTTGTGTGCCAGACAGAACCTGGCTGTTGAGGATTGAGGAGAGTAGAAAGCAGACACAGCTCCTGTCCTCATGAAACTTTTGGTTTAATCATTTTGTCTAATGAAGATTTCAGAGTCTGGGGGAAGAGTGAAATATATATATATTTTAAAGATTTTATTTATTTATTCATGAGAGACACCAAGAGAGGGCCAGAGACACAGGCAGAGGGAGAAGCAGGCTCCATGCAGGGAGCCCAATGTGGGACTCGATCCCATGACCCAGGGATCACGTCCTGAGCCGAAGATAGACGCTCAACCACTGAGCCAGCATCCCAGATATATTGGTTTTACATTAGAGAGTTGCACCTTTAGTCTTCTCACTCTGTGCGTGAATGATATACAAGGTTTTGAAGTTACTAACATTTTCTGATTATACGATACCGCTTAAACAGGTTTCCATTACACATGGTACAGAGATGAAAAAAGTTTAGATCTGAATCAAGACTAAATATTGTATTTAGACTTTTTAATAAGTGCAGCATGTTGTTTCTACCAAGTATATGCAATTAATGTTATGTTCCTTTTCTGTGTTTTGAGAATCATGCCAGTACTTATTTTGTATATTTTCACTTCTTTAAAAGTTGATATAAACCATATCAGCTTCTTTGAATTGTCTGCTAATTATATTACTTTGGACCTTTAGGCTCAACTGGCCCTTAGAAGAAATGAAAAACATATGTTAGATGTCAGGAAGAATTTTAAAGATGAAAGGAAATTTAGTTTAGCATTTATCAATCAGATGTTGAGTGGCTGATACCCTGCTTTGCAATTCCTCTTCCCTTGCCCAGATAAAGCAGAAAGAGAAACTATATGTTTTGTTTTTATCTTTTTTTTTTGCATACTTTTGGGTTTTGTTTTTCCATTTTGAATACAGAGGCTGAAATTTTATGGCCATTAAAGTTTAAAGTGCTTGTTCTTTCCCACTTTCTTTAATCAAAAACATTAGAAAGATTCTACAAAACAAAAAATAAAAACAAGCTCTTAACTGTGAAAAACTTAAAATAAGGCATTCTCAAATACTGATGATTAATCCTTATTTTATATTTTTACATTTAAACTACTACCTATTCCCTAACTTCCTCAACATCTCTTTTCTCTGATAACTTCTCATGTATATCAGTTAGGCAAATATAATCTAGCTGTATGCTCCCAAACAAATGCAGGTGTGGATATTTACTTCTTAGGGCTGAAAAGATATTGGCATCTAACTCAAAACTTTTTAGTGTCCTAAGCCCTCTTTGACCAATTCTGTGGCCTCTAGTCCCTGCTAGTATTCCCACTGGGCATCTTCCATATTTTTTCTCTGGCTTTTCTTGGCTTCTCCAGCTCTGCATCTCAAAAACAAAGTGGAGGAAAGGAAGATCAGAGGTACTCTGATTTAATTTAGAAACTATTTATGTCAGGGGCACCTGGGTGGCTCACTTGAGTATGTGTCTGCCTTAGGCTCAGATCAGGATCCCAGATTCCTGGGATGGAGTCCCATGTTGGGCTCCCTGCTCACTGTTGGGCCTATTTCATCCTCTCCCTCTGCCACTCTACTCCTTTTCCTGTTTTTCTCTCATATAAATAAATACAATCTTTTAAAAAAAATTACATCTAATGGATTTTGTACAAGTCATTACCCCTTTCTGGGATTTAGTTTTCTCATTTGTAAAATGAAAAGCTTGAACTAGATGATTTGTAAAATCTCCCAATATCTATGATTTTATTATACTTTTAACTACTTTCAAAACATGAACATGATTCAGCAATAAATTCCTTACACATTTATTAGGTATTGAAAATTAAAATTCATGAAAAATAAAAGGTTAAAAATACAGATGTCTATCTGAAAATTATTTTTAAGTTTATATATTTATGAATATTCCACAATGTAAAAATTTTAGTACATTTCTAAATACCATGAGTTACTTTGTACTCTCAAAAAAAATAAATACTAATGTATGCCAATCTGTGTATGTACTAATCTATACTAATACTAATCCATAAAACAAAATCATGGTAATTTTTAAATTTATTTAAACATTTATTGTGATACACAGTCATTGGTATAGTGAAAAGGTATGGAAAAAGAGAGAGATACAAAATAAATAAGAATTGTGCTAAATGTTTTATGGGATCTCTCATTTGAAAATCACATAGATCCTACAGAGTCAATGTTAATTTATCCTTCTTGCAAATGAAAAACAACTCAGATTCAGAATTATGTAATTATTTTTCCAGAGCAGCACAACTATTGTTTTATCTGAAAGCCTGTGCTGGATCCACTGCCTGAAGGGGCTTATATTCTATTGAGAGACAGAGATATACACAAATAATTTTGTCATTTCAAGAACAGAGTGAGGGGAGGACATCAGCCTTAAGGTTTTAAATTGGAATCTTTGGAATTATATTCCAAATTTTTAAGTCATACCATAGGTCGGAGTGGTTTTAGGTCATTTTATGTGAACGTGCAATGCACTTTTGATCTGTTAGTTAGGGAGGTATGCTTATAACTAATCAATGGGGTTTCTAATCCTATCTCACTAGAATGGCAATAGAAAATCAGAATGTGGTACTTATGTATCATATTTACGTTGTTTTCATGGTTAAAAAGTATAATAACCTAGTTCCTTATGAATTAAAGAAATAGAATTATGAATTCGTAATTATAATTTAGCTGACTTTAATAAAAATTGCATTGTTTTTCAGCTGGTAGAAGTGAATCATTGGCAAATATACTTTTAAAATTTCTGGGCCAACTATGTATATTAAATATACAAGAGAACTTTGTAGTAAAGTTATTTGTACCAATAAAAATACTAAACAATCAAATATATAATATGATTTTTAGCATAAAATGCGACCAACAAATAATATGGGAATTTCTACCATATTCTATAAGCTTTTATTAAAATATATCGTTTGAGATGCCTGGGTAGTTCAGTGGTTGAATGTCTGCCTCTGGCTCACGGCGTGATCCTGGGGTCTTGGAATCAAGTCTCTTATCGGGCCCCCCACCAGGAGCCTGCTTCTCCCTCTGCCTCTCTCTGCCTCTCTCTCTGTGTCTCTCATGAATAAATTTTTAAAAATCTTTAAAATATATTGTTTATGTTGTATTAAGGGTGGAAAAGTGAAATCGAACCTCATGTATTTGCTTCTGATAAAAATTATGCCTAAAACTTCAGGAATAAGATTAAACTAGTGAAACCACGTAAAGACCCCAAAGTCTGTTCAGTTTCTCCATTCTGACCATTTGTTAGCTCCTTTCTACATTTTTCTATGGTAGAAAGATAACAGGTTTTTCTTCAGATATAAAGAGCCAGGCAGGGATCCCTGGGTGGCGCAGCGGTTTGGCGCCTGCCTTTGGCCCAGGGCGCGATCCTGGAGACCCGGGATCGAATCCCATGTCGGGCTCCCGGTGCGTGGAGCCTGCTTCTCCCTCTGCCTGTGTCTCTGTGTCTCTGCCTCTCTCTCTCTCTCTCTGTGTGGCTATCATAAATTAAAAAAAAAAAAAAAAAAAAGAGCCAGGCAAATCAGAGGTGACTTTTCATAGTGTCTGGGCTCTAAAACACCATTTAATGAATGAATGGCAATATGATTAGTGAACAACTAGATATCTTTCACACAAGAAAATTTAGCACATTGATTTGTCAACAATGTAAATGCTATAATGAAGATAATTTCTCAATAGATTATCAAATGTCTATCATTGTAACAAAGTAAAATCCCATCCTTACATGAAAACAATTACTCTTTAGCCATATTAAAAAATTAACAAAAAACAGGAAGCTAAAACTGCATTTGAATGGTCACAGCTTTTATACTTAGTCTTGTGTGTTTAGTGATTCCTAAAAAAAGTGTCACTCTCTATGTCTTAAAAATATTTTGTGGCCGAAGACAAATGTAATTTTCTAAGTCCTTGAGTTTACTCTAAAAAGTAATGATCCCATCTTAAGTGGGAACTATTTGCTATGGAAATATTAGCCCAATTCTGTCAAATAATGAAAAACTGTATTGCACAAAAGTACAGAAAATTTAAGGAACTTATTCAAGGTCACATTGTGAGTTTTAAATAATTATTCTGTAGATTAATGAATAACATATTCTCCATTGTTCATAAGAGTGAGAGCTGTCTTTATTTTACATGGATGAGTAGATACATCTCACCAAACTTGGCCATTAAATTAGTTTAATTATTATTGTTGTCCTATTACTGTTAATGTTATTATCTTACTAAGTTAAACTGTTAGTTCTACATCAACCAATCACTAATGTTTATGAAGCTGTTTGTCTAATGGTGTTTCCTTTCAGTTTACTGTACTAAAATATGCCTGTTTATAAACCTGCACTTCATGATAAAAGCACATGAAATATTTGGTTGTATATATCCTTAAGTGTATGTTCTAAGGACATTCAATAGAAATAACTCTTAGATGACCATTATCAAGAGTTTTCAAAATTCTGAATACCACCTAATTTTAGATCTAAACAAAGGTATCCTACTATATATATATATATATATATATATATATATATATATATATAATTTTATTAAAGAGATAGAAGTTTATTAAGTAAAGATACAGAGAAAGATCTCAGAAGTGAGAGGGGTCCTGACAGGGTTGCCCAGTATCTTACCATATTGTTTTTCTTTATATTCTTATCCATGTTTAAGTAGAAAAAAATTAAACTGAGAATGAATGTGTTGATATGATTTTTTATACTTCTAGTGAGGAAAAATTGCACAGAAACTTTTGAGTTTATGGTTTACGATACCATGGCATGTTAACCATTATATGCCATTAAATTTATCAGGGAAGTTTGACTTCATTACTTGTTTTCAATTCTAAGAATATGCTTGATTACAGATATTTTGTCAGTCCCTTACAATGTCATTTCCTCATCTCCTATTGACTAAAGAAATACACAGTAGAAGCTGTTTGTCGAGAAGAAAAAAATTACTATGGTTTTCCCTCCTTTATTCACCATTCATTCATTTAACAAATGCTTACATGTTGAGTACTGGAGACATACCGCTGAGGCAGGCTTTGATATCATAAAGCTTACTGTATATGAGAGAAGACGAGCATTAATTATATCATTACATCAATATATAATTGCAAACTTTTCGAGGATTTCAGGATTTAGGGGAAGCATGGCAAGGGAGGTGGGGCTTGAGGAATCATCTGAGTTCAATCTGACGGGTAAAGAGAAGTAGAATAGTGGAGTAGAGAGCAGAGGGTTTAAAATCCTGAGGAAACAGCCTGTGAGCATGCACCCAGGTAGAATGTGTAAGTGATGGTGTGGAGAGAACCAGAAGGCTAGGAGTGTGATGAGGCTGATGATGATGGTTGCTCGGAGGTCATACCAAGGTGGCTGTGCACTATCTTGTTAAAAATTCAGACTTATCTTGCCCCACATCTTAGCGTTTTCGTTTCTCACATCACCAGAGACTTTTCTTCTGTCTTCCCTATTTTAAGACTTTTTAAAGTCAAGAGCTTAAGAGTTATAAAATATCATTGTTGAGAAAACTCCGATATTTTGGTCCTTTTTGCATCTTCTTAGATATATTCATTTAAAATTATCTAATGCTACTATACTTAGTTTCTTTTTCCTTTTTTTCAAACTTCACTTTCAGACTGCTTAATGTTGTACAACTTTGGATTCCCAATAATACAACTTTCATTCTCTTGAAACACAGGAAACTAGAAAATTGAAAACATACTGAAACTTACATAGAGTGCTCATAGGGATAATAGCTTAAATTGGCATGTGTTAGCAGTCCTGAGGTGCAGAATTGTAGTGCTATTTTGCCTTTTTATGGTAAATATAGATGCTTTTCTTTTAAGGAATATTTTTAGATCTTTGAAGAGTTCCCACTTCTAGTAAGACTCTGAACTCCTTGAATGTGTTATATATTAATAAATATTCATTAAAAATTGTAGTGTGACTAATCCACACAATATGATGATATTTGGGGAGCACTCAGCCTTGTCTGTCAGCTAGCATCAGCACTTAAGATTTATTCAACATAGCCATATGGTGTATATTCCTTGTTATTTACTATCTTACATAACTTGAAATTTATAGAGTTGCTCAGTATGAGTTTTTAATCCTATATATTAAACAAAATGAACCAGCTGAAAAAGACTATGGAAATTGTAAAATTACTTTCATGTTTATATACTTTATTAATATCAGGTAAAATACTGAGTATAAACAAGAACATTATAAAATTACTCTCTAAATATATAAGGGCACAATACATATCTAATATCACTGTGCTCAGGCTTTATTAGGCACTCAGTTTAACTTTTTAACGAGGTCATGCTTTATAATACAATATAATAATCACGGTATGATTTGTTTAAAATTTAGGAGCTTTTATTAATTCTTGCAACATTTTAAAAGAGTGAATACAATAAAAGTCTATTTATAGCATTCTGTATGACATTAAGTCAGTTATGGCCAGGTGGACTAGTGGGATTATTTTAACTAATTGATTAATTAATCCATTCATTATTTACTTATTTGACTAAATTGAGTCAGTGTCCCAGTCTTACTGAAATTAGCAACCAGTTAATAAAATCAATCAATGAGCAAAATGCTCAGATAGGATAATTTAATTAGCATTTTCCTGCTTGTCACATCTTCAGCTATTTCAGCCCATTTCTCCCAATTTTTGCTTTACTTTTTTAGCTGTTCTGTTTCTCAACCCTTTAGGTTCTCTTTCTTGAAAGTAAACTAGTTTTAAGAGATACTGAAATTAGCATCTGAACAAGAGACCTATAAATGAAAACTTTGTCTAAGAGTTAAGGTTCCAACCCTGTGGAAAGGTGGCCAGGGGGACCCAAGCCCTGATGTAACCAAATGAGGATTATGCTAGAGACCAAGAAAGGGAATCATACAAAGGGATATATCATACAGGTCTTGTTACTAGAGCTAGAGTATAAAGTTCTTATTATTCTTGTCAGAAACAGCACTAACTTAATTTTGAACTCCTTCTTCAGTGATCCTTAACAATAAATAAATAAATAAATAAATAAATAAATAAATAAATAAATAAGTAAGTAAGTAAGTAAAATAAAATAAAATAAAATACCTTAGTCCCTATGGCCAAGAGAAGAGCTAAATATATAAATAGGAACACAAGGCCCCCAACTCTGAGGTTTGGTAGGAAGAAATTCAAAATGTTTATTGAAGTTAGATGGTAATGAGTCCAGAATTCATTATTTACAATACCATTAACAGACTTCATTATGTAGAATATGTAAAGGAGATCTTATCAAGTACTCTGTAAGGGGTTCCATATTCAAATAAGTTTGTATATGACCGTATACCATAGCTTCCACATTTGCATGTGTTCCAACCCGTAGAACTTGGAGATTTATATTTTAAAGGCTCTGAGAAGCCCATAGTAAATAATTCATTTGACTTATCAAATGTGCTTAAGCATAGCATCCTCATGCAATTGGCCTCTCCCCTCCTAGAAAAGGCTTAGTAACAGTCCAAGGGATAATATTCTCCAGGGCTTTAGTTTGGAATATGAGCTCTCAAAATTCTCAAATATTGATTTTAGAAATATAAAAGCCTTTAACCATAATTATAGAATATTAGGCATTGAATGTATCTCATGAAAAAAAAATTAGTGTGTAAATGAGACCTCAAGAAAAGAAAATTGGTGCATATATGGAAGCTTCCTCTGCCATGCCCCACAATGCTACTACTTAGGAAACGTCCTGCCTGTCCAACATATGGCCCTGCTGGGAGCAGCAGGATCACTTTCTAAGAGAATTCTAGTGATTAGCACACATTGGTACATCCCAAAAGGAGCAGTTCAACATAATCTCAATGGCATGATAAAAACATTAAAATAATCTGGGCCAGGTGCACCTGGGTGACTCAGTGGTTGAACATCTGTCTTTGGCTCAGGTCATGATCCTGGGGTCCTGGGATCTAGTACTACATCAGGCTCTCCACAGGGAGCCTGCTTCTCCCTCTGCCTGTGTCTCTGCCTCTTTCTCTGTGTCTGCCATGAATAAATAAATAAAATCTTTAAATTAATTAATTAATTAATTTAGGCCAAAATTGCAAAGAAATACTTGTCTAGTCTTCAGATACTTTTGTATAGTCTTTGCTTCTGCATGCTAACATGTAAAAATATGTAGGTTGATATATCTCATACAAGGCTCAGATATGATTTAGACTTCCATGTGATGAGTATCTTTTGAAAGCAAAGAGTTCTAACACATTGTTTCAAACAACTTTAAAATATTATTATAACTTTTCACAGATGTTGCTCCTTGAACTGGAGTGAAGAAATTTTAACTGTGTGTTCTGAAAGAACCTGTATGTGGTCCCATTAAGTAATTGTGTAGCTGTAATATTTTAGATTAGAGGTAGTGAAAAAACAGTTCACATGCACACACATCCCCTCTTTATTGTTTAATGAGACAAGGTTACACAATCTTATCGAATATCCATAGCTGGGCAGCCCAGGTAGCTCAGCGGTCAGCGCCAACTTCAGCCCAGGGCCTAATCCTAGAGACCCGGGATCGAGTCCCACGTCGGGCTCCCTGCATGGAGCCTGCTTCTTCCTCTGCCTGTGCCTCTTCCTTTTCTCTCTCTCTCTCTCTCTCTGTGTCTCTCATGAATAAATAAATAAATAAAATCTTTTAAAAAATTCCCATAGCTACAGGACCAGGAAGATGGGGTGTATTTTAGCATAGTATTTTCTTACCTCCTTGAGTCTGGTTAGGTCTTACACAGCAACCACTGAGATCGTTGGTATAACATACAGTCTTCCTAGGCCCAAGAAAGCTCAGTTCTTTCCCTTTTAATACTAGAAGTTTACAGCATCATCCTGGAAGAAATTGCATAATATATGCACTTTTGTGTAAAGGAATGATTACATACAGGCTTCCCTGCCTATGAAAGTAAAGCTATCATGTCTTTCAAAGCTTTTCAGGATCCTAGAGTGCCCAGTTCTCCACAGTAACCCGGTCACAGTCAAATAGACTTTTAAATAAAATATTTACTATTAATAAGATTCTTTTTTTATTAAAAGATTCTTATAATAGAGTTTTGAAGAAATGTATTTTTTTGCCTTTTGATACATTTCTTTCTGTTTTTATTGTCAAGCCCAGTGTTTGATCAATTTTTTTTTTATTTATGAATGAACTTTTTTTAGAGTATTTTTAAGTTCACGGCAAATTTGAGCAGAAGTACAGAGTTCCTGTGTATCCCTGATCACCACGCATGTACAACCTCCTCCACTATTAACATCCCCCAACAGAGTGGTACATTTGTTACGATTGATAAACTTAAATTGACACACCGTTATCACTCAAAGTCCATAATTTGCATTAGGATTCACTCTTGCTATTATACATTCTACAGATTTGGACATATATATGTAATGACAATATACACTATTGTAGTACCATAAAGAGAAGTTTCACTACTGTAAAAGTCCTATTGCTCTACCAATTCATCCATCCCTCCCCATACTTTGCCTTCTGCAGAATGTTATATAGTTGGAATCATACAGTATGTAGCCCTTTCAGATTGACTCCTTTCGCTTAATAATATGCATATAAGTTTCCGCCATATCTTTTCACGGCTTCATAGTTGATTTCTTTCTAGCACTGAATAATAAATATTTCATCGTCTTGCTATATTCAGTGTTTATCCACTTATTAAAGGAATCCATTTGTTTTTCAGTAATACCATGCTACTCTATTTACAGATTTCTTTGTCTTCTTTTTCTTCTTTTTTTTTAAGATTTTATGTATTTGTTCATGAGAGACACACACAGAGAGAGAGAGAGAGAGAGAGAGAGAGAGAGGCTGAAACACAGGCAGAAGGAGAAGCAGACTCCCTGCACGGAGCCTGATGTAGGACTGGATCCTGGAATTTGGAGGAGCCAAAGGCAGACACTCAACTGCTGAGCCACCCAGGCTTCCCAGATCTCTTCTATACTTTATTTGCAAAACAAGGCTCATACAATTTTTGATGTATCCTGCTATTTTTAAATTTAACTATATTTTATAAGCATTTTCCACTTTAGTAAATACATTGATTCCATATCATTTTATATTTATAGTATTTTGTTGTATAATGTACCATAATTTCTTAAGCAATTCCTATCCTATACGTCTAGGCCTTATCTATGTTTGTATTATTACAAAGAGTGCTGTATATAATTGTACATAAATTTGCACATATGACTGATTATTTTTTTCTAATGAGTTCCCAGAAGTGGATTTACAAGGTCAGAGAGCATATGTAGTTAGTCTTTTCTTAGATTTTGCCAGAATTCCTCCAGAAGGCTGGAACACTCTCACAAGCCTTTTGTTCTGTTGTTTTCCAGTTCTTTTTGATCATTTCCAGATCATTTTAATTATTTAATCAATATCTCATTCTTAGTTTTTGTATTTAACCATTAGAGACGTCTTGTGCTTTTCTAGTGTTTATTGATTATTGGCATTTTATCTTTTGCTTACTACCTGTCCATAACCTCAGCTGAGTTTCAGTCTCCTATTGTTTTGTAAAAGTTACAGATATCTAAAAATATTAATCTTTGTTTTTCCCAGCTCTTCATTTGCCCTTTAATTTTTGTTAGTGACTTTTTTTATTTATGTAAGTTATTAGATCATTCCATCAATACTGACAATATTTAATATTGTTTGATTACTTATTATATCCTACATACTGTACTGGGTTTTCATATGCATTATCTTATTTAACTATACCCATTTCACAGATCAGGAAGCTCAGAACTAGAGAGTTTAGTTAACTTGCCCAAAGACAAGTGGTACATCTTTGGTTTTGAATCGAGGATAATCTTATTAAAAGCAAAATCTTTTGAATCGAGGATCATCTTATTAAAAGCAAAATCTTTTAAACTACTTTATTATACTGTTCAAAAATAAAATAGTAACTAATATATGTTTGATTACTTATGCCAGGTTCTGAGTTAAGCATTCAGTTCCATTAACTTACTTAATTCTCACCACAACTCTGAATTAGGGCTCTATTTAGAACCATATTTATTTAAAGCTAAATAAAGATGAGTTTCAGTGAGGTTTAACTGCTTATTCAAAATTTCTGCAGTAATACAGTAGAAATACAACTGTAAGTTCTTGTGAGTGCAGAGATTGGGTTAATAATACCTCCTGCCTACCTTTCAACATGAATATCAGGGTCATATGAGGTCGTGTGTATGAAAATACTATCTAAGTTGGATGCTCTAGGAATACTATGCATTGTTATTTTTCAAGCGCTATATCCCTGGGTTTTCAGCTAAATCTTGGATGTCTGTTTGTGGAAAGAAACTATGCAGTTTTCAAACATAGAGTGTTTTCTTCTCTTATAACTCATGGAACTGAGGATTGCCCATAGTTTTCTATGTGTTAACTTAGCAAAGTTTCCTCCTTTATTTAGCAATCAATAAGATAGTGTTGGAGGAAAATAATACAATTGGAAGACCACGTTTTAAAAACAGTTGATTCGTTTGATACACATAGGTATATATATGCATTTGTATTCTATCTTATATTAATCATTTTAAAATTTATTTTCCAACTTTCTCAAGCATTTACTCATTTTTTGTTACAGTTCAGTCATTTCCCACTGCCAATTTAAAATATGGTAGTTGGCCATCTTATTTTTTTAAAAAGGGGGCAGCCTGGATGGCTCAGCAGTTTAGCGCCACCTCCAACCCTGGGCGTGATCCTGGAGACCCAGGATCGAGTCCCCCGTCAGGCTCCCTGCGTGGAGCCTGCTTCTCCCTCTGCCTGTGTCTCTGCCTCTCTCTCTCTCTGTGTCTCTCATGAATAAATAAATAATTTTTAAAAATAAAGTAAAATAAAAGGATCTGCCGTCATATTTATATCTTAATTCTTAAAAATTCTTACAACTTACTGCAAATTTTCCAGTATTTAAAATTTATATGTGTGCATATGTATGTGTTTAATTTTTCTAGAGACTATTATTTATCAGATCCAAATTTCTAAATCTTGAAGATTTTTCGTAACTGAACTTTAAAAGTTCTTTAATGTCAGATTAGAAACATAAAATGAATGTGCAATTGCTATATATTTACTTTGGTCATTGTGAGCAAACCTCATTTTTTTATACAATTTTAATTTTATCATAATGTTTATCTTAGTTGCAAAAGTAAACACAGTGGTGGTTTTAAAGCGAGATAGGTTTTTATTAGCTTCACTCTGTGTTTACCTAACTGTTCAGGCTGCGGCTCTCACTTTCCTTGCTGCATGTTTTGATTAATGGCCCCCTGGACTTGTTCCAGAATATACTGATTATGGTCAGTGCACTTCAAAGATGATTTATTAATTGTGTTTGCGGCTCAAAATAATTAAGTAAAGATTGATCATAGGTATTATTATAGGTTTGCCAATAAGATCAGCAGTTATATTTTAAGATAAAGTTTCCCTGAGTGAATTTTTAAAAACTGTACAGAAAGGTCATAATATTAATATTAAAAATATATATTTATACTCAGTGTTAACCACAGCTTTATGGCATTTTAATTTAAAGCATGATGATTAAATGTTTCAGAGATTTAGTCTAATAAGTCCATGTATTTTAAGTTCTTTTTTAACATAATTTCCAAATAATATGTTTCAGTGGAGATTACATAGATGTTTAAATAAAGTATTTCCTTGTTTATAACTCACCCTGGGAACAACCTTTCCTACAATTCCCTCAGGCTGTTTCATGCGTTTAGATTTCAAATTACTGACAGACTTGAATTTCTGTTTAAAATAATTTTTAGTGGAAAGCTGTTATAATCTTTTTGTGTTTTAGGTAAAGGAAATTTATCATAGATTTCACATTTATTATGTTCTTATTTGAAAGGCATTTTTACATTAGATGTCTCTGAATTTGGTGTGATCATAGTTATTGTTTCAGGCATTTTAAGTGCTCTATCAACAAAGAATAACGTGTAAATATTCATTATACTGGTCAGAGGAGTTATTAATCAAAAGAAATGACTCCCTGCTCATAATTTATAATTCAATATTGAAAGAAAAATAGGTACACTTATTTTTTAATTATTTGGTATACTATATTCAAAATATACATTTTAACAGTGAAATTCTATAACTTAAATCACCTGCTGCGATATATAACTAAATGTAAATAGTTATTTAATTTGTATTAAAACATCATGAATGAAATAAAATGTTTTACCACAATGGAACTGAAGGTTATTTCATGTTCTAAGCTTATGTGAAAAGTACAAAAGTACTAGTTATGTCAAAACGAGAAGATATAGACCCCCAAATAACTGAGATGTTAGCAAATGGAGTAAAAAATAAAATATGAAAATAAAAAACAACAAATAACTTAAAGAAATTAAAAATATGTGATAATCTATAAGCGTTATTCAATGATTGTTTTTGGTAAATCATTACTAAAGGACAAAGAGCACAGAAATGCTTTGTTTAAACATGATTATTCAAATATTTTCAGTAAAATTTTAGGACTTATACTTTGTTTAGTTAAAGATCTTTTATAAGTGTTTCATTTGTGAACAGTTTCTAAAAATAATTTCTCTAGATCAAACTTATGCATGTTATTTTTTAAATATTATTTTTGTGACAAATGAAGATAAATTGTGTGTTGAATAAAGCAATGTTACCGTTACCAGCATTATTGAGTGCTTTGTCCTGCATATACCACTTCTAGAAATTCAGAATAAAGAGGCTGATGCAGGCTATGTCTTCAATAATCTTTGTATATGAAATAAAATAATAAAGGAAGGTTAATCAATAGCACACATTTGTCTTTTTCTTTTGGCCTCATTATATTTCCTGACAAACTGTCTTTAATATGTATATGATTAAAATGTGCCAAATTCCATAATAGCTATAAGAACTATGAAATTTGAGAAGAAGGAGAGTTAGTATTGCATTTGTGACTGTAAAATAAGGAGATGTGATAAAGTAAGAGAAGACTGACTAGGAGTTGTTACTCAGTTTGGCATTGTAGAGAAATGGATGTTTCTAGAGACAGAAACTGAAGAAGGATAACGCAGAGATGAATGCTAAGCCCAGCCTTCTGATGCCCCTTCTTTTTTTAGTAAGAGAACCCCCTTCCAACAACCCCTACCTCCCCAAGTTTTAACAGATCATGTGGCTGCCAAAGTAGAGGCTACATTTCTCAACTTCACTGGCAGTGAAGTATAGCCATGTGACAAAGTCCTTGGCAATGGGATGTGAACGGAAATAATATGTATAATTTGGGGATCTTGCCCTTCAAATGAGTAGGTATACATTCCTCTGTTTTTCCTCTTAGTCCATTTACTACCTAGCGTATAAGGAAGACATCTTAGGGAACGGCAGAGAAACAAGAAAGGAAGAATCATAGTCCCTGGACGATCTGGTGGAGTGGGGCAGCCTATCCACTGGGGGCCACCCAGCTACCTCTAGACTGTTGTGTGAGAGAAAAATTAATGTCTAGCTTGAAAGAGCCATGTTGTTTTTTCTATCTCTTTGTTACAGAAACTTGAGCTATCCCCTAACTAAAAAGAAAGGCTTTCATGTCAGAGGAACAGAATACAATAAATGCATGGAAGAAGAGTCTGGAATATAGGGGACCAGTGACCATATCATGAAGTGCATAGACATGTTAAATGAAGCTGGTAAAGTAGATGGATCTCACATCACAAAGGAAGTTGAATGCTAAACTGATTTATTTGGACTTCTTTCATGAATACAACTAGGAACTGTTCAAAAAGGTTTTGAGCCAAAGAAGGCAGAATCAACAATGCTTTAGGAAAATCTTCCTGGAAATCATATATTTGATGGAGGGAATGTTTACAGATTAGCAGTGAAGATAGGAGGATATTATAGTAGTCCAGGAAGAGTAGGTCTGAAGAAGGATAAGTGATTGTAAATATGAATGTGATTGGAATGAAAAGGAAGAGATGAATTGAGGAACACTTAAGATTGCTGTCTTATTACCAAAGACCTTGAAAGCCTTATCAGTATTGAAGGTTATTTGTTAAACATGATCTTTATCAAAATAAGTCATCTGCCTTACCTTAGAAATCAACCTACTGCAAAAACTGGATAAACAGAACTTGGTGGTTATGGGTGTTGACTTCTGAAAAAACTGGAAAAGTTTCCTTTCCAGTATATACTCTAGTATATAGCTATATACGACATTAATTTTATATTATTTTACTTCTTTTCATTTATTTAATTTTTTAAACTTAATTTAGCATATAGGGAAGTATGTTAATCAGTAGCTATCTTCAGATTATACTTTAAGAAAGGTTGTCACTCTGGAAGGTGTATGTACTACAGCCTCTGAAAACCTTTCTTTGTGAAGGGGTTCTTTTTGGCTACAACCACAAGAAATAGTCCTTTTGGACATGTGTCATGTATTTACATTTCAATCTGAAATTATGTGTTTCTCTTGCTTAGAGATATATGATAGTCTACTTATAGACTACAGAAAAAAACTTTCACAAAAACCTTTTTCACCTTACAATCTCTTATGGATTTAGTGCTGATTTTATATAGTATTTTGCCTAGGATCTAGATAGGTAACGTTCTAGAAATTTCCAGACTGTAGGGGTTAAGATAAGTGTTATATTCATGAGTGAATTTGACAAACTAATGATGTTAAGAGCTAATGTTATAAAACTGAACTGGCCTGTATATCCCTGTTTCAAAGAAACCATGAAAATAATCATTATTTATTTGTTGATTTTTGGTTAAGTAATAAATGGTGTCATATAAGGCATAAAAACTGGGAAAGAAAACATTTCATTTGTTCTTAACTGTTATATATTCAAGTGAGACAAATGAGAATCTCAGTATTCTTCCTAAATAGTAAGATGGTGTATTATATTTTTATTTTGTTTACTTGTTTCAGGTAATTGTATTAATATTAGAATGGAATCTATTGGTTAACAAAAATATCCAGCCACATACATTTTGCATAAATGTTTTGTGGGACAAAAAGTTTACAGTGTCAACATAAGCCCATTCACCTGGTAGTGTCCATCCATTGGCTCTACCTAGATTTGCCTTCTGTGTCATTTAAGATAAATCTTCTACGTTAAAGTCACTCCAAAAGTAGAGTCATATTATAAATGCATACAACTTAGGTATATTCGGCATACACTCTCCATCCTCTTCTTTGACCATAAAGAGGGTCAGGGGAGAGAGCTAGGAAAAAAGAGCAATTTAAATAGTTCTGGACATTGTAGTCAGACATATACCTGGAAGTATCAGGTGAGAACCATATCTCCTTTCCCCTGTTTGAGTTTCTATTATCCTTCCATAACTTGAACAGTACATTTAAAAATAAACTTTTTAAATATAATATGGCCATCAAACAGGAGGCTACTACTTTACATTTTCTACTGCTTGATGGAAAACAAATAGCCATTTATCAAAATAGGGTGGAAACTTCAGTGCTGGGCTGATGGAAGTTGGTATATCATGCTAGAGTAATAGTTTCAGGGTAATGTGATTTTCAGATTATGTCCCTACAGTTAGAACCCAATCTGTAGATAAAATAGAACTGCATTTAATATGGAGGCTATTGCATCCTCGAATTTTTTCCTTCTGTAAGCTAAAGCACCTAAATGTATCAACATTCCCCAAGTATGACATGCTTTTCATGTCGTTAGTTTGGTTAGAGTTGCCTTTCACCAAATGCATATAGTTTGCTAGTGTTCCTTTCAAGTAACGTTCGAGCCTGCTAATATCTCATACGTGCTATGATCTGTACAGAGAATAATGGGGCACCACACTTCTTTAGTGTGGGATGTTCCCCAGCTGTTAGACTTTTCATTTTGAGATACTACTGATTTTTTTTTAGACCTACTTTAAAAAGATAAGTACAGTGGTCCTGAGTTTCTCAAACTGTAGTCATGCCTAGGCCACCGTTTGGATTAAGCTTGTATCTGAGTTTCACCACCCACCTCCACGGGTTTTGCCCCTTCTTGATAACACTTGTGCTATGAATTAGTTATCTATTATGTTTTAAATTAAGTAAGCTTATTTAAATAAGAAGCTACAGAAAACCAGTATCACTTGAAGGTAAAGGTAAAATTTAATACAATATAAAGTCAACAAATGCAAAAACTATTATATTCTTAACCTGAAGACTCTGTACCTAAGTATGGTTCTTTATTAAAAGGTCCATCAGCTCTTTTAGAGAAATATCTCTAATTTTATAGTTGTAATAGCTGCTACTGCACCTCGTCAGAACTCACCACATAACTGCCTTCTAAGGGGAGGCCATAGAGTAAAGAGTTAGATACAGATTTACATCCTAACTAATATTGCTCTGCAATTTGGGTCAAGTTACTTATCCACTCTGAGCCTCAAAATTCTAATTTCTAAAATGGGAACAGTAATACCCATCTTATTAAAACTAGTGAGATGATAAATATAATGTGCCAAGCACATGATAAAATGCTCAGCATTGGTTACTACTGCAGCTCTTGTTTGTTTTATTTTCCCGTCCAGTGTCCAGCTATGTTTAAATCCAGATGGCCTTCCAAGTCAAGTTAATTACGCATGGTAAAAATTATACTATCAAAGCATGTGTATTTTATTATGTTTAATAACTTACAATCAAATAATGTTCATCATCTGAAATTCCTGTGTTTGGCTTGAGAAAGTAGATGAGTGGTACAGTTTTCAGACAAGAGATGGACTAAAAAAGAAGCAGATTTGCCGAGCAAAGAAAATGAGAAGTTCTGTTTTGACTAGGTTATATTTAAAATACTCAACAGACATCAAAGCAGATATATCAAGATATATGTGTCTGGAGTTCCTGGGAGAAGTGAGGTCTAGAGATAAAGATTTGAGAGTCCTAAACGTTTGGGATGTATGGTTATGATTTTGAAGTGAGAAAGTCAGCATAGGTGGGTGTTCCTCTTCAACAAGGCTTGAGTAGTTCCTAATGTGGAGCTTTAAATAACAAATACAGTACAGGTAAAGGAGATAGTATTATACTACAGAGTTCCATACTTTATTCTTTAATAGATTATAACAGCTATAGGAAAATGAGTTCAGTTCATTTTTGAGTCTGTATTTTATGGATTATACATGAATTTAATTAATAGCTAAGTGATTCCTCTCTGGACTCTTAACTCATCTGAACAATTTTAGTTTCTGTTCCTGACAACTTTAGTATTATATCAGTTTGGTTTTAAATTATAAATAGTATTGGGGGGAAAGTTCCAAATCATACTTTAAATGAAACTTTTCTGTTCCTGTATAATCATTGAATCAAAAGAATTTGTTGGGAGCCTTTTAAGTCATAGATTCCAACTTTATAGTCCAGGCAAGTAGAAAAAACAGACACATGAAACCATAATAGAGCAATTATTTGGGTGACTGTGATAGTCATTAGTTCTGTTCACCAAATATTTCCAGCTCTCTGCCTTCTGGGCACATGGTAAAATTGTACTTCAATAACTATAGCTGAGTGAGGCCATGAGACTAGGTCTCACCAGCAAGTTTTGATTAAAAATGTCATGTGTAATTTCCGAGCCGGAGAACTTTCTTTCCTTCTGCCACAGTGATTGGCAGTATTGGTAGCAGCCCTGTCATCCTAGGTCTTGGAATGGAGACAGCACAGAGTGGAGCCCCCAGGCCACTCCTGATGGACATATGAGAAATGTTGAATGAGACATAAGTGCATGAATGAGAAATTAAAGCTTTGTTGCTTTAAGTCACTGAGATGTTGGGGTACTTACTACCACAGTATAGGTTAGGCTTAACCTGAGTGATGGAATGCAGAAACTTGTCCAAATATAGCATGTTCTTAGCACCATCACAGTACTGTTAAAAAAATAAGGAACCTCAGACCCAAGACAACATAGGTTGAAAGGTTCAGTGCCAGTGCCACAAAGTGAGTATACCTTTACTGTAAACAGGGTAGAGGATCAGAATAAGCCACTGCTTAGCTACGTTTTTACAAACTTAAAAATATAGAACATATTTCCACGTGTTACAACCAGAAAGTTTCATTTTTCTCACTTCACACTATCAGTGTAATTGTATAGTATAGAAACTTTAGGGAAAGTGTATAATCTTCAGTGATTTTGCAAACAAATTAATATCTTTTGTAATAAAAATACCATTTTCAGGTTTTTCTCAAGCAGGTAGGAAGAGTTGATTTTATTATTCACAGAGCTATTTAACAACTGGTCTTTTATAAGCCCATCTTGTGCCAGTCAAATGGAGTCCAGCTCCCACTTTGAAGGTTAAGAGAGAAAACACTCAGAGATTTGACATCACTTCACCCCACCTAATGACTTCACTTTCCGTTTGACTTGCTTTTTGTTATTTATTGAACTAAAAAATGTACTATCCAAATTAAAGTTGTAGTCTTTGCTTCCACCAAATATGCTAAGATT
Source organism: Canis lupus dingo (assembly GCF_003254725.2). NCBI lineage: Eukaryota > Metazoa > Chordata > Mammalia > Carnivora > Canidae > Canis > Canis lupus. Next base: position 24,297,324 of record NC_064245.1, on the reverse strand, counting down.
AACCACAATGCAGATGATCCAAAAACTCATAAATTGGGTAAGTTTTAGTCATAGAATTTTCAAGGTGGAGATAGAGTAAGATAGTCCCTTTTGTTCCTTGATCAAATAATTCGTTATGTTTTTATCCATTGTTCAGTTGTAAACTGACAGAGAATATTAGCCAAATGAAGCATAATAGGAATTCATGGTCCATGTCTATGCCCAATGTCTGTCTCCTCATGATTTCTCTCTATATTTCCTGGAGTCTTAGTGTAGTGTTTGCTTACACTACATGAATAGCATCTAAGGAAGAAATAAATACTGGTCTTTCAAGCTATTGTTTGCAAAGCATCTCCCCTGTACCTTATTAATGGCAAACTAAATAGTATTCCACTTAAAAAGAAATCTTTACAATACTAGTAAAGGTATAGCAATATCAAGTAAGGAAGTAGGAGACTTCGGTCCAAGTGTTAGCTGTGTCATTTACTAAACTATATTCTTTGTTTAACATCTTTCAAATGTGTCTCCTCCTTTATATGTCCCTGTCACTGCCTTGGTTTAAGACCTTGTTACACAGTTCCCCTCCAGACTTCACACAGCTGCCAGAGTGACCCTTCTAAGATGTTAATCACTTCAAGCCTTTTAATGAGTCCCTACAGTTTTCAGGATACCATCCAAACCCCTTAGCATAGTACACAGAGCTTTTCATGAGCTGCCCCTTGCCTAACTCTGGCTCTGAGGTTGTAAACTGGCAGGCTGTTAGTAGAATTCAGCTCGTATGTGTGTTTGGTCTGGTTAGCACCATGTTTTCTTTGAAAATTGGTATAAATGTTAATTTAAAAATTGAGAGGTTTCTGGCCCCTCTTGAAATTAGAAGATTATCTTCTCACATGTTGGCAATTGGCTGTTCTGTCCTCTTTAGAGAGGACATTCATTCTTTAATTTACCACTGTCCTCCCCCATTGACATTTCACCCTTTATGTAACTTGTGGGCATTTGAGTTTGCATCTCCCTCTGTCCTTTCCTCCAGACAGTCATGTTCATTCTTTATAGCACTGAGTTATATACCAAGGTCGTTCAAAGTTTAATTCTTACTCTTGCCTGGAGTGTGCTCCTGTCCTTCTGTTTCTTTATCTCATTGACCCATTCACTTCCTTGTTGCTTTTTTCAGAAAACTCACTCAGCCCACCCTTCTTTGTACCCGCATCACCTTATTCTATCACATTTATAGTATTTGTTGATTTGTTTGTCTGAACCTCTCATGAGGTAGTAAAGTCCTTGCGGGCATAGACAGTGTATGATTGTTTTTGTGTCACAGTTTGGGCTCAAAGGAGCCTTTGTCAGCCTCAGTGTCATCATTTATAAAATGATGAGCACATGATCATAAAGGAGATCAGATGACCTTCAGGAGTTCTTCTTATTTGAATGTCTGTTCTCTCTTGTTCATTTTTGGGAATCTGGGGTCAGAGGCAGCTTTGAACCGATTTTAACCAGAGCTCAAATACATACTAAACAAGACTCAAGGGAATTAAGGCATGTGGTGTCCTAAAATGCTAAGTAACAAAGGTATTCCCCTCCAAAAGGACCACATGCTTTGGTTAGTCATTCCTACATAGAAGCTGACTGTGTAACAGATCATTGTCGAACGGCAGCCAAAAGCTAATCTGTTAGGCATCTGATGACATTTAATGGAAAGGAATTATTGATGCTTCAAAGGGAGCATCTATTTAACCTTAACAACTCCCTCTTTAACATCATAAGGAAGAAAAAGGGAAGGTGAGGAAATATGTCAGACAAAATTAAATCTGAATCAGATGCTACAATTGAGGTTAGTTGCCATGAAAAAACCCAGAATAGTTTGGGAGGAGATGGTACCAAGATCAGTTCCCATGACAATGAATGCCTTAAAACTATTTGACCCAGAAATTCTATCTCCAGGAATTTATCAAATTAATAATAATAATAATAATAACAACCACGTATGTACACAATGATCTACATAACAATAAAAAAAGAAACAATTTAAATGTCCATTGTTAGGATATTGTTTAAGTCAATGGTTTTAAAACAGTACTTTTTAGAGTATAGAGTTCCATAGGACTGTGTTGATAACCATCTCAGGAAAACCTGGCCTTCCATCACCACTTCAACCAGAATAGTTTCACTTTTATTTGTTGTATATATTAAGGTTACATGTGAAACTTTCTTTAAAAATTCCGCTTATAAAAGCAAAATTTGAAAACCACTGGATTCAATAAATTATAGTAATTCATGCAAAAATAGATAAGGGAATGTGTGTTAATGTGTGTTAACAGTTCAGATTATCTTTGGGTAGTGACTAGGTAGTTTTTTTTTTTTTCTTACTTGGGTTTGTTTATTTTCCATGTTGTCTACAGATAACATAAACTTATTTTTGTAACCAAACAAAAAATGGCTCTTGAAAAAAAACCTTAGTTGACAGAAATAGTCTACAAGCCACTGAGAAGTTCCCACCTTACCAATTTTGGCATTCAAATCATAGGTTTGTAAACCTGCTACTGTTTGGAACTTTTTTTCCATGAAATATCATAAATTGTTGATAACATTGAATATACAGCCCAGCCCCCTCATTTTATATTTAAAGAAACTATAATTCAAAATATTTTGGTAAATAGAAGCTAGAGGTTGGGGTCTATGATCTATCTTCTGATGTCATGTGCTTTTTCTTTATCTACACAATTTATAAATAATCATAATTTTCATTCCTCTCATTTCTGCCTACCTTGTTGGAACATTTATCATTGTTTTCTTGCTTTTTTTTTTTCTTATGAGTGAAAACTAATTTTTTTGAAGTGCCAGTGGTCAAAACTTTTCTATTTAGAAAAATTGGCACAAACTAGGACATTAAAATGTCCTAAAACTGTCATGTGACTCATTGTTCTGATTTATACAGTTAGAGTTTCCTGATCTACCTTATTCCTCTAATTCATTAAATGTGTATGTTCACTCAGATTTAAATTTGGTGTTGGACTGGATTGACCTCAAATAATCCTCACTGCTTGCCTTCACTTTTGGCATCTAAATGGTAGACATTAGATACATGTTCCATCTGCCCCACCTTCCTCCTCAGACATGAATGTACTTGGGAAATTCTCTGTTTTATTTGTGTTTTAGAATCTTAACTCATCTCTGAGTTATCTTGCTATGAGTACATTGACCCCCTCCCTCAAATGTAATAGCTTTATATAAAATTTTTTACATAAATGTATGTATGTCAGTACTTTCCCATGGTTCTTTTTTGTTTTAATGGTGAGACAAAAATTGGGTAGCCAGTTGAACTCAGAGACTCTGAACAAACAGTGTGAGGTAATGTGTTTCAAAAGGAAAATGGGAAGTTTCAGAAATATCAGTTCCCCCCCTCAACCCTTTACCAACCTCCAGCCAAACCAAAACAAAACAGTAATTCATAATGAAAAACAATCAGAACAAATAAATAGAAGTCTTTGTTGAAGGTGATATTTGTTATTGATAGTCCTATTTATGATCAAACCTAGAAATGAGAGAGGCTTTGTAGAGCATTCTTTTTAAAGCATTTCCTCTAGATATCTTGACATCTTAATTAAAATGCAAACCTTTCAGGCATGTATCGTATAAAGAATATTTTACTTACAGGAATTACAACTTAAAACTGAAGTCATTAATTAGTGTTTTTAGCAAAATAATTCCTTTGAAGATCACGTGTAGTAGATTTGGGGTAAATTTTAAAATATTTTTAAGTGTCATGGTTTCATAAACTCTTTTCTAATTTAGCCACTCTACTTGTTTTAATACATTAGAGCTGCTGTCCGTTTACTCTGAGAATCAAGCACAGGTCATGGATGTAAAAGTGAAATAAGATTTGTAAACAATCAATTTAATAACATGGACTTAAATGCAAATGTATTTTCTCATGGATAAACCTTTGATACCATACATCAAAGTGTTTCCAATGAAGCATTCAAAGCTAGGAATGACTATGCCACTAGCAGAACTTTATTATGAAATATTCTTAGGATGCTTCCCAATTAAAATTTTAGGTAAAATGCCTAAAATACCTACATACTTTGAGAATAGTAGCACCACTTGGTTTTATTTTCAAGATAATATTTAAGAAATATTTATTAATATGCACCATACAACTTTTAATGCATACATAGGCATATTACTTCATTTAGTTTTTATTCAAACCCTGTGAGAGAGGGAGATGGGAAGATTATCCAAAAGTGAGGATAGTGAGGTGAGTAACATCCTCAAAATTTCATGGCTATGCACAGGCCTAGAAATTCTTGCATTATTTTATTTCCTAGTACCTGCCCAGCATTACTTCCATGAACCTTTTAGCCTCTATAAATGAGTATGCATTCCCTAGAATTTCTTACAACTTAACAAAAGCAAGTTGTAAAATTGTACATATTTTATAGTGCCAATTATTTAAAAGCAGGTCACAAACTAGCATATATTTCCTGTTGATCCATCAAGGCTCTGACAGTTACCTATAAACTGTTAATGTTAGCTCTAGCTACCTCTGATGCACGTGAGGGGTGGACCTGGCTATGCAGGGTGGGCAGTGTAAATGTCTCAAGGATCCTAGCCTTACCTGAAGTACAGTCTAAATATGTTCATGTATGACTTGTGGAGTTAAAAATAATTTTTAAAAAGCCTTAAGAATGTACAGTTGGATTCTGGGAGCTATTGGACTATACCAAGAAGGAGAAGGGATGGAAAGAGAGGTAAATGGGGGAGTCCCTGCTGTTTTGTGAATAAAAACAGGTCATTACACTAGCTTTGAAATCTCTATGTAATATTTTTCGTAGCTTGTTTTGACCTATTGGTTGACGGAAACAAAGGAATTGTACGTAAGCATCTTTTCAGAATCATTCTGATTTGTTCTTGTTTTGGGAAATACTCGGCAATCAAAGAGAAATTGGCTGTGATGCTGTATTGTGCAATAAATTAATATCAATCAAATAGGGGTTTGTTTGTTTCATCACAATAGGCTTGGTAAATTAAAAGTAATAAATTCAGTTGAAAACCATGAGTATGTTCTTGTAATTCTGTACTGGCTTTTTGGTTTTTTTTTTTTTTTTTTTTTTGGTCCTGTTGGTAATTCCTTTGGGCTTTTTTTAGAGGGGCGGAGGCAGGGACTGATTACCTCTGCTTTCACTCCACCCTCCTGGAATGTAACATCTGATTTACAAAAACTAAAAAACATGACTTTTCACAGGAGCTTGTTATTCCTTTTTTCAGCTTATTTGAATCAGAAGTGGGATTAGTTTAAGATACCCCTGTCCTTGGCATGTGTTCCTTTAGAAAAACCAGATGATCCAGCCCTTAATTCCTGGTTAGTAAGATAATACCCATTGCTGGGTGAGGCTCTAGAGATGGAATAATTTGGCACAACACATCTCTGACTGAAATCTAAATGTGACTCTTGGGACCAGTGGACTGTGAATTGGTCTGTCTGTGTGACTCTCAGTTTCCTTTGTCATCTAATCAGCTTTATGTCTGAAATGTCTGAGGAAGCTCCCTGTTATAGTTCTGTGACCTTTCTGACTCACACATTTGCTGTCTGACAACTTGTCACCTTAATTCTCTGCCCAAAGCAACCAGCAGTGGTCCTCACCCTCACTTAGTGGCTTTCAGAAGTGATTCCTTAAGATGTACTTTTTATGATACAAACAACCATCAGCATTTGTGATAGCAAGAACAATTACATCAATAGTAACAGTGGCCACCATTTATTTAGCACCACTGTGTTTCCACCATTACTATATAAATTCTCCGTACTCTTTACTAGTCTTTACCCATTACCCTCTCTATCCTTTATTACAGTCTTGCCAGGTAGGTCTTATTATTCCCCTTTGATACATGACACATGAAGAAACTGAGGCACAGAGCTTTCCCAAAGATTCATGACGAAGTATGGACTTAGATCCCTGTCTATATAACATGCTCTAAAAGAAGCCTGCCAAATAGCAAATCGCACTCTGCAATGGCTACAGTGAGGTTCCATTGAACGTGTATAGCTATCAAAATCAGTTCTGCACAGCATTGCAGGTTCTTGTTAATTTTGAGGTTGACCTTAACTTAAATGTGAGTTGAATTATTAAAAGATACTTTTATTTTTCTTGGCATTTTGCTGTTTCAAAATCCTATTAAATGCCCTTTTTTCAGATATTTATACTAACCTGATGATCTACTAGAGGTATATAGTTGTTCTATCATAGAAGTGGTTCAGAAAAGTTGTTTGCCGCTGGCCTCTGTTCCTCAAGAAGTAAAACAATGTCAGTTTATAGCCACCAGTTTGGAAAAGTGGGATGAGTTTTATTTGGTCAAAATCATATCATGGCTAAAGAAGAGTTAAGAATATAGGTTTTAGAATCATGAACTATATTATCTACTATCTTAACTTTAGGCAAATTACTTCATATCACCAAACTTCATTTTCTTCCTCTGTTAAAGGACATAATGAGAGGTCTTAGCTGATAATAATTTGGTTGTTTGTTCATCATGTTTTAGTGATGAATGAGATAACCCATATATAATGCACAGCCTACCATGTGTCCAATGGTAATAAATCTTTCTTGTTATTATTAGTATAATTTTTATTTGAAAATAACTGAGTTATAGTTATATAACATAATTAATAGTGACTACACTTGACACTGTAAAACGTGTTGCTACAGATGATACAACATTGTAGGGTTTTGATGAAAGTTTTTCATTCTTAGCAAGATTTCAAATGCATAGTAATGTGTAGTGTGTATCTTGAAGACCTTATCAAAAGGCTTCCTTAAAGATTTCTTAATTGGTAGTAAAAATAGAACGAAGGACAGAATTCATTGTTTGCAACTTTGGTCATGTGAAAATGTATTTTTTCCATTGCTGCTTAGATCAGATGAAAAAAAGCTTATTTAACATCATTATTCTGGTAACATGAACCATCTCTTTGGTCCTGAATGCCAAAGATCTGGATATTATGTCAGTGTCAATAGGAAGCTTAAGGCAGAAAAGAACAAGTAGAGATGTGTGTGTCAGTCGGGGTTCTCCAGAGAAAAGAACCAATAATAGAAGTGTGTATGTGTGGTGTGTACATACATATACTTACACCTATACATATTCGTAGATGTAAATGTCTTCTTTTAAGGGATTGGATGATACAGTTCTGGGGACTGGCAGGTCTGAAATATGTGTAGCAAGCAGGCTGGAAACTCCAATAGGCATTAATGCTGCAGTCTTGAGGCAGAATTCTTCTCTGGGAAACCTCAGTTTTTGCTCTGAGGCCTTCCACTGCTTGGCTAAGACCTCCTCGTGTTATCAAGGGCGTTCTCCTTTACTGAGAGTCAGCTGGCTGGAAATAGTAATCATATCTACAGAATGCCTTCACAGCAACGCCTAGATTAGTGTTTGACTGTATAACCTGGTGCTCTAGCCCAGGCAGTTGACACGTGAGACTGCAGTCACAGGGAAGAAACAGGATGTACATGAGAAGATTCAGACAGAGGAATATCAAGAGAGGTGTGCAATAGAGGGTTGTTAAAAGAATGCAGATAACTGAAGATGACCACCTGAAGCCATTGATGACTGGTTGAAAATTGTGGGACCGATACAATATGGAAGAGGTAGAGTTGACCACAGTTGGTCACCAGTTGAACAGTTATGTAATCAACAGTGAAATCCTGTCATCAATAATTTATTGACCATCTGCATTCTAGGTTGGCCTATGTAGGGTTTTACCAACCTAATTAGTATATATGTTATGTTACATATCTAGGATTTTTTTTTTCTTTTTAGTTATGCTGCCATGGAGTACTTATTTTTTGGTGATTTTTGGTGCCTCTTTGCCAGCCTTGTTCTCCTGCCCTCTTTTACCCTACCTTTTCACAGTTCTCATCAAAATATTCTTAGATAGGAAATTGGAAGCGAAGGGCTTACATATTGAAAAGATCTGTCAATAGAATTGGTATTCCATCCATTCTTAAGGTTTCAGTGATAATGGGGAAAAAGAGAAACATTTACAGTGCAAAATCATTGTCTGAGGCTTATCCAACTGATGAGGAAATCTGTGTTTGGAAATAGTTTACAACCCATGATCCTAGAGCAACAAGGGAAAGATAGCATATCTCTCTTGCCTCTTTCAAGATTTTCTCTTTGAATATGACATGCAACTTGAATATGACATGCCTAGATATATGTTGTTTGTTTCTTTCTTCAGGTGTTCTATGGCTTGGTGTGCTATGACCTTCCTGGTTATGTGACTCTTTGCCATTAATTATGGAAAATTCTCAGACAATATTGTTTCAGATATTTCTTCTATTTCCTTTTCCTTCTCCTTCTGGTATTCCAATACACCTATGTTATACCTTATGAAATTGTCTCACAGTTCTTGGATATTTTGTTCTATTTTTCATTCTTTTAGTGCTTTGCATTTCAGCTTAATAGTTTCTATTGGGCTATTCTCGAGCTCATTGATTTTTTTCAATGGCCATATCCAGTCTATTGATGAGCCCATCAAATATATTCTCCATTTCTGTTAATGGTGCCTTTGATTTCTAGCATTGCATTTTGGCTTTTCCTTGGAATTTCTTTCTGCATACATTACTCATCAGCTCTTGAAAATGGTCTACTTTTTCTATTAGCACTCTTAACATATTCCTCATAATTATTTTAAATTCCTTGTGTAATGATTCTAACATCTATTCCATATCTAAGTCTGGTTCTGATGCTTGCTTTTACTCTAAAGATTGTTTTTTCTTGCTATCTGGCATGCCATATAATTTTTTATTGAAAGCTGACATTTTGTAATGAGGAATAAGAGTTAAAGTGAAAAGGGCATTAATGTGAGGATTTATGTTAATATGACTAGGGGTTGTACTAAGTTTAATGTTTATTATATCTCAGGATATCAGGAACTTCAGATTCCCCTGGTACCTTTGTTTTGGTGTCTCCTCTTATCTTTAGGCTTCTCTGAGTACATCTTGTCAAAGAGAGCCTACCTCTTCCAGCTCTTGCAGTTATAACTCACTGTTGTTTTACCAAAGTCCTGTTGGTGTAGTGGTATGGTGATATACTTTCATTATTAAATCTTTTAGCGGGCGTGTGTCTCTGGGCTGTGACATTCCTGAGTATTTTTCTGCTGTTAAAACTTTGTTTCCCTCCCTTGTTACGTGAGATAAGAAGGGTAGAGGGGGCTGGAGCCTGAGAAATATCCTTACCCCAGGTGAGACTAAGCTCAGCTCCTCTTTTTCCTTAGGGAGTAGGCTTTTGTAATAGAAAGGCTCTGGGCAACTTGCACAGTGATGACTCTTTCTCTCCCCCCAAATCTGGAGGAGAATCTTTGGCATGAGAACCTGCTGGGGTTCCTAGAAGTAAAATCCAGGAAAGGGTGGGGATTCCTCAAGACTATACCCACGTAAGTTTCTCACTGTCAAGCAACATTCAGCCTCCAGAATTTCATTAAAATTCTCACCTAAATGTTACTACCAATTTATGACTCCAGAAGCCTAAACTCCAGGTAAGCAGAACTCAACTATGACTCTGAATTGACCTGTCTCTCCAGATTTGGGGTGGTGGTTTGCCCTGCAATTTTCGTTATCTGAAGGTCAGAGAAAAGTTATTGATTTTCACTTTCTTCAGCTCTTTCTTTCTTTCTTTTTTAAAAGATTTTATTTATTTATTCATGAGACAGAGAGAGAAAGAGAGGCAGAGACACAGGCAGAGAGAGAAGCAGGCTCCATGCGGGGAGCCTGGAGCCTGATGTGGGACTCGATTCTGGGACTCCAGGATCATGCTCTGGGCATGAAGGCAGGCACTCAACTGCTGAGCCACCCAGGCATCCCAGTTTAGCTTTTTCTTATAAGGATAGGGGTGATGACTTCCCAGCTCTTTACACATAAGAAGTGAAATGAACTTGACCTCCCTCCTGTGATAAATTTATTGAATCCATAAACAAATGGAGAATTGAAACATTCTTTTTTGACTAAATTCCATTTTTGCAATTGAAAAACTATAAAAATGAAGTTATATATATTACATGGGATTATATATAGAGTGAATACTTTTATTAATTTAAGAAAATCAGGGACGACTGGGTGACTAAGTGGTTGAGCATCTGCCTTCAGTTCAGGGCATGATCCCGGGGTCCAGGGATTGAGTTCTGCATCTGGCTCCCTGTGAGGAGTCTGCTTCTCCCTCTGCCTTTGTCTCTGCCTCTCTCTGTGTGTGTGTCTCTCATGAATAAACAAAAATATTTAAAAAATAAAATAAAATCAAAACTTTACTATCTATATTTTATTCATTTTGTAAATGTCTATTGCAGGATTATTACATTTCAAGTGCTGTGATTATATTCTGTGCCATGTGATTGCAAGGATTCTCTGGTAAAAAGCAATCTTTATTACTTGGAACTTTATAAAGCACATCACTAAGACTCAACCTAATGGTTACTTAATTGAAAAATAATTGGAAAAAAATCTGTTTCACTTTATATTTGCACAAAGGGAGAATTTTTATTATTTGTGACATCTTGTTTAAGATCTCATGTAGTAATTTAGGGAGCTTAGGGATTTAAAGTAGTACAAAGAAGTCTGACTTCTTCACAATTTTCCTTAAATAAATCATAGTTTTATTCTTTTGTGTATTCAATCCTTAGAGATTTTTAAAATGCTACAAAATTACCACCCTCAGGAATCTTGGCAGGTACAAATACACTCTTCCTTAAATATAATAGTAACGTGACTTTTAAAAGGTTAATATAGTACATTCACATAATAATTACTTTGTTGGGCTTTTATTTATTCGGTTAAGTCGATTATGCATTTGTTTATAAGACTTTAAAATCAGAGGGTGAATATGAATAAACTCACGTAGAAAATAAATAAACCTTATTGGTAGCTTTTCACTTCTCCAAACATTTAAGTGTGTTAAAACACAAGCGCAAAATATGCTTGTGTATCGTTTTTTTCTGAGATGTATCAAGATTTTCAAAAACAAAATAAAACAAAAAGATGGGAGGCACTGTGATGGAAAGATGAAAGGACATGAGTTTAAAGACCTGGTTTCTATGCCTGATTATGCCACAAATTTGTATGACTTTGAGGTTCATTTACTACCCCTATAGACCTCTTAAAATTTCATTTGTAAATGAGAATGCTGGAGGTGGTAGGTAATTAAGAGGAGTCCTTTCAGTTCATACTTGTTTAATTGTATGTCATAGTCCATACCAAGATTATGCAATTATGAAATTTATAAAATATTAAGATATATCATTTTCCTATAAAATTTGCCTATATTTTCTTCCTATATTTTTAATTTTATTTTGTTTTTTGGAAGGATAAAAGAACAGAAAGTTTAAATACATTCCCCTAAGTATAATCACAAAGCTATCCTTGGATAAAAACTCATTACTGCCCTTATGTTTAAGCCAGATGGATAGACACTTGGGTAGAATTCTTGGGCCAGCAGAATAGACCATTTTCCCTCAGACTGTAGCTACTCTTGTACTACTTTCCTGTTTGCATTTATATCTGAGGTATAGCCAGACCTATTCTTTTAAAATTTGTATACACCTGATTGATTACTTACTAACTTTATTTGACAAACCATCTTAATTTATTAGATGTTGTCCTCTGTGACAGCTGATATGGAAGCACTATGTGTTAAGATTTTTTATTTGAGAAAGATTGAAGGAGAAAAGATATATATGTATATAAAATTTTATATTTATATATACATGTGTATGCTATAGATTTTGTGAATAGGAGGGTGTAGGGCAAGGTGCAGGACTTGACATCTTATGAATAAGACATAAAGGCAAAGCAATACTATCAAAGTTTGTACAGAAGAATGAATTCCATAATTTCTTCTTAGAACAGCATCTCATAGTTGTTCCTTGAAATGGTAGGTTATCTGGCAAATAACAAGTTCTCTTGTCATATACTTTTAGGAAAGTTTGCAGACTCTAACCCTTTTCTGAGATTCACAGTTATGCATTTACATGTTAACTTTATTGAACCAACATTCCCAAATGTGTCTGAATTTAGAACACCACGTTTACTGGAGAGTCTCATGGGATTTTGAAAAACACTTGCCCTGAGCAGTTTCTGATTACAATTATTACTACTTCCAGTAAGTATCCCCCAGAATAATTGAGATTGACTGAATATTTTTCTGCTGAAGAATTCATAGTGTTTCATGGTATTCATTACCCAAAAACTTAAGCTCCAAAATCTAATTTGAAGCAAGTCTTTAAATATGCATTTCACTTTCCCACTGTTTGCCTTTTGGTAATGAAATGACATTACTTTATTTCATATAAATGACATTTTGAATAGTACCATATTTTCAAAATTAATGAAATGATTTAATTTCTTTTTGTAGGTAAAATTAAGTTATAGGTCTGTAAGTTGAACACAGCAGTACTTTTATTCTCTTTCTTACAGGCTAGTTAACATTTGAGTGAACTGAATGCACAGAAATCCTCCTCTTTTTTCTTTTCTTTTTTTTTATTTCCTGTACTCTCTCTCTGCTAGAAAATTCTTATTCCCTTCTTTTTTCATAGTCCTATCCTCCTAAAATCACTTTTGGAAATCATGAGAACAATCTGTCTTTGAACTTATAGGCTGTTAGCCTATCATCTAATATTTGACCCATTTTGCCTGTTTTTTATGTACATGCCTTACCTCCATTCTCGGTTTGCGTACTGTTTGAGAGGTGAGATAGGATATCTGTATCTTCTGTATTCCATGGCATTTAGCAAGAAACTTGTACTTTATTTTTTCAATTTAATTTATTTATTCATTAGACACAGAGAGAGAAGCAGAGACACAGGCAGAGAGAGAAGCAGGCTCCTTGCAGGGAGCCCGACGTGGGGCTCAATCCCAGGACTCCGGGATCATGCTCTGAGCCAAAGGCAGATGCTCAACCTCCTAAGCCACCCAAGGCATCCCCAAACTTGTACTTTATTAGGTATGCATTAGATATTTGCTAAGTTAATAAATGAGTGAATGAATATGTTTTTACTTCAGATTACCTGAGAAAAAGGTTAGAATATATAAAAATTTAGAAGTATAGAACCCAGCATAGAGTATCTTGCAAAAGATCTTTTATTTTTTTTTTTTTTAATTTTTATTTTTTTATTGGTGTTCAATTTACTAACATACAGAATAATACCCAGTGCCCGTCACCCATTCACTCCCACCCCCCGCCCTCCTCCCCTTCTACCACCCCTAGTTCGTTTCCCAGAGTTAGCAGTCTTTACGTTCTGTCTCCCTTTCTGATATTTCCCACACATTTTAAATTAATACTGTAAAATGACCAAGATAGGAGTATTTTAAAATGTTGGTTTAATTTTAAAAATTGTGATTATTAATACCATTATTATCTAACTCTTTAAATCTTTTCCCCAAATGTTCAAAGATGTATAACTCTTTCTCTTCATCATATATAGGCATAAATAATACTTTAAATGCTGTGTGGACTAAAGAATAAAATATGATTAAAAATGAGCATGACTAACCATTAATAATAATACCATCTGTTGGTAGGCAAATAGTCACAGTTGTGCTCTAATCAGTGGTGTGTATTTCTACAAAAGTTTTCAAGTACAGAGGGAGAACTTAGAGACCTTTTTCTGCCCAAATATGATTTTGTGCCAAGGAACTATAATAAGATAACAGGCAACAAAAACAAAGATCCAGTATTGTTGGATTTCAGAGTTTAAATTTTTGGTGTTTTGAACAAAAATGTAAGGTTGTGAAATGATTCAAGGGTGGAATAATAAAATAGCATTACCAATGGAAATTTATCTTCACTGTATCAGACTTTTAAAAAGTCTTGTACCCCAAGTGTTCATAACTATCAGTGAAACTTCTGGAGAAATGACTAAAAGGACTTTTAGGAGCAGGGTACATCCAAGTAATACTTTGATTCCTTTAGATGATATATGTAGCCTATAAAAACTATGGGCAGAGACAACCATTAGCAGCAAATTCTATCTAGATAGGTTTGTAGGGGTTAATTGAGAAGACTTCAGATTGCTTTATTATTAGATCACAAGCAAAAATAACTAATAATAAAAATACTAACATACTTAGAGTTAAAGGATCAGGTATCAAAAATTAAACAAAAAAATACAAAACCTGGGTTAAGGCCTGAATTTTAGGCATACATAAGTTAGTGATTTATTACTAGTTTATATAAATTTTATTTAGCTTTAGTGATAATACTTTTTTCACAGCCCTGGCTTTTTTGTTTTGTTTTGTTTTTTTGTTTTGTTTTGTTTTTTTACTATTTTAGATATTCTTAAGACTTTTTTTTTAGAACAACTTTAAAGATATTTTTATAAAACAAGAGGTTTTATGGGATCATGATTTGGTGCTGTGATGAAATCCTTTAATCCATTTAGGTAAATAGAAAAGTCAACAATTCATTCTTCCCTGGAAATCTGTAGCATTATTTCTTAGAGTTTCTTAGGTAAAACACGAGTTTCTCAGGAGATTAATAAATGCTAAATAAGGAAATGAAGGGATTTGTAGAATTTACAAATATAGGAATCAGTGGATTGAATAAAAGGGTTTATTTATTTTTCAAAGCTTTTCATATCCTGATGTGCATCATGGACCCTTAAGAGATACATATAGTGGGCAGAACTTGCAAAGTATTATTTGACAGTAGAACCACTCTTCCATCAAACATCACGAGTAGTATGAGACACATATTCTAAAACACTGTCCTGTTATTTCAAAGTGGAAAAAATGATGTATATGTAGAATAATCTACCTTATATTTCTGTCATAAAAAATTGTACATTGAAAAGATGTCATCAGAAAAGATACACCTCTCTGTCATTGTAGAGCTTACATGTTGGGTGAGTAACTCTATAAAAATCTGTTAAATATAAAAAATTGTACACAGTGATATATGCTAAAAAGGAAACAAATGGGTAGTTGACATAGTTACTCAGGAAGGACTCAAGGCAGGTAGCATTTAAGATGCATGTAAACAGAAGGAACTAGACTTTTAGAAGTGAAATACTTGTTCCATGAAGAAAGAATGACCTATGCAAAGTCTCTAAGGTGGAAGAAACAACATGGCTAGGTAGGAACATACCCAGGAAGGAACACAAGCACACACTTGCACTCACGTTTGCATATATGTAATTGTGTGGAGGTGAGTGTAGCTTGGGGATATAGGCAGAAGCCATATCATGCAGAGCCTGAAGGCCTAAATAAGGGACCTTGGATTTTATTCTATGTGCTTTGGGAAGATTTTGCAGGGTTTTAAACAGTGAATTTGTTATTTGATTTACACTGTGAGAAAATAACTTTTCCTGCTCTGTGGTAGATTGATTGCAAGTGGGCAAAAGTGGAGCTCTGGAAGACCAGTTAGGAGGCTAGTGTAAATCCAGATGAGAGATGTGAGGGATGATGTGTTGTGAGATTTAAAGTAGAGTTTGATGCTTTCCATTGGAAGAAAAAAGAGAAGTAGCAAATAAGGATGACCTTGATCTTTTTTTCCTTCTCTGCTCTCCTTTCCAAATATCTCAAGTATTTATTTAACATTGCTTTATGGCAAAGTAAAAACTATATGAATTCAAATCTCTGCTGAGTTTGACTTTATTTGATGTAATGTTTGGAAGATTTCCAAAATGATTGACAGAGATGTAATATACAATCCCTTGGAGTCATGTCTCCCCTTTGCCTATCCTATTCATCTTTTTTTGCTATTTTATTTCAGCACACCCTTTTACTTTGAATGCAACTCCTTTGTTTTAACCTTAATTATGACACCCTTGTACAGGACATGCAAATGAAAACTAAACTGGTATTTGAGAAATAACTCTGGACACAACTATGCCACCATGGTGTTCTCCGCAGTAGCTGTTGTTATTACTGTCATTTATAATAGCCAGTTGATATTCCTCCTAAATTTAAATTTAAGTCATGCTTCATACCACTTATGGGCTTTGAGTCTATGATAAAATAAAAAACAGAACTAAGTTATGGAGGAATCTCTTCCCTGTAGAATTCTTGTGCTATATAGAAGTATCACGCAGATTAATTTTAATTTCACTTATTCACATTTAAGCTACATGCACTTTTACATTTGCTAATTTCCATCTAAACGAAAATTACAAAGAAAATAGAGTTTTGTTGGGTATTTGCCCCGTTTGCATTTGTGAAGTGAATTTCATCAAAACTCTATGCTTAGAAACATTTGAGTTTTCTAAGATTATTTAGGGAATACACCAGTGTGTTAAGTGTTGTTAAGTATCTGTTAATAGTATGTAACAGAAAAAGGGAGTATTTTTGCTTTTGGGGATTGACTGTGAGAAGAGATACCTAACAGTGAAGACTATTTAACTTTAGACAGTATTAGAGAATAAGATCATAGACTGCTCTAAAAATAGACTTATGGAATATATATATATATATGTATATATGTATATATGTATATACATATATATATATATGCAAATAAAAGATACCATAACTCAATTTCTTTTTCTTATAGGTCACAGAGACATTTGTCTTACAAGTAGGCTCTTAAATTGCCTATTTTTAAGGTACAAAAAAGTTAAGTGCTTTAGCATCCTTAGTTATTCACCAAAAATTGTAGTCTCGTGTTTAATAGAAAGCCAATTATGACATACCTAATTCAAGGAGAAATGGTTTTTAAGGGTTTGGGGATGGTGAAAAATCACACCACCAATAAAAATAATAATCACTAATACTATTAAGGACTTACAATTTTTTTTTTAGGATTTTATTTATTTATTTATGAGATACACAGAGAGAGGGGCAGAGACATAGCCAGAGGGAGAAGCAGGCCCCTCGCAGGGAGCCAGATGTAGGACTGGATCCCAGGACCCCAGGATCATGACCTGAGCCGAAGGCAGACACTCAACCCCTGAGCCACCCAGGTGCCCAACAATTTTTCAAAGGGCTGTCTGTGCATTACCTCAGTTAATTCTTCTACTAATTATATGAGATAGCAGTATTTTTATCCCTGTTTTTATAGGACTGAACCACAAAGAGTGACAGATAATAAGTGGTATAAAAGAGAATCAAACTCGAATAGTAACAATCTAAAGTCCATTCTGTATACTATATTGCTGCCCTAGCAGTAAAGGAAAAGTAAAGGATTATTTGTTTATGCGCTGTGAAAAGTTTCAGATATTTCTCACTCAGGGTAAAATTAAAGCTTGCATTTATAGAAACAGTTATGATGTAGTATAGGAAAGGTCACATAAATGTTGGTTGATGACAGAATGTTTTTACTATGAGAAAGCTTTAATTATAATTACTGTAATATAATAATAAAGTGTAAGAAAAATAAATACCAGAAATAATTTATAATACTTCTTAACTGTAAAAACGAGAAATTACTTTTATGGCAAGCTTTTAAAAATGAGTCAATTAAAATATCCTTAATTGTGTATTGCAATAACTTGTGAAAATCAAGTATAATCTAGCAAAATCCTACAAATAACACAATAGAAAATTCAATTAAAGAGACAAAGAACACCACATAGCCTATTTATATTTAGTTAATATTATGTGGAGAAAACTGTTTGAGAATGAAAGATTTGAGGTAATGATTCAAATGAACACAATTTCAAGTTCAAAAAATGGCTACAAATAAAATTAGGGAAAACTTTTGATAATATTTGCAGATGACGCAGGGTAAATAAGGAAACAATTTAAGAATATAGTAAAACTAATTACTTTGAACTCAACTACAGTCAACCCTTGATTAACTGGTATAATTGGAGTGATGAATAGATTGAAAGGAAACCACAGATTACCCAGAGTTGTGGGTAAAACAAAACTACAAAACTAATAACAATATGACATAAAATAAATTTATCAGTGAACTAGTATTTCAGAACACAGTCCACAGATATTATCCAAAAGTGTAAAAGTAATATAAGTACTTTGATTTAAGGCCACATAAATTGCCAAAATATAATGGACTGTAAAACAACTTCTTAGTTAAGATCCCTTGTATTCATGAGACTTGAATTAAGCAGACACACGCTTCCTTTTTCTTCCATTGCTTTCCCTTACCTAGGTTCAACCAAAGTCCTTGCTCTTCAGTGTTGGAATATATCACAGCACTGGTGCGTGGGCTGAGGAATGGATGGGGAGGGCCTAGTTTGTCAGGCTATCCTAGACAGCTCAGTACCATCCCTTGGTTACTACAAAATATCTTTTGGTATCCAGATGTTTTACTGATTTATAGTAATTTTAATTTCTTCAAAAATACACTCTCTGTGGCTAATTACAACTTTAGTTATCTTCTACCAGATAATCAAGAGTTGAGAGCCCTCCCAAATAGGTAGTCATTTAGATCATCTCTAGAAGAAATTTACCTTTGCTTTGCTTCTGTAAAATTTTCACATAAATTGCATAAATTGATATTTAGGTCAGACTGAGATGTTTTATTTGCTTCAGGAAACAAAAACTTATGTTTCTTTTTAAAGACATTCTTTTTTTTTTTAAGATTTTATTTATTTATTCACAAGAGAGAGAGGCAGAGACACAGGCAGAGGGAGAAGCAGGCTCCATGCAGGAAGCCCAATGTGGGACTCGATCCCGGGTCTCCAGGATCACACCCTGAGTCAAAGGCAGATGCTCAACCACTGAGCCACCCAGGCATCCTAAAGACATTCTCAAATTGGTTGTTATGAGAAAGCTATCTAAAAATATTTCTTAAATTGAATTACTGAACAGAGTTGAATTTCTGAATTAAAAGCAAATAAACATAGAAACAAACTAATTCTACCTCTATTATATTTTAGAATGATTTTATAGTGATTGGGGGAAATGTGGGAGGAAGGAAGAAACAAGCCTTAATGATCGTTTTGCAACCAAGGAAACCATTATAGTGATGTGACCAAGGCCTCCTGGCACCAAATAACTAGAACTGAGTCTAGAAGTTGGATTTCTTAATGTGCCTTTTTATGTTATTTAATGTTCCATTTATAGCTCCCAAATTAACCTTTTTTTATAGATAGGCTTCACTTTTTAGAATAGTTTTAGATTTAAAAAAAAATTGAAAAGATAATAGTGTTTCCATATATACCACATTCATCTTACCCTATTATTCACATCTTCTGTTAGTGTGGTGCATTCATTATAATCATAAACCAATATCGATACCTTATAAGTCCATTTTTTACTTGGATAGTTACTCTTCAGTTTTAAAATAAATTAATTTTACAGGCTGTTTATAAGTGTTCTTGGGTAAGGAGGAAGAAAAGTATTCTGTGATAAAATAAGCTTAAGAAATTTTAAGTTGAACAAAGTTATATGTATTCCCAGCCTGAAGAATTCAGAGTCTGGATATGTAATTGGAATCTCAAAGTGGAGTTAGGGATATGTTGTGTTTTGCAAAATGATTGGGTAACTGAACATTTCAAAGGACTTATAGTCTAAGGGAACACCTTTTAGAAAATTCTATCGTACGTGATGGCCTATCACATAACTTAGTATAGATCTGAAAGCATTAAAATTCAGTTTCATTAGAATTTATCTCTGGAAGTATGGCTGAAAAATTGATCACAGTGCTTACTTAGTTCTTAGAGGTTAACTATTGGCTGAGGACATATGGATGAAGGGAGAATCCAGTTCTTGTGTACTGTTTTGTACTTTGAAAAGTTTTGCGTCAAATACGTGTATGACCTATTCAGAAATTAACAAAATGGTATAAATTGGAATACTCTGTAATTCAGTCTGTCCTGGAAAAAAATAATGACTGTGTAAATATGGAGTTTGCTACCATAATGTTAGGGTATATATATATCCATAGCAATAAAACATTGTTGCTAACTAAACAACACATAGGGATCCCTGGGTGGTGCAGTGGTTTAGCGCCTGCCTTTGGCCCAGGGCGCGGTCCTGGAGACCCAGGATCAAATCCCACGTCGGGCTCCCGGTGCATGGAGCCTGCTTCTCCCTCTGCCTGTGTCTCTGCCTCTCTCTCTCTCTCTCTCTGTGTGTGTGTGTGTGACTATCATAAAAAAAATAATAATAAAATAAAATAAAATCATACACATACAATCTATCCTCAAATATGAGTTGATAAATTGTTTAATGTAAAACTCTTAGTATAAGAATATTTTTGAAAATAACCAATACAAGGTGTTCTTAGATAAGTTCATAGTAAGAAATCAGAAACTTAGAAGACATGCATGTCTGTAATTTAATAGAATGAATAGTGTAGTATGTCTGATTGATTATAGTTTTGGGCTTAATACAAGTAATGTGTTTTTAAAAGTTGGTTATTCTGGAGAAATTAACTCAGACTTGCCAAAGAATATAAAAGGGTTCATTCAACAGTATGTTTTACAATGAGGGATTCATCATAATTTAGCCTCAGTACAAAAAGCAACTTTCTCAGCTATTTCACTGGGAAACTACAGATAAAATTGTAGAATTCTTGGCTAGAGGAGCCTATACTATAGCTTTTTATTCTGATTTACAAAAATAAAAAAATAACCTGCTTTTTATTTCTTTCTTTTCTATATATTTATATTATTATTATCACTATCATCATTATCATTGTTTTACCCATACAGTAGTCTTGGGAAGTACATAGAATGGATTTATTGTTGATGCCACTTTGCAAAAGAGGCATTTCTTAAGTTACTCAGGGCATCATTGACTCTAGTCTCCTGACTCAGCTCTTTGGTACCTCTTGTGAATATTGCGATCCCTATTTTAGCCGCAGCTTAATTATATAAAGCCTCAATAATAAGAAATTCAAGAAGAATTAATTAAAAGAAAGATGATATTAAGTATTCTTTTAAATAACAATGTCCAATGAATATCACAGTCTCTTCTGAATCATAGCACAACGAGAACTGATTCTCAGAATGATCACCCGAAGGAGATGTTAAATTTTGATCCACCTCCTCTATTAAGTCAGGAAAATGGAAGATTGTATTTTGCAGAAGTTTTCAGTAGCATCATTTTTCATGAGTGTCCAACTACCGAGAAACTGAACCAAAACCAATTTTACCAATTCATACCAATTTTATCCCTAAACATTCTAGTGCATTTTCTACTGAAGATTGTACATTCCTAGAGTGCAGAAACCATGTGGTCCTCATCAAGTGCTGTTATGATACCTAAATGGGCAGATGCATAATGAGTGCTTATATATGTATCTATCAATATTCATGAGGATTAAAAAGCAGGAAAATGAGTACTTATTAAAACCATAGAATTTGTCATCACATTAAAATTTATTCAAGATTAATTAGTCATTTCTATGTTCATCTCATTTAAACATGAAAAGATTTCAGTACATGAAATCACAGATCATTATTGAATTCCCATGTTAGACTTGATAGTTGCATTTTAAAGCAGGGCCAAACTTAATAAAAAAAAAATCTTTCAAGTGATCAGTAAATCTCTTAAGATTGTGGACTCTTAAGATTGACTTTTTAAGGGTCAAATGATTAAGACTGTGTGTTAATAATATATAATTGACAGGAAGTGTCAGTATCATCAGTATCATAGAAATGGTGTGATACGGTTCCCAGCCATTGTCATTTGATATTTTCTATAGTTCAGGATTTTCAAATTAAGTAAGCAGTACATGGCATTGATTGACTGTGGATGATGGGAACAAAGCCACAGTGGCAGTATCCCTCCCAACGCTGTCAAAGGACTGATTAGGCAATAGCAATCTGCATCACTGAAGTGCTTCAGCTGGGGCAGTGTCTCTATTAAGAGGCTGGAAACCCTGACTCATCTTTGTGGTTTTTTCTTCCCTCCTGAGGCACAAAATACGGAACAGAAAACAGAACATACCAAAAAAGGGGGGAAAGGAAGAAGGGAAATTTTGTAAGTCTGTAAAGCATTTCAATGTTTCACTCTTTGGTCAGACCTTATTTTTGTGGGAGTAACTGGTCAGAATTGCTTGTATTTGGAATTCCAGGCTTTTACTATGCCAGAGGGAGGAGGGAACACTTACCATCCTTCCCTCTACCCCTATTATGTGTTCTAGCCTCACTCTGGCCACATATTGGAGAGGTATAAGAGTTTTTCCCAAAGTATTTTAGTCCAGCTCACTTTATTGCTAATAGAAGAATTCTGAAAGGTTTCCAGGAATGTTTATTCTGATTTTTAATTTAATCAATTCAAACTAGTAATGTGTACTGATTTGTTCTAAAAAGTGGTTATACATTGTTTTAGCCAGTTGTTTGGAGTTGGGGGGGGGGCAGGTAAAGAGTTGTAGAGAATAAGTGATATTTCTTTCTCATATGGCCCTGCCACAGAAATTTTAAAAGATTTTTTACCACATTCAACACTGAGGGGCTACCAGCTATCCCTAATGTAACCCCCTGAATATAATAATAATTAAGCCAAGGGATGAACAAATGCCCAAAATCTATACTTTTTCAGATAAAACAGGATATGTGTGTCAGGAAAACTATAAAGAGAGCGTTTCAGTTGTTTTAAGAGAATAATAAACAGTGTCATACTCTGGAGTAGAGGGCATATTCAATCATGACTATCAAGAAGTTTTATACCACGGTGGCAATGGGCTGGAATTGTGACTGATGGAGGCAAGGCAGTATTTTAACAGAAAATGACAGATTCAGAAGCACAGAAGTAGGAAAACACAAACTGTGGGTGAGAGGCAGAAAGCAGTTCTTTTTTAGTTGCAGTATAGAACATTGTTGGAAGGTTGTAGAGAAAGTTGTAGAGAGAGTGCTTCAAAAGTAGGGTGAAAGCCAGGAGGCATTTTGTGATTGTATATACGACTCTCTACACACAAACTGTATGAGATTGGCTGCCTAGAACCATATGGAATTCCAGGCAGAAAATTCTAGATCAGATAACTTGGGAGTACTAAATAATTGAACTTTATGTTTTAACTTTTGTTAAAGGAAGTCTTTATGAAGCACGTGGTATACTCTGTGTCTTACTAAAGTATATTATCTATTCCCCTTTTTTCCAACTATATTTCATAAAGCCCTAAAAATTTGTCAAATATATTTTGGAGGACCAAGGTAGCTGGTGGTAAATAAGTGGGTCTTCCTCCCACCGCTTCTCCCTCATTCCTGCAGCAGATCAACTTTTTTATATTTTGTTTGATAGATGATTTCTACAAGATTTCATTTAAAGAAGGAGTTTCACCAATAAAATGAAATTTGGATCACTGAGAAATTCTTATGTAGTTGTATTACTATGAAAGCATTAACTCACTGTAGCAGTCCATTTATTTCAATATAATAGACATAAATATCATGGAGAGATTAATGGATGGAAGCATAGACACAAGGTGTGAGATATTTGAATGGAAAATATATGTGTGGGATTAAGTTAATATCATAGAAATTGGCGACTTTTGACCATTTGTATTTTGGAGAAAATAAAAATCTCGTTTAATATATGAATATAGGCATTTGTAAAGTAGTTTCCTGGTTTCCTGAGAAAGGCCAATGCTAAAAGTTCTCCACACTTTTGAACATGTTTTTTGTCCTTAATTCGAAAGCTCTCTTTGAGAATATTTATCTTTACATTCTAAGAAAATGTAAGTACTTATAATTATTTGGGACATTCTTTACCTAATAGGAAAAGATTCTTATTAAATATATATCTCCTAAACCTAAAAAATCAGTAAGTATATTTCTAATTGTGTTTTTAAGATGAAATGTTTCAAATTAATAAGAACTTTCATATACCATTGCTGTCATCTCTCTACAATTGGTGACTGATTTAAATACAAAGGTAAAACAGCAAATTAATAAAAATTTCAAAACTAACTTTTTGTGTTATAAGAAGTTTAGACATATTCTATAGATAGGAAATATATTCTAATGTATAAATATATTAGACCAATGGGTTGAGCACCTCAAATTTACACAATGTTATATGCCAATTCTTGGAGCTTAGTTGTATAAATTTTCTTTTGGTATATTCAGGAATGGCAAATTAGCTGTGAATGCAAAATAGATTTTCTGACCTCTGGAAGCTTACATTTCTTTCTGATGGGGATAAAGATGTGATCATATGTGAAGAAAACTACACATGGTCATAAATCTTATAGGGGTAAATGCAGCACTACAGGATTTCCCAAAATTTCCTTTAAGCTGAAGTAATGGGGGAAAGATTTTAAGAAGTAGGAAGGATTTGTGTTGGTCACTGCAATAATGAGTGAGGATTAAAGCTGTGTGGAAAGGAAGGAGGAGGCCATTCTACTTACTTGAGCAAGATAAGCAAAGGCAGGGAGGCAGTTTGGTCACTTGTTTAGATTTGATTAACTGTAGCAGGAAGCTTAGGAGAGCAGCAAGAAGAGCTAAATAGGAAGGATGGGCTAGATATGGAGAAGGTGATAAAAACTTCTATTATTTGTTGTCATGTTCTCACATTTATTATTTATTATTTATTATACCTTTCTGTGGCTGGCAGAATAATGCCTCCTCCTTTTCCTCCTCCCCTCAAAGATATCAACTTTTCCTACTGCCTGGGACCTGTGAATATGTTACCGCCATATGATGTTAGGTGGAAGAGGAGAGCATCATGTAGTAGGCTGAATTAGTTCCCGAAGATGTATCTAGGTCCTAATCTTTGGAGCCTCTGAATGTTGCTTTATATGCCAAATATATTTTATAGCTCTGATTAAATTAAGTATATTGAGATGCAGAAATTATCCTGGATTATCCAGATGAGCCCTATATGCAGGTCCAAGTATCCTTATTAGAAGGAGAAAGAGGCTCTGTGATAGAAGAAGTGTCAGAGAAGATGCTAAGCTACTGATTTTGACCATATAGGAAGGGGACATGAGTCAAAGGCTGAAAGAAATATAGATATAGACACTGAAAAAAGCAAGGAAATATATATACTCTAGGGCTTCTTTAGGGAAAATAGCTCTGTTAGCCCCTTGACTTGAGCCCCTTAAGACTCATTTCAGACTTGTGTCTCCAGAAATGTAAGAGGGTAAATTTCTATTGTGTAAGCTATCAAGTTTGTTATAATTAGCCACGGAAGATTAATATATGTAAGGCATTAGGTGCTCGTAAAGTCATTGGAAAGCCTGGATGGGGCCATGGGCTTCTAGGAATGATTAACCTTAGGCTGCTATCAGAACACAAGACTCTACTACCGTAACTCTAGTCCAGTTGCCAGGAAACTCTTTTGTGTAATAACCTCCAAATGGATGAATGATCATAGGAATATATATTCTGGTTATCACCTCTACTAGGACAACTTACTTTTTTGACACAGCAGAAAGCTAAAAAAAAAAAATAAAAAAAAAAAATGGGAACTACTACAGCTACAGAAAAGCATGTTATTCTCCAGTAAGATTTTGCTGTCAGAGAGGAAAGGAAAACGATACGGTGAGTCAAGATGTCCTTTGTTGCATTTTCATTTTCCAAATATCTCAACAGTTTTACAGAAGAGACTGGGAAATAAGAGGTTTTAGCATTACAATTTTTACAGTAGTAAAAATTTAACCCAGAATGATGAGCAGAAAAATCTACAGAATTTACTGCAAAGGGTTTGAGGTTATTTATAGATCATTCTAGGCTCCATCATTCCCTATGTTTTCATAGAATTATTTTCTAAGCAATACGAATTAATAAAATTAAGTCAGTTAATGCAACAACATGAATAGAACACCTATTACTGTTTAGGGAGAATCACATAAGTTCAAATGAAATAATGTTAAAGAAAGGAAAAACTCTGCTGTTCTTACAGGGAATATGTGCTTTAATGCAAAAGGAACTGCTACCTACATATGGTTAATTTAGGATAAAGTATGTTTAGAAGTTCTGAGTGATAAAAATAAGTTGGAAATGAATTCAAGTCTCCATTTGGGAGGAGAGTTTTGAAAGAAGAGACTTTCTATGAGAAGAGTAGACAATGCATTTCTGGATGATGGAGGACACAGCTTATAGGCAGGAGGGACAACTGTCATATGAGTGATTCTGGGTGGTTGGTACACCAGTCTGTGGGGAGAGGTTTTAGTAAGGAAAGCGCTAAGGTTGATGTGGTTGCTAAGTAGCCAGGAGGCTCAAATTGAGGAACTAGTCTTTCTTAGTAAAGACGTTATGACTTAGTAAGATTGTCAGGATAAGCTCTGTGAAAGGAAGTTAGGCAACAACACTTGCAGTGTTTATTTCAGGATGCTGAGATGGCATCCAAAGGGCAAAAGACAACGCCTTTGGCAACTGTTGAGGTTTGACTGGAGAGACCGTGCTGCAGATGCACATGCAGCTCTCTTTCTGGTCTTTATAAAGTATAATGTATATAGAGAGATGGTTTAAAAAGGTAGTACTGGGATCCCTGGGTGGCGCAGCGGTTTGGCGCCTGCCTTTGGCCCAGGGCGCGATCCTGGAGACCTGGGATCGAATCCCACATCAGGCTCCCGGTGCATGGAGCCTGCTTCTCCCTCTGCCTATGTCTCTGCCTCTCTCTCTTTCTCTCTCTGTGACTATCATAAATAAATAAAAATTAAAAAAAAAAAAGGTAGTACAGAAAAGTAGAACATTGAAATCTAAAAGCCTCACCTCTGGATCTTCTGTCTAAAGATTACTTTAGATTATCTGATTCTTACGTGTCCTCTTAAAAAACCTGTCTCTAACACCAAAACCACATACATATTCATGTACAAAATGGGATCATGGCATATACACGGTACTTACCCTGTCCATTGAGTTCTTCTAATATCAACACATTCAGATCTAACCCATTCTTGGGAATGGCTCCACAGTATTTCATTGTTTTAGCTTTTCCATGACATGTGCCATCAGTCTAATGCTACAGGATTTTTATGCTCAACTTTTTTTTCCTTTTTACCTGCCTGCCCATCTCCCTTTCTGAGCTAATTTGTGCTCACTCTGCTCCAGCCACACCAGACTCCTGCACATTCTTCAAACACAAAAGTAGTAGTTCTGCTTCTGCATGAGCATTCCTCTGCCTAGAATGTTTTTCCTTTAGGTATCAGCTTGTTCCCACCTTCCACACTTTGGCTCACATTTTGACTTCTCTGGAAGACCATCTTTGATCACACTGTAATATTGTAATCCCATCCTATTCCCATTCTACTTCCTTTTCAAATTTTTCTTCATATCATACTTCACTATCTAATATATATCAATTTATTTTGTCTCTTTTTTCACTGAAATATAAATTTCATAAAGATGGCAATTTTTGTGTGTTATTTGTTGTTACAAATACCTTTATGAGTAAGGAATTGCTGGACGTCTTATGTCCAGACAAGAATATAATCTCAAAATATCATTTATTGTTTAATCACATCCATGCTCTAGATATTTCCCTTTTAATTCTCAGATATCCCCTAAGACTGTAGGCTTTCCTTTGGTAAATGTTACTTAAAGCATAACCATTGGGGTGCTTGCTGGCTCAGTCGGGAGGTATGTGACTCTTGATCTCAGAGTTGGGAGTCCAAGCCTTATGTTGGGTGTATTTATTTTATTAAATAAATAAAACTTTTTAAAAAGGCTGAAAACATAATCATAGCATATGGTAGACATCAGTTTAAAAAGAACTATATAAAATAGATAAATCCTACCTCTTGTTCTAACAAAACAATAAAATTAATGTAGTCCTCTACTTTGGTAATTATTCTTGAACACCATTTTTAGGTAATACATGGCCTGGGGAGAGAAAATCATTTGCACAAAAAGGTTCTAAATGTAAACTGAAATTGTTATGTGTAGTAGTTTAGATTCACTGTACCCAAAATGAAGAGAAATAGTTCCTAAGTAGATGATAACAGCTTTCAGTAGACAGTGTTGTTTCAAAATTCAGTAAATAATAGTTTTGAGCATCATGACTAGAATAAACCTATATGTTTCACTTCAATTTTGTACTGTTGTGAAATTTGCCACAAATTTCATCAGATATCTTGAAGTGACATAGCAGAACATATCAAGGAAATCCCTCACTCTTTTGACAATAAGAGTTTTCAGAGCTTCTAGATTCCTCTCCTTCATGGAAACATTTATGTTATTAATATTTAAAAAACAGATTAAATTATTTTCATGATAGCCTTGTATGTTCTATTAAGCCACAGCAAGTATTTATTAATAGCATTAATAGTTAACTTTTACTTTTCAAGTTGGTGTCAATCTTAAATACACTTTGGAGAACAAACATACGAATAAGTTGATATCTCATAAAATAAAGTATGAGAGGAGTTAGATCTATGTACCTTACAGGCACAGGTCTGGAGGGCTTATTTCATACATTAATTGGAACTGAAGAATACAGATAGGATCATAATATAATCGCAGAGATACAGTATAATGTTCCCCAAAGAATGGACATTTATCATCCGTGATCAAGATGCAAAGAAGTTGTACTGTGTTGTGATACTGTCCCTCATTATCCGTAATAAAGTCACACGAAAATAATACAAAGACCAGGAGACCAGCTAGACATTCACCAAAGGCATTTATATTCAATCTTCAAGAGATCCAATTGATTTCAATGAATTAGTGAACATTTCATTATCTAGTATCTATGATTTTTAAATAAAACAACCCTTTTAAAGATAGTAACTGCAAATATGTGCATTTTATTTTTAATTGGAAAAATAATAAGCTTGTACTGGTAAGCTATTTCTTATTTTATTTTTTTTTTTTTTTTTTTTTTTTTTTTTTTATTTCTTATTTTATTATATGTTTTATGCTTTCAGACTTAAGAGTTACTTAATTGTTTATAAATTGTGCTGTCTGGAGAATTTTATCTTATTTGATATCTTTGTAATTTTTGAATATTATTAAATGTTAAATGGGAATCTAATTATAAAACAAATTTAGTTATTCACTATATATGGCCACTAAAAACATTACTATTAGCCTATTAAAGTCTCTGGTCAGTTTTTCTCAATACTGAATTCTAATAAACACTGTAAACTCATAATTTTGCATGAATTTATACGCATTTAAAACATCAGTGAAATTATGTATGTATTTGGTTGTCAACAATGATATAGCTTCTGCTCTGTACCAGGTAATATAGCAAGGACTAAAGGTATCAACATGATTAAGATACTTCTTCCTCATTGAGTATGATAAACTTGATTAATTGCCCCCTAAGAGGTCCATGTCCTAATCTCTGGAATATGTGAATGTTAACCATATATGGTTAAAGACTTTGTAGATGTAATGGAGATAAGCATCTTGAGAATGTCCTGAGATTATTTGGGAGTATTGAGGTGGATCCACATGCAGTTATGTGTAACCTTATGAAATGTAAGTATAGGGAGAGTTGAGACAGACATAGGAGAAGACAATGTGATCACAGAGGCAGCGATTAAAGTGATAATGACCGCCAGGCAGGGAATATGGCCATCACCAGAAACTGGCAGAAGCAAGGAACAAATTCTTCCCTAGTGGATATAGAAGGAGCCAAGCCCTGCCACCATGTTGATTTTGGTCCAGTTATACTGATTTCAGACTTTTTAGACTCCAGATCTGTGAGAGAATGAATGTGCGGTGTTTTTAATTGCCACATTTGTGGCAATTCACTGTAGCAGTCATAGGAAGTGAATATACTGGGGTGTGCAACATTTAGTGAAGGAGACAAGCACAAAAACACATAATAATGGTGCAGTGAGAACCCTATCAGAGGTATACAGGCAAGGAAGTGGGAGTACAGGGGTGGAGCATGAGCTCTGGGTGATCAGGTTCCATAAAGCTACGACTTAGATGATGTGAACTGAGGCTTAAAGTAAAAATAAGAGTTTTTCATTGAAGAGAGTGTAAAAATTCAAAAACAAAAAAAAATGTGACTTTTATAATACAGAACTATATTCTGAAATGTATATTTTGTTTCAAGAAATATTAAGCCCTAAAATAATTTTTATGGATTTTAAGATTTTTGATTCATGATGTTTATCAAGGAAGAGTACAAGGCATAAATAAGTCACAGGGATGAAAAAGTACAGCTTAGGGAATATAGTCAATAATTCTGTAATAATTTTGTTGCATGACAGATGGTAACGACACTTTCCATGGTGAGCATTGTGCTTCTAGCTGTTGAATCATTATGTTGTACATCTGAAATCAATCTATGTCAACTATACTTCAATTAAAATTTTTCAGTTTTTTAATAATTAAAGAGATTTGAGGAAAAGAAGAGTGTAAGGCTATGAAGCATTCTTGGAAAGAGTAATAGGTACTACAAGTAATAAAAATACTCCACTGTTACAAAAATAAAGAATAATGTATTATTTCCTGACATTGCCAATAGCTGAGGGTTTTAGAGAAGTTATTACATGGAAGTTTTGATTAGAAGATCTCAACAGCACCATAGTTCAGTCAGCTAGGGAGAGAGATAATTTATTCTAGTTAGACAAGTAATTACCAGCCCCTCAAATCATAATAAAAATAAGGCAACAGTTATAATAAAAATATTTCTCTTCTTTTTTCTAAAATTTTATTTGGATTAGTAAGAACTTTGCCTAAAAGTTTTTGGCCAAGTGAAAAACAGTGAGATGTTATTTCTCTGTGTTCTCTTGTCAAAATTAAACAGTAGAGGTAGTGAGGTTAGCTGAACAAAAACATCTGATACTGTGTGGGGACCACTAGATATTTTGCAGGCTGGACAGAATTTGGACAAGTTTTGATATCTGTTTTCAAAGTTGGTGTAAATACTTGAGAGAAAATGGTAAAAAATATATTAAAAAAACATGTTACAAACCAAATGGAGATTTACTAAGATGTGTATCAGATATCAGTGATTTGGCTGGAGAACAAAGAGGGGAAGACAAATAAATTATAATATAAAGGACAATTCAATGTATCCAGGGATGACTAGAAAAAGTAAAAAAGCAGGTATTGATTTGAATTATTTTCCCAGAGCCAAGAAACTGGATTAACTAACTGATCACTAGATACTGAGAATTTCATTCCCATACCCTTCACAGCTTCAGGCACTATCAAACTTCCCAGTTTTGTAGGAAAGAGGCCAAATACTGGCACTTCCCAAAGCAGCAGGGAATAACAATTTTTAAACGATGGTTTAGCCATATTCTGTAGGCTGCCTGTGGAAGCCTGACACTCACTCCCCTCCTCAGCATCTCCAGCTCACCTGAGAGCCGTGGAGCTCACAACCCCTCCTCAGACCTTCCTGGCTTCTGGCCCAAACACGGTACATTGAGTCAGGTCTACACTCCAGTTAAAAATAGGTTTGCAAACTCAGTCAGTCAGGGAGGTCTCACGTCACGTATTATTTTGGCAGAGAGTTTTCTGGGATAATTGCCTCCTATACAGTCTAAAAACTTTGCTATTAATGCGAATAGACATAGAACTGAGAGGGAGATTTGAATTCATTTAGACAGATGGCAGTATTCTGTTTGTTTTTATGAGTGGTCCAGGAGAGCTTTCCTATTGATGAAACTTTAAAAAATATTTTATTCATATGCACAGTAATTATGCTTAAATGAGGGATGGCACACAGTTGAGGCAGTTTTCTCTCTCTCTCTCATTATTCCTATAGGCATCTTTTTTTCCCCAGTACATATTACTGAGATACCTATAAAAATAGTATGGTAACCCATAAGAACAATACATATGTAATATTCACTTACAGAAAGATTTCTTTTAAATATTTTACAATTTCTTTTCATTCTACTGTAAAAAAAACAAGATTCCTATGTCCTAAAAATATAGATATCTCTTAGTTTTCTAATCAGATAGCCAGATATGGTGTGTACATTAGTAATGTCATCTGTATACAGAGATGTATACCTTACCATTAATTTTCAAGGGTGTTCTTTTTTGTTTTGTTTCTTTTTTTATTGTTTTTTTATTGGAGTTCAATTTGCCAACATATAGCATAACACCCAGTACTCATCCCATGAAGTGCTCCCCTCAGTGCCCGTTACCCAGTCACCCCCACCCCCCACCACCTCCCTTTCCACCACCCCTTTTGTTTTGTTTCTTTAAGATTTATTTATTTGAGAGAGAGCCAGTGAGCCCAGGGAGAGGTGGAGGGACAGGAAAAGGAGACTTTAGCAGACTCCATGCTGAGCTTGGAACTCCACGCAGGGCTCGATCCCTTGACCCTGCAATCATGACCTGAGCTGAAACCGAGAGTCGGTCGCTTAACTGAGTCATGCAATTACCCCAAGGGTGGTTTAAAAAAAAAAAAAAAATATATATATATATATATATATATATATATATATATATATATGCTATGTCATTGGCTACTTTGTTAATCCTGTGCTGTCACTATCTGTTTTCTATCCATGCCAGCCTAAGCCAGGGAAGTTCAGTCACTCCGAAATTTATTTGGTTTGTTAGTCTCTAGACAATGAATTACTTCAGCTAGTGACCACTGACAATAATAGGGAAACTAGGCTGAAAGTAACTACCAGTTTAATTAGCCAATATACCAATGGGAACTTTACAGAAGTCACAGTTGTACTTGGGATACCATGTTAATTTATTTAGAATTTCAACAGATCTTATTGCAACCTGCCTCAACCTAACAGATGTAAGAGAAACAGTCGAATGTCTACCTCATTGCCTTTATTTTTTCTAATGTACATAAGATGAGATTGGTTTTTTTCTATTTCTGTAGCTTTTTTTTTTCCTGTGCATCTGGAAGAAGGAACATGCAGTTTTTATTATTCTAGGAGAAAAATAATATGCTCTGGTAATTAGCCATAAGACTTTGCTAAACTTGGGACCTATTGACATTAGGTAGTCACTTTAGATGAGTAAAGATTTTAAATGACTCAATAATAAAACTATTGTCACCTTCTAAATCCAAAAATGCAGTCTTGAAAAAGCAGACTAAAAATTATTTGGAAATAGACTCAGTGGGAGCTCAGAAGATTGGTTTGAGTCTCAGGCAGTCATTGTAGAATGAGATCTCTTTTTGCTTTTTGCTACTTTCACAAATACATTGGGAACCCTTCAACTGATTTTTAAATGAAGTTGTTTCCTAGAACAATGCAGAGCAGAATAGCCTTTTTTGGCACATAGACATTTCCTATTCTACTCCCTACTATGACTGAATTCCAAAATCAACATTCCCCTTTTGTGATGAGACTGGAAATGTTCCTGTCTCATAATCAAAGCTATCACATACTTGAGGATATTGTACTTTCAGGAATTGTGACTTCACCTGCTTTCAGCCAAATTCTCTTATTACTAATAGTTGTCTTCCAAATTTCATTTTAGTTATTCTTCATAATAGAATCTGTCTCTAATTTTTTAAGGGATAACTGAAAAAAATTAAGTAATTCTTCTAACCAAGTTTGAATCATTTCACATTTCATATTTTTTATAAGAAAATCCATCTTGGATCTATATACTCTACTAACATCACATTTTCTGCTCTTCCATTTTGTTTTTTGTTTTGTTTTGGCTTGGTTTTTTTTTTTTTTTTGCTCTTCCATTTTGAACTACACTATGGTTTATTTCTTCAAGTTTTGCTTTAACAAGTGTAATTTTTTCATTGAATAATGTGAGTTTTTAGTACCATATAGTCACATTTCTTTTGGTCATTAGCAAATAATTCTTGCCAGAACCAGGTTGTAATCTATTTCTTAAAGACTGTGAGAAGTAATAGAAAATCTAAAGAAGCATGTTAAGCATCCCTTAGTTTGAAACTAGCAAGCCCTCTTCCTTAATTGCTTCCCTCCAGTCCCAGAGGATTGTTAAGGAACTCCTATTGCTGTTTCATGGATATATATATTTCATAACCAATAATATGCTGTATTTTTTATCAGATTTTAGAAATAATTAATGGCATAATTCTGTATGTTAATCAAAGACAAAGGCTCATAAATATAGCTTGAAAGTACTCTTTCAGGGGAAGGATTGCTTCCCGTTCTTTATCTCTTTTGCTCATTGAGATATAGGAAACAATAAAATTCAAGATTCTTGGGTGTATAGTTCTGTGAATTGTGGCAAACATACAGTCTGGCTAAGAAATAATTCTGTCATCCTGAAAAGTTTTTTATGCCTGTTCCTAGTCAGTCCTATCCTTCCACACCCACACCTGGCAACTACTGATCTGTCCCAATAATTTTGCTTTTTCCAGGCTGTCATATAAAATCATAAAGTTTGTAGCCATTCTGAATCTAACTTCTTTCATGTAGTATAATACCCTTGAGATTCTTCCTGTGGAACTGTGTCAGCATTCCCTTGCTTTTAATGAGTAGTACTTCAAGTGACATATTTTTAATATAATTAATATATATAATGAGAGAGAAAGAGTGTATAAAGATAATTACATGAAAATCGGTCATAGGAAGATGTGCTATGTTTATTTCTATGACATTGAATGCCACTGGGGTTATAAATACTCTTTGTATATATCACGTTTTTTTAATCCACTTACCTTATAAATTTAGCTGTTATTTAAAATTACTATGCACCAGGTACTGTGGTAGATTTTTTACATAACTTAAATGATTTAATGCTGTAAACCATAACATAATATGTCTTTGAAACCTTCTTTATGTATATTCATATATGTGTGCGTGTGTGTGTGTGTGTTTGTACACCTTTTATATGTATACATAGAACTATTGTAGAAGTTAATAGCCCTGACTCGGACCAAGACTTTCTGGGTTCAAGTTCCACTTTAGCCATTTAGTAACAATGAACAGTAACTTTTAAACACTGGTAATGGGAGTTTAGAAACACTTTGAGAAACAATTTGGTGTTATTTTGTTAAAAAAAAAAAAAAAAAAAAAGATCATATACACTATGACCCCAAAGTCCAAATCCTAGGCATATTACCAAAGAGAAATTCTAGTATGTGTGCTCTAAAAATTTTATGTAAGAATGTTCATAGCGGTGTTGTTTGTGGTGTATATATATATACATATATATATATATGTATATATATATACACACACACGTACACACACATCTATATAGAATTATATATATTGTATAATATATAATGGGTATGTAGGTATATGAAACCACAAAATGTATTATACAGCAGTGAAAATGAGTGAATAGAATGAATCATAGTTAGTTACTTAAGTTACTTTGTTACTTAAAGTTGACTAAAAAACGGAAGTCACAAAACACTAGCCATAGTGTGATTCCATAAAATCTCAAAAATAAAGCAGTATTTAAACAAGGTGTTATTTAGGAGTATGTCTGTGTATAATAGAACTTCTCTTTAAGGTGAAGGAATGATTAACACACAACATAGGATTGGTTATACCTCAATGGGGAGGCAAGGAGAGAAGGTTGGAGAATGGAGCAGGTTTGGTGTAACCATATTGGTAATTTTGTATTCTTAAGTAGTAGCAATGCAGGAGTTTGGTTTATTATTATGCTTTAGAACATATAAATTTACATGTTATATGTATATTGTATGTTTCAAATATTACATCAAACTTTATTTAAATAATTGAAAAAGGGACACCTGGGTGGCTCAGTGGTTGAGCATCGGCCTTTGGCTCAGGTTGTGATCCCTGGGGTCCTGAGATCAAGTCTTGCATCAGGCTCCCTACAGGGAGCCTGCTTCCTCTTCTGCCTGTGTTGCTGCCTCTTTCTGTGTGTCTCTCATGAATAAATAAATAAAAATCTTTAAAAATAAATAAAATAAAAATAAACAATTGGGGGGAAAAAAACATTTTAAGGTCTTGAGAGAAATAGCAAATCAACCTGCCAAGACATTTTTGCCCATGTAGCCAAACAGTAAACAAAAGAAAACCCTGAAGCTACATCATTAAAATACTTCTCAGTGTTATGTTCCTAGAGCCTGAGTTATTTGAAAATATGTAAAACTGTTTCTACCTCCACAAAAACAACAACAACAAAACCCTATTTCTACCTCAGCCTTAAAGTGCAGCAAGGAGGGTTAGGTATAGATCTCCAGACTCCTTTGATGCTGTGTGTCTTCCTGGTATAGCCCTACCAAAGTGTCCCATAGAAGTAGACTTTGGTGTGCTGATTTTCTTTGTTTTAATGCCTCTTTGAAG
Organism: Canis lupus dingo; assembly: GCF_003254725.2. Classification (NCBI taxonomy): domain Eukaryota; kingdom Metazoa; phylum Chordata; class Mammalia; order Carnivora; family Canidae; genus Canis; species Canis lupus. The sequence goes on along the minus strand of NC_064245.1, from coordinate 24,261,372 downwards.
CAGAAAGTTAAACTCCTCTTAAAAGACTTTGCTCTTAGCTAAAGAGTTCCATTGCTATTTGTCAGGCAAGTGCTCTGACACATGAAGAAAACAAGCAAATCAAATACGTAAATAGGTCGACAGCTTTATGAAACACAGACTAGTGACCCTTGGAGCTCAGAAAATCAATGTTGTAAAACATAAGATGCTTTCTGACAGCTTTTAAATGGGCTCTGTTTATCTGCAATGAATCTATATGGAATTAACATTAAACTATTTGCAAAAGAAAACATTGGTAATATTTTAGTGCTCAGCATCCATTCAAGATATTGTAAATGAATTTTTACCCTGCCCGTTGTTCATTAACTATATAGAAGTTGTGTAGTCAGTGCACATTTTATTTTCATGTGGAGTAAAATCCTTTGAGTAGGAAAGGATATAATGTAAACTTTATTGACACAGTCTTTATTAGTAAAAGGCAGCAGTGGACCTCTGTCCCAAAGACATTTGACTGAACACATACAGTCATCACTTACCTTGCCACAAGGATAATATAGCAAAGCAGCAGAGAAGAATTTATATTTGAAGATCTCACAGCACCCATTTTTGTATTTTCCACTACTTCAGGATGGATAGTACCATATGGCTTCCACATAAGTGGATCTGTTACTAATAAACTAGGACTGATGTGTAATTACGTTTTCAGTGATTCATCTGTGAAACACCCTGGGTTATTTTACATGGAAGCATCTGTTTCACATGTGTACAGTGGTTATTCTGTGGTGATTGACATATGTATTCTTCTAAGAAAGTCCTAGTTACACAGATGTGAGCTGATGCCTTCTTTTTTTACGTAGACACAACCTGCACTTAAAAAATCCTTACCTTGACCCTGAATATGAACATTTCAATCTTCTACACACACACACACACACACACACACACACACACACACACTACTGTGACACTGTGACTGGAACATAATATAAATATTTCATGCATGCTGTGTGTCAATTGTTGAATAGATGTATGTAAGCACCTTTATCTCTTTCTATGTTTGTTTACACCAGGACATCTGTTTTAAATTGTTAGCTCAAAGAGAGTAGTGACCATGGCAATTTAATATTATGCAGACAGTGTCCAGTAAAGCGTAAGTCACTTTCAAATGCTTGCTAAGTACTTGTCAGTCAAGATGGTGACATTAATGACTTTAAGGAAAAATAGAACTTATAATCTGACTATAAACACCTTTTGTACTTTAAGAAATATTTGCTGGAAATGACCCTACCCTGCTTGCAGTTTCACACATTATAATTAGGCAGGTAACACATCAAACTATGTTGCTTTGAGCAGAACTAGTTTACGTTAGAATGATTCTCTGGTGTATGTGATAAGAGGGTTTCAAGAGGCTGACTTCAAGGCAGGTGTCATGAAGCATGTAACATTTTAGCTGAGCCTTCTAGGATGGGTAGAATTTGGGCATGTATAATGACGGAGAAGACATTTGAGGCAAAGGGAGAAAGGTAAAGAGGCACTGGTTAAGAACATGGAGGAGGCCAGTAGACTGGCCATGTGTGACAATTGTGACAATTACATGAATAAGGAGCTTTAACTTTGTACCTGGTGTAAGGAGAACATTTAATAAATGTTAACTGTTAGTCTCCATGACAGGTAAGCAACTTTGAATAGACTTGCAACAGAATTTTGCATACTGAATTAAAGAGAAAAAACCATGGAGGATAGATCCATGTTATGTGTGAAGATCTGAAGCTTCTATTTAGAATTCTTATTTGCATCAAAAAAGGTCAAGGTCCTCTTTTTAAAAAGCCATCTTTATACCTTTTAAATTATTCTCTTCAATTACATGTGTGGCAGAGTGACATCAGAGTATAATCATGTATACTTGGAGCAAAATATCAATACCACAAGAAATAACACTTTTCAGTGCATATGTTATCTTTATCTTTTAATCCTTTTACTTCTCTCTGCATGCTAAATTTGGAAACATTATCAGCTCTGACTCTTCCTGAATCCTGTGAAGAACTCCTCTTTGCCTTATTTCCAAGTGAATAATAACCATTTAGTTTATATATAAGAGAGAGAGTTTGACCCATACTTCAACAAACAGACACAAAATATTCCTGTCATAGGGTCATATGGCCTTATCTAATTTCTCCAAGAAAAAGGAACAAAAATCAGAGTATATAATATGTATGAAGTCTACCTCGGATGTGTAGTATTAAAATGTTTTATGACTAGAAAGAAAGGGGTGAGGCAGTCTTCAAGAAGAAACCTAAGGAATATCTGATCTTTTTCTATTTGGTAATATAAAAGGATTTTATGAATACTCTCTTCATTTCCCCAGATTTTAATCATTTTATTTCTGAGGTTTATATTGATAGTTACTGTAGTCATTGCTCCCATTAGCATTTTTATCTCTAAGTAGTACTTTAACTTTTTCTATGGCAAAAATCCCATTGTTTCAAAATGGAACTTTCATTAAAAAATAATTTAATTTTCAGGTACTTTAAAAGCATAAATGCTACTCTCTTGGCTGTAAACTGTACTTCTCCCTTTAGTATTCCTAAGAGTAAGAACTATCAGGAACTATAATGTTATAACAAACCATTTTCGCTTAGAAGTATTAATTTTTTTAAAGATTTTATTTATTCATGAGAGAAAGAGAGAGGCAGAGACACAGGCAGAGGGAGAAACAGGCTCCATGCAGGGAGCCTGACGTGGGACTCGATCCCGGGTCTCCAGGATCACGCCCTGGGCTGAAGGCGGCACTAAACCGCTGAGCCACCTGGGCTGCCCGTTGCTTAGAATTAAATAGAATTGTTGCATGAAGAGCATTGCCTAGAAGGACTATATTCAAGGATGTTCACTGAAATGTGATTTACATTAGGTATATGAATTGTTTATAATATTTGACTTTGAATGGAGAGTCAGTTATTGTATCTCAATACAATAATAAAATATATAAATAAAAGAATATACTATGAGACCATTAAAAATATGTAGGGCCATAATTATTGACAAGTAAAGGTAATCCTCAGCAAATTTTTAAGAGAAATGTAATACAAGTATTTTTCATAGTATTATTTTTAAAAGATCATATATTATATGTGTATCATATATATATATACACATATATATATAAATCCAAAATGATTTTACATGAAAATATCAACAGGTAAATGGACAGAGGATAATATTAGTTTTTATTCTATTTCTCTGAAGTTTTGTAATATACACATTACATATTATATATTACATGTATACTACTGTATATACCAAAAAGTAAATATTTTTTGTTGTTGCTTGCATCCACTGGGATTAATATAAGAATTAGAATTTCTGAATTTGAAAACCAAGTCATCCTTTTTTTTTTTTTTTTTTTTTGAGAGAGAGAGAGAATAAAGAGTAAGAGTGAGTGAGAGCACAAGAACAGGGGGAGGGAGAAGCAGACACCCCACTGAGAAGGGAGCCCCCTGTAGGGCTCATGACCTGAGCCTAATGCAGAGGCTCAGTCAATTGAGCCACCCCAAGTACTCTGAAAACCAAGTCATCCTAAGAAGTGATTTGGGAAACTCATAATTTCTTCTTACCAAATGTTTAAGTAGTAACTATTTCACTTAAGGAGTATTTATTTGATTATGATTCAACACTCAAAATAAGGAAAGTAGGTAATACAGAATTCATGTCTTTGGGGTTTTTTTAAGATTTTTTAATTTTATTTATTTATTCATGAGAGACATGGTAGGGAGAGAGAGAGAGAGAGAGAGAGGCAGAGACACAGGCAGAGGGAGAAGCAAGCTCCATGCAGGGAGCCTGATGTGGGATTCGATCCTGGGACTCCAGCCAGGTTCACGCCTTGGGCCAAAGGCAGGCTCTAAACCACTGAGCCACCCAAGTGTCCCCAGAATTCATGTCTTTGGATGCAACCTAAAAGTTGCACTATGATCTTCTGTCCTAAAAATACAATACTGAAATTCTGAAGCTAGAAGGGACATTCATATGTGGAAGTAGACTTTTAGCGCCCCCCGCCCAAATGTTGGATATTCGGATTGAGTTTGTCTAGGTATCTAATAGCATTTATCTTTATTTTAATAAAATTCCCATGAATATAAATAAGCATTTCCCTTAAGTATTCAGTGTTCTGATATAGCATTCAATTCCATTTCCTTATGAGAAAAGTTGCTTAACTTTTATAGCCAGTTATGGCTGTTATGAGTAAGAATTTTAATCATTGATGGCCAAGTATCTAAGAGTTATGGGAAATTACCATGTAGTAAGCATCAAATAGCATTGTATGTGTAATGTGTTAATTTTTATGTATATAACTGCAAATACAAATAAGCCTTCTGTAAGGAAAGATACGTTCCTGACATCTGGATTTGAAACATAAAATAATTTTTAATATTCTAAATCAATATTTTTATGTCCTTCATCACAGCATATTATACTTAATTCTTTAAACTTTTTGTTTACTAGAGATTTTCAGAGTTTTGAGTTATGTTTTACTTATTTATCTCAGAGGCTAGCATAATGCCTTGTACTGAGAAAATACTGGTTGAAGTAAGAAAAGTATGAAAAACAGGTTTTTATAATTGTGTTGACTATTCTCATTCATTACTACTTACTAATAGTTTGTTCATCATAGACTTGGTAGTTTTAGTGAAATGACCTGAGAAAATCTGTTATTTATAACATTTCTAAAATTTGTGTCCTGAGTTTAAGTTGAAAAAGAAACTTTTTAAAGAAAACAGCTCTTTCCTTAGTTGCAAATGTTCTGGATGAGTTAAACTATACACACAGAACCATGGTTCGTTCCTGCTTTCTAGAAACTTGTGATCTTACAAATAGGATTTTTAATTGCTCCTTCTAGTCACTTCCAAGTTTCTTAGTTGCAGAAAACTGTCCAGTGATAAAAGAGGACATATCAAACATCTTTTTTCTTTTATAGTGTGTCAGATGAGCCTATTTTTACTGAAACAATAAAAAAAATGCGCTATGGACAGCAATTTAAATGAATTAATTTAAAATGTTCTCTGTTTACCCATCCATAGAGGCCAATAACACTTGGAGGGGAATTTGGCGGTTATATATATTTTAAGGGAAATGATGATCAGACTGTAGAATCTAACTGACTGTTTTCCATGCATGTTTGTAGCCTGTTCAGTTTTCATGCTTATATTTTGGGACTGTGTGAATTTACGGATGACAGCTTTTCTAATTCCAAACAAGTGTTAGAATTTCTTGGTTCAACATTTTAATATCTCTTTATGGTTTCTGATATTTGAAATCTTATTCTCCTTCTTCATTGCTCATTGATGGTAAGATTGATGGTGATAACTCCCTGTTGCTAACAGGGATCACATTTCTTCTTAGAATAAAGAGTGCATAGAGTTGAAGACTTTATTTTACCTTTGACTTTCAGTTGCATTTTTAAGGAAAGTATGATTACTTATTTTTTCTAGTCATTTCTCAATAGCCAGATAGAGGAGGTTTAGATGGACTAACATTCCTAAAGCTTAAACTATAACTCAGTGAATCTTAATAGAAAATTCCACTAACAAGTATGGTTCTGAATATGTGTTTACTTAGAACATGGCCAGCATTCGCTGGTGAGGCTTTTAGCCGTGAGGATTGAAACATCATTAATTTAACCACAACTTTCCCTTCCCAAACATTCCAGTAAAGTGGGGGTATAACTAAACTAATGGTATTAGTATGAACTTGCAAGCATAGAAATTTGTAAACAGCCAAACTACTTGGAAAAAATAGTTAAGTTACTTCACAATGGAAAGGGAGTTAGCTATGATCCAGCAGTAGTTGTCAGAAATTAAAATTTCTTTGCAGAACCTAAAATGAAGTTTAAATTTATTTTATGTGATGGGATTTCTAAAAAGTCTATATTATTGCCATTCTCATCGGGAATAGTTTTTATTCTGTGTAAATGAAATATGAAAATAGCTATAGCTTTTTTCACACTCCTCTCCAAGAGAAAAAAGGCAGATGCCCTCAACAAGACACTTTTTAGTCAGTTTCAATGCACATAGTTCTTTATTCTAGGAATTGCGCCAAATTCTGAATGAAACATTATTCTAAATCATACTTCCTGTTCTCCAGTTGCTTGCAATATAAGTGACAAAGATGTACAGAATTAAAATCTGTGGTTTACTCCTATTAAGAGGTGGTTTCTCTGTCTCCTCCCCTTCAGTCTGGGTGGGCTTTTGACTCATTTGTAACAGCAGAATGCAGGAAAAGTGATGCTGTATGTTTTCCAGAGACTAGGTCAGAAACCTTGTGCTTAGAGACCCTAAGCTTTTATATAAGAAGTCTGAGTACTCTAGGCTGCCGTGCTGTGAGGAAGCTAAGCCACTGAAGACTCTCCAGTAGCCAGTCCTGATCTTTGAGGCCTCCCAGTCCAAACACCAGATAGGACTGAATGAGCTGTCAGAGAATTCTAGCTCCCAACCATTATGTCAGCCCCATTTTCCAGTATTCCCAGTTAATGCCCTAATGCCATGGCACAAAGACAACCCATCCTCCACTGTGCCTTGTTCACATTCCTGATTGACAGAAAGTATGAGCATAATACAGAGGTCATTGGGGCTGCTAAATGTAGCGTGGTTTATTACACAGCAATGACCTACTTGATTTAGGATATACTGTGGGAGAATAGGAGATAATTAATTTCTCTGCCTAGGAAAATATGGAAGGCTTCCCAAGAGCAGTGACATCTGAATGACATCTGAATTTGGCTTTTTTTTTTTTAAGATTTATTTATTTATTTGAGAGAGAGAGAGAGCCGGGGGATGGGTAGAGGGAGAGACTCTTTCAAGCAAACTTCCCACTGAAGACAGCCAGTGTAGGGCTCAATCTCATAAACCATGAGATCATGATCTGGGCCGAAACCAAGGGTTGGATACTTAACCAACTGAACCACCCAGGTGCCCTTTGGCTTTTAATGATGAGTGGGAGTCTGCTAAGTAAAGAACTTAGGAGAAAAACACCTCAGGCTGAGGGAATTACATGAAAAAGTATCACAATGGAAGTTTGGTGAATGACAAGTTTGGTATAGAAGAGCATTGGATAGTTAGAGCTGGAAAGATAGCCATGAAGCCAGAAATTGTGTAGTGATTTCTTTCTTTATTTGCTATGCCAAGGGAGTTTCAACTACAGCATTGTAGGAGTGGAAGATAATCAGACTTGTGTCATAGAAAGATAACTAATTAGCAACAGTTGGAAGCTGGGCTGAAGGGAAAAGAAATGAAAAGAGAAGGGAGAAAGTTAATGATATAGTTCAGATGACAGACAATCAAGGCTGAGATAGATATAGCCTTCTATGGTAGCAAAGTAAGGTCCGTTAGGTAACAATAGTTGTTTGAATTGCTAATCGATATTATTTCCTGAATTTGTCTATTCAAGCCTTAATAATTAAATGCTACAGTGAGTCCTGCTTTTTGGCAAATCAAATCAATGCCTTAATAAAACATTGATTTAATTAAATTTGTTAGTGGTACTTCTGAATACTGTGTAAAAAGTTCATCCACTATGAATTTTGGACCATTGTGATTAAAAAATACTATTTTTATGTTTTTCTTAAGGGATTGATTACATAGGACATTTTAAAAAATGAAATTCATTTGCATCAGCTAATACACTAGTGAAACCATGTGTCATACCTATTCTTTAAAATAAACATTAATTAAGTACAAAATCTTGAAAAAATTGGTAATTATAATTGGTAATCATAGATATTACAATGATAAAATGTATATAATTTACTTAGTAAATATAACTATGTAAACAAAACACACAACTGTAGTCAATAGCTTTCTGTGTGGATTCAGTCAACTTTTATATAATCTTTGAGTTTATTTCATGTAGTTTTTGAATGATAAATAAAAGTTCAGTGGTGACATTTGAACTTTTACTGGAATCATAACACCATATGTGTAATAAATTTTTCTGGGGTCTAAAGGGAAGATAGGTCTTTCTTCAGTCACTTTGAGCATGTAGATTCCATCCTCCATGCCTTGTACTGTGTTATCTACAACAGTGAATTGCTACCAGTTGTGAGATAAAATGAGTTGTTTTTAAAACACTCTGTCTCCCTAATCAGCTAGGCTTTACTTTAAGTTTGGTTATATATTTTAAAACAACTGAAAAGTTTAATCTTTATAATTCAGAATCAAAATCTGCAGAATTGTGTAGATTATTTCCATCTGCCTTCTTCCAGTGCTCTGACTCCTCTCTGAAATGTTTCTATCAAACAGAGCATCTCACAGAACTTGAGCAATGACTCTTTACATTTCACCCATAATACCAAGATGAATTAATATCCTATGTGAAGAAGTGGTTTTTTGGTTTACTTTATGTATCAGTTATATAGTACTCAGCTCATCTTATATAAAAGTTATTGTGATATTAGTGATGACACAGAATAGTTCTACTTTTTAAAAAAAGTCTGACTGCGTAATCATCCTTAGTCACCTTTTCCATGAAAGCCTAGGAAAATAATCAGGAAGTATTTGGAACTGACTGATAATAAATCCAAAGGGAAGGAGGTGGATAAGCCACAGCTTAGGATGGCACTAATGACAGCCTTGCTGCTTTGCTAGTGGAGGACTAATTAGACTGGTTAATTTTAAGAACGCTGAGAATAAAGTCCACAAGCCAGGACTAATATAATGGAGAAACCTATTAATTAAGGTAGAAATCGAGTTGTCTTACTATAAAACAAAAGACAATAGAATTTTAGAAGAAAAAAGGAAGAGGAAAAGCCTAATAAAGCAAAGTATGTATTTATAAAGAAAATACATATTCATTAATTTGCAGGCCAAAAGAAAAAACATTCAGGTATTTCCCAGGAGAGAAAAAGTAGGTGCATATTAAGTGTTAGAAAGGAGGTTTACTGGTGGTTATGCTAATTAAGGATCAAAACTAGATTTGAATAGGACAGAATGAGTCCAGTACATCAGTACATAATTGGTTTTTAAAAAGTCCCCATTGAAATAAATAAATAAATAAAAATAAAAGAAAAAGTCCCCACTGTTTATCGGTCCAGAAGTCTGAGCAACTGGTTAGGTCCAGTTTGGGACTGGTATACTGAGGTCACTCAATATTCATGGTCAAGACAAACTACAATATTTTACAGGCTCAGTGCAAAATGAAAATGCAGAGCCCCTTTGTGAAAAATTATTAACAGTTTCAGGATAGTAATAGAACAGCAAGCCAAGGATGAGGCCCTTCTAAGCATGTGGCCCTGCTTAGAAGGGCCTGATAGCACATGTGTCACATTCCTATGAGGGTGGCATTTCTATGGTTCTTTAACAGACTAACTCTTTAGAACTGTCGTAATAAAACACAGCACTGTAGACAAGCCTCTAAACACAGCCTAGACCAGGGTTACTGTAAGTCTAATTTCATGGGAGCTCAGAGGCTGATGCTACCTCTGCCTTGAATGGTTTGTATGCTCACCTTTGTATTCTAAACATCTAGAACAGTCTTCTGGGTCTCTGACCCTTGGAGAATAAGCATTCAGTAATGGACTAAGCACTCAATATAATAGTGAATGGATAGGTGATGCGTGATAGTAGTTGCCAGCCTTTCTCAGGGAATCTGGTTCAGTTTATCTCTGGATAAGAAGATACAGTGTGGGCTCTTTGGAGTTTTAGTTCATATCACACACACCTTGCAGATGCCTCCTCCAGGCAGGTTGACGGTTTCTTTGAGCTCTGGGCCTTGCATGTCCTCTTACACAACCTGTTTCTCTATTCAGTTAGCCTGAAACGTATTTAAGCTGATTGATTAGAATAACAATTGAGCCCTAACCAAATTAAGTCAGGAGTAGGGGAAAGAATGGCCACCACCCTTCCAAAGACTCTAGGTCTTAATTCCTGGAACCAAAGCCAAGTTAGATCACGTGGCAGAAGAGTTGCAGATGAATTAAAGCTGCTAATCAGCTGACCTTCACAGCAGCTCAATATCCTAGATTATCCTGGTGGGCCCAATATATCACACAGTTCTTCAATGGGAAAGAGAGAGGAGAGGCAGAGAAGGAGATGTGATGAAGGAAGCAAAGTCAGAGTGCTGTGCTACGAGGCCGAGTCCTTCTGATATTGCTGGGTTTGAAGATGGAGTAAGCAGGTAGCTCAGAAAGCTGGAAAAGGCAAGGACATAAATTCTCCGCTAGAGCCTCCAGAGAGGAACACAGCTCTGCCAACACCTTGATACTAGTCCAGTGAAATCTGGGTCAGACAGCAGACCTCCAGAATGGTAAGAGAATGGATCTGTGTTGTTGTAAGCCCTTACGCTATGGTGATTTGTTACAGCAGCAGCAGGAAACTCAAACAGCTGGTTCCGCACTGTGGTGAAACTAGAGATCACTAACTTTCATGGCGGGGTGTTAGTGTCCGTAGTTTTTTCCATTTCTCTTGGTAACCAAAAGTACAGTTCTGTCTGCTTTTTTCTGTAGTTTTATTTTCCTTCATTATTAAATCACTAAAATTTGGAGTTCAGGCTAACAGATGATGTATTCTCAAGGAAGCAGCGGGTAATGCAGTCTGTTCAGAGAACACTGGTTTTGTGGGATGTTAGTAGTTGAGAGATAGTGAAGAAAGAGGCTTCGACTTCCAAGTTCACTTCCAAAACCCAGGTAAACAAGCTTCTTTCTTCTTAAAGTGCTTTACAAAGACATGATCTATGTATAAGGTTTAAAAAAAAAAAAAAAAAAAAAGCCTTAACTGTTTAAGAGAATATCCAGCCGAAAGTATCTTTGTTCTTCAGCCCAAGTTCCTTTCCCCAGAGTTGGCCATTACTAGTTTCTTATGACTCCTTCCAGCCTAGAGCTATTCTGTGTGTGTGTGTGTGTATATGTGTATATACACGCATGATCTACACATACTTGTCTGCACCTTGCTTTTGTTTTACTTAATAATTTAATTAACAAATTCATTTATGGAAGAATTTCCATAACTTTTAATGAATATTATGTACATGAAACAGTAAGGGGACTTTGTGGAGAAAAATGCATATTTTTCAAACATTTTGGACCACAGATATCATTCTTTGAGAGTATCTTATAGATTTACCTTTTGAGGGGAGCCTGGGTGGCTCATTTGGGTAAGCGTCTGCCCTTGGCTTAGGTCATGATCCCAGGATCCTAGGATTGAGCCCCACATCTGGCTCCCTACTCAGCTGGGAGTCTGCTTCTCCCTCTCCCTCTGTCTTTGTTCATGTGCTCTCTCTCTCTCTCTCTCTCTCTCTCTCCTTCTCTCTCTCTCTCTCTTTCTCTGTCTCTCAAATAAATAAAATATTTTTTTAAAAAAGAATTACCTTTTGAGACACACTGCTTTACACTAAGCTACCTTCCTCTGCCCGAGAAGTAAGAATTAGTGACTCCCATATACCCGTGTGGCATGATGGGTGTGGATTTGGGAGTGAGGAAACCTCGGCCAGTATCCTTGCTCCGTCGTTGACTTGTGCTTACTGGCTCTGTGGCTTTGGGCAGGTTAACTTTATTGAGACTTCTGCTTCTGTTAGCACGGTCTGCCTCATTTTTTCAGTCATTTGTTTATTAATTAATACATGCAATTATTAGAACTCTTCTGAGTGAGGTCTAGTAAAGCAGAGTCTCTCCCTGAGAAGCTTTCTAGTGAGGGAGGCTTCAATTGTAGTACATAAAACCACAATAAGCAGTGGCCTGTCTTCATATTAAGGTTGTGGAGAATCATTTTCTACCACGATGACAGTTTTCTACTTTTATAAGCATAGATCAACAGTAGCAAATGTCACTTATACCATTTCAAAACTTGCAACGAATACAGGAAGAAGTGAGGTTTAGTTAGGGTTCTTCAGGTATTGATTTTTCAAAGGTATAGACTCTGATATTAATCATCTGATGAATTACCAGAGTAATATAATTTACCTGAATAAAGTACAATGAGAGTAACAAAATCTTCCAATTTATTATGAAATTCCTGCATAAACTTTGGCATCCTTGTGGATTATGGACATACAGGTCTTAATGGTTGTGACATTTGACATTGAATTATGTAGAACCACAGAATCTTTTTTTTCAAGTTCATAATATATATTTTTATAGGGAAATTTTAGAATTATCCTTCTTTCCCAATACCTATCAAGCTTTTTGGCATTAAGTATAGTCACTCTTCATAATTCTCCTTTCTTTGTTTTAATCAGAATTACTTATTTCGGAAGCAGATTTCTGTTTTCTTCTCGTTCTTAATAAGTTTGAACGGCAAAGTCCTATTCTTTAGAAAAAGATATCTTTAGAAATTTAATTGAAATTAACTAACACAATTTCTTTAATTGCCATTTTGCTTGTCAGAAAGTTTCAGCTTCCTTTCTTTCATTTTTTTCAGGCCAAAAAATGTTGTCTAGACCCACAGAATTCCAGACAACATTCAGGACTTGTTTTACCGAATCCTGATGACTTCAGTCTGTTAATTTGTTTAGGATATGCTTTTGGTTTTTATAAGGTCAACTAGAAATTTGAGGCTACTTTTCCCACTTATTCTAAGATCAAAACATTTTTTAAATACTGAAATTTAATTTGAAAATATTGTGGTAACTCTGGTGATGTTGAGTCTTTAAGCATACATTTAAAACATTTCCATTTAAAAAAATGTTTCTGTAATTGGGTTTATTTCATAGTGGGAACTCTGTTAAGGTCAGTATGGTAGCTGGCCAGGTATTTTATAGTAGCAGGTACATAATACTTTGACTTGGCTGCTTTTTGTGGTCCTTTTGATGAAGGCTTGATTTGTTACCTCCTAAAACATAGATCATTGGATGTTGGCCTTTATTATTACCAAATAATGTGTGTCTTTGCCAGTGCTCAGGTCTGATTCTCTCCCAATACATGGCCCTTACCTCACCCCTCGTACTACATCTGACCTTTACCCTGAGCCCAGGGGAAGTCAGAGATGAGATGGGTGGATGCCATGGGAGTTGATAGTATACACATAGATACAAATACAATGTGAGAGAAACAGCTATTTTACAATGACCTGCTTTGGTGGCCAGACAGGAACTGACCATTTTGTTAGATACTTGCTACAGCAGCTGCAGCCCAAGAGTTTAAGACTTTTCTCTTTCCAACAGAAAACATTGCCTTTATTCTTTTCTATGGTAAATCACAAGCATAAACAGCATCCTTCGGCGCTTTTCTTCTCAACTCCCAGATAATTCATAGGGGATGAAAACGTGAATTTATTGATTCAGCAAAGTTGTGTAAAAAAAAAACAGCATTTGGGTGGCATTGGAAAGAGCATAAACCACAGACACACAAAATAAACTTGGCCTTTGGCTCTTGTGATAGCATTCTCTCTGGTTCTCTCCGTATCTTTCACATCATTCCATTTCACTCTCCTTTTAATCATTTCTGTCTGCTGTGCAATTTTAATATTCTCTAGAATTCTATATTAAACTGTTTTCTCTGATAATATAGTTCTCTTCAATTCATTTACCTTTGGTGCCAGTCATACAGCAGTGACTGCAGTCTCTCTACATAGAGTCCGATCTTCTCCCCTGCGCACTCCCTCTGCGTAATGGTTGACTTGTTCACCATCTAGCTCCATTCGCATATCGTGCAGACTCTTGATGCCTAATGTAAGTTTAAAGTTTAAAAGCAAACCCTTTATGCCTAATGCTAAACTTGCCCCTCTTCTATATCACCATCTTCACAGAAACCAAACTTACACACCCAGGAATCTGAGAACAGTCATGGAAGAGCAAATAAGATCCATAACTACTCTGTACCTATATCCTACACAGTTATACTGACACCACACACACACACACACACACACACACACACACATACATACACACTGGTGTTCACAGAAGAATACTGTCTGGTTTTGCATGCTTTTGAACTTTGCATGTTTTGAATAATAGAATCATATTATGAACATTCTTTTGTGCTTTGCAGTTTTGTTCAACACTGAGATTCATGTATGTGTAGAGCTGTAGTATATAGTCCATGATGTGAAAATTCTATGACTTATTTGCCCATTTTTCTGTGGAAAGACATTTGGGTAGTTTTCACAGTTTTTTTTTGCTATTACAAACAATGCACTAATGAAAGCACTTGTGCACGTGTCTCCTGACATGGATATGCAAATGTTTCTTTAGAATATGTGGATGGGGGTGGAATTCCTGAGTCTAGGTATATACATCTCCATGTACCTGGGCACTTGTGGCTAAATTATTACCCAAAAATGATGTCACTGTTTATACTTTAACTAGTAGTAATTTATCTTGTTATATTCCATGTCCTCCACGATCTTTGCTATTGTTGGACATTTTCATTTTTGCTAATGTGATGTAAACTATTTCATACTGGTTTTCATTTCCTTGGTTACCAGTGAAGTCGAGTTTATTATCATATGCTTATTTGCCCCTACTGTTCCCTTCTCTTGGAAGTTCCTGTGGTCTTTGGCACACATTTTTAAATTTTGTTGATTTTTAAAACATTATAGGAGTTTTAGTTAGTAATCCTTTGTCAGTAGCATATGCTGCAATATCTCCTTTCAGTTTGTAACTTGTCTTCTTTTCATTCTCTTTAAGGTGTCTACTGATGATTAGAAGTACTTCTAATGCTTCTAATGTAATTGAACTTATCAATCTTTATTGTTTCTGTTAAAAAACAAACTAACAAAAAACCCCTTTTCTGTCCTGAGATCCTAAAGACATTTCCCTGAACTTTATGTGTGTATTGTGTGGAGGTATAGTTAGGCCATATAAAAATTGACCTTTGGTTTTTTATTTCAGAACCATTTTTCAAGTGTCACAGTGCCATTAATCACTACACAGTTTTCCCGATCTCTCATTTTGCTCAGATTGGCACATTGATAAGTTTCAGGAATATTATTCTCCGAATATGTAACAAAATACAAGTAATTCACTCCAAACTATACTAATGTTTCTCATTTGAATAAGAAAAGGATGATATTCCAGCCATGGCAATACCAGTATTAAACTAGGCTGAGAAAATATCCTTTACAAAATGAGCCAATAACTGGAAATAACATTTTAAAAGATGTTGGTAATTCAAGTCCCAGAAAGTTTTTGATCTTCATTATTCATCATTAATTAGATGGTGGTAGTGCAGTTTTGATTCAAGGTGTAGTTCCTGTTCAGTTGTGTATATGCGTGTGTTGTAATACAGTGTGGAATCAAGCCAATAAAACAGAAATCTCTGCAGTGTGTTATTGAGAACATAAGTCATCTTTTAGTAAAGCTCTCATCATCTAGTTCCACTTACTCCCTTTATTTTTAAAAAAGCCTTATAATTCAACATTAAACTCTACAAAGGTAGTTTCTTCTTGTCATTAACCATTCTTCTTTAATTCACAGTATTCATTTATTCCACAGATATTTATTGAGAACCTATGTTTTGGAAAGTAGTCTGTTCTGAACTGAGTGTAACTGTTTTCAGAATTTAGGACCTGGAAGAGCTCCAAGATCATTTATGGTAATCCTGACTTCCCACAAATTAAATTAAGAAACAGATCCAGAAAAGTGCAGCCACCCGACCAAAATCTCAAAGTGATGGAGCATAAATAAAAGTCCTTGACCCTGGATTCAGAATTTGTCCTGTTGAATGCTTCCCACAAAAACTATCTGAAAAATCTTCTGAATCCTAAATATTGATACAATGTTTGTAGAGATTCCTAGGAGGATAAATCACTGTTTGTTAGCAAATTATATTACATAGTTACTTCAAGCTACTTATAAATTTTTTTAAGATGGAAGACACAGTTTTTAAAAATTAGTAAAAGTAAAAAGTTTAACTGAAAGCGTCTCAAGGGCAGGAATCAATCATTTGATATCTTTGTCAGTTTCTTTAATTCCCCTAACAAAATTAGCTGTTCGTAGTACATATGAAATAAATATTGGTTAAATGAATAAAATTACATATAGAAATAGAGCATGTAGACATTAGGTACTTTACATGATCAAAGAAAAGAAGAAAATCAGTCTGAATGTGGAAGGTTGAAAAAAAAACTCTTTGTGGAACAGTTAGGACTTATAGTGGCCATAATTAATGTTTGAAATTAGAGAGGAACTCCCAAGTTTCAAATTACTAGTTTAGCTCACTTTTTTATTAAGACTTTAGATACAGTTTCTCTGAATTATTTGCTTTCAAATGTCACCTCTAAGCATGGATTCTTGGAATGAGCATGTTCATGGAAAAAATAATGGGATAAGTATGCTAAGATACATGTTTAAGGATGTTAATTGTTTTGTTGTTTTTTAAGAGCATTAAGAAAATGGAAACAACCCAAGTATCCATCAGTAGATTAATACTTAGTACAACCAGATTGAAATTAATGATTAAGGTATATCTGTATCTTTTAATATGCAAAGATACTATTTATGTGTAGAGTAAAAAAAATTCTCTAAAAACAAAATTAGGGAAAAACAAAACAAAACAAAATTAGGGCAGCCCAGGTGGCTCAGCAGTTTAGCGCCTGACTTCGGCCCAGGGCGTGATCCTGGAGACCCAGAATCGAGTCCCACGTCAGGCTCCCTGCGTGGAGCTTGCTTCTCCCTCTGCCTGTGTCTCTGCCTCTCTGCCTCTCTCTCTCTCTCTCTCTCTCTCTCTCTCTCTCTCTGTGTCTCTAATGAATAAATAAATAAAATCTTTAAAAAATTTTTAAAAATAAAAGCAAAAATATATATATAGAGAATGATCCCATTTTTGTAAAAATAAAAACCATGAAAATACAAATAATGCAAAATAGGATGATGGACATTTTTATTTTCTTTTTTGCTTTTTACAATATTTACTACTTATATAAATGATTAAACTTTTCTTTTGGTTGTGAGAAGAGTTCTAAATTTACTCGTTGACTTACCACAGATATAAAAGCTGTCAAAAAATGATCTCTATTCATTGAGAAACTTTTGTTGAACAGCTATTATGTACAAGGCACTAAGAACAAAGGAGTCAAAATTTAATTCTTTAGCTCCTTGTGACTTTAGAAAGAGATGGGAACCATCTCTTTTAAAACTAAATTGATTGATCTTTGTGTTCTGATTGTAAACCATGAACAAGATCAGAGATTTCTCAAGGTCTGACTTTTTAATTGAAAAAAATGAATTCTCCATTTCGCTAGGAGGAGAAAAAGCACCTCTAAGACATTTAGGGCCAGAGAAAAGTGTTTAATGTGTTGAGTTGGCATTGAAAACTTATACATGTAATAATTATACTTTTATTCTGTACTATATCATTTTCTCCTTCTATGAAATATATTTTTAGATGTTTAATTACATGTTACAATAATTGCGTCCGTATTTATTGTTAATTTTAACATTAAAGTTCCCAGAGGGAGGACTTGTCATCGTGATAATGCGTTAACCTAGCATCTTAGCATTCTTGTGAGCGTAATGTTGTCTGAACTTGGCTTGCTCAGGATAAGACAGAGCATGTCCCAGGTCTAGTGGCAGCCAATCACAGTTAATTGTATGCAGTCAGGAGGCCAAGGAAGACCCTGTGGCAGATTCATTTTTAATAATCTGTGCGACTAAGTGTAGGTGCTGGATTTTTGAAATGCTTATAATCTAAACAAACTCAATGTTTGGGGACTTTTAATTGGTTATCCTTTTAAATTAAAGAAGCTATTAGCAGGAGCTCTTTATTTTTTTGTAGTTTATGCAGTATTAGCAGCTAATAATAATAGTTTCCAAATGTTTTGTGGGAATTTACAAGCATTTTCATATATGACCTCTCATTTAATCTTTAGACCACCTCTGATACAGGTATTATCTCAGTTTTATAGGTGAGAAAACAGAAGTCTAGTTAGGTTAAATGATTTGTCTAAAGTCACTTAGCTAAATAAGAAAAAGACCTGGATCCAAATCTTGGTGTTCTGACCTCAAGTCCCATCCTCTTCCAGTTGTACCTAGCTGCTATGACTCCACCTCTGCCTTTGAAGTTGGAAATATAGGAGCATTCCTGAATTTTAGTGCATTGACTCAGCCTAGTCATAATTGCCCCTGAAGCTACCTCTAATTGTCAATTTTAAGCATGTTTTATTCAAGTTCCACAAAGAACCACGGACAAAGTTTATACAAGGGTCCTTCTGATTGAGCTCTATTACCCTACAGCTTACCATTTTATGAATCCAGTTAACAATCTGTGATCATCATGCCTTTTATCCTACAACTCAAAGAGAACATTTACATAAATACAGAGGTCAGACCATGGATGTGGTAACTCCAGGACTGAAACTGAATAAAATTTAGTACTAAGTAAAGAGATGTAAATTCAGTAAGTGAATGTGAACATTTATGTTCATCAACAACTGCTAAAATGTGATGTCATTATTAGTATTATACACACTTAGAATCAAAAGACTGCTAAAGGAAATTCATGTGCCAGAATTTTCTGATATAAGAGATTAAAATGCATGTTAATAGAACTTAAGGGAGCCAAAGGAAGATGTAAATTATAAATGTAAATTGATGGGATTATTAAAGAAATGAGAGACCTTCTGTATCTTAGCATAAAAAGACTTACAACACAGAGGATATTTTATTTCTTGACCTTAATTATGAATATTGTTGTAGGCCCTTGAAATTTTGTTAGTTCAGGATAGAGACAGATTAATTCTAAAGCAGTTAAAGTAATTAAATTCTCTTCATCTCTTTTTTTATGTTAATGCAGCATAGGGAAATGAGTCTTTAAACCAATTCTGAAATAGAATTTAACTTTTATTTGTTATGTATCTCTTAATTTTCTTTTACTCTATATGTCATTTTTAAGAATAAAATTATCTTGATTTTCTTTATACTCTAGGCTTGATCCTCCACTACCTGAGACGTCAAAAAAGGAGCACAGCTCAGCTGAAAACATGTCTTTAGAAACTCTAAGAAACAGTAGTTCAGAAGACCTCTTTGATGAGATTTAACTGTCTCAAAAAGGTACTTTGATGTTCACTAGACTATGTTTTCTTTTCATTTCTTTAAACTAAAAAAGCAAGATTTCAGCTCAGCAGCAGCTATTACTGTACCTTACAATTTAATTACATATACAGTGAATTGAAACCATTGTACAAAATGGATTATACATGTATATGAAGATATGATTTGATGACAGTGGTACATTATTCTAAACTATTCATTCACATACCTATAATTAAATAAAATCTCAGACTGTTTTTTTTTTTTTTTTGCAAAGGACACATTTATCTTATTCAATTCACACATGTTATATATGGTAGCTGTCTAACATCCTGTCTAGGAAGATTTTGGAAATAGGACAAAGAAACTGTCTACAATTCTTTTTTGAATACTCATATTCTGAACAATGAGCATTTTAATTTGTGAAATGGATAAAATTTATTTTTAGTTTGTACACAAATAATCTGAAAATCTAATGATAAAATTGTTGATGCACTGAAGATTTTGTGTTCCTAATAAAATATGTTATTTAGCTAGCTGTTTCCTTTTTCATAGTAACAGGCTTTGTAAGGTGCTTATTAATATAAAATATAACCCCTTTTGTATCAAAAATGTATTTTTCAGAGATTGTTGATGAAAGATTTTGTACACATTAAGGACCTTCTTTGAGAACAAGGACCGTGTCCCATTTACTTATCTATCTTCAGAAACATCTAGCACAACTTAAAAAAAAAAAAAAACTGGGATCCCTGGGTGGCGCAGTGGTTTGGCGCCTGACTTTGGCCCAGGGCGCGATCCTGGAGACCCAGGATCGAATCCCACATCAGGCTCCCGGTGCATGGAGCCTGCTTCTCCCTCTGCCTATGTCTCTGCCTCTCTCTCTCTCTCTCTCTCTCTCTCTCTCTCTCTCTCTGTGACTATCATAAATAAATAAAAATTAAAAAAAAATTAAAAAAAAAACTTATTGTTTCCACCTCCTACCGTCTCACTTTGTCCTCACTTCTCTCCAGTTGAACACTCATTTTCTCTATAGTGCTCAAAATTAACAGTGACCACCATGTTGCCAAATTCAATAATTGGTCCTGGGAACTAAACCTCTCAGCTACACCTGACATAGTCACTTCTCAGAAAACATTTTTTTCACCGGATTTTTGCAGTAATGTATGATGTTTAGCTTCCTCTTTCTTTTTGGCCCCTAAGTCTTTCTCCTTGACCAACAGTTAAGTGTTTTGAGTGTCTCGGGCTTATTCTTCAGCCTTCTTCTTTTCATTGTCTACATTGTCTACCTAACTTTTCTGTGGCTTTAACTTAAGTATGATTTACATGCTAATGTCTCCAAAGTTAGAATAGCTCTATTTCCATAGTCATATATGTATACATACAATTGACCCTTGAGCAATGTAAGGGTTGGGACGCTAAAACCCTGTGTAGTCAAAAAACTGCATATAATTTTTGACCCCCAAAACCTTAACTACTAAGAGCCTACTTTTGATGGGAAACCTTACTGATAATTTAAGTCAATGAATACATATTTTATATTTATATATATATTATATATTGCATTGTTACACTAAGCTAGAGAAAGGAAAATGTTAATAAATCCTAGGGAAGAGACAATACATTTAACTACTATACTATAAAAAAAATTCTGTGTATAAGTGGACCTGCACTGTTCAAACCTGTATTGTTCAAGGGTCAGGTGCATACTTTATCATTATCACAAAAGGTTCTTAAAAATCTGACTGAGTAGATCTATTTGCTTTAGAGGAGTATTTGGATGATCTGATTGTCTCAACCAACCCCTCTCCCCTGGTTCCCCATCCACCAAATTGCACTACCACTTACCTAGTTGCTTCAGGCTAACAACCAGGAATCCCCCTTGGTGCATCTGCTTCTCTTCTCTCCCACGTCCCATTATTTTTACCTCCAAAATACAGCTTGACTCTATCTACTTCTCTCTCTCAATCACTATGTCTGACTCCTGACTGGTCTCCATGCTCATCCCCTACCCTGCAATGCAGACAAACTGAATTTTTTAAATTTTAGATAAGATCATTTCACTGCCTGGATTGAAACCATCCAATAGTAATCCATTGCCTTTTAAAAAAAATTTTTTTTAAGATTTTATTTATTTATTCATGAGAGACACAGAGAGAGAGGCAGAGACACAGAGAGAGGGAGAAGCAGGTTCCATGCAGAGAGCCCGATGTGGGAATTAATTCCGGGACTGAAGGATCACACCCTGAGCCGAAGGCAGGCACTAAACTCATGAGCCATCCAGGGATCCCCAATCCATTGCCTTTTGAATAATGTTCACACTCCTTATCACAGCTTCTAAAGTCTGGTATGATTTGGTCCCTACCTATGTCTCCCCTTGATTTCCTGCTTCTTCCTCTTTGTTTGCCTTACTCCTTTACTATTCCTCAGGTAGGACAGAGCTCAGAGCCATGTATTATTGGTCCTTCTGCTCAGAATGTACATCTTTATATGGTTGGTCTCTTCTCATCTTTCAGGTCTAGAATAAAATGTCACCTCCTCAGGGGTGCTTTCCCTGAAATACCCTTTCTAAAGATGAGCACATTCCCAGTCACTGTCCCATTGGAGTGTTTGTTTTTTTTTTTTTTTTCCACTGTGCATATCACTACCTAGAATTATTTTTTCATCTCTCTCTCTTTCTATCTGTCTCCCAATAGGAAATAAGGCCCATCACAGCAGAGGCGTGACCATATGTTTAGCTATTTCCAGTTCCTACAACAGAGCTAGATCACAAAGGCTTTTAATAAGCATTTGTTGAGTGAATAAATGTATGTCTATCACAAATAGGCACTCAGAATGTTTCAAACTATTTTGAAAAGAAGCTTAAGGTTGAAATTTAGTCAGTTGATTCGATGTAAAGAAATAATGGCTTAGAAACTTCAAGTACTTTTCATGATTAATTATAAATAATATAAACATACATGTGTATGCATGTAGGCTTGCCTACAGAGAGTATGCAAAAGAAATTACACATCACTGTTGATATCATAAGTAGGATTTTACTAAGTCAATGGAACAGCAGAATATTTTAAATAGAAATTTAACTGCATTTTTATTTCCGGAGTGGCTTCCATGTAAGAGGGGAAACTTTAAAATAAATATAAATATAAATATGTGAAATATAAAAATATAAAGTCTAAAATTCGACTCAGTTATATAGGAACTTCAGTATAATAATGAGTCTCATATAATCCAAGATTTGTCTTGGACTTTTCCAAGGGGATTTTTGTAAAGTACCAGAATATCAAAGCAATGTCATCTCATCTAAATAACCAAAGTGTGTGTGTGTGTGTGTGTGTGTGTCTATACATAAATGTACAACTTTTTTAAATTAGAAGAAGAAAACAATTTTGGCTGTTAACCCACTAGTGGTGAGAGAGTGATATACAAAGAGTGTTTCCTAATAATTGTAACAACAAAATTTATAAAGTTCATAATATTTATAAAATTTTGGTTGTATTTTTCCAGGGCAGTGGATCTTTTCAACCATTATTGTGGGTCAGATTGATTCCACTGGTTGGTATAGAACATAATAAGATCATAGTTATTATTCTCTTCTTTATATCTAGTGTGGAGAAATTGAAAGGATAGTTTTAGATTTTGTACTCTATGTAGACAAATACCTATAGATTTAGTGTCAAGGTGTCCAGACTTGGTCATTCTATGCCATGATTTTTCCTCACCTTTTTCCATTGTCTATCCTCAAAAGTAGATTGTTGCAAGAAAACACTGAAATGGAAGGCACAGAATTAAGTTATAATGCAGCATGAATATCATTTTATTTTTTATTCTTTTGACCTTTTTTGACCTCCGTTGTAAAACAAGGTGTTTGCATTTTTTAAGTTTTTTTCATCTTAAAATTTATAATTCTTGGCTCTAGTCTACAATCAAATAGTATGGCTTAGGCCTCATTAGGAAAGTTCATGTAAGTCCCATCTCAGGAAAAGAGATGTCTTTATTATGTAGTTTTAAAAGGTCAGGAAACTACTTCAGACAAGTTTTTCTTAGTGGCCTATAACTTAGATTTATAAAATACTAGACCCTGTGTTTTAGAGCCAAGTAGCTCTTTATTGGGTAAATTTGATTCAACAAATGTTTGTAAAGGATCAGTTGTGCACAACATACAGACCTGGGCCATGTGGAGAATTAAAGGATAAATCCGTCCATTCACCAAATATTCATTAAGCATTTCTATCAGTCTCTGTTTTGGGCACTAGATGCAAAAATGAGTAATACGTGTGCTCTATTGCTGTGGAGCTTATGTTCTAGTAATTGAAATTTGGAGCCTGCTCTCAAAGAGTGGAGTATATGGAAGGGGGTTGAGGTTGGGACCCCAAGCCACTATGTGGTGAACTATAATATCAAGGTGTAGTAGGATAAGGGGCATAAAGAGAAGAACAAAAAACTAAAAGTTATGAGTAAGTACCCATAGAAGATAAAAGATCCAATTAGGAGTATAAAAGAAATTGGTAGGGTTGGGGACAGTGAGCTGAGGATGAAGCTGTCTGCCAGATTAGAGGAAAATGCAGAAGGTACTTGGGGTAGGGGCTTGGGGTTAATGCTCAAGTTTGTAATTGTGAATCATCAGAATGAAGGAGACAAGTTAGAAGGCATCCCAGGAGAGATATTGGCCAGGTAGACTTAGAGCATGAAACTGAGTTACATAATACAGACATTACAAGCATTGAGCTCTACAGTTCGAACTGATGCTTCCATGGAAACATCTACAGTACCAGAAATCTTCAGGTCCTGGGCCCTTCCTGGACACCTGGGAATGAGAAGGAAAACCAGTGAATGGATCCTTGATAGATACTGCCCAGAAGCAGCCAACCCTCATCCTTTTGTGTCTCTAATTCTTGCACTTGGTATTATTTATAGAATCCATTTTTAATAAAATGAAATTAAATAGCTGACATCTAAATTCATAAAAGACCTCAATAATTTGCTTATACATCAGGAAATGCAAAGAATAGGTAGTTAACACATTTTGTCAGGGAGAACGATTGTCACAAAAGACCTATTTATCCATTTCTAGCTATTGTCTGAATTGAAATTTTTCACTGCTGTTCTGAAAACTTCCAGTGAATACTTTTCACGAGTGCAGATTTCATTCCAAGTGTTCTGTGAGCAAGCCTGCAGTATGGATTTTCTCCATATTTTAATAATTGGAAAAGGAAACCTTGAAAAATACATGATAAGCATTTTGTGGTTGCTTCATAACTGACCATCCATCTGCTGTCTTCTTATCTACTAACTCTCAGCTCTCTGATCTAATCAACTTAAAACACTCCCAGCCTGCCTTCTACTCACTGTCTCCATTTCAGTTAGCCACGTGTCTTTTCATTTGCCAACTGTAATTATCACTTTCTGATTTTCCTCTACATTCCAATAAAATTCATTATAAATTTTAGTGTTCATATGTTAACTTTTCTTCCCTCTTTTGGAAGCCTTTCATCCCTAAATGCTCATCTCAAAATCCCCCAGGGAAGTTTATTTTCAGAATGAGGGCCTTGGTCCCTGAAGGCTCTTGGTTCTTCAGGAAAGACAAGGAAGATTGGAGCCTGCACCTATCTTGATCGTAGATATCCTCATTAAGGACAGGAGCAATTTTGGTGGCTACTGTTCCAGTAAATGGAACATAGGTTAGTCCCGAACTACTTACTTTTGGTTTAGAGACAGTCTCCAGCTTAATTACTATCTTTATAAATAACACAGTCAGCCAAATAAATGTAGGTGGATTAGACAATTTTTATGGACCTGCTCATACAAGACCCGTCTAGGAATCTGTCTTAACTCTACACTTGTCTGAAAACATCCTGAGATAAGGGCTTGTATATAGGCAATTTATTTGGGAATCTGATCCCAGGGAGCAGGAGTGCTAGACTGGAAGCATTTAAAAAGAAAGGAGGGAAAACTAGTGCAAGGATGCCTTATCAAGGCAGCCAGCCCTTTGGATGACATGCCGCACCCCACCAGGATCTTCTTTTTTTTTTTTTTTTTTTTTTATTTATTTATGATAGTCACACACACACACAGAGAGAGAGAGAGAGGCAGAGACACAGGCAGAGGGAGAAGCAGGCTCCATGCACCGGGAGCCCGACGTGGGATTCGATCCCGGGTCTCCAGGATCGCGCCCTGGGCCAAAGGCAGGCGCCAAATCGCTGCGCCACCCAGGGATCCCCCACCAGGATCTTCTGAAGTAACTTCTGAAAGTTCTCCCAGGATATATAACCAGGAATAAAAGGGAGAAGCACTTATACATGAGTTGCTGTTTCCAGTGGTAAAGAGTGGCCTGGAAGCATTGTTCCCACATATTTCACTTGGCCCCCATTTATACGTAGCAGGTTCCTGTGGGTGAGCAAAGCCGCAGTCTCAGAGAAGCCCTGGACAGGAAACAAGAGCGGCACAGCTGCCGTTACCTGCCTGATAGCTAAACCTGCCTGGATCTGATTGCTGGAGAAATGGCTGCTATTGAGGTGGGGCCCAAAGGATCTTGCGGTGGCGTGCAAGGGGTGTCCGGTATAGTACCCTTGTGTTATACACATGCCCCTGCCCCACCTCCCAACCCTAACCATAGCCGATTAGACCAGGGAAAGAAGTGTGACCCTCATGGCATAGCTGAACCTCAGTTTACTGAAAAAGCCAATATGTAAGTTAGCACGGAGGCTGATTAGGAGAAAGCAGAGCAGGGGTGCCATGCAATCCTTGAGACTGGTTGGTAGAGTAGCCACTGCGCCAAGGAGCTTCAGGTCCTTCTGTGGTTGAGAGCCATTTTCAATACTGGCATATCTCTAAGAATTACTGCTCCCTTTTCTGAGGTCTTATTAATGAAATGGTTCTTTAAAGCAAAGCAAAAAGTACCCAAGTGATAAGGAAATCAAATATATTCTCCATCGAACATTTTAATTAAGTTTTTTTTTCGTCATTTGACAAATTGTCACTAGTTAACACTGCCATTAAAAAAATATTTCCAGAGAGTTTTAATCTAGATTGGTATAGAAAAACTGTTGAATATGAGGGGAAAGTAAAACTACTTTTATAATTTAAATTTATATAGTGTTTATAATATAGATGTTAAAATTCATTAAAATGCCATTATATATAGCTAAGGTCTTTCCTCCCTTAGATGTGTCATCAAATCACTGATAGATTTTATCTTTTTCATTGATGGATTTTAGGAAAAATGTGAAATGTCTGTCATCTTTGACAACATAGGACAGTGCCATACATTTTACTTGAAAATGAATTTTAAATGTAAGGTGCCACCAAGTTGCCACCATTGGTAGATTACCATGCATGTATGTTATTCCTTTAAAGAGTACAAAGCAGTATAATTTTTCTTGATCTTACCAAATAGTGAAAACCCTACCATCAACTTGTAGGATTCTTCTATGATGACAACGGGTCCTCTCCCATACATCACCTAATTGAAAACTCTGTGAAACTTCTAGATCCTCTATTAGGACAAGATGCTAGTAGTGATGATGGGAGCAGTATGCTTTGTCAGTGTGCTTTGCAAACATTTAGGGAATTCATCTGAAATTTTCCAGAGCCTCTATTGAGTAACATTGAAAACAATTTTGTTCTACTCCCTTAAGAGATACAATATAGTATATCTCTCGGAGGAAGTAAGTTTACAGAGGAGTAATCAGATTGCTATGGAAGATTAAATTATTGCCAGTAAATATTTACTCTCTGCCACCACCACCATTCCTTTGACCTGCTTTGGACTATAAAAGGTGGATAAAATATATTAGTTTTTGAGCCTGGAAGTTAAGAGTTATTACATGTTTCTGTTTTCTCCTCTGGGAGCTGCTCATTTCTGCTGTGGGAAAAAACATTCCACAAGTAGCTGCTGTCCCTCCTGCCTGGGTCCCTGATGAGATATGGAGCAAAACTGAACTCACTCCTAATTTGGAGTCAAGCTCACTACCCTGAAACATTTAAAAGAGCCATCCATCTGACCCCATTCTAGATAGACTAAACTATAGTCAACCAGGCTGACCATGAGCTTGAGAATAATTGCTTGCTACTCATAGCCACTAAGATTTGGGCTAGTTTGTTATATAGTGGTATTTTAACAATAGCTGACTAATACAGTTCTCATATAGAATAACATACAGTGACAGCTTTACATTTGTAGTAGATTTTAGTATAAATATGGCACAAAAACTGGTTTCTTCTGGCTGGAATTTGGTAATAGAGTAAGTAGGAATTACAAATGTGGATATGGGGATGAGATTAGGCCTCATTTCTATAGTGTGTCTGACACCTGTTGTCAACTGTCTGAGTCTGGGCAACATACTGATATTCACTGACCTTGAGTTTTCTCATCCATGCAATGAAAATTAAATAAGATAATGCAGATAAAGCACTTAGCACAGTGCCTGCTACACAGTAAATGAAGCATATATGAAGCCCTTATCATGACTGTTACTATTCTACTATCCAATCAGCATATAATGGATCAGCATACAGTTATGTAGAGCCAGATGATCAGCTAAATTGACTCTGAAATTTACTAGTGCAAGCTCCCCACTCTTGGTCCTTCCTGAAGCCTCATGCTTTTTGCAAGATTTTTGTGAATTCCTGTAGGATTTATTTTCATGGCCATTTCTGCTCTGAATTCCTACTTCAGAGTCTCACTTATGTTTTATATAAAACTGATTTTCTTCTTTCTCTGCTCCCTGGCATCTCAGCCATGGAACTCACCTCCTTTCTTTGACTTCCATGACAAAAGTGCTGAGAAATCTCTGTATATAGCAGAATTGATTGAAGATTTGGGCCAGAGAGAGGTAATTTACCTAAAAGAAAATGAGCAATTTATATTTGATTGTACCGTTACTCAATTGTTTAAAGTCTTCTGGCTTTCCAGTGCCTGAATTTTCCATTGGCAACATGTTACATTAGAGTCCAACCTCCTGCCTTATTGTCCATCCCTTTACTCTCTCCCCCTCTCAGCTTTCCCTCAATTCCTGTTACTTTCCTATGAAAAACTGTTGAACTCTTTATTTTGATCATCCTATGTGTTTATCAAATAGGCATACAACATAGTTTCATGTAACATTGTCTCTAGTGTTGAGTCTTAAAATAATACTGTCTGCTCCAACCATATATGCAGTATCATGTTAAAGAGATGACATGACAGGGCACCTGGGTGGCTCGGTCAATTAAGCATCTGCCTTAGGCTTGGGTC
This sequence comes from Canis lupus dingo, assembly GCF_003254725.2. Taxonomy (NCBI): domain Eukaryota; kingdom Metazoa; phylum Chordata; class Mammalia; order Carnivora; family Canidae; genus Canis; species Canis lupus. The sequence goes on along the minus strand of NC_064245.1, from coordinate 24,233,213 downwards.
ATGAACCCAGGGTCCTGGAATTGAGCCCCATATCAGGCTCTCTGCTCAGTGGGGAGCCTGCTTCTCCCTCTCCATCTGCCTGCCACTTTGCCTACTTGTCTTCTCCCTCTCCCTCTTTCTCTCTGTCAGATAAATAAAATCTTAAAAACAAATTTAGAAAAAAGATGACCTGACTTCTAAGCAAAGAAGACCTAATTGAAGGTAGTGACCTAAGAAAATAATATGACTATCAGAAGGGAGGCAGATTTACCACTGAAGTATAAAAAAGGAAGAAATCCAAAGGAAAACGTGTGTGCCCAAGTGCTATATAGGAAAAGAAGCATCTACCCTAGAGCTCTAAGTATGTTTATGAATTTTCCCATTAATTCATTTATTCATATTCTCCCTCAGAAGATAAAATTGCAACTCCATATTGGCAATAACTGGTTATCTTTCCATATGATTTGGAATCACAAAGTGTGGTTACTTCTGACACGGAGATAGATTTTCAGATTCAGTGATGTGTCATCCAAAAGCTATGCTTGTTTAACAAGAATTTTATGTTCTGCAAGAATTAGGACATTGGAGGAAGGTGAGAGAAAAAGTATATAATAAAATAATACTAGTATTTTCTTGAGGAATTCTATATAAATTATTGCCATTTCTGAAGAACATCTCTCTTCCTTTGATTTTTTCTTTTATAGCCCTAACCTATCACATATGATTTCAATAACTTTCATAATTGCCTGCAATCAGCAAATGTTAAGTTTTTTCAGTGATAGTACCTCAGTGTGTGCTTTTCCTGTCACTACCCTATGTGTCAGTAATTATTCATCCCAAGAATTTGAAATTTGGGCTATGTATAAGGACAGATTCCTGCACCCTTACGTGAAATTCTCAACTATGATTAAAAGAATACAGATCCTAATGTGCATGTGTTTGTTCAGTCATCAAATGTTTACCGAACACTTTGTGTCAAGGGCTCTTGCAGGCCCTGAAGATATAAAAATGAGTAACCTGATCCTGTCTCCTAGTTCCTGGAAGTCTAAACCAGGGAAGGAGGCTGACCTGTGCACAGGTGATCAAGATGTATGACAGGTGCTCTAAGAAAGGAGCCAAGGAAGCTGAGAAGAATCAGCCTGTGTTTATTTTGTTGGGAGAGTACAGGAAAAAGAGGTTGTGGGGAAGGAAAGCTTTAAGAGAGGAGATGGACAAAGTTTGAGCTGACCTTCTGGGATGACTGAGGATTTGCTGGGTGACTGAGGTACACTCAGCCATGTGTGAGGAACAGAGGAGCGGGTAAGTGTGGCATCTTCGGTGCTTTGTGGCTGGAGTAAAGGGAGAAAAAAAGATGCAGTGTGAAGCTGAGAAGGCGGTGCAGACTCCTCACTGATTTTCATGGGAATGAACAACTACAGAAGGATCATAGAAGAAAGGGAGTGACCTGATGCCATTTATGCTTTTGAAAAGGCAACCTGAAGGCAACACAAGGGCCCAACCACAGGCACCCAGAGGTCTCTCACTTCTCTGCAGGTTTTGTAACTCTGTGTAACTCTGATGCTGTTCCCAGCCTGTCTGGACAGTTGTCAGACTCCACCTCCTACCACGCAATATCCGCAGATTGAACTTTTCCAACAATCTTTGGAAGTTGAAAGACTCCTGATAGTAGAGTGACACAACTGGCCCGCAATGGAGACCCTTTTCTGGTGCCCGGGCCTTGGGCCTTGATACAAGAAAGAGCGATTTCATCATTTCCTTTACAAGTGATTTCAGCATTTTTTTAACCTCTTGTGAAATTGGCCTTGTTTCTTGAACATTCCCGCTATGACATACTCATGCCCTGCAGAGTGCTGCTTTTGTACAGCTTTGGAGGAACTACTGTTGCTGTTCTCGTAAATTCACTTCTTACACCTCCTTCTGGAGGCCATAGGTGCAACTGTGCTGTTGGAAGCAATATCCACATCTCTGTCCTAAGGCTTCAACCCTTTGTCCAGAGGTACCAGTTCTAGATCCAAAACTGGTGCAGGAGGGAGGGAGTGGAATTCAAGACACTGGTCTTATTCAGTGGATGTTAAATACCATAAAGCATCATGAGAGAGAGCCTGAAATCCTGAAAGGAGACATTGTGAACTAACCTTTTATTCCTTGGGATTTGGATCCCAGGACAATGAAAAGGTATAGAGTATCCTTTTCCCCAAAAATAAAGTGGCAAAAATAACACTTAAAAAAAAATCAAATTACATTTTGTTTTTCAAGTTTCAACAGAAAACTTGAGGCAGTATTTTTCAGTCTTTCTAGTAGACGCACACGTATTGGCCACTGTTTCTCCATAGATTTTAGTGGGCAAGTGCAGGAGGAGGCACTTTTTCCACTTCACTGATGATTTTTGCAGGGACTGAACTTTATAAAAATATAAAAAAGAATCTCTGTGAGTCAATCTTCCAGCATACTTGAAAATAATTAGGGTTTCTATCGCTTCCCTACTCTCCTTATCAGAGAAGCATTTGCAGTCAGGCATTCTATGAATGTGGCTAAATCATATCACAGAATCATTGAGAATATCTTAAATATTAAAAAGACTACCGATGTCCCTGGAGCCCTGACACAGGTGCCAGCATCCCCACTCAGGATCATCTATCAGTCCTGCTATTAGAACAACCCGGCAGCCTCTCTTTATGAAGAAATGTGAGGTTTAGTTCTTATTTTATTCCATTTAATTAAACAACAGCTGGGGGAAAAAAATCCTGTCTTGCATTTTCAACACATGGTTCCAATTAGTGCAGTGGAGCAGGACCCTGAATTTGATAAAAGCACTGACGTGTACCTTTGGTGCCTGTACAATGTACTCTTTCATTTTACAAGGTGGCTGAAGTGCAGTTTTAAATATCTTTTTTTAAATGTTAACAAAAACCCAGGGGTGTAAGCTTAGGGAGAAAAAAGTGAAGAGAAGCGAACACTGTTTTGTTTGAATTGCCTGCCATGGACTTTTAGAACCTTGTAGGCAGAGGAGGCTTATTTGGTGAAATCTGCAGTGGGCATTTACAGGTTTGTATGCAAAAAGCATTATGCTTCATGAAACTTGTGCTCAGAGGCTATGAGATGGGAGATCCATCACCTCAGGAAATACCACTTACGGTACTGTGCATTTGCTTCATGTGACCAATCTGTTCATGGGGTAATGGAAACCCCATTCCAATAAATTGTTTCAGACCTTGCTAAAACTGATAGGACATTTGCCTTCAGTGGGACTCCTTCTGAATAACTTCTGGAAGTTCATATGTTTTTAAATAGGAAAGTAAAACTTTTGTCCCAGAATCTGGAAATTAGATGTGGAAAAGACTCATTTAGGTCATCACATCCCACCTCCTGCCAAAATAAAGGGAACTAGCAAGAGGAAAAAGTAAGATAAAACAAGTAAAATATTTTATGACAGCTTCACATGGTGTGTGTTCTAGAAACAGTGGAATGATTTTCCATTTCAGGTCATGGGAAAGCATGATGTCTTTAGTCCCAGAAGGGTGAGACACTTAAACTGTTATAGGGCTTTTCATGAAGGTTAACAACAAACCTCTTTGTGCCTGGCTTTTATTTTCAGAGTTACCATTTCATTTCTGGCCCACAGTTCACAAACTAGAGAAATGTGTCCATCAAGAACAAACTCCATCTCACAGACTCACAACCTATTGCGCTCAGAAATATTATCCCCGAGTGCCAAGGTAAGAACACAAATCTGAATAGAATAAAATTGAGTGAGTGGATTCCTTATAACGAACTTCAACTAAAGAAAAATAGTCATTGAGATGGTCTTTCTGATGGCCTCAGTGTTGGAGACTGTGGCAACAGATACACTGTATGTGTCCCCCCTTAATTCCCATAGCTAGAATCAGCTTTCCACTTCTCTAGAAGGCGCTCCAAATAGTAACTGAATTAAACTATAGAGAGACCACTCCTCAGCATATGCCCTCTGCTACCACTACATCTCCAAATTGTAGTCTTAACTGGACCATGCTAAAGTCATTGGTCATTTCTTTTATTTCTGTTCTCATCTTAGTCACCCTGAAACACTGATAACTTAAAACACTTGGTTTCTGGTTCATTTTTCTCTCTTGGTTCTCTTCCTATTCCACTGGCCATTCCTTCTTTATTCTTTTTTACTTCCTTCTAATATTTCCAATCTCTATAAAGGTGTCAGTACTCAGACCTCTTCACATTGTTGGGTAAGTGGTCTCATCTAGTCATATGAAAAATGCCAACTGCTTCCTGGCCTTTCTTCTTGGATATACAATAAACATGATAAATCTAACATTAAATTATTTATTTTCTCCTCAAACATACTTCTTGACCAGCTTTTTCCATTCCATAAGTAATAACTCTATTCAACCAGCTGTCCAGGCAAAAACTTGTTTGGAGACATCCTGGATTCATCTACCTTTCTCACATCCTATATCCAGTTTCTGAGTAACAGACACCCAGAATCTGATTTTTTTTCTTTTTTCTTTCTTTCTTTCTTTTTGCCAACTTCAGAACTAGAATAAGCCAGCATTTTGTTTTACCTGGGATATTGGTGGTAGCCTCCTAACTAGTCTCTCTATAGTCTATTCCCATAGCAGCCAGTAACCATTTATAAATATCAGGTCGGGGTGCTTGGGTGGCTCAGTCGATTAGGCATCCAGCTGTTGATTTCGGTTCAGGTCATGATCTCAAGGTCATGGGATCAAGCCCTGAGTCAGGCTCCTGCTCAGCGTGGAGTCTGCTTGAGATTCCTCTCTCCCCCACAGCTCCTCCCCCTGCTCGCACGCACTCTGTCTCTCTGAAATAAATAAATAAAATGCTTTTAAAAAATATCAGCTCATGTTCCTTCTGTGCTCAAAACTCTTCTGTGCCATCCCTGCGCACCCAAGTAAAAACCAGGATCTTTACCATCTCTTACAAAGTTCTAACAATCTGCCCCCAACTTCATCTCTCTGGCTTTACCTCTTAACCTGCCCTCTTTTGCCCTCTGTTCCAACCACAGTCATGTCGTCATTGTGACTTGAACATGCTGTTCCTCTTGCTGGAATGCTCTTCCCTTCAGATAACTACATAGTCATTTCCTACTTACTATTGCTTCTCTTGCTCTGATTCATTATTTTCCATATCACTTATCAGAACATGGCATATTATGTAATGTGTTCATTTGTTTGTTGATGGTCTCTTCTTGACAGATTGCAAACACCATTAGAAGAGAGACTTCATCTATTTTGTGCTCCCCTATAATCTTCTTTGCCTAGAGTGGTGCTCTGTATGCAATAGATCATTTACAGATTTTTCTGAGTTAATGTTTCAAATTTTTGTCATGGTAATTACAAGAGCAATAAGGCATGGGAAGTTTTGTTGATTGAGCTCACTGACATGTTAGTAGAACAAACCTTTCACTGAATCTAATTTGAGAGATTGGTCTAAATTATAATATCAGACTTTCAGCATTTATTGTGTTCAAGTTTTACATTTCTTTGTACAAATCATATGTTGAAGACCTATCAGTATAAGGCCAAAAATGAGATCATTTATTTTTTCTGAGTTTTATTTATTCTTGACAAATAAAATTTGTATATATTTAAGGTGTACAATATAATATTTTGACATGTGTATACATTGTGAAATAATTACCACAGTCAAACTAATGAACTTATCTATCACCTCCTGTAGTTAACCATTTTGTGTATGTGTATAGTGAGAACATTTAAGATCTACTCTCTTAGCAAATTTCAAGTATACAAAGCATCACTGACAACGATACTTACCATGATGTACATTAGGCCTCTAGAACTTATCTTAAAACTGAAAGTTTGTATGCTTAGATCAATATCTCCCCTTATCCTCCATCCCCCTGCCTCTGATAACCATTATTCCATTCTATGTTACTGTAAGTTTGATTTTTTTTTTAAGATTAAACATTTGGTTGAGATCATATATTTATCTTTCAGTATCTGGCTTATTTCACTTACCATACGGCTCTCCAGTGTCATCCATATTATTGTAAATGATAATATTTCCTTCTTTTTAAAGGCTGAATAATAGTCCATTGTGTATATATCCTACACTTGCTTTATTCATTCATCTGTTGGTGGACACTTAGTTCATTTCTGTATCGTGGCTGCTGTGAACAATAATGCTGCAATGAGCTAATTTTCAACAAAGACATCAAGAATACTCAATAGGGAAAGTTAGTCTGTTCAATAAGTCATATTTGGGAAAACTGGATTGCCACATGCAAAAGAATGAAATAAGACCCTTTGTCTTACACCACACATAAAAATCAACTCAAAATTATTTAAAAACTTAAATGTAAGCCCTAAAACAATTAAACTCCTAGAAGAAAACATAGGGGGTAAGTTCCTTGACGTTGGTCTTAGAATTGATTTTTTTGGAATTAACACCAAAGCATGAGCAACAAAAGCAAAACTAAACAAATGAGACCTCAGTCAAATTAAAAAGTTTCTGCACAGCAAAGGAAACTGTCAACAAAATGCAAAGGCAACCTGTGAAATGGGAGAAAATATCTGCAAATCACATATCTAATAAGGAATTAATATCCAAAATATATGAGGAATTTATATTTATTTAAACAACAAATAACCCAATTTTAAAATCAGAAAAGGACCCGGTAGACATATTTTCAAAGACAGCATGCCAATGCTCAGCAGGTATATGAAAAGATGGTTAATATCACTAATCTTCAGGGAAATGAAAATCAAAACCACAGTGAGGTTTTGCCTCAGACCTCTTAGAATGGCTGTCATCAAAAAGTCAGAAGATAACAGGTGTTGGTGAGGATGTGGAGGAAAGGAAACCTTTGCACACTGTTGGTGAGAATGTACATTGGTTTAGCCATTGTGGAAACTAGTGTGGAAGTTCCTCAAAAAAGTATAAGTAGGACTACCATGCGATCCAGCATTCCCACTTCTGGGTATATATCCAAAGGAAATTCTTGTTCTGAAGAGATATTTTCACCCCAAATGTTTTTGTTAACTTTAAATATCCAAAATAAAGACCTGAGCCTTCACCTTATGTGATCATTGGGTGGTTCTGTCTACAGGTGTATCCTGATCATTGTTTATCATTTCACCCAACCATCTGGCTCAGAACCTAGGTCTTTGCTCCTTCTGTGGGCCACTCCTCAGAGGATAGGTTCATCTCCCTAGGATAGGTATTGTTAAGCTGCTGCCCCACCACACTGTCTCCCCCCTATACTGCTTCATCCCACAATGGGGCAATAAGCCTTTTTTGATTCCTGTAGCACAGCAGACTACCCTTATTTACTTTAAGATTTTATCAAGCTCTCCAATAACTTCCATATTGCTAAATTTGGTGGTCATTCTGCAGTCCTTTTGTTCACACTGATTACTTGAAAACCTTAAAGGTTGGGAATAATACAAGGAAAGTGCACCACACTGACTAGTTTAATTTACTGGGGCTGGATCCATAGGGAGTCACTTGGTAACATGTGATCATGGTGCAAGAACCGATGTATCAACATGGACCATCTAGCATAGACATCTAGAATCAATACGATTCTCCTGTATTATGTGTCCCCTCTAAGCCCAATTACCATGAGGCTCAAAGGAAAAAAGTTCCTCCTCTCCTTATCCTAAATTTTGCCTCTTGAGCCATCGCATATCCTGCCTGTCCATAAACATATCTGTCTCTTTCCAGAATGATTTTGTAAATTCTCTAAGGGAAGCCCCATGTTCTCCCTCTGAGTTGAGCCCTAACCCATATACTTAAGCAGTCAAATGGTTCAATACCAGTATATTTCTCCCAAACTACAGCTCTTAGGCCATCTATTACACTAAGTATGGGCATCTACAGTCCGTTTGAAGCCCAATCAAAAACCTTTTATAAAATCTCAATTTCAAACATACCCAACTTTTCTGTAGTCTTTCAGATTCTCTAGCACTAAGATCTTGACATACAGGAACAATAACAAACACATACATTATTTTTTAAATTTTTATTTATTTATTTGAGAGAGACTGTGAGTGGGAATAGGAGCATGGGGAGAGGGAGAGAAGCTGAAGCAGACTCTTGGCTAAGTGTGGAGTCCAACACAGGCCAGATCCCATGACCCCGAGATTATGACCTGAGCCAAAATCAAGAGTCAGAGTCTCAAATGACTGAGCCACCCAGGCACCCAACACATCGATTTATCGTACACACACACACACGCACCATAGACCTGTGTGCTGAGAGGGTCTTCCTAACAATAAACAATAATATGCTATTGTAAAGCAGCATAAATTTATATAAAGATAAAAACTAGTTTTCTGCCCTTTACTCTCCTCCACCCCAATAACTATGTGCAGAGAAAGAGAATTTTGTTAAATCATATCTGATTTATGTGACTAAATTGAAGACCCATTCTCTGAACTTAAAAGGTCTGAATCCAGGTTATTGTTTTGGCTTCAGCAACAGAGATATTTACTTTCTTAATTATTCATAACTAACAGGCACATTGGGCTGTTTTTTGTTCCCAGAAAAGAAAGCCTAGCTGCAGCATCAAAATGGCAGATTCCTTAGCTTTTGCTCTTTGAGATCCAAAAACTTTGAAGTGCAGTCCAATGCAGGAAACCCCTTGCAGATGATGTGCTGAGTGTTTGTGGTTTATATACATTCTTCCTCTATAATCTGGGCTTCCTTTATCTATTAGATAATACTAATGCTTTGATTCCAAAAGTTTTCCATGCCATATAATAAATTTTCACAATATTTTCTCTGAATTATGAAATGATAGCTATCTAGAATGAAGACAGTGATATTTTCTTAACTGTAAGACTGTCATTAGGAAAAATTGTAAGTCTCAGCATGTGGTTTCTTAGAGTGGCCTGTAATAAATTAAATCTGATTAGCTGTCCTTTATGCAACAAATAAGATCTCTTGCTCTCGCTCTCACTCTCGCTCTTGCTCTCTGTCATTAAATTTCTGCTACATGGTACTAGTTCATTGGGGAAAAATTGCTTTTTCTCTGTCCCACTTGATCTGTCATGGTCTCTTCACTAGGCCCTCACTGTTATAACTTTCCGTTTCCAACATTCCACTAACAAAATACACCTGCCCATGCCTCTTGTCCTGGGACACTCCTGTATGACAAGATGGCTAATAAATTGATGCCAAAGATAGAGGACAGTGGACTTCTACTGGCTACCCTTTGTCTTATTATAGGATCCTTTTGACAGGCCTTCATTGATCTAACCCAGCATTACGGACACAAGATTTTAGACTTTATAGTCATCGGTGAGGCTTTTCTTTTAGTCACTAGAGTAGACAAAACAGGCAGTTCTGGATTCCATGTCAGATAAAGAGCTGATTTACAGAGAGAGCAGAGCAAATGCAGAAACTTCAAACTGTTCTTTAAAAAATGGATATGGTTTCTTATTTCAGTGAGCTCTACATTGAACCTTAATATATAAAGCAACAAAAAGAGAGTTGGGGTAGAATCCAAGAATTCTGTCCCCCTCATCCTTTGGGAACAAAATTTGCAAGCCATTGGTCCAGTGACAGATTCAAAATTAAGATTAAGAGAACAGTTTCAAGGGTCAAACAGTTGAATTCAAACCCTCCTTCTGGGTGACCCTTGAGAAATGTCTTCGTCTCCCTGATTTCAGTTTTGTCATTTCTAAAATGCAGCCAATAATCTCACATCACAGGTGGTTCTGAAGATTAAATGAGCTCATGTAAAATGGCACTTAGCACAACAGTGCCTGATGCCCAAAAATAGCTGCGTTAAGGGTGCAGGATTGTTAGTGTTGATCCGCTGCCACTTCCAGTTTAGCCAAAACTGTTAGGAAGGAAAGATGGGTGCAGTATGATGCCCGATGCAGCAGAGCTGGTTCCCGTGATGAAACACTCCCCTGAGGGTAGCAGAACAATCCCTTTTTTGTAAACTGAGTTAAACCACTCCCTGGTGTGGCTAATAATGACTAATACAGCAGAAGGGAGGTGGCCACCCTTGTGCAAGGCACTGTTGTGAAGTTGATGTGCTCTGCTTACAGAAATTCAGGTCATCCACAAGATCTAGTCCTTGTCGCTTCTGCCCTAGTTCTAATCATGGAAGAAATTTACTCATTTGCAGAAGAAATTTCAGCCTTTAACATACACTAAATATAATTTTCTGGGAATTCCCAACAGACTTCCTAAAGTGAAATACACTCCATTAATAGTGTACTGCAAAGGCTTAGGTTGTATTGGTATGTAAAGTATTAGCAAGGTCGATAGAGAAGTGATGCGAATATAACTGGAAAACTCAGGTTGAAAACGGAAGAATGGTTCCCTTGGACCAAAATATTTGAAGTCTTTCAGTCTTTCATTTTTATCCTGCTAACAGCACAGAGAGGCACAATATCTCAAGTAAGAAGGGCATTGGCATTAAACAGACAAATGGCAGTTTAAATAATTTATTTAAAAGGGAAATGCTTCCCCATTTTTTTTGCATATTATTCCAGATAAAACTGCAAAAGCAATGATCTTGTAAGAAACAAGACCTCCACTGAAAATGACATGCAGCATTAAATACAAAATAAAATTCACAAGCCAACAAAGCTGAGATTTAAAAAACTGATATTTTTCTTTATTTCATCTATCCTTATTCCAACGTGGCTGGATTTGCTGATCCCAAACTTGGATATATTGCCAAGACCTTGTCAGGATCCTGACGAAAGACACAAGCCCCCCAACCCAGGTTTTAGCTATTTCAGGGCTATTTCTGTTTCCCCTAAACTCCTTACCCTTTATGACCCCTGAGGCCTCTTACAGCATATTGCCAAAAACTTGGCAATGGAGTCATGTGTCCTTTATCATTACATGTCTGATTCTTGTGAGAGATTCCCTGATACCCTGGTTCCTGGAGCTGTGGATCTGGAGCTGTGGCTTCTATCTGTCTGTAGTGGGAAGTGTCCTCTTACTTAGAAGAAAGTAGGAGGACACTCCTACTTTTCCTACTTTTTCCATGCTAGAAACCTGTCACTCTACACTCCACATCTTGTGTTATGGGTCATTGAGACATCTCCCTGAGAAAGCTCCTGGGAACAGAGAAATCCTCAATTATTTCCTCATTCCTTATCTCAGAAAGACAGAGGAGAGCCAGTCCTTTTCCAGGTCCCCACTGACTGTCCAAGTGTGTCTCTGCTTTTGAAGTGTTAGTAAGCTGCAGCCGAACTCATGATCTCCCTTCTACCTTTAGCCACATCTCATTCCTACTTGGTTGATTTCTACACTGGTGGAGAGCACCAACCTTATTGTTGTTATTATTGACTCTTCCATTCATGACCAGATATTTTCTTCCATCGTGGCCCCCACCCAATCATTAAATTCTGTTCCTCCATAATGACCAATTTTCTCTACCCCCACCAACACTACTACTGTTGCCTGGATCACTGACACAGACTCCTAACAAGTCTTGCCCTCTAATCCTGCCCCTACCCAGTCCTTTCCCCTGATTCAATTATTTTCCAGGTCCACACTCCTCACTTGTCCCCTCCTGCCCTGAATTTAAAAAGTCCAATATTCTTAAATTGTCTTAAGGCCACTCATGATATGATGCTTCCCTACTTTGGTGACCTGTTATCATTCTTTTGTTACTATTCCCCGCCCCCCCCAACCAAATTTTAAAAAAAAGAAAGCCAACTCTTCATTTTATCCACACTAAGTTACACCATCTTTTCATGTTCTCTCTTCACTTCTTTTTTTTAAATCTTTTTTAAATATTTTATTTTTATTCATGAGAGACAGAGAGAGAGAGAGAGGCAGAGACACAGGCAGAGGGAGAAGCAGGCTCCATGCAGGGAGCCCAATGTGGGACTTGATGCTAGGACCCTGGGATCAGGCCCTGAGCCAAAGGCAGATGCTCAGCCACTGAGCCACCCAGGTGCCCCTCTCTCTTCACTTCCAAGCACTTGCATATTCTCTTCTCTTTGTCTCGGGGACTCTTTCTCACTATATTTCTCCATTCTAATTCCTATTAATCTTTTAAGACTTGGATTAAATGTCTCTTCCTCAAAAAGCTTTCCCTGACCTTTTAAATCCTGATTAGCCATTCCTCATAGGTCCTGTGTTAACACCTTTTTTTCCCCACCATAGCATTTAGCACATCTAGACTACATTGCCCTTATAACTGCATATTTGCTTCTCTGTCTCTGTCATAGTCATCCGTAAACACAAGAACCCAGTGATTTTTACTGTTCTACTCTTTGTACCTAGAATAGATCTTCCTGAATGAATAAATAAATGAGTATAATGGAAACAGACTTAAGAAAGTATGTCAACATGTCACATGCATCTGAGAAAGCAAGTGAATGACCTGAGGACCAAAAAGTGACCTTTTGGCCCATACAAAAGTGGTTTGTGACTATGACAAGAGCACTTCCCGTGGTATCACAGGGACAGAAGCTGGAGTGGAGTGGTTTGAAACTGGCTAGGACATTATTAGTACATGTAGACAGAAAACATAGACAAGTTTATAGTAAGTTGTGCCATGGTAAGAGAAAGATACTGCTGCTGCAGGAGAGAGGGAGTGACTGCCCAGAACATATATATGATCCATTGAACCCTACTTGTAAGAAAGTCACAAGGGATCAAGTCCCACATCGGGCTCCCTGCATGGGGCCTGCTTCTCCCTTTGCCTGTGTCTCTGCCTCTCCCTATCTCTGTCCCTTATGAATAAATTTTTAAAAAATTAAAAAAAAAAAAGAAAGTCACAAATATCCTTAGGGTCACACAAAAGGCAGACCCAAAAGAAGGAATGCACATATGGGCAAAAGTTCACAAGCACATTTGAATCACAAGTTCTGATAAAACTACTAGGGCAAATGAGTTAAAAGTCCAGAAAACACTCAGAAAGTAAGTTTATAGTGTTATTTCACTATGCTTTGTGCAGCAAGTAATAATTTTATTGGTAGATTTTATTGGCTTGTGATAACAATGTTAAGAAAAAAACTAACTTTGAGGGAAATTCTTATGCCTTCATTTATTATTAAATATGGATGTCACAAAGGTATGAAGAGTCACACAGCAAACAACCATGTATTCACCACCTAGCTTCAGGACTAAAATATTATTAAATGCAGCAGAAGACGTGGTACATCTTGAATTTAAAATGACTTTTCTCCCACTTGTGAAAGTCTCCAATTAAAGCACAAATTCATTTTTTAGCATGAAAAAAAATGTTCCCACTGTGGAGAATCATAACCAACTTGTTGAAGTTTATACAGAAAGTATTTTCAGTAAACAGAGAGGAGTGCAGAGTTTCAGGAAGAAAGTGTGAGGGTCATGATGATAAAAGCAATAGAGGACCCGCAGATGTGCCCCAGGCCCTCCTCACTGTCATCAATCATAAGCCTGTCCTTTCCGTGGTTACCAACCAGTAGGTCTCGGACCCCCGAGGGTAGCAGAATTTATTGTGAGGGGGTCTTTAAATCCATATGCACATTCAGTATGAGTAGACTAAATAAATAATATGTCATACACAGACACAGTACTATTTTTTAAATGTCGATAGATGAGGTGATGAATAAAATATAAATTCACTTACTTGCTTCGGTGAATTAATAGAAGCCTTTGATCATTATGCATTTTCTCAAGCTATAGACGTTGAAAGTATAATGTTTAGCATGAGTGGGGCTTCTCTCCCTCCTTTGAACACTGATAGTGCCCCTGGGGCAGGAAAGTAGGACCAGAAATCTCATTTTTCTTGTTCTTGCCTCCTCTTCACCATGCCTTGAGCCCCACTGGGCTGCTTCCATCCATTTGTGGCCCATTTCTAATTTATCCATCTGTAAGGAGTGTTGTTTTGTCCTTTATTCACGAAAGAAGAACCCAAAGGCTCTTTGTGTGCTCTTATCTGCCTACCTCCTTAGCATGCACCCTTAAGAGTGTTGATTTGTTTTGTGGCTATTTGTTTTAAATGTATTTTTCTCTCTTCACCAATAGAATAATAAACTATTTGAAATAGCTGAGCACATAATTCATATTTTGTGTCGAATGGAATTGACTGTGAAGGTAAAGCAACACCCACCCTTGTCTCAGTTCTCTTTCTCACTAGTGTCTAAGTGAGCAATAGAAATGCTCTTTCGGGGGCATCTGGGAGACTTAGTTAAGCATCTGACTCTTTTCTTTTTTAAGCTTTTATTTATTCATAAGAGACACACAGAGAGAGGCAGAGCCACAGGCAGAGGGAGAAGCAGGCTCCATGCAGGGAGCCCGATGCAGGACTTGATCTCAGGTCTCCAGGATCATGCCCGGGGTGGAAGGCAGGCACTAAACTACTGAGCCACCCAGGGATCCCCAAGCATCTGACTCTTGATCTCAGCTCAGGTCTTGATCTCAGCTCAGGTCTTGATCTCAGGGTTGTGAATTCAAGCCCCATGTTGGGCTCTGCACTGGGTGTAGAGCCTACTTAGAAAAAAAAAAAAATGCCCTTTCAAAATTAAGATGTTTTATAAAGACTCTTTACTGAAATATTTCCCAAAGTGGACAGCACACAAGATGGCACAATGACCCAACATTATTATTCTGATTCCCATAATGAAAAGTTGACTTAACAGTTTTCTTTCAATCTTTCTGATCACACAAAAGAGGAAAACTTAATTTGGTATTTGCATATATTTAATGCTTCTTTTCAGTGTCCCTGCCCTTACACTGTTTTTCATTTATTTTTTAACAGAGAGTATCTAGGCCTCACATTCAGAGCCTTTAGCACAAGATATCAGTATTTACATAAATTTTAAAGCACTGATTTGCATTCACTGTATATGTATTTTATACTTACCATCTATTTAAGGCAAGCAATATATTCTTTATCCACCTATTCTTTATCCTTTATCATGATATAATCTTTTAAAATAATAGAATGAGTCAATTTAAAGAAAAATATTACAAAAATATTGGTGGTTTCATAGTAGAGCAGAAACCATGTGAGTTATTCAAGAGTGAAGTCTGTGAGGCCCTGCCCAATTTTATTTATTTATTTATTTTTTTTAGTTTTAATGAAGCCACTTCCTTTATTGCAGTAACCTCTGTACAAAGCAGCAACTGCAATACTCAACGTTAAAACATTAGAAAAGCATTTGTGTGACAGTTATAGTACAGTATTATCAAAATATTGCATTTTCAAACTTAGTAGATAAACATCCACCAGAGCTCAAATCTTTAAATTATTTCCATAGTCTTTAAAAATATGTCATGTCAGAAAGCATATAAAAAGAATGTAAAAGGAAACCTAAACTACAAATGAAATAATGGAACAAATAAATATTTGATTTAATTAACCATTAATCAGCTTAACACCACCATTCTCTCTAAACCCAATGAATATTTACCTATAGGAATAATGAACTGTCAAATGCCATTGCATATTTATTTCCAAGTTATCACCAATGATTAGAACGGAAAAAAATGGCATTAAAATAATCAAATTCAGCATAAATAGAATAGACTAGAATAGCTTCAACACTAGCTAGCATCTCTAAGAATTGTTGAAATTTATTAGAGTACTACAAGCAAATAGATTATTGGGAGACATAGAAATATTAACCTGTGAGCACCAAGTATTTATCAAGGTGAAAAAGCCAGTCATCACCCGACATTCTGAATACTCTTATTATGTTATTATGGCCACTAATGTTATGGCCACACGGAAGTGAATAGGATGTGTGAGTCACAGAGTTTTGACTTGACCCTTTCCACCACACACTGTCATGCACAGTTACCAATAGCATTGGCTTCTGCATCTTTGCATATGAGAAAGAAGAAGAAAGGCAGTTTAAATTTTATTGTTTTTAACCTGGCAGTGTATCATTTTTTCCAATGCCACAGTGTCCCAGGATCCAAAATAAAAGGGGTTAAAGATTACGTTCTGAGAGGCTGGCAAAACAGTTCTCAAGTGCATTACTCAGCTTGAGGCAGACGTCACAAGGGGAACTGGCTGTCGTTTTAAAGCCAGTGGGTGTAAAACTTGCTGTTCCTTTCTATTTGTCTGTGAGATAATTCTGGCTCCCCTTTCCCTCCAGGGCATGGCTGCCAAAAAGAATTAGTCCCATACCTACACCATTCATGATGACCTCTGAAACACGAGAAGCAAATATTTCTTACTGTTAACCAGAAACATTTCCCCCAAATAACTGCAAATAGCACAAACGTCTGTTCCATTGATAGATAATTCCAGCAACACTTTTTTCCCAGCAAAGTGGAGATAGTGTCACAGCAGGATAGAGTAGGCTGGAGTCACTAACTTTGACGTTCCAATCCTTGATCTCCCACTGCCTAGCTCTCTTCTCACAAGCTAGCCACTTGACCTCTCTTTGGAAGTCAGCTTCTTTACGAAGGGGACCTACTCACGTGTACTTCTTGTCTAAGCACCAGATAAGGCAGATGCTGTACAGAGGCAGTAGGCACAGCGTAATCCACAGTGTAAAAGTGCTTTCCGGAAGTGTTTGTTCCCCCAGCATTTCTTAAATTACTCAACCTCATATGTTCTCCACTAACGTCAAAGGCCGCAGCCAGACAAAAGGCCTTTCCTTGTATTGAAGTCAAGTCTTTGCCTGGTTGTGGGCTCATTCTAATCATGAACCTTGATACACTTGTAAAAAAAAGTGGACTTGCTTTTCTTCATATCTCCCCATTGGTGGGTGTCTTTTAATGATATCATTTAATGAAATTTCTCAGTTGTTTTTTTTTTTTGCTTTGCAACTCTAAATTTCCAGATATGTTCAGAAGACTCGAAAAATACTCCTTACTTCCCAGAGAAATAGTGTGAATAAAATAGAGATGCCATTTGTTATCCATAAAACATACTTTTTTTTTGTATCACCTGTAATATAGAGAAGACTTACTTATGCATTTACTTGGACTGAGAATAGACAGACAGCAAAACTTCATCTTGGAAATATATAGATAAAACTGTTATCTTGTGCCTCAGCCATTAGTAAAGAACTGGGTTCAGTTAGGATTGGTATTTGCCGAGCATAACGAATGCTAAGAGAAGAACAGACTTCATTTAGAAGTTGTATCTTGTGTGGACAAATTAGTCTGTGTACTTGTTCCAAGTAGTTAGCATAGAGCAAGAGGAACCCAGTTTTCTGGAATCCTGTGCCATACATTGTTGACTCCTGCTAGTTATCTCTTCTAGGAATACTAGATAAAAAAAGCAAATTGATTTCCAAGACTTAACTTATGCACAAAAAGGACAACATGTACAGAATGTTTTATTCATACTGAATTCTTTGATGTCCCATCTTTAATAAGGAGGTAACTAGATTAAATTTAAATTCCTTAATAGGAAGTAAAACATGTGTTTAGTACATCTTACAACTTTTGAGACTAGAATGATAAATGGTTATTTTATAAGATGATTTTTGAACCTTACCTTGATTCT
Source organism: Canis lupus dingo (assembly GCF_003254725.2). NCBI lineage: Eukaryota > Metazoa > Chordata > Mammalia > Carnivora > Canidae > Canis > Canis lupus. The sequence goes on along the minus strand of NC_064245.1, from coordinate 24,215,830 downwards.
TAGGGTTCAAAGGAACAAGTTGTGACTGAGAAGACTGGTAAGAAATTATGTATATAGAAGATTGTGGTGATATGAAATTTAAAAAGCCCTAGGGACATTTTTTTTTGTGCTTGATTTGGCCTGATCTGTTGACCATGTTAGCTTTTCATCCATCTCACTAGAAATAGTTTTCAACAAAGATACGCATTAGGCAAATTACAAATGGTGTGTTAATGTGTGTGATGAGGTTTTCCATTTTCCTTTCTTTGAAGCTTTGAAAAAAAAACTTTGGGTGGTCATTATAATTGCAGTCCACTTGCATACTGGATTTCCTTCATCTCTCTTTAACCATGATTTTGAGCTGAATCTCCACCAAGGGGGAAGTAGCACTGGTGCTAATCCCAACTTGGCAGAATTATTGGGTTCCACCCCAACAGTCACCAAAACATTTGGGTTTAGTCAGAGCACTGGTTCATCATTTCATAAAACCAAATCTCTTCATCCCACAGTAACCTGTTGGTGGACGATAGGGAGAGTAAGAGAGATGTGAATGGACTCACTGAATAACAGAGCATGGCCCTCTCGGACGTCAAGAGAGAGATGAAACACTTCCACTCTTTGACGCTCCTGGAATATTAAGACAAGAAGGAGAAAAAGAGAAATGTCAGAACAGGATAGAAAAAAATTGTACTGCATTTTAAGTACTTAAACTCATGCTTTGAACACATAAAAAAATAAAATAACCTTTCTGGAAAACAAGATCACGTGGCCAGATTTGAGAATATAACAGCCCTAGCTAAATGACTTTACTAAAGACACATTATTTCCCAGCCATCATAGCTCCTTCTCAGAGCTGAATGGAAGTTCCCGGATCATTTAGCCTCATTTAATAGATAAGAAAACTGAGACCAAAGAGTGTAAATTATGTGCATTCAAGAGCGATTAGTTGGTGTAAAAGCATATCTCAATATACTCTGTGCAAGCAGAAGGCACATGGCAGGCACAGGAGGTCTGGAGTGGGTGGAATGATGACTAGCAGGTGATAAGGTGGTAAGTATCAAGAGCAATATTGCAGGGAAAGTAAGTATTGGGTGAAGCCACCATAAAATGGGCTGAGTCATGGACACCTGTGGCTAATCAAGACTCCAGATTGATATTTCCACATGTTTACAGAGAAAGCTGCAATTATGCCACTACTTCATAAGGTGAAATTGGAGGTTCCTGATTTCTAGTACTCCTATTCTGTGTTTAGTACTCTAACTGGAAATCTATGAGAGATCCTCGGAGAGACAGGTGGCAACTTTCTCCAATGAATTTTTAAGCTAGGAAGCAGAGATATTAGGAGTTGATTTTAACTCAGTCTTTTGTGAGACACTCTCTTCTTTGAGTCATGCTTTAATAATTTGGATCTTAGCAATGATTTTATTTATCTTGGGGAATTTTACTTTTCTAGAGAGCCAGAATAATTCCTTCCTTTTAGATATCAGAAGCAGACACTGGAAAAGCTGCTTTCTTTTTCATACTGTTGAGATTCTGGGCTCCTTAGTAACGTGGCCAACCATCTTGAATCAAATGTTAGGAGAGTGCTATTGGCTCTATCTCCTCATAGATCATTTCCAGCTGTTAGAACAACACAAATATGAAATCATCTGAGCCAGGAAAACTTGAAGTTTTCATTAGATCCCTGTACAAAGACTGGATGCAGTGTTTAAAAAGAAGCATCAATACCCTGTGTTTTGAGGGTGATGGGATATGGATACCATCACAGTCAGTGGGGATGTAATTTGATACAAACATTCTAGTAGGCAATTTGGCAATATGTATCAAAAGCCTCAAAATGTATATTTTTTCCAATTCAAGATGGCAGGCTAAACACATGCATTGGCCTCTCATTTCTTCCAAGACCTTATTGAATTCAAAATATAGAAATGTAGACTAGAATCCCCCTTTATATCTGTATCTCTCAAGTTCAGTCAGGAAAATTGAACCAAATAGTTTAATAGAGAAAACTCAATATGGGCACCTATTTCTGAAAGTGTTAGGAACGTCTAATAAGCCAGATGAATTTGCGACATCAGGCACTACTGCCACAACTAGGGCTGAAGGGGCCAAGGAAGAAATTATTGCTGGAGTCTAAGAAGCCCAGTCTGCATGGCAAGAGCTGAAACCATACACAAAGGGGCTGCTTGAGGTCAGGAGGTGTTGGACAAGAAAGAAGAAATGCAACACTTCTAGACATGCTGCCCAGGGCAGAAAGGGAAGGGAGGAATATATTGCCTTCTTCCTTTTCTCTCTCTCCAGTATCCTTCCAGGGCTTCCCACTGGCTGAACTTCCATGGAAGCCCATTGGCACATAAGTGTCATTTACAGGAGCTTCTCACTGCTCTGTGATGGAGAGTAGAGCAGGAGAACATAGTAATGACTAAAATGAAAAGGGCATCTGCCTGGCCCAACAAACGAGAATGGGAAATGTGTGTGTCACCAAAGGTTGAGCTATTTAATAAATTCCTGGAATACAAAGAGGTAGATGAGAGCCATTAGACAGAAAAGAGGACAGAGAAATCATCAGCCTAGAGTACCCTCTGACAGCACTGTAGAGGAAGAAAGCTAATCTGCCTTGTGGAACCCCTGAGATGCCTTGAGTGCAGTCAGTAGACACAACAGAGGGAGAGTGAAAGATGGAACTAAAGACAGAGATTACTTAAAGGTCTGACTATGCCCAGAATTCTTCAAGTCAGCCCCCTATCTCCCACATATGTAAGCAGGCAACTCGCATTTTACCCCAGACAAAATAGATGATGACTCCCTTCTAAAGAAACGGAACATGCTGGGAAAAGATAACATGTCTAAATTTGTTGATGCCTCAGAGGGAAGCCATTATCATTTGAGCATTGTGCAGGCACTCAGCCTGACAGCCCGCTCCCACTCCCATTGATCTGAGTTCACTGGTCAACGCTGCTTGCCCCAACCCAGGAAAACATTTCAAAAGGGGAGAGACCTCCTAGGAGAATAGTCTTATGCCACTACCAAAGCAGAAACATCTCCATCTACCCAGGCCTGCTTTCTTAATAACAGAAGTCACTAGAACATGAGGAGAACTAGCAGTATAAAAAGAGAAATACCAAATTCTAAAATATAGAAAAACAACCTGTTTTTCAGGTTCATCTGTTTCAGAGGAAACAGATGATTGAGGAAACAAAAAGAATTTAAAAAAATCATCCTTAGAAATATTCTCAAAAAGATTCAAGAAAAGACTATACATCTACAAAACAGGAAGTAGGAGGGGAGAATGAGAAAGCACTCTTAGGGATTTAAAATATAATTTGCCAAAATAAAAAAAAATTAGTAGAGATACTGGAAAAAATAAAATCAAGGAAATCTTTCAAAACATTAAATAAAAGGCAAAGGATGGAAAATCTGAAGAACACATGGAGAGAGCCTGTATTCAACTATTAAAAACCTCAGAAAGAGAGGAGGCAAGGCAGTGTTTAAATTATTCAACCAAATAATAAAAAAAGATATGTGCTAGAGCTAAAGAACAATAAGACTCTGGTTTGAAATGGCTCACTGAGTGTCCAACCCAATGAATGGAAACAAACCCCCCAACTTGACACACTGTGGTGAAATTTCAGAATAATAGAATTAAAAAGAAAACCTTGCAAGCCACTAGGGCGAAAAAAGTCACAATTCACAAAGGAAAGAGATTCCAACTGATACCTTTAAAGTTCTGAAGTAAAACGTTTTACCTAGAATTCTCTATAAACAGTTTCAGAGATACAAGCACTAAGTACATTTATCACCTATGTGTCATCTCATATGAAGCTACTTGAGTGTCAGCAGAAGAGATCGGTAACCAAGGAAGGTGGGAACAGTGGCTCGGACCCAGGAAAGGAATAAAGGGTGTTACAGGTTGCCACAGGGCTCTAGGAACCACGAGTCCTGAAGAGACTGGAACAATAAGTCCCAGGGGTAGGCTGAACCTCAGGGACAGCATGTGGCTTATGGAATGCTCATATGGCTTAGAGTCTGGAGAAACTAAAGGATAAGCAACAAAAGGTGTGGGAGTAGGAAGTACTAGAAATTGCAGCGGAAAAGTTGTACTGCAAAGTCTTGATCAAAATGTGATGAAAATTAAATGCTTAGGTTTTAAGGAATCCATGGACCTTCATGCTACAAACAATATCATTTGGGTGGCCTAGATTCCTCTACAAGGGCCCATGGAAAAGGCACTGGAAGCCTAGTGCATCAATTGGCATGGTGTATATCTGTTTTTTGTATTAAAGCTAACATTGGCAAATCATTTTATCGGTTTTCTACTTAAGAGACAACCTAATGACATAACGTGGAAGATATATTTGTATTTGCAGGAGAGAACAGAAATATTAGCTACTTGGATTACATGTCAAAGCTAACAAAAGATGGAACAAAAGTTTTCTAGGAGGAAAGATGGAAAAATAGAAAACTATCTCATCTTTTAAGGAGTGGTCAAGATCAAGCAATACTGTCAAAATTAGAAAAAGAAATGAGAATTTTGTTTTATTACCTAAAAGAAACCAATAATAAAACTAAAAGTAATTTAACAAATACTGACTTGGAGGGGCACATGGGTGACTCAGGTGGTTAAGCATCTGCCTTTGACCCAGGTCATGATCCTGGGGTCCTGGGATCGAGCCCCATGTCTGGGTCCCTGCTCAGCTGTGAGTCTGCTTCTCCCTCTCCCTCTACCGCCACCACCCCCAGCCTGAGCTCTCTCTATCTCAAATAAATAAACAAAATCTTAAAAATATATATTGAGATGGAAATGAAAATGATCAACACCCCCCCTCGTCTTCACCTTAGGGAATCACTGCATATTGTCTAAAGTAATTGAACAGAAGAATACATATATTATCTAGCTCCTTCATACAGCAAAATGAAGTGTTGACATCACTTCAGAAAAGCCCAATCTCAGCCCTCCTCCCCACTGCAGAATTATTGAAATGGGATCTGCATTTTAACAAGATCTGTCAGTGTTTTATCTGCATATTAAAGTTTGAATATCACTCCTTTAAAAGAGTAATTCTCAGCTTTGGCTATGGGTTATTAGAATCACCTAGGGAGCTTTTAAAAAAATACCATTTTTTAAAAATAGCCCAGGCCCTACTTTAAAAGATGATGCGTTATTTAAATGGCATAGAGTACAGAATTCAGTATTTTTTTAAAAAGCTTCTGAGGTGATTCCAATGTGTAGTCATGGTTCAGAACCAATGGTCTAGAATAACTGTGGTAAGGGACAGAGAATGAAACCAAAAACAATTTTAAAAATTTGTTTCTGGATCTATTGGGGCATTGGGCTGACAATGGAGAGGCACGGGGAAAAAGACCGTTGTTTTAAATGAATAAACAAATAAAAAGCAGAATCAGACCTATAAATACAACAGAGAACAACAAATGGATGGTTGCTAGAGGGGAGGGGGGTAGGAGCTGGGCAAAATGAGTGAAGAGGAGAGGGAAATACAGGCTTCTAGTTATGGGATGAATAAATCATGGAATACACGCACAGCATAAGGAATATGGTCAATGATGTTGTAATAATGATGTATGGGGACAGGGTAGCTACACATACTGTAAGCATAGCATAACATATAAACTTGTCTGAATCACTGTGTTGTTCAATTTAAACTAATGTAACATTGTGTGCCAACTATACTCAAAAAGAAAAGGAAAAAAAGGCTTGCTTTAATAAAAAATATTGTAATGTTTGATCTGTACCTGACACATGTATTACTTGAAATATAGGTTCCTTTTTATGCATAGAGCCTTTGACTCAGAAATCCTACTGATAGGAACTTTTTAAAAGAATAATTGATCGATTATACAAATACTTAGGTTCATAGTTTTGAGAATTATAAACGATATAAATGTTCATTTAAAAAGATATCTGGGATACCTGGGTGGCTCAGCGTTTGGGCGTCTGCCTTTGGCTCAGGTCATGATCCTGGGGTCCTGGGATCGAGTCCCACATCGCGCTCCCTGCATGGAGCCTGCTTCATCCTCTGCCTGTGTCTCTGCCTCTGTGTGTGTGTGTATCTCTCATGAACAAATAAATAAAATCTTAAAAAAAAAAAAAGAGAGAGATATCTGCACACCCATGTTCTTTGCAGTGTTATTCACAATAGCCAAGAGAGAGAAGCAGCCCAAATGTCAACTGATGGATGAACAGATAAAAACAATCTGGTACATACATATAATTGAATATTGTTCAGCCTTAAAAGGGAAGGAAGTTGTCGCATGTTATACTATGGATGAATCTTGGAGACACTATGCTAAGTGAGATGAGCCATTCACAAAAAGACAACTATTGCATGATTCACTTATATAAGGTATCTAAAGTATTTAAACTCAGAGTAGAATGGTAGTTACCAGGGCTGAGGGACCGCTTTTGTTAAAAACGACATAGAATCTCAGTTCTACAAGGTGAAAAAGTGCTGGAGATCTGTTCCAGAACAATGTGAATAAACTTAACACTGATGAACTGTACACTTAAAATGGTAAAGTCTATTTTACGTGTTTTTTTTATTTTATGTGTTTTTCACCACAACTGTAACAAGGATGTATTTTGTTAAACAACTCTGTGTGTGTTTCCATAGTAAAAATTGTAGAATATGCAACAAAATGGCTGTATGGCTTGCAAAGTTACAATTGAGACCTCTTCTCTTACCTTTCTAGATTCTTTGATATTTTAAGAGTAAGCACAGAATATTGTTATAACTGTGGGGAAAAAAAAAAGAAGCTGTTCCCACTTTGAAGAATATAAAATAAAACTTCCATCGGAGCTTACCATGAGTGAATGACTCACACTGCCCTCCCTTATTTGCCAAAGAAGCAATTAATTACATTCTCCTGAGAAATTCAAGGCTTCACATCCCTGTAGGAGGTTGCTGTGTTGTGTCTAGATCTTCTGGGACTTCGGAGTCTTCTCTCTGGTCTTGGGAAAAGAAGCAAAAGCTAAGTAGCCCTTTTAGACACGAAGTAGAAAAACTAGTTCACATCATGGAACAGATTTTCTTTCATAAATTCCTTGAACTTCAAAGACTGGTAAAGCAGAGTGAACATCAGGGGAAATGAGAGGAGGATAGGGAATGGAGGAATTAATTGCTCTAGACAGAGTGGACCAGCCCAAATGTATGTTGACATTTTAGCTTTGTTTACCACTATTTTATTTTGACCCTATCTGGGTATCCTGAGTCATGGTGACACAAAATGTGGGTCGTTACATTATAGTTGTTTTACAACTATTTGTGTTTGCCCTTTTGGTACTTGAGCCTGCAGTCCGTTGCTACACTATGTTGTCCTGAGATGGGATCATTAACCATTTTTCTTTTATTTTAAAAGACTGGCTTAACGAAGTGTCTATAAATGTGAAAGAAAGTTAAACTAGAAGATCTTCAATATTATTAAAACCAAATGTTCAGAAAAGAGTTTCACTGTAAATGCCAGAATATCTCTATGACTTTGTAAAGCATTTAGAGTCTACCAGATATTAAAGTCCATCAATAAGCTAATGTACATTGTGATCAGCAAATCCATGGATTTTATGCTAGTGTGAGACTTCTTTTTATTGTTTAACCATTCTAATACGAATGGCTCCATACACCATGGAGCTGAGGGCTTTTTAACCTCGCAAAAAAATGGATGGCATGGCAATCAAGAGTTTAAAAAAGAAAAAAAATTATTAAAGGTATTATAGAATGAATAGGGCAGTTATTTATATTTCCATCAAAGAATTTTTTTTAAGATTTTATTTATTTATTCATGAGAGACAGAGAGAGAGGCAGAGACACAGGCAGAGGGAGAAGCAGGCTCCCTGCAGGGAGCCCGGGATCTCCAGGATCACTCCCCGGGCCGAAGGCAGGCGCTAAACCGCTGAGCCACCCAGGGATCCCCCAAAGAATTTAAATCTTATCTTCAATCTAATGTTGGAATTGCGATCCTAGCCTATATCTATTCTTGTTATTAGGCCTTAATGTACACCTTTGGTTTGTCATCATTTTTTATGGACTTATCCAGAAATACCACATTTCTAGTTCCCTTTTCCTTTCTCTAATCAATCCATTACCCAATTCAGAATATGCCTTCAATTCTTTGAAGAGAATGAATATACTTGATGAAGATAAAATAGTTTAACAATTCAGTAATTTTTTTGCACTGTGACCCAAGTTTTTATCTGCTTACCTAATCTTTTATAATATTGGTTGTTAATATTTTAGAGTCATGAGAAAGAAAGGAGAAGGGGTGGAAGACAAAAATAAATGAGAGAAAAGAGAAGGAAAGAAAAGAGGGAAATAAAAAGGAAGGTAGAAGAGATGAAGGCAAAGAATCATAGAGCTGACTTTTCAGGTAACTGTCTCTTCCAATATTCCAGACAATAGCCCAGACAAATCAATGGAGTCTACCCCAAAACCAAATGTGAACAGATGTTCAAATCTTTAGAATAAAAATAGAGATAAAAATATCTCCAAGTTGTTTTATTGAAGGATGTTTACCCTAAATCATAGAGGTAAAATGTTGCTACAGTTTTTCTTTTTTTTTTTTTTTTTTTTTTTTTTTTTTTTTTTTTTTTTTTTTTTTTTTTGCTACAGTTTTTCAAAACAGTATTATAATCTTTAAATAATATCATGCAAAGGGAAAGGAAACAGATTTTTTTATTGCCTCCAGTATAATTTGGAGAACAAGCCACACAACATTTTTGAGTGTATTTGTGCTGACTTAGGAAACATTCTCGATATCTGGGTCTTAGAAAATTGTGCTAAGCTTGCAAGTTCATAGCAGATCAAGAATAAGAACTGTCTTAGGAAGTTTGTTGGTTTTTCTTTAGTTTATATGTAGCCAGCTGGTTTCTGACCTCTTTGTGTAAATATCCAGCGTTGCACATAATCAGATTCCATATTACCTTGTTATGACATCATTCCCCGCAGACTTTGATCCCTTACTAACTTTTCCAAACCATACACACAGACTTAAATAACAATAAGAAAATTGCTGCTTATCCACCAAATACCACTGCTGGTGGTGTGGGAGAAAAAAAATGGTATACATATATACATATATGTATATATGTGTGTGTATGTGTGTCTATACACATATCTGTATTTATACATTTATTTTTGATATATGTAGATATGTATACATATGCATAATAATGCATAGATCTAGAGAAAGATTAGAAAGACACTAAAAGGCAAAGTATATTCTATTTGATACTAAATTATTGAAGTTTCAAAAATGTATATCTCTGGTGAAATATACATTTAAGTTCCCTCTTTTTGCAGTTGTTACCAATTAATATTTTTGTTCAACTGGTATTTTAAAAACAAGTGAATTTAAATGTAAATTTGAGACTTTTGTTACATATTCTTTTTCTCCATGGATAAATGAAAATAAAGTTAAAGCTGTATTCTTTGGTGATCCGGAAGCCTGGGTATAAAAGACACAATGATCTTGTAAATTACCCAGAAATGGCTTCTTTAGTGTCTGATCAAGATAAATGACACAAGGCAGCTGTAAAAAGAATTCCCACTAGCTATTGACCCATAAACAGTGGTGTCATTTTTCACTTGTAGGAAAGTATCAAAATCAATTTAAAATAACACCAAATCTTTAGAGTTATAATTGAATGTCCTAAATTCTGCTTAGGAGGATATTATTTAACTGATGTTATTTTTTAAGTTAAAATACATTAAAACATTCTGATTGCTACAGAACTTTGATGGCTGTTAAATATGAATCCATTTTCCACGGGTCTACTGTATCCCCAACATCTAGAACAGTGCCTGGTACATAGTAAGTGGTCAGTAAATCTGGTTGAACGAGTGAAATAATAACATATTAAAATAATAATAATATATTAACTCTTGGAGATTTGGATACTAAAAATGATGTCATACACACCAAAGACAAAGGTACAAAACTAACAGATACATTGGTAATGAATATTTATTGACCACTTTTTACGTAACTACTACTAAGTGCTTTGCATGCATTTTCTTATATAATGATCAAAATAGCCCTATAGAAAATAGTGATTAGATTATCTCACATGAGAAAGTGGTGTAGAGAATAGTAATGTTTTCAAGGTTACACAGCTAATAAACAATGGTGCCTAAATTACAATTCATATATTCTGGCCTAAAGTGGACATATTTAAACAACTTTGTACCACTCTCTCAATATACTATATTTTCATTGCCCACTTTATGGTCTCTAGGATCATTAATAGACTCTAGATACAAAGAAAAAAAAATTTTACTAGAAGAATTAAGGTTCTCATGATATATTGAATTTTCTATCAATAGATAAGATGTTTTTATTTTTGCAGTATGCAGAAATTTAAAAATCAGTTAATTTTATTATGTCTTTTCTACACAGTACATGGGAATTTATCTAGTAAATACATTTGCACAGATGGAAAGAGAAGTAGCTCTAAAGATTTAACTGCTGCGGTTTTTTTTCCATAATAGTAAAAACTTGGCAACAGGCTCAATGTAACTCGGTAGAGGTCTGGTTAAGCAAATTGTGAATGTGTAGTAGATGGCCACATAGTTATTTAAAAAATTGACAAATGACATTCTAAGAATGAAAACAATAGCAGTATTCATGAGTACCCCAGACTTTAGAATCAGGTGGATATGGTTCAAGACCAGCTCATGCCCAGTTACCAGATATGCAACTCTAGGCAATTATTTAACCTTTGTAGGCTTAATTTTCCTCATCTGTAAAACGTGGATACTAACACTATATACCACGGGAGTTGTGAATGGTATTGGTGAAGGAGAGGAAGTTTATATAGAGATACAGCCTATATTTTTCTGTCTTGATGTCACATTTATTTTAAGTGTCTGGATTCACATCAATAAGCAATTACCAATGACAGTGGTAAAGAAAGTTGGCCAAATCACTGGCCAGAGTGACAACATTTTCAGATTCCTTTTTTAAAAGACTGTTTCAGATAGAAATTTTAAATGTCACAACCTATATCCTTTTAACCGACCAATCTAAGCATATACGGTCGTTCTCCAATCAGATTCTTTTATTGAATGAGGAAAATGTTCATCAAATTTCTTTTTTAGTGCAGAAAGTTGACAGACAATGCTTTTCTCCTTGAAATCATTCATGTGTTAGTTAACATGTCGATAAGTGAAGGGAGAGAGACAAACATTGCAGGCAGAAGATTAACTCTTCTGCATCCAGTACTTAAACTCCATTCTTAGTTGAAGCTTTTTTTCCTGTAACATACAGTGAAAGCAGTCATAGATTGGCCAATAGAATTGTCAACTGGCTTCAGGAAAACAAAACAAAACAACACTAAATAGGCCAGCTCTCTTGAGCCAATCTTTATTATAAGAAGCACAGTGAATTCATTAATTTTATTCAGAGTTTTATCTTTGTCCTCATGCTTTTGTTCAGTTTTCTTTAAGAAGAAAACCATGTTTTTTCTATCTTATTTTTTAATTGTTAATTGAATTTTTTATCTGAGTGTAGTTGACACACCATGTTACATTAGTTTTAGGTGTACAACATAGTAATTCAACAAATTTATATATTCTGCTGTGCTCACCACACGTGCAGCTCCCATTTGTCACCATACAGTGCTCTTATAGTATCATTGGTTATAGGCTTGCTTGGCTGGCTTCATCAGTAGAACATGCAACTCTTGATTTCAGTGGTATAAATTCAAGCCCCATGTTGGGTGTAGAGAGCACTTAAAAATAAAATATTTCTAAAAAAAAACCCACAATATCATTGGCTATATTCCTTATACTATACCTTCTATTTCCATGACTTACTCATTCCATAACTAGAAGCCTGGATCTCCCACTAACCTTCACCCTTTTTTCTCATTCCCCCACTTCTCTCCCCAGCTGGGCACCATCAGTTTGTTCTCTGTATTTATAGGTGTAATTTTGCTTTTTATTTATTCTTTTTTAAAATTCCACTTATGAATGAAATCATATGGTATTTGTCTTTTTCAGTCTTATTTCACTTAACATAATACCCTCCAGGTCCATGTATGTTGTCTTCAATAGCACCATCTCATGACTGCATAACAACAATACATTACTCTTGTGCTCTAGTTGGTCAAGTTATTCTTCACAGGGGTCATTTTGCAATTCTCAGTACATGTATATTATTGGGATGAACAAATAAGTGAATACATTGTGATATTGAGAGCCAGGGTTCTTAACTGTCAGGGAAAGAGGTTGCAGATACAGGAGTGAAACTGCCAAGCTGGATTTATCTGAGAGATCAGAATAGTTGGTGGCTAGCTAGAGTGAGCATAGATATTTAAATACATATTTGAATATATAAGATAAAGAGGTACAGAAATAAATATGTGTAATATATATTTATATTTGTGTGTATGTGTAGGTATGTATGTGTGTCTGATACATCAAGAGGTGGGCAGTGGGGTTCTCACCAGGCTCCAGCAGGTTTAGTGGAGAGAGAACCGATCTGACTACATGTTCTGTTGTACCAGGGTGGTTGCTGGGAGTAGTCATGATTCCAAACAAGAGCAGACCAGCCACATGTGTGAATAACACACCCACATTCCTAATTTACAACACTAAATGCCAATCACAATCTTTAATTTAAAATATAGCATTTGCACCAGTGTTCACACTTTAGCACTGCTGTAGTGTAATATTAGCTGCTGTAAAAATCTCAGTGACCTAATACAATACAAGTTTATTTCTCACCCTTGTCACTCTGATGTAGATTGTGAGGGTGTCTCTGTCCCATCCAGTCATTTGAGGACCTACCTGATATGCCTTCTTCAGTAACACAAGATTGTCTGGTGTCATCCAGCAGGTGGGTAAGGAAGGAGAAAATAGAAGATCTCACGAGAGCTTGTTAGGGACCAGACACATTGCTTCTACCAACATTTCATTGGCCAGAATGTCAGGAGGCTAGGAAATGTTGACTTAGTGCTGGTCCTGGATAGAAAAGGAAAGTCATGTATATCTATGGGCACTGGCCTTCTCTGCTATAAAAGCTCTAACCAGTTCCATCCACTGTATTTATGTGGTAGTGCTTATAAGCTTCAACAAATGCAGGAGATAAACTGGGGCCAAAGGAAGAAAGTCTCTTTACAAATTAGCTTGTAGGACTCGGCTTTACTCTCACCCATCTTCTCGTCAACCTTCTTGTCTCTGTGAAAGGGAATATAAGGGAAGGGGGAAGAAATGTGTGGGAAATATCAGAAAGGGAGACAGAACGTAAAGACTGCTAACTCTGGGAAACGAACTAGGGGTGGTGGAAGGGGAGGAGGGCGGGGGGTGGGAGTGAATGGGTGACGGGCACTGGGGGTTATTCTGTATGTTAGTAAATTGAACACCAATAAAAAATAAATAAAAATAAATAAATAAATAAAAAACCTTCTTGTCTCTGTTCTTTTGTTTCCTTGTGGGATCTGCAGGTAAAACCTGCCTTCTGGCTTTAAATTAGCTGCTTCTTCAAGATCTGCTGTTAATCCCTTAAATTCTGTCAAAGAAATGTCCCAGCACAGATCCCCCCAACCCTAAGGTACTCATTATACTCGAGAATGAATTTCTTTGTCTCCCCAACATTGTCTTAGCAGAATGATTTGCTGTTAACTGCAAATAGTTCTTAATTGGATTGTATTAAAAATAACATCGTGACTAATTTCTTAAAAGGTATATATTTTAACACTAATTTTATAAAATACTGAGACATGAAAATACAAGATAGTCTAAAATCATAGTCTTCAGTATTTGCATTGGGTAATGTAGGCCATATCCAAACCCTCAGAAAAACGCTCTACAGTTAAGAACTCATGAGCATGTTAGGAGAGCTAAATAGCTTATCCTGGATGACTCACTCCAATAAAGCATTTAGCATTTTTTTGTGTGTGTGCTTCCTTTGGAAGAAATCAACCTTGATTTCATGATAGAAGAAGAATTTGGCTGATTTCAGTCAGGAGTAAAAAGGGTTTAGGTTCTGAGGCAGATGTCTTGGGTTTTATTAGCTGTGTGTCTTTAGGCAAGTCACTTAACCTTTTTGTGCCTCAGTCTCCTCAACTATAAGCAGATAATAGCAGTAACTGTCCCATAGGTTTCATCAAAGAATTAAATGAATTTAATCCTCAATAATCTTTTGGGCTGGCTACTTTGTTTCATTGTTGATATACGTAAAAAAAAAAAAAAAAAAAAAAACTTAGAGTAGTCTTGGCACACACTAAGTAACCAGTCAGTATTAATCATTATAGTTATTGTTATACTCTTACCCCTCCCAATAAAGAAAGAACTTTTGCATTTTCAGATAAAAACTATTATTTTTGTTTTGAGATAGCTGAAAACCATAGTGTTAGACTGTGATCCAGAAAGGAATGGTGCAATGAGGATTAGTTGTCAATACATCCAATAGTCCAAAGTCAACAGGTTTGTGATTCATGTTCAACCATCATCCATCCATCCATCCATCCATCCATCCGCTCATTGCTTATTGTGTGCTTACTATGTGCCAGTATTGTAGCTTTGCCACTTACCTGCTGTGTGCACTGGAGCAACTTTCTTTACGCTCTAAGCTTGATTTTCTTCATCTGAGAGGTGGAATAATATCTATCCTTGTTGTAGAGAACAAATTAAGTTAGAAATTTTGTGAAGTAATGGCACAGTGCATGTCCTACAATAAGTAAAGTTTAATTCTTACAAAAATTAGCATAAAAAGGGATTTACCCTAATACCTTGGTACTTTCATATAGTTTTTCAAATAATAGGTTTTGGTTTATTAGTAAGTGGTGAAATCAGTTTTTTAAAAAAATCAACACTTTTAAAAGCTAACATTTGAAAAAACAGAATAGCCTACAATAGAATAGTATAAACTAAATGAAGAGATTAAAATAGAACAGTACAGTACTATAGAACAGTGCATCACATGTACTGAAACATTAATTTCATCCATGCAAACATCTATATGCATATGAGTATTGGTTGTATATAATACTTGTTTTTTACTAAGGATTTCAGTCAAAAAAAATGATTGAAAGCTTTTTAATAGTATGTGAATAGTGCTGTTGGCACCTTTAATTGTCCAGAAGTCAGATCTCTGTGTTTGTTATGAAGCTAGTTCAAGTATCTTCATAACATCTTTACCAACACGGGACAGAAATAGCACATATCAGATTTTTAAATCAATCCACACCAAGCAAGTTTGGTTTGGTGCAGAGGATTAAAAACCATTACCTAAAAATAAAATAGGATCATTGATAGATCGCATTTTTCTATGCTACTGCTGCTCTCTGTCATTCTGTAAAGTAGAAAAGCCATTTATAATAGAAATAAGTCATACGGCCGTATGGTGCCTTTGAAACATCTGCATTACACCTGCCTTCTCATAGGTGAGGGGAAATCCAGGAGTTTGCTGTTGTTTCTAGTGTTTGTACTGACGCAGACTAAAGAGAGGAGAGAGCTGTCACTGATGCCTGAAAAGCTAGGTGAATAATTGCCATCTTCTCAAGAGAGTCCTTTGCCCTAAAAGCCTTCCATTCCGGCTCATCTGTCTTTAGGGTTTCTTGGGCACACAGGCCTCCTGTCTCTTTTTCCAAATTAAGGGCACTCAGCAGAGCTGCCACACTGGGCACTAATGAATTGTCTGAGACTAAGCTACGCAGTAATGAGAACTGGAATCTGTCACTTACTCTCCCAGGAGGTAACAGTTCACACGCCGTTACATCACCCTATTAAAATAACTTAGTAGCTGTGTTGCTGGTCTGCTACCATTCATTAAGAAGGTGTGACCAAAGAGACATGTATTTGAACAAATGATGAAATTTAATTTGAATTGTTCTCCGTTGTGTTTTTATGGCTGAGTGCACACATGCTGTAAGTAAATTGAAGCATTTTATGCAGATCACAGGTACCTTAGGGAAGTGTGAGCGCAATTATGACTTTTCACCAATTAGATGAAAAAGAAGTTAAATAAGAATGTGTGAGGATCTTGTACATTCCATTCCCTGAATTTTTGTATCCCAGGAAATACATGTTTCTGCAAGAAGCTTTCATTACGAGCATAATGTGCTAGGTCATGAAATAATTGATAAATCATTAAGAGCTAAACTGGGGAGGATGAATTTAGATGGAATAATAGAAAGTCGGGTGTAATTTTCATCACAAATCCACCAAGTCATGTAAACATTTGTTTGCTGCTTATTTTTGTCATTATCTGAGGTAGAGCACAGGCTTTGACCTTAGATGGAGGTTACCCTAAGTCCCGGCTCTTCCTTTTGGTAGTTGTGTGGAACCTTGAGGAAATTACTTGGCTTTTTTTATTCTCATTTACTTCATCTGTAGAATGAAGAGTAAACTGATATCTATCTTATATTTGAGGTTGTTGGGAGGATTAAATGTGCTAAAACAGTGTTCAGCCTGTGTTAAGTACTCACTATTATTATCATCACAATCACCACCATTATCTAGTCTTCCTCCTCCAAGGAAAAAACCAGGAAGAGATAATTTGCACTTCCAGAGTTTTTTTTCTTTTGATGCAGCTGTCTGAAAAGAGCAACTATAGAGTATAGCTCAAAAAAATATTAGAAAGCCAACGGCAATGCTTTAGTAAGCTCAGCAGCCCCATCAAGTACTGTATAGGCCCATCCTCAAGCACCTTTCTTTGAAGAAGAGAATTCCTTCATGCAGTGCTGTGCTCTACCAGTTATCTGTGTCATTTGAGCAAGCTTCCCTACCTCTCTTCATCTTTGGAAAGGGGTTGGTAATACCTCCTTCCTTGTGTTGTCTCGAAGATTAAGTCAAACGAAATTAACTTTTTAAAACATCTGTCAACACGTCTAGTGTGTATTTATACCCTCAACGTGTAAATACTCAATAAACTGGAATCATTAGGATTATTATTACTCAAAATGCCACTGACTACCATCTATAAGACACAGCTCTGGATTATATTCTAACAGTTGTATGCATGCAGGCTGTACCCCGTCCACCTTTGCCTGGTCTCTCTTTTGTCCTCAAAGCCCGTAGTCTCAGGGGGCTGCCTAGAAGTACACTGGTTATAGAACAGAGCTTTTCAAACTAGACCATATCATACTTAAATAGAATCTGTAACTTTGGCCTCATTCACTCTACCTTCTAGCACACTATACAAAGTAGCTTATGTTAATGTCCTAGTTATTTTATTATTAGATCATTAATTAAGTATTATTTTAACAGTTTTAAAAATAGCATTTGGAATCATATTATTGGTGAAAAACATAAACCACTCACAGTCTTTCAAAACTACTGGAATTAAAACGATATTCCAATGATAACAGTCACAAGTATATAGAGGACTTTTTAAAGATAATTTTGTACTTTCAGAATCAAGTTAAATTCATGAACAACTGGCAATTGCACCCAAATGCAATTTAAAACAAACTGGATTCTTTCTTATACTTTGGGAATTGGCATGAGTATGTCCTGAGGAGTTTAATAGCCACATGGTATATACAAAATGAGGTGCTGAATTTTCATCATTTTGCCTAAAATATGTCTTCCCAGATTTGTTTTTCACAATTATAAAAAAATGCAGTATAGTTTAGTTAAAAGTAAATTCCTAATAATCTTGAAAATACACTTAAAATGTATCTCCATTTCTCTTCTTGTCTAAGAAAGACAACGCACCATCTTGAAGTAGAAGACAAAAATACTGATAGTAGTATAATAACCATCAATACTTCTCTCTGTTTGCCCATTCTACCATGTAATAAACCCTTGACATA
Organism: Canis lupus dingo; assembly: GCF_003254725.2. NCBI lineage: Eukaryota > Metazoa > Chordata > Mammalia > Carnivora > Canidae > Canis > Canis lupus. Next base: position 24,198,081 of record NC_064245.1, on the reverse strand, counting down.
TATTAAGTTATTTAATTTTCATATCAGGAGAAGGATATCATTAACCACATCTTCTATGTAGTAAGTACAGGTTCAGAGTGGTTATGTAACTTTCCTAGAATCACACTGTTATTGGTTGGAAAATTCTTACCCGAGATCAGGTCTTTCGACTCCAGTTTCCAGTGGTGCTGTTACTCTGGCACTTTGATTTAGGTGATTCAGGGCAAAAAGGATGGGGGTGCATGAAGAACTCCAGAACATTTTAGGTGGAGGCAATTTCTACTAATGGGATAGACCATTACTTCTCACTTTAAAGATACTCTATCACTTTTCTCCCCTATTATATCTTGTGGAAAATCACCAAAATCATAAAGAGTATAACATTCTGCAGTTCCATGTAAATTGAAGTAGAAATATCTATTCTGGCATAGTTAACACATTTCTCAAGTTTCTTTCCAGGCACATAATAAAATTAAGTATAGATATATATAAAAATATATGTTATATATATAAATATATATATCTGAATTTAGCTTTTAATTTCTTTATTGTCCTGTAATTCCCTCCTTTCTTGGATTTGCTGATTTAAAGTATTCTAATACATTTCTAAATGGAAACATTTGTTACTCATTCCAGGGCTGCATACTGAATTAGGTTTGGATAACATAGCAAATCAAGATGATTATCACACATGAGAGTAAAGCAATCCAATATAGCATAATGTCTCTTGTAGATGACCAGGTCTCTGTAGGGCTCTATTTGTTGCTTTTAAAAGCCTGAAATTGTTTATAGAGTGCTACTGCAAATTCTCTTGATTCTTAGGGACCGATTGGTCTAGAAAGGTTAAAACTCAAATAACCAAAAATATTTCCTCTGCCTTTCTCATACAGTGCTATTTCCTGGGTGTTTCTTTTTAAAGCCAAGAGAACTTGCATTTGTTTGAGCTTCATACCTTAGCATGAAATTAATTTTTACCATTGCCAACAACTGCTGTTCAAGCCCAAGCATGCCATGCACATTTTCCATAGATGTTGTAAACCAAGAGCTGGGTCCTAAAGCTGGACATATACAGAACTTGGGGAAGCAGGATAAATTGACTTTGACCAATTAAGCTAATAATGGCTCAGTACCAAATAAGAGGCAATGCGAGGCGGCCCAAAGTGACTTGGGCTGAAGAGAGATTCCCCTGGATATTGACAGTTATTATGTTAAAAAGTACATAGAATTGTCTACATTTATTCACCCAAAGAACCTAATTGTGTGTCTGTGTGTGTGCGTGTATGTAGCATCTGAAAGCACCAGTGATCTACAGAGCACACATTGGTAAGTATTGGGCTATGGCATAACAGAACTTCCTTCGAAATAGGATATCTAAAAAAAAAAAAAAGAAAGAAAAGAAATAGGGTATTTACGTGAAAATAAATAAAATGCAATGTAGGAAATTAGTTTCTTTTTAACTGTCTTTGTTTGGAAGTATTCCTTTGTATCATCATTTAAGTTGAAATAACACTTTGCATAGCATATCACATTACTGTTTTTCAAAATAATTTCACCTTCATTTCTTTTTTTAATGTCAGGGAAACTGATAGGATTAGGAGAGTTATATTCTATTTTGCAGCTGAAGAAGGTGATGCAGGGAGGAGATAAATGCCTTTTACATTCATTATAGGCTAGGTTAGGGCATTGGAAAACTAAGGCCCACAAGCCAAATCTGGTTGGCAGCTTGTTTTTATACCATCTGGAAATTAAGAATTTTTTAAAAGTTTGTTAAAATAAAAAGGCCAGTATTTACTATCTGGCCTCTTACAGATAAATTATGCCAACTTCTGGACTAGATTATGTTGTGGTAACAAAGTCCATATCTCAATGGTTTTGCCAACGAAAACGTATTTCTTGGGTGATATCACATGCCCAGCACAGGCTGTCAGGAGTCTCTGCTTATCCAGATCACTCAAGAACACAAACTGACAGAGACTTCATGTTGTTATGTCCTCCATGGTCACCACAGTAGCAGAAAGGGAATAGGATGAGAGGAACACTGGCTCTCAAAATTTCCACCTTGGTGTGAAACATACCACTTCTGCTCACAATTTACTGGCCAAGCACATCACATAGCCTTCCTGAAGAAGGAAATCCGAAAACATTTTGTGAACAACAGCACCAATACAAATATGTATATATGTGCTCACACACGTATGTGTATAGAGAGTTAGTTCAAAAATAAGTTAATTAGAATCCAAATCCTATGAAACTTGATTTATTGATTCCCTCCTCTGTCTAGATATATATAGATACAGTTGTGTAGGCATCTTTATAACATATATTGTTACATAGAGATCTGTATTACATATATATATAAAATTCTTATCCAATATTGAATTCCATATATATCAACATATAATAGATATCTCTATTGAGATCTATCTAATGAAAAATATTAGTATTAGAAGGAAACCTACAGTTGATTCTAAGGAAACATAACTTATTTTATAAAGACAGATGAGGTTAATAGCGACAGAGCCGAAGTGTGAGCTTCTTGTAAATTTGTAGTTTCTGGATAATCTCTCAACCATGTACTTCTTCCTCTAAACATTTTTCTTTTACAAACTAAAGCCTTATATCACTTTGAAATCATGCTAGATAAATTTTTATATGATCTCATTTTGGAAACAGTTGCTCTTGTGACAAAGAGAAGTCCGCTCCTGCAACACATACACACACGTGGTGAAGAACGATCTTGATTTTCAAGAGGCATTATGAATTTTCAGTGTCCTTACTGAATGCCTGCTTGCATAAGGCCAAACTGTAGTCTGAAACAGTCCCAAATCTCGGAGCACACTGGCTACACCTTTGTTGACTCAGTGACAAAGCAAGGAAATAGTCCGTGATAAAGAATAAATGGTTTTATTCCTCTTCACATATGCTTCCTTCCTTCAGTCAAGGATTGTTGATGGGTTTGCTTTTTGTTTCTTTACATCTCTGACCCTTTTCTCTTTATTTAGGGGAGACTACATGAGAGAAACATAAATTGTCAGTTTTTTAACTGTACACTTGGCCATTGCATCAATGTGAACTTTATCACTTGAGAGTATTACTGCCAAAATGGGAAGTTTCACAAACAACCAATTAGTGGTGAGAGGAAAAACCCCGGAAAGGGATCATTTTTCTTCAGAAGAATGAATCACAATATTTGAAGAGAGGAGATCTTATGAAAAAGCATCGGTTGAAGATTCTAAGCCTATCTTCCATCTATGTTTGGAGAATGGCTAACAGCCATGTGTGGGAGTCAAAGCAAAAATGGAGAGTGGAGGTTTTCTTTGCTTTTTTAACATAAGAATGTTTGAAGAATGTATGTGTGGGTCAGAAAAGGGGAGAGTAAGGGCTCCTGTGAGCCAAAGGAGACCTGGTGAAACCAAACCTACTGTTCAGTGGCTTCATGCATGAGATAGTACACAAACTGAAGAGGCAATTGTCATTAAAAAAAAAAAAAAAAAGCAAAACAAAACAAAACAAACTTGTTTTCCTCTCCATAGAGGAAAATGAAATTTAAGGTTGCTGCCAAATCATTTCCATCAGCTAGGGTTCAACTTGTGAGCATCACTGATATATATCTCAGTTGGCTTCTCTGTGTTTTTCCATCTTTTCTCTGAAAGTCTCCGTATTTCCATTGAGTTTCTTCTGGAATTAACCTGTGCTACCAAAAAAAATGTGACTAAACTTTTTTAAAGCCCCTAGTTTCCATCTTGAAAGAGAAAATATAAAAATGAAGCGTGCCATAGCTACTAGCTCAATTTCTAAGAAATCTGCATGTCAGCAAGTTAGAATATAAATTGGGGAAGGTATTTGATCACACAGTATGCAAAGTCATGAAGAAACCCCACACAAAATGGGAACTTTTTTCTTTAGGGAGTACAAACATCCAGTCATCAAGGCTACATTTTGGTTAATGATTATGTGCCCTGAAATGATAAGTCAGAAGAATTATTTTATATGACTTTGTTGGCTCATAAAAATAAACAACTTAAAAATATTGTAAATACTTACATTAAAAGGAGGCAGTAATATTTTTAGTATTTAATTATATTCAAAGAGAAAAAAATTTAAGATTCTCAACTTCTCACCAATGAAATTACAGGTTATCTGATTTTCTTTGAAGTAATGATAATGGTAAAGGAGCTTATATAACATCATCCTCACATATTTAAACTTTCCTTATTTGTATAAATTTAAGTACATATATACATAAATGTAAAAGCATAGTTCATGTTTGGAATGAAATTAAACTTATTTCAAAGAAAATATTCAAATATATATCATTCAGTTTCAGAAAGTGAAAAGTCGTAAGCTTTACATCTTACAATCTTTACATATTGGTGGGTCATTTAATCACCAAAGGGTTAATATTCTATGCATACTGTAATTAAAAATAAATAGAGCTCTAAGCCACTTAGTCCCCAACTGTGCCAGATGAGGCAAACATTTCACTTCTATAAAAATAAATTTCTAATTTTGAAGCATTAGTTGAGCCTCCCATCAAGGAATTCTGTGATGTCTGTTCATTTATCTAAGATTTTTTTCGGACTTATGAATATTTATGTGCTGTAGGGTTCAATTGAGCATTATACGAAGTGAGAGGTAGTGTCTTCCAGATGTAAAGGGGGCTTTTAATTCTATTGCTTCTCCAGATACTCACTGGCATCTTGTCACGCTTGAATGAGCCATTCAAAATAGAGCTGCCATCTAATTGAAGTACCTAAGTGCAAAAATGAAAGGAGAATTTAATGAAGCATAAATTGTCTGTTCAGTTGGAGATACAGACCCCCTTACTGTAACACAATTAAATAAAACATTGGAGGTTTCTACTAATCAACCTCAACCACCTTCTGTTTTGCAGATAGGAAGCTTACAAGATCAATTAATGTCTTTATTGTGAAGTGTGGTGCATGGACAATAAATGTATTCTCTGTGGTGTGTGTGTGTGTGTGTGTGTGTGTATGTTTATAATAAAGATTCTTCATGTATGAGATACTGTGTTCAGTGCTGGTCGAGGACACTCAGATGAATCAAAATGGTCCCACAATCTATAGGAAACAATAGTCCTAAAAAAAAAAAAAAGAAACAATAGTCCTTATCAGGTATCAACAGCTAGCTTATTTTTAACAAAAAAATTATCATGCAGTCCTCCAGGTTAAGATTATGGAAGCCTGTTGGAATTTGTAGAGATAGTAGTTCTAGTGGCTCAATGGGGGAAAAAAACCCAGCTCTTTCTGGGATAGTGCCCTTTCTTCTGGTTGTGTGCTGTATAAAATTTCTCAATCTTAGGAGTGTGTCCATGGGGTGTCCATAGGATGACTAAGTCATTGGCTTAGTCATTAGGGGAGAGGGAACAGGGGACAGTAGGAGGATTAGCAAGGTCAAGTACACCCTCCCCCCACTTATAATTCTATAGGAACCAAGAAGTTCAGCAAATGGAAACGGCAACTGGCCAAAAAGCCAACCAAATTCAGAAAATAAGAATAGCAACTAATAAATATGAAAATCCACCAAGAATACACTATTTATTTATGCATTCCTTATTTTAGAAGATATTTCTTGAGAATATATGTATATGAAGCATTTCGGCTGCAGTCACTGAGTGTATAATAAGGAATAAGTCTGGCATGGTTCCTGCCTTTTTGTCACTTATAATCAAGAGGTAAATGATTAGCTATTTATGCCAAAAGGCTTTATCACTTAACACTTTTCCTTGTACCACTACAAAGCTCCAGGATCCAATTCAGCATCATTTATCACAATTACTTGTTATGTCTCTTTAGACTCATTTAATCCAGAATAGTTCTTCAGGCTTCCTTTCATTTTCTTGACCTTGACTCTTCGAAGAATATAAGCCTGTTATTTTGTACAATGTCTTTTGATTTTGATTGTCTCATGGTTCCTAATGATTAGAATCAGGTAAACCTTTGAGGGGAGAAATATCAAAGAAGTGATGTTGTGTCCTTCTCAGGGCCTCATGTCAGGAGGGAGACACATTGCACTTTTGGAAAACTAAATCTGGTCATAGTTTTGTCTTGCTTTGGTTTTTTTTCTCTTTTCACTCTATACTTTCCCCCCCTAACTTCTTCCATCATCATACTTTAGATATCTGCCTTACTACTATGTATTTAGTCTGAACATTCCCTCTAAACTCCAGGCCCGTAAGTACAATTTCTTATTTGACAACTCACTTAAAAAACTTAACATACTTAAAATATCTGAGATTAAATTCATGATCTTCTGCTAAGGACTCATACAACATTTCCCATCTCAGCTAATGGCCTCACAATCCAGTCAGATTCTAAAAGTGATCCTTGATATTTCCTTCTTCCTTACCTCCCCCAATTCAAATCTGTCATCAAGTTCTATCAATTTTACCTTTTAATATCTCAAATCATAGCTCATTTCTCTCATTCTTTACTCACAAGATTTTGGCACCAAGACTGTTCCTCCCACCAAGTCTACTGGCAAAATCTACTAGCTGGTCTTCCTACATTCATGCTGGTGTCTTCCAGACTTTCCTATATTGAAAATAGGGTGATATTTTCAAAATGACTTAACTATTTTCTAGTTAAGTCACTCTCCAGCTTCCTTCCCCCATCTTTCCCCAATTTCCCTCCAACTGCTTTTTTTTCTCTTAAGATAAAGACTAGAATATTTCAGTCTCTTAAATCTCTACATGGTCAGACCTCTGCATACCTCTCTGTCCCATGTCAAACCATCATTCTCTCAATTTATGCCTCTCAGCTATACTAGTCTTAATCCCTGAAGCAATATTTGACATGTGGCCTTTGCACATGCTGTTCACTTCATCTAAACCAGACCTCTTCCACTCATTTAGTTAACCTCCATCCAGCTTTAGATCTCAGATTCAAAGAAGCCCTTTTTGACTACCTCAGTCTAGACCAGATTCTCCTGTTATATGCCTTTATAAAACACATACCTTAGTAGGAAAGTACTTATCTCCACTTATAATTTTATATTATTTACTGTGATTATTGGAACAGTATCTGTCTTCCAAAACAGTATATAAACAATACAAGGGCAATAATTTGTGTTTGATTTTGCTTACTTTCTTATCCTAATTCCTACAGCACTTAGCACAGCACTGAGCATATAACAGGTGGTCTATACATGTTTGTTGAGTGACTGAGTAACATAAGCCATAAAGATTTGCTGTACAATTCAGTGGAATAAGCAATGAAATAGACACAGACTGAAACAGTCTATTGGAGTGAAACTTCTTCCTTAAGAAAAACAGTGTGCCAGGCACCTGAATGGCTCAGTTTGTTAAACATCTGCCTTCGGCTCAGGTCATGAGTCCTGTGATCCAGTGCACGTGCATCAGGTTTCCTGCTCAGCAGAGAGTCTGCTTCTCCTCCCTCTGCCCCTCCTGTGCTTATGCTCTCTCTCTCTCTCTCTCAAATAAATAAATAAAACCTTAAAATAAAGGAAGGGAGGAGAGGGGAGAAGAGGAGGGAACAGAACAGAACAATGTACCTTTGTAACAGAGGTAACAATGTACCTTTTTGGTCACCAGACCTAAACTATCTATTGGGGTATGCCATCACACAACCACAAACTATCTTTTTTAATCATGAGTATTGAGTGTTTCTAATTTTTCTTAGAAAGAGTTCTTGAAATATACTAAACTTATTATTCATTTGAGTTCCTCATGAAAAAATTTGTTGTCTTTAAATAGGCTCATAAACATAATGTTCAAGTTGTCAACAAAAATGAACAAAGTAGGGATCCCTGGGTGGCACAGCGGTTTGGCGCCTGCCTTTGGCCCAGGGCACGATCCTGGAGACCCGGGATCGAATCCCACGTCGGGCTCCCGGTGCATGGAGCCTGCTTCTCCCTCTGCCTGTCTCTCTCTCTCTCTCTCTCTCTCTCTCTCTCTCTCTCTATCTCTCTCTGTATGACTATCATAAATAAATAAAATTAAAAAAAATAAAATAATATAGTTCTAGTTTAAAAAAAAAATGAACAAAGTGGGGTGCCTGGGTGGCTCAATCAGTTAAGTCTTCAACTCAACTCATGATCTCAGGGTCCTGGGCTAGAGCCCTGTGTTGGCTTCCATACCTAGCAAGGAGTCTGCTTCTCCCTCTCTCTGTTGATGCTTTCTCTTTCTTTCTCTCTCTCTCTCAAATAAATAAATAAATAAATAAATAAATAAATAAATAAATAAATAAAATATTTTTTTAAATGAACAAAGCAAAGATGATATTTTTATGTCCACAATTGTTTCAGATAAGTGAATGGCTCTCTCTTTTCTCAGTCTCAGTCAAGGTCTGATGGTTAATTTTATGTGTCAATTTGACTGGGCCAACACATGTCCATATAGGTGGTAAACATTTTGAGGTCTGTGAGGGTGTTTCTGGAAGAAATTAGCATTTGAATCACTAGGCTAAATAAAGAAGATCCACCCTTGCCAACATGGTTAGGTATCTAGGCCATAAGAAGAACAAAAAGGCAGAGGAAAGGCAAATTCTTTCTCTTTTTGTACTGGGACACCCATTATCTCTTGTGCTAGGACATTGGAGCTCCTGGTTCTATGGGCTTGGGACTGGGACTTACCACCAGCAGCTCCCCTTCCTGGTGTCCCTCTCAGCTGTTTGGCTTCCATGGGGATTTACACTATCAGCTCCCCTGGTTCTCAGGCTTTCAAAGTCAGAGGGAATTACACCACAGCCTTTTCTGGATCTCCAGCTTACAGACAGCAAATTATGTGACTTATTGACCTCCAGAACAACATGAGCCAATTCCTACATATATATGTCCTATTGGTTGTATTTCTCTAGATGGCTCTGACTAACCATGCCAATCTCTGCAATGGTAAAACAGCCCAGTGGTATTAATTTCCAGAGGTTCTCTCAACACAGCATCCATCAAGCATACACATTAATTTGATAGCAGTTTCTTTCAGCTACCCTGTTTCTCTTTGATCTGTACAGATCTTCAGTCAAAATGTAGCCAAGGTTATTTTGCTACAATGAGATTTTGTTATAAGATTAGGCTAGGATTGAGACTCGCTGAGAAAAAAGAGGAAAGTTATCGCATGCTGTTCATAAATTTCCAGGACAGTAATTTTATTTGGAGACACCATCTATCCTAATTGCATGTAGAAATGAATAGTGTTAACCCACCTCAAGCAACATACACAGTTGTGTTTAAAATCAGTCTTGGTGAATCAGATTGTTTTTGAGATAACAAATTGTGTTTGCTACTTTGAGTAATACTACATTAAACTCTTATATGTGATTAGTCTGGAGGGTGGGACTAAGGAACTTTCAATATTTATGTATCTGAGATTTTTGTATAATTTCATGTAATTTGTTTTAAAAATGAATATGCAGTACTTTTTAATTTGGTAAAAGGACATACAACTTTTTAAAGGATTTGTTTGTGAATCCTTTTTCAAAACTCAAATTTTATCTTTTGCTTCTACTTATAATTTAATAAGTCACAAGTGTTTGTCATTCCTAGCAATGAGAACAGTCCAGATAACTTACACAATCTTGGTATTTAAAACTAATCAGAGTACTGAAGATGTAAGAAAGCTAAATGAAGTAAAATCCAGGAAGTAATAAGCCATTCCCAGGATGACGAAATCCATGGCTACTTTAATGTCTAATGCACAGTGAAAGAAGTCCATCACAGATGGGAGTGACACAAAAACAGCCAAACTTTCAACAACCTTTTAGCAGCTGCATGTGAGCTGGTGGGACAAATTAGGATCGCAAGGAGTCCAGACACAGAGCAAGTCTCCACCTACCCACCAACTCATTCCCACGGGCTTCACTGAGTGCGTGGGGTAAAACACAGAAGGCTGGAGTCAGAGCAGGACAATGAGGAGAGATGCCTCTGAGGATCTCCAGGCATTCCTTGAGAGCAAGGAAGCACCTGCTGAAGACTGCAAGCAGGACAAGAGATTGAAATCTGTTCAAAACTTTGAAGGCCTCCACTGAATGCATCATCTCAGCACTCCCAAGACTAAAGCCAGAAATTTCCTGGGATACAGAAGTCCAATAACAGCCCTAGTGAGCAAAGGGAACTCTGTAGAATCCCAAAAACCTGGCTTTCATGAGCTGTAAAGCAAAGAGCTACATCCCACATTCAAAGAGCTGGCAGCTAGGCTATAGATAGTGCAAAGATCTCTAGGCTTTTGTGACTGCTCAGATCTCAAGTCCTATTGAAAGGAAGGTCCTGATGCCTCCATCAAATCATCTGAATCCATTAGTGAGCTAAATAACTAAAGCTGCAACAAAGGCAAGACCCAGCTAGTCTGTAGAGTAGATCGACTCGGTCTCTATACTGGTGGCATGACAAAAAAGGGCATGCCTTATTTAGAGGTAAATATTTCTTCAGTTTCCACTGTTCCTGTATGCACAATACTGGGCACACATACAAAAATTTTGGGTTATGCCACATGGTAAAAAACCTGGGGCCACAGTCAAGAAGAGAAAAGAATCAGATGGTCAGTAGAATCACATGCAGAGACAGTCAAGGGTAAAATACATCAGACAGGGACTTGAATATTGCTGTGATAAATATACTAAGGGGTCTAATGGAAAGGCAACTATTTTTTTTTAGCTTGGCCTATTTTTGGTATTGCAATACTTGACTTGCTATTTTTGTTTGATGTTATGATTCTGTGACTTATTCACGTTGTTGCATGTAACTATAAATTGCTTGTTTTTTACTGATACGCAGTGTGTCATTGTTAGACAATACCATCCATTCAATTTATCCATTCAGTTGTCAGCATACATTTACGTTTCAAAGTTTTTAGTACTACAAAGATTGTCAAGATGCACATTCTTGTATAGCTCTCCCAGTATACATACTCAAGAATTTCTCTCCAGACTATATATATGAGTAGAATTTTCCAAGACAATGCATTCCCCCGCCCCCACAGTAGTTATAATCATCAGGCAATGAGTCTCTATTTCCTTATATTGTCACCAACACCCAAGGTTTTCAAACTTTCTATTTTTTGCTGATTGGTGGGTTTTAGGTGGGATTTCATTGTGATATTAAGCTGCATTTCTCTAATTTCTCATGAGAATCTGTTGGAATGCTCATGGGCCATTTGTGTTTTCTCTTTAGTGAGAAACTTATTTTTTTCCTTAATAATTCATGGAAATTATTCCTATATTCTGCAAACAGATCATTCTGTCATTTTTATATATGTTGCAAATATTTCTCACTTCTATGTATAGTCTAAACACCACAATACATCGCTATTACTTTTGTCTTAAACATTCAGTTGTCTTAACTTATAAAAAATGAGAAAAAAATTTATATTCACCATTCTTGACAGTTCTCATTCCTTTTGTACAGAACCAGATTTTATTTTGATATCATTTTCCTTCTGCCTGAAGAACTTCCTTTAATATTTGATAGTTTTAGATCTACTGATAATGGATTCCCTCAACACTTATTTGTCTGTTAACGGTCTTTATTTAATCTTGCTTTTTGAAATGTATCTTCAGCAGATGTAGAATCCTGTGTTGATAGTTCTTTCCTTCAGGATGTTACAGGTATAGCTGCACTATTTACTGGATTTTACAGTGTCTGACAAGAAGTCTGCTTATCTTCGAATCTCTATTTGTAATTTTTTTTTCCTTTTAGCACTTTAGAGAAGTGTTGCTGCCTTATGGAATTTGTGGTTTCTGCAGATAAATCTGGAGCATTTACATTGTTTTTCTGCCATATGCCATTTTTCTCTAGATTATTCTAAGGTTTTCTCCTTCTCACTGATTATCAGCATTTGATTATGAGATGCCTTATTTGAGTTTTCCTTGTTTTTTTTTTTTTTTTTTTTTGTCTTTCTGCTTGGAGGTAGTTATTTGATCTGTGAGATTCTAGTTTTCAACACATTTGAAAAATGTTATCTTTATTGCTTAAATATTTTTCTGTTCTCTTTTCTCCCGTTCTTCTGGGATTGTAATTCTATGTATGTTAGACCTGTTGATACTGTCCCACAGTTCAGTGAGATTCTGTTTATTAGTTTTAATTATCTCTCTGTGTCTATCTCTCTCTCTGTCTGTCGTTGTCTCTGTCTCTCTCTCTCTCTCTTTCTCTGCTTCGTTTAGGATAATTCATAGTGCTGCCACTTCAAGTTTCCCGAGATTTTCTTCTGTAGTATCTAATTGGCCATTAATCCCACCCATGATTTTTCTTTTTATTTCAAATGCTCTAGTTTTCATCTCTATGGCTAGTTGAGCATTTTTACATCTTCTTTTTTTCTTAGCATCATGTTCATGTTTCCTCCATCTTGTTGAATGTGAAAACATATTGAAAATGGTTGTTTTAAATGGCCTGTTAATCCCATCATCTCAATTACATATGTGTTTGTGTCCATAATTAATTTTTCTCCTAGTTATTGATCATATTTCTCTGCTTCTTTTCATGATTGGCAAATTTTGATTGGATGGCAGATGTTATGAATTTTACATCACCGTCTGCTGGATTTTATGGTGTTCCTTTTTTTTTTTCTGATTTCCTTTTTATTTTTTTTAATTTATTTTTTATTGGTGTTCAATTTACTAACATACAGAATAACCCCCAGTGCCCGTCACCCATTCACTCCCACCCCCCGCCCTCCTCCCCTTCTACCACCCCTAGTTTGTTTCCCAGAGTTAGCAGTCTTTACGTTCTGTCTCCCTTTCTGATATTTCCCACACATTTCTTCTCCCTTCCCTTATATTCCCTTTCACTATTATTTATATTCCCCAAATGAATGAGAACATATAATGTTTGTCCTTCTCCGACTGACTTACTTCACTCAGCATAATACCCTCCAGTTCCATCCACGTTGAAGCAAATGGTGGGTATTTGTCATTTCTAATAGCTGAGTAATATTCCATTGTATACATAAACCACATCTTCTTTATCCATTCATCTTTCGTTGGACACCGAGGCTCCTTCCACAGTTTGGCTATCGTGGCCATTGCTGCTATAAACATTGGGGTGCAGGTGTCCCGGAGTTTCATTGCATTTGTATCTTTGGGGTAAATCCCCAACAGTGCAATTGCTGGGTCGTAGGGCAGGTCTATTTTTAACTCTTTGAGGAACCTCCACACAGTTTTCCAGAGTGGCTGCACCAGTTCACATTCCCACCAACAGTGTAGGAGGGTTCCCTTTTCTCCGCATCCTCTCCAACATTTGTTGTTTCCTGCCTTGTTAATTTTCCCCATTCTCACTGGTGTGAGGTGGTATCTCATTGTGGTTTTGATTTGTATTTCCCTGATGGCAAGTGATGCAGAGCATTTTCTCATATGCATGTTGGCCATGTCTATGTCTTCCTCTGTGAGATTTCTGTTCATGTCTTTTGCCCATTTCATGATTGGATTGTTTGTTTCTTTGGTGTTGAGTTTAAGAAGTTCTTTATAGATCTTGGAAACTAGCCCTTTATCTGATATGTCATTTGCAAATATCTTCTCCCATTCTGTAGGTTGTCTTTGAGTTTTGTTGACTGTATCCTTTGCTGTGCAAAAGCTTCTTATCTTGATGAAGTCCCAATAGTTCATTTTTGCTTTTGTTTCTTTTGCCTTCGTGGATGTATCTTGCAAGAAGTTACTATGGCCGAGTTCAAAAAGGGTGTTGCCTGTGTTCTTCTCTAGGATTTTGATGGAATCTTGTCTCACATTTAGATCTTTCATCCATTTTGCTGTTTGGAAAGATAGAAAGAGATGGAGTACTTCCAAATTCGTTCTATGAGGCCAGCATCACCTTAATTCCAAAACCAGACAAAGACCCCACCAAAAAGGAGAATTACAGACCAATATCCCTGATGAACATGGATGCAAAAATTCTCAACAAGATACTGGCCAATAGGATCCAACAGTACATTAAGAAAGTTATTCACCATGACCAAGTAGGATTTATCCCTGGGACACAAGGCTGGTTCAACACCCGTAAAACAATCAATGTGATTCATCATATCAGCAAGAGAAAACCAAGAACCATATGATCCTCTCATTGGATGCAGAGAAAGCATTTGACAAAATACAGCATCCATTCCTGATCAAAACTCTTCAGAGTGTAGGGATAGAGGGAACATTCCTCGACATCTTAAAAGCCATCTATGAAAAGCCCACAGCAAATATCATTCTCAATGGGGAAGCACTGGGAGCCTTTCCCCTAAGATCAGGAACAAGACAGGGATGTCCACTCTCACCACTGCTATTCAACATAGTACTGGAAGTCCTAGCCTCAGCAATCAGACAACAAAAAGACATTAAAGGCATTCACATTGGCAAAGAAGAAGTCAAACTCTCCCTCTTCGCCGATGACATGATACTCTACATAGAAAACCCAAAAGTCTCCACCCCAAGATTGCTAGAACTCATACAGCAATTCGGTAGCGTGGCAGTATACAAAATCAATGCCCAGAAGTCAGTGGCATTTCTATACACTAACAACGAGACTGAAGAAAGAGAAATTAAGGAGTCAATCCCATTTACAATTGCACCCAAAAGCATAAGATACCTAGGAATAAACCTAACCAAAGATGTAAAGGATCTATACCCTAAAAACTATAGAACACTTATGAAAGAAATTGAGGAAGACACAAAGAGATGGAAAAATATTCCATGCTCATGGATTGGCAGAATTAATATTGTGAAAATGTCAATGTTACCCAGGGCAATATACACGTTTAATGCAATCCCTATCAAAATACCATGGACTTTCTTCAGAGAGTTAGAACAAATTATTTTAAGATTTGTGTGGAATCAGAAAAGACCCCGAATAGCCAGGGGAATTTTAAAAAAGAAAACCATATCCGGGGGCATCACAATGCCAGATTTCAGGTTGTACTACAAAGCTGTGGTCATCAAGACAGTGTGGTACTGGCACAAAAACAGACACATAGATCAATGGAACAGAATAGAGAATCCAGAAGTGGACCCTGAACTTTATGGGCAACTAATATTCGATAAAGGAGGAAGACTATCCATTGGAAGAAAGACAGTCTCTTCAATAAATGGTGCTGGGAAAATTGGACATCCACATGCAGAAGAATGAAACTAGACCACTCTCTTGCACCATATGGTGTTCCTTTAAGGAGTATTTTTCTGGCTTGCAATTAGGATACTGCTGAGTCCTTTCTAAGTCTTGCTTTTTAAGTTTTGCTAGGGCTTGTCTAGAGCAACCATTAGCACAGGGTTAATTTAGCCCCATGACTAAGGCATGACCCTTCAGAGGACTCTACCTAAGGCTCTGTATACTACACGATCATTCTACTCTAACTGGTAAAAATTAGAAATGTTCCCAGCCTTGTGTGAGCTCAGGCAGTTGTTTAGCTTAGTGCTTTGTAGAGGCTCTTTTTCCCAGGTCTTAACTGTTTTCCTTTCATGGTTGTGTACATCAGTACTCAGCCCAAGACTCAAGGGGACTCCTCTATAGATCTCTGGAAGGTTTGCTCTCTCTCCTCCTCCTCTCTCTCTCTCTCTCTCTCTCTCTCTGTGCATTTCCTTCCTTGGTACTCTGTCCCATGAATTTTAACTTCCTTGGCTTTCCTAAATTCTAATCTATCTCCTCACCCAAGTGAAACCAGTGTGCTGTGTACACTTCACATTGTTCCGTGCTGTGGCCTGTACACTTCCTCCAGGCAATAAGCTCCCCACTTTGTTGCCCTTCTCTAAGATAATAGTCCTGCGATTTTTCTTGTCCAAGATCTTAAAATTATCCTTCCACATATTTTGTTAGGTTTTCTGGTTGTTTAAGAGAAAGGGATTTATCTGATTCCTCTTACTCCATATGGCTGGAAGCAGAAGTCTTGTCTTCTGACTATTGAAACCACTGCATAAAAATTGTAGTGAGTGGACAGATGCTGCCTGCAGAGAAGGACCAGACTTTCATTCTTCAGCTGTGCTTGGCCAGAACCCAAAGCTTGCTCCTGATCAGCCCCTCAGAGCTGTGTCCCCACTTGACTACCACCAGTTTGAACAGAGGTTCAAACTGCCACAAAGGCCCCACGATTCCATACCATGCAGCTGCCACCTCTTCTCAGTTACCTGACATGATGATCACATCCTCCCTGCAGGTGCCGCAAAACCACCACCAGGACCGCAGAACCAAAAAGGTGGACAAATTTGCTTCAGGATGTCAATAAAGCTGCCCTTAATGATGGGCTTCAGGCTGACTGCAATGGACTGTGTGCAGCACACCTGGATATCGTGTGAATCTGTTACTGCTACAGCTGTGAAACTCTTCTGACAAAGGTGACTCCCATTTGTTTGGCTTCCTTGTGACACATTATCTAAATAGGCCAGGCAAAACCCATTTAAAAAATGAATGATTCGTGTAATAAACTTATGCAAGACAGTGGTTCCAAAACCTGGCATCACAGTATGCATCTTTGACAAGCACACCTGGGAGACAGGGACACAGAGTAAAGCCTGTGGCAGGCTTCCTCGTACCTGCTGGGAACCCCTGCCTGTGGTGAGTAACACCGTACACTCACACGTATGCACCTCCTGCATGCTTTCTGTAAGCTTCACCAAAACATCCGCCTCTGCTCTCTTCTTCCTACATTTGCACCACTCCATTCAATAAAGTATTTTGGTATTAAAAAATAAAAGGTACTAACTTATCTATGAAAAAATGCTGAATTAGTAGCAAAGGTTAAAAACTTGTACATAGTAGTTGGTTATTGGCAGAAAAAAATTTCGTCTGTCTCTCCTGATTTCTAACCTGACCTGTTTGGGTTTTTCTCAATAAATTAAATAAAACTATTTCAGAATTTTCCTGACACTAAAACCCTTTGAGGTCAATTTTAAGAACTAGGTTTTTTCCTCTTTAGTTTTTTAAATATATAATATGGTAAGATATTTTTTGGATGTTTTAGACTTTTGTTAAATACGAAGTATTTTTATTAAGTACATTTTCTTTGTGTTCCTTAATTGGTTCGTCCAGGTTTTATTTCATTATCATGAATGCTTAACTTGCTAAATTCACTCACTCAATGATAATTTGCTTTCTAAGGACTTACTAGATAGGCAAGAAGCCTTTAGCCTAATAATAGGTCATTTTTGGAAACAGGGAGCAAAACTGTGCCAGAATTAAACAGTCCTAAACACTAAAGGTTCAAGGTTGGTTTGAAACAGAAACCACAAATTTTGATTGAACCTACACTTGGCAGTATAAGACTCGCATGGATTGTTTCTAGTATTTTATAGAGGAGATATACACACAGTCTAACAAAGGGAGACAGGAAAACCAGTCTAAACTAGCAGAACATTCAGGAAAGGATTAAAAACTCAGATCTGGTATAGTGAACATGGATCTGGAGCCCTGAGTCTCATGGTCTGTCACCAACACACCTGGAGTAAATTAACAGAAGGATAAATGCTTTTGGAGAAACCAGCAACCTTCTCTGAGGTGAATGGATGGCAGATAGCACTATGCCAGGAACACGTTCCCCAGAAAGTCCTAAACTAAGAAGTGAGAGTTCCAAAGATAGAGTTTAAACGTGAAAAAAATTGCCTTCAGAATTCCCATTTTCTTAATTTATATCATGTGGTTGACTGGGCCAATATTGCCTCACCTGGGTCTCAGGAGACTAGGAAAAGCAAAAGGATATTTGTGAAATGTTTTCAAGTCACTAAAAAAAACAGTGGAAATATACATTAAAATACTTGACCTTTAAGGTGCAACTATAAAAGAAATTACTATATAGTTGGAAACTGGTTTTTCATTGTCAGTGGATCCCGCGGAATATCGCTGTTGAATTGTCTAGCACTTCACTGAGTTTTTTGAAGGGCCTCACAGATTCAAAAACCCAGACTATAACATTTGTTAAACTTTTTTCTTTTTTTTTTTTTTGGTACGATGAAATGCAAATGAAGAAAAGCATAAAACATAAATCTGATAAATGATTATAAGACAAATACCATGGAACTATCATATATAGGTTAAGAAACAGAACAATGTCAGCAACCCACAAGCCCTCCCCAAGGCCCATCACGTATCAAGTTGTTCATTGAAATGATCCCAGGGTTGTTTTGGAGGATAAAAACCCTGTAAATCATATCTTTGAAAATTAATATCCCATGTAAATGACATACTCCAGACACATTTGCACAGTCCTGGGAAACTCAAACCAACAATGAGCCAGGGTTTATATTTGGTTTGAGTGAAACATTTCAAGACAGGAGTTAGAGATAATGAATACAGTCAGCATCAACAGAAAACTAAGCTCTGCCCTAGTGGTGGCTTGCTTCACAATGTTTACACTGTTCAGATCTGAGACTCACCTATGGGCTTTCCTCTGTGGTCTGACAACGGGCAAATATTGGAAGGTCTGCAGGCACCATTGTGTAGGAGCGGATTACTCTTAGCCTGACTTGGCATTCATTGTTTTAGGATAAAGGAAGAACTTGTCTTCCTCACACATAATTTACTTTCTGTTTTTGCTTCTGTCTTTCCCAGGATCCAATGCTTCTTCTCTACTGGAAACTGTTTCTGGCAGCATGTACGTGGTAAGTCTTGCACAGCTAGAGATTCTTCATAAATGATTCCAAGACCGTTTTTTTTTTTTTTCAAAAGGGGCCACGTACCTACTATATATGATACCTTCTCCTCTCCCCCTCTCACCAATCTTCTTACATATGTTTTGAGATGAGATTTTGAGATTTTGCATACTGGTTTTGTTAAACTTCTGATGGGACTAATGCCACGGCTGGGTGCAGTTGCCAGGTGAGTAAACTCAATCTCTCTCTGTAGAGCTTTATCAAGAGAAACAGAAAGAATGAATGGAGTTCTACTTGTGTGTGCTTGCCAGCAGATTCAGGGCTGCTCAGGTCTTGGAACTGCTTCTTGTCCGAGCAAATGGATACTAGAAAATTCTCACTAGGACAGAAATGACTTGCACACCAGATTCTTGCATCCTTATGCTGTTACCTGGTCAACTGCTGCTCAGTTTCCTAGTCCAGGTGTTTTCCTCACCACCTTGCCTGGCCCTCTGGCTCGTCACATGACCACATCCTGCCCATCTTCTGGTCTCTGCCCACGTGCCTGGGTTTGGGGTTTGTGAGGCAGTCTGCCTGCACTCAGTCCTGGAGCAAGCGGTTGTGGCACCGCCTCCTGTAAACCTCTGGCACTATGTGTCCTATTTCTGACCAAACTTCTGGCTGATGATACCTATCCTTTCCCTTTGCTAGAAGTCCCTAGCCGGCTTCTGAAGTCACCTCCTCTCCCAAACACTCAGCCTTGCCTCACTTTTCTGAAGGCTTGTGCTTGCTTTGTCATATGACGCATCCTGCTCTGGGCAGCAGACGGACATCATCACCAGTTCTTGTTTAATGATTTCTGCATTGCTATTGCCTATTCAGTTATTTGTTTCTCCAACCATAAGGGCTGATTCAAGACAGGTGCTATTCCTGTGTCCTCAGAATCTAGAACTGTCTCTAGAATTTAACAGGTATATAAGCACATTCATTGGCAAAAGCTTTTAACCTGGACCAGGATGATTCCAGTGACATAGAATCTAATTCTAGTTCTCTCACTGTCTAATACTGTAATCTTAGGCAAGTGATTTTGATATTTTTGGTTCTCGGTATCTTCATCTGCAAAGCAAGGATGGTCTGTTGGGATGGTTTCTAAGATTGCTTTCAACTTCAAAGTTCAACTCTGCTTATTGCTCAGAACCTTGATAATGAAATCTTCCAAAATGGTAGGACTCAAATTCTCACCCTAAAAGGGATATCTGGATTGTTCAAAACTGATTTTCAGAGAAACGAAAATTTTAAACCAAGTGATCCATGTTTCCTTTTTCATGTCCATTATAATGCTTAGCACATTGGGCCTTCAATTGTAGGATGAATGTTAAGAGATGAATCGCCACCTAGTGGACGTATCCCAAGGCAGTGGCCTCCCCTCCAGAACAAGAGGGAGCTTTGTTCTCTGTAGCCCGTGAGTCCTACCCATAGTTTCTCCTTCCTCAACCTGAGACACATCTCAATCTTGTCATTGCTTCTGCCTCTAAAAAAAAATTACAGAAATAATCATTTTGGCAAGAGAAGACATATTTATTTTGACCACGTGTGGTTTAATGTTTACCTATTTGTGTTTCACATTCACAGTGTGGAAGGCAATTTAAGGAAAAAAAGATAAGGTCCAGCAAACTTAGACTGGGTCTTTTTAGTCTCTTATCAATCTGGTTTGAAAACAATCCTTGAGCATTCAGAGACGCCTTGGCTAGACAGACAGAAAAGGGATAGTAGAGTTCGCACTGTCTCCCAAGCAGAACTGTCTAGAGAGCGCAGCCTTTCATCCAGTTCCTCACCAATGTTCAGAGTTTTACAGTTCTCCTTGTTTAAAGGAAAACCATTTAGAGGCTAATCTAAGGCTTTGGATTCGTAGTTATTTCAATGTGAAGTGGAATCTTTGCTTGGATAACGTTTTCACTGAGCTTAAGGTAATCTAAGTGACCTCTACTTAAAAGGAACAAAAGGATATGATTATGCTAGGTCTTCTTCCTCCACCTTAGAAAAAATATCCATAAGTTCTGTCATTGGAGGTTCAAAGAGGCTTAGGAGAAGGGATCAGTTGGTTAATTAATGAAATATCAAGAGGATTGCTACAAATCTTCAGCCCAGCTTCTGATGCCTCTACGGGACTTTATTATTTTAGCGCAAGAACTTCCTCATTTAATCAGCACTGATGATTCCTTCCAGCAACCCCAGATTGGCCAGCTATTTGTATTGCAAATGTAGCACTGAGGTGCTGTATTTCTCCAGCCTTCTCCACAATAATGTATTTTTTCACTTTCCATTTGTATTTCTCTGCTACTAAATAAATGCCTCTAGCCAGCTCATGACATTCTGATATTTCTATTTCTGATTCCTACCCCACCAACTCAGTGCAAAATTTCTTCACTTCTCTACAGACTTGTAATTTCTCTTTCTCTGACATCTCTTACTATGTCTCAAAAAAAACTTCTGAAATGCTCTGAACCCAAAAATAACTCTTCTTTTGATTCTAATATCTATTCAAACAACTTCTCTCTGACCTGAACCTCCTTCCTTCTTTTCCTGTCTTCCTTCTAAGAAAGTCATTCGGAACGATTCCAACTAAGGTATTAATCCACTCTCCCTGAGTTCTATAGACACATTTCCCGGTGGCAATTCTGTAGAGCCTGAGTCCTAACTAAATCACTCAAAGGATTGAGTCAAGATTTCTAAACCATAATCTTGTATCTCTGCTTTCAAACAGACTTTATAGATTTCCTCTTCTTACCTGTACCTCCTGGAAGCTGGTATGTAGATCAATCCAAATAGGCGAATAGGAGGGAGCTAGTGGGGGAGAGAAATGAAGAACTTATATGGTTAGAGCTAACCTTAGTCATGCTTTCCCCTACCCCTGAAGGAAAATATACTGTCATACAAAAGCTTCCCTTGTTCCTCCAGTACATTCATATCCTTAGCAAAATTTCTACAGAAACTGCAGACAAAGAGTAACTTCAAATGAATGTGCTAATCAATAAGCATGCAGTAACCGTCTATCTATATATATTAGACCGTCTTCAGTGTTGAGTGGAAAAACGGAAATAAATATAAGGCACAGTTCTTGGATTCTCAGAACTTACGTTGATTGGCAAAAGCTGCAATTAAATATTTACAGAAAACAGGTAAGAAGGCATACCATAAATCACATCTAATTTTAGTATAGAAATAACGACAGAATTAAAGCTTGTGTTGTTGACTAAGGACCTGATGCTAAACCCCTTACAGAATTAATTACAAGCATCACATTGAGTTAAGTAAAAATTGTACTTCTGTATGGTATAAATCTGTTTCTGAAAGGTGTAGCAAGAGTTCAAACAGTGAAACAGTGTATTTGGTCAAAGTGGTAGACTAACAACAACAAAAAATATGTCCATATCTTAACCCCTGGAACCTGTGAATATGACCTTATTTAGAAAAAAAGGCTCTTTGCACATGTAATTAAGTTAAGGATTTTAAAATGAGATTATCCTGGTTCACCCTGATAATCTTATGACAAGTATCCTTATAAGAGACAGAAGAGGAGACACAGACACAGAGGAGAAGGTCATACTGAAGACAGAAGCAGGTATTTGAATTTTGTAGCCGCAAACAAAGGAGCTCCTCGAACCATGAGAGGTTGGATAAGGCAAAGAATGGTCTCCCCTAAAGCTTTCAGAGGGAGAGAGGCCCTGCCAGCACCTTAGACTTCCAGTCCATAAACTGTGAGAAAATAAATTTCTGTTGTTTTAAACTGCTAACTTTTGCTAATTGGTTATGGCAGCCACGGGATACTAATACACGTGGTAATAAATCACATAAACCCTTTTTTGATGGTCCCATTTTCCTTACCATAATTTCCTGCCTAACCGTTACTGAAATGAATGAGAAATTAAAGGTATAGCCATACAGGATTGGTGAAATTCAGTAGGGTTTCTACAGGGAGAGGGACACCAACTTTCAAGAGATGCCTGGAGATGAGAATAAGATTTAGAGAAGGTTATCCTTGTGTATCTCCTATGTGCTCACCTTTTCATGTATTCCAAGTTCTGGGTAACACATAAAGGAATTAGGGAATAAGCTTTGGCTCATCTGTTATCTCCAAACGGAAGTCTGTCTGGTTTCTTGAGGCAAGCGCAATTAAAAACTTGTATTGTTTTTCTTATATGTCACACAGTTGAAGAAACAAAATCATAAATCTTTAGAATATCCAAACCAACGCTTTGCACCTTTTTCTATTACAGCGTTACTTCATCATTTTGGTATCCTTACAGCTATGCTTGGATCTTATGACCAAATCATTGTCAAAATTTGATCCTGAATATGCATAATGAAGAGTGTTTGTATCTTAGACATAAGATTGACTCTTGACCAGATAGAAACTATTTGTAATCATTAGTCGTCTTAGAGGAAACCTAAGATATAACTTTGAATTAATGAGATTGATTCCTAAACAATGACAGGAACATAGTAGACACTCAATAAATATTTGTTCAATGAGTGAATTTATCCAGCTAAAAAAGAGTTAGACATCAGGTAGCCCTCTGATTAGGATGTGGGTAGTTAAAATAAACCCATTAAAGCTGATGATAGTTATGGAAAGCCAGACACAGCCATAAAGTAAAGCCCATCAGATTTCTTTGAAACAGCTGCAGAGCCTTCAAGAGGCTGAAAGAGTGATGCTACCTGGAGTTGTCTAAGAGAGAGCTTTGGGACTGGGGTACACTGGAGGGCACACACTCTCTCTTAAGGGAGCAGCCACTACTCAGCTGGAGCAAATTGTCACCATGCAGAAACTTGAGCCTAATTTGTCATTCATCTCATATTTTCAAGAGAAGCCCGAAATATAGATGAGAACACTTGCCATTTTAAAAGTTGGCAATGAATTCACTCTTTTAAAAAAATGCTCTGTGGTGGCCAAACAAAACACATCTGCTAGCCAGATAGGCCTAGAGTCCTCCAGTCTGGACCTCTACTTCTTAGTATCTTTTCCTTCTTTACTTCCCTTGGACTTCTCTCTATTTCTTCTCTCTTTCTTTCTTTCTTTCTTTCTTTCTTTCTTTCTTTCTTTCTTTCTTTCTTTCTTTCTTTCTTTCTTCTTTCTTTCTTTCTTTCTTTCTTTCTTTCTTTCTTTCTTTCTTTCTTTCTTCTTTCTTTCTCTCCTTTCAGCCTCTTGAATCACTAATTGTCTAGGAACTGGTGTCTGGGGTTAAAGTTGTGCAGGGAGAAAGATTAGAGAACTTGATGTGTTCTGAATGTCAGAACAAGGCTTAATTTGATCAAGTCAGAAAACGGACCATGAAGCAAGGAAATGGGCTTTATTTTTTTTTTAAGATTTTATTTATTTACTCATGAGAGACACACAGAGAGGGAAAGAGGCAGAGACACAGGCAAAGGGAGAAGCAGGTTCCATGCAGGGAGCCCGACGTGGGACTCGATCCCGGGTCTCCAGGATCACCCCTGAGCCAAAGGCAGACAGTCAACCGCTGAGTCACCCAGGGATCCCGGAAATGGGCTTTAGATGTCCTAAATCCTGGGTTTAGTCCATAATCTAACAAATATCTAGCCACCGAAACATTATTTAACCTCTTTGGTTCTTAGTTACACCATCTACAAAATGGGAATAATTGCATCAATATCCACTGTGCCATTATTGTGAAATCAAATGAGATAATAGTTTTAAATGAACCTTATTGATATAAAGGGCCATAAACTTATTAATCATACAATAATTATTAATAACAAGAGGCTTATTTATTGCTGTGCTGCATGCTTGTTAGCATATGATAGTTATAATTCACAGAGCACCAGAAATGTGCATAGCCAGAAGTCAAATAGTCATGTCAAACATGCTGTAGTGAATTCTACAAGATAGTGTATAAATGATATGGTAAAGACTGAAAGTGCTATACAATTTCGGAAAAGAGGATTGGTGACAACTAGAGTAACAAGAGAAAGAGTCTTAGGAGTAGTGGGGCTTACACCAGACTTTAAAGGCTGCAAAGGATAGTCATAGTGTTACTGGTTTGTTTCAGGTGTCAAAACAGATTTTACTTTGGAATACATTTTTATGTAAGTGGCCTTTGGGAAGCACCCAACTGATTTAGTCTTTGGTTTCCCAAACTTCATTCGTTTATTCATTCATTCACCTGATCCTAATTGACATCTCTATATGCTAGACACCTTGATAGGTGGTAGAGGTACACCATCTATGCCCTCAGGGAGTTTACCATCAAGATGTTAAGCTTGGGAAATGCTAGGTTTGTTGAGATAAACCTTGTTGACTAAACAAAAAAAAATGCCTCCTATGTTTTCTGACAGATACCATGTATAACAATTGTAGCCCTTTTGTGCATTACAGAGATATTTGAGAGTATCCATGGGCTCATCTAGTCTCACCGGTTAACAGGGCTTGTGCATAGATATGACCACTGTGATTACTAGAACACAGAACCATTTAAAATTGTTCACTCATGTCGTTATTTTTTTTTTTTAAGATTTTATTTATTTATTCATGATAGTCACAGAGAGAGAGAGAGGCAGAGACACAGGCAGAGGGAGAAGCAGGCTCCATGCACCGGGAGCCCGACGTGGGATTCGATCCGGAGTCTCCAGGATCGCGCCCTGGGCCAAAGGCAGGCGCCAAACCGCTGCGCCACCCAGGGATCCCCACTCATGTCGTTATTACATACTTTATCGATGTCTACCATTTATAGAATGTTTGTCATGGAGTTGTGTTCATTTTTTTTTTTTAATTTTAGAAAAGGATTCTCTGATATACATGACCAGTTCTTCCAGACGCATTATGATACCCACGTACATTTAAATTTTGTATGTAACTATGTTGCTCTATTGTTTTCTCATTAAACTAGAATTTCAATTCAGTAGTTTCAAAGTTAAGAAGATAACTCTATTTATAGTAGCATTAAGAATAATAAAATACTTTGGAATTAATTTAGCCAAGGAGGTGAAGGACTTGTATGGTAAAATTACAAAACGTTGCTGAAATAAATTAAAGAAGACATAAAAGACTTAATAGTGTCACAATGGTCATGCTACCCAGAGTGACCTATAGATTTAATGCAATGTCTCTCAAAAATCTCAGTGACGTTTTTTGCAAAAATAGAAAAATCTCAAGGGACCTAGAATAGTCCAAAAGTTCTGCAAAAGAAGAACAAACCTGGAGAACTCATACTTTCTGAATTCAGAGCTTGCCACAGAGCTACAGTGATTAAAGCAGTGTGGTACTGACATAAAGACAGATATTTCACCACGTAAGGTGCGTGGAATAGTCAAAACCAAAGACTAAAGGTACAATGGTGGTTGCCAGGGGCTGGGGGGACATGAGGGGCATGAGGAGCTAGTGTTTAATGGATATTGAATTTCAGTTTTGCAATGCGAGAACAGCTCTAGAGACAGCTGGTGCTGATGGTTTCACAACAATCTGAGTCTACTAAGTATCACTGAACCGAACACCTAAAAATGGTTATTTAAAATGGTATACTTTATGGTACATTTATTTTGTCACAATCCAAAAGTTGGGAAACAAGATAAAAATAGGTTTTCAAAAATTATGGTACAACACTGCCTTTGTAGTTTTTACACAGTTTACACCACTTAAGTTTTCTGTTCTTTCTCACCCTTTAATCTTTATCATTGTTTTCGGTTTGTCCTCACCTCTGGGCCTCTGGCACCAAAAACATTAATGTTTGAAAAGTGGGTACATTTATTCGCAGGCCTTTTCTACATAGGGGATTTCACCTCCCCAGTCTGTACCTGCATTGGGGGGATTTATTACAAATGAACACCTTGTAGTCAGGGCCTCCTCTCTGCCTTGGGACACTCACCAGCCATAAGAGGCGCCCCCAGAGATTGCTCAACTTCTGGGAACCACTTCCCTTCTGCTGAAGGTTAGTCACTTTCCATCCCCCACTCCCAACCTCATTGGGTACCCGTCAGCTGTTTCACCTAGAGTCTAGAATAGTTTTCTCATCTAAATTGGCTTTCATTTGAAAGAAAGTAGAGATGGATGGATAGCATGAAGGGACCGGGTCCTAAAATGTGCACTAATTAGAACACTCACATCCAGAAGCTACTGACCTCTCCTCTCTTTGACTTCCCGTAAAATGATAGCCAGTGGTTCAGATCACAGTGGCTCAGGGTCTGTCCTTCCTTTTGGGTTGTTGGAGGGCTGCGTTTGGCTCACACTAGCTCTCCAGGCCAGGAGATACTCTTTTAACAGATGAAGTGCTCTGTTGACGGGAGAAAGGATGCAAAGCATAATGTGGTATGTGTTCATCAGCTACCTAAGGTGAGTTCTTTACAAACCCTATTAAATGAGAGCTGCTTGATAAAGTGGGATACGTGAAAATTCCTTAGGGATCCCTGGGTGGCACAGCGGTTTGGCGCCTGCCTTTGGCCCAGGGCGTGATCCTGGAGACCCAGGATCGAATCCACATCGGGCTCCCGGTGCATGGAGCCTGCTTCTCCCTCTGCCTGTGTCTCTGCCTCTCTCTCTCTCTCTGTGACTATCATAAGTAAATAAAAATTTAAAAAAGAATTGTTAAAAAAAAAAAAATCTCTTGCAGTTCAGCTGATGTGTAATTGTGTTTCTGAGCTACCCAAACCAAATCAACAACCATCTTCATTTATTAAGTTCTTACAATTGAGCGGGTACAGAGCTGAGCAGCAACACACTGCACTGCCCTCTCTAATGCGAACATGTGAATAGCATAAAATCAACCAACTGGCCAGGGTAGAGTGATATAACCCTTTTGCTTCTCTTCTTCCCAGAAAAAGAGGTGAGAAATTGCATTTTCTTATGTCCAACCTACTTTATACCAACATCCAGATGTTGGATCCATTTGATGTCCATTGTAAACTGAAAGATCAGAAAGCATGAGCTATGACTACAGTTTCATTTAATGATCACATCTTTCTTGTTTTACTTGGTAAATCAGACATCATAAGAATGAAGGCATGCAGGAGTTCTACGTGACCAAGATAGGATAAAAGGGCCTAGATCTATCCTCTTCCCAGAAATAGCTGGAAAACTGGACAAAATGTATTCAACAATGGCTTTCGAGTAACTGGAAGTCAGGCAAGAAAACACAGAGATAGCCAACAGGAAATAAACCAGGTGAACCCCACCATGGTCCCACTTCACTGCCAAGAGAGTTTCCAGGCCATGGTGCCATGTGTCCATCTCATCATCCGTTTTACACCAAATAAAACTTTAGGATATCTAGATGTTAAGCACTGCTCCAGAAATTTGGAATACAAGTACAAACAAAACAACACAAAATGTGGCCCTTGCTTTAAAGTCCCCTGTCATCAGTGAATTGTGACAATACTGGGATACATGTAATAATGAAAGGGCATGCAATTTACAGTAGCTGTTCTGAGAGGCAGCAGGAACAAGGGTTGGGGCATAAGCAGGGGAGTCACTTCAGAAAAATTTCAAGGACTACTATACATTTAATCCAGATCTTGAAATTTGGGTCAGTTTTTTCTAGATAAACAAAGGTGGGAGGCAGGGAAAGAAGCTTACAAAAGTTACAGAAATGATATATATGAAGGCAAGAGAATGTTATAAGAGCAGATGTTTTCAAAGGCAGAAGCCACAGGGAAATTGACTCTAAGTTGATTTGTTATAAGGAACATCATCAGTATTTGAGTTGGAAACTTCTGGAATGTGGAAAGTGTTCATTAGGCTATTGTAATTTTCAGAAATAATTAAAACTGGAACACATTATGCTTTGTGGCCAAGAGGTAACAAAAATAGATGAACTTGAGGACGTTTGCTGTGATATACACTTCAGGTCATAACGTGTGACCTAGGGTTGCTAAGTACATGGTATCTCTAAGTGATATATCAGTAAGATGAGAATAGTTTGAGTCTGGACTACACTTCTCCTGGTAAGCTAAGCTTTACATGGCAGCAAGACTGCCTCAAAGCTATTTTAACAAATGAACTGATGTTTAGTAAACATGCCTTACAAACTTTACACTTTCATACAAATGTCATAAAACTGTTTTTTCCAAATCCCGATTTCTCTTTAATTAAGAAAATGGAACACTTGAAATGCCCAAACTTTTAATGCTCGTTTTCCCCTTAATGGAGTCCTATTCTTATGAAATCACTGTTTTATTTTTGTTAGAAAATGTTAAGGCTATAATTTTTAGTACCGTATAAACACAGATTCCTTTAGTTATATTCTTAAATAATTCCTTTTTAAAATTTTTATAGATTATTGACCCAATTTGTAAACATTACATTAACTTTGGAGAGACCTCCAAAGACATTTTTTTTTAAACTCCAGAATTTCCTGACGATTTTGAGGTTTTAGTTCGTGTTTATTATGACTGTCTCAGAGACTGATAGGAGTCTGAGAGCATGGGTAATGTATTACAGAAAGTCCTATTGAGCTTATTGCAAGAACATTTCTATCTGTGAGGGCTAATATCCAAGGCTGATGTTATCATGTTGTTACTTTGAACCGTGGTAGAGGGGGAAAAAAAAAAGGTAAAAGAAAGCATTTAATTGAATAAAAGCAATGAAACAAAACACCAATTGATTTTTCTGTGTTCTTGCATAAAACGGAAAGAGGTTGAAGACAAATTATCAAAATAAAAATAATATGTCCCCAGAACCAAGTTTATCAGACTGTCCGGGATGGTAAGGATTTACAGAGTGCTTAACTATGTCTGAGGCCATTCAAATGTGATAACTGCTTTTGCCACACACTTCCCCCTCCTCCTTTTATTTATTTTTTTAATGCTTTTTTTTTTTTTTTTTTAAGGAGAGTGGAAGCAGGACAGTCCTTGTCCTGTTCAGTTTCTGTTTAGTAAAGAAGAAGAAGATAATAATACTAAGTGGGCCCCTCCTTAAACAGTAACAACTCCCTGGGAAAGTGGGTACTCCATTTCTTTGGAAATGCAGTTGCAGCCTTACATGGGAGTATATGACTCTACGGAGACATAAACTATATGCAGCACACGGAACTAGCAGGGGTGAAATCAGTCCTATTTTGGCTACCTAAGGTAGTGTCCTTCCCCTCTGAACTTCCCATTTCTCTTCTGTATGACTAGAATAATAATACCTACTTTTTAAGATTATCGTGAAGATATGCTTGGCCTACATTAGGTGCTCAACGATTGGTGGCTATTTTGACTATTATTTTTTATTATTGTCATTATTATTTTTATTACTACTATCATAATCATATTTGGAGAATGAATAAGAGAAATGTAGAGTTCATCTGAGATTATCTGGAAGCAAAATATTTTGGTTCCCATAACAGGGAGATAGTATGATGATTAGATTTGTCACCAAAATAGAAGTTAGAAATTAATGCCAGCCATGTGCATTTACTTCAACCAAGGACAACATTCCTTTTAAAACCTAATGGTGGTTGTCCTATTCAATTTCAAAACTACTTTTGGTGGGGTGCCTGGGTGGCTCAGTCAATTAAGCCTCCGACGCTTGGTTTTGGCTGAGGTCATGATCTCGGGGTCTTGAGATGGAGCCTCCCATAGGGCTCTGTGCTCAGCATCAAGTCGGCTTGGGATTCTCTGTCTCCTTCTGCCTCTGCTCCAACCCCACTTGTGCTCTTCCTCTCTCTCTCTTTCTAAAATAAATAAATAAAATCTTAAACAATTTTTTTAATAAAATAACTTTTGGCTGCACACTTTTTGAATGTAACCTTACCCAGCATTTTAGGTTAAAATTGTTCCAAAAGCATTATTTCAAGGTGGCTAACAGTACTGTCTCATGCCAGCCACCAGCAGCCAGGTGAGCCCAGCATCCCCAGGGGTCTTCTCCTTAGGCCTCAAGTCCTCCTGCTTTCCTTCCGGCTCTCAGGGAGAACTGGAAATCATCTCTCAGACTTGCAAACACAAAGCTAATTTTCAAGCAAGAAGAGAGTAGTTGAGAAAGCACTAATTACATCTTGGGATATAGTAGAGATAGTGAGGTTTTGTTTATAGTAATATAGCCCTAGGTATGAGTAGGAAAGCTTCTGCTTCTGTAAAGATTTCTTGCTTTTCAGACTTTTCCGTTTCCTACGGAACATATTTGCACAAAAGGGAGAGAAAAGTGACTTTTCAAAAAAGTGGATAACTTTTGTGAATATTTAACTATAAATCCCAGGGTGTTTTTAGAAAAGTATCTCTTTGGTCTGTGGAGGCAAAATTCAATTTTGCAATTGCTAGTATTAGGTATGTGTGTTTTAGAACAACTGCAGAACATGTTTACAAGTCATTTAAATATAAGATGTTAACACTATTTTTCTTAAAGCTAGAGAGCTGATATAATATATCCTACTGATAAAATGATACTTTGTAGTTGTTTTATTCCAAATTGATTATTTCAATCATCACTTAACTGTATCTCCCAATTAAAGTGCATTTTTAAGTGCAGAAAATCAAATTGAACCCTTCAAATAAATGAATCCTCAAATATCAAATGTTTTGAATCAACTAAATATGAATCCTATATCTAACCTTTCTTTCATAAAAAAATATATATCTCCAGTCATTTATGTCAAAACTGGACCTCCCAAATGGAGTTACCGTGTACCTATTTCCATCCTTAAACCACACATTTGGTTCACAAATCAAGTAATTATGTGTACAAAAGGATCTTGGGAAGTGCAATCACTTCACTGGCACATGTAAGTAAAATATGGATGCTCAATTTCCATCTTAATGCATGCAAATGCTAGACCCACACATGCAGGCATTGTAACTGGCCCTGAGCACAGCCTGTCACTTTGGCTATTGAATTTAAAGAGATATCCTGTTCCTCTGAGGATGTTGAACAACATTTAGCAGAATTGTCTCCAATTCTTTTTTTTTTCTTTTTAAGATTTTATCTATTTATTCATGAGAGACGCAGAGAGAGAGATAGAGACACAGGCAGAGGGAGAAGTAGACTCCACGCAGGGAGCTCAACGTGGGACTCAATCCCGGGTCTCCAGAACCAGGCCCTGGGCTGAAGGCAATACTAAACCACTGAGCTACCCAGGCTGCCCATTGTCTCCAATTCTATTTTTTGTTTAAATGTCTTACTTTCATTTCCAAATAAATAAATATTGAATTTTGGCATTGAAAATACTTTTATCTTTTGCCTAAGAACATCGATAGTATGTATTTCATTTTATAGCAAAACTGGCGTATTATCCATTTAGCTTCTATAATCTTTGTAGGGTTTTGGATCTTGGGGTTACTGAAGGTATGGCCTAACCTTCCTGAGACTTTCTGTCCTCATCTGAGAAATGGGACTGTATTCACGGCTGCTATGTACAGCCCAGAGCCTGTACACTGCGCAATTGAAAGATGCTTGTGCAACTGTACACAGTAGCTCAACTCTGCTAAAGTATAGGTCTAATGTTTCTAACAGAAGCTCAAAATTAGAGTGACTTGACAAACTGTAAGTTTATTGCTCCCTGGTGGACTGATTAATGTAAGCAGGTCAACACTGGTTGGACGAATTCCCAATGCCAGGGATGCAGGCTCCTCCTCTCTCACTTTTATGCCATCCCTCCGTTGTTGTCTTTATACACGTGATCCAAGGAAGTGAACTGCGAAGTCAACATTTCAGATAGCAGAATGAAGGCAGAATGGAAGAAGGAACATGGGGCAGCCCTGGTGGCTCAGTGGTTTAGCGTCGCCTTCAGCCCAGGGCCTGATCCTGGAGTCCCGGGATCGAGTCCCACGTCGGGCTCCCTGCATGGAGCCTGCTTCTCCCTCTGCCTGTGTTTCTGCCTCTCTCTCTCTCTCTATCATGAATAAATTAAAAAAAAAAAAAAAGAAGGACCATGTTGCCATCCTTGAAGCGCATATCCTAAGAGTTGCTCACATCATTTCCTCACCTGTCATAGTAGCCAGAATCCGGCCATGCAATCCTTCCTGGCTGCAAGAGAATCTGGAAAATGTGGCTATTTTAAAAGAATAGTGATGATTTGAGCATGCCCTGAAAGAGGCATGATGTCTTGAGCAATCAGTGGGGGGGAGTATATTGGTTATATTTCCTTATTTCCTGTATCCTTGATGCTCTGGCATTTGGAGCCTTTATCATGGAGACGCTACCCATCCTAGAGCTAGCTAATTCCTGGAGATGGCAAACAACTCTCCTCAGAGCGTGCCTTCCATATACAAACCAACAAATCCAGAGCCCACAGCCCCCAACCAACCCCTTTGTCAAACAAACACCAAGCTAACACCCACCCTGGATCTCCCCAGGGCCAGGTACTAGACCACTAGGGACTATCTCTCTTGCCCAGAGCCTGCAAAAACTATTCAGACTAATTCAATCCTGAAGTTACTCAGTGTACCTACCTTGTAGGTTTCTTTCCATTACTTTCCACAGGCTAAATGAAATAAATAAAACAAAATAATAAAATAAAATAAAAACTAATAATAAAGGCTCTGGGCCATGCTCTGCTTTCACCCCTCTTCTGGCTCCTGCCCATCCCTGTGGCCTTTCTCCATGTGGCCCTGTGTGGCATGCAATGCATCTATCTAGAGATCTGTGAATGAAAACTTCTTCCTTCATGATAATCATTTCCATGTTTGATGTCTTACCATAACTGATAAAAACAAATTCTGCGTGCATTTTAAGTTTAGGGAACAACTAGATGTCTCTGCCAGAAGCCTTATTATCTTCCATATACACTACACAGGGACTGTTTCAAGGATTAAGGGACTGGTGAATACTAACTTTGTAACTTTGTCCATTCTGTACAAACATAAGGGCAGATATGAAGTCCAAGAGTAAAAAAAAAAAAAATCTTTAATAGGAGAATTTAAAATTTTTAACATTGTGTCATGCAGTTGAAATTAACAACTTTCACCTCAAACTTTTATTCTGATTTAGTCAACACTGTAAAAGGAATGACCAGGGTTGGAGATGTCAAAGATGAAATCTCATCCCAATGGTTAGGGGTGAAGGGGAAAGTAGAAACTGTACTACCCAAGTTTTAGAAACTTTCCAGAGAATCTTCATATCTTTATTTTGGTTGATGGTAATGATGATGGAAATTTTTACTATGAATTACTGAAATTTTACCTGGTTTTCCTTTTTTTCCTACATTTAATTTTTATCGTTTGGCACACAAGAAAACACAGGGGAAAGACAGACTCTTCTAATTTGTTGCCTTTAACTGTTCACAGAGAAAAAAAGATTTTTTTTTAATCCAAACTATTTGTCAGCTGTTGGACCTCAAATGCCGGCGCTTATTACAAGGAAAAACCTCCCAGCAAAAGCTATAACAAAAAAAATATAATACAAGTAATTCACATGACAAACTGGTGGTGTGGTTGACAAGCTTACTGCATAAGAGAAGGACAGGCTCAGTGTATTTGTTTACACATTCCTGGGTTTCACTCACTGAAATTCTAATTTAGTAAGTCTGTAGAAGGGCTCAGGCACCTGCGTTTTTATGAGCATCCCAAGTAAGATTTTGGTTTTTTTGTTTTTTATTTTTAAAGGTTTTATTTATTTATTCATGAGAGACACAGAGACACAGGCAGAGGGAGAAGCGGGTTCCATGCAGGGAGCCTGACGTGGGACTCGATCCCAGGACTACAGGATCACGCCCTGGGCTGAAGGCGGTGCTAAACTGCTGAGCCCCCTGGGCTGCCCCCAAGTAAGATTTTGAAAGATATATTTACATTTCTTTGGTAACACCTTTGAGATATAATTTGCATTCCATACAATGCACATTTAAAGTGAATTGTACAATTAAATGTCTTTTATCATATTCAAAGAGTTATGCACCTCCCAACACTAACATAATCCAGAGCATTTTCATTACCCCATACTCCTCAGCCCTAAGCAGCCTATTAAATCTACCTTCTGTCTCTGAAGATTTGCCCATTCTGGACATTTCATATAAGTGGAATCCTACAATATGTGGTCTTCTGTGTCTGGCTTTTTTTTTTTTTTTCCCTTAGCATAATGCTTTCAAGGCTCATCGATGTTGTGGCATGTCTTAGTAGGTCCTTCTTTTTTATTGCTGAATAATATTCCCTGTATGGATATACCATATTTCATTTATTCATCAGTTGGTAGACATATAGGTTGTTCCCACTCTTGGAACAATGCTACTATGAACGTTTATAAGCAAATTTTTATGTTGACAAATGTTTTCATTTCTCTCAGGTATATACCTAGGGGTGGAATTGCTGGGGCAAATGGGTCACTTTTAGAGAAACTACCAGACCACCATTTTCAAATGGTTTTGAATTGTGTTTTCCATTTGGCTACTGATATTGAGCATCTTTCCTGTGTTTCCTGGTTATTTGTGTATCTTCTTTGGAGAAATACCTATATATACGTTTTGATCATTTTTACAAATTAGGTTGTCTTTTTATTATTGAGTTGTAAAAGTTCATCATCTCTTCTAGATGAAAGCTCATTCTCAGATCTATGATTTGCAAAAATTGTGTCCTATTTTGTGGGTTGTCTTTTCAGTTTCCTGATGGTTTGCTTTGACACCATGAAAGTTTTTAATCGTGATGAAGTCCTATTTTTAAATTTGTTCTTCTATTGCTGGTGACTTTGGTGTCAGAGCTATAAAACACAAATTATTTTCTACAGTGGCACAAGATATACATTGAAATATACTGACCTAGTTGCAGATGGTCCTTGACTTGAACCAGTTCATTCATTTGGAGCCTGCTCTTGTGGATTTATTGAGCGCTATCCTCTGTAGGAAGATTAGCCTAAGCCATGCCCCAGTAACAAGATACTGGTTTCCATTTATTCATTCATTTAGTGGCTATCCGAATTTGTAGGCATTGTGAAAATTAGAATGAGGTGTCAGCTGTGGAAAGATAGAGTCCCTTGGTACAATTCTTGGTAAGTTGTGTCAGAGATGGAAGAAAATTTGCCCCTTGCTCCTGTCTCTTATAGACCTTGCTGGGTCAATGGCTTGACTAGCAGAGCTTGCCAACCCCTGCTCATTTGCTTGGCTGGACACTTGTATAGTACAGAGATTGCACAGCTGTACCTGGTGACCCTGGCCAATTTATTAGGTGCTTTATTTTGTTATTTCATCAAATCTTGTTAACTCTGTTGTGTAGGTGTGTGTTTTTTTTAATATTTTTAAAATTTATTCATAAGAGACACAGAGAGGCAGAGACACAGGCAGAGGGAGAAGCAGGCTCCCCACAAGGAGCCCAATGTGGGACTCAATCCCAGGACCCCGGGATCACGCCCTGAGCCCAAGGCAGATGCTCAACCACTGAGCCACCCAGGCGTCCCGTTGTGTAGGTATTGTTATCACCAGTTTGCCAGTGAGGAACTCAGGTAGGTGGGCTGGCTTGCTCAGATTCACAAAACTAGTAAGTAGCAGAACTGAGATTTGTGTCCTATGACTTCAATTCTAGAAGGCTTTCCACTCGGCCACCGTTTTGTATCCTGTTTGTCACTCAGGTTTTAAGACCTCAAAGCTTATTAAATTCCTCCATCTGAAACTGGATCAGGAGCTGCCAGACATGCCGGGAACCTATTTACCTTGCTGGAGTCTGTACTGGGATTACTACTTCCTTCCCGTTGCTTCCCTCTATCGAACACCTGGGCTTTCAATTTAGGACTTGCAGAGGCTCAGCAGTGTTTCTCTTCCCTTATTGTTGAACCATAGCCAGACCTCTTCTACCTCCTTGGAGTTGCCAAAATGCTATGGATCAGAAGAAATCCTGGAATTGGGTGTGCAATTGCCTTATCACTGGAACGCCTGGAGACTTCTTATTCAAAAGGAGATAGAAAGGTCCAGACTACGAAGCACATGCACACATGCAACTACAGAAGGGCAGCGACAGAAAGCAGGGGGCTGTGGCACGGGAGACTGGAGGACAGGCTTTCGTGATCTCTTTCTTGCTGGACGAACCTGTTTTCACCAGCAAGGTACGTATTGCTGCCTGGCTAGACAACCCACCAATATCCCTCACACTGCCTTCCACCAAGCTGTATGCCACTGGTTTTTTTGTGAAGAATTCTGTCCATTTTCTCTCTTCTCAAGGAGGAGGTGAAGGGGAGGCCCCAAGAGAAGGATTCACAGAAACTGAGGATGTTTCTGAGAAGTGGTGCTCAGCATATCTATCCAGAAAGGGAATTGATTGACTGTCCTTCTGCCTATCCCACAGGGGCAAAGGTATTTTTTTTGGTGGGGGGGGGGCAAAGGTATTTTGTGATTGGAAGGGGAGAGGGCACGGGTAGCCTGCACTCCCACTATTTGGTCTGGCGAAGACCAGGATTTGGCGTGTTTTGTGTGTTGGTTTGCTCTTTTGATTAGCTGAGCGCTGGAGCAGGAGGTGGCTGCACTACAGCTAGGGTCCCAAGAGTAGCGGGGAGGCTTGGGGCCCTCCAGCAGCAGGGGGTGCAAGCATTGCAACTGAGGCTGAGTTGAGGCAGAAGGAAGGAGGAGCACAGGTGCACCTTCTGGGGAGGAAATTGCACAGGCAGGGTGTCTGGAGAGACTCCTGGAACGGGCACATGTGTCTTCCAGGTGGACACCCGACACACCCAGGGCCTTGGCTGTCAGTCCCTGCAGTCCAGGGAAGCTTTGATGATCCCAGAAAGGGTTCCAACAGCAGCCGGTCTTGTCCCTCTCCTTCACTCTCTCTTCTGGGGCTTCTTCTTCTTCTTCTTTTTTTTTTTTTAAGATTTTATTTATTTACTCACGAGAGACACAGAGAGAGGGAGAGAGGCAGAGACACAGGCAGAGGGAGAAGCAGGCTCTACGCAGGGAGCCCGATGTGGGACTCGATCCTGGGACCCCAGGATCAGGTCCTGGGCCGAAGGCAGGCACTCAACCGCTGAGCCACCTGGGCTGCCTTCTTCTGGGGCTTCTCAGCAGAAGTGCTGTGGCCTAGGAAAGAGCGCGTACCCTCATCCCAGAGCAGCCCGCCAGACCTGCCCCCTGCAGAGGCAGCTGGGTGCAGGAGCAGCGAGAGCACAGACACCCTGCCTCCCTGGCTCAGACCCCTCGAGCCACAGGCAGAGCAGCTTTGGTGCAAGAAAAGCCTTACTCACTATATGAGGTTCATATTTCTTTCTTTCCTTTTTTTTTTTTTTTTTTTTTTTGGTCTTATTTATTTGACAGAGAGAGAGAGCAAAGGGAGAAAGAGAAGCAGGCTCCTCGCTGAGCCTGATCCCAGGACCCTAAGAGCATGACCTGGGCCAAAAGCAGCCGCTTAACCAACTGAGCCCCCAGGCGCCTGAGATTTGTATTTTCACTGATGTGAACATAAGCCTGTGTTACTGAACAGTGTACAGACAGTGCTGGGACCTTACTCTCACGGGGAGGGGGACATTGGACACAGCAGTTTGGACAGTAATTGGGAACAAAAACATTAACATCCATGTTATTATTTCTTAACCTGGAATCTGCCAAATAACTTGGTTTCAAGCAACCGGATTTTTCACTCACCTTTGCTTTTTACTGCCCCTGCCCCACTGCCTCCTAAGCGTCAGCTATTCATTAGTCCCCAGGCTCAGGCTGCCCTCCCTCAGGTTCTTCCAGAAGCCGTCCACATCTGCCACCTGTACTAGGCATACCTGGGTCCTTTTAGGAGATGATTCCCAGTTATTACCCAGACTCTGGCCTGTTCCTCCCTCTCTGCCCCCCTCCTCTCCCTGCCCCTCCAAGATGCAATCGTCTCTGTCACCGGAGGTATTCTTTCCTGTTCTATTTATAACTTCAGGTGCCATTCTCTGCTTAGGGCTAGGGTAAAATTGTGCTTTTAGATCTCAAAGTACATTGCCTCAAAGATAAGAAGTCAAGAATGTAACACCGAAGGGGTCAGATTAACAGTATTCTTGTTTGAGGCCCCCTCAGGAAAATGAATTGTTGCTGGGTATTTGGGTCCTCCAACCACAAGGGGAAAAGGGACTTTCTTGGCCTCTGGAATGGGAGCTCTGGTGGAGTCATGGGCGCTGGTCACACCTGGTGAGGATGGGTGGCCCAAGGGAGGGAGCTGCGTAGGGAGGCGGCACCTTCCTTGCCTGCTGCAGTTTGGGTTCCGCCTTCCAGTTTCTTCAGAAGGCCTTGTGGCTTGGTCCCCTTTCTTCCTTGAAATCTACCTGCCACTGCCCCTTCCCCTTCCTAAGCCTCTGTCCAGTGCACTGGCGTCTTGGGGATTCCTAAGGGTGTTGACTATGGGGGGCGAGGGGGGGTAAACCGAAGAAGAAAAGGAGAGTGGTTAAAGGGAATCAAATGAGTCATACCCTCCGCTAGTTTCCAATCAGCCTTCCCTTTGATCCTTTAAACTAATGGTCAGAATCTTAGGATCCGTCAGGTGGGAATCAGCCCACAGACCAGTTTTGCGGGGCCTATTTAATGTCTTAAGAGCAAGACGCGCTGGACCCACAGTCCCACATTCCAACTGGCTACAACTAAGTAGGACTAGGCTCTCTGGCTTCCACACTTCTTAGCATTCTCTGTGGTTTACTTCTCTGCCTACTTTACTCTTCTGTGTGGTGTCCTCACGGCCTTGGTAAAGCACTTGAGCTTCCGGTGTTTCTTGAGGCAGAGAGATGTTTTATTCCTATTTTCATTTCTATTCCGTAATGATAGTCCTCAGGACATGGGACATACTCAACAGATGTATTCATTCCACGTCTATTTTACATGTATCTGTTGAGCACTTCCAATGGGCCAGGCGCTGTGCTAAGAACTGTATGTAAAAGGGACCCTGACACGTAAGCACCCTACTTACAGAGCTTCCGTCAGTGATGGTGTGTCTGAAATAAGAGGACTTCACATTAGGTGAATTTACAAACCAGATCTGTAAGAGAGAGAAGAGGCACTGAGATTTAGATGAGGAATTTTTTTTTTAATATTGTGTTTATTTATTCATGAGAGAGAGAGAGAGAGAGAGAGAGATTGGCAGAGACACAGGCGGAGGGAGAAGCAGGCTCCATGCAGGGAGACCAATGTGGGACTAGATCCTGGGTCTCCAGGATCACGCCCTGTGCCGAAGGCAGCGCTCAACCACTGAGCCACCCAGGTGTCCCTAGATGAGGGATCCTGCTAAAGAGGCAGCCCTGGGTGTGACAAAGTAGTGGTGATTTGGCCCTGGCATGGGGGGAGCATGGCCTAAAAGGAAAAAGCCATGGCTGGATTCACACTCCTTCCTGATATCCTAGAATTTGCAGCCTTATCTTGCCCTAGCCAAGGCAGGAAACCGATCGTTGCCAGTCCTGCCATCCCAGCCA
Organism: Canis lupus dingo; assembly: GCF_003254725.2. Classification (NCBI taxonomy): domain Eukaryota; kingdom Metazoa; phylum Chordata; class Mammalia; order Carnivora; family Canidae; genus Canis; species Canis lupus. Next base: position 24,158,349 of record NC_064245.1, on the reverse strand, counting down.
GCCAAGTGGTCATTAGAATAGTGAGAATTATAGCAGATGTGATTGGTACCCCACCTGTATCCCCTCGCCTTTATCGTTTCCATGCAGGCCGGCCCGGGTTCTCATCAAAGCCCCTGGATCTTCTAGCCCGAGAGCCTTGTCTGGCCACCAGAGCCCAGTCTGCCTGCACATGTACAGAAGTGGCAGGGGATTAACACCCCGTGGAAAAGCCATCAACCAACAAGTATATAAATAGCCCAGAAGAGATACCTCTGCGGTGCATATTCTCTATTCTTTTTGAGCATTTCCTAGTGGGAATAAGCTCCAGTTGCCTACAATGACAGGGTGCTTGAAATGCATCCTCCACTAGCCTCCTTTCCTTCCCTGTCTCATTCCTTCTTCTCTATAGATGTTTCTGGATCTTGCCCTCCTAAATGAACTACTTGCATTTGAATCCTTCTCTCAGGGCTTGCCTCTCTGGGAGCCCAAACTAAGATGATATCATGCTTTTTTGTTTTTCCTTTTAAATTTCTGTGAAAAATGCCATTGGAATTTTGATAGAGATTGCATAGAATCTATAGATAGTTTTGGGTAGTAGGGACATTTTCACCATATTAACTTTTCCAAGATATCTTTCCATTTATTTGTATCATCTTCAGTTATTTTCCTCATTGTCTTATAGTTTTAAGCACTTAGATCCTTCAATTCCCTTGGTTAAATTTATACCTAAGCTTTACTGTTTTTGATGCTACTGTACATGGGATTATTTTCTTTATTTCTTTTTCAGGTAGGTGTCACTATATAGAAATGCGATGGATATTTATATGTTGGTTTTTACTGAAACGTTAGTGAATTCCTTTATTAGGTCTAACAGTTTCTTGGTGAAGTCTTTAGGATTTTCCGCATACAAGATCATGTCATCAACAAAAAGACGATTTTTCTTCTCTTTTTCTGATTTGGATGCCTTTTATTTCTTTTTCTTGGCTAATTGGACCGGCTAGGACATCCAGTACTGTGTTGAATAAGAGTGGTGAGGGTGGGCACCTTGACCTTAGAGAAAAAGAGTCTTCAACCTTCACCACTGAATGTGATGTTAGCTCTGGGCTTATAGTACATGGCCAGCCTTTTTATCATGTTGAGCGTAGAAGGGTGATCACCTGGCCCTAAAGGATGGGGAGCATGGGGAGATGTTGATCAAAGGGTATAAACTCAGTTATAAGATGAGTAAGTTCTGGGGATCCCTGGGTTGCGCAGCGGTTTGGCGCCTGCCTTTGGCCCAGGGCGCGATCCTGGAGACCCGGGATCGAATCCCACGTCGGGCTCCCTGCATGGAGCCTGCTTCTCCCTCTGCCTATGTCTCTGCCTCTCTCTCTCTCTGTGTGTGACTATCATAAATAAATAAATTAAAAATTTAAAAAAATATGTATAAAAAAACGATAAGTTCTAGGGATCTAATGTACAGCATGTTGACAATAGTTTACAATACTGTATTATATACCTGAAAGTTGCTATGAGAGTAGAGCTTTAATGTTTTCACCAAAACAACAACAAAATGATCATTATGGAGGTAAAAGATGTGTTAATCAACCTTATTGGGGTAAACACTTCCCAGTATATACGTGTATATCATCACATTGTACACCTTCAACTCACATAATACTCTATGTTCATTATATCTCAATAAAGACGGGGGTGGTGCAGAGATAGATATTGCGTGGGGAGAGAAAGAAGTCGAAGGTAAATACTGCCAGAGAGAAAGAGACAAAAGTTCTCAAAAGAGTTGCAGAAATGGGGGATTGGAAGGGCTATTCTGCATTCGCAACTGCATTTTGGAGGGAAGCCTGTAAATTCAATACAATATTTAAAATAAATTTATTTCAGCTTTATGATGACTAAGAAAAAGAATAAGTTTCAGTGCCTTGTTCTTTTCTCTTGTTTTCTAATGCCTACATTTGATACTCATGTCCCCCAGCCAGAGACCCTAGTGTCCTTAGATCAATTTCCCTGACCTTCCTTTCTGGCTAGGATGACTTTTAATGCTTTCCTTCCACCATTCAACTTTGGTTTGATTTAACAACTCTGGAAGACCTTCGGAAACTTAAAATGAACTCTGAGTACGTGACATCTAGTGAACTATTTTTATTATGGAAAAATAAGAAACACAATTTCTTCATATGCAACATGATTAATGCCCAAATTCATTGTCAGTAGAATATGTGCATGCAAGTGATTTTCCAGTAAAGGAGATTTTGTTGAGCTATCGTTCTCCCCTGATCCATTTGTAATGAGTAACGTGTTTTTAAAAGATGGCTGATTAGACCAGCCCAGGGACACACACACACACACACACACACACACACACACACACAGATGCTTTTTTCCCTTTAAATTCATTAGTCATTACATAGATAAATAATAACCTTGGCTATGCCAATAAATCATATTTTTCTATAGAGATTATAAAATTCTTTAGGCTGAGAAGTAGTTCTTACCTTTTGAATAATGCCTGAATGCCTAAGGTCTAAAGCCGTACACATTGACAGTGCTCGCTAAATGCTTGTTGAATTGAACAAAGGACATAGAAATGAAGTTGAGAGCAGCCTGTTTGTGATAAATATTTGCTGAGTCTTATATTCTCCTCTCCTTTTCCCTTGATGAGCTATGGCAAATATTTAATGTCCTTTGAATTGTGGGGTTAAAATGGAATCATTCACATTTTTTTGACAGAAGCCTAAAGTCCCTGGCATTTGACTAGTCCTGCAATTTTTTTTGCTGAAAAATCTAAAAGAGAATGCCCGCATGTTCCTTCTGCACCTTATTCTGACACCGATACCGGAGTTCTCCAATCATTCTTCTATGTAGAACTTCCTTGTTTCCAGTCCTGCTTCCCACCTCACCAGAGACACTAATGATGCTGTGGTGGCTTTTTGCACCATCCATGGTGCTTTCATGAAATTTCTCATCTCTGGGTCCCATCGTGCTCTCCTTAAATAAATAGGAGCTGTAACTCACTGAACATAAACAGCAACCGTGAAAGTTTTGCCTCTTAAGAAAACCTCTGCGCTGTTGTCTGGCCCACCGCATGCGTTGTAAGATCTCTACCGCTTCCTTGTATTCAGAAACCAAGTTCTTCAGTTCATCTTGATTCAGTGAGACAAATGCTTAATAAAAAGTGACCTATATTTCTAGGGCTGGAAAAGGGGGAAAGAAAGGAGTTGGAGAAAGTGACTAAGGAAGGGAATAAGGTCGATGCTGTCTCTGATTCAGTTTAGTTGGACTGCTTCATTTATGCCTTAATCTTTTTCTTTATAAAAGTGATGGCATTTTTGATACTTTGCTCCAGACAGCTTTCCCGGGGGCGAGTGCAGATGTGCTGAGCCATTTGGCTGCCGTGTGGACCGACTCAGAGCCTCTCTTCTCCCTAATGAAGTCATCTCCTCTGGGCAGCCCAGCCTTTCCCATCACTCCATGTTGGAACTTGGCTTTGGCTTGCATAGTTCCATCGTGATGTAGATGGTCTTCCAGTTAAGTTCTGGAATAATCTGCCCAACCATGAACAGGACATTTACAGCAAAGACAAAAAAAAAAAAAAAACTTTTCTTGAAAGAAACATTTTACTGTAACATTTTGATTTGGGGGTTGGGGAGCAGTCTCGCTCTGGGAAAAATCAAAATTTTCATGGCTTTCTTAAGATATTTGTCTGTGCTTAATTTCTCTGAGTCATTTATATACTTCAGGCTAAAGAGTAATGAGATTGTCACCCTCACTTTGCCTTTTGTAGAGTTTCTTTTATTTTTTTAAGAACGGCAACAAAGACCTCATATTACTTCTGCATTTCCTAGAAACCCAAAGAGGATTTAAAATGTTGGATAAACTATCTGTCCCTAACCTGTAGGAAAAAAAAAAATAATGAAGCAGTTTTAGAGGTTGGCTTCCTTTTTCTAGGCACTGTGGAGACCATTAAAGGTACATTTTTTAATGACACATATTTTCACCATCCACAGAGGATATTTGCTTCACTGTGCTTAAGGTCAGTCAGATCAGGGACTTGAAATGTGAACCTGTTTTCTGAATGTGGGTGGGACTGGAACCCTGTCATCCTTAGTGCAGCAAAAGAGGATACCATGTCTAACAACACTTCACCTCATCAGGAAACAAGGAGAAGACTTGAAATGTGATCCTAACGCTCAGAAGGAGGTTTAGATGAAGATAGTGAAACTCCCTGGACACCCACCTGCCAGCTACACCTTTGTTGTCCAAGTCATTGGCTGACTGCACCCCCCCCACCCCCCGCCCCGACTTCTGCCAAGTCCTGAAGACAAGATCAAGGCAACGAAGCAAGGCACACAGCTTCTGGCTTCTGGTTTCCTGTAGACACCAGCACTGGGAATGAAGATCTTTCTTTATCTATACCTGAGACCATGGAGTTTACATACGGAACATCCCCAATACAAGGACATGATTTAAAGGGGGAATACACAGAATGAGATTTTAATTACTGTTTGACTCAGACTTGAGCGTAATGGGCAAAGTAGTTTTAGTTATAAAAGCTACACATATATGCTTTCCCATTCAAAAAGTTGTGATAATTTTTCAAACATGAGAGAATCAGAAATAACTGTCCTTCCCTTTGTCTTCTTGGAGAGAGACAGGGAGAAAGAGAGGGAGGGAGGGAGAAGGAAAAACAGAGAGAGAGACAAAGAGGGAGACGCAGAGAGACGGAGAAGCCCTCAAGGACAGTTAAATAGAAATAATACATCTGTAGAGTCTATTCTAGTCTATTCTGAATGTACCTTGTATGCTTTCCTTTTTCTTCTCTGTCTATTATAGGTAGCTGGAGGAGAAAATCTGCTTTAGAGAAAGCAAGCTGATATTCAAGGATGTCATTTCATTTTTAATTATTTGACAGTCTGCAGAAGTGTTCAATTTTCTAAATAATGTAACAAGCCAAAGTAAAGAAAAGGCACGCGGTATAAGGCTGTTCAGAATTGTCTGTGTTCCGGCTAGTGACGTCTGCCTGAGAAAGCGCCTTTGCCCTGTAGAACTGCTTGGTCAAGAAGAGTTGGGATGTCCGCGGACATTATAAAGAACTATAAACGTTAGAGGCCTAGAGAAACACATTTGGCAAGATAAAGGAAAATATCTCAGGATGTAAGTAGTCTCTGACTCTTATTTTTCATCATGTCTCATCATGTAAAGTTGGCATTATTTACAGGAGCGTTAAGTATTAACAGTTCCTTAAAAATAGATGTTAATCTGCTATCAGTTGCTTTCTCGAGCTGCCGTAGGTCTCCTTTGTAGAAATGTTTTACTTAACTGTATTCTAGAGGGAGGGCGGGGTAATGGAGAGATGATAGTAAGCTCTTCAGATTGGCAGATCTACCACTTAGAAAGTGGCCATGGGCAAGACATTTAAACGCTCTGGAACTCAACTAGGTTGACTCAGATTTAAGAATGAGAACAATCAAATACACTTCGGGTGTCCCAGAGAAAGATCTATCCTAATGCCTGGAGTATAATTTCAAAAAGGATTTTTTTTTTTTGGTTTTGAGCGAAAGATCATGAAGTTGCTATGATCATGAAGTTGCTATGAAGAGTGCTTGAAAAGACCACTGGATCCAGAGTCAAGAGTTGCATTTTGGTAACAGCTCTGCTTTTAATCGTGTGACTTTAGGAAAAATCACTTTCTGAGCTTTAGTTTGCTTATCTGCTAAATGTAAAGGTTGAAATCTGATTCTGTTCTGTGACGCTGTTTTTCTAAATATTTAATGAAATAGAGCTTCAATGTTAAGAATGGTGGTAGGGCAGCCCAGGTGGCTCAGCGGTTTAGCACTGCCTTCCACCCAGGGCCTGATCCTGGAGACCTGGGATCGAGTCCCATGTCGGGCTCCCTACGTGGAGCTTGCTTCTCCCTCTGCCTGTGTCTCTGCCTCTTTCTCTCTCTCTGTATCTCATGAATAAATAAAATCTTAAAAAAAAAGAATGGTATAATAACTATACTAAGGATAAATACACCATCATAAAACATTTAAAAATTGACTCCTAAATCCTATAATTAATAGTTATGTTATTCACTATAATGAACCAAATAAATAAATAAATAAATAGAAATGGAAAATGCACATTTTGAGGACTGAAATTCTCCTTACAAAACTTCTACCTGTTTTTCGCTTAAAATCTAGCATCCTGCAGAATGCGTACACCCTGCAAAAGAAACTTAAGAAAAGAAACATTATAAACGTGCGTGCCCAGAAGTCTAGGCTTCTACAAGTTTTAAAGTAGGAGTCTAAGGCCAACCTACTCAAAGGAATTCAGAGTAAACTGGACTTTTTTTCTTTAATCATCACTTTTGTATCGGATATAATTTTCTCAGTAGGGACCGCAGAGAGAAAGCCATGAGGATACTTCCACGTTTGTGTGAAAAGAAGATACTGCTCTCCCTTCCAGGATCCCCCCATGTTGAAACTGATGTGCACCTTGGGCTTATTTTGTTCCCATTGTATAAACTCATACAGGACTTCAAAGCAAAGGAAAATACAAAGTCCCTCTTTTCTAAGGGGCAGAAATCCTTTGTGTCAACTGGTTGACCCTTTGCTCTCTAAGGTCCTATAGGAAATCTTTTGTAACACAATGCAGGGGACTCTTCCTTGTGTTGATGCTGTTTACACAGTCGGTCTGCCTGGCTGAAAACAGAAATCACAAGAACTCCAGGAAGATTGTGGTCCCATTTCCTGACCACAAGGAAGGGGGGATCGGGACATGGAAGGAGTCTCTGTTGCTCAGAAAAATTCTTAAATATCCTGCCACCACCACACTTTGGAACATTGAGGGTAAGGAATTAGGAGGAAAGCAAAGTCTAGACTTCTGTACTGAGTGGCCGAGTCGGGGGATCTGTGGACGCCGGCAGGGGCTCCGGCTGGGGAGCTTCCCGTCCGAGCCTTCACCAGGGGCTCTTTGTGGATCGCGCTCCGACGCCGGGCTCCGCTTCGGGCAGCTCCCGGGGAAGGCGGTTCCTGCACGTCCTCTCCAGGGCTTGGAAGGGTCTGGTTCGCTCAGCGTCTGGCTCAGGTTGGCAGGAGGCGCAAGCCTGACACTTGGCTCTGATGGGACAGCCAGGTCCCGGGGCCGCGTAAACGCGCTGTAAGCAAGTTCTTCGCCGATTTTACGGAGTTTCGTCCGCTCCCGGGAGGGACTGAGGGGGCTCAGCCGTCTGCCGCCGGCCGGCCCCGAAGCGCGGGGGGCTCGTGTCCCCCAGCCCCGAGCGCGCGGCCCCGGGGGCGGGGGGGGCGGGTTCCGGGCGCGCGGCGATGCTGCTCGGGGGCCGGGGCGCGGGGGGGGGGGGGAGCGCTGCTGTCCCCGAGCCCATTGGTACTTCTCGAGGGGCAGGGACGCCGGGGGGTGGGGGTGCCGCGGAGGGGGCCGGCGGTCCTTTCCGCCCTCCGCCTGCTTTCCAAGCCCGGGCTCCTAGGAGGGGCTGAAGCTGCCGAGCGCCTCGGGAGCCTGTGAATGAGCCTCCTCCTCTCTTCCTCCTCCTCCTCCTCCTCCTCCTCCTCCTCCTCCTCCTCCTCCTCCTCCTCGCCGAGTCTCCTCCTCGGTGCTGACGGTACAGTGATATAATGATGATGGGTGTCACAACCCGCATTTGAACTTGCAGGCGAGCTGCCCCGAGCCTTTCTGGGGAAGAACTCCGGGCGGGCGGGAGCGACAGCCGCGAGCGCTCGGGGCCGCGGACCGCGCTGGGAGCCGCGCTGGGACCCGGCTCTGCGGCCACCCGCGTCCGCCCGCGCCGCCCCGCACCTCCGCACCCCTCCCGGGCGCCCAGACGCCGGTGACCCGCCCCGGCCACACCGAGCCCTTCCGCGCTGCGCTGCGGTGATTTTTTTTCGCCCCAAACTGCAATAAGCCGCCTTTCAAGGTAATCACGTTTCTTTTGTTCCTCCTTAAAAAAAAAAAAAAAAAATAGGGAAAAAAACCCCAAAAAACAAAAACGAGAGAGCTTAGAAAACCGAAGTACCTTGTAATTGGGAGAAGGCTTAATTGAGGCAGAGAGAGCCAGCTGGAGGGCGAAGTTAGGAAGATAAATGCACTTTTAAAAATGCAGGTAACTTTGAGAAGGACGTTTGGAGAGAGCAACGCCGAGGGACCGTGGTGCTGAAAAAGATCCAGACAAAAGAAGCCCGGGATGGGGTGGGGGTCGAGGGACTAACGGAACTGGGGGAAGGGAGGGAAGGGGACTGCGGGGAACCCTGCGAAAAGTCGTGGGGTCCCGAGCTGGAGGGACCGCTGGCATCTTGGGCTTTTTTTTTTTTTTTTTGTTAACCTGCTCGAGGCAAAAGTTTGAATGGGGACTCGGGGGCCCCGCGAGCGGGCCGGTCCCCGAAGCCGCCGCGCCGGCCGCCACCTGGCTCCCGGGCCCCCGGCAGGTCTGGGGGGACCTGGGCGACCGCGACCGCGTCCGGCCGCACAGGCTGCGGGGGGCGGGGGCGGGGGCGGGGGCGGCCCGGGGGCTGTCGGGGCCCGCGCGGTCCCCCGGGGTCTTTTGTCCCGCGCGCCGAGCCCGGGGCCGCCGGGGAGGCCGGGGTGGGGGTGGGGGTGGGGCCGCGGCGGCCCGGAGAGCGCCTGGGCGGGAAAAGCTTGCCTGGAAGCCCCGGCGGGGTGCAAGAATTTAATGTCACCCCGCGGAGCGAGGTGGAGGCTCGGGGCGCTCCGCAGACAAAGGTGGCGCGGGGACCCGCATCTGGGGCCGCTCGGGCCGGCGCCGTCGCCGTCGCCGTCGCCCCGGCTCCCGCGGTCCGCCTTCCCCTCCAGCTCCCCCGCCCCCGAGTTGAGCAACTCGGCCGGCCGGTGCGGCGGCCCGGGAGCCCCGCGGACGCCCAGGCTGCAGCGCCCCGCCGCCCGGCACGGGGTGGGTGGCCGCCGCGGGGCCGCCCCGCCGCGCAGTCCGCGTCCCCGGCCGCGGAGGCCCGTGCGCCAGGCAGCGGGGAGCGCGGCACCCGCCGTGTCACAGCCCAGGGTCTGCTCTCCCGCCCGCTGCGCCCCTGCGAGCCCCGCCGGTCCCCGGAGATGCCACGGGAGGGCGGTGCGCGCGGCGCGGAGAGCCTCCCGCGGGCGCACGCCACTGCCCCACGGCCGCCGGCCTCGGCCTCCGGGCCCCTTCCCATCTTTGTGTCCCCCCCCCCCCCGTCTCCATCTTCGCCGCCCCCTGCCCCGCGCCCGGCCTCGGCTCGGTGTCCTCGCCCCCGGCCCCCTCCCCACGGCGGACGGATGCACGGCCAGTGCGAGCCCCCAGCCTCCGGGCCCGCGGGCCGGCGGGGGCGGAGCGACCCGCCCGGGGCTCCCCGCGACCGGCCCCCCGCAGGCGTGCGGAGGCCCGGCCCGGCCCAGAGGTCCAGGAACGCGGCGCGCGGGCGGCTGCGGGCGCCCCCTGACGGCCACGCGGGCTCGGCGGACGCCGGACCCTCCCCCGCCGCGGGCCCCCAGCGAGCCGCCCCCGCGCCGCGGTTCAGGGTGAAGGGCGCCCCCGCCCGGGCCTGCGGCGGGTCCGCGCCGTGAACCCGGGGCCTGGGGGTCCCTAGAGGCCGCGCGTCCGCGCAGTGCCGAGCCTGCTCCCCGAGTCGGCGGGGGGGCCCCGCTCCGGCCGGGCCGCGCTGCGCTGCGTGGACGGGCCCCCGCGCGGGCTGCACGCTCCGGAAACGGCCCCGAGCGCTTTGCTCCCGGCCGCTTGGACCCGGCGCTCCGGCCCCACCCCGGGGTCCCGCCAAAGAAAGGGCCGCGCAAAGCTGCCATAACGTCAAGACCGCATCGTGGAAGTTTAGGGCAGGAGCGCGCCGGGAGGGTAGGGGAGGGGAGGGGAAGGGGAGGGGAGGGGAGGGGAGGGGAGGGGAAGGGGAAGAGGAGGGGGAGGGAAGGGAAGGGGAGGGGGGAAGGGAAGGGAAGGGGAGGGGAGGGAGGGGAAGGGGAAGAGGAGGGGAGGGGAGGGAAAAGGGAAGGGGAGGGGAGGGGAAAGGGTAGAGGAGGGGAGGGAAAGGGAAGGGGAGGGGAGGGGAAGGGAAGGGGAAAGGGTAGAGGAGGGGAAGGGGAAAGGGAGAGGAGGGGAGGGAAAGGGAGGGGAGAGGAGGGAAGGGAGGGAGAGGAGGGAAGGGGAGAAGGGAAGGGAAGGGGAGAGAAGGGAAGGGAAGGGGAGAGAGGGAAGGGAAGGGGAGAGAGGGAAGGGAAGGGGAGAGAGGGAAGGGAAGGGGAAAGGGTAGAGGAGGGGAGAGGAGGGAAAGGGAGGGGAGGGGAGAGGAGGGAAAGGGGAGGGGAGGTAAAGCAGGGAAGGGAAGGGGAGGGAGGGAAGGGAAGGGGAGGAAAGGGAGGAAAGGGGAGGGAAGGGGAGGGAGGGGAGGGAAGGGGAGGGAGGGAGGGAAGGGAGGGAAGGGAAGCGTAAAGAAGGGGACCAGGAAAGAAGAAAGGAGCGAGAAGGGGCTGAGGGTCGCTAGGAGGCGAGGACCCGTAGGGTGCGCTTCGAGGTGTGAGGCCGAATTTCGCGTCCCGTTTGCAGACATATGTTAAGCGACCACAGACGCGGCCAAAGCGCGTGCAGGGACGGAGGGGCGGTGGGGGGAGAGCAGCCCCTAGAGGGGCCGGGGCCTCGGGCCGACCCCCGCTCGCTCGGCCGACGCAGAGTGAGAACGCGCCGGGCGCCCCGGGCTCCGCCGCCGCCGCCAGCCGCCGCCACGTGGGCTGGAGCTGGAGCTGGAGCTCCCGGGCCGAGACGGGCGTGACTCGGGCTGACACGCGCTCCGGAGAGCCGGCGGCCGGCCCAGCCCGGAGGCGCAGCGCCAGCCTCGGGGCCCCGCCCGGAGGCCGGTGGGGGCGGGGCCTTGCCCGGGGGCGGGGCCTAGCCCGGGCGGGGCGGGGCGGGGCTCACCGGTGGTTGCTCGGCGGCCGCGCCCCCGGCCCCTGGGCTGCGGGCACCGGAGGCTACCGGACTTCTGTCCTGAAGCTGCTAAACACTAACAGTTCGATTTTTTTTTCTTGCTTCTTGGGAGCGGTAGTAGGAGTTTTTGCCATGCAGCAGGGAGGAGGTAAAGATTTACTCCAAGCAAACTTTTTTTTTTTTTTTTTTGGCAGAAAAATTACACAAGTTTCTTCTGTGGTCCATACATTGACTTTCTAAATACGTTTACGTCTGTTTAAAGACTGCTTTTAGGACCGTACAGGGGTAGTCCCGTTCCAGACTGTCATAAGGGGGGTCTAGATGGCAGACGCTTGCCGCTTGACGGGACTGAGAGGGGCCCAAGGGGTGCAGGGGTGCAGGGGTGCAGGGGTGGGACTGCACCCCGGCCCGGGGCATCAGCAGCGCCAGCGCGGGTCTGGCCCCCGCAGGGAGCTCCGCACACGTGCACCAAATGACTGAGCCCGTAACCTGGGAGAACGGGGCGTAGTCTAGACGCTGCCGCTAAGAGCTGCATTTTAAACTCTCCCGCTTCTTCGCTTTACCTCAGAAGAACAGGGTTTTAAGGATCCCTGAGATCTCAAATTCTGAGATCTAATTGATATTCTTTCCCTTTCTTTTTGACTCCTTCTAAAAGCTGTGACCGAAAGTATTTTAAGTACTGCTGGTCAACTGTGCCAAGCCTGCCATGGAAGTACTCATGTGAAGTCCTAAAATAGGGTGCTGTGAGTTTAAGATAAAAATGGGAAGGCTTCAGTGGGAGCAACAAGGGGTTTTCTGAGATGGAATCGGTTTCCAGTTGGGAGAACATGTAACTTGGATGCAAGAGCATATCAAGCAGAAGGGCTGAGCTGACTTTTAGTGCGATCTCTCAGGAAAGAAAGGAATATTTCACAATTGTATGTGCTTGTCCAAGCTAATAAAGCAAAGGATTCCAATGGATTCCAAAGTGATTGAGCAATTACTTCCTCCAGCAGGAAGTCCACAGTCCTTAATCTTGTGGGTGGTGCAAAGAGGATAAGAACAAGACCATCAAAGGATTTATGTCAGAATGCAAACTTTTGGTTTTTTTCTAGTAGATAAATTAAAAGTTATTCCTAAACTGTACTTCCTGATTTTTTAAAAAATGAAATTTGACAAGAATCCCCTAAGATACATATGTTAACAGGTGTAGGTTTCCTCCAATTTGCGTACAAACTGGAAGAGAATGTCTCTGATATTCTAAGGTCCCTATGTCTGCATGCTTGTAAGTTTTGTTGCAAAGGACCTGAAAACAGGTATTATTAATATTAAAAATATAGTCTTTGTTCTCTCTTTCCTCACCTTATTATTATGCATAAGTTTGATAATTGGTCACTAATTGAGCATCAGAGCCTTTGAGGACATAGAGATCCACCAAGGCTGTCTTCCAATAGTCATATAACCAAGCTCTTCTTTTCTACTGCAGTTTAAACAGTTTTGTTGCCTTTATTCGTGGACAGACATCGCTAGACACTGTATTTAAAATGGGATATTGCCCTGTGACTGAGCCCAACTTCTCAAGACACAGGGTTCTCTTGAGAAGACTCAGTGACTGTACTATAGTAGGTGATTATTTTACCACCCACCTAGAGAAAACAGGACTCACAAACGTTCATTGTTGGGGTGAGCTGCTCTAGTCTGAGAAAACATGCTGATTGTTGCATAGGTCTATACTTTCTTTACCAGAAAACAGAAGACGTGTACTCCCTCTGATTAGGAATCAGAACAAGAGGAAGTAGAGATAAATGTCTTGGTCAAGCTCCATTTCAATTAGTGAATTTTTGCCGTCTCCTCTAGTAGCCTAGATTCAGTAAATTGCAGCCACCTCTCCACCCCCACATAAATATACATTTATGCATTTATATTATATTTATATATATTCTCCCAGGGTTTTTGTTGTTGTTGTGTTTGTTTGTTTGTTTGTTTGTTTTCCCTTTGGCTCTGGTAGGTTCTTATCATTGAATGTGCCAAGGTGGTTGTATTTCAATGGTCCGTGCCAAGTGTCCTTGTTCAATGTTTGCCTCTTAATGTTTCCTGAAACTCCTCTGGATAGATCTATCATCTATTAAAGGGTATGAATGCACATCTGGGTTTAAACTTACCTCATTTCTGTACGTATATATATCCTACCTCATTCTTTTAAGAATTTTAAGAGGTATTTTTCTATAAAAATGAGATTACAGAGCTTATAATAAACACATATATAATATGTAAGCAATAATTTTTTTATTATTAAGTCACTGAGTTGCTATTACCTGTGTGTGGTAGAGTGAACACTAGGCTTTGAATCAAAAAGCTTGATGTCAAAATCTATTAAATGTATATACAGTTATATACATCAAAAGGGTGAATACTGTGAGAAGGCTTTGGCAAATGGAAAACTGTATAAATAAGTGGTGTTAATATTATATCCATGGGACTCGTATTGATCTAATTCTATAATCTCAATAAAAACACTAGTACCTAAATCATGTATTTCCTACTAAATCTATAAAGTGAGTTAGGAGCATTTTGCCTTAAGACTTGTCTAATTTAACTGAATAGGAGACAGAATCCAGAAATAGACTAAAATAGACATGGAAATTCAGTGGCAATGAAAGATTATTAAACAAATAATCTGGGGACAAGTGATTGGTCCACTCAGAATAAGAGTCAACCTCTACCTTATTTCTTATCCTCAAATAAAGTTAAGATGATCAAATACAAGATGTAAAGATGACATTTGAAAAATAACAAGAGTGGACACCTGAGTGGCTCAGTCAGTTAAGCCTCCTACTCTTGGTTTCAGTTCAGGTCATGATCTGAGGCTCATGAGATCCAGCTCCATGGGGGGCTCTTCCCTGGGTATGGAGCCTACTTAAGAGTCTCTCTTTCCCTCTCCCTCTCCCTCTGTTCCTCCACCTCCGCACCCCCCCCCCCGCCAACCCTGCTTGTGGATGTTCTCTGTCACTCTCTAAAAAATTAAATTAAAAATAACTAGAGGATATTATAGAATTTTTAAAATAATAACATAGAAGTAGAGAAACCTGTTCTAAGCAAAAGATAAAATCCAGAAACCATACTAGAAAAGACTGATAAATATGAGTAAATAATAATTAAATTATTTTACACAAAAAGAAGCAACACATTTGGAAAATATCTGCAACATATGAGAGACAAAGAGCTAATAACTCTTTTGATATAACAAGAGCTTTTATAAATAAATAAAAGACCCCAGTCTATCCAAAAATGTCAAATGTGATATATAGGCAGTTAGCAGAACAAATATGTTTTTAATCATATGAGAAATTGCTCAGCCTCATTCATAATTAAAGAAATAGTAATTAAAAAGCAATGATGTATTGCACTATTACTGTTTTGTCATCTATCACAGCAGTTCATTTAAAAAAGTTTGATGAGAGTTTGTTTCAGCCAGGTTGTGGGGAAAGTGGATCTCTCACATACTACTGTGGCAAATATAAATGGGCTCATCTTTTTTACAAAATGATTTGGTAATAACTACCAGAAAAATTTTAAAATGCTTATACTCTTTGACCCAGCAAATCTCTTCTGGATATTGTCATATACATGCTGGTACAAGTGTCCCCCAAGACAAATGGACAAGATGCTCTTTGCAGCATTGTTTCTAATAGCAAAATCTGGAGCCAGCTTAAAGCCTTATCATAGGAAGTGGTGAAATAAAAGATGCTGCATTCATCTAATGGAGAACTATACAGTTGTTAAAAACAATGCAAAAAAACCTATATTTGCCGATTTGGAACATTTTCCGAAGTACAGTGTATTTTAAACAAAGAAAGGAATGTACCAGATAGTGTTTATAATATGCAACTTATTAGGTAAAAAAAAAAAAATTGAGCATATTCATCCATTCATTCATTCATTCAGCAAACACTTACTGAGTATCCTGAGCATGAACAAAACATCATAGATTGCTCTTCTGGAACTTATATTATGGTGTGTAGAGAAAGACAATCCTTCACCCTCCCCCCCCAAATAAAATATGTAAAATGATATACACTATGATGAAAATAGAGCATGGTAAAGGGAATAGAGAGTGCAGTGTTTTAGAAAGAGTAATGAGGAAGAGGTTAGCCAGGCAGAGAAAAGAGCAGTACTAAAGGACAATGACGTGAAAAAGCTTAGCTCAGTCCCAGTTCAGGAATCTAGTCACAGATTAGTGATAAATTCACATGGCACAGTTACTCCTGTGAAGTAAATATATAAGATTACCTGTTTAAACCATGAAATTTCTCTCTGCGTTGCAGTGATTCTTCTGTGAGAAAGCACAAAGAGCAAAATGGTAGATAATACCAATAATGGAAGGTAGTTGAGGTGTCCTAGACAACTGGTTGTCTAGGGTAACGATTTTGAAGACTAGAAAACAAAATCGCTAATTCTGTGTCCTTAAGTCACCCTTTGCTCAGCAGATCTTCCCCAAGATTAGTCAAGGCAGCCCATCCTTGGCATGACGCTTACCGTCTTTGCAGACATTTCTCATGGATAGGTGTCCTGTTAACCTTGTCTCTTGTGTCTCCCAGGCAATTAAACAGCCTCAACCAACTGTGTCTTGATTGTTCGATGACTTTCTCCTCTTCTTATTGACTTCACTAGAGTGAAGGCTAAATATAGACACTGGCTTTCCTATCTCCCAGGTCTTTCTATGCAGACAAACTTGTTATCACTAGCAGATTATGCTTACAAGACTGACATGGAAGAGGAAAGAATATAAGTGGGGGTTAGAGTGGTGCTAAAAAAAAAAAAAGGAGGTTTTAGAAAGTTTCCTATTTAGTAAGGCCTAAATGCAGAAGGTAGATAGTATGCCTTGACAAACATGAACGTGAACATAGCCTTAAGAGAATTGGAGAAATGGAATGAGTGCCCCCAGACTCCAAGGAAGAGTCCACAGAAATGTAATTCTAAGGTAGTTAAGATCAATAAAAGCATTCTGAGATATTTACTAAAGAAATAAATGACCATTGTTTAAATCAAGTGTTGCAAACTCAGGTTCCCTACAGGGAACAGGCAAGGAGTAGCAATGGATGAGAAGCCCAGTGGGGCCAGTGATGACCTTGAGTGCATGGAGCCAAGGTGAGAGCCTGCTCCTTGCCTAGTGCTGATGACTGGCCAGCAAGAATATGTATGTAGACTTGTTTGATCTGATTTTTTTTAAAGATTTATTTATTTATGATAGAGAGAGAGAGAGAGAGGGAAAGACACAGGAGGAAGGAGAAGCAGGCTCCATGCCAGGAGCCCGATGTGGGACTCGACCCCAGGACTCCAGGATCACGCTCTGGACCAAAGGCAGGCACCAAACCGCTAAGCCACCCAGGGATCCCTGATCTGATTTTTCAAAGTGATCTGAGGCTTATGACAACTCCAATTTTTAAATGTTGGGAATTTATTCAAATATACTTATGTAAATATATTTAAAACATGATTGATCTCTCCCTTGTATTTTTAATGCACTGGATTCCTTCCCTAGCCTTGTCTTGAGGCAGTTTTAAGGCAAGTGATGAATATATTCGTGATGTAGATGAAAGACCATTTTCCTCCCTCTCTTAAAAAAAAAAAAAAAGGAAAGACACTTTTATAAGAATGAGCAAGGCAGAAAAAGTTAGACTTTGAGTATCAGTCTTAGATCGGAAATTAGGATGCAGAAGACCCATTCCTGGGTCAAGGTCTCTGATTTTATTATGAGATCCAACACTCCAAATACTGATAAACATCAGATATCATTGTGACATGATGAATAGTCAACTGTACTGTTTTAAATGTATTTCAGGTGTAATTAGCTTACTTGCCCATATTCAAGAGGTTGGCACTTTGCTCTAAAGTGCCATTTCTTAGAATAAGAAATGGAGGCAGTGATCCTGCATTTGGTCTATAAACCTTCCACAAGGGTCTACTCTGAAGCTGACCCTGTGGAAATATTACAGGAATTAGTAAATTGAATGTGATATTAGGTCCGTTCTACAGAGCCTACTGTTCTACAGAGGGGATAAAACATGTTTACAAGTAATGACTCAAAGCACCTAGCAAAAGTTATAGGGGATTGTCTTATAAGCATAAACTTACCCATTGCTTCTATAGTGGTAACCCAAGTCATAACTTTCAAATCCAAGAGCTTCAAATACTTTTCTTTTTACTATTAGTGATATGAAAGCAGGAAGAGAACATCTGTAAAAAATCCTGAATTAGCTAGTAATTTTATTGAATACTGAATACACTGTGTATTCTTGAGCTATATTTCATATGCATTATTTTATCAATCCTCACATTCAACAGTTAAGTACTACTTTTCACAATAAAGAAGCTAGTGAAAATGAGAGAGCTAGTAATTTACCCGAAATCACAGAGTATTAGTAGAGGATTCAGAACTTAAATTCAAGTTGAGACCGGACTTAACATTATGCTTAGAAAATAAAAGTTTCTTGAAGAAAAGAAAAAAAAAAAACTGAGGACAATTTTTTCTCTAATTATGATAGGACATTATTGTTTATAAGTATATTTATAAAAAGGTTTCTTAGATTCAGTTAATACTGAAAGAATGCATTTTCTTTAATAGATTTTTTTTTAATTTTTTATTTATTTATGATAGTCACAGAGAGAGAGAGAGGCAGAGACACAGGCAGAGGGAGAAGCAGGCTCCATACACTGGGAGCCCGACGTGGGATTCGATCCCGGGTCTCCAGGATCGCGCCCTGGGCCAAAGGCAGGCGCCAAACCGCTGCACCACCCAGGGATCCCTCTTTAATAGATTTTTTTATGATACAACCTGAAATTTCACCTTGGCAACTTTAAACTACATAATATGTGGAATTGAGATCTTTAATTTTTTTCTGAAATACTGTAATAACATTGAAATATAGGTGTATACTTCCTAGTTGCTGTAGTATTTGTAAGAAATACAGAAATGGGGCACCTGGGTGGCTCAGTCAGTTAAGCGTCTGCCTTTGGCTCAGATCATGATCCCAGGGCTCTGGGATCGAGCCCCACGTGGGGCTTCCTGCTCAGCAGGGAATCTGCTTCTTCCTTTCCCCCTCCCCCTGGCTCTCTCTCTCTCTCTCTCTCTCTCTCTCTCTGTCTCTTTAAAAATAAATAAATAGAATCTAAAAAAAAGAAGGAATGTAAAAACCAAAATTTCTAGTTTGTGTTTAATAGTGTCTACTATATATCCCAGTAATGGTATGATGAATAATAAACTTAATTTTCAAGGTTAATCTGTATCAAGGATTATCAACTGTGTGCTTTTTCATTGTGAGTTGTCAATGGCTTAGAGATGGAAAATAGATACATAATTTATTAAGTTTAAAAGATGCTCTTTAGGATTTTGTTGTAGAGAACTTCTAACACTTATTCCAAGATAAATAAAATAAAAGCAATCAAATGGAGAATATCATGGAAAAAAAGAGTAATGTCATAATAATGAAATCAAACTTGAACCCAAACTGGACTTGATTCTTATAGCATTTCCTTCTTTTCAATCTAGATTTCCTAAATCATCCAGAATTTATATACTTTCTAAGGAAGATATTAGGAAGTTATTTAGTACACCATTTCAAATGTGTCCGTACCTTCAGCTGCAAGTAACAAGAATCCCTCATTTTATTGGGTATAAATAACAAATTTATATTGGGTTTATTATTTCATAGAAAAAGTTCAGATGTACAGCCTACTCCAGGCTGAATGGTTGAGGGCTTAAGCCCCAGCTCTCCTGATTCTTTCTTAACCTCATCCCCAGAAGCTATCTTACACACTCATGGATGCAAGATGACATAACAGTAGGAGAAAAAATACCCTATTGTGTCAATGAAGAAAAGCAACCGTCTCTTCCTTTCTTTCTATTTAATGAATGTACCTTTCCCAGGAGCATCCCCTCCACCTACCTCCACCTCCACCTCCACCATCCCCTCCACCTCCACCTTTCCCAGGAGCATCCCCACCACCACCTCCTCCCCTCACATCTCATCAGTTAAAACTGCATCATCTACTCATCCAAAACCAATCATTGGCTAGAGGAATGGGAGAGTGTGACTGACTTAGGATAATCAGGATCATTCCCTTGGGCTGGGTTTGACTTAGGCTCCTCTAAAGGGTATGGCTGGGTGAAGGAGGGTAGACAGGAGAATGGAATCACAGTTTGGTTAGAAGGGAGAAAGAGGAATGGTTACCAGATAGCCAACCAACAATGGCTGTTACAGAATAGTTCTAAATGTAACTGAGAAGGGAACAAGCATGGGCATCAAATAATCTGCAGTTCTTCTGAGATTGGCTCTTTGCTTTCCAGATGGTCCCCGACACTGGTACTTATCCGCCTTATAATTACAGCTTCGTAGAAACTCGAGCTGGAAGGGACCATTCTGAGACCCAGACTGTTAAATGTCTTCCCCAAAGGCACACAATAAATTAATGGCAAAGCCAGGGCAGGGTTTCTTGACTCTCAGAACAGAGTGTTTTCTTTCTTTTTTCACCCTTCAGACCTTAGAACTGTTGGAACTGCTTTAAGACTCATGGCAAGCACTGGTCTTTTTGTAATTAACAGCTCCTTATAATACATCTGTTTTGTTTGTTCAGCCTCCTAGAAACTAAATTGAGTCTGTGCTTTAAAAAGCCTGCTGAAGCCCTTATTCCCTATTTTGATACCAAATGCGGGAACCACCACCATGTTCCTTCACCTCACATTAGATATGATTCCCCTTCTTTCAACATCTCTCCCTATTGTTCCTTCATCTTCTTGTACCCTGTGACCAGCTTCCTGTTTCTAAATTGACACTGTGGTCACCCTTCCCTCTTTGTGCCAGTTCCTAGCCACTAGTTCCTTGGCTGTGGTTAATTGTTCTTTCTATAGCCTACCCAGTCGTGGCCACCCCACACATCCATATTGTTATATGTTCCCAAAGTGGGTTCTGGGATTATTTTAGTAGCTACTACACTGAGTGAGAGTCAAACTAATAATTAAAGTGTCAGGATGACTTTTCCTATTACAAATTCTCTCTTGTTTTTACAATCTAAGAGGAGCTAGTCTTTGTACTCTTATTACATACGCTGCACAAATAGCATATGATCTCTGGCCCACCACAAACCTGAATGCTTATGATTTTCTTTGTGTTTTTCTTCATTTCTAGGACAAGATGTTGATAAATATAAAGAGCATCTTATGGATGTGCTCTACCTTAATAGCAGCCCATGCGCTACATAAAGGTGAGTGTGATAATTTCTTTGGTGCTTAGTGAAATAAAAATTTAAGTATCAGGGCATGGAATGGCAATATGGTGTCACTAAAATAATTTTTTATCTGTTCATTGTCTTATAGTGCTGAACACTTTCAGCTAAAATATTTTTTATTTAATAAATGGTTTTCAATCAATCAATCAAAATGAAATAATGAACAGGATGCTAAAGAGGCAAGTAGGTTTTCAGTAAATTCCCCGATTACTTTCAGGCTGCAAAAAGGCTCATATATGGCACTGGGCATTTATTTAAAATCCATCTTCTTCAATATACTCAAGGACTTTCCTGTAAAGAAAAGAAAGCCTATCAAACCCTCAGGAGGCTAGAGTACAAGAAGAGTCAAAAAGACAAAGAACAGGCTAAGAGCCAAGTTTTTACCCACACCTATATTTCTTTGCTTTGCTTTGCTTCACTTTTCTCAAAGTAACTGGGTAAGTGCACATGCACGGTTCTTTCTCAGCTTTAAATTATATATCTGCCTAATGAAGGTTCTATAATTCCAAATTCCTGGACCATATTCCATGAGGTAAGATACTGCCCTGAATTTCAATGATCTGTTCCTCTCTAGACTCAGCCTCCACTTCTTTCTCACCCTTACTCTATACTTCAGACTTTCTGAACTAATTTGCAATTCCACACATAGACTTCAATATTCCTTGGTTTTCTACTTGTAATTCCTGCTTGGCAGTCCCTTCTCCTGTTCTCTACAGTTCCTCTTTAATTCACTCTTGAAGACGCAAAACTTAAGTATCATTTCATTTATCCATCCATTCCCCTATCCATTCATTTATCTACTCACTAACAATATTGTTTGAGTACCTTCTATATGTCAGGTTACATTATGGGTGCCCAGGGATATACCAGTGGACAAGCCATACATTGTCCTAGATTTCATTAAACTCAATCTCCTACTTACATGATGCAAGCAATAAACTAGTAAACTAACAGTCCAAGTACTTTCAGGTTGATGAAAATAAAACTGAGTGATATAATAAAGAATGGCCCAGGTCAGGGGAAGGTGGGAAGACCTCTTTGAATAAGTAACATTTAAACCAAGATGTGAATGACCAAGATGGCTGTCAGAGTTTAGACTCCACCAATCTGTGAACAGCCCAGGTGGTGTCTTCTTCATTGTTTTCAGGAAGTAAAGTGAAGGTCACAGACAGGGAAGGATAATATCCTCCAGTGACAACAGAGAACACAGAAGGGAAATATGGAAAATGGAGTTGGTTTAGATGGGTAGTAACAGAAGGGGAATAATAGAGAGAAGAGTGGGAGAACCTTGAGGGACTCTTAAAACAGATTTCAGACTTTCTGCTTAAAAGAACTCACACAAACAATAGGGGGGAAAAAAACACAATATAGCTCCTTGGCAGTATTTTAAAATAGTAATAGTAGGTAGTGATACTGAATAATTTCTCCATGTCAGGCCTTCTTCTGAATATTTTGCCTAATTTATTGAATCTCAACTCTTCAATGAGACAGATGCGATGCTTCTCTTCTCCCTATTTGGCAGATGAGGAAAGTGTACCATTAAAAGCTTTGGAGGCATAGCTATAGAAGATTAGTCATGGAGGCTGGAGTTGAACCCAGGCAGTCAGGCTCCATAGTCCATGCTCTTAACCACTGTATGATACTTTATGCCAAGAATCAAGTTCTTTGTAAATCTGTGATCATGATTAAGAGATGTAATTGGTTGGGGGCTGATTTCAGAAGAGCTTAAGTTTTTCATATGATGGGTAAAAATTGAAATATAAGATTCATATAAATCAGATTTGCCAAGTTCATAGTGGGATACACTGCAGTAACTTGTTATGAGTCAACACAAGTATTTTCATCTTAAGCCTTTTTCTGTTTATTCCTAGGCACTCAAAAGATCAATAACTAGTAACATTAATGAATACCTTGTCCCCTGGTTATTGGCTTTATTTTAATGCATGAAGAGCTCTGCATTTTAACAATACCTATTATATTGATTATCTAGTGTTGACTTGGTTGTTTGGATATTCCTCTAATATAAGTGAATGAGTGATGCACAGTTATGAGTAAATGAATGAACAAGAGAGTGATAATTTATCATGTGAGAGAGTAATAAATTCCCATATTCTCAATCTGACATTTATTTGTCCAAGGGATGTGTATGTGTGTGTGTGTGTGTTTGGTCAAATTGTGTAGATGGAATTTACATCATTCTCCACACAATTTAGTGACAGAGAATGAAAGATAATTGATTATTCAGAGTTTTATCCCTTACTCTACTCATTTTGACCGCAAACTATCCAGTGGAAACAGTGAACTTTTTGTTAACATTCATTTTTATTACTTGCATTGTTCACAATTGCAGACTAGTTCTTGCAGGTAGCATTTTTTAAAAAACATGCATGATCTATAAACATTATCTTCTGAACTACTAAATTTCTTCCTTAAAATATTTAAATTCAGTGAACTTAGTTCTTGTGACCCATGCATTAAGACTCAAGATTTTATACACAAAAGACTTGACCACACAGCTTCTTATTAATCCTGTTGTTAAGACTGAATTCTACATGAATATATATTTATATCCAACCGAAGCTTTTAATTTTCTTGTATCTATAAACATCTAGCACAATAAATAACCCTTGGGAAATTTGCCTTTTGACATCATTTTGTTCCAATATATTTTTTTCATAACAGCACAGTTATTGAGCAATGCTCTGAGTTTCAAAAGCCACCCAACTGGATAGATTGGACTGAATCTTGTTTCTGCCTTTACACATCTAAAATTATGAAAAGAATTATAATTTAGTAATACATATTATGGGATTGGACGTTAGTTTATCTTAAGCTCATTTTTAAGGAGATGATAAAGAATCTCATCATTTTTATCATAATTGAGGTTGATGGTAAAGCTGTTTATGCTGCATTAAAAGAGCAATACTTTGTTCATGGTGCAGTTAATCATCTAAATAATTCTCCAGGAAGGAAGAAGAGATTTCCTAGGACATATGATAAATGTAAATTAGGAGAATTTAGATCACAGAATTCTCACCCCTTCCCTTCTCAGAACCCCTATTCTTGGCAAACAAAACAAAACAAAACAAACTTTGTTTTCATTTCCCTAATGGGGCCCAAATTAAAGGATTATGAATCAGGTAGGGAGCACCCTGTGGAGTTTATAGATTTATTTAAAAGATCATGAAATTACTAACAGCTGTCAGTGTAGATAGCAATTAAAGAAATAGGATGGGATAGAAATAGAATGGGTCTAGACTTTGCAAAGGAACTAGGGACAGGGGAAGAAACCAATAAATACCAAAGCTGAAAGATGCCTTGATTAGTTTTGAGGAGACATGCCTTCTCACCCAGGTCTGTCACCAGGCAGCTGGGAGGTTGAATGTCACTTCCTCTCAGGGGAGAATCCTTAGTAAGGGATTGGACTAGCTTCACTCTGAGGGTCAGCTTTATGTAAGAGAATCTATTTTGTAAGCCAAGGATTAAACAGAATGGAATTGTTCCCTTGATATTATACTCCAAGAAGAGGATGATCTTAATAACTTAGTGCAGTTAATAGTATACTTTATTTTATTTTTATTTAATTTTAAGTGCCTTCAATCCTGTTTTGGGACAGGTTATATATAGATTAGTAAGATGATAAACAAGTGCATGACAGCAATAACCATAATAAATGAGAAATATGTAAGAGATTTCTGTCAGAAATACTATATATACAATACTGTATTGATTATTTTAGATTTATTTGTATCATATGAAAGGTTTTATAGACCAGTCTTTTTGAAGTTAAATATCAGTCTTTAACAATAGAGATGATTTTTTTCTTAAACTCCACAGTATCTCCTTATCGTCCTGCAATTTTCAAAATAACTTATAGCCCACTGAATCCTCAGTGCATGTTGACAGCTAAATAATTTCCAATGAATGGCTATATTCAGATGTGTGTTACCGATACCTTGACTACTAATACACTAATTGTTAGACACACATCACTTTAATTAGGAATTATTATTTCACTCCATCTGCAGGCTACTATTGTTCATCATATTTTCATGAAGATTGCTTATGTGTCAACATAATTTCTATTGTTTTGGGGTTGTTTTTAAAGATTTTATTTATTTATTCATGAGAGACACACAGAGAGAGGGACAGAGACACAGGCAAAGGGAGAAGCAGGCTCCCTGGAGGGACCCCAACGTGGGACTCGATCCCAGGACTCCAGGCTCATGCCCTGGGCCACAGGCAGATGCTCAACAGCTGAGCCACCCAGGCATCCCCGTAATTTCTATTGTTATTGCCAACACATTATCTAGCCAATTAGCAGGAACTGGAAAATGGGGAGGAAAGAAGAGAAAGAGGGATGGATTCCTGTAAAAAACCATTTCTTTTACATGTGATAGTGTTAAATTGCAGTCGAGGTGTTCATTCTCATTAAAAGTTTAGGGCTTAAACAGAAGGACATTGTTCAGATTAATACTTCAGGTGGGTTAGGTGAACAGACCAAAATTCCACCCCCCAGGATACAACTGAGGGTCAGTGTTTCACTGCAAAGTGTTTGCAGCTGGGTTTGTCATTATGATGAAAGCCTTTGGTTCAAACACTGAACCAAATGAAGGTTCTTCAACTGTTAGACTTCCTCCTGCTTCAGTCTACTGAGGTACTTTTTAAAATTTTCACTTCCTGTTTGCATTTTATTTTCATTTGCTCTAAGGTAATATGGCAGTTATCTTAAATGATTTTCCTCTCCTGACCCCATAGATGTAAATTTGTCCTTCAACTGCTCTTCCTAACATTGGTCCAGTCTTTCAAATCTGCATTACTGATTCTAGTCTCCTTTTGCCCTTGATCGCTTGCCTCCCTATATATGCCTTATTCTATCGCTTGTTTTTTTCTGTTGAACACTAAGTTACAAATACTTCAAAGTAAATGCCATATTTTTAGTACATAAAAATTGACCATTATCAATCCCTGTCTTCATTGTAAAACGTTCGTAAAATCGTATACTATTCTTGGGACATCTGGGTGGCTCAGCGGTTGAGTGTCTGATTCTAGCCCAGAGTGTGATTCCGGATTCTCGGGATCAAGTCCCACATTGGGCTCCCTGCATGGAGCCCTCTTCTCCCTCTACCTGTGTCTCTGCCTCTCTCTGTGTGTGTCTCTCATGAATGAATAAATAAAATATTTTTTAAAAATTGTGTACTATTCTTTGTATATATAATCATTCTAATTATCTCACATATTGAAGATGCAACCAAAGGAAGGTAAGGTTTCTGATCCATTCACTTATTGAATAGACTCAGTTGAGGTTAAGGACTGATAATTTGGTATTTTTTCTTTCTTCTAGCCAAAGTGGAAAAAAGCCCACCTGTTAAGGGCTCCCTGTCTGGAAAAGTCAACCTACCTTGCCATTTTTCCACTATGCCTACCTTACCGCCCAGTTACAACACCTCCAGCGAATTTCTCAGAATCAAATGGTCTAAGATTGAATTGGACAAGAATGGAAAGGATTTGAAGGAGACTACCGTCCTTGTAGCCCAAAATGGGAATGTCAAGATTGGTCAGGGCTATCAAGGAAGGGTGTCCGTGCCTACACATGCTGAGGTGGTGGGTGATGCCTCCCTCACCATGGTCAAACTGCGTGCCAGTGACGCGGGCCAGTACCGCTGCGACGTCATGTACGGGATTGAAGACACACAAGACACGGTATCGTTGGCGGTGGACGGTAAGGCTTTCCAAACTGTGACAGTAGTGTAACATGACGCCTGGTCCAGAAGTGTTGTGAAACAGCACCCGAAGTAACTGTAGTTCACACTTAGACAAGTGCAAGAAACAGTCGTTTCAACAGTTCGTGCCTTTCACCAGACATGAGCTGTTATTTCTTCAAGGGTCAAGGAAGGTGACCTTTTGGCACAGCAATGTCACTGATTCAATACAGTGAAGTGCAGTATCATGGAAATGATGACTACCTCAAGCCATGAGAAATAGTTCAGGAATTATTACTTCATTATTGAGACCTGTCAGTGATCATTTTTGATACCATGAAGGCTGATCGACAGTTTAATATTTACAGTGTGTGTGTATGCACATATACACACACACACACCCTTTTCTTCTTTTTTTCTCACTGTCCTAGCGTGATTATAAAAATCTTTGAGTTTGTTTTTTAAGAAATATAAATTGGAGAATTAAGGTGCCTAACAAGTATCATGGTGCGTATCACAGTGCCTTAGAAAGGCCAGGACTTGATAAACATTCGAATTGGATCAAAATAAAACTCAGTGAAAATTTTTTTAAAGGTCAATACACTAGCTGTTATATATTAAGTCTTGCGATGAGGCATTTTCATTTTAGCCCTCTTTCAGTGGTGGTTTATATGTCATTTGAATTTAAGTTAGGAAACAAAGCAAAGAAAAATCGCTTTAATTGGGTACACACATAATACCATAGCTCTTGGAAACAGAATATTTTGGCAAGTTATTAAGCACAATTCTAATACCCAGACATGATGAAACAGATTTTTCTTCCATCCCTCCATTCCCTATAAAATATTTACCTTTCAGAAATATATACAAAGGGTTTTATTAAAACTTTCTTGTGTAGCCAAAAGGAAATACTTTGAATTTCAGATGCAATGAATTAATTTTCTGTACATCCTTTTATGTTCAGATTCTGTTACTCTCTCCTACCAATCTGTTTTTATGTTGTCCATGCATTCACTAAGTAACCTGGGCTTTTCATTCTTTTAGCGTTTTTTATTATTTATCTTAGCCTAGGATTGTTTTGCTCTACTGATGTTCTCCTATTTCTCTTTGTGTGTGTGTGTTTCTATGTGTGTGTGTTATATTTATATCTTGTATAAGCATATAGATTATTAATGAATTATAAATAAATATATATATAGTAGTGGTAGGTACTCACTATGTATAAATTTATATTTATGTTTTTAAAATCCCAAAAGGAGTTTAACAACTTCTTACTATTTTCATCGTTAAAGAATTAGCAGTGGATTTGCCCCTTGCCCCTCTGAAACAATGAAAATCCTCTACTTAATCTCCTTAGCCCCATGAGGTCTTCAAATTATCCCAACAATTGCAGATACTTACACCCGCTGATACGCCCTGCCCTGCTCTTGGAGGCCCTCTTATGCCCCCTTACTGCCAGTCTTCAGTGCACAGGGAAGATTTTTAATTACCAAGAGGACCATTTGAAGCTTTGATCGACATAAGACTAATTTAAAACCATTCAAATTCTTGCTAATCCTTAGAGATCATCATAAACTACCTCATACTTACCAGATAGCACGATATATACTTCCTGACAGTTTTAACGTAGTTCTGTAGAGGTACAAATTTTCTGAAAGGCGTTCGATGAATTTTCCATTGCAATATCAGAAATGGGAAAGTTAATGTTAATTATCAGTACATCTACTTGGTGCCTGTGCTGGTCTTCTTGTGTTGACACTTTTCAGAAGTGCTCATCTACAACATGGCTAGCCTGACCCCTGTAGTTATTTTATTAGCATATACCTGTCTTTGGGAGGAGATAATGGGCATGTGGAAGACAGTCTCGTCTGGCTGTGGGATATAGATTGTCGTCAACCTCATGGAATTATTAAGAATAAAATGAGAGTGGGAGGTATCTTGGAAACCAAAGTTCATTCTGGATAACAACAACAACAACAAAAAAGTGGTCATAGACAATCTTTTTTTTTTTTAAATTTGTTTGTTTATGAGAGACAGAATGCATGCAAGTGAGGGGAGAGACGGAGGGAGAAGGAGAGAAGCCCAAGCACTAAGCATGGAACCCGGAGTGGGACTCCATCTCACCATCCTGGGATTATGACCTGACCCCAAATCAAGAGTCAGAATCCTAACCCAGGTGCCCTTGTGATAAGACTCTTTTATTTATTTATTTATTTATTTATTTATTTATTTATTTATTTATTTTTTAAGACTCTTAATAAAATCTTAATGCGGGATGCCTGGGTGGCTCAGCGGTTGAGCATCTGCCTTTGGCTCAGGGTGTGATCCTGGAGTCCCGGGATCGAGTCCCACATCAGGCTCCCTGCATGGAGCCTGCTTCTCTCTCTGCCTATGTCTCTGCCTGTCTCTCATGAATAAATAAATAAAATCTTAAAGAAAAAAAAATCTCAATCATAAGACCCAGTTGCCCCAATTTCTATTTCTTAGGGACTTCCCAGGCACTTTACCTTGACTTATTTTGTAGTGTTATAAAAATGAGTCATCATGTTTTCTCCAATTAAAAATGGAGGTGCTCTTGTTGAAGTTGGGGGAGGGGACCAACCCCCCTACCATCCTTCCCTCAGCCCATTGACATTTCCCTGAACCACAGAGCACAGTTCAAGAACCACTAGATTATGCAAATCCTAACATACAGTAAAGTGGAATTTGAGACAAGTGCCAAGATGCCTAGCTTCAACTCAGGAGAGTCTCGGGAACTTTATTTCAGGCCTTCTTCAGGACAAAAATTGATGGTATATTTTATCTGTCTTAGTGAAAGCCCTCAGTTATGCTAGTCAGACTGGTGAATAAGTAACTACTAGCCTATCCAACATTTTTAAAGCCTTTACATAATTTGACTTTCATATCAGATAACATAAGCAACATTTGTTACACTTTATGATGGAGGGAGATTAACAAATTAGGGATTGGAACAAGCCTTCTCACTCATACATAGGCCATTGTCTTTTCCATCTTTTCCATTGTTTTTGGAAGTAGATATCTTCATGTTTTATGTTTGGAGGAAGTGGCATAGGTGAATGTTCCATGTACTTCTATTGAGTCAGCCTCGGGGTGACTCAATAGAAGGTGAGTCACCTCAATAGGTGCCCATGAAGTAGGGCAAATTGATCTTGTGGCTGTCTTAACTCTTTGTGTCTCCTGCAGCACCGACTCCCTTTAGTTGTCCAGTGTTCTCATGGTAGTGTGAATACTACCTGTGATCAGAACAAGCTGTCCACCACTTGGGATTTAATGGCTTAAGTCTTTTTCTTAGATTGTTTTCATGAGAACAGAAAATTCCTGGCTAGAAAACTTTCTAATGGAACAGAATGGGACACCTGGGTGAACGGCTTTTCTGGGGCTCCTCACATCCCCATAATTTTGTGTAATGCTTCATCAAGTGAAAATAAAGAATCACCATGGTGTTACTACCATGTGAGTGATTAATTTGATATATTGCTCCGTAGGAAACTTTGCAAAGTATGGTGGGATATTTGAACATGCCCATGATTGTTCACTGCTCTTTGCAGGGGTTGTGTTTCACTACAGAGCGGCAACCAGCAGGTATACACTGAATTTTGAGGCTGCACAGAAGGCTTGTTTGGATATTGGAGCAGTCATAGCAACCCCAGAGCAGCTCTATGCTGCCTACGAAGATGGATTTGAGCAGTGTGATGCAGGCTGGCTGTCTGATCAGACCGTCAGGTGAGAGGTCTGGGGGCCACAGGCTGTCAATTTATTAATTTGAGAGTAAGAATAAAGTGCTACTTAATAGTCCTTTATTTCCCCAGATATCCCATCCGGGCTCCCCGAGTAGGCTGTTACGGAGATATGATGGGGAAGGAAGGAGTCAGGACCTACGGATTCCGTTCGCCTCATGAGACTTACGACGTGTACTGCTACGTGGACCACCTGGATGGTACGATGTTTACATTTCTCAAGCTTCATTCGAACTAAGAAAATTGAAGAAAGACTGGAAACACGTAGGAGTTGAGCAAGTTTTCATGCTTGTTTGGATTCCAGACAAGAGCATTTAGTCTAAATGACCGTATGATTGTGGTGAAATAAGCTTAAATTAAAGTGGAAAGAGAAGGAGGAGTGTGCAAATGGTTATGCAGGTTAGAAATGTCTTCAGTTAATGGCAGGTTTTCTCTCAGGCATGCTGCTGTTGGACTGTTTCCAATACGCTTTTAGAGCATTAAGAATAGAAAGCTGTAAGGGTGGTACCTATTCTTGTGAGAACTTCAGGTAAAATCCTGTGATGACAAACCACTGTGCATCCTAGTGCTGATAAACACCCTGAAGCTCAACTAAATAGCCTCAACTAGCCCAGGAGGGAGTCTCAGGTTTTACTTCTTCTCCTGTTAACTTTGCTACGCTAGCATTCAGAGCATTCATTCGTTCATTCTTTCATTCAAGAAATCACCGACTGGATGCTTGGTACTCTGCTACTTGTTAGGGATGTGAAGCCAGATAAGATGCTTCGAGCCTGATTGATTTTGGCACTGTCATTTCTCACTTGGCTTGAGTAAGAGGCTCTAAAGACAAGTATGAGTTCAAGAAGTGGCATCAAAGGGACACGATGCAGTTTTATTATAGACACATGAAACAGAAGTGTCTGGGGGTTTTGAACTGGAGTGTCATTTCTATTAGCAGGCAGCTTAAAGTCTAAATATATAAAGAGGAGTATTGAATTGAATTCTATTTTCAGTTTTGGCTCGGTACATAGTGGAAGGATAATCTCAATTTTCTTATGTGTAAAATAAAAAGGTTAGATTAGATAATTTCCACAGTCCCTTTCAACATTAAAATTCTATGATTCTGTGAATTGAATAACAACCTCAGAGACTAAAAACTACAAACTAAGCAGCTTATATTTTCCTAATGCCCTGATTAAATTTGAATAAGAAGGCTGGCTTACCAGAGGGCTCCCTAAGTGTGGTTCCCTAACGTCTTAACATTCTTATTATAACTATCCTTTAGCACTGTAAATGTATTTTTTAAATTAGAATCTCAGATAATAATCATTTCCATTTTTGTACAAAGGGAAAATATACAAAATCCAACCTATGATATATATGTGATACATATATATATAGGATTTTGAATATAAAATATACGTATACATACAGAATTTGAATGTTTTTGTTTGGGTGCATAAAAGTTGAAAGAGAAAGAAGAATCAGTATAAATACTAATTGAAGCACACTGAAATTTCTGGTGAGCAGAGTAACAAGGCTTTATTAGTTTTATAGAAGGAATTTGACAGTTCTGAAGGATATTCAGTATGTTTACAGTGACATTATTCTGGAAATGTTTTCTTCCTTGTTTTTTGTCCCTTGGAATAATTTGCAAATCTTTGGATACTGATTTTTTTCTCTGTTGACCTGAAATTGGACTGATGTTGTTGAAGAGATTAAAGAGGCCCTTATGACTGGGGATATATGAGGAAGATCGCAAGATCTTGTAAAGGTCTCTCTCCTTCCTTTACTGAAGCATGCCTCTCTTGGAAGTAAAGACCATTGGCTAAACTTTGAATTGATACAAATTCTTGGGGAAAGTTGACTAAATAAAGTTGCATCTGATGTTTCAATTGCCACATTGATACCAGATTATTTGAAATTAAGCCAGATTTCCTCATAAAGCAGCTTTATTACCATATTCATGGGTATCGTAATTATCACCTATATTTTATTGTTTTTGACAGCCACGTGTGTGTGTGTGTGTGTGTGTGTGTGAGAGAGAGAGAGAGAGAGAGAGAGAGACAGTAAAAACTAGAGATATTGATGCATTAAGAATGCCTATGATGGAACACACAACCAGTTATGAACTAAGGTACAATAACATTAGATCAGAAGCCAAATGATTCCAGATGGTCTAATGAAGAAGTCAATTAAGTATAAAATGAAGCGTAGTTTACAAGATAATTAATTTTGTTTTAATTTAGTCATTTAAAATGGAAGATATTTAGTTGATGGAATATCAACCCTCTTTTTTTTCTTCTTCCTTGTTTTATAATGTCATATTCATTCTGAGGTATGAATTTCTTTATAAAACTCAAATAATTATACTCTATTAAATCCAGCTAGTTTAGGAGAGGAAAAAATGCTAATCTGGTTCTTGTTCTAAGATGACGATTATAGCACAGTTATACATATGAATATAGTATTCAGTTCTATTAAAAAAAACCTAGTAAATGTACAACAATTATATTAGCTATATCCACGAGCCAGGATTCCAGTATTAGCCTGTGTTCTTGGAAATGGTCTAGACATTGTGGTGGCTTATTAGCCATGTTTCAGTAACAGAACATTGTTACCAAGAAATTAATGGAATTAAGATTCTAAAATAGGAAATCTAAAAAGTAAGATAATATAATCACAAAATAATCCGTATTAGAAAGTTTAATCTGTGTTTCCTGGTGAGGTAGTTTTGGAAAGCATTAAGAGTGTTCCTTATTAGGAAATTTAATTTGGGTTCCCTGGAAACATAGGTTTGGAAAAGTTTGAAAGCATTTAGAATAGGGTTGAGATGATCATAGAATTCAGAAAATTGAGTCAAGGATTGGAGTTATTTTGGATTGGTAAGGACAATGCTGAGAGAGCAGTCTTGGGAGGCAGTTAAGATCCCCGTAATTAAGAACAGGAAGGATATCAACTGAATCCCAGCTCTGTCACTTACTAGTTGTGAGATCTGAGCAAGGCTTTACCTCTGTTTCAGTTTCTTCTTCTTTGAAATAGAGACAATTGAATACTTATTTTTTAATCATGGTATGAAGATGAAGTAAGTTAATGTATAAAGCTTTTATCACAGTGCTCAGAGTAGGTGCTCAGTAAATAATAGCTTATGGATAGACGAAAGGTTCTTTATTTCTACTGAATTCATAAAAAGAAGAAATGACTTAGTTGGGGTGACTGTGTGACGGGCCCTGAGGGGGACACTTGACGGGATGAGCACTGGGTGATATGCTATATGTTGGCAAATTGAACTCCAATAAAAAAATAAAAAATAAATTTTAAAAAATGACTTAAAGTTGCAACCTTGTGAATTAGGTTCAATATAAGGAACATTTTTCTGACAATGAATACTGCAAAATGTAGAAATAATCCTGACAGACTGTAAAATTTCTTCTCTGGAATTTTCTTAAAACTTGAATTTTTCTGAGATGTTCTGATTGCAGTATTCTCTCAAGGTCTGAGTTTAGTACTTTGAAATATATAGAAAATAACTGGAAATGTCTTACTTCTTTTTCATGTCAAGGCATTTTGAATACCATAAATTGCTTGAATATTACTGAAGAATTAAAATTAATACAGTGGCAAAAACAGAATTCTTGTGTTATCCCTCCTAAATTGTTTAATCAGTTTATTATCTGATTAGAACATTATATTCTTGAGTAACAATGTTCAGGAATTAATCTGGTATCTGATTCCCCATAGGAGGTCATGCAAGTGGGAGATTTAAATAATCCTGGAAGTGCTTTGTGAATTAATGCATTTCTGTGCTAAAACCTGGCAATTTGATAGAAAGTACGTGTGTCATAGCAAAAAAAAAAAAAAAAGATATCCTAAATAAGTTAGATAAGAGAATGCTGGAAAGAAGGGAATACAATGTAAATATTTTGTCTAAAAACCCCACTCAAACATTTTAGGAATCTTCAGTTGTTTCTTTAATAAAACTAATAAATTGACCATTTGATTTCTTTATGGTAGCAGGTACTTGTAAGAAAACAGTTTCCTTTATAAAGGAGTTTAATCCTCCCTGAAGATGAATCATGGGGTGGTAGGTGAGGTCAGACTGCTTTCATTTTCACAGGTGACCTGCCTAGTTTCCTTGCAAATGAGTCCATACTTCCAGGCTCATCCCTAGACCTGACAAATGATCGATCTAGGAGCTCTGATATGGGCAATGTGGGGACTTACATCTCATCCTTCTATGGCCTGTATTTTCTCTGTATCCCTACCCTTTGGCTATTACTTCACCTGAAATAACCACTACCCTCCTATTCTGATTGCCTGGCTTTCACGTAAGGCTCCCAGCACTTTGATGTGTCTGTACTATGGGCTTTTTCCTTTTCATCTCCTATATTCTTCCTAAGTCCTAGTTGTCTTTCTCACCTTTACATCTCTGAACCTTGAATATATGACCTTAACCGCCCCCAAATGTTTGCTTAAGCCTCTCTCTCTCTCTCTTTCTCCCTTAAGACTTCGGCTTCTGGGAGGGAAGGAGTCATGTATATCCCCATGATGCTCTTGGCACATAGTAAGTGCTCCATAGATAGAGTTGAAGAAATGTGTGAATTACTGAATTAACCTCCAGACTAGAAGTGCCCACTCTAACTCACCTTGCTTTGCGCTTGCCCTCAGGATAACTTCACCTCTCTCCAGACTTAATCACCATTCTGCTTACTTCCCAGATTTTCATTACTCCAATTTCCTTATCAGTTTGTTTAATTTAAACTTGTTCCTTGTAGGTAAACCATAAGTCAAATGCCTTGTAGGAGGAATGGCGCACAAGTATACCCAAATAACGAATGAGTGAAAATGGACATGTTTCTAGTTTTGCATGGAATTCTCTTCTAAATGCCGTGCCCATGTTTCTAGTTTGTGAATTCTTTCTGTGTCTCACCTCAGGTTTTGATTCTCACAGATAATGCCTATGCCTTTAACACACCTTCAAGGGGCCCTGTTTTACAACCATCAAAGCGCTCAACTACTGTGTCCATGTTCTTCTCCTGCTCAACATCTTGTAGTAAATTTTCTTTAAGAGTTTTATTTATTCATGAGAGACAGAGAGAGAGACAGAGAGAGAGGCAGAGACAGAGACAGAGGGAAAAGCAGGCTCCATGCAGGGAGCCTGATGTGCGACTTGATCCCCGAACCCAGGATCACACCCTGAGCCGAAGGCATACACTCAACCACTGAGCCACTCAGGTGTCTCATCTTTTAGTGAATTTTTTATCATCTTTCTCCTCAAGCATAAACTCTGCGTGATCTTTGAAGCCCCTCAAACCTGGTTAGAGAGTAACCACTTCAACCTTGTTTCTGTCTTTCTAACATGATCCATGTACCAGCCCTCCACAGACCCTGTGCTTGCTCTTACCTGCAGTTCTGCTTTGGTCCTCTCAGAGAACATACACCCCCCCACCCCGCCCCAGCTTTCCAACACTGCTCATCCCTGTGCCTGGAGATTTACTGCTTTCAAGAGCCCATCTTTGGCTCTTCCAGCTCAAGCAGAGATTTCCTTACTCTGAACTCTCATTTTTCATAGAGATAGTTCCACATACTTGGTGTTTAACTGTCCTTTCCTTGCTTCATAGTCACCGAATACAAAATGTGATCTGTTTTGTTTTGCAAAACTTCTGTAACTGCTGGTAGAGATAAGGCCGTAGACATCTCTACCTCTCTCAATCGCAATGAAGGACCTATCCCATTAATACAATCCTAATAGTTACTCAAGAAATACTTGGTGGCAATTGCATTATTTCTTCAAACTTTGTCTCTTTTGGAATACAATTACCACTACCCTTCCCTTTCTGTAATATTTGAAAAAATGCTTCACTTTTTCACCAAATTTACTAAGAATCTATTTTTTTCCATCTTTATTGGATCACCATGATACTAATTTTTCTCTTTGAATTGCTCCTCTCACTCTTCCCCATGGTGTCTCTTAGAAAGAACTCCTTCCTAGAGATAGTTTTTTTTTCTCTTTTCCAGCTTCTCACAGTAATTTCCCTTTCCTGCCACCCTAGCTAATCATCCCTCTCTGGGATTGGTTCCTTTGTACCTATTCACAATTTACAGGTTAATTTTTATACTGCTTCTTCATGTCAAAATCCAGGATGATTCTATCACTTCCATGATTTGTGTAATACTTCTGTGTCCTCCTTGTGTCTGGCCTAGAACCAAAAAATAACCTTTCCTTTTTGCTATCATATGATCTCCTTTAGATATGCAAAACTAAAACTTTAGGTAAAGGCTCAGATGTCATTAAACAGGTCTTAAGCAGGGCTTGAAGGGTCAGGCCTTTTTTGGAGGCTCCGACTGGACAAAAATCAGATATCAAATCTAGAAACTCCATGATTTCGCTCCTGTAGATTCTCAGATTGACTTTTAATTTTAGTGGAATCTACAGTATATAACCTACAAAATACTTCACTGGCAGGAGTTATCTAAGAATTAGTGATACTGGTCTTATGTAGTTAAGAAGTCCCATGTCAGCTAGAAGAGCTTCCTGCTGGGTCCATGGATCAGCGGATGATTCAAATATTGATTCTAGATTATAGAACCTCTTCACTTTGGTTCACTTTGGTTTGGTGCCTTCTAGAAGATGCTAAGAACTTCTCATTTATTCTCCACAGAACTGCTGGAACTACAGATCATAGCTGTGGCTGTGGCTTCTTATGTAGGCTTTGGAAATTAACAGTTTCAGGGACCTGAAACTGTACTTGGAAGATATTCGGGTGTAAGTGTTAGAGCAGCGTAGCTAAGAGTCAGTGAGGAAAGCCACCAGCATGGCACAATGGCAGCACCTCTGAAAATGATGTTCTCATTCAATCCAATGATTTTCATAGATTGATCATGAAGCAGCTCCACGGGTAAGATAAGGAAGGAAACTATTTATTGTTTGGTTGTATTATTGTTTAACTTAATCCTCATGAAAACCTTGTCAAGTATTTCTTTTTCTTTTTCTTTTTTTTTAACCCTGCTTTTTGCCATAAGGAAAGGCTACATAATTGGATATGTGCTTTTTCCTATTCCACTGCAGTAAACTCCTGTGGCCACCATGGATTTCCCACCAAAGCAACAGATAGTCTTACCAGCCAGGAAGAGAGAAAGTGCTCTCCAGGCTCCCCCAAATCTCTGATTTCTCACATAAGAATATCTTAATTCTTATCTGAGTAATGATTGCGTTGTAATGATTAAAATTGCTGGGTTAAATGGTAACTCTATTTTTTAACTTTTTCAGGAGCTGCTAGCCTATTTTCCAATGTGGCCACACCATTTTAAATTCTGACCTGCACTCTCTTAGGATCTGATTCTTTCGCTTTTTTTGCCAACACTTGTTTTTTATCTGAGTTTTGATTATAGCCATCCTAGTGGGTATGCAATGATATCTCATTGTGGTTTTAATTTGTATTTCTTTCATGGTTTATGATGTTAAGCAACTTTTTATGTGCTTATTGGCCATTTATA
This sequence comes from Canis lupus dingo, assembly GCF_003254725.2. Taxonomy (NCBI): domain Eukaryota; kingdom Metazoa; phylum Chordata; class Mammalia; order Carnivora; family Canidae; genus Canis; species Canis lupus. The sequence goes on along the minus strand of NC_064245.1, from coordinate 24,121,252 downwards.
TATTTTCTGGAGAAATGTTTATTCAGTGTGGCTACAAGATGAATAAGTCATGGGGATGTAACATACTGCATGGAAACCATAGTTAATAATATTATATTGCATATCTGAAAGTTGCTAAGAGAGTAAATATTAAAAGTTCTCATCATAAGAAAATATATCTGTAACTATGTATGGTGATGGATATTAACTAGACTTAGTGTGGTGGTCATTTTGCAATATATACAAATATCGAATCATTATGTTGTATACCTAAAATGAATATTATGTATGCCCCTTAAACTTCAATTTAAAAAATAATGAAATCTTGGGGCACCTGGGTAGCTCAGTCAGTTTCTGACTTTTTAAAAAATATTTTATTATTTATTTATTTATTCATGAGAGACACAGAGAGAGGCAGAGACCCAGGCAGAGGGAGAAGCAGGCTCCATGCAGGGAGCCCGATGGGGGACTTGATCCAGGTTCCCCAGGACCACGCCCCGGGCCAAAGGCAGAGCCAAACCGCTGAGCCACCCGGGCTGTCCTAGTGTCTGCTTTTGGCTCAGGTCATGATCTCAAGGTCCTGGAATTGAGCCTCATGTCGAATGAATTCCCTGCTTAGTGGAGAGCCTGCTGTTCTGTCTCCCCACCCCCCGCTTGTGCACCCTCTCTCTCTATCTCAAATAAATAAATAAAATAAAATAAATAAAATTTTTTTTTAAAAGAAAGAAATGTCTATTCAGAACCTTTGCCCATTTTTAACTGGGCAACTCAATTTTGTTGTTGAGTGGAAGGAGTTCTTTATATATTCTAGATTTTAAAGTGTCTTTTCAGAAGATTTGTACATATTTTTTTTTCATTTCATGAGTTGTCTTTATTACTTTCACAGTAGGGTCCTTTGACATACAATTTTTAAAAACTTTAATGAAGTCTAGTTTTTATTTGTTCTTTGGTTGTTTGTGCTTTTGGTGTCATATCTAAGAAAACACTGCCAAATCCCCAGTCATGAAGGCCTGCTTCTGTGTTTTCTTCTACAAGTTTTATAAGTTTTAAGTTTTACTTTTATTTTGATTTTGAGTTAATTTTTGTATGTGGTATGAGGTAAGAGTCCAAATTCATTCCTTTGCATATATATCCAGTTGTCCCAGCATCACTGTTGAAAAGACTATTCTTTCCCCCATTTAATGGCCATGGCACCTTTTTGAGAATCAACTGATCATAGATATATGGGTTTGTTTCTGGACTCTCCATTCTATTCCATTAATCTATGTGTCTGTACTTTATGTCAGTACCACATTGTCTTGATTACTGTTGCTTTGCAGTAAATTTGAAATTGGGAAGTATAAGACCTCTGTGTTCTTTTTCAAAATTATTTTAGTTATTCTGGGTCCTTTGAGTTCTCATATGAATTTTAGGATCAGCTTATCGATCTCTACAAAGAAGCCAGCTGGGATTCTGATAAGGATTGCATCGAATCTCTAGATAAATTTGTGGCATATTGCCATCTTAACCATATTCAATCTTCTGATCCATGAATATGGGATGTTTTTCCATTTCTTAAGACCTTCTTTAATTTCTCTCAGTGTTTTATAGCTTTTAGAGTATAAGTTTTGCAGTACTTTTGTCAAATTTCATCCTAAATATTTTGTTCTTTTTGATGCAAATCAAAATGGAAGGTTTTTTAAAATTTCTTTTTCTGATTAGTTGTGGGAAGTGTGTGGAAAGGCAATTGATTTTTATATGTTGGTCTTGTGTGTTCTGCAACTCTGCTGAACTTGTTTATTAGTTCTAATAGCTTTTTAATGGCATCCTTAGGATTTTCTATATATAGTCCCTTGCATTTATAATCTTACTGTACGTAAGTAGACTTGTCCTGACATATGCCCCTTGAGACATGTGATAGTCATTTGCTGTAAGGTTTTGATGTCAAGATCTCTTAGAGTTCTGAATTGAAAATGCTTCTTTGTAAGTACAGTGGCCATTTACCTTTCAGCTGTGAAAAGTAAAAAGAAAAAAAAAAAGCTAAACTAGGCTGATCGTCCTGTGTTGACCTGCAGCCATACTGTGCCTGTCAAATCAAATAACACGTTCAATCTCATATATTTTGAAGACTCAGACACCCAGAAATTTTTTAGAGCCTCCTTCTCACTCTAATTAAAGTCTTACTGCTCTGTCAGTGGGAAAGAATGAGATCTGACACCCTGAAAAACCATTAAATATATTTAAATTTTAGTGGGGCTTCCTGTTGCTGAAGCCTTTCAAATCAACATACAGGAGATCTTATATAATAACATACTGACAATCCTGTGGATTCCTTTTCTCATGCATTGTTATCTGACTTAGAGCATGTTAACGGACTATCAGAGCCAACTGATGACAGGTCTTTACTAATTAATTAGAAGTTAAAAATGCAAAGTTCTATCTATGCTACAAGCCACATCATGCTTCTCCTTCAGCCTAAGACAAGTAAGAAATCTGAAAAGTGCTGATCTCTCTTACCAATCTCATTACCCCTAAATTGGAAACAATGCCAGCCTAGCTCTAGAGATGAAGTGAAGTTACGTTGGCGGCCCCTGAGGCTTTCTAGTCCCCAGGAACAGAAGGCTGGCCTCTGTGCGGGTTAAAGGATCAAATCTTAGGGGAACTGACATGCTTTTGAATTATCTTCAAATATCGGCCCTCAAAAGATTATATAGCAGCGTATGTTAGCTGTTAATCAAACATGTACAGCTGATGGATTTTGTGATCCAGAGTATAATGAGCATTAGTCTTCGATGCTTTGATCGTGTGTGTATATAGACACAGTCAAAAAAAAAAAAGAGCAAGAGTGAAAGAGTGAGAGAAGACAAGAGAGACAGAGAGAGAGGGGGAGAAAGAAAAAAAAAAGAAACCTCCTTTGAAACTTTAAAGTTTAAAACTTCAAAGCTAATAATAATTATGCTGAATTGCTTTTATCACCAGGCTACTTGCCATAAGTGGTTTTATTATATCAGCATTTAGAAGCTCATTTTACGTGACTACTTCCAGCTCGTACACTCTAGCTACTTTTACATAATTTATTGCTTATTTAAACTTACATAGCAAGGAAATGTAGTCACATTTATACATCTTGAACTTCCTTAAAGTGAAAGAAAATCAGAGAATTCTTTTTTCCAAATGGGTAAAGGGAATCATCATTAGTTTAGAACTTATTTTCAGACCAGACAGTTCATTATAGAAGGGTTATGAGGACAAATAAACATTAAAAACAACAACAACAACAAGCACTTAACAGACTGCCCAGCAAATATACTCAGCAAGAAAACAATGGTGGGATCCCAGCTTTGGCCACCTGTCCGCTGAGTCCAGGAGAGGTTGCAATAATTATGTATGACCCACTCCTGCCAATTCCCCCTTTCTCCTTGGTGTTTACAGGGAATTGTCGGCAGGAGAGGAAGATCTTATCCTAGCTTTGCCCTAGAACTAAGCTCCTTAATAATTGTGTCAAGTTACTCCTGGCTATAAACTCCAGCTTTTGAACAGTGTGGGTCATTTTTAATGTTTGATTTGTTTTCATCATTGCTCGCCTTTTCAGTATGTGTCATTTTTTTTAGTCTGCCAAGAAGCCACTTTTCCATTTAGCAATCAGAAGTGTGGAAAAAAAAGAACATGCATGGTCCAATTTTCAGGGAGTCTTGTAGCAGTTAGTTGTCAGATTTAGTATTTTTTTTGTCAGTATTTTTTCCTAATATTTCTGATGATGTTAATTCCCATGATTAAGGTAAATTTAGTTTGTGGGATGTCACCAGCTATTAAAGTCTCGCCAGCAGTGTCTTCCAGTTTCTTCTAGGACATCCCTAGAAAGCTGAAACAAGAGGAATACCTCAAACCAACAACATTTAACTTGAGATTTTGGAAAAAAATATGCATTAAGATACTGTATATATGTTTTTCACAAGAATATGCAAGTTATCCTATGTGTGAAATCCTCTGTTCTGCATTACTACCTATCATGTGTGTACATATGTGAGCACGTATGTATACACCTCAACGAATTCTTACTTATGCTAACTTAAATTAACTTGGCCTTTTACGTTAAGTAATGTGTTGTTTTATACATGTGAATCATTTTCTGTATTTCTTTCCTGACATTTCATTTGTTTTCTTTAGAGAAAAAATTAAGTATTCTCTCATAGGTAGATAACATCTACAAACATGTTCCAAATCTATACTCTAGTTACAAATTAGATGATAAGTGTCTTATACATGTGGCTGCCCTGAAGAGGCTACTTCTAGAACTAAGACTCGACTCATCCTCATCGACTCATTGTCAACTTGTGAAAGTAATGTTTGCCTTCCAGGAAGGCAACTATCCAGTAAATCTGAAATACACGAAATGGCTCAGTTACAAGTATTCAGGGGTAGAAACACAACACAGCCTTGTCCTATGCTAATGAAATAGGCATTTTATCTCACAAAAGGTTTTGCTTTCTCTCCCTTTCTAAAGGCAGTACCGTGATTCAGAAGGAACTTTGATTACCTAACCTACATCAGAGGCAAGGAGGTACCTTTAGGATACCTTAGGGGCAGGAACTTACAAAACTTGACCAATGGAGACCTGTTGTAGAGAGAGAAACTAAGCAAATGCGCTGAGTTGCTTTGTTTGATTTCCTATGTTTGTTTTCTCTTTCTCTTGATTCTTTGGTGCCTGATTTGCCCTTGCTTCTGGACTTTAGACTCTAAAGTTTTGATGCATCCTCTTAGGATCATTCATTTTTGGACCAAGGCTGGAGCTACATTACTGTCACTGGCCCAGACTTCATAGCAGTCTCATTTCACTCCGCTGCGCTATAGTTTAGGACATACAATTTGACCTAGAAATAATTTCTGACTATGGTTTTAAAATTTGAAAGTAGGAATGCTTGGGTGGCTCAGCTGTGGAGCGTCTGCCTCTGGCTCAGGGTGTGATCCTGGGATCTGGGATCGAGTCCCACATCGGGCTCCCTGCCTGGAGCCTGCTTCTCCCTCTGTCTGTGTCTCTGGCTCTCTCTCTCTCTCTGTCTCTCATGAATAAATAAATAAATAAATAAATAGTGGAAAAAAACTGAAAGTAGATCAGTGGAAACATTGAAAATCTTAACATCTTGACTGCTTTCTCATTGTGAAAGTGGAGAGTGTTTAGCTTAAAATCTGCATTTTTTTTTCCTGTGGGATAAGCTTTTATTCTATGGGAAAGCTTTGTGTCTACAATTTTTTATTGAGGAGAAAGCCTGTTTTTATCTGTTGTTGTTTGGTTTACTTTTTTCAAAAAGATCTTATTTTAAGAGATGGACTTCTTGGGACGCCTGGGTGGCTCAGCAGTTGAGCCTCTGCCTTTGGCTCGGCGTGATCTGGGATCCGGGATCAAGTCTCATATCAGGCTCCCTGTAGGGAGCCTACTTCTGCCTATGCCAATGTCTCTGCCTCTCTCTCTGTGTGTGTCTCATGAATAAATAAATAAAATCTTTTAAAAAAGAAATGAACTTCTTCCGTGGTCAGCTTAAATACCATCCTAGATGCTGCATCAAGGCTCTCTGCTTTTGCCAGTTCTCTGTGCTCACGGGCAGTCTTTGAGGCAACCCTGGGAGGCAATGGACTTCATAGGCCCTTTGCTTTGTACTCTAGTGTTTTGGCTCTTGTCTTGATGCTGTTTGGTTCCCTGGTCCACTTTGCTTCTATCTTAAGCAGGTTGACACGTAGGCAAGCAGAAACTTAATACTAAATTATACTTCCTATGGATACATTGAGTTTGGAAAACTATTCCATGAGACAGGTCCATGGACTATTAATTGTATTCTATGGGGAAAGGAGAGTTCTCTGGTCAAATGCTTTACAAATCATAACTCCAAGTGCAGTTGTCCATGGAATCTCTTTTCTGTAGAATACTATGGACATCTCAAGGATCACCAGTGTTCTGTAGAAGACATTTTTGGAAATTATGTTCTTTGAACTTGGACCATAAGTTAACAGTCTTTCTGATTCACATCTTCAACAATAAGCTTTTAATAATTAATTCTGATTTAAGCAATAGGTCACCTACATTTGTATTATGTTAGATAAAAGATATATAGTGTTAAAGGATTATCTAATTAAAACCAGGCATCTAATGGATAAAATAATACAAGACAAGAGGTCATAGATGTCTTAGGAATCCAAGACACTTAGTAATATAAGTTAGTTCAATTACTGCTGTGTGTACCTATTTTTTAAAAATATTTTATTTATTCATGAGAGAGAGAGAGAGAGAGAGGCAGAGACACAGGCAGAGGGAGAAGCAGGCTCCATGCAGGGAACCTGATGTGGGATTCGATCCCGGGCCCCCAGGATCAAACCCTGGGCTGAGGGAGGCGCTAAACCCCTGAGCCACCCAGGGATCCCCTGTGTGTTACCTATTGACTTACCTTTTCTATTTTCTGGCTTGGATATCAGTATAAACCTGATGCGAGGCTATTCTGGCGTATGTTAGAAAAGTATAAGATGTCCTGGCCTTGATATTTTGAGGTGGATACGTAGGAAGGGCAAAGTTTGGATGTTTAACTTCTCATTTTTGGTATGGATTGAATATTAATTGTAACAGCTTCGAGATACAGTAAGATAATTCTATACTGCGGGATGCTTTACTATATTATTAGATTTTATTATTAGATTTTTGAAGTGGGCAAAGTCATGTTCGTGTTAAACAATCATGATTTAGGAGGTCTTAGGTACTTTTTGGAACAGAGTTAAAATGAGTATTTTTCTTTTCTTTTCCTCATCTTGAAATAAAATGATTTGCCATATATAGCTTTATAAATAAATTATTTTGATTCTCGCCTTAAACTCAGTGCCAGTTAATATTTTTTAAATCTGAGTTGAATGAAGCCCAATGGTGATATCAATCTTCTTCAATTTTTTTTTTTTTTTTGCAGTTTGAAAAGTTCCTATATATAAAGGAAAATAGGTGGCCTTGGGGGACAATAGAGTTTAATCAAATAAGTAATATGATCATTTTATGGGTATTGGATAGCTGGATGTAAATTATATCCTCCAAAAAAATGAATTAAATAATTGACTGCAATGTAAAGTAAGATTTAACAAGAGTTTCTATATGAAAACTTTTATAAGTAGATCTTCATCGACTTTTTAAAAAAAATATTTTATTTATTTATTCATGAGAGACACAGAGAGAGAGGCAGAGACACACAGGTAGAGGGAGAAGCAGACTCCCTGTGGGGATCCCAGTGTGGGACACCATCACTGGGATCACTCCCCGAGCCCAAGGCAGACCCTCAACCGCTGAACCGCCCAGATGTCCCAATCTTCATCAATTTAATAATAATAATAATAATAATAATAATAATAAGGGAATTCCCTTTTTTAACCTACCAGCATCTTCTGAAACCATTCTTCAACACCCCAAACATGTTTGCTGTTTCAAAGAGGGAAACCAGTTACCCATGAAGCCATGCAGTCAGTCTTCTGCCTTAGCTCTTTGGCCACACTAGAAGTCCATTTCCCCCAACACACAGCCTGGCATCGCTGCCTGGAGCAGCAGACTTTTACTAGATCAATTATATGTCTCTTCCTGCCCTGGTTGGCTGATGGCTCTTCTTAGTGTAAAGGAACAGTAGTTTGGCCTCAGAGCTGAAGTACGTCACTAGGCAGGGAACTAAGGCAGCAGAAGGATCTTCCAGCTGTAATAACAAATGCAAGTGTTCCACCTTGGAGGGAAGCATCTTGGCCTGCTGCCCTCTTTCACACTTGCATTCCTTTGAAGTGACTGAGTCAGGAGGACACAGCCGCAGCCTCTCTCTCTGCCCCCCACCCCCACCCCGGTTGCCCTAAGCCACATCCACAGGTGAGATGGGTCGGCTGTCCGGCCAGCGGCTCCCCAAAGCTCTGCTGCAGCAGCTTCCTCCAGTGCACTGCCTGGGAAGGGAAGGATGGAAGAAAAAGAGCACCTGTTTCTTACCAGGAACTTGAAATGTCACTCACTTAGCTAGAATGTGTACTAAGGAAGTGGTGGTTTTAAAGCTTCTCAGGGAGGGAGGTGGCTCCCCAGGAATGGGGAGCAGGAACTTACATTCTTAGAGTGTACTTCTGGCTTTGAGGTCACAGTCTGTGCCGGCCTCCACAGTTAAGGACAGAAACCCATTGTCCCCTCTCCCTTTTTAAAATTTTTTTCAGGCCAGTAAAAGTCATTTCGCTGTCTCTTCTTCAAATAGCTCTTATAGGGATTTGGCCTGGTTTTGTCACCAGCGTTAGAGTCATAGTGACAAAAGCAGACGTGTGTGATCTGGCCATTTTTCCCATGACTGGCTTTTCCTGCTCTATAAGGCTCTCCCACACTGAGAGAGAGTAATGGCTCTCTTCATTTTAAATAATTGCTTGTTGCATCTGGCTTTAGTCAGGTGAAGAGCCGGATCCAGAGAGCTGGAGTCCCCCTTGCCCGATAGATCGGAGAGTCAGAGAGCGGCCTTGGTGAGGTGCATGCAGGACTTGCAGCTGCTGCAGTAACTGGCCATCAATATTTCTGCGGCCTCGCAGCCTCATTCTCTATTCCCCCTGCCTACTGTGTTCGCTTAGGTATCCTCTAATTCTGCCCCTTTGAGCCACTTGTGCTCACATGTGAGAAGCATCCTTCAATTTGCATTGAATTTACTGCAGTGGGTTGTCTTGTTAGCTACCCAAGTACCAATTAACGAACCCCAGCACTTCCAGAGTATTTTACTGTGACATGTTAAGTCATTACGAACATACTCTCTGCTCATTGGGCCACGTGATGAGTAAAGGAAAGGTTCAGCCTTTCTTTGTTAATCCACAAGCGCATGTAAGAGCCTCTTCAATCTAGTTAGAGCCCCTGCTAGCACTTATGGTGTCTTTGTGAGACCTGGAAAAAGGTGTCCCCCCCCCACCTTTGGGCAGACGGACTGCAAGAGGTATGCACCCTAGGGGGCAAATAAAAAAGTGCCCCTTCCTCCCTGGGGCCCTGGGTCACTTTGGCCAGATGAGTGGGAGCTAATGGTGGTTGGCCTCCACGCACTCTCACCCCGGCTGACGTAACCATCCAGGCAGTCTCGGGCCTCACACGGAAGAGCCTTCCATCCTGCTTCTGTCCCTTCCCGTCTTCAGACCCTGGAGTTTTTCTCGTCCTGTTGTTTCATCTGATGGTAGTCCGTCCATTTTGATGGCTGTGATATGTGAGGAGGGTCTGAGAACTACTGTGGGATTTCAGGTGAAGCGAAGTGAAATGACCTCGGGGACATTCGGTACAGTTTTCCTTTCCAGCCTGATCTTTCACTGAAGAGAAAACTCGTTTCCTAGATAGCAATGCAAAGAATCCATTGGAAAGGTTTGTTCATCTTTAAAGAATTAATCGTGACTTTACTATCAGATGGTAGCTTCTATATACCCATAGGCCATAGACATCTGACAATATAAAGTTAATATATGGGAACTTTTCTGTTATATGTAACAAAATTGAGTAACCGCTGTGTTTCCTGCTTTAAAGTATCAGCAGCTGCTGCCTTGCCATGAAAAAAGTATTATAGACGACCACCTACCCCCCTGCCCCTGCACCCCTAAAGTGGAAAGGAATGAATAACATTTTTTTCTCATTTTTCTTCTTTCAGGTGATGTGTTCCATATCACTGCTCCCAATAAATTTACCTTTGAGGAGGCCGAAGAAGAGTGTGAGAACCAGGACGCCCGGCTGGCGACAGTGGGGGAACTCCAAGCAGCTTGGAGGAATGGCTTTGACCAGTGCGATTATGGGTGGCTGTCCGACGCCAGCGTTCGCCACCCTGTGACTGTGGCCAGGGCCCAGTGTGGAGGTGGTTTGCTTGGGGTGAGAACCCTGTATCGTTTTGAGAACCAGACAGGCTTCCCTCCCCCTGATAGCAGATTTGATGCCTACTGCTTTAAACGTAAGTGTTTGATACCTTTATAAAAATTATAGAGTTTTAAAAAATACTTCGGAGACATGCATTGGTGTTCACCTAGCGATGGGAATGGATTCCATGTCTTGCAGTGTATGCACAGAACGGAAACAGTTGAGTGACTTTCAAAAGCAGATAAACAGAACGGCAGTGATACGGTTAACGTAACAGGAAGTTTGACAGATGTTCTTTCAGAGGCGATGAGGAAAGGAATCAAGTTCAGGTCTCAACTGTGCTCCATCGCACCTAGAACCACCGAACATATTTCTGATTATTCTTTTTTTTTAACGTTAATTGCGGTCCTTAAATGTAATTCGATTGTTGGTGCTCTAGTGTTGAGGCCAGCTGTGGCTGAGTTGAGTCCTTGAGTTCTGGCTATTTTGTCTTTGTTTGGTATGTCTTTCTTTGAAATGGCGGAGAATTGGAATTTCAGTAATTGCAGGTGAGTACTTGGAACAGCGATGGATAATCCTAACATTTCAGTTAATACCTAAGAAGCCACGCTATAAGTAAATATCTCCATTTATCTTATTTTATTTCAAGTGATGGAAATGTGTGCCTTCTAATCATTGATTCTCTAGTATCATATTGAAGTACAGTCTATGTTCTTTGAAAGATGTGACGTAGGCTATCTTCAGTTAGGTCTGCTACTTAAAATTGGACTTAAGTAACATTCGTGATTTAATTTAAATTTTTCAGATGTCCTTAAATTATTTTAGCAATAGTAGTCACATGATATAGTATCACGTTTGTCCAACACCTGATCAAAGAAGCAAGCAATCCAGAGTCTCATTGTGCTTTTTTACTGAAAGGTCTGTACTGTTGTGCCAGCTAAACAAAGATTTCCTAGAATTTGGGGTGTGTTCCAAGTAGAACCATGTCACGTTGAAATACAGCGAAAGGATTTTACTAAGTTTCCAAGACATCTTGTTTTAGCAATATGTAACTGAAAAGAGGAGAAAATATTCTAGCCTATTATGTAATTGGTTTCTAAAGTGCAATACACAGGCGGTCTTTATTCACAAAAAAGTCACAGCTAGGATGTCTGAGTGGTCAGCAGAAGAGCCGTTAGTGCAGTGGAAAGGCGTGAGTTCACATGCTACTGCTTCCCTGCCGAGGTGTCTCTGCCCACATCTCCCATAGACTCAAATTTCTGGGTGTGAAAGCCATGTGTTGTGTGTCAGTGCAATACAAGCCGGCCATAAAAAGCCACTGGAAATACTAACTTTTGTTCCTAGACCCTGAAACAACAGAAAAGTTCTTCGTTATTTTCAGGAAAAGAAACGACGATAAAAAGGAAAGCCTATCTCCAAAAGTAGAAAGATGCACATTCTTTTAACAGTGACTTTCAAGTAGTTGAAGCTCTCAAATCATTTTTACATTAAGTGACTCTGATTAAGAACTGAAATCAGATTGGTGTCAGAAGGCAGGTTAGAGAGGTTTAATTAGGAAAGGAGTGGAATTACCCTGCTTGACTACCTTGCTCAATTGTATTTTCATGTGCTTTATAAAACTGGCTAGAGAAAACTTTTAAAGAAGTTTTTTTTTTTTTTTTTCCCCTCCCTCAGGGTAAAACTTAAACTAAAGGCTGTCTGTAGCCCCAAAGAACTCATCCTGGTTATGTTTTAAATTATTTATTTAAATGAGGAATTCACATGAACACATGAAATGACAAGATATTTAGAATAAATACAATAACCACCTACTAAAAATCTACATAAAATCTGAGAAAAGTTAGAAAATTTAGGTCCAGTTTCTTCTTTCTAACTCATTTGAATCTGTATAACTTGGAAATATATAACTTCCAAATATCATAGTTCAAATTTTGTTTTTTTTCCCAAACCAAAGGGCAATCTAAACTAATCCAAGTCTAATCTAAGGGTTAGGTTCTTGTTTATTTCTTCCCTAAGACCTATTATATTCAAAATGTATTCAGCACCTAAAAGATTTAGAAGGCTTAGTCATAACACAAAAATCTTTCTTGAACCACACACAAAGCCAACAGCTTCCCCAAATTTCTAATTCACTTTTCAAGGATTCCTTAATGTATATATTTTAAAGAATTTCAAAAATATTCTCAAAATGACTTGACTGCTGTCACTCAGCAGTGTCACTCAACTGAGTGGTGAGTGGCTGGCTAAATACTTAAGGTGAAGTATATAAGAGTCGTGACCTTAGCAATCGTTCTGAAAGCCATTTCCGAGATGCACAGCTGGTTGGTTAAGTAGAGGAATTTAGAAATATAACCATATTTTCCTTGGTTGCTTTTTACCAAATGTAGAAAGAGTTTTTAAAGCCACTTCTTGGTGAATAAGCAATACCAAACCTCACTTTGCTATAATTCTCTTTTCCTTCTGACATCACTGAATAGAAAATTAACAATGGCTGATGACCATAATTAGAATTTATTCATGTCAAGTAGATTTGAAAAATAAGGAAATTCGTATATTTGTGAAACAAAATTTTCCTGTGTATTTCCCTGTGCTCATTAAACTAAATTGTGCATTTTTAATTTTTCTTTGACCTCAGAGTTAAGTAAGTTCTGTGTAAGTTAGAGACTTAGGGCTTTGAAAAATCACCCACGCATCCCCAAATTTAAGTGAATCAAAGCCACTCAAGACTCATGATAATCTTTCATGTTATGTTATTAATGATCTCTAAGATAGGGAGATAGAGCATGCTCCCTAAAAAATCCATTCTAATATCTTATTACCATCATCCTTGGGTAGTTTTTCTAATTATCTAAATTCACTGCATTGGACGTTGAGCCCATTTTTCCTTTGTAAGTTGGAGACCAAACTCTAACAGCCATGTCTACTATTGAGTATAATTGTTCAGTTGTCCCTCCAGCATCTTCCTCACCTGAAGCAATTTCCTTGTTTTGAAATTTTAATTTCTAAGCATCTGGTGATCTAGCTTTGAACCCTCATTTTTTATATCCCTCTGTTTGATTAAGCTAGGAACTAGAAATTGTGGTTTAGAGAAGGCTAAATAAGTTCCCACCACTTTATATGCTACACTGCTTACATATTCGTTCACTTTTAAAGTTGGCCTCCCCTTCTAACCTGAGGGATGCTTATTGTTCTTTTTTGTGCCCTCGATCATAATCTGACCATAGGCACCAACAGTAATCCTTCCCTAAATGGTATTTTAAATATGTCTTCTGTTTATTGAATTTCAATCTGTTAGCTTTCCATCACTCCTAAAACTTTTTAAAAATAGTTTGTATTCTAATGTCATTGCTCCAGCCATTACTCTTTATTTAACAATAAGATCAGAATCAACTTATTTGAATATTTTCTATCTTTGTGAATTCTCATGCTTATAGTCATTTATTTATAAAACATTTTAATATAGAAGAAACTAATTTGAAATTAGTCATATTCATATAATGGAGGTAGTATGGGTGGGTGTTAAATTGACTATCATGCTGCTAATAGGGTCTTTATATTTTACTGGGAAAATCTGCCTTGTGTCTTAGAGGCACAGAGTCCATAGGACATAAAATACCATAAGTACAGTGATGCAAAACATCTGTGTGGCAGACAGCTGCAGAGGTTGGAAGGGAGCTTTTGTGGGAAAATAAATATGCTGATTTCTGTTGGCTTCCTCAGTAATGAAGCTAAAAGGACACTAGTAGTTTTCCAATTCAAAATTTTCTCCATGTGAATTCTTCTGGAAGGACCGTTTTGGAATAATTTGGAGTTGCATTTTCACCTTTAGAATAGTCCTCATTAACATAGTAGCATTTATTCTTAAGATATCTCTTTGTGGATATTTGTGGTTTTTAAAATCATTTCCTCTTTTTGGAATGGTTGAAACAAATGGCACAAATGATCAGATACTCTGAGTTATGATGGAAATCAGCTGTTAAGTTGACGAAAAAGCCACCCAACCCCAAAGGAAGTCTGAGGTTCTCTATTCCAAATAGTAGAATTAATTAACTTAATTATAAGCAGATTTTTAAACAGAGCTCTAAAATTATCAAAAAGCCTTGTTTTTGAAAACAAAGTCACGTAAATCCTGGCTTTGTAAGGGAGATTCTCTGAGACATATTGCTGTCAATTTATTATGCTCCAGGACTGGAGGAAGGCAACACAAATGGTACAGTAATAATTGGCAATGACGTACAATTCAGTTTTTTAAATCTGAATCCTTCATTTTTAAAACACTATAAAAGTATTTCCATTGCATTGTAGAAAGCTGCTAGCCCAGAATTTGGGTTAGAATATGGGACAACCCGATCCCTAAGCCTTCTGTTGGGCCCTAATGCCAATATCATCTCCTTTTAAGTTAATTTCATCAGCCATGGAAAGAAATACTCAGAGGAAAAAAGTAAAATAAGCTCTTTTACTGTTATTAACAATAATATGATTAATTTTTCTCTAATATGCAGTGTGATAAGTGATTATGTTAGGTTCCATGGGAACTTTCTCTGAATGTACATTTTACTGTTTCCCCCAAAGAAAGCTGTTATAAGACAAACATGATATTTGGCAGTGAAATGAGGTAACAGCTATGGAATTTCAGAGGATAGAGAATTGAATTAAAAGATAGTCAACCACATTTTGGCTTCTTAAGTTGTTCATGTCAATCAAAATAGACCCAATCTTCCTCCAGGAAATAAATATAGGAAAAGCTTTTCTTACAAGGAGAAAAAGAATTATTTAATGTCTTCAAAGAATCCAATTATTCTTTGTTTAGTTTTGTTCCAGCATAAGATAGTAATAGGCAAATAGTGACAGACTTTGAAGAATATTTAAATGTTACCATAATGTAAATGGCCACCAAGTTTTCATTATAAAATTAGTGAATCTGGGCTTTAGAATAATCTGGGGAACGACCACAGCTAACAAGAGCTCATCCTAGACAAAAATAAAGAACCTGTTACAACTCAAGTCTGATTTATAACAAAAGCACATTGCTTCAGCCTCAAAGGTTTTTGGTAGACTTTAGTTTTTAGACCAGTTTTAGGGTCACAGTAAAATTGGGGGAAAGTGCAGCGATTTCCTATGTACCCCTGCCCCCTCTCATGTATAGCCTCCCCCGTTATCAGCACTGCCCACCAAAGTGGTACGTTTGTTGCAATTGATGAACGCATGTGGACGTACCATAATCAAAGTTCATAGTTTACATAAAGTTTCATCCTTTGTGTTGCACATTCTGTGGGTTTGGCCCAATACGTAACGACATATGTTTATGATTCTTGTATCGTACACAGCAGTTTCACTGGCCTAATATCATTACATTTTGACAGAGTAGAGGGAGTTCAAAGAAGCCAGTTTAGTTTTCCAAGGACTCCTGTTTTGGGACCATTGGGAGTTGGACACGGATATTACAGATACCACAGATCTTACAGCTCGTATCAGGGAGATCACGCATTTAGCTAGTTTTAAGTCATACAGGATGTGGCAAGACAATGCCGACAGGTTTCCTTAGAACAGCTCCTTCTGAGTTTAGTGGTGACTGGTTTCTGACTTTTGAAAAATCTTTTTTTTTTCTTAAGAAACAAAATATTTGTGTCCTGCTGCATTTTCCCTGCATTGAAAAGGAATCTTGTCTATATACACTGTCACTTTTATACTCAATTTGAATTTCTTTAAAAAGGCCTGGCCATTCTCTGTAAATCTGGAGGCATTATAATGTAGCATTTTATGATGACATGTTACTTTTTATTGCCTGAGCCCATTCTTTCTGATGCTCAGAGTTGTTTCCAGTGATTTGTAATTAGAGACTGAAAATATATCATGTGGGTACTTTACTTCCTGTTCTACTTTTGCGTTTCATGCTAAAGTAAGCCTGGAACCAGGACCCTTGTAAGAGTTGCAAACATAGTGTGTAGAACATAGAACAAAACGTAGAACTATTACAAGTGCCAAACAGCCTCTGCCAGAAACGTCTTATTGTTTGTTAGAAACCCAAGGCTACACTACAGAGTTGAAACGAAGATGAAGACAAACGTCCCAACACCTGGAACCAAGAGAAGAGTGGTATTAAAAGGTTTAATATCCTGTTTTTATGAAACCCTCTGCATTATGGACAATGTAATAGTTGATATGTAATTCGGGCACATTTGATGTGGCTTTTTTGTTGTTTTGCAATCTGAGGCCCTCCCTCTCCCCTGAGACACAGTGCAGCTTGAGAAGGAGGGAGAAAGCTAGAGGCAGGGTACAGAAGAAGCCTTCAGAATAGCCTTACCATGTTTTCCTACTAGGCTACAAGCTGCTGCTGGAGTTTCTGATAAGTAACCTACCTCCCGTTTCCAAACTCTGCATTTATATTGTTTTGGACTTTTCCTTATCTTAAAACAACAAAATATTCGTTTTCCTTAACCAAAAGTAGTCATCCATCCTAATGGGTAAAAGCAGTGATAACCCTTACAATACAAAACGAGTGATCAGTCTGACCGTGAAATGTTCGATTGTCTGCTTTTGCATTAATTTAATTATAGTTTCTAGACACCCTTCATCACAAAACACTTCTGGGTCACCCCAAAATTCACAGCAGCACTTAACAAACACTGGACGTACAACTTTTTATTAGTGACTTGTCTAATCAACTCTTTGAAATTATTTTTCTAGCTAAACAGAATATATCAGAGGCTACAACCATCGAACTGAATATCCTTGCAGAAACTGCATCATCCAGTTTTTCTGAAGAACTACACATGGTACCCGACAGAACAACACCAGTCATCCCTCTAATCACCGAATTACCTATCATTACAACCAAGTTCCCTCCTGTAGGAAATATAGTCAATTTTGAGCAGAAAACCACATTTCAGGCTCAAGCTATCACACATGGAGTAGCCACTGAATCGTCCACCCCTGCTGGTAGTACCATGAAGCCTGGGGATATGGACTACTACCCACCTTCTGGTTCAGGACCACTTGGAAAGGCAGACATACCTGAAATTCAGAAAGAAGTGCCCCAGAGTACAACTGTTGTCTCCCATCATGCTACAGAGTCATGGGATGATGTCTGGGAAGACATACAAACACAAGAATCAGTTACACAAGTTGAACAAATAGAAGTGGGTCCCTTGGTAACATCTATGGAAGTCTTCAAGCACGTTCCTTCCAAGGAATTGTCTGTAACTGAAACACCATTTGTGTCTACAACAATGACCCTGGAATCCAAAACTGAAAAGAAAACAGTAATCACTGTTTCTGAATCTGTGACCACAAGCCGCTATGGATTCACGTGGGGAGAAGATGACAGTGAAGACAGCACAGATACAGTTAGATCTACTCAGAGCACCTTGGCCTTTAGCCAAGTACCTGAAGTCGTGACAGTGTCAAAGACTTCAGAAGATACCGCCTCCACTCCACCAGAGGACAGGGAGCAAGTCTCAGCATCAACAATTCTTTCACCTGTAACTGTGCCTGACAGTGATGGATCATCCACAGACACCTGGGAAGAGAAACAAACTAATGGGAGGAAAACTGAAGATGTTTTTGGCCCTTATGCGTCCACTACACCTTTCCCGTCACAGCATCATACAGAAGTAGAATTGTTTCCTTATTCTGGTGATAAGAAATTAGTTGAGGGAATACCCACAGTTATTTATCCCTCTCCACGAACAGAAATGGCGCAAGGAAGAGAAAGAACAGAAACACTAAGTCCAGAGATGAGAACAGATACTTATACCGATGATGAGATACAGGAAAAGATCACCAAAGACCCATTTATAGGAAAAATAGAGGAAGAAGGCTTCTCTGGAATGAAGTTCTCTACAGCTTCCTCAGAGGAAATTCATCTTACAGAGTCTTCAGTGGAAATGACCAAATCTTTTGATTCCCCAACACCGACGACGGCCAAGTTAAGCGTAGTGCCGACAGAGGCAAGAGATATAGAGGAAGACTTAACAACACCGGCTGAATTAGAAACAGATGGCTATCAAGATACTACGAAGTATGATGAGGGTGTTACAACAGTGCCTTTGAGCCACAGCACTGTAAGTGTGGAGGTGGTCACTGTATCAAAATGGGCATGGGATGAAGATGATACAACAGTAAAGCCTTTAGAGTCCACAGAAGATGCAGGCCCTCCAAAATTGCCCCCTGCCTTACTTACCACTACAGAAGTGAGTGGGAAGGATAAAGAGATCCCAAGTTTCACTGAAGATGTAGGGGATGAGTTTACTCTTGTCCCAGATAGTACTCAAAAGCCATTAGAGGAGTTCACTGAGGAAGACTCCACAGACCATGGGAAGTTCACAGTTGGATTTCAGCCAACTACATTAATTGGTATTTCAGAAAAGCCAACTTTGAGAGATTCTACACCTGAGGAAAGAGTTCCACCTGTCACAAGCGTGGAAGGCCAAGTTATATATGCCGCCACAGAAGGAAGTGCTTTGGATGAAGAAGCTATGGATGTCTCTGAGCCAGTATCTACTATCTCCCAATTTGTACACACTTCAGATGTGGAAGGATTGGCGTTTGTTAATTATAGTAGCACCCAAGAACCTACAACTTATGTAGACAGTTCCCATACTATTCCTCTGTCTGTAATTCCCAAGACAGAATGGGGAGTGTTGGTACCTTCTGTTCCGCCAGAAGATGAAGTTCTAGGTGAGCCCTCTCAAGACATACATGTCATTAATCAGACTCAGCTTGAAGCAACTCTTTCCCCCGAAACTATAAGAACAGCGACAGAAGCTACACGGGGAACAAGTCTGGAAGAATTCCCTTGGAAAGAACAGACTACAGAGAAACCAGTTCCTGCCCTCAGTTCTACAGCTGCCACCAGCCAAGGAGGCAGCAACACCTGTGGGTAAAGAGGAGAGTGACAGGACAGCGTATACAGTCTCTGAAGACAGATTGGTGACAGCTTCGGAGAGAGCCCCAGGTTTAGAAACAACTCCAGTTGGAAAAATTGAGCACGCTATGTCTCATCCACCTGGTGCTGTCACTGAGCACAAAGCAGAAACAGATGAAATGGTAACGCGAACACCAAGCATAGGGCCAACGGTGTCTTTAAGTCCAGAACCTGAACAGAAGCATGAAACAGAAAGTGCTAGTCCAGGGGCATTTGTATCACCTTACAGCACCCACATTACCCAAATAATAGAGGAAACTACTACTGAGAAAAGAGAGAAAACATCCCTAGATTATACTGATTTAGGCTCAGGATTATTCGAAAGGCCCGTAGCCACAGAACTCCCAGAATTTTCAACAGCTAAAGCCACAGTTCCAAGTGATTTCACAGCTGTCTTCAGCTCGGTAGAAAGACTCCACACAACTTCAGCATCCAAGCCATCCCCAGCACCCACTGAGAAACCACCTTTGATTGACAGGGAGCCTGGAGAAGAAACAACCAGTGACATGGTAATCATCGGAGAATCAACATCCCATGTTCCTCCCACCACCCTTGAGGATGTCGTGGGAAAGGAAACAGAAACGGATATCGATAGAGAGTATTTCACAACTTCAAGTACTCCATCTGCTACACAGCCAGCAAGACCACCCACTGTGGAAGGCCAAGAGGCCTTGAGACCTCAGGCACTTTCCACTCCAGAACCCCCAGCAGGGACAAAATTCCGCCCTGACATAAATGTTTTTGTTATTGAGGTCAGAGAAAACAAGACAGGTAAGTCTTTGCTTTCTAGACATACAAGTCAAGGCAATCAGCATTTTATCTTGAAAATTACTTTTGGAAAAAAAAAATCAACATACCAAATGCTGCCATTAGAAGATAACTGGAGTGTGACAAAATTCTGTATTTTAGCTTCGTATATTTGTACAAGAATTGGAAGAATATGTTATTTGGAAGAATGTTAGATACGATTGTATGTTAAAAGCCCTAAGAAGCCCTGCTTTGTCATCTAATATAACCAATCATCACTGTTACATCACTTCAGAACATGCAGAACAAAGTGTTTTAATTTCAGTGTCTTTCCATGCATCACTACTCAAGCGTAGTACTAGACTGTGTTAACATTCCATTGGTCTTTAACTATTAACCTTCAGCACTCACATCGTGGACAGCTAAAACCGTATTGCACATCTCTAGGGCTTTAGGAAGACGTCTAAAGGTTTGCCGTGGTTTTTCTCTCCTGGGATTTTATAGGTTTGTTGTATAGCTTGTGGGGTGGGTCCCAGGTCCGTAGTTGAAATGTTCTTTCAATGCAAGTTCAACATACTGTTAAGCTGTTGTCCTGGGGTATTTTAATGAGGCTTTAAATATTTAGAACAAATATAATCTAGCTCAGTTCTAGGAAATGCTAGAATTCATTGCACCACATATAATTTCAGAGATGGGTATGTCATCATTACCTCTGTTCCCTAAAAACCAGGCTGTAATGTTATTTACTTTGTGATTTCATTGTTTCATCTCTAGGAATTTTTCTGATGCCTTCTATTCGGCCCAAATATTTTCTTTTTCTCTCCAGCAAAATTCTCAAAAACTGTTTCTTTACATTGACTAATACTTGAATTTTCATTATTGAACATGACTTATTCCTTCCTAAAGGTCAGACCACACCACCTTTTGACTTTGGTAAGCTGAAATGAGAACATAGTGTATACAGTTTAGTAGATCAATTCAGGTTTGTATCTTTTTAATTTAGAAGTTAAGATCACTGATTTTAATGAAGTTGCTGTATTCTAGTTTAAATACGTGAATTGAAAGAATAAATAGTTCTTTTTTTCCTTGGCTGGGCTCTGAGAGGGTGGGCTAGAAGATTTTTTTTTTCTTTTCTTATCTTTTTTTTTTTTTTTTTTTAAAGCATGTTTTCTCTCTTACTGTTGGGATAGTCCTCTTAGGGTGTCATTTTCTTAAGAATGATGCTATCCTCATCAGAGTGCTCAGGAATGCACCTTTTGGGAACAAACAGGTAGTTCCGTTGTCGGGTCAGCTGGCTTCTGGTGTTGTGGGTGGAAACTTTACACTTCTAGTATCCAGAATGCTCGGTGTAAAAGCTCTTGTGGAGCAGTGACTAGAAAAAAATACATTCCCAGAGTACTGCAGTTAATCTCCACCTTTAGAAGGGTTGAAAGAGGCCAGGCTTGGACATCATTGTCCTGTTAATGATGCTGCTTCTTGGAAACTATATCATGCTTCCTGTTTCTTACAGTCCTTTTCCACCTCTTGAAACTGGGCTCAGAGAGAGAAGATGAATTGCCAAGTAGTGAAAATGAGGATTGCTTTTAGTAGGGTTGGAAAAGTAACGAGACGATATTACTATGAAAAAAAAAAAAAAACAGAAGTGAAAAGGAATTACTACTAGTGGTTAATTTGAGAAATTTTAAAAATGCTTGAGTGATTGACTATGCAGAAGTTTTTCCCAATTTAGATGACTCTCATGTTAGTGTGGATGCTCAAAGAGTATAGAAAACAGGAAAAACTACTCTACTTAAAAACTCTTCCAAATGGGAAACTGATAAGATTAGGGTGATCAAATTACAAAATAGAAAATCTGAAACTTGATCGCCCTGGAAGCACTGACAGTCATCAGGAAAAAAAAAAAAAAAATTGTAGTTTTGGAAATGGTGACTCAAAACAGAGGGTCTGAGTAACCTGACTCAGAAACCACTTATACAAAGGTGTGTGTTTATATTCAAGTTGTTAACTTAATTCATCTGGGGCTGAGAGACATGCCTCAGTGTGTCCTCTTCCTTCTTCCACTTTTAAAACATGGGGCTGTGATTTGCTTTCAAGCCAGTTTTTCTTCAGCGTTGATAACAATAGGTCTGAAAACTGTGTGGAAAGGGAACGGTTGAGTATCTCCATCAGGCCAAGATTCCAGTGCTGGTGTGGTTGGGCAGTGGGGGATGTCGCAGGGTAGAGCTATAGCCTGTTTCTATCTAGTCCCCCCCACCCTTTCACCTCTCATTTTTGTATACTTTACATATGTCATTCTCCTTAAGACTAAAAGCATTTTTTATTGTCTTGATAAGATGAAGTTCACTCAGATCCAACTGCTTACTCTTAGTAATTTTACTTGTTTTCTATGCGAAATTTAATTTTTCAAGCATCTTGAACTTTGGCAAGGGAAAACCTTAAAGCAGATGTTAAGTTAATGGGTTCTAAGGCAGGTGTACCTTAATAAGGAAAAATACATGTGTGCCTGGAAACCAACTTCTTTATGTATCAGGGCACATTTTTCCAGATTGGAAAATCCTTGGTTCATGTAGGAACTTATATAAATCTATTCAAAAACACAGAACCAACCTCTACCTGTATTGTATGTCCAAGTAAGCAAAAATGCCACCCATGCTACACTAAACCAAGGCATTCATAATTTTTTGCTGAGCTCAGCAAGTCATATAAATCTTGATTTTTTTTCTTTTTTTTTACTACTATGAAACAAAACATGCTACTCAAGATACGTTTATGTTATATTTGCTGAAATGGATCTTAATAACAACTTAAGGTGCTGTTGCTGGAGGGCAACTGTAGTTAGCAGTTAAAAAAAATCTGAAGGAACTTTTCAGCTCATAAAAGTTTTATGAGCTGAAAAATGCTATGGGGTGTGTTTAACAGTGGTTCAGGGGATACTGAAAACATGACTCCTGTCTACTTCAGGAGTAATTTGCACACCTGCATTTTGAAAAATTATTGAAAGGTTTTCTTTGTGAACATGTATAAAGTCTACAGGATTTAATGGTGTGGGAGGAGTTTCTTCAATTCTGTACTTTTTATTTTTTTAAGAACACTCCTCTAAATCATCTGAAATGTCACAAGTTGGTGTGACATAACTGTGAATGTATTTAAAAACTGGTATGCTGTTATCTTTGAACCAAGGAATTATTGGAAATGTGCAGATATTAAGTGCAAGCACTATTATGCAAATGCTCATAGTTATAACCTTAAAATAGATGGCTTATTAGTTGTTTTTTTTTTTTAAGCAAGTCCATATGTACTACATACCACTTGTCAGGCCAACTGGATGTTATTTGTTTTGTCAAGTATTCTTTTTTTGCTAGTTTTATCATTTATATCTAAGTATAGGCAGGTGTAAAGCCAAGATTTTAAAAAATGATACAAATATTAAGATATTGATAAAATTATTAATGCAATGGTATTAAAGATTAATGAGATTTTGAGCAAGAGAATTTTGGCCTCTACCTGAGAATTCATTTTACTCAGTTTCTGTATTGAAAATTATGGTACCTTATTGCTTTCATCATTGGGAACTAACTCTCAGATGATTAATTCCTCCTGTATTTTTTTTTTTTTTTTTTGTACTTTGGAGAAATGCACACAAAGCTAAAGGTGTTGAGGAGAGGATGAAGATTAAGAGACATTGGTTCTGAGAACAGGAGATAGACACTTAGGCAAATGTCTCATTGCATGCACAGTCATTTTATAAAAGACAATATTCATATAATATTGCTTCATATAACTTTTCAAAATCATATTTTTCATTTCTATGGAGTTGATTATGTAGAAAAATTACTTTCAGATTTTTTATTATAGGAGTAGATTCCTTTATTCAAACAAAATCTTATTAGGGACACTATATCTTGAGCAGATAAAAGGGTGGCTATTCTGGTTAATATTTGATGGGCAGCTCTGCTCACCACTATACCAGCAACGCTGCACTGTTGTGGTTAAAATTTGAGAAGGAAGATCAGGAGCCCCAATTTCTTGGGACCTCCCTCTTACCTTGTGGAGTTTCTAAAATAGCACGTGCCTCAGACCACAGCTAGAAGAAGAATAATAGGATCCAGCTAATTCAAAAGAAGGCAGTAACAATTATTCATTCCTGAATGAGTTGATTTTTTTTAATGTAAATGCTTTTTTAAGTTGGTCTGATTATCAATACTTTATCTCACTATCATAATACACATTCAACGATAGTTACCTTTGAGTAACTCTGTGTGATGTTGAAGAAAGCAAATTAACAAATCTAGTTTGTCTTTTTGACTGAAGCTCTCACTTAGAGCTTGATGCTTTCAGGGCACAGTTTACATATATTTTCATGTATAAACTTCAGAGATCATTTGTGGGACAACAAGGGCAAGTACTGCAGATGGGCACACGTGTAGGTTGAGTTTCCTGCTGACATGGGGCACTATGTATGCTATTCAGATTCCTGCCATGGCAAGAGAACAGCATTCTGAAATTGGTAGCTCTGGGTCTGAGCTGCTTCTTTCCTGCAGAATTTTGGAGCACATCCCTGAAATTGGAAGGGGCTGGTGCTTGCACACATGAGTGGTTCCCTTTGCGGGGCTCCCCCTGTGGCTCCCTGCCACAGAAGCACATTTTTTTTCCGCAGGGAGTTAGGGTGGTTTCTCCCATCCCTCCTTGGCTGCCTGAAATCTAGAAAAGGATTGAGTTTTTCTTCTATTAGTCAAAATATGAAAAGGGAAGAGGCTATCTTCCCTTTGTTTCTATACTTTGAAGAAGAGAATTGACCTTAGTGTTTCTAAATGCTTAGTGCAGCAGATCAGATGATTAGTACTGCAGATCAGAGGTCACCTTTTTAAAAAGTCTTTCTAAGTGAAACATTTTGTATGTGTAGCACATACCTACGCACGCCACTCACCTATAGACACACCTACACAAGCACATGATAGACCCTCAATTTTTAAGATGCTCTATGAATGTTTTTTTAACCCTCTCACTTCAAGGAAAAATTTAAGAAACTGAATTTGCTTCTTCACAGGCTGAAGTTTAATAAAAGACCTATTCCACACATAGCTAAAAGGAGCTTTATTATCTTCCCAATTCTTTCTGAAAATAGCATTTGCAGTTGCAACTTAGAGTTATCCAGACTACTACTGAGGTGGGGCATTTATCTAAAGACAAATGCCACTTAGTTGTCACTGGCAATGAACTCGAGAGAAAGGCCTACACTGTCTTCCAGCTCAGCCCAGTCAAGCAAGACTTATCTTCAGTTCTAGCTACAGTGTGCCTCGTCCTTTGACAGATATTAAAAGAGCACAAAATAAGCATAAACCATAGGCCTTGCTCCCAAGGACTGTAAATGTGTTCTGGGAAGCCAGCATTAACACAAATATAATGGCAGTAACAGAAACACACAGCTCCACACCGGGTAAGGTGGTACCAACTATAAATGGCACTCGAGGTCAGCAAAGGAGAGAATCGATGAAGACAGGGAAGTCAGAGGATATTTCATGAGAAGGGAGACCCTTAAGCTGGTCCTTGTTGGAGAGGAAGATCAAAAACAAATGACTGGAAACCAGTTATTAGCCTCTTGCTGCCCAACAGAGACTCAGCAGTGGAGCTAAGGGGCCACAAGCGTAATCAGGCATTTTTCTAAAAATGGATCTTTAGGGATCCCTGGGTGGCGCAGCGGTTTGGCGCCTGCCTTTGGCCCAGGGCGTGATCCTGGAGACCCAGGATCGAATCCCACATCGGGCTCCCGGTGCATGGAGCCTGCTTCTCCCTCTGCCTGTGTCTCTGCCTCTCTCTCTCTCTCTCTCTCTCTCTCTCTCTCTGTAACTATCATAAATAAATAAAAAAAAAAAAAAATAATTTAAAAAAAAAAAAAAAAAAAAAAAAAAAAAAATGGATCTTTAATCATTAAATGGTTAATGGATGGCTCAGAGGTTAAGCATCTGCCTTCAGCCCAGGGCCTGATCCTGGAGACCCGGGATCGAGTGCCACGTCAGGCTCCCTGCATGGAGCTTGCTTCTCCCTCTGTCTGTGTCTCTGCCCCCCACATCTCTCTCTCTCTCTCTCTCTCTCTGTGTGTGTGTGTGTGTGTGTGTCTCTCATGAGTAAATAAATAAAATCTTTAAAATTAAAAACAAAAAACAAAACAAAACAAAAAACTCTGGGACGACAGAGAGGCAGGGCCCACTTCGGAAGATGAATGCCTTCTTAGCGTTCACCAAAAACCTATACAGGTTGCTGGAAACCAAATATTCAGCCAACTTCTTCAGGAGGGAGTGTTCTCATACACTTTCCTGTTCTTCAGTGATTCATGCTATTTGACAAAGAGAGCATCTTCTGTAGGTTAAATATGTTTAACTTCTCAAAATGCATTCCTGTGAACCATCGTGGTTCAGAGTTTCACACTTGTAAAGTTAAATGGCATGAAACTACTTTTTAAAGAGTGGGCTGCATACTCTAACAAGCAAGTTAAAGGTTTATACCATCTTAATTCAAGTGATTTTTGACTCAGAAATATTACAGATGCGAGTGCTGCAAGCTGGAGAGTCTGGAGTTGGTCTCTCCTTTGCTTATCTGCAGTGTGGACCTAGAAATTTCTGAATTTCTCTGTCAGATTTTTTTACCAGTAAAATAGACATAATGGCTATTATTGTATAGAAAAACAATTCCTAAACTTTGACCCCTACTCTTTTTCTAATCACAGGGATTATGAAAAAAGGAAGATGATCATATGTGTATACACAGGTGTACACACCTATACATGTGATATATAAATATCTGTTTTCCCATTTATTCAACAAGTTAGTCAACCAATTACCATGAACAAGATACTACACCAGAACTGGATTTTTGAAGCATGCTTTGTGATGTTCCCAATGAACGTGAGGGGGTAGGTCAGTTAGCTCCGTAAGATACATGGCAGTTGATGCAGTAGAAGGAGCCTTTGGAAACAGTACTGGGTTCATTGTCAGCATTGTGATTTCAGCCTGTTTAGTCTTCAAAATTGCTTTATCTCGATAGACCTCAGTTGTTATAACATTTAAAATGTATAATAATACTACAAACTCACCAGGTTGCTTAGAGGAGAAAGGGATCTATCTCTTCAAGGGCTTGCCCGTCGCTGCGGTAGGCACATCACACAGTTAATACTTCCGTGACAACAAAGCAGTACGCATAGTGCCTGGCACATGGGAACTACTTAGTACAAATTAATCCCCTCTCTGCTTTAGTAGTTATTTTATTCTGGACTTCTAAATGTAGGAACACTTAGATTGTTTTGTACTGTAAATAGGTAAAAAATTGAGTTATCTTAAAATTCAACTTTTATACCGCAGGAAACCAAATATAATTATACTATAGTATCTGCGTGAGTGTAAGAGCTTGTTAAAATTTTAATCCTCCATGAACTGTGTTTGTCTAGGATGATGCCATTTTGGGTGCAAATCAGAAGCAGCTGCAACCCTTATTTAAAATTTAAATACAGTATTGATTCTACAGCACCTATATGTAGAGTTCATTAGCTTTAGGCTCTTTTTTTCATGTGTGAGAATTGGGCTTATGATTTTGATAAGTACCAATTTATTTTTTTTTCCAAAGAAAAAGATCTTTTTACAAATTCTTTATAAATTTTTCCAGGTACTAGGCTTAGTCTCTTCTTGCATATTCATGGAATGCATGGGCATTCCCTGCTGTCTTTTTGTTGTTGTCAAGGAAACCCCCAGTTCTCTACATAGGGATTACATTCTTCCTTCTTAATAGCTCTTAGATCATTCATTTGTGCAATGAATAAAAAATGTATTCATGGGCCCAGACAGTGTTCAGAACGTTTTTGAGGGAAGGGATGTAGCCAAGGGGAGAGACGTGCATCGTGAGAGGAGCAGTAGGGATAAAAGAAAAGGAAAAAGAAATGCTCTCTGAGGTTTCATTTTAATGAGGTAAAGCTGACAATTGTATGTTTTTAATAAGGCATTGCCTATTTTCATCAAAATGTATAACATAACACCTCAGTGAGGTCAGTTTGTCAGGTACAAGAAGAGTTGGTGATTCAGTTGCTTTATTGGTAGCAAAATTCTAAGAATGGGAACCTGGCTGGGGGGTAGGTATAGGGATGTGTTTTAGTAAAAGCTGTTGTATATTTTTTTCATTTGTATCAAAGTACTTTGAAGTTTTGACAACATAACTGAGGTGATAGAAATTATAAAAGAGTCTTTGATCCTAGGGCATCACGTGAACAACGGAGAACCTGTTTTATTGTATGAAAAAACAGTGTTTCTTAGAAAGATATGCCAGTGTTTAGACTTTTTGAATATGAATCAGGAGGAAAACACTAGTCTATTGGCAAGAAGGTGGTAGTTCTGAAAGAGAATGATTTTATTCTTGGGAGGAAAATAAACTATGGTGAACCTTCTAAATACTTGCTGGAACTATTGTGATAATGGATAAAGTATTTCTCCATAAATAAAGTCTAAATAGGAAAGAAAGAATGTGGAATGAGAGGAAAAGTTTAATGGTATTTCAGCATCTGAGTCTATGAAAATTTGACCCTCGTGTCACGTTATTATACCGAGATTTGTTTGCACCCGTGTATAATCAGTACACACTACCTTGACTGCCTTCTATGGCTTCGTCTTTTGGCTCTGTGCCATAGTCTTCTTGGCTTCTCATAGGGCGACTTAGTGGCTTTGTCAATGTGTGCTACGTATAGAAAGTTTCTGAAGGTTTTGGTTTTTCTAAGTTGAGAAAGGAAAAAGGAAATATCCTAAGGTGTGTTTCTGTAGAGTATAATGGGGTATAGTATGGTTATCATTTTTCGCTATGCTGCAATCTTACCTTGCTTTGGTCTGTAGGGAAGCCATTTTACTATCTGCAGATGAAACATTCTCTTCCCATCTCTTCACACTCACTTCCAGGAAATAATTGGAGATGTTGAAATAAAGTCATTCAATCAAGCTATTGTGTGGCTGGAGAAAAGGAGATAATACAATCTTTTGCTTAACAGGGAAGCCAACTTGAAACAATAAGTGAGCAAAAACACATAATAAAGGCTATTTGCGTTCTTTAGTAAAAAGAAAAAAATGAAGTAATATGAAATAGGGGCACCTGGGTGGCTCAGTCGGTTAAGCGTCTGCCTTCAGCTCAGGGCATGATCTTGAGGTCTTGGGATCAAGTCCTGCACTGGGCTCCATGCTCAGTGGGGAGTCTGCTTCTTCCTTTCTTTCTGTGCTCACTTACATTCTTTCAAATAAGTAAATAAAAATCTTTTATAAAAAAATGAAGTAATATGAAATAATATAAGAAGCATCTTTAGATTTGGCTTCACAGGAAACTCTGGGCACTCATTCCCTCCCTGAGCGACCACCCAGCTTGTCTGGAAGAGTCCAGAGCTACACTAAACCAGGCACCAAGCAGCTTACAGGTAGTGACGCCATTCTGAGCATGGGGGTTTGAGAAGATATCAGAATATGGCTCATTGTATAAATATTGCCATCTCAGTTTCTCAACCCTGGCTGTCTTGTTAGAATGACCAGGGGGCCTCCAACTAAAAATACCCACTACCCCATTCCCTCATCAGACAACTTGTATCTGGATTTCTAGCTGGGGGACGTGGGCGGCTCAGGCATTTGTACTTTTTGTTAGTTTCTTTTCTTAAATTCACTTCACTTATTTTCCATTACTAGGTATCTGTACTTTTAAATGCATCTCACGTGATTTTGATATATAGTGAGTATTGGATATTACTGGTAAAGTAAAAGCTTTCTGCCCTGCAGACAGCTGGCTGATACAGACACTCCTGGGGAAGGGGACGCTTTAAGTCTCTACTAGTGAAGCTGTACTTTACCAGTTTTAAGGAGAAAAAGAGTATGTCTGATTCAGTCTCCTCTAAGTGAAATGGTGCTCTTTCAACATATTTTGGGAAGCGTATCTTTTGTTACAAGTCTTGGCAACATAGGGAAGAAAATAGAATTAAATATCATTAAAATATATGTGTTTAAAAGTTTCAGGAATAATTATAATTGAATCAGAAGTAATGGTAAGAGGTAGAAAATATATCTAGAATTATTCAGGCTGAATATTTCACATTACTGTATCCGTGTTACCTTCTCCATATCAACATGGAAACTAGAAGCAAATACATATGGTTATGTCCGAAGGATTCTTTTGACTCTACTACCAAAGTGACTTTGTTCATTATATATTCACATTGAGAAAAACAGTGATTACCACCCTGATATAAGCCCTATATGAATGCTGGATTTGGAAAGAAGGTGAATGATGAAAGAAAGAAAGAAAGAAAAAAAGAAATTGAAACTGTGTCTGCACATTTTGATTATCTGGATTTTTATATCCAGAAGAGTCTTTAGTGTTTGCATTATCTCTATAGTTCTCTAGTTGTATCTTAGAGTTCAAGCTGCTACCACAGTCAAAGGACAACGGTTTCTTCAGCCCAAAATTCCCACATATTTCAAAGGAAATATCAAAATCTAGTAAAATGTAAACATTTTTGTTCTTGATGATAAAAAACCAAGAGGACGTTCTTCCAACTAAACTCTTGAAGAGGGGCTGCGTGGCAAGAGTATGAAGAGCGTTCATGTTTAAAGGATCCCTTTACTCACTTTAATTATGGAACACAGAATTTAGAAAGAGAGGTGACACAAAAATATAAACACAGGTAAGGGATTTATAAATCAGAAACAACCTGACCTAAGACCTATGGCATACAAATCAAAGACACAAGCAGTTTGGGCTGAGGAGTTTTAGAGAAGATGTCCTGGAGAACTGAGGGCATTAGCTGGATCATTCATAAATGCATGGGTGAAGTTCAAAGGAGGATTTAAGAAGCATTCCAAGTTAGGATGGGAGGGCTCTTCTTGAACAGAAGTCGAGCTGGGAGTGAGATAATTAGACAGGGACAGGGACATGGAGTTGCCGGGCTCCCAGGCAGAGAAGCAGAGGATTCTAACAGAGAACTGAAGGAAGAGGATACATATGGGGATAGTTAATGGGACCGTTCAAATGCCCTGTTGAAGAGGTCAGGTGGAGGAGGTGAGCAGAAACTGCTATTGACTTTTGGAGAAAGGAGTAACATAATTAAAAATAAAATGGTGTCTAGTGAAGTTTTTCTTACCAGCTATAATTTAGAGGCCTTAAAAAGGAAGTATAAACATATTTATTTATGAGAGTCATTTGTTTTACTTTACTCAAAGCTTTTACTTAAATTTTAAACCCTTGATTCTGACCAAAGCTTTTTCTGGTGTTGGGATATTTGTTTACTATCTATCATCTCTCTCTCTATCCATCTCTCTATCCATCTATCTATCATCTATCATCTAAAGCTTTGACGGAGAAGTAAAGTGAAAAAGATGATAAATGTACTGCCTATGGTTGGTTTTTGTTTGTTGTATCTTAGGGAACTTTGAAATCTAAATAAACCTGGCTTACTTTTCTTTGGCACAGCTCTTTATTTTATTGTGCAGAAATGCTTGAAGGTCCCAAACTTAAGTTATGAAGTCCCCTGGGCCTTTTCTGTAAGTAAGAAGAGCCCACACTTGGTGATATCTCCTTAAGCACACTTAGACCAGATGACTGTATCTAAACACATTCTTTCCACTTGAAGGAACAGCATTATTAGCGGATTATCTCAAGTTGGGGAAAAGAAATGATTCCCATTTATCATCCTTATAGCATGTCTGCCTCTTAAAAGTGAGGCCATCAGAAACGCTTATGTTGTTTATATACATATATTACCCTTTCTGGGTGTAAAATTCATGAATTGAGAAATATCGAGTTCTTGCTCAGCAAGAGGAGGCTGTCAGTGTAAGATAGCATGCTCGGTAGGTGTACCAAGTGAACCTCGGCTGGCAGAGTGAATAGAGGGGTATGGGTGACAGAATCTAATGCTGGTCTCCCAACCTTTACATTAATCTCTCTCATCTCTGGAGAGTTTGAGTATTGATATAAATATCACTTGATTTTTCAGTTATTAAGGTAATTAAAGATGCAAAATTATCTGGAGAGATTTGGGGAGGGTGTTTATATCTTCATTACTAATGTCAATTTTTCTTAACATACTGAGTTGGCACCATTTTTAATGTCTCAAATTTTGAGAATATTGAGAATTTAGGAGGTCTGAAACAATATGATTGAAATATATATTAGGTGGGAGCACCTGGGTGGCTCAGTCAATTAAGGTCTGACTTTGGCTCAGGTCATGATCTCAGGGTCCCAGGATCCAGCCCCCTGTGGGACTCCCTGCTCAGTGGGGAGTCACCCACTCCCACTCCCCCTCCCCCTGCTTGTGCTCTCTCTCTCTCTCTCTCTCTCTCTCTCTCTCTCCCCTTCAAATAAATACATAAAATCTTTTTTAAAAAAAATTATGTTAGGTGATTTTTCTTTGCTTCCTGAGGTGCCAGCATTTTATTTTAATTAAGAACATATCAAACATGAATGAAATTGAGACATTTTTTTCTATCTGGTTATTGGACCCATAGATATGTATCAAAAGATATAGGGATCCCTGGGTGGCGCAGTGGTTTAGTGCCTGCCTTTGGCCCAGGGTGCGATCCTGGAGACCCGTGATCGAATCCCACGTCGGGCTCCCGGTGCATGGAGCCTGCTTCTCCCTCTGCCTATGTCTCTGCCTCTCTCTCTATCTCTATCTCTATCTCTCTCTGTGTGACTATCATAAATAAATAAAAATTTATTTATTATCATAAATAAAATAAAAATATAAACATCTTAGAGAACTTCAAACTTTCTATTTAAATTCTATAAGTATTGCTCAGCCACTTCAGTATGATTGCCTATTGTGTTTTTAAAATTAGGAAACAAAATATTTTTTGTTGCACATTAAAATGAAATCCATTTTACTAAAGAAATGTGATCCTAATATCTCTCTGCTGAGTAAATTGGTATATAGTTATATTTAATTAAAAGCTCCTAAACTTAAATAGTAAAATTTCCTAAAGAGAACGTGAACTTTAGCCAGCTGCTTGTGCATCTTAGCGACTATGTTTTGTGTCTGCTAACAGCATGACTGGAAGACTTGTGCTGTGTGCACAAAGCTCTGCCATGAAGTACTTAAAAATACTTGGTGAATAATTTGGGGTCAGCTTGCAATTAAGCTTTGTGTGAAATGCCATTAAAAAATCTATTAAATGTGGTACTAGTATATTCAGGTCAAGCTGTTAAAATACATTTGTATAAACATAGAACAGATTATACATACACTGTGTAGAGTTCTGTGGTTTGACTCTTGAAATCCAAATAAAAGTTATATTATCCCTAGAATAAAATTCTAAAATAGAGAGTCTTTTATAAGGACTTGTTCATCTAAGAGCTGGGGAAGTTAATTGCCCCATTAGGTTGTACCGTTAGTACAAAATAGAGCAGATCATAATTTTGGAACGAGATACTGGCTTTTACAATAGCACAGGTGTCCCCGCCCCCACCACACCCCACAAAGAAACTTTTATGGTTTGCAATAATTATAGTACTTATAACTCTCAAATAACATGTGTGGTAGGTGTGGGTAGTA
Organism: Canis lupus dingo; assembly: GCF_003254725.2. Classification (NCBI taxonomy): domain Eukaryota; kingdom Metazoa; phylum Chordata; class Mammalia; order Carnivora; family Canidae; genus Canis; species Canis lupus. Next base: position 24,088,219 of record NC_064245.1, on the reverse strand, counting down.
ACAAGAAAGGGATGAAGAAGTAATTTTAAAGACTGAATAACAAAAAAGGAGCAAATAAGAATATGGGTGAGAAGTAAGGTAGCAATGATAGGAATATGGGGTGGTAGGAAAGAACTCACCCATCTGTACTGGATAGATTTCATAGCATTCACACCCCCTGTGAGTTTTTAAAAGTATGGGAACAAACTAGCTGCACTTGACAGACTACAGTGTAGATTGATCTGTAGAGAATCTGTCGGTAGAAACAAAAATTACCACTAGGGCCTTAAGCCCTAGACAATGAACTTTTCCCTCACTCCCCGAATGATATTAAGAAATCTGATAAGGACTCAGCGGTTGAGGGTCTGCCTTTAGCTTAAGGCGTGATCCTGGAATCCCGGGATCGAGTCCCACGTAGGGCTCCCCTCGAGGAACCTGCTTCCCCCTCTACCTGTGTCTCTGCCTCTCTCTCTCTCTCTCTCTTTCATGAATAAATAAATAAAATCTTTAAAAAAAAAAAAAAAGGAAAGAAATCCGATGAAACCATTTGGAAGCTGGCACAGCTTATTTAAAAGATGGGTATTAGTCACTTAATTGTGAGGGTAAGGAAAAAGGAAACAAAATAATCTCAACTCTTATTTTGTATCTGTTTAAGAATTCTCCTTTGGTAGAATATTTTTGTAATGCATATCAAATGAGAGCTTTTTAAAATGAATCTTTTCTCAGTCACTGTTGAGTGTGATGTGCTGATAGTTCTTTGGTGGTTGCCAGCTTCAGGGTATAATGAGAAGCTTAAGACAAAACAGCTTAAGATGTTTCTACCTTTTCTACTATCCTAAAAGCAAGTCAGAACAGATACTTGGGAGGCAGGTGCAAGAAGGAATCCTAGATTAAACGTAATGATTGTTGCATTTACAGCATGTACACTCAAAAATTTTCCTTTTCAAATAAAGAGCAAAAGAGTTTAGTAAGGCCATTTTTCTAACCTATTGGCAAGAGCATTTGTTTAAAAGAGAGAAAGAGGCAGGCAGAGAGGACCAGACTGGGAAGATGTTCTTGGAGGTCCTAGGTCTCTGTATGGAGTTGGTAAGCAAGTATCTGCAATATAGTCTGCTACGTAATAGGTAGTACATTCTGTACAATCAATGGGCTTCTGGGAAGATGGTACAGTGGGGTGGTATGCATGGTGCGGTAGTGAATTTAATTCTGTATCCAAAAACCAATATGTTTGTTGGGAATATGCAAAGGCCATCTCTGCTATGTTTGAATTGCTGTGAGTGAGATATTGCGATATAATTATTTAGGGCAGAAAATGGAAGATATTGCATCTCACAGTTGAATCTTTTGGTAAAATACTGTGATGATGGTCTAAAATGCTAAGGGAAGTCGCCGTAGATCCATGTGCAATAAGAAATCTTGAGGTTCCTTATCCAAGTGGAAAATGGACTAAAACAATGGAATACTTTGTTCATTGGAACTAAAATTAGAGACCATAAAGTGAATGCCAGGGTCTTTTATTAATTGAATTAAGTCGATTTAGTAAGAATTGATAGTCAATGAAATTAGCATATAAGGTTACAATTATAGTTCTTTGTTTTCTTTCCTGGAGGAAAAAAAATCATTTTATTTTAAATTATTCATTCCTTTGTAAAACATTTAAGTGAACATCATGTCATGTCAGTTCCTTTGACACACTGACAGTTGGCACACTGACATACCTTAGCGTTCTCTTTCTTTCTATTTCTTCACTCCACTTATTTTTTTAATAATAAATTTATTTTTTATTGGTGTTCAATTTGCCGTCATACAGAATAACACCCAGTGCTCATCCCATCCAGTGCCCCGCTCAGTGCCCATCACCCATTCACCCCCACCCCCCACACTCCTCCCCTTCCACCACCCCTAGTTCGTTTCCCAGAGTTAGGAGTCTCCCTTTCTGATATTAGAAAGGGAGACAGAACACTCCACTTATTTTTAGAGCTACCAACAACATACATTGATGGGACCTCCATTTATATTCACTAAGAAGGTCATGGGATATGTTTATATCAGTTTTTTTTATACTATTTTTTAAGTAAGGAATTTATTTAGAAACCTATATAAACCTATGATGGCGAAGAGTGTTATTTACCCTGTTCCTGGCCTAGGAGTTTATAAATAAACAATATCAGGCAGTTATTTCCTTATTTATCTTATGTTTGTTTGGAGAAGCTTGGCTGAATGATTGGTTTTATCTCCATTATTTATAAAACAGTACAAATGGGATGGGGCTTCTTTATATGCTTGACACAGACCTATGTTTCCTATTTAAAGTTCTTTTGTATTTAAATGAAAAATGTGTGAATTTAGTGTTCACACGTGTGATACTTCTTAATGTGAATTCTAGTTTTATTTACACCTCATGAAACCTAGTGCAAAGGGTTGAATATAAAACGAGAGTATTAGCAACTTAAGAGAGGCATGTTTGTGAAGCTCCAGTTAAATGCTGTTAAAGTCGTACAAAATAGTTAAACTGAGTCTGGCTTACCTCAACTATGTTAAGATAGTATTAGCAATGAGAGACTACTTAATTTGGTGATTCGATAAAATTATTGATGTGATATTTCAAAAGATTCATTTGTACAAAGGCATTCTCATATACATGTATGTACATGTATATTATCTCCCATTTTTTTTCATAGCAAAAAAGTGGGCTTCACTGCAAGCCATATTAAGAGGTGTCATTATGTGAAGATTTTATTGTGTCCTTTTTGTGTGTGTGTGTCCTCTTTTAAAACGTATACGCCACGAGTCACTGTAAGATCATAGTAACAACTTCAGTGAACAAACTTATGCTTTTAATTATATTTTTTTTAAAAAAACATAAGGCATTTAGTCATTTTCTTGTTTGCAGTTAAGAGTTGTTGCAGCATCTGTGGCAGAAATCATTTGTATTTATGTTTTTGTAATATACTAGAGTTATGCGCTGATCTCACTTCCCTTATGGTAGTATTTTTTATTCATTTGAATACGTATAAACCTTTGTTTACATAGCTGAAAGGCTGAATGTATGAGGTGGAATGGGAGGGAGACTTGGTTTTGGACATATGATTAGGGTAAGAATAACCCAGCCCTATGCAAGTAATAGTTTATGGAGATTATGCAGTGAAGATGGGATATACAGAAGAGTTTTCTTTTTTGCTTTTATTAGGGTGCAAGGGATAAAGGTAAATATAGTATATGTCTTCCAGTTACATAAAGGTCTTGTGGTCTTTGATTTTCTAGCAAACCATAGTTAGAAACATAGAGGGGCTTCTTTGACTTCTTATCGATGGTTCATATACTTCTGAATGTATGTTGATGCATAACGACTACAAGCAAGACTGGTTCCTTCTCAATAGAGTTTTTTCTCTTCTGACTTATCGGTAAATGCTGGATGTGGATCCTGTCGTACATGGAAGGGAGTGGCTTCTTGCTACAGGAACAGGCTCCCTACTGATGGGGGGAAGGGATGGCTCCGTCATAATTATTCCTTCTGTGAGCTTCTTGGGTTTAGCCTGAGCACATGTGGCATGAATGGGGCTGGGCTGAAAATTATTAATTCTACAGTGGTATTAATTCTACAGAGGTATTCCTGGGGTGGGAGAGCGAGATGCCGTATGTCCTCTGTGCTGCTCTCTGTCTTCTTCATGGGTCTTTGGGCCCATGGGCACCTTCTCACAGGGTCGCGACACTGGGACTAGGACACCTGCACCATAGTGGCAAAGCCCTCTCCTGGGACACTTGACTTCCACTCTGATGAAAGTCGGGGCCCCGAATTTCTTCCTTCCTGGTGCCCAAACAGGGAGTTTTGCTGGCCTATTTCTGGAAGCAGAGGAGTCCCTTGAGCTTAGTAGTTGGTACCTTATAGCAATTTACAATCTAGGGAGTGCTCAGAGGGTGTGTGTGATTTAAAGTTTGCTAGTTCAGATGTTTAGATGTGACTCCTCAACTTCCGATGGAGAACATGTTAATAAAAAGAACTATAACTGACCCGTTCCAGATCATTCCTCACGAAGGACAATGGTGTAAAGTGTGGTGGGCTCTTCCTTCCTGGTGATGGCAGTGAGCTGTCCCTGCGCGGAGCCCTCCCCCACCCCCAGGCCTTCCTGCCCTCGCGTCCGGCCTGTGGCTGCAGCCTAGCCTCTAGATCTTGTCTCACTGTTACACTGGGGAGGGGCTGCTGTTGCCCTGTGGAAGGACCATAAAGAAGCCTCTCTTGAACTTCTCAAGATAGATTATGGCAAGAGAAGAAATCTCTTCTCGTTTCCTTGTTGACTAGAGGGCGTCTCAGCCTCCCCTTACCTAAACCGACAGTCACTCAACTTTTCTGTATGATCTGGTGAGATGATCTTAATTTTTCTTTTTCTTTTTTTCAGTTCACACACATTCGAATTCCCACATTTCACGATTATAATGTGCATATGTGACTCCTTGTTTCATTTGAAGGCTGTAGCTTTGTTAAACGTGTTGAGGAGTTTCCATAACGTGTTTCTATGACCTTGTATTGGATTTACTTCTCCTATTGTTCATGTGAATCCGCAGACTTGGAGACTGAGAATCATGTGTTGAAGGGTGATTGTACTTTATGTGAAAAGATTTGAATCCTCTGTGTGCGTGAGTGTGATCAGCCAGGCTTGCTATCGATTTCTTCTGTTCAACACTGCCAAATCTTCTATTCAAGTATTGTGAAAACTCTTTGTTTCTTTCAGGTCGAATGAGTGATTTGAGTGTAATTGGTCATCCAATAGATTCAGAGTCTAAAGAAGATGAACCTTGTAGTGAAGAAACAGATCCAGAGCACGTACTAAGTTTACCTGAGTTAATTGAAATAACATTGTACCACAGTGAAGAGGATGAAGAGGAAGACGAAGAGTGTACCAACGCCACCGACGTAACGACCACCCCATCAGTGCAGTACATTAATGGGAAACAGCTAGTCACCACCGTGCCCAAGGACCCAGAAGCAGCAGAGGCAAGGCGTGGCCAGTTTGAGAGTGTGGCACCTTCTCAAAATTTTTCACATAGCAGTGAAAGTGAAACACATCCATTTGTGGTAGCCGAGAATGGATTGTCTACTGCCGTGCAGCCTAATGAATCAAAAGAAACAACTGAGTCGCTTGAACTGACCTGGAGGCCTGAGACTTACCCTGAAACTCCAGAACACTTTTCAGGTGGTGAGCCTGATGTTTTCCCCACAGTCCCATTCCATGAAGGAGAAGCCACAGACGGGCCAGAGTCGACCCCAGAGAGAGGCCTTGAGCTTGATAATCTGGTCCATGAACCTATAGAACATGTACCTCTGTTTTCTGAAGAGTCCTCAGGAGATGCTGCTACTGATCAGGAGTCTCAAAAAATGATCTCTTCAAAGGCTACTGAGGTGACATTTGGTGAAGAGGCAGAAAAAAGTACTTCGGTCACGCCTGCTCCAAATGTAGTCCCAAGTTCTGTGTCGGCAGATGTTTCAGAGGACGTATCAGTCACCTTCACACGAAATGTCCTCCTTCATGGCCCATTGTCCACTGTAGAAAGCTGGGTAGAAATAGCCCCTCAAGAAAATGTAGAGCTCTCGGGGAGTCCTTCAATTCCATTCCCGGAAGGCTCTGGGGAAACAGAAGAAGATACAAATACAATGTTCACTGTGGCAACTGATTTATCACAGAGAAATATTACAGATACGCTGGTTACTTTAGCCACTAGCAAGACCACGATCACAGAGAGTCTTTCTGATATTCCTGCAACCACCTTTCATTCCAGTTCTCAACAACCTTCCACAGAAGTAGCACCAACGAAATTTGTAGGGGAAACAGACACACCTGAGTGGGTCTTCAGGCCACCTCTTGAGGGAAAGAGAAGGAAAGAGGAGGAGGAAGAGGGCACCACAGGCACAGCTTCTACAGAGCAGGTACATGTATCCACACAGAGATCAGATCAATTGATTTTACCCTCTGATTTAGAAAGCTCGAGTGAAGTGACATCTAGCCATTCAGCCTCTGCTACCTGGAACAGTCTTATGTCCTCCACAAAACCCACACAGCCTGAAAAGGCAATGACAAGTTCTGCTCTTGTCTCCACGGAAACAAGTGTTTTAGACCATCTAGGGGCACAGACTGCTAAGCCCAGCAGTAGCAGTCAACCTGGGTTTCAGGAAGGGCTGTCCACTCTTCCGGGTAGGCCTATCTCTTTCTCTCTGGAGCCAGGCTCTGGAGAAGCTGCTGCTGACCCAGAAACAGCCACTGTTGCTTCATTTTCATTAAATTTAGAGTCTGGAATTCCAACCGAAAAGGAAGCAGCTGGCACTTTGTCTCCCCATGTGGAAACTATATTCCCTTTTGAGCCGACAGGATTAGTTTTGAGTACTGTAATGGACAGAGAGGTTGCTGAAATTACAAGCCAAACATTCAAAGAAAACTTGATTTCAGAAGTCTCGGGAGAACAAAATCATGGGCCAGAAATAAAGGGCTTTTCTACAGATTTTCCCTTGGAAGAAGATTTCAGTGGTGACTTTAGAGAGTACTCAACGGTAACTTATCCTACAGAAGAAGAAACAGTAATGATGGAAGGCTCTGGGGATGCAGCATCTAAAGATACCCAGATTTCATCATCTGTAGTACCTGCTTCAGATCATAGCAACCACAGAGCTGACCCGGAAGGACCTAGTAGCACCTCCGTCAGCACTTCCGCCTTCCCTTGGGAAGAGTTGACAGCCTCAGCTGAGGGCTCAGGTGAGGAGTTGGTCTCAGCAAGCACTTCTGTGGACCACGTGTTTCCCAGTACCATGGGAAATGCTTCTGGTACAGATTCCCCATTTATTGACCAAGGATTGGGAGAAGAAGGTGCTATTAATGATGCCAATAAAAGGTCCACCGTTTTACCAACCGCAGAAGCTGAAGGTACTGAAGCAGCCACAACCGAAGGGGAAGTGAGAGTAGATGGCACGGTTTCAGTGACCTTTCCTCAGACTATGGAGCCAGCCAAATTATGGTCCCTGCAAGAAATCAACCCTGTACAGCAGGGAACTGAAAGTGAGACAGCATCAGAGGAAGAGATTGAAGAACCAAACTCTTTTGAATCCCCTCAAAGCTCTGTTGCACCAGAACAAATAAATTTTGATTCACAAACCTTTACTGAAACTGGACTCCGAACCACAGATTATTCTACGCTAACAATGAAGAGAACTGACAGTATTGGTGAGGAAATGGAGAAGGAAGGCATTTCCTTCACTGATGTGTCTACTCCAGATCCAGATGCAAAAGGCTTGGGACCCTATACTGCTCTCCCTGAAGTTACTGAAAAATCCCATCTTTTCTTAGCTACTACCTCAGTGACTGAATCTGTATCAGCTGAAAGTGTAGTCACAGATTCTCCAGTCGAAAAGGAGGAAACTATAAAACCTTTTCCCAAAGTTGTGACGCCAATAATTAAAGAGGCAGACACTGATCTTTTATTCTCTGGACTGGGATCAGGAGAAGAAGTTTTGGCCACTACAGTGCCAGTGAATTTTACTGAAATGGAACAAATCATGAGCACATTATATCCCCAGGTTTCTCAAATGGAGAGTTCAGAAACCAGCCACATAAGCAATACAACGGAAGACTATGAGGGAATGGAAAATGTAGCACACGAAGTTGGACCACCCATCTCCAAAACAGACAGCCTCTCTGAAGATAGTGAGACAGCATCCAGCACGACCTTACTAGAAATTGTAAGTGACACCACAACTGCAGGACCTTCTACGGCACCTCTCACTTTCTCCACAGATGCTGAACATCCCCAACATGAGACTCACGGTTGGGCAGAAGAAATCCAGACTAGTAGACCACAACCGATGACCGAACCAGTCTCTAACGAGAATTCTCCAACGGCAGAAACAAAAGAAACAGCGACCCCTCCCTCCGACTTTCTGGCTAGAACTTACGGTCTTGAAATGGCCAAAGGATTTGTTACATCAGCACCTAAACCGTCTGACTTGCTTTATGAACATTCTGGAGAGGGATCTGGGGAACTGGATATGGTTGATTTAGTCCACACTTCTGGAACTACTCAGGCAAGCAGGCAAGGAAGCACCACATTTGTTTCTGATAGATCCCTGGAAAAACATCCCGAGGTTCCAAGTGCTAAAGCTGTTACTGTTGATGGATTCCCAACAGTTTCAGTGTTGCTGCCTCTTCATGTAGAGCAGAATGAAAGCTCCCCTGCTCCAACTAGCACACTGTCAAGCACAAGGTCATATGAGAGGTCCACAGAAGGTGCTGCAGATAGCTTCCAAGACCATGTCAAAGGGTTTGAGGATTCCACTGTCAAGCCTAACAGAAGAACAACCACTGAAAACATTATTATAGATCTGGACAAAGAGGACAAGGATTTAATACTGACAATTACAGAGAGCACCATCCTTGAACATCTCCCTGAGTTGACATCAGATAAAAATACTATCATAGATATCGATCACACTAAACCTATATATGTAGACATCCTTGGGATGCAGACGGACATAGATCCAGAGGTACTAGCCGGACCCCATGGCAGCAGTGAAGAAAGCGCCCAAGTTCAAGAGAAGTATGAGGCAGCTGTTAACCTTTCTTTAACTGAAGAAAACTTCGAGGGCTCTGGTGACACTCTTCTGGCTAATGACACTCAGACAACGCATAGTGAATCGATGCCTTCGGAAGACAGAAGCCGCTTAGACCATACGGGCTTTATCTTCACAACCAGGATCCCTGTTCCCAGCACAGAAACAGAATTAGATATTTGGCTTCCCACAGCGACCTCCCTGCCCATCCCTAGTCCATCTGCCACAGTTACTCCAGAGACCGAGGAACCAAAAAGCGAAGCAAAAGCCCTGGATGACACCTTCGAATCAAGTACTTTGTCTGACGGTCAAGCTATTGCAGACCAAAGTGAAGTTATATCAACATTGGGCCACTTGGAGCCACGGGATGAGTATGAAGAAAAGAAATACGTAGCTCCTTCTTTCCAGCCAGAATTCTCATCAGGAGCCGAGGAGGCACTGATCGATCCTACACCCTACGTAAGTATTGGTACTATCCACCATATGGCTCAGAGTTTGACAGAGGCACCTAACGTGATAGAAGGATCCAATCCCTCGGATGACACTGATACAACATCGGCAGCTTCAGCTTTTGCCAAGTTGTCCTTCCAAACACCATCATCTCCGCTCACCGGCTACGTAGGCAGCGGAGCCTCTGAGCAGGCAGAGGGCCCCCAGGCCGGTGCTGTGCCTGGTACAGATGCTGGCATGGCTCACGGGTCTCCAGGAAAACTTGCAGACACTGAAGTGACTTTCACATCATCGAGCGAAGAGCCCTTTCACATAACCGAGCCTCCATCCTTATCTCCTGACACTGGATTAGAGCCTTCAGAAGATGAAAGTAATCCTAAGTTATTAGAACCAACAGAAGCTTCTCCCACAAAGCCGACTGCTGAAGAAGGAACTGAGATTCTCCAAGGTTCTCAAACCCAAACCAATATTCAACTGTCTGGAGAGACAATGAAGAACCATGTTAGAACACCCGAGGCTGGAACTGTGGTCACAACTGCAGGTGAAATTAAGTTAGAAGGTGCTACACTGTGGCCACATTCTACTTCTGCTTCTGCAGTTTATGGAGTTGAGGCAGATGTCATGCCTCAGCCCAGCCCACAGACTTCTGAGAGGCCCACCGTTCCTTCCTCTCTGGAAATAAACCCTGAAACACAAGCAGCCTTGATCAGGAGGGGAGGATTACACAGTAGCAGCATCTGACCAGCAAGTATCAGCGAGGATTCTTGATTCCAATAATCAGGCCACAGTAAGCATTGCAGAGTTACATACTGAGCTCGCAACACCGTCGTTTTCCCTTCTGGAAACTTCTAATGAAACCGGTTTCCTGATTGGCATTAATGAAGAGTCAGTGGAAGGCACAGCAGTCTATTTACCAGGTAAGGTCACAACATTGATAAATCTGTTTCCAAACTTGGAAACAGTCCCTTGGTCCTAACACATATATGCATATGGTTTTTATTGTGATATTAAATCAGTGGAGATTTCTATATTATGCACATGACAACAGCACAGGCCACATTATTGAGTCCATAACTGGATGCAGAGAAAGTAAGTGTAGATTATTTCTGGGCTTCATAGATATTCTTTGTATTTTTCTGGGTTTTAGAAACAACGTACAATTGCGGCATAGGAAAAGTGAAATTGTTAATAGTGTAAAAATTCAATTTGGTTTTATTTATTTATTTATTTATTTTTTCAATTTGCTTTTACTCATTAGTATAATATTGCTTTGCCATATGCCCCTTATTATACATCTTGTTTTAAAAACAGGAAAAAAACTCCAATTTTTAAAAAGCTCCCATTGATGGGTGCTATTACAGCAATATCAAAATCTGTTAGGCCTTTAAAACTTTTTGAACAGTAAATAATTCAAATAAACATTCATATAGTTTGTGTAATACCAGTTATCAGTTCATACTTTTATGTAATTTCCTTGTTCCAGATAGTCTGCGTAATGCTTCTAACACAGTGCTTAGCCAGAGTGGGTATGTATTTGCGCCCTGCCTGTCAAAAGAGGATTTCTGTTTTTTTTTTTTTTTTTTTTTTTTACTGAATGGACAGAAAGCACGAATTTGATACTTGTTCGTACAGACTCTCTTATACGATCTTCATAAAATTGCTGTATTTTTACTATCATCATCCCCATATTATTATCCCTACTTAAAAGGGTGGGATGTAGATTTTTAGAGAAGTTCTGTAATATGCCCAGGCTTGCATAGCCACACACACCATAGCATTGGTGGGATTTGAACCCAGATCAGCTCCCCTCCAAAGCCATGGTCTTTTCATTGCTCTTTACTGGTTTCCAATTAATATAGTATTAAAATGAATAATTGATATTTAATGATTTGTAAACCAGAAATCTTGGAATATTTACTTTGTAGGACTTATTTTCCTTTTTTTTTTTTTTTTTTTTTTTTTTTTACTTATTTTCCTTTTAATCTGTCTTGATAGTCTTGAAGTCTATTTTAATGGTGTTTTCTAGTAATGTTAATTAAATAGCAATGTCAGGGAAATCCACAAATAGCCATTACCACCTAGCCACTACTTAGAAAAAGAGAAAAAAAAAATCCGTACTTCAAGGGCTGTGTTGTTGAAAATATGTTTTATATTAATGAATATGTTTTACAGCATGGCTATACCTAGAATTATTCTCCCGATCGTTTCAACATTATCTTTTGTGCCATTAATGCTTCTGTTTGTTGTGCTTCAGATAAAGTAAAATAATCAATCATAAAGTGCAACTTTTATAAATGACTTGAAGTATTTTATGAATAAAATTAATCAGAGGTGGTTGATGGATTTTGTTGTTGTTGTCACTCTATATTTAATCTGTAAATGATAGCCTAGTAATCTGGCCAATATTTATTCTTTTATAATTTAGTTGAAAATACTTCAGGTTGGTGAAAATACAATACAGAAATCACTGGTAAGTCATAGAGAGTTAGGTTTGACAGGTGGATGAGAAATGTGTACCAGTAATCCAGACCACAATTTATTTCTCTAGAATGAGAGCTTGCGTCTTCATTGCAAAGCAAATTGTGACTTTAGGCGAATTCAGTAAACAGCAGCTCACTCTGGATTGCCTGGTTTCTCTGTCGCAGGTTCAGCTTTCAGAGAGTAATACAAACTGTTTAGGGAAGAACAAAATTCATCAAAACAAAACTTTTCTCCTAATCTAAACTATTTTAGGTTCACAGAAAGATCCACTTTCTTGCCAAGTCCTTGTCCCATACTCTCAGCATGGTGTCTGGAGTCTGTGGTGGGAATAATAATAGCACTTCACATTCGTGTGGCACATCACAGTTTTATCAAGCACTGTCACATAAGTGTCATTTTGGTTTTGCACTGAGGGCAGCCTGTAGATGTGTTGTTGACGGCATCCTTGACATATAAGCAGTGTACGTTCAAAGCCAGAAGGCTAGAATGGCTAGGGAGATTTTACATATTTTTAGAACTATAGGAGAAAGAGTCTTCAAAAAATTGGGGTCCTTTCTGAAGAGTAGGTGTAGGCATCTGAATTAACCTGATTATAATGTTGAACCCGCACATGTGAACTTTCTATCAAGTCTTTCTCCTAGTCCAGAATTTACTTAACACTCATAAAGTTTGAGTTTGACTCTCTTGTGTAGAAAGGCTCAGTTACCTTCTAGAGCAGTGCCTGCTTATTCGAATATTCCTTAAGTTCGTGTTTCAAAGGTAGATAACTTTTTTCATGTGTAATTATTTCAGGGTTTTGGGACTGAAGATTCTCGGAAATATGGTTTTTGTTCCATATGTAGCCTATTTATTTCAATTATTTTGTAACACCTTCCACAACTCTCATCTGGACTTTTAAACATTTAAAAGCATAGGCAATTCTGAAAAAGTACTCAAACAATAAATATAAGTGACTCACGTAAATACAGTTATCTAAGCAGTATTACAGACTTAATATATGTGCTTGAAATATTGTAAAAGTATTTGCATCTAGGAAACATATTTTAAAGTGTTTCTCCTCAGAAATTTGTGTCTCTGGCCTTTACATTTATCTTCTGAGAGTGTCGATTTTATTTGTGTTTTAATAAGAAAACTGTAATAAAGATTGGGGGTTTCAAAAAAATTGGGGGTTTCATTTTAGGTGAGATTTTTGTCTTTGGGTTTGTTTTTATACAGTAGAGTTTAATTTGTGTGTTGCTTTTCTTCAAGTATAGTTTAAAGGAGTACATTTGGAACGTGTTTTTGGAAAAAGCATATTAATGTAGCAGAAGAGACTTCAGTGCACACTTTCGAAGAAAAACAGTTTCTGAGCATTAAGTGGTAAAAGGCAATAATAATTCAAATGATGATAACAAGCCAAACTGCTAAACAGAATGCATGTTTTGTGTATCCAGCCATTTCACATGAACTAACCTCGTTTAAAAGAATACATTTTCCATTCACTGTGCACATATGTGTAATCATTTTTGACTAAAATCAATTGCCATTATCATGCCAACTAAATCTGCAGTAGAATATATTAGTTGCCAGATACTGTACAAAATATTGTTTAAAAATAATGATGACTGAATCCCAGAAATGAATAGATGCATTTTGTAACAATTAGTTATAATGCCAAGAAACACTCCAGAGAGTAAAGTTAATGTTAATTTTTATGCGTAGTATCTAAATTGCTATGGTAAAGCTTGTATTTTGGTAGCAATAAGTGGCAATTTATGCTAAAAAAACATTGAAACCTGGATATGAGCCTAATTGCCTTTCTTACTTTCCTGCACATGGTAGGACCCGATCGTTGTAAAACGAACCCGTGCCTTAATGGAGGCACCTGTTATCCTACTGAAACTTCCTACGTATGTACCTGTGTGCCAGGATTCAGTGGCGACCAGTGTGAGCTTGGTAAGATGTTCTTGTCTGAAAGAGTGCAATGCTTTTCCAGAAGATGTACTGGGGCAGAACTCATATGCTCAAAGGATTTCAGAGAAACCCATGTGTATATGAATTATTTCTTAAATGACATTAAAATCATAAAGTAATTTAAGTAGAGTCTGGGGACAGGTGTTTACTGAATTTTGTTAAGATACCCAAAACTCAGTGAAGCTTACTGAGGTAAACTGTGTCTTTTTATAGTTTTTGTAGATAGGCTTTACAAGTGTAAAGTTGCATCAATAGTAGGGAAATATTTTGCTCTATTTCCCAACATCTACAAATTAATAATCAATTTAAATACAAATTTTTTTAAGAGGTTGTATTTTAAAAATGAGGGAGTTCAGTTTTTGTGTTGTGAGCTCATTTGCTCCTCTGAGGTGGGGTGGGCAAGATCCAGAGGCCAGCCTAACCCATCTCTTCCTTAAGAAGTTTTGAGGTTGTTGTCCTGTCCTCTTTTTTTTGGAAATATCTTTTTTTTTTTTTTTTTTTTTACTGAATCAGTTCCCTTCACTCTCACTTTTATTTAGGTTTCCTTTTCTAAAAAGAAAGAAAGAAAGAAGAAAGAAAGAAAGAAAGAAAGAAAGAAAGAAAGAAAGAAAGAAAGAAAGAAAGAAAAAGAAAAAAAAAAAAAGACCCCAGTTTAGATTTGGCTAAATGTAGATAGACCTGTCCTCTGAGAAAACAGAGGATGGGAATACATTGGCCAGGTGGTTCTTTTAGAGGTACCGTAATGGTTTTCTCCTACGATTGAGGAAAGAAGGCCCATGGATAACACTTTAGATTGCACAGAAATACTGAGATAAAATCCTCAACATTCATATTAAAACAGTGCTCATCTTTAAAAAAAAAAGAAAAGACCAGGTCAATATAGCTAGTAAATTCTGTGTGCTAATTAGTAGGGAGAGAGAGAGCGCAATAGATAGCATTTGAGGAATAATTACATCTTAAGAATCATATTTACATATATATGTATAAAAGCATCTCTTTGGCCCCCATTCTGTTTTACATTCGAACCCATTTAAAATAATTTAATGAGTTAATATATGTGAAGCGGTTAGAACAGTGGCTGGCATCATAAAAGCGTTTGGTATCACTACTATATAATATCATCATTACCTAGGTCATTTCTTTAGGTAGCAATACATTATATACCTCTTGGAAATGTATTTTACTATATATATTTATATATTTTAACTTTCTTCTAAATTATGAGCATAAATTAAATTTTTAGTGGAATTGTAAAATGCTATGAGAATAGAGCATCAATTTCATCAGAGATCATGGAGGTCTGGGTCAAAAGGTGGCATTTACTATAGATCTTGAAGTTGGGAGGACTTTGATAGCTGGTGGTTGGAGACTCAGGCACAGCAAACAAAAGCACAGACACCACAAATCGCAGAACGCATTTGGGCGACTGCAAGTATTCAGGTATGCCTATCAATGGGTTTGGGGGAGAGAAGCATATTGGGAGAAAATCCTTGAAAGCAGCCTCGATCTGCATAGGTCTGAGAAGGTTCTGAATCCAGTATACTGACAAGTCTACCTCCTCCTCTAGTAGAGTGATTTTGAGACTTTAGGGTGTATCAAAGTCATGTGCAAGACTTCTACAGGACCAGTTGTTATTCCCATCCCCCACGGGGCCTCATTCTGTAGGTCTGGGGTGGGCCTGGGAACATGCATCTCTGACATTCTCAGGTGATGCCGCTGCTGCTGGTCCAGGGACTACACTTGGAAGATCTCTGGCCTGGGCAGTTGGGATCTATTGAAGCTTTGGAAGCCAAAGAGTAAATTGTCATGACCATGTTTGACGGAGATGGCAATCAGCAGAATGAAGGGTGTACTGGAAAAGGAAAGGCCCAGAGGCAGTCAGGCCAGTGACATATTTTCAGTATTGCACAGGTGAGGTAATCAGAACATGAGCCGGGATCTATTGAGGGTGGGAAGACCAGGGAATTCTTTGTCCATGTCCATGTTAGAACTCATGTGACCATCTAAAAGCAATGGAGACATTGACCCTCATCTGAATAATTCCGGAATTTTCTTAGGGCAACCAGATTTAGGAAATCCAGTGCAAGGAAGGTCAGTTAAGTTTGAATTTCAGATTTTAAAAAAGAATTATTTTTTAGTGTAATTAACCCTATATGTACCATGGGATATAGTTGTAGTGAAAAATTAATATTTTTTAAAATCTGAAATTCATATATAACTGGTTGTTCTGTTCTTTATCTGGCAACCTTACACTAAATAGGATCCTTTGACCTTTTCTGAAAGTACTCTTATGGCCTTTTCTGATTTGATTTCAGATTTCGATGAATGTCACTCTAACCCCTGTCGCAATGGAGCCACGTGTGTGGATGGTTTTAATACGTTCAGGTGCCTCTGCCTTCCGAGCTACGTTGGTGCACTTTGTGAACAAGGTAAGAGCTGTTGCAACATCTGTAGGATGAACAGTACGGATTTCATTTCAAATGTTATTTTAGACAGCTTTTCGTCATCATTATTTGGATGGCTTTAGCCAAGCTGGCCATACTGCATGTTTGTTCCTACAGGGGATATTCACAGGTTACCTAAGTGTGTTCGGTTTCCTTATGTGTCCATAGCCCCTGCCCCCTGAGAGATAGCATTGCCTTAATCACTACTGTTCTGCTGATAAAACAGAATTGCACACAGGCACGCTGAGCAGAATTTAAGGACATCTAGCCAACAAAAGGAACGTGTTGTAAGTATTCTTCCTGAAGACAAACTAGGCATTGACCTTAATCCACCTGGGTGGCTTGTAGTATGCAAGGTGTAGTGTACACCTTGATACAAGGAGTATCAAGTTCAATGCTAGTTGCCTTTATTTTCTCCTCCCAAGCATTTGAGAGTCAATGGGCCCATTTCTCATAGTCAGTCATCTCTAGAAAGTGCACTGCTATAGTTGTTAGAACACATTAGCTTTGGCTTAGCAAATGTCATGTAAAAGGTATGGTACATCTGGTCAACAGGCAATTTTCCTATGACACAAGCATCTACTTTTTCTGAATGAAACAAAGGCCTGTGTTCATGACTGCTTGAATCTCATGATCCCTGTAATTTGTATTTTATGGCCAACCTGAGAGTGTATTTTAGGTGGTTAATGGTAACATTTCCTAGTCATCAATCAGAAACAGATTGCACATTCAGCATACTCAGCTTTGAAATGTCGATTTCCTTTACTTAAAGTCATGCGGTGGTTTGGCTTTGACAAAAGCGCCCAGTGCCAAACTCCCGTTCCACCAGACAGAATGAAAACGTATTAGACACTCAGACACATTGTTCTGGCTGCGCATTCTGCTTTACAATGTTAATCCAGACATCACCACAATTAGAACAAAATCTAAAGCAGCATGTATTGAATTGCCAATCAAAGAGGGTGAGTGATGGCTCCATTTGTAGGTTTTTCTTTCTCTCTCTTGCGTAGAATGAGTCTGTTTAGAATTTAAAAGGTAAATATGAAAATTGGCCGGGCAAGATCTTCTTCTTAAGGAAAACAGTAAGAAAGAGGCCATTTGTTGAAGAAAACGAAAGGGTGAGATACTTGAAATGTCACGTGTGCTTAAGTGATTCTGGCTTCCAAGTTCCAAGTCTAAGGAGCAGTTCAAAAAATCATTCATTCGGGCAGCCCCGGTGGCACAGCGGTTTAGCGCCGCCTGCAGCCTGGGGTGTGATCCTGGAGACCCGGGATCGAGTCCCACGTCGGGCTCCCTGCATGGAGCCTGCTTCTCTCTCTGCCTGTGTCTCTGCCTCTCTTTCGCTCTCTCTGAATAAATAAATAAATAAATAAATCTTTTAAAAAAAAAAAATCATTCATTCAACAAATGTTTACTGAGCACCTACTACTGTCTTCTGAGCGCTATCCTGGGTACTGGAGGTGGAACTTGGAGCAAACTAGATAACGTCCCCAGTCTTGGTGACTCAGCATCGTTCTTGGCAGGGAATAAAAAGAGATGCTATTTGTTGAATGCCTCATAGTTTACCAAATGTTCCCAGGTACATCATTTCGTTTAGTTGACAGTATTTCTATGTGGTAAGTGGGCCAGAAATTGAGGCTCCAAAAGGAAAAATGATATGTTCAAGATCACACAGCTAGTAAATTGGAGAGTGGGAAAAATGAACCTAGGCTGCCTTATAAAGCCCGCGTTTTTCTAAATATCTTAATAACACACTTTTTAAGTAACTCTCACAGATAAGCATTTTACTTATGTGTAAATTAAAAAGGTTTTGCTTTTGGGCACTTGGGTGGCTCAGTGGTTGAGTGTCTGCCTTTGGCTCAGGGTGTGATCCTGGAGTCCTGGGATCCTGCATGGAGCCTGCTTCTCCCTCTGCCTGTGTCTCTGCCTCTCTCTCTGTGTCTCTCATGAATAAAGAAATAACATCTTAAAAAACAAAAAAACGGTTTTCCTTTTTCCCCCTCTCATTCATGGTATCACTTAGTTTTCAGGTACATTCTATTTTGTCTTAAAGCAAGTGTGCTTTCATCCACATTATTTGCTAAGAAACAGCTATCCCAGGCTGTTTACCCGATGCAGCTGTGCTTCTGTGATTTATTGCCAGGACCCTGAAAGATTTTTTTCCCCTCTTTTCAGGTTGCCTAAGAACAAATGTTTTTTTCATTACCAGCAGCATTGTTGTCTAAACAGTTTTCTATCCAAATTTCAGTGATGACTGTGTTGTTTCTTCAGCTGACCTTTTCTTCTCTGCATTAGTAACTTCCCAACTCCCAGCAGCTCTGGAGTAAGGGACCTATTTGGGTAGAATGATAACTGATATGAAACCTAGAAGGGGATCTTAGAACAGTATGGGGACAATTCTGTACACACAGGTTGCCCCAAACCGAAGTCAGTGATGCAGTTTGCCAGCAAGAAGTGCCTAAGTGTTGACAGTTTCTTAGGGTTTGACGGCTGTATGTCCTAGATATTGAAAACATTACCTGCATGACATAAAGAGAATACATTTTTAGTAAAGTTGTTTTTTTTTTATAGTAAAGTTGTTTAAAAGTGATAGTTTTGGCTTCTGTAGTGATGAACAGGAGGCGTCATACCATCCCTCACCACAGCCAACACACACAGGCAGCCAGCACACACACAAAACTAAATCTGGGTCTTTGTAATGTAACCTATGCACTGTAGTAGTCTTCAAGCATAAGTATTTCCATATGTCGGATGATTTTTACAAAAATATCATCCTAATGTGTTGCTTTTAATAAATGAAATGTGTGTCACATTATTTTTAGGTGAGATTGGAAAAACAGACTTCTGATAACTCCTATCAGAATAGCATCCTAGAAGATGCTGCTTGATATCTAGGCCTTCATTATGCATTTAGTGAATTCATGAATCATAAAAGTTAAGTAAGTTCACGTGCATATTTGGCTTTTTCTTTCAATAAACAGTCAGTTAAGTGGGATTTGCACATGTATTGATAACCATTAGTAACATAAATCTATGGTTTCAGTAGCACAGATGAATAAACAAACAAGCAGTCCCATTTGGGACCTGTGTTCTGATAGCAATACACACCCTTTTTGACTGAGAAAAACACTGTAGCAGTGGTGTGGCCGTGCATCTAAATTTTATGATCATTTGGGGTTTTTTGGTTTAAGAGAAAAGTACTTAACGATCATCTGTTTTAATGATAAAACACAAAGAAAGACGACCGAACTAAAACTATTGGGTTAACAGAAGATATGAGTGCATAGAAGAATTTTTTTCTAATGCCTTATTCAATATGTTAGGGATCCTCTAGGATTTTAAGCTGTGTATTAAAATAAATATTAATCTCTATGGTTAGGGCAAGCTATGCTAGCATAATAACACATGACTGACTTTGGCAGTAAGAGTTTTCTGAAAATCTTTCCAATTCTCCTCCCCTATAAACTAACTCCCTGATATATGAAGATTGCTCTTCTCGCCACCCCTCCTACCTCACCTCTAAATTCTTCCACAGGAACATCGCAAAAGGATAATTACTGCATCCAAGTAGCCAGATTGCACTTCATCCTTGGGGGCTGAATGCTACTTTTATGCTAAACCGTCTAGCTGCGCCTTGGTTCTTTTCCTATGGGATTTGGTGGTCTCCACCAACACTTTAATAAAAGTCAAAACTTTCAGTGCACAGTCTTTAAACCAATTAGTCAGCTGGCTGTAACTAAACAACACGCCCAGTAGACTAAACTGAAATAAAGCCTGCTCTCTGAGATAAGCTGCATCTGTTGTATGACGACGGTTGAAATCCCTGGAGCTAGGAAAACATGAAAATCTCTCCGAATACATACTTTCCCACAATTATAGAAAAAGGAGTGAATGGTGTGAGAGTCAGGAGATGATGTGGCTATCAGTTTGGCCACCAGGTCTGACGTATGAAGCAAGCATTTATTTCATCTAGAAGGTTTTTGTGTCCTTCGGCAACCAGTAAGATTAGGGGAAGGGAGGGTGGTTCTTAGGTAGTTTGGAAAGTTTTCTGGGTGCCTAAAATTCTATAAACGTTGCAGCTTTGTCAGTGTTTGCATGTAACTAGCTCGGTACTTTTGTGAGGTGTGTTTGTGATAGTCGAAATCATTTCCACTGATCATCACTGAATACATACTGTTGACCCCACCCGTGCATGGACGACTCTGTGGGAAGGTTGTTAGCAAGAGTATAGGACAATGAGCCAGGCTGCTTTCCTATGAAAATATATATACTTTAAAAGATTTTTTAATTTGTTTATTCATGAGAGAGAGAGAGAGAGAGAGAGAGGGGCAGAGACACAGGCAGAGGGAGAAGCAGGCTCCATTTAGAGAGCCCGACGTGGGACTAGATCCTGGGTCTCCAGGATCACACCCTGGGCTGAAGGCAGGCACCCAACTGCTGAGCCACCCAGGTGTCACCCTTTTTTTTTTTTAAAGATAGATTTATTTATTTATTTATTCATTCATTCATTCATTCATTCATTCATTCATTCATTCATGAGAGACACAGAGAGTCCTGTGAAAATATTTAAAAGCAGGCAACCTAGAATCTAGATAGTACAGCTGAAGCTTCCTGACAGTGTAAAATTTAGGATTTAAAAAATGCTCTCATCCCCCACCAGGATAGTGGTTATAGCGTGCTCATTACAGGAGAGAAAATACACACGTACGTACATAAACACAGACATGTGTGTGCTCGGCCTAGTAGAGCGTGGGGCATGCCGTTCAAGAACTGAGGTTGTTTCATTCTTAAGAAACTTCACATACTGGTGCCTTTGCGCGGGGAGTCCCCTCTCCTTCCTCTCCTTTGGGGGAAGGAGGCCTGCAGTCCCAGCGACATCCCAGATGCTGACTACCGGTGAAGGATTCTTTGGCTCTCTTTGTAAATCTTGACAAGAGCCTGTGGCCACCCAGCTCTCTCTCTGGGAAGTAGTAGAGGAACTACTCACAGAGCCTTTGAAGTCCTTATTCAAATAGAGCATTCATAATCCTATTAGCTGGAATTCTTATCTTATCACTTGAATGATTCTCTTCAGAAAAGTTGTGTTGGTGAGGACTTCGCCCTGGGTCCTTCACCGGGGAGTCAGTAGACACTGGGCCTGAGAAGTTTGGTCTGGCCCCTCTCCCCATTTGCTTTCCTGCTGAAACTGGCTCTAATCAAGGAAACTGCAGTTAGCTCCTTGCCTTTTTGGTCCAGAGACGTAGAGCCACCCACTCGGCAGGAGTCAGCTGTCTTTGTCATCCTTTGTCATCGCCACCAAATTGCATTAATACGCAACTTCAGGGCCATTGCGTTGATGCCAGCTTAGGCCTTCCTCCTCATGCTTAGATCCATGAGGCCAGAGTGAGTGACGTGGGTGAGATTAAGGAGCCCCTGCCTTGTCTCTTCCAGACACAGAGACGTGTGACTACGGCTGGCACAAATTCCAAGGCCAGTGCTACAAATACTTCGCCCATCGGCGCACGTGGGACGCAGCTGAACGGGAATGCCGTCTGCAGGGCGCGCATCTCACAAGCATCCTGTCTCACGAGGAACAGATGTTTGTGAACCGTACGTACCAAACACGCAGGCTTCCTGAAGCTTCGCTGGGCCACCCCATCTTCTTAGTGTTCTCCGTATCCCATTCTACAGATGTAGCCTTCTCCATTGTGGTTCAATTTCTCAAATCTCTCAACTACATGAAGTCACCCCTCCCCCCCACGTGAGTCCCCCCACTTTGAGAAACACTCAGCTGTAACAGAGGAAGGCGTTTCCTGGTCTGCCAGCAGTCCTGGGTGAGACGGCATGTGATAGCTTGAGTCCCGTGACCCTGCCACTTGGTCATTCTCTGTCTTCTGGAAATGGCCCCTTCTTGTGGTTCCTTCCATCTCATTCTTCTCATGGCTGCCTTTGTAGTTCTAGTTCCAAGATGTGCATATGTTGTCTGGCCTTAAAGAGAAAATTGCTTTCATTATTTGTATTTTCATTATTACTTATTTTTATTTCAGTTATTTTTATCCGACTAATTAAAATTGTAATTGTTGGCAGCACCCTAATCCTACCCTCTGCACAAAACTGGTTCTCATCCAAGCTGCTAATGGTTTTAGGCCATAGAAAGTGGGCTTTCTATTAAGAACATGAAAAAAATGGAGACTGGAAGCCAGTGAAACTTACTACCAGAGCTGTTGAAGAACTCCTTCAACTAGAGCAAAGAGGAGGGTGGCTAGCTTTTATGTAGTGGTTATCTACAAGTTTTTTGCTTATCAAGTATTGTTTGATGCTCTATTAAATATGTTCCCATAGTGCCTGCCGTCTTTTAGAAGTCTGAGTGTTAATTTGCAATCTGTATGGAGGCTCATTGTGACTTTTTGCATGATATTCTTGCCAGCAACTCATCTCATGATGAAAGTAATTATTTTTGAAGATAATTTGGTAGAACTGTCTCGTCTAGGTGTTCACTGTTTAAAGTGCCTTGAGAAGAAACATGTGGTTTCCAAAGCCAGACTAGCATGGAAATGATCTGTGACATTTTATTGGGTCACTGAATTTTTGCCAATGGCATAGCTTAATAATAATAATATAGGAAAGTTTTTATCATGAGTAAGGATGGAAAAATATTAATTATAGTAAACTGCAAGAGAAATTGTTTTCTTATGTCTGATATTTTACTGTTTCTCAGTCTTTGTGAATTAGTTTTTTAGTTTAAAGCACATTGGGCAGAAGAACAAAAGATAGTTAGACTATGAGAGATTTTATGAGCAACTAAACAAAAATCCAGCCAGAAAAGAGGATGCATGATTCACTCTGAAAATAATTTTCTTTGCTACATTTCATCCATATATGGGAAAGGTAGTAAAAATATCTGTTATTTCCCTTCTCCTAGGTGTGGGGCATGATTATCAGTGGATAGGCCTCAATGACAAGATGTTTGAACATGACTTCCGTTGGACCGATGGCAGCACACTGGTAAGTGGCTCATGAAAAATGATACGGTTCCCGGAACCTGGTAGGGTGTACTGATTGCATGTTACAGAGGATGTATTTGCTTTGCCTGGAGGCCAGTTAAACGACTTGCTCAGGGTCACTCGGAAAGGTAAATGAGTGTTAGAATAGGGTCCATGCGAACTGATCCACTACCAGTGCTCCAATCACGGTGACTCTCTTTGAAAGAGGACTGTATCACATTCCATTGAACTGGAAAACCATGTAATCAGGAGAAATGCCTCAGGTTTGTCTTTCAGATGGTTGTCTTTGCTTTTTATAGCTTAAAAAAAAAAGGTGGGGGGAGAGAATAAATGCAAAAGAAAAGGCCTTAAAAAAATACTTTTCCCTCTTACATAATTGCATGGGAAATCTATGTGGCATGGCTCATTTTTATCCAAACCAAAGGGCTCATTTTTTCAATCTTAAAAAAGATTGCTGAATTTTGATCTGTGGATTTTCTTCCATTCAAACTCTTCTGACTAAATATGTAGGGTTTTTGTTTTGTTTTGTTTTTTAGCTTTTTCTCTTTCTTAAAGAAAGGAGTGCATTGGTAATACTGGCCACAAATTTGAGTAGGCTGAAATAAGATTCTTCGGACAGCTAAACCTGTTCTGAGTCACTGCTCTGAATACATATGAGTGTAATTTTTTAGAAATAGTCCAAGTGTGGTTAGCTATACTAGTGGTTCTAGGCACTGGCTGTTCATTAGAATCACCTGGGGAACATGATTTAACAACTGGTGCCTAGCCATCAACTCAAACTCATTAAAGCAAAACCTTTGGCAGCTGGCTATATTTTCCATGTGTTCTCCAGGTGATTCTAAAACGCAGACAAGTTGGGATCCCCTGGGCTGGACAGTAAGTTAAGTTTAATTCTAAATTAGATAAATAACAGGAAAAATTGAAAATAGTGTTTAAGCTCTTTTTGTGTCTGAGTTATTTAGGTGCCTAAATTTCATTTATTACTTGCCACTCATCTGGATTTAATGAGTTTGGCACAATGTTAAGTTCATCCTAGAACAGAGGCCAAAGGACTCAGCTTTTGGAAGTTCCACTCTGTGCTTAAGAAAGCTATTCCGTGTCTTTATGGACATACTCTTTGGTTCATCTTTGTGTCAGTTGCTGTACTCAGCACTTTCATTTGTTTATTCCCCATGACGACCTTCAAGGGAATATGAAGTGTTTCACAGGTAAAGAAAGGGAAGGTCAGTTGGGTTGAGATTTTTGCCTGGAGTCACAATACTATTAGGTGGTGAAGCCAGTCTCCAAAGCCATGCTTTATTCTGGCTGGCACCTCCTTGACTTGAAAAGATTTCCCTTATTACATTTTGCCTTGAGCAACCCTAAAATAAAGCCTGGCCTGCTCTCTCTCTGTCATCACTCCTTATGTTTAATCAGCACTATTTGTCATTCAGTTTCATAAGTAGGTCCTTTGGCAAGATGCAGAAAGAATAGCGAAGGTAGATGGTCCATAAAATATATTCCCAGTAAGATACATGAGCCACAGCCTCTGGATCAATACTCATGGTTTCCTAATTGTCCTAACTGGATGGTGTATCTGCAGTTGTTGCATCTGTAATAAAAAATAAATAATGATTTCAGGGCAGATTATTTTGGTCAGTTAGATCATAGTGACTGGTAAGGGCATGAGTCCTTCTAGATGAATTTCAGTGGAAGATGAACTATTTTGATTGTATTCATTTAATTTATATTTGAACATAAAAATTAAAGGATTTTTTTCTGTTAAAACTGTTTTTATAATTTTGTTAATGTGTTGTACATAGTAGAGGCATTCATCGAGTTTTCTTTTGTTGAATGAAAACTTTGTCTCTATGGGATAAATTGGGTCTGAAGACCCACTCTTAATCCTCCTCCCACACACTTTCCCTTACACATAACCCACTGAGAAGTGCAGGTCCTGTGAGGTCCCCACTGTATTACAGAAGCTAGAATGCCAGGAACTCAGGTGGGGTTCGGTTGGTACTTACTTGTGCCTTGCAGACCTTGACCACAACTTATCTCAAAATGTACCTGTATGTTCCTGCCCTGAACCTAGAATAGCTGTATTTGGCCAGGTGTGCTGTATATTAAGTGTCATTCTTTACATACACACCAACCTGATTGGGTCAAGTCCCCAACTTCCAATCTGTTGTTGATTATATAGAATTGATCTGTTTTTGTTCATAGAGCCTTTTGTGTTTCTAGATATTTATTCTGGTCATTTGGAGTTCAGCTTTTCAAAGAAGTGGTTCTCTTGCTTGCTTTATATTTCTTATGGTGTCTAGGACAAGGCCCTGTACCACCTATGAGCTTGGTTAACGACACTGAATATCGGCTTATAGCTGGCAGCTGTGTGAGGCCTGTAAAAATATCTTAGGGAGCTTTTCTTTCCTGCCAGGTTGCCATTCAGGTGAGCTTCACTCATCAGATGTCATTATTCCACTATGCCAAAGCAAGCCAGCGCAACTATTTTTTTGTTTGTGTCCATTAACTTTTAATGGGCTGTGAAAAATACTGTAAAAAAAATTACTTAATTGTCATTTCCATGGTCTACACTGGTCCTAAAGTTGGTCAATAAATGAGCATTGCAAAAAATGAATCTTGATCTTCCCAGGAAATTTTCAGAGGAAGATGACATATGTCATGTAGATAACAGTACAAGGCAAACAAGTGCCTTACTCTAGTTTACATTTTTACATTAAAACCTGAGGGTTATGAAGAGAGCATCCAGTGAGGGCTTCAGTTGGAAGAAGGCGGCAGATGAATTATATAAACAAGCAAAGTGTATCAAAGAAATGACACGAGCAAATCCAGAAAGCAATCTGACAGACCTTTGGTTTCTTCTTAATTCCCTCTTTGTGTAAAATAAAAGTGTGCTAAGGAGTGTCCCTAACTTTGAACATTTTGGAACAGAAAAGACCATCTGCCCCACAGCCTGTCTCCCTCCCATTTGACTGATCTCTGGCCCACTCTGCTTTTGTAACCACCCTCGCCTCTTTCCCTTCCTTTCTGAGACAGCCTAGGTGTCTCTTAAACTCGTTTGTAGTTCTTTCTGCAGCCACCAGCCCCCTAACAGGTTCCATATGTTTGCAGGCTTTGAATAAAATAGTTCTTCTTGTTGCGCTGTTTACCCCAAGTGTCTTGCCTTTGAAAATATCCCCAATAGTAAACTCTGCGTTGGGGAAGGCAGTGTCTGCTTACACTTGGAAATGGTGTTACCTTGACTGTGTGCAATTTGAAGGCCTTTGTTTATGTTTTAGAGTGATTTCTCCTCTCTCCCCTTTGCTCCCATTTTTTTTTTTTTGGAAGATTTATTAGGGCTTATTCTTCTTGGGAGGTAGAGCAGCATTAAAACCAAAAGAACCTCTGCTGTTTACCATATGTTATCTTTTGTTATTCAGCCTTACGAGTCAGTAAAAACAAACACGTTTATGTTAGGTTTTTCAGTCTCAATAATGTCTTTTCTTGACGTAATGAAACTATGCTTCCGGTGAACCTGTGGTATAATTATATCATATTTAACATGATTACGCTGTACAGCTAGACTAAGTCAATTTGTATGCTTGTACCAAATGATGTTATTAGGCTGAGTTATCTAATTGCCCTTACTCTTCAGATTCTGATCGACTCCTTCCACGTTATTGGCCCCAATAATACGGCAGCGATCACGCGCCAAATTCTGGATTTTGTTATATCTTCAAAATCTTTTTTATTATCACTTGGGGTCTTGACCCATAAGTTTCACTAAAGTGTACTCATGCAGAGATTGAGTCTAGCCTTAACCTTGTGATTTCTATTAAGGTTATTTTCTCCTGACACATTTCAGTTTTTATTTTGTCACTTGGTTTTCGAATAACTAGTCACATCAGTTTGTCCCTGGGCTTTCTACTAATGAGTTATCCTTTAACTGGACTATTCATCTCTTAAGAGCGAAATGTCCCAAGTACTTTATTAGAAACTCTGACAAATAACTGCAATAATGAATTACTTTACTTGCCACCCAAGTAATGTCTTCAAAGACACTAAGTTAAACCATCCAAGTTAAATACACATTAAAGCTGGCAAACTTAAACAAACATTTCTTATCTAGCTTCTCTACTTTTAGCTGACTTTTAAGTTCTTTCTTTAACCTAATTGTTAAATGAATGACTAGTCTGAAGTGTTTCCCCCAGGTCTGTTTTCCAGGGCCTGTGGCCTGCCTCTCCCCCTGCTCTGAACTCTTGTTACTCTCTTCTTGAAATTCTGCAACACCTTCCCCTTGCCTGCAGTGCACAATTCTAATTATTAGCGTGGCATGCCAAGCCCACCAGCTCTACCTGCCACTTCCTAAGCTGTATCATCTCAAAATACTCACAGTTCCTGGGATAAGTAAGCCATGACATCTAAGTCCTGAAGGTCTTTGCATACTCTTGCCCTAGTGCTTAGAATGTTCTCATCTCTTGTCGGACTATATTTAATTAACGTTGAAATGCCTTTTTCCCGCCAAGAGTCTCCTTCTTCCAGGAAGCCTTCCCCTTTGGGTGTGACTAGACTTCCTCCACTGTGTTCCAGAAGCCCCTGGTGTCCTTTTTCCATCCTACCACTGACCCTTGTGGGACTGATTTCCTGACACTGAGCTTTCTGAGGCAGGGATTACCTTTCAGCTCTGTTTTTTCAGCACCTAGCAGAGTTGTTGACAAAAATAGGTACTTAATAAGTGTTTTTGAATAATAACATTTAATACATTGCTCCAACAACTTACTCTGTTATCTTTTGAACCATGAAATGACCAAATGAAGTCTTTTGGCTGAACCTCTTTGTGACAATGCTTGTTCACCTAAGTTAAATAGTTTATTTAATGTTGTACCAGTGCAAAAAACTTAAAACATAATACGTGAGATTTCAAAAATGGTGAAAAGAAACAAAAACGTTCCCCCAAAACAGATATATATAGCTGAACATAATGCATGTTACAAAAGTTATTAACCCAGAGGAAAACAGTTGTGCCTACTGGAAATGATGACAGTGTTGTCCATGGTTGTCCCAAGAATACATTTACAATAAACGCTGGGAAGAAAAAATGGAAAGCAAACTTTTCAGCCTCTGCCTCCCCTGCAGGTTTGAGTTATATCAGGGCAGATTTTCC
The DNA here is from genome assembly GCF_003254725.2 of Canis lupus dingo. Taxonomy (NCBI): domain Eukaryota; kingdom Metazoa; phylum Chordata; class Mammalia; order Carnivora; family Canidae; genus Canis; species Canis lupus. The sequence goes on along the minus strand of NC_064245.1, from coordinate 24,060,196 downwards.
ATGAAGCTTGAGGAAACCACCAATTACTCAGAACTTAGAAGGAAGATTTTTTTTTTCAAGATAGGCACATATTAAACTTTCCAAAGAAAAATGACTTAAAAAAAAAAAAAACCCTTATTATCCAAATCCAAAATGTAGTAAAACAAGCAAAAGAAAATCTTACTCCTGAATGTTATCAGATCGTTTTATTTTTTTATAGATCGGTTGACCACGGGTGAATTGGTTGCCTAAGGCTGGACAGACCTTCATTTATTCACCTTCTGTCCGAGTCTGGTCTTTCAAGCACAGAGGGAGTCAGACATGAGGGAACACTCTGGAATCATTTTTACGGCCCTATCTATGGGCTTCCTGTCTGAGCAAAGTCATTTTCACAACTTTCTTTTCAACTACAGACCATAGAGTGTCCATGGATAGCACAATTAGGGATTGGAAACTGTTAGGTGCCTTCGTGACACTACTTTGTATAACGTATCTCCCCAGCCAGGTGGTTTAAAATCAACCTGTGGACCTCAGAGACTGAACCTGTTACGGTCTTGCTCCCTCCTCTCTCTGACCCTCAGAAATAAACTCTCCCAAGGGGAGAATTTGGACCTTTCTCTCTTCTCTTTAGTGAGTTTGTGTAGCACCATCAAAGCTTACTCCTCACCACTGGGGACTGGATGCTTCAGCGGATCAGAAGCATCCACTTCAAAGAAAAATGTCACCTTAGATAGTGTTGGCCAGAGGTTGAGGATTGAACGGAACTGACAACCCAGTTCCCTTTTAAAATGTTGAGGAACTTTTAGAGAGTTTGATTTGTTTGGGGGAGGGGGGGAAGGGTCCTTGACGTTACTCATAGGCATTTAAAAAAAAAACATTTTCTACGTGTCTTTCACATTTTCCTTCAGTCATCCCTACAGTGGGCACCTTGCTGCTCCCTGAGAGGCTGTGGCTTGTCAGCTTCCTGGGAGGTAGTCATGGCCTCCTTGACTGTCAGCATCTGCTGGGGAAGACAGGAAGACTTCTTCCCTCTGCACTTCTCTGAATCTAACCAGGAAGTTCTCAAGCAAGTTACTAATACACAGAACCAGAAATATCTTATTTTCTAGCTCTGACCAACTTATCTTACCCCTTGACTGTTGTGAAAGAGGTTACAGAAGGCTAATTGGTAGCCTTCCACGCTTAAAAAAATCCTACTTGAAAAATATTTCTGGAAGATAACTGAATTTTGCGTTTTTTTTTTTTAATTGTCATTTTGATAAGTCTGGTTCAGCCCTGGCAAGCCTGGCACACCTAGAACTTGGGCCACCATACCAGGTTACCCTCCTGGTTCCAGTCAATGCATGAGAATAGCCAGGTTTGTGGATCGACTTCAAATACAGAGGCCCCTTTACTTTTTTCATAAATAAACATGTCAGGCTGTCACGCAAAGTAACATGAGAAAACCCAGCTTTGAAAAAGAGGTAGGAACCATAAAGGAATAGCCCTTAACTCAGGAAGAGACACTTGAAAGGGGCAGAGAAAATGAGTAACAAGTTGCAGGCCATAAACCATTATTTTTTTCCTGCAGGAATGCATCATTATTTCCCTTTTATAAACACGGAGGTCCCTATCCTCCTCCCTCTCCCAGATGGCTTGGACACGGAAAAGAGAATCAAGAGAAAGAATTAATTCCCAGTGTTTTCCAAGCTTGTCTGTAGGTTTCTGGTCATTTGAAAGGATTGCCCATGATTTGGCAGAGAACAATGCAAAATGAAACCCCCCCCCCCAACCAAAAACTTCCAAGTTTTACTTTTTTCTGCCTGAAAACATCAGAAGACTTTCTGCCAAGGATTTGCAGACGGGTGTGTGTCAGCTGTGGTGCAGCCCGAGCTCCCAGTCAAATGCCACTTGTCTGTGAACAAGTCACACTGCATATCAGCAGTAATTTAATTATGTCGAACCTCACAGCTTCACTATATGAACCTACAAGCCAAGGAAAACATATGCTCTTTCCTCCTCCTTCAGCACATTACCCACGAGTGGAAGGGTTCGCAGTTTCTGTTCTGCAAAAGACCACTGAGCTCCCAATAAGCATCTTTACTCGTGTTGCAGTTCAGTCTGATTTGACACCAAGGACTGGTTGTTGGGGTCCTACGTGTGAATTAGAGCAGGTCCTAGAGTAGTTCTGGGACGCGAAGCCTGCACCCCGGCCTTGCCTTGACTTGAATGTGGTGAGCCCGGGGTGCATCACACAGCTGGAGGGACGGACATTTACCCATGGCTGCAAAATCACTCCATAATTGACAGGATTATCCTTAAAAAAAAAAAAAAAAAAGATCAGTGCAGTAGTTCCTTCTCACTGATGCTTTTCTAGCAGTGCTCTACGCAACTCCCAAATCCCGTACAGATATGGTTAAATGTGATCGCTAGTTACTCTAAGGCAATTCGTGGAAAAGGCTAACAGAAACGTGGAATGGGTCTTGGCAGTCTCCCACTGCCTGGGATGGTTAGCACTTCCTGACCGAAGACCTGTGCAGAGGAGCTTGGGCTGAAGGAGCCACGGGCACCATCTGAGGGGGGCAGTGCACAGGGCTCTGCAGGGCTCTGGCTCCCACTCCAAGGGCTCTCACAGTGGGGGGAACTCACATCCTTTGGAAAATTTAGAATTGCAGCCCTGTAGGGCAGTGAGCTCACACTATTACACGAGACTAGTGCTGGACTCCAGAGCTGCCAGATTGTCTGTCCCACACAGAGATTTGCCAGCTAGGAAAATAACGGGCATATTGCCACTTTTACAACCATCAGGAGACCCCAAGTTAGCTTTTCTGGCCTTCATATTCGTGTTTGTAGGTCCAGCTCCAGCCTGCCAGCCCAGGGCAGTGCCACCAAAACAAATGTCCCTTTCTCCGTTAAAACAAAGCTGTTCTTTAAATTTTTACCTTGTGGTCTTTGACTAAAAGACAACAGCAAGACCATAAACTCCCCTAAAACACAAATAAAGAAGGACCCAGACCAGGCTAACCGTAAGCAAGCACAAGGATCAGAAGACGTCTGTCTATCTCTCCTGGAAGGCAGGTCTTTTGCCCCTAGGAGTTAAGTAAAACAGAGTTCAATATGCCCCCCACGGACTGGAAACAAATGCCTATTGTGTACCACAACCATCTGGGGGTGGGGGGGGGGAGGCATTTTAAAGTCACCAAATGTTTTGATTTCTTTAATAAGTAGTCCTCCTAACTTCCTTGCAGATAACCGTTTGACCTATGTTCTGAAAGGCTGTGGGTAACCCAGAGTGATTATTCGGAGCTCTTTATTTGGTGAAAAGGTAGTTTTCTTATCAGCATATGTTTCAAATGGGGAGGCAGTCCTCTCAGAAAAGTGTTTTCTATTTGTAGAGGTTGCTTTTTTACTTGGTGGCTGGTTATCTGTTTCCCCTTGGTGTCCACTGCCTTGGGTATGACTTGTAGCTGTGAGAGTCCAGGGGCGACACTGACCGTTCCAGGAGACGAGAGGGGTTTGTATACACAGAAATCAGCTTTTAGTACAGGTGCCACTTTTTATGGCTAGTCTAGACTGGGTTTTTACTTAAAAACAACAACAAACCTACATGTGAATCACACTGTAGACACTGATTTGCATGCATGGGTGTTTGCTTACCACCTGCCCTGTTGCGAGGATTTGGGGTAGATATTACACATATGGCTTTGCTTTTGATATGATGTCACCATTGATGTAAATATAAATAATCTGATCATTTCAAAAGACAAAATGGAGAAAAACTATTGTGGATGAACTTCCCAGTCAGATAGAAAAATTCAGATTATAGCTGCCGTGACCTGTCATAAAAGAGAAGGCAACCAGACTGGTAAATACGGTTTAGCAGAAGGTCCATCCAGCAAAGTATTCTCTTCATACTTTCCCTCACAAACTCAGAGGACATATCACAGATAACCCTTTAATCCAGCCACATGAAGCGAATAGTCATGATTTGGGAGGTGGTGTAAATTCTGCTAAGTGACTTAGGTGGCCATTCCTAATATAATCGTGGGTGGAGAGTGTCACCTAGTGGCCATATTGTGTTTTGTGTTTCAAGACTTCGGCTCTGCAGAGCTCTGCTTAGATCTAGGAAGAGTAGTATTCCCCATGAAGTAAGTTCCTGCAGTTTTGAGCTTAAAGATTCTAGTATGGTTTGCATTATATTGTGAGCCGGAAAGCTGAATGTGAAATTAGATGATTTTTCAAATGCAGTGTGAAGCTAACACATGGAGTCACGTGCTAAGTCCTAGCAACCAAGGCAAATAGTAGATCCAGTCCTTCCCATATCTTCACTTCATACACAGTCATAGGACACAGTGGAAAGTTTTCCTTGGCCAGTTCCACTGATCGGTGAACCTAGAGAACTTGTTTAGCTTTCTTATGAAACCTTTTCACAGTGAATTAAATTTGCAGTGTTTGTGGGGAGGGGGAGCAGTTAGAAAGCAGTGACTGGCCTGCTCATGGAAAAAGATTCTGAATTATAGCTGGAGGACTTAGTAAGTCTTCCCAACAATTACAATAATACATTATGTCATAGGACAGCTTCACTGGACAAATGTCAAGAATGGTTTTTTATCAATGGAATGTGTGTGTTTAATTGTTTCAGTGTCCTTGGCAAAATCCATAAGAGTTTTAAAATATAGAGGCTTGATTGGCCATTTAAGGTGATCTGCATTATAGTGAGTTTTAAGAATAAAAAGTGACTCCATCTAAGCTGAAAAATCACAACCAAATATGTGGATAAGTAGCTGATACATAAATAAATAGATGATAGAGTAAGGCCCTTGGCAGCTGCAGACTCAAGATTTGCAGTTTCAGTTACACATGAGAGACTCTGCAGATCCACAATATGAAATAATATGTATTTTTTCTCAGGCACAAATTCAAACTGTACTCAGTGGTCGGCTAGTGTGTAAGAATTGTTCAGTGAGCTATCAAATCTAACGGACAGCTCAGTTTTAGCATCTTAAGAGTCCTATTGCTATTTATTTCTCTATTTAACCATTTTGAATCTTCTTTGTTGTATTTATGGTGAGAACCTATCTGTAGAAATAGGGGCATCTCTAAAGATCTTGGATAATTCTTCTCTAGGGCCAAGAAGTATTATATTTGTGTGTGTGTGTGTGTGTGTGTGTGTGAGAGAGAGAGAGAGAGAGAGAGAGATAGTGGTCAATCTTATATCTCAAAAAGATGAACTTCAGTTTCGTCTAGTGTCTGTGAAAATTCTGTTTTCTCTTCAGTGGAGAGGAAGGGAAATCAAGAGATTCTAAAGAGTATCTTAACTTTTTAGGGAAGTAGTTAGTGCCATTGATTATTCTTTGTAGTTATTTGAACAAGTTAAGAAATTGTAAAAACTCAATGAAAAGACTTGGAAATGGGTCAAATATTATGGAGAAGGATTAATTGTCAATTAAGTTTTGATAGGACCAGTTGCTTTGGAGTCTTCTTCATTTTAAGATGCTGATAAAAGGGAATCAAAAACAAGAGCTTAATGTTCTGGAGTTTCTTTCTCCACTAGAGGTTGAAACATGACCTTGTACCTGCAAAGTTTTGATTTTTGAAGTGACATTCTCTTGTAAAGACTTTTTTTTTTTTTTTAAACTTGATACAGGAAGACATACTATTTGGAATGTTGCATGGAGGGATAAGACTAAGTCATTGTGTGCTTCAAGGACCTTCCTTGCTCCAGTCTTTCCTTTTCACCACCTAGCTGTTTGCATTTTTCTTCATAAATGGATTTGCTTGTATGTGTATTCAGTAAAGGACCAGCTGGGATGGGACTGTCACAGCAGCAACTGATTAATACTGGATATCTTGTTTCATTTCTCTCACTGAGAGCCATGCTCAAAGCTGAACTCAAGAAACTCCTTTTTTAAAGCAAAGCAACTGGTTTATTTCTAGACCTTCTATGTTTCTGAAATGATTTTTTTAACTTCAGAAAAAAGACAGTTATCCATCTTTGCGTAAGGAAAAGGTCAGTTAGTCACATTACATTTTTATCATGACTGTTTTGCTCATGCTTGTGACACTATAGTTATCTGCTGAGATTTTAGGGCCATTGATCATGGCCGTGTGGTGTGTATTTTAAAGATAAAAGATCGTCCGGTATCTCTGAATGATACTTGGGACTCCTAGACACTACATAATCCGAGATTTAACTTGAAAGGACTTAAACCTTGTCTAACTTTAGTAGATTGCTAATAACCTTCAAAAACAGAAACCCCCACCTCCACCCCCTGCCCACCCCAAATGCTCACACACTTTACCCTCCTCGGTGTGTTTATGGAATGAAGTTGGAGATTTGCAAAGAGCTGAGAGAAGAGAATAGCTCTTCAGCCATGCTGCTTGAGAAAAATTAGTCGAGTCCCTCGTAGGTCTGTGGAATTGAGGTCACTCTCTGAGAGTGAAGGATTTTGGCAGGCAGGGAAGTCCTGTGTGCTCCAGAAGACCTGCGGATTAATTCTTCGCTTTTATATTAATGTGAGACAGAAACAAATTTTTGACAATGAAATACAGATTATTTGGAAGAAAATAAACTAAGCATATATAAAGTTTCATAGACTTTTGGATCTATTCTGAGTTTTTCCTCTCAGTATTAGGATTGGTTCAACATGAATTCTCTGGTTTGGAGAGACAATTTTCATATGAGAGAAGCATGCATGCTTAGCTGTTGGATTTTGGCCAGGATGTGTGTGTGTGTGTGTGTGTGTGTGTGTGTGTGTTAAATATTGTATTTACTTATTTGAGCATGAGCAGGGTAGGGGGTGCAAAGGGAGAGGGACAAGCAGTCTCCCTGCTGAGTAGGGAGATCTTGATCTGAGCCCAAGGCAGATGCTTAACCGACTGAGCCACCCAGGTGCCCTGGCCAAGATATTTTGAATCATTTTATGCTTTTGGCAGCCAACTTGTTTGAACCCATTTGGGGGAAAAAAGAAAGAGAAAACAATAACTGAAAAGTTACTAAGTCCAACTTACTTGAAATGGTTGTCTTTTTCGGCACTTTTGTTTTTTACAGAGACAGAGAAGGGTCATCTAACTGGAGCTCTAAGAGTAACTTTTGTCATGTGATATATAACATTAAGGAATTTCACACTGATATAAAATAATTACCTCTTAATAAAGTGCAAGTCTGTTGTAGAATATGTAGAAAATTGTATACCTTGATCTGGTTTTCCTCTACATCAACTAGTTGAGTTTTATGTCATGATTTTCTCTGCCATCGAAGAGAGTGAAAATGCAAAGTAATTTAGAATTCTCTTTTTAGACAGTCTTGACTTTTTTTTCTGGTTTCTGGGGGAGGCAGTGAGAGTTTGGGGTTTGGGTTGATGAACGTGAGTCTCCGAGACACAGACAAACGTGCAGAGGTCTGATCAGCATTTGACTTTGTCAATGGTGCTGAAATGAATTCTCTGCAAACCATGCTGGCTTTTTGGAATAATTCTTAGTTTGTCCATCCAGCCCTAGAAGAGGTTGATCTAGGGTAGACTACCCAGGGCGTTTGCTTATAATCCCAAATGAAGAGAAAAATGTCAAGATGGGAGTGGGGCATATTTCTCTGCTCATTCCAAGAATCTACATTTCTGTGTGTATAAGACACTGCCTGTATGAGAGAGGCTCTATTACATTCTTATAACTCCGAATTGATTTCCTGAGGAGAGATCTCTTTCTAACGTTTAACTTTAGTGAAAAAAATACATTATTAAACCTGAAGTCAATGATTTATTTTTTTATACCCTTTCCCTCGCAAGTGATATTAAAAATAAAGCTGTAAAGAATTCAAGAGGAAACAAAGAAAGTTATTCAGAACACTGAAGTTTCCTTTGCTAAGCTAGTTAGGCAATAACATGGAGCAAAATCAAAGCATCCTAGCCAAAATAAATCTGCACAATGGAGCTATCAGATATGAGGTAATAGTGTGACATGCCTGTGGGTATCAGACATTCTTGTAAAAACCACAGGCCCAAAGTTTGGTCCCGCACCATTAAGCCACAGTTCAGCCAAGCAACAACACAGAACGCAGGTTTTAAATCACTGTTGCAAGCCAAATGTAATTCCCACCAAAAACAATTAAATCTTTTACCAGAGGTCTGAGTCTGGGCAGCTTAAGCCCTGAGAATCACTTTAGTGGCATGGAATCTGAATCTCATTTCACTGTGAAAATGAGACGGTCATTGTTCGGATCAGGAGGGAACGTCAGCTGCAGTGGCAGTCAAGTAACTGGTCAGTTGAAGTGCTGTTTGTTGAGGTTAGATTAGAAAAAGGTTAGCTAAGAAATTTATGTTTCTTCCTGAGAGCTGCATAAATCCTTTTACCATGTTCATTTTTACTGATTAGAAAAATAATTCATGCTCACTCTAGGGAGGTGGAGAGCATATAAGAATGTATAGACTAAATCATCTCTGTCTCCTATAACTCAGATATGAACTTTGTCACATTTCACCTCATTTCCTTTGGTCTTTCACAGACATGCACATGGGTACACACACGCATGCTGCTGTATCTGAGAGTGTGTAGAATTTGGATCACTGTGTATTTTTAGCATTTTGCTTTTTAATTTTAACTTAACACTTCTTTTAGTATTTTGCATCTCCTTGTATATTTTTCACAGACAAGATATTTAATGGTTATATAATATGCCACTTGTCTGACCATACCCATGCCATAATTTATTGAGTATATATTAACTGCAAAAGATTTTTACCCATTTACTGCTAGTATAAGTAATATTTTAGATAAACTATTGTTTACATCTCTGATTACTCTTTAGGATAGAATTTTAGAAGTGAAATTTGGGGGTCTAAGGGTTGGAACTTTTTGAGGCTCGTGATAGGTATTACCTACCAACTGTTTTCCAGAATGGTTATTGCCTGTCTCGCCATTATTGCCACTTGGGAGCAGCAAACATCTTCGATTAGAAGTAGAAATGGATAAGGAAGACTGCAACACAGGCTGTTGTTCACTATTCCCAAATATCTAATTATTTATTAAATATTACCAGTGTGTGCCAAGCATAATTCCTGGCCTTGAGGATATACTAGTAAACAAAAGAACCCCAAGTTCGTGTCTTCAATGAGCTTACATTTCTACTAAGGAGAAGATAATATGACACATAAATTATACAGGACATTAGAAGTTAATAGTTGTTAAGACAAATAAAGCAAGGAAGAGATGTGAGCAGTGTGAGTAGGGACAAGGAAGCAGGGAGCATTGCACGTTTGTACATTCTATGGAGATGTTGGAAAATTTTCCATCTTTGAGGACTTCTTTACTCATTTCCTATAAGAGGTTTGTTAGAAAGTAACCTAGAAATTATTGAGCTCCAAAATACATAAGTGTTTGGGGAACTCTAGAACCTTTGGCCATTAAAAATATTAAATACAGATCTTTGTTAGTTTCAAGGAATTCCTATTCCTTTATTACTTTAATTTAGTTTAGTTTAATCATTTTTATTTTGATCCTGCTTTACTTTGTCTGTTAAAGACCACTTAGTTCTGTATCAGCAACAGGCTGAATATGATTTATATCTCTGCTTTCTTGTTCCATTTCCTTATTATCTATTTAAAAAGAATAGCAAAACCACACACATGCAAAAAAAAAAAAAAAAGGCTTCATGGGTGGAGGGTGAGAGATGATAAGGGAAGGGAAGTTCACAAGGAAAAGGAAAATAGAGAATTAATTAGAAACTCATTTTAGAGCAAATATCAGTTCCTGGTTGCAGGGAGACCTGCCAGTCAAAGATGCTTTGGTGAGTATGGTCCTGTGAACATCCTACCCAAGGCTGTCTGGGCAGTAACTCTGCGGTACCATTGAGGCTACTAGAATTGGATTTCAGTCCATTTAATTCCTGGATTTCTACCAGAAAAATAAAAACACTTTTCATTCTGTGTTTTGCCAAAAACAAACAAACCCCAACCCCCCACCCCCAACAAAACAAAACAACCACAATATCTTTATTAAGCTTACCTTGGTTCTGTGCATTTTATTACTTTCCAAAAACTTTTTTTTTTTACATAGCAGGGATCTCTTATCTCCTATCTTAATTTTGGCATGATTCAGGAGGCTTTTAAAGCAAAGCTAGGCAAAGAGATTGAAGGAAAAGTAAGTAAGTCTCATAATCCATAGGCTTTCAAACTTTAGATCTTCACACAAATGATTTTATCAAAGATCAAGGTTGGTTTTTTTTTTGTGTTTGTTTGTTTGTTTGTTTTGGCCACACTTTTAGTTTTAAAAGCTATTTGTTTTTCTGAGAAGAAAGAAAAATTACAAATATTTTCTAATCTATATACTATATGGTTTTAAAAGACGTAAGAGTAGCCATGATGTTATGTTTTTTCTTTCTTTCTTTTTTTGGGGTGTGGGGGGGCATGCCCTGAATTGGAAACAGTTGCCTTCGTCTTTCATACAGTTCTTTCTTCTTGGACTTTATCATTCCCAAATAAAATCTCTCAATTCATTGTTTTAAACAACAGACTTCTTTTAAATATAATTCAAGGAAAGACTTACAAATCTGTAGGCATGGAAAAGATAGTCATATTAGCCATCTTCACATAAATCTGAACCTGTCCTTCTACTAAGTGAAGGCAGTTTGTCTCCACCAGTGCTGTCAGCGTTAGATGTGATATACAACATGACAGTAGGCAAAGCGTATTGAAAAAGTGATTCTCAAGTTGAGCCAGAAAGGTAGAAAGACACTGAATAAACGTGTCCCATATCACATTCTAGTTACAAGGAACCCAAAACTAGAAGGTCACTCTCTGAATTATAGTCCAAAGTTTATTATTTTTGAATAGGCATAGGGCCTGTGTTTTTCATATACTTACTAGTTATGGAAAAGCATTTTAAAGTATTAAGAAATTGAATGTAAACCTCAGAGTCCTGAGTGCTTTGCATCTCAGAGGCCCAAGTTACCCCAATCCTGTTGGATTCTTGTAGGAGATAATACATACCAAGCACCTAGTAGAGAGCTTCATCCATTATAAGTGCTAAATAAATGACAGGTGTTACTTTGGTGGAAGAGAGCACGTGCTGCACACCTGTGAGTGGGGGCAAGGGCCAGACTCTCAAGCAGACTCCCCACTGAGCATGGGGCCCATAAGATCATGACTTGAGCCGAAACCAAGAGTCAGATGCTTAACAGACTGAGCTGCCCAGTGCCCTAAAGTAAGATATATTTTTAAAAGCTTATCGTTTATATCAATATGCTTAAATGTGATAAATGTTTTTATTAAAACAATACAACTTCCAGTTTAGATCGTAAACCAAAACTTTACTGTATGGTGCACATAGGAATCACATCTACGGCCTTACTCTCAGGAAGGTTAAATATGAAATGATGGGTATATGTATATTGGGTAACTATAAAAAATAAAGCAAACATCTCAATTTTTTTAAACCAAATTAATGAACTTAGATAAAAACAATCGCACAATAAGGCAAGAAAAGGTACATTATAGTGATAAAGATGTTAAAGGAAAAATGAAGATCCTATTGCACTATAATCACAACTACATAACATTACATGTGCACTTAAGGCCTAGGAGGGAACATGACAGGGTCACAAGATTAGGGATTCTTTTCTCTACTTCCACTAATATTGTTACATTTAATAATAATAACATGATTAAATTTCTTAAATTGAGCATTGATTATATATTTAGAAATCTAGGATAACTAGAACAAAATTTCTCAGATGTATCTCATTGCTAAAGGGGGGCAAATACATATTTGTTGAAGAGAGACTTTGAGATACATAATATATTTTCCACTCAGTGTAAAAATCTCTTTCTTTACCATTAGAATGATTTTAGCTAGATAGTTCATAAGAAGTTGTTGTTGTTCTAATTCCATTGTGACGTCGAGGCTTATCACCTTATCATTTGCTCCTTTTTACGTCTCAAGTTAAACTCTGTTCTTCCTCCATTTTCACAGCAATATGAGAACTGGAGGCCCAACCAGCCAGACAGCTTCTTTTCTGCTGGAGAGGACTGTGTTGTAATCATTTGGCATGAGAATGGCCAGTGGAATGATGTTCCCTGCAATTATCATCTCACTTATACCTGCAAGAAAGGAACAGGTAATGATTAGTTAATAATGCACACTTAATCTGCATTATTATCAAGCGAATTCAGGAAAAAATCCACTTTATTACTTCAAGACATGAACTGGATGTCACTACAGCATCTCTTGCTGCCCCTGGAATATTTCGCTCTTCCAATACATTTGAAGTTTGTTTTCAGTAATGTCTTTACCTTAGATTTCAGATGCTAAGATAACAATGTAGCATTTATATTAAAAAAAACAAAAACAAAAACAAAAACAAAAACAAAAAAAACTACCTGGCAGTAGCTTTAAGAAAAACAAAGTGGAAGTCCAAGAGCCTATCCACCTGCTTATTCTGATGAGGAGAACATTTAAAAAAATTAGTTGTCAACATTTAAAAACTGGGATATATTATAAAATGATCTGAATTTTTTACTTTTCAAAAAAAATTAGAACTGGTACCATTTGGTCCATGTTCAAATTTATCAGTGCTCTGAAGTGCTGGAGCTGAAAACCACTGCTCTCCTTCAGTGGGGACTGTAGTCTCTAGCTTTGTTCCTTCTCTCCTTGTGGCAAAATGCCTGGTCTTTGTAGGCATTTGAATTTTTTAACCATTCCCTTAGGAGCTCCTAGCACGGAAACAACGTTACTGTATCTCTGGTTGATACCTTCAACACATGATAAAATAATAACATTTGAAATGTAAGCTCTGTCATGAGATTTGCTTAGTCAACATCAAACAGATAAAATGAAGAATGCTGATTTTAAAAAGTGTTCATTACTGACCAATTTGTTTGAATTTCCAAGACACGCTGTGTAGACTTCTTCCTTTAAAAAATAGGAATTCCATCAAAATCTTTTAACCTGCTTACAATTGATAATGGTGTTAGAACATGAAAATTTAGCCTCTAAATGTACCCAGACCTTTTCATCAAGTATGAGTACAAATGCAAAATATGAAATCCACTTGATTTATTTGTCTTTGGATAAAAAAAAATAATCAACTAAAAGTACACAGTCTGTAGATGTTTTGGCAAAGACTTAAACTCTAATAGTAAGACATTCTATCAGAAGAAAGAAAACACTGAGATGCAGAGAGCTCGGATGAAACTCAGCTGTGAGCCGGGTCATTCTCTCTGCTGTTCTCTTACCTAAAGCAGAAATGATTGTTAACAGCCTTTCTGTGTGAGCGGCTTCCCTGGCTCTGTGCATCACTTGGGCACTTTTGCCACAGGACTTGTGAAAATAGCAAATCAAGTATTTGCTGTTTTCCCTGCTTCTAGCATCAGAAGTCTTTAATGAACTGTTTGTCTCAATGAGAGAATGGCGTTTGCCTGGTTAGATCTCCAGATGTTCCCTGGAGTCATGCTTTCCCCTTTGTGGTCAAACATTCTTCTATTTCCCCTGTTTTTTTTTTTTTTTTTTTTTTTCACCCTAAAGTAGGGTTTCTCAACAGTAGCACTCTTCATCTTTTGGTCCAGAAAAATGCTTACTTGTGGGGGCTGTCCTGTGCACTGTAGACGGTTTCGCAGCATTTCTGCCCTCGAGGCACTGAATGCCAGTAACAGTCTTCTCCATCCACATCCACCTTTTCTGCTTTGGAATAAGCGTCAGTGTCTCTCAACTTTACCCCCATCCCTGGGGGGGGGGGGGGGGCGGGCGAGGAAGAGAACTGCCCCCAGGGTGACCATCACAGCCTACAGCCACAGACCCACAGACGTTTCACAAAAACACGTTGGTTTACATTTCCTGAGGGGGAAAGAGATTTAGAAAACATCGGCTCCACCTCACTAAAGGGAAAACCAAACCAAACAAAACGATTATTTTATTTTATCTTCCTACCGTCTGATTTTTAGTCATAGAGACTTAACTTTTTGGTAATCAATACTCTGGGGAATTTTATAAATGCCTATAGACTTTTATAAAAGACTCGTTTCTTTTTTCAGATTATCTTAGACACCTTCAACCAGACAGACCTAAGCAATTCTTTCAATTAAATACTTGGAAAGAGGATTACAGTATATGTAAAAGACATTTTTCCCAGTTTTACCGAGACATAATTGACATTAAGTTTAAGGCATACCACGTGGTGGCTTGACTTACATGTGTTGTGACATGATTACCGCAGGTTGGCTGACATCCATCTTCTCACATAGATAAAAAGAAGAGAAAGAAGAAAAGAAGAAAGGGGAAAAAATGTTCTCCTTGTGATGAGAACTGTTAGGATTTATTATTTTATTCCTGCACATCATGCAGCAGTGTTAGCCACAGTCATCATGTTACATTGCGTCCTTAGTCCTTATTTATCATATAACTGGAATTTGTTGTACCTTTGACCACTTACAAATCCCCCACCTCCTTCCCCCAACTGGTAACCACGTGTCTGATCTTCTTTTCTGTGAGTCTGTTTGGTTTTTTTTCTCCTCTTCCTGTTTTTTGTTTGTTTGTTTTAGATTTTACATATTTAGATTTTTAGATTTGCTTTAGATCCCACATGTAAAGGAAACCATACAGTATGTCTCTTTCTCTGACCTACTTCACATGGCTTAATGCCCTCCAGACCCATCCGTGTGGTCACAAATGATGGAATTCCACTTTTTATGGCTGAGCAATATTCCATCGGACGCCTGTGTATATATAGCACAGCTGATTTATGCACTCATCCTTTGGTGGGCACTTAGGTTGACTCCCTGTCTTGGCTGTAGTAAGCAGTGCTGCAGTGAGCACGGGCGTGCGGGTATCTTTTTGAGTTAGGATTTTTGTTACCTCTGGATATGTTCCCAGAAGCAGAATTACTGGATATATGGCAGTTCTATTTTAATTTTTTGAGGATTCCCCCAAACTTCCTCCAACTTTCCTAGTAGCTGTACCAATTTACAGTCCTGCAGGGGTTCCCTTTTCTCCTCATCCTCACCAGCATCTGTTATCTCTTGTCTTTTTAATAATAGGCATTCTAACAGGTATGAGTGATAGGTGATTATGGTTTTGATCTGCATTTCCCTAGTGACTAGTGATGTTGAGCATCTTTTCATGTCCCTCTTGGCCTGTTATGTGTCTCTGGAGAAATGTCTATTCAGGCCCTTTGCCCTTTTTTTAATTGGGTTTTTTGGAGTTGTCATCAGCCCCACTGGTCAGAGTTGCTGGAAGATTCTCCATAGCAGGTGGGGCTGTGACTCAGCACCTTGCCGGGATGTGAGCAAACCAGGCTCGAGGGGGGCAAAACTCCTCATTCGAGGATCTGAATCAGGCAGATCTGTACGCAGCCAAGTTCCTGATCAGAGTGTGCCTCTGCCTTGGCTCTGCAGGTGAGCAAAGCTGCTGCCTGAGGTTACGACTGGGGTTACGACTTAGGCACTGCAGGTATGAATCTGCTCTGCCAAGACCCATGTGCTGGTTGTTGCCAGGCCCTCCCCACTTCACAGTCACAGTCAGAGCCCCAGTAGCTGGGCCCCAAAGATGCCCCCATCATCTCTGTAGTACAGTGCGCTCCTCCAGCAAAGCATCCCACGGTGCCGGGGGAGGCTGGTGGTCTTCCCAGGGGAAGCTGGGACTCAGGGAAGACCTCTCCACACGGTGCTGCAGGGTCCTGGGCGAGGAGCAAAGTGGTCAGCGTGTAACCCCTACTCTTAGCCCACTGATGTGGTCTGTCTTGTTCTCTGAGGTGTAGGGGGGGGCTTCAGCCTCACTTCCATGTTCTAGGATTCTCTCAGTCATGTCTTGTTCTTGAGTAGATGCTAGTAGTTCTTGGTAACAACGTTCTCAGAGGCATATATATATATATTAAGAACACAGTGAATACCAGCCACGTATCTTTGGAGCATCCTGCAGGTTCCTTACAATCCCATCTATTTATTTCCCAATTCCAACCATACATAATGACTTAATTCCCTTACTTTTCTCTTTAACATTATCACACAAGCTTGTAATTGTAAATAACAGATTGCTTCGTTTTGCACATTCTTGAACTTCAGGTAAAGTCATACTGTACGCATTTTGTGACTTGCTTTTTTTTTGTTCAGCACTGTTTGTGAGATTTATCCATATTGATACATTTAGCTGTATTTCTTCATTTTGCTGCTTGCAGTATTTTATGTATAACTAACTATATAATATTTTATTTACCACTTCTCCTGTCAGTAGACATTTGGGTTATCTTGAGTGTTTTTGCTATTACAGTGTTTCTTTTTTTTTTTTTTTTTTTTTTTTTTTTTTTTTTTTTTACAGTGTTTCTAAGAACATTCTTAAACTTGTTCCTAGTAATTCTTTGTGAGCTTCCCTGGGGGATTTTTCCAGGAGTGACATTGCTGACTCATAGGCTATATGTACCATCAAATTTACTAGAAAATGCTTATTTTTTTCCAAACTAGTTGTACCAATTTACACTCCCACCAGCAATATGTGAGAGAGTTCCTGTTACTCCACATCTTCTCTAACATTTCATATTATTGGACTTTGAGATTTTTGCCATCTAGTGGATATAAAATGTTATCTTGTGTGATTTAATTTGCATTTTCTTGGCTGCTTTTCCCTGATTATCATTTCATATACGTCATTCACTTATAACCCTTATGACGTTTCTGTTCGTATCTGTTCCTTATTTTTTTAATTGATTGCTTTTCTTTTATATGATGATTAATTGGCATCCTTTTTGTATCCTCATTAGTAATCCCTTGACAATTATATATGTTGCAAATATCTTCTCCCAGTTTATAGATTGTTTTACTTTTACCCTGCGGTATTTAGTGATGAACCGAATTCTTCACTTTGTTTTATTTTTCCTTTATGGTTCAAACCTTTTTGTAGCCGAAGAAATCTTTACCTACTCTAAGGTCAGAAAGATATTCTATATTGTTTTGTAAATGTCTTATAGTTTTTGCCTTTTACATTTTCTATATTTTTAACTATCTAGAATTGATTTCCCATGTACTCTCTGGAGTATTAGCCAAACTAATACCCACCTATCCAAGTGAAAAATTTACCTTTCCCTCACTATTTTTGCCATGTTGCTTCTGTCAAGTGTCAAGCATATATATGTGTGGGTCTATTTCTGGTCTATTTGCCTGTCCTTTCCAATGCCACACTCATTGAATTATTTTAGCTTTATTATAAGTCTTCATATATAAATAGGCTTGGAAGAAATCTGTACATTGATAATGACAACTTTTAATTTGTTGGCAAAGCACATAATCAAGTATAAACGAATTATCTAACTGATAGGTTTTTTAACCTTCTATATCTCTTTGGTTTCATTCTATCTGATACTTGCTAGTATCTGGACTAGTATAGGCTACAGATATTTCAGATTGGGGTTATCATTGATCCATATACATAGTGTGGTTCACTAATTGAAAATGACATATTTTTATAGAAATTTCAGCTTATCTTATAGGAATTTCTGATGATCAAATATTCACACGCACAATTATTCTAATTTGTTAGTTATAGATAGCATGATTTTATAATTTACTTTTTGGTTATGTCTCAGTGGAATCTCGTATGTGAATTAAAAGATATGCTTGGATTGTGTTTCTTCAAAGACAGCTTTGCCATGAGGTCAATAGGTTCCAAGCTGTTTTGTCAGGCAGAAATAAATTAGAGGAACAAAATATTTAAGTGAAACCACATTTGTCATTGCAAAAGAATATAGTTGTAAACAGCCTTCTGAATATGTAAATAAATTTAATATTTGTAAACTTTTGATATTAGGATGTTGACATCCAAACATCTTGGTACCAAAGTTTCTGGTAATCATTCTCCCGTTGAAGATTTGCATTATTTCATGAGAGCATATAACGTGTTCTGCGGGCTTTGTGATATCAGAATCCTCAAAGTAAACTATTGGAAAGGGAATGCCATTTAGGGAAATTACATTTCCCTAATAAAAATTATATTTTTATTAGATATTTAACAAAACATAATCACTTAATAAAAGCTAATTTTTGAAGTATATAATTTGAAACAAGCATACTAATGTTGAATTAAACTGTAAGTTAATACAAATTCAGTTGAATCAATTTTCCCATTGATTCAAATTTTCAAAGAATTGAAAATTCAATTCTTGAATTTCAAAAATGCTAGGTTTCTTTTGCTGCTGTTTCTTTTTTATTATTTCTGCATTGCTAGGCTTGTTGATATTCAGAATTTTTCATTGCGAATGAAATCATTTTTAATGATTAATTAATGGTTTTTAATGATGGTTATATACTCCAAGATTTATCTTCATTTACCCTTTTCAAGAGTTGATATTTATGAGTTAATTACAAAAATGAGGCATGAATGCTATGCCCTGACTTTCCCCATTTCTAGGCAGAAGACAGAGCAAATAAACATAAAGGGAACCAGAAATATTTTCTTTACACTAGGAGTCCATATGTTGTCCATATTTGGTCTGTATTTTAAAACTATGATGTTATTATAGATTGTTTTTTCAGAGAGGTGACTGTGATAGTTAATTGTCACAAATCCATTATTGTTCCAGTTGAAGGCGGGTAGTAAATGCAAACTTTAGGATGCTGATGGAGACAATACCAACAAGCCACATGTTGGCATGAGACACATGCTTTTTAATTTGCAATTTTTTCAGAAAATGACGTTTCCAGATGGATAGTTGGATAAATGATCATTTAGCCCAGTGGTTCTTTAGTAAAACACATAGAAGGTGATATGATCTGAGATTCAAACAAGGCCCAGAGCCTCAGTATTTAGTTTTTCTCTTGAAGCATTTCAATTCTTTAATTCTAAATGATTACCTTTGATGAGGGTGCTTTGTTGGATAGCAGAAAAAGGGAAAGAGGGGGAAAAAAAGAGTCTTATACTAATAGAAATATTTAGATTATTTGGCAATAACTCAATTTACTTTTCTTTAGTTGCTTGCGGCCAGCCCCCTGTTGTAGAAAATGCCAAGACCTTTGGAAAGATGAAACCTCGTTATGAAATCAACTCCCTGATTAGATATCACTGCAAAGATGGTTTCATTCAACGCCA
Source organism: Canis lupus dingo (assembly GCF_003254725.2). NCBI lineage: Eukaryota > Metazoa > Chordata > Mammalia > Carnivora > Canidae > Canis > Canis lupus. The sequence continues at coordinate 24,041,179 of NC_064245.1, read as the reverse complement.
CCTTCCAACTATCCGTTGCCTAGGAAATGGAAGATGGGCTATGCCTAAAATTACCTGCATGAACCGTAAGTGGTCCTTTAGAAAGAATGGACAACCGTGCTATAACAACTACTAGACACCCTCATTTTACGGCTACGGTATTGGTAGTTTAGGGTATGGAGCAAGTAATATTGTTGTGTTTTCTTTCTTTCTTTCTTTCCTTCCATGTAGCGTCTGCATACCAAAGGACTTACTCTAAGAAATACTTTAAAAATTCTTCATCAGCAAAGGACAATTCAATAAATACATCAAAACATGATCACCGTTGGAGCCGAAGGTGGCAGGAGTCCAGGCGCTGATCCCTAAAATGGCGAACATGTGTTTTCATCATTTCAGCCAAAGTCCTAACTTCCTGTGCCTTTCCTATCACCTCGAGAAGTATTATCAGTTGGTTTGGATTTTTGGACCACCGTCCAGTCATTTGGGGTTGCTGTGCTCCCAAAACGTTTTAAATGAAAGTATTGGCATTCAAAAAGAAAGCTAACAAAATGAAAGAAAATGAGGGCAGGAGGTAACCATTTCCAGCCTACCTAATTTCTTTAGTTTTCTATTTGCCTCCAGTGCGGACCATTTTATAATGTATACCAGCCTACTGTACTATTTAAAAAGCTCAATTTCAGCCCCAATGGCAATGTAAATAAGATGATTTAATGTTGATTTTAATCCTGTATATAAAATAAAAATTCACACTGAGTTTGGGCATATTTAATGATGATTATGGAGCCTCAGAGGTCTTTAATCATTGGTTCGGCTGCTTTTTGTAGTTTGTTTAGGCTGGAAATGGTTTCACTTGCCCTTTGTCAGCAAGACTGAGGACGGCTTTTCCTGGACAACTAACACACACACACATACACACACACACACACACACACACACACACACACACACACACGGTCTTGCAGGTCACTGCGCCAGGTCAGCCGTAGGCGCAGTGTGCTTCCGTGTGATGCTGAAGCCTGGCTAACAGGATCCCAAGGGAGCAAGGGACCGCACCGTGGAACTCTTCTTTGCTGCATTCCTTTTCCTTCACTTACGAGAAAGGCCTGAATGGAGGACTTTTCTAGGACCAGGAGCATTTTTTAGGGGTCAAAGTGCTAATTATTAACTCAACCAGGTCTCCTTTTTAATGGCTTTCATAACACTAACTTGCAAGGTTGCAGATCAACACATTTCAAATGGATATAGACCTAAGGGTTCTGGAGGGTGGGGGATTGTTAAAACAACAACACACATTCAAAGAAAGAAATTTTGTATATATAACCATTTTAATCTTTTATAAAGTCTTGAATGTTCATGTATGAATGCTGCAGCTGTGAAGCATACATAAATAAATGAAGTAAGCCATACTGATTTAATTTATTGGATGTTATTTTTCCCCCAAACCTGAAAATGGACATAGTATGCTAGTTGTTTTTCAGTGTTAGCTTTTATGCTTCCCCCACACAGTTTGGGACCTTATAATCTAGGTATTTTGTCCCTGATTAAATAATGTGATGGCTAGAACACATCCAGTGTTTATAATGAGAAGAGTGGAAAATGTATAGCTTCCAGCAAATGGTGTTTGCCCATTCTAAGCAAGGAGTTATAGGTAGAGTGTGGGCATTTCTTCCTGTTAGGTGGAGTGTACGTGTTGACATTTCTCCCTATCTCTTCCTACTGTGTTTTTTCCCCTTTATTCGAATAAAGTGACTGCTGAAGATGAATTTGAATCATTATCCACTTAATTTTATGTCTAAAGAGAAAACCTGTGATGGAAAGAAGGCATTTAGGAGTCTTTCCCTAATTTCAGTTAGAGCAACCTTGAGAATAGTAGACAACAAATAAAATGCAAAAAGAGCAGACCCAGCATGGATTCTTTTTCATGAAACCTCCTTTGGCTTAGAAGGAACAAAAGTAGCTGCCATCATCCTCAGTGTCTCTGAGCAAGTTTCCTTGGTTGCTGCACTAAGTATAATCCACCTTTGGGTGTTCCATAGCACAGAACAACACTGTGGTAACCTCTATTAGGGTTTAATTTTTCTCTTTCATTACAATGCACATAATACGTTCCTGTATTTATATTATAACGTGTATAGTGTAAAATGTGAATGACTGTCATTTTTTTTTTTTTTTTTTTTTTTTTTTTTTGTGAATGAAAATCTAAAACCTTTGTAACTTTTTATACCTGCTTTTGTTTCACCAAAGAAACCTAAAATCCTTCTTTTACTATACTGTGACTGGTCTGGTTATTTACAACTTGAAATGCTAATGTGCACCAACATTTTTATGGTCTAGTTCCATCACAAAGTTAAGCTGCTGGCTTGGATGAAATGATTTTGTGGCTGGCAGAGAAGTGATTTTCTAGGTACCTGCAAAAACTGAAAGAGTAATTCTGATAGCGTTTTTATCTACACAGTTATGCATTAATCTCAAACATGAAAAAAACACGCAATAGGAAGAGAGCTACTTCACATTTACAGAATGTTTCCTATGAACCAGGCCAAGTGCTTTATGTGCATCATCTCCCAGCAGGGCCTGTGAGGGAGGTGCTGTTACTGTCTAGGAGATCAGCTGTAGAAAACCCAAGTCCTTCATCCAAAGTCATAAAATTAGTTTGTAGTGAATGCAGGTAATCTCCAGAACGTGCGTGATATCCTCAAGAAAAATACAAAATATTATGTTCAAACTGTTATACATTTAGGAGGTTAATTTACTGGCTAGAAGATTCTATCTAAAAAGTGATCAGAAGATGTCAAAAACATCAAGTTTCTGTCCACACAGATTTTCATCCATTCCCTCATTTTTCATCCCCTCGCTATTTGTTGAGAACTTCCTATGTGTCAGGCACTGTCCTAGGCCCTGGGGATTCAGCAGTGAATGACCGAGACAGGTCTCTGCTCACATAAAGTTTTTACTTTTTATTTTTATTTTTTAATTTTTTTTAAATGTATGATAGTCACACACAGAGAGAGAGAGAGAGAGAGAGAGAGGCAGAGACAGGCAGAGGGAGAAGCAGGCTCCATGCAGGGAGCCCGACGTGGGATTCGATCCCGGGTCTCCAGGATCGCGCCCTGGGTCAAAGGCAGGTGCCAAACCGCTGCGCCACCCAGGGATCCCTCACATAAAGTTTTTATACTGGGTGCATCCCATGGGGATTATTTTATACCCCATTCTATCCAATATACTTATGGATAATTTGGTCCATGTTCTAAGATGATATCAGAAAGGACAAAAGTGAATTGAAAATTATTTTGAGGCTTCTTTCTTGGAATGCCAAAAATATATGGGAGGTTGGTCATGACTAGGTGTAGAAGAAGAGATTCTTTCCCTTGCTGAGCTTGTCCTTATAATGTGCAATCAATGCACATATAACGTATATGTACATATAATATATCCACACAGTATGTCATTTCTTTTACCCAGAACTTTAAATAGAAATTACTCAAGGGAGTAGATAAGAATTTTCATTACTTGTGCATGTACATTCTTATTTGATGTTTATAAACCCATCAAGTAAATTTTTTATCAACCTAGATGCAAATAAGAGAGTCGTGGGATGCTCCAATACCCAGATTATTGGGACAAAGTGAGACTTTAAGGAGGCTTGTCGCACTCCAAGTCAGCCAGAGGTGGTTTTCTGTTTCTAAAGGCTAGGTTGCATATTAGGACGAAGGATGTGCCCCTCCCACTGGGGGCTACTGAGAACAGGTGGTCTTTCCAGAGTAGCTGAAATGGAAAAGAGGTAAGAGATTGTATAGGGAGGGATATATCATTTTAATGTGATAGCAAGTAGACCTTTGCTGATCTTAAGTGAATTTTCAATACAGTACAGGAAATAGAGCTGGGTTAGCTTTGAGCTAATTGTCCAGAAGTCATATATCATGTAAAACCGAGTTAGGGGGTTTGGAAATGGACAAAAAAAAAAAAATGTAATAGGTTGCAAAAAGGCTCAAAATACATTTTGGGCATAACCTAAGCATGAATATCTCCCAAGAAAATAGTCTACGAGAGAACATATATTTAAGAAAAAGGCAAAGAAGTTATTATCAAGTGGCTAAAGACTCAATGATGTCGAAGTGTTTTAATGTGTTTCTTTTTGTGTTTCCTAATATTACAAATGCAGTGAAATGGTTTTTGGGGGAAAAAAAGTCCCAACAGCAACGTTTTTGTACTGATATTTGGGATTTCTTTTTCTTTTTTTTATGGTGCTGCAATTTCCATTTGCTAAACAAACCAGAATTCAGGAAAATTATTCTTTTCTAAAACAAGTCTAAATAGAAAGTTTATAAAGGTCTTTGAGTGAGTCACTCAAGATTGTATAATCTTTTCCCATTATTACTCATTTCTGTATGTTTGGATCCCAGCTGGACAAGAAAGAGCGAATGCCAAACAAGAACAGAAATGGTTTTTGTTGAGGTGTTTACAGAATAAGCAAAGCTTGAGTTTTAATTAAAATTTCATACAGAGTTCTGTCTGAGTCTATCAAATGATCCCTCCTGAAGATTAAAAATTTGCTGCCTTAAAGCAGGAAGTCTTAAATGATTTTTGACAATGTTTATTCTAATATAAAATTTAAAAACTTCTATGCCCATCACATTTTAAGTTGTCAACAAAAACATCTTTCATCATAAAGTCAGTTGTAAAGGATGTTATATTTGACATATTTTAAATATTGCCATGCTAAAATAAACAAGTAACATTACTCTTTTAAATATATTCAGTGGAATCAAAATACCATAGTGTTTTCATACCTACTATTACACATTTTAAAAAATGCTTGAAGAAAAACACTCTTTTAACAGCCATTTTCTTTTTCTTTTCTTACTTTTAGACTTGTTTTTATTTCTATTTCCCCCTTGGAATTTTCTACAAATATTATACATTTATTTTTACCTAAAAATCTTCTATTGATTTAGCTATCAAACATCCATACATCAAAATTTACATTTAAAAGTTGGAAATTAATTTTTCTTGTGAACATTAAGGTGTAAAAAGTTTAAAATCTTCTCCCATATTGAAATATCATTGTAATTTACTGATTTACAATTAATCAAAACAGTATTACGCTCTTAGAAAACTTGAAAGGTAATTATACAAATTGTAAAATTTTCTTAGAAATCTATCTCAGGGGCTGCTGGGTGGCTCAGTCAGTTCAGGGTCTGCCTTCTGCTCAAGTCATGATCCCAAAGTTCTGGGATCAAGCAGCATCTGGCTCCCTGCTCAGCAGGGAGTCTCCTCTTCCCTCTCCCTCTCTTTTGCCCCTCCCCCTTCTCGTGCTCTCTCGCGCTCTCTCTCATTCTCTCTCAAATAAATAAAATCTTAAAAAAAGAGAACTATATCTCAGTGAGATGATTAGGACTCTTTTTCCCAAGTCACATTTCTGCGAGTAAATATTACTTAAAAACTACAATGTGTCATGGCTTAGCATCAGTTCTGTTCCTATTTTGTTTTTACATATTTAAACACTGAGAAAACTTGTTCACCATCAAGAAAATGATGGAAATCATAGTTTTATTATACATTGCTACTCAATTTTTTTACCTCTTTCTGAATTATATGTCAAAAATCCCATAGCATTTTATCGAAAGTTATTTTCAATTACCTTTCAGCTGACATCTTAATGAAGTCTTTACTTTTTTTGCAAACACCTGCCTTAAAAATGATTTTATTTGTGCACTATCATCAGAATAATTCATTTTGTTTGCCCTTCCATTTGCTCACTGTTTTCACCTTGCATGGAAATGCATCCTAGGACTCAGGATGGATTAGAAGTGTGTTTGATGTGGTGGTTGTTTTGCATATAGTGGGAAAAGGCTAATTGTCTGAAGCCTTTGGTTCTCAAAGTTTGTTTCCTGAAACAACACCTTTAGCACCACCTTGAAACTCATAAGAAGTGCAAGACCCCTACTCTATCCTGCTGAATTAGAAATTTTGGTAATAGGAGAGTGACCTGGGTTTTCAAGCGTTCCAGATGATTCTGATCCATCCTGAAGTTTATGAGAACTGGTGAAGAAGATGCAAAAGCAGAACCAATAGCCTCCACCACAGACACCTTCAAGAGGCCAGATAAAAATTGAAGTTCTGGAAATTGCTTCCCTTTGTGTGCCCATGTACCTCTTAGGAAGTATTGAGTTACTTCCAGTGTAAGCAACCCTGGTATGGTGTCCACTGCTCTAAGATACACCATTCTTAAAGTACTTAAAGATTTTTGGTACTTTATCTATCCATGTTTATGAGCGTGTGTCCTATCAGTCTGGTGATGATTACTATCCAAACTTTGAGTAGACCTCTGGTTTTACAAGAAAAAAATGAGATCATCTTTCTCTATAGAAAAAAGAAAAAAAAAGAATAAAGCAGAATGATTAAAACTACTTTTTTCTTAAAGGATAGACCTGCAACAAAGTCTGAAATGAAATGCAGGAATTGAAAACTACATTGTTAGCCAATGAATCATTCTGATGACACATTTAAAAACTGAGAAATAAAACAAGATATATTGTGGCTTCCCAGCAACAGTCAGTCAGGAAAAGGAAGTTCACCTTCAGTGGGGAGCCCTAAAAGAGGCGTAGATGAAGATAATCCCTGGGAGTGAATTGATCTTTGAGTAACTCCAGTTCCTGAACCAGAGCACCCTCTCCAGTTCCCAATAGCCAAACCGAAGTGAGCGCTTCACCATGTGCCAGGCACTGTGGTAGGTATTGGGGATAAACAAGATGGGCCAAGTCTCCGTCCTGTACAGGGTTTACAGTCATGGGAAAGATTTGCAATGGCGCTAAAACTGGAAGAGGTTTCTCGAAATGTTGCCAGAGCCTCCATTCTTGGCCAACTCTTTGTTCTGTCCTCCATCTTTACCTGATTCTACTCATAACCATGGCCTTAACTACTGCCTATGTTATGGTAACTTCCATATCTCTTTCTTTCGTGTGATATGTATGTATCCAGTTGGTTGAATTTTGTAGGCACATGAACCTCCATATGTCCCAAACTGAATCAGTATCCACCTCTTCCACTAACCATCTACATGTTGTTTTTTTAAACCAGGAGTTGAAGAGTCCCTCTGCACTCATAATTTAATGCTCATATCCAATCAAGGATGAAATTCTATTAATGTTACCTCTGAAAGTTTCTACATCCATCTCTTTCTCTTTCTCCCAACTGTCCTCAGTATCTCATATAGTATTGCAATCACTATATGCATCACTTTCAAAATAATCTTTTAAATGCTATAGAGTGTTCTTTCAAACATGCAGATCAGAGCTCAGCATTCTCCAGCTCAAAATGCTTTGGAACCTCTGAGCCACAAAATAAAATCTAATCTATGCAGAGCAAAACACTTTGGGAAAAACAAAACAAAACAAAACCTGATCTAGGTGTTACATGCCTAAGAAGAATGGAGGAATTAATTAAAAAATCTTAAGCAAATCAATCATTAAATTTTTTTTTTCTGTTAGATCAGTGTGGCTTCCTGTTCAGTCTCTGATCAAAAGTCAACCTCCCCTTGTACCAATTGTGTAAAGGCAGAAATGGAAGACCAGAAATGCTGTTAGACTTAGCTGGGAGATAGGTTTGCCCCTCCAGATACACTCTGTAGTCTTCTCCTTTGTGCCCCATGAGACTCACTGTATAGATTGTTACAATCGGGTTCAACCATGGGGAGCAATGGTAGGTGATCACAGGGAAAGAGAAGGCTGACATCAGTGTGTGTTCTCTTTTGGTTTCCTCCCACAGGGTTGGGAAGAAGCCATAGGCTGCCTCTGTCCCTACAATAAAGCCATTAGCCTCTATAGGACCCCATCTCCACATTGCCCTCTCTGCCTCCTAGTTCCCAACTGTTCCATCTTCTCAACCCACCAGGACTGAGGTAGTAAGACCTCACCACTATCGGCCCTGGAGTACTGCGCTACAAACCGTGAGCCACCCACCTTTATAAATAGTTCCTTTATTAAACTGTCTTTAACTTATCCAAGTTGACTGTGCCATCTGTTTCCTACTGGATTCCTGACTGGCAGAGTGTGTTAGATGCATGGAAGTAACCCAGTTCATATCCGTCATAGGATGGGCACGCTACCTTATGGTCTGGAAGACCACACATCGGTTCCTTTGGGTTTGTTCCACTGCATCTGATTGTGGGCTTTTACGCGGCTGTATCTTTAGTGCCTTCCTTACCACCACTAAACACTAGTCATGCAATTGTTGCAACTGCCATTTTTGTGCGTCAGCTGTGCATAAACATAGCCACACGGCAACTGGTTGGTCCTGAGGTGATGTTCTCTGCCTTAAATTTCCAAAATAAAGTATGACACTCCTCAGCTTGAAATCACAAGCAGGTTTGGTTTTCAATGCTTGTGACAGAATTAGGAGTGAAGAAAAGAGTAGGAGTCAAGTTACACATGTGCATAACAACTTTCTCTGAGAAAAAAACCCAATATTTTTGAAGCGTTATGGCCATATATGGGGGAAGTGAAAAGAGTAGGGAAGGGAGATTATTTTAAAGCTGCCGGCCAGTTTTGTTTCTCTGAATAGAGGCATGCCTTTATTTTTAAGAGAAGACCTTTTCCCCTTTATTTTTGGAAGACCCATTCCAGTGGGTCTTTGATTTCTACAAGTTTCAGGACACGCTCCTACTTTGGAATGAATTGGTAAAAAGGAGGAGCTGAGCTGTTCTGCATTAAAAAGTTGATGTCATTTTCTTCTTCTACAAAAGGTTTTATTTTTATTTTTTTATTTAAAGATTTTATTCATGAGAGATACACAGAGAGAGGCAGAGACACAGGCAGAGAGAGAAGCAGACTCTTTGCAGGGACCTCAATGCAGGACTCGATCCCAGGACCCCGGGATCACGCCCTGAGCCAAAGGCAGACGCTCAACCACTGAGCACCCAGGCATCCCAACAAAAGGCTGTATTTTTAATGTAAACTTTTACTTTAAGAAAAATTCCATTTGTTTTCTCTGGGGTCTTGATTCCAAAAAGTGAAAAATTATTGGCAGAAGGGCTTCCCTCTTCAATAGAGGGAAGCACTCTGGTGGTAGATGTGCTGAAAGTAAGAGAAACCTCTGGTAGAGGTGGGTGGAGGAGTCGATAAACTTTGGAAGTAGTCCAGTAGAGTATGCACAGTTTTAAGTGTTGCTTCACTGTATTAGAAGTCTTTCTTTCCTCAAATCCTCAGGATTGTTTGTTATGGCTTGACTGACCTTTTCAGGAGTAAAGAATGAGCCCTTCCCTTGCTGGGGATAGGGAGGGAGAAATCAGCTCCAGCCCTACTTGGCCACCTACGGATGGTGCGATGTGGTCTGCCATCATATGTTTGTATCAGACTTGTTGGGGTCAAGGTAGCATGCAAGGTGGATTTATGAAACAGACCAATGTGCCAGGAATGCTTGGGGAAAGGAGACTGCTAAAAATTTTATATATATTTCCTAAGTATCATGTGGTCTTAGGAATATTGTTTTAGCACCAAAGCTAAGTGTAATTTTTTAACACTAACTTTAGGAAAATCTCTATTACAGAGGCTTCCTTATAAGAAATATCTTCAATGCTTACCACGTGGCAATACTTTTGACTTTTAACTTTGAGTCTTTTCTCCTTAAAATATGGTGGAAATTAAGATACTTTGATTACTTTGATTTCGTATAAGGATATATAGGACAAAAGAGTAATTTGGGAGTTTAAAAATGAACGTCATAAGCGAGGAAAACAGGTAACCCAGCAAAAATAAATAGTCAAGTAATTCCTACAGAATGAGAGTAACACAACAATATGATGGTTTAGGGAAAGGACTTAGAAAAGAAAGACCATTTGCTAGGATTTTAGAGGTTGCACTAATTTTGGTAGAGCCAAAACATGTCATTAAATGCAGGTGTTGGGATTTGGTGAGGCTCTGATCATGAATGGTAGAAAGAAGAAAAATATTGATTATAACACCTAGCATCCGCAGTTAGGTAAAACAGAAATACTAGAAAGCATTCATACTAAAGAGAGAAAATAGCCCCCCACCCCACTCCACCCCCCCCCTCCCCCCCGGGAAAAACAAGAAATAGTTGAAGCTAACTAGCAATTATTGGGCAAATAGTTGTTTGGGAGTTTCTGGTTGTAGAAGGACGGAAAAATTTTGGAGTGATTTTTTTTTTTTTTATTAAATGCAGGTTTGAAAACACATAAATAACAGTCCTGTCCATCCACAAAGGAGGGGTTCAGGATAGAGACTAGACCAAAGGATGAGAGATGCTGAAGTAACAGAATGAATGAGCCGGAAAGTTCGCATCTGGTTTCTGAAAAGAGCCTGGGCGATGAACGTTCATGGAATTATTACCGGAATCATAATAACTCTCCCCAGTGGACACCATGAGGTATTTGTTAAATGATGTCATTGCTCTTTTGTTGCTGTTGTTAATTTACTACCTAAGTAACCAGTGTTCGTTATAAATATGTTGGAAAATACAGAAAAGCATAGCTAAGAAAGGGAATGTTCAAGAGAATATTTGCTTGAGATCACTATTTTTAACCCTCATGACCCCAAAGAGTACTCAATAATTAAGTGCAGAAGGTACTACTTATTGGATGCCATTCTCCTAAGCATATTTCCAACTGTTTCTTTTTTTAAAAAAGATTTTATTTATTTATTCATGAGAGACAGAGAGAGAGAGAGGCAGAGACACAGGCAGAGGGGGAGGCAGGCTCCCTCTGGGGGGCCCGATGAAGGACTTGATCCCAGGACTCTGGGATCACGACCTGAGCCAAAGGCAGATGCTCAAGCACTGAGCCACCGAGGTGCCCCTGCATCTGTCTCTTCTCACAGGAACGTAAGCTCCGTGAGCATAGGGACTTTCTTTTCTGTCTTGATTATCAACTATCTCCCAAACACCTGCAGTGCTGCCTGGCATGCAGCGGACCCTCGATAAGCATTTGTTAAATGAATAACTAAACCACCTTCCTTAATATTCTCCATCGATTTTATTGTCATTCCTATTTACTGATGGAGAAACAGGCACAGGGAGGTTACGGTGACAGCCCCAAGTCACTTAGTGCAGGAGTTAGAATGTGCACCCAGAAAGTCTGACTCTGGAGCTCATTAATACATTTGGTTGTCACTCCTTAGGCAGAGGGGGAGCCTATTGAAATTAAGGTCAGTGGGATGATGTTAATAACACCACACTGAAACTAAGACAGAAACTCATTACCTCCTTGCCACAGGTGCCATCAAGGACTTATGTTTTATTCATTGAGCGGTTCTATTAACCAGTAGCTTCAGAAGCTGGGGACAAAAGAAGAAAAATGTGAAGCTATTGGACTCTCTGTCTCTCACCATCCTGCTCCAGAAATATGTCACCTAAGGTTAGTGACTGAATGGTTTCATAGGTGAGGATTATATGGACTGTTGGGATTTCTAGAGTATTACAGAAGTGAATGTTTAGAAAAATACTGGTGCAATTCTACATACAGGTGCAGGTCTCCATACGCCTACATTGTCAGAGTGAGCGTCGGTGTCATTTCGTGTCGAGGTCAGTACGTTGGGACTTTCCCTCTTGCCTATTTAACCAAAGTAAGCCTTTGTCGCTAGAATAGGACCGGGATTTGCTTTCCTGGGAGATGTGGGCAAATCTCCATAGAGCCAGTTCACTGGGTGCCAGGGATAGAGAAGGCATCACAGGAAATCTGCAAGTACAGCCCCCGTCACAGCCTGTGCAAGAGGCGGGGAGGGATGTACTTTCACCACGTGTCCTGAGAATGTTTGTGTCAGTATGTGAAAACGCACATTTGTGGATTAAAAATAGAGATCAAATAAAACATCCAACTTCTTGCTTTGTAGCAAAAATAATTATGGATATAATGTGCTTCATGTGTTCATGACCCTTAGAAATCCCTTTAGGTTTAAGCTACCAATGTAAAAGTACCAATTGGTTAGGTTGTACAGCAATTTTTTCATTCATTCAACGAATATTTTTTGAGCAGGAACTATATCCCAGGAACTATTCTATTGAACTTCTTGGATTCCTTTCAGGCTTTATTACATCATTATGACAATAGAACCAGGTACTTCTGATTTTCAGTAGTTGCTCCTGAAAAGTTTGAAAGTTTTCAGCATCCCAGAAAGGATTTCAGAACATTCTACATCTGTGCCGATACCCTGAAAATATGTATTATTTCCTTCAGGATTAAAGACATCTGGGAGCAAAACAAATTTTGCTGGAAACTAGAAATAGCCTGTGAGTTCAGAACGAAAATAAATGTTTGAGGGTAGGAAGGAGGATTTGTTTTCAAGGAACACGTAGTTTGTAATAATCCTGCAGTAAGTAAGGACCTTCTTGAAAACATTGCCTCAGATATTTCTTTTAAAGTCATGTCGTCTGCCATCTTGTAAGTTGATTTACAATGTCCTGACGTGGTGCCAAACTATTTTTGGCCAAACTTTCTGTATTTACTGTCTGCTAGTTCCTTGGTTAGGAGTTGGGAACTGTGCACTTAGGCTCCACATGGGTGGGAAAGCTCCCTTCATATCTGGAACACCACTGAACGATCCTGAGGTGGCAGACCATAGGCAGTAGTGGCAGGAAGCAGATGGGCCCCAAATCAGCACGTGTAACATCTTGGGCACCAGCATCTCTATCAGTTATGGAAGGGGCTTCTGGAGCCTTGGTTCCCCTAGGACTCAGTTTGCTCATGTAACATAGCTGGCCCCTACGGGGACCTGAGCTGGTGTGGAGGCTCTGGTGGTGTGGAAACACCCTAAAGGGACAATTCCTGGAAATCATGTCCACTTGGATGGGGGATTTTCATTTCACTGAAAACCAAAGAGGAAGGTTTCTGCCTTCTGGTCCCCAGTGAGGAAGTGGGAGGGCAAGGACCTACACCAGCTATTCATTTTTATTGATTTTATTTTATGTTATTTTTTTTTTTTAGAGAATCTGAAACCAAGGCTTACGCAGTGCTGTGGCTTTAGGCCAAAAGGGACAAAAATGGGACCCATAGTTGGGGGACAAAGGCAGGCAAGTTGAGTGGCTCTGGCACAGTGTGGGCTTCAGGGAACATAACACGGCAATAGTGAGAATGTCAAGACACCCAAAAAGAACCAGAGCCTGCTTCAGAAACTAGGGATACTGTGAGGCCCTTGGAGGGTAGAAAAAGCAAGAATTGTACTAATTTAGCTCTTTCAGCCCTTGTGAGGCTGTTCTAGTGAAAAGGGGGCAGATGAAGCCCAAAGCATTTGGTTGTAGTAGAGCCCTTCTTCCAAGCAGAGCTTATTCCAAAATGACAAAAGCAGAGCTTTCTGTATTGAAATGGGAGAACCAGGAACTCCCCACCCAGCTTACTGGGCACCTGCAGCTTTTACCGCTCCTCCAATGCTTCCGATTTGCAGCCAAGGTTGAGAACATGGTCTCAGAGTAGTGCTTCTCAAACTGTAGTGCGCCTACATGTGGCCTGGGGACTTTGTCAAAATGCAGATTGGGCTTCAGGAGGTCTGGGCTAGGCCCGAGATGCCGCGGGTCTAACAAACCTCCAAGTGGTGCTGATGTTGCCCGAAGGTAAAACCCTCTTCCAACAGCAAGATTGCAGAGTACTGGTTCTCACCCTTCAGTGCCTATCAAGATCTGCTGGAGTGTTTATTAAGACCCGGATCATTGAGTCCCACTCTCAGCTTCTGATTCAGTAGGTCTGGCGTGGGGCCCGACAATTTGCATTTCTTGCAGGTTTGCAGGCAAAGTAGCTCCGGACATGATTGCATAGGATAAGAGGTCTGCAGCCTGCCCATGCCTGGCACACTCAGAAAGCCTACCCGGTTAGGTACCTCCACTCCTCTCCAGCCCTCCCACCTCCCAGACCCTGCTCTCACCGAATCTGACCCAACACACCCCTGGTCGATCCTCTTGTGCAGTCAGGTTTGAGAACCCTTGCTAAAAGATCTCACAAGTCACATGAGGACTTCAGATCTTATTCTAAATATAATACTATATACTGGAGCTGATGAACTCCTGGCAGCTAAACTGCATGCCTTTCCCTGGGTAGATGAGTAAGTAATCCCTAGGAGGCAGATACCATCTTCATTATAATCTCTTTTATTACAAATGAGGGAGACTCGGAAAGGTTAGCCAGGCAGCTTTTTAATTCCTGCAGAGAAATACATTAAAAGGTACACAAATTGGTTCATTTTGAAACCTACTCATGCCAAACTGACTATATAGTTTTGCTCCTACTTTCTATTAACTTCGTTCTGTTCCATTATGGGTTTTGTGGCGGAAGCTAATTACTGGGAGCCTGTGATTTGAAGTGGCAGGTAATTGAAACTTGGGTTCTCTGTGAATATCCCTGTAATGCCTAATACATTATTAAATACTAATTATTTAAAACACAAATGAAGCCAATTGAAGTCAGCCCCAGCAGTTAGTGGTTAAAAATAAAAATTGAGACTACAGATAATTAACACAGGTCCAAAAAAGCTCATTTCAAGTTAGCCTGCAAAAATTATTTTTTGTCATTTGGTATTAATTAGGGCATGCTAATATAGCTATTTTCATTTATTTTAAATTAATTTTGTTTAAAATTATGTTTAATTTTATTTTATCTGCACTTACCTCATGTACTCGGAATAAAAAGCAGAACAAAGCTCTGAATCCAAGAAATAAAGGAAATGATCTATCACACACTTGTATTAATATTTAATCTCCTTTACTGGATTAATACCCTGATGTTGCCAACACAAACCTCAGTGGAAATGGTGACTCTTTTTAGGAGAATATGGAATCGGATTTCAGTTTCAAATGGGATGTTATTATCTTATAAAATTTGATCACTTGATTGTTTTTGAAAATTTGGGGAACAGACAGAGGGAGAGAAAGAATCTTAAGAAGGCTCTGTGCCCAGCACGAAGCCCAGCCTGGGGCTCGATCTCAAAACCCTGAGGGCCTGACCTGAGCTGAAATCAAGAGTCAGATGCTTTTTTTTTTTTTTTAAAGATTTTATTTTATTATTTATTCATGATAGTCACAGAGAGAGAGAGGGGCAGAGACACAGGCAGAGGGAGAAGCAGGCTCCACGCAGGGAGCCCGACAGGGGATTTGATCCCGGGTCTCCAGGATCGCGCCCTGGGCCAAAGGCAGGTGCCAAACCGCTGCGCCACCCAGGGATCCCAAGAGTCAGATGCTTAACCGACTGAGCCACCCAGGTCCCTGGCACTTGATTGTTTTCTTAAATGGAAAAATGTCTAATTAGGACAATGAGATGTACACATTGAAGTAAATATCATAAAAATGTAACTATAAATAGTATACATTTACACATAATATAAGCTATCTATCTGTGTCTATATCTTTATCTATAAATTTCCTTCCTGGATTTTTGCTTCTGAAATTGTTCATCTGAAACCTTGGATCCTGCATGGTGTCGTGTATAATGATGCATCTTGCACAAGAGCAGAAAAAATAAATGTGCAGATTTCTAAAAGTATAGTCAACGTAATTGCTATTGCTAAACATATGTCTATGAAGTACAGAAAAGATTCCAGAATTCTGTAGTGTGCACTTCTCCAGTACAAATCTGCCATACTGCTATGAAAATAACAGCCCGGACTTCCTCTGACATTTATCTGCATTGGGGGGTTGGTAGCAAAATCTAATTCTAGGTCATTAACATCCTTATGGAGGCCTTAGAACCCTAACTTCCGGCGCCTAATTCCCTACAAGAGCAACCATGTATAATGCTCGTTATAGTTGTAATGAAAACAAACCTGAGAGTCCCAGTTGGGAACATTCGTGGCTATAAATACAGGTAGAAACAGTATGTCTTTCTGCCCCTGGTCCGTCTTATTGGCTCTCCTAGATCAATTGATGGATTGATAATATTTCTAGGATTTAAAAACAAAACAAAACATTGATAAAGAGAAGGTTTTCCAAAGGAGCCCCGGCCAAGGAGGGCGCAATGGTTGTGTTTTATGCCGGTAACATTTGACCCAGTTGACCATTCATTTAAACTTTGCTGTAAACACTGTCTGCATTGGACTTCCAGGAATCACATTCTCTTGTTTTTTCTTCTACTCCTTGGGCATCTCCCTTCCTTGTTGGTGCATCTACATACTTCTTGTGTTAATCTCATCCAGTAGATGTCAGGCGTATATGTATGACTCAGCCTGGGTGTCCTCCTTGAACTCCAGACTCACATAGACCATTGCACCTCCTACATCTCCACTTGAATGTTAATATGGGTCTCAAACCTAACACGTCCAAATGCAAACTCCTGCTCTTCCCTTCTATCTCCTCTCTCTATTGTCTTTCCTATCTGAGGGCCTCCATTGCTACCAGGCTGGCCCAAGCCACTGTTCTCTCTTGCCTGGATTAAGCAAGAGCCTACTATCTGGACTCACAGGTCCATCCTGGCTCCACTTTGGTTTAATCTTATCAGAGCAGCTAGAGTGACTCTGTTAAAACCTATGTCAGATTATGTCATTCCGCTATTGAATGTCCTCCAATGGTTCCCCATGTCTTTCAGAATGGATGCCACAGATGGGCTAGATTTGTGTAGGGTTTTTGTACACCTGGCTGATAGTACCTCTCTAATTCCTTTTTCTACTGCTCTCCATCATGTTCAGTTGGCTCCAGTCATACTGATCTCCTTGTTGTTCCTTAAGCATACTGAGCCCACTCCCACCATAGTGCTTTACACTTGGATTTTTTGTTTGCTTGGGCCTCTCAGCCTCCAGATACTTGCTTGGTTTATTCTCTCACCTCCTTCAGATTTGTATTAAAGTGTCACTTTTTCAGTGAAGACTTCACTGAACATCTATCTAAAATTCCAGCTCTCTTGTCCAACACTTCTTGCCCCCTTCTTTGATTTATTTTTCATGTTTAGCCTATTATTTGTTTGTTAATTTCATTTATTACCTACCCCTAATTTGTATGCTCCACGGGGGCAGATATGTTTGTCTGCTTTGTTTACTACTGCATTCATCCCCAGTGGCTCAAGAACACCTGGCCTTTATTAATTAGTAGCCAATAATATTTGTTGAATGAAAGAATGACTATCTCCTTGCATGTGGTTCTTCTGAACACGTGAGCAATGTGTGACTTGTTTTCCAGAACTGTTTTTTAATATGCTTTCTCCCTACTCCTCATTACCTGTATGTTCAAAAAGCTAGGATTCTGTTTTCTTTTCTTTTTTTCATTCAATTCTTACTGAGTGACTGTTATGTTTCAGACCCTATGTTAGGTGCTGAAAAATGCTATAATGAAATGAACATTGTCCCTAGTGTCATGGAGTCTGTCATATGGTTGTTGGAGAAAGATGCTGGATGAATAATAACACAAATCCATGCCGGCTGTAGATTGTAGTGAAAGATTATGAAGGCAGAAACAGAGTAGTATAATAAGAAGGACAACACAGGGCACCTGGGTGGCTCAGTGATTCAGCGTCTACCTTTGGCTCAGGTTGTGATCCCAGAGTCCTGGGATCCAGTCTCACCTCAGGCTCCCTGTGGGGGGCCTGTTTCTACCCTGCCTCTCTATGTGTGTGTCTCACAAATAAATAAATCTTTAAAAAAAAAAAAAAAGGGACACCTGGGTGGCTCAGTGGTTGAGCATCTGTCTTCTGCTCATGGCGTGACACCCAGATTGGGGATCGAGTCTTGCATTGTGCTCCCTGCAGGGAGCCTGCTTCTGCCTCTGCCTATGTCTCTGCCTCTCTCTGTGTCTCTCATGAAAACAAAAATCTTTCAAAAAAATAAAAAATAAAAAGGAAAACAGAGGAAGTAGGGAACTCTAGATAGCATGAAAAGTCCACCCTAAGGAGGTGACATTAAAGCTGAGGGAAGGTGTGAAGGATAAGGAACAAGTAAAGCAAAACATAAAGTCTGGTGGGGGTGCATTTCTGGGGGAGAAAACAATCCCATGTGAAGGCTCCAAAGGAATGAAGAGAAACATGACATCTTTGAGAAACCAAAAGAAAGCCAATGTGATTGAGGTGAGAGAGACTGGCAGTTCCTGTAGGTTCTACAACATCATATAATGGTAAAGAGATTAGAACTCTAGAGCCAGACCCCTGAGGTCAAATCCAGGCTTCATGGCTTAATTAGCCTATAATATCTGACAGGTTACTTAACTACTCTGTGGCTTAGTTTCCTCATCTGTAAAATGGGGATATTTACAGTGCCCACATCATATGGTTGTTGTAGTATCAAATGAGCTGTTGCATGAGAGTACTTAGGACAGTATCTGCAGTGTAGTAAACATTATTAAAATGTTTAATAAATTGAAACATGCATTCTGAATTCAATTGCTTCTCACCACATCTACAGCTGCCACTCTGATCCACCAGCATTTCTTGCTCTGTTCTTCAAATCGCCTTCTATTTTTGCTCTTGGTATTCACTCCTGACCCAGTATAATCCATTCTCCATTCAGAAGTCAGGGTGGATTGTTTTCTTATTGAAATTTAACCATGTCATTCACCTGCTCAAAACATTCTTAGATTTAAAGTAAACCCACTTAGAATTAAATACCAAGCTTTTTCCAGGGGCCTTAAGGCCCTCCGTAATCTGGCTTTTGCCTGCCATTCTGGACTCATTTTCTACCAGGTTCCTTTCACTCACTGTGCTCTTCTGTCTCAATCTCATTCTCATCTCATGGGCTTTCAATGTCATGTTTTCCGTATCCAGGATGTCTGTTCTCTGGCTCTCTCCTCCTCGCTTTACAGGTCTCTGAGCTCAAATGACATCTTAAAAATAACTTTTAGGCTTATCACATCTAAATAGACACACACTTTGTCTTTGGTCCCTATAAATCATTAACTGTTTATTGTTTACTTTAGACTCTTTCTCAGCTGAAATTATGTGACTGCTTTCATTGTTTACTTGTTTCTTGCTTCTCTTCCTTACCGGCTGTGACAGTCTATAACTGTTGTATACTAGAGACTCAATGCCTATTTGTTCAATAAATGGATTTTTTTACATATCTGAAAACTGAAAGAAAAATGATTGAAGACATTTTCCTAGAGGTTGTGAATTATTTCCAACTTTTCAGCCATACGGGTGGAAAGGCATCTTTTTAGTTGTCTCATTTGTTTCTTTTCTCCCAGTGACTGTTGTTTGGTGCTGCCTGTCATTCAGTATCTGAAAACTGTTGCTTTATGTATTTTATCTGTTTTGTTGTTGTTTAAAACCAAGGAGTAAATCTGGTCCTCATTTCTCTGTCTTCGTGGAAACTAAATAATTCCACATATATGATTTTTATGGCTCCAAATGATTGTACTTTGTATGGACTTTAACAAATGGAGAGCATCTCGACAAAGGCAATTCCTGCAGATTATTGTGTTTCATTTCCATTTGTACCCCAGGTCCCTGATACTAAGTGAATATGCTCCCATCTTGGGATATCATGCATGGTGTTGGGAGTTGTAGGGCTACAAACGTAGAAGGGTCTATTTAGCATTTCCTTGCTCTTTTCCTAGGACTCATCTCTGTTATTTCGATCTGGTTGGTTGACGAACCAGGGCAAATCTCAGAGTAGATGCTTCTTGGAGACCCCAAATCCAACATGTGACTAGATCTTATATGGTTCTTTAAACAGTTCTTGCTAATCTTTCCCTAAACCAGATAGGCTGTTTCTAATTTCAGTGCTAGTAATAGGAATGCACTAAGTGAATATCTGCAAGAATTGAATTGTTCTGAGAGTCAACATAAAGTTTTTGATGTAAGAAAGGTGCCCCTACCTCCCACCCTGGCAATGTACTTAAATGCTAAAATTGAATAGATGTGGAAATTTACCCAATGGATCTAGATTTGGAATATAGAATGTAGTTCGAAATGAAAAGATGTATTTTCTATAGAAAATCAGGCTTCTATTTGATTTCTAAGCAAACTATTTCAACTTAACTATCCTGGAATTGCCTTTCTACAAACTAAGATGTGGATAATTAGACATGAATTCATCCACTAACACTTATACTTTCTATTTTCACTTAGAACTAAATAAATTTTCTCCATCAGTTAAAGGACTGAAAATGGATAATTTTGTTATAGCATTTAGCATTATTTGTTATTTAATCCTTTGTGTCATCAAAGGGAAACTCATAAAGAACTCCGATAAAGACTTTGCTATTGGTAATTGTTCTGACGTGTGATGCCAGTTTCTGCATTCAGACCTAATCCAGCTCCAAGAAGTTATGTATGGATACTTTAAATGTATTATTATTATTATATTTATAGAAATAAAGCATGAAGAACATAATGACACCCTGGAAGGAGGGAAAAAACTAATTTAGACTGAACAACTAGTTCTAATACAGAGCGGAGGATATTAAGTAGGGAGGTTTTTATAACATAATTTGAATTTTAGATGTAAATAGAATATCAAAACTTACTCTTCCATACTACTAGGTTAACCACAATGGCCTGACAGCAGCAGCATCTAGCATTTAGGTGCTAACCTGAACTAAAAGTTTCATTGGAATATTTTGGTTAATAAGTTGCTTGGAAGACACGACTTGTGAAAATCTCATTCATCAGATATCTCTGGGAGACACTTGCCAGAAACAGAGGGAGAATTATGACAAGGAAGGAAAGGAACATTAATTTTCTCAGTCAAGCTTATGTGGGTCAATCCTAAAATGATAATTTTAAATTGACCTGGGTTGCCAGGATGGCTCAGTGGGTTAAGTGTTCAACTCTATTTCAGCTCAGATCATGAACTCTGGATCCTGAGATAGAGCCCTGCATCAGGCTCTATGCTGGGAATGAAACCTGCTTAAGATCTCTCTCCCTCTCCCCCTTTCCCTTCTCTGTCTGTCACACTTTGTCTCTCTCTCTCCCTCTTAAAAATAAACAACAAACAGATAAATAAATCTATCTTTTTTTTTAATATGACATAAAAGTATTTCTTGGACCTTGGAACAAAATGCAAATGTACACTCATTCATTCAAGGTATATGTAAATACATGATAGGTAAGCATGATGTTTCAATCACTGTTGTAGGGCAGCCCGGGTGGCTCAGCGGTTTAGTGCCTGCCTTTGGCCCAGGGTGTGATCCTGGAGACCCGGGATCGA
This sequence comes from Canis lupus dingo, assembly GCF_003254725.2. Taxonomy (NCBI): domain Eukaryota; kingdom Metazoa; phylum Chordata; class Mammalia; order Carnivora; family Canidae; genus Canis; species Canis lupus. The sequence goes on along the minus strand of NC_064245.1, from coordinate 24,020,138 downwards.
GTCCCACATCAGGCTCCCTGCGTGGAGCCTGCTTCTCCCTCTGCCTGTGTCTCTGCCTCTCTCTCTCTGTGTCTCTCATGAATAAATAAATAACATCTTTTAAAAAAATCACTGTTGTAGGTAATTTTGGGAACAGCAGTAGACAAAAAGAAAAATCCTTGCCCTGATAGAGCTTAGGTCCTATTAGAGGGTAGACATACAATAAAAATAAACATAATAACTGAGTATATGACGAAGGAGAGGAAGTGATAACTTTGGGGAAAATAATAGATGCTGAAGTGGGAATAGCAAGCTGGCTGCTGTGTCAATGACGTCTGGGTGAATCACATGTAAGAAGCCTGGTTTGATAAAAAATTTGAAGGAGATGAGGTCCTTAGCTAAAATGGTATCAGAAGAAATAGTGTTGCAAGCTGAGGGAGTGGTCAGAGCAAAGGCTCTAAGATGGGAGACTCCTTGAAGACAGAGGGGAGCAGCCAGGCCTGTATGCACATAGTAGAAGGAGCAAGTGGGGGTGTAGGGGATTAGGAAAAGATCAGAGATAATACAGTTAGACCTTTAGGTTTTACTCTGAGAGATATGGTGATTTACCGTGTCACTCGAATCACCTCCCTATTCTTAAAGGATTCTATCCTTGGACACCCTTTTTGCTCTACAGACCTGAAATTAATTACGTACATTGATCATTATGGCTAAAACTGTGCTACTTCTGATCCCAAGTGCCGACCACTAACTTCTCTCCCAGAGCAGCAGCATAGCATCATCACTTACTTTATATTAAGGAATGATAAGTTTATGGTACTTAGGCAGTTAATGAAGAAATTAATAGCAGTAATAGTTTCATAAATTGCCTTTTACAATGAGCTAGGACATGAGTCAGCAAGCATTTCTTCCGTAAAGGAGCAGAGAGGAAAAACCGTTCGCCTCTCTGGCCATATGCTGTCTGTTGCAGATCCTCAACACTGCCATGGTGGTGTGAAGCAGCAATAGGCACAGCGTCAACAGATATGCACGGTGGGGTCAAGTAAAGATGCACTTCCAACACCAAGTGGCAGGCTTGATTTAGGCCACAGGCTGTACTTTGCTTACCTTTATCACACGATGTAGGCGATCTATAGGTTTTGGAGTAGGAACCAGGGGGTGAGGAGGAGCAGGGCACGATGCAGGCAGGGAGCAAGCCTTCGACCCTAGTGTCAGCCAGACCTGTCCTTCAGGCTCCACTCTTCTATTTGCACAGTGCACACAGCAGGTGTTATGGGCTGGATGTCTCTGCCCTCCCCCTGCCTCAAATTCCTATGTTGAAGCTCTAACTCTCAGTGAAATGGTGTATGAGGATGGGGCCCTTTGGAGGTAAGCAGGTTTAGATGAGGTCATGAAGGTGGGGCCCTGTGATGAGACTAGTGTCCTTATAAGAAGAGAAAGAGAGACCAGAGTTTTCTCTATGTCTCTCCATCATATGAGGACGCGGCACAGGCAGCAATCGACAAGCCAGGGAAAAGATCATTGGTAGGAACTGGGTCTACAGGCACCTTGATTTTGGACTTTCCAGCCCCAGAACTGTGAGAAAAAAATGTGTGCTGTTGAAGCCACTCAATCATGACATTTTTTTTATAGCAGCCCAAGCCGACTAAGACAGCAGGCATTCAAAATACGAGAGAATGTTTACCACATAGCAGGCTTTGAGCAAAAATTGTCACTTCAGGATACAATGACGACTTAGAAATAAGGGAGCAAATGTTGCAGGATAGACTGTTCTCTCTCTAAATATTGCCTCTGTCCCCTTCCCTCACTCTTGTCTTCCTGGTTCTCCAGTTACACAGATTTACACCTCCTGACGATGCGCGGTACATGTCTCTTACTTTGTTTTTGTTCTTCTTAGCTCTTTTTATGCCTCTCTTTTGCATATTCGTATGTACCCGTCTTCCAGTTCGCCAACCTTGGCTTGCATTGTGTTCAGTCTGCTGTAAAACCTACCCGATGATTTCCTAATTTCAAATATTATATTTTTCTATTCTAGAGTGTCCATTTGATTTTGCATATATTCCAATTTTGTGCTTCATTTAGTCTTTTCTAATATTTAACCAATTTTCTCCTCTCCTATGTGAATCACCTGTGAATCTTCTTTGCCCTCCACTGGTTTTTAGCAAACCTACTGTGTCCCTATGGATTAGCCTGCCTCATAAGTTTGGATACTGTGGTTTAAAGAAAAGGACTGTAGAGGCCCTGTGATTTCTTTCAAAAAGAGCTAGTTTTTTTTTGTTTGTTTTTGGCAGGCAGACGGATCCTGCTGAGGTGTGATTTTAGGCTTTCTTAGGGCTAGACTGTTCAATTATTTTTACCTTATTTGACCTTATTTCTTGTGGGTTCCCCTTGCTACTAAGGCATGCCCCTTCTGAAGTCTTGACTAAAATTATATAATGTTTACTGATGCATCTCCTCTTTGGTAAGGCTTAAATTCTAACCTCTATTTTCTCAGTATGGCATGCTGCTGAAATCCGTGATCGGATTTTGATCTTTGCAGCTGCTGTCTTCATCTGGTTTGGCGGACTCTCGCTCGACTCGTGCAGGGCTTAGACACTGTCCGCCAGCTTGTTGGGCGATGTGTACATGAGTTTCTGGGCTCCTTTTCTGAATTTCTCTCACTGTCCAGAAATTTGCCTCTGGCGTGCCTCACCCCTGTGAGACAGCCACTTCCTATGTGGGCCCTATTTCCCCGTGTTTGAATGTGGAACACGACCTCAGAGAAAAAGCCAGGGCAATGTGGAGCTCACCCTCTAGGCCTTCCTCCCTCAAGGCTCACAGCACCTGTATTGCTGGCTCCCTCCAGCAGTCGTTTTATATATTTTATCCAGTTCTTATTACAGTTCTCATCATAGCATGAATCCAATACCAGACACTCTGTCATGGCGGGAACTAGCTCCCTGCTACTCTTCAACTCACTGTGACATAATTTCCATCCCACTTCTCCCGTGGAACTGCTCCTGCTGGATTCACGCATGACTTCCATGGTGCTACTCCGGTGGATTGTCTCAGTCCTTATTTTGTTCTCTTAATAACATTGGATGCAGCTGACTGATTTCTGTCTTTGGCTCTCTCTCACTCTCTCCCTCTCTTTTAAAGATTTCATTTATTTATTCATGAGAGACAGAGAGAGAGAGAGAGGCAGGGCCACAGGCAAAGGGGGAACCAGGTCCCCGAGGGAAGCCCGATGAGGGACTCAATCCCAGGACCCTGGGATCACCACCTGTGCCAAAGGCAGACGCTCAACTACTGAGCCACCTGGGCGTCCCCGTCTTTGGCTCTCTTGCCATACACTTCCTTCTACCTCTGTGACTGTTTTTCCTCAGTCTTCTTTGTTGACATAACTCTCCTTTACCCAACCTTTAATGTTGGGGCCCCCAGGCCCTCTGATAAGCGCTCCTTTCTCCTCTCGCCACAGCCCCTTCACAGGTGATCTCATCCAAATCTTATGACTACCACAATATGCTGGAAAATTTCAGGTTTATATTCCCATGTCTAAGCTCCACAACTTAGTTCTAATGGCCTACTAAAGATCTCCCCGTGGATGACTCACAGGATTTCCAAATTTAGTATGTCTAGAGCTGAACTATTTTTGTGCTATAGGCTGACCTCTCCCTCTTCCCAAGTTCTTTCTCTCAGTACAGGGCATGCTCCTTCTCACCCTCCCTGCCCCACCTGTAACTGTTGCCAGACGCTTGGGAATAACCTGGATTCTTCCCTTGAGGTACATGAGGTTTCTATAGCTTACTTTTTGCTTAGTCTTTCAACTTCATGAGATTCCATCTCTCTGCTGGCTGATGACCTTACTTTGCCCTGCTCTCGGCCAAGTGCACATTTCTGGAGCCCATCAGAGTCTTTTATGTTAGGGTATTTGAGGGTCCAGGGGCTGTGAACCTTGAAATCACAGCATAGGACAGATACAGAAATCATAGGGAGACCAAGGTCATTCAATATAGATTAATTTATGTTTGCTATGCTTTGTTTTGCATGTTTAGAACATTTGTGATTAATTTTTAAGTAATTTCTAAGGAACTTCACAAATTTGGAGGCTAACAATGTGGATTCTAAGGTAAATTCTGTAAGGCTTGTCTTATAGAAGATAGGCCGTCTCACAGAACTGCTTTACAGATTGTGGAACTGCTACTAGCAGGGTGGACTAACAATTTATGTTCCACAGACTGAAATTTTAGGCTTATTTTTACTCATGGATAAATGGATGTTTTAGATTTATGTATGCCATGCAGTCTACTAAATGTCTTAAAAAATTAAAATACTTTTTTAAAAAGAACAATATATTTTAGTTAATGAGTTTCTAGAGAAATGGTCTACATATAATGATACTCTTTTTTTTATTTTATTTTTTTTAAGTTTGCCTCAGATCCCTAAGAAGCAGCACAGTACCCACCAACCCTCGGTGACCTCAGGCAAGTCACTTACCCTCTCTGTCTTTATTGTCCTCATTTATAGCTTGGTGATAATAGTGCCTGCCTCATTGGTTATTATGAGGCTTAAATGATTTAGTATTTATAAAGCGCCTACAATAACGCCTGGTGCAGCATAAACACGATGATTGCTATTAGATAAATGAAGTATGCCTGACTTTTTTTTTTTTAAATTTCTGTAATATTTTGTGGAAGAACGATGGAGTCAGCAACTCTGGATTCTCACCTTGGAGGTATTTGTTTAGCCTTGTGGCCTTAGTACACTTGATTTTTAGTATCCCGTAGTTTTGGTTCTGTGTCTGTAATGTAAATAACCCTAATTGATGACTTCCCTTGTGCTTCTATGAAGCACTTGACCCATATCATGTCACAACTACATGTCTAGTTAGGCTGTAGGGTAATAATCTGTATTTTATCTGATGTCTAGAGAAGACAATCACTTGCCTGAAGTCACACAGCTAATAAACATGGTATCCAGGCAGCCTCTTTGATTCCAGAACTCAAAGCTCTTGGCCTCCGCTCTCAGATGCCTCATTCTTTCTCAGAGCTGCTTGTTTCTTACTTACAGAGCTTTTAGGCATTGAAAAGCAGCCCAGATTTCAGCCAGGCCTCTGACTCCGAAAACGTCTGCTTTGGCTGTAGAAATCCTTGAGATTGTCTCCTTAGAACAGAGTGAGACATCTGCCTCTTGGTGTAGGCTGGGGTCCAGCCCACTTGAGCAGCTCACTAGCTCTCCCCAGAGGTGAGTAGTGCAGCCTGGGCTGGCCTTCCTTCCTTAGCTTTTGGCTCTCTTCTGTCATTGCTTTCTTTCTAGAAGGCATTTGCAATTGTAACAAGGAAATCATGCAGACCCTAAACCCAGCGTTCTTTCTGAATCATGTCCTAGTTTTCCTTGGCAACCATGTAGCTTGACCCCCACAAAGCAGGTCTCCTGTTGTTTCAGCATTTCAAAACCGAATCCTATTGTCAGTAGAATTGTTGGTTTTCCAGAATCTAGATTAGATTGCAGTGGCCCTCAATTGACAATGTATTTGTTTGTCATTCAATACCTCTGTGACCCTAATGGTGAGAAAAGCAGGCCAGGAAGGATCATAAGGTGGCAGGGTACTGTTCTCAGACCAGTAGAGTCTTCTGATATCTTTTAAGCCACACTGTGTCTGGGGCGTGGGGGCAGGATTCATCTCCTCCTCCACCCTGGACCAGTCTAGTCATTAACAGTCAGTGCTAGAAAGACTCTCCACTGTAGAAATAAGAAACTCAAGACCACTACAGGCTAATTGCCTTGCTCAGAGTCCTGTGTTACTTCAACATTTGGCCAGGACCAGCCTCCCTGATACCAATGCTCTTAACTCTGCATGGTGTCACCTCTTTCACACCAAACTCATGCGTGTAGCAGGTATGAATCCCAAACCACAGAATCAGGTGTGCAGCCTATTGAAGTGTGCCCCTCTACAAGATATGTTCATGCCCTAATCCCTGGAATCTGTGAATATGAATAATCAGAAATGGGGCCTTTTCAGATGTGATCGACTTAAGGTAAAGTCATCCTGGATTAGGGTGGGCCCTAAATCTGATGACTGGTGTCCTTATGAGAAGAGAGGACACAAAGGGACACAGAGAAGGGGAAGGCTGTGTGAATGCAGAGATGGAATAGAATACACCACCTTCCTGAGCACTAAGGATTATTTTAGGCTGATTACTTTTAAGAAATGACAGAGGAATGCTCTGAAGTCTGAGTAGAAATTACCCTTTTGTAAGAGACAGTTACATTTTTTTTTTTTTGAGACAGTTACATTTATAAGGGCAATCTTCATTTTGGGGGTGTCTTCCTCTCTAGACAAATCCATAGATTTGTCTATAGTTATCCTCTCTAGCAGGAGGAGGATAACTAAATCTCCAGAGACTCTTACCAGTGGAGAAAGCAAGGACTTAAATCCTCATAGCCACGCTCCCCTTGTTTACTGTGTTTTGCCTGGTGACCTCTCATAACTGCCCTCCCCCCAAATTTCTTTTGTCTTGAGCTGAAGATGGCATTTAAGAGGGTGGCTTTGGCCATTTGGGGAAGTTGATTACAGCAGTCCTAGGAAGCTAATATGAGGTGGCTAGTAAATATAATTTTATTTCTCTGTAATCCAAAACGAAGTTTCTTTTGTCCTTCTTCCAGGGGGTAAACACTTAAACCCAGTCCATTTAGGTTCCCCCCACCTCCCAGGTCTGTGTGTAGACTGCACTGCGTATGTGTCTGTGCAACCCAGTTGTCTGAGGACATGCCTTGTTTCTGCACCCGTGGCCTCTAGAGATGGAATGGCTCTAGCAGCTTCTAACCTACCACAGGGCATGAGATTCCCGGACAGGTGGCGTACATTCATGCATACTCACTTGAGGTGTTATGGATATTCCCAAAGTGAGTGCTTCTTTGTCATGATGGCTCTGCCGGGAAAGCCTTGGGGCCTCACTTTCCAACACAGACCTGTCTTCTCTCGAATTTATCCCACCTCTGCAGTGGAAAAAAGAAATAGACCCAGTTTCTTCTACCTCAATTTTTGGGACTCTTCCTACACTCGTCATCTATGACCTGAATCCTCTAACTTCCTAACTTAGACTTTTGGAATATAAAACCCCAAATATTTGCGGGGGTTCAGAGCTTTCTGTCTCTCCACATCCCTCCCCAAGCCAATAAACCCAGAATATTTGTTACAAGGGAGGGGGGAAAGAAAAGTGGAAAATGCTGGTGGAAAAACAACAAATACTAGTTTATGAAAACTATAATCTGGATGCATGTGATATAGAAGAAAAATGTACTCCTGAAGCCAAAGAGACCTAGAATCAGGTGTCAACAATGCTCCTTTCTAGCTGTAACTAGGGCAAGTTATAGATGCTCTGAGACGTTGTGTTCTCACTTACCAAAACAAGGAAGCAAAACACCTACCCTCTAGAATTGTTGTGGGTTCTAAATATAGAGAGATAATATATGTAAAGGCACAAAGAGGATACTAACTAGCCAAGTCAACATGGTCCCACCAACGATTGAAGACTGGGTCAATTTCCCAGTTCTTTCTGAAGGAGCCAGCATCCAAGGAGACACGAGCCATTTAGCCTGAAGACCCAATCCACATATTGTGCCCCCCACTCCTATGCAAGATGCTGCTTTGAGGATAGCTGGTTCTTTAATGGCCTTTCTTGTGCTAAGGAAGAGTTTGAGGATTGGAACCAGGTTTTCCACTCTTCCCTATCATCATTATTTTCTAGCTTTGGTGCACTTTGGCTTTTGTGCTTTCTTAAATCCAAATAAATACTCAGCAAATAGACAAATGCCTTATATTTTAATCTACTTGGCTGTTAAACTAGAACACTGCTGAACTTTTCTGGGGAATTAGGAGCTGGCGAAACCCAGGCAGAGCCACTGTTGACTTTGCCAGGTTTTCCTTCTCTGAGAAGGAAAATGTCATTCAGATGCAGAGCCACTAGATGTCACAAATGGGGAAGTGTTCTGCTCTGCTCCCTGTGTTTCTCCTGCAAAGAGAGATGGCAATGTGCTATAAGCCTTCTTTAAGAAACAAAAGAAAATAAAACATACATTTTAAACTGACTTAATATTTTTAGAACATTTTTAGGTTTATAGCAAAGTTGAGAGGAAGGTACAAAATTTTTCAAATATCCCTTCTCCCACACGTACATAGTCTCCCCCTGCATCAACATCACTCATCAGAATGGTACATTATTATTATTTTTTTTAACCAAGGATGAACCTACATCGACACATGATTATCACCAAATGTCCATTGTTTACTTTAGGGTTTACTCTTGTTGTATATTCTATGGATTTGAACAAATATATGGTGACATATCTCCATCATTATGCTTATTTGCCATCTGTATATCTTCTTTGGTGAGGAGTCTGTTAAGGAATTTGGTCCATTTTTAAGTCAGGTTGTTTAGTTTCTTAATGAGTTGTAGGTGTTCTTGTATATTTTAAGTAAAAGTCCTTTGTCAGTTGTGTCTTTTGTAAATAGTTTTCCAGTCTGTGGCTTGTCTTCTCATTCTCTTGACATTGTCTTTCACAAACTGAAGTTTTATGTTGTAATAAAATCCAGCCGAGCGATTATTTCTTTCATAGATCATGTCTTTGGTGTTGTATCTAAAAGGGCATCAATATCCCAAAGGTCATCTAAGTTTTCTCCTGTATGATCTAATAGGAATTTTATAGTTTTGCATTTTACATTCAGGACTGTGATCCATTTTGAGTGAATTTTTGTAAAGGCAGTAATGTCTGTGTCTAATTCATTTTTTGCTTGTCCAGTGGTTCCAGCACCATTTGTTGAAGAAACTACCTTTGCTATACTGTAGCAAAGTCCCCTTCCCCATGGTTTCACAGTCTGTGGTTTTATTGTCCCCTTCCCCATGGTTTCACAGTCTGTGGTTTTATTGAACCCGTGGTCAAACACAGTCTGGAAGCAGATGATCTTCCTTCTGATGTCAGGAGGTCATTAGAAGCCTAACACTTTGCCACAATACCTATGTCATTCACCTACTTCATCTCATCACGAAGGCATTTTATGATCTCACATATCACCGGAAGATGATGAGTAAGTATAATATGATATTTAGAGAGAGAGAGACCACATTCACATACCTTTTATTACAACATATAGTTATAATTGTTCTTTTTTATTTGTTATTGTTGTTAATTTCTTACTGTTGCCTAATTTATGAATTAAACTTTATCACAGGTATGCATGTACAGGAAAAAACATAGTATATACAGCGTTTGGTATTTTCTGTAGTTTTGGGCATCCACTGGGGGTCTTGGAATGTATCCCCAGCAGATCAAAGGGGACTGTTGTACTGACTTTGCTCCTCAATCAAAGATCAGTTGACTATACTTACTGATGTCTATTTCTGGGTTCTCTAGACAGTTTCATGGGTCTATCTTTCCATTCTTTGGCCAACACCGCGTTGTCTTGATTACTGTAACTGTATAGTGAGTGTTGATGTTGGGTGACATCAGTCTAGCTTTGTTTTTCTCCTTCAGTATTGCATTGGGTGTTCTGGATCTTTTACCTTCCATATAAACTTTAGAATCAGTTTGTCAATATCCATAAAATAACTTTTGGGATTTTGACTGGGATTGCACTGAATCTCTAGGTCAACTTGGAAAGAATTGACATGTGTTTTATGCCAGTCTCAGCCTATCAATAAGCAATGTTGTGGAGGGCCCCACTCCTGCAGTTCTCATTATGATTGCAAGACACCCTGAGCAATAACTATCAGGAAACTTATTTATTTATTTATTTTAGAGAAAGAGAGAGAGTGTGAGAAAGTGTAGGGGAAGGAGTAGAGGGAGAGAGAAAAGAGAATCTACTGGGTGTGGAGCCTGACATGGGGCTTGATCTTATGATCCTAAGACCTGGATCGAGCTAAAATCAAAAGTCAGACATTTAGCTGACTGAGCCACCAGGAGCATATCTGGAACTTTTTTTAAAAGGTATGTTACCTATTAGTTCTGGAAATTACATGGCACACTTGCTGGCACACCACGAGGTAGTGGATAGAGAAAGAGTGTGGTCTACTTTTGAGGGGCGGGGGGGGGGTCGGTAGAGAATTGAAGCTTAGGGTTTTAAGAGCTCACTTGTATTTGTGAATTTTAAAACACTGGAGAGGGAATTCAAAGTACAGGAAGAGAAAAAAACAAAATAAAACAAAAAAAACAAGCAGTCCAAACGGGGTCAGTTACCTACACCAACTAAGATCTCTAAAACAAAGGAGCCATAGGGAGTAGGGGATAGGTGTCCTGGCTCCTTATCTATTGTGGTTCTTACTGGGAACAAATGGTGAAGAGAAGCCAAGAATATGATTAAAGGAGAGCAAATGGCCCTTTTCTCTAGATTGGTGGAGCAGAAAGTGGGAAAGGACTGATCATTTCAGGGTAGGTACTGGCTACTGGTAGGTGTTGCTGCCTTGCTCAAGGGCATATTTTCCTGAGGTGGCTCCCATCCAACAACCATCTGGAATATAAAGGCTCAGTCATTTGCAATGAAAGGCCATTTTAACTTGAGAATTTCCTGCAGGATCACCTGGAGCTGTTTATTAGGCCAGCATCACAGCTTGTCTTCTCCCTCAACAAACCTCATACCTACCACACATGAACCTCTGCCTCAGAGACAGCTTCTTAGAGAACACATCCATCAGTGTGAATGGAAAAGAGTTTCTTTCTCCCTCTGGAGCAAAACTAGATATTCCCAGGAGTGAGGAAGTCGAGTGAGCAAAATAATTGAATTGGTATTAAAGAATAGCAGTGGTACTTCTCCTTCTTTTTCTTTTTTAAGATTTAAACATTTGAGAGAGAGTGAGAGAGGACATGGGGGAGAGAGAGTATCAAGCAGACTCTCTGCAGATGCAGGGCTCGATCCCAGAACCACAAGATCATGACCTAAGCTGAAACCAAGAGTTGGACACTCAACCAACTGCGCCATGCAGACACCCCAGCAGTGGTACTTCTCAGCTGACTATGGCGAAAGGTAGTACCGGTCCGTGAATTATGGTACGCCACACAGAACAATGGGCTCCACAATCCAGCAGGGAATTAATATTTTATAACATTTAATTCTAGATAACTAGATGAACTCTTAGTTCTTTTCAAAATCCAGTTTAAATGCCACTGGCCTTGTTATTCTTTCTATAGCTTTCCCAGAAAAAGTAAATCTCTTCTATCACTTTGCTCACACAGCAGTTAGAATCCGTGTCATACCTACCAAAGATGGGAGATGGGAGAGGGGGAGAGCAATCTGCCCTGGGAACAAGCAGAAAGGGGATACATTGTCTGTGGAAACTTGAAAAACAATTCTAAAACTGACTAGAGGTTAGCTGCTTTTTATTATCACCATGCATTGGCAACTCTAAACAATGTCAGCAACAGAATATTCCTTCCTTCTGTGAGGCGTGCTCCACTGTAACTCATACACTCCTTTCCACCTTGGCCTACGTGACTCAGTCTATACCTTAATTATGGCACCCATCACCTCGTATTATACTGTTCACCCCAGACCGTGCATTCTTTATGGCTAATTTAAATATGACTGATTTTGCTGCCTCTTTGTCATCTCTATATGATGCCTGTTATAATTCCTGACCAAAGTAGTCACCAATAATATTTAGTTGACTAAATAAAGGATAGTAGTTCGATTCTTCATCTACGGGTGGGAGTGTCAGGTTATTACAAGATAATAAAGTCTTCCGGCCCTAAAATTCAACCAACACCCTAAAGCAATGTTATTATTACCCCCTCAAACTTGATTTTCTTTTAATTTTTCACAATCATTAAATCAAAACTCCGCCTAACCTGGAACCACCAATCTATTGGAAGAGATGAAGTTATGCAATTGTAATAGCTTAAATGTCCCTGTCCGTGTCTCTACCTGCCTTCTCAGGACCACCAAACCCATGTATTCATGCATGCACTCCTGCAATGGAAAATTGTCTACACAATGAGTAAATATTGACTACCATGTGCCAGACACAGGACTAACACCCCTGAAATCTCATCCAAGTATGTCTGACAGTTCCAAGGAAGTGTCTTAGCCATGACTACCAACAGCATAGAACTAAAACACACATTTCTCTTGCTAAGAGTGACTTCCTCCACAATGCAACAGTAATGCATTATTTCCTAACAAGTGTCTGGTGTAATATGAGTCTTTGCAAAGAGTCCTTCCAGGGGTTAGGATAAGAGGGCTAAAGGGGGGATCCCTGGGTGGTGCAGCGGTTTGGTGCCTGCCTTTGGCCCAGGGCATGATCCTGGAGATCCCGGATCAAATCCCACATCGGGCTCCTGGTGCATGGAGCCTGCTTCTCCCTCTGCCTGTGTGTGTCTCTCTCTCTATCATAAATAAATAAAAATTAAAAAAAAAAAAAAAAGAGGGCTAAAGGGAAAGGAAATTCTCTTTTGCCATTTATTATCCTTCATTTCTTCATTCTATCCTTTACCTTTCAGTCAGATTACCTTGTATGTATATGGATAAATTTAAGCCATTTTCTTCACCAAATCTCATCAGTGGTTTCCTATTACCATAAAGTAAACCCAGATCTCGTGACATTCAAGCTTAGTTGAAGGAAAAAAAAAAACATACAAATAAATGTCACTGAACCAAAATGACTCACATATGGGAACTCTCAAATTTTGTCTTCTCCCTGTCAACTGAAGAGTGACCTGGCTTTGCCCTGTTTGGGGTTTTCTTTCCCTTTTCCTTTTGAGGAGAGTCCTGGTCTCCTGTGCACAGCCCCTGGCTGGTGGTATAGTTTGGCGGCTCCCCAAGGGCACCTGGGGCAATGGGGAGTGGCCAGCCATGACAGGTTTGTCCTATTTGCACATTCCTGCATAATTGGCTTTTGTGATTTAAAATTGGGAGAACATAAGAAATCTGGGCAAGAGAAGAGAAGAAGAGGGGACACAGATAGAATGGCTAGAATGGGGAAGGAGGTTTTTAGGGTAGTTAGTGCGAGAAAGGATCAGAGAAGCTGTGGGTCAGTAAGGAAATAGGGAAGAAATGAGATTTTAGGAAGCATTGCTCTTATAAAGAATCAGAGCTAACTGGAAATTTCTTTTGGTCGCTGGACTGTGCTTTCTTTGTCTGCCATAGTGTTAGAAAAATCAGGGCAGCCTGGGTGGCTCAGTGGTTTAGCGCCGCCTTCAGCCCAGGGCCTGATCCTGGAGTCCTGGGATCGAATCCTACATCGGGCTCCCTGCATGGAGCGTGCTTCTCCCTCTGCCTGTGTCTCTGCCTCTCTCTCTCTGTCTCTGTGTGTGTGTGTCTCTCATGAATAAATAAATTAAATTTAAAAAAAAAATCATTTTACCCTCCAGACTCCATGTCTCGGTCTAACTAGCTAACCGGTTAATTAAGGTCTACAACTGCCTCCCAGGAAAATGAATGTTGGAAGAAGAAATCCTTTTGCGTTTATCAGCTGTGTGACTTTAAGAGAGTTAACATTTTTCTGAGCTTCCATTTTTTTTTCCATCTACAAACTAGGGTAGTAACAGCACCTGCCTCATAGAATAGACACAAGGATGAAGTAAAATCGTATTTATGGAAAGCTCTCTGCTCACTGCATGGCCCAGTGTGAGTGCTAAATAAATGATCATATCTCGTTATTGTTTATGTTGTTAGAAGGGGAAAATAAAACAGAATCTTCAGAAGTCTCTGGGAGGAAATTAGGTCTCCTTGCAAGCTAGATGGGACCAAGAAGAGACCCTGGGGCCTGCTGACTTACAGTGATGAGAATCAAATCATCCTACTCCTGCAGTGGTTCTTGTAGTCTGTAGACAAGGCATATTTTTATTTCTAACTGCTAACATGTCATCCTTCCCCGAAGTGGTAGTTTCTTTTGGTAAGCTTTTCATGTAATTTTAACATTTTTCTGCATCTCATTTACTAAGTTTGTTTGTTTTTCTTTTCCATATTCCATCTTGTTTACTTGCTCCCTTTCAATCCTATTTCTACTAAGAAGATTTGAGGACTGCACAGCTTCTCTGAACTTGAATTTAAATGGTGAAAATAAGCTTACCACCCCATCCCTCTTCTCTCCAAGCCATCGACCTTGTCCCTTCCTTGGGCCTACCCCCCCTTCTCTGTTTCTCCCAAGAATCACTTGCTCCTCTAGATCTCAGCTCTCACCTCCAGAGGTAAAAAGGATAGAGGCCTTTAGTCAGTGGGATCTTTTTGTTTCTTATGGAATCAAAAACAATAACATCAAATCCACACTCCTTCAGCAGCTAGTTGTAATTATAAGACAGATGCAACTTGCAATTCAGATAAAGGTTGAGGCAAAACTCTGAGCTAGAGTGGTCCAAGGGGACTTTGCCTGTCTTCCTTGGAGTTTTCTTTCACTTTCTCCTAAAGCTTGCTCTTTGCTTGTTGTCTTTTGGGTTCCACCCTCCCACATCATTTTCAAAGGCTCAATGTTCTTAATCTGTGGCCTGAGGATACTATGAAAAAGCTCACCACTGGAATCCACAGATGATTCAAGGGGAAAAGACCCTTTAAGACTATCTTAGGGGCTCCTGGTGGCTCAGTCAGTTAAGCATCCAACACTAGGTTTTGGCCCAGGTCACAATCTCAGGTAGTTAGATGGAGCCCTGACCCAGGCTCTGCACTCAGTGGGAGTCAGTCGGCCTGCAGATTCTCTCTCCCCCTCCCTCCTCCTCTGCCCCTCCTTGTGCATGCACACTCTCTCTAAAATAAATAAAAATAAAATATTTTTTAAAACTATCTTAAAGGTGTGTGTGTCTATCTGTCCATTTACCTGTTTGTATTTATGTGTTCATGTGCACTTTGTTGGAAAAGGATCATGTGTATTAGTAAAATCCCAAATATCCATCCAAAATTAGTCAGAATATATAGGACTTTAATGGTTTATTTAAATACTTAATTCCATTTATTTCAGTTTTGTTCCTACTTCTCTCATTGCACTTATATTATTTTTATACACTAATAACTCTTTCCAGGCATTGCAGATATCCAAGCAGAAATATTTCTTCCTTATTCACTATCAATTGAGAAGATTAGCTCCCTGTTTAGGCCTAAGCATAGACATTTCAATTAAAATGATGGTTTCAAACAATAAGGATGCATGGTGACACAAAAGAGAATTTGGACTCTTGCTCTCCAGGACTTTCTAATATAACAGAAAGGAAGATGTATATTTAAAAAAGAAAAGAAGAAGAAGAAGCACCACAACACCACCATCACAACAATGCAGAATCATTATATATGGATATATGAGGAGTTAGGAAGGAAAAAAAAAACTGAGAAGTTTTTGTTTTTGTTTTCTGGATGTTTCTGTATCTTTCTGGGAGAGTGAGGATAGATCTGTTGAAATAGGTGATGTTCAAATGCATCTTGAGGGATGCCTGGCTGGCTCAGTAGGGCAGGCAACTCGATCTTGGGATTGTAAGTTCAAGCCTCACATTGGGTGTAGAGATTACTTAAAGATAAAATCTTTTTTAAAAAATGTATCTTGAAAGGCTTTGGGGAATTTTTACAGACAGAACAAGTGGGAATGAGCTTTTTTGGCAGGAATAGGAGCATGGTTAGTTTGGGTATATCTGAGGCCTGAGGTGAATTAGCAGGTGTGGGATCTGTGGCTGGTAAGTTAGGTGAACCATTCCAGGTGAATGACTCGGGATTTCAGGTAGACTCCTGCATGTGTGTGTCCTTATACGTACGCGCATCTAAAGAAAATGGACCTCTGCTCAGTGCCAAGAACTTCCAGGGTGTGGGAGATGAGGAGGCAGAGAATGAGGACAAAGACCATTTGGGAACTGAGTGATCCAGCATCTGAGCCCTAGAAAGGCTCAGGTCTGAGGAAGAGCTAGGGGACAGGTCCCTGAGCCATGAAAAAGGATCCAAATCTGTCAAAAGGGAAGGGAGACAAAGCTGCTGTGAACACTATTTAATACTATGAGCACTTTAAAAGGCATCCATGAATATAGACCCTTAAACGCTTCTCAGTTTGCTTATTTAAACTGGAAACTTCCAGCTTATTTTATCAAGAGGCATCTTGGGTTTTGTGAGGCGCATTGTGCAGACTGCACATGGTTTAGGTCATGCAATTATGTTCCAAATGAAACTCTATTATTCCCTTGTAAAGGTCAGAAGCAAAATGACTATTTTTGAAAAGGTGACTTTCACATAATTCTTTTGCATTTTAATAGCACGTTCGTGGACACTTTATTCTGAGCACATCTTTAGTGCCTTGGCAAACAGGCCTACCCAGTATTTTCACTGATAAACACATTACTGATGGCAGGGCCTATAGACCAAAGAATGTAAGACTAAACATTGTGAAGTTGTTTGTAAGTTATGGCTCTCCTTGAAAGAACCAGACATTTGTATCCTTTGCCTAAGGCGGCTTAGAGACAGTTCAGATGTCAAATAAAGTCACTAAATGGGCTTTTAATTTACTGTATATATCAGAACCTGAGGATAATGTTGCAAGTATCTGAGAATCGGCTTGTGGAAGAGGCTACATTTGGCTGTTTCAGGTTAAAGGGCCACATTTGATTCCTTGTTTTAGTTTGCAGAACTTCAGTATTTTTAAGGAGGTGCTGAGATAATATATTTGAATTAAATATGGTAGGCAGAGTAACTATGGGAAAGATTTTTGCTCTGAAAATGGCTTTAAATCAGATAAAAGGACTTAGGCCCCTTTTCTCTTTTCTTTTTTTTTTTTAAGATTTTATTTATTTATTCACAAGAGACGCAGAGAGAGAGAGAGAGAGGAGAGAGAGAGATTGGCAGAGACACAGGCAGAGGGAGAATCAGGCTCCACGCAGGGAGCCCGACTTGGGACTTGATCCCGGGTCTCCAGGATCACACCCTGGGCTGAAGGTGACGCTAAACCACTGAGCCACCCCGGGCTGCCCAAAGGCCCTTTTTTCCATGAGGAAAAAAAGGAAAGAAAAGAAAATGTTTATGCTGTTGTTTTGTTTTGTTTTGTTTTTGTTTTGTTTTGTTTTCCCCACCAACTAATATCTACCCTCTATCTTTCTTAGTGACACAGGCCTTCTTTCTTCCCATTGTTACCATTGATGATTTTGGCTAGGCATGCTGCAATGTAAAGGTTTAAATCAAGAAACACTAGGGATTTGCAGGCGGGAGGATGCATAATCACATATTACAGGTACAGTCACAGAACAGAGAATTTGCTAGAAGTGCACTTGTTTGAACCTCACTTAGGTAGATCTATCTATGGGCTGTAGATACTTGCTTGGGTAGTGGGTTGAGAAAAAGATCTTAACCACCCACAGTGGAATTTCTGTTAAAGGGAGAAGTGTCTTTATGTAGGGAAAGCATTTGTGCAATGCTTTGGGTAATCTCTAGGGTTAGAGATGAGAGCATGGAGGCAAATGAAGAGATGCAGAGTGGTTGTGCGTTGGGAATAATGCACAGAGACGTGGTTGAAGCGTGCACATACCAAACAACTGTTCAATTTAGGTACTCCTGATGCTCAGTTTAAAATGTTATGTTGCGTGCTGCACATCTCATCCTTGCTCACGAAGACAGTTGAGGTAGTCAGCTGGGTACCTCCAAGGCTTTGTGTAGTTGCTAAGACAGCTCTTTTTTTGGCCATCGGAGCCATATGCAAATAATAGAAGAATAAAAATATGTGCAAGTGTTTGACTTCTGTTCTTCACCCCTTTAAACACAGTTTTAAGATGTTAAAATGTTAATCAGAATGTTAATATACGTATTGTGTTTAGGACCTTTGCAGAATTAAACAATAGTCAGAAGTTATTTGCAACTGTGCTTTTCTATTTGTTTTCATTTTTTGATAACTCATTTGAAATTGTGTCTAGATTCTTCGAAAAGTAATTTTACCTGGGGGTTTAAAGTATCTTTCTCTTACTTCTTTTTTTTTATCCTACTTCTTATATGGCAAGTTATGACCGTTATTATTTAGAAAGCAATTTCTTATTTCAATTTGTCAAGTTGTCATAACCAAATCATTTTGGATGCTGGTACTCTACTATGATTTCTAAAGCCTTACATATCCTTTGCATATATATTGTTAGCTAAAAATATTTTGTCCAGAAATGTTACCAATCAGCAATTTAATTCTTCCCAAAGGTTTCTCTTAAGTATGAAATCACAACTTAAAGTTGTATTTAGGCACTATTTATCTAAAAACAGAGTTATTTTAAATTGTGGAGAAACTTAGTCACATAAAATTATAGGATATTATATAGTTCAAAATATTACCACCTTTTCCTAACAAACTTAGTATCAGCAGTGTATTGCCCTGTATGTTAGAAGAACCCTAGTTGCTTATTTAGAAAACTTTCCTCTAAAGCCAGAAATGCTGTCAATGCTAGTTCAAAAGGATGTTAATTAGCATTTGGTGTGTGGCATGGGATGCCTGAACACTTTTTAAACATGACATGAGCTAACAGATACAAATAATCCAAATAGTAATTTTTAAAATGAAATTAAATCAATGCATCTTGGTGTGTGTGTGTGTGTGTATATATATATATATATATATATATATATATATATGATTTTAATTCTCTTTTCTTTCTAAGTCCAGGCTTGAATTGCTTGAACATGTTTGCTTTGTATCTCTGCCAACCTTAATCCCATTTCTCCAGCCTTTGGCTCAGCAGTAGTCCTATACTATCATGAGGTTGTCACCAATATTAGTTTAAAATTCGCTTTGCATTCACAAAGTTTCCCTGCTCTCGACACTTAAAAAAAAAGGTCTATATGTGAAAAAAAAAAGTAAGTTCCTTTTTAATGTCTATAGGGAAACTGCGTAAAATGCTTATTTCCATAATTATCATTCTATGATGTTATTTGTGCACTTCCATAGCTTTAGATTTTTATTGGAACAGAATGCAAAAAAAAAGAGCTGTTAAAAACATAAACATTTATTGACATGGCCAATGTACATCAGAATCTTGAAAAGCAGTCATTTGACCTATCAGATGACATATGAAGGTAAATTAGCTATGGAAGCCACAGAAGGCCTCTTTTGGACAGATTGTTTCTGGTAAACAGCGATGGTGCAGACGTGCCCCCTCCATACTGCGGCACCGACCCAGAGTCCCTTCTAGCGGGAGTGCTGCTGCAGCCTGGCTGCTCCCAAGTGCTCTGCAAGGCTACAAAGGAAAAAAAAAAAAAGAGCTGGAATTTTAAAATTTTGGCTCAAAGCATGGTCAGAGGATCAGGATTATTTTAGAATAATTTATCTTTTGTTACTACAGGGTTGTCAGGGTTGAAAGAAGACCAGAGACTTGCCAATGATGGAGGAAGTTGAACTTGAAGCCTGCCTGGATCTCTTGTCTGTGGTTGGGGAGGAGGAAACCATGAGGAGGACTGGGAAGGGAGCATTTGTACAGTTTGAATGACGCTGAGCATGGTCCCACAGGGCCTCCTTGCACAGTGACCCCCCTTCCATGTCTGGGAAGCTGGTTCTGCCTCACATGGAAACCTGCAAAGGTGACGCTGCCTCTTAAGTCGTGGGCCCCAGCATGCCATTGGAGACAAATGATACTAATGGTTGCAGGCAGGGTGGACAGAACCCGATTTGGAGAGGCTCTCGTGCTCCCAGGGGCTGGGCACATTGACTGTGGAAAACTCCCATCTGAGGCCTTCCCTTGGAGTTGGTCCCTGCTGGGGGCTCCTTGGAGCAGCCTTCACCCAAGGCCTGGCCAGTTCAAGGACACAGGGACCTTGCCCCTTTCTTAGTTCAGGACCAGTGTTAACTCAAGGAAGTGCATGCTAGCTAGTGAGTGCCTGGGGGTGGGCCAAGGCCTCTGAGCACAGGCCTCACAGTGGGGCAGTTCCCTCTGCTGGCTCTGCTCCTGGGGCACCCCCTCGCTTTGTGATTCTTTTTTTTTTTTTAATAATTCTCCTTTTTTATTTATTTATTTATGATAGTCACAGAGAGAGAGAGAGAGGCAGAGACACAGGCAGAGGGAGAAGCAGGCTCCATGCACCAGGAGCCTGATGTGGGATTCGATCCCGGGTCTCCAGGATCGTGCCCTGGGCCAAAGGCAGGCGCCAAACCACTGCGCCACCCAGGGATCCCTCGCTTTGTGATTCTGAGAGCACCTCTCTCCCAACTTCCTGCGTGCAGATCTGCCCCTTAGAATCTGGATGGTTCTAGAAGTAGACCTGAGACAGTTGCTGCCAGCACTAAGCCACAGAAACGGACTCGAAAATGAAATATTGGCCCTGAATGCTGGGCTGCTGGCTGGGGGTAAAACCCCACCTCTCCGCTCACAGGGAGAGATTGGAGAGCCCCTGGCTGATGGGGGTATTGCAATTGTGAAGACTCCCCAGGGGTGAATTGCTACGGATTTTGGTGAAGGAAATGCACTCGTGCGTACAATATCTCAAAAGTTCCAGAGATCCAGGGAGAAATAATCATCATCAAGGCTGTGGAACAGGGGTAACTCCTGCTAGTGGCCCTGGTACATTAGCGTAAGACCAAGAGAAGCTGGGGGTGATTAATCACCACCTGAAGGCAAAGTGTTGAGTCCGCAGGTGGTCTCGGATGCATGTGAAGCAACTCAACCTTCTGTTCCTGTGAGGCAGGGAAAGCTAAGGATCGGGCTCAGGACTTAACTGGAAGAGTAGCTAAGCTGCGGAGAAGCAACGTGGAAATCCCACCCCCAGCAAGTCTCTGTCTCAGGGTGTGGGCTGCCGCGGGGAAAGTATGGGACCCTGGCACTGGTGTTCGGTGCGCTGAGGCACCTTGGATCTGTGAACCCTCTGAGTCTGCAGAAAGGACCCGCTCCTCCCCGTAACGGGCCAGTGCTCGGCCCTCGTTCTAAAGGTGACGCGCAGGCCTCTGCCCTGGGAGGCCACCAGCACCCCATTTAGGACACAACCCACCTCTGCTACCGGCAAGCAGCTGTGTCGGTAGGGCTGACTCACAATATAACCCGGCCAGAAAGTGCCAGGCCCCCTAAGGGAGGAAAGCCACTGTACTTTGAAGAAGCTGTGGGACTTGGCCAACACGTGCCACCAGAGGCTGGGAGTCCATGGATTGGACCAGATTCTGAGGGTGCTGGATCAGGGGAATAGAATGCAAAGTAGGGGAAGAGGTAGTTTTTCACTATGTGGCACAGGAGTGACTCTGACAAGCACCTGGGAGTCTGAAGGTGGTTCTTAGAAGCTTGGAAAAAGTAATGGCCCACGCCAAGGGCAGCAGGAATGTGAGAGCAGCTGAGACAAATGAAGGGAAAAGAGGAAATACAAGCTTGAGGTGAGTGTGTCCGATGGGCATAGCATTTAAGAGCAGAAAACACTGGCTTGATTGAATTTGTAAAGAAAGACAAAGCTTGTCCTGTATCCTACGATTCCAGGTGGGTGTCATTCACCGGCAGTGCCTCTATCTGTCACATTCTGAGCCGCCCTTATTAGTAGGTGGTTAATAGGCCATTTCTGTTGCCGTTGGCTTTATCTCACCACATGTGCATCCTGAGAGAGAGCGTGGCAGGGCCGGGCCTTCCGTCTGCCGCAAGCTGTACACATCTGCTCAGGGGTGGGTGGGCGGGCAGGGTCTTGGGGTGCAAACCCCAGGGACGGTCGATTCGAGGCAGTGGGCTGAACCCTGGAGATGGGTGGCATCAGTTCTGCCCGGCCCAGGCCCAGACCAGTCCTCCTGGTTTTCTTGACCCCCTCTCCTGCATCATTTCTTCTGACCCAGGGGAGCTGCAAACACCTCTGCAGGCATTCATCTGAGGCTCTCAGCTCCTTTAGGCCGGAGTGTTGTTGAAGAGTTGGGTATCATGGATCTCTTTTTTGGCTCTGCGTAGGTGACCTGTGTCTGCCTCTGAACACTTGGGGGTGGGGGGAGAAGGCCTCGGGATGCAAGTGAACAAACTCAGTACTTGGAAGGAAGGACGGAAACTGTTACTTCAAAATATTACTGCACCGGGGCACAAAACTGTGTGTTGTTCGTGGCATGTGAGGTGACAGAGATAGTTGGAGAATGGCTGAAATGTGTTGCATTGACCAGACCGATCAGGAAATGTTTCAGTCAAGTCAAAAAGTTGGTCTGCTTTTAAGACTTGTGGGCTCTTCTATGTTCCACTGGGACAAGTTACATACATGTCCACTCATTCATTTGCCAAGCTCAGGGGCATCTTGCAGACTTAGAAATTTATTTTAGGACCCTAATTTCTCCCCATCATTACCAAGATTAATTCACATTAAATCACCCAGCAGAACCTGGACAAGCATCAATAACTTTTTTCCCCTTATATGATTTGCTTTTCATTAAGGGCTACGTGAAGAGGAGAAACTCAATTATTTTTAGATAAAAAGTTCGATTAGCTGGAACTCTGTATATTTGCCAGCCATCTGGTTCAGTCACAAACACCCTGGGGATCCTGAACATATTTGCAACGGAAAAGAATTTGAACTTGAACGACTTTTAAATTGGGACATAAAATGTGGCAACCAAGACTGTACACAGATACTTAGCAAGGACTAATGAATACATCTATTTTGAGCCTTATGCTCCATGATGTTGTTTTTTTCTTCAGAAGGAACTAAAAGGATTGCAAACACTTGTGAATATTGAGTTAAAAGCTCGTTGCCTAAAATTAAACCGTACCTGCAAAATAGATTTTGAATTAATCCGTTCACTAACCAAACTGCACTTATCTCCACTGAGGGACTGAGCCTTTCCCCACACAGGCCCAGACAACAAGGTGTCTCAGGATTGTCATTTAATGATATCGCAGACCTTTCATGCATATAACTGACAGTGAACAGTTTTGAGACAGTTGGCTCTAATTCTAAACGCCAGAGGGAGGATCTTTGGTCAATGAGAAAAAAGCTTCCCTTGCTACAGGAGGCTTTGCTAAGCCAGGAAAAAAAATATTTTTGGTTTGGGTGTCGCTCATCTTATATTTTGCGGAACTTCAGTCATTTCAGCCCATGAGAAAATTTGCAGAGCACATGGATGCATACATTTTACATTGTATTTGACTTTACGATTCAATAATTGTTTGTAAAAACGTATTTGTTAAGAATTTTGGTAATCTTTTTTGAAAAATACATTGTCAAGGACAAAAATCATTGTGTCTATTAGAAATATGGGTACAACTTACAGGGCTCAAATTTTGACTGTGAGGCAAGAACTGTTTAAGCCTTAAGCTAATCATCACCAGACTAGAGAAGGAATGACTTGCTTCGTACAGAGCATGGTGTATAGTAGACTAAAGGGTAACCATTATACGCTTTAGGCTTGGGCCTTTGGACAAAATTGCTATTTGATAGACTGAGCTTGCAAAAGAAATCACAAATGATGATTGTGATTTTATTGATGATGAATATAGCATTTTTTGATCACTTAGTAATGCCAGAGTATAGCATTTATTGAACACTTAGAAGCACTTACCCACATGAATTGGTTTAATTAACAAATAATCTTATCCAATGGGATAAATGCTGAGATGAGTTTATTTCTTTCATAATTGAAGGCACTCTGAAAAAGACTGCAACAGATAAAAGATTAGGGTTGGGTAAAATATCCAGGGACTTCTTGACTGAGGCCCATGGTGGTGGCTGGCTTAGGGAGGAGCATCCCCATCCAGCTCTGGTGGATGTTAAGGTAGGAACTTGGTTGCGGCCATCTAGCAGAAATAATGAAGGTCCACTGGGGAACCTTTCCTTCCCCTTCTACTCAGATCTTCCACCTTGTAATAAAAAAAAGTCAGGCAATTCTCGAAAAAGCCACTACTGACTATGTTGGGGATGTAGGGAAATGTGTGATGTGTTTTGAGTTGTTATGATGATTGGAAGGGAGTAAGTAATCTCTAGCAATGAGTGTCTTGAAGGGTGAGGGATGTTAAGTGTCCTGAGAGGTGAGATAATCCCACACAGTAAAGAATTACTTTATCTGAAATGCCCATGACACTTCTTGAGCAACATTGGAGGTAATTCGGGTCCTCAACAAGAAATATCAAAGGTGGCTTGATAGTGGCAAAACTGGCGTAGAGGATGACATGGGGGCTGGGGTGAGGAGGAGTGTTTAGAATTAAATATGAAATGTTTATTACATTTTTTTTTTTTTTTTGGAAATTGTGAAGCTCCAATGCAGTAACATTGTGACACATTGCTTTGTTAAATAACCTTTGTGTAATATACCTTTGCTGTGGAGACTCGAGAAGTAGTTTTACTAGGCCTGTGAACTGATTGATCACAGATAGTTGAGATCATCAAGACAACAGACTTTTTAAAATTGACGTTTTTGATAATTTGCATAGAAGTGAAGAACTTTCGTAGCCTCAGATCAATACCGTATGCTTGTAAATGTTGGAGTTTTTTTAAGGCTTCTGTATGTGAAGAGTCATTAAATATTTACATTTCAGATAAGAGTAAGATTTAATCATATTTGCTGTGTTTTATTTATCATTGTATCAGTTCAAACAAGATTGGAGGGAATTTATTTACATTACGTGTCAAAACTGACTGGTGCAATAAAGCTTTAGCCAGTAAGATGCAGGCATTTCTCTAGACTACTTGTCACCTGAGAGCTTTCTTCCATGGACTCTATAAAATATAGGCCGCAGTCTCTAGACACTCTTAAGCAGTTTACTGGCTCAGTATTTCTGTTTCCAAAGTACATCCTAAATAGTGTTCTCGCACCAAACCCTCTGAACTCTGATACCTCGACTTTCCTCTACAGAGGCTTTAATGTGGAGTCAGTTCTCAATGATTTGTCATACTTCGGTGACTTCCTGTGTCTTTTTTTGGTATGAAGTAACTGCAGTTACATGGTTAGTGCACCTTTCTAATGAATGCTTATTCTTTTTAATCCAGCCAGCCAACTGGTTATCATTCTTTTTTAAAATTTAGAATTAGTATTTCCACTAGAGAGGATGCAAAATAGAACTTTCTTTTGCATAGGAAGTATTCTGATAGGAAGTCTTTATGTCTTTAGCCCCTAATCTTTCCTTTGTTTTGTCTAAAGTTAAGGATGGAAGGGGTAGGCCTTTATCCCTTTCGTCAATACCTGGCCGCTGGCTTCAAGTAGCTATACCAGACCCATAAGCCAATTAGGAAATCACATGTAGTTTTATTTATTTATTTATTTATTGTCCTTTTTTAAAATTTAATTTTATTTAATTTTATTTATTTATGATAGTCACAGAGAGAGACAGAGAGAGAGAGAGAGGCAGAGACATAGGCAGAGGGAGAAGCAGGCTCCATGCAGGGAGCCTGACGTGGGATTCGATCTCGGCTCTCCAGGATCGCGCCATGGGCCAAAGGCAGGCGCTAAACCGCTGCGCCACCCAGGGATCCCATACGTGTAGTTTTATTAATAGCATAGCTTTTACATTTTATAATTTGTAGAATTAATGAATTAGTGTATTAAGCATTTAAATAAAATCTATAATCTAATTTTTTTAAAGACTTTATTTATTTATTCATGAGCCACACAGTGAGAGGGGAGGGGTGCAGAGATACAAGCAGAGGGAGAAGCAGGCTCCATGCAGGGAGCCGGACGTGGGACTCAAACCCAGGACTGCAGGATCAGGCCCTGGGCTGAAGGTGGTGCTAAACCGCGAGCCACCTGGGCTGCCCCTATAATCTAATTTTTAGTTAGAAATTTGACCTATGCAGATCTATAATAGAAAATATGATATGATAAAACAAAATTTAACAGTGATTCCACCTTCTCAGAGTAGTTAGGTTATGAGCGAGTTTCACTTTTTGAGTGCTTGTCTGTATTTTCTGGTGTTTTTACTACAAATATGTATTAGTTTATGATAAAAGCATTACTTTTCACTTTGCATCTGTAGCACCATGTTAGACTTTGAGGTGAAGTATTATTAAAATAATATCATCTGTGCTTTTGGAAACGTATAATTTAGCATATTGACCAAGAGATTATGCAGATAAAAATGTAAATAGTTATGTATTAAAGATTTACATAGTAACAACGTGAACAATAAAGATATTTCAAGGTAGTATGTAATGATGAGTGATGATGAACTTTATGCCTTTAAGTAATCTCATTTAATTACGAGAAAAATAAAGTTGTAATGTTGGAATCGTGATTCCTTTTTTCAGATGAGGAAACGAAGGCCTGTTTCTCTGCTTGAGTTGTGAGACTACGTATAGACTCTAATACAAGAAGAGCTAATACTTAGGGTGCTTACTATGTGCCAGGAGCTGTTTCATCATTTTCCATGAGGTTAAATACGCTGCCGTGGTTACAAGGGCAGCTCTTTGAACCATCTGCTTTATTTAAATCTTTATTTTGCTACTTCTAAGAAGCTTTGTGATGTTGGCAAGTCATTTAACCTCTCTGGACCTTTTTCTTCTTGTAAAAATGTAGGTAATAATTAAACAAATTGTATATGTAAACAAATGGTATATGTAAAGTACTTCCAATATAATATGGTATACTGTGTTAGCTAGTACCAAAATATATTAATCAAATTCTATAACCCTATGAGGCAGGGCTTGATGAAATCATTAATATTAATATCTCTACTTTTAGATGGGAGGAAACCAAGGCCAAGAAATATTATATGATTTCCCCAGAAACATCTATGGCAGAGCTAGGGTCAAACTGCAGTAACGTGCCTCCGGTATCAGTGCTCTTACCTACTGTATGGATCTCTGTCTTTAGACTATAAATAGACCATTATCTTTCATTTGGTGAGTGAATTAGTGATATTCCATGCCATGGAATAAGCATGCTTTTGGAAAATGGCAGTATTTCTAGATTTTAATGGATACTCTTAGAAGTTTGAAAAGTGGACAGTCGTCTCTGGTATTCTATGTTAAGTGAACCATTATGTCCTTACTCAGGGCAGGGATAGAATTCTTTCTCTTCTCTTCATTTCCTTTTTCTCTTATTCTTTGTATCCCCTCCATCTCTGTACCCCCAATCCTCTTATCTTTCTTACTGGCAATGTGTTGGCATTTTTGTTTTTTTTTTGGTCTGCATGTCCATGTTTGTAAAGTAAAGCTCATGGTGGACATAGGAATAGGACTTTTTTTCTGAGCTATGACTGGAATCTCAGAAGCCATTGACTTCAACATGTAGTTTCTTGTCCCCAAAATGTTCTCCACAGTTACTGTTGTAATCCTTGAATATCAGTACTTTAGATAGGATAGAGTTTAATTTCAGGAGTACATATAAATGGCTTCAAGTAATTTTTATAGAAAGAGTGACAATAATAGGTCAGGCAGGTGGAAAAATAGCCTATTAGATACACATATGCTGACATGATAGGGACCATCACTAGAAGAAAAAGCAAATCAAATGAATTAAATATTTATATTTGAAGAATATTGTAAGGTTAATACATTAAAATGAATTATATTGGCTTAAAATTAATTTTAATTGTGAGCTATAAATATCAAATGAATCATGCGTTGATTGAATGGCTTCAGTTTTTCATCTTAAATCTCTTAAGGCAGGTTATCAGGAGCACCTGGGTGGGTGAGTTGGTTAGGTGTCTTGTCTCTTTGTTTCAGCTCAGGTCATGGGATTGGGCAGGCATTGGGCTCTGTGTTTGGTGCCGGGGTCTGCTTGGGACTCCCTCTCCTCCTCTCTGCCCCACCTCCCACATTTCTCTCTCTTCCTTTCTCAAATAAATAAATAAATAAATCTTTAAAAGAAAAGAAAGGGCTGGTGGTTCTCAACCTGGGCTGCATATTAGCATTGACTGGGGTTGAGAGAGTGGTTTAAAAATTCCCAAAGTCCATATTGCACCTGCCACCATAATCTGCTGGGGACAGAGCTCAGTGTTTTTCTAAAGTTCCCCAGTTGATTGCAATATGCCGAATACAGTTCCCTTAACAGATTACTAAACTTTCATGTACATTGAACTTAAAGGTTGGCTTTTAAAAAAAATTTTTGACATTTAAAAAATTTTTAGCAGATTTTATTTCTTTATTTGAGAGAGAGAGAAAGAGAGAATGAGAGCACAAGCAGGGGGAGAGGCAGAGGGACAAGCAGACTCGAGGGACAAGCAGACTCCTGGGACAAGCAGAGTGTAGAGCTCCACTCAGGACTTGATCCCAAGACACTGAGATCATGACCTGAGCCAAAGTCAGACACTTAACCAACTGAGCCACCCAGGCGCCCCTAAAAACATGATTTCTATCAGAATGACAGAGTTTGCTTCTCAGTCACTTGAAATTTGGCTCTCATCAGAAGATTAAGTATCTTCCCATGGAATAAGGATCTTCCTTTTGGTGGAACTCAAACACAGGAAGAACCATAAAGGACTTTGTCTTTTCTCTGGGCTCACGGCAATCATCACACATGAATGTGTTTATTTATCAGAATAATAAATGAGTGGTTCTGGAAGCTTCATTTTAGATTCACATGCAAGATTCTCAGCATCTTCAAAGAAGAGCCTTTCAGAGACTCTAAAACCTCAAACTCAATTGCTTTTTATCTTTCTCTGCTCTCTACATACATGAGTTTTGGCAGGCCGAATTTTCATTGACCAAAATCAAAAGGAGAAACATTTTAAAGCAAAATTTTAAAACCCAGATATTTCAAGCAGGATAAAGAGCTGATGATTGGGCCCTTTCCTTAGCAAGAAAAGAATGAGAATAAAATACTCTTAGAATCCTTTTGCCATCCAAGAATCTTACGTTTGTTATTAAAGCCAATAGGTTTTCATTGTTAGGTAATGGAGAATCTGAGCTTTCTCTCCACCTTGTAAGTATTCCCCTAAATAAACAGAGCTCAGCCTGTAGTCAGATACCAAATAAATAAAGAGCCATATTTTAATAGCTGAAGCATGTGATGCTCCACAACCCCAGTGGACAGAGAAGAGCTGAGAAGGAAAATTGGTTGATTTCAAGAAAGACACGGAATCACCCTCTGGGATGACCCAAGTTGTTTCAGATGATGAGTGGCTATGGAGGTGACAATCTTTATTGGCCAAAAAGAAATAAAGAGAAAAAAAAGTAAGCTTTGTTTGCTTCTTAGTGGAAAAAAAAATGTGTGTCATGAATTTCCTCCTTAAGATTGGGGTGTGTAGCCTGCTGACAGTTTCCTAAAATACCACCTCCAGAGAAGTAAAGGCTACAGAGCCATCTTAAGCTGTGCCTCTCGAGAATTCTAAATAGAGAGCTCAAGAAATCAAGACACAAAAGGAAATATCCTTTTCTTACACTTTTGATATCCTCTCCTTCTTAGTCCATACTTAATTTCCTCCTACTACCTTATAATCCTTGACTATTTCTAGTTTCCTTGCATATCTGGCCATCCCGGACGGGGGCCATTCTACTCAAGAATGGTCTCAATATTAGGTATTATCACTTGGTAGGGAACTAAGGGCATTACGTGCAAACTGTTTAACTTATTTTTACTTAACCATTTTGAAATTCCATAGGACCCTTTGATAGTTGTACCAAACAGGCTTTGTATTTGGTCGGGCAATAGTCACATGTAAAATTTGCTGGCAAAGCCGAAGATGGTATTCTTCATCTCTGTCAGAACTTAAACGCTGATTATTTTAGAGATTATTTAGTTTCGTATTTACTCTACAGCTTTCTTCTCCAAGGTTGTGTACTGTATTCCAAATAAGTATGGGAAAAAATTTTATTATTTATTATTTTTATTTTTTAAAGATTTTATTTATTCATGAGAGACACACAGAGAGGGGCAGAGACACAGGCAGAGGGAGAAGCAGGCTCCATGCAGGGAGCCCGATGCGGGAATCGATCCCAGGACCCCACGATCACGCCCTGAGCCAAAGGCAGATGCTCAACTGCTGAGCCACCCAGGAGTCCTGGGAAAATTTTAAAGTGCACTTTTCTGTTTGAATGTCAATGACTCAAACTGTTTTGAGTGTGTTTGCATTCAAGTCATTATACCAGCATTGACTCTTGTAACCTAAGAATCACTTTCTATATGCCAGTGATCTTCAGAAAACATTCTCCATGTGGAAAATTCAGGGAAGGTATATTCCTTGTTTTGGGGGGTATAGGGACTTTACTCTGAAAATAAGCATCTTTCTTTTAGTTCAGTGCTAATAATTGAAGTCATAAAGCATGTCAAGCATATTAATTTGATCAACACCACCACAGATTTCTGGGATTACTAACCTGCTGAGCAAAATAAATTAAGATTTGAAGCATATAAAAAGGAAAAAAGCCAATAGATTTTGCAATATACTATTACTGATTTAGCATTACCAAAGACATGCACCTTTTTCTCCCTTAACTTTGCAAAACTAATAGGAAATGGAAATTTTGTTATGTTGTTTGCAGTTTGAACTGAAATGTATCAAAACAAGGATGGGTTAAATGTCTTTTCTTGAAATAATGTATTTGTAGAGTTTGACCAAAGAATAATAGCTAAGATTCTACAACTCAGACGAATCAAGATACTGCGGTAACACAAAATTGACTTTTAATGTTTGTTTACCAGTTCATTGTATCTTACAGAAAATGAAAACATTTTTTTTTTTTTTTTTTTGGTAATACAGATTGGTTCTCCTCAGGTTTGTACTCAGTAGGTATTAAATATTGGTTTTTCTTTTAATCAGGTGGTTGAATGACTTTTGAATTTTTCATTTCCTTTGTTGTACATCGTTGCCTCTCTGGCAGTAGTGAGCTATGATACAGTTCACTTCTAAACAAAACTATATCAGTTATCCATTGATTGTTCTTGATGCATTCTACGCTGAAAACTGATAGGCAATTTCCTTTTACTCCTCCCCTCCTTAGTGGTCAGCTATTCCATGAGACCACCCTATTCTGAGCACTGAAATCAAGAAACCCAGTATGGCTGCCAGCAACCAAATTGGAATCTCCTTTGAGACTACTTCTAATTGCCAAAATAATAAGCGATTATATTATTGCATAAAATAAAGCTTAAACAGGTACCGGCCCCCTTCCTATGACAGAAAGTTTAAATTTACAAATACCATATTTGACTAAAATTTACCGTGATAAAATATGGCAGCAGTCATTTAAAGATGGTTTCCAGTGTTAATATGACTTCTTTTCATTCCTATTCCTCCTTTTCATGTGAATCATTTCTTTTTTGTCTGTGTTCTCAGATGTTGGTATCTCAGTGAAATTTGCAAGTCAACTTTGTTCCTTAAGTGGGCCTCAGTTGTTAGTTATGGAGAAAATGATTAAAACAAAATTTCCTAACCCAGACTCCCATCTCATCCCTCTGATGCTCTTGGAACCCAAGTCTGAGGAGCACTTTCTGAATTCGATAGTGTTGTACTGAGTTTCTTTTAGGAATTGTGTGTATTGGGATAGCTTCTCTTTTTTAGAAATACTCAGTGAGATATGTTGGAAAATGAAGTAGGAAAATAGATATTGGTGGAAAAATGGCAAAATAAGAACATTAAAAATACCCTTCCTCGGATAGGAGTCCAAAGGGGCAAGGGGGTTCTGATCCTTTGGGGGAAGTTTTTATCAGAAGATAAAAATTCTGCCCAGCAGTATTCATTCTGTTAATTTTTGTGTGTGTGTGTGTGTGTGTTTTTCTTTTACAAGCATGGAAAAATGGCATGCAATCAGTATAGGTTTTAATTAGCTAACAGTCACTCCAGAGATTTTGAACAGCACCAATTCCAATACTAGTAAGTATTCAAAAGTTAAGAAATGCTATGATGCTTAAAATATTATAAAGGTAGAGTTCTGCAGCAATAACTGAAATTTACATATCTGCTTCAATAGAAATGTGTTCCCACTTGCATTTCCGATACAATTCTTATAATGTGGGGCATAATCACTCAAGTATGGGCTTCCTCCAACATGCTAACCCCCATATCTGAGGTGTTAAAGTTGCTATTTTGGAGATAGTCCCCTCTTTAAATAATATATTCATCTTATCCTAGACCATTCAGGTATTTTTAGGTTAGTAGTTTGAGTTCTAGTTGTATCAGCAGTGTCTGAGT
Organism: Canis lupus dingo; assembly: GCF_003254725.2. Lineage (NCBI taxonomy): Eukaryota > Metazoa > Chordata > Mammalia > Carnivora > Canidae > Canis > Canis lupus. The sequence continues at coordinate 23,988,260 of NC_064245.1, read as the reverse complement.
TAAACTTTACAATCTCTTTGGATTTATATTTTTGTACAATTTGCATATCCAGCCTAATGTAAAAATGTGCATGCATACATTGTCCTCTTTCAATATTAAAGCATCTGAAATTTCCCAGATATGCTTCAATAAAAGAAATGATCAACTCTTATTTACAATATTTTGTCTAGATAATATATGGATATAATTATGGTTTCATGGGCTTCCAATTGTTCTATACCTTCTACACATGTTAACTCTATATTTATAGAGTAAATTTATTAGAATTATTACAGAGCTTTAAATGCAACCACAATCAATTCAGGAAACAGATTTATTTACTCATGTTCATGGGAGGAAAATCTACATAAAAACATTCATGAAAGCATACCAGCTATGTCATACTTGGATTATTATACTAAATCCCATTTATTAGAACTCATTGTGAAACAATGGGAAACCATGAAATGTAAATTGAATACAAATATTGGTCCCTGCGGGGTCTCAACAGTCATAAAAATATAGGAAAACAGAGCTTTATTTAATATTGGAGCTGCTAATGTCTAAAGTTGTTTTTCTGAAACTGGCCTTACCCTTTCATTTAAAGCCCTGAAGATTTTAGTGTAAACTCTTTGATGGGAGCTTCTGCATTTCATTTAAGCCTAATGATGACCAGCAAGGAAAGTGACATCACTGACCACATTTTCTATATGGAGGAAGGTTTAGAACTACTTTGTTCACTTGTTTCCCCCCCCTCACAGGCACCGGTTGGGCTTTCTAGTATATATACAAAGTAGAATAATAGAAATTTTGAAAGTTGGGTCTATATTTCTTGGTTAGGCAAGTGTATAGTTACTCATTCCTTTTGTGATTTAAACTTTTTTCATGTAAGGTAAAGAAGGAAATATTAAATAGTTTAAAGTTATTTTTATAGGACAATATATTTCATAGGCTAACATAAAATCAAGCTGCTAAATTTTACAATTTTTCTGTCCAGCAGTTTATCTATATAACTGCCCTGAGTAGATGCTAATGGCTGCTTAGCAGACGGCCTTTAGAATTTAAATATAACTCAGTAAAGCTACTCAAAAGATTTAACAATTTTTCTCAGGTACATGTCATTTTAATTAAAAGAAGATAGGAGTCTCTCATTGGTTAAATATTATCTGCTTATTTACGTTTCATACTTCATATAAATGGGGTTATTAAGGAGTTTTAACTGTGCTTGTTATTATGCATTGGAGTCCATATGAATTTTTTTTTTCGGTCAAAAAGGCAGGATTTTAAAGACTAAAAGATTCTGTTTATTGGAGACTTGAAATATTATCTTTTAGAAAAGTGTAGCTTGTTCCCTTGTGAAACTGAGTTTTGTGCAACCTCTCGGAATCTCAGTTTATGTAAAGAAGCCTGTATTTCAAATCTGTTGCTCTAATTTGTATATTGTAGTGCATTTCAAAATTGTACAAATGTGTAAAATTTGTGCTTGTGGAAGCTGCTGCTCCGAGTAGCTGTACTTTCCTCAATTTAATCTTAGCAAACCTCAAGCTATTGCATGCCCGGTTCATGAAAGGATACTTCACTGGGATGATGTAGCCTAAACAGTTGGGCTCTAAAGCCTCCTTAATATAGCGCTTCCCTTAAAATTATATTAATTTATAATATATATTGAATGATAGCTTTACAAAACAAATCAATGAATTGGTCTTTATGAAAATGACTCTTTACAGTAAGTAAAAAAGGGTTATCACAGTTTTGGTAACTTGCATGAGTTCATATTGAAAAAAAAAAAAACAACAACCTTTCACATGTTCTTAATGACTTTAAAACTGATGTGCTCTAGGGGCACGCTCAGTTATATGCTCTGAAGCAGTAGACACCATACAGCTTATGCTTTTTATCTGGGAAACCCACGAAGCGCACTGCAGCCTCTGTAGGACTGCAGCGCCTTCTTGGCCTAGAGATGGGGTAGCGGACGCTGCCATCTGCCAACCAGCCCGCATCGCAGCGGTCATATCCCAGAAGTTTCCAGGCAGCGAATATCTGGCCCACTTTGGCGATCTGAGCACCATCGTTGAGACAAGCCTGCACTGCTTCATCATAGGTCAGCTTGGTGGGGTGGATAAGGTAGTAAAACCGGCCTGTGGAGAGAAGGGGAGAGAGTCAATGGGCCTGTCTGCAGCTGAGCCCCACAGACATGGAAGGAGCCCAAACCCAAGTGCTTTTCCACGAAGGGCGGGGGGGGAGATAGAGCAATGGCTGTCAAGGTTTGGGACCATGGGGTTGTCCATTAAATGTAGCACCCCTCAGTCATTCTCTGCTAGATGAGTTTTTTCCTTGCCCCTTGCTATGCGTTCAGACATGCCCTTTTACAGCTTTGAAACAGAGAAGGGAAATGACAGATGCAGTTTCTGTTAGCTAATTAGGGACTAAAAGGGCCCTTCTGTAGCACTAGAGAAGACAAAATTCCACGTTAAAAGCAAGAGCTATTTAAATTCTAGCTGTAGCAAGACTGAACCCTCGCACAAGTTTCTGGAGAGGCAAAATTTGAATGTGAAAAGATCAAAACACATTCCTGACATAAAAGTCCATTTAAAAAAAAATCAAAAGCCCTCAAGTCCTTTTCACTACAGGTATCAATAAGACATTATTCTGATTCAAAGACTACAGTATGAAAATGCAAAAAATACAGGAAGTCACTTGCCATAAATAATGCAGACTCAGAATGTGAACCCCAGTCTGTTCAGTTCCTAGCAAAGAAGGGTGCATTTATTTATTTTTTTTTTCAGCTTTGCTCCGTGGGAGCCCTGACACCTAACCATTTCTTGATTTCACAAGGAAGAGCGTGTTAGTCTTAACCACTCACTGAATAAAGTTAATTACTGAAATGCCTTTAATGTATATTAAATATGCCTACAACGTATAAAGTGCGACATCCATTGGCTGACGTGCTACACTGATTGAAGATTTTCCCAGACTTTGAGGCTCATGTGGAGTGTAATCAGACTCTCTTATCTGATCACACATTGTTATGGGCTGCCTCTTTGCCCTCCATCACATACGGGTTATGGAAGTATACATTCGAGCTTGCCACGTCTTTCTAGACTAAGACAATGTGATTTGAAGGAAAGGCCGAGGCCCCTGGAACACTAGTTAGAGGTCGGCTCTATCATCCGTACCACAGGGAGGTCCACAAAGTCTACAGCACAGGAGTCAACAGAAGTTTTGTTGGAACACAGCCACAGCCATCGCTTTAATACTGCGTGTGGCTGTTTTGCATGACAGGGTACGGAGCTACATTGAGTAGTTGCAACAAAGACTGTGTGGCCCACAAAGCCAAAAATATTTATCACCTGGCCCTTTACAGAAAGTTCGGCCATCCCCTATCCCTTGCTATTTTTCCCAAAGCATGTCCCCAGGGAACTAGAATATAAAACGACAGGGCCAGGGTTTGCTTTAGGAGTGTGTGACCTGTGCAGTTACATGGGGCCCCACGCTTATTTAATATGCTGCTGTCACCATCTTAAAATCCTTGATTTTTGATCATGGAACCCACATCTTCATTCTGCACTGAGCCTCACAAATTACGCAGCTGATTCTGGACAGAGCAAGACAAGGTTGGGAGTTATGGTGAAGGTGACAGATCAAGTCATCAACACGGGGGCCACCTGGATCTCTCTTCTTCCACTTTCGCCTCCAGTCCTATTGCTACTTATTTATTTTTTGCAAAGTTCTCTTTACTCTGAGCTCTCTCTTTATTGTGCGTTTGGTTGATCAACTATGAACATATTTGACTTTGTAATTTAGAGCAAGAGAGCGTGACATAGAGGCTGGTCTCACTTTAGTTGAGAAATCTGTAGCCCAGGGCCTACGTGTCTATCACACGCAGTGGCGGCAAGGTGTTTGTCAATAAGAAAGAGACCCCGTAACAAGTTTGCAATTTAAACTGTTTTATAATTACAATCGGATGCCACGAACCTAGGAGTAGTGGAAATACGCATTTTTGCTTAGGGGGATTTTTAAAAAATTATGAATGTTACAGAACTTTGCATCTTTTCAAACTGAAGGCAACATGTCAAGGCCACGTTCTGTTCTTTCTTCCTTAAGCAGGTAGGATTAAAAATTGAATGTTTCGTTACAATACGTATTGATCCCCTGGACAGGAAAGAAGGGAGTGCAGTTAGTTCAACTTACCGTTGAAGTTAGATGTAAAACAGAAAACATCGTATCTGCTCTTGTCTTTATCCCAAAACCCGTAGTTCCGGACGCCGGGCACCGTGTTCTGGCCCCCGCACGGCTCTCTGGGCTTGGTGATGGGGTACTGCACAGAGCCGTCACTCAGCCAGCCGGCGTTGCACCAGTCCAGCCCGCCCCGCCAGGCCTCGTACAGCTGGTCGAAGGAGGCGATCACCGCATCCTGGTCCAGGCAAGCCTGCTGCGCCTCGTGAAAATTGAGATTGTAGCGCCCCAGTCGTGGGAAGTAGGGGAACACCACACCTGTCCAAAGGAGAGGCCAAGGGGTTAGTGGTGCAGTCAGTAAGGACCAGGAGCAAATGCCACTTGACTGGTGAAAAGGCAATAAAATCTCCATCAGGTCAAGTTAGAGTTTATGGTCACCTTACGATGGTTTCTCATGGTCCCTTTCGCATATAAACAGCCTCTCAGCTCCAAGCATCTCACAGTTAGCTATGGGGTTTATCTCAGTGATTGGTCCTTTTGCCAAGAGCTCAGTTCAAGCCTTAACAACTCTCCTTTCTGGAATGATTCATCCACAGGTTATCTTTTTCAAAGAGCTTCCTTGAGAATCTCCCTTCTGCTACTTTTTTTTAATTTTTTTTAAATTTTTATTTATTTATGATAGTCACAGAGAGAGAGAGAGAGAGAGAGAGAGAGGCAGAGACATAGGCAGAGGGAGAAGCAGGCTCCATGCACCGGGAGCCCGACATGGGATTCGATCCGAGGTCTCCAGGATCACGCCCTGGGCCAAAGGCAGACACCAAACCGCTGCGCCACCCAGGGATCCCCCTTCTGCTACTTCTGTTATTAACCCTAAAATGGATTACTACTGAGTCCTTTTCAGTGAGGAAAAAGTCAATATTGAATACTAAAGGCGGCAGCGGATATAGAAATCATGCTCAGAGAGAAGTTATTTATCAAAATTCTCCATGTTTTTATTAGTAAGTATTCTAATATAATTAGTAATTAGCTTAGGATTTATATTTCATTTTTAAAAGATTTAATTAATTAATTAATTAATTAATTAATTAATTTATTTATTGAGTGCCCCTGAGCAGGGGAGGGAGGGGAGGGGGAGAGCGAGAGGGAGAGAGAATCTCCAGCAGACTCCGCCCGTGCTGAGCGCAGAACAGACTCAAGGGCTTGATTCCACGTTCCTGAGATCATGACCTCAGCCAAAATCAAGAGTCAAATACTTAACCAACTGAGGCACCTAGGTGCCTGGCTTCCTATAGCCTTTTAAATGTATAAACAAATGTGGTAACAAATGAATCAAGTGTAGCTATATACTTCCTTTTACATATGCTCCTAAAAACTGATCTAAGGACTTTTCACTCAGGAGGCTTCCTATTTGGAGAAACTCTAAAGTGAGTTTATCTAAGTAACAGAAACCTAGTTAAGCAGCTTTAGTTCATATTAATAAGAATTGTTTACAGTGAGGCATACCTCACTCCATACTCCATAAAGAGTACTCTGTTAATCTATTTCAACTTCTAGCGTGGTGGCCCTTCTTCTTATTTTTTTTCTGTTCTTGAACAGCACAACTGAAATGAGAACTTTCATTTAAAAATAACTTTTCAGCTTCCATATTCATATGTTGCAAATTGAAACTAGCTTTTGAAAACATTTCTATTGCAAATAGAAAAAATAACAAAAAACAACCTTCCCAAAGCTTGTCCTGTGCAAGGTAGATACAGAATAAACATTGACTTAGTTAATGCCAAAGAATTAAGTTAAGTATGCGAGAGGGCAAAAACCCTTAACTGATGTGAACATTGTGCCTTGGCGCTTGACTTTGCCTGGGAAGATGCAATGGCTTCTCTAAAGCATTCTTTTTGGTCAAATAATCCCTGGAGGTGATTGAGCCATCTCCTGACTTTCTGTGCATTTCCCTTAAAGGATGAGAATTATGTCATAAGAAAGCAATGTTGTATCATTTGCCGGACTTTAACAGGGACCACTGCCTCAAAACATCTCCCCAGAAAAGACAGTTAATTCAGAGTGGTATTTAAGGTCCTGCCTTGGATTATTTTATTGTAATTAGTAATATTTAATACTTTAGCATGTGGAGAGGCACCTGGGTGGCTCAGTCAGTTAAGCATCTGCCTTTGACTCAGGTCATGATCCTGGGGTGAAGCCCTGCATTGGGCTCCCTGCTTCTTTTTTTCTCTCCCTCTGCCCCACCCTTGCTCGTTCTTTCTCTCTCTCTCTCTCAATAATAAATAAATAAATAAATAAATAAATAAATAAATAAATAAATAATAAAATAAATGAAATCTTTAAAAGAATACTTGGAATATAAAAGTTGTCCCACTGACACAGTAATTTGGTGGGTTATATCACAAGTGCTATTTTATGAGACTGCAGACCCTATGCAAGATGAATGTACAATTCACTAATAGTGTAACCAGGACACAGGAAATGTTTTCCTTTTATAAATTGTCCTGGAAGACTCTACAAGAAGAAATTTCAATAGCCTAAATCAAGTCATGTCCACCCAAGGACTCTGCAGGACACGTTTGTCCCTCCAGGGCAGTCCAGCTGGCACCATTCACTAGAGGCAGGGATCCAGGAAGGCTTCCTGATTTCATCCTGCCTTCTCAGGTTCTTGGCTGAAGGATCTGTAAGTTGAATCAGAGCCAAAAGGAAGGAGGAAAAGACTCTCTCAGTTGTCACTGCCCCCTGCAGTGGTGGGGGTGGAGGGGAGCCCGAGATGGTTCTATCTAAGAAGAGCTATTTCCAGGCATCCAGCTAAGAACCCAGTTAGCGCTGGGAAGGAGCTGCTAGAGCTCTCACTGTCCTCTCATGCCTTTCATCCTCATTCCTCAGAACCCCAGCAATGCCAATGAAAAGAAACATATTTAATTTATCCGGAAGAGATTTCTTTGGCAGCTAGACCCCAAGTGAAAGAAAATTCTCAAAGTTTGGAGAGAGAAGCCATTTGGGTAGGATCCTGTTTCCCAAACGTCTCAAAAAGGGAACAGTGGGGAATGTAGGATATTTTAATTTACAATAATTTTCAAGACCTAGACAACCTTTCTGGCTTAAATTCACTGTGGTGTTATTTGGTGGACTCTCATGAGCATTAGGAAAAAATTTTCCTGAGTCATTTGTTCTTGATTAAGCATTGAACGTTCCTGAACCATGGTTGACTCAGTTCCAAATTCAGTGTAATGTATTTTTATTTAAGTTCCTTTCAAATTTAACATAACTTCATGCAAACATTTCTTAAAGTCATAACGAGACCCGATATTGAAACTTCATTATTTTTCAGTTGTAGGAAAAAGTGGTCAACTTATTGTTAAATTAATTCAAAACATTTACTTGAATTTTAATTAATGTTTGATGATCACGGAAACACTACATTCCTAGTAAATCAAGATCTATTTCTGAGTCTTAGCCAAGGTTGTAAAAGTTTCACTGTACTGTGCACATTTGGTGTACATATTTCAATAATTAAATGTTTCTTACCAGCAGGGGCATTTCTGGAACTACATGTTTGTTAGTATTTTATTTATTTACTTATTTTACTTCCAGCATGTTAAGATTTCAACATCTAAGGCTGTAATTGCAGAAACCTGTCTCTGTGGAAAAATGTGTACTTCCTGCAGCTGAATTATGGGGAGAATGGTTATTGCTTTCATCCAGCATTACAAAAATACAAGCTAAACTTCCTTCGGTGAAAACGAAGGGCGTGTGATTATTTTCCAAGTATGATTATTTTATACTCATCTGTCAAAATGTAATCAAAAGTTGTTTCTTTTCCCATGAAGGGCTGGTATGCATCACAACAAAGGGAATTAATAAGGATGATCTATTGTATGGAAAAGAATGTGAGTAGTTTAGTCAGTAGAAATATGTTTTGAAAACACATTATTTAATATTTATAATTGCACAGTCCAATTCATCCTAGTTGTGGGCAAATATCAATTTGTTAGACATCTGAAACATGTTCATACCATGGCCCATATGAGAGCTAATATAAATTTCAGTAACTTTAATAATAGAAGGACAGAAACCCTGGAGTATAATTTTGCCTTCCTCAGTACTCCTTACAGGGCCTATCAGTACTACACATATCTGAAATTATTTTTCAATTTCTAATAGCTCTCAGACTATATTTTTGTGTATCTGGCCCCATTTTCCACAGCAGAAAACCAACACAATGGGAGATTGGAAGAAAAAGTATTGTTTTTCATATTTTTTATTTATTGATTGCTGAGATGAACTGTATAGACCAAGTTACTCATTAATTTCTAGTGAGTGGAATCTCTCCGTTATATTTACATAAGGCTAGTCTTGCTTGGTGCTGTTCCTGGCAATATGGGTAATTGGTAGAAATCAGAAGGTATTACCCAATCAAAGCTTTTATATGAAAAAATTATCCACGGCTAACTCCAGCTCACATGTAGTTTAGTCTTTCAAAAAAGCTTATAATTTTTTTATCAATATTATTCATAAAGCAATTCTTAAGTCACAGCTAAGAGCAAGGCACTGGGCTCAGTCCTCTAGAATACAGGTTTGGGGAATGGTCTGTTCCTTCAAAGTGCCCATGGTTTGATATGCATTTTATATATACATAATACAAAAAAATATATATACATATATTCTGTCTTGAATCCAAGACAGAATAAAATCTTGTAATATATAAATACAAGCCATATAATTTGGACATCTTAAAGAAGAATGATTTCTTTCTAATTGGAAAAATTCTTTGGAGCACACAGCATTTGGTATATATTAAATGACTAATATAATTTAAAATATTGTACAATTACAGTTGAAAAGGCAGCATAATCATGACATTTAAAATGATATGCTTCCCTGGCCTTATTTATGTATGTCGTAAGATTGACGAGGCCTGATGGTCATATATAAGAATGTAACTCATAATGAAAAAAGTCAAAAACTGGGTTTGAGCTAATAAGGAATAACCACAAGATCTCTTTTGCCACATAGCCCTTAAACTCTTAGGTATATAATCGCTGCACCTTGCTCATCTATCCCAGACTATGTGGAAATTATCAAGTCACTTTTCATGTGTATCCTCAGGTTAGCAACTAAGCTTCTTCAAATTTTATTCTACAATGACTATCTTAAATATTTTTTGTAATTTCATTTTACAATAGGAGTCCTTATTGTATATTGCAGCATATGTAGACAAAATAATATGCTATCTGAGGTTTTCTTGAAAATTATTCAGTGGAAGTGGGATTATATAAAATAAAATAAGGTGTCTTTATCATGATAATTTTTGAAGCTGGACAATGGCATATAGGGATTCAATATACTACTCTTTCTATTTTTCCAAATGTTTGAAATTAGCTATGATAAAGACTTTTATCTCACCCTATTGCCAAAGCTGGGAGCCTTAAACCAGTCCATGTGGATGCAGACTGTCTATGGCATCTGTTTTTCAGTTTTCCCTTTGGGGAAAGATCCTCTCCCTTGCTTTTTCATGCCCTCTACCCTTTGGAAGGACCAGGTTCACCTTTCGGGGTCCAAATCAAATGTTGCTTCCTTTGCAGTACTTCCCATGGCCTCTCCATGGCATGCACATTTTGTTTTAGTATTTGAATAGTTTAAACCCATTGTGTCTAACATTCAATCACTTGTAAACTATTTACTGAGCACTAACTGCGTTCTTGGCACTTGACTGCCCTCAAGCAGATAGTGGTTAACAGGTGGAGACAGGCAATCTTTACAAAACAAAGTGTGATTAGAGCTATAATGTGTAAGGTGCGTGAGAATGTCACTGCTGCGGAGTGGAAGAGAAGACACGGGGTAGAACTCTGACCTTATTCTTTGAAGATTTATATTTTTTTCAGTTGTTCAGAAATGGTTTCCTGTGTATAATGCTCACTGTTAAGATGTTAGCTCTTGCAAGGCATGGCCTCTGGTTAATGACTGTTCCCACCCTTGCTGCAGCACATAAGAAAGATGGAGAAACACTATCTGCAGGGACAGGAATTTAACAGTTCCCATGAGTACCTCAGTTAATGCAGTGGGAACAAAAGACAGTCTGTAGGTTATCACCCAAATAACTTTGGAGCCTCTAAGAATCTCCTGAAGCCAGAAGCTGCCAAAGACTGCTGCCTTTTTGAAGCCTCTGGTCTTCTCCCCATCAGAGAATTTCCCCTTCCTGTAAACCCCTTGATCATAGTGGATAAAAACATATCCAGTGTTCGTCCAATGTTCTTGGTATCAAATTCCAGTTTTAGCTCTGACCACTCGCCATGTTACCTTAGAAAAGGAGTTCTTCCTAAGACTCATCTGTCAAGGGGCATTACTGAAAGTGAGCGAAACACACAGCACACATGATTACAGCAACCAAGATTTGGAAATCTTCACATCTCCCGGCACCAAAAAGGCACTTATAAAAATATTTATCAGTTAAATTGCTTTCTTGGACACATTTACTTGGCTCATGTGCTAATGGGTCATATGGTCAGGAAGCGTTCCAATAGCGGGGAAAACGTAGTGCTTTGGGATGGTGCGGGGCCTAGGCAGGAAAAGTTACCCTTTTTAGAGTTTCTACTTCAACATCTCTAATTATGTCTTCAGTACAGTCTTAGAGTGCATCCTCCTCTGACATATTGTAAATCTCCTTTTCAAACAAAGCTACAGGAGGCTTTATGCCAAAGCTATTAGCAAGCAGGTATCCAGATGGAATATGAAAGTATCTTATATTCATTGTATATATATTTTTATGGTTTCCTCCTACTTCTGGCAAATTATACTGGTCAATTCGCTTGAAGTTTTCTTTTAAAATAAACATAGAGAGATAGGAAATATGGCAGGTGTACTACATAGGTTTAGGAAATACATAGTCTGTAAACAGAATTTTAGAAGAAAAACTAACCGAACAGATAATATAGTTCAACTTGTTATTCATAGTTGTGAGGAAGCCAGGTGCAACAAGGTAAGTAACTTGCCCCAGTTATGAAACTCATACTGGCAGAGTTGGGACTAACCTAAGAGTCTTGGTTGGTACTACTGGCTCGAGGCTTTGTCCACTGCCTGATGCCCCTTCGATAAAGAAAGTGGGCTGTCATTAACATTTGATGATTAACTCTTTTCTCTAAGCCAATTACTTTTTTCATCTTGAATAATGCCAGTGTTTGTAGATATTAATGTGAGTCAATAAAAACTGGAAGTACAAGGTGACATGTAATCAGGAGCCAAGAACTACAACTAAGAGAGACAAGAGAAAAAAGAGAGACAAGAGAAAGCCACAAGAATGTACTTTGATACTGCAATTTATTAGATACATAAAGCTAATAAATCTCTATGTGATAGGATTCTGTGGGAGTCAAAAGGTCAATTTTTCAGTGATAGGCTAGTGGACCAAACAGATTCTTTTCCAAAGGCACAATTTTATTCTAGGATGTGAAAGGATCTTCTAGCAAATACCCAACGAAAGTCTATGTGCATAAGGAAGGAAAGTATTCCATCACCACAGCCATAACTCATCCTTCAGTATAAAGAAACACTGAAATTCATGAATATGAGATGTTTTGAGATACATGAGAAATAAAGAAGAATTTCCCTACTGGTGGGACATATAGAGGGTGGGCTTTGGGCAGTGAGGACACTTTTTATTGTTTAGCGTTCTCTACATTTTGGCTTTGGAACCTATTGAGATTACATACTTAAGAAATCAAATTCCCCCAGAATGCCTAAAATGTTTGGTATTTGGTGTCTAAAAGACTTTGGACCATTAAAAAAGTTTACTTCTTTACTTATTTAAATAAATCTGGAGGGCACTTTTTTGTTAAATTAAGATTTCACAGTTACTTTCTAGAATACAATTACATGTATTTTAGTTAGCAGATGTCCTTCACAAAAGTTGCCATTATTTTGAAACTGAGATAATTTTAGAAGCATAATAAAAATGCATTCAATCTGAATTTCTCAGTAACCATGTCATGAGATTTAAATTTTGAATAGCATAAGGCAGTTTCCAAATATTAATTCAGTTCCACTGCACGTTTCTCCTACTTGCAAATAGCTTCAATTTTGTGTATAACCATTGTGTGTACATTTCAAATATGAAAGCTGGAACCACTGACAGACTGCAAAATACAAAAGAAAAGAAACAGGCTACGCATGGACTTTTGATTTCTTGCATTATCACTATGGTAACCAGTAGATATTACTCATCATGAAAAATGATTATCATTTCCGAGTTTAACATGATTTAGAGATACCTACCTTGTAACTCTAATGCTACCACTGCAGTATCATCTTCTAATCCTTCAATCACCTCACACTTATATTTCCCATAATCCTCCAGGGTGAGGTCTGCAATCACCAGAGAAGCATCATTTTCACTGCCTCCCTTCAGAAACACTCTACCCTGGTAGCCTCCATAGGCTTTCCTGTGATATCCCATGGAAACAAAAACGTCCACTTCCTTGAGGTAATCTGAAGTTAGCTTGGTCCACTTAATTCGGATCTTGTGGGTTCCTGAGCCAAATGCTGTAGGGTCTCGATAAAATTTACATGGCAGTGTAACATTGCCACCTCTGTGTGAGAACACCTTGGCTTGTTCTGCTTCCACGAGTAGACGAGGGCCATTTTCTGCTATAATTAAAAAAGAAAAAGAGCCATTAATATGCTTTTAGGCTTTGTTTTTTAAATAAAATGAGATAGGCTACCTAAACAGGGCATCTGACAAAGAGTATCATCGGGTGATGAGCTTCTCTGCGTTCTTGGACAGTAATCTTTTTTGAACCACATATAAAGGTACCTCTAATAGCTAGAGGGCACCTACAAGGCAGTCATATCTCTTAAACCGCTGAAAAAAAAAGAAGTTTGTTAATTACGATAATTGAAAATTATTGAACATAAAACTCCACAGTCATTGAAGTCTGATAATTTAACAACATTCTATTTTTTCCTACATTTAAATATCAAAAATATAGAAACAAGACCAAGCAAAATGACAGAGTTTTATGACTCATTTCATCAGTACAGACTAAAAAATTTCAAGGTAGGCAAATTTCTTTTCCCACCTGAGCTTTCTAATACAGTAAATCTCTGTTTTATTTGCAGTGAGATTATAAAGCAACGTGATCAATTTTCCTCGTACTATTCTAGTCAAAGGACTTAGAATATCCTCACATTCATGGTTTCCATTCAGATATACACCTGTGATTTGCCATTCTGGAGCATTTCAAGCAGTGTGTGTGTGTTTTATTTTCACATAAAGACTAGACATCAGAAAGGTATTTTTAGTCAGTGCTAAAAAAAAAAAAAAAAAAAACTCCAGGTTCTGAAATCTATTCCTCAAAACCTAATTGCTGAAAACATATCCAGTTATATTTATTTCCTGATTAACCAAATAATTATTTGTTTCTTTGTTCCCATAAATCTCCTACTCCTTGTCTTTGCTTTCTGCTGCATCTTGTTTTATAGTATATCTTATGGCTCCCACTTCTCTTTACCTTGCCCTTTGGTTTCCTCCCTGCCTCCTCCAAAAACGAGATGGCCTTCCAGAGAGCACCGCAATAGCCCAAGACTGCCAAGTCAGTAGGGCTGCGTTCTCCAGGGAGCCAGCTGTTCTTGGCTTTCTCTGGGGCTTCCCCTGGTTAGCTTATTATGCTTTTGACCTTGACAAGGTCTCTTGAGGACATGCAAGATTTAAACATGAAAAAGCAATATAAAAACTCCTGGACACACACACACACACACACACACACACACACACACACACACACACACCTTCTCATCTATGCACGGTTTCCAAATTTGCCAAAAGCTGCCTTTCGTGGAGCTCTGCAGCCCTTCCAGCCTGAGGTAGGTAGGTACTGAGTGACTCTTGACCACGAATCATTGAGGATAAACAGGTCATGAAGAGCACCCACTCACCTCCAGACAGATCCCATAAGTTACTTATTTAATGGCATACACAGGATTCAGATTTTAAAATAAAGAATATCCAAAAATAGATACCGTGGTTTTATTTTTCACCTACAATGATCAGAATGAGTATTTTAAAATGGCCCCAATTTATGTCGGCTTCAATCCTTAAAAACTGAAAAGTTTAACAAAGCCATTAATGCTCCCACTTGGAATAGATAATAAAATAAGAGGATAATGGCTTCATTAAAATGAATCATAAATCCAGTTCATTAAGCATTTCCTTTAGATTTTATTCTTTACCTTTTTATTTGGGATCATAGAATCATAAGGGATTCAAGACAAATCTGTCCAACTCTATCCTACCTGTAATCTTCCCTCTACAATACCCCTAATGACTGCATCCAAGTATCCTCTTTCCAGGCAGAGGAAAGTTGCTGTAGTGAAGGGTGCTTGGGAGGTGAGCTTTCCATGCCAAGGCATGAACTGAGACCTGACACAGAGCTACAGGAGGTTGCATTTTCATGACTCTTGCAAGATTTTTACCATAAAATCAAAACTAATTTGTCCAAATTCATAAGGGATAAGTGGTATTACAGTAATTAGGAACAAAGTTTGCAATGTGATACCACCTTGTTATAATCTCACCACCTCCATTTACTAGCTCTGGAGCCTTGAGCAAGTTGTGCAGTCTCTAAGTTCTAATTTCTTTATAAATGAATTAGGGATAGCATATCTGTCATACATAGCTGATCTAATTGACACATAAGGCACTTAGAACCATGTCTGATCAAAAATAAGTATGCACTCACTGCTAACTCTTCCTACTGCATAGATTTTTTTGCACAGTCTTTCTTAAATATGATACTACCTGATAGCATGGTTTTGGCATATTATTAACTATCTACTTAGAAAATTTTGAACCCAGTGGGTAAAAAAATACATAAAATGCCACCTGTGTTACAAAGGAGACATAGAAATTATTCTGTGGTTTCACATAATCATAAGGTGTTCCAGAATGACTACAGGGTCTGAGTGCTTCATAAATTAAAGAGTTAAAGCAAAGATCAAAACTCTTGTACAGGGGGCTGAGACTTCTAATTTTTTTCTGTGGTTAACTGTACATCATCTTGCAGTATTTTAAAAGTGTAGGCTTCTGATTTCTCTTTAGGTACTATTTGCTTCTAATCCAACACTGTGAGTAGATGGTGATTTATGTGGTATAATATTGAGAATAGAGCAGATACCAAAGATTCACTGATTTCCCACAAAATAATTTTTCTAACAAGTCTGCCAAAATGTATAAAATTCTACCGTTCTTTTTTTTTTTTTTTTTTTTTTTTGTGGTGGTGGGTGGGGAGGCTGCAGTGTTGAAGTAATCAGTCTAAAAGTCCATGGCTGAAACTCTAAGAAAGATGTGTAATGTGTGACACATTGGGTGACTAGGGCTATCAGTGTTCATTAGTCTAAACCCCCAGCATGACGTTGAGAACAATATTTTTTGTCGGTTTGCTTGTTTTTAGAAGTTTGGCACTGCAGATTATACAGCACTGAGCATTGTTGCCGAGAGTGGCCTGTTGTGGAACAAATGCGATACAGGAAGGAGCACTGGCCAGGGAGTCAGGAACGCTGGGTGTTTGACCAGCTGGCCTGCCTCGTGAAAACATTGAGTTTAAGATTTTTGTCAGGCTCCCCATGGCAGGTAATCATGATAGGGATAAGCCAGGAAACACATCAGCTGGAGAGGGCAGGGACTATGAGCAGATGAGAGAAGCAAATGGATGGCAAAATCTGTGCCTGTCTTGCCTCGAAGTGTTGAATCTCATCATTGGATGCAAGAATGTAAGCGGTGCAAAATTAATGTTTAAATCAACCTGTTTGATCAATAGGATTTGCAAAGCAAATAAAATGTAAAAGGTAAACCTAAACCTCGATCATCAAAATGAGCATTGCTTGTTTTCCTTTTTGTTTTCTTCTTTAATAAAAAGTATGAAAGGATAAACTAGGCAGCAGACATATGCTCATTTTGGAAGGATTGAAGTTTTTAAAAGTTTAATTTGTAAGTCACAGAAATTTCATATTTCTATTAGTGAGTGTCAATGACAGCGAGCGACTTGAAAGATTTGATGCCCTTCAAAGACCACAGTTGTCTCCAGGGGAAACAGCAGGGCCTCATTATTATTTTACAAATTCTGCTGTGAAATCCAGAGGACGTCATTCAATTTCACCAAATTATGAAGGCAGTGGCATGACCAAACACCTGATCTTTGTATTGCTGTGTAATTTCGATGAAGCCTTTCAAACAATAGGACAAAAGCAATTAGTCGCAGAGAAACAACTTAGAAGTATGGCATTGGATTATTACCTGTTGTTCTTAGTTCTTTTAAAAGTATAATCATTTTTTAATGGCAATTCGTTGCCAAAGAAATACACATGACAGAAAAAAAGAGAAGGTGTCACAGATCGAAGTTTGTCTTTTTACAGTGAATTGTGGATGGTGCCAAAGAACCAGTCTTAGCGTTGGTTACCTTCTCATTGGGGTATAGAAGAAGTAGCTCCAGACTTTAGAATTTCCTAGACATAAAATGTAAAACACAAAAAACTGGGGGACGCCTGGGTGGCTCAGTGGTTTAGTGCTGCCTTTGGCCCAGGGCGTGATCCGGGGGTCCTGGGATCGAGTCCCGCATTGGGCTCCCTGCGTGGGGCCTGCGTCTCCCTCTGCCTGTGTCTCTGCCTCTCTCTCTGTCTCTCATGAATAAAGAAATCTTTTAAATAACAACTGGGGAATATATTTAAGATGGCTAAACAAGGACATTAAAAGTACTCCTCTCCCAATATCATTTGAGTTCTTTTTATTGTGGTGAAATGTACATAACATAAAATTTGACATTTTAACCATTTTTACATATACAATTCCGTGATATTAATTTCTTTCACCGTGTTGTGCAACCACCATCACTACCCCCTGCAATTTCCAAAACGTTTTCATCACTCTAAAGAAAAAGTGAATTCCTTCTGACATTCCAAACTAGTAGGCAGAGACTTACTTGTCAGCTCCATGATGAGTCATTTGAGAAAACTGCACAAGGACTTAAAAATGAGTCCTTATTTTTGTGGTATTTGTTGTCACCTGGCAAGTTTGGATGTGTAAGACTCACACTGTGGAAGGTGTTAGGTTCCTGCGGGTAGACAGACTGGTGCTTGGGAGTTTCACCGGGGCCTGGGGGGCCACAGACATTTTTGCTGCAAATCTTAAGCTGCATAAATAATTGGCCATAAGGCAATTTTGCCATAAAAGATAAGACAAAATGCAATAAAACAACCGGTTGCCCATTTGGTGTGATAGTTTGTTGGTTTCATCAGTGGGGGGACAGTTGGGTTTCATTTCTCCACTCCTGCAATACTATCATTTTATGGTATATGGATCTTAACCTTCATTCAGTGGCACAGAATTTGAATACATGTTCCCCATAGAACTTTGGAATGTCTGTCAAGGGATACGTGACAATATGCCAAGAACAAACAACCATGTGGCAGGTTTTTACAATGCCATACAAAACTCAATTACAGGGGCACCTGGGTGGCTCAGTTGGTTAAGCAGCCGACTCTTGATTTTGACCCCGGTCATGATCCCAGGGGCCTGAGACTGAGCGTCTTATGGGGTTCCCTGCTCAGCAGGGAGTCTGCTCGTGTACTATCTCTGTATATGTAAAAAATATATATATTTTTTAAAAAGCTCCCTTACAAATATACATCCTAGTATTTGGAAACTGGTAAGTCTCTTAATGAAGGAAGAAATTTTATCAAAGGAAGAAAAAGATGCTGAACAAGGAGATGAACCAACACCAAAAAATAAAAATAAATAAAAAATATAAACCAACCCCTCCCCCCCCCACACACACAAAGGCTTAATACTATGAATGAAAGACTTTGAAGACAAATGCTTAGGTGTAATCCAGAAAATAAAATCAGTTCTTTGCTTAGATTTGCAAAGAGTCTATGCACATTCTAAATATACTCAATTATTTTGTATTTTATAATAAAGTCTTTTTAATTTTGTCATTCATATTTCATGTTTCATTATGTCCTTCTAAATGAATGTCCCTTTTTAAAAGATTTATTTATCTGACACAGAGAAAGAGTGAGCGAGTGAGCAAACACAAGCAGAGGGAGAGGGAGAAGCAGACTCCGCACTGAGTAGGGAGCCCGATGACCTGAGCCAAAGGCAGACATTTAACTGACTGAGCCACCAGGGTGTCCCCAAATGAATGTTTCTTTTTAAAAATTTTTTGTGATTTTATCTTTTGTGGCACAATTGCCTTACTGCCAGTTATGCCATGAAAATGCAGCAAAAAATGCTTCTGGTGAAGACACTCATGATGAAAATACTGGATATGAGCCAAACCTGCTGGAGGATGAATGACCTAGATGAGTGTATATCCTTATGGCTTTGCTTACCCGAATCTTCTGAAAACGATGGCTCTGGGCCATGCCTTGTTAACATTGTTCCTCCAGCGTCAGTGTAGTGGCTGGCAATGCCACGAGTGTCTGTGAGTGACGTGGGCTGGTGTCGCTTGGAGCCTGAGCTAGCTATGGGAGGAGACATGGGTGCGGCTGCATTCACTTTCTATCATAATGTAGCTCTAAGATGAAAACATTTCATAGAAACAGTTGTATATACATATTAAAAACACAGTAAGCAGACACATAATTTAATGTGTTTCTCACTGTACCTTATGCCTCATGCTTGAGTAGAATACATAACTTAGGGAGAAATTAAGGAGCATCTTATTCATTCACCTTTAACTTTAAAAAAAAAAAAGATTTATTTATTCATGAGACACAGAGGGAGAGGCAGAGACACAGGCAGAGAGAGAAGCAGGCTCCATGCAGGGAGCCTGATACGGGACTCGATCCCAGGACCCAAGGATCACGCCCTGAGCCCAAGGAAGACACTCAACCACTGAGCCACCCAGTTGGCCTGCGCCTTTAACTTTGAATAGTTATTTTGTTTCCTTCAGACTGGAATGAATCTGGTTTGGGCCTGACGCTGCTCATCAGGGCTCCAAAGGTCTCATTGTTTAGACATGATTCTGTTGTGTCCAGTCAGAAACTTCTGTGAGGGCTCTTTCCACTGTCCTAGCTGTCCCCACTTCGCCCCACCCAGCCTTCAGTGTCCTTTTGGAGGTCTGGTTGCCTTTAATTTTGCCCCTTTCCCATGTGTCCTTTCAGTAAGACCCACTGATTTGGGTTTGAGACCTCCTTGGATTTGTCTGTGGCCCACCTTTGCTCTCATCTGGAGTTTAAAGTCAGAGCTGAAGACACATAAGGGCGTGTGTGCCTCTTACCATTTGTATAAATTCAAAATAAATAATTACATTTGCCTAAACTCTGGAAGAAAGGATTTAACGAGAAACACAAGAAACTAATAACTTCGGTAGCCTGTGGGAAGGTGAGGTGGATATCTGGAGGAGGAATCTTGAGAGATTTTCATTGTGTACGCTTACATGTTTAAGGCCTTTTGAACTGTGCAAGTATATCACCTACACTCACAGTGCATAAAATAGTTGAGGGAATTTAATTGACAAATAAATAAACTCAAAGCTTTGACAAAAGTATCTCTGGAAGCGGGTAGCCTCAACCATAGTAGATTGTGGTGATCGCAGGATTATATTTTTGCAGACCTATGGCTCTGTCAATAAACATGTTATCTTCAAACATGTCTTCAAAGCATGCAAGTTTTACTTCATTTTCCCTAGTCTTTTAAAAAACCGTTGACCAAAGTGCTGATTGTTGTCTAGCTTTGACTATAAAGGAAGAATCCAGTGCTAAAAATATGGTAAGTGAAAACTGCTCTTCGCTGCAAAGCAATGGCTGCTGTTCCTCACCATCTGTGACCCTGCCTTTTGGACTCACTCCTCCCTGTACCGCCCCCAACCCCCTGCCAGGGGTCACCTTCTCTCTAACTATTGTATAATCTGTGCCCTGCTAGCTTCTCTCAATCTGCAGCTGAACCAAATTGCCTGGAACTGTGGCCCTTAAATGGCACGTGTCCTTTCTGTCAAGACCTGCATTATCTGATGTGATGTGCTATGGGGCCTTCGCTTAGATACTGACCATCGCCCGTGTTCCTTTCTTGTCTTAGAGCTAAATTGATTCTATAATGGGAAACAGCCTAACCCCAAATAGAGTATTGTTTTGAGGGATGCTTATCAGGAATGTGTATCATCTTATTGTCTTATCCAAGTTTCATAGTAAATAATAAGGGTCAATGTTATCATTGTTTTAGAGCTTAGAGGTACTATTGAAAAAAAAAAAAGATTTTTTTTTTTTTTTTTTTGAGACAGTGGAACTTTTTCTCCCTGCAGGATATCTTACACATAACTTTTCCACATAGATCTGATAAAAGGTGAACTTCTATGCTTGAAATGGGCGTCAAGAACCTCCAGGTTGGGGATCTTTGGGTGGCTCAGCAGTTTAGTGCCTGCCTTTGACCTGGGGCATGATCCTGGAGTCCCAGGATTGAGTCCCACGTCGGGCTCCCTGCAGGGAACCTGCTTCTCCCTCTGCCTGTGTCTCTGCCTCTCTCTCTCTGTGTCTCTCATGAATAAACGAATAAAATCTAAAAAAAAAAAAAAAAAGAACCTCCAGGTAGCTGTAGGAATCCATTGAACACTTTAAAAATCTTTGTTCTCAGAGGTAAACCTGAAGGAGCTATGCTAATATCCTGAACACTACTCTATCTCTTCACCTTTTTTTCTAGTCGGAAAAAGTAAAGTGCGATGAGGGTGTTTAGCTGTGTCCACTGACCAAGTCCTTTGCGGGCTTTGTTTTCCCACATTCATGATTTTTTCATCCGTTTTTTGGATAGTCATGATTTATTGGTTAAGCTTATGGACTCTCATACTGTGTTATTTAACCTTTCTGTGACTCAGTTTCCTCATGAGTAAAATGGAGTTAAGTGAGATAATTTATTGAGAACTTAGCTTCGTGCCTGGCACACCGTGAGCGCCCCGGCTCTTACTGACCAACATTTACTGAGGTCCAAAGTGTGCCAGGTGTGCAAACTGGCTTCTTCTATCTTCGACATTGGCTTCTTTCCTGTGCTCTTTCAGAAGATACTTCCTAGAAAGCATTGGTTCCTGGGAAATTCACATCTCGTCAACTTTCGATGATTCTTCTAATCAGTTACTAGTTCTTAACAGGAGTGCATTCAGGGCCACCACCTTGAAGCTTTTCCAAAAATCTCCCCAAATCCATATATAACCCAACTTTTCCCTGTCTCCTCAATTTCCCTGGAGGTTCTGGACAGCCTTCATCTGGGGGTAGGGGTGGCATGTATTCATTTGTGGATGTTGCCCTGCCTTCCTCCTCTGACTCCTTAAGAACCACCATGGTGGCCAGGTTTCTCCAAGAAATAGAACAGTTCTGGGGTCACTTGGCTGCCTCGGTCGGTTAGGCATCTGCCTTCAGCCATGTATCTTCACACGTGACACAAAAACCAGGCAAACTGCCTCACTTGATTTTTAAGACAAACCACTCACAAAGTAGCACAAGAAAGGCACTGTGTAGAGCGCTAAAAGACAGCAGAACTTAGGGGCACCTGGGTGGCTCAGTCAGTTAAGTGTCTGCCTTGGGCTCAGGTCGTGATCTCCGGTCCGGGGCCCAAGTCCCACATCAGGCTCCCTGCTCAGCGAGGAGTCTGCCACTCTGTCTCCCTCTGCCCCTTCGCCCATGGCTTGTGTGCTCACAATTGCTCTCTCGTAATTCTCATAAGAATGGTTTCTTCATGCTCCAAGACCAAACTTTCTTTCACAGTGATTTGGTTTCTTCTGAGACAAGTTATATCAATTGAATGGAATAAAATGAGAGCCATCTTTGCCTACAGATTGACTCAACAGTCTCTAAGAAAAGGCTTAGATGGAAGCTATGTGGTTCCTGTTTGGTGTAGGAACATGAGAATCAGCCTTCCTGAGTCTGTACCTCAGCTTTCCACTTGTGACTTTCCACATATAACTAGGGACAAGCTTTGAACCTCTCTCAACTTCAGTGGGGATAACCACCTTCATACAGGGCTGCAGTGGGGACTGAAGGAGATGACCCAGGTAGTGCATTTCCTCTTGTGCATCACACATGGTGGTTTGTTTGTTTGTTTGCTTGTTTTTTAAAGATTTTATTTATTTATTGATGAGAGACACATGCAGAGAGAGAAGCAGAGACATAGGCAGAGGGAGAGCAGGCTCCATGCAGGGAGCCCGATGTGGGACTCGATCCCGGGACTCTGGGATCACGCCCTGAGCCGAAGGCAAACGCTCAACCACTGAGCCACCCAGGCTTCCCCCACATAGTGGTTTTAAATGTTAATATTATCAATATAATTGCCATTGTTAAGTCCAACATAACTCACCCAGAACTGGACACAATCTTATTTTTGTCAACTCAGGCTTATCTGCTCTGGTTAATTCTTTTCAGAATTTGAACTTCTCTGTGTTATCATAGATTTATCCATAAAGAAATAATATTTAATTCCTATCATTTTAGGCTGAAAAACCAAATTGGGTTATCCCAGTAATAGAGAGATTAAGAGGTACATTATAGGAAAATAAAATGAAAAATAAACTGAATATTTCACTAATATGGCAGATGGCATTCTTAATATAAACACACTTTCTAAGATTTTAATTGTAATACAGATTTCTTTCAAAGGGTACGGGGAAACCAAGACATTAGCATGAATCATTCTTCTTCATTTGGCTGTAATTAACCACATACTCTTTAATTATTGGAAATGTGTCTTTATGTGGTCAAGGGCTAGAGCTCAAATCTACTTGTCTCCACTCAGACCACTTCCACTCTGTGGTGGGATGTAAGGTCAAGTTATCCATAATTTGCAGAAAAGACATTGTTGGCTTTATACACTGGTATGCTTAGTGTCTTTGCTTAGTATACAAGGCATCGAGATAATACTGTCACAAAGTCAATCCTGGAAGCAAAGGGGATCTTTTGCTTCTTTACTTAATAAACGACGTAAATTGATAACCTATGTGTCAAGTATTAAATTGAGTGGTGAAACAAATGAAAGGTAAATGGAACACAAATACCCAGGTGGGCAAGGCTGAGGGAAGTGATGGGAGCACCACGGTGCTGAGAACAACAGGAGTGGAACAGACCATGCCTTGCTGTGCACACATGCTCCACTCTGAAGGGGAGCGAGGTACTGGTTCCCGCTGATGTTGTCCAATGAGAATGCAGGTTGAAAACCAGTAGGCCTTTGGACTTCTCAAAAGATACCAGAAATGCAGATTTTCATGCAAATGTCTTGTATTTTTAAATGCTTGCAATTAATTTAGATTAAAAAAATACATGAGAAAAAATAAGCATGTGGCCTCTGCATCCTCTTTTCACCTTACATGTTGGTGCTGAGGGTCTCTAACGCAGACCCGGCCAGCTCCTTATCTCTACCTGCATTTCCTCCATCTCCAGGTGTTCTCAGCTGGTCCATGATAAAAATAGCACTTTGTGCTGATGATTCCATAACTTTCTAGCAGTGTACTTTTCCCTGAGCACCAAGTAAGTACATACAACTACCTGCTGGGCATATATCGGATGCCGAAGACGCAACATGAGTCCCCCTTTCCCTGCCCAAACCTGTCCTTCCTCAATTTATTTATGCCTCAACTGTCTATTCATTTGTTTGTTTAAGGCAAAATCTAGAAGGTGTGCTTGATAATTCTCTTTCTCTTAATCTCTATATCTAATCTATCATTAAGTGTTGCCTCTCTACCTCCTTCCCGCCCCCCAATTGGTTCATCTCCGTCTATCTCTACCACCCATCTCCACTGCCAGCATCCTGGTTTGCACCACTATGATTTCTCACCTACGCTACCTCAACACCCTCCTAACGAACTCACCTTTACTTGGCACACCATAATCTAGTATTTGTAAATCATATTACATCACTCTCCTGCTCAAAACCTTTAACCATTTTTTAAATGCTTTTAGAATAAAATCTGACCTCCGTACCCTAGACGGAATATAAAGTGCTATGGTCTCGCTCCTGCCTACTCTTCCAATCATCTTAAACTACTCTCTTCACTGTGAGGCTGCAGTCCCTCCAGCTTCTTTCCAGCTTGAAAACACCATGTTTACTCCCAGAGAATTTACATTGCTCACTCTTTCTACCTGGAGAGCTCTGTCCCTGGCTTTTGATGCGACTGGTTCCTGCTTACTATTTAGATCTCAACTCACAGAACCCCTCCTGACTCCCCTCTAAAGCGATTCATCCCACAGGCCCATGGGATATATTGTCGATGAGTTCATTTGTTTTTCACTTATTTAATTACATAGGCAGACCAATATTAAATACATAGAAGAAAAGAGGCTAAAGTTTAAGAAGCTTGTTTTGAAGCAGTGTTGATCTTAATATATTGTGGGGAGTCTATAAAAATAAGATATTCTGTTTACATGAAAACAAACTCAGTGAAGTACAGTATTAACCAGCTAATCAGCGTTTTCAGTATTTTCAGCTATATAAGACCCTTTGTTAATGATTGTGTGATAAAAGACAAAGCATTGAAATAATCATCTGCAGATTTTGGAGATTTAAAGCCTGTCAGCATAATTTATGACACTTTTCAAGAGAAAGTAAGAATTACTCATAACCCACAGTACACTAGAAAACTTTAAAATTTACCTCTCTACTCTTAAAGAAAGCAAAAACAAAAACAAAAACAAAAACAAAAAAAGACCCTTGTGTGAAAATATTATTTTTTCCTAGCAACATTATTAGCCACAGATAACCATAAATCCATAGTGAAAAATATGTAACTAAGAACATAAGAAATTTACGTAATGCCTATTGTGACTTACAAAGAAGCCTACCTGTCTTTAACTGCCACATCTCTTGTTCACCTGTGCTTTCACTACCACTCAGTAACTCTGAGCCAAATACACAAACATCATTCCCAATGCTTTCTAGGAACAAGCCAAAGCAAGCACCATTACAAATAGAATCATCTAGAACTCTGGGAATCTCCTCACTTCAAGAACATGTTTTTGGAGGCCTGAGTGGCTCAATCAGTTAAGTGTCTGCCTTCGGCTCAGGTCATGATCCCGGAGTCCTGGGATTGAGTACTGCATTAGGCTCTCTGCCCCTACCATGCTCATGCGCTCGCTCGCGCATTCTCTCTCTCTCTCTCTCTCTCTCTCACACACACACACACACATACACACTCACACAAATAGGTAAACAAAAAATTTTTAAAAAGAATATGTTTTCAATGGTTTTCTTATTTTTAATTTAGAATTCCTATTAGAAACAAGACTCTATTTTTTCCACCTTCTTCACCTAATTGACACATTTGACTCTAGTAAAGGCTCCCTGTTCTAACATCCCTTGTTGATTTCTTATGTGATGGACTATGGACTTTCTGCGTTTTTATCTGTAGTGTCCCTGTCCGTTTAGAGTGGACAGTGTTTGGAAAAGATAGGGATAATTCTTGTTTAAAAGTTGTTCAATACACTTCACAGAATGATCAGTAAGTGTGTGAAAACATATTGCTCCTAAGTGAAATGCGGTAATCTGAGTGAGCACTGAAGTAACCAACTTGTGTAATTAAAACAAGATGAAAATGGCTAGTATTTATATTGACTACTTGATAATCATTTTTGAGGCACACATGTTTAGTGCTGCTACAACATACACAAACTGTTTTTGAAGAAATTTTATTGAACTTTTAGATTTCTTATGCTTTTGATGTCTTCGTTTTGAAATAAAATATTTCTGTAACTAAGATTTATCCCCCCTAGTTATTATCACCTTGCTAATCTCTTAGTTGAATATTTTTTTTAACGTCTTAGCACTTTGGTAGATTTTTCTATTCCAAAAGAGTTTCCTAACACAGTAATTTTCCACTTTATGTTTAAAAAAGGAGCCCAAGCAATAAAGAAATCTTAATCTATTTTTTTCCTTGATATCTAGTAAAGTCAGAGAAACACAGCACGTTGAAATTACTTTAACACTAAGCCATTAAGCTGTAAGTCAGTGCTTTAGCTGAGTCAACATTGGTTCTTGCAAAGTTGCAACCAGAAGGGAAGGCTTCTCTATTTAATGGATTTTCTGGGTACTTGGGAAAGTTTCCAAATAATTATTGGCTTCTTGTGTGATTTATGCATTTCAGCACCCAGAATGGAACAGAGATAGCAATGGCTGGTAGTATGAATTTGTTGTTAACCTGAAGAAATTATGAAATGTAGATTTTTATACCTGGAAATACCCTAAAATGTATTGCTTTAATATGCTTCATTAGAATAGCATAGAATCAGCATTCTAGGTTACTCAGTAACAAGTCTAGAAATATTCTTAAGATGCATTTTATGAGTTTATATATTAAGTGATAAAAAACATCAGTGAATATGGATACAAAGTTCAAAATAGTAAGAGTTTTTTAAAAATAGCTAATTACTCTTTTCTCTGTATTTCCACTACTGTTTAATAATACTTATTTTATTCCTTCTTGTCACCTTTTGTTGACCTGAAACCCTTGTTAGTAAGCTCACTGAGGAGATGATCTGTCCTTCCTCAGAAAATAACTCAGTACTTTGCATGAAAGAGGCTAATGTTTATTAAGTGACTGCCAATTTTCTCAAAAGGACACACAAATGCAGAGAAGACTAGAACAGGGCTAGCAGATACAGGTTGGTAAGAAAATATATACATATTTCTGAATCCAGATCAAATAATTTATGGAAATTATATATTAATTTATAATCATTTCATTCCTTGCCTTTTCTATTTATAACCATTGTGTATGCATGTATATGTGTTTAACTATACATGGGTGTGTGTCTAGTGTAGCAACTATGTAGTTGAAGAAGGGTACTGACATGTTTGACTTCTATCCTTAGTTTAAAGAAACTACTTTTTTGAATGCTTCTGTTTAAATAACATGACAGATAACTCTGTCTTCTCTCTGTAGCATTCCATGGTTTTCCATCAGTTATCATAGTCTGTAGTTCCATATTCATAGTAATGTCTGTCTCTCACTAGATTAAAAGCTGCATGAAGACAAAGACCATGTGTTTTGTTCATCATTCCATCCCCAGTGCCTAATGGAGTAGATGTTTGCTATGGACTGAATGTTTGTATCCCTTGAAAATTCCTATGTTGAATAGTGATCTCCATGTAACGGTTTTTAGAGGTAGAGCTGTTGGTATGTGATTACATCATGAGGGTGGAGCCCTTGTGAATGGGATTAGTGCCCTTATAAAATGGACTCAGGAGGGGTCCCTTGTTCTTTTCCATTATGTGAGTTCACAGAGAAAAGACAGCCAGCCATCTGTGAGCCAGGAAGCTAGCTCTCATCACACACCAAATCTGTCAGTGCTCTGATTCTGAACTTCTTAGCCTCCAGAACTGTGAGAAATAAATTTGTGTTGTTTATAAGCCATCCCAGTCTATGGTACTGTATTTTTAAAAATTATTTATTTATTTACTTATTCATGAGAGACCCAGAGAGAGGGAGAGAGAGAGAGAGCAGAGACACAGACAGAGGGAGAAGCAGGCTCCACGCAGGGAGCCCGATGTGGGACTTGATCCCGGGTCTCCGGGATCACGTCCTGGGCTGAAGGCAGGCGCTAAACCGCTGAGCCACCCGGGCTGCCCTATGGTACTGTATTATAGCAGCCCAAATAAGTGTATATATGTATGGGTGTAGTATATGAGTATTTTTATGCACGTATTTATATGCCTATATATACATTTCCTTTTTGGGAGGACTCATTTATTATATTCTTATGGTGATATTCTTAGTTTGATCAAATGATAAGCCTGTGTTTAATGTATTTAGTTCTTATTATCATATTTAGCTTTATGGCCTGTCATAAACTAGTAGATTTTAGAAAGGTCATCTAATACTCATGACGCTGCTAATTTTTATAATTTTATGATTAAATTAGCTGATATTTTATAGCCAATAATTTCTAGATAGAATTATTATTAATGTATATGTTTATCTAATGCAATTGGAAAATATAATTGATATTTGTGAATTTTGCATTTGTGACAAGTAGCATTACTCTGCCTCAGAAATACAAAAATTAATTTAACTTTTCAAAATAGACTCAGAGTCCAAATGAGTTTTAAGTGGAAGAGAGAAAATTAAGCTGGAGTAACACTTATCTAGTTCTCACATGAAACTTTGGCTCTGTGGATGGTTTGCGATCATACATTATTAAATTCATTCCATCCTCTTTGATCCACTCTGCACCACCAGATCACAACTCTGCAGATATTACATAAGGAACAGGATAGCATCGCAGTGGCCAATTGTAAATCCAATACTTTGCAAAGCTCCACGCACACATTAGGAAGATTGCCGCCTCCTGCCCTGGGTAGACTCTCATGGAGCGTAAGATGCTGTGTGCAATGTGGGAGCCATGCATGCAAGACCAAATCAAATTTGCTACCAAACTCATAATCCTCTTCCTCATCTGATACCTGTCATTCCATGAACTAAAAAGACATCTCTGAGCTTTGGAAAGACTAACTAGGACTGATTAGGAAAAGTATCTGGATTTTGGTCCTGGATTTATTCAACAAACATGTATTGATTACCTACTAGGTGCCAGGTAGTGGTTTAGTTGACTGGGATACATCACACAAAAATCCCTACCTACCTTCATGGAGCTGATGGACATGTGTGGCAGAGATGGATGCAATTACATAAAAATAAGTAGACAACTAGTGCTATAGAGAAAAGGAAAGGAAGCTATGAGAGAGTTCAGGGTGCCAGAGGAGGCCCAGAATGCAGTTGACAGGGAAAGTTCATCAAGAAATTGGGAAATGATCCCAGATTTGAAGAAGGGGAGGGGATTAGCTAAGGGAAACTTCCCCTCATCCGCCATGCAACCTGGGACAAGCAAAATAAAAGCTGTGAGTCTTGATTTCCTCATTTGTACAATGAGATATTGATCTAGATGATCTACACTAGTTCTTTTAAGTTTTTAAATTCCATACACTGTGATTTAACTTATGCCAACATTAAAGAATGGAAGCAGTCATATAGTTAATGTTCATTAAGCCCACACAATGTGTCATGTGTTGCTGAATGCTGAGGATGCCACAGGATTTCAGGAATTCTCATTATGATAGTAGTAATTTGGAAGCATCTCATTACACTCATTTATTTTTCAGCCAACACATTAAGCACCTACTATGTGCCAAGCACTACTCTACAGTTGAGGTGTTCCAAAGCTCACAATGTGATGAGGCAAGGGAGGCATGTTAGCAGAAAGGAACACATGTTAACCTGGAACAGAGCAGTTGTTTGGGACACACACCAGATGGAGGGGCCAGCCTCACTGAGTGGGAGTGTCCACTTCCCGCAGGGGTTCCAGCTAGACATTATTTTTTTTTCCTCTTATTATTCTTTCAAAAAATTTAGAGTAGCTTATCTGTGTTCAGCTTAAATATTACTTAAGTTTGGAAAGCTTCAGTTTCCACAAAGAGAGTAAAAATGATCAGATGATGTTTAATACTACTGAGGAAATCTTAAATTGTGAAATTCATATAACACCTGGTACTCACCACAAGTGCCCTCCTAAATCCCCATCACCCATTTCACCCCCGCCCCCCACCAAGTCCATAAAATTAACTTCCCATGAAGGTTAGGAGGTAATAACCATGATAATAGCAACTATTATCTATTGGGAGTTTATTGTGTGCCAGGCTCAGTACCAGACATTTTCCATGTATTATCTAATTTAATTCTCAAAGCTCTATAGAATCTGTGATTATGGCCAGTTTTCTAGATGTGGTAACTGAGACTTGAAGAGATTAAGTAAATTGTCCAAGGTCTAAAGCCAGTAGGGCTAAAACTCTTGAACTTGTCATCGGAAGACCTTTCTTGAACATCAGGTTATAGAAAGTGCTGGCTCTCTGACCTGGATTAGGTTAAGCACTTACATCTTCAGTGTAACTGTAGCTACTTTGCTTTTCACATTTGTTAATGGGCAAGTGGTCATAACATTTCTCAGCTGTCTTAAGACTTGTATTTTTAAAAGTATATTCATCATTCTGAACTTCTATTGAAAGTAATTGAAGTAATTGAAAGTCTACACAGAGAGTTTTTGGACCTAATCCAAATATTTTTAAAATTGTGCTTCTGTGTGATTTGGTATCCCACACAAAATTCTTCCTAATGATCTCAAGTTTCAAAGGATTTTGAAGTTGTTTAGGCATCTTATGAAATGAGGAATATGGTCCATTAGTTAAGAGTGTTATGGAGAAGGCATTAACAAAAGCTATTTCTTCCCATAGAATTGAGGAAATTACCCTCCCTTTCATTGAGGACAGTATATGATATACAAATGAATATCTTGACTATGCATTTTCAGCAGACTTCATGGAAAGTGGAATTTGCTTTCTCATGTAACCAAACTGATTCAACAAAAAAAATTAAAGGGAATGAATTGTGCAATTTTATTTAAAGCTGTGTTTCTCCCCATGGGAAGTTGGGAGAGTTTCCATCCTGAGAAAATACCTTTCACTGGAGACACTTTGCACGGGGGTCTGCACTTGCTATTTTTTTTCCATGGTAATCTGACTTTTTTTTTTTAAACCCACATTGTTTTTTGGTGCCTATATCTCTATGGAAGCTTGGAAGCTTCCACAACAAAACTGGGAGGAAACCTTCAGAAAAATAACTAGGTAACTCTTATGCATGAGACTCAAGTATGTATTAAAGCATTGAGTGTCTTTACCATGGCAGCCAAGGAGAATTCAAGGATGATGTGCATTATTCCTCTGGTATCATTTAGGCCTGGAGAACTTAGAGTGCAGAAATAGAAATTTAATGAAAAATGGGAGACAGAAAAGGTGTTTTGGTAGTAACACGAATTTTGAACAATTTTTTTATTGCTGAGAGAAGCTCATACTGCTCATCAGTCCAATTTAGGAATTTGAGATTTAGATTACTAATTTAATCTTCTGACGAAAATTAATATACAATTTTATGAGGATTTCAGCTCCTTTAAATTCCTTCCAGGCCGAGTTTGATAAATAACAGTTTTAAATGTGAGAAAATAATATAGTATTTCAGTAAGTAGTAAAGATTATATCTGCTTTAATGATTATCTACTATGCACTATGGTTCATTTTTCTGTTGTAAAAGACAACTGAAAGTATGGCAGACCCCTTGGAAGTGTTTCTCTGAATGACTGAAGAATTTGAAAGCTCAATCTGAATACAATCATAAAGAAAAAAGAAAACTTTTTATTGAATAAAAATAACGATAATGGATATTTAGAACAATTTTCAAATAAATTCCAACCTGAAATTATTGGACAGAGCATTATAATCCTGTCCCAAATCACATTTCAGTATCAACTTCCCCAAGCAAGGGCCTTGTAGTTTTATTACTTGAAAGCTGTGAGTAACTTTCTAAGAATATGGATTTACAATTAAAATGAAGTGGACTATCACGTCACTTAAAAAAAAAATTGGGTAGTGTATGCACATGACCTGGATGATTCTGATCACTTGTGTCAGAAATTCCTTTGCACTAAATCTCAGCAGAGTATATAGGGTTGGAAAGGCTGGAGCAACAGAAGTTCTCCTCACTGAGAGAACTTGAGCCTGACTGATAGACTCCCCAGGATTATTTTAAAAACAGTATTTTCATACTCTGGGTCCAATTTAGACTAAATGCTTTGTACATAGTTAATAATGTAACAGGAATTTAATAATTACTTGAAACCACAGCTAAAATTCATTTTACATAGGATTTAAAACTACTATTGTTAATGACTAGATATTACTATTTTGGCTGAATGGAGTTCTGTGATTGCATGTGAAAAGATGTTATCCCTCATCAAGAAATCTTTCTGTGTAAATGCTGTAGTCTTTGGGAGACAGCGCTGAGTCTACTATACACATTTAAAGAAACAGCTGAGTCAGCAACTTGCATAGTAAAATTTATGATTATATAATTCCTTTTCACAGTCCAACATTGGAAAACATAAAGCTGTGGGAAGCAAAGAGAACTGAAACAGAGATGTCTAAAATAGCCAGACATTGTCAAATTCAGAATTCTGTTTGTGTAGACTTAATATATGCAGGAAAATACTTCTAGCCAGACTTACACTATCATTTGACCTTCATAAACCATACTTTCCAACAGTGGATGCAGTTTTCTGAGTCTATGCTTTTGACCTTGAAGATGTAACTTAATGTTTTACATCTCATGGCAAACTTATAATGCCTCTGGTCCCTGGACTGAGTTCATCTAAAATTAATATCATCATATGTTTAAGCCATTAAAGTCTATAATTCTTATTTTAATTATTCAGCATTCAAGGGCAAAGAGAGATGCTACAGCTCCTTTAAAACTCTCTTTTTCTTATTGCATAAGTCTCTTAGCTTTCTTAATGCAGGATGTCCCTCATCTGAAGCTGGGACTGAGGAAACAGCTGCATTGTACTGCAGCCTCAAATCTTCCACAGCTCTCAGGCTTAGGATTCAGCTGAGCTGAAAAGAAATATGCAGGAGCAATATATTGGTCTATGGGAACTAAAGCTTTACCAGAGGAGATTGTCTTAAGGTGAGTTACTCTCTCCTGAACCTTAGCTTGTCCGACTTTCATTTTCACATTGTTTTTCCTAATGATTAGTCTAACAGAATGACCTTATATCATGAAGTTTTACTTCCTATGCCTCTCCCCTTTCGCTTGCATTTAAATGAACTTTATGCCCTCCATCCTACTTCGAAGATAGCAACTGTCCTAAAAAGCCTTGAACAATGCCAATCACCCCCCTGCAGTTGGACATTCTTAAGCCATTCCGCTTTAATTGTCCTCAATTCTTAACTCTACCCGATGCAATAGCATTCAAAAGCCAGAGAGCATGTTCACCAATTAACAGAAAGGAAAAGAAAAAGTCAATGCAGCAGAGCTAAAATTCAGAAACACCAACCAAAGCATCCCAACTCCAAGTAACTTGAAATTAATTTGACTTTCATAAAAGAAACTGGGGTTTCTTACCTTGGATGTGAATAACTCTGTCATAATTTAGAGTATAGTTGTCGGAATGATGATCAGCCCAGCAGATTGAAATCAGCACCAGAAGAAGTAGACTCTTCATCTTTATAACCCAGAGAATCTTCTTCACTGTGAGAGCATCACATACAAAGAGGCTTGTGAGATTTGGAACCCTTTGGAGTGTTGCACTGCACTACTTATTACCGCCTTATCATCATAGAATGGGTCTGTAAAAATATTTAACCCAATCTGTTCAGAAAGTTACTGTAGTAGCTGTCTTTGGGAGCTGATGACTGCAGCTTTGAACAATTCCAGTTTCCCTCATGTAGCCAGAGTCCAAATAGTGTTTAACTCTATCTTTGCAGAATTGTAAATCCAGAAATTCACATCAGTATAGTTTTGATATAAAGAGTTACGGTTAGTTACAAAAAGATGTGGCAATGATATCAAAAGACTTTACAAATATTTAAATCCCTGAATTTGAAGTATTATTTAACAAAGCAACAATTTGATATATCTGTATATGAGGAACACCCGGTCTCCTTAGGAACTGAATCTTAAACCAGGGCAAATGAAGAATATTCACAATGAAAGTTGACATCATCATTCAGTTTACATGTGGCTTCCTAAGCAAGTTAGATTTGCTTGTTCTGGATAAAAAAGAAGACAAAAAAAAAAAAAAATCCTGGCTAAGCCAAAGCAGCACATTTATTTACAGATTCACTTACCATCTTAAACACTGCTTGGGTCAATGGTGAATAGTTGAAAATTGTGGACAAACTGGGTTAGAGTTGTGCCTGCTACCACTGCAGTCATCCTGATTGATTTTTCATTCATTTCTACCTAAAATGCTGACGCACCAACTTGGAGTACCAGGTAGGGGCTCTGCAGTCAGCAGAGAGACAGCTGCAAGGGACGTCCCTGCAGCCTCCTCGGCCGGTTAGGCCGACAAAGAGCTGAACTGGACAGGAAAGCACAGCTCTGGTCCTAAGTGAGAGAGGCAGAGCCATCACCTGGCTGGCCGTCCTTGCAAGACCAATTTGATAAAAGGGGACACTCTTCCCCCCCCCAACTTTGTCATCTGAAGGACTGAAAAGTGACTCTAGTGATGCGAACCTTAGGACCTTGGCAGTACCTGCCAGGCAAGCATTTCAGGGTAGCTTCTCTGTTTTAATGTGAAAGCTGAGGCACATATTAACAAGGGCTTTCTTTTTCTCCCATGCACAGAGCAACCTTAACAACACTTGGCTATTTTTAAAACTGAAATTGCACAGTACTGGCTCCTCACACTAATTTGTTTTTTCCAGGAAAGCCTGACTCCCTGGAATACTTATTAAAGAGCCCCGAGTCTGTTCCTGGAGGTGCTTGCGGGCCAGCCTTGACTCCCGAGCCTGATGAGGACAGGAGTCACGGGCATCCCTCGCCTCTCCTGGGACAGAGCCGCCTCCCCGTTCTCCCTCCCAGAGCTTGGCATCGCTGGGATGCCTGTGGCTTCAATCTTTCTTGTTAGTGTTACTCCTTTTCCTTCTCTTCCTTATGTCACAGAAAGACGGTAGATGAGCAAATTAAGAAACTTAGTTTTCCAGGAAGCTGAGAGGGTCACCTTCAAAATTCTACTTGATTTGCTAATCCTATTCTCTGAAGTGCACTTGCTTGTTCCTCTGAGGGTTTGGGGGGGAAATGTTGATTTTTTTTTTAAAAACTACTGACTTTTGTCCATAAAACTATTACTAACAAATATTACCAGTTTTCAGCCCAGAATTGCACTGTGGGTAAATAAACATGACAGAGGTGATCTTTTGGGATTTGGAATGTAATTGAAGCAATTAGATACACAAACGTAAAACAATGGGCAAACCAGCTCAAGAGGTACGGTGGGCTCTCTGCTTGCCCCAGGAATCAAAGGAGAGGGAAATGTGGGAGAGACTGTGAAGAAAGCATGCAATTTCAGCACTGAAAGAAAGGAAGAATTCTAAGAGATCAGATGACCAGAGGTGGAGAATTTGCTATATTAATTTTGCCATTTGTGTGGTCATTTACAGCATAATTTATAAACACACTTGCACATATGCCCACTGTGAGAATTGTACATCCTACCCCTACAGTCATCCTGATTTTTATTCACTTTTACCTAAAATATATTACGCACAAATTTAGATATCTCCTTTAATTCCATACCACGGTATTAAAAATCCTATCAGTAAGTGTTCATCCCATTGAATTAACATAGTAACGTCCAAGGATTCAGTTTTTTTTAAAGATTTTTAAAATTTATTTATTTTTTATAAATTTATTTTTTTTGGTGTTCAATTTGCCAACATATAGAATAACACCCAGTGCTCATCCCATCAAGTGCCCACCTCAGTGTCCGTCACCCAGTCACCCCCAACCCCTGCCCACCTCCCCTTCCACCACCCCTAGTTCATTTCCCAGAGTTAGGAGTCTCTCATGTTCTGTCTCCCTTTCTGATATTTCCCACTCATTTTTTCTCCTTTCCCCTTTATTCCCTTTCACTATTTTTTATATTCCCCAAATGAATGAGACCATATAATGTTTGTCTTTCTCTGATTGACTTATTTCACTCAGCATAATACCCTCCAGTTCCATCCATGTCGAAGCAAATGGTGGGTATTTGTCGTTTCTAATGGCCGAGGAATATTCCATTGTATACATAGACCACAGCTTCTTTATCCATTCATCTTTCGATGGACACCGAGGCTCCTTCCACAGTTTGGCTATTGTGGACATTGCTGCTGGAAACATTGGGGTGCAGGTGTCCTGGCGTTTCATTGCATCTGTATCTTTGGGGTAAATCCCCAACAGTGCAATTGCTGGGTCGTAGGGTAGCTCTATTTTTAACTCTTTGAGGAACCTCCACACAGTTTTCCAGAGTGGCTGCACCAGTTCACATTAATTCATGAGAAAGGCAGAGACAGGCTGAGGGAGAAGCAGGCTCCCTGTGGGGAGCCCGATGTGGGACTTATCCCAGGACCCCGGGATCACAACCAGAGCCCAAGGCAGAGGCTCAACCACTGAGCTACCAGGTGCCCGCCAAGGACTCAGTTTTTAAATGCAAATATCTCCAGTGGGGTAGGGAAATAAATAATAATACTAACAGCAATTCCTTTTTTATTATTATTATTATTTTTTTTTTTACTTATTTATGATAGTCACAGAGACAGAGACAGAGAGGCAGAGACATAGGCAGAGGGAGAAGCAGGCTCCATGCACCGGGAGCCCGATGTGGGATTCGATCCCGGGTCTCCAGGATCGCGCCCTGGGCCAAAGGCAGGCGCCAAACCACTGCGCCACCCAGGGATCCCAATTCCTTTTAACTGAATGTCTACTCTTTGTCAAGTGCTGTGCTAAGCATGTGCCTACAATGGCACATGCTTCTTGAGACCATGAGGCCAAAAACTTCCATTTTTTCTGCTATAGGTACCTTGCTGCAGGTCACCTATCTAGTGAGCAGTAAATGCTTTCAAGCAAAAGCAACGTCTACTTTAATTTGCACTTATTTTTCTGAAAGTGAAATTTAATTTGTTCTTTGTTTACTTGCCTTGTTTATTTAGACTAAATTTGAACCTACTCTGATCTTAAAACCTTAACTTGTGTCATATGTAAATATATACACTTTTTTCCCCCAAGACTTACACGTGAGAATTCAGATGGCACTTTCTTACCATGACTGTGTCCTGCCTCATTTCTACTTATGTACTATACCATCTAGTGCCATGAACACTGCCTTGGTGGCTCACGTGTGCATGCTCACGCACACGCGCACACACACACACACACACACACTCTCCATCATCGTCATCATCATCATCATCCTCAATTTAAAAATGATATTGCACACTTCCAGTGATTTGTGATTAGAACAGAGGAGCACATCAGGGAATAGTTTCAAGCACCCCACACTGGCATCAATGCGGTCCAGGTAGGAGAGGGTGGGACTTCTCTTTGTGACCTTGGCAGCATAACAACTGTCTTACCCAAAGAGGTGGAATTAGGAACACAAACTTCCAAGGACTCCGTCTTCAGGTGTTTAAGCAAACAGCAATACCACAGGAGGTGCCACACCCGGATGGAGGTCCCTGAGGACAAAGGGATGGGCCCTGGGCCAGAGGTGTGCTGGTTGGTCCTCAGTGAATGATGCTTCAGGCATAGCAGGGGGTCACATGAGTGAGTGAATTGAATCCTGCTTATTTGCATTTTGTAACAGCATTTTCTCTGGGTAACCAGCTACCTTAGGTAAAAAATTTTAGTTTTTGATATGAGTAAAATTTGGGAAATGTGGGGGACTTTAATGTGACCAGTGATTATCAGCTTTCAACAAGCACACAGTTCAACTGCAATGCACACATGGGTGATCTTTTTTTACAGCCTAGAAGCCTTGCTGTGTTATGCCACAGCCAGCTTCTAGAGGAGCTTGTGTTGAAATGTCCTTGTTCTTGGACAAAGACCTATGACAGGACTGTAATATTACAGTTCTGCTGTGGTGATAATTAAACCATGATTCAGAAGCAAGATACAGTTTGATACAGTGAAAGTATCAAATAGTTGTAAAAGTCTAATAGTTGGATAGAAATAAAGATACACTGATCCCAAGAATCTAATACCAAAGTGGCCAATTGTTATTCCTTAAACACCTACTATGTTGAATCTAATACCAAAGTGGCCAATTGCTATTCCTTAAACACCTACTATGTTGAGTGTTAGAATGGTAGCTACATTTGTGAGCATGAGGTGATGTATAGACTTGTCAAATCCCAACACTGTACACCTGAAGCTAATGTGACACTGTCAACCAGAATTTTAAAAAATAATAAAAAAATAAAATTACTGTATTAGATAGTGGAAAATGAGCCAACTGGAAGGCACTGCATGCTGTTTTCTGTGCCTTGAGAGCTATGCCACGTATTTCCTGAACAACTACTGCGTGCAAGGCACTGCCCTTGGAGCTTCACACATTTAATTACTATTTCTCGAAACAACCCATTGAAGCAGTATGCTATTATACACATTTCACAGTTCCAGAAGCAGAGTCAGAGTGGTGGAGTCCCAAGCATGCAAAGCAAGGTGCCGGGAACCTGGACGATCTGATCCCAGAGTTTGCAGCCGCTGTCACCATCTATGGGGTCCCGTGGGCCCTGAGGAATGCCATCGGCTGTCCTAGCTGGTTCCCTCAAGTCTCTTACAGTTCACACTAGTTGGAATGCTGTCTCTCATCCCCTCCTCACTGGGTTACAAGAGTAGCGCTTATCACAGCCCTCGTGGCACAAGACACGTCTGATTCCAATGTCTCAAAGTCTTTCCTCACTGTGTGCCCAGGACCCAGGACTTCCCTGTGCCAAGAGGAAGAATGAATGGAAAACTGGACCCAGGAGATACAACTACAAACATGAAAGCAACCAAGACCGAGGAGAGTTTAGCACTTTTAAGACTTCCATGTACCATTATATGGAAGATGGTAAGAGTTCATTTTTTCCCTCTGTGGACCACATAATGAAATAAAGCAGGTTTCAATTTAACACTTGAAATTTAGTTTAAAAAATTATAAGGACCAATGTAAAGGTTGCTAAAGACTGAATTTCGATCCCATTTAACAGAATTACTTTGAAATAGACAAT
This sequence comes from Canis lupus dingo, assembly GCF_003254725.2. Lineage (NCBI taxonomy): Eukaryota > Metazoa > Chordata > Mammalia > Carnivora > Canidae > Canis > Canis lupus. The sequence goes on along the minus strand of NC_064245.1, from coordinate 23,949,517 downwards.
TTTTTCCTCGTTGGTGTCTTTTGTGTCTGATGTAGTTATAGGCAGAAGAGGGTTCATGATCAGTGTTTCTTAAAAATTGGCCATCAGTGCAGTGAAATGAAAACAAAAATACAAAAGAAAGGAAGGAAAGAAGAGGGACTGCAGATGTGTACTTCTTCATTAGATTACATGAATACATTTTTAAAATTTGGGTATCTTTGAAATAACTTTTTAAAAATCTTTTCTTTTTAAATCTTTTTTGCTGTTAGAATGGCCTTTATTTCATGGAATTAAAAATTGTAGGTTTCTCAAATTGTATATTTTTTCATGTTTAGCGATTTAAAAAAAAATGACAACCTTATGCTGGCTTCTCAGTTGCTTTGCTGTTGTCGGTTGGCTTTGTTTACTGCTTTGACTCTCTAGGTATGTGCAATCCAGAAGCCAGAACTCTGACCCAAATGATAGCTAAAGAATTCAGACTAACAGTGCATTTGCATTGTTAGTTTGTGGAGGGACAATTGCTTCTTTACCTAAACCCCAGGATTTATTGCACACCATGGGGTAATGCAGAACTGATTAGAATATACTCAGCGCTCAAGAGAGAAGTAACTGGAAACTGGAAAAAAATCTTTGTTCAATGATACAACTCCCCTCCGGGAGTGAGTCTATATAAACTTCAAATGAAAGAGTATTTTTCCCTATCATCTTGCATTGTTCTATGAAAGCACAAGTGCCTGAAGAAGCTAAAGAGCATTTATGATGCTCTGAATTAGAGGGTTGGCCATGGTCCCTTTCTAGTCTGGTCAAGGGCAATCTATTGCTTCCTAGGATCCTCATGACTCTCAGAATAAGCTGCATCTTAAAATTTATGAGTTATTTCTTTTTCTTTTCTTTCTCTGTATTTTGAAATCACCTACTTCCTTTCCATTTTTCCTCTATATTGTCCGTCATTGTTTTATCTTTTTTCATTTTTCTTCTCTCTATTTCTCCATTCATTGTGTACGGATCTTACCCAACCTCTATATTCTTCTCTCCACTATTCTCTTCTTCCTATACTCTTATTATATTTATCACATTATTTGACATCTGACACAATCATATGATTTATCATCCAAACCAGGGCATGGAGTGAAGAGGAGAGCTATTTCTAGCTAGATGGAGAGCCAGTGGCATGTACATTGGAGCTCTCCTAGGAAGATGGGGAGATGCAGTGTGAGTGTAAAGGAGGAAAGGGAGAACTTAGTGTTAGTCCTGGCTCTACTACTTTCCAGTTGTGTGACCTTGACAGAGTCATTCAGCTGCTTTTGGGTCAAGTTTTTTTAGCCATCAGTTGGAATAGTCAATGACAAATGTCAATGCCCTTATGCACATTAGTTCATTAGTTCTTATTGTTATTATGTAATTTTTTCTTACTAGAGAGTTCAGGCCCTCCATTCCACTTATATTACATTTTAGGACCGTCCTCAGCAAATAAATATATGGATTCTTAAAGGGATAATATCAGTAATGCCTGTTTAAATAGCAGTTCAATTTGGCTGGTTATTGGCCAGTTATTCTTTGCCAGCTCTCTCTTAGAGAATATTGATGGAGTTTGGGGCAAACTCAGCACCCCTTCACTTAATCAGAGTGCCTTTACTTAAGCTGGTCACTAACCCATCTGAGTCTGCTTTAAATAATTCTTGAGCTAAGAGTTAGACTTCCCCCAAACCAGTTTTATGAAAGGGTTCTGCAGTGGTTTTGTTTATGGGTTTTCCAAAACAAACTGAAAAAAAAAAAAATAAAGGCATACATGGATAAAATTACAAATTGTATTTGGTATTTACAGTGTTCAATTCTGTAAGCTTTTGTTGAATACGTAGGGTAGGGGTGGGGGAAGCAGTGCATACACGTATTAATAAGTCTAGGGATATTTTCTTGTTTCCAAGGAACTAACAGTCTGGCATTGCTAGATGAATAAATGAATGAAGCACATACAGCAGGATTCTGACCCTTCCGGGTTATAAACTACATTAAACCCTAACCTTAAAGTGATGCTTAAAAGTTGTGAACATTTCACTCAAAATTTGTTTGCATACAATATCTTCCCTTGGCATTGTGTTCGTTAGCCCAGCTTATACTTAGGTTGGACGTGGATTTCTACGTATAATAAAGAGAGCATTACATATTTATTTTACATCTTATTTGACTCATTTTTCTATTATGAAAAAAGTAAGCAGAGTAAAGAAGGTCTCTCCAATTTTGTGGTGTGTCCTCTTTAGCCAGGAATCTCCTTAAATGAGATAAAACCACTGGACAGGTAGTTATCAAAATTCACTCGCATGAAAGGAAGGAAAGAATGTAAGTTACAACTCTAGTAAAAGGAAACTTCCTTGTCATTGTGTGTTCTTAGTGACTTGTGCATGTTTAGCCACATCATACAGGTGGGATGGCATGTGTACACGGACACACCAAGTCATTCTGACATTACATGCTTAAAAATGTCTGTTTCCCTGTGCGTTTACATGGGCAGTCAGTAACACTCTCCTTTCTGGCCGCTCAGAGGAAATCACAGACTTGCTCTCCATATATTCTGATATTCTAATTCTAACTCTAAAGGATAATTCAAAATTTGTTGGAGAAAAAAACTGGTACAATATGTGGACAAGAAGTCTTGTGGTTTCAAGGTTCTAGAGTGTGGTAGAAATTACTACAAGAGCTTTGGCATATTTCCGCTAGCTCTGTGTGCATACTATCTGCAGGGCTTCTCACCATCTACTCAAAAGCTTTTCAGTTACATGAGATTGCTAGGTTTTCAGGGCTGGGCGGGAACATTTTTTCTATAATTAATAGTTTGTTTTTTAACCAAATAGTTGTTAGTAGAGGAAGTCAATAAATGCAGTTAATGTATTACAAAAATACATTTTGATGAGGACAGTGATATTTAAAGAAAATCACCTCTTCCTTTCTATTTATCTTTGGAGACTGTATCCTACCTTTGCTATCCTGGAAACCATAATTTTACCATAGGACATTAAAAATTAGACTATAATCGATACGAATATTATATTGCTGTGCTCTTAAAAGTACATCCTTCGTGGAATACAGAAGAAAACATGCATTTTTCTATCATTACACATAAAGAAAATGGTCAAAAAATAAAATCACATTATGAAAAGGTTTTAAAAGATAATTAAATCTGTCAGAATAGGAATTAACATTGCTGACAATTTCAAGGAGTCTCAGAGTTTCTTTATAGTTTTAATATGCTAAATACCACCACAGCATGTTGGTTATAATAATGATTGGATTATGGGACTAATAAGTCCACATGCTAGAGGTAATTTTGACTAAAATAAAAATTTTACTAAAATTTTCTTTGTTTATGGCCTGGAGTAATTTCCCTCCAAACCAACATTAAAGCACGTACATATGTTAGCATATTTCTGGAAAATTTTTTTTTCTCTAAAAAGTGAATAAGCATACTCTAAAGACTACTCTTGCTAGGCATACTTGTGCAAGAAAGGCCTTATTTTAGAATTCATTCTTCTTTGATTCTGTGATCAAAAATCTCAGTAGTGGCAATAACAAAGCATATTTTGAATAATATAAAATTAAACTTCAAAATGCTTTTCTTAATGTATAAAATCAAAAGATTTATTGTCATTATCAGTAATAGTAAATAATTTCTGGACACTGAGTAAGGAATTTGGCACTAAATTAAGAACTCTGCAGAGGTAGACATAGTCCGTAGTGAATTACATTTCGTATAGAACTTAAGTACAGGTATTTAAAAGAGAATAAAGGCCTCTTTTAACCAGAAATGTATAGTAACAAAGTTTTTCTGAAACACATAAAAGAATGAATATATATATTCATATATATATATGAATATTAAGAGCTTAGATTGTTACTTCATTCTTTCCTTACAAATAACAAATCCAAAAACAGACAATAGCAAAAAAGCAAAACAACTTCCATTTTTTATTACTCATTGCCATCATTTTAAAATCATGGAAAATAACTCCCTTCCTTATATCTTAATGTGCATATATGAATAAAATTGACAAGTGAGAGGACTGCTTTTAAATGTGGGTTACATAAGGATGAGTTTATAATCAAGCTCCCATGGATTCAACTAAATGAATGCAAACCTCTAAAGGCCTTATACTTTATAACAAAAGTATGGGTTTTTTAAAAAAGATTTTATTTATTTATTCACAAGAGACAGAGAGAGAGAGAGAGAGAGAGAGAGAGAGAGAGAGAGAGGCAGAGAGGCAGAGACACAGGCAGAGGGAGAAGCAGGCTCCCCACAAGGAACCCAATGCAAGACTTGATCCCAGACCCGGGGATCACATCCTGAGCCAAAGGCAGATGCTCAACCACTGAGCTGCCCAGGTGTCCCATATAACAAAAGTTTTTAAATAAAATATTTACAAGTAGGGTTTCTATGGGTAGAAAATTGATCATAACATCACTTTTAATTTAACTGTTTTCGAAAACTTTTCTCATTGAGCTAGCAAAACAGTATTCTAAAACTCCATTTACAATTTTAGCATTTCTTAAAAAGTTCAAAATTTCAACAGCTCTCAGGCAAACATTATATCAACACTGGATCTAAACACACAACTGCAAATCATCTACAAGACAGCTTTAATGGCATCACAGACTCAGCAGCAACAAACTTTCTACATAATGCAAAATCTAACTCTAAACTCACCACTATACCCCCCATGTAATTCTAAACTAGTTGATAAACAGTAAGAATCCGGCAACTCACATATATTTCATACGGTGATCACACTCTGAGAAGGTGTAGGAAGATTTTAAATATATGTAAATTCTGATCTGTTTATGAAATACAAGGAAGAGTTTTATGATCGATGAAAATTTACTGAGGTACCTGATTGTACTAAGTCAAGATAAAAACAAACAAACAAAAATCCATCAATGTTCGTTAGCAGCAGAAACTTCTGTTTCCTCTGGGCTTGGTGCAGTCACCACCTCTTTTGGCTGCCACTTTTAAGGTCTCTTCCAAGACCCCGAAGAAGGTTTACTATTGGTTCACATCCTACGTCAAAGCATGATCCTCATCAGAATTCAGTTCATTGACTTATGAGTAACAAAGCCTGTTCCAGCCCAAAAGGCTGTGTCTACACAGCACAAAAAGGGAGAATACAATACTCTCCAATTAACTTGGCAAATATCAACAGCTGAGCTCATTAAATTAAGTTTCCAAATTGGTTTTATGAAGGAGATACAGCCAGAGAATTCACGTTGGTAGGTTTTTAAGTTATAGTGATCTTTGAAAGTGTTTTATAAGCTTTTAAAACTAAATAACCCTCATTTACATCTCCTTTAGCTGATGAATTTGTTCATTCTGAAAACAACGGAAAACCATTTAACCAACCTTCTTTATAGGCACTGAAGCCCTGATTTACTTGGTCACTTAGAACTGACAACTGTAGACACCAAAGATTTCTACATAATTTGTCCCTTTCTCTTACAAATCACAATGTCATTTAAAACTTTAGAGATACATAAGTATCAAGCTGGTCTTTGCCTTAAAACCAAATAACTATGAGTATAAAACGTAGAAATATGGGCAGTATTCTTACAAGAAGTAGGGAAAATATGTAGCCCTAAATCTCAAAGGTTTTTCAATCCTTGAACACCATAAAATTACCACCCCCACTGTTCCCACACACTCTTCCTTTCAACCTGGCTCCAAATTCCCACCACTAGGTTATCAACTCTAAGTCCCTCAAGATCTTTTCCATTTCAAATGTGACCATGGCTTTGTGAATTTTCAAGGAGAGTGTCAAGTCCATGCTAGTGATAGCAGTTCCTGGTTGGGTCCTGTCAAAATTCAGAGGAAAAGAGCAACCATAAAAACTACCTTTTTTCTCTTCCATAATTTTCATAGAAAGCAACGGTCCTTCCATGAACATAGAAGACCCAAATTCTCATCAATGCTGAGCAAATGACAGTTGAGAACTATTTATGTGCTCATGACCTTTGCATAATCTCTTTCACCTTGTGAACTTTAGGAGGTATGCACCTATTTATACCTAGGTGATGAAATGTAATCCTGAGAGTATAGGACCTAGAAAGCAAGAGAAATGGTGACATTGCACAACTCTTCAGAAAAGAAACTGCTGTCCAAGAACAGCACATACCCATCTTACACACACATAGCTCTCAGACGTTGCATTCAGACGTTGGGCATAACCGCACACCTGAACATAATTTGTAGTACATACAGTGCAGCAAATACCAGAGAACCCTAAAGATACAAACGTAGTGGGAAATAAAATGTCAGTGGCTGGTTCAGAGATTGGCTTCTAAAAAAGTGTGCTTTTTGTAAGCAATTGTTTAAAGGGCAAAAGCTCCTACTGCTGAGAAGCACTTTGAGGAGAAAGGAACAAGAGAACAAAGAGGAGGAGGAGCAGGAGGGGAATGGGGAGTCGGGGAGAAGGATGAGGGAAGGAAGAAGAGGGAAAGGAGGAGGGGTGGAGGAGGAAGGGGAGCAGAAGGGAGAAGAAAAACAGCAGCTGGGAAGAGGAGAAAGAGCAGTGTTCCTTTGTGCTAATGGACACCTGAAAGAGGCAGCCACAGCTCCTGGAAACAGGAGAAATGACTTGAAGGGCAGAAATCACAACAAAGTGATTAGGCCTAAGTTACCAATCTGAGCAGATAGATGGGGGAAGGGAAACCCCAGCCTTCTCTAGCTCAAGGGCCCCTAAATTGTGTCCTGTGCCATATTTAGCCACAATTCGAGTAATTATCCACTGAGCACCACTCTATGCCAATGGAAATAAGGCCTCAGATCCCAAAGCAATCACTCTTCAGGGTGGCTGCGAAGGAGTGGAACAGAGCAGAAGGCTAAGGGCAGAGAGGCATACTCAGGATACTACTGGAGAAAGAGGAGGGGTTCCCCAGCAGGCAGAGGGAATGGTCCCCCCCGGAGCTATGCAGTGCAGCAGCCTTGGCAGGCACCTACGCTGGCCTGGAAGAGGACAGGAATGATTCTACAATGAAGATGATGGCTCAGCTGCACCTGCAAGACAAGGAGATGGCAAAGAGGGCAACGGACATTGCTACCCGTCAGAATAGTATGTGCAAAGGAAACCAGTCAGGGGAGGCCTTGGGCTGCCGTGTGGCTGCACCCAGCCCCATGGGACTGCAGAGCAGAAGACTTAGAATGATGATGTGGAGAAGCTGGAGCTGGGTTGGACAGGCAGCCAGGGCAGGGACCAGAAGGCCTTGCACATCTCCCTTATTTGCATCTTTTCTGATGCGAGCAGGTCTTCTACACAAAGCTTCACCACCACCACGAGTCTTTTACCTTATGTTTACATGTCTCAAGATAATACCCTAAAAATATAACTGTTAGAACCCATGACAAGGAGGGGTGTCTCAATCGTGTCACGTATACTCTATTTACCAAGGAAGATGCGTGCATAACACACTTTCAAAAGATTGCCAATGTTTTACAAAAATGCAATGTAAGAAGGTCAAAGTATATCGGGCTAACTTTTAGTGTTGGATTTTCACTTACTTTTGAGGAATGCCAGATTAACATAGATATTGCTGTAAGTTCAGTATCAGTGTAATCACAGAACGTGCCAAAAATTTAGTACATTTTCATATCGGGTTATGTCAAAAGACTGTCAACTAAAGTAGTTCTAGGAATATTATATGGGATTCAAGAGCAGAATCCGCCCCATAGCAGGGGTGCATACCTGCTGGAATGCAAGCTCCAAAAGGGTAGAAACTACCGCAATATCCTCTGGGACCCACCAGGACCTCAAGGGCATTGGTTCTGCACTGTGCACTGAAGAATGAACGGCAACCCCCACTGTTGTGTAGTACGCAACCTGCACAACCCTATGTTGTAGCCCTTTAGATATTAGACGTACCACACACATACGCACACAACCTATTGAACAAATCATCACATTTCATACTAATGAAGGAAACAATCATCTAATTTTTAAATGATTAATGAAGCAACTGAAAGTGATTCCATGCTGATGTTCCCAAGGTTTAAACCTGAGGACAAAAACCATATTTTATGAGTTTGTGATATTTTATCAAGATACTTGTAGCATCTAGTGAGTTTTCAGTGAGTGTACAATGAATGAAGGAGATGGGTATCTCCGTGGTTCCAAGCACAGCTGAAGCAAGGGCAAGCCGGAGCTAACTAAATTGCTGTGACCCTTGATAGCCTGCCTCAGCCTCAGCCTGTCATGGGCAAATCTTGCACGTTTGTGGCTGATTTGAAAAACATAATCTCCGGGGATCCCTGGGTGGCACAGCGGTTTGGCGCCTGCCTTTGGCCCAGGGCGCGATCCTGGAGACCCGGGATCGAATCCCACGTCGGGCTCCCAGTGCATGGAGCCTGCTTCTCCCTCTGCCTGTGTCTCTGCCTCTCTCTCTCTGTGTGACTATCATAAATAAATAAAAATTAAAAAAAAAAACACATAATCTCCTCTGACATAAAAAGACTGCTGTTGGCCAAGGGCATACATCTGCCTATACCTTTCCACAAGTATTTCCACACATGCTTTTATAGTCCATTTGTGGGACAACATAAAGCATAAGCATAAAGAATAAAAGGCATTTACACAGGCTCTTGTTGCTAACTGTCCACCTCCTCTAGCCAATCCCAGTGATAGAATATTCTCATGCTGATGGAAAAGGAGAATAGCATAAGCCACTGAAGCCTTAGTGTGAGTGAGTTGATACTTCTTCAGTATTTACCATTTTATTTCTTCACCCTGGAGATTGTCTGAAGTGTTGCTGCCACCCGTGGCAGTGTCAAACAAAAATCAGATGTGTAAAATGTAGTCAAATGGGGTGGGGGGAGGACAAAGGAAAGAACAAGACTTAAGGCCAAATTATTGATCTCATTTCCTTCCACCAGTTGCTAATTTAAAATTTACTCAAGGGGGATGCCTGGGTGGCTCAGCGGTTGAGCATCTGCTTTCGGCTCAGGGCGTGATCCTGGGGTCCCTGGATCGAGTCCCATATCTGCCTCTCTCTCTATCTTTCTGTGCCTCTCATGAAAAAATAAAATATTTAAAAAATAATAAAATAAAATTTACTCAAGGATCAGGCCCTTGCATGATTATCTGACCTCAGTCTTAAAAAGGGAAAGGCATGACAGGCAAAACAAAGACACAGCTGCTACCAATGGTGAAAAGGTAGGAGAGGGAACCAGGCAAGAGTGTCTAATATAATCCTCTTAGCAAGGCTTTCTGAACTCTGCTTGGCTCTTCCTACACAGCTTATAGAAACCTCCCTTGGCTGGTAGGAGAGGCAAAGATAGTGAAATCTCCATACTTTAATTCTTATCCGAGTTGATGATGTCAAGAGCAGCAATGAAATGAAAAGGCTCAATATCGTGGTAATTTCTAGCAATGAATTTTGTGGCAACCATGTCACCTCTTCATTCTGCTAATGCTGGCTGAAAATGTTAATACAGCACATCCAGTGCCACCACAGACACGTTCCCCACCCCCTATCTCCCACCCCTACCCCAGCCCTTTTAGAGACTCAGCAAGTGAATTTAGGAAAGTCTTTGTATCTACAATGCAGGGCCAAAGGGTGTGAGGAGAGTAGAGCAGGTGGGGTGCAAAGTGACACAAAACAAAAGAAGGTCATTTAAATTTTAGGAAGTTCAAAGCAGGATAAGGCTAATTTTCTCCACATCTGGAAGGGTGTGTTGTTTTCTGTCATTCCTGAATTTCAAGGGAAGAATTTCATTCTGTAAGAATGCCATTGGGGAAAAAAATTAGGTTAAGTTGGCTTTTTGTAAGTTAAGGTGACAGGTATTTAAAAATATACACAAAAGAGGAAATGTACTTAAAAATAATGAAAGGCCTATAACAGAACTTATATAGAAAGGGCAACTGGTTATTTAAAAAAAATTTAAACACAGGAAAAGAGGAAAAGACAATGATCTCATTGAATCATTAACCTCAATGATCTAGTCAAGTGAAAATCAATTTTTAAAAACTGTAAAACTGGCAAATATTTTCTCAGTAAGTAGTGAATGGCCTGAGGATGCATCTGCTGTTTCTCCCAGTGAGAGGAATAGCATGGCCCTCAGTTAAGGAACCCTTGACCACAATTTGCATTTTTAGCGATAGTTTAGGCAGGTCTTTGCAAAATAACTCGTTCAGCAAAAGCATAAATTTCTGTTTAGTCATCTGCATAGACAGAATAAATACCTACTTACTGGTATCGTATTCAAGGCATTTATTCAACAATATTTCAGAGGCAAATATATAAAATGCAATCCGCATCTCCAAATATCTCTCACCATTGTGGAATCCAAACCAGGAATGAGGTCTTTAAATGCCATTGGATTGCATTTGGTGTCATACTAATACTCATTAGTATTACTAATACTAATACTCATTTTCCCAAGTAGAATGCAACTGCCTTGCCCCCGTGTGTTGTCAGTCTTGAATCTCCAGCATGCAGGCGGAAAGAATGCCCTCATACTATTTTGCAACTTATCTGTCACATCCTATTTTAGAACATCCTATTCTTTAATCTGGATAATGGGGGGGAAAAGAAAGTATCAGGAGAATTGATTAACTTTTATTTTTGTTCTTTCTTGTTACAATATCTAAATTATGGAAATGCATTTACGAGAACATTTCCAGTTACTTCTCTTCAACTGACACATCAAAAAGCTGTTTTTACCCCCCTTGATTTTCATTAAGGTACAAATACTGGATAGACAAGAATTTCTAAATCACAAAGTAGGTCAAATGGGATGAAGGGAATTTGCTCTCATATCTCTACGTTCTTTCCTTTGTTTCCATTTTTTCTTCTTTCTCTTTTTAGGACACCAGGATGTCTAGGATGCTTTAACTACTCCTAGTTCTACATTTCTAGGCTCTCTCTTCAGACCTGCTGTCTTGACCCAAGTAATAGCTCCTTTCTGACCCTCTCTGCTGTTGAATCCAGCATTTCTTTTTCAGTCTTCTGTTGGTCTTTTGCTTCTCTAACAATACCTTCGATTTTTCTCTTCCATAGTGAACATTTTAGGCAGTGGGAGACATATTTTGCTCAAGAAGTCATCCCAGTGACCACTAAATTACACCATCCACCTTGGCTGCCTGTTCTGAGGGACAGGCTACGTTTATCTCCATGTGGCGGAGTAGTTCCTGCCATTCTTTATTTGGTTCTCTTTCCAAGTTAAACTTTTCAGTATCCACAATGGATCTGGCATGAAATCACTGGCATAATCCCCACTTTAGGAAGCCTTCATTCTCAATTGTAAAATGAAGTTGCTTCAAAATACTACCATAATTGGCAAATCAAATTCTCTCCAATAATTAAATGCACATGAAAAGCAAATGGTTGTTGACCTCTTTTGTGGGCGCCCACGATTGTGGATAATTTCCTGGGATAGTATTTGCCAAATGCAGGCAGCTTTGAGTCTTTTTTTTTAAACTGTGGATAATGGGTATTTGAGGAAAGCTTATTTAAATGGGACACATTAATATAGATTGGGGAGATAATAACACTGGAAAATGATGCATTCGGAGTATGGTGGACAGAGGCAGAAAACTTCTATCACTTTCTGCTTATGTACAGTGAGAAATAGTTACTAACAATTCCACTAATAAAGCCATAGACCAGGAAAACCAAGCTGAAGGCCGTGGCCATATTCATTTGCCAACCAATGCCCATTTGGCCAATAGCTGATGAAGCTCAGCAGCGCCATGGGGAACTTATTCAGGCTTATGCACAATTCTTCGTACAGATATTGCATTAGTAAAGCCAAAAATGCCATTTGGAATGAGCTTGCCTGGAGGATTTGCAAAGTCTACAATGGCTACATGGTCTACTTTATTTGAATTTTCTCAGTCCATTAGCCAATTATCCCAACTATTAGACCCCTGTTTGTAGAAGACTTTCCCTTTTCATGACAAAATTAATTTGACCATCCTTCCTGTTTGAGGGGGATGGTGAGGAGGGTTTGTAGTCACTGGATTTAGCCAAGGCCCAAACTGAACATTCTGAGCTTAAATGGTGACTGTTTTCATTGTCTACCTCTTAGGTAGACACAGCCAGCGTAGTAATGAAAACCACAGTTATGGGTATTTGAGTAGTGAAGATTACTAATAATATCAGCCTGTCCTATGTTTCTCTGGAAGGGATAGATGCCTAAATGGTTATTTTTCCAAGCAATAAATGGCTTTCCAACTGAAATACAATTGTTTTTCACTGACCAGCCAAGAAGTGTAAAAAGGAGAAAGGAATCTTTGGAAGAATGGAGTGCTGAGAAAAACAACTTCAATACTTTAGTATTTTGCCTAAGGCAGACTGTAACTGGCGGGGGTTGGGGGGTGGGAGATATCTGAGAGCACACAGGGGTGATTTCAGTCTTGAAATTGGAATAAATATGCAGACTAAGACCAAATGATGAACGATTTTTCAGAAGTGGAGGGAATTCTTTATTTACTACAAGTCCTTATTTTAATTTATCATATACTGACTTTAATACAGAATGTAGTATGTGTATAGGAATCTATTTACATTTAAAAATAAGCAAACCAGGTGATGTGGGAAACAAAGGCAAAAGAATAATTAAATTTGCTTATTACCTACAGCCCACTGAAAGGTCCTTGAAACAGGCAGAGTGACATTCCTCAAATCTTAATAGTTTGCTAAGGGCAAAAAGCAACCTTAGCCTGACCCCCAGGATCCTGTAAATCTACTTTAACATATACAAATTCCTTTGGAGACTTACTTTATCTCTACACCCCAAGGTATATGTTGGCAATCATCCCCCAAGTATATGGCCCACCAGTATAGATCTTAAAGGTCTCATGACTAAGGTTTTATTAGATGATAATAAATGACTTTTCCCACCAATAGCTAGCCCCCTCAAGGTCTTGGAAATCTTGCTTCCAGAATTCCTTAGAGACTTACTCTATCCCTAACCCTCTCCCAACTTGAAAGTATATAATGGCCACCTTCATGAACCCCAGTGCAGCCCTTTCTGCCCATAGGTCCTGTCCCCATGCTTTAATAAAACTACCATTTTGCCCCAAAGACATCTTAAGAATTCTTTCTTGGCTGTCGGCTCTGAACCCCAATTATCTTCACTACATCATTTGGCAGCCACAAAGGGATAGTCTTCTCCTCTGGATTGTGAGCTTTGGTGCAGATTTGGTGAGTACTTTCTCTTCTCTTCCTTTACTTTCATTTCAGGGGCTTTGCAAGGAGTATATTGTTTTATTGGAACACTTTCATGTCGATTACTCAGGCTACAGTCCTCTAACCCAAGGCTACTTTATGAGGCAGAGAAAGCTTGCCTTTTGGCTAGAAGTTAGTACCACAGCAGGAACAGTATTAGATCCAGAAGCTTGCTGCCATATTTTTTTTTTCCTGTTCTTATACAAAGCTGTCTGTCTTGGGCACAGGATGACCACCTAAGTCACCAAGCAGCTGCCAATCATAACACTCCCATGAGACCTCATTGGTCCCATATGATCCCCTTCACCTCCCTGGCCTAACTGCTTCTGACCACCAGACTCTGCTCCAAGCTGGCAGAAACCAGTACCTCAATTGAATTAAAAGTCAACCAGGGACATTTCCTGGAGAAGATGGCTGTAAAGACTACATGTGTTGAAATATCTCTTAGATCATGACGGACTTCTATCTTTACTGTTTTTCATCAGTGTCCTCTACTAACTCCTTAAGCTACAAAATTGGTAATTTCCCCTTGTAAAACTTTTCTAGTATTCTCTGTGAGTTAAAAATGGCAGGCAAGCTCAAATAAGGCACGACTCACAGGGCAGGGCAATAGCACGCCCTTTAAGGGCATGGGGTGCACAGTGTTATATTTCCTAAGCACCCATCTGTAGCCTAGGATGCAATGGAGAAGTGGGGGCAGACTAACATCCCTTCTACAGGGCCTTTAATGGCAGGAATGCCTTCATGGTAAGGCAGGATGGTGATCAATAGCGATTTTTGCTACAGGGATGCCTCCGATCGCTTTTGACACCTGGAATCTCTGACATATCCTGTGTGCGATGACACCCAGGAGTCAGGGGTGGGGATTTTTGGTAATGGACTTTCTCTACTTTTCTAGGAGTATGGCTTCAGTAGGCTTCTTCAGTCCCCAAGGACTCTCCCTGGGGATGCCTTTTAATCACTGGAAACAATTCAAATTGCAAACTTTAGGAAATGACTGATCTCCTCTAACACTGCATGGCCTCAGTGGGATCTGTCAGTTTGATCTCTGCTTCAGGAAACAGGGAAGAAAATGTTTGGTCAGTAACCAGATTAGTCAACTCCCTCCTGATATACTGGATGATAATGATCTCAATAGGCCTCCTCTCGATAGAACCCAGGTTGGAAGAAACACCGGTCATCTGAAATGAAGGGAACACGGACTCTCTCTCACTGTTCTTCCTCCTGATAGACGTGGGGACTTCTCCCTCATTTCCCATGTTAATGGTTATATTTGGAGCCAACTGTGGTTAGTCTACCTCGGGACTGGGACTTCAAGGAATATTCCCAAGCAGCTGACGACATTCCCTTTGTTCTGGGGATGTTCCCTGTCATCTCCAGCCTGACACGGACTGCATATTTCCACATTGGTGGAAACAAGCATGGCATCTGCTCACCTGTCTCAGCTGACAGGTTTAGAACCAGGAAACTTCTTCCTCTGCCACCAGGCAGCAATCTGCCTCCTGCCTCCCCCTGCTTCCCCTCCTGTTTTGCACCATCTTGGGTGTGATGCGGCCTGCATACATCACCCACTTCTGATTTCCCCACTGGTGGCCCAGGTAAAAATTTACAATTGACAACTTGATTGAGGTTTTTTTTTTTTTTTTTTTAAAGATGTTATTTATTTGAGAGAGAGTAAGCAAGAGAGAGAGCACCAGCGGGGACAGAGGCAGAGGAGAAGGAGAAGCAGACTTCCTGCTTCCAAGCCACCACAGGGCTTGATCCCAGGACTCTGAGATCATGACCTGAGCCAAGGCAGACACTTACCTGACTGTGTCACCCAGGTGCCCCCAAATTGATTGACTTTTAAGTGACCCCAGGTAAAACAGAATTCAGTATTTAAAGTCATTTAAGTTCATTGGTTTAATAAAAATAGACATGTTTTCAGGGTTATCAGCATTAAATATGAAGTTTTTATTCTATCTAGGTTTGTTGAAGGTCAAATAAACTTGTGTTACCTCTGTTGCAAATTGTTAGCAAAAAGATGACTTAAAATGATGGCTATTCTTGTCTGTCTCAAAGTTTTCATGAGGAATTGTTAAGATAGCTTTCAAAGTCTTTGGTAACCTGAAACTTTAAAGTTTGCTTGGATAATAAATGGGATTAAATTCTTTGGACATCTAGGTCTTTTCCAAGTAGGGTAAAGTGCTAAGGCATTGATTACTGGACAGAGGTTTGTGTTTTTTTATTTTCCTTTTGCAAATAAACTAAGGCTATTTGGGTCTCTTGGTAAACATGCTTTGTACTTCACTGATTCATAAATTTGCCATCTAAAGAGTTCTGGTGTAGTAGTTCACAATTGGTTACTATTTAGTCTTCACTGGTGACTAAGGTTTCTATGAGTAAAAGATTTTGCTAAATGTGATTAAGATGGATGGAAATAAGGGAAGCAAGTCTGTATCTTAGAAAGATCTAAGGAATGGAGATACATTTTTATTGAAGGTAAAAGAAAATAATTTTGTCCTAAATGAGACTGGTTGTTTGGAGAAAAGTGGGTTGGTACAAACTCTGAATACAAAGGAAAGTTGTAGAAGGTTTGTGAAGGGAAATCTTTTGAAAGATATTTTATGTATGGACAGAATGGGCTAAGTTTGAAAATGAATGGATTTTAAAAGTACACTGACATAAGATGGAAAGTCTGCTTTCTCTCTGGTAAAAAGACCAAGTTTTCGTGAATTGCTGTCATAAATATTTTACACAAACACATACACAATTAATTAAACTCGACTAATTCTAAGCCCAAATATATACACATCTTTAAAAAAGTTGTTTTTCTTCCATTGGAGTTTTGAAGAATTTTCCCCTCTTAAAAGTTAGAGATATGAAATTCTATATTAATAAACAAAACCCACAAAATTGCAATTTATTCTTCCTCTGCTTCAAAGTTAAAGAACTAATACTACTTTAAATATAAAGTAGTATTAGTTTGCTATTTTCTTCAAAGAGCTTTTTTTTTTTTTTTTTAAAGACCACCCAGTAGTTTGAACTAATTGAAGAGGCAATCTTCAGCTTACTTAAAAAGAAAGACTGCATGGGACACATTCCTGGCACTAGTTCTCTGTATATCTATTTGGATATAATGCAAAGGACAATCATGTTGAAAATGCATTGGTCTTTTCTTTTTACCCTTAAAAACTCAAAGCAGAGTTAAGAATCTCTGATACTTTTTTTCAGAGAAATTGTTTCATAATTTGAGGTTTAGAAATGCCAGGAATAAACGAGCCACCCAAGGAGATCATAAAAGCCAAAGTCACAGATGTAGAAACAGGTTTTCAGTAGTGTGATGAATCTGAGTTTGGGGAAAGTGCAAGATGTTATTCAAAGTAGAGTTATTTAGGCCGTGGAATTCTCATTAGCTGTTTGGTCATGAGAGAAACATCTGTAAATGGGAACTAAAAGGTTTTATGAAAAAATAGTGAGAGAACACGTTGGAACCTAGAATAAGAAAAATGTTGAATAATTTATATTTAGAGACAAGTTAATATTATTTTCTCAAGCACTATTGTAGCATTTTAGGGTTTTTAAATATGAGTTTTATGTATCTAAAGAGCCACATATCTTTTTTTAAAGACTTTTTTCCCCATTTTTCTCTCTTAAATGATGATATTTGTGTGCCTTTGATTATCTTGTCTCTGGGAAAATGTATCTGATATAATTTGGATGTTGGTAAAAAAGTTGAAAACTAAATCATTATTTGTTAGCTATTCAAGCATGTTAATGTGATTAATTACCAAATAAATTTTAACTTTAGTACTATCCTATCTAGTTTATTAAAGTAAGTCACATATTTTTATTATTACAAATTTCTATGTATATATGTATTAGTTTAGAAGAACTACAATAATGAAGAAGAGCAAAAATGTGAAAATAAAACCATATAGAATTTCTTCTTCTGATTAAGATGGAGTAAGAGGGACAAGATTTACCCTCTTGTCTAAAATAAGTAAAAGGAAAATGGACAAAACATCAAAAAAACAAAAACAAAAACAAAAACCCAGCACTCAAAGTATTGAGGTGAGCTGTGTGATTGTCTCATGTTATTGCCTAAAGGAAGTTTCTATGCTTCAGTGCAGGATAATGGAATCTACACCTATGCCATTGGAAAGCTTGAGTTGAGCAGATGGAGCCCAGTGTTCTAGAAATCCAAGGAAGCCAGAGATCACAGGTCAGAAGTATGGAGAGGAGAGAAGAGGAAAGAAGAGGTAAGAAGAAGGGAGGAAGGGAGGAGCGAGGAGAAGAGTGGCTCAAAGAAAGAATTTAAGTAATCTCTATACCCAACCCAGGGCTTAAACTCCAACCCCTAGATCAAGAGTCACAGTGCTCTACCGACTAAATCATCCAGGCACACTGAAAACTTTTTTGTTGTTAAAATTGATCAAAAAAGGAAAAAAGGGGCAGGAGAGGAAATGAAAAATGGAAGAAGCAAATAGAAAAATTAGCAAACTGATAGGTTCATAACCAATCACATCAATATTTATGTTAAGTGTAAATGACCCAAGAAAAACTATTAAAAGGCAGAGATTGTCTATTGAAAGAATTTAAAAGAGAGATTTAACCATATATTGCCTAAAAGGTACTCATTTAAATGAAAAAAACAAAATATATTAAAAATTAGAGTATGGAAAAGTTATATAACATGCTAATGCTGATAAAAAGGAACCTGGGGAAACTAAATTAAAATCAAACAAAGTAGCTTTCAGAACAAAAAGTATCAGCGAAGAAAAGAGGATAATCTTAAAATGATAACGTATTAAAATCATTAGTAAGATATTACTGTCTGAAAAATGTAGGCCCCTAATAAGAGTTTCAAAATACATGAAGATTTTAACCTGATACAACTGTAAGGAGAGATTAGAATATCTCTTTATCAAAAATTTATAGAATAAGTAGTTAGAAAAATCAGTAAATATGTAGAAGACTGGGACACCCTAAATCAATCTGATCTCATTGCTATGTATACAACATTCTTTCAAGAACAGCAGAATATACATTCCTTTCGGGTGTAGACCAGGCGTCTACCAGGATTCTACAAGGTATTACATTCTAGGCCATAAAATAATCCTTAGTGAATGTAGAAAGATCCAACTCATGTAAATATACTCTATGACCATAGCAGAATTAAGTTAGAAATCAATGGCAAATAATAGTTAGATACATAGATCAATAGAACAGGATAGAGAGCCCAGAAATAAACCTTAACTTTTACAGTTAATTAATCTACAACAAATGAGGCAAGAATATATAATGGAGAAAAGACATTCTTTTCAATTAAAGCTATTGGGAAAACTGGACAGCTACATGCAAAGAAAGGATAAAAGAAAGAAACAAACAAACTGGATCACTTTCTGACACTACACACAAAAATTTGAATAAATTCATTCAAAATGAATTAATGACCTGTTAGACCTGAAAACATAAAATTCCGAAAAGAGAGTATAGGCAGCAATCTCTTGGACATTGCCCTTAGCAACATATTTATGAATATATCTCCTCAGTGAAGGGAAACAATAGCAAAAACAAATTATTGGGACTGCATCAAAATTAAAAGCTTTTGCAGCAAAAGAAATCACCAACAAATTGAAAAGGTAACCTACTGAATGGGCAGAGATATTTGCAAATGATATGTCTGATAAGGGGTTAATATCTAAAACAAATAAAGAACTTCTACAATACAACACCAAAACCCCAAATCATATGATTAAAAAAATGGGAGATGATCTGAATAGACATTTTTCCAAAGGAGACATACAGGTGCTCAGCATCACACACCATCAGGGAAATGCAAACCAAAACCACATTGCGATACCACCTCAGGATGGCCAGTCTCAGAAAGACTAGAAATAAGTTTCCAGTCAGGATGACTAGTCAGGATGACCAGTCTCAGAAAGACCAGAAATAAGTTTCCCCAAGGATGTAGAGAAAAGGGAACCCTTGTGCACTGTTGGTGGTAAAGTAAATTGGTGCATCCACTATGGAAAATAGTATGGAGACTCCTCCAAAAGTTAAAAATAAAACCACTGTATGATCCAGTAATTCCAGTAGTGGGTATTTACCCAAAGAAAACAATAATACTAACTCAAAACGATGTATGTAGCACTATGTATTGCAGCATTATTTACAATAGACAAGTTATTTGTTGAATACCTATCCAAAGGTTTTAGCCAAATACAAATGCTCTTTTTATTTTTACTGAAATAAAACCAAATTATATGGTGTTTCAGAAAGTGATTTTTAAAATTGAATATATTATGGGCATCTTTCCATTTCATTAAATCTTCTTTTACATGGATGCCAAAATTTATGTGTATAAAATGTATATGCCAAAAATATTTTAAGCGATAACCTATTTTTGGATATTTAAGTGTATCTTTATTGTTTTTCTCATAAAACATTGCAATAACAGAACTATAAAACAATTTTTAGCAATCTAAACTTATTTTCTCGATTCTACAATGTGAGATTACTAAATTAAAGATATACATCTACAAAGTTGTACCATCATTACCACTATCTAATTCTGGAACATTTCATTACTCCTAAAAGGAACCTTATATCCACTGATGATCACTCTCCATTCTCTGACAACCACAAATCTATTTTCTGTCTGTATGAATTACCTATTCTAGACATTTCATATAAATGGAATAATATAGCAGGTGGTCCTTTTATGACTGGCTTCCTTCATTTAGCATCATGTTTTCAAGGTTCATCCATTCTGTAACATGTGTAAGTACTTCATTCTTTTTAATAATATTTTTCATGAATATATCACATTTTGCTTATCCATTTAGAAGTTGATAGATATTAAGGTTATTTTTTTTTACTTTTTGCCTCTGATGAATAATGCTGATGTGAACTAGTAGTGGAATGGCTCTTCATCCACTTTATGTTCCTACAAACAATGCATGAGGGTTCAACTTCTCCCTGTCCTCACCAGGACATGTTTTAATCAAACAAATTATTGTCTGTCTGGCATCTCATTTTGTTTTTGTTTTTAAAGATTTTATTTATTTATTTGAGAGACAGCATGTGCATAGGGGAGGGGTAGAGGAATTAGGGAGAGGAAGAGGGAGAGGAAGATGGAAAGAATCCCAAGCAGACTCCACACTGAGCCCTCTGGGACATGGAGTTTGACCCTGAGATCATGACCTGAGCTGAAACCAAGAGCTGGCTGCCCAACTGACTGAGACACCAGGTGCCCCTCATTTTGGTTTTTATTTGCATTTTCCCAGTGATTAATGACGTTGACCAACTTTTCATGTGTTTATTGCTCAGTTGTATATCTTCTTGGGAGAAATATCTATTCTAGTTCATTTCCCATTTTTTAATTAAGTTGTCTTTTTATTGTTGAGTGGTAAGTGTTCTTTATACATTCTAGATACTAGACACTTAATAGATATATGATTTGCAAAAAATTTTTCCAATGTACGTGTTGTCTTTTCATTTTCTTGACATTGTCCTTTGGAGCACAAAGATTTTAATTTTGATGAAGCCTAATTTATTTATTTTTTTCTTTGGTTGCTTTGCTTTTACTGTCATATCTCAAAAACTATTGCCTAATCCAAAGTCATGAATATCCATTCCTCTGTTGTTTTCTATGAATTTTAGCTCTTAAATTTAGGTATTTGATGGTTTGAGGTAGAGGTCCAATTTAATTCTTCTGTCTGTGGCTGTTTAGTTGTCCCAGCATCATTTGTTGAAAAGAGTATACTTTCTCCATTGAATTCTCTTGGCAGTCTTGTTTTAACTATGCTATTGATTTTTCAAAACTTTCTGCATATTAAGGTACTGCTCTTTTTGTCTTCAGTGCATATTGAAAACATTTGCCTTCATTTTGATTTTTAGTATTTTTTTATGAACAGAATTATAAACATTCATGTTAACTAAGTATTTTCCTCAATGATTTCTTTCTACCAGTATTGGACAAATATTTACTTACATGTCCCCCAGCAGTAGTTTATGAAAATAATATAAAAAGTCATCAACCTTTTATTATTTTATATGGTACTTTATATATATTTTCTTGGTGGATTCTCAAAACTACAAACACTGTGAGGCAAATACTATTAATCATTCTATTTTAAAATGGATAATGAAGCTCAAGACTTGTGTAATTTGCACAAGGCATGCAGCAGCTGGTACATAGTAAAATGTGAGTTGGGATTTAAATCCAGGTCTACCTGAATCCATAGTACAAGTTCCAAAATAACTGAAATAACTTAAATTTGAACTTCATCAGCATGGATATATAAGTTTCCCCAAAACTATTCTAACTTTTCTAATCCACGATGTTAAATTTTATTCAAGGATCAGAATCTTTTGATTAAATGAAAATACTTTAGTACAGAATATGGTATTTCAATTTTTAAAAACACATTAAATTAATTCCCATGTAATATGTTGGATAAGAAAAATCAAATTCACTGTTGTGTATAAATTATCATTAATGATTAAAAATTAGAATGGTAAGTCAATAAAATATAAACTTTGTCAGAATATATAAAATAAAGTTGAGGTTTTGAAATAGTTCAAGTAGTAAGTTATCAAGGCCCAGGACGCCTTTTTTTACTTCAAAGGGAAATCCTATGGGCTGTGTAGAAAGAACCATGAAGTAACTAAACAAATGTAAAACACTCAGTGTGATGTAGCTAACCATCAAGAAACTACTGAAAGAGTTTTTTGTTTGTTTTTGGGGTTGGGGGGTTTTGGGTAGAATTATTCCTCTCTTCTTATTTCCTTCCATCCTGCCCCTTAAAATAAGCTTCCGATCCCTGTTACACTTTTTATCTCAGTCAACAAGCAAAGGCTTTACAGCATCCAAACATAAAGATCTGGTCTTATAAATGAAGATATAGTTTGTTTTTAAGTCCCTTCCCATTTACCAGTTAGCAATTTGGTATTTAACCAGTTAGCAATCTGCCAAGAGCAGAGAATCTTGAAGGAGATTATTCTTTATCAAATGTGTCCAAAATATTTTAGGTGACTCTATATGATGATTACGGTCATTAGGGTAACATATGTAGAGCCTAGTCATGCTAAATGAGACTCCTCTGGTTGTCCTTAAGGAGCAAATCTATAGTTCAAATTGTAAATTATCAAGGTCCAGGATGCCTTTGTTTTACTTCAAGAGAAATCCTATGGGCTTCTCGTGTAGAAAGTTGCTCTGGTCCAGAACAGTCATCATTAATCAAAGGATTGTAAGCATTACACAGAGCACAATTGCAATTATCAAAATCTCAACTTCACTGGCAGTCAATACACTGTAAGACATTTTGTGTATGCTTAAATAATTTTCAATTGTGTATCAGGGCACAGATAGTCCATTCAAACTTGAATTTCCTATAGTGTTCACCCATGTACCAAAAATTTGGATTTGCAATTCATGATACATAAATGAAATGTGTAAACAAAGAAAGAACTGATTCTTGATATATTTAATAGGAAATCAGTCCTGTTCAATAATTTAGGATAATAGGCTTAATTAACATCCAGTTAAAATGTTGATAATAACAGGAGCATAATTCAATACACGTCTACTTTAACATTAAGAGCAGAACACCGGAATCCCTTCCGTTGGTAGGTTACAAACATACTTTATTTAAAACTATAGTTATTGAGGTGCCTGGGTGGCCTACTGACTTGGCATCTGACTCTTGATTTTGGCTCAGGTCATGATCTCAGGGTCTTGAGATAAAGTCCATGTAGGGCTCCACACTGGGGGTGAAGCCTGTCTAAGATTCTTTCTCCCTCCCCAACTGCCCTCCTCTCTCTCTTCTTCTCAAATTTTTTTTTTTAAATAAGAAAATAAAATAAAACCATACTGATCTACTGTTATACTGCATAGAGATGAGGAGTTTTAAAAATTGGGAACCTTGGCATTCTAGGTACTGCAGATGTCTCAACTTTGAATGACCTCCTCTCTTATCAGTTTGAAGTGGCAGTTGCTAGCCTAGAGCATGGAATAATTGGTATGTAGGAGTCATAGATTGTCTACTTCTTATCCATAGTATGGATATTTCCCTGCTGGTGCAGGCAAAGAGGAATGAGGGGAGGCACTGTTTTTTTTTGTTTTTGTTTTTGTTTTTGTTTTTGTTTTCCCACAGAATGTGTAATGCAAATGAAGATCACATTTTGCTTTATACCAATTATAGTAAATCAGTATTTTCCTTTTAAGTTTAGATCTCAAACTCTTTGAACTATTTTGGTTTACCTTTGGGCAATTAATACATTACCACTAATGGTAACTATTATACCAAGCTAGGTTTTAATTTTTGATATGGCCTAACATTTCACAGATGCACATATTTAAATGATGATGCATTGCTCTTCTCATTCTGCTATCTCAAGATTAATTTGAAATAGTAACAATATGTAATGAGATAAAGTCACAATAAAGGAGTGCAGATGATCAATGCCTTCTATTTTGAAAATAAAGGTTTTCAACTCTGCACTGACATTTATTTTCCATTTCTCTGGTACACCAGCTATTTGTTTAATAAAAGGAGACCTTTCCAGTGACAAGGACATTATCTTATTCATTTCTATAATTCTGTGAGCACTATCAATCAGGAGGTTTGCTTTCAAGTCATGTTAATATAAATTAGGTTTTTCCTTTTAGTCATAAGAGTTTCAAGACTCAAAGCCTATACATGAGCTGGAAAGCTAATGCCAGAGAGTAATTGCAATGTGACTTGGAAGCTAGAAGAAAGAAAACGATCTGCAGAGTTTGGAAAGATGTGCCCCAAATAACAAACTTTCATAGAACAAAACATACTATTTTGCATTTAGAAGTAAATTGCCCAAATATGATGTAGGAAGACAGTAAACTTATTCAAGGTAGCCTCACAGGACAGAACTAGAACAAATGGATGACAGTGAATGAAGTCCATTTTGCACAGCGTCAGGGAGAACTTTCTGGTAAGTCCTCTAATAGGGTGATGAGTTGCCCTGCAAAAGACAAAGCACTTTCTGCCACTGCAGGTGTTGAAGTAGATCAACGAGTTATAACACACATGGGATTCCTGCAGTGGGTGGAACATTGGAACAGATCAGGTCTCCTGGACTCTGATTCAAATCTAAACTGTGAGGTCAAAACTCTTATGAACATCAGGTGGATAAAATGATCTACTAACAAGGGGGCTCTAAATTAGTGTAAGACATATCAATGAATTACAGCATAAAAAAAGTGTGCTAAGGGGAATAACGATGGTGCAAAGAAAACACTAACGGTGGACCTCGCAAAAAGTGACTTATTTTGGTGAGCAGTACAATGCAAGGTTCTCCAGAGGAAGCGTTTTCTATAATGATCCTGGCAGGAGCCAGTAGTGCAGGTGGGAGGGATCAAATGTAAGGGATGCCACAAATGAGCAAAAAATTAGAGTAGAACTGTGTAAATGTTTGGAAGAGACAAGTGATATTCTGAAGACTTTAATTATCATCATCTTTGTGATATATTTGCATTTACTTTACTTACCAAGACCTGAATTTTGGTGCCTCAAAGAGTCATGACATTGTAAAAATCCTGTATAAATCATAAACTTTGCAATCATCACATTGATTTCTTCTTTGTAGTTTAAAATGACATTCGATAGTGATAAATTACAAAGTTAGGAAGCTTCTTCCCTCACAAGGAAAATAAAATAAAATAAAAGTAATGTTTAAAGTCCCATACTTAGTTTGAGTTTGCTCACAAGATTCACTGGGCCTGTGCTTTAGTTCAAGTAACTGTAAAATGCATGTGGCCATTTGTTTTTAACATCACTCTATTTATTGAGGTCCATCTTTCAGTTATTCTCTCGAGAATTTTTTCTGGGTAACTGATATCTGCACTGTCCACTTCTTCAACAGCGGGGCATCCCAGATAATGAAAATAAATACATCGAGAACATTAGATAGTGATACAGATGGCTCTGAACCTCCCAAACTGTTGTCCAGAATTTTCCCTAGACAGCAGTAGGACCACACAACATCTGAAAACCGAGCGCAGGAACTGAGCCAGCACTAAAATGTGTCAATCCAGCTCCTTCTGGGAACCAGGGACACTGACATCCCTGAGGGCTGGAAGACTGGGCTCTCTCAGAGAAAGTAGGCCAACCAGATAAGAGCTACCCAGAATACGGTCCGGCTCACCTGCTGACTTGGGGCATTTTCTCATGTGGAAGGAAAAGCAAAATTTCGAGCTGGCTAATTTTGCTATCTGTTCGTCTACCTGAAGACCTTTGTTTCCAGAAGCTCTTAGTAGTCTCTCTTTGCTTTCATCAGCAGTTTTTCTGTGCCATGCCTGGGTGTAGGTATTTTCTTTTTATTTTGGCATTTACCCTGTTGTGGCTTTGTAGTGTTTGAAGCTGTGACCTGGACAGTCACAAGCTATTATTTCTAAAAAATTGCTTCTGCCCCATTTGCAGTTTCTCCTTCTGAGATTCTGATGTCCATATCCCATAGATCTTTTACCCCCTCTCCCCGTGCACCCTGCACCCCGCACCTCAGTACCTTCCTCCCTTTTTCTCTTAGGTTTCACTCTGATTTTTCTTGTTGCTGTTGTTGTTGCTTTTCAGACCTATTTTCCATTTACTAATGATCTCTTCAAGTGTCTTGACTTTTTATAAACTCATGTATCGAGTTCTTAGTTTTAGTTATTACAGTTTCTTACCTTTAGAATTTCCATTTGAATCCTTTTTTTTTTTTTTTTTTTGGTAGTTTCCAGTTCTTTGGTAAAATTCTCTTAGAGTCTAATTTCTTAAACATATTACTCCCATGAAATCTGTATCTGGTAACTCTGATACTTAGATCTCCTACTGATCTGTTTCTATTTTGTTTCATTATCTTGATTTGTTTTTGTTTTTGTTTTTTTTGTTCGTTTGTGTGTTTCTTTGGGTCCTTTGGTCCTGTCAGCTGGTATGCTGGCTAATTTTAGTTGAGGAGAGTGAAGCTGGAAAGGTAAGCTGCAGCTGGTCACTGAGAACCTTGAAAATGAAATTAAATAATTTGGACTTAATTTTCACAGCAATAGAAAGGTGTTGCAGGGCTTAAGAAGGCAACCGTTTTCAGATTTGTACTTGAGAAGCATTACTCTAGCCTCAATGTGGGGAATGCATTAGAATGCAGGGAGTGGGAGAAACCAGTAGGTAACATCTGCAGGAATTTGGGCAAGACAGGATGCTCATAGATGCCAAGAGAAATAGAAAAGAATATATACATTTAAGAGATACATATGGGATACAATCAATCAACACAGTGACTCCTGTCTTTCATATTTTGGAAAGAGTGGAGAAAAATGGTATCATTTACCACACTAGATGAAATTGGGAGCAGTTCAAGTTCAGGAGAAAGAGAACATATTGAGAACAAATCATTGGTGACCCCAATGAGCAGCGTTCCATTGGAGTAGTTGAGTTGAGGGAGAAAGCACATTGCCGTGAGTTGAGGAGTGGATGGGGTGAAGAGGTAGAGAGTGAGCACAGGTAATTCATGAAGTTTGGCTCTGATGGGAAGGAGAAAGACTGACAGATTGTATGTGAAACTAGGGAGAGTTATATATCTTTAAGACAAAAGACTCTGACCATGATTAAATACCATTAGGAAGAAATAACCAGAGCGGGAGAGGCTGAAGATATGAGAGAAAAAGCTTTATTAGTCCTTCTCAGGACTATCCCTGAGAAGACTCTGGAGGACATGGCACCTGAAGCTCAGGCGTGCAGTGTCGGCCTTAGACTCTCAGAGCTAAAGGATACTTTTTTCTCCTAATAGGAAAAAAAAAAGAAAATATGGGGGTGCTGGTGGTCAAGGACTCATTTTGGTGGCAGGATGGTGACTGAATTCTTTGTAAGTGGCTTCTGTTTTCAGTATGAGATAGGGAGGCTTGGACATCTGCTACAGGGGACTCAAGAAACTAAAAACTTTTAAGAATTTGGGTAGAACTGCCACACAGCACCAAAGATCTAGCTGCAGTCAGATATGATGAATTTATACAGTGGCCCCATTCTGCAGGGTGTTACGAGTTGTTCCTTGCAGTTCCCAGCAATTGAGAGCAAGTGTGGAAGAAGTAGTGGGGCAGTTAGGTTTTCCTGAAAAAGGATTTTTGGCTGGTGGGATGGCTGGTGGGGCTCTCTGCAGAAAACAGGACAAAGAGTGAGAACATTGGCAAGCTGATGGACCCTGGAGGAGAAAGTAAAATAAAAGGTAGAAGGATGAGAGGTAGAAGGATGAGAGGACATCAGGGACGGAGGTTCCAGGTCATTTTTTTTAAGATTTTATTTATTTATTCATGAGACACACACACAGAGAGAGAGAGAGAGAGAGAGAGAGAGAGAGGCAGAGACACAGGCAGAGGGAGAAGCAGGCTCCATGCAGGGAGCCCAATTGGAACTCGATCCCAGGACTCCAGAATCATGCCCTGGGTGGAAGGCAGGGGCCAAACTGCTGAGCTACCCAGGGATCCCCAGGTCATTTTTTTTTAAAGATTTTATTTATTTCTTCATGAGAGACACACAGAAAGAGGCAGAGACACAGGCAGAGAGAGAAGCAGGCTCCCTGAGGGGGAGCCCAATGCAGGACACGATCCCAGGACCCCGGGATCACACCCTGAGCCAAAGGCAGATGCTCAACCACTGAGCCACCCAGGTGCCTGTTTCCAGGTCATTTTGATGGTCATTTGATGGACTCCATAAGTCCAAGTATTCTAGTTTGGATGACTGGGATTATGATGATTTTTAACTTATATAAGACAACCAGTTTGCTTAAGAGAGTCTTGGTTTATACCACTTTGCTGGAATAATTAGTAGGGTGTCCCATTTAACTTTCAAAGTGTTCTGGTTTAGCTAATAAATTATATGGCCTTGGTATCTATATGGAGATGGCATGGACCAGGCTTGATAGAAGAAAGATGATGAGTTCAACTGTGGACATGTTAAGTTCGAGTAGTTTATGGGAAATTCAGGTTGAAAGGTCAAGTAAACTTAACAGACACATGCAGATACAACCTAAATTCAGTCATAAAACATAAAACAGTACCAAATGACTTATAATTTACCATCTTAGGAATCATTTACTAATTTGCAGACAATACATTAAACTTCTAGAAAATGTTCACATTAAATACTCAAGAGCCCTTTCTAAGTATAAATTATATGGCCATTCTTTGATAGAATGAAAAATATTAATCACCTGAGGAATAATTTTAACATTGAGCAAATGGTCAATCTGGGAAAACATGTCAATGGACTGGTTAAGTTGAATCATACCTCAAAACATCACAAGGTGGCAGCACAACTACAATACGACATAATTAAGGGAAAAGCTTCCTTTCAGATATTTCTGCAGTCAGAATATTTGGGAATTTATACCCATTGTACATGTATGCATGAATATAGGCTTTTTTAATTTAAAAATAATTGCTTCTTTTTTATTATTGCCCACTTGAAAAAGTGAAAATTAAAAAGTTTTATTTTTTAACATGTACGTTATTTTAAAACATTTTAGATAGACTAAAACACAGGATCACTAATATACATTTACGGCATTCCTAATATGGTCATTAGTGTATAGGTGATATATATATATAAAACACCATAGTTACAAATGTTTTGTAAATTGCATCGATTGGTGTATTGTAGATAGTTTTATTTCGATTATCTTTTTAATACATTTAACTAGTGAAGATGGATTCAGTAACTTCATTTGTTGACTTTTTGAAGGCGAATATTCAGAAGTCTCATGGAGAAATTCTTGTTTGCCATATTCTAGTAAAAGTAATTTTAGTGTAGGCTAGGGTTATCCAGCTTAGCCAATAAAAATTACAGGACACCCAGCTAAACTTCGGGTGAATAACAAATAATCTCATTAGCGTAAGTATGTACCATGAAGTATCTGAGATATACTTGTAGTAAATATTATTCAATTATCCTTTGGATTTTATATGGCAATCATAGTATGGAGGGTAGAGAGGAGAACTGGGGAGAAAAAGGAAGTTGCTGGGAAAACCAGAGAAACCCAGGATTTTGGACTCCAAATCTGCTCTAAGGTTTAGAGGTCTTCAAGATCAAGGCACTTGGAAAAGAATTATAAGTGGACCTGAACTAGGCTGCATTCTGTGGCGAACTCATTTGTATGCTAAGCTAAACAACGTGGGCTCAGGTTAATCAAGTACTCTGGTGAATTACCATCTACACCACACATTGATTACTGATTTTTAAACAACAAAATGCAACAACATATATTTAAAGCTGGCTTGGTATTGGACAAAATTGAATAAATAACTACAATTCAGACATTTTGGGGTCTTACCCAGGTTCAGAGTTATCATTATGAAAATCTGTCATTAGAGTATCAAGGCTCGGAAATGCCACTTTAATTTCATTTAATTCAACAAACATGTCTGGCACCTTCTATATGCAGAGGACTACGACTGCGATAGAAAGATTAATAACACACTGGTGTTATCCAACTCAGTGGACATTTATAGTTGATAAAATAAAAGTAAAGATCAAGTACAAACAATGGCAAAACTCATTTTTATCGATTTTTTTTCCTGGATTTCAGTTCATGGTCAGCTGTTTTCCCCTTTGTTCTTTCCTGGGATGATTTCCCTCTTCCATATGATTTTCAACAACCATTTTAATAGCAAAGACTTCCGAATGTCTCTTTTTATCCACGACTTCTCCCCTGTGCTGAAGATTATATGCATTCAACTCACATGGGTCCTTGACTGTCCCATCGGTCCTTCCTAAATTAGATTCACTATATTTACCCAGAAACTTTTATTTTTCCTTCATTTCAGTCTTAGAGTCACATCTCTCTTTGTGTTATTGTCTATCCTTGAAACACTCACACTATTCTTGACTTCTCTCTTTCATCCAATAAATGTGTCCTTATTAGATGATGCCTACAGTGTTCCAAGCCTCTCTCAAGTCATGTCCAGCCTCTAGTCTTCTTTTCCTTAAACGTAAAGATTTATTGAAATTATCAATTCTATTTACATTATTCATTTTTTTCACCAATTATTATTATTTAAGTCTGGGAAGATTTCATGCATTTAGCAACACTGAAAAATCAGAAGACTAAACAGGAAACAAAGGCTGAGTGAGGGAATGGCCTGAGGTTGGAAAGTGTTCAGACATCTGGAATATAGGCACTGGGGATAAAAGGCCAGGAGACCCAGAAAGCCCCACATTCTACCCTGTACTGGGCACTGACAACAACAGTAAGCATTTGTAGGGCACCAACTGAGTGTCTAGCATCTTGATATCCTTGCTAGGTGAATAATGCAGACCCATGATCCTTCTCCTCCTGGTACCAGGAAAGAAGCGGAAGGAAAGTATCTAAATCTGGGTTATCAGTCCTGGCAATTTGAAAGGTGGTGAGAACATCTTTATATAAGAACAGATCAGTATCTTACTGGAGTACTAGACTGTGGTGGTACAATCAAGGGGATGTAATCAATGAGAACATAAATCTGAAACTACTAATAAAATGTGGCTATCATTATACCGTTAATTAAGCATAAAATGGGAAGGAATTTACATAAAGGACTCTGATTAGCATTCCTTGTATAAAGGCAAGGCAAAGCTTCACTTTTTGCCCCTGCAGTTACTTTACCAGAACCTATAATCAATATCAATGTCAAAATTGCTCTATAACTAATTGTAGTGAACTATCTGAGCATTTATTTTAAAAGATGTTGACTTTGACTCATATTTGCAACATGATGGCTCATTCCTACACTTGCCCTATGCAGATGTCATCTTCTTCCCTCAGCCTCTTCATGTAGAGGAGTCCTTGGACTAAATATGTGCATTTCTGTTGCTTCCTCCCTCTAGACCTGGACATTGAGGGTGGCCTAAGGGATCAAACGGTAGGACCTAAGGAGCTCTGGGCGTTACACCTGTCCAGGGGCAGCAACCCAAGCATGGCAACGAAGGGCTGAGAGGACTGAGAGCAAGTTTTGGCAAAGTAAATGGATGAGTTCAAAAGGATGGGCTTTGGATGCCCCTCCTGGTGGGAGGGAGGAAACTTGGTTCAGGCAAAAGCTCCGGGAGAGGGTGAAAGGACAGGTTGATCAGGCTCAGCTGAAAGGAGCCACTCATTAATAGGACCCAAGGTCCTTTGAGTTTCTAGAAATGAGCCTCGAGGGAGTCCTTCCAGCCTCACATATGGAGTGGGGTAACTGAGAGATTGAAGACCTTGGAGGACTCAATCAGCTTAATTACACCCTTTGGTGGAAGGATAGGAAGGCCCCCAAATGTTTGAAATTCTTTTTACAGAAAACAAAACATTTACTTTAGAGACATAAAAGGCTTGAAATGTAAATGCATGAGTGAAACTCATTCACACTGAAGTGTAATCAGTCAGTCAAGAAATCAATAAACCAGAGAAGTATCAGATCCTCCAGGGTGGGGGGTAGAGCGCAGGAGCCTCACTTTATGAGATAGAGGCAGGGTGGAAGGTTTGAATAAAGGCAAAGCAAAGAGCCCCAGGAGACTATGAAGGCAAACTTCACCTACGTGGCAAATTTGACTAGTGATTCACGATGTGCATCCATCTGTCTTCTCCATCAGCTTGTGAACTCCTTGAGCCAATTACTC
This sequence comes from Canis lupus dingo, assembly GCF_003254725.2. NCBI lineage: Eukaryota > Metazoa > Chordata > Mammalia > Carnivora > Canidae > Canis > Canis lupus. The sequence goes on along the minus strand of NC_064245.1, from coordinate 23,917,718 downwards.
TGCAACACCTAGCATGGTGCCTGGTGCAAATGGTAGGCACTAAATCATTCTGTGTTCAATCTGAATTTTAGATGCAAACTGGCAGACAGCAACTGTGTGCAAATGAATTTTTGCTTTTCCTGTCCATCCAAGCAGACAGATTATTGGAAGCCTCACCCTCCTGGAGTTCTGCAGTGTCAGAGCTGCCCTCCCAGGCCCATCTGTGCCCACACAACCAAAACCCAAAGCTCTTATCCACTCAGCTAGAGACCAAACAAGGAAAATGATTTTAAAGATGCATGCTCAAAATTCTCTTAATACAGAAACCAGGAGGCTAGAACTTTTTGTGTGTTTCTGTTACTCTGTGTACCTCAGGGTCTTGCAGCATTTTACATTCATATCAATCAACTTCGACTTTCTGATTTTTTCTTTTTTAATTTTATTTATTCATTCGTTTGACACAGAGAGCCCTCTGTCAAGCAGGGGAGCAGCGGAGGAAAAGGGAGACGCAGGCTCCCCGCTGAGCAGAGAGCCTGACCCAGGGATCCATCTCAGGACCCGGGGATCATGACCTGAGTCAAAGGCAGATGCTCAACCCACTGAGTCACCCAGGAGCCCTGACTTTATGATTTTTTTAGAATGAATTTTCATGGCATAAAGTGAGGGTCCCAGCACATTGTGCTAGTGCTAGCGTGGTGCCTGGCAAATAGCAAGTATTTAATTTTTTGTTGAATGAGCAGATGAATGCATGAATGATCAAGAGAGGTGATCCCCAATTCAAAATAAGAGAGCCAACAAGAGAAAAATTCACACAGTATAAGTGGAGGAGACTGATCCAAGATACTATTTATGAAACTTTACGGTAAGTTTGGGAAAATCCAGATTTACCATAAAAATAATTTGAATTTTTTCTTAATTTCGTTGGATTTTATTTAATACAGTAAATGTAACTGGAGTATAGTAATTGGAGTTTAGTAACAAATCAAATGATTTGTGTTCTCTTTGGGTTAAGCAAGGTTGAAGAAAAGGGAAATTTCTGTTGCCCTTACAAGTCTGAGAACCGGTCCCTGAACTGTAGTTGGTTTTCTGTGACTTTTATTTTGTGAGTTTGTTTTGTTTGTTTTTGTCTTGCCTTGTTTTGCAAATAGCCTCCTGGCTTCTGGCAATCCCCCCACCTCAGGTGTTCCTCTCACCCCCCTGTTACACTGTAAAACAATGAATATGGGCTCACAATAGTCCAGCTCCCTTTGCTATTTTCAACAAATCCTGGCTCTCTCTGACTGTGGCTAAGAACTCTTCACCTCCAGGTCTCCACCACCGGGAGAAGCCAACCTGTGCACCTACTATGTACAACATAACCGAGAACCCACTTAGCAACAGACCATTTCAGAGAGCTTGGCTGGTTCTCTCACAAACTTGTTCTTGTCTGGTATCATTGAGCCATCTGAAATCATTAATGACAAATTTCTAATCCACGTCTGAAGTCCTGCTTTTTCAAGGCCTCTGGCTTTTAGGTACTCCAACTACAAGTATGGGATTCATTCTAAATCACGAGGATGGTCAGATGAAACTGTTAACAGAATGGTTTGTTTCTGGTGGATAACAACTTATTGGAAATAAGAATTAAGATAATATGTTTTATTTTACATGATTGATAGTGTTTCCAGCCACCACCTCTGTTCAACTCAGGCTATAATTTTGTGGCATTAATGAAAAAGGACTTAATGAGAGGCTCTCCATGTCTCGCAGTGTAGGTCTTACTGCCATACACAAAACCCAAGTCCCCTAAGTAGTAGGAAGCTTCCATTCCACACCAGCAGGCCTAACTCAATTTGTGGAGCTCTAGAGCTCACTCAGCAAGTAACGAATTAATCTTTTTTTTTTCTGACCTAGGCATTTTACCTTCTAATATGAATTTCAGAACTTGTCTTGATTAATGCTGATGTGCTGAACACTGTTGCCATTAAGTCATAGATCTTGCAAAAAGCCACTCAGAATAATAATTCACATACTTCCTGGAGAAAAGTTTTTCAAAATTCTCAAAGTAATATTCTGATGGATTAATCCATGACATCCTGACACTTCTTTCAAACAGTGGCTTTCCTTGGAATAGTTGTTTCCTAGGATTTTTTTTTCCTGTTATGTCATTTTAATAAAAGCAGTGTTCCTGCTTCAAAACTGCATTATGAATGACATTTATTGAAGAAGCTGTTATACCTGCTAATTATTAGTGTTTGAGGGCAATACTCTGTGCAATATACCTCTAGGGCCCCCAGACAAATTTTGCTACTATCCTTTCACATTTAGTAAAAAAAATATCTAGAGAATATGTAATATGTGCTGGTATCTGTGTAACAGCCTCCCTTTTAAGCTAGTAACTATTTCCCCATTTAAACTCGACAACACTGAACTTTACAGAAATGTATTTCCATTTGAGAAACAGTGGTTCAAGATTCAAAGTCTCCCCATCCTTTCTTGAGCTAGGTCATGACATCACTGTAAAAAAAAAAAACACATCCTCTATTAGAAGCGAGTTACGGTTATTAAACTATATCCTCATGGAGGTAGAAAGTTGATGGTAAATTACCCAGTAAAGAGTAAACTGATTTTAAATGCAACTACCAGGAATTGAATCAACAGTTAAGTGGTGCCTTGATTTTTAAATTATATAAAAGTCACTGCTGTATTTTCTTTTTCTTTTCTTCCTTTCTTTTCTTTTCTTTTCTTTTCTTTTCTTTTCTTTTCTTTCTTTTCTTTCTTTCTTTTCTTTTCCTTTTTTCTTTTCTTTCCTTTTCTCTTCTTTTCTTTTCTTTTTTCTTTCTTTCCTTTCTTTTTCCTCTCCTCTCCTCTCCTCTCCTCTCCTCTCCTCTCCTCTCCTCTCCTCTCCTCTCCTCTCCTCTCCTCTCCTCTCCTCTTCTCCTTTTTTTCTTTTCTCTTTTTTCTCGCTGTATTTCTACTGTGAGCACCTACCCCGACACCTGGCACACTGTTAGTGTTCAACTTCAGCAGAAGTCTCAAGTTTTTAGAGAGGCTGGTGCAAAAGCCTTCTTTGACTCAACCACTAGGTGGCACCCAGGGACCGTACTTGACACGCGGACCCAGCCCAGACCCTACCTTTCTCGGTGTAAAGAGCTGCATTATTAATTTATGCCATCTCGGCCACTCTACACCTAATATTTGTTTAACCAGCTGTTTCCTCTAATTCTCCTTAAACACTATTGATTAAAATCCTAAGTATGTTCAGGTTTCATCCCTCCCCATTTTCCTCCAACAATATTTTGTTACTTTTAAATAACAAAGTACATTTAACTAACACAGACCAAGTATCACGGTTACTAACAGTGAATCCAGGATGTTGGAAAGTTAATGAAAGGCAACAGAAGACTGTGATTGTAAAAATCATTTGCAAATTTGCAGTGCATTTTGTTGGAATTTTAATTGGTGGAATACCATTTTTCTTAAAAAAAAAAAAGTAGTCTGGAAAATAAAATATGCATGGGAAACAAGTAAAAGGAAATGAAAAGAAAACCAGCACCAGTGTTTTCTGGAAAAGGGAATTATTTTCTGAAAGGGATTCGTGTTCCTTTTTCCAGAAACGAAGGACAGTGCTACCTTAAGATTTAAAGACTTCTTCCACTCTTCAGAAAATACCAGTGTTCTACAGCGCAGATGTTAAAAAGCAGGACTTTGGTAAACCATCTACTCATAAAGTATCTTTCTGCGAATACTGCCAAAAGTATTTATCCTGGATGTGTTACTTGCTCCCAAAGGAAGGAAGGGGAAGTGAAACCACTAGGGATATAATGAATTGATTCTTCTCTGTGAAAGTCTCTTCAGCACTTCTAAATTACAGTGTCAGTCATTCCTCTGAGAGACAGGGCCTGCTGACAATAAATAAGTGGTTCACTTTATAAGAACATGATGGTCTCCGCTGTCTTATTTCTCATAGAAAGCCCAGATCCGCAGGACACTTCTGGAATATTGGCCTCTGGGTACATTCTCCCCTGGAGCCCGGTGATCTTTTGAGGCTGTTGGTTTTCTCTGGCTCATTTAATTAAGTTTAAGGAAAATGACTGCTACTTATCTAGTTTTTCCATTTTAAAAGCCATTTCCAACTTTGTGAAGAGGTTACCAGAAATGTAACATCATTGTCTCAGCTTAAACAATTAAATTATTGAGAACGGACAGCCCCTAAATGACTAAAGACTCGTGAATGCTCAATAGACCTCTGGCATGCATTCTGTTTTCCTGAATGGAATCGAAAACTTCTTTAGTAGTGGAAATAAATAGAACTGAAGTTAAACACAGATGTAAGAATTAAAAGTTACCCAAAGAGAACTACTAGGATGTATTTTTGGTAGAACAGTATTCCCATTTTATGATCCCATTAAAATATCGAGGTCTTGGAAGTATGTATAAAATTACCGCGAATTTAGTACACTGAAATGATCAAATAGAATGATTACCAGAAACTACATTTGTAATGAATAGATACTACATTTCACTTAGGAATTAATTCACAGGCTTTATTTCTTAAGAACCGTTAGCTTCCAGAAGCCAGCCAGAATGTTTGATTTTATGACATCACGCTGGAACATGTACAGGAACACTTTCCATCCTAAAAATTCCCAAATGTACCGGTCACTCTGTGTATTTTTCCAGTGATAAATGAAAATAAAATAACTTATTTTCAAAATAATAAGCCATCTCATTTTGAACACAACAGTCAAATTCAGTGGAAGAAAACAACTTCATTTGAGTCCAAATGCTCAGATCTGCTTAGAGTGGTCAACAGTGTGAACACGTAAATTAATCCTTTAAGCAACTTTTAACAGTAATCTTAACAACTGCGACTATAAAATATTTTTCATTACCTTAAAATTAATTATCCATCAACATCATTCAGTGTATGAAACACATCATAATTCTATGATCTTAATTTCACAATTAACTGGCGGAGCTGGGACCAAACTTGGTAACATCTTCAAGACTATCAATCTCACAGGCATTACCTATGATTACAGCGACTTTCTTTTCCACACAAACCTATATATTCCCGAGAATAAAACTCATAAATCTGGAATGGACATTCCCATTTCTCAGCATTTCCTTCAACGTATACAATCTTTTTTTTTTCCATCTCAGGTGCTATAAAAATACTTGTTGAAATACAGATGGAAAAGCCACCACTTGGAAACCACGCGCCTACCAGATTTACAGCAGCACTAGCAAAAGCCAGGCTACTAGGGTTAATCCTTACCCCAATCTAGTATTTTATCTGACAATATGACTCTTAAAAAAAAAAAAAAAAAGTTGAGATGTCTTGTTAAACTCAGAGGAAAATTAAAGAAAATAAGAAAATGTGTTTTCATGTATAGATATATACATCATAATATGTATGAGATCTTAAAGGCCCTAAGGTTTGAGAGGAAGAGTGAAAAATGTAGGGAAGTTTTACCTTGTCCTGAAATCCAGAAGTTCAGATGCTCTCAAGTGCTGCTGAGGTTGGAGCCTGGAGATCAAGTGAAGCGAGCGCTCTCTCTCCTCACCTTAAGTTTGTCTCTGGGCAAGTGTGTGTGTGTGTGCGTGTGTGAGTGTGTGTGAGTGTGTGTGCAGAATGTCTCTTTGTGGCGCTGGATGGCAGAGGTCCTGGTCCTGGGAAGAAGGAGGCACTTTCTCACCAAGAGCAGAAGAAAAGCAAAGCGTCACCAGGAAAGTTCTCCTCCCAGATCCCCTAATTACAGCCCAACGTGCACTTCATGCAAACTTCAGGGAGGAAGGGAGGGGCCGCTCTGTGCCCAGATCTGGGGAAACAGCGGCTCCTCAGATGACTCCCCCAATGCGCAGGGCGCGGGCATCCGTCCGGGGCGCGGGGAGCAGGAGCCGGGCCCTGCGCCCTCGCCCTCGCCCTCGCCCTCGCTCCCGGGCGGGACGGTCGCCTGCTAGCCTCTGCCGGGGAAGGTCCAAAGGTGGGAGATGTCCTAGCTTCCCCGGGTCCCTCCCCCAGTCGACCCAGGGTGACTGGGGGGAGAGGCAATTGGGGCAAAGCTCCCTGAGCTGGAGGCGCCCTTCCACCCACCTTGCGAGGCGTGTGCTTTCTTGTGTACTGGACCCGGTGCCGGGATTGGGTTTGAATCTGCGCTGCTGTTGTGTCCCAGGGTGCGGAGCCCCAAGACCCTGGAGTTATTTATAGAGCGAGGAATGCGCGGGGCAGCCGAGGTGGGTGGGGTTGGCTTCTGGATCCCGACCCGGGATGAGAACCAGATGGGCGCGGGGCGCACACACACGCACACGCATGCACACGCATGCACACACGCATGCACACGCGCACGCATGCACACGCACGCGCGCACACATGCACACGCGCGCGCACACACACATGCACACACGCACACACATGCACACGCGCGCGCACACACACATGCACACACGCACACACACGCACACGAAAATAACCCCCGGGGAGATGCTGGGACGCGCGGGAAAACGCCTCCTGAACAAACAGACGTGTATTTATAACTCCTGGGAGAGTATACGGGCCCATTGATTCCCGCCTTGAGTAACCAAGGGTTTTGGAGAGGAAACGGCTTCATATTTCAATAACAGAGCCACCTTTGATGGAGCCCAGGAGGGGAAAAAAGAAACACACCGCAGGAAGCGAACGGCTGTTGGGGCGGCCGGGAGGGAGCGGGGCCGGCCCGGGGCGAGGACAAGCAAACAAGCCCCGGGGCGCCGAGCCAGGAGGAGGCGAGCGCGGGCTGGGCGGCCTGGGAGCCGGGGTGCCGGGCGCCGGGGGCGCGGGGCGCTGGGCGGCGTCCAGGGGCTCGCGGCAGCGCTCCCGTGGGCCCCCGAGGCCTGGGGGTCGCGGTGGGGGGCAGGCGGGACTGCGGGCTCCGCGGGGGCGCTGCTGGGGCGGGGGGACCCCGGGACAGGGGAGGCCCCGGGGCAGGGGAGCCCCCGGAGCAGGGGGCTGATGGGCTGGGGCAGGGGGACCCCGGGGCAAGGAGCTGATGGGCTGGGGCAGGGGGACCCCGGGTCAGGGGGCTAATGGGATGGGCTGGGGCAGGGGGGCCCCGGGGCAGGGGGCTGATGGGCTGGGGCAGGGGGACCCCGGGTCGGGGAGCTGATGGGCTGGGGCAGTGGGACCCCGGGGCAAGGAGCTGATGGGCTGGGGCTGGGGGGCCCCGGGGCAGGGGGCTGATGGGCTGGGGCAGGGGGACCCCGGGTCAGGGGGCTAATGGGATGGGCTGGGGCAGGGGGGCCCCGGGGCAGGGGGCTGATGGGCTGGGGCGGGGGGACCCCGAGTCAGGGGGCTGATGGGCTGGGGCAGTGGGACCCCGGGGCAGGGGGCTGATGGGCTGGGGCAGGGGGACCCCGGGTCAGGGGGCTAATGGGATGGGCTGGGGCAGGGGGGCCCCGGGGCAGGGGGCTGATGGGCAGAGCGGGGACTGATGGGCTGCGGCAGGGGACCCCCGGGGCAGGGGGCTGACGGGCTGGGGCAGGGGTCCCCCGGGGCGGGGGCTGATGGGCTGGGGCGGGTCCCCCGGGGCGGGGGCTGATGCGCAGAGCGGGGACCGCGGGCGGGCGAGCGGGTGAGCAGTGGCGTCAGGGGAGCGGAGGCGCAGGTGTCCCGGGGACCCGCGCGGCGGTGCCGTGGGTGGGGACGGGGGCCGCGGCCAGGAGGCAGCAGGCGGGGACGGGCGGGCGGCGAGAGGCGCTATTGTCCTAGGGATGGAGCCTAAGCCTGCGCCCGGGGGTGGCTTCTCCTTCCGCGAGAGGCGGGAAAGGAATCTTAAAATAAATTTAAAACAAAACAAAACAAAACAAAACAAAAACAACAACAAAAAAAAAACCCTCCTTCCTAGCTTTTCCTTGACGCATTTCACCGGCTCTTGCCCCAGACCCCCGGTCCCTGCCATCCCGGGGTTGGGTGAATGGTCACGTGCCTCTTGGAAAGCTGTTGTTAGGAAGACACAGCAGACACCCACAAATCCTCACTAAATGAAGACAGTTCTATTCAAACGGCAGCACTTAGAAGCGAATCCCCCAACAGCTCAACACCTTTGTCGTGCAGTCATCCCGAAACCTGGGCAGGACGCCTCGTTAGTCATTTTTTCTATTTCTCCCCGCAGAAAACAGGCAGCTAAAGCTTTCGCAATGTTATGCCGTTAATTTAATGGCTATTGAGGCAGCTGTTGTACCGTAGGCCCCCGCAGTAACTGCCAATAAAAAGAAGATACATCTCTGCTTTTCGGCTATGAGGGGTGTTTTTGCTATTTCTTGTAAACGTTGAGGATGGTATGTGTTTGGAGGAGCATAAAGGAATTAGGCTTAAAAACAAATATACTACAATTTTTATATCAAAGCTTCATAAAGATGGTGAGGCTGGTGGTGTCTGTTGGTTATGAAATCATAAAAAGATAGGTTAAACGCTAATCTCGTTCTTGCAGCTTAAAAACCTAATTTCTGGGAGCTGCCTGGGGAGTAGTCGGATCAATAGGCTCATGGATGGCACTTGTTGCCTGTATTTTGTGCTCTGCTCCATACATTTTATTCCAGCGGAGCATTAGGACAATGTACTGGGTTCTCTTCAGAAATTGTTAGCTACACAAGACCATCTGTTTTGCAATTTTTTCGGACCACGGTGAGTTACTCTCGGATTTTTGTTTGTTTCAATTTCAGGTATAACCCTAGCAATGGAGATAAACTTCCAGAAATAATGGCAGCTACTTACCACTGCCATTCCAGACAAGAGTTATCTGGTCAGTCCTTTCCTACCCCTATTTCCTAGCTCCCTTTCCCAGGTACCTAGTTACTAGTTTCTATCAAAAAGTTACTAGTTTCTATCAAAAGATATCTAGTTTGAAAAAAAAAAAAGATATCTAGTATTTTTAATCAAAAGTACTTAACCTACCAATAGTGTGTGCTTTAAGTGTCATTCGGAATAATTTAATTGACATTATATATATACATTTCCAAACTGTCAGTTTTAGTTTCACATCTTTTAGTAATTATTTAAAGTTTACATTGGAATCCCTTCAAGAGTCTTAATATTTTTTTGTTTTGTCTAAATTAATTAACGTTCACCTAAATAATGCTTTATAGAGATAGATGTGACTTTGATGGGTTATTACAATTATCTATCAGGGCAAAGTCATATTAATAAGCTTTGGTTAAAAAAATCAAGTCACTAAATAAATACAAACCTATTTCATGACCAAATATTTTACAAAGGTGTACATTTGTAAAAAAAAAAATTAGAAGACCCAAATATCTATATTTTGTATATGAAGATTCCAATTCTTAATATGGTAATGCACATGGACGCTCAGGTCTTTCATGGCATATGAGGTATTTTTGGTTTTGTTTTGGGGAAGGCAGGGCAACCAGCTTTTTTAAGTTTTCAGAAAAAACAAATATTTTCTTCAACATTAGTTTTTAAAACAACTTCTGTGCTTAAAATGTACGGCAAGTTCTACCTTAGCCAGTTACGTTGCTAAGTGCTAGTGATACAAAATCTAAAAATCAAAGTTGAAAATCAAGACCAGTGCAAGGAAAAATGAACACAAATTTAGAGCGAATGGGTGTCTCTATAGCTACGTATAGATATATACATATCAGCACATTTTGAAAAGATCTTTGTTTGGCATAATGCAAAAATATTTCTTAATGAAAATCAGGTCAGGATGGTGTTATAAAATAGAACTTTCCGTCCTTTTGCTAATTGTAAGAAAACGTGAGTAGTCGGGTTGAACCAGGTAAAATGGAATACTCAACCATTTCTGACCTACCCACAGAGGCAATTTCATCCGGCTTAACCTAATACAAACTTCAATATGTGCATAGTATAAACACAGCAGAAACATTCTCAACATTTAAAAAATATCAATCTAAAATATCATGAATCTTTAATATGTGATACATTTGCGAGCCAATGGTATGCCTCCTGGCATATTACACCTCCGATGAAATATGCATTTATAGTCAAGCAGTGATTATCTGAATTCATCTGCTCTTCAGACTCTTAAAGAGGCTGCTCTATTATCCACTGAATTCCAAAGACCTCCTACCCTGTGAGTTCATGTTTCCAGGAATTTTCGCCTCAGGCCAACATTATACCTGGTTGAACATCTGTGAGGATAAAGGTGCAGCTAATATGCACTTTGAGGTACCCGGGGAGGAAAGCCATTTGACCTTTCCTGTCTGAGGGCTCAGAACTTCATTAAAGCATCCCTTGGGATTGCGGGCATAACCATGAGAAAGACATCATTTGTAATTAAGTCCTTCCCACTGGCTATATTCCTGTTGAACTCCATGATTAAAATACAAATTCAATATTCGAAATGGTCACAAAGCATTTGATAAAAGGTTATTTTGCTTTTAATGCAATGGGGGGAGGATAACTTTCCAAGGGCCCACTTTTTGTGCTCTCACTCTCAGAAAGTGTCCTGCAGAGAGACTCTTCAAAAGGGCAAACGAAATAATTAGGCAATAAATTGTTCAAATGTTAAGAGCAGAGCTGTTCCAGAAGCTAGTGAGCCCATATGAATATCATATCAAGTGATAAATATCTTGAGAAGTTAGCGCCTACATGTTCCCCTGCTTGCCTATTGGTCTGGTTTTGGTTTCATAGCACTTTTTTGTGACCTATTGTTCTCTCAGTGTGTTTCTTTTGTCCAGGATGCCCAAACCTTACCGTCATTTTTTACAATAAATTGCTGTCTATGTCATCATTAACCAGATTCGATCCCATGACCTTTGTCATGTTGTCTTTGATTGCCCTAGCATCAGAGACTTCTTCCTCCTTCAAATCCCACATTACTGTTAAGAGCACCCACATGCCACTTTTATGCTGCCTTGTGTTTTATTTGTATTTTCATACAGTTTTTTTTTTAATCAGCTATATTGTAAACTTCCTGAGAGACAATATTATATCTTTGCATGTTCAGTTTCTAGCATACAGCCTTGCTGTTAGAAGCTGATCAAAGAATGTTTATTGCTATTGTTGAAGATAATGAGGAGATTCTCTATATTCAGGAGAGAAAGTAAAAACAAATGAGGGGAGCTAGTTATTGAGCAAGCTAATTCAGAGTATTTTGTGTCTAGTAGCCAACGGCATAAATAATAAATCACCAAAGGTTGATTAATAATTTGTGTCATTGTTGTTGATCTCAAGAAATTGAAAGAAATATAATACGTATTTTTCTTCCATGCCTGGCTGATGAGTGATTGTATAAATGATAATAAATAAACTATCTTAACTCGTTCAAGAAACTAGGTTAAGGTTAGTGACAAATAAGGTTATTGTCTTAGAATGACAATATCAGCCCCTTGAATATTGATTTCTTCCCTTGCATTTACATAGCTATTTTAAATTTGAACCAATTGTAAGTACCAGTAAATGTAGTCTTCATTCTATTTTCTTCTTATTACCTTCAAGTCTAATCAGGGTGGTGATTCTTAGGGTAAAATGGGTGAATTAGCTCATGCACCAAGGTTGGTATAGAGAAAACTGCTCAAGAGAGACTGAATTGTGGGGTTTTGTTGATTTGAAAGTGAAGGAAATGGTCTACAGTTGTCATAAAGAAGGAAAGAAAGAATTATATTGTATCAAAAGCCTATGAACAATTTCAAAAAGAGAGATTAGTCAAATTCTAAGTTTAGGGATATTTCCACCAGAAGGCTAGAAGAGAATATTAGCATGAGTCCTTAGAACCACACACCTCTTAGTAAATTTTGAGTTAAGCTTGGTTTGGAATAAACATCGAAATGTTTTGAAATTTTATGTATAAGTGTATGCTGACTTTGATAGGTAAAATCTAATTTTTTTTTCTAATATCACCAGAAACACAGAATCAATTCTCTCCTAACATTCAAGTTTGAGGCAGGCACTAGGCAGTGTTTAAAAGAAGAGCTAAGACTTAACATATATACATACACACACACACACACACGCACACATACACACATATATGTGTATATATACTTTTTTTGCATTAGGTCATTAGAAAGCTCACTTTGTGGTTTATTTTCAGCACTAAGGAGGTAAAAGGATTTTAGAAGGAGCCTTTGAACAGTGCAAGTAGAACTAGCTTTACATGCATTTATCTTCAATATTTCCTTTCACACACTAGATCAGTGACTTCATTCTACTGTAAATAGGAAATCTGAGCTTCTTTCTTAAGCATAATCTAGTTGTTCCAGCATATGGTTCAATTAAGGCAGAAAAGGTTAAACTGGAAGAAAGACCCTATGAGTAAATGAAGAAAAGAAAAAGAGGAAGTATTTTTCCATTTTGTGTCTAATTGCTTACTAGCCTTGTTGCCGAATATGCCGTAATTCTTCAGTAATCCTGCCCTAAATGTCAACTAGAAAATGCTTGCTGGTGCAAATACCCAGGGTCAGATCTCTTCTGAGCTTAAAGGCAGGTAATTTGGGAACATGAAAACTTTGAACATCGGCAAAGGTGAGGTGACTATCTCTCAGCTTGTACATGGAAAGCCTTATTAGTAACTGAAGAATCTGGTGATCTCTAGAACGTTTTTCCTTTACTATAAGCCTGCCTTACCCCCCCCCCCCCGCTCCAGTAACACTTAAATAGAAGTAGAAAGTTTTATAATTAAAAGTAAGTGAAAATGATTTAACTCAAACCTTTGCTTTCTGGATATGTAAACCAAATCTCCTGAGATTAAAGATTTGTCCCCAAATCACCCCAGTAATCTTGAATATTGCCAGCCACCTATTTCTGTAAATCCAAGTACTTAGAATATGGTTGTAATTAATGTATTTCTTCTAGAACGGAGCTAGGAATTAATTATTTCTTCCTCTCCGTTCCTTACCTTAAATCTCTATTACAGAATTTTGCATAGTTCAACGCATTAGTTAGGCATAAACCTATGTCTCTCTACTATTAGCACGTGGACTATTTATGTCAAATTTATTTTTAAATCTTTCAGTGTTATCTGGGAACCCATCCCAAGCACAATGCCTTGTCCATGTAGGGATAAAGAAAAGTTTGCTGGATTGAGTCACATCAAAGGCACAGAGGAAGTATGTTAGCAGGAAGAAATTGGAAAGTGATTTCTGCTTGAACTTTTAGGTTTATTTTCTATAAAAAAATAACAATATGGTTTGATTTGGGATTCAACCCGGCTTATTTGTTGGCCTTGTCCCTCTTAGTTTCTCCCTGTGGCATCTGAGTGCCTTGCCACACCAACGTTTGATCATTCTTACAAGTTGAAAATTACCAAGTCAGGATTCTGTTGCCCCTCCGAGGAGGTCTGAAGTGTTTCCCACACCTGTCACCTCTTTTTCATTTTGAATATCCCTTTCTTATTTGAACCCCACTCTTGTAGTAGCATCTTGGTTGCCTCCCTGACTCTTAGTTCTCTTCAGGAGCCCATTTCTACATGTCCATAACACTATTTCCTTCTCTCATAGCTCTGACTATAGCACTTCCTTCATCAAAACCTTTTTGACAAAGCCTCCTGGATAATTAAACTCTGAAAACCTGAAATGCATATTTGATTTTGCGACCTAGATGTTAAAATCTACGTTGCTTTACTATACTTGGCCTGAGTGTGGCATTCTTTACTCTTTGAATTAATTAAGTTGTTTGGAGGATGTAGGAACTATCTTTGGATAAAGTCTAGTAAATGTAATTGTTCATCAGACTCTGGCAACTCCAAATATAGTTTTTGATTATCTAAATTACCATACATGAAACTTAAACAAATAGGTCACTGCTGAACAGAATTTTGTACTCCAATTTCATAGATAGTCACTATACTCAAAACAATCAAGAAAAATTGTAAACCAAAAAGACTTGATCATTTTATATTATGGTTTGATCCCTTTGTGGAATTTCTTGTGACTTGATAGGCTTGAGCTATTTGAGTATTACTTATTACTTGAGTCCCACTATTAGAATTGTGTGTGCAGGGAGTCCAGAAGCTACTACCCTCAAATGGAATATCTATAAGAAGTAAAAGCAAAACTATATTACCTTAATGAGTCTCTATTTAAAAAATAATAATAGTAACTTTTTTAGAGCAGTTTTAGGTTCACAGAAAAATTAAGAGGAAGATTGTAGAGATTCGCCAAATACTCCTTTCCCACACACATGCATAGCCTCTCCCATTATCAACACCCCACTGGAGTGATTCATTTATTACAAAGGATGAACTTAACTACGTTGGCACATACTTATCCTCCAAAGTCTTCAGTCACTGTTGCTGGTGTATGTTCTGTGGGTTTGGATCAAAGTACAATGACATGTATCCACTAGTACAGTATCATACAAAATATTTTCACTGCCTTAAAAATCCTCTGTGGTCCACTTATTCATCCCACCTTCCACCTAACCCCTGGCAGTCACTGACTGAGTTTCCATTTTTGATGCTCCCAGATAATTGAAGGAGCTAACAGTGAGCTTCCATGAGATCCCATCCTGAATTAAAATGTATAGTCCTACCAACTACTTAGAAAGTACAATAAAGAACAAATTTGGGAGCTTAAAATACATGGTATTTATTTCAAAATACATCCTACTATTGCCCCGCTTCTATATAGGAGAGGGTAAATAAAAGCTTTTAGGTAAAAACTGGCAGTACGAGTATATTCCTGACCCTTTAATAAGAGTAAAGTTTCTTTCTACCTGGTGGGTTGTCATGAAGGTTGCTTCACTACTCCTGATAATTAATTCAATAATTAACCTTTGACTCTTTATTCATGGTGGTATTATTTTCTGTTTTATAATTTTACTATTAAAAATCATGAATTTAAAAAATCATGAATTATTTTTTATCAACCACATAATTGAAAGTAAAATAAAAGTTCATAGCCTTATTTTCATTTCAATGCAAGATATGCATGTCATTTTGTGACTACTCTTTTAAAAGTTAACTGTGAAAATGATTTCTTTCTACCATTTTTCAAAATAATTGAATTTGAAGCATATTTTGTCTCACTGATTCTTCAAAGTTCTGGCTGTCAGAAGATATCTTTTTTTCCTTAGGGTTTAGAGAAAAAAGATGACTCTTAAATAATAAAACACTTAAATTTAATGCCTATAATCTTTCTGATATTATGTATTCTGGTATTATCAAATAATAAGAAAAACAATAGACCCATGGCTGTAATTTCTATGCTTTACTTGATTTCTAAAAAGGGGGTTATTTGATACAATCCATCTTTGTTGTTTTGATGCAGTGACTATTGCAAGATTTTTGTGGTCAAGATTTTTGTGTTTTTGGGGTGCCTGGGTGGCTCAGGGGTTGTGTCTGCCTTTGGCTCAGGTCATGATTCCGGGGACCTGGGATCAAGTCCCTCATTGAGCTCCTCCTGGGCAGCCTGATTCTCCCTCTGCCTGTGTCTCTGCCTCTCTCTCTCTGTATCTCTCGTGAATAAATAAATAAAATCTTAAAAAAAAAAAAAAGATTTTTGTTGTTTTCATTCTGAAGTGGAAACAGATTTTTACTCCAAACCGTGGATTGGTCGATGACCTTAATTGACTGATCAATAAAATAAAATGACTATAATCTGTTCTTTATGCATTGAGTCATCTAGCTTGTGTTCTTGTGTCAAAATATTCATCAGCAATTGTTGAGGCTGTTTGGATTATTCATACAATGAAAACAATAATTTGTAGAATAAAATACATATAAATATATGTATGTCAGACAAGTGAGTGTTACAGTACCTTCATATAGTTTTGAGGCCACATGCCTAGAGGGGACTTCTACTTTGTATATTGGTAAAATCATTCTCTATGGAAGCCTTTGTGTTCACCTATGCAACAGAACACATGTTCGGTCAAGGAAGGGTTTTTACCTGTGAATATTTGATGTCTGGAAAAGTTGTAATGAGCCATAATTTTAGAACCCCAATGCCTTGCCAGATAAATTTCTGTTGGTTTTTCTCGGAGACATTGTATGATTTTTCTGTTTACAGGCACATTGGTAGAAAGGACTGTAATCACTTCTATTTTTATTTGTACTTGAGGAATAGCTTTTGGGAAAAACCACCCACTCGATGTGTCAGAAAACTGGAAGACTTCTGCTTCTGCTCTCTTTGAATTTCAATCTCTGTAAAATTTTACTTTAAACTGCATTAAATTGTTGTAGTTAGAATATATAAGCTCACTACCTACCAAGTTCTAACCATATTTAGAAATTTAGAGAGCAGTTATATAGGAATGGGAATCCAAAAAGGACCTCAATTAAGTTCTGTTTTGCTCTCATTTATTTTCTTACGGTATTTTTCACATGAGGAAAGATAAACTATGGAAACTGTAATAGATTTGGAAGTAAATGATATCTTGATTTTTCTTCTTAAGAATTATAGCTTCAGGGGCACCTGGGTGGCTCAGTGGTTGAGCGTCTGCCTTTGGCTCAGGTCATGATCCCAGGGTCCTGGGATGGAGTCCTGCATTGGGCTCCCTGCGTGGAGCCTGCTTCTCCCTCTGCCTGTGTCTCTGACTCTCTCTGTGTGACTCTCATGAATAGATAAATAAAAATCTTTAAAAAAATTATAGCTTCACTATCTAGAATTATAATGCTTATTAATATTTCTGTAGATATAGTGGCTTAGATAACTTTCATTTGAATGGGACACTGTGATGCAGTGGATACCAATAAATTTTGGAACCAAAACACACACATGCATACACACACACACAAAGCAGGATAGTTTCAGCTTCCCTGTCATAGACTTCCTTAGCTTCCTGAACCCCTTTACAGCATAATTTTATGGCTTATTTGATATTTATCTTCCTTGGTTTGAGCTACCCTAGGGCAGCAACTAAGTGCATTTTGTTCACCACTTTATCTTCAGTGACCAGCATGTGGCAAGTTATTGACAAATATTTGACAAATGTTTTAAAAATGAAGTTTATTTTAAAAGCAAAAAATAAAAAAAAGACTAAAACTCCATAACTAAAATTAGATTTCATGTCCAGAGTGTCCTCAACTGAATCTTTGAATGACATTGACAGTTGAGAGAAAAATGTTTTCCTACTCTAATTTACTTGTTCCTCATTACAAATCTTTTTCCAGATCTATTAATAAGAAACAGTATTGAAATCATTGGAGCTAGGGTGATCCCACTTATAAACAGAGTGGGAGGCAATGCCAGTGGTATAATTTGAGGGACAGCAAACGGTCTGTCTGTTTAAAAATAGCCCCCACCTGGCTACCACAGTATTTGGAATCTCCATCATTGGAGTTGTGTGTTGTCGTTAAAGTGTCTCCACTCAGCCCATTTTAAACTTACTTATTCTGCTTATTGTGCAAACAGAAGGACATACTACCTCCTTTATTTGGAAAGGTAGCTTTTTGATCAGTAAAATGACATCATATGTGCTATCGTTTTGCTGAATACACAGAGATTTTTCACCTGAAAATTTGGAAAAAACAAACAAACAAACAAACAAACAAACCCAAAACCTCTAAAATGACCTGGTAAGCTTCAGGGAAGGCTTAGAAGGTATTCCTCTAAGGAGGGTAAACGGATAAGAGATTAAACAATATTGGGTACAGGATTATTAATGCAAAATTTTAGAAAAAAAAAACCCCTGAGAATACTCTTGAGGTATGGAAGGACCTTGAAATGTGGAAATTCAATGTATTATTCATGTATTTGGCTTCTGGGATGAGCAGGATGACAGGGCCATGAAATCTTGCCATTTTCAGTGATGTGGTTGGAACTAGAGAGGATACTACTAAGTGAAATAAGTCAGAGAAAGACAAATATTGTATGATTTCATGCATATGTGGAATTTAAGAAACAAACAGGAGAAAAAAGAGAGGGAGGCAAATCAAGCTACAGACTCTTACCTATAGAAAACAAAACTGCTGGTTACCAGAGAGAAGGTGGTGGGAAGATAGTTGAAATAGGTGATGGGGGGCAGCCCGGGTGGCTCAGCGGTTTAGTGCCGCCTTCAGCCCAGGGCATGATCCTGGAGACCAGGGATCGAGTCCCACATAGGGCTCCCTGCATGGGGTCCTGCTTCTCCCTCTGCCTGTGTCTCTGCCTCTCTGTCTCTCATGAATAAATAAATAAAATCTTAAAAAAAGAAATAGGTGATGGGGATTAAGGAGGGCGCGTGCTGTGATGTGAACCAGGTGTTGTCTAGAAGTGTGAATCACTATATGGTACACTGGAAACTAATAACATACTATATGTTAATTGGAATTCAAATACCACCACCCCCCAAATTTAAAAGAAGCAGGTGATCAGTTAAGTAAACTTTCTCAATTCTGTGAGCTGCTCTAGAAAATTAATCAAACCCAAGGAGGGAAATGGGAGACCCTCTGATTTGTAGATGGTTGGTACAGTTGGTCAGAGCACAGGCACCAACCTACACTTGACTCTTGTCTGAAGTTGGGGGTTAAACAGGGGGCCATTGGTGAACTCTTAAGCCTGTGAGATCAAATGCTCTCCCCAGGTAGAAAATGTCAGAATCGAGTTCAATTGAAGGACAGTCAGTTGGTCTCCTGAGCATTGCTTGGTGCTTTGGGGGGAACCTCAGCCCCCACCCCCCATATTGGAATTGAGTGCTATTTGGTGGTATGGGGAAAACCTTCACACATTGGGTGGCTAGGAGTGAAGTGCACTGTATGCGTCTGGTAGCAATGTGAGAACAAAGAAACAGGAAGGACTGGGTTTTTCCTTCCACCCATAGACTGAACTGAGGTTTTCCTATTTACCGACTTCCTTGTTTTGAGTTTACCCTTTGTTTGTTTGTTTTCCTCTGTACCATCAGGAACAAGACAGGGATGTCTACTCTCCCCATTACTATTTAACGTAGCACTGGAAGTCCTAGCCACAGCAATCAGAAACAACAAAAAGAAATAACAGGCATCGAAATTGACAAGGGAGAGGTCATCTCACTATTTGCAGATGGCATGATATTCAATATAGAAAACCTAGAAGACTCCACCAAAAAAATTGATAGAACTGATACATGAATTCAGCAAAGTCTCAGGATATAAAGTCAACATATAGAAATCTGTTGCATTTCTATCCACATTGATCTATGTGTCTATATTTGTGCCAGTATTGTACCGTCTTGATCGCTACAGCTCTGTAACTTGAAATCTGGAATTGCGACACCTTTGGCTTTGCTTTTCTTTTTTAAGATTGCTTTGGCTACTTGGGGCCTTTCGCGGTTTCATACACATTTTAGGATTGCTTGTTCTAGCTCTGTGAAAAATGCTGTTGGTATTTGATAGGGATTGCATTAAGTGTGTAGATTGCTTTGGGTAGTAGTAATATTTGTTCTTCCAATCCATGAACATAGAATGTGTTTTCCATTTCTATGTGTCACCTTCAATGTTTTTCAACACTGTTTTATAGTTTTCAGATTACAGGTTTTTCACCTTTTTGGTTAGGTTTATTCCTAGGCATCTTTGTGTTTTTGGTGCCATTGCAAATAGGATGCATTCTTTAATTTCTCTTTCTGCTGTTCATTACTGAGTGTTTAGATTTTACTTAAAATACATTTAGGTAACAGGCAGTGTAATACTAGTTTCAGGTGTACAATATAGTGATTCAACACTTAAATACAACACCTGGTGCTCATCACAACACGTGTGTTCCTTAATTCCCATCTATTTACAAAAGTTAAATAACCTGTTGGGAGGACTGCCAGGGAGAGGGCATGCTCAGATTTGAATATAAGTAGAATCTATACACTCTGGTTAGTTCATTCTTTGGCTTCTCCTCTACAGGTATATCATTCATTTATTCAGTGGAGAAAAAATTTGGCTGAAGAAAACAAGTAAACATTGACTCAAAATCATTATGATTCAGGAGGCTGAATATTTATTTTGGGAATAATCTGTTACTTTCCCTTTTCCTTTTCTATTTTGCTGGTAGCCACTGCAGAAGACGTTATCACCTTTAATGAAGAGAAAGCAACAAATAGAAAAGGTAAACTGAATCTACTTTGTTCAGGGTTTTTTTTAATCATGAATAGATGTTGGACTGTGTCAAATGCTCTTTCTGCATCTATCGAGAGGATCATATGGCTCTTATCCTTTTTTTGTTGTTGTTAATGTGGTTTAGCACACTAATTGATTTGCAAATATTGAACCACTCTTGAAAACCAGGAATATATCCCACTTGATTGTGGTGAATGATTTTTTTTAATGTATTGTTAAATTCGGTTTACTAGTATTTTATTGAAGACTTTTGCTTACATGTTCATCAGGAATATTGGCCTATTCTCTTTTTTTAGTGGTGTCTTTATCTGGTTTTGGTATCAGGATAATGCTGGCGTCATAGAACGAATTTGGAAGTTTTCTTTCCTTTTCTATTTTTTGGAATAGTTTGAGAAGAATGGGTATTGATTCTTCTTTAAATGTTCTGTGTAATTAGCCACAAAGCTCACTGTCCATACCAAAACTTCCCTATTTCTCTTGAATAAACTCTCCTTGGATACTAGCAAGCATTAGTTAATTTTCTGAGTTCTGATTACATTGGTTTTGTCAGTGTTTCCATTACTTTTACGGAGGAGATCCTTAACCCACCGTTCAAGAAATCTAGCTCCTAAACAATATCTTAATAGTCTCCTTTCTTCCCAACCTTGAACAAGCATGTTATTTAACATCAGTGAGCCCTAATTTCCCATCTGTAATGTGAAAACTGTAACCTAAGCCTCATCGGGTTGTTGGAGGTACTAAAAGAGAAGTTACTGACCGCTGTGCCTAGACTGCAGTAGGGTGTTGAGAGGTTGTTTCTCTCCCCCCTCTTTTGTAGTTCTAGTTCATTTTAACTACTTAAATCTTCCCAAAGTCTAACTTAAAAACCAGAAGTTATTATTATTCATACTTGTTAAAAACTATTCTGCTTATCTCTCATTGCCTTTCGTGTTTGTATCTCAATTCATGTTTCCATTTATAGTCCTCTCTATACTCTGACATTAATGTTTGTCTCCAGCCAACCTGTTTTGTTCTATTGTCCTTGGATTGCCTAGGAGTGGAGATTTTTTTCAGCTATTTATGTTTATTTTGTGGATTTGCTTGTGCTTTATCTCTGCTCTCTCACTGGTACCCTGCTGAGTATTCCACCCCTCCCCCCTTCCCAAACCACAGCAGAATCAATGAATCAAGACATTACACTTACTTGAGTGAAAAGTGAAAGAATTTGGTCCCTGCTAGCAGAGCTGTTTGAGTCCCCTACCCCTTATTTATACAGCCTTCAAACCTGTCTCTGTATTAATCCTATACCTTTTCAGGACCGCAGATTCCCCCATTTCCTTTTAATCTCCTTCATGCCCAGTTTGAAGCTCAGTCAATTTTTGCACGTGATTGCAATCAATTTATTTAACTACGTGATCTTTGGTCTGTTTGATTGCATTATGACCAAAGCTTTGGCAAGGCCTCTGTATTAGCATATCAGTGCAATGTTGAAAACATCAAAAAATACAATTTTAAAAGGTTTGAGTATAAAAATAGACACTATTTCAAAGAGGGATTTATAAAAGGGACTTTTGTGCGGTTTGCTATTGCATTAATTTTGCCCATGGCTTCCAAAATAAAAGTGAGTATCTTTTAAACAATGGCATTCAGAAAATGTTACCTTTAGACAGGATCAATTAAATACCTGCTGTAAACCATTAGGAAATCAATTGCACACACATTTTGCTACTTCTTATCAAACAACTTCTGACTTTTGTCAGGCTGCTGATATTCCTACTTTTAACATATTCAGAGTCTATAGTATATACATTCTTAAACTGGCCTTTTAAACTGAGCAATATAATATCTACATCCTTTTAAGATAATAAATATTTTTTTGCATTTGTTCTACAGAAGCATAATATATTCCATTGCTGTACCACAACTGATATAACCTATGTCCTATCGTAGGACATGTATGGTATCTTCTATTTTTCTTAGATAAGCAATATTCTGATTACTCTTAGAAAATTTTGCTCACATAATTTTTTTCATCCTTCTTCTAGCTTTTGTTTCTTTCTTCATAAAGTTAAAAATCGAAGTCTGGGTAATCATTGGCTATCATGTTGACCAAGCATACAGGAATTTCAATTAACATATACTAAACCTGCCATAGTTCACCCATAAAATTAAAATGTAAATGCCTTTTACCCCAGGGTTTTGAAAGTTGCATTTAGATAAAATCTGAAAAAGATATGCTATCAAACAGTGCAGTATATTACTAATTTCATTGTTGAGGCAGGTTTATGAAACCACTGCCACCACAGTACTGCTTTTGTGCTTTATTACTTTTTGACGTAAATGACTACTTACAAAAACCAAAAACACTATGAAAATGTCAGAACAGTCCTGGGTTCTACACATCCCTGGCTTCATAGACTCTAGCAGATCGTGAGGTTTCAAAGTATGCTATTATTAGGAATTCCTAACACATACCTTTTTGAAACAGTACCTGGTAATGACTTTTTCAAATATTTCGTTTACTGACTATTGTATTATAAATTATAAACCTGAAAATTTAATATGCACATTTTGTTCCTGTAATCGTAGTACAATCCCACCCATTATAGTGATGGCATTTTGTGTACCTGATTAAAAAAAAAAAAACTTGTCAGAGGCTCTGCATGTATAATATAAATATAGACATTAAAATCATTTTTAGCTAATTGGTACCTTTCATAATATTTCCAAGAATTATACTGAAACACATGACTTCACAGAATGGGTTAAGGTTAGAGGAGTTTATTTTTAAGAATCTACCTGAATATGTGCTTAGGTTAAAGGAGAGACCAAGTGCATTAATAATTCAAAATGCTACCGTTTATACTTGCCTAATTAAAAAAAGCTCTTCACTGAATCTGTCGAGTGGAGTGGAGTGTCTGTGTTACTAAAGTCTCTGCACCATTAGCTTTCCTCTTCTGTTTAGAAGTGTTCAACAGAGAGGCAAATGCTATTGTAAATATGCTACGACTTTGCCAAGGATAGACCATTAAACATGTCTTAAGATCCTACTACGTCGCGAGCACTACACTAGTTGCCAGAGGCCCCAAGATCAATGTTGTGTGGTTTCCATCTCTGATGAGTTTATAGTTGAGAGGGAGAAACCGACCATAGACAGGTCCTCTCAATACAATTGTTTGAAATTAGTATTTAGGCAGAAACACTACAAATTATTTTAAGGATTGACCCTGTCTGGAAAGGTATGGTAGTGCTGGAACTCCATTTTTCAAGATAAAAGCTAGTCCTAGAGGGTGGTCCTTGCAGCTGGGACAAGGGAGTAATTTCAGCCTGGTTTGATCAAGTACCACCGTGGATGGTATGGTGAGTGCAGTTGTGCAGGCTTGTGTTTAAGTCTAGCCTGTGATGTTCAGACTTGCTCTCTTAGAGTGTTCTGGAATTCATCGACCTAGAGGAGGCACCTTTCTGTGAGCTAGCTATTGAGAATGGTTCCTTCTTGTATTTATTCACTTAGAAAGGGCTCTTACACATTTATACAAACTATTCCTATAAATTATGCAATTTATAATGGGACTGTCCTTTTAGCCTTGCACTGTTGATCAGAGGGCAAGGGGCTTCTCTTCATATCCTCTCTAACATGTTGTCCAAGCATCTAACATCCCTTACTCTGTTTTCTGGAAGCTTCCAAGTATCCTGAGCCTTCTGCCTGTGGGTGGCCAAGGGCTAGCAGATTGAGAAGTGGATGGAGAGGGTAGGTCTGCAGTCTGGGCTGTCTCTCTGTGGTCTAGATCAAAGTCAGTACCAACTGAAGGAAACGTAGGCAACTGGCTGACCACTCGAGGGAGTGGTTCTCGAAAGGTAACAGCTGCACAGTTAGTTTCCAGAACAGTTAGCTTCCAGGGACTCGTGGCTTTCCCACTTTCTTCTCCTTTCTACGTGGTGCATGCCTTCCTCCCATTGGGTTGCTTTAGAGACTGCCAGTAGAAAACTTCCTGTGGCATTGCTCTGTCTTCCTTTGTTCTCAGGCTTTGTTGAGGTTTCTTCAATGGGTAATTCACCTCTACCTGACCTGATGCAGCAGGGAAGAGGTCTTCAGGGGAAACAACTGGAAAAGTTCAGAGAAGATGTGGATATAGGGAAAAACAGATTAAAATTTGGAAATACTCTATTACCATGTTTGTGTATGCTGGAAATCACTTACAAAATAACGTTTTGGAAATCCTTAGGATGGTGGCTAGTCCATAGAGTCACCTGTTCTATATGAACTCTTCATTCAATTAAACTGAGTCTCTGAGAAATCGGTCTAAAGTACTCGTAAGGAACAGTGTGCCAGAGAATATCAGAACTACAATCAGCAAAGAGATAAGCTTGGTCAGGCTTAATCTTTGAAGTTGTTAGGCAAATATTAACCCCATAGATAATAAAGGATTGATAGTAGTTTAAATTGCTGTTCTACTCCTTGAAGGAGTCAAGAGGGGCCTTAAGAGTATTCAAAACCTTTGGGGCACCTGGCTGACTCAGTCAGTAGAGCATGTGAATTTTGATCTCGGGATCCTGAGTTGGAGCCTTTAAATTTCTTACTAGGTATCTCTAAGGAGCTCCAAGGAAAAGGTTGCAAGCTGGGAAGCATGACTTTGAAAAGGAGTTGTGTGATCTTTGGGAAGTCCCAACCCAGCAAAGTCTTTTTTAACTCAAAAGTTGGACACAAAAGTCTGATCCTTAGCCAAGAAACCCAGCAGTAGCTGTTCAGCAGCAATCAATTGGCAAGTAAGATATACATTTCAGAGAAGAAATGTGCTCGGATAGAATTATCTGGACAAATTGGAGGATGAGATAGTTTGATCAAGTCTCCTGAGTGGTTATTGACCTATAAGAATGACCTAGAGAGATTGAACAAATATTGCCTCTTAGAGTAGGCCGGTTCAAAGTAATTTTTGGCATGTGACCAAAATCCTGCAGACCCTCTCCTACCACCCTCTACACCACCTAACGGCAGTGCTTCATGGGTACAGGCCACTTGTAGCACAATGGGCTGCATGCCTGGGGTTCTGTAAAATGTCTTGTTACTAGATCCTACCCCAGATTTACAGCTTTGGTATCTCTGGGAGTGAAACTGGAGAATCTGACTATTCTTGTAATGACCCCAAGTAATCCCCAGGTCTATTAGCACTTAAGAAATCATTGGCTTAAAGATACTGTGTACTCTGCATTGTACTGAGAGAACACTTAGGATCTGTCTTCACAAAGAAGCTACAGATATAGACTTTTTAATTAATTAATTAATTTGTGATAGACCTAGAGAGAGAGGCAGAGACACAGGAGGAGGGAGAAGCAGGCTCCATGCAGGGAGCCCGAAGTGGGACTTGATGCCGGGACTCCAGGATCGCGCCCTGGGCCAAAGGCAGGCGCTAAATCACTGAGCCACCCAGGGATCCCCCGGATATAGACTTTAAGATGTAGATATTCATGGTAAGCAGATAACTCATTATGAGAAGACTACAGAAATATATTGCTATTTCAGGATAAGAGTAGATGAGAAAGAAGGGGAAAACAAACTGATATTTATGTAGTAGCCTGCCCATAATTAAAGTGATAAATGTACATAAATAAATTGTACTGAATATTATGGTGGTATGCTATAAATGTAGAACCACTAGCTTTTTGGGGAAAAAGTCCTGATTTGTAGAATTTGCTGACTTTTTTGGCGTAAATACTTGCATGTTCATCAATTTTTTTAAGGTTTTATTTATTTATTCATTCATGAGAGACACACAGAAAGAGGCAGGGACACAGGCAGAGGGAAATGCAGGCTCCCGGGAGGGAGCCCAATGTGGGACTTGATCCCTGGACCCCGGGATCATGCCCTGAGCCAAAGGCAGAGGCTCAATTGCTGAGCCACCCAGGAGTCCTGCATGTCCATCACTTTCAAGTTATCAAAGAATCAATAACCTCTAGCAAAGTTCCTAAAAGTTTATTAAGTCCTAAGTTCTTATGAACCAATATTAGCCATTCCACTGATTTTATATGTAAATTACTATATTTATAACTGTAATTTCAAAGTTAACCTTGTAACTTCTTTTATTATATTGGACAGTATGTAGTTTCTTCTCTGCGTCCCGGCCAACATTCATATACCCACGCATTTTTTTTGTGTGCTCACTTCGGCAGCACATATACATAGACCCATGCATTTTCCCCCCTTTTGCTGCTCTTTTTGTATCATTATGATTTTGATAAGTTAACACAGCCAAGTACACTTTTCATTTAAATTGCTTTTCTATAATTCTACATCTTCAATGTGCTTTGAAAAGGAACAAAGAGACTTTACAATAATGATGAAAAACTAACAATGACTACTAGAGGAAGTTAAACTTATTTTTTAAAAGTATCTGTAAAACTAAATGGCATCAATATATCAGATACCATCTGATTCCTTTTGAAAAATTTCTTTTTTGAAAAATAATTTGGTTCATAGACTTGGAGGATAAGAGGTATCTGGCTCAATTGCTAGAAAACTCTAAATAACTGTGCTTGATATTCACTGAGAAGTGGAGGCAGATGTGCTCTGGCAGCCAATGGGTCTGGCAGGGAAGTATTTGTTGTATAATTTTCTAAAGAGAGGAAAGGCATGGGAGAAATCTGGGGAGATCTTATACCAGTATCTAAAGATAGCCACATAAAACCTTCTAGAGTTGGAGAGGCTAGTGAGAAAGACAGGTATATTTTGAGGAAGTTCCACAAGATAATTCTGACTTAACTATTATAATACCATCTGTGGGCTGCTCCCCATTTCTCTGCTCAATCCCCCCTCCTTTAGGAAGTATTTAGGTACGACATAGGCAAATACTGGATTCGAGTTATGATTAATTCAGTTCTACCTGAAAATGCTATTTTTAGGGGAAGTTAGGAACTGGGAATTTAATTTTACAAAGCATCATTAAATCGTTCTTCAGCTAAACTAATGTGGGCTAATTAGTAGGGAGGAATATTTTGGTGAGATTGGTTAAAAATGGGAAATATCTAGATTATATGTTAAGGACTGAATTGTTTCCCTCCCCATTACCACTTGAAGCCTTAACCCCCTGTGTGCCTGTATTGGAGACTAGGGCCTTGAAGGTGGTAATCAAGGTTAAATGAGGTCATAAGGAAGGGCCCCCAATGAATGGAACTGGTTTCCTTAGAAGAGGATATCCACCTCCCCCCGCCCTCGCCCCCCATCCTGCTGTGTGCACAGAAGAAAGCTCCAAGAGTCCTCACCAGAGCCCAGTTTATCATGCCTTGATCTTGGACTTGGCAATGCCAGAACTGTGAGACGATAAATTCCTGTTGGTTAAGCCACCCAATTTGAGGTGTTAGGGCAGCCTGAGCAGATTAATATTTGTATATTATAAAATGATGCATTTTAGTACTTTTAGGCACATAAAATAATTAAAAACAAGCCAAATGTTTTTTTTTTTTCCACCATTATCAAAACAGTAACAGCCTCCACTTAGAGGCAGCTGCTGCTTCATCTTTTTTTTTTTTTTAGGCACGGTCTCCTCTGTTTCTCTGCTAGTATCAACCCATTTAATTCTCAGGGCTATTAAGGTGGTAATCCCATTCCAGTTTGTCCTGTGTTGCAAAATGAGGAAATGGAGGCACAAGAGTTTTAGGAATTTGCTCAGTGCCACTGAGCAAGTTAGTGGAAGGGTCTTTGAACCCATCCTTCTGACTCAAGAGGCCAAGATCTTCCTCATTATGTTATGAGAACAATATGTGAAATAGGAT
Source organism: Canis lupus dingo (assembly GCF_003254725.2). Taxonomy (NCBI): domain Eukaryota; kingdom Metazoa; phylum Chordata; class Mammalia; order Carnivora; family Canidae; genus Canis; species Canis lupus. Next base: position 23,890,053 of record NC_064245.1, on the reverse strand, counting down.
AATTTTGTGTTCCTTTAAAGTTTTATTTTCCTAAATGCATGACGCTTTGACAACAAAGCTACTCTTTTTACAAATTGTTCCCAGGGGAATGCGGGTGAAGGGTGATATTAAAAATTCATCTAGGCTTTTTAAAAAATTCATCCTAAAATAAAAAATAAAAAATAAAAATAAATAAAAAATTCATCCCTCTTGACCTCTACCCTTAGTGTAGCCACAGCGAGCCTCTGCTACTGTGATAGGGATGTCTCACATATCCCGGGAGTGCAGGGAGGAAAACATCTGAGAACCACTGGTTAAGATCATTAGATTTTTTTTCTTGATAATGTTGGGCCTGAATGAATCTCTAGCCCAGAAGTTCTGCTTACTTGATGACACATGCAGTAGAATATGCACAAACATAATTCCTTTAACAACAGCAATGTTTTTGGATATCCAAAGTACCTACACGTGTGAGCAAATCAGCAAAAGTAAATGAAAATCTGTTTTCATTGAGTTTCCATCATACTTGGTGAGAAAAGCCTAATATGCCTTGGAGAAAAAAAAATGTTAATATGAAGAAACTATATTTCAAAGTTGAGCAGGGAATAGTTTAAGGCAGGACTCTGTTGTAGTATTTTATTTTAAAAAAGAAATTTTACTCTCACCAAGATAATTTAAGGTGGGCATTAAAACGGGCCCATAACTATGATAGGTTCTTGTGTATATTCCTGTGTGTGGGAGCATTAAGGATAAAAAATGAAGCCAGAAATCGCATGGTAAAGGAAAAGGAGCTGTTCTCATCAGGGATAAGATGGTCTGTACAAGTGCATGTTGAATTGGCTCTGGGAGTCTTGGTGTTTTAAGGCAAATATGATCTAATAGCTTGCACAGATCTCCTTGATGGTATAACTCACTTTATCACCTTGCAGTACATTTTATTGTCCAAACTCTGCTTAACATTGTGCTGTAGAGCAGAAATAGTTGACTTCTAAGAATAAATAATGATGGATCTGGAGGGTTCATCCATTTCCTCGGATGCAGCTTTTCCTTGTGGCCCTTAATGTGCCCCTACTGCCGGGTGATTGCAGTATCCCACATGTTGTGGCTTCATAAAAAGGAAGAAAGGGCTGGCCAGGATTTTTTTTTTTTTTTTTAAGTATCTCTATCTAATACATACACACACGTTTCCTGGCTAAAACAAAGGGTGACTTCGGTATTCATCAAGAGCCTTCCTGTTTTTGCTATATTTGGTGTCTTCCTGCATTCTTCCCTCTGGCTCCACAGCTCCTTTAGATCCTCTGTGTTGCCCGTTTGCTTGAACTTTGAACCTCCATTGGCACCTTCCTGTAGTAGTTCTGCTCCTGTCTCTGACTGTAATATCTTCAGGATTTTGAGGATTCTTCTTTTTTCCTAAATAACTACCTAGAGGATAACTTTTGCTTCCACTAATTAGAATTCCAAATTCATTAAAGTTATGAGTTCTAACAGTACTTAAGAGTGAGTTTTTATATTTAGCTTACAAATCTTACTAGTATAATTTTTAAGTCAAGTAACTTTCAATCATCATTTAAAAATGTTTTTGGAATAATATTTTGCACCATTTCAAACTTGTTAATTAACACCTTCAAATATACATAGCTGAATTTATAGATTAAATACTCTATGTTCAATATTCTTCTTAAACATTTCAATTGTCCAGAAGGAAAGGTATGTCCCAAGTAAAAAAAAAAAATCATCTTTCTCCATAGTATAAATATTTCTAACAAATATGACACACCTATAAATACCTTCAATTTTTTTTTTTTAAGATTTTATTTATTCATTCATGAGAGACATAGAGAGAGGCAGAGGCACAGGCAGAGGAAGAAGTAGGCTCCATGCAGGGAGCCCAATGTGGGACTCGATCCCGGGTCTCCAGGATCACACCCCGGGCCAAAGGCAGGCACTAAACCACTGAGCCTCCCAAATTGAGGATCCCCTCAATTTTCTTATTAATGACACAAGATAGGGTAACTTTAATTGAACACTGTCCTGTGTCACTTCATCCTCAAAAGTCTGCAGCTTTCTTCTTGGGTTCTACTTGGTTGTCACATGCTGGTGAGACTCTCCTTTAGAGAGAAAGCCATGTAAATACCGATATCTCTCAGTGCAATTCCTTTCTTCAGTTTCTGCCTGTTTTTGATTCTCTTCCATTGCTTTGGAGAAGTTGTTTTTTAATGATTTGTTCAAAGTTTTAATCGGTTTATGTGAGAGGGATAGTCTGATACCAACTTCTTTTTTTATTACTTGAACGGGACCTTTTGGACTCGAAGCTCTTGATAACTATAAGGAGAAGGCTGAGCAAATAGTCATCACAGAAAATTACCCAACAGCAAATAATGTCATCTTTCATAGGCAAAGGTGGAAGATTTAAGTGCAGAATTCATACGTATTTTGGGTCATGCTGAAAAAGGAAAAGGTTTGAAATGCTCTTGACTTGCTAGCGAAACTCAAGGAAGACTGCCATTTCATTGCTGTGACCGGTGGTGTTCTGGAGTTGGTAGTGGCTCGAAATGGGTCTTGCAAAACCTTGCTCTAGAACCCGGGTTGTGTTTGGTGCTTCTTTAAGTGGCTTAGATACGCAACAAATAGAAGATGACTGGTCTTTCAGCCTGCAAAAAAAGAATGGCTATGCCATTAGAGTATGGAGATACTTACGCAGACTTTGATAACTGCAAATTCTGTGAGTTTAAACTTGTGAGAGAATTTGTTATTCCATTTGAAATTTATATTCTACCGAAATGCCTCATTAAATGCAATGGATAAAAAGTAGCAAGGAATAAGTATGGAAATGGATGGTGGAAGAGAAGATAATTTTCAACAAAACATTACACATAAAATGTATCTGAGAAAAAGGAATGAAGAAAAGCAGGGAGCTGGGATAACTGGCTCAAAGAGTAACCACGTTTGTGAACTAATCTAAACTAATCTGGCTAGTAAGCAATGTCGTGTCAAATAAAGATATGTGGGAGGCTACCTTCATGTTACTGGGTGATATATTATGATGAAGGCAAGCCTTAGCTTAACCCCCCCCCCCATTTCTGCCTAATGTACAAACACTTATTACTCAATGGGAACAAACAGTCATAAAATCTGTTCTTGTTTCCTCTGGAACATTCATCTCTCTGTGTTCAGCTACTTTGACAGGTAGCTTACATGAAAGATTTAACCTGAGGCCTTTGTAAGAATATTTTGATGACAGTGTCAGCCAATACTTACTGGGGTCAAATGACAGAGCTGTCCCTGAAATGGAGTGAGCCTGGACTTCAGTGTCTTGGATCTCAAATGATTCCCAATTTGGGTTTGTACAAGTTTTATGACGTCTTCCTTTAGTCTCATATATTCTCTAGCCTGTCATATATTTCAGGAACCATTCATTGTAGCAATGAAAATTTACTGCTAAGATTTCTTTGCGATTAGTCAAACTTATAAAGATTTTGATAAGATATCTGAAGTGCTTAAGTGTGCTTCCTGAGTGTGGATGCCTCTTTAATCTATTTCAGATGCTAACTGAATGCCCCTGTCTTGAGTATTAAAGCTAACCTATACCTGCCTACAATACCTACTTACTGATGGAGTTTTAAAAGCAATTTTCTGCACAGATAACAATTTTTTTTTTTTAAGATTCTACTTAATTATTCATGAAAGACAGAGATGTAGGCAGAGAAAGAAGCAGGCTCCCTGTAGGGAGCCTGATGCAGGACTCCATCCCTGGACCCTGGGATCATGACCTCCTAAAGCCAAAGGCAGCCCCACTCAACCACTGAGACACCTCGGTGCCCCAAAATAACTCTTGATGACAGTCAGACTAGTCTGGAATCCCTTCTCTCAAATGAATAGATTGGAATCACCACCCATGCACAGAAGGCAGACACTACTAATAAGTAACAGTTTTCTGCTAGGGTTAGATACAGAGTCATATTCTTCAGCAGCAGGGTCAGTCCCTACCCAACATTTTCAGTCAATAAAATTTGTCATGCTAGTCTTCTGATATTAGTTTAATATCAAACATTGGTTTTATTTAAATTTCTAGGTAATAAATAAATAAATAAATAAATAAATAATAAATTTCTAGGTAATAACCGAAATTCCCCATTTCACAGAGTGCATGGCAGCAGCTTCAGGCAATACACATTTGACATTTGTAGTCATTAAGCATTTGGGGTTTTTTTTTTTCTAATGGGGATGTGTAAAGTGGGAGGCAGTTATGTCCTGAGTAGCACAGCTTTGAGAAGTCAGCATTGCAGATGATTGCCTAGGAGCTGTCGCAGCAAGAGACCACCTATGAGGAAAATAGAGATAATTACAAACAACAATCACAGCTGTTAACGGTAGCACTCATAACCCATCCTCAGCGTGAAAAGATTGCAACTGATGCATCAGACATTGAGCCACACTCAGTCACTGAGATGGACCCAGAGTGGAGACAATCGAGACAAAGCCAACACTAATAGCAGGAGAGGTCAAAACTGAAGTCCAGAGCTTGCCTTGCATGAGAAAGTTTTAATCATTTCAGAATTAAGGCCTACAGGCTTAACTTATTTTGCATAAGAGATTTATTATCTAAAGGTTACCTATCAATCAACTCTGCAAGCTTTCTTACCATATTTTAACATTTCCTATAGATGGCACTTGAATCTTTATGCTCATTTTCCCCAACTGCATAAAGAGCCATCTTTCACGCAGTTACAATACTTTGCCATTCAGGAAACACTTCGTTGCTCCTTGACGGAGACATGATTTTCAGTAGCCAGGGCATAGTTATGTTTGACTTTTTTCCAGAAAAATAATGATGATTTATTTAAGAATATTCATTTTTGGAAACCTTCATCTTATTTCCTGTGAAGCATATTTAGTATTGGGATTATTTAAAAAATATCTTTTTTTTCCTCTAATTTTTTTGCATTAGTATCTTACCAAACCCTCAAAATAACTGCCAACCATGACAAGTAATACAAAAAAGTAAAACACGCATAAAAATAATAGCATAAGTTGAATAAATTCTGATAAAATCATCTACTGCCTTGAAATAAGCAGCATAATCAGAATATAAAAAACTTATAAATAAGGTAGAGAAAGATAATATTGCCATCACTGCTATTCTTTGTGTCCCAGATCTGCATATCCTATTAACATAAATTATATGCATTTGAAATGTTTATTGTCATGCATAGAAAAGATGTTTTGAATTTGGCAAAGTGTTAGTAATGTGTTTGCTTAGGGACACAGAATGCAAAAATATATTGATGAATTTAGTTTTTGTTTGAAGTGAATGTGGGTTAGCTGGCTGGTGGTGAGAGAGACTTAGCTGGAAGTTTCTATTTGAGAGACAAAAATATACAGATTATTTGCAGCCTTGGCCATAAATGAGTTTGTGTGGAGAATGTGTAGAGGAGCATCTCTGATCCTAAGGCAAGCAAACAATGATGGGTGTAGATTTTGGTAACTTAACTAGAGGGGAGGGATTTTAAGGTAATTCCTGTATCATTCCTGCTTCTATTTGCTCTTAAAAGAAAGGTGTGGTCAGTTTCAAACCCATAGTGATAATTCCTTCTTAGAAGTCTGGAAAGTAGTCTCATTTCTTTTTCAAATTTTAGTGCTTTTCTCCCCCTCCCCAAATCTGACTTCTCTCCTGTTAATGCTGATTTTGGAAGGGAATCTACTGGAAAACATACTTTTTTTTCATATCACTGTACAGATAGGTCATGAGTAAAGTGATGCCCATGGGAAAAACGGCACACATTCCTTTCCTGCACCTTCCATCTGTGCCAGTTGATCAACAAGCTAAGGAACTATTGAGTGTATCCAAGCGTATTCTACGTGTAAATGCTTTAAGCATTGTGACATGTAATATTTTTCTTGATCTGAACAATAATCCCAAAAGAAGAAAGGGAAGACATTCTTACTATTAACCAGACTCTAAAAGCCTCTCATATTTATAGAGCATCTTACAATATGTAAAGTGTTCTCCTACAATTTTCTCAATCCAGCCTCAAACAAATGACGATGGTATCAGGACAATTTGCAAGAGAATAAGCGTGAGTGGTTAGTATTCACAAAAGTTGTTCAAGGTCGCTTATGACCAAAGAAATACAAATTAAAATGACCAGAAAACGTTTTCACCTGTCAAATAATTGAGGAAATGATAATACTCAATTTTGTCAAGGGCATGTGTTGGCAAAAGGGTACTGTTGTTATAGGCTGCTGGTGAAGTTAGAATTTGTTATAACCTTTCTGAATGATATTTTGGCACTAGGAATTCACTCGGGGTAAAATGAGAGATATAAACAAAGGTATGTCTTTGAATTCATTAACTGTTATTTCTAATATAGTGTATGAGAAGCCACATTTATTTGGGCAAGTGTAATTTGAGGCAGTTGCTTTGGAACATGAGGAAGTCTTGCAAAAGGAGACCCTATAAAGCAAAACAAAAGCTGGAAGAAGGGAGCAGAACAAAAGTAGGGAGCAGAGCAGTCCTAATCATCTGCAGTGCCCATCCCTTGAGTTTTATATAAGAAAAATAAAATACTTGTGTAAGGCACTATTCCTTTGGGATTCAGTTGTTAGAGCTCAACCTAATTTTGGCATAACCATACTTGCTGGCTTGTGTATGTCTGAATGCATCCACTTAATATTTAAAAATGTTTTAGAAAATCTCAGTCCCTTTATTATAAGCACAGAAACCGTGTTATTAGGGAAACAGTAGGCATCAACCTACATAATAATCACTGACTTGGTAACTACTGCAAAGCCCATAGATACTGAAAATCTAAAGTTATTTTTAAAACTATAGAAATATACGTCTCTGATTCAACTGCTTAGGTAATACCCTTTATTCTGATTCTAAGACTTGATGATCCTGAGATTTCTTTTAGCTTTATGAGTCTATGGCTGATTTAGCAGCCACATTTATTATTTGAAGAAAGCGAGAAAGATGGTGTTAAATGTTCCTCAAAGTGGAATTGAGGTTTTAATTATTACAGGACATATGGAAGAAAGAGACACTGAGCAGCTCAATTCCAAGCCTGAGAATTTTTCAGTGAATATTTAAAATTACAACAGTGTGCCTATTCAATTAGGAAGCTGTTGGTGTTTATTTGCTTTCACTGGGCAAAAATTTGGCCACTCAAGTCATTGTAGCACTTCCAAATTACCAAAGAGAAAACTTTTTGTAAAGCGGTGTTTAATATTCCCTTAACTTTCACTTAAAGAGATTTTGCAGTGCTGATTTTCTGTAACCGTTTTGGCCCTGGATGTAAATCTTGTGATGTAAATTGTAAGGGCACCATAATAGTTCATGAAATCTGCAAAATTAAATTCAGTATATTGGGCTATTGGAAATTCTCAAGTTTCTTCTGTTTCTGAAATAGTAGAGTGAAGATGTCAGACTTCTTGACTATTAAAACAAAGTTAAAGAATACAGTGCTCTTCCTCAGATGCCCTCTCAGAAGACTTTGTTCTTGTGTGTGTGTGTGTGTGCACGCGCGCGTGCAGCTGACAATCCTATCTAACTTTTCTATAGCATCTTATTTTATATAATTCCCCCTTCTCTCTGTCTCCCTGAGTTTCTACATGCTTTCCTCTTTTCCTGCTCAGTTACTGGGATTGAAATGTTGGGGTTACTATAGACAAGGACAATGGGAAATTGTGGCTTCATTTGGGCATCCAAGGGGGCCTAAAATAAATACTCCCTAGAATGAATTAAACACACCCCCCCCCCCCCCAGGCCATGCTAGCATAGGTGGACTTGAGGGAGGCTTGTCCCTGTAAGCGTACACAGCAGAGGGCAGAGAGTGCTCTTCTTCCTTATACCCACTCCCTTTGGGGGCTCTTGTTATACTCGTTATTTATGAAGACACCAAATTAATTTCTCCAGCTCTGGCTCAGGCTCCTCACTGGACATCAGTACTAAAACTCATTTTTAAAACCAAACTCCTTCTCTCTCCCCCTATACAAACCATCCCTTTGATGTTACAGTTTTTGCTCCTGTATCACCCTTCTCTAGTCACCCAGACACAGAAAGTCTGATAGGCTTTCCTCTAATCAGACATTCCTTTGCTGTATCTCCTGCATCCATCCTTTCCTTTCCATTCCTGCTGATACCATGCTGGCTCCATCCGCTCGGAGATCAGTTGCACAGAATTTGAAAGGCCACACAAAGATTAGCCTATGCTCCCAGCGTTTTTAGCCTTTCTCTGGCCCAGCTCACCCTGCATATATCAATCTTCTTTAACGTTAATCTCCCTTGCCTTTGGGACTAAATCCCTTTATACTGCATCTGAGAGCTCACACAATTTACCCTTTGTATACCTTGGGACCTAATCTACGTTTCTCACACAAACCTTCCATTCCCTTCCAATTCCTTTGACATTGTTTTTACACCTCCCGCCCCCCCCCCCCCCCACCCACTGGTCTTTGCTGACTCAGTTCTTCCTACATAGGGATCTTCAACATGTTTCTCTACCAAAATCTCACATTTCTTGAGGGCCCAACTTAAAAGTTCACCCCCTTTCACAAGCCTCTCCCAACGTGAAATTACGTGTGCTGTATTTTAAACTCCATAGTGTTCTGTAATGTTTTTAGTTATTTCTCAGTTGTATGATTTGTCGCTTTATCTCTTTTTAATACATTTTATCTCTAGGTTTAGATTATAAACTACTTGTGGGCAAGGAGTCTATTTGTATTTTCCACAGTTAATAGTCAGATACAACATACCAGTTTGCTGATTGCTATCTGGAGATTATGTCATTTATTATAAAAACGTTTCACCTCCCTTCTTTCCATGAGTGATGAGTAATTCTGAAAGTTATTATTCAAAATAGCTACCTATTAGATAGGGATTGAATTTTTCCTGATCTATGTATTTAGGTTTTACCCACTTGAACGCCAGTGTTGGTTTTGGTCTGTCATTATTTTATTTAGTTTCACTCTTGGAGAACTCTTGGTGTATTTAGAGCCCTAGGGCTCTATTTATCATTGGTAAGTAATACCATTGTGCACAAAAAAAAGTCAGTCTCAGGAAATTAGCAGGAAAAAATGTCCTCCTTATATAACCACATGCAAAATTGCAGGTTTTCAACTATGTGAGGACTCAGGACTGCCTCATAAGGAGGCTTTATCTGTTACAATCCATAAAAATGAAGTTTCCAAGGCTAAAAGATTACAACATGATCCAGTTGGGGCCCAACAAAACTAGTGAAAAGACTTTTCCCAGAAAGATAGTGTGGTCATCTTTGTCTAGGGAAATGATCCCCCTTTCCCTTCCATGATGTGTGTTGACAATTAAGCTACCAGCAGGCTCCTTTTCAGCTTTTGAAAGCAAAGCTTGGAAGTTGGCAGTAAGAAAACCAGTACAATTAAAGCAACTGTCTAATAAAAAAGCCACATTGCTAGAATTTCAGCATGAATTTTAAAAAAAGTGGAATTCATGTTCTAAAAAGCAGTTCCCATAATTTGCAGTACTTATTTTTTTGCCAAAAAGCGTAGAAGTTGACCAGAAAGTGATGCGGTTGCTGTGAGAGAGAGCACTTTGTTCTCAGATGTGAACTAATTTTGACTTTTTTAATATATTGAAATTATCATTGAGTTAGAGCCACCCTCTTGTAAAGATCTATAGAATCCTCTCTTTAAAATAATTTTTATTGCTTCACTTATAAGCAGACATATTAGAATCCAACTTTGTATAAACGGCTTTCATCAGGTATTCATTAACATGCCAGGAATATTTTCATAGCCTCTTTTTTGTGTTCTCTTTTTTAGGCAAACTGAACTACTAAGCATTCACTTGGTGTAATTTCCCACCTCTGAATCTCTGTTCTCATTATCTTTCCATCAGAAATCCTGTAGAACTGCGGTCTATAAGCAACCCAATCTTAAGTTACGTTATAACTAACCACCCCCTTCTTGTAGCAGACAAATATGGATTCAAGTTAAATTACATCACACACCTCTGTGTGGCTACCTGATAAACCTCATCTTAAAACTGACAAAGGGAGGACTTCTAGAAAAAATATCACTATCTAATTTTTAGATTGTAAGGTATTTGCTGAGAAGCAAGAACATAGAGTTTTTAGCATCTAGATTTCATTTTCAGGACTCTGTTCAGCATTTTAATAACACACCAAATCTGCAATCATTTCTAGAGCTCTGTACCGCCACTGTATCCACCAGTTCAAGTGGAGGTAAAGTTGACTGCTTCAGTGGAGTTCCCTATTCTGAAGTGGGCCATTTTCTGTTTTTTGTTTGTTTTTGTTTTTGTTTTTGTTTTTTTTGGCAATGTGCGACTTGTAATATTACTTGCAATCTATATTTTGATTACTAAGGTTTTCAGACTTTGTTTTTGAAGAACTTTTGATTATTTCTTTGAAGGTTCTAGCTTTAACTAATCATGTTTAGCATGCTTAGAAATTAAAGAGACAGCATCTGATTTGATGTTGGGAGAGACTGCTGAGCAAAAGTAAAAAATCTAACTTTCAAGATAGTGGGTAAAATGCCTGGACAGAATTGACTTATTGATAGAAGTGTGATTCTTAATAAATAATTGTGTCACTGCGTCAGTTGCTTTGCTGAAGTCCTCTCTTGTATTTGTCACGGGAATTCTGTAAGTAAAATAGGAATGAATAGGCTATGTTGTAGACTTCTGCAATTTTTAAGTGGCTTCTGTTTTCTTTCTGGAAATACAATACACATCCATGTAATTCTGATGGCACAGAATGTAATTGTGCTATAATTTCTATGTAACATAGATCAAATATGCCAGTTTGTATTAAGCTCAGTAACTAAATTATTGTCCCAAGGGTAAGAACAGAACTAAAAAATAAAATGAACAAAAAAAAAAAAAAAGAAAGAAAAAGAAAAAAAGTCATACAGAATCCATTCATGTGGCTTTTTGGGGAAAGACACCTTGCCATTTTACTGGATTTTTAAGTATTGAATATGTATACTTGGAATGGTAAGGGCCCATCTTTGCTGCTCCATGGGAATAATCTTCCTATAAGTGAAGCCAACCCAAAAGAAAGCAGAACCAATAAATTATGGTAGTCAACACATTTTCATTCTTAAACCAACTTTAATGGGGTTTCTGACATTTCCAATAAAAAAAGTTCTAAGATTCCTTCCCCCTTTTGTTCAAAAGAGGTTACCTGTCTATATCCAAAATACACAGCTAGTCAGTTGGTGGCAGGCCCAGGTTTTGAATATAAATCTCTGCTTTCAGAACCACAGTCTTATAATGACACTGAGAATAGCTTGAACCTCAGGATGAGTCAAGATGTCAAGATGGTCATGGGCTCTGACTCCAAATTGTGCTAACCATCTTCTTACCAGGAGGTTTTTGTGTGTCCTGAAATGAGAGAGTTTTTGAGGGATGGATGTAGCCCAGCAGGTTCTAGCATATAGCCTCTGTTTTTGTGGAGACCATTTTGAAGAATGTTTGCTTATCTTAACCTTGGTAAATGGCAATGTTCTGTAGAAATCACTTTTCTTCTTTTTTTAAAATCTCTATCACTGTTGGCTTGCACTGCTTATACATTCTGTTTACTGTGGTACAAATAGTTAATATACTCTAGTACCTACAGAAGAGGGCTGCTGCAAAAATCTCTGGATTTTGATGGACATCCTCTTCTGAGATGGATCTTCCTTCCAGGTACTTGCATAGGCTGAGCAGGGGTTGTTTGTCCTCTTTAGCTCCAACTGTGTTTTGATGACCTAGTTAGTAAGAGGTCTCTGCTTGGATGTCATTAATACCTGTCATATGGGAAAGCTGCTTCTCTGCTGTCAGAGACTTTTAGTAAAATCTTATCGGCTGGTAAATATTCATGGACCACTAAGTATATCCCTTTGGTTGAGATAAAAACAAGTATAGGAACTCTTTTCAAACAAGATTTCAAAACTTGTTCTAAAATTTCCTCAAATTAGCATATTGAAATAATTTTCAGTATTAAGATAGATGGCACAGTTCTTTGGTGTAGAGAGAAGTACATTTCTCCCTGAAATTTAAATTTCTGAACATTAATTTATGGGGATATGCTTGCAGGTATTCAATAACTTAAGTGTCTCAGATTTAGTGAATACAACCAGAACTTGTGAATGGTAGATGTTCAGGTCTCACAGATGTTCAAGTTTTGTTTTATTTTTGGACACTGGTTTCCTCCAAAGAAGAAAGAAAACTTTCAGTATACTGATTCCAAAAGTTAGAATTCAAATATTCAGAACTCATCAGAGTACACATTTATTTTTATCTTTATTAAAGATTTTATTTATTTGAGACAGAAGGAGAACATGAGCAGAGGGAAGAGCAGACAGAGAAGGAGAAGCAGACTTCCCACTGAGCAGGGAGCCGAATGTGGGGCTTGACCTGAGGACCCTGGGATCATGACCTGAGCCAAAGATAGATACTTAACTAACTGAGCCACCCAGGTGCCCAGAGTGCGCATTTTAAACTCAGTTTACCCAAGTTCCAGGATGGAGGCTGAATTAAATACCTTATCAAAATGACTTTAAAGTGCATTCGTATTGCCTGGTATCCATTTATATTTATTAAAAAAAAAAAAAAGACTCCAGCTCTGTTGCTAGAAAATCTAGTGTTTGGGGATTACAATAAACAGACATGGCTGTCTTAGTCCGAATTTTGAAATGTTTAAAAATAAAAGTATACTGTAAAATGCAAATTAGAAAGTTAAACACACTGAGTTGAACAAGCATTAGCCTCTGCTCCCTTCTGAAAAAGCAATGAAATGACGGTAGAGATCATTTGCAAGTTTGTAGATAAATAAGGACAATGAGAGAGAAGAGGAAATGTCCTTAATGAAATGTTGGAAGCTGAAGAACAGATGGAAGAGTTACAATTGATTTAGCAGATCCCAGAAAGCTGAATCCTAATTACACAGTAGAGAAAGCCAAGTAGCCAACTGATGGATACCATGAGACCTGCAAAGGTTCCAGAATTGCTGATGCTGCAAAGTGGTGGAAGTAGAGACAAAAGTAGGCTGAAAGCAAGAGTTCTCCTTGAAAGTCTTTTTGGAAAGTCAGGCACTCAGTGGTCTCTTCTCTCCTCTCCTGGTCCCTGCTCCTCTCCGACACTGGCAGGTTTGTCTTCTATAGAAGGGTCTCTGTTCTGCTTCTATTTGAAAGCACATTTAGAACAGAAGGACCCACAGTAAGCAGGGAAATGAGGTGAAAATTTATATGCTCTATGTTGACTCTCCAAAATCTCCTGTTAGGATTATATCTGCAAGCAAGAATGGAATAAACTGTCTCTGGGAATGATTGGTCCCCTAAGCGAAGACACCCACTATCCCCAATGGATTAATTTAGGTAGACAACCCTAAACGAAATCCACATTCAACACCCATCTGTCTGCACTGCAGGTAGACCTTCTAATCAACATTTTTCTGGCTCAGTCATAACTTGCAGCAGACAGTCAAGGATCACCAGGTATTTGAGAAAGCCTCCAATATGATAGGCATAAACCAAAATAAAGGAACAAACAAATACATAAAGTAATTTGGAGTAAAGAGTTTCCTTTGTATAGAAGAGGCAAAATAATCCTGCATACCACAGCTGAAAATGAACATTGATCTAATGAAAATTATTTTGTTATCTTGCGTGAATAGGAGATGGGAAGTATGAATGATGTGTGGGAGCCGCATTCTTCACAGTGGGAAGTCAATAGTGTCTAAAACTCAAAGGTCAAGATGAAGCAATTTAAATAAATTACTTAGAATAATGAAAATTAATAAAAAATTGTTAGAGGATTCAAAAGTGGTTGCCTCTGGAAATCAGGAAATAGTGGCATATGGGAGGTCAGAGGCATGCTGTTTTTTAAAAATGAGAGCTATTAACTCTAAACTGTGTTCATGTGAAACTTTTATTAAAACAAAAGTCAAATAAAAAATATATGCTGTAAAAATTCTCAAAAACCATAGAAGTATCTGGAATATGATTTTACAGACCCCCTTGCCATTCTATAGCCTAGTATGTAGTCATTACCAACTATTTCTGTGTATATACATACATATAATGTGTTACAAATACTTATTCATGTTTCTTTTTACTAATGAGATTAGAGCTGCAGTTAATATCCTTAATCATATAACTTTATTAATTTTTTATACATATGGCCATGTATTACATATATACACATACCCCAATACACGTATACCATTAACTGTCTTGTGATTTAGAAATGAGTGTCTCCAGAAAGGAAACAGAAACTTCAAAATTGCACTAAATCCATTCTGAGACACATAAAGCTTAAAGTTCAATTCTTTTACTTATATGTTAAGGCTCAGCTCAAATGTCACTCCCGCAAGCCTTCCTTGACCTATCCATCTGAAAGCAAAGTGGACTATCCATTCTATTATCTTTTTCTTACCTTCTGACATTTGTCACAGGCAATGTTCTTTGTTTTGTTTTTTGTTTTGTTTTGTTTTGCCTAATCATCTCTTGAGATTGATCATTCTCGATTTACATCTCACAAATTCAAACTCTTGGAGAGACTGCTTATTTCCTTGGTTCCTAGCCCAATACCAGCTTGAGTCAGGTACTCCTCTCTGTGGCCGGGGCTTAGGGAGAGTTCGGTTGAATGAGGTGGCTCTTCTTAAGACATCCATGTGTTTGAAGGAGAAAGGCTGTTTCCATAAAAAGGTACTGGACAGATGCTTCTTCAAGTGTTTTCTACACCACTGTTTATTATTGCTTTGGGAAAGAGGATGAGTAAATATTGGTAGAATCATGTTGCGTCAAAACTACTAAAGTCAGAAGGGAACTGTGTCTTGACATTCGTTAAAGAAACTGGCCTAATGCCTCTCTATTCATTGATTAATTTACCAGGTTAATTAGCATTGTATAGCATTATTTTCAACAGTCTTTGTCATATGTAACATTGGTAGTCAAAGCAATAACTTGAAGTATTAATTTTCTTTACTAATGACATTTATCAAGCACTGCAGTCTTCAGATGCATGTTCTAAAGTGTTTAATTCTTCTTAATTTCTAGAAATGCCGGTGAAAGTTTAGGATGGATCATGGAAAAGTGATATTAAACCAGAATGGTCAATAGAGAAAGGGATAGGACTGTAGGAAACAGAAAACATTGGGGCAGATGTACAGTTTACCAGTTTAATGTAGCAAGAAAATTGTCCAGCGCCACTCGTTGATTTGAGAATTGTCATTGCAAAGTCTGTAACTGAGCAATGAAGTAGAACAATAGAGATTTTAGAAAATCTAGGTGAGGTTTAGATTATAAATAGAAACACTGACTCATAAATATTAACTCATTTGAGGGGTACTGACCTCATTAAAAAATGACTCCTGTGAATAACCCATATTCTGATTTGTTGGCATTTCACGATTGAGCTTTCACACTGAAAATGTTGTCCTTTGTCTATACGTATGTCAGTTCATTTATCCCTGAGCAGGAAAAAAAGCATAATTTTCTTTGAAGAAATTTTTATTCCATGAAAAAAGTCGCATTTTTTTATGTTTGATTCTTTTGTAATTAATGGATTAATTTTTAGTTCCTCTTCTTTCTGCACAAATGGGTATCTGATTGCTTATGTATTCAGAGTACACATTCCTAATTTAGAATACAGAACCTAATCATCCTATTTCCCTTGCCTTGGGAGCCTTGGTCTCCCAGCTAACCATTCATCACTGGCCTTTAAATTGCTGTAGGCAAGCAGAAAAGGATTTCCTTCTTTACATTTTCTTAGTATAATTTTACAGAAAAGA
The DNA here is from genome assembly GCF_003254725.2 of Canis lupus dingo. NCBI lineage: Eukaryota > Metazoa > Chordata > Mammalia > Carnivora > Canidae > Canis > Canis lupus. Next base: position 23,874,304 of record NC_064245.1, on the reverse strand, counting down.
AAATTAATAGAAGTGTAAAAGACTCCCTGAGAACTTTTACGGCCACTGCAATTTAGAAATGTTACTGAATTGTTTTTTTTTTTTTTTAAAGGTATGAAATAAAAGAAACCATAATATTAGGCTAAAGAAACGTGCAGTTTTGCTTTTGAAAATGGTTCTGTAAGGAGGTTCAGTCTGACCGCCCTAGACCTTCAAAGTCACACACTGTCTCCCCACAATTGTCACATGACGGTGACAAACGCAGACACCCCCAATCTCCATCATTCTGAATGAAACACAAGTAAATGACAAATGTGATGAGATGCCGTTTCCAGCTACCAGACTGGCAGAGGTAAAAAGATTTGCTAATTCACTTGGAGAGTGTGTGGAGAAAACAGCTCTCTGCCCTCTGACACTCTTGGAAATGTGGGTTGGTACGACCTCTGCAGAGGACAATTTGGCACTATTTACCGAAAAAAAAAATGCTCATGCTCTTGACCTAGAATTCTACTTCTAAAACCTTACCCTTTAGAAAATATATCCATATGTACAAAGATACTCATTGTGACTTTTATTTTTGCAAAGAAAATAAGCCAGGGAATACTTTAAATGCCCATCAGTAGGCTGCTGGTTAAATAAATTATGGTAAATTTATGACAGGGGAAAGTCTGTACCATATGCAAGAGGTTGTATTGAGTGCAGAGCAGTGGATAAAGGCAGAACAGTACCATTTGTGTTTTTTCTCCTTGACTTTTTTCCCCCCTTATTTTTAAAGACTTACAGAATAATTCGGAAAGGTAACCTAAGAAGCTGAGTACAGAACTTGCCTTGGGAAGGGAGGCTCGAGGGGAACTGGGGTGCTCTGTTTCCACATTTCTTTTGATCCTGTGAAAAATTTTTATCCTGTCAAGCACAACATTTTCTGCCAAGTTGAGAGGGAAAAAAAAAGTGAGCATGGTTTCACAGGCTCGTATTCCTACAGACCGCTGCAGCTCTAACCTGTCATGAAGCCCTAAGTGTCCAGTGGCAGGTTCCAGAACTGCCAGGACAGTGGGGCACAGTTGGAGGGAGCAAATACTGGAACATGAGGAACAGCAGGAATCCTGATACTACTTCTCACATCTTCTGAATACTTACAGTGTGCCTGGTATTGTAAGTATTTTACGTGCGGTGCCCTACTTAACCCTCCATCTATCCTAGAAAGTAGATGTTGTCATTTTCCTTGTCTGGGTGGACCCCGGAGAGGGAGAGGTCGAGAAACCCACCCCAGACCACATAATTATTAAATGACTGCTCACAATTTCAAGAACTGCCCTCGGCAAAGTGGAGAGCTTCCTGCATTTCCACCCAGAACCCTCTTGCCCTTTGTGCTCAACTGGATTCCCAGCCCAATAAAAAGGTATTTTTCTCTGTGTGCTCATCCTCAAAAAGGGAGACCTGTTTTGGTTCATTATTTGAATTTGCAAATATTTGCAGAGACTGTGTGGGCAGCATTAAAATTATTTAGTTCCTTGGAAATTGAGAGGCTAAACAAAGAAATGAACAGAAGATCTGCCAGGCAAATGCCAACAGAGGGATAGTGGGTTGTCAATATCAGAAAATATCAGATGGATGTATTCACAGAAGAAAGGTTTTTTTTTTTTATATATTAACAAAATATTAAATATCCACAGTGAAAATATCATAACCATGAATGTTAATCATGGTTATGATAATGTTAATATCATATCCTGTTAGTGTTAATATCATGACCATGAATCATTAAATGAACTATATGAAATATGTACAACCAAAGACATTAAACATTCAAGAAATGGACAAAACCAGTCATTGTGGCAGATTTTAACACACATTCCCATCTGTCCCTGTTACATCAAATACAACAATAATGATGATGGTATCAAGAATAACAAAGAAGTGAAAGAAAAGGAATTAAAAACAAGTTTATGGACTTACATGATTTACAACTCTGCATCTCATAAAATTTGCATATGCATTACTAAAATTTTTAGTGAACTGGGATTTTGATGCTAATGTAACAGGGTAGGATTTCTTATACAATTTTTTTAAAGATTTTATTTATTCATGAGAGAGACAGAGAGAGGGGCAGAGACACAGGCAGAGGGAGAAGCAGGCTCCATGCAGGGAGCCTGATGTGGGAGTCGATCCCCCGACTCTAGGATCATGCCCTGGGCTGAAGGCAGTTGGTAAATCGCTGAGCCATCCAGGGATCCCCATTTTCTTTTTTTTAATGTAAATTTTAGTTAACATGTCATGCAATATTGGTTTTAGGAATGGAATCCAGTGATTCATCACTTACATACAACACCCAGTGCTTATCACAAGTGCCCTCTTTAATACCCATCACCCATCCAGCCCATTCCCCACCACCTCCCTCCATCAACCTTCAATTTGTTCTTTATCATTAAGAGTCACTTATAGCTTGTTTTGTTCTCCTTATTTCTTTTCCCCCTTCCCATATCTTCATTTGTTTTCTTTCTTAAATGCCACATGAGTGAGATCATATGGTGTTTGTCTTTTTCTGACTTATTTCGCTTAGCATAATATATTCTAGCTCCACCCACATCTTTGCAAATGGTAAGATTTCCTTCTCTTTGGATGCTGAGTAATACTCCAGTGTGTGTATATGCCACCTCTTCCTTATCCATTCATCAGTCAATGGACATTTGGGCTCTTTCCATAGTTTGTCTATGGTTGATTATGCTGCTATAAACACCGGGGTGAATGTGCTTCTTGGAATCTGTATTTTTGTATCCTTTGGGTAAATACCTAGTAGTACATTTGCTAGATCATAGGGTCGCTCTAGTTTTAACTTTCTGAGGAACCTCCATGCTGTTCAACAGAGTGACTGCATCAGTTTACATTCTTCCCAACAGTGCAAGAGGGTTGCCCTTTCTCCACATTCTTGCCAACACCTGTTGTTTCTTGTGTTGTTAATTTTAGCCATTTGACAGGTTGTAAGGTGGTATCTCCTCATGGGTTTGATTTGTACTTCCTTGATGATGAGTGATGTTGAACTTCTTTTCACATATCTCTCAGCCATCTGCGTGTCTTCTTGAGAGAAATGTCTATTCATGTCTTCTGCCCATTTCTTGACTGGAGTATTCATTTTTGGGGTGTTGAGTTTGGTAAGTTCTTTATAGATTTTGGGTATTAACCCTTTATCAGATAGGTCATTTGCAAATATCTTCTCCCATTCTGTACGTTGCCTTATAGTTTTGTTGATTGTTTCCTTCACTGTGCAGAACTTTTTTATCTTGATGAAATCCCAATAGTTCATTTTTGCTTTTGTTTTCTTGCCTCTGGCAATATGTCTAGGAAGAAGTTGCTACCTGAGGTCAAAGAGGTTTCTGTCTTGGTTCTGCTCTAGGATTTTAATGGTTTCCTGTTTCACATTTAGGCCTTTATCCATTTTGAATTTAGTTTTGTGTCTGATGTAAGAAAGTGGTTTGGTTTCATCCTTTTACATGTGGCTGTCCAGTTCTCCCAACACCATTTGTAGAAGAGACTCTTTTTTCTATTGGATATTCCTTCCTGCTTTGTTGAAGATTAGCTGACCATACAGTTGTGGGTTCATTTCTGGGTTCTCTGTTGTGTTCCATTGATCTATGTGTCTGTTTTTGTGCCAGTACCACACTGGCTTGAGGACTACAGCTTTGTAATCTAGCTGAAAATATGAATTGTGATGCCTCCAGTTTGTTTGTTTTCTTTCTCAGGGTCACTTTGGCTATTCAGGGTCTTTTGTGGTTCTGTGCAGATTTGAGGGTTGTTTGTTCCAGCTCTGTGAAAAATGCTGGTGATATTTTGATAGGGATTGTGTTAAATGTATAGGTGGTTTTGGGTAGTATAGACACAATGTTCTAATCCATGAGAATGGAATGCTTTTCCATTTCTTTGTGTCCTCTTCAATTTCTTTCACAAGTGTTCTACACTTTTCAGAATACACATTTTTTACCTCTTGAGTTAGATTTATTCCTAGGTATCTTACTGGTTTTGGTGTAATTGAAAGTGAGATACTTTGAAAATTTTTTTTTCTGTGCTTCATTATTGGCATAAAGAAATGCAACGGATTTCTGTACATTGACTTTATATCCTATGACTTTGCTGAATTCAAGTATTACTCCTAGCAACTTTGTGGTGGAAGCTTTTGGGGTTTTTTATATAGAGTATCCTGTCATCTGCAAATAATGAAGGTTTGACTTCTTACTTGCTGATTTGGATACCTTTTATTTCTTTTTGTTTTCTGATTGCTCAGGCTAAGACTCACAGTACTCACAGTACTATGTTAAATAGTAATGGTGAGAGTGGACATCCTTATCGGGGAAAGTATAGTGAAGGATTTGAGGCCATTAGCATCACCAACAATGAGAGAGGGGTTGTAAAAGTTCTGAAGCCAGTGAAGAAAAAGAAGATTAAACGAGAGGTTAAGAGAAACTTCATGGTAGAACAATTATCATTAAGCTGATTGACACTGTGAAGGACACTGTGTCAAAGACACCAGCTTTGGTATTTGAATATATCAATAATACAGATTTTAAGCAACTTTGCCAGATCCTGACAGACTTTGATATCCGGTTTTATATGTATGAGCTACTTAAGGCTCTGGATTACTGCCACAGCAAGGGAATCATGCACAGGGATGTGAGACTTCACAACGTCATGATAGATCACCAACAGAGAAAGTTGCAGCTTCTAGACTGGGGCCCGGCAGGTTCCACCACCCTGCTCCATGTAATGTCCATGCAGCATTGAGGGATTTCAAGGGCCCGGAGCTCCTTGTGAAATCAGGTGTATGATCACAGCTTGGATCTGTGGAGTTCGGGCTATGTGTTAGCAAGCATGATCTTTCGAAAGGAGCCCTTCTTCATGGACAGGACAACTTTGACCAGCTTGTTCACCTTGCCAAGGTTCTGGGTACAGAGGAGCTGTACAGGTATCTGAAGAAGTATCACATAGACCTAGATCTGCACTTCAAAGATGTCCTGTGACAACATTCACGGAAAACTTTATCCATAGTGAGCACAGACACGTCCTCAGCCCTAAGGCCCTAGATCTTCTGGACAAACTTCTGCGATACGACCATCAACAGAGACCAACCACCAAAGAGGCCTTGGAGCATCCCTACTTCTACCCCGTGGTGAAGGAGCAGTCAATGCTGTGCTTTCCAGTGGCCACACGGCAGCCTGGTGAATACCTGGAAGGTGACAGGTCTGTTGTGGTTCCTCCCACTTTTCTATAAGCAGAACAGGAATGAAATCAAACGTCTTAACGTGTGTAGAGAGCAGACATGTGTCCCTGAGCAGACACAAAATGGTGGCAGGTTTGGCCAGCACAAGCCAGACCAACCGAAGGGCAGCCCACCACCGTATATCACACCTCACTTCCAAATGTAAAAGGTTCACATGCCTGTGGCTTCCTGTTGACTCCCTCCTGACCCCTAAAGCATGGGAAATGTGGAGGGCATGCAAAATGGTTGCTGGTTACTGTTGCTCCCCCGCGTCCCTTGGCTTGGCCTGTGGCTGCCTGTTTTTCCAGTAGACCACAGACCCCAGAGTGGGGGAACGGGGGCAACATATGGCATGACGGACATGTTCCTGAAGGTAGACGGAAGGCTCTCCGGTTTTCCCCATTGAGGGTAATATTAGCTGTGGGCCTTTCCTATACGCTTTTAATAATGTTGAGGTATGTTCCCTCTAGCCCTCGTTAGTTGAGGGTTTTTATCAAGAATGGATGCTGTGTTTTTTCAAATCCTTTTTCTTTTTTTTTCTTTTTTCCTTTTTTTAAAAAAGATTTTGAGAGAGAGAGAGAGAGAGAGTGAATGGAGGGAGGGACAGAAGAAGAGGATCTCAGGTGGACTCCAGGTTTACCATACAGCCCAATGCAGGGTTCGATCTCACCATCCTGAGATCACGACCTGAGCCAAAATCAGGAGTTGGATGCTCAACTGACTGAGCCACCCAGGTGCCTGTCAGATGCTTTCTCTGCATGTACTGACAGGATCATATGGTTCTTATCCTTTCTTTTATTCATGTGGTATATCAAGTTGATTGATTTGTGAATATTGAATCGCTCCTGCAGCTCGGGAATAAATCCCACTTGATCATGGTGGAAAATCCTTTTAATATCCTTTTGAATTTATTTTCTGGTGTTTTACTGAAAAATTTTGTATCCATGTTCATCAGGGATATTAGCCTGCAATTCTCTTTTTTATTGGGGTCCTTGTCTAATTCTGGAATCAAGGTAATGCTGCCTAAGTAGAATGGGTTTGGAAATTTTCCTTATATCTCCATTTTTTGGAACAATCTGCGAAGAATAGGTATTAACTCTTCTTTAAATGTTTGGTAGAATTCAACTGGGAAGCCATCCAGCCCATGACTTCTGTTGGGAGCTTTTGATTATAGATTCAGTTTTTTTTTGTTGTTGTTGTTGGTTATGGATCTACTCAAATTTTGTATTTCTTCCTGTCTCAGTTTTGGTAGTTTGTAAGTTTCTAGAAATTTGTCCATTTCTCCCAGATTGCCCAGTTGGTTGCATATAACTTTTCATAGTATTCTCTTATAATTGGTCCTATTTCTTTGGTGTTGGTTATGACCTTTCTTTTTTCGTTTGTGATTTTTATCTGTTTGAGTCCTTTCTCTTTTCTTTTTGATAAGTCTGGCTAAGGATTTATCAGTTCTATTCTTTTGAAGAACCAATTCTTCACTTTGTTACTCTGCTCTAGTTTTTGTTTGCTTCTATATCATTTATTTCTTCTCTAATCTTTATTATTCCCCTTCTCCTGCTGGCTTTAGGCTTCATTTGCTGCTCCCTTTCTAGCTCCTTTGGGTATAAGGTTAAGTTGTGTATTTGAGACACGTCTTCCTTCTTGAAGTAGGCCTGTATTGCTATACACTTCTTAGGACTGCCTTTGCTTCATGCCAAAGGTTTTGAACTGTTGTGGTTTCATTTTCATCGGCTTCCATGTATTTTTTTTATTTCTTTTTTGATTTCTTTGTTTACTCATTCTTCAGTAGGATGTTCTTTAACCTCCGTGTATTTGAGGTCCTTCCAAATTTTTTCTTGTGGTTGACTTCCAGTTATAGCATTATAGTCTGAAAATATGTGTAGTATGATCTCAATCTTTTTGTATTTGTTAACTCCTGATTTGTGACCCAGTATGTGATCTATTCTGGAGAATGTCCCATGCACTTAGTATGTATATTCTGCTTTAGGATGAATATTCTGAATATATCTAAGTCCAGCTGGTTCATTGTGTCATTTAAAGCCATTGTTGCCTTGCTAATTTGCTCATTAGATGATGTGTCTACTGCTGTAAATGGGGTGTTAAAGTCCCCTACTACCATTGTATTATCAGTGAGTTTCTTTATATTTATTATTAATTGATTTATATAGGATATAATGCCCTTCATCTCTTGTTACAGTCTTTGTTTTTAAAATCTAGTTTGTCTGATACATGTATAGCTACTCTGGGTTTCTCTTGATGTCCATTTGTATGATAAATATTTCCCTATCCCCTCACTTTCAATCTGTAGGTGACTTTAGGTCTAAAATTAGTCTCTTATAGGCAGTATTTAGGTGGATCTTGTGTTTTTTTTTTTTTTTTAATCGATTCTGATATCCTATGTCTTTTGATTGAAACATTTAGTCCATTTACATTCAGAGTAATTATTGGAAGATAAGAATTTAGTACTATTGTGCTACCTGTGGAGCTGATGTTTCTGGTGATGTTCTCTGACTTTCCTAGTCTTTGCTGTTTTTGGTCTTTTTTAATTCACTCAAAGAGTCTCCTCTCAGAATTTCTTGCGGTCTGATTTAGTAGTCAAGCAATCTTTTAGCTTGTCTGGGAGACTTTCTCCTTCTATTCTGAATGACAGCCTTGCTGGATAAAGAATTCTTGGCTGCATATTTTTCCCATTCAGCATATTGAATATATCCTGCCTCTTTTATCTGGCTTGAGAAGTTTCTATGGACAGATCTGCAAATTTAGTCTGTCTTCCCTTGTAGGTTAAGGATTTTTTTCCCCTTGTTGCTTTCAGGATTCTTTTCTTGTCTGCCTGTCTGGTATTTTGTAAATTTGACTATGATAAGCCTTGGCGATGGTCAGCTTTTGTTGAATTTAATGGGAGTTCTCTGTGCTTCTTGGATTTTGATGGCTGTGTCCTTCTCTGGATTAAGGAAGTTTTCAGCTATAATTTGTTCAAATAAAACTTCTGCCCCCTTTTAGTCTCTTCATTTTCTGGGACTCCTATGTTATGAATGTTACTACAACTTAGTAAGTTGCTGAGTTCCCTAAGTCTACCTTTCTGGTACATTTTTACCTTTATTTCCCTCTTTTCAGCTTCATTATTTTCCATAATTTTATCATGTTTATCCCTGATCTGCTCCTCTGCTTCATCCATCCTCCTTTTTCTGGCATTCATTTGGATTTGCATCTTGGTATAACATTTTTATTTTTGGCCTGACTTGATTTTAGGTCTTTTATCTCTGCAGTAAGGGATTCTGGAGCATCTTCTTTGCTTTTGTCAAGCCCAGCTACTGTCCTTGAAACTGTTCTTTTACATTCTAGTTCAGACATTTTACTTACATCTGTATAGAATAAGTCCCTGGCTGTGAGTTCTACTTGATCTTCTTTCTTTTGGGGTGAATTTCTTCATCTTGTCATTTGGCACAGAAAAGAAAAGTAGAAAGGAAAAAAATAAAAACAAAACAAAAACCTAGATCCTGGGTGTGTTTTGATTTGCTTGCTAAAAGAATCTAGATCACCCACCCCCCCCACACACACACACAAAATGAAAACCATCAAATTTAAAAATATAAAATACATACAATATTTTTTTAATAATAAAGGAATTGAAAAAATAAATTAAAAAGTAGTAAAAAAATAAAAGTTAAAGGGAAGCAAGATCCTATCCTATAGAATCCTAGACCCTATTTTCCCTAGAGCTGAAGCTATGCAGCACCCTGTGATCACTAGACTTGGTCCCAGGGGAATGTGGTGGTCTTCTGGAGGAGGAGCCTGTTGGGCTGATTCTCAGGTGGACTTGCTCTAGTGGAAATGCTCCTCCAGGGCACAGGGGGCAGTGCTTGGGCATTGCTCCAGACTCCTCCAGGTGGTGCTCTTGTGCTCCCTGAAGGCTTCCAGTGCTGATGAGCTGGATGACTATGGTAACGCCCTGCTCTCTCCTGGAGATGAAAGTTGGAGCTCCCCATTCTTCAGTGAATCCTCCCAGAAGAGCAATCAGTCACCCCTCTTGTTTCCCTGGTTTCCATCAGAGCCCTGCCTTTACCTTGTGTCTGAGCTTTTTGTCTCAGGGCTGTGTATGAGTTTCAAAACCAAATTTTTAGGGACTCCTGCAGAGTGGACCCATGCTATTCCTCCAGGGGAGGGTCATTTGCCATCTCTAGCTTATCTGAGGTAAGCAGTCACTGGATTGCCCAGTGGTTCACAGTTGATGGCAAAAAAAGAGCAGAAAGCTGGTACCAAGACTCCCTGTTCTCAGCTGGCTTCCCTGTTTGTATGCCTGGGAACAGTGCAACACGTTGGCCCCACCCGTTCTGGCAACCCAGCAGGTCTTCAGACCATGCTGTCACTCCTGGCATTCCACCACACTTCACCACTTCAGCGCCTTCAAGCCCAGCATGTCCCCCATGGTAAAAGACTTCTGAAAGTTCAGATGCTGTGCTCCACTGCTGATACTATTTTGCAGTAGCCCCCTTAAGCAGGGCTCTGTCCTCACCACTGTAACCACAGCTTTATCTCCCTTAAGGCAATACTCCACACGTCCTACCTTCCTAAAGGTGGTTTACTTTTCTACTTATAGGCATGCAGTTTTTGTTCTCTCAGACCTCCGATTGATTTTTCGGGTGTTCAGAATGATTTGATAACTTTCTGGTTGTGCTCAAGGGATGAGACAAGCACAGGGTTCCCCTACTCCTCTGCCATCTTAACTCCTCCACCTCCCTGTATAATTTCTTGATGATAGCATAGGTTATTTTAAAAGGTAGGAAAAAGATAAGAGCATATCATGGGAATTGGGCTGAGATGTAGGCGACAGTAGCGTTCTTAAGAAGGTAGAGAAAAGAGATTCTGCTAATAAAGTAACTGTAGTCATGCCATTAAAGACTGTCTTTCAGAGGTAGAAAGACACCCTTACCTTGTAGTACTTTCACCCAGATGCTGAACCAGAAAAAGTGGGATTTTTATAATATTTTCTGTCTATAAGCAGAGTCTGATGAAATCATCAGGGGAACCAAATGACCAGGAATTTAGGCCAGAGCTCATGCTAAAGCAGCAGCAAGATGCACGCCAAGAGACCAGAGGGGATAAAGAACCATGGAGGGAAAGGTCAGATTTTTATGTTTATTGAACACTAGGATTTCTTCTGTGAATTGTCTAGTCCCATTCTTCTATCCATTTTTTAAATTAGGTTATTTACCTTTTACTTATTGGTTTCTAGAAGCTCTTTATTATTGATATTAACTTTTTATTTTATATTCAAATTATATCTAAATATATCCACATATTTATATTTTATTCAAATAACTAAACCTATTGAAATATTTTAAGATTTCTAATTTTAAAAGTTTTTATTTAAATTCCATTGAACATAGAATGTAATATTAGTTTTTAGGAGTAGAATTTAGTAATTCAACACTTTAATGCAACATCCAGTGTTCATCACAGCAAGTGCCCTCCTTAATCCCAATCATCAGTTTTATCCACCCCACACACATCTCCCTTCTGGTAACCATCGGTTCTCTATAGTTAAGAGTCTGTTGCTTGATTTGCCTCCCTCTCTCTTTTCTCCTCTTTGTTTCTCTTGTTTCTTAAATTTCACACATGAATAAAATCATACAGTATTTCTTTCTCTAACTTATTTGACTTAGTAGCATACTCTCCAGTTCCATTCACATCATTGAAAATAGCAAGATTTCATTTTTTTATGGCTAAGGAATATTCCCTTGGAAAAAATATATATCACTTCTTACATATAAGGATATCTTTTTTTTTTTTTAAAGATTTTATTTATTCATTCATGAGAGACATAGAGAGACAGAAAGGCAGAGACACAAGCAGAGGGAGAAGCAGGCTCCCTGTAGGGAGCCCGCCATGGGACTCGATCCCAGGTCTCCAGGAACACACCCTGGGCTGAAGGCGGTGCTAAACCGCTAAGCCACCCAGGCTGCCCTGTAAGAATATATCTTCTATATAAAAATGTTTTCATGTGTCTGTTAGCCCTCTGTATGTCTTCAGCAAAATGTCTATTCATGCTTTCTCCTTTTTAAATGAGATTATTTGTTTTTTCGGTGTTGAGTTTTTGAAGTTCTTTATATATTTTGGATACTAACTCTTTGTTGGATATGCCATTTGAAAATATCTTTTCCCACTCTGTAGGTAGCCTTTTAGCTTTGTTGATTGTTTCCTTTGCAGTGCAGAAGTTTTTTATTTTGATGAAGTATCAATAGTTTATTTTTTCTTTTGTTTCCCTCTCCCCTAGAGACATACCTAGTAAGAAGTTGCTATCCTGATGTCTAAAAAAAATGACTGCCTGTGTTCTTTCTAGGATTTTGATGGTTTCAAACCTCACATTTGAATCTTTGATCCATTTTGAATTTCTTTTTGTGTATGGTGTAGAAAAGTGGCCAAATTCAATTTTTTTTTCATGTTGCTGTCCAGTTTTCCCAGCACCATTTGTTGAAGAGATTTTTTTTCCCATTGGATATTCTTTCTTGCTTTGTCAAAGGTTAATTTACTGTGCAGTTGAGGGTCCATTTCTGGGTTTCCCATTTTGTTCTATTGATCTATGTGTCTGTTTTTGTGCCAGTATCATACTGTTTTGTTCGCTACAGGTTTAAAACTTGAAGTCCAGAATTATGATGCCCCTCCAGCTTTTGGTTTTCTTTTTCAAGGTTGCTTTGGGGTTTTTGTTTTTGTTTTTATGGTTCCGTACAATTTTAAGATTGTTTATTCTAGCTCTGTGAAAAATGCTTCTAAAACATTAATAGGGATTGTATTAAATGTATTGATTGTTTTTGGGTAGTAGAAATATTTTTAAAATATTTGTTTCAATCCATGACAATGGAATGTTTTCTGTTTCTTCGTGTTTTCTTCAATTTCTCACATCAGTGTTTTATAGTTTCTAGAGTACAGGTCTTTCATCTTTTTGGTTAGGTTTATTCTTAGGTATCTTAGGGATTTTGATGCAATTATAAATGGGATTGATTCTTTACTGTCTCTGCTGCTTCATTATTGCTGTATAGAAATGCAAGAGATGTTTGTACATTGACTTTTGTAGCCTGTGACTTTACTGAATTTGTGTATCAGTTCTAGCAGTTTTTTGGTGGTCTTCTGGGTTTTCTTTATATATATATATGTCATGCACAGATAGTGAAAGTTTGACTTCTTCCTGCTGATGTGGATGCCTTTTAATCTCTTTGTATTGTCTGATTGCTGTGGCTAGGACTTCGAGTACTTGCTACATTAAATAACAGTGGTGAGAGTGGATGGTCCCTATCTTGTTCCTGAACACAGAGGAAAAGCTCTCCTTTTTCATTCCCATTGAGGGTGATATTAGCTGTGTGGTTTTTCTGTAGATGGTCTTTATTATGGTGAGCTATATTTCCTCTACCCCTATTTTGTTGAGGGTTTTTATCAAGAAAAAATGTTGAACTTTGTTGGATGCCTTTTCTGCATTTATTAAAAGGATCATGTGGTTCTTATCCTTTCTTTTATTGATGTGGTGTATCACACTGATTGATTTGGGAATACTGAACTACACTTGCAGGCCAGGCATAAATCCTGATTGTAGTGACTGATTCTATTGTTGGATTTGGCTTGCAAGTATTTTATTGAGAAGTTTTGCATCCATGTTCATCAGGGATATTGGCTTGTATTTTTTTTTTTTTTTAATGGGGTCTTGGTCTTTGGTGTCAGGGTAATGCTGGCCTCATAGAATGAATTTAGAAGTTTTCTTTCCTTTTCTGGTTTTTGGAGTAGTTTGAGAGGAATAGGTTATTGAGTCTTCTCTAAAGGTTTAGTAAAATTTGCCTGTGAAGCCTTCTGACCCTGGACTGTTGTTTTGGGGGAAATTTTTGATTACTGATTCAATTTCTTTGCTGGTTATGGTCTGTTCCCATTGTCTATTTCTTCCTGTTTCAGTTTTGGTAGTTTACATGTTTCTAGGATTTTCTTTTTCTTCCACATTGTTGGCATACGATTTTCCATAATATTCTCTTGTAATTGTTTATATTTCTGCAGTGTTGGTTGCTATTTCTTTCTCCTCTCTGATTTGTGATTTTAACCTCTCTTATTTGGTTCCTTTCTCTTATTTTTGATAAGTCTGGCTAAGAATTTGTCCTTTTACTATTTTTTTCACAGAACGAGCTCCTGGTTTCATTGATCTGTTCTATTTTTTTTGTTTTGTGTTTTACTTTTTATATCATTTATTTCTGTTTTAATATTTATTATTTCCTTCCTTCTGCTGGCTTTAGGCTTCTTTTGTTATTTTTCTAGCTCCTTTGGTATAAGATTAGGTTCTTTGAGATTTTTCTTCTTGATATAATATATTAAAAAAATAACTCTATTTTATATTCAATGTATTCAAATATTTTCCAGTGCATTTTTTTTTGTATAGTTTTTTTGGTCTATACATGTTTGTATGTGATATAGTAAAATGTGTTTATTATCATCTCCTTTATGGCTTTTGGTTCTTGTTTTACTATGTAAAATATAACAATTCAAGTCAGTAATATTTTCTCCAAAATTGGAATTTCTAACCCAGTCCTAGTAGCTCACTTAATTAAAATACCTAAAAAAGTAATAATCACATGGACCTCATTTAACTTCCTGCATATCTGTTCCTTATATTAACTTTGGAATTAATCCCCCCACCCGGGGCTCAGTTTGGAGAATTCTCTTGGTGCTGTCCTTAAGAGAACTTTCTTAGTCCTCTACTTTGGGTGCTTTTTCAATTCTCATTCAGTATGTGCTTTGCTCTGATATTCATTTCCTAATACCTGCCAGCAGGAAAGGAATAACTATAGTTGTTTTATCTATTTTGAGATATGAAGTATCTTCATTTGTGTCAGATTTTATTTCTCCCTATTACTATTTATAATTTCAGAATGTCCACTACCTAAGCAACCCATTGGTAAAAATACAATCACATTAACATCCTCTTTATCACTCTCCCCTTATGAGATGTCCACCCTTCTATTTTTCACTGCTTTGCACTTTCAGTTTATACTTAAACACTCCTTGCACCATCAATGCAAATATGTTTTCTCTGAGCTACGTTGACCATGAATGCTGCTGTTCTTTGTAGAGTTCACTTGCTGTTGGCAAGCTCCGTACCCTTCTCTTCCTGTGATACACTCTGTCAGCCTGTCCAGTTTTTCAGGCAGACCTGGGGTTATCTAAACCCCATTATTGGATATAAGTTCAGTTATTTCCTAGGAGCCCCAGTAGACTTCCATTCAAAAAGATTTCCCATTAGTTCACAAGCTGTGCCCCCAACACACTTGACTGGTGGACACAGTAGCCCTCCAGCTGAGAATCACACCACTACCATCTCAAAATAAAATTTTATCTTTTATGTCTTGTTTTTCTTCTGACCTCTGCTGACTGGTACTTATTCTATATAATGTTATGATTTACTTAGAGTTTTAACAGTTGTCCCTAGAAACTGTTAGTAATGGCTTCTTAAAACTTGCCTTAAGTGCAGAGTTAAAGTGACAGCATTCCTTGACAAAGGAAAGAAAATTGGTTCGATCATGCTTAGAATGCCACTTAACTGTTGTCCCTTCTTGGCTATATACAGCTGGCTCCATTTATATGATGATTTAGAGGGAAATATCTCAAAGTTTAACTTTGGCAAGTGACATTCTCCCAGAACCATCCATGGACACAAGAGAATGATGAGGACTCAGATGATTACTGAAGGACTGCCTCTATTTGTTGATGCTGAAGCTCCAGACATAGGCCAGTGCCTCTGTGTTGCATTTCCCTGTTTTAGTATGGAAATACTTGTGTATTTCTCTGGGGAAGGAAAACTGGGAGTCTAAGATGAGTTGCCCAAGGCAGAATGGTAAATGGAACCACTTGACTATGCTATCCCCCTTGAATGAGGGATAGCATAGTAGTTGAGTCTGCAGACTCCTACTAGCAATAGACATCAGGTGAGATGAACTTGGGTTGGGGATACCTTCCCAATTAGCAATGCATCTGTAGTAGTTCTTGTCAGGCTTAAGCATTTGTTGTTTGGGTGGCCTGAGCTCTAATATTGTTTTTTTATGGCTTGGTGTCTCTCTGAAATACTTAGTTTAGCACTCTGTGCATGGTCTACTTACTAAATGCCAAGCAATGTATTGCCGTACATTGAAGGTATATTAAACAGCTTCAAACTCCTGTGTAATATTCTCCATATTCAGGGGAGGGGCGTGATAAATTTGTGGAGAAATACAGAAGTTGTTCTTTACTATAGCTGTAGAACTGGGGGGAAGGCCAAGCAATCAATCCCTGTTTTTATTTCTCTCTAGTTCACATATGTATCTCTTTTTCTACTCATCTCTTTATTTCACACATATGCAAACTTGTGCCTATACACACACACACTACTTAGATTTTCTCTTCCCTGACAAGGATATTCCCTACACTTAAAGTTAGTCTTAACCTGTTCCTTTGAGACCCATTAGGGAGGCAGTGTGGGATAGTGTAAAAAGCAGATGTTTGGGGGTTCCTGGGTGGCTTAATCGGTTAAACCTACAACCCTTGATTTCAGCTCAGATCTTGATCTCAGGGTCGTGGGTTCCAGTCCCACACTGGGCTCTATGCTGGACATGGAGCCTACTTTAAAAAAAACAAAAAACAAAACAAACAAACAAAAAAGGTTTTGACAATGAACAAACCATTTTTGAACTCTGCCTATGCCACTCATCTATATGGCCTACAAGTTACACAAACTTCTCAAACTTAGTTTTCCGAAGTTCCAAATATTTGCTACCCCTCCACAGTGAAAGAACGACATATTTCTTCCCATGGCATGTGGCTCATGGTAGATTTTCTTGAGAGGCTTGGACTTCCTATCTTGCTTTGAGAGCCATCTTTTGGTTCTACTATTGGTCTTTTTCTCCATTACATGATTGGTATGTACCAGATAGTTGTTTCTTCAGCTGCGGTCTTGAAAAACAGAAGACACGGAGCGTAGACACAATGCATCCACAATGAAGACCTATAATGTGAGCTGGAAATAAACCCTATTGCTATAATCACCAAGACTGTATAGTACCTTAGCCTAACACGATTGACACATTTTCTCACCTATAAGATGGGGGTAACATTATCCGTTCTGCAAAGCTAATGTAAGAGTGAGATATCCTACATTAGAACTCAGTAACTGGTAGTCAACACAAGGTTGGAGATGACAGTTGAAAAAAAGTACCAAGGACTAAAAAGGAGGAATTTTTGAAGGTGCTTCTAACCAAGAAAAGACACTTCCTTCTGAAATGAGCTCTTTCTTACCTTTCAGGAAAATACCTGTATTTAATTCAAGTCACAGTTCTCATTTCACATCTTCTCTAAAGCTTCGCCTGACCCTCTCTGCCCCTATGCAAGATCAATTGCCTCGCTGTAGCCACAACAGTGTTGCATCATAAATGTTCACTTGTTGACCTTGCGGACCTTTAGGGTAGAAGCTAACTTTTATATCAAACATCCAGAAAGCAATAGAATAGGTAGAAATTAGAATGGAGTCTCATCATAGAAACGGTTTTAATTTCTGCCAGCAAACACAACAAAGTTTGAAATGATCCTGGTATTTGTACAGTAACAAACCCATCTAGTAAGGTGCACTCAGATGGTCAGGTTTATATCCTAACTGAACGTAGTAAACACTGTGCATGAGAAGAATGTCTTAAAAAATTTCACCCTAGTCTTCATCACTGGTGTTAGACTGATTTGCAAGTCCTAATATCTATATGCACACTTTCCTTGTGTCCTTTTTTTTTTTTTTCTTTTTTTATTCTACTGTAGTGGTTCACACAGTGGTTCTCTATTAGGTAATAAATGTATGTTTATTATAGTGTAGGGGTAAGTTAATGGGTTTTCAAATGACATTTTTAAATTATAAATAACATGTTTTCAAAGGACCTTTTTAAGAGTTGTACTGAGGTAAAATATGCGATAAACTGCACAGACTTAAAATGTACAATTCAAAAAATTTTGATAGATCCTAACACCTGTAAAACGATCACCACAATCAAGATAGTGAACCTATCTGTTACCTAGAAATCTTCTTGTTTCCCTTGGTAATCTCATCCCCACATTCCTCCTCAGTGGTCCTCCCATCCGTGGATGACCACTGACCTGGTTTCTGTACTATAAATTAGCTTGCCTTCACTAAAGCTTTATATAAATGGAATCATACAGTGTGTACTCCTTGTTTGGCTTCTTTCACTCAGTGTAATTATTTCGAGATGAACATTTGGGTTGTTCCCAGTTTGGGGCTATAGCAAATAAAGCCTCTTTTGAACATTCATGTACATGTCTTTGTGTAGACATATGTTTTTATTTATCTTGGGTAAATAGCTAGAACTGAAATAGCTAGATCACATTATAAGTTTGTATTTAACTTTTTAAGAATCTGCCAGACTCTTTTTGAAAGTGCTTACCATCATGCATTCCGCCCGCAGTGTGTGTGAGTGCCAGTTCTTCTGTATCCTTTTCAACACTGGTGTGGTCAGTCTTTTTAAGTATAGCCGGCCTATGACCGATGTATCTCACTGTGGCTTTAATTGGCATTTCCCTAATAACTCACGATACTTAGATTTTCATAGCTCATTTGTTATCTATAGATTTTCTTTGGAACAGAAGTGTCTGTTCAAATAGTTTCTTTTTTTTCCATTTTTTATTGTTTTCTTAAAATTACATTTTGAATTCTCTGTATTTTTTACAGTACAGGTATTTTATCAGAAATATGCTTTGCAAATATTTTTTCCTAGTCTGTGGTTTGTCTTTTCATACTCCTTAAGAATGTCATTTGGTGGGCAGCCCGGGTGGCTCAGCGGTTTAGCTCCTGCCTTTGGTCCAGGGTGTGATCCTGGAGACCTGGGATCAAGTCCCACGTCGGGCTCCCTGAAGGGAGTCTGCTTTTCCCTCTGCCTGTGTCTTTGCCTCTTTCTCTCTCTCTCTGTCTCATGAGTAAATAAATAAAATCTTTATTTTTTTAAAATAAAATCTTTAAAAAATGTTATTTGGCGAGCAAAAGTTTTAAATTTTGATAAAGTCTGCTTTATCAATTTTCTTAATGGATATACTTCCAGTGCTAAGAAATTGTTGCTCAGCCCAAGACCATATAGATTTTCTCAATTCTCTTCTGCGAGTTCTATAGTTTGAGGTTTTACGTTTAGTTCTAGAATTCATCTTGAGTTAGTTTTTCTTAGAGGATGAGTTAGGGATCAAACTTCATGCTTTGCATATGGACAATTGTTTCTACTGCTACTTGTTGAAAATCCCATCCTTTCTCCAACGTTGCAACTTTGTTGAAAATCAATTGTCCACACCTTGGCAAATGTGAATAATGCTACAATGAACATGGGAGTGCAGCTAACTCTGAGATCATGATTTCCTTTCCTTTGGACATAAACCCATAAGTGGGACTGCTAAATCACATGGCAGTTCTATTTTTAATTTTTTTTTAGTTTTTATTTATTTATGATAGTCACAGAGAGAGAGAGAGAGAGAGAGAGAGAGAGAGAGAGGCAGAGACATAGGCAGAGGGAGAAGCAGGCTCCATGCACTGAGAGCCCGACGTGGGATTCGAACCCGGGTCTCCAGGATCGCGCCCTGGGCCAAAGGCAGGCGCCAAACTGCTGTGCCACCCAGGGATCCCTATTTTTAATTTTTTGAGGAAACTCCATACTGTTTTCTATAGTGGCTATTCCAATTTACGTTCCTAACATTGCACAAGGGTTCCTTTTCCTGCACATTTTTTGCCAGCATTTGTTACTGCTTGTTTTTTGTTACTAGACAACCTAACAGGAGGTAATATCTTGATGGAGCTTTAATTTGCATTTCCCTGAGGATTAGTGATGTTGAGTACCTTTTCATATACCTGTTGGCTTTTTGCTTATCTTTAAGAGAGAAAAATGGCTAGTCAGGCACTTTACCCATTCTATTTTTTTAAGATTGATTTATTTATTCATGAGAGACACAGACTGAGAGAGAGAGAGAGAGAGAGAGAGAGAGAGAGGCCGAGACACGGGCAAGGAAGAAGCAGGCTTCTTGCAGGGAGCTCGATGTGGGACTCGATCCCACATCCTGGGATCATGACCTGCACCGAAGGCAGGCAGCCAACTGCTGAGCCACCCATGCGTCCTGACTTTGCCCAGTTTTTAATTGGATTTTTTGTTTTGTTTTGTTTTGCCATTGAATTCTAGGAGTTCCTTGCATATTTTGGATATTAATCACTTATATATGGTTTGCAAATACTTTCTCCTATTCCATAGATTTCCATTTCATTTTGAGGATGGTTTCCTTTGGTGTGCAAAAGCTTTTTAGTTTATGTAGTCCCACTTGTGTATTTTTGCTTTCGTTGACAATCAAAAATTATTTCCAAGACCAATGTCCAGGAGCATAACTCCTATGAAGAAAATGGAATATTATTCAGCTTTAAGAAAAGAAGGCCAACAAAACAAAACAAAAAAAAGAAAAGAAGGCCATCCTGCCATTTGGGACAACATGGATGAAACTGAAGGGCATTATACTAAGTGAAATAAGCCAGAGAAAGACAAAAACTTCATGGTATCCCTTATATGTAGAAAATATCTAATCAAACTTGAAGCAACAGAGTAGAAAAGTGGTTGCCTGGGGCTACTAGTGACCATAGTTGATAACACTATATTGTTTAATTGTAATATGCTAAGAAAGTAAAACTTGACTATTCTTACCAAAAATGAAAAAAGAATAAAAAGAAGCTAAGGGAAATATGTGAGATAGTAGGTATGTGAATTCAGTTGAGGTTGTCCTTTCACAATGTATACATGTATTAAATCACATCATACACTTTAAATATTTTCCAATTTTATTTGTGGATTATACCTCAGTAAAGCTAAAAAAAAAAATCTGTCGTCGTCCATGTGCGTGGGTCTGTTTCTGGACTACATACTCTGTTTCATTGATCTATCTGTGTGCTAATACCACACTGTATCGATCACAGTAGCTTTATAATAAATCTCTAAAGCAGATCTTAGTCCTCTAGCTTTGTTTTTTACTCAAAATTATTTTGATTATTCTAGGTCCTTTGTATACCCATATGAATTTTAGATGTAGGCTGTCAGTTTTATGAAAATATGTTGGGATTTTAACTAGGATTGCCTTCAATCTACAGATTAATTTGGAGGGCATATCATTTTAATATATATTTTTAAGATTTTATTTATTCATGACAGAGAGAGAGAGACAGGCAGAGACACAAGCAGAGGGAGAAGCAGGCTCCATGCAGGGAGCCCGGTGTGGTACTCGATCCTGGGACTCCAGGATCACACCCTAAGATGAAGGCAGACGCTTAACTACGAGCCACCCAGGCATCCCCATACCTTTTTAATAGTAATAAGTATTATTTCAACTGATGAATGAAATAAGTCTGTCCTCTTATTTAGGTCTACTCATTTTTTTTTTCTCTGCAGTGTTGTGCAGTTTTCAGTGTATAGATCATTTACATTTTTTTGCTGCTGTAAATATTTTTTTAAAATTCCAATATTCAATGCCTTTTGATAATCTATACAGAAATAAAAATTGGCTCCGGAATATTGATCTTATATCTTGCCACCTGGTTAATCTCATGTGTTAAATCTAGTAGCTCTGGGATAGATTGCATTATATTTTCTACATAGGGCGTTGTATTTTTTAAGACTAAAGAGCTTTACTTGCCAATTTGGATGACTTTTATTTATTTTTCTACCTATGGCAATAATGAGAATATCTAGTAACAACGTTGAACAGAAGTGAGTAGGGTGAACATCCTTGTCCTGGTCCTGTTCTTACTAGAATATAGTCTGTCTTTCACTGTTAAAAGTATGATGTCAGCTCCAGTTGTTTCCCAGATACCTCTTATCAGGTTGAGAAAATTTCCTCCTATTCCTATTTTGCTGTGAGTTTTTATCAGGAATGGATGTTTGATTTTTGTCAAATGCGTTTTTTTGTATTAATTTGAATGTCACAGGATTTTTTATTATTTAGCATATGAACAATTACAGTGAATTATTTTGATTTTTGACTGTTAAACCAAACTGTATTCATAGGATAAACCCTACTTTGTTATAATCTGTTTTAATATTTTAATGTGGTGTTGGATTTGATTTCCTAAGATTTTGTTTAAATGTTTGTACCTATATTTATGAGGGATATTCAGCTTAAGTTTTAAGTTTTTATAACCTTGTTAGTTTTGGTTTCAAGGTAATGCTAGCTCCATAGAGTGATATAGGGAACAGTTCATTCTCTTCAATTTTCTCAGAGTTAATGTAAAACTGAGATTTTTTTTTTCTTATGTTTGGTGGAATTCACCAGAGAAGACATTGTGTTTGTAGTTCTTTTTTCATGAAGGTTTTTAACTACAAATCGAATTTCTTAAGTAGATAGGGAGTTATTCCCATTATATACATTTTTTTTTCCTTGAATGAGCCTAGGTAGTCTGTATCTTTCAAGGTATTTGTTCATTTTATCTAAGTTGCCATATTTATATGAAGATGATCAGAATACTGCCTTTTTAAATTCTTTTATTTGACAGAGAGCACAAGCAGGGGGAGTGGGAGTGGGAAGGGGAGAACCAGACTCCCTGCTGAGCAGGGAGCCTGATGTGGGGCTCCATCCCAGGACCCTGGGATCATGACCTGAGCTGAAGGCAGATGCCATCCAGGTGCCCCATAATACTGCCTTAAAAAAACACATATATAGAATCTTTAGTGATGCTATCTGTCTAATTTATAATATTGGTAATTTTGTCTTTTTTTTTACTGATTTATCTGATTAGAGGTTTATTGATCCTATTGATCCTTTCAAAGAACCTGTGATGGTTTCATTGGTAACTAAAATAGCTAGATATTGTATAGTTCATTTGGCCCTTGCAATGAATAGACTTAAATGTGGCCTTTAAAAACATAGCCTGTTCTTTAAACTGTTTTATATTAGTTCTACTATAAACCTTTGCAACTTTGCCTCACGTCTTCGACCTGGCAGCTGTATGTGTTTCAGGAACATTTCTCTCTTATCCTTACAGATGAGACTGTCACTGTCTTTGAGTAGTTTCCACACATGCATGCACCGATCTAAACTCTCTTGAATTTTCCAAAGAGACCTTCTGCAGATCTCCAGTGCTCTTTTTCTGTGCATCAGGCTTCCCTCCAGTCCTCAGTCTTAGGAACTACACACCTTGGTCTCTTTAAGTCCATTTCTCCACCTTAAAGAATCTACCATGCTCCACCTACCCATAACACTATCTGGAAACTCTCTCCAACCAGTAAGCTGGGCAGTCTTTTTTTTTTTTTTTTTTTTTTTTTTAAGAGGTTATTTATTCATGAGAAACCGAGAGAGAGAGAGAGAGAGAGAGAGAGAGAGAGAGAGAGAGAGGCAGGCTCCATGCAGGGAGCCCGATGTGGGACTCTATCCCAGGTCCCCAGGATCTCGCCCTGGGCCAAAGGCAGGTGCTAAACCACTGAGCCACCCAGGGATCCCCTAAGCTTCAGTCTTAAGATCACTCTAGTTGTTTCCCATCCTCAGGGATCTCTGTATTCTTTGTCTGAAGCCCAGAGTCCTAAAATCCACTGTTTCAAATATGTTGTCTAGTGTTGGGGTTGTTTCAGGAAGAGGGTGAATCTGATTCCTATCTCTGCCTCTTCCAAGATGGTAGAGATCCCTTAAAACTAATTTTGATTATGTGATTCTTTTTTTTTTACCTCATTAAATTGTCTTTAAAAATTAAGATTATGCTGCTAGTAAATAAAGCCAAGCTAGGAACAGCTAGGATTGACAACCTAGTGTCTACACCATTCAATAGTCAATCTGCAGCAAACTTCAGCTTAGAAAATTTGCACGTATGTTTGGGCACATATGCACAACTATACAAATTTCTGGTGCTTGATAACTTTCAAGTAATCCACACATATGCTGATAAAAAAATCCAGCAAGTACAATAATATGATTTTTGCAAAGATCTATTCCAGTCTGCATGCCTACAGTTACTTTAGTGTAAATTTACCATTACCTAGTGTGTTACGGAGCTAACAGATCTAATTTTACGGATTTTTTCCGACACTAATCATACAAAGCTGTCAGCTGTCAGCTATATGTTTATTTTGCATCAAGTGCATCCTAGAAGGTGAAAGCTTATAAATCATAATTTCTATGTAGAGATAATGCTTAAATTAACACATAGGGAGATTTAGTTTCATTTACATATTTTAACATTATGAGAAATTATATCTGCCAGATTTTGTTGGTGAAAACCCTGTTGTAGATTATTTTTAAAGGAGAGTTGGCTTATTCTTGTTTGCTATTGGCAAATATATAATATTAATTGCTCCCATCTGGGAACAACCATTAGTGCTGAATGAAATGTATCATAGAGTTTCTGGCAAGTGATTTTATATATCACTAAGTGATATATAAATGGTTGTTAAGCACCACAAAGATGAGTAAATTTGAGTTTCTCTACTTGAGGAACTGATGGTCTAGCATATGGTATTACTCAGAAGGTACATACTCTAGAGTACAAGGTGGTATGTGCAGGGTTAATGCCATAAAAGAGTACAAAGAAAATTCTGTAAGGACTGGCTACCTCCAAATCAGGTAGCAGTCACCTCCACTCACAAGGCATTGGAGATGGATTTGGAAATATGGGTAATGTTCTGATAGTGAAAAAGAGCCATCAAAAAAATTCCAAGCAGAACAACATGTACACAGATAGGCCTGCTTGGGTGATCAAAATGTTCCATTTTTCTGGTGAGCAGGGAAATTACAGAAAGGTTTAAGGGATAAAGCTGGAGTGACAAGGGGATAAAGTGATAGTTATATTGTTAACAGCCATGAAAATTAGCAGGGTGAGTTTGTATTCAATGTCCTTAGACAGTTGGAAGCCATTCAGTTATTTTACTAGGGATTTGGTGTATGATCAGAACTGTGTTTGCATATAAACCAACACTTGAATGTAGGAAAGAAGTGGGCAGTGATAGGTTTGGAAGCCCAGTCAGAGCATAAGCAAAATAATTCTGGAAATGAATAGTTGAAGTAGGAGATGGGAAAGATTGTAAAGACATTTCAGAGACAAAATCTAAACAATTTGGCAACTGGTTAAATACGAGTTATTAAAGTGAAAGAGAAGGAGGGGATTTGCTTGCAGAGAAAGAATTTTGCAAATATATTCAATTTGTTTTTAGCCAAAATTCCCAAACAAACCACAGAATACTGAATGTGAAAATGAAGTGTGAGTGAGTACATGGTAATCTGAATGTAAGCTGTGTCCTTAAGATCTGTACACAGAAGTTGAGGTCAGACACATTAAAACAACACAACAGGGTAAATCACATTTTGAAAAGCATTCCCTTTGGTAAGCTCCCCCCACACCCTGTCCTTAAAAAAAAAAAAAAAAATTTGGAAGTTCTGAGCTGTGGCTAGTACAGTAGGCATACTATTAATGGAATCTGGGAATCCAAGGAGCAGATGAATATATTGATTACTTCCAGACCTATCTCCCTAGACTTCAGAATGCACTTGGACCCCTAAAACAAAACAAACACATGAAAAACTTCATTTTTTTTTTTTTTCTACTCCAAGAAAAAAAATTGTATCTGAACTGCCAGGTCAAAGACCTATGACGAAGTCGCAGGTATTTACAAGTAGACCTAATAGAAAACAATTTAAAGAACAGATCATATTTTTAAAGACCACATGTAAGTCTATTCAGTGCAAGCTCCAAATGAACTAATGCAAATGCCTAGACTTTTCTTGAATTAACATTCAGTTAACGGATGTCTGATACTGATGCTCATTTTTAAATCCCAATAATCACTTCTGCGTCTTACTCCTTTCTGAATTTTCTGATGCTGTATGCGAACCCTATTTGTCCTTCAGAATTGTTTGATTTTCACATGTTTCATCCCCTACCCACCATCCTCATTTTCCACCTCATTCAATGATTTTACCTTTATTTTCAAAAAACATTTATCTCCTGAGTAGCACTCTTAATGTTCCCACTGAGTTTCCATATGATAGGATTTATGCTCCTAAGGCGTGACAACAGCAAACACACTGTAGGTGAGCACGTACCATGACAGATGGCACTAGAAGGACTGCCCATAACTGCTAATGTCCTCTGTTATGTGCAGAGACGAAACCACTTCGCTCCACCTATAGTCCGTAGGTTGAGAAGTTCATGAGGACAGATTTGTATATTATGTGGCCTCAGGCCTTCTATCTCCTAAACACATACTAGAAGTGAGTCCTGTGCTGCTGGTCAGCCATGGCAGTGTCAACTAAAGGAATTCAAGACTTCCTTTTCTGTGCTATGAGGCGAGGCAAGCTCAGTATGATGAATACCTCGTTAATGTTTGAACAATATCTGAACCCTTGCATGAGAAAATCACATTCATGAAAGGATTCTTATCAGGGAACTTCTCAGTGAGAACATGCACACAGTTCACCAGCCTTTCTAGTTGATTTTATATGGGGAGATGTCAGGACCCAGCGACTTCTTCCAGGCTCCAGTGGGTACCCTGGGAGTGTGGGGCAGGGATTTCTCACCTTACCAAGCCTGTGCTGGGACAAACTCCTGCAGTCACAATAGTTGTCCTCCCCAGGTATCTTTTTTTTATTTTTTTTTAAATTTTTATTTATTTATGATAGAGAGAGAGAGAGAGAGAGAGAGAGAGGCAGAGACACAGGCAGAGGGAGAAGCAGGCTCCATGCACCAGAAGCCCGACGTGGGATTCGATCCCGGGTCTCCAGGATCGCGCCCTGGGCCAAAGGCAGGCGCCAAACCGCTGCGCCACCCAGGGATCCCCTCCCCAGGTATCTTAATGTTTTCTTTGATTGATATTCTTCATAAATTTTTTATTCTTATAAAGTGGTTGTGACCTTTCCTTTAAGAATTTTTATTTTATTTGTTCATAGAGACACACACACAGAGAGAGAGGCAGAGACACAGGCAGAGGGAGAAGCAGGCTCCATGCAGGAAGCCCGACATGGGACTCGATCCCGGGTCCCAGGATCACGCCCTGGGCTGCAGGTGGTGCTAAACCGCTGCGCCACCGGGGCTGCCCTCTTTTTATTCTTTCTTCCCACTACTTTAAAGCTTTACTTTTCTTTCAATGGCACTGGTTCCTGATGTGCAAAAGAAGGGAAAGTTTAGGCAGAACTTCTGGATATTAAAAGGCATCAGTGAGAAACCTAGAAATTAAATGATCTCAGCAAAATCAGGCAAATTGCAAGGCTGAAAATTGAACTCAGAACATACAGGAGAATAGTTGGCATGTAATAGTTCATAGTCTTTTGTTCCACAAAGTGAAAGTTTAGAAAGTTACTTCTGTAGTTTGAACAATGGAAGTTGCATTTTCCAAGTCCATTGTTGATGATGGTTTCAGAGAATTGGGTGATATTCAATATTTAGTCAGATTACATTTCACCCTATAAAGTTAAGTGGAGAATTGAGAAAATGCCTCTTTGTAAAAATTCAGATTTTTGGGGGTGCCTGGCTGGCTTTGCCCGTGGAACATGAAACTCTTGATGGTCAGGGTTTGTGAGTTCAAGCCCCATGTTGGGTGCAGAGATGACTTAGTCTTTAAAAAATACTCAGCTTGGTTAGTATATTAAAAAGTAGGGGACACTAGGGAACCTATGTAAAAATAAAAATCTGTCTAGATAAATAGGACTCCATTTCCTAAATCCTACATATTGGGTAATATTTGGACAATGGATTGCCTATTGACAGTGGCTAACATCTTCAAGTCCAAGAACTTATTGGTGGTTGTGGTCTTGTTTTGTGTTCATACTTGTTTTATTAATTTTTAGAGTCCAGTGACTAGTAACCATATGTTTACGATTTTATACAACTGTCTTAATTTAAAACAGTGATTCTGAACGGAGGATGATTTTGACCTCCCCTCTCCTCTGCAGGGGACAATGTCTAGAAACATTTTTGCTTGTCATAATTTGGAAATAGGGGTGGGTTGTTAATGGCATTTGTGGGTGGATGCAAACAAGTCTGGTAAATGTACCATAATGCACAGGTCAGCTTCCCACAACAAAGAATTATCCAGCCCCAAATGTTAGTAATACGCTAGTTGACAAATCCTGACTTAAAATCTTCTGTCTCACCGTCCTTTTGTATACTTATCAGCTCGTGTATACTGCTATTCCTCATTTGGAGTTAGATAAGTATTATCCAGGAATTTTATTCCACAGTGAGGTTCATTTAAATCAGGTTTTGCAGTAAAAGTACTTTAAAAAATATACTCATCCTTACGTGTAAAATTCCATCTAATATAAAACATAAACGTGTTTTTTTATTTCAACTCTGCATTAACATTTTAATACAGTTTGTGCAAGCTTATTAGGCCAGTTATCCTTTGAAAACACATTCTAAAATGACAACAGAATGCTTCTGCCAACATGAGTTGGAATACCAAGTTAATAATTATCCTTGCAAGGAGATCTCTGAAACTTAAGAATTCCAAACTCTAAAATTTGACTTTTTTTTTTTTTTTTTCAACAAGATTTCATTTGCTCTGGCTTTCACAATTGTATGGAATAGGCACTAACTTTCTTAAACTTGGGCTGAAGGTGAACTTCTCACCCAGTGGTTGCAGAATGACTGAACATACTGTTCTTCCCTTCCAGGCCCTCCTCCTTACAAAGAGGCCATTTGGGGTGTATGCGTACCTGGTGGTGGGAGTGCAGCTGGGACCTATGAGTGGGTGTGAATAATCTTTCTGTGGGTTGAGTTGCACCCAAGAATAAAGTAAGACCTGAGCTTCAGAATGCAGCCTCTGTACTCTCTTTTAAAGACTTTCATTTATCTTTAGGTTAAATAACATTCTAGAATATGTAAGCAAAGTCCCCAAGGTACATGGGGTAGTAGTTAGAACAGATTGCACAAAAGCAAAGCCTTGTATGAGGCACGTTGCGTGCCTGGTGTTCTATGGACATTCAAGTATCATGTGCATTTTAAAAAAAAATTAAGTGTTCTAGCAACACGCTAATTTTTTTAGGGGCCATAAATGTTATGCATCTGGAAGTATAAATGCAAATTCACATCAAACATAGCTGGTCTGTTAAAAGGTCAAGAGAATTACTATTCCTGCAACCCCCCCCAAACCCCTTTGGCCTTATAATCAAAGCTCACTGTGTATTGGCATTTAAAAAATGAATGTGACAAAAATTTATTTCTTTACTATCCTGAGTTTCTATTCTATGGGGAAAACTCGTCTAGGGTTTCTATCTTTTGATTCATGATACAGCATTCACATTACAATCGTGTATGCATTTTTTTCTATTTATTCAGTCAATGAGGAAATTGAAATATATAACCTCAGAAATACCAGATTCACTATAAAATGCACTCAATCAAGGTTAAACCATTTCATTGTTATTTGTGGAGGAATAAGGCAAATGCTATCAAATTTCAAAGTATGTGTATAAAATTGAAACTATGCAGGAATGGCTTTTCAGTTCTAGGTTATAATATTTTTAGAAATTATTTAAGATATTTTAAGAGTTTTAAGAAAACCAAGCTTGACTTAGTGGCCAGAATAAACACAGTTTAAGTCTTACATATGATAAGTTTTGTTCCTGGCCTCCTTGAGAACAATAGTTTTATTTTTTAAATTTTTTATTTATTTATTTTTTAAGAACAATAGTTTTAAAGTCAAGCTCATTCTTTTCATGGAGTGAGAGAGAGAATTCTAAGGAGAGAAGAAGGTGCTAAAGAGATAAGAGAGTATGATAGAGAATTTCCAAGGTGCTTATATCTAATATTTGTTCATTTCCTATTGTCAATTGTCAGTACTTTTCACGGAGCCTCTTCCCTTTTCCTTTTGTCCTCTTTTGGGGTTGCAACTTTCCTTCTGGCTTGACAAATTAACAAACACATGCCTGAAACAAACTTTTCTGTATTTGTTCCTCCCCTACTTCATTGCACTATTTAAATATTTAGTGCAAGACGCTGTGTACGGCCTTGCGGGGATAGCAGATATGTGGGCCATGTTCCTGTTCCAAAGAGCACTCAGCACATCTGCCAAACTGACTGATTAGCAATTAGAGAGGAGCTAAAAGACCAATCTCTCTCACAAGCCCACCCACACCAGCACACTGCCCTCCCTTTCTAGCTTGACTTTCTATTTCCACGATGAGAATCACTATTATTTGGGGTTGCAGATTTACTGACGCCAATATAGCTGTTTAGCAAATGTCAGGTGTTTTTCGATAAGTGTCAGAGAGTTAGGGGTAGGTACTGATTTCCTGCCACCGTCTCTATGAACTCATGAGCAGATGGTTAGTTACAATGAGAACAGATCTGAAGCCAAAGTTGGCTGCGGGTACCTGCATTTATTTGTGAGCTCTCGCAAAAACTGTCAGGAACTGTTCTTGTAGCTTGGAGAATGCCAGACCTATCCTTCAACCCTCTGACTAGTATGATGCATGAGAAGTTCACTTCGAGGGGGATGCAGTGATCTTTTTTATTGTTAAGATATAATGAAAATATAATCATGTCAGTTTGTTGATTTTGATAGTGTCATATACCCGTGTAACCACTGTCTGAAATAAGACACAGAATATTTTCGTTCCCTGGTCCCCACAGAATAACTTGATGCTCTTTTCCAATCAAATCCACTTCCCCAACAACTGTCTAGTTTCTATCCCCATAAATTAGTTTGCCTAAATTTAGATTTCATATATGCAACTATATTCTAAAGCAAGTTTGTAGTTGAATCCGGACAGAACCGTCATGAAGCGAGGGGGGGCATGGCTGGGTGGGGCTGTGTTCTTAACCTTTTGCCATCATATCAGGGAAGTGGGTCTGTGAAGTCCTTCTAACCAACTACATTCCTTAACTATCTTCAACATCATGAAGAATTACTTCTTTTTAAAAAAAAAAAAAAAACTTATTCATGATAGACATGGGGGGGGGGGCAGAGACACAGGAGGAGAGAGAAGCAGGCTCCATGCTGGGAGCCTGACATGGGACTCAATTCTAGGGACTCCAGGATCACACCCTGGGCCAAAGGCAGGGGCTAAACCGCTGAGCCACCCAGAGATCCCTGAAGAATTACTTCTGACATTCATTATGCTAATTCACAAACCCTCTGGCATAGGCTTCAATAACAATATGTGAGGCAGCTATCTTGGGGAGTGCATTAAATTTTTCAAACCTAGATCACGTATCAGAGATGGGGCTGATGGTGAAGATGGTCTTCCAAAGATCTTGCTCCTGCCTTTACCTCCTTTCCTGAGTAAATCCTACTCACGCTTAAATGTACACCTCAGCCCATCACCATATAGGGTTTATTGGTTCTTTTCTTTTCTATGATTCTTTGTATTAATAATCATAGCACATATAAACTGAATTGAACACAGGATGTGCTATATCCTTCCTGGCATGAAGATTTTCTCCTCCGCGATCGAATCTTAGACATCTCTGTATTTTCCATGTAAATCACTGTACCCTCCAGGATAGAGTGCTAAATAAATAGGGTTGCTATGATATATAGATGGATGGATGAATAGTTAAAATGCTCCTATATTATCTGGAGCTTTTTCAAAAATTAGCTTGTCAGGAATTCGTGGCATTGTCTAGTTGTCATGTTGAAATCGCAAGCTGAATGAAAAGAGGGGATTTCAATGGCAAATGTTCTCTGGCTGGGTGGGTCAGAATGATGCCACCGATTAGAAAATATACCTCCCTAGGGAACTAAGAAGAGATGGGTGATGGTGAAGTCTATAAAAGGAGATTTATCTTTCCTGCTTTTACCCAGGGTTTGCATTGCTTCCTTGCCATGATCATTTTCCTTATTTCCTCCCTTAATTTTTATATGAGGCTTATTATATTATGGGAGGATATAAGAGGTTAATGAGGTCAGTGAATCAGCTAGAATTCATTGCAAAATTTTATCTCTGGAAGATTGAGATGGCTGGCTTAGGAAGAGAAGCTTCCTAGAAAGTAGTGATTTGGACACCCATGACCATCTTTTTCCTAGCCATGACATTTACTTTCTAAATGATAGATAAAGCCTCCCTCTGAAGAAGAGGGCTTATGTACTGACATGACTTACTAAAAAACAAAAAAAGAAAAAAACTTCAGTTTCAATTTTATTTGCTTCACGATGCATCAGAAAACATTAAAATCCTCAATATCTGCTTGCAAGTTATCAATTAATTGGTTCTAACTTGGTGAAATAAAAATTAATTTTTTTTCGTAATTTCACATGTAGGACATGTGCTCCTCTAACTAGAGAAGAAATTTTTATTGCCTAATGGATTCTTAGCACTAATTAGGGTTATACAATTATAGTTCAATGAACTAAAAAAAGAATGCTCATGAGAAAAATAGCACACTAATTGGGGCTTTAAATATGAAAAGGAGAAATGCCTTTACCCAAGGAACATGAGTCTTTTGCCTCTCATTCTAACTCAAGGAAACACTCCATTTCTAGCTACATCCTCCTTCTGTGCCTCATCTTTCAATCTCATGACTCCCTCCTTCTGCCCTGGTCTCGTTTGAGCTATTTTCAACCCAGAAGCCAGA
Organism: Canis lupus dingo; assembly: GCF_003254725.2. Taxonomy (NCBI): domain Eukaryota; kingdom Metazoa; phylum Chordata; class Mammalia; order Carnivora; family Canidae; genus Canis; species Canis lupus. The sequence continues at coordinate 23,842,517 of NC_064245.1, read as the reverse complement.
GTGATTCTATTAAACTGCAAATCAAATTATGTCACTCCCTTGCTGAAAACCTCCTAGTGACTTTCCATCTCACTCAGCCCTAAAGCCTATCACTATCACTATTGCTATAGCCAAGGCTGTAAGAAAACCTGACCTTGCTCTGGAACAAGAGACTATATTTTTCAAGTTTCTTCACTGTATAAACATCCTGGAGAAAATAGCCCGGAACAAAGGCAGGTCAGTACCTCTGATCACAATATATGTGGAAATGGGAGAGGCCCATGGAGAATTGTTTCTCAACAATTATGTACTTTATTTGTCTTGTTGTCTATCCCCTTACATTTGAAAGTCCATGAAATAGGGATGAATGTTGGTCTTCTCTGCCCTCCACCAGTGTATCTCAGCACCTGGAAGAATACCTAATAATAGATATGTAAGACATACTTGCTGACCTTCTTTAGAGGTTACGGAGGAAGCTGGCTGATGGAACCATCCTTAATTCAATGACATGAGCATAAGGTAGGCCTCTACTTCAGCTAGAGATATTTGGCTACCAATTTTGTCTCCTGCTTAGGGTACTTACTGTCAGGCTCATGGTAAGTACTTAGTAATTATTCTTTGAATGATATATATATATATATATATATATATATATATATATATATATATATATATGACTTGTTATAAGGAATTGGCTTAGGAGATTACAGAGGCTAAGGCGTCCAGATCTGTAGTCAGCAAGCTGGAGAGCTACAGCAGATGATGATCTAGGTTTGAGTGTAAGTCCCAGGGCCTCTAGAGTAAGTCCTAGGAACTAGGAGCGTTGGTAGTGTAAGTTTCTTTCTCAGCCTGAAGGCAGGAGAAGACCAATGTCCCAACTCAAAGACAGAAAGAATTCTTTCCTACTCAGCCTTTTATTCTTTTTTTTTTTTTCTTTTTTTTTTTTTTTTTTATTGGTGTTCAATTTACTAACATACAGAATAATACCCAGTGCCCGTCACCCATTCACTCCCACCCCCCGCCCTCCTCCCCTTCTACCACCCCTAGTTCGTTTCCCAGAGTTAGCAGTCTTTACGTTCTGTCTCCCTTTCTGATATTTCCCACACATTTCTTCTCCCTTCCCTTATTTTCCCTTTCACTATTATTTATATTCCCCAAATGAATGAGAACATATGTTTGTCCTTCTCCGACTGACTTACTTCACTCAGCATAATACCCTCCAGTTCCATCCACGTTGAAGCAAATGGTGGGTATTTGTCATTTCTAATAGCTGAGTAATATTCCATTGTATACATAAACCACATCTTCTTTATCCATTCATCTTTCGTTGGACACCGAGGCTCCTTCCACAGTTTGGCTATAGTGGCCATTGCTGCTAGAAACATCGGGGTGCAGGTGTCCCGGCGTTTCATTGCATTTGTATCTTTGGGGTAAATCCCCAACAGTGCAATTGCTGGGTCGTAGGGCAGGTATATTTTTAACTGTTTGAGGAACCTCCACACAGTTTTCCAGAGTGGCTGCACCAGTTCACATTCCCACCAACAGTGTAAGAGGGTTCCCTTTTCTCCGCATCCTCTCCAACATTTGTTGTTTCCTGCCTTGTTAATTTTCCCCATTCTCACTGGTGTGAGGTGGTATCTCATTGTAGTTTTGATTTGTATTTCCCTGATGGCAAGTGATGCAGAGCATTTTCTCATATGCATGTTGGCCATGTCTATGTCTTCCTCTGTGAGATTTCTGTTCATGTCTTTTGCCCATTTCATGATTGGATTGTTTGTTTCTTTGGTGTTGAGTTTAATAAGTTCTTTATAGATCTTGGAAACTAGCCCTTTATCTGATATGTCATTTGCAAATATCTTCTCCCATTCTGTAGGTTGTCTTTGAGTTTTGTTGACTGTATCCTTTGCTGTGCAAAAGCTTCTTATCTTGATGAAGTCCCAATAGTTCATTTTTGCTTTTGTTTCTTTTGCCTTTGTGGATGTATCTTGCAAGAAGTTACTATGGCCGAGTTCAAAAAGGGTGTTGCCTGTGTTCTTCTCTAGGATTTTGATGGAATCTTGTCTCACATTTAGATCTTTCATCCATTTTGAGTTTATCTTTGTGTATGGTGAAAGAGAGTGGTCTAGTTTCATTCTTCTGCATGTGGATGTCCAATTTTCCCAGCACCATTTATTGAAGAGACTGTCTTTCTTCCAATGGATAGTCTTTCCTCCTTTATCGAATATTAGTTGCCCATAAAGTTCAGGGTCCACTTCTGGATTCTCTATTCTGTTCCACTGATCTATGTGTCTGTTTTTGTGCCAGTACCACACTGTCTTGATGACCACAGCTTTGTAGTACAACCTGAAATCTGGCATTCTGATGCCCCCAGATATGGTTTTCTTTTTTAAAATTCCCCTGGCTATTCGGGGTCTTTTCTGATTCCACACAAATCTTAAAATAATTTGTTCTAACTCTCTGAAGAAAGTCCATGGTATTTTGATAGGGATTGCATTAAACGTGTATATTGCCCTGGGTAACATTGACATTTTCACAATATTAATTCTGCCAATCCATGAGCATGGAATATTTTTCCATCTCTTTGTGTCTTCCTCAATTTCTTTCAGAAGTGTTCTATAGTTTTGAGGGTATAGATCCTTTACATCTTTGGTGAGGTTTATTCCTAGGTATCTTATGCTTTTGGGTGCAATTGTAAATGGGATTGACTCCTTAATTTCTCTTTCTTCAGTCTCATTGTTAGTGTATAGAAATGCCACTGACTTCTGGGCATTGATTTTGTATCCTGCCACGCTACCGAATTGCTGTATGAGTTCTAGCAATCTTGGGGTGGAGACTTTTGGGTTTTCTATGTAGAGTATCATGTCATCGGCGAAGAGAGAGAGTTTGACTTCTTCTTTGCCAATTTGAATGCCTTTAATGTCTTTTTGTTGTCTGATTGCTGAGGCTAGAACTTCCAGTACTATGTTGAACAGCAGTGGTGAGAGTGGACATCCCTGTCTTGTTCCTGATCTTAGGGGAAAGGCTCCCAGTGCTTCCCCATTGAGAATGATATTTGCTGTGGGCTTTTCATAGATTCAGCCTTTTATTCTTATTCAAGCTTTCAGCAGATTGGCTGCGGCCCATCCACATTGGGGAGGATAATCTGTGCTCAAGTTGCTTAGAACACAAAGTGAGGGGCAAAAGTCAGGAGATAGGGTAGTTTGTAGGATTATAAACGTGGCCAAGAAATAACCAGGGTGAAGAGAGACTGGGGTGGCAGGGAAAGTGCTGTGGGGTCTCCTGCCTGGCCTGAAAAATATGGAAGACTACCATGGTATCTTTTGGAAACTTCTGGATTCTTTTCTTCTAACCTAGGGAGGGCTCTGAGAGGAATGAGACTTCTCTCTTAATTTGTTCGTCACTAATCTTGGGGGATTTAGACTTAAGCCCCATCACCACTTTCTTTGTGACCAAGTTCTGTAAGCTGAGTGGGAAAGGGGGATTAGGGTCAGTCATTCTACAGGTAAGGGTGGAAATTAATTCAAGGGTATAATTAGGATTCTCTCCTAGGTACTTGGTCCTAAATATATCATACAAAAAGAAAGTTTTATGTTTAGAAGTTAAAACCACGTTTGGGAACAAAACAAAACACCTCATCTTATCCAGAAACAATGTTTAACCAAATACCTGGTTTTGGAGCACTGTGGGGAGCGTGTTCAGCTGAGTGTGAAGAAGAATGGACAACACAATAGAGACAACCCCAGGCCTAGTCAGGTTGACACATAAATGAACCATCACAATCCCTAGAGTCCCACCAATTCTTAATAGATACTACTAAGTAAATGACACTGTTCTAAGGATCTGATGTGTTCAGACCATTCTGTTCAGGTATCTCTTCCACATACAAAGATTAGATGGTAAAAGGTGACAGAGAGTTAGTCCTCCCTAGCAGATGATGGCTGTTGATGAACAAGGTCATGTTAAACTAACTGAAAATAAAGGTTTTAGAAATTTGTGGGAGACAAAACATTCCTTTTTATATATTTATTTTTAGTAATGTCTACACCCAACTTGGGCCTCAAATTCACAACCCCAAGATCAAGAGGCACATGTTCCTCAGACTGAGCCAGCCAGGTGCCCCAAAATGATTATCTTTAAAAGGGTGCTGTAAAGATAATTTTGTTGTGTTTCATCGCCCATGGAGTTGACATAATGACAGGAATAGCACTGTACACTGAAAAACAAAATCTCCTTTGTGTTTCTTAGATAGCTGAAGCATTGGGAAGTTTCTGAGGTAATGAGACCCCAAAACAGATAAGTTCTAAGTTGGTAGTGAAAAAAAAAAAAGAGATTGTCTGCATAGACAAACATTGTGGAATGAATGTCTGAGTGTGGAGAAAAAGGAACAAAGGCAACAGAGGCCATATATGTAGCTACTAACACTGCTTAGGCATAATCCAGCTGTCTCCTATCTATTCACAGAAAAAGTCATGAAATATGCTTTCCTTCCAACATCTTTTTTTGTTGTTGTTATCATGGACAAATGAAAAATTTAACTTCCCAGATATCTCAGTCATGGAACTGAATCTTAATTTACTATTCCTGTTGGACTTAAAACATAGACTATAATGTTTAAGATCCTTGTAACTAGTTGTTTTGAAGGAAGTGCTATTCAATATCTGATTTGTTTTTCCCATATAATAAAGTAGTGGCAAATAAGTCAGAGTAAAGCTCTAAGCAAACTAATTATTTGACCTATTTAATTTTTAAAGTATTTGACAGATAAATTTATAGCTTCATGTGTACATGTATTTTTTTAAAGAACTTTAAAAATTGCAATCATTATCCAGATTTCTTCTAGTATGTAGTTTTAAAAAGTTTGTCTTGGGGACGCCTGGGTGGCTCAGCGGCTGAGTATCTGCCTTCGGCTCAGGGTGTGATCCCGGAATCACAGGATCGAGTCCCACATCCGGCTCCCTGCATGGAGCCTTCTTCTCCCTCTGCCATTCTCTCTGTCATGAATAAATAAATCTTAAAGCAACAGAACTTTTTTTTTCATTATGAAAGAATCAGAATTTCGCATTTTGAAAATTGACCAGGTTTATTTTTCTTTTGGGGGAAAAAATGGCTTGACTCATCGGAATCTCACAAGACTTCAATTCATTCAAAGCTTAACTTCCCTTTTGGTAACTTATTCATTACTTCCTGAGAGTGGCCAGTCTCTTAGGCAGAAATGACTAGATTTCTAGAAATGATGTCTCAGTGAGTCATCAGTTTGGCCTGAAAATCCTATTTCCAGAGTACATCACGGATAGTGGCACACCCATTATGAGACATGCATTAGTAGAATTAAAGCATTTATGCATTAAAAATACTTTTTTCCTAAAGTTCTTGGATGTAAAATAGAGAAATTCAAGTTTAAGTTAAGGGTCATTCAGTGAATGTGGTCATGTACTGTTTTATGGAACAGGATTACACAACTACAACCCAGCAGTGCTACAGACGTTGGTTCTCTATAAAGGAGTGATCTAAGCTTGGAGGTAAGACCAGAGTTCAGAACTCACCAGGCTGGGGGTCAGGAAATCCCACGAGCCAGGTGAATGGATTACAGAATTAGAATTGTGAATGGGCAGTCATAATTAGGAACCAGTAGAAGCCAAAAAGTCCGATAGGGACTCAGGAAGTAAATATAAGACATTCCAATGAAATCTAGCTAATACAGACTTGGAAGCCAAGTTTACTTTTTAAAAAATGAGTTCATATGATCCTTTGTACACTTGTGTGTTAGAATTTTAAAACCAAAGGGAGAATTGACACCTTTGCAATATTAGGCCTTTACATTCATCAATATATATCCATTTATTCAAGTCCATGTTTAGGTCCTTCAGTAAAGTATTATTCCTCCAAGTCTTTCTGTTTTTTTCTTAGGTTTATTCCTGGCTTCGTTGTGGTTTTTTCGTTACTCTTGTTTTCTATAATGGGCAAAATTTGTTTCTATCATTTCTTCTAATTGATTATTGTTGTGTAGGAACCTTAATAATTTTGATGCTGACTTCATATCCTGTACCTTCTCCTCCTGAAAATCCCACAATACATAGGTAGGCAATACATAGAATTTTGTTTCTTCATTTCCAATATATTGCATTGGTAAGCTTACAATCCGAAAGAGGAATCATCTACATGTGTTTTCTAAGTGTGTTTTTTTTTTTTTTTCAAATCAAAGTATTGAATTTTATGAAATGCTTCCCCTCCCCACATTTATTATTATGATCAGGTGGTTTTCCCTAATAGAAGCTTATTAGTATAATACTTAATAGTTTTCTATTACTGAACTCTTCCTATATCCCCAGGATAAGTGGAATTAGATCATGATGTGTTATTTTATATACAATTTTACTCCTAAATAATCCTTTATTATTTTTTTGGCATTTATATTTACGTTAGATTGCTGCCTAAATTTGATTTGGTTTTAAAATGTGCTTTATACCTGTAGGTATGTCCTTTTTCATTTCTAATAATGTTGTGTTTTACTTGTTTTATTGATTAGCCTTACTTCTCTTTTGCTTTTTTTTCAGGAAATCAGGTTTTTATTTCATTGGTTATTTTTTTGCTTTGTTTTCTACTTATATCTGCTTCTAGCTTTGTTATTTTCTTGCTTCAACTTTCTTCAGATTTACTCTGTTTTACTTTTCCTAGTTTCTTCAGTTAAATGCTTAACTCATTTGTCTTCGCTTTAAAAAAAAGTTTTAAAATACTTTTCAGATAAATGAATTTAAATTTATTAGAACACCAATGTCTCCATTGTATAAATTGTGCTCTACCGTATGTTCAGTTGCCATTTGCTTCTAAGTGTTTCATCATGTCTGTCAAAGCTTCCTTGTTATCCCATGAGTGAGCTACCCAGGAGCACATTTTTAGTGTGTGTGTGTGTGTGTGTGTGTGTGTGTGTGTTTTCATACATGTTTACTCTTTCCTATCCAATTTGCTTGCATTGTGGGTTAAAACCAAGGTCTGTATGACAATTATTTCAGATATTTTGAGACGTTCTCTGTTCTCAAGTTTCTGTCTCTGGCTTGTAGTTTTTAGATTTCTTCTACTCAGTCTCAAAGTCCAGAAACCAATCTTAAAATTAGGTTTTAAAGCTTCTTTTCTGCAGTGATACTAGAGGACATGAAAAATCTGCCTACTAATCCTACAGATCTCTGACTAATCCTACAGATCTAACTGTATATTTGTTGCCTTCCTAAATCTGCGGCTCCATAGAAACAGTAGCCCTAAGAAATGTTGAGAGCTATTTTTGTTTTTGTTTTTAAGTGTGTTTCTTTAGAGGGGAACTCCCTTCCTGTCTCTAGCTTTAAGCAGCGGCCCCTGACTCACCTGTACTGGTTTTGGCTTCCTGCTTACAGGAGCTTAGCTCTTGGCCCCTGCTGCTGCTTCCAGACTCAGAGCTCAGATGACCAATGGGTTTGGGACCTACACAGGGTCTTGAGTTCTTTCTGCTTCTGATTCAAGAGAGGTTTTATTTCACCTTTGGTCTTGTTATGCCATTTTCATTTTTCCTTTCTACGTTTTATTCCCATGTGTTGAAAGCAGAGGGAGTGCATCCAAGCATAAACTTCTTACACTCTATTGACTTAAATGCTAATCTTTAAAAATTTGGAATTTTTTTTGTACATAGTAAGAGATGAATATCTAACTCCTATTTTTTCTCTCTCCAAGATGGAATAAAAGTATCTCATTTATGCAGGGAGAAAGGATTAATCAGGCCATCCTATGGGATTTAAAGTACCACAGATTTGTGGACTCCGGTTGAAATTGATCTGGAACTCAGAGATTAATTCCAAAAGTTATAAATAAGTAAGTAATTTCAAAAAGAACACAGTTAAAAACGGTTCATCACTTTCTTCCTATCATCTGAAAAACTATTTCTCTCATTTGTATAACTTGCCACGCCCTAAAAGCATAGAATATGCAAACTATAACGTAAAATACAAGTCCTTCAAGTTATAAGCTCATGGGTGTCATTGTTTTTGACTCATCAAAAAAGGGATTTTGCAAAAATTTACTTTGCCGAATACATTTTCCTCTGATTTTGCTTGGATATAGTGTGACTCTCTTCAGAGAGCAAATGAAATGTCTGCGGAGGAAATGGTTAATGTCTAGTCTAAGATTTGGTAGTAAATACTTGGAGCAATAAGTGGTCTTTTAAAGATCACTGAACCTCACTTGGCCTTAACTTCCTCACCAGTTAGAATGAGAGAAATGGATTATCTGACCTTTGAGATTCGTGTGGGAACATGGCTGTGTCTATATCCTGGATCTGAATAAATAAAGTAATAATAATAAACGGCACTTGGGAGAAACTACCATATGGTGTGTAACTAGGTGTGATGCTATGTCTAATCCTGTTAATTTAAAATTCGTAAAAAAAACCATTAGTGAGTTGGAAGACAGAGTGAAGAACCTATTAACTGCATGATGCTATATGAGGAGATGTTACAAATGGGGGAGAAGAGAAATGATAGGTGTGGTATGAATGCCCAAGAGAAAGTAAAGTACTTGCTGACTGATGCTCATATTACGTTTGTTATTCTAGCAAGAATTTTTCTTAATGAGCCAGATTTTCCCATTGTTTTAATTGTTCCCTTAATTCTTCCAGGCGCTGGAGTACCATACCCTGGAGTATCAGAACTGCTTTTGATGTTACCCTGATGTCCCAAATGTTATACTTCTCAAAGTGTGGTTTAGGCAGTTGAGAAGATCTGACTCAATTTAATGTTCAGTTTTATGTACCAGGGGTTTTTTGCATGATACCTTGTTTTCTCCCTGGAGGATTATATTAATTGCAATAGGAACACCGAAGTAGTAACACACTTAGCATTATTTATCTCAGCATTAGGCACACCGAGGACCTATTTAGCTGATGGGAGCTTCAGACACATCATTTTCAGTTTCTAAAGAAATCAAGTTTTATTCCCAATCCTTTGCATTTCTTTGCAAGCCTCGTTGTAGCCTTAATGAGCTATTCACCTTCTCAAAGGAACATTGAGTATTAATAAAAACTATCCATACTGCCCAAAGGGACCAACGTTTTGTCGACTTCTAGTCTTCCTAATTTTTCAGATTTGCTGACTGGGGCATTCTTTTGGTTACTTATTCTCTCGTATGTTTTGTTGCGGCTGCTATGCTTGTTGAACATCAAAGCAATTTCATAACTTTGACATGAGTACAACTTTCCGGTGCCCTGAAATGTATATTTCAGTACATAAACTCAGTTCCTGGAGTCAAGTTCAAGACTAATATATAGTAATGTTATGAAATATTTGTCCTTCACGTTTCCTTCTCTTTCCCAGGTTTTGTTCTGTTTTATGTTTGATGTGAACTGAAGTCACCCCTTGGGACTCTTTGCGTAATCTTGTCCTTTAGAAAAGATGGCAGGTTATTTTTTATTTTAAAGTTTTACAGCTACTCACCATATAGGTGAGGAGAAAGGAAACGTTGAAGATAACAAATTAAAGCATATTTAGACTTCCACACATTTTTATCTGCATTCTTTTCAAGGATAGAAGAGCAGATCTTCTGCATTTTTTTCCTTACTTTCATCCTTGAATGGTCATCAACAAACATCATTTTGTCTATTTTCATACATTAAACCAATAAAAGGAAAAAGGTTTCAAAATAATCATCTAATTTTTCAGAATATAAATAATGCATAGTCTGTAATATTGTATATGTTCCTCACTTACATAAATTCCTAAAAGTATAAGATGCCAATCAAAAACAGTAAGATTAAATCTCACCTGTGTTTTTACTATTCTGAGGAAATTAATGCACCATTTTGCCTAATTACGTATCTTCAAATCTTTTTCTGTATACAAGAGTGCTTTTGATCAACTTTGCTATTGTCTTTGGAGAACAGTAATAGTTGTCCAATAAGGCATGTCTGCTGCTATGAATTTTAAATGCATACATTTCATTTAAAAAGTAAAGTGATCTGTTACCAAATTATTTGTTGGGAAAATTCAACCAAGTGTGGTCAGGATCAGGTTTCTGAGAACTTGAAGCTGCAATTGAGGAGTTGCCTCTAGCCACTTGTTGCTTATAGGTAGATAGTCAGAGGGATCACTCTGCCCATATGGACATGGCAGTGGCTCGGACTTCTCCAGCAAATTAAAACATCTGAAAGAAAAATAACCTCTCGACAGACAGTAAAAATTAATAAAGTAACATTACATTTCTTTGGCATCAAATAGTGCATTTAATTGACCATTATAAAGAGCATATAAATTTATAATCCTAAAAATGAAATAATGTAAGCAAGTCATGTCTTGAAAAAATAATCTTAATTTGGTTAATCTTGTGATTTCTCTCCCAAATATTTCTGGACTTAGTCGCTGGCATTTCTCTACACCCGAAATATATTTCACTGTACAAATATTTCAGTCCGGTACAGAGTTTCATGAATTTAATCTTCTATATCTTCTGCCTGAAATCATGTTCCACAGGACTAATAAATACTCTTAGTTTTATTCTGTCGGTAAGGTGCTAGCATTCTCCTGGGTGCGCAGTGTTGGATGAGATTAGAGGACACCGATTAGAAAACAGTGGACCGGGTCTGGTTCACGGTTATCTTCTGTTAGGTCTGAATTTAAATATATATATATGTTTTAAAATCAGTTGCCAACATTTAAAAATGGGTAGAATGTACATAAAGATGTGGATTCCTTGCTTTTCTTTATAAATCAAGAAATGAGGCAATCCTGGGACTATATTCAAGTATAGCAACAATTGGTCTGGACCAAGTAGTGCTGCTCCCTTAAATGTGGGCAAGCACTCTTACTTACCATTATCCCTACTATTTCTAGGTCTCTTCATCTAGAATGTTCTATGTTGTTGCTGTTCTTCGTTTGAATAGGTCCTTTCCCTATTTTCATAGTTTGTCTCTTGTCCCATTTTTATATTCCACATAAGGCATTTGCAATTTTTAAAAGTTTCATGTGGTCTTACACCTCAGAGCCCTCCTCAGCCTGTATTGTTGCCTCTTCTTAAAATTCCTTTGTTCTCTCATCTTTCCTTGGATATCACATAGTTCTCCTCTAAGCAACAGCATCAATGCTCCATTTCCTGCAGAGCCTATCCTTCCACCAGCTGAGTTAGGGGGCTCGCCCTTTGTCTGCCACTGAAACCTTGGCTCCAGGTCTATTAAAACATTGATCCTGTGAATGACCCTAGAGTACGTTTTTTATTTATCTGTAGCCCTTAATTTTCTCCTCTCTTGACTTGATCCTTGAGGGCAAGGACCATATGTGTTCACTATTGGCAACTAGCCCAGCAGCACACGGAAGCTGAATGAACTCTGGTTGAATAAATGAATGAGAAGTAAGGTATGTATTTAAAGATCTATTTCATTAAATTGTACTTTGACAACTTTCATTAGCTAACACTTTTAAGATTTGATGGCATGAAGCTTCTCCCATCCTCCTCTCTCCCCTTCCTCCTTTACTTCCCCCCACCCCTTTAGGCTGTTAGGTGCATGCACACGCATGTACATACCACCCCCCAACACATAGAGTAATACTTAATAAGTATCTATTAACTTGGAAGGCAATACTTCATAAATATCCATTAATTAGGAAGGTTTCAGTAGAACAGAAATATTGATTTAAAACTTGCCTTGTGGGATCCCTGGGTGGTGCAGTGGTTTGGCGCCTGCCTTTGGCCCAGGGCGCGATCCTGGAGACCCGGGATCGAATCCCACATCGGGCTCCCGGTGCATGGAGCCTGCTTCTCCCTCTGCCTGTGTCTCTGCCTCTCTCTGTGTGTGACTATCATAAATAAATAAAAATTAAAAAAAATAAAAAAATAAAGCTTGCCATGTAAATACCGCTTATTCTATGCCACTGTCTATACAGTTGATTAAATTTTGTTTTTTGATTGGCCTTAAAGTCAATAATAAAAAATAAGATTATTTTCAGACAGAGATAGAATTAAAAGAAAAGGAAATTCTAAAGTCTCAAAAGACTCTGCTACTTAGTATGGATCATGTAGATGTGGCTGTTTTGAGAAAGGAAGTTAGGAACTTTTAGATAAGCTCCAAAGGAATTGACTACCGAACACTTCTTCATGATTACAGTATCACGTCTCCTTGCAAATGTGGGCCATGAATACCCTCATCTGTGTGCCTACTGCAGAGCTGTTTGTCTTTATGGGACTTTGCACAGCTGACAGCTAATGCAGGCGTTTAAATGCAAAATCTGACACTGATGTTTTCCCCCAAATGACACTTTGATTCATAAATTATATGAATGTGGGTAGCACTATTCATTTATGAAATAATGCAGCTACCACTTAGTAATGCAATTCAAAACATCTTTCACTTTATTTAGCCATTTCCAACCTCATTACATGTGACTAGGAAAAGAATAAAAATTGATTAGACAAGGAGTGAAAAGTGGGCAAAAGCATTTCCCAGCATGTTGCCCGCCTTGTGGCAAAATGATGGAACCGTTAACATTTTACTTCCTGTTGAGGAGATGTTTCTTGCTTAGGTGGCCTGTTTCTGATTAAAAGCGTCTTTGTAATATTGCATTCACTTCCATAAAAAGAAAAATCTGCTCTGTACCAGAAAAGAGTCTAGTACTGACTGCAAAAAAGATGTTACTGTGGCAAGACAGGATATTCCTGGTTCCAGAGCCTGTAGTAGGATGGCAGGCTTTGAAAATGTAGCAAATTATGTCTCTGAGCTTCTAATTTTTCTATGTTGCGTCAATGATAAAAGTGGAAATAATATAACCATTACCAGCAGTGAATAACGATAGGTATGATTTTGAGACTTTGAGTGCTGTTTCCTTCAAATATATTACCTGTGATTGTCAAAACAAACCTGGAAATGTGGAATCATGGTCCTATTTTACAAATGTGGACTCAGACTCAGCCCAGTTAAGAAACTTGCCTGACGTGGGCAGTGAGTGTGGGAGCCAAGACTGGAGCTGTTAACTCCTCTCTTGTTCTCCTAGCCACGTAAGTGAGGGTCTCCTGTGTGTCCCTGTGAAAACCTAAGGAGGTTCTGGTTGACTGTCTTCCCTAATGTGATTCGTGGGTCTGTATGATGGGGGTACGCTCCGCGTGCTTTCATAAACTTTTTAGACCTCTAACGAAAGTGTTTTTGCTTAAGGATTTTCCTTTTGAATTTTGGGGAACTAGTCTGGATGTAGATCCGCTCTATTTCAGGAGTGACGGGGGAGAGAATGCACATTCGTCTGTCTGGTGGCACTTGGGGTGTGTCATCCTGGTAAGTTATGCATTGTCCGTGAGCTCAGGACACAGTCACTGGTGTACGCATTCACAGATGCAGACTGAAGAGCAGCTCAAATTGGAGTCTGATAAAGAATAGCTTGTCAAAGGACAAGGGAAATATTTCACATTTACTTTTCCATTATGTTGTATTAGGTATGGGGACCTCGCATTTTGAGCAGAAGGCTGCTAATTTCTCACGTGATCTTTATCAAGAAGTACAAAATCAGTGAGCAGCATACAGCTACAGGAACATGTCTCAGGTGGGTTGTGAATTATACAGCCAGATGGCCTCACCTCCCCCAGGACTGTTACAAAGTCGTATACATTCTTTATTCATTAATTTCAAATTTTGCCCAACCTTTTTATAGGTATTAGGCTTTTCTGCAAGGGAAAAACCATTTTGATGAAAAGGAAAAGAGTAAATTTGGAAAATTACTCATTTTGCCGGAAAATACAATCCCATACTTTAAAGAAAAGTAAATGCTAAGATAATATTTGTGATCAAAATGTATTCACAAAGTGTTTTCCACTTCATTTATCACAACTATGCAAGTCTGTTTCCCTCTTACTGAAGTCATGTGCCGCCTTTGTGGCAGACCCAGCTTTAGAGACTAACCCTATCTATGTTTTATTTTAGTTGTTTTCTAAGTTCTATTTTGAATATAACATGAAGATTATTGCACAGAAGTGTTTTCCTTTTCTTCTTTCGGTTTCTTTTTCCGAATACTATATAAGCCTGATGCTGTACTTTCACTAATTTTATACAGGAATAGGTATTGGGTTGGAATCTCAAGTTGAAAATTCAAGAGTTGGAAGGAAAGGAAAAGACTTAGATGACCATGGCCAAGGAGATGATAAAGTAATTGGTCTAATGAGAAAATGTTTCTTTCTTTCAAAGTCTCCAATCCTCAGCTTGATGCTTATAACTATAGTACAATTTCTGAGGCAACTGTCCTGGATCTGTGGTGGAAGGACAAAGTAAAATGAATCCTATCTCTTTTGAATTTACATATATATCCATCCATCAGATCAACATATTCTTGGCTGTGTTCTGCATAATCTGTAGTGGCCCTTTTGAAATTACTAACACAGGGCAGATGGTCTGCTCTCATCAGTGTGGCCTCTTCACAGTCCATGAACAGAGCTTGTTTGTCCCACTTCCAGGAGGGCCATTCTGTTTCTCTCTCCCCACCTGTCCTCACTTCTTCCCTGCAGGGTCCAGTATCTGACCCTCTCTTTTACTCAGTCTTCTCCAGAGAAGCCAGTCTTCCCTTGCCTCAAAAACCAAGTAGCAGCACTTAATTGCACACTGTTCAGTCCTCGGCTATGCTGCTCTCGGGTGTGAGTCTCCCTCCACAACTGGATTGCAGGCCCCCTGAAGATGGGAAAGCTGTCATCTGCACCCCTTAGCACAAAGCAGAGCTTGAGCTCTCAGCAGGGACTCCCTGATTGAGAGCCTTTCTGCTACTTTATTTTTATTATTTAATTGAGTGAGATTCTGCAGGACATAAACTGTGCCCTTGAAACCAAGGCACCCTTGGGAGCTATATTAACTTAGGGCACATGGGCCCTATTTATTTACTGTTTCAATATACTGAGTTTACTGTACTATCAATCACACAATCTGACAAGTCTTTTAAAATGCAGTGCTTCTTCTGCATCTTTTGGCTTTGCTCCTTCACTGATGACCTTTTGGAAGCAGTGGAGTGGGACTACGGGAAGGGGAGGACTTGTCATGCTCTGTCAACTTCTAGAACCTGAATTAGAAAACCTGAAGAACAAGAAGAATTCCTTCTGTCACTTTTTTTAGAAGAATAACAGAGAAGCATAGCCTTTCTATTCACTCTTAGAATTGTAGACCTGGAAGGAGGTGAGTGTTTCCTTTAGGGTGGCATTTGTCCAGGTAGACTTATAGTCTTGTTTTCTCTTTTCTTTTCTAGTGACCGTCTGCTTCCAGTGGGTCTGAGATGGCATGGATGAGTGTCTGGGGGCCTGTTTAGAGCTCAGCCCCAGACATATCTCAGCCAAGGTACATTTCCAATAAAGTATTCCAAGTAGTGCTTTCCTGGCCATCTGGTTTTCTGGGAGCTCTGAGTTAGGAGGACGGATCTAGTGGTGATGAGCTTGAAGAAAGCATGGGGAGGGCGGGGGGGACGACGACAAATTAGTCCCAGGCCAGAACCACTGCCTACATAGTCAAGCTATAGAGCTACAGAACTTTAAATGTATCCAGGTTAGAGTTGAAACCAGCATTGTTGTAAGAGTATCTGTGCAGAGCAGCAATGTCCAACCTTTCTTACCTAAGGAATGCAGAAAACCTGGTCCAGCCCAGGAGATAGGGGCTGCTAGGAACATTTGTGAAGAGACTAGGATAGTGGCCCCTGGGGCAGGACTAGACTTGACCCTGGTCCTAACAGAAATTTTGATGAGAAGGTAAGACTGGGGAGAGGATCAGATACCCATGAAGGGAATCTGAAGTCTGATGGTCTCACAAGTACTCTGAAAGAAGACTGGGATTCCTGACATTCCTTGCTTTGGGTGTGGTAGCCCTGAAGCTGCTCCCAGCCCTGGCTCCAGTAGCCTCCAGGGTCCTACACTCAGCACACCTTTATTGCTGGCAGAGATTGTCCTAAAGACTCCAGAGAAATCAGGTCAGTTTTTGGCTTTGACTTGAAATGGCGTTAGGGTGGCCTGAGATCAATGGGCCAAACCTAGTACCTGGTTATGCCCTAGAGTGAACCCAAGCCCTCAATCTCTGAATTATTCTGATGGGTCTTTGGGCTTTCAAGACCACAAAGGCCCTCTCTGGGCAAGAGCAGACTCCAGGATTAGCCTCAAGCAAAATGTAGTTCTTTGGAATCCATCTAGCATGGAAATAGCCTTCCCTTGGTTGCTGGCCCATGTGTGGTACAGCGTTGCTCAACACAGCACATTCTTCCTCCAGTATGACTTCAGAGGGAAGGTGGGGCCAAGCGCAGAGGGTTGAGGGTAGAGGTTTCTCAGAAATGTCTGTTTCACAAAGCAGCTATTTTTCTCAGTCGAACAACTTTGAGCTTATTGCTTTCATTTTCCTCAAATATCTATCAAGGCTTTGTAACTTATGAGCAAACAAACTGAAACAGAAAGCCATTTTTTAAGTTAATTTTATATTTGGTACAGGATTAGAAACTGCTCTGTTCACACACCAGCTATAGCCTGTAGCACAGAAACCATGCCTGCTTTTCCAACACATCGCTGTGCTGTTTGGTTAGGAGGGGATTAAGGATACGAAAAAGAAAAAAAAGGTCAGTTTCTATTTGTAGGTAATTCTCAATGTCCCTTCTCAGAATCTCAATTACTTCTTCTCTCTTATTTTCTTTTCCATGTGTGTCATGGCCTTTAAGACTTGCTGGAAACATAACGTCCTACGTTCTCATCAGCAGCCATGGATCATAGTGCCACTCACTAACATTTTATTACAGTGTCCTGAGCTGCCCAGGCACCTCATGCTAAATTTAGGTTTAAATAAACAGAGCATCTGAGTTGCAGTGCTACTAGAAAGCAGCTGGAACAAGAATAAATAGATCGATTGCTTTCGTGCTGCTGTGATGTGACCGAGAACTTTGAGAGTTGTTTTTATTTTATTTTATTTTTAGCAAGTATATATAGATACTGATCCTTTTCCTGAGTCATTCTGAATACTTTAAATGTATATGCGGATCCAGTTTCCAATTCAAAAGCCCTGAGTTGAGATAGGTGTCAGCTCCTTAGCCTTGTTAGAACCCTGGCTTGTTCAGTTTCACATTTTGGTTTATTCTCCTGTGATTCACGCAGTGCATCCTGCCCACCAGGAAGGACTAATGGTAGTTTTCCTCAGACTCTCATACAAGCTGCCGTGGACTTGGGCATACAGCGAAATATATATGCACATATCAAATGCCAGCCAAGTACGTATACTGTCCTGCATTTGATGGTTTTTTGTTTGTTTGTTTGTTTTAACCTAACCATAAATCTATCCTGGAGAATTCTCTATCAACATTAGGAAGCTAATGCATTCTTTTCAAGAACTGCGTAGGATATATTCTATGGATATATGTTTCTCCAAACTCTTTACTATTATCAATTATATAGCATGACTATCTTGGTATACATGTCATTTTATAAATGGGCAGGTATAGCTAAGGGATAAGTACCAAGAAAGGATTGCTGCATAAAGACATTGACAAATTGCTCTCCACCAACTTCCTCTCTAACCAACTTACAGTGCATGTGATGACTATTTCCTTGGCATACTCTGTGATACCTAAGGGAAGAAAGTGACATTATTAATGGCAAACACTTACATGGCACTTAGTCTGCACCGGGTGCTGGTCTATGTGCTTTACATATATTATCTCAAATAAGACTTGCAACAACCTTGGGAGGGAGCTACCTTTATCTCCAGTTTACAGTTGGGATAAGACATTTTCCTTCAGGTCACCCAGCTAGTAAATAGCAGCCAACATTTGAGGCCAGGCTGCCTGGCTCTAGAACTTAGCTTTTGCACGACCTTAAACTGTGTAAATCATGACACTTTTTCTTGACTATTCTCTGGTTTAGAAGAATTCCTCAAGAAATAAACGTTCAACTGTTGAATGAGGAAGATGACATCAGACTCTACTACCATCCCCTATTTGTTGCAGCCCTCCACAGCACCTAAAGTCTGTCCCTCCCAGCATGTGAACACAACTTCTAACCTTACTCTGGCCATAATTTGTTAAAATATCAAGGTTCCTGTAGATGAACCTTGCACTGCCCTGGCTTATCAGTTTCTTAATCTCTCCCTAGTGACCTTGCCTTCCACCTTGTCTCGCCTTTCTTTTCGGCTCTCATAACCAAGTTCTAGATCCGGTCATTAGAACTGCATCTCCTTTATAATGTAGTTTCATGCATCCTACCTTCAGACCAGCAACTCCTGTTTTCCCACTCACTCCCTTCAATAACCCTACTGGGGTCTATGATCTACTGATCCTATCAGGTGTTCCCTGTCCATCCCCACTTATTATCATAATTGGGTATTAAATTAAAAGTCTCTCACATTCTTTCTCATGCACTCTCTTCATTGTAAATATAAAGTCATCATTTTGGAGAGGGGAGGTTTACTTGAGAGATCTGATATGGGGATGAAGATACATTTGTTCCAGAGCAGTAGGGTGTCAAGACAGATTTTTTCCTTGAAATGTATACTTCCTATTTGTTATTACAAATAACTCAAAATAGTGTCAATATCCACAAATGGGAGATAGTATTTTTTATAAATATGGCAAGCACTATGTAGTCATTAAAAAGTGATAAGATATAGCCAAAAATGCTTATAAAGATCATCAAACTAAGAAATGTGAGGAAAAAAATAGAACAGTATATACAGCTTCTTATATATTTTTCTACATATTTTGATTCTTAGAAATTTCTTACATATTCCCACATAGAATTCCTATAAATTTTCCCTACATATAGGTGAATACAAGTTCTAGTCAGTATGATGCTAATAAGTCAAAACATTTCTTTTAAGTATACATAAGAAACCACCAGGAGTTTAAATTGGAAAAAGGGAGGCTAAGGAGAATTTTAGTTTTCACTTTCTTTTTTTTATAATTTTATTTTAAAACCATGCATACATTTTTAACTTTTGTATTTAAGTTACATTAAATGATTGAGCTGAGTCATCCAGCACAAACTTAGTGATTCAGTGAACAGCAAATCTCTTAAACTCTTACTGTGAGCATAGCAGCATGCCAGGTGCGGGGGAGACCATAAAAGAAGAAACAATAACTGACCTAACCAAACCTAAAATATAATAGAGGAAATTAGAATCTCAGAAACAATGAGAGAAAAGCATAAAGTACATATAATTTGAGTTAATGTCCTTCAAGTGGATGATAGATATTATATGAATCAAGACAAGGAAAAGACAGTTGCCAGGTGTCATCAGGTAGAGAAGATCTAATCTGCATTTGGCACTGAAAAAAAATGTAACGATTTGATTAAGGGAAAGAAATGGCAAAGACCATCCAAAAAGGAGTAACCTACATTAGGCAGTATTAGTAAGGACACAAGTAACCAACCAACAAGGTCAACATGTTTCAGGGAAGTGGATTAGCACCTGCCTGAGGACTGATTAGGTAGGAAATCAGTTTGAAGGTTAATATAGAAACCAAAGCCTAAATATTTCAGTCTAAAGTGGAAGAAAAAAATTTGGATGGAGAGAAAAGGATGAATCCAGAATGTGCTGAGAAAGAAAAAGCCATCTTATAAAGAGGCTGATTGAAGATTAACACTGCAAAATGATTTTTAGAAAATAAATATTTCAGAAAAAGAAAGGTTTCTATCTTTTTTACTTGGAGCACATACAGATAAAATATATTGATATAATATCATGTCTATCCAATTAAGAACTAAAGAATAGTAAAATAGTTCTATAAAAGGTCTCTCAGTAGAATTACTGATAGAATTACTGATAGTTACACAAATAAATATAAATCTATTTTGTAAAATCGAATATAAAACTCAGTAGATAAAATGAAAACCATGTTCTAAGAATAATTTAGATGCAAAATTTAGATGTAACAAACTATGGAGAAGCTAGGTAGATGAAATGAGAAAAATAAAATACATTGGAAACTCATTGTCTCTACTTTAGGTGGGGGTGGTGGTGGTTTTATGTGACCCTTCATATAATGTTTCAACCTTGACTCCAAACATTGAGAAATAGTGTTGTCTCCCTGCTACTTCCCCTCAATTGGCCCAACCCTCCAGACTGATGTTAAGAGAAGGGAATAGAATCGAAGGTCTAGACTGATTAGATTGCTTTAAACCCTTTACATAAAGCACCAGAAGACTGATCGCTTGCTTTGCTCAGGGAACATTTCTTAATAAATGAGAGCTTTGTTTTGTCTTGATTTTTAAAACAGCAATGCCACACTCACTAGATGAAGCAACTTGGATGTAAAACTACATGATTTATTAGGTAACATCTACTCCAGCCTGGATCACAAAGGACAGCACTAAGTCTGCAATGCCCAGAAGATCTCTCTGCAGGTGTCACATTCTTCCCCTCCATTGACACCATTCTTGATCTCCATCAGAAATCTCCCCCTGGCCACATGCAGCCCCACACCTAATTACTGTTGGTTTCATTTGCATATGGTTTTTCTTATAATTCATTTGTACAAGGTAGGACCCTACTGTCAGGTCAATACAATGAAGCTTTGAACAGAACTCCTAATGCTGCCTAGTCTGATTTCTAATAGGATCTTGCCTACCCTTCTATTGTAGGATGAACAAGCACCCCTCAAAAACGTCCTCTCTCTAATCTCTGGAACCTGTAAAAATGTCATTACATAGCCAAAAGACTACCCAGATGTGATGAAGCTTGGGGATCTTGAAAAGGAAAGCTGATTCCTCTGAGCCAAATCTAATCATACCAGCCTATAAAAAGAGAAACTCTTGGAAGGAAGGAAACTAGCTGGTTGTGTTAAGTGATGTTTTAGAAAAAATTGGCAACTCCATGAAAAGTTGACTAAATCAGACCAAGACTGGATTCAGATGGCTTATGTGTTATTTGTAATATTGCAAACCAAACAAAAAAAGAGGAGACCCCTTGCCCAGCTGGAGTCAGAGAGATGCAGCATAAGGATTTGACCCACTATTACTGACTTTGAAGATGGAGGAAGGGGACTATGAGCCACAGAATGGAGGTGGCATCTTGCAACAGCCCTCAGCTGATAACCAGCAGGGAAATAGAACCTCAGTCCTACAACTATAAGGAACTGGATTCTATCAATTGTCTGAATAAACAAGGAAGAAGATTCTTTCCCAAAAACCCCAGGAAGAACGCCAGGAACAGATTGCCAAGAGATAGAGGCTGTCCTTTCTGAGAGCTTCTACCTCTAAGTCTGAGTCCAGTCAAAAATGAGATTTTCTAAGAGTGACAAAATAAATAAGATCAGACACCAGAAACAAAAACAAAACAAAACCCCAGAAAGGAACACAAGCTGCCAATATCTTGATCTCAGTCTTGGGAGACCTAAGCAGAGACCTAAGCCTATTGGACTTCTGACCTACAGTAACTGAAATTATAAAACTGGGGTTGTATTAATCTAGTCTGTTTCTGGTCATTTGTTACAACAGCAATAGGAAACTAATACGCCTTTATTGGAGGGTAAGAGACTGCAAGTCATGCCATAGGGTCATCTTTTCTCTGTTCCTATTCTCTTTTCTCTAATGTCCAGCTGATAGGCATAATTCTTCATTTCATAATTTAACTCCTTCAGTTGCCTTTGGTAAACTCTGGTGCTTATCCATGTTTAATACACAAAAGATTTCTTTCTGATCAATGCATCCCACTCAAGATAGAAATTAAGTGATTTTTAAATGTAAAAAGAGAAACAGGACTAGAATTTCAAATAGAATGCCTATAGTCTAAAACAACAAAAAGATAAGACAACACAAATGAGTACATAGGGCAGAAATTAGAAAATAAAGACAGCACTTAAAAAGAGAAGTTATTTAACAAGCAGAAGTAAGACTAAATATTTTCATTATAATGAATGTAAATGGGAGATTAGACTGGAAAACAAAATCCAAATGACAAACTGAAAATAAAGAAACACAAAAGGATTAAGTAAGTATTAAAGCAGTTACAAAAGCATAGAATGTGGGTTTGAAAAGCATACTGCAGGAGTCCACTTTCACATGGATTTTTTGTTTTGATAAATACAGTACTGTAAATATATTTTCTCTTATAGTTTTTATAACTTTCTGTAGCTTACTTTAAAAATATATAATGCATATAAAAATTTGGTAACTGTTTATCAGTATGGCTTCTGATCAGCAGTAGGCCATTAGTAGTTAAGCTTTGGGGGAATGAAAAGTCATACGTTGATTTTTTTGATGTGAGGGGGAATGTTGGTGCCCAAAATGCCTGCATTTTCAAGGGTCAACTATACGTTCAAGTTATAAGAAAGCACTGGTTACAATAATGACATCAGGTAACGAATTAAAAACACAAAGCACAAAATAGGAAATGGTATTCTTTTTTATATTGTTAAGCTATAATTTATGCAAAGATTTAAGTGGTATGAGTCATCTATTAAAATTTTATTAGACTATATAAAGCAAAAAAGTAGATTTTAAAATGCCTGTAATGTTTGACAAAGAAGTAAAATATGATGTAAATGCACCGAATTAAATAAGATTTACTTAAATATATTCAAATATAGACCTTATAACAGAAATGCAACTTCTTTACCAGTGCCCATTATTTAGCACACCAACAAAAATTCCTGAAAAGAGACATTTTATGGGCTATATTCCCTAGCAAACTAGTTTAATTAACATTAGACATTTACAGCAATAGATTATTTTTAAATTTCTAAATTATTATATTTTTAAGGTTAGTTTATTTAGTATTTATTGGTTCAAAGTAGAAACACCACCTCAAGGTAGAATATTTATAAATCAACCATAATGAAGCTATATGGAATCTGGCTAAGGGAGTACTCAGAGGAAAATTCATAGATTAATAAATATATAGGATTAAATAAAATAGAAAACAGTAACACTAATAAGGACCACAAAATAAGCAAATGAGGGAGAGGGTAAATATGTATACTGTTTTGGGGAAATATAAATTGCCAAAATTAATTGGAAAAAGATAGGACTAAATAAAAAAGATGAAAGCAATTCTTATCCAAAAATTACCTTTATGGAAAATCTTTTGACCTCTTCTAAAAAAAAAAAAATTAGTTCTGTTAGTGCCATAAGTCATAATGCCATTTTAACAAAAGAACAAGAGGGGGACGCCTAGGTGGCTCAGTCATATAAGCATCTGACTCTTGATTTTGGCTCTGGTCATAGTCTCAGATCAAGCCCTGATTCAGGCTCTGTTCTGGGTATGGAGCCTGCTTAAGAATCTCTCTCTTCATCCCTCTGCCTCTTCCAAGCCATCTCTCTCTCTCCCCTTCTCCAGTCCCCACCCCCCACAAAGGGTGAGAGAAATGAATATTTAGGTGCAGCAGGTGATTTCTATCCATAATTAGTTCTAATCTTTAAAAAAGTTCAGCCACCCCTAATAGGCGTGCAGTAACCAAGCCCTTATACCCAGATGCATTTTTCAGATTCCTTTGTTCCACATCGATAAGAGAAAGGAGTAAAAATGGACCATTAATGTGGTTTTGGGAACACTTCTTTGAGAATACACCCTTGAATTGACTGTCTCTCCTCTCCTGTTTCAGTTCTTCTGCCCTCATTCCTATTCCCTGGATGACTTCCCGAAGTATCTACCTACACTGAAGTTTCTGTTATAGACTCTGCTTTCTAGAGAACCTGAGCTAAAATATGAGAGGAAGATGGGGACACCCTAAAAAGAAAGATGAAATTGTGTTTTAACTTTTTCTATGGATGCTAGAAATCACTGAAGAGTAAAAATTTAAGGACCTTAAAATTTCTATCATGCAGAATCCTACACTTTGGGTAGATGGAGGCGATCATATGATGATGGAAAGACTAGCCTTCACTTATTTCAGTTCCTTTGCTATCTCTTGTTACTCTTAAGTAACAAGACTAATTTGAAAGCTCTTTGCACACTCATGAGATTTTTTCCCTCTGAGAAAATACTGCCCTCCAAATTTTAAAAATTAATCCTGAGTACTGAGATGGTGGCATAGCAGAAGGACTCATCTGTTCCCTAGAACACAACTTGATTACTATCAAATCATTCTAAATACCCCAGAAACCATCCTGAGGACTGAAAGAAGAAACTGCACAACCAGATGGAAAAAAGGGGCTACATTGAAGAAGGTAAGAGGTACAGAGACATGGTTTAGGGGAGAACCAGATTGTGGGTGGCTGGAGATGGAGAAGAGTGAAAGAGAGAAGCACACAAGGGAATACACAAGGAGAACACCTCCCAAAAGCCCCTGTCTGGGAAAGTGAGAGGGGCTGATTTTTATGTGAGCTCTTACAATGAGGAAGCCTTGAAGACTGCAATTTTAAAGAAAGGCCAGAGGGTTTGGCTGGAATTGAGCCCAGAGGGCACTGCACTATTCCTAGAGAGAGAGCCTACAAACAACTCAGGGGGTAGATAGCTTTGAAACAGCCACTTGAGGAACACTGGGGGCACACAGAGGGGAGACTGGAGATTAGTCACTCCTCTTGGAGGAATTCCCTGAGAGGGAGTATTCGAGGAGATGCCTCTATGGAGACAAAAGAGCTGGCTGGCAGCATTGTCCTTTTCCACCCCTCAGCATAAACAGAAAGCACAGCGCTGACACTGGCTACCTAACCTGTTTGCTCCACACACCTGCACTGTGGTGGGATTGCCTTTCTCGGTCAATCTTGCCCCAGTCCCAGCACTATGAGATCCTCGCCCAAAAGGCCAGCACAAATGCCTGCCCACACCACCTCTCCTGACTGGAGAGTTCTGCAGGACTTCAGTTCTAGTGGAAGTCATATCAGGGCTCATTTAACAAGCCAACCAAAGTACACCTAGTTAAAACTTGCCACATTCTGGTCAAAACCAAAACACTCCCCACTTCAGGCAAAGAGAGCCATGACTGACCGGAAGAATAGAACAGCCAAAACAACAGCAGAGTGCACACAGCACATACCAAAGACACTCCCTGAAGCACCAGGCCCTAGACACAACATGACTTCTTCATAAAGCTATTATTTTCAAGAGCAGGGAACACAATGGGTTTTTCTAACACAAAGAAGACAGAGACTTAGACAAAGTGCCAAGATGAAGAAATCCATCCCAAATTAAAGAACCAGATAAGGTTACAGCCAGAGATCTAAGTAAAGCAGATGTAAAAAACATGCCTGATGGAGAATTTAAAGCAACCATCATAAGGACACTTGCTGAGCTTGAGAAGAGAATAGAAGACTGCAGGGAGACCCTTACTACAAAGATAAAAGAGTTAAAAATGAATCGGAAATGAAAAACACAACTGAGACTGAAAAGAGACCTGATGCAATGAACACAAAGCTGGAAAAGGGGAATGATTAAGATACAGAAAACTAAATGATGGAAAATGACAAGGCTGAACAAAAGAGAAAATTAAGCAATGTGAGAATAAACTTAGGGAACTCAGTGACTCCATCAAAAGTAGTGACATTCATATGATAAGAGCCCCAGAAGAGATAGAAAAGGGGGCAGAAAATTTGAGGAAATAATAGCTGAAAACTTTCTAATCTGGTGAAGGAAAACAGACAACCAGATCCAGAAGGCACAGAGAACTCCCATCAAAATAAAAAAGCAGACCAAAGCCAAGACATCATTAAACTAATTATAGTGAAAATATAGTGATAAAAATCATAAAAGCAGGAACAAAAATCCTTAACTTACAAGGGAAGACCCATAAGGCCAGCTGCAGATTTCTCAAAGAAATTTAGCAAGCCACAAGAGAGTGGTATGATATATGCAACATGCTGAATGGAGAAAGTTGCAGCCAAGAATAGTTTATACAGCAAGGTTATCATTCAGAATAGAAGGAGAGAGAAAGATTTTTCCAGACAAAAACTAAAGGGGTTCATGCCCACTAAAGCAGCCATGCACAAAATACTAAAAAGGGGCTCTGAGTACAAAGGGAAGACCAAAAGTGATGGAGAAAATCTCTAGAAACAATGACAAAATAAGTAATAAAATGGCACTATCAATAATTACTCTGGATGTAAATGGACTAAACGCTCTAAACAAAGGACATAGGGTGTCAGAATAGATTAATGAGACCCATCGATATGCTGCCTACAAGAGACTCATTTTTTGTTATTTATTTTTAGAGAGGGAGAGAAAGCGGGGAAGTGGAGGGGGTAGAGAATCTTAAGCAGACTCTGTGCTCAGCATGGAGCCAGACATAAGGCTTGATCCTCTGACTCCGAGCCAGTGAGCTGAAATCAAGAGACACTTAATTGACTGAGTCACTCAGGTGTTCCCAAGAGACTCACTTTAGACCTAAAGACGCCTGCAGAATGAAAGTGAGGGGCTACATTTACCATGCAAATGGACATCAAAAGAAGGCTGGGTTAGCTATACTGATATCAGAGAAACTAGACCTTAAACCAAAGATTGAAGAAGAGATGAAGAAGGGCACTGTATCATCATAAAGGGGTCTGTCCAACAAGAAGATCTAGCGTTTATAAATATTTATGCCCCCAACTTTGGAGGACTCAAATATATAAAACAATAACATGAACTGATTGATAACAATACAATAATAGTAGGGGATGTTAACACCCTACTTTTAGCAATGAACAGTTCATTGAAGCAGAAAATCAATAAGGAAACAATGGCTTTGGATAACACACTAGATCAGATGGACTTAATGGATATATTCATAATGTTCCATCCTAAAGCAGCAGAATACACATCCTTTTCAAGTGTATTTGGGACAGTCTCCAGAATAGATCACATACTAGGTCACAAATCAGGAGTCAGCAAGTACAAAAAGTTTGGGATCATACCACGCATATTTTCTGATTACGATGATATGAAACTTGAAGTCCAACACAAGAAAAAGTTTGGAAACACCACAAACAGATGGAGGTTCCATAATATGCTACTAAATAATGAATGGGTCAACAAGGAAACCAAAGAAGAAATTTTTCAAAAAATATATTGAACAAATGAAAATGAAAATGCAATGGTCCAAAAGCTTTGAGATGCAGCAAATGTGGTCCGAAGAGGAAAGTTTATAGTAATACAGGTGCCAACCTCAAATAGCAGGAAAAATCTCAAAAAACTCAGTCTTACACCTAAATGAGCTAGAAAAAAATGAGCCTAAAGCCAGCAGAAGGAAGTAAATATTAAAGATCAGAGCAGAAATAAACACTTGAGACACTACAAACAAAACAAAAACTAATAGATCAGTGAAAGCAGAATCTTATTCTTTAAAAAACTTAATAAAATTGATAAACCCCTAACTACACTTATCAAAAAGAAGGGAAAGAGCCCAAATAAATAAAGCCACAAATCAAGAAGGAGAAATAACAGCTAACACCACAGAAATACAAATAATTGAGTATTATGAGAAACTATATGTCAACAAATTGGATAACCTGGTAGAAATGGATAACTTATTAAACTACCAAAACTGAAATAGGAAGAAATAGTAAACTTGAACAGATAACCAGCAAAGAAATTCAACCAGTAATCAAAAATCTCCCAAGAAGGGCAGGCTCAGTTGGTTAAGCATCCAAGTCTTAATTTTGCCTTAGATCATGATCTCAGGGTTTTGAGATTGAGCCCCATGTCAGGCTTTGCACTGGACACAGAGCCTGGTTAAGATTCTCTCTCTCCCTTTCCCCCTGCCTCTGCAGACCCAACCCTCCTACTCTTTTAAAAAAAATTCTCCCAAGAAACAAAAACCCGGGGCCAGATGGCTTCACAGGTTGTTCTACCAAACGTTTAAAGAAGTTAATACTTTTTTTTTTTTCAAACTATTAAAAAAAAAAAAAAAGTGAGAGAAAGGAAGATTCCAAATTCATTCTATGAGGCCAGAATTATCTTGATACCAAAACCAGATAAAGCCCCCACTAAGAAGAAGAATTACAGGCCAATATACCTGATAAACATGGATACAAAAATTCTCAATAAAATACAAGTAAACTAAATCCAACACTACATTAAAAGTATCATTTACCACTATCATTTGGATTTATTCCTGGGCTGCAAAGGTGGTTCAATATTTGTATATCAATCATTGTGATTCACATTCATAAAAGAAAGGACCATACGATCCTTTCAATAGATGCAGAAAAACCATTTGACAAAGCATAACATCCATTCATGATAAAAAAAAAAACCCTCAACAAAGTAGGTTTAGAGAGAACATATGTCAAAATAATAAAGGCCATATGTGAAAAACTTACAGCTGCTATCATCCTCAATGGGGAAAAATTGAGAACTTTTCCTCCAAGGTAAGGAACAAAACAAGGGGAAAAAAAATGGAACTAAACAGGGACGTCCACACTCATCACTGCTATTTAGCATAGTACTGGAAGTCCTAGCCACAGCACTCATTTAAGGAAAAAAATGATGTCCAATTCAGCAAGGAAGAAGTCAAACCTTTACTATTTGCAGATGACATTATACTCTATATAGAAAACCCAGGAGACTCCACCAAAAAACTGATAGAACTGATATAAATTAGTTCAGTAAAGCCACAAAATACAAAACTATGTACAGAAATTTGTTGGATTTCTACACACCAAAAATGAAGCAGCAGAAAGAGAAATCAAGGAGTCGATCCCATTTATAAGTGCACCAAAAACCCTAAAATACTTTGGAATAAACCTCATGAAAAAGGTAAAAGATCTGTACTCTGAAAGCTATAAAATTAAGATGGAAGAAATGGAAGATGGTACAAAGAAATGGACAAGCATTCCATCCTCATGAATTGGAAAAAATATTTTTAAAATGTCTTCACTGCTCAGAGCAATCACCATATTTAATGTAATTCCTATCAAAATAACACCAGCATTTTTCACAGAGCTAGAAGAAAGAATCCTAAAATGTGTATGGAACTACAGAAGACCCTGAATGCCAGAGCAACCTTGAGAGGAAAAAAACAAAGCTGGAGGCAACACAATCCCTGGATTTCAAGTTATATTATAAAATTGTAGTTAACAGAATAGTATGGTAGGCACAGAAACAGACACATAGATCCATGCAACAGAACAGAAAACCCAGAAATGAACCCACAAATATATGGCCAATTAATCTTTGACAAAGCAGGAAAGAATATCCAATGGGATAAAGGTAGTCCCTTCAACAAGTGGTGTTGGGAAAATGGACCACAATATGCAAAATAATGAAATTAGATCACTTTCTTACACCATACACAAAAATTAATTCAAAATGGATGAAACCTCCTTGACACCAGCCATAGCAACTTCTTACTAGATAGGTCTCTTGAGACAGGGAAAACAAAGGCAAAAATAAACTATTGAGACCATCAGAATAAAAATCTTCTCCACAGCAAAGGAAACAATAAAACTAAAAGGCAACCTACGGAATGAGAGAAGATATTTGCAAATGACATATCTACTAACGGGTTAGTATCCAAAATGTATAAAGAACTTGTAAAACTCACCCAAAACAGAAATAATCAAATTTTAGAAAGAGCAGAAGACATGAATAGATATTTTTCCAAGGAAGACATACAGTTGGCTAACAGATACATGAAATGCTCAACATCACTCATTATCAGGGAAATACAATTCAAAACTGCAATGAGATATCACCTCTCACCTCTCAGAATGGCTAAACTCAACTCAGAAACAACAGACGTTGGCAAGAATGCAGAGAGTGGGGACTCACATTGTTGGTGGGAATGCAAACTGGTGAAGCCACTCTGGAAAACAGTATGAACTTTCCTTAAAAACTTAAAATTAGAGTTACCTTACAATCCAACAATTGTATTACTATTTACCCAGAGAATCCAAAAATATTAATTCAAAGGCATCTATGTACCCTGATGTTTATAACACCATTATCTACAATAGCCAAATTAATGGCAGGAGCCCAAATATCCATAAATTGATGAATGGATAAAGAAGTAGTGTGTGTATATATGTGTATATAATGGAATACATATTTATAAAGTATTCATATTCAATGGACTATTCCTCAGCCATAAAAAAGAATGAAATCTTTCAATGTGCAAGGATATGGATGGAACTAAAGAGTATTATGCTAAGTGAAATAAGTCAGAGAGAGACAAATACCTTATGATTTCACTTACATGTGGAATGTAAGAAACAAATGACTGAAAGGGAAGGAAAAGAGAGAGAGAAACAAGGAAACAGACTCTTACCTATGGAGAACAAACTCATAGTTACCAGGAGGAAGGTGGGTAGAGAGATGGGTCAAAATTATCCTACAAACTTTTACCATAATTCCATCAACTCTTATGTTCCTAGCTGTAGGAACATGTAGCCTCTGTTAGGACTTTACCAGATTATAGTTCTACTGTAGAGTAAAGCCAGACATAACACCAATTATCATAAAACATTCAGTTAAAGTTAACAGAATTTCTTTAGAGAATATCAGATTAAACATTGCAACTTTCATAATCCTATCAACCCTATCTCTCAATCTGTTACAATTATGTAACAGGAGTAGGACTTCACCAATGGGTTTTGGTACCATAGAACCACAGAGAAGAAACTGATGGTTACCAGAGGGGACATAGGTGGAGGAGATGGGTTAAATGGGTGATGGGGATTAAGGAGAGCACTTGTGATGAGCTCTGGATATGAGCTCATCTGTTGTATTTTCACATTGAATTATGAAACTGTACACCTGAAACTAATATCACACTGTATTTAAATAAAAACTTGAAACCAACAATTACAAATTTTTTGGAAGCCTTAGATTAAAATGAAAGGTTTAAAAAGCAAGTTTCAGGAAAGCAGGGATACAATGGCACAATCTTTGCATGAAAACCCTTTGGCATTCTTTCAACAATTTTAAAACTTATCATTCAGCAAGAGAAAGTCTGTGTTGCTACCCTCTGTGCTTTCAGAGAAATTAACACTTCAGCAGATGTCAATGAGGCTTTTTTTTTTCTTCAGTGATAGCCTTACTCAGATTCAAGCTGTAGAGCAAATTTTCTAAATGCGCATCCATAAAATATTTATGGACTCTAATGAAGACGTATTGTAGGGAATGTCTAAATTACCCAGTTTGGGGGGAAAAAGAGAAAGCAAAAATTAAATGCAAGGGGATGAAATAGATGAATGCCTGTGGTTGATGTTATTGTTCCCTGTTTTTTTTTTTTCATTCCTTAGATTCGAGCTTTCTTTATAGCGTGCCATAAGTACATATTTCTATTTTATAATGTATGTGCCACTGCACCATGGGTGACCGAAGGGAGTTTTTCTTGTTGACTGCTAACTGTCCATCTTACTGACAGTGCTGGAAATGAACAGGGATGCAAACCTGAAATAGGTTATCAATCCTGGAGAGATTAATCTGCTCAAAATTGAGGGTCTCCATTGCTCTGAGACTGGTCTGGATCAGTACAATTATAAGGCCAATCCTGAGAGAGAAGATCCTGGGGGAGGGAGAATAAGCCCAAAGCCGGAGACAAATTCAGACAGTCAGATATAGTGGTATGCTCTGACCTGGAACAGTATTTTAAATAACTGCTTCATTCCTCCTTTCTTTAGAAGTGAGACACATCGTAATTGGAGAGCATAAATTTTCAAGTCTCCATTTTGGCTATGGGGAGAAGTGTACAGAATCTGATTAGATTTTACACTCAGCTTTATCCTTTTTTGTTGCCCCTCTGTGAGCCAAGGGAATTGTACATGAACACTAACTAGTTGTCTAGAGGTTAGCGGTGTCCATTATTAATCACCAGTGAGTTCAGAAATACAACCTTTTAGGACCCATACTCTAACTTTCTAAGTTTTTCTTTGGGTAGGGAGGGAGCAAACCAATGGCCTGAATTAAAATTCTTGTTCCACAAGGGAAAGCAGTGTCCAAGAATCAAATTGTTTTTCTTTGATCACCCCAAATAATCCTATCTCCAGCTGGCCAGTTTCCATGATGGATTTCCCTCCTAGTGCAAAAGCTGAGGAGGGGAAGGTGTTCAACGCACGCCTTGGGTAGAGGCAACATTACTCTCCAGTCCACCACATCCACGGGGTAGCATGCACGTGCCAGAGAGGACTCTCTGGGAAGGGTCTGATGGCACTTTTTAGATTCCCTGAAGTCTGCAATGCATGGGACTTCTTGCTGTTTTATATTTACAGACCAAAACCCTAAATAGCCTGGCAGTTTTCTAGGCAGCCAGATTAAATAATTCAGGTCCCAGATGGAATACGGTGGACCCGAATGACCTGGTTTGGTCGCTTGCAATTATCCAATTGACATGCATATCACCAAATCTCCACGTCATGGCAGCTATATAAGGTTTGGAACCACTGCTTCGAGTGTCAGTTCCACGGGACCTCGCTGGCTCCTGCTGCTGATGGGTTTAGTGGCACACATGTTGCTTGCTCATATCTTCTTTTACTGCCAAATATCCAGTTAGAGGAGTAAATCAAAGACAGTGGGACTGATAGAGATGGCATTTTGAAGGGTTGTCCAGAGTCACACCTTCATAGTGAAGGGGGAACAGGAGTATCTCCGGAATTAGGGAAAACCAATCATTTCCATTTTTTCCTTACCCTCACTGGGGACTCGAGTTAAAAAGTAGTCAAAGGATTAATGTGGCATTGGCCCTCTGATTTGGTCTAATGTTTCCCAGGAATCTCATTAGAGCTTTCCCTTGCAGAGTCCTGGGGAGCCAGCCAGGCTGCCCCAAAGCCACACCTCCCCGGCATGTTCTGGTTGGCAAGGCTGCCCACCAGAGTGGCCCCGAGCCCGGGCCGAGTGGCCAAGGCCGCCCCAGCTTGGCTGTGGAGACAGCACAGTCGGTCACTCAGCACAGCCCTGGGACCAGGCATTTTTGGCTGGGGAGATTTCATTTCTGTTTTCAAAAATAACCCTGAAGCAGGCAGCAAGCAGTACCTGAGAGATCCTCTGTATATTGTCCCTCTCCTTCTAGATTATCCATACCTAAACAAGAGGGTTCTTGGTTTTCGTGCTGTTTTCCGTGGTCTTAGTTTTCAAGTAGACCACTCCAACTGGGAGTAGAGCTGTGACACTCAACTGTTGTGGAAGCTAAACAGGAGGAATCGAGTCCCAGATGGAGCTTTTACCTCAACAACTGTTGTCACTGCTGCCCTTGGAACAGCAAACTGCCCAGGTACACACCGTATAAAGAAGCATGTTTATAAAGATTGAATTTGTCACCATAACTCGAACATAAAAAATGAATGTGCAGCCCTAAGCAATTGTAACCTACCAAGGTAAAAAAAAAAAAAAAAATCTAATATCCTCATTTAAAATATAACAGAAGGTAGTCTAAGAAGAAAATCGTTATGAAAAATAGTGAAACAAGACAGAAAAAAATCATTGTCTTAAACTGCAGCCAAATATATTCTGTATTGTGAACTTTTAAATTCTAACTGAAATATTGATTGAGCAAAAGCAATGGTTTTCAGAAGATTTTTTTAGGTACAATTTATCTATAAATTTAAAAATTTTCAGACGCCTTGTTCATGTAGCTACACAAATGGGAACCAAATGATCTTGGGTGGGGGCACTTTGTAAATCTATAATTTGATAGACTCTGCCTTGGTTTTCTACATGCCTCGTGTAGCTGGAAGACTTAAATATCAAAAATTACGCTAGCCTCTTACTATTCTTTATTCACTCTCTCATGTAAGAAAATCCTTCTTGGCCCATTCGAGAGAGTTCAGTAGAAAGTACTTCAGTTCAGAACAATATCAAGAATCAGCAGTTACACCCACACTGGAGTGGTGTGCTGGGAATTTCAGATCCTGGGTTTCACTATAACTATCTTTTCTTTCTTGCTATGTTCCCTCCCACATCTAGTCTTATATGATACCTCAACCCCATCATAATTATATTTTATTTTTAAAAGATTTTATTTATTCATGAGAGACACAGAGAGAAGGCAGAGACATACAGAGGGAGAAGCAGGCTCCTCACAAGGAGCCCGACGTGGGACTCGATCCAGGACTCCAGGATCATGCCCTGGGCTGAAGGCAGACTGCTCAACCACTGAGCCAGCCAGGCATCCCATAATTATGTATTTCAAAAGATTTTTACTTTTAAGCAATTTCTATACCCAACGTGGGGCTTGAACTCACAACCCTGAGGTCAAGAGTCTCATGCTCCACCAACTGAGCCAGCCAAGTGCCCCTAGGATGGTTATTCTTGACAGTAGTTTGGATTTCAAAACCTTGAAAGTGTTCTTGAATTGTTAAACAAGGCTACCAAGAATGTTATTTGATGAGGAGAGGAGGAATTCTAAGCAGCTGAAGATATCAGAAGGCCAGCAGCATCGTCAAGATACCGGTTATGGGGGGATCCCTGGGTGGCTCAGTGGTTTAGTGCCTGCCTTCCGGGCAGAGCGTGATCCTGGAGTCCTGGGATCGAGTCCCACGTCAGGCTCCCTGCATGGAACCTGCTTCTCCTTCTGGCTGTGTCTCTGCCTCTCTCTCTGTATCTCTCATGAATAAATAAATAAAATCTAAAAAAAAAAAAAAAAAAAAAGATACCAGTTATGAAAGCTCTTAAGGGTGGGACTTTCTAGTAAATGACACTCAGATAAAAGGCTTGTGAGGGATGACCAGAGCCGTCCCAGACACAATCCTCTGACTAGAATACCTGTATCTTTGGTCCCCAAATAGGCCTTGTTCCAGGTGTCACATTGCCAGCTATCTCTACCATGTCAATAACCACCTAATTTTTTTTTTTTAATTCTTTTTACCTATCTCTGTTTTCTCCACAGATCTTTGGACTCTGGGACAACATGACACCAATTACATCCTCTCACAGAGACTCAGCACTTTCCTGATCTTCATTTTAATCTTCTCCTTTCTTGGTTATTGTGGCAAAAAGCAAAGAAAATTAACGTTCATTTAATTGAGGAAACACTGGGCTGGAAGGGTATTGAGGACAGATACACTAGGAACTAATATTAGACACTATTATTTAATGTTCAATCTAGAATATACCAGAACACTCAAAACTCAGAAACTCATTTTCAATGAATTGTTACTTTATCAAAATCAGACAAAATGAGCCTGTCAGAAAGGCTGCACCCTCCTAGTAATTTCATATGCCATCGGTACTATGATCCTTAGCAACGGGTTGTTATTATTAAGTATAAGGCGATGTGAAATGCTGGAGTGTCCTATCCTCTGGATGGTTTGAAAAGATACTTTCCATTCTGGCTGCCGAAATAAATAAGCAAACCAAAATTATATAAAAACAGTAAAGAAAAAAGCAAAAGTCATGACATTAACCTCCCTGGACTGTCACTGATCTTCATGTTTAAAACACTGGTGATCCAATACATTCCGCCCGCTATCTTACAATCAGATGGGCTCTCACAGGTGCAGTTCCTGGTGCTGGGCAGCATTGCTCAAAAATGTAAGTGTTCTCAGTGTGGCCTGAGAGGTTCAACAAGGTACGACCCTGTATGCTCATGTTCTCCTGGGGATGGAAGTGAGGGGTTTACTACCAAAATTCAAAGTGTACGTAACTGTCCTCTCCACGTTGCTCCCCAGGGCCAGCTCCAGGCAAAGATGTGAAGCAAGGGAAATGTGCTTTTGGTACTCTAAGCGTCCTCATTTTTATTCTTTCCCATTTGTCAGCATTCACTTCCCTTGGCTTCATAACCCTGTAAAAATTTACTCTTAGAAAAAGAGCTCCTTGAAATCTTTTTAAGTCATAATATGAAATTCCATGTGTCACCTCTCCCATGTGATTTGTATGTTAATTTCTAATGCTAATTATAGAATGAAATGCTCTGCCCCTTTTGAGGAATTCCATGCATCATTGGGCAGGTTAGGAAGAGATTCTGAAGAGAATCAAAAAAAGCCTTCTCAGCACTCTGGAACACACCTTGAGTTCACATGCACACGCACACACTCCCATATAGTGCAGTAAAAGCAAACATTAACATATGTCCCCTCTCCAGGGTATGTTAGGAGGCCTAGAAATGATCATGTATATGTTTCTCATTAAATCCTGTTCTGCAGTAAGTCAGACTCAAGAGAAGGTCAAGATATTTCATCAAGGTCACGCAACTATTCAATATCAGATCCAGGATAACAAGCTCGGCCAGCATCCAGTCTCTTTTCTCCATCTATTCTAATTATTTTTTGTTGATTTGAGTCTGTACTGAAAGTGTTAATAGGCCTGCAACCCACATAAAAATAAGGGAGAGGCCACGTGAGAAAACTTAAATGTAAAATCCTCTCAGAAATCCCAGAGGGAAACCAGACTGATTTCAATGCCTGAAGTCTTCATTCATTTTTTCCCATTTCTAAAGAGACACTTCATTTATCATCTTTCTGTCATCTCTTGCTTTGGTTAACGGATGGTGTTACTGTGATTACTGATGGATCTCTCATAACTTCTGTGCTATGAGGCATGAAACATTTCACATCACAAAACATGACCTTCTCACCATGGAGTAACTAAATATTTATTTCCTTAGAAATGTTCAGCAGGGTCTTGGTGTTTTGTTTCCATACTTTCCAACTTTTCCTCTTTGATTCATTTCATTATTACTATCAACATTTTGTTATAAAACTATTTTCTTGAAGATCATAGGCAAAACGATCTCGTGTTTTCATGAATGCTACCGCATTCTCTACTCCCTGTTGAAATGAATGGCCTAACGTCAGCACAGGTGAGAAGCCCCTGAGGTTGAAACTTCTCAATGTTTAACATTCCTTCTTCATTTACTGCTCTTTAACTACCTACGTTCACAGCAACAAGCTGTAAACATCATTTCATACCTCAATTACTGTTGTGTTAAGCTAAGGGTATTTTAAAACTCTTTAGATAGTTGACTTCCATCAGCAAGGCAAGTCACGCAGTTTGAAAATTGTCTGTTTTCATTTATGTAGCAAGTATTAGTGACCTCCTATTGTATATGTTAGGCACCGTTCTCGAGCTAGGGAAACAATGGTAAACAAAAGATGTGTCTCTGCTCTCCAACAGATGAGTTGGGAGACAGCTATTAGTCAAATAAGAATGCAAAAGAAAGTATGATTACAACTGGAGGTGTGTGCTCTCCAAGGTAGGAAAGGGAGAGAGGGAGGGCTATCTATGGGAGCTTATAATGAAAGACTCTGGTCTAGAACGAGAATTTAAGGAAGAGAAAGCTGCCAGAGAAAGAGGGACCTCAGAGCTGGGATCTGAAGGATGATTAGCACTGATTTGGGGGAGTGGGACAGAGAAGAGCCTTAGAGACAAAACCGCACAATCAGAAGCCTGGTATTTGGGGGAAAAAACAGAGAATTTAGAAATTGAGAGAAGGCAGTTTGGCCTGAGCTCACAGACCAAATGAGAGAGTGATGATTAATGAGACTGGGGAGATAAACAAGGGCCAGACCAGGTGGACATGTGAGCAGAGGTGAGGATGTTGTTCTTCACTTCAAGAGCAATGAGAAGCTACTGCATGGTTTTCAGCATGAGGGTTACATGATTGATCGGCTTTGCATTTTGAAAAAATTCCTTTTCTGTTCCTGGCACAATTTGTGCCTGGTGAAAGGGAACTCAATTACCAATTTTGTTCTCTGCTGTCCAATTATTGTTAAGATTTGATGGGAGAGCAAAAATATGGAATATGGTCTATATAATGCTGTTAGGAAATTAATTCCTTCCTTCTGTCCTTCCGTCCTTGAGTTGATACTGTCAAAGCTGGCTTATTCAAATAAATAAAAGCTACTTGGAAAAGACATTCACTAAGTGTCACTTCTAAAAATGTGCAGAAAACTTGGAAATCTCAAGCTGAATGTTGAATAAAGAATGATAAATAATAACCAATGGCCAGTACAGATTTATAAGCCAGAAGCAAATTTCTTTCCCCAATTAATATAAGGCTGTACAGAGAAGACATGACATACTTCCTTATTTACAAAGATATTCTAATTATCTGTGGAATGTTTTCCTAAGATATGTGGATGTTTTATAGAAGTATGGGATCAAAAGGAGCCTCCTTACCCAGACAGAGGTGCAACCAAAACCTACCGGATAAATGTTTCTAATATTTCTCTCAAGGCTAAAAAGAGGCTCATATTTAGTGATTTTTTTTCATTTCTTAAGCACGTTTTTATGGATGTCAACTATGTGTCAG
The DNA here is from genome assembly GCF_003254725.2 of Canis lupus dingo. NCBI lineage: Eukaryota > Metazoa > Chordata > Mammalia > Carnivora > Canidae > Canis > Canis lupus. Next base: position 23,804,511 of record NC_064245.1, on the reverse strand, counting down.
GTACTGGAACTGAAGAGAGATTTTGTTCTTATGGGGCTTGTATTTCGAATGGATTAGATAATAAAGAGGAAATCAAGGTGCTATAAGAGAGATCGTGCAAACAAAGGGGGTGGGATTTCAAAGCTGGGATATATATTTACTGATAATTTATAAATGAATAATTTATAAATAAAATTGGTAACATCACCGCCAGTAGGTTTTCTCTTGGTAAACAGATACATACACAAGTTTGTGTGTATGTACGTATAGATATACATGTTCTGGACATATGTATTTGGATAGAAAAGGTCACTGATGAGGTGGCATTTGAGCAGGTCAAAATGCTGACACTAAATAAAAGAAAACTAAAAATCCCTGTCAAAATTTTCTCTCCACACCTCCCCCCCCCCCCCCAAGTTGGGGAAAGACACACAAGGTCACCTTAATTATTGATTTTTTTAAACATATGTTTTCTTGGTACTTGATATCAGAAAATCATACCACTGCTCCCCCACCTCCAAGCGTACCCCCTCTTCTGCTTTATTCGCAATTGCTTGTGGCTGATCTACTGGCTCTGCCTGGAGTGCCTGCTATTTGATGATTATGGACGCTATGAATAGCATGTTCGGGCACAGATCCACTTCATTTGCAACACACTTTAATTATAAAAGAACTTTTAAAACTAATGTTTCCTTGCTAATTCCTTTCTCAAACTTGGTTTCTCTTTTTTGTTTAGCAGATGTGTTTTCATTACACACCCATTTGGCAATTTTGAAACAAGTTCACAACAGAGCCCATTTTCTAAACAAATCTGCACAAATATGCAAACTGTGAATTTGACATTCAGCTCTACAGCTGCAACAACCAAAGAACAAATAGTTTTAAGAATTACCATCATGAGATTGAAAATTAAAATTCATTTTCAGGGCAGTATCCTCAAAGACTATTACCTGTCTTGATTCCCAGAAACAGAATGGTATCATATTTATTCGTTAGGGCAGTGATCTCAAAGTATTTATTAAATAAATGTACTTCTTCCATTCAATAGTATTAAATGTGAAAATATGTCAAAACAAATCTAAGCACATTAAAAATTGCTTTCATTGCTTTTAAAGTTGTAAGTCTGTCATTGGCTCTTCTATAGAATTCTCTTTAATGGATTGATTTACTGAAAGTACACATGTGAATTTGTATTACAAGCCATATCTGCTCTGTTAATAAACGACTTCATTGATAAAAAGCAATGTGAGTGAAAGATTAAGCTCAAGTTATTTTACAGATGGCATCAGAATAAGGAAGCAAAAATACAAAAAAGAATGTGGCAAGGCACACATACTTAAAACTGGCATTCAAGATGCATCTGTTTCTTGAGTACAAACAAATACTGAAGAAACACTGCTATCAGAGGGTCCCTGATTCTCCTTGTAGACCTTTAAGATTCAAAACCATATGCAAATAAATGGTCTACCTTTAGGTTTGCAGAGCTTTCGATAATGTTTGATGTATTAAGCAGTATGTTAAGGAAAATCAATAACGTTGTACATCTCACTGTGGCAGTGATGTCTATTTATGACATGAAATTCAACTCTTTCATCTAAAAGGAGTATATGTAAGTTTTAAATTTTTATTTATTTTTGGACTAGCATCGAACTATCCAAGGGGCAATGCAAGAAACTACTGAAAATTATTGATGTGATTTAAATACCTTTTCCTTCTGTGGACTTCTGAATGGCATGATGCACAAAGTTTGATTCAAAAATAATTGCTAAATATGGTATGTGTTGGATTCATGATGAAGTTAAATTCCCTGAAGGAGTTATGAAAGATAAATCATGAAAGGTAAGTCACACATAGGAAGATAATTCACACATACCATTTTTTTCCTGTCCTTTTGTAACCCATGTCGCTGAAAGGTAATGTCACATTGGAAATATTGCTGTTACCCAGAGATTATGAAAATGGGAGGAAGGTATTGAATTTAGTTCCTGGGTCATATTTAGAATTAAGTAGGTGTTGTCTCTTGGAAAGTCGCTTTCCTCCTCATTCATAGGGTCCACAATAATACATAATTTACCCTTATTTGTCTGCTGAATAGCAATTAATGATTGATTAATAGTTTTCCAAATTTTTAGATGGTTAACTGTAGGAGATAGTAAATGCTAACTTAGCTCTCAGTCATGTTTTCTTTGCCTATTAAGTCCCATCAAGGTTTAGTTCTACTTAAACTGAACTGAAGGATGCACTTGAGTATGAGATCATGTCAGTGCAAAGTGTCTGACAACTAGGTTGTAGCTGGATACTCATAGTGCTTTTGCATTTCACCTGTTGCCATATGTTGCTTTGGTTGAAGTATATAAAAAAAAAAAATCTGGCTTCACATAGAGGTATAGTTGGAAAAGGCAGGAATATTCTATTTTTTAAAGATTTTATTTATTTATTCATGAGAGACACACACAGAGAGAGGCAGAGACACCGGCAGAGGGAGAAGCAGGCTCCACGCAGGGAGCCCGATGTGGGACTCGATGCTGGGACCCCAGAATCATGCCCTGGGCCGAAGGCAGGGGCTAAACTACTGAGCCACCCAGGGATCCCAAGGCAGGAGTATTTTAGTATCCTTTCCAGATAATTGTGGATATTCTTTTCTGTTACTACATCAAAACTTGACATGTGATAGTTTTTTAAAGATCGGTTGCAACATTGACTTTGAAAATCTATCAGTGAGCTTTTCAAAATATTGTTATATTAAAATCCACATGTCTGTCTTGTACTCTGAATACATCTGTTATAGGTGTGTGGTTGATTTTGCAGCATGATACATAGGTTGCCTGTAAAGTATCACTTCAATGAGTTACAGATATTTTTCAAATGCTAAGATATTTCACTTTACAATGTCAAAAAATCTCATTAGTATTCCCACAAATCCCATCAGAAATTTCTTTAGGTATGGGTACACACTCATGTTTTCACCGTGGTGGAATTAGTTTTCAAAACTAATTTTTACTTAGAAATCCTATTTCATCACTTGTAACAAATATCGGGGGTTGTTTTCTGAACTGACACTGTTCACTGTTTATTTCATTTTTTAAAAAAACGTGTACCAAATCTTCAGGTGTGTGGCCGTAATTTGTTTTTAGTTACTTCTTTGAATAAGAATGGTGCTCCACAAAAATAATAAAATAAAATAAATAAATAAATAAAATAAAATAAAATAAAATAAAATAAAATAAAATAAAATAAAATAAATAAAATAAAGAATGGTGCTCCACAAAAAATGTTGAAGTGCTTTTCCTGGAGACTACCATGTTCAGCAGGAATGCTTTTTCAGTACTTCCTATTCAGTTGCACAACGTATTAAAAAGACATGCACTCAAGGGTAAAAACTCGAAAATAATAAATAAAATTCATCATATTCATTAAGGGCCTAAAGTAAAGCAGTTGTTCTTTTAACTAGAATACAACTAGTAGAGTTTGGTGCTGCTCCTTGATCTGTGCCAAGGCATCAGCAAGTTTATTTATAATTGCTTTTGCAACATCAGTGCAAATGCCAGCTCAGTGAAAAAAACTACATTGTAGTAGGATTATAGAAGTAGGTTGCACCCCTGGGATTCTCTGAAATGATCTTGAGGACTGAGGGCTTCACTTTGAGAAGACCACACTTTCAGAACTACTGGCCTAGATCAATGGTTCTTACCTTTGTGTTTGTTTTTGAATAATAGGTTCCTTTGGGAACTTGATTTTTTAAAAAAATCCTACAATGTAGTAATAATAATAAAAATTCCCATGTATTTAGAGATAACTGTATCTGTTGTTATAAGTTATATACTAAGTATCTTGGCCACATCATTATATATAGCCTATACTGGAAATCAGTGAAAAATATATTACTGTACCTATTTTGGAATTGGTGAACCTGAAAGTCTAAGTGTTCCAAGATCATCTAACTTGTAATATGTGGAGCTGAGAATAGGTCCGTTACATTTCTGATATAAAACCCTAATGACTCTTAGCCATTAGGTTAATTTCTTTTGCAACAGAAATACATATCTGAATATAAAATTAAGGTTATTCAGGGATACTGGAAAATAAATTTATATAAATAATTATTGTTCTGGAATCTAGATTATTTGTAAATACTCCAAGGAAGATTTCCTACAATGATTTCCATGGGGCATCTTCTTTTATACTTTTTCCTATAGAAGCCCAATTTTTGTCTTAACCGTTGATTCCTAATCTCTCTATCACTTTCCACTTAGACTCCCTTCCGATGGAGATATATTTTAAATTTTAGTGGAGAACATTGATAATGTCCTTTTTAAAATCTAGATACCAGGGGTACCCCGGGGGGGCTCAGCAGTTTAGCCCAGGGCCTGATCCTGGAGACCTGGGATCCAGTCCCACGTCGGGCTCCCTGCATCAAGCCTGCTTCTCCCTCTGCCTGTGTCTGTCTGTCTGTCTCTCTCTCTGTGTCCCTAATGAATAAACAAATAAAATCTTAAAAAAAATAAAATTTAGATACCAGGGGTGCCTGGGTGGCTCCATCAGTTAAGTGTCTGCCTTCAGCTCAGATCACAATCCCAGTGTCCTGGGATGAGCCCCATATCGGGCTCCCTGCACAGCAGGGAGTCTGTTTCTCCCTCCCCTTCCTCTTGCTCTCTCTCTCAAATGAATAAATTTTTTAAAAACCTTAAAAGAAAAAACAATCTAGATACAAAAAAAATAAAATAAAATGACTCTCGATACATTCTTGAAATGGATAGAATTCAGTGGTTCCATTTTATACACCCCCTCACTTAAGACTCTCATATCAGTGTACATTAATCAAGCATAACTTCCTCTTCCAGGAGTGTGTTATTTTCTTTCAAATGTTAAGTCTTTGGGAACAGGAACTTGCCTCATCCCTATATTGTCTATCACATGACATCATTGGTGCTACCCCTGATAAGGAAGACATGGAGATGAGAGGGTGCCCCCTGCCAGGGGTTGATAACCTAACAAAGTCTAGCCATTTCCTAGTTGGGTTGATTCTTTCCTCTCAGATAACGAGGCATCTGTGAAAACTGTATTGAAATCCGTGGAAACTTATTCCGAGAGTGACAATGAGGAGTGTGGTGAATTACTGACATCTAGGCTGGGAGCATTTGGCTAGCCCCTCCACGTAGCATACGCTAGCTAGGTGAATGCTCCACTTGCCTCGGAGGGCAGAGGGACATGACTCCTAGCTCTCCTTGGCTTCTGTTCACACCCACTGCTGGACTTGAACTTGCAAAAGTATACATTACTCCTGAAAACACGTGCAACCCAACACTCTTACGTATTCTAAGCATTTCTACTTTCCACTAAACGGTTCCCAGGCTCTTATTGCAGGCATGATATCGGGAGCCGGGAAGCAGCAGTAAATAAGACAGCAGGTTTCTGCCCTCAGGAAGCTTGCCATCTATAGGAAAAGTCAAATAGCAAATATGTGATTACGCACATGTCTACAAGTGAACATGTCAGTGGGGCTCTTCTTACCCTTGATTGCATATATATGATCTCAGCACAGAGGAAAACCTTCCCTCTGAGTCAGGGCCTGTTGAGACCACCTGTCTCCTGTCCTCACAGGACTCTGCTATGGGCTAACCAAGTGCAAATCCTCTCTGGGACCTGCCATGGTTTCCTTCCCTTGGATGACTTTGCACCTATTCTTTTCCAGGAAAACGACTCATTCTTCTAGACTATTTTAATCATTACTTCCTTTGGGGAGCCTTCTTCAACTTTCCAGAGAGAACAAACCACTCCCTCCGTTGTGTTGCCCTGAGCACTGAAGAAGCCACAAGCTTCCCTCCTACGGAGTCAGAATTCAGAATGCCTGGGCTCGAAGGCCTCAGAGCTACACCTTGCTGTGGGGGAAACCGACTAGTGGTGTGAACACTCCCGGATTCAGCTTCCTCAGCTAAATTACGGAAGAGGTGTACCGTGCACATTCGTGAAATGACCTGCTTACCACAGAGTAGGCACTCAGTGCATTAGCTAAAAAGTCACTCTTTGATAGTAGAATCACTTGTTATCAGGTTTCTTTGTGAATCTGGGAATGAACATTTGAGAAGTTAGGGCCTCCTTGGGTGGCTCAGTAGGTTAAGTGGCTGCCCTTGGCTCAGGTCATGATCCCAGGGTCCCGGGATTGAGTCCTGAGTCTGGCTCCCTGCTCAGTGGGGAGCCTGCTTCTCCCCCTGTCCTTCCCCTGCTCATTCTTGTTCATAAATAAACAAACAAATAAATAATACAAAAAATCTTTTTTTTTTTTTTTTTAAAAAAGGTGTATACCTTCATAAAAACCTAAGGTAGAACATTTCTTATAAACTCCTACAGTGGGGATCTCTGGGTGGCACAGCGGTTTAGTGACTGCCTTTGGCCCAGGGCTGCGATCCCGGAGACCCAGGATCGAATCCCACGTCGGGCTCCCGGTGCATGGAGCCTGCTTCTCCCTCTGCCTGTGTCTCTGCCTCTCTCTCTCTCTCTCTGTGTGACTATCATAAATAAATAAAAATAAAAAAAAATTAAACTCCTACAGTGGCTCCCTTCTCAATCAGAGTGAAAGTCCAAGGCATTACCAGGCTCTACCTACTAAGACATCTACCTACTAAGACACTAGGTAGCCTGTCCTCACCTCCTACTCCTCTTTCTCTCCCTTACTCTCCTCCAGCCACTCGGGCCTCCATGCTGTTCTTACCCCTCAGCAATCTCCTGCCTCTGAGCCTTCCCCTGGAACCATCTTCCCCCAGACATCCTCCTTGATGCCCCCTTCATTTCCTTCACCAACTTTCCAGTGACAAACCATTCTCTCCAGTCACTTGCAATTGACCTACTCTTCCTGATGTCACTTCTTGGTCCATTTTCTTGCTTGATTTTTCTTTACAGCATTTGTTATTGCTGCGTATTTTATCTATCGTCTATTCTTCTATCTACAATATACGTTGTAACATAGAGATTTTTATCTTTTTCATTTGCCACCAATATCCTGAGTGCCTACAATAGCACCTGGCACCTAATAGATACTCAGTAACTATTGCTGGGAAAAAAAATGGTCCTCCTCTCTACCCCCAGGGTCCCTCCATAGTTTCACTTAGAGGAGACATTGGGTAGACAAGTCATTTGTCTTAAGCAAATACTTTGCACTAGGTTAATAGAATCAACAGTTTACCTGATGAGTTTTTATCTTTTGGTGACTATAAAAGATGATTTCCTGTGTGGACAAGTCTTTCTACTCTATGGAACTATGGATTTTCACTGTTCATATCAGAATTATTTCAGAAACCCCTCATGAAAGTGTTTATTATTTCATGATTGCCCCCTGTAGTTCTCTTGAGCTAGAGAACATAGAAAATGTTATCTGACATTCAGGTGTATGTGTGGTTTTCTCCTTGAGTCTGGAAGCATGAAAAAAAGGTAGAATTTATCCTTGCAGTTTAAAAATTTTTATTTGGATTTCCAAATCCTAAGAACTTTTCAAGAGGCTTAGATTGTTGCCCAAGACTAATTTCCACCAGGGACGCCTGGGTGGCTCAGCATCTGCCTTTGGCTCAGGGAGTGACCCAAGCGTTCTGGGATCGAGTCTTGCATCGGGCTCCCTGTATGGAGCCTGCTTCTTCCTCTGCCTCTCTCTCTGTGTCTCTCATGAATAAATAAATAAAATATTTTTTTTAAGACTAGTTTCTACCCAAGAAGCAGTGTCATATTTACAAGGGCTTAAAACAAACAATTCTAGTGCAGTGTCAGATTGCAGTCTGCATTTTTAGTCATCTTTCCCTTCACTCCACTACTATTACCATTTGAGAATAAGATCTATAGCCAGGTTGCTAGTTCATTCATTCTCATTAGCTCACTATTTTTAAATACAAAGTGTATAATGGTATTTTATAAAGTATTCACTCTCTTATTTATATTCTTTTAGAACCTATCTTTCCATCTTAAAAGTCAATTTTTATTTTAAATGTATTACTGAAAGTCTTCTGCTAGTTAAATACAGGTGATGTGCATTTACACTGTGCAAAACTCCAAAAATACCAATATGCTGCTAGAAAAGATGAATGCATCCTGGTATAATATGAGATGTCTTTGATGGCAGGGGAGGTGAATCAACAGAAGGTTGCTGATGCTTAGACAAGTTACTCCAAGAAATACATGTTACAGGTCTCTAATGATTAATTGCTAAAGAGGCCCCAGAGACTAGTGGTAAGGATAATTTTGGGGAAACCAGGTAAATTTTCTATTACGTTTTGTTATTATGAATTTTTTAATGTAATCACTGAAAAGTGGGAGGGAAGCTTCTTTTAGTGATTGAATAGTGTAATGCAAAACATAAAACAAGTTACTAAATATAAAGAGTAAGTACGAGGATAAGACATTGCAAAATTTAAATGATTATGATTTCAAAACGAAAAAGCAGGAAATACAGAAATGAGCTTCTGTCTGGTTTGGGAATTTGCAGATGTATTTTCTGTGCACACTTGCAGGTGTCTCTTTGCTGTGCTCTCCTGTCTACTGACCCTTTGGTGGCAGAAATAGCTCAAGACTTTCTGAGAAGCAGGCTCTCCACCCAGGGGTGTCTGCTCAGCCTGAAAGTGAACCTTCAGGGTGATATATGAAGGCTGACTTTCTCATCAGTGCTGAGGATAGGTCTGTGAGCTCAGAATTACTTTAGCATACCAAGAAAGATTACATCTATATCTTGAGTATGACAGCTTTAGTTTTGTTTATCTGGTTTGTCCTGTAGTTATTGTCATTAGTGCTACCTAATAACACTTGAGCAGTTATATAAAGGACTCTGTTTCGTATTAAAAAACCAGAGGGTAGCAATGATGAGCCTTACATCTATATTTCATTTTCTCATGATATTATCATCACTTGGAGACAAGAAAATAAAATATATTCTCAGACGAATGGCCACCCACTTTGCTAGCTGTGGAACTGTGTATAAATTACTCCCTCTGGGTCTCAGTTTCCTTCTTTGTAAAACGGGAAATGTTGAGGTGGTTGTGAAAATTAAATGACATAAATGTAAAACACTTAGAAGTACACCTGCCTGATAGTATGTGCCTAATGAGCATTAATTATTTTACTGTTGATGTGGTTGTGATTTTTCTGTCCAATGAGTTTGCTCTACAATTCAAATCATAAGTAATGACATTGAGGTTGGCCCAATACGGCACATGAACAATTTTTTGGAGACAAAATGTCTCTGATTCCATACAAATTTTAGGATTGTTTCTTCCAGCTCTATGAAAAATGCTGATGGTATTTTGATAGGGATCGCACTGAATGTGTAGATTGCTTTGGGGAGCATAGACATCTTAACAATATTTGTTCTTCCAATATAGAGCATGGAATGTTTTTCCATCTCTTCGTGTCTTCCTCAATTTCTTTCAGAAGTGTTCCATAGTTTTCAGAGTACAACTCCTTTACCTCTTTAGTTAGGTACATTATGGTTTTGGGTACAATTGTAAATGGGATCGATTCCTTGATTTCTCTTTCTTCTGCCTCACTGTTAGTGTACAGAAATGCAAGTGACTTCTGTGCATTGATTTTATAGCCTGTGACCTTGCTGAATTCCTGTATCAGTTCTAGCAATTTTGGGGTGGTGTCTTGTAGGTTTACTACATAAAGTATCACACCATACACAAAAATGAACTCAAAATGGACAAAAGACTTAAATGTAAGACAGGAATCTATCAAAATCCTAAAGGAGAACACAGGCAGCAACCTCTTTGACCTTAGTTGCAACAACTTCTTGCTAGACACGTTTCCAAAGGTAAGAGAAACAAAAGCAAAAAGGAACTATTGGGACTACATCAAGATAAAAAGCTTCTGCACAGCAAAGGAAACTGTAAACAAAACTGAAAGGCAGCCTAGGAATGCAAGAAGATATTTGTAAATATCTTATCAGATAAAGGGCTCGTATCCAAAATCTAATAAGAACTTATCAAACTCAACCACCCAACAACCAAAAAAATCCAGTCAAGAAATGGGCAGAAAACATGAACAGACATTTCTCCAAAGGAGATATACAAATGGCTAATAGACACATGAAAAAAAAGCCCAACATCACTCGGCAGTAGAGAAACACAAACCAAAAGCACAATGAGATACCACCTCATACCAGTCAGAATGGCTAAAATTAACAACTCAGGAAACAACAGATGTTGGCGATGATGCAGAGAAAGAGGAGCCTCTTACACTGTTGATGGGAATGCAAACTGGTGCAGCCCCTCTGGAAAACGGTAAGCAGTTTCCTCAAAAAGTTAAAAATAGAGCTACCCTATGACCTGGCAATTGCACTGCTAGGGTATTTATCCAAAGGAGACAAACATAGTGATTCAAGGGAGCACCTGCACCCTAATGTTTACAGCAGCATTACCTGTAATAGTCAAACTATGGACAAAGCCCAGATGTCCATCGACAGATGAATGGATAAAGAAGATGTGCTGTATATATACACCATGGAATGTTACTCAGCCATTAAAAAGAGTGAAATCTTGCTATTTGCAATGACATAGTTGGAACTAGAGGGTATTATGCTAAGTGAAGTAAGTCAGAGAAAGACAAATATCATATGACTTCACTCATATATGGAATTTAAGAAAAGATGAACATAAGGGAAAGGAAGGAAAAATAAGATAGAAACAGAGAAGGAGGCGAACCATAAGAGGTTCTTAATTCTCAGAAGTAAACTGAAGGTTGCTGGAGGGGAGGTGGGTGGGGGATGGGGTCACTGGGTAATGGACGTTAAGGAGGGCACTTGGAGTAATGAGCACTGGGTGTTGTACGGAACTGATGAATCGCTCAATTCTACCTCTGAAGCTAATAATACACTATATATTGATTTAAAAAAATAATGTCTCTGCTACTCTTACCAAATCTATTTCTCTAACTTTATCTCTGGTCACTACTGTCATATTTCATTGAGCACATCTAGGATCTAGGGAGGCTTTCATTATTCATTAGACTTCAGATATTTTCTATAGATAACTGGTTCTCAAACTTCAGCATGCATCATGATTACCTGGAATACTTGTTAAAACATTGATCCTGATTTTTGAGACCTTTCCCCAAAGTTTCGGATTTATTCATCTACAGTAATGCCCGGAAATTTGCCTTCCTAGCTATTCCCTTCATAATAAGATACACTGCTGATATATGGACCACACTTTGAGAACCAGAACAAAATGGTGCATTTGTTTAGGTGCCTTCTCATTCCGTTTGCAATTCTCCATGATCTATGCTTGTGTTTACTTGTTTACTTCTACAGATCCTGGTTTTAGGTTTCAGATTGGAAACTTGTGAAGTCTAGGTCCTTAGAAACATTCAGAGGGAAGGCATGAGAGCAGACCACAAAGGACAATAGAAAATTTGACAAAAATGGCATTCTTTACATGTTCAGTATTGTGTTTTAAAAACTTTATTAAATTTACTTTCCATTTTGTAGCTGCTTTGAAAATCTTGTATGATTTTCTTTTATACCCATTTTTGTGGGTTACTTGGCCACCATTTTGTGGGTCACATGGCTCTGTGGAACAGTACAAAATATTAGTAATAAGAATGAATAACTCTGAGTAGTTCCTTCTAAAAAGGCTAAATGTTTTGCTTCATTAATCTCCTTTTTTCTTGCTTTCGTAGAATTTGAGAACCACACATTGCCTAATAAGTCAGATTAAAAGTACAATGTGATGCAGCATGTATTAGACCCAATATGTGAATGGTAGTTCTGTTTTTAATAGCTATTTTGTAAGCTGTTTTGACATATAAAAACATTATTAAGATGAATGGCGACATCTCAGTTCTAACAGTACATTAAAAAAAAAAAAATCAGCCCTGGATGAGTACGTCTCATGCTGAATATTGCAATCTCAAGATGAGTCATGATGTTCTTATTTTTTGAAAATTAAAAAAGCCCTCCACTTGTAGAAATTCAATAAACTTTGAGCCTCTTGAAATGAGCAACTGATGGGTGACAGAAGGATTTATTCAGCTAATCATAGGCAATATCTAGAGACTGTCTCTTCTTACAAGTCATTTGCTATTTTGCAATCTTTTAAGAAGCAGTCATTAATACAAACTACAAGCAAAGCCTTTTGAAGTCCAAGGATGAATTTACTCACTTAACATTATAGACCTTCTTAATAAGGGTAGGCACAGTTTCTATCATGCCCGTAACTATATTTGACCTTGTGTTGGAAACACTTCACCTTGTTGGGTATATGCATTTTAAAAGTGCTCAATTTAATTTGAAACATCTAATTTATTATATTTAACCCAACTTTAATACATAGTGACTCGGGAGTTACTCTCCCAAATGCCTCAGTCAGGAGGCCATTTGTAAGACATCCAAAGACAAGAGACCACAGGCATGAGGCCTGGGAAGGGGTTGTGAACAGGCAGCCAAAGAAAACTATTTTGTTAAATGGGCATGTTATTTAGAAACAAAGTTGTCCTTTTGAGACATGTATGTTTGGAATGTTTCCAACTTTGGGGTGACATTAAGCAAAATAAGAGTTAAAATGGAGCCCTTCAACCTTTTTCTCTAAAGATTTTGGGAGTTAGGCATCAGGCTCTCCACCGGAGGTGCCATTTTAGGATTGGGACAGAGAAGCAGCTGAAAGGAAAAAGCACTTTGCTCAGACAGGATGCGTCTGTGTGCTTGCTCTCCACAGCTGCGTCCTCAAAGAGGATAAATGAGGGCATATTCACTCATTAATCAACCAAGAGGGATCACATACTCAGAAAAAAGCTCCAATCAAGTCGCTCGGATGTCTTGGTCCTTAAGCGCTATCACTAATTGCCTGGAAATGTGCCTGCAGTTCTTAGAGTTGGCCCTGGGCCTCTCTCACTAGGAGTCCAGTCAGGGTAGCAAGAGACAGCCAGCCCCCCAAGTCTGGTCTACAGCCGGAGCTTCAGATCGTGACACACTCCGCGGGCTCTTACTGAATTTGCCAGGCTTTATGAGGCTGAAGAAACAGGACTGGGAATTAAGCAGTGGAAGAGCCTATCTATTCCAGAGGAGTCTTAATTCCTTAGTTGGGTCTATCCTTTTTGTTGTTGTTGTTTGTTTTCACATTGCAGGTAGCCTTCCCTTTTATGGGAGACATCCTGAGGACTCCACATTTAACGGATGTTGGGGAGACAGTTATAAGTTTGCTTTCAGCTGAGTTCCCTGTGAGCCTGTGAGAAGGACGATTTCCAGCTTGGCGTGAGTTACAAGACAGCTCTGCTGTGAGATCTAGACAGCTGTTCTTCGCAGCAAGACTTTATTATTTAAAGACAAACTCAGAGATGCTTTGATTTGTGATGCCGTCAGGGGCCCTGCATCCAGCCTCTGATCTCACTCTGTTTTCCCTCAGAGGCTGGAGAGGGGCGGTGACTTGCACAGGTTGCTCAGTAGTATTTCTAGGACCAGTTCCCCAGAGTTTTGATTCTCAACTGCATTGCTTTGGCTTGAAGTGGATTTCCAGATCATACTCAACTGTAAGGACCCAAGCACATTCTGAAGTGAAAAGTAGAGGATTTCCCAGAATTCTGAGGAATTTCCTCAGAATATTTACTTGCCTTGTCTCTATTAGAATAGAGTCTTGGTTATTTGCAATATGTGTTTTAAAAAGGGAACAATGAATAATTAAGGCACGTGTGTAACTATCCTGTAGTTATAATGGAGAAATAGTACTACTTCAGAAAGCATTTTAAACGGAATTTAGAATATATTAGTTATACTCTGAATTTTACGTCATGGTCAGGCAAGTTGTGGGAAGGTGAGTTCTGTGGGGGACTGAGAAGAGACAAGACTTTATTATTAAAAGCCTCCCACCATTTTGCATGGATGTGCTTCCTTTCAGATCCCTAACCCTGACAAGGGTGTTCTTAGGTCCTGTAAGCCACATGGGCGAGTATGGGAGGTGGCATTGAGTGTCCGTCCTTTAGACAAACTGGGTAAACCTCCACTGAAGCACGTGAGTTTTGCGGGAACTTACAAAGATCCTTTCCAGGATAAAGCAAACCTCCCAAATTGCAAGATGGTAACAGAGACATTAACTTTAAAAGGAGGCACTGTGTATGTAATGGGAAAGAATCTGCCTCTATAAATTCTTTCTAGATGCAGCAGATGGGTTTTCCTCAATCGATTTTTGACACCATGGAGCACAGTTTTAATGTTCATAAAATGTGGTTTGTTCTGGAAGTTTCTATGACTTTTATCTTCTTGGAGAATGTAATTTTTCTTTAAGAATGTAATCTTTATAATCTGAGAAATTACTATAAAATAAACCCAGGTTCACTAGCACCGTTAGAAAGACAGCATGAACCATATAGCACACACAAATCAACCCTAAGGCTATTCTCATCAACAGAGAGGTAAAGGGGCTGAAATAGATCAATACAGATCATTCTCGTCTTTCGATGGGGTCATGTCCTGATAAACCTGTTCTAAGCTGAAATGCTTTTAATTGAAATGCTTTTAATTTCAATCCCCTATTGAACATCATAGCTTAGCCTATCTTAAATGTGCTCCCAACACTCGTATTAGCCTACAATTGGCCAAAATCATCTAACACAAAGCTTATTTTATATAATAATGTGTGATATATCATAATTTATTGAATACTGTATGGAACATGAAAAGCAGAATGGTTGTATGGTTACAAATAGTTTTAAGCGTAAAGATTGTTACCCTTATATTTACCTGGCTGACTGGTCCTGAAACTTTCTCTCCCTGCCCAGTATCACCAGAGTATTATACTCCATCATCGCTAACCCGGGAAAAGATTAAAATTCAAAGTATGGTTGATTCTGAATACGTACTGCTCTCATACCATCACTAAGTCAAAAAATCATGTCAGACTATTGCAGGTTAGGAACTGTGTGCAGTGGGATGAAGAGATGAATGGCCATCACCATTAGCACCATTTGACACCTCTTCTTCAGACCTCCTTGCCTTTGCTGTTAGCCATTTTTGCTTTGCGAAGATAGGCTTTTGAGATTTTAGGATGGCATTGCTGGTGGTAAAGGTTGGAGTCAAGAAATAAGACAGACAGTTTTAATAGGAAGTACGAAAGTTCTGGGCTAAGCCACAGTAGAGCAGGAATATACTATTGGGAAGGGGGAAAAGTGGGCAGGCTGGGTGAGGGCTGACTCTCAAAATGCACAACTCAACTCAGCATGCAGGTCTTGTGCTAAACTATGGAATTCTTTTTTATGTATTTCTGTAATAAAAACTTACTCATAATAACTACTGACTATATGAAAACATTAAAATATTTCTTTTGTTTAAAAATAAACATGTTCCTTGTAAAACAGTTACATTTTATTTTTAACTAATTATTTATTTTTATTTTTATTTTTTATTTTTTTTATTGGAGTTCAATTTGCCAACATTTAGCATAACACCCAGTGCTCATGCCACCAAGTGATTTTTTTTTTTTTTTTTAAGTAGGCTCCACACCCAGCATGGAGCCCAACACAGGGCTTGGACTCATAACCCTCAGATCAAGATCTGAGCTGAGATCAAGTGTTAGATGCTTAACCCACTGAGCCACCCAGGTGCCCCAACACTGTTACTCTTTTTTTTTTTTTTTAAGACTTTATTTATTTATTCATGAGAGAGAGAGAGAGAGGCAGAGACACAGGCAGAGGGAGAAGCAGGTTCCATGCAGGGAGCCTGACATGGGACTCGATCCCAGGTCTCCAGGATCATGCCCTGGGCTAAAGGCGGTGCTAAACTGCTGAGCCACCCGGGCTGCCCAACACTGTTAACACTTTAAAGGCTTCTTTCCTGCGTATTCATCACAGAATATATTTCCAGACCCATGCCTAGGTGGGGACTGATGGCAAAAGTTGCTCAGGGTTTAGGCTAATAATCCATTGTCTATGGAGAATTTTTAAAAATATTTTTATTTATCAATTTATTATTGTTATTAATTATTATTATTATTATATTTCAGAGACAGAGAAAGCAAACATGAGCATGGAGCCCAATGGGGGGCTCAATCCCACGACCCTGACATCACGACCTGAGCTGAAATCCAGAGCCAGACACTTAATCAGCTGAGCTACCCAAGTGCCCCATCTGGGGGGAATTTAAAAGCAGCAATAAAACCTTTAGTAGATCTGTTTTTTATTAACCATTTGCCTACAATTTTAAAATAATGGCAGTAATAAAATACTGCTCCTTTCTGAAGAGGCCCACCCCCACTCTCTGGCCCTTTGACAAAACTAGATTATTCCATGAACATTTCTTCAATGTAAAATTAATCCTGAACATTTTTTAATTGCTAATCAATATCCTTTTATAAGTTTTATATTCGACTGTCATGTCATAGTTTGTTTACAGAATCCCCTGTTCTTGGTTAAACAGTTTCTATTTTTTCTCTTTTATATTTAATTACTTGTATTCTAAAAGGGGAAGTATTGAGTCAAACCATACAGACAAAATTTAAGGTTTTTAGTAAAGAATATTTCACCAGAGATAGTTATCCTTTTGATAATCCCACCAGTCATGTAAGAGAGCAGACATTTCCCGAGAGCTGTGCCAACATTGGCATCTATCTTAAAACACAAAAATATAAATAAAAAACTTGGCCAGTTTGATAGACTGCTTGTTGTATTTAATTTTTGTTGTAATTTACATTACTTTGACTAGTTGTGGGGCTGAGCATTTTGGTTTGATTATTTTTAGTTAGGCTCATAGTCAGACTCTTACTGTCCTTTAATGATCTCTCCTTTTTAACTGAAGTGTGTGTATATGTATACATATTCATAAAAATCTTGTATGTTAAAAGTGTTGTCTTCTATTTGTATTATGTATTACAGATATTTCTACAAAGTTTTTTCTTTTTCTTTTTAAATATTTTATTTATTTGTTCATGAGAAACACAGACAGAGGCAGAGACACAGGCGGAGGGAGAAGCAGGCTTCTCGCAGGGAGCCAGATGCCGGACTCGATCTGAAGACCCTGGGATCATGCCATGAGCCAAAAACAGATGCTCAACCACTGAGTCATCTAGATGCCCCCTCTACAAAGCTTATTATTTAACCACTGATTTTGCTTCTGAAACTTTGGATTAACCAGAAATTTTTAAATTTAATCTATTCTATCCTATCTTTAATATTTTCCAAAATCAACAAGGAATAGTATTCCCTCACATTTTCTTCTAGCATTTTTCTTCTTTAAATTTACTGCTATAGTTCATTGGGAATATATTTTGGAATATAAAATAGTCTATCAGTTAAGATGCTCTATTGAATGTGAATAGTCATTCTATCCTCTCCTTTCTGATATGAAATGGCTCTCTTCTCTCTCTCTCCCTATATGAATATATAACATGGCTTCTACATATATAGGAATAAAAATATAATTTATATATATAGTTGAATTTGGAACTTTGTTTTATAATCTCTATGTTCTATACTTAGGACAGTGTCACTCTATTGTAATTATTGTTCTTCTATAATATATTTTTGTATCAAGTATGGCATATTCCCCTCAATCATATTTTCAATTTTTCCACCTTTTATTCTGTAAGATATGCTGGAAAATCATACCTATAGATTTAAAAAAAAATCTCCTGTTAAGATTTATATTAGAATTATATTAGTTTCTAATTTTATTGCATTATAACTTTGTGATAATAAATGATCTCTATTTTTTAAATATAGTGAGGCTATCCCTGTGAGTACTTCACGAACATTTAAAAGAAAGGCTTTTTGTTGTTGTTGAATTATTAATTCTGTTTTCCAAATTTCTGTATTTTTCCTCTGCTTTCTCCTACCACTTCTTAGCTTATTAACAATTACTTTTATGCTTGCTCTTTGATTCCTATTTTCTTGTGAGTTGGAATACCTTATCAAATAATTTTTCTGTTTTTTAAAAAGCCAGGGAAACGTAACAAAGATATATTGGTTTTTCCCATAATTGTATTTTGTAAATTTCTCATATTTCTGTCCCCTTAACTCTAGTTATGTTGACATTTGATTAAGTGACATATAAAGGTTATTAATTGTTGAATATTTATTGAGAAGTGTACCTATTAGCAAAATAAAATAATGAATTTCTCTCGTTTAATATTTTCCCTGAATTTATTTCTTTTGTAACCTATGTACTATCGCTATTTTCTTTTTGTTTGTATTTTCTTAATAAGTCTTTATTCACCCTCTGGTTTTTTATCATACCTAATTTTAGACACTTATGTAAATAGCATTTTTATAATAGAGGAAAATAGTTTAAAATCCAAATAGATTGAAAGAGCATCTGTCATGAGATGCTAAGAGAGGGTATGGGAACAAGTGATGGCATAATTTATCTTTGGGAAAGTAAAATCTCTAGTTCCCTTGCATTTACATAGGCTTATAGAAGAGGGAAAATGAATAGTGAAATTTCAAAGCCCATTCTTCTGGGTTGTTAAAAGGGGAGACCCAGAAGAGAGGACTGTTTGAGTAGTGATATTAATAAGACTTTGGAAAAGCAAAGGCAAGATAGAAGACAATTTGTGGTACAAAAGCAGTTTTCTTTTAAACTGCTCTGCTTAAGAAAGGTGGAAGTTCTTGAGTTTTCTGCTAACACAGTGATCAGGATGGGGGTTCTTGGAGATCTGAGAGGCCTGGAGATATGCAGAGAGTCTTAAGAACTAAAGAAGGACACAGAATTGGGTGAAAGCACCTCTCCATGGCCCCAGGACTTCAGTGAGGTCTGCAACCCCCAGCACTGCCTGTGTAAGGCGTTGGGGATGAAGCAACCCTAGAGAGGAACAGGAGCAAGAGCTGGAGAGGTAGGAGATCTGATGCAAGCAAGAGTTAGAGTCCAGAAATGAAAAAATCCTGGGTCCATCGATAACTTGAAGAATACACCACCACAGAGCCCTGATCTTATAAAATGTGAGATAACACAATAAGTGTTTTACTCTCATAGGAGAATATGATCCCATTTGATGGCTGATTGTTGTTTAATCGGAATGTTTTCTTGCTTCCATGGTTTGGAAGTTATAGGTGCTTTTCTTTTAAAAAGAAAAAAAAACTAGTGATAAAACTTGAGGATTTAAAAATATTTGAACTTATTATTTTTCTTTAATATTCAATGTGACGAGTGAAACAGTAGTTAGAAGCATGTTAGATGAAAACGTAGCCTCTATTTTCAAACTCCTTTCTCCTACCACCTCTCAGCTGATTAATAATCACTATCCATTCTTACTCTGTTTTGAATCCTGTTCAGCCCCTTGTGATTTAGAGCACAGTAACAAACAGGGAGATATTTTTTTTTTTTTTTTACCACTTGAATGCCTGAATATGTCTTTCTATAGCTTTGTCACAAGAACAAAATCAAAGATGGATAAACAAATTTAGAGTTTAGCTTTCAGTTGTGGTTTACTTTTAAAAACTCCATAAATACTGCTTATCTACCAGTATTAATGTTGATTTCTAGATGCTATTTGAATTGTGTTCCTTTATAGGTTATCTGCTTTCCTATGTAGTAGCTGAATGTCTCTTTCCCCTCTATTTTGTGAAATATAAGAGTCATAACCAGGATACAATATTGTCTCTTTTCATTATTTACAACTTATATTTGCCAAACCCCTCTGATAAAAATTCAGGTCTTTCTTCAGCTTACGTATTAAAATAATTTTCATATAGCATTGATTTTGTGATTTCTTAAAAATGATTTTCCTTTTTCCTGGGCTATCTATTATAGGTTGGATTATCTGACTCTTTCCTCTACATCTAACATATTTCATTACATTATTCTCATCTTTTCGTTTTTCTTTTCTGAATTCTGGGTAGGTTTCTTGAGTTTATCTTTTTTTTTTTTGAAAGATTGTATTTATTTATTCATGAGAGACACACAGAGAGAGGCAGAGACACAGACAGAGGGAGAAGCAGGCTTCCCACAGGGAGCCCAGTGTGGGACTCATTCCCAGGACCCCAGGATCACACCCTGAGCCAAAGGCAGACGCTCAACTGCTGAGCCACCCCAGCATCCCCGAGTTTATCTTCTATTACATTAAAATAACTATGCAGAATCCAATCCACTATTCACTTTCAATATAGGGCTCAGTAGTAACGTAGGAGATACATGATCTGTAAAAACTATATATATATATATATATATATATATATACATATATATTAAAAACTATATATAGTATAGTAAAAACTATATATATATATATATATAAAAGACTATTTATTTGACAGAGCGAACAAGCCAAGTAGGGGGAATGGCAAAGGTTAAGGGGGAAGCAGGCTCTCTGCTCAGAGATGCAGTGCTCAATCCCAGGACCCTAAGATCATGACCTGAACTGAGGGAAGACGCTTAACCCACTGAGCCATGCAGGTGACCTGTAAAGACCTTAAAAATAATAATAAAGCCAACTAAAGTTTGCTTTTATTATCACCATTTACTAACAAATATAATAATGCTGATTTAGGCTACAAATTCTCTCCCCAGTCCTAGTAGGACTATAGAAGACAGACCTCTAGTTATTTCAAGTCTGTCTCTGTGGCCACTGGAGTTTTTATTTGTGCTTAAAATTTAAAGCAGTGAACAAAATGTGAACTATAAGTGCAATGTTTTTGATTGGTAAATGCAAATTTTAATTTACACATAAGATATCTTATTGCTTAAATATTTTAAAGTAGAATCTATTCTTTTAAGTGATAATTGTTCTAAAACTAAAAAATCAATCAGTAAAAATATGATTAGTACTGATCACTATATAATTATTCTTGTCATATAGAGGAAGGAGATTTAAAAAATAAGTAATCTCTAGTTATCAAATATCCCAGTCACACTACTAACCATGGTGATAGCTTTTTGTTGTAGCTCACTCCATGGGAAAGTTTGATTAGTTAGGTTTTCTCTTTGGAATAGCAATCTATTCTTTGAGGAAGTACCTATTTATTGATATTTCTTCCTCTGTCTACCTGCTTTAGGATATAAACTCTCTTAACACTGGCCTTCTAGTTGGTGTGGCCATCTGGTCTACACTGATTCCCTCTACTCTTCTTATACTCCAATCCTGTATAAATGTTTCCATTTATAAAAACAAAACCATTTGTTTTTAAATTTCCCCACCCTTATTTCCTAGATACACAGTTTTTGCAGGTCTCTGTACCTCTTTTAGTTTAGTCTTGTCTGCACTCTATCTTGAAGATATTTATTGCAGTTTCTGATTTTTGATGGCACCCTTTCCAGTTTCCAGGTTAGTAGATTTTTTCCTCTATTTTACCTTTTTTTTTTTTAATTTCCATAACCATCCATGAGGGTGGTGGGGAGACATCTATGTTCGTGTCATTAACTTTTTGCAAATTCTCTGCTTCTTATTGATTTAAATTCTCCCAACTCTCACTGTCATTATTACATTTCTTGCTTATTAAGAGGTGTTAATAAGTAAAGGATGTGTTTATGTGTGCATATGCAAGTGTGTGCAGTGGTGTGCGTATACGTGTATGGATTAACTTTAAAGACTTGCAGCCATTAAAGGAAGCTCTTGAGTAATCCTATAATTAGAGTATATTGAATAGTTTTAATGAATCCATGTAGCTTTATTTTTCATTCTTTGAATTCATGTAAGAGTCTGAATAAGGGTACTATTTTGACAAATTCTTGACCGAGAATTTTAAAAATTTATACATGCTTGCATTCATAAAAGAGGAGATGCAGGAAAATGTTTTGATCAGTTCAGGAAATATAGATTTTATGATCCCAAAGAGAACACCCAGAGATAGTAGAACAGGTTAAGAATGACTGTTTTGAAGCTGAAAGCTCAGGATCAGTTTAGGGAGTTGTAGTATATCTAGGACTGTAAAATTCTTTATTTCTATCCTATATATTTCAGAGCTGATGTTTTTCTACTCTTAGATTTATCCAGAGTAATGTACTTTTGATAAAACTGGCCCTACAGAATGTGACCAAATCCCTGGCTTCTGAGGGAGTAGTAGCAAGTCCATAATATTGGCTGCAGGTACAGCAAGGATGTAAAACTCCTGGAAAATGCCAGAGGGATTTAAACAATTCAGTACTGAGCTGGGAGCCTGGGATAAATAGAATCTTATTCTTGAGATCATAATATTTGCCAAGATTAATAGGTGAAGACTTGAAAGTGAGTATTTATGATGTTTAAGAGGTCAGTCCATAAGGAAGGGAGAAGGAAGGCTATTTAATAATCGCATTTTTTTTTTTCATGAGAACAGCCTTGGGAACAAAAATCAGGGGGAAAAGAAGGCATTTCAAATTCTGGTTTGAGTTTCTCTGTTCACCCTTTGAGATTAAGTCTCTCATCCCCACTCCACCAAATCATATGCGCATCCTATGGTCTGTCTCCAGTGAACTACGGATCATTTCTTGAACATCTGTTTCTTTTCATAGGACTGTTCCCTATGCTAATTCCTCTGCTTTGAATGTCTTTCCCCTTCTTGCTTGCACAAAAACCCCCACCTCATGCATCAAGGCCCAGCTCACATGCTCCCTCTTCTGTGAAATAAACCTTGGCAGTTGTTACCGTTCCTGTGTCCCCAACACCTTCCCCAACCCAGCATTTTGTTTTCACCAGCACCTACCACATTCTCTGCAACATTTGTTCTTTTCATGTCTCTCCCCACTGGACTGCAAGGTCCTTGAGGACTGAACTGTGCTCTATTCCTCTTTGCATTTCCAGTATCTTAAATAGGTTTGCTCTTTGGTAGAAGCCAAATAGATTAAGTGCATGAAGGATGAAAGAAACAATCCTATAATGTGAAATTTACCTCTATAACATAGATTTAAATTGTCTAAGAAAAGTGGACATACAACTGCATTTATTTAACTTAGAAATCAAGAAATTTTAAGAGTGCTATAGTTCTTTTGGGAGATGAGCTTTCTAGAACATTGGAAAATTAGAGATCCACATATGGTTCAAGGGCACCTGGACACCTGACAATACTTTCACTTTGTAGGTGAGAATGCTCCTGCTTATTTTAAATTTGTAACAGGAACAAGGATATCTACAAATGGTCCCTTTAAAAAAGGGTGACCTTATTGGTGTAAATTTTTCTGGATTGGTGATAAAGATTGAGTGTAAAAAGCACAGTGGGCATAACACATACTTTGCTTCTTTCTTAATACAGGAACCTCAAAGACTAATCTGGAGGCTTAGCTGGGGAGGCAGAAATGCCACACTACATTTTACTGCTCTCTCAATATTTTCTAAAATGCCACTTACAAGGGCTTCATAAATTAAGAATTCATAGCAGTGTACATGTATGATCTTTCTCTGCCATCTGTGATCTACCTGCAACGTTGCAAATTATTTATACTGGATTGCACTGATCACTCTCACCAACACCATCCTTATCAAACCTTGTCTATACAATGTGGAAGGTCTTTGATTTCATAGAGCAATTCTTCAAGTTGCCAGTTAGGTATTAATGGAAATGAACATAATATGCCCTTAATGTGTTTATGTAAAGAAGTGCCCACTTGCCCAGTCTTCAAAAACACGTCTGTGGGTTGTTTAAGATGATAGTCTGAGTCAAAAGAACATAATTAACCCAGGACTTAACTGAACTTCTCTGCACATGAACTCCTTCTCATGCTTCCACCATTCCTTCTTTGTATGCTAGCTCCTAATTTTAAAAGGAGTAGAAATTTAAATGGAATTATTTCAGAATCTGTTTCTGCCTTGGATCTACAGTAGCTGGTTACAGAGAATTATATCAGAGCTGCTCAACCATTGGGCTAAGTCATATTTGCATGGCTAAGATTGTGCACTATTGTGCTGATGATATGGATTCCTTTAATCCCCAGGGCGGCCAGAAGTAAGGTTCCTCTGGCCACAAACAGCCTCACACTTTCATTCCAGTCTGCTGACCAAAGGTTATAATTTTTTGCATGTGCCATGGTATGTGAATCAATTTAAGAGCACTGAGCTGTAGCATGTTGATATAAAAACCCATGAGGTATATCTGCAAGAGAACCACAAGGACATTGAAGGGTCACAATATAGTGTCCAGTGATGAAGTTTTGGAATATAGGTGAGGTTTGGTGGGGTGAGGTCCAGAGCTGACGACCAAGAAAGAACTCTTGAGATGTCTTTGGTGCAAAATAGTGGTTTTATTAAAACCCGGGGACAGGAGCCGTGGACAGGAAGAGCGGTTCCCCTGGGCCTGTGAGGGAGAGGCTGATTATATACCTGGGTGTGGGGAGGGGTTTGGGGAAAGCATCCTCTCTAAGGAATTTTGGAAGCAAAGTTTCCAGGACCTTGAGGGGGCAGCTATTGTTGGGAAAAGTTCACTTACCACCGTCTAATGAAATCTGAGTCATGAAACCCTACAGATCTGTATCCATGGGCCACGTTGCTTGGGGATGATTGCTGACACATATCTTGGAGGGGCAGAGATAAAGGGAATTTCTAAAGGAATTTTTATATGGTAAAGTAGATGTACAGTCTCCTGGGGGTCGGGCTAAGCTTGCCTTCTGCCCTTAGCAAAGTCTGAACATCGAGGCAGTTGAGTCCCTGGAGGAAGGTCCCTCTGCCTATTTCAAGGACCTGTCAATGTGCTACCCCAAGCCCATGCCTTGTCCTCAGCTAATCCTGTGTTCCCCCACCAGCCAGGAGCCTGGACTTGATGACATGCTTCATGAGTTTGAATCCTAGGTCTGTTCTTTACTAGTTGTACAGCATTAGGCAAATTACTTAGCTTCTCTATGTGTCACCTTTCTCATCTACAAGATGGAAATAATAATAAAACCTAGCCTTTGGGATTGAGAAGATTAATTAATACAGCCAGAGTGCTTAGAACATGCCTGATATACAGTAAAGGCAATGGAAGCGTTTACTATTATGATTTTCTTGGTGAAAAATAAGTTCAATTATCATATAATTGATGACCAAATTTATCTGCAACACTTACAGTGCTATCATTAAGATGCATTCATCTCCAATACACCATAAACCAGTATGTTTATATTTATTTGTGTAAAATCTTTAACATTAAGGACTTCCCTTAAAAATCTTATTGTCTCATGACATCATTCTACAAGCAGATATTGCTTATTCTATGGGAGTTTTATAAAAATTCAAAAATTTTTTTTCTTGGACTAAACTTAATGACTTAATGATTAGATACATCGGGGGTGGGGGGGGGGGGAGGACAACAACCCCAAACTGGTGAATTGCAGTAGTTTGTTAACCAGATAATTCACTCAAAAGAATATTTCATTAGCAAAAATCTGAAGAGCAAACAAGACAATGGAGCTTCCATATATCCTAAAGGTAGTCAGGTTGATGGATCAGGACATCTGCTTAGGAAAGGAACATGACAATGGATTCCAGAGCTACCATAAGTCTAACTTGTGGGCCTGAGAATAGATACTGGCTCTACTTAAAAACCCGGGGTATGCCCCTGATATGCAATTTTCCCTCTCATCTAACCATTCTCCAAACCAGCCAACTTTTTTAAGAACTTATTTTTGATAGGTTAGTATAAGGTAGAGGTCTTTGGTGGATCATTTGTGATTCAATTGATTCAAATTGTAACGTTTCATACTTAAAAATAGGCAAAAGGTGATAATTCCAAGATTCTTTTTCGAACTCCAGGTGGCACATGTGTAATCTTGTTGATTTGTGGTTAAAGCCAATAAGGATTTAATGTTTCAATAGCATCTTTCTTTGTGATACCCAAAGAATTGCTGTATGCATTGATATAGTTCAGGGATATGCTGAAGTACATATGCTATTATGTTTGAGGAATACTAAAAAGATGTTTTTTTTCATTCCATACTATCAACTCAATGCTTCAGTTCATTTCAATCCCACATATCTGATAACTACTCCCTCTCTGAAAATTAAGTCTACCCCTTAACTAACATTGTGATCAAGTCATAAATTAATCATGCAGTTTATTCACCCCACTGCTACAGTCATTCCCCGGTAGCAACTTGGATGCCTCAGAGAGTAAGTTGACTATGGAAGTGCACAAAATGGCATCTTAATGACCCGAAAGAGCTAATACACTTCTGTAAGTGCCTGACTAAATATCACAGAGTGACTTGGACACTAGGGAAAGCTAGGCTCATTATTCCACTCTGCTGAGCCAAATCACTTGGGTTCTCTTTATTTGCTGTTGGCCTTTCTCTTTTCCTTTCTCTGCTCATGCATAAAGGATATTGATTTAAATAAAAGATACTGTAAACATGCACTTTGTTAGGGAAATCTGACTATGCAAGTATAATTTCAAAGGTCAGAGTTCTAGCAATGCTTGATTTACATTAATTTGTGCTTGAGGAAATGCCTACTTGACTAAATTAAAAAAAAGAATTTGATTCACATATTGCTCTGTGCTCTTCTATCATGTTCTCCCAGAGCTGATCAAAGTGGAAAATCATATTTACTAGAAAACCTCATACTTGGAATCACCTAATGTAGTACAACAGATCAAATCTCTAGGAAAAAAAATATATAGCCTGCATTTAGGTCTAAAAGAATTTGCACCTCCATCCTAAGATGTTTTGCCATAGTGAAGTAGTTTTACATTTAAAGATTATTTAACAGTTGTTTCTAGAACACTTTTTTAATTACGTAAGGAACTTTTACTGACATGGAAAAATTGACATTTTTAAAAAGAGATGATTATATGCTTTGTATATTGTAAAGACTGTGAATAACTTAACCATGATTATTCTATTTTTTAAAAATCTTACTTTAGATGCCCTTATTTTTGCCCATAAATTCACTTTTCAGTGCTGATTTGCTTACATTAAAATGTACTTCTATTATAAGGTTAATAAACATTTTCAGTGTTTTTCCTCCAATGTACTTTCAAAATGTTTGCCATTTGTTACTTTTATTATTCTGTAGAGTGAAAAGATAAAGATTTATTAAAACTTTGTACTTAATGACCAAATGCAAGGGACATTAATGTCATTAGCAGAAAATCCCTTAATTATGTAGTATCATGTTGTTTTTTTTAACTTGGTGTTTGTGGGTTTACCAGACAAATGTATTTCTAATTTCCAGGTATATCTTACTAGCTAAACTGTAAAATGGAGATAATAATTACTATCTTTTCAATTGTTGAGAAAATTACTGATAATAAAAGTGACCATTTAGGAATGTTGATTTATCATGTTGATTCTCCTTGCAATATGTTAAGCACCACATTGTTCCATTTCATCCTTACAACAAACCTTTAAGGTAGGTAGCAAGATTGTTGTATGTATCAATGAAAAACTGAAGTTAAGAGAAGTTAAGCAATCAAGATCACATACCTATCAAATTGCAGAAACAGGATTGGAATTTTGGCAGTCTGACTCACCAAAAAAGGCCTCAAACAAATAGAAAACAAAAACAACAAAAACTCAGCCACTGAATTGTTGTTTATAACTATAGATAATATTTTTAAAGGATATAGACTATTGCCTGGAATCTGACAGGAGCTCAGTAATTGATTGCAATAATTAAATATCATAATTGCTTTGATATTCAATAAAAGGCATCCAAGTGATCAGAATTCAAAATGAATTCTGGAATTAATAAGTTCTTACTTGCCTTGGTCATTGAAATTCTAGACCTACCATTGGCTTAATCTATTGTTACATTAAGTATCTTTGGTGGGATGTATTTTCCTGTGTTTGGATTCTGACGTTAAACCCCAAATTTCACATACAGCCTACAGAATCAATTCTATTTCTGTTTTAGGTGTATTTGGATCATTTACCATTCTATGCCCATAAGATTTCCTTAGATTTCCTGTGCCTAGTTCATGAAACCTTTCATTCATTTGAATTATTCCCCAAACCCCAATTTACATCTCTACATCTCTGTTGCTTTTTTCATTGACTCCATACTCATTTTCCCCCATAAAACTCTTACAGTACAGAACATACATTTTTTTATGCCCCTAAACATATTACTTTACTATTTGCCTCAGTCTCCACATGTTGCTAAAATCCTCAATAACATTTCCCAAGAGGAGAGTCTTAGAGTCCAGATAGTTCATATAAAAGTATCTGGCACATTCTTAATCATTAGGTATTTGTAGCAACTTTGTTTCCAAGGTGAGCACAGCCCTTTGTTGTCTCATGGTGTGGGTGACTTTTTCTTTAAAAATGCCCAGAGTATTGTGTATAGATAAGGAATCATGATGAGGTTTTGTAAACTTGAAGTGTACTTGGTATTTTCAAGTGAATGAAAGTGATTCTATCCTAGAGATAGGCTTGGTCATCCTTGTAAGAGTGATATGAAAAGTTACTGCTAGTTCTGGTGCTTTTTAAGTTATTATGTATTGAATTTTGGGGAGGAATAGAAGGCTGGGAACAAAGATCAAAAGACTATTTGTTGAATATTTACAGTGGCATTGTACTTTCGGTACCTATTATACACCAAAATCTCATTCATTGAAACACACAAATGGTTAAGAAACATATTTGGGAAAAAAAATTTTACATGTATGTGTGTGTGTTTAAAATATATATTGTACAGACGCATAATGTATAGATTGTGTGCACATGTATGTGTATACATATACACAACCACAAATTCTAGAGGAATTATATTACTATGTAGACTATACATGATAGAATACATATTATACCTAATTCAGTTGAATTATTCCTTTTATTCTAAACAACTAGGTAATTAGCTATTTTTATTTGGCCTCAATTATGAAACTAATAACTTTAGTTTTCCATTTCCCTTTGGGTTTTTTTTTTGTGTGTGTGTGTGCATCTGTGGACTCAATTTGTGTAATGCAATGAAACCTTATCATAAAGAGTTTTGCTATACCATCTTTTCAGTTACATCAGTGCAACAGAATGTACTTTGAATGTTCATTACAATGCCAAGTAGTTCTCCCTCACAAGTGAGAACCTGAAAAATGGATCCAGGTCCTTCAGCATCACATATATTTATTAATTAATTATATTGAACATTTGGGTTCAGCTTTCTCATTTTCTCCATTTTTTTAAAGTATAGCGAGGACCCAGTCAAACAGAATCATCAAAATCTAGAGTTGTGGTGAATCCTTTAGGTCATGAAGTCCAGATTCTTCATTTTATGTAGTATTTTTAAATGAGGTTTGTGTGTTTTTGTATTTTTTTCATAAATAAAAATTAAACCACAGTGTTGGATTTTTTTCCCAACATTCAGAATTTTCTGTGACATTTTAATGAGAAAGGAAAAAAATACCTATTACCTGGTTTTCAGGTTCCTCTCTAAAAGTTTATAACAGCATCATTTCCTAGAAAAGTATCTCCTAAAATGGCCTGAGGTAACCTCTACGGGATGATGGTTTATAAATACATTTGAGTCAGATCAGTGGTAATTAGTGACACATGAGTGAAGAACCATATTTTACGTTCATGGATACTGAGTTTAGTGAATGATGTTTTGCTTTATAAGAGTCTGTTGGGGGCTATTATGAATAATAATGAGGAAAGAACATGTATTTGCATCTTTAGTGAATGTCCTGAGGCGGTGAGGCCTCGAGGACCCTCATGTCAGGGTTCCACTGCCTGAGTGACATCCCAGACTCTCCTCCCCAGCAGAGCAAAGCTGCAATCAGCATGTTGCTGCAAGGATCATTACCTTTTTGACACCACTTTCATTGCTTCTTTCATCCTAAATTTCTCTGAGAATGAGTTTTATTCATCCTATAACTATAATACATCTAGTTTTGACACTTTTTATCAGTAATTACAAAAGAATCAGTAGACTGGAATTTGGAGTAATTCAGATATTGTCTAATTCAACTATGACTTTTGCTTTTGTGGAGCCACTGAAATGAAATATGACAAGCAAACGTTCCTGCTTTGTGCAGTGAGGATCAGAGAAAAAGTATCTGGTCAAAATCCCCTCATTAGGCATAACCTTTCGACACCCTTCCTAAACCAATACAATTTCTATCTTTCTCTAGTTCCTTTCCTGGTATTTGGTTCGAGCACACATCGTTTTCTAACATTATAATATTTATTAATTCACTCCCCATCTCTCCAGTGGAATGTAAGCTTTATAAGAAAAGCATTTTGTCCATTTTATTCACCTTTATATCTTTAGTATTGCAACACTGTCTGTACTTTTTTATTGGATGAATGACAGAATCATAAAAACTTTTTATTTTATTACATTTGTTTTTATTTAAGTTCAATTTGCCGACATATACTATAACACCCAGTGCTCAACCCATCAAGTGCCCCCTCAGTGCCCGTCACCCAGTCATCCAACCCCCTGCCCATCTCCCCTTCCACAACCCTTTGTGTGTTTCCCAGAGTTAGGAGTCTCTCATGGTTTGTCTCCTTCTCTAACTTTTCCCATTCAGCTCCCCTTCTTTCCCTTATAATTAATCCCTTTCACTATTTCTTATATTCCCTATAAGTGAAAGCATATGATGATTGTCTTCTCTGATTGACTTACTTCACTCAGCATAATACCCTCCAGTTTCATCCATGTTGAAGCAAATGGTGGGTATTTGTCCTTTCTGATGGCTGAGGAATATTCCATTGTATACATAGACCACATCTTCTTTATCCATTCATCTGTCGATGGACACCGAGGCTCCTTCCAGTTTGGCTATTGTGGACATTGCTGCTAGAAACATCGGGGTGCAGGTGTCCCGGCGTTTCACTGCATCTGTATCTTTGGGGTAAATCCCCAGCAGTGCAATTGCTGGGTCGTAGGGCAGGTCTATTTTTAACTCTTTGAGGAACCTCCACACAGTTTTCTAGAGTGGCTGCACCAGTTCACATTCCCACCAACAGTGCAAGAGGGTTCCCCTTTCTCCACATCCTCTCCAACATTTGTTATTTCCTGCCTTGTTAATTTTCCCCATTCTCATTGGTGTGAGGTGGGATCTCACTGTGGCTTTGATTTGTATTTCCCTGATGGCCAGTGATGTGGAGCATTTTCTCATGTGCTTGCTGGCCATGTCTATGTCTTCCTCTGTGAGATTTCTGTTAGTGTCTTCTGCCCATTTCATGATTGGATTTTT
The DNA here is from genome assembly GCF_003254725.2 of Canis lupus dingo. Classification (NCBI taxonomy): domain Eukaryota; kingdom Metazoa; phylum Chordata; class Mammalia; order Carnivora; family Canidae; genus Canis; species Canis lupus. The sequence continues at coordinate 23,773,560 of NC_064245.1, read as the reverse complement.
TGTTTCTTGGGTGTTGGGTTTGATAAGTTCTTTATAGATCTTGGACCCTAGCCCTTTATCTGATACATTTGCAAATATCTTCTCCTATTCTGTAGGTTGCCTTTGAGTTTTGTTGATTGTCCCCTTCACTGTGCAGAAGCTTTTTATCTTCATTAAGTCCCAAGAGTTCATTTTTGCTTTTGTTTCCCTTGCCTTCATAGATGTGTCTTGCAAGAAGTTGCTGTGGCCAAGTTCTAAAAGGGTATTGCCTATGTTTTCCTCTAGAATTTTGATGGATTGTCTCACATTTAGATCTTTCAACCGTTTTGAGTGTATCTTTGTGTCTGGTATAAGAGAATGGTCTCATTTCATTCTTCTGCACGTGGCTGTCCAATTTTCCCAGCACCGTTTATTGAAGAGACTGCCCTTTTTCCAGTGGATAGTCTTTCCTGCTTTGTTGAATATTAGTTGACCATAGAGTTGAGGGCCCATTTCTGAGATCTCTAGTCTGTTCCATTGATCTATGTGTCTGTTTTTGTGCCAGTACCACACTGTCTTGACGATCACAGCTTTGTAGTACAACCTGAAATCCAGCATTGTGATGCCCCCAGTTTTGGTTTTCTTTTTCAGTATTCCCCTGGCTATTTGGGGTCTTTCTGATTCCATACAAATCTTAAGATTACTTGTTCCAATTCTCTGAAGGAAGTCCATGGTATTTTGATAGGGATTGCATTAAATGTGTAAATTGCCCTGGGTAGCACTGACATTTTCATGATATTAATTCTTCTAATCCATGAGCATGGAATATTTTTCCATCTCTTTGTGTCTTCCTCAATTTCTTTCAGAAGTGTTCTGTAGTTTTTAGGGTATAGATCCTTTACCTCTTTGGTTAGGGTTATTCCTAGGTATTTTATGCTTTTGGGTGCAATTATAATTGGGATTGACTCCTTAATTTCTATTTCTTCAGTCTCACTGTTAGTGTATAGAAATGCCACTGATTCCTGGACACTGATTTTGTATCCTGCCACATTGCCAAATTGCTGTATGAACTCTAGCAATATTGGGGTGGAGTCTTTGGGTTTTCTATGTAGAGTATCATGTCATCTGCAAAGAGGGAGAGTTTGACTTCTTCTTTGCCAATGTGAAAGCCATTTATTTATTTATTTATTTAGCCTGATTGCTGAGGCTAGGATTTCTAGTACTATGTTGAATAGCAGTGGTGGGAGTGGACATCCCTGTCGTGTTCCTGATCTTAGGGGAAAGGCTCCCAGTGTTTCCCCATTGAGAATGATATTGGCTGTGGGCTTTCCCTACATAGATGGCTTTTAAGATGGTGAGGAATGTTCCCTCTATCCCTACACTCCGAAGAGTTTTGATCAGGAATGGATGCTGTATTTTGTCAAATGCTTTCTCTGCAGCTACTGAGAGGATCATATGGTTCTTGTTTTTTCCCTTGTTGATATGATCTATCACATTGATTGCTTTACGAGTGTTGAACCAGCCTTGCATCCAGGGGATAAATCCCATTTGGACATGGTGGATCATCTTCTTAACATATTATTTGGATCCTATTTCTTGGTGAGAATTTTGCATCTGTGTTCATCAGGAATATTGTCTATAATTCTCCTTTTGGTGGAGTCTTTGTCTGGATTTAGAATCAAGGTAATGTTGGCCTCATAAAACGAATTTGGAAGTATTCCCTCCCTTTCTATCCATTGAAACAGCTTTAGTAGAATAGGTATTATTTTTTCTTATATGTTGATAGAATTTCCCTTGGAAGCCATCTGGCCCTGGACTTTTGTGTCTTGAGAGGTTTTGTTGACTGCTTCAATTTCCTTACTGGTTAATGGCCTGTTCAGGTTTTCCATTTCTTCCTGTTCCAGTTTTGGTAATTTGTGGTTTTCCAGAAATGCATCAATTTCTTCTACCTTGCCTAATTTGTTGGTATATAGCTGCTCATAATATATTTTTAAAATCGTTTGTATTTCTTTGGTATTGGTCATGATCTCTCCTCTTTCGTTCGTGATTTTATTGAGTCTTTTTTTTTTCTTTTTAATAAGGCTGGCTAATGGTTTATCGATCTTATTAATTCTTTCAAAGAACCAGCTCCTGGTTTTGTTGATCTGTTCTACAGTTCTTCTGGTCTCTATTTCATTGAATTCTGCTTGAATCTTTATATCTTTCTTCTTCTGCTTGGTGTAATTCCTTTAGGTGCAAGGTTAGCTTATGTATTTGATTTTTTTCCAATTTTTTGAGGCATGCTTGTATTGCAATGTATTTCCCTCTTAGGACTGCTTTTGCTGTAACCCAAAGACTTTGAATGGTTGTGTCTTCATTTTCATTAGTTTCCATGAATCTTTTTAATTCTTCTCTAATTTCTTGGTTTACACATTCACCTTTTAGTAGGATGCTCTTTAACTTCCACGTGTTTGAGTTCCTTCCAAATTTCTTCTTGTGATTGAGTTCTAGTTTCAAAGTATTGTGGTCTGAGAATATGCAGGGGACAATCCCAATCTTTTGGTATCGGTTGAGACCTGATTTGTGATCTGGTATGTGGTCTGTTCTGGAGAAAGTTCCATGTGTACTTGAGAAGAATGTGTATTCAGTTGCATTCGGATGGAAAGTTCTGTATATATCTGTGAAATCTATTTAGTCCAGAATATCATTTAAGGCCCTGTGTCTTTGGTGATGTTCTGCTTAGAAGATCTGTCATTTGCAGAAAATGCCATGTTGAAGTCTCCTACTATTAGTGTGTTATCTAAGTATCTCTTTAGTTATTAATTGATTGATATACTCGGCAGCTCTCGCATTAGGGGCATAAATATTCACGATTGTTAGGTCCTCTTGTTGGATAGACCCTTTAAGAATGATATAATGTCCCTCTTCATCTCTTACTACAGTCTTTGTGATAAATTCTAATCTATCTGATATGAGGATGGCTACCCCAGCTTTCTTTTGAGTACCATTTGAATGGTAAATGGTTCTCCAACCTTTCATTTTCAGGCTGGAGGTGTCCTTGGGTCTAAAATGAGTCTCTTGTAGACAGCAAATAGATGGGTCTTGCTTTTTTATACAGTCTGAAACCTTGATGGGAATCATTGGGATCTTGATGGGATCATTAAGCCCATTCATGTTCAGAGTTACCATTGAAAGATATAAATTTAGTGTCATCATAATACCTATTATTCAGTCCCTGTTTTTGTGGATTATTTCTTGGGCTTCCTCTTTCTTTTACAGAGCCCCCCTTAATATTTCTTGCAGAGCTGGTTTGGTGGTTACATATTCTTTCAGTTTCTGCCTATCTGGGAAGCTCTTTATCTCTCCTTCTATTCTGAGAGCCTTGCTGGATAAAGTATTCTTGGCTGCATGTTCTTCTCATTTAGGACCCTGAGTATATCCTGCCAGTCCTTTCTGGCCTGCCAGGTCTCTGTGGAGAGGTCTGCTGTTAATCTAATATTTCACCCCATATAAGTTAGGGATCTCCTGTCTCTCGCTGCTTTAAGGATTTTCTCTTTATCTTTGAAATTTGCAAGTTTCACTATTAAATGTCAAGGTCTTGAACTTTTTTTTAATATATTTTTTTAAGATTTTATTTATTTATTCATGAGAGACACACAGAGAAAGAGAGAGGCAGAGACACAGGCAGAGAGAGAAGCAGGCTCCATGCAGGGAGCCCGACGTGGGACTCCATCCTGGGTCTCCAGGATCACGTCTTGGGCTGAAGGCGGTGCTAAACTGCTGAGCCACCTGGGCTGCCCTGTTGAATGGTTTTTATTGATTTTTTTTTTGGGGGGGGTCCTCTACATCTCTTGGATCTGAATGCCTGTTTCCTTCCCCAGATTTGGGAAGTTCTCAGCTATGATTTGTTCAAATATATTTTGAACATATATTTATGTTCAAAATATAAGTCTCTCTAAGTCTCTTCTGGAATCCCAATTAGACATAGATTCTTCCTTCTGAGGCTATCATTTATTTCCCTAAGCCTTTCCTCATGGGCTCTTAATTGTTTTTTCTTTTTTCCTCAGCTTCCTTCCTTGCCATCAACTTGTCTTCTATGTCACTCACTCTCTCTTCCACCTCATTAACTCTACCAGATAGAGCATCCAGTTTGGATTGCATCTCATTTAATCTATTTTTAATTTTGGCCTGACTAGATCTCAATTCTGCAGTAACGATGTCTCTAGAGTCCTTTATACTTTTTTTCCAGAGCCACCAGTAGCTTTATAATTGTACTTCTGAAATGAATTTCTGACATCGTATTTAAATCCAAATTCTGTAACTGTGGCAGAGAGTACTGTTTCCAGTTCTTTTGCTGTGGATTTTTCCTTCTAGTCATTTTGTCCAGTACAGAGTGGCTGTATGAGCGGGCTGAGTAAAAAATATCAACCAGACTTAAGTAAAATACACCCTTCGTAGAAGTGAAAACTTTTCTCTCTGTAGCATTTTAGCTGTTCTCTCTTTAAATCTCAGGTTGAATTTGGAGGTATTCAGGATGTTTTCAAAGTCATCTAGGTAAGTTCGCGGGACCAAATGAGTTGAGGACCCCTATTCTTCCACTACCTTGCCCCTCCCTCCAGAATCATAAAAAACTTTGATGCTGCTTGTATATATTATGGGTTAACAATTCCAGGACAGTAGATTATATAGCATTTATCTCACACTAATTAAATTCTGATGATGTGCTAGGCAATTAGGGTATGTGAAGATAAGTTAAAACCCTTGCCCCCACAGAATTTAACAACTCATAGAACATTACATTAGTATGATTTTCTGGGCATGGATTTTTATGACTGCATAATTAGAAGGGTTTTCTTTACCTACGGCATTAAGAGGCTGAATTTGAATGTCATGAAACCACCCAATGCAAATCCCAGAATAGAGTTTCTCATATGAGTGAAGCCATTATTTATATCGGCCATTAACTAATGCAAACATGTTAGCAAAGGGTGGTAATTCATTAATGCAGTAATACTTATGATAACTTTTTTCATTAAAGATATCGATTGAACCTACTATGCGCTTGCTAGGTATATCTATATCTATTTTTGCAAATTACCTGGAAGAGGCACAGGAAAAGATCATATTTGTGGAAAGTGAAGGCTAAGGACTCAGGAGACTAGATGGAGTAGAAGGTTTTTCCAGGAGTCTTACCATGGAGGAAGACCTAGAGTAAGCTGGGAACATGAGAGACCAGAGTACCTAGTAGGTAGGCATTAAAGGGAAAAGAAAATCAGATATAGAAGCAGGAGGGGTCTGCCAACAAACAATGTTTATAATTTGGGACTTTCCATGAACTTTAAGGTAGAGTCAGATATCAGAAATTATTTAGGTCAGCCCTTCATGTTAGAGATGAAGAAAATGAAGAAATGATGATTTGTGTATGGTCAGTTGCTAGAACACTGAGTATTTGCCTACTATGGTTTTATGACCATTCCACATGTATTTTCTCCTTTTGGTAGCAAGCCTTGAGCTTGGTTTAGGCCTCTGCCTTCCTTTCATCCCTGACTCTTGTAGCATAGTGAACCTATTTCACAAATCCTAAGAATGGACTATGAGACATCAGCCTAATCCAACCAGAACAAGCCGTTTCCCTGGACACACTGATGGTCTCAGCATGACACAAGTATAGGACTCGAGTGACACACTGTACTTCCAGTTGTTTCCCACTCCCAGTGTTCTTCATTTCTAGTTTGACTCCAATATGAAAGGATGAGAGACCGAAGTGGCTTCAGTGATCTTGCTACAGCCAGGTAGAGCCTGTCTGAGACTAGAGGCCAGGCAGAGGACTTGGAGCCCAGTGGGGAGGGAAGGTTCAGGGCCTGGCATCATGGTCAGAATCTCTGCAAGGAGCAGTGCCTGAAAAGCAACAATGTCTCCTCCTGGACTTCCCCATTTCCTTGGTCACTGAGGTCCTTTTTTTCTGTTTTGTTTTGCTTATACAGGTTCAATAAAAAGAATATGAAAAAAATGAGAGCCTAAGAAACTCATTGTGTAAATAAAGGTCACAAAATTGAAAAAAGACCAGTATAAGCTTTTAAAAGTAAAATCTGCAAAGGGAAGAATAAGTTCAATTTTTCTGATCCCAAATTTAAAACCACCTATTTTTTTTTTTAAACCACCTATTTTTAACTTACCGTTTAGTTAGCAATGACTCTATGTCAGACAGACTCTATGTCAGTCTGTCTTTGTAGGGTAAGCATCCTGATATGCTGGTAGATTCTCATTCAGTTTTTACTTGTTTGGTGTTTAAATGTGTTTCTTGTACTCTGACTTAAGGACAGTCACATAGCTGAATGTGACTGTCTAGTACAATTTGGTCCAACTAGTTTTAGTTCTAATGATGAGACCATGATTAAATCAGGATAGCATAGAAGTTAACAGTACCAAGTGTGGAGGAGGCAACAAGTTGCTCAAGCCCATATTCTAATGCTGGGGCCTTCGGTAGTTTCTTGAAACTCTCTTCATCCCAGTTCTTTTGGACACAAAATGGAAGTAATAGTTATGCTTGTCTCCTGACATCATTGTGAGGATTAAGATTATATGCCTATAGCACCTAACAGAGCTCAGCACATACTCAACACTCTGACACGTCTTATGGAGATTCATGTTACATTAACAATTGCTGAGCACAGGTCTGACATAGAGTCATTGCTAACTAAATGGTAAGTTAAAAATAGGTGGTTTTAAATCTGGGATCAGAAAAATTGAACTTATTCTTCCCTTTGCAGATTTTACTTTTAAAATCTTATTCTGGACTTTTTTTCAATTTTGTGACCTTTATTTACACAATGAGTTTCTTAGACTCTCATTTTTTTCCATATTCTTCTCAAAAGGCCTTTTTGGGATTTCATTTCCATCCCTCATTTCCTTGTGCATGGTCAAATTATTTAATGGACAACCTGCCTGCTGATAAAACATGCTCAGAGAAACTGCATCTGATCTGTTTATTTTTGTTTCTAACTGGTTCTTGTATAATATCTAAAGATGCTTCTCACAAGCTTCATTTTCAGAGATCCCCATCATATTTTGACTTAATAAATACTATTTTATGCTTCTCAAGTATATGTTATGTAGAAAAATACATTTTCTGTGTTTTTAATTATCTTCTTCACAAGGATAAAACTCCTTTTGTACTGGTAGAACAATTATCTCTCTCTCTCTCTTTTTTTTTTGTATTTAAAGTTTATCCTTATTTTTAGCAATTACACTACTCAGGGGGTGGGAATTCTCTGATTATATGCTAACTCCCTCTCATCACTTGGTGTTAGCATGTACCAGAAGCATAATTTTAAATTAGAATGGACCACACATTGAAGAGAATGGGATAACACAGGCAGTGAGAATTTAGTAAGTATAGTAATAGGACTCTCCCCATCTTCTCCTTACCAGTGATTAATGAGAATATGTGTCTCTAAGGTCATTTCAAGGCCAGATTTCTCAATTACCTTTCTTTTGTTCTATCTAATAAAAATTTTTGTGTATAACTAATACTTTTATTTTATATTTCAACAAAATTCCAGTCATGTAGAATCATTTTGAAAAAGATAGTTTTATTATTCTGCTGTACTTAAGGATCTGAGCTCATAGGATCCTAATCAAAAACTTCCCATTGACTAATAATACAAGAATAGTTTTCCGAGCATGAGAAAACCAAGGGGCCTGGCTGTACTTCTAACAACCAGTGTATACGTAGTGGGCCCCCGGGGTAAAAGTCCGTTAAATATTTTTGTCAATGCTACATAAAAAATATGGAGACACAGAATGTTTCTCTGAATGAATGTGACCTGGTAGCTTGCATGATAGATTTCCATGAATTTAGGGCAATCTAGTTTGGGAATTAAGATGGTGACACACATAGTTGTATAGTTTTATTTTTTAGTCTATCTTTCATTAGCATGAATGGAGTGTCTGAGAGAAGAGTGTACACTTAAATAGTCTGGTTTCTTCCCACAGCATCAAGTTATTTCTCTTCCCTTGTTTCCCTTGTTTCTATAAAATGGAGCAAGTTTTCAGTTCTTGGCCACAAAAAATAAAATCCATTCTAGCTAGTTTAAACTGAAGGGATTATTATGGCCCACCTAGTCATTGGCAGACCCAGTGAAACAGTCACTGGGCATTTTCAGGAATAAACTGCCAAACTGTACACACAGCAGAGCTGGACTATAAAAAGAAAAGGTGACTGACTCTTCAAGAACCCACTGAATCAAGAAGCTACTGATACAACTGTCTACTCCAGTCCCATGTACCCTCTGAAGTATCTGCACCAAAAAATTACACGCCATCTACCCTACTCCTCCCCTTCTGTGAAACACAGCAAAGACTCAGAATCTCATGGGAAGTGACTGACAGAACCTAAATTGGCTGGAATTTCAGCTGCACAAGAATCTGAGAAATCCCACCTATAGATGGCAAGCAACCGCAGACAGGAAGGCTGGCGAGAAGAAGGTGGGATAATTGCCTCGCGAGCCAGCCTCATCAGCTGCCACGTGGGCCTGGAGGTGCACATGTTTTAATAATTGAAGAATCTAGTGCATGACATCCTTAAGAGCAGACAATTCGGATTAAATTCCTGAAACGTTTGGGTTGTAAATATCTGATATTTTGGCAGAGATGCAGAGAGAAAGATGGGAAGGAACAGGAGAGGATTAACAAACCAAGGCCCTAGGATCAGATAGATTGATTTAGTGAGATCTTTAGTTTCTCTTCTTTCTTTGTACCCTGCAGAGAGGCTGAAGCTGCTTCAGCCAGTTGGTTGAACAACTGAAAACAAGACAGCATTTAAAAAGAGAAGTCATTTAACAAGCAGAAGTAAGACTAAATATTTTCATTATAATGAATGTAAATGGGAGATTAGACTGGAAAAAAAATCCAAATGACAAACGGAAAACAAAGAAACACAAAAGGATTAAGTATTAAAGCAGTTACAAAAGCATAGAATGTGGGTTTGAAAAGCATACTGCAGGAGTCCACTTATATACATGGATTTTTTGTTTTAATACAGTACTGTAAATATATTTTCTCTTCCTCATAGTTTTTGTAGCTTTTTTCTGTAGCTTACTTAAAGAATATACTATATAACACATAGAAAAAAAAAAAAAGATTACAGGTACCGCCTGTCTAGGACTGGAACCAAGTCAGAGGACCTGGAGTCCAAGCGAGGGGAAGGCTCAGGGTCTGGGCGGTTGCTTACATAAAGCATCTCCTTGCCTTCCCTCTTTCAACCTCTCAGCAGAGGACAGACACGACTTCTCTCCCTAGGCAAGACAGGTAGCTGTTGTCTGAGGAGGAGTTTTCTCTGCGGCCTTCCATTTCCTATCCGACTAGCATTAAATGTACCATTAAGTACATCGACATCCTCCTACCACCACCACCATGTAAGAAGAAGGTTAAACTTGTTCCTTACCAGAGGTGTGCACTTCATGCATTTGCAGCTTCCTGTGTGATGCTTGGCGCTCCCGCCAGCACTGTCGGTCCGCGGAAGGCTCACACACTGGTGGGATTTAACATCGGTTCAACTGCGGGGACAGAAATCTGAGCTTTCAGCAAGCGTCTGTCTTGCATCTCAATTCCCCAGCTCTGCTGAATTAGTTGCTTCTTTCTTCTCCTCAAGTGGCAGCATCTGGACAGAGTCTTCAAGATGAGAAACATCTGTTCTCATCCTGGAATTTTTTTTTTTTTCACTTTCTCCCTAAAACTCCAACCTAAACTCTAGCGCCTAGCTGAGCCAAGAAGCAAGCTCTGTGTGTCTGAGTGACAAATCGAGGTGCAAGTACCCCCTTTCTGAGCAGATTTGCATCATTGCTCCTGGTGAGGAGGCACACAGGGCTTATTGTCTGTGGCTCTTTAAGGTTGATTCCTTGCATACAGGGCTGTATCTTTTATTGATTGATTGATTGATTGATTGATTGATTGATTGATTGATTGATTGATTTATGATAGACATAGAGACAGAGAGAGAGGCAGAGACACAGGCAGAGGGAGAAGCAGGCTCCATGCAGGGAGCCCGACATGGGACTCGATCCCGGGACTCCAGGATCACATCCTGGGCCAAAGGCAGGCACCAAACCGCTGAGCCACCCAGGGATCCCCTCTTTTTTTTAATTTTAAATTTTAATTCCAGTTAGTTAACCTACGGTGTAATACTAGTTTCAGGTGTACAACCTAGTGATTCAACACTTTTATACAACACCTGGTGCTCATCACAGCAAATGCCTTCCTTTTTTAAAAAAAAAGATTTTATTTATTCATGACAGAGAGAAAGGCAGAGACACAGGCAGAGAGAGAAACAGGCTCCATGCAGGGAGTCTGATGTGGGACTGGATCCTGGGACTCCAGGATCACACCCCAGGCCTAAGGCGGCGCTAAACCGCTGAGCCACCGGGGCTGCCCAGCAAGTGCCTTCCTTAATCCCCATCACCTATTGCATCCATCCCTCTGCTCACTGCCCCTCTGCTAACTATCATTTTGCTCTCTATAGTTACGAGGCTCTTCCTTGGTTTGTCTCTCCTTTTTTTATCTCTCTTTTTTCATTTGTTTTGTTAAATGCCACGTATAAGTGAAATTATATGGTATTTGTCTTTCTCTGACTTATTTCTCTTAGCATAATTCTCTAGCTCCATTTGTTGTTGCAAATGGCAAGATTTATTCTTGGGGTTTTTTTGGGGGGGGCTGCATACCACTCCATTGTATGTGTATACCTCTTCTTTATTCGTCAGCCAATGGACACGGGCTGTTCTTATAATGTGGCTATTGTAGATAATGCTGCTATAGATATCGGGGTACATGTATCCCTTTGAATTAGTATTTTTGTATCTTTGGGTAAATACCTGGTAGTGCAATTGCTGAATCATGGGGTAAGTTCTATTTTTGCTTTTTGAGGAACTGTTTTCCAGAGTGACTGCGCCAGTTTGCATTCCCACCAACAGTGTAAGTCGGTTCCCCATTCTCTGCATTCTTCCCAATACCTGTTGTGTCCTGTGTTGTTGACGTTAGCCAGTCTGAGTAAGGTGGTATCTCATTGTAGTTTTGGTTTGTATTTCCTTCGTGAGGAGTGATGGTGAGCATCTTACGTGTTTGTTGTCACTCTGTATGTCTTCTTCTTTGGAAAAATGTCTACTCAAGTCTTTTGCCCTTTTTAAAATTACATCATTTGTTTTTTGAGTGTTGAGTTTTTGAAGTTCTTTATATATTTTGGATACTAACTCTTTATTGGATATGTCATTTGCAAATGTCTTTTCCCATTCTGTGGGTTGCCTTTTAGTTTGTTGATTGTTTCCTTTGCTGTGCAGAGGCTTTTTATTTTGATTAAGTCTCTGTAGTTATTTTTGCTTTTGTTTCCCTTGCCTCAGCAGATATATCTAGTAAGAAGTTGCTATGGCTAATGTCAAAGACATTACTACTGGGTGTTTGAAAAAGCAGGAATGAATATCCAATGGGAAAAAGAGAGTCTCTACAACAAAAGGTGTTGGGAAAACTGGACAACAACATGCAAAATGAAACTGGACCATTTTCTTATACAAAATAAATTCATACACAAAATAAATTCAAAATGAATTAAAAACCTACATGTGAGACTCAAAAGCATAAAAATCCTAGAGGAGAATGCAGGGATGCATCTTGAAATGACTCTGAGTTCTTATTGAACTTCCTTTTGATGCTCTTTTGATTCTAATTATCCTTAAGTATGAGAAACTGAGAAATTATGAGCAAGATTGGGAAAGCCACCCACTTGCCTCTCCCAACACATGCAGTTATTGTGAAACAGATTTTTAGGCTTCATTGGAATGTTTGGAAGAAGTATTTTTAAAAAATTACCTAGAAGCCCTTAGAAGAGGGCTTCCATGCATTTTTGTCTCTCTTAAACACACACACACACACACACACACACACACACAATAGAGGAAACCTAAGTCAATTATTATTTCAAAAATTCTGAACTCCTCTGTGATTTTTTTTTTATGAGATACCAGGCATTATCAAAGGTTTACAAAATAGGCTGTCCCTCACCCACACAGATGCCCTTGTCCTTTTAAGCAGTTCAGCACAGTTGCATGGGTGAGTCAATCCTATTAATGTCTGCTATTTGGTAGAAAGTAAATGGTCATTTGAGTCTAGTAAAGGACAATAGTTATCTTCTAACAGGAATGGGCAATATTAAATGTTGGCTTTAATTGCTGGAAGTGTCAACTGTATGTCAATTGGATAAATGCTTTTCCTAGTGAAAGGAAAATTTAGATGGTTAGAAATGTTTTGTTTTTCAGACTCATAGTCTTCAAGTTAATAAATTTAAATTCAATAAATATATTTGACATGAATGTAATGCTGAAACTATTTTCTAATGCCTCACTATCAACCTTAATGCCAAATATTTATTAATATATATTAATTAAAATGTTTTGCAAAAATAACTTTTTGTCTACTAGGGTTAAACAAATTTCCTTTGAAATAGCCTTTGTAGAGGGAGGTTGGAAGTTTAATTTATGACATTGGATGCCACCAATGTAGTACAAAACCTACAGATTTTGAAATCTTGAATCCTGTTCACTTGTTATTTGGATAAATTTGGGCAAACATTCTGCATCTGTCTTCTCATCAGTTATATAAGGATAATTATACTGAAATTAAAAATGTATCAACGATACAAACATAGTGACCAAAGGGGCAACAGCACCCCAATGTTTATAGCAGCAATGTCCACAATAGTCAAACTGTGGAAAGAGCCCAGATGTCTAATATATATATATATAATATATATATGCTATTTATACATATAAATATATGCTATTTATATATATTACTGAACCATCAAATATATGTGGAATATTACTTGGCCATCAAAAGAATGGAATCTTGCCATTTCCAATGACATTGATGGAACTAGACGGTATTATGCTAAAGAAAATAAGTCATCAGAGAACAACAACAAATACCATATGATTTCACTCATATGTGGAATTTAAGAAACATAACAGATGAACATAGGGGAAGGGAAGGAAAAATAAAAGAAGATAAACACAGAGAAGGAGGCAAACCATAAGAGACTCTTAACTCTAGAAACAAGAGGGTTGCTGGAGGGGAGGTAAGGAGGGGATGGGGTAACTTGGGGATGAGCATTGAGAGTACTTGAAGTAATGAGCACTGGGTGTCATATGCAACTGATGAATCACTAAATTCTATCTCTAAAACTAATAATATGGTATACATTAACTAAATTGAATTTAAATAAAGAATTTTTAAAAAAGAAAAGATGTATTGGGAGATCAAATCCAGTCACTGATTTACTCAATAGCAATTCACTGGGCACTTACTCTTTGCTAGGTCCTAAACTACTAGTCTGAAACAAGATTTGTTACTGCCATTTAGTGTGGGCGACCACGAACTAGCTGGAGTAATTGAACCAAACCAGGCCCGGACTTGCGTCCCTCATTCACTCAAAAGGCTCAGAAGCCTAAAGGGTGAATAGTTGGTAGACTCTTGAGAAAGGGCTTGAGCAATGGTTCTCAAGGCTCGCTTGTATGTGATCATCCACATAACACAATAGATACAACTTATTCTGATCTGGTCATAAATGTAAATATGGGTCTGTCTGTCCTTGCTGGTCTGTTTACCATACCTAATATTCCTTTGAAGTATGCACATCTGGAGCAACAAGCTTATCTATTTACCAAGGTCTTCTGGCACCCATGAGTCTGTCTTGCATGCTGAGAAAGGGGAACTTTGGAGGGTTTCACAAACCTCGCTAAAAATAAACACCTTCTTGGCTTTGTTTTGCTCATGCTATAAAATGTTGTAGAACCTTGAATAAAGCTGGCACTGCTTGGACATCATCTACTGTGTCCCTCCTGTCCCCATCTCTTTACTTTTCTTTTATTTTCCTCATCCCCTTATCCTCAGGACCCTGATCGTGTTGCCACAGCACGCGCAATATTTAGAAGCTATAATCAAGCACGAAAAACCATTTTGGAAGTATGGAAGATAAACAAAGACTTGTAGTTACTGTTAAAAAATATAAAGATGGAGGGACACCTGGATGGCTCAGTGGTTGAGTGTCTACCTTTGGTTCAGGGTGTGATCCCTGGGTCCTGGGATTGAGTCCCACATCAGGCTCCCCTATGCCTATGTCTCTGCCTTTCTCTGTGTCTCTCATGAATAAATAAATAAAATATTTTTTTAAAATGTAAATATGGAGTAACTAGTTTATCTTTGAGATAAAATATTCAATGTTCTGATCTTGGTCTCTTAGTCTTAGAAATATCTTAAATAGCAACTTCTCAATATTAGATCAGTTAAGACAGTGCATTCTTTCAGAGTATCTCCACCTCTCACTCTATCATTAATAATTATAATAATTATATCTTTCTAATCCCAACTCTTTTGTGTGACAAAAGCAAAACCTTTGTCATCTCACCCAGAACTAATTTCCAACAAGACAACTCAGTAGTTTTGTTATACCTGATTCAGCTTTTGTAGTGCCTGGAACATATACAAATTTGGGAGCCCTTTAAGAAAATGAGTCTAGGGCACCTGGGTGGCTCAGTGGTTGAGCCTGAGTCTGCCTTTGGCTTAGGTCATGATTCTGGGATCGAGTCCCGGATCAGGCTTCCCTCAGGGAGCCTGCTTCTCCCTCTGCCTGTGTTTCTGTCATTCTCTCTGTGTCTCTCATGAATAAATAAATAAAATCTTTTTAAAAATTAGTCTAATATCAAAAATACAGAACTAGGTTCATGTAGAATATGTAGATTTAGAATGAAATAAATCAAATTAAAATATTAAAAAGTGTAGCCATCAGACACCACAAACATCACAAAATTTAAAAGCAATGCTTTATTAATTAATTTCCTCTAAGGAGTTTTCCCTCTACAGTTTTGGCTGACTACCCTTTGATCACCTTTCCATATGACAATAGTTTTTTAATATCACTTTCTCTAGAGACAGTAGAGTTCAGACTTGTCAAACCTGTTTGATTGAAAACTGCTTCTCTTAATTTAGAAATGTTTCTTTCAGCCTCATAGCTTTCTACTGATAATGTCATATACACTTAAAAAATTTCTATCAAATTTGAGAAACTTCTATCTTTCAAAATGTCTTTGAAATGTGAATTATACAATTAGGAAGAATTTCGGCAGACTGGTCCACTTCAAACCTCTTTTTTCTTCTACTGTGGGAAGTAGATCTTCCAGGGATTAGAATAGAAATTCATATCCTGATTTAACTTCTGGGCCAACATCTACATGGCATGGAGCTGGATGAGTTGGTATAACTGCTGGTCAAAGTGTTCCTGAAATTCATTCCTATACTGGATGGCCAGCAACAGCTTAACTGTACATGGTAATGACTGGAACTACATAACATATCTCATTAAAGCCAGCCTAAACATAACTTCAACTCAACCTCCCTGTAACTATACCTCCCAAATCCTCATGATCTTTCCCACATGAAAGAAAGTGAAGCAAAGTAGAAGAGTAGAAAAAGACAATCATATGTAAAGTATCTTATGTTCTTAAATATTAAAAAATAACAAATAACCATGTGAACACAGTGCTAGAATTCCTCCAAGAACTATAGAAGGGGCCTTTGCAAATGAGAAGGGCCAAAGATTATGCTTCATTATTTCATGATTAAGTTGCCTTTGTGCTAAGCATAGGTCTTTCCTTTTAGAGCAGAATATTTATTGGATGGCTGTTATCCTTGAAATAGTATTATAAGACGGTAGTGTTTTAATGTGAGAGAATTAAATGGTTCCATTTCCTTGAATAAGGCCTTTATCTACTTTGAATATTGTCTTTATCAGCTGCTAATTTGTTTTGAACCATTGGCTCTTAATTTATTCATGCAGTTAACCAGCAAATGTCACCTACGTAGTGTGCTAAACTCTACAGATGATGAAAAATATAAGACAATCACTCACTACCTCCCAGGGATTGTGGACAGGTATTTAACAGAGTAGATAATTTGCGCACCAATATTCTTATTTCTTGAAATTCCATCTTTTATCTGATATTTTACAAAATAATGTGGAATAATCTCTGCTTTCTCAAATATCTTACTACTTTTTTCTTTTTTCTTTTTTAAAAAAATCTTATTTTTTAATTCAATTAATTACTATATTGTGTATTATTAGTTGCAGAGGTAGAATTTAGTGATTCTCCAGTTGCATATAACATCCAGTGCTCATTCCATCATGTACCTTCCTTAATGCCCATCATCCAGTTACTCCATCCTCCCTCCCCTCCAGCAACCCTGTTTGTTTCCTAGAGTTAAGAGTCTCTTATAGTTTGTTTCCCTCTCTGATTTTGTTTTATTTTATTTTACCTCTTAGTATTTTTTCTTTCCTAAATATAGGAATATTAGGAATGTTCCCCTAATATTATCTAACATTCTCTACCTGGAAGTGGATATGCTACTTCCTACTACCACTGATTCCAGAGGCTGTCTGTCTCTCCTCCATGTAGCTTTACTTATTTTTTACCTTTAAAAAATATTTTATTTATTTATTCATGAGACAGAGAGAGAGAGAGGTAGAGACACAGGCAGAGGGAGAAGCAGGCTCTCTGCAGGGAGCCTGATGTGGGACTCGATCCTGGACCATGGATCATGTCCTGAGCCAAAGGCAGATGCTCAACCGCTGAGCCACCCAGGTGTCCCTATTTTTTTTTTTTTATTATTTAAATTCCAGTTAGTTAACATACAGTGTAATATTAGTTTCAGGTGGACAATATAGTGGGTCAACATTTCTGTACATCCCCTGGTGCACCATGTAGCTTTATAATTAAACATTTATAGCTATGTTTCTTGGCAGAGACGGATGAATGACACAATCTTTGAACATTGCCAATGGTCTTGAAATGCTGTCTCATCACTGGATATATGGGACAATGGAAGCACTTTATCTCTTTGCATTGTTTTTTTCCTAGGATTGTCCCTATGGTGGATACATTCCTTTTCTTTTCTTTTTTTAAGATTTTTATTTATTTATTCATGAGACACACACACACACACACACACACACACAGACAGAGGCACAAGGATAGGGAGAAGCAGGCTCCATGCAGGGAGCCCAATGCGGACTCGATCCCAGATCTCCAGGTTCACGCCCTGGGCCGAAGGTGGCGCTAAACCACTGAGCCACCCAGCCTGCCCAGATACATTCCTGTTCATATCCATTTTAGGTATAATGGTAACCATTCTGTATCTTCCACATGTGAGTTGGTGGAACAGAGCTGCTGACTGATGAGTCATTGATAATGATAAGTTATCACTGTATTTCATTTCTGAGAACCCAACCCTGAAGAGAGATTATTGTGATTTTGTTAATTTAGTGATTAGTGTAGAATGGTATCATGTTATGTGTGTGGCTTACATTTTCTGGTTCTTTTTTTTTTTAAAGATATTATTTCTTTATCTTAAGTCGGGGGTAGGGGGAGGAGGAGCAGAAGGAGAAGGACAAGCAGACTCCACGCTAAGCGCAGAGCTTGACACAGGGCTTGATTCCTCAACCTTGAGATCATGATCTGAGCTGAAATCAAGAGTCGGAGGCTTAACCGACTGGGCCACCCAGGCACCCTACATTTTCTTGTTCTTAAAGGAGAGTATTTCAATTAAGAATTGTAGTAGTCGCCTGAGAAACTAACAGTATCCTTGAGAGTGCACAGAATCCCTCTACATGAAGAGAATGAGAGGCTTTGGATGAACCTGGGAGGAATCCATGGCATTGGGCATGGTTATCTTCTAATTAATCATGATAGATTAAAAACAGTAGTTTGTGTTCAAGGAAAGCACCAGAACAATTTTCCTAGTTACTCCTTCTTTTAACAATTCTGGCTCTTAGGCAGTTGTTTTATTTGTAATAAAATGGCCCAATAGTGAGTTTTGGAAAGGAATACAGGTGGCTTATAATGAGAGCTCTCCAAAGGGTACCATGAATTAAAGCAATAGTACTGAGGTTTGTAATTTTGAAAACCTCCAATAGCTAACAGGGGAAATGAGGTAAAGTACTCAGATTTGCAAAGGATTCCTATTAAGACCCTGGAAACTGGCAAATTTGTAAACATTCATTGAGCCCCTCCAAAATCAAGCATAACTGTACCACCCTTTCTCAGAAATGCTTTCTTTCTCATTCAGAACTCTTGGCTACACTTTGGTGAAATATTTTATTTTGTAGACACTTACTCCTTATTCAACATACTTTTTCATTGTCCCTAATAATATTCAGGATAACACACTAAAGATTCGGAGATGAGCAAAGAACCGTAGCCCCCGACCTTAAGGAATTAGTCTAGGAAAAGATAAACATGAGAATATGTCTGAGGACCATTGTGCAGCAATCATGTCCATCCAGAGAGGAGGACATCCATAGATATCACTATACAGGAGAGAAATGTAGAGGCTTTATATACTTGTACCACACTAGGATTTTTAAATAGCTTTTCACATTGGGAGAGAGAAAACTTAACCTCTCAGGGAAGTCTGTTGCATTAGATTACATCTCCAAAGTCTAGAGCAACCCAAATCCAGTAAATGGATACCATTTTTTTGCCTTTGCACTTAGAACCTACTTTTATCTCTCACTCTTTTGTGACCCATTTCTCATTCTATAGAATTCAATGCAGAGATCAAATCTCATGGGAAACCCTCCCAGACCACTTTCCCTCTGATTCACAGTATCTTGAACAGGATTTTATTGATGTTTTAATCATATCACATTTAAATCTTATTATTTACTTACTGAAATCGCCAACTAGATACAGGGTTTCCTATGAGTAAGAATGTTTCTGTCTATGGCCTGGCACCATAGCTAACACACTATGCAAATTAGCTGAATTGAGAAGTGTTAGTAATTTTTTAAAAACTTTAAAAAATCATCTTATTTTTAATAAGTATCTGCAGAGAAAAGGAATAGCATTTTAATTAGTTGTCTGTGTATTAGGGTATTAAAGTAGTAATATAGCCAATGTTATAAGATGAGCCTTTAGAAGGGAAGATCCGGGGCATAAGCAGTGGAAAAGCCAGCCCTAACATATGGGCAGAAGAAGTAGGGAAAACATTTGGCATGCAGACGAGCATTTGGTGCAATAAATTGACAAATATTTCTAATTCACCTGGAGGCTGGCCCCAAACTCACAAGATTAATTTTAGGATCAGGAAGTCAGGGAATGAATGTCATGTCACGACTTTTTTTCTCTAAAAATGGTAGACTTGGCCTATTAGAGCTAGAAAATATTTCAAAAGAAACTTTGAGGCATTTTATAACTTAGTTGCTTATATTAGTAATTACATAGAAAATTAGATGAGCATTATTACTCTAATTTGAAAGGCTTTGTCTTTTAATATTTTTCATTTACTTATCCGTCCTGTATGTTTTTTCCTTGAGATGTATCTGTTACTTAAAAAAAAAAAAACACAATTTTTCTACTCACAAAAAAATATCATTCTTGATACTGCATAGTAAATAACTTTATGATGCTATAATTATGGGATAGATATCATTTTATTCTGTAGTTAATTGCACCTTTATTTTGACCTTTTCATGTTTCCTCAGGATATTTTTCTTTATGCATTGTTATTTTAAGGATAACAGTATACCAGTTTATAGAAATTTTTAGGTACAAATGAGAAAACAACAGGAGCAGAAGAAATGTTATGGGGACGAGTTAGTAAGGTGCTTATTTCTATTTTGTATTTAATATCAATCTTGTTACATTTTCTCAGTATATATGCTAATTATTTGTTTCAACATCTGTCCAAACATATCCCCAAATATGGAAGTAGAATTGACACTCTCTAAAATTTGAGTCGGATATACCTAGTGCTTTCATTTTGAATGAGACTAGTAACAACAAATAAAATATGATTATAGGGCAGCCCTGGTGGCCCAGCAGTTTAGTGCCGCCTTCAGCCCAGGGTGTGATCCTGGAGACCCGGGATCAGTCCTGCGTCGGGCTCCCTGCATGGAGCCTGCTTCTCCCTCTGCCTGTGTCTCTGCCTCTCTCTCTCTGTGTGTCTCTCATGAATAAATAAATAAATGAAATCTTTAAAAAAATATATGATTATAGAATAAATATGAAAGAAAAATAGGACTGTGAAGGTTCTACCCACTAGGAGAGCTGGTTAACCTCTGGAATAACATCAAAATGAATAGCTGAAGTTTTTCATGTACATATTTGCTTAGATGATTTGTGTGTGTGTGTGTGTGTGTGTGTGTGTGTGTGTGTGTGTAGATGTATGCATGTAGAAATATGTGTATGTATGCCTGTGATAGTATAAATATAATTATATGCATTAAGAAGTATACATATCATATATATAAACATTGATATATATTATACATAAATATGTTTACATATGACATAGATAAATGATCTATTTTTTAAAATACTATATATTGATATCACTATATTACATATATTTTCTGTATTATATATATTTGTGTATAAATATACATTTAACAACCAAAGAAAAATAAAATATATAAAATTATTTTTATTTAATATATATCTCTATCAAATATGCATATGTGTATATATATACATTTCTAGGAAGTTAATCAGTGGAGTCATTAAACTCTATGTGAGTGGAAACTATTTTTAAGGCTTTAAAATCAAAGCATGCACTTAAGTCTGTATAACACACTTGAACTGCAGTACTTGATTTATCAGTTTAAGTAATCCTGATTGATCTCTCGCTATAAAATGTGAGCCAATTTAAAGCTTTCTCCCACCTTCATTCCACCACTCCATTTCCTGCCTTTTGTTATTGATCTATTTCTACATCTCAAAATTCCTATTGTTATGCTTTGATTTGCCCTTGGAAACACGACCCAAATCAAAAGCTATTTTACATCATATGAGTGTTTTTCTCTTGCTATGAAATATTATTCTCTTCCAGAATGGGTGAACACCTATTGCTTATGGCAAAAACAAGTAAAATTCATGAAACAAAATAAATAAGAATAATCACTTGATAATAACAGGCCATTCCATCCACAAGGCAACAACTTTGTAAAAAACCAGGTTCTTAGGGGCCTCCAGAAACATCAGTGTGACTGACCTATAAAGTATTTATTTAGTCCGTGAATGGCAGCAGGGCCTTTGTGTTCTAAGGGTCGGTTGTCAACCGATATATCTTTAGATCAATACCATTTTGAAGGAGTCACCAAGTTAATTTATCCTTTTGGTGTCTTCTCTATCTAGATTGACAGCTATGCAGACTGCAAAAGAGGAAACCCATGTTTCTTAAGATGAAATAGTTTGTAGGGAATTCTAGGTCACTCTAATTACTATCACTCCAACCTAAACATAATGGCAGGTTGCCTTTTGATTCAGAGTCTGACGGTATAAAGGGATTTGAAAAATGAAACAAGCTTTCAGTCCACTGTTCACAGAAGGTTGAACTGATAGACACATGGGCAGAAGCCAGAGCAAGCTTTGGGGAAAAGTGATAGAAATAAGACATCTTAATTTCCATTTTCCACTAATTATGATTGTCACACTGATTAATCATAGGTTATATCATAAGTATCTCAAAATTTAGGGACAGGTGAAATTAGAATAATGCCTTTGATCAAAAATTGTGTGCTAATGGTTTGAAATGGAACTGATCCTCTTGGACTGTCCCTTGTCACACAGAAGGAAGGTTCCTGCTTGATCCTTGTGAGCCCTGTTCTGTTGGAGCATCTGCTTCCATTGGCTCTGACAGGAGCACTTTCCTAAGGGACTCCCACGCTCCTCTCTTCCCTTCAAATTATTCAGAAATGTTTCCCTCTTTCACTTAGCTACCTGCTTCGGAGCAAAGCTGTGTTCAGTGATTTCTCCAGAGATGAAGCTCAGCTGGCAACTCACCATAGACAACACAGATGTGACAAGAAGTCATCTAAGAATTTAAAACTGTAAACAACAACAACAACAACAAATATATATATGTACTCAAGCCAACTTAAGCAAAGAGGTTACCCATGGAAATATCTTTCCTGGCGCTTCAGAGATCATCTACAAAAGGGGCTTTTTACTATCTCGCAACACAGTGGGTACTTACACCAGGTTTCTTGATAATCCTAGTGATGATGGTTGTAGCTGTGCCTCTTTAAAAGAAAATACAAGGTAGTAATGACAGCTATCTAGCCTTTGAATTGGGTAGCCTGGCAAATTTCTTAGCTGGTTATTCCATGTTCCTTAATATTGGCTGCACATTGAATAACCTGGGGAGGTTTAAAATATTAATGCCTGAATCCCATCATCAGAGATTCTAATTTCCATGGGCTGGGGTGTAGCCTGGGCCTTGGGATTTTTAACACCTCCCAGGCCATAGGTCCCTGCAGGCAAGGCTGCAAATCACCGTCTGGGTGGTATTAGCTGGCCTGTAGGGAGCACCTATTTTGTTAAGCCCTGTGCTAAGTGCATTACATAGGGCATCCTGTGTGCTCAGCAAAAACGACCCTGGAATTGCACTCAGGACCTCCGTTGTCCAGGTGAGGACCTTGCATCCAGGCTGAGGGCAGGTCTCAGAGTCCCAGGGAAAGGACGCGATTCAGGTCTGTCCACAACCCTCCACTGCTCACCATCGCCGGGGGCAGAAGTCGTGACACCGGGTTACATTTTTAAAAATGTTGTAAGGGAATTTCCTCTCTGGGCAGGAGAGTGAGCTGCCTGGAGACAGATGCAACAGCTGTGGGGTGAGGGCCTGGCAACTTGGCTGATGTTGTCAGCGAATGGTTTGGTTGATTCTTGTTTTAGGGAAGCCAGGGGAGCCCTGAAATGGACGAGTGCTGGGGGACCCCGGGATTCTGTGAGATCCACGCCCCAGATCCTTCCAAAGCCAGAGGAAGGATGGTTCTGAATCTTGGAGGAAATAGGCAACACAGACCACCTTGTCACCATGTCCTTTTGCATTCCAGGCTCTGCGCATCATGCTGACCCGGGGGCCCCAGGACTGGAGCCTTTCCCACGCAGTGGAGTTCCTTTCTCTGCCCTCAGGAGCTCATTGTGCCCATCTCTGGCCAGCTCTCCTCTCTGGTCAGTGATACCACGTTGGTAGCTTGCAATTGGCCATCGTGTTCTCTAAAATTTCATTTTAAAATAAGCCTTTATTTTAGAGGAGTTTTAGATGTACAGAAATGTTGCAAAGATAAACAGAGGGTTCTCTATTCCCCTTGGTGGGAGTTTTTATAGCAAAGCAATCAGCAAATGCCTGAATCAGGGCTCTGCTCCTACCCCATTCCCCATCCTCCAGCTCATTTTTAAACATTTAGCACATTTAGCGGCACACCACTGCTTGCGCATCTACAACAGCTTATACCAGATGTTAACATTGGTGGCTGGAAAGGCCGAATTTTCACTTAAGAGTTATTTTCCAATTTTTTTTTTGCAGACTTTGTTTTCGTAAGATTCTCAATTTTGAAAAATATCCCAATTTAGGAAATGTATACTCAATGTTTGAAAGATGGAATGCAATGCTTCCTGATAAATTTTAAGTGATAGTGAACATAATGTCTGCATTTTATATCTCATGCATCTAAAGAGAGGTAGATTAGGTAAATTTGATCTGACAAATTTTGTAGAGGGCCTGTGGGCTTCACCTAAGCCTCTAGGTACTAATGTATTTGTAATGATTTTATTTTTTATGAGGTGCTTACATAAATAGCACTTCATTGCATCCCACCATAGAAATTTGCTTCGTATTTATTTCATTATAGTTTAATATTTCTAAATTTCCATCTTGGAGACTTGATGACCTAATCAAATATTTTAAGAGTTTTAGAAAGTGTTTCTATTTAGAA
The DNA here is from genome assembly GCF_003254725.2 of Canis lupus dingo. Lineage (NCBI taxonomy): Eukaryota > Metazoa > Chordata > Mammalia > Carnivora > Canidae > Canis > Canis lupus. The sequence goes on along the minus strand of NC_064245.1, from coordinate 23,749,811 downwards.
AACAAAAATCCCTGCTGGTTATAAAAGCCACATGACATGTGAAATCAGAGTTAACTTAGGGAAATCTAACTCCTTTGTCAAAGACAAGGCCATTTCTTACCCAGTTTAAAATAACATTTCCTTCCCACACCAGTTCGGAGTGATCCTTCCTCCTTCTGATTTATTGCTACTTCTCCTCTTTCCCTAGCAACTGTTTGTTTGACTCTTAATACCAGGAGACCTGTATTTGCAAGGTTGGCTTTTAGGTTTCTCATGAGGTCTCCTGTTTTGTTATAAATCTCTTGCTCTGATATTTATTTTATTGTGTTATTTCATTTCTTTTATACTGATTTCTCAGAATATCAAATTCTATGGTATCTTACGGTTTGAAGAAATTTTAAAGCTCTTCTTTTCAACACCCTCCTCTCAAAAAGCTCTCCCCCTTGTAACTATGTACTCACTGAAGCAGAGCTGACTGTGGCCTGTGCAGTCATGCAGGAGCCCGTACTCAAGAGGACCTTGCACTTGGTTTAATGCTTTGCTCTTGTGTCTTGAAATTCTTAATCATTTTTGAACAATGAGCTCTGAATTTTATTTTGGCAATGGGCCAGTCCTTCATCCAGCTGATCACTTAGGGGACACTGAGTGCATCTTTCCTTTTTTTAAATAATAATCCATTTCTTAAAATGTAATTATTACTCTAAATATTTTCTGGATTCTATGGAACAAACTCTGTGCCAATTCTTGCTGATCCTACCAAGAAAGATAGAAAGTCTATATAATCTCTTTGAATGTAGAATGGTTCACAGTTGGTAATGACTTTTACTGTGTAATTAAATGGTTGATATTAGCCCTAGAAAAGGAGAATTTTGGGGTAAATAGACATATTACATTACTTTACAAGGTAACTAACATTGAAGACATTTTTTATGACACTGAAAAATTAATGTTTTAGGCTTTGTGTCTACTGTTGGTAATAATAATTTACATTAAAACTATAATAACAACATCAGGAAAAAATCCAACTGAGATTTCCTGTCTTATTTTCACTTAAGCCTGAAGGTATTAAAAACACCAGTTGGCAGGGATCCCTGGGTGGCGCAGCGGTTTGGCGCCTGCCTTTGGCCCAGGGCGCGATCCTGGAGACCCGGGATCGAATCCCACATCGGGCTCCCGGTGCATGGAGCCTGCTTCTCCCTCTGCCTGTGTCTCTGCCTCTCTCTCTCTCTCTCTCTCTGTGTGTGTGTGACTATCATAAATAAATAAAAAAAAAATTAAAAAAAAAAAAAAAACACCAGTTGGCAAATGTAGATTTTGAATAATCAATTAGCAAAGCCTAACCCATTCCTTAATGTTTCATGAAAATTAAAAAGAGGGAGAGAGAGAGAGAGAGAGAGAGAAGAGAGAGAAGAGAAAAGGATTTTTACGAGAGATTCAAAATGAGCTTACACTGCTCAGTGGGAAACCTTAATCAGCTCATTATTGCATTATGTTATTTTCCTTCATTAGGTAAGTGACCAACATGGAAAAATAAAATAATGAGCAAGAGTGTGGTCTTAGGTCTGTACCTTGAAAAACCAACAGAAGATCTACCACCAGCTGTTTTTTTTTTTTAAGATTTTATTTATTTATTCATGAAAGACACAAAGAGAGAGGCAGAGACATAGGCAGAGGGAGAAGCAGGCTCCCTGTGGGGAGCCCGATGTGGGACTGGATCCCAGGACCCTGGGATCATGACCTGAGCCAAAGGCAGACATTCAACCAATGAGCCACCCAGGTGTCCCTGCCACCAGCTATTTAAAAGCTAACAGACTCTCATAAAATACAGAGCTTTTGATAATTGTATTTTAATTCTCGGACATGGAAGTGTGAGCACGCTTGATGTAGAATAGAAATGCTCAGTGTTGAGGTCCTATGTCAAATACTGAGTTTTGGTCTAAGCAGTTCTATTTGTGCCACATACATATCGATAAAACACATCTCATTTTTGTAATTGAGGCTCACATAACTGAGTGAAAGAAAATAATCATATAGTGATATTGTAATAGTGTATTGACTTATTAAATGGGTAATGATTTTCTTCTATGTTTAGGAAATGAATGAACTAAAATCTTTGATATCTACTATTTAATTTAGCCTGCCCTGAAATCATAAAATTGGAGGAACTGGCATTATATTATATTTTTAAGGCTGAAGCTATCTGTACATAATATTAAACACCATAAGGACAAATAAGGCATTACATTAGCAATAATTACTATAATATCGAAAACTTGACTGAGCTGGGAGTTTTCTATTCAAAATCCAGGTTACCAAATAGTGGGTCAAATTCTCCCTTTGTCATTTCTATCTATTCAAGTTCCATGCTGAGAACTATTACAGGATAAGTGTTCAGCAGTAAATAATATAATAATTTCTACCTAGATGTGTAGTTTGCCTAAAAAGAAACCATTTATTTGGTACTGAAAAAAACATGAGATTTTCAAGAGTTAGACTGGATACGTTGTTCCTGCTAAGTAAATTGAAAGAAGCAGCATTCTGAATTTTGTAAACGTAAGGAAAAATTATAAGCTAATTTTTGGTTTAAACATTAGAGATTTATCATATGGAGACATTTAAGATATATTGAAAAATAGTAACATTAGTAATAAGTTAGCTTAAAGCTTCTCAAAGACATCACATTGTGTTTTAAATAATGAGGAATCCTACATCCATCAATTTCTTTGGTGGACTGTAGTTCATAGTGAAGTAATGTCTGTACATTTTTCTTACATATATTTCTAGAAAGGATGGTTGAGTTATTACAGATGTGTTAAAAACTGTGATAACCTGATGAAATAACTGCTCAACTCAGCAAATGGAAAGATCAAAACCATTGGCAATGTGTGAAAAAGATGTGAACAGAATTGTTGAAATGTTCACTTTGGCCTTCTATTGGCACATCATTATGCTTCACTGAGAAGTGTTTTTGTGTTTTGTGTTTTTTTTTTTTTTTAATCCTCAGATAAATTTCCCCCATGCTAGGTCCCTGAGGGACAAGACACTAGCTATCGCCCTGAATCTAATCCTCTGGACTATACCCAGGACTTGTATCAGGCATGCGTTCCCACTGGTACACACCTACCAGTTTATATCCTTTGACTATTTTTTTTTTGAAGCCCATAGGTGGATTAATTTAGAAATATGTCTATAATATCCACACTTAGTTTCTAGAAGTCACACATACAATGAGGCTCAAAAATCACTGGCTGGTTGTGTGTGTGCTGGTGTGGGACTCTTGCTGGGTCTCAAGGGAAGCTGATCTGTGCTAAAATAGCAGAGGCCAGGCAGGCATTGGGGCAGGCCTCTCTTTCTGCCAGACTCAGGGATAAGCCACTTCACCCTGCAAAGCAAGAAAGGATGAAACCTGAAGGCCAGATTTTTGGAAATGCTATATGAAATCTGAAAACAGACTTTCCATGAAATGTAACGTTTTCTCATTAAACTAATGACTGGAGAACAGCTGTTGACTTTAGTTCAGTGAGCTTTGGGGCTTTCTCTTATTGCATTTTTCATCATGTACAAGTGTTAGTGTAAGGATAAAGTCTTGGGCTTGCAGTTAGGTGACCTGAATTCAATTCCCTTTCCAGCACTAATAGGCTGCGTGATCTTCATCAAGCCTTTCCTCTGTCATGCTTCATTGCCGCTTATGAAATAGGGACAGTAATAAGGTATCTTTTAGAGATTTTGTAATTTTTGTTTTAGCTATTATGGAAGGGAAATAGATTCACTACTTTTATTAGATGATTTCTTGTCTTTTTCTTCTGATTCACTTTCTATTTCAAGATGTGTGCGTGTGTGCACACATGCACACACACAGACACACACACACACACATTTTTGTGGCCAAATGGAAAATATTTGTGGCTAACCCTCTAGGCAAAGGTACCTCAGTGTTTAAGAACATCTAAAATGTCTCTGTGCAAGTCTTCATGCAAGTTTTTTTTTCAGTCACAGTGAGTTTATTTGATTTTGAAGTTCATATTCCCTACTCTGTATTTATAGGTATATACTGCACACACCCTTTGGTTAAATCTCAGTTTACAGATTATTTTTGCTCACATCAGAGGATCCATTAGTTTGCTTTGGTTCGTAAAAGTCTGCTTTTAATTTGTAGGAAATATTTAAAGAATGTGACCTTTAGAATTAAACTTACTCTGAGCTAAAGGTAGTGTGTCAATAGATTCTTTCCCTGTGGTTACACAACGGTTTTCTTTTATGAAAATCAAACCATTTCATGCAAATGATTTAATGACATTAAACTGCATACATTCCATTTCTGTTACTGATAAGACAGCATGTGAAAAAAACTGGATATGCCATGATTTTTATTTATTAAACTAATTTGCATTCAAAATGGTGTGGTAAGTTGGAGAAAATCCTCAGAAAACAAATTTTTAAAAGATTATTCATTTATTTGAGAGAAAGCAAGTGAGTAAACACAAGCAGAGGGAGGGGCAAAAGGAGTGGGAGAAGCAGACTCCCCACTGAGCAGGGAGCTGGATGCAGCTAGATCCCAGGACCCCCGAGATCATGATCTGAGTGAAAGGCAGAGGCTTAACCGACTGAGCCACCAGGTACCCCTGAAACCATATTTTTACAGAGAGTAAATATGGAGGGTCTTTAAGCTGCCTAGCTGTTGGATTTGAAGTCAATTCTCCTGACTAGATTGTGCTGTTTCTATTTAAAAGAGCTCGATAGCTCTATTATTCCAGATAGTCGGTCTCTTCCTATTGTGGTCTAACTGACTGTACCCCAGTTACTGGAGTTTCACAAAGCTTACTGCAATGTTAAGGTAGTAAGTTCACTTATGTAACTACATCACTTATTTGCAAGTTGAAATAAAAAAGGTTGGCGTAAGACCTAAATGACCATGAAGAATGGGATTTATCATCAAAAGCTAGAATGTGGCAAGGAGCAGATGCTTATGGAATCTGCTGGTCTTAGGTCTTACTATGTTCCCTATCATGCCAATAGCTGGTTGGTAGAATGGTAAAATGGAGGCAATAGCTTGCGGAACTGGGGATGAGGCTCTCCAGAAAGCTGTATATGCTCTAAGTCCGCATCCAATATGTGGTGCTGTTCTTCTCATAGCCAGGATTCACAGGTCCGGGAATCAAGGAGTGGAAATGGGAGTGGCAACACTCTCTCATCCCTAGTGACACACTGGCAAAATTTTTGCTTCTGGTTCTTGTAACTTTTTGCTCTGCTGGCCTACAGGTCTTATTCCAAAGGGAAGAATGCTTCCACTAAGAGGCACAACAATGAGTCCACTGAACTAGAATTTAAGACTGCCACCTGGTCACTTTGGGCTCCTCATTTCTCTGGATCAACAGACAAAGAGAGGCTTTACTCCACTGGCTGGCATGATTGATCCTGACTACCAAACTCCTACTCCACAGCAGAGGGAGAAATATATTGGAATGCAAGAGATCCCATAGAGTGTCTTTCACTATTACCGTGTCTTATCATTAGAGTCAATGGAAAACTACAACAACCCACTTCAGGCAAGACTACTAATGGCCCAGACCCTTCAGAAATAGGAATCTGGGTCACCACACAAAGTAGAGAATCACAACCAGTGGAAGTGTTTGCTGACGGCAAAGGGAATATGAATGGGTAGTGGAAGATAGTGGTTACAGATATCAGTCATGACCACGTGACCAGATACAGAAATGAGGCCTATAATTGTCATGAGGATTTGTTCCGTATTTTGTTGTGGATATGTCTGTGTGTACACACACACAGTAAGAATATATGTTTTCTTTCGTATCTCCTTATCATATAAGATATATTCACTTTTAAGTATTATTAACTTTACATCATAGAAAGTTACATGAGGACAGCAGGAGAAAAGTAAACAATACTCAAGGACATTGCATCCTCTTCTGAGGAAAGATTCAGAGCATTTTCAGTTGTATGTAGGATGCTTATATGATTGAGGTGGAAATATAACCTTATTACTGTCTTTATTTAGACTCTAAGAATAGTTTAGGAGGATGTCCTTGGGTGCCAAGGTGACAAAGGGTGGATTTATCATGGTTAATCTTATGTGTCAACCTAATTAGGCCACATTACCCATATATTTGGTCAAGCATTTTCCTAGATGTTTCTCTGAAAGTATTTTTTTAGATAAGATTGACATTCAAGTCAGTAGACTTTGAGTAAAGTAAACTATCTTTCATTATGTGGGTAGACCTCATCCAACAGTTGAAGGTCTTAATAGAGAAGGCTGACTTCTCTGGAGAAAGAGGAAATTCTTCCAGAAGGCTGAACCTGAACTGCAATATTGACTCTTTCTTGGGCCTCTAGCCTATCTGCCTAACCTGCAGATTTTGAAGTTGTCAAGCCCGCACAATTACATGAACCAATTCCTTAAAATACATTTCTCTCTCTTTCTTCCTTACTCCACACTCACAGAGAGTGATAGGAGGATCATAGCAATTTTTTTTTTTTAAATTTGAGAGGATTTAATATACAGAGAAAAGATGTAGGGAAGAGGAGAGATTCACATTTTTAGGAAATAATGCTTAATAGGAAGGGTTTTAAAATCCAGGTTTACTCATTAGCTGGTTGCTTGACTTCGGACAAGTTCTGTTACCTTGTGATGCTCCTTATTCATCCACAGAATAGATATAATGATGTCACCTCACAGTAGTTGGGAGTTAAAAATGTAGAGGCATTCTCAGAATATTTTTCAGTAACTGGTGGGTGTAGCAGTTTCAAAACTTTAAATTCTTTGACATTCCTTGAGATTTTTTTACGCCCTTGAATCTGGAGTTATTATAACTTCTTCAAGCAATAGAGTTAGCCAAAACTAATGATAGGTGACTTTTAACACTGGATCAAGAAATGTCATGATGTCTTGTACTCTTGAAACACTGAAGCATCGTGCAAGAAGTTCGACCACCCTGAAGCCACCTGCCATGATGGAGAAGCCCTGTATAGATCCTCCAGCCAACAGCCTTAGCTACGCCCAGCTTCCCAGCCATTCTGACCAAAGTTCCAGCATGTGAGGGAGGAAGCTGCCTGGGAATGCTATTCTCTAGCTCCAGCTTTTCAAATCTCACTTCCCCAACCATTTCAGGCTTCCCAACAAAACCTATGCATCATAAAGCATGAGACAGTTCCCACTTGCTGTGCTGCTGTTGTTGTTTTTCTTCAAATTACTTATCTACCAAATAGGTGATCATGAAATGGTTATGATTTCGCAATTACTAAGTTTGGGCTGGTTTGTTTCGCAGCAAAAGTAACAGGACAGCAGGAGTACAGGTGGTTGCCAACGTGTCCAGCAGGGTAATAAGCATGTTGACAGCAGCTATTGCATGTTATCCTCACAGCAAACCTACAATGAATGTATTATCATTATCATTTACATTTATCATACAGAAAAATCAAGGTGCAGGTGTAAGAGTTCTTTTTCTGATGACACAGAATTAATAACTGCAGACTTTGTAGGGAAACTCTTATCTTCACACTTCATATTACAACAAAATTTAAGATCAAGAGAGAGGAAAAATAGAGAAAAAGACTGACAGGGAAACAGGGAGGAATGTGGGTATGGTGTCTGTAGAGTTAGCGCAGAGCGAAAGGGGCTGGGTTGGCCAAGAGCAGTACTGCTTCAGAGAGCTGAGGACAGGGAGGCTGTAGGATGGGCTCTGGTGGAGCTGGGTGAAGGCAACGGGGAGCCATGCTAACTTGATTTCCTCTTGAGTGAGGGGCCCTTGCTGGGGCTGAGGGACTGAGGAAAATGGTACTGATTTAGATTCAGATCACCACCGTGGGGCATCAGAGGAGGATCTGGCCAAGCACAGGCAAAAAGATAACTAAATAGCATCGCATGAGGAGTTCACACAGAAATGGAGTTGAGGGATTTGTCATGGCAGCAGTCTGTGCAACTCTGTGACTTCCCCCGCGGGCTAACATCAGTTCAGATATGGGCCTTAAAGAGGCAAATTTGGGAATTGGTTGAAGGTTGCAGATTTGCAGTGTCAGTGTGCTGGAAGCATGTAGTGAAATATGGGGAAAGGGTAATGTATTTAATCCTACACTAAGTATTATTTCTATCTACTATGTTGCAGGGCCTCGATTAATATTTGTTTGGGGAGATGGGGTCTAGACTGGTTGGGATGAATGCCCTCAGGCTACAGAAGGAAAGTCTGAATGAGAACAAGGAACGATTGCATGAGAGTGAGGAAGCAAGAGATCCCGGCAAGAGGGAGACTGGGGTGAGTGAGGGGGATATTAATGTTTAAAATACCTAAAAATGTAATATATCTCAGTGGTGACACGGTCCTGAAAATGGAGTAGCTATCTTTAATAAAGTGAAGGCAGGAGTAGACACGAGGAATTTAGGGAACTTTGAGGCTGTTATATTTGCCCAATCCTCTTGGACCCATCAAGTTGCCCGATACAAAGAGAAGGTGCCCGCTATGAACTGAATGTTCATTTGTTCATCCATGTGTCGAAATCCTAATTCCTAAAGTAATTGTATTAGGAGGTGGGGCCTTTGGGAGGTACTTAGGTGTGCTTATGACTGGGACTCATGCCCGTAGAAGTAGAGGCCCAAGGGAGCTTGCTTCCGCCCTCTCTGCTCTCGGTCAGTGTGAGGATACAAGAGACATCCATTGCAACATCTCTGAGGAAAAGAATCCTCTGCCAGCACCTTCCTCTTGAACTCCCTAGCCTCCAAAACTGTGAGGCATGAACGTTTGTCATTTAAGGTACTCAGTCTGTGTTACATTTGTCTAAGACAGTGACCTTTAGGGTAGGCTGTTATAGATGAGGAGGAGGCTTCCGGATGGAATTTATGAGACAGTATATATTATAGTTACAAGGTGCAGCCTCAGGAGGATGAGAAATATGAGAGCCCTTCGAGCCAAAGTCGCCTGGATGTTGCCTTAGAAATGGTGGCAAGAGGAACTGGTTTCACAAGGGCTAAGAGCGGCTAAGCTCTACCCGATGTAGAAGTCCTCTCTGAGTGGAGCTTCTTGTGTATTCAGTGATATTAGATGTTTGAATGAGCTCAATCTTGATTGACAAGGTCAAAAGAAGTTACTCAATTGTGAATGAAGCACACACTGGTTATAAAAATATACACCGAGAGTTTGGAAAGTCATGTGAAGGGCGTGCCTGGGTAGCTCAGTGGATTAGGTGTCTGCCTTTGGCTCAGGTCATGATCCCAGGGTCCTGGGATTGAACCCCTCCTTGGGCTCCTTGCTCAGTGTGGAGTCTGCTTCTCCCTCTGCCTCTGCCCCTCCCCCCTATTTATGCTTTGTCTCTCTCAAACAAATAAATCTTAAAAAAAGGAAGTTATGTGAATGTATATACCACTTTTAATACAACCATGTTCTAAATTCTCATTTCCATACACACATAGAGGGAGAAAGAACTCGACTTATAGCCAAATAATATTAGCAGTGAAACATGAGTGTACGTGCTTAATTTAGATCTTGGGAATCATCAGACAGCTGGAAGCAGGTTACGCTTTCCCCTCTGTACACTGAAGAACACGAACAAATGGCTTTATGAGTTCATAATTCACATGTATTATATTAGTCAGTCTGAAAAATAAAAATGTTGGTGACAGTTGGGCTGGAATCATTCTACAGAGTGATGTGCACCGAAGGCAGTGGCACACAGAGATCCTGCCACTCATTGTCCCCTGTGTTGGTCATGTTATCAAGTAGGCCTGAGCCCCATATGCTGATTTGGGCTCAGGGGGTGCCTGTGCTACTGAGCAAAGAGGACAGCCACCATGTCCTCAGTGACTGAGAGGGCATAGCTCCCATCAGGTCACAGAAGAGGATTGCCTGGAGTGCCTGTTTTCCGGTGGCTGCTCAGAGGAACCATAAAGCAGACGGACTCCAGGCTTGGGCAATGCTCTGCTCCCCACCAGATGTGCCTGGTCCAGGGTCTTTCTGATACGTGTCCTACAACACTGTCTTCCTGTTTGTTCTTTCTCTAGTCGCTGCTTTACTCCAGTCAGCAGCCCACATGCAGGCTGCTTAATGTTCTCCTCCTTGACCTCTTTGTCTCCTCCAGACACTGTGTTCATTTTTAAGAGTATGTTCCTTGGGACACCTGGGTGGCTCAGTGGTTAAGTGTGACCCTGGAGTCTCGGGATCGAGTCCCACGTCGGGCTCCCTGCATGGAGCCTGCTTCTCCCTCTGCCTGTGTCTCTGCCTCTCTCTCTCTCTCTCTCTCTTTGTGCCTCTCATGAATAAATAAATAAATAAATAAATAAATAAATAACCTAAAAAATAAAATAAAAGTATGTTCCTCAAACACAGGTATGATGATTTCATTTTTCGGTAGGGTAGAGGCTGCCGTTTAGTTGAAGGAGACCTTTCCCTGCTTCCCCAAAGTAGGGCATGGCCACGTAAGGAGATCTTGTCCAAGGAGATAGGTGAAGAGCTGATGGGTGCGGATTCTGGTTTACAGACTGGAAAATGAAAGGATGGTGTTCTCTCTCACCCCTTCCTCCTTCCCTGCTGACTGGGATGTGCTGTATGGTGGGGAGGCCACAGGGGGATCGACCCGCTTAAGATGGCAGAGCAACAGGATAGAAGAGGTCTGGGACTCGGCACGATGTGTCTGATTGGCACTGGATTGCTTATTCTTTGGGCTTCGAGGGAGAGGAACACACTTTCATACTGCTTGAGACACTACTGTGGCCTTGGCTGCAGACTATCTCCTCGGGCACTTTGTTACAGGTCTTCATCGGCTCACCTTTGCTTAAAGGTAAGCCCCCCTCCCCCCCCGCCCGACCCAGGATGGCATTTGCAGTTGCTTCAAATCGAGTTTCAGCCCACTTGGCAGCTCAATCCCCTGTCACTTGCCGTAGGGATACACTCCTGTAGCCACATCAGCCCTCCCTTTTCTCCCAACACACCTTCGTGAGGTGCCTTTGCATATGCTGTTCCCTCTTCTCTCAACTTGTCCTTCAAGGCCTAGCTCTAAGGCCACCACCTCTGTGCTGCCTTCCTGGGCTTCTTATAACAGTTTTCCCTGGCTGACTTCAGTGCTTCTTCCTCAGGGCTTCTAGAGTGTGTGTGTGTGTGTGTGTGTGTGTGTGTGTGTGTGGTATGTGTGTGTGTCACATTCCCTTATAGTTTCTTGCATTATAATTTGTGTCTATCTCTCTCCCTGGTGGTTATTCCATTCCATCTTGTTGGCAGAAGTAGACTGTAGTCCACCCCTCATCCTGTTACAGGCAAAGTGAACAGCAGATAATCAGGATGGACACAAAAATGAAGAATCTATCTTTCTTGAGGAATGGAACCCTGTTAACAAAAAGATGTAGAATAAAGATTAGAGGTGCTTTACGTTCTTTTCAACTAAAAAGCCTCTGACGATGGCAGGGAACGCAGGAAATCAAACAGCATGAGGCAGATGCCTTTGGTTACTGGACTCAAGCTGGAAAAACAGTCCCTGACAGGCTACAATCATTATTGTGTATTTCTAGAACTTTGAAAGATAAGGAGGAAATCTGCAGAGTAGCCCCATAGGGATAGGAAGGAATTGGGCCAGTGTGGTCCCTGAGAACAGGCCTGCCTTGTTTCACTGGAGGTGGAAATGCCCTCTCGTGTATCTGACATCCACAGCTGCCCTTCGCCACTACTGTCCCTGCCATATATGGCCGCGGCAGGCCGTATACACAAGAAGTCACAGCCAACGCATTTGGCTTAATCTGCTTAATCTCAAGCTTAGCCTTAAACAAAAAATCATTTTCAACATTTGTGAAAGAAGAACCTACATGTACTTAGCATTTTACATTTCCATTGAAAAATATTTCTCTTCTCTGAGTTGTGCCCCCAATATCCAAGCCCTATGAGAAGGGCCAACGGACTAGATTTTTATGAACTCTAGTTTAGGAAGGCATGAGATATCAGGAAAACAGTATGCATATCTTAAGTAACAAACTAATTTTGAAAACAGACTTTGAAATGAAAACCAGTGATACGATTTTTTTCTTTTTTTTTCAATTTCTGAATAAGCTTAGTAGAGTAGGGAAAGCAGGTTCTCCTAAGAATGAATGAGAGGAAAAAAAATAAAAAAATAAATATGAATGAGAGGGAATGCGTGGGTGGCTCAGTGGTTGGGCATCCACCTTTGGCTCAGGGTGTGATCCTGGACCCGGGATCGAGTCCCGCATCGGGCTCCCCTCAGGGAGCCTGCTTCTCCCTCTGCCTGTGTCTCTGCCTCTCTCTCCCTGTCACTCATGAATAAATAAATAAAATCCTAAAAAAAAGAAAAAGAAAAAGAATAGATGGGAGAAGGTTACATAAACATGGTGGTTGAGAACATGAGTTTTGAGGTCAGAGTGTATGGGTTGATGGCCTGGTTCCATTCCATAGCAGCGGGATACTTAAGCCTGCCATGTTTTAGTCTCCTCATATGTAACATAGAGATAATATTACTGTCGCTTCATAGGCCACTTAGAAGAATTAAGTGAGATAAATATACGAGATCTTCCTCTAGTGCTGGCACACAGTAAGTACAATAAATACTAGAACTCTCCATTAGTATTTCATGTAACGTTCATTTGTCAACTAACGCTCTTTTCCTTGACCGCTTACACAGCCCGAGACGATGGACTGTTTCAAACACCGTATCATATTGCTGGGATTGGTGACCTTATAAAAGAGAATATCAAAGAATTCAGCATCTCCTTTTGTGGCATGCTAGGATATGAATTAGGAGAATATAAGCTTTGAAAAAGCAAGGGGTCCTATTACGTTAGTTCTTCCAAAAGTGTGAATCAAACTGGCATATGGTGGGATTGTGTAGGTAGATTTTAGTAGGTGGTAGTGGATAAAATCATAAATGTGTTGGAAGAGAAGGACTCTTAAAATTAACCCACACAGCTATTTTGGCACATCTCTTCACGTTGGCCACCCCTGAGACAGTGTGAGCGTTTGAAGTGGATGTATGCCCAAATTCTTCAAGGCATAATTTAAAAGAATTTAGGCAAACTATGCTGCCACAATGAACACACACTCTGTTTTATGAATGGTCTGTTTATTGCTGTGGTTCTGCACAACTAGAACAAACTGGTCTAAGCCCGTCAAATTCATGCAGAGTCACGAGGCTGTGCTTTAAGTCTATTCCTCACTCCTAAATTCACTTTCAACTACATTAATGAGTAGATATTGCGATGAAATATACTGGGCTGTGCACCTTCTGCAGAGCTCCGTGCGTGTCACTATTTAATGTGGAGGGTGAAGGAAATCAAAGTGTGCTTCTAGGCCGCATGGGTCTGGCTGCAGGAAACAGCAGCTCAGTCTTTGAAGCAGAGACTTTTCCTCTGCCTCTCAGTAAACAGCCCGGGAGAGCTTCCTCACGCCAAGGAAGTCTAGATAAGTGTGAGATAGGAAGGGAGAGGGCTGTGTGCTGTGCTGTCAGAAAGGCACCCGAAGGAAAGCAGGTGGCCCTGCTGAGTGACAGGCCTGGGGTTGCCGAGGCAGGGATGCACCGCTCCCTGGGCCAAAGGGCAGTCAGTCCGAGTTCTTAGCGTTGCACCCCAAGCTTTCCTCTGAACAAAATGACAGTCTGTTCTGTGTTTCTTTTTGTTTTTGTTTTGTTTAGGGAATCTAAGAAGTATACTTTGCTCAGAGGAGCGAGCGTAGAGCATAGAACACACACGCACACGCATGCGGGGCGCACACATGCTCCCCTGGCACTGGTTCCACCTGCTGGGTCGGTGGCCGACTCCTTCCCCGGGTGGAAGACTTTAGCCGAAGCAATCAGGATGGATGGGACAGAGGATTGCTTGCTTGCAGCAGGAGCTCTTACTGCTCCAGAAGCAGGCGTGGGTGGTGGCGATGCTGGCGGTGGCGCTCAGGGTCAGGCCGGGATGGAGCACCTGGGTGGACAGGGCCTTGGCCGACCTGGCGGCTCCACGCGGCTGTGGGTGTGCAGCCGACAGTTCCAGACTCCTGCCCACTTTTGAGAAGCATTCCCTTCTCAGGCACACCCTTCCCTTCACTGTCCTCCCCATTGGCCCCATGCTGCGTCCACAGTGAAGATTTCACAGGCCTTATTTTCTATGGCTCCCCCTTCTCCCGAAACTTAGTGTCCCCTACGCACAAGATACAAAACTCTGTTGTCACTGTGACCCGGCCCGTCTCGTGCTCCATGTACAACAAGCACTCGCCTATGTCTGCTGCTGGGGTCCATCCTAACACCCCTCCTCACTCCATGTATTGTCCCCAACTTTTTTTTTTTCTTTTTCTTTTGAAAGACATACGGTCTTCCTGACATGATTTGCCAAGACAAAGCCCTGGAATAACTAGTGAAAGGGGAGGCCTTGTCTGAGAGAGAGCTAAAAGAAAATACGTGCCATGATAAGGGGGTCTTAATGGGAGATACTTATTAGTTCCAGCTGTTGAAGAACAGACCTTCCCCCTCCTGCTAGTTTCTCTGCGATGTCATTTCAACCTCGATATTCTTTCCATGCCTCCCAGCGACAGTCCACAGTGTAGCAAGGATTCCTGGACAAGAATTTGCATTTTGTTTACCCCTTGCCCCTTCAGATCTGTCCTACTGGACCAAGCCATCGGGGGGAGCTCTCTGAGTGAGCTTGTGTGGAGTTTAGGGGAAGGACCAGGCCAAGCCGAGGACAGAGGGCAGATCCCCAGAACTAATATTCTGTGCCTGCAAGGGTCACAAAGGCCACCTTCCCTCCAGACTTGCCGGGTGGGGGTGGCTGTCAGTCGAAGCAGCCCAGGAGAAGTGAGGAAACGGTCAAAGTTTAAAAGGGGATGAGCACGGGGGCAACAGCCTCCTGGTGGGAGGGGGAGGTGATTTTAGAGTACAGCATAGTGGACACTCCTGTTATCTCCAGGCATCCTTTTTATTTATTTATATTTTTTATTATTATTATTTTTAAAGATTGTATTTATTTTTTCATGAGAGACACAGAGAGAGAGAGAGAGAGAGAGAGAGAGAGAGAGGCAGAGACCCAGGCAGAGGGAGAAGCAGGCTCCACGCAAGGAGCCTGACATGGGACTCGATCTTGGGACCCCAAGATCACACCCTGGGCCGAAGGCAAGCGCTAAACTGCTGATGCCCCCCAGAACCCCACCCCCAGGCATCCTTTCTAGAAACCTGGACCTGGAAACATGGTGGGGCGGGGGTGCAGCACAAGGCTGTGGCCTCGGGTGGTCTGCTGCTGGAAAAAAGTAAGGGAGGTGAGCAAGGACCAAGAGCTCCCATCGCTGGGGCCAGCCCAGGGTTGGGGGGCCGAGTTGGGGGAGCAGCTAAGGGCGGTGACCTGGGGCAGCGCGTTCAATGCTGTGTCCGCACACACATCGGTGGTACCCACACACCCGTCACAGGACAAGCTATTTATTTAGAGCTTCCAGAAGGGTAACTTTCCATCTCCAGTGTGTCCCACCCGCGGCTCCCCCCCTACTTTGGCCGTGGTTTCCTTGGTAAAACAAGCAGGAGACAGAGCAAGCGAAAAACACAAAGTGTAGCTTCTTTCTCTCTCTCTCTGATTCCTGGGGAAGAATTCTACATGAATGCACACTTGCCTACGTACAGCCTTCCAGAAGGATGGGGTGGAGGGCGCGGGTGAGGCTGTGTGGGAGCCCTGGGGGGGGGGCAGGTGCATTAGGGCCTCCGGGTGCCCCAGGCCTTTGCAGGCCTGTGACAGCCGCCTGCTGCCTTGCCTCTCTTGCATTTTTCTTTTCTTTGTTTCTTCCTCCTTTTCTTTCTTTCTTTCTTTCTTTTTTCTTTCTTTCTTTCTTCTTTCTTTCTTTCTTTCTTTCTTTCTTTCTTTCTTTCATTTCTTTTTCTTTCTTTCTTTCTTTCTTTCTTTCTTTCTTTCTTTCTTTCTTCTTCTTTTTTTTTTATGTCAAACTTTCAAACTTTATGTTTGTATTTGGACACCCTCGTTGGAAACAGGGAAGCTGGATACGAAGGACTCCTCTGAAAACATGTTTCCTGATGGAAAAACCATAGTTTTCGAGGAGTTAAGCCTTTAGAAGTGTTACTTAACGTTTCAGCCTGACCAGCTCTTTCTAAATTTACAAATGAAAAATTTCAGGTTCTAAAATGAGTCCAGAAGGAAGGAGAGGGCGAAAGAAATGGACACAGAAAGAGAGAGAAACAGAGGTTACAGTAAAAAGGAAGTTTATGGAAATATCTAAAGGTCAATTTTTTTTTTCCTTTATCAGTTCCCAGTGTATTCAATTGTAACTATAAAAAATGACTATCATGTATTTCACTAAATGTACATAACTTCCCATATCCTTTTTCTGCAGAATGTAATTGCTTGGAATCCTCATATATATTTTGAACTACTTAATCTTATATATAGTTTCTAAATACAGAAGTACTGCCAATTTCATTTACAATCTTCAAATGAAAAACCAAAAATATACTCACATTTGTATTCATTGTGCTTTAATTTCATAAAATCTCTTGAATGCAAAGGCTTTATCTGTCTCAAGTTACTCAGCCCCTTCACTTGACCGATGGGGAAACTGATGTTCAGAGAGATCTAGTAGCTCTTTGTTTATGCGTGGAGTGAAATGATACATGAATTACTAACGAAAGTATCCCTTCCCCGTAGGTCTTCATGCCTTTAATTGTGGCCTTCTCCCAATTCTTCAATTTCAAGTTAAACCAGAAAAGCCATAGAGTGGGTGTCTCACAGAAATTCTTTAAGGAGAGCCCCTGCTGACTGAGTTACCATCCCTCCCCCTGATGAGCTCTGGGACCCTTGGAGCCTGGGCAGGAAGGAGAGGAGAAGGGAAGATGGGCCTTCTGCACAGCTCTGTCTTCCCTTTGGTGGTGCAGAAGTCAAAAGCAGAGGGGACCTGGGACCCACTGCCAGTTCAGAATTCTGGGTGTCTGCAAACCTCACAAAATGCTTATGTCACACTGTCTTGGAGGTGTAGAAGGGAGATGGCTGGGTCAGGGTTCAGAGGTTCTGACAATAGCACCATGTCTTCCTTTTTAAGGAAACTCTCTGAAGAAGCTGCATTTGTTCGTTCACTCATTCAACAGACATCTACAGAGACTAGATTATCTTTGTAGGGCCGAGATTCAGCAGTACACAAAAGCCCTCATGGAGCATTACTCTAGGGAGGTGTCCCAGTTGCCCAAAGATGGGTCCGTGGTGACTTGGCCAGAGCTCAGTGGCTTTGGCTCATGGTTAAGGGAGCAGATTCTGATAGTAGAAAGGAGTAGCAAGTGGCCCAGTGAAGACAAAGCCACTGCCATGGCTGCCTGCAGCGATGTCCTCAACAGGCCAGGCTGATTCTACATATCCCACCAGGTGCCCAATAAAATGGACATGTGGGCATCCCTTGTCCCATGAACTCACATCCTGCTACAGTCTCTGAAGCTTAGGCTCAACCCCAGCTGAAAGACTAGAAGTGGGAAATTGTTGACTTTGCAAAGAAATTAGTAAATCCATAGAATACTTTGGAAATCTCTGAAGTAACTCAGTTTTATTGGAAATACCTAAATTCCTTTTTTTTTTTTTTGTGAGGAAACCTTAGGTAAAATATAAAGAATACCATTTTTGTACACCTAAGATTGTGGTCTGTGAATAGTATGTCTGTCAGAGTGACAAGAACAAAAATTACATAAAAAAACTGGAACTTACTGAGCACCTATTTTATATACATTTTTTTCTTTTTCTTTCTTTCTTTTTTTTTTTTTCCAGAGGAGAAATTCCACAGAAGAGAAACAAACAAACAAACAAAAATATTGGTAAGCTGCCCAGAGAAGATTTGGGATTTGAACTCAGGGCTGTCTGATTTCCAAACTTGAGACTTATTTCTAGAAGTAATCAAACCCTAGGTTCATTACCTACCTCATGGTAGTAATCATTTGCAAACATGGATGCCATGGGTATATGGCAAATACCACTAAATGAAGGTAAATCCACTAAATGGAAGGTAAATCCACTAAATGGAAGAGGTTGGCACTTGTCTACAGATGCCGCAGTATCGTGGAGGATATCTGATGTACTCCCTAGGGACAGATTGAGAGATCTAAGTTTGCTAATAGAATTTACAATTTAAAATACCAAACTTAGAATATGCTAATAATATTAAAGTTTATATATTTCTACATTTTAAATAATGTCAATGTTTGAGCTTGTGAATAACGAACTCTTTCTTTGGAAATAAAATAGGTAGCAGAGGTAAGAATATGACTCTCAGATGGATTACTATTTTTATTAAAATTTAACTCATAATACTGAAAGCACTTCATTCGAATAAATCTATTCTAATAAATATTCTCTAAAGTAAATTTCAGCTGAGCCACAGTTATAGTTTCAGGGCTTGATTTTGTGATGGGGCCAATTACATTTTTATTTAGGCAGGGTTACATAAATTCTGAAAACACCAAAGGATATGCCAACAGAAAGAAATATGACTTGTATAGGGAAACCGTTGCTTTTACTTTTGTGTGATTGTAAGGAGTGAAATTACTTAAGCCAGATGCTAACGTAAGAGACATGTGTTTTTAATATTTTAAGAATCCTTTTAGAATATAAATCAAATGACTCTCATCCCCCATTAATTTATGGGAGTGTTCTAATGAAAGTTTCAGTGGAATCACTTATTAATTCAAGTTTGCAGAAACACTCTGCCTTTCAATCCATGTCCTTTTTAGTGATATGCAATATAAACCATAAATTACAACACAAATGTATGAATTTTCAGTTTTATTTGAATTACTGAATAAATTTTTATTAAAGTTTTCCAATACACACGCTTTGAAGGAAAAAGTAGCTCAAATATTTTGCAGATAGTATGAAAAGGCAAACCTTGGCAAGTTCAATGTCATACCAGCTACCAACATTTTCTTCAGGAAGAGTCAGAAACAAGGTCCTACGCAGTTATGCAAAAGTGTTAATATAGTAAAAGAGCTTTTTCATTTGGTGGGGGGCGGTTTGCATCAGCTCCTTATTTTGCCTTTGCTGCCTAGAATTACACCATCATTAACAGCAAGCCCTCTGATTTCAGGTAGAATGTGACATGGTTGTGGGGGTCCCCAAGACTAACCCACCCCAAGTAGCCATTTAACTGAAACCTACTGAATGAATTACAATGACTGTAGAATTTTTGTTTTCCTTTTTCTGTTCAATATATGACTTTCCTGATACATCCTTTCTGTAAGTATTGTAGCCATTTTTAAAAACAAGAATAAGGGGTGGAAGAAGAAGACCTCCATACTCATGTTAGGTGCCATTGATGAGCCATAGCAGGATCAGCAGAGGGAAGATGGAAGCAAAAGCTGGAATTGTTACTTTTATGTTCAGAGTTTTACAATGGTAGGAAATTCTCAGACTCTTTAAATGTATTGCAAAACTGTAAAATATTGATAATGTCCCATACTGGAAGGCTGCCTTTCATAGAAACGGTAGACAGACATTGAAACAAATCAAGTCTTTGTCCCCAGCACATAAGATGCTAATTATAATAAGCAAAAAAAGGCCTCTTCGGAAATATGATATCCACAAAGGCACTTCCTGTCCTCAGATCTTCCTCAAGATTTTAGCTTGCCAAGTGCAAAGGAGGCTGGATTTCAACCTGAACTCATACTCCTGGGCCTGGCATCTTTCTGCGTGGCACAATTTGCTTAACAATGCATAGATGCCCTGGACATAAATTTTATCTTTGATATTTCCACGGGTCCTTTTGTTTTACTTTCAGTAGATGCTAAAGAAATCTCTTAGATGGAAGAGGGCCTTCAGCACAGGTTTCAAATCATTATTTTCTGTGAACGTGGTTAAAAAAAAAAGAAATAGGAGTACATATATGATAATGTGCTTATTAAGAAGGAAACGGATATTGGCCCAAACCAAGAGCAGGAAACAACTTCATGTGCAGAAATACATCAGAGATAGCCTGGAACTCACATTAGACTCCAGGGTGAACATCCTCAAGCTTACAGGCGCTGCTGTAAAATAAGCCTACTGAAGGATAGACAAGATGCGCATCAGAAAGGATCTTCCAGTACTTTCGATGCGCTTTACCCAGTGTGATGCTTTACCTTTACGGAAGATCATTTAAAACATTAAGTAAGCTTTAAGCATTTGAAGAGAGATGAAAGAATAAAGATATTTTCCTTTTCTTGGAAAGAATAAAACAGATTGTTAAAATACCTTAACTGCCAGTTTTCTGATGGTAACGAAATATATAGACTGGGCTTCAGCAAGGATGTAATTTAAATATTAGAAGATTCATTGACCATTAGGATTGTTAAAGACTTACTTAGGTTGTACTATTCTTTCTTGAATATTTAAGACACCGAATGAATGCAACCTAGAGAATTAAACATTTAAACAAATGCATCCCAGACTTAGTGGTCTCTTCATTCCAATTGTCTAGGATTCTCTCAGCTTATTCTGGTTCACTGAAGAATGATGGACAGAGAATTGACTATTTAAATCAAGTTATAGAAATTTAATTTACTGATTACATGAGGTTATTCAAGGTTACTTGTCCCTGATTAAGTCCCTAATTCTACTAATTGAAAAGTCACCGGGGAATGAAAAGGAGAATACCATCTGTGTACCAATAAGAAGTTAGTTCCTTAAACTGTGTTAGCGCCCATGCTTTACTTTCCAAGGTGTTAGTTACCACTCAGCTTCTCTTCTCATCAAGTGTATATTAACTTTTAAATGTTGAGAACTAGAACTCAAGAAGGGGTAGTTCTGTGTTTCCATTGCATAACTTGAAAGTCTGTTTTTTAAAAGTTTTTATTTATTTATTCATGAGAAACAAAGAGAGAGAGAGAGAGAGAGAGAGAGAGGCAGAGCCACAGGCAGAGGAAGAAGCAGGCTCCCTGCAGGGAGCCCGATGGGGGACTTGATCCCAGACCCTGGGGTCATGACCTGAGCTGAAGGCAGATGCTCAACCGCTGAGCCACTCAAGTGTCCCTTGAAATTCTTTTTTAAAAGTTGGAAATATCGTGGCTTCTCTTATCTATAAAGCACCATTTTCACATTTTTCTCGAATATAAGTATTCTTTTTATTGCATTAAAGGTCTCAGGCTCTCCACATGTGGATGGCCATTTAGTGTTCTATGGATAGCAGACGTTTTGACGTTTTGGGCTTATTATTCACCTTTGAAAAAATTAATGCTACTCGATACCTCATAGTCATTATCAGTTGTTCAGTAACTTGTGGATCTTTCTTCATACATTAATGTGATGGTCAACACTTCACCCACTCATCAATTATTTCGAATACATGTTGTTAGATAACACTGATATATTGAGTTGTGTAGGACCATAGGAGAAATTGCAGAAGAAACCATGCATCCTGAGTTGGAGGCAGATCATTCCTGTTGTTAATGACCCAGGATGTAACAAAACACATTTTTAGGACTTTTTGACTTAAAAGAAGAAAAAGAGTATTGAATAGGGTGAGGGACATCTCAGATCTAGGTATGTGCAAATCAGAGCTCTGTAACCTGATCAAATCTTCTTACCTCTTTGTGCTACTCTATTTTTTTTTTTTTTTAAGAGGGAATGGGGTGGGGAGGGGGAGAGGGAGAGAGAGAATCCCAAGCAGGCTCCATGCTCAGCACAAAGCCAGATGAAGGGCTCAATCTCACGACCCTGAGATCATGACCTGAGCCGAAATCAAGAGCCACTCAGGCATCCCACTCTTCTTTCCCTCTTACACAGAGGACATCTTATTTCATTCTTCCTAGAGCTGTCACACTAGTAAATTGGATGTTTCAGTTGTCATGAATATTAAATTGGACAGTTTTGATGTCATTTCAGATGTCCACTTCCTCTGACTGCCTTCCCTGACTGAATTTTTACTGGCATAAGTTCTGTTTTATGTTCTCTTTGCACTTTGAACATATTTTTGTTATAGAGCCCAATGTAATTGTTTACTTTCTTGTCAACCTCCTACTGCCCACACATTGTGAGTTCATGCAAGTCACAGTCTTTTCATCTCTCTATTTCCAGAATCTTGCGACATACTTCAATTTTACTCAGAGAATGATTTTAAAAAGAGGTTGGTTAATCTTAAAAGTTTAACTGCATAGTTAAACTTAATAGTTTGACTACTTAGTAGTAGTTTCTATGGTGTTAGTTATAAAAGAATTCAGCTTTATATCTCCAGTGAAAGTGAAAATGATTTAATATTTTACAGGATCTGAATTACGGCCTAATGCTACAATTCAGAGGCATAAGTGTTTGTGATACTTGAGTTAGGGAGGAACATTCTCAAACAAGGAATTGGTAGTATGAGTTTCTGAAAACAGTCTGAAAAAGTCAGAATGAGCAAACAGGGGAACCAAATTATGGATTTTTAAACCACAAGTGACAGTAGAAAAATCCACTAAAAGAAAAAGCATCAAAGTTGATTCAACAAACAAATAAACAAACCAAACAACACATGGATCTATATTATATTTAACCCCAAGTGGCAGGTTCCCCCATAGGCAGCTTCTGCTCATGCTGCAAACCCACCTTCAGGCCAGACTCAATAGTTGGCTGTACCTTCCCTAGCAGAATTATTCCCTAGCAGAATAGACTGTGCAATGGAATAGGGAAAAGGAAAAACTTACTGTATTAGAATGTTTTACAGGGAGAAGGGTAAAGGACTTGATCCACCACATAATAAAAATGCACACAGTTCCCTGGGTAGTATTTTTGTTTTCTTAAAAAGCCTATCAGGCCTCTAGCACCTAGTCCTCTCTGTCCCCACCAAGCCTATAAAAGCCTCCTGTTGCCAGGATCCATCCAATTCTGGCTCTAAACTCACACTGACCACCCAGCATACCAGGCAGGCGGCTAGCAGACACTGTCCGTTTAGAAGGCAGTTCATGACCATATTGCCGTGGTTTTCAAATGTTTATGACTGTGTCTCAGAGTAAGAAAAATAATTTATGCTCTGGTCAAGAACACACATATGCACAGGAATATAACTGAAATAAAAATGTTTTAGGAAAGAATTTTTACAGTGGACACATTCCTCCCCTCCCTTCTGCCTTTCTCCATGCTTCTCTTAGTTTATTTAATTAAAAAAAAATACTGGTCCTAATCCACCAATTTCTCACCACTAGAAGTATGAAAAACATTTTAGTATTGTTTAAACATGGCTCTTGGAGTCTCAGTACACAACCCAAGCAGCTTATCCAGGTATTTATACCACTAAAAACGGGTTCCTTTTGGGGATGTGTCTCAGTTTATTCAGGCTGCTGTAGCACAATACCACAGACTGGGATTGCTCATGCTCATACTTTGGGAGGCTGTGAAGTCCAAGTTCAAGACACCAGTACCGTCAAGTGAGGACCTCCTTCCTGGTTCATTGCTAGCATCTTTTCACTGTGTCCTCACATGGAAGGGACTCAGGAGCTCTGGGAGTCTCTTTGGTAAGAGCACTAATCTCATTCATGAGGGCTCCACCTTCATGACCTCATCGCCTCCCAAAGGCCCCACCTCCTACACCACTACCTCTGGGCATTAGGATTTTAATGTATGAATGGGGGGGGGGGTACAAAAACATTCAGACAACAGCAGGCTGCATCTGCTATCAAAAACACAGTATTTTTGGGGGGTGCCCGAGGGGCTCAGTCAGTTAACAGCCCGCCTTCGGTTCAAGTCTTATTCCCAGGGTCCTGGGTTTGAGCCCTGTTTCAGGCTTCTTGCTCAGAGGGAGCCTGCTTGCTTCTCCCTCTCCCTCTAACCCCTCCAACCCCCTGCTCGTGCTCCCTCTCAGATAAATAAATAAAATCTTTTTTAAAAATAGCATTTTTCCATATTATTACCTAAAGATTCAAGAGCTGAGGAAGTTCAACTGCTTGAGGTTAATTATGTAGTGTGGTCTTTGTAATATGCCCTCTTTAACCTCTCTGTTCAAGTCCTCTTTCCTGGGCCTGGGTAGAAAATGCCACTGGCCCGTAAGAAGCACTGCACTAATCCTGTCTGCCAGAGGCACTGGCCTGCCATAGTTCTACTAAAGGGCAAGTCCTTTTTATTATTATTATTACTGTTATTATTTGTAAGATAAGATTGACTTCTCTCTCTCTCTCTCATGAATAAATAAATCTTTAAAAAATAAAAATACATTTTAAATATGTATTTATTACATGTACTTTTCATATAATTAGCTCTATTAATCACTAAGAGGTGGTACAATTATAAAATATGTGTAAATCCATGTTTAATTTGCCATTTAAGTCATTTGTTATTGGAAACATTCCTTCTCTGTCATAGGCATGCAGTCTACTCCCAGGTGCCTTCCCCTTAATTCTCTTCAGCATCTGGGCCCTGCTGCTTATATAAGTCATCACAAAGCTGTTTCCATATTGGCCATGGGGGACATACTATTTGAATGCCGCAACAGTCTCAAGGCCACCACTTCTTTTTCAGGTAGCAGCAAGTTGAGCTTACGTCAATTCATCATCATTAATAACATATTTATGGATGGGCATGTGAATGGCACTACGGGGATTTTACATAAATATAGAAGAGTGTAGTTGATGCCTTTGAGGACATTAAAATAAAATTAAGTCAGAGGCAGTCACCATATGCAATGCCTAATCATGTAATATGGTGACCGTTTGGTGATGCTACTATACCATATTTCTACAGCATTCGTGTTTTCAAATGACTCCATCAACTCCTGCCAAGATATGCAGAAACAACTAAATGAGGAGCCTTTTCCAAAAATGTTTTCCTGTTTTCTGTCACCAAATTCATTTAATAGAATCGCTCTCTGAGTAAGTGCCACTTGTCTACTGTGGAAAACACTTTATCTGGTAGCAATTTTGAAACATCCAATGTGAATTATAGATACTTACTGCAATAGAATCAAGGAATTCCATTTTCCTCTTCAAAATCAATAGAAAAATTGCTACGCACACTAGGTATTCCTTCTTTGTAAAGACGGATTTAACAGTGCATTCTGTTTCAGAGTAGTTCAGGTTTTTCTCAGCTAGCAAAGTGGTTTAATCCTCCATTTTTACCTGCTCAGGTAAAAGGGTCATTTTGCATCTCGAAGGCTGGAGGCAATATTTTTCACAAATAACACACTAACTCAATTGTTAATATTGTTTTAAACTAGCCTTAGAGAAGAGAGGTAGGGAGCACAGCATCACGGACAGTAAAAATTGTTTCTTTACCAAAGTATTTACTTAAAATCATGTACTCACAGTCGAAGTGCTAGATGTTTTAAACTTTTAGGTTAAATAGAGAGAGTATTTTCCATTCATGATGTTATTCATGATAGATTTTTGAAACAAATTTCAACATGGTCAGATTTTCCTCCTTGGAATTCTAAATGTTTCTATTTTTTCCACATCTTGAATCAGTAATTTTAAGAGCTTCATAACTGAAAATTTTCTATTGAGTTATTATTCTATCACAATGAACTTTTACCCATAGAGATGCCCTGATTCTTTATTGGCCTTCTTAAATATATATGCAATATGATATATATATATATATATATACACATATATATTAGGGGGTTAGGATTTCAACGTATGAATTTTGGGGAGTAAAGCATATTTGTATATGTGAAAAAATTAGGCAAGCAATGGAATCCCACTGAAGCATTTACATTCAAATGCAGTTAAATAGAACATGCATGACTACATAAATACACATAACAAGTTGATACTGAGAACTATCAGAGATGCACTGAAACACAACTAAGGAATCAACATTTAATAACTTAAATTTTTGAATCTTAAGAACATATCTAAGAAGTGGGAAGAACCCAGACTTAATATTTTACCCATGGCTTCCAGAGAGGCAGAGACGAGGTTTATGAAGAAACCAAGTGTTCTGACTATCTTTAAGCAATAGCTGAAGTTACATGGGTAAATATATTATTAATGTTTGTGTGATTGCTTACTATTGTTGACTGGATCTCTCCATTATGCTCCTGAGAATCAGGTACTTAAAAAACAGTGGAAATGATAGCAATGGCATGTGATTAACAATGGGCAGATCAATCCTGGAACACACGACATTAAATATGAATGAAGCAAATAAAATGACTTTGGGTAATCAATATTCCAATAAATTTTCCAGAGCTAAAAGGAGTGGGAGAAATGCACACATTTTAATAATTTTGGAAAATCCAAGTTAACTAATATCAATGTGTATTTGGAGGCTATTGTAATTTGTTTTTTTTCAATGCATTTGCTTAATTATCTTATACAAAGAAAAAGTACCTCAAGCGTGTAGTTACGAGTAGTGGGCATTCAGACAATATGTGTATTCTTACAAACGTGTTTAATTACAACTGCTTCAAAGGTATCCCAGATTTTCAAAAGTTTTATTTTAAGTTTGAAGACTAGACACGGTCATACTAATTTTACAACATCCTACATGATTTAAGTATATATACAAAGAAAAAAAAACAACATTGGAATATTACACAGCTTGAGAGTTTGCAAAGGTTATTTGTGTCTTAGTCACTTCTCTACTTACTGACATATCAGATGCCAGCAGTGAGTATTATGTTTCATTATTTGTTGACTAGCAAAGATACAATCATTAGTACCCTAAGTCTTCAAAGTTCACACCAATTCTCTGAAGCCATTCAGAAAGAGAAAGTCAACCCTGAAATTAGAATTAGTGACTATGATAAGTGTTTTCAACAGGATATAGATAAAATGGAGATGTTTAAAATGTTAATTTCAGAGAGTCTAAAATTAGCATATTATAGCTACTCAATATAGTGAAGACTAGGCGATTCTTGTGTGTGTTCTGCATACAAGATTTTGCTTGTTTTAGTGTGAATTTAAATAGAATAAATTTGTTTCCCTTTGATGTCATTGATACGAATGACACAAAAGCTACATACTACTTCATAGGAATTGTTAACATCACCACGTGTGGGAATCCCTTTGTTATCATGAATTTGAGGCATCATGGAACAAATAGATAGCCCGTTGGTCATGCCATGTGGGTGAAGAGCACAGAGAGCAGAGAGACGATGCACAAGCAAGAGAAAGCCATTTCAATGTATTTCTAAAAGGTATGAAGTATAATTTTGACAAACTCCCTTTGATAATATTAGTTTAAAAAGGTATCAGTAAAATAAAATTCAAAGCATCACAAGAAGCCATGAATAATTTTGAGGAAGTCATTACAAAGCAATACTCATGATTTCTAAAACATACTCTGTTAAGAATGAAGAATCGTGCATAGTCTGCAAAGGGAAATGGCTAGGGATTTGGTGGGACAGTAAATGTCTAAAGAAATAAAAGGCATTGGCTAGACAGTAAGTGTGTGTATATTTTTGGACCTAAGTAATTATTTGTAGTATGACTTTAACATTTAGGAAATTAAAAAGATTTAATTGCTAATTTTAAAGTTGTCTGAAAAAAGCAATATAGTGGACCTAACGATTTTGTTTGTGAAAGATGCTGAAAAATGATCACCATTTCAGATGCTTCAAATCAACGATTTTATAAGAACCTGAAATAGAAAGCCTGTGGGCATAGGACAAATGTGTGGCCAGCCAGTCCTAATTTTGCTCTTATTAAAAATGCCATTATGATTGACTTTCCCTTTAAATTCTTCACAATGATTGAAGACCACTTCATATTTACATCATTAAGAAATGCTGTTAACACATGGACAGACAAGACAATAACAGTCTAGTGGCTTTTGTTATGCAGCACAAATAATAGAGGGGGAAAAAAAACTTTGCAGTGTTGCACAGGACTTTAACATTTTGTACACATACCACACTTTCTTTTCCAGGTCCCTTACTTTAAAACTCCAATAATTCTGTGTCTAAGCCTTGTAAAATAAATACTTGTAAAGCTTATAAATTAGATGTTGAGGACTTTTATGGAGGCAGTGTGAGCTTTAATTTGAGACACATGTCATTTAAACCTCCATCATCAATAAACTAATTGTTACGATAATTGTTTATTTTTTCAGGACCTCCGAAGCAAAATAAATAGAAATCAATTTTCATCTTAAAATGATCTACTACTTTGTCATTAGTAAATACTTTTCACAAATAACTACACAATATGCTTTCCTGGGAAACTGCTACCAGTTTCATTCAAGTCTCAATAAAATTCTAGTTACACAGAAAATGCAGAGATGAACAAAGAAATGATGAGTATGCTTGGCCAGGCTATGCAGCACTGTGTTAATACTTGCTTGCTAAAAAAATTCTAAATAGACAAAGAATTCATTATTCTATTATTTAAAGGAAAGAGAAGGCTATGTAAATACCATCAAAACAAAGTTTTAAAATCTGGCTTAAAGGGACATAATATTACTTTTTTGTTGTTTATTTTGCAAAATGGTAGTACTAGATTTTTTATAAAGGAAGTATTTGGAAATTATATAGTTATAGCTTCCTTCAAAAATAGAGCTGCAGATTCATTCTACTAATATTAAATATGATCAATCTGGTGATATGCAATCATGTTCCACATATATGTATACATATATATGCATACATACACATACACACACAGAGATAAAACTTCTCTTAGGCAAATAATAGGGAAAAACTGAATTAGAAAAAAATGTTGACTTATTCAGTCAATACACAATATAAAGAATATAGAATAGAACAAAAAAGGAAAAAAGATCACATAATATATTTGATTAGAAACAATGAAAGTAAAATGAGAATTATAATATTAATACTGCATGTTACAGATTCTTCAAAATTCTGTTATCAACACTGACAGTGTTTGGTAGGCACAGGGGAAACAATTAGAATAATGTAGAGTCATCACAGAAGAAAAAAAACCTTATTGCTAACATCGCAGTATTCCTTTTATAAGAATTCATTGAGTATTGATTATAAAAGCTCTATCAACTCTTGCTTTTATTTGATACCTATGAGGTTTCTTTTTACCCTTGCTATCAAGAGTGCTACTTTCTTTCCTTAATATTATTTCAACCATTGCAAATAATTTAGAAAACAATGACAAAAGTAATTCACAAGTTAATGTGATGTTGTGTAAGAAATTTAAACGATGAAAATCAAATGAAACCATTGAAAAGGCAGGCTTAGACCTCCTTAAAGACAGTTAGTGGCCTACCATAATTTGAGCACTTTTTCATGACAAATCCCATTCAATTTTCCTACAGATTTTGCACAGTTCATTCCAAGGAGATACTTTTAGGGAGAGAGAGAGAGGAGGGTTGTGGGGTGTGGAGTCTCCTCACTCTTCTTCTGTGCAGCCCAGCAGCTCAGACCGCAGCGTGATCCTCCCATACCAGGACCAGGGAAGGATTCTTATGTGCCGTGCATAGATCGGAGGGTCGATGACGTTTTTCCTGTGGGTATCATTGTCAAAATTGCCCTGGAAAACCTAGTAGAAAAGAGCAAAGAGTATCAATCATATAGCCTTCTCTTTCTTGGGAATTATTTTTTTAATCATTTTCTTGTTTGGAAACTTTTCTCCCAAATGTGAGATTTGATAACTAATCATGTTTTTCAAAACATAGGATTACAGCTTCTTCTTCTTCTTTTTTTTAAGATTATTTATTTATTTATTCATGAGAGACAGAGAGAGAGGCAGAAACACAGGCAGAGGGAGAAGCAGGCTCCCTGCGAAGAACCTGATGTGGGACTTGATCCCAATACCCCGGGATCCCGACTTGAGTTGAAGGCAGATGCTCAACCTCTGAGCCACCCTGGGATCCCTGTTTGCTTGTTTCTAAGCCTATTCATTCCTGAATTCCTACCACACAGTTGTGATCATTGAGAATAATGTCCTGACATGTTGGCACTGGATTCTTCTCCAACATTCTTCTTTTGTTTCAAAGCTTTTTTCTTTTTTTGAGCATTTTATGTACCCCCGCCTTTTTTTTTTTTCCTCCAAAGAGACCTTTATAATAACTTTGGAAAGTGCTTGTTTCAGAAAAAACAAAGTCAGAACACTGGGACCCTGATAGGAATGACATTAAATTACATGTTACTTTGGGAGAAATTCATGCTTTCATAATATTTACTTACTTGAAGATTTTATCATTTTTAAACTATAGATTCTGAACACTTATTGAAGTAATTTCTAACTTTTATATTCACAAATTTCATTTGAGCTCAAATAGGATAGGGAAAATCTCTTCAGAATTTTCCTTTTTAACTTTATGAGGCATCTTATAATTGGAAGATAATTTCTTTCTTGCTTGAGATCAAAACATGACTATATGGCTACAAGGAGACCTGAAACAAAAATTCCCCAAAGGAAGAAAAGAATAAGAAGCTCCATCACTATATGATGGAATATTTAACCCATATCTTTGAACATTCTAAAACTAAAGGAAATGCTTTAAAAATGGCCTTCTAGAATAAGTTGATTCAGTCTCAGATGATCACAAAAGGTCTCCTGGATAGGGAAAAATAAAGATATCTTCTTGAAGGCATCAGTCAGCATGGCACTGATTAATAGAGGCAACAGACAGATGGGGTAATCTTTCTGTTGGGTCCATGGACAGATTCTGTGTCATTGAGGGCAAATGCAAAGTGCCATCCCCACCTGGTGGGAACAATTTTTCAACCTGACACAAAATATACCTCAAAGGTGATTTTTGAATAAATATTTGCTGAGGAAGAGAATACTGAACCGTGCCAACTCTAGAATTCATCATCCTGGCATCCCTGAATCCATTTTTATTTGATAGGAATTTTATCCTCAGCAATGCTCTGGCTTTGCATTGACCAAGCAAGTCTTAATTCTGGATTTAAATGTGCTAGTAAATAACAGTGTCTCTGTTAGCAGAAGCTCCCATGTATAGGACATACCACACAGACACTCACCAAAAATCCTTAGAGGGGTTGTCATTGCAAAAGCGGAAAATAAGAGAGTACCTTCTACGGTTCCCTGACATTTTTTCTGACATATGATGTTGGATTCAAATGCTTCATCGAGACTGTGGTGTTACAATTTAATATAGAATCTCAAATCCAATTTCAAAGCCCTGCTAGAGAACTTAATGTGTATCTTTGGAATAATATAACTTAAATTCATTAACTTTCATCACAAGATCTGTAACAGTCCAAAACATAGAGCTATACCTCTTCTTGGGAAGGATATACAGTAAGAAATAATTTTCTTTTAAGTCACTGGTCTTCAGCGCGAGTTTCAGTAAGAAAATATCAACCCAGAAATAAATACTTGAATTATTAGTTACACTCATCTTTTATAATGGAGAATACATTTAGAGAAGCTACATCAGCCCTGAAACTGCATACAGCTGTGACACTTCTGATTTAAGGTGTGAAAGTCATAGATATTTGAGTGCTCATTAAAAAAATTAAATGAAGTTTCATAAGACCGTATAACTTAAAAAACAAAAATGTTCACAGAAAAGCAGCCACAGTCTATGTTGGAATCACCCAAACCATGGCCTGAAGGTAGCAAAGATGTGCTTTTATTTTGGGAGGTCTCCCGGTAATGACACAGCAGAGAACACAAAGCACATACTTGCAAATTCTAGCATGACATCTTGAACTTGCTGTACAAACCTGTGGCCCATGTCCTGTTTTCTTGTCTCCAGCACTAGGAAGATCTTGCTTAAGAATGCTATTTCAGTGTTTCACCCAGCAAAGGAATGCAAATTCAGTATTCTTAGTTGACTTTTAAAAATGTGTAAAAATTCTAGAAACGTGCTTTCACAGACACACTTCAGAGCTATAAGCACCTCAACGGAAAGCAAAGTCTGAAGACTGATGGAAAACATCATACCTCCATATAGAAGGGAAAAACTGTATATGAGAAAAATAGTTTGAGAAGTTTTTAGAAAAGAGTATGCATATGCTTCAGTTTCAGGAGGAGGCTTAGCTGATTAGCTGATGACAAGTTTGCTGATGCACTCAGACATGATAATGCTTAGGGATCTCTCAGGCTTTCCCCAGCATACAAGGCCCTCAAGAAAAAGACGCTGAAGGTACTTGGGAGAGGCTTTCAGTTACAGCCTAGATAATAATAGAGAGAATTGCAACTGCCTCCATGTGTCTGAGCTCTTGGATTCTGTTTTTCAATGTCAACTCTCCTATGATACTACTTAAAATTCAAATCATATTCTAATGAGGATTCAAATCTCAACACAGAAAGACAGTCAGATAAAACTATTAAATGTTGCTTCCAGCAAAGTTTTAATTTTTTTTTTTTTTTTTGTAAGATGAGACTTGTCATTCTTCACTAGGGACAATAGTCTATTCAGGCCAGAGTAGATGTCATCAATGGGAGACTGCCAAAAAGGCAGGATCATCCTTCATGACACCATCAGAAGGATGACGTAGTAGCCGTGATGTATAACTGCATTTCACAACTGTTGAGGAATTCTTGAGGGGATTTCTTGCACATTCTATTTATTTAGAATGTCATCTGGTCTCAGAAGATATATTTCTTTTTATCTGTCCTAAATAATGCATTAAAAGATTTAAAGAGAAGGGCACCTGAGTGACTCAGTGGGTCAGTCTCTTGGTTTTGGCTCAGGTCATGATCTCAGGGTCCTGGGATCAAACCCTGCATTGGGCTCTGTGCTCAGCAGGGAGTCTGCTTGGGATTCTCTCTCCCCTTCTCCCTTTGCCCCTACTCCTGCTTGAGACTTCTCTCTCTCTTTAAAATAAATACATCTTAAAAAAAAAAAAAAAGATTTTAAAGACACTCCCATTGTTCTAACCTTTTGGAATTTATGTTCATGTCATCCAAATAACCAGCAATTTTAAGTATTTTTTAGATGGCCTCCCTGAGCTCTTCAAAGCTAATGAGTCATATTTTAGCAAGGTCTCAGGTTACCATCAGTTCTTCCCTATGGCCTTTTGTTCTCCCCTTTCTAGATTTCATTATTTTACTTTTGATATGTGGAGACTAGAACTATAACTGGGATTCCACATATTGTGAAAATGCAAGGCTTGAATAAGCTATTGTTTGCATTTGCCTTAGCAATGGTGTCAAACACACCATTGGCTTCATTGACTATGTCTGTACACTGATCTAATACCCTTAAAGGATTATAGACAAAGATAAAAATCTATTACCCTAGAGCAGCATTTGTATGGGGAGGGAGGGAGGAGTGAAAAAGAGAAAAAAAATTATTCAGCATATACAATTTCAATTCTGTTTTCTTTCATCCAGAATGCTTATAAAGTAGTTAGAAACAAAGTCTTTTCCAGCTCTGATCCCTGAGAAACACTGGTTTTATTTTAAATATTTAATTTATTTATTCATGAGAGACACAGAGAGAGAGAGGCAGAGACACAGGCAGAGGGAGAAGCAGGCTCCATGCAGAGTGCCCGACGTGGGACTCAATCCCATGACTCTGGGATCACAACCTGAGCCAAAGGCAGAGGTTCAACCACTGAGCCACCCAGTCGCCCCAAGAAACACTGTTTTTATGTAATTCTACTCATGGAGTGGAAGAATCTGAGCCTTGGAAAAGAATCTGCCAGCACCAACTTTCCTCTAACTTTTCTGACATGGAAATTCCAGCAATGGTAATGCAACTTCTCAATATAACAGTTATGTATTTAGACACTTTGAAAATCTGCCCTTGAGTTAGGCTGACATATATCTCTTTCTAATTTCCATCTATTGATCCTAGTGCTTTATTCTCAACAAGCATAGATGGTATCTATCAAAAGAAAAATACTTTTAGGTTTATTTGATAATAATTAACACAAGTCTCTCATAAACTCAAAATTAGTGCTATAGGTTCAACAATTGTGGTTGCTTAAAAATATTCCTCATGTAAGATGATTTTCAAACTAATCATCTTGATTGCATTGCATTGAATACCCTCTGCTTTAACTATGACTCGATTAAACTATGGTATTTATTTGGACATAGTATGTAGTTATGACCTGAGTGGCTCAAAATACAGAGTGTACCTTTGTTTCGGGTACAATACCTCTATCAATGTAGTCTAAAATTTAAAACAATTATGTTACATTTTCTGTCATGATTGATGACTAATGTTTAAAAAAACTTAGAACTTTTTCATAGAATTTCTCTTGAGCCAGGATTGAGTAAGTAATGTTTTACTTACTTGTAAAATAGATTTATAGTGGATGTAGACATTTATATTTATTCCAATTTTATTTCATTTTATTGAATCATGACATTTTAAAAATAGCAATTTGTAGTTAAGATTATGGTCTATATAAAATATTGAAAATTTAGTGGACATAGAATTTAAGTATCTATTTCATAAAGTAACCATTTATGTATTATGTGAGTATAAAATCTGACTTTTGTGGGTGACATAAAGGACTTACACTTATTAGTTTATGGTTCAGCATCATAAAAGTCATTTTTACATACCTATTATTAACATTACTTGAATTTCTTTTGGACTGTCAAAAATTTCAGAGTTTCAACTTGAATCAATGCTCTAATGACTTAAGGTCTAATGCACAAAAACAATATTTATCTATTTGGATAGTCTTTATAAGAAGATCTCAGTTGTTTCTCATTCTATGTCTTTAATTTTTATTTTTTTTCATTCTATGTCTTTTAGACTAATATTCAATTTATGTTCTAGTTTGCCCTATATTAAAGCATTCCTAAAATCAAAACTTTTCATTAGAAAGTAACACACAAATTATTGTGTTATAATTTACAGAAAACTGTAAGTGGGATAAATATACATCACCTTAAAAGGAAATCCTATTGGAAGTTTTACATGTATGAAACTTCTGTTAGTGATTGGATATAAGAAGTCTTAAACCAAAGTTTGATTATTTTAGCTTACATAGACTCTAGCTATTATTCAGTGAATTCAATTTTCTAGGAAAATTTATCAGCATCCTGAAACCATTTCATGATTGAATGGCTGGTATATCATTCTTGATGGTTTTCTCTCCAATCAATTCCACTAAACCAATGAAACTCCGTAACAAAATTAGTCTAAATATAAGTACATTCTTTCAGATGTAATAAGGAAACAAATAAGTTTCCAGGTAAATTCCAATATTCTAGGAAATGTTCCTTGAAAAATAGTGCACATTGAGAATCACTTCTAAGAGGTGCACACACACATAAAGAAAGGGTTTGTTGGAGTTCGGAGATTGGGTTAACAACTGATCATCAGTCTGTAGTGGAATGAGTTGGGGGATGAGTCCTCACTATAGCACATCCCAACAATGCTGCAGCAAAAATCCTCATTGGCAGAGAGGTACAGGGAGCCGCCTCAGTGTCTTCCAGCCCGAAGCATTCTTGAATAGAATACTGCCTTCCAAAGGTGCAGCTGAAGTAAGGCCATAGCCAACCGAAACAATTTATCAGCACGTGACCATATCTGTACACACTCAAGGTGTGTCCAATCTAATATAGTCATAGTGTTGGCAGACACATGTCATTTCACTGAGGAGAGTATGGATCATACAACTTTGTGTAATATGAGCATGCCATATAATCTTAACCTCATCCAAAAGGAAGTCTGACTTTTGGGAGATAATCTATAAACCCTTGGGAAGTTCTGCGTGATAAGACTGTGTTTGTTTACATGGGAGCCTTGGGCCACACCAGGTAGTTTATGCTGAACAATGTGATTTATGGTAGGGGCTTTGGACCAGCTTGACCAAGGAAGGGGCTGGAGACTAAAGTCTGCCTTGCAGGTAGTAAACCATGTCTACATGACTGAGCTTCAATAAAAACTTTGAACATCAAGGTCGAGGTGGTTGGATTCCTGGTTGGCAATACTTACTGCATATTGTATGTCACACATCGTTGCTGAGGGAAGTTAGCATTGTTTAAGATTCTGAGAGTAAACAACTGAAGGCTCAGCCTAAAACTCTCCTGGATTCTGCTCCATATGCCTATTTTCTTGGCTGATTTTTATCTGAATCCTTTCGCTTTTAGAAACTGTAACTGCCAGTATAATAGTTTTAAGTGAGTTCTGTGAATCCTTCTATTGAGCTATCATCAAACCTGAAGTGGTCTTGGGGACCTCTACTTGCAACTGAGGTCTGAAGTGAGAGTAGATTTGGGAACTCCCAAACTTTGCAATGAGTAATTGATGCTGAAGGGCTATAGGTTTTACAGAGGACTTTTTGATACTTGTACCATTGATTAGTCTGAAAAGGGATCTCAACTGTCTGAAAGAATTGAGCCCCAAACTTCCTCAACATTATGTACCAGGCCTGTCAGAGATACTCAGGTTTCAAAATTAATTGTGAACTTATTCTTTTATGATTCTTTGAATAAATTTTAACACGACAATTTTCTGAAATTTATTTATTGTGGCCCTTGAGTACACTTTCTAAATCTCTTATTGTTAGGCTCTACTCTCTCCATTTTACTTTCTCTTTTTATTTCTATTTTCTAGGTGATGTTTATTCTCATGAACATACACCTAATAAATACATCAAGTTACTAGCATTACTTGTTCTTTTACATATTTGAGTAACAAAACAACTCAACATCTTCATTCTTCTATATTTCTTTAATATCATTTCTGCAAAAGCTTCTATAGTCCTTGGGGAATATTACTTTGGCCATCTACTAGGGATTAATTTGAAATCCCCTGGGAAACTGGCAGGTTTTCTGAAAGCTGCAGAACATGGTGACATATATAAATCATTCTGTACCATATTTCATATTTGATACCAATTTTTATCTGTGTTCCTTTCAAAATGTTATTTTGTTCCACAAGCCCTTTAAAAAAATCTGGACCTTCGTTCCTTCAGAAATTTCTCTGCTTCTCAAGCTCCCTCAATGAAATTATATGAGGCTTTCAAACTGCCTATCCAAAGATTTAACTTCAAAGGTCCAATTACAGAACATTTTTGTTTGATGGGGGAAGTAGAAGAAAAACATGGGGACAAGTTCCATGTCTTTCTTCCACTACTGCATGAATCATTTTAAACCATTAAAATGAATATATGGATTCTCTGAGAAAATGAATTCCACTCCCATTGTTGCCCTCAGGAGATTTCTTGTGGCTCTGAAGTTTGCTCTCTTTTGTAATTATGTAAAAAAGTAGATCTTTGGCTTCAGGGAATGCTACATTTCACTGAACTGATCTGGCTTTGCTTCATGTTCCTAGTGTATATAAATCTCTGATTATATCCCCAAAATTTTTACTAAACCACAAATTTGATGTTCACTTAGAGTTCTTGCAGTGTTATCTGCACTCTATTGTTTTCTCTGTTATACTTTTCTTTTTACCCTTCAAAATGCACCAGTGAAAGACTCTAATAATAACTGGTCAAAAAAATACAAATATGTTGTCTTTTACTTTCTACTCTAACAATAAAGGGTCATTTATTGCTTTTCAAACGGTCACACACTCTTTCATTTTCCTGTAATTGATGAGAAAGCTGGTTGGCTGATATTTAATTCTTGACTGGAAAAGAGGGCTGTGATATCTTTCTAAGAGTCATTCCTCTTTAATACTCTGGGGGTTGGGAGTTTTGGGAAAGAGGAGGAAATTGCACAGCTTTGGGATAAATTTTTTTTTTAAGATTTTATTTATTTATTCATGAGAGACACACACACACACACAGAGGCAGAGACACAGGCAGAGGGAGAAGCAGGCTGCATGCAGGGAGCCTGATGTGGGACTCGATCCCAGGACTCCAGGACCACACCCTGGGCCGAAGGCGGCACTAAACCGCTGAGCCACCCAGGGATCCCCGGGAGAATTTTTTAGAACTCTTCATTTCTGGTCTCTCATAGAAGGGCTCAACCGACTCACAGAGATCTGAGATGAAGGGATCTAACTCTCCACAGTAATGGCCAAAGACCCTATTACTGGTAAACTGCCATAGATTATACCCGTGATCCCCTAGTCCACTGCTAGAGTCACAAGTTGAGCTAAGGAATTGCTGAGATCCAACCCAGGCAGATGAGAGAGGAAGGGGAATGGGGAAAGGGTAGCCACCTCCATTCCTTCTGTGCTTTTCTTGCATAGCCTCACCTCCAAGTAGCTGGGGAGCTGGCCACTTCTTACAAAGAGCTAGAAGAGCCTCCCTGAGAAATTCATAAGAGTTATGTTAAGTCTTAACCCTGGAAAAAGACACCGAGAAAAATCAAAGCAAAGCTTTCTAACTCTGTTGATGTTACCTTCTTTCTCCCACATTTGGTGGCATTTGGAATACTCAGTCTAGAAGTCATTTAGTAGGTAGGACACACCACCATATTTAACTTCTTTTATGATGAAAGTCTCCTTAGGAAACAAGAATATCCTAGCCAATATATCGCATAGGATGATTGCCTATAAAGATTTATGAAACATAAAATATGCCATTCTAAACTGTGGCTAGAGATTTAAACTACCCTCTCTCTAGCAGTCAGATTTTTGATTGCCATAAGAAATATTCTTACAGAAAAAAAAAGAACTGAAATATCTGCTTTTCAAAGATACCTATCTATAGGAGATATTACCAAGAGTATCTGGATAGCAAGACCATCTAATTTTTTTCTTTTTTAGTCTAACATCAGAAATGTAGAAATGCCTTTCTTCTTTTCTATAAAAGTACAAACAGTCTGCTTCTCTAATGAAGCTCAACGTTCATCTCAAAATTTCCTAAATCACACAGGCCATTTTGCATTGTATCAGAACAATCTGCAGTCTGACTCTACCCGTCATAGAAGATTTTCAATGATGTGGCAGTAGAGAAATGGGTGTCTGATAATTCCCACCCCATTTTAGGAACCTTTCCCTCACTTCACATCTCTTCAAAGAGTCTCCACCTATTTTGTTCAGAAATGACTTAGTACAGAGCGATAAGAAAGAGCACGGTAGTGACTTAAGCATTTGGCCATGTTTCTTCTAAGCCAGACTGGTGTTGAGGAAGAAACAGAATCAGGGAGTTGGGGAAGATAATTCTGGAGCTGGATGATGAGCTGGCAATGTGGAACCTCGGAGATGAAGCAGGTTGTGAGGTTTGTGCATATGTGTGTATATTTCCCTGGACATAGAAGAAAGGCATTCTCACTTTATTCCCCCTTCTTGGGTGCTTTCTCAGGAGAACATCTGGTCTAGCTGGAAGATCTAGGAGATCTTCAATGGAGACAGAGTGGCAAGATAGAAGATTTGGGATATACTTATACTAATAGAATTACTCATTACTCCTCTGAAATTCAAATTTAATAGGGTGCGCTACACTTTTGTTTGCCAAATCTAGCAACAGTAAGTAAAAAGCAGAGAGAATTCTGGCCCTGAGCTGAGCAGGTACAAACTCTACTTTGGTCAGGGGCTCCTGGGTCTTTTTGTCTCAATGTGTTGAGGGTATACTGATTATTAAATTATATTTGACATCGGGAGGAAAAAAAAATCACCTTTGCTGATATTCATAGGTACTGGTAAAGTACAAAATAGAAGAAAAGAAATAACAGTGAAATTTTGCTATGTAAAAGTGATTTTTTCACTCACTTATGAAGAGTGCCTTCCTTTAATTATTGCTATTTAACATTTTTTTATCTGTACAAAATTAATTCTATTTCTGGCTTTATTGGAAAGCCGGAAATTAACTCCTATGTTTGGTCTTCTGGTTGCTTTTTCTTTCTGCAGAAAAACTGGGAAAAATACTCCTTTCATGCAGGTACAATCGTTGGGTTCATCTTTTATTTGTTGAACTTATCTTTTAATCAGCTTTGTGTCTCAAATGACATCAGAAACTTTATAATGATGAGAAATGCGTTGCCTCTATAAAAGGGCCCCAAGGGGCTTAGTACAGATGTGTGCCTTGAGAGCACATGTAAATACGCTTTCTCCTTGAGATCCGACAAAAGGAAGTGTATGGGAATCACTACCCAATGGGTCATTTCATAGGGTGTGGCAGATCCAGAAATCCTTCCACAGTTTCTCATAAACATGGAATTATGACAAATATCTTTTATCCTTTTTCAGATTTAAACTATGAAAAAGTAGAAAAAGACTAGAATACTAATTCATTTTGAAAGTGAGAGATTTTTGTCTCATGCATTACAGCTGATTTGGTATGATGGTGAACAGTAAAAAAGGCATGCCTGCCACGTAGAACTGGTGTCCTTGGGGATTTTTGTCACCTTCAAAATATATTAAGCATTCAGAATATTAGTTGTTTGGTAATTATTTAGAAATAAAATGGGTTCATACTTTTGGCTGCGTTCTAGCCAACTGGAA
Organism: Canis lupus dingo; assembly: GCF_003254725.2. Classification (NCBI taxonomy): domain Eukaryota; kingdom Metazoa; phylum Chordata; class Mammalia; order Carnivora; family Canidae; genus Canis; species Canis lupus. The sequence continues at coordinate 23,709,742 of NC_064245.1, read as the reverse complement.
ATGTGTAGTTCCAACAATCAGAATAATGACATAGTTTTTTCTTATACTCAGACTGATCAAGTGCTCACTTTCATAGTGGGAATGATAACTACCAGATTCACATTAAATAAGACTCTATTTTTTCTAATCAATACTCAAAAATCTTCTCCGCTAAGCTCTCTTGCTTCAATCAGTTTCATTACTGCTTTTTAATGAATAATTACATACTTGAATTTTCAACAATTTTTAAAAGTTTTTTAGCCTTGACCATTCTCTTGGGGACCTATCGCTAATCAGTATTTTTAGGGTGTTAACCTTTTTAATTGATGCCTAAGATTATAGTTGGGTTAACACTTGATGGTCTTTCACAGTCATATACAAGCATGACCTAAACAGGAGAATGAGTAATTCTATTCCATTGAGGAATACTGTCACTATACAATTGTGTCTAATAAGAGGTAGGTCTAACATAAACATAAACATGAGATGTTCGGAATTTTCAGTGCGGATATTTTTTAATTTTACTTATTTTATTTTTTATTTTATTTTTAATTTTTATTTATATTATTTCTGATGAGTGATGGTAGATTGGGATGACAAAAATTAAGACATTAAAGTGTTTTGGCTTTTGAGCACTGTGAAAATTCAGGCCATAGATGTAATAATAATATGTAATAATAGAAAGTTATTTTTAATGAACATTTTACTTTAATGGCATGTTATATAACATATTTCCTGTGGTTTTCACATGTTTTTTTCATGGTCTCAAATTTTAAGATAGCTTATCAAATTTTCTGGAAACAAAGTTCTTGAGTTTTTAGGACAGAAGACAATCAACACACATTAAAAACATATATCCATCCCTCACTGCATTTCTCTGCATTGTTTGCTTCTGTCTCCATTGTTAAAAACAAAACCACTGGCCCAGAAGGGCATCAGTTAGGCCGAGTTTGTAAACTGGGGCTTACTTGTTAATCTAATTGCAGTTTCAACCTCCCCCAGAAATGTGGTCTTAACTGGTCAGTCAGGAATTTTTGACTGGGCGCCAATGAGTCTGCCACAGGGCTCCCTCCACTGCCCCAGAGGAAGATGAAGTAATTCTGCATGATAAGACCCTCTTGCTTTGACTTTTAGGGGAAAGCAGCCTTGCCTACAACAATCCTCTTTTGCTAATACAGGTCTTGCCCTGTTCTCCAGCTATAAAAACCTTCCATTTTGTACAACTCCTCTGCGCTCCCTCTACTTGCTAGAAGGGGTGCCGCCCATTCATGAATCATTTCATAAAGCCAATGAGATCTTCAAATTTACTTGGTTGAATTTTTGTTACTTAACACCTTAAACTTCTGTCTTATGGAGAACAATATCTCATAGCATCTGCACTGGGATTTTATCTGTCACTAAATAGGAGTCATAGAGGCAGGGATGTTTTCCTTCCTCCTTCTTCCAACCCACCCCCATACTGGTGAGTTTATGGATTTTTGTGTCTGACGTTTACTTGTTTTTTCCTACTACCTTATGAATCCTCAGACCAGTACAGTGCTTTTGTTTTTTGTTTTACATGAAGATTGAAAAATCCAAATGCCATCTAAGAAAGGTAAATGTTTCCATGAACAAAATTAACCATATCGTTTCATTGCTTGTCTTTAATATCATAGACTGTGGCATGACATACAAAGAATTTTCTCTGCAACTTCAAAATTGATCCTTGAAGAAAGACAACCAGCTTTCTTTTGCCGTCTCCAAATAAACGGAATGACTTCTTAATGAGCTCCTTAAGATCAATAGCTTCTGATTGCTCCTGTGGCTTGTCTATCATTTTGGTTTGTCTTTTATCTCCAGTATTTAGCTAGTTACTGGATTCTACAACTGCAATTATTTAAGTTACTAACCCTTGTCCTGCTCACCTCCATCCCATAAATCCCATTTCCTGGTCTGCCCTTTCTTTCCTTGTCTTAAACTTCTTTACCCTATATTCAGGACCAAACATCTTTGGGTAGGCAGAACACTGGGAGTTTGTGTTAAATTTGGAAATGGAAATACAGTCTTCCCTGTAGCTGAACTGCCCTTGTCTATTTATGTCTGGATTTGCATCCAGTCTTCTTCCTTGTTTCTGAACCCAAGTCCCCATCTCACAACGGATTGTGATCGGTGAGTCCCCATCGTGCTGTTCTCTGTGCACCTTAACTGCTATCACACTTCTCACTGGTGAAACACGCTGCTTTCCGAATTTAAATTTGTTCAGTGTGGTTGTCCTTTCCCATTCCAGCAGGCAGATCTAAGTTTACAAATGACTTTCACTTTGATAAATCAGTTCTTCTATACTGGGTTAGTCTTGAGACATGGCCTTCTTGGTCAGGGACCTTAGTAAAATTTACAGAGACTCCATTCTTTTTTTTATCAAAAGCATCAAATTTAAAAGGTACATAGGGAGTTACAGGATCTCCTTGAATTTTTTGGTTGGTATATACAAATTATGGCAATAACTAAATGTCTTTATTCACATGTTTATAGTAGTAACTATTTAGTCTCTCCATATTATCAACCTTCATTTAGTCTTGATGAACACTTCAGCCCCTAAGACTGCACTGTTTTTTTTTTTTTAATTTCTTAGTTCTAGGCACCTGGGTGGCTCCCAGTGGTTGCACATCTGCCTTTGGCTCAGGTTGTGATCCTGGAGTCCCACATCGGGTTTCTCCCTCTGCCTATATCTCTGCCTTTCTGTCGCTCATGAATAAATAAATAAAAATCTTAAAAAAATAATTTCTTAGTTCTGTGCATTTTTTTTTTGTCTTGCATTAAAAGTGGACTCATGATGTTCACTGCTTTCTCTGCCTATCAACTCCTGGGCAGGGCTTTTTAATATAATTTAAAATTAAAAATGGCAGGCTCATCATTGAACTTTATATTCTGCCAAAACAGAAGAAACATTCTCAGGTTGTGTCCTGAGTTTGAAGATCTGATAACATCTACATTTATGGGAATACAGGCAATTAATTGTATGTTCTTTCTACCAACACATATCCCAGCCAGGTTCCATAATACTGAATTATGACAAGAAAGAAAGCAGATAAAATTCGAAATAACAGTCGATTCCAGATGGTGTTTATTTAAATAACACTGTCTTTATTTTTAGACAATGCTGAAACTATGGTATTGTTTCCTTAACTTAGTTCCAGTTAAGTCACTCACCCAATATCTAAGTAAGTACACTATAGTGACTGCATATAAATCTCTGTCTTGTAGGGGCACAACTAATTTGCTATTTTTGAAGCTGAGTGCTTTGTGTAGAGCCAATTAACTGTTGGAAACTTCTTTCAGAAAAACAGCGTCTTTCCTTTCTCTCACGGCCTTATTTGAAAATAGGAACAAGACCCTGAGTGGATGAGACTAATGGTCTCCATGCGAGATGGAGAGACTCTGTCCTTGATCCTGCTGCTCAGAAACATGTGGCTGCTCCACCTTGAAAGGCTAATTCATCCTCTTTCACTTCCCCCTGCTAGAATCCTCGCCGAATGCCACTGGGGATTCCATTTACTTTACCTCCCAGGGGATTCCGGAGGTTCCATATTTCTCACCCAGGTCAAATTTCAAAAGAGCAGCATGGCTCTGATTACTGAACTGACATCTCATCTGACCTCTGCCTCACTGAGGAGCTGGACTTCCGAGGCTTTCAATATTCAAATTTAATTTCAGCTACCTGAGAGTGCCAGCTTCAGCAGGAATAAAAGAATACCCTGCAGCATCTGTAATTACTGATTAATTTGAATATATCCTCCAATGCAGATTATGAAGGCTTTGCTAATAAGGACTGGTGACGTTGCTGCTTTTTTTTTTTTTTTTTTTAACAAGGATATTGAGAAAAGAAGGGAAGTAGAGAAGAACCAGAATTTTTTTTGCAGTCATAGACTTCTTTGAAATGATCATATTATTATTATTATTGTTCTTAGATAACTCTAAGCTTGTGCTACTTATTTCCTACAGTTATTTTTATCAAATAATACACTTGGTAGGTTGGATTTTGAGTCTTCAAAATGAACTGACTGAATCAAAGTTTTTCTACCGTTGTTGAGTTCCTCATTAGACTAGGATTTCTTTGAGCCACTGCCATATTCAGGTTCCCCCCCCACCCCCCCAATACATCCAACACAGAGTAGACAATAACTGTCTGTGGAATACAGGATTGAATGAAGATAAATGCCACATCCTTCTAGATGCTTTCCCACCTAATCTGTGTCCTAAACTACTTAAATCTATTATTTAAATTTAAGATTTGTTTAAAGCTAATACATGTTACTTGCTGCTGTTCATGAGAGAATTGGCAAACATTAAAATCTAAACTTACTTTTGAGACATTGATTCATACTGACTTCCACTGACAAATTAGAGGCCAACCAGTCCTAAAGAATTATAATACATTCCATTCTGACTAGAAAAATACAAAACTACACTTAGTTTCAAAAACTTAAATTTGGTGCCAGTTAGAGTCATCTTTCCTACACATGCTTATTATTCAAATTAGCTGGAGCCTCTGGAAACATTTAGATTCCCCACAGTCAGAGGCAGGACCCAGAAACGTGTATTTTTTAACAAGCTCCCCCATGAGTGCTATGATCAGGCAATTTTGGTAATCAGTGAATTAGAGTTCACTAAGATGTTGCAGGATTGCTCTTGATGAATATGTGGCATTGATCTTTAAGGACCAATAAAATCTTACTGGAAACAGTTTTGGATTTTCTTGTACAGAAAATCCAGAGTGAAGTTGCAAATTTTTGATTTATGCTTTTAAAAAAACCTGGACAATTTCAGGGAGGGGGAGAGAATACTACCAGCTTTTTTCCCAAAGAAGAAAGCCCCCATGGAGTGAATTTAGGTTTATTTAAACACCATGACACTATGACTAATATATGGGATGAGAAAATCCATTTTCATTTCTAATTTTTCCATATGAGAACCCTTCCTGAAATTTATTATTGTTTTACTTTGGCTTATAACCTTAAAAATTAAATACTGGAAGTGTCTGTCAAATTTTGCAATTTTCCTGCTAACTGCAGTAAAAACCAGTTCCAAGAGTATAAAACAAATGTCATTTTCATGAGAGCAAAGGAACATTTGACTTTCAAATAAAAAATGTATCTGAATTCATAGTGTGGAGAAATATAAAAGTTAGTTAAATGTTAGAAAATATTGGAGACAAGAAAGAGAAAAATAAGATTAGAGATTGTGATGAGACAGTATCATCATGTGCTCCATCATGAAAGATATAATGTGGAATTTTGTCAAAAAATAAAATGCTAAAGTAAATGCAATTCATATAAAGGCTCTGGGAAGATAGTGAAAAACTGACATTTCAATGAAAAGAACAGGCATCTATTTTTCTTTAATTGATTTTTGGCATAAACACACACACACACATATACATACATCCATATACAATGACACACACAATTAGACACTCCTCTGTACATGTATACTTTTTCCTTGGTGTTGTTTTCCTGAGGCTTAGTCAGTTATGACTAATGAAAAACAGAAAGGGCATTCATACATTTTTTTTAAAAAAATCGGCATTCATACATTTTTAGTATTTCATTTACACACTTGTGGTAAACCTAGAAAATTGCTATTATTCTGAGATCGTTTTTCTGAAGTAATCTTGTTTCTGAATCTATATCAGATTCCTACACCCACATCCCTAAAATCTATTAGAGCAAGAAGTCAATAAAAACTGAAAGATACAAAAAAAATTAGAAAACTTTGTAAATGTTTCCTTGTGAAATGTACATACATAAAACATTTCACAAGCACATGTTTTGCTTTGAAACGTTCAATTCATTTATAATATTTGCATGGATGAAAGTTTGTAGCTGAATTTGCACTCGTAAATATTGAAGACTTTTTCCCTTATGGAAAGTAACCATGAAAAACAAGTCACAAAGAATATTAGGAATCAATAGGAAATGGCTTATTCAGAAAAAAATTAATTGCTAAATTGCAGAGGGCTTCTGTAAAGAAGAGCACACCTTTTATGCATAAAAGCTTTCTGTATAGGTAAATAACTAGTAAAAATAGTAATAATGACAAAGCACAATAATTATTTGGATATATACAAATGTATGCTCTGGTATATAAGTATTTTGGAATACAGACATACATAGAGATATGTGTGTATATAATATATATAGTGCCTATATTTCCAAGTGTTCAAAGAACTTTTGCTCTTCCTTCTTAAACATATAGTATTTCTTTACCATAATAGTAATTGCTGTCTTCTTAGGTACAGTTTATTGGAGTTTGTTCTTTTTTTTTCAATAATACATATTAAACTTATCTAATGTTTTTCTTTATCATACTGAATTAGTTATAATACCATAAATAAACTGGCTACATTTAATTTTAAAACTGTCACTTGATGTAGGCTTAGCTAATTGTCATGTTTATAATATTAAAATGGTTTAATTCTTCAGAAATTTTTATATTGATCGATGACACTGATTTACTGTCTCACATCAGAATTCTGGTCTACATCCTTTTCACTGAGTATCAGCTTACTCTCATAGTTGACCAACTTGCCTAGTGGGAGCCTATTTCTTTATTGTAAAACTTATGTGGGGAATGTCAAAATCATGTATTACAATAAGTGTGGCTCCTAAGTATATGGGTTTATAGTTGTGATCTATTTTGTGCTTCCAGAGGTAGGTTTCTGGGGCTCTGCATTAATTTGAAGGTAGACTAGTAAGCTTAAAATGTATGCTATAAACTCTACAGAAATCACTGCAATAATAAAAAGAAGTTACAGCAAATAAGTCAACAACAACAAAAAATCCCACAGGAATCATTAAAAAATCCTACGAATCCAAAAGAAGAAGAAAAGAAAGAAGTAGAAAAGATGCAACAAGTAGGAAAATAGAAAGATAATAGATTTAAACCCAATAATATTAATATTCATATCAAATATAAATGGTTTAAATGCTCTGACTAAAAAGCAGAGATAGTAAAGTTGTAAAAAGGAGACCCAACTCCTTTGCTGCATAGAAGAAATGTATTTAAGGGCAGCCCCGGGTGGCTCAGCGGTTAAGCGCCGCATTCAGCCCAGGGCCTGATCCTGGAGACCCGGGATAGGGTCCTGCGTCAGGGTTCCCTGCATGCAGCCTGCTTCTCCCTCTGCCTGGGTCTCTGCTCGCTCTTTCTTTCTCTCTGTGTGTCTCTCATGAATAAATAAATGAAATCTTAAAAAAAAATTCTGTAGAAGAAATGTATTTAAAATATAAGGTACAAATGAGTTAAAAGTAAAAGTATGAAAAAAACCCCACACCAACATAGCATTAAGCAAAAGAAAGCTGGAGAACCTCTCTTAATGCCAGTAAAGGAGATTCCAGATCAAAAAATATTTCCAGGGATAAAAAGATAATTTTCTAATCATAGAGGAGCTATTTGATCAAGTGTACATTACAGTCCCACTTATTCAGGCATCTTTTAACAGATCTACAAAATACATCAAGCAAACACTGATATAACTGCAAGAAGAAATCAGGAACACCACAATTAGAGCTGGAGATTTCCACATTGCTTTTTCCATAATTGATAGGAAAAGTAGATAGAAAATCAGTAACATAGAAAACCTGAACACTATCAAGTAACTTGGTCAACCCAACAAAAATTTTACACACGTTTCATAGAGAGATCATGAAATAAAATGCATTAATGTGCAAATGCCTAGTCTATTAAGGGAAAAATTAAAAAATTATTCACATATAATCATAAAGTCACATGCTTAATGTAAATGGAGACAAAAAAAGTATTTCATCAGTACAATAGTTTGATCATATTTTAATTTATACCTCTTTCCTAAATCAATCTATATAAGGATTTTGTGAGTATAACTGTGCTTTTTTTAAAAAATATTTATTTTAGAGAGGGAGGGAGAGAGAGAGAGGGATAGAGAGAGCATGCACATGTTGGAGGGGAGGGGCAGATGGAGAGGGAGAGAGAGAATTTCAAGCAGACTCCTGCTGAGAGTGGAGCCCTACTCAAGGCTCAGTTCCATGACCCTGAGATCAGGACTTGAGCTGAAACCAAGAGGTGGACACTTAACCAACCCAGGTGTCCCTACAAATGTGCTTTTTAGTGACTATTACACATGGATATTAGATGAGAATACTTATCTACCTTAAAATTAATATCAAGAGCTATACAATTATGAAGTTTAAAAAACTTCATCTTATGGAATATATTTTCATTCTCTATGCATCAGAATGACTACTGTAAGAAAGTAAAAGTTAGAGACTGAAACAGTTATTTGCCATAAATCATGGCAAGTATTTGTCCAGGGCTCACAAATATATTTGAAGACAATTTAAAGAAAAAAAAATCCTATATCCATTCCATCTAAGATCTATTGATTAGAAAACATACCATTATTTTAGCTTCTTTTAGAAAATAATAAATGCTCCCAATTTAATTGTGACATTGTAAAATAAACCAATTTCTGAGATGCTAAAATGTAAAGTGTGTGTGTGTCTGTGTGTGTTCTGAGATGTTAAAAGGTAAATAGGTGTGGATTTTATAATTGAAACCTAGAAACATGTCTCTCCTAAAATGAATTTTATGTGAATTGAATTTAAACTCTGTTGACTCACTGGAATAGCCATGCCAGGCTTAATATTGCTGAGAAAATGTATCATGTACAATGTCTGACTCTTGGTTTGTCTCAGATCATGATCTCAGGGTCATGAGATCAAGCCCCGAGTTGGGCTCCACGCTCAGTGAGGAATCAGCCTGAGATTCTCTCCCTCTTCCTCTCCCTCTGCCCCTTACCCAGCTTGCATGTGTGTGTGCTCTCTTTCTAAAATTAAAACAATAAAATCTTTTTAAAAAATAAAATTAATAGTGGCAAGTATTCAAACAATGATCATTTACATGTGCTTTATTAAATTTTTTGTTTCTATTAGATTTATAAAATATAAGCAAATTTTATTTAGGTGGATCTTAGCTAATTGAGACTATGGGAATGTTAAAGTTTTTTATTTAACATACATTTTTTCAGTTGTATATAGCCATTATTCTTAAGACATATGTATAAATAGTTCACTAAATCAAACTTAGATACAGTTTGGTCTTCCATTTCTGGATGTTACAAACCACTTGGATCACTTACCTTATCTTTTCTTTGTTTTTCATCTTGGTATACAGTCCAGTGTTCTCCATCATTGCTGTAAGCTAGTTTGTAGGACCCTACGAACTGTACATGACCAAAATCCTTAGCTCCTTGTGTAATAATGCCAGTTACTTTGGTAGGAACCAGCAGGTCCACCTAAAAAAAAAAAGGAAAAGACATGATTTAAACAATAGAGTCCATGATAAATTTGCAAGTCTCTTGAATTCAGGAGATAAAGTAATATACATGCTAAAGCCAAAAATGCACTGATTATTTGTATTTTGAAACTGATGACTGAGTCTTTTATTGGCTTACAACTTTGATTTTGCCACTGGATAAGCTTAGTTGAAAACTTGAATAACTATTTTGACCATTTTAAAATAAAAAGTGATAGTCATTTCCGTCTACCAATCAGTTGTATATTAAACCGATTCATCTAACTGTGCAGTTTTGTACAACTATGATGGTACAAAATTGCAGGGCTGACCTTCTTGAGATGATTGTTGTCTTTCAGAGCTAGGGCTTATAATTCAATTTGCTGACTTTACTGGTCAATTCAATAATAATAAAAATAAAGCTGCACTTATGTACACTCAGGAATAAAAATATTATATGTATCACAGTTAAACATTAAAGAAAAAGCCACCATTATTTCCATGAATTTTAATCAGCTCAGGAATACATAATTGAGTAATAGTAACCACTGTTCAATGAAAATCTCTTTCAGAAAATGACAATCCTAAACATGCCTAGGAGGAAGTCAGGCATTCTTCAAAAATGAAGGAGGATTAAAGTATGAATCTATGACTTGTGGGATCTGTACTCCTGATGTGTTTGTTCCTATAAACTATGCACTTATAAAACCACACACCTGTGGTAAGCATTTAATTAATCAAGATGTAATTGAAGCAAAAAGATAAAATTGGTATTTATGAAAAAAAAGAATACATAACATTGAATAAGTTAACATATTTCTTCTTTGTTCTCTAATTCATGAAGCTTTTCTTATGATGTGAATTTTTTAAAATTATAGGAATCTTTATTTTCCACGTGGACAATTCTTGTAATAACTTTACCTTTAGGTTTATTAATGTTCCTTGATCTACAGCTTCCTCTCTCTTTCCACAATAGCCATCTACTTCCTCTTACTTCCTATGACTAAGTGTTCTGCTTACATCCTTGATCTTATCATCTTTTGCTGTTGTGATCCCATGTGTGACCTTGGTGGCTTTCAACCACTCTGTCCTTTTGTTTCTATTTCAGGTTCTCCATCCTGTGAGATGTATGTAGCCACAAATAGATAGTTGTGGGTCAGATATAGTCCATGAATGAAAAGAGAAATCTAGGGAGAATGTGTTGAATAGACCATATTTAAAGACTGTATTTAGATGCTCTTCAATAAAGATTTGGAAAAAAACTCCCAATGTTTCACAGCCTATGAATGTTTAAAAAAAAAAAAAACACTCATAGGGGCTTTTCACTTTTTGGAATATTCTTAATTAAAGACATTAGGCTCAAACTGGACAATAGGTAAAGACAGAAAACTACCTTTAATGCTTTATCAAAACATTTTAGAAGTTTTAGCAAAAACCATAAAGTGCTTTTCTTTTTGCTATTTCCCAACCATGTATTCTATCATCTAAAATGTCTTATATGTCCCTCTGATGCAAGATGGCGGAATCATGATACCTGGGGAGGAAGCTGTTGATGCCTCACATATACCATGCGGAGTGCTTTCTTATATGTCCTCACTGAACACTTTCAACAGCCCTGCACAGTACCTTTGAGATGAGGAAACAGATGCCTAATGTAGCATGATGCATGAGCCAAAGATAAATAACGAGCAAAGGGAGGATCTTAGATACAAGTCTATCTTTCTGACTCAAAGCTCCACCATACAAATAAATTCTCACTCAGTGGTTTCTTTCCATTCTCTGTGACCATTTCAGAAATTCTGAAGAATCTCAAAGCTTCTTCACCATACTCATCAAACTTACAGTAACTCTACACCCCAAACCAAACCAATGCCAGCTTTACGATACTAAAAGAGCCCTGTGTTTTAACACGAATTTCCTCTCTGTTGTTCTCCTGTCCACGGTTAAAAATACAGGTTGCTTTTGTTGTCCTAAATCCAAATATAATTGCGCAGAGACACCTAGGCATAGCCACTGGTCTTCAAAACGCTCTTAATGTTGCTGACACTCAATTAATGGGAAACAAAACAAAACAAAACACCTTACAGCATTCTAAGCCAGTGTGTTACCATCAATGCTATAAACACACAGGAACTCAAATGGTCTCCAAGAATATGAACACTTCTGAGGCTGAATTCTAGTTTCTATGAGTCTTTAGCTAAGATGACGCAATGAAGAGTCTTATAGCATATCTCTTTTTCTGTGGTATTTGTTAAAGTCAGCTGGGTTTCCTGCTGGGTGGAGATGTTTTCTCCTTAAGTTGTGTGTCTTGGCTCTTTCTAACAGATATGTTTTTCTCCCACTCTAACTGCTCCCCTTCTTCAGCTTTTTTTTTTTTTTAACTAGAAATGTTTTTCTTTTTTGTTCCAGTTAAGTCAACTTCTCTACTTAAATAGTCAGCAATCTGTTTCAAGCTGGATTTTGTCCTAAAAATTGCTACATTAAACTCAGAATACCAGGCCTAAGCAAACCCTTTTTAGTGTAAAAATAATCAGCATCCCACACCTAACACGAAAATTCTGCAACAGGACATGTACAGATCTCAGTCTGACACACAGACATGTCACTCTCATGTTCAGCACTCAGGATGATCCCAGAAAAGCTCATCTTCTGAATCTATGCTTACCATTGGCCCATAAGTATTTTGGCTTCTTATAGATCTTCTGAGTTAAAGTTGTACTGTAAACATGCTGGACAAAATGCCTTTAGCTGTTTTAGATAGACCCTCACCTCCCAAGGTTTGGCTTCAATACAACAGGTTATTTAGGGCACTGAGCTGGCATATGGGTAGACATTTGGCTTAGCGCACTGCACTTCATGTCTGGATCTGTATTTAATGTGCCTTACATATAACAGTCTCTCAATGAAGGTTTTGCTGGATTGAGCTAAAACCACTTCTTAAGTATGTTCCATGGACAAGAACCAACCGTGGCTAAGGATGCCACAAGATACTATAGCAGAAAATGCCAGCTGTCTTTCTCTTATTTTTTTACGTAGGATAACATCACTGGTCCACGAAACACAGTGTCACAGTTGTATCATCCAGTTTTTACTGGGAAAGGCAACTAGTTAAACATCCTCTCTGATCTTCTGATTGTGAGAGGCAGTCTATTGTAGAAGGGCTGGATGGTCTGGGTCCCCGAAATGACTACTCTTACTGGCTATATGCCCTTGGGGTGGCTACTTGACTTGTCTACATCTCAATTTCCTCATCTGAAAAATGAAAAGAACAATCCTCATAGGATTTTATGGGTGAATTAATATTTACTAAGTGTGGTAAGCAACACATAGAATATAGTAAGGGGCATATAAGAATTTGGTAAGAATAAAACAATGAATAAATTTAGGGGAATACTCTATTATCAGTCTCAGCATGTTATTAGAAACATAAATATAGAATCAAGGAAACAGGGTGGCCAGATAGTCCTACAAACAACTTCTGGATCATAGTACATGATTTATGGGTGAAATCATTTACTATTTCCTTTTAATTATATGAGTAAAAAAAAAGGATGCATATATAGAGAGGCTTAAATGATATGTAAATAAAGAAAAAAGTATTTCATGAGGGTTATGTAGGAATGTAACTTTTTTTGTTGTAAAACATTCCATGTTTTAGTGAAGCATAAATATTTTTAGAGTATCTAACTTAGGAAAATTGTAGAACAACTAAGAGTATCTGTTTGAGAAAGGTCAAGATAAATGACATTTCAGAGGTCTGCATCACCCTGACAGATGGCTCCCTGGAAGGGCAGAATAGGAAAGTCAGCTGATTTTCATAGAGATGTTCTTAAAAGGGTGAGGAAAATGAAAAGTGATATAGATAAACAAGTGAAAAGAAAAGAAATAAAAAGGCCAAAGAGACGTATTACAGAAACATACAACAGAGATGCATCTAAAATGCTTTAGAGCTCAGCTATCTTGAATGACATATTTTATAACTTCACAGAACTTGGTAAAATTAATTCATTAAATATAAGTAACTTTGAAGCTAATATAATTACATAGTGTTCAAAAATGAGATTAAGGGCAAAATGTTTAGACACCATTTTGGTTTCAATAAAGAAATTTTTACTGTAACATTACATAATACAATTAATTGTATGTAATCCTACCTACACTTAAGGCACATAATTCCTTGTACTTGGTATTTGAACAGTATTGTTGGTTATCAAATGTTGGTTAACACTTTTAGCCCATATTTCCAGGCCAGCTAGTTAATGTGATCAACTTATTTTGCAAGATCATCCAGCTTGGGACACCTGGGTGGCTTAGCGGTTAAGCATCTGCCTTCAGCCCAGGTCGTGACCCCAGGGTCCCGGGATCAAGTCCCACGTTGGGCTCCCTGCATGGAACTTGCTTCTCCCTCTGCCTGTGTCTCTCCCTCTCTCTCTGTGCCTCTTATAAATAAATAAATAAATAAATAAATAAATAAATAAATAAAATCTTAAAAAAATATTATCCAGCTCAGCATCTGATATGATCTAGTAGGTCTAAGGTTACAGGTTCAGAATTCTTTTTTTTTTAAAATTTTTTAAAATTAATTAATTAATTTATTTATGATAGTCACAGAGATAGAGAGAGAGGCAGAGACATAGGCAGAGGGAGAAGCAGGCTCCATGCACCGGGAACCCGACGTGGGACTTGATCCCAGGTCTCCAGGATTGCGCCCTGGGCCAAAGGCAGGTGCTAAACCGCTGCACCACCAGGGATCCCAGGTTCAGAATTCTTAAAATCCTATATACTATATATTCATTTCACCAGTCATTACTGCTTTCCTTCCCTCTTTTACTGAAAAAATTTAAGTTTCTAATATTTTTAAATATTTAATGTAGCAATTACTTTTTCCATGTTGGACTTAACAGTTATGAACATTAATACAAAAAATTGTACCATAAAATAACCTTTCAAAAAATTGAGGGACTTTTCTGTTTTATTAGTATTCTGTTGTATGCCTTTTCCATGTACAACCACATATAACCCTTGTATGGTGCTCTAAACAAGTTTTGTAAGCTTAGGTGATCATTCAGAAGCATGTTTTGTAGGACACCAGGCATATAGCAGACATTCCAAATGTCTAGGCATCATTTTCCCTGATTTCAAAAATTGAGATAATTCTGTACTTAACAATTACCTGCAATCTCAAACCTGGGTTACACCCCTGTGATTGCTGTTGGCTCATGACTGCTAACTTTTTAAGAGTTCGCTTAGAATCATGCATGTAGTTCAACTGCATGTTTTAACTGAGGATGGGAGATAGCATAACTATACATAATTTATATTTAATAATTTTAATTTAATAATATTTCTCACATTAAAAAGTAATACATGCTGTCAAGAAAAATTGAAAATATAGAAGTAGAAAATAACTGTCTCACTACCAGATACAATCAACGCTTTTTCTAAACACATTTTTTAGACAAATTTGTTGTACTTGGCATTTGATTGGGTTACCAGGTGTTGGTTACACTTTTAGTCCAGATTTTCAGGTCAATTAGTTTATTCTTTTTCCCCCTTAATATTTTATTCGTGGTTCTCTATGTCAATAAACTATGTTTAAGATTTTTTTTTTGCCATAACATGCCATGTTAAGGATTTACCACAATCATTCACTATAAAACATTTACTTCTCTCTGTATCCTCAATTTTTTTCTGTTAAAATTAACACCCCCATAAAACCCTAGTCCTTTCATTTGGCCACACATCTCATTTACATGGGATAAATTCATAGAATTAAGGTTATTTGGTCAAAAGATGTGAAAATAGATTAGTTTTCTCAAGATAAATAATAAACACTCACTGTGAAAATCTCAGTGGTAAAAGAGAAAGAATTCAGATAACAATCTATAATTTTATTATCCAGAGTTAATTCTTATTGACCTCTTGATATTCATATTTGCAGATATTTCTTATTCCCATTTTTCTTCATAAAAACAAACACACAGTATACGTGTTGCTTTATAACTTGCATTTTTTCACTTCATCTGGATTTTTTTATTAAACAACAATTAATAGTGTGTCATGGCTCTAACACTCTCTGTTATAGATACATGAATGAATATGAAAATTATTTAACCAGTCCCCTATTGATATTCCTTTAGTTTGTTTCCAATTCTTTTTTATCAGTAAAAATGTAGAATGAACTCCCTTGTTCATATCTTTTGCATTTGCTGTAACTGTTTCTTTATCAGCGTAAAAGACCTGCTATTTGAAACGTGATACTGTTTCCTTTGTCTCCAGAAAGATTATACACTGCATCTACAGTACATATTTTTTTCTCTACATACTCACCAATCCCCTGTTTTATAACATTTTATTTTGACAACTTAAAAAATGGTACTTTATATTTAATGTATATAAATTGCACTAAATGACATTTGATTAGATTTACATTCTCCTAATTTTTCAGTCTCGCTAATAATACATGCATATAGTCTCTCTAATGTCCTTTATTAACTACTGGAGTAGAGATTTTCTTATTGGCTTTAAGAATTATGTATTTATATAGCATCAATATTGGCTTCTGTCATATTCATTGCATTTTTTTCCTAATCTGCTGTTATTTAATTTTAAATTTGATGTACAAGTTTTAAATTTTCCTATTCTCAAATCTACCAATCATTCCCTCTGTGATTACATATTTTGGTATGGCTTAAAAAAATGTCTACTTAATTACATTATTTAAATATCATCTAAATGTTTTCCTATAATTTTCTGTGGGTTTTCCTTCTATGTTTTCTTTCAACATCTAAACCTTCTTGGCTTTATGGATATGTAGGATGTGATAAAAAGTTCATACTTAATTTTTCATAAGAATGTAATTTTCTCAACACTTTTCCCCAAATAACCCAGTTCTTTTTGTTTGTTTCTGTTCTCTACCTGGCTGATAGCTACAAGGTTTGCTCTTTAGTTTTGAAATTAACACTACTAATGATGGCCGTCATCTTCATATACCAGGATATATCTTGATGAGAGTAGAATCTCTTTTGCTGTTTCTCAATGGAATCAAGTGGGTCCATTCAAGCTGTAGACTAATTTCTGCAGGAGGGAGGTATGGTCAACAGGTTTTCCTGTATTAGAGTTTGTTTAAAATGTTGCTTCTGCTTCTTTTGGTGTCTCCCAATAGAAGGTGGGTTAACCAAAGATGGGTTCTTTACTTTCGATTTTTCTTATTTATATTATTTTCTCACTCATAGCTTTCATTTTTTTCATTCTCCTGTGCATTGTCAGGAGTTTCTCCATTTCGTCCTCAATATGATGAATTTTATTTTATTTTTTTTTTTATTTTTTATTTTTTTTAATTTTTATTTATTTATGATAGTCACCAAGAGAGAGGGAGAGAGGCAGAGACACAGGCAGAGGGAGAAGCAGGCTCCATGCACCGGGAGCCCGATGTGGGATTCGATCCCGGGTCTCCAGGATCGCGCCCTGGGCCAAAGGCAGGCGCCAAACCGCTGCGCCACCCAGGGATCCCTATTTTTGATAATACAAGTTCTACTGCTAAATTTTAAAATTTCCCTGAAATACACTATTATGAAGATATACCTCTTTCTTCATCTCAGTATTCATCTCATCCCTCTATTATTCATGGAGAAAATTCCTTTAAATACGTTCTAGTAATGCATTGTTTTGGTAGAAAATTTTCTACTTTGATAGATTATCTTTATACCTTTAGAACAATTTCTGTCCTTTTGTTATTCTACATGTTAAAAAACAAGCTCCATATCATCTTGTTTAATTTTCCTTTACTTGAACAGAGTAGGGACAGTCCTGATGTTTGCTGGCACACTGGGCACAAGGGTTTCCCTTCACCTTTCCTCGTTGATTGGGCAGTTGTGAGAATTCTCTCTGACCTTCAGCACTGTCTTCATCCTTGTTACCAATGTCCAGCAGACATTTATGCTGAACACCTTAGTCTGAAGGACAAGCCTCTCCTACTCTTGTTGTTTTTCCTCTGAATATAGGAAACTTATTTTCTTGATAATACACAGTCCAAAGCACTCTCTCGTCAAATGTAAAGTTACAGGGTGCAGGCAATTTGGTCTCTGTTGTTCACCAGTGCCTAGCATATATAATGTGTTTCAATAAATACATAGTGAATGAATGATTTCTGTTTTAGGATTTAATGAGCTAACATGTAGTCAACACATATTCCACTCTACTTTGCCAGGTTTGTATTCCAGGGCAAATGCGTGTGATGAGACACTGGGAGGTAGAATGGTGGCCACTGCATACAGTTTTTGGTTGTAGTAAAGTGATCGGTGGGCCCTCCAGACCTCAAGGCAGGCTCTGGGTCTTAACCACTACTACTCTGATTTAATGCTGGAATCTACACACTGGTTTCAAGGGACTCTGTCCAGGGCCTGGTGGTGTACATTTGTATGTGTACTTTGTATATAATGGAAGGGAATCAAAGGTTGTAGCAGAAGTTGAATGAGTTAAAATGATGTAAGTGATTTCCTCATAAGCTCAACATAGGAACACTTAAAATCAGGTTTGCTCTCTCAGCTCCAGAGGAACCTTTCAAATGGAGTTCTCAGGAAAAAGTCAGAGAAAATTCAACCGGCCTTCACTAAAACTTCATGTGTAAACCAAAGTTCATCTATCATGATTTTCTCATTAAATCTCAAACAAGTTTAAAAGACAAAAGGACCAAAATGATAAATACATTAGGGTTAATAAAATACAAAGACTGAATATAATGCCCTTGTATTGACTTACTTAAATCATGATATATAAAAGGAAAATAAGGTGGTTTTCTCACTCTTTTTTTTAATGAGTAGACTTCTGTAATATTCTATACAAATTTTATTTTTGAATTGTTTCAAAAACAACATTCTCAATTATAGTTAGATGTAACTAAAAGTGACATCTAGTTAACAGGTAGGCTCTTACCCATTTTTTCAAAGAAAAAAACATTTGAAGAAAATTATAAAACTTAGAAAATTCCTAGGGAAAAGAATCATAACTTTTCTCATTGGGTTATTGAAAGTGATTTTTTGCGGAGTTCACCAAAAATAAGATCACTCTGAGACAGTAGTATTACCATATCTTTATGTAACTTTCAAGCCTGATTTTGATTAGTCTGGAACTTTGGTTTATTCCATGAATAAAAATTCAGAGCAATGGCTAATTGAATTAGCCTGCAATTGATAGGGTCATTATTAATTGGTAAATGGACACTTAATACAAAACTTTGATCTAAGAGCATAATGATATCCAATAAATATTGTTCGGATATTTTAATTAGAGCGGTGTCAAAGCCCAAATGAAGTAGAAAATAAAGAAAATTACTGGCAAGTGATTTGCATGTAATTTAAAAAACAAGAACACAACTTTTAAATAGGAATTGAAGTAGTTTGTATTTAGTGCTTTCTGATAGCACAGTGAGAGGGGAACTTAGGTAAAAATTGCATCAGCATCTTTTATAAGCTAAAGATTCACTGAACCAACAATCAAACTTGCATGCACTTCAGTAGCCAGTATTTGGTTGACTGTTTACTTGAAAAAGCTGTTTGAATATATTTCTTTGGCAACCACTTTACTGAATAGTACCAAAGGCACTTATATTTTGTATAATCATTACATATTCTAGAGACTGACATTTACAAATACAAAACATCCATACACAAATATATGTTGATATGTAAATTTACATAAATCCTGTTTTGTGACAAATAAATAAAATTGTAAGGACTCTGAAAATAAAACACCCACAAATTAAAGTATACTGCAACAGCAAATCCCATTGCATATCTTAGATATTACAAGGCCCTCAAAAGGTAGGAAAGTTGACAGAGAACACACAACCTATTTTATGTACCATGCTTGCTGGAGGAACTATGCATTTTAGGTTGATATAAAACTTTGACATTCTCACAATTTATAAATCATCCATTGAGTCCCATACACGATTTTGTTTCTTTTCTTTTCTTTTTTTTTTTTTTTTTACGATTTTGTTTCATGAGACCAAGTTGCCTTAATACTAGGATTTTCAGTCTTCTCATATGCACATTATCTGGTGACTGATTTTTAGGCTTAAACAACATCAATGCAAAGAGAACTAGATGTAACTTTTCCCCCCTAATCCTCACAAAAGGAAGTAGAAAGGGGCATGGCCTCTCAGGAGTCAAGCATGAAGTAAATGCTTCAAATTACTTTGGGAGAATGTATCATCAGTGTCAACAGCTGGAAAACAGCCCAGGTCACTGCTTTACTCTGAAGTGATTGGAGGGGAAAGGGAAGGGATATGGCTCAGCAGGAAGAGCTGCCTGCGGATTACAGGGTTAAGAGCCATTGACACAGAAAGTGAACTGCCCTAAAGGGTGGCTTTAAAAAAAAAAAAAAAAAAAAAAAAACCTCCAACCCCCACCCCCAAACTTTTGTCCAAAGGATAGAATATACATATAGTGTGGATAAAAAGGATACAAATTAGTTCCATTCAAATGCTAGTCAGTAACACTGTCAGCATTTTATTTGTGTAAAAAGGCAAGCCTGGTTCCGGTGGATCTGGCAAGGCTGTCCATCAGTACACCAGTCACCACACACTGTAATTGAAGTTTTAAAGAGCCTCATTGAAAACCCTGGTTATAGATTTCCTTATTGAATACCCATAAAATCAACGTGTTTTATTTATTTATGGTAAAAATATCTTCTCTATAGTCTTCAACTGTTATTGATGTTCATTTCCATTTGTTTTGTTCCCAAGCAGAAATAAGGAGCAGTTGAATTCTTGAAACTCCAATTTTGTTAAGCTTCTCTTTTAGGTCCTAACATTAATTTCCCATTTGTTCTCTTTAATATGGGGTCCAAGGTCTTTTCAGCTTATTAAGTGGTTAAAATAGAAAACCGGGAGCTGGATGCTGATAAAAATCTAAGTACTACCTGATGAACATATTTTAATTAGCTTCCACACTACAACGTGGCCTGGATATATTTATAATCAAGCCCCAAATAGGTGTACACCTAACAGTTATAACGTCATGAATTGAATATAGGCTATATAGCTTTTGTAAAATATGTCCTTCCTGATTGCATATGAACAATAAGATGCTAATACTCTCCGTCTTTCAAGAAGTGGGGCTATATTTAAGGGACTCTCGTATATATGCTTCTCTCAGAACAAGAGCTCATTTCTTGGTGCAATCAGCTCCAAACAATCTCATATTTTTAAAATCACATTCTTTAATTCTAAAACTATTCATGCACTATATTTTCTATTACTGTAAAATAGCTCATAAACCACAGTTTTAAAATTAGGTATGGAATTAATAAATCATTTGGAACAAACTCATTATATTAAGTTTATTTAATTTTTTTTTTTTTGCATTTGTATTCAAGATTTTTAAAACTCCCTAAGTTATAGCTCATTTCACTAAAGGATCACTTAGAGATTTAAATGAAGAATTTCATGAGACACTTCCCGCTCTTGTGGTTGAACATCTTTGAGATAACTGTCTTTGATACCCGATCTGAGACTCTAGTCACAAAGCTGCTGATGTTTTTAACATAATTTGAAAAAAAAATCAGAAGTGAAATAAACAGAAAGTAGAAGCATAATTCCCTCTTATTTGATATTGTAATTGCTTAAGGATCCTAAAATCTGAAAGATATTTTAGTGACATTCAAACACTGCTTTAAAGAAGAGAGAGGAATCATGTAGAAATTATTGGATAGAATGACAGCAAAAGCATAATTTTAGAAAGTTATTTACAATGGAATCAATCAGCAAGTAATCAAAACAGAAAGAAAAATAAAGAAACTGTTCATCTTCATAAATAACTCACAAGATTTGTCTCTTGATCTTGTGGCTTTTCGTACCTAAAGAGGTATTTTGACACATCTTTCTCATTACAGAGAAATCTGGTACATTTCAAGGAATGCTGAAATATCTGTTAATTTAGGAATCAGAATATGCGCTCTGACACATTTGTATGTTAAACAGAATCAACTATAGGTCCATGCAAACTATTTTTTAGTTTCCCTTTTCAAGACACTTAGGACAGCGGTCATACATATAATTTAACACTCTAAAAAATTAAAATAGTCTAAAAAATCATGATCTTATAATGCACTGCCTCCAACTCCTTTGTACACTAACATTTTCTTTAAAAAGTAACAGCAAGGCACGTGAACAGTCATGCAGAGATCATGCTTTAGGAGCAAGAAATGTGACCATTATTGGGGAAATTGAAAGATTAACTATAAAGAATAATTCTGAAATAACGTATTCTTTTGAAAACTTTCAGATCAAAATAACAAATATGGTTGTATTTTCAAGATAGAAACAGTAATTTAAAATAGTCCAATAGGAGGGCGCCTGGGTGACTCAATCAGTTAAAGCATCAGCCTTCAGCTCAGGTCCTGGGATCAGCCATGCCTAGGGCTCCCTGCTCAGCTGGGAGTCTGCTTCTCCCTCTCTCTCTGCCCCTCCCCACAACTCCTGCTCCCTCTGTCTCCCTCTTGCTCTCTCTCAGGTAAATAAATAAAATCTTTAAAAAATAAAATAAAATAAAAAATAAAATAAAATAAAATAAAATAAAATAAAATAAAATAATAAAATAAAATAAAACAGTAAAAACCCAGACATTAAGAATGGATCTAACATTTCCACACCGAGTTTTTTTTTTAATTTAATTTAATTTTTTATTTTTTAATTTTATTTTCTTTAAAAGATCTATTTACTTTCTTACTTGAGAGAGAAAGAGAGGCAGAGAGAGAAGGAGAGAGAGAGAGGGAGGGAGAGAATGGAGTCGGGTGGGACAGAGGGAGAGAATCTCAGGCAGGCTCCCCATTGAATGCAGAGCCCGACCTGCATTCAAAGCCCTCTTTTCAAAATATCAGTCTATACTCTCTTTAGCATATTTTTCCAAAGTTTATATAATGTATTAGATTGTTCTTGCAATAATCTGTTTAGGAATGTCTGTCCTCTACTAGATTTTGAGCTCTTTGAGTGCTCTAATTATGTTTTAGTCATCTTTACATCTTCCAGGTTTATTCTAAGGTATGCATGTATTAAGGATCCAGGAACACCTTCACTTGATAGGTAGATAGATGAGATAGAAAGAGATTGGATCAGAAATAAACCTTGGGGTTTGTTTACGAAGTATAGCAGGGCCAGCTTTTTTTCACAGATAAGCAGCAAGGAAAAATGATGTGTAAATATCTAAAGAAATGTTTGAATGAAGAAAAATATTTTCCTGAGAGAGAAGATTTAAGGTACAGTATTAAGAATTTCATGTTTATACTCCATGGAGCTGTGAATTTGGCAGCATTGTGCAGTGTAGTATAAGCTTTGGCAGAAAAAGATCAAAGTTAATGAGAATGACTTCAATGCTTTGTCAGTAATGCAGAATGAGGTTAAGTTCCCTAGATTCAAAGAGCAGTAATAAGAATGGAAGACCCAGGGATAATCTGACAGGTGAAAGGACAGGACCTTTATTTTATTTTATTATTATTATTTTTTGTAGTGTTCACTCAATTGAATCAGAGATTAAATCAAGATAAAGAGTGTCAAACTGACAGCCAACGACAGCCCACAAGAATAAGAGTGGGTTAACACATCAAGGTCAGAAATGGGTAGATAAAGAGTTGGACAAGAAGCGAGTAGAATACCAGATCTAATGTCATTTTGCCAAGTAAGTTTCAGAATCAGGAGGCTAAGGGAACCAGTATGGTTTGATTTCTCCCTCGAGGACTAGGAAGGCAGACCAGACAAATCCAAACTCAGTATTGACTCAAGAGGCCAGACTAGAGGAATGGCACTCACATGGGAACAAGGAAGAGAAGCTAAGTCAGGATAGCTGGTCCAGAGTATCTTGGGGGACAGGATGTTACAGTTGGCTGATGGGATTTTAGAAACTCAAGGTGACAAAAGACAATAGAGCTGCTGCAGAAGTTTGCAGATCTGAGACATACTTTATAGGAAGTAGAGTAAAAGAAGGTGTGTCAAATGGGGACTAGAGGATTTGGGAGCTGTCTGCTAGGAAATAACAGGTAAAGTTCTAAGCACACAGACACTCTGTGTACCTAGGAACAGACACAGGTATAAAACTATGTCCCCTCAGTGGCTAGATTCTCTTTTCAGGAAATATTGATGAGACTAAATTTGGGATGAGAAGCAATAACATCAAGCAGAGAATCAACTGAGAGATGAAATAGGTTTGTGGTCCAAAACTGCCTATGGTAACAAAAAGGAACAGCAGAGATTCTAATGATGCCTGACTCAGACTTCGTGTGTCAACGCTTTACATGTGCATTGTCTTGGAATAAGATGGACTCTAAAGTTTGGGACTCGGGAGGATGAAGCTGCAAGTATGGATGAAGTACCCTCAATTGTGAGGGCTGGAAGTATGCAGAGAGCTCATTACACTGAGCTCCATCTAGATTACTGAAGAGCTGAGGGTCCTGGAAAGTGCTGCACCAGAAGTCATCTGCTGCTCCACTTGTCCTAGGCAAAAAATGCAACCCCATTCACAGCCAGACAGCTTCTTCCTATGACAGACTAGATATGACACTGAAAGAAGAGGGTGTAGTAGGGTTACCTATTTGGGTAATATACCATGGCCCTAAGCAAAAATCACACACACACACACACACACACACACACACACACATGCTGAACAAGCATTACACGGTTCCTACAATTTTAAAATTCCCTTGATTTGCTCCTCAAACATTACCTTGATTCTCTCTCCTTCCAGCTGAGATTGAGTAAAAGGAAGAATGCAGGGGAAAGGAGAAGCCTCTTTGTGCTTGGTGTCTGTACATTCTTTTTTGTGCTAATTGTACAGTATATTCCTTTGCATGCTGACGACTCCAGAGAAAAATAATCCAGAGAAAGAGGTATTATTAAAATCTCTCATGATCCATATAGGGCATTGCACTAGTTCTCTCTTCTGAGAGATTTCTATAATTTAACAAGTCTTGGTAGGGCATATCTCCTAGGAAAAATGTAAGATATTCTTTTGGTTGGACAAAATTTTTTAAAGACTCTTCTCACTTTTTCCCTTGCTTGGTTGGGAATATGAAGTGTAGGTTTTTAGTGACAATTTAATTGTAGTCTCTATATGTTGGTGTTGAGCCCAGAAAGCTTTAGGAAATGGAGGATTTTTGTATAGCAAAGTAATAAATAGGGGTTATACACACTCTAAAATCTCTTGCTTATTCTTATTCCTGAAATCAATTTTTGGTTAAAAAATAAAAAAAAACTTTTTTAAAAATAAGTAAATTCGTCTTGATTTTACATGTGCTTGAACTTTCTTGCTGATTGTTTTCTGTATTTTACCTGTCTAGTACTAGCTAAAATTATTTTTAAATTCATTACTTTAAAATTCAGTAAATTAATTCATGCAATTTAAAATCTGCTTTTCATAGCTATATGAAAAAGTTTGTATTGTTATTTTAAGTACTAAGATGTGACTTGTTTTCAGTCGCCCTGATGTTGGAACTGATGCATGTATAATTTTTAGGGTCAACTGAGGTTTACAGTGAACCATAAAGTTTCATATTAGGAAGTATAGAGTTGCAATGAAGAACATAAAAATAAGACCTAGAAACAAGATTAATGCTTACTGAGAAAAATGAAGGAGAGGCTAAGTGCCCTGATTTAAAAATAAGCATGTAAAGTGTTCAGTACCACTTCCTTTGATCTAAAAAATAAAAAGGATATAATTGGCAAACCAGTCCAACAATAATAAATAAAACAATGGCTTGTATAAAATACCTTAGTCACCAAGTGCTCCTCAATACTTGAAAATTTAAAAAATATTTTTACAGAGTGGTAAAATTCTAAATAACCAAGACATAGTGTATATAACAGTTTCTTTCATCAGATGCTTTATGATATAGAACTAAAACCATATGACATAGATTTAAATCTTAAATCTGGGGGCACCTGGTTGGTTTAGTTAGTAGAGCATATGTCTCTTGATCTCAGGGTTGTAAGTTGGACCCTATACCATGGCAGGTATAGAGATTATTTAAAAATAAACTCTTAAAAAAATCTTGACTATGTTGCACCTTAGTTTGATAACCTAAAGTAAGTTCCTTTCTGAACCTCATTTGTAAAATGCAAGGCACAGTTCAGAAGATTTTTGAGGTATCTTTCCAATTGCAGATCTCTGTAATTCCCTATGCTACATGCTAATCAATAATAACCACTTATGTTAGATTTCCTTTTATTTTCTATTTATCCAAACATCAATCCAATACTTTTTGATGCCTAAGCCCCCAGGTTCCTAAAGTCCTCTTGTGCTGCTCTGGTATCATGGGAGAAGCAGATTCCTATAAGCAGAAATTACAGCACAGACGCATGGACCCCTTGGGCATAGGAACACCTGCACGGTGTGGAGAGCCATCAGGGCCTAGGTGAGCCTGGATGTTAAAGGATTATTTGGAGCTAGGGCTGTGATCGGGGGAGGTAGGCATTCTAGACCAGGAGAAGTGCACTTTCAAATGTACAGTATCTTGAGCTTTCTGTGTTTGGAGAAGGAGAATCTCCTTTTGGCTGGAACATAGGGCTGAAAAACTGTAGGGGAAGGAGGCTGGAATGGAAGATTTGAACTAACTCCTGAAGGTTTTCTTAGTCACTGGCCATAGTAAGTAAAAGAAGAAATTTACAGCATAAGGAATTTAGATTTTAACCTAAGTGTGCTATTTGAAAAGTAAAAGTCTTTAGGTTTTCATCATGCTTTCTGCTCGAACAAATCCTTCAACCTCTGGATTTTAGGTTCTTTACAAAATGCCCAGCCCTACTGTTCGATACCATGTTTCTGTTTTGCCAATCTTTTCATTTTTCTAAATTTGGGCAGTCCCTAGCTACCAATTTTTATATAGATCACTCCATTTGCTAATGCTTTGGTTACTTCTTGAGTTTCCAATAACATAAAAGTCTATTAGCAATATATATAATTTGTGAGTCCAGCAAGCACTTCAGTAGCGATTTGCACCTTTTTAAAAAGTAGCATGTATTCGTATAGCATGATGTAAATTTGAATATTTTTTATTTAGCCAGACTACCAAACAGTATTCTATCCTTAATTTCTAGTGACATGAGTATGCTGACTTTCTAAAGTTTACTATTTGTCAAAATACATAGCCAATTTTTTATCTAGGGAGATATTTCCTACATCACCTTTTAGATGTGCTAGAGAAAAAGCAGCTGCTAAAAATCAATTTCCGATTTCTGAAAAGTGCAGATACACTGGGTATCTGCAGGTTTTATTTCAAAGTGTTTGCTTTTTATAGTTTAATCTTTTAAATGGTCACTGCAACTTTGTCTCATTATCCATATATATGTCCAGTACATGCAGACTCATCCCTTGTGTCCAAACCTCCACATTTTTGTTATAATCTCTGAAAAGGAATGTTTACATACACAACTAAATGTCTGAAAGGCATAATGTCACAAGTTCTTTTTCATATTTCTTTGGGTTAAGAAATTTGTTTTACAGATCGTGTCAGGAAATATATATTCAGATATCACTATGTATATCACAGATAGTTCATTACATATAATAATTAACTACATATCATATATATAGTTTATTAAGAAAAATCTCAAATAATGTTTGTTATAATATGATCAAAGTGTACTAGAAAGTAAAATGGAACCTGGGCTGGGACGGCAAACTGGAATACAGTGACATCTCCAGAACTCTCTTAGACATGGTACAGTCTTCTGATGGCACAGGATACACTTGCCTGCAACTTGCTTTTTCCCACTGAAGATGACCCTCCATCCTTAGGTATTAACATTCAAGCCCGCATTGAAATTGATCAGAAAAGTATCTGTGTAAGTTCTTTCTCACATTTGAAGAGAAAAGTAATGACAGCATTAAGGCAGCCAAAAACAACACGTTTGTGAGTCGACATTTCAAGTGATTTATGTGCTTATGAGACGAGTCAATAAAATAATGCATAATTACCAAATCTACTGACACATAAAAGAACAAATCATCTTTTTCTGAGTCAGGCAACTTCTTTTCCAAGGTGAATAAAATTCAGTGAGTGTTATATTTATTAAATTTAAACCCTTTTCCCTTTGAAATTATATGTTAAAAAAGATCAATTAAAACTATGCTCCCATAAGAACAAAAGAAGAATAGTTTTTCTTTATTGTTACCATCTAGATTTGGGGTCTGTCTTGTTTTGCACAGAACTCATCTGTTCAGGCCAGGAAGTATGCGGAAAAGCTCTCCCAGTAGAGCTAGCAGCCTGGACTCAGTAGGACTTCAGTCATTTTTTTGCCTATGTCTCCCCAGACAATTGTCTATCTTTTCTGAGACAGTTTCCTCTCCTCTAACGTGAAGTCCGTAGCAATTGTCCTGACCTCCTTAAATAATTGTTTTCAGGGCCAAATGAGATATGAAAATATTTTTGTAAGAGCAAAATGCTATACCAAAGTACATTTTAAAAATAATTTCCTGTCATATTTAGTTAAAAACATGTTTGTTCCTAAAAAGCTATATAAGCTGAGTTTCTTAGAAATAAATGACACCAATTTAAAATCCAATATAAAGATGCAATAAAGAGCAATAGCAACTCTATAATGACCACCAAGAACGATATTTCTTAATCTTAGGCCAAATCCAAGTACACAACTTGTAGATGTGGTTAGTTTTTTAGGTTGAGAATCCTTTGTTTTTTTGTTTTCATATTTTTTATTGGAGTTCGATTTACCAACATATAGTATAACACCCAGCGCTCATCCCGTCAAGTGCCCCCCTCAGTGCCCATCACCTCACCCCCTGCCCGGGTTGAGAATCTTTTGAAAGGGAATGTTTTTAAGGCATTAGAAGATGATTTTAAGAAAAACAAAATCAAATATTAGGGCTTTTGTTCATAAATTGATTTAGGGTGACAAAGTTAACTTCAGACTGCTTTCTTTATTTTCCATGTGGTTCAGGACAACTGAACAAATCCCTGGCAGTCGCGTAATGGCTCTTCCTTAGGTACTTAAACTCTAGGAATTGGGCTTGTAGGAAAATATAATTCCTCTTAAATTTTAACAAATGTTAAGTAGAGAGAAGCAGCAGCTCCTCCCCATCTGCTCTTCCAGATACAAGAAAAGATTAGTTCCATTAGATAAAGATCTGGAATCTCTCTGACTTCCTTTTTGCTTCCCTCCATCCCTCTCTGCCTTGTGCTAAGGTTGCCTCTATTCCCACTGTCCAAATGTGAGGCTCTGCTAACAGCTCTACTGAATGGAGGACTCCTAGATAGAGGAGATATATTAGCCAGAAGAATGTTTGGATTTTTTCCTTGCTGATACTGTCTTGAAATGTGTATTGCTCCTTATCTTTTGTGAAGTGGAGAGTGAGTGCCCCTGCAGGCTCTCTTCAGTCTTTACAGAATGTGCTGTAGGATCAGTTCTTTGAGTGAGAGAGGAAGAAGGACACAGGAAGATACATAGGATGGCTAAAGAGATAAATGATCTTGTAAGAGGTATTTGACTCAAGTATGGACTTTAAATGTGGTAGGTGGACTCTTGGGTAACCACCACAGTCATTTCAAATTTCTTGCTGCCCACACTGTTCTATATTCCCCTCTGCTAGATACAGGCAGGACCTGTAGTTTGCTTCTAACCAATATGGCGAAGATAATGGGATTTCAGTTCCTCGATCATATTACATTATATAAGATTCTGTCTTAGCAGACTGCAGCTAGAGTTTCTTCTAGCTGGTTTGATAAGTTCAGAGACCATGTTGAGAAAGCCCCAGAGCAGGAAACTAGGAGTTGCCTCTAGAAGGAGAATGTGAGCTCCGACCACTGAAGGTATCCTGTAGGACACGAGGGCACCCTCCAACTGACAGCCAAACAGCTGGGCCTTCATATGGCGACACGGTAATGAATCTTAAAATAATTTGAATTGTCTTGGGAGCAGCGTTATCCTCAATCAAAATCACTTGACACCTTGACTGCATCCTTTGAGACCCTAAGCTCAGGACCCAGATAAGCCATGCATGGACTCCTGCCCCACAGAAACTAAGATAATAAATATGCTTTGTTTTCGTTTCCAGTAAGTTGTTATGCAGCAAAAGAAAGCTAATACACCAGATAACAGGAGGAAGTAAAAAAGATGACTTGGTGAAATGATTAAAATGCAAGTAATAGAGCAAAAAGGAAATGGGTAAAGCGAAGGGCACAGGGTGGCATGGGGCATGGTTAGCACCAGAGTGTTCCGTATTACTGACGAAGAGTAAAGACCTATATTTGTGAATGGAATGTGAAACACTGTTGTACGGGATACCTTTGGAGTGCATTCATTTCAGCTTATCCTGTGTTTTTTTCAGATCCTGAAGCTTTTCTTTCCATTACACATTTACGTTGCTTGCTTCTTAAATGTGATCCTGATATTGCATATTCCACTTTCAGAGCTTTGTTTAGAATCTCTATAGCAACTGGCCTGCTCCCCCTTCCTTGCCTTACCTAGGTGAACTGCAAGAAACAGTATTTTGTAAGAACATAAGCAGTGAGAGTTGACATTGTAAAAGTCTTTTCATTAGGGGTAAAGTATAATGAAGTAGTTAAATCTTTTTTTAACTAGAAAAAGCTAGATGTACTTTCTGGTAACCAATCACTCTATCTTACTGTATCCGGCTCATCGATTCACCATCTGCTTCCAAACTTCATCCAACAACATGTTTTTCCTCTTTGATCACACCTCTTATTTTCTCACTTTTATTTAAATTCATATGAACCTTATGAAAGTTAACACGTTCACGCTCCCAACACCTCACACACAATCAGAGTCTGTGGGCCATTCACGGACAATTAATGATGGCCATGAGGTAAGCAGCTCAGAGAGCTCAGTATTTGGACACCCTGATGTTGGCAGCATCAGGGTCTGAGGGAAAACAGGGTTGTGTGGAGTCGCAGCCACAGCTACAAATAGCATCTCTTAAGTTTTGGCAGGATCCTGACATATACTTGGATTATCTGCCACCCTTCTCAAAGAACGTGGGTTTTCCCCACTGCTCTCTTTCCTCCTGCTGTCTTGGTGAGAAATGCCTTTCTCCCCAAAGTTCCCCATGTCAGAATGGTGTCCTCACACAGCCCTTGCTTCAGCAAAACTATTTGTCATCCACATTTGGCAAATTTGTGGATTCAGATGATTTCCATTTTATGCTCTGCAATCTATTAGTTTGCCTCTGAGGTTTCATAAAGCTTAGCAGGTGCAACACACAGGGATTCAACGATGCATGGATGATGGTAGATAATACATACTATTTTCACAGTGTTACATTTCTAGACAGCAGCTCCCGGCAAGGACCTAGAAAAGCACCTACAGGTAGGTAGACTTCATGTGTAACTCCAAGATAATTCATAACAGCAAAGAATTGAAAGAATATGATCACTGTGTCCAGAAGTCTGCTTTATGAATTCTTTAGATTAAAAATCTATACTTATTCCATAGATGTCGGTAAAGCAAAATACTGATTTGCCCATTGTCAAATTGATTTAGACAATATGCTCCAGAAACCCTCATAATTAAGACTAAATACATTCCTACTTTTCAAAAGTGTCTTTCCTAATACATGCTCTTACAAGGATCTTTTGAATGAAAGATTCAAAAACATTGCCGTCTAGACACTGGTGAACGAAGCAGGAAGAGATGGAGGCGAATAAATAAACAGCTCAAAAGAAAATTTTGACAAGCACCTATGACAAATATGCTTATATTCAAATCATTAAGTTCATAGACAGTTCCAGTTTTAAGTTACTTTATCAATAGAGACAATGGTATCTGCATATATTTCTCTTTTTTCAATATCAAATTATTTTAAATGAAGTGTAGCCTGGTGAAATGAAAGTTATCTTACATGAATCTATTAATTTTTCAATGTTATAATTATTGTTCCTTACTATATTATTATCATATGTGATATTATTCTAAAAGTTACAGAATTGTTAAAATGAGGTCTTTTAATTAATGATTATTTATTTTGGTATTCTCTTCTGTGTTAGTAATGTACAAACATGAAATTTTAAAATTGTGGCTCAGATTAAGTGTCTACCCAAATCAGCTACTGTGAAGTATCTGTGGAACCAGCTGCTGTTTTGCAAGACTCAATTTACCTAATAAGAATCTTAAAATAGTCAGCAATACGAAACATTAGAATAAAAAACTCCATGGAGGAAGAAATAAAAGAGCTCATGTGGTAACAGACTTCACTTAAGCAAAATCTTGATTATTGTAAGGTAATATTTCTTGACTTTATAAAATACATGGCTCCCTTTGTTGAACATAAAGATTTTACATTCTTCTTAATACTTGAAATTTTAAGTAAATCCCACGAATAAAGCAAAATCAAAGTAATGTGACAAAATGATGTTTTATTTTTAAACCACACATATTCTCTTCTAGCCTCCATTAAATTAAGAAACCCTAGGAGTACACTACTTTCTCTTATCCGAATCCTTGCCTTTCATTCTGTAAATGATATCTTTTAGTCACATTAAGGGAAGATTGGAGAGAATCTTCAGAGAGTAGCTGTTGAATCTACTAGTCTACCTGCCACAAGACCTTCTTAAATTCTGAACCAGTGATACTTAAGCATGCCAAATTTTAAGTAATTCCAATGGGAAACAAGTTTCCTTGAAAAACAACATGAGGAATGATTTCTTTGAACATGATCTAGGTTATACATACTCTGCTTTTGCAAACTGAATCTTCCGTGGAACATGTGTGTGCAAAATAATGTAAACTGGACTAGTCAGATTGGATGGGGAGGGGGCAAGGCTGCCCTATACTCCTTTGTGGCATCTTCCCCTCTGCCCTCCAGCACCACTGTGTACCTGACACCTCCAAGGTGATCCTGAGGTTCTGAGGAACACAATGACAAAACTACCAATTTAAAAACACGTTGACAGATTCTGTGATCACTTATATTGTGCATGTTCCTCTTCTGATTCAGTCCGTGGCGATTCTAAAGTCTAAAGCTACACATAAATATGTACAGTTCCCTTAAGGGGAATGTAGTGATAGTGTATTATAAACAGAGCTACTTTGGATGAGGGCACAGTTGGAAACCTTGCAAATTATCTATCCCATCATTTTTGGATTAAAGTATTTATGTCCTTTATGGGCCAAATAGTTCTCACGCCATTCCATAGAGCTGGAGGTATTAAACTTATCACATACATTCAGATAACCATACTGTTTTTCAATAACCATTCTACCTGCTATACTTATATCATCAACAGACTAAGTTAAAGATGTAAGATTTTGATTACTTTATCAAGTCACTTTTTGGAAGAGTGTTTGAAACTGAACTTAGAGAAATCCACTGGGAACAATTTCACATGGCTTCTTTTCCATTTCAATTATTCTAGAGTTTCAGGCTATTGTGTAAAGGTTTT
The DNA here is from genome assembly GCF_003254725.2 of Canis lupus dingo. Classification (NCBI taxonomy): domain Eukaryota; kingdom Metazoa; phylum Chordata; class Mammalia; order Carnivora; family Canidae; genus Canis; species Canis lupus. Next base: position 23,677,054 of record NC_064245.1, on the reverse strand, counting down.
ATTTAGCAAAAAATAGCTTGTTTTAAAAGTTCCATTTTTTTCTCCATACTCAGGCGATAAATGTAAGTTACATTAAAAACACCCATTTAATAACTTTTTTTCTATACTGGCTGATGGTAAGAAAGATCTGAATAAAAGTCTTACATTTGGAGTTTGGTAATTGTTATAGATTCTCTTTTTGGCTGGCATTTTATGAGAAACAGTGTTTACCAACACCATATTGCTTAGTTCTTTCCAAATTACTTTTTGCCTGGAGAGAAAACCTGGATCTACTGGATGTATTTCCACCTAAATTATGTGCAGAGAAAAACATTTCTCATTTTGTTTTTCAAGGAAACTTGTTTCTCATTGGAATTACTTAGAATTTGGTGAAATTAGAAAATATAATTCTGTGAAAAACTCTGTATTCCACAATTCCTTAACTTCTTACTTCCTTTCTTTATTTCTTCATATCTTATATGAACTCCTCTAGACTGTTGGTAGGTGAAAGATACTGTCTCTTTCACTGCAGGACCAAGTAGGATTAAACACACACACACACACACACACACACACACACACACACACACAGATTGGGTCGCCTTTTTTTTTATAGAAGTAGTTTTACTTATAATACCTATTTGTTGATAAAAGACATGGCAAAATAAGTATTTCAAAAATCTGTGACATTTTAAGTTCATTTTAATTCTTAACAGTAGTATCTACACACTTTTTTTTTTTTTTTTTAAATCCTGGAGACAACCTTCACTATGTTAGGAATCTACAGTACCCTAGCAAACCCTCGAGCACAGGGGTAAGGGGGGGTTTGGGAGGGTTTAGGAGTCACTACATTTATATATGAACACATGTTTCAGGGGAGAAGGGTGGGGTCCTAAGGGAAGCATTTATTCCATGAATGTTACTTTCTATATATAGTGCCCCCACACCAGTATCTGGCATACAACTGATGAACCATTTGCAAAGTTATTTCTATATTGGTCTAAAGAGTAGAATTATCTGGCAATAATCATTAAAACTGGTGAGCTGTTACGTGCTAAAAATGAATGTCAAACCTAGGAAGTTGAAACTTTAATCCATTTTCATATACTCTTAAAATTTTTAATAAAATCCAAACTCTGTAGACTTATCATATAATCACTTTGGGGATTAAAAATATCACAATCTTGCCTGACGAGTCGTCTTAATGGTCAGTGAAATTTGTATGCTATCTGTGATCTTACTTAGTGGATATGTCTCAATTTCTGCTTTATTACATTCCATTACCATGTTTTATTCATCTGCCTATTCCTCTCCAGCTCAAAATTTCCAACTGAGAACAGAAAATGCTGTAACTTTTATGAAGGCTCATTCTCCCTCCTACCCAGTAAGCAAGGCTACGATTCTGATTAGGTTCTCAACAGACATATTTTTATCCATAATGAGCTAAGACAATGTGTACCCTAAATTTACCCCAGCTTCTGTAATTGATCAATTAGGAAGCATAAAGTATAGCCACTAAGTTCATATTTTCCCCTGACCTGTTTATGAGTAATCTTAAGCTTCTTTCATTTCAGCAGTCAAATTTAATGATCCCTGGTAAATCTGAAGATATTTTGAGATGAATAATCTAGATGAAAAGAGAGCAAGGTGTTTCTGATTAAATTTAGTTGTTCCTACAAGCATATCAGCTAGCATATTATGTAAGTGCCGTTGGACAACGGCAAACCTTTCTAATAATATTGGACACAGAATGATTAAATAGTAAAATCTCACACTACAGTACTGAGCAAGAATTTTCATGATGCCTATATTTCTGGATAATTATAGCTATGTTTTCCACTTTGGTATTCAAGCAGAAAGAATCTACTCTAAAAGAAAATTCAAGTATCCCTCCTCTCATCCCACTGTGTGGAAGAACACAGTACAACAGAGGGAACATAGCTGCCAAAGCAGCAGAAGACACTGATGGTGCCAGACATGCTTTCCTCATTTAAAAAAGTGCATATTCTCCAACTGAGTGCCCACATTGCCCACGTGATGAAGGCGTATTTGTTTTTTGAGCAAGAAGTAGACAGAGCAGCAGTGAGGGCAAGAAGAAATATCAGTATGTGACACACTGCAGAAGATCCAGAGGGTTTTGGGTACGCTGTGATGCATGATGATGCTGTCAGTCCAACAGACTGTGGAAGCATAAATAAATAGGCAATGACAATGCAGGATCATGAATGCTAATGGTATGAGGGAATGTTCCACAGGTTACCAAAAAAAGCAACTTTCTGACCCTGAGAGATCAGGGAAGTCTCTCTAGAATAAGTGATATCTGAAGTGAGTTCTAGAATCTTCCTAGTCAGAATGGAATCCACCAGAGCATTATCATATCTAGAAACGGTTGTTAGTAATACAGAATCTTGTGCCTCAGCCTGAACCCATCAAGACAAATCTATATTTTAACCAGATATTCAGGTGATTTTTATGCTCATTAAAGCTTGGAAAGCAGTTCTGGAAGACAACTTGTAAGTGGCCTAAGGGAATAGGCAAGAAGACAGCCTTCTAGGCAGATGGAACAACATGGGCAAAAAGGCTCAAGGCAGAAAGAACTTGCCTTGTTCTAAGAACTGTAGGTGCATAGTGGTTGGTGTGGCCAGAGGCAGTATAATGGGACAGATTGCTGGAAATGAGGCAAGAGAAGTGTACAGAGGTTGCAGAATAATAGGATGCTACATATGAAGGAATTGGACCTTCCACAAGGTAACGATCAAGGGGATCATTTTTAAATTTTAATAAGATCCTTTTAGCTGCTCTTTGGAGAAATTTTTGGTAGAGAGTAAGTAGGAAAGCAGAAGAAAATGAGAAGCCTATTGTGGTAGCTAAAGGGGAAGAGGATGGTGATTTAAATCTGGCAGTGGCAATGGGCTGGAAAGAAGGGCACACTTGCATAAGGAATAGTAATGTGAAGCTATTTAACAGACTCAGCAATTAATTGAACACAGGAGATGGAGAGGCTATGAGTAAGGCAGAAGGAGAAATCCCTGACACTCCCAGGGCATGGGGTTCTGGTGGGGGTGTCTGGGTAATTGGTGAAACCAATCCCTGGAAATAAGGACTGAATTTGGATGGAAAAGGTAGACAACTTGTTCAACAGGTTGGGTTTGAAAAAAATCTGTAGGACATAAGAGTGATGATATCTAGTGGTCCTCGGATATATATCGGCCTAGAGCTAAGAATTTGGAGTTCCCCAACAGAGTCGTTAAGAAAGCATTAAGAGAGGATTATATCACCCAGGGAGATAATGTAATTTGAAGGGAAAAGAAGGCACAAGAAAGAGAGCTGGGGAACACATAGAATAGCCCTAAAAACATACCAGAAAGGATCAGGTGAGAAGAAAAAATAGCCTAGGATTATTTACACAATAAGAACTATGTCAAATGTAAAATCTTATTGCTGATATGACCTTTCTGAAAGTAGTTTAAAAAGGAATGATGGGGGAGGGGGATTTGCCTGGGTGGCTCAGTCAGTTGAATGACTAAACCTTGGTTTTGGCTGAGGTCATGAACTCTGGGTCGTGAGATGGAGCCCTGCAGAGGATTCTGCTTGAGATTCTATCTCCCTCTGCCTCTCCCCCTCCTCAAATAAATAAATAAATCTTCAAAAAAAAAAAAAAAAGAAGTGATGGGTAAAAGAGAGAGTAGGAGGTTAGAGGGATGTGAAGAAGTGAAGGTAATGAATAGTTAGTTGACTTAATGAAAAGAGAAGAGTGGGGATATATCAATGGAGTCCCACTTAAAAAGCTGCTTCAGGAATTGTTAAATACAGACATCTGAACTTGATGGGCCCACCCAAGTTGTTTGGTTTCACTTAAAATTTTTTTTTCAAAATGGGAAAAATAAAGACAGCAACTTTCTTTATGAAATTCTGCTTAATGAGGCTTATTTTTGAGTTTGTTCACATTATGCAAACATCATAACTAGGAAACTATGGAAATGATAATCATTAACCTGAAGACATGTGCTACACAGGACCAAGGACAGATGCAAGTGCTGGGATCTCCCAACCTTCTTTCCAAGCTTGGAAGATCCAGACTTCAGTGTGATGACACAGCATTTTCACCCCCTGGACCCCAGTAAGCCTTTGTTTTGAAGAACAAATGCCTTTAACACGTTGAAGTCATGGTCAATCTGTGATACGATTATCTGTAGAAATATTCTGGGTACATTAATATTATTATCGCCAGGCAATTAAGCAAAATTCCAGGTAGATTGATGTTCAACTTAATGAGGCTAACATTTGTATTAAGAACTTGTATTAAACTAACATTTGTATTAAGAACTTAATGACATTGAGAAATGCCAAGAATAAAGAACCAACGGCATCAGCCGTGATAAAAGTGCAAGCCTTCGGAAAGGGGAATTAGATGTCTGGGCGCTGGATGGTCTCTAGGAATTGCTGAAGACTGTAAACAGACATGTCGGTGGTAGAAAGGAAGAACTTTCCACTGACCAGGCAGGAGAGTCCTCAGATCCCACACTGTCCCTGCTTCGGGGCCAGACGGCACAACACCGCCACCAATTCAGGCCCAGGGCCAAGTTCCTTGCTAAGTTCTTTATTTCAGGAGCAAGAATTTCTTAGCATGGGCATAATTATTTCTGTTCAACAAAGGCTGAAACTGAGCTTAGTGAGGTTAAGCAACTCATGCAAGTCACATAGCTAGCAGGTGGCCTTGCTGGGACTCAAAGTAGAGCCTGACAGATGCCGGGGCTCATGCTTAGAACAGCAAGGCCCCCGCCGCCCAGGAACTCATTAAATACTCACTTTTCAGGATTATAGTTGGGGCTGTGTTTGAAATCTAATGTTTAATATCCACACTTCCCGTTTCTTCCTTTTTCTGAGTCCTAGAGTATGTCTTTCTGAGTAATGTTTGTATCAAAATAACTTCTTATGATTACTCCTATGTGATTCTTAGTCAGCAGTCTGGGACATCTTTCCTATCATTTTTCTATTCATATAACCTCATTCTTTGTAATATTTTGCTTGCAATTTCTACTTTCACTTTGCTCATTTTCCCCAGCTTTGTCTTCTTTGCTATCTCCTCTCCTTCAAAACTATTGTTAATTTTCCCACATTACCTTTCCGCACAACTTCTGCTTCCCTCAAATGTTTAATGTTGAGTTGTCATTAGTTTACAAACATAAGATAGTTTCTTTTATATTCTTGTCTAGTTTCACAGGTGTTGTTTAATGTTAATAATTCTGTGTACTTGCTGTTTTGTGCTTCTGGGTTTACAAAGCACAGGCATTATATCAATTATTTTTTTCTTTTTTTTCATAATATATATCACATCCCTCATTGTGTTACCAGTTCCAGTATGTTCCTCGTGAACTGAATAAATCTGGCATCTGTTGGCATCAGGGGTTTTCTAGATGGCTGTCTAATATGCAGTTTACACTCAAGCTCAGTCACATTCCCCCTCTTATGGGGGAGAATTTCAGGCCGGTGTGAGGCCTGGGGAAGCTGAGGGAAGCTTTTGGGAAGTAAACCTGGACTTCAGCCAGTCAAAAGTAAATCCACTCCAGTGAGCAGACAGAGTATAGCAAGAGTGTCCAAAAAAAGGAGGGAAGTCATATGTGTGATGGGATACAACAAGCCCCCTAAAAGATGAGCCTACATCACATCCGTATAGGATACCTTTGTCATCTACACCCTAAGTGAGAACCTTGGGGCCCTGGCATAGTCAAACCTCTGACTCTAGCATCAGTGTTACCTACTGCTTTCTGTAACATTTCCTTTAGTTTCCATACCCTTTGCCATTAGTGACATTTCATATCATCCATGTTTTTACACTTCTTTAGCCAACTGCATTACTGCTGCCTGGAAACCCACAGACTCCTACACCTGCTCCTCCCCTCATCTTCTCTATCTCAGTTATCAGCCCCACACCTGGAAATCACAACTTGATTTCTCTTTGCCCTCAAACTCTACATTCATTCTATCAAATCATGTAAGTTCATCTTCAAAATTTAAATGGACTCTGTCCACTTCTCCTTATTTCCATGCTCTCACCCAAGTTCAAAATCCTTTCACATTTCTCACCTGATTATTGAACTCTTCTCTTAGATGATCTTCACTGGTCTCACTGCTCCTACTCCCGCCCTGCCATAGTCAATTCTCTTCATGCTTGCCAAAGTAATCTTTTAGGAACAAGACAGCCAGATTACTTCTTCCTTGTTTAAAAAATTTCTGGTGACTTCTCATCACACAGAAAGGAAAGCATGTGGTTTGGTACGTCCTGGGTCCTGCCCATCTCTCCCACCCCAACCACAGTGTGTCCCTGACTTGTTCCTCTGCCTTTTTCTATAATACACCAAGTTCATTCCTTTTTTTTTTAAAGATTTTATTTATTTATCCATGATATATATATATATATATATATATATATATATATAGAGAGAGAGAGAGAGAGAGAGAGAGAGAGAGAGAGGCAGAGACACAGGCAGAGGGAGAAGCAGGCTCCATGCCAGGAGCCTGACACGGGATTCGATCCTGGGACTCCAGGATCGTGCCCTGGGCCAAAGGTAGGCGCTAAACCGCTGAGCCATCCAGTGATCCCCTACACCAAGCTTATTCCTGCTGCAGGGCCTCACTTTTGCCTTTCTCCATAGGAACTTAATTTGCATGACCTGCATCCTCACCTCATTCAAGTACTTACTGTACTTTCTAGGCCTTAGAGAGTAGGTCCTCTGACCACCCCATGTAAAATAGCAACCCCAATCCCCCCTCCCCCCACACCATTCACACAGTTTTATCACTTTGCCCCTGTTTTGGGTCCAAAAGTATTGGACTTTTCACTACCTGGCATTATTACCCATTTAAATACTTGGTTAATTGGCATCTTTCTCACCTTGACATAAGCTCTATAAGGGCAGGAGTCTCATCTATCTTAGTCTTCCCTCAGTTTTCAGTGTTTAGCATGATGGAATGTGCTCAGTCAATGTTGATTGCATACACTGTTATTATTCATATCCATCTTTTCAGGAAGGATTTGAAAAAAGGAAGATCTGACAGGGAGGACTCTCCTAAGGGTCAGCATGATAGGTTGTAGAAACAGGATGTTGATTTGAAGGTGGACTTGGACCTGGACTGGCTAGAAGAGCAAATCTGTCCTGAACTGCTAAATGGGCCATCTTGGGCACGTGTCTTCCCTCTCTAAACTTGTGTTGTTGTTGTTGTTCTCTTTTCACGTGTAAGTAGCAATGATGACAGTTATTTTTCAAGTTTTTGTAAAGACCAAATACAGCTTCTATGAAGACCCTAGCATTTTGCCTACGACTGCAATTGGTTAACCCTATCTATAGGCCTGTCACCAGTCAGGGTGCAGCCCAAGCGGCAGGACGTTGACCTCATTATGAGTTCAAGTGACAAGTATTAAGGCAATAAAACAAAATGTTTAGATTTAAGAGAATATTCGTGCTAATGTTAGGAATACAGTACAGTGGTGTTTGGAGTAACACTGACTTAATACTGACTGTACCAAGGCTTTGTTAAACCACACATTTTAGAAAATTATATCGATTTTCAGCAGAGTGGACTAGTTTACCATTGGATCAAAAATATTCCACTGGCAATTGTAAATATTTTCTCGATTTGCTATTCTCCATGGTTTAAGGCATATTTGAAAATTGTAATTACTCTATCTTAAACTATTAAGGAGGCTGATAAACTAATCAAAGAAATTCCAAATCCTTCCAGATAGGATTAATTTTTTTTTCCTGATTGAAGAAGCCAAACTTATTACCCTGCAAATAGATTTCATTTTACATGACTCTAACTGAATGTATAAAATCTATTAAGTACATTTCCATTTATATGAAGATTTTACTGTGTTCAGTAAAATGTGCACTTCTAATCTTACTAGAGTCTCCTCCTAATTAAAGAACATATGGCTGGCAGATTTAAAGAACTAAAAAATGTTTTAAATTGTTTTACAAATATAATTTCTAAGTAATAAAACCTTTCTATGCTTTCAGGGAAGAATTTGTAAGCTATTATACTTATTTTATTTCTAGGAACAAAAACTGAAAAAAATACACCTTCCATTCTAAATAATTTCATACACAAGCACAATATCCATTAAATAACTTCAAAAATTAAATTTCAAACCTTTATTCCAAAAATAAGAATGGGTATTGTTCATTACAAAAGTGCCATTCTTTTAGGAGATCTCAGTTGATGTCATAAGCATGGTCTGTGATTTAGAGCTGGAGTAATTAAGAGCTGGGATAGGTGACAGATTTTTTTTTTTAAATAACTCTTTATTCATGAAGACTGAAACTATTTGAAATTTATCAAAAGGCTTCAGGAATATTATACTGCCAACTATAGAGATTCTTTCTGTGTGGGAAGTAATTGTTAATATATTAAATGAAGACACATTGAGGAATAGGAGATAAACACCCCATTCACTTATTCATTCTTTCTATCATTTAACACACTTACTGTGTGCCAACCATGTGTTAATCATGTCTGAAGGCTGGGATACAGTAGTAAAGAAAGAAGAACATGGTATGTGTAAGTAGATATTCCTATTAAAGTTTAAAGTATATGTTTATACAAGTTGAATAATGCAAGACAGATATATCTTTCAGAACACAAAACATTTTGTATATCTAAGCTGTTTTATGGGGAATAACTCAAGTGGAATTAAAAAAAGCCAACCAATTTGGTTGAAAAATTGGCCAATCTGGTTATATTACATCATATGGATTTAAATTATAGATAAACTGAAAGCTATTTTTGTTTGTTTGTTTCTCTCTTTTGCCTGTAATGGGCCATGGAGAACCATAGCCACACCTGCTTATATTGTGTTTGACTTTCCAAGCTTCAAATTCTAGAGCCCTAATAATTAGAGCAGCTCTGTTAACCTATGATAATTGATAATATTTTATTTGGTTCAAAACATCTTGACTCCATTATGCTTACCAAGATTTTTCAATGTGCTACTTTCAGTATTCTTCCAAGAGCATGAAACTGCCATATCAATTGTCTAGAACTGCTAAATCACTTTGAGAGTCTTTGATCACATTTGTTGCTAAAAATTAGACTCTAATGAAGTAAAATGTGAAATGAAATGCCACTTTAACCAAGAATCCAGGAAAAAGAAGATGAAAGGAAAATGAACTAAGGAAATTACTTTTCTATCTATGGGTCAGTTGGCTGTAGTCCCTAAGTAACTGAAAAACAGATAAGGAATTCTGGATGATCAAATAATACTAGAGATTGAGGTCTCCCAAATTTTGGCTATAGATTTTCAGCTAAATGCAGAAGGAAGCTGGACGGAATACACAGTAATCTCTGTACCATGGAGCAGTTTTGTAGACCTGATGCTCTTGGTGATTACAAAATAAACTGTTCTTCTTTTATAGATGAATGAACCAGACAGTTGGATGAGCCGAGGAGTGATTTTGGTATGTGGTACACTTGGGACCTAACAGGGTATAGCTTGTGAGCATGGCTGTCTGTGAAGTGGAAAACACTATTTGTGAGTGAAGCAATATGGGCTCTGAAGGACAGTATTGAAGCTGAAGAAAAAAAAAAGCAGCTATATCATAATACAATGGAACATTTGAGATGGATAAATGGCACAAGCAATCTAGTCCAAAGGGGGAATGAGAAGGATTTATTACATAATAGGTGGCACAGCTTGGACAGAAATGCTAAACTCTGGTTCTTAGGCCAGTATTTTTGGCACAGACCTATACTTTCATTGTAGAAATTATTCATAAATTTCTTTTCTAGGTATAGCTCTACTGTTTTTTCAAAGAATACACTTAGTAACTTAGTAACAATGAAATAAAAAAATGATTTCTAAAATAGAAATTAAGAAAAAATAAGACAGTTTTTATGCAAAACATGCATGTTTACCCCAACAAAATTCTTAGTATTGTAGGAAGAAAGCCCCTTGGCAGGGATGAAGTGAGTAAGAATGTATACTATCAATTCAGAGTGAGAAATATCACCTGAATACATGCATAGGAACATGGCTGTTTGGTGTTGCAATCGAGTGAGAAAAATAAGGTTTTCAACAGCACTAAAAACTCATGGAACTTTTGTAAAAAAATGAACCAGGCTGAGAAGTCTCTAAGAGGTAAAAGTATTCGGATGAATAGCAGAATTGCTCTTAAGAAGTAAATGTTAAAACTGTAGCAATAGCCCTGAGAGTTTTCATTAAGAACTACAGCTTTTCTAGAGAATAGCGATTTTTCTATACCTTTGTCATCTCATAAATCTGCTTATTACCATGTGTGTTACAGTTCGTAGAGCAAATTTGCTCTAAATGGTGTGTGATGAGCTTTCTAGCCAAAGGAGAATGTTTAGGCCAAAGTTCAGCATGAGTCTGGTTTATCTGTATGCATACCTAAACCCTGGTTAGCTCGAACAATTATAGTCCATCCTGCTTCTTTGTCTTCTTTCTGTAAAGCCTTATTCTGATCCTAGTATTGTGAAATGTGTGGAAGTTTTAATGTTCTGAATTTATATTCTCTATTGTATTTCATATTGATGGGTGCCGTAATTCATCTAATTTGAAAAAAAATTAATTGAGTGCAAAGGCTTTGTATTAAGAGATACAAGAGATTATAGGTGATTTAAAAATCAGATGATTAATAGAGCTGAAAAGGTCTTAGATTATTTGTCCAACCTGCTTATTTAAAAAATAAAGAAAGTGAGATCTTGCCTCAGATTTTTATACTTTTTGATGAAGCTAAGATTGAAACTGAAGTACCTTAAATTCTCATCTACTTTGCTTTATATTAAACCTCACTGGGCCAGAATCCCTGAACTTCCAAAGCTTGCTATTTTTGTAAGGAGGATAAATAGACATTTTTATACTTGGCTCAAAGAAAGGCAGAAATACAAGATGCTCTGGGGGTTTAAAATATGAACGTTGGAAATAAAGAAAAATTACAAAAAAAAACAAAACAAAGAAGAGCATTACAGGTTTTATTATGGTAAAGGTGTGGCACTTATAGTCTTTGTTATCTGGATACATGTAATCCATTTGTTACGGAGTTATTAGTTTCCATAAGATTGCTACTCTCCTCCTCCTTCTTCTTTTTTTTGGGGGCCCCAACATGGGACTCAAATTCATGACTTGAGATCAAGACCTGAGCTGAGATCAAGAGTCAGACACCCAACCAGCTGAGCTACCCAGGAACCTCAAGATGGCTATTCTTCTCACTGGAGGCTACTCAGTTAGTGGTATAGGAGCCAAAGAATGAACCAAGATAGGTGTTGGTTCCAGAGGCAGTCAACAACAAGAGGAGATTATGTTAAATCTCTTCCTATATTCAAAGCCAAATTTAATCCTCTCAAGGATCCTATGAAGTAACTAACAGATATTTTCTTTAAAAAATTAAAAATAAAGAGATGAGGCAATGCAATCACAATGAGACTAATTTCTCTATCTAGGGTCAGAATTTGTGTGAAGAATGTGAACTCATACCCTGACCTTACTGTTGAAAAGTCTATGCCCTTTCTCAATAAAACCGAGGGGGAAAAAAGTCTATGCCCTTTCAACAATGTCATCTTGTCATTCAAGCCTACTTAAAATTATTCAAAAACTTTATTCACATGGAAGAAAGCTGTGTGTGAGCCCTGCAGAAATTCAGCTTCCATAGAGGCTGGTTACCTGCAGGCATTGTGGGAGGGACACTGGATGTGAGTGTTGGAGGATGCAGGCTTGAATCTTTCCTTTGTTTCTAAGTAACCTGTAACTTTGGACCTGCTCCTTAACCATCATGAGTCTCAGTTCCCACATGTACAAATGGTGAGTGTGATACTTGCCCAACATCTTCCACAGAGTTTTTAAGAGGATCAGTACAGAAAGTGTTCAATAAATCTTTTCTCTATGGATGTCCTCACTCTACATTTGCCCTCACACTCAATCTAGTTGTACTGTCAAGATTCACAGTATTATTTTTATAAATCTAAATTGCTGTACAAATATAAGGTATCATAGTATGTGTCAGGCTTCTATACAGGGCTTTGTTACTGATAACATCCATTTATTCCTTCCTTCCATTTATTATTCCATTTATTCTTCAGTATGGTCTATAGTTTAGTGAGAGTAATTATTATTATTTTATTCACTGTAAAGACAGCTTCACTTTATAAATGTATAAACAATACTGTGTGACTTTATGAGGATCACATTTCCAGAGTTACTTTTATGGATTTGGAAGTATCTTGCACAGACAGCTATATTTATTCTTTTTTTTTAAAAGTATGCTCTACACTCAATGTGGGGCTTGTCTCATGACCCGGAGATCAAGATTTGAATGCTTTACCAACTGAGATAGCCAGATGCCCCTATATTTATTTTGCAAAACTGTGAGGAACAAAATAATTTTAAAATTCATGGTTTATTTAAAAAGTTTAGGAACAGAAACACACTGTGGCATACCAGTGCACATTTTAAGGTTTTTTTAAGTTCTGTTTTAAAAATAAATATGTAATACATGTAGGGACTGCATTCATTGGACAGGAAATATATAACGAGGCATGATTTGGAAAAAAAATACAGCATGCACTCATTGGGTAATATGACATGAATTACAAATATTACAAAGTGAATTCATTCTGTTGTTTTCTTTTCAATAGTTACTTACTCTGTCATCTGTTAGTATTGATCATACATTGTGCCAATTCCAAGAAAGGTTCTGTATGAATCCAGAGGAATAAATAACACATTCCCAAAGAAGGTCTGTTTTATTTCATTTTGAGTCATCATAGATGTCACTTTTCTTTGACCATCATGTGAAAAGTTGTCCATGGGAGAAGTCACTGATTTACTTGTGCATATATTGGCCCTAGTCATCTTTGTCTAACTAAATCCCTCTTCCTCTCTGAAGCCTTGGTTACTCCAAGTCCATAGTCTTCCTTTTGGGAACTCTTCAGGTCTGGTTGTCTAAAGTAGGCAGTAGGCAATCATCATATAGTAACTTGCACTGTTTGACATCTTTCTAAGTATAAATTCTGACTCTACATCTGGATGTTGAGACTCTTACATCTGATGTTTCTCTGCAACATTTGCCTCAACATGATGTCTGCTTTATTAGACAAGTATACAAATCCTTGATGAATTTCATGAATAGCTGATGTTTGAGACACCTTTCTGGTATTTTAACTCCTTTTTCCCCTAGCAGACTAATTTTCTTAATGGCAGGAGGGATATTTGGTTTCTCTAATCTCTTTGGGTTTAGTACAATGGTGGGCCAGAGGGGCATGAAGAAAATGCTCAGTAAATGTCTCCACAGCTGTCCTGACTCTCACATTTAGCTTCATACTCATCTTATTCTACTCTCAAGAATCATTAAAATGCCATCAGTACCTGGCTCCCCTCACTCCCTGTGATGTGCTGTGTCATAGTTGGAATAACCAGGAAAGCTAATAAATCACCCTATTCAAAGAACTGGTGAGGTCTTCTGAGGCTAGCCTCTCTCCAGTGGTGTTAAAGAGTCATTAACTCTGGAATTACAAAACTTCAAATCCCCAAAAGGTAAAGGAAAACTCTGACCCTGGGGCTGATTCTAAAATGCATTGCAGAAACTCTCACTTCTCTCTTGAAATGTGAGAGAGGAAAGTAACACAGGGAGCCTAACACACTTTTCTTGGGGTTTTAAGTAATTACATGTGAAGGGCTGGATATGCAAGACCTATTTTCCTCCTATTTCCTAGCAACATAAACTTGAACAAGAAGCCCAAAGTGGGCTAATCATGCTGGTTCTACCTGAACTCTTGGTTGTTTTCCTGAGTCACTAGAACTGAGTCATGTTCTAATTTAGTTCTAGCTTCCTGGCAAGACTGTCCTGCAAGGTCCTCAGGCTGCCCCGCAGAGCACTGATCTTCCAAAAGTGCCCTGCAACCAAAGGGCTCCTTGACCAAATCAGTGTGGGGAAACCCTACAATTAATGGCCCTTCCTGAAGATTCATAATGAGTATTAGTGTATTAACATGCAGATTTAACTTTGTGCAAAAAGAAAATGCTTTCTTTTTATAATTTCACATATTTCTTCTAGTATTAGCCTTCTAAAGATAAGATTTTGTAAAATGCTGTTTTAATACATATATCTCACTGTGATACATACAGAGAGGCATTTCTTAGATGCCTAAAAGAGATTTTACTTTCATCTGAGTCTCATATTCAGCTACTAATTGCTTTAATAATTTAGGAGACTTGGACGGATTGGGAATGACTCAAATTTATATTCACCCAAAGGAAATACGGATTAAAAAGATTGCTTTCTTATGGGCCATTTCTCCAGAGATAGTTGCCTGAATTAAGGAATAAAATGTCAGGTCAAACTAATTTCTTATTACAATCTAGCAGTCTAAATGGCAGCCATTGAGGTAAGTCCAGAGGGAGTTACATTTACAAGGGAACAGGCTTATTGACTACCTAAAATCAATCCTTCCTCGCATCTCTTCAACTTTAGAGAATAATTTTACCAGGTTAAAGAGGTCATTTTCCTTTAAAGAAATTCTGACCCTTGAGACGGCTAGCTTTGCAATAGGATATAAAAGTTGGTTACACACACACATAGAAACACATAGTGCAATACCTGTCCCAGTGATTGATCTGTCTATGCAACTACCTGCTTCTTTCAGCAAGAACAGTAACATTTGCTAAGAAACACCTAAATATATACATAAATCATTTCCCTCTCCAGAGCAAAGTTATAATAGAGAAATACCTTTCTAATTCTTCTTTACCTTTCTTTACTAAAAGACAAGGCTACATAAGTATATCACTAAATAATCACAAATATACAGACACATACATGCCACTAATTTCTACTTTTAGGTGGAATAAACACATTTCTTGAATTTTTAAAAAGAATGAAAAGTAAGTTGAAGAGAAAAAATGTCAAGTAGAAAAGAAATACATTATAACTAAAAATAAAAATAAAATTAGGAAATAACTTGATTTTTAAAATGTGCTTAAGAAATGATAGGCAAACTCTTTATATTCTAAGACCTGGTCAAGTGTGGAAATTATTTATGCTTTTTTTAAAAAGATTTATTTATTTATTTATTTATTTATTTATTTATTTATTTATGAGAGAGAGAGAGAGAGAGAGAGAGAGAGGCAGAGACACAAGCAGAGGGAGAAGCAGGCTCCACGCTGGGGGCCCAACGTGGGACTCGATCCCGGGACTCCAGGACGGCGCCCTTGGTCAAAGGCAGGTGCCAAACTGCTGAGCCACCCAGGGATCCCCTATTTATGCTTTTTATATCATGCGTAAATGTAAAAAATAGAACATTAGCTAGCTTCTGCAAATATTTAATTTTATTTTAAACTTACATGGATTTAAGAACAAATAGATACTGGGCACCATAAGTTTAGCCTAGACACTGGTAATGTATCATAAAATCTTGTTCTTTGGAATAGTGTATCAATTAAGCAGTATCTTGACATAAATAATCCTACTGACTTAATAATTTTTAAACTGCACAAAAGATTCAAGTATAGATTATTTGCCTGTCCATTGCTCCACATACCCTCTAACAATATGCTTAATGTAAATGCAAAAGAATTATTTAGCTACTTAGACTGTATTTAAATTTGAAGCTGAAGAGATGTGCTCTTTATAAAAAACAAAAACAAAAGCAGTTGGGTGTCAAGGTTCCTATTACCCTGTCTCACTAGGCCTTTCTTCTTCTTGTATACTGTGGACCTAATTACTAACTGACAGATAGCAAAATGACAAATCATCATATTATCAACCAAAAAAAAAAAAAAAAAAAAAACAACCTGAACTATTATTTCAATATCTAAATCACTTGCAAGATTACAGTTCAAATGACACAATAGTGCTGCTCAATTTAAACTACATCTTTCTGTAAAGCTGAAAAGCAGATTAAATTTGAATAATTAATTTTAATGTTTTCATTTATATGTGGTACATTAAAATTTTACTTGCTCTGAGCCATTAATGATGGACTATAACCCAATTTCCAGGATTTAGCGATTATTTCCGCACAGATTAGCCTTGCTGTTTATATCAGGCAAACCTTCTCAGAGGCAATGCAAAATTTGTAACTATACTTCACTTCTAATTGGTCTGGCTCAGGCATGCTATAACTAAGCAGACCTTCCTGGTATAACATTCTGAAAGATATTGTAGCTATTTCCTGGAAAATATCTTTTGTTAATTAATTTTCAATCACTTTTAAAGTACAGTACAGTCCTTTGACACTACTCCTAATGGCCTACTTAAAATTACATATTATTTAGCATAGCCAAGAAAATTGTTTTAATAAACTTGCCTTAACATCAGTGTTTCATTTGATTTTTCCTTCCGTCCTATAAAGCCACCGGTTTTAGTCATTTACTCACTTATTAAGGACTGAGTGTGGTGTGTGTGTGTGTGTACAAGGCCCTGGGCTAGGCACTCTTCAGGATATACAGGCTTAAGTTAAGAACCTGGTCCCCTTGGAAGTTCTCTTTATTGCAACATGACAGAAGGCAACATAGTACAACCCAGAGTAGGAAGAAAGGAGATTGAACAAGAAGTCAAAATCTATGAATCTGCTACTTTCTAGCTGTGAGATGCTTTGACCTCCAAATAGGAGAAAAACTCAGTCAATAATGGCTTAAATATTTATGAAATTTATTATTTCACACAACATGAAGTCTTAAAATAGCTCCAGGGTTGGTTAATTAAGGAGCTCACTAGTATCTCCAAAGACAAGTTCTTCCCATTTTTTTTTCACTCCACCATCTTCAGAATATTGATTTTGTCCCTCCAACTAGCTTCTTTCAGTATCCCAAGATGGCTGCCTCAATCACCCCCCACAATGTATGCCAACACAACATTCAACATTATTCAGCAAAACCAAATTTAATTAAAGAAGAGTTGTCTTTTCCTTTTCAACTATAGACAGAAGCCTGGACTATTGCCACCATAAGTTTACTATATGTCCTTTGCACCCTTTGCCACTTCACTAAAACTGGATTAATCAGATTTTCTCAAAGGAATTTTCACTGAACAATGGCTTGTTAATTTGACCTACTTGCTTGAAAAAGATGACAAATTTGGTTCCATGAGAAATCCTAGTACCTTCCTACTCAAAGTAGGAACATTTGTGGTCCCTGGATAACATTGACATCATCTGAGAGCTGGTTAGAACTGAAGAATATATATCCTCACTCCAAGGCATACTGACTCAAAATCTGCATTTTAACAAGATGCCCAGGTGATTCATATGCACACTAAAATTTCCAAGGCATATTTTTATAGACTCCACAGATGTTTTGAAACCAAATATTTCATCAGAATTATGCTAACATTGATGTTTTCATAAGAAAGTGTTTTCTGAAGCAAATTGCATTGAAGCCAATTTAATGTTTTAATCAATTTTCTTTTCAGAGAAAATCTGTTTCCTTTGTTCTTTTTTATTTTCTTCAAATTATTTTATTTGATCAATTCTTCTCTAAGTAAATTTTACAAAACATTCAATTCACTTATCATCATTTGTTTTTTATATAAAATTATAGTATTTAACCTGCTGCCACTATGCCTCTTTTTTTGAGGAGGAAGGGACATTTCTACTAAGTTCAACTTTCCTGGCTTAAATTTACTATCTCTAACTATTGTCAAAAATGTTTTATTTCTTTTAATATTAAGTCAATACAAATTTTGCTATCTTTGGTTCTACCGATAGCCAATTTTATTTTTATTTGGTTATTTCTAATTAATAATAATTATATTTTCATTTAATAATGAACTAATAACAACTTTCATTATTAGAAAAAAGAACTACAAATACTTATCTTCAAACCAATTAAATAGCTACAGCTATCCTGATGTGTTGTGTACTAAGGTCTTAAATAAATTTTAAAAAAGGGTCTTAACATTTAAGCTCAAAACAGCTCACGTAAGAACATCTTGCTGAGTTCTGGTATCCTTCAAATTCAAGCTAGATTATATTAGCTTTTGTTTGTACAACGTAAAGTCATTATCAGGGAGATTAGTACATGTTGGTTACTATAAGAATATCCACCAATAAAAATTCTACTGGAGCATAATCTCCTAAAGGGTCCTAAGATCTATGTCTCATTCATGTTTATTCCCCTGCAAGAACACAAGTGGTCAAAACATTGTTGAATTACAGAAGAGAAATAATAAACAGATCAGTTCTCAATCACATGCTATAAGAATTCAGAAAAGGGAAACTTGGTCCTATTTGGGTTATAAGAGAAGTTTTCATGCCGTAGTTTGGTATTCCTTCCGGAGGGTACAGCATAATCCAAATATAGAGATGGAAATGCCCAGAGCTTTTTCTGGGACACTGTTCATTTTGATTAAGTAAAAAATGCTTATGAGCTAGTATTGGAATATAAATTTTGAAAGGTAGGAAGTCAGCATTCTTATCAGTGAGATAATTAATCTGGTAGTCAGTGCGTATTAGGCATAGAGGGTGGGGAGTAGAATGAAGGGAGGGAGGTGGCAAGAAACCGGCAATAGTGAAATCAATGAGTAGGATATTGCAGAGGTAATAAAAGCTTATATCTGGAAAATAGGAACTGGAGTGGAATAAAAGAAACAGATGCTGAAGACGCTTCATAGCAAAGATGTCTTCTACCTTGACTCTCTTTTTTTTTTTTTTTTTTGACTCTCTTTTCATGCTGTTTTTTTTCTCCTCAAGGAGAGGAGTTATTTGCTAATAACTTTCAAATTCTAGTTTGCTGTCTCCTGAACTGCAGATATTTTAGTCACTTTAGACTAACCCCTGGACATTTCTTCTACCATTTTTTAAATGAACCTCAGTGTCTCAAAATAATCCTCCGTGTTTTTTCCCAAACTAAAATTTCTTTTTTCAATGATGACATTATGAAAGGTAAAAATCAGCCTTGTATACTACTGTCACACAGGACTACCAATTTTATCTCTTAATTCATGCCTCCATTTTTCTCTCTGCCTGTACCCACCACCTCTGCTATAGTCAGGGTCTTACTTACTTTGGCCTACCTTTACATTGTCTTCCTAATTGGTCTTTCTATCCAGTTCTCCAAGTCCATCCTTCACATAGCTACCAGAGTAATCATTCTGGCATGCAAATCTAACCATGCCACTCCTCAACTTATAATCTGTCAATGGTTTCTAAAGCTTGCCTTTGGGAAACATAATGAGTTATAATGGAAAGGGCAATATAATTTAGAATGAGATTTGTAAATTTAAATTTTGTTTTTACTATATATTAGTCATGGGGCCTTGAGCAACTCATTTAACTTACCTGGACCTCAGCTTCAAAAAATCCTTATAGGATTATTCTGAAAATTAAATGGAATTGTATCTATAAAGTGCTTAGCACAGTATATAATAGGCACTGGATAAATACATACTATATAAGAAAATTACCATTGAGAAAGAGATAATAAATTTTTAAAAATATTCTGGGCAACACCAGGATTAGATACTTTCTTAGCCTAATAAAGTTAAATAGCATCAATTTTCTAATAAGGAGGCAATTACACCAACATTAGGATCCCTGTTAATTGTTTAAAAAGAGACAATTCTACTTAGTTGTAGAATTAACTACTTTGAATAAATATAGGCTCATGTCATAATAGAGTCATACATAAAATAACCCTCTTTGGTATGTGGGTATTGGTCCCTGAACCAAGTAAACTCAAGCAATAAGTGCTGAAAAAATTTTGATGCCCCATATAAGTGCATTAGGTTGGCTCTACTCTTTTGGATTAGTGACCAAAAAATAAGTATCTTTTCTATCTGGACATGTCACATGATAACTGATGGCAAGAGAAATGATAAGACGCTGTGGCCACTGCTGGAAGGAAAGAAAATTAGGAGTGACAGGGAAGTTAAGGAAGTGAATGGAACAATATTTATATTTTGGTGGAGGGAGGAAAAGAAATATAAGATTATGACTTGAGCTATTATTTACCCTAAAATTAGAAGAGATCTAGTTTTATGTTTGTTTTTTGTAGACAATGAGTGGAAAGGAATGAGAGACACAACCTGTAATATAGAAGTATGTAATTGAAGCATCAGATGGGGCAGGAGGGGATAAAATCAAGGATTACATGATGGACCCTTGATTAAAAAAAATGTTTGATAAATGTAAGCCTTGATAAAGTTAAGTCTTGATAAAAGAAAGAGTCCTCTTCTATTGAACTAGGAAGAAGGAAGGAGATAATTCTTGTAGTTGAGGTAAATTTGTGGCTGTGAATAATTTCCAACCTTGTCTGCACATTACCCTGACCCAGGGGGCTTCTACAAAAAAACCAGTACAAGGGCACCACCCTGAGATTCTGATCTAATATATCTAGACCGGGATTGGGCATGGGAATTTTTTAAAGCTCCCCAAGTGATTTTAATGTGCATCCAACACTGAGGCCCACAAAGTTGCTTTGTGTTAAAGAAAAATGGAAGATAAATGACACTAGGAGAGATCATCTTGATCTCTCTATGAAAAAAGTAGCTATGAAAAAAGTAAATTCTTTGGCAGGATAAGAGGAGTGTTTATGGGATAGGGGCAGAAAAACTTCTGAAGCTTGTGTAAAAAGCTTCCATTCCTTATCATGCTGCTTCTGTCTACATCCATATGTGGCAAGCAATATATAAAGACATCAAGAACACACACTACAAGGAAGAGGAGCATCATGGAACCATCCATCTGTTGTCTAACACCCAAGGTGATGTTCAGTGGACATGGGGGTGGTTGATTTCAGAAAAGATAGCACAAAGAATATAATGTGACTTAGTAACATGTTATCTTTCCATCCATCTTAGAAAAAAAGCAAAATAAAATAATAATATAAAATAAGGCATGTAAGAAGTATGTATGTGGGTAGATCATACTTTTGGTGTGTGTTATGAATTTATACTTTTATTCAAAGACTTATAATTCTGCTACATAAAACATCTGCTATAGGAGAACACAATTAGGCAAACATGATACATGAAAACACACAAAATTGGGCAGCCCCTGTGGAGCAGCAGTTTAGCGCCTCCTGCAGCCCAAGGTGTGATCCTGGAGACCCGGGATCGAGTCCCACGTCAGGCTCCCTGCATGGAGCCCGCTTCTCCCTCTGCCTGTGTCTCTGCACCTCTCTCTCTCTCTCTGTGTCTCTCATGAATAAATAAAATATTTAAAAAAGAAAACACACAAAATCAGTGGACAAGGTATTGGAAAAATTTAAAACTAAACATATATGTATATATATGTGCACATATAAAATTACACATACATATTCAGTCTATAATATTGCCTATAATTTTTTTTATTGCCTATAATTTTAAATTTGAGTAAATAATGTCATCTGTGTTGAAGTCAAAGATATATATATTTATATATATAAATATATAAATTTATATATATTATATATAAAATATATATATTTGTGTATTTCATGAAAAATAATAGAAACAAAAACCATAGAAATAAAAAACTACTTTAATGCTTTTACCAAAATGGGGTATTCACCTTTCTTAAGACTAAGGTAATCTTTGTCACCGGTGTTTCTTTGAGAATTGCTTTGATATGCTGCAGTCAGTTAGAATAGGAAAAAAGAACTTTAAAATTTTATGTTCAGGTATACTAACAACATACAATAACTTCTTTCATTTCTTTCCTGTAAGAAATGGAATATACTCCAACTGTGAGATTTTGCTGAAAGAACAATAGTAAGAAAACCTTCCCAGTGTTAGGCTTCATTAACTAAAGTCTATGTCTACAAACTCAGAGGCAGAGACACGCTCATGGGGCACTCTACCCATCTCACTCTATACTGATTAGAACACATATGGAACATTGTGTTCAGTTCTGGGACTATCTTTTAAAAGAGCTAAGAGAAAGACAAATGAGTTTGCTAGAGGTACCATACTATATTTACAATGTAAAGGTTAGAAAGTGGCTAGAAACTCACAGAAGCTTTTTTAAGAAAGGGCAATTTAATAATTTGAATAATCCAGCAATGGATGGAATTCCCTGTAACTGGAATAGCTAGGTCCAGGCTCAATGACCATATGTCTATAAAAGCAATGGTGAAAAGATTCTAAACATCAGGTTTGACTCATCATGTCTGAGTTTTGATATGGATGACCTTAATGTCCCTTTCTAAATCTGTAATGCCATTATTAGGAAAAGAGATATATGCAGTGGACAAACAGTTAATGCTATTTAATGTGTTAGTGTTTTTCTTTTTTTGTTTATTTAAGTAGTGTTAAATCTTATACATGACCTTCTGTATGATTATGCACATGTTTGCATATCTAAGCGTAAGTAATAACACTCTAAAGATTATGCATCTTAGATCAAGCCATTCATCTACAGACTTTTTTTTCTGTCAATCCTGTAACCAGTATTTCATAAGCATTAAAAAAGAGATTAAATGGCTTTCCTTAAGAGATACATGCATCAGGAGTTGTTCTAAAAATATCTACTAAGCAAAGCAATATTCCAAGTTATAGCTGGCTTATGATAAATAGCACAGGAGCATATATATTGGATGCTTGTTTATTCTTAGGTGGGTATTTATATATGTAACGTAGCAGGACTTTAAAGAATATTAGTTTAAACATTTCCTATAACATCTGAGAGATTATGTCACATCGCTATGGATTTTCAGCTTCTGGGATTTGATTTTACCATGAACTAGGCAGCATTTTTTTTCCTTTCCAGGTTCTATCCATAAAAGAACACTAGGATACTGATCCTGACTGCTGAAGCAGCAGAATCAACAGGGGACCTAACCTCTGGGGAACAGCCTGGGCTATGAGCTGTGGCAGCCTGCACCTCCTGACAGTGCCTCCTTCCTTGAGCTGCTCACACAGCCCCAACCACTGCTCTGATTCTCCGCGGTCTCGTCACTTCAATAAGCTCCTGTCACAGACTGACTAGATTCAGCAATTGAATTAGTTTGCTAGGCTGCCATAACAAAGTAGTACATGCCAGATGGCTTAAGCAAGAGAAATGTATTTTCTCACAGTCCTGGAAGCTAAAAGTCTGAGATCAAGGTGTTGGCAGATGGCTGACTTTACTCCCAGCCTTCAGGTGATCTTCCCTCGTGTGGGTCTGTGTCCTAATCTTCTTATAAGGACACCAATCATACTTGATTAAGACTTCCCCATGTGACCTCATTTCACATTAATTGCTTCTTTAGAGTTCCCGTCTCCAAATACAGTCTCATTGTCTCATTCTAAGGTATTGTAGGCTCGGCCCTCAACATGTGAATTTGCGGGGGAACACAATGGAACCCACAACAGTAATTTTAAAACATACTAGTACACTGAGCTGTCTTTTCAAAATACGAAATACTTGTTTGACTTTTTTTTTTTTTCAAGATTTGACTGGATGTTTTTGCATTCAGGAATTTTGCTAAAGATAATTTGGATAATATGTTTTATGTTAGCGATCTATATTTTAAGGCAAAAGTCTAGATATTTGGAGTTTCGATTTAGTTGCTGATTCTACTTGTTCACTACTTGCTACGAGCCAGGCTCTAACCAAAGGTGATACAAAAGCCTTGTTAAAAACTTAAAAATATTACAGAGGAATTGCAGTTATAATTTTAGATTTGCTGGATACATTAGCATAAAACCTCATTGAAGTTTGTTAACATGCTCCTTGAACCATAATAGAGAGAAGCATAAAGTAATATTTGAAAAGGATACTTATTCTTTACATATGGAGAAATCAGTGTTTTCTTTTTCTTATGAAAGAGCTTCTCAGTAAAGAACTCAGCTAAGATTGCTAAATGCCTTTCCAATTTAATTAAAAATAAAGTTTTATCTGAAATGGATTAAACACAACTACTGTTTAATTAAACCAAAAACCTTTAAGAGGATCTCTCCAATAAGATCAATTAACATTCTGTTCCATATTGAACATAATTAGAAAGGCAATTCCTGCAATCCGCTGACATAACCTTTAAAATACCCTTGGCCTTTACAATATATCTATATGGCATTTCCTTAAGAATCCAAATGGTTAAACAGAAAAAATATAATACTAAATTTAATGTTAGCTTTCATTTTAAAATTAAAATTACTCAGAAAATAGAAATAATAAATCTTATTTCACAACTGGGATTCCTGATTAATTTGAGAAATCTGCATGAGAAAATATATTCCCATAGGCAAAAAAAAAGGAGGATCAAACTTTACCATTAGAGAAGTGAAATACTGAGCAAATATAAGAGGAATTCAAGTCCACACTTCTTTTTAAACACAAAAGAGTTTCAGTCAGAGCTTTTGAAATATTTGCTTTAAATTTCTGAGTGACACAGCTTAGGTAGACAACAAAATTTTATAAATGCCAACAATAATTTGAAAAGAAGGCTTGCATTTTCCAGCACTCATAGGAAATGGCCAAGAAAATTTCAAGAAACAGAAAAAAACATACTGAAGCGGCCTTTGACCACTGCTGCTTTGGGATATAGAGATTATCAATGGGATTTCAAAAGTATGCCCTACACTTTAACAAATATAAGTGATATATTCCCTGCTGCCCAATACATACAGCTATGTTTTTCCCATCAAAAGTAAAATATTTTGAAATGTGTTCTACGACAAGTGCGTGAGTGGTTGAGAAGTAACATTCAACAGCATTCAGGTAGACTAAGTGACTCTTCAGAAAGGTCTGGTCTTCAGACATGTTCATTGGGGAAAGTCAGGGCATAGGAAGGACAGTGTTTCAGGACCTTCAGATCTGAACTGCTCCTGGGTCCAAAGGTCACCTTTTCAAATCTTTGTGTGTGTGTGTGTGTGTGTGTGTGTGTGTATTTTTTTTTATTGGAGTTCGATTTGCCTTTTCAAGTCTTGTGTGTGCTCAGCTGCAGTAGTCCTAACCCATCAAGGAGTTGCCAAGACTTTGCCGTCAGGCTTTTTTTTTTTTTTTTTTAACATAATTTGTTTCTCTGGTCCACACTATTCCAGTGTGGGCTGCTTCTCTGGAGACAAGACTCCTAACTCCTATACTTTTGTTACTACCTGCATATTGTCCTGCTTTTCCCTTACTATTTTGGGGATTTCTTTCTCCCTTTTCTTTCTTTCTTCTTTCTTTCTTCTTTCTTTCTTTCTTTCTTTCTTTCTTTCTTTCTTTCTTTTTCTTTCTTTCTTCTCTCTCTCCTTCCTTCCTTCCTTCCTTCCTTCCTTCCTTCCTTCCTTCCTTCCTTCCTTCCTTCCTTCCTTCCTTCCTTCCTTCTTTTCTTTCTTTCTTTTTCTTTCTTTCTTTCTTTCTTTCTTTCTTTCTTTCTTTCTTTCTTTCTTTTTCTTTCTTTCTTTCTTCTTTCTTTCTTTCTTTCTTTCTTTCTTTCTTTCTTTCTTTCTTTCTTTCTTTCCTTCCTTCTTTCTTTTCTTTCTTCTTTCTGTGATTAATTTCAACTTGATTATTTCCTGACCAAAATACAATGCATATGAAAAATCTAATCACTTGACTAATGAGAATTAGTAACTTGTTTTCATAGTTTCCAGACTTCCTTAATTTTTTTCCTTTTACTTCAAAATTGAGCCAAAGCATTTAAAATATATATAATTTAAAAACATCAAATTAAAAAAATAAAAGAAAATAAAAACATCAAATTATCAACCAGTTGCCATGTAACATCTAAGGAAATCAGGTTTGGGGGAAAAATGCAAAGAATCTGGTATCTCTAGAGTTCTGGTACACTTTTTATGAGACACCAGTGACCTACAGACAATTGCAGTCTCTGAGAGATATACTCACTTAGTGATTGGACTCTGAGTTGTACTGCAGCTACATTTTAACATGGTTCTCTGACAAAAAGGGTCTGTTCTCTTAACCTCCACAAATATCTTTCTGACAAGAAAAAGGCTTTTTCTCTGCAGGGTCCTCTCTAAGCAGGAAGCTCTTCAGGGAGGGAAGAGGGAGCAGTGGCTGGCTTGTAGCCACTCTCAACCCAGCAGAACATAGGGCAAGACTCTGAACCCACTGGAAAGACTCCAGGCCAGTGTTGAACACAAAAGTTGTGTGCAGCTACTACATGAAATTAGAAGACCAGAAATTTAACAGATAGTTAGAAAGGCTTCAGCATTTAAATTTACTCATTTTTAAGGAGTAATTTGTTATGTATTTTCTAAATAGTTTAATCATTTTTACTAAAATTAGAAGAGCCGCACATCACAGGTGCATAATTACATTTGCCATTAAACACAAACACAGATGCATGCAACGAAATTAGATGCAATCATTTCATTGAGAAAAGAATGGCACTTGTTTCTCATTTCTCATTTTTGATTCAAAAAAATAAACTAGGCTTTGGTTTCTCTCAAAGACTAAAGGGTATGTTCTGTGTGGTTTTTAAAAAACAAAAACAAAAACAACCTTCCACCTTTTAGTGAGAAATCAGTGATTAAGTCATTCTACAAGTAATGGAGAGAAACTATCAGATCATAGGCTAGGCCTCCATCACGGAAGTCATGAAAATCATCACTGCATCATAGTCAACTCTACATGGGAGACACTGCAAAAAGTAAATGTGCCTTCAACCCATCTAGAATGGCCCTTGCCATAGTTTTGCTTACTATGGTATGTCCATAGTAAGGGTAGGGGGGCTGTCTGTTTATTTATGTACCCAGCAATATGGCAACAATTTTCATGGATGTCCTTTCATTTCAGCTTCACAATAATCCCTTGAAGTAAAGTCCTCATTTTGAAGAGGAGTAGACTGGGGAGATGAATTCATTTGCCCTGCTAATAAGGATACAAATTCTAGCAGCAGAGTTAGAACTTGAACGCTGTACTGGAATCTGTTCTAGTATTCCATCTCCTCTCCAGTCAATAAACCCACAGAAGACAAAGGCTTCTCTAGCCTTGGCCAGCCAGGCTTTATCACTGATATCAAGTCCCACCTGTACATCTGGCAGGCCTGAGTGAGTGGCCCTTCTGAGTACCTGAGCCTTTGGAATTCAGATGTTATGGCCATTTATTTTTATATTTGTCTGTGACATTGCTCTTATCACAGACTGTAAGACTCTTACTGATGTTTCCTGAAATGCAAATCAGTTTAAATTGGAATCAGAATGGACTTCTCTAACCAACATGACTTTCGGAATGATTAAACTGAATCCCACATCAGAATTCTCACTGATACTAGCTGTAGGTAAAAATAATTCATTTGAACATCATATAAATAGTGTTTTTTTACTCTAGACTCGATGCAATTTTAGGGCAATAGGGAGCAAAGTTCATCCTCATGTCAATATGGTTGAATCTTAGCAAAGATCTGTGGATTAATTCAGCTTTCTCATGCTGGGATCATAACCTCATTTCCCTTCTTTCCAACTCTTATAGAAACTTTTCAGTTTTAATATTAAATGATATGTTTTTAACTTTTCTTAGCTAGAGGATTAAGAAATAAAATCAGTTACATTTTAAAAAATGATGATGATTCCTTAAAATTGGATTCATTTAATGCATAATAAATATTTATGTGAGTACTTCTTGAAATGGGGTCATTCACTGGCACAACTATTCCATTAAATATCCTAAATTTCATCTTAGTATTATGCTATTATTTTATTTAAAATTATATTCAGAGAACATCTTGGGTAATGCACCTAAGTTTCAATCAAACTGTTAGGAATTGAACTTCTTTCAGTTTCTCAGATACACTACACTTTCTTTCATCTCTAGAAATATACATATTCTTCCTCTTGGAACATTCTTTTTACTCCCATCTCCCTCCTAATTGCAAGCACAATTAACTCTTCTTATTTTCTAGGTCTCTGCCCAAATTTTACTTTCTTAAGATGTCTTCCCTGATCCACACATCACATCATACCTCCATTCTATGTTCTAATAGATTCTTCTATTTTCCTAGAATAGTCATTTTTCTTTTATTTCTTGTTTATAGCTCTGTTTTTATGAGCTACAAGCTTCTTAACAGCAGGAACCTTGTTTTTCGTCCTTACCTCTGTATCCCCAGAGCCTGGACTTAGAATTCACCCAATAAACATCTGTTGTATGAATGGATGGTACTGAGTAATATTGCAAAGATGTGCAAACTTTGTTAAAAAAAATCTCACAGGATAGCATGATAAAAAATTATTGAAATGAGAAGAAATAATCATGCTTTGTGCCATTCCCTCCAGAGTAAACTAAATTGACAGCTCTGGATAATAATGTTAAATACTCAGGAGACCTGTCTCTCCTATGGATGGCAACATGTGGCTCTTGGGGTCAGTATGTATAGATTCAGTGCATCAAGCCTGTGTTTCTTACTATGGAGTGTCATTCTGGGTTCTATCTGGATCAGCTGGGATTTTGAGGCACCACATTTTCTCTCCCTGGATACCGGGCAGGTATCAGTAGGGCAAACATTTTCATTTCCATTTGTATGATTACACTCTATTTACTTTAAAAATTAGGAAATATGGTTCCACAAAAAAAATAGGTCATCTCCCCGAGGGCTTACCATAAGTCAGTGGCACAGCCGAACAAAAACTCTACTACTTTGTATTTTTAAAGGCTAAACTTTCTAAATACCTGCTTTTAAGACCTTACTTTAGAGTCCAATACCTTATTGCCCAGGACAGCATCTCTTAGGTAGGGATTTTAAGAAGTCCTGCATTCAACATTAACGTAGAGGTGATTCTAAAAGCCGCGAAGGACTTGAGGGATTCTAGTATAATGCAATCCCAAAATTGTAAAACTTTAGTTCTGTGACAGAACTTTTTTTAAAAGTTGTTTGATAGCTAACAATTTATTCAATCATATTAAACTGCATCTTTATCTTTCTGATATTTAGTCTCTGCTTGTCATTAAAGACCAATGTCTTTGCCACAGAAGGTGAGAGGATTAGCCAAAATTCTAAAACTCTGCTTTCCCCGGCTCCCAGGTTAGACCCCATAACATTAAAAAAATATACCAAATCTGAAGCAGCAGGAACCTCTGCTCTTCTCACCCATCAGGTTGCCTCAAGTTTGCAGTGTTTGGCTGTACAGATTGTGATCCACACAAGGTACCCAGCTGAGAGGCTGAAATGGGGCTGAACGGCTCCCTGGGTTCTGCTTACCAAGTGCCTGGCTTTCCTGGTGCACTCAGAGGCAGGGGTACTTTGGAACACATATATGCTGTGCATAAGCTCACTCTTGTTCTGGGGCTATAATGTTCCCTTGTTTCTTCTCATTAGGTTCCTGCTCTGTCCCCAAACGTCAGTTCCCAGAGTCAGGCCTCACTGGAGCCTAGAACTAGTTCTGCTTCCAGACCTCAGCTGAGGTCCTGATCAGGATACATCCCTCCTGATGAATATTTCTCTCTTTTTTAGTCTCAGAGTACAAAAACTGCCACCAATGGTGTCATAGTCATTGTGCCAATCTCTGCTAATACCTGGGCTATTTTATGTGTGCATGCATTTATCATCATTCACAATTACTCGCCTGATCTTCAAGCTCTCTCATCATTCTTTGCTTTCCTCCTCATCTGAACTTGCTCAGTCATGTTCTTTGGTGAGCAAGGGTCTGCAACAGCACTCAGTCCCAAGTGCTCATTCAGCTTTTCAGACAATTAGCATCTCTCCGTCCTATGCTTTGAAATAGGACAGAATGACAGAAGCAAATTGCAAATGAAAGAGCTTTGTTTTCTCTAAGTCATATCTCAAGACTGATCAAAAGCTGGGGGATCTTTTCTTACTCAAGGTTCTTATTTCAAAGTCAACTAAAATAAAAACCTTTTCATTGTCTTGAGCAAACTGAAGTCTTCATAGGCCTGTAGATAACATAGCAAATGACAATTTTGGACCAGAAAGATAAAAGGAAGTGGTGGATCATGGCATATGCCCTACGTTGGCCATTCAAATCAAAAATTTAAAAAGCACCCAGGACCATCTGATAAAAACCAGGCGGAGTTTGAACTCAGCCCACTGCTACTGGTCTGCAACCTCTGTTGAAACATTTTTTTTTGCAAAACTAGCTAATTTTGTGTAGTCATTATCACGGATACTATAAAATGTTTTCTTTCTTACCCAAATCCCATCAATTCTACTACATTGACAGGTATCTCCTTTTGGGTGAGGTCCAGAGTAGCATTTTTATAACTATCACTATCTTCATTCTCCTTAACTATTTAATGTGGCTTTACTATGAATAAGGTATTTTGCTGAATATTACATCTGTATTGTATAATTTAAAGATTACAATACCCTTATAAATAAGTATTAGTATTTTTACTTTGTACATTCTCTGTCCTTTATTTTCAAGACTTAAAATGTTAAGAACTTGCTGGTTGACTTCCTTTTGCCCTCATGAAACTGCTTTGGCTGTCATATGAATCTACATGACAGTGACATCATGTACTTGTGCCCAGTCTTGTGGGCACATACAAATGAGGACCTACTATCTGTTTTTTCCGTTTCCAAAATCTTCCACTCAAAAGGGAGAAGCATCTTTTCAGCTGCCACTCATTGACCAGGGTATGTCTCACGGCAAAGCACAAAATCAGTTAGTGGTAATGTTTATTATCCTTTCAGAAAGGAGAACTGCAAGGGAGTAGCTGCAATGAATCTTTTGAACAATAATATAATCTTTCATATTTGGTGTCTTCAACAGGTATTATGTCATTTGATGATAAGCTAAAATAGGTACTTGCTGGTTTAAATTTTTATAATTAAATTCCCATGTATAAACAAACTATAATTTAAGATATTGAGATGTAGATGTTTTACATTCTTGCCTCATTAATACATGCTAACAAGTACAGCGCTCTTATGATTGAAACTTGAAGGACTTGGATACAGCGGTCTCCTAATTGGCATTAATTGGCCAGTTTAATACTATAGCTCATTTCCCCATTCCTTTGTGATTCTATATGCGTCCAGTAAAGTAGAAAAATAATTAAGTCTGGTTTATTTGATTTTTACTAGGAAGTAACGGTTGCTTCTAATTTATTTTGGACATATTGAGAACTAGGTAAATGTTTCAAAATTATAAAGGAATAATAAGGAATAAGATAGATTTCTCTAATATGTTTTGCATTTATTTGATCCATTAAAAATCACCTTGGAAAAGAATATATTTATGCTCTATATAAACAGATTTTAGTATATTAAAAAAAACTCAAAGAACAGAGCTTCCTTAAAGAGATTCTATACTTTTTATATTTAAACCTGATTAGCATTTTAATTCATGATTATTATTCATAGATAGAATTTCTCAAGTTCTGTATTTCTCAGCTACATCTTCCCCCAAGACCTGAATAAGAGATAAAATGCTGTCATCCTGTCACCTTCTCAAAGACTTCTAGGACCAAACGAACAAAAACAACCCCAAACCAACCAGTGGTTAGACTTTTCAAAACATAAGGACTTTTACACTGTGAATTTTTCTTAAATATTTGGCATTCTTCTCTAGTATGACCTGGCAGATGCAAAAAAAAAAAAAAAAAAAAAATTGTTGCCTGTTAATACGAATAGTGAGCTCAAGAAACAGCAAAGTGTGTTGAAATTCTCTTCCACTCCCTGCTTAATAGCTTTCCTCATGTGGCGGGTTGGGGATAGCCTGTTTCCTTATTTCATACCTGAGGGTAGAGTGGTGGCTTTAAGGAGTTGCTAACTCCAAGGTGACTGGAAATTTCTGGTTTCTCCTTCATCTCTCTAAAAAACAACTCTAAATAATCACTTTGTCATAAATTATGTTATGCTTGCTTTACATGTACAGCTTAAGGGGATAACTTCTACTTCTGCCTCCACCTTCCCTGGACAATTCCAGTAAGATGCCTCTTTCAAACCCATTTACAAAGAAGTTCTGGACTCCTCCCTGAAGATCTCAGTGGGGGGCGGGGTGTGTGTGGAAGTGGAACACGTGACTATGTTGGTAGCTTCTTTTACAATACCTAGATTGGGGTAGTTCCCCAAAGGAAGTGACTTTCTAGAAGGAAATCTGGACTGAAAAAGCAATGAGTAATCTAGCAAAGAAGCAGGAGGGGGGTTTCTCCAGCATTATTCAGATGGCTAAGTAGAACAATTATGGAAAAATCCAGGAGTCTAGGCAACTTTTGGAATGCATCAAGTAATCTGAATCAAAGCTAGGGACACAAAGTAGACTATTTCCTCCTTTACCTTTGCTTTTTAATTAAATATAATACAGCCACAGGATTCAGGATCAAAAGTAGCTCCAGTACTGCTAATCTCTAGATTTTCTGTTTTAAAATGCTGAGGAAAAGGCAGAAAAGACCACTCCCATTGGCACTTATCCCATTCCAGGCACCTTGCGGAATGTTTTATACATGTGATTGCATTGTAGAGTGAGCATTTACTGCATTCCCCAGGCGAAGAAACTGGTGCTTATGGGAAAAATATTATTCCTAGTGTCACACATCTAGTAGGTAACAGGGTCAAGAGTTGAGTTTAGATTATTAAAACTGGATCTTTCTATAATATGAATTCACAGAGCCAAAAAACTTTGAGGATCTTAAATGCCATCTAGTGGCAATTTCTACAAACTGTAGACACAATATCCCAAATGTCATTAGGCGTCATTCAGGGGCATTCCTGGCAACTTCAGTCAATTCCTGTGATGGAAAATATTATGCTGCATTCCTATATGTTGAGAGAGACTGACTTCCAGATTGTATCACCAGGCTGTATGTGTGGATCCCAAAGGGTTCATCTTATCCTCAGAAATCCATGAACCACAGAAGATCCACAATATAGTTTTTTTTTTCACCAGAACAAAATAGAGATTAATAATATTGAAGTGGAGGTCAATTTAAGCATATTTATGTGGGAGTTAATAAACTATTGGCTTTTCAGTACCCATTCATCTGGAATATAAGCACACTGCAAGACAATTACAGATGAGTAATCTATTAAAACCATTATTTATTGACTAAATCATCATTATATCAGCATCATAATTTAGTTCAAGAAGAGGTACCACGGTAAAGAGATCAAATGAGATGGAGCAAAAATAGGGTTGCTGGATTCAGCAAAGGCAAAACAAAACAAAACAAAACAAATAGGCTGTCCAGTTAAATTTGAAGTTCAAATAAACATTATGTCTGTGTGTGTAAGTATATCCCCCGCAATATTTGCAATTTACACACTTATACTAAAAAACTATTCATCATTAATCTGAATTCTTAACTAAGCAATGAGTATTTTTATTTGGTAAATTTAAATCAAATAAATGTATACAGTTTCACTGGTTACTGGATTATTCTGATTAATAAAATAACAGTAAATAACATTTTTATAATAATTATGTAATTATTATGTGCACTCTACTTATGTTAACACAATTCTATCAAGTAGACACTATTATTTCTGCTTATAAAGTGAGAATATTGTGACAGTAACAGGTGGAGTAATAGTCACACAACTAGTTAGTGGCAGAGGAGGAGTTTGAACCCAGTTTTGCTAAATGGGGTCTATGTAACTTTAACAGTTATGAAATACTGTTTCTTATCAAATATATCAGTTAGTTTAAAATTACTCTATAAACTGCATATACATTGACAATTTTTGAAAATATTATCCAACAGACTTTCAACATGCATTAAGCATCTACTTTAAGCAAGGTCTCTTCATGAGACAAAAACAAATACTTCACCTTCACTGAACATATTTTACTTTCTGTAAATGGTACTTCAGAAATTCGTAGTATCTCATGGTAATTATTAGGATTATCAAAGGACTAATTATCAAAACTCTTTGATTATTTAAATTCTGTAATCCCATATACTAGAGCTTTAATGCTATACATACATAGGTATGTGGTTCACAGACAGAGAATACTGGAGATACAGAACCCATTACCGATTCCCTGTTTTAGACTTTAGGTACAATTCTATGTATGCATCTTTGATGTACCTTGCTTCCCATAGAGAGGAGAAACTAAAGATTTGTTGTTGAATTCATTCATTTAATAAAAGTCAGATCAATGTGAAGCTTGATTTTTTGAAATCTGCATCCTGGGACCATGACATTTATTTAATTTGATGTGTACTGATAGTCTACTCCTAGACTGCAAGTAGATTCATATTTAAATCATTTTCAATTCAACATATCTAAGCAAGTTCCATCATAACAGTTGCCTCTAAATAAAAATGTTTGTCAGTCATGGCACAAATCGCCAATTCCTTTTCTCTCAGACTTCCATCTTGTGCAAGAATCCCAGAACATATATTCCAAAATTCACATTTTCTGTGTCTAACCTTGACTTGATACCATCAGAAGCTCTGTGGATGGGATTTGGGAATCTGCATTTTCAGCCAGCCCATACCAGCTGATCCCACTGCAGGAAGTTTCTAAACCACACTTTGAGAAAATGATTTTGATACCAACCTGTAAGACAGTGTAAGCAGCTGGTGGTATGATTTCACCCACTGAGAGCTTTAAAGCTGCTTTATTTTTAGAATTTCCTGTATTTCCCATTACAGAGCTTTGAGGCAGCTGTAGGAGAGTCTCTCTTTCTCACACACAAATACACAAATACCCAAACACACATATTTAGTGTTACAGTCTACAGTGCTCAGAGATCCATTAACTTGTCTACATAGCTCCTCCTACATCATCAGGCATATGCCAAACAGAACAGATGGGTCCTGTGGTAGTCATGAAGAGCCATCAAATCCTATAGTTTGGGGGGATTAAAACTACAGAGATTCTCATGAAAGAAAAAGGCTGAGCCTCTTATAAGTGTTAGGATGTTGGGACAGGGGAGAAAGGTGACACAGAGCTTAACTGGAATAATAGTTATTCAATTACCATTGCTTTTATTTTATTCTTTAAGCCCTCTTAACCATATCTGGTTTTGTTAGTTAGGTTGCATATAAAATGGTAATAATAATCTTATACAACCCCACAATGATAATACGATTTTAAATGCAATCTATAAAATTCTCTTCTACTTTTTATTGGAAAACTATAGAACAAGGTGTCATATAAATAATAGTTTATAATGATTACAGGTAAATATCTCTTGGTTTTTTCTTTCTTACATTGGATAACCTTAGATGAAATGCTTTTTATCTGTTTTTAGCAATATAAAGAAAATAGTGCAAATGGGCAAACTATTCTATTGTATATATATATATGCACACACACCTGTTTCCTTTAATTTTTTCTCTATCAAAAGCCACTGAAGGGATCCCTGGGGGCACAGCGGTTTGGCGCCTGCCTTTGGCCCAGGGCGCGATCCTGGAGACCCGGGATCGAATCCCATGTCGGGCTCCCGTCCCGGTGCATGGAGCCTGCTTCTCCCTCTGCCTGTGTCTCTGCCTCTCTCTCTCTCTCTCTCTCTGTGTGACTATCATAAATAAATAAAAATTAAAAAAAAAAGCCACATAAAAAAGCCACTGACTATGTGGAAGAGATGACTTATGGAACAACAGAAATTTTATTATTCAAAGAGACTGTGTGTTACTTCCTAAATAAGGAAATTCTGCAAGAAACATATTTGTAAAACAATGATCCTTTCCTAGTTCCAAGTTCCCATTATTCAACAGTGGTGAATGCTACAAAATTTCTATTGCTTATGTTTAGTGTCCCATTTTACTATAAAATAGTGACTATACTAATATAAATTATACTTTATTTTTTATAAAGATTTTATTTATTATTCATGAGAGACAGAGAGAGAAAGAGGCAGGGACACAGGCAGAAGAAGAAGCAGGTTCCTCACAGGGAGCCTGATGTGGGACTTGATTCCAGGACCCCAGAATCATGCCCTGAGCCGAAGGCAGATGCTCAACTGCTGAGCCACCTAGGTGTCCCATGAATTAAACTTTAAAATTTAATGCACACGTTATAAAAGCCTCTCTCATTACAATAGAAAGAACTTTATAATGTGAACAGAGAGAAGGCAAAGCCAAGAAGTATACGAACATTTGTAGAAGGATGAACTTAACAGATTAGATACTTAAACAAAAGTTTCAGTGATAATCCTTTGTCACTTTATGTGAAAACAGGTTTTTTTTGTTTTGTTTTAAGATTTTATTTATTTATTTATTTATTTATTTATTTATTTATTTATTTATTCATGAGAGAGAGAGACAGAGAGGCAGAGACACAGGCAGAGGGAGAAACAGGCCTCACGCAGGGAGCCCGATGTGGGACTTGATCCTGGGTCTCCAGGACCACACCCTGGGCTGAAGGCAGCGCTAAACCGCTGAGCTACCCAAGCTGCCCAAGAAAACACAGTTTTAAAGAAATTATCAAATGTACTTTTCAATAAATGAAATATATATATATTTTTTTACCACTTGAGTGTCAAATATTTGTGTACTATCATAAACTTCTATAGCTAAGCTCTTTAGCTCATAGGAGAGGTTCCTTAATAAGCAAAATGTTCACGTTACTTTCCTTGCTTAGAGTGGTCAATGTATAGAATCCATTTTATTCATGACATCGGTTGACTATTCTCCAGGTACATTTTAACTTATGGGAAATATTCTTTCTGAAAAGCAAGTGAAAACAATGCTTTGAATCCACTTAGGCAATTTTAAATGCTTGGCTTGTACAGATATGGAAAGAATTGATGACATTATCTTGATATTGAGTAGGCCTATCACAAAAAATAGAAGAATACAGAGAATGGAAAAACCCTACTTCCAAATACATATTTTGCATATATTTGGCTGTATTGAAAAAAATCATGAAAAAAAAAAGACTGCTAAGGTTAGACTTCATTCTACATCATGCCAAATGCAAATAGCCACGAAATATGGCACTCAATGGAAAATAGAGAAACTGGAATTTTGGGTCGAGTTCTGACATTGGCAGGATTAAGTCCTATAACCTCTTTAAATTGTTTTTTTCACCTTGATAGAATATGTTATACAAATAATTATATGTACCCAGATTATTCTGAGGATATGGTGAAAATTATTAGAAAAGCCTTTGGAAAACAAGTGCCACAGAAATGCAATTTAATTGATACAGAATATCCTACAGTGGTTCTTGGAGATGTTAAGGTAGTTATTTTTATAAAGTACTCTCTGATCAAATAAGTTTGAATATCTCCAAATAAAACAGATCTCTTTCCTATTGGATTCTTGAGGATCTTATGTTAGATACATTTGCATCAGTAAGAACAGAGAAGAGGATATGGATTTTACTAAATATATTTCAGTACAGAATCTTTTTTTTATTTTTTATTTATTTATGATAGTCACACAGAGAGAGAGAGAGAGAGGCAGAGACATAGGCAGAGGGAGAAGCAGGCTCCATGCACCAGGAGCCCGACGTGGGATTCGATCCCAGGTCTCCAGAATCGCGCCCTGGGCCAAAGGCAGGCGCTAAACCGCTGCGCCACCCAGGGATCCCGCAGAATCTTTTTTTTAAAGAAAACTATGGAAGCAGTGTTTTGCAGGGTACATTTTGGGAAATGCTCATTAAAGTTATCATTTGGGGAGAAAAGGAACTTAATTTGTTTTAGAGTACTGCATGCTTAGGATGAAAGATTGATATATATTATTCTAATTTTCATAATCACACTGAGAAAGACCTTTTGGAAACTTTGAGTCTGCAGTCTACCAGGACTGAATCCTGGTAGAAGAACTATCTGAAGAAAAGGAGCATCTGGAAAAATAAAAATTCTGAGTTTCAGAACCAGGAACCAAGAGGGCTAAGACTGAAGTCATTTGTGGCCACAGACTGAACCCAGAGAAGCCAGTAGTCAAGGGAAAACTTGGTGGCTCTTTGAAAGCCAGGCTGGGCTGAATCTTCCACATGGCTGAAGGTAGATGATAAACAGGCCATCAACTTTCAAAGGGCAGAGCTGGAAAAAAGCATAGAGTAGATAAACCAAATGACAAGGACACAGGAGGCTAAGGTGAGACGAGGGGAATCCGACACACCAGGACTCAAAGGAAGCAGAGGGCAGGTCAAAGTGAGGGAACAGTATCCAGCCACTCTGACAGACCTTGGTCAAAGGGCCTAAGGAGTGAGTCAACAAGTTGAAACTCTAGTTGGCCTTGATATTAAGACCACAATCTATCCTAGCCAAGAAAACATACCTATTTTTCTCTGAAATACATACTAATTCAAGAATGTAATTAATTGGAAGCTATAGGCAGATATGTCCTGATGCACATTTAAAAAAATCTCAGAGGATTCTAACCAAAGGTTAGTACAGAAACAGGCATGGTTAGGTGGACCTACACTTCCCCGGAGACACACTCTGCCAGTGATCTACAATAGCAGCATGAAACAAAGACATTAGAAATTTAAAAGTCACTTCACAGAGGCATATTTTCCTCATAGAAATGTTAGTTTAATAGTGAAAGAGAAAATGAACATGGTATTCGCTACAAAGAAATTCATTTTATGTTGACGTTACCTAGCAAATAAATACTTCATAAATGAGAGACATCTTAATCATGAATGTAAATGAAAATTGGATGACCAGCTCATCATAGCACCACTGGCTTTGAGAAAGATTACAGGGGCACCTGGGTGGCTCAGCGCTTGAGCTTCTGCCTTTGGCTCAGATCGTGATCCCTGGGTCCTGGGATCGAGTCCAACATCAGGCTCCCCCTGGGGGGCCTGCTTCTCCCTCTGCCTGTATCTCTGCCTCTCTCTGTGTGTCTCTCATGAATAAATAAATAAAATCTTAAAAAACAAGATTACAAAGGCCTTTACGATAAATCAAAGCAATTGAACCAGGTGGGTTTAATTGTGACCAAGAGTGTTGAAAAGAGCAGCATTCTCTAAAATGTAGGGTGTGTACACAGACCTGCCATCAAGTTGTAGGAAACTTTAGAATTTCCATCCTATTTTGTAGTAGTTGTATCTTAAACCAAACAAATAGGAATCACAGTTTTAAAATCTTTAATGTGTGCCTGTGTGTGTGTGTGTGTATTCAATGACTGGCAACACTGAATAAAATTTTTACAGCGTGGAACCACAAACTTAAAGGGCAAGCTAGATGCACAGAATGCACAGAAATACCAGGAGCTCTCCTTCAAGACAAGGTAAATGGCCAGGGCTATGTAGGTCAGCAGTGGGCTTGGAAAGGGCTTCCAAATCCAGCAAATACTCCCTGGAAAAAGTAGTCACCTCATTCACTGAACAGCCTATAACGTACCATAGTAAAAACTGGCCCACGAGCTTCCTGGCATGTTTCAAGTTCCCCTTCCATGGTTACCTGGCCCTACAATCTTTAGCAAGCTTTTCAGCCTCCCTGTGGCCTCATTATAAAACAGACATAATTTAGTCACTGAGAGAGTTCCTTCAAAGGCAAAACAAGATCACTGATTAAAGGAGATTCTCATTTTATTTGGAAGCTCTCACAAATGCTCCTCTTATTTGAATCAGTATTTCCAGGTTCTAAATTTCACTCACTGGCATATCCTCAGCTTATATTTTTAGAGGAGAACAGTTACTATTCTTAAAACTATATCTTGTTAATAAAAGATAACGAATATGTCACAAATGAAAATTCATTTGCACACAAAGGAATCAGAAGTCATTTAATTCTTATTATCACAAAGACATGAATGGGCCTGCTATGCGTACACGATTCTTTTTTTTTTTTTTTTTTACACAATTCTTATATAAGTCCTGCTGTTCAGTTTTTCAGTGGTCTCAAATACTTCTGAGCTGAAGCAACCAATTCCCCTCATTTCTGTTTATTGCTTCTGGAATGTTGAATCATGACAATTAGGGTGTCCGTAATCACACGTGCAGGCTGACACAGTGTTAACCATATCCTTCAGTTCCTTGAGCCTGGCATTGTGTTTTGAAATAGTAGGTGTATCAAAAATATTTATGTGAATTTTTAAATTATGAAGCCATTTAAAATAACCTCTGAACCACAAAGCCTCCATTCCATTTCTATGTACCATCGGGGCTTGCTTTCCAAAACTCCTCCCTGCCCTTAATCTAACCTACGCTTTAGAAGCTACTATGCTTTGTATATTTTTCATGATTTGCTGTAGGTCAATGATAGCGTATCAGTGCTTCATAATGGCTTAATATGTTTCATCACTTTGTCTTAGGGGATTCTTATTTTTTTTGATTCTTATTTTTTTAAGCTGTTTATAGAGAGATATATATACTAACCCATAGAAATGAGACAAACTCAAAACAGGTGGAAAGGTAAGGGAACTATTTTAGGTATTAAGTAGATAAACTGAATAAAATATAAGTTAGTTTTTTAGAGTTATTTTAAGGTTAGATGGTTATAATTGTAACCCTAAGTAAATCAATATGATGTCCTTTTGTCAACTTCATCAGAAATTAGCTGGCGGTCCTGATAATTTTCTGATTACTTTGGACTTGGTTAACCATTATGTAAGATACTAAAAACTTAGTTGCCTGAGTTTTTAAAAGAGGAAAGTTACCTGGGTGATTATCTATTTTATAATAGCTACTTGTTTAATTTTTATAAAAGTAATCTCCATACCCAATGTGGGCTCGAACCCACAACCCCGAGATCAAGAACTGCATGTTCTATTGACTGAGCCAGCCAGGCACCCCTATAATATACACATTTTAGATGAACAAGAGAGAAAACTGAGTTCTAAAACACTAAGGTGATTTGTCAGCCCTAAAAAACATATTTTTGGGCTTCAAACTATGCACTCAGTGTACTAGATTGATTCTGGCTGCACTTACTTTTGCCTTCTAAGTACTTGCTACATAAATACCCTACTCATTTTTTTCTCATTAAAAGTTTTTTTTTTTTTTTTTTTTTTTTTTTTTACTGGATGGTAGAGATCCCCTTTGATACTGTAAACTTACAAAATGAAAGATGATTTATAGTCTAAGCAAAGTATGGACATCTTTGACTCCTTTCACACACTCCAAAATATACTAACATTATGAAGGATGGAAGCTGTTTCACAATCATACATAAATTGTTGCATTACTTTATCTCTTTTAGTTCTGCTTTTTTTTTTTTAAAGATTTATTTATTTATTTATGATAGACATAGAGAGATAGAGAGAGAGAGGCAGAGACACAGAAGGAGGGAGAAGCAGGCTCCATGCCGGGAGCCTGATGCGGGACTCGATCCCAGACTCCAGGATCGCGCCCTGGGCCAAAGGCAGGCGCCAAACCGCTGAGCCACCCAGGGATCCCTTAGTTCTGCTTTAAAACCAAACCCTTCATGTGGTCTTATTGTTTACTATATAGAGAATTTGGAATAGTGAAATGGAAGTCAGAATATTTCCTCATATTGCCAAATGCTTTCTAGGGGCCTAGAGGTCTCTTGATCCTTGAAAATCTTTCCTTCAGCTTCTCTGTAAATAAATTGCCCAAAGGGCAAGAGAAGTTAATGGCTTTAAAGAAGTTATGAATTTTATGGCTAAAATACCCTCTTTTAAAAATCTGAAACAGACTAAATTAAATAAGGTTTATTTAATTTGAAAACTTAAATGCAATTGCTTTCTTACACATTTCCACAAAATTAGTATTGAAATGAAGTTGTGTAGGGTTAGCTGCAATTCTGACAAAGGTCAACACTAAAGTGTGCAGTCTAACAACTCTATTAATTCTACTAATTTGGTTGCAATACTATTCAGACTACCTGAAATTAGCAAATGTCTCATGAAATAGACCAAAAGGTCATTTCCGAGGTGACCTGGTGACATTTTCCTTCCTCTTAGTCATTTATATAATGTTATCCTTCATGAAATCTGAAAATTTTTCAGCAGACTCAGTTATGGATGGTGACTTATCCATATTATATAGTCACACCAATAAGGCAATGAATTCATGCACAATATATTCACTATAAGAGAATTTATAATGTCTTATTTTAAACAGTATTTTTAATCAACCAAAGTTAATTCTTAGAGTGCTCCTTGTACAGCTGCATCTACTAGACCAAAATATTTCTTTGCAATTTATAAGATTATCATCAGTAATGTTCCTACCCCTGTTAGAATGTCGTTAAACATCTCAATTCCATGTGAATTTTAATCAGTTTGTATAATCTGAGCATAAATAAAAAGGGAATTTAACTCAATCTGTTGAAAAGCCACTGAAAATGGTTATAAAAACACATAAACATTCTAGTAAGAATATGATTTCAGTAGAGAATATTGCCAAATGGCAAAATGTGCATTTAAAGCTATTAATATTATTATTACTGCTCCCAGGAAAAGATCCGACAAATCTGACACTACCTAAATAAAAAAAATTGAAGTTTTTGTGTACTAATGCAGATTTATATAATTTATCAACACTGCTACCAGTTTGCAACTGAGCTAGTAGTATATTACTTTACATTTCATCATTTTATTGGAAAATGCCTTGCAAGAAGCAAGAATATGCATGCATATCTTCATTCTTAGTTATGACTGGTAGCATCTGATTATGCTCTCTTGAGATTATACAAATCACCAGAAAGAAAAAAGGGAGCTACCCATTGCTGGGAACCTACTATGTGCTTCCTCAGTTCTGTCATTTGCTCAATTTTTAAAAATTAATCAATTATCATTTAATTTATTCATGAGAGACACATACAGAGAGGCAGAGGCATAGGCAGAGGGAGAAGCAGGCTGTGGGACTCAATCCCAGGACCCCAGGATCACGCCCTGTGCCAAAGGCAGATGCTTAACCACTGAGCCACCCAGACGTCCTTGCCATTTGTCTGACCTAATCCACCTCAGAATACGACACAACTTCTGGGTCCTTTGTTTAGAAACTAACCATAGAAGATAACTGTCTGATCCTAGAGCATCTCAGTGAGTTAAATGTCTCTCTATTTTTATAACAGGGATTTTAATCTAATACAAACATGCATTAGGAATGTCCAACTATGAGTCAGGAATGATTGGCTTATGAGGTTTCAATTAAGGTGTAGGTAAGATTTTTTGAAAGGCAAGAAACTGCAACTTAACCTTCAGAGGGTTTTGGAAAACACATTGGTAGGGCTTCTTGCTCAAAATTTCAGAGAACATCACACATCAAAGTGACGAGACATTTTTTCAGAGGTCTGAGAAATGTCTCATTTAGGACTGCCTGTGGACTTAACACATTTTTTTTTTGCCACATTTCTATAAGAATGGCATACTGATTTCATGATTAACAGCATTCAAGGACATTAATCAGTTAGGTAAGATCACTTCTAAAACATAACACAAGAACATTTGCTTGAGAAGCTGCTGAGATTTTGACCTTATAGAAAATACTGGAAGAAATCTAAGAGTAATAATAAGAATAAAATATTAAAGTGATATTTTAATACCTAAAAATTCCTTATAATACGTAACGATTGGGCAAAAGGGTACTTGGGGGGGTTTCATTTATAGTCATTGTATTTCTAGATATTATCCACATAGGTTTTAAACCTATTAAACTGAGATAAGATTCTCATCATTAGAGGGTTATATGTATAGTTAATGTATAAAAGAAATTTCTTAAAAATCCAGAACATAAAGACTCCTAACTCTAGGAAACGAACTAGGGGTGATGGAAGGGGAGGAGGGCAGGGGGTGGGGGTGAATGGGTGACGGGCACTGAGGGGGGCACTTGACGGGATGAGCACTGGGTGTTATTCTGTATGTTGGTAAATTGAACACCAATAAAAAATAAATTTATTAAAAAAAACAAAATTTGAATAATTCTAAAAAAAAATCCATTAGCAGAAGTTTGATAATGAAGGAAGGAGATTTAAATGACAGGCATGGTTTTTCTTAGGAAGGGCTATCTCTCAGAACTGATGCATCTTGGTTAAAGACACAGCTAAAACTTACAAATTCAGAAGTCTCAAACAAGGATAAAAACTGACTCTATATCAGTAATTCAAAAACAAAATCACTGTATGCACTATCTGTAAAAGTGTTAATCTTATTTTCAACAAAGACACTAACAGGCATAACAAGGTACAGTTGAACAGATTATATTCTCTTGAGGAGAAAACACTAAAAATAGTCACAATTCTGGAGCATTTTCTTGCATGTCAAAAAAGAAAAAAATAAATATAAGAAAAGATGTCAATTTACCTTTGCCTTTGAGATCCTGACTATGCCTTGATACAACAAAAAATAAACATATACTGGAAGAACTGGTCCTTGAATTGACAGAAAAGCTGTTGCCAACACAATGAATCAACTTCAGCATGCAAGTGACTTTAAGACGACAGTTGAAAAGCCATCTTAAAAAAAGTGATGGATGGAGGTTTGGATCGAAGATTACACGTGATTCATGTAAAATATGTTTGTTTTATTTTATCTTTCTAAGGAAAGTCTACCTACCCTGTCTGAGCTACTTATGGGGTATAAAATCTTTTGTCTTATTTCACATGGCATTATGACTCACAAATAATATTAGCAAAGTCCAGTTAATCTGAGATATAACTAAATATTTCCAATTAAAAACATATACAGCAACAAAGAACCAGCTAACTTTGCCATTCAAGTTTAACAAATGAAAAAGGTTTTTCCATGGTTTCTTCAAATTGAGAACTTGAGATTTTCCTATGAATTACGAAAATTTAGTTCCTGTATTACAAAGACTAGATTTTTAACGTGAGACTTTATTTTATTCTATTTTTTTAAGATTTATTTATTTAGAGAGAGTAATGTGTGATCACAGACAGAGCAATGTGTGTGATCCTGAGCATGTATGTGGTGGTGGGGGGGAGGGCGTGGGCAGAGGGAGAAAATCTCAAGCATACTCCCTGCTTAGCCGGAAGCCTGACACAGGCTAGATTCCACAACCCAGGAGATCACCTGCACTGAGACCAAGAGTCAGAGACTTAACCGACTGAGTCATCCAGGCATCCCTAACATAGATTTTAGATTTATATTTCAAATATTATTTTAAAATTTGTGGATATTACCAATTGGAGACCAAACTTATATGCCATCCGGGCCCAAATCAATAACTTGAATTATATTTTGTTTTTTTTTTCTTTTTTAAAGATTTTATTTATTTATTTATTCATGAGAGACAGAAAGAGAGAGAGAGAGAGGCAGAGACACAGGCA
Organism: Canis lupus dingo; assembly: GCF_003254725.2. Classification (NCBI taxonomy): domain Eukaryota; kingdom Metazoa; phylum Chordata; class Mammalia; order Carnivora; family Canidae; genus Canis; species Canis lupus. The sequence continues at coordinate 23,632,157 of NC_064245.1, read as the reverse complement.
GAGGGAGAAGCAGGCTCCATGCAGGGACTTGATCCCGGGTCTCCAGGATCACCCCTGTGCCGAAGGCGGTGCAAACCGCTAAGCCACCCAGGGATCCCTGAATTATACTTTGAACTATCCATTTATCCGCTTATTCATTCATTCAACAAATACTTATTGAATGCCTACCATGTGTCAGGTGTTTTAAAAGGCGTTCAATTAGGTACTGGATGACAAGTTAAGAAAGTCACAAAAGACAAATGTGGTTTCATCTCTCCTGGAGCAAACAATTGAATGTTGAGAACACAATTTCCAATACAGTGTGATAATGGACAGTGAGAGAATTACTGAGGACACAGTAGCACTCAGCTCTCCCCTGAGTACTACTGTGGTAGGAGGCAGCTGGTAGTAGTAGCAAAGCCTTCCCAGAGGAAAATACATACAAACTGCAGCTGAAGGACGTCAGCCACACACGGCCGGGGAGAGAGGTACTCTTTCTATTCTTTTCCTTTAGGAAGAGGACATTTATAAAGGAATCGAAGGAGAGAACATTTGGTTTGAGAAACTGAAGCGTATTTAGAAGAGTGTGGTAAGAAATGAAATGCGGCCAACTCCTGCAAAAACTTCCAGGCTATATTAGGAAATCTTCACTTTATTTTGAGGCTGATTAGGGAGCAATTGAAGGGTTTTAGAAAGAGAGTAAGAGAATCATATTTGCATTATGAAAATGGATTTTTAGAGAGTGAGACCAGAAACAGGAAAGCTGGTTAGGGGGTTTCTGCAAAACCCAGGTGAGGGGGTAGCCTAGATCAAGGAGGTGCAGTGGGTATGGCGAAAAGGGAAATATACTGTGTGTGTGTGTGTGTGTGTGTGTGTGTGTATTCACACAGACCTTTCCTTGAAAAAGCTCCTAAAAAACATTAAAAGGAGAAACACACATAATTATCCTTAATGCAATAGCTAACTAAAGAGCTAAAAAAGAAAGAAAGAAAGAAGAAAGAAAGAAAGAAAGAAAGAAAGAAAGAAAGAAAGAAAGCAAGCTCAATAAACCTCCAGATCAGTAGAGATCCTGATAGACTGTTAGGGGAAAGTAAAGAGGAAAGCCACTATTTTCACTGAGAAGATTTTATTGGATATTTCAGGTGACTTAGAACAGGCTCAGGTGGCAAATCTGGTTCCATATGGGGTAATGTTTGCTGCTATTATAATAGTTTTTCTGATTTTCAGAAATGTAGTGAATTACCACAGTTTTGAAACTCAGGGATTCAGCCTAAAAATCAATAATAGAATTCATATCTTTCAAATAAAATGACCTCATTATGGAATTAAGCTGTCTTACTTTTCCTTGCCACAGAAGACATTAACAAATTTGTACATACTTAAAAGTACTCCACAATAAATGCATTTCAAGAAGATTGTTTTTAAAAAGCACTGACTATAACCGCACTTCATTTGCAAATGATAAATAGACTCTGCAGTGTCTATGCTTTCCTTCTATAAGCAAGCTCTCTTATGAGAATGTAATCAAATTGCTCCATTGCTTAGCAACCACAGGTAAAGAGCTAATAAGTCAGGAGTCATGATTCTATGGGAACAATCTGCAGGTCAATAGCATGATTTCGGGGAGGTATGGAATCCTGCTGTGGCACTTTCAAACCAATACTGACACAGAGCATTAGAACAGATGAGAGTTAAAATGCAAATACTCTCATAATCGATTGAATTGACCTATATATATTGCAATCTGGTACAATTGGCGGCATCAATCTGCCAGAAGCATCTATAAATCAACGTCACAGTAAAACTAGCACATGGATATGGCTTCCTAGGGAATTTTTGTTTTATCAATTTTAGGTAAGCCACAGGAAGATGTATTTAAATTAGCATGAAGGCAAGGGCTCTGATGTTCATCTAACCAAGAGGAAATCTCCTAAGGAAGAGGAACAGGCACAGGAGAAACAGTTTTTGAAAATATTACCTGTAACCATTGTGACTGGTCATTGTGGCCAGAGGTCCAGGCATTCACTTTGCCCTGTTTGTCCAGCCGAGCCTTCCTTGGTTCCCAAGTGAACATGTCCATGTTGAGAGTCCTGAAGATGCTTGAGGCAGTGATCTGATAGTCTTGTATATGTCCTGATTTCATCCCCAGAGGCTCTGAACAGCCTGAAAGAAAATGAGAAAGGCTCCATGAGAAAAATAATTTATTACCCTGGAAGTTTTCTATGTTCATTTTGGATGGGCAAAAGAAGTTTAAGCATAATGCTATTCATTTCCCCAAAGAAAAAGCATCTAAATTCAAAAAAGGCTATAATCAGAAATAAATCTGGAATAAAATCGAAAAACAAGATAGCCAATTCAGGCTATTTTGTCTGAATATATTTTGGAAAAATTGAAAACAAGGCAGACAATTCAAACTACTTTTCTGTGATAGATGATTTTGCAAAATGAAAACAAGGCTGAAAGGCTCTCTCCTGTCTCATTACTGATAGCCTCATGACTATTCCCTGGTTTTCAACAGTTTCATTGTGTCTTTAAAAAAGAACATTTTCTCACAAAGTATATTTGGTTTTATCTTATTTGTTTCCATAATACTGCAAATGAAAATTCCCTCAGTACAAAGTCATTTTCACAAGCTGCTCCAGTATATTTCAAATTGGACAGTATTTTGTTTTCTGAGAAATGTCTGTTCATCTTTATCACTGATTCTTATAGACCAACAATGTTCTCCTGGATATTGAGGAAGCTTATATCTACTTGATGTGTACCATGTGCCAGACACTGTGCAAGTATAGAATTTAAAGTAATAGATAATATAATAGAAGAAAATAAGGTGATTCTAACAAAAATCATTACTGCACAAGCTTTCTTATAAAAACTTACATTTAGATCGTACTCAATAACCTCTAGTATTGGGTACTTTTTTTTTTAATTTTTATTTATTTATGATAGTCACAGAGAGAGAGAGAGAGAGAGAGAGGCGCAGAGACACAGGCAGAGGGAGAAGCAGGCTCCATGCACCGGGAGCCTGACATGGGATTCGATCCCGGGTCTCCAGGATCGCGCCCTGGGCCAAAGGCAGGCGCCAAACTGCTGCGCCACCCAGGGATCCCGTATTGGGTACTTTTGAAAGACTTTTCAATTCTGGTATATATTTTGTCATATTTGACCTGATATGAAATTTTGCTTTGTCTGTCAATGGGAAATTGTGTGGATATATTGTGTGGATGTGTCCACAAGTGCCGGTGCATGCATGCATGCCTATGAGTGCGTGCACACACACACACACACACACACACACACACACACAATTTCTCAAGGAAACTTACAATTTCCCAATCTTGAGTTGCAACTGTGACAAAATTCCATTCATAAGGCTCATACCATTATTCTATCATCGTGTTAGTCAATGGTTGAGTCTTCCATATGTACAATTGCTACATTTTGACCAAGGAACACACAAGATGAGTTTGATCATCAAGAAAACCAATATGAAAAAAGGGGACTCTCCAATCAAGGCTGTCTCCTTGTACTCTACTGGTTTCTCACTTACTCTCTGTGTGGCCTTTTACCCATGATTTAACTACTTCATGCCTCAGTTTTCTCATCTATAAAATGGTGGCAATAGAAAGAAACTAACTCAAAAAATGTTCTAAGAAATTAATTAAAAGTATTTAGAAACAGTCTGGCATATAGCTAACATTCAATAAATGTTAGCTATGCTTATTATTTCCATAAACCTCATTCTGACAGATAACAATGCTAAGTCCCCAGATCAGCATATCAGTGAGCACTAAATAATGTAGTAGTAGGTTTGGCTGCATTTTCTGAAGCTAGGCTGTTTTAAGCCAAGGCTTAAGAGAGGAGGCTCAGAACTCTTCATTGATAAATAATTCTTAACTACTATTAATTGCTTTCTGTTCTAGTAAATCTAAGTCACTGCCTTCTTGAGGCTTCTCCATGCTTGCCTCCACCTCCACCTTCTGGAGGAGAAAAATTGCATGACAAATCTCAAAGATTCTAGGAAGTTCCAAAGTCTTAATGACATACCATTTATCTCCTGGCAGTTCTAAGGTAACATGATATTGCCTGCATTATAGATTTCTGACTTTTCTATTATGACCATCAACCCACTCACACCCACCTTGCCCTGATATTGGAGTCTTTGTAGAACTGATTGGCTTGCAGAAAGACACAAGGGGAAAGGGAAATTGTTTTTCTCCTTTTGTAATATAATATTTGAAATCTTGGTTAGAAAAGGAATGTTGATCATTTCTGCTTAGTCATAGAATTCATTTCATACCCACTCTGTTGTCTAGTATCTAGCCCAGAGCAAGTGCTGAAGAATGTGTTCAAAGAATGGATGAATTAATGACTATACCACCTCTAATTACAGTCATGATTCATTTCATTCTAGCCATCTTAAATCACACCTCTTCTAGAGAATTTAAGGAATTTTCTTTTTTAAGTGTCTGGGAAAAGATTAACTGTTGATCTTCTAGAAAGGCTGAGAGATCATATAACAGCTTATTGAATACAGTAAGGCAGCTTGTGCTTTACAGTGTTGCAGTGGATGGTGGGAAATAATTTGGCACATTATATTACTGTTTATTTCCAAGTGTTATAGCTAGCCTCTCTGCCAATTTGCCTCACATCACAAAAGTTCTTTCTCATCCACATGATTTCATATGTGTAGATTAATTAACACTTTTACCAGAATGGACAGCACCTAAACAAAATGAAATATTAACAAAAAAAGATTATGTCTATAGCCCTAGTTTTTAAAAGCATCCAGTGAGAGATTTTATCCTCTGCATGCAAGTTTGAAATCAATTTGTGGAATTGGGAGATGGGGTATGGCTTCTTTTTAAGAACATAAAATCTGTAAAGTGTCAGGTGTAACTTCCTGTAAAACCTGAAAGTAAAATATAGTCATACCTTGGGAATGTAACTGTGCCATGTAAGATAGACTGACCCTCATGAATCAAGAGACTGGAAAATTGGGGAAGGTGATGTTAAACAACTAAAAACCATGGGGCTTGGTTTCTTCTTGATTGCTTTATGATGAATGACTTAGGGATGACACTGGCCTGTGATGATAGAGTGACAAGTAATTTAAACACTGCTCAGCAATGATTCTGTTGAGATTTCTGGCCATGAACAAGCTGGTCCGAATTACCAAAATAAAGGAAATATCATTGTTAGGATAATTAATGGTACTAAAACCATATGTTGGTTACTTTATAAAAGACACCCATATATAGAATGAAAATGTAATCCTTAAAATAGATTCACTCATCTGGCCAAATGTCTCTAATTCCCTTAAATGTAATGAGCTCACTTAAAGTTTGGCTGTTTTTAATAGTAACTTTTATTTGCTTAAAAATCATTCTCTTTCTCGGCATCACAAATAAACCTAAAAAGGGAAACAGAAATAAAGCATGCATTTTAATGCCTGTGCAACCTCTTGAAACGAATAAAAAGATCTCAGTTGTCCATTTGGAGAGATGTGTCCTCCTACTCTTAACCAAATGGCATTACCGTAAGCCTGAGAAAGTCTTTCATGCTGAAAAGGGGGGCACACATGAATTTTTGGCTTTCTCCAAAACAGCTGTTTGAACAAATAATCTCAGGCCATAGTGGTAAAGATAGTGTTTAAATGTTGATGCTAGAAAAGTACAGGCACCAAAAAAATAGCACAGTGAAATGCCTAGGCAAGGTTTTTGTTTAGTTCAGAATCTAGCTATATTGAAATGGGACCACTGTGAGATCCAAACATTAAGTCTTCATCTTTATATCTAGTACCAATGCTCCTGGAAGACAAGAATTATTTAACTCCGAATCCTTTGATAGATTTATCTTTGAGCTGGATAATCACTGTTTGTACAATAAGCAGGTTGCTAGATAAGAATGATCTCAGAATGAATTTATAGTAGCTATCATGGTTTTGAAGTATTACTTCCCGGGGAGGAATGATAAATTTACATGTTTCATAAAACCTAAACAAAACAAAACCAAGTTCTTCTGGTGGATAGACAAAGATAAAGCTTACTTTCTAAGCCATAGAACCCAAACATAACTGCAATTTATGAGGTCAGACAGATTCCAGTTTTTACTGAACTTTTGTCACAAAATATAAATCATAGTTACTCCTAAAAACAAGACACATTTAAACTTGACAAAAGTTTCCAGTGAGTATTTGTTGTACTTTCTTTGAAATACACTGCTCCCTCTACATTAACTCTATGCTGTAGCATGTTTTAAAACTTGTTTATTCTACACACACACACACTCTCTCTCTCTCTCTCTCTCTCTCTCTCTCTCTCAGTGAATCATACCCTAGACCTTTTGTAGCAGAAATTAAAGTCTATGAGCGTTGGGAGATAGCAAATTAGTAGTAGACTACATACAAATATATTTTTTTCTTTAAAGAGTATACAGAAATAAATAATATGAGACTCACCCGATAGCTCACAACCAAGAAGCTCCATTCTCAAAGTGCAGTGTCTCCGACAAACTTGAGGATAGAGTCTTACGTACTGAGCTTTTATCGGGGGTGTGAAAGAGTTAGCATAGGGTGTGTTGTTATCAACATTTCCACGAAAAACCTGGGTAAAGAGATAGTAGAGAGTTTAAAATTATTACTTCTAACGGCTTCTTAACCTAGTTTCCTATATTGATCTTATATCCTACCCAACGTAATGCTTCAAAAATTGGATTAAGTAATTTGGGGATCAGGAGCATTTAGGAAGCACCTCCCCCTCAGTAGTGAATATGAAACCTATAGATAAAATCCTAATGGAAGCTATAAATCACTGTCGTCTGTGGCATAATCTATAGGCTACCATGATGGTCCCGTTGATTTTAAGATCAGTTCTTCAGAGCCAGGGGGGTGCTTCTTTATTTTTTTGAGACGTGAGTACCTTAAACCTCTCAACTTAATCTGGGTCTATCTGTTCAGGCTGCTACTTAGTATTTATAGGTGGGTTTTGTTTGTTTGTTTTTCTGTAGGAAACAGTCTTTACTAATACTTTCTAATCACTCAGTCTCTCTAACACTATGATCAGATTTAGGATGCTTCAGGGTCTGATTCCTCAAGATTACTTTCTTAGCAGTCAGTCCCAGATCACTGGGTGAGATAATCAAAGTCTTTCTATATATATATATATATACAAAAACTATCTATACTATCTATCTATCTATCTATCTATCTATCTATCTATCGATCGATCGAAAAAACAGTGCTTTCCTCTAAAAATTAAATGCTAAAATTGCTATTTTTAATTCTTTAAAATTTCATTCTTGTTTTACTTTTCATAACCTGGTAACCAGAAAGCTTTATTTGATTTCACTTAAGAAATCATTAAAAAAAATCTTTCACAAAATTTATGAGAGTCTGGTTATAACCACTTGGTTTAAATGGGATGAGCTGCAGTCTTGATATTTTTAAAATTAAAACTTTAGAGGAAAATTTGATAAAAAATTGTGACTATTATATGAAAAGGCAAAGTAGACACTGAATATTATATTCATTTTCTCTAAAATATTGTATTCTGCTAAATAACAAAATTGTTTTTTAATATGAAGTGTAAAAACATACATCTTTTCTATCACTTCGTAGTTTTGTCAAAAATTTTTTTTTCTTCAAAAATAGTAATTTTGATCTGTACGTATATGATTAAGGAGAGTGCTAATATGTCAAAGCAATAAAATGAAATTGAAAGCTAACTATTTTTAAGATAAAATTAATTGTCATACACAGGGCTATGCTAACATTGTGATAAAGTGTTTATACAGCCAACAATTAAAATATGAGAAAATCTTAAATGGTAGCCACTGTACATTTATAACTTGGAAAAACTCCTTACACCCTACACCATACTAGTTCAATTTTTAAAAAAATCACAGATTTTTTTGCAACAACATAAAGCTTCTGTTGAAGAATCTGTAAATATTTGGCAATCAATGATTATTAATGGGATTTTATTTTTTAAGTTAAATATGTTAAGTCAGTCTTACCATATCTTCATTGGTGCCTTTTACTTTGTACATCACCCAAGTTTTTCCATCATTACTATAGGCGATTTTGTAGGATTTTATATACTCTGGACTTCCAATTCTCTTAGCTCCTTGAGTAATCACACCAGTAACTCTCATTTTTCTTTGTAAATTTATCTGAGGAAACAAGGCATAAGCAATGGTAATCTTATTGCTTTCAAGATAACATTATTGACTTTCAGAATAAAACATTTTTATTTATTAGTATAGATTTAAAATAATACAAAAATATATCAATTTTCCTGTATTTTTTTCAGATGATTATTAAGTGTATGTCAAGTTCAGCTTCAAAATCTTTCTCTAATGGAATATATTTTTTAAGTAAGCAATATTTATGAGCAAAGTTTGAAAAGGCAATGTGCTGCCAAAATATTAGTATGAAGAACATTTGGTTGGTTACAATATGGAGATATGACTTAGTAAACTAAAAAAAATGGCAATATTATCTTGTCAAAATTGCCTCAGACTCTGAAACAGTAATGTCAACATTATTTTAATGTGTCTCAAGTTCTTTTGGCTTCAACAAATTTCCATTTAAACGAAAACATGAAAATCATTCTGAGATCATTGAATACTAGAATAAAAAAAAAAGTAAAGGTAATAGTAATGACAAAAACAAACAAAAAACCCAAACAGAAGTATCTTCAGTTTCTAGACCTTTATACTGTAGTCTCCACTAGGGGTTATGGACGTTTTTCAACACATAGTTGCTTTTCTCTTCATTTCACCATATGGAGACTTTCTAACTGGTATTTTCTCTCCATATATTCTCGCTTTGTAATAGTTCACTGTAAGAGTAACAGTTATCTAATAAAATTCTTAATATTCTTTTCATAGTTAAATAGGGAGCTCCTTTGATATTCTATATATAAATAGATACTGCAAGGTAAGAAAAATACTTTTTTCAGATATGGCAAACATTAAAAATTGTTCTATTTGCATGGTGCCTGGGTGGCTCAGTCACTTGAGCATCGGACTCTTGATCTTGGCTTGGGATCATGATCTTATGGGTTGTGGGATGGAGCCCTCCATGGGGCTTTGTGCTCAGGAGATCTGCTTCTCTCCCTCTCTCTGACCCTCTTCCCACTTGCGTTCACTCTTTCTTTCAAATAAATAAGTAAATCTTTAAAAAATTATTCCATTCCCTCTAGAATGCCTTTATGATGTTTATAAAATCTTAAACTAAGTACAAAGGTACTGTCTCAAATGTTCTTGACAAATTGCTATACAGCTCCCTTCTCACCAATTACAAATCAGAATAATCTTAATGTCTTATACAATAACATTAAGTTAATAATTCAGATATCACTTCCCAAAGAAAATGAGAAAATCTTCAGATTCATGCAAGTGACTAGGGTTTTTCACTTTGTGATGAGACTAAGAGTTAACATTTGTAGAGCATGTGCATGAGGAAAACAGCTCCTCTATAAATCACTATAAATATAGCATATATAAACTGTATGCTAAATATATATTCATGTTACATATTCAAAAAGTTAAAAATCAGAACTAAGAAAGCAATCCTTAAAACCTTCCCACCCCCATACAATCACTGTGACTTATTGAAGGCCTACAATTTTTATTTCCCTGGATTTATAGATTTTGAGTTTTAAGTGTGTTAGGGGCAATCCTGAATCCTTCACTGTAGCAGATGTTCTTTTAGGCTTTTGAATATTTGCCAACATGGCAAGGTCTACCTTCCTCTTCATTCTGAGTTTCCCAGTCTCGTATCATGAAAATCCTTCTCAATCAGTGTTCACAAGACAATTCTCTTGTAAGAAGGCAGTCTTGACTCATGTATAAAGAAAAGCTGGAATTTTGAAGAGTTAAAGAACTAGGGTGGGATAGTCCCCAGCTTCTAACTGGTGAGAAGAACTTCTTCATTCTTGTAATATGGAACTTACAAGTAACATTTTTGTTAAATTCTGGGTCTTTGACCCCCTTTCTTTTGCAACAATGCTGAGTAAGCTGACTCAGCTGCTCAGTTTTACTTTTCTCATTTCAATATTCTGACATCAACATTTTTGACATGAATAGATTTTATGTCCCACTCTCTTGTTTGGAGGCTCAAATAAGAATATTCTCTATGAAGGTAAATTTTACCTATTACTCTTAACATTTATCTCACCTAGTTCTCTGAAGATTGATTTGGGAATTTTAACTATGAGTTTAGAATAGGTAACCTCCAAAAGATACTTTATTTCAATATGTTAGGTTATTTTTCCTGTGTGCTAATTTGCACATTGCTATGGAAGAGCAACATTGTTCCAAATCTTACATATGATCTTCTTCTTTTTTAAATCTGAGATTCTTCATAGTCTTAAACATTTTAATACATACAACACAAATACTGGGCACTTTGAATCATGTTTTCCTCCCATTTTGGAAGCCAAATTCCACCCTTGATATTGCTGAACATTCCTTTTCAATTATCTTTTATCTTGTTTCAATTATCTTGTTTATACCTCTTATAGACAGCCAAATTATCTCTGCTAGAGTTTTGGCTGATGAGCTGTAGACTCATTTTCTAAAGCTTAAATTGTGGAAGTATAACAATCAGAAAATAAAAATTTGAGTACATGTTTCTTTCTAAATCATTTGAAATGATATTTTAAAAGATTCCTATTTACTCTAATATTTATAAGCTCTGAGTGTATATCTCAGGGAGCTGGAATTCCAGATAATAAAGCAGCACTCAACTTGGGATTGTATCTAATTTTAGTCAGTATTTGTAATTAAATATCAAGGCTGTTTTCATTAAATATAAATTTTATAGAACACAGGTTCTGGAATTACTAACACTTACTAGGTTTTAGACTTTTGAGTTCTCCTATACCCAGTACTCTTAAGCTCAGGTAATAAGATATTCTGTGTAAGATAGCTAAGATTTCACTATCATGGTAACACTCCAATTTAATATCAGGGATCTATATTGCTGTGGGAAATCAACTGAGTCTTGGAAGAAGGCAATGGCACGATTTTAGAAACATCTCCACCACCCAACTTGCTGCAAGTAATCCTCTTTCATACCATTCCAACCTTATGTTACAATCTCTGTAAAATGACATTGGATAAAAGATGAACTGCCTTTAATCTGTTCATTCTGCCTGTATGAACCACTCCAAACACTATGTTAAAGGTCTACCAGGGATTACATCAGAAATTCCAAAATTACTCCCTGAACTTGTTAGCTAATCAAATACACAATGAATTGTTTTCATTTATTTACCTGATTTCAGAGAAATTATTATTCTACTGGGAAGTAGGTAGATTGCATGCCCTTAGGAAAAAAAAAGTGAAAAATTAAAAGAAAGAAGTGCATTCTAAGGTATTTTGAATGAATGGTGCCCATGGTATGAATATAAATATTAAGAATTATAATCTGGATCCAGAATGCCTAGAAACCATTGAAAGGCCAGGGAGAAGGCAAAAAAGAACTGACAGCTTCAGCCCTGGCTTTTGTCATTTCCCACCAGTATAATCTTGGACAACTTGTCTAAGTTTTCTGAAATTTAATTTCCTCCCTTGTAAAAGGAGTTTTAATAGAATTATTACATGTGAAGATTATATGATGTAATGCATGTAAAAACTTAATAACACCTGCCACCAATCTCTTGGAACATTTACTTCTGGGATTGATTTTTAGTTTTTGTTGTTGTTCAAATGAAAAGAAGCATTTTTTTCCATCTTAACTATTTGATGTTAGGGAATTTGGACTTGGAGAGGTATACTGTATTTATTAGAGCTGATAATCCTAACAACCATATGAAAATACCTTTGGAAACAAATTCCAAAGCTATGCACTGTTAAGACATTTAGGGCTACTAGGTTTAAGTGTGTGTGTGTGTGTGCGCGTATGGGTGTGTGCGTGCACGCGAGCATGTGTGAATCCAGCCATAGCTTCAATGTGGGGAAAAAAGGAAAATTCATATATTCCTGATAAGACAGCAATAAGCATAGAATACTAGCCCTCTCTCTTGAATCCAGCACGTGAGATATTCCAGGTTTGAAAGTTGAAGAGTAGGCACAAAGATTTATCAAACTCTAACATAAAAATTCATGAGAAATCCTTGGTGTGATAGGAGTTTTTGAGACCCCAGTGCATGTCTGTATGTTTGGGATGTGGGGAGAACTCCAAGGGCGAGTGATGGGAGACAGGCTTGGGAAGAGCTTTCTAAATTTGCTCTTTCTCATTCTATTTTGCAGTCTGGCTCCTTCCTGATTTACCCAGTTCCAGTCTACTGCCAGGGGGAGGCAGTGGTGAAATGTGGGCCAGGCTGGAATGGGGCATCTATAGTCACTAATAGGTCTGTGTGCTTCCTTCTCTGCACTCCACATACCTGTCTCTGCACTAAGGTGGTAAAACAGAATGATGGAGATCCTGAGAAAAGCAGTGTCTAGGGCAAATGAAGCAGAGGGAAGAGAAATTCAGGGTAAGTACAGAATATTACTCTGTCATGAGGCCCCTCTTTGCACCAATGCAACCCACCTGGAATAGCTGAAATTAGAGGCATGGTTTCACTTTGTCCTCCAGGTACATCACTAGCCAAGATAGCCATACAAACTCTGAGAATTGCCAAGCATTGTAATCAAAAGAAGAAAACAAAAACAGAACTAGTACTAGAAAAAACTAATCCAATAGAACTGAAAGGTTAAGATTTAAAAAAAAAATTCTCTAAAAAGATAAAGACATTTTTGAAACATAAGACTGAAACAAAACAGAACTAATTGGTAATACTGGGATAAAAAATATAATCAAAGTTTAAAATTAAGCTACATAAGGTTTTCAGTGGGGTGATTTCAAGCAAGGAGACAAAAGCTGCAAAATAAACTAGTAGCCCAAGACAGGTTATGAAACTCCTTCCAGAAGGCAGTAGAATGGGATACAGAGATTGCCCATACTGGCAGATAATACAACAATTTAATCTGAGAATTCAAGGAAGCAAAAATAATAAAAACGAATTGAAAAGTTCTACAAATTTGCTTAATATGAGATCAATATTTAATCTTTATCAGAAATTAATTGAAAATGTAATATAAATAGTGTGATGCTGCCACATGTAAAAGCAGACAGATCAATAAAACAGAGTAGAAAATCAATAAATAGACCCCACTATGTAAGGGAACTTTATATATGAAATAAGCGATACTCAAATAAGTGGAGAAAAAATAGAATATTCAACAACTGGATTGGGATAATTTGGTAGACACCTTAAATAAATAAATCTAGATCAATATCTGTCCTTTTATCCCAGAGTAAATTCCAGGTAACTTAAACACTTAAATGAAAAACAAACAAACAAATAAACCACCAAAGGACCAGGGTTTCTTGGGTGGCTCAGTGGTTTAGCCTTCAGCTCAGGTGGTGATCCCAGGGTCCTTAGATGAGTCCCACATCAGGCTCACTGCAGGAAGCCTGCTTCTCCCCCTGCCTATGTCTCTGTCTCTCTCTGTGTGTCTCTCATGAATAAATGAAATATTAAAAAAACCTTTCTAATCATGGCACTAGTTTTAAAAATGTTTTTAAACTAACAATTTCCCTAAGACAAAAGGCAAAGTAAAATGAAATACAAATGACAACTGGGATTAGTGTTTTCAAATCATATCATAGCAAAGAGTTGACTAATCAAAGATATTAGAAGATCTTGCATATTAATAGGTAAAACAAAAACTCAGTAAAAAAACATGGGCAAGGGATTTTGTAGTGGACATCAAAAGATATACATATGGATCTTCAACATATAAAAAGATAGTCAATCTTACTCATAATAGAAATTAAATTAAATCTACCCCAAGATACTCATAATTTCCAAAATATTACACAATATTAGCTAAAGGGTAAAGAAAGAGGCAAGCTTATACATTCCTAGTGGGAGTATAAATGACAGTCTTTTATGAAGGACTTTTATGAATTTAGTGACATGAAATGAAATGACAAGTTCACATTTTCTTAAACTCAGTGATTTCATTCTAGGAATGTAGCCTACAAGTATAATCATACATAGGCAAATTGATGTACGTACAAAGTTGTTCCCTGTAGCACTATGTATCACAGAACACAATTTCAAACAATTTAAAATGTCTATCAATAGGGATCTAAGTCATTTCATTATGGAAAAGTCCAGAAAATGGAATACTATTCCATTGTAAAGCAAAAGAACAAGAATGGGGGAAGGTGGGAGGAGAAGAGCAAGAGAGTGAGGGAGAGGAAGAGAGAAAAAGAGAGCTCCTAGTATATGATTTAAGAAATTACTGCTTGTCAAGTTTTGGTGTGGTATCAAAGAAGAATATCTACAATTATCTGGAAATTATATAGAAAAAGCAGTAAGATGTTGGCAATAGAACAATGTGTACTGCATACTTCTGTTTATACTACTGTAAATGGCAAATAATACATATACATATTTTCTTGTACAGGGTTATAATGTCTTTGAAAGCAAAAACAAAAAACTGGTTAACAATGGTATCTTCAAAAGGAGGTAAACAGCTGGGGTAGAGAAGAGGGAAGAATAATTTTGACAATACTGTACATACTCCTTTAAAACTTGGAAGTATGTGATGTCTTATGTATTCAAAATATAATTTCTATTCAAAATATAAATACAATGAAATAAATATAATGAAAGTAAGAATAAAAGATTGATAATAAATGTTATTTATAATAGTGAAAGTAATTATAAAATACCTATGGAAAATATTTTTTAACCAAGAGACATAATGGAAGACTACATTTTAACGGACAAGACAACATAATAAATTTATTTTCTCACTTTTATTTGTAAATCTGCAGTTTTTATCAAAATCCTGGACAGTATTCTGTGTTATGATAAATTTAATCTAAAAATCTATAATTCTATTTTAAATTATACATAGAAAACCAAATTTTCATTATAAATACATAGAGGAATCTTGGAAAAGGTATGAAAAATGGGCGAAATTGGCCATATATTAAGACATCACAAGATCATTTTATATATTTATGTTTTTTTACAAGATCATTTTAATTAAAAATAATGTGGTGCTAACCTAGAGACAGAAAAATACCTAATTGGAATTAGAAAAGGGGTCCAGGAAGAGACTGGAGTGTATATTCACACTTTAGGAAGCTTTACAAGTCAGGGGAGAAAGGCCAGATTTACTAAATAATGGTGGGAAAATTGATATTCTGTATAGAGAAAAACGAGGTTGGATTGTAATGTATTAAGGGCCAAATGTGAAAAGTACACTATTCATCTAATAGAAGAAAGTGTAGTAACATATTTTAGTGACCTCAGAGTTGAAGACGCTATTCTCAAGAAGACCAGAAAAACATGAAATGTGAAGGGAAAAATGAAATTGGTTCCCCCCTGCACCATATTAAAGGTTTCTATTCACCCAAGTATATTACACGTAAAGTTAATAGAAAGGTGACAGCTGGAAAGGAGAGATTTGTAATGTCTAAAATGGACAGGGGCTTTTTTAGTATGATAGTGTGCAAACTTTTAGGTCTTAGGACTCCTTTACTCTTAAAAATTACTGAAGGACCCAAGGAGCAAATGCACTCACACACGGCATTGTGAGAGATATATATGTGTGTAATATATATGTATATACACATTATATATAGTAATATATGAAGTATATATAATATACTTCATATATTAAAATTAAAACTGACAAATTAAAAACACATTTATTAATTAATTTAAAAATAATAATAAACCCTAAACCCAATACATTTTAACAAAAATGACATATTTTTATAAAAAAAAATAACTATGTTGTCCCAAACTAAAAATGTTGAAAGGTTATTTTACATTTTTACAAATCTCTGGAGTATCTAGCTTAAGAGAAGATACTCATATCTTCTTGCATTTGCTTCTGCATTCAATCTATTACAAAATATTTTTTGGCTGAGGTAAATGAAGAAAGCACAGCTTCATAGAGATATGTAGAAAAGAAAGGGCTATTTTAATAATCTTTCCAGTTAACATGTATAGGCTTCCTTGCTAGCACATCCAAATTTGACAGTAGTTTTAAATTTTAGTTGCCATGTGGAATATGAATTCTATCAATGGACTTTTTATATTTGTTAAGTTAAAATTCATTGGTTTATCTTGCACTTTAAATAGATTTCCTACCTATGCATGGTTACCTTTAGGAAATGACCATTTGGAAAATATGGTCTCACTGACCTATGAAGAATTTCTAAATATCAACACATTTAAGTATATAATATCAAAAAGTTACATTCATTAATATCACCACCAATTTTATCAGAAAAGTCTTTTTTTTTAAGATTTTTATTTATTTATTCATGATAGTCACACAGAGAGAGACAGAGAGGCAGAGACACAGGCAGAGGGAGAAGCAGGCTCCATGCAGGGAGCCCGACGTGGGATTCGATCCCGGGTCTCCAGGATCGTGCCCTGGGCCAAAGGCAGGCGCCAAACAGCTGCGCCACCCAGGGATCCCTAGAAAAGTCTTTAAGTATTAGAAGCTATCAAGCTCACATCAGTACCTACATGTTTTCCAAAATTCTAATTTTCACTTGAAATTTCAAATTTTGTCACTAGCAACAAATGCTGTCAGCTATGTTCCTTAATGTGGCAGGACTACTTTGCTCATTTTCAAGGCAATATCTGCCAAGTATCCAGATATGAATAGTCATGGTTTGTAAAATTTGTTCCTTAAAGTAAACATGATATTTAAAAAGGAGGGGGTAGGAGTGACTGAGTAGCTCAGTTGGTTAAACGTTCGACTCTTGATTTCAGCTCAGGTCATGATCTCAGGGTCATAGGATTGAACCCTGTGTCGGGCTCTGTGCTGGGCATGGTGTCTGCTTAAGATTCTCTCCCTCTGCCCCTCTGGCCCTCACTCTGTCTCTCAAATAAATAAACAAATGTATAAAGAAAATAAAAATAAACTATAAAAAAAGGGAGGGAGTAGTTCAGCTTGCAACTCACACAGTCTCCCAAGTGCTTTTCCTTGAGATAATCATCACACTTCCAAACTCATTAGAAGTGCTTCCTGTATAATTTCCATTGGATTGTGCATAATATTAAAGACATAGCAAGGACTGGCATTTAATAAAATTAATGATCATTAATGCTTCATCAAGGACATTCTTAAATGAGCTGAATTTCTTTAAACTTTTACCTCAACATGTGCATGATGGGAGATAGATAAAATGACTACTAGGACCGTTTGGTGCTAGTCTATTGATTTGTGCTAAGGAACCAGCAGTTCTAAGCACTGTTGTTTTGTGGCATCCGTGCAAATATTAATACAGTGGGAATGACAAAGAATGTTTTAGAGTTATTATGGAACTAGTGTGGACCTGTGAAGTTCCTGAATAAGTACTTTGGGATCCCCTCCTTTCACAAAGGTTATGTGAGCTGCATATGCAATTGAGAAGTACTGATCTAAACTATACAAAGTGTTTTTACAGAAACACAGACACACACACACACACACACACGAGATGAAACTAATAGAACATGGAGTAAAGGATATTAAAAAGCAATTTAGAGAAAGGAAATAGCAAGAGCCAAACTCTCACTATTAATTTAGTAAGTGCAAATTAAGTAAAAGACAGTAATTGATAGCCAAGAGAGTGGCAAAACAAAAATGTAAGATAATATCAAGTACTGGTGAGGTATTCCTCTAATGATATATCAACTGGTATAGTTACTTCAACCTGTTAGTCGTTAGCAAAATGAAGCAACCTGCTTTGGGGTATTATTCCTGAAGAACTGTGGCCTATTACTGAAAAATTGTGGCCTAAGTGTTCAACGAGAAATGTACACACATCTTTACTATAGATTTTTTTATGTTAGCAAAGAAGGCAGTTTAAGTGAATATTCCTAGAGGTATAAGAGATTTAAAATATAAAATGCATGTGTGTGAACATGCATGGATGTGTGTGTATTCGTGCGCAAATACACACAGCCATACTTTCTAAGAGCCAGAAATGGTGAGCTGGATTTTACATAACTATCTGACAAACACAAGAATATGTGAAAAAGCATATTGAAATATACAAAATACCATTCACATAAGTTTAAAAACAAACATATAAAAATTAAAGAAAAAAAAAAGGGATCCCTGAGTGGCGCAGCGGTTTAGCGCCTGCCTTTGGCCCAGGGCACGATCCTGGAGACCCGGGATCGAATCCCACATCAGGCTCCCGGTGCATGGAGCCTGCTTCTCCCTCTGCCTGTGTCTCTGCCTCTCTCACTCTGTGTGACTATCATAAATAAATAAAAATTAAAAAAAATAAAAACAAACATATACAACATAACATCACGCACTTTGCAATAATTTGCTTGTCTAAATCAACATAGGAAGAATGAAATGACAGGTCACACATCAGCTTTACTGTGCTGGGTTTCTGTAAGGGATGAGGACTGAGGAAAAAAGGTGGGGAATGAGTAATAATACCAAGAAATGAAGAGATTCCTCATCAAATCAGTGCTGGCAAATGGTATCCTGAGTGGGGGAAGGGATCATTAGTCCCTTCCCTGTATTCCTCTCTTCTCAAAGACAATGACTTATGACCACCCTATGTAATAGTACAAAATATTTTCTGGACTCACTACCTAGTATAAAATATAGTGCATAAGCATTTTAAACATACTTATTATATAATGACATACTTAAAATTATTTGTGGTTGTCATTTAGGCGAAAGCTTGTATTAAATAAGCAACTGGCTTTAAAAGTAGCTTTATGAATAGCTAATTGTTTTCCTCCACTTCAAGCTTGTTACCAGAAGTTGTGATATACTTAAGTAATACCTTCAAGTGCGAGTCTGACTGGTAGCTGGTATCACTGCATAACAATAATCCAAACATAAAATGCAAACAAAGACAGTTTGCAAAAAGGAATTACTATATTGTTTTATTTAATTGAAAAAGAAGCATTCAGTTTTTTAAATGGTGTAATGCTTGGGAAGTGGAAGACGAAGAACTCCTTTTTGAGGAAACTTTAGGAAACACTTCCCAATTGAAGACTGTTAAAAGGTAAACTGAAGCATATTAACATTTTTTTAAAGAGTCTATTTGAGCAAAAATCAATTCAAATGGGGCAGCACCAATCCAGAAGTGGTGGGAGTGCCCTGCCAATAAGAGCTAGGGGAAAGAAAGCCTTTTATGGGGAAGAGGTTGAAGCAAAGCAAGGAAATTATTTGATAGGCTCTAGCTTAACCAGTTGCATTATTTGGGAAAGCCTAGTTAGCTGATGTGATTGGTTGTCCATAAGGTTTTGATTTTTTTACCCTTGAGGCATTATGGGCTTAGGTTTTGGTTTGCTTCCTTAGGCTGCTAAGATATTAAAGCCAACTCAGTTTAATGATCCCATTTATTTAATTTGAGAAGATCAACTAGCAAGAAAAATAAATGCCTGATTCATAGCTTATTCTTAGGAAAATCATGTTAAAAATCAAACACTTAGTCGTCATTTACTTCATGATTATCGAGGCACAAACAAGCAGTAGTTTGTGGGCTTCTGTATAAAAATGAAGATTTGAAGATTAGCATATCACATCAGAGTATTATGTAAATATATGGTACTTATATAATAATGACATTTTGTAGAAATCATTATATACCAATGTTTTCATAATTTGCATGAAACAGGCAATTTGTTTAAATTGATTACTAAGTGGTAGTGAATAGAAATTTTTGAAGTATTATTTTTTTCTTTTTTAATGATGAGGATTATTGATTATCATATAAATAATTAAAGCATTATGTGAAAGATTAATAAAAGGATCTTCTAGACAGGATGAGACTTCCATATATTCCATCATTAGAATTGCTAAAAATACAACATGAGGAATTTGCTGTTACTGTATATTAAATATGCATATATTCATGCTTAAACTAAAAGCAAAACATTTCTTAAAGGAAGAACCACCAAACTATAACCACTTTTCAACTTCAAGAAATGAGTCTTTCACTTGAACATCAGAGGTCCTTCTATTGAGTTAGAAACCTTATTCCTCATGTGATTATTATAAAGAAAATATGTAACTGAGAAATTAGAGAACCTAAAATTGTAAATTCTCATTATTCATAATACTTTTATCTTAACAGAGATTTTATTTTATGTACTAGCATTCTACCTCTGGTGAATGAAAATGAAAGAAAAAAAAAAAAAAAACCCTCCATACACTCAATAAGCTCTTTTTTCCTAACACCAAGTATCTGGAAGTATGTGAGTACAGAAATTTATTTGAAATTTCCAAATAATGATTTTGCACTGATAGTATTTAAACTTTTATATCTGTAAATGAGATTTTTAAAAATTCACCCTTTTGTTCATAATCAGCCTCATTGAAGCACACACAGTTCACAGTGAAGACAATCCTCCTAGGAGGCCTTTTGGGTAGAGTGTTGGAATACAAGTAAGCTTCAAGCAAAAAGAAGAGGTAACCATCTGTTTTGTGTGATATGAGAAATAACTTTGGGCCTCCCAGGCAGTTTTAAATATTTGGATTGTAAAGACTATCACTTATGGGGTTAAAAACAAACAAACCAGGAACATTATCACTAGAAGCTTCTAGTTAAAAACAACACAGAATTAGAACTCTCCCTTTCTTTCACATTATCTTATAAATGCATTTTATTGAATCCCTCTTTAACATGTTCTGTGGAGACCTCAGTGGTGGGGAGCATGGTGAATATGCCTGAGGAGGAACACGTTTGTTTGAAGTACATCAAGGAGAAAGGAGCAACTCAGCAACAGTGCGTGGCTTATAGTTTTGACATGACTGGTCCTAGTTGCTATAATAGAATTTCTCTAAACAATCTCCATGCCACCAAAAACCCGATCAATGGATGCTCTCTGTTCCCACTGTTAAGCATGCTCCCACCTCTGGCACGTTGGGCTGTTCTTGGTGGGGCCCACCACCCCCATTCTTGCTGGCTGAGCTGCACGCTCACCAAGAGTCAGTTGCATTTGTTCTCCAACCTGTTTTTTTCAAGCTGTGCTTGTTATTTTAATTATGTAATTTAGTTAAGCATAATTGTTAAAATGTAACTGGGAAAGGAGAGTGATTTTTTGCCTATGAAAACATGAAAAAGCTTTGAAAAACCTCAGAAAGGCAAATTACTGAAAACAAACAATAATACTGGGGAAATGATTAATAACTATTATCTAAGATATCGATATCTAGGATTCTATGCTTGATTAACTTCACCAGTATGTTTAAGCAAAGAAATAAAACTGAAGTTTTAATAATGCTCTATGAGTGTGGTTCATCCAAGAAACATGAAACAGAATTTAAATTTTTTTAAATCAATTTTTATTAGCTAACCAAATATTTAGTTCTGAAGCTCCAAAGAAGAGGGCTTCTCAACTGTCTTTCGCTATTCTGAGTGTTGGCCAGGCTGAGTGTTTGACATGTGTTCAATTCATTTAACCACCTTGTTTAAAAAGAGATGGGAAACAGCACACGTGAACAGACATAAAACAATAATCACTTTATGATTCCTTGCACCTGGTAAAGCTTCCAATCAAAGTGAAACACCTCATTCACTGAACAGCATGCAACAGAAGCAATACACTGTCATGGGTGTGATCTGTTGGTTGTTCCAAGAGTCCTGGCCTAGCATAAAAGTTCCCTCTGTGTTTCCACCTGCTTCTAAAGGGCTCTCACTATACTCAACTCTCTTGGTACTTGCTGTGGGTAGACTTTCTTCACATGCTCCGACATTCACAGCTTCACATTCGGAAGTGAATGGAACTGTGGCTATTTTGTTTAAAGACTTCTACTTCTATATTAAGTTCGATGGAGTAGCATATATAAAAGGAGTGTAGAACTCTCATAAATAAAGTTCTACGGTCTGAAGTATAGATTTTAATTCATATGCCCTGAATTTTAGATTTTTGTCTCTTTCTTGGTTACTTCATATGGCTAGGCCAAAAATTAAAGGAGTCATTGTTCATAAAAAGCCTGTCAATCCGAACAGATTCAGTAAAAAGATGGAAGGGAGGGAGGGAGAAGAAAAATAGAGAAACTGTGTAGCCAAGATAGGAGAAGTTAGAGAAGAAACAGGAGGAATAAAAAGAGAAAATGATCTCAAGACATAAGAAGGAATGCTAATGCCAATAAAAAACCATCAGAATTAATGAAAATAAGGTCACCCTGCTAATCTTTACTTTTCAAAGAATCCAGAGATGCTACCAAAAAGAAAAAAAATTCTTGCTGCCTAAGCACAGGGGCACAAGTGAATATGCTATAAAGGGAGAGGGGCGAGGGAGGCTGAGGGCGAGACTTGACTTTCTTACATTCCTGTAGGTGGCAACAGCTCTTATGTGGGAGGAAGTTCCATGTAGGATCCATGTGAATGTTCTCCTCTGCTTTAACCACCTCACTGAGGGGACTTCAGAGTGAATGTGGCTGAGGACAGTGCTGAGTAAATCAATACAATAACAACAATATAGCTACAAACAAAAATAAAAACAGGATCTCCAATTACTTTATGGATAGTCTTTGCTAAAACTGAGAGTTTCCTGATGCCAGTATCGCTGCCCAGGACAGTGAAGGATTAGTCGGCAGGAAAGACTACATTATCCTCTCTGATTTCTCTTAATTCATCGTATCATTTGTAGCATGCAAACAGCAACAGTGTCAATAGGAGAATTTCCACGTTTTGCTATGGGAACACTGTATAGTTTCCCATTTATGAAGATATTATTGGTAGTAGCAGCAAGTGTCCTGAAATTTTAAAAGCTGACTTAGGATCAATTAAACATTAAGACAAAAAACAAGTATCACACAATAAAAACTTAAAAAGTACTTGTGGGAAGCAGAATACAATGATAATCTTCATTTTCATGTACTAAAGAAAAAAGTCTACAAAGTAAACATACGCTGTAGCACAAAAGATGGCAAGATTTCTAGGATATTATTTTCTAGTATTGTGGAATATGAATGAATTAACCAAAAAAAGCAATAAGAGGGCTAAATAGACAGCCTGGAAAGCTCCAGGACACAGATGTAGTAGTGATTATCAAGTAATAACTTTCTATATTCTTTGTGTTCTTCTAGCTTTAAAATAAGCACAAACTTACATCTGTGTTTCGAAAATAGAATAAAATAAATAGATTTCAGAAGTTAAATTGTATTGCCATATTAGAATATATCAGAATAGGCTTTGGACAATAACAAAATGACTTACATTTCATGGCTTTGAGGACTTCATGATTCAAAAATTTTGCATAAACAGACAAACTAAGCAGTGCTTGGCTATTTGTCCTTATGATGAAATTGTTACTCAAGACCTACAGGTAGCTGCTAGGAACGTTACTAAGGGTGCCAAGCAGATCATCTAATTTCAGGCAAGCTGAAATGTCACTGGATACAAAAGATTCCATGCAGTGAAGTCACCCTAGAAGAAGCAAATAATACCTTCTAATTCTTCTACTTGCTTCTGTATTTCTATAGTAAGGATTAATTTGTAATTTGCATTGTATTTCTATGGGAGTTATGGTACTACCCTTAAATATTTAATTATTTTTGAATAATATATGGAAGGTAAAGTGCTCTAATATGTTTTAACCTTCTGAATACATTTATGAGCAAACAAATCCTGAAATTTGAGGTCAAGTTTTTCACAACAAACCAACATCTGGGACTGGGCTTGCTGAGATCAGGACCTCTCATTTTCAGTGGTCAGCAAGAATGGCGGTGCTATAAAAACACTGGAAAGATGAGAAACAAAAGAGAAGCAAAGCCCAGGAACTGGGAGCCCTGTATCATCCATCTGTAGGATGTGCAAGATGCCTCCTTTCTACGTGCTGATCAGCAAAAAGGATCTCTAAAACCCCAAATTTCCTGCATCCACTGGAAGATACTAGAAGGAACAACAGAAGCTCTGTTTCTTCAGGGCAGGACTAAATAGCAAGATGTTTGTTTTTGAAAAGTCAGGCTGGCAAGCTAGGTGTGCCCCACTGTTCCTAACATGGCCTTGGGCAAGTTTCTTAACCTTTGTAAACCAGAATTTCTTTATCCATGCAATGCTAGTAAGGTGTTATCTAACACACAGGGTTGCCTGAGTATTAAAGATGATGTTACTCTTACCTACCTAGCATTTTTAAGCATTTCATGATTGTTTGTTATCCTTACCATTTTTCCCAGAGAAGAGGAAAACTGAACTTTCATTTACAAATGTGGAAAAACAATAAAAAGAATGAAATGATTCTTTAATTCACCCTGATTAGGCACATTAGACCCTATTTCTTTAATTTTACTTTTCAAAATCCTTTTATATGCATGATACACTATTTCATTTGTTGTTCTTTTTTTATGATTTTATTTACTTCTTTGCCAGACAGAGAGAGTGCACAAACAGGGGGAGTGGCAGGCAGAGGAAGAGGGAGAAACAGGCATCCTGCTGAGCAGAGAGCCCAATGTGGGCTCAACCTGGACCCTGGGATCATGACCTGAGCCAAAGGCAGATACTTAACTGACTGAGCCACCCAAGAGCCCCTATTTCATTTGTTTTTTATATTAGGCTTAATAAATTAATTGGGCAATTCTGGTCTTCTGTATGGGCCAACAGGGAAAGATAATGGGGGATTTTTGGTCATCTTTGCTCCTTAAGTGAGGAGAAGAATAAACAAAGAACAAAACCAACTACAGAAAAAAATTCTACTCCTCGCACAGCTCTTGTGGACTCTGGTCCAACAGCAACTCCTTAATAACATGGAAAAATAACATTTGTACTTGTTTTCAAAGAAACAGAGTTTCACCACTACCAAACAATTCTGTATAGCAAAACATTAAATTATTTGAAATTTACGAGGAAGAAAATAAAATATATCTCATTATTTTAAAATAATAGTTTAACTGAGCAGACATGGGTAATTAGGACATCTTTTAAGAATGTACTGATTGTATCATTTTTAAAGGCAAATTTAGGCAAACGAAACTATACTTGATTTTTTTTTTTTTTTTTTTTTTTTTTTTGTAGCTTGAACTATGGATTTCTTCCTTTGTTAAATCACTTCACTGTTTTCAAACCTTCAGTGGCTTTTCCCTCCCACCCAAATTAAAACACGTATATTTTCCACAGTGGTAAGCACGAATTTCTATGACATCCTACAACTTAGTTTTCCAGCTGTATTTCTGACTATTATCACATGTGCATTTATGCCTCTAATCTTTAAATGGATTTAATTCATCCATTATTTCTTGCATGTCTATAATCTACAAACATAATGACAAGTACAGTGGGAAATGTAAAAACAGAAAAGATTTTTGCATCTGTTGCATGTAATCAAAAGAGTAAGACACACAGATAACTAACTACAAAACAAAAGAGAATGCTATATATATATATGATAATGGAGCAAATACCTTGTCATGGACATAAAGAGAATATCAATAATACTGGAAATAGGAAACCAAGGCCTAGAAATATTAAGTGGCCTGCCCAAGGTCACACACCAGATTGAATGGGCATCAAAGACTCAGAGAAAGGAAGAGAGAGAAGTGCACAAAGTGGAGCACCCACTATGCTTGGGGAAACGGGGGGTCTGGGGAGGCTGGACAAAAAGGTAATTCTTCTTTTGCTATGTCTGTCCACCTGAAATGCCTCTTTCATCCACTGGAACAATCTGAAAACTTATCTGCTCTGTAGGTCTCATTTTAAATGAATCCCTTTGCACTTATAAGTAATACTTAAACATTATTATTATGGCATTAAAACATTCTGTCTTGGATCTAACACTGAACATGCTATTGGCAGACTTATATTAAGTATGATTTGGTTCAGCTGTGACAAAAACCCAGCTTAATAGTGGCTTAAATAGGAAAGAACTTGGCTTTTCTCTTGTATAAACATGTGGCTAGGAAGAAGGGGGCTGGTATATCAGAGCCCTGGGAACCTTCTATCTCGTGGCCACCATAGGTAACCTTTATCTCATTGTCCAAAAAGTTGGAAGCATCTGAATTCACAGCAGCAAATGGAGAAAGGGATGAAGGGGCATGTGAGTGTTGTATCCTAAGGAAGGTTCCCAGAAACCACCATGCGACACTTTTCCTTATATGCCTTTGGCCACTTGTGAGACACGTGGCCACAGCTAGTGGAACATATATTTATACAGAATATACTGAATCTTACAGAATTTAACTATCTGAGGTAAAACTCTTTCGCCACTAATCCTCTTGCTACAGAAACATGAAAAACATATGGGGAGACAGTTAAAAGTTTTGGCTACAACTTTTAAATATTTGTTGGATATGTGAAAATGTACATATATTATTTGTTATATAGCCAACATGTAACTAAACATCCATCATATAATCCTCATAACAATCCTAAGAGGCCACTCTCTCTCTCTCTCTCTATGTGTGTGTGTGTGTGTGTGTGTATTTATATATAACTTGTATCTTAGAGTGGTTAAGTAACTGTATTCAAAATGACAATGGCCAGTTGAATCCAGAACCACGGATCTCGGATCTCGAATACCATATTGCTTACCATAGAATAGAACTGCTAAGTGTCCATTGAGAGAAGAATGGAGAAAGATGTGGTATATATGTGGTATATACACATAATGGACTATTACTTAGCCATAAAAAGAATGAGATCTTGCCATTTGTGACTATATGGATGGACCCAGAGAGCATTATATGTTAAGCGTGTTAATTGATTCAGAGAAAGAAAAATACCATATGATTTCACTTATATGTGGAATCCAAAAAACAAAACAAGTAAGCAAACAAACAAAATCAGAAACAGAGGCTTTTCTGTATTTCTAGTATATACAGAAAACAAACTGGTGGTGCTAGAGGGCAGAGGGTAGGGGAATGGAAAAAAAATAGGTGAAGGAGATTAAGAGGTACAAACTTCCAATTATAAAATAAATAAGTCACAGAGATGAAAAGTGCAAGGAATATAGTCAATAATATTGCAATAACATCACACAGCATACGGTGACAGATGGTGGCTACGTTTATCATGGTGAACATTGCATAACATGTGGAATTATTGAATCACTATGTCATGCCCTAAAACTAATAGGACACTATATGTCAATTATACTTAAATAATAATTTTTTTAAAAAAAGGAAAATAGAACTTTTATTTAGGATATTGATTATGACAACAAATCTGTTCTTATTTATTAAAGATTTAGTCATAAGGATTGGTAATAATACAAGTGAGCCAACAGATAGTGCCCCTATCCTCAAGAAGCTTACCTCATAAAATAATCTCCTATGCAGTCTTTATATATAAGCTGTGACAAGTGCTAGAGGAGAAAAGAACAAAATGCTATAGGAACATGTATTAGGAGAACCACATTTAGTTTGAGGTAAGGGGGGTGGTTAAGGCTTTCTTGAGAGGGTGGCATCTAGAACAACAGTTGGCCCATGGAAAATACTCAATGAATATATTACATGAATGGATTTATGAATTTAAATGGAGTTGGAGGTCACTTTCAAAGACTTTTTTCTAAGCCTGGGAAAGCAGAAGGGAGTACTCTTCAAAAAAGGCCCATGTGGCTGGAACTCACAGGGTAAATTCTCTAGTCTTTGCAAAGCACGTGGTTAAGCATTGAATTGTTCACTGAATTAAATCAAACAGCCTTTTCTCTCTCAAATGTCCACATAATGAAGTAGAAAATTTCCACATAAGATAATTTAAAATTGTTTTATCTACTTGGATAAGCTCCACATGAGCACAGAAAACTTGTCTATGGCCCACATGGCTCTCGGCAAATAGTAGCTGCTCAATTAATACTAATTTATCTACAGCAGATCTGAAACTAACAAAAATATTCTGAAAAAAATATTAGATAATGTGCTCTTCTTTCAACTTTT
This sequence comes from Canis lupus dingo, assembly GCF_003254725.2. Classification (NCBI taxonomy): domain Eukaryota; kingdom Metazoa; phylum Chordata; class Mammalia; order Carnivora; family Canidae; genus Canis; species Canis lupus. Next base: position 23,604,308 of record NC_064245.1, on the reverse strand, counting down.
CTATACATCTTTCCAAATCTGGGTTAATGCTCCTAAGAAAAGGAAAGATCCACTGGTAATGTTAAAATGTCTTATTTGTTTTTTTGTTCTGCATGATAATCACATTTCAGTTTAAGAGCTTCTTGAAAGCTGCTGTAATGTAAAAATACTGGCTTAGGTTGGGCTCCTGCTAGGAAAACTAAGTTACAAAAATTCACATCTACATCTGAAATTCAGCACTATACCTCTAACAGCACTAATGATAGTAATAAACTAAGGAGACCTGGGTTTAACACAGTTTTTTAAAATCTCAGAAATGAAAATATAGCCTATGTATTATGAATTCAGGAAAAAAATACTTCAAAGCTACTGAAGCATTAAAAATATAATAGATGCAAGAAATTTGAGAGCCCATTTGGAAAGAAAAGAGACCTTTATTATTTTTTTAAGGACCAAAAATCACAACAAGATAAAACAATCTACACTAAGTACATGAATGTTAGGCTGAAATAGCTGCTATTTTAATTAACTATATCAATTCTGGGGAAAACAGCAGCAGCCACAGAAGTACATTAAAAACAAATACATGGAAAAAAATGGAACCAACCTATGGTATGAAAATGAAACGTCCTGAACAAGGCATTAATGTAGAATGGCAACACTTATCAGAAGCTCAAAGTTCAATTCTTTCCTTCCTGAGGGTCCTGCATAATGGTGCTCCCAGGTAAACTGTTGTCTTATAAACTGTTTGGATGGAAATGGAATTAGAAGAAAAAGAAGCTTTTACCATTTGGAGAAGATACTTCATTTTAGGGTTCCTACTGTCCCCTCAAATATCTATTTCAACTCTTAAGTGGATACCACCTTACCTCCCATTCCAGTAGGTGTGACCATGTGACTCACAAATGGCCAACAATGCCAAGTATCACATGGCAGTGGTGCCCACTTAATCTACTTCCAATGTCTGTACAGAGCAGCAAACTATCACTCTTCCAACTTTATCTTGGACACTGTTAGGATTTTCTCCAAGTAAATCAAACATTAAGACTCAAAATATATTCATCATTTTCCAACCATACCAACCTCTTTTCCTGATTTCGATATTTCTTTTAATGGTACCAAAATCACACTTAAGCTCAAAACCCTGGAGTTTATTTTTTCTCATTTCTTTTTCTTCCTCTTCTCCCCTACACACAATTGAATCATCAGTGCTGCACCCTCAAGCCCTCTTACAATTTAATCTTCTATTTTTATTTCAACAGCTGCTAGTGTAATATAGGTTCTCCTTGGGCAGTTAGCTATAAAAGCCTCCTAACTGGTAAGCCTGCTTCTAGGCTTGTCTCTGCATTAAGCATGATGTTTACTCGATGAAATTTTACTAACCACCTCTTAAACACTCAGCATTGTGTTGGGTACTCATAATACATCCCGCCGACAGGTCGTCTTTCTGAACTCTAGTTCTGACAGTGTCAACACCCTGCTGAAAACCTACAATAACCATCAAGTGCCTCATTGGACACTGATGTATTTTTTCATTTTGGTGTCTCCTTACCTCTGCAGACTTGCATCTTCCTATTCCCCTACATCTACCCATCTTTTCAGAAAAGAGCAGTCCCTGATATACCTTGTGCTCCTTCCATTTCCCTTATGACTTTGTTAATTCTGTTCTCTCTCTGGAATAACTCCCTTAACACCATCCTCAAAAATGGTGAATAGGCTAAATTCACCTTTAATAATTAAAATGTAAATGGCTTTTTTGATGTTTTCATTATATTCTGGTTGCACAGAAAATAAATAGTTCTTCCTTAGAGACTCCTGAGACCCAGCTGAGGATTTAACAATAAAACATTTAAAGCCTGGTCTTATAGGGTTGGGGGTATTTTTATAATCCTTTTACTATTTAATTATGACTTAATTATTGAAGGCTTCATGTTACAGACAAAAATCCTTTGAAAACAATTAAACATTACTGTATCTAGTTCATAGAAGAAAGGAGGTTCTACTCATGGCAGACATTGATACAGACAGATTAAAACTAAAATAGCACCAAAACAGCTTAGGTAGTAAGATCTTGAATTTGTGATGTCTTGGTGCATCCATTCCTTAAAATGTTTCACACCAATGTCTCACCTTGAAGAGCAATATATTGTTCGCCAATATCTTAATTTACTCAAGTTGATTATAATATTGAAAGGAGCACATCAGAGAACTTGGGTGGCTCAGTGGTTGAGCACCTGCCTTTGGCCCAGGGTGTGATCCTGGAGTCCCGGGATCGAGTCCCACTTCAGGCTCCCTGCATGGAGCCTGCTTCTCCCTCTGCCTGTGTCTCTCTGTGTGTGTCTCTCTGTGTGTCTCTCATGAATAAATAAATAAAATCTTTAAAGAAAAATAAAGGGGCACATCCAATGGGAAGTATGTCACACACACTAAGTCTACTGTGAGCTCCATTAGGATAGTGATTACTACTTTTTTTCCTCAAAATCACCAATATCAAAATCTACCGGCAGTGTCTGCTCATTGTGTGGTGCCCCAGATCCCATCTCTGATCCACTAATTCAAAAACTCAAAGGGTGAAGACTCTATTTAAACAGCTCTCCAGGTCACTTTTATGTAGGTGGATTTTGGGAACTGCTGCCCCAAGCTAGAGGTGGATTGCTTGTTTATGGGCAAATATAAATTTTATAGGATGCAACAGGCACTTCATAAAGCCTAAGAAAATGCTAGACTCCCTCATGCCCACTACAAGTGCCCATCCCTTCTTCAAAAAAAGGGAGAAGAGAACTTTCAAGAGCTGTCAAAGAAAGGATAGCACAGAGGTTATAAGTGGTTTGGCGCTGGCCTCACACAAACTGCCTGTGTTTAAATCCCAAAGCATGCAATTTACTATTTTAGTGAGTTTGGACAGCTTACTTTTTCATGCCTAGATTTCCCCATCTGAACAATGGGGACAAGAACAATACCAATTACCTGGAAATACACAGTCAAAATATGTAAAGCAATTGTAACAATTCACAGTGGTAGCTGTTAAATTATTTAAAGCTAAATATAATACTATTGCTAATGAGACTCCCTTGCAACCCAAGTCTAGGTGAATATAGTCATTTTTTTCTGCACTTGTCTAACCACATTCAGTTAGTTTTAAACAACAAACTCCCCCAAACCAAAATATTTTCAAATTAATTACTGTATCAAGAAAATAAAGCTTTCAGCATCAGGCTAGGTGGCACTATGTTTGGTAGCATTTTCAAAACAAGGGGGTTCTCAGTAAGGCGTTGGGGCGGAACAAATTTGTTCAGTGTCTACAGTGGAAATAAGGGATTCCTTCAACCCAATCCAAACAGTAATCCCACTGGTTCACAGAAGATAAACATGAAGAGACAATCAAACCTTTAGCTCAGACTCTCCCTTTTTCCCCTGCTTTTCTGCATTTCTCACCTCTGGGGACTCGGGACAGGCTGCCAGCAGACCCTCTATGCCCTTACCCTATTAGGAAGAACTACTGCATTGGATGCAGGAGCTGAATCTAATTCATAAGCAGCATTTCCCATAGGCAGTTCTCACGAGCCGGTTTAACACCTTGGGTGAAGTTGGATTCACAATCACAGGATTATAAGGCGTGCATCAAGCAATGTAAGAGAAAAGTTACAATAAGAAACCCTGAAAGATGACTGGAACTCAGAGTGTCACGCCCCCTTAGTCCTAAGTGCCCAGAAACTAGAAGAGATGGCCCAGAGGCTGACTAGATGGCCATGTGGAGAGAGATGAAGAGGGAACTGGCATTAAGTTTGCCATGAATGTGATCAGGGTACATTGTAAAACCAGAGATTCTAAACTTTGGAGTCACTATTTTCAATTAATTCAGATTAACTCTAGTTCACTCTTAACAGTATCGTAAACTAAAAAGTCATCCTGGTAGTAGTCACAAGATAATGGGAACTGAGTGAACTACAAGGCACTTAACCTTCATAAATGCAAAAGTTAAGCTGGAAATGTTTCCCTCATGGCCAAAATATGTAGCAAATACAATGAAACAGTTTTTATATAAGGGTAGTACATGGAATCAGCTACTCAGAGTTTAACAGATGCTAAAAACTGTGTTAAAACTATTCCTTTTAGGGGATCCCTGGATGACTCAGCAGTTTAGCGCCTGCCTTCTGCCCAGGGCCTGATCCTGGAGTCCCGGAATCGAGTCCCACGTCAGGCTCCCTGCATGGAGCCTGCTTCTCCCTCTGCCTGTGTCTCTGTGTGTGTGTCTCCCTCTCTCTGTGTCTCTCATGAATAAATAAATAAAATCTTTAAAAGAAATTCCCTGTAAACCTTTACATTCTATATTTTATGAATGATAATAATAAGGCATAGTTTGTATGTTTTTGACATTCCTGTAGGGGTAAAAATTACAAATTACATAAGCTAAAAAGATACTAGTATTTTAAAAGCTTATTTTACTAGGGCAAATTAATCTTAGAGAAGATTTGGTTACTTTTTTTTTTTTAAAGATTTTATTTATTTATTCATGAGAGACATGGAGAGAGGCAGCGACACGCGCAGGGAGCCTGACATGGGACTTGATCCTGGGACTCCAGGATCATGCTCTGAGCTTAAGGCAGATGCTCAACTGCTGAGCCACCCAGGAGTCCCAAGATTTGGTTACCTTAACAGCAGTATTGTATAAAGTTTCAAATTCCTGTGTGAATATAATAATAAATTTATAAAAATGTGCAAGAGGCTAAAACAAACATTTGATATTTAGTTTGTTTCGGGAAAAACTTAAATGGGATAAGAGAAGATGAACATTTTGGTGTTTGGTATTTGTGGCTTAATGTGCAGACTTCCTAGAGAACATCTTACAAATATTACCCATGTCTATCTAGTGTTGTTTATAAAGGTGGGTTTGCAGCAATTACAGAGAAAGGTACAGGTCATGAGGATTTACAGAAATTCTGATTCCTGTGCTGCCCAGATGGGTGTGACATTCCCTATTCTGTGGATAGACACACCACATATGGCACCAAGGAATTGTGCTAAGACAGCACAGCTCAAATGAAAATTTATAACATCTGAACATGGAGAGTGAAGTGAGTTGCTAGGACATTCTCTGTACCACTCGGTATGGTATGATTACCACGCAAACACAGGCTATCTCTCTTCCACTTATTTTGTTCAATAATCTCTATTTTATCTGTGTCTATCTGTTTTTTTGTTTGTTTGTTTTGCTTGGTTTTGTTTTTTACTCAAGGTGCTATGGAAATAGATTTAAACTAGGTGTAATTCCTACTCTCAAGTGGCTTACAGTATAGGAGGAGAGAGAAAAGTAAACAGTGACCCTAGAGAATGTTAGCTGCTAGTGACTAACATATATAATTGGCAGAGTGAGAAAAAAGGACAGTGCTGTCACTTTTTTTTTTTTTTTTTTGTTAAGATTCATTTGTGTTAGAGAGAGAGAGAGAGAGAGAGAATGCAGGTGTGAGGAGGGGCAGTTGGAGAGAAAAGGAAAATTGCAAGCAGACTCCCCCACCAGGCGTGGAGCTGACACAAGGCTCGATCTCATGACCTTGAGATCATGACCTGAGCCAAAACCAAGAGTCAGTTGCTTCACTGACTGAGCCACCAAGGTGCCCACAGTGTGGTCACTTCTATTATTGGAGATAAAGAGCAGAAATGCCAGGAATCACTTTATACAGAATGGAATGAAGGGTCTGAATCAAACGAAGCCTAGTAGATGGTCAGTAGATAGAGCAGGAAGGGTCTGGGCTTACACGCAGCAGCAGGAAACAGCCAGATGAAGCTGTGGAACAGCAAGAAATCCAGGTCAATAAGGCCCTGGGTGTTGAAAGTCAGAGAGGAAGTAGCTTAGAGCAAAGAGAAGAGATTCCAGATACAGCTTCTTTCAAATTAGAGAACAAATGCCATATTGTTAATCATATGCTTCATAGCTCATAGTATCTGGAGTGAAGATCCAACATACATACATCCTTTAAAGCTCATCAGAAAGCAATATGTATTAGTATTAGTACAAATGCCATAAATAACCAAATAAATAGACTATATATATTATAGAAATAATATAAATATATATTATTTTTCAGATACATCAAATTATTTTTTCTTAATGCTTAGTATCTTTTTGTTTTTAAAAATTTCTTAAAAAGTAACATTTTTTTAAAACACACACTGTGTATGAAAGGTTAATTGTAATAAACAACTTAAGGAAAAATTGCAATTTTCCATCTAGGATTACTGTTTATGAAAAGAAATCACTAAAAGCAGCAGCATATTAATGTTCAGATGTCATTAGCCTTAGAGAGGTGTTTAGTATGGATGGCAGTGTACTTGAGAAGGTAGCTTTTTTAAGGGAAAAAATAGACTAAAACATTTTCTACTTGAATGAAGACGTAGTAAGGATGGATTAGATCCTATGTAATTCAGTTTCTGTAACTAGAAAACAACCAGAAAATGAAAGAAAAAAATCTACTTCTTAAAATCTATGTCTTTAAAAATGGTTTTCATATCTCAAGGAGCTCCAGCTGTCTGTAAGTACCAAAGAGTTTTCACACACATTATGTCATTTTGAAATGGCATAGATGATTATTCTGTTTTTTTCTTTTTTTTGCAGCATTTTCAACCCACTGTTCACAAAGATTAAAAATAACAAACAACAACAACAAAAACAAAAAATCCAACCATGTGTAGAATGTGTACTCAGAAATGTGAGTCTGTAATTCAACTTGTGCTCACGTAATTCTCATTTGGGCCCATATACTCTGCATTAACTATTATTTTCTTTGAAATATAAAAGTCAAATGATCTTGCTTTGAGATAGATATTTTACATTTTACAACAGCCAAGAATCTAAGCCATTTAGGAACAGTAGTTGCTGAAAATTCTTAAAAGATTTTATGACTAATGAATAATACTTGTTAGGAATTGCTGCTAAAGCTGGGTGCACTTCTGACTAGGATATCTAACAATCTGCCTCCATCTAGTTCAGAGAACTTTTGTGGGTGACATATTTCTCATTATCCTTCTTCATTTTTCCTCACCATTCTTTCCTCTCCTTCTACCCATACTGTTATCATAACTGGTAGTTCCAATGACAAAGTGCCCAGGTCATCATGCAAAAGGGGTATTTTAATTTTATTTTTAAATATATCTTGGGGAGTCCAAATCCAGGCTTTATAGGCTGATTAGACATCTTTTTTCAGTGTAGTCTGAGGACCTGCAGTAGGTCTGAGAGGAAATCCAGAAGTTTCTATTTTTACCCAGTGGCCCAAAAGATTCCCATACACACTAAAGTTTCAGAAGTAACTCTCTCCCTGCACAAAAACTCTGTGGCATATTAAAAAGGAACATATTAAGATCATATTCAAATTTTTTGAAAGAGTAATTAATTATTTAAAAAGGAAAGATGAAAGCCTATTTTTCTCAGTGATAAAATACTTGGATTGACACTACTGGTAAGTTAACTTTCAAAGGAAAATTATGGCTTCGCTTTGGTATACCCATCAAACAGGTCAGCATGTAATGATACAGCTACATAATACCTAGTATAAAGGCAATTCCTCTCCTTAAGTTCTATAAATATTATGCTAAATATTAAGCTTTTATTTTTATTTTTATTTTTTTTTTAATTTTTATTTATTTATGATAGGCACACAGTGAGAGAGAGAGAGAGGCAGAGACACAGGCAGAGAGAGAAGCAGGCTCCATGCACCAGGAGCCTGACGTGGGATTCGATCCCGGATCTCCAGGATCACGCCCTGGGCCAAAGGCAGGCGCTAAACCGCTGTGCCACCCAGGGATCCCAATATTAAGCTTTTAAATTTGACAAAAGTTTTACTAGAATAGGCTGTTCAAATATAATAAAATATGATTCAAATAAAATGGTTAGCAGATGATGTAAGACCAAGGTAAATATCATATATTGTCGTGTTTACCTTGTTTACTTTTCTATATCCTAGATTCAGAACATCTTGTGTTTGTTTCTTCCTTTAGAGATTTGTTTATTTTAGAGACAGAGAGCAAAAGCAGGGGGAGAGGCAGAGAGAGAGGGAGAGAATTTCCAAGCAGACTCCCTGCTAAGCACAGTCCGACATGGGACTCAATGTGGGGCTCAAGCCCAGGACCCTGCAATCATGACCTATGCCAAAATCCGGAGTCAGCCATTTAACCAACTGGCCACCCAGGTGCCCCTAGATTCAGAATATCTTGACAGAAAGTGCTGTCTTTCTTCTAGTGCCTAGTAGAGCAGAGACTACAGAAGACATGTTCATTTAGTAAATGTTTGTTGATGGATGAATAAATGGATAGCTGGAAATTCTCTCTAGAATGCATATACATAAATCACCTCTGAAATTCAAGAAATAGTATTTTACTATATATATCTATAAAAGAAAGATAATGAATATAAAAGGATTATCTTTAAAAATAAATAACAAACATCCATTTTCAGATTTTAGTCAGTTAGTAAAGTACCCAGAAAATTTAAATAAGCTTATACATTTTTATGTAAGATAACCCAAGACATATTTCTATAGTTGTACAAAGTTACTATTTCTAAGACATCTGTCAGAAAGAGAAATTGACATTCCAAGATGCTAATGAACTAGTCCATGTTCAATGTGGTAGCTATTTATTAGTCAGGAAAAAAAAAAGTAGATAAGGAATATAAGGTCAGAAAAACTTGAAAATGGGCAGAAAAAGGTTTTGTTTAACTGTATTTATTGCACTAACCCTTTAAATCCAAAACCAATTATAAACATTGTGATGCTCTCAATAATTTCCCACTGTGTGTGTAAATTTGAAATGGCAATTTCAATTTTTATTTCACCAAGACAAGGAAGAAAATGGAATTGAATACTAATTAGTATATGTGTGTCATACACCTGAAAGATTAGGGGAATACTGTGCTCATTATAAGTGAGTTTAAGCAAAGTACTCAAATGTTTCATTTGAAGTATGAATATAAACAAAAGAATTAAGTGACAAGGGAAATTAATAATTCTCAGACAGAAAACTGAGTACATGAGTAGACTTTCCAGAGCCTCTTAGATATGTTTTTCCTTTAAGAAAGGGATACACTTTTCTTTTAAACAAATAACTTAGAAAATAAGACTTTATTAAAGAATACCGTAACATAACATAATAACTTTGAACATAAACTCAGAATACTTATTAAATGACAATTGAGAGTTTTCAGCCTTTCTTCATTGTACACAATGCTTTTTCATTTAATATAAAAGCCTTTTTTATTTACTTATATTGCTTTTCTCTGAAAGTTCATTATCATCGTCAGACTAAAGTAGAATGATAACAATAAAAAAAGAATAATGAAAGATCCTCTTAAAAGTAAAAGAGGTATTTAATTATTCTACTTAAGAGCTAATAAGGTTATATTTAGTTGAAATTTCTCTAAGAGTCAACCAATGTCCTGTTCCATTGAGGTTATTTCTACCTATAATTACTGGGATAAAGAGAACTCAAAGTGAATTTGTACTTTGAAAGGCAGAATGATGCGTAAGTTAAGTAAGCAATGAAAGGGACGAAGTAAGTGAAAAGTCAGGACATGAAACCTTAATAAGGTGTTTCTCAGAGAAAGCAACTGCAAAAGTATGTTATCTATGGTTTATCGAAACATGGCAATGAGCAAAGTTCGCAAACATCATTTGCCAAACTGAAACCCTGACGCAATCTTGCGACATCATCTCACCACGTTCTGCAATTTCTGCTATGAATCTTAATTTCTATAGTTTTATTGTGGTTGCAATCCCCAAAATGAATTTCATAACAGTTCACTAGGGCGATTTAAAAAAATGGTCCCTGCAATGATTTTTAACAATTTTATTGTGAAGCATTTTTTGTTGTTCTACATCAATTTTAGACCTTAATTTTATATTCATTCCTCTGGGATCAAAATTGTATAGATATGCCATGTCCACTCTCTGGAATTCTCTTTGCACATGAAGCTACAGATTAGAAACATCAAGTGTAATTTAAGAAGCAATTTCTCCAAGTGCATGCAAAAACAAACTCATAAGACAAAACAATATCAGGTAGCCACATGGAGCCATATAGATAAAAGAAATGTATATAGGTAGGATATGTAAAAATTTGTAAGAAATTTGAACAAAGGAAATATCTGAAGGAGATTTTGGCCCAGTTCCTAAAGTAAGGAACTCCTGGTACTTGGCCATAAATCAATTTCTCATTCTATTAAATTCCTGTAAAGCAATTCCTGCACATTGCACCTAATAATGTCAAATCACGGATTTCTGCATTAAAAATTACCCCTGACTCAAAATATACAGTAAACAAAATAGCTCAACTACTTAAATCAGAATTCTGTAATAGCTCCCTGGAATAAGCCCCAAAACTTTGAGTATGGATGAATCTTTATACATACATAATGCACACACTTATTTAAACATGTATACAAGTCATGATTTTCTATATGGTGTTCCCCAGATTCTCACCTAGCATCTTTGATCACGCTGTTCCATAGACTTTTAGTCTCTATTAAAAGCCATTTTCTAAGGCCTACCTAAAAAGCTATTCTCCCATAAGGCTTTTTCATGATAATTAATTATGTTTTCCACTAAACCCATCGTAAACTGGGTTTTCCTTCTCTTTACCACACATCAGTGACTTGTTAGATGTTATTAACGTGCTCTTCCTAACAGGGGTATCATCTTTCACAGAAATCATGGTTTAATCGCCTTTTCTGTCCTCCTAATATGTAGTTTACTATCTCACTTCAGCTAAGTGGAAGTGTTGAACTGGATAAAATAGAAGTTTCTAGTATTACTGCTATCCATCCGTTTTAGGGAAATCACTATCTTAGTATATCATGTTTTTTTTTTCTCTTTGAAAAAAAAAAGCTGGCTAATGATAATAAACAAAACAGTATGAATTGAAACAATTATTGAAAGAAGGTGCTGAGGACATTTGAGGTATTCTCATAACCTACTGTATAATTTACATTCTTTGCGTGCATATGAAACCAATCCAGTGACAGAGAAAGAAAAGATGTAATTTTTATTTTCCTCAAGTGTCAAAAGTTGCTGCTAAATGTTAACACTAATGAACATATGGCATATGTAAAAACCTCCTTCTTTGATGTGTACCTTAAAAGAGTAATATTTACAGTCCAAGAATTTCAACATTTTTAACCCTCTTAACATACTTTTTCAGTCAATGTACATATATCCCACGGTTTCAGATTTTATACCCAATTTGGACTCAACAAAATCATTCTGTCCTTCGTGACCATGAAGAAAAGTCACCCTTTGGATTCTGACTTGTATTCTTTCTGAAATGATTCTGGTCATTCCTTGGTAGTCCCCTTGTCCCATCCCATGTGTTACCTGAATCCATGGCCATCTGTCATTTTCTGCAGCTGTCCATGCATTTATAAGCCCCTTCTTATTGAGACGTGCATAGTAGGGATACCATTTCTGGAGTCCAAAAAGAGCTCGGTGGGTAGAGGAAGCCGTGATTTGCTGATTTGATATTATTCCACCTTCAATTCCCAATGGGCCCGAGCATTCTGGGAACAAATGAGGGAAAAATGTGAATGTATCAGAAATAATTCACTCCTGAAATGCGGCTTTTAGATTTGATAGGAGATATCTTAAAAATAAACTTAATTTGTATCATCATCATGCCTTTTGAGCTCCACTTTCTTTGCAGATCTGTCATTGATCTCTACATGAAGAAAATAATTCTTTCTTCTGCGTTGAGGGTGGCACCTAATGGATACTGTCCTTCTGCATTATAATTGTGCATTATGCACTGTCATCCCTTGGCTGTTGATCATATCAACAAAAGTGTAATGCCCTTAGAGGGACTATCTCATATTTTATATTTTCAGAAATTAGCATACCTTTTAAATTTTAAGCCCTCAATAAATATCCTTGATCTATGATTTCTTGACTAGTCTATATCTGAGTTTTGTGTCAAAATCATTTTCATACTGACTTAGCATTTCTCATTACTATAAATTTTTTTAACTTAAATTTTTATAAACCTCATCAGGTATACTTCCAACAAAAAAGGCAATGTGTAAATCTGTCAACATTTGATAATAATAACTTGTAATGCTATAAGTAATAGAAAACATGTAGACAAATTATTTTAATAAAGTAAGGAGGTAAACTCTGACATTATACATAACTTATGTACACTGATAAGTAAATCAAGATAATAAAATATTTATATTTTAATATTTTAAATTCAAAATTTTGAACTATACAGATAGGTATTTTGCGCTTACATTTTAATTCTTTTTTAAAATTTTTCTTGACATTTGCAACTTGGACACTTATGAAAAATTCCTTAATAAAATTGTAAAATTCTAACATCAAGGCATAATATAATTCAAATGTGTTCTCAGATATCAAGTGCATTTAGATTTTAAAATTAGAAACGGAGGCAAATGCATCTAAAAAGTACATATATTTTTATATATATCTGAATGTCTTATTTCATAAAAGTTCACCACAAACTACATTTTTTTAAATTCAGTTTTGAAAATTCAGAATAAGAAACATGATAAAATGAAAATTAATACCTAGTTTTCTTAATTTCAGTTATAAATTTAATACTCAACTTTTTGTCAAATTAAATTTGTATAATATGACAATCTTGTTATAAAATATGGTATAGTAATTTGTCAGAATACCTAAAAATATGAAAGGAGCACACTGCATTTATTAATTATCAGTATATATAAGTCAACTTGGTCAGTGATTGTCACCAAGCATATTTTGGATTTTTTTTTAAGATTTTATTTATTTATTAATAAGAGAAACATACAGAGAGAGAGGCAGAGACACAGGCAGAGGGAGAAGCAGGCTCCATGCAGGAAGCCTGATGCGGACCCGATCCCGGGACTCCAGGATCACACCCTGGGCCAAAGGCAGGTGCTAAACCGCTGAGCCACCCAGGGATCCCCATATTTTGGATTTTAATTAATACTGAAGCCCAATATTTGTCAGCATTAAATGTTTACACTTAGATTGAGGATGGAAATATGAAAGAAAGAATTTTGCAGTTGGATTAAAATATTTTAAAAAGTTACAAAGATGTTTCTCATTGGTAATCATTCTTTTATTAAGCACAAACATGTTTCTCTTTTCTATTTCATCCTCAGAGAATAAGTAGTTCTAATCACATTAACTACTAATATTTCTCCAAGGCTTTAAAATCTTAAAACACTTTTTATAAAATGGATGGAATTATGTGGATAAGTAATCATCTTAATCAGACTTTATTAGTAAAGATGGCATTAGTACAGCAAAAATTGCATCTTTGTAATTGATTACTGATAAATTCACCTTTAGGAAGATGCACTATATTACTCTGAAGTCATTTAATTAAGAAACCATTCATTTTAAGAATTGCAGTATTAGGATAGGTAATAATCTGATTTTTACCTTTCAGAAAAAATTAACCTTAAAAAACTCAGATGTTGAGCCTCTGGATTCTTGTTTTGCTTTCCATTTAAACTTCAAGATCTTTACAGACTTCATAAAAGCACTGAGACTTTCATGATGATACTTTGATTTTAGACAACCACAGAAGGCTGGCTTTTTAAGAATATTGCCATTAAAGGAGTCTCAAGCATCCTTGTCCTTGATTTGTGCAATGTTTGGATGGGAAAATGCAGCAGGCAGAGACTATTTATTGTAGGCCAGTCAGTAGAGCAGCAGAGCCAGAGAGCCAGATTTAATTTAATTTAATTTAGTTTAATGCATTAATTAAACTACATGATAGGCTTAGAAAGAACTCTATACCATTTAGGTGTGTACTTCTAAAGACCTTATGCTGAACTGGACATTCTCAAATCTGCAACCATTTTAAAAGAGAGAAATTAGACCTCAAGCCACACTATTCAGTTAATCTACTCCATTGGTATGCTTAACCTACCAATCTCCACTTATTAGGTAACATGTCAGCAAACATAGCGGCCATGGACTGTTGCCTTATCGGATAAGTCAAATGCTAATGAACAATTAAAAAATATGTTTGTGTGTATACACATATACCTATATCTTTTTTACTTTGCCATACAACTCCCAATCTTTGTTATGCCCTTACTTACACATTCATTCAAACAAAACATAATTCAAAAAATATAAAGTAACATGTTGTATTTTTATAGGGCTTCACAGCTTACAAAGTATTTTTATATGAGCTATCTTATTTCTGTGATGCCAAATATATTAGTATTTCTTTTCTCAGTATTCAATTCCACATTTTTTAAAAAATAAGGTTTTACAACATTCACTCACATACTCTATGTTGCCAATCAGTAAAGCCTACCAGGGGAAACATGATTATGTGTGGGGTTTTTGAATGAAGCATGCATCTGTGAAGTATCAGCTTACTTCCTTACTGTCTAGTAGGCCTCAGTTTTTCTTATTCTAAATATTGGGGTTGTATTTGCAATGACATGAATGGAGCTAGAGTGTATTATGCTAAGTGAGATATGTCAGTCAGAGAAAGACAAATATCATATGGTTTTACTCATATGTGGAGCTTAAGAAACAAAACAGATGAACACATTGGAAGTGAAAGAGAGAGAGAGAGAGAGATTGAGGTAAGCAAACCATAAGAGACTCTTAACAATAGAAAACAAACTAAGGGTTGATGGAAGTAGGTGGGTGGAGGGGTGGGTTAAAATGGGTGATGGGCATTCAGGAGGGCTCTTGTTATGGTGAGCACTGGCTGTTGTATGTAAGTGATGAATCACAGAATTCTACTCCTGAAACCAATAGTGCTGTGTATGTTAACTAACTAGAATTTACATTAAAATTTGAAAAAAAAAATAGTGATTATGATGACACCCTAATTCACCAGCTGAGGTAATATGAGGTAAAAATTGTTTTTCCTCTGTAACTATAAATTAAAAAAAAAAAAAAAAAGAATGAGCTTGGTTCTGTACAGTCACTTGCATGTTTCTTTTTAGAGCATCCTATTGAGGTGTTCCTGGACTTTGAGCTCCTCTGGAGTAGTCTCTGGGTCTTACACAGCGCTGCACCCTTAGGTGCTCATGGTGGTTTGCACACAGGAAGAGTTTAAATAATATATGAAACATGTTGGTATCGGGGGCTATTTTTTTCTGAACAGTAAACTAATACGCAATTCCAAAGCTTATACTTTATTTCACACTGAAAGCTGTCACCACAGCAGCTCTTCTTCACTAATCATTTGGATCACAATCAAATGGTTGTCATCATAATAAAAAGTTCAAAATCCAATTTCCTTTTGCCTGTGCTATCCACTTCCCCAACGTCCTATTAAATTCCACAGTTATAAAAACCAATGAAGGAGCTGCAATTCAGAATGCAAATGATTATACACCTAAGAGTAAGTGACCTTAAGCAGAGAACAATAAGATGCTTAAAAGAAAGATAATATGGAGATATATGCTGTCATCACTATTAACAAATAGGGTTCAGACATGGAATAATAACTGATGAACATCATATTAGATGAGCATTCTGGGGCATGTGGGTGACTCAGCGGTTGAGTCGCC
Source organism: Canis lupus dingo (assembly GCF_003254725.2). Lineage (NCBI taxonomy): Eukaryota > Metazoa > Chordata > Mammalia > Carnivora > Canidae > Canis > Canis lupus. The sequence continues at coordinate 23,588,794 of NC_064245.1, read as the reverse complement.
TGCCTTTGGCTCAGGTCGTGACCCTGGGGTCCTGGATCAAGTCCTGTATGGACTCCCTGCAAGGAGCCTGCTTCTCCCTCTGCTTATGTCTCTAGCACTCTCTGTGTCTCTCACGAATAAATAAATAAAATCTTAAAAAAAAAAAGATGAGTATTCTGAAGATTGAAAAGAGCATCTACATGTACTTTCTCAAATCATCAAAATATGATTGAAGAAAAAAAGGGTAACTAACCATGCTTATTTCACCAATGTGGAAACTGGTGAGAAGGGAAGTTAAACTGGTGAAAGATGAGTGCAGGATTGAAGCCAATTCTCCATTTCACAAATAAAATAATATCAATTGATAGAGTGAAGAGCTCAGTAATTCTTCAAAAACTGACCTGGATTTTTTTCTTCTGCTGTAATTTTATATGGGGGTTGTGTACTCATACCAGGAGAGAGAATAAGAAATTAACATGAGGGAAACATGTAGAATGTCACTAGTGGCATTCAGGATATACTAGAGCTTTCCCAAAGGGGGACATATTAAAACAATGGGTGACAGTTGATGGCAGTGAGTCAGAGAAGTAAACACTGAGGTGTTGTGGTGGTCTGTGTCACATAAGGTGTTAAAAAAATGAACTTGCTATCATTACTGGCCTATATACTGCTTATCTAATAGGGATAGGCTAATTCAGCTCCAACGAATTGACCTCTCACTATGTGCCCATCCATCCATCAGTCTTCCACTTAATTTGGATTTGAAAAATGCATAGTTATTAAAGACTTACTATATACTAGGTACTTTCCTAGGCAGTGGCAATACAAGGATGAACAAGGCAGAAAAGGCCTCAAGGCCTCAGCCCTCAGAGAGTTCAGGTTCATTAGTGGGGAGAAAACCTGTAAACAAACACCTGAATAAACAAGAAATAGCATAGAGCTGTAAGTAACGAAAAGAAAAAAAGATGGATGAAACAAGTGAAAGTGTGTCAGGTGATCAGAGAGGGCCTTTTTGAGAGGTGACACTAAATCTAATCTCTGGAGGAGTGAGAAGCAGGAGCTGGGGTATTGTGCTAAGTTCACCGCACTGGTTTCCTCAAGGAGTTTTCAGGCCAGTGGGAGAGGCACACACCGAAAAAAAAAATTTTAATAATATGGCAGATGCTGTGAGGGTGGATGCACAGAAATCAGTGGGACAAAGGAAGAAGGAATCATAAACCAGCCTGAGGCTCAGGGAAGGATTTTCAGGAAAAGAGTTGGGGCTAGTGTAGTGAAGAAGGGAAGACATAGAGACAGGAAACAGCCTGCCATGGTTAGAGAAATAGAGGCAGTACCCCTAGACCAAGGCTGTTGGGGCAGGGATGGCCAAGGGATGAAGTGAAGAAATAGAGAGACCCTAGATTATTTTGCTGAAGAGCTTGCTGAGAGAACTTGCTGGGAGTTTCTGAAGGATTCCAACTATGGTCATATTTTCATTTAATATCCATCATTCCTGCTGTACCATAGAGGGTAGATTTAAAAGGGGAAAAATTACGGCCAAATAGCAAGCTACTACAATAGTGTAGGTGCAAAATGATGCAGGTCTGAAAGGGGGATGAAAAAGAGGAAAAGTTCAAAGAATATTTACAAGGTAAAGCTGTGCAGAGCTAGTAATAATTAAATGTAGGGTAGAGCGGGGAAATCCAGTATCTTCAAAGATGCCGGACATTATAGCTAGTGCACACTTTAGTTGGGACTGCCCATGTCTCGCAAATAACACTGTTAAATCAAATCCCTCCCTTAAAATTTTATCAAATGTTATTCTTGCTGCTGGACTGAACCTGGGAGGACCTGCTTTCGTCCCACCTACTGTTGCCATGCAGAACCCAGTGGGCTCCCCCCAGGTCAATCAGGCTGCAGGGGCAGGATTAAAAAGCGAAAACCTGCTTCTATGCTCAAGCCATACCCAGAGCTTCCCTGCCCCACAGCTCATTCACATGTATTGTGTATATACATCTGCTGTCCCACAAAACAGGGAGCCCTTTTGGAGGTAGGGATTCTATCCCTCATGGTATCTAGCAGTAAGCCTGGATCTTAGCAGACACTTAATAAATATCTGCAGAAGGAGCTAAGCTTTAAAATATAAACACGAAAGATAAACAGCAAAAATTACAGGCAATATTGTTAACATTTTATTTGTGCAATCCAATTTGAAATTAAAAATAACTTCACCTATTCTCTCAAGAGTACACAGAAAGAGAGGCCTCCTTTAGAAATTATTTTTATGCTGAGTGAAGAAGAACACTTCCTTACTAATGAAAAAAGCTGCACTGACAGTCAAGTGAGTTACTTCATTTTCAACTAATTGCCGCACAGCAACCAGGTATTTCTAAAACTGGTCCACCGTTATCCATAAATTGGGCCCAGTGGCAATTTGATTAGTGCCAATTATGGTAGCAGAATGCGGTAGTCTACATCTCCTGGTTGCTAGATCTATGGTCATGCATCTTTAGTATTGTGCTTACTTTTGTCAGGTTTAACAATAATCCTAAATTAACGAGTCCAATCAACATCGATTACCAGAGGCTTTTTGGCATCATTTACACAGTCAGTTAAAATAATCGCTTTGCCTGAATTGCCTGAGTGGCCTGCAAATGCCTTCTGACCTGAGCCCTGCTGTTCAGACTAACTGAGCAAGTGAGTAAATGTCACCAGGCAGGTTGAGCAAGAACAGCTGGGCCAGCTCGGGCCAGGCCTCCGGTGCCCTCCCCAGAGCAACTTCCCTGCCTTTGCCAAGTCGGTGTGAATAAAATAGTCTCAAAGTGAAGTCCTTCTCACTCTGCAAACTCATTCTCTGGAGTGTGGCAAAGAATGGCGTCTGCATTTTATTGATCTTGCAGCTGACAAGTAAGCAGTGTCTCAAGATGTCTCACATCTTGTTCCTGAGTGTGCTGATTAAGCCTTTCAAATAAGGGAGATGCACGGCTGAATCCGTAACAGGAATGCACTGCTTTCATTTGCACTATCTCAATATCCAGACATCTTCAGAATGAAAAGGATCTCAAATTAAAGCCATGTTAGAAACAAATCTCCTTTAAACATCTCCAGTCCTCTCTCAGAGCATCTCATCTTTTCACAGGAGTGTGAGTTGTCTGCTGTGCTTAGCATAGCACGATAATTGTGCTGAACACAAGCCCCAGCGAATAGATTACTGATGACCTCCAATTTTGCAGAAATTAATGCTGATTCAAGCATTAACCTCCTTCTGTGCCCCCTGGACCACAGCCTTTCCTTTATTCCTAGTGTTTCTTTTATTTTAGAGCTGTCTTGAGACCTTGTTGAGGGACAGGTCAAGGCCACTATTCCTCCCACTGTGGCCTGAGGGTTAAAAGGAGCTCTGAAGATTTTTTTTTTCCTGGTAGGACTTCTTACCTAATCCTCCCCCCCCCCCCCCCCCACACACACACACATTTGCTGTGATTTCTCTCAGGTGATCATTTTTTTCTGATGTTGAGGAGCGGTCTCAGAAGGCAAGAGAGGAAATGAAGACAGGCAGTAGAAGAATGATTGATGTCAGGGGTAGGGCTTGGATGCACTGGTTTGGCTGTAGGCAACAGGGGAGCTGGCAAAGGAGCTCCCTGGACACAGCATGAGAATGTGAATAAGCACAACACAGCCTTCCCTCCACTCAGCCATCTACAGATTCCCATGAGTACCCTCTCCTGACCCCAGGTGTCGGCCTCTGCTCATGCCACTGTGAGTAACCAGCTTAAAAGACCTTAGAGTAGAAATTCCATTTGGTGATGTTTGATTTGGTGATGTTTATTTCTCTCCACACCTAAACTCTGCTTCTATGTGTAAAGGTGTAAACTTCACATGTGACTACAGTAACCTTGATTACAAAAACTAGGAATTAAAAAATCATAAAAATAGTTTCCAAAAATTTTTACGGTTATTTGGATGGCACATAAAATGTTTGCGCACGTTAGAGAAAAGGTCATTTCTTTGCATCGCAATCGTAAAGATGATTCTGTGATATGTGACCACTGAAGAATTTTCCCCCTTCTATGGGAACTGCATTCCATTATTTTCCATGTTGGAAAGCACAGAGATTTCCAGGTAAAATGATAAGCAGTAACCATCTGTTCATATTTTTTCCTCTTAGATAATACACATCTTAAAGGTAGAAGCCATGCCTTTTGTTTTATTCATGTTTCCAAAGCACCTAGCACAGTGCCTAACAAATTGGCCGTTCTCAGTTGTCATGGGTTGAATTAAAGTAAAACAAATCATTGCCTTTTGGAATTACCTCTCTTCCTTTCTTGAAATTGAATTAATTTTCTGAATGTAGATATTATCACTCTAAAGATTCAACACATAAGGGGTGGGTGTTAAAATCAGTGAGGTTTTCTTGGTATGCTGGGATGCTTGAAAATATATAAGAACCAGCTTTTAAAAGTAGAGGAAATACCATGTTTGAAATAAAAAACTGGCATTCGTAAAGTTACAAATGCAATTATCAGTCATCTAGCTATTTCCTTGCAAAATGTGGTTATGCTTTTCTCCACGCTGTGTTATCTCAAGTCAATTATGATATATTATCTGCTTAAATTAATTGTTTTGAATTGAGGAAAAATTAAAACCATGAATAAGCTAAACTATAATAGGAATGTCAATTTTTGAGAATATTGATGCAGGATGATGGTGTTACTTAAATGGTAGGGCCTACAGATGTTAATACTCAAAGGCCAAAATTCTTATTGAGATAGTTCACAAAAGTCAACAAAATCTAAGAAGATTATCATCCTACTGCAGTAAACAATGCTGCTATAGCAAGTAGAAGAATGTGTTTTAAGTTTGCTTAAGACGCATTCTTTCAAATGAGAAAAACATATGGGCTTTTCAACTGCTGAATGCACTTTTGCAGCCAGGCAAGATTTCAGTAACTCGTTCTCAGGCTTTCACTTAAACTGCACAATTCATCTTCTACCAACTACAAAGATAACAACATGGTTTGATGAAACATTTGTCTGTAGAGTCAAAAGCCTGCAATTCAAAAACCTGCAGATGTATACCTATTCTTGCCTTCTGACAAAACATACACCTGCACAGGAAAGAGCTAAAAAGGGGTATAAATGCCAAGGTAAAATGCTAAAGGTAGGGTTCCGTTGCTTCAAGAAACTTGAGTTGAATACCAAATGTAAATATTCAAACACTGCTATGCAGAAGACATATCCTTATGCTTTTAAGTTATTTACCTCTTTTAAGATTTTCTTGGTGAATGTGTATCAGGATAAATGCCGCAAGGCACTGCCTCAGATGTTTTGTTACAAAGCAATATTCTTGGCATGTCAACCACTGATGTTTATTTGAGAGATAAATCATAGTCCCAAATCCAATTATCAGCTCTCTAGCCATTTTTTCCATGCAATGTGGTTATGCTTTTTTTTTCATGCTGGATGCCATCTGAAGTCACGTAGGAAGTCTCATTGTTGCATAGGTCAAAAGAAATCCAAGAGTTTAAATGGGAAGCCATTGCAGATGGCAAGATATGTCATAATGAGCCCCCCTAATGCTAGAACACTTTGGAAAGTAGTTGGAACAGAGGATAGAGAGCAAAGCAGAACCAAGAAAGTGTGTAGTCGGTGATTTGTTTATTTGAATTCTAAGATTTGTGCATTATGCATTCACTTCTAAAACTACAAAGGAATGCTTGTCATATAGAAAATAAATATATAATACCCAAAGAGTCAGAGAGGTATTGGAGCTGGGAAAGGAAACTAAAAATTACAGTAGAAAGCAAAGACAGAAGATGAATTCTTGATATACACATTTACTAATTAACTGTTCCTAGAGAATAAAGTATCACAAAGGCTTTGGTGTAGTGTTTGCAATTGCTCAGAAGTTCTGAAAGGGAAAATTCAACATAGAATTTTATACAGAGCAAATGTAAAGCTATTAAAACAAAGGATGCTTTATGACTTTTATAGTAAGAACATTCTAGGATAATTTAATAGAGCAACAATTTTATGACAAACCTGTAAAAACTAAGTCAGCTTTTCACATATTATCTCTTATTCAATAGAGATTTATACTAGATCTGTTTTATAATGTAATGAATATGGGTCAGCCTATTAAAATAGCAAATTTAATATTTGCTTCTTTTAAAATTTATTATATGTAATAATAAAGTTGGCCCTGATGTTATGCAGTGTTCAGGTTAAATGCTCATTTTTGCTAGTGATATTTGTAGAAAAAAACAACTTCTAAACTTTGTATCAGAGCTACCTCATAATGCATACATATATTTCAAAGAAGCAGAGGCATTTAAAAATCTTAAGTCTGAATTTAAATCTTCAGCTGCTGAAATGAGTACAGAATATTAGCTGTGTTGAACAAAATATCCATAATGAGATAAATTGCTATTTTCTGATGTGTTCCTACAGAATACATTATTGTTATGTAGTTCAGACTAGTGATTAAATATATAAATATGTTCCCTATAAACTACGTTAAAATAAATGACAAACCTAAGGTTTTAAACTACAAATAACCCTATGACTGCCCATTAGGAAGTTGTACTTTTGAAAAATTCATCAAAACTACACTTTCATGCTTCTCCGTAAGCTTTTAATTAAAAGAGAATTTATTGTTTCTCTAAGTTTGAAATTATGTAGAAGACTAGGTTCTCCAAAAGCTTCCATCTTATCATATCGCATAGCTCACCACCCTAGTATATATAAAATTAACTAGGAATCATATAAGGGCCATCAAATTGCACATATAAAATACTGCCAAGTCATTACTATCATTTCTAAAAAGCCTGTACAAATAAGAAAAATACTAACCTGCTTTTCTGAGAAATCCTTCACTTTCATTATATACTTCAAAGTTAGGAAAAACAGTTATTTTGTAACTTAATAGTCTTTGGGATACAGCAGGATATAATTACTATTTTTAATATGTAAGAATGATAAATTGTATTAAAATAGCGATATATATAGTTCACCTCTCATTAGCAAGAAAATATTTCATTAGTTGAATGGTATTCTTTAATTACCCAAATTCTCTTTAGCTACAGAAAAGAGAAATGACTATGTGAATCACAAATTGCTCAGGTAGGGGGTTATCACAATATATTCATACTTTCAAAAGTTATCCGCTCAGGTAAAACTACAAAGATTAAGAAGGAAATAGAAACACCTGCTTTATATTAATAGATTTAAATCTTATGAAAATAAATTTCATAAGATCATACAATTTACTAATTTATCTGGGATATAATTGAGGTAACAATTCAGTGTAATATGCTGGTGACTTGTGATGTATGGAGAATGACTTAGCAGTTCATCAAGACTGTTGTTTGTAGCAATTTTGGTTATGGGTATGAAGGAAAATGCAGTTCCAAATATCTCTCTCTATATTTTTTAGGATTTTATTTATTTATTCATGAGAGGCACTGAGAGGCAGAGACATAGGCAGAGGGAGAAGCAGGCTCCCCATGGGGAGCCTGATGCAGGACTCAATCCCAGGACCCTGGGATCATGACCTGACCCAAAGGCAGAAGCTCAACCACTGAGCCACCCAGGTGCCCCCAGATACCTATATTTTAACAAATGCGGATGATATTGATATACAGCAAAATATGAAAATTGTGAGTTAATTGTATTACAAGGACAAAAACACCTTAGGTTTGTTCCATAAATTGGAAACAATATAGGGTAAGCACATAGTCAACTACACGGCAGTCAATACGCCCTTAGAGAATGGTAGCTCCTGAGTTGTTGTCGTTATTTTATTGTTATAAAGCAAGAGTCACGAGTCATGGATGGGGGGAAATTGACTTCCCCTGTGACTACCAGGAGACCCAAGGTTTCGACATATGTTACTGGTACAGCCAGGTTTTATATGCATATACTTCTTATTCAAGAAAGAATAGAAAAGTAGAACATCTACTCCCATTTCCCATGCAAAATGTTCCTTAATAAAAATTAAAATACATACATGAGCACAATTATTAATCATGAGCAGTTACTGAAAATGATTCAAAATGCCATGTCACTTGGCGTCTCCTTAATATCATATTCATCATCAGATATTTCTGTCATCGAAGCATTCAAATTGTCAGATAAATCTCCGCCTGGGGGAAATATAAACTATAGCTTCTTTAATGAATGAAAACTAAGTGATTCCCCACAGTATATTGCCAGACTCACTGGAAATAAAAATAACTAATTAAATAATCTCTTTTTTAAAATAGGTCTGTGTCTGGCAGGCACTTTTCTTCATTGTGGCACAAAATGGGGATCTCCTATGGAAAAATCTCATATTAACACTTTGATAAACCAGATTACAACTCTGAAAAGCGCCTCAATAATCAAGTTTCTTGCCCAATTTAATATCCGAGTAATCCTATCTTTAGGTTAAATGGAGATGGAGTTTTAGCTGGTGGCAATTTTGTTTCGGTAATCAAAGAAATCTCATTTCCTCAACTCCATAACTGAGAGTAAAGTAACAAACCATTTCCCCCCAAATTGAATAATACCCAGTTCCCATATCTTCAGCATAACCTTTTCTGTTTCATCATGACTTATTTTTCCAATCAACGTGAAAAGGAAGTTAATATTCATTGTTTTGGATTTTCAAGGACATAAAGGGGATGTATTAGGGAAAAAAAATCATGAAATGCCCTTAGCGCCTAGCTAACTCTTTTCATGATCTGATTTTGGGATATAAGAAAACCAGGTATGAATACTGGTTTCTTATTAAGTGTCATATAAAAAAGTAAAATGAAGAGACAGTTTCAGAAAAAATAAAGAAATGTATGATAAACTCAGGAAATACACATCTTTGCACAAGGGTTGTCAAAGGCACATGATAAAAAAAAAAACAAAAACTTCAGATAATGTCATAAAACATTTTGGCTTATTTGTTCCGTATGAAGAAGGGCAGCTTACATTTAGGCACAGAAGTCAGCAGGTTTGCAAATATACACTCAAATTCTCTGAAGAACTGAGTTATTTCTTTTTCTTTTGCAGTTTTCCTTTTCCTCAAATCATCACCCTCAGTAGTGTCTAATGCTTGGCTCACCACTGGTTGAAAAGGGTATAGAAGGAAGCTTGATAAAACACTACTTCTTTAACTCATCTTTATTATAATGGTTGTTAATAACAGCTGAACTCGGTTTCTGTTTTTTTTTTCTCTCTCCTCGATCACAGATCACACAGATGTCACTGCATAGAATCATCTAAGAAATGCTACATTTTTCTTTCTCATTACTATTACTGATTCATGCCTAGAAATTCCACTTTCAGGGACAAGCATTAATAAGAATTCTTGACTCTTCTAATGTTTTTTTTTTTTTTTTTTTTTCTTGGAGATAGCCAAATAACCTCTTGACTGGAAGAGGGAGGTTTTTTTTCTCTACTGAAAATAGATCAGTAGAATTAGAAAACAAAGATAATTTGACCACATGAAACTAGGGGATAATTTACTTACACATAGCCCTTTGTCATAAAGAAATGTCATGATCGTGATCCTTTAGAAGCTTGATTTCACTCTCTGAAAGTGGTGAAGGGCTAAATATAATAAGCACTAAGTTGAAAAATATGAAAAATGTATCAGAAGAAGAATAATGGTAATAATAATCAACTGTATTCCTCAGAGGTCTGAATTTTAGCAGAGAGACAGCTAGTGAGTCCTCACTCAGGATGTACCGAGTGACAGAGAAAGCGGAGATGGGACTGCTTTCTCATGAGTACATCAAGCTGTCTTAATAACTTAGAATGACATTGTGCTGGAGTCTAGAGTACGCTTAGATTAGAAGGATGGCATTACCCCAGTCATTACACCCTGCACGCTGAGAGGCCCTTGAGGGTCTGGATCTAACCCTCCAACTTCCTTGCTTCATTATCATCTGTCTTAAGATTGCAGAGTGAGAACTGCAAACACTAGCAGGTGTTTCAGAAGTTTCTGTCTGCTTTATATTTTGTGATAAACTTTATTTGTGATTAGTGGTAAGTTTTATTTATTGATTTTTATATATATATATATATATATATTTTTATTGGTGTTCAATTTACTAACATACAGAATAACCCCCAGTGCCCGTCACCCATTCACTCCCACCCCCCGCCCTCCTCCCCTTCTACCATCCCTAGTTCGTTTCCCAGAGTTAGCAGTCTTTACGTTCTGTCTCCCTTTCTGATATTTCCCACACATTTCTTCCCCCTTCCCTTATATTCCCTTACACTATTATTTATATTCCCCAAAGGAATGAGAACATATAATGTTTGTCCTTCTCCGACTGGCTTACTTCACTCAGCATAATACCCTCCAGTTCCATCCACGTTGAAGCAAATGGTGGGTATTTGTCATTTCTAATAGCTGAGTAATATTCCATTGTATACATAAACCACATCTTCTTTATCCATTCATCTTTCGTTGGACACCGAGGCTCCTTCCACAGTTTGGCTATCGTGGCCATTGCTGCTATAAACATCGGGGTGCAGGTGTCCCAGCGTTTCACTGCATCTGTATCTTTGGGGTAAATCCCCAGCAGTGCAATTGCTGGGTCGTAGGGCAGGTCTATTTTTAACTGTTTGAGGAACCTCCACACAGTTTTCCAGAGTGGCTGCACCAGTTCACATTCCCACCAACAGTGTAAGAGGGTTCCCTTTTCTCCACATCCTCTCCAACATTTGTTGTTTCCTGCCTTGTTAATTTTCCCCATTCTCACTGGTGTGAGGTGGTATCTCATTGTGGTTTTGATTTGTATTTCCCTGATGGCAAGTGATGCAGAGCATTTTCTCATGTGCATGTTGGCCATGTCTATGTCTTCCTCTGTGAGATTTCTGTTCATGTCTTTTGCCCATTTCATGATTGGATTGTTTGTTTCTTTGAGTTTAATAAGTTCTTTATAGATCTTGGAAACTAGCCCTTTATCTGATATGTCATTTGCAAATATCTTCTCCCATTCTGTAGGTTGTCTTTGAGTTTTGTTGACTGTATCCTTTGCTGTGCAAAAACTTCTTATCTTGATGAAGTCCCAATAGTTCATTTTTGCTTTTGTTTCTTTTGCCTTCGTGGATGTATCTTGCAAGAAGTTACTATGGCCAAGTTCAAAAAGGGTGTTGCCTGTGTTCTTCTCTAGGATTTTGATGGAATCTTGTCTCACATTTAGATCTTTCATCCATTTTGAGTTTATCTTTGTGTATGGTGAAAGAGAGTGGTCTAGTTTCATTCTTCTGCATGTGGATGTCCAATTTTCCCAGCACCATTTATTGAAGAGACTGTCTTTCTTCCAATGGATAGTCTTTCCTCCTTTATCGAATATTAGTTGCCCATAAAGCATACTAAATGCTATAGCTTTCCCCTATCATCCCAAATCCCTACAGTCCCCTAAAAATACAAAATTAAAGAAAAAAATCTAGAACCTTCCTGGAAGATTTTAAAAGGTGCCTCTTTGGATCAGAAGCTATAATGAATAAGTGAAAGATGAAAAACAAAGTCAAGTGAAGAAGAGGAATATGGTCAAAATGCATAGGGAAAAGTTTTTTAAAAAGAGTTCTTCATACCCTGTGTAGGTGCGGTAGTCAGAAAGGCATCAACAGTAATGGATAGCCCCTAGCCCCACAGGGCAGGCAGTGACCTTCAGGAGGAAGCAGTGTCCAGGCTGTATGGACCAGTGTGCTCTAGATATGGAACTGCCATTCCAGGTGCTACTGAGTACTCAGAAGAGGATGTTAACCCTTAAATGCATTTATTAAGAAAGCAAGATTTAAGATAAACTTTCAACCTAGTAGCAAAGAAAAAAAAAGAAAGAGAAAAACCAAATAGAATAGTTTGAAAAGTTTAAAAAGACCAATGAAATGACGTAAACTCTGGCAAAATTTGCTAATATTTAGTTTGAATTTCTGTTTCCAAGTACATAAATGAGCTTGGCCTCACTTTGCATTTTCAGTCCTGTGATTGCATTTAGTGCTAAGATTATAGGATGAACTGGGTAGTTTTCCCTCTTTTCTAATTTTGTTTTTATATATTTGGTATAATACAAAGATTATCTATTTCTTGATGGCTTGCTAAAAACTTGCAAAACTACGTATGTATAGAGCCTCTTGTGCCATGCGTGGTCAAAGACTATTCTGAATAGAAGTTTAATTTTCTTAATTGTTAAATTTTGTATTTCTATTTGGGTCAATTTCATGAAGTGCATTTTAAGTAAACTTGTCCATTTCACCTAATTTCTCAAAATCATTAGTATAAAGTTATTGATATATTAGCTCATGATTTATTAATTCCCTATCAAATCTGTATTATGTATCATTTCTAATATCATTGTGACTTCTTTTTCTTCTTGATAAGTCCTACTGGAAAGTTTGTCTTACTTATTAGTATTTTCAAAATCTAATTTTTTTATTTATTTTTTTTCTTTACACTTATTATTTCCTAGTTTTACAATCTTTAGGTGTAATGTTTTCTTTTGTAACTGAGTTGAACACTTACCTAATTTGTTTCCAATAATTTGTTTTTTAAATAAATTTCTCTTTACCTTAAAAAAAAAAAAAAGAAGTTTCTGTCTGGACACTGCTTCAAAACAACACAAACTGATATTTTAAAATCCAACTGTAAATAAGTGTTTAAATGTTATTCATTATAATAGTTATTAAATACTGTGGCTAATTTCATTGCTTAAGCAATTCTCATAACTGCCTTTTCTTTTCTAATTCAGAGTACTGCCAAAGCTCAGGATCTCGTTGCCCGTAGGCTGCCTTCTACTTGACTGAGTTCCCCTCACTGATCCTACACATAGAATTCTAAATAAACTTTCTAAAAATCTGACCATTTCACTCTTCTGATTATATTCTCTTTCAATGGATCTACTTTGCTCAAAAAATAAAAGTCTTCCTCCTGGCTGCTTGAGATGTATCTTAGACTTGAATTTTACTTAGATGGCAGCATGTGAAAGATTTTTGCAGCTCACGTCCCTGTCATTTTCTTCCCTGTTCTATCCTTCCCTCAAGCTGAATTAATGGTGCCAATTCAAGGTTCCAAAAAGAAACGGTAAGCACACTATCACAGATAGAACTATACATATATTTATATTTTTCATGCATTTATGGATTGATTGATCTTTCTTCCATATTATATTGGAAATTCTTCCAAGACAAGGGTTATTGGGTCCAGTCTGCTGGACTGTGTATCTCCTGCACCTTCTGTAGGTGGTAACAAGTGCTTAAAAACATGTTTGATTACTTCATCTGAGGCTCATGATTACTGAACATCTCTCTCTAGAGTGAGTCTCTATCCAGCAATGCAAGCACTTGTTGCATTTTACTATAACTTGAAGCTCACTTTACCTGTTTTTCCACCTCCAATATTATTCTCTCTAACAACTAAAAGGAGTAATATTTAAACACTGCAATTCCCTCTAGAATAACAGTCCATTCTTTTCTGTTCCCCTTCCAAAAGCATAGATCTTTCTTTTCTCTCACAGACTTTACTGAAGAATAAAAATGAACCCTAAAAAAATGAACCTTGCACCTATGTATTGCAAAGAAAAATATGTCAGGCATTGCAGCCTCAAAATAACCCAATGAATAATAATTTTTCTCTCAATTTTAATTGAGGTACTGAGGCTCTGAGAGGTGAAGTAACTCCCCTAAAGTCAAGGAGCCAGGATTTGGCCTCAGATACATCTATTACCAAAGGGTCACAATAAACACTGTGATACAGGGTGCTGGGCCATTCTGTTTGCTACATATGGCTTAAGCAGTGTGGAACAGTGATGAAAAATGATGAGTGGGGCACTTGGCCATCATGTTTCTAACAATATACAGTAGTGATCTAACTCACTCTGTGTTCTTCATCATTGTTTCTGTCATGACTCGTCGACTGAAGGTTCATTCAACGTTCAACAATATATGTTGAGCTTCTTTGTGGAAGGCCGAGGCATTGTATTTCATGCATTAGTCTTTTAAAGTTTGAAGTGATTATACAGCTAAGAGTAGCTTAGTAGAAACTAATTTAAAGTTACCATCATTCTAAAACTTTATTCACAGAAACGGATTATGGCAAACTGCCTACCTCAGGGACTTCTACAGCTTTATTTTTCCTCTCTCTCTCTCTCGCTATTTATTTTCTTGCTGCAATATAAGAATGGCTTTTATATTTTCACTTATAAGCAAGCCAATTATAGCATAGGGCATTCTTCTCCACTTAACAAATGCCTCAGGATAAACTGTGGAAGCAATTGTTTTCAATGTTGACATCTTCAAACATGAAATTAGCATCTGGGTAAGTATCCTAGTCTAACTTAGGATACAAAGATAAATGTTTATATATAATTTCCAAAATCTTTATCATTATCAAGAACATTGTGTCCTAACTCAGTATTATTTTTGAAGTTGATACTAACTTTTGTTCCCAAAAGCTTTGTATTTTAGGTACATGATAATCCTTAGGACAAATACGCAAACACTGATTAAAAATTCATATGCTCATAAACTTGAACTTCCCCAGTACTTCCTCCTTTCTGTCATATTCCCTTTAATGTAGACCCATGATTCATCATCTGTGCTAACAAATTAAAAAGTAAACATGAGGAAGATATATTAATCAATTATATTTACTCCACACACCTTGCAATCACTTTAAAATTCAGTTTTAACTCCCGTTTCTAGTAAGCGTGACTAATTAATAACATTAGTTACTAACTGAAACATGATTTTTTTCAGGTTTTAACTTTTATCAATACCCTCTGATTAAGATGGAATGCTGAAAAAAAATTCATTTCAACCAGTAATAAAAGCAGCCTTGTAGACAATTTCCTTGGCTAGCCAGTTCCTAGAATTTCAAGAACTGTATATATGATTATATTCTTGGGAACAGAGGAGCTGTGACTAGAATGCAAAATAGTAATTCCATTTTACTTACAGGCTATTAAAAAGTGTAAGACCAATCCCAGAAGTTTTCTTTTTTTTTTTTTCCTAGAAGTTTTCTGATATTTTTTGTTTTTAAAACTCAGTTTAAATCTGTATTAAATGTATCTAGTGGTCTGGTCATTATATTTAAATAAGTGATAATTTGCTTCCTATTTTTTTGTTAATCAAAACAGTGAAGGCATCTATGTGTCTCTCCCTCAAATTCTTTTTTTTCCTCCCTCAAATTCTTATTAAAAATTCAAAGAAGGAAAAAAAACTCAAAGAAGGGGTGCATGACTGGCTCAGTGGGAGGAGCATGTGACTCTTGATCTCAGAGTCCTGAGTTTGAGCCCCGTGTTGGGTGTAGAGATTACTTAAAAAAAAAAAATAAAATAAAACAAACAGACAAAAAAACTCAAAGAAATCTTAGCCACTCAACTTCTCAGGTTTGTCAAATGCCAGATTTATCCATACAGGTATTTCGGGAACAAGGAAAGGAAATACATTGAGGAAATAGCATCTATTCTTAAAATTCTTGAGATCTAAAAAGGGATTTGACTAACTAGGCACATGGAAGACACAGGTCAGAAAGAGTACAGTAACAATATATAAATATTATATGTGTAACTTTTGGGAGTATGCCACCTGTGGGATTTAAATGGACTTGATTTCAGAAGGAAAATAAATTAAAACATTTTTTTTTATTATCCAAGTGTTCTTTTATCTATTTATCTATATTACTTTTATAATCAGATAAAATGTGTAAGAAACATCGAAGGTCATTCAAACAAGTGAAATGGCAAGTTTTCTAAGTGGACGGTATCACTTATTGCTAAGCACATAGAGATACTCACTAGGAACAACTTGAAAAATAATTGTGCCTAGAAAAAGGTAATTGAACAAGTATTTTCTAACTAAGGTAGATTGTGTGTGTGTGTGTGTGTGTGTGTGTGTGAGAGAGAGAGAGAGAGAGAGAGAGAAACACTGTATAATGATCTTACTGATTTGAAGTTTTTCTAAACACATCTCCACATTTGGGTAGGGTAATCTGTGGGCAGATACATTGGCTTCTACACATTTGGCCTTACATAAATAATGGTAAAGTTCTATTCGCTATGGGAAATGCAATTGGGACAATCTGAATTCATGCATCACTTGCTTTAGTATTAATCCATATTTTTACTTTCTGGATTTAAAAATCATTACTCAGTTTGCTTAGCTTCGATTATAAATGCCTGCTAATAGTTAATTTTTTGAACCAGTCACGTTACCTAAATTTCTATTTTGTTGTTAATTGAATAGACTTCAGTGAGACAAAAATTCCATTATTGTTTACCCCGTGTACCATTATTTTATCTATCACTAACATACCAATCATTTTAAGATGTATCCCAATTTCAGAGATGTTAATATGTTTAAATAAAAGGGCACATACTTTAGAATTGAGGAAATGAGGGAATGTACAGGATTTCTGTTTTTCTCTTAAAGGTTATCTTTTCAGCTTCTTTTTTTTAAACCACACCTTACTCCTGTATTCCTGATATTACCAAGTGAACTTCAATTAGGTAGTCCTATACAGTTGGTGCAGTTAAGCCAGTACTACAAAGTCACTTCTTCCAGGTCATATCCGATACAAAAATCTAAGGGCTTATTATAAGACTGGGAAAATGAATTTTTTCCCTATTACTGGCTTATCCATTAAATTGAGCAGAATTTTATATATTGAAATATTTTCATGCTAGCAATGCCATTACCCCAGTACAGGAAAAAAAATGTTTTACTTTTTACGATGGGAATAAACACCAAAAGAATGCAGTTAATAGCTCTGTGGGGACTTTTGTAGTACTTTGCATAATGAATGAACTCACCTAAACTCCTAAGATAAAATCCACCTGACTACTCAAAAGGTTAAATGTGTATAAAAAGCTGGTATTTTGCTATGCAAGGAAGAAGAGTTAAGATATACTAAATGAATTGCTTTTCTTCTCAGGCACAATTATAACCTGATTACTTTTTTTGTGTGCTATAAGTAACCTTTTCATGTACAATCCATTGCTCTGCTTATTATTCATTAAAAAAGCTACCTCAAGTAAAAATATTGTCATAATTGAGGAATACTAAATAAGTTGAAATTCATCACTCATACAAAAAAGAAAACAGAGTAAAAACAGGGAAAAACAAAAATTCTATGAGAGATCTAGGAATAAAGAGAGAATGAGAAAACAAGATAGAAGCCCAAGGAATATACAAGCCTTCTTTACAGTTTTGGTTCACATGTAATCTTGAATACAGCTCTTTTAATAAGGTAAATTGAGTGAGTTTGGTTTTTTTCTATAATCAAAAAGCCAGAGAAAGCACATCAGAGCAGTTTTCAAATATTTCAATATCAGTGACTGTGTTATATATTTTGATAGTTTTCGCAGCATCTAGCATAATGCTATTGCCACAGTCATACTGCAAAAAAAAAAATAAAAATAAAAATCTAGGTTATTAGATGACCAGTCATTTCCACTTTTTTTTTTCATTTCCACTTTTTAATTCCAGTCTAGCATTCAGCGATCTGTGCAAACTTACCCTCATTAAAGCAAGATCAAATAAATGTTAGAATTGTAGGAGACTGGAAAGTGTACCCTGCTTAAAATAACCCTAGGTATGAGTATATTCTGACATGAGAACTGAATTCAAATATAGTCTTAATTATGTGTTTAGTGACAATACCTTGATGCTTTGAAATGGGTGATTCAGACTTGTGAAAATATCTATTGATTGACACTCTTCCTACCCGCCCCTCCCATGAGTAATCCTCATTCACTTTGTATTTGATGCTATGCTTCTGGATGACTAGCACTTTTCCTTAACTCACACACCAGAGTGGCATTCTTCTAAAGCAACTATGTGTATGGCACTGACAAAATAAGCAACTAAACTCATTATAAACTATTATATAGATAACAACTGATTTTAAGAAAATTGAAAAGGCCATGGTAAAAGGCAAACTGAATGTGCTCAATTTCAGACAGTAGCTCCTGGAGAGATGTTTTTTAGTTCCTCTATTTTTCCTTGTCTTTAAAACAGTTCAGAGTCCACAGATAACTAAGAATATATCATAGGGTTACAAACTTTCTAAATTTGCCCTGCAGGTGAGAAACAGGAATGGGTTCAATGAAAACTCAACATTGTTATACACTAATAATGCAGTGGCAGAAAGAGAAACTAAGAAAACAATTCCATTTAGAATTACAGCCAAAATAATAAAATACCCAGGAATGAGCTTAACTGAGTTGGTGAAAGATCTGTATTGAAAAAAACAACCAAATAAACTGTAAAACATTTTTGAAAAAAATGGAAGATGACACAAACAAATGGAAAGATATATTCATGGACTGAAAGAACCAGTGTGGCTAAAATGTCTATACTACCCAAAGCAATCTACGGATTTAATGCACAGACTGTCAAAATACCAACAACATATTTTCACAGAACTATAACAAATTATCATAAAATTTTAGTGGAATCACAAAAGATCCCGAACAACCATTGAAAAAGAACAAAGCTGAAGGTATCACAATCCCAGATTCAACATATGCTACAAAGCTGTAGTAATTAAAACAATATGGTACTGAGACATTGATCAATGGAACAGAATAGAGTCCAGAAATAAATCCACTTTTGTATTGTTAATTAATCTATTACAAAGGAGGGAAGAACATACAATGAGAAAAAAGTCTCTTCAATGAGTGCCTTTGGGAAAACTGGCCAGCTACATGAAGAAGAATGAAATTGGATCACTTTCTTATATCATACAAAAATTTAAACTCAAAATAGATTCAAGACCCAAATGTAAGCTCTGAAGCATAAATTTCCTAGAAGAAAAAATAGGTAGCTGATTTCTCTGACATCAGCCCATGAAACATTTTTCTAGATATGTCTCTTCTGGCACAGGAATCAAAAGCAAACTTAAACTATTGGAATTGCACAAAAATAAAAAGCTTCTGCACAGTGAAAGAAACCATCAACAAAATGACAACACAACTTACTGAATGTGAAAGTATATTTGCAAATGATATATTCGATAAGGGGTTAATATCCAAAATATATAAAAAACTTATATAACTCCACACCAAACAAAATAATCCAATCAAAATAGGCAGAGGATCCGAATAGTTTTCCAAAGAAGATATATAGATGGCCAACAAACATGCAAAAAGATACTCAACAACACTAATCATCAAAAAATGCAAATTAAAATCACAATGAGATATCAATTTACAACTATCAGAATGACCAAAATGAAAAGGACAAGAAGTCACAAGTGTTGGGGAGGATGCAGAGAAGAAGGAGCCCTCCTGGATGTTGGGATGTAAATTGGTACAGCCACTGTGAAAAACAGTATGGAGGCTTCTCAAAAAATCAGAACTAGAATATCACATAATCCAGTAAGTCCACTATTAGGTAATTACCCAAAGAAAATTAAAACACTAATTTGAAAAGATATATGCACTTCTATGTTTATTACAGCATTATTTACAATAGCCTACATATGGAAGCCACCTAAGTGTCCAATGACAGATGAATGGATAAAGAAGGTGTGGTACACACACATACACACACACACACAGAAATATTATTCAGCCATAAAAGAACGAGATCTAGTCATTTACAGCAGCATGGATGGATCTAGAAGGTATAATGCTAAGTGAAATAAATCAGAAAAAGACAAATACCATATGATTTCATTCATATGTGGAATTTAAGAAACAAAATAAACAATTAAGAAGAGACAAAAATAAAGACTTAAATACAGAGAATGAACTGGTGGTTGCTAAGGAGAGGATGGATGAAATATAGGTGATTATGAGTATATTTACCTTGATGAGCATTAGGCAATGTATAGAATTGTTAAATCATTATATTGTACACTTGAAACTAATGTAACACTATATATTAATTATATTTGAATTAAAAAAAGAATATTTGACATTAGGGAAGAAAATTTACTAGTTGATTTCATAAAACCATTTGAATTAAAGTACAAGTTTGAGCACTAAGCAAGATGACTCTGGAAAAGCAGCTGTGGGCTCATCTTCCAATGGATCTGCTTGTTTTAATAGTTTTGTTCTCAGCTTTGAAATCATCGAAATCTAGTATTGATATGTTCTATAAATTGCTTTTTTCAGTGTTAAACTAAGGATTAAAAATAACGAAGCACATCTTATGATACTGCTTTCTCTAAAATACTATTATTATATTAGTGAGACCAAAATAGGCTTTTTGTGCCATATAAAATGGTATATAACAAGACAAGATGTAAATGTAAAATCATATTATTTATTCATCTTTGTTTATACTTTAAGATATCATTTTTGCACATATTTTGTAATGCGTACATTAATACTTAAATTGTGCAGCTACTTTGTAAATAAGTAGATTTATTTTGGGGTGTAAAAAAAACACTGCTAATGAAACTTCTGTAAACACAATGACAAAAATGTGACTTAATAATATCATGTTCTGCTATTTTACTTATATGTTTTTGGACATGGAACTAGAGATTAAAACTCAGCTGAAAGGCCAGGAATAGACATTCAATGGAAATGGATCATTAATAGCTTTAATTTCCAAAGGCTTAAGCCATATTATACAGGAGGAAAGTAATATTTTTTGAAACCAAAAAGCCATTAACTCGGGGTTCTGAACCTTTTTGTATGCTCTGGACCCTTTTATCAGTCTGGTAAAGACTAGAGGCTTTTCTCAGAATAATTCTGTTTAGTGTATAAAATGAATGTACAGAAACATGACGTAATTATCAAAATATTGAAAAATAAGTGAAAAAGTAATATATATGCTTACCTATTAACACATTAAATAACTGAGTTAGTGGCAGGTCTACTATAGTTTCATATTAATAAAAGATATAAATATTTTTTCATGTATGTGCAACAAGTAGAATGTGGTATAAAAATATTTGTGATTTCTATCAGTGACAAAGTCACTGGTACTGTTAATATTATGATCCATTGTTGCTAACACTTTTCCATCAACATAATTAACAGAAATTCTACATTTTAGGTAGTCATTTTGTTTTTCTTACCAAAGGAGGCAGACCCCTTGACTCTATCCATTCATCCTTTGAGGGTTCTGTACCCTTGGTTAAAAACTGCATGAAGTATATCAGAGTGTGAGACCGAGAACATCCTTATATTAATCTCTGTTGGAAAGTGCTCACGTTCTGTAAAACTGAAAACTATTCACAATAGTAGAATCCACGAATAATTCTAATGGGAAAGGAAATGTTATTATTAAGCTACTGCCTAGTGGATATGAAGCAATATTTATATACCAAATAGCCATCTTATGGATGTTTAAAAAATTGTATGTCTGCCTGAGTTTACCAGAGAAAATATAAAGGGGATTTTATTTTGAACAAACCACCACAAATATCCTTGGGTTTCTTGGAGCTAAGAGCTGCAGTTCAATTTCTTGGTATTTTGTAGTTAGATAATAGTGCTGAGTATTTATAGGCTTCCTTATATAACTATAGTTCTATCCATTTTTCTTGTCAGAAGAGTTTATTTTCTGTCCCTGCTCCTGTTTTCCTTGAATTTTAGTATTGGATTTACTGACTTTGCTCTAGCTCTACTTCTTTTTATAGAACCATATTCCTCAAGTTCAATTTATTTTTAAGTTGGATACTTTATGTGTCCATTCCCTTTAGAGCTCTAAAAAGAATGTGTATTATTGACCAGATAAAGCTATTAAGGTAACTATTATGAAATTTATTTTTAGGTCCTTGGCCACCTTAATGGCTCTTTGGGGTTTAAGATATGCTCCAAGTGGAGTGCACCATAACCTGGGAGGAGCATCTGTGACTATTATTTCTCATTCAACACCTGCTCAATCTGGAATAACTGCAATCTGGCATTCTCTTCCACCACCCACTGTAATTATTTAAGGGCCATTAATGGTTTGAGGCTCCAAATTAAAAAAGTCTTAAGTATCTATTTTCTTGACCAGCTTTTATTTTGGGAACATTCTTTTCCTTCTTTCTCAAGTTTTTATTCTGTTTCTATTTTTCTGATTATATTTTTTATTTCCTTTTTTTTTTGCACCTTTGCAGATAGAATTTCTTTACCTGCCTTAAATTCTGTCCTTAGTGATTTCCCTTCAATCTTACCACTTCACCATTCTCATCTGATCCCTAATTATCAGTGCTTCCCTAAGCTGTCATCTGCATTTTAATAACTAGCTTACGGGGATGTACCAATTGTATCTACAATTCAGTATGCCTTATGCAGAAAAGAGATCTGTTGTGCTCCTATCCTTCATTTGAAGAAGATTGCTTTGAAGATGACATTCAAAATATGGATGTGGCTCTTTGTCTTAAATGCTGCTAGAAGCCATCACTTTTCAAGTCTCTGATTGGTTGAAAACCGTGGCTAGGGCCATGCCAGTTGTCGGTATCTCTGCCCAATTTAGCTCCATTCTTGCCAGTAAAATTTTATTGCAACTATTTGAAAGTCTTGGGATTTCAGGAAATCATGGAAAAGTGGGCACATTAGTCAAAAGATCTGAAATCGCCTCTATTCTTTCCTTTCTCCTATTTGAGAAAAGCATTTGTTTTGCTGTTTGGTGGATGTGATAAAAGCAGAAACCGTTGTGGTTTGTACCAGAAATTTCTCCATAACAACATAACCATTTCATACCCACTTTGATAATTCAAACTCTAAATTTTACCTAACACCTCATGCCAAGCTGACACGTGTAGAGGATAATGACTAGCCCACAAATTACATTTTAAACCATGTTCAAACTGTAAACTCATCAGATGAGTTCTCTTCTAGAGGTTTCATTATAGAGTTTTTCTTTTTCCTTTTAAGATTTTATTTATTTATTTTAGAAAGAGAGAGAGAGAGAGAGAGAGAGAGAGCATGAACAGGGGGAGGGGAGAGGGAGAGGGAGAAGTAGTAGACTCCTCACTTAGCAGGAGCCTGACTCCAGGCTTTATCCCAAGACTCTGGCATCATGGCCTGAGCTGAAGGCAGACGCTTATTAGCACCTGAGCCACACAGGTGCCCAGATTTTAGTTTTTCTATATTGTATATATTTTATTTGGACTCTTCCTTTTATCTTTTCTTTTTTCCAAAAATTTCTTACAAGGAGAGGAACAGTGATGGTTGAAAAGATTGATATTTTCAGTCTGAGAAAAATAACAATATTTTTCAAACGTACAATTTTAAATTTTATGAGGATGAAATCAAGTTGTCCTGCTCCCAAACTCTCCTGATCTCTGCATATTTCATCCTTCTTCATCTCTGAATTAGGACTATTAGAGTGAGCTTTATCCTTAAGTATAAATGCCAGACTAAACATTAACTCCCGGCCATATGCAGTTTAGTACATAATAGGAATGTTAATATCATTTGAAATTTAAGAAGACCTTACTGGATGTTTCAGTAATTATTTGCAATCAAGTACAAAACTGTAAGGTAATAAGAATCTCATTCAATTTGTTAGAGGTATTTAACAAGTCCTAGGGGGTCTATTTGAGCATTTTGCAGGTTTTTTTTCCTATGTTTCCTTTATTAGATTATCACTTTAAGGTACAGCAGGTAAACTTTCAAAGTGTGGTATGTCTGAATAAAACTGTTGGGCAACATTTGGAAAAATATACCCAGAAGCATCTGATTGAAGGTGGAACTTGCATGTCAGACACAGAAAATCCAATTCGGTTTTGTCATTGAGTCAATTTTTTGTGTTTACTGTTACAAAGACTTCATCCTGCAGTAATGTTGGAATCGTTTCTTTCCTTGAGGGCTATTGATATACTTGCACAGTATTCTGTTTTGTTTTGTTTTAAAACTTATTGTCACATCTTTTTAAAGAGACCATGAGAAATTAAGTTAAAATAATTATCTGTACTCAAGTATTTACAGTTATGGTTATTTCCATGCATATCTCTATATATTTATGGTATTATATACATTAGATTTAACATTATACAATTAATACTGAATACAAACCTTTTATCAATCCATAGTTGATTACTTAAATTTTTATTATGTTTACAAAAGGTGACAGCTTGAAACAAATTGTCCTTTCCTGTCCTATTAGATTTCTGGATTAATTCCTAATTTTATGTACTTCAAGGAAAGTAATCTTAAATTTATGTCAAGTGACACTTGAAAAGACGAAAGTTATTGGTAAAGCATGCCATTTCAAATTTCTAAAACAGAGCAGATATTTTTTTTATCTGGAATAAACCTAGGACTCAAGTTAATGATCCTTTCTTTTCTTTTGTTCTTGCTTTCTTTCCTTTTTTTTTTTTTTAACTTCTTGCTATATTTACAAAAGTTAAAGTGTATCTTGGTGTTTTAAAAATCCCTTGTGGTTGCACAGAAAAGACAGCTCATGAGATGGATTTTTAATATATAAATATTGTTTGCCATCAATTGGTCTTGACCCCACATTGTCAGGGCCTAAAAGGAAGTGATCATACTAAAAATCTCATCACACTATGATTACACAGCAATTGAAATCATTCACTACATATGAAGATTCTAATGGACAGAGGGTTTACTTATCCTTGTACATATCATCTTTCTTGTAGAATTCCCCTCTCTATCACTCTACGTTTTTCTAGTCTCAGCTTAAATGTCATTTCCTTAGAACAGGCACTCCTGTCACGGCTCCCTTTGCTTTTCATTCACAGCACTCAACATGCTTTATAATTAGATATTATACAATTCTTGTTTTTTTTCTCCCACTGATCTGTATACTCCCTGAGAGTAGGAACTGAATTTACTTTAATTACCATTTTGCCCCAGTTCTGGAAGGTGGCTATTGTTGGACGCAATTTGGTGAATGAATGAGTGAATTAATTCATATGTTCTCAAAACCTGTACACAGTTAAGAAAAAAAATTTTGTTTCACATGACTAAATGAATACATTTACTATAATACTGGACTTCACAATTTTCTTATTAAATTTATATTTCTTATTAAATTTAATTCTTATTAAATTTAATTTACTTCCCAATAGATATCTCTTATTTTTTATAAGATTATTTATTTATTTATTAGAGACAGAGAGAGAGAGAGAGACACAGAGGCAGAGGGAGAAGCAGGCTTCATGCCCCATGCCGGGAGCCTGACGTGGGACTCGATCCCGGGTATAGAGAATCACGCCCTGGGCCGAAGGAGCTCTAAACCCCTAAGCCACCAGGGCTGCCCAATCGATATCTCTTATTTTTAATATTCTTTATTTTATATCAGAATTTGTTTATATTTTGATTTTGGATCTATGTCATACCTGGATATAGCACAGTAGGAATTTAGTATTATATGTATAGTATAAAACTGTAATCTTGATCATTTATTTAAAGTAAAAAACAAGGTAGAATTTTTCACTCCACCATTAATTTCTCCTTACCATTCACTAAAATACTTGATCGAATAGCAATGACAGCTTACCATAATTACAAACATAAAAACATAAATGAAGAAATTAGATGTTTACAGTTCAGACATATGTGATGACGTCATTTTTAAAAACCAAAGCAATTCCTATCATCTATAACAGTTTGGTTGGATTAACATTTGTTTATTAAAATTTCTGTTAATGCTACAGGATTTCCTAAATTAATGTAGTATTAAAACATGGAATGTGAGACATTATAGCTGACTTCTACACAAGTTGTTTTCAAGGACACAGTTAGTTACTAAAGATAAGTTAGTTGTTTGGGTAATAAAAAATTAAAATCGCACAAAATTATAACAAAACCTGGGATCACTGGCATTGGCTTTTCAAATAACTTAAAGATCTTTGTGTCCCTTTTATTTATTAAGGCAATTAGATGCTGATTTACAACATTTACTGACCTACAATTTTACTAGGTATTTTATATATGGCTGTAATTTTAATCTACCTGTCTATATAAACCAATGAATTATATTAATATCATTTATGGATAAGGAATCTGAAGCCCAAAAAGGGCAACTAATTTATCCAGACATTTAGTTATGAAGAGGAAAAGCCAGAATTTCTGTTCCAGTTCTATCTGAATGCAAAGCCTGTGCTCTTTCCTCTTACTCTTCCAACACTCGCCAAGGCCACTCCTCAAGTGCAAATGTTCTTACAGTGTACAGTGTAATGAACAGTGTCCCTTTCATTCTACAAGCACCAGGATCAATCATGCTTAGGCGTGCAGGATCTTGCAGCTGCGATGTTTGGAGGTAAGGCCAGGCCCTGCAGTTTACAAGCTGTGTTTGCTAAGGCAAATTATTTACTCAGCACACTCAGTTTTCTCTGTAAAATGGAGCCAGTGATATGTAGAATCCACTACAAAGAACGTTAAGAGGGGATGCCTGGGTGGCTCAACGGTTGAGCGTCTGCCTTCAGCTCAGGGCGTGATCCCAGGGATCAAATCCCACATGGGGCTCCCTGCGTGGAGCCTGCTTCTCCCTCTGCCTATGTCTCTGCCTCTCTCTCTGTGTCTCCCATAGATAAATAAATAAAATCTTAAAAAAAAAAAGACTGTTAAGAGGGCTAAATAAATTAATATTTAAAGTACTTAGGACAGTCTTGGCACATAGTATGTTAAAAACCTAAATTGAAATCAACATTATTATATGACAGTTGGTGATATAGTAGAATGTTTAGTTATTTACAAAATAACTAAATGCTTTAGTTTAAATATCACATTTTTATATGTGTTGAACATATAAAAAAATATCACATAATTTAGTTATCTATAAAATGCTTTAACAATTTTCACTACGTAAGCTTATACTTATACAAATGTACTTGGCAGCACTGCTTTCAAAAGAAAAGACAAATGTAGGTTTATGTAGTATATGTTGTATATGTTTGTGTATTTGTACATATTAGCTTATTTGTAACAGAGGCTTAAAGAGTTATATCTAACCAAAAATGAAGATATGGAAATATTAATTTACATTTTAAAAATATATTTACATGTATCATCATCTCTTGTCCTTAATACCTTATATTACTTTGTAATACTTTACTATATATTATACTTATAGGTAGAATTCTTAAGGTAGTGGCTATAGGATTATCTAGATTATAATACTTAATTTTTTAAAACTGGATAATTATGACATTTAGAAACATCACTTTCTCCACAGTTGAAGATTTTAGTTTTCATTTTTAATAAAACTCCCTGAAACCATCCAAGTCTTAATACTTTTTGGCATAATAGTTTGGGAATGTTGCATTATAAGAGATCCCTTGGCAACTATCTTAATTTCCAGAAATAGTGTCAGTGATGAAAATGAATTTGAGTGCCATTTCTGAAATTTAATCATGTCACATTTAAACACCCAGCAGGGAACTGTATATGGCTATTGTGGGCCACATAGTCCAATCAATGAAAACAATCTTCGTTATTTTTAGATTAGTTAACTAAAGTGCTATCAATTTCCATTGCGCTTACTTTAGTTTAAACATCACATTCTGTTAAATGCACACAGCAAAGCATATCTGTTCTTATGAGAATAGGTTTCTCATTCCAGTTCATCATCATTTCCTTTCAAGCTGTGTATGAAAATGGCTGAATGCTTGAGCTTGTAACATTTAAAAACAATAAGGAAATATAAATTAGGACTTTATAATTAGGAGAATTGCTGTAATACTGTAATAAATAGTATGAGCACATCTAAATGATTTTCACATATCATTCAAATGTAACTTCAATTAAAATTAAAAATAATCAAAATTCAATTCATTGTAATAAATAACTGAATAATAGAGCTAAAAATAATTGAGATCTGCCAACATAAGTGATAGGTTGTATGAACAATACCCGGAAATCTAAATTGAAATATTTAAATCAGAAGTATTATTGCCCTAGCCTACCTACTAGGTAGGTACCTAATATAATTAGCAAATAATTACTGGAAAAATTATAGGCAGGTTTTTACCCAGTATTAAAACTTTTGTTATTAAGACTTGAAATATTGCATTTATTGAAAATGTTTGATGTGACTGATTTGCATAATTATAATAATTATTACTGTACAATTGGACATTGTGTCATAATGGATCAGTTAGATATACATTTATTTTTATAAAGTAAAAATGTCTAATAGCTATACTAATTAAATAATACATTAAATAAAGAATTATATAGATTTTTAAATAATATTTATTAAAATCATATCTTAAACATCTTGGTTTTGTTTAACTGAAAATTTTAAAATATATTTAGGTTTTAAAAATGTAGTATGTCACTAATATTAAAAATATTTCACTTAATTGCACTGGCAAAGGTAGTCTTAAAAAATTGCTTAAAATTGAAGGACACGTATAAAAGAAGGAAAGGCAGAGAAAGGTTAAAATGATGATATGATATGTACATATATATCGAGATTAGTGTGTTGACACCACTTAAAGAATTATATCCAAAATTACCACTTTTATGTTTTCAAGACTTACTAGTGGTTGTACTTAGATCACAGCATTCATATGTATCTACTGATAATGCAGAAGTGGTCTAAATAGAGGAACAGAGTCCCTGTTTACTTCTCTTATTTAAAAGCCATCTGCATAACCCTATTGCAAACCAGAGTTATAGAAGATTTTATTAAAGTCAAAGAAAAACAATACAACTTGTGGTATCATTTATTGAGTATCAATTAATATAACAAGTTATATTTCATTACACTGGCAAAAACATCTTTAGAATACTGCTCAAAAATATAGGAAGTCGGGGATCCCTGGGTGGCGCAGTGGTTTGGCGCCTGCCTTTGGCCCAGGGCGCGATCCTGGAGACCCGGGATCGAATCCCACGTCAGGCTCCCTGGTGCATGGAGCCTGCTTCTCCCTCTGCCTGTGTCTCTGCCTCTCTCTCTCTCTCTCTGTGACTATCATAAATAAATAAAAATTAAAAAAAAATATAGGAAGTCAGGTAACAAATAACTTGATGGCTGCTGAGGACACTAAGAAATCAGATACCATGTCTATACTGAACTCAGAATGGTAGGTTCTTTCATTCATTCTGTAAATGTCTATTGAACATCTACTGTTTGCTAGTCCTCTTCTGACAACTGTGATTACAATAGTACAATCTCTCCCTCATGGAGGATATACTCCATTGGGGGTATTGTAAATAAATAACATGCAAAAGTAAAAATATGATATGTTAATGATTAATGTTAAGGAGAAAATGATAACAGATAAGGGGGTGGGTGTGTTTTGGTATGTTGAGGTAGGGAGGTACAGAGGCTGAGGAAAGCCTCATTGGGAGGATGCTTTTATGCAAAGACTCAAAGGAAGTACTGGAGTACTCATAACATCATAATAGAATATTAAAGGAAAAAGGGAGATGGAAACAGAAATGCTGTAGGCCAGAGATGTGGGACAGGAACAGTGGGGAGGCCACAGTGGCTGAAACAGTCCACAAAAAGGGAGGAGTCCCAGGAGATGTGGTCACAGAGGTGAGTGAATAGGGCAGAGGTACAGGAAGGTCCTGCTAGCTTCAGGAAACAGGCAGACTTTAAGTTTTACTCTGAGCTCAGAAGTCAGTGGAAGATTCTCAGCTGCTAGGTGACATGTGTTGATTTCTGCTGTAACAGACTCCCTCCAGCAGTAGAGAGAGTTAACAGACTATGTAAGAAGCACATGTAGAAGGAGGGAATGGCCTCTCTCTAGTAAAATTGTCTCATGAGAACTTTTTATGTCTTTTAAAAAAAACTCTTTTTTGTCACCTTCTTTGCCTTAAAATTCCCTGCCCACAAATAAGGACAAATTCAACCTGGAGGAAGGGAGGGACGGAGGGAGAGAGAGAGAGAATATGTGTGTTTCCTGGGATGGCTAACATGAAACCAGGTCTTTGTTTTGTTTTTTAAAGAATTTATTTATTTATTCATAAGAGACACATAGAGAGAGAGAGGCAGAGACATAGGCAGAGGGAGAGGAAGGCTCCCAGTGGGGAGCCTGATATGGGACTAGATCCCAGGACTCCAGGATCATGCCCTGAGACAAAGGCAGATGCTCAACCACTGATCCACCCAGGCATCAGCATGGAGCCAGGTTTAACAGCTCTCACCTCTTTCCCTTCTCCTCCTTTTTGTTTTCCATATTCTTTCTAAAGTATGTCAGCTAGCCTCTGTTCCTCTTTAGAATTTCATCTGCTTCCATTTATCTGTATTTCTGTTTGTGAAATGAGAGGGCATAGAGATATGGGGTGAGAGGAAGAAGCAGAGTGATGTGTGGTCAGTTCAGTTTTTTTATTCATATATGTAGTGCTCTCTCATTAAATAGACATTTAAAACATAATTATTCTTTTCAGATCACAAAGGTACTACAAGCCTAATAAATTCAAAACTGAAGAGTATACTGAGTAAAGATGACACAACTCAACAATAATATAAATTTCAAATTACTTCCTTTGTGGGAAAGCTCTGCTCATGTTTTTGATATTTTTTTTCTTTTGTTGTATTTAATGTTATTGAATTGACAGACATAATAAGCTGAGGATAAGAAATATTTTCCTTTCATGTTTATTGTAATTATATCCCAAGTTTATTATTTGTGTTTATAGTTTATTACTTTTATATAGATGTTTTTAGTCAATTCTATTCCTCCGTTATTTATTTACTCATCTATTTATTTATTTTTAAATATTTTATTTATTTATTCATGACAGACAGAGAGAGAGAGGCAGAGACATAGGAAGAGGGAGAAGCAGGCTCACCACAGGGAGCCTGATGCAGGACTGGATCCCAGGACTCCAGGATCACGCCCTGAGCTAAAAGTAGACGCTCAATCAGTGAGCCACCGAGGTGCCTGTCTTTTATTATTTATTATTTGGGAGGGCATTGAGAATGATTTCATTTTAAAATATGCCAGAACTTAATTAACTCATCAGGAGATATAAGAAAGCAGTGGATGAACTGAGATAATATGAGTGCAGACACCTAAGATTAGAGTGAAGACAGTTTCGATTTGAACACAAGTGTACCAGCATTTCAGTATGATATCCTCTGACCTACCCAGCATTAAGTCTCCATCATTTTCTCTTTCCTCTTCCTTCTGAAATATCTGCAGAAACAAATGGTCTCTCTGCCATAACTGTTGGCATAAGCTAACCCAAGGGTATCCCTATGGGAAATGATACAAAGTTCAGAAGAAAGTTTATAAATCTTACTCCCAAGTGGATGCTGGGCACGTTGATTATAATCTATGCACTGTCAATGCCCAAGATCCTAACCTCAACTGGCCGAGAGCCAGCACCATCTGTAACCTGCAGGTGTTTCTGTGTGCCCTGTAGTGAGTGAATACTCTTAAGTTCTCAATGTGCTCTACAGCGTCACTGTGGCAGATGCACTTTCTTACTCTGGATTTTCTAACAATTCTGAGAAGCCACACAAAAAAAGCAGAACCATATCCCTATAGAAACCAAAACAGTAGGGAGAGTAAGGATCCTCAATTTATTATAAACTCTTGCAAATTGATAAAATAAAAACAAATGGCTCAATAAGAACCTATTTTAGAGTAGATCCTTAAGTAACTTTCCCTGATCTCTTTGTTAAAGCATATCATAGGTTAAGAAACCCACTATTCCATTCATGTTCAAAGAGAAATCTGAGTTTACATAAAAGGAATATATAAATATAAAATGAAGTCAAAGAAAGCAAAGGCACTTATTAGACATAATAGCAAGACACTAGACACAAACTGGTGACAATTAAGTTCAAAATCTATTTCAATGTGTCTTTCCATAATCAATCAAGTTTCTTTCTTTCCAAGGGTATTTTTAGATGTGGTGACCTCAGCAACATCTCTGATGGAGGGATAGAATAGGCTTTAGTCATCAGTTTCAACGTCTAGTTCATATCCAAGTCTCCTTCAATTTTCAACCCACTGGCAACTATATATATATATGTATATATATATACAGCTTCAAGACCTAGCTCTCTTGTCCCAGGGTGTCTACAGCTTCAGACATCACTTCCTCTTCAGGGCACTCAGAGGGCTATTGTTTGACCATCTCAGAGTGACACTCATTGTGAGGCAGGGGTCCATGACATGTCCCCTATATAGGGTTCTCCTTTTAGGAAAATGAGAATGTCTCATCTTCCTATTGCTCCCCTGGCCAGGCCTCCTATGTGTCATGTTTGTAGCCAGGCATTGTTTTAAGCTCTGCCAAAGTTCTAGTACTGTCTGGAAGGTGCTTTATTCTGGCACCTAATGTCTGTTTTGGCTGCATGAAAATCAAATAGTCATTGATGTTAGTTTTTTGGTCTGCATCATGTTAATTGTTTGTTAACAGATACCTTGGGGTGCTTCTTAGTACAACTTCCAGGGCTCAGTAGGCAGCCGTCAGCGAGTCCCATAAACCAAAGAAAAGAAGGATGGAAGAGCTGTATCTGGGAGGGCCAAGGACCAATTGAATCTGAATTAAGTTAACTTACCATATGGTTAGCTAAATGCTTCAGAGGAAGGTTGCTAGGTTAGTTGACTGCGTGGCCACTCATCTATTTGGTTGTATGATCAACCTGCTTACTGATGCTGTCATTTCCTTCCATTCATCCATGCCTAAAGGTTCCTATGCCAACTCACAATTAACGTCTTTCCCAATTATCTTTAAGTTTAGAAAATGTTCTGCTCATCCAAGGTATTTCTTTGATATTTAGGATTTCATTATTCAATAAAGTTTTTCAGAACGAGCACTCATAGATCATCATTTTGTTTATATACATAATCCAAATAAATCCTTAAGTAATTTTCCCTGTTTTACTTTATAAAGTATTCTTGTCAAAGGGAAAGGAAGAGAAGTGACATGTAAAATTGTTACTCTGCCTAAAAAGGAAGGAGTGCGTGTGTGCGCGCGTGTGCATACCCACATGGGCTTATGAACATGTATATAAGAGAGAGAGGCGGTGTAGTGTGCTTTTGTGTTTATCTCATTCAGTCTTATCTGAAGAGATATCTTGATTTAGAGGAAAATACACTGAACTGGGAATCACAAAGCCCTGATTCTACATTTCTTCTAGTACTGTTTCTGTTGCTAACTGTGACAGCCTGGGCAAACTGCATAGCCCACATGTCTCAGTTTCTGCATTTGCCTTCTGAATTTGCATAACGTTGTAATGCTCTAGTAGTATAATATGCATCAAAGCAGTAGCACTATGGAGTTTCTAGAAGTGCCCAGCAATTAAGCTATATCATTATTATTCTCATTAGCATGTATTTGTGCCCAATTCTGGTTTCATCCCAATGACTATAATCCTGTTACTACTTTCTCCGAGTTTTGTTTCTTTTGGGGAAGAAGGGTTGCTTTGTGCTTCTTTGTAAACACTTCAGGCGATTTACTGTCCTATCCTTTGCTATATCATCTCAAGACCCTACTCTCTTAGTCTTCCAAAAAGACAGTGTATAAAATTCTTACTAATACATATGCCAGCTCAATACAAATCCTCCTTTTATTTGTGGTAGAGGCTATCAGGTTAGAGTGCCCTGAATTTATTGTCTGAAGCAGTGTAACCACTCTGGTGGAAATTTAGGTCATACATATACTCAAAAGCCAAATGGGATGCATAGAATAGGTGCACGTGGATCTCTGCAGAAATGCTGCCCTCCTTTTAGACTTTAAGGTGGCCACTCCTATGCTTAGCATGCACTGAGACCTATCTTGAAGAATATATGTATACTAGTAACATTAACAATAAAAATATGAAGTGTGCCATTTCAAAAAATTATGAACTCGGGAAGCAAATTATATTTTTTGATCCAGATTCCATAATAAATGGAGGCCATGCAAACAACAACAACAAATATATACATATATGAATACTTACTGTATTGACAATTCCTTCCCATGAATTCGCCTGGGCATTCACAGGAATAATTAGCAACAAGGTCTGTACATATTCCACCATTTTTACAAGGCTCAGCTTCACATTCATTTATGTCTGAAGAAAACAGAAAGAACAGAGAGAATGAGAATTATTGGTGAAAAAATGATTAGTTATTGGAAGGCTTTAGACCTTTCAAATAAAACAAAATCTAAGTAATGCAATTACGTGTGTGTGTGTGTGTGTGTGTGTGTGTGTATGGGTGTTAAGTCAATAATAGAAATAGTGCTTAAAATCAACAACTGATTAATAATCAAGTTCAAATGAAATTGAGAACCCAAATGAAACACCAACAGAAGCAAACCATTCTCCAATAGTGAAAATAAATATGAATAGTTTGGGGAAATATTCAGTGTATCCTTAGAATTAAATCAAGCAAATTAACCCTGATAGAGAGATGAATTGGTATCACTTACAAGATCTAGAAACCTCCCCTGCAGCAACAACTGCCAATTAACACTGTCTCATTTCATCTTAATTCATTAAAATTCTAACTGACAGAGATGTTTTAGTTTCTAAATAGTTCGCCTTTGATGAATGCGATGAGAAGCAAATTAGAGTTAATAGCTAAAGCTCGTTACATTAAGCAAAGTATAATAAATGTAAATGATGATCACTTCCTAATCTCATTCAAGGATTTCTAAAATTAGGATGACTAAAGGGACTTACCTTTGATATACCATTATCATACCTCATGCAAAATCATATGAAATATAAAACATTCAGTAAATTGTACTAATTTCCATGCTAATTTTGGACAACAGATACAATGAATATGATTTTAAATGAAAAAAGAAATAAGAACTAATTCAGTCAAATATCCATCACTGATATTTAGAAGGCATTCCCTCTAAGCACAGCACCATGCTAGGTTCTGTGAAAGCTAGTAAAGTAGTTGGATTAATGCGCAACTGCTCCCCATCCCTCTCTCTACTTATCATCTACTCCCATTGAACTTCCCACAGCTCCTTACAGACCTGATTAGTGTCACCTAGGAATTATCTATTTATGTGCCTTTCATCTTCTCACCTAGTTAAACTGTGACCCTTACAATTGCAGCATCTATCCTGCATTCTTTGTATATCTATGAATGCCACATGCTATCTGGGAGATCACGGTACCAAAAAAAAAAAAAAATGTTTCTTGATAAAATTTTTAACAAAAGATTAGAAATAGTGGTGCATACCACCTAACAAATTATTTCAGATATGTAATGGCTCTTCTGATATACCACAATGTATCAAAACAATATTCTGAAGTCCTGGGTTTTCAGTGCTTAAAGCAATATGATCATTAAATTACCCATTGAAGACCAAACAAGAATAAAACAGAAGAAAATCTCTATTTTGCCCTTTCTTTTTAACTTCTTTCTTCTAAAGAGCCTGTCCTCTTGGTATCAGAGTTTGTCATTTTACCCTCTCACTTCCCTCTCAATTTACATTTACTGTAAAGTTTAGTCTAAATTTCCTTAGGCAGGTTATGACTTTCTCTGAAAAAGCCCTCCTTTTTCATTTCTCATTGACTATCACAATTTGACAGTAGAGACAATTCATGACTATGTTCAGAAAGAATCTAAATAATTTGAATATTTTATAACATCAAATAATAGGATAAAATCAGAATCTGATAATCTCTAAAAAAGTTGTATGCTAAAAAATATAACAGACTCCCAGACATCTGAAACTAAAACTCTCCAGAAGGAAGGAGGGAAAGAAGGAAGGAAAGGAGGGAAGGAAAGAAGACACCATTTATCATTACCTGATGAAATATTTATTCTTTTTAGTTTTAATCAAAATGTCGCTTTGTCTTGATTTATATTGAATTAACATACAAAATATTTTCATTATGTTTTGAAAGTGGCACAAAAGTCACTGTGCTATTTATTTTATAGTCAGCTCAGTGTAAGGCAAGGGCAATAATTGGCTACTTGGGAACATGCCTACTGTGCCTTTCCCTGCATAATACTGACTACAATCCTTTTTTTTTTTTTTTTTTTTTGGTGAGACTATGTCAATGGCTGGTAAGAAGTTAAATCTTCATGTTAGAGAACACACTAGTTTATTTTGTAAAGTTGGATATAACTTTATATATAAAAATATAAATATAAAGATATTATTTTATATACTTATGAAGAAGAAACAGTATTGATGTCTGAAGATCACATAGGGAAATATAATTTGATCTTGAAGGAAAGCTTTAATTAAGATTAATGGGGTAATTTGGTAATGGGCATGAAGGAGGGTAGATGATGTGATGAGCACTGGGTGTTATATGCAACTGATAAATTATTGAACACTACAACTGAAACTAAGGATGTACTATATGTTGGCTAATTGAATTTACATTTTCTAAAAAAATTAAAGACAGAATGGAGGTGGTAGTGTATTTCCAAACAGGAAACCAGAATGAGTCACAACTTTGAAGAGAAATGTTCACTTCACAAGAGATGTGTTCAGGGACACAAGTAACCAGCCTGTCTGGAGCACAGAGTGGGAAGGGGAGTGCTTAGACCAAGAGTCAGAGGATGTGGATAGGGGGCAGGTAATGATGAACCATTAGCCAATGGAGGGAACTGTCTTTATCTTTTGGCACTAAAGACTTGGTGTTAGTTGGGAGAGTATCCTCCGTACCCTTGTACTTCAGAAAGACCTAGCCAAGCCAGTATTGGAATGGAATTAATAAATGAATGAAGGAAAGCAGAACAGAGAGACCCACACAGGATTTGATCCTGATAGGTACAATATATATTTTAATTTCTCAGGTAAGAGGCTCCAAGTGTTTTCTCATTTTAATCCTGAACTATATATTATGAGTAAAACCAAACCTTGCTCTGGCTGCTTTAAAATGTTAATAGAAGACGTTTTCATAGCTAATGATGTGAAAACTATCCAGAGTCATTTTATATACTTGCAAGTATATGTAGGTACTATTGTTCTTTGTTTCCTTTTTTCTTCTAAAAATTTACACAATAAATAGTACTTAACACAAGGTGAATGTGAATCTAATGGCAACAAATCAACCTTTGGACCTTCTAGCCATTTGATCATCCAGCCGGTGGTGTCTATCATCATCTACAAAGGAAATTATAATTAAGAAGATCAGACTCTAAAGTAAACAACAGTTACACCTTTATCCAGAGGTTAACACAAGGTAGAATAAACTGGAATTGCATTTGCTGAAGTGAGAATGCTTTATATCCTTGCTCAGTTTTGCATAAAGAATGACCTTTTACTGGTTGTGCATTTTTTGATTTCATAAACTAACCCCCCCCCCCAAAAAAAACAAACAAAAAAACGTACCTTAAATCTAGGATTTGTAAAATTACAAACGTTACATTAAAGGAGTTAGGTATTTTAATATAGTAGCCAAAAAAGTAAAATATTTCTGCATACGTACACATCTAGTAACATGTAGACTGAAATAACATATGCAAATTACATGGAAGCATTTATATATTAGTATAATGCAGGAGTTCTTTTAGCAGTGAAGGCTATTTGCACTGTGATTAACACTGCAAGCAATCTAAATGGAAACAGACCTCAATTTGAATAAATCATGTTTAATTAAAGACAAGATATAAATGTTCACAGAATATAATGTAATGAAATGAAAATTAAACATCTTTGTAATAAATCACATATATTTCTCTTTGTCATAGATCAAGACATTATCATTTACAGAAAAAAGTCCTCATCTATTCTAAACATAGTGAAATATACTACATTCATTTATAAATAAGAAAAATTTGACATAGCAGACCCCAAACAAAATAGGAATTTCCATATTTGGTCATACAGTTCATTTATATTAATAACTATATTTTTGAGGTTTTTATATCTATGACTGCTTCATGAGAATGAATTAAAAAAATCATTTGGAATTGGATTTTATAATTAAGACAATAAACTGATTTCTGATGCTTCATTCAAAAAGCACAAAATTTCTACCTGCTGTCTCTTCTCACTGAGGACAATGACAAGAGCTGAACATGGATTTCTAGATATAAACTCATGATGCCTTTCCTTTTTTTTTTTTTTTTTTGGTAACAGTTAAAAGAAAGTAAGTAAAGGAAGAAAGGAGAAGAAAATAAGGGATGACAGATTAGATAATTGGTCACAATAGTACACATTTCTTTGAAAGAAAGAGGTACTCTATAAGGATTTCAAGGTCCTTTGCTCTGTTGTAACCACACAAATTCATTCCTACTATATGCATAACTCTGTACCTTTATCATTATGTTGCACTTAGACTATTTTATGCAGACTTATAAAGGTATGTTGGTAGTCTATCCTCTTTGGCTTGGGTTTTTCTGATACAAATAATGTCAACCCATACACACTTTGGAGATTTCACTGTAAGAACTCTCTGCCAGGAATTTACAAACACATATTCATAAGATCACTCACTCTGAGTACTCATAACTTACACACATTTGCATCCTGAGAATTCCTAGTCTTTTTTTTCTGGATCATTGTCACACTCATCAATGTGCAAATTATAGCCCTAAGGCCCATGAAAATGACTCTGGAGTGGTAGGCTGTCAAAGAATTTTTGAATATCAAAATTATATTTGCTAGTTCCTTATTTGAGACTTCAGAAAACAATGGCTTCTCTGGGCATAATTTCTTGCTACAGAAACTATGTTGCTTCTTTTCAGATAATTATATTTAAATATCCAGTAATCCCATTCTTCCACATAGACTCTACCAGCTGGCTGGAGATGAACTGGAGATTTTTGGAGCTAATTCCCCGGGACCTCTGCTGGACATTTAAATTTACTTGACTAACTAACTCACTAACTAATTAATTAGTTTCAAATTGTCTCACATTTGTAATAGGTAAAGTAGGAGAGATAGAAGGTACCACTCCTGGTCCATCAATGTCCCTGTTCATCCTTGAGTTTACCCAGAATCCTCAGGTAGATGCCATGTGGCCCCAGTAGTGCAGCTTCATTTATTTGCCAACCTGGCTTAGAATATTTTGAATATACCATTTAGATCAGGACATCTGATCTATTTTTGGGACAGAAATCCATCTAATCTCCTCTTGAGTAGAGACAAAGATAACTTAATTCAACCATGAAAATATCTCTTTTTCATCTCCCACATAGAGCCAGGCCCGTGAGCATCAAGAAGGAACAACTAATTTTCAGCCTGAGCAAACTCGTTTACAAATATTAAAAGGACACCATGATAAAGCCCTTATTTTTTTCTTTGGAAAGACATAATTTCTCAACTACCTTATTCCTCTCCCTTGGGCTGTCTTTCCTCAGGCAATATTGTTATTGACTGTTAATTAGCCTGTAGAATCTATGTTCAAGATTCAGCTATTTTTGATCCTAACAACCCATCTTCCCTGGGTTCCCTATTAGCTATTAAATATTCTCCAGACCTTCTATGAGGGATTGATTTTTAAAATTTGACCCTTTATTTATTTTTCTTATCTAAATCCGATGGTTTCTCAATTTCTCTTTTACGTATAGAAATTCCATCTCCCACTCAGATATGGAATTAAATTACACCATAATCAGAATTATCTACACCATAATCATAATTATCTACAGGATTTCCCAGTCCTCTCTAGGCTCAGTTCACTAATAATTCATTTTAAAGTAGCAAATTAAAATATGAATTCTTAAATCAGAACATATCACAAACCCTTTTGTAATAACATTGATA
Source organism: Canis lupus dingo (assembly GCF_003254725.2). Lineage (NCBI taxonomy): Eukaryota > Metazoa > Chordata > Mammalia > Carnivora > Canidae > Canis > Canis lupus. The sequence goes on along the minus strand of NC_064245.1, from coordinate 23,549,358 downwards.
AACTTCACTTACCTAGAACAATAGTGTTTAAAAACCAAACAAACCCAAGTCTAAGAGATATTTATCCTTCACCACTTACTAACGAAGATCATACTCTCTGCCCATCATTACCCTGGCATCCTAGCATTTATTTTGAGATCTCAATTTGGACGCAGAGATCTTTGCTACTAGTATCCAGGTAGAGCCCAATTCTTCAGGATGTTTGTATTTAAAATTATTCCATTGGGGCTTTATTTGACTTATTCAGATATTTGGTTACTAAGATAAGATAGCTATTACAAGGTACTTATAAAGAAAAAACCAAGGGAGCGAGAAGAAGGTTTGGGGGAGGGGTAATCAAGAGGGTTCTATACCTCAAATACTTGAAGCTTTGAAAAAATCAGAAATAAAACCTACATAAAAAACAAATAAGAGAAGCCAAAAAGAACCACTGTCCTTGGTGAAAATATTGACCAAAGAACAACGTATCTAAGGATGTTACCTCAGAGGCATGTGCCAAAATAACTTACCTTGCAATAGATATTTGTTGATTGGTAGAAAAAAAGTGAAAGTATTAGAGACCTGAGGAATTGTCAACTGTATTGTACTAGTGAGTGCCCTGATGAGGGCAGGTGTACCAGCCTACTTTAAAGGGGTTCTATTAAGGAAAATGAAGTTAGGGCAATGCTTTTTTTAAAAGCTAGAACTTGGGGCACCTGGGTGGCTCAGTGGTTGAGCATCTGCCTTTGGTTCAGGTCCTGATGCCAGGGTCCTGGAATCGAGTTCCATATCAGGCTCCCTGCGTGGAGCCTGCTTCCCCCTTTGCCTGTGTCTCTGCCTCTCTCTCTCTGTATCTCTCATGAATAAATAAATAAAATCTTTTTAAAAATAAATAAAAGCTAGAACTTAAATAAGTAAATAAATAAAAACTAGAACTTTTAAAATATACCAATGCAAAGGCTCCATACCAAGATTTTGATTCAAATGGACTTGGGTATAATGAAGGGGTCATATTGTTTATATAGGAGTTTAAGCAAGTCGAAAGGTGCTCAGAGTTGACAGTCACCATGGAGAACCTTTGCCCATTGATCTATCCATCTTTACTTCTGTGCTATGTGCTAAGAATGAAAAGATTAATATCATGGCCCCTTACATTTCTCAAGGCTCTTGCAGTACAGTAAGTACAGAAAGAAATAATTAGTTACAGTGGAAAGTGACAAGTATTCTAACAGGAGAATGAATGCACAGTTTTCTCAGAAAAAAACTCCAAATATCAATAACTAAACCAGCCTAGCAGACCAGGGAATGTTGAGTTTTAGAGAAGGAGTCTAGCTGATAGGGTGAGAATGCTTCTGGGTTATCTAGAGTTATAACTAATTACTCTGTAAAGTCATTTTTCTAAATTAATATGCATCTTAGTATTCTATAGACCTGAGAGTGACTCCTCATTGTATCATAGTTCTTCATTCCAAGTATAAAGTAGAATATTTCCTAGCTTCCTACTTTTATTGTGGTATGTTATCAAATATATTTGATTTTCATATTTGTGATGTTTTATCCAGAATTAGCTACTCTCTCCTGTCACCTGCATGTCAAATGTTCTCATTTGCAGCTCTCTTTAGTTCTAGTGGTTAAACTCATGATCAGCTATTTTGGATTTTTCTAGAATGAGTAATCAGAAACTTGTAACTGGCTAATATAAGATTCATGCTGGAAGCATAACTATGACTCATACGGTTGCCTTTACCTACTCATTTACCTACTCCCTTATTCACTCATTAAAACTTTGATGAGCAACTTCTAGGAGTCAAGCCCTAAAAGTATAGGACTGGATACATCAGTGAATGGGGATCAGTTCCTATTCTAAGGTATCTCACCTTCTGTAATTCCATTCAGAAGAGAGATAATTATAATAAAATAGTGAAATACAGGCCCTAAACCATTACACATAAAAGGTACTGAGATCATAGAACAGGCAGTGGCTTGGCCTAGAGGAGATGCAGAAGATTGCTTATAGAAGGTAATATAGTGGTTCGTGCTTAGAGGATCAGCACAGATTTTTTTAGTAGGAAGGAATATAAAAGAACACAATGTTTTCAGAAAGAATTGAACATTTTTAAATTCTAGATATGCACAGGGACTATGTGTGTGGAGCTATTAGGGGTGGCAGTTACTAGGTAGTATGGACTAGATTTTTATAGCCCTACAAATCAAGTTAAGGAGTCTGAACTTTAGTCCCTGGATACTGGGGAGTTAATAGAGAATTGAAGAATGTGAAAGAGAACATGGGATCGAAGAGATCTTTATTTTAGAGAGCTTATTCACATACTCTAGAATTTCATTACTGAGAACATTTTGGAAAATAATTCCAAATGTCAGAGAGGAATTTTGTGTAGAGTCCGTATTACTCAGACCACATAATATAATGGCAATGGCCACCTATGTTTAAACATTTAGTTTGGTGTGAAACTAAACATGCAAACTCCCTAATATTTACGGTGTATTTTTGGCAACAAAAATACAAGATGCCTATGCAATATCTGGCTTATATAAAAAAAAAAACAGTTTATCTGAAATTCCAATTTACCTGGGCATCCTGTATTTTATCTAGAAATTCTGCTTGAATTGTCAACTAGAATGTGGTTTCTCCACATTTTCTTTCTTTCCTTTTATATAAGCACTTTAATTTTCAGCATATGGTCATGCTTTCCATTTTGTACATTCAGCAGACCTCAAGGAAAACTACCTGCAGTGGAAAATTATTATTGACAAATGAGTCTTCCTCAGGCTTTTGCTAACACTAAAATTTGTTGCTTGCTTTCTGTAGAGTGGTTCATAATCTGTTGGTTTAGAATTACCTGTATGTAAGCCTCAAGAATACGAATATGAACAAGAAACACTTCAGGAGGACAACTGACTGACAACAATAAGTATATCCACCTACTTATACATTACTTACTATGCACCAAATATTTTTCTAAGCATTTTCTATGTAACATGACACCCTCCTGAGCTAGTAACCATGAACATAACCATTTTACAGATGAGGAAATCGAGACATTGAAAATGTAAATAACCTGCCCAAAGTCACCCAGGCAGTAAAACTGAGATTAAAATCTATTAAATTTGTCTCATGAATCAATGCCATTCACCAGTATGCTTCATCCTCACTGCATACTGGTGAATATTAGTAGTCCTTCTTCACCATCACTTCACACTTGCCTTCCGGGTTCCACTCAATGTGCTAAGGACAGATATGGGATAATGTATGGGCCTTGATCTCAAAATGTTTATAAAGTCCTACTAATATTAGCGTCACTGCTCTAGGTCAAAGAATTCAATCCTAAAATGTCAGTTAGGAATACGTATTCCCCCCCCCCCCCCCCCGTTCCTTCATTTGTCTTGGTAATTTTTCTGAAAATCTTAAGTGATTTGGCCTTAATGGGCATCTGTTCTAATTTATTCCTCTTTACTTAAAAATAGATTTCTTTGGCTCTTATATTCTTTTACACATGCTTTTTAACTTTACATTCAGTTGAGAGAAATATATTTGTTTTAGTTCTTTCTTTATACAGGGCATGGATATATTTTATACCTGTACAATTGAAATTTTTATTTTTCATGGGTGATAATCCACATTACTTAAAAATCTTTATTTGTAAGACAGCATACATACAGATAAGCACACAAAACAATAAAGTTAGGGAACCCCGGTGGCTCAGCAGTTTAGCTGCCCCCTTTAGCCCAGGGCCTGATCCTGTAGACCCGGGATCAAGTCCCATGTCAGGCTCCCTGCATGGATACTGCTTCTCCCTCTGCCTGTGTCTCTGCCTCTCTCTCTCTCTCTCTCTCTCTCTGTGTCTCTCATGAATAAATAAATTAAATCTTTAAAAAAAAAGTTAAATGAATTATTGCTAAGAGACTGTGTAACAAGCACCAAGGTCAAGCACAACACAGCTAGCACTCCAAAAGCCTCATGCCCCCTCTATTCATATCTCCAACCTCAAAAAGGTAACCCATCTCTGCTTATGAGTACTTTAATAAAATCCACTCTTTGTGTGGTATATAATTTTATTACTTAAATACGCATTCCTAAAAGAATGTCATTATATATTCTTGTCTATATTCGAATTTTATAATAAAAAAAAAACCAGTATGAGCTCTTTTGTTTGTGGTTTCATTCACAATGTTGTTGCAGGTGGCTGCGGTGAGCTCATTTCATTGTTTTACAGTATTCCACGGTAAAATGCACCAGGATGCATTTTCCCTTTTATTGTCAATGGCATTTATATTGTTGCTGGAAATAAAAGCATCAGTGAACATGCTTGTACATGTCTCTTGATGCAGAAGTATACTGATTTTGGGGAAAGTATACCTAGGAGTGAAATGGCAGAGTCATTTTTATGCTTCAGTAGATAATGCCAATCTGGTTTTTAAAGTGGTTGCACTCCTATCAGCAATTTAATTCATAACATTTTTGGCAAAACAAATCACATGAAGCTTGCAGGGAACCACTTATTCCACCTCATATACAAGTTTTAAGTAGAAAGGCTTAACACCAATATCTCCCTTTAAGGTATATTTTTAACTAGAGAGGCTTGTAAGGAAACAAATTAGACCTTCCAATTCACTGGGTTGAATTATTTTTTCCCTTCAATGACTGTGACTTTTTCAAAAAAGGTAAGACAATGACTTATGCCAAAAATAATGAACCACTGAAGGCATGTAAACAATGCCACATTTAAATACTGGTACTGCTACAAAGTTAAATTTTGTATATATATAAAAATAATTTCATTTAATTATAGAATTAATTTCTTAAAAAGAACTCTATAAATCAATTCTCACCTACAGATACATGTAGACTCAGATGATAAAATAAGAATACTTCCTGGTCCTACATTGCAATATCTGAAATTTTATGTTATAGGCATAATTAAAAGTGTATTAAAAATCATGAATTCTGTTACATGTCTAAAGCTACTGTATTACATGAGATAATTTGTGATGAAAAATCTTATAAACTATAAGGACTATAAAAAGAATGATCCATGTTATTATAATATGAACTAATCTGTATACATATGGTTCTAAGGAATGTTTCTTGATTATGTTGCTGAATGAAAATGTAGGCATATTTTTAATGAGACTTTCTCTACACAGTCTACTTTTGGGGCTATCATCAAAGTAAACAAACGGGTAGCATTTTCATAAAGACTCTACTGAAGAGCAGTCCTGCCTTGGAGAGGCATGAAAGACAGTATTTATCCACATAATTGCAAAGCCCATGGAAATTTTGATCCACTGAATGGGATAATTCAACAGGTACTCTTAACATGATTTCTTTCTAAAATTGAGACATTCACTATTTTTTTAAATGAGAACATTAACTCTAAACATTTTGGCTAACAGATCACTAAGAGCTAGAACTGATAGACTTAAATTATGGCTGGTAAATACAGGAAACATTCCTCTTTAAAATTTCATTTCAGTTCCCATCATGGTGAAAGAACTGAGTGACTATATTCCCCTCAATTCGAGAATCTCATCTACATAATTATAGGAGGTTTCCTGGATTCCTGGCAGACCTGGAGGCAACAAAATCTCTGCCACATTCAAGGCCACCATGGAAGAATCTGCTTCAACAACCAACTCACTACTAAGTGCCAACAAAGCACTGCCTATTAGCCATTACTTTTTATACTTTATTTTTTCTCCCATACTTATTATTAAGTATACCCATTTGGGATATTTTTTCATTAAAAGTGGTAACATTGAGATTCAAGAGAACTTCAGTTTCTGGACAAGACATAGCCCCGATTTGTCCTCCTTCCTGAAACAACCAAAAAGTAAAATGCACAAAATGTATGAGGCAACAGTTTTGAAGACACTGGACATCAGGAAAGAAAGGACAATAATAAACCAGGTAGGTCTTACAATTGCTCAGGCTTATTGCCTTAAGAGGGATTCTAGGCTGTGGAACTAAGAGGAAGAATCCAGGTGGAGCCTGGCCAACCCTGTGAGATAGAGAAGGAGTTGAGAGGAAGGGCACAGAGAAAGCCCCCAGGGATCTGCAGAGCATCCACTTGGGAATTCAGCAGAATGGATGGATCAGCTCATGCAATTAAGGAAACTACTGAGGAAAGAACCATCTTGCATGAATTGCATGGATCAGTTCATGCAAGTAAGGAAACTACTGAGGAAAGAACCATCTGAGGGGACCAGAAGGCACAACACTTGGAGTTCACACCATGATAGGAAAACTGCATGATGCCCCCAGGTAAACTGGAAAAAAACTAATTCATAGGGCATTGGGCGAGGACTCAGAAGAACCTTGCCCTAGTGGCGGGAAATAATTAGCCTAGACTAAAACCTCACTGGTCCCACCTAGCAAATCTTATAAGCAAGACCCAGAAGTATCAAACTGTGTTCAAGAAACTTGACTGTGTAAGAGAATAAAACTCAAGAAGATATAAAGGACTACAGAGTACCTAATTCTCAACAAGGTAAAATTCATGTCTGAAATCCAGTTAAGATTTATAGGCATGCAAAAAAAGCAGGAAACACACCAGATTTTAGAATTAGCAGACAATGATATTAAAACTGCTATTATAACTATATTCCATATACTGAAAACATTAGAGACATGGAGAATACAAAAAGGGACCTAAACAACTTCTACAGATGAAAACTACAATGTGTGAGAAGAAAAATATACTAGAAGAAAATAAAGATTAGACATTACAAAAGAAAAGATTAGTGAATTCTTAAGACATAATAGAAACTATACAGAATGAAATATAGAGAAGAAAAACTTGGACATCAGGGAGTTGTGTGACACAAATATGAGCGGCCTAAAAGAGATGTAAGTGAGGTCTTTGAAGCAGAGGGGATAGAAAAATATTTGATAAGGGACCCACATTTTCCAAATATGATGAAAACAATACCCATGGATCCAGGCAGCTCAACAAATTTCAAGCACCAGAAACATGAAGAAATATCACAAAGGCAGGCACACCATGATTATAGTTGTAAAAAAATAATAATTCTGTAGGTAAATGTAGTTTTTTCAATAAATATGCTAGAACAACCAAATATCATCTACATACAAAAAAACAAAAACAAGAAACTTAGATTTACATCTCATACTCGCATACAAATAGTAATCCAAAATGCATAGTAGACCTTAAAGTAAAACCTAAAACTAAAAAAAAAATAATAATAATTATAGGAAAAAATCTTTTGGGGCCTAGTTTTGGCAATGATTTCCTAAATACAACATCAAAAGCATGAGTCATTAAAATTGATAAATAATATTTTATCAAAATTATAAACTTCTGCTCTTCAAATTCAACTTCGAGAATGAAAAATAAGCCACAGATTTAAAGAATATATTTAAAAATCCAATATATGAAAAAGAACCTATACTCAAAATATCTATAGAATTCTCAAAAGTCAATAATAAGAAAACAAATGATTAAAAAAAACTAGGAAAAAAATTTGAACATACTCTTTACAATAAGAATAGCAAATAAACATACAAAAAGGTGTTCAACAGCACCTGTCATTAAAGAAGTGCAAATTAAAACCAAAAAGATATTACCACACAAATATTATAATGGCTAAAATTAAAAAGACCGACCATACCAAATGTCAGGGAGGATGTGCAGGAATTGAACCCTTATATACCACTGGTCAGAATGTAAAATGATACAGTTTGAAAATGGTTTGTTTCTCAAATAAACATATAACTCCTATGTGATTCAGCTACCCCACTCTGAGTTTCTACCCAAGAGAAACAGTGTCCATACAAAGAGTTGTATGAATATACCTAGCAGCTTTATGTGTAATAGCCCCAAACTGGAAACAGCCCGAATGGCCATCAGTTAGTGAATGGATAAACAAATTGTAGGATATCTGTACAACTGAGTACTACTCAGAAATTTAAAAGAATGAACAATTGATATAAGGACCAACATGGAGAGAAATCAAAATAATTATGCTGAGTGAATGAAATGAGGCAAGGAGAGCACGTATTTTGATTCAATTTATATAAATTTCTAGAAATGCAAACTTATTTATAGATGGAAAGCAGATCAGTGATTGTTTAAGTAAGAGGGGCAGATGGGAGGGATTTCAATGAGGTAGAAAGAAACTTCTGAGGGTGATGAAAATGTTTAGTATCTTAATTAAGATGATAGTTTCATAGGTGCACACGTATGTCACTATGTACCACCGCGTGCATTTTAAACACATATGTTTCATTGTATGGTAATTATATTTCAGCAGAGATATTAAATAAAATCATGTCAAGGTTCTTTTTATAACACACTTATTTATCAGCTGTGAACTTAGAACTACGCATACACACACTACACACACACACTGCATACCTATAACCAGGCCACAAAATTAATGAAGGACATCAGCCTTCTCATCAAATTTCACATCACAAAGGATTTTTTATACTTATACCTCGAAGTGGGGACTATGCAGCCCAAATGAAATGAGGCAGGCCTTATTGAAAAGACTGAGTAGTTTAATAAAACATACTAATAGAAGGAGCTGTATTCATAAAAATGACAAAAATACTAATTTTTTCACAGCAGTTTACCTCCTGCTTTGCAGGTTATTTTCATCACTCAAGGAAGGCTTTGCAGGAAGTCTTAAATGAAGATGAATGAGAAAAAAGTCATAACTGCAAGATTTTATATTGCTTATATATTTTTGGTTTCAGATTGATTTATTTCTGGATATGGTTGACTGTAAGAAATCTGAAGATTATTTAACTATTACTGGGGTTACCTGTACCTTTCCTAATAGTTCTTATTTCCCAGAAATTTTTCTGAGGTAAGTTCATAAAAGATACTGATATGTATGTTTCCTGCACTCTAAGGATCTCTAATTTTCATATAGGAACCATGAAATAATTTCCTCAGTTCTCTTTGCTCCTATATGAGAGGTATGCCTTTAAAAACAAATATATGTCTATATGTGTCTATATATAATAAGTATGTTTTTATATATGTCATAAATATATTTGAAAGGAGAGGGTTTTTTATTAACTTCTTCTAATATACACTAAAGATGGAAATCTCAATTCCATTAATTACTTGCCATGTAATTTCACATTGTAAAGGTAAGCCTTCAGGGCAATAATTTCCATCATCTCCAATGAACCTGATTAAAATAATTGGCTATTTCCATAACAAGTGCTCTAACAAATGGTCCTGTTCTGTCAGAGAGGAATGGGTCTGATTAGAAACTGCATTGTTCTGTTATGCTATTGTAAGATTAAGGTAGAATAAAAAAAAAGTTTAGTTCCTTTTAATAAAATCCAATGACTTTCAAATTGGACTAAATATCAGTAAATAGTAAGTATAAGTGTAACTTCACTTAATTTGGTTGTTTAATTTGGCTCTGAGTTAATGATTTGAGTTTATGCAGAAGCTTACTTCTCTATACTCATTAGAATCTCTTTGTCCTGTGTTTCAGAGGATAAAGGAAGGCTTATGTAGTCTCAATTAAATGGGCGATAGTCTCACTTATCTTCAGAAGTGATATTAATATTTTCCCACAGCAGATTCCATCCACAAGGTACTGTAATAATTAACACATTTTGTTATGTCACGCACAGGTAGAGAACAACTAAGATCTACTGATGATCTACTTTACTGAGTATTCACATGCATTTTTGAACCATGCAGAGCTTTCCGTTAAAGGTCCTACTGGTTCCTTGCTGAGGTTTGGGTTTGAGTCTGTTCCCTATGTGACCATTCTCAGATCTAAACTAAAGTTCCAGCAGCTATCTTTTTTGTACCTCTGCTTATGGTGACAACAGAAATTCAAGAGCATGGGAAACACAAAACTTTTTAAGGCTTCAATTCAAAGTGGCTCACGGTCACTTCATTCATTCAATCGACCAAGCCAAGTCACATCCTCAAGTTCAAAGTTGAGGGCTGAGAGAAATATAGTCCTCTTGAGAAGAAGACTTCCAAAGTTATATGACAAAGGGTGAGGATAGAGGGCAGGGTGAAGAATTGAGGCAATAATGCAGTCTATATATCAGTTCAAAGTCTTGTCTATAATTGATTGCAAACATGGAAAATGGAGAATGTTTAGAGTACCATGAATATGTAAATATTCATTATGAAACCAAGTATGGAAAGTGTCATTTAGCTTCACCAAAAATGTGCCGTTTTATGGCTATTGTGGCATCACAAATGTACTTCCTTTCGATATATCTATCAATTGTTTAAAATCATGTCACATTTACATGCTTCATTTTTACAGAGGGTTTTTCCTTTATCTTGTTTTTTTCCCAGAATATCTAGTTGTTTTTCTTATTGAGGGACATATGAACTTATTCACCAAATGATTACAGTCTTTCCATATTTTGATTGAAATTCATTCCAAAGTTGTTTTTGTTTATTGTTTGTTTGTTTGTTTGTTTGTTTTTAAAGGACTGTATTCATTTATTTGAGAGAGTGTGTGGACAAGCAGAGTGAAGGGGCAGAGGAAGAATAAGCAGACTCCCCGCTGAGCAGGGAGCCTGACATAAGGTTTAACCTTTAACCCACTGGGCTACTCAGGTGCCCCCCCAAAGCTTCTTGAAGATACTCTCCTGGAGCCTCCTGAATTCTTCTTTTGAGTTGGACTGACTGCTTTCCATGCCTGCTGAAAGCTACATCCTGGGACTTCTTTTCCTTGCTCCTCTTTAAGTATTCTACTCTATACTGGAGCCTAAATTGCTTTTTTTGTATTCTCTGTTCATTTGTCATACAACATCTTCAGGTGATTTTCATGAAAGGAGTAAGAAAAACATTACTTTAAGCCTTTGTCTTAAAAGTGTCCCCACACTTGAATAACATTTCCTTGGTAATTGGAATCTAAGTTTAAATCCATGAATCTCAGAAATTTAAAGGTATGCTCATTTCTTCATTGACTTCCTATATATGGTTACTGTCTGAGAGGTCTGAAGCTAATGTAATTTTTGCTTCTTTAAGGTTAACATGTTACCTATCCTAGGGCTTGGGGATTTTCTCTATATCCATATTTCACTAGGATTTGTCTGGCTACATCTTGCTTTTTATTTATTGTGCTGGTACTCATTAATTTCTTTCAGTATGAAGACTCATTTGTTATTGCCTCCACTTTCTCTGTTTTCCCTAGAATTAAGAAATTAGTCCTATAATGAATTTCTTAAATTGATTCTCCATGTTTGTTAAACATAAATCTCAGGTTTTTCATTTGTTTATATTTTAATCTAAGTTTTGGAAGCTTTCTCTGACTTTATTCTCCTGCTTCATTAAAAAAAATCTTCCAATCATATTTCCTACATCTGTGAACTCTTCTTCAAAGTGATGTTCTTATTTTATGAATTATCATATTTTATTTGTTGTTTTTAATTAAGATATTTTAAAAAAGGTTTCTCTGTCCATGAGTCATACTTGTGTCTTCTGGTATCAGGCTATGTGTTCATTTTGGATCTTCTGTTTTGTGCTGCTTACTTCTAATGACTTGTGGTCCTTGACTATGCATTTATATGAATGAAAAGCTAGATTGATTAATATATATAATAGGTGTAGTTTCTTCAGTCTTTTTATAAGATTATTTTAATCAATAGTCTTCTCTCCTGCATGGAGGACTGAATATAAGCTCCAAGTATGTGGAGCCTAGATAGGGAGCAGGAAGCAAGGCTACCTCTAATTGCCAAATGAGAAGGGTTTTATTCAGTGATACCGATTGGGACCTCAAGTTCTCCTCCTATAAAAAACACTCTTCAAGTTTTTAGACAGCAGTCTTTCAGTTGTAGCCTTGGAAATCATGCTTTGTTTGTAGGGGATGTAGGAAGGGAAGACATAAACAACTGGGGTCACTGTTGTAAAGAAAGTTCTTAATTAACTAACTTGATTTCGGTTTAATGAGTTAATTAACTCACTAGTTAATTAACTCACTAGTTAATTAACTAAATCATTTCTTTGTACCAGCTGACTAGAGAAGACTCCTAGGTTGGACTCTTCTACTGGGAGAAGAACAGCCCTTACCTCCATTTCAGACTTTTCCAGGTCAAGATGTAGGCTTTTCTATCAACATGACTTCTCCCTATATTTCTTCATCTAGAAATGTTAAAAATTACTGGGGTGCTAATAGTCCTTTCTCACTATTTTTAGCCTGTTAAAACATTATTCTTTTTATTTAATTTTCACTGTCACTTCAGTAAGATTTGAGAATAAAGGTATGATAAATATGTATATTCAGTTTGCCATCTTGAAAGCCTACATTTAAGTTACATATATAATATAATATAATATAATATAATATAATATAATATAATATATAATACAATATATATACAAGCACATATATAGTTAATTAGTTAGTTAGAAACATAGAAACAAGAAGGAGACAATCCCGGGGTACCTGGGTGGCTTAGCTGGCTAAGCACCTGCCTTTAGCTCAGGTCATGATCTCAAGGTCCAGGGATGGAGACCTTTGCTAGGCTCCCTGCTCAGCAGAGAGTCTGCTTCTCCCTCTCCTTCTGTCCCTCCCCACTGCTTGTGCCCCCCCCCACCCTCAAGTGATTTTTTTTTTTTTTAAGGACACAATCCATTAGGGAATCCTTTAATAAAACAATTTAACTAAAATGTTCACTATATACTCCAAAGTCATTAATGAAGAAGCTTTTTAAGCATTTAGAGACCAACCTCCAACCACCATCCCTTAGCTTAAAGATGGCTCTTTGGGGAAGGTGGCAGCCTCACACATAAAATCATTTCTTCTGACTGCTCAGTAAAGTTGCAGAAAAGCATATTCCCTGAGAGAGCAATAAACTCAGTCCCAGAGATTGTTGAGGAAAGCTTCAGGAGAAGTTATTCTTTTTTTAAATCTAGCATCCACTAGATAAAACCCTTCTTCAATATATATTCATTTGAGACACAGCTAGAGTACCATCAACACATGTCATATAGACAGTAAGAGAAAAGAAGTTAAATACAAATGGGCTTTCTACCATCATTATCAAAAGTTTTATGCTAGAAAATAACCATGATTCAGATTTTTATGTAATTCTCCTCAGAAGAGAAAAGAATAGCAGGTAATTAATAAAGCTCTAAGAAGATTTCTGTGACCATTTGATTCTATTAAAAAGCTGAAAAGTATTTGACAAGAATCTCTATATAACTCTTTGGTTCTTTCTTTAAAATGAAGTGGAGGATTTACTCACATTTTTAATTCTAAAATACCTTGAAGTACACTCCATATGTGAAAAAAGGTGCCCAGCAAATAATATTCAAACTACTATGAAGAATCAAGGGATTGGCAGTCATGGGGGATGAAATGTCCAAACTTTTTCAATTAAAAGAAAAAGATTACATACACATGTACACACGCATATGGTTTCTGGCATTATTTACTCATACTATTTTCATGAATGTTCATATTCTCTAAGTGCAACATAATTTTAAAAATTACAAAGTCTGGTTCTTTGTCCCCCAAATCAGTTTCTTGAATCCTTTCCCTTCTGCCTACATAGCACAACTCAGTGTTCCTGACAGTGTCAGAGCTGCCAATCTGTGCGATCTCTGTAAGGAAGCCCGCAGAGAGAAAGATAAAGGAGAAGGTGATGAGCATTTTTTAATTCTTGTTAATTCCTGTTGGCAAATTTGCTTTTCCCTTGTAATTACTTCTTATAGAGATGTGTTATGAATTAAAAATAATAGAATACAGAAAGTTAAGTGCATAACTTACTAAATGCATAAATATTCCAAGAGGTAATTAAAATAAAACAATACTTTAACCTTAGAATATTACATGTTTTGGTGACAAATAAAAGTGGATGTTTCTGAAATTTTCTAGACCATGATAGAATATATTACTGAACAAAGAAATGTTTCTATAATGAAGCAGCATGCTGCATATAATTAAAACATTAAAATAGTATACAGACAAAAGCGTTAGGCCCAACAAGCTTCATTACATATGATGAAAGATAAAAGAAGAATACATTTGTAAAACTAGATGTCCTAGTAAGTAAAAATAAAAATAAACTGAAATCTGACTGGTTTGTAAATCTATCAATTATATTGGACAGAGTCAAGTAACGTTTTTGGCTTCTCATTTTCCTACTTTTATCCAACAATTCACAAAAATAGGTAACCTTAAGGGTTTTACCAATTTACTTCTTAATTCTGAAAAGTGAACACTGCTCTGGTATTTTAAAGAATATTACCTGCACCGAAGGAAATTAAAGTGAATACTGGGAAAATAATTTATCCAATTCCCACTAGCAAAACACACAAAAATTCAGCTGCACTCATACATATCTAAATATGTCAGCTTTCTCTCAGAGACATGCCCTGAATTATGCTACAAAATGGAATACCTGCTAGATGAAAGAGCATTCAGAACGTCAAAACAGAAACACATCGATTACTAAAACATAATTTTAAAGTGCTTCCAGCACATACAAAATACATTTATTTTCCACAGTTATGTAGTGCATAGTACTACCTTATTATAAAGTAAGCTTTGCATCTATTTGCTATTTATCCCTCAATTACATGGTAAAATTGGACAGTTAAAAATAGAAGAATACATAAATATAAAAATCTTTGGTTTTATGTCTTGAAACCTTTTATCCTAAGAGGTCTAGAAAAACTATTACTTTGAAAAAAATGTACTTTTGTGACAAATTCTCCATTTTCTATAACAAGGTATTTACCCTAACTTTTGAAACCTTCAGGTCAAGTCATTCATTTAGTCATTCCATGATTTTACATTTCAGTTTCATTGTTCATATCTAAGGTATTGATCTAATGATCATACGCTACTCCTCCAAATACCTACAGTCGTTTTATATCCTCCCAAACTCATTTATTACAAAATTCATAAAATTTTCCCCTGTGGTGCCTATAACAAAAGAACACACAGAACAATAAAAAGAAACAATGTACATTTTTATTATATTTTAATGACATCCCCCTTGCCTGTACATGCACAACCAAGTAGAAACATTTTAGCCACAGGCATCTCCAGAGATCCACTCTGTGCCAGTCTGCAATACAAGTTAATGGATAGAAACTTCCATTAACAAAAAAGTTAAAAGGCAACTAGCTATCTATTATAAATAAACAGTGCATTTATGAGTTAGCTCATCCTAAATCACTGTATGAATGCCAGGGTACAGACATTGTCACAAGTATTTCTCCTAGGGCTGCATACATTTATCTGATTGAGGTTTCATTTTATTTCAATAATCATAAGTAGACTACCAATTTGTAGGTAGAAAATGGTGGGTCTTTTGGGTTAGCTAGAAGCAGAAGAAATGAGTTAACATAAATACAAAACATCCATTTGTTGGTTGGTTACTCTTACGAGTTCAAGTTTATATGAGCTCATGTTTAAGGTTTTAATTGTCTTTTCCTTTCAAAGGTTTTAAATTTTTCTAGTCCTTTCTAATATGGTCTCAAAATTCTTGATCGTATATTTCTATCAGTAAATTTTTTATTGTGGTATGCACTTCCCATAAACATCTAACTATCTGAAGTTATTAAATGAATATATCATGTACCTTATAAAATGAATATAGAAATTATAAATTTTAAAAATAATGAGAAAATGTTGCAAAAAGCATCTCCCTAATTGTGATGGCTTCATATTAGCATTAGCATCCCAAAACATGGTACTCACTCTGGGTGAGTTCATCAACAACAATGGTGGAAGTAAGAATATCATATATAACATGTTGCTAATTTCAATTTAGGAAGCTAATCTCCGGGATGTCTGTGTGGCTCAGTGGTTGAGTGGCTGCTTTAGGCTCAGGTCGTGATCCTGGGGTTCTGGGATCGAGTCCCACATTGGGCTCCCGGCAGGGAGTCTGCTTCTCCCTCTGCCTGTGTCTCTGCCTCTCTTTCTCTCTTTCTTTGTGTATCTCTCATGAATAAATAAGTAAAATCTCAAAAAAAAGGAAGCTAATAAAAAGGAAAAGCTGTAACATATGATCAGTTTAACACTGTTCTATTTCATGTTTTGTTCTTAGCTCATATTAGGAGAGGAAATGTTAGCTGACATTTGCCTTTCCTCTTGCATTATCAGTATTTTCTCCAATCTGATATTCCTCTTTATATTTCTTTTCAGGCCAATGTGGGTTTGGTGAGGGTTAATTTAATTGAAAATAGGTAACATAAGCAGTTGTACTATGTTGAAAGTATGCTGCTTTGTAGAACTCCTACTTTTTGCTCAGAACCTCTGCACTAGTGTCCTTCTGACAAATATATGCACTGAGGTACCTTGTCAATGGATGTGGCAAGTAGCAATAAAATTAATATGGGATCCCTGGGTGGCGCAGTGGTTTAGCGCCTGCCTTTGGCCCAGGGCGCGATCCTGGAGACCCGGGATCGAATCCCATGTCGGGCTCCCGGTGCATGGAGCCTGCTTCTCCCTCTGCCTATGTCTCTGCCCCTCTCTCTCTCTCTCTCTGTGTGTGTGACTATCATAAATTAAAAAAAAAAATTAAAAAAAAATTAATACATGTAATTGTTCACAGAAAGTAAATACAAAAGTAAATTCTCTTATTTTCTTTGTATCTATCAGAGAATACCCTGATAGAAACAATAGTTTCTTGCACTCATCTAAGGTATATGCATCTAGACATGAGAATCATTACACAATAAGTAAAGTGTCCAGGAGGATGGATCTGGGTATTTAACGTATGTCCTATTTGTTTTTAAGCATAAAACCATACTCCCCTATTCATGATTCCTAATTCATGACAATGGTTAATAGAATTAGATTTTTTTGTTATTTCAATCATCTCTAATATGATAAAGTATTTCTAACTGAAGAGCAAAAGAACATTTCTTAGGCTAGCTTAAGGACAATTGCCTTTTTATTTTATTTTTTTTAAAGATTTTATTTATTTATTCATGAGAGAGAGAAGAGAGAGAGAGAGAGAGAGGCAGAGACATAAGCAGAGGGAGAAGCAGGCTCCATGCAGGGAACCTGATGTGGGACTCGATCCCGGGTCTCCAGGATCACACCCTGGACTTAAGGTGGCGCTAAACTGCTGGGCCACCGGGGCTGCCCACAATTGCCTTTTTAAAAGCTGGACTTGGGCAGCCGGGGTGGCTCAGTGGTTTAGTGCCTGCCTTTGGCCCAGGGACTGATCTTGGAGACCCGGGATTGAGTCCCACGTCGGGCTCCCTGCATGGAGCCTGCTTCTCCCTCTGCCTGTGTCTCCACCTCTCTCTCTCTCTCTCTCTCTGTGTCTCTCATGAATAAATAAATAAAATATTTAAAAAAATAAAAGCTGGACTTGCTATGACTAATGTTATATACTGAAGCCTATATACTTAGACAGATGCTAAAATCATAGGGTAACTGTAAGGGAACAAGTCACCCAAATCAAAAAAGGAATAGTGGGTTTTCCAGTATATAATATCTTTAAAAAATGAAAACATTTTTTTTACCTAATAGTAGATATTTATTTCTATCTTTGAATCAAATCTTGAAGCAGCTTCCATACTTTTCCTGGTGACTTTTAGGTAATAAAAATATCCTTATCTTACTTCCAGTTAATAAAGAAATAGTCTTTTATGTTTTACATATTAAACTAAGTCCAGTCTTGTGGTATCTAATAATCCATGAATACATCCAGTTTGGAAATTTCTTCCCCAGCTTAGGTGTACCCTGGCGAGGAAAGACCAAGCCCTCTCCTAACACTTGCGAGGCCTGGGCAAAAGGGCAGCTGTCTCACATGTTTAAATATTTAAAAATTATAAATAATAATAATAATTGTGAAATATGTATCTCTCTACATATATTTACATACATGTGTTTATATGTGTATATGTATATATGTGTGTGTGTATATATATATATATATATACCCACATATATTCTTCTACATTTCTAACAAAGTGAAGTAATAGGTTTGCATTTCAAACTCCCAGATACCTCAGAGGTGCACAAAACAAAGTGAGGACCCTGGAATAAAGGGCTTTTAATCCACCCTTGTCAATGGATAACCGAGCCCAAACATCCAAGCACTGCTTCCCTCACCCAGTAAACAGCTACCCTATGGCCTATCACCGAGCTGAAGGTGCACACTAGTGCACACTAGTGACACATTTCATCCATGGCAGGGCAGATATGAAGAAGAGGCCCACCAAGGCCCTGGGAGTAAGCTTGGTGTCATTCGAGCATAGTGTAGTGGGGACCTTGGGCATGGTCTGGAAGAGGAAAATCTATCTCCAAGCAGGGAAGCATGCTCCTTTGTGCCCACTGACTCCTTGTTCCATGGTGACAGCTGATATAAAATGAAGGCAAAAGCAAGGTCTCCAAAATAAGAGGACCAGGGCAGGAGGACTCTTCCTGGCAGTGCCCAAGGAGAGAACTGAGAAGGAAGCCAGGATAGTTTTCTTTCTCATTCCAACACATCCTCTACTCTTAAGTCATATTTTGACCTCTCCTGGGTCTGAGCAGTTTGTCTTTCCTTGATGGCCAGGCTGAAATGTGACATTAATGACTACCGGATGTGCTGAATATGCAATTGTGGCTTCATTCTCTTCTGGGGCAATTTTGTGGGTTTTGTGAAGACACCTCATTTCTGGGAATCCCTTACCTCTAGCTTCCCTTTCTGATGGGTCACTATGATCCTGGTGGTCCTCTTGGTTCCCTGTGGACCACCACTCCACGAGTCAGGGAGCTTCTCAGGCCTTTCCCCTTGGGCTCCATCTCCCCTAAGATAACATAGCCACTTTGTTTTGAGAAGGTCATACCGGGTCCACAGGAAATCCGCACATTCATTCCCTGCCATACTCTAAAAGTGTAGTCTGTTGCTTCAGTCACAGCCTCTTGTCTTTGGATATCCCCAGGCAGGCATTAAATCATCAGGATGTGTATATAATTGCATGCAATCACTACAAATAATAAAGGAAAACTTGATGTTTTATTTCTTTCTGATCTCCATGGTTTCTTTTTCCTTTATCAGTAATGATGTACTTAATATCAATCATGTTTTTAAAAAGGGAATATTTAAGAAAACAAGATATCTGCTTTTATATCCACCAAGGCTCTTGAGTTTTATACTTGATAAAACCTTAAAATAAAAATTGGGCAAGAAATTTGAACCTCCAAGAGTGGCTCTATTTTCAAATGACAAAACCAAATCATGTCCAAAATCACAGGAAAACAGAAAGTGACCAGGAAGTTCATTTTAAATATATTCTCTGAACTATTTGAGAATGGCAGGTCATAAACTACGGGAGAAAGATAGCTGGCAATAAATATTTTTCTTCAATTCAACTGCTCTGAAAGGGAAAGAAAAAGACTATGTTCTCAGATAAAAATGTCATTTACACTCTTACAAGACTATACTCAGAGAAACTGATATAAGTTATATTTCCTAGGAGTTTGAAATATCAATTAAAAATAGAGCCAATTACAAATTAAGATATCCCAAAGAAATAAAGCAATGTCTACATTTGTTTAATTTTTGATATATAAGACCACCAGTGAAAAATTATACCAAATATCTTAGATGAATTCATAACTTAAAGTAATTAATAGTCCAGGAACTTATCTAAGCAAACTTACAAGATTAACCAGAAATAGAGCCAGCCATTCTTAGTCAACCCATCTACATAATTATGGCAATGTTGGCAGTAATGTATTAACATGGACACTGCCATCTTTCATGGAGAGAAAAATGCACATGGTGAGTTTTAGCAAAAAACAAAACAAACAACAACTAAAGTTAAAATCCCTGTGTATAGACTTGCAGATATACAATGAATTTCATCCTAAATGAGGACATAGAAAACTATTCTGAAAAATGCTAGCTGTATCGTCACCAAAATAATATCTTATCATCTTCTAAGTGGACTCCATTGGTTACTATATTCAAATATGGTGAGTCATTTATATAAAGCTCCAAAGAAATGGAATAATTTCCCAGCCTCTAAAAGGGCTGTCTTGGACCTTTGTAGCTGAGCATAGGGATTTATCTTTACTGTTGTACACATTGTACATGTTCGCTGTTCTCATTATATATGCAGAGCCAATTGAGAAGAATTTGGACTATTTATTTTTAACCTATACCCTGATTTTCCCTAAAAGCAGTTGAGACAGCTTGCAGCAAGATCCCTATATATTAAGAAAGGTAAACATAAAAATAGATATCTGAAGCCATATAGTAGAGTGGGAATGATAGGATCTTAGGATAGAATACTTACTAGATTTGTCTATGCCACAGCATAAGAAAAATAGCTCCTATAGTTCTCAGTACCTAAAAACATTGAGCATCTTTGTACCTCAGAAAAAAGAAACATGTACTTCCCCTGAATTTATATAAAATGTATAAATAATACACTGATAATAGGTATCCTGTCATTCATTCAACAAATATTTTATTGTAAACCTACTATGTGACAGGCGCCTTATGAGATATAAGGGATAAATTGGTATGTAAAATAAGTACATAACTGCCAAGGAAGGGCAAGTAACCACAACTGGTCTAGTGCAAGAGACAAGACAATTCCATTTATTTCTACTGCAATTCACCATGGTTTTCTTGGGGTTTCTGTTTTGGTAGTCCAACAATAAGCAAAGGTTTGCTGAGCTCTTACTAGTCATTCATTTATCAACTCTATATTGAGTACCTGCTATGTGCTGTGCACGGCACAATTCTGAGTTATGATCAGGAATCAAGGATTATTCAGGCGGAAATTATCTTTAAGCTACCTGGAGTGATGAGAAATATACAAATAAATACAAAGTAAGGTAGACAGAATGGAAAAATAAGTGTCAACCAAGGTAGAAAGTTACAACAGCTTTATTGCTTGAAGGAGTAGAAATCATGCAAGTGCTCCTGGAGGATCTGTACCTGGGATCATAGATGAGCCATAAGGGAAAGGGCTCCCCAAGAGAAAGCACATCAGCAAAGGTGGCAGAACGGGCAATCAAGGAAGATGAAGGAGGAATAGCAAGTGGCTAAGTTGGGCAAAGCATTCGGTATATAAAACGGAATGTGGGAATAAAGTAGGGAAGTTAGGTCAGGACTAGGTTTTGGTAAGTAATGAGGTTCAGCTTATGGAGCTGGTGGCCCCAACTGTGTCTCTTACTATGCATAGGCTAGCAAAGGAGACACACAGCTAGACTTTTGGCCTCTACCACTTTATAATCCATTATGTACATGGCAAGGCCAATGCAAGATCCTTGCAGTTAATTACTCTCATGTACCTTTCATCTACCAGATGACGCAGAGTTTTACAAAGGAAGCAACTACACAATTGGCACCAGTCTGGGAAGGACATATTCAGAACCACCTGATCTGTGCCACAACCACCTTCTCCTGTGCTTACCTCGTATGCGTGACTACAGTTTCTCAGGACCCATTTCTCCCAGAAGGGTAACTCTTGTGCTGCAATCCTCTCTAAGCACTGCTGGCTCCTGTCTTAGAATATTAATCTTGAAGGAGTCACTGCCTAGGCTGTGAGAATGTAGCTCACAAAGGACCTCAGCTTAGTCTGAAGAGGTGCAGCATTAAAGCGCATATGATTGGGAAAAGACAGCAGACAGTGGACCGGGCTGGTGAGAACGTATATGGAGAAAAGTGACTCCAAGAAAAAGAGTGTGCTGACTGTAAACCACAAACAACACAGAGTCTAGAAACAAACATGTTAAATGGCTCTCTACATATTCTTGATAGAAAGCCTTTCCCATCATTCTTTCATATCTCAAAGGAAGTCACCACCAGCAGGGCAGCACTAACAAAATCACTCTTTCTGGGGAGAATTCGAAGTGCTGAGTCAATCCTTATATAGTCAATCCTTTATAGTCAATAAAGTGCAGACTTTATTCCTTGGGTGTATATGCACAGAAGTGAGGATATGAGAAGATGCAAATGTTCCTTGAATTAATTTTCAACCTCACCCCACCAGCCACCTTCATAGTTACCATTCATTTGACAAGAACTCCTACACCTTCCCACATTTCTACCTTACTTCGTTTTCATCCGTCCTGTCTTCTTTGCCTAAAGATGAAACTTTCCACGTGAGCTTCCAATGCTATTCCCACCTGACTACTCCCATCTTTTCCAGGCAATTGAGTTAAACAATATTAAACAACTTTTTTAAATCATCTAACAATTAGGTATCTATCATTCTTCATATACTGCCCATCTTGCCAGAGCTTTCAGTAAGTTGATGAACACCAGCAATCTCCAAAAGGTGGGGAAAAAATGTATGCTGTTCCAAAACTTGTTTGGCCACAGGATTTTTCCTAGATGAAATAGTGTTTTTCTCCATATTAATTTCATAAGCTATTGAAGGCATATGCTGTTTTGTAGAGCTTTTTCATTTTTTTTTGTCTTCCCTAGCACCCAAATTATGGAAGGCAGATATTAGTAGATGATACATTAATGGCAGATTGACAGATTAAAGTTTCAGTCACTTATTTATTTACTTAAATATTTATCGAGTGCCTACTATGAGTTTTTTAGGCATTGAAAAAGAGGAAAAATAAACAAATCAAGTCCTCACTCTCAGGAAGCTTACTTTCTACAGGAGAAAAAAACAGTAAGAAATAAATACACAAAAAACCACACTGGTTGGTGAGGAATTCTAAAAAATAAAGAATAAGAGAATGGACATTAGAGAGATGGTGGAGGAGGGTTTTACTGAATGCCATCTTATTCAAGCTGGCTGGAGAAAAGCACTATGAGAATTATCACTTGTAGAAAGATCTAATAAGGAAAGAAAGGGGGCAAGCTCCATGGCTATCTAGGAAAGAGAGGTTTGATAAGTAAACACAAAAGCAAAGGCCCCACACTGGAAGCAGGTTTAGCATGTTGGCAGACAGCAAGAAAAATGGTGTGACCAAAGTGGAATCAGCATGATGGACTATGGTTGGGGAGAAGGTCAGAGATGGCCAGGAGCAAAACACATCAGTCTCTTGGTTGCTATACATTAGGATTCTATTCCAAGCGAACTAGGAAACCAAGGGGGGTGGGATGTATTATACACAGAAATGCCCTAATAGGAGTTGTGTTTTAAGAGGACCATCTTGGCTGTTCTTTTGAAAATAGCCTCGAGACAAATGTAGAGATAGCACAGTCATTTGAGTATGTCATAATAGGTAATGGTGCCTTAGAGAAAGACTGGAAGTATAAGAAGTGATCAGAATCTGGATATTATGTGATCACAAAGCATACAGGAGACACGGGGTATAGAAAACTCTTTTAAGGAGTGTCACTGAAAAGGAGACAACTGGAATAACAGCACTGACATGTTTTCATTCTCTCTACTCTCTCTCTCTCCTCCCTTCCCTTCCTTGTTTCCTCTCTCTCACCCAGCTATTAGGATGACATACATTCTTGTTTACAAGTTTTGTTTTGTTTTGTTTTTACGTTGGGATATCTAGTGTTCCCATCCTCTCTGGAACAAAATTCACTCAGATAAAATCAGTATTTATTTTAGTTTTTAGTCCCAATTTATTTTACCACAATTAAAGAAAAAGCACTTTGAAAACCAATCATGTTTATGAATACATAGAACTTCTAATTGTATATGACACCGTATATATTAAATTGCCTGGATATTGCCAATCTAAGAGTAGGCAAAGGGACAAGTTATTTCCATCACACATGAGGAAACCAAGGCTAAGCAGAATCATTAGTTCAAGTTGATATGACTTATTAACAACACACAAGGAATCAAAGTTTGGGTCTCTTTTACAGTGAAGTTCTCAACCTGCCTTATGCCTTCCTTATTTAAATAAACTATATTCATTTTATTTGGAGTCAGAAACAATCCCTTTACTTATCACTAAAAAAACCTCTTTTCATATGGCTCAGGGGAAGAATTCACATGTAGAAATGTTCTAGTTAAAGATATATCTTATAAAATGATTAAAACTTCCTGAATATACAAGGGTATTTCAAAAGTATATATTGCCTTAAATTTTTTTAGACTTTCGGCTATGGCATGATTGTAAAATCAATTAGGAATTGTGAAAGCAAAATCAATTGAGATACATTTTAAAGGCTGATGTTGGTAAACATCCTCTCGATGCAATTGTGATTTCCGGATTCCTCAAAGATGTCCTCTTTTTCAAAATCATTATTGTACTTTAGTATGTAATTACATTAGTGATTATTTAATTTTTTTAAATTATTTATTTATTCCTGAGAGACACAGAGAGAGCGAGAGAGGCAGAGACACAGGCAGAGAGAAGCAGGCTCCATGCAGGGAGCCCGACATGGGACTGGATCCTGGGTCCTGGGCCAAAGGTGGTGCCAAACCGCTGAGCCACCGGGGCTGCCCCCAGTGATGATTTACATATCACTTCTATTATGTTTTCTTTAGAATATACTGAATATACTGTATTCTACGATTATGATTTAGCTAATTTGAAATATAAAGTAAAATACATTTAAAGACAGTTAATCTTATGGGTCCTTTAAAAATAACAAAAATTGGAAATTTAATATCTTAAGTACCATATATGTTAAAGGCATTGATTATATATGTACATGTGCTTGTATTACACATCTTTTGTATCTTTAAAAGTTTAGAGTCTACATTTATAATGCTGTTAAAAGCTAGAACAAATGTCAATAACAAGGCATACTGCAAATTATAACACTGTATTATTATTTTTTTAAAGATTTATTTATTTATTTGAGGGGAGAGGGGCACAGGGAGATGGAGAGAGAATCTCCAGCAGACTCCCCACTGAGTGCAGAGCCCCACACAGGGCTCAATCTCAAGACCCACAAGACCATGACTTGAGGGGAAACCAAGAGTCGGATGCTGAACTCACTGAGCCACCCAGGTGCCCCAAAATTATAACAATGTATTATTATACTGCCCTTGTCTATGGAAAAAAGTTTTTTTTCCCTAAAGTTTTAGTAACAATGTTACTAAATTTCCTTACCAAAAATGAAATACTTATGATCCCAGTGGAATCCACTCCAAACTATTTTCCAAATCTGAAACTCTGTTCAGCTCTTCCTAAGTCCTTGCTACCACCTCAGTAACATCATCATCTCCCAGGTGGTTCAGGTGTTCTGCTCTTGACCCCAACACAGCTTGCTCCTCATCACCAGTCAGAGGCATTCTCCAAACAGAAGATAGTTAGTGTGCTTTCTCTTGCTCTTCACCCCTGAGGTGCCCTTCCACAATTACAATAAAATAAAAAGTCCATTCTACATCTTATAGGGCCCTACATGATCTGACTCTTGACTACCACTCAGACTTCTTTTCCATGCCTCTCTTCATTATTCACCATACTCCAAGCACACAGCCCCCTTACAACTCTAGCATTGGCTGTGCCCTCTGTTGGCTTGCCCCCTGCCTTAATTTACAGTCTCTGCTCAAATGTCAGTTGCTGGGAGAAAATTTCCTTGGCCATGCCTAAAATAGAACTCAAACACCTCTGCTCTTTATCTTTATCCTTATAACATATATCAATACTTGATATTGCATAACACTATGTTATCTTTTTTAATTCAGATTTTTGTTGAGATCATTTTAGATTCACATGCATTTGTAAAAAAATGATATAAAGAAACCCCATGTACACTTTACCCAGTTCCTCTCAATGGTTAACATTTTGCAAAACCTTAATATAAAAGCACAACTAAAATACTGATATTACTACATCAATCTTATTCAGATTTCTCCAGTTTTACTTCTATGCATTTGTGTAAATGTAAGTAATTACACAATTTTATCACATATGTAGGTTTGCTCATCTACCATCCCAGTCAATATACTAAATAGTTCCAACACCACAAAGTTACTTCATGTCCTCTTCTTACTACGTTCAGCTACCTTTCTTCCCCTCTGACACTTGAAAACTACTAATCTGTCCTCTATTTCTAAAATCCTGTCATTTCAAAAAGTTAATATTTAATTAGAATCATCTCATATATACTCTTGGAACTGGCAGTTTTCACACAGCTGAATTCCCTGGGATTTATCTAATTATTGGATGTATCAAGAGTCCCTTCCTTTTCATTGCTGAGTAGTAAGTATGCCATGGTATGTATATACTACTGTATGCTTAATCGTTCACCTGTTACAGGGCACCTGTTACAGGGCATCTGGGTTGATTCTATTTTTGGTTATTATTTTTGGTCAATAAAGCTTCTAAGAACATCCACATATAGATTTTTGTGCGAATTTAAGTTTCAATTTCTCTGGGATAAATGCCCAAGAGGATAATTGCTGGGACATATGGTAAATGCATGCATCATGGTTTTTATTACCCATTTTCCCAACAGGATGGAAGTTCTAGGATACCAGGGACTTGGTTATTTTGGATCAGTGCTGTTTCCCAGTGTCCAGAACAGTGCTTGGCATAGATCAAGGAGTTAACATATATATCTGTTGGCTGAGTAGACTTCAGAGCCTTATGGAGCCAATGTACACAGATGCTATTGCTTTTATAACTGATAAAAATTAAATGAATCTGCAAAAAGGCTCCCTGGGAAAAATGGTTGTGATAAGAGTAAGAGAGGTGTGGCCTCTGAGGTGTCAGTTTGAGCCCTAAATGGAAGAACAGTTAGGCTGAGCAGCTGTGTGTATAAAGGGATGTGTGAAGCTCCGAAAAAGTCACATGACTTTCCAGCCCCAGGGATCACAGTAGAACCCAATGTCATTAAAATAGCCCCAGATCATGTGCAGTTTCAGTTGCCTGGATGGCTACCAGCAGAGGACAGAGTGGCCTACTCCTTAGCAGTATTTTAAAGATCTAACCAGCAACAGGGTCAGGGGGCTTATATTCTTTCCTAAGCACATATTGGCACCCTGGCAAAATAGCAAGTAAGGTCCAAAAAAATGTGTCAAATGTGTAAATAAATAAATGACTTCTTCACAGGATTGGGTTAAGTTTTTAGGGGAGAATGAAGCCTTATGTGGGCCACTGGGCAGGACAATGGTAATTCACAGAACAGGAATTTGGAAATCAATGTTGTTAAGAGCACAATCTGAAAAGCTTGGGAAATTGGGATTCCATGAAAAAAAAAAGTATTTTATTTAAACTGCATTTGTTGTACAACCTCTCATTCCTGGAAATCCTTTATACAATCGTGAGTGAATCAGCCATAGAAGGTCAGGCCCATTAGTATAAATACACCACTTTCATGAGTATAACCTTCTGGCAAAATTTGTTTAACATATTTTTGTTCATAGTTTGTTTTCCTGACAATCAAATTTCTTTTAATAAGTAACAGAAAAAAAAAGAATGGTAACTAATATTAAAAGTAGCAATTTTCAAATATTTTGAGTTTGTGAATATGTGAGTTTCTAATTGGAAAAATCACAAATTGTGTCCATATTTGAACAGCGTAAATATCCATTATATATATCTTCCTTACAGTGCTCTTTGTAAGGCTCCTGCAAAGGATAAAAACACGAAAATTAAAATGCCTTGGAGCTCTGATAGATTAAGGGATAACATATTTTAAGAACAGTGAGCTAATATCTTTCTCTGGACTGATTCTTTCAATCAGTTCTTCCTATAAATCATTAGAAATGACAAAATTCAGTAAGGTTGCATGATTTATACATTTAATGTGGGAATATGTTTGTGTATCCCAAGCTCGGTTTCTCTTTAAGTATTTCTCTGCTTAGTTTCTTTAAGGCATAGTAATTCCTCACAGTATGGTTCTAGAACACTGATTCCCAGCCTTGGTTGCACATTAGAATCATCTGGGGAGATTTTAAAACTCCTAATGCCTAGACCATACCCCAGATCAATTAAATCAGTCTCTGGGGTGGGAGCTAGGCATCAGTATTTTTCATGGGTCCCCAAGTGATTCTAATGTGCAGCCATGGTTAAGAATCAGTGTTCTAGAATCATCTGCATTAGTTTCACTAGGGTGTGTATGAAGAGACTGGATCCACAATTATATGTGTTAAAGTGGGGTATCTATAAGTGAGCAAAAGAAATCTAATACTTATCTATATTCCCAGATGCACACTAAGTTTGAGAAGCTTTGGCTTGTAGAGTTAAGATGCCTAACACTGACCTATAAAGTTATCAGTGAGTAGGACAATTTTGAAAATTCAATTCACAGTCAGAAAATCTTTTGGGTTTGGAGACAAGTCTATTTTGGAAGTTTCATTAGAGGTCTTCATTTAGCTACTAGAGTTACATAGTTTGCAGGTTTCACTAATAACTCCAGGTAAAGTTTCCACACAGTTTTCAGGTAAATAATTTATTAGGGCAAACTGATCCTCCAATGGAAAGCTAAAATAAAGAGGCCATCAAGCTAAAAGTAGAAAGAGTCGTTTTTTTTTTAATTTTTTTTAATTTTTATTTATTTATGATAGTCACAGAGAGAGAGAGAGAGACATAGGCAGAGGGAGAAGCAGGCTCCATGCACCGGGAGCCCGACGTGGGATTCGATCCCGGGTCTCCAGGATCGCGCCCTGGGCCAAAGGCAGGCGCCAAATCACTGCGCCACCCAGGGATCCCAGAAAGAGTAGGTTTTAAAAATGATAATTACATATAAGAATTAAGGATGTTATGAGAGGAATTCTTATAGAAAAGCACAAAGCTATAAATTGAGCTTCCTCTTGGCCCACCACTCATTTTTTTCTTAAGAAAATTACAATTAAAATGTTTTTAGAGGAAGGAAAAAATTAAAGACCAATAGAAATCTCTGTCATATTTAAAAATATTAGCCCATTAGGGGTACTTAACCCTTTAAGATATGTAAAGTATGTTCTCAAACTTCTCATCTGATCCTAACACATATCCTGTTTAGGGAAGCAGGACAATGGATTATTAATTCTAGTTTTTATATACACATTATTTCTAGCACATAACACTGTGAAGTTCTCAGTGTTCATTAAATTGATGAATTATTGGATAAGGAAGTTGAGGCACACAACCAGTAAGTGCTAACTGACCCTTCATCCATTGATCTAGAGACAGCTGCCTCAAAAACCCTGGTATAATCCAGAATTCTTCTCTAACAGTATGCTTCTTCCAGTATGATTTGGAGAGTAAAGGCCATTCTTTAAGCCAGCTTTCCTTAGCCTGGTACACCTACAGACCATATGGATGCTTTTAACTATATCCAGGGTACAGACCAAAGATTTCAATTCAAAAGAGCGAGGTAAAAACAGAGTTTCTGTTTACTAAGCACCACTTACCAGAGAAAACATATAATTGCCAAATATATTATTAAGCCAATTAACAATAATCCTCGAAATGGCAAATATCATTGGCTGACTCTGAGAAAAGTGGGATATTTAAGTTACAAGAGAAAATGACTCATAGACCCATGCTGCATCAGCCTGGAATCTATATCTTTCTCATCCAGAATACAACTTCCTTTTTAATCCTGATCACGTGGAATTCAAGTGCTTTCATTTTTTAGTTATTGAAGCAATATTTGCCACAGATATTACAAAACATTTTCATTTCCTTGCTGTATTCAGTGCCAACGTTTATGATACAAATTAATGCCTGGTTTCAAGATGGTTATCATTATTGTCAGTATTAATGGTAAGTTTTTTAATGTTAGATTAGAATTAATACTACTCATAAAGTCATAATAAATATCTGGTGTGAGACAAAAAAATAAAAAATAAATATTTGTTGAATGTATGAATCCATTAATCAATAGGATAAAATTAAGTACACACTGGTTTGGGATACCCAGGTGGCTCGGTGGTTGAGTGTCTGCTTTGGCTCACATTGTGATCCAGGGGTCCTGGGATGGAGTTCCTGCATCAGACTCCCCACAGGGAGCTGCTCCTCCTTCTGCCTATATCTCTGCCTCTCTCTTCTCTAATGAATAAATAAATAAAAATCTTAAAAAAAGAGAACACACTGGTTTATAATAGCACAACATATTAAGAGGAAAGTTTTAGATTCTGTGTTTTGCCGGCCAACTTCTTCGGGAGAAGGGATGAGATTGTGTAGTGTCTTCAGCTAATCTGATAACGTGGGCTACTTCTTTAAACCAGTCCTTTTTGGTTCAGGAACTGATGGCACCTAGATCAGCTCTCCTTCCTTGAAGAATAAGAACCCGAAAATTTGTGCTTAAATTGTAGGCTGCCAGCTGCACATATGTAGGGAACAATGCATAGAATACTTTCAGTGGTAACATGGACAAAGAGTTCTGGGAATGAAAAAATTGTCCTCCCCTAAGGCATTATATTTGTTTCTAAGCAACAAATAAAAAATGGTTACTTCTAGCCAGCCCAAAATGCAGCTCCCAGAAGAAAATTGTATTCTTAAAAATTCCTTTCAAAGGCCTAGCCTTTAGAGAGTTTTGGTGCTCAATTCAGCTTATAATTCATATACACACACATACACACATGCACATGTATGTATATATGTGCATTGTGTGTTTCACATTATTGTATGGTGCTTTAAGAACATGTAATTCTGAATAAAAATTAATACTAATCATTATTATTCTCATAAAATTATCATCTCTGCTGCTTTCATGATCAAAAACTCACACGTAATGGCTAAAATCCAAAAAACAGACAGTAACCAGTGCTGGTGAGGATATGGAACAACTGGAACTCTCATCCATTGCTGCTAAGTATGCAAAATGGTACAACCACTGTGGAAGGCAGTTGCAGTTTCTTACTCTTAAGTGTACTCTTACCGAATGATCCAGCAATTGTACTTCTAGGTATTTACTCAAGTGTGTTGAAAACTATGTCACACACACAAAAAAAACCTGAACATGAATGTTTATAGTGGTGACAAAAATTGGAAGCAACCAAAGTGTTCTTCAATAGGTGAGTGAATAAACAAACTGTTATAGATCCATAAAATAGAATACCATTCAGTGTTTTAAGTTATCAAGACATAGGGACACCTGGGTGGCTCAATGGTTGAGCATCTGCCTTTGGCTCAGGGCGTGATCCTGGGGACCCGGGATAGAGTCTCGCATCAGGCTCCCTGCATGGAGCCTGCTTTTCCCTCTGCCTGTGCCTCTGCCCCTCTCTCTCTCTCTGTCTCTCCTGAATAAATAAATAATTAAAAAATCTATCAAGACATAAAATGACATGGAAGAACCTGAAATCTATATTGCTAAGTGAAAGAAGGTAATCTGAAAGGGCTACATATTCTATTATTCCAGCCACATACAATGTAGGATTCGAACTACATGACATTCTGGGAAAGACAAAACTGTAGATTAAAAAAAAAATCAGTGGTTGCCAGGGATTTGGCAAGGGAAGAAGGGATGACTAGGCTGAGCACAGAAGATTTTTAGGTCACTGAAACTATTTATGAGGCTACGGGAGATAGAGGATATTATGTATTTTTCAAAAACATATAGGACTGCATAATACAAAAAGTGAACCCTAATATAAACTATGGACTTTGGTTAAAAATAATGTATCAATAACATTTTATCAATTATAATAAGTATGCCTCATTAATGTGAATGTTAATAATAGGGGAACCTATGCAGGCAGGGGAGGGATAAATGGATATTCCCTGCTCAATTGCTCTGTAAACCTAAAACTATTCTAAAAACTAAAATCTATTAACTACAAAAAAATCATATTGGATAATATTAAAGCTGGCACTGCAAACATTTTTTCCCCAATTTGTAACATCGACAAAATAGTTTTAAAGTAAATCTACTAATTATGTATTTACCACTCCTGTACCATGAAACTTAAAATGCTTTAAGTATTTAGTTATATATCAAAAGATATTTAATTCACATTCTGCTATACAGAACTAAATTAATACCATCCTATATATGGATGTCTGAAGAATTTTTTTCAATCCTTTTTCCAAATGAAATGTTCATGATATCGGTACATTTCTCATTTTCATTGATTTTCAATATAGTTTTGATTTGCAAAAACCATAATAAATATTTTCCCTGTAATGTATTGTTATGTAACTGAAGGCTGATTACTTTCAGCTACTGAAAGCCTTGTGCAATATTTCTCAAACTTCAGCATGTGTGTGGGAGTCTACTGGGGATCATTTTGAAAAAAAAAAAAAAAAAAAAAAAAAAAAAAAACCCTGATTCTGATTTAGCTAGTGTGAGGTGGTACTGATAATCTACATTTCTAACAAGCTTCCAGGCAATGCTGATGTATGACCCCACACTTCGAGCAGCAAGGTTCTAGAGCATATCTGGGCCATAAAACTATTACCATTGTGAAAAATAAACCCAAATGCCTAACAGTTCTCACAAGGGATTGAAGAGCTATTTAAAAAAATGTTTGTTTTTTTTTTTTGTTTTGTTTTTCATACCTGAAAAAGCTCTCAGAACTCCCAGAACTTCTAAATCTGCTTTCCCAATATATAGTCCTTTTTCAATTTCATCCATAAAGAGAAAGGCTTGATAACCTTTGTACAGTGAGTAAGCTACTCGTTTAGTCATAACACTCTCCTAGTTTGTATGAACCGAAGACCATCTATTTCTACTTCAATTCCTCGATTTATATGCCTTCAATTGCAAAAAGGTCAAACAACTGGCTCAAGGTCACTTAACCAATAACTATAAAGGTCAGGTCTAAATCCAGGTCTCTGATTCCAAATCCAGTCCTTTTCCCTTCATTCTCTGTTGTTTCTGATAATGATGCACTTCAGAGAATAGGGACTAGTTTGTTGAGACCACAAAATCCCCACTTCTGAATCAAATCTCTCAGCCTCAGGCTTCCCAGGGCAATTCCTGACATGGGTTTGTCGTCTTATGGGGAAACCAGGTGCAATAAGGAAGATAATTTTTTTTTTGTGCTTCAAATAAGCCTTGAAATTCAACAAAATTATGTCGATTAATGAGCTTATTTGAATATGGTGTAAGGTATAAGAGAAAAGACTAGGATGTTCCACCAAGAATGGTTTGTTCTATTTCTCCAAACCTGATAGTTCTCTTGAAAGAATTCGCAGCTAACCACACGTGGGAATCAGAAGCAGGTGGATACTTCCCCAGGACCCTGTCCAAAGCAACCTCCCTTATACTGGGATACTCAAATGATGACTAGATGTCTTCAGTGGGACTTCTAAACTATTAATGATAATGGAAACTAAATGTTTCTTCACAATATGAAGAAAACAAGGCCCAGAAATGTGAAAATAATTGTTGTGCCATTGTACAGATATTATTAATTGGAACTCAGATTTGGAATTTCTCAACTTCTGGTTTAAGGATTAGCCCCAACTTCGCACGGACATCAGCAGTAGGTTAGGGTAAGAGAGGTAATAATTATAAACATTTAAGTGACATAAGGATCTACACATGCCTTCTAAATACTCTCCTTCTCAGGATTTCTAACAGTAAGAATCTTTGTCTCTTTGTATACTCTTACCCTCTCCCTCCCAGAGCCCTGCAGCATAGAAAAGAAAAAGTTAGGATGATCTGACTTTGGGAGAAATTCCTACCTCAGAATATTGTACAGCATCTCATTATGAAAATTCTGTTTTCATTTCAAGAGGGGATTTCTCTGCAAATGTGTGTGTGTGTGTGTGTGTGTGTGTGGTGTGCGCGTGCGTGTTTACTGGATGCAAGTGGCTCTGAATTAAGGTGTTCAACTGAGTGGTCAGACTGTCTTCCTCTGGGCACCGCTGTGATACAATATCACAAAGATTTGCAAATATGTAAGGTTGGAAATATTCTCTTCAGGGATTAAGTGAATGTCCAGGAAGCCAAGATTTTGGGCTCCCATGTCTATCTGCCTGAGGATGTTCTGAGGTGTTCGTGTGTGAAGCCTGAGCAGTGATGCTACAATGAGGGAGAATCAGCCTTGGTAACTCTAGCCCCAGTATGAGAAAAATCAGTAGCCCCTCAGTTCCTTGTGGGTGAACTGAGCCCTAGAGGTAATCACAACGGCTTAGCTGCCTGTTGTAAGGAACACAAATGCCACTGTACTATATAACAGACTTGTACGGACATTTTACCAAGTCCTAGCTACAGCAAGTCTCCAGCAAGTACATTATGCTCCCATCCTCTCAGAGCCAGGAGGTATCTTATGTTTTTTTGCTGGTGGTTGGAAATGGCATTCTTGCTGACACATCCAGTTTTGCCTTTACTCATTCATGACACTATGGTCTTAACCATCATTCCAGTATTTAGAGTTCATATATTCATTCTTCCTACCACGTGCCATTCCTCTGTTCCCTTCCTTCTGATCAAAATCCTCTCCCTTCTTCAAGACCCAATTCACGGGACGCCTGGGTGGCTCAGCGGTTGGGCACCTACCTTCAGCTCAGGTCGTGATCCAGGGATCTGGAATCTAGTCCCGCATCGGGCTCCCTATGGGGAGCCTGCTTCTCACTCTGCCTATGTCTCTGCCTCTCTCTTCTCTCAGTCTGTGTCTCCCATGAATAAATAAATAAATCTTAAAAAAAAAAAAGATCCGGGGATCCCTGGGTGGCGCAGCGGTTTGGCGCCTACCTTTGGCCCAGGGCGTGATCCTGGAGACCCGGGATCGAATCCCACGTCGGGCTCCCGGTGCATGGAGCCTGCTTCTCCCTCTGCCTGTGTCTCTGCCTCTCTCTCCCTCTCTCTGTGTGACTATCATAAATAAATAAAACTTAAAAAAAAAAAAAAAAGATCCAACTCACATGTGTCCGCCTCTGTAAGAGCCCACCCTGACAGCACACTGGCCATGGTAGCCTCCCTGCTTGCCTCAACCTCTACAGCAGTTAAGTACTCCCTCATCACTCAGTTGGCATTTATGTTGAGCCATATTTCTAAGAAGACAGCATCACAAGCAGACCTATTTTATTTAACTTCCCAGGATAAATAAGAATGGGGATGAAAGATAGAAGCGCAGATAACATATTTGTTGAACTTTCAAAGATTTTCACAATAAAAATGCCAACATGTAAGAAGGAGGAAACTGGCTTATAGATAGGGCTGGGTGGGCAATTTTCTTTTCTTTTATATCTCTGAACCTAATCAACAGAATAATGTCTGAGTAACTTGGAGAATATAGCTGCAGGACAAGTATGAAAGAAAGAGGCAGATACCAGTTTAAAATAAAAGGCAACATTTTGCAAGTATGGCTGGAAAATAATGAAAAAGAGCCAACACAAAACTACTAGCTCCATGCACCACTAGGAGAATTGAGACACAGTCCAAGAGTCCTCACTGGAAGATGACGTGTATTCAGTGGGAGAGAAGCAGCAGCATTAGCCAACTCTCACGATCCTCTGCTGCTGGAAGCTTCTATCAGTCTGCTACCAACAAGAATGATAATGACTTGTATACTTTGCAATCAATAATAATAAAAGCACAACGACTGTGGATGACTTACTGTGCTGACAGTGAATCCCATTAAATCCTCGAGGACATTTACAAACGTAACCTATGAATGTGTCCCCTCGGTACGCTTCACTTATTTCACAGGTTCCTCCATTATGGCATGGATTAGGAACGCAGGGACCTGAAAGACAAGAAAAACTGCTGCATAATGCATATGCTTAAAAAGAGATCCTGGGCCAACATTTTGCAATTAACAATTTTATAGAGAAAATCGTTCTGGGTATTACTGGTATAGGAAGTGGAGGAGTCGTGTTGGGCTCTGAGACTAACGGCCTGGGTTTGAAGCCTGGCTTCACAACTTTCTAACCCTGTGGTCTTGGAGGATTTATTTAACTTCTCTGTGCCTCTATTTCATCTTCTTTTAAATATCAGTATTAATAGGATCTATCTCAAAGGGTGATGATACAGACGAAAAGAATCCATATATATAAAATACCCAGAAGAGTGTCTGAAAGATATTAAGCAGTCTAATAATAATAATAATAATAATAATAATAACACTGAGTAAAATACTCATTTTAAGTTCTCCAAATTGTAAAATATATTCTACATGTTTAAAGAGTAATACTGAATGGCAATTTCTGGAGTTATCAACACTGAAGAGCTTTTATAAACATGCTGCTAAAAATAGCATCAACTTGCAAATGACTGTAACCACACAGTCCAAAGGAAGTGGATACCTGGTTGCAATAGTTTTATTGACTATTTATGAATTTGTGGTGGGGTATAATTCCATGAACCACAATTTTGCCTGTCTATAAGAGGTAGCTCACCAAAAGTTACAAACATGGTGAAAAGGGGCTCATAGTTTTTTTTTTTTTTTTAAAGATTTATTTATTTTAGAGAGAGAGCAAACACATGTGTGCAAGGAGGGAGAGGGGCAAAGGGAGACAGAGAGAGAGAATCTCAAGTTGACTCCCTGCTAAGGGTGAAGCCTGACACAGGGGCTGATCCCAGGACCCTGAGATCATGGCCTGAGCTGAAATCCAGAGTCGCCTGCTTAAGCAGCTGAGCCACCCAGGCACACCAGGCTCATATCATTTTTAAGCTAAGCATTTTAAGCATTTTAAGCTTTAAGCATTTTAAGAAAGTCACTTCACCAGACTGAAGTACCTGTGTCAGCCAGTGGAGGTGTAGTGCCTAATCCTGGAGAAGACTAACTGTTAGCACTATGGGGGTATAGTTCTGCCTAACTCAGGAATCCTCTAATGCACATTCTTTACTCTGTGGTGCCCTGTTGGATATGGCTGAGATTTTTCTCAAAGGGCATGACAGTGCAAGGCTCTTTCTATACCATCTGCCTTCCTTCCTTTTCTCTTTTTGGAAGGTAATAGGTTTATGACACAGTCTGAAGGCTCAACCTACCCTACTCTTGCTTCTTCCCTTTGTCCATCACAGACATTTCCACCAATCAGTCTTTTGCACCTCTAATTCTTACAGTCTTACACGTGGCTTACAGCTGGCTGACTGACAGTTGGCTTCTTTGGAGGATGCTAATTGACTCAGGACACAATCCAGCCTGGACACTGTGATGAAGGGAGGAGAGTAGTTGAAGGAAGAAAAAACTCTCCCTGGAAGATGAAGAAATGCCAAGGAAACATATATAGTATTCTTTAATTTTGTCTTTTTAAATTTTGTTTAACTGAAGAGACTAGGACAGATTTATGAGTGAAGGAAAAGCTGCTGAAGAGAAAATTAAGATGTGCATATTAGAAAAGAAAAAGAAGTAATTAAACTGTCTCACTTTGTATGAAAAGGTCAATGCCTGAGTCCTGGAGGAAGATTAGTCAAGAAAAGAAGCAAATGGTTTCAGCAGAGAGTAGGGGGGCAGTAATAGGGGTGGGCACAAGAATACTGACAACTTGAAGCAACTGGGTGGGAGCTCCACCAGGCAAGGCTGTAAGAAGAGTACAATGGTGAACGGCTCCTCAAGCACTGGTCAAAACCATTTAAAAGATTTAAAGAGAGAAAAGGAAAAAAAAAATAAAGAGAGAAAAGGAATTCATCATCATCACTTTGAGCGGTACAATGGAACATCAATGACAGAAAGCACTTGGGGGTTGGGCAAAATTGTCTTGCATTGAGGCGAGACTTTAAATTTTCATTCCTTTCTCCAGCAACTGTCTTTGAAACTCAGTTTCTTCCAGTTTAAAATTTCATGGAATTCAACAGCTGTGGAATCTAATAAGAATATGCATGAAATAGAAAACAATATGGAAACTCTATATTGTCTGGACCTTGTTGATAGGTTTTAACTTTCAAAAAGTGAAAAGAAAGTAGTATAACTGATTTTTCTCCAGACACTTCCATGTCAATTAAAAACAATGCATTGATTTAAGTAGGCAGTTTTGTGCTGTGCAGTATATACATTAATGAAACTAATCAACACTTGCCCTAAAGGCAGTACAGGAACAATGTTTAGGACAGGAAGAAGGTGCAACACCAATGATCAGTTTCGTGGCAATTTGAATAAGGCTTCGTCTATTACTAGAAGA
The DNA here is from genome assembly GCF_003254725.2 of Canis lupus dingo. Lineage (NCBI taxonomy): Eukaryota > Metazoa > Chordata > Mammalia > Carnivora > Canidae > Canis > Canis lupus. The sequence continues at coordinate 23,511,609 of NC_064245.1, read as the reverse complement.
TGCAAAGCATGCCACAGAACTTATCTATCCTTTTCTTTCTAAGTTTCTACTTCTTTCCTCCTCCAAATTAACTCACATTTGATGGTGCCTTACAATTTACAAATTCTTTTCACATAAATGATCTCATTTATTTCTCACAGCAATTCCATGAGGTCATTGTCATTGCCATTAGCCTTTACATTTAAAAAAGAAGGAAGGCAAAAATATTAGATAATGTTTCTCAAATGAACATCCACCAGTAATGCATTTAAAAAGGTCTCAAATTAAGAGTCTGTGATTCCCAAACCTACATTTTTTAGAGACTGAAAAGTTGGGGAGGGGAGAATGAAATAAAAGTGATATTAGTTTTGATTCATGAGTTCACTTCAAAGTAATGACAGGCTTTTTAGTATGTGATAAGTAATACTCATGTATATAACTGTTAGAGAAAAAATATATATAAGTAATTAATTACACTTAAAGAATCATGTAAGTTTAAACAAATAAGGAGCTTTGGAGATCATCTAATCCAATCTTTCAATTTTGCAGATGAGGGAACAAAGCCTAATATGAATTCATTCAGTGATTTCTCAAACAAAATAAAACAAAAAAACAAAGACAACAGCAACAACAAAAAGCCCCCTAATATAAGAAAAATTGGGTTTAAGAATTTGTGTCTAGGAGGAAAATGCTATTAGAACCAAAAATGATTACACTATTTTTGCTCCTTCAAAAGTGATGTAATTTGTATCAGAGAGGAAATAAATATTTTCTATGCTCTCTGCCTCTTACAAAGCTGGGTGAGGGAGGGATTTAAAAAAAATGACTGAAACATCAAGGCCTCTGTCAGTTCTTAGGAGCAGTTGAAGCCACCACTCTAGGAAAGGTGATCAATGGAAGGAACAAAGGGTGACTAAGATCCTGGAAGAGAAAACTCCATTTACTCAAGCCCAATGATAAGTAGAATTTGGTTTGAAGCTGAGGATGAACTAATGGCTCTGCATAATAAAGGGGGAGAACTTAGGAATGGATAGAGAAAACCCAGGGGAGGAGACCCCCAAAACAGAGCTAGAAATGGACTTGAGGGACAGAGTGAGGTCAAGTAGTATGCTGCGAAACCGTAACAGGTGAAGAAAAGTAGCTGGAAAGAAATACTGGTATCCAAGATTCAGGTTTAAGTTGTTAGCACAGCTGCTGTGTGAACGGTCTCTGCTGGAGCATCCAGATCTACACTCAAGTTGGCTAGACATACAGACCTGTGTGTGGTGTTTGGGGAAATCAAGGGGAAAGGGCCATGTCATTCATCTGGCTCATACTGGCAAAAAGGAAGAAGTCCTATAGCACACGAAGCCCAAGGGATTCAAGAATCCAGTGGATATAGGAATCTGAAGACAGAGCTGACAGGGGTATCTAAAGTCCAAGACACTCTAGATATTTCCTGAGGGCATAGGTGAAGCCTGTCCAGCAATCTTGGTGCAGCCTCTGGGATTCCCAAAAGATACGAGCCAGAGCACTGGAGCTGATTTTATTTACAACCCAAAGAACATCATGACCTCAGCTGACATCTGAGTCTCAAAAAAAGATTACCTGTTAACAGAGGTTGTGACTGCTGTTATTTTTCCTATCCTAAGAAATTCTAGGATTTTCATTTAAAGGGTGAGGATGAAGTAAAGCAAATAGGGCGAGGATTTAACCTTTCTAGAGTGCTTCATATGCTAAGCAATATGAAGTATACATAGTATTCTTTATAATTCTCTGTAAGAATATATCTTTGTTTCAGAGGCAAGAAAATAGGCTTGCTCACAGGGGTTCAGTAACATGCCTAACCAGAAAAGGCAAGATTTTAACACACTCTGCCTGACTCCAAATCTATGCACTTTCCATTAAGCCACGTTCTTTGCCATGTTGAAGATCTGTACTTTATATGTTTATCTTGACAGATGCAAACAGAATTGGCATGAATTCACTAAGCATGTTCTACAAATAATGCAGGACTCCAAAGCCTTCCTAAATGGAAATATTTCAGAATATTTTCAGCAAATGGGTCAAGGTGTTTAGATATTATGAATATAGAGTGTTACAGGACGCCTCAGTGGCTCAGCGGTTTGGCGCCTGCCTTCGGCCCAGGGCATGATCCTGGAGACCCAGGATTGAGTCCTGTGTCGGGCTCCCTGCGTGGAACCTGCTTCCCCCTCTGCCTGTGTCTCTGCCTCTCTCTTTCTCTGTATCTCTCATTAATAAATAAAATCTTTAAAAAATAATATAGTGTTAGGCTCTATTATACTAACAGTGCTCCACTCAGCTATATTTGAAATCAACTGTCAAACATGAGTATTTCCCAATATGATTTTGTAATCACATATTTTGTATGTATATACTCTTGTTTGCACTATGACGATAAGAAAGAAAGTGACCATGCCCAACATAGAGGTTTCGTTTGTTTGTCCCTAATAATCATACTGGGAAATTCATACTGTATGCTTTGTACAGACTCTTTTGGAGTACTCATGATAGAGCACTGAAATGGGTGGTTACCTATCCCTTTTCCCCAACAGACCATAAATTCGCTGTGGGAGGAGTCATGGGCTGCACTTATTAGGTGCTTGATACATTCTGAATAAACAAGGGTATGGCAAGATAAGTGATGACCATCTTTTCCCTAACCTCGTTCAAACTGAAGTTTATAAGATATCAATATCTTTTGTCTTTTTAATTGGTAATTTATTAAGATACTTTCTGTAACTTCTACACCTTTCAAGGTTCAGCTTCTTTAAATTTATAATTTAATTCCAATATTTTTTGTTTCTAATATTTAAGCTTCAAGAGTATTACATCTGTAAAGTATTACAATAGTGAATAACAGATCATTAGAATGTAAACTTTTGCATAATAATTCCATGTATCTTAATTCTTTGGCAAATAAAGAATCAAGAGAAATGCAACATTGAATAATCTCATTAATGCTGTGTTGGTCTCCTAATTTACCAATTTCTGTGTAAATAAAGACATTCACCTAAAGCATTAGCAAGATGAAGTAATTAGAGTACATGAGTTAGTACATAAAGGTAATGAAATAAATGCAGCCCCAGGTCTTAACTCACATAGTAGTTTTGTAGTTGAATATTAAAGAGTGACAAAAATATATATCAAGAGTTGCCAGGTGTCTTTCTCCAAGTGGTAAGTGGACTAAACATGTCAGAATTAGAGATCTCAGGAAACCCCTTTCTGCTTTTGTGTTTTCCCTCATCCAATAATCTCATCTATTTTGATGCTGAAAATAAATGTTTTTTTAAGTGTTGGCACACTGATAAAGAATAACCATCACCTACAGCAGATATTATTGCTTGTACTATGATGCTAAGAAAAACACTGGCCCTGACCTTGGACAACATAGAGCATTTTGTGGGTTTTCTGGTTGTTGTAATTTCAGGTTAAAAAACATTTATTCATTAGGCAACTATTATGTGCTGAGTACTCTACTAGTAATTTGGATAAATACTTTCAATGGACTTGGAATTATCAGCAGCTGGAAAAGTAAGCTCACAATACAAGAAAATATTCAGCCATCCAGTTTATATACCTCACTTTTTAAGGGTAATTTTAACATTTATCCTTTATTCCAATATAACATACTCAGTATATACATACATGTGTATGTGTGTGTATATATACACACACTATATATATATTTATATAGCATATATATATATATATATATAGTATATATAGTATAATAATTTAACGGTTCCTGGAAATTTAATTCTAGGATTTCCTTAGTGAAATCATATTAACAAATGTTTGCAATATGGACACATTTTTCACTTTTACTGCCAATTTTTTGGTATATTTAGGGCAACTCATATCTTTTCTGCAACATGTAAATATATATGTAAATATATATATATACACACATATATATACACACACAGATATGACTTATACACAGCTTTGGAAACAATTTTATAGCAGAGTAAAATATTAATTTTAAAACAAATGACAATTATTCAACTGCTTAGAGCTTGTAAGAACAAAAATAAGACAAAGGTGATTTTAATTCCTTTAAAGTGGAAATTCCTTTCCACTTTAAAAGTCTCTTTTATTCTTATTTATTTTTATTTTTTAAGATTTTATTTATTTATTCATGAAAGACAGAGAGAGAGAGAGAAGAGAGAGGCAGAGACACAGGCAGAGGGAGAAGCAGGCTCCTCACAGGGATCACACCCTGAGCCTAAGGCAAAGCTCAACCGCTGAGCCTTCTAGGTGTCCCTAAAAGTCTCTTTAAAACGTTTGTTTCTCTTTGTATAACAGATACAGAATAGTGATTACAAGATTCAGTTCTGATTAGTATTTATAAAAATCCAAATCATCTGATTAGACAATAGCTCTTGGTAATACTATTTTCAGCAATAAAAGTATAAGTGGACTTTAAAGGTACAAGAGGCTTCAGGGAGTTTTAAAATCAATAATACTATAATACTTTTGTAGGTAATCTTTAAGTAGCTCCTAACACAATGGGGACAGTATATGATCAATATTAATGAACAACTGGATTCAACAGCATGCTTTCCAAGCATTTTTATGCAAGCTCATATAAGTATGTCAACATGATTAATTGCTCACAAAAGTATTGGATCTATATAGTTTGTACTTTTCTGCATCTACCTTCTCGAAATTCCAACAGTAGAGAGTTGAAGTCATTTCCATATGTGTAACATGGTTAGCTTTTCACACATTCAGCGACTATGCCCCAAATCATGAATTCCTTATAGTGTGTAAAGCAGATTATTAGGAAATAAAAAGGTTAATCTTCTCCTGTGATTACATGTAGACAGGCTTGGCCAATTTTACAAATTATTCCCTCAAAACACTGGCACTTGGATATTAAAAATAAATGTACATTTTAGATTCTGTAATAAGTAAATGCCAATCCAGGAACTGCAAGAGCACAGTTTCACTAGCTGTTCTTGCAGTGCAGTGAAATAGGAATAGTTATTACCCAAAAGTTCACTTCAAAGTCTGGTTTTAAAAACACATTAAAGTTCTCTTATCATATTGTTGTTTTTACATTTAATAAGGTTTGAACGTTTTGGCAGTTGCCATTTTGAGCCATTACTATTCTATTTTAAAACTAGTTTGAAAAAAGGAGGAATTATTCTGTGAACGTTGACATGACTGATGCTTCCAAACCATTTTTTACCCTTGTTATTTCTTTTTCTCCTCCTCCTCTCTCTTTGAAATATAAAGGATAAATTCAGCTATTTATTTATTTATTTATTTTATTATTTATTTATTTTTAATTCAGCTATTTAAGGAAAAAAATATCTATGGGCATTTTATACATATAGAGATGAGTAAACTATTTTTTAAAAACCCCTAAAGCATTTCATTTTAGAGAATGTGCAAATTTAACAAATTGTTCTTTAAATATAAAAATATTTGAATATTGAAAATTGAAATCTGAGGCTAGACAGAGTTTTGTTTGTTTGTTTCTAAACACCTACAGATAAACTGTTGCCTCAAGAATTAATGATGGACTGTTTATATATAAGAGTCCACAGGAAAGCACTGCGATACCTAGTGGCTAAAGAAGTGTCTGTAGAATCCCTACGTAACAAATGACTGCAAAATGGGTGGCTTCAAACAGCAGAAATTTATTCTCTCAAAGTTCTGTAAGCTAGAAGCCTGAACCAGGTGCCCAGATGGCCACACTCCCTCTGAAGGATCAAGGGAAAAATCTGTCCTTGTCTCTCCCAGCCTCTGGAGGCTCCTACATTCCTTGGCTTATAGCAGCATAACTCCAAAATCTGTTTTTAATCTCATGCCTTTTTCCCTGTGTTCTGTGTGTTCTCTCCTCTTCTTAAAAGGGCAACAGTTATTGGCTTTAAGGCCCACTGTAGTTCAGGATGATTTAATTTCAAGATCCTTAATTACTTGTATCTGCAAAGGTCCTGTGATGAGCTGAATTTTGTTCCCCCAAAATTCATGTCGAAGCCTTAACCTCCAGTGTGTCAGGATGTGACTGTGTTTGGAAATAGGAACTTTAAAGAAGGTAAGTTAAGGTTAAACAAGGTCACATGCATAGACCCTGATCCAACCCAACTTGTCTTATAAGAGGAGGAAATTTGAACACAGGAAAAGACAGCAGTGATATGCACTTGTAGAAAAAAAGGCCATGTGAGGACAAAGCAAAAAGCTGGCTGCCTACAAACCAAGGAGAGAGGCTTCAGGAGGAGCCAAACCTGTTGACACCTTGATCTTGCACTTGGATACTTGTGAGGAAATGCATTTCTGTTGTTTAAACCACCACACTGTGGAGTTTTGTTATGGCAACCCTAGCAAACAAATATATACCCTATTTCCAAATAAGGTCACAGTCTGAGATTCCTGGTAGACATGAATTCAAACCACTATAGTCCCCAAGTGGTTGTTTTCTTACAGCAATAGAGTTAAGGAAACCAGAACCTTAATTAATTGTTAGAGTTGGCCGGCAAAGCACTCAGATTTATCAACAATTAACACCTTAGCTAAAACTAATTTTACTTGGCTCTCACCACAAGATCAAGAGAGCATTTTAAATTTGGAGCAGTGCCTAGGAAGAGTACAGAAATGGCTACTTATTTGGCATCAAGGAGGATTTGGCATATATGATAGAAGAAAGAACACAAAGAACAAATTAAGATTTCCTGGGGCTGATCTTTACCCACTTAAAACTTTTGTCTAGAGTTGGGCTTGCCAATGGCAATATTTTTTTTAGGTAGTCCATCAACATTCTGAGAAAGTCTTTATATTAATTATTTATATAAGTTCATGTTATCATTTGTGTCACAATAGTTGATATGTCATCTTTTTCCAGTAAATAAAATATCTTATCAAACACTAATATGAGTTTTATTTTTTAATTAATTAATTAATTAATTAATTAATTTTTTATTTTTATTTTTATTTTTTCGAGAGAGTGACCAGGTTGGAAGAGGAGGAAGAAAGAAGGAGAGGGAGAGAGAGAATTTCAAGCAGACTCCCAACTGAGTGCAGAGCCCATTGTGGACTGAGATCATGACCTGAGCGTAAATCAAGAGTCAGATGCTTAACTGACTGAGTCACGCAGGCATTCCATTAATACGACTTTTAAAAAATTAATTACAAACTATAGCTAAAGGATCAATCATTTTACAAAGTGGTGACTGTTGCTATTGTCACATTTTATCATGGAGCATAGCCTCTCATTCTCTCCCCTATCTGTCATGCAGTCCTGTGGAAACAACATTCCTAAACCACCACCCACATAATGGAAATTCTCAACTTGGAATGTTTTATTAAGCAAATAGAAATCTATTTCATTACTCTATAGTCATAATGCACATACATTTTTTAATTATCCAAAATATGCTATTTTGAAACACCTTTAGCTAACCAACAGTATTTGCTGATTGTGTAATTTTATCATTAATAGAGCAATACAAAGTGAACATAGACAAAAACAATGCTGCCCTTTGATTTTCATTCTAAAACAAAACTAAATCTGACATAAAATATCTCTACACTTTAGAGATAGCAGATAGAAGCTTTTTGTAAATTAATGAATGCTGAATGAAATTATAGTTATTGCTGAAGTTAGTAACATAAGACCTGGGTGTACTTAGAAATATTCAATCAACAGAATAAACACTCCTAAAATCTAAGAGAAACATAGATATCAAAATTATGGACTATTATGATAGTCAAATCAACCTTTTCTTCAGATGGCCACTAGAATAAGAATAATGATTTTCTTGTGAAAATTCCTATGAAATTTAAGAAACTATAAACGCAATCCAAGCGAACTGATAAAACTAACATTCAATAATTTTTATAAGTCCAAGGAGAAGTCTACTTTCCTTCACTAGTAACTGTAAAAAAAATCCAGCTTTGGTTACCTCTATGAAATTATAACAATTTATCTCCAATTCCTTAAAAATCCCTTTTTAACCAGGGAGCTGTTTATAAACAGAACTCTGCAAATCACTTGTTGGAGAAGCTTATCTGTCCAACTCATATGCCACGTCTTGCAAAATACAATTCAGGCTCAAGAACACACATCAGCAGGTGGTGCAAAGTGGTAACATATCATTCCAGTTTGCCATTAGCTACCTCTTCTACAGGTCAGTACAACAGGGTATAGATTAAACTACTAATTATAGTCTATAAACAAAAAACCTTAAAGTTTAAACCAAAAAGTTTAAAAATTGGATACATTTTCATCTGTAGCTCTTTCTCATTCACATTTAGCAGGTTTCAACAACTAATTTTAAGCATAAGGCCAAGTCTAATTTTCATTGTTGAATGCTGTGGCAATTTGTAAAATATCAGATTTTGGATGATCTTATAATCATAAATCAATGTCAAGAATACAAAAAATGAAACAAAACACCAAACAGGTGCACTATTTCCACAAAACTATAGCTCTTCCTCTTGAAATCTAGAATAGTGGTTTTGACTTTTGAAGGAGGTGAGAGAAGGTGGGGGAAAGGATTTCTATTTTCACTTTTGGAATCTGCCTGCTGTGACTGCCATCCTAATCATGAGGCAGCAAGATCCCTGTAGGAGAGGTTTCAGCTACACTCAAATGGGAAGGGTGCCTACTCAGACTTCACAGCTGAGAACGCTGGAAGCACAGCTGGGCATGTGAGTTACTGCTTGGACTGCCCCTTCAGGTCTCACATGTGGCTTCTTTGTGGCAAACCTGAGAAGGCATAACACAAAGCACGCATGGATTCTGGCCAGCTGGCCATCTGTTCCTTCACCCACTGTGATAATTTGGTCTTGTAGAATTTTGTTAAGTGAGCATTAAGTAATGGCCATGTCAAACAGAGTGCATAATGAATGCTTCTTAATCACTGGATAAAAGCTTAGGGGATGCTTGCCCAAACACAGTAAAGGTCACCAACACAAACCAAGAATTAAAACAAGAGAAGAGGAATGAAAGAGATACAAAACAGCAACAATTCACTTTTTTTTTCCACTTTTACTTTTGATCATATTGAGTCTATGTCAAATAGACGACGGAGGTCTCTCATAAAGAAAGTAGGGAATATCGTCACATTTTCTACTATCTCATGCATATATCAATTTATATTGGTAAATGAAGGAAGAATTTTAAAACTAAAAAAAATGTGAAGGACTTGGTCATTCTGATCTGAATTTAAATCACTAACAGTTACAGCCATTAATATCAAGCTTTTCCAAATAATTCCCCAGAATAGCACAAAGTAGTCACTAATTGGTCCAAATAGTTTCTGTTACATTTTTAAAGATCAATTGAAGTATCCTCTCCTAAGAAAGCAGGCTTCCCCTCACAGACAATTAATAATTGCAAAATTATGAAATTTTTTAATCCTCCTAAAGGACATGTAATGATGTACTCAATGTGTTATTGGGACAGTTTCTTAATGCCTGGAAGTTGAGTCCATAAATTTGGACCACTCTTGTATAGTCAATTTTACCTCCACTGCTCACAAAAATGAACCAAAGTGCTTTACCTGGGTAAATTACCATCCTATCACCTAAAGAAGATAATTTCTATGCTTAGGATTCTGCTCATATGGTTCCCAGCATGGAATGTATTTCTATAACCCATTGTCTCTTCCAAATCTCACTTTCCTTCCAAGATTATTCCAAGTTTCATAGCTTCCATTAATTTTTTTCCTGTAATGTCTTCTTGTTCTCTTCAACAAATGTTCTATTAATCTCTATTACAGTCTTTGTTTCAATCATTCATTCATTATAACCATAATCATTAGGTTCATATTTATAGCTACTAATATGTTCCAGATAAAGTGCTAAGTACTAGAGTTATAATAGTGAGCAAAACAGATACTCCTTTTGCTTCATATAACTTCGGTCAAGTAGAAGGACTGATACCAACCAAATCATCACATAAAGAAGTGTAATTATTTAAGAAGTCATGAAGAAAAGGTAGTGTATCCTGACAATCTACTAATAGGAGGTTCCCTGAGAAGGGGATGCATAAGCTAGGAGAGCTAAAAGCCAAATAAAAGCTAATGTTAATAAACAAATGATTCTCCCATTCATACTTCTGTGGAAGGAGTAGCAGGGCAAGAATAAAGGTCTTCAAGAAGGCCAGTTTAGCTGAAGTAGACAGAGCAAAGATAGACAGGGACCAGATCAGGCAAGGTGACAAAGACCATGTATAAAAAAATGAAAAACAGACAAAAACAACAACAAACAACTGGCTTTACAGGATACATTGATACCTTTCAGCAAAAGGATAATTAAACCAGAATTTCTACTTTAAAGACAAATCTGTGGGCTGTATGGACAGTACTTTGGAAAGAATCAGCAGAGATGGACACAGACCAGTTAAGAGTCATCCCTCCAGTCTAGGTAAAGTATGACAGGAAACCTAGATTAGAGAGGTAGGCTGCTGGAAAATGGAGAGAAGAAGATGGAGTTGAGAGAGAAGGGTCAAGGATGACTACTGTGTTTCTAGATTTCTCATCTCAATTGATAAATGTAGATGGTATTGTCTAAAGCAGAAATCCCAGAAGAGGGTCTAGATTGGAAGGGAAGATCATGGATCAGCTTTTTGATCTGTTATTCAAGAAGACATAGTTGATAAAGCATCTGCCTTAGACTCAGATTCTGATCTCAGGGTCCTGGGATCAAGTTCAGCTTTAGGCTCCCTGCTCAGTGGGGAAGTCTGTTTCTCCCTCTCTCTCTTCCCCTCCCCTTCCCTCATTTGTTTTCTCTCTCTCCCAAATAAAATTTATTTTTAAATCTTTTTTTTTTTTAAGAAGAGGCATTAAAATGGCAGAAGACAGTGTGGCATGGATATATAAATGATAGTGTCCCTGGGTATAGGTGGAAATTAATGGTATGGGTATAATTGCCTATTGGAACACTAGAGATAATACAGGAAATCCAGGACCAAGACTCAAGAAATACCATCATTTAATGGCTGGATGGGAAATGCAATGTTCCAGATGAGGCAGCAGCCAGAGATGTAGGAAAAAAAAATTAGCAGGAAAGTGAAATGACCATGGCACTTAACATATTGCTTTACATTATTAATGAACTGTTTGATGCATATGTGTTTTATCATTCTGAATAGATTTTAAGGTCTCAGAAACATAGCATTTCTTTTAAACTCACTCTGCGTTTTATACACCTCCTAGCACACAGCAAGCACTTGCTAGATGTCTCAAAAATGTTCACAACTTCATGAATTGAATATACTAGCAATGTATGTTAGGGAAATGTTCTCCCTTAAGTGACATTATAGCACCAGAAGGACATTCTGGTTGACTTTTTTGCTTATCTAGGGAGTCACTTTCACATAACTAAAGAAAAACCCAAGCAGGAGAAATGGCTAATACTATCTGCTTTCCACAAGAAGGTTTACTTGGCCTGTAGGAGTAACCAGTTTTTCAGCAATCTTAATTCCCAAACCTACAAGAGGAAAAGGAAAACAGAACAAAAGGGTGAGATGAAAATGAAGAAAGAGAGAAAAAGTATGTATTGAGAAAATATACATGTTTCTTAATTTACCAAAAGTCTTCTACCTGCTTTTCTGTTTTTCCATGATCTGTTTCTCCTCTGGTGCCACTCTCAATGTTGTGCTGTCATTTTGCTAGCCTTATGAGTCCTTCTGTGGGACTACATATCTGAAACTGATTCCTGGAAGATCATTCTGACGGGAGAACCCATTTTAAGTTGCTTAACCATTAGCACAAAAAACAACAACCCCCCCGCCCCCAAAAAAAAACAACCCTCCACCAAGATTTGCCCACAGGGATAAGCAATGTGTGGAAAGGAAAACAATAACAGCAACAACAAAAAGCCACTTAGAAATAACATCACACTTCACATAAAGTACTTGTTTGTATGCTTGTAGTAGACATGAAAATGGAGTAGGCAGTTAAATATTTGAGAACTCTAAAAATCCACTTAAAAATGTGTATAACAATTTATTATCAATGCAAACCCAATTAAAAATGTTGAGCTATTAAACACAATTCACTTTCTAACACATGTGAGAAAGTATTAAATGTATGCAGCGCAGATTTGCATTACTATAAAAATCTCTATTTCTACTTTTCTAGCATTATGCATTTAAATTTGTAAATTCCATGTTACATTAATCACATGAATATAGATGGGCAATTTTTAGATGGAACTATGGTAATCATTGCATTCCCTATAAAAGAAATCATTCCTGCTGACAATTTTGTGGTAAATTTTTTGTAAAGGATTGACTATAGTTCATAAAATGGCAAGGCTTCCTTCACAAAAGTGATTAGACATTTCAGTCTTCCATGGTTTGATAAAAATAAAAAAAATAAATATTACACTTTAATATCACTATCTTTGGACTCTGACACTGTACATACTACTACCTAGAATATGGTTATATAGTCATTAAAAGAAGTGGCAATAATCCAGGTTTGACTGCACTGTGATTTAATATTTATAATGTTTTTATGACCCAAATAAAATATGCTGATTAAAATGATCAGGATGTCACCATCTGGATGGACAAAAAAGCTGAGGTTCAGATCTTCAATACAAAATGCCTAGAGCTATTTTTGCCTTATCCTTTCTTATTTTCAACACAGTTTCTGTTTGATGAAATATTACAGTACAGAGAAATTATATGCGGTAGGGGAGACCTTAGTCAAAAAATGAATACCTTAAATAATTAATTAGGAGTTATTACCAACATGTTATTTAAAGATAGCAGGTCTGAAATTTAACTATATTAGGTCATTCTTTAAGATCAATGCATTGAGTATAAAAGATTTTCTCAGTAACCTATAATTTACAAGAAGTGATAGAATGTGTGGCTCTACTTGGTCAATATAATAGAGCTTTTGGTGCTCTGTTTTGCAAAAAGCCTTTTAAAATAATTTGTAAATTCTAACTGAAGTAGGTCAAAAACAATGCAGTAAGGAGATTTATGATTATTTATTTAATACTGAAAAATCAGTTGTAAATGTATAGACATGGTAATTTTCAAAGGAACAGCTAAGCAATGTCCTTACATCATTGTACAAGACACTATGGTACTTTGATAGGTAAGATATGTTGAATTCTAATGGAAAATTGGCAGGCAGCATAATTGTCTCTAATTTGGGCATTCAAATATAACCATATTGTTCGAGATTAAATACCTTCTGTATGTGGGCTGAGGCTTACTCCTATAATGTAGGAGGAATTTAATTATAATTGCCTTAAGATTTTTCTAGATAATTTTCACCACCCTCCAGGTCATAGAACTTAAGGATTCCAAATTTTCTTTGATCTGTGAGATAGATGGGAACCTGAAATGCCAGGAGAATCCAGATCTTTCCACAGGAGCTATCTTAATACACTTCTGGGCAAAAAAGTGCAGTCTTTGGTTCACATGCTTGCGATCATCAGGCCTCTCAATTTTCCCAACAGAATATCATTCCTCCTCCTGCTAATACCTTCCATCAAACTCACTGGAAATGCTGTGGCTCTACCTCAAAATACTGAGTGGTTATAAAACCAGAAAACGTGGATAAATACTCACAATAAATGATTTATGGATACTACACTGCAAAACAATAAAATAATTTAGATTTATAAGGCCCCTGGTTCCTGTATTGAACATGCCAGTCAGACTTCCACTTCAGGAACTTTGCACTGGCTCTTCCCTCTACTTAAATTCTTCTGCTAACTTCTTCATCTCTATCAAACCTTTGCTCAAAATGATGTTACCTTTTCCCTGTGCAAAACTGCAAACCATATCCTCAACTCTAGTTTCCTATTTCTCTCTTCCTGAAATCTTGTTTCCTCAATAACATTGACAATCTTCTGATATTACCTACTTATTTACTTATTTGTTTACTCACTTATCTCTATTTTTTTCTATTATCCATTGGTTTTATTTATGTCAGACACTCCCTACTAGAATATAAGCTTCATAGGGAGAACTTTGTTTTGTTCACTGATATACCCCAAGTGCCTGGCAATGATGTATTCAGTATAACTCTGGGGATAGACTATAAATCTACATTTAAATGGCTAACTTTTTCAAGTATTTGACATGAGATAGGACATTAAACTTACTAAATACTGATCAAAAGCTGGATTTATCCCTGCATTATGTCAGAATAGCAGTTATCCATGTACACAGGATCATTTTGACAAATACAGAAGTGCTTTTAGAGGATTATATTTTGCTATTACACCACTGACCTACATAAAAAGATTTTAGAAAAAGTGCCCTGCTTTATTTACTTTATGGAGTTATGTCATCCAGAACCAAGAACAAATCCAGATGAACTTGAGACCAAGAAGAGTTTTTTCTCATGAGCAACAAATCTACTTTATTCCTACATAAAATTTGAACTTGAAACATCATCGAGTCTTCAGAAACTTATTAAACAGATGCTATGTGCCAGGTGCTGGGTATTGTAAACAATATCAAAATGCAGTCAATGTCCTCAAAAAATCTTATATGCCAATGAAGATTACAGACAAGTAAATAGAAAACTTCAATATAATGAAATAAGTGCTAATGCTTGCTGAGTATATAGAGTTTTGGGAGAGTGTAGGAGGAATATTTAACACAGTGTTGGGGACTCGGGTACTATATCCAGGAAGAATTAACATCTAAAGCTGAGGTCTATAAGATGAATAGAAATTGGCTGATAAGGAAGGTCCCTTATATGTAGCCTTTCAGTTATGGAATGAATAAGTCATGGGAATAAAAGGTACAGCACAGGGAATATAGCCAATGGTATTGTAATAGCATTGCATGGTAATGGACGGTAGCTACACTTGTGATAAGCACAGCATAGAGTAGAAACGTGGGATCACTATGTCGTACACCTGAAACTAATGTAATTGTATGTCAACTATACTCAAATAAAAAGACATTAGTGGCTAAATTGTAGATCTGGAACAAACACAATATAATTCCAATGTGAAGTGCAAGAGGGGTACTGGTAGAGAGAAAGTCAGAGAGATTAGCAGGGCCTGATTATGACTAGTCTCACCAACCAGATTAGGGATTTAGACTTTGTCCTGAGGCTAATGGAAAGCTATTTAATTTGTTTTAAATAAAGAATGACTGATCAGACTCATATAAAATGGATGTGTAGGATTAGCTACTTGATGGAGTCACTAGGAGAAGGTTTCTATTTCCTCTATAAAGTATATCTCTGTCTCAATAATAGAAAGGATGGTGGGAGGTGGTATGATCAGAAAGGAAGCAGAAGCATTTTAAATAGCATCTGGTGGGGCATAGGTGATATCTGAGTAGGCAGTCAGAGGGTTTGTAGGTAGTGTTGATGTTCATTTGGTGTTGAAGATTAGGAGACGTGTACTGGCACCATTTCTGCATGGTATGGCATTTCTTCTGCTGTGTTTAGTAGAGAAGGATGATGATACCATTAATCCAAGGTTCGAAGTTTTTCACTTGTATGCTGCTTGGAAAGACAAGTCAAAGACAAAACATGTGCAAGAGAGTGGCTTTGATGACAGACCCTATGGCTTTGGCTAGTAAGGGGAGGGAGATCAGGCTTGAGCTGAAACAGAGGGGTGGAGGGATATAGGTATTAGAGGTCTCAATTCAAAGAACAGGAGTAGTTTAAGAAAATAAATGAGTTATGGATCTGAAAAAAAAAAGTACAGTGATGGGGTCCCATGCTAAATGCATATGTACATTTTGGATATATTCTATAAAATGTTAGAGAAATGTAATCTTTAGGTTAACAACAGACTGAGCCATTCTTGACATGATCATAATGAGTGAAGGAGAATTAGCAAGAAAGGAGCCTTCTTGTAACAGTGTATCATTCAAGGTTATTTATGTCTTGTTCATCTACCACCTAAAATCATCCAAGGACAACAAGCAGTGATTATCAGACTTTTGAAAACATTTTGTTAAAACATAGGAAATATCTGGGAAGATGCTGAACATGTCATGGAATTTGTGTGCTATGATTGGGGCTCTTCAATTTCAAAAAATGGTGAGCAACAGAAATTTGGACATGACCAGAGTAAGCAGAGCTGTAAGAGAGCATGAATTAGTTCAGATCACTGGCCTGAAAAGCCTACCAGCTTTAGTAGTCACCAAAGATGTCTAAAAAGGAATAAGATTACCTGGCTATAAAATTTTCAGAATAATTAATTCCCAACAGTGCTCTGCTTGAGAGGGAGACTCAGATCTCTGTAAAGAGCAAATTACAACTTGAATTGATTTTGCTTCTGAAGGAGTCTTTGTTCTAGTAGGTAAAGATGAGATGGCTCAATGTGTTAGGATCTTTTACTTTGAAAACAGCAGAAGCTCGTAAGGAAGACATTTAGAGCAAATTTCATGGCTTACTTCTACCATACAAACCTATTCTACTAGTGTGCAAACCCTTTACACACAGACCTGCCTTAATTTCCTATTTATTTGACTGCTTTACCTTTTTCCCTCTGTTCTGTTTTCCATTTCCAGGCACATGGAACCAGAAAAACAATAATCTTCCTCCCTCTATCCATTTTTAGAAGGAAGATGGAAATTCCTTACACTGCACATACTGAAAGTTCAAACATCAATAAATGGAAGATAAGAGCCTCTATATGTGATCCAGCCCAAAGCAAGCACTTCCTATGTAGGTGGGTTTTTGCCAGGCAAGGCTTTCTGGTGAACTTGATCTCTTTTCCTAGGTTAGACCTCTGCTATTACCTGCAAGCATGAGATCTGCAATTGGAGAGTTGAACAAAAGGGCAAGAGAGAAAAACATGGTAACTGAGAGGAGTAAGATTTGGAATGGAAGGCATCAATGAAAAGAAAATAATATAAAAGTCTCAATCTTCTAGGTTTTTTTCCTTGATTTAAGAAACAGCCATATCAAGCACCAAGTTTATTTTTCACTCGTTGTATCATTTTTATTTCTTCCAGGCAGCCACAAATCTGCAGTAAAATCTTTGCAACAGGATGCTTTTGTGTTGGTGGGATTGAAGAGACTTCAGCAGTGGGCAGTAAAAGGCAATGTAGGCTTTCTCCTATCACGCTTCAGCTCAGTCAAGAGTTCCATTAGCTGTGGCGTTTGGAGGAATGCAGAAGCCCTGGAAGTGTACCCTGTGGCCCACTAGAAAGTGAACAAGGGCTGCTGGCCAAGCTGAGAGCAACTAACACCACAGGATCTAATGACTGAGGAAAACAAGTCCTTTATAAATCTACAGTTTGGGGGATTTCTAATAGTATATGGGTATACTTTCCCAAGAAGCCTGAAAGATTAGGAAAAACCCAGATGACTGCATTCAAATGACATTCAGGGATTCATTTTCTTGAGTAAGTTTATTTAGAATATGAATTATAAATGTTGTACGATTCATATCTGAATTTTAAGATGCCTTGTAAAAATCATTCTTAATAAAGGCAGGGTATTAATTAATCAATCTATCTAATGAGTTCAAATTTTCTCGGGGATTAATCATGACCATATGTAAAGATCTTCAGAACACATAAGCAATGAAGCATATTTGTTTTCAATAAACCAAACTGGACATAAAAATTAATTAACATTTATGAGTAACTGAAGTAAACATAGCAAGCTTTCTCCTCAGTTCTAAAAAGAAACTCAAAACAGGAATCACAACAAACATAAGGAAGAATGGCTATATCATCTTAAATTTTTATGAATTTTGATTGATGAGGCTTCAAGTTTAAAAAGAGTCTATACTTTATATGACTCATCCAAATTGTCAAATTTATGTCACAGTTTTGTGACATACTATACCTTTTTTAAACAAAACTTAAATGATTAGTCATATAATTATTCTAATAAAACAAGTTTAAAAGAGACAAAAATAAAATCCTTAAGTCTTAATTAGGCCAAGGTTAGTAGCAGATAGGCATTACTAACTTTGTAGATATTAATAGTAAGAAAACAACTTCCTTGGAAAGTACTGGCATAGTGGGAAAGAAACTGGAAAAACTGACTTACATGGAGAAAGACAGACTGACAAATCTTCCAGTTCATATGATTGCCACTAAAATTCACCCTCACAGGAAAGCCTAAGAAAATTATATATCAAGCATAAGGCATTCAGGCACAGAGTAGGGTAAATTTGGATGTTTTATAACATTTTAATAGAATATTATTTGTTTGGGTAATGAAAAAATTAATCTCTTGTATCTTAAATCTCAAAGAAATACTATGGATGTAAACACTAATTCTCAAATACATACCACTAAAACTGGTGGATAAAACAGTTAAGCAACTGACATATAATCCATTTCTCTCTCTCTCTCTCTCTCTCTCTCTCTCTCTCTTTAAATCAGATGTAAAGGTGTAAGGGACACCTGGGTGTTCAGGGATTGAGCGCCTGCCTTCAGCCCAGGGCATGATCCTGGAGACCCGGGATGGAGTCCCACATCAGGCTTCCTGCCTGGAGCCTGCTTCTCCCTCTGCCTGTGTCTCTGCCTCTCTCTCTCTCTCTCTCTCTCTCTCTCTGTCTCTCTCTCTGTCTCTCATGAGTAAATAAATAAAATAATTAAAAAAATAAATAAATTAGATGTATGATCTAAAGGAAAGAAAGTTAGATGTTTCAGTTTTTTTGTAAACACAATAATATTTACTAGGAGGAGAAAACTTATCTGTGAATGCTTTTAGCAGGATGTCTCCAGTTGAGGATTGTTTATGGTAAACAAATCTATAATCCATAGCTCCATGGTAAATGTAAGGTAAACTATAGAATTACATAAAGACAGCTTATTACCTAAAGAGCTCTTCATCCCCACCCTCACAGATGTTTTAACACCTGCACCATACTTAGAGACCTCATCTGTTTTTCTGGTTCAGAAAGCATGTGTCCAATGGAAGAAAGAAGGATCTGGGGAGCTGTTACCAATGTCCTAAAATTCTCCTTGCTTTGCCTATACCTCTTGTTGTTTGTATTCTTGAAATCATTAGTAAGCTTTGATATTGGGTAAGATCTCTGATTTGACAAATCTCTGACTTGACAATGCTGATTTGATCATCCAATATTTTGAATTAGTTCAACTCTACTTAGTTAACCTTTCTAAAAATGTTGCATAGACTAAAAATGAAATGCCTGAAATAATCTAAATGCCCACAAGTTGAGGAATAGTCAATCAAACTTCAGCATAACTCCATAATTCTGGAGTAGAATAGAATATTAACAATTAAATTAAAAATGGGAAAACCACTGAGTTACGTGCTAAAATCTATATAGACTTCCATTAAATGTAAAATGAAAGAACCCAGTCTATGCTACAATTAAGTAAAAATATAGTGTATATATACAATGAAAGGTATTGAGAAAGCAAATTGATTTTTTTGAAACAGCAGGACTATGATGGAAACTTTTGTCAAAAACAGGTTTTGAGGAAGAGGAATGTTAACATACGCAAGGAAAGCAGTATGAAAGTCCTTGTAATTGTCAGATTATAGTAATTAAGACTTCACAAATGTACCAGTTCTCCTCATAGATACATGGTAGGATTGTGCTTCTCCATCCTTTTTGAAGTTCATAGTGGCCATGTGAATTTCTTGAGCCAATAATGTGAGAAGTAATGTGCCTCACTTCTGACAGATGTTTTAAGAACTAATGAGTGATTAACCATGTTTGCTTCACATTGCTTTGGTGGCTGTAGAAACAACTGTTGAGATATCTACAATGAGTCGAGATCTCCTACTGATCCACACTGGATGTATATGTTAATATACATACATACATACATATATGTTAACATACATAATACTGAGATCTGGATGTGGCTTGTTCCTGAGGCATAACCAATTGCATCTGGACTTATTCAGCAAGAAAACATAGCACTTTGCAAACTATAAAGAGCTAAGCAAAGTTTGTGAAAACAGATTTTTAGTTCATAGGATGGCAGTCAGGAGTCCATAGTAGGGGATGGCCTTAATAGTATTGCAGAGTAAGAAAACAAATGAGTCGGGATCCCTGGGTGGCGCAGCGGTTTAGCCCCTGCCTTTGGCCCAGGGCGGGATCCTGGAGACCCGGGATCGAATCCCACATCGGGCTCCTGGTGCATGGAGCCTGCTTCTCCCTCTGCCTGTGTCTCTGCCTCTCTCTCTCTCTCTCTCTCTCTCTGTGACTATCATAAATTAAAAAAAATAAAAAAAAAGAAACAAATGAGTGTATGAGGATATGTCAAATAAAAGAGTAGAATTAATGGTAACTTGGATGTTTTATGCCTGACAGAAATATCAGTAATGTCACTGAGAGAGGGAATACATGAAGGTGGAGGGGGGAAAAAGTAAAGAATATTTATTTTTGCAATAAGGCCATTAGATGTAGTAGCTGATGTCTGAAAATAGAAATTTGAAATTCAGGAGAGAGACCAGACTATAGAAAAGAAGGCAAAGAGAGAGCAGTCTTACATGTATTATGAGTTGATTATTCCCTTTGGTCTTTTACATACAATATCTCCAATAATGATTACATAATTGCACAATTACACTGAGAGAACTGAGTCACTGAGAGGCTCAGCTACACAGATTTGGGAATGCTGACTACACAGGAAGCCTGAGAGAGATTACATTAAAGTGGGTCAAGGAGATAGTAAAGACCATGTTCAAGAGGCAGACAAAGAAAATAGAATACTAGATAGGAATAGGCAGGCATCTTTAAAGTCAACCAAGAATACAGAAGCATGGAGGTCAAGGCAGGAAACGTCAAGAAGTAATTGACTTTTGTTTATGTTGAATGCTGCAGAGAAAACTAGATTTATCTTCAAACTTTGAATTTTGCCTTCAAATGGTTAACCTGTGAGAGAGGAAACTGAGAAGTACTCAGATTTTAATATATTAATATTCTGCAGAACATTAAGCTGAACAAATCTCAAAGATGGGGTGTTTTATGAGCATTATACCTCATGTTTGCCTAAATTAAAATCTAGGGAATTAAGTAAATACTACCACAAGGAGTATTTTTTTATTTCTTCAGATAAAAAGTCTCTAGCAAAGATGACCCAACAGATGTTGAATGAACCCCTTAACAGGCCTAATCATATAGGTAAATTAATTCCACAAATTGCTCTCAAAAGGAATTTGAATCTCAGTGCTGATTTTGGTGTGCCAACAGCACATGTTCCTGGTGGGTCATAATGCTTAATGAGATGCATGGGAACTCTGAATTGGATGAATATTCAAAGTGATCCTCAGGGAAATCCTGAATTAGAATGCACTCCAATAATTTAATTGAAAGGTCACCTAGGTGAATGACTTATAAAATCTATCACATAATGGAAGCCTTGTACTCTCACAAGTGGCCATTAAAAACTTTCAGTCAAGAGCTCATCCCATTTATAGACTTATCAGAAGACATTATTCTTTAAAGAAGTGCCAACATTTCTCTAAAAAAAATACTAATTTTATATAACTTAGGAGAAAATACTTGCGTATCTCATATTACCTATCTCAGACAAGAGGCGAAATTTCATGAAAGGAAACTACACATCTATAGATAACACTCTTTTTAAAAAAAATTGGATTGTTAAATGCTCTCGCCATTTCTTAGACATGATCAACAATTCTTACAGATACTGGGTTCCATCTTTCAAAAACAGCTTTGATTTAACTATTTGTCCCACAGAGATTTCCACCTTTGTTGCCCTGTACTTTTATTACTTTAATTCTAAAATAGCTAATGAAAGCAAAACATCAAACACAATTTTACCTAAGTAAAGAATGTTTACGGCATTTGTTGGACACTGTGAATAAACCTGATTGTTATTACAAAATTTATTTAAAATACTTCATTAGAAAGTTATTAATTGTCCAAGCAAAACTACACATTTATGTAATCATGCTAATCAGATTCACTTTCCATATATCCCTCTGTATATACATTGAAACAAACAATACAGAATACAACCAATTTTAAACTATTTTGAATATTGTTTATCCTAATTATATTTGGTACAGAAATCGTTTCCTTCATTTTTATCAAAATGTAGATAAAATACAACTGAATTATTGCAATCAGGATAATTAAGATATTTTTATAACCAAGTTCTAGGTTTTTGATGTTCAGCTCATTTCTTAATTATAAAATTCTTTCCTTTTCTTCAATTCTATTTTGAAATTTGCACACATTTCTATTAAATTCCTAGTTTTAGTCATTATCCAATTAGTTTCTATCTCAAAGTCTACATGCGGACTGTCCTCTTGTCTGCTTGAGTTCTAATTAATGTGGGGATTCAGCAGATCCCTTATGACTGCAACATCAGTATCTTTCAAAGAGTCTTACACTCTTCTTTGAAATAGCCTACTAGTGATCTCAAAATAATTCTTAAAATTCTTTTTTGTATTGTGACCATCGGTAAGCACAAGTTAATTGGACCAACACCAACTATCAAAAACTTGCTGCATGACCTAAAAGAGAAATGTTACTTTGTATAATTTTTAAATGCAATGTGCCCTGTAGGTAGCCTTAGTAATTAAAGTAATAACTTTTTACCCAGTCATGTATATATGTTTATACATATCTGTTTCCCAGGTTTTTTTTAGGAAAGTGTTTAGATAGCCCCCAAATATGTGAATTATCTAGAAATATCCAAATAACCTACAGAAATAAGAATAGACAGTAATCTGACAATGAGCATGAAAAACAATGAAGTCAGATATGTCATTGTAAAATCACATGTCTTTCACAGAGGTAATGTGAAATGTGTAGTAGCCAAAATATTTAAAATCTTACAAAGAAGCTGTGTCCAATTGAAGAAGTTGACTCTTTAATGACAGATGGTGAACACTACAGCTATTCTCAATTTCAATCAATCATGGGATAGAAACATTGGCAGTGCTATAACACTCAGCAACAGAAAACACATATTTATTGAGTAGCCAGTTCATGGTAAATAAAGTGGAGGAAATTCCATTAAAATGTCTTCCTGACACATTTTTTTACAGAAATCTACTAGTATTTTCTGCCCTATCCCTTATGTTACTAAATATGATGATTTCCCAGGAATTGTTTTGACATTACAGTGAGACATTTGGTTCTTGTTACCTGTAAATAAACAGCCCTAGAAAGAGCTCAGATTTGTTTCTAAGCCCATTCTAATTCGCCTTTTAGCATCACTCTTCTCAAGGGATATTTTCCAGGTATAAAAAATATATTAGCTTACCAACAAGATTTACATGTTAAAATTATCATGAAAATGAAATTTAAAGTAGTAATAGTTTTAAAATTCCTATATTCACTACTGGAAGATTAAGCTTTAGCTCCCAAATTACTAAAATGAATTTGGACAAAATACTGTTCTCATTTACCACAGTAAATATTTGTTTTCTATTCATAACAGATCATCCATATTGAGCTGATTTTTTTCTGCCAATAAATGATAAAACTGAAATGGAAATAAGGTAAGGTTTAATTTTGTTTTCTCATTTGGTGTTACTCTAAGCTGACTGGATAAAACAAATGCATTTAGGTTTCTATAAATGCAGTTCTGCTTTTCCTTTTCTTGGTCTTTACAAATTAATGAATTCAGCATTAAAGTTGGAGAATCTATAAAACATCAAGAATTCATAAAATTGTCAAAATATTTAAGAAGAAATTTGTGAATATTACTCTTCTTTAAAATGAAAAGAAGCTACTTTATAATGTGGTTATAGTGTTGTTTATCTCTGTTTTTTCTCTCTCCAGATGTTCCACAAACATACAGAAGTTTAAAATATTACATATTATAGTCATTACCTAATTTTTTTACCTAGAAACCATTTCTTAGAGCATAAACAATTTTCACTGATACTGAGATTAGCTTCACCTTTATTGAATTACACTGGCTGACATTTTGACAGTATCTGTAGGCTTTATGAATGCTATCTATATTGTTCTATTGAGTAAACTAGGATCCATGATTATATTTTTATGACCAATTTTTTTAAGCCAGGAAATGCAAAATATCAGAAGCGCAAGAAAAATTCTCTACCAACTCTTGTGAATCTAAACATGATCATTTACTTACAAAATTTGGGTCCAGAAAATGACAAACTAATTCATTTTACGTTTATTTACCACATCTGACTTTAGCTGGTGCAGTAGGTTGAATTGTGTTCCCCCAAAAGATATGTCCACACCCAAGTCCATGGAATCTCTGAATGTTATCTTACTTGAAAAAAAGATCCTAATTAAGGATCTTGAGGTGAGATCAGCCTAAAGTACTTGAGTGGGTCTTAAATTCAATGACAAGTATCCTTACAATAGAAAGAATAAGAGAAGCCACAGACTGAAAAGGAAAAAGTAATGTCAATATGGGGGCAGAGATTGGAATGATGTGGCTATAGCCAAGGAAACCAAGAAAAGCTGACAGCCACCATGGACTGGAAGAGGCAAGGGAAGATTCTCCCCTAGAACACTCAGAGGAAGCATGGCCCTGATGACACCTTGATTTCAGACTTTTAAACTTCAGAACTGTGAGAGAATAAATTTGTGTTTCTTTTATAACATCAGGGTTATGGTAATTGGTTTTGGGAACATTGGGAAGCTAATACACCTTCAGATAATCAAAGTGATTAGAGAATGATATATATTAAGAAACATCACTTACATAGTTGTAATTTGCATAAACCCAGTACTTGCACAGGGGTACTATGAGATAGTTTACATATTTTCTGTATTTGAAAAGCATTGTTCATTTGATCGATCACTCTCCTTCTGACTCCCCCCTCTCTCTTTTTCTGTTTTATTATCTCAACAGATGATAATACTTTTAATGATATTATCCGGTGTTCGTGTAACAGGTATTCACTCCTGCCTGACTGTTTTCATCATTGTAGGGAATGCAAGGGAAGGATGAGTTATGGTCAAGAGTAAGTCCCCAGCCTAAGTGGAAAAACAACTCCAATGAAGATCCAGTACATAACAATGGAACTCAAATCCCTTTAAGGATAGAAACTATTACCTCTTCACACTTTGTGAGTGTGAAAGATGAATAGGTTTGGGAGATGTGATAGGGAAAGAGGAGCACGCTGTAGACAGAAAATTGTGAATTAAAGCTTTGAGGTAAGAATGAGCACAGCAGGTATGACTTAGAATAGAGGAGGCTGTTACCTCCTAGGGAGAAGAAACATAGCATGATGGGTCATAAAAATCAGGTACAAGTTTTATGAGTAAAATGAAAAAATGCCTGAAGGGACCAGCTTTTGTTGGCTCTCCCATTTCCAGAATAATAATAAAATTAGTGTGAATCAATAGTTTTATCCCTCAACCTCCTACCACCAACCCAGGTGTCAGGGAGCACAGAGTAATTGGAAGACAGACACAAAAGATATTGAAAATAAAATCACATCTGAAAACCCAAGTTACTTAACAATATGCTAATCTCTCTTTATAGCTCTATGAATTCTTAGCAATCTTGAAAGCTAGACAAATTCCTTGAATATTCAGACAAAGAACTGGCATATCATAGGAACTCAACATGAACTAGAATAGTCAACAGTTTCACATGAACTAGAATAGTCAATGATTTCTTGATGACCTTATAAATAAAACTTAGTATAAAATAATGTATTTAGATAGGTGAAGGTGCAGAATGTTTAAATTCCGGGGGGAAAAAAATCCCTGTCTGTTCACTTTCTAATTATTCTTATCTTTGCTTTGTTTACATTACTAGCTCAGCACTTGCACAATTCCTCCCAATCCATTTTTAAATGCTAAGTTATGGGATGAAATGGTTTCAGAGTGCCTCTGTCTCAGACAAGCATCATGATGTCCTCTGTAGAACATCTAAAGACTGGCACAAACCACTGGAAGATTGTACAGTGGGTTTTATTCCTTGTTTTTATTTTTGAGAACTGGATTGTTCATTATTTTCCCAAAGCTTTTGAAACTATCAACATTATTAAAATCGGATAAAAATACTGGATATTGTTAAATTTGATTTAAAAAATACTGGATATTTTCTTGTTTAGATTTATGTCTAGAGAAGCAAAGAATTCAATAGGAATAGATATGGATATTACGTTAAACATATCACTTAAATTGGATAAAAAAATACTGGGTATTTCTCATTTAGATTTCTGTGTAGAGAAGCAGAAAATTAGCTGAATAAAAAAGAACAAACCTCTAAATCCTGGTGAATTCTAGCAATTGAAAGTCTGCTTTGGCTAATCATTTTTTAAAGTGTATCCCCAGAATATACTATGCCCAGGTACATTTTATTTTTAAATGTGCTGCTCAAAGACCTAAAAAAAAAAAAATCTACCATCACGCAACCTTGAAAAAAAAAGATTTCTTGAAGGTGAGCTTGAGGAGATAGGAATCGATAAGGACATGGTCATGACTAAGTTATGATACTCCACAACTGCAGGCCCCTTCTCATTACTCTTCTGGAACTCAAACTCAGGAAGCAATGTGGCCCTACAGGCCCACCTGGACCCTGTGTGCAGGGCCCTCCATTCTGGGCTGCCTCCTTGTCCTGAGCAACCCACTCTCCTGTCCATGCCCAGCACTGGATTGTGGGTGTTGCCAAGTTTGAGGCTTCTTAAAGTCACTGCTGCAGTTTCCATACAGTAATTACTAACAGTGTAGAAGTTACTAACTCTGTTATGACACCGTCCTGAAAGAATTACTAAACAAAACATGTCTACTCTAATGCAACAAGCACAGAAAAATAAAGACCAGTGCCAAGGGATTTCAGAAATTTTAAAGCATCTTTAAGATTCTTAGCAAATGATAAGTGTTATCCTTTTATTTATTTCTTAAATAAAGATATACATCTATCATCACCTCTCTACTTCATTTTATAAGGAAGAACTATGTATGTTTTGGGGTTGATAGTGCTTTAAAATCAACATAAGATCAGTATGGCTGACTTTAATCATTAATTCAGTCATAAAACAAGCGTTTATTAAGCATCTACTGTATACTGACCATCATTCTAGTAGCTGGAGATTCAGTACTGAATAAAATAAACCAAAAAAATTCCATGCCTCCAGAGTTTATATTCAACCTGTATAGATAATAAAGAAGCTATATATGTAGAGTGTTCAGACTGTGTTAACATTAAAAAGTAAAGCAGACCAGGAGACCTGACAAAATGAAAAAGGTGTAACCTTTTTAGAGATAAAGAGAAGGCCTTCCTAAGAAGTCTTTCAATCAGGACAGGAAAGATGTGATGGAGTAGTCATACAGACACCTGCAGGAGAAGCCATTAGTTGATGGATCTGTGAGTGTACAGCCCTGCCTATGACAGGAATGCGCCAAGGGTTTGGGCTGGTTTTACAGAAATGGAAGCACAGGGTGGCAGTCTTAGAAACTGTATACACAGGGGGTAATGGAGAAGGGTACAAATTATATCCAGTTTCTATCCTGAGCCACTGAGATGTAGTAGACTCTAAGAGCTGCTAAATTGAGGCAGACAATTTTTTTAATGCAAATATTTAATGTAGATGGAGGCAGTCAGGTGGATTTTCATCTCCTATTTTATTCTTTTAAAAAATATCTACAAGGTCCATAAATTACTATAGTAATCAGATCATTATTTAAAAGGATAGGTAAAATTTTGCACACTATTAGGTTCAATTTTAGAATATATGCATAAAATTGAGTAACTTTGTATTGCTTTTAAAACTGAAAGAAATATATGTTATTTAAAAGTATTCATAAGTGAATAAAAAAGCAAAGTTTGCTGAAGTAGAATAAGCACAAGTTTTACTAGGGAAAGTTGAATCTGAATCTTGAATCTGTTACTTGTTAATTATATAACTTTGAGCATATTTCTTCATGCTTTAAAATTCAGTATTCTCTTCTTTAAGTAGGAATATAGACAGATAGATGAGAGCGATAGATATAGATATATATTTTTTATCTTTAAGCTGTGTTGCTTTATTATGAAAATTAAATAAAATATTGTACATATAATAAATACTCCACATATTGCCTGACAATCATAATCAAAATAATAATAATAATAATAAGGCAAATAACACTGAGGATAAGGAAAGCAAAAATAACATTTAGATTCCCTATACTTATTACAGAATTGGGACCACGTGGTAAATACTTTAATGTATCATCACGTTTGATCCCTATAGCAAACCTCTAAAGTGAGCATTATTATTATCCCATTTTACAGATGATGAGAATGAAAGCTATAAAAGGAAAATACAGGAAGAAGATGGCTATTTATCTGAAGATAAAAGCACTATAAGTACAGGTTCAGGATGGCAGGTCCAAGGAGTTTTATCTTGTCCATCATGAATCAGAAAGTTTAATGTCTTCTTTGAACCCACAAATCCCTGGAATATTAAATTAATACTTTTCAGTTCTCTATTTATATTAAACTTTGAAATGAAACTAGAGACAGCAAAAAAATGGGCCAGGCCAGACAACTGGAGATGGCCTCACAGATTAATCTAACCAATGTAGGTAGGATTAAAAATTAAAGAAGCTCAAAGTCTACATGTGTACAGATAATGGAGCAACATGCATGTTATTAAACATTAGAAATTATGCTTATTTGTTTCTCTGAAATAGATTTGTTGAGAATTAAAATATTTTACATTTACATAATTTCTATTTGCTCTCTATGATGATTATACTTTACGTGTCAATGTGGCTAGACTCTGGTGTCCAGTGGTCAATACTAGTCTAGATGTTGCTGTGGAGATAATCTGTAGCTGTCTACAATCAATTGACTTTAAAAAAGCAGATTAGCCTCCATAATATGGGTGGGCTTCATCCAATCAGTTAAAGACCTTGAGAGCAAAACCTGAGGTTCCCCTGAGAAAAAAGAACTTTGTCTCAAGACTGTAACATAAAAATCCTACCTGAGTTTCCAACTGGCCTGGCTTGCCCTAAAGATTTGGGACTTGCCAGATCCTACAATCATATGAGTCAATTCCTTAATATAAATCTCTTTAGAGTTTATATTTTATGTATTTATATATATACACACATATATGGTTTGTGTTTTTATGTATTCATTTATTTTTAGAGAGGGAGGGAGAGAGAGAGTGAGCAGGAGTGGGGAGTGTTGGGGCAGAGGGAGAGGGAGAGAGAGAATCTTAAGCAGCTCTGATGTGGGGCTTGATCTCAGGACCCTAGGATCATGATCTGAGCCAGAATCAAGAGTCAGATGCTTGACTATCTGAGCCACCCAGACGCCCTTCAGTGGTTCTGCTTCTCTGGGGAATCCTGACTGATACACTTTCCATTTCCATTTGTATACCTTTATGACCATTTTTTAAAAATCTGATGGTTTTTCAGTATTTGAGTTTAACATTAACTTGGTTTTCATCTTTGTTTTTTCTCCCAGCATTCTAAAAGTTAACAGCATGAAATCCAAATATTATTAATTGCAATAGTATGAAATTTCTACAGACGTTAAATCAAAATTTTATTTACACCTCTGGAGTTATTTTTCAATATCATGATGAAGGTGAGTTTCAAAAAGTTGAATTTTTAAAGCTGCAGCAATATGCATGCAAAGATTAAGCCACATTTTTTTTTCTCCAAGCTTAGAAAGGCTACTAAATTTGAATGGCCATTTTCTAATATTCCAAACAAAATTATTGTTTTGGCTATAAGTTCATGATAAAAAATATTTATCTATAATAAGGTAATATCAGCCTGGGTTAAGCTAAGTAATGACAGTATCTAATACTCTTAGGAATTTTCTGGACAATGGAATTTACCATGACTGTCATTTTTTGGAATGTGGGAGAGGAAGATTACAGTCAGCATAAGAACTAGAGCTGAGTAAGCTTAGTTTCTGTAGAAACAAGTCATTAAAACAAAAAAGAAAGATCAGTTCAATACATATAATACATATGCATAGATTTGGCAAGCTCAAAAATGTTTTTAAGCACATGAAAGAAAAATAAAGTATATACTGAAACTGAGATTTTAAACAGTCATGATAAAAAATGTTTCAGGATCCCTGGGTGTCTCAGTGGTTGAGCGTCTGCCTTTTAGTTCAGGGCATGATCCCAGGGTGCCGGGATTGAGTCCTGTATCAGGCTTTTCCTCTGCCTATGTCTCTGCCTCTCTCTTTGTGTCTCACATAAACAAGAAAAAAAAATCTAAAATGCTGCAAATATTAATACAGACATCAATATTACAGAGATGTGTATTGAGGTTATTTCTCAACAATCAGATTTCCAGAGTCTCCTAAGAATTTTTATAAAATAATATGAAAAACATACCAAAGTGTAAAAGAAGGACTAAGAAAGTAAAAAATGACAAAGAGGTGTTATAATGGTTATTTCTTATCGGCTTTACTCATCATTGACCTAGTATGTATCTCCCCTTCTCTTCCAAAAGAGTACCCTGATTCTTACTCATGTATATGCCCCTTAGCCTCTGATCCTGAGAGAAAGCAGAAATCAACTTCATGCTCTAGGGGAATGGCGTGAAGAGCTGGTTGTTTTAGGGATGGTGGAAAGAATGGATCTAAGCCTGTCCAATTAGAGTGGTTCTCAGGACTGTTGCTTTCTTTGTTCCCTCTGGACGTAGATAAAGGTGCACATAGCTGCAGTAGCTTTTGGCATACATATCATACAAGGGAAACCGGTTTGAAAATGAAAATAAATTTTATACCACAGAAGACAGAACAAAAAGATGGGGAAAGAAAAACAAAACACAGATTTTTAGCGAGAACACTGAGCTACTCATGATCAATTCTGTAAACCAATAAAATCCCCTAGTATTCAAGCAACATTAAACTGACTTTTCTTTTAAAACTAAAAGCACGTCACAAAGAGGCATGTGGGTAGCTCAGTCAGTTGAGGTCCAACTCTTGATTTCTGTTCAGGTCATGATCTCTGGGTCATGAGATTAAGATCCATGTCAGGCTCTGCGCTGGGCATGAAGCCTGCTTAGGATTCTCTCTGTGTCTCTGTTCCTTCCCACTACCCTCCTGCTCTCTCTTTTTATAAAATGGAATAAATTAATTAATTAATTAATTAAAGCATGTGACATAATAACTTAAGAATGTATGCATTGCTAGATGTTAACATATACTACTGAAGAAATTATATCTTCAAGTTATAGGAGGGATTTTTGTTATTTCACATATTTCTTGGCAAAATTTTAACTTACTTCAAATTTACATTTATACTTTTTGGGGAAAGATGATAGAAAAGATATGGAGTAGGTAATCTTCCAAATTCCCTACTGGTAACATGATCCTATACTACAGTGAAATTTATCTTAGTAAAAACATGAGAAAATGCTATCTACATAAAACAGATTTTAAATAAAAACTTTTTTTTTCTTACAGCTCAATATCAGTATCACATCTATCAATAAAAAAAGTTCTGTTTTATAAAAAAAAAGTCAGCTATATTTGGTCTTTTCACTAATGCCTCAGTAAACTGGACAAAGCTAAATCTTTAAAAGCAATGATTTCTTCCTTATTTTATTGAGAATCTGCAAATAAATGACTTCTGGTTTTTAGAGATCATAGCAATAAACTTCTGGTTTTTACATATAAATTTTTAACATTTAAGCTTTTTAACATTTATATCTTTATGAACAAGAATATACTTGATAAAATAATTAGTAAAGTTGCTCCAGGCACTAGAGAGAAAATCTATCTATATAGAAAAGGAGAAAATTTGTAACAAATGTAGGGCGAACAAAAACAAGGATATGAAGCTTTATTTCAGACCCCAAGGAAATAAAGTGCTAAGATCAGAATGCTAAAGCAACTCTTGTTCATTAGAGAATAATATGGTAAGATATTATTCCTTTTCAAAATGCATGAGTTGTAGAATTATTGAGCAAAGTCAGCCATGCAGAATTAAATTTCATAAAAAAAAAAACAGGAAAGCAATCTAAAAGAAATCTATAGCATAGTTACGAAAATCACAAAATTCACTATAAACAGAAGGGAAGCTTTTGTAGGGCCAAAATTGAATATTTTAAAAGTTAGAGAAAAATATCTAATCACTGTGTGTACCGTGTTTAGCTGCACAGATATGTAACATTTATTTTAAGCATATATATACAAATATATATATACACACACGTATATACATATATATATACACACATAGATGGCTTATCCCTATAATCATATATATGGTTTATCTATAAAGTCATAAATATATATTGATAAATGTAAAACTATTGCTATAAATCCTTACTAATGCTAGTCAATGTTTTGTTACATGTGTAGATGATTAGTGTTCTTATGTGTACTTCCTCAATGGTCAAACTGATCTTTTGAAAGATTAAACATATTAAAGGATTTGGAAGGAACCAGTAAAAATAATGATGCTCTGGTGTGCCCAATCACTATTGTCTGCATCTATCATGGGCATCACAGAGGTTACATTAAATTTATCATAAACTATTGTATCCAGATGGTAATGTCTATCATCACTACCAAGTGGGATCAGATATTGATAGTCCTCAAATACAGTTTTGCATTTAAGTAAATTATGAAATTTTAACTTTATAAACATGTAAAGAACAGTAGGGCTTTCATAGTTCAGTGTTTTAACATAGCTGATTGCTAAAAAGATTCTGTCTTTACATTCACCTGAAAGTTGCATTTAACTAATCATAATTTTTAGTCATTATTTGTTAGCTCAGTATTAACAGCTACTTTTATTTAAGCCCAAATCCAGTTCCCTTCTTTGATATTAAGAAAAAGTGACAAAGCAATTTTAAAAATCTCTCCTTAGGCAAGTGAAGAAAAAAAAATCAAGCTTTGTTTTTATGATGCTAGGAACAAAACAGTAAGTGGTTTTAATGTTAGCCACTGTCCTAAAGTAGAGTATAAGATCTCCACAGGCCAATTTATAGTGATTTTTTGATCCCATTTAATAACATTTTTCATTTCTGGCCCTGTTGCTATAATGATTTAATCAATTTGATCACTAAATGGTATTTCTAGAGAGGTAAAATAATAGCTAATAAGACAAAATAAATTAAGAGGAATGAGGAAATTTATATGAGAATAAGCTTGATTTAATATACCTTATGATTAATAAATTAAATTATATAGATTAGCTCATTTGTAGAAGTCAATTTTCTAATGCAAATGTCTTAATTTTTTAAAGAACACAGACAAAAGTATCGGTATAATCAGTTTATGAAACCTGTCCCTATTATGAAATTTAAATAAAAGATAAATGAAAATTGGATTTGTGCAACTGAGTGGGAAGGAGCCATGGACTTAACTTTATTAAAGAGTGTTATTTTATGAAATTTAATCTAAATATTATTTATCACCTTTCAAAAGTTGTAAACTGATTTTGTTTCAAAGTTAGAAACTTATCTGTATTTCACATGCCCAGATACACACACACACACACACACACACACACACCATACACACACTAATTACAAATCTTTGTTTTCGAAGGCATATTTATTATGCCAAAGTCTGATGAATATAGGAGCACAGTTCTGAAACTATAAAGGAATAATTTATGTTACAAAGTCATAAGTAGATTCTGAAAGAGATTTCAAAAGAGAGCTTCCAAAAACTATTTGAGCAACAGCAACATAATTGGATTATACATATCACCTGTAAAGGTGATCCATTTGAAAGTACAGCATTTGTATGGCCACTCAAAATGTGAATTTCATTAGTTTGTAATTATTGCGATATAACCTAATTGAAGAAATTTCTTGAATAGGTCATGGATGTGTTTTTATACCGAATGAAATAAAATGTTTAAATATCTGAGAATAAGATTCAACTAAGATAAATAAAGAGGAGGTCTCGGTAGTTACAGAAACAGGTGTTAGATGAAACTGCCCTAGTAACGCAGATGCTACAAAAACATGTTACTCTAGGCTAATGCAACCTATCAGAAGCTTCAGAACTGAATGATTAACAAGCAGATGCTCTATATTCAAGAACAGGATATATCCCCGCGAGGAGAGATGCAGATGTGACATATTATGCTTCCTTCTCCACAAAATAACACAAAAGAAGCAGTAAGCACTTGCTTTTCTGCATGGCAATTAAGAAGTTCAAATAAGAGAAATTAGGCATATTTGAATAAAGACAGAATAAACTTAGAAATATTGTAAACATTGTAATATGGAAACAGACTGGAGGGGTCAGTTATCTATTTTAATAATAGCAGTCATAATAATTCTGAATAAAAGCTTAATCAAATAGGCTCTATTATAAAGCAAAAAGCCTATATCACTTTGTAGCATTATAACATGAGTAAAACACTATCTAATATTTCATTAATTTTTTCAGAGTTATACTGTCTTTCTGATTTTTTTTCATACTATATGTTATTCAAGATAGAAACCTAGAATTATTCTTTTCAGAAATGGTTTTGAACAATGAGAATTTGTCACATTGTGGAATTATGATTGATCTAATTCTGTGTACCTGTGGGGTACTTGTTATATGATACTCATACATTGCAAACATTTAATAAATAGTATCATTCAGTAGTAGTATCTATTAGGGACCTGCACTGATAAATCATGTGTAGATTTGCTTAAAACAAAGAATCATTCTTAATTTGTAATTCATACATTAGTAACTAATAATCAGGAGCCTATGACATCCCCATTTATTTTATTAATTCTTCTATTGAATTTTGAGGAGTAGCAGATCTCCTAATGGAAACATTAAAATTATTTAATTTAAAAAAATTAAAGTATGTATTTGAAGGAGTTACTGCCCAATTATGCTGTGAATCTGAAGAAAGTATAACATGAGTCTGATAAAGATATCATCTAGGAACATATAAATATTTTATTCAGGTAAAATTGGGGGGACAAACAAAAGATTGCATTTCATTAATGATTTAAACAGGATGGTGAAATCCCAGAAAAAAAGAAATAATAAAGGACCATACATGAGTCTGAGCTTAGAAAAAATTATTCGAGATAAATTCTGTTAATGGAAGAAGATAAAAGTAGAAACAGAGAATTATTAACAATATATGAAATAAATATTTTCTGCATAATAGTTTTAAATGAAACATACATTTTGATAAATATTACTGGAAAGGACACATAAAAAGATAATAAATATTCATTTAAGAAAAATGTTGAAAAATCTGGTGGCAAAACTTACCAAACAGTACTAAAATATTCAGTCCACTTTCCACAACTATTCATATTCCTTATTGAACCAAATTTTCACAAATCTCATATTAAATATTTTGTCAAAAGTTTTAATACAACTACACAATACTTTTTATTATATACTTTAAGAAATTAGAGAGAAAATATTTAGCTCCTACTGGTAGTTTTTATATAGAAGGAGTGCCTCCTTTCCTAAACGACAAATTATCTCAATGTAAATCTGTACATGAAATTAAAGTATTTCTTAAGAATACATTTGTTCAAGAAATATTAAATAAATTATTAATGAAAAAGAATACATTTGTTCTATTCTAAAAATCTATGCTAAAATCACAACAAAAACAACTGGTCGCGTCCAAATACAAAAATACTTTTAAACCATAATTTAACTTTATGATGTTCAGATCACTCTAGAATAAAATAAATATTTAGAGTAAAAGTATTTAGTTGCATTTACCGAAAGATTTTCTTAGTAGGCAGATAAATTATTAAAACAACTTTAAAATAATAAAATCACACCAAGAAATAGTTATATTATACTTAAATATTATTTATACTAGGTTGAAATTAATCCTCACTGTGAAAAAACAATAGTATTTTTGCAATGACACCAAAATTGTTCGGCAGGCAACGAAGCAAGGTGTGAGGTATAAGATGGAAAAGGAATGAGCCTGGTCTAGAAGAGCATCTTGCTCATGAGGGCTGATACAAAGAGAAAAGTCAAATAAGGTTGAGAAATACAGAATCTTTGGGCAACCCTGTGAACACTATTGCCTCAAATAAGGGGAAAAAGAAGTCAGGAATTAGGCCGAGGAATCATATTAACAAAGGAGTCATATCACCAGATGAGTTTGCTATAGAGTCATGCGATTAGGTTGCTCCTAAAAATAGGCTATACAATACTGACTAGACATGGAGATAATGATAGGGAGCTTTTATCATCCAAATCAGACTACAAATTAATGAGATTATGAAAATGAAATAATTGAGAGTTTATCTTATTCTGCGATTCCATTACCAAAGGAATTAAAATAAGCATCATGTAATAAGGCATCCTTGGGGTTTATGAAAGATATTTCTTTTTTTTTTTTCATTGAATTTTTTTCCATTGAATTTTTTATCTTTTGAATTTACTCTTACAGGTAAAAATCCCCACTTTTGGAGGAAGGTTGAAATCAGGAAGTCTCTCACCAGTTGAAATAAGTTAGGTCTATGAATTGAAATAAGACTACTCCGTATCTAAGTTCCAGTAACTGGGCTAGATTTCCCCCTCCTTCCTATAAAATCAGGCTGCCTTTTGTCCACTGGTTTCAGTAACCATTTCCTGTTTTTGTCTCTCAGATCTAACGTCTTTCCTCAATTACTTGTCTAAGAAGGAATCTAGTGCTGAGGTCTCCTTTTTCTTTTCAGCCCAGCCTCTGAACCCCTTAAATCTCAGGACTTGACTCCTTTTTCCTGATGTCGCTGGTCTGCTTGGGCCTTTTATTTATTGCTAATCACAACAGCTGTGCTGCCTATTTTATCCTTATAAATGTGTCTGGTCTTTAGGCTCCTGGCATTTCTCTTTGATCCATCCCATTACCCTAGTAGAACCTTGTTGAAAATACAGTGCTTTCTCTACCACTAGCATTCTTCATAGTATTTAGTTCAAACCTGAGCCTGTGCTTAGTGAATGCTGGTTAGCTGGATGAGAAGTAGAGTTATGATGCCAGCCAGGTTTCAGTATCACTAAGTTATAATGGTAAAAATTAGTTTTAAATAAAGTGAGTGTTTGAGACAAGAGTATGATTTTTATCCTTAAACTTAAATGAATAGTATGTTCAGTGTCAGTTATGTATTTGACAACGCAATATTCTATCATAGAAGATCATTTTATCATTTTCCTTTTTTCATCTTGCTCATTTTAGTATTTTTCTGCATATTATCATTTTTGTTTTTCCTCCTTATTTCATTATTTTTGGAATTTTTCTTAATGTTTTAATTTTCTCATTTCCTTATTATTTAATGTTGTGATATTTAATATTATGTTTTCCTCTGCAGGGTTCAGTTTCAATTCTTTTCTCTTTTTATTTAAAACTTGTAACCAAAAGCATTTAATCTGGGACAGCATAATGGGTCCAAGAAATAAAAAAGTAAATAAAACTGCCAGTTTTCTGATTGAAACCTGAAAAATACACTTCAAAGTACGAAGGGTCCATTATTGAGCGCATTAAATTAAATAGATATAATCTTAGCAACATAAGAACTTTACCTGCTGAAGTTGGCTCTTCTTCGTCTGATGCTATGGTAAGAGGAAAAGAGGTGAAATGGGGACAAGGAGAGGGTACGGGTGGATGGGGTGGGAAAGAGAGAGAGAAAGAGAAATTGAATATAAATATATTTTGCGTTTTCAAACAATGACTATAAGCTCCTGACTTGCAATTTTGTGAATACTTTAGCAATCTGTCATTAGATGATTAGATAATGACAAATTAATGGGTATTTACATTTAATTAACATTTATAAATTTTTATACTCTAAAATACATATTTATTAGAAAAGACCATTCCATTGTCTGGATCTGATTTTCTCTTCTTTTTTGCAAACAAGATTAAGTTTATTTAGTTTGAGTGTAAATTATTATGAATTATACTGTTTAAAAATATAAATGGTATATAACATATGAATACCCCACCATCACCGCTTTGTGGGAATTTTCTATTAGCAAAGAGAAATCAAAAGAGATTGTAGATAGTAAAAATGTTGTTTCATGAAGTAGAATTTATAAATCAGACCGGGGTTACACACAAGCACAGTCAACTTGCATGTACCACACATTTTAAGATTCAGAAGTGGTGATTCTGTGGTGAGGCCACAGGAACCTACCTATTGAAGGCTGACCCCATGTGGTTCTGACACACATGGTCTGCAACCCACAAATGATAACAGATATTCTAAAAGGAGAGGACACAATATGAAAATATAACTTTATGCTAAAGCAGTGGTTCATAATCATGAATTTATATTAGAATGCCAAACTCTGCCCCCCTCCCAAACCAATTAGTCAGAATCTCTCTCAAGGGTACTAACTTGTAGTTAGGATTGAGGCATTACTAGCTGATACCAATATAAAGTCACATTAACTATAATCCAAAGTGTGAATCATTATGATTTCTGTTTTTAGAGAGGTATTTAAAAAAAATTGGGGAGAGGGTGCAGAGGGAGAGAAAATCTTAAGCAGATTCCACACCCAGTGCAGAGACTAACTTGGGGCTCGATCTTACAACCCCAAGATCATGACCTGAGCTGAAATCAAGAGTTGGATGCTAAACTGACTGACCCATCCAGGCACCCCAAGACATGACTAAATAATATCAATATAAGGTAACATGAATTATAACTCAAAGTGGGAACCCATCTGATTCCTGCTTTAAAAGGGAAGAGTTTTTAAGGGTCAGACTCCAAGGGTAATAATCTGCTCTGTGTATATGGAGGATTGAGCACAGTGGTAATGAGTGAAGAGTTTATCTGAAGTTGCTTCACAATTTTGCCTAGAATCCACTTTTCACCATTACACCAGGACATCCTCTGTGAGGAGGTATTTCTGCTCTGTGCACAAGTAGAGTTTACCCCAAATATTACCATTGAGTTATATGACACCAGCCAGTACTATT
Source organism: Canis lupus dingo (assembly GCF_003254725.2). Taxonomy (NCBI): domain Eukaryota; kingdom Metazoa; phylum Chordata; class Mammalia; order Carnivora; family Canidae; genus Canis; species Canis lupus. The sequence continues at coordinate 23,472,943 of NC_064245.1, read as the reverse complement.
TCATCTGATTCATGAAGTTTTTTTTTTAAATTTTATTTATTTATGATAGTCACAGAGAGAGAGAGAGAGAGGCAGAGACATAGGCAGAGGGAGAAGCAGGCTCCATGCACCGGGAGCCCAACGTGGGATTCGATACCGTGTCTCCAGGATCGCGCCCTGGGCCAAAGGCAGGTGCCAAACCGCTGCGCCACCCAGGGATCCCCGGTTCACGAAGTTTTAAAATAAAAATTTACTCAGCTGAATTGCTTGTAAAAGAGCTTTGTTCCCAGGTGATTTGTTAACCAAGGTATCACTGTGTAACCAGGGGGCAGTCTCTGATTTTTCCCATTAAGGTTACATGTGCACAGAGCACAACTTTGACAAACTTACTTTGTGTCCTGACAGTATTTCCCTCTCACATTGTTTGGCTTGTCTCTTTGGCACATAAAGGAATGGAGAAAGCAAACACAGTTGGCATGCATGGTGTGGAGAACATAAATATTTAAAAAGCCATTTACTGCTTTATTATGTCCAAAATATATCATAACATGTTTGAAGAGGAAAACTGTCAGTAGCTTCCAGGAATTCCCTTTTAGGAAAATACCATAAAGCCTTGAAGTACTCACTTAGATGGTCATTGTTAGCAAAAGTCCGGAGATTGAAAGTGTGAAAAAAAGCCCCAACCACTTTATGTGTGTGAACTCAATTTGTAAAGCTATAATGAGATGAAAATTACTCATATTTGATAGATACAGAGGATCAGAGAGACTGAGCAATTTGTCTAAGGTCAATTTGAATTTGAGCTCATGTCAATGTGACTTTCAAACCAAACTCTTTCTACTATGCCTACTGTCTCCCAAAGTGTTGATTCAGTATACACTATAAGAGAAAGAGAAAAAGGGGAAAGGGCCATAGAATGAGGACTGGCTAGATCTCTAACAGTGTTCCTTGGACAAGCATCAGGGAGAAAAAAACCCTGGATGTAGGGACCAGAAAGCTTCTTTAGGTCCCTTACAGTCTACAGATAGACACAGGCAGGTGGAATTTGGAGTACACAGTTAAAATATCCTAAACATGAGATGCCTAAGGAAGTAAGATTAGAAATGCTAAGATTTTTATCCCTCCATTGTATATGGATAGGCAAGAAATGTTAGCAAAGAACTAGCCAGCACAGAAGCAAAGACAATTCCAAATTTATAGAGGTCTTAGCAATTAGAATGTCTTTTTTTTTTTTTTTTAAGATTTTATTTATTCATGACAGGCACAGAGAAAAAGAGAGGCAGAGACACAGGCAGAGGGAGAAGCAGCCTCCATGCAGGGAGCCCGACGCAGGACTCGATCCTGGGTCTCCAGGATCACGCCCTGGGCCGAAGGTGGCGCTAAAACGCTGGGCCACTGGGGCTGCCTGCAATTAGAATGTCTTAAAACCAAAGCCTGTGGGGTAAGCAGTGCACAAACCTACACTTAAGCCTGTAATACCTAAAAAAATCTTTGTAGCAAAGGCACATACATAAGGGTTAGTATTACTATTAATTTACTGTTGCAGTTATCTCTGGCGAAGATGGCCTTGTAGGTTGCTAGCTACATTACCAAACAGAGCATCATGAACTATTAACGGGCAGCTAGAGCCCCAAAGGTACAAATAAGCCTCAAAGTAGACATTAGTGGCCTATTTAGTGATATTTAAGTGAAATGATTACCATGCTACCCAAATGATTTTTCACTTTTCCTATTTGTTTCTCAGAATTCATGAAATCGGCAAATCAAAAAATAAGTCTTTGTCACAGGCAAGTTCCTTTAATCCTGGAAATTAAAAATACATGTTCTGGGGCCCCTGGGTGGCTCAGTTAGTTAAGGGTCTGAATCTTGACTTCAGCTCAGGCCATGATCTCAGGGTCAAGAGATGGAGCCCCACATCAGGCTCCACGCTCAGCACAGAGTCAGCTTGAGATTTTGTCTCCCTCTTCCTCTCCCTCTGCTCCACGCCCCCCACCCTCACTTATGTGCTTTCTCTCTCGAAAATAAAATCTTTACAAACCCCACCCCCCTACCATGAAACACATGCACCAACCAAAACAAAACTGAACAAATAACTCTGTATTGCTCAACCTGGTCACAATGTGGAAGGATGTACTGAAACAATGGTGACAATAGATAAACAGATAGTCAATGTATATATCTGATATAGAGAACTTAGCTGTGTGGTCCTCTTATTGCTCATAACAGAATTACCCTGGATGTTCATTAAAATGCCCCAGATCTACTAAATTTGAGTGTGTGTGGTAGTTCAGAATTCTGAATTTTTAAAAAAGTGCAACACGTGACTGTTACTAAGTCGAAATGTTGAGAATGATGGCTATACTTATCAAGACTTGTTGCAGTAGGAAACAGCCAAGGAGCAGCTGTCGGGACTGCAGTAGTAAATTATCAGGCTTATAGGAAGCCTGTGTGTGTACTGTGGTTGCTTCACCAGCTCTCAAAGCTCTTTATCTTGTATTGAATCTTGAGGTTTATTTGCGTATCTACCTCAAAACTTGGGGGAAAATGACTTCTCCTTTGGATTTAGAAGGGAAGTTTATATCTCAGAACCAAATAAATCGTTTCCATTTTCCTGGCCTCCATTATTCATCTAGGTAAGCATATGACCCATTTGGGGACAGCGATGTGTGCAATCAAGTTTGTGTGTGCCTGGATGACATTCCACCACAACTAAAACATTGTGGGCATTGCATTCCGAGGGCAGCTGGGCTTTCAGCACATAATTTTTCCACAGAGCTCATGACCACATTTTGATACAATAAACCTGCCCTGATTTTGAAACTGGTCACTGTTTATTCAGGATGGTCTAGCAGTGTACATGTTCGTGAACTGGGTTAGTAGGTGGCAGGAGGAGGAAACTTGCGGACTTCCCTTCCTTCTTTTCTCCCCACTTCCCTCCCTTTCTCTTTTGTTCCACAGGATCAAGTGTCAAGAACAATACCCAAACCCAAAGGGCTGTATATTACTCTGATACACATATGATATTAAGTCACACATACTTCTTCACTGGACAGGCTTTAGTTCAATATGGTATCAACAATTCTTGTCTCCTGTCTTTGTCTTATCTTTGGGTATTTTAAATAAACTTTTATAACCTAGAAAGTCTATCCATTCAAAAATAATTCTAGGGACACCTCGGTGGTTCAGTCAGTTACGTGTCTACCTTCAGCTCAGGTCATGATCCTAGGGTCCTGGGATTGAGACCCACGTTGGGCTCCCTATTCAGCAGCATGTCTGCTTCTCCCTCTCCCTCTCTGATTTCTCTTGCCCTCACTCTCTCTCAAATAAATAAACAAAATCTTTAAAAACACAAAAAACTCAAAAACGATCCAATTGTATACCCAGTGTGGCTCACCATCAAATAGGAATAGTTCATTATGAAAGATGTAAAATACATCTCTTAGCATATTATAATCTATTTTACATAGGGATGTTACTCAATTCATATTGACTTATGGATCATTTTGTTTGCTATATTATAAATCTAGTTAGTTATAAACAAAATAAGCTCTGCAGCTTTGAAATTATCTCTGTAATTCATTATTTCCATAAAAAAGAAACAAGAAATATATATTCTTAAACTCTGATAATATTTCAGAAGTTTTGATTCAACTGCAGTAATGAAAAAATAACAATGATATTTATGTATGATTATTCATGTTTGCCCAGATATTAAATGTTAAAAATATGAATGTGTATGCTAGTGTATGTGTAAGTCTGTGTGATTACTAAAGCAAAGCAAAGTAAACTATCATTCAAATTTGTGAACTCAGTCATTTAAACAGGTTGTAGAGTTGCTTCTATAAGTATTCAGAGATGCATTTAGAGATAGGTTTTGGTTTATATGGTTTTTGTTTTATTATTTGTTTGTTCATTTGTTTTTTGGCCAATGGCCCAAAGAGGACATGCTTTAGGACTTAAAAGTTGCCATTACCAATTTCTTCCTTGTGAAAATAGAAAGAGGGATATTCTCTCCTGGTCAAAGACTTCAGATAGCAAATGGTTTGGTCAGTTCTATACTCTTAGAACTGCAGAATATTTGGGACACAATGCAATGTATTTGCATTGAAAGTATTTAGAGAATTACAAAATCTTCTCTATTCTATCAGTTTTTCACATGCGTTTTGATTCCTGTTCCAAATTTGGAGAATGCCATCTATTTGAGTACAGTTAGTAATATATAATACATGTAACTATGAATACATATAGTTGTATAAGTACATATTTGTACTCCATCGGATTAGGAGTACTATAAGGTCAGGGCTGTGACTTTTTGCTCACCATTATAACTGTAATTTTAGAATAATGTCTACAATGTTGTAGGGCTCAGTAAACATTTGTCAAAAGAAAGAAAAATATGAATAAATATTTAATACAATCCTCTGTGTTGCTCAATAAAATTCATGTTTCATTAAGCTACATTACTAGACTTACCAAAGAGAAAACCTTATGTCTTCATCTATGTTTTAGTTATATAGATCTATATATAATTATACATATACTAACATATAGCTATATAGTCATATAAATCAGATTTACAAAAATAAATAAATAAAAAATAAATCAGATTTACTTTCTTGAGGCAGGAGAGAAAAGGAATAATGGTTAAAAAGACAATAGTTGCTCTAATGACCATTTGATCATCTCACGAAAAAATAAATCCGTGATTTTAAACTAACTCAAAAAAGCATCAAACTAATGCTTATTAGATAAATAGATTCATTAAAATAGAACCACAAAAAACACTTTCTATGTTTAGTAGTGATATAGCTCACATGGGTTTCACAATCCAGTTAAACAGTGAATCATGTTAACAGCAATTAGCAGTGCATTTGCAATTTTCTCATTTTGGAAATAGGTACAAATGGGAAAAATAATTTTAAAAAATGAATGGAAGCTTTAGTTCCATTGTTTTGCCACTGAGTTAAAAAAATACATAATTTATAAAACTAAACCAGAATATTGGGAAGTTGGGAAGTAACATGACTCATCTCCCAGTTAGTATTAAAGAGACATTGGGGACATAATTAGGATACATTTTCTTACTTAAATGAAGCACTAAAGATCTTTAAACTAGCTGATTTGACACTACAAAGGCCTTATAATTCAATATTTCATGTATCTGTTCAATTGTCCTCAAATATCCTTTTTTCTATGTGTTCTCATTCCCTTTCCAAATTCATCCCACCCTTGTAGGTTTAATTCAAATCTCACCATCCTCATTCAATACATTAGTATTTTAGTCTCCAGATTTGTGTAGTTGTCCCCTTCAATCCCCCACTGATTTCTAAACTATAACCCAAAGCCAGTTTGAAACAAAATAGAGGTATTTTCCAGTCTTGTTCCCAAGCTGGTCCTTATCTACTATCCTTCATTCAAAGCAACAGTTATGTGAACTGTTAGCATATAGTACCATATATATAAGTGTACATAATTGATACTGAACATTTCTGGAAAGCTATCCAATATTAGAGATGAGAAAATGAAGGCTGGTAAGTGAATTTAATGCCTGGTTTTTACATGGTTATGAGCCATGTAAAGTAAGGATTGGTAATTAAACCTAAGGTGTCCTAAGAAAATTTGTGGACAGATGGAAAGAAGAAACTTGAGAAGGATCAAGCAGATCAACAGTTGATATGTATATGACTGCTCAGATTATATTGATTTTAAATATAATTAATTCATAATCTTTTTGAAAATTTAATATAGGAGAGAAGAAATAATTCTGCAAAGAGAATGCTATTATGTGACCAGGGAAACCATGCACCAGAGGTTACATGCACATCATATGTAACACTGAAATGGTTAAAGCACACATATTATTTTGTTTCACAGCACTGACAGAAGGAAACTGCTACCATAGGGTCATTGTTCCATGGATTTCTACTTTGTTTCTATGTGGGAAACTGCTCACTTCAACCTCAAGTCATTTCCATAATTCTGGACAGATGCACTAATCTAAAAAGCAAATCTGTTAAAAACAAAAGAAGAAAAAACTAAAAGGTAATGGTGAGACCAGCAATATTGACACAAAACCATAAGTGACAGCATCCACTTAAGGAAACCACAGAATCATTGCACATAAAATGTTAATGTCAGAAAAGATATTCTGATTATGGGGTTGACCAAAAAAACCCCACCAAAAACCAAAAAACCAAACATTGTCAAAATGGGTTAAGGTTTGCATTAGGAATTAGAAATATATTTATTAAATTATCTAAATTACTAAATAACTCACCATAAACTGAATTAAAAATTTATAGGCATATGAATTGTATTATGCATATAGTGTATAAACCAGTAATTACATTTTTATTTATAATATAAACAAAAAGGATTATACAACACATGCTGCTCTATAACTTGCTTTTTCACTACTTGCACATATTTTTCTGTCAATATACTCAGTGAATAGGGGAATATTTAATAATGTTCTGTTTTATGGACATACCATAACTTATTTAACTGTTGAATGATATTTGGATGGAATCAAGGGTTCCTCTCTTACAAATAATATTGCAATGAATAATCAGACTCCATTTGAATAGTGACAGAAACATGAAACAAAAATATATGACCAAATTTCATTAAATAAATAAGCTCATAATACTATGTACAATATAAAATATTTACTTTTTATAAATAAGGCTTTTAAATGATCCTCTTTTATGCCATCAGCCTATATATACAGTGATATGCTTGTTAAATATATTGGACAATATGATATTTGTGCCTTCTTCCTGTGAAAGTTACTCCCACTATAGAGGTACCATTATTGGTGACCAAGTAGAAACTTCAGCATCCCATGTCCAAATAGTAAAAGACATAGAGACAAAAGAAATGACTGAGCTCTGTAGCTGGGCAGATGCAGCCTTAGGGTTGAACACTGAGTATAACATTCTTATATTAAGTAATAGAAAACTTCAGTATTTTAAGAAAAATAAATGGTGGCCATTTGAAAACATAAAATTGCTTTATTACAAAGTCTTGGCATATAATGTATGTGTGCACAAGCAAATATTTAATGTTACAGTTATTTCAAAGATGATATTTTACTACCTTTGAGATTTGCCTTTTAACAAAACATCATTCCTTTTTTGCTGCTTATATTACAAAGAGGAATTCAGAAATTTTATGATGGTTTTGAAATGATGAGTTCCCAAAATATAGTTCCACGTACTTGGCTTAATTAAAATATCTCTTGAAACTCAAAAGATGAAGGGGAAAAAATAGTGGGCAGGTCTAATTTGAATAGAGCTGTGACATGGCTGGTGGATCTATGTTTCTCTTTGGTCGAGAGGACTTATTTTTTTTCACATAGTTTGAACTCATCCCAAGGACACTAACTTTAAGAGATAAAGCACAGCTTCCACTTGCCTATACAGAACCCAACTTATCTAATGTGCCACTGACTTATTCATCAGTCAGTTAATGACTGCTAAAAAGGATTGGATAAGTGCTTTCTTTTTGGAATCATTAGGATCTTCTTTAAAGGAAAATAGTCAGTGTATCCCCATTCAGGCGTTAATCAAATGACACTGACAATGTGATCTCCCTATCTGCAAAACTGGTCTCCCTAGGCCAAATTTTTCCTTAATTGAAATGTCTTTAAAGAACTCAACTGATAAAAAAAAAAAAAGTAGACAGGTCAAACTTTAAGACAATGAAATCGAATAATGGTACAGAGCTATTCAGGGAGGTCCCAAGCCCCATTCTTCTTGTCTTTGAGGTTATTTTCAAGTTGTGAAAGCATACTATTAACTTCTACTCTTCCAAACTGTCAAAAACAACACAAAAGAGTCAAGGAAATAATCTGTTCAGAAAAGAGGAGGTAAGCAACTTTGAAAAACAAAATTTTAAATCCAAACCAGACTCAAAGGTCACTTAGTCCAATTTGCCAACTGAAAAAAATCTAAATATGCCTTCAAAACTTCTAGTGGCAGGGAACTTATAATTTCAAAAAGAAACGTGTCACATTGCTTTCCCAGGGCTAGCCTCTGGAAAACAATGGAACAATATGACTCTTTTTTTGACAGAACAGTCATTCAAATATCTGAAGATGGGTATCATACACCTCATAATTTTCTTCTTAACTGAGGTAAACATCTCCATTTAATTTCATATATCATGGAATACACCCTGGTCATCATTTTTTTTAACCTCCTCCTGATAAATTCAAATTTGTCAAGGTCTTTTGAAATATAGTAACATGAATTAGATCTCCAGAGCAGATCTGACTAGGACAAAATACAATGCCCTTATTACCTGCCTTCTTTAGGCTGCTATATAACAATTAATAATTCAACACTGTATTAGCTACTAAAAAAGTAAGGAATTCATTTCCTTTCTCTCCTTCTTTCAGCTGTACCTTATACTAATTCCCAGAGCTAGGGACCACAATCTTATCTTGTTCTTGCCTGAGAGCAAGATTGGGCAGGATAAAAGGGGGAGGGAGGTAGACATGTGACAAAGGAGATCATGCTTGGGATGAGGTCAAGCATGGAGACTATGACTGGCTTTCTAGCAATGTTAAAAAAAGTATTTTAGCAATAGGAAAAAATTACAAAATTCTGCACTAAGCAAAGCCTTAAAATTATTCTTTTAATCTTTTACTTTCTCTCTAGCAAAGAAACTGGTTTATGTTTATCTCATACACAGTTGCTAAATCCACAGACAAGAAAACCAAACACTTGTCTTTACTGTAACAGTTTCCTTAAGTGTTTGGATGAGATAACCATCCAGCATCCAGGTGAATATAAATATTTGATGGCTTCTCGTGGGATTTTCCACATGTCAACTCACATTTATAGTCACAGAAGAGTATCCTAGAAACTACTGTTAGACCTTTATACTGAAATTAATTTCTGGTTAGAAATCCTATGTTAGAAACTAGCACTAATTTCAGTAAAAAAGCCACATTCAGCCTTTCCCAAATCAACTATTAGACCAAGTCTTACTGAAAACAATCACAGCAATTAATGAAATTAATAAAAGACCTTGGAGGCAGGATAAAAATGTAAAAGAGAAAAATAGTAGAATTGAATCCTCAAAAGAAAAGCATGAGGTAGTACTTAAAAATTACCCCAAATACATTCAGTGAAGTGTTTGTGTTTTTTTAAGATAATGTTTGTATATTTCAATAATGTATTATTAAAAGAGATCATAGAATCATGATCCTGGGATAACTTTGTTAATAACACTGAAAACAATGTTATGAGAATAGTCTAAGAGGATGACTGGAGGTCCTATGAGATATAGGTCCCAGTCACCTCGCTGGTCTGGCTCCCAGTCATTCCTAAGAATACCAAATAGTCTGGGCAACAACTAAGGCTAATTCTTCCAGAAGTTTCCCAAGTTTCTCATCTTTGCATTTGTCATCAAGCATTTTGCTTAAAATGTTCCCCTCTAATAACTTTGCTGGTGAACTACACTTCCATTCCAGCCAATTTTAAAAGCTATTTTAGCTGTGAAATCTGATCCCTGGACTCAAAGTGACCTATCCTCCTGTTGCTACCTATTGCACTTTATTCTCTTCTTATGATGAATATTTACTGCATTGTGTAATGGCTACTGATGTAGGTGTTTTATAATTCTTTTTCAAATAGAAGTATCTCAAGGGCAGGTTTTTTTTTTAATTTTTGGGCCACAGACAAAGGGGGAGATTAGCCTCTGGGGGTTAGGAATAGCTTTTAAAAGATGCTCAATAATAATTGGTTAAATGGAACATCCTAGTGGTCTTTTCTACTCTGTGATTCTGTCTTTATGCAAAGCCACAAAGAGCTTATTGTTGATCTATCACATCTAAAAACCTAGTATTGATATGGTATCATAAATTTCAACTTGGTATTTATTATACCTTTACAGATTCCCATTTTGCACCCTTATAAAGAAAAATCAATTCATAAGTTATTTGCTGTAAGCATAAGGAAAGCTATACTCCTAAAAGGCCAATTCCTAATTATGCAAGCATTACTTACATTACTCATAATTTTCAAATAATAAAACATAGGGTTCTCTTTTTCCCATACTAAGTAAGGTGATTTATCAAATTATACATTGAAGGAAAGAAATTTTTGAAAAATTAAAAGCTGACAGCTAAATTGCCCCCAGTTTGCATATTCAAGCACAAGCAGAAAAAATCCTGACATAAAAATAATAGATCAGGATTTATTGGACATCTTGATAATGTTATTAATGACTAAAATGATAGAGGAATATTCAGGAACTTAGAAGTCTGATTTTTGCATGTAGCCTCTGAATTGTCTATAAGATTTTATAACTTCTACATAGCTCTTATTATAAGGTAGACACTTTTCTTAAGAGTCTTACAAGTTTAATTCGTTTAATTTGAACAAAGCCTCTTCCAAGTTGGTACTATTACTACCCTGATAAGGCTACTAAGGCATTAACAGGTTAAGCAACTTGCCCAAAGTAGCAGAGATAGTAAAAAGAAGAACCAGGATTGAATTCAGTCTGGCTGAGTTCTTAACCAAAATACAATGACACAATCTCTTAAAGAATGTGTTACCACAGTTCTAAGAAAGCATGCTCAGCATGTGACAAACACTGTAATTAAAGGTATTATTATAATTACTATTATATCTCCAGGTTCATTTATTGTTTCAAAATACTCATCCCCATATATGTAACAGGCACAGTTTAATTTGAACACAGACACTGGACCATGGAGAATGCATGGGATGAAACCTCAGATTTAACACCTGTCTGCCTGCCTTTGAGCAGAAATCTATGACCTTGGTCTAGTCATTACATTTATCACAGAATCACTTTTCTATTTAACATTGAGATTGGTATTAGCTCAACTGTTTATTTCAAGGTTATTACAAGAATAATATGTATATTAGCATTTTAATGAATAGAGTACTCTAAAAATACAAGACATTATTAAAGAGAGAGGGTGAGGAAAAAAATGTCCTTGGCATTATGGTGATTGGTAAACCACATAAAAAGACTATCTGCCCACCTCCTTTAATGTTCATTACGTTTGATAGCCAGCATGCCTGGTTGTGAGGTGAGCCTTACTACAGAACTGTGGGGTCACGACACCATTCTGAAGAACAACAGAGCTCAGCCTCTATCACTTAATAATTAGTGGAAGTTGACCTCAAAGGTCAGAACATGTTCTAGGATGTACCCTGGTATATCCATTGCCTGGGGGAGTCAAAGCCACTGATTGAAAGAGAGTTGAACGGACACAAACAGTATTTGCCCTGTTGAAAATGTTTGGTAGCTACTATGTCAATAAGTAACAGCAATGAGTTCTCTACTCAATCCCTCTCCATGATCTGGATGAAGCACTTGGGTTCTGATTTCTCAATTAAAATCTTGCCAGATAAAAGTCTTGTGGAGATTTTGCAACATGTCAAAAAAAGAAGGGGCTAATTCTTATTTGAAATTTGCTATTGGGACGCCTGGGTAGCTCAGCAGTTGAGCATCTGTCTTTGGCTCAGGGCTCAGGGCATGATCCCGGGAGTCCAGGGATCAAGTCCCACATCGACTTCTCTGTGAGGAGTCTGCTTCAATTTTCCAAGGGTTAGCACCAAAGAAAACACCCTAAGACTGGCTCCATCTTTTGCTGACGAACCAAAATTGTATCCTCCTTACTTTATTTTCCAAGCCTTATTTAAAATAAAATAAAGAGAACAATAAATACTGATTGTTGTGCATTTTAAATCATAGTTTGGTGAGTTTTATACTTTCAAAGGGAAAAATTTAATATATTCCAAAGAGGAATCTGCCCAAATTCTCACTCATTATATGACTCATTTAAAAATTATGTGTTGTCACTGTACTTTAAATAACATGGATTACAGAATCTGCCTCCACATAAATACTCTGATTTAGACAAACTGTCTTAGAGTACAAAGTTACCTTGAGGTGTCGTCCAATTTTCCTATGGCTTCAGGCACTGTGGCCAAATAAACCTTCGCACAATGACAGCCACTTGAAGCTCCTTGAGTAAAGATTTCATGCCTTCCATTTCATTGTAGTAACCATAACAAATAGCCTGATTTTAGCACACTGTAGGTCCCAATAAAGATCTGGTGATTAATTACTTTATCTAACTTATGAACATTAAATATACTACAGGATTTCTAACGTAAAAAATAAGTTTCAATCTATCAAGACATTTCTTTGCAATGAATTTGTAATGTGTTATTCATCTCTTTCTCTTCATTCTATTTTCAACTAACGGTAAGAGGAAAGATAAGAGCAAATGCTCTATGATTCAGCCAATAGGCTTTCAGTTTCCACAGAGTACTATTAATCATTTTCTCACTTCCTACCTTTATCTAACCTTCTTAGAATTTATTTATCCAGTTATCTTACTCTACTTTCTTTAGAGCCGTTATTTACTACCTTCCTGACTAATCTTTCTAGCTGGCTATATCCAGGACAAAACCAATGTACATGCTATTCACTTTTCTTCCTGATGATGGCATTCAGCAACTCAATCTAAAGATAATTCCTTTTTTCATTGTTTTCTTTCTCTTGTAGTCAAAAGAAGAACAATTGCTCATTTTCCAGCAACATGTCAATTTCCCTGACATGATAAAATATTAAAACCTTGTCATGATTGCTCAAAAGCAATGTTACTTTTTGGGGCACATGGGTGGTTCAGTTGGTTAAGTGTCTGACCCTTGATTTCCTCTCAGGATCTTAGGGTCTTGAGATCAACCTGAGTTGGGCTTTGCGTTCAGCGGGTAATCTGCTTAAGGTTCTTTCCCTCCACCCCTCTCCATACTCATAGGCACTCTCTTTCTCTTTCTTAAATAAGAAAATCTTCTAAAAAAAATTTTTTAAATAATGTTATTTCTAATGTTAATTTTAAACCATTAATCAAATATGTAATTAACTGGATTAAAAAGAAACAATATAAATAACTGTTAGAATCAAGAAAAGAGATTCATGTTGAAAATTAATAAAGAAGAGAAAACCATATAACTATAGGAAAAGTCTTAGGATTGTTGGGCATTTTTTAACTGTTTTATGTCATCTATGAGTCCCCTATAAACCTCTTTTTCATGAAAGTACTCAACCTGGAAGGGAAAATTTTTCGAGAAGTTAATGATAAATTTGCCACTTAACCTATTACTTTAAAACAGCAATTTTCAGTTTCATAAATGTGTGGAAATTTACATTTTGGCAGTGTCAGAACTGACTTCATGCCATTCCATTTGGAATCTGAATAAAAGAACAACTTAATGTCATTTTCCATTTTTACTTTTCTAATTTTTCAATATATTTCCTAAAATGAACAGAAAATGATCAAGTTTTTCCCTTTTTAAGAGAGCTTTCACTTTTTCCTCCCTTATAAAAAAACAGATCTACCTTCATAGATAGTAACACAAAAATACATATCTACAAACATATTTACATGTTCATGAATGTTTTGCATTGCCAATAAAAACTGTTAACTTTAAAAAATTAAAAAGTAAAAGAAAAGCAACTAACATTTTATGGTAGACTGTAAAACCACCCACAAATTCTTTTTTCCCTTCTTGCATCTTAACCTTTTCAATGTGACGTGGTCAGTCCTTCTACCAAAACTGTTGTTAGCTAAAATGACATAAACTGGGAATGGAAAAGTGCTTATAATTTTGGCCTGATCTTTCTAACTGCTCTTTCCTTTCCACCACCACATAAGGAAGCCTGATCTAGTAGAGACAAGTTTTCATGTTCCCTTACCATGTTCCACTACCCAGTACCAGACAATCAAAACACCTTTACTCTCAATTGAGAGATAATTGGTTGTTTAAACCCACTAAATTTGTAACGATTTGTTAAGCAGAAAAGCACAGTGATGCACACTATCACTTCATTCACCAAAGTATTTAACCCCAAGCTGCAGAAAGGGTATACTCTCAGAAAGAAAAAAGACGATGGTTAAAATGGTATATATCAGTATTTCTTTTAACAGTTTACACTTCTTTTCTTATAAATAAAAACTTTACCACAAATTGGTTCTTATCATTCTTCTGGGCTAGAGAGGAGTTCTGTAACTTGACATTTACTATGATTCTTTGATGTTCTCTATTTTGTGGGGTTTTTTTTTAAGTTACTATATGATTATTAGGGCTTGAAATTCCAAGGTAATAAATTCTATCATTATAATTAACAAAAAAAGTAGAATTATTTTATTTATTTATTTATTTATTTATTTATTTATTTATTTACTTATTAAATATTATTTATTTTGAGAGAGTGTATGTGGGGAAGAGGGAGAGAGAGAGAACCTTAAGTAGACTCTCTGCTGAGCATGGAGCCTAATGCTGTGCTCCATCTCAGGATTCCAAGATCATGACCTGAGCTGGCATCAACAGTTGGATGCTCACCTACTGAGCCACCCAGGTGATCTTAAAGTAGAAACATTTTAAAATTAAGAAGAGAATTGTTTATAAGGTATGCTATAGAAATATTTACATATGTAAAACAAAATTAAGTTTCTATAGTATATACAAAATAAATGGCAAAAATTTACCCTTAAATCATTAACTCTGCCATCTTAACTGTACAATTCTATTTGTTTACAGGAACACATATTAATCCTTCTTATTATCAGAAAAGTTAAATGAATATAACTCTGAAAATGAAATCCCCTGAGTCTAGTTGACTGGGAAATTTCTTAGCAATCATCCATGGCTAGCAGTTTTTGAGATACTATTTTAGTCTATGCAAAATAGCTCTCATTATGATAATTTCTAGAAATATGGATTCAATCATAAGATATCCTTCCTTAGTCCAAGAAGTAATCTTAAGGGGGGAAAATTGACAACTACTCATAATTTTATCTAACATATAAATAATTTACCTGAAATTTATCAAATCTCTCATTTTGCAACCAAAGTTTAGAAATCTAAAAATAGCCTTGCTCTACCCAAGAGATCTACTTAAAGCTTGTTAACATTCTGGTATTTCATGATCACTAACAAGAGTCCTTTAGAGAGTGTCAGCCTCTATTATGCTACTTGATGTTCTGACAGTGATCACCTTCTAAAAGGTAAACATGAATACAGCTATTCATGGGGTAAGATACACAGTGCAAACTGTTTTTTTTTTTAATCATGAGACTTTATGTTTCTGGCATAAATGTAACCAATGTCTTATAACAAAATGGAAGTAGGAGGACAAATTATCAGTGATGAGATCTGAGGGCCACAAATTTAAAAGAACCTGCGTTCACGTTGGAAAAGGAATACCAATTACCAAAGGAAATAAGTTTGAATAGAATATGATAGAAGAGGACAGGAGAAGACAGAACAGGATGAAGCACCTTTATGTTTATTAATTTTTCTAAATGAGAAAACCTGGTCAGAAGCCAATGCCACTACGAGAGGATAAAAAGGAAGAATTACAAATGACATAATCCACTGCCTTAGCTACCCTATATTGAACTACTCTCATCACACAAGTACCCGGAATTTTTTTCTAAAAGTGACAATGGATTTTAAATTACTACCAAATGCCAATGTTTATGTCCTTTGGTTTCAGACTGATAGTTTTAAAAGATTAAATGCACCCAGATATTACTGAAATATTAATATGAGTCATCTAGTATAGCTTATTCTTAGTAAAACACAAGCTTAAATTTTATGGCATATTTCTGAATCATAATGACATTACAATTGCATCTTAAAGGAAAAACTTCTCTTGGTTCAAACTCCTCTTTCAAGTTACATCCTCTCTCCCTATACTGACGTAATGAATTTGCCTCAGTTCCACTCTCTGTTCAAACACCAACCAACTTCTTGGTCTTTTCTAATAATCCTTCCTAAAAATATACCTCCTCTTATTCTCCCTCATAGTGTCTTTTTCTTTATAGAACTTACCGTGATAAGCATGATGGTTTACTCTCTAATTACCCATTTAATTAGGATATCTATACAGGCAAAGCCTATTTTTCAGGGGTTATATCCTTAGTGCCAAGAATAGTGTCTGGCATAGAGTATATATTCAATAAATATTTGATGGATAAACAAATTTAAAAAAATGGTTGAATGTTATAACTGTTTTTTTAATTAAAGACAATTTTGGGGTGCAGTTTTAAGTTCACAGCACAAGAGGGAAAATTACAGTGCTTTCCCATATAGTTCCTGACCCCTACATATGCATAATGTCTCCCCATTATTAAAATTCCTCACCAGAATGGTGCATTTGTTACAATTGATGAACCTACATTTATACATCATAATTATCCAAAGCCCACAGTTTGCAGCAGGGTTCACTCTTGGTATTGTGTATTGGATGGATTCAGGTAAATGTATAACGACATGTATTCATCATTATAATATCATGTAGAGTATTTTCACTGCCCTACAATCCTCTGTGCTCTGACTACTGTTTTTAATGTCAAATTCCACTTGTTTATTACAGGTTTATAGAAAAATGATTGACATGTATATAGATTAACCTTGCATTGTAAATCCTGTTATAATTGCTTATTAACTCCAGAATTTTTCTGGTTGATTCTTTAAGATTTCTATCTACATAGATGATCATATCATCCAGGAAAATGTAGTTTTATTTTTCCTTCCCAAAATGTATACTTTATTTTCTTTCCTTGACTTATTACATTGGCTAGTAATTCCAGTACAATGTTATACCCTCTAATTCCAGCCACATCATTGCAAATGGCAAGATTTCATTCTTTTTAATGGCTGAGTAATACTCCATTGTGTGTGTATGTGTGTGTGTGTGTGTACATACATATACAGATACTATATCTTTGTTATCCATTCATCTGTTGATGGACATCTGGGCTCTTTCCATATTTTGGTTATTATGAAGATTGCTGCTATAAACATTGGGGTGCATGTGCCCCTTCAAATCACTATTTTTAATAGTTTTTTTTTTATCAAGTTGAGGAAGTTTCCCTGTATTCCTAGCCACTTTTGAAAGGTCTTATATCTATATCTTCCATGTGCCACAATCTAGCTCTTTCTCCACAACTCCAGCAAAACTGGTGTTTGCATTATTATCTATCAGCTACATGTAATCCATGTAAATGTTTATCTTGGTCAACTTCCCCACCATATTTGATACTGCTGATCACACATTCCTTGAAATGTGATTTACCCCTAACTTTTGAGGTGCAATGCTTTTCTGGTTTCTCTTTTATCTTTCTGACCATTCCTTCTCAGACTCCTTTATAGGTTTGACTTTCTCTACCTATTGCTTAATTACTGATGAGCTTCTTCGCAGTTTCCATTCCTTGGTTTTCTTTTAAAAATTCTGCTTGTGGGCAGCCTGGGTGGCTCAGCGGTTTAGCGCCACCTTCAGCCCAGGGCCTGATCCTAGAGACCCAGGATCGAGTCCCAGATCGGGCTTTCTGCATGGATCCTGCTTCTGTCTCTGCCTGTTTCTCTGCCTCTCTCTCTCTATGTCTCTCATTAATAAATAAATAAAATCTTAAAAAAAAATAAAAATAAATAAAAATTCTGCTTGTGGGCTGATTTATATACATTCCCTAAATATCAGTAACTATCTATATAATTATAACTTACAAATCTAAGCCTGGTTTCTTAACTAATACCTAGCAAATTCCTCCAATTCAATATGTGAAATACTCAACTCATTTACTCCTCTCTTTCTCCACACTCCTTTTACTCAGTAATCCCAACAGTCACCAATTGTATACTATTGGTGTACAATATATCTAAATATCTAAAGTCACTATTGTATCCTTTGAATAATTATAGGTTATCTCTTTTCCATTCCCTTTGTTGTCCAAGCCAAATCACCATGTCTCACCTGGTTTCTGCAGGAGACTTCAAATTGTTCCCCTGCCTTACTGTGTTCCTTTTTTTCCCATGTTGTCATATTGTAATGACAATGATCTTCTAAAAGTACAACTCCTCTGCATGTCTCTTAGTATAAAGTCCATATTCCTTAAAACATCAGGCAGAATCTGTCACCACTATCTCCTCCAGATGCATTGGGCCACTATGTGTCTTCCTTTTAAACTCCAGCCACATTGAGTTTCTTGCAGCTCATGGAAGGATTTTTATCTCTGATCTTTTCTTAAGTTTATTTTTTTTAAAGATTGTATTTATTAATTCATGATAGACAGAGAGAGAGAGAGAGAGAGGCAGAGACACAGGCAGAGGGAGAAGCAGACTCCATGCCGGAAGCCCGACGTGGGACTCGATCCCGGGACTCCAGGATCACACTCTGGGCCAAAGGCAGGCACCAAACCGCCGAGCCACCCAGGGATACCCCTATCTCTGATCTTTTCTAAATATTATTTCTTCTGTCCAAATACTTTTATCTTTCATCTTTCTAGATTGGAATTAATTTTTATAATCACGTGAGAATATTACTTTTTCAGGTAAGCATACATTCCCTGACATCTAGCTTAAGATAAGACACCTGCTATATATTCTTATGACTCCATATGCTTCGGCTATCACACCACCCACCATATTCATCTATTTATTTATCTGCTTTCCTAGCTAGACAATAATTTCTGTAAATTTGTTTACCATTACATTCCACCAGATATGTAACTATTACTTAGCAAGTACTCAATAGATATATAAAAATACATGAAAACTAAGATTTTTTTTAAAGTCAATCACTTATTTTGTTCTCTTTGATTACATTAATATACTATATATTTGAGTTGTAAAAGCTTGTAATTGCTATTATTTTATTGTATTAATCTGATAGCACACAGAGGGGAATTATGCCATGTAACTTAGATAATCTAATAATTTCCAAATTTTTAACAAACTCTACAATATTCACTGGTAATAGCAATTTCTGTATGAAATAAATGTGTCAACATTTGGCTCCAAATTACCCAGTGCCATCCAGGAATGTGAGCAGGTGGAAAGAAATTTGGGGCTTAACCACACGGTGGTCTGTCTATAAGTCCCCTGGAGAAAAAAAGATAGCATGTAGTGAACATCTGTGCAAACATTGGTTAATCTGGCTGATGTCTTCAAATTGGAGGATATGCAGTAGATTCTTTTTCCCTTTCCTTTAATCATGGAGATATTTTCCTAATGCCTTTTGTAGTCCTAAAAAGTGAGTTATAATAACTCTAAGAGGCTGAGAACATTGAAGTGTGGAAGTATGTCTGAATAGAGAGATGTGTGTAGGAAAGAAAGAGAGATGGGTAAATGATGGATATTAGAGTATAGAGACAGATCAAGAATTATATCTAAGAAAAATAATGTTGTCTAGTGAATGAAGTTCACAAACCTGAGCACATCAATTTCTCCAAGCTTTCACACATAATATGGCAATGTAGGTGATACGAGGATTGATTGCAAATGCGAGAAAGAATTTTGTGCTTATCTGTCACTAGATGCTTTGGGAGGGAAAAATAAAAGTACAAAATTGGGTGAGGATCTTTTTGAAAAAAGTAGCATCAAGAACTTAAAACAAAGTTACTAAAAGTGATGAGGTTTGAGGTAAAATCAAAAAGTGATTTTTATCTCTAAGAATAGTACATATTTGAAATTCTCTTTCCTAGATGTACTACAAAGAAGAGATTATCTGATTGTAGAGTGAACAGAATAAAAATAATTTTTAGAATTAAGATCAAAACCAAACTTTTTCTAAGAAAATATAGAAAAGATATTTTTTCTTTTGGAAAGTAAGAATAAGAGATTTAGAATTCATATAATCACAAAACTTATATAGCTTAAAGGTTAGAAGAAAGCTTGGCCACATCTCCATCTTTGAGGAGATTAATGTGTAAGTAAAAATACATCGATGGCAACAACTAAAATCTTCTATCTTTTAAGATATTACATTAAAACACCTATAGCTTTTTTTAGTGGGAGAGTGTATAAAATACTAATACACTTTATGCTTTCTGAACTGGTGCTACCTAAAGGTTAGGAAAAAACAACAGAAATGTCCCACCAAAGGAGTATACTTTTTCAAACTAAAAATGCAGGATGGTTTTAAATGATCTAATGTTTCATATATTTTGTCCCAATAAGTAGTCTTAAAAATATGAAAAAAGAAACTCAGGTAGGCTAGATATTAAAAGCATTGCTACTGGGATACCTGGGTGGCTCAGCGGTTGAGTGTCTGCCTTTGGCTCAGGACATGATCCCAGGATCTGGGATCGAGTCCCACATTGGCTCCCTGAGGGGAGCCTGCTTCTCCCTCTGCCTGTGTCTCTGCCTCTCTCTGTGTGTCTCTCATGAATAAATAAATAAAATCTTTAAAAAAAGCATTGCTACTAAAAAATTTTTAAATAAAAAAAATAAAAGCATTGCTACCAAATGTTTGTATTTAATAACTATTCAGTACTCCCTTATTACATGAAAGTTGAGAAAGAAGTAGTAGAAAGTAAGGTAATATATGTATGTCCTAAGAGGTATCTAACCTAGATTGTTTGATTTCCCCGTATTTTCTCACTTAAAAAATTATAATACACAATATAGCAATATATTATATAATATATAATATATGTATATATTATATAATATCACAATATAGCAAACTTGCATTCAAGAAACTATGGATATTTTTAAAACTTTGAGGGCACTTGTTTTCTATTATTTTAATGTTATAAAACCAAGATATTGGGACCCCTGGGTGGCGCAGTGGTTTGGCGCCTGCCTTTGGCCCAGGGCGCGATCCTGGAGACCCGGGATCGAATCCCGCATCGGGCTCCCGGTGCATGGAGCCTGCTTCTCCCTCTGCCTGTGTCTCTGCCTCTCTCTCTCTCTGTAACTATCATAAATAAATAAAAATTAAAAAAAAAAACAAGATATTAAATTAGAATTGGTGTAACTAATATGCTATGCAAATAACAAAGCAAATAAAAATGGATATATTTCTTCCAAGATATGGATATATTTCTTATAAGAATATATACCATGGAAGAATGTGGTTGCTTAAAACACACACTAAAAAATAGAACTTAAGATAAAATACTATAACTGCATTATTTCTGAATATCATATTCAGATATAATATATAATAATGAATATGAGGAAAACTTAATTCTATGATCATGTGATTCTCCAGTCTCACTGAACTACATAGAATATGGCAGTATATTTAAAGTGTTGTTGCCCTAGTCTTATTCCTCTGATAAAATGATAAAAATTGAATTAATTTAAAAATATGCACCAAAGAATTCAAGTATTTACTTAAAAAATCTATGAAGATACTGATTTCTAAATTATTTAAAGACATTTGCCTCTTTGATTCCAGATTTGGCTCTTAGAAAATAGCAACAAAAACATTATATACTACAAATGTAAGGCACTGTCAGTTTGGGGTTAGCGGGCTTAAATATAACACTAAAGTTTTATTCTATTCATCTCTTCCTGTTAGCAATATTTACGACTATAATTTTCTCCAGAGATATAGACTTTCCTGAGAATATGGTTCTCATATTAAACTCTGAAACTCACTGTACATATTTGGAGACTGGGTCAAAGTGGCTAAAAAAGTTTTATTTCAGTGGCACTGTATCAAACACCCTACACTAGCAGTGAGTTAATAAAAGCCTTAGAAGAGAATTATATTTGAAATGGATTAAATGAACAAGGTAACTTTCTGTAATAATATAATTGTTTCAGATGTAATACATTCATACTAAAGTTATTTAAAAATATGAGAAAACACATTTAACAAATAGAACACACTAAAATCCAATAACTAGTGGTCAAAAATGGTAAGTTAATAGTTTTAATTATTCTTTCTTTCATTCATTCAATAGTTGTTGTGCTTCTATTATGCATAAAGGTACTAGGTTAGTTGTATTAGGTACAATGATGCATAACTCAAACTGATCCCTTACTATAGTTCTCTTCTTCAAAACTGTTTTTCAAAAGCCATCAAAACCTCTGAGGTTTCCAAGGTTTATGCTGGTTGACAAAAATTTAACTCAAAACATGTTTAGTTTTCCTATATTGAACAGATAGATATAGTCTACTTTTTATTTTTCTTGGCACTGATATGAAACAAATATAGAAATTTTTTCAAATTTAATCATGGTATTACCTTTAGTCAGAGAGAAAAATCTCTATACAAGTTAAAACAGTGCTAAATTATTTGAAGTACGGCCATATCTTAATGGGAACAATTTGGAAATTATGAAGTTACCCTGAATCCATAACTACATATGCCAATGAAGTACTCCACAGATGAAAGAAAATTTGAAACATGATCAATGACTAATCAATATTTGCAAAGTTTTTGAGAAGACTCTGAAGAACAGCACAGACTCTGAAACATCATCTTTAATTTATTTATAGTCTTAGAAAAGTAATGGTTAAAAGAGCTACAAAATACTGGTATTATCAGTCACTAAAATAAGTTCTATATTATTTAGAGTGGCTAATTTAAATAAATTGACTAGGGACTTATTTTTAAGTAAGAATGAAATTTTAAATGTATATCAATATTAGAGAGATAAAAGTGTATTATATTCAAGTAATACTTGTAGTAACTTTGAAGTATAGTGTTATTCACTAAAACATTTTAAAATTATTTGGGAATACCACTAATACAAATATAATTTAATTATAAAATAGATATTATAAAATTGAGAGTACTACAGAGGGGTAAATTGATTCACAGTATACAGAAATCTTATACAGAATACCCATACCTCACCACACCAAATTTGTCAGTCACTCATGCATACAAAGAGAATAACAACTGAAATGCTTAAATCTTGCACTTACCAACCTCCACAACACTAGAACAGTTGGGATCTGTGAAGCCATCTGGACATTCGCAGGAAAAGGAATTGTCAGACAATCCTGACAAACAAACACCTCCATTTTCACATGGATTGGGATCACAGATATCACCTGAGAAATAAAGAAATAGATAATGAATTTTCATTTGTCTTAGGCATCAAAATGCACTATTTCATACTCCATCTTCCTTTGGTAAAGCCATCATACTGCTTAGATTTATAAATAAGGTATGCAAGACCCATTTGAAACCATGTGCTTTTATAAGAGAAATGATATATAATATAAAATTAAATTTTCTAATTCATATATTGCTTACTGAATAACATACTAAAAGTCATTAACTTAGTTTGGGGTTCTTTCATTGCATATAAATGAAATATGCCTGATTTGTTAAAGACTAACTGAAATATATCTGGTAGACTGATTTATTAATTACTACAATAAAAAAGCTTTCTAAACTCACACGTTTAACTCTGTAAATTCTCTTACTAAAGGGGTGGGCTTTATTTCTGGATCCCTAGAATCTGGGCTTGCCCATGTGACTTGCTTTGACCAACAGGATGTTAGCAGACTTGTAGCCAGCATAAGTGTATAAAAGCACTTGAATATTTCTTTTTTTTAATTTAAATTTTATTTATTCATAAGAAACAGAAAGAGAGAGGCAGAGACATAGAGGGAGAAGCAGGCTCCATGCAGGGAGCCTGATACGGGACTCGATCCCAGGACCCCGGGGTCATGCCCTAGGCCAAAGGCAAACGCTCAACCGCTGAGCCACCGAGGAGCCCCTCACTTGAATATTTCTACTTGGAACACTGTCAGGGCCATGAGAATAAATTCAGGCTAGCTTGCTTGAGAGAAGTGAGAGAAACATCGAGGAATAAGAAAGAAACTGCCACAGAGAAATAAGCTGTGCCCTAACAAAAACCTATAATATGTGGCCTTGGCTTTGGTACTGGATGGTAGATGGAACCTTGAATGGTACTGGAAAGGATGGCTATAGGAGGCTGGAAAAACATGAGGCTATCCTATATTACATAGAGAAAAGGAGTTGGTAAGGCTGTCCCCTGAGAAAACTTTCGTGACAGAAAATATAACTAATGACTGTTATAAATGAGTAATGAGATTTCCAGGCAGAATGTTAAAGTGTCAATTGGTTCTTAACAGTTGCACTGATAAAGTATTACAAGAAAGAGATGTGATAAATAAAGAACTGATGAGTTTGAAAGTAAAGGAATACAGAGAGACCAGAATTTGATATAACCAACCAACCAACCAAGCAACAACAACCCAAAAAACAACAACAACAACAACAACAACAACAACAAAAACAAACAAACAAAAAAAAAAAAAAACACTCAATGCCAGCCTTTCAAATCGCTGAAAGATCAATCCTGGGGTTTTGTCAGAAAGGCATGAATACCAGAAACATAAATACCAAATTAAGAATATGGCTAGAAGGGCCCTCATGAAAACATTTCAAATAATTCAAATACAGCCTAAAAGACTCTATAGGCTAAATAAAGGGGCTTCAAAAAGTCCTAAAAGTAATATCTCTGAACAGTTTGACACACCCAAAGTAGCACTGATTAAGTCTGGAGTGAAAAGCAAGCTTCAGACAAAGTCATGGGTGTGGTTTTATTGCACAGAGAGGATATAAATCGGATTCAGAAAAGCCTACAGAGTTTTTAAGGGAGCTTTCTTTATAGGGGAAAGTGTCACTGCCTAGATTAAAAGAGAAGGAGGCTTCTCACATTTACAAAAGCATCTCTGCCCCAACTTTCTACTACTTTGTATTTCTTGGGAACTTTATTCCCTTATAGGAACTTTCCCATGAATTATTGCCTCTCTGTTCTACACTAGCAACTTAGGACTTTAGGAAAATAAAAGTGGAGGTTAACATTTTGTCACATTTTTAAAGGAAGTCATTAGCTATATTAATAGGATAGATAAAAATACTACATTAGTACTGAAATAGCTATTAGAGTCATGAAATAAGTGAATAAGTGAGAGAATGAATAAGTTTGGGTAATATAATTGAATTTAGTATGGCTAGATTATTTGGTTAGGAATGGCTGCGAAAGTATAAATATCTCATATTAGTAAAGATGAAAAAATAACAACAGAATTTATAAGATGAAGAGCCAATGAATGTTTTTAACATGTATTCTAAGGTTTTGACATGGTCATATCTATATTTTAAGATGAATATCCTTGCAGCACTTTATAGACTACATTTGAATGGGGAGGCTGTTGACCAATAGAGATACATTTCAATAGATTTTCCATCTCTGTATATATCTAGCTTGCTAGTCACTCAGTCATTCCTCCACTCATCCATCCATTTGTCCATCTATCCTCCCATTCCTTGAGTACCTATTTTATAGCAGGTACTGAAGTCAGTGCTGGGCATACAAATCTAAAGATAGTCTTTACCATAAAGTAGTGCACGGCCTACTATGCGAGATAAAAAAAGCATGAACAATTACCACACATAGTAAAAGCTGTAATTAGTATACATGATCCAAAATTTAGGATCAACAAAGACTTCTAAAAGGATTCAGTGTTGTCAGGTGATACAGTAGATGAGGGGATATCTATTAAATATTCTAGGCAAAGAGAACAGCATATACAAAGGAAAAAGATCACGGTGCATTCTAGGAACTTCAAGCAGGCCACTATAATTAGAGCATAAATGTGAGAAACAGAGAGAAAGGAGCTCAGAAAGTAGCATGGCCATATAAATAAAGAGCCTGTGTATGCTGTGCCAAAAATCTGAAGTTTATCTTTAAGCACAGAAAAATCATAAAAGGACTTTATGCATGATAAAGTATATGATCACATTCGTGTTTTGGGGATGATAATTGAGGCAGCATTGTATTGGATCAAATGGAAGAGTCAAGGCTGAGGGCAAAAGGACTAAGCGTTAATCTCTTTTGAAGTAGTCTAGTCCCTTCAAAAACTGATTTTCTTAACTCTTTTCAGAGACTGCTATGAACAGAGAAAGCCATGAAGGCACCATTCAATTCTGATTCAGCTAATAAATACTAGGTAATAAAACAAGAAATGAAAGTCCCCCCAAATCACTACTGCTCTTTCCCCCAGATAATGAATCTAGAAGCAAAGCAATTACTATTGAGATTTTCTAGAAAGAAGCGATAATCAGTTTTGAATGTAATACCATCCCTCTCTACCTTAGATATCAACAAAGTAACATAGCTTTTTACTGCCAGACTAGCCTACTAAACCTGTACATTGCATGAAGATAGATATTAACATCCAAATATTTTTTTGATGAGACATCAGTCATTATTTTGTGTATTGTTAGTACTACAAAAAGAGGAGTTCTTTACTCCCTAGACCAGGATCTGTTGTTGCAGCGAAGTCAACAGATCAAGACACATTGTAGATATTCATATCCATTTATTTACACTCCAGGAGAAAGGCAAGGCAGGGGTGATATCCCAGAGGTTCTCAAGCATACGGACTACATTGATACATTTATCCAAAATCAATTACCTTTCATTCTTATCCTTTTTACTCCTATAACCAAGTTCCTGCATCGTTTATTAACTGATGTGAGCTTATAGTCCTGATAAATCAGAGACCACACAAAGCTGGAATGCCTGGTCCTTTAAATTATTCCATCAGGATGGGAAATTTTGATGTCCTGTGAAAACTTTCTTGGTACGTGTGCTGCCCTTTCTAGGTGATAATACTTAATCTAATTGGTTTTCTATCAGGTGTGTATGCCAGTCATATGATGCTTCTGAGGTCAAAATAAGACAGGGTATGTTCACCTCTCACCACATCTTGTAGACACCAGCTGCTGTTTAGCTGACCTGTTCATTCTCTCTCGTCCTTGAACATTTTGTTCTTTTTTTTTTTTTTTGCTTATGTCTACTTATTTCTAATACATTGCACAGTTGTGAAAATTCATCTTATATGTTATCCCCACTTTTGATATTTACTCAATGTCTTTATGAAAGGTAGAAAAGAGGTAATAGATTTGACCAAAATGTACATAGCAGAATCAAGATACTACTATGACCAAATTGATGTGGGAGTTGAGGGAGAGCAAGATATCTGGGTTGATGTCTAGAGCTCCTGTCTCTGTGACTGAGTAGTCATCTTTCACAAGGAAATATAATGGATTTAATTTTAAAGGAATTGTTGTGTTTGAAAAGTCTGTGGGACATCCAAAATGAAAGTGTCCCATAAAGCTACTGAACACACAGATATGGAAATAGAAAGACTTTGGTATAACATGGATTGCTAGGTATGGATGTGAATACTATATTTCAGTGAGTCTTTAAAGGAAGGAAGAGGAGGGTGGGAGGGAGTAGAGAGAAAATTAGAGAAAAGGAGAGGTCCTTGGGCATAACAAAAATAAAAGAGGAAAAATAAGGAAGGAAGAGTCTCTGAAAGAGGAAAAAAAAAAGGAAAATAGTGCTAGGCCTTTCCACTTCAGTATAAATACTCAGTTATTCACTTAGGCTCTAGTATGTCCCAACATGTACCAGTGTTAGATGGACAGTATAGAAGAAAATAAAATTTTTGCATTGGATAAAGTAGAGGGTGGAAGACAGAACCCCATCAAACATAATTAGGATTATCACAGACTGTGCTTTAAGTCTGCTTTTCCACATCTAATTATGAAATGTATCTCTGTGTCACATGGGTTCTCCATGAAGTAAATGTTAAGATAAAGTTAAGAGTGCGACAAATTTATGAAGAAGTAATGTCTATGAACAGTAAATGAGGAGGAAGCAGTAATGGGTGGAGAAATCCTTCATCCTGTGATGCAGATCTGACACTTGTGAAAAGAAAGAGGAGGTGGGGTGGGAAAGAAGGAGAATAGAGCAAGTAAGCCTCAGTTTGTAATACAAACTTGATGAAGTCTTAGCCAATCCACCAGAAAGGAAAGTTTACTCTTTCGAGACATCCTCCAAGGGCATAAATGACCAGATACTGGTATGTTTGCCATGTTCAGTCACTGGCTGCAGGCATAGTGAGGCTATAAAGCTCCAGGGGGATCCTGGAAGTGCTGCAGAAGATCTCTGGAGGCTAACTACATTCCTTGCAGCTAGACTGCTTATTTTCTTGAAGGGGTTTGGGGGTACTACAGCAGTGCACTTCCACAGGTGCCACAATCTTCTCAGTCTCACAACTGTCCTGGTTAGGATCAGTTACATTGTTATCTTGGTCTAAACCATCATATCTGAGCCTGCTGTTTTCTCTACTTACCCATTATCTCAATGGGTTGTACAGATGAAGCCTGACGCTTTAAGTAGAAGCAAATCCTCTAGCTGGAATTTCAAGTCTAATTAAAATGCACTGTAGGGACTTCTGATTCTCTGTCATTTCAATTAACCTGAGAAAGCATCAGCTCAGGTAAGAATCCTGATTAAAATGCAATAGATTCCTGGACTTCAAATCAGTGCTTTTTGTCTGTTTGTTTACTTCCCGATGGATGTGTTGGTAGAGTCCTTTAAAACTAAGATGGCAACCAATACAAGAAGACAGGCTCAATGTGGGAAAATAGGACAATACACGATTTCATGGTTCTTTATTCCACTGTCAGCAGGCTCCTAAAATATACCTCTGCATATTGTAATCTGTGTGCAGCGTTCTAGCTTGATGCTTCTTGGCTGGCTGGCCTCACCTGCTTTAGATTAGGACAGATGTGTTTAATTTGAATCTAACTATGTTTTATGATTCCATCTGCAGTTTATGGCAGACTCAGGCAAATTAAGCTGATGCCGATTTGCCTTTTGGCAAAAGAATGAAGCAATTATTTTTCCCAGGGGCAAGAAATCATTGCAGACTAAATTTAACTTCCTGTTTGCCTGGTCTTTCACCCACTCTCCAGGGTTCTGCTTGGACTGGGATCATCCTGTCTGAGTCCAAAGTCCACCTCATTCTTTTCACTGGCCCACCACCTGTTGCCAGTCACCTGTTCAAGGTGATTCAAGGATTGTCTTATTTCATCTCATTATTAATTTGCAATCCATGATCATTTAGCCTAGATAGCAAAGTGTACAGGCATCTATAATACATCATGTAGCACTGCAGAAGACAATGTAAAACCTTCTAAAAATCTAAAATCTCTTTTTAATTGTGGTTGTTTTTCCTGTGAGCTCAGTATATGAGCTACGCGATTTCTAATGCCAAGGAAAGGATAAAATCCTATGTTGGCCCTACACTGGGAATCAGGTGAAAAGAATAGCTAATTTTCCTCATCAATGTTTAAACTCTCAGATGATTTATGCATTCTGTTTTCTTTATACATTAGTGCCCTTCTCCAGTTCACAGATCAGAGAATCACTGAGTCATTCATCATGTATTGACACTCCAGGAAACACAGATGAGGCTAGGACTACAGCCTAGATGAAGACACATCAAGTTCCAGCACTCTTAGAATTTATCTTATAGTGGAGGGGATGCAGAATGAAAAACTAACTAGTAAGCAAGGTATTGGTCACTATAATAAAAGCCATAGGAGTGGCGGGGGGGGGTGGTGTGTGTGTGCAGGATAACAGGCTAGTGAGAAAGGCAGTAAAAAGAACTGGTTACTTAAATGTACAGTCCAGAGATGCTTCTCTGAGGAGGTGTCACTGGAATTGAAAACTAAAGATGAACAGTGCCAGTCATGTTACAATCTAAGGAAGAGTTTTTTAGGCAGGAGAATAGCAAATGTACGGCCCTACTGATAGGCAAGAGTAATGAATTTAAGAAATGGAAAGGGGGCCAATGCATTTGGGACATGGTAACAAAATGTCACTGAATGTTTTTTGTCAGCAACACAATGTTAGTAGCAACCAATTTATAATTTAAAGCCCCTTATTTGACTGTCCTCATAATAATCAAGGGCACTTCCACCAGGCCTATTCTTAATACTTATCAAACATCTACAATACTTATTGTATTTACATGCTAATGTTCTTATCTATGTGTATATTGATCTTTTTTACATATTAATATGTCTACAGAGTACTGCTAATGTATTCATGTATTTACATGGTAATATAAATATACCGATAATTTATTTGGAGGAATGCAAGCTTCTCCATTTTTTATGTTCCTTTAACAATGCTGTTTCCATTTCTGAAAAAAATCTGCATACAGGTATAAAATTAAAAACAACAACAAAAAAGGTAACATATTACTCAAGCATGTTACTTAACCAACACAAAATATTTAATTTATTCAGTATTTCCCCACACTAAATGTGAAAGATATTGTCATACATACTGATATGTGGGAAAACAAAACACAGTGACCATTTAAAGTCGTGCTTCACAACTATGACAATGCAGGTCTGTGTATTACAACCTCATCTTCAGTTTATTGCCCTCCTACCATTTTATTTACAAACTGGAAGAAAATAAAAGCTTTTGTCTTCAACTGCACAAATTAGAATTTTTAACAAGTCTGTAAATAGAGTACTTGGCAAAATGAGCCAATTGCAGTACACAAGTTAGCAATAACTCTAGTTAAAATGAAATATATTTCATGAAAATATGCATACTCAACCTGGTAAAACAGAAAATGTTAGTACCCTTATGACTTACTGCCGGTAAAATTATGCACAACAAAATAAATGTCACTTTTTGAATCAACAATAGGCTTCTCAATTTACTTTAGGGCTTCTGGAGAGAAGCCTCCAGAAAAGCCTGTGTAAAGCCTCAATTTGTGTTGAATATTGAAATTTTATTTGCTGTATGTTCTAATGAGTTTGATGCAAAGATTTTTATTTTAAAGCCTTCTTTTGTAAACTAAAGCTTATGAGTGCAGTCAGTTTAGATCTCAAAAAAAAAACAGTTAAAAAAGTTTGATCTGATTGTTAGCTTCATATGTACTTTATATATAAATTCTAATCAATATTTCAGACCATTACTTCAATTAGGAGAGAAGGAAATAAGATAAAAATGCCAATAAGAATAAGTTTATCTGCATCGCTAGGATCGGCCATTTTACTGGAAAATCACTGGACATACTTGCAATAAAAGACAATCTAATTCTATGCCCTGGTGGCCACAGGGCCCCAAAAGGACCATATTCAGCTATGGAAGACACAAATCTAATGACTAAACGAAGGAATGTCTTAGACTCAGAGCCACACTAAAGCTAACTTAAAGCACATTATCTCTCAGCTGATAGCCAGTGGTTTATCACACTATTTCAAAAGACATTTTTCTTTGTGGATAATGTTTTAAATGCTAAGGGAATACTGAAGAAAATTAAAAGAAAATTAGCAAAATTGTTGAGTATTGACAACGTGAATTTTGCATCCTTTAACACAGCTTCAATCAAGACTAAGTGCATGAAAAGACAAAACTATTTGGAGCTCTATATTTTGAAAGAAAATCTGGGCAGACTTTGTGTTTTAAAACACTCTAGAGAGTCCCTTAAAATAACAAAATCTAGAGTTTTTAGAATTGAAAGGGACATCAGAAATGATCTAACCCAGTGGTTCTCAAACTTCACTGTATATTGCAATCTCAGGGGAGCTTTTCAAATTCCTGATGCCCAGCCCAATTAAATCAGAATGACTGAGGGTGGAACCCAGCCCTACACATTTTTGAGAACTCATCTAAAGATTTTAATTTATTAAAGAAGAAAAAAAAATAAAATGAGTAAGGAGAAAGAACGGAAAGAAGGAAAGATAGAAGGAAGAAAGTTTTTACTTTTCTGCCTTCAATTGAGAGGAAAGCAAATGAAGAAAAATATTTAACTAGATTCCTTTGTTAGTTTACTATGATTATGAAAAAAAATTATTTGCAGGAAGCTATAACTGGCAATTGAAAATGAAGGTACACAGTATGTTAAAAAATTAGAATAGATACTACCTTCAATTTTTTAAATAAAAAATAGATACTAGATACTATTTTTATTTTTTTAATTTTTATTTTTTTTAATTTTATTTATTTATTCATTCACGAGCAACACACAGAGAGAGAGGCAGAGACACAGGCAGGGGAGAAGCAGGCTCCATGCACGGAGCCTGACGTGGGACTTGATCCCAGGTCTCCAGGATCACACCCTAGGCTAAAGGTGGCGCTAAACCACTGAGACACCCAGGCTGGCCTAGATACTACTTTTAATACTAACATGTATTGAAATCCTATCAAATAATTCGCTGAAACTTCAGAAATTAGAGAATTCAACCATACAGAAATTCAGAGAATTCAACCATGCAGAATTCTCAAGTCTGCTGACAATACTGTTTCTACCTCTGAAGAATATCCACCTAGTCATTCAGTTCATATTTCCTGAAGCCCATCTATGCTCCATTAAAATTTATCATTGCTGTACATACTATGGGGGCTCTGATAGACAATGACTTGTTCTCAGGGTTTAAGAAAAGACACAAGTAGTTGACTGGTAGTTACAACTGCATGTTAGGTCTATGAAAAAGAAAACTATGGGTGCGAAGAGAGCACAAGAAGGTAGCACTAAACTCAGAATTCTGACACTGGAAGCCTTCCCAAAAGCACGTCATGTCTAATTCAAGACCAGAGAGCTGGTGGAAACCAGCTAGGCAACTACATGGGACAACAGATTAGAAGCAGAAGGAAAAGCATGCGAAAATGCAGGTAGGAGAGCCAGTGTATGTGTTTGAAAAACGGGAAGAAACCCACCTCACCTGGAGAGAAGAGTGCACAGAAATGGCAAGAGACAAGGGAAACAAAAGCAAAAATGAACTATTGCGATTTCATCAAGATAAAAAGTTTCTGCACAGCAACGGAAACAGTCAATAAAACTAAAAGACAACCTACAGAATGGGAGAAGATATTTGCAAATGACCTATCAGAAAAAGGGCTAGTATCATTCAGTCAAGAAATGGGCAGAAGACATGAAAAGACATTTCTCCAAAAAAGAATTACACAAGGCGCACGAAAAAATGGTCCACATCACTTGTCATCAGGGAAAGACAAATCAAAACCACAATGAGATACCACTTTATACCAGTGAGAATGGTTAAAATTAGCAAGACAGGAAATAACAAATGCTGGCGAGGATGTAGAGAAAAGGGAACCCTTTTGCAATGCTGGTGCAGCCACTCTGGAAAACAGTATGGAGGTTCCTCAAGAAGTTAAAAATAGAGCTACCTTATGACCCAGCAATTGAACTACTGGATATTTACTCCAAAATAGAGATGTAGTGAAACAATGGGATACCTGCACCCCAATGTTTATAGCAGCAATGTCCACAATAGCCAAACTGTGGAAGGAGCCTCGACAGATGAATGGATAAAGATGATGTGATATATATATATCATTTATACTATCAACTATATACACCATATATATCATTTACATCAACGCGGATGGAACTGGAGGGTATTATGATGAATGAAGTAAGTCAGTTGGAGAAAGACAATTATATAGTTTCACTTATATGTGGAATACAAGAAATAGTGAAAGGGACCATAAGGGTAGAAGGGGAAACTGAGTGGAGAAAAATCAGAAAGGAAGACAAACCATAAGAGACTCTTAACTTTGAGAAACAAAAGGAGGGTTGCTGAAGGGGAGGTAGTTAGGGAGATAGGGTAACTGGGTGACAGGCATTAAGGAGGGCACATGATGTGATCAGCACTGGGTGTTATACTAAATGTTGGCAAATTGAATTTAAATTTTAAAAAAAGTGTCAATGCTAAAGAAAATAAAGTGGACAGGATATGCAGTGTCTTTAAGAGTCTCAAAAGGAGTCTGGGCATTCCTGAGCAGAAAGGATAGCCACTTAGGATACGAAGCAGGAGGGCTGACATGATTTGGACTTCAGATTACTCACCTTACCTGTAGTGTGGAGGATGGATTACAAGAAGATAAAATGTAAGTGTGGCAGATCAGTTAGGAAGTGGCAAATGTTACTCTGGCACAAGGGATTGCTGGCTTGGATTAGAATACTAACCACAGAAATGAAGAGAAGTGGATTCCAAAAGTTCTATTGAGAGACAAAATTTATGGGCCATATGGTTGAAAGGAAAGAAAGCTAAAAAATGAACTCACCTACCAAAATTCAACAAAAAGTTCTGCCTTTCATTCTGATGGAAATTACAGTCTAAGAAGCAAGTTTGGGGATGGTGATAAAAGGAAGTGATAGATTCCATTTTGGAAATGCTTGGACTAAAATGCCTGCAGACATGCACTTGGAGATACTCAGTGAGAATTTGGTTTTATGCATTGGAACCTGGGGAGAAAGGTTTGGACTAGAGAGATAAATTAACACAGAGCTGATTTTTTTTTTTTTATATCATGAGAATATAAACAAAAATTCTGAGAAGAGCATTTGGATATGTGGTCTAGAAACCATATACGCTTGCAAACTCAGCATTGTAAACTCTCTGAAGTTCAGAATCATTTCAGGATCCCTGGGTGGCGCAGCAGTTTGGCGCCTGCCTTTGGCCCGGGGCGCAATCCTGGAGACCCGGGATGGAATCCCACGTCGGGCTCCCAGTGCATGGAGCCTGCTTCTCCCTCTACCTGTGTCTCTGCCTCTCTCTCTCTCTCTCTCTCTGTGTGACTATCATAAATAAATAAAAATTAAAAAAAAAAAAAGAATCATTTCAACTTAGAAAATTCTCCCCTGTGCCAAAGATCAGGCTCGTCTACCTGCATTTTCACATACTCTTCCCTTTGCCTCTGGCAAAAGTCCATAGTATCCAAATAAACTATTATCCAAATATAAACAGGTGAGAGACAGAGGTTGGAAATGTACTTAATACAGAAACTTAGGGGCACTAGTTGGCTCCGCCCATTAAGCATCTAACCCTTGATTTTGGCTCAGGTCATGATATCAGGGTTGTGAGAGCCCCATGTCAGCTCCATGGGACTTAAAATTCTTTCTCCCTCTCCTTCTGCCCTTCCCCACCCATCCTCCCTTAAAAAAATAATAATAAAATGACAGAGACCTAACAGTATTTCGATGCTACTGAGAAGCAGCTACAAAAAAGAAGAGGTTAAAGATACAATAGAGAGGAAATACTCAGAAAGGCAAGGAGTGTGGAAAAAAACATGACCAATGGGCCATCTACAGAAAGAAGACGTAAAGAAACACTGAGGGCTCAGCCGAGTTTGAAAACAATTGACAGGGGACGCCTGGGTGGCTCAGCGGTTGAGCATCTGTCTTTGGCTTGGGGCGGGATCCTGGGGTTCCAGGATCGAGTCCCATGTCAGGCTCCCTGCATGGAGCCTGCTTCTCCCTCTGCCTGTGTCTCTGCCTCTCTCTCTGTGTCCCATAAATAAATAAATAAAAACTTAAAAAAAAAAAGAAGGCAGCCCAGGTGGTTCAGTGGTTTAGCACTGCCTTCAGCCTACGTTGTGACCCTGGAGACCCAGGATCGAGTCCCATGTGGGGCTCCCTGCATGGAGCCTCCTTCTCCCTCTGCCTGTGTCTCTGCCTCTCTTTCTTTCTCTCTCTCTCTCTCTCTCTGTGTCTCTCATGAATAAATAAATAAAAATCTTAAAAGAAAAAAAAGAAAGAAAACAATTGACAGTGGTGACAAGTACCCAACTCGATATCTGCATAGAGGTCAACACCTGGATGTGTGATAGAAGTAGAGAGCCAATCCAGGTATGTTGTTTCATCAGACAGGTGTAGCGACGGTCAACAGAGCAAAAGAGTGACACCTGGCTGGTTCTGATTTTTTTGAAAAATGCACAAGATAGCTTATTGAATTTTATGCTCTAAGATTATATATATATATTTATAATTACGCAAAAATTATAAACTCAGTCAAATGTTCTTTCAGAGAATATTTCAGTTCTTCAGTTGACAGCAAAGGACAGACTAAAAGATAGAATTTGGCTGCTGTATATAAATAACACAGTACATCATGATGGTAACACTTAGCCCATCAATCCTTGTCGTGAATACAAACTCACACGGGCTATAAAAACAATCAGGTGATACAAAGAAGATAAAATTTAGTGCCATGTCCAATTGGGGAGGTTTCACATTCCTTCTTATTTAGATCTTAAATTGTCAACTTTCTGAATGTAAAGCTGCTCAGCCACAGTACAAAAATAACCTCCAAGGAAAACCAGTCAAAAACAAGTTGGCTAACTTGATCTCTTACGAAACATGGGTACCCAAAGAAAGAACAGGACATTGTGTTAATCATTGGATAACCCATTTTATCTTTTTTTTTTCAGACAGAAAGGATACGTCATGTTAAAATTACAGAAAAAAATTGTAAAGTCTAATTGTGTTTTATTTAGAACCTTGTTTGAAGATTCACAATTTAAGACAGCAGTAGAATGACAGTTTCAAACTATAGCACGTAAAAGCTGAAGGAATATTTTTCAGTTTTAAGTACAGCCCCAACTATTTATTGCCAGATGTTTAAAGTAGTCAATCATGTCATTACATAACATGTTTATAAACTGTGCACTAAATCTGACTGCATTATGTTTACCCATTTGGAGGCTAGAGAAAAAAAAATTAAAATGCATCCATCCTCTTCTAACTAAAAATAGCCAAGAAGCACTTATCTAATTTATGGAATGGAAGTCATATATTAAAAGTCAGATTTAGATCTTGATTAATTTTTGTATAAAGTGAATGATTTCATATTCACCTTTTATAGCAATTTTCACATGAAAGCAACACTTTATAGTTTCTGAATGCTCTAATTCCATATAATGTATAAATTTTCAGAATTTAAATCTTTTTATTCACAGTCAACAGTTCAAGGGAGCAGAAACATAAATGACTTAGGCCACTTTCTATAGACATGCTTACTAATAAACATAAGAACACACTAGCTCTTTAATTTTTTTAACAAACATAGACTATCTTATTCAGATTTAATGATTATAAGGCCATTGTGTTTTCCTAATGCAAAGAAGTTCCTGACAAGTAGACAGCTGAGCAATTAACTCAGTGGAAGTCAGAAATTATGGGTGTTCATGCTATCTTCTTGGTTTTCAACAGGTGTCCAATTTTTGCTGTTAGCACTCCAATTTGCATCTTTATAGGGAACAGCCTGATTTTAAGGAGGGAAGCAAAGTGCCCTTTCTTTAGGAGTTCCAGCCGCCTTAATAGAATGCCATTCAGAATATTAGTGCTTTTATACTGAAAAGGCAAGGAAATACTTCGGAAGCTGGGTTATGTTACTCTTCTGGCCTATCGAACAGAAATGTGACTTGTTAAAAGGAAGCCATTAAGCACAGAAAGGGACAACTGAGAGAACTTGAACACATTAAAAATAAAAACCGATTGCCTCTACTCTATCAATGGTCTCCATCCCACATTAGGTCACATACTGTGAGTCCTTACCAGGATTCGATCTCTGTATCACTCCTGTGCTCGTTTTTGTGATAATTTAATACCCACCAGCTCCTTCTCAGTCCCTAAACCAGCCGTGATCCTAAAAGAAGGATCTGATTTGGCCTAATGCTGGGAACCCAGCATATCACTGCTATTCATGAGGTTCTGACCTTATTTGTCTTTCCCTTTTCTCATTGGTTTAATTACTGTCTATGCAATTTTGCTAATGACTCTCAAATATGGGTGGTATCAGCACAGTTTAGAATAATTTTGGTTAGATGCTTCATGCTTCAAGCTACATAAGCCATTGGGAAACCCTATGTCCCAAGCCCCCCACATAGCTTCCTTGTGGCAGACCTATCTTGATGACACAACTATTCATAGGACTTAAATTATGCACCCTGTTTCTGAAAAAATTTCTCTAACACAAATTACCTGCTTGCGCAAATTTCATACACTCTTGAATTATTCTACTCCATCACTTAGTTGAACTGTTAGAACATTTTATTATTTTATAGTAATATTAGTTTAACATGTTTTTGTGACTTAACTATGTGCCAAACATTATACTAAGTGCTTTATGAATATTAATCTCATTTAATCCTTATAATACTCCTATCAGAAACTTTGCTGATCTTAATAAGACTCATTTTACATATGAAAAAAAATGTAAATTTACTAAAGTTGTATAATTTACCAAAGGACATAGAATAACAGTGGCAAAGTGAGATTTACACATAGGTAGCATGGCTTCAGAAACAAGAAACTATGCATGTTTGGATGGTTTCCCTTGCCTCTATTTTCCTCCACCTTCTCTCACCTCTGCAAGTTCTTCATCTTCTTCAAGTCCTTTTCATTCTCTGACTATTGGCCAATGATTCAGTATTGTTGTATGTTGCTTACTTTTCATCCATTGGAAAACTTTATTAGCCTTTTGGTATAGTCCTCCCAGTGCTTCCATATCTGAGCCTCTTTTTTGCTTAAAAGGGGAAGAGTTCTAGGTTCTAGTCTGCAGTTAACATAGCTATGTCTAGCTATGTCCCTTAGAACAAACTTTCCCTGCTGTGGACAATACTTACTACAGCTGAAAGTGAAGGTAAGCCTTTGCTAGCAGGTCAGATACTGGAATAGACCATGCTGCAAAAATATGGTATGCTGATATATTGATTCCTAGATGATATATTGATTCCCTAATATATAAATTACTAATTAGACAAATCCCTAGAGCCTGAGTACTATAAAAGAAATTCCTCTATTACCCCCAATCTTATTTGGAAAATTATGTAGATGACCACAGCACATGAATCATTGTTTGAGTATAGAACGGCAAATCCTAGAATAAGATCTGATCCACAGTAACTCAATATATACCTGGCGAAATAATCTCATATATTTAAATGAACTTGTATGTATATGTTCTCTTATAAAAAATGGAATGATGACTATCACATGAAAATAATAAAATACCTGTGATAGAAATATAGCTTTTGGAAACTTAAGGTAGCATATCTCAATAATAATTTAGCTAGAAAGAATTTACTGTTCCTCCTATTAATGGCATCTGGCATCTGTAGACCACCAATGAATCACTGAAACAGAGCTTTAGGAATAAGGAATGACTTCTGGACTAAGTGGCTAAGTGGCTGTTTTTGTGTGTGTGTGTGTTTTTTTTTTCCAGTTGTGAAGGATACCTTAAGCAACAGAATGAGGTGTGCATTTTCTCTGTGAAAACACCAATCCTCTCTGAAACCATGTTATACTGACAAAGATTATAACCAACTTACATAAAAGAGTAAAATAACTCATTATCAAAAACTTAAGTGCTACCATACATATTTAAAGTAACATAGTGAACAATTCAGAAATTGATATCACTATTATCCTAATTATGTGATCTGTATTGCTCAAAAAGCTACTCTGAACCTAAAGGTTTGTTGTGTTGGTTTTTTTTCCCTTTTCCTCTTAGAGTTTAAGATAACAATAATGACAAAATCTCCATTTTATTGAGCATGTACTATTATCCAAGCACTTTTATTGTTAGAAAGAATCAATTGCCTATAATTGGGAAAACTGGATAGCCACATGAAAAAGAGTAAAACTGAACTCAAATACACAAAAATCAACTCAAACTGAATTAAAGACGTGTGTAAGATCTAAAGCCATAAAACTACTAGTAGAAAACAGAAGGGGTAAAGCTCCTTGGCATCAGTCCTGCAATGATTTTTTGGATTTCATACCAAAAGCAAAGACAACGAAAGCAAAAAATAAACAAGTGGAACTACATCAAATTAAAATGCTTCTGCACAGCAAAGGAAACCATGAGCAAAATGAAAAGGCAATCTACAGAATGGGAGAAGATATTTACAAATCACATATCTGATAGGAGGTTAATATTCCAAATGTATAAAGAACTCATATAATTCAATAACAAATATATAATCTGATTAGAAAACAGTAGAAGATCTGGATTGACATTTTTCTATAGAAGACATACAAACGGCCAAAAGCTACATATAAAGATGCTCAACATTCCTAATAATCAGGGAAATGCAAACAAAACCAAAATGAGGTATCACTTTATACCTGTTAGAATGGCTATTACCAAAAGACAAGATATAACATGTGCTGGTGAGGATGTGGAGAAAAGGAAAACCTTTTTTTTAATTTAATACATTTTTATTTATTTATTTTTATGACCTTATTTGTGTATTTGAGAAAGAGAGCCATCATGAGCAGGGGGAGGACCAGAAGAAGAGGAAGAAGCAGACTCCACACTGAGCAGGGAGCCCAATGTGGGGCTCAATTCCAGGACTCTGGGATCATGACCTGAGCTGAAGTCAGACACTTAAGTGACAAAGCCACCCAAGTGCCCCAGGAAAACCTTTTATGATATTGGTGGAAATGGTGTTCCATCCACTGTGGAAAACAGTATGGAGGTACTTCAAAAAATCAAAAACTTTGAGTTAAGAGACAAATTCTGAGGATCTAATGTACAGCACAGTGATCACAGTTAATAATACTATATTATATATTTCAAAGTTGCTAAGAAGCTAAGTTTTTAATGTTCTCACCATTATGAAGAGAAACGGTAATTATGTGACATGATGCAGGTGTTAGCTACAGCTATAGTGGTATCATTTTGCAATATATAATTTATCAAATCAGCATGCCATACATCCCAAATTTATTCAATGTTATATGTGAATTATATCTCAATAAAGCTGGAAAAAATAAAAATTAAAATAGTGTTTGCTCATTGTAAATAATTCAGATAATACAATAGTAGAGAAAGCAAAAAACACTTCTCTATACTTCCATCGCTAAGATATAATCATTACTCATTTGAATACCTCCTACAAAACTTCTCTGTTTAGCTATACTCACTGTAATCTAATATTTTTTAACTATAAAACAAATAAAGGCATATCTTTTTTAAAGAAGTTAGAAATTCATTACATGGATTTCAAATACTCACCTTCTTTGATTTTCATTCTCAAACCCTAGAAGTATACCACTATTAGCTCTTTTTATCTTTTCTGAGATTTATAAATATTTTCTTTGATATTTGTTTTACACAAATTGAAATGATATGTTTTTCCATGCCTTGTTCATATTGCTTTATAGTGTATTTCAGAGACTGTCAGCAGAAAGACACTTCATTCTGCTTAGCAAATATATGGTATCCAAATTCATTAAGTATGACATAATTTTATATGCAGTTCCATATCACTGGACATTTAGGAGGTTTCAAATGTTTTTCTGTTATAAACAATTATGAACTGATCACTATTGTACCAACCTCTTTGTGAACTTTCACCTGTACTGGAAATAAAACCTTAGAAATGGGCATATGCATCAAAAAATGGATTAATAATGCCTAATAGTCTTCCAAAAACTATACCAATTTTGAATACCATTAATAGTACATTGCTTTTCTTTATGGTTGATGGCATTTGGCCAGGACTATTTCTAAATTAACTCACATTATTGTAAGCAATATGTATACATGATTTCTGTTCCTCTTAAATAAGAGTGGTTTACAATGTTGGGCTCTAACAAGTAAAAAACTGAGTTCTTGTCAACTGGGAAGAAAGATAAAGGATGATCTGCTTAACTGCATAACTAATCCAAAAGATATACAAATTTGAAAGCTCTTAAAGCTTTAATTCTATTTTGAATGTGGGCCACAAAGTTAGTGTGATGGTTGGCAATTTTCCCAGATCTGGGGTTAGTCAACTCAAGAGACATATCAGTAGACACTAAATGGTCTCCAGAGGACCTGCCTGCCACCCTTCCCCCTTCTCCTACACCTTAAGCTTGGAATACTCTTTACAGATCACTAGAATTTGTAAGCATGGAGTCAACACACAAATGCTGCTAGATCTTGTAAAAATCCTTTGTTAAAGGAAAAAAAGAAACAGGATTTTCTCTATGATTCCTCTCTAGAGTCAAAGAAAGAGGGAGAAAGATCTAGAAAGATATAGGCAAAGAGATCAACATTGGCTATCTCTGGATAGGGAGTATTTAAATATTCTTCATTGTGTTTATTTTGTAATGTTTTCTAGGATTATATGCCCTGCTTTAAAATAGTAAGAAAAAAACTTAATTAAAAAACTCACAACATTTAAAAATCCAATTAGCAGCTAGGTAGAAGCAGAAACGATAACTACCAAGGTTGAATTGAACGAAACAGAGGTTAGTGAGCATTATGATGGGCCATGAATGTTTAATGTTTACTTAATGCAGGGAATACTAAAAATGTGATTTTAGGAATCCAGTCTGTGCTCATCATAGACACATCACAGCTGTGAACTTTCAAGGTTTATCATAGTTGTTAAATCCACGAGCTTGATGATATATAGGTACTTGTCAGTCTATGTTGATGTTGTTTGCTTACTTCATGTGGTGTTCTTAATCAATTTACAATATCTCTTTGATAAAATTAATGCATAGTTCAAGTCTAATTCATTTCTTACTTTGGTTCACTTGTTTCCTGAGAAGTTAAACAATTTATTTTATTTATTTTAATCTATTTTATTTTATTTTCAAAATTAATAATAACACCAACAACTATAAAAGCTAACTCTAAAGTATTAAACATTTTCTAAGCACTTTATAGATAGGATCTCATATAAACTTCAAAATAACCATATGACATATCATCTCCATTTAGGTGATAAAAAAATAGTTAATAAGAAGGTTATATAACTCACTCAAGATTCCACATTTAACAAGCAATGTCATCTATAGTCAACCCCGTGCAATCTAACTTCTTATTCTCTGACCTAGAATGTGACAGAATGAATGAAATCATATCTATGGAGAAGGCAGAAATGAAAATATAGAAGCTTAAGTAGCAGTCTAGATCACTTAATGTAGCCCGAACCTGAAGAAAAGTCTTACTCACTCATCCAATCCTTGATTCATTTAAAAATAATTTATTGTGCTCCTACTAGATTCAAGGTACAGGGCTAATTAGTGTGAGTTAAACTACAAACTTAGGACACAGTCCTGGTCTAACTAATTTATTTTTCAAATTTCATCTAGATGACTTAAAATTTACCTTTTCTGAGTTTTCCCAAAAGAAGAGAAATAGACAAAATTTATGGTATTTGAAGATATCACATTATTAGTATGAACTTTATTGTGTAATTATAATGCCCCTTTAACTGTCACTTAAAAAAAAGGGTTTGGTTTACCACAGAAAGAAAACTAATGGTGATGTTCAGAGGATCCCTCATGAATGATTCATGCACCTTTGATTTTCCCCATGAAGCCACTAGTTACTGATATGTTTTAAGCTTGTAAGCTACTGAGATTTAGTTTACCTGTGGAGAAAGAATCTATTTTATGTTCATTTCAAATCCCTTATCTAGTTTTTCAGTTTGATTAATAAAATTATGTCTCATGTTTTTTAAAGTAATTACTTAATTACTAAATCAGCTACATTGAATACCATGGGGAACAGAATTTAATTCTAGTAACTTCATTGGCATGATAAAATCTAGGAGCATTTCCAGGGTCAATATAGAACTCTTCAGGCAGTATAACATAATTCACAGCAGCCAAAGGAATTACATATCACAGTGTAAAGTGGGGAATGATTCAGATTAGAATACTCTGCTATCACTATTTTCTCTGGAGCTTTTCTTCTTCTTGATTTAAACTGTTAAATTTAGTTTTATTGGAAGGAAGGAAGGAAGGAAGGAAGGAAGGAAGGAAGGAAGGAAGGAAGGAAGGAAGGAACGGGAGGGGAGGGGAGGGGAGGGGAGGGGAGGGGAGGGGGAGCACCGAGGGGGAAGGAGAGGGAAGGAGGAGAAGGAGAGGGCGAGGGCAAAGAGGAGGGTGAGGGTGAGAGAGAAAAAAGAGGAGGAGAGGAGAGGAGAGGAGAGGAGAGGAGAGGAGAGGAGAGGAGAGGAGAGGAGAGGAGAGGAGAGGAGAGGAGAGGAGAGAGGAGGAGAGAGGAGGAGGGGAGAGGAGAGGACGGGAGAGGGGAGGGGAGAGGACAGGGGAGGGGAGGGAAGAAGAGAAGGGAGAAGAGAAGATCTAGAACTACCTATAGTTCATATTCTGCAAAGGCATGGAATTAAAAGTTCAAGACTCACCCAAACCTGTGGCAGTAACAACACTTCATGGGGTAGCGTCAGAGAGGCCAGTGGTTCTACCTCTGTTTCTCTACAGTTCTAGAATCTGTAGTATTGGTTTTGCTAGTCTCTAGTATCTGATTAGCCGTCAGAATGGTTTCACATATAGAGTCAAAAAGACCAGAGCAGTAATAGGATTTGAAACCATACAGTAGGCTATCCAGAAGAAGAGAGAGTCTCTGATAAGCACTCTTTACTAAGAGCAAGGGAATTTCTTTCCCAGAAGACTTGGGAATTTTCCCCGCTACTTATTGATCTTAAATGTGTATCACAGTGTACATTTCTGATTCAATTCCTATCTTCGGGGAAATGCCTTGTGCTGATGCCTTAAGCCTAAAATTCTGAATCAATCACTCAAGGGTTGAGAAGGGTTTTCTTTTAGAACAATCAGACCTATCTGTGGGATAGGTATAACGAGATGGACCTACTAATGATGAATCAGTCAAACTACTGGGTTCACATATGACTTTCCTGCATTCTTAGGCAAGTCACTTAACTTTTCTGTGCTTCTGTTTCCACATGCATAAAGGGAAGATAATAATAGTACCTATCTGATCAGGCTGTGGTGTGAGAATTAAATAAGATAATTTTCATAAAACTTAGAAAAATGTCTAGGACATAATAAGTAGCATTTGAGTGTTAAATAAATATATCCAGGTCAGCCCGGGTGGCTCAAAGGTTTAGCCCAGGGTGTGATCCTGGAGACCCGGGATTGAGTCCCACATCCGGCTCCCTGCATGGAGCCTGCTTCTCCCTCTGCCTGTGTCTCTGCTTCTCTCTCTCTCTCTCTTTCATGAATAAATAAATAAAATAAAAGCTTTAAAAATAATAAATATATATATATATGTATATCTCCATAAAATCTACTTGAATAGTGAGAGACATAACATTGCCACAGTGCCCTGAAAGTTCTCAACTACACATTCTTTGTTTTATAATCACCTACAGTGCAAAGTCCAAGCCTTGTCTTGCTTTAATTTCTATTTTTGCTTCATCAAGATTTTTATCACAATCTTTACATACAGCAGTTTCTCCTGGTAACAGTCCCACAGCACTGCCTTCTTGCATGCTTCTAAATAGATGTACACACTATCTCTTTATATCT
The DNA here is from genome assembly GCF_003254725.2 of Canis lupus dingo. Classification (NCBI taxonomy): domain Eukaryota; kingdom Metazoa; phylum Chordata; class Mammalia; order Carnivora; family Canidae; genus Canis; species Canis lupus. The sequence goes on along the minus strand of NC_064245.1, from coordinate 23,428,199 downwards.
CCAGGCCTTTGGAATATAAGAGGTTAGGTCACCTTGTTTCATATCTGTACAATTATTCCTTCATCATAATCTTATAACACTACTTAATAACTTAATATTCTTCCCAGTGTGCACAAGTAAGGCCAAGAGCTTGACGACAGGTGGAGATGAACTGACCTATTTTTCCACTGTCTTTGTATACCTAAAAAAATTATTTAAATTCAATTAGCCAACATGTAGTACATCATTAGTTTCAGATGTAGCCTTCAATAATTTATCAGTTGCGTATAATACCCAGTGCTCATCACATCATGTGCCCTCCTCCATACCTATCACCCAATTACCCATCTCCATCTGATTTTCTTTGGAATGCTTTGTTTTCTATTTAAAATGTGTTATTTGAATTTGAACATCTTAAAATATTTTAGAATTATTTTTACTATCAAACATTTAACACCTTTACACTTACTATTCTTATTTTCCAATAATGTTCTAGCTCATTTTTCACAAATATTGAGAGATGACTTTAAGTAGTATGTAAAGAGGGCAGCCTGGGTGGCTTAGTGGTTTAGCACCGCCTTCAGCCCAGGGCGTGATCCTGGAGACCTGGGATCGAGTCCCATGTCAGGCTCCCTGCATGGAGCCTGCTTCTCCGCCTGCCTCTCTCTGTCTCTGTCTCTCTCTCTCTCTCATGAATAAATAAATAATTTTTTTAAAAAAAAGTAGTATGTAAAGAATATTTTATGCATTTATTTCAAAATGCATTAGAAAAAAATAAAACCAGCATATGAAATCCATATTATGGGTATGTTACTGCTAACTTGGTTTGAGGAAAATGTGAGATGATTTAAAGAAAATATTAAACAATTTTTACATTAAAATGGTGGTAAACAGATATACTAAAAATTCTGGCTATCGTAACAAATGACTGATTTTTGGATACACCAACAAAAATCAACATCAACAGGAACAACCACCCATGCTCACACACACAAAGCGGAAGACCTTCAAGCACAACGGTCATCAGAATGGTAATAATAGTAACAAAGAACTCATTGCATTTTATAGCAGTTTAATTCTTTCGCATATGCTTACAAATGCATATTTTTTTCAACCTCACAAAATTATCTTTTGATACAGTATAGCCCATATCCATAGAATTTCAGAGATAAGGAAGATCCCAGAGAATGTATAATCTTCCTCCCATGTTACTTTTTTTAATTTTTTTTAAACATTTATTTATTTTAGAGAGAAAGAACACAGGAGGGCAAGTCAGGGGAGGCACAGAGGGAGAGAATCTTCAAGTGGACTCCCTGGTGAGCACAGAGCCTGCCGTGGGGCACAATGTCAGGACACATGAAATCATGACCTGAGCTGAAACCAAGAGTTGGCAGCTTAACTGACTCTCCACCCGGGTGACCCGCCCCCCATGTTTTTTAAATGAGTAAAGGGAAGTCTAGAAATGCAGTGAGTGACATGCCCAGCCAAGAGGTGGCACATTTTGGATTGAAATTAACCTCCCGATCCCTTCATCAGTGTTTATTTTTAAACCACACCACATCACCTACTCCACAGTTAATCTTCTTTTAAGGGCGGAAAACGGAGACTCTGGTGCTAATGAGTGACTAGGAAATCTAGTTTCAATGAGGTAAGCCCCATGCTGCCTCTATTCTGCTTGGCCACTCAGTTGAGAGTATAAGAAAAGCCACTTTGCAGGCTTCATTCAGTAGAGCTTTCTTTTGGTCAAATGTGCAAAATAACTGACTGTCACTAAAGTCTCACACCAGTTTTGATTTCCCACCTTAATCATTCATTTAAAGTATAATCTGTTCATTTAGCGGCACAAGAAGGGAGGGAATCAGGGGGATCTATAGAGAATGTATTAACATACTCTTAGCAATCACCCTCAATTGTGTATAACTTATAATTTGTTGGTTTCACTTACAAATTGAATCCCCACTGAACGTTTTTTCTCTTATTCCCAACTGAATTGATTTTAGTATGTAATATCTGTTAGATATTAAAAGAACATGCTGAAAGTTCTTTATTTTTATTCCTAAGGCAATTAAACAAATTATAGAGGTAAAAATCTAGAATACTTGCCGCTCTAATAAGTGATTAAAGAAGCATCATTATTCACAGACAGTGGATATGAGAGAACTGCAACAACTAGGCAAATATATTAACTGAGTCCCTAGAGGGAGGTAGTGAATGATTTTGACAAATGCATTTTCAAAACCAAAGATCTGATAGGTAAAATGTAAAAGTAAACCTTAAAGCATCAACGTTTTTCTTGTCGAATAGGACTATTAATACTAGCTCAGGGCCTCATTATGGCAAGACTGAACTGCTTTTTATTCATTGGATTTGCTTATTTGCTGCAGGGAGTTTTTTACATTTTTCATGCATGAATATTTGCTATGTTGCCTCCTTGTATTAGTGGGATCCCACCTTCTTACTGCCCTGCGTCTTCTAAAGCCAGCCAAACTCATCTGCTGTTTTCCCTTTAAGTACATGTCTAGGCCCCTGTAGGCTGGTCCTTTGCCACCTCATTCTGTTTTACATCATCTCCTTTGTTGGGTGCTCATTCATATGCATCTGCGTGCAGAACTTCTGGTGTGCTTAAAGTTACCCAGGGAATCCCAAAGAAGAAATATGACTCTCTAGTTCCAATCCAGTTTTAGAAAACTAGAATGTGAAGGTGTGACTAAATCTACAGTCAGATGAATTCTAGAAAATATTTACATTCTCTTGCTTATACATTTCCAACACAAATTTAAGACATGTCCTCAGAATTCTCAGCTCTGGTTGTTAATTCTTCCCATTTACTAACTCTCTGGCTGTGCTTTAATTACATTTCTGTCATTTTTAAATCCTTTCCCTCATAATCTGTCAACACTAATTTATTTGCTTTTTGACGTCTTTGTTTTATTTACCAATATCTTCATTTCCTCCTTGGCTTTACCTGGGTGATATATCTCTTCACTTTATGTAAAAGTCAAGTAATACTGGTTTTACATAGTACATTCTAAGAATAAACAAACTCGAATCAGGCACCTTTTAACCATTTAAATCTTTTTAACATGTTACCTATAAAACTCACAACCATGTTATTCTCTAATCTTGCCCCATTGACAGCAGTAGTCTTACCCTATTATTAAGGAAACCTATTACATAAAATAACTCAATATAAAGGAATTTTTAAAACTAAAGAGCTGATGTCACTTTTTGCTTAATTAAAATTTTTATTATTTGTTATTTTATGTTAAAGAACTATTATTTATAAAAGTTACTATTCATTCTTCATCTTCCAATATGTAGCTACTAAAGTTATTAAGACTGCAGTTTGAAATCTCATATATGTACTTCCTTACATTTTGTAAAACACACTTCATTATGAATGTCATATTTTTTCTTTCATTAACTCATTCAACATATATATTCATAAGTGCCTCATACATTGAAATAGCATCAGAGGTGTTTTTATAATTTACTTGGTAAAAATAAAAATTACTTGGGGGCCTCATAACACCCTTTATTTCTAGAAACACTAAACTAACAAAAATGAAATTAAAACTAATTATTTTAATGTAGAAATCAGTTTCTTTTTTTTTTAAAGACTATTTATTCATGAGACACACACAAAGAGAGAGGCAGAGATATAGGCAGAGGGAGAAGCAGGCTCCCTGTGGGGAGTGCAGGACTCGATCCCAGGACCCCAGGATCACAACCTGGGCTAAAGGCAGACACTCAACCACTGAGCTACCCAGGTGCCCCTAGAATCAGTTTCAATGCACGAAACTGAATCCTTTACTTTGAAAGTTAATTCACGTTATAATTAGTTATTGGAAATAATGTATGCCCTTCTATTAGTGCTACTCCTCTTAAGTACTATCCCCGAAGACTCAACCTTTTAATGTCTTCATTGGTGTGACTAGAATCCTAATAATACCTATTTGTGTAGCATATTTCCCCAAATAACTTAAAGCAGTTAACAAATGTCATTTTCCCTTAATAGCCCATATCAATCACAAAGTCTAGATTGCTACTTCTATTATACAGATAGAAAAGCTATATGCAAATACACATTAAGCAAATGTCTGCAAATGATCTTAAGGACGAATAGTTTATGAAACAAGAGTAGACAGAAAGAAGAGGATTCTGAGCAACAAGTGCAAGAGAGTGGAAGCACAATACAAGAAGGTATGTGTCCCTCTTGTGGGTTTCACAGGGCATTTCAGCCATTTAAACTATTGTCTCCGGAAAAAAAAAAAAAAAAAAAAAAAAAACCACTATTGTCTCTGGTACAAAATGGAGTATATCCACTTGAGCATGTGGATTGAGTCTATTTGTGTTTCTGGCATCAATCTTGGCACAGAAGAGGGACTCAAAAATGATCTGGACTTCTACAGAAGCAGATGGGTAAAATTACTTTCTCAGTGTCACTAAGTGTCATTATGCAGTGATGCCTGGAACCTAATCTTGTTTTCATTCTTTCAACACAAATCAGCATCCTGAGCATCTATCATGTGTCCCAAATTATGTTGGGTATAGGAGACAAGAAAGACCGATATCCTTATTAGTGAGAAAAGGAACTATTAACATATCCATGAGTTCACTGTTACTTCCTAGATTCTAACCTTATCTTGAAGAGAATGAAATTCTTCACAGAATGAAAACAAAACAAAACAAAACAAAACAAAACAAAACAAAACAGGGGCACCTGGGTGGCTCAGTCGGTTGGGCACCAAGCTCCTGATTTCCGCTCACATCATGATCTCATCGGTCTTGAGATCAAGCCCTATGTTGGGCAACCCTTTCAGGGGGAGTCTGCTTGAAGATTCTTTCCCTCTGCCTCTCCCCTGATTCATGCTTGCACTTACTCTCTCTCTCTCTCTCTAAAATAAATAAAATCTTTAAAAAGAAAAAGAATAAAAACACAATGTGGACCCTCAGTGCACAACATATTTGCCTTGCTCAAGTGACTTTGCAAAAATAAGTGCAGATCTGCTGACTCCTCTCCTAGAAGAGCAGGGATTCCTCATCCTTCCCCTGGTGTTCTCCTTAACATTTTGACAGAATGTTGCTAGTTACTGTCCTACCTGGGTACCATGCAAAGGACAGTATTGTGCAATTCAATGGTTATGGGCTATCGGAACCAGTTCAACCTCTTCACATCCCATTTCTACTACTTTTAGCCTTGTCACCTTGAGAAGATCCTATTTGCCTCAGTTTCTTTTTTACTCTTAACTTGGGAGGCTTAAGTGGGACATCAGAGTAATGTTTGCAAAGCAACTAGCACAATGCCCGGTGTATAATAGGTATTCAATGGCTTTAAATTCCCTTCCCCTTTCATGAAAGAAAAATTACTCAAATGCTGTGTTAGAATCAAGGTATTAAGTCCAACTCCCTCCAGTGAGAGGAAATAATTTAAATACACGTGGAGTAATCACATCAAAACACTGTCTTAATGATTAGTAAACCCTACTGACAAAAGAAAACCTATACTTTCCCTAGAAAAGTTCCTCAGCATCCCACCAACATGCTAAATATCGTTTTCTTATATTTTCTTTAAAAATCCTGACACGTAGATTACCATAAGAACTGTAATCTACATTCTACATACGTATTCTTTATTTGTACACAATCGCATTTAGAGATTACTACACTGTGTATTGCTTAACCTACAATGGTTGATGCTTTATGAGCAGATCATGCTATCCCGTGCATATCTTAAAACTGTTCTTTTTTTTTTTTTAATTTGTAGTCAAAGCTACTATTTGCAGAGCACTTTCCTGTTTGTGACACTGCCTCTCAAGTTTAATTTGCTTGGATGCTTTGGTCTGAAAAGAGCTTCGCCCTTCCCTATTGCTCTACCTTGCTCTCCTTATTACTCTTGTGACCTGCTGCCCACAGTGAAATCAGAGGCCTGAAGCTTCTTTCAGAGATTTCTCCTGCCTGCTCTGCTGACACCTGCTCTTTTCCAGCTCCCATCCCAAAACTGTTTGAATACTCTACTGCTGCACATTATCCCCTGCTACTCAGGAATTCCATACTAAAAGAAGCATTCCTTTTATTGCCAGTGAACTGACACACGCCAGTACTTAATCCCTGGGGTTTCTTTCCTGCTATGCAATGTACCACTGTTCAAGACTTGATGCTGTTCCGTTTGCACAGAACACAGAAAGCTGCATATTCCTATTGCTTCATGGTGCTTGATGCTTTGGCCACTGTGCTTTTCATTCTTCCCACGTGACTTGTATCACCGAAGGATGATGGCTGAGTGAGGGAAAGGCAAAATGTGTTTTTGTGTTTTCATTCTCTACCAAAATGCCTAGTAAAGGATTGTTTCCTTGTAGTATCCAGGACTCATGTCCTTCTTTGCTGTTCCCTTTCCTCCATCTTTACTGAATATAAAGGGTGCAATTTAGAAATGTAAGGAGAGATAACAATAGCGACTCACCATAATCCTTCCAGGCACTGTAAGAACATGAATGTCCAAACAGGACATAGTGTGGTACAAAGACGGATCTGGGATCCACAGACCAATGTTCAAATGACAGCTACACCAAGTATGAGATGTATGACATGGCATCAATTCATTGGTTTCTCTAGGGTTCATGTTCATCTCCTTGAAATTGCTGTCACTAAATAAGACAGTGATTATCCAGCAAGCATTCATTCAATGGTGGCTGCTCTTTTACTAGAACGTTCTAATAGCCCAGCTTCTCTACAGTGTTTTCTATTGTCATTCTACTTGTCTGTATAGGTTTTTCTTAGTAGACTGTATTCCTAGGACTATCAAATGATGATATCTTTTCTTCACTTGTGAGCTATTCTCTGCAAATATATTTTTTCTCTCGATTTTTCACACTTTGACTGTCAGTATTTCATTGCAGTTAAAAATGTGAGCCCTGGAATTCTGTTCTCAACACAGACTAGTTTTGTGAACTTGGTAAAACCACTTAAAATATATGCTTTGGTGCTCTTTTAGGGTCATTGTGAGAGACAAATGAGTCAATGCCTGCAAAGCCCTTAACAGAGACTGGCACACAGTTAGTGTTGAATAAATGACATCATCATCAACTACTAACTTTCCATATGATCTATTGAAGGGATTTGGTTTGCTTTTCAAAATGTCATATGCTACTTTTTTTTTTTCTTACCAGTGTATCTTACTCAGTTCAATTTATTACCTTTGCTGTGAGCAACAGAATTCAAACCTGATTTTCAAGAGTTCAGGTATTTAATGCATAGGTAAGTGGAAAAGAATTGGACTACAAATAGAAGAGGGTGGGATATACCCTGCTATAATTTTATCCCCCAACACATTATTCATTTATTTTTTAATGCCTTTTGCAACCCATATTCCCTTTCAGTAATGGGCAGCCCACTATAAAGCATTTTAGATCTCACCTCAATATGATTCTTGTTTTCATCTTATCCTAATGCCATAATCCACATAAAACACTCAGCAAAGTATCTAATCAGTGCTTAAAAAATGTTAGCTGTTAGTATGATTTGTGGGTAACATCTGTGATCACAGTGTAGAAATGGCAAATGCACACTTGGTCTTTTTCCGCATGGGCAGTTGTATGTACACACTTGACTCCAGTTTGTTCTCTTCTGATTATTACAATCAGACTCCCTAATTGCTGGCTTTGCTAATAAACTGTAACCTCAGGCAATTCAAGTACTTTTTTCATATCATGAAATATTTCAAGAAAACAGAGAAGTATGAAGATTAATACAATAAACACCCATGTATCTACTACATAACAGCCAAATTTTAGCATTTTTTCTTTTTTTTTTTTTAGGCAGAGCATTAAAAGCATAGTTGTGTGTCTTCACTCCTCCTGATTCCACTTCTTTCCCTTGCTCATTCTGCAGAGGAAACCACTAAATAATTTTAATATCTGTCATTTTAATACACAATTTATGCTTTTACTACAAAGAGATTCATGTAAATCTAGAGTTTTCTTGTACCCTCTAACCTTTATATATAGTATTATACTGAATGTATCCTTCCACATTTTTTCTTAGAAACTGTTTTTTGAAGTTTATACATATTTAGCCAATGAATTCCAAGTCATATGTTTTAATTGCTTTATAGCAGTCTATTGTATAAATACAGCGTAATTTATTTACCTGTTCATCTATATATGACTTGTGGGACTTAAGACTGTCCTGCTTTGCCTCTCTGTGTGTATGTATGTAGATAGATAGATAGATAGATAGATAGATAGACAGATAGAAAGATAGATAGATTTTGCAATTACATTTTAGCATGTTTCTCCTTATCAACTGTGCAAAAATGTCTTTAAGATCCAACTCTACAGGGACGCCTGGGTGGCTCAGTGGCTGAGCGTCTGCCTTTGGCTCAGGGCATGTTCCTGGAATCTGGGATCAAGTCCCACATCAGGCTCCCTGTGAGGAGCCTACTTTTCCTTCTGCTGTGTCTCTGCCTCTCTCTGTCTCTCATGAATAAATAAATTAAATATTTTAAAAAATGATCTAACTCTACAGGTAGAATTGCTAGGTCAAAGGATATGCATTTACTAAACTATTTTCAAGTCATTCTTCAAAGCAGTAGCACCTACTCATAACCCCATCATCAGTGTGTGGGTTTCCACATTCTTACTAATACTTAGTGTTGTTGGGCTTTTTATTCTCTACAAATTGATAGATATAATACCATGTCACTTTATTTTAGTTTGCTTTTCACTGATTGCTCCTAAATCTTCTATTTAAATTGAGGAAACTGGCATGTGTAGTGAAGTATCCAATATTGATATTCAATGACTAACTCTCCATTATGTTATTTTTCAGTCTGTTTCATATAACTATTGAAAAACTAGTATATATCAATTATATTTTACTGACGAATTTGTTCTTGACATTACCTAATCAAATGTCATGCAGGAAAAACAAATGGATACAAAGAATTATTTTTTTTTTCCTTTTTTTAAGCCAACATGCCACTGTGAGAGAAGAGAAGCTGGTAAAAGTCTGAATTGGCTTCTATGTTCAGTATTTATTTATGAGAGCAAATATCAAGTATAAGAATCATATTTAAAACTGACTGGGGGTGCCTGGGTGGCTCAGTCAGTTAAGCATCTGACTTCATCTGTGGTCATGATCTCAGGGTCCTGGGATAGGGCCCCATGTAGGGCTCCCCACTCAACTGAGGACTCTGCTTGTCCCTGTTCCTCTGCCCATGGACCTGCTCATGTACTCTCTCTCTCTCTTTCTCAAATAAATAAATAAAACCTTTTTTAAAAATTGACTCTGAATGTCTGTAAAACAAGGCTACAATTTCTTCCCAATTATGCCATTTCATATGGGTATTTAATAAATGGCTGCTGCTGATATAACAATTATAACATCATGGCAATAATCATTATAATAATTATAAGATCAGTTAACTATTCGTGTTTATGTTGTAAAAATTAGAAACTGCTGTGATTATGGTTGACTGCTTTCTTTTTAAATAAACAATTTTCTTCATCCTAACTCTTATTTTATCCATAAGAGCAAACTAAGATAATTCTGGTTTTGATGGGGTATTCTTAAGGTCTCCTACTTTTATTTTTTTTAATTTTTTTAAAGAGATTTTATTTATTTATTCATAAGAGACAGAGACAGACAGACACAGGCAGAGGGAGAAGCAGGCTCCATGCAGTGAGCCTGACATGGGACTCGATCCCGGGTCCCCAGGATCTGGCACTGGGCTAAAGGCAGTGCTAAACCGCTGAGCCACCCGGGCTGCCCAGGTCTACTTTTAAAGGTAGGTATGACTCCAGGTTTTCCTTCAAAGGCCATGTTAAATGAAACCAGGTTACAGCTTAAAAGCCTTCACAGTGTACCATTTACCTTAAAAGAAAAATCTCAATTATTTAGAATTACACACAGATTCTTGTTCACATTTATGGCCATACTGAACTACTACTTGTAACTCACTAATCTTTCTCTATGGCTCATCATTGTTTAGCAACATGGAGCATTCTCTCTTCAGCAAACTTCTTAGGTATATTCTTAGTTTCCTAGCATGTATTTCTAGTTTTCTTCCTACTTCTCTCTGGCCTTCTTTCTTTGCCTTCTTTGCCAACTGGTTATCTCAATTCATCCATGTCATGGCACTACAGGTTGATTATATTTAAAACTGAATGTATGCTCTCTCTACCTCCTAAGACCTGGTTCTTCCGCAAAGAGCATACCACTCACCTACTTGCACAAGGCAGGACAGAGTTGTGCTCACCCCTCATCCCCAGCATTCAGTCTGTGATCACCAAATCCTTTTTGCATTCTACCTCCAAAATTACCCTAAAATCTACTCCCTTCCCTCCATCCCTACTCCCAACATCAACATCAAACTTCTGTACTTTGACACTCTCTTCGCCAAGAATCCCCAACCTCATCTTTTTCAGTCTTTTTATCTCTCTTCTATGAACTGAACTTCCCAAGTCCCATTTGCCTTCCCTGCCTCCTTCTACATCCGTTTCTGGTGAAGTAATTCCTCCCAGAAACCCCATGGCAGGTGTCCTATGGTATTGCCACCATACCCACGCACTCATTCTGTTTACCATTCCTTCCCCATTGTACCACAAAATCTCTGGGTCCTTCATCACTTTATTTCCAGCACCTAGGATGATACACAGTGCCATAATCATGTTCAAAAACAACTTGCTACGAGAACTGATTATAATAAACCTAATGAGATGGACATTATTAAGGAAAGTCTTGGGACTATTTGGTTGCTTTTCCTCTATTGTTGCTTTGACTAAGAAACGTTTCTTCCTGACAGAACAATAATTTTAACTTCCAAAAGTTTTTAAGTAGTTTTGTCCTAACATCACAATTAAGAGCAATGCAATAACAACAGAAGTCTTCAACAATTCAGACCAAAGAGCGTAACTGGAGATAGATGCCACAGCTTATTGCTGTACTAATACCTTTATTAACCAGTACAACAAAGAAAACACTATTCCATTCCTTCCTGAAAGATATATTTTTTGATTTGTAGCTAAGTATCAGTTACTATCCAGAAGACAATGGGAAAAAAATCTATAAAAACTATTATTTTCAGTGACATTCAGTGTACGAGAGAAAGCTCTGTGATGGGTTGAAATTTAGTTTAACAAACAAACCAAACAACTGTCACAAGAAGTCGATACCTACAAGAATGTTTCTAAAGGCACACGTAAGGGAATCTGTGTTAAACAGCACTATGATAAGAGTATAGTTAAACTATATACATAAATCTGTATCACAGTAAATTTGAAATTACTGAGTAAGTGGGCCCCTTTTAAATTTCAAAAATAATAAACCTTCACATAATATGGGTCGCAGTTTTTAAAAATATATATTTATTTATTTTAGAGAGAGAGAAAGCACATGCACATGAGCACAGGAATGAGGGAAAAAGCGGAGGGAAAGAATCCCCAAGCAGACTTCTCATTGAGCACAGAGCCAGACATGGGCTTCATGAGATCCCATGAGATCAGGACCCATGAGATCAGGACCTGAGCCAAAATCAAGGGTCAGGAAGCTCAACTTACTGAGCCACCAGGTGCTCCTGAGTTGCACTTTAATGTTCGTTGTTTAAGAAAAAGCTTAATGGCAATATGCTACCTTTAATTTAACTTAAAGTCTTCTAACCAATAGCACCCACATATCTTTCAAAAAAGTGTGTGTGTGTGTTTGTGTGTGAACTACATTTATTTAGTCTTCAAATGCTACTTTGCTTACATGTAGATTTGCTAATTTGAAGCCAACTGAGAGCCAATGATACTTCATATACAAGAAGCATTACTGGTTACAAAGCAGTGATCATGTCTTGGGGGCATCCCTCGTGCCTTGCACAGTCTCTGGCATAAAGCAGGTGTGCAACAACTAGCCAGTTGAATGATCAAAAACACTTTGTCTTTATAGTATTAAAAAATTAACATCGTTCATATTACCTAAGACAAAATATATTCATGAAAGGAAACCATAATGGAAAGATAATCTCAGGTTAGACCGAGGCTTCTAGGTCACTGAAAATAAATTCCATATTAGCTTCAAAGATGTTTGGACCCACTTGGTATGCATTACTGCACTTTCAATGATAGCCACTGCTTTCACTATGGATTTAATGAACAGCAGTGATGGACTGTGGAAGGACTCAGATAGAAAGCCTTTACAAGAAAAGTGTCAGGGTGACTGTTCTGTCAGTGGCATGAGGGATCCAGTGGCGCTGATTAATTTCAGTGCCAGTACTTTATATGGAAAGGGGAGAGCACAAATTGAAAATATATTATATATGAAGTTCTTTTTGCCTGTTTGAACATAATTACTGGCAGCCAGAATCTCTAACTATATGATTCCATGGGAATTTTTTCCATGGATTTTCCTAAAATGAAACTCTTGTCCTGGATCTTTAAATTCTTCCTTTAGCATTAGGCTTACTGTGAACTCTATAGTCAGACTGCATAAATATTCTTGAGCTTTGCTTTGTGCGCCAAGCTCTCCTGAGAATAGCACAGGCAGTAGATTGCAGCTTAGGGTATTAAAAATGTTTTTAATTCTGTGATATCATGTATTTTCACAAAAACCGATGTGTGTTTTAGCTTGCTGCACTCTCTCCATGCTATATTTTTAGAAGGAAGGGCTAGTAAGGAGTAATAGTCTACTCCTAATTTTTTAAAAAAGGACATAAATATCCACATGAAAGAACAGAAGATTTATTAATGGAAAACAGAATATATAAAATATTCCTGAAAGTATGCGAAAGACTACTCAGCAATAAATCTTGCACTACAGGCTGATAGGAAGTGCTTAAGGTCTTATCGAGCCTATACTAAAAGAATTCAGCAGATAGCCACACTGTGAATCAAGACAATATATTTAGCCTCTACCCTTGGTATGCTTGTTTTATTTTGATAAACTTAAGCCAGAGATTCATATTATGCATTTAATTGGATTCTTTATATAAAGGGCTCTTCATTGCCCTTCTTGTAGATTGTATGACTTACTAGGTTAAATAGGCAACAGAGTACACAGAATGATGCAGCACCTATTTGCTCTTTCTGAGGATTTCAGAAACAATCTCTCTCTTTCTCTATTCATGTTTTTTTCTCCTACCCCCATAAAACGGGGTCCTGCACTTCAGGTTAGAATCAATTAGGCTGATCCTCAGCTGTTCAGCGTTCAGTGTTCCCAGCAGGGCAGCTTATACATGTGTGCTCTCCCCACTGGGGTTTTAGGATGAACTTTGGGAACTCTACTCACCCTTTAGGACATGCACAGTGTCCCAAACATGCTTGTGCAGAAAGCTAGAGAGAATTACAGATAACATTTTATTAGCGGTGTTCTGAAAAGAACCCCCTGCTTAGGGTGCCTGTGACCAAAGATTATCTCTGGTAATGAGAAAGGAAGGCAGCCATTTATAGGAGATGCAGACTTTTGGTTGGTGATAATTTGCATAACGCTGTTAAATGATAAAACATATGCTTCTGTTTTATAAATTGTAGAGTTCCAATGATTTAAGCCAGTGTTTATCATCTTGCCTTATTTTTACAAGGTATACATAAGTAATCTACTTTCCAAAGAGAAATGTGCTATTTTGATCCTTTATACAAGAATGAGAGCTTGGTTTTGGCTGTAATATATGTGAGATTATTTTAAAAAGAAAACTTATTAAGAATGTAAGATGTTGGGGTTTGCTTTCCAAAGCTGTTGGTCTCTGTAGCGTACCTTTAGATCTTCGTTAGCAGAACTGAATGGAACAAAAATGAAGAAAAACAACAATAATGTTTTTCAGATTCTGAATCATTGGGATATTAAATTTGAAGATCAGATTGCCATGTGAATATTTGTCGAATGATTTCCAATGCTGTTTGGAATTCAGGTTACGTTTTTTAAATTAATCAATAAAATTATGCAAGCTTAATAAAGGGGAATTAAAATGCAAGACTTTCTGTGTCTAGCAGGACCCACACAGAGGCCTGGTTTTTACATGGTCCTGTGGGAAAGCGAAGTAAATCCTTTGAAACTGAAAATGCTGCTTAATGCAACTGTCATTTCTTAGTCCTCACCCTACTTGATGAAAAGCATTTGACACAGTTCAGTAGTGCCTCCTCTCTAAACAATTTTCTTCACTTAGCTTCCAAAACCCTTCTTTCCTCCTACTTCTCTGGCCTTTTCTTCATTGCAGGTGTTTCCTCTTCTTCCTCAACTCTTAATTTTTGAATGCTCCTGGGCTCAGCCCTTGGACTTCTAATTTTTTCTATCCATATTCACTCTCTTGGTGATTTTATCCAGTCTTGACTTTAAATACAACCTAGAGACTGATGACTCTTAACATTTTTATCTCCAGCCTGATATACCCCCTTAAACTCCAGACTTATAATTATAAACTCACTTGGATGACTAATGGGCATCTTGAATTTAACATGTCTAAGCTCCTGATCATCTCCCTCAAACCTACTTTCCCGCTGTCTTTCTGATCTCAGTTAATGTCAACTTCATTCTTCCAGTTGCCCAGGCCAAAAGCCTTAGAGGCATTCGTGACTCATTACTTCCTTTCACAGGCACATCCTCTGTCAGCAGTTCTGTTGGCTCTCTCTTCAAATGCATTGAGAATCTGACCATATCTCACCTATCCACTGCTAATACTCAAATTCAATCCATAATCATCCTTTGCCTGGATTATTGTAATAATCTCCTGATTTCTTTCCTTTCACCCTTGTCCCTTCCAGTATTTTTTCACATGTCAGCAAGAGACATTTTGTTAAAACATATCAGATCATGTTATCCCTCTGTTCAAAATTCTCAGTGTCAGGATGATACGCAAAAACTTTAGCAGGGGCTATATAACATGGTCCTGCTGGATGGAAATGGATGCCAGCATCAACCTAATAAGACTGGACCAGTACCTACTGAAATTATTCTAACACCCAATTCTGACATGGATATGTTTTGGGGGAAAGGGAGTTTTCCCCAATATCAACAAGCAATTCCCAACACCAGCTAGTGTCCCGTAAATCAAGTCATTATAATTCTGACACTATGTACTGGACACAGCATCAGATCCAACAGATTAAAGTTTAGTCCTATCAGACTACTCCCCCGCCCACACTTCAGACCTGTTGTCACCTGTGCTTCCGACTGACAGGTTGTAGATCAGAGGTTCCAACTACCCTCTCCTTGGTTTTGATTAATTTGCTAGAGCAGCTCACGGAACTCAGAAACATTTATTGAACTTGCTAAGGATTTAATCCAGGAACAAATGAATAGAAGAAACACACAGGGCAAGGTATACGGAAAGGTCATGGAGCTTCCATGCCCTCTGCAAGTGGGACGTTGTTCCCAAATCTCCATTTATTCCCCAAGCTCTCCAAACTTTTAGGGTTTTGTGAAGGCTTCATTAAACAAAATAGGTGTGATTGACTAAATCATTGACTAAATCCCATGGCCCCCTGGCTATTTCTCAAGTATTTCATCGATGCCTTTACCTCAGGATCTTTGCATCTAAAACACCTTGCTCTTGCTCCAAGGATGAAAAGGCCTTTTTTCTTTACCATATTTAATAGGTCTTTACTCAGATAATACCGTCTCAGAAAAGCTTCCCTAACTATTCAATTGAATTATAAGTCTCCTTGCTCCCAAGGCATTTCCTTCATAGCACTTGTCATGAACTATCACAGTACAATTTTACTTAAATATTAATTTCTCGGTTTTGTTTTCCACTAAACAAATCCTCACAAAGGTAGGTTTTTGTTTTGTTTTTTTTTTGTTTGTTTGTTTTTGTTTTTGTTAGAACAGAGTCTACATGTAATAGGTGCTACATCCATTGGTTAGAACAGAGTCTACATGTGATAGGTGCTCTAGAATATTATTTGATTTTTTAATTAAAGTTGAATGCATGCGTGAAATATGTATTATAGAGCTAAAAAATGCGGATCAAGGCTTGGGAATTTTGACTAAAACAACCTTGCCCTATCCTGAAATGTCACATTTTACAATGTTTCTGGTTTTGTTTTTTCCAGAAAAACTGCTAGATTCAACACTTTACATCCTCTAGATTTTTAAATGGATCTGGGCGTATAAAAAAAAGCAAGCAAACAAATAAAAAAAAATAGAATAAGTTCCACAAAGTAAGCCTGGCTTTTGGTTTTATATATACTTAACAAAAAAAAAAAATATATATATATATACTTAACATTCTGTTACTTTATCTAAATAGATTTACTTAAACATAGACATTAACAATAATGGAGTGTTTCATTAAATTTTTCTTCCTTTAAATTAACAAAAGAGTTTAATTAAGTAAACAAATTGCTACTTCAGTTTTCCACACTATGTTCTTTCCAGAATATACTCTTTTCTACTTCCTCAATGGTGAGAGATGACATCCTCTAATTCCTTATTTTTCAATTTTCTCTTCATAAGCTCTTTCTGTCCAGTACATGCTGACACATGCTCATCTCAAATATATTTCCTCCCTATGATTCATTCAGTCACTCCTGCACTCCTTGAAAGCTGTTGTCTGTCCCTAGTTCCTCATCGAAAAAGAAACCAAAGGTCACTTGGTTGTAAATCTAGTGAGTATTTCAGACTCCTTAGCACACCCGACTTTCTGTCAACAATTGACATGGCTGCTGTCTGATTCTTAGAACACTTTCCTTTTAGTGTAGGAGAGCAAATTTACCAGTTCAAAAAGTATCTCTTTTAGGATTATTTTAGGCTGATTATTTTTAATAAATAAAAGACTCCGAAAGTTGGGTTTTTTTTTGTTTTGTTTTTGTTTTTGTTTTGCCTCCTCACAACTGCCTAAAAAATTTTAGATAGAGGACCTGTCCCAGGAAAGACACTATCACCACAGGTAACTGTAGTATAATAAGAACTACTGTGATTCACAGAGAAGAACCCAGCAAGGTCTGTTTGATCAAAGTCCTCCCTATCTCCCAATGTTTCTCAAGGGCATAGCAAATATTTGTTTTCCAAACTTTTACTCTTTCCATTTTTCCTGTGAATTGCCTCCCTTCCCTTTGAAATCCCAGACTCCTACCCCTTCCTCCTTACTCTAGAATATATACCTCAATTTCTCTGTCTTTGGAATCATTATGGTTTATCTGGATTCCCTGTAGGCACATAACTAATTTTTATTTACTCCTATTAATCTGCCTCATGTCAACTTAATTGTAAGACCAGTAAGAAAAACCTTAAAGGGTATGAAAAAAATTTCCTCCCCTAAAATAGCATTTGCTCCTTTTTTTATCTTCCAATCCCTCTGACTAATCTAAGCATTCTTCTGACATTATTCCTTTACCAGAAACAAATAGTTTACTGAAGTTAGCATTAATATTTTCAGATACCTCCAATATATAGGTTAAGAAACTGCTTAAGCACTAATATATATTGAAGAAATGAAAACCTGAATATATGAATTGTATACTCTTCCACAGAAACATCCTTACTGTCCATCATAAGAAATATCATTTTAATATCCCAGTGCCTAATAGGAAGAATTATAAACAAACTCTTCCTGACTTCTAAGTAATATATACTAGATGATATATTAGTAGGCCACTGAAATCTCTCTTCAGGATTCCTCCCCAATAACTGTTCTGGCCAAGGGAGTCGCCTCATTGGAGATTGCACTCCTTCCCTTGGGAAAGCCTACAAGGTTGATGTTGGAGTGCAAAAGCATAGATTCTGGCTTCAATGATGACTCAACTTGGAAGGGCCATCCCAGCTTCAGAGCTGCCCATGTCTGAGACCTCTTTTATAACCTCATGATGTTCAACCTCTCTTTCGGCCTATTTCTTCTTTTCTTACTCTTTGAAAGTGTTCTTCCTACATGCAAATCTCCATTTTAAAGTCTGGTGTCTGGAAGTCTCATCTGGCCATACAGCATCTGTAATACTTAAGATTTGGAATATCTGTGCTATTTCAAGTAGCTCAGTTTCAATCCTGCAACAGACTGCTCACTGAACACTTGCTATTTTGGCTTTACTCTGACTTCAGTATTTAAACTAAAATATTCTCCACAATGAAACATTATAGTCAAAAGAGCTTGCTCATATTATAATCCGTCTGATAATCCAATTTATAATTTCAAGATATGGAACAAAAGAAAACAAAACAAAAAACCTGCAAGGTACTATCTTTCCAACAATGAGGATGTGTGACATTTAGAACCATGCAAGTTACTCAGTAGCTGCTTGAAGAATTGAACACTGTTAAAGAGAGAAAAGTGCTCATAGTTTTATATTCAGCTAAGTCAGTTAAGAGCTACTGCTTTTACTTACTAAATTGATTTTCATTATCTGCACCAGAATGTTATCCAAAGATATTTAGACATTTAATTATATTTTAGCTATATTCACACAATCATACAAGTACACACAACTGGCTTGCTTGAATATAGTTGAAGAACACTTGAACAAAGAGATAATTTAATTCTTAAAGACAGAAGTTATCAGATTGAATTTTTGAAAATCCATCGATCTGCCCTTTTAAAAAAAGTTTATTTAAAGCAAAGCAACCCTGAAAGAAAGAACACAATGTGATGGAATATATATACCAAAGATATTCTACTTAAAGAAAAGCAAAATAAATAGAAATATGAAACAAGCTGAATTTTAGGCAAAAATAATATGAAACAAGATGAATTTTAGGCAAAAATCTACACAATGGTTATAATGACAATCAACCAAGAAGTACACATTCATTATCATGTATACACATAACACAAAGCCCAGGTGTATAGAAAACAAAAATTGAAAAAATGTATAGCACAAAATATGTAGAAAAGTTAGTTAAATTTTTATGGTCCCCTTCCATAAGAAAACCCATAAATGATTAGTTTAGTCAGATACAGTTTAACAACAACAAAAAAAATTCAGACAATATACTAGAACTCTGATATAATGGCGCTAGCCACAGTGACAATATAAATTTAATTAAAGTTAAAAATAAAATTACAAGTACAAATTCAATTCTTCAGTTACACTAACTGTATTTAAGTGCTCCATTAGCCATTAGGCTATTGAGAGGCTGTTGATGGCTATATTATTATATGCATAGGCTACGAAATATCTTCATCATCACAGAAAATTGTCTTTGACAGTTCTCTTTCAGAGTATAAACCAAACTTTTAGCAGAGAAGAAGCAAGGATTTGGGGTAGTCACTGAAGACAAAGCTGCATTCCACTCACTATTACCTGATTTCTTTTTAATTTATTCATGAGAGACACAGAGAGAGCTGATTTTTTTTTTAAGAACAGAATTCATAGATTAAATGTGTAGTTAAAATTACTTTTAAAATAGGAATTAGCACTTATCACAGAACTGATCACTTTAACAAATGATTCTATGCAAGCTAATTTCTTGGATATTTATATGTACATAAATGTTGGCCTAAATCATGATAGGTCATAGCTGGAAGAAAACTTCTGCAGACCAGACCAGTTAAGTGTCTTTCTAAACTCTTATTGTCATCGGACAACCAGATCAGAAACATTGTATCCTGGTACTGAGCTGTCTATGGCCAAACTGTGTCCCCTAAAATTCACATGGCAGTCCTAAACCTCAGTACCTCAGAAAGTGATTCTACTTGCAACGGTTTCTAAAGAAGATAATTAAAAATGAGGTCATTAGGGTGGGCCCTAATCCAATATGAAACCATTATAAGAAGAGACAAATGTACAAAGGGAAGACCGTATAAAGATAACAGGGAAAAGATGGCCATCTACCAGACAAGGAATGAGACCTCATAATCTTGATCTCTGACTTCTACCCTCCAGAACTGTATGAAAATAAATTCCTGTTGTTTAAGCCACCTAATCTGTGGTACTTTGTTAGGGCAGCCCTAACAAACTCATCTATCAGGCTTGACATCTTTCTATTACACCATGCTCTGTCTTACACCTGTCTAATCAACAATGGCTGTACATATCAATATGCTGATCAGATCACTTATGAGGAAAAACCCTCAAAATTATAACATTCAATATATAGAGCTTGTTTTAAGAATAAAATATTAAAAGGCTCTCAGAATTTCAGAATCTATCTCATGCTGAATAGGATACAGTGTTCTGGAGCCAGGAAAGCATTCACTCTTTATTAATGCTTTTTGGTTTAGTTCTTCCTGCTGTGTACAGAAGAAACAGGGCAATAGCATGGTACAGATTTTCACAGCATATTGTCAAGCCAACAGCAATGATACAAACTCTCCCTGGCAAAAGGGCAGCTATCTTTCTTTGTCATTAATGGTTGAAGATAAAAAGATAAAAAATGCTACAATTGTATCCTCACTATTTTAAAATATTTTTGAAAATATCCTACTATTAAAATATTTGGCTCTCAGACTGTATGCTCTTAGTGATTTCATAGACTGACGAGTATATCAGATACCAGAAACTCCTGGGTACATTGAGTAAGCAAGCTAAGGGTTATTGCTAACAACACACAACAGTTGTTATATTTACTTAACAAACACTTCACAAAGTCAGTAAGTTAATTTTTAATTTTCCTAACAACTCTGAGCTAACACTGTTATCACCCGATTTTACAGTTGAGGAACCTAAGGTACAGAGAGGTTGAATGAGTTTCTCAAGGTTATGAAGCAGAGCCAGCATTTGAACCCAGGTTCTCTAGCTGTAGAGTGTGTGCTCTTGACCACTGTGCTCCAGTTTCATTTTCAAGTGGTTCTGCTAACACTTCTTCACAAGCATAGACTTAACCCATGTAGAGGGAAAAACAAATCATATCAAGTTCAAAATTTTAAATCTGACAAATCTGTAGTCTTTAGTGGTACATTTGCAGGTTGTAATGTGGTAAACATTCAAGGAAGTGATTACCCTGCAAATGAATATAATGTTTCCTTTGCCATTTGTGAGAAGTAAAGAGAGATGGGAGGATGTGGTTTGAAAGGACAGCTGGAGATAATGCATCTGGGCTAGAGCTTTTCAGACAAGGTGATGGTCACAAGAGTTCTCTCTTTTCAATAAATTCATTCCAATGCATATTTGTATTTGTTTTTATTCGCTTTTCTGTTTGTATGTAATTTTTCACAACAAAATCTTAATATATTCATATACACATACAAATACGTCTTCTTTTGGATTTGCTAGAAAGAGAAGAATGTTGTATATCCCATCTGCAAGTCTTTATATGAAATACATGAAATATAGCAGCATCCAAAATGTAAGTCAAAATTACATACTGTGATATCACAGGTTCCTATTAAAAATTGCATATACCATACTGACCGTAAAGTAATTCATCATCCAGATGACAATGCTGTGAGAAATTTTAACTGTCACATATACTCCACAATTATTACTAAAAAATAAAATATTTTGAAACTAATTTCTCATCAGAGTTTAGTCTTTTGGCAGATGTACACACACATACATATATGCATATCTCACTCAAGTACTATATCAAATAAATTTCTATATTAAAAAAAAAAAACCTGTGAACCAGTACTCATTCATATTATCTGAAAGCATTTGAAACAAACACATGGATTTTCCAGTTAGGAAATATATTAGTCAACATTTAGTGGCTAATCTTTACTGAGTGATTACTACATATTAGATGCTGTGGTAATACAGTTATGCATTACCTACATAAACCCCAACAGTGAATTAAGCTGCATTATCCTCATCTTACAGAATCCAGAGGCTAATAGCACGCCCATGTTACACTGCAGGTACATGTTGACTCTAGGATCTATACGAAAAAAGCCCTACTTTCAGGCATCATGTCACTACACAGAAGCAAAGGCAAAATTGAAATGTGCCAGTAAATTGATTACAATGCACATTATGGTGTATTTTAATATTTACACATTTTGAAGAGTCTAAGTTTATCTGGAGCACTTATCCACAGTCTCCATAGATGTTGTACACGGAATTCAGTATGAGAACAGTGGCTGAAAAAAAAAAAAGGCAGAAGACTCAACAGTCATGAGAAAATGGAAAATTTCAGTATTTTTTTTCTCTTCCTTTGCTACACATAATAACATAAAGGAAATTAAAGGAAAATACTGTTGTATCTATAACTTCCAAAAATAACAGCTATGTAAGTGTGAATATGTAGGTGTGTCTGTTTTAACTCATAGATTAGTATGTCATTTGAAGGAAGGATGTTACCCTACCCTAAAATAATGTTAGATCTCATTCCTGCTCTAAGAATATTACCCCAAAGGAAATTATCTAAAGTAATTCAGACAATGATATTTATGCATAATGACAAATCTTGCAATTATTACTAAAGCAACAAGAGAGTCTGTCATTTTAACAGTGAGCTATTAAAGCATACCTATCATAAAGATTAAATTAAATTGTTAAGACTTTAAATATTCTTTTGGATATTCAACAAAGATTTTGGATGTGAAGTGGAAAAAAAGGCAAATCTACTAACTTTTCCTACATTTTAATGACTAATTTCTGAAAGCTAAGTTCAGAGTTCAGTGCTTTTTAAAAATATCAGTAAGAGAAATATTTAACAATACAGCTCTTTAATTTCAATATATTATTTTTAAAAGACACAGCTACAAAATTTTCCTAAATTACTGAAAACACAGTAAGGCTGACCATATTCACTGCCTCTGTTCTTTACCCAAAAATTTGATTTGAATTATTCCTCTATGTTTCTTAACTGTTATACAAACACCATTTACTATACTGTAAAAGAAATATTTTCAAAGCCCATCTTCATGTGAACGCTGACTCAAATTGTCAGCAAACAAATGGGGAGGACACGATCGTTGTAGCCATGTGACATAAGTTGGCGTATCTTTGCTGGAGAGTTGTGTTTCACTACTTTCTACCTAGGCCACATTTATAGCTATTTTATCTTTTCTAGTCTTGGTTTCCTCATTCATAAAGCGAGGAAAATCAGAGTTCTTGCCTCAATTTGTTATAAGGGTAAATTTAGACTGCACAAAAAGCAACTTCATATCTGACACGTAGTAGGCAATTTATACCCAGCAGCTACCTTCTTTTTTCCAACTCCAACTAGAATTAGATAGTTTTAGAGAAGATATTAAATTCCTTCCTTCCTTCCTTACCCCCAGGGCATTCCTTTCCTTTCTAGCTGTCTACATACTTGAAGCTTCAGGCAGTGAAGTTCAAACTAGCTAAGAAAGCAGCTTCTTACTATTGTATCAGTGTTATCTTTTAGTTAGATATTTTACTGATTTTTATGGATAAAATTTATATTTCAGTATATGTTTGCTCTATTCTGAATTCCCACAGGATCTAGGAGAGTGACACATACTCAATGAACATTAAATACATATTCTGAAATTAAAATGAAACTCTACCTATATCTGAAGAGCACAAAGTGTTTATTTATCATTTTGAGAAACTTAATGTGATTTTAAATTGATAAAGCTAATAATACAAATTAATTTTTTATGCCATCTAAAAGCAAAACAAAAGTGAAGTTTAGATTGAAGATTTATATCAAGGTACCTACAGGAAACTTGTCAATACCATGTGATGTCTGCCCAAATTCACTTAAGTGGGGTAGTTGGCTATATGACTGCAGAAACTGCACTGGCCAAGTTCATATATAATCTCTGCATCGTGAAAGCAATGATCATACCATTGTCTTCCCCTCAAATTGAACATAATTGACCTGTCCATCCTTCCTGAGACCACTTTTCTCTCAGAGTTGTACCATCCACTGGTTCCTCTCTTGTCTCACTGAATATTGGTTCTCAGGCTTTATGGTTGGGGCATCACAGGGTTCCACCCTGTGGCTACTTCTTCCACCATACAGTACATTCTTGCAAGGCCGCTTCACAAATGACCTCATTTGCAAGCAGTCAACTAGCACTATAACATCTAAATCTGCAGCAAATAGGAGAGCCATTATCAGCAGATGAAATATTTAATAAATGTCTGGAAAACCTAATGTTTGTTCTGAGGAACTGAATACTGTTGTTCTGAGGAACTGAATACTGAGGACAACTTAGTTCAGAACATTCTGTTAACAAGCCGCAGTGGAGGTAGGATGGCTCTGCCTCTGGAATCCACTAAAGGGTAGTAGGTAGAATGGCTGGTACAATCCTTGTCACATGGGGTAGAATTTCAACGTTCAAAGTTGTTGAACTAAGAGATGGTGGTAGACACACATTTTGTAATGGCATATAGGCTAAGACCAGAAGGAGCTAAAGCAGGTGGATCATATGCCTAGAGCAGCAAGGTAAGGCTGAGTGCCAGGCAACTGCCATTTCCTCTATTGGGACTTTTGGCATTATTTGATACATCTTAAAAGCAATATGCATAATTAATTATATATATGTATATATAGGATATATATGGAAAACCATTTATGCAAGTATAATACTCTTTGAAGATACTGTTTCTTTGAGATCCTCATTTCCTATATATCCCTACCTAAATGTATGGTACCATTAAGGCTGTCCCAATAATTCTAACTCTTAAATTGATTTTTTTATAGCAGAATATCTTTTCTCCATCTCTAGAATGTATCCTCCATTCTCCCAATATAAATTTATATGAAATTGTTTGAATTTTATGATTATAATTATTGTTTTCTGTTGTCCTAAGTCTCAATTGATTACATTTTCGTTCACGTACAAAGTTCAGTTTTTCTTAAGAGTAATTGCTTCTTTTCTATTCATCTGCTTACTGATCTTTGTATGTGTATCTCTATTTCAATTATATCTCAGAATGGATAAGAGGTAAGTATGTATAATTAGTGAACCAAGGCACATATTTTCATTTGTTTATAGGGCAATCCCTATTAACCAATAAATCTGGAACAGTCTGCATATCATAATATATTAGGAATTGTATGTTACCACATAATACATATAAATATATTTTTAAATCTACCCTTTTGGGTCTGAATTTACCAATATTTCCCATGTTTTAGTTTCTACAGTTGCCATCATAAATTACTACAAATTTAATGGCTCAAAACAACACAGATTCATTGTTATAGTAGTAGAGGTTAAAAGCTTGATCCAGTTATCACTGGATTAAAATCAAGATACCAGCAGGATCAGATTCCTTCTGGACGCTAAAGGAAAGAATCTGTTTAGGACCTAGCCTTTTCCAGTTTCTACAGGCTGCCTCCATTTTTATTTTTTTATTTATTTATTTTTTTGGCTCTTGACCCTCTTCCTCTATCTTCAAAGTCAGCAGCA
Source organism: Canis lupus dingo (assembly GCF_003254725.2). NCBI lineage: Eukaryota > Metazoa > Chordata > Mammalia > Carnivora > Canidae > Canis > Canis lupus. The sequence continues at coordinate 23,403,043 of NC_064245.1, read as the reverse complement.
TTGCCTGTTTCTGACCACTCTTCTGTGGTTACATCTGCCTCTCTTCTGAACTCAGCTACAACAGGTTGTCTGATTTTAAGGGCCCATGTGATTAGGCTGGGACCACTTGGATATTGCAAGATGGTCTCCTCATCTCAAGGTCCTTATCTTTAATCACATCTGCCTAGTGCCAAGGAAAGTAATAAATTCACAGGACCCATGGATTAGGAAGGATGGTGACATCTTTGGGAGGCCATTATTCTGTCTACCATACTCGGTATTACTGATGCTGTCTTATTAGTAAAAACTCTTAACAATGGGTATGTTGTATGATCTAAGCAAATTATTTCCTAAGTTGAATGTCTATAATACATAGCTAACTATGATTTTATAGAAAACAAAATATATGATCTAATAGCATTGAGATAAATCCATTATTAGTATTTGTTCATTAAGAATAAATGTAAATAGTAACTGAATTCCATAATATATCTATTTACAAAGCAATTGTATGTGTTCTCTCAAACAAAACTACATTCTCAGGTAAACTACAAACTCAGGTTCTTTATCTATTCGTAGTCAAGGAAACAGGTAAAGGTTATATAACATTCTTATAATCATACAATTGCTAGATTGCAATATTTCTATGCCATCAAAAAATGATAGAACTCAGACTAGAACTAGAATCCAGGTATGCTGACTAGAAGCCAATCAGTACGCGCCCACAGGCACACATGTGCCCATGCACACACACACACACGTCTCATTAAATATTTTAGAAATCGTACAGCATCACAGGGAATCAGAAGAATAAGTCAAATGCAAATTCATGAAGTAAAATGAATCCAACAGCATGAACTATAAAAGATAGTCAGTATGACAGGACAAATTTTAGACTTACCAATCTCAAAATAAGCCCGTTAAATCAAGTCATAAGTAATATAGTACACTCTTATTCTTGTAACACTTAGTATTTGCTTGCTGTAGTGAGCCAAATACAGAAATAGAATGGTCAGATCCTTCCCTGCTAAAATATGTCAGCCTCTAACCTGTCCCATAAATCACAATTATCATTATTTTAACAAAAGCCTGTCATACTTGTAGTGGAGAAAAAACTACGATTATAAATCATCAAGTTGTGGGCCACTGTGACTTAGAACTTTGTGAAGCAATCATTAATCAAATAAACTCTATATTTTATTTTTTTTTTTTTTTTTTTTTTTTTTTTTTTTTTTAAAGATTTTATTTATTTATTCATGACAGTCACAGAGAGAGAGAGAGAGAGAGAGAGAGAGGCAGAGACATAGGCAGAGGGAGAAGCAGGCTCCATGCAGGGAACCCGACGTGGGATTCGATCCCGGGTCTCCAGGATCGCGCCCTGGGCCAAAGGCAGGCGCCAAACCGCTGCGCCACCCAGGGATCCCAAACTCTATATTTTAAAAAAATCAACACGGCCAAATTCTTCTTTTGTTGATCTCTGCTGATCCTTTCAAGGAGTGTCTCAGTAATTCTTTAGCATTGCTTGGTCCAAAACAGATAAAAAAGATATGAAGATGAAAAGGAAACAGGAATTCTAAGTATTTCTTCACCTGGGGTCCAGATGTGTGTGTTTTTTTGTGTGATTTTTTTCTCTCTTGACTAGAGATTTCATAGTTTTCACCATATTATCAAAGTCATGTGAGACACAGAAGGTTAAGATCCATCCTATGCCTACTTGAAACAGTTGCAAAAACCAACATTAAAACAATTTTTTTAATTGGTACAAATATTTTCTCCATAAAGAGTACGAACTGGTAGAGAATATATTTAGTAATGATAGTCTCAAAAATTAGCCTCTTAGTGCTAATTATTAATTTGATCTGTAGCTTCTGGAGAGATTTAGTATTAATCATAAAGCCTTCATTTTATTCTCTTATCAGTTCCATTTTAATGTTTTACTGTTTTTTTCTGCATCTTACATTAGCACATTAATAACTCCACATGAGTTTTACAAACACTTGAAATCTCAGTATTTTATTTTAAGAGGAATATTTGTATCCTGTAGAAGGTTCAATATAGATTTATTTTCTTCATTTCTCAAAAATGCCTATGAAATGTCATTTCCCAAAGTCTTTCCCATGTTATCTATCTCCATTACATGTCTTCTATTTTAGGCAATATCATCATCTCACCTGTTAGTTATTTTGAGCCCATGGGGACAATAGCAAAAACTAGTTCAGTCAAACTAGAAGGTGGACAATCCCCAAAATTTATGGAGAAGACTGAGATGGCTGCCAAAAACCCAGTGAGCAACATTTATTTTTACTCAGGGTAAAATGTTTTATTCAATGTCTCCTGTGTGTGTTGCACTGTGCCATCATGATGCCCACAATATAGTTAAGAAGCTCCTAAATGCATCATCTCAGAGAGTTAAGTGATTTCTTCTCTATAGAGAACTCCCCCACCTACACTGGCCATACTTGCCAGGCTTTTATTCCTGCAGTCATCACCTGCCGCACTTTTAATTATTCTTTGATCATGAGTGTTTTTCTTTGGAGCTTTCATTTGTGCCTGGGTTTTTCATAACCTTAAAAAAATGAAGAAGTACTTCCAGGTGCTTGGGTAGCTCAGGTGGTTGGGTGTCTGCCTTCAGCTAATGTCCCTGCTCAGCAGGGAACCTGCTTCTCACTCTGCCCTTCCCCCTACTTGTGCTCACTTGCTTTTGCATTCTCTCTCTCTCTCAAATAAATAGAATCTTTAAAAAAATGAAGTACTTCATTTACATCTCATAGCTCATCCAGTTTCTCTGTTACTATCTTCAAAAAAGATTTCTATACTTCCTGCTTCCATGTCCCATCTCAGGTCTTTTGAGTGAAGCAAAATCACTTAGTCATCTATTAATTTACCATAGCCAAAGAATAGGCTAGATCTTGTGCTTATTATTATTAGAGATATCTCCATCATAGTCTCTTGTATGAGCCACAGTGTCTCGAGAATCAAGTGTCTCTAAAAACACTGATACTTTCCATCAAAGCAATTCTCTGACCAAGTCCTGATCTCTGTTAGGACAGTGTGGACTGCTGGGCAACTGTGCATGGCACTGCTGTGTGAAGGATGTGAATGGTGCCAGCTGTAGCTAGCTGTATAATGTAGTGGCCCCAATCTCATCTTCTATCTATGCTACTACATAAATTCTCTCTCCATCTTTCATGGTCCTTCTTGGGCTGGTCTGCCTGTGTTGGGAAAGCTGTGTCTCTCCCTCACTATGCACATAATCCTGTTCCTCTACAAAAAGCTAAATAACAAAACATGTCATCTAGCACCCATCTTTGAGTGATTGTCTGTACCCTTTGTATAACAACGTGTACTCTGTCCAAGTTTTCATTTTCCATTTTCTTTCTGGTATCCACACTCTGTTTTCTTTCTTAACTGTTTGGCCAGAATCCTCTCCACCCGTTTCTTTCCATTATGTATAATATCTAAAGAATGTCGGCAGTAATATTTGGAATGTCCTTTCTGCTGCTTTTGTCTTGATTTCACAGACACTGCATCCCACTTGCCTGCAAAACACTAAGAGAACTAAAGAACTGAAACCACCTCCAAGCTGACCACACTCCTCATCCTAACTCTGCTGTGAGAACCTGCCTCATAGCCATCCACAAATACGGTGATCCCAACTTCTGAAGTACCCCAGACTCCTCTGTTCTCTGCAGTGTTCTGACTTGCTAATTCACTAACATTCTAACTACATGCATGGACTAGTAATTTACTACATTTTGATTTCATCTGTGCAAGTTTGCTCTCCTCGACTAGGTTAGTGATTAACATCCATGTGGGTACATCATAAACAGTCAATATATTAATTACTTTTTATACTACACTGAATAGATTTTATTCCTAAAGTTAAGAGTTAAATACAGTTCAATTTTTAATAGGAATAGTTAAGCAATTTTTAATGGTTATAGTTGTTAATGCTATAGAAAAGTATATAACAACAATTTTAAATTCCCTCTTCTATTCTTTTAACTTTTAAATTCAACTTCCCTGAGGCAACCACTTGAACAGGTAGGTGTGTGTATATGTGTGTGTGTGTGTGTGTGTGTGTGTGTTTGGGATAAAGTGGGTCATATCAAATATACTGTTTGTACCTAGCTCTTCCACTCAACATCTATCATGGGCATCTTTTTATAGCAACCCATATAAACCTATCACTTTATTTTTAATGGGTGTAGAAAAATGAATTCATTGGCATGGACAAATCATAATTAACTTAAATAATCGTTACTCTAAATGATTTTAGAAAAGTCAACAATCGTCAGCGTATGAAGATACACAAAAGTAGAAGGTTCAGTAAAGAATGTCGCTCATTCTTAATGTTTCACCATCTAGTAGCAGGGATGCTTTCTAGGTAAAACTGAATTGGTAACAGAATATCTGCTTTTAACATAATGCAGCCAGCCTGACTACATTTTTTGGTGTATGTCAGTGGACTGACAAGAATGTCAAACTTAGGGTTTTCAGCTCAAAGTCACCTAGGGTGCACCAAAATTATGTCAGTTGGAATATGGAGCTTTCTCAATGTGTTATAGAACATCTGAGGCATTTCTGTCATTTACCTGACATGCATGACAGACCACAAATGCTGAACGCCAGCTTGCATTTTGTAGTTTTGAACAGGCATCCTCTATTCCACTTTTCTGCTTTAATGGGGTTGACACAAGAATGTCATAGAGAGAAATTCTTATATATCCTAAATGAGAATTTGAAGCCGAACTTTCTAATATATTGTTATACAGATCAATTAAGTGTGCAAGGTGAAATTGTGTTCTGAATAGTGTATTAAGGTTCTGATGAATGATACATATTGTCTTGGGATAAGCCTCATTGAAATCCATTAATTAGTTTTACATGTTTATGACTAAACCTCTGAAAAGTCATTTGACATAAACAAATCTAAGCACTCCAAAAATACAACCAATGAATACCAGCCAAGGAATCCGAGGGATGATGAAAATGATCACATTTTAAAATACAAAAATAAAGGCTTTACTTTGTAGTGACACATTTTAGAAATGTATCAAAAGCAAAGACCTCCCTCATAAAAAATAATAAATAAAAATAGACCTCATCAATATGATTCCAGAGATGGAAAAATGTTTTTTTTTTATGTAACTTTAATATAGCTAAAAATAAATGTAAGGCTTTAGGAGAGCAAAACACTACATTCCATAATGGCTTGGACCATTTTGGAAAAGCTAACAAAATTTAAGAATACTTGGTATTTACAAAGGTGGGTAAAATTAAGCTAACATAAAATAAATATAGAATCAACAAAACTAGGGCTTAAGTGGTAACTAAATAATCCTAACTTCATCATTTTAATCATTTTAATAGAAAAGGTGCATTTAAATGCTATTAACTTTTTTTTTTTAATTTCAGTGATTTCCCCATGGCTACATATGTGAACAATTACATTAACTACCTCTTCTCTCACACATGATGAAACTGTTTCTTTGGACCACCTTGCAACTATTTTCTGTGTCTACCTTCTATATAATTTGTTCTACAAAATTTAGTTCTTACCAGTTGTTGTATCATCACTCCCAAAAACTCATATTAGCTCTGTTGCCCTTCGTCCCAGCAGCCTTTTTAGATATAGGCTGTAATCCATTAGCTAAATAAAGCAAAGTCTTCTCTAAAGCTCTCAACAGAGTTTGATTTGGTGCTATGTTGTATAACTCCAAGCTGTTAGTTCTACTACTTATGCTTTAAAAAATAACCTCAAGGCATACTATGTACATGTTTTCTTTACTCTTATCTCACGTCGTCCAAGTTCTTCTACCTGTGAATTTGAACACATTCCCGTCTTAAGGATTAGAATATCCTTCTCATTTGTGATGAGGGCTGTTGCTTTTTGACCTACTTTTTTTTTTAGACAAAAGCATCCAAGCAAGCTCAAGAAATTATCCTAGAAATAGTCACCAAGCACAAGTAAGCCCTTTTTTCCTTACATTTCTTTCACCGTTGGCAGAAAAATATTAGGGATCAATCGACATGTAAAAAGGTCATTGCCTTAGATTGAGCACTTGCTTAAAATACTGGAGGAAGACCAATCATAACAGCAACCAGCCTGATGAATTTGGGACTGTATTCCTTTAAAGTCTCAAAGTTTGGTCAATATTAGAAATAGTAACAACATATGAACTAATTGAAGTCTAATGCTCATAATATTTTTCTAAAATTAGAGCATACCTTATTGATAATGCTAGTATATACTATTGTTAGAAATAATAATTTTACTATCATCTCTCACTTTCTATAAACCTTCTTCCCTGAAATCTGGAATATGGCAAATGTGTAAATTCTATTCAACAGTCAAATTATCTACAACTGTCTCTTGACCAACACTGCTCAGATGGCATCAGAAAAATTTTAGAGCTTGGTGAGTGTGTTAGTCAAAATGATTAGCTAAGTGTTAAATACAAATCAATTTCTAGTGAAAACAATTCTTTCCCCAGGCTTCTTTTTTTTATTATTTTGTCGTGCCAAAGTGGATGGCAAAAATTTTAGGGTTGTAAAACATGTTCCCTCAACAAGTCATTTCCTGAGATGATCTGATCATTAGCAATATCTTCTGCAGCCCTTTCAAGTCATATTTTCCAAAATGAATTAGTGATTATAAATGTACACAGGCTCTAAATCCTAGCATCACTATTCACCAGCCATATGACCTTAGACAAACCATTTTATTTCCCTGTGCCTTAACTTTCCCTATTGGCAAAATGAAAGTAGTAACAGTACCAGTTCAGAGAAGCTTTATAAAAAATATGTGAGATGATTCATGTAAAATGCTTTATACAATACTGGACATATAGTGAGTACTCAATAACAGTTAGTTGTTATTCATGTTCTTCCAGTAAGCATCTCTTGCATATTAAGTGCTGGAGATACAAAAGACACAAATAACAGACATCTAGCTAGGGAGGTACAATTAAATAACAGACAACTGGACAAAGAACACATTTAAAAAACAAAAGATGAAAAGCCATTCCAAAGTGAGTGATAGGGATCCCTGGGTGGCTCAGCGGTTTAGCGCCTGCCTTTGGTCCAGGGTGTGATCCTGGAGACCCCTGATCAAGTCCCCATCGGGCCTTCCTGCAGGGAGCCTGCTTCTCCCTCTGCCTGTGTCTCTGCCTCTCTCTGTGTGTCTCCCATGAATAAATAAATAAAATCTTAAAAAAAAAAAAAGAAAGAAAAAGTGAGGGACAGGAGAGATATAGGGTTAGTCATAGAAGATTTCACGGAAGTAGTGAATCCAATCTGTGAGTTAAATGATGTCCACAGACCGATGGAAAATTGGGAAGGATGTTCTAGGAAAAGAGACCAATAAAAAAAATCACAGAAAAGAAAATTAACACAGTGTGGGTAAGGTTGTTGCTGAAGTAATCTAGATAAGGAAAAATAAAGAAGCCTCACAAGAACAAAAGGGTCATTTGTAAGAATGTTATATAAGCCATAGTTATTAAAAAAAAAAAAAAGGTGTTTAAACTACCTTCATCCATTTATGCATATAAGCAATAAAAAATGAGTATAGGTTCTTGAAAAGGAAATAACTTGTCAAAAATTATGTTTAGAAAGGTTATGCCAGCAGCTGTAGGCTACATGCTCTGGGTTGAGGAAACACCGGAAGCATAGTAGTGGCAGTTGAAGCTTTGAGAGCAAATAAACTCTCTCTGAGGGAGTTATTAGAGGATTAGAGGAGAAAAGCAGAGGGCAAGGCCAAACTTGACAAAGTCCACAATTAGCTAGAGCCTGTACAGGAGAGAGAGAGAGAAAAAAAAATATATATATATATGAAAAGAAATGAGAAGGTACAGTATATATATTTTTAAAAAGGGGTCTCTAGTGGACAATGCAGTGACAAGGTGGAGGAGAATAAGAATTAGGAGAGGGGAAAGAAGAGTCAAATTTGGGTTTGTAAAGAGTGGGTAGGGTAGAAAGTGAAAGCAGAAAGGTAGTTTGGGGGCCAGAGCTTTGTAGGATTCTCGCATCATCCTTTCACTCACTAAAAGACTTGAAACAAACATGATTAGATCTATTATTTTAGAGCAATAACTCTAGCCAATGGTGAAAAGACAATACTGAAGGGCAGAAGAGTTGAAGGCAGGGAGGCAATTAGGGATCTCCTAGAATACTCCATGCAGGAGAAGTAGACAAAGGAAGGAAGAAGAGAGGAAATTAGGAGGCCATGGGATGTAGAATCAACAGGACTTAGTGGCCTCCTAGCTCTCTGGCCTTTTAACCAGTTTGGGGGACACCGAGGAGAAACTGCAGAGTATATTGTGGATATGCTGAGTGTAAAAGTTCCAAAAAGGTGTCTACTATGCAGATATGAGCATGTATCTGGAATCTGGAAAAGAGCAGCACTAACTGTTTGTATATAGGACTGAAAGCTTAGGATGATTCATACATATGAATATTCCTGATGTTTTTGTGCTAGCTTCCCAGGTAAAGTATGCACCTATTCTACAGAGCAGTCTCGACTAGTGACACCATAAATGCAATTGTTTTTTATATATTTGCATGCCCTCTATTGTATTTTGAGTTAATTAAAATTTCATTGAGGAGAATTGTTATTTCCTTGGCTGTGTATCAAAATAAATTTAATACTCATTTTTTGGCTAGCAAATTTTAGCCAAAATTTGGTTATTTTAGCCAAAATATTTATATTTATATATATTTATATTTTAGCCAAAATAACTGAAAAAAGATAAAAAGTAAATTCAGGATTCAACTTTTATAAAACAGAAATATTTTCTGTTCCATCAAGGCAAGATTCACAATATCAGATGCAAAACTAGAAACACATCTTTTGGGCACCTGGGTGGCTCAGTGGTTGAGCATCGGCTTCAGCTCAGGTTATGATCTAGAGTCCTGGGATCCAGTCCCACATCTGGCTCCCTGCAGGGAGCCTGCTTCTCCCTCTGCCTATGTCTCTGTCTCTCTCTCTCTCTGTGTGTCTCTCACTGAATAAATAAACTCTTTAAAAAAATCACATCTTTTAAAAAATAACATCATCTGTTTTCAGAGATCAATCTATTGGTCTGATACATATTTGATAATGATTTTTAAAACTCAAATTGACACTTTTTTCCAGTAGTATATCATATTTTTCAGATAAACAGTCTTCGGGAGATGTATTGCAAACTTTTGATCTTGAAAGTGGGCAAAATTCTATCATCAATCATTCAGTTGCTTCATTTGGACCCATGAGAATTAGGTAACAATCATTTATGCAGATGGGACTGATTTTTATATACAAAAGGAGATATTATGTTCACATTTTTGTCAAGTAAATTTCTTTTCATAGTTTATAGAAAGATCCACGATTTAATATAATGTGTTTACATTTCCTTTCATGAGCTATGTGAATGGTGATATTACGTATCAAGAATACAATTGTACCTTAGCTCAAACGAAGGTCACTGGGTATATTGAAAGTTTTTCATGGAAAACAAATAACTGAATTCTGACACTGAGACCACACACTTTAAAACAGTACTTTAAAATCAGTCTCTTGACAAAATAACTGAACCTTAAAATTAAGACATTCTTTCAGAAAACACTTTTTAGCCCAGGGCAGCACTTACATATTTACTGTTGTGCAGCATGCTACTGGTGACGAGGAGGTCATATTAGAAATCTTCAGATTAATAGTGATGAATAATTTATTCAAAGTATGAGAGAAAATATATTTTTTTAATCTGAGGAATTACATTAGGGTAGTGTAAAGTTTCAGGCTCTGCTGTCACTACATAAAAGCCATGTATTTTAAGAATTGTATGCTCATTTTTATTTATGTTAGGACTGTAATTTTCAATTACTTGATGAGTTTATAGAAAAAAAAATTCTATTGCACTCCAGGAGACAGGCAAATGGTGAAAAATACATTACTTACATAACCACTAAGGAGACTGGCATAGCTGTCCAGATTGCTAATTCTAAATCTTTTAAGGTCATAATATTTCTTTATCCTTATATAAATATTCACTGTCCTTTTAAGCCAAAACTTATAAAGAAACTGATGCACATTGACACATCCATGCATACATATACCAAATGTACTCTGATGGAGTTATAACTTGCATATAGTAAAGTGCACATATCATGAGTGTGCAGCTCCATGTTTACCCAGGTATGCTCCCTGTAATCTCCCAGATAAAAAATACTTTTTGAACAGTCCAGCTCAGTCTGTTGTGCTCTTACCCAGTCAGAAGTCATCTCCAAAGGTAACCATTCCTTTGACCACTTTTATCATAGATTAGTTTTGCTTGCTCCTGGATCTTTTTCTTTTTTTCCTTTTTTGAGAGAGGGAGTGTATGGGGTAAGAGTAGGGGCAGAGGGAGAAAGAGAGAGAGAGACAGAGAATCTCAAGCAGAATCCATACCCAGCATGGACCCAAACTTGGGGCTTGATCTCACACCCTAAGATCATGACCTGAGTCAAAAACAAGAATCGGTCATTTAACCAATCAAGCCACCCCAGCACCCTAGGAAGGTATTCTTTTGAGTTTAGTTTCTTTAACACAACATTATACATGTGAAATTTATCCATATTGTTGAAAATGCATGCATATATTTAAAAGCATAACTATGGGATGCCTAGGTGGCTCAATGGTTGAGCATCTGCTCAGTGGTTGAGCATCTTTGGCTCAGGTAGTGATCCTGGGGTCCTGGGATCAAGTTCCTCATTAGGTCCCCCGCAGCGAGCCTGCTTCTCCCTCTGCCTATGTCTCTGCCTCTCTCTGTGTGTCTCTCATGAATAAATAAATAAAAATATTAAAAATAGGGGATCCCTGGGTGGCTCAGCGGTTTGGTGCCTGCCTTCGGCCTAGGTCATGATGCTGGAGTCCCGGGATCGAGTCCCACACTGGGCTCTTGCATGGAGCCTGCTTTTCCCTCTGTCTGTGTCTCTGCCTCTCTCTCTCTCTCTCTCTCTCTCTCAAGTAAAATACAATCTTAAAAAAATGAAAAAAATATTAAAAATAAATAAATGCATAACTAAAAAACTATTGACTCAACAATATCTTAGGAGACCAAGAAAAGAGAGACCATGGCTTTGCTATGAATCTTCATCACACACCACAAAATTAGGCCTACTTCTAAAGTAATGCAAAGGATCAAGCCTACAATCATGGAAAACATGGACAGAATCCAGTTGCTAACATGTACTACTGATAGTAACTTTAGGCCAGTGAAAAGTAGCAGAAGATGCTACCACAAAATATGGCCATAGGAGTTCAGGGCATGCCACTCCAAAATATACCACTTAGATATGCTATTTTAAGCTGAAGACACTTGCAAAACTTAAAATATAGGTAGACAGATGCTCCAAAAAGCACACAATTTTATAAATCCCTCTTCCTGCAAGTTTCATCAACTAGGGAGGATTGACTTTCATCACAGGAGAGACTAGAATTTGACATCACATCCAGAGGAACTGTCCCAAACTATCATACTTCCCATGGATTCTTCTAAGGGCCCATCCAACTTTCCTGAAAACCATTTACTCTCCCCTAAGAAACCTATATCCCACCTCCCCCTCCCCCTTTCTCCTTTAAGATAGTAGTTAAGCTTGAATTCTAAAGCTATCTCTTTGAGTTATTCTTTTTTCTGAGTATCTCTCATGTACACATGAGTTATGCACATTAGTAAACTTCGGGTTTTTTTTTTTTTCTCCTGTTAATCTGTCTTTTATTACAGGGGTCTCAACTAAGAATTCAAGGAAATTTATTTTTCCTTCCCTACACTAGTCATTTAATCTTTTGGATATTCTGTTTCCTTTTTCTACAATGTATATATCTACCTCCAAAGGTATTTTGAGCATTAATGAGATGGTGATTCCAAAGAGACAGGTAGGCCTCTTGGTACATTTCAGTGGTGCTCAAATTACATATTAGTCTCTGAAAAGCTTTTTAAAGAATCCCAATGCCCAGGTCACACCTCAGACCAATTAAATCAGAATCTCCTGGGATTGGACCTAAGTACCAGTATCTTTTAAGCTTCTAGGTGATTCCAAATTTGTAACCAAATTGTACATACTTAGGAAAAAATCTATATACTAAAGGCATAGAGAATACAAAGCAAGTATCATTTAGTATGACACAATAGTTGAGAAGACCACAGGTGGGAATCGAAAGGAGTCAACATGAGGACAAAGAGATTTTAGATGCACAGATCATGGGGAATGGGGTAGGGCAGTTACTCCAATGACAAATTTCTCCCATCAAACTGTGACTCGTTCTGCTAGGTCTTTACAGTATCAGAAATATCTGCTTTATCTTCATGCCCAATTTGCTTTACTCCTTTTCCTTCTTAATTTAGCATTTGACTTTCACATAATAAATGCATGCAAAGGAAAATCTATTTCAGGCTATGAAGAATCTTTTATTAATACAGATGTACAGAAATATAAGTTAAAAGGTTTCTTAGATTCCATAAATTTCACCATGCTAAAATTATTAGGCCAATTTACCTTTGCAGGAAAGAACATCAATCTTCCTTCTAAAACACTTTGAAGATAAAATGTCATCATTTAATCTTTTCTACTTTATCTCTCCTGTTCTATAATATGAAATATTTAAAATATATAAAATATAATTTTTCTATAATGCTGCAAGTCAGACATTATAAAACATAAATTTTCGAAGTCTTCAAGACAATAAACTTTAAAATCTATTCCTAATTTAATAAATATGTATGCTTATTTAATTTTTTTAAGATTTATTTATTTATTCATGCAAAATACACAGAGAGAGGCAGAGACATAGGCTGAGGGAGAAGCAGGCTTCCTAAGGGGACCCTAATGCAGGATCCGATCCCCGGACTCTGGGATCACGATCTGAGCTCAACCACTGAACCACCCAGATACCCCATGCTTATTTAATTTTCTAAATGAATAAGCCTCATGAATCAAAAAAATATCTTAAGAAAATTATTATTCTGTTATTTCAAGTAGTTCAAACAACTTAAAATATAAATATGTTTTGAATTTTATTCCTTTTATGGCAGTTGTAGAAACTGCATAATGAGGAGCGTGATGTGTTATTACTAAATGTTCACAATATATGAACGCTTTTCTATTATAATTTTTTATTTTATTAACTTATAACAGAATTTAAATTCTGGCTTAACAGAACTTACAGTTATGACTACAAAGATAAGTTAGCTGATCTATTTGCAGTGAATTTGATCACCTAAAATCAATGACCCGAATGAAAATACTCATTATATTTTTCAGTGATTGAGATAATTGCCTTGGACTCAACTCTGCACTCTGCTGCTTAGTTTATATATAAATGACTTGAAATTTCAGTGAGTTATCCTAAAACTCCTACAATTATGAAAGCTTTATAATCATATCCGTTCAGATCTGCAGCAATTCATAGAAATCATGCAGCTCATTCAACTCTAAATTTTTCAGATGTAGAGACTGAAATTTAGAGTGCTTAAATTATAACTAATTCATTATAGAAGTGAGATTAATTTCATAATAACCAAATCCAGAGTTTTTCATTTGTTTATTTGGTTAAACTAGGATATCTCCTTTCATGCTATTTTTTTTGCAAAAAGATAAAATACTCCACTGATTTCACTGTATCTATGATATGAATTATACCAAGCAGCGTATTAAAGAAATTTAATGTAACTAAACCTTCTAAAAAAGGTGTATCATTTTCTTATAATTGAATCTCTTTTTTTAAGTTCATTAAATAAAGTATACTGATCGAAAGAATTATTCTAAGAATCTTTTAAAAATATTTTACTATAAAAAATATTTTGCTATATAAAATGCACTACTTAAAAATGTGGAGGAGCAGCACTGGCATGAGTAAAAGTTTTTTAGAAAGGCAAAAGCTCAGACCCACCCCAAATCCAGTTAATGATATAGGCATTTTAACCAGAGCCCTGAGGACTTACATGTCCACTGCAGTTTGGAAACTATGGCAGCCAGTTCTGGTCTCACCTAGGGAAAGGAACAGAAAATACAAAGAACCAGAAAAGGAAGCTGAGGCCTAGAGATTTTAGGAGGCTCTCATAGCTACTGTGCAGCTGAATTAGAAGTCTCTTGCCACTAGGACCATCCTGTAAGTCCCATGTAATACCAACTGCCTCTAAGCAGATCCAGCCCTCCTTACTGATGGTAGAAGTGGGCAAAGCAATCTGAGCCACAGCCTGCTACAAATGCCCTGATCCCAAACCATCCTACAACAAACATAGGAGAAAAAAAATAAACTTCCATCAAGATTTCTTCTACACAGGGATACCATCAAAAAAAGCTAAGGCAAGATCTATATTTGCATGTGACCACACCATTTCTTGTAAATACCAGGTTTGCTGAAGTTTTTGGTTAGAGAATCCTTATCAAGAAAGGAATTCCTTTCTATTCTATTTCCCTGAGAATTTTTGTCACAAATGATTTTGAATGTTACTAAATTATCTTTCGCAACGACTTAGATGAAGTTTTTTTTTTTTCTTTTTAACATGTTAATACGGTGAACAGATTTTAAAGCATATGCCAGATTATATTCAGGAGATAAATTCAAGTTTGGTTATGCTGTATTATCTTTTTTTTTCACAATTGCTTTAATTTTTACAAAAAATTTGTTTAGGATTTTTGCATTTATTTTTGTGAGTGAGACTGAAATTCTTTTCTTCTCCAAGTCTTCTTGTCAGATCTGAAGATCAAAACCATAGAAGCCTCAAAAAATAAAATGAAGTATTTTCTATTTCAATTTGAGGTTGATTTCTCTAACAGCTATAAATTAACCTTTAATTATTTTGAACTGTTTGAAGATATTTTCAATATTTTTCATTTCTCTTTCAGTGGATGTTGGTAAATGTATTTCCTTAGAAATGTGTTTAATTTATTTCTCTAATTATCTTTTTATTCTCTGTTGTATTGGCAATTATGCCCATGTCTCACCTCTCAATACTGTTTATGAGGGCCCTGCCTCTTAACTTAATGAATCTTGAATGAAGTTTTAACACTTATCTTAGGAATTTCAAAGAACCAATTATTGCCCTTTCTGATCCTATTTTTCTTTATTTTATTAATTTGTACTTTTATTTTTATTATCTCCTTAATTCTACTTTGCTTGGATTTGTTTTTTAACTTAACTTCTTAAATATAAGGCCTACATATATTTCACCTTTGTATTCTTTCCCGATAACCCAAAGAGCTGCCCATTTCCCTATAATTCTTTCTTTAATGAATCCCCCAAGTGGACATGTAATATTTTTATTACTCATCTCAAAGCATTTTGTAATTTGCACTATTACTTTTCTGACTCATGAGATTTTTTTTAACGTGGTTTTAAAAATGTCCAAACATAAGGAGCTCTGTAACGATCTCATATTATCAACTTTTAGCTAAAGTTATGTTCTGAGAATACGGAAATATGCTTCTCTGAAATATGTTGAAATTTGCTTTATAATCTAGAACGCCGACAATTTCAGATACTGTTTTGTGTATTCTTGGAAATGATACGTATCCTCCATTTGTTGGTGGCAGTGCTCTATGTGTCCTTAGATTGAGTTCATGTTGTACATATTTGCTTTATACTAACTCTTATCTGCCTTGACAGTTGATTTGTCAGTTTATCCTTGTTTAAGTTTGGCTCTACATATTTTAAACTATTATTAGCTAATACAAGATCAAAACTGATATATGTTACTGAACATTTAACATTTTATCAACTTGTAATAACTCTCTTATTCTCTAGTGATGTTTCATTTAAGTCTATTCTAATTTAAAAATTGCTTCATTGCCAAGTTTATTTTTTCCATTCTTTTACTTTCAACATTTTGCATCCTTATATTTTGGATATATCCCCTTTATAGATTTTGCTTTATTACTTCTTTTGTCAACCTTTGTCTCTGAACTAATAGCATCCACTTATATTGACTGAGATTATGGATATGTTTGGACTCAATTCTACTGTCTTACCTTGAGCTTTTAATTTGTCCTGCTTTTGCTGAGGAATATTCTTTCCTCTCTTTTATATTGACCAATATTCTTCCCACCCTCACCCTCATTCTTTTCATTGCCTTGAGACATATAATTCTTTGTTTCTTTCCTTTCAGTTGTTCCTCTTTAGTTATTGATTTAGTTTAGTTGACTAGAAATTTGAAAAACAATGTTTTACTCCATGTAATAAGCCAATCAATATTTTGTTCTTTTCGAGATTAATACAATGATCTTTAAACCTTTACCTATGACCATCCATCTCTAGACTTAAATGCAGTTGCATTTCAGGATTTGTTTGTCATTTGACTTTTTTACCTGAATGAAATTGCACATTTTTGTTATGATTTACACAACCAATACTCGATTAGATCTTCCTCCTGTTTCCCTCTTTATTTGCTCACTTTGTGTAGACTTTCCTAACATGAGTACATTCCTTCTTCTGGAAATGTGCAACTTAGAAGTTGCTTTAGGGTCTCTCTGTTGGTGCTGAATTCTCTTGTTTCTGTTTTCCTAAAAACATATTTTTCACTCATTGAATATTAAATTTGCAGAATATAATTCTAAGTCGCAAGTCCTCTTAGCTTTTAGAAAATATGATTCACTATCTTCTCTCTTCAAAGAGAGAAGAACTTGGAAGTAAATCTGATCTTTATTCCTTTGTTGTTGAGTTGTATTTTCTTCCTGGCTATTTTAAGATATCTTTGTCTCTACTATTTTATAGTTTCACTATGCTGTATTTAAAATGCCTCCTCCTTCTCCTTTTTTCTCCTTTTTTTGTTGTTGTTTCCTGTGCCTCTCAAATCTTCCATAATTTCTAGAAAGTGTTTCAGCTACTTTATCTTCAGTACTGTTTCTTCACCATTTTCTATATTTTCTCCAAAAGCAAATCAATAGACATATGTTAGGACTTATTTATCCTTCCTTCTTAACTTCTGTTAAGTTTTTTTTTTCTCATGTTCTCTATGCTCTGCAATCCCAATAATTTCTTTAGATATCTCTTCTTATTCCGTAAATGCTTTTTTAATTATGTTTTCCCTAGTTTTTCAGTTTAATGAATCCATTTATTAAAAGGAATTACAATAATTACGTTTTACATTTCCATAAATTCAATTTAGTTCTGTTTCAAAATACCTAGCTAATTTTCACTGTCACTTGTGCCTTTGTCATACTTCAAACTCCATCTTTTTTTGGTTTCTTTGTTTAAAGAGATTAAAGATATTTATATTTTATTTTGCATATGATAATTTTATGATGTACTGTTTATAAACTTGATTCTGCATTAAAAATTTTTTGTAATAGGTTATTTCTCTATATGTTTCATTTATTTTGTTTCTTTTTAATTCCATGTTCTTTAGGGCTTTTTCTGTGAGAACACTTAGAGTTGTGTATTTCATATCTTTTCTCCCATAGAGACCTTTTTTATTTAGTTTAATTAAACACTCTGGACACTATTTCCCAAGACCACTTTAGTTGTGAAGCTTTTAGAGCCACACAGTTGGTGTAAATGACAGTCTCCATGCCCTCTGAAGAAGTGACCATGATTAGAAATTCTCAGGGAGACAGGTTATTTTTGCTATTTTACCTCTTTCCACTGATGGACAGATTAAGAAAGCTGGGTTTATATTTTTTTCCCACTGAAGGTAAGGCCCTTAATCATCTCAGTTTTATATGAAGATAGTCTGTGGAGGTTTGTTTTTTTCTTTTAAGATTTTATTTATTTGAGAAAGGGGGGGGGGGAAGCAGGGGAAGAAGAGAGGAAGAAGCAGACTCTCCACTGAGCAGGGAGCCCAATGCAGGGTGTTGATGTGGTGGCTTGAGGTGACGGCTTGATGCAGAGGCTCTATGTGGGGACTCCACCCCAGAACCCTGATATCATGACCTCAGCCAAAGGCAGACACTTAGCCAACTGAGCCACCCAGGCACCCCAGTGTGTCTAGGTCTTCCAGAGCACTCCAGGAATGCTTGGAGGTATTTTGCACCCATCTTCAAATAAAGAAATGAATGCTGTGCAAAGAAATTTTATTTTCAATATTAAATTTACCCCTTTGATAACATTTATTATGTTCTTCAGAAGCATCATTTTTTTTTTGTTTATTAGAGAAGGGAGCCAAAAAGGAACGATATTTTTTAAAAAGGTTGGATAACATTGAACATTTTCTGAAATATTAACTGTAGAAGCCTGTTGTGTACAATAAACATTTCAGCCTTTCTCAGTAATCCTCTTCTATAGATCTACAAGTTCTACATAGAAAGCTTGTTTCTTAAAGCTATGTCTTAAGATGGAATCAGCCCAAGCATATTAGACTTTGGGAACATTTATGCCATGATAACACTGGCTATACACGAAATTCCTTCCGACCACTACCACCCACTTCTCCTCCATCTCTATGCTGTAACTTTCTCTAGAAAGATGTGATTATTACCATAATAGAATGAGCTTCAATACCCTCAAGGGAATAATCCTTTGCACATCCACATTGAGTGGTATAATTCATCTAACTAAATACTTTAGGTGACTTTTTATCTCTGAAACTTGAATCCAATATTTCTGAAATGGATAGATGATTCCAATATGCCTAGGGTCTCTGCACATATATCATAAATGGCTGTACAGAAATACAAAGTTCACCCCCCTATCTTCTTACCATCCATGCCTCTGCTCCAGTACAGAAAATAGCAAATTTCTTCAGCTCAAAAGAACACCAGAATTTAGCTGAGGTAGAATGCCTCCTATCACTCCATCAGTAACAGAAGTGCAGTATCCTGAATGAAGTAAAATTCAAGTAACTGTCAGTGGTTCATATTATCTTTCAGAGCATCTGTAAGATTATTTCAGTTGGGAAAGGAGAAGAAGCAGATACTTGTAAAGTTTCTTACAAACACTTGAAATTTTCCTCAGGGAACTTTCAACTTTGCTGTCAGTTTGACCCTTTAGAGAGAGATCATCTTCTAAAAGAACTACAGTTCTTTGCCACAGAACCCTCAGTCATACAAGTGCTGAAAAGCAGTCGGCCCTGGACTTCTCTCACCAGGTCTGAAACTCTATGATCTGCATACTAAATGATTTGATGCTAAGTGCCCCATTCTGCACATTCTCTCCTTTTAATGAATGTAAAACTGTATCTGCTCTGAGAAAAGCAAAATTGCTATTTGATTTCCTCTGTTTTTTGTTTTTTTTTTTTCAGTAACAAGAGAAAGGCATAAAAAGGAAAATGACCATTCTTTTTTCCCTTCCATGACAATAACTTCATTGGAAAACTTGTTTTTCTTTTTTTTCTTTTTTCTTTCTTTTTTTTTTTCCATTGGAAAACTTAAATGTCATAACTACTAGCAGACTGTTACCAACGTCCCATACTAACAAGGAAGACAGGGAAGAAAAAGCAAAAGTTGGGCAATTTCCATCAAATGTCTACTGATGTTTTTCTGTAATACTAAGATTTTTCCTAAATATCCAAATAAACACTTTAACTCTATTTTCTAAATGTGTGACCGCATGAGTTATGATCCTTAGATGCCTTATTATGAAATTACATCTGTTCCTATTACACAGTGCTTGCTAGAAAAGACACCAGAGTTGTGCAGCTCACTACCTGCATTCTATGACACGGTGCCATAGTATTAATTTGTGTAAGTTTCTTAGAAGTTAGCATACTGATTATAACAGTTGTATATACGCCTGCTATCTATTTTTGTGTTTGATAGTCTGTTGCTACTCAAAGTTAATAAACTATTATTTGTATTATTTTGGTTCTTCATTCTACTATTAAATTATTTGGGAATGTCTTTTAGTAATCATCAATTATCAGCATTTTATAATAATAATGATATAATAATGATATTTTTAAAAATAATAAATTCAATGACAAACTTGTAACAATTAGTATTTGTCAAGGCATTTTCACATATCCTATTCACAATGATACTGCCAAATAAGAGGTCATATTATGGCCTTTGCACAAAAGAAAAACACAGACCTCTAGATATCAGCTGATCTGTCCAAAATTACACAATTTATAAATTTTTTTTTTAATTTTTATTTATTTATGATAGTCACACAGAGAGAGGGAGAGAGAGGCAGAGACACAGGCAGAGGGAGAAGCAGGCTCCACGCAGGGAGCCCGACGTGGGATTCGATCCTGAGTCTCCAGGATCGTGCCCTGGGCCAAAGGCAGGCGCCAAACCGCTGCGCCACCCAGGGATCCCCAATTTATAAATTTTTATACATGTTACTTACAAAATTTTAGTAGAAATACCAGGTCAGAGAGCGTAAAATTACTTTCAGATTTATTTCCAAATACCAAATTAAAATATCTAATTATCTAAATACCTAGATAGCTAATTATCTAAAGTTGTTTGTTGGAAAGTAACTACAGGATTTTCCAAAGACATATTTTATCAGTTATGAATTCTAATGTTAACTTTCAAATTAACTAATTTATCCCCAAGATATGTGAAATATATCTAAGTATGATCAACAGAGACTAAGAGGGGATCCCTGGGTGGCACAGCGGTTTAGTGCCTGCCTTTGGCCCAGGGCGCGATCCTGGAGACCCGGGATCGAATCCCATGTCGGGCTCCCGGTGCATGGAGCCTGCTTCTCCCTCTGCCGTGTCTCTGCCTCTCTCTCTCTCTCTCTGTGTGACTATCATAAATAAATAAAAATTAAAAAAAAAAAAAGAGACTAAGAGTTTCAGAAAACTAAGTTTATCTGGTAGTGACTAGTTGCTTTTTCCTTTCAAGGCAAAGAAAAAAGGATTAGTCCTACAACTGGTCTGTAATGCTTGGAACTCAGAAATGTAGACAAGTGCATCCTGCTTTCATTTAGATGACAATAAGAAAGCACGAGTAAAACAGGTAACAGATATAGGTAGGCTACAATGCATACTGCATCAAATTACCAAAAAATGATTCCTGAGAGGTACAATTTGTTGCATTCATGTTTAAATACTCAAATAATTTATATAATAACATCTGAGAATGGTTAATTTCAATGTTTAAATGGATACAATCTGTATTTTCTAATGGTGCACCTTTTCTTTTCCTTAAAGTCAGAGGATTCTTTTCATGAAAACAAAAAATAGAATTAAGTTGATCTCTGTAATTGTTATGATAGAATTAGTGTAATTATAGCTATCAAATTTATACTAGAGATCTTACTTTTAAATAAACTAAAATCATGTATTTTATATATTGTCATGTCCATTCCCAGCAAGACAAACTAAAAAGGACAACTTTTTAAAATATTATCCCTATTAATGGGCTGCTTCCTCACAACCAACTATGTTCCTTTATGTCTTTAATAAGCAGAGTCAACAAAAATTTCATCTAGATGAAAATAGACTTATAGAAAAACTGGTCAACATTTACAATAGAGATATCAATTATCAATAAAATTCCCTAGACCTTTTTGGTTCATTTATAACCCAGCCTCTCAGTTCTGCTTATCTTTTAAGTAGATGGGGCTATTGAGAAGGGTCCCGCAGGCATGTATATCTGCCTATGGTCAAGCTCATCCTCCCAGTTGGCTGAGCTGCCTTCAGCTAAAAGCAAGAAAGACCACAGTTGGTTCCAGGCTCCCAGAATATTGTGAGGCAAAGAAAAGTGAATTAGGAAGGAGTTGGCATTCCAGCTCTTACAGCAGCTTCTCTGTTGTTTCATTTGAGTTTATTTTATTTCACTGATAATCATTTACCTATTCTTATTAACAAAACCCTTCTGAAGGTAAATATCAAATATAAATATAAATATTTCTCTGTATACAATTTGAAAGTCTCTGTGGAGGAGTATTGCCTGACTGACAGAAGAGGAAATATATTATCAGACCCATTCAGGGAGAATAACGTGAACAAGAGGACTATAATGGTGGATTTCCTAAAAGGTTAAATCTGAGAGCCGTTAAAAAGATTTCAAAATAAGGTACTGATTTTACTTTACTGCAAGATTTAATGAGCTTAAGCAGCTGTTTTTCTCACTGGATTAATCAGGACCTATATCCTTGCAGGCACATGGAGACATGCCAGGTTCTTTTTTTTTTTCTTTTTTTTTTTCTTTTTTTTTAATTTTTATTTATTTATGATAGTCACACACAGAGAGAGAGAGAGAGAGAGAGGCAGAGACACAGGCAGAGGGAGAAGCAGGCTCCATGCACCGGGAGCCCGACGTGGGACTCGATCCCGGGTCCCCAGGATCGTGCCCTGGGCCAAAGGCAGGCTCTAAACCGCTGCGCCACCCAGGGATCCCCACATGCCAGGTTCTTAAATGGCAGAGACCTAAGGTCCTATGAAAGGAAGATCTGGGCCAGTGTTGTTTTGTTGGGTTTTGATGGTAACAGTACAGATTTAATAAGTAAATCAATGGTTCCTCAAAAACCTATGATGAACACAAAAAGATTTTTTAGGGTTAAAGATCACCTTGAAAATCCCATCAGCATATTGCAGAATAGAGGCAAAACCTGTCTACTTCTTTCTTATTGGGATAATCAGGCTATTTTAAATGTATTCAAAATGATATAGGTAGGTAAGTGAAAGATACACAACTCAATATAGATACAGTTGAATAAAAATATGAGAGTGGAGAAGTATGGTGGTCAGTAAAAAAAATAAGAAATGTGGCTAAAATTAATAAAAAATTGTGAAAGGAAGACATAGAATTACACTAAAGCTCAGGCCTAACTTCCTGCTGACATATTATGCAGTATGGTACTTCATCTTACTTCAGGTTGTGAATTAGTCAATTATAATAAATTTCTTATATTTAAGTTGCAAACATGGCTGATCAGCAAGAGCTGGAGCTTCTTAAAAGCAACTGAAGCTATGCAATCCACTTGTTTAAACACCTTAATTTATCTCCACTTGAAAGCTAACATAATTCGCCTTTTGAGACGGGGGTTGAGAGGAGTTCAGTTTTTGATAGAGAAAATTAAGAATAAAAACTAATTCAAGTGAAAAATTAATCAAGATCTCAAATAACAAATGCATGCATTAACACATAACTCTATTTGTTTAATTTCAAAGGAGTAAGCTAATCATGTAACTAGGTAAATAAATAAGAAAAAATCTGCAATACTCATACACTATAAAAGAATTATAAGATAAATATATTTTTTAGTCAGACCACTAACTACTATTTCTATAGGGACTTTTGAAGATAAATTATTATATGTATTCAGAAACCATTAAAATTCAATAGTGAAATAATTATAAACATTAGGATATCACTAAATAATATATTACTTGTGTATGCAAATTGAAATTTATGTATAATAAATTAGACAATAAAAAGAAAATGCATAGCTTCCTAGGGAGGAACAAAAGGAAGGTCTTTATGGGTATGAAATTAACATTTCACTGGGAAATATTTTAGAAAAATAGTCCAAAGAAACAGAAATATTCACAATAAAGTGATTAGTTATGATTTCCTTAACAAACAGGTCAAGAACACAAACATTGAAAGAGTTATTCACATTGAAAGAGAAATTTCCATGTCATAAAGTAAATAAATAATTGGAGACTGTAGATTTTCTTAGAGTATAAAATTCTCGTGCTACAATTTTGTTTTCCTTTTTTTTTTTAATTTTTGAAGCATATACTCTTCATTTATCAATAGGACCATTTAACCTTAAGTTAAATGAATAATCAAGTACAATATTAAGATCCATAAATATTATAGCAGTATATTTTACTTCGTACAATAACACACTCAATAGGGAAAAGACACAGACTTCCCGTCAAAAAATAATCAACAAAAATCAGTAACTTAGATTTGGAGTTGGTATTTAGAAGAATTTCTGAATGCAGCCTGATGAAAGATAAACCAAAAATGCCAAGGATGTAATTTTTTACATGCTCCAGGAAACAGAGCAATGACCATGACTCAAAAAGTATAATAATTGTACAGTATGTTTCTTCCTGCCCAGAAGAACAGAAGTGGGTATCAATACACTCTGAATTCCTTTCATCTTGAATCTTTTCATGTAACAAGAGTGATGCCTTTGCACAAGGGCCATGTGGGATAAATGAAATATCCTATTCTTCAAATACTACAACTAAAAAAGGGGGGGGGGAGATTTCTCTTACAGCACAAGAAACCAGGTTCTAATATCTCTTTCATTTTAATTTTAGTCCAAGCATTCACATTCAGAATTTGTTGCCAATGTACCCTGATTCATTGTGCCTTTTTAGTCTCTGACTTTCAATTTCCTACCTGCCCTTTCAGAGATACATACCTATTGATTAACTTGGTGGATGTTTATTGAATGCATTTTATATGGTGAACAAAAATGGTGTAAACAAACTTGGCTCCTATATTTATTGAGTTTAAAGTCTCATCATCATGAAATCCCATTGTTTTTTAATGACACCCTTAAAGATTATTGTATTTTACTTTATTCTTATTTTATTTTATTATCTTTTGCTTCAAGTATCATCTTCTATGTCTTCCTAAAACCATCTCTTTAAAAAAAGCCTCCCTCGATAGATACTGTTTTGTTTTGAACATTTTAACTAGCCACTAATGAATATTTAGTCCACTTGTCTTTTGGTGCAATAAAATTTTAAATTAAATTTGGGTCAGAAAACCATTAAATCCTTTCCAGCTCTATTTTCCAGATCAGAACATAAAATAATTGGGAGATAAAATAAATAAGAATTTTATATTAAGTAATACTTTACATTATAATTCTCACACATGGTTCTCTTGCAGTTATATCAAAATTGAGGAGATCTCTTATAATTTCTTAGTAAATGGAGTCTGCAAATGGTCTTTCCTAATCAATCTTATAAAGTGGTCAGGATAAGAAGCTGTGACTGAGAGAGGCTCTGTAGGCAGAGTGCCTTGAGGAAAAGTCCATTTTGTAATCACAGTCTGGAACTTCGTATAGAGGCCAAGGTCAGGCCACCCCAAGTGGGTTACTTTGAAATGAAAATTCTTTTGAGCTGAAGGCAATTGAGACCCTTCAGGGTGAAGAAACTTTTGCTACTCCCTTAACTACATAGAAGAATCTAAATTGAAGATCTTTCCCAGAATAAAGGTTATTACCAGAGATAAATTTTATAAGTGACCCATCTGTGTGGCAAGACAAACATCTAATTACCAAGCATCTGCTCTTCTTATTGTCCTGTGAACTACATTCCTTCTCTTTCAAGTCCTAGACCCCTACACCCTTGGCCTTAGTTCAGGATAACAAATATATGAGTTCACCTGTCTTTAGAATTTCCATGTCTCTGGGATTCCTCATGCATACAAAATAAAATTTGATTTTCTCCTGTTAACCTATCTTATGTCAATTTGGTTCTTAGTTCAGCTAGAAGGACCTTGAAAATCAGAGGCAATTTCTCTTCTCCAACACAGGTATGGACTCCATAAACACAAAGTCATCCCACTCAGAGCCTCAGTGTGCAGGGGCTTTCCACACAATAACTATCTTTCTGGCCTAACACAAAATCAAGTAACTGCTTCAATCACTGGCATGGTTTTTGAGTATTGCATGCCAGTTAACAAGTTGGGATCACTGAAGATTTGAATCTTGTTCTACCACTTACTCTCTAGTTGGAAACAAAATGGTTTTTCTTTTCTAAGCTTCAGTTTCTTCTTCAGACAAATGGGAAAAATAATGCTATCCACCTTGGAGAGATGTTGTGAGGATTAATGGAGAAGATGCATGTAAATATCTAAGTGCAACTTCTAACTCGTAAGTAAGCCACTGGTAACGGTCAGCCCTTGCCATCGTAACTTGACTCATTTCCACTGATTTCAGCAGGAAGTTATTTGTTTGGAGACATTTTGCCTCCAGAATCCATTGGATTGGACATATTCAGATATATTTATACAACAGATACAACTGTTTTACAGTATACAAACTATCTAGCAAGTGCAAAATTCCTTCACTGCAAGAAGAGTAACACAGACTGTACTCAAATGTTGAATAATCCACACCCTCAGTCACTGATTTATCCAATATAAAGCTTATATTTAAACCATAGGGAAAAAAAATGATGTGATAGTTTAGGAGTACATACATCAATTTTAAAAATAAATTATCTTAGGTACTCATTAATAAATTAAAAAGTTGAACCTATGACAAAAATTCCTTTGAATGAGAGAAAACAAAACAAGGGTGAGGGTGGGAATCAAGTTATTTCATGCAAAAAGTCCTAAAACGTGAATGTAGACAAATAACACTAGTTCTTATTTGCTTTACAAGACCTGAAGCTACTCCTGCCTAAGTGAAACATCCAAGCAGGGCAATGGGGTTCTTTCCAGATTAATCTGGTTGAGATAGGTGATGAATCCTACCCAGGGCTCAGGAGTGCTATTAGTCTCAGAGAGGCTGACTGACACATAACTTCCTCCTCTGAGGTATCAACTCAATTTGGCATCTTTAAAGTGCTGCTTATAGAAAAGGACATCCTAACAGGGATGGTGCCTTGCACCAGTTTACCTTATTATTTTCTTTCATGTTTCTGATCATACCCAGGATGCATGAACTTCATCTTTTGTATTCCTTACTGACAGGAACAGTGTACTGGAGAGTACACTGGAGTATCATTTACTCCATTTTTGTTAGTAATTATGCAATTCTAATCAGAAACTAGATATTATATAAAAAAAGAGAATTATTTCTTTATAATTCCAAATTTAATGACAGTATTTCACTAAAACTATTTACAGTAAGCTTTCATTACTGCTCATCATATATGCAATGACCACTTCTATCACTCCCCATTATGTAAGTCACTTTTAGTCTTAATGCTCTTGGTTTGTGATTTTGTTTCTATCTTCTTCCAGCATAGCCACCATATATTCAAAATGTTTAGTCTGATTTTTTTTTTGTCCATTCTATAACTTTCTCTGTATTAAAAATGGTTCAAATGTTACAAGTTTTGCCCTTTTGTCTCTCTGGTAAGGCTTTGCAGCCATGCTTTGTTTAATTTCAGACCTATCTTTCCTCTTCCTGACCTTTTGTCACTGAAATCTCCTTTCTTCTTTTCATTGTTCTTTTACTAGCATTATTAGATCCTCCATTTACCACAGGTTATTTCTCTTTTTATTGTATTTGTTTGTACTAAAAGGCAAGCACTTACATAGGCACAGAATGTGTTAAATAGTGAATCCATTGAAAAACATTTGCAGAACAACTATTTTGAGTAATGCCTTAAATACGATTCTGAAGATAAAAACAAAACAAACCCCTTAAACATCCCTATGGCTCTGTCCTTTAATTCAAAGCACACAAAATCAAATAGAGGCCACAACTTTTAAATAAATGATTGTAAGTGGCATTAACTGTCATAAACAAGAAAAGGCTACATGTCTTAGAAAGACAATAGAGAAAGGGGAATGTGTTAGATATTATTGGAACTGACTCTTGACAAACTAATAAAAACTTAATGCATGAGTAAGAAATTACAGGAAGTAGGTAGGAGTGCAGCATTTGAGAGAAGCATGTCCAAAGGCACAGAGGTATACAAAAGCTTCACGTGTTTAGGTCTATGTATAGTTGAAGAATAGAAGAGTGGAAATGAGGGTGGCAAAGGAAAATGAGGATCAGATTATGAAAAGCCCCAGATGTGATGCTTATGAGACTTCTTCCTGGGCATTCTGGTGTGTCACTGAGGATTTTAGGCTCAAAGGATACCTGCAGTGTAAAGGTAATTATTGGGACGGTACAGAGAATGGATTAGAGGAGGTTGAAACATGATTCAGAATTAATGGGCAGTAATTACAATAATCTAGGAAAGAAATAATGAGAGTCTGGACCAAGGCAAGGAGCATAGTGATAGGAAAACAAAGGTAAAAATGGAAGTGAATTTTAAAGGAGGAGATTCAGCAAGGCTCAGTAACTAACTGGGAAGAGAAAGAGAGTGAGGAAAGCAATTCATAAAGAATCTTTGGATTTAGGGTTGGTCCCATAGGGTGGATGATGGTGGCTTTAATTTACATAAATTTAATCCATAATACTTTTGTGAGAATGCTAAATATCACTATAAAAATAACAACATTCTATAACCTCATTTATCTTACATAACGTAAATATAGTTCCAAAATGAGATGCCAAGGACATATCTCCTGTTTTCCCTTAAAATGAGATCTTATCTCACAACCCTAAGATAAATTAAAAAAAAAAAAAAAGCTTTGAAGTGTAAAGAACTCATTCAGTGTCACTTATCTCATAAGTAGCAGAGCTAGAAAATCCAATCTAGTTCTTGCTAGCCTGGCATAGTTCTTTTAATCATAGGGACTGCATACAGTTACACAAATTGTTCATTACACAGAGGCCAGAACAAGTGAGTAGATAGGAGGTGAATTCCAGTAAATGTTACACTGGCTAAGCCAGGCACACTGACCCAACTCTGCATATAAAACTTCAAAGAGGTGCCTTCCCTAATTCATAAAAAATGTCTTTCTGATAACCAAGCTGTTATCAGAGCTTCAGAGCTTCTGAGAGGGGTCAACTGTACAAGTTTGCACAAAGTTACCGAAACCGCCTATGGTCTTGAGGTGGCCCTGTTTATCCACTGTATTTTAAGAACCTTCTCTATCTAGGTACAGGTTGATCTGCTTTGGCAAATAGTAGAGGGAAACTGTCCCAAAGCTGGAAACAAGAAGAAAGGGGATAGAAGTAACTCTGAATTTACAAGTCAGAGTTTAAATGCATTGAGTTCAAATTTCCTGCACTCAATTCTAAATGGCAATTACATCTCCAAATTAGAACACATAGGCAACTAATAATAAAAACTATAGTTATTCTACTGTGACTAAAATTAATTACAATATGTATTATATTAGATACTAATATATTTTGCTTTTTGGGGGCATGAACATTCTGAAACTAGGGCAAAAATCTCTACCGAAGACATAGCACTAAAGGACATGCATATAGAATATGATTCAGATATAATAAAGAATAAAATATCTTTTCCTGACACCATATAGATTTTATTTTATATTAAGTACAAATGTATGACAAAGTCACTACATTCAGGCTGACCTGCAATATTTTCCATAACTATTTTTGGTCATGGTAAATGATGAGTTATAATCAGAAGACTGATTTCTTCTATAATGATGCAAATATTTTATTTTTACTATAAAACTATAATCTCTAATTCCATACTGAAAAAATAAATCATAATCATGTGCACCATTATGCAAAAACAATAAAGTTGTCCTTTGTTATATTATAATAAAATATGAAGCTACCAACTTTTAAGAACATACATTTTCAGGGCACTGGGGTGGCTCAGTTGCTTAAGTGTCCACTTGCAGTTCATGATCCCAAGTTTCTGAGATCAAGTCTTGAGTCAGGCCCCCTGCTCAGCAGGGATCTTGCTTCCTCCTCTGCCCCTCACCTCCACTCATACTCTCTCTTTCTTGCTCTCGCAAAAAAATAAATAAATAAAATCTTTACCAAAAGAAAAAAAAAAAAAAAAAGAATGCACATTTTCCTTTCTGTCATAACACACTTCTATGCTTCTTTGAAGTTTCATAACTATTAATTACTGATCTACCTACTTAGACATACACATGTAATAGTTAAATAATTGGATATAGAAACATATTTAGAAAGTTCACTCTAGGGGATCCCTGGGTGGCTCAGTGGTTTAGTGCCAGCCTTCGGCCCAGGGCGTGATCCTGGAGCCCTGGGATGGAGTCCCACATCGGGTTCCCTGCATGGAGCCTGCTTCTCCCTCTGCCTGTGTCTCTGCCTCTTTCTCTCTCTCTATGTGTGTCTCTCATGAATAAATAAAATCTTAAAAAAAAATAAAAAGAAAGTTCACTCTAGATGCATGTTCATTAAAATTCTTATTTTCCTCCCTAATAATGCTATTCATGCTAGAATCTTCAAAGCGGTGATCACCACTGGACATCACACTACTTCTATTAGGGACAAGAAGGATTAAGGAGACTGTTCCTTAAGAAGCCCATTTCTGCCTGAATATGTGTGGCCCTATAACTTGCTTTGGCCAACAGAATGTTAATCAGGTGTAATGTAATTGGAAACTTTAACGTGCCTTGCGTGTTTTGGTTGGCTTCCTGCACACCTACCATTTGCCATGAGATGACCACACCATGAAACGTAAGAACACATGAAGTAAATATGAATTCAAGTAATAGCCTGGTCAAGCCCAGGTACCCTATCACAGGCAGAGGAGCCACCTAGCTGGGCCCAGTCTAGATCTGTATCTAGATCTGTATACCCAGTCTAGATTTGCAGACATGTGAGCAAAGAATTGTTCCTGGTTTTAAGCTTCTGAGTTTGTTAGTATTTGTTATGCAGCATGAGTTTGGCAATAACCGACTGATACAGTAGCCATATAACCTTAAACAATATATTTAATTTCACTGGATGTCACTTTCCTCATTTGTACAAAAGAAAAATGTTTGGCACATGAGGATGATATCTAAGTTCAATGGTTGTTGTGAAAATCAAATGAGATAAAATATGTAAAATCACCAGAATAGTGCCTTAATTATCTTAATTCACATAAGCAGTTTAACAGGCAGGTTGGCCCTGGCTCTGCTCCATATTAATACTACTGTTCATTACCCCTTTGCCTTAATAAGTCTCATGACAAAAACTCAACATCATTAGGGTGGGTAAATAAAAACTTCTCTCACTTTCATGCATCGTTCTCAAATTAAAGAACTTTATATAGTGATATTTTCCTATCAACTTACACAGTTGACTTATTCTGAGATATACTGTGTTTTAAAATATTTAGAATGATTTATAAATAGTTTTAATGACATCGTATTTACTGCTTTTTACAATTATCGCTAGGAAAATCCTACACGTTAATGTCTGATATGCCTGTTATTTACTCTTAACTCTAGCATGAACATAGAATACTCAATAAAGTAAATTTAAAAGATATTTGCAATTGAAGTGACTTCTATTCAGATGCTTCAGGTAAAACTTAACAAGTTAGGAAAAATAAAGAATGAGGAGTAAGCTATCCTACAGATTTTTTTAAGTCTTAACATATACTTAATGAATGAATTCTACTTTTGTTCAAAATCTTTAAAAATGATTTTAATTTCTATAAGTATAAAAGAAAAATTTTAAACACATTAAAAAGAAAATATTTTAGTACAGAAGAATAAACACATCTTTAATAATAGTAAATTTTCTGAAGTATATAAATATTATATTTCATAAAATTCAAACTATTGGAGGATTTTTTGTTGCCTTGCTTTTATTTCCTTTTATTCACTGTTCAGATATCCCATTATAGGTATTGGTATTGCCTGTGAAAAAAAGAGAACCTATTCCTGATTCCCAAGTAAACTATGAGCAATACATTTTGCTAAACTTATAATTTTATGGTATTCATGAATGTAAATTAAACTTTTACATTAGCAACAACAACAACAAACAGTGGTTCAGAGCACTAGCTCTAGCATCAGGCAGCTCTGTTCCTTATAAGCTCTGCTCCCTTGGAAAGTTATTTAGCTGAGAACTACCTCTGTTTCCATATCTCTAAAATGGGGATAGTAATAGTCTCTTTCTTATTTGAATAATATGAGATTAAATGAATTGATTGGTGTAAAGTAATTAGAATATAGACCTGGCAACTTGAATTAGTAGATAGTATTATTACTCACATGGAATTTCACAAAGGGAACGTTATTATTTATATCTATTTATAATAGAATTCTGTTACTCCAAGTAAACATCTCTGGCTTTCAGATTCATCTACAATGACAATCCTCACAATATTTCTATTTTAATGATATGCCCATTGTGAATCCAACATTTGGTTAGACCTATGCTTGGTCTCTCACACCTAGAAGTACCTTCTAATTGTTAGAGACCCTTCTAGTCTTTTGTAATAGAGATCAAATAGTATACAGGGATGATTGGGCCTCTCTGCTATTCTTAATCCACTTTCAATTCTCTCCTTACTATTCAAGGCTCTTCCTCAACCTCATAAATTTCCTTTCAGTTTCTCAAAGGCACAGTATTTCCTCCCGTCATAGGGCTTTGCCTGATGAACTCCACAATTCCCCATCCAAACTCCTCCCTTATCACCAATATGTCACCCCAATTAGGTAAACTCCACTCTTCATGGCTCAGCTCAGGTCAATATAAGGAAGACTTGAAAGCTCTTCTCATCCCTGCCCCCATGTCGAGCACTTTCTGAAAGCATTGAAGGGCAGCAGAATTTGCCACCCCAAAATATGCCTTTTTGGCAGAAGACTTATTTTAGGCTGATTATTTTTGAGATGCTGCAGATGTAAGAGAAGCTCTGAAAAGGAAGTAGAAGTTACCCTTGTGAGGTAAACTTACATTTACAAAGGTAAACTCCATTTGTAAGGGTGTCTCCCTCTCCATCTGGGAAGAAGGATGATTAAATCTCTAGAAACTTATTCAACAGAGAAGGCAGTGACTTAAATGTACATAACAACCAGAACTCTGTTTACTGTGCTTTTTCAACAAACCTCCCAAAATTGGCCTTCCCCCTCTTCCCAATATCCTTTGTCTTTAGCTGAAGATGGTATTTAAGGTGATGGCTTGGGCCATTTTAGAGTTACCTAGTTTTCTGGGATATTCCCCATATTTATAGGACAGAGACAAGTTTTTAAACTTCTGTTTTTCTCCTGCTAATCTTTTATTTTTGGGGACGGAGTGTGTCGCAGCTAAGAACCTTTGAAAGGTAAGGAGAAAATTATTTTTCCTACTCTACAGCATTCATTACATTTTCTTTCAGCCTACATTCATTGCCTGATTACTGTTTATCTTTTCTGACAGATTATCAGGCTTGGTATCAAAATACATCTTTTTTGCTAAAATAGGTTCTCACAAATATTTATGGAATTATACACACTTATCTTTTATTTTCCACATAGCTCAGTATCTTTCACATAGCATGCATTGAATGTGTTTCTGCAAACATTAAATTAATTCCTACTATGTGCAATATTCTAGACTAGGGATAGAGCAGTGAACAAAAGACACAAAATTCCTTGCATTGATGGATTTTATATTCTAGTTGAATGAACAGCCGCTTGACAATTGTGCCTGGCTATTAAAAAAAAAAGAAGAAGAAGAAGAACTTACAATAATCAGAATAAAGCTAAGTCTTACAAAAAACAAGGAAAATACTTTTTTTCCAAATTAACAGAAAAGACAAACGTTCCTAATATTTCTGTGAAGTTTTATTAAATATTTTGGTATGGTTTTAAAAATAAATTTAAATTGCTTCTACTGTCTATTCCATATGCTGTTGTATAGGACAGAATTACACCATCACCTCAAATACTTTTGAGACTAAACCCTCCCCCCTCAAAAAAAAATAATAATGACTAGAGCAAATGAATATAACCTGAAATAGACTCAACCAGAAAAATTCATCCTGTTTCAATTAATTATTTTTAGACACTTTAACTTGCTAGTGGATAAAGATATTTTAAAAGCCTCTTTCCTTTTGCCACTAGCAAACAGGTACTTTTCATATGAAAAACCCAACTGAGCATCTAAGTATAACATCCCTTGAATGTATCCAAAAATGTATCTCTGACCTAACAATGAGTTAAATGCAAATATTTATCTTAACATGGCTTTTCCCTAGGAGCTCAAGATGCATTAAATGGATTATCAATGCATGTTTTTTTTCCCCCTTACACTACTCTTGAGCATTTAATAAAAGTAATAGCTTTTCTCTCCATTTTAAATGAGAAATGTTTATAATCACTACGTGCCCTCTTTTGGCCCTGTCTGGTGAACTGATTTTTATCCTTTGAAAAAAATGTTATCAAAAAATATTTATGGACTGTGGTCACCCAGTTTCCTAGAATTAAATAAGCATTTCTTTCATCAACTCTTTAATCACAGAGCAGCAAGTCAATCTTTGTATGATGAATTACCTATCTATCCTTCATGATTGTTTAATATTACATTTGAGTTTTTTGAATACCGACTTAGAATCACACTGTTTACCAGAATGTTATTCTTCATTTTTCACTGTTTCCCTCTTATTTCAGAGACTTTCAAGCTTCTGGAACTGAGGGAAAACTTAAAATTCATCTATCCATACATTTGTAATCAAGCTATCAAGTTTTCTTTCAAATTTTATGGCCCCTTTTTTTTTTTTTTTTTTTCAGAGAGCAATGGGGGAGAGAGGAAGAGAAAGAGAATCTTAAGCAGGCTCCACATCCAGCTCAGAGTCAAGCTCAGGGTTGAATCTCACAACCCCAAGACCTTGACCTGAGCTGAAATCAAGAGTGGAAGCCTAACCAGCTGAACCATCCAGGCGCCCCTGACAGCACTTGTTTTTTGTATGATTTATGTATTTGAGAGAGAGAGAGAGAGACAAAGAGAGAGCACAAAAGCAGAGGGAGGGGCAGAAGGAGAGGGAGATAGCAGAGTCCCCAACTGTCTGAGGAGCCCTACCACATGGGGCTTGATCCCAGGACCCCAAGATCATGATCTGAGCCAAAATCAAGAGTTGGAAGCTAAATGAATTGAGCTACTCTCATGCCTCCCTGATAGCACTTTTTAATATCAAAATAGTACTTCTTTGAGCATCTCAGCTGTTAAAAGAAGATCACCATGACTTCTTTTAATACACCTTCCCTAATCAAACTTTTTTTTAAAAAAGGATTTTATTCATTTATTCATGAAAGACACAGACAGGCAGAGACATAGGCAGAGGGAGAAGCAGGTTCCCTATAGGGAGCCCAATGTGGAACTCATACTGGGACCCCAGGATCATGCCCTGACCCGAAGGCAGACGCTCAACCACTGAGCCACCCAGGTGTCCCTATAATCACACTCTTAATGTCAACAGTACCATTAGAACTGCAATTTTGGGCAGCTCCGGTGGCTCAGCGGTTTAGCACCAACTTCAGCGCAGGGTGTGATCCTGGAGTCCCAGGATCGAGTCCCACGTCGGGCTCCCTGCATGGAGCCTGCTTCTCCCTCTGCCTGTGTCTCTGCCTCTCCCTCTTTCTGTATGTCTCATGAATAAATAAAATCTTTTAAAAAAATAATAAAGTCAGGAATTTCCATTAAAAGAAGAAAAAGAACTGCAATCTTTCTCTTAATTCCCTCCCTGTCCAAATTCCTTTCCACTTTCTTGTATGTTACTTAAAATCTTCAAGACACCTAACCATATGTTTCTACATTTTCCAGACTCAGACTAATGATAAATGTATATCTTGGAATTTTCAATGGCTAAAATGCAGGAAACAACCCAATATTTGCCTATTTATCTTTAGAGAGAAATCGAAATGGGTAATAAGAAGCCATTTAAATTTGGCCCATTTAAGATTTGAGATGTACACTGTCTTTGCCTGCTAACATTTTTCTTTTTTTGTAGGAGGAAACTTTCATCTGATGAAATTCAGGACTTGGAAATTACTTGTTTCTCTTTTATTTAACACTAGCTGAGTTCCCAGTATGTTTAAAATTGAAAAAAAAAATGTGCTTGCCATAATTTCTATTCTTGGCTATGTTCCTGAAATGCTGTAACAATGGGTCAGGCCTTTAAGTCCTTTTAACCTGAAGCAAAAAATAGTTTCTTGACATTTGTGTTATCTTGTTAATGAATTGCACTGGTTTTTGTTTTTTTTTTTTACTGGAGGAAAGAAATTGTCTAGTTTATCTTTTTTAAGATGGCCCAACTCATCTGTACTAGGGCAGGAAGTATAACTTGGATTTACATTAAGTTCCAGAAAACTGAAAATTAACAAGTGATATAATTCACCCATAGGAACTTCTTCCTACTTTAGGACTTCAAAAAGCCCACCTAAATTAAACAATCATTAAGGGTATGCTCGATATATACTGCACGAGTAGCTATAAATTTAACTTCTGTGTCTATAAGAGATGAATTGAGATTGCTTTCTGGATACTCTATTCTCACACTAACTTATGCTTTCTAGCAAGATCCTTTCACTTGGAATGGAACCTGGGAAAGAAATAGGATCGTTTCTCCCCTATGGGAAATGCTCTAGAGTTAGTCCTAAATGCCAAGGCCTCACAGCTTCTACTGCTGAAGCAAAGACTCCGGAAGAGCTTCAGACTGAGGCTTCATTCAGATTCTGACATGAAACTACTACATTTAATATTTGGAAAAAGTGAAGAATACTTTGCAGAGATGCTCCACCAATTAAAGAATTCTAATTTGGGGGAAAAATATGTAGCCCATATATGTCTGAAAGCTGCTCCTTGTGTTACAGAGGCTCTCTAACTGTAGAAGAGGAGTCCAGAAACTTGGATAAAAAAGATGACCAAGAGCAGATCCAGAGTTAGGAAAGATCCAAAATACCTATTAAACATGTCAACTTTTAGCATGGAGAGTCATCTTTATATATTTTGTAACAATTGGCACACCACAGATCTTTCTATATGTTATTAGGATAAGCAAATAAATTACAAGTATTTAAAAACCTTGCCCTTTGTGACTGAGTAATGTCTTACACCTGTTATTGTCCAATGGTAGCCACTAGGTACATGGAGCTTTTGAGCACTTGAAATGTGGCTAATGTGACTAACGAACTAAATGTTTACTTTTTAAATAACTTTATGAATTGTAACTGAAATAAAAATCTAGTATTTAATGTAGCTATTAGAAAAAGTTTAAATATGTTAGCAAAAATTGGGTATGTGATTCTCCTTTTTCAAAGGTAAATTTTGTGCAATCTAAATACAGATAAAGTATCTCTGATGAAAACTTAGCATCTAAATTGAGATGTACTATTAAAGTAAAATATATAGCACATTAGAAATACCAAGGATAAAGTATAGAATATAATATATATCATTAATAATTTTACACACTTAAGTTTTTAAATGAGAATATTTTTGACATTAGGTTAAATAAAACAAAGTGAATTATTTTCTCAGCTTTATTGGGGTATAACTGACAAAATTTAGTGTATAACATAGTAATTTGATATATACAAATATTTGAAAAGATTCCCTCCCCATCATCCATTGAGTTATATAAAACATCCATCATCTCACATATTTACCTTCTGTTTTGTTGTGGTGAGAACATCTCAGTTCTACTTTCAGCAAATTTCAATCATACAATACAGTATTATCAACTACAATCACCACTAAAATATATTATTAAAATTAATTTAGCCTATTTCTTTTTAGAAAATTTTAAATTAAGCATGCAGTTCACATTACATTACATTTCTATTATATAGAGCTGCTTTAGATAATAAATCAGTTACTATGTCAAACTCTAGGCCTCTTGATTTAAACATTTTATGCCCTTTCAAAATTATAATATCATTTCCAACCAATGAGTCATGTCACTTACACTTAAAGAAAACTGGTAGTGGCATTCTAAAAATTCTTAGAATTGATTACAAAGCATTTTAAGAAGATTATGTATATTCACATAAACATTTGAATAACCAAGTTGTTATTCGCTCATCTTTTTCTATGGCTCATTTTATCGGCCCATACAGATAAAATTCTACATGCTCTATAGTATAAATAAATCTATTTTGTAATATTCCCCATATTGCCACAGAGGAAATACTTAAACATTCAAATCCTTCTGCAATTACATTATTGGTAACACACATGCCACTCAGTCACTTGCCATAGAAACATAGAACTCTACTGATAGAGACTCCTAAAACACAAATTTTCCCAAGGAAATGTCCTCTCAGTTCACTCACTTACAAAAAGATAAAAGAATTACTCAAATATTCTTTTCGAAATACCTATTATTCTTGGGGTAATTTTCAATGGGGAAAACAAAGGGCAATAATAAAAAATAAAATATTAAAAAAGCCAGATACTCTCCCAATCTAAAAACTGTCACTTAGATTTAGTTTAGGAATTGAATTACAGGCACCTAGCTGACTGTCAGTAGAGCACTGTGACGTGATATATAAAATATATATATATATATATTTACAAAGAATTGAATTAAAGTAGAGGTACAACTCTCCAATTACAAGTTGCCGAAAGCTGACTATGAGTTATTGTACAACACAATATCTACAATCTGTTCATCTCCTACAGATGGTCCACTTTAAAAAAAGCACATAACATTATTAATTACTCCCTAATTAGGTGGGACTTAGCGTGGTACAGATATGTTTATGTTTTCTATCTTTCTTTCTCTTCTTTCTTTCTTTCTTTCTTTCTTTCTTTCTTTCTTTCTTTCTTTCTTTCTTTCTTTCTTTCTTTCTTTCTTTCTTTTTTCTTTTAGACAAGGAGAGAGAGAGAGCCAGGGAAGGGGAGGAGCAAAGGGAGAGGAAGATAATCTTAAGCAGGCTCCACACCCAGTGCAGAGGGCTCCATCTCACAACCCTGAGACCATGACCTAAGCCAAAATCAAGTCAGATGCTTAACAGACTGAGGTACCGAGATGTCTTTGTGTTCCATTTTGAATTCATATGGCTAAAAGAACACAGCCCATAATACATAAAAATGAAAAAATACAAAATACATTTAAAAGCATCTCTATGCATCATAACTTAATACTAATATACCATAAATCAAACATTTTGAAGACTTTTTTGTACTTGAAATGCCAAGTGCAAAAAAAAGAGATACATTTCAAGCTAGTAAAAGCTAGTTCAAAACCTTTAAAAATAAGTACAGCCTAAATAACCTAAAATGTAGGGGAGAATCTCACTCAGCAGAACCCTATGCAACCACAGCAAAGTCTCCTAAACTACTGAAGCAGATGAATCCAGAAAATCGCCTACTGAAACACGTTCGAAAACCACAACATCATGTTCCGTCTAGGCAGCATTCATTATATGAATGAAAGAAAAACAGTAAAACTGTAAATCTCTTCAGATCTCATCAAATGCAAACCCCTATTTTTATCTGTTCTCTTATTGGAAAGGTTACTCATCTCACATTGCTCTAAATAGTTTATAGATCTTGTACCATGAAGCAGAGGACAAAAACTAAATATGTGTAAGAGGAAAGAAATGTTATGCTTCATTTGGGAATAGCTAATTGACATTTCCAGTAATACTTGCCTTTAATTTTATCATAATGCATTGTGCCCACATCATTAATTATAGTAATTAAAACCATGTGCAGGTGATTTTCTATTGATCTACTTTACCTAAGTATACACAACGATATTTTGCCCCCCCCATCCATAATCTCAAGTATGATCTACTAGCTCTTAAAGAAAGGAGGCACCTGGCTGACTCAGTCGGTGAAGCTTTCAGTTTTTTATTTTGGCTCAGGTCATGACATCAGGGTCTTGAGATGGAGTGCAAGTCAGGCTCCGTTGGGCTCCACACTCAGTGGGGGATTTTGGGATTCTTTCTTCCTCTGCCCTTCCCCCTAGTCATGTTTTTTCTCTCTCTCTCTCTCATAAATAAATACATCTTTAAAGAGAGGATTAGATTAAGATTAACTTCAGAGAAAAATCCTAGTCACATTAAGGTATAAGATCCAATAGGAGAAATTATGTCACATGTTAATAATCATCTTAAATTCTCCCCTTCTCTGCCAATACTAAACTGCAGTTTTCCTGAAGGTAGTTTTAGCCCTTGCAGGCTACTGTAGTTTATTCCATACAGAAGGGAGTCAATAGCTACTTAATCAAATTACTTTTCTTTATAAGATACATACAAATGGTTTGCCCGCATCTCTATTACAAAGACTTGGAAGGCAGGCACTACCAATTTGAATGCCAGAATGCTATTATTCCCTCTGGGTTCCCCCAAGACAGATCCCAATAGTAGATCCAAGCCCAGGCATAAGAAGCAATGGTGAAGAAGTGGGGAAATGATTCACAGAAGCAAAGGCAGTCAGTAAAGAGTAGATTATTAGGGTACTGCTGAGACTGACGTGGCCTTTCTTCCTTGGGGGAAAACTCAGGAAAAGGTGGAAAACACACTTCATAGACATATACCATCTGGAACATGAGAGCCTATTTACATACCAACTCCCCCATAATCATTGCTTGAAGGTTGACCCATAGGGTGTTAATTCCCTGTCGTTTCCACTCTACCTATTCCAGAAAAAACCTTTAGGCACAGAAATGGTATGGCAGTTGTACAATATCCTGAGGACCCCAAAATTCAGTGCCTGAGGGATATGGATGGAGCACTGACACTGTCTGCCATATCCACTTTATCTTTCTTTTTTTCACTTTTCCTGTGCAATATTCTAAAAAATACCTACTTCATCAAACTTCCTTATCCAAAAAACCTTTAATTATTATCTCTCTCTTTGGTTTTACCAAATCTAAAATTTCTCATCTGATTTTTCCTTTTGGTTTTTGGTTATGATTTCTCTGTGGCAAAACAGAACAAAACCAAGAACCAAACCAAACCAAAAAGCTAGCCACAAAAAAAATAAATAATTGTGGATTTGAGATGCATAGCTTGTTGAATTAAAGATGAATCAGTTGAAACATAGGAAAGATTTTTGAATGTGTTAAGTTTTTCTCTTTGGTACTAGTACCATAGGAGGTGTTTAATGCTTACTGAAAGTATAAGAATCCTACTGTTTTGAAAATATTTAAAGTCCCATCTCAATTCTTACAAAATTTGTATTTCTAGCTAGTGTTTGTTTAGCAATGTTACACTTGAAACATCTTTCATTAAATAAATATACTATTTCATCACCTCTGATTATAGAAATTAAAACATTTTATTTAATCATTACTTTAACAAATAAAATAACATGATTCCTACTTATGATATGCCACAGTTCTGTCCATAAACCTAATGTGTCTTGCACATTATACCTGAAAATTTCATCTAAAATTTAGCTCTTTCTCTTCTCTGTACTATGTAATATACCAGGTTTCTTAAGAGATGAATAAAAGTTTATGTTAATTTCTAAGGCCAAATTTAGTGGATTTTGATATATGGTTACCATTAAGTTTGTATATGACCTCTTTTGCATGTGGCAGTCTAAATTAAGTTGATGGTCATTTAAGTTTGAGCCCATTCTTTACTCCTTTAAGTATATGTTATTATATTTTATATCCTTTTTGTGTGTGTGTGTGTGTGTGTGTTTTAAGATTTTATTTATTCATTCATGAGAGATACAGAGAGAGACAGAGGGAGAGACATAGGCAGAAGTAGAAGCAGGCTCCATTCAGGGAGCCGATGCAGGACTCGATCCCGGGTCTCCAGGATCACACCCTGGGCTGAAGGCGGCGCTAAACAGCCGAGCCACCTGAGCTGTCCTGTGTGTGAATTTTTTGACTGATTGTTGACAGGGATATTTATTTTTACTGCTTTTCTATGGCTAAATTTAGAAACATGTTCTATTACCATTATTTATAAAGAAGAACAGCTTGCCTTCCTAAACACAGGTCTCGAGGCAACAGCACACCAGATATCTCTGCAGCCTAGTATTGTAGAAAAATTCATGGTCCAGAGAAATCTAATTAGCGACAGCCTTTCCACCTGTGTTCCCTGGTCCTGTCTGACCTGCATCAGTTTACTTCTTCTTTCTAGAGCCATGGGTTACGGTGGATTGTCATGAATTGATCTAGTTAATAGATCAACCAGCTAACCCTCTTATCCTAAAAGGTAACTAACAGTAGTAATGCACTTAACCATCTGTTGACTCAAAAAATTACATAATTCATTATTGAGAAAAAGAACTGATGTTTTGTGACCTTCATTTTTAAATGTTTTTGATAATAAACATAATTCATGATCATTTTGAAAAAGAAGCAGCAAAAGTTTATGAAGCAAAATTCCACCTTTAGGGACAACATGTTCATACATGTTTCTAGCCATTTTGGTATGCCTTTTCATAAAACAGAATAAGACTACCCGCTATGCTATTAAATGACCTCTTTTTCTCTCTCACATACATACCACCAACACTCTTCCATGGCAAGAAATACAGCTCAAATCACTTTAATGACTACATATTATTTTATAGTATGGATACACAATTCATTTAATTCTCACTTTCAATCTTTATATTGCATGCAATATTATAGATTTTCATATGTACACCTGTTAGCAAATACTTTTGATTAACTCAAAAATATATGTAATTTACTGTGTGCCAGGCACTGTTCCAAAAGCCTTAGCATTAACATGTTTAATCCCCCTAACAGATCTATACAGTAGCTAATATTCATGCTTCAATTTTACAGATGAGGAAACTGAGGTATAGAGAGGGTAAGCACGTAACTTACTGTCACAGTGGCAGTAGCAGAAAATCTTGGTATGTAACCCAGGCAGCCTAGCTCTAGGATTTGTGTTCTTAACTACTGTAGTAAGTCATTTTATTGTATTTATCTCTCAATATAATATGATTAGTGATTATTTTATTCTAAGTCTTATGCCTCAGTTTTAGTTATTATGTTAAATTCCTTTACTTTTATGTCCACTGTCAATTTTCCTAGCAGAAAATTTGAAGCCATTTACTCTTTCCAGCAATCTGTGACTAGAATAACATCAGATATTACCAAACTTTTAACTTTTGTCATTTTTTTAAAAAAAGATTTTATTTATTTATTCATGAGAGATACACAGAGAGAGGTAGAGACACAGGCAGAGGGAGAAGCAGGCTCTCTGCAGGGAGCCTGATGCGGGACTCGATCTCAGGACCCTGGGATCACACACAGAGCCGAAGGCAAATGCTAAACCACTGAGCCACGCAGGGACCAAGCCATCCAGGTGTCCTTAATTTTTGTCTTAATGACAGGTAACAAAAGCTATATCATACCATTTTAATTTTTATTTGCTTATTAATGAAGTTATTCTTTGATCCATCTGTTCGTCACTTTTAAAAAAAGATTTTATACATTTCTTTGAGAGAGATAGAGACAGAGCATGAGCAGGGGAGAGAAGGTGAAGCAGGCTCCCCACTGAGCAGGGAGCCGAACATGGGACTCAATCCCAGGATCCCAGGATCATGACCTGAGCTGAAGGCAGATGCTAACAGACTGAGCCACCCAGGTGCCCCTATAGTCACTTTAGATGGATGCTCTACTGAAGTAAACAGGCACCTATAGTTTAGTTTTGCC
This sequence comes from Canis lupus dingo, assembly GCF_003254725.2. Taxonomy (NCBI): domain Eukaryota; kingdom Metazoa; phylum Chordata; class Mammalia; order Carnivora; family Canidae; genus Canis; species Canis lupus. The sequence goes on along the minus strand of NC_064245.1, from coordinate 23,360,105 downwards.
TCCACTTAAAAGATTTCTGACAATCTTCTGTATATATTAACTTCTCAAATTTGTATATTCTTACACTATAGGCCAGCCATTTATCTGATATTAATAAGGCTTACTCTGGATATGACAAAAATAATTTTACTAAAATAATAGTATGCCATTATCTAGCTTTATAAATGATAGTGAGCCACAAATGTGTTTACAGGGCAGTCTTTCCATACATCCTTTAAAATTTCAAACAGGGATGCCTGGTTGGCTCAGTGGTTTAGCACTGCCTTCAGCCTAGGGCCTGATCCTGGAGACCGAGGATCGAGTCCCACATAAGGCTCCCTGCATGGAGCCTGCTTCTCCCTCTGCCTGTGTCTCTGCTTCTCTGTATCATGAATAAATAAAATCTTAAAAAAAAAAAAAAAACTCAGGTAGTCACATTAAAAAGAGAAAATACACCTGAACATTTTTCCAAAAGAAGACATACAAGTGGCCAATACACACGTGAAAAAAATGTTCAACATCACTAACCATCAGGAAAGTGCAAATAAAAGCCACAGTGAGATAGGTCCTCACACCAGTCATAATGGCTGGTATCAAAAAGATAAAAAAAAATAAGTATTGGTGAGGATGTAGAAAAAAAGGAACCCTCCTGCACTATTGGTGGGAATGTAAATTGCTACAACCGCTGTGGAAAACAGTATGGAGGTCCTTCAAAATTAAAAATAGTATTACCAAATGATTCAAAAATTCCACCACTAGGCATCTACCCAAAGAAACAAAAATACTAATTGGAAAAGATATGTGCACCTCTCTGTTTAATGCAGCATAATTTACAGTGGCCAAGATTCAAGTGCAATTCAAGTGCCCATTGATAGATGAATAAAGAAGATATGGTGTATATATTTATAATAGAATATTACTCAGCCATGAAAAAGAATGGGATCTTGCTATTTGTGATAACTTGGATGGATTCATAGAGTATTGTGCTAAGTGAAGTAGGTCAGACAGAGACAGTTAAATACCATATGATTTCACTTATATGTGGAATCTAAAAAACAAAAAAATAATGCAGGAACAGACCCATAAATACAGAGAACAAGCTGCTGGTTGCCAGGGGAAGGGGGCTGGAGATTGGGCAAAATAGGTGAAGGCGAGTGGAAGGTACAAGCTTCTAGTTATGGAATTAATAAGTCACAGGAATGAAAGATACAGCACGGGGCATGTGGTCAGTGGTACAGTAATACTGTTATAATAAGACAGACAGACAGTGGCTACACTTGTGGTGAGCAATGCGTAATGTATAGAATTGTCAAATCACTAAGTTGTACATCTGAAACTAATGTAACATTGTGTGTCAGCTATACTTCAATTTAAAAAAAGGAGGAAAGACCAGTAAAATTGTGATAAAACAATTTAACTATCATTTAAACATATAATCAATATAAAAATTAATGAGATATTTTATGGGGTTTTTTATACTATCTTTGAAATCCACTACAGTTTCACATTCAAAGCACATATCAATTAGGACTAGCCGTATTTCAAATAACCAATAATCATGTGTGACCAAACAATACTATACTGGACAGCACAGCAACAGCCTTTTTCATCTAAAGCATCCCTTCCTTTTTAATCTTTAAACCAGCTCTTCAGGGCATTAAAAAGTTATTCATAGGTCAGCAAGGACAGGTGGTTCTGGGAAACTGTATACTCTTCCTAGTGTCATTTGAACATTTTGTATCTATTTGACTCTTCTCAAGATTGAGACAGTAAATTTGCAGCATCATTTTGTTTTGAAATCTTATCTGACCCAAAAATCTGTCTATAATCTTTGGTATTATTTTAAGACCTTTTGTTGACAAACACTATGTTCTGGCCCTACGTATATTGCCAATCAGCTGCATGAACTTGAGCAACCCAAGTTGCTGCTTTTCATCTCTGTTGAAAATATACAGTGCAGAAAATCAATGAACTAGGCTTTCAGTTCTAAAACTGTCAAGGATGCGTATATTTACCTTGTATATTTATTTTTCACTATTTCCTACATCCAATAATTGGCTAGTAAACAATCAACAATATACAGGTTTAGGCAGTTGTGTTAATCAGAGAGTGTTGTTAAAATAAATACTAATTTTACCAGTCATCTTCACTATTTTCTTCTGGTAAAAATCTTTACTTCCCTGCAAAACTTTCTAATTCTGGGAATGTGCATAATAAATACTTGTGTAAATAAAGACCTTGTAGGGACGCCTGGGTGGCTAAGCAATTGAGTGTCTGCCATCAGCTCAGGACGTGATCCTGGAATCGGGGATCCCTGCATCAGGCTCCTTGCATGGAGCCTGCTTCTCTCTCTGCCTGGGTCTCTGCCTATCTCTCCGTGTCTCACATAAATAAATAAATAAATAAATAAATAAATAAATAAATAAATAAAATCTTAAAAAAGGTAAAATGAACACTTTGTAGATTAACCACTGTGACTAATAGAGGACTAAATAAAATAATGTCAAGTAGAACAAAGTGGGTGCATAATAAAAGCAAAACCTCCATTTGTCTTCCATCTGGCCTCACTGGGCAGATGGGACAGACACTAATCTTTGAATAGAAACAGTGCACAAAGGGGGTTTCTAGGTGTCTCACTTGATTAAGTGTCAGACTCTTGATTTCAGCTCTCGTCATGATTTCAGGATCTTGAGATGTAAGCACCACATAGAACTGTCTCTCTCTCCCTGTTTCCAACCTCTGCTCTTTGTGTACATGTGTTCCCTCTCTCTCTCAATCTCCAAAAAAAAAAAAAAAAAGTGCACACTGGTACTGGGGATCAAGCCATTTTGGGGTCACTTCCCTTGTCCTTGGCATACTGACAATGCTTGGAGACTTAAGGAGGTTAGGAAGTAGGTCTCTAACTTCCAGTGACTCAGCTAAAATTAATTTTTAAATGTTCAGCTAATCAACGACAGTTAAATAACTACCATACAGAAAGACATTTTAAAAAGTAAAATTAATTTTATATTTTCTTAGGCTTATATGTGTTACAGTTCCCCAAATGTGTATGACTGAAATACATTCAAGATCTACATTAGTAAAAAAAAAAAAAAAAAAAAAAAAAACCTACATTAGTATAGAATTCCATTTTATATCTTTTATAATTTTATATCTTAACAATTTTCTTCACTCCTTTATGAGAATTTTTATATCACTGCACTACCTCTAGGTTCATGTTTGCCTCATATTTTTAAGCACCTCATTAAAAAGCACCTATCAAATTCTGTTAAAAATGATACTCTGAATATATAGATCCCTGTATGCAAAAAAAAGCTTCCAAATATGAGCAGATGGCCCATTTATCACTGGCAATATTAAACAGTATTTTAGTGCTATGAAATTATATAGACTTTAAAGGATAATTTTTAACAAAGTTACAGAAGTGTTGGAAAGTATAATTTCACATCAACATTTAGAAAAAGGAACAAACTCGGGAGAAAACTGTCAGCCAGTTCACCACCTCTATTAAGTCTTTTAAACGAATTGATAAACATGTTTTTAAACACATTGTTCTCTAAATTAGTTTTTAATTCAGATGAATTCACTCTATGCATGTTTTAACAATCTTAACCAATCACATAAAAAGCCACATGAAAATAATATTATTCCCAGAATTCAGGATGCCAAAGCAAGAATGGTGATTCCAGGAGAGAATGGCTGAGGTTACTTAAATGGGAGAGATGATCCTGTAACAGTGTATAGTTTCCTACAGCTGCTGTAACAAATTACCACAAATTAAGACAACATAAATTTATTATCTTACAGTCTAAAACACAGAAAAATGCATGGGTCTCATGGACTAAAATCAAGGGGTCAGCAGGACTAGGTCCTTTCTGAAGCTTATGGGGGGAAATCTGTTATCTTGCCTTTTCCAGCTGCCAGAGGCTGCTCGTAGTTCTTGACTCATGCTGCCCCTTCCATCTTCAAAGCTAGCAAAGGCCAACTGAATCTTCTGACAATCAACACTTTGACTCTGCCTCCATCATTACCTGTTCTTCTCTGGATTTCCTGTCTCCTTCATTGTCTTTAAAGACCTTTGTGATTCTCTTGGTTCTACCAGATAATCCAGGATAATCTCATCTCAAAATCCTTAATTTAATCACACCTGTCATATTTTTTTTTGTCATAGATTCAAGGGATTAGTAAGTACCTGGACCTCTTGGAGTGACCATTTTCTGCCTACCGTATCAGATAGATACAGTGATGTCATTTCCTCCCCCTTACAAACTTAGATCTAACTAAGCATAATGATCATTTTTTTCTAATGTTCATTATATTAATCATTCAGGAACTGATTCTTCAAATATCATTTGTTTTCCAAATATCTTTGGCTTTTCAGGCTTTGAGAGAACAATATTTCTGTTTCCATTTTATTTGTAGCCTCTACCCACTCTACCCCAGGTTCTTATCTTTCTGTGGAAAAAAAAAAAAAAAAAAAAGGAAGTATAGAGTCAATAGGAACACTGGCAGAGTGTTGGCCCGTTTCTCTCCAGAACTGCTGAATCAGTGGTAGTAGTCATGAGCAAGTAGGACGCACGTAGAAAACACACGCTAACCACAAGAATCCTCCACACAGACAAACAACATTCTGCACAAGCAATGACTAGCTCTAGTATACCCTGGAACCTTATAATTTGGGAGTTTAGAAGACAATTCCAGTGAATATGTTACCAATGGAGATTGCATTCTGAAAATACATCCAATCCTCTTCAACTATTTAATACACCTTCTATTCTGAGACCCTAAGTGGGGCAGTCTTCTCTGTTATATGTAAGCCATAAAATGACAGAAAAGTGTCATTCATTATTAGGAATATCTACAACAAAGTGATGCGATCAGGTGATAGAGAAGTCACTCGGAAAGAGCAAAAAGTTCCCTTTTAAAGTTGCTTTCTGGGATCCCTGGGTGACGCAGCGGTTTGGCGCCTGCCTTTGGCCCAGGGCGTGATCCTGGAGACCAGGGATCAAGTCTCACGTCGGGCTCCCAGTGCATGGAGCCTGCTTCTCCCTCTGCCTGTCTCTGCCTCTCTCTCTCTCTCTCTCTCTCTCTGTGTGACTATCATAAATAAATAAAAATTAAAAAAAATAAAGTTGCTTTCCCATATTGTGCTGTAATATATTGAAGAACATAAATGGTGGTAGTTTTTGGTCATTTGAGGTTATATATGATTTTTAGAAGAAGTAAAACATTTCTCATTATCAAGCCTAGTAAACTAGTTAAAAATTAAGCTGACTAAATGGTTTTGGGAAAGAAGCTAACTCTGGCATTCAAAAGATGGCACTCGTTTTTATCCTGTCATGTCAAAGTCAGCTCCCAAAAGAGTTTAAGGTATTTGAACAATCACGTTACAATTTGGAAAAAAGGAACAAATCTGCCTGGGCAATTACTTAGAGGGAGAACACAATGTAGATATGGGATTTGCGTTTGTTCATTAAAAGATGCCATTTTAATGTTACTGCTGCTCTGCCCCATACAAATTAACATTTATGTTTCATGTTTTGTGGTTTCAGTCTAAGATAACTTAAATATGAAGGACAAAAAGTTTTTAAATCAACTGTTTGGTTAAATTATCATCAGGCCTATCTGCTTCTATAACAGTATCATAAAATGTACAGAGCAATTATTCTCAGCACAGCAAGTTTTTGGATAAATGTCCTCTCTACTTTCCAACTTTTGCCCAAAATTTGATCAGATAAGCTTTTAATTAGATAAATGATTTATTACTACACATTGCCATTATTAAATGTAAAAGTATAAATTACATTTCTAAAATATGCAATTTTATTTCTAAAATAAATAACAAAATCAATACTTAATTCCAATATCATGGCTCTCTACTTATATGGTTCACGCATACCGGGATTGTAGTTTTAAACACGTTGAAAATCCTCTGAAAACTTGGAAATCTGAAAAATAAAATTGTTAGTTGATGGTTAAATTGTAAAATCCTAACAGAAAAGATTGACTTTTCAGGACAGTTAGTATTGACTTGGAACTAAGGGAATTTATTGCTGTATTCAGAGAAAGAATATGTCAGTCAGACATGGTTTGGTAGATAAACAAGATGAAAGGAAAGAGGTTGTTCAATAGTTTGAACATACCAACTGGAGAGGTGGAGGCTAATCTTGCATTGCCTATCTAAGCACTAACCATTGACTCAGAAAACGGGCACTGTAGCACAGACTATGAAACAAGTGTGTCCCTGCTGTGGTCAGACCATTTTAGCCTCCAACCATTAAACATTCAAGTTGTTCAATTAACTTCTCTCTTTTAATTCCATGAGCAACAAAGAGTGAATAAAAGTTTCATGTGTCTTTTTGTATCTTCAGTGATTATAATTACAATTATGGAATCTAAAATTAATATCCTGATAAAGCATACTTCTAAATTATACATCCCTGAGAGTTCACACTGAGATGAAACTATTCTCAGTGCCCTGATCAGCTCATGCTTCTAGAACTGAAAGACTAAACTATTACTGTCATCTAACCCTGAATGACTAGTAAGTGGGAGCAACTCAAGGCCAATAGATCAGGGGAGTTGAAGATTCATAAGAGAGTAATTCGTGTAAGGGGAAAAATGAAACAAGATGAATAGAAAAATAAAAGAAGGGAAGAGGAGGGTGAGTAGAGGGAAAAAGAAGAGATTTTATGAGGTCAAAGAACAGGTGTTGTAGGGTTAACGGTATAATGCAAAATCTAATTGCTTTCCAACAGTTGGGACCTTACAGAAATATGTGAGAAAATATAGGAACAACTGTTTGTACAACCTTCCCTGAATTCAATTAATTCAGTCAGAACCCAGCTAATTTACTTAAAGACTGAAGTTTGACAAATTAAAGGCCAAGGTGTTTGAAGCCTGGGAATAAATTCACTGCCCTAGAAACATCTCAATATAAAGTAAGTAGATTAATTGAATGCCCTTTATCAGTCATTTCCTATTAGATTAGTAAGAAAGGAATAAGTAATGCCATCACTCGCATAGGTTATAACCTCCAGAATGGTAATTATCTAAATAAGAACCTTAGTAAACACTGGCAGGAAAAGAGATCTACATAAATTTCAAGGCAGAGCTTAGTACAGATCTAAGAAATCTAATTACAGATTGGCATGGCAAAAAGTGGTCCTTTAGGACATAACATATTTATTGCATTGTATTATAATCATGTGGCATATCTAAATCATGGGAAGATACAGTAAATATAGAATGTGATTTCTTTTCCAATAACTCAATCTAATACTTAATCATTGTACAGAATAGCAAAAGAAAAATTACTTGGGGTGTGGCTTATAAGCAAGATTCTTCTAGGAATATTTTTTTTTTCCTAACATGTTCCAGGCACCACATTAACATAGTAAGTATCTGCTAATATTCTGGAAAGGTGCCGGCAATGAGTAGCTCAAAAGCATATATCTCACATCTCAGTATAGCTTTGGTTCACCTTCCTGAATCAATTCCATAAAACAAGTACAAAAGATAGACAATTGATGGTTTTGCTTAACCTGTTTAAAAGAAAATCTCATTAGTTTGGATTTGGTTCAGGTGTGAACCAAGATGAACTTCAGTCAAAGCAAAAGCTTTCTGGTGATAACACCATCTGGGATAAGGTCATCACTTCACACACACACACACACACATACACACTCTTTAAGCTTCTAAAGCAGGATGAAGCCTCTGTACAATGTTTTTCTGCCTTGTGAACCTGACTATTCTGTAAAAAGCTAGGAATAACTATAACTACCAATATCTTTATAAATAGAAGAGGCACTTACCTATCCAAGGTAGCTAAAGTGCACTCTATTTTCAGGGGAGTAAAGTGACTTATAGGTATTCTGAACACTGATTCCATTAACTACTTCCTAATATATTCAAGGTCTCATTATTTAAGCTTTTAATAGATCTGATGCTATGAATCTCATATTTTTTGAAACCCTGCAAAATTACTTATTTTAGTTTTAAAAACAGTATTTGAAATTTGATTTTTTTTCTAACAGTACTCCCTGTCATAGTATAAAAATATTAATAAGACATTTTTCTGGGAATTTGTCTATCAAGTATATCCTATGTGCAAAGTCCTTTTGTAAGCACTATGAAGCATGCTAAGGTGCTGAATGATCTCCACTCCTTATACTTATTTCCTGTTTTAAAACAAGGTAAAGTATGAGTAATGAAATAATCAATGTAAAAATGCTTTATATTTTATAAAAACCTCTAAAAAAGTAACTGGTATTTATTGTTAAATATGGATCTATAGAGATACATAAATGAATAGATATAAGATCTTAATCAGAAGATATAGTGTTCTTAATACAGCCATTCTTAATACATGTATAATATAGTTCATTCAAGATGATCTATAAATTTAATGCAATTTTAATCAAAGTTTTATCTATACGTTTTTCTGAAGTAATTGACAAGTTAATTGCAAAATTTATATAAAAATATAAAATACCAGTAGAATACATTTAGAACTATATTACCTAAAATTCAAGCTTTACTATAAAGTGATATTAATCAAGACACCCTGGTGTTGGTGTAAAGACAGAGAAACAGATTAAAGACAGAGTAGATAAAATCAATGCGATCAAGATATACCAAGACATTACAATGGAGAAAGCAGTCTTCCCAACAAATGGAATAACTGAATTATCCATGGGGAAAAAAAGCCTCAATTTGTACCTAATGATACATGCAAAAATTAATTTAAGAAGGATAATAAACTCAAATGTAAAAACTAAAAATGTAAAATTTCTAGAGGAAAAACTAAGATAATATATTTGTGACATCGGGCTAGGTAGAAATATTTTAGGACATCAAAAGCACTCTAAGCTATCACTAAAATTCATGTCATTAAAATTAGAAAGTACTACCTAAAAGACATCATTTATCAAGTCACGGATTAGGAAATACATTTGCAATATACATATGGCAAAACACACATATCCAGAATATATACAGAACCCCTACTAATCAACCTTACAACACCCAAACAACAACAAAAAAGAAATACTTGTGAAGGATTAGACACTTCACAAAAGAGATTATGGTCAATAAACTCCACAATAGTGCCCTCAATATCCTTAGTCGTTAGAAAACACAAGTTAAAAACACAGTGAAATACTATTTTGTGTCAACTAGAATAGCTACAATCAAAAGACTAATAGTGACAGATTTGGGGTAAGGATATGGAACTAGACCTTTCATACATAGCTGCTGGGAGAACAAAACTATACAATCACTTTGGAGATCTGCTGAGTAGTTTTCAAGTTAATATGTATCTACCTATGACTCAGCAATTCTGTTCCTAGAATTTTACCCAAGAGAAATAAAATTATGCCAATTCAGAAAATAAAAGATCTTTTAAGATTTTTTTCAGATTATCTTTATTCATTATAAAAGCTAAAAACTGGAAACAACCCAATTTTCCACCAACTACAGAACAGATAACCAATTGTGCTATATTTACATGAAATACTATTCAGGAATAAAAAGAAACGCACTCATGGTATGTCAAGGATAAATACCAAATTCATTATGATAAATGAATGATGCCAGACTAAAATACACACATACACACTGTATCATAACAATGGTATAAAGTCCAAAAATAGACAAAATTATTCTGCAATGATAGACAAAATTAATCTGCAATGATAGAAATAAAAAACACAGATTTTGGAGAGAAGAGGGATAAGGATGAAATTCAACTGGAAACAACATAGAAGAATATTCTAGGATTGTGGAACTGTTCTATATCCTATTTTAGATAATAATTAGATGGGTCCACACAATTTTGAACTACATAAACACTTAAGATTGTGTCATTTGTTTACTTCTCAATAATGCCTCTAAAAATTTATAGTACTGTTTTATCACTGCAGATATATCAACTATTTTCATAACCCAAAAGTAGCAACATTGACCATTTCCACATATAATAACCTAAACTGAAAGTCATAGGAGATCTCCAGGTGGCCCAGCAGTTTAGCACCCGCCTTCGGCCCAGGGCATAATCCTGGAGTCCTGGGATTGAGTCCCACATCAGGCTCCCTGCATGGAGCCTGCTTCTCCCTCTGCCTGTGTCTCTGCCTCTCTCTCTGTCTCTGTCTCTCTCTCTTATAAATAAATAAAATAAAATATTAGTATTAAAAAAAAAAAGAAAGTCATACTCTGGTTACACAAGTATTGTCTGTATACTGTCTTGCAGCTGCAATCTGAGTAACAGTATCCGATAAAGACAACCTTATGAAGATACTTAACAAATGAACTTCATGCAGAACACATATAAACCAACTTCCCAAATGAGCAGTGATGCCAAAGGAACCTAGTTTTAATTATAAATATGTATTAATAGGTCTCCTGAAGTGGTTTCCACTTCCAATTTTTGGATTGTCAGCTTTAAAAGCACATAACGATACCTTTTTACTTTACTATACACTTTGTTATTACCCTAACAAAAGAAATAACAGTATTTAGGTTCCTGGAGTGCAGCCAAAGTATCCGTCAATTCATTTTGCTTTAATTTCCTTTGGCAGGAGTCAAGGAACTACTGAATCATCTGAAAAAGCTCTAAATTGTTTAATTTTATCTTCCTCATACTCAGCATATTCCTATCATTTCTTGAATCAAAAAATAAAAACAAAAAACAAAAACGATTGGTGCAGTCTACATTGCCTAATTTTGTCCAATTAAATGTTATGCAGTGATGGTTTACATTCCTCATATTGCCAAATGACCTAAATATTTTTTCTATAATGCAGTTACATATGAAAATGCTTACCATTACATTGGACATACCAACGTAAATGAGCCCAAGAATTCACAGTTAAAGTTTGTATGCTCCAATTGCTTGGGCTTAGATTCTAGGCTTAGCTCATAGTAATTGCCTTCACAAACAATTAATCCTGGAGGAGTTCTTCATGACTCTTATCCCAAAGTCAATTGACTTAATTTATAACGTATTCCCAATTAAAGTTAAATCAGCACCCTGCAATTTCCAACCCTAGATTGGTTTACTATGCAGTTGTTATCAGTAATAACATTTTAAATATTTTAAGGTACTTTTAAATTATGAGGAATACAAAGCAAAATAAATAACCTCTTTGGAAGTAATAAAGAAATGCTACTTCAAATTTATGCCACCTTTCTAAGAATATACAGAAATTATTTTTATCAATAATTCTGCCTATATTTTTTTCTTATTTTTAAATTTGACTTTCAAATACATTCTATTTTGAAAGCAATTACCATATGAATTTTATCACTAACTAAAGATATCATTTAATTTAGATATTCATTCTTTTAACTTATTTAAATACTGTCCTTTACAATAAAGTATTATATTATTATATATTATATTATATACATAATAAAGTATTAAAGTATTATAAACTTACATATTATATATATGTATTTATAGTTATGGGGAGGAGGGATAAATCCCAATAACAAAATTGCTTTTTGGTGTTAGAATCCAAACTCATTCTTCCACTAAGGGGTATTATCAAGGAACTACTTATTCAAAATAAGTTATGAAAAAAATAAAAAATAAAAAAACAAAAATAAGTTATGATTCATATATAATTTTGAAGTTGAGCTTTTTTAGAAACAAAATAGAGTATGTTTCTCTAACATCAATTCTATAATACTATCTAAAATATTTTAAATACTATCACTGCTACTCTATTTAAGGAAATTTGTATTAATTTCATTTTTGTGGACTGGCATTGGGCCCAGAAGAAGATAAAATTTGGGTTGTAGGAACATAGAAGGAGAGAAGATGACTGATTCTTGTAGAGGTGGTAATTTTCTCAGCAGAGTGAGAGAATGATTTCTTAAGTCTCTACATTCTCATGAACAAATAAGAATTTTCTAAGCTAGCCACTCTAGGTCTCAACTTAGGGTTGAAAAGAGCAGATAAAATCACAGCCAAAAAATAAATTAATTAATTTAATTAAATAAAATCACAGACATGTGAAGATATCAGATATGAATATGCCCATGTTAACATATAAGAGCGGTCCAGCATCCACCACTGATTAAGTTATCACAGTACAGGAACAACCTACATATCAGATGTGTCATCACTTCCTAGTATGCTTATGTTCCTTTTCCAAACAGGTGTAATCAAAAGTTTTCATAACATCTGTATATGTTCAGTAAAACACACAAAAACAAATGAGGGGAATATCAATACTAGTTGATTCTATAAAAGTAGAGAAAACAAAGCAAGAATTTGACTACCAGCAAAATAGGTGATTTATATGAGAATTTTCTGGTTCCAAAATCATTCCCTGTATATTGCTTCATTTTAATTTCGATCATAAGGAAATTAGGGCTTGCTGAGAGATTCGAGTTTGCTGAGAGTCACAGGCAAGTACTTGGTACAGCCAGGATTAAGTCGTTTGATACCTAAACTAGTCCACACTGCTTTACAAATGAGGAGTTATACAAACCTATACCTACGTAAGATTATGTATGTAAACAATAGGAAGATTCTAGTTCAATGACCTTCACCCTTTGGGGTTTTGCCCATTAAATATGCTAAATTATATGGCAAAAGGGACTTCGTAAATGCAATTAAGATTGCTAATCAATCACTTAGCCTTAAAATAGAGAGATAATCCTGAATCTTCAAATTGTAATTGTTTCTTTATGAAGACACTCACATAATACTCAAAAGAATGCTTTAAATTATGACTTGATTTGGAAAAATCCATATGTATTCGCTCAATAAATTTCAATAGTTTTAACCATGTGGCATCCTCCTTGCTTTGGCAATCGGTTGTTTTTAGTCATAAACATCGTTACTTTAGAAGTAGGTACAAATTGACCTAGCAGTCTTCTATCCTGAATTACTAATGTCTATTTCTTAATTCATGTGAACTACCTGATTAATTCTGTAGAAAGCACAGCGTTCTATACTAATCCTTAAAATATGTTTGTATATCTATATCTTATATTTAACCTAAATGTCTTACATGAAAGTTGTCTTTTCCCCTGAAGTGGGGGCACTGTAAAAGTCAATTCTTTAAAATGCAAATAGAATTCTTTTATTTTAAAACCTTTAGGTCAACATAAACTTAATTTTTATCCATTTTTGACATAAAATATTAAAATAAACTTGAACTGCTGAAAGGTAAGACATAGTGAAGAGTTTTCTGAATACCAAGTACTGACCACAGAGACCACGAGTCATGAATAAGTAGATTACAAAAAGCTTTCATGCTGTCAACTGCCTTATATACCATATTTACAATTGAGACCTCTAAAGCAAAATGTGAAATAAAAATAACCTAAAATATTTTAGAAGTTTCTATTATAGGTTATAAATCAGGACACAACTTACAGTCTATATTCAGAGTAGAAAGTAAGTGCCACTAGGTGGGAAGAATATAAAGGAAGCAAAGACCTCCTGGTGGGTTAGGTGACACTAAAGGATATTCTATTACAAACAATACTATAGACTATTTATGTCCCCCCAAATCCATATATTGAAACCTAATCCCCAATGAGATGGTATTTGGAGGTGGGCCCTTTGGAGGTGATTAGGTCGTAAGGGTCGAGGCCTCAGTAATAAGGTAAGTGCTAGAGCATGTGAGGACACAGTGGTGAAATGATGGCTGCCTCTGACCCAGGAGGCAGGCTCTCATCAGACACGGAATCTGCTAACACACTGCTTTTGGACTTCCTAACCTCCAGTACTGTGCAAAACTAATTTGTTTTTTATAATCTACCCAGTCTATAGTATTTTTGTTAGAGTAGCCATAACAGACTAAGAAAATGCTCCCAAAATTAATGATTTAAAACCAGAAACATAACCAAAATATATTTAACACAAATTGAAAAATTGCCAAGCTCTGTTTGTTGATTGGCCAGTTTGTCAATTTGATCCAGGTTCCCTTAGGCCATTCCAGGGTATCCCAGGGTAATGGTCTCCTTTACAGTAATAGCAACTACCACAACTAAGAAAATGAAAAATACGCAATATTTAGTATTAAGGGTATCCCAGGGTAATTGTCCCCTTTACAGTGATAGCAACTATCACAACTAATGAAAAATATTTAATATTTAGTATTAAGGGTATCCCAGGGTAATTGTCCCTTTACAGTAGTAGCAACAACCACAACTAAGAAAATGAAAAATACTTAAAATTTATTGAGAGTTTATAGTCTGCCAGGATCTATAAGCATATTATATGGGTTATAACTCTTAATCATTACAATGACCCTATTAGATTGCTTCTGCTTTATCTATACACTACAGATGAGGAAAGAGGTTAGGTATATAAATCGTAAATGGCTTCAGAATGAATAAATGGTTTAACCAGGATCCAACTTCCATTCTAACTGATTCTATTCTCTTATCACATTATATCAGTATACCTGCAAATTACGTATCAGCTAAAAGACTCTTCTTGATAAAAGTAAAAAGTAAAATAATAACTGGATGAAAAAATGACTAGCACTCAATTCATTTATCAATTACTTTTTATCATAATTTGTGCCAAGCACTGTGATTAAAAACTGGAGATACATCACCATCACTGTCATGGTCATCTCCATCACAGGCCAAAGACATTGTTCTAAGCTCTTAACCTGTATTAGTTCCTCACATTACCTTTAGCAGTCAGGCTCTATTATTATCATCCCCATTTTATTTATTATTTTTTTGAAAACCAAGGACAGTCAACTGTTGAAATTGAAAACTCTGCTCCTGAGCCTGGAAGCTTTATCTTGTTTTAGGTTACACACACATTACTATGTTTTATTTTGCATAAATAACAAACATTTTAATGCTACATACAATATATGCTAACAAATTAGAAAATATTCTTAAATTGTACTATTGTATCAGAAATGATAAATTATCAAAAGTGGAAAAGGGATAACAAGTAAGTGCTCTATTCATTATGGAAGCCCCCAGAAATAGTATTCACAAAAGTACTCAACAAACAGCGGCACCTGGGAGGCTCAGCTGGTTAAGCGTCCAACTCCTGATTTCATCTCCAGTCATGACCTCCAGGGTTGTGAGATGGAGCCCAGCTCTGGGCTCTGGCTGAGCATGGAGCCTCCTTAAGATTCTCTCTCTCTCTCTCTCCTCCACCCCACCCCCCTCTTTCCCACTCTCCCTCTCTCTAAAAAAAATTTAAAAGTACCCAACAAACAGATCAGACTGCTTGGGAGGTGAGTTAAAACTCTTAAAATACTCCAGGGAAGAGAAACTTTCCAATTAATTCTACAAATATAGCACTTCCCTAGTACCAAAGTTGATAAAGATTGCTCAAATTACCATTTATAAAAACAGATGCCAACAATCCAAGTAAAATATTAGCAAACAATATTTTGATTTATTTCTAATCATATACAATGATTACTAATTAAAATTAATAATTCATAATTTAATAATAAAAATACTGGCCCACTAATAGAGAAACAGCCCAGTTAGTCTCTAAACTGATACAAATTATCAGATAATTTAGTATATGATGTGTGCTTCATTTTGTAACAATTTTTGTAAGTTGTGTTGGGACACAGAGCTAATCATTTGGTAGAAAAAGCAAAGAGCAATTCTTATGCACTTAAATATGATGCCAAAAGCAGAAATCATGAAGGAAAATATGGATACATTCTACAAAATAAATTTAACTGTTACATAAAAAACATAATAAATACAGAGAGATAAATGAAACTTGAGACAACATGCTTATACTAATATATCTTACTTCCTTAATGTTTTTGGAAAGTGAGGCTTGACGTGAGCACCCTACATAAAGGTGAAATCCATTCCTGAAATCGCTACCCACTTCTTTTAACCTGCTAGACAATTTCTTTTGTATATTCTTTGATCCCCTTCATTTGACTCATTAGAATTTAAGCTTATGTGAGCAAGGACTGTCATCTGCTTCATTCACTCTTGTGATTCTATCGCCCAAAACAGTTCTTGGCATCAATATCGGCTCAATAAAAAGTTGTTGGATATAAATTATAAGACTCTGTGGCACGATCAATTTTATGGTGAAAACTATTACTTTTAAAAAAAAGAAAACTATTACTTTGAGATATTTATTTATTAAAATAAGTCTCTAAATATAGATACCAAGTGACACCATTATAGCTTTTGTTCAATGGCTATATATTTATAGGCTCAAAAATAATTAAAACGTTAGGGAAGAGGAATTAATTTAGCCAAATGTTCTTTCTTATCACATAAAAAATGAGCAAAGCATTAGATTTTATAAGTTTTACTCTACACACTCTTTTGACATCGTCTACCCTCTTCAGAAAGACACACTTTCAGAGCTTTCAGACTAGCAGGAGAAAACATACAATTACTGAGTTACAAGCACACAAATAGTTTTACAACTGAGGCATTTAAGAAAGGTAGAAGCATAGTTGCCCAAAGGGGATTAAACAGCAGTCAGTGGTCACATAAAGATTGTCATTACACACAAAAAAAAACTCTAAATAGAGCTGTTTCTGAGGCTCTTGGCTCCTGGGTAGACACAGCTCCCCCGGTGCTGTCTTTTCCCCTCTGCCAAGTACATCTGGGTTTAGCAGGTGTGACTGCATGAGGGAGGAGGGAAAGAAGTTATGGTTGAAGGAAAGTTATTACTAGTGGAGCTTATGGGAGTGATCCCCCAGGCACTGGGACAATTAGCAGATCAAAGGGCTACCTACAGCTCCTCCACCAGACAATTAAAACCACCAAGAAGTGTTTGGATTTTGTTGCAGACTTTTCTTGTCACCCCCAGATAATAAAATGACAAACTAAAGCTTGCTGTTTATCTTCCATATACAATTACAACTATTTTATTGCAATTTGATAATTTAAGGTAAAACCCAAATCTTGCTTTTAAAGTGTTTATAAATTAGACAGCTATGGAAACAAGTAGGTCATTTATTTAGTCTGCTCTTAGAGTTTGCCACTACTAAAGTATTTATTGCTTTCTCAAAGTGTATCACTTGTGCCATAAATCACAGGTCAATGCATCAGTGCTCCAAGCAGATAAGAATTTATTAAATGAGCTAATGGGTCTATCAAAGGAACACTTTTTTTTTTTTCAACCAGAGAAAGATTTATACACCAACAGAAGTTTTTTAATTCATGTTTTTCAGTCATCCACACGTGTGAATTTAGCCAACAAATACGGAGTGCCAAAATACTGAATGCCTACTATATATGAGGCATCATGTTTAGAGCTGGATATCCACATTGCGGAACAAAATGTTTTTCCTGCCTACATGGAGCTTACAATACATTGGAAACAAGAAATGAAATAGATAAGCTAATAAGTAATTTTATAGCTATGATTTTTTAAAGGGCCATAAATTTTTTTAAAATAGTGATAGAGAATAATGATAGGACTATTTTGTGTGTATATGTCAGAGGGAACATGGGTAACTTGGAGAAAGCAACCAGAGAGATTATATGAGATTGTGCAGTTTAGGCTAAGGAACCAGTCAGGAGCAGAAAATGGCAACATTTAGAAAGAGATAGCTAGAAATGAATATAGAAATAGAAAAAAAAATACAGAAATACAGATAGATGGTAGTTTCGAAAAGATAATGAATATTTTACAGACCCAAAAGGAAATAAATACAAAAAAAAAAAAAAAGCTAAGGATAGGAACTTGCACTATAATTTAGCAATATCCACATGATACAAAAATAGCAGTAAATAGCATAATAATATAATTTGCAGGAAATTAGGTTATTCTGTGATTCTATGGGCAAAGAATATACCATATGATAGTAACAAGCATTATACTACATACAAAAATGAAAAAAAAAAAAGTAAAATTCCAGTGAGGGCAAAAGCATAACAAAATATGAAAAAAATGGCTTATTTGGAAAAAAGTAGTTTGATACAGAAAAATAACTAGCAAAACAATAGACCAAAATTTAGAATATATTTGCAAAAATAAGTAATAAAAAATAAAATTAAGAATGTATTTGCAAAACTAAAAAGGACAGGCTAATGCATATGGCATTATTTTAGGAAGGCACATCCCAGGAATTCTCTGTTCAGTTTTTGGCAAGCCTATTGAATAAATATGCAGGCTACTTGAACAGATTCCAAATGAAAAAACTAAAATGATGAAAATAATGGCTTACAAGGATAGATTAAAGGAAGAACTGTGTACAACTTTAGCATGTCAGTAACTAAAGAAGAAACATTATGGTTTACAAATATTTGAAACATGTAAATTTGAGGAAAAAGTTCTTTGTGTACAAAGTTGCACAATTTTAAGTATGTTGAAAAGGCAAAAGAAATATTCCCCAAGTAATAATGTTGTTTTCCAGTTAGAACCATTTGGACAAATGATCCAATATGGGCAAGGATTAAGACCACCAAGCAGACAGAGACATTTCCAGTAACCTAAACTATGCTGACCTCAAATACATCAAGGACCATTTGGATAGGATGAAGTAGGTCAGGGCAAAACTGTAAAATCTTCCTATCCCCCAGATGTGCTTTAAATTTAGAAGGGATCTTTCCTTGGATTTAGGTCTTCCTCTGTAATTGTATTATAGTGAAGTGAGTCCTAGACTTGGATCTGTAAGGCTTAGTTTGAGCGCGCACCACTTACCCTATTCTCATCTATATCCTCATCTGCCAATAAAGATAACGATAACCCCCTAGACACTTGTGAGGTTTAAAAGGGCTGTTGCATATGAAAACATATTTTATGTGGCTAAAGGCAGTGCTCTTAGTGAGATATATCAATTATTAGAATGATCTCAACATGTCAAAAGCTGTAGGAAAAGGACTGTCAAAGAGTATGATGCTTGGGACTAGGCCATTAGACTGTCTTCTGCCTAGAAGAAATCTGTTCTTCTCTGAGTCACTGTTTACCCACAGTCCTCTTAACTGGATACTGTTTTCTCTCCCAAAGTTTATAGCTGTGAGATACGGCATTAGTCTTTCCCATTCCTCAAAGCAATTTCCTGAACATTTTTTCTCCTTCCCCTCAAAAATCAAAAATAAAAACAAAAAGCCCCAGCTAGTTTTCATTTCCTGTAACAGGGACGCCTGGGGTGGCTCAGTGGTTGAGCATCTGCCTTTCACTCAGGGCCTGACCCCAGGGTCCAGGATTGAGTACCACATCAGGCTCCCTGCAGGGAGTCTGTTTGTCCCTCTGCCTATGTCTCTGGCTCTCTGTATGTGTCTCTCATGAATAAATAAATAAAACTTTAAAAAAAATTCATATAACAGATCTCTATTCCTCAATACTACCCTCATATTATAGTTATCTCTTGATCTCTGCACTATGTCCCCTCATTCCTTGAAGATTTCTATTCCTGGTTCACCGTCATTCTCTCCAACATTTCTTCTTGAAAAACTTTTTTCAGTACCCGCATAAATTATTTTTACATTCCTTGACTGTTTTCTTCTAATGATCCTGTCTTCTATCCTCCTTCAAACATAGTTCTGAATGGTTGAAGTAGTTCATAGTTCAATATGATTCTGCCCCAAAATTTACAATTATCAATTAACTATAATTTCCATACAATTTCTGCAGTGCCCCATAATACTTCTCATAAAACACTTTCTAGATTTCTTGCTCATTCCATTTACGACCCTCAACTCAACCTTTCAGCTATACTAGGATTTCCAATGGGTTGTGCTAACTTCTGACAGCAATCCAATTTTCTTAGTTGCAGGGATGGGAATGAGACTTTGAAAACTACCTAGTTCGGGACTTAATGAAGCAAAAATGGTAAAAGCATCTGGGCCGAGAAATTTAAAAATAGTTGAATACCCCTGAAAATGGAAAAACACAGACAGAGAAAGAAGGTTGGGAAAGAAGTGAGATAAGAAAGACCACAAATTGCAGCAGTGACAAGAGTGAGTTTGTGGGAATGAAAGGCAGAGAGGGTAGAAAAATGATAATTCTGGTAAGAGAAAGTCTGAGAAATTTAAAGTACTGGTAGCTAAAAAAAAAAAAAAAAAAAAGTCCTGGTAGCTGAGCCAATCATGTGATGAGAAAGTCTATTGGATAGCATTGCCAATAGGTTCCTAAAAATGGAGATGGGAATCATTAGTGTTGGGAACTTCCAGGAAGTTCATTACCAGAATGTAGAAAGGGTCACTAGCTTATTCATGCATGAAAGATTTTTAACGGGACAAACGGACAAACGTGAAGAGAAGAAAAAGGGTTCCGATTCTTTGAGAAAGTTCAGGATGTCAAGATGGTTAGTTATTTAACAGTCTGTTAAATAACATACAGTCTCCCTACAGGAAAGGAGCTGTTGTAGGCTGATGGCAAGAAAGTGTTTATGTCAGAATGAGAGGCAGTTTTGAATAGTTTTTGAAAAAGCAATAGTACACAAACTCCTCCTTTTCATCTTGTGAGTCCAAGAACTGAGAAAAATGTACCACAAGTAAAGTGGTATAGCAGAAAAGAGGAAAAAGTATGTTGGAATCAGAATGTGTAGAGTCAAGTTCAAACTCACTGATTGCTTGAATTATTGATCATGTGACTTTTTGAACCTCAGGTTCCTTATCTGCTAAAAGAAATTAAGAATGTCTTCTTTGTTTATGGTCCATAGAATGGAGATGGGAAATACCTAAGAAATTTACCCTATTGCTTTATTTATTATTCTTGGGGAATAAATATAATACTGTGGAGCTCTATTTACACTATTAAGTATATACATAAACACAGTGTTATTAATAAGGTGATCTCAGATGGTGTAATTTTTGACATTTTGCAAAATGTTGAAAGTGAATCCAATACTGGTTTAAAAAAATAAACCATCTTTTAGTTAAATAATTGTTAAAATAAACCAGGAAATTTTCTAGTTGATGTGGTTTGAGACCACTCAGTGCTTTTGTTTGGCTAAAGTTTCTTAATGGGGTTACATAGAAATAAAATTAAATGAGGACAGGATGTGAGGTAAATTAAATACTTTCATTAAGCTAGCAGAAATAAAAACCTTGTTAACCTTTAAAACCACTTTGTC
Organism: Canis lupus dingo; assembly: GCF_003254725.2. Lineage (NCBI taxonomy): Eukaryota > Metazoa > Chordata > Mammalia > Carnivora > Canidae > Canis > Canis lupus. Next base: position 23,339,115 of record NC_064245.1, on the reverse strand, counting down.
CTACATTATGTACCTGAAAATTGCAGAGAAAGCATGCTCTTATATATCATATTGAGTAACAACGAAACCATGCAGATGAGCAATGGAATCCTAGAAAACCAAAAAAGAGTAAAATCTCATGTCATAATACACTGAATGGCAAGATTGTAGGGGAAAAAAATGAGTTTTGAATCATTTCCCAAGTGTTGTACTTCTTTTCCCTACCTTTGCTGTTCTTCTTGGTGATATAGGATTCTAAAAGACACATTAACTCTCCAACCTGTATTTCTGAATGTGAAAAGAGGTATCATATTTTACCAACTTGTATTAGAAAATTTTAAAAATCTTGTCCCAAAAGAAGAAATATAATTTACCCTTTCCAAATACCTTCCAGTTAAATAGTAAGAGATACGAAGTGTGTGTTTTATAAATAAGAAAATCTATCTCCACAAACTATCTCCACCATATAAAGGACATGTGACTCATTGAAACTGCATGCTTTAGTAGTTAAGAAAGCAGGCTCTGGATTTAACCTGGATTCTAATTCTAACAAGCTGTTTGGTAGCTATGTGATCTGGGGAAAAGATTTAACGTCTGTATTTCTGATTTCTCCTTTGTACGTTAACAATAACTGTATCTGCACCCCCAAAGACTTGTAAAAATCGAAGTGGTATTTAGAACAGTGGAACACATAGCATGAACTCAATAAATACTAGACTTGTTATCTGTACTTAGGAGAGGTATCAGAATGAATGTCCATGTTAACTTGTCTAACAAAATGCTTAATCTGACTGGTGGCAGTCCCCGAGTAAAGAGAAGAAGGAAAAAAACTATTGCCTGAAAAATTACTGTTTCTGGGTCAAACTTAGAGTCAGTTGGAAATGTCAGAACCTTGTATTTAACAACAAAAAAAAATCTATCACTTAGAGGTAGTTCTTCTTTTAATTGAAGATGGATAGCCACCCTAGAAAGCACTTTACATCATCCTGTACATTAATACTATATTTTTAACAATGCTTTTGCAGGAGCATTGACAAGTATTCCCAAAGTATGCTCATTCTACCACACAGATTGTAAGGAAAACATTTAAGTAAGAAACAAAGCTTTTAAAGCTTCTGAAACTACTTTTGACTTTTTTTTTTTTTTCTGTAAAAGACAAACTGCTGTTGAAAATGTGTAAGTACTTCTTGAGGAACACTGATAAGGCCAGGCAGGAATAGCTCTATTCATCTGAATGTATATTGAGCATCTATTTGGGGCTTTGTTGTTGTTTAGTTGGATTGTTTTGCCTAGCTCCCTTATAAGTGTTGTCTGTATGGAAGCACTACACGCAAAACAAGAGCTGGGGTATAAATTCTAAAACATTCTGAATGGTATTTTGCTTGTTGCTTGTCCAGAGCCAATATTTCGAAAGTTAGTGTTTACAAAACTAAGCTATTGAAAGAAAAAAGGATGAATAAACTACACAAAAGGAGAGTTCAATTAGTATAGGGAAAGGAATACGTGCAGAAAGAAAGGCATGAAAGATGTGAGCGTGGATGGACGACTGATGCCAACAGGTGGCAGACATTAACTGGAGGGAATTGTCAATTTATTCCAAATAAAAATATTCTCTAGTGTTCCCATTTGACTCTTCCACTCTTTTCTGCTCTGGAATGATAAGCCCATCTTACTCTGGTTATCTTCATATAATCTTGGGTATCAGTAAAATGTAAATGGTCATCCTGACCTCAGTACAGCAAGAAAAGCCTTAGGAGGATTATTCTGCATCCCTCAAATTAAAAATGTTATCCAATAGAGAGCAAAAATCTTAAAGAATGCATGATGGCCTATCCGCATTGATATAGATTAGCTTCAAATCAACACAATGTCATCTAGCATGAGATTAAAACCCTAGCCTTCCCATTTATGGACCGTTATGCTACCTTAAATTACTCTTAAAAGATATCAATCAGTCTGATGCAGACTTGTTTAAGAGAAAAAAGTAAAGCTAAGATATAGACTCAATCTTCTTTCTCCATAGTAACAATCACATTCAAAAGCCTCACTTAAATTCTTGTACTTAAATCCTCCATTCTGCTTCATGCACTATTAAATCTGTTGTTGAACTAATCCCACACAGTTACTATCACCATAATAATACATATTTTAAAAAACAAAATAACAACATATTTTCTTCTAAAATATAACCAGATAATTGCAAGACATCTTATCTGCATTCTGAGGTCTACTTCTTTTGTACAAAATTGAGTCCTAGATTTCCTAATACTTTCATTCATTATTTAAGGGGAAAAAGAATCAATAGAAAATGTATAATACCATATTCCCTGGATTGATGATAAAATAGAATATTAAACAAGAAATTCTTCAAATATCCATCTCGTCCACCATTAAGCAGGTTTTCCAAGCTTAAATATTTTTGACAAAATCTCTTCAACGATGCATGCATTTTACTGCTTTTCTATCCCCAAATGTCGAATATATTGCAGTGAGTCTTTGTCTAGGATGCAAGGCCAATAATAGCAGCAATTATTATAATATTCTTTGACACACTAATGCCTTTTGGTTTTGATACTTAGCCCCTCCCCCCATAAATGTCCCTGGTTTTTTACACTATACGGTACCACTGCTTTTGCATAGGCTTTTTTAGTCCCGTTTCTGTCTTATAGCTGCTATGGTTTTTTGCTCTGATTAAAGACTGACCTATTAGCTCATATGCCTTTCACTATTTGCATCCTGTTTACAGAAAGCCCAGAAACTTAAGCACCAAGAGAAACGAACTTTTCTCTATGATCTAAATACTGAATGTATTCTCTCTCTTAGGTGGTCAGGAGTTTTTGATGTTTTCTCCTAGTTTCTCAGCTATGTGCTACAAGCAAAATAAGAGACTTCTCTATAAGTAGGATGGCTATAAATTATTGTCCAGTTGATAGTTTCAGGCAGGACACTCTTACGGAATCAAGGTATAAAATCTCAAGTTGCTCCATAATTAAGATCCTAACTTATTTCCATTTATGTTTTTTTTTAAGATTTTATTTATTTATTCATGAGAGACACACAGAGAGAGAGAGGCAGAGAGACAGGTAGAGGGAGAAGCAGGCTCCATGCAGGGAGCCCACCACGGGACTCGATCCTGGGACCCCAGGATCAGGCCCTGGGCTGAAAGTGGCCCTAAACCACTGAGCCACCTGAGGATTCCCTCCATTTATGTTTTAAACCTCAGGATTTAGTAATAGAGGCTTCACATTATCATGTTGTGATCCCCCACACACACACACACACACACAAAAGTAAATGGCAAATTCCACGATGTTTTGGAGATTTGCAATCTCTTAATAATGACAGAATTTTATAATGGATTAGGTGCCCTAGTTGCCATCCAGCAGAGAAATGTTGGGGAAGAGGAGAAATAAAGATGGAAAGAAATGAAAATAACTTTTATATTAGTAGGACTGACACAGGAAGGATGTCACCAGATGAATGCTCTATGTCAGCGACTGTATAAGAAACTGAACCTGTAGAAATGGGGTATTGAATCTGTAACTCAGTTTGAAGAGCTATATCAGCAGATGCTAGAACTAATTTGCAAGGAATGGTTATCAGTTAAGGATCAATTAAAAATAAATAAATGATGTCAGGTCACTAAAAGCTATTGATATACAATAAGCACATATATAAGAATTAATAAATGCAGAAAATGGGTAATGACAAACTTTATTTATCATGTCATTTAGTCTCTTTTGACCACATGATTTATGTTATTTAGATACTTGCAAGCTTGCAAGCTCCAGGAAACATATACTTTACCATCATGAGAGAAAAGGATAACTAGTCATCTCTTACCAGTACTATAGATGTGTATAAATATACAATTGAATATATACCCACGCAAATTAATATAACAGAATTTTCCATTTATAAAACTTAGAGCTGGTATGGAGAGTATGCTTAAATGTATGCAAACATTGCAGCATTAATTGTTTCACTACAAGTACCTCATAGCATCTCTTTGGATGATACTCAAGAGACTTCTGAAAAATAATGGTTCAACCTAAGACATGGGCTTGTTTGTGGCAGTTAGTTAGAGTAACTGTTTCCAAGTCTAAAAACTGTGGTAAAAGCAGTAGGTTCTTAAAATTCACCCTCCTTCTGTTTCTCAGGGGAGCACTGAAAACTAACTAATAACATCAGTTTCACACAGAGCAGAAAGTCAGTTTACATGGGTTTGAAGACTCACCTTTACTGGTTTACTTCTTTTATTTTTTCCATCTTTCCTTTAAAAGATCTCCATTGATTATCCTGACACCTGCTGGCAAGGGCACAGGTGATCCTTGTCTACTTTTCCCTCCAACAACTTCCCCAAATCAAAGACTTTTTAGAGGTATTTTCAGTGACAACTAAGTGGTCATTTTTTCAGTTTAAGTATTTATGGTACTTGATTTCTAGCATTATCACATAACCATGAAAAAAATGTCAATACTTTTTCTACTTCACATGGGCAACCGCTCGACTCTTTGTATATAAATACATGTTTGTTTTTGATATTATAATCATGATATGGGCTATGAATAAACAAACAAAAAACATGCCAGGCTTCTTCCTTAAAACACAGATAATATTGAATAGAATAGTAGGGGACGCCTGGGTGGCTCAGTGGTTGAGCATCTGCCTTTGGCTCAGGGCATGACCTGGGGATCCCAGGATCCAGTCCCACATCAGGCTCCCCGCAGGGAGCCTGCTTCTCCCTCTGCCTGTGTCTCTGCCTCTCTCTGTGTGTCTCTCATGAATAAATAAATAAAATCTTTAAAAAAGTAAGTGAATAGTAGGAATGGCTTCATCTGGGCTTTCTACTATTTTTTTCCTTAATAATACCAATTTACAAATATTTAGGAAATAAACTCAACTATGTAAAAAGTAAATTGATTAGCTATGATAAGTCATGCCATTAATTACATATTTACAAAATTTGTGATTTATTTCTCAGTACCTACTCATTATGATTTACTCTGTCTTGAACTGAGTTTTGAAGCCTGCACCATTTTATGGGGTTTTTGTTGTTGTTTTGGCAAGAATCTGATGAACCTACTACATCATATATCATACTCAAAGCTATTGCACCTACAAGTGTACTCAGGAAACAACAAATATCAGAATTACTTTTTTAGGCTTTAACTCTCATATCAAGCAGCTTTTTAAAATCGTACACAAATGATGAAATATACAGTCCATCCCATTATGCAAAACCCTTCAAAAAATTAAAAGTCTTGAAAGTAAGTTATCTAATTAAAATATCTATTTTAGTATCAGTAAAATTAAAAGTATGGGCTACTAATTTAGACTCTAAGAAGTGTCAAACTTATATTTTGTAATGATCTTGAGTAACCAAGCTATTTCATATTAATACTGTACATTTTATCCCTTTCCGTTGCTATAATTTTGTGAGAAGGAAAAAAAAATCACATGTATCTGGCAATAAAAGCAAACTTTATTAAAATATTTACTAAAAATATCCTAGATCCTGAATACATGTTTCATATGAACACTGATCTAAAGGTTTTTGAGAAAAATACATGACAGCTTTAATTTAGAGAAGAGTATAGAAGTGAAATATATCTGCCTGGTTTTTGAAGATCTTTCTAACTTCAAGATCATAGAAGGAAGAATATAGCTTTTCAATGTTTTAACCATTAATTTTTATTATAAATGCTTTCCCAAACCATATGCATATTTAAAACAAAATACATTTCAATTCTAAGGAAACATTTCAAGAAAAATCAAAACAACTTTTTCAGGAACACAGCGGGGGGAAAAAGCGTGTGCTGTATCACCACTGAGTGAATGGGATGGCCAAGATTTTGCATTAGTGTCCAACTGTCAGATCAGGATACTTTCTCTTCACTTTATTAATTTTAGCTCAAGAGTCCAAAATAACTTTTAGGCGTTTCATCTGGCACCTGAATCAGCACTTATTTTTAAAGTCCAGAATTCATGGTCATGTAAATTAAGTAATGAAGATATTAATGTGTAATAAATCTTTAAAAGCACAAAAACCTGTTATTTCAGTATGAATATTGCTACACTAATCATAGAAGCATACTTTTATTATCTTGAGACTGTTCAGGTACTAATTTACCCTCACGTCGAATAACTAAAAATCACCATTGATTAAAAAAAGGAAATTCAAATGCCAATGATTCATAGTATTTAGGACATGTCTAGACATTTTTAGACAGTGCCATTTGCTTAAAGACTTCAGGCACCAACTGCAGGCACAGGGACAGATTGCATAAGATGTCACGTGCTTGCTGCAACTGTATGCATGTTATTGGATTTTTCAGAGCAACCCACAGCGATGAATAATTTAAGAGTTAATAAAATATTCAATCTGACTGATCCATTGGTTTAATTTCAAAATAAAAACGACTAATAAAAGAAATCACCGAGCCCCCCTCATTAACGCGCGTAAACTGCATCCCACGCAGGGAAACACCAATTTCTAAAAGGGCTGCATTTAGATAAACCGATGTCTGGGGAGGAGGGATGCAAGGGACATCCTCTGTGCTAACACTGGCCTCGGTAAGTTTACTCAAAGTTTAATTGTTCGGAGCTGTCACACGAGCTGCACCCTGCCTTCTGCGGGGCCGAGGAGAAGACATTAGAAAGGTGCAAGTTGAACAAAAAAGGGCTCCTGGAAAATGGTCCATTTCTTTCCTAAAGCCCCTTTTCCCACTAACCGCAGGCCGGCTTGGGGAAGGAAAAAAAAAAAAAGGAGCAACGTCTGAGGGAATATGGAGTAGACCGCTGCCCGGTTACGGCGCAGGCAGGGGCGGGAGTGGGGAGCCCGGCGGCGCCCCGCGGCAGGTGCGAGCCGAGGCCGCCGCGCCCCAGGCCCCGCCGCCCGCCCGGCGCGCGGGACGCAGCGGCTCCTCCTCACCCCGCCGCCCCCGCTCGGCTCGGGGGACAGAGGGGGCCGCGGGGCGCCGCGTCGGTGCGTGCGAGCGGCGGAGGTGTGCTCCCGGGTTCGGGTGGGAGGGAGGCGCGGAGGCGCGGACGGGCGGAGCGGGAGGCAGCGCCCGCAGCCCTCCCCGGGCCGACCCTGCGAAGGGATGCGAGTGCCGGAGGGATGCGGACGGAGAGAAGAGAAAGGGGGACCGGGGGGCGGGGGGGCACCCGGCAGAGCCGCCGCAAGCCCCTGCCCCCCTTAGCCTCTGCGGAGGGGCTGCCCCCGCCTGGCACCCGGAGGGGCGCCCACCTACACACGCGCCCACGCGGGGGGGGGCCGAGCATCGCGGCCGGCAGCGCAGCCGGGGCGCCCGGGGCACCGCGGACCGCGGCCCCCGAGCGGCCCCCGAGCGCCCCGCTGTCCCAGGCCGGAGCGCGGATGCGGGCGCGCACGGTGCGCGGCAGACACTCGTGCAGCGTGGATTTCAAACGGATCCGAGTCCAGGCTCCCACCCCAACTCTCCGGTCTCGGAGGCGCAGCACGCACAGCCCAGTAGAGCGCTCGGCTCTCCGCTCCAAGCAGCCTGCGGGCGGCGGCCTCCCCCTCGGACCCCTCCGTGGGCGCCTCAGGGGCGCGGGGCCCCCGGGGCGCGCCTCCAGCCCCCTCCCCGGGCCGACCCCAGCCCCGGCCGCGCGCGGCGACGCGGGCGGGACAAGGGCTCGTGCCGCCGAGCCAGCCCCTCGCAAAGGACCTCGGATTCGTCCGTCCCGCTCCGCGCGAGGCTCGCCGGAGTCCTGTCATTTTTTTTTTTTTTTTAATTTTTTTTGCAGGCTGGTGGATTGCGCCCGAGTCACGGAGAAGCACCAGCAGAGCAGCTCTTACAACTTTTCCGCTCTTGGGCGGGGGAGCGAGGGTGGCTCGCACCGCAAGGTCCTCGGTTGCCAAGACTTAGGCAGGTGCCCGGAGGGCGCGGCGAGCCCGGCTCGGAGCCCGGGGAGGGCAGAGGACGGGCGGGGTCCCGGGCGGCTGTGCCATCGCCGCAGCGCGTGCGTCCTGCTCGGGCGGGCAGCGGGGAGCCGGGGGGACCGCCCGCCCGCCGCCCGGGGCACCCGCTCCCCGCTCCCCGCTCCCCGCTCGGCCCCGCCGGGGCCCCGCCCGCCGCCGCGGCGAGCACCACCGCCCGCAGCGCCCGGGCCCCCCGCCGCCTCCCCGGCGCCCGGCGCCCGGTCCCCGCTCGCCCCACGCGCTCCGCGCCGACTTTGCAGCACTTTCCCGCGGCCCCGGGGGCGCCGCCTCCTCCGCGCCGCCCCCCCGGCGCGGCGGCTCCCGGGGGACCCCAGCCCGGCCCGCACCCCCGCCCGGCCCCGCCGCTCACCTCTGCACAGCTGGGGGACACCCAGGCCGAGCCCGATCAGGAGCCAGGCGGCCGCCGAGCGCTTCATGGTGCGGGCTCCGGGACGCGGCCCGGCCGGCCGGGGGGCGCGGCGGAGGGCAGTGTCGGCGGGGCGGGCGGCCGCTGCCGGGAATCCGGGGGACGCTGCGCGCCCGCGGCGCTCCTGCAACACGCGGCGGGAGAGGAGAGTGGCGGCCGCGGGCGCCGGGAGGCGGGCGAGCTCGGCGGAGCTGCGGGCGGGCTCGGCCTCCGCGGCGGGTGGGTCCCGGCCGAGGCGGGCGGGGCGGGCGGGCGGGCGGGGCTCCCGCGGCGGGGGCGGCGGGGATGCGCGCCCGGCCCCTGCGCTCCGGCCGCCGCGGCTGCGGGCTCCCGACCCGGAGACCCCGAGAACAATGGGGCGGGAGCCGGGGAGCGAGCGGCCCGGGCGCCCCGCGTGCTGTCAGCGGCGGCGAGCGCGGGCCTGGGCTGCCGGGCGCTCCCGCCTCCCCCGCCCCCCGGCCCCCTCCCCGGCCGTCCGCTCGCCTCCCTCGCCTCCCTCTCTCTCCTCCCTCTCCCTCTCCTCTCCTCTCCCTCTCCCTCTCCCTCTCCCTCTCCCTCTCCTCTCCTCTCCTCTCCCTCTCCCTCTCCCTCTCCCTCTCCCGTGGCTCCTTCTGCTGGAAGACGGAAGGGAGACAACTGCTGCCACACCCCGGCACCTGCCACCACCTCTAAAGTTCCCAGGGCGCCTGTACCTTCCCCGCGCGCGCCTGGGGCTCTAGGGTCCAGGGAAGCCCCTCCGCGCCGGCGAGTCTTGGTTCCAGCTCCGACTTTACTATTCACCGCGGTAAAGATGCCCCCCCCCGGGCCCCCCCGCGAAGTCCCGTTGTCAGAAGAGCCAGGAAAAAAAAAAAATAAGTTGAGAGATTTTTGAAAAGTGAATCTTGGGGCACGGAGCTGCGTGAGAAAGGAAACCCTGCAAAGCGAATTGCCCTGATTCTCCGAACTAATAATAATAATAATAATAATAATAATAATAATAAACCAAAAAAATGCCACCCAGTCCCTAACAGCCAGACCCTAATCAGCTAAGACCCGGCTGCCCTGCTGCTCTGTCCTCGCGCCTGCTCAGCTCCGGGGCTGGGAGACGGCTGCGAGCTTCTCGGTTCCCAGGGGCAGAAAGGGGAAGGCCTGGGGCGAGCGACCAGGACACACGTGCCTTGCTAAGGGGGACGCGTTTCGGAGGAGAAGTCTTGGGGACAGTGGAGGGACTTCGAGAAGAGGGAAGGCAAGGGCAGATGCTTGGAGTTCACCACGGTGGGTCCTACGTCTCTGCTATCCAGCAAAACCAGTATAAATGCACTGGAGTTTCTGGCAGTGAAAGAGGTTGCAGAGTACAGACTGTAGCTTAAAATAGTGCTTTCTCCTCTGTGTGTACGTTACAATGATGGCTTCGTGTACATGGATTTGGTTCCCGCAGTTGCAGGTACCAAAATGAAACACCGCTCCTTTTTTTTTTTTTTCCTCCTCTAGAGAAGGTGGTAGAGAGAGAACCACAGAAATAGAAAAATTGTAGGACGCATTCTTGAAAGCAAGCATTTGAAAGGAGAACCTACTCAGAAAGGGTAACAGGACAATTAATTGTGCAACTTCATCTCCTTTGACTCCTTGAGTCCTTTAAACTTCAATTTCTACCGTCCTTTTGGAAGCTGAAGTGAGATCAAGGATGCAAGGTTAATGGAAAAGTAGTACTGCATGTTGCTATGGAGAAGTTAAGGTACTAGACCACTGGCAAACAAACACAAAACAGCAGCAACACCAAAAATTATGTCAAAGCAAGTTTTGTTCAGATCTGTTTTGATGGGAGGGCAAGTTTCTGTTTTCTTGGTTTTTTTTGTTTGTTTGTTTGTTTGTTTTGTTTTGTTTTTAAACATGGCTTTGCTAAGGGAGAGAGGGAGAATTATTTATTTACTGTTTTCATGCTTAAAGCCTTAGATGTTACACTAGGACACCGTTGTCCTGACCTATAGCAAAGAAGTTTTACACAATCAAATTCCAACTTTGTCTCACATCATTATTACTTCATTTTGAAAGTAAGCCTTCAGTCATGCTGTGGCATGTCCATCATAAAGTACCTCTAACATTTTGAAATATTTAAAATTAGTTTTAAGGTTTTATTTCTAAAGGATAGTACTAGATTTCAAAAATTTAAAATCAGAAACCAGTGTCTTTGTGATGGGAGATTAAAGAAAAAAGCGTGCCTCAAGAGTTTTATTTTCCTATTTTGTTCTGTTTGTTCTTACTTTTCTAATAACATATGACCTTAATAAGCATGTTAGGAAGTTAATTTTTTGGCTACAGTGCATGTTTCTAAATTTTTATCTTTCTTTTAGTTTAAACTCTTAAAAGAAATAAACTCCAGGAAAGCACAAAATTAAATTAAAATGCATATTCTATGACCAAATACCTGGAGTTGTCCCTGTAAATGCCATGCTGTGTTATCAGGTAGATGACTTTAAAATGTGTTACCAGTTTAATGCTTTTATTTCCAGAAGTATCATTTCCAGTCTAAATTTAATACATGGTCTTAGATCCATATGCATAGGTCCTATGCAGGTATCCCTTCTTTTTCCCCACATGTACCAATAAGCCTTTCATTGTGAATAGTCTAGGCACTTCACCTAACTTACATTTGTAGGACTTACTTCACTCTTACTAAATTCATATATACCCTCTTCAGAAGTGGAACATAAGGGCAGCCTGGGTGGCCCAGCGGTTTAGCGCTGCCTTCAGCCCAGGGCCTGATCCCGGAAACCTGGGATCAAGTCCCACCTTGGGCTCCCTGAGTGGAGCCTATTTCTCCCTCTGCCTGTGTCTCTGCTTCTCTCTTTCTCTCTGTCTCTCATGAATACTAAATGAAATCTTAAAAAAAAAAAAAAAAGTGGAATATAAGAAATGTTAAAGGACCAAGGGAAATACATTTAAAAAAAAAAAAAGGACAAAATTCTGTTAGATTCTTTTACCTACATAAAGCACAAAGGGACCTTTACTAATCATGTATACAGTTTACAGCTTCTCTAAATATGTGCCTGAAGTGTCAAAAGTGAATCTATACATCACTTGAAGACAGCACTTCCCAAAATATTTTCTGCAGGCTTACTTTCCCCAAGATGTTAATAAGTTTTGGGGGAAAAAGAAGTTCCGTGGTCAAGTATTTTTGGGAAATATTTTGGTATCAAAGTAACATCTTGAAGATTTGGTAAATGCTAACATTAAAAACTTTGAAATGTCCTACGGTTAAGAAACTTTTCCAGAAGTGCTTAATCCAATATTCTGCAAACTTTTCTTTTTTCACTATGACAAGCCTTTTCTCTGCATACCTGGTAAGATATTGTAGATTTAGTGCTATAAGGAAAACAACGTGGTAAATATTGCCTGAAAATAAAGCAGAATAAATAATCAGCAAAACAAACCAAAACATGACTGAGGGAAGTTTACTGGTTTTCAAGAATTCTTCTTATTGGCTCAGAGTTTGGATTCTGGAACAGTGCATAGATGAATTGAAATACTATCTTTACCACTATGAGTCTTTTAATGCAGGCAAGTTAGTGAATGGCCAGGTCTCAGTATTCTCATCTGTATAATGGGGTAAAGCTCATAGTGGTTGTTTATTGTAGTGCACAAAAGGGCCTACTCCAATAATGAGTACACAGTGATAATGAAGATGATGATGAATAAATAAGAACAATCACATATGGAACTCTAAAAGACTTTTTTGCAGTAGCTAATTATCTCCATTCTCCACCCCTCACCCCCCAACAAATTATCTGGAAATTTTTAAATTTACCTTTTAATTTGTCAAGCAATAACACTAAATACAGTATTTATTATTTCTGTAACATCATTTTTCATTTACAGTCTATTTTACACTTACAAAAACTTTATTCTCTTTAATATCCTAAATCCTCCAGATTAAAAGTTGGATTTCAGCTTTGTGAGAAACAAAGCAGAAAACTCAGACAAGCCTACCTGGATGTCTGACCTGCACAATCGTGAGTTAAGAGATTAGTATCTAAACTGCTAAATTTGGGGTAATTTGTTATAAGTAACAAGAGAAAACTAAAATAATAAATTGATACATTAAATTATCTCCTGTCTAGAGAGAAGGAATAAGGCACAGTCTGGTTAGTTAAATTGCCCCGGGGTCTCAAGTTAGCATGTGTCGGAGTCAATAAGTGAACCTAAGCGGTCTGAATCCAGAGCCCACTCAACTCCACTGGCAACAACTATAGAAAGTCAACCATCTGCTAAACACTATTACATTTTTACATATATTGCTTCACTCAATCATCCCAACAACCTTTATGAGGTGAACATTACTATTGTTTCAATTTTACAGTTGAAACCAAGGATCAAAACATTTAAGTTCTTTGCTCAAAATTAAGGTAGCAGTACAAGATGGAACCAGGACCTAGGATCTGAGCGCTGGTTTGATTCCAGGAGTGATTTTTATTATGTTGTACTGTCTATTTAGATAGCTGTCTATATTATTTACATATATTTTACATTTTAGTTCTAATTTTAACTATCATTTTTTTAATAGTCTGTGTTCTCTCTGACCTTCTTGACTTATCATTTTAGAGGAAATTTACTTCTAACTGTAGGAGGAGTACAAATTGTCTAAAATAGGTGCACCTGAGTGACGCATTTGGTCAAGTGCCCAACTCTTGATTTTGGCTCAGGTCATGATCTTAGGAGTCATGATGTCAGGATCCTGAGATGGAGCCCTGCATGGAAGGCTCTGCACTCAGTGGGGAGTCTGCTTGGGATTCTTTCTCTCTCTCCTCATCTGCCCCTCCCCCACCCCACTTATGAGACTGCACTTACATGCTAAAATGAATGTCTTTTAAAATTTTTTCCAAAATATTTGCATAATTTACAACACTTTTTCATTGCTCTCCATAAATACCAAGTTAATTCTTTCTTTTAACCCTCTGCTTATGTTATTATCCCCAACTGAAATGACCTCCTACAAATCGTAACTAGCTAAATTCCTACCTCCCTGGAATACCTCCCCAAATTATTCCACCACCACAGAGCCATGATTTTTTTTTTTTTTTAGAAATAACACTTTTTTGTTTTTCTCTCGTCGTTTCTTTGATATTAGCCTTATCTTTCCAAATAATGATAAATGGTTCTTGCTGTGAAGGTAACTACTTGCCTTAGACATAGCTGAGTATTATCTTTTAAACTTCTTTAGTCTTTTCTCTATGAGCGCTAAGGCAAATTCATTTTTTAGGCTACATGTTTTATACCAAATTCTCAGTTCCCAGTATTTCCCTGCTTGATCCCCTGATGGATGCTGTTTCCAGAAAATATGTAGGGTCATTATGTAAGAGAGAGGCCTTGCGTTCAGAGCCTGATCCTGGTAACAGAAATTTCCAGGGCCTCTAATTCCTTCCTGCTTAACCCATTACAGTGACTTAGATTTTAGCTCTCTAAAATATTTTTTAATAATTAATACATATATATGATAAAAGTTCAAAGAGATAAATGGGTATACAGGAAAATAAGTTTCCCCTTTAATGACACTCCTTCCTAACCTAGGGTTGTCTTCTGAGCATAGCTAGTAACTATTTCTGTGTGTCTTTCTAAAGATGTGTGTATATATACACACATGTATGTACATATAGTGTATATGTATGTATGTATATGCTTTCACAAAAATTACTAAATTATACAAACATTAAACATCTTGCTTATTTCAGAAATATATATGTATATATTTGTATATTGTATGTGTATATATGTATACGTATATATAAGTGTGTATATATATACATATATATTTTTGAAATTGTATCAAGGGCTGTGCAGTATTTGTGTAATGTAAATCCATTTTGACAGACATTTAAGTTGCAGTTGCTTCCAATCTTTTGCTATTGCAAGCAATGTTGAAGTGAACTCACATTTTGCACACGTGTGCAAAATAAACTCATTAGAATACATTGTTTGAAGTGGCATTGTTAGTTGAAGCTATGTACATTTAAAATTGTGGTAGATATTGCATGTTGCCATTCATGAAAGATGTCTGAATTCATTCTTCTACCTATAATGCATCAGAGAGTGCTTGTCTTTCTGCTTCCTGGTCATACAATGTGTTTGCAATTTTTGGTCTTGTCCATTTTGTAGATGAAAAATGGTCTCATGTGGTTTTGAATATCTTTTATTATGAGTATGTTTTAACAACTTTTTACATACCTAAAAATTTATATTTAATTTTTTATATATTTAAAAAATTACTTATGTTTTCTTTATGTTACCTTTCATGTCTTTTTTCCTTTTTTCTCCTGGATTGCTGATCTTTTCTTGATTACTAGGAGCTCTGTATATACTAAATAAATTTGTCATATTTGGGTCAAAAAATTATCCAGCTAGTTGATAGCTGTTTTGATTTTACTGTGTTAAAATGTTTTATATTTGGAGTGATGAAATTTATCCATCTTTGCTTTATGATTTCTAGGCTTCAGGTTTTGCCAATATAGGCTCTTACTATTCTGAGTTTATGTACATATTCTCTTCTAGTACTTTCATAGGCACTATGTTTTCATGTATGTATTTATAATTCTTATCAAACTGAAGTTTACTTTTGTTAAAAGGGTAGTATAGATGTCACTTTTTTCCCAGAAAATTATCAGTTATATAAAAACTATTTATTGAGTAAATCCCAGTTTTCTTTCCTGATATGGCATGTCAGCTCAGGTGCTTAGTCACTATAGATTTGGCTCTACTGATTGCTTTTATACACTGTGCCATTTGGTTATCTATTCATGTGCCAGCACTATACTCTTAATTATTTCTGTTTAAAAATGCTTATAGGTAAGCCCTTGTGGCTCAGTGGTTTAGCACCTGCCTTCAGCCCAAGGTGTGATCCTGGAGACCCAGGATCAACTCCGACGTTGGGCTCCCTGCATGGAGCCTGCTTCTCCTTCTGCCTATGTCTCTGCCTCTCTCTCTCTGTCTGTCTCTCTCTCTCTCATGAATACATAAATAAAATCTTTTTTTAAAAAATGCTTTTAATAGTTGCTAGGGTAAAATACCTTCATCTACTCCATTCTAAAAACTATTCCCTAATGTTGTACATTTATTTCCCCCATACAGACTTTAGAATGAGCTTCTCTAGGTGAAATGGTAAACATATTTATAATACTACTATTCCTATCTCGGTATCAAAGTTTTCTTTTATGTTCCTCTTATTTGGTTTCTACTTAGGTGTTTTATCTTTTTATGTACCTATCTAAATGCAATTTTTTTCCATTATGTTTTGTAACCGCCTATGTTATGTTTTACAAGAAGGCTGTATGTGTATGTGTCTATGTGCATGTACTAATGCATACCTGGTCACTTTATCAAAGTCTGGTACTGATTATTTAGTTTTTTCATTTGATTCTTTTGGGTCCTCTAGATATACAGCTATATCCTCTGAAAATAATACTAGTTTTACTTCTTTTCAGATTGTCATACTTACTTCTTCTGCTGCCAGATACATGCTAAGCAGACACACTTGTATCATTCTTTTTTTTTTAAGATTTATTTATTTATTCATGAGAGACACACAGAAAGAGAGGCAGAGACACAGGCAGAGGGAGAAGGAGGCTCCATGCAGGGAGCCCGATGTGGGATCCGATCCCGGGGCCCTGGAGTCATGCCCTGAGCCAAAGACAGACGTTCAATCACTGAGCCAGCCAGGCGTCCCCACTTGTATCATTCTTGACTCTAATATGAACACTCTAGTCAGTTTTGTGGACATGGCACATGTCCTCTGGTTTCCTGGGTCCAATATAGCTATTACAGTCATTTTCTACATCCCAGCACATGCTCAAAAAAAATAAGTTTAAGGGGTGAAGAGATTACTGTTAGTGTACAAAGGAAGTAAGTGTTCATGAGTGTACAGGATCGGATAAAAGAAAAAAAATAATGTTTTCTTTAGCAGGAAAGAAAGAGAGGCTTGTGAAGATTTGGCAGGATTGAATGCTGTAAACTTTGAGGTTGCATTTTACAGAAAACTGGAACTTGGTGTCTTCTGATTTAAAACAAAATGATAAAAACTTCTTTCACAGGCACCATACCCATAGCTATTTAAATACATGGTTAACTGGGGAAGGCGGGGGGGAGAAATGCTATTACAACACTCAAAAGGACAATCTTGAACTATTTCCCACTTTACATGGTTTTCATTGGCTTTCCCTCTCTTTTCTTCCATTTATAGCATTGCTGGAAATTGAGTCAGAGATTTATTTATTTAAAATACACAAGACTTCTAGTTTGATCCATCCAGTATAGTAATCAGACTAAAGCTAAATGAGACGTAGAGAAAAATATTTCTGCTATCTATAAACAAATGTCAAATATAATGAATACATAAGATCCTCTCTGATTTTCCTGGTTCCGAAATGGGCTGCAATTTAAAAACTCTTGTCAATAAAAAAATTACTTATTTTCACAATCACGGTTTTATTTTAAAACGGAAAAGGAAGTAGAGTATATTTTAATATATGGTGTTATGGCAAATGCAATTTAAAATATGGTTTGTTTCTTCAGCCATGGGGAGAATAACATCTAATTTTATGTGTTTAATATTAACAGTGATTCTGTTACTTTTTTCTGTAGATAAAATACTCCTAGCATCTTTTCCCCAACATACATAGTAATTTTAAATATTTCACTAAATAAAAATAGAATATGCATATGTCTCATGTAACAGTTGTAATTTGCCTTAAATTGTTAGCATAATATGAAATATTTTATTAAATATTTTAAACCCATACATTTCCATACAAACCAATACAAAACCAGTATGCCAATATTAAATGTGGAAGATAAAAGAAATATCATGGTCCTCACTAAGAAGAAAATTATAATATCTTGCCCTTCTGCTTTTGAGAGTGACCGAAACAAAAACAAAAATGTAAGCTCAGAGAGTTTTAATAAGGTTTTGAAAACACAATGACAGCGTGCCTTTCTTGCTTTATTTGATGATCCTGGAGACTTAATTCATAAGGAAGATTTTATTTTCAAAAACAAAAGTATAAGCCACATATAAAGAGACTCAGAAGCATAACTGCACCATTGCTTCATGAAATCCTTAGAGAATTCAAAGATTTCTAGTTGGAGTCCAAAAATAGTTTTTTCCTAAGCATATAGAGGGATGGAATGATTTGTAATGCAATTTGTGATCTGAAATGTATTGTAATGGACATCTTGAACTGAAAAGTTATAGCTTATAAAGTAAAAACCCACTCCAGGGACGACTAGGTGGCTCAGCAGTTGAGCGTCTGCCTTCAGTTTAGGGTGTGATCCCAGGATCTGGGATCGAGTCCCACCTCGGGCTCCCTGTGAGGAGCCTGCCTCTTTTTCTGTCTCTCATGAATAAATAAATATTTTTTTTAAGATTTTTTTATATTTATTTATTCGTCAGGGATACAGAGAGAGAGGCAGAGACACAGGCAGAGGGAGAAGCAGGCTCCATGCAGGGAGCCTGACGTGGGACTTGACTTGATCCTGGGACTCCAGGATCACACCCGGGGTTGAAGGCAGGCGCCAAACCGCTGAGCCACCAGGGCTGCCCAATAAATAAATCCTTAAAAAAAAAAAAAAAAAAAAAAAAACTCCAATGTGGGCCGGGCCTTTACTCACCCAATCATCAATAAATAAGATTGAAAAAATAAATTTTCTATTCATTTGAATTTTTATTTACCTTATTATTATAAGGAATACATTTCTGAGTGTTTTCTACAAAACAATGTAATGTTTTATATTACAATGTTTCAAATTATGTGAATTTTGAAAGTAGAGATTATAAATCAATCTAAAATCAGGTGGTTTTTTTGTTTGTTTTAAGATGAGGAATTTAGAAGATCCTTTAGACTGTTTTGCTGGAGATCAGTAAACAAAAAGTGTAACCAAATGAAAGTTAGGATCTTGTCAAAACGTTTGGAAATTGCATGTCAGGGTCACCAAGGTGGCTCAGCAGTTTTGTGTCTGCCTTCAGCTCAGGGCGTGTTGCTGGAGACCCAGGATTGGGTCCCACATCGGGCTCCCTGCATGGAGTCGGCTTCTCCCTCTGCCTGTGTCTCTGCCTCTCTCTCTGTGTCTCTCATGAATAAATAAATCAAATCTTAAAAAAAAAAAAAAGAAAAAGAAAATTGAATGTCAACTTTTTAAAATAAAAATTAACACTGGTATTGCTGGTAAACAATTTTGTAGCCTTCCTGTTTATTATTAGGAGACATAACAGTGTGTAGATCGACGGGTGGAAATGTTTCTAGTGTTGCCTGTGATGATCTGACTCAGCATCAGCTGAAAGCACCCTTGCATTATTTTAACATTTTCCTTTCCTCTGTTAAATAATGTGTCACTCTGGGCTGTGACTCAAGCTGGTGACTCAGTTTTGTTCAGGACTCTGCCTGGGAACTTTGAGCAATGACTGAACATACCAGGAAATTCTCCCTTTGGAAGAACCTTGATTTTGATAACTTAAGTGTGTAGACTGCTGATCCACAACTTTTAGCCAGTTTACTTTAAATAAAGGAAATGGTCGGCCTTTTACCTTTCAAATTTTTTAACCAAAGCAAAATCTTTTATTGTTTTATCTGCTTTATATTCAACTGTACTTATATATTATTACTATATTTATTTTAGCTTTTTTCATTTTTTTTTCAAATGAAGTAAACTAATCTTATGAATTCCCTTGATAGCTTAACATTCCAAACAGGAGAGAGAAGAGCCCTTTTGCCTCTAATTAGTTCTGTAAAATCCCTTTTAATGCCATAAAACAGATCTCCTTTTTTAGTCCCAGATGGCACCTTTGCCCTAAAAGGCAGTCTTATGTAGGAAGTGGATAGCATGGAGCTTAAATCATTGCTCCTGGCAGTTGCTGGGACTGCTGGCTGAGGATTCCTTCCCATGGGAGCAATAAGCACCAACTCACAGATAGCTCAGTGTAACCACTAGAGTATTGTTGCTTTCTAGTTTCCAAGATCATTCAGTCCTTAATAAACAAATCCATGAATTAAAGATAACTTTCTGACAGTGAGCAAGCCTTCCATTCAGCCCTGAGTATGGGGTAAAAAGGAAATGGGAAATTGTCATAACTGCTTTACGAGTTGCAGTGTCTAGCACTGCCACTTCAAATCTAAATAACTCTCAGTGGTATGAACTTCCAACGGCCTTCTAGCTGGACCACAGAGGTGTAGAAACATGAGCAACCTATAGAAACATGCCATAAATTGGCTGGTCTCAGCCTCCTTCAGGAAGTCTCCAAAGTACCTGAGGCTGAAAAGGAAGATATACCTCTTTGGATAAATCTTTAGAAAGAATAGTAAGTCTGTGCCTAAGTTCGTTTAAACACTTGTGTAGTAAAGAAGTATAATGATATAAGGAAAATTCTAGGTTAATTTTTGTTTCTTCTTTTAAAACAGGCGAAGTAGAGAGGAAGGTGGAGTTGGAGGAGTGTGGTTGCCGGGGCGGGGGTGGGGGGACACATCAGCATCTTTCCAGGAGAGGCAATAAGAGGTATTTCTCTCCCAGATTAAGGATATCCCAATATATAATTGCTGAAATGTAGAGAACTGTGAATAGCTAGGGCTCAGAGTATACACTAGAATGGGTGAGGTTGGCAAGCTGGAAAGGAGGATGGGATGGTTCTAGAAAGGCTGGATGTGGAGCAGTCAGGAAGCCGAACACCTGGCCAGCGTATTACAGGAAACCTCCTCAACACTGCAACCATGAGAAGAAATTTTACAAATCAGAAGTGGGTATTAGTCTGCTTTTCTTGGGATCCCTGGGTGGCTCAGAGGTTTGGTGCCTGCCTTTGGCCCAGCACGCGATCCTGGAGACCCGGGATTGAATCCCACGTCGGGCTCCTGGTGCATGGAGCCTGCTTCTCCCTCTGCCTGTGTCTCTGCCTCTCTCTCTCTCTCTCTCTCTCTCTGTGACTATCATAAATAAATAAATAAATAAATAAATAAATAAATAAATAAGTACTCTGTTAGTCTGCTTTTCTTTGCATTCTGAAAATTTAAGATTTTGTTAATTATTTTCTGCTTACTAAATTTCACTCCACAGAATAAATCTCTATTAAGAATTCTTACAAGCAGGAGTATTGGCTGCCTAGTATAATTTGTTTTCCTAAACTTTACTTCATCATTGATATGTCAAGAGAAGTTTGAGTCTCTTGAAAAAAAATGGCCAAATATCCTATGGGTGTATCTCTCATAATGAATACAATGTTGTTTTTGCACTGACCAGCTGCCTCACAAAATTAGACCAATATGAGGCAGCTAAACATCATGTCCTAATTTTTTTCATTGGGAACATCACCTAATAACATTTTTCTCAGTTAATTTTTTTTTTTGAAGATTTTGTTTGATAGAGAGAAGTAGCACAAGCGGCAGAGGTAGAAGAACGAGCAGACTCTCTGCTGAGCAGGGAGCCTTTGGGGCTCCATCCCAGGATCCCAAGATCATGATTTGAGCCAAAGTCAGACACTCAACTGACCAGGCCCAGGTGACCCTCAATCAAATTTTTTGATCAGCCTGTTTCTTTGATCAATCTGCAGAGTTAAACTCACAAGTATTACCAGCTCTTCTGTGACTTTATACTATTTTCCTCCTCAGTGACTCTGAGCTCAAAGTTTTACCAGGCAGTTTAGGTTGATTCTCACTCTCAGTTAATTTTCATCTTATCAGTAAGGAAATCTAATCATGGGATGTTCGATCATTCATGTACTCCTTCATGCATTAAAAAATATTAATTTATCACATACTATATCTCAGGCATAAGCAGTTCCTTTTAAACAACTGAATTTAAAGCCGATAAAACGCTAACATATACTTTTCTTTATAAATGCTATCGTGCAGCCCAGATACTCCAGGAACTTAATGTTGACTAAATTCACCAGTGTACACCCTCATACTCTCTTCATATACCTATAACTCTGGTTTGCCAAAACTACATCCTTCCAAACCCAGCAGATTTAGCTCCAGACACCTATAGTACCAGTTGCATAAGAAAACCAGAGTCCAGATTTAATATTAATAAGTCTTTTCTCTGAACATCTATCTATTATTTAAAATGAAAATTCACACACTAATTTCCACTAAATTCAGCCTATTGTGCTGAGGCAAACCACATATAGGAGTGAATGGACCTAAAAGAACATAGTAAGAAGTGGTGGCAAATTTACAAATGCATGCTCAATCTTAAAGGTATGAAGGGTACAGTAACCACCCAAATACAGTCAGTGTTGGTTTATGGGATTAAGGGTCCAGCACAGCCAGATCCCAATTTTTCAAAACTTGAATTTAATATGAAATTTCCCAATTTTTAATAATGTAGATGTAACTCAACCTTTCTGAAATCCATTAAAGTAAGCATAATTCTAGTAACTGTATTTTTAATTCCATTTGAATAACTAAAATAAATTAAAATTTATTAACTAATTAGCTTTACTATCAAACCACATAAAATGGAAAAATTTAGGTCAATATTTTAATCTAATTTTTAGTGAGTGAAAAAAATGTAAAGAAACTAGATACTATTTCCTATCTGCCTGAAATAAAAAAAAATTCTGCAGAAGATAAAAATAACTCAAAGGTAACTATCAAAGCAAGAATACTTCTCAGTGATGACTGACTCTCATATACCACTAGTGGGAATGTTAATAGCTCCTACCCTCTAAGAAGCAATTTGGCAATACAGGTGAGGTACCTTAAAAATAAATATAAGCTTTGACCTAGTAAAACAATTTTTAAGAATTTATCCAAAGGAGTTCATTTAATATAGTTTTATGTATGATTACAATTCAGTAATGGGAATGATTTTTCTAGAGTATTTATTATATCAAGTATAATATATATCACGTAATTTATATCAAATATTCAAAACAAGTTAAATGCTCAATATTATATTAAGTAAAGGCTAAGTTATCTTAACCAATTCAATAAAAATAGTTCTATCCTCTTTCAAACAGTAATTAATTTTTAAGATATTAAGATAAATGCTTGTTTTTAATCTAGATTTTTTAAATGCTGGAAAAAATTCATCCATAATCCATCACTACTTGTTCATGATTGCTAACATTTTATAATATACCTTTCTAGACTATATCCTTATATGAATGGAGTATATAGATATGTATATTATATCTCTTCCCTCCTCTCATTTCTCTCTTCATTCTTGCTTTCTCACTTTACATTAAATATATTACATATTTATGATTCACTGTAAATGTAATTTTAAATGGTTTTATAACATTCCCTCCTATGACATATTAAATTTAACATAATATTCCAATCTCTTTTTGACTAGTTTTTGGGTTGTCTGCAATTTTTGTTGTTGTTGATTATCTTGCTATCAGAGACAGTGCTGTAACACAATTCCGTAAGTATATCTTTATAAACCGCAATAATCATTTCTGTAGAAAAAATTCTTAGGTGAGAGGTTGCTGGGTATAAAAGCATACATATGTTAAATTCTAATAGATACTTCTTACATTTTCCAGAAAGTGTGTATCAAGTTTATCTTTCACCAGCAGAGTACCAAGATACCCATTATCCCTCATAATACTAGATATTAGCAGGCTTTTTGAGTTATGCAAATCTGAGAGTCCAAACACCCTCATTATTTTAATCTTGGCACTCTGACTACTAGTGAAGTTAAACATTTCCTTTTGTTTTTTATCTATTAATTTCATCTTATATGAATTGCCTATTTATATTTTATGCCCATTTCTTACTGTAATATTTTTTTACATAATTTCATAGTTTCAATATAAAGGGGATACAATGTTTTCTTAAGTATTTCTCAATATTCCTTTAGCCCTTTTTCTTTTAATTTTGTTGAGCAGGGGATCCCTGGGTGGCGCAGCGGTTTGGCGCCTGCCTTTGGCCCAGGGCACGATCCTGGAGACCCGGGATCGAATCCCACATCGGGCTCCCGGTGCATGGAGCCTGCTTCTCCCTCTGCCTGTGTCTCTGCGCCCCTCTCTCTCTGTGACTATCATAAATAAATAAAAATTAAAAAAAAAAAATTTGTTGAGCAGAAGTTTTAAGTAATTTATGTGGTTTATCTGCCTTCTCATTTATGCTTAATATCATGACATCATGGGCTTTTATAATTTCACTGATAATTAAATGAAAAATTCAGACTATTGGATTTTACTCCTAATCCTTGTGTGTGCATTTTACATAATGATCTATTTATATGTACATAAATTTAGATGATCAAATGTGTATATATATTTGGAAACAGAGTACATATGCTTTCTTTGGCATATATCTAATACTTAAAACCATTTAAAAGTATCTCTATTACATTTATATTTAGAAAAAACGCTGAAAAATATTATCTGCTTTAAATTGACAGTTATCTAGACTTCCTTATTTCGTCACATGCCCTTGCACCATTCCAACTTTAACAAAGCTCTGAAAGCCTCTTATCTCTGATAGGAGATTACCAATGCCTGTTTATCTGAAAAAAAAAAAAAACACTATACTTCTTTGCTACACTTTACAGCTATGCATTTTAGCATGTAGTATTTACTTCATTCATGAAATAAGAAAGGAATAATGGACGAGAATACTGTATGTTGTTATTTTTGGTCATTTTTTTCTTCTTGCCTGCATTAATAGGTGAGTGCCAGGAGTAGTAGATTCAGATTGTGGAACTGGAGGCTTATGTAATAATGTAGCTGGCCTTCTCTATGAAAAAATGATCACTTTTTATTTTAGAGCAATTTTTAAATACAAATTCCTACAGAGAGAATATAGAGATAATCTGATCTTTTCACTAGCACAATTCATTTAAAAATTTAAATCAATATTTAACTGAGGTTTTATATGTCACAATCCCTAGTCAACAATGTCAGAAACTTACAAAATTGTTATTAAAGTTCACAAACTCTATCAACATTAATAAACCAGGTGTAAGATTTCAAGGAATATTACACTGACTGGATCTCTGGACCTATGCTTGTCAACTGTGTTTCTCTCCCACCATCCATGTACATTTAGTGCTATGTACCTTCATACATTCTAGCCTTAGCCCTGTAGTCAAGCTAGCAAGTGGTGGTAATATTCATGGAGTCATTGCTACACTATAGTTTAATGAGTAGTTACTTACTATAGGTAAAAGTGACTACAAAGCATACCAAAAATTGCCACTAAATCCAAAATAAATGCATCCTTAGCTTTTTCATAATCGTATCTCCAAAATTCCCATGGCCCGTTCAATGCCACTCCTCATAAAAGAAGTTACTGACAAAAGGGAGAATTGGACTAGAAAGAGATAATGGTGAAATATCCTATTTTTTCAAATTTTTTTTTTTAAAGTCTATGACCATATGAACACATTCCCAGATCTGTCCCAGGGCCTTGGAAGAAGTACAAAGAGGAGTCCTTGCAAATTCACTAGCACCGAGGCAAATCTATCTCTAGTGAGAACTGTCATCAACTTATAAAATTGCACTCTCCTTCCCCAGAATAAATCAGCCAACTGCTCAGTTATTTGTGGAGTAACCTGCATTTTCTGTTGTCACTTCAGAAAGGAAAGATGGAATAAGTGACAAACCGATGCTAGAAATTCTGACTGCTGGTGGGCATCATATAAACCAACCAAACTACTTAAATGAGGTAGACAAATACAAGTCTTATTAAAGAGAAATGGAAACTTTATCCTTTTATTCATCAAAATTCTGTTCCTAAAAGTTAGATGTTAACAGGCCAATGACATGGTAACGTTTAATTAAATAATGGTACTCCCAGCAATGAGATATATGTGACCCTTAATAATGTATCATAGAAAAATATTCATTAATATAAAAAGAATCACTTTTCAATGAACAAAGAGGCAATTCTCAAAATTATGTACTATGTGGCACAGCTTTGTAAAAATATATTTATTGTTGCATAGGAAACATGTTGGAAAGTTTTCATTTAAGTGTTAGCAATAATTTTCTCTAAGGCTTGTCATTTTGGATATTTTAAAACTTAATTTTAAAAATATGTTAGTTTAAAATTTTTAATCATTACATATATTGCCTCTTGAAATATGTTGTAAAAGTTATAAAACCATTTTTATTTGAAAAGCTAGAAAATATATGATGTTCAGTATATAAGCCACAAAATAATATGGAGGTTTTGTATAACGGGAATCCATTTTAGTTCACGTAAAACTCCTGTTATTCAGGTCTTATTTTTATACCAGTTATTTGACTCTAGCATCAGTCAGCCAGCATTTCTGTATGTTGTGATAAGCCCATGGGTTTTCTACTTTTTTTTAGCTAAATCTTGATAAAGCAGATGATAATCTGAGGTTTGCCTGCTATATTGTGAAAATCCCTCTATGCTTATAATAAAGGCTTCAACTCTACTTAAAGTATGTGTCAAGAGTGGATAAATGAAACTCTTTTAAACACAGAATAAGATATTTATTAACTAATTACTTATATAAATTATTTATGTGCTTATACATGTGATAACATACTAATTATTTATATGAATTACTCACTTACTTTAATGTAAAGAATATTCCAAGGCTTCCAGTAAAATCTATTTCTATTTTCAAAGATAAGGAAAAGCAACATACTTTGAAATTAAAAGACAAATAAATAAAATGACATATCCCAAATAGAATTGGGCTAATATAATTCTCCAATTATATATTTTA
Organism: Canis lupus dingo; assembly: GCF_003254725.2. Lineage (NCBI taxonomy): Eukaryota > Metazoa > Chordata > Mammalia > Carnivora > Canidae > Canis > Canis lupus. The sequence continues at coordinate 23,313,097 of NC_064245.1, read as the reverse complement.
TAGTTTATATTATGTGTGATTGCCTAGAAATATGATGTTACTAATTTTTGAGATACTGTAGCCAGCGTGGCATGCAGAGTTTTGCAGTTCAATTTATCTTATCTTTAACATGGATTTGTGGCCTCTTAGGGCTATCAGCTATCCAATGAGAAGGCCCTCTTTTGCTGCTTCCCTTTGTCATTAAACTGTTGTTTCCAATCCATCAGCACATTTTTTTTATTGAGTTCCTATTTTGTTAAAGGTAAGATTCTGGGGCAGCCCCGGTGGCTCAGCTGTTTAGCGCCGCCTTTGGCCCAGGGCCTGATCCTGGAGACCCAGGATCGAGTCCCACGTCGGGCTCCCTGCATGGAGCCTGCTTCTCCCTTTGCCTGTGTCTCTGCCTCTCTCTCTCTCTCTCTCTCTCTCTCTCTCTCTCTCTCTCTTTGTGTGTGTGTGTGTGTGTGTGTGTGTGTTTCTCATGAATAAATGAATAAAATAAAAAAAATTAAAAAAGGTAAGAATCTGAGGAAAAGGCAAAGAAATATCAGAATCACAACCTACCCTTTAAAAGCTCAGAATCAGTGCTGGTGAAGGACCTATAACATTTGAAGATACTTAGGAAAATTTACAAATACATAGTTCAACAATAAATACTGAGGATTTTGCTATTTTGTTGCCTATTTGTGTGTTTTTACCAAGAGTAAAATGAAACTATTTGAGAAAGAAGATAGCACCCTGAGTAATAATACTACGTATATCCATAATATGATTATGTATGTAGACTTTATATAGAAAGAAGTAAGAAGAAAGAAGAAAACACCAGGGGCACCTCAGGGGCTCCAGTCTGTTAAGGGTCTGACTCTTCATTTCAGCTCAGGTTATGATCTCCAAGTCATAGGGATAAGCCCATGTCAGGCTCTGTGCTGAGAGTGGAGCCTGCTTGATATTCTCTCTCCCTCTCTCTCTACCCCTCCCCCATACCTCTCTTTCCTTGAAGAAGAAAGAAGGGGGAGAGGGGAGAGAGAAGGAGGGGGAGGGGGAAGAAGAAGAAGGCACCAGATTCTGGAAGAATCAGAAATCTAATACTGAAACCATTTGGTAAAGCCTGAGGTATTGAAGCTTCAAAATTGTACTTGTGAACATAGATCAGTTAGCATTGGTATTTTTTACTTGAAACTCAATCCAAACAGAGATTTCTCATTTATGTGATTAAAATCCAGGGATCTCTTACAACCCAGGCACGGCTGGATTCAGGAGATCAAAAGTTGTTGCAGGCACTGATTTTTCCCAGCTTTTGGTTCTGCCTGGCTCTATGTCAGCTCCAATTGGACAGACATATCCCACATGGTGGAGAGATTACGAGAGAAGTTTCAGCCTTGCACAGCATGGGTTGTAGTACATGCAAACAACACCTCTTCTTCCATCAATTTGAACAAAATTCTAATCATTATGGCCAGTGTCCCAAATTAAAGAGTATATCCATCCCTGAACCCAGTTCTGTTAAAGGGAAAATAAAATGCAACATGTGGCTGATGCCAGGACCACGAACATATCCCTGAAATAGGCAATAGAACCAGCTCCACCAAGGCACGAGAACTGAAATGGTGCAGCCACTCCACTAAAGGAAAATCGAATAAGATGAGCTGGTTTTCAGATGATCAAAACTCAGTATCCCATTTCATAGTGCAAGATAAATATTGGTGAATTATTGGGCTTTATCTTCAATAATTGTATAATTCACAGAGTTGTATGTTTTGCATGAAGGTATTTGTCAAATGTTAACAAAATGTCTAACAAGGTGGTCAAACTATTTAAATATTATTTAAAGAGGAGAATTTCAGTGTTCAGAGTATTGAGAAATAAACACAAATATAAAATAATATAAAATATGTAGGGAGAGTTAACAGTAAATATCAAAATTTTAAAACTCTACACCATTTCATTTAATAAATTGACATCTTGAAATTTATCTTAGGGGAAAAATTGGCCAAGCACAGATGGATATATACATTTTCACTGCACATTGTTAACAATATCAAGAATGGGAAATCGTTAAGTGATGAATAATAAAGAATCAAATAAATTTTCTTATGTCTATATAGTCAAATTATTTGGAGGTATTATTATAATTTCTGTTTGTTAATAAGAAATAATGCATAAAACAAATCAGGCTAAAAAGGACTTGTATTATGATTCCATCTACATATGTAAATGCCTAGAGAAAGTTTGGAAGTACATATACTAAGATATTAAAACACTAGTCATGTCTACATTATGGGGTTGAAGGCAATTTTTCTTTTTTGCTTAGCTCTGTTTATTTTATAAAATAAAAAAAATAATTTTAAAATCAATAATGATAAGAACAAGGACTTGAAAATTTCTTCACTTTTCATTTACAAAGTAAAATACAATTTTAATGAGAAAAAATGGTGTTAGAACAGTTTGAGTACTTTAGCATTAATTAAAATATATAAAAAATACAGTATTTCAATCTCAAAAAGAAAAATGACTTGGCTAATGTGTGTGGTTGTGTGTGTAGGTATTTACACATGTATCATATGCAGACAACCCCCAATTTTTAAATTCAGATTCTGTTTTATTGTTATTTTTTTGTGGATATTGTTACTTTTAAACAAATGATAGCTTTTTTCCACAATGACCAAATCACTGGACTACTTTAATGTGTAAAATGGAGCACTGCCTTTGTGCTTTCAGAAATTTAACTGTATACATGGACCAAAAGACTTGTAGTTTCCAAATGGAAATTATTAGTATCAAAAGACCTTCATTCACACATCACTCATTTTGAAATCTAACACTTCATATCAGCCTACAAAGACTTCAAATGATTTATCGCAGGCTAATGCCAATATCTCGATAGAGTAAAATCTATCATGTTTCCAAATATTTATAATACCTGACATAAAAAATAAATACAACTAACAAAATCCAGATAGCTCATGTTTTAAAAGGAAAATATAACTTAAGGAGGTATGTGAGAATCAAAGAACCTCAAATCTGGAATAAGTCTTAGAGAACAGCCAGTTTAAACTTTGTATTTTATTTTTTCAATTTATTTATTCATATTTAAGTTTTTATTTAAATTCTAATTAATTTATAGAGTAGTATTAGTTTCAGGTGTATGATATAGTGATTCAGTACCTCCATATCCCACCCGGTACTCATCACAAATGCTCTCCTTAATCCCCAACACTTGTTTCACCCATTTTCCCACCTGCCTCCCCTCTGGTAACCATCAGTTTGTTCTCTATAGTGAAGAGTCTGTTTCTTGGTTTGCTTCTCCCTCTCTTGTTGTTTCTTGGTTTGCCTCTCTCTCTCTCATTTTTATCCCCTCTTTGCTCCCTTATTTCTTAAATTCCATGAGTGAAATCATACAGTATTTTTCTCTGACTTATTTTGATTAGCTTTATAAATATGAAAAATTATATACCATGATGCAAAGTCCTACAGCTCAGTGAAGTAAACATTCAAGACCAGGCAACCTGACCCATAGTCCTTTGCTTTTGCTGTTACGCTACACTGCTAAAGCAACCAAAAATGAGTTCAGTACCTACTGGGTTTTCCACAACCTGTCTGGAAAAACAATGACATGGCCTATAGTGTCAAGCAAAGAATGTAGATTTTGAGTCAAACAAGCTGATCTTTCACTCAACTTAATTAACTATGTGACCTTGGGTATGTTAGTTAAGCTCTTGGAGCTTCACTTTCTTTATCTATTAAATGGGATGAATGATATTTACATAAAAGTGTTTGTGAGGCTTGTAGGTTTTGGAAATAATATATATGAAAAGCTTAGCATATGGAAGGTTTTGGTCAGACCGTCCTATGGATTCTCTTCCGATTTTATGCTATCTTTCTCAGGATTAAAACTAATCAATCTTTTACATTCTTAAGAATATGAAAAGACCAGTTGCCATTGGCATTCTAATTTAGATACCCTTTATGAAATTTTGTTCATGACACAAAATGCTAATTCTTAATTCACCATTTACTGTATCTAGTAGTCTCTTTTATTTTATTTAAGTCAATCTGATTTTTTATTACAATGGGCAGGGAAATTTTATTGGGCAATATAAGAAATGATATAATAAAAAATTCTCTCTGCCATGTTTTTGTCTGAGTTTTCAGGGTATTTATCTGAACTTTTTCATTCTAAAAGATGTACTTATGTGAACATTTTTTATTAGGTTTCATAAGCATTTAAAGAAGCTTGACTTAGGGTTCCCTGGGTGGCGCAGCGGTTTGGCACCTGCCTTTGGCCCAGGGCGCGATCCTGGAGACTCGGGATCAAATCCCACATCGGGCTCCCTGCATGGAGCCCGCTTCTCCCTCTGCCTGTGTCTCTGCCTCTCTCTCTCTCTCTCTGTGACTATCATGAATAAATAAATAAAATCTTTAAAAAAAAAAAAGAAGCTTGATTTATTTTTAATTACTTTTGAATGGCTATCTAAAATATATATTTCATTGTCATTTAAAAATACAAATACTAACTTTATACCTTCAGAGGGGACTTTTTAAAATTAGTTAATATCTCATATTACCATATTACCTACTGGTAAACTTTTTTGAGAAAAAGCTATTTTAAGATATCCTCTTGAGCAATAAACAGTTGGCATATATATATATATATATATATATATATGGAAATATATATATATAAGGAAATATATATATATAAGGAAATAGGCCAAAACCTCAGAGAGACCTTAAAAGTATGACATCCAAAGCTCTCAGAGAGAGAGAGAGAATGAAGGAGAGAGTGGGAGAAGCAGACTTCCCAATGAGCAGTGAGTCTTAATCTCAGGACATTGAGATCTTGACCTGAGTGGAAGGCAGATGCTTAATTGACTAAGCCACTCAGGCGCCCTGCCTTGTAATTTAAACGGGGATTTTTCATACTTTTAGGGAAGTAATGGAACATATTTAAATATATCCTTTCATGAAGAGATGTGTGACACAGAGATCATCATCTTCTAGGCACCATTAAACAGCTTGGAATATTCAAATAGTTCTTCCTTCAATAGGGCTGAAATCTGTTTTCTGGCAAATTATTTTTAGTATTTCCCATCTAAGCATTTCCTAGAATGATTTAGCCACCATGGAACCCACAGCTCTCTCCATCCTATCAAATATTTCTTCCTTTTCCATGTGGAAAGGATAGTCTTGGTACCAGTGATTATTTTGATGATTTTTACAAACATTGGCTCTGGATATACCAGGGATTGCACTGAATGTGTAGATTGCTCTCAATAGCATAAACATTTTAACAGTATTTGTCCTTCCACTCCATGAGCATGGAATATTTTTCCATTTCTTTGTGTCTTTTTCAATTTCTTTCATGAGTGTTGTGTAGTTTTCTGAGTACAGATCCTTTAGCTCTCTGGTTAGTTTTATTCCTAAGTGTCTTACGGTTTTAGGTGCAATTGTAAATGGGATTGACTTTTTAACTTCTCTTTCTTCTGTTTCACTGTTAGTGTATAGAAATGGAACTCATTTCTGTGCATTGATTTTATACTCTATGGGTGGCAGTTTTTTTCTTTGAACATTTAAATATATCATCCCATTCTCTCCTGACCTGTATGGTTCTGCTCAGAAATCCTGACAGATGGGGGTTCTTTTGTGTGTGATGAGCTTTTCACTTGCTGCTATTATCATTACTTTTTTGTTTTTGACTTTTAACACTTTTATCAGAGTGACTTGGAGAAAATGTTTTTGAGTTAAATTTGTTTGAGAACCTATGAGCTTCATGAATTTGGATGTCTAAATCTCTTTCCAGATTTAGAAAGTTTTCAGCCATTATTTTTTAAATAATCTTTCTTCCCCTCTCCCTCCCTTCAATTTCTGAGACTCCAATATTTACAGATTCTTTCCATACTACCCATAGTTCATGTAAAATTTTCTTCACTATTTTTTTTTCTTTGTGCTCATGTGACTGGATCATTTCAAAGATCCTGTCTTCTAATGCACAGATTCTTTCTTCTGTTTGATCTACTCTGATAGTGATGCTCTCCATTGCATTTTTCATTGTATTCTTCAGGGCTAGAATTTCTATTTGGTTCTTTCCTTTTTTTTAGCCATGTATTTTCCCCCTAATTTCATTGAATTATCTTCTTATGTTTTCTTTTAGTTCATTGACCTTTCTTAAAACATCTATTTTGTATTCTTTATCAGGTAAATTCTAGATCTTGATATTTTTTGGTTGATTACTGGAAAATTATTGTGTAGGTCAAGTAAGCAGAATATGGAGATTATTTGTGAGCTGGTTGTGAAGATCCACAGATCTAGTGTCCCCAGTGGCTCGTGGGTGGGTCTCCCAGTGGAGTATGTGACAGTTTTTAGTAGGATCCATGTCACCTTGACACATTGTATTCCAAGCCCTGGTTGCTGTACTCCCAGTTATGCAGCTCACGACTCACTACTTTGGATGAGCCAAAAAAAAAAATGGGGGTTCTTTGACATTATCCTGCCTGGCTAGGAAAGCCAAGTGCTCACATGCTCTCATTTTCCCCCATGAATAAAATCATGAGCTGAGAAGGGTTCTCTCAGCACTGAGATATGATGTCTTGGGAGAGATATAAGTTGGGTAAAGATAAACTATTCCTCTTACCTTCTTCAATGTATTCAATCTCAGATTGCTGTTGTTGTTTCAAAATGTGCTAGAACTTCTTTGCTGGATACTTGGAATTCCACAAAAGGCTCTCTCATCTATGGGTGACGGTCTAAATCACTATTTTTGAGGGCTTCCAAACCATAGCTAAGGGAGACTAGAGACATTTCACGGGTACCTCAGAGTCCATGCCAGGACCAAGGTCTGTGTGCCTATTACCCAATGCATAGATGGGCAAGATTCCACCTTAGTTTCTTGGTGTATGATGCTGGTGATGGAACTATAATTAAAGGCATCTATAGTCAAATCCTCAGGACTGTAGAGCTGTTTCCAGGTCTATAAACAGAACCATAGTTGCAAGTCAACCACTTGGGTATGAGCCTGTTTTTATTGAATGCATTTGGGGTTTCATAGTCTCCTACCTAGATCTCCAAGCTCCTACAAACATACTTTTGTCCATGGATAGTGCCAAATTGTTTTTATTGAAGGAGGAACATGAAGGTGGAAGGTCTTATTTGGCCATCTTGCCAACACTCACTTTTATTAATTTATGTTGACTTTTTCAAAAGATCATTTGCTAGGTATCAGTGTTTTTAAGTGTTCAATATCATTTTTGCCTTTGACAAATTTTCTTTTTCTTTTTTTAAATTTATTTATTTATGATAGTCACACAGAGAGGCAGAGACACAGGCAGAGGGAGAAGCAGGCTCCATGCACCGGGAACCTGACCTGGGACTCGATCTCAGGTCTCCAGGATCACGCCCTGGGCCAAAGGCAGGCACCAAACCGCTGCGCCACCCAGGGATCCCCTTTGACAAATTTTCTAGTTTGAAGTATGCACACTTAAGTCTGTAGTATAGCTTGTTTTAAATGTGCATTCAGGGATCCCTGGGTGGCGCAGCGGTTTGGCGCCTGCCTTTGGCCCAGGGCGTGATCCTGGAGACCCGGGTTCGAGTCCCACGTCGGGCTCCTGGTGCATGGAGCCTGCTTCTCCCTCTGCCTGTGTCTCTGCGCCTCTCTCTCTCTCTCTGTGTAACTATCATAAATAAATAAAAAATTTTTTAAAAAGTTAAAAAATAAATAAATAAATAAATGTGCATTCAAATCATGTGAATGCATGGCTTTTTAATGTTTATAAAGGTTATTTTCACACCTGTAATTACTTGATTAGTCCATGTAGTAAAATACATTTTTAATAATATTTTCCAACAAATAACATTTTCCTGGGTTGTGTCCCTTTGTAATGTGACATTTTTGGTACACTGATTCTGAAATGGAATCTGTTTCTCAAACTTCTTGTACTGGCATGGTCTTGATTCTTTATTTAGTCAATAAAATGTGTCAGATATAATGCTGTGTGAGTTCTGGAGCCTAGGACATAACAGGCTTTGGGACTTCTGCTATCTCTATCTTGTAACACTGAGATCACTATGTTGGAAACTGTAGTCAAACCTACTTGAGGTTGAAAGGCCAAGTGGAGGAAAACCTCAGTACCCTAGGTCACCCTCAAAGTCCAGATATGCTACTGAAGCAATTTGGACCATCCAGCCTTGCCACCCTCCAGCTGAATGCAGCCACATGAGTGAGCATAGGCAAAACCAGTAGAGGAAATGCCCAATCAACTCACAGAACTGTGAGAAATGATAAATTGCTCTTAATTCAAGCCACTAAGATGTGGAGTAGTTTGTTACATAGCAGTAGGTACCTGATACATTTCTTTAGTCATACTATACTGTGTAACAGGATATGAGAAATTATAGTAGTTGAAAATCAATCCAGAATTATTTTTAAATATTTTATTTATTTCCTTATTTGAGACAGAGAGAGAGCATGTGCATGCATGGGGGGCAGGATGTGGAATGGAGGAGGGGATAGAACCTCAATCCTAGTAGGATCCAGCTAGGATCACGACCTAGCTGAAGGTTGCTATTTAACCAACTGAGCCACCAAGTACCTCCAGAATTATTTGTTAAATAACACTATCAACACATAACTCTACTAAGATGCACAATAATGAAAGCTAAAGAGAGCTATCTGCCAAATAGAATGTGAAATTTTATTACTTATAGAAGGTATACACTTAGTATTTTTAAATGAATGAAACGTATAATAAAGCTAAAGATACCATGATCTCAAACAATTGTATAGAATGTTTATAAAGAAAAAGTAGGGCAGCCCGGGTGGCTCAGGGGTTTAGTGCCCCCTTGAGCCCAGAGCCTGATCCTGGAGACCTGGGATCGAATCCCATGTCAGGCTCCCTGCATAGAGCTTGCTTCTCTATCTGCCTGTGTCTCTGCCTCTCTCTCTCTCTCTCTGTGTCTCTCATGAATAAATAAATAAAATCTTAAAAAAAAAAAAAGAAAAAGTAAAGTGGAAGGTGAGGGTAATTTTCCTGTTAGAGTAGATATTTCAAAACTTAATTATAGAAGAGACAGATCGAAAATTAATCTGTCAAAATTTCAGTCATCATATATGGCATTAATTCTCTGATTCTCCGGCAGGTGAAATATAGCTGTTTATGTTAAGGAAGATAGTCTATATAGATAGAATTTACAAACTCCTTTTTGAAGATTCTAGGTCCTTTATGAGTTAATCCAGCAAATGTTGATTCCAACTTATACTTGTTTTCAGTGTATCATATAAACTTATTAATATTTAATACCTGTTTTCTAAGTACACTGACTCTCACAATTTCCTTTTTTCTAAAGTCAATGTTCTCATCTCATGGATATTAACAGAACATGATAGAATGACTTTCACTTTCAATTTTCCAAATATTTTGAAGGCTTCCCCATGGAGGCACCATTCAGACTCTGAATATCTCTAAGGTTTAGGTTCAATCTCATTTATCACTGTGTTCCTGGGACTAACATTTTGCAGTTCTGTGACAGAAGGCAGTTATTCAATAAATGGTGGCCTGTTGAATGACTGATCAAAGGATAATGATTAAATCTAAATATATATAGTCCCAATTCTCCGTAGTTATATGATTCTGAGCTGCCCCCTCCTTATGTCTGTCCTATAATGTAACATGAAAAATATTGACACAGTTTTCCCAGGCAAAGTAAAATATATTACATGATAATTTTTAAGTAAGAGCTAATGAGGAAGAAATTATTTTTAAAACATATGTGCTGATTTTGTTTATCAAAATTGTGACATACAAATTATGTTATCAGACAAGAATCAGAGTAGAGAATGAGAAAAAGTACTTCTAAATTATAACACACTAGAATGGAAAAAAATATCTGCAAAAAATCTGGAATAGATAAAAGGAAAACCCAGTATCATTCGATCACTCTAGCAGTTTCCATGGCCATGCTCTTTGTCTTTGGATTACTGAGTGTCATTCCTCTACTGCATAATCATGTACCTCTTTCTCCAGGAGGAGAGAACACAGGGCTTTCCTGAATAGAGAGATTTCCAGTGCCCATTATCCTTCACTGTCCTGTGACTTTGAAAATGACTTCCCCTCTAGATAAGTTAATTTTTTTTTTCAGGAACATATTGATTTGCAAAAGCACTTTGTGGTTTACTTGTTGAAAATGCACTTAGTACTAATAGCATCCTTCTTCTTTGCCGCTGATGTTACAGAAACAGATCATTTTTCCAGAAATAAAGACAGAAATATTTTCTTTTGGGAGGAAGCAATCTTTTTCCACCATGTATATTTGGTTTGAGCCCTAACATCTTCTAAGATCTGTTGTTTAAAATAAATTAGTCTGCAAAATTAAAAATAAAAATAGACAAAAAGAACAATAGTAATACCAATGAACATTACTAAGTATAACCCACAATTATAACAAAATGCATGAAATTACCTTCAGATGTTTAGATATAAGCTAATTGAAATATGGATACAAAATGTTTTCAGTGTTGGGGCACTTGCGTGGCTCAGTCAGTTAAGTGTCTGACTTCTCCTCAGGCCATGATTTAGGGGTCCTGAGAAAGAGCCCCACTTTGGACTTTGCCCAGCCGGGAGTCTGCTTCTCCCTCTCCCTCTGCCCCTCCTCCCACTCATGCTCTCTCTCTCTCTCTCTCTCAAATAAATGAAATCTTTAAAAAAAGTCTTCAATGTCATATAAACTTTACCAGTTTAGACTACTGCCAAAAAACAATATAAAAATATATAGCAGTCAAACATGATTAATTTTGCTTTTTGTGAGATACAGCATTACTATATAGGAAATCGCAGATTTAGGTAGCCAAATACATAAAACAAAAGTATTTTGAATTGCCATTTCTGTAGTAATACTTTCCAGGGTTTCTCAGTATACTATGGCCCACCCTTATCCAAATGACTAAATAAGAAATCCAGAAGTATAATTACACCTGTTCCTCCTCCTCGTTTCTTGGGTAATTCCATTTTAAAGCAATTAAGTGAGCAAAGTAAGGTTGGCTTTTATATGGAGGGAATGGGTGGCATAGGGAGTCAGCAGCCAACCTAAGTAGAAAGGGTGTCCTGCTGGGGAAGAACATGCTAACACTGAAATGCTTCAGAAAGAGGAAAAGTTCTTTGCAGGGTACTTGTAAATCTTTTGTAAGTTTGGGATTGTTTTTTAAAAAAATAATGCAAAGAAATATGCTTACAAAAGTTTGTGCTTAATTGCAATAAAAAAATCAATCAGATTTAAAAGTTTCAAATAATTATCTAAACTGTAGATTGGATGTGCCCAATAAAATTTCTCATCAAAGTGGTTTTCTTTTTTTTCCCCTCAAAGAAGCCTGACTACATTTTCAAATACTTGTTTAGATTATGTGAAGATGGCAGAAACCATTATTTATTCTAGTGTTTTATGTATCGTTGAGCAATAAAATAGGTAAACAACTCAATGAATGCTTACTTACAATTATCAACTATTAATGTTCAATATGCACTAAAATTAAGTAATACAACTCACATACCCTACTTTACATTCTTTTGGAAACAAAACTAATCACAAACTTAAGCTTGGAAATCTATTTCTTTTACCTTCAGTTTGTTTTCTAGAGTTCAGGAGGTGGGTGGAGAGAAGGGATAATTGGGTGATGGACATAAAGGAAGGCATTTGTGTAATGAGCACAGGGTGTTACATGCAGTAATGAGTCACATAATTCTACCTCTGAAACTAATAATAATACAAAAGAAATCTATTCCTTTCAGACAGTCTTACTTTCTCTGTCACTTAGTATTGTGTTTATAGAAATAAAATGATTAGGATGATTAAGGATTTAAGAACAGGTTAAACCAGACCACTGTAGTATACGTTGATGGTCTTCAATGAAATGAACTATGAAAATAAGCCTTGAACATTATCTTGTCTTGACTTTGAAGTGTTACAGAAACACAAATGTCATACTTCTAACTCAGCATTCATGTCAGTAAACACAAGTAAATACAGCTCTATAATCTTTCTAAAACGAGAGCAATTTCTCTGGAGTCTGACCACTTAACTATTTTCTTTTTGTTATAAACCTATTTATGGATCTTATATTTTTCAAAAAGAGTTAAAATGGGCTTTTGTATCCAGTAATTGGTAGTAAGCTTAATAAAGTTGCTTCAAAAAGTGTTTAACTTTATTATTTGCTTACATATTTTAAATCTTAGAATAAAAACACATGAATTAAAATGTGCTAAAGCTAAATGGACACTATGGATTTGAATAGTGTTCATATATGTGGAGTAGAATGAATGGAAAGCCATTAGGAGTTTAGGTCCATTTTCTGTACATTCTCACTTAGTAACTGTGGTAGATATTTATTTGTTTGTTTATGGCAAATATCTAATGCCTCTTCCCCACCCTGTCATGAAAGAGAATAGTTTTTACTCAAAGATTGTTGGGTTGGTAGTGTGACTTACTTTGGCCCATGGGGTGTTAATTGATGTGATGCAAGTAAAGGTTTGAAAACTGTTTTAAGGTTGGACTTACCTTCTTATCCTCTTCCTTCTGCAGAAAACATGCCTCAGACAATTGCTGGCCCAAGGGAGATAAGAGTCTTATGAAGCAGGTAGAAAGAAGCATGTTCTTTTTTCACAGATAGTAATAAAAGTAAAGTTGTTTATCAAATAAGTACAATAGAGTAGAGGGATCATAGGGAGAAAAAAAATATCTGCAAAGGCAAAGACAGGAAAGGTACATTTAAGAAGGGAAGATCATAGATAAAGAGAAATTTCTAATAATGCATAGAATAGACATTAAAATGTCATCTAATCAGTAGTCTTAGTCCAAGCAGTTGCAGGAAAACAGTCCCACACAACCTTATATTATATTATATACTCTAACGTTATAGCATCAAAATACAAACAAAAATATTGAGACTTACATCCTTTTCTTCCTTTATATATGCAACAGTCTTAATGTTGATGTTGATTCAGTTGTTTACATTATCCATATAAGTATTCTAACTCTCCACTTCCATTTCCTATTAAAAATCTAATTAAACTACAAATTAAGGGGTTACATATCAACATTAAGTGGTAAAAAAAATCTGCTTCAAAAACTTAGTTTTGAATATCATCAAAAAAACGCAAATTATTTGTATGATATTAAAATTTAGTATGAATATTGCATTATTCCATTATTAAATTACCACTTTAATGAGTCTGGACTGGATTTGTTAATTTGATGTATAGGGTTTCTTTGCAATATTTTTCTCAATAATTATTGAGGTATATTATATGATATTTCAATAAATAATATTTATTTATTTTTAATAAATAATATTTTAATGTAGTTTAAGTCCTAAAATTTTCATGTCTTTATTTCATTTCCAAGCTTTTCTCCAAATTTTTAAGATATTTCTGTTCATCATTTATTTTTATTTTTTTGGTAAAATTTCAAACATATTCAAGTTACTTGCTATAGAAAACTGACAGATTAAAATTAAAAATCATCTCATTAATTAAATGCACACAAAATATCATTCAATTTAATTTTTCTCTGATTTTTGATAGCTTTAAATTAAATTTATTCATTCACCAGTTAATGGCTGCCTTTTATGCATTAGGTACTATATTAGGCAGTAGAACAAAATGTTGAGCAAAAGTATGTAATATTTTTGCTTTCATGGAACTTAAAATCTAGGTAAGGACAGATAATTAGCCTAAAAAATTTCACAAATGAAAATTTGTGCCTTGTGGTGAGTACCACAAAGGAGAAGTACATGATAAAATGAAAACCCTTTGACTTAATCAGAGAAGTCAGGGAAATCTTCCATGACCTGGTGAATGAGCTGAGGTCTGAAGAAAAAGTAGATGCTTATTCACAAGAGGACGGAGTGTCATATTGTATGCACATAAGAAACCATATGTGAAACCGCCATAGGCAGGAGAAATTCCTGGGACAAGTATACTGTGGATGGGATAAGTAGCTATTACTTTGTGTATATGGGTCTAGAGCCAATGAGAATAACATTTCAACCATAAATCCAATTTTAAAAGGCAGTAATCTTGGTTATAATTTCAGATTACACTTTGGAGCTATGCTAGAGTACAGGGCTAGAGCTGGCATCTTTCTACAAAGTCAGAATTACACAGTGTAGGAATTACTTCAAGTCAGTAGACTCCTTGGCTCATTTCTTTGATTCTGGCTGTATATGGAATCAGTGCAGAAGGGCATTACCAAAAGTCATAGGTGACAGGAGGGGTGAAAACTTGGGACCATTAATTGAAGCAAACCACACATGGCATCTGGAACAGCAACTGTAGTATCAGCAAAATAGGAGCACTCTGCTTTAAAAGTGTTTCCTAATAGGCTTTCGAGTCTGAAAAAGAAACCCAAAAGTCAGTGTGGCTGGAGTGCAGAAAGCCAAGACCAGCAAGATGGGAGTCAGAGCTAGAGTCAGGCTGAATGGGGAGTCTTACTTCTGAATTCAGTGAGGTTTTTTTTTTTTTCCTGAATGAATGTATAAAATAAAAAATAAACTTTGTTATTAGGAAAAATTAAGTGACATATTTACAGAGAAATCAAAATTAGTTTCTTTGTTATGTAATTTTCCAAGAATAACACTAAAATTTAACAATTCTAATGAAACAAGAATTTTAAAAAAGCTCATTCTAATACATAAAAAAACATAAATCTACACTTTGATCTTAATTTAAATACACTATTCTTCTGATTCTTTGATTTTTTAAATGGAAAAGAATCTCCCTATTAACTTCAATGCAAAAGTTGATTTCTTTAAAAAAGTTCAATTGCTATCTGTTTTTAATGTTTGTGTTTATGATACAATATGACTTGTATATGGTTTATTCCTCTTTTAGTTTTCCTAAGATGCATTACCTCGTTTTAATATTTCATTTGGGGGATCCCTGGGTGGCGCAGCGGTTTGGCGCCTGCCTTTGGCCCAGGGCGCGATCCTGGGGATCCGGGATCGAGTCCCACGTCGGGCTCCCGGTGCATGGGGCCTGCTTCTCCCTCTGCCTGTGTCTCTGCCTCTCTCTCTCTCACTGTGTGCCTATCATAAATAAATAAAAAAAAAATTGAAAAAAAATAATAATATTTCATTTGGTTCTTAACCTTCACAATGTTTACTTTTGTTGGGTTTTAGAAAATTCTTATTTTTATTTTTTTAAGATTTTATTTACTTATGAAAGACACACAGAGACAGGCAGAGACATAGGCAGAGGGAGAAGCAGGCTCCACGCAGGAAGCCGGGTGTGGGACTCAATCCCGGAACTCAGGATCATGCCCTGAGCCGAAGGCAGATGCTCAGCCACTGAGCCACCCAGGTGTCCCAGTTTTAGGAAATTTTTAAAGTATAATATACATGTAGAAAAGTGCACAAAACATCTGGAGATAGCTCACTTCTCAAACTGAATATATATGTAAGGAATGCCTCAATCAAGATAAAGAATATTATGAGTGCCTCAAACACAACTCATCCCAAGTACTACTACCCCTTCTGCCAAAACAGCCTCTATTCTGTTATCAATTACAATTAATTAACTAGTTTTGCTTTTTTTTTGAATTTTAGATAAGAATTATATAATCCAGGGGTGGATCATTGGATTAAGCATCTGCTTTAGGCTCAAGTCATGATCCGGGAATCCTGGGATTGAGCCCCATGTCAGGCTCTCTGCTTAGTGAGGAGTCTGCTTCTCCCTCTACCCCACACCCTGCTGCTTGTGCTCTCTCTCAAATAAATAAATCAAATCTCTGAAAAAAGAAAAAGAATTATTTGTCTGAAAAATCTTGGCCAACTTTGTATTTGTAAGCTTCTGCATGTTTCATGTAGCAGTATTTTTTTATTTGAATTGCTGGATTTATGTATTCTATCATTGATGAACATTTGGTTATTTCTAATTTGTGGCTATGATAAAATGGTGTTTTATTGGTAATTCTGTGCATCCTTTTAGTATATATATATTTTTTAAATAGTTGTATACAAATGACTATATTAATGGGTTTATGCTTATCAGTATATACCTGAGAAAACTGGAGGATAGATATACCTAAGACATATATCAAGAAGTATTGGGAAAATACATGAATATTGTGTTCACCTATAGCAGATAATGCCAAATCGTTTTTTAGGGGATTTTTATTTATTTTCACTTCCTCCAGCAATGTACATATTTGTATTATTCCAGATACTTTCAAACACTGGTACTGCCAGCCTTTATATTAGCCATTAATTAATTTTATCCACTCTGATACTTAAGTAGTTGAATATAACTGTGGTTTTACTTTGAAATTCCCTGACAAATAAACAGGTTAAACACCTTTAATTTATTTGTTGGCTTTTTGGGTATCCTTTTTTTTTTTTTTTTTTGAGGCACATCTCTAAATCATATTTTTGTTTTTAGATTAACCATTTTCTAGTAACTTTTTCTTTTGTATTGTTTGTCTTTTTTTTTTGTTTTGTTTTTTTTTTTTTTTTTTTTTTTTATGGGGGTGGTGGTGGATTAGAACCTAGCCTTTCAGACCAATGTGGCTGCAACAGACTTGTCTCAATCCTTATAGGAAGTCATAATGGCTTTTTTTTTTAATTTTTATTTATGATAGAGAGAGAGAGAGAGAGAGAGAGAGGCAGAGACACAGGCAGAGGGAGAAGCAGGCTCCATGCACCGGGAGCCCGACGTGGGATTCGATCCCGGGTCTCCAGGATCGCGCCCTGGGCCAAAGGCAAGCGCCAAACCGCTGTGCCACCCAGGGATCCCCTGTTTGTCTTTTTATTATTGACTTACAGAAGTTTAAAAAACTGTGTTCTGTGTATGAGTCCTCCACTGGGTGTTTGTACTATATTTTTGCCCACATGCAGTTGTATATTCATTCTCTTATTGGAGTTTTAATGAATAGAGGTCTTAATTTTAATGAAATCCAATTTCTCAGTCTTTTATGTTGGTACTTACTGTGTCCTGTTTAAAATATCATTGCTTACCCCAGTATCTTGGGGATACTCAATATTCTTCTTCTAAAAGTTTAATATTTTACTAACTACAATTAGATTTAGAGTCTATCTGGAATGTATCGGATTTTCTATATATACAACAGGTCTTCTGCAAATAAAGATAAATTCATTCATTCATTTTAATACTAATAGTTTTTTCTTTCTTTATTGTACTGGAGAGGGCCTCTGGTAAAATATTAAATAAAAGTAAGAATAATAGTGATCCTTTTTTCATTCCCAGTCTCAAGGAGAAAGCTTTCAATTTCATACTTATTTCCAATTTGCTTTAAAAACCATATAATCATGAATGGTTGCAGAATTTTTGCAAATGCATTTTTTTGTAGCTTTTGAGTTTAACATATGATTTTCTCTGTTTTAACAATAAGATGTCATTTACAATTTTTATACTGTTTAATTTTTAAATTTTAAACAAAATTTGCTTTTCTGAAATAAACTCTTTATGCACTATCCTTTTTAAAAAAATATATCACTGGATTTATAGTAGGGTTTCCAGAAAAGCAGAAAACATATGTGTGTGTGTGTGTAATGATATAAGAGTGGGAGAAGGAGTGAGACAGGGAAAGAAAAGAGAAAACACTACAACTACTGATTATGATTCACATTTTATAGTTGTTTTCCTTAAAAACCAACTTGCCTATGACTTTTCCCATAAATCTCATAAGGCTTATTTACAAAGTTTTCCCAAACACTGAACTTTAGTGATACTGATCTCTTCTTAGCACCAAAGAAAGTAGTTTATGAACACAAAATTTCATAGTGGCTTTCAAAATCCTTTTATCCTTTACTACCATGACATCTCTACAGCTGACTACAGTGACCAGATATATGGATATTGTTAACAAGACTATTCACATTTCCATACACCTTCCGATCTTGGTACTCTTTGTAGGAACAATAGCATTCTATAGCAATCATAGTGTCCTGATATTCTGATCTGGCCCCACATTCCCTAATGAAACCATTTAATTATTTCCCAAGATATAGCCTCATTTTCATTAAGACAGATACTCTCTACATCTATTTCTTATTATCTTTATTATATTTCCAAACATTATTCTGGCCTACCACTTAGTAAACAAAACAAAACAAAAACCTCCTTCTTATCTTCTAAGAAGCTGATCTGTTTTTCTTTAAAATCTTGCTCAGAGACCCTCCAAGATGGCAGAGGAGTAGGGGATCCTAGTTTCATCTGGTCCATGGAAATCAGGTAGATAGTTATCAAATCATTCTGAAAACCTATAAAATCAACCGGAGATCTATGAAAAGATCTTACCCCAGTATCTTGGGGATACACTTCTACATATAGAAAGGCGACCACTTTCTGCAAGGTAGGACATGCAGAGACGTGAATCTGAGGGGATACATTGGAAGATGAGCCAGGGAGGAGGGAGCCTCTGTAAGCCTTCTACCAGAAAGTGTTATTAGCAGCAGAGTGCAAAATCAGAACCTTCAGAAGTTTACCTGAAAGGCACTCAGGACACAAAGCAGGATGGAATGCCAGATGGGACTGTGTGGTCTCAGATTCCCTGGGGTCACAGAAAGAACTGGGTGCCCAAGTGCAGCAGAGTTCCCAGGTATTGGATGAAGAAAGCCAGCTGCAAACAGTGGGGCCAGGCACTGGCTTTCTACTGGGTGTTACCATAAACCTCGAACCCCAGCATCTCCAGCCAATACTCTCTGAGCGGGGTCCAGCAAGCAGAAGAGCAGTGACAAGACCCTCCTCCCTTCCCTGGGAGTGGCATGGGTATCACAGCAAGAGTCTAAAGTTTGGAGACTCGAATTGGGGTCTTGTGCCTGAGGTAGAAACACCTGGTCACAGGTTGGGTACCAGGCAGACAAGAGTGATTGTCCACTTTTCTATGCAGGCTCAGTGAAGCATGGGGCATGAAATTCCTGGGCATGGGGGCACCACCATTTTCAGCCCCTTACCCAACTGGCTCCAGAGTCACTTACATTGCACCTGATCCCCTGGCAAGGCCAGTGCAATTCCTCCTGGGCAAAGACACCTGAGAATCAGTGCAATAGGTCCCTCCCTCAGAAGACCAGCAGGGACTTCCAGCTAATACTAAGTTTCTTGATCATAAACTGTAAAACTCCAGCTCTTGGGGAAAGAAGTATATAGCATTTGTGTCATGATTATTTGTTCTCCTTCCCCTCCTCCTCCTCCTTCTCCTTCTTCTTCTTTTTTAAGATTTTATTTATTTATTCATGAGCGATACAGAAAGAGATGCAGGGACATAGGAAGAGGGAGAAGCAGGCTCCCTGCAAGGAGCCCGATGTGGGAGTCAATCCCAGACCTCAGAATCACACCCTGAGCCAAAGACAGATGCTCAACCACTGAGCCACCCAAGGCGTCCCTTTTTCTTATTATTCTTCAGTCTTTTAGTTTTATATTTTATTTTCTTCCCTATTTTGGGATCCAGTTTCTCCTAACAGACCAAGATACACTCGGGATCTAGTTTATTTTTCTGTTCAACTTCTTGTCTGATTTTTATTACCATTTTTTTTTCCTTTTCTTATCTGCTTGGTTTCTGATCTCTTTTGATTAGTGTGGTGTATATTTTTCTGGTATAGTTATTATTCCTTAGCCTTTCAGTTTTATATTTTATTATCCTTTTTAGCTATTTTCTTATCAATTATTTTTAAGATCTTTCTTAATTTTCATTTTTACACTTGATATATATATATATATATATATATATATATATATATATATATAAATTTTTGGCTTTCTTTCATTGTATTCAACTACATTTTATATATATGGTTTTCTGTCTTCCCTATTTTGGGATTTAGTTTTTCCTAACAAACAGACCAAAATACACTCAGGATCCAGCTTACTGTTTTGTTCTACTTCTTCTTTGAGTTTGCTCTCAATTTTTCCTTTTTTTTTTTTTTGTTGTTGTTGTTGGTTTCTGTTCTTTTTTAACTCGTGTATTGTATATTTTTCTGGTTTTGTTGTTGCTATATTTGTATTTTTCCCTCCCTTC
The DNA here is from genome assembly GCF_003254725.2 of Canis lupus dingo. Classification (NCBI taxonomy): domain Eukaryota; kingdom Metazoa; phylum Chordata; class Mammalia; order Carnivora; family Canidae; genus Canis; species Canis lupus. The sequence continues at coordinate 23,293,108 of NC_064245.1, read as the reverse complement.
CATATATTCTTTTCTGGACATAATGACAAGATGGAAGAAATCACCCCCAAAAAAGAGAACAAGAGGCAGAACTCACAGTCAGGAATCTAATAAATATAGATGTAAGTAAGATGTCAGAACTAGAATTCAAAACAATGATTATAAAAACGCTAGCTGAACTTGAAAAAAGCATAGAAGACATTAAAGAATTCCTTACTGGAGCAATAAAACTATAATCAGGTTGAAATAAAAAAGCTATTTCTGAGATGTAATAAAAAATTAAGGCTCTAACCACTAGGATAAATGAGGCAGAAAAGAGAATCAGTAATATAGAAGACAAAATGATAGAAAATAAGGAATTTGAGGAAAAAGGAGAGATAAACAACTACTTGATCACCAACGGAGGATTCGATGGATCAGGGATACCATGAAGCAAACAATACTGGACTATTGGGGTTCCAGAGGAAAAGGACAGAGAAAGAGGGGCAGAAGGATTATTTCAACAAATTATACCTGAGAACTTCCCTAATATGGGGAAAGAAATAGGCATTCAAGTTCAAGAGGCACAGAGAACCCCCCTCAAAATCAATAAAAATAGGTCAACACCTTGACATATAATAGTGAAGCTTGTAAACTTTAGCTATAAAGAGAAAATCCTGAAAGCAGCTCAGGACAAGAGGTCCTTAACCTACAAGGGCATGGTATATTCAAGATGCTAAATGAGAAAAATAGGAAGCCAAGAATATTTTATCTAGCAAGGCTGCCATTCAGAATAGAAGGAGAGATAAAGAGCTTCCAGGATAAACAGAAACTAAAAGAATTTGTGATGACTAAAACACCCCTGCAAGAAATATTAAAGGGGATTAAAGAGAAAGCCCAAAAGTAACAAAGACCAGAAAGAAACAGAGATAATATATAAAAAATAGTGACTTACAGGTAATACAATGGCACTAAATTCTTATCTTTCAATAGTTACTCTGACTGTAAATGACTAAGTGCTCCAATCAAAAGACACAGGATATCAGATTGGATTAAAACAAACCAAAACAAAACACAAGATCCATTGATTTTCTGTCTACACAGGAATAATTTTTTATGCAAAGCCACCTCCAGACTGAAAGTGAGGGAGTGAAGAACCATTTATAATGCTAATGGACATCAAAAAGAAAGCTGAGGTAACAATCCTTTTATCAGACAAATTGATTTTAAAACAAAGATAATAAGAGATGAAAAGGGACCCTATATCATAATAAAAGGAACTACCCAACAAGATCTAACAATTATAAATATTTACACCCTTAACTTGAGAGCAGTCAATTATATAAATCAATTAATAACAAAATTAAAGAAACACATTGATAATAAAATAATTATACTAGGGGACTTTTACACCCCACTCACTGCAATGGACAGATAATCTAAGCAGGTCAATATGGAAAGAAAGGCTTTCAATGACACACTGGATCAGATGGACTTCAGATGTATTTAGAGCATTTCATCCTAAAGCAACAGAATACATATTCTTCTCAACTGCACAAGAAACATTCTTCAGAATAGATCACATACTGGGTCATAAATCATGTCTCAATTGGCACCAAAAGATTGAAATTATTGCCTCTGTATTCTCAGGCCATAGTGCTTTGAAATTTGAACTCAATCACAGAGAAAATTTGGAAGGAATACAAATACATGGAGGTTAAAAGAACATCCTGCTAAAGAATGAATGGATCAACCAGGGAATTCAAGAAGAATTTTAAAAATTCATGGAAGCAAAGGAGAATGAAAACACTGCAGTTTTTAACCTTTGGGATGCAGCAAAGACAGTCCTAAGAGGGAAGTATACAGCAATACAAGCCTTTCTCAAGAAATAAGAAAAGTCTCAGATACAGAGCCTAACCTTACACCTAAAGGAACTGGAGAAAGAACAGCAAATAGAGCCTAAATCAATCAGGAGAAGAGAAATAATAAAGATTAGGCAAAAATCAATGAAATTGAAACCAAAAGAACAGTAGAACAGATCTATGAAACTAGGAATTGTTTCTTTGAAAGAATGAATAAGATCTATAAATCCCTAGCCAGACTTAGCAAAAAGAAAAGAGAAAGGACTCAAATAAATAAAATGATAAATTGAAGTGGAGCTATCACAACCAACTCTGAAGAAATACAATCATAAAAACTTATTGTGAGCAACTATATGCCAACAAATTAGGCTATCTGGAATACATGGATGCATTCCTAGAAACATATGAACTACCAACACCGAAACAGAAAGAAATAGAAAACCTGAATAGACCCATTACCAGCAAAGAGGCCAAATCAGGAGTCAAGAATCTCCCAACAAACAAGTCCAGGACTAGTGGCTTCCCAGGGGAATTCTACCAAACAATTAAAGAAGAATTAATACCTATTCTTCTGAGGCTATTGCAAAAATTAGACATGGAAGGAGAACTTGCAAACTCATTGTATGAGGTCAGCATTACCTTGATCCCAAAATCAGACAAAGACCCCACCAAAAAAGGAGAATTACAGACCAATATCCCTGGTGAGCATGGATGCCAACATTCTCAACAAGATACTAGCCAATTGGATCCAAGAGTACATTAAAAGGATTGTTAACCATGACCAAGTGGGATTTATCCCTGGCTGCAAGGATGGTTCAACATCTACAAATCAATGTGATATATCACATTCATAAAAGAAAGGACAAGAAGCACATGATCTTCTCAATAGATGCAGAAAGCTATTTGACACAATACAGCATCCTTTCTTGATTAAAACTCTCCACAGTGTAGGGATAGAGGGAACATATATCAATATCATAAAAGCCTTATATAAAAATTCCAGAGTCAATATCATTCTCAATGGGGAAAATCTGAGAGTTTTCTCCCTAAGGTCAGGAACAACACAGGGATGTTCATTCTCACACTGTTATTCAACATATTCAACTAGAAGGCCTAGCCTCAGCAATCAGACAACAAAAAGAAATAAAAGGCTTCCACAAAATAAAAGGCTTCCACGTCAGCAAAGAAGTCAAACACTCACTCTTCACAGATAACATGGTGCCCTATGTGGAAAACCCAAAAGACTCCACTCCAAAATTGCTAGATATCATATAAGAATTCAGCAAAGTGGTAGGATAGAAAATCAATACACAGAAGTCAGTTGCATTTCTATACACTAACAATAAAACAGAATAAAGAGAAATTAAGGAGTCAATCCCACTTACAATCGCACCCAAAACCATAAGACACCTAGGAATAAAACTAACCAGAGAGCTCAAGGATCTGTACTCAGAAAACTACACAACACTCATGAAAGAAATTGAAAAAGACACAAAGAAATGGAAAAATGTTCCATGCTCATGGAGTGGAAGGACAAATATTGTTAAAATGTTTATGCTATTGAGAGCAATCTACACATTCAGTGCAATCCCTATCAAAATACCATCCATTAAAAAAAAAAATACCATCCATTTATTTCATAGAGCTGGAACACATAATCTTAAAATTTGTATGGAACCAGAAAAGACCCCCAAAACCCAAAGGAATGTTAAAATCCCAAAGAAAAGCAAAGCTGGTGCCATCACAATGAAGAACTTCAAGCTATATTACAAAGCTGTAATCACCAGGACAGTATGGTACTGGCACAAAAACAGGCACATAGTTCCATGGATATGGAATAGAGAACCGAGACATGCAACTTCAACTCTATGATCAGCTAATATTAAAAAAAAAAAAAAAAAAAAAAACAGGAAAGAATATCCCATGGAAAAAAATGACAATCTCTTCAACAAATGGTGTTGGGAAAATTGGACAGCCACATGCAGAAGATGAACCAGAACCATTTCTTCACACCATACACAAAAATAGACTAAAAATGGATGAAAGACCTAAATGTGAGACAGGAAAATCCTAGAGGACAACATAGGCAGCAACCTCTTTGACCTTGGCCACAGCAACTTTTTGCTAGATATGTTTCCAAAGGCAAGGGAAACAGGCAAAATGAACTATTGGGACTCCATCAAGATAAAACTTTTAAACAGCAAAGGAAACAGTTGACAAAATGAAAAGAGAACTGATAGAATGGGAGAAAATATTTGCAAGTGTCTTATCAGATTAATAGCTAGTATCCAAATCTATAAAGAACTTATCAAACTCAACACCCAAAGAACAAATAATCCAGTCAAGAAGTGGGTAGAAGACATTAACAGACATTTTTCCAAAGAAGACATACAAATAGTCAACAGACGTATGAAAAAATGTTCCACATCACTCAGCATCAGGGAATACAAATCAAAATCACAATGAAATACCCTCTCACACCAGTCAGAAGGGCTAAAATTAACAAGTCAGGAAATAATAGATGTTGATGAGGATGTGGAGAAAAGGGAATCCTTATACACTGCTGGTGGGAATGCAAGATGGTGCAGCCACTCTGGAAAACAGTATGGAGATTCCTCAGAAATTTGAAAATAGAGCTACTCTATGGCCAGCAATTGCACTACTGGGTATTTATCTCAAAGATACAAATGTAGTGATCTGAAGGGGCACCTTCCTCCAATGTTTAGAGCAGCAATGTACACACAATAGCCAAACTACACACACACACACACACACATACACACACACACACAATGGAATATTACTCAGCCACCAAAAATGAAATCATACCATTTGCAACTACATGGATGGAACTAGAGGATATTATGCTGAATGAAAGAAGTCAGAGAAAGACCATTATCATATGATCTCACTCATATGTGGAATTTAAGAAACAAAACAGAGGATCATAAGGGAAGGGAGATAAAAGTGCAGTAAGATGAAATCAGAGGGGGAGACACATCATAAGAAACTCTTAACTATAGGAAATAAACTGAGAGTTGCTGGAGGGGAGGTAGATGGGGCATGGGGTAACTGGGTTACCATTACCCAGCATTAGGGAGGGCACATCATGTAATGAGCACCGGAAATTATATGCAACTGATGAATCACTGAGCTCTACCTCTGAAACTAATAATACACTATATGTTAATTAATTGAATCTAAATAATAATCAAATTTTAAACATTCATTCCACAAGTTATCCAATTTTTCTCTGGATCATAATTGAAGAAAAAAAAGTATTTTTCTTATTGTATCACATTTTTAAAAACAACAATAAAAATTTCAAATAGAAATTAAATAGAAATTATAGGCCTGATGGTTACATTATAATAAATGGAAACATTGATTAATCCCAGCCCATTTTGTGCCAAATCTGCACAATTCAGTTTACTTAAATTTATATACTGATAACAACTATATTTACCTACCCGAGAGAATAAAATAGAAAGAAGACATGGCCACTGTGCAAGCTTCATATGCAGATGATGATATAGGGATATATAACTAATATAAAAACATACTAACAGTTGTAAATTATTAAAAATATCAAGAGATGTAATGAGATAAAAAATGAATAATTGTCTTGATACTTTTGGTAGCCAAAACTTTTGCATCAGTTATGCAGAACTGCGCTAAAATTGTCAAGCCATTCTATATTAGCCAAATAGGTGACCTCAGTCTTTATTTCATTTTATTTTAATTTATTTTATTTGTTTGGCTCTCTTGTGAGCACTATAGTCATAATCCTTTTTTCAGCTTTCAGGAGGAAATTAACACATCCATTAAATTTTTAATCCATGAGCTTGTTTTCCCAATTTCTAAAAATATCAGGCATTTAGTCCATGTTTTTATAGAAATCAGAAATTATCTCTGAGCAGCTGCATTTTTTCCCCTGCATCTTTCAAATTTGTTTTAGGTGCTTTAAAATTAACAGATGCTTTTATTTCTCAGTATCGCAGCAACAAAAAGGAGAATCAATGGAAGTTTTGGAGTAGCAACTTCTCTTGACTGTACCTATTATAAGAACATATAAAAATATGTAAAAAGAACTATTTAAAACCATCTTGATTTCAGAATTGCTTATATTGTTTATTAATACATTTTGAGTTCTTTTTAATTTTAAGAGGATGAATAAATTCTTATTTCTACAGAAAATGAAAGAGTGTCAGAAAAGACAGGGTTGCAGTTGATTATTTCCTTTTGATGTGAATGAAAAAAAATACAACAGATGAAACTACATAGGCAAGAGGGAACTGAGAGGGAAATAACCTACCACGTGCTAGGCATTATCGCGACATGTGTTGCATTTAATTTACACTGTGATCCTTTCAAACAGGTATTATAGTGTCTAATTTTAACCCACACTCCCAAACTGACCCAGAAGGCAGTTGTTTTCTGCACAGGAGAACCTGATACAGTCTTATTGTCAGACCTTGGGAACTTTCATTTGTCTCATTGCAAAGGTCTTAATCTTCCAAGTTTTTGAAGATGGATTGTTCTTAAAGTGTTTCTTAGGAGTTCCAGCCTTTGTCGATGACTAAAATTTAGACTGAATTCTTTTCCTGTTACCCTAGTAGTTGCCTTCAGTCAGCACAGTGTTTTTTTTTTTTTTTTTTTTAAGATTTTATTTATTTATTCATGAGAGACACAGAGAGAGGCAGAGACACAGGCAGATGGAGAAGCAGGCTCCATGCAGGGAGCCCGACGTGGGACTTGATTCCCAGACCTCGGGATCATGCCCTGAGCTGAACACAGATGCTCAACCACTGAGCCACTCAGGCGTCCCTCACAGTGTTGTAATATCAATGCCAACACGGATGCCGATATGGACACCAGCGCCAACACCAACATAAATATGCACACCAGTCCCAACGCTGGCACCAGTGCTGATGTCAGTACTAATAGAAACATCAATACCAGGACCAGCATCAACGTCAGCACCAGTGCCGACGTCAATACAAATAAAACACCCACACCAACATGATCACTAATCCCACTATAAACACAGATACTAATGATAACACCAATATTAATATAATTCCAGTATCAATGCCTTTCCTTTATTTTACATCAAGTAAATCCTAGTGCCTTCTATCTGCATTAAATTCTTGCAATGGATATATCTCAAATTATTATTAGTATCTTTGTTTTAAGATGAGGAAACTGAGGCTCAGAGAGGCCAAGTAACTCACCATCTTAAGGTGAGCAAAGGGGAAGAGTCAGAACTGGTTTGAAAGCCTGATTGCAACAAATGTAATACACTGTAGTCCTTTCATATTAGTTCTGAATCTTTTGGGAACAGTTTCTTCTCCATCCCTTACCCTGCCCTGACCCATGTAGGCTTCTTAAAATTATACAGATATAATTCAGTTTGGGGCTTTCAGAAAGAAAGCCTGCATTCAGCTTTCAAAAAGAAATGAATATATTCATCAAATTTAATTTGAATTTTCCAACCAAATTGCAGAAACATTCTTCACTGACTGATCTTTTAACAATTGTGTAACTACTCACCTAGTCCCTCATTAAGGTTTCAGGGGGCTTCAGTTATTCAGCAATAGTTGAAGAATTTATTAAAATATTTCTGAAGAAGCACTTTTATACTTAGATTCTTAGCACAGAGACTTAGGGCCATAAGTGCCTTTTTGTTAATTTGCCAACTCATTCAACTATGAGTCTGGGAACCCTCCCATTTTTCATGATCCCCAATAACCATAGTAATGAAAAAAATCATACCAATTCATTGTAGGCAAACCTTCGTACACATTGCTCAGCAGAGTCAGTGGAGTTGATTTTTACCTCCTGATTCATCTCCCTAAAACTGCCTTCTAATCTTTTAAGTGTTCAAAATCCCCACGAAAGAAATGTTCGGACGTTCTTGTAGCTCCTCATTATTTTTAATAAGTTCTCTGATGCTAATAGGCCACATTAAAGGTGTAAAGTCTCATTTCCTTCATTTACCTTATATTAAACTTTTACGACAACAAAGGAGGAAAAATCTAGGATTTCCAGGTGCACAGACAAATACACATGGATAAGATCAAATAACTGTGGGAACTTCATGCTTTGCTTATCTCAAAGCAATATCAAATTGTCACTTACTCCACTGTGGTCAGCTCCCATCATGGTCTCAGCTTCCATTGTCCAACTAATTATGTTTTCCTATCTCTGTTTTCAAGTAATGATTGTGCGTAGTCCATATTTTCAGTTATTTCCCCATTTTAACTAACTAAAATATTCTTTCTAAGTTTGTTCTTTTTGATTGGTGTTTTATTAATCATTTTGCTCTTACAGTCTAATTCCTTAAAGTTATTGTTTACCCTACTGCCACTTTTTTTTTTTTATAACTCCCATTCACTGCTCAAACTTCCCAACCAAAATAGGGCTCTGCATTTCCAATACCCTACTTTACTCTTTGTTTTTCCCATAGTACTTATCATTTGTAATTTACTAGATAACATATTAATTTTCATATTTATTAGTTAACATCTGTCTCCTCTCATTAGATGTTAAGTTTTACACAGGGCTATTCTCCACCCACCTAGATAGTTTAATTCCAAGTATCTAGGATAGTGACTGGCACAAATTAGTACTCAATTAATATCTTATTAGTAAATGAATGTCCCAGCAACTCATCTTCTTACTTCTATTCATGAAAACTTTTAAAAATCATACTTGCATATATGTTACTAATTAATCTATTTTTCTCTTCTCAAATCCTTCTAATGTATTTAAAGATCAATAAAATGTTAAATTCTATGGTGTGGTTACTTGTAACATGAAGATGGAAGAGTTTCTTCAGAGTGTGGTACTTAATAAAGATTTCCCACAGTGGTAGAAACTGATTGGCAAGATTAAGAGTAAGATTTGATGAATGGGTGCCACAGGGGAAAAGCATTTCAGGTATCAGAAGTAGTTTGAGTAAATGTAGAGAAGTAGAAATGAGTGGCATTCATGAGGTTAGCAGAGAGACAGATTGGAGGGCAAATATTAGGCAAAGTAGGGATAATGTTAGCTAGCTGGGGAGAAGCAGTGTGGGAGAGCAGTGTGGTCTGACCAAAACAACTTGATTTTAGAACGAAAAATAAGTGAGCAAATAAGCTTTTGATCAGGGAAGTGGAATGATAAAATGCATGTTTTAGAAAGAGTAAGCATTAACATCACTTGCGATATATAACTTGAGATGTGCAAGGTAGTAATGAAAAGTGCAATTAATAAATAATTTTTAGTAACTACTTCATGCCAGGCTCTGTTCTGAGTGCTTTAAATATTTTATTTAATTTAACAAAAAAGGTAATAATGCAAGTGTGTATGTGCAAAATATATTAGCCTCACACTCTTACAAGCAAAATTAGGACTCATTTAATAATATACTACATTTACAGATATGGTCTCTTGATTTCTCAGATATATTTCAATGTTTTGTGGAAGTGCTCTGACTATAATGATAACTATATTGAAATACACCTGTTTTATCTTTATGCCAACCATCTTACCTGCTAAAGTGCCCTATATTTGAAGGCACTTCATATGAGTTTCCTACGTAAATCATTTACAATGTGAATGTATATATTTATATGTATGCATAGCCACATATAGACACAATGGAGAAATTTATCTATTTCAGTATATCGCATTTTAAGAGGTGTTGACAGTATAGTTACAAGACTTAGTAAATAAAGATCAGCCAGTTTTCCATGTAATAGTCTACATATCCATTTAGATAGTTAATAGATACTCAATTGGTTTATTTTAGTATATAACAGCACTTTCTGTATGAGAATTCAAAAATGACAGTGATAGAAGAGAGTGATCTCTATCAAGTAATTGTTAAGGTGGCTGACTCACTTCTACCAAATACTTTCTATGTTCTTTTAAAATGTTTGGGAGAAATAATTTTCTTAGTCTTATTACCACTATTTCTGTTTGTCTTTTTAAGAAATGTAGCATTGGCCTGTGGCAGGATTTTTATTCAGGAAATAGGTACATATTTTTATCTATGTCCTCTAAGAATAGTGCAAGGGATGTGAGTTAGATATAAAGAAAATGTTCCTGACAGTGTAAGCTGTTAAACATTGGATTAAGTTATAACAAGGGAAGGCTAGAGGACTTTACAAATAAGATGAATTTACATCTTAATAACACAGCATAAAAGCACATAAGAAATGTCACTCAAGACCAGATGAGTGTCTATCCAGCTGCTACTACATAAATGCCTAGGATGTAGGAGCTTCAGTCCCCAATATTAATCTTAAAAGAATGTAACTCAAGTACTCTTAGTTTCACCACAACATGTAACCTGGTATTTGAGGAGTGATTTTACTCCACTTTAGTCATCTCTTTATCCAGGCAACGTCTTTTAGGATAAGATACTAATTTACCTTATTCTTCTTTATATTTATTCCATTCAGATTTTGTGGGTTAGGTCCATAGTTAATTAACAATTCATGTGATAAATATAATTTAAAACATCATTACTTAGAGTTCACAATATAAAAGAAACTGAGATAGGCAATGCATGAATTCAGTCCAAATAGCATCTTTTCAATCTGATCTCAATTAAGAATTGCATTCAGGGGCACCTGGGTGTCTTAGTCAGTTAAGCATCTGTGTTTGGCTCAGGTCATGATCTCAGGGTTCTGGGGTCGAGCCCTTCAACATCAGGCTCCCTGCTCAGTGGGCATGTGCTTCTCCCTCTCCCTCTGCCTCTATCCTCTGCTCGTGCTCTCTCTTTCTCAAATGGATAAATAAAATATTTTTTAAAGAAAGAAAAGGAATTGCATTCAGTTGTGAGAACAGAGACCTACAAACCAGTAGCTTCAGACAGAGAACTCTTTTTCAAAACAATATACAAAAATACACTTTAAAGTGTGGGAATAGAATGGCAGGTCATGGTATTATCAGGCCTAAGGTGCTTCCATTCTTCCTGTTAACCTTCTCTAGGATGTACTTATTGTCTTGTGGTCATAAGAGAGCAGCTAAAGCTCCACCCTTCACATATGTGTCCCAGGAAGGAGGAAGGGAAAAGGTGGAGGGCAAAAATTTCTTGCCAGACAGACATTGGCTTCCTTTTAAAGAATCTTTACCTATAGACTATCCAACAAATTTGGCCAGAACTTAATTACACAGCTATCTGTACCACTGCAAGGTGGCTGGAAAATATTACTACTAACTCGGGAATATTTCCCCCACAAATAAATCAGAGTTCTGTTAGTAAGGGAAGCAAACAAGAATCCATATTAGGTATGCAATGAAGAGTCCATGCCATATCTTCATCATATATACCCTATGTTCATTGCACTAAACTTTCTTACTATTCTCACACTAATTATCTATTTTTGTATTTCCATTTATTTGTTCTTTGTTGTTTACTCCATCTGGCTAAAATGTGTTTATCTTGCTTATTGCCAGTTGAAATCTTAGCTGTTCCTGACTTTGGATCTCTGTTTCCTCAACTATTCTTTGTCCATATTTTTTTTCCATCTGCTTCAATTTATGCCCTCTCCTTTGTTCATAAATATGTACTATACTTTCCTGTAGTAACATCATAAGAAATCATTTCTTTCCTGATCCTAATTTGCTCTTCAGCTACACGCATTTTTTAAATCTTACATTTACTAACAGTTCTGGTTATTTGCTGTTTGCTTTCCAGATCTGGTCTTCAACCTTCTTTACTAGGAAGGTATCACATTAATGGGTTTCCAAGACTCTCAGTGTCCTTTAGGTCTGGCAAAGAGGAAACCATAGGGAAAAAGGGAGAAGGAATGTGGAATATTCATTTTTCCAACTCACTGCCTTAGAGATCACCTTTAGGCTTATGTTCCTTCACTAAAACTCATTGCTCCTTTCAGGACCATCCAGGTTCCTGTAACTATTTTATCCTCCTATTCTTTGGGGCTTAGGAGTGGTGACAGGTTAGCTATAGTTCCCCTAAACCTGAATTATTGTAATTATTGCACTGCATTATATTATAAATAAACTATTTTAAATCCTGATGAGAACCCACTCTACTCATTTTTTCTTTTTTTTTAATTTTAATTCCAGTATAGTTAACATACAGTGTTCTTTTAGTTTTCCATTTTCTCACCATAAATTCATTCCTTAATGTTGCAATCTGGACTACCATCTTTGTTCTCCTTTTCTGAGGAGTTATTTATTGCTACTTGACAATGAGGACAGACCTCTGAATATCCATTCCAAGGCAAGTACTTTTCCCTATAGAGAAATGAGGCTCATTAGGAAAACATCTGAGACAGAAGAGGTGGATGAAAGCCTTGGACCAGAAACAGATCAGAAGCATATAACACAAGATCAGGAGAAGACTAAGCCTATTTTGTATTTAACAGAGGAAAGTAATACAACATGGTCAAGCAGCTTGAAATAATTTAAGCCTTTCACACTAACATTTGAATTGCCAAATATTTTCATATATTCTATGGAAGCATGTTCTATAAAAGTCAGCACTTGGCTATACCATAATTTACCTAAATGGATCAATAGAGAAATTAGTGAATTTTAAAATATTTATTATTCAATCTTTTTAAGTATGAAGTAATATTTACTCTAGAGCACTGAAAAGATGGAAAACTGTAGCTAAATTACATGTTGAAAAAAATAAAGTTGTAGCTAAGCTACAAACAGGGGGTGCCTGGGTGGCTCAGCGTTTGAGTGTCTGCTTTTGGCTCAGGGCATGATCCCAGATCTGGAGATTGAGTCCCGCATCAGGCTCCCTGTGAGGAGCCTGCTTCTCCCTCTGTCTATGTCTCTGCCTCTTTGTATGTCTCTCATGAATAAATAAATAAAAATTCTCAAAAAAAAAAAAAAACCCTACAAACAGTACTTGAAAAATATAAACTAGTTACAATATTTTACTTTATTTATTTTTAAAAAGGTTTATTTATTTATTTTAGATAGAGCATGCATGAACATAGTGGGAAGGGCCAAGGGCAGAGGGAGAGAGAATCCCAAGCAGACTCCATGCTGAGTGCAGAGTCTGAGGCAGGGTTTGATCCCACAACCCCAAGATTCAACCGGAACTGAAATCAAGAGTCTGACATTTAACTGATTGGACCACCCAGGTGACCCAGGAGTTAAATATTTTAGATAACACTACATAGATGAGTTTCATTGGTTTTATTTCAATTACACTTTTTAATTCTATTGAATTTTCTTGTTTAAATAGCATAACCAATTAATTAATTAATTAATAATAACACACTAATTACCAAAATGAAAAATGTAAAATATCAGCTCATAATTAATTTTATGACATACTATTTGAGAGTATTTGATATTATGACCAAACTAACTAGATAATTTAAAGACATTTAGTGATACTATTCTTTATGTCTTACTGGGTTTTTGGAATACCAGTAAGAATGATATAAGAGTAAATTCAAATCTTCGGTTAATCCTGTTTTTATTACATTTATATGGTCACTGGAAAATGTCTGTAGGTGATAAGACTAATTACATTTAAAAATTCTCTTGATATAGTATCATCAAGGTATTAGTTCCAGATTAATTGACAACAGTTTGCCTTTAACTATTTTGACCTAGTCCTATTTCTCTTGTTGTATCCTTTGAGAACCACATGAAGAAGATACATTCGGAAAAATACGTGGAAAGATCACACTGAATGTTAATAGTAATGTTAATGCTACCCCTGGGCAGTAGGATTTCAGATGCTTTTTTGTTGTTTTTGTTGTTTTGTTTATTTGTATTTCTAATTTTTATCTATGTGAAATATGTGTTCCTTGTAAAATTAAAAAAGAAATCATCTAAAATCTAAAAATGCTGGTTTTGAGAATATCTCATCACTATAAGCTGTCTTTTCTTATCAAAATCAATGTTTCAGTTTTATTGATTTTAGAATATACTTGAACTTAACTTGATTCATTTCAGAACACACTACTGAGTATCTTATGTGCCCTATGTTCCCTGTAAGCTGTGAACAAGGATGAAGAAATGCAGTCTCCACCATGAAGCCACCCACAAAGATATTATGAATTGTTGTACAAAGTCAAAGGAGAATGAAATCTACTCTACGGTTATAACAATTAAAACACAGAAGCTATTATTATTTCCTAGTTTTTGGAGGTGAAGGATTTTAACAGGATAGTTGTATCGTTCAGAATCTTTAAGGATGAGTAAAATCTGAGCATATTAAAGGATAAAACAACAGAAAAGATGAGAGGATGTTTAATTTGGAGAAAGGAATATTCAGGTGACAATTCATTATGAAAATGACTATTACATGGAAGAGAACATAGATGTATTCTCTGTTATTTTAGTCAGTAAGGTTAGGGCATATCTTTGTTTTAATCACCCACTGTTGGTTATGTCTTTGATTTATATCAATGCCTTGATATCAATGGCAAAACCAAGTTTTGGGAATACAACATTTTTAATGAAGAAAGTATAAGCCACATTATTAGTATCACTTTTTGACACAGTTTCAAGGATTTGAAATTTCCCCTCAAAATAAAGGTTGCTTTTATATTTACATATAAACTACACCAGGCTACTTTGGTTTAATATGAGTATTTTTGACACAGTTTCAAGGATTTGAAATTTCCCCTCAAAATAAAGGTTGCTTTTATATTTACATATAAACTACACCAGGCTACTTTGGTTTAATAAGAGTATTTATCTTTGCTCTTAGTTTTAAGTGCAGGGTAACATGATGTCAACTATATGCAACAATATGGACTATACCTGGATGGGGAAAACAAGAAAATTGGAAGTTGTTATTGGGTAAAGTCTACTCAACAATTTATGTCAAAAAATAAAGACAGTCTGGCAGATTGTTCTTTTTCAGCTATTTTCATCAATGAACTTAATAGAGAATGAAATCAGAGTTGGAAACTGTCAAGTATAGAGATGAGAAAGTTTACTACAGGGAGAAATCAACTACAAAAGTTTAATCTTGTGTTATGATGCTTACAAGCAGATAAAAGTTTAAAGACTATAAAATATCTTTAAGGCCTGAGTTATGGATCCAAGCTTGAATTCAAGAATCTGGATGAGTTTTGTGATTTGTGAACTTCCATTTGTGCCTCTTAAATCTGAAAAATAAATAAATAGCCAGATAAAGTCTCCATGGAAGTAAGAAGAACTCATAAAGAGGAAGCTGACCCCTTAGTAACAAAGTACTTGATTTAAATGGAACTTACTCGGTATGCTCCTGTGTTTGTCTATTGTCACAAAGATTCCACAGCCTCTATGTAGAAATATAAAATGAAATAATGTAGATCTTGGAGAAGGGAAGGTTTCTTCAAAATCAATTACAAATCAACATAATTACCAAACTTGAATATATTGGAATTCTAATAAAATGGAGTGTTTTGACTGTTTTATTAATTTAAGATTATCTTTTATGTTTTTGCAAATATTTTAAACTAAAACTAGAAAATACCTAGTTAGATGGACAATTAAATTTGCTGGTAGTTGACATTTTAGAGTTAAGTATCCTGAATATTCAAACATGTTTATATTCCATAAATATTGGCAAAGAAATACCATATGTTGGCACTGTTCTAGGTGCTAAAAAGATGAAACAAAGAATAAAATAGTAGATATTGAAGAACAGTATGAGAGTTGTAGAGGCATCAGGGATTATATTGAATTCATTAATCAATTATTTATGGGTTGCTATATGCTCATCATTGTTCTGGGTGATAAGGATACATTAAGAAACATCATGAGCAAAAGAAACAGGACTTTCCTTGCTAAACTTATTGCTAAGGGAATAATCAGAGGGCATTGCATGTAAAGAATTTAATTTGACCACAGGAGGATAAAATGTCTTTACTAACCATGTCCATCTTCTCGGCGAAATAGGAATGTAGATAATCAGTAGACAGTATGACAGGAGATGACTATTGATAGTTTGAGGACAGAAAGGAAGGTGTGAAATACTCATCTAGGAGAAGTTAAGAAGACTGACTGGAAGCACTAAGACCTATTTAAGGATTGTGATCATAAACTGACTTTGAATATGCTTGTATGTATTTCTCCAAGCAGATGTGGAATACAAAGTTAGATTAAGCCATAGTTGAAACTTTCCTCAGCAAATATAATGTACAGGAGTAATAATAATGATGGGTGTGGACCTAAGTCAGATAAGGAGAAGGTTGAGGAAAGCAGAATTAAGGAAGAATGAAAAGATGGTAGAATCAATGAATTCAAGGTTTCAATTAAACCAGAGTATTATTGGAATCAAGACAACCGTGAGAGTGAGCTAAAGATAAAAGGTTATAAATGGAGAGTCAGTTGCTTAAAAGTTGAAAGTGTAGAAGGGGTATAATTATTACTAAGAGGTTCTAGAGCCTGATCATAAAAATGAGCTGATTGAAGAAAGGAGAAGAATAAGACACAGGAAATGAGGAAGCAAAGTAACCAAAGTAACCAAAACAGATTTTGCAATTATCAGTAACAGAGACATTGAAATAATCAGAAAGTATTTGTATGGATCCTAGGCCATACTTTGAGAGAACTAATATAATGTAAATCTCTATAGTCACATGATTTACTCATTATTCGTTGTCCTTAAAATTAGATCACATAAAACCATTCTAACATACTAGGCATTCAAATGTGTTAATATATACACATTCATATATGTGTGTATCCCAAACAATACTAAGTAATCTTTCTCTTGAACCAAATCTAAAATTAGCATGGGAATGTATACAAAGGAATAATAATTGTGGCTCCGAAAACCTTGAAAATTATATATGTCTTTACCAGATTTTCTTGAAGAATATTATACAGAAGCAAGTATTTTGTACAACCCTCACCAAAATTTCATAAAACTTCTCTTAATTACCTTTTCATCCAATCAATTTTTCCTAACTTCTTTCCCCATCTATGCTAGTTCATTTCTCTTTTTATTGTCTACTACCCTTTGCTGTCTAGTTACCCTGATGAAACCGTAAGGCAATCTGAGGCTCCTAGTACTCTTGCCAATTAGATCTTCCCCCGTTATGCACCACAGATCATACTTTTTTTTAAGGTATGAAAGAGAGAAGTAATAAGTATTTAATTTTCATAGATTCAATCTTTATCAGATATGTTTATGCTTATATAGTATGCATAAATATTTATTTGTTTATATCAAAGACTAAGAGCGAAGTATACTCATAGACATGAGATGCAGTGATTTACCTTAATCACTGAGAATCAGAACTGTGGGGAATGAAGCTTGATTAAATGATAGATCTTCACTGGGTGCATATTCAGGTAAGTTTGAGAACATGACTGTAAATAAATGAATGAGGAATTGAGTTTGACATTTTCATGATGAAATATGAAGCACATTTTCAATAATTTCAGTGATCCTCTAAATATCATTCAGAAATGTTAGCTGACCTAAATTTCCATTTGGCTAATGACTTTCTTTGCAAAGCATATGACAAACTGTCACTGCTATAACTCTAGTAATACATCAATAAATTTCACCTTTTCTGAGTTTTTGTATATTTATACCTAAAGCAATGGAAAAATCTCCACGTAGAATAGAAATTGATAGAATCTCTTATAGAACCAAGAAAGAATATTAATGTTTAAAACATTCATGTATTTGAATATAATGCAAAATTCAGGGCTGGATATGCCTGCTAAATAAAGAACATTTAACTATATCCTAAGGTAAGCATCCTCATTTATCATTTTTAGGCATAAAAAATAACCTTCAGAAGTCTGTATCATTTTTTTTAAATAAAAAGTACCTGCAAAGTCGAGAGGATTTCAACAGGCAAAGCATTATTATTTTTTCTTTTTTTCTAAATAAGATTAAATCCCTAATAAATAATACTAATATGCTTCTCCTCTATCTTTTTAAGTTTCTCAATGGGACACGATTAATAGGAAATAGGTAGAGAAGAGAAAAAAAACTCAATGTACCTATTTCAGTTTTTAACTCTAATGCAGAGTTAATAATAAGATGAAATTATTATTAATTTATATACTTGAGTAGCTATTAGATCATGATTAGGCGTTCTGATCACTGAATGACATGAGATCATTTTAAATTGATCTTTTATAAAGAGTTTGACATTTGCAAGGAAAATCAGTACTAGATAGGTGAAGGTCTATTGCTGTAGGCAGGGATTATGTGATTACAAGAAAACGAAGCAAAACGAGGAGTTCAAACAAAAAAAAAGAGATACTTGGCAGATGCATGCCATGTTACCCAGAAGAGTAAAAGGAAGCTGAGTCTCCCCAGGGCCTAGAGTCAGGAAGTTGCCATTCTTGCCATTTATTCATGTCCTCTTTTGTTTTCTTGTGTGCACACCTCTGCAGCCCTTTTCAGGCTAAATAGTCTCTCATCTCTGTCTTACCATTATGCATCTGCTTCTTTTTTATTTATTTATTTATTTTTTTGCATCTGCTTCTTTTACTCTCTGTTTCTAGATTAACTGCTTTGGTTTAACTCACATATGGCCCACATATGGCTGTGCTTGTGGCGGCTTTTACATAGCCTCTAGTTCACGGGCCAAAGTCAAACTAGATAACTTGCACTGCAAATTCAATACTTCAATCAGGTGACTGGCCCAGAACCAATGAATTGTGACATAGAAAAAAGTACAGAGACAAGGTGCAGTGTGGGGAGGTCACTCTGGGAGCACATTCTCTGAGGATGGCTCAAGGCTGGTGACACTTAAAATTCCCATCTATTTTCTATTTCAGAAAGGACTAGAAAGTCCCTTAGCCCAGGTACCCTTCAACAGTTGCCCATAGAAATCCCCCAAATTTCTATTCAGAAATCAGTTTCTTGTTGGGGAAAGCACATTCTCTCAGGAATTCAAAAACATTCGGGGAAAATTACATGTGATAAGACACAACTGAAAAATACATGTTAGTTTGAGTGAGCTCAGTCAACTGCTTCAGGTGAGTTTTAACTGCAAGGATCCTGGGGTATCATCTAATCTCAATCTTTGTTTTACTGAGGCAGGGGAGAGTAAGTTGCAGAGGTTTAAGGGCTTGCCGGAGTCCAGGTGGCGGTTTTGTGAAAGTCAAGGCTAGAGTCCAATTTTATTAACTTCAAGTCTAGTAATACTTCAACTGAATTGAAGTGTTTCCTTTTTCTTTTTTTTTTACAATTTAATTTGATCAGTGTACCAAGGAAATTGAAATTCTGTTGTTTTGGAAGGGTCTGCATTAGTCTTCTTTTGGTAATGTAACAAATTACGTCACACGTGGCTTAACACACAAGTTTATTATTGTATAATTCTGGCGGTCAGAAGTCTAAAATGGATCTCACTGGACTGAAATCAAGGTGTTGTCGGGGTTGTGCTCCTTTCTGGAGGCTCTAGGGGACAATCCGTTTCCTTGTCTTCTAGCTTCTCAAGGCAGTGCACAAACTGCCTAACGGCCCCTTCCATCTTTAAAGCCAACAGTGGCGAGTTGAATTCTTTTCCCATCAAAATACTCTAGTCTCTGTTTCAATCCTCACTTCTTCTTCTCATCCTTTTCTATTTTTAAAGATTTGCAATTACATTAGGCCCACCAGGATGATTTGGGAAAATCTATTTCAAGATTGGCTGATTAGTAACCATACTTCTACCTGCAACAACAATTCCCCTTTACTGTACAACCAAACATATTCACTGGGTTCTGGTACATGAAAATCTTTGGGGAGGGATGGAGGAGAAACTATTAATCTGCCTCAAAGGAGATAATTTAAATAAGGCACAGAGATGGAGAGACATTTATCAGGGAATGGGTAGGTTGTCTGGAAACATTTTCCTGTGGTCTCTGCCACACTTGCCATTCCAGCTCCTCTTCCAGCCTTCTGAATTTTTTCTATTGTGTTAACTAGGCTCCCATCCTTCTGCTGTCCCTCCTAAATTAGGCATTTCTCAAGACTGAATTTCAGGCTATCTATTAAACCACATTTTTCAGAAAATTTATCTACTTTCAGAAGGTCATCTTATACCTTATCCAGCCAGTCATCCCATCCTGAATTATTTCTCATTACTCACAATTTCTTTTTTTCAACCTACTAAATCTAATTCTTTCTAGTTATTTGTGGGGAAAAACTAATACCTCTATTTGTACATGTAGAAAAAAGAGAAATTGCTTTGGAGACTTTGTATAACGTAAATCAACAAGACAGTGACATGGCTGAGAATAGAGTTTAGCTCAACTTTCAATTCATGTTTCCTACAAAGCATAGCTCAAAAACAAGGAAAGAAATCCCATATGAATTAAACATCCTTCTTTGAATCAAAATAAGTTTTTCTTTCCAACATCAACACCTTCACCACAGGATATTCTGTGAACTGAAAAGAAAGACTGCTGAAGCTGTGTCATGCTAACACTTCAGCTGGCATATTAACTTCTTGTTCGAGAGCTATTTAACTTGAATAAAACCTGAACAGTTACAACGGTAGGGAGATTTTATGTAACCTTCATTTTTCTATTAATGAAAGCTCCACTACCTTTAAGATCTGAAAGGCAAGACCTCTGCTATTAAAAAAAAATTACAGTTATCTGAAAGACATATTCACAAGCAGTTAGCATATATGGCATTGGCTTTTACATGTTACTAAGGCACACAAGAGGTACAGTGATGAGGTCACAGATTGACGGACATCACACATAAGTGAAACCATGCAGTATCTGTCTTCATCTGTCTGATGGATTTCACATACATAATACCCACCAGGTTCATCTGTGTTGTTACATATGTCAAGATTTCATTTTTTATGGTTGAATAATATTCTATTGTATGTATACACACCACATTTTCTTTATCCATTCATTTATTGGGGGACACTTTTAGGTTGCTTACATATCTTGCCTATTATGAATGATACTGCAGCGAATATGGAGTAGATGCCTTTTCCAATTAAGACTTTCATTTTCTTTGGATAAATACCTATAAGGGGAATTGCTGGATCATATGGTAGTTTTATTTCTATTTTTTTTGAGGAATCTCCATATTGTTTTCCACAGTGGCTGCACCAATTTACATTTCTATCGATAGCACATGAAGATTCCCCACATTTACGCTTTCTTTCTTTCTTCTTTCTTTCTTTCTTCTTTCTTCTTTCTTTCTTTCTTTCTTTCTTTCTTTCTTTCTTTCTTTCTTCTTTCTTTCTTTCTTTCTTTCTTTCTTCTTTCTTTCTTTCTTTCTTTCTTTTTTTGTTACTGGACATTCTGACAAGAGAGAGGTGATATTTCACGGTGTTTTTTTTTTTTTAATTTTTATTTATTTATGATAGTCACAGAGAGAGAGAGACAGGCGCAGAGACACAGGCAGAGGGAGAAGCAGGCTCCATGCACCGGGAGCCTGACGTGGGATTCGATCCCGGGTCTCCAGGATCGTGCCCTGGGCCAAAGGCAGGCGCCAAACCGCTGCGCCACCCAGGGATCCCTCACTGTGGTTTTGATTTGAATCTCCCTGGTGGTTAGTGATATTGAGCATCTTTTCATGTGTCTGTTGTTCTCTATGTCTTATTTAGAAAAATATCTATTCAGATTCCTGACTCACATTTTTAATTAGATTGCTGTTTTTTTTTTTATATTGAGTTGTATGAGTTTTAATGTATTTTGGATGTTTACCTCTTAATATATATATATATATATATATATATATAGATGATATATTGATGATATATATATATCATTTACAAATATCTTCTCCCAGTCAGCAGGTTACCTTTTCATTTTGTTGATGGTTTCCTTTGTTGTGTAGCTTTTTAGTTTATTGTAGTGCCCACTTGTTTGTTTTTGCTTTTGTTGTACTTGTCTAAGGAGATAGATCCAAAAAGATAGTGCTACGACTGATGTCAAAGAACTTACTGCTTATGCTTTCTTCTAGGAGTTTTATGGTTTCAGGTCTTACTTTTAAGTCTTAAATCCATTTTGCATTTATTTTGTATATGGTGTAAGACAGTGGTCCAGTTTTCCTAACACCATTAACTGAAGAGACTTTTTCCCATTGTATATTCTCATCTCCTTTTGTCATAGATTAAAAGACTATTATAGTGTTGTTTTTTTTTTTCTGGGTTCTTTATTCTGTTCCATTGATCTATGTGTCTATTTGTGTGTGTGTGTGTGTGTGTGTGTGTTAGTACCATACTGTTTTGGCTGCTAGAGTTTTGTAGTATAGTTTGAAATCTTACAGCATGATTCCTCTAGCTTTGTTCTTCCTTCTCAAGATTGCTTTAAATATTTAGAATCTTTTGTGGTTCCTTACACATTTTAGGCTTATTTGTTCTAATTCTATGAAAACATTCTGTTGGTATTTTGGTGGGGATTACACTGAATCTGTAGATTGCTTTGGGTAGCATAAAAATTTTTTAAAGATTTTTAAATTTATTTAACAGGGTGGGTGGGGGCAGTGGGAGAGGAGAGAGAGACAGAGAGACAGAGAGAGAGAGAGAGAATCTAAAGCAAATTCCCTGCTGAGTGTGAAGCCCCATGTGGGGCTTGATCTCGCAACTCTGAGATCAAATCTGAGACAAAATCAAGAGTTAATGCTTAACTGAGTGAGTTACTCAGAAGCTCAAGGTAGTGTAAACATTTTAACAATATTTACTCTTCCAATCCATGAGCACAGTGTACCTTTCCATTATTTGTGTTGTCTTCAATGTGTTTTATTCAGGGCTTATACTTTTCAGAGTACAGGTTCTTCACCTTCTTGGTTAAATTTATTCTTAGGTATTTTATTCTTTCTGATACAAGTATTAATGAGATTATTTCTTAAATTCTCTTTCTGGAGCAGCCCGGGTGGCTCAGTGGTTTAGCACTGCCTTCAGCCAAGGGCATGATCCTGGAGACCTGGGATTGAGTCCCACATCAGGCCCCCTGCATGGAACCTGCTTAAAAAAAAAATCTCTTTCTGGTAGTTCATTATTTATGTAAAGAAACACAATAGATTTGTGTATATTGATTCTGTATCCTACCATTGTAGCACTTATTAAACCTGAAATTCATGTATAACCTGCTATTCAGTTTGAAATAGCAGGTACCATTTATCCACTGAGAAGAGGTAAGGATCTTTGCTTTTATCCTGAAAAGACCAACAGTAGTTATAAAGATTACATTTTAGTGCACAACAATAGCATGCTTCCATGTGTAAGCAGATAAACTTGCAACATAATCTGGGAATACATTTCCTTCCCCCATAATAGTGCAACCACATTTTAAATTGTTTCACATGTGTTATGACAATTCCTGGGCTCTAGTTTGGCATTTTGGCAGACAGGTAAGGTCTGGTTGAATTATTAAGATTAAGTTGAGTTATTCACAGTTTCTATTAACATGGATAAACATTTTTTTTTAATTTTTATTTATTTATGATAGTCACAGAGAGAGAGAGAGAGGCAGAGACATAGGCAGAGGGAGAAGCAGGCTCCATGCACAGGGAGCCCGACATGGGATTCAATCCTGGGTCTCCAGGATGGCGCCCTGGGCCAAAGGCAGGCGCTAAACCGCTGTGCCACCCAGGGATCCCCATGGATAAACATTTTGAAATTGATAGAGTCATTTGAAATCTACCATTAATTCATAACAATGTATTCTATTCTTTATTCTGGTCACTGTAGTAGATTCCAGAGAGCTAAATGTAGTAAGTTGCTGTGGAATATAAAACATATACAGAAATAATTACTAAATAATGAAAAACTTAGTAATAGATACATATAACCTGAATTTTATAAACAAAAAACCTTGTAGGGGTTATCCTGCAAGGATAAGGGTAAGGGTAAGAACATTCCTATCATAGGGAACTTCATTTGAAGGCCAATGAAGACAGAAAATAACATGATGTAGGTAGAGATCTATATGCAGCTCATAAAGTTCAAGCAGAGAGCATGAAGATATGTTTGGAGAAATAGAAAGGGTCCAGGTTAAGGTTAGTTGTGGCATACAGGGTAGTTTGATCTTCATTCAGTAGAGACTAGAGAGCCAATCAAAAGTTTAGGAGATAGTTTCTCTTTTAAATTGGATACCCTGGCAATGGTGTGGAGAGCAGATTCCAGAGCATAAGATTGAAAGGGAGGAAAGCAAGTTGTAAGAGAATGTTGAAATAGTACATGGGAGGGATGTTTTGAACCTCAACAGGAAGAGTGATACTAGTGTTGAAGAGTTGGGAAAAGATTAAAAAATATTTAGGAGACAAAACTGCCAGGGGAAAGAGCAACTGCCACTGGGCAGACTATCTATGGGACAAAGAGAGACAGAGAAATCAGGAATAATTAATCCTGGGCTGTTTTTTCTTTTTTTTAAATTTTATTTATTTATTCATGAGAGATACACAGAGAGAGAGGCAGACACAGGCAGAGGGAAAAGCAGGCTTCATGCAGGGAGCCCCATGTGGAACTGGATCCTGGGACTCAGGGATCACACCCTGAGCCAAAAGCAGGCGCTCAACCACCTGAGCCACCCAGGCATCCCTATCCTGGGCTTTTCATTTGAGTGACTGAATAGATGGCTTGGCATCGACTTGATTAAAGAAACATAACACAGATAGAAGCCAGACTTTAGAGATGGGGGTGGGGGGGGAATTTTACTGATAATTGCACTTGCAGGCAAACTGGCCAGTTTTACATTAGTGGATGTGAAATGAAAACACAGTGACATCAGAAGGTGTTTGCTATCAGGGCAGGCGGGTGGCTTAGTTGATTAAGTATCTGCCTTCAGCTAAGTTTATGATCCTGGAGTCCCAAGATGGAGCCCCATGTCAGGCTCCTCGCTCAGTGAGGGTCTCCTTCCCCCTCTCCCTCTGCCCCTTCTCTCTGTCTCTCACTCACTCTCTCTTTCTCAAATAAAAAAATAAAATCTTAAAAAGAAACCTTAAAATCTCTGTCAAGTAAATAAAATATATTAGAAGAATTTCAATAAGAATGGATATTCTCAGTTATGTTAGCATTTTTTATTATTCTAATTTTCACTTTGCAATACTATAGAAATAATAAAATTCAAATTTTTATTTTTCAATATTTTTCAAATATTCTTCATATATTAAAGTAGGGGAAGCTTGCCCATCTATAGAGAAAAGGAGTAACAAACTAAACTGATTTTTGAAGCATTCCATCATTCCATCTCAGCGTTAATATTAAGATGTAATTTTAAAGGTTTAAGGAAATTTGTCAAGCATCCCTAGATTTACTAATGAGTTAAGGATCTATCAGCCTTAATTTATTTCACAGAATTATAGCTAAAATAAATAGTTAACTCAAGCTATCCATCTGGTTCATGTTTACTCTGAGACTAATGTTTATGCTTCTTGGATCTAGTCATTACCTCGTCACTAAGATGCAGTTGCTAAAGCCTGAACCAACAAAATCGAACAAAAAAAATCATCTAACCAAAAATGCTACCCCATAATTTAATAACCCTCATTCATCTCCAAGTAGCAATAAATTCCTGGTATGTTAGACTCTAAAATGCTGGTGTACTAGACTATATGGAAATAAGAAAGACCTTTGTTCTAATAACTGACCCTGGAACCATATACACTGTTGTGCAATTTTCCTTTGTTTTATTAACATAAAATTTAAAAGACTAGACATATTATATCGCATTATTCTAGAATGATCTGATGACACAGAATTTCTAACAACACTAAAATAAAATAAATAGCTCTAGATTTCTCACATTTCTGTGCCTCTGAACACTAAAAATTTCTTCACTTACATTTATCACAGTATATCCTGTAGAATTATACTTGCAGTACAAATGTTAGATATTTACACCATGATTTGTAATGTATATCATGTCAACGATTTACTTTGTTCTGATATAGTTTTTTAACTAGAAAGAATTATCTATAGGGCTGATACAGAGGTAGTCTTTAAACTTCCAGTTTATGGCTTTTAATTCTTCCTATATTATTATAGCTACAATGTACTAGATGATATGCAAGTGGCTTAGAAAAGTTGATATACTTCTATAAACACAAGAGCACTGGGGAAAATCCAACATTTTATGTTTAATCAATAGCAACAAAAAGTACTCTATATATGTGTTGCTTATTGTGCTAAATATTCTTAGAATTATGCTTAGATCTCAAAAGAATGAGCATCATCCAATAGAAATCATTAAAATACTGAACCTAAAAGGACTTACATAACCAATGAAGTAATCTGAGACATAGTCCATTTATACAACTGCACCCTGTCAAGATCAGTTCAGTGAAAGGCAAGACTGGTTTGTTTAACTTCTTGGTGTGCTCTAACTTAAGCAAATGGGACATGAGCATCACTGATATTTGAAATTTGATCTAGACACAGTTGGGATTATTTCCAGTTTTCTTTGTAAAGTAAATCCTAAGTATATTTTTCTGTCAGACTTTGTTTTATAACCATTGTCTTTGTAATAACTGTCGTCAACATTATTTTTTCTGAACTGATTTTAACATGTTACTCCACAAGTATTTGAGAGCAATTATTATTTTTTTTTAAATATTTTATTTATTTACTCATGAGAGAAACACACACACACACACACACACACACACACACAGAGACCGAGACACAGGCAGAGGGAGAAGCAGGCTCCATGCAGGGAGCCCAATGTGAGACTCGATCCCAGGTCTCCAGGATCAGGCCCTGGGCTGAAGGCAGATGCTAAACCCCTGAGCCACCCAGGGATCCCCAATTTGAGAGCAATTAAACAAAAACATTTTCCCCAGGGAATGGGAAACACTTTTAATACTACCATGAGTAGAAATAATGATTCCAAGGCACCAGCCCCCAAGCCCAGCATCCCTTTAAACCTACTACAGGATGAAATTCACTGGAATGAGTGTCTTAAGGGAAAATTTGGCAGAATCATTCTGAAGTGTTTTTACCATGAGAAATAACACACACTTGTTAATTTCCTAGTAACCAAAGAGCCACATTAAAAAGATTTGTTATAGTTGAGGGATTTTTCAAGGTTATGATATTGCCCATCAAACATCAAAACATGAAGTAAAAAAAAAAAATCCAGCAACTTTCATTTTTACATTCAGTAGTGGGTCCCTGGGAAATAACTGGATGTCCTTGATTCTGTACTATGGTTAGTTTCTGCTGCTCTAGGCATTTTGCTGAACACTGTTTTACCTTTATGGGCATGCAGTCATAAACAGTGCCAGGGAATGGTGAAATAAGTACATGGACTTATTATTTGGTCTTGTTTATAATAAGAATTCAGGAAATGTGGAACTCACGATTACGATGGATGCTTATTGCTTTTTATGTGTTTAAATAATTGAATGTTGTTTTTAAAATTAGAGTAGAATAAATTTGGAGCAAAACCTTTTGGTGTTTGACTCATGTTTGATTTCACTTGACACTAACTTGTTGGATTTGAAATAGAGTAGGCTATGGAATATCTCCATTTTAATAAAATTAATGCAATTGAGCCTTAGAATTTTAATACTTTTAAGGCCAAAATTGTATTATGGTTCAAAATCTAGGGCTTGACATATGACTGTATAGTAATTGCTTAGTATATACAAATATGCAATGAAAAAACAAGGTTCTAGTGGTGGAAATATACTTTGCTATGATTCTTTCCTGGAAGCCAACACAAAGTATAAAATATATGTCTTCAAATTGCATTTTTATATAGCAACATTATTAGAAAAATTACTAATAGGTACATTTTTTGCCATATGCATTTCATGGCCATTGCCTGATTTTAATAGAGACATAAATGGTTTAAGATGGGTACAAAGGTTCACACTTAATATGATTCTTTTTTTTAAGATTTTATTTATTTATCCATGATTCTTACAACAAGCTTATTTGGTATTCAAATCTTTCCTGAGTCAAATATCCATAAATTGAAGTGAGTATCTTAAACAGGAATGTAAGTGCCTCAAAGGACTACGCCACTTAGTCATCCTCTATATCTCTTGTGTGTGTCACATAGTAGGATCTCTACAAATGCTTCCAAATGAATGGATGAATTCACATACAAGTATCCTGGAAATTTACAATTTATAACTCTAGTGTACACTATCTCATTAGCTGTACAAAGTGCTTTAGCACATTATGCATTTGCTATAAAACCAGAATTTGAAAGTTCTTTTGCATAACAAATTTGGTCATTTTTGGGGTCTATAATTTAGATAACATATAATTTTACAAAGAATAATGACATGCTATATTCCTGCTGTATACAGCTAGCCAGAGATTTTAATAGCTATGTTGTGTTCCTTGTATAAACGGCAGGAGATTTTAATTTATGTCAGTGACTCATTTCCCCAAAGATTGGCACTACTTCCCATCAACCAAAATACTTCCTGCATGGGCTAGGTGCTTATGAGGTAACACAGTAATGGAAAATATAGTCTTAGGTGGGTTTTGGGTTTTTTCACTCTTATCCCTGGCAATGAGAAATTCTCAACATGACACAAAGTAAAATTTATTAAAAATCATAGATGATATAAATGGAAGCATTATCTTGCTTGATTCGTATTTATCAGCATTTTAGTAAAAGACTATATTACCTTTAATATCTTTATAATTTCATTATTATTAAATCCCTCATGAGTTTTGTTTCTTATAAACTATGGTCATTGTAACTGTAACATATCAAAATGAGGCCATTGAGGTGAGGACAATAGATTACATAACTTTTAACATAACTGTGTTAATAGCTTTAGAAAGAAAACTAAGATAGTATCAACCTCAAACCCTGTGTCAACACAAGAACAAATTAACCTCCTGGCCTCAGTCTCATTACTTTCCAAGAAGAAGAAGTAGAAATGTCCAATCTATATATACTTTAAATATCCCTTGCATATAATGCTGTTGTTATGATTACCACATCACCATGTTCATCATCATTATTATTTTTGATTGAAAGTTTTAAGGATTAAAAAGACTCAGGACTTATTCTATAGAAGGCATAACTTCATCTCTTCTCCTCTGGCTTGATAGATATCTCACTTTCTAGAAAGAAATCCAGAGATTATGATGATTTTTTTTAATTATTATTATGATGATCTTTTTTCTGACATGTGACACAGCAAAAAAAAAAAAACTGAATGAAAAGCATGACATATTCCCCATAATAACACATTTTAACTTTATACTAGACTTTTCTTTACAAATTAAAAAAATATACATTTTAACCTAACACTTTTATACACATGATTTAACTATAAATTCATGGTAAAGAATTAAAAACTATGATAAGATGTGATTTATTCCAGGTTGTTTAAGAATGTAGCTGCTAAGCCTTGAGTAGTAAGATAAAACTGAGATGGATGGATACCTACTGAGAATATGTTTTTTTTTTTTATTTATTCCATCATCTGTTAAGGGTTTTTCCTAAAATATTTTCATCAAATTAAATGTTCAATGTTTTTCATTAATACTAACTCTAAGTAAATGATAGCAACTTTCACAAAAATGCCAGGTTTAAGTCAAGAATAAAGTGTCTTTCCATATCCAGTAACTTGGTCTATTATACTGGTACACAATCAGTACCATTATTTATTTTTCCCCTATCAGCACTTCACGGTGCTCTCAAGAATTGTTGTTTCAAGGTATTTCAGTAAAAGAAAGCTTGAGGCATCTGTGCTTTAAAATTTTATTTGGGGAAATTTCATTTTGACACATTTATGTCTTTATAACATAACTATTAAACTTTAATTTTCTGTGGTGGTGCAGGGAAATTATATATGGTATATTCTAAGGAGTTAGAATCTGCCATCTATTAAAATGTTAAAAAGTTAAATTAGAACATAGTAGGTAGGTAAACAATTACTTCCACATTTTTTTTTTTTTTTTTTTTTTTTTTATAAACAACTTGTGTATCCTAGAAGCAACTTAGAATGAAAGTTGTGGTAGATTTTCCATGATGACTGATCCAATGGTTCTCAAAGATTTTAGCAGCACATTTATTTTATAAAAAAATAAATAAAGGCAAAAGGAGAGGTGAAACAGGACTTTAATGGTATTGTCTGTTATGTCATGTGCCCATACATGTTACAGTAAAGATATGGCCAGTTGCTGACCACAAGACTGGTAATTCAGCTACCAAAACTTGGATTCTTCATTCATAATGTAATGCAAATAAGAGTTTACCTCCTAGAGTAGCTATGAAGATTAAATGAGACACTGCTTGTGTAGCCTTAAGCACAGCTTTTACCACTCAGAAAGTAATAGCAAGAATTACATGTGAAGTCGGTGAGGAGCTCTGGTGACGCACAGGTTGGAGTAATTAAAGTCCTGCTCTCTTAACTGCACTCCTGTTCCCTTCTGGGCATCATTAATGGTTCAGAAGATGAATTTCAAATACCTTCTCCACCTCATTCCCACATTAAATTGAGGTTTTATCTATGATCCAGAAAACAGGGGTTCAGACAAATGATCAGTATTTTCCTTAGTAGATGCCAGGTTCTTCCTACTGCTCTCTTGTTGAGACATCAAATCAGGATCATTTCCCTTATTGGAGGGGCCCATGCATTAGAGGAGTTTTAGGATTACAGTACAACTAGGAGCTAATGTTCAAAATGACTCTTGTCTCCCACATAAAGACTGATAATAGTGGCCGGTTTATTAACTGTAATTCCCAGCAAGTACTAAGGGGTGGGGGTGGCATCTGTTACTGACTGGACAGAAAATTCGGGATTGCTGCTGCCATTTTCCAATCTTAGGATGTATCCCAAGTGTCATGAGAGCAAGAAAAGAACACCAGTTTGGGGCAGATGACTGGATACAGCAGTCCCTGTTCCTTTTATCTGAAAAGATTCATGCTTATTATCCTTTTGTTTATTTGTTTTTAAGACTAATGGACTGATTTCCAGGATTAACAGGTCCACTTATTAAAGAACAGGTAAAGTTTTATGGGACTACCTGGTTACTCTACCAGGCAAATACAAAATACTCTCCAAGCATAAATGATGATGCTGTAGGTCAGCGATTCAGGCTGTGGCTTTTTGGGAACTTCTGGATATAACCTGACTCTCTCACACATCCGTGGTCTACAGGTCAGTGAGGAGGCTCTTCTGGGGTAACAGGAGCAAATGAATCATACACTTCTCATTGAAAGGCTAATCTGGACTTAATCACACTCCTTTCAAAAATAATATGTGCTATTGCCATCACAGGATCCCTGGAAATCTCATTCAATTATGATGTCAGGCTCAAAATGCTGGGCTATCAATTCTAGGTGGTGCTATTTGGATGTACCATCTTTTGCTCCAGAGAACTGCCAAAGGTGAGCTATCTCTCCCCTAGAACTTGAGAGATAAGTGACAAACAAGAACAGGAAAACAACACAAGCACTCCCAACTGAAGGAGAACACAGAAGAACACTGCAATCACTGGTCCACGACATTTCAGAAATCCAATGAGACAAATGTTACCAGGAATATGGGATGTTTCTGACCAGAGCCTGGTTCTGCTCCCTGAGAATCGCTCCCTCATTCCATTGTTTTCCATGGCTTTCAGCTCCAACTTTGATTTTCTCTCATTTCCACTCTCCTTGGCCACTTCTGAAGATGATATTGGAAACATATGTTTGAGGATTTATCCTAGTCTAGTTCCTGCTCAGAGAAAAATAGGGACTCAGAGGTCCTTTCCCCTTTTGAAATACCTCAGTCCCTTTTCATCCATACAGACAGTGGTTTCCAATGAATTTCATGGTATGAATTTTACTCACCCAAAAACATACTACAATTCTCTCTACTTTGGTTCAACATGTCAGGATACTATTGAAGACACTTGAGATTCTCAGAACCACTTTTTTCCCCCTAGTTGGCAAAGTCTAGTACACAATATCTGAATTTTTTCAGATGTCTTACAAAGGGGTCTTGTACCCATACCATTGGTTGAATCATTGACCCAGATCTTACTTTGAGAATCTTTTGTCATTTGGATAAAATAGGATAAAAACCAGTTTTATTTTCCAACCAAGCTATAGGTGGGTTAGAAAGTACTATTTCTGAGGTTGGACAATTGAATGGAGCAAGAGAGGGGAACTGGACCTGCGTGTCTCATGCTCTAGTAAGTCAACTTTGGTCCTGTTTACATGGCAATGCCATAATTCTAAAAGGGAATGGAGTGGAGCGAGCCTTCAGAACTGGTGCATGGTCATTGCTACCATATTATACCAGCCAGCTCAGGTTCAAGGGAAAATGGAATCTGCCACTTTATGGAAGGAGTGAAGGATGGTGGACATTTTTGCAATCTGCCATAAGAATGATAACATCAACTGTTGCTTAGATTTCATGTAGTATCAGGTAATCTGCAATTGATTGCTAACATTTTGTGTTGTAAGCAACCTGTATATATCATGAAAACTAGAAATAATGAATGGTTGGATAAAGGAAGTCTCTGTTGCTACTATCTGTTAGGATATCTCTCCATTATGTCATTTAGCCTAAAAACCAGGATCATTTTCTTGTGGCAAGGAACATGGGGCAGAGCTTATATACCACCCTGGACATTAGGAATGGCAAATGCAAAATATCATGCACAGCGTAATAGTTAAAAATAGACTCTTACAATTGACACTAATCACTGCTAGACTCAAAGAGAAGTTTTCAGAGAGGAAAAATAAACAGACCTCAAACAAAAGATTATAATCAGAGTAGCTTCAGATTTTGCAATTTCCACAGTGGAAACTAGAAGATAATTGGAGAAATGTCTTTGAAATTTTGAAGGAAAATATTCGCAACCTAGAAATCTATACTTATAAAACTACCAACCAAATGAAAGGGTTGAAATGCTTCTCACATAAAGGCTTCATTAGGAAATTACTCAAGGATATGATTCACCAAAGGAGGTAGAAAGAAAAGGAAAGAGAGAAGAACAGAAAAGAGGGAGAAAGCCAAGGAGGTGAGCATTATGTAATGAAAAGATCCCCCTGAGAAGAGAGGAAGGAAACCCCTTGATGACAGAGGAGGGGCAGCCCAGGATCACTGTTGCAAACCAGATGTATAAAGATAAACTAGTTCAGTTTGGAGCAGGTTAAATAATTTGTAGACAAAGAAAGGGAAGAACTCATTATCCACCAATCTAGTGAAAGTCAATGGAATTATCACTCTTATGGATGATGATGTAGATCCAAAAATGGCCACAAGATAGTAGTAAACAGGTATGTTCCTAAACCCCTGGTATTGCTAAATCTTACACTAGTATCTTCCCACTAATCGGTATCCATGCAAGAGACTTCTATTGCCCTTAGGCTACAATGCAGAAGAGAACACAAATTTGCCAAATAAAAGGAGCTGCTTTATATGGCCATATATGCTTGTATATGCATAGAATTATCCCTGGAAGGATACTCAAGAAGCAAGAGAAAACTGCTTGCTTCTGAATAGGAAGACTGCATTGTTGCATATTAGAAAATTATCACTGTTTCTTTTGAATTTTGTACCATATGCATGTATTTCCTATCAAAAAAACCAACAAAACAAATATATTTTCTAAGACAAAAATTACTGAAGAAATTAACTATATTTTGATATGGAATGGTCTTCTAGGAACATTTTTTAAGAGGTAAAAGCAACTAGTAGAACATTCTGTGTAGTAAATCACCATTTTAGTAAGAAAACACATATTCACATACACACATACGTATATATCCACATATATTTTCGTTTCCTATTCCTACAATGTCTTCAGAATAATTGTTTTAAAAAGTGGTAAAATTGGTAACCTCTGGGTGAAAAAATGGATGCACATGAGCTGCAGTTGGAAGCAGCACATTTTTCAATATCAAGGTACTTTTCATACCTTTTGTTTTTGTAACACATCTACATTATTATATCATCATTGATATTAAGACATGACAACTTTGCATAATTTTCTGCTCTGTGTAAACAAATTTTGTTTTGTTTTGTTATTAAGTAAACCAGCCAGTGCCTAGAATACTGCCTAGTATTGACTGGATACCAAACAGAGGTTTATAGAGTAAGTGACTGTCTAATGTAACTGTCCCAATTATATTAGAACACTTTACCAGGAGTCTGACATTTTAGGCAGAATTTAGGGCCGGTTATGGTGGTAGTACGCAATTGTGCTCTCCCTGGAGCTATAGCATTCATCAAAGTGCTCACCCTGTTTAAGCAGTCTGGAAAGTAAGGTTCTCACTGAGACAGAACATGCTATTTGCATGTCTTGTCTCCTCTCCCTCAGTGGCTGCAGCAATACGTTTACTCTGAAACTCAGCTGTGATTTAGATACGAGACAATTAGCATCCTTATCTCCAGAGAATGAGGGACAAGTTACCTCATATTATTACAATTTACAACCTGAAATTCTCATATTCTCTAGAGAAAACCTACACCAATTGGTCAAAAGAAAATCTTACTTGCTTGTTAGAATTGGATGTCTGTTTTTTATGTATTAAATAGACGTTTGCTGCTGATTCATTTTGAAAAAAATACCCCCACCAGAATTTGACTGTGTGGAGGTTTGAGTAACATTAAAAAACTATTTTTAGCTGATTAATGAATAAAAAAATATATTACAGGAAAAACATAAAAAAAAAACCCTAATTAAGTGTTCATCTGCTCTGTGACTACTTTTCTGTGGGTGACATTTGTGATAATTAATTTTTCATTTCATAGGACACAGAACTTTGCAAAAAGTTCTGAAAGCTACATTCAAAACTTCTGGTTGGAGGCAGAGATAATCTAAAATTGAACAATATCAACTCTGTGGATGAAAACACGTTGTATATTTGATTGTAAACCATCTCAAGTGTTTAATATATTTCAGTTAGAGAAGAAATCTATATTGTAAAATTTCCTAACCCATAATTAATTTAAAGAAAATAAAAACATATATGTATATTCACACATTTGTTCAACAGCTACGGAGAGTTAAGAACAGGCACTGTTTCTGTCTTTGGGATTTTAAAATCTGGATTATACATTAATTGTTCTTGAGGCCTGATAGCTTCATGTATATATAAGTATATAATGTATGTATATGTACATATATGTATGTATATAAACACATATGTATAGTGTATGCATTTAAATAAATATAAGCAACAATTTAAGCGTTTTAAAAAATTATGCAAATCTAAACTGCATATCCAAGACAGTTCACTCATGGGAGAAGCTCTTGGGTGATGCACTAGTGCATTATTCCTACCTAGACTGATAAAATTGAAATCTATTCCCTAATCCATTTATTTTCCAGCATATCATTCATTAAATTCTTAATTTCCATACATATTTCTTGAGTCCCTACTGTGCACGAAGAACTATTCTAGACATTGGAGATACAGCTATGAAAAAAACAAGACACAAGTACCCATCTTCGTATCATCTAGTCTGCTATGGAGCGACAAAGCACATTGTCAAGCAGTAAGGGGAGGATGGATGAATGGTCACTGTGCTTTGCCAACATAGGCCATATGTAAACTGGAGGTTGTGATTACACCATTGCTGTCAAACCAAAACTCTTCCCACTTCACACCTTTGCAGCATCACACATTCCCCAACTGTCTAAATGGTGGACTCTTTTGAATCACTAGATCTAAAGTAGTACTACTCATTCCCTACCTTGTCCCAACCAGGTCCCTTTTAAATGGCAAAATTTATTTCCTTCCCAGAGCTTTTCACACTCTACAGTTATCTCATTTATCTTGGATTACTGATTAATCTCCATCACTTTCCTACCCACCCCCAACCCCTCCATCGGAAGGTGAGGTCCTTATCCATCTTATTCCCTGTTGCCAAGCACAGTCTATAGCATACAAAAGAATTTCCATAAACAATGAATACAGCAAGCTATATGAAACATTTAGGAGATATACGGAATAGAGGGTAGGAAGTGAATGGAGAACTCAGCTGACCTACAGAAAACATATGGGTCAGGTTAATGCTAATGCAGGAAAGGGAGATTATAATCTCTTGCTCTTAATGAAGAAAATATTTTGAACCCAGACACTGCTTCTGCATAAAACCTAACATGATTATATATCCTGTACTTAATTTCTGCAACACTGCCTTATTTCTTGCTTAGTATGTATCTTTACAATAATCTCTTTATCTAACCTGGATGAGTCTCTATGAGTCAAATAATGTCACCAATCTCCTGGAAAAATCTTATTTGATTTATGAGTTACCCCCTTAGAGATTTGTGTCACAATATCTGTGATATAGGATAACTTTTTAAAATCCTCTCCTCAGAGAACTGACATGTTTTTCTTAACACTATTAAACCAGTAAGAAATGAAATTATTTTACTTATGAGAAAAGATTTACCCTAGTCTACTAGTTCAAAATCAATTCAGATTATGTTGATTATCTTTTGTGTGATCTGGAGACATCAGAATATTTCCTGATGGTAATATATATCACAGTCTTAAAACTACGATATCCAAGTTGGGTCCCAGTCATCAGCAAGAGGAAGCAATTTAATGAAATATGAAAAGCTTTTTGGCTACCCTGAGCTCCATTGAGTTATTCTCATCTGACAGCCAGTTCTAGTTATGAGGCTTAAGCTCTAAGGAATTTGGAGGTTTATTATTTTAGAGATTACCTATCCTCTCCGTGGCTACACAGCAGCTGAAATTGCTCTGTTTTAGAGATAACAGGCTCTAAATTAAAAAGAAATTATATTTAGGTACTAGAAATAGAATATTTTATCAAGTCCTCTACATTCTAATGGAACTTAGTATCAACTGTACCAAGAGCTAAAGATTCCACTCATAAAACACCAAAGGTGTTTTTGGATTTATTAAGCCTTAGGAAAATTTGCCATGAGTATATTCCTTATGGATGTTTGGAGAATGTGTGAGACCTGTGACTTTCATACAATTCCAGAGACTAAATTTTATAAGGAATTTGTGTAGGTAAATAAAGCTGGGTTGGTATTTTAATTTTCAAGACTTATAAACCTTTCATAAATAATGGAAAAGAATGGCAGCAATACCTTCTCCCTCTGGCAGGAAAGGAAGCAACATCCCCATCATTTCCTGCATAAGAACACCAAACTACTTGTAATAGTCTCTGATGTCACTATACATGCCTCTTACCTATTTCAGGCCAATTTTTTCATTTGGGTTCTAGATCCAATACACTCCTGCCTTCTTAAAAACATTGCTTTTGCAATAATATTCTCCTCTACAAATTTTTCCTCTCAAAAACCCTATCCCTAGAGAATAAGTGATATTTTACCATAACAGAATTAAACCAGTAAGACTTGAGATTATTTCAGAGACATAACAAAGGCTTATCCTACATGTACCAACATTTAAATATCCAGCAGTACCTTTCATTCTGAAAACAAATAAAACCTCTCTTGGCTCAGTGGTATCCACATAGCATATGCTAGCAAATGTTGAACAACCACTTTACCAGACGACTGTTAGGGAGGAAGCTAGCTTGTAGCATTTTCCAAAGTCTATGATATGAATTCTTTCACTCTGGCTGATTTCAAGGCATAAGTGCAATGACAAACTGAACATGGAGCTGAAAAGAAATGCACAGTAGCACATCATTATAAGCACTCTTTCTACCATATGGGCACAAATGTAAATAACCTGAGGGGCATACATTAGAGAATGAATAGTTACTTGGCCCCTTCCATCCACAAAAGCATAAATTGACATGATGAGATGAGTACTGGGTGTTACATGCAACTGATGAATTATTGAAAACTATACCTGGAACTAATGATGTACTATATTTGGCTAATTGAATTTTTTTTTTAAAAAAAGCATATATTGAAGTCCTAACCCCCAGTGCAATGGTATTAGGAGGTGAGGCCTTTGGCAGGTAATTAGGGCAGATGACGTCTTGAGTGTGGGTGCTCATAAGAAGAAGAGCGATCAGGCGATCAGAGCATTCCTCTGCCATGTGAGGATGTAGTAAGAAGACAAGCTAAGAAGAGGGTTCCTATCAGGAAACTCCGCCAAGCACTCTGACTTCGGACTTCTAGCCTCCAGATTTGTGAAGAGTAAGTGTCTATATTTTGTTTGTTTCACTTCATTATTATTAGAAAAGACACTTTGTATGATTTCAATCTTTTAAAATGTATTAAGACTTATTTAATGGACTAAGATGAAGTTTATCCTGGATAATGTTCCATGTGCACTTAAGAAACATGTATTCTGCTGTTGTCATCTATTCTTTTTTTCTTTGAAATATATTCACATATAATATTATATTAGTTTCAGGTGTACAACATAATGATTCAATATACTTATGTATCACAAAATGATTACCATTAGTCTAGTCAACATCCATCACCACAAATAGAGTATTTTTGTGATAAGAACTTTTATTTTTTACTTTTTAGAAGATTTATTTATTTATTCATGAGAGAGAGAGAGGCAGAGAGAGAAGCAGGCTCCTCTCAGGGAACCTGATGTGGGACTCGATACCTGGATCTGGGATCACACCCTGAGCCAAAGGCAGACACTCAACTGCTGAGCCACCCAGGCATCCCGTGATAAGAACTTTTAATATTTATTCTCTTAGCAACTTTTAAATATGCAATACAGTATTATGAAATGTCTATTGTTTAAGCCTCCCCCTCTATGTAAGTTTGTTACAGCAGTCCAAGCTGATCAAACTCTTGCAAATTATTAGGAAGTTATGAAGTTCGAAGTGATTATCTTTGTTTTTAAATTTTTTTCTTCTTTTTTAATAATAACTTCACTGGGATGCCTAATCTTCACATTCTCCATAGATGATCTTACTCAGGCCACAGTTTAAAGATTACTTGTAGATTTACCATCCTCAAATCTCTACTTCTCACCTTATTTCCAAACTTAACATCTGCCCACACTCCACGATCATGTGCACAGCTGCTTTCTTGACTTACATATACAATAGGCATCTGAAACAATACATTAAAAAAAAACCTGTCTTTTTCTGTACAAAATTTGGCTCCTTTAAAAACCCTATGGCTTAGCCTTCTTCATATTATTACAATGTTCTGAATTACTCAAACTGAAACTTATTTTTATGTAAAAAAGGACAAATAGTATATTTTTAATTCACTTATTAAAAAATATTGTCCCTCATTTTTAAGAAGAAAAAAATTTAATAAAATTTGCATCTTTCTTTTTCAGGGTGAAGTTGTGGTCCCAGGGTGTTCAGATTGCAATTTTTGAATGAATTAGGAAATAAGTCACTAAAGTAATGAATTTTTTGTTTTATGTATAATGGCAGAATTGTGTTCGTCCCATCATGAAAGGAGTAACAGTGTACTTACTACCCAGATAGTTCATTAAATGGGATGGAAATCTAGTGAAATTGCTTTCTGTGCCTCTGAGAAGGGGTTTCAAGAATGCTGTTCCTTTGCAACAGTGCAGGTTACTGAAGGAATGATTATCTCTCCACAACAAGGTACGTCCTGATGGAGAAAGGAATGCAAAGCATAGTTTTAAAGGTTTTTTCTTTTCCCTCCCTTATTGTTCATCTTTTCCAGATGCACAAGTGAAAGTTAGAGTAAAATGGGATTGAATCATGAGGGCAGAGAAGACGAAATGTTCATGATCAAGCTAAGACATTATATATATTATTATGTATGAGTTAGTTTTTTTTAAAGTAAAGCTTTCAGAACTGTGTTGATCCTAGAAC
This sequence comes from Canis lupus dingo, assembly GCF_003254725.2. Classification (NCBI taxonomy): domain Eukaryota; kingdom Metazoa; phylum Chordata; class Mammalia; order Carnivora; family Canidae; genus Canis; species Canis lupus. Next base: position 23,253,739 of record NC_064245.1, on the reverse strand, counting down.
CCCCTCCAAAACCCCCTTGTCCATCTATAATTCCAAACCTGAGACAGCTGCCAACCAAAGGAATATCCCTTCCTCAGAGTGCCTAGCATAGTGCCTTGCACAAAGTAAATGGTCTCTAAACAATGTGTTTTCTCCAACCAGTTTACAAGGGAGATAACTCATAGGGACATGTGTTAACCCAAATAAATCATCCATCTTCTGAGAATTTGTATCCTTATCCATCCCTAAGAGTTCTGAACAAGGGATAGACAGGGTAGGGTTAAGGATGGGGTAGGGAGGATGGGCAGGAGCTGATAACCATAACCAGTGGAAACATTTTAAAAGCCCTTAAGTTTATATTTGATAAAATACAGTTGATCATTTTGCTGAGGAGATAGGAAAAACTATTGATTGCAGCTTTACATCTGTGGGTGCCTGACTGGAAACATACATATGTCTCATTAAGATTTTTATGGAAAGGCTAAGAAGTGAAGAAGAACTAATAGGACAAATATAATACAATAGCCTTGTCAACCAGACAGTATACTTGACAAATAGACAAAAGTCTTCAAAGAGGAATCAAGCAGAGTGGAAGGATCACTGCAGAGTTCTGTGAATCACCAGTGACAACATCAAGAAAATTTTAACCTATATAATTATCTAAAGATTTTTGACTCATTTTAGAACTGGTTATGTATTCAGAAAGTTAAAGAAAAAAATGTTTGACCATTCTAAGAAAAGCTATGATGAAAAAAAAAAGTGAAACTGAAAATTTCAGATGTTTGATGATTATCAGGAAAGCAGGTAATAAAATAGCAAAGTTACTATTCAAGGGTAACTACTAAGTAGCAAGTAGGGCCCCAAGAATCACATGGGAGATAAAACAGCAACAGAGTGGGCAATAGTAGAGAGAATACTGGTATTTGCCTTCATATAATAAGCACAGGGTGCTCACTGTTGTTGAGGCTCTCCAGGACTGGAGGTAGAAGTCTTTGAAACATAGCTAAGGTACTAAGTGCAGCACTTAGACCTATAGAAAGCTTTTGATATCTGAGTAGCTTACTTCACACCATATTCTGACATCCTTTGTCTCAAAAAAAATAAAAAAATCAACATTTAGGAACTGCCATATAAGAGAACTGTAAGAATGCTTTCAAGCATGAGAAGGAACTAGAAAGAGATCAATCCAGGTTTGACTTGAAAGCAGGTACTGCAACACATGGTAAGAAAAGCCAGAGTAAGGCAAGTATTGAAAATTTTTATTTTCTAGACAAGCTTATCAATATATTATGAATGTTATAGATTTTGATTCAGTAAGTGATAATTTGTTAATAAAAATTCTTAAAAAGTTGTGTCATTTTGGACAACAGCTAATTTTCAGTGTAATGTGGTTTTGCACCCACAACACATCAAAAAAGGTTATAAAAGTAATATTTCTACTTCTTCTTTTAGACAAAAACACCATTTATTTTATACTGCTTTAAAAAAAAAGATTTTGCTTATTTGACAGAGAGAATGTGTACAAGCAGAGGGAGCAGCAGAGGTAGAGGGAGAAGCAGACTCCCCACTGAGCAGAGAGCCTGACTTGGGGCTCGATCCTAGGACCACCCAAAGATCATGTCCAGAGCCAAAGGCAGATGCACAACTGAGTGTGCCACCCAGGCGCCCCTATACTGCTTTTCTAATCTGAAGATATTATAAGGAACAGAACTTAAGTTGCATACCATATTTGGATGGGCCCAAGATGGCTTCCTGTGTACATTCACACCAGGTGAGAGTAATTAAGAGGTAGCAACTTCTTACTTCCACATGTTTTTGAAGTGCTCTTTTGTTGTTATTTTGCCATAAAAGGTTTACTGTTCTGTTTTAAATGTAGTTTAAAAATAAATAGTTTAAATGTAGTTTGAAAGTAGGTAACCAGGAGCCTCAACTGGTTAAAAAGAATGCACAGCAAGAAAACTACATTTTTCAAAGAATGACTCTGTACTTTTCCTCCATCACCTAGAATCACGTCTTATCTTTCTCCTGTAGTGAGTTCATGTAATATCACATTTTCTAGTTCTAGAGTTGTTACTTGGACATTTTGAAAACTTACTGATGCAAGGGACTACCCTTTCCCAGGTAGGTCAATAGCCAGGGATAATAAAGGATTCATAAATCCAGAACACATGCCCCCAACCACTGTCTGTATGGGGCTCTTACCTTCAGGACTACTACTATCTCCCTGCACAAATCACCCTAGACGCAGTTATCAGACAACTAGGAACACCTTCTCTGCCCAGTGCCTGCCAAAATTATTCAAACTAGCTAATACTAAATCTACTTATCCTGTCTTGCCCATTCTCTCCCGTGGATACCACAATAAAGACTCTTGCTCAAATCCTCTCCTCTCTCCCGCTGCCTCCTGACAGATCTTGGTGACTCCCTGTGTGGTCCCTGTATTGGGAAGTGTCCCCTCCTCTTGGGAACTGTGAGTAATAAATTATCTTAATGTCAGTCATCTTTTGTTCTGCTGGTCTCCATACCTAAATAATAACAAAGCCAATGTTATAAAACAGTACAAGACCCTTTATTTATGCTATGGTTTTTGTACACAGTATTGTTAATTATGTATAGAAATTATTAATTATTTATAGAATGCATCTTCATTGTTTGATTGATGATGTGAAAATATTTGGATATCTTAAATGGGAATAATATTTCTCATTAGAATTAATGGATTTTTTTCAACTTAGCAACTTTTTCTACCAAAGAGCTATGGTTTTCGGGAACAAATTAAAGTCATTAAAGCAAAAGATGAGTACCCTTACCATTTTGAGCATTTTAAAAATTCTCTATTCATTTATTGGCTATATACACAGATAGCCATGCAAATATATAAAAATACTCAGTGCCAGGAACAGTCCCAGGCATAATCTCATATCATAGGGTATAAGTGCTATTTATCCCTGAAGCAAAATTAATATAAATAATAACAACAACAAAAATTAAAATGCTATGTTATGGTAAACACTTGAACATTTTAGCTTAATCCCTGGAGTGAGAACTTATTTTCTCACTTTCATCTAAATAGGCTCTCTAATTATATGTGGATGTTTCGGCAATTGTGGCCACCAGAGTCCTAGAGAAGCCTGTGACTTCTCTGAGAAGATATGTCAATTTGGTGCTCTTAGAGAGGTGGTCAGCATTACCTGAGGGCAGACTGACTTGGGATAATGCAATACCAAACCAGGGAATCATATCTAAGGGCTTAAGTGAAAAACAGCTAAAATACCGAATTTCAAATATTGTTAGCTCTAATCAACAGTCACTGGTTAAAATAGTCACATAAGTTTAAATTGTGAACTATGTGGGAAAAGTTAGAAAAAAGGGGGAAGCTTAGAGTCTCTTTGCTCTTTTAAAATTCAAACAAAAGGATTTTCAGCAAGGAGGAATTCCGTCTTCAACTCACTGAATGCTTTTGAAATATTTATGAAGAAAAAAAAACAATAGCAAAAATGATTCCATACAAAGGAGTTAGTAACAGGACTTGTCATTTTCACTTTATAGTCATATAATGACTGCAAGTCATTCCGTTTCTCAACTTTGAAAAAAAATTCCATATCCATACAATGGCTAGAAGTAGAAACAGTCTCCAAATGGCATAGATGTGATAATCAGAACGTCATGAATACACATTTAGATTACAGCAATCGCGTTAAGGATATAATATGTCATAGTTGGAAGCATCCCGAAAGTGGAGTGGTCACATCTTACTGTAATAGAAAGAATGTGGTCTTTGGGATCGATCTACCTTTGTTCAAATCCAGGCTCTGCCACTCAGAGTGAGGGTGAAGGCAAAAATGACACCACTCTTCTAATAATAATAATAATTCAGAGGAGTAACAGAATAAAAACAGTAAAATAATCATATCTATTGGGCATTTGCTATGTGTCAAGCAATATTTAGTTCTTTTTTCTGTATTCATTTAATTCTCAAAAAATCTAATGACATAAGAACTATTATTATCTTCATTTTACAAGAGAGAAGCTAAGACAAAACAAAGAAAAGTATTCAAACAAAATTTGAAATAAAAGAAAAAACATTACACCTGACACTACAGAAATGCAAAGAATCACAAAAGACTACTATGAACAGTTAGGTATACACCAACAGATTGGACAACTTTAAAAAATAGATTCCAAGAAACATACGATCTACTAAAATTAGATCACAGAGAAATGTGAACTCTAAGCAGACCCCTTGCTAGGAAAGAGATTCACTCAGTCATCAAAAACCTCCCAGCAGGGGCACCTGGGCAATTCATTCTGTCAAGAGTCAGACTCTTAATTTTGGTTCCAGTCATGATCTCAGGGTTGTGAGATGGAGCTCTGCACTGATCGTGGAACCTGATTAGGATTCTCTCCTTTTTTCTCTCCCCCACTCCGCTTCCCTAATAAAACAAAACAAAATAAAACAAAACCTACCTCCCAAGAAAGGGAAGTTCAGGACCAGATGGCTTCACTGGTGAATTCTATGAAACATTTAAAGAAAAGTTAATTCTAATCCTTCTCAAACTCTTCCAAGAAATAAAAAAGGACTCATTTTATGAGGCAAACAGTACCCTGATACCAAAAGGGAACACTACAAGCCAAAAAAATTATAGGCCAACATCTCTGATGAACACAGATGCAAAATCCTCCACAGAATATTAGCAAACGGGCAGCCTGGGTGGCTCAGCGGTTTAGCACCACTTTCAGCCCAGGGCATGATCCTAGAGTCCTGGGATTGAGTCCCACATCAGGCTCCCATCTCTCTGTAGCTCTCATGAATAAATAAATAAGATCTTAAAAAAAAATGTTAGGTAGAGAAATAAACAGATGTAGATATTTAAAACAAATATTAGCAAACAATTCAATAATACACTAACAGGATCATATACTGTGATCAAGTGGGTTTTATTGCAGATACAAGGATGGTTCAATATGCAAAATCAATCAATATGATACACCAAATTAACAAAACGAAGGATAAATACATATAAACTGGGGCACCTGGGTGGCTCAGTGGTTTAGTGCCTGCCTTTGGCCCAGGTGTGATCCTGGAGTCCTGGGATCGAGTCGCATGTTGGGCTCCTTGCATGGAGCCTGCTTCTCCCTCTGCCTGTGTCTCTGTCTCTCTCTGTCTCTCATGAATAAATAAATAAAATATTTAAAAATAAAAAATAAAAATAAATAAAAAAGAACTAATAAACAAAGCCAAGTAAAATTATGGGTTACAAAGCCAATGTTAAAAAAACAGTTGCATTTCTACACATTAATAATGAACTCTCAAAAAGAGAAATGAAGAAAACAAATCCCTCTTAAAATTGCATCAAAAAATAAAATGCCTAGAAATAAATTTAATCAAGGAAGTGAAAAGTTTGCACACCAAAAACTAATATGTAATAGATTGATGAAAGAAATAAAGAAAGGCACAAATAGGGCAGCCCGGGTGGCCCAGCAGTTCAGTGCTGCCTTCAGCCCAGGGAGTGAACCTGGAGACCCGGAATCACATCGGGCTCCCTGCTTGGAGACTGCTTCTCCCTATGCCTGTGTCTGTGTCTCTACCTCTCTCTCTGTGTGTGTGTGTGCCTCTCATGAATAAATAAATAAAATCTTTTTTTAAAAAAGGCACAAATAGAACAACATATACTCTGTGCTCATAGAGTGATAGAATATCATTAAAATGTCCTTACTACTCAAAGTAATCTGAAGATTCAGTGCAATTGCTATCAAAATACCAATGTCATATTTTACAGAAATAAACCAGGCAATCCTAAAATTTGTATTATTCTAACCACAAAGACTGTAAACAGACAAAGCAATCTTGAAAAAGAACAAAGCTTGAGGCATCACACTTCCTCATTTCAAACACATCTACAAAGCTATAGTAATCATAACAGTATGGTACTGGTATAAAAACAGACATATACATCAGTGGAAAAGAATAGAGAATCTAGAAACAAACCCATGCATATATGGTCAATTCACTTTATAGGGAAAAGGTAGTCTCTTCAGTAAGTGGTTTTGGAAAAGCTGGATAGTCACAGGCAAAAGAATGGTACTGGACTCCTTTCTTACACCATACACAAAAAATAACTCAAAATGGATTAAATATTTGAACTTTAGGTCTGAAATCCTTGCCAGTTCCTTTACATTGGTCTTGGCAATAGTTTTTTGGATTTGACACTGAAAGCAAAGGCAACAAAATAAAAAATCAACAAGTGGGACTACATCAAACTGGAGACCTGCATAGCAAAGGAAATCATCAGCAAAACGTAAAAGCAACCTATGGGACGGGAGAAGATTTTTACAAACCATGTATCTGATAAGGGGTTAATATTAACAATATATAAAGAACTCATACAACTCAATAACAAACAAAAAAACAAAGAATCTGATCAAAAAATGGGTAGGGAGGGGGACTTGGGTGGCTCTGTTGGTTGAGTGTCCAACTCTTAGTTTTGGCTCAGGTCATAATTACAGGGTCATGAGATCGAGCCCCACATGGAACTCCATGCTCAGTGGAGAGTCTGCTGGACATTCTCTGTCCTTCTCCCTCTGCCCACCACCCCCCCTTGTGCTCTCTCTAAAATAAATTTTAAAAAACCCTTAAAAAATGAGCAGAGAAACTGGATAGATATTTTTCCAAAGAAGATACACCAATGGCCAATAGGTACATAAAAAAATGATCAATATCATAAATCAAGGAAATGTAACAAAAACACAATGTCACCTCACAACTATTAGTATGGCTATCATCAAAAAACCCCCAACAAATAACAACTGTTGGCAAGGACGTGGAGAAAAAGAAACTCTTACTGCATTGTTTATTGGCATGTAAGTGGGTATAACCACTCTACAGTATACAGAAACAGTATAAAGATTCCTCATAAAACTAATATGTGATTTGGTAATTCCATTTCTGGATATTTGTTCCCCAAAATAACCCCAAAATCACTATCATGAAAAGAGACCTGCATCCTATGTTCCCTGCAGCATTATTCACAATAGCTAAGTCATGAAAACAACCTAAGTGGCAATGATGAATGAATGGGTAAAGAAAATTTGAAACACACATACACTTCCATGCACACACACACTGGAATATTATTTGGCCATAAATGAAGGAAATCCTGCCATTTGTAATAACACACATGGATTTTGAGAGCATTTTGCTAAATGAAATGTCAGAGAAAGACACTGTATGATCTCATTTACGTGTAGAGTCTAAAAACAAAAACAAAACAAAACAAAAAACAAAAAAACGCTCAAAGATACAGAGAATAGACTGGTGATTGCCAGAGGTCAGGGTGGAGGGAATGGAGGGTGGGTAAAGGTGGTCAAAAGATATAAATGTCCAGTTATAAGAAAAATAAGTCCTGGGGATGTACTATCAAGCATGGTGACTATAGTTAACAATACAACGCTATATATTTCAGAGTTGTCCGGAGAGTAGAATTTACCACAAGGAAAAAAAAAATTAACTCCTAGATGACTGATATTAAACTTACTGTGGTAATGATTTCAAAATATACACATATACTAAATCCTTTTGTTGTACACCTAAAACTAATGCAGTGTTATATGTCAATTATATCTCAACAAAACTGATTGGGGGGAAGTTAAGGCACTTATTTCTGAAAATTGATGTGGACTCCTTATTGTATATTTTAACTTCATGAATGTGTTTTTGAATTACAGAATGTAAATGTGTAAAAGGGAGGTAATATTTATTGGAAGATGTAACAAATTTCTATGAGCAGGCATTAATTAAAGTGTAAGATTTTGTTACTGTTAAGAAATGGATTATTCTCTAAATTCATGTTATTTTCCTTCCTTCTTTCCTTATCTACCTAATTCTTCCCGTTGTCTTCCTATATCTGCTTACCTCCTTCCCATATTTTCTTTGTTCTCTTTCTCTCCCTCTTTTCCTTCCTCCCTTCCTCTATGCCCTCTTTGGTCACACAATCTTCCCATTAAATATTTCTTTGGTGCTACACACTGTTCTTGACTTAAAGGGCCCTGTGCTGAAAAAGCCAGGCAGTTTCTCTACTAATGGTACTCACAGTCTTATGATAGGGAATGGTGAGAAGCATTAAAACGTAATTAAAATATAGTTGGCCAATTTTTAAAATAGAGGAAGGTGTTTAGGAACTTGTAACAGAGAACCTGAAATAATTAATTAATTGGTTCAATCAACTAAATTAATTTTATTGGTTCTGAGATTAAATTTAGAATTTTCATATTTTCCTATATGACATAGACATTTCTGTAGAACATTAAGCTTACCTAAGGTTATTTTAAGGACATTCAAATTTTTAAATTTATATTTCAATTAAGGCTTTTTAAGAAAACAACAGTGCACATTATAGAAAGCATGATTATCTTATAGCCATTTTCTCTTCTGGAAATATACTTAAAATGTCAATGAAGAAATAATACACCATTTACAAAATTCAGCTTTTACAAAGGAATCTTTCTAGAAATATACTCTATTGCATAATTCAAAAATACTTTAGAAGTTGGCTTGGAACATCAAAATCATCATGCATAAAATAATCCTCATTATGTTGTTTAGTGAGTCACAGATAATATCATGATTGGAAAAACTGAAGGACAAGTGATTTTTCTCAGCATGGAAAGTCAGTTATATTTTCACCATGTACTTAGCCTATCATTTCGATGTAATCATCTCATGGGGCATTTGAATTGGTTGGTCCAGTTGAAATGCAATTGTTTGAAATGAATGTATTTGAAGATATTATATTTCATATTTTGAGGAATTTAGAAATGAAAGAAAGCTCAAGTTCAGTCTCTTAGGAAAAAATTGGGATGTGACTTGTACTGAACCCACCGGATAAACTAAGACATATTATTAGCTCCTAACCATCAATTTTGGTCATTTTTTTCTTTTGTATAACTTAAAATTTTTCAGGTTTTTGCTTTGGGGCTTAATTGTTAACAGAAGTCCACGTATTTAACTTTGCTGTTTGGACTGGGGAAGAGTTAAGTAGTGTTGAGGGTAAAAAGGGTGGCTATTTCATGACAAGGTAAAGAATGTGAAAGTTCACCTCCAGCTATTTTCTCCCTATATTAATGCAAAGAGCATGCAAATGAATCTTTATAGCTTAGTGTAAGAGAAAATAGTTGTAGCTAGCTTCATTAGTTTCCTTTGCTGTGTAACAAATGATCACAAACTCCTAAAATCAACACAGACTTATCATCTCCAGGCTATCTAGCCTCACTACTCAGGACCTCACCAGACTGAAATCAAATTGGCAGCCAAGGATGTGATCTCATTGAAAGCTTTAGATTCTATCCAAGCTGGCTTGCTGTTGACAGAATTCAGTTCCTTGACCTGTAGGAGTTCAGCATCTAGAGGCTACCCACTGTTCCTCTCTCAGTGCCCTTCTCTGCACTTGGCAGTTTACTTTTCCAAGACCAACAGGAAAAAGGCTCTGCTGTTTCAAACTGCTTCTGTCTCGGACCTCTAGATCCTCTTTTAGTGGACCCTTCAATTAGGTGAGGACCACCAGGATAATCGTTTTCATTAACTTAAAGTCATTTGTTTAAGGACTTTAATTACATTTGCAAAATCCCTTCAAATTCACCATATAAGTTAACTGACATATTTGCTGGGTCCATTCACATTTAAAAGGAGTGGATTATGCAGGGCATATACACCAGGTAACCAGAATTAGGAGGTCAGTGGAACATCCGCCTACCACAAGAAGTTTCCTCAGAATTAATGCAATCTGGATCATTTTCAATTTATAACATAAAGAGGGAATAGTACTTTTTTTTTTAAAGATTTTATTTATTTATTCATGAGAGACACATAGAGAGGCAGAGACATAGGCAGAAGGAGAAGCAGGTTTCCTGCAGGGAGCCTGATGCATGATGGGATCCCAAGACCCCAGGATCACAACCTGAGCCAAAGGCAGACACTCAACCACTGAACCACCCAGGTGCCCCTGAATGGTACTACTTCAAATCAATCACACACAAAATGGTTTGTTATAAAAAAATAGTACAAGATTAAAATGTTTAGTAAACTTGATAAATGCAAAAATGGAAATTAATCCATTTTTATTTAGTTTGAATAAAAGCATCAGAAAACATTATAACCTTATGCATTTACATTTTTGGTATAAAAATAAAAATATAGACAATATTTTTTATTACAAACTATTTCTGTGTTGTATCATGTCTATTTTTAATTAGCAACATCACTGGTGACTGAATTTTTTAATGGAGTATAAGAGGAAGACTGGTCCTATATTTTTCTTTCTTTGTGGCATATCAGGAAAATTGTTTCACATGAATACACTTTCAGAATAAGGAAGAAGATAGCAAACTGACATTTATGAATATCATTGAATTAAGGCTGTTCCCAGAGTCATTAATTGTTACATTTTAGGCTGGTTACCTCCTATTTATTAGAAACCAGGGGATATATTTTGTATACTTTATTTGAAATATACTGACTTATTTATATTTAATTTGAATATTCTTTTAGAACCATAAGATTTATATTTCAATTATCTTAATAACTTGGGTCAGTGAAGAGTATGATTTTACAAAATAAACATTAAATATATAACAAAATTCACAAAAGTTGAAATTATAAAAAAATATGCAAAATGTGGATCAACAACGAGTCAATGGCATACATAATCTTGAGAATTAGAAATGTTTCCAGTCATCCACGTACAAATAGAGCATCAAGGCTCTCTGCCCTTATATCATACACAACATATAACTTCCTAATTGCTTATTCCTTAAAGACCTGACAGCAAGTATAACAAGTTTAGTCTTAAATATATTTAATAGTAATTTATAAAGAAGATATTGCTAGTATCTATTCTATTTATTTCCTTTTACAATAACCTGTTTATGACTCCTAACTTCCTTATGAAATCAAGTTAGAAAGAGTTTGAAAAGTCTAGTGGTAAGAAATTCTTTTTTGCTGTGCCAGATCAACAAGGACTATTTTGGAGGGTCCTCCACAGGCCCATAAGCCTCTGGGGTGATATTTATTGAAACACATATGATTTTATTGAAGGCCATGACACTGTGAACCTGTCAGACAGAACTTTAGGCCATCACTGGGGCTCAGGCACTTCTTGGCCAGTGACCTACCCTGTTAGTTAATATCTCTGAAGGGCAAGTTTTTTTTTTTTTTTTTTTTTTATCTCTGATGTCAGATAATATAGAAATATCTTATAGTTTTTGATAATCAAATGTGAATTTTTATAAATTTTAAAAAATTTAATTTAATTAAATTTTATTTTCAAATGTGAATTTTTGTCTCCAGTTTTACTCTTGCTTTATGAAGCACTGGAAGAGAATACAACAACAACGGTTTAAGCAAAATAACATAAGAGCTCATGTTCTTGCATAACATAATGTTGGTTAAAGTAATGAGAGGTCTGTGCTTGTTAGACTGTCTGCATATCAGTCCTAAACTGGTAATATTCTACATTGTTTCTATGATTTGGGAAACTGGGCATCATTTCAATGCTTCCTGTTAAGAGCTGGAAGGAAAATTACATTATGTCAACATGACCCACTCCCAATTTGTGAGCATTTTATTTTGCTAGTATTTATGTTTTCCTCTTAAGCTTGAGGAAAAAAAAAAAAACAGTGCATGTAATTGAGGATTTGAGACAATTTAGAAATCATCACTTCAAATTAAAAACAAAACAAAACAGTTTCTTTATCTAGGACAGAGATCGTCTAGGTTTTGCCAGATTTTTAACTCCAGGGGATAATGTTGACATTCTCAGCCTGCCATGGTTTATCAGAACATGGTATGTCTTTAGCAAAGACAGATGCCTACCTGACCTTCTGCACTAAGTTTCTGATCTCCAGTTTACGTATGTATTGCCAACGACTTGATATTCACATAGAAGTCAATGATCACTGTCACTTCTGTGCCAAAATTTCCATTCACAACTAGGGCTACTGTAATCAATACAACGGGTTCTGGTCACCACCCTAGCTAACTATTCATCTACTCAGTGAAACTTTTTTTTTTTTTTTTTTTTTTTAAAGAACTCCAAAGATACAAATGCAATGAAATGCCGGGACACCTGCACCCCGATGTTTATAGCAGCAATGGCCACAATAGCCAAACTGTGGAAGGACCCTCGGTGTCCAACGAAAGATGAATGGATAAAGAAGATGTGGTTTATGTATACAATGGAATATTACTCAGCTATTAGAAATGACAAATACCCACCATTTGCTTCAACGTGGATGGAACTGGAGGGTATTATGCTGAGTGAAGTAAGTCAGTTGGAGAAGGACAAACATTATATGTTCTCATTCATTTGGGGAATATAAATAGTAGTGAAAGGGAATATAAGGGAAGGGAGAAGAAATGTGTGGGAAATATCAGAAAGGGAGACAGAACGTAAAGACTGCTAACTCTGGGAAACGAACTAGGGGTGGTAGAAGGGGAGGAGGGCGGGGGGTGGGAGTGAATGGGTGACGGGCACTGGGGGTTATTCTGTATGTTAGTAAATTGAACACCAATAAAAAATAAATTAAAATAAATAAATAAATAAAGAACTCCCTTGCGTCAAACAAAAAGAAGCAAACGTATTAGCAAAATAATGCTAGGAGAATAGGCTGACTAATTGCATCAGTCAATATCTTTTCACTGAAAGTCTACTCTTTTATAGAAGTTCCTAAGGAAGATAGGAAACAAAATAAATGGTTCTTGTCTTTGAGGAACAGAATTTTGCTCAGAAATTTATAATGTAGTGTCAAACAGTAATTTGAAAACCTATGCCCACCATCCAAATTATCCTATTTCTTTTTAAAAATGCATTCCTGTTCCTTTATTCTTCAGGCTTTATTCTTCAGGCTTTATTCTTAGTTCTTTCTAGTTATATGACCCTAGTCAATTCATTAACCTTCGTTAAGCCTCATCTTCCTCATTTGTAAAAGAAATAATAAAAATAGTACTTAACTCAAGAATTTTTATGAGGAAAAAATAATATGATGACTGGTAAACAATATTATCCAGCAGTGAGAAAGAACAAAATAAGCACTAGGAACCAAGAATTACAGCTGTCTGAATAATAATAATTATGACAATAGTAAGTTTACAATAATCGTGTTTTGTTAGTTGTTCATGATTAGACTTCATTGTAATGTTGACATTTCAGAACAAAGATCACATATAATTATAGTCAAAGAATAGCCGAATCTTGGGTTTTGAACATGGGAGATCAAGTACCTCTCACTTTTTAGATAAAGATACTGAAGTCTGAAAAGTCTATGCATTTGGTCATTGGTGACTGAGAAGCTTATTCTTCTGCATCACTTTGTATTACAGTGATAACTAACATTTGCTGAGCATTTGCTAGATCTAAGTAATACATTAAAAGCAGCAATATTATTTCATTTAATTTTCACAGCAATCCTATGATATATGTATGCAACTGCTTCTATCTCTATGTCTACACATGTGGAAACTTAGATTACTCTGCTCTAGATAGTAGAGCCTTGGTATGAATATAGGTAATCTAACTCTAGAACCCAAATGTAGAACCACTGAGTTTGTATGTATGTGTGTATGAGTTAAACACATATGTGGTAATTTTTACAATATTTTTCAAAAGATTCATTTATTTGTGAGAGAGAGAGTGAGAGAGAGAGAGGAGAGAAAGAAAGAGAGAGAGCACACGCATGAGTGGGAGGGGCAGAGGGAAAGAGAATCTTAAGCAGACTCCACGCTGAGCATATAGGCTGATACAGGGCTTGATCTCATGACCATGAGATCATGATTTGCTGAAATCAAGAGTCGGTCACCCAACCGACTATGCCACCAGGTGCCCCAATTCTTACAAGATTTTATTGTCATTATTTTACCCCTTTTCCTTAAGCTTTAAAAAGCATATATTTTAAGTTTCAGAAATCTTTTATAATGTCCATTTGCAATGTGGTTCATAATATAGAAAATTGGTTGTCTTAGAGGAAGGAATTTGGAAATATTCGGTGTCAGATGACCTTGAAGTTGACATATTTAAAACAGGAAGAAAAATCAAACTGACCTGAATAATCTGGGAGAGTATTCAATACAAAGAAGTTCATGTTTTTCAATTAAGATCAAGAGAAAACAAAACAAAACAAAATATGACAGGCATGAAATTGTGAAAGATTGGTTCCTTCTATATAACAAGATTATAAAAATTGTATTTTAACAAAAACTGAACATGGTAGGGTAACATCTTTATAATAATAACTTGAGATATAAGAGTTAAGTGTCAAGCACTTCATAATTTAGAGTCTACATTAGTTGATTAATAATACCAAAGGTTGGGAGATAATTTTCCATAAACCTCATAGACATCTTGCAAACAGAAGCACTGAGGCACCTATGTTCCAGAATATATTTTTAAGGCTATTTTTGTAACAAAAAGCATTGGAAGATTAAGATGGCACCCTCCACCAGTATAAAAGATTAGAGTTCCTTAACCTCAGATTTTCTCTTCTATAACACAATTCACTGCATGTACAGGTGCCCCTGACCCTTATCCCATTACTCTGTGGGAAACTGGATTTGAGGAATAGATGCCAAGTATGCTGACGCTCATGCTGCTTGATGTGTTGAGAGAAAAAAAATGCCATTGTCTCTGATCCAGGAATCTCAAGACTTCTATCAACACTCATGAAGTTGAGACTTGTTCACTATATTTGAGACTGAGGTTCTCAAATTATGTTAATTGACCAATGTGTAAACAAGTTAGGGCCTGCCTAACTGTATTGGGCATTTTCTCCATAAAACAAGTTTTGGAGTAAGACAGCTTTCTCAGTCATCTCTAGCATTCTGGAGATTTTTTTTCCTTTCTGGGGACATTTATATAAATATATTTTTAAAGGCCCTCATTGTCATCTCCTCTTCCATTATGTCACTTCATTTTTTGTTCCCATTTCTTAGTTTTGCCTTTTTAACAAGATGATATTCAGATATGTATTTCTGCCACACAGGAGGAACTAGGTATGCATGGGTATGACTCCTTCCTAGTGTGTTTCTACAAGCATTTTTTAAAGTCCTAGATCGGTAGTATGATTTTCACTCTTTTGTGGCATTAAACACTATTTTTTTTTTTTTTTTAGTTCCCATACCCAGACAAAAAAAACCTACAATGAAGTGATTTCTTCATATTCATTCAGGAAATTGGAAAAAGGACTTAATCTTTGTCAAAAACTCACCAATCTACCATCTATATCAATTTTGGATTAGAAGATGTAGCTGCTGGATTTGGTAGATATATCTGGAGTTCATGAAAGTCAGGAAAAAACTAAGCAGCTAAAATTTTGGTTTTCATTTGAGCATCTATCTTTCACTGAATTATTTTCTCTGGAAGTTAAAGAAAACTTACATTGTACTAAGGCTGCAAGTTTCTTAAATAAAATTTCATGTTGTGAAATTGAAAGTTACTATGAATGGCTAAAAGTACATCTTATTCCATATGATTAACTGAAATGTAATCAGTAGATGTTTATGGAACATCTATTATAACATTCTTTATGGTGACGCCTGGGTAGCTAAGCAGTTGAGTGTCTGCCTTTGGCATGATCCCAGAGTTCCCGGACTGAGTCCCACATCGGGCTCCCTGCGTGGAGCCTGTTTCTCCTTCTTGCTATGTCTCTGCCTCTCTCTCTGTGTCTCTCACAAATAATTATTTTTTTTAAAAAATAACATTCTTTATGTTAGGCACTACATAATAGGTTAAAAAGAAAAATACTTATGCCAGAATATTTCTCAGTCAACTACAAGAGAAAAACAAGGGTTAGTTGTACCAGTGATGACCCTCTTAGCATTAAAAAAATTAAGCTATGAGTGACTTTTAGGCCACTCTAAGGGTATTTTTGTCACAAGAAGAAATGAAATATGTATTTCTTTATTTTGGAGTCTCCAAGACACATTGATATCTTCTGAATATTCAAATTAGTTGATATTTCTGCAATCTTAAAAAAGGGCTTTGTTTTAGTTTATATAATAGTGACTCAAGTCATCACACAACTATTCCATAATTTAGGAAATCATATTAATTTTTAAAAAAACATTTTATTTATTTATTTGAGAGAGAGAGCACAAGCAGGGGAAAGGGCAGAGGGAGAGGGAGCCTGACTCAGGGCTTGATCCCAGGACCTTGAGATCAGGACTTGAGCTGAAGGCAGATGCTTAACTGACAGAGTCACTCAGGTGCCCCAGGAAATCTTCTTTATACAGACTCCATATATCCTATTGTTCATAATGGTTTTACAAAGCTTGCCTTTGTATATTCTATTAAGCAATGTTTCTTGGCAAATTGGTAATAAGTAAAATGGCGGATGGTAGTTGTTTCTTTTAGAAACTATATACAATATTTATTTTAAGAGCCACTTAGCAGTGCATATTTATAAAATAATGCACTTAGTTTTATCTAGTCTATATAAAGACTGTAAATACAAATTTAGAAAGCCCTACATGTCTATACATAACTAATGGTAATGTATCTCCATATTCTCGAAATATATCATTAATCACTTATTATGATAACACATATTTTCACACAATATATGCTTGATCATTCTAATATATTATTAATGCTAATTGGGCAGCCCATTAAATATTCTGAATTAGAGGTACTTTTTTACCCAATTATTTTCATCTATTAAGTCCATTTTTTATATTAAATCCATTTTTAATTCAAAAGCCAATATATAATGAACATCTACTCTATTACTGGTACTGTACTAGGCATGAGGTATACATAGATGACTAAGACACTGTAACTGTCTTCACTATTATCACTTTTTAGCACAGAAAACTATTCTAAGATAAATGTTATCTTGTTACAATTTGATAAAAAATATAACAAGAAGATTGAAAAACCAGTGTAAAAGCATACCTAAGGCAGTAAGTCATCTTCCATGGATGAGTGTGTGGGAAGGAGGTAATGGGAAAAAATGTAGTATAATAGAGAAGAATTTATACTTTTGAAAGTTCTTTAGGAAATCAGGCAGAGAAGAAGGCTGATAAAATTGGGGATGAAAGAAGTGCATGACAGAGGAACTACATAAGCACATACTTAAAAGCATAAAAATTGTCTGGCTTAGCAAGACCAGAATTTTTTTGTTTGCAAATCTTTGAAAAATGAGAAGCAAAAATTAATTACAGCCAAGTTGTGAGGGACACGGTGCTCTAAATCCTAAGGTGTTTGGATATTTTCCTGCAATAATAAGAAGTCACTACAGGTATTTTGATAAGGAGTAACTTGCTGATATTTGTGTTTTGGAAAAAATTATATTATTGCTGCATGGAGTTTGTATCAGAAAGAGAAGAGATAAGAGGTAGAAAACTATTACGACTTCTCATGTGTTCAATGGTGAAATGTTCCTGTTCATCTAGTTTCATGTAGGATTGTTTCTCTTGAACATTATTTATAGGGCAACTATTAAAGAAAAAATTTTAACATAAAAATGTGTCTATTATGGGGCGTCTGAGTGGCTCAGTCAGTTAAGCACCTGCCTTCAGCTCAG
The DNA here is from genome assembly GCF_003254725.2 of Canis lupus dingo. NCBI lineage: Eukaryota > Metazoa > Chordata > Mammalia > Carnivora > Canidae > Canis > Canis lupus. The sequence continues at coordinate 23,236,192 of NC_064245.1, read as the reverse complement.
GTCATGATCCAGGGTCCTAGGATCAAACCCTGAGTTGGGCTCCTTGCTCAGTAGGGAGCCTGCTTCTCCCTCTCCTTCTGCTGCTCCCTCTGCTTGTGCTCTCCAACTTGCTCTTTCTGTCAAATAAATTCATTTTTTAAAATGTGTCTATCTTAATTCATAGTATTTTCTGAAATGTAGGATTAGGGAGAAGAAGAGAGTGTCCATTATCACGATTACTATTTAGCACTGTTTTGGAAGTAGTATCCAATATAATCAGGAGAAAAAATGTTAAAGACAAAAATTTTAAGAAACAAATAAAATTATCATTATTTGTAAATGACACAGTTAGATGCATGGAAAACAATAAAATAATCAACCAAAGAAAATTTAAGAACATAAAAAGGGACTTAAAAATATTTAAATAACTGGAAAGACATATAACATTGTCAACATAAGATATCAAGTCAGTCTGAGCTAATTTTTAAATGTAAAATTAATTCAATAAAGGAAGTCTATATTGTGATTCTAAACAAAATCTTTTAAAATCGTATGAAGAAATACATGAGGTAGAGTAGTCAGGGAATTTGGTGGGTGTGGGGGGAATGAAGAGTAATGCCAAAGAACTAACTTACAAATACTAAAATGAACCATAAACTATAAATAATTAAAATTGTGGTTTAAGAACATATAATGTCCATTTCTGGACACCATGGACACAAATATATGGAAGAGCTGAATATGGAAATGTGGCTTTTTCTACGATTATTGTATTACTGAGTAGTTATTTGGGAAATAAACTGAAAAAAATCTATCTACCTAATGAACACATTTTGATAATTTAAACGTAATGTACCTATAAATATGCAATAAAGAAGTACTAGAGTACTTTATAATCTCAGAACATTAAAGACCTTTCTAACAATGACACAGCAGGAAGGACCCAAGAAATAAGTAATTGATAAATATGACTAAAGTATAGACACATATACTAAACGTACAAATATTAACACCATAACAGGAGTCAAAACAAAAACAAAGAGGGAAATTTGCAATTCATATTATAAGCAATGGACTAATTTTTTACTATATACTTAAATTTTGATTTTTCAATCTGGATTTACAAATTAATAAAAAAGAGATATCCCACTCAGTAAAACTGGACAAAAGGGGTAAGCAGATAATTCACTGGCAAAGAAATACCAATAGCTCTTAAAGCATATTCTATGCTCAATCTCAGTCAAGAGAAATGTTTTGTTTTTTTAAAGATTTTATTTATTTATGAGAGACACAGAGAGAGAGAGAAAGAGAGAAGGAGAGAAGGGCAGAGACACAGGCAGAGGGAGAAGCAAGCTCCATACAAGGAGCCCGATTTCTTTTTTTTTTTTTTTTTAATGTGCAGAAGGATTCACATTTATTGGTTCAAATACAGTACCTAACATTTGCTAAACATGCATTTCACACTAATTGGTCACATTTCCACAGGTAGTCAATTCTGGATCCAATCCTGGATCCCCAGATCATGCCCTGAGCCAAAAGCAGACTTCAACTGCTGAGCCACCCAGGTATCCTGAGAAATGCTAATTAGAACTACACTTAGGACCCATTTCTGCTCTACCAGATTTGCAAATATTTTGCTATCTCTTTACAGTCCTTGAGAGTCTGAATTTCCTATGACATGTATAATTTGGAGACATTGGTGAGGTGGTTGGGGTATGGAGGCATGGCAATACATGGTGCTGATTCCAATCTCTTTCTCATGATTAGAGGACACTAGTGTGAAAGGTTTTATTGTAGTCATTTTTGAACTCTGTAACAGTAGTTTGGTGTTTGCATCATACAAAACAATAAAAAAACATATGTTGTATAACTACAGAGGTGGCAATTTTTATGACACCATATGGTAAAAGTCTGCGATGCCCCCAGAGGTGCCTTGCCAAGGGGTCCAGGATGTCATTAAATCTGCTCTGTTGTCTCACTAGGAATTACGAAGGGCAGGTTGCATACAGAAATAAGATTTAGTAGTAGTGCTCAGATTACAGATGCAGAAGTTCAAATATCAGTTTCATTTGACAGATTCTAGTCAACTGGAAGGGACTTTGAGTTCAACCATTCAAAGGGGTAAGTAGCATGGTAGATGGTATGTGTGATATGGTTGACAAGAAACAATTGTAGGAGAAAAATAAAAGAAAATAATGAAAGATAATTGGAATCTTCTAAAAATATAATAATTCACCTTCACTCATTTAAAAAGTCATAGTGGAAACTGCTATTCTTACCTGAGAGAGGATTTATTCCCCAATGACTTAAAGGAGTATAAAGATTTTGAGATCCTATCTTGCTATAATATGAAAGATTTCCTTAAAGGAGAATTCACTCCTTATAAATAAAGTCTATTACTAATTTTTAAGTTAGAAAAAGTATCTCAGGGCACCTGGGTGGCTCAGTGGTTGAGTGTCTGCCTTCAGCTCAGGTGGTGATCCCAGGGTCCTGAGATCACGTCCCACATCAGACTCCCCAAAGGGAGCCTGCTGCTCTCTCTTCCTCTCTCTGAGTCTTTCATGAATAAATAAATGAAATCTTAAAAAAGAAAAAAAGAAATAAGTATTTCTCATTTGCTTTTTAAACAATTCAAATTAATGTTTAAAGTATTTCTTGGGTAGTACACTCTAGGATTCCGTATCCTCCAAATATTTTAAGCTACTTTCCCTGCTTTGTTACAGTCTTGAGAATTAGTTAACTCTCACTTTAACATCACTAATATTTCCTTAGGATACTGAAGTTCTCTTGAAAAGAATGTGTATGAGTAGATTTCAAACTTAGGATTTAGAAATCCAAATTTACCACAAAGACCACAAAGAGTCTTTCAGAAATTTACAACCTGTGAATCCTTTAAAATATTTTCTTAAGGGATTCCTGGGTGGCTCAGTGGTTTAGCGCCTGCCTTCAGCCCAGGGTATGATCCTGGAGACCTGGGATCTAGTCCCCCATTGGGCTCCCTGCATGGAGCTTGCTTCTCCCTCTGCCTGTGTCTCTGCCTTTCTCTCTCTCTGTGTCTCTCATGAATAAATAAATAAAATCTTTTTAAAAATTAATAAAAATAAAATATTTTCTTAATTGGGTGGGGGGAGGGAGCTATCTCAATGACATTGATTTGGAATAGTCTGGTTTTCTATGTCTCAAGGAAAATAGATATAAACTAGATATAGATACAGGGGAAGCAGAGGTCTCCCCCTCTCTATCAACATGTGTGTAGAGAATGGATTGAAAATAAGTCCAGGAATCATTGATGCCTGCCATGTTCATAGTTAATTTTTAAAAAGGGGTTCCAAAATTCATGTCCCCGTCCCCATTTAGGGCAGTTTTTTTTGTGGGGTTCCTTTTAAGGAAGGCAAAGCCCTCATTGTCCTCAGTCTGGAAAAAGTAGACTAGAGAATGCTGCCTTAACTGAAGGGGTCTTGAATTCCTCCCAAGCACAGAGTTTAGTGAGCACCAAAGCATTTAAAATCTTATTTTTAGAGGTGACTAAAGTTGCTGTCTCGAGGACTGCTGAGCAAAACTTTCAGTTGCTGTAATTAAAGCCATTTGCACAACATTTAGGAGAAATAGGGTTTCTTTTCTGTGAGTCTAATGAGGTATATTACTCCCCTTTGTCATGTTTCTATGTCCTGATACTAAACTTCATAATTATAAGTAATTTCAACGTGTTTCTTGCTTGGGATCTTGGCAAACTGTTCTTCTGGATTGATAGGAAGCTGTTATATGTTGAAGAACAGTATGCATACATTACAACTGCTTTACCAAACTTAAATTATGGTATTTAACTTGCAATATGCAGCTGGGTTAGAAAATATATTGGTTAATAACACTGAATATATAGCATTTCAGAAACTGATCTGCACCTACTGTTTGTGTTTTACAATATCAGGAGAAATATCCCTCATCTCTTTCTATGTTACAATCTATATTTGTTGTAGATTTTATTCTCATCTATATCTTAACATATATATATTACATACATACACTTCCTATGTTCATATGTATAGACAAAATGTATGTATTCATACATGAGTATATAAAATATATATTCATACATCTGTATGCATATGTATATGTAATATATAAATATTCTTAGAAAATATATAAAACATAAGTACAATGCATGTATTCACTGATTTAGAACATGTATCAAATGCAAAACACTAAATCCAAACTTCAGAATAAGTCAAGATATCAAAAAAACTGAACTAGCAATAGTGTTTCTCTTCTTTCAATTCCCAAAGAATTAAGCAGCAACTTCTATGTTCAGAGTATTTTTCCTATCTGTATAAAAAGCTTCATAAAAGGCCAAGAAACAAGGATGAAAATTGTTTTATTCTATTTAAATGGTTGTCCTTTGGGGAGCAAAGCCTTCTCCATACCTAAAGCCCCATAAATCTGTCAGCATTAGAAAACTCCTACAGGTCTGACTCCAGAGAGGCAAAGCTTCTGAACACTGCAAGACTCTCAAACTCCTTGAAATAGAAGAAATACCTCTGTTCTGAATCACCTTCTTAATTTTTTTTTTTTTTTTTTTTTGCTCTTTTTCTGTCCACATCCATAATTTTGGTGCCCTTAGCTACTTTAAGTACCATCTGCCCTAGCCTTCATACGAACAATGGGATTAACACATTAGGGATCTTAGAAACTAAATATTATATTTAAATTACTTCTATATTTAAATTACTTCTATATTTAAATTATTTCAAATGTTCTGAGAACCATACTAAATCTTGGAACAACTACCAGAAGTGTTCTCTAGCATGATTAGATTAGAAATAAAGCAACCAAGAAAAATGCAAGGGGAGATCAATGAATTATGATTCAGAGGGGGAAAAAAGGCAGAACTGAAAAATCATGAGCTGGTTCTTTCATGAAAACTAATAATATGGTCAAATCACTCGAAAATACATTTAAAAGCAAAACAATAGCATAAAATTAGGAATGTCAAAGCAAATACTTTAGGAGACACAGAGAGCTTTTTTTTTTTTTTTTTTTTCCCTAAGACTACAGTATATTTAGATTTAACAACTGGGACTGATAAACTCTGTTAGTTTGTTTTATATTTACCCTAGGTCAAACACTAGTCTAAAAATGAATGGGAGGAAGGAGAATCAGAGCTGTAATCAGGAGAGTCATAAGAGAGGAAAATACAGACTAACACACAAAGTAATGTTTCTACCAAGGGAAGATGATGCTTCCCTAGTACTCTGTGGATGTGATGTGTGAGCCAGGAAGGGAAGATGCTCTGTTGAGTACATTTTGGGTAGGAGGCTGGACAGTGAACAGGTAATTCCAATGCAGTGTGATAAGCATTACAGTGGTGGTGGTGGGGACAGATAGGAAGCAGTGGGCTGGGGTGTGGGAGCTGGATGCAGAGAACTATCAGAGTGGATCTGCTTCAGATTGAGTAGGAGTCTGCCAAGACAGCAGAGGAGCCCGGGGAGGGTTAGATCTGAGACTTGAGGAAGTAAGCAGAGTCTAGAGAATGAAGCACCATCACAAAATAGCCTTCTGTAGCTCGCTTGTTCTCTGGTTCTCTTGAAGCAATCTTCCTGAGTGTCCTTGATATTTTATAGCATGGTATGGGCTTATTATGCTTATGCTAGTGACTCAGGCCAAGACCCAAGACTTAAACATAGGCAATCTCACTCCATAGGCCATCCACCTTCATAATCACTATGCTCTGATGTCTCTAAAATGATGTGTGAGAGTACTGAGTAAGGATCTAGAATAATTACTGGGATTAACACTAACTAACCAGTATTTTTAATCCCTTCAGTGCATATTGAAAATATAGTGAAATATGGATGAACAAAAGCTTAGTATACAGTAGTATTACATATACATTTGTTGCATGGATAAATTTATATTTTAAAATGGAGTAAACTATAAGCAAGTTTAACAATAAGACATAGTTTTGATCTTTTATACACCTTTGGAGAACTCCTAGGAAAATGAAAATAGCAAATAGGAAAATGAAAATAGCAAAAACGAAGCTCCAACTTCCTGATATCTAGTTCACGCAGTTCTTCTTCTACTTTATTAATTTCAGTGCTTTAACCTAGAAGTCTGGTCCTTTTTCTACTGGTTAGTTGGTACCAAGCACACAAACTATCCCCAATCCCTACTGTGTCCTTTCACAGACATCAGAATCAGAACACATAGGTATAAATCCTAGCTCTGCTATTGGAAACTAGGTATCAGACTGGTTACACAGAGGCATACTTATGGGAAAACTGCTGGAAGGCAAGATATTCATATGAGAGGTAGATATTTTGGGGAGATCAATTCCAACGGGTGTCTCTTGTTTCTGCATATCTTGCTGAGACAATCCAGAGTATCTTTGCAATGATGCTATGTAGTGAACATCCTTAGAATCCCAGAGAACTGGGATCCCTGGGTGGCGCAGCGGTTTGGCGCCTTCCTTTGGCCCAGGGCGCGATCCTGGAGACCCGGGATCGAATCCCACGTCGGGCTCCTGGTGCATGGAGCCTGCTTCTCCCTCTGCCTGTGTCTCTGCCTCTCTCTCTCTCTCTCTCTCTCTGTGTAACTATCATAAATTTAAAACAAACAAACAAACAAACAAAAAAACTCTTAAAAAAAAAAAAAGAACCCAGAGAACTGCCCTGTGGAAAAGTATTTAAAAAAAAAAAAAAAAAAAAAAAAGGAAAGAAAAGTTAGTAAAATAAAAACAATTTTGCTCTCCAGAGCAAAGGCCAGGCCATTTATCATATTGTCCATTATAAAACTTCGTATTTTCCTGAGTGGTTATGGTTTCCTAAGTGGTAACATGGTCCTACCATGTGTAGAGCATCCAACTAGATCCTCTGTGTTACCCACGTGGGACTTAGGACAAAGGAGCTGACACAAACATGAAACTAATGCATACTGCACAATAAAGTCCTTTGTGTCTGACCAGAAGTCTTGTGTCTTGTGCCAGAATCCATGAAACTGGGGTGGGCTAACTTGTTCACTTACAAGCAGGATAAAATTTCAGAGACTTCACTGTTATGCACAGGTCCCTCACTAAAATTAGGAAACCACTCTATTCCTCAATACACACTTACATATCATGAATCAATAGTGCTTTAACATAACTAGGCTATATAATTGACAACAATCTCTTCCTATCAAAACAAAATTCCTTTTATCCCCATAATTTTTGTTTTTAGAAAATTCTGCTAAATTCTCTAAGTTTATCCCTGGGTATTATTCCTATGCTATCTTGGATTTTCACATTTATTCCACCTTAATTTAATACACATTTATTGAACAGCACTGGGAATACTCAGTTACAGAGTTTATGACACCAAGTACAGAAGATAGTGAACTGTTCACACTCATATGACCTTCCTTAAATCAATTTTTAATAATTATGTTTAAAAAGCCAAAGCAAAATAAAACCTTTATTCACCCTTGAAAAGTACAGAACCAAGTATGCCTTGAACTGCACATACATATTCAATAACTGATCTGAAGTCAGAACGTTCTTACTCCTCCCCAGCCTATAAGTCCAATCAGGTCACACTAATATAAATTCCCCAATATTGCTGGCTTGTGTTTTTTTGTTTTGTTTTGTTTTTGTTTTGTTTTTTTGTTTTTTTTGTTTTTTTTGCATAATTTGAGGAAATCCATGTCTTACTTCAAAATCCCTCCAAAATATTTCTGGGAGTCTCTAGAAGGTATCTGAGGGGAATCAAAAAGAAGTCTGCTCTGGTTCTGCATTGCTTTGCCGAAGTGTTCTGCTGGGTATCCCAGTGGCTAATGTTGGTCAGTGCTGTTCTTCTAGGGCAATCCCTCTTCTCCCAAGGTAGGTATGTTGACCTCTGAGCTGCCATTTACAAATGCCTGGGTCAGAGGTGGTGGTGGGGGAAGTTGTTTTAAAAATGTACATGTGGGATGTAGCATGGTAAAGTTGTTACAGCTGCAGGGGGAATCAAGGGCAAGGCCTGTAAGGAATGACTTGATTATATTCACAGATCCCAGAGAAGGGAGTCAACATATGCTGCTCAGGGCCACAGGGGATGACACCAACATAGATCAGGAGGCAGAAGGGACAGGAGCAAAGGGAGTGCTTAGGCCATGTCCTTCACTGAGGTTTCTACAGAAAAATAAGGCAAGGCAGGGTAAACAGTTTATGATTTGACTAGTCTGAATAATTCCAGCAAACTTGGGAGGTCTCTAGTTGCCTAGCACCTGGCCCTGGGATGATTAAGGCAGAGAAATACTGCCTGCTGGGGTGCAAGGCCAGACAAGAAATCTATGGCTCCAGATAGGTTAGTTTGCATATCAAAGACCTGCTTCCCAGCTGCGCCCATTGCTATCTCTAAGAATTGACTAGCCCCAGGAGGGACAGTCTTTTCACAGCAAGAAAGGTTGCTTAAGACATCAAAACATCATACTACACAGAAAATAAAAATTATGTACATATATGGGGGGAAAGGAGCCATTTTCCAAGTCTGGATTGTATATCAGCACATGGGCTCTACATCCACGCTGTTAGTGTCAAAACTTCAAAATGTCCCTTCTGAAAACAGTTTCTTTGCCTTCTGCCCTCACTCCTTCTCCCTGTAGTGGGTGACTCAGTCCCTGGGTCTGGCTGAGGAAAGGCATTCTATTATTTATCATTTTCCTTCTTCTGTCACACGTTATCCACCTTACGAAAGTTTGAAAGCTTTACTCCCAACATCCATGTCATTATAAGCAAATAGATACAGATATTTAGAACATAGCAGTTTCTCAGATTAAATTTATTAACTGATTGTTAAATTTGAGGCAGAGAGGATCACCTCCCTTTTATTTTTCCAATTCCTTGTTTAAGAACCCATGAACTCTTTCTTCAGAACACCATGAATTGTCCCAGTACTTGATCACTTCCACAGTTCAAAAGTGGTCATTCCAAGTTGTGCAGATAAACAAAGAAAGCCTTAAAGGCCCATCAGTCCCCCTTGATGTTGTCTCAGTGCCTTAAAGTGTTGCTTTTGACCTTTTGCTCCAACATAATGAGGCCCTTTAACATGGTGCCTGTGATTCTCCACTGGCCAACTGACTTCCTCCACCCCAACCTAAGTTGTAGCTCCCAATACAGACTTTCTTAGTTCCCATAAAGAGTCATCTATAAGGGCATCACCTGATTCCAGAAGCATCCTCTACAAAAATCCCAGAACAGGTTATCTGACTTTTTCATCCCTCATTCCCCACTCTATCTAGTGGCTTCAAAGACTTTACTGTTCAACTCTCAAAACACAAAGGGTTTTATTATCTTCCTTTCTTCTCCAACTTTTTAAAGGAGGCTATCTTTAATGATTCCAAGATAGTTTTGTGGCAATCTTTTCACTAGAAAAGAGGGAAAAATAGTTTAATCTCTGGCAGAATACCTCTGCTACAGTACCTGTTACACAAGCAGGCTCTGAATGGCAGGTAAGGCTATCTCCTGACTAAACATTTATTACTGTTTTCAACACAGCTTTAGTTTAACTATGGAGTCAGAAGAAGTCACAAGATACCTGTGAAATCTAGTGGGAGTTCATCTTAGTAAAAGTTGTGGACTTGCAAGACAGAAAAAGTATATGGAAAGTAATATAGAGTTCTTGCTAGCAAAATGAGGCAGAGTTCAAAATGACACGAAAGAATGATACGTGTGTCAAGTGTACGATGGTGAGGAGTCTTTAAAATGGAGAGAAGGTATTAACAGGTTCTCAAAGCCAATTAAATGAAAAATGAAGTCCAAGCAATTAGCAAAAAATGATAGCTATAATCTAGGAACGAGGTTGAAGATTAAAATGAAAATGAGGTTATATGTAAATTAGCTTTAAGGGTCAGTAGCTGAGAGAGCATCTCTTTGGTATTATATAGAATCCCTGTTATAGTAAAAATAAATAGGACTCAGCCTGGGGTAGACTCAGAGGGAGGTGGAAAATACTGATTTCCTGCCAAGTAATGGTCTTGCTGTCTAACCTAAGACAGCTGTGACTGAGTCTAGTCTACTTGGGGTGGTCTTCCTATTTCTTAGTAAGTCTATTTAATCCTAAAAATTTTAGAATTCAGCACAGAAATAACTAAGTTGGAGTATCTTTTGGTGCTTAAGACAATTTGGCATATTCACATATTTAACAGCTTACTTTTAAAATCCTAATTTAAAAGTATATTTGAATAATTAATATGGATGTGTTATTTTATTTGAAAAATTAAAGAAAAATTTATTGTTACTAGCGCAGAAAAATGTAAGAATCTCAAAAGATACAAATATAATTTATTAGATGCTAAAAACTTCTGGAAAACTTGAAAATATTTTGTTTTTTATAAAGAGAATTTGAATATATTTCCTTTAGAAATGCAGTTAAAAAATTAAACACAATTAACCAAGCTATACTTAAGGCTACTTTAAATATAATAAAGTTTGTTAGAATTATAGATTAAGGGATCCCTGGGTGGCACAGCAGTTTGGGGCCTGCCTTTGGCCCAGGGCGCGATCCTGGAGACCCGGGATCGAATCCCACGTCGGGCTCCCGGTGCATGGAGCCTGCTTCTCCCTCTGCCTATGTCTCTGCCTCTCTCTCTCTCTCACTGTGTGCCTATCATAAAAAAAAAAAAAAAAAAAAAAAAAAAAAAATTATAGATTAAAATATATCTGATTTAAAGTTAAAATTGAACTAGATTTATGAATCCCCAAATGATAGTAAATCTAATATGATTTCTAAAAACCATTGTAAATGCAAATGGCCATTTTATTTTAACTGAGCATCAAAACAGCTTATTGTGAAAAATATATTCTGGTAAAATATTCTAATAAAACAGAGATAAGATTAATATCAGATAATTAGACAAATTGATGGGAAAAAAACAAAACAAAATAAAACAAAACAAAAACCAACCTGTAATTCCAAGGTTACTGTTTTGGAGAAGTTTCTCTCCAGACTTGATAACCAAAAAATATACATATTTTATTCAAAATAGAAGTGATTTATATTCTTTAAAGGACTTTGAAAAGACTTGATAATGAAATAAAACTATTATTCAAAACTGTAGTGATCTACATTCTTTAAAAGACTTTAAAAAAGAACTTTCATAGTTAGAAGATAACTTTTTGATGTAAATAAAATACTTTTAAATAATACGTTGGGGATATTTTTTTAAGTGGATTTATTTAAATGAACTGTCAGTGCTTCGAAGATTTATTTTCTTTGATTGCAGGAAATGTTGGGGTTTTTTTCTTCCCCATTGCATTTCACGGTGTTTATTTTTTTTTATCTTTTTCTATTATTTATATGCTTTCAGACTTAACTGGTATTAGAAAAATAAAGGATTATTAAATGATACTGCCTTTGTAATAACACTGCTGATTTGGGAATAATTTCTGCCATAATACTGATTTGTGCTCTCAGATTCCATTATCTCTCTGATCCCCTGGGCTATGTCCCCTTATGGCAAAGCATCTGTGTTGACCTTTATTTTGTCCATTATGGATACCAAAAATGAATTGCTCAAAGCACAACATCAAAGAATTGTTTGATAAGAACACAGGAGAATGGCAAACATTCCAAGGTAAATATATGTATACCCCTAAATTAAATATACATTGGAAGTAAAAAATAGCAGTCACTAGATCACTGCAATAATGGGGAAGTCTTTAAAAATTATTATAATGTAAAATAAGTTCCTCTGTATTTGCCAAACTTGTATTTTCATATTAAACAAATAGATGGAGCTGCCTATTTAAACTCTTACTAGTTGCTTAAGATACAGACACTGAATTTTATTAAAAGAACTATAAAGACACAAAACAGAGGAATCCTAGTAGAAAAAAGTAAAAATTAGGACTGACAGGCAACCTATTGGCAAACTTTGGGAGGATTTTCCACCAACTACAGGAAGCCTGACTCCAAGGTATGTTGGCCTGGGGCAAGAGTATAAATGAAGACCAAGGACTGTGGTAGATTGACTGTAAAAATGGCCTCAGTTTTCTGCCCCTTTCTTTATCTTTACCCCTGCAACCTGAGCTTGTAGGTCTTCTCATGAAGAAAGAGTGTCTCCTTCCCCATGACTTGCACTCTGGTCTTATGAATTGTTTTTGCCAACAGAGTGAGTGGAAATAATACAGAGACAGTTAAGACGATGCTTTAAGAGACCCTGCTACATCTGTTCTTTTTCTTTTAACTCTGGAACCACTCATGGGCTAGCTTCATCGAACAGAGTTGAATCATGTCGGTTGAGACCATTCTAAGCTAGGTGGCCCCCAGCCAGTCAGCTAGCTCACCACACACAGATCAGCCAAACATAGCCTGCATCAAAAGAGTGGCTTAAGGGGAGAAGTAACAAAAGGTTGTTATTTAAGGCACTAGGTTTGAGGAAATTTAATACACTGAGAACTAATATATAAACCATACATGAATATTTAAAGTCATAGATCAAGCTAGCTATTATATCAAATGTTTTATCTTCTTACTATTATAACAGTAATTTTATAATACTTTATAATAAACATTATAATATATAATGTTTTATAAGTAATAACAATGATTTTATAATAACCTGGAGGGCCAGGTTTAAGTTTAGAATTCTCAAACATTTTGTCACTCCAAGGCATAACTTAGAGGAAAGAGTGTGACTCTTGGCCCTATTCCCAGCCAGTGGTTTGCCACCACCTTCTCTTCCTACTCTCAGCTCATGTTTTCTTCATAACCAACCTAATGCATGCCTGTGTGGATACCTCACAAATGCAAGTTCTGTTGACAACTTCTGCCTCCAAGGCACAGTCAAGGCCATCGCTCTGCAGAAGTGTGCATATGCAGATGTAGCCTATCACTGGAAGAAGAAATGCAGGCAAGAAGGTCTTACAGGCTCTACAAGAAGCCTTGGGACTATTGGGCAGATACAGGGAACCAGGTACCCTAAGCATGATCTAGAGAGTGGTAGAGGGCATAAGTTTCAGGTGGGCATCTCACCCTTGCAGACCCTTTACCTAAGAAGGAAACTGAATTGTGGAGATCCAGACAAGCATTTCTCCTGACCAGATTAAGGAGGCTACCGGCCACAAAGCCAAGAGAACCAGACTGAAAACACAAATCGTGGACCATTAGAAGATGGAAATAATTCTCCTTTCCTACTTCCATCCCATAATTATAAATGAGGTTTTAAAAATTAGGCAACTGGGCAGTCACTTTACAGTTAAATGGATGGGAATTTGTATATAAACATGTGAGTCAGAGTATGCTCCTTAATTCTGTTGTTTAAATATTTTGCATTACTAATTTTTGTCTTTTTCTGTCAGAGATTTTGTTAAAGTTTTACACTGTGATAGTGGATCTGTCTCGGGTTCCTTTTATTAATGTCAGTTTTGCTTTGTATATTTTGAATCTATGCATATGGTGCTAATACCATTAGAATTATAATATCGCCCAGGGACTGAACTTTTTAACATTATGTAATGTCCTTCTTTAAAAATAGTAATACTTCCTAAAGTCAATTTTGTCAGATTTTTCTGTAACTACACCTATTTGTTTTTTGTTGTTAGATTATCTTAGTAATCATTGTCCATTGTTATAGTTTCTGGTTTTCTGTATCCTTAGGGTATGACTCTTGCATGCAATGTATACTTGTTTTTTCTTTTGTAATCTTAACAATATATATCACTTTAAGAATGTTTATTCTATTTCAATTTAATTCACTTACTACACATTTGCATGTGCTTTTTAATTTTTTTTTTTTTACCTTTTCTCCTTTTTCTTCATCTATAATATAGTCCTTTTCCTTACTTTCTTGTCTTCTGCTGGATTATTCATCAACTGCTTTTTTTTCTTTTTCTATTAGCCTGTAAGTTATTTATTCTATTACTAATCTTTTAGTGATTATCCCAGGAATTACAATGTACATATACACATTAATGCCTTGCTACTTCCCAAATATTTGAAGAGCCTTAGCCTTTTATCCTCTTCAAATGTATGTATGTGTTTTCTTAAAGATTTTATTTATTTATTTGAGAGAGAGAGCAAGCGAGTGAGCACCAGTGAGGCAGGGGGGAGCATAGGGAGGGAGAGAAGTAGACTCCCTACTGAGTGGGAAGCCAGAGACAGGGCTTGATCCCAGGACCCTGAAATCATGACCTGAGTTGAAGTCAGATGATTAACCAACTGAGACACCCAGGTGCCCTCAAATATATGTGTTTAATTCAACATGTATTTTAAAAATTTATAATTCATTTTTGTTTTATACACTCAATGTTCATTTGTATTTATGCACATGTTAACCCTTTCTATTGTTCTTTATTCCATCTTTATTTCATTTTTGATATCTGGGGCTTTTTTCTGCTTTGAAAGATTTCTTTAGTATTCTCTCATGTTTTGTTTTTATGAAAATGTATTTCCTTTACCTTTGAAGAATATTTTTGTTAAGTTTTGAATTATAGTTTGGGTTTTATCTTAAAACTTTGAAAGCATCTTTCCATTTTTTTCGGGTTTCCTCCATTCCCATTGAAAAGTCAGCAGCCAGTCTTACTGTTTTCAGGTTATTTATTTTGGTATCATTCACTGGCTGCTTTTAACATGTCCTCTCTCTTTTTCCTCCCTCGACCATCTTGACCATGATGTACCTAGGTTTTATTTCTTTTGCTTAAAAAAAAAAATCTACTGGCACAGATTCTTTCATTTTTGGCTTGATATCTTCTGACAGGTTTTGGTAACATTTTGGTCCTGATATCTTTAAATATTACTTATACCCATTTTTTTCTCTTCTTTCCTTCTAATATATAATAAACTTTGTCAATGTGTTCCCATATAGATCTTATTCAGTTTTGCTTTGTTTTCTATTTCCTCCCCTGATTTCAGTCTGAATATTTTCTACTAACCTATTTTCTGCTTACTAATATAATTTGTGCCATTTAAGCTATGATTATTCATTTATCTAATTTTTAATTGTAGCTTTCAGTTCTAAGTTTCTCATTTGATTTTTTTTTAAATTTAGAATCCAGTTTTCTTCTAGAATTATTATCTACTATCTGACAAATACTAATTACAGTTATTTTAAAACTTGTGTCTGCCATCTTCACTGGGATTGTTTCTTTGTCCACTTTTGTTGTTTTGGTTGTGTCATTTAGTCTCATCTGTGATAATTTTTGCTTGAATACAGCATGTTGTGTTTAAAAAAAACTGTTCAGGTAATTTGAGGGTCTGGTTGATAGTTACTCTCTCAGGAGAGGAATTATTTTGTTTCAGGTAGTTAAAATGAATAAATATCACCTTAATCCAAATGATATTTAAGTTAATTTAAGGCATAAAGTATTTGTGAAGACAAATCTGTGCTTCAATTTTCCTATTCATACATCTTATTTATATTAAAAGGTTTTGGTTTTTCCATGGGCTTGTATATTTTTACATTCCATTACTTCTAGGATACAGACCTTCAGGTTTTCTAAGTGAAAATCACACATTTTTCAAAGCCCTTCCTCATGGCAGTCTTAAATTCTAATTTTTGTCCTTCAACATCACTTAACTCTCAAAGTCTGTTCATCCCCTTAACATCTTTAACAGAGAGGTATCAAATTGGCAAATGTATGAAGGGGATAATGAGAGAGTGAGAGACAATGCTTGGAATGTTGGGTTTATGTCATTGTACTTTTTCTTGGATCTTGACCCCTCAATTTTGGTTGCTGCTATCTAAAGTCTTGAAATAGAGGTCTCTTATATATACATGTATTTTTTTACAGTTCTCTAGTTATTTTCTGAAGAAACCTTAGTCTGATTTAAGCTAATTCACCATAGCTAAATGTGAAAAAAGTCATATTTTCATCCAATTTCATCCATTACTTCAACTTTGTTTTATAGATTATCTCCTAGAACTTCAGAATTTATATCTAATAAAATTGCTACTCATTGTTCAATCCTTATGTTTAATCCCTAGGTGTTTGTTCCAATGCCACACCTCCATTTATCCTTAAAAACTGTATATGAAAGCAAAATTTCTATATCTTCCTATGGATTGATATAGTTTGACTTTATGTCTGGCACATTGTTCTTTTTAATCTCCACCTATCTTCTATTTTTTTTTTTTTTTAGATTTTATTTATTTACTCATGAGATAGGCAGAGACATACATAAGCGGAGGAAAAAGCAGGCTCCCCACAGGGATCCTGATGTAGGAGTCTATCCCAGGACCTGAGCCAAAGGCAGATGCTCAACCAATGAGCCACCCAGGGGCTCTCCACCTAGTTTTTTAAACTTAAGTTCTTCCAAGTACAAAAAAAGATGAGTGTCACCCCAGAAATCTCCATTGTTAGGGATCATTCAAGTAAGCTCAAAGGACAATAGAAAATAGTTTAGTTTTGAAAATACATGCTCTAAGTTCAAAACTCTAAAGGCTAATCCAGAAAACTATCTTGAAAAACAATCAGGAGTAACAAAGTATGTGTGAAACATAGTTCCATCAAAATGTAGAAGTTACTGAATGTTAAGTATATCTGAAAAATGAATGGGTGATTTGCATGGAGATATAGGTTAGAGAAATTAGGTTTTGTGATATTGGGCATTAGAAAAATAAAAATTACAGGAGTATGATTCTTCCTAATAGAATTTCCCAGTGTTATTTACATGGATGCATTTCAGGATCTTATTATATTTCCTTCTATTTTAAAATTTATAATGAAAAAAAATAAATAAAATTTATAATGACATTTTTCAATTTTCAGGAAAAGTAGCTAAAATAATACATGAATATTCTGGATCATGGCATGTTATTTCTTAATTGGCCATACTATATAGATTATTTTTTTCAGATTGTTTTCAGGCTTTTTCCCAGACAGTTTTGCTAGTTTTAAAAACTGATTCATCCACGAATGCAAAAGAAACAAAAGCAAAAATGAACTATTGGGACTTCATCAAGATAAGAAGCTTTTGCACAGCAAAGGATACAGTCAACAAAACTAAAAGACAACCTACAGAATGGGAGAAGATATTTGCAAATAACGTATCAGATAAAGGGCTAATTTCCAAGATCTATAAAGAACTTATTAAACTCAACACCGAAGAAACAAACAATCCAATCATGAAATGGGCAAAAGACATGAAGAGAAATCTCACAGAGGAAGACATAGACATGGCCAACACGCACATGAGAAAATGCTCTGCATCACTTGCCATTAGGGAAATACAAATCAAAACCACAATGAGATACCACCTCACACCAGTGAGAATGGGGAAAATGAACAAGGCAGGAAACCACAAATGTTGGAGAGGATGTGGAGAAAAGGGAACCCTCTTACACTGTTGGTGGGAATGTGAACTGGTGCAGCCACTCTGGAAAACTGTGTGGAGGTTCCTCAAAGAGTTAAAAATAGACCTGCCCTATGACCCAGCAATTGCACTGTTGGGGATTTATCCCAAAGATTCAGATGCAATGAAACACCAGGACACCTGCACCCCGATGTTTCTAGCAGCAATGTCCACAATAGCCAAACTGTAGAAGGAGCCTCGGTGTCCATCGAAAGATGAGTGGATAAAGAAGATGTGGTCTATGTATACAATGGAATATTACTCAGTCATTAGAAACGACAAATACCCACCATTTGCTTCAACGTGGATGGAACTGGAGGGTATTATGCTGAGTGAAGTAAGTCAATCGGAGAAGGACAAACAGTGTATGTTCTCATTCATTTGGGGAATATAAATAATAGTGAAAGGGAATATAAGGGAAGGGAGAAGAAATGTGTGGGAAATATCAGAAAGGGAGACAGAACATAAAGACTCCTAACTCTGGGAAATGAAGTAGGGATGGTGGAAGGGGAGGAGGGCGGGGGATGGGGGTGAATGGGTGACGGGCACTGAGGGGGGCACTTGATGGGATGAGCACTGGGTATTATTCTGTATGTTGGTAAATTGAACACCAATAAAAAATAAATTTATTATTTAAAAAAATAAAAAAATAAAGGGTAAAAAAAAATAAAGACTGATTTTTAAACATGTGATGAAATCTGTTACATGCTAAATTGCTAGAATTAAGGGGATTGATATGATTACATTAAATTTTTTGGATTTAATACTTTTATTTTTTAGGTAATGGTTCAGTTATAAAAGTTCACTAGAACAAGAGTATCTAATATATTCTTCACAGAGAAAAATGATGACCATTGGAGCAGTACCAGAAAATGTACTGAGTTATAAATAAGCATGAATTTGAAGTAGATATATGCTTACAATGATACCAATGGAATTTAATCATTTGTATATAAATCTTTCTTTAAGCTCTCACCTGATTCATAGTTTTCCATTATCAACTTATTTGAGTAAATTCAAATCATACAGATTTGTCTAACCTCCATTCTATTTCCCAGGTATATCATTTTAAACATTTCTGACATTGAATAAAGTGAAATTCAGTATGTTTAGTAACAACACAATTTCTCTCAAAGATATTTTTTCATACATAAATAAGAGACAGTGGTGTGGGTAAATTAATTACCCTGTCTAAATTCTTTAAATTTAGAGTAAAAGGCTTATAATAACTAATATCAGCATTTTAATAGTTAGGAAGATAAATGAGAGCATGCTAATAGTAAACTATTTTTTTATGAAGCAGGACATAAATCTTTGAATATTTTAACATTCTAATGTTGAAGCTATGACTCACTTACTGTGCATATTGTACCTTCGACTCTATTCTAATTTTTAAATGGTTTTAAATTGAAATTCAGGTAAACACCATTATATTAAACTCCTCGAAGTAATGTCTGATTTTTTTTCCTTTAATGTAATGCATTCTGTCAAATTCATTTATATTACTTAGAATAAACAGACTATTGACTGTGGCTAAGCATATTGTGTTTAGTTCTGGGAGTCATACATCAAAAGGATTTTAGGTAATCTAAAATACTTCAAAGAAGCAGAACAATTGAGAGAATGAAAGTATAGAACGTATGTTGTACCAAGAATCATAAACAGGGCAGCTTAGCCTGGAAAGTAAATGTTCAGGGCCACTATTCAGAGCAGGAATTATACCTCTCCTTCATGGCCCCATTAGTTAAAATATAGAATAAATCAATACATATGAGTGAGAAGCAGAATTAATTCCACATAGGAAACATATTTCTAAAGATTACCTAAAGATGAAGTGAGTCTCTGAGAACTGAAGCACCAGATTTGAGAGAGAGGAGAGTAGATATAGGAAAAAGGTGGAATAATTATGAATGTCCATAATTCATGAAACCTGTTATGAAGAATGATCAGATAATCTATGAACTATTAAATACATACTTTTAATCCCTACTGAGACTATGCAACGATTTAAATCATTTTATACACTAATAAGGGAAAAAATTCACAATGCCATGTTTTTAATACTAAGAAATACTAAAGTTTATCTAACTTTAGTTCTTTAACAAATAAAGAAACCAAGGCTAAAATATATGAAGCAACAATTTGTTAAAGATTATTTGTGAGCAGAGTGAGAGACTAAATTCCCTGTCCACAGACAATGCTATGCTACTGGTAATTAAGAACACTGGTACTAATAAGAAAGAAGACACACATAGAAGTTTCGAGGTCTTGGATAAATTATTTAGTGTTTCTAAACTTTAGTTTAGTTTCCAGTTATGTAAAATTGGCATTGGAGGGAAGAAAAAGCTTATATGAAGCTTCATATGAAAATTTGAAGAGTATATAAAAAATAAGAAATATGAGATAGTGGACAAAAAATAGTAATAAGGCTGTTTTATTATTTTCTTTTTTTTTTAAGATTTTATTTATTTATTCATGAAAGACAGAGAGAGAGAGGCAGGGACACAGGCAGAGGGAGAAGCAGACTCCATGCAGGGAGCCTGACGTGGGACTTGATCCCCGGACTCCAGGATCAGGCCCTGGGCCAAAGGCAGGTGTTAAACCACTGAGCCACCCAGGGTTTCCCTGTTTTTCCATTTTCTATTTACTTCATTACTTTTTGGAACTTTTTGAAACGTCTGTGTGTTATTATATTTGTTTTTTTTTTTTACATGGGCATGAATTAAGACATTAGCATGCAAAGCTTTATTTCCTTTTTATTTGTATAACTTCATTGAATTTTTATTGCCTCTAGGCTATAATCCTAGAAACAGATAATCTTAGAAATAGTTTAAGCTAATGGATTAACACATGTAATTTGCTAATTTTATTTACTAATTTTATCTTCTAATTTATTTTTATAATTCTTTTGTACACATCAGGGAAAGTTTTTGTTTTTTGTTTTGTATTTCATTTTTTTCTTAAATATATGCAAGTTTTGAACATTATATGTGTGTAATCATAAATGCTAAAAGATGATAAAATAAAAATATATTTTAGAGACTTCTAATCATACAAAAAGTGATTTTCAATAAAGCCATCTCTTGGAAATACCCTATTAATGATTTTTCTAAAAAACCAGGAAAGGCTATTAATTAAGTTATACATGTTTTATATCGAACTAAATGAAATTATATTTCAGACAGATTTTTCCAGACTAGACTAATACTATGTGGCTTGAATTTTTGATAGTGCATTTCACACATTCTTTTTTTGTAAAGTACAAATATCACGACAAAACTAAGGCACAGATTTTTGGATCATCTGTGAAAAATAATTTATTTTGTAATATTTAATGGTTCAAACATGCCTGAACACCACGCAGTACATGATTTAACCTAATATTACATCAATATTTTTTATTTCTCATGGAATGATTAACCTTTCAAAACACAGCTATTTCTAATAGCTCTTCCCAGAAGACTACTTAAAGTTCCTCCATGATTTGAATTTATGATGAATTGGTTATGTTGGTGCTTAGATAAGTTGTGCTATTTCTTTCCTATAGAGGAAACTTGCACTAGGCTTCTCTAACACAACCAGATTCATTGTAACTCTTAAAGCACTCCTGACGATATTCTGTTCTCTTAAAAATACTTCTTCCTCTCAAAAAGCTTATCCATTATGCTTTTTTTTAATAGAGCAAAGAAAAACATTACTGTGTTCTCCAAAGTTATTTATAACCTTGAAAAGGATATTTCCCCTTGTTGTTAAAAAGAGTCTTTGAATCTTATTCAATATTGTCAGTATGCCATTAGCAACTTGATAGTCCTTTAATTTATTTGATTTGCTTTTGCTTTTGCTAATGAAGTAAGTTGCTTTGTGAAAATGAAAGTTGTTATATAAAGGACTATTTTCAGGAAAGGAATGCTTTATTTTCAAATACATTAAAAAAGTATATTCAAGTACACAGTGATTTAAAGTAACAAAATAGCCATGACTTAACAGAGCATCTTCTGAAGATTTAATAGCATTTTAATCAAGGAAGACACAAATATTCATTCTGGCTTTACATTAGACAAAAGCATATATCTTATCGTTGCTCTAAATAGGTGACACTGTTCTGGATGAAAATGACTATCCTTAAAACAAAATAATAAACACCTCGGTTATAAAACCATGCCTCAATCCAGCCAGAAATAAAATTTCAAAGAATCTTTAAATACCTTTGCTTATGAAAATTAAAATAGAAAACTTTAAATAGATGGGCATAGAGGGTTACAATAACCCATGTACGATTAATACATTATATTTTATTTAGTTAATGGCAGTCTTACATTTCCATTGTTTGATTTTAATGACCCCAGATACTTTCAGAAATTTCTTCCTGTGGAGTCAAAAAATAGAATCTGGTGTTTGACTTTTATGCTCACTTACAGTAAGACTTTTTTTGTATTCTGTGGTTGTGTTCCATATACACTGTGATATTTAATTATTTTTCCTAGTATCTCATTAATATATTCATTCTGATATTTAATACCCAAATTATCAATACATCAATCTATACATATTTAATTAAAGTCTTAATACATGAAATACAAATCAAAAACTAAGGTAAATGTAAACATTGTCATTTGTTGCTGCTCTTGCTCCACTAACAAAAAGATATTTGGAGACATAGAAAATGGTAGATTATATATATGGTAGAATCTATGGCTAAGGAAGAAAATAAAGGAAATTAATGAATTTATTAGAAATGAGCATCAGAGAAGGAACTTATGTAGTCATGGGACCATCCAGCCAAATGGGAGAAAGAGAAAAGAAAAGGAATATTTGATTCTTCAAAGGATCAAGACAGTTCACTGAGCATCCAGCTCAGTTCAGGGGACAAATGAAAGGTAGTGACAGAGAACACAGTCTTTTGTTTTGACTTATGATTATAGAAAATTTCAAACACACAAAATAAGTGAGACTATAATAAAGGCATATAAACATACTTACCATTCAATTTCAGTACTTATTTCCATTTGGCTCATCATTAAAAGCTTGCTTGTGTCAGGAGAATTGATTTTATTTATTTATTTGAGAGAAAGAGAGAATATGAGTAGGGGGAGAGAGACAGGGAGAGAATCTCCACTGAGTGTGGAGTCTGACATGAGGCTCGGTCCCATGACCCATGACATCATGAACTGAGTCACATTTCAGGGGCATTCCAAAGTAAGGTCACACACTGTATCATCCCATCAGATATTTCAGTGTGTATCTCTAATGAAGAGGAAAAAACTATTTACATACCAGATGTCACTGTTACAAGAAACACAATTAAGTTTATTAACCTCTTTCTTCTTATACCTAGCCCATATTCAAATTTCATCATGTTGTCTTTTTACTGTTGGCTTGTTCAAATCAAGATCCAAAAAAGTCTACTTACTGGTCATCTCTAGAATTGTAGAAAATTTTCCCTCTCTCTTTTCAATGCCACTAATTAATAAATGCATTCAATCATTTGTTGTATAGTTCTTCAGAATGTGAAACATTTGGTATTTTTATGCCCTCCTGGTGTCATCTCTATACATCCTTTATGCTCTTGTGCTTGTAGGGTCTTGAAGCTTGATTTTATTCGGGTTCAGTTTTATGAATTAGAATTTCTAGGCAAATCTGTGTATTTTAAATGCATCATATCATGAGGTACATATGCATAGGTGTTCCACATTTACAGATGCAAATACTAATCAGTGCATTCAGATGGTGACAGCCTTTTATCCATTACAAAGTTCCCATCTATTGGCCATAGTCTTCACTAATCATTATTGCATATACTGATGATTCACTAAGGATTAAAAATGGTGATTTTTCTCATTGTATCATTCACCTTTATTTTTTTTTTAAGATTTTATTTATTTAATCATGAGACACACACACACACACACACACAGAGAAGGCACAGGGAGAAGCAGGCTCCATGCAGGAGCTTGAAGCAGGCTCCAAGCCAATGTGGGACTTGATCCTGGGTCTCCAGTATCACACCCTGGGCCAAAGGCAGTGCTAAACCACTGAGCCACCGGGGCTGCCCTATCATTCACCTTTAATAACAGAAATTCTTCTAATAAAGAACTTTTCTGTCATCAGCTAACTTATCATCTTGAAGTAAAATAATTCTAGGAAGGTAGATTGAATGCTTCTTTGCCTAAAAAGCCAAACAGTAGAAATAAATGTGTAGGAGACCTCATTTGTTTGCAGGTTTAGTTGACAGAATCATATGGTGATATGATTCCCCTAGGGAAGAATTTAAAAATATGTTTATGTGTATTTATATTTAAATGTGTGTGTGTATAACCTTAGAAAAAAATACCTATACACACTTTTCAAATGAAACATTGATTTTTAAAATATGAGTTGTCCTTAGGAATCCATGAAGACTTAAATGTTAAGCTTTTAAATTATAGGCTAGATCATTGGTCTTATCGTACTGTGCTGCTAGTATGAGGCAGCAGAGGAAACCTGTCTCCTTTTCTGCATATTTTGTAGATTGTGCTCCTGCTATTAACTGTGCAATACCTCAAGTTCTTTCTATACCTCAAGTTCAAATGCTCTGAAGGTGACTGGATAGATTCTGGAGGTACTGTGCTGAATCACCAGTCCAAGGTGATGAGATATATGGAGTCAACTTGATAATTCATGTGCTAGAAATTACTTATATAAACCTTGCATACAATAACATGAATCAAAGTAAAAAATTACCTTCCTTAGTGAATAAAAGCAATGACAACAACAACAAAAAAGATTAACACTTTTTATAAACTTCTAGAGAAAGCAAACTAGTCCCATAGTGACATAAAGTAGACCAATAGCTGCCTGGACATGAAGGAACAGGTATAGGAGGGAGAGATTAAAATGATGTTTAAGGAAACTTGAGTTGGTAATGAATATGTTAATTATCATGATTGCTAATTAACTTAATGGTTTTATAAGTTTATTCATATTTCAAAATTTATTATATTATAGGCTTTAAAAACATGAAATTTATTGCATGTCATTTATATTTTAGTAAAGTGATTTTTAAAATAGGTTATAAAAGTTAAGACAAATCTGAGGACTACTTGGGCACTCTAGTGATTCTAAGGAATTAAGTTTTACTGGAGTGACAGGATAAAGGTGAAGATTTGGAGTATAGGGTGCTGTGTTGAGAAACTAATCTAAGATTAAGTATCTGAGTGAAAGGATTTCAGAAGCCCTAAAGTACTACAAGAACATTTGCCTACCTAACCGTTTTTCATTTTTGCAAAAGTAATTTTATTTTAGAAGAAAATATTTCATAAGTCCAAGATGAAAATCGCTTTCTACATTACATATTATATGCCACTTAATGAGAAAGGAAGAGAACTACAAAGCACAGAAAGTGTAAAAAGAGATATCAGACAGAGGAAATAGGGATAGGCAGAGAAAGGGATATTTGAGAGAAGGAGAAATATAAAAAGGCAGAAAGAAAAAAATACAGGCAGAGAAGAAGCCAAAAAGGAAGGTTTAGTAGCTCTTTTCATGCTACACATATTGTTCATCAAAAAGTCCCAATTCCTGAAACATCAATAAACTTTCTGGCAGTTTAAAGTAGTTATTTTTATAAGAAGAAAATGGATATTTTCAATTATCCATTTTTATTTGTTTTCAGAAGAATGCTAAAAGTTTTCATGCAAATCAAGGGCTGATTTGAATTTCTAAAATGTATCTAAGAAAGGAATATTTTAAACAAATATACGGGTTTTACCAGGTGATATTTACAGACCAGTGTGTAGTTTACAAGAACACAAAGTCATTATCTGGCTGTTTTAGAAGACAAAGATCAACTCGTTCATTTATCCTTTTATAAGAAAATGAATCCTTTGCTTAAAGAATTTAAAGATATTGCTTGGAATCTTAAGCTATGAAAACCCACTTGCTATATATAAATTTAAAATTTACCTGAAATTAGTCTTAAGACATTACTAACTAATGGTGAATGAGATTCTACAAGCAAGAGTGTTGAACAAGGAATTTACAAAATGATTCTGAGATTGAGGATTGTTTCCAGGCCTAGATACACCCGACTTCTTAAAAGGAAATGATTGTGTAGGGATCTAAAGTTATTTTCATTTATGTAAATCCTAAATTCAAAAGATTGCATGACATTGTATAAAATTCAGGGGTATAATGAAAGGATTACATTCAGAATAGAGGTTAAAAAACAATGCTCATTGTACAAAAAAATGGAATGCGTAGATGTAATCTAGACACATAGCAAAAGAACACTTATAGATCATGATATCCTGATCATGATGTCTAAGGGCCAAGCAAGACAGAGATAAGATATTAAGTGGTTTGCAGATATGAAGAAGCACCAACAAGGAGATCTAGCAGTTGAATATATCAGTATCAGGAAAACTCATATGAGGTTTCAATTTTATTTGGATCTAGTGCAGACTCTGCAGATAGCAGTTCATGAGTCATTAGATGTAATAGTTGTGGGAGATCTTGGCATATTCTGTAAAACAGAAACAGAAATCTAATAATATGGAGGTGGACAGGATGTTGAGTAAGGGGTGTTCTTAAACAAATTAATTAACAGTCTTTAGTGTGGGTATTTCAATAATAAAGCAATTTTTATGTAGTGCTTTGATGATGTTACTGAACAGTGACTATTTACTGATCACTTTTTAGAAAGATTCTTACACTAATGATATTAACTGAAATCCCTCTCTCATGTTACAGATGAGCAAAGTAGAACATAATGGGCATGTGTAACTGAATTAAAATGATTAGTAGGAAATACAGTTTTAAAACTTTTTGGTCAAGATTTGTGTTTATACCAGCAAGCAAGTATGTCTCAATCTTCAGGTAGTAGTAGACATATAAATGAAGAAACTCTAGATGTGGTAATACCTCTAGCCTTCATATAAGGGGTACATTGATTCCAAAATGGTAGGAAAATCTAGATAACTTGACACTAGGAATGTGGGGTAAGATTAGGATTTCTTTCAGAGGCTTTATTCATATTGTATTTAATAGCCAGTGAGAAATATCCAACTGTAAATGCAAGGCCTTCAGTAAGAGAGGCTGGAGAAAAAGACTAATGCTACATTTATAATGTTTTTTCAATATTCAATTTTTCTCTCTAAAAATCATACCCAAATTGCGAAGCCATACATTTTTAATCCAGATTAATGCAGACAAGATAACTCTAACTTTGGCTTCATTTCCAACAGAAAAAAAATCAGAATGCCACAATTTAAACTGCCATTTGCTCAATCTTACACTCTACAACATCATATGCTAGGTTGTTCTTAAAAACCTTTCTGATGCAGAGTATTCAGCAAAAGCATAAATGTAAGATCTAAGTTGCTGTGCTAGTAAATTCCAACAAGTAGTTATGTGGCTATCTGTCCTTATCTTTAATTTCTTTCTTCCCTTTTTTTTTTTTAATTTTTATTTATTTATGATAGGCACACAGTGAGAGAGAGAGAGGCAGAGACACAGGCAGAGGGAGAAGCAGGCTCCATGCACCGGGAGCCTGACGCAGGATTCGATCCTGGATCTCCAGGATCGCGCCCTGGGCCAAAGGCAGGCGCTAAACCGCTGCGCCACCCAGGGATCCCACTTTCTTCCCTTTTTTATTTAAAATTCAACTGGCCAACATATAGCACATCATTCATTTCAGATGCAGAGTTCAGTAATTCACCAGTTGCATATAACACCCAGTGCTCATCATGCCATGTGCCCTCCTTAATGCTCATCACCCCATCCTCCACTCCCTTCCCTTCCAGGACCTCACTTTGTTTCCTATAGTTAAGAATCTCTTATGGTTTTTCTCTCTGATGACTTCCCTTTCAGTTTTCCCTTCTGTCCCCTATGATACTCTGTACTGTTGCAAATCCTCCACATGAGTGAAACCATATGCTAATTATTACCCAGAGAAAAACATGTACATTGTTCTCAAAGGCAGTTAACCAAGAGAAATAAGAACTATGAAGACTAGTTTATCTGAAATTTTATCTGAATAAAAGAGTAATACCTGTTGAAGATAATAATACCTGTTTTTTAGATAAGTGGTATTATTTTTTTTTTATACAAACAGCTGACAAGCAGAAGAACAATTGAACCAATGATAACACATTTTTAATTCTCTGGAAAATGGTGAGAAAACATTTTTCATATCATATTTTATCTTTTCATATGATAAAATGACTTTTTCATATGATATTGAACATTTAAATCAATTCTCTAATTGATCTTTATATTATGCTATTAACATGAAACATTTCTAAAACTGAGTAATAAGCCAATAGTTACTTATAGATTATATGAAAAGTAAAAAAAATGATCAAAAATGATGGTTTTCATATCAAATTAAAGTAAAAACACTAAGATATCACTAAGTCCTTATGACAGGATATGCAGGTGGAAAGAAGACCTAATTTATTTTTCAACAGAAAGAGGAAAAGCTTGTGTCAGAAAGTGTGATTAAAATGTAACACTTGACTGTTAGATTGCAGAATAGATGGGAAGTTGGAAAGTAGGTGCTAGGTAAAAACCTATTATGCATATGCACTCTAATTTGCCATGCTCAATCATTTTCAAATTACAATCACCCAAACTATAAATGGAATAGCTGTCATTAGTATCCAGTGTTGTGAAAAAAAAATCTGACCTCTGATTGTGAATAAGGCTGAAATCTAAGTCTGTCTTTATACATTAAGTGTCAAGATTCAAACACATCATTGACTAACAAAAATTTTAATGAAAATGTAAATAAAATTTAATTTTAAGAAACAAGATATGTTGTACTGAATAAATCTCTAAATTATCAAATAACTATCTTTTAATGCTGTGAAACTGAAAAATAACACTATACATTTGATAAGAAACAAAAGCATACTTCAGGAAGTAGAGAATTTGAATACTTTATTTAATATAAAAGCATTCATGACATAATACAAATATAAATTATTTTGAAAGGATTTTAGTGATAAAATGTGATTAATTCAACACATATTTATGTGTGCTATATTTAGTTTTCTATGGCTATTTAACAAATTTCCACAAATACAGTGGCTTAAAACAACATCCATCCAGCTCACAGTTCTCTAATTCAGAAATTCAAAAATAACATGCCTGGGTTTTCTGTGTAGGGTCTCGCAGGCTGAAGTTAATGTGTATATTAACGTTCTTCATAGAAACAGAGGCAGTAGGATGGATTGATAGAGTTATATTCTATTAGACACATACACACACAAGGAGATTTATTACAGGAATTAGGTCACATGATAATGGAGGCCAAGAAGTCCCACAGTCTGCCACCTGGAAGCTAGAAAAACCAGGAAAGCTAGTGATACAGTCCAGGTGCAAATGCCTGAGAACCAGAGGAGAAAAGGGTTTTAAGTCTTGCCTGTATTGAAGGCCTAAGAACCAGGAGCACCGAGGCAGGAGAAGATTGAATTCAAACACAAAGTGTGAATTTGCCCTTCCTTTACCTTTTGCTCTCTTGGAGGCCATAACAGATTAGATGACGCTCACCCATGTTGGGAAGGGCCATCTGCTTTACTCAATTCACCAACTTTACAAGTACACCAGTTCAAATGCTATAATATCTTCCAGAAACACCCTCACAGATATACCCAGAAATGTTTTACCAGCTATCTCTGGGCATACCATAGCTCAGACTGGCTGACAAGTAAAATTAACCATCAGAGTATCAACTTAGCATCGTTCTCCTCAGGTGACTCTGAGGAAGAATCTGCTTGCAAGTTTATTAAGATATTGGCAGAACTGTTGTAGGATTAAAGTCTGCAGTTCCTTTCTGGCTCTTGGCCAACAGCCTCTTGGGACTCCTAGAGGCTGTTCTCATTTTTTGTCACATGGTCCCCTCCATCTCCAGGCCCTGGGACACCAATAATCAGAGTTTGGAAATGTGAACAGAAGACAGCGAAGGATTCTGAGAAGTTGAAGAGGTAAGAAGAGGTTGGGAAGAGGTAAGAAGAGGTTGGGAAGAGGTAGAAAGAAAACCATTGAGAATATATAGTCATGGGTGCAAGTGAAACAGGTCTTTCAAGAAAGATGAATGCTATTGGTAGGACAAGTAAGACGGGAACTGAGAACTGACCATTGGATTTGGTAATGTGGAAAATAATGTTTTCCTTAGCGACAGTTGGAGCTTGGTTGTGGTACTTTTAAAAGAGCAAAGAAAAACTGCAGACAAAGCAGAGTATGGAAACAACTCTTGTAAGAAGTTTTGCTGTAAATAAAATCAGAATATTAGAACTCAGAAAAAGTGGGGCCACAACAAACTGTCCTTACATGAGAAAAATAACAGAATGTTTATATGCTAATAGGAATGATTCTCTATAGTGTGAAAAATTGGTGATGCTTTTGAAGAGAGAAGAACACCTAAAATGATATCCTCGAGTAGGCGGGGAGGATGAAATCTTATGCACAAGTGAAAGAAATGAATATAGTGGAATGGGGAGAGTCCATCCATAGTGATAGGGTGAAAGCAGATCATGGGCTCTCCAGGTACAGGTTCTGGCAACTGGGTAGATGCTGTAGATACTTGTGAATGTTTGAACAAATTCTGATTGCTTTTACGTTTTAGACAGACTCTGAATCCATTGGCTGGTGTCTATAAAGAAGGGGACAGGACACACAGGGATACACACACAGGAAATAAGGCTTTGTGGAGATGGACCAGAGATGGATGATGCTGCTCTAAGCCAAGAAATGCCAAGGATTGCTGACAGCCACCAGAAACTAGGAAAGAGGATGGAACATGTTATCTCCCAGAGCCTCCAGAAGGAACCAACTCTGACAACCTGATTTTGGACTTCTAGCTTCCTAAACTATGAGGAAATAGATTTCTACTGTGTTAAGCCACCTAGTTAGTGGCCATTTGTTATGGCACACCTAGGAAACTAACACCGCAAGCAAGTTTATGGGTAGGGTGTTACTGATTCAGATTTTTAAAGGTTGCAAGGTCATTGTGGAGAAATCCAGAAGGAAATGAAAATATGAAATTTGAAGATTAAGAAAGTTCTGAGCTACATATATAAATTAAAATTTTCTTCTTAAAACTTTCTTCTATTAAGTTTAGATAATTGGCTTATTTATTTAATTCACTTCATAGATTAAATATCATTTCATGAGAGAGCCCTTACCTGATAGTTCAATCTGAGATTACTCTTAAATTATGCCTGTATGTTACATTTTTTGTTACATTTTAAGCTCTTATTACTATATATTTTATTTACTCTGTATTTTCCTCCTTCCTTTCTTACAGCCTTTCATCCTTTTTTCTTCCACATCAGGAGGCCTTGGGGCTTAGAATTTTTTTTTTTTTTTTTAAGATTTTATTTACTCATTCATGAGAGACACACAGAGAGAGGTGGAGACATAGGCAGAGGGAGAAGCAGGCTCCCTGCAAGGTGCCTGATGCGGGACTCGATCCCGGGAGCCCACGATCACACTCTAAGCCAAAGGAAAACGCTCAACCACTGAGCCACCCAGGCATCCCAAATAAGCCACCCAGGCATCCCGTTTTGTTTTGTTTTTTTGTTTTTTTTTTTGGAAAGATTTTATTCATTTATTCATGAGAGACACAGAAAGAGAGGTAGAGACACAGGCAGAGGGAGAAGCAGGCTCCATGCAGGGAGCCCGATGTGGGACTCGATCCCAGGACTCCAGGAACATGCCCTGAGCCCAAGGCAGACACTTAACTGCTGAGCCACCCAAGCGTCCCATGGACTCAGAAATGTTAGGAGGGAGTTGCATATGGCCTGGGAACCCGTTATTTCACTTTGTTCTTCAGAAGTTGCTGGAGACACTGCCTTCACTAAAGAAGTGAGAAATGCTCTAGTGATGGTGGTACCAGCACCACTGGGGAGCTCAGTAGAAACTGTCCTCTGGAAGCTGGCACTGATGACAGTGCTATTACTATCAAGTATCAGTCTACCAGTAAAGCAGAAGGGGAGAGGCTAGGTGGAGACTCATAACTACAAGCCACAAAGTAGAAGTGATTCCATTAGTAAGCAGCAAGATCAAAGCCACAGTGTATATTGATCCACAAGCATTATGGCAGTGGATCAGGTTGTTCTGAACAGTAAGACAGATGCCCAGCCACTTAGCGTGTTGCAATATTAATGTAAGGAGAAGGGATTGTGAGTAAGCAAACGGAAGGCTGATGCCAGCTACTGCCAGAGACGATTACAGCTTCTCACCCAGTTGCCATATCTACTCCAGGTCTCAGTCTCAAATGGGCTCCCCTTGCTAGTATACACACACACTGAGGATGTGACTGGTCTAGACTAAAACAGAAAAGATTAATGGAAAAGCAGGGACAGAAACTGTGTCCTAAGACTTAATTAAATAGGAATTTGCCAGAAGTGACAAACTGAAGACTACATTTTAGGTTTTGAAGGGACGTTTTAGCGTATTGGTTGTGTAGGGAAAATCAAGGAGCCAAGTTCCTGGAACAGGCTGTATGGTATAGTATATTATAAAAGAAAATGGACTAGACCCAAATGTTGGGATTACACTACAATTAAAAATTAAAAAGTGTAACCTGGTGTGGAAGATTAAAGTTGGCCACAAATACTTTGTTTCTTTTCCCATTTTGAAGTAGAAACTAATTCACTAATTTTTGACTCTGGACTGCAATTGATTTCACTGCCCAATAGAATAAAATGGAATGCTGTCTGGAACTTCTGAGGTGAGGTCATAGTGAATGTTACAGCTTTAAATTGAGGGCTTGTGGAAAGCTCAATCTGGGATGCTTTTGGGACACTTTTTGGAATTCATCTGCCATGCTGTGAAAAGCTCAAGCCACATGAAGAAGCTCTAATCTATAGCCTTAGCTGAGTTGCCAGCCTGTAGCCAGCATAAGAGGTCCGCCATGTTAGCGGGCCATCCTGGAGTCCAGCCTGGTTAAGCTTCTAGTTCTCTAAAACCCCAGCCCATCTGATTGTAACCTCATGAAAGATCCCAAGCAAGAATTGCCAGACTGAGCCCATTCAATCCATGTACTCATGAGAGATAATATTTTTAAGATTTTTAAGCTATTGTATCAAGCTTTAATTCCAAGTAGCTTGGGGCTACTATAATAAATTACCATACATAGAGTGACATTTTTAGCTTTCATAGTTACTTTTTGTAACATGTGGGAGAAGCATGTGTAATATTTGCTTTGTGATTGACTAGAAAGATGCTGTCTTCTGATGAAGTCAGTTCCCACCTTTCGATGCTGGGAGAAGAACAAGTGTAGTTCTTAGGAATCAGCAAAGGTGTAATTCATTCAAGTGAAGGCAAGGCAGGGTTATAATTAAAGTGACCATATATCTTGATTATATGGTCACTATGGTGATAATCTGATTCCCATTTGGCTCCTGATCCTTCAAATAATGCTCTCCATGGTCTTCTTTTGATAGATTCAATCACTAAACGTTCATTTACATAGCGGCACTTTCTCTTGTTCTTTTTTTTTTTTTTTTCCAAATCAAAAATTCATTTCTGTTATTCTTTCAAAATAGATTTTGATAGCTATTTCCATAGCCAAAACCAAATAGAAAATTTGCTTCCATCTTCTTAAAGGCCAGTAGTACTTACTTTTTTTTTCTAATGAATCTAAGGAAAAATTAAATTTCTATATTAAAATAATCTAAACACTTGTATTCTACAAAAATATTGAGATAAATGATCATAAATAACTCATTTTTAAAGAAGTGAGATAGGTAACGCCCCCTAACAACATTACAGGACCACAGAATCCATGAAACATCTTACTTTACAGAAAACAGAGTTAACAGGTGCTTAAATCAACGTCCTATCTCCTTAGCTGATAAAAACTTCAAATATAAGCACTTGGGTCGGTCAGGCAGATAAGCAGAAAAGCATCAGACTTTTGATTTCTGCTCAGGTCATGACCTCAGGATCCTGGAATGGAGCCCCCCCCCACACACACACACACTTGCAGAGGTCAGACTCCCTGGACAGCAAGGAGTCGGCAAGGATTCTCTCTCCCTCTACCCTACCCCCTGCCCTGCCTCGCATGCTCTCTCTCCCTCCATCTCTCTCATTCTGTCAAATAAATTATTTTTTTAAAAAACCCAATAAATATATTGAAGACAACTAGAGCAAGGTGTAAAAATTAGAGTTTTTCAGTTCTGGGTGCTTAAATGAGGTTAGAAAAGCTAAGAGTTTTTAGGTAGAAATGTTTCCTTTCCCATTTACAATGAAAAGGGGAATTTAGTCACAAGGAAAAGAGAAAAATCTCCCCTCCCAACCCATTTTGTCTGATCTGAGTTTTCATTCACAGTTATAATATTTCGTTGTGTTTTTTTCAAACATCAGGCTCCCTGCTCAATGGGGAGCCTATTTCTCCTCCTGCCACTCCCCCTGCTTGTGTGTGCTCTCTCTCTTTCTTTCTTAGATAGATAGATAGATAGATAGATAGACAGATAGATGATAGATTTTTTTTTTTTTTTTTTTTTTAAGGAAAGAAAACCAAAGCTGATGGCATCACAATGCCAGACTTCAAGCTATATTACAAAGCTGTTGTCATCAAGACAGTATGATACTGGCTCAAAAACAGAAACATAGATCAATGGAACAGAACAGAGAACCCAGAAATAGGCCCTCAACTCTACTGTCAAAACTAATCTTCAACAAAGCAGGAAAGAATATCCACTGGAAAAAAGCCTCTTCAACAAATGGTATTGGGAACACTGGACAGCCACATGTAGGAGAATGAAACCGGACCATTTTCTTATACCACACACAAAGATAGACTCAAAATGGATGAAGACATAAAGTGAGACAGGAATCCATCCAAATCCTAGGGGAGAACATAGGCAGCAACCTCTGGGACTCTGGCTACAGCAACTTCTTGCTAGGGAAGGAAACAAAGGCAAAAATGAACCATTGGGACTTCATTAAGATAAAAAGCTTTTGCACAGCAATGAAAAGAGGTGACAAAACCAAAAGACAACTGGCAGAATGAAAGAAGATGTTCGCAAATGTCTTATCAGATAAAGGGCTAGTATCCAAGATCTATAAAGAACTTATCAAACTCAACACCTTAAACTCAAATGATCTAGCCAAGAAATGGGCAGAGACATGAACAGACATTTCTCCAAAGAAGACATGCAACTGGCCAAGAGACATGAAAAAATGCTCCACATCATTTGGCATCAGGGAAATACAAATCAAAAACACAATGAGATACCACCTCACACCAGTCAGAATGGCTAAAATTAACAAATCAGGAAACAAAAAATGTTGGCGAAGATGCAGAGAAAGGGGACCCTTTTAACACTGTTGGTGGGAATGCAAGCTGGTGCAGCCACTCTGGAAAACAGTATGGAGGTTCCTCAAGAAGTTAAAAATAGAGCTACCCTAGACCCAGCAATTCTATGACTAGATATTTACCCCAAAGTTATAAATGTAGTGATCCCGAAGGGGGACCTGCACCCCAATGTTCATAGCAGCAATGTCCACAATAGCCAAAACTGCAGAAAGAGTCAAGATGTCCATCAACAGATGAATGGATAAAGAAGATGTGGTATAAAATTTTTAAAAATAAATGTAGCAGAAGGTTCACTCTAGGAATATTGCTTGTAGGACTGCACTACACTCTGGTGTCATTCTACCTGTGAGTGGATAAATGTTACAAAAAGTGGAAAAAAGAAGGTCAGAAGTCTTGTTTTCCACTAGAGCAGTAAGTCATGTTACAATATGCAGTACGTGAGCTTGCTTTATCATGACTTCACTGTAATTTTCCCTTCACCTTCCCTGGAATCTTGCTTTCCTCTCTTCATACATGTTCTTTCTCTGTGTCTTTTAATGAACTACTTTGAATTCCTTTTTGGAATAGGAAAAAGCAAACACCGTCTTTAGTCTTCCTGCGTAAGCAACAAAAAAACTAATGAGGAGGAACCCTAATTATCAGACTATTGATATATAAACTTTGAACATTTTGCTTATTATTTTTTCTCCATGAGGTTGTTAATAAGTTATCTACTTTCAAGTTAGATGCTTAATTCATTATAAAAAGGAAAAAAAATAATTCTATTTGCTCTTTAAGATCACATATTTTGGGAGCTTTTGTGTGTGTGTGTGTGTGTGTGTGATTTTGCTTTTGTTTTTAGCCAATAAATGAAACTTTAAACAATTGCAGGGGGAAGGATGCCTGGGTGGCTCAGTCAGTTCAGCGTCTGCCTTCGGCTCAGGTCATGATCCCAGGACCATGGGACTGAGTCCAGGGTTGGGCTCCTTGTTCAGCGGGGAACCTGCTTCTCCCTCTGCATGCCACTGTCTTTCCTTTTGCTGTCTCTCTCTGACAAAGAAATAAAACCTAA
Source organism: Canis lupus dingo (assembly GCF_003254725.2). Taxonomy (NCBI): domain Eukaryota; kingdom Metazoa; phylum Chordata; class Mammalia; order Carnivora; family Canidae; genus Canis; species Canis lupus. The sequence continues at coordinate 23,200,557 of NC_064245.1, read as the reverse complement.
AAAAATAATAATAATAATTCAGGGGGAAATATATCAACTCTGCTATAAAAATTTGATTACAAAATTAAACATATTTAGTGAAAGTGTAAAAATCATGCTTTAAACAGAATTACCGAGTTTAAAATAAAAAGAAATAACACTGAATAAAAATTTGGGTAGTGAGACTCTTTGAACTTCAGTTTCTCTATTTATATAATAAAGGTTGGAAGGTATGATATTAAACTTAATCATTCTGAAATTCCACAATTGCTACTCAGTTTATTCTTTTGACGATTTATTATGCTAAAATGAATTTCTTTAACTCATACTTTATAGTTTGAAAAAATTCTTCCATATGTCTTTGTTATAGTGTCCCTGTAGCAATAACAATGAAATAAAAATAAAGCTAAAAGATATAATTCTACAGAAGAATACAATCTGAGATGCATTTATAGCTATGCTAAAGACTGTTTTGCATGTATCTACAATCAATAAAAGGAGGGGGAAAAGTCTCTGGAAGTTCAAGGATCCAGAATCACACGTACAAGCTCAGACAGTCTAGCTGAATTTATATGAAGCAGAAACTGCATAAAGTTATGAGAGCCATTACAGAAAAAGTTCCATTAGTCTTTTAGCTGAAATAAGCTTCAAGAGACAAAAATATGGTGTCAACTAGGGAGACATGGAGGTTGAGGGAGTGAAGATGAGTTTTTAGTGGAAAGAATGAAGTAGGGATATTTGGAAAGCTAAGTAAGGCTGAACAGATATCTGGGCAGGTCAGCGTGCTTCTTTCTTGGGAAAGTGAAAAACTGCTTGAAAATGCTAGGATCAGAAATTCCTTGTGGGCTGAGGGCTTTTGAGTACCTTTTGCCTCAGAGGTTTAGTTTATAGTGAATGAATAATCCTATCACTTAAAATTTTTGATTATTTACAAAAAGAAATCTCATTTGAAGAAAAAAATGGCTTTTTCATGGAAAGTAAGACAAATATTAGATCACCTCCTTAAAACAAACAAACAATAAAACAGCTTTTAAAGTATTTGCCAGAATACCAACCTGCAGTTCTTGGGGGAAACAGGAGTTATGTCTTTTAAGAACAAATTTTGAGAATTACCACCTAGCAATGAAGGGTCTTCCAGTTAAGAATTTGGATAAAACCTACTTTATCCAAATAATATACTCAAAATTCTGCTAAAATGGCATTTCTTCTGAAGACTGTTTCCTGGCTAATGCTTTTTTCCTCAAACATAACTTCTGGTAGAAATGTCCATCCTCTAAATTTGATCTTATTCATATCCTCTATTAGCACTTACTTCTCAGAAGTGTAATTGTTTTCCACATGGCCATGTCTATTATAAGATTTATGCCATCTGGGAGGAAGTCACCATATCTTACTAATATCTCTATCTTCATTGCCCAAGCCTTATGCTAGTTACAGTAGTAGTTAATAAGCAAATGGATTTAGTAATTTATTACTAAGTAATTACTTAGTACTTAGTTGCTTACTTAGTAGTTACTTAGTAGTTAATAAGCAAATGAATGATTACCAATACAAAAAATATATGTCATCCCAACTATCAGTAAGACTTATCCCAATTTATATATAAGAGCTTAGTCTCATAGGACACTGATTTATTTTTTGACTAAAAATTTATTTGGTCTGAGATAAAATTCTAATAACTTTCAGAAACCTTGGATGCTTATCAAAACTCCTTCCATGAAATCTTTAGAGATTGACTTATCGTATAAATTCTTGCTTAATCTTTCTTCATTGCTTAATGCACATAGAGACAGCTGTGTGACTCTCAAAAGCTGAATTTATTATGGACTTCTGAAATGTCTATTTCCAATTGCATGCTTTAATTTTGCCCTGTGATTTTTTTTTAAATTTTATTTATTTATTTATTCATGAGAGACACACAGAGAGAGAGAGGCAGAGACACAGACAGAGGGAGAAGCAGGCTCCATGCAGGGAGCCTGACGTGGGATTCAATCCCAGGTCTCCAGGATCATGTCCTGGGCTGAAGGTGGAGCTAAACTGCGGAGCCACCGGGCTGCCCTGCCCTGTGATTTAAACGTTTATTAAATATATTCTCTGGATGCCTAGAAAAGGCCTATCATAATTAAATTGTCTTCATATTAATTATAATAAATTCTTTATATTTAGATAATTTAACTTTCAGGGCTATCAAGTGATTAAAATTTAATTCTTTCCTAGAATTACTGACATATGTTTAGGTGAGAAAGGGTATTTATGTTTATTAAACTTAAAGCTTAAGAATTTAAAATCAGGCTGTTATTCTACATAAACTTACATTCAGGATTACATGAAAGGTCAACCATACATTAATGTATCTTGGCAGTTATTCCTTATTCCTGGAAGCTATGTGGTTCTTCACTCTGTCCAAATTTTGTTTATTATGAAATGTATTTATCACAAAAATCAGGAAAAGATTATTGAGAAAACCACAAATTGTAACAGACCAGAAAGAGCCAATACGCTGTAATTAATGACAGCATTCCAATACATTGGGATCAGACAGTCCTATCTGCAGGTACTGGTTTTGCCACATAGTTATTTTTAAATTTAAATTCAATAAATTAACATATAATGTATTGTAGAGGTCAATGATTCATCAATCTTATATAACATCCAGTGTTCATTACATCATGTATCCTCCTTAATGCCCATTACCCATTACCCCATACTCTCACCACCCACCCCTCCTGTGACCTCAATTTGTTTCCTATGATTAAGAGTCTCTTATGGTTTGTCTCCCTCTCTGATTTCATTTTATTTTTTCCTCTCTTCCCCTATGATCCTGTTTTTTTTTTAAATTCCACATATGAGAGATCATATAGAAATTGTCTTTCGCTGATTGACTTATTTCACTCAGCATAACATTCTCTAGTTCCATCCATGTCATTGCAAATTCACCAAATAGTTATTTAAACCTCTGAGACTCAGTATCTTGATCTACAAAATTTAAAGATGCAGCACTTCCAGGACTGTTTTGATCACTAAGTGATCAGAACAGAAATAACCCTCAACAAATGTTGGAGATATTACTGCTTTACTGTCTAGCTTTCTTTTTTTCCTCTTTCCTCCCTTCTTCTTTGCCAGTCTGATTTTTTTCTTTTTCTTATTTTTTCATGTTTTCTTTCTACTTCCTTCCATTTGCTGGCAGTTGTTATTCACTGTCATTCGCCTCCAACTAGAATTTGAATTAAATGTTTACTACAAATAATATATCAAACTAAAAAAAGAGAGAGACCTTATCTTCCACTCTTTGCTCATCTCACTAATCACAAGTTCTCTGTCTCTCTTTCCGTCCCCTTTCTCTCTTTTATATCCCCTTTGTTTTTTATTTTTTTATATCCCCTTTAATTAGGAAATAAGATTCATATCTAGAAGGATAAATTTGAAACTAATGAAGCTACCAAAGAATATACGACACATATAAGAAAATGGATAAAGGATTGAAAGATGTGCTGAATAAAAGATTTTAAGGAACTTGAGAATGTTTTTCAAATTTGAACATGCTTATTTTGTAGGGGAAAAAATGGTCAAATCAATGCCAGAAAAACAGATGGTCTCAATATAAAAAAAAAAAAAAAAAAAAAAAAGAATTATTGACTGAAAGGTTTGACAACAAAGCAAGTTTTGATTTGGGGGAAGTAGTATCACCAGTCAGAATTTTAGCTTTGTCATTTTAGCCTTGAAGTACTTCCAGGGTGTTTCGTTTCCTCCTTATCTAAATCACAGCCATGTCCAATGCAAAGAGCAATTTCTTCTCTGTCATTCCCTATTTGTGCTTCTTGTCCATGCCAAACTTCAACATTAGAGAGGCCATATTTAAGAGTAAGAAACAGATTACTTCTAAATTATATAAAACAAAGATATTTCCAAATTGCATTCTTCTTCTTTTGCTTATACTAGAGAAATTATGTGGGCATATATTCACAGCCAGATAAAAGAAGTCAATCAAGCTTCATGGGGTGAAGTTATGGAAAAGTTCCTGAGCCACTGTGCAAACTGAATTTTATTCGTGTTTTGGGATGACTGTTCTCAGGAAACTCTACTGTGCTTCAAACACTAATTTTTACTCATCTTCTCTAATCAGAATTACATCTTGGAAAAGTGCTTTGTCAATCTTCATTATCTGAACCCATAATATAAAACTTTCTACTCACATAGGACATTACCTTATCCGATATTACATTATAACTTAGTTGGTTGATAACAGTCTACTTATCTTTATACTTTTTGGAGAAAAGATTTTTACTGTCTAGTCTCAATCTCAGCATTATGATAAAAATGGAAAGAGTAAAACCAAGTATAGTAAACTCAAATATTACTAAAAGATATACTTATGCAAACTCCTGTTTAAGAGAATGAAAGGTGATCAGAAGGACAGTGAGTGCTTTGAAGAGAGGATGTAGTTAGTCTTTCAACTAAATACAGTGCTTCATAAGTTGGCTTTGTGAAAATCAGCACATCAGAGCAATATCAGACACTTTAATCTGCTCTGATATTTTACCACTTTTAGGTCCCTACATTGTTCTCTGGCTAAATAAAAAAGGAAAAATAAAAGACCATTGACCTTCCAAATCTTTACCTGCAAATTTAAGGTACAAGCAAAGGTCAACAGCAGTTTCCTTAGGCATAGAAGTAATCCTTGAAAAGTTAAAAAGATGTCAATGTGAAAAATATGTGAGAGTTCATATTTTATTGCATTTACTCTGGTGCAGTAAGACTTTTACTCCTGAAAGAAAACTGGAGTCCCTGTCATGGAAAGTTTTAGGGTTTAAAATTTGGACCTTTTTAGTTGAACATAATCATAATTTAAACCTGTATATTTATGTGAGAAAAAAAGGATGAAAAATTTGAGTAGTATATATTTATGATCTTGTCTCATCCTGACATTTCTGTGAGATGTTATCCCCATTTTCAGATGAAGTACTCAAGAAAAGAGAAATGGGACAGATAATTTATCCGAGATACCAGAGCTAAGAAAACAAGAGATAGAGTCTGAAATCAAGGTGGTGAGGAGGATAAGGAGGCTATGAAAGAGAAACTCATCCAGGTCATTCAAAGGCAGGAGTGTTCTCAATAGATAAACACAAAAGTTCCATAAAAGAAACATCTTCATTAAAAAGACAATTGAAGGGACAAATGGAAGCCTCAGCGGATGAGTGTCTGCCTTTGGCTCAGGGCGTGATTCTGGTGTCCCAGGACAAGTCCTGCATCCGGCTTCCTGCATGAGCCTGCTTCTCCCTCTGCCTGTGTCTCTGCCTCTCTCTGTGTCTCTCATGAATAAATAAATAAAATCTTAAAAAAACAAAGGCAATTGAAAATTTCAAGTATTCAAGATAAGGCCATTTTTTCTAAGTATGTTTTGAAATTTTTCACCAAAAAGTTTTATTTATTTATTTGCTAAATAAATAAATAAAAGGGGCTAAAGCAGTGAGATGCCAGCTCATGTTTTTTATGTCCAGTAGCCCTGAGAAGCACAGGCCCCCGATGTCTCCAGGCATTGGCACCATAGCCCCAGCTCTGCTATATCAGGTCATCCAAGGTATGTGTCAACAAGGAGGATCCCCTGCTTCCATATGAGCACCCCATTCTCACCTGTTCTCCCTGAGCCTACAGCTAGGGCTAATCTTCAGCCCTAGGAGAACCAAAGAGCTTTCAGGTCCCTGGAGCAGCTGAAAGGGATTCATGTATCATCTAAGATATATGGTAACTGATTCATTTTTCATTCAATAGAGAGTAATTCTTCAACCTCTTGAGCAGCTCTACAATTTTTAGCAAATATTACTGTCAGTAGGCTTTCCTCCCCATGTCTAGCCAAATTCTATTTCATGAAAATTTAAAGCAAAATCCTTAATGCTTTATCCTTTACAGGAACTTAGAGTATTTGCTCAGTGAGTTTTTCTAATTCTTACTGAAGAAAATGTAGTTTTTCCTTAGTTATTATGCATCTGTATTTAGTCTTAAGATTCTGCAGATTTAGGTTTAGTCAGGTGTTTCAAACACCTGGGAGTTTATATTACTTTCTTTTTTTAATATAGATTTGTAATATATAGTTTCAAAATACTAATATTACATCACTATTATTTAATATATATCTGTTAATACTTTAACATTGCTGGAAACTTATAAATAATTCTTTAAATTTATCATCTTTAATCTCAAAGATGATACCATTCATTTTATTCTGGAAAGACCATTCACCAATTTTTTTCTGTTCTGCAGTAGCAGGTCTACACAGGTACTACAACTGTTTTAATTCTATGGAACCACAAAGACCCTAAACAGCCAAAGCAATCTTGAAGAAGAATGAAGCTGGAGACATTACACTTTTTGATTTCAAAATATATCAGAAAGTTGTAATAATCAGTGTGACATTAGTATGAAAACACACACAGAGATAATGAAACAGAGTAGACAGTCCAGCAATCAACCCTTGCATATATGGTCAGTTCATTTATGACAAAGGAGTTAAAGATATAAAATGAGAAAAGGATAGTCCATTAATAAATGATGTTCAGAAAACTGGACAGTCACACACAAAGAAGTGAAACTGAACTCCTATTTTATGCCACACACGAAAATCAAATCAAAGTGGATTAAAGACTTTAATGTGAGTCCTGAAACCATAAGCCTCCTAGTAGAAAACATAGGGGATAAGCTCCCTGACATTGGTCTTGGCAATGATTTTTTTGGATTTGACACCAAAAGCAAAGGGCAACAAAAGAAAAAAAAAAAAAGTGGAACTATATCCAATTAACAAGCTTCTTCAGAGCAAAGGAAATCATCAACAAAATGAAAAGGCAACTGTTCTAAATGGTAGAAAATATTTGCAAATCATATGTAAGGGTTAGATCCAAAATATACGAAGAATTCTTATGATTCAATAGGAAAAAAAAACATCCAATTAAGAATGGACAGAATTGAATAGACCTTTTCCCAAAAATGACATACACTTGGCCATCAGGTACATGAAAAGGTGATAAACATCACCAATTATCAGGCAACTGCAAATTAAAATCTCAATGAGCTATCACCTCATACCTGTTGAAATGGCTAAAATTAGTTAACAAGTGTAGAGACTGTAGAGCAAAGGAAACCACTGTACACTGTTGGTGGAAATGTAAATTGGTGCAGCCACTATGGAAAACAGTATGGAGGTAAAAGAGAACTATGATATGGTCCAGCAATTTCACCTCTGAGTATATATCCAAAGGAAATAAAAACAGGATATTGTGATATCTGCAATCTCTTGTTCATTACATCATTATTCACACTAGACAAGATATGGAAACAACCTAAGTATCCATTATGGATGAAAGGATAAAAAAGAAGATGTGGTATATTTATACAACGGATTATTATTCATCCATGAGAAAGAAGAAAATTCTGTCATTTGAGCCAATATAGATGGGCCTGGAAGGTATTACACCAGGTGAAATGAGACAGAGAAAGACAAACACTGCATGGTATCACTTACAAGGGCAATATAATAAAAAACCAAACTCAGAGAAACAGAAAGTAGAAAACTGGTTACCAGGAGCTGGTGGGGTTGTGGGGGAGTGTGATACAAAATTTGGAGAGGTTAATAAAGGGTATAAACTTTCAGCTCTAAGGTTAATAAGGTATGAGGATCTAATGTAAAACTATGTGACTTTAGTTTTACATGATAGATAGTCACCTATGATGACTATAGTTGATAACACGCTATTGTATAATAGAAATTCACTAAGAGTAGAACTTCGATGTTCTCTCACACAATAAAAGCTTCAAAAATGTTATAATTCTGTTCAATTTGATGACACTAGGTATATTAATTTTCTATTGGCCCTTAGCAAATTGCCATACAGTTACACACTTAAATGCATACATTTATTATCTCAGTTTCTACAGGCTGAGCCAGGCATAGGTTAGTTGGGTGCACCGCTCCATCTCTGAAGGCTACAGTCAAGATTTTTACCAGATTGTGTTCTCATCTAAAGGCGCAACTTATAAAGAATCTGTTCTCAAGCTCCTTAAAATTGTTGATAAAATTAATTTCCTTGCATCTGCAAACTCTAGTTTTTTACTGGCTGTTGGCTTTGACTTCCTCAAGTCCTAGAAACTGCCCAGAGGCCCTTGTCATGGCTCTTCCTTCGAGGCAGTTACTAACATGGCTGTTTGTTTCTTCAAGGCCAGTAGGAGTATCTTGGTCTAGTCGGTTAAGGTGGCATCTTATGTTACAAAATGTAAAATAATAATAATAATAATAATTTTTTATAACTTTGCCACATTCTATTACCTATAAGCCTGGATTCTAGTTGAAGGAATCATACAAGGATATAACTCACTCGGAGGAGTACCCTAGGTGTCTGTCGGAGGAGCCTATTGAAAGTTTTCCCAGTATCATGATTAAAAGACATAGTACAAGTACCTGAAAACTAGACACATTATTTAATGTAATTCCCCATATTTCTTGTGAGGTGGGTTTTTTTTTTGTTGTTGTTGTTGTTTGTTTGTTTGTTTTTGGTATGGAAGTTTACATTCCTAAAAGATACAATACAGACCTTTTGTTGTCAGTAGTATTTCTTAGCTATATGAATACAAGGACTAGAAACTCATTTACCACATTTTGTAAGGCTAACATTCCACTTAGCTTACACTTCTGTTTTTTCTCTTCTTTTTTATTATGGTAATAGTAAATAAACTTCTAATTTGCTCCATTTTGCATCTACTTCTATCTAGAGGTCTTCTCTTCTTGGAGCAAAACATATTTTTGATTTTCAGTAATGGTTTCATCTGCAATCCTATTTGCGTTTTCTTACAAAAAGGGAGAATAAGAGAGATCAAGCTCTGGTGCTAGCAACTGCAGCATTCAGAATAACAAAGATAGGCATTGAAAGGCTTGGCTGGATTGACATCAGTAGCAAAAACAAAGCATTATTTATGAAGCCTGCCTGGCTACAATTTTCCAATGGTAATTTCTATTCCCTGACTCATTCCTCTTTTAGCATACACATTTAATGAAAACATTATGGAACAAAACCCAAAAGCAATCTGATGCCAAAGCACACTTAAGTATTGCTTAGCATGATGGAAAATGTTGTAAGAACAAATCACTGTGACTGGGATATTAATGGGACAAGCCATGGTTTCAAAGTGCTGTGGGTGTAGAATTTGGTACACCAGGTAAACAAAGCAGCAGTTTTTGCCTTTGTACCACACAGAAAAACCACACCCTTGTCTAATTGCCAGGCTAAATCTTCTCTCCTTTTCAGGAAAGCTGTAGTGTTTGTACTTGGAGGCAGTTTCCCTGTGGAAATGATCACGATGGACCAGACAGCTGAGGTAATAATGTAACCAGGGTTACTGAACATTTCACTGCTTGCATTAGCAAGAAGATAATATGGTTAATCAATCCAGAAATATTTTCTGAATTCCTATTAAATGCAAGACACATTGTGGCACACCAGCCTATAATCAAAGGAGATAATGCAAATGATAGCACACCATAAGCTGCCAATCTCCGTTAAAATGTCAGTTATGATTATTTAAAATAATGTGATTTATTATTTGTATTATTTTGCAGCCTGATCTTCAAGTGGGAAGAGAGTGCTTTTTTTTTTTTTTTTTCTGGTGAGAGTGACCCAGAATTATCTGGATTGAAGTATATTTGGTTAAAACAAAGCATACTGGGAGCTGGATCAGAAGGGTATAGTGAAGGATGCTAATTAAATTTATTGCAATAATTGCAATATTTGAGAGCCAAAGAATTATCCTGTGCACCTTAAACTTATAAGTCATATATATATCATACTTATGAAATCTGTAAGAATAAGCAGTTAATAGAATATAGCTTAGATTCTTAAAAAAGTGCCCCCAAGATTCTGTTATTTTCACTATGTAATTAGAAAGATAAAGGGTATTTGCTCCCCACTGAATAAATAAATGCACTGACTTGAAGAGAGAACAGTGATTTGCAGACGGACAATATTCCTAGACTAACCTAATTTATTTAACAGTGCTCTTAATTAAAGGTGTTTTTCTGCTTTGCAAAGTGCTATCGGCCTCAGTACCATCATGTTATCAGCACATTTATCTTTGATTATAAATGTATAGCTTGGCATAACATTCGTCCATTTTATACATACAGACACTGAGAAATGGCTTTTATACTTTTCACTGGTTATGAAAAGGAAGTTATGATTTAGCCTTAAGCCAACTTCCTTGCCTTGGGCTCGAGGCTTTTTTTCTTATTTTCTATTTCTTTATCATTTACTGAGCAGCTTCTCTTATTCTTCATTTCTCTTCCACAAATGGAGCCCTGAACTCAAGGTAATATACTGAAGAGAGAACACTAATCCCAGTTACTTATTAAGTAGGCTTTGAATCCTTATAATTCAATGCTATTTCTCTTGACTTGTCAAGTTCCGTGTTTCCTTCAGCTGGAAGGTATATACAGGGAACCTCCCCCCCCCCCCCTTTTTTTTTTCCTTTCTGCTTTGCAGTCAGCACCGGTAATATCAGAACATAGACAACCAACAGCTTCCAATCCAGATGGCTTCTGGTGCTGCCTTCATGTTCTTAAGTGAAGGAGGGTGAGACTTTGTGAACCATTATAATATCCTTCCAATCTGTGCATTGCCATTTTGATGCTAATGCAGTATTCCTAAGGAATATTCCCCCAGCTGCAAGTTGCTAAACAGATGCATTCTCCTGACATTCCCCTTCAATTCATAGGGAGTTTTGAATTTAAAGACACATAAAACTGTCTCTTTGAAGTAAAAGCACTTGTTTCCACATCCACCAGATAGCACTGTATACATTTAAGGAAAAGTTAAGATGTTTTGATTTTAAACTTAAATTTCACCTTCTTTACAGTATCTCTAAGCCAATAATCAAGATACCATTTTTTAGCATTTTGTTTTTTTCTTTTTAATGTAGAAGGCCTGCAGCCTAATTAATATCCTGTGAATTCTAAAGGAATCTAGCATACTTGAGCCCAAAGCAGATAGAGGCTGAGAGTCAATCCTTTTAAACAGCCTAATTTAACCCAATCCATGTGTGCAAGAGGTTGCTTGGTCAACATTTTATAGCAGACCCTAAAAATCTGAAGTAGTTTTGAGATTTTCTTACAATAGAAGTAATTTCACAGTTACTTGGCATTTTTCCCAGAGTGTCCTGATGTTGTTGAGAAAATTCTTGATCAAGAGTGGTTAAGTGTTGGATGGAGGAAAGCCACCAGACAAGACACAGGCAAGAATCTCCTAGTTCATTGACTACACAAAAAATTAAAATTTAGTAAGAAAGGAATTTTCCCAGGATTATGCTAGTTAAAAATAAAAATGTAGTTTGGTGGTGTATTTTGTAGAGTTATTCCACAGCAGAGTGAAAGAAAACATAGTCTTTAATTAGAAATAATAGTTCTAATATGGGTGAGTAAGATGGTGAGAGCAGAGGAAGCATTTTTGTTTTAAATCAGTTTATATTAGGTTAAACTGTGACAAAATTAAAGAAAATTTAAAAAGTCTAACATAAGTGTAAATAAAGATTTTTTCCCCTCTCAATTAAAAGCCAAACAAACTTAGGGCTTGTAGGTTGCACTATAATGTCAGGGATTCAAACACCCCTATTATTTCATTGTATCACCTTCACCTCAGGTCAAAGACAATAGCATCTGCATCTTAAGCATCAGGGCAGAAGGAACAGTTAAGGCAAGCTGTTTGCTGAGAATGGTTTCTGGAAGTCACTATACTGCAAAAGCAAGAACACTTTGTTTTTAATGACTGATTGTTCAGGAGATGTCTAGCTGCAAAGGAATTGGGGCAATGTGGTCTTCAGGATAAAAATTGAGGGGCTCTATTCCAATGGAAGATGGAGAGAGTAAGTAACAGTAGAAAAATACCTGCCATAACTGAGGCTAGATAAATTAAAACTGACACTTGAAGAAGTAGGATATAAGAATGTCTCCTGAAATGTTATCCAACTGTTTATAAAAATTTAACTACACTTTTTAATAGTACACTTAAAATGAAATCCAATTTGGATTCTTCCTATGATGATAAGATTGTATGATTTAAGATAGAGTCACCAATGTTAAAATAAAGCTTGAATATTTCAAGCAAAATTTAAATTTCAGATAGTTTTGATAAAATTATTATGGCATTAGAAAGGAGTCAAATGCAACTGGTAAAAAAATAAAATAAAATCATTGTAAAAATCTAATTTCTCCCAGACCTGAGAGAAATTTTCTGTTCCAACATGGTCCATCAAGATGAGAGTTTGATTAATTTTAATGAGAATTTTAAATTTATTAATCAAAAGAGAAAGTTATTTGATGAAGTCAGTAGATGTAATTGGAGAAGCAAGAATAGAGTTAGGGTTAGAAAGCTGATAATTTATTAGTGGTGTATACTTAGGCAAAATAATTAACTATCTAAGCCTCAGTTTTTATATCTTTAAGAATTAAAAGACCCACCTCATAAGATGCTGTAAAGACCAAATGGTAAAAAATATAAGCAAAATACACATAGTAAAGTATTCAAAAGTTAATTATTATTATAATTATGCCTTACAATTGTTATATATGCCACTTTTTTCTACCCTCTGGTTGAATAGAAAGATGAACTATAGTAGAAAAAGGAGAAGGAGAAGAGAATCTGAAATTATGATTCATCATTATTCCACACTAGTTATTCAAACCCCCCCAAAAAAATATTTCTATAAAATTATAATGAACTTCCAGCTTCCAGTTCAACAAGAAGGGAGCTTGGAAGTTGCCACTTCATCTTGCCAAGTAAAAAGCTGAAGAGACTGAAAAATAACAACTCCTCTTTAAGTGAAAGAAGGAAGAGAAAGGCAAAAAGAAGAGATGAAGAAGACAGGGCAAAACACTGACCCCCAAGAGTAGAGAGACAAACAGGCAAATACAAAGAGCCACAGCTTACCAAGGTAGAGACTCACTTGCAGTCATAGGAACCAATGTCTGGGGAAGAAAACTGAACTCTAATTACTGAATTACTGGAGACTCAATGTGAATACTGAGAATTAAAAACTCCAGGGGGAACCAGACTTCGGAAAACTTGCCAAAATATTGTGAAGTTTACCTCTAGAAGCTCAATTAGGTTCCTACAAGAAACACTGAAGAAAAATCCCCTCCTGCTAGCCATGATGGTGGGGGAGTGGTAGGGAAGGAATCATTTTTTTTTTTTTTTTGGAAGGAATCATTTTGAAATACTCCAAAGCACTCCATTATTCTTAACAAAGCCTGCCCCAGGGAAAACTAGTTAAAAAGATTTTACTAACGTACTGTATTATCAGAGCCTAAATAACTTGGGGGATAGTAAATATCCAACTCCGTTCCACTCTAACCATCCTCATGCTTAAATATACATGCTTACATATAAGTGAAATACATATATGCTTATGTATGCTTATATGTAAATGACATAAATGGCAGAAGTAATATAAAAAACAAGAGGAAATAATTATCATTATTTTGTTATTATAAATTACATTACCTGTGAATTATAGCAGTTTTATTTGAAAGTGAAATTGGATTAGCTATTAAGAATCTATTGCTGGGAACACTTGCATGTCTCAGTCCGTTGAGTGTCCAACTCTTGATTTCAGCTCAGGTCATGATTTTGAGTGCCCTGAAATGGAGCTCTGCCTCAGGCTCCTCATTCAGTGGGGAGTCTGCTCAAAGATTCTCTCCCTCTTCCTCTGCCCCTCCCTGCACCTGCCCCCCTCTCTCTCTAAAATGAATGAATCAATCAATCCTTAAAGGAAAAAGAACTTATTGCCAACTCTGGAGAACCACTTAAGTTTTAAAAAAAAAAGATATATAACAGATATGGTAGGGGAAGAGAATAAATGGAATATAAAATTCTCAGTTAAAACCACAACACGGAAAACGAGTGGAAGACAAAGACAGGACACAGAACAAGAGGAACCAAAACAAAACAAAACAAAACAAAAGACACACATGGTGGATATTAATCCAGCTATACTAAGAATTACTTTGAATGTCAATGGTCTCAGTGCATAAATCAAAAGACAAAGATGTCAGAGTGGATCAAAAAACAATATCCAATCATATATTGTATACAAGAAACCCTTTTTAAATACAAAGACACATACAGATTAAAAGAAAATGGACAAAAATATATGATACACTAATCAAAATATAATAGTAGTTATATTAATTTCAGAAAAAGCAGAAAAAGATACCAGGAACAAGAGGGCATTACATGATGACATTCAATTCTCCAAGAAGTCATAATAACTCTTAACATGTGTGAGCCTAACAATAGATGGTCAAATTATGTGAGGCAAAATGTGCTAGAACTACAAGGAAAACTAGATAAATCAACCGTCATAGTTGAAGACTTCAACACTCCTGTTAGAAGTGGACAGATCCAGCAGACAGAAAGGAAAAACATAATTGAACCCAACAATACTATAAAATAACTAGGTATAATTGACATTCATTAACTACTTCATCCAACAAAAGCAGAGTTAATATTCTTTTTAAGCTCAGATGGAACATTCACCAAGGTACATCACATTACAGGAGATAAAATCCACCTTAACAAATTGAAAAGAATAGAAATCATGCAGTGTCTGCCCTGTGACCACAAAGAAATTACACCAGTATTCAACAACAGCAGGTAACTGGAAAAATCCCAAAATACATGGAGATTAAACAATACACTTCTAAATAACACATGGATCAAAGTAGAAATCTTAAAATTTTAACTGTTTTGAAGTAAATGAAAATGAGAACATAAAAATGTATTGGACGCTATAAAAACTGTGTTTTGAGGGAAATTTATAGCACTGAACACATATATCAGAAAATAATAAAAATCTGAAAATGATAATCTAAGTTTTCACCCTAGGAAACTAGAAAAAAAAAAAAGAACAACTTAAATCCAAACTAAGCAGAGAAAAAGAAATAAGTATTATAGCAGAAATCATTGAAATTGAATATAAGAAATCAATAGAGAAAATGCACAACACCAAAAGCTTGTTTTTGAAAAGATCAATAAAATCAATATACTTCTATATAACCAGGCTAAGGAAGAAAGAGGACATAATTGCTAACATCAGAAATGAGAGATGGGACATTCCTATAGAGTCCATGGACATTAAAAGGATAATAAAGGAATACAATTACAAACTTTATAGCCATAAATCTAATAATCTAGATAAATGGGTTATTTTTGTGAGAACTCTAATTTGCCTAACTCACACAAGGATAGCCTGAACTTGCCTATATCTATTAAATAAATTAATAAATAGTTAATAACCTTCTAAAGTAGAAATAGCCAGGTCTAAATGAGTTCACTGGTGAATTCTCCAAAAGCTTAAGGAAGAAATTATATCAATTCTCTACAATCACTTTTCGAGAGATATTAAGAGGGATTATTTTACAATTCCTTCTATGAGGCTAGAATTACTTTAGCACCAAACCAGGCAAAGACATCACCAGAAAAGAAAACTAGAGATCAGTATCTTTCTTTCACAGAGACACAAAAATCTTCAACAAAATATTAGCAAGTCAGATCCAAAAATATATAAAAAGAATTAAACACCATGACCAAGTGGAATTCATACCAGGTATGGAAGGCTGGTTTAATGTTCAAGAATCTGTTAACATGGGGACACCTGGGTGGGTGTGGTTGAGCATCTGCTTTTGATCAGGTGATGATCCCAGGGTCCTGGGATCTAGGACCACATCATGCTCCCTGTGGTGAGCCTGAGTCTCTATCTGCCTATGTCTCTGTCTCTCTCTGTGTGTCTCTCATGAATAAATAAACAAAATCTTTTAAATTCTTTTATAAAAAGAATCTATTAACATAATCTATCAACAAATCTAAAAAAATCTCATGATCATTTAAGTAAATATAGAAAAATATTTAACAAAATCCAACATCCATGCATACTAAAAACTCTCGGTAAATTAAGACTAGAGAGAAACATTCATAACTTCATAAAGAACATCTAACAAAAATTTACAGCCAACATCATAGTTCATAGTGAGACATTCCAAGCTTTCCCATTAGATAAAGTACAAGACAAAAATGACTTGCTCGATTCTCCTTTTCCACACATACCAGAAATTCTTGCTAATGCAGTAAGGCAAAAACAAACAAACAAAAACACAAAAACCAACCAAACAAAAAAGGTATACATATTGGAAAGGCAGAAATAACACTGTTTTTTCCAGATAACATGATCATCTACACAGAAAATCCAGAAGAACTGACAAAAAAAAAAACTCACCTGGAATTAGTTAGTAATTAGAACAAGATTGCAAGATACACAGGATACAGGGTTAATACACAAAAGTCAAGTGTTTTCCTATATACCAGCAATGAAGCAGAATTTGACATTAAAAACACAGTAGCATTTACATTTTCAACCTCCCAAAATGAAATACTTAGGCTTAAATATAATAGAACATGTACAAAATCTATGTGAGGAAAGCTACACAACTCTGTTAAATGAAATTAAAAACAGCAACAACAACAACAACTAAATAAATAGAGAGCTACTTCATGCTCATTGATATGAAAGCTCAATATTGGCAAGATATCAGGTCTTCCCAACTTGATCTATAGATTCAAGCAATCCCAATTAAAATTCCAGCAAGTTATTTTATGAATATCAACAAACTGATCCTAAAGTATATTGGGGAGGCAAAAAACCCAAAATTACCAACACGATATTGAAGGAAAAACAGAAAGTCAGAGGATTGACAATAACTGACTTTAACACTTACTGTTAAGCTACAGCAATCAAGATGCTGTGGTATTGGGGATACCTGGGTGGCTCAGCAGTTTAGTGCCTGGTTTCAACCCAGGGCGTAATCCTAGAGTCCTGGGATCCAGTCCCACGTCAGGCTCCCCGCATAGAGCCTGCTTTTCCCTCTGTGTTTCTTCTTCTCCCTCTGCCTCTCTCTCGCTCTGTATCTCATGAATAAATAAATAAAATATTTTTAAAAAATAAAAATAAATTTAAAAAAAGATGGTGTGGTATTGGTAAAAGAATATACAAATGGATTAATGGAACAGAACAGAAAGCCCAGAAATAGACTCCAATAAATGTGGCAAACTGATTTTTGTCAAAGGAAGAAAGAGAGTATAATGAATCCAAGATGATCTTTTCCACAAATGGTGCTGGATCAAATGGATAGCCACATGCTAAATAAATAAATAAATAAATAAATAAATAAATAAATAAATCTAGACACAGACCTTACACCCTTCACAAAAATTAGCTCTAAATGGATCACAGACCAAAATGTAAAATGCCAAAAAATCAGAAACAAAAACAAAAAACTTCCTGGAAGCTTCCATATGAGAAATCCTAGATGACCTTGGGTATGTGCAAGACTTTTAAAATATAACATCAAAGACACAATTCCTGAAAGAAAATAATCGATAATCTGTACTTAATTAAAATTAAAAACTTCTGCTCTGCAAAAAGCATTTTCAATAGAATGGGAACACACAGTCACAGACTATGAAAACAAATTTGGAAAAAACACATGATAAACATTTTCAAAATATACAAAGAACTTTAAAATTCAATAATAAGAACACAAGCAACCTGATTTCAAAATGGGCAATGAAACATGAACAGACACTCCAGCAAAAAAAAAGGTGTATGGATGGCTAACAAGCATATGAAATGTTGCTCCACATCATCTGTCATTAGGACATTGCAGATTAAAAGAAGATATCACCACACACCTATTAGAGTAACCAAATTCTGGAACACTGACATCACCAAATTCTGATGAGGATATGAAGCAATAACCCTCTCATTCATTATTGTGTGAATGCAAAATTGTGGAGTCATTATGGAGGAGGAGAACTTGGTTGTTTCTTACAAAAGTAAGGATAACCTTAACGCACTATACAACAATCTGCACTCCTTGGTATTTATCCACAGAAGTTGAAAACTTACAACTGAAAAACAAAACAAAAAAACAAAACAAACATGCACTCAGATGTTTAAAGCAGCTTTACTAATAGTTGCCAAAGCTTGAAAGCAATCAAGATGTCCTTTAGTAGGTAAGTGGGTAGTGTGTTACCACCAGACAATGGAATGTTATTTAGGACTAAAAAATACATATATAATTACATATACCAAAACATGAAAATTTATAGAGGAAATTTGAATGCATATTAGTAATTGAAAGAAGCTAATTTGAAAAGGTTACTATATGATTTCACCTATATGATATTCTAGAAAAGGCAAAACTATGAAATCAGTAAAAAGATAAGTAGTTGCTAGTGGTTGGGGGGTGGAGGGAGGTTTAAATAGAGTGCAAAGGATTTTAGGGCAGTGAAAATATCCTGTATGTAATTCTAATGATGGATACATATTATACATTTTCCAAACTTACAGAATGTACAAAGCCAAGAATGAATCCAAATGTAAACTATGGACTTTGAGTGATTATAATGTGTCAGTGTAAATATTTCAATTGTAATTACTGTAGCACTCTGGTGGGAGATGTTGAGAATTAGAGACTCTATGCCTGTGTGGGAGGAGGGGGTATATAGGAAATTTCTGTAACTTTCACTCAATTTTCTTATAAACAGGAAATTTCTTTTTAACAAATAATGTCTTACTAAAGAAAAATGATCAACAAGGAAACTACAATACATGGTACATATCCTTACAAAATCTGTGATCTAATTATAGAAATATGTTGTAAGCCATGAGAAGTTAAATAACAAATACAAGATGTGATCCATGGTATTTTATGCTTAGTGAGTCAAGAAAGAGCTATGCGTTCAGAACAAGGGACTCTGTGAAAGACGTGCTATTGCCCAGGAAGACTGAGATGTTTGAGATGTGAGACTGAAGCTGATACTTGACGAACACTTTGGTTATAGAGAGAGAAGAATGAGGAACAACAACATTCATAACCTTAAGTTGTGTCCCTGCCCTTCGTGTTCTGAGATTAGTAAAGCAATTTGCTGCTTTTGAAAAGATGCTAGTGGTGCTTTCTCAGAGGACTTGTGTGTCATTGTTCCTTAGGGTGGACAATCTTTATAATATTATAGTACTGTGCTTGAAAGTGAATTTGAAAAACAATTTATTGATTTCATGAGAAAATATCATTCTAAAGGAAACTTGGTATTAAGTAAACCTGTCTATTCCTCCCAAGTTTAAAATGAAAAGGCAGGTCTTTGATTCAATGTAAACATCACAATATTATAGTCTTGGAAATTTAAAAATGTCAAGTGAATAAAGGAGATTTTAAAAATTAAGGGAAAAAAAAGTCAGTAATAGACTCTGGTTTCCTTGAGGATAATACCTGGTTTTACTTATTGATGCTTACATGAAACCTAGCACATACAAAACACTCAAAAATATTTTTCTATTTTGATTTTAAAATAATTCTAATTTAAGTCAAAGTCTCTCATTAAACATTTAAACTTTTGATGATGATCCTTAAATAACTAAGTCACAGCTCTTATACTATATATGTTCCTTATAAAACAAGGCATATATATATATATATATATATATATATATATATATACACATTTAAACTTTAAATGTCTGCTTGTGTGTAGATTCTCAAATGTGGTCAAAGATAATTGTCACATATTATTTATATTTAAGAGGTGGTGATTTATGGGCAGAAGAATTTTGAATGCACTTACTTTTGTGCACATAAATTCATAGACCAGCATATTTTGATTATGGGAATGGTGTTTCATCCCCTTCTGAACTTAATTATCTGAATGATGGATTTTTCTCACAAACATTATTTCACCTCACTATATTTTCAAATGTCTTAAGTTATTTCTTTGAAATAATCAGGAAAATGATATATATATTTTTAAAGTGACAGGTTAGTACACTGCTAACAACTTATTCAATTTTTAAAAAGTTGTTGGAAAGATGTTATTAAAATTCTGAGATTCATTCTGTATTAACAATCATTTACACTGATTTTGACAGCTTTTTAGTAACATGATGTTGATATACAATTAATATAAAACACAATGTTATTTAAAATGTCCTAAGCCTGTTGAGTAACAGACATTTCTCTAAATTGCTCAGTTCTCAATAAAGCACACAGCTGAGCTACAAAGACTGATACGCTTGATTAAATGCTATATTCCATTCATTCATCTACTGATGCAGTCAGGCTTTAGTCTTCTGGTTCCTTTTAATGCCATTTACCACTTGGTGACTTCCACAGTGAGAGTGATGCACCATCTCTAAAATCTCTCACTGACATACTTTACTTTCTGACCACATTATTGCATCCTTTCTGTTCATGTGCTAAAGAATGCCTTTTCTTCATGTTATATATAATTCTACAACATTCTGAGACTGCCAGCCCATGAATCTCACTATTTTCCGTGAATTCCTTCCTTCTTGCTCTCCTCACCACACCTACGTTTCATGATTCATGATAATCATACTCTTGCAAATGCCTTCTGCTCTCTGTTTTCTTCATGCTTGGGCCCATTAACTGAATGAATCTGATAAAAACAAAAGAAATCCAATCCAAAACTAAATAAAAGTGGGGAGGTTGGTTTCACTGTAAATGCATGAACACCTCCTACATTTTAGTCGAGTTTCCTTCCATCTTCTCTCCCATTGCCACCAACTTCTTCCTGAAGTCTTGCTCTATGCTAGTCTTCACCCTTTGCTGTTGATCTCCCTACTATCTAATTTTTGACCGATTTTCACAGTGATCTTTGTAAAGTGTTAATCACTTTCCGCCATTCCCAACTTCAAAGGCTGTAATGGCCTTCAGTAGTAGCCTAAAATCCCTTAGGAAATTTAAAACTTCTTAAAAAAAACATTTTATTTATTTATTCATGAGAGACAGAGACACAGGCAGAGGGAGAAGCAGGCTCTCTGCAGAAGCCTGATGTGGAACTTGATTCCAGACCCCGGGATCACGCCCTAAGTCAAAGGCAGACACTCAACCACTGAGCCACCCAGGTTAGGCGTCCCAGGAAGTTTAAAACTTGAGACTACACAGCCTATTCATCTGCTTCTTAACTCTTGTCTTAGACTGCCTTCCTCTTCAGCGCACTTACTCCACAATGTCCTTTCACTTCTTCAAACAGAGCAAGCTCTTTCTCACCTAATCTCAGGCCTTCTTTCTTTTTACTCCTGCTATTAGGCTGTTGGAAAGCCTCATCTCATTTCCAGGTAGGCCCTCCCTGTTCTCCAAATCTAACATAGATTCAACATTACATTATTACCTCTCAGAGCACCTTGTTCTTTTATCAATCTTCAACATGTATAACTGCATTTTTTTTTTGCATACTCTTCAATTCTTGCAGTAGACTCAGTTCCAGGCAGCAAGAAACATTGTTATACCCTCAATGCATAGCGCTGTACTTTGAACCCAGATGTTGCTCCAGAAGTATCGGTTAAATGGACAGATAAATTAATGAAGCGTTCATTAAATATTCAGCAAATACAGTAACTTGAGAACATTATATTTTAAATGCCAGTACAGAACCAGAGAAAGAATCCATTAGAATTTCTTAAACCACCAATGTATTAACATATTTTTCAGAAAATATTCTGTCAATGTGTGATTTTCTTCTAATACTATGAAGTGTACTTTTACTTTTCCAACACAGATCTAACTGTGCAATCACTGATTTTTGTATTTTTAGTAGCTAGAAGGGAGTGGATACTTCATATAGTTCTAACTCAATTTTATTATACAGAGGTGGAAACAGAATCACAGAATTTAAAGGAATCTCTAAATGCCACACAACTAGTAAATACCAGAAATGCTACCAGAATCTATACATGTATCTTACATCTTCCTTTTAAAAAACTAGTGGAAAATCTCCCAAAAGTTCTTCAGGTTTTACCTAACCACTTATTAGAAGTATGATGGCATAAGGTTTTATTAAGGTCCTGAGTTCTTGGGTTATCTTAGCTCATGTATTATAACAATAACTAAATAATACCTACCAGCGTCATGGAACCCAGTGTGATTTTGCTGTAATCGGTTTCCACTGAGCATGAGACATCTGTAATAGACTAGTCTCCCCTGATCCCCTGGGGATATATTCAAAGTCCCCTGGGTGGATGCCTTAAATTGCAGGTTGTACCCCACCCTATACATAGTATGTTTTTCTCCTATACATGCACACCTACGATAAATTTTATTTTATAGGGATGCCTGGGTGGCTCAGCAATTGAGCATCTGCCTTCGGCTCAGGGTGTGGGTCCGGGATGGAGTCCCACATCAGGCTCCTTGTGGGGAGCCTGCTTCTCCCTCTGCCTATGTCTCTGCCTCTGCCTCTCTCTCTGTCTCTCATGAATAAATAAATAAAATCCTTAAAAAAAAGATTTAAAAATAAAGTTCATTTTATAAATTAGGCACAGTAAGATATTAACAGCAACACTTATTAATAAAATTTGAAAATTATAACAATATACAAACTAGAATGTGACATTATATGGAACAAATACAACAAATATAACAACAAAGTAATTAGGTTATGTGAATGTGGTCTTTCTCAATATATCTGACTACATCATACTTGCCCTTTTTCTCATGATAATGGGGAGGAGATGAAGGGAGGTGACGGACATAGGCATTGTGATGGACATAGTCACATTGTGACTATATGTCAGGAGGAGGATCATCTACTTCTGATGACCAGTTGACCCTATCTGTTAAAAGTAAAATTGTGGATTAGTGCGGGCTACTATATTCAGTTCTCTTCCTTAATGCTCCTCATAGAGTTCTTCCTATATGTTGAGTAACTTGCTTACTAATGTACACACTGACATTTAAGGCCTGCTGAGCCTAATTTAGCTATCACTTTAAACTTAATAAATTATATTTAGTTCTTGATTGAAGGCTGGAGATAAGATCACATCTGTCAATTGAGCTGTTGCCCCAAGACCTCCAGAAAGCAATTTATAGAGGAAATATAAAGGAGATAGGTGGGCAGCTTCCAGGTTGAATCTCTGTCCACCCAGAGTAATCAAATAGGCAGAATTAGTTATAATTTCATTCCTTTCTAAAATGAAATCAAATACATAAAAAATTACATACGTACATATTTTCCCCCTCAGCTTAATACATGTTAATACACTTGGACAGTGAATTTTATTTGGCCTCCTGCCTGATTCACCACACTTCCCCAATTCTCTCCTGTCCTTGTCTCATTGTTTTTTCTTCCTGGGGCACATCTTTTAGTTAACAAAAAAATTGAGACTTCAACAAAATAACCATCAGAGAAATGTTTCCAACAAGGCAGGTTCATTCAATTAAAATAAAGTGAGCTATATTTCATCAGAATAGGTAATGTTCTAGAGTTCTAAGACACAGATAATTGCATCCACAGGTCTTGCTGTTTTTATTTATGGTTTTATTAAATTGTATTGCTTATTATCATGTACAAGTCTATAACCCACGCTCATTCTGCTTTCTTTTTATATTTCTTTGTTCCTAAAGAATAATATGCCTCTACATCTATTTCTAACCTTTCATTCATAGGTTGTTTTATGTTTTTTTTTTTTTTTTCCATTCCTTTAGTTTGCATTGTGAGTCTTTCCACTGTGTGGAACCTTTCTATAGAGATCCCTGAGAGCATTAGCAAGAGCTATTCATAGCTCATCTCTGAATTTTAAAAAGGTACAAACACAGTTCTCACTACAATGAGCTTGGCCCTGTTCATCTACATGCCCATCACATTGCAAATCTCTTGATCTACAAGTGGCATGAATCTCAAAATCTACAAGCTTTGTTACCTTGGGCAAGTCAAACATTTAAACTCCAGTTTCTTTAGGGATAACAACACTGTCCCTACCTAATCCATAAATTATCAGGAAGCTCAAATTACATATTCATTGGAAAGCAATTGTAACAGATAAAGAGATACAATAAAATGAGCTATCTTTAGGTCATTGTTCACTAAATCACAGGCAGAAAGCAGTAATACAGACAGGGGTCCGTCACCAACGATAAACCTCCAAAATGTTTTAGAGGTTGTGCAAAGTCTTCCTTGGCTTCTCTTCTATTCCAGAAAATGGTAGTAATAGAGCTTAGAGATGAAGGTGAACGTTTTACCTCAATTTTTAGCTTATCAACGTAAGTAAAAGATAAAAGTTGGTTTTTAAAGTCAGATTGTTGCAAGCAACGCAAAACTTTAACATGTACATTAAAGACATTATAATTTTCTCAGATTGTTTCATCTATATAGTTTAAACTTTGTACTCTTTTCTAAGTTTTTTTTTTTGCTAAGTTTTTTAAAAAAAATACATCTAGCAATATCTGTTTGAAGGCTGTAATATTTTTAGGGTCACAATAGTCTCATCTGTGTAGAGCCCAGTTACTCAAACCCTGGAACTTACATGTTATCTTATATAAAACATTCTATTAAGTTGGTTAAAAACTTTTTTTATATATAAATGTGTGGTTTTTTTTTTCTTACAAGCTTCAGTTGAAATTAGCAAACACTTCTAGTTTCTTTCAAAAATTTAAATTATGTATATGTGTGTGAAGCTTTCTTTTAAATGTTCAATTTGATTTTTCAACTGTATTGGGTATGGAGGTAAATGTATTTGGGAGAAAAAGCCGTATTGCACTAAGGGATAGCTAATAAAACAGTTTGGCTATCGGCATCATAGAATTCTGACATAATGTCCTAAAATCAATCAACTGAATTCAAAAGATACTCCATCAAAGGTGGTTGGTGAACACTGCAAAGGAGGGATTTGCTGTTCTCATGGGAATCCTTAACATCACTAGCTGTGGGGAAACCTAACACTGTGTGCTTCTAATAGGACAGTTGTTCTCAAACTTGGCTGTACATGAGAGCGTCCCGAGGAGCTTTGAGAAAATAATAACAGCAGCAATAAGGAATGCCCAATCCACACTTCAGACCAATTACATCTATCTCTGGAGGTGGGACTTTTTTTATCCTTGGGAAAGTGGGATGGTTAATTCTCCCAGGTGATGCTAGTATGCAGCCAAGGTTAAGAACCAGTTTAGCCGAATTTGAATTTGATCAGGCCTATTGAGAAAGCTTCCATTTAGAGAAGGGAATTCAGGTGAGAGACAAGAGCTTTTCAAATTTAAATGTGTATAAAAGTCACTTAAGGATCTTGTTAAAATGAGGATTCTAATTGTGGTCTAGGGAATAGCCCAAGATTCTGCATTTATAATAAACTCTCAGGCTCTCAGTGACCTGGAATCCGAACGCCTGATTGGCATCCATAGTTTAATTAGCACTGGGATAGAAGACATGTCAGATGACAATAGGAAGCATCAACAGACAAGGCAAAAATGTGAGATTTGGCAAAAGGAATTTATTTTAATCTTTTTTAGATCCTTATGGGCATATTTTTTTTTACTGTCATTGTGCTGTCAGGTAAACTTTTTTATTATGCTAAAATATCACAAAATTTACCATTTTAACTATTTTAAGTGTACCATTCAGTGGCATTAAGTACATTCACATTTTTGTACTCTCCATTTCTGGAACTTTTTCATCTCAAACTGAAACTCTCTATTCATTAAATAATAATTTCTGATTCCCCCCAACCCACCAGCCTCTGCTAATCACTAGGTTACTGTCTTTATGAATTTCACTAAGTACCTTATATAAATGGAATTGTACAATCTTTTTCCTTTTGTGTCTGGCTTGTATCAGTTAGTATAGCTGTGTTCAAGATTTCTCCATGTTATAGAATGTATCAGAATTTCACCCTTAAGGCTGAGTAATATTCCAGTGTTATGTGTGTACTACATTTGGTTCATCCACTCACTGTTGATAGACATTTGGGTTGTTTTAATCTTCTAGCTGTTGTGAATAATGCTGCTATAAACACTGGTGTATAGTTTATCCCTTTAAAATGAGAAATATTTGATAATCTCTATTAGAAGATTCCAAAGAATGTTAATTTTGTAAGGTATGACCATGGCATTGTAATTATAAAATAAAATGTCCTTATTTTGTTTAGAAATGTGTAGGGCTGAAATAACAAGATATTTGGAATTAACTCCTAAAACACTTCAGCGAAGAATAAATAATAGGGAAGAAGATCTTAAGTGCTGAATGTGGGTATTGGGTACATTGGATTGATATATTTTGTTCTTTTTTGTATATTTTAAAATATTCAAATACAGAACAAAATACATTTGATCCTTATTTTCAGATTCTATATCTGTGAGCTTGCCCACTTCCTAAAATATATTGGTAACACCAAAATCAATGCTTGTGGTGCTTTTGTGGTTATTTGCAAACTTGGACAGAGCATTGAAAAAATTGAGTCCTCCAAAAGCATATTTTCCCAACTAAGGTTAAACAAGGCTACCCTCTGCCTCATGATTGAGCTCTTATACAGTAAACAAATGTCCTTTGTGCAGTCTATTTAGTGTTATGTTTTGTGCATCTTTGTGCTTATTAATGATTCTCCTGTATAAAATGCTGTCCTTCCTCCCAATTGTAGTACTAGCTAGTGCTAGTGCTAGTAGTGCTAGCTAGTGTTCCTAAGCTCAAGAAGGCTGTGCTGTGCCTTATGGAGAAAAAAATGCATATTAGATAATCTTTGTTCCAGTATGGGTTATAGTGCTGTTAATAGTGAATTCAGGGTAGAGAAAATACATTCTATAAGGTGTCTTTAAGCAGAAACCACATAAAACAAGGTTAGGTACTCAGTCTATTGAGGAAACATGTGGTTTGTAGAATCCTAACCCTGTTTTTCCCCTAGGAATAATCATTCAGTATGAGCTGATTCAGTGTTTGCAGTGAATTTTTAGAATATAACTGCTGTGAATAATGAGGATTGACTGTACTTGTTAAGTGCTTATATAATTTCTCCACTCAAAAAATTTCAAACTGAGTAATAAGAATATAATGTAAAACTACACATGATTATTATATAGGTGGCATCACACAAAGGAGTTAAAGGTGACCAGAGGAAAGTCCAAATGGCAGTTGTGTATGAGGGACCCAGACCAGAAACCTGGGAGCAGACATTTATTACTCAATTCCCATCACTCCCCATATATAATCCATCACTATTTCCTTTGGACACCATTTGATAAATAATATGTCTCTACAATCCATCTTTCTTCTATCATCACTTCTGAATGTTTTGAATAACTTCCTAACCATCCTTCCCATCTTCCATATTGCCTTTCCATTGACAAAGGCCATCATCATACATTATTTAAAATGCCACCCTGATTAACAATGACTCCAAAGGACTCTAGCAAGGATTTTTAACCCTGGTCCAAGAATAGTGTTTAGGGATTGGGACTTATGAAATTGTGTATAAAATGTTAAAATGTTGCTAAATGGTGTTCCCTTCCCGAGGAGAAGACATACAGCTTTTTGTCATTTTACAACTAGTCTTAATCACATACCCTTACCAAAAGTTTAAAATCCAAGGTCCTTAACAAAAGCCTAGAAGACCTTTCGTAATCTCATTCCTGTTACCCCTCCAGCCTTGCTTCTCATCATCCCCTATTTATGTTATGGCAGCATTCAGTTGCTCATGGTCCCACCACACCCCATGGCTGGTTTCATTATAATCACATTCACCAGAATGCTTTTTGATCTCAAATTCCTACACTTTACTTGATCAATTCTTCCTTATTCTTTATAAGACCCTTATCTAAAATTTTGAAATGAATTACATGGGTTAAAATAATAAAAAGATCAGTGTATCTGAGCATGGTGGGGGCGGGGGCGTTATAGTGATAGGAAATGATGTCAGAGTATTAAAGAGGTAGTCAAGAATCAGATTATGTGGAGTTTTGTAAACTGGGCTAATAAATTTGGATTTTATTCATAGGTTATGAAAAGCCATTGAAAAGTTATAATAAGGGAATCCAACATTATCCAATTTCTGTGTTTAAAAACATCATTCTGATGTATAGAGTAGACTGTAGGGGGAATAATGGCTGAAGTAAAGAGACTGATTAGGATAATGTATTCTTGGGATTAAGCCCCATTGGTGTGCCTACTCAGGGGGGAGTCTGTTTCTCCCTTTCCCTCTGCCCTTCCTCCCGACTCGTGCTCACCCTCTCTCTCTTTCTCAACTAGATAAATGGAAAAAATCTTAAAAAATAAAAAAAATTCTTAACAAAATCCTTTTGAAATCATAGGCTGTAAGTTTTAATTCCTGACAGTTGAGAGAGGACAGTGACTATCATTTCAAATCTTAAATAAATATGACAGAATTTGTTCTTTTGATCTTACTGCAGTGATATTTTATTTTTTTGGTAAATGTGGAATAAATATTTACCCCAAGTTAAACACTATGCATTATGACTCAAATTCAGTTACTTCACAAGAGAATGTTTTTCTTTACCTTCTTTTCTCTACCTTCTTTTTTTAAAAGATTTTATTTATTTATTCATGAGAGACAGAGAGAGAGAGAGAGGTAGAGGCAGAGACACAGGCAGAGGGAGAAGCAGGCTCCATGCAGGGAGCCTGACGTGGGACTCGATCCCGGGTCTCCAGGATCACACCTTGGGCTGAAGGCGGTGCTAAACCGCTGAGCCACCAGGGCTGCCTCTCTACCTTCTTTTATCTACTCCTTGGATTTAAACTGCTACACTATGTATATGGTGACGATGCTTACATTCGCCCTCTTTTATGTATGAAAGCCAGAATGACATTTCGTTTTGGATGCCTAGTAGAATCTCAGATTTCACATGGTCCACAGGAGCTCCCTCTTACTCCTTGAAGTAATTTCTGTCATTGCCTCCTCCATGTGCCTCTGTTCACTCAAGCTTGCTTCAACTGATTCATTGAAAAACTCTGGCTAGCTTCAGTTTCCAACTGCCAGTGTTGCCTCTCTGTGCCTATGGGTTCTTTCCCCAACATTCAGAAACCCACTCTGAGGCTGAAAGTGCTGTGGAATTAACACCATCTCCAGTGACTGAGAGTGGACAAGCATCTTGGCTCTCTCACTGCTACGGTGAGACAATCTGGAGCTCTCTGTAGAGCTGTTCTCCAGAGTTTTCACACAGCAGTAACCTCAGACACATGGGCAGGCTTCCCTTATTTCACCTCCACACTTGCCTACTTGTGTTCCTTCAACTTCCCAAATACACTGTTGCACTCAAATCCTGGTGTTTGAACAGAGTCCAAACCAAGATCCCCTAAAAACCTACTCTTCTTGGAGTCTTTTCTAGGTCAGTCCATGAAAACTCCAATTCTATCAGCTGCTGAACTAAAAATCTAAGGTTTTACTCTTGCTTCTCTCTGTTTTTTTTTCCACTTCTCACAATAGCTTCATCAGAAAATCTTACAGACTCTATTTCAGAACTACCTAGAATTTGAGCAATCATCTCTATCCTTAGTGACTATGTTCATCTGCTCAGCGAGCCATAACTAAATACCATAGAGTGCCCTCAACAAATATACATTTATTTTCTCCCAGTTGTGGAGGCTGAAAGTCTGAGACCAAGGTGCCAGTAGGTTTGGCTGCTTCAGAGGTTTTTCCCCTTGGCTTAACTCCTGTGTCCTCACATGGCCTCTTTTCTGTGTGAACATCCCTGGTGTCTCTTTGTGTGACCTGATCTCCTTTTCTTATAAGGATACCAGTCACGTTGGATTAGAATCCACTCTAATGGCTTTACTTTAACTTAATTGCCTCTTTAAAGGTCCTATCTGCAAGCAGAATCACATTCTGAAGCACTAGGGGTCAGGGATTCAACATACGAATTTCCGAGAGATTCAGTTCAGTCCATAAGAGTGAACCTACACTTACTGACCCCAGTTTGGTCAAAGCCATTATCTTTTTCTGCCTGGAAAATCAATAGCCTCCTAACTGTCTGCCCTACTGGCCTTTTCCTTCCTGCGGTCAATTCTCAACACAACAGCCGAAGTTATCTTACGGAAATTCTACTCAAAACCCTTTACTGGCTTCCCAACTGGTGTGGAATAAAATCCTCTGACCAACATAATCTACATTACTCCAATTCCTTTCCTTTCCAGTACCATACTCTATTACTCTCTTTGGCACACTAATCCAACCACACTGATTCCTCATTGATTTTTGAGCAAGCTTGGCTATTCCCACATTACAGCCTCTACATGTCGCTTCCTAGACCCTATGACATCTGCGTGACTATTCCTCTTGTCAGGTCTTTATTCAAAACACACCTCAGGGAGGCTTTCCTGGGCACTGTATCTAAAATAGCAACTGCTCTCTGATGCTTCACATTTGCTGTTTTTCCTTCTCTTTAGCATTTATCATCTTCTAGAATATATATTTTACGTGTTTCTGTGGTTTATTTTCTGTCTCTCTTACTAGAATATAAGCTTTATGAGGGCTAGAATTTCTGTTTTATTCTCTCTTGATACCCCAGCAACTAGAATCATGCCTACAACATAGCAAGTGTTCAAGAAACATTTGTTGAATGAATGAGTGGTTTTCCTCAGCATACCAGTAAAATCGTTATAATACAGTTGACCTAACATTGATTTGTCTGAGTATTACAGAGCCTTCTGTGCATATCTTTGCCATAGTTTTTACAGCAGTTTTTGTCTTCAATACATGATATAGATTATGCCTATTTTGTTATAACCTAATGTCAAAAGTGAATTTCATCCATTGTATTTTGTGTAATACAATAGATGAAAATACAGGCAACTAGGAGATTGAAGGGCAGCACACCCAGGCTGGCAGCTTCAGGAAGATTTCCAGAATGGCATCCCCATTTTGATGTTTAAGGAGAAAACTACTCAGTCATTCAGCAATGACTCCTGATTATGAATGTGCCAATCACTCATTTAAAAGCTGGGGGTAGAAAGAGAATTACTGTCTGGGCTCTTTTCTTCTGCCTGTTTTGAAGTTTTGATTTCCAGTTTTGTGGGGTTGCAAGGAAGCAGCAGGAGCAAGAGGAGGAATTAGAGGCAGAAGAAGATGAGGAGAGTGAGAGGGAGGAGGATCAATCACTACACATTAAGAGAAGTACGCTTCTGAGCAAAACAGGAACACAGAAAATAATAAGTCTCTTAGCAGTTAAGTGAAAAAATTCTGTTCCTGATTGAACAGATAGGAGAGAAGGGAATTCTCCCTGAAATGATGCTTTGAAGCATTCTTGGAAGGGCCAGATTGCATCTTGCCTTTGTTCCAGTTTTGACACAATCAATATCCAGTTCATTATAGGAGTAATAACATAGGGGATCAAACAACCTAAACAAGGCTTCTGCTATTCCTCCCAGATGGAGAATGCATTCAGTATGAAGAATTTTTAAACTGAGGGCAACTCCATATTTACAAATATAGATTTCGTAACACATGGTTTGTCATCCTAGTGAGAAGCCTGAACTTGATTTCTTTCTGGGCACATCTGTTTGTGAGCAGAGAGAGGGACTGATTGGAGGGGGGAGACTTAGGCCTAGGTATGATTATTCCGGCCCCAGTGTTTCCTTGCAGGCAATAATAATTGCTGTTAGCAATATACTTTTCTAAAGTTCAAAGCTATAGCATAAGTAAAATAAATGTTTATAGGTATCAGGCCTTACAGCCAGTGAAATTGAAACAAACATTCTTAAGTTGCTCCTTAGAGATGCACACAATTAATTGAAGACAGATAATTGCATGTGTAATGGCTTCTTGTACACTAAGTACCTGTTTACAAATCAAATTATTCAATTTGGAATCTCAAGTGTGTGCTGTCTATGCTCAATTAACCCCTTATGGCTATGCATAAACACCTAGTTTGCAGAAATGTGCCCTTTAATATTTTTAAGATCATTTAAATTATGACTCAAATTTATACAACAAAGTGTGAAATAAAAATCTGTTATCATTCCCTAAGTAAGGACATGTAACATATCAAATATTGTTCTGAGTCATTTGCTGCTATTGTTTGAGGCTTACATCTTTATTTGTAAAACCTGTATTGAAACAAGTTCTCTATGCTATTAACTCTAATAACTCTAAAAGCCATTAACACATGACTGAAAATCTAAAAAGGCAATTTTCTGAAGACATTTGAGAGGGGCAACCAAGTTGCTCCAAAGTGCTGCCGCTAAAAGCACAAAATAGGTATATTATTCATTTAATCTTACATGCATTTGAATGTTCCTGCACACCATACGTAAAGTACCATGGAACGTGTGCAAAGAGAAAGAGGGCACGTTCCCTGCATTTGACACATATTTAGCTGAATTTGATCCATAACTCTTGAATGCTCCAGGAAGCACAGGCATGGTGCTCTGAGCAAAAACTCCTGCCATCATGTAGGCTTTTACATCAGCTCCACACGTCAGGAAATGAGCAAACAGGACTATTTATTTGCCTTATCACATTTAGCCTGTTTTCCGAGCTATGGAAGTGGACCAATAAAGTACCTTGCTCGGGTAGTAATGTGAAAATAAAATGTTTAGGAAGTTCTAGAAACTCACAGGAAAACAACAACAAAAAATACACTTCACTGCTAAGTTAAGGAAAGAGCATTTTTTTTTCTATTTTGACATGATTTAATTTCTGTCATCTTTACAGATGGGTAAAACTAGAGGAAAAAAAGACTCCTAAGTCAGTAATGAGGCAAAGGCGACTTGGCAGGGCAAGAAGCAGATAA
The DNA here is from genome assembly GCF_003254725.2 of Canis lupus dingo. Lineage (NCBI taxonomy): Eukaryota > Metazoa > Chordata > Mammalia > Carnivora > Canidae > Canis > Canis lupus. The sequence continues at coordinate 23,167,979 of NC_064245.1, read as the reverse complement.
GTTTATGATTCGTAGAGTGAAGTGAAACTGCTTCCTGAATGGTTGTGTGACCATGTGGCCGAATATATGGCTGAGTCCTAGGCTAGTGGCAGACTGTAAAAGTGTGCGTGCGTAAAAATTATACCTATTACTGTGTTAAAGACTAGAGGCTTAGTTTCAAAGCCAAAAAGCCTTTGATATGAAGAATATGGTAAACACAAAGGAAAAAAAAATAACTTGAGCTTTTTCATTGAATTGTAATTTATTTCCTATTAGACTCTCCAACTCTAGGAAAATTTGACATGACTCTTCTCTCCAGGTGAAAACAAAGGAAAACCAACATATAGCATTTGGGATGAAGATAGAACACATACCTACTTTATTTTCAGATTGTCCTTTAAAAAGTTGCTTCTCAATAAGAAAATTTGCTTCTTAGGGGTAGTGAATATAAAATACAGACATATCCCCGGCATTGCTTCCCCCAGGATAGGAAACTTGATGGAAGGTTAATTAATTTCCTGAACATTTCTGTTTTTAGCATTCGCTTTAGTGACTGCTATTGAATGTCTGAATTAGGTAAAGTTTGTGAGTAATCTACATTCATTTCATTCTACTTCTGAAATCTAACTGCATTATATGTGAGGCTCAGGAAAAACAAAGCTTTTGAAAATGATTTTTCTCTTTTGTTTCCTCTCCCTCCCTTGCTCTGCTGCTTCTCTTTTCTTTTTTCTTTTCTTTCCCCTCCCTCCCTCCCTCCCTCCCTCCCTCCCTCCCTCCCTCCCTTTCTTTTCTTTCTTTCTTTCTTTCTTTCTTTCTTTCTTTCTTTCTTTCTTTCTTTCTTTTTCTTTCTTTCTTTCTTTCTTTCTTTCTTTCTTTCTTTCTTTCTTTCTTCTTTCTTTCTTTTCTTTTCTTTCTTTCTTTCTTTCTTTCTTTCTTTCTTTCTCTTTCTTTCTTTTCTTCTTTTTCTTTCTTTCTTCTTCCCTCATTTCAGCCTTTCTTTGTTTTCCCAAATAGGGATAAGCAGTGTTCCCTATTTGTGTTTATATAAAAAAGAAAAAAAATCCTTTAAAAAAGTTATTTTTAAATTACTGGTGGCTTACACTCACAATGATTTGACGACCTATGTTTAATATGTACTATACATTAATTTTAAATGGAAAGGATTCTTTTGTTGTAACAGAACCACAGAAGCACCAAACTCTAGTTGCATATGCACCCATTTTTGTGGCTGGGTAGGAGCCATATATCGAAAAATAACCTTCCATGTGTTGCATGCCTTGCCCTGTTCTTTGGGAATAAGGTTTCCTATGGTCATCGCACATTTCCAGCAGTGATCCAAGGCATTAGGCTTCTGTGGCCCTGGTGCCTCTCAGCCTCTTCTGACTCTGAGAGACAGCCTTTGAATATGCTTTTGTTGTACCATTTTCTCTATGCTCTGCAGTCTGTATTTCATGAATGTCAGCTGAAGTATATTTGTTATATAGTCATCACTAGAAAAGGATATGCCTATAATTCCATTAGATGGGAGAAGATTTGTAGAATACTACAAATATATCAAGTATTCATTACTGGAAAAATGATACCATTATAGTAGCTTTTCAGAATAGTTGTGGCTTTGCTTGTGTCTGAAATAGTGGCAAAAAAAAAAAAAGAGAAAAGAATCTCATTTACTCCATCTGTCTCATTTTGCACGGGTTCCATTCCTTTGTATTATAACTCATTTTTAACTTGTTATTTTTTCATTTTAACTTGTTATTTTTTCTAAGACAAATGTTACTTAGAATGATGGTAATGTAGAGGAAAAGAATGTATTTTAGAAAATTGAGGCATAAAATCAGCAAATAGCTTTCTTAAAAATATTGTGAAAGAGAAAAATGGATGCATGTCGAACACTGATTTTGGCAGAGCCAGCATTTCTTTCAAAATGTGTGTCAGTTTCCCAAGACAGAAAAATGTTACTTGTTGCCAAAGGTATCCCAATAACCTTCTTCTTCTTCTTCTTCTTCTTATTATTAATATTATTAATTTTATTTATTTATTCATGAGAGACACAGAGAGAGAGAGAGAGAGAGCGAGAGCGAGGGAGAGAGAGGCAGAGACACAGGCAGAGGGAGAAGCAGGCTCCATGCAGGGAGCCTGATGTGGGACTTGATCCTGGGACTCCAGGATCACACCCTGGGCCAAAGGCGGGCACCAAACCTCTGAGCCACCCAGGGATCCCCTAATCTTCATATTATTAATAAATAAGAAAATTTGCAGATGTAGCAGGGAGGAATGGCAAATGTCTGAATTTTCTGAAGTAGCATGGCATTACAGAAACTGACTTCTGATTTTTATTTCTTTAAAAAATATATGATATTGGGATATCCTAATCTTTTACATTTTCTGCCAATTCTGCTGAATATATATAGAAACAATGTTTCTCTCACAAATCTGAAGAAAAGAGTATCCAGACATCTAACCTGTAGATGTCAATTTACTAAATGGAATGTATATTTTCCACATTCCCCAAAAATCAAGAAATACAATCTCACATTTCTCATGTTTATCTGCTACTTATCATTATGTATCAGAATTCCTTAGTTCTATGGTTTATTTAGTAACAAGAAAATGATAATCTTCTGTGGTATAATGTAGAAGTAATGTCTCTTTCAAGTATTACCGACACATAGTGGTAGTGCATGAGCGGTGTTTCTACAGCCAGTGATGACTTCCCATGGCCTGAGGTGTTGTGTGCGGCTCTCATAGATTATAACAAACTGAACTAACAGTAAAATCAGCTAGTAATTCTAGTAACCATTGCAAGTAATATTAGATGAATATCTGCCTTATACCATGAACTTGATGTCTTGGTCATTTGATTCTATTTGTTCTCTTTTTAGGGTTTTGGTAACATAAGCTTTTAACATAAACAAGAATTATTAATTGTGAGCATCCCTGTAAATCTTATTGGAGTACAATATTTCAAACCAGTTTAAGTCTACTTATACAGAATATCTCTGGGAGAGTGATGAGGCAGTAGGGGCCAAGCAGAGCATGAGAAGATGGGCAGTAGGTAAAATTCCTGGGTTGTACCAAGTCACATCTAGATGGTTGCACCCATTAAACTACAGCCCTCTGGAGGAGAGTAGGACTTCATTGCCTAATTCACATTTATAAGCCTTTAACACAAAAAGCAATGCATTGCAAGCAGTGAAAGCTAGAGATATATTGACTCAATTGGAGAAATTCTAGTTTTGTAGAAATTCTGGAGAAGGTCCTATTTGAGATTTTCTGGAACTTTAGTTTTAGTAAAGCAGTGTTATTTGCCACCTGCTGTACCAGATCCACAAATATAGTAAGACAATTGTAAGATAAATTTCAAACATGTTAGAAAAAGGACCTTTTTGTTAGTCAATTCTATCAGTATGTCTGTATACTTGCTATATATGAACGATTCTCCACATATTAAATATACAACAAAATCTATCTAGTATTAAAATTATAGGAATGAACGGTCAAACTGCATCAACAGGAACTACAACTTAATCTCTGGCAGTGCGTGATGGATTATCATTATAAACATCAATTATCCTATTATAATTCAAGCAAGCCAAGAACACTGATTGAACTCTCATTATCGGACAGATAGCATGTAAAGATTTATCTTATTGGAACTAAATAGATGGTCAGTCATTTACATTTATTCTTAGGTCTCTAGAGTGAAACAAATATAATATTCAGAGAAATATTTAAATCTTTGCTGTTTATATGTACTAATATTTATTGCCTTTATCTAAAATGTCTTAAGTTTTAATTTTTATGCTTGCATTTTTTTTTCTTATAAGAGAAATCTCTTAGAGATTTTTAACATGGGGAAGACTTTATATTCAGATATGGGGCAGCCCCTGGGACTCCGCAGTTTAGTGCCGCCTTCAGCCAGGGCATGATCCTGGAGACCCAGGATCAGTCCCACATTGGGCTCTCTGCAGGGAGCCTACTTCTCCCTCTGCCTGTGTCTCTGCCTTTCTCTCTCTCTCTCTGTCTCTCATGAATAAATAAATAAAATCTTAAAAAAAATCAGATATGAACTGCATGCTTTCAAATAGATAAGAGTCTCATTACCTAACTTTCTTCAATGGTTTTAATTTTCCCAAACTGATTATGAGAATAAAAGCATTATTCATCAATCAGTGGGTTAGGTAATGATGCAGTTTTTCTATTTTTATTTTATGTTGTTGAATCATATGATTTACAGAACAATGTTGAAGATTTTCAGGAGAGATATATGTTCTGTGCTTCATCAAGAGAAATTCAACAAAGTGAAGTCATGAAGATGGAAATATTTTGAGCAAATAAATAGCATTTTATCCCCTGACTTAACCTAATTGATTTATAATGATCACACTCTTTTGTATTAGTTACTTACGCTATATCATTCTTATCATGTTCTGCTAATATAAAAATGCTACCATTTTAAAATATCATTTCCTCCAAAGAAGATATATATTCAGTATGCAATATTTGGAAAATAAAAATTCTATAATGTGTCAATTTTCAAATAAGAATAATCTTTTCTTTTTCAATTCCAGAGAAAATGTGAGGGCCAATTGTAATGTAAAATGTTTCTGTGAGTCATGAAAAAACCTCATAACCTTGAACGATAACAGGGAATAAATACAATTAATATGAATATCTTTAAGGTACGACTATCTTCAAGGTATGACTATCTTCATCACCAACCATTTTTATCAAAAGAGACAGTGGCAACAGAACAAGTACATAAAAAAATATGAGATGGTTTCCAAGAAATACTCTTCAAATATATTAGAAATAAAGGGATAGGATTAAAGTGTTAACTGTAGTCATTAACTAGAAGGAAAAAAATAGTAACATTATAAGAATAGCTGTTTGGCTAATATATACTCTCCAGAATATCTGAGATGGATCAGAGAAAAGCACAGAGTCAAGAAATCTGGGTCCATAGATTTTATAGAGAGTACAAAGAAACATCTGAAATCTGCATGTGTGTACTCATGGGTTCATTATTTAATTTCCTCTTTGGGTTTTCACAATTTTTCACTTACAGCTACATTTTAATTAACTCTTTCTTATCCTTGAAAAATAAACATCACTTTTAAAGGAAAAAAATGAATTCATGATGTAGACATAAAGTATTTTAATTACTTTGGTATTTAAAATCATAGAACTGTAAACCCAGATAGAAGTCCCTTATGCTTATAGCTCTGGCAAAATTGTAAAGCCAAATAATTTTACAAATTAAATATAAACTATAAAAACAATAACATTCAAATTAACGGTATCAATTCTGTTTGACTAATAACATTGTCTTGTCAAAGCTAAATTGTCTTTCATGATGTGAATAGTAGCTTCTTAGACTTAGGCTCTTCTAACTGTCATAAAATTTTCAATTTCAAAGTATAGTAAGATTTTTATGTGCAGAACAGTGACACCATTTACTGTTCTCTTAGTATGAATTGTGTTATTGTGTCAGTCTGTTTTTTTCCCCCATTAGCTTGTGACAAAATAGTACTATTGCCAACTCAATCATACAATAAACACAAATGTACCCACTCAAATACAGTGGTATTTGGTTTTAGGTATCTAGATGATCCAATATACACTTAAATTTTTTTTAGAGTTCTATTGCTGAGTCCTGAGGGATCTCCTAGGATATGTTTGGAAAGTCTCAGAAAGCCACAGAACTCAGTATAGTAATATTAAATCAATTATAAACACAATGCAGGAAAAAAATATTAAAACTACCACCCATCAGAATAAATAGATATCAGTAGACAATGCAACAAAAAAAAGAAGTATAAAAGCAGAATGGAAAATTCTCTAAACATAATGTCAGAATATCAAAATGAGAATTTAAAAAAAATGTATAAAAATACAACCAAACTGAATTTATAAAAATTAAACTGATGGAGTAGCAGTTACAATGCAGTACCTTTTTATTTTTTCTCCCTTGTAGAAAGATAAAAAGAGTTCATTTGAAAAATGATGCTGAAAAGAAGGTGGAGTCAAATTGAAGGTGGCTTGAGGTTAGAATAGAATGCAGAACTACCAGTGCTCAGAATGTCCTACCAAATTCTAGTCCATACAGAACCCAAAACAAACTTAAGTGGGAAGAAAATGTCAAATGTGTTCAAAAATCCTTTTCTGGAGATTCAGTTTTGTTTGGCAGCCAGGTCTTTGTCCTTTGATGTAAATTGACTTCCACCTAAATTTGAAATGATTTTCAAATTTATTATTTATTTATTTTCTTATTTTTAGCATCATGAAGCAGAATGTTTTCCTCATTTTTTGTCAACAGAAATTGAGTTGCTTTTCTGGAGAGAAGGAAGGGCCTAAACTGTCTATCTTCCTGCAGAGACATTTGCTGAGACATTTGACCGCAAAATGAATAAAACTTTCAATGATGTTCCACAAAAGGGTTATCTCTGTACTACCCCAGACTGGTGTTTTTCTTTTTTGGCCATTGAAATGCTAATTCAGTTGTAGTTTAATACAGAATTTTTTGTAGTAATGTCAGCATTACTTTATTTCAACCAGATTCTTTTAAAAGTGATTTTTCCCTAAATTACAACTTAAAGAAAATTCAATTTTCTAACATCTCACAGGACAAACAGCATCCCAAATCACATTATAATTTGGTAAAACATAAGGTCATAATCACAACTTCTAAGATATGTACCTAAGATTTGCTAAATGTGCAAGGTTTTAAAAACAGATTCTTTACATGTGCCAGTATATTTCCCACCTGTGATAATAAACATAACAGTAATAACAAATCTAGCTATTATATGTTTCCTCCTTATGTGTTTGTTTATTTTCTATAATCTATGCCCTCTCTACTGTCCTGATTTCTAATAATACACCATAAGCTCTTGCTATTCTGCTCTATAGCATGTTAACTAAATCCTCTTGCTACATTAGATTATTGGAGAAGCCAAAAAGCATTGAAAAGCTAAACATTCGCCCAAATCTAACCATCCAAATTGATACCAATGATATTGGTAACATTTTTGGGTGGGCACCTGGGTGGCTCAGTGGTTGAACATCTGCCTTCAGCTCAGGTCATGATCCTGGGGTCCTGGGATTGAGTCCCACATTGGGCTCCCTGCAGGGAGCCTGCTTCTTTCTCAGCCTGTGTCTCCGCCTCTCTCTCCCCATGTTTCTTATGAATAAATAAATAAAATCTTTTAAAAAAACCTTTTTTTTGTTTTCAGATTTTCTATTTCCTAAAAATATATGCATATTTGTAAGAAATTCTGTTGGATCACCCCAAATGTCCCCTAGAGCCTCAGTGAAATATGTTCATGAAATCTTGAAAGCATTCAAGAGGCTCTGCCTAAGAACTCTTTCCCCTAGGGAGCAGTCCTTGGCCAATGATGATAAAAATTAAAAGATGACAAGCTTAGCTTCTTTGAAATTCAGGTGGGGTGACTCTAAGTTATTGCGGTGGCCCACTCCTATGAGACCTAGGACTCTCCTAAAGAACATCTAAGGCTAGAGAACTTGCAATGAGCCTGCCAAAGCTCATTGAGTCTCTTCGTCAATTCCTGCCCAATCCTCTTTCCTTACCCTCTTCTTTTCAGAGACCTGCACTGTGATCTGAAGACTCCTTGACTCCTCTTCTTCTATTATCTCACAGGTTTTTCCCCAATAAATATCCTTTATATATAATCCTATCTTGACTACTTTTAAAGAATTTTAAACAAGCAGAGGTAGAGTGCCCAGAGTAGTAGAGAAAACAAGAGTTAAGTTTAGGGACTGGCCAACTGATCATTCAATGGGCAAAGATGCCACTGGCAAGATGAGGAAAACACCGACAGTAAGCTACAACCACATCTCTAGGGACAAGGGCACTTTGGACTCCAGGTGAAAAAGGGAGTAATCAACCCTTATTAGCAGAAGATGGTGGAGCTGCTTTTATGCAACTGTAGCACGTAGAAAAACTTAAAGAACCTGGCCAACTGTGGTGGTGTGTGTTATAAGTGTTGTCCTCAAGTACTGTCTTCCAAGTTTCCCCTCAAGAAAAAAGGGTTATACCAATGGTACTGAAGCTATGCTTTGAAGCAACATTGAAAATTACAAGTATGCAGTGCAATGGGTGGACAGTAGAAAACGCTCTGTTCTGACCTTATTCTGCAAGGATCATAGTTGACTGACAGTTATAACTACCACCTTTCTGAACCAATACTGCATTTGCATTGCACTCACACTTCCCCAGGGCTGCTCTCCGTGAATGACCAAGCATGGTGGATTACGAATGTCAGCCTTTTTCGCTCAGTTAGGATGACTTTGATGAGTACCCCCAATTGGCCTGGTAGAAACTTTTAGAACTGCATTGTTGTTCTGGACTCTTCCTATCAAATCCTTTTTCTACTCCCCTCTCCTTTCACAGGTGTTATACTTGCATTGTATTCTACATGCTGTCTCCATGCCTACTCTTTCTTCTCCTTTTTAATCCTTCACAGGAATTTCTCCAATTTATTGCTCATCTAATCTCAACTTGGTATCTGCTTCTCAGAGTTCTCACACTAACACAGGCATGTTCCACACCATTGTCTAGAGGTTTACAGGAGGAACTGAACCCGGTTGTACACATTAATTGTTAACTTGCACATTAGCATATCCTATTTTGAATACTTTCCATTCCATGTTTCATTTTCCTATTCCTGTACCAGTCCATATTGAGATTAAATTAATGTGTTTTTTTTAAAGATTTTATTTATTTATTCATGAGAGACACACAGAGAGATAGGCAGAGATATAACAGAGGGAGAAGTGGGCTTCCTCCAGGGAGCCCAATGCAGAACTCCATCCCTGGACCTGGGATCACCTCCTGAGCCAAAGGCAAGGCTCAACCACTGAGCCACCCAGGCATCCTGAATGTGGTAGTTTTAAAATAATTCACCCAGGTTTTGATACCTCTTCGGGAGGCAGAACTAATCCCTCACCCCTTGAGTGTGAGCTGGAATTAATAACTGAAGTCCAAAAAAAAAAAAAAAAGAAAGTAACAGAAGTGATGGTATGTTCAGGTAACAGCCAGTTAGGAACTAAGGCCTCCTTCCAATAGCTATGTGAGCCCTGATGGAAGCAGAGCCCCTCAGTTAAGGCATCAGATGATGGGCTGGCAGTTTGATTGCAAACTCAGGACAGATCCTGAATCACTACTGCCCAATTAAGCCATTTCTGTATTCCCAACTCTCAGACACTATGTGAGATATGTTTGCTTTGAGATACTATGTTTTTAGGTAATTTATCACAAAGAGTTAAGTAACACACCCTTAACTTTACCACATATACTTAATTTTTTTCCTCAGGATCAGCTTCTGTAGGAATATAAACACACACACTGTAACACACATATATCTACATAATGTAGGTAATATCCTCAGCAGATGTAGATTTCTTATATATATGATTCATTTAGTAACAAGTTTATATTTTACTACTAAAATTCTGAAAATTTTGCAAAAATCTCTATGTATAGTATCATGTCACTATATTATTTTACTGCCTCAATATATTCAAGCATTCTGTGAGAAATTGAAGATATTTTTCATTTACATGTGTCTGTTTACTTATTTAAAAAATGAACAAAATAATTCTAGTTGAAACCACTGATTAAAAATGTAAAGCATTTAAATCACTGTCTCATTTTGTGACATAATTCATAATTATGTTCATCTTACAACTATAACTAGAACAAAGGACAGATGGTAAAGGTTTAAAATGATGTGTTTATTAAAATCATGTAGGCTGCCAAATAATTTCTCACCATCACAAGTTGTCCATTCATTAGCTACTCCACTGAAACAAGGTTGATAAAATTTGAAGGTGGATAGATATAGAATGATAAGTAGCTCTAGTGTCTAAATATAAAGTGCACATCTATTATCTAAGGGAAAGCAAACAATGCCATGAACAATTGCTACTTATAGTTTGTTTTGTCTTCCTTAAATATGATTAAACTTTCAAAGAATTCCCAGACTATTTGCTAGTTTTCTGTAACAAGTGAATTAATAATGTAGATAATATTGTGGGTGTATGTAGGTTTATCATATTAAGTATGTCTTGTCTACTTGAAAGGATCTATTTTAAATAATCTTAAGCACACAAAAAAGTCTTATCATGAGATTATCAGAGCTGCTCTTGGAAACTAAGGAGAGGAATTTACTAGACACTGAAGACAAGGACTCCACTGCCATAAATTTAGTTATTTCTTGATTCATTTTCTCCAAATACAGGTGGGTTTGCTCTAATTTCTGGTCTATAATATTCCCAAACAACCATGAAACAAAAATAACAATAACAACTATCATTTATTGGGTGTGTAGAGTTCCAGGTACTCTCTCTATATTTTACCCTATGTAATATTCACAAGATTCCCAAGAAGTAAGGACTTTTATTACCAGCAATTTATATATGTGAAAACAGACACCAATGTGGTCACACACCTATTATGTGATAAAGAATCAAACTGAGTCAGTCTGATTCAAGAGCCTCCATTATATTGTTGCTTTCACACTGAAGTCCAGAATCCCTGAGAGAACCAGGGATTTTCTGAGTACCAGGTTCAAATTTGTATAGAATGTATTCCTTTCCTCAGCATGGATCATATGTCTACACCTAATTCACTCAGATGTGGCCCGAGGATTGGACCACATTGTGCTGGGATTTCCTCTTGAGACAATGAGGATAATGAAATCAGCGGAGGCCCTTTCTAGAAATAATAATGGTGTGTGGTGAGGTACTATATTTATATATTTATATATATATATAAAATAAATGAAAAAATATGAACCAATATGAATTGTTTGCTAGCTTTGGATGAATAAATAATGATAATTTTTATGGTTTTCAATGGAAATTAGTACACAAAAAGCACATAAGTGATTGAAGAAATGTGACTTCTTACCCAAGAAGTATGACAATGGATTCAGTTCAGAAGAAGCCTAATTTTTTAAATGAACACTTTAAAAGCAGGAGATATTCTTTGCTATAGCTCAATTTTCAAGTACATTTTAGAGTTCCTGTGCATTAAACATCCTTGAGAGTTATATTTGATGCTGGATAGAGTGCCTATAAGAAGATTGAAAGTAAATTTATGGCTTGGGTAAAAAAGTGCAGGAGGATTATAGTAAGAGGTGAGTAAAGTGTGTTATTCTTTATTTATCCACCTATATAAATGCCTATCCTCAATGAGACTTTGTAAAGTGGTGAGAGTTTTATTCCAATAAAGTCATGCATCTCTCATCATTTTCCAGGTATCCAAGAGCATGTGTGTGTGTGTGCGTGTGCATGTGTTGTGGGTGTGTGGGTGTGTGTGTATACAATTGTTAGTCCAGTTTAGGATTCTATTTTGGCCACAAATAGAGAAAAATTGGTGATCAGAAAAGTTGGATATTATATCAGAAATTGAAAATTGTTCCAGGTTATTCTTTCTTTCTTTGATACTTTTATTGATGGCTTTTTTTTTTTTTTGGTCCCCCTGACCATGGCTATGCTTGTCCATTATGTAATGAAAAATAAAAAGAATGTAGACAGAGTCCACATATTAAGTAGAAATTTAATTAATCTGGTAGAGGGCATTGCTTTTGGAAGTAAAAGGAGAAGAATCCTAACAATTTAAACATATTAGAGGAAGCTCAAAATTGAAAAAGGAGAATAAACCCAATTGTTCAAAATAAAGGGAGTTGAATTTAAGAAAATTAACAGGATTTTTAAAAAAAGGTTCTTTCTTTTCCTCCATGTTTTCAGTTTGTTCTGGTAATCATATTCAAAAAGTGTATAACAGGGACTCCTGGGTGGCTCAATGGTTGAGCATCTGCCTTTGGCTCAGGATGTGATCCCAGAGTTCTGGGATCGAGTCCCACATTGGACTCCCTGCATGGAGCCTGCTTCTCCCTCCGCCTATGTCTCTGCCTCTCTCTCTCTCTCTCTCTCTCTCTCTCTGTGTATGTCTCATGAATAAATAAATAAAATCCTTTTTTTAAAAAGTGTATAACATAGAACTAGTATTCAAAATCCAATTCTGTGTGACCCTCAATACATTTATTTACCATAAAAACAGGACATTACTCAGATTCTAAATATGACCCAAGAAAACAAATTTTTAAGTGTTAAAGTGTACATCATATATAGTACTTGCTTTGAAGTCTGGTTGAGTCAGTTTTAAGCTATAGGTGTGTGGAGATTAGAACTTGATCTCCTTAGGGTTTCCTCAGATATTTATGAAATTTCATCCATGGTAACGCTGCTTTTTTTTCCCTGTGAGTCCTCTATTGATTTTCATCCTTCCATTGCAAATATTTCACATTCAAGTTCTAGTCTTCAGATTCATATCTTGTTTCTTTTTATCCTAACTGCATTTAAAATTATCTATTGGTGTATAACAAATTATACCAAATTAAGCAGCTTAAAACCACACACATTTAAGATCTCACACTTCCCATGGATCTGAAATCAGGCATGACCTCTTTGATTCAGGATCTCAGAGGCTGTGATCAAGATTTTTTTCTAGGGCTGCATTTATCCCAATGTTCAAATGGATCAGTCCTCTTTCAAGATCACTCAGTGTCCGTTGGCAGGATTTTATTCTTCACAGGCTGTTGACTAAAATTCTCAGCTTTTTGGCTGTTAGCCAGAGGTCAACCTCAGTTCTTAGCTAGTGGTCCTCCCCATCACAGCAAAGATGTGAGAAGAGTGAAAAAATACCAGAAATATTAGAGTCAAAGTCTTCTATAACTGAATTTTAGGCGAAATTATATCACTTTTGACATTTCTATGTATGAGAAACAAATGATGAGATCTAGCATACACTCAAGGGAGGGGATTCCACAAAGGTGTAAATATCAGAGGGTAAGGATCATTGAGATTTATTATAGAAGGCTACCCTAATGTACCTACTCAGCACCAGCATCAACCTGGCAACATCATGATTACTTGGGAGATTTTTGCTTTCATTTTTTATAGTAAAGTACTTTTAGACTTAGAGAGATGTTGCTAAGAATAAAATCCCTATGAATAAATTTATACAAGGAGATTAAAGACCTATATCTTGGAAACCATAAGATATGGATGAAAGAAATTGAAGACAACACAAATAAATGGAAAAACAGTTAGAGCTCATAGACTGGAAGAATTAACGTTATTAAAATGTCCATAATATCCAAAGCAATACACAGATTCAATACAATCTCTCTCAAAATTCCAATGGCAGCTTTCATAGTAATAGGACAATCCTAAGACTTGTATGGAAACACAAAATACCCTGAACAGCCAAAGAAAACTTGACAAAGAACAAAGCTATAGGCATTGTACTTATTAACTGCAAACTATATTACAATCTTATAGTAATCAAAAGCATATGGCATTGGTATAAAAACAGGAGTATATAACAGAATAGAGTGCTCAGGAGTAAAACCATGCTTAAATGGTCAACTCATTTATGACAAAACAACCAAAAAAATACAATGATGAAAGAATAACCCTTTTAGGAAATAGTGTTCAGAAAACTAGAGGGCCAAATCCAAAATAGTGAAACTGGACTCATGTCTTACACCATATACAAAAGTCAGCTCAAAATGGATTAAAGATTTGAATGCAAGACCTGAAACCCTAAAACTCTTAGAAGAAAACATGAACAATAAGCTCCTTGACAATGATCTTGGAATTTTTTTTAATTTCATTTGACACAGAAGGTCACAAAAGCAAAAATAAATAAGTGAAACTATATCAAGTTATCAAAAAAAAAAAAGCCTTTTGTGTGACAAAGGAAACCATTAGCAAGTGATAAGCCAATGCAGTAAAGGGGGGAAAATGCTTGCAAATAATATATCTGATATGGGGGTAATATTTAAAATACATAAAGAACTCAACTCAAAAGCAAAAAAGAAATCAATTAAAAAAGGACAGAAGAACTTAATAGACATTTTTCTAGACAGACAAATGGGCAAGAGGTATAAGAAAAGATGCTCAGTATCACTAATTATGAAGAAAATGCAAATCAAAACCACAATCAGATGTTATCTGGCACTAGTTAGAATCACCATTATTAAAAAGATAAGAAATAACAAATCCTTGGTGAGATTGGAAAAAAAAAAAAAAACAAACCCTTTGCATTGCAGGTGGGAATATAAATTGATGCAGCCACTGTGCAAAGCAGTATGGAGTTTCCTCAAAAAACTGAAAATAGGATGGCTACATGATCTAGCAATTCTACTTCTAGGTATTATCTCAAAGAAGTGTAATTACTATCTTCAAGAGATATTTGTACTACCATGTACATTGCAATTCATTGGCAATAGCCAAGAAATGGAAATAATCTCAGTGTCCATTTGTGGGATGAATGGGTAAAGAACATGTGGTGTTTACATAAAATGGAGTATTATTCAGCCATAAAAAGGAAGGAGATCTTCCCATTCTGTAACATAATGGGTGGACTTTATAGGGGCACCATGCTTAGTGAAAAGTCAGACAGAGAAAGACAAAATTATATGATATCACTTTTATGTGGAATCTTTACAAAACAAACTGGAATCCATAGATACAGAGAACAGGCTGATGGTTGTCAGAAACAGGGGATGGAGAGATGGGAAACGTAGGTGAAGTTGGCCAAATGGTACAAGTTTTCACTTACAAGATTAATAAGTCCTGAGAATATAATATATAGCATGGTAATCACAGTTAACAATACTGTACTGTATAAAGTTGCAATGAAAACACATCTTAAAAGTTCTTACACACTCATGCAAAACATTTGTAATTATATTTGGGGATGGATATTAACTGAAGGTATTGTGATAATAATTTGGAATATATACATTTATCTAATCATTATGTTGTAGCCTAAAATTAATACAATGTTATATGTCAATTATATCTCAGCTAAAAATATTAAAATGAAAAAGAATTGACAAAATATTTCAGCATTTATATTCTTCACACTTTAACTTTCAGAACTTATATAACTATAATACAATTAATATTAAGTAAACTAGAGACATTACTCAAATATCACTAATTTCTCAACTAATATCCTTTTTCTGTCCCTGGATCTTATAGAAGACTGTGCATTGTATTCAATTTTATTTCTCCCCTTACAAAAAGTGAAGCTCTTCTGAGCCACTCAAATACTTTAAAAGTGTAGAAAAATTAATTTCATGTAATAAATAACCAAAAGAAAAGTTTCCGATTTCATACAGAATCAATGGTAAGAGAACAAAGAGAACAATATTCCAATCAACAATGAAAGTCCCCTGAATAATCCACTCATCTTATCATCTGCTTACAGAAGAGATGAAAACAATAACCTACTATTGAAAAATTATCATAAATTAATTTATTTTTAAAGGTTTTACTTATTTATTCATGAGAGATGCAGAAGGAGAAGCAGAGACATAGGCAGACTCCTCCCAGGGAGCCCGATGTGGGACTTGATCCTGGATCCTGGGATCATACCTTAAGCTGAAGGCAGATGCTCAACTGCTGAGCCACCCAGGTTTCCTTCAAAAACTAATTTAAGTAAAACAGATGCTAAGAGGAAGGTAGATGGAAATGGAGTTGGCGGACCCAAGGTTCACTTTGTTCCATAAATATAATAAATAACTACCAAATCATCTTAAATATCCCAGAAATTGATCTTAAACTGGCAGAGCTCCACAAATAAAGGTAGAGAAAAGGTCACATGGAAGGTAGGAAGTATAGAGATGAAGCTTGGGAGAGAAACAAATCACAGCCACCGTGGTGCAGAGGGAGCTGTGGTTGTAGAGAAGGGTGACAGACTAACGCATGGGGAGTGCCTGGGGAAAAACAAATCCCCACAGTATTTGGCTTTGAAAATGAGAGGGGCTGACTTTTGTGAACTCTTGCAACCAGTGGGGCAAAGCCTGAAGTTTTAAATGTTAGTAGGAGCATAGCTCAGATAGAGCCTAGAGGTCACTGGGACTGCTTTTGCAGATAACTTGGGGCAAACAACCCAGGGATATACAGTGATCTGAAGAGTGCCTGGGGCATAGAGTGGAGAGGTGAGTTGCTCATCTGGGAGTATGTTCCAGAGAAGTGTTCATAGAAAAACCCCTCCAGGAACAAAAGAAATAGCAGGTGCTATTCCCCTGCCCCTCAGCATAATCATAAGGCCTTCTGTGGGCAACAGTGGAGTGTCAACACTCATTACCTAACTTGCTTACACCAAGCCCTGATCTCTGGGACCCTGAAGAACTGCCCTTCCCAGTCATGCATGCCTCAGTCCCAGTGCTGTGGGCCCCCTCTTCCAGAAGACCAGTCCAAATCCCTGCCAATACCGTGTTTCCTGACTCAAGAGTTTTGGGAAGCCTTGGTGCCAGTGGCAGCAGTGGCAACTGGTCTCGTTTCATAAGCAGATCAGAGCAAACCAGGTTAAAATGTGCCACATTCAGATCAGGGGCCAATCACTGCCCACAATAGGCGAAAAGAACATCTGAGGATGACTGGCCTCAAGGATAAAGCATCCATAACACAATAGCAGAGTGCACACGACACATAATGGAGACACTTCTGGAAGCAAATTCTAGAAACATTGTGAATGCTACACAGCAGGGTGCTCAGGACCTCTTTTTTATAAAGCCATTACCTTCAAGAACAGAAGATGTAGCTCACTTTCTTAAGAGAGACTTAGACAAAATGAGAAGACAGAGGAATTTGTCCCAAATGAAAGAGGAAAAAGGACATGGCCAGAAATGTAAGCATTACTGAAGGAGAATTTAAAGCAATGATCATAAAGATACTAACTGTACTTGAGAAGAGAGCAGAGAACATCAGTAAGACCATTAACACAGAGATAAAGGAATAACTTAGCAGAGGTAAAGGGATCAGTAAATGAAATAAGAAACACACTTAATGGGGTTACATTAGACTCGAAGAAGCAGAAAAACAAATTAATGACCTAGAAGATAGATTTATAGAAAGTAATCAAGCTGAGCAAAATAGAGAAAAAAATGTATTATACAAAATGCAAATACACTTAGAGAATTCAGTGACTCCTTCAAATATAATAGCATTTGTATTATGGGAGTCCCAAAAGAAGAGAAAAGAGAGCAGAGAATTTATTTGAAGAAATAACTTCTCTGAAAACTTCCCTAATCTAGGGAAGAAAACAGATATCCAGATCCAGATATCCAGATCACCCTCCAGGAGTCAGAGAATGCCCATCAAAATCAACAAAAGCAGGTCCACACTAAGACATATTAATTAAATTAATTAAAATGCAAAAATATAGTGATAAAAAAGAATAAAAATAGCAAGACAAAAGCAGTTACAAAGGAAACCTAATAAAACTATAAATGAATTTCTCAGCAGAAATTTTTCTAACTAAAAAGGGGTAGCATGATATAAAGTGCTAAATGGGAAAAATGTGAAGCCAAGAATACTCTATCTAGCAAGGCTATCCTTCAGAATAGAAGGAGAGATAAAAAGTTTCCCAAACAAAAATGAAAGGAATTCATAAACACTAAACCCACCCTGCAAGAAATATTAAAGGTGATTCTAAGTGAAAAGCAAAGACAAAAAGTGACAATATAGAGGTAGGAAACAAAAAGCAATAAAAATGAATGTTTCTGTAAAAATAAGTCAAGGAACACACAAAATAAAACAATGTAAAATACGACACCATATTCCTTAAAACTTGGGGAGGAAAAGAGTAAAGAATCGGTTCAAATTTAAATGGCCATCAACTTAATATAGACTACTACATGCAGAAGATATTATATACGAATCTAATGGAAACCGTAAATCAAAAACCACTAATAAATATGCAAAGAATAAAGAGAAAGAAATCCAATTATATCACTAGGGAAAACCAGCAAACCATGAAAAAGAGAAAGACAAGAAAGGATCAGAGAAAAATCTCCAGAAACAAACACAAAACAAGTAATAGAATGAAAACAAATAGATATCTATCAATAATTACTTTGAATGTAAATGGACTAAAGGCTCCCATCAAAAGACACAGGTTGGCAGGATAGACTAAAAACAAACAAGGAAAACCAAGACCCATTTATATACTACCTAGATCATCTTAGATCTAAAGACATCTATAGATTGAAATTGAGGGAACAGAGAAAACTCTATCATGCAAACAGATGTCTAAAGAAAGTGAGAGTAGCTATATTTATATTGGTCAAACTTGATTTTAAAACAAAGACTGTAACATGTGACAAATAAGGACACTATATATTAATAAAGGTGACAATTCAACAAGAAGATATAACAATTGTAAATATTTATGCACCCAACATGGAAGCACCCAAATACATAGAACAGTTAATAATAAACACAAAGGAACTAACCAATAACAATAATAGTAGGGGACTTTAACACCCCACTTACATCAATGGACAGATAACCAAACAGAAAATCAACCAGGAAATAAGGGCTTTGGATGACACATTGAATCAGATAGATTTAACATATACTTTCAGAAAATTCCATCCTAAAGCAACAGAATACACATTCTTTTCAAGTGCACATGGGATATTATCCAGATAGATCACATATATACTGCAAAATACGTCTCAAGAAATTAAAAAAGATTGATGTTACAACATGCATCTTTTCTGACCACAACACTATTGAAACTAGAAGTCAATCACAAGAAAAAATCCGGAAAGACCACAAATACATAGAGGTTATATTACATGCTACTAAACAATGAATGGGTCAATCAGGAAATCAAAGAAGAAATAAAAATGTAGATGGACACATATGAAAATGTAATCACAATAGTTCAATACTTTTGAGAAGCAGCTAACGTGGTTCTAAGAGGGAAGTTTATAGCAATACAGGTCTCTCTCAAGAAGCAAGAAAAAATCTCAAACAACCTAACCTGACACCTAAAGAACTAGAAAAATAACAATACACAAAACCTAAAACCAGCACCACGAAGGAAATAATAAAGATTAGAGCAAAAATAAATGATATAAAATAAAAAAAAATAAAAGAGCAGATCAAGGAAACCAGGAACTAGTTTTTTAAAAAGGTATCAATAAAATTGCTAAACATTTAGCCAGACTTGCCAAAAAAAGAGATAGAGAGAAAAGACCTTAATAAAATCACAAATGAGAGAGGAGTAATAGCAACCACCACAGAAATACAAACAATTATAAGGGAACAGTATGAAAAAAAAAAATTATGCCAACAAAGTGGACAAACCTAAAAGAAATGGAAAAATGCCTACAAACTTTTCAACTACTGAAACACATAGAAATAGAGAGCTTTAACAGACTGATAATCAGCAAAGAAATTACATCAGTAATAAAAAATCTCCCAAAAACAAAAGTCAATGGAACAGATGGCTTCACAGGCGAATTCCACCTATTATTGAAAGAAGAATTGGTACCTAATCTTTTCAAACTTTTCCAAAAAATAGAAAAGGAAAGAAAACTTCCAAGTTCACTCTGAGTCCAGAATTACCCTGATACCAAAACCAAATAAAGACACTACAAAAAAGGCCATCTTTGATGAATGTAGATGGAATAATCTTCAACAAAGTAGTAGCAAACTGAATCCGATGATACATTTTAAAAAATCACCCACCATAAACAAGCGTGATTTATTCTGGGGTTGTAAGAGTGGTCCAATATTCACAAATCAATCAATGTGATACATCACACCAATAAGAGAAAGGATAAGAGCCATATGATCATTTCAATAGATGCAGAAAAAGGCATGTGACATGGCCACGATAGCCAAACTGTGGAAGGAGCCTCGGTGTCCAACGAAAGATGAATGGATAAAGAAGATGTGGTTTATGTATACAATGGAATATTACTCAGCTATTAGAAATGACAAATACCCACCATTTGCTTCAACGTGGATGGAACTGGAGGGTATTATGCTGAGTGAAGTAAGTCAGTCGGAGAAGGACAAACATTATATGTTCTCATTCATTTGGGGAATATAAATAATAGTGAAAGGGAAAACAAGGGAAGGGAGAAGAAATGTGTGGGAAATATCAGAAAGGGAGACAGAACGTAAAGACTGCTAACTCTGGGAAACGAACTAGGGGTGTTGGAAGGGGAGGAGGGCGGGGGGTGGGAGTGAATGGGTGACGGGCACTGGGTGTTATTCTGTATGTTAGTAAATTGAACACCAATAAAAAATAAATAAAACTGTAAAAAAAAAAAAAAAGGCATGTGACAAAGTATAGCATCTACTCAGGATAAAAACCTTCAATAAATTAAGTTTAGAGGGCACATATGTCAACATAATTAAGGCAATATATGAAAAACCCACAGCTAACAGCATCCTTACTGGGGAAAACTGAGAGTCTTTCCCCTAAATTCAAGAATAAGACAAGGATGTCCACTCTCACCATGTTTATTCAACACAGTACTTGAAGGCCCAGCCACAACAATCAGACAAGAAGTAAAAGGCATTCAAATTGGCAAGGGAGAAATAAAATATACACTATTTGCAGATGACATGATACAATATATAGAAAACCAGAAAGACTCCACCAAAAAAATGGCTGTAATTGATAAATTCATCAAAGTGGCAGGATAAAAAAATCAATCTGCAAAAATCCTTTGCATTTCTACATAAAAAATAATGAAGCAGCAGAAAGAAATTAAGGGAAAAACATCCCATTTAAATTGCACCAAAATAGGGACGCCTCGGTGCTCAGTGGTTAAGCATCTGCCTTTGGCACAGGGCGTGATCCTGGAGTCCCAGGATCAAGTTCTACATCGGGTTCCCTGCATGGAGCCTGCTTCTCCCCCTGCCTATGTTATAGGCCTCTCTCCGTGTGTCTCTCATGAATAAATAAATAAAATCTATAAGTAAACAAATAAATTGGCCTCTCTCCGTGTGTCTCTCATGAATAAATAAATAAAATCTTTAAGTAAACAAATAAATTGCACCAAAATAATAAGATACCTAGGAATAAAGATAACTAAAGGGTCAAAGACCTATACTTTGAAAACTATAAAACACTGATGTAAGAAGGTGAAGAAGACACAAAGAAATGGAAAGATATTCCATGCTAATGAATTAGAACAAATATTCTTAAAATGTCTATACTACTCAAAGCAATCTACACATTTAAAACAATCCCTATCCAAATAACAATAGCATTTTTCCCAGAATAAGAACAAACAATCCTAAAATTTTTATGAAATCACAAAAGGCCCTGAATAACCAAGACAATCCTGAAAAAGGAAAGCAAAGCTGGAGGAATTCCAATTCTAGACTTTAAGTTTTATTATAAAACTGTAGTGATCAAAATGGTATGGTACTGGCAGAAAAATAAATACACAGATTCATGGAACAGAATAGAAAACCCAGAAATGAACTCACAACTATAGGATCAATTAATCTTCAACAAAGCAGGAAAGAATAACCAGTGAGAAAGAAGACAGTCTCTTAAAACTGGACAGTGATATGCAAAAGAATGAAACTGGACCACTTTCTTACACCATACACAAAAATAAATTCAAAATGGATGAAAGACCTAAATGTGAGACAGGAAACCATAAAAATCCTATACTAGAACCCAGGCAGTAATTTTCTTTTTAATTTATTTTTTATTGGTGTTCAATTTACTAACATACAGAATAACCCCCAGTGCCCGTCACCCATTCACTCCCACCCCCCGCCCTCCTCCCCTTCTACCACCCCTAGTTCGTTTCCCAGAGTTAGCAGTCTTTACGTTCTGTCTCCCTTTCTGATATTTCCCACACATTTCTTCCCCCTTCCCTTATATTCCCTTTCACTATTATTTATATTCCCCAAATGAATGAGAACATATAATGTTTGTCCTTCTCCGACTGACTTACTTCACTCAGCATAATACCCTCCAGTTCCATCCACGTTGAAGCAAATGGTGGGTATTTGTCATTTCTAATAGCTGAGTAATATTCCATTGTATACATAAACCACATCTTTATCCATTCATCTTTCGTTGGACACCGAGGCTCCTTCCACAGTTTGGCTATAGTGGCCATTGCTGCTAGAAACATCGGGGTGCAGGTGTCCCGGCATTTCATTGCATTTGTATCTTTGGGGTAAATCCCCAACAGTGCAATTGCTGGGTCGTAGGGCAGGTCTATTTTTAACTGTTTGAGGAACCTCCACACAGTTTTCCAGAGTGGCTGCACCAGTTCACATTCCCACCAACAGTGTAAGAGGGTTCCCTTTTCTCCGCATCCTCTCCAACATTTGTTGTTTCCTGCCTTGTTAATTTTCCCCATTCTCACTGGTGTGAGGTGGTATCTCATTGTGGTTTTGATTTGTATTTCCCTGATGGCAAGTGATGCAGAGCATTTTCTCATGTGCATGTTGGCCATGTCTATGTCTTCCTCTGTGAGATTTCTGTTCATGTCTTTTGCCCATTTCATGATTGGATTGTTTGTTTCTTTGGTGTTGAGTTTGATAAGTTCTTTATAGATCTTGGAAACTAGCCCTTTATCTGATATGTCATTTGCAAATATCTTCTCCCATTCTGTAGGTTGTCTTTGAGTTTTGTTGACTGTATCCTTTGCTGTGCAAAAGCTTCTTATCTTGATGAAGTCCCAATAGTTCATTTTTGCTTTTGTTTCTTTTGCCTTCGTGGATGTATCTTGCAAGAAGTTACTATGGCCGAGTTCAAAAAGGGTGTTGCCTGTGTTCTTCTCTAGGATTTTGATGGAATCTTGTCTCACATTTAGATCTTTCATCCATTTTGAGTTTATCTTTGTGTATGGTGAAAGAGAGTGGTCTAGTTTCATTCTTCTGCATGTGGATGTCCAATTTTCCCAGCACCATTTATTAAAAAGACTGTCTTTCTTCCAATGGATAGTCTTTCCTCCTTTATCGAATATTAGTTGCCCATAAAGTTCAGGGTCCACTTCTGGGTTCTCTATTCTGTTCCACTGATATATATGTCTGTTTTTGTGCCAGTACCACACTGTCTTGATGACCACAGCTTTGTAGTACAACCTGAAATCTGGCATTGTGATGCCCCCAGATATGGTTTTCTTTTTTAAAATTCCCCTGGCTATTCGGGGTCTTTTCTGATTCCACACAAATCTTAAAATAATTTGTTCTAACTCTCTGAAGAAAGTCCATGGTATTTTGATAGGGATTGCATTAAACGTGTATATTGCCCTGGGTAACATTGACATTTTCACAATATTAATTCTGCCAATCCATGAGCATGGAATATTTTTCCATCTCTTTGTGTCTTCCTCAATTTCTTTCAGAATTGTTCTATAGTTTTGAGGGTATAGATCCTTTACATCTTTGGTTAGGTTTATTCCTAGGTATCTTATGCTTTTGGGTACAATTGTAAATGGGATTGACTCCTTAATTTCTCTTTCTTCAGTCTCATTGTTAGTGTATAGAAATGCCACTGACTTCTGGGCATTGATTTTGTATCCTGCCACGCTACCGAATTGCTGTATGAGTTCTAGCAATCTTGGGGTGGAGACTTTTGGGTTTTCTATGTAGAGTATCATGTCATCGGCGAAGAGGGAGAGTTTGACTTCTTCTTTGCCAATTTGAATGCCTTTAATGTCTTTTTGTTGTCTGATTGCTGAGGCTAGGACTTCCAGTACTATGTTGAACAGCAGTGGTGAGAGTGGACATCCCTGTCTTGTTCCTGATCTTAGGGGAAAGGCTCCCAGTGCTTCCCCATTGAGAATGATATTTGCTGTGGGCTTTTCATAGATGGCTTTTAAGATGTCGAGGAATGTTCCCTCTATCCCTACACTCTGAAGAGTTTTGATCAGGAATGGATGCTGTATTTTGTCAAATGCTTTCTCTGCATCCAATGAGAGGATCATATGGTTCTTGGTTTTTCTCTTGCTGATATGATGAATCACATTGATTGTTTTACGGGTGTTGAACCAGCCTTGTGTCCCAGGGATAAATCCTACTTGGTCATGGTGAATAATTTTTTTAATGTACTGTTGGATCCTATTGGCCAGTATCTTGTTGAGAATTTTTGCATCCATGTTCATCAGGGATATTGGTCTGTAATTCTCCTTTTTGGTGGGGTCTTTGTCTGGTTTTGGAATTAAGGTGATGCTGGCCTCATAGAACGAATTTGGAAGTACTCCATCTCTTTCTATCTTTCCAAACAGCTTTAGGAGAATAGGTATGGTTTCTTCTTTAAACGTTTGATAAAATTCCCCTGGGAAGCCATCTGGCCCTGGACTCTTGTGTTGGGAGGTTTTTGATGACTGCTTCAATTTCCTCCCTGGTTATTGGCCTGTTCAGGTTTTCTATTTCTTCCTGTTCCAGTTTTGGTAGTTTGTGGCTTTCCAGGAATGCGTCCATTTCTTCTAGATTGCCTAATTTATTGGCGTATAGCTGTTCATAATATGTTTTTAAAATCGTTTGTATTTCCTTGGTGTTGGTAGTGATCTCTCCTTTCTCATTCATGATTTTATTAATTTGAGTCTTCTCTCTCTTCTTTTTAATAAGGCTGGCTAATGGTTTATCTATCTTATTAATTCTTTCAAAGAACCAACTCCTGGTTTTGTTGATCTGTTCCACAGTTCTTCTGGTCTCGATTTCATTGAGTTCTGCTCGAATCTTTATTAACTCCCTTCTTCTCTTGGGTGTAGGATCTATTTGCTGTTTTTTCTCTAGCTCCTTTATGTGTAAGGTTAGCTTCTGTATTTGAGTTCTTTCCAGTTTTTGAATGGATGCTTGTATTACGATGTATTTCCCCCTTAGGACTGCTTTTGCAGCATCCCAAAGATTTTGAACGGTTGTATCTTCATTCTCATTAGTTTCCATGAATCTTTTTAATTCTTCCTTAATTTCCTGGTTGACCCTTTTATCTTTTAGCAGGATGGTCCTTAACCTCCACGTGTTTGAGGTCCTTCCAAACTTCTTGTTGTGATTTAGTTCTAATTTCAAGGCATTATGGTCTGAGAATATGCAGGGGACAATCCCAATCTTTTGGTATTGGTTCAGACCCGATTTGTGACCCAATATGTGGTCTATTCTGGAGAAAGTTCCATGTGCGCTTGAGAAGAATGTGTATTCAGTTGAGTTTGGATGTAAAGTTCTGTAGATATCTGTGAAATCCATCTGGTCCAGTGTATCATTTAAAGATCTCGTTTCTTTGGAGATGTTGTGCTTAGAAGACCTATCGAGTATAGAAAGAGCTAGATTGAAGCCACCAAGTATAAGTGTATTATTATCTAAGTATTTCTTCACTTTGGTTAATAATTGATTTATATATTTGGCAGCTCCCACATTCGGGGCATATATATTGAGGATTGTTAAGTCCTCTTGTTGGATAGATCCTTTAAGTATGATATAGTGTCCCTCTTCATCTCTCACTACAGTCTTTGGGGTAAATTTTAGTTTATCTGATATAAGGATGGCTACCCCTGCTTTCTTTTGAGGACCATTTGAATGGTAAATGGTTCTCCAACCTTTTATTTTCAGGCTGTAGGTGTCCTTCTGTCTAAAATGAGTCTCTTGTAGACAGCAAATAGATGGGTCCTGCTTTTTTATCCAGTCTGAAACCCTGCGCCTTTTGATGGGGTCATTAAGCCCGTTCACATTCAGAGTTACTATTGAGAGATATGAGTTTAGTGTCATCATGATATCTATTCAGTCCTTGTTTTTGTGGACTGTTCCACTGAACTTCTTCTTAAAGGGGAATTTTAAGAGTCCCCCTTAAAATTTCTTGCAGAGCTGGTTTGGAGGTCACATATTCTTTTAGTTGCTGCCTGTCTTGGAAGCTCTTTATCTCTCCTTCCATTTTGAATGAGAGCCTTGCTGGATAAAGTATTCTTGGTTGCATGTTCTTCTCCTTTAGGACCCTGAATATATCCTGCCAGCCCTTTCTGGCCTGCCAGGTCTCTGTGGAGAGGTCTGCTGTTACCCTAATACTCCTCCCCATAAAAGTCAGGGATTTCTTGTCTCTTGCTGCTTTAAGGATCTTCTCTTTATCTTTGGAATTTGCAAGCTTCACTATTAAATGTCGAGGTGTTGAACGGTTTTTATTGATTTTAGGGGGGGATCTCTCTATTTCCAGGCAGTAATTTTCTGACAGCAACTTTTTTCTAGGTAGTTCCACTGAGTCAAGGGAAACAAAAGCAGGGATGGACTATCGGGACTTCCTCAAAATAAAACATTCGGCAGACCAAAGAAAACAAGCAAGGAACCTAAAAGGCAACCTATGGAATGGGAAAAGATATTTGCAAATGACATACCTGATAAAGGCTAGAATCCAAAATATATAAAGAACTTATAAAATTCAACACCCAAACCCAAATAATCCAATGAAAAAATGGGCAGAGGACATTAATAAACATTTCTCCGAAGAAAATATACAGATGGCCAACAGACAAATGAAAAGATGCTCAAAATCACTCATCATCAGGGAAATGTGAACCAAAACTAAAGAAGATACCACCTTATACCTGTCAGAATGGCTAAAATCAACAACACAAAAAAACAGCAGGTTCCAGAGAGGCTGTGTAGTAAAAAGAACTCTCTTGCACTGTTGGTGGGAATTCAAACTGGTGAGCCACTGTGGAAACCAGTATGGAGGTTCCTCAAGAAATTAAAAATAGAACTACCCTACAATCCAGAAATCACACTACTGGATATTTACTCAATGATTACAATAATACTAATTCAAAGGGATACATGCACCCCTATGCTTAAAGCAGCATTATTCATAGTAGCCAAAATATGAAAGCAGCCCAAGTTCCTTGATTAAATTGCAATTAAGAAGAGGTGGTATGTGTATGTTTGCTTGTTTATATGCAATGGAATATTATTCAGTCATTAAAAGAATGAAATTTTGCCATTTACAACAGTATGAATGGAGCTAGAGACTATAATGTTAAGTGAAACAAGTCAGAGAGACAACATATAATTTCATTCATTTGTGGAATTTAAGAAACAAAACAAATGAGCAAAAGGGACAAAAACAGGGTGATTAAAATAAAAACTTTAAAAAGTGATAGATGCTCTGAAAGAACAGTCCAATTCAGTAATCAAGAGGTTAAAAGCAAACATTTGATAAAAGGAAATGGTCAAAATAAATTCGTTTCATAAATTAAAACTAAATTAGAAGAAACAGTAAATAAATGGATCTTACTGAAAGACTGAAGGCATGAAAATTTTAAAAAAGCATAATGATATAAAAAATTAAATATAGAAGATAAGGATTTTATAAATACTATATATATCTGCAGACTATATATAGTATATATGTGTATGTGTGTGCATATATATATATATATATATATAGAGAGAGAGAGAGAGGGAGAGAGAGAGAAGGAGGGACAGAGATTGATTTTGAACACCAACACTCCAGCAATGAAACATAACAAAAGTAACTAGAACTCCAGAAACACATCCAGACATAAAAGAGAACTTGAGACTACGAACTAAGAGGGCATTACTAAATCAACTGAGAATATGGCATGACAAGTCAAACTGTGAGATTTCGGAAAAAAAGGAAGAAATCCTTAGGCCATTTATGTAAAGAGTATGTCCTTTATAAAAGAACTCCAGATTGTTCTATTTTTAGCAGCAGCACTTTATACTAGAAGTTACTAAAATAACATTTATGATAATTAATGAAAGAAAATGTGAGCCATCTATTTTTTATCTAGTCAAAAGGAACTTTTGATGAGTAAGCTTCAGATAAGCTAAATAGAACATGCAAAGCTATTCCCATATTTAGTTCTTGAAGAACCTACAAACTTAAGTTAAAAAATGAGGCTACATGGACCTAAAAGGCAATGGTGAGCATTAAATTTATTTTTACCTGTTTACTTAAGAGTAAATTATTGTTAGCAATACTGTATACTCTGCCAATGTGCATAATCTGAATTTGTTAGAACTGGAAGAAGAAAGGGGGGGGGGGGAGTATAGGTATTAACTGGAATAAAAAGGCTATTACTTTAACTAAAATCCTGGAGATACAAAGGAGAGAAACAAAATATGATATAAATGACCACATATAGTGGATCTCTGGGTGGCTCAGTGGTTTGACACCTGCCTTTGACCCAGGGCGTGACCCTGGCGTCCCGGAATCGAGTTCTGCGTCTGGCTCCCTGCATGGAGCCTGCTTCTCCCTCTGCCTGTGTCTCTGCATCTCCTCTCTCTCTCTCTCTCTCATAAATAAATAAAATCTTTAAAAAAATGACCACATATAACAATGTGAGTTGGCTTAACTCAGCTATGGAAGAAAAATTTTAAAAAAGAAACTCTGATTGATGGTTTTTAACAAAGCTAATTCAACATTCTGCTATTCATAGGAGTCTCACTTAAAGATATAGCGAAGGGTTAAAAATTCAAGAGATGGAACAAGATACAAGAGAAATGCAAAGAGAAAGACAAAATTGGTATCTGATTAAACAGAAATCAGACAAAAAGTATTAAAAGAAACAGGATACATTATAATACTAACTACTCCATTTACAATAGAAATAGATTTATATCCAATAGCATACTAGCAACTTTCTTAAAATAGAAAGAGTAGCTATGCAAGGAGAAACAGGACTCCATGGACGTGATCCATTCTCCCAGCCCAAGTTTGAGCAAGTGAACAGTAAGCTCCTAGAAGGCCTAAAATAGAATCAATAAAGTAAATTTATAGATATATAACTAATCCTGAATATAAACAATCATCTTTTTTATTTTAAGTTTTTAAATTTTAATTCCAGTGTAGTTAAAGTTATATTAGTTTCAAGTGTACAGCATAGTGATTCAACAATTCTATGTACTACTCAGTCCTTGTCATTATGAGTCTAATTTTCATCCCCTTCCCTGTTTTACTCATTCCCCCATCCAACCTCCCTCTAGTAAACATCAGTTTGTTCTCTGTAGCTAAGGGTCTGTTTCGTGATTAGTTTTTTTAGCTTGGTCAGTCACTTTGTTTCTTCAGTTCGACATGGATGAAATCATATGGTATTTGTCTTCCTCTAATTTATTTCACTCAGCATTATATCCTCCAGCTCCATAATGTTCTAATATAGCGTATTTTTAAGTGCACATGCACACTCATGAAAATGGACCATATTTTAGGATATAACAGCTATGTATTTTGTCATTCTAGCTAAGCTGGAGCTGCAGTTCCCTCCCCTGGATGGTTCTGAGTTAGAGTTGGCCACAAGCACGCTATCATGGGACATGGAATGTGGAACTAAAGCAGCAGCCATGTTTCACTCAGAAGGATGCTGTTGTTCAAGTACCTCGTCTGGAATGTGCTGGGTTACTTCGTGGTCATGAAGTAGCAGCTGGTTCACTGACTGTTCCAATTCACAATGGTTGTGCGGCCTTCTTCCATTTTGCTAATTCTTGGACCAGCTTGGGTACTGGTCTTTGGGAAAATGTATTACCATTTCTGCAGTTCACCTGCGTTATCAAATTTCAAGGCCTGGCAGCAGTGAGAGACAGATGCAAGTTCTAGAGAGAGACCAATGTGGGTTTCACTTCATCCTTGTGAATCTGGGTTCGTATCTATTCTCCTGTACTTCAATTCCATCTTTCATTCCAGACCCCAGTTCCACCACTGGACTTAGGGACCCAGAAGACTGCCTAATCAGGTACCATGATTATTTAAATTCTAATCACCTCTTACATCATTCCTAGCGGTTCTAGATCAGACTTAACTTTTAAAGTAACCTTAAGAACATTTCCCATTCTGGGGCACCTGGGTAGCTCAGTTATTAAGCATCTCCTTTGGTTCAGGTATTGATCCTGGGTCCTGGGATTGAGTCTTGCATCAGGCTCCCCGCATGGAGCCTGCTTCACTCTGTGCCTATGTCTCTGCCCCACTCTGTGTCTCCCATGAATAAATACTCTTTAAAAAAAAAAAAAAGAATATTTCCCATTCCAGAGATGCTTCCAGATTCTTGTTACTGGATTCTATCCCCTCTCTTCCTGAAATTGGAAGAGTCTTTAGAATTGCCTCAACTAATCAAGTAGGTGGGTACTGACTATTAGACTTCTGAGATTAGGTAAGAGAAAGTGCTAGAGCTTCTTCTGACTCTCAGGATGGTTGACCTTGAAATCCAGATAGGATACTGTGGGAAAGCCCAGACCACCAAGTATGACCCATTTGAAAATAAGTGAGACCCCCATCCCTCAGTTTAAGCTGAATTTTTAAGGAACCTCCTATACCAACTTTGCAACTATGTTTGTCAATCATCTTGAAGGTAGATCTTTTGCTTCCCAGTTAAGCAACCCCAGCTAATGCTGAATTGATCAGAGATGACCTTGCCCCACTGAGCCCTGCCAAAATTTCAGATTTCATGAGAAAAATGATTATAGTTGTTTTTTAAAAAACATTTTATTTATTAGAGAGAGAGAGAGAGAGAGAAGGAGAGACATAGGCAGAGGGAGAAGCAGGCTCCATGCAGGGAGCCCGATGTGGGACTTGATCTCAGGACTCTGGGATCACACATTGAGCCAAAGGCAGATGCTTAACCACTGAGTCACCCAGGCATCCTGATTATAGTTGTTTTAAGCCACTATATTTTAGAATTGTTAGCTATACAACAATAGAGACCTAGAACAGTCACTTGATACTGATTTAGTGCTTCAGCTTATAATTTTCTTTCATCTGTTTTAAGCTATAGCTAAATAATCATATAAGCACAATAAGTATTAAATCTTTCTGCCCCTCTCCAAAAGATACATTGGTAGAACAAAACTAAAATGCTCAATAGCAAAATATGCTGTGGTTTGGGGGCAGGGCATATTAATCATTTTGTACCTTCCATCCTGCCCGCCCTCCCCCACTCTCTCATTATTACTGTATCCTCCCCCCACCACTCTCTCATTATTACTGTATCCTCTTTGTCTTTGATTTGTTTGTTTAGATTTTATTTATTTATTCATGAGAGACTCACAGGGAGAAGCAGAGACACAGGCAGAGGGAGAAGCAGGCTACCTGATCGGGAGCCCGATGTGGAACTCGATCCCAAGATCCCAGGATCATGGCCTGAGCCAAAGGCAGATGCTCAATCACTCAGCCAGCCAGGTGCCCCTACCATGTCCTCTTTGTAAACCCAGGAGGCTAAGAGGGATCTGATCATCTGAGCTCTTCCTCTCTGGAGTCAGCATACAGGAAATGAGAGCCAACACCTGATCCTTCTAATAGATATAGTGGCAGTTTCTTAAGTAGACAAACTGGAGTTGTAAATATTTTCATCGCACCCAATTATTAGTCCAAGGGGTTTCCATCATGTCTCTTAGTAACAGCTTTATAGGACTTAGAAACCCTTTTGTGAGAACTAAAGACTTAGCAACTGATACCAAGATTTCTACTCAGAAGACACAGGGAAAAAGATAAGGAAATATTTCTTAGTTTATATGTTGATTATTTTTTAGAGGATATGGAAGCTATAATGCTAAATATACAAATGTTGCAGTGGTCACTATCATTGTTTTATAAAGCTATTACCATCCTTTTTTTGCAGGTAGGACTTAATATAAGCTATGAAAATAAAGAAATATGTGTAATACAGCCACATAAAATTTATTTCCAGTAAAACTTGGGACATTGCCATCATTAATTGTTCAATTAAATCATCTCAGTTTTGAAGGTGGCAAGCAGAAGGATTGGAAACTTTCTGAGTTTTACTCTTACCACAATTTATTTTTCACTGTCCATTTGAACTTCCCTAAAACAAGTCCCTACTATCATACTAGCATTTTTAATCTTAAACAGTATCAAATTAATAACGTTGTTTTCTAGACCAAGAAATATTAATTATACTATTTTCATTCACTTATGAGTCACTAGAATGATTTAGCTTTTCCAAAATAGGTTTGGGACTCACAGAAATCTTGCTGGGAGAATTAGAAGGTTAGTCAATGCTTTATTCATCTCCTCTCACAAGACTTTAATTTATTTAAAATATTTTCTCCTTATTTTTTTTTCCACATAGTAAGGCATTAGGATTTCTGAGAAGTCTTTCTGCTCAAATCCTAAAACTTTGTTCCCTCAGTACAGCACTGAGTTGACTCACTGTTAATTCAAAGCAGGTCCTGGGCATGTTGCCTTGAGTCGAAGGTTGTGGTTGGAAATCATACCATGGATATTTTCTAAATGGTTTCACTGTATATTATATAACACAGAATTTCTGTAAAGGCTGAGGCCAAGAGACAAAAGTCACAGTGACTCCTGACTCTACTGCCCCTTTGTCTCTCTATTTATACATGATAGAAAATTATTTTAAAATTATAGGCTATTCTTCTGAATGATAATGATTCATAATTTTCTCCCCCTACAGAAGGAATAGAAGTATGTGTATTCAGTTGAGTTTGGATGTAAAGTTCTGTAGATATCTGTGAAATCAATTACTGGAGGATTTTTTTGTACCAGACTCATGTTAGGTGATAGAAGAAAAATGGAAAGTAATAAATAGGCCAGGGATGCACTCTTGAGAAATTAACAGCTAAATGAGGGAGAAGGGCACATACCATGATCCACTGTGAAATGTGTTCAAATAAAGAACAGAACATGCTCCTATAGAAGAAAGGAACAAGTATGGATTAAGTAGAAGAAAATTTAGGGAGAGCTCCCAGAAGAGGAGAGGAGTAATTCCTTTTTAAGAGAAAAACCACTGCAATATAAAAACATATAAAGTATATTTTCTAAGGTAGGTGGCTCCAGTTAGGTTACAGTATATGGATACATAACTATTAGACAAACAGACCTTACATCCACTTGGACTTTGAGTTCAACGATTTACTTGATTTGTGTCTTATGCATTAAATTTTCAACAACCTGTTAAAAAAATGGGTCTTTAGGGTTTATTTATTTCAACAGCTTCACAGGCCTCTTTATTTTTCTACTGTTCAGTTCTGTGGTTCCCTGTACCTCAAACTTAACTAAGTTTTATTTTCTCTACTTACGCAGCTACACCATGTATCTTTAATTGACATATTTTATAGGTGCAAGAATAAATCAGTTGTTATGTTCCCCTTCCCAACTTCTAGAGGTACTGTTTACCACGATGAATACAGCATTATCTTGTCAACAACTCCCACGTCTGCACTGTTTGGAAAAAGAATATAATGGAAAGTGAACCTAACCTCAATGTCAGTAAATCAGGATAA
Source organism: Canis lupus dingo (assembly GCF_003254725.2). NCBI lineage: Eukaryota > Metazoa > Chordata > Mammalia > Carnivora > Canidae > Canis > Canis lupus. The sequence continues at coordinate 23,134,916 of NC_064245.1, read as the reverse complement.
AGAATTGAGAAAACATCTCTTAAAGGGATGAAACATTAATATTATGACACAGATTAGAAATTAAACTGAAACAAAAAAGGGATTTGGGTTATAAATTTCACTAAAGAACAATTTAACTAATGGTTTGCAGAAGGTAAGTTGACCAAAGTTCATCAATAAGTAATAGCACATTACTGTGGATAAGTTTTCCCAACAGTCCCCTGAATTTTTATTCAGAATTTCTATTCACTGTGTTTTTACTCACTAAAAAATCCAAACAGTAGAAATGTATTTTAGGTTTGGGATCTAAGGTAAAATAGTGGCACAACTGATTTGACATATTCACATGATTGACTTTGTCAGAAATGTATTTGGAAACTTACCAGACCAATTGCCTCATTGTCATTTGCAATAATCCAGATGACAGATCTGTCAGTGAAATATTTTTCCCAGCATGTGGCAGCATCATCAGCTGCTCCGATGTGGACTATTTTTACTGTAGAAAATTGAAATGTTTATATTTCTTTTTATATAAAGAAGGTAAGCTGTGTGATCATAAAATGCATTTCCAGTAATCAAGAATTTTGAGGTTATGAGAAAAGACAATGGAATACAAGATTCTAATATGAGGAAAGAAGGGGGAAAGTCAGAGCTGGATCTAGTTATACAAATGAGCAAGGTATGTGTGGATAATATCATATGCAAGGTATAGTGAAAGAACACTGGGTCTCCATTTTCAAAGAATTGGTCTAATAAATTTCAATTACTGATTGCAATCAATTTTTCCCACATTTTGGGCTTAATAATCCAAATCACGTAAACATTTACAATTTCACTTTTATATTTGAAAACAGCTTTAAACAACCTTTATCATCTTCATGAATTTCTTGGCATCTCACTTTTCTATATAGTTACTACTTTGCTTGTCCAACTTTTCATGACCCAGAGAAGGTAACTGACTTCCTCAAGATTGTGTGGGAAAGAAGATATACATATGGATGGTAATAACCAGATGAAAAGATGGTCCACGTCATAGGTCATTATGGTATTGTTAATTAAAACAGCAAATGAGACACCACTACACATATATGAATGGCTAAAATTTAAAACACCAAAAATACAAAACGTTGGTCAGGTCATTTTTTTTCCAGGTAATTTTTCCATGTCCTCTATCATATATAGAATAGGTTTTTTATACCTAAAAAGATTCTCAATTTCTGCTAACTTGAAAATGTGACATGTTTAATCTATGGCTTTGATTCCCTCTACCTCCCTTCTGCATACTTTAATTCCTATAAAAACTAAGTTCATTCTAGATATCACTGGATCCACTCCTACTATGGATGTTTAGTTACTTAGAGTAGGTAAGATGTAATCAATGTAAATTGAGTTAATCTCAAATGTTCCTTGAAACATTCGAGATATATCAATGTTTTTTCTGTAGTTAATAGATCACAGGTAAGCAGGGTAATGCTAAATGAGACCAGCTGATGAGTAATAGTTAATGTGATTTGTAATAGGGGAAAATGATTCTATTAAATATGCAAGCATCCCAAAACATGGGTGACCTTAGCTTTGATTTTCAAATGCTTTATTGTGAGATTGTAAAGTCAAAAGTCTTAAAACTCTTTGATTTAATTTTATGCTTAGGGTACATCGTTGAGATGTACCACACATGCAGCTTAATCAACATGTTGCAAGTTCCTTACATCATCATGTGCAATAGGAAGGGACAATCAATAATAGCTTGCTCCTAAGGATGTAAACCTGGCCTTTTATAGAAATGACTTCACATGGCATTCTAAAGGTCCCTGGAAGTGAACATTTTTGAGGCCATCCTTTTGGGAATAGTTTGATTTGCTTATTCTCTAACCGCTGATTCCATTTAGATACAATCATGTGCTAAAGCATAGCTATTTTACTGCTCAGCAGTCTAGCTTTACAAAATCAAGCCGTCTTCTTTCGACATCTTTGAACAAACGGAATGATCATGGCTTGTGAACTGAGTTTCAGTAATCCATGTGGTGGTGATGACATTTCAAACAAAAGCTCATGATTTTTGAAATATAAGACAAATCTTAAATGAAAAGACACAAATAAATTAGTTACAAGATACATTTAGCATATTGGGATGAGAAATGAGAACCTATTCCTAAAATTTCAAATTTTAGCTTTATTTTCTAATGCATTAAATTTCATATTTTATTTAGAGGATAATTTTTGTTCCCATATATTCATGGTAAAGCTACCCATGTGAGATTTATTATTATTATTGTTATTAAAGATTTTATTTATTTATTCATGAGAGACACAGAGAGAGGCAGAGACACAGGCAGAGGGAGAAGCAGGCTCCATGCAGGGAGCCTGATGTGGGACTCGATCCTGGGTCTCCAGGATCACACCCTGGGCCGAAGACAGGCGCTAAACCTCTGAGCCACCCAGGGATCCAGAGATTTATTATTTTTGATAAAAATCAAATTTCCTTTAAACATATACCTAAGGAAAATCATTTTTCATATATATATATAGGGGAGGGTGGGTACTGGGATGGTGAGTGAGTTCCCTATATCAAACCCTTCAGTGGTTACAAGATTGAGTGCTTGGTTTTAGGTTTTATTTTTTTATGAATGTCCAAATCTGTGTTTCCCCCTGCCTTCCCAGACTTGTGTGGCCAGTTGGAAATGTCTGGTTTGTGTTCATCTCTCCCTCGTTTCTGGAGCAGGGGCTCAGACCCCACCACATCTCCTATGCTCTGGATCCATGCCTCTTTTGGACATTAAAGGTCGATTGATGCCAAAAAAAAAAACTATATATATATATATATATATATATATATATATATATATATATATAAGAGTGGGTATGTATTTGCACAGAAGACTGAATGTCTCAAACTTTTTTTGAATAGTATTAAGAATAATAAGTCTCATGACATGCTTAAAATTCTAGCTTGGAAATATAGTTAATTTTGTCTTGGTGTTCTTTACTCTTGATCTGGACTAACTTTATTTCCTTCAGTCAACTAATTGTAGCTAACATTCCTGTACTGATTGTGGATATGTATTCCAGTCCAAGGGAAAATACCAGATCCCTGAGTGCTAATGATTGTCAGATGAAGCTTATAAGGAGGTCAAGAATCTATCATACGTCTCCATGTTGGTTCCTGACTTTGTCGATTTTGTCTATTACCTGCTGATCTGGCATGATGAAATCTATCATATGGGGTAATTTGCTTTGTCCTTATAGGATTTCATGGACTGATGCTCTCATAATTTCCCCAGAAGAGGACTGATGCAGGCTTACTTGTCAATGTAACAGGCATATGCTTTTATCTATGCTTTCTTCCTACAAAATGTGTATTACTAATCTTTTCTGAATATATCTTGCCATTGAGTATTCTTGTTAAGAGGCTGAGTATTGTCAGGAACTAAGTGATTCCAAAGAATGCTGCAAATAATTTCCACTTGAATCAAGTATTCTTTATTAACCTGATTTTAGCATGTACCATAGTATAAAGTTTCTTGTCTGAAAAACCTTGTAACTGAGGATAATTTCATGATACATCAAAAAATAAGAACCAATATCCATTATGAAATAGATATGCACACATGTACACATACAGACACATATGTACACATACATACACACACAGATTTGTTGGCTTAGATTGCTCCAAGAGCTCAGAAAATAATATCCAAGAAATTATATGTAAGAGAAGGAAACTTCAGAGAAACCCAGTGAAATGCTTCGGTTAAGTATGTCTTGGGGTTCTATACAAGACAGAATTTAAGACACTTTAAAGTATTTAGTAAAAGACTTTAGTCTCAATTTATATCTTCCTCAGGGCAGAGAAAAAGCTGATTATTCACATCTATCTCTCAACTGAAGAAAACCACTGTTTTCCTAAAATTCCCTTTTAAGGAAGAATCTCTTCTTACAAAAAAACTGAAGCCAGACCTCAGATTTGCCACAATCGAACAGATAATTATAGTTTAACTAGCCCAGGATTTACCACAAAATACTTAATTCTACTTCCAGAATTTTATGGTAATTTTTTTCTACCTCTGGTATTAAAATAGAAACTTTTCATAACCTACATTTCAAAATCTTGATTTTATTTTTAATAAACACTAATGCATGAATGCATGTTTTATATAATCTTAAATAGTGCTGGTATGTATGAAGTCTCTACAACTACCTACCTTGAAATCCAGTTCCGTCTCCATACTAAATTTAGGTTTTAAAATAGAGTAAGCCAGAAAGCAAAGTGGAAAGGCTGAGAAAAAAAACATATTCCTTAAAATGAGGTATGAATTCAAAGCTTTGTTTTTCTACTCCTAGCTGTGTGTTCTAGGGCAAATATCTTAGGTCATCTTGGTTTCAATGTCCTTGAATGCATAAAGCAGTATAGGTGTAAATTTTGAGATAATGTGTAATATGTCTGTTATGTAGTAGGTGCTCAATAAATACTTGTTTATTTATTTTTAAAAAATGCAGAAGTATTAGAAAACCAAAGACAGTGAAATTATTTTGACATTCTCAACTGAGAACCTCGAGAGGAGTTTTTTTTGATATTTTATCCACAGAATGCATTTCAGACATGATAAATCACTTTCCTTAGATATATAGGTGCTATCACTCTGACAAAGAAGCTCTGGAGCAAAAGTCAGGGACAGTGTGAAACACAACAATTTTGTGTACCAAAACAAAACAGAGCATACAAAATAAAATCTTACGTCCCAGTTTCCAGTGGCTAAGTTTTGAGCTATTAACAGAATCAAGGATTTCTGGTCTTAATTGATCATTCCAGGGGAAAACAAAAAATGGAATCAGAATTCAAAACTATATGGATTTAGTAAAGTCAATCCCACATTGACTGCTTCATTCAAAATATTTTTGCAAAGGAGAAATTGAGTTAAAAATACAACCTGAACGATGTTTAAAGAAGGTCACATAAACCTCCTTGAAGGCAGGATGCTAAGCCTATGGCTCAAGTGTCTTAAAACCATGAATGGAATGTTCATACACCAGGTTTGTGTGATGTTCATTCAGAGCACCAACTAACCGTTGGCATTTCTTATAGTACCAAATATGTGAATACTACTTTTACATCTGTAATATTAGAGACACTTTAAACCAATTGCTTCAATTTTTGAAGCTTATATGCTTGCAAATTTAAACAATACAAGCTTTAGAAATGTTACTATTCTGAGAGGAGGCTTGGTGGGGGTGGTGGACATGGGAGAAAGGAGGAATTATTTGAATGTCTATAGAACATCACTGATGGGAATAAAAGGGCATAAGTGGAGAATCCTTTACTTTCCAGACATAGCATGATAGCTTTTGTAAAACCAAATTGAGAAACAGGCAGGCTTTTAACTTTGAAGGAAAGAAAGAAGGCTTTACATATGAGATTAATAAATTTCTTGAAGAGTGAACTGAGTATTGGATGAATAAATGCTTGGCTCCTTTGAAATGAAAGAATTGGGTAATTGCTAAGAAAATAAGGAAGAATAACAATCTAGTAGAAAGGAGTGAAAACTACACATTTGTTAAGACTCAGATACTATGCAGATTTTTAAATGTACAGTCTAATTTTAATCCCATGTGTGCAAGAAGAATTTTGATACATTCTTTTGTTTGCCTGAATAAATCTTAAATTAGAACTAAATTTCAAAACGTATTAAATGAGGAAAATAATTATTCCCTTAGGAACTGTTCATATTATTGGGCCACTGACTCCTTTGTTTAGATGCATCCCCATATTTTACATATTCCTTTAATATAGTAAGTAGGCACTGAAATATAACCACGAATTAGAAAAATTGAAAATGTTATCATCCTTTTCTTCAGTCAATTTAAGACTGACATTTAATGATAGGCATGCTACCAAAATCGTATATAGTCAGAGTTAGGAAAGCTTCAGAATGTTCACCAGTGCACATGTCAATTTGAATAAATATTACAAAGTACATTATGGAATATAAAAAAATTAAAAGAGCATGCGTTTCCAATGTAGAACTTAAAACCAATGGGGAAGTTTAAGTTAATTTTTCCTTTTTTTTTACAGACAGACTGTAGGAGTTCAGTAAAAATAGATTCTTCTCAATGGTATGCTAATGTATTTATGAGTCTATTTTAAATCAAAGAGATAAAAAGTATGAAAAATAATATTTATAAAAGGAGAACTGGGAAGCTTATTAAATATTTATGGAGGTCTTATAATAATAGATAAGTATTTTAAAGTTTAACTAAACATGATGCTATCCACTATTTTTATCAGTGCCATGTTTATATTGAGTAAGAAAGAATCAAGATATACACGAGCTCCTTCATCTAGGTCTTTCCCACATATTCCCATTTTTTTAAAAAGCTGTTTTTTCCCCCATTAACTGGATTTTAATTACTATATAACAGCATAGTATTTTAAAAACTGTTTTATGAAACCAACAAGGTTTGGATAGGAACCAGTGCATTTCTACTGAGATTTATAGGATATTGATATTTTCTGGCACTCTTTTAAGAAGCATACTGAAATCCCTCCAAGCCCTCAGATAACACATCATCCAGGCTATTAGAATTTTTTTTTTCTAGTTTTGTTTGTATTTTCAGGAAAGATAGGAATGGCATGATGTTTTGAATAAAGTGTGAGCCAAAGGTACTGATGTGCTAGTTGGAAGTACAAATGGAAACTTTTCTTAGTGGGTCATCCCCCTTCTCAGCTTAGATTTTACTTCCTGTCACTGTTATTTCTTATTTATTTATTTTTGGGGTGGAAAGCTATTCTATGCACTGTCTTGGTGGCCAGAAGGAACAGCTGGCATTTGCTATTCTTGAAAGAGGAGCCAAGGATTGAGATACGTGGGTAACGGGCGATGTAAAAGACTTTGAAATCTGTCTCAGCAGCTGTCACTGCAATGGGCATAGTACAAATACTCAAAATGTCGCTCTCCACTGCCAAGGCCTTCTGTACTTTTGGCAGAAAATCCTCAATGGTTCTGAATGTTGTGTGGCTGCCTTCAAGGTAGCATGGCTGTGTGGGTCAAAGTGTAGAAAGATTGGATCTTTCATTTTAGGGTATGTTTGCCAAAGGAAAACAAGGAAAGATATTGGTATCTTTGTTTCTCTGACTTCATGTATGTCCTTTATTTTGATTTTGTCTTGTGGTCAAGTAAATTTTAAGAAGTCTGTTGGTGGTTTTAACAATTCTCTGGTCTTCAAGACAACATGATTTGAAAGAGGGAAGCTGAATCCATAGGTACAAGGTGTGACAGATGTTAAAAAAAAAAAAATGATCCACCAGATGGCTCAGTTGTCTAATGGTAATTTTACTTAAACAACTATCTTTTCTTGTTTATCTACAACATAACTTCAAAATTTATATTGTGTGAACTTCAAAGACCATCAGGTTGGAAAATGTGAATGACTTAAATGGATCAAATTTGGGAGAATATTCTGTCTCCATTTTTTATGTATTTTTTTTAAATACCTTTACTATCTTTGCACTAGGTCTATAGGCGATTACCGTGTAATTTGTAGAATAACGTAAGAAAAAAGTAGGTAATAACAATCCCATTAAGGAAACAACATATTATATTTAAATAGATTAGCTTACAGGGGCATTTAGTTTGACAGAGTGGTAACTGCTATAAACAAATACTTTATATGACCTAACACTTTAAATGGAAAATAACTTTGATTGGCCAAATACATGCTGAATCTTTTTAACATGGATCTGGGCTTGAAGCTGAGCACTTAGTAAAAGCCTTGTTGAAAGATTGAATCTAATAGTAGGGCTTTCCCACATCTCTTTCAATCTATTCTTGCCAGTAGCTGAGTAAGATGCTGTAATATACATTTATTGTGCCTCTAAACTTGAGTAAAACATATTTTTAAGCGCATTATATAAGATGTTAAGAGACACATTAAATGAAAATTATACTGCCTTGACTTTAAGCAGCACACTGTTTAGCGAAATATCAATGATAGAACTATTTTAAAAAATGCTTAGTTTCAGTTGCATGGGGAGGGATAAGGAGGAAATATAGTACAATCATGTGTTTAGTCCTGTTCCTTTTCCTTTATGTTCTGGTGTACACAAACATAGGATGGCTTATTTTAGAAAACTTAAAATAATAATTCTTATTTGTCTTACTATGTGTTTATTTACTTTGACATTTTAAAATTATTTTTTTCTGGGTTAACTTGACTGTTGCTCATTGGCAATACTTTTGAGAAAGTTTAAAAATCATGATATAGGGACACCTGAGTGCTCAGTGGTTGTGTGCCTGCCTTTGGCCCAGGGCGTGATACTGGAGTCCCGGGATCGAATCCCACATTGGGCCCCCTGCAAGGAGCTTGCTTCTCTCTCTGCCTGTGTCTCTGCCTCTCATTCTCTCTCTCTCTCTCTGTCTCTTTCTCTGTGTGTCTCATGAATAAATAAATAAAATCTTTAAAAAAATTCATGATATAATGAAATGTGACAAACCCAACTAGATGAATTTCAATACTCCAAAGCTATTCTTGGAGACTTTTCATACAGATAAACGGTGTTATACATTCTTATGAGTTTGGACAAGTGCATAATAGCATGTATCCACCATCATAGTTTCATACAGAACAGTTTCACTGCCCTAAAAATCTTCTGTGCTCCTGTTCAACCCTTCCTGCCTCTAACCACAGGCAACCACTGGTCTTTTTACTGTCTCTATGGCTTTACCTTTTCCACAATGTCTTATTATTGGAATCATACAATATGTAGGCTTTTCAGATCGGCTTCTTTCACTTAGTAATATGTATTTAAGATACTTACATGTCTTTTCAGGTCTTGCTTGCTTGTTTCTTCTTAGTGCTGAGAATATTCCATTATCTTCATGTATCAGTTTATTTATCCACTTATGGGTGAGGGACATCTTAGCTGTTCCCAAGCTTTGGCAATCATAAAGCTACTATGTACCTCCATGTGCTGGTTTTTAAACCAGCACCTGAGTGGCTCAGTGCTCGGGTTTAAAAACCTGGTTTTTAAACTGGATTTTATTTGACAGAGAGCTAGAGAGAGCCAGAGAGCACAAGCAGGGGGAATGGCAGAGGGTGAGGGAAAAGCAGATTCTCCATTGATCAGGGAGCCTGAAGCGGGGCTCAATCCCAGGACCCCAGGATCATGACCTGAGCAGAAGACAGATGCTTGACTAACTGAGCCACCTACGCACCCCTGGACATAAGTTTTTAACTTACTGAGGTAAATATCAAGTAGCATAATTGCTAGATCATGTGCTAAGTTAATCTGCTGTTATAAGAAACTGCCACAATGTCTTTCAAAGTGACTGTATCATTTTGCATTTCCACCATTACCAAAGATAAACACAGCTAGACATTAGATAAAGTGGTGAAAACATTTGGTAAATGCTGGCAATAGAGGAAAGAGCTGAGTCTAGTTCCCATTTGTGATAAAGTGACTTGGAGGTGTTTTGTCTTTGTTTTATTTCATTTTAAAGATTTATCGATCTTTATTTTCCAGAGAATGAGAGAGAGAGAGAGACAGAGTCTCAAGCAGTCTCCACACTGGGCATAAGTCTGAGGTGGGACTCAATCCCACAACCCTGATATCATGACCTGAATTAAAACCAAGAGTCAGATGCTTAACTGACTGAGCCACCCCGGTACCTCCTAACTCGGCGTTTTAAAGGGAGAATGGGGTGGGTTTGGTAAGCAGGCATTCAGCAAGGTGAGAGAAATGAAAAATTACAAAGCACAGATGAGATAGGCCAGTTGTGTTTGTTGTCAGTTATCAGTTAGGATTCTATCCTCTCGCAGAGATGGGGAGAAACAGGCCCTAGCCTTCCTAATGATTACATTTCAAAGCAATGGGTCTCAGGTTCTTAAAGATTCTTCTGAATTTTAAGAGATACATATTCACAATTGTAAGGCACCTTTAGGAACACTAGAAGAAAGGGGAGTCGGGGGACCCATGCTCGGGTGTTAGCTAAAAGGAGCAGCAAATTCTCTCAATAGCCTTGAGCTTTTTCAGGAAGGTATTTAGTGGAAAGCTCAGGTCATCCTTGGATCACACAGCCTTATGCTGTTAGAAACCATGAAAAATTTTAGCCATTTTTTAGTTCAAAGGTTTAGAGCAAGTTGCTATGTGTCAAGAGTTCTGCAGTTCTCTCTAGCCACAAATGAAGAGTTCCTATTGCTCTGTATATCCTCACCAGCATTTCGTGTTGTCAGCATTCTGGATTTTGGGCATTTTAGTAAGCATGAATTGGTCTCATTGTTTTGATCTATATTTGCTTGACGACATATAGATCAAAGGTATAGATGAGATAACTATTTAAGTCTTTTGCCTTTTTTAACCAGTTACTTTTTGTTTTTGTTTTTGGCTGAATTTTAATAGTTCTTTGTATATTTTGACTAACAGACCTTTATTAGATATATATCTTTCTCAGATATTTCTTTCCAGTCTGTGACCTCTCTTTTCCTTCTCTTGATGGTCTTTCACAGGCTAGAAGTTTTTAATATTAATGAAGTCCAGCATATCAATTCTTTCTTTCATGGATCGTGCCTTTGGTTACATATCTAAAAAGCCATTGTCATACCCAAGGTTATCTAGATTTTCTCCTCTATTATCTTCTGGAAGTTTTACAGTTTTGCTAAAGACCCAGAAAATCAAACTAATCCTGAGAACAGCAGGACTGTCAGGCAGAGGACTAACACTACCTAACTTCAAGAAAGCGATGGAAATCAATGTACTGTGATCCTGGCATAAGAATAGGTAAATAGATCAGTGGAACAGAATGGAGAACCTCGAAAGAGACCCATATAAGTAGAGTTAACTGATGGACAAAGGCAATACGATGAGGAGATAATGATCTTCTCAACAAATAGTGCTGGAACAATTGGATATCCATAGGCAAAACTGAATCTACACACAGAATTCACACTCTTCCCAAAAATTAAAACAGATTTTAGGCTAAAATTTACAGTGGAATTATCATGAAAATAATATTGATTTCTTTAAATGTGCCTGGCAGCTTTATATGTCCCCTGGCTCCCCACACCCAAATTTTTTTTATAACATTGTGATTATCGTGTTCTTCAATGTTCTTCAAGTTCTCCATAGTAGAACTATTTGAGTTTTGTCTTTCATTTCAGCAAAAATTATTTAACTTCTTAATTGCTTATATCAAGCTTTTCCTCCACCACCCTTCAGCCAGTGTTATTAAGTTATATTTCCCTAGGACATTGTGATTTTTGTCCAGAACTTTTATTTGTACAAATCTGTTGACAATTTACTTGTTTTTAAAAATGTGTTCTACCTACTATTATATTTTAATTCCTACCAATATTTTTTGTGCTTTCTTTCCTCTTAATTTTTTGTGCTTTCTTTCCTCTTAATTTTTAAATAGCTATTTTTTTATGTATTAGCCTGGGTTCTACTAGAAGCAGATATGAAAATGGAATTAAATGTGCAAGGTTTTTATTAAAGGCAATACCTCGGTAGGAGAAAATAGGGAGGGCATGTGGGGATCTGAGAAAGCTGTTAGACCACAGTGCAAGTATGAACACAAGAAAAGAAGAGGAGGAAAGTCTAGGTCCAAGTACCCTAAACTGCTATCCAGTCTGAAAAAAAGATACGGCAAAGCTGTTAGGGTGTCCTTGAGCTTAAGTCTGTCATGAGGGGAGTGCCAGGTCTCCCAGGATCAGGCTTGCACTGGGATGCCTGATGTATTTAGTTACTGACTTGGAGCAGCCCAGGGGACACTTGACCTTGGTGCATTTCACAGAGCAGCAGCTATTAACTGTCCAGGAATTCTGCTCCCACTAGATGGAGGTCTGTAAGGTTCATTCTCATTGCTGCTATAATTTGTCTTTGCAGAGAACCAGTTTTCTGGTTTGTTAATTCTATTTTTTTTATTTTCAGTTTCATCAGTCTTTCTTCTAAATTCTATTATTTCTTTTTTCCCCCTAAATAACACCTAAACTAGTATTTTTTCCAAAGTACCATTTTTGCTGCATCTCATGAATTTTTATACATAAAGCTTTATCATTTAACTTTAAGAATTTTGTAATATTTACTATGATTTCTATTATGACCATAACCTAATTGGAGATTTTTAACTTTCCTACTTTTTAAAACGTTATCATTTGGTTTTGGAAATTAACCAATATCTTGAAAAGAAAGGACATACATTCTCAGGGTTCTTACATTTTACTTACTTTATTTTCCTCTTAGGGTTTTTAATTCCTCAAATACTGAATGCTTGCTAACTCTGAAATCTCATTTTTGGTTACCTCAGACTGCTGATACCACTATGATCCTTATTTGGCTTTTATGACTTTAGCTCAAATAATCAGATGTTCCAGAGGGGAAAACTCAAGGAGAATGCAAGGCTCACATCAGTGTACTCCTCTCCCTGTTCTTAGCCTTTCAAGTATGGTTGTCATGGTTGTTTCCGAATAATTTTTAAGCATTTTTATATATGTATGTACATATGATATCTAATGCTTGAAAAGTATACAAATATATAACACATAAGATGCACCTGTAAACACATTTATAGGTACAAATGTAATACGTTTATTTTGTAAATGCATACATTGGTTTCTATTATCTATCCTTCTTCCAACTTCACCTTGTAGAATTGTCTTCTGCAGGGAAGTTAGTTTGATACCAGCTATTCTATGATGGAAGATTTTTATTTATTTATTTATTTATTTATTTATTTATTTATTTATTTATTTATTATGTATATATTTTTAAAGATTTATTTATTTATTATTTATGATAGACATATATATATATATATAGAGAGAGAGAGAGAGAGAGAGGCAGAGACACAGGCAGAGGGAGAAGCAGGCTCCATGCAGGGAGCCCAATGTAGGACTCGATCCCGGGACTCCAGGATTGCGCCCTGGGCCAAAGGCAGGCACTAAACCGCTGAGCCACCCAGGGATCCCCTCAAGTGTGAATCATGATTTCATGCTTTTGCTTTTTTTAAAATATTTTTTTAAAAAGCTACTTTTTGAGGTATGACTGACCAAAATATTTTCTTATAGAATATTACTTCCATATTAATTTGTTAGGTACACATTCTGTTTCTATTCCTTTAATGGTTATCTCTGGTATTTTAATTCCATCCCTGATTTAATACAGGGTAAAAATTATTGCATTTTTAAAATAATTCCAGGACTATAGAAAGTGGTCTCTGATCATTCTTATTCTGGCTCACATGGTATTTTAATCAAATATCATAGTTTTAGCTTTTCTCTCCCTTATATTTTAATTATTTTAATTATTCTGATGGTACATCTTGAAGTCAGTACAAGTTTAGATATACCCAAGTACTGACCATTTTATTTATTTGCCAAATTTTTCTTGTATTCAGAACTTCCATTTATACTATTTTCTTACTCCTTGAAAACTATTTGTTGCGATTTATTATAACTAAACTTTCCCAAATTCTAGTATGACTAAAACTGCCTTTATATCAGTCAAAATTTTTGAGATTTTTGAGAATATTTTTAATGGACATTTTCTCTTAGTATTTTGAAAAAATATTCACTGCCTTCTCAATTCTGTTTTTATTAACTCTTACTAGGAATTTATCCTTTGCCTCTACTTTCTTGACATATTTTATCTGTGGCATTTGGTTTTAAAATGATATAGTGAGATGTGCGTTGACTTTTTGTATTCACTGTGTTTGTTGATATTGAGTGCATGTGTCTCTCAACAGAAAATACTGAGCCATTACTTCTAAAATACATTTCCCTCATTTATTAGATCTCACTCTTACAAGTTTCATAAACTTTCTATTTTTTGACACTAGTTTTAGAGGTGTATGCTGGATAATTCTTCAGTTTTTACAAAGTTTTTTTTTTAAGATTTTATTCATTTATTAATGAGAGACACAGAGAGAGAGAGGCAGAGGCACAGATGAGACACAGGCAGAGGGAGAAGCAGCCTCCATGCAGGGAGCCTGATGTGGGACTCGATCCCGGGTCTCCAGGATCAGGCCCTGGGCTGAAAGCAGTGCTAAACTGCCAAACCCCAGACCACCCTGTTTTTACAAAGTTCACTAATTTTACTGTGAGTTATTTCAAAAATCTTCTAAATTTATGTTATAATTACATATATATGTTTTCAAATTTGTCCTTTATTTCATAATTTTTAGAACTTTTTATTTTGATCACCTTAATTATTTAAAAATATTCACAAATTTATTTTGCATTGGGTATTCCAGACTTTCAATTCTTGTCTAAAATGCTGTGCCATCATACTAGGAAACTGGAAACTCATCTATTGAATCAAGTAAAATGAATGCTTAAGTACTGGTCGTAGATGAATAAATCTGAAACCATAGTGAAATAGGTACCCTGAAATACCTGATTAGTAATATTGCTATAATTAAAAACATGTGAAAAGAATAAATTATTAAGTGAACAAGTAAAAAGGGAGGCTCCAAAATGATATGCAGGTTGTGATTCAAATTTAATGTAGAAATATGTATGTTTATAAAACATAAATGTCCTGTGTGAACCAAAATTATACTTTCGTGTAAAGATGATTTTCATTTTATAACTAACATACAGATTTCTATGTAATTTTATGTATTTTTATTTGCAAAAAAAAACAATTATATAAGCCTTCCTCTTAAATTCCTTTCTGTGATATTTTTGACAGAATGTCAGTAGGATGGATACTAGATTTCTGTGTTAACTACCACAATAACATTTATTTTTTGTAATCAATTGGAAATAACATAGAAGAAATATATATGCTTAATATAATATGTATTACACTTAATAAATCAGTGAATCATATTATGTATCTTGTGTTTTGTGGAAGATAAAAATGATCTCTACTCTTAGAGAGCTTACAGTCTAGTGACAAGATGACATATCAAAAAGAAAATAGAGTAAAACACTGAGTGGATGTTAAGACTATCATTTGGGTATGAGGCTGTATTTTCTCTAAACCCTGCTACAGCTAATGAATATAGGTAAATCAGTTAAACTCTCTTTTTGTGATCTTTCTAATTTGTCTATGTCATTACTGCCCTACCTAATTCATGGTGTTGTAGTGAAATAACACTTGGTCATACACAAAATAGAGCCTTATAAAAATCCAAACTGTGTTATTTGGATGCATTACCAACACTATTCTGGTAAAGAAGGGAGTTTAGTTACAAATTGTTTTATTTCTCAGAGTAAACCTGAGCCTTTATGGTTACATTATTCTTTAAAAAAGAAAACCAACAACTCCCTTATAAATGCATGTGAAAAAGACACAATAGACAACTGGTAGGCAGTCTTATTCTGTTTTCTGTTCATAATCTAAAGTCTAACTTCAAATGGCTATCTTGAATATGTTTTCATTATCAAGGAGACTGGATGAGATTAAAGGATCAGTTTAATTATTGGAAAACAATGTGTCCATTTTCTAAAATCACGTGTGACCAGAATTTTTTTTTTTTGCCTAGTAAAAGTTGCACCATATCACAACTCATAGGATGAACAGTCCTGTGGTCTTTGGAACACTATGGGCAAATTATAATGGTGGTCAAAGAGCCTTTTGAGAGAAAAGGGTTGACAGTTGCCCATTTTCTTTCTTCAATTTCACTATTGCTACTTTTTTTTTTTTTAGTGATTGGTAAGAAAGCGTTTTAGTGATACAGATTAGCAAAAAACGGTATAAAATTCCACTATGCAAAAGGCTGCAAATGGACTTTGTTGGTGGCCAGAACTCACTGTGCTGCTAGGATTGTCATGAGAAATGGCATTAATGAAAAGCTGACAAATGGCTGAATCCTGAAACATTTCTTAGCTTAAATTTAATTAATGTGCTTTTTTTTTTTATTATTTAGTGAGTATAACATACTGTACTATGGATATTAGGTAATAAGTAAGCACATACATACACCATCCTCCAAGATCTCACATGCTAGAAAAAAGGTAAGTTATATATGTTAATTATGCTATGAAGCAGAAACTAATAAGCAACAAAATTAGACTAATTTTTATAAAAAGAAGATGGAAATAGCACTTCTCTACTTTTTTAAAACTGGGAAAGATTCTACAGATAAGAAGGCATTTGAATAGAACCTTAAAATGTAAAAATGGATTAGCATAATAGAGAGACAGCAAGGCTTTTATCATTGAAGAGATAGATAAGAAGAGAGGGAAAAAATAGGATAAATCTGGGTAGCAATGGTAGTATTTTTATCAAGAAAGACATGTACTTGATGACAATAGACCTTAAATATCATTTAAAATTAAGATATTCATTTCTTTTATCATCAGGCTTATAAAAGATATAAAAGAATATGATCTAGCATTAGATGAAACTCGCATTGAAGAAAGTCTATAATGAAGGTGACCCATTGGAAAGCTTTGTGCCACTGTCTAGACAACAAAGATAATGAGGATGGAAAACAGGATAGGGGAAAAGGGAATGTTGAGAACAAGCTAAAGTCAAACAGAGAAAGAAGTTGGCAATTGTATGGTTTGAACTATACAGAATCTTTTGTTGTATACACCCTGTACTGTGTCCTGGATTAATTACATTTTCCCATTCATCTATTCCTTTTTCTGTTCTTTTTTTACTGCCTTTTTAGTTTAGGGAAAAGAATTTTGAAGTGTAATGATACAAAATTTATTAAACATCTATATTCTTACACACAGAACTAAAAATTTGGTTTCATTCTTAATCTTATAATAAATATTAAACTAAAAGTTGCATTATTCATCACCCTCCCCATTATAATTATCATAAGTTTGTTGTATATAATCCACATGTTGTTATTTACATCTTTAATATGTTATATTTCTAATGCACATTTACATATACACAGAAAGAATCATCTACATCTTGTTTTTTCACTAAACATTTAACAGCAAACTAAATTATGGAAACAATGCCTATTATCCAGCAATTGGGCTTCTTGGTATGTAACTAAAGAAAGATGAATACTCATGTCCATACAGAAGCCTGCAGACATGTTTACAGCAGCTTCATTAAGGACTGATAAAACTTGGGATCAATCAAGATGTCCTTCAAAAGTGAATGGATGAACTAGCACACATCTAGATAATGGAGTTATTACTCAGCACTAAAAAGAAAAAAAAAAAAAAGAGCTATTAAGCCATAAAAGGATGTGGAGAAAACTTAAATGCATATTACTAAGCAAAAGTAATTTGAACACAATACATATTATAAAATTATATAATTATATAATTATTATAAAATTCTGACTATATAACATTCTGGAAAAGGAAAAACTGTGGAGACAGTAAAAAAAGATCAGTAGTTGCCAGGGGCTGGGGGCATAGGGGACATATAAATGGAACATAGGGATTTTAGGGCAATGAGACTTCTCTGGATAACAGTATAGTGGTGGTTACAGGTTTACGTATTTGTCCAAACCCATATTATATTTACAACACTAAGAGCGAACCTAGCATTAACTACAGACAGTGGATAAAAACCATGTGTCAGTGGCAGTTCATCAATTCCAACAAATGTACCACTCTGGTGGAGGATGCTGACAAGGGGTGAGGCTATGCATGTGAGTGGGCACAAAGTACACAAGAAACCCCGGTATCTTCTGGCAAATATTGCTATGAACCGAAAGCTGCTTTAAACAATAAAGTCTATTAAAAACCACACACAGACACACGCACACACACACACAAGTTTTAAAATGTGATTACTGAGAGATGGTACAAACAGCAGAAATATGGTAGAAAAATGAGAGAAGAAGGCCATGTCTGGATGAGGAGCTGTGTTCAAAGTTCCTTTGGGGATGTGTTGAAATCACATCTTGGTGGAAGGGCACATAAGTTATGAAGGTGAAGTTATTCTCAGTAGAAGTAACCTACTGAAGCCACTTAGAATTTTGTACTTTAAAACTACTCACTCAACCTTCAAAGTTGTCCGGGTCTTCCGTTTCCTAGACTTATAACTGAAGAAAATAGATGAAAGTAGGTAAAAATCCCCTTGATATATATATAGGCCATTTTCATGTCTTTTGATAAAAATTAGGGTCTTCTTGGGTGGAGACAAAATTTTAAAATTCCTCTGCTCCGTTTGGAAGTTTAGAGACGTTATCATTTCCATATGAGCTACCTATGTCACAATAAATAGTTGCTCTAAATTAAGTATTAAAAAGATAGGTAATAGGCACTGCTTTCTTTGGAGAATTTGTTTTTAATATGTGTTTTTAACAGGGCAACTTCTTTTTTGCATATGTAATTTGTTTTCACTTCTATAGTTTCATCGCAGACTTCAATTAAAATTTTATTCACAATCAGGCACATCGTTTTATTTAAGTTACTTATTTAATTCAAATTGAAGTGTGTGCCCGAGAAGCCCTTTCCAAATAATTAAAAAGTGTCTTTAGTTTAACCCAGATCAAGTGCTTATATTTTAAAACACATGTGAATAGGCTTCCTAGCAATTACCTGAAATCTGTCCCTGAGCTTTTGACATTAAACAATTAAGCTCTATTTCTTGACTTTCAATTAGTATATTCACTATCCCACTCCATATTTGAAAAGTTGATTAATGAATCACCAGAGCAATTTCAATCCTGTCAAAATAATGGAGAATTCATGATATTTGTTCTTACCAACTGAATTTAAAATGTTAATTCAGTCTCTGAGACAGAGTGTAGTGCAGGATCATAAAGATGTGGAGTGGGAGAGAAAAAGGTAGGTGTCTCCAGAAAAGTTCTAGAGATCATGTTGAAAGGAGAGTTAGGTGTAGGCAGTTCCAGAGAGCTCACAGTGCTATACACGACTGACTTTTATTTTTTTAAACTTCGTGGTAAAGTTATATAGTATTTTTGACTATTGAAATATTATAAAAATATTTGGTTCAGAAACGTTCCCTTCAGTGTTTCCAAATGCAAAGAACTGCTTTAATGATTCTGTTTGGACATCAGATGCTGCCTCCCATTCCTCCAGGAACCAATTATTCTTGCTGAAACATTTGTTTGCTGTCACGAAGACATGGGTTAGGTGACAGAAATCAGAGAATTTCAAAAGATTAGCTGAGACAGAAAAAAAATCTTTAAAGAGCCTTGGGGGCAAACATAGAAACAACCCACATGGAAAAATTGAACCAATGATGAAAAATTCCTCTTTGATGTATTACAGAGCCAAATAAAATGCGGAAATAATGTTGCGCAAAATAAAATTTCTTTTGTACTTGTATGAAACTATTGCTGTATCAGATTACATACTATGTGAGGTGAAAGGTAACAAAGAATTAGTGCAGCAAACATTTTATGTGGAGTCAGATTTACTGATACCACATAAGATACAGTGCCACTGACGATTTGAGGGAGAAATGAAGTTTTTAGAGCATAAACATCAGAAGATCCCCTAGATCTAAAATATTTAAAACACTAATGAATGTGAAAGATGATAATTTCAAAGAATTCTAAAATTACTACTGGCTAGTGCCTCTCTTGGGGGTTTGGGAAATACAAGAAACTCAAGTTCTACAGCTCACTGTACTGTGACTATATAGTCAGCCAACCTTCTGCTCCCTACTCACATACCTTGAGGTAACCTATGTCCCAAGGCTATTCTTACCTAGTGTTCCAAACTGCTCTTCACTGTCTCAGCTTCTCCAACATTCTGGAACGCAAGTATCTGTGTTAAATGGAAACCACTCACCCTTGTGGGGTTTTTTTTTTTTTTTTCATGAACACATTTTGGCTCAACTATGTTTCCCTTCTCTATCCTTTAGCCAAGTTCCAACTTCTAGTCGTACTTGTTCACTATTTCTTCCCTAGGAATCTCTCAACCTCTTTCCTCTTCTGCCAACCAGGGAGCTTCTTATTTGCAAATGAGCAAATTTTCTTTACCTCACTTCCTACCCTAGCAGAACAATGTTTGTTTTCCAGACATATTTCCCCTAATTGTCTATTTCATCACATTTATTTGTCTGCAATCCACAATCTCTTCCAAAATAGACTTTCCTATAGAGCCTCCCGCAAGGAAGTCTGACTTCTCTTATAGCCTATGACATCCCCAAAGAAAAGGCAAATGAACCTGGTCCCTGTTCACCAATTCCACACACTGTTTTTTTAGTTACTCAAAGGATTCACTGTTTTCATGTACAAGATTCTATCATGGAGTCAGACTTCAAATTTTAGAGTGTGTCTATTACAGCTTTCTCTGCATGTGCATCACCATTCCCCCTAGCTTCCCAGTGCCCTTCTACCTCCCTTGGCAGTCTCTTTCAATGGAGAATGTAGGTAGCACTTGGTCTCCATTTTCTTTCTTATTATCTGTTAAAATTTTTGGTTGGGTATAATTCACAACAGTGGTATATTGTATACTTTGACATCCAAACACTTTGACTAAAATTGCCTATCTTTCTTACAAAAGATTCAGATACCTATATTTAATTTTATACCTCCCATCACCATACATTCACAAAATCTATTGTTAACTACTGAAACTATTCATTTCTCATTTTTTTAGAACATTCTTAAATTATCAAATGCCTCCTTTTCAATGATGGGTCACACCCAGCTCTTCAGTCACAGGTACTTCCTCCCTGCACTTTTATTTTTATGTAATGCTAACCAGTTCCGACTAGGTCTTCACTACCTCTCAGCTGTTCTTTTATTTATTTCTTGTTTTCTCCCAAGTGTATTCCCCGCAACGGCTGTTTCAAATCTTTTCTGACAGTATCTACTGTGGAATCGAGACCCTGTATTCTCCCTCTTTCTTATTCTATTTTATTTTTTCTTTCAGAGAATGAGATGATTGGCAGTCTGCTTTTGTCAACTCCTCAAATAATATTGATGTTTCGTCCTTTATTTCTTATCTCCTTTCCAAAGAGAAGTTGAGGCTCCTCTGCTTTCTATGGTCTTACCTGTATGCCTTCTTCCCCATGACTCTCTTTTTCCTTGTAAGCTTTAATGTGACATTTTTCAGGATAAACTGGGTTTAGAGGTAGAGAGAATGGGCTCCAGCATAGGCTGCTTGGATCAAGTTCTCATGCTGCCATTATTAACCACAAAGAACAGTTATACAACATTTGTATCCGCTTCCTCATCTGTATAAGGCAGATAATAATAATAGCATTTCTCTCACAAGGCTTTTGTAATAAATGAGATAATATTTTGGAAATGCTTAGGTCAGTGGTGAGAATAGCATTTTCTATTATTAAAAAACAAAACAAAACAGTTTTCCTAATTTCAGCACCACTGATTTTTGTCCTCTGTCAGCTTCTTCACCATGATGTATTCAAATGGCCAGATTATTCATTTTAAAATGAAATTCTCCACAACTGGCAAAATAATTGAAATGACTTGTCAAAAAATACTTGATTAAGATTTGTGCACTTCCTTTTTTGGAGCTATCATCACACTTGTAGGTTGCTCTATTCTCAGAAACTGTATTAAATATTTTTAATTGATGGAATACTTACTTCATCTAAGTTATAATGGGTCGATATGTAAAGACTTTATCTTGATGCTGTGATATTAAGATACTATTAAAGAGCATTCACATATATTAAATATATCTATAAACATTTATAAATCACTTTTAAAAATATCTTTCCTTTTCTGTTCTTTTTAACTATTCAAATTCTATATTCCCCTGTTCTACCCAGGATAAAACACATTCATTCTTGATTCCTAATCAAAGCATATGAGCTTGTCTGTTACTTCCAACCAGGCAGTTACCAGGCTCAGTGTCTTTTAGTTGCTATTACTATCTGGCTATGATCTTTGGAAGAGACTTTATAGGGGTGATTTCAGAGTTAGTGGATTCTGTTGGGCACCCAAGTCACTCTGAAGTATATTTTGTAGTCTGTTTCCATACACATCATGTTTATATCCTTAAATGGTAATTATCATGTGCACATGTGCACAGGCGAATATTAGGAATGCAAAATAATACGTGAACATAAATGCAGAGAACATTGGAAAGCACAGTTTCCCTATTGTGAAACTCTGAAATGGCTTAAGAGATATAAGCAATAGTTTAAAGCCTTAAAAGGTCATTTGCAATTCATATTGAAGCCCATATCTCTGTTCCAGGCATTTTAAAAGGTTGTGTGCATCAGAGTAGAAAAAGAAATTGCCTTAATCTAAATATGGTCTTGGTACAACCGTCTGGGACAAAAATATGAAATTGGATTCTCTTACATTCAGTATGTTCTGCCTTTGACCATTATTTACAACCCTTGTGGCTGTTTCCAAAGTATGTAGGGAATCTATGTTTAAATAATCAAGAATCCCAAAAATAATATGTTATGACAAGAAAAAGTCATGGTGAGTAGTTTTAATGTCTAATGAGATTTGTCTTTAAACTCTTCAATAAGTTCTTTATTTAAATCTAAGCCAATAAAAAAATCGCCTCTTAGCAAAGTTTTGGCCTGGATATACATGAAAGAAGGTTCCCTTAAGAAGTAAATAATAAAACTCAAAGGTTGCAAATGCATATTTTTCTAATACAAAATTCAATTTTAATGGAATTCTTACAGTGAATTGCATTCAAATATAATAAAAACTGGCAACTAATTGGAGAATAAAATGCATGTCAAATTTAATTGTCTCTAGTAATTCAGTTTTGTTAATTTATAATTGAATTAGACTTCAATACTTGGGGAAATTTTTTTTCCTATGGAACAATTCTAAAATGATAAAGTCTCATAATTCCTGATTGGAGGCTTTTTTGAATGTCAGAAAATAAATAATGTAAGTATTTCAGAAAAATAACTATTTTCTATGGTGTGGTCAATGGTGCCTTAAGCAACACTATAATCTTATCAATATAATTGACACAAATTCCTTTAAAAAGTGACAGTTTTATTTATCAATTTACTTATCCTCCAATCTAAAGGGCATCGGCATTTTATCCAGTACATTATGTAGTATCTACTTATTTTCAGGTTTGTTGAGATTATGCTATTTAACTTGTCAAATTTCCTTTATTTACATAGTTTAAAATATAAGCTTTCATAGTTTTGGGGTCACAATAAAAATGTCTTCCTGTTTCATTTATTTTCTCAGAGGTTGTTACTGTATGTCTCAGGGACTAAAATATTTAGGTAATGATGGTGACAATCCATGGTATTCTATAGCTCTAATAGCACAGGGTACTTTATCACTTCCAAATCTTGCAGAGCAGAGTATGATTCCTGCAGTTCTCGGGTGGGGAGAAAATGTAATGGACATAATCAGGCTATCTATTCTAAGAGCATTCTAGTGTTTAATAGCTCTTTTATAAACAAGTTTTGTCAGTAAAGAGAAAATGCAGCAATATACGGTCTGGATTCACTGATAAAAACAGAACGATGTACAGATTATATTGCTTTCTGAATCTTTGATATGGACATCCCTCAAGCAGATGAGGCAAATAGTATCCCTTTGTCATTTTTCCTTCCCAAAGTAGGTTTGTGTGATACTGAGATTGTCATTTATTTTACCAAGAGGCTATTGTTTCTGTCATTTGGGGAACAAGTGAAGAAGGTGTAATATAATAATATACCTCCCTATAATATAGGGAGGTATATCCCGCAAATTAGTTAGGAGGAAAAATGGCTCCCTCTTTCCCATTTTTTTTTTCTTTTTGCATTTTGGCATAGCCCTGTTCTAACAAATACCTGCCTCACAGTTTCTGCAGCTCTCCTGTCCGTTTCCACACAATATTAGTGAGCTCACATGGATGCTGGGTCAGCAATGATGTTTTGCTGCTTGAGGAACAATTCCTGATATGACAAATCATCCCATTTGTAGCTAATTACAACTGATTAAAACGTGATCTTCCATTAGAATGTAGTTGCCTTTATGATAACAATTCAGAGATCACATGAAAAAAGTGTATCTAAAAGGTACTCCTTTATCCTGTTTAAATTTTGGGATCCTTCAACAGGGCAACCCCTTTCATCATGTAATTTTAAAAAGTTTTCAAATTTGAAATATCCCCGGTAATACATTCTTCCTAAATTTCTAATAAATTTAAGTATGTAAAATCATAGAAAGGCAAGGAGAGCCAAGTGGCATTGATTTTGTAATATTAGAGAAGGAAGGGTAAAGAATAAAAAGGAAATTGAAGTCAATTTATATCTTCAAAATTAAAAATATATATATAATAAGCATAGACTTAAAAGTTTTTTTTTTTTTCTTTTACTCTGCTCTGTTGTGAGTGTAGGGCAACTGGCTGATTTTCTGCAGTTATTAAATAACATCCCCGTTTTGTGATGAATCCCCTTTAGGCTTTCTTTCCCATGGTCAGACCCTCAGTGCAACTTAACAGCTGGTTGAAAACACTGGTTTGAAATCATGCTGTCTTCCATAGGCAGCAAGCCAGTCAACTACACTGACTTGTGTCAAGTGTATAGATTGAAAATTCTTAAAATTAGGTTTTATCCTAATGGCCAATGGCTGATAAAAGGTGATCAAGGACAGAAATGTCTTTGAATAATAAAAGAGTATTTTTTAAAATGGTAGAAGACATATCCTGCCAATGTTTTATGATATAGTATTATAATAACAGGCTTTTTCCTCTTATTTATATATTTTCCATCCCTCTTCCCATCCTTCCTCCTTCCCTCCCCATCTGCTTCTCTCCTCCCTTCTCCTTTTCTCTCAAACTCTTTCCTCTTATGATTTTTCTTCAAAAAATATTGTCACACTTAACCATAATTTCCTTTCTCTGAAGCTATAAACAAGTATTAAGTGGCAACTCAGAACACCTGAAAATTTGTTTCCTTTGTGGTTTGTTGATGTTTTGTTTTCTTCCTGACAGGAACATGCCAAGAATAGGTATCAAAATAGTCCAGACAGCAGGCATTGATCTGAAATTTTGATGGTTAATTAGCGGATCGAGTATCCACAAGAAGTGTGTAATTATTATGATATGTGAAAAGTAAGTCCCTTGCTATGCTCCTTACCTATTATTTAAACTACAGCATGTGGCTGTAATGAGTGCAATGTGTAGCGAGCTATGATTCTAAGCATAATAAATGGGAATCAAACACAATTATTCTTGATGCTTCACAGTGTTGTGCTGAGAGCATGTGTTTAGACAGTGATGCTCTGTTGAGTGCTTTTTATTTGGGGCACTAGAGCTTCCATTACTAAAAGATTTTAGACTCATTTTATATTTAAGCTGCTGATACAATAAGGGCTACTCTCCTTAAGGTAATCTGCAAGTCACGTTAATTTTAATACTCCACTCTGGGGTTAATGTGGGCAATAGAGTTTTCAGGTCACATAATTAAGTGTACAACTCTCTGGTTTCCTTGTTATATATGTCCTTTGGAAAATATTAGACGTTTCAACTGGAGGAATAACGTGGCATTCACTTGTTAGATGGCGAATTTATTTCTATAATTTATAGGGAAGAAGGACACCTGAGCCTTTCCTATTCTTTTCTTCACTAGTTTTCTACTTCATGCCCATAAATAACAGAATACTTCATCCACCCCATGATATTATAATAGTAAGTGTTCCTATCTTTTATTTTTTAAGTGTTCTATCTTAAACAAAAAATATTTCTTCTCTAAAAATAAAAAACTGCCTACAGAGAACCTAGGGAGAGATTTCTTTCAATCCAAAATTTAGGAACCTCATGGTCAATTCTAAAAAGTAAATAAAACATGTTTGGAAGATGTTTGGAATTGTTGGTTTCCTTCTATTTCACATAACCCAAATTAAATGATCTTAGAATTGGGAAATATCTGATTTCAGTATTTTTTTGTCTATCAAACAAAATTAGTCTTCTAGAATATGAGATGTTTTATGCCCTATAAAATTACAAATTAAATAAGAGATAGAAAACAAACGAGACTCTGAATAAAGGAAAGCATTAAAAAATAGTTTCAATGTTAACAAAAACAAGATTTCCTCTTATTTTGACTTTTCCTTCTAACCTATTCCTGGCAACTGCAATGTTTGGGCCACTGGTGATAAAACTGTGTATGTAAAATAACCTAATCATGATTTAGAATCCTCATAAAGTCAATGTTCATAGTAAGTAAAATTGGGCTTGAACCATAGCTGAGAGATTACTTCCCACAAAGGAAAAGAAAAGTAAAAGAGAGAGGAAATGACAGGTCTGGTTTGACCTAAAGCAATAAATGTGAGAGATGCAAGATGCAAGAGAGATCTGAGGAGATGTCTATTATTACAGAATTCTAAATAGGCCATAGCCATCTCACTTTACACACAGAAGACAGTAAGTATGTCATGGACTTTTCCATCAGCTTTTTGTTGTTATTGTTTTTGTCTTATTTTTTAAATGCAAAATCAGACACTGTCATTTGGAGATGCAGTATGGAGAAACAGGACTACAATCAGTTGAGTTGAAACAAGAAGAGCCTTGAAATAGAGCCAGGCTAAAAAACTATGCATTGCTAATAATCTTTAGCATTTTCTGCATTTTCAAATACTCTCCCCTATTTCATTTCATCATTATATAACCATATGTGGTTATATACAGTTATTACTTAAATAATACACAGATAACTATGTTATATATGCTTATAAATATGTATTTATAGGTTATATATGTAATAGATATATGTGGCTATGTATAGTTATATACAAATATTAAATATATGAAATAGGATTAATATGGCTTCAAATTCTCAATTCCTCAATATTTCACCTTTTTATCTTAGGGTCTTTTCTTTTTTTTAGTATTTTTAATATTGATAATGTTAAATTTATATATAAAATTGGTATGATGCTGCTGATATTTTACAGAAGATGTTTTCTAGTATGAAAATAAAATAGAATATTGGATTCCAGGTCAAATTTGTGTCATATATGATTTTCTAAGTGTGTACATATTCTATTAAATAAATATATTAAAATATATTACATAGGCTTTAGAAGATAAAAGACTAAAACAAAGACATCTTAAAATTTTGAATCTAATTGTGTGCATGCATATGGGTGTATTGAGAGAAAAGGATGAAATATAGAAAAAGGAAAAAAGAAAATGCAAGTGCATGAAAAGGGAGACACAACACAGCTTATAGGTCCTATAATTGGAAGAAGGAAAACAATAATTTCTTGAGCAGAAAAATAATTTCAGTTCAAAGTATGGGAAAAGTTTATGTACTTATGGTCCCTAACAAGGATCAGTTTTTTACTTGTGTGAATAATTTGAATGATCTGCTTGAGGGACAGGTTGACTAATATAAAAAAAGTTCTGAAAACTTAATTTCACAAAATTCAGTGAGCTCTCTGAAGTTGTTAATGGAGCATGACAATATAAGGCTGAGAATGTGAATACATGTACCAGTTTTGCTCATGTAATTTCCAACTCATTGATTCCTAGTAAAGAGAAGAAAGTCTAGGAATTTTCAGAGCATTTTATAATGGGAATTTTTAATTAAAATCTGACAATCTCTTTTTGGCAAAGTTCAGTACATTTAAAGTTTAAGTCAACAGGATATGTCCAGAAATATTTTAAGTTATAAATACTGAATGAATTGCCATAAGTAAACAGTTTCTGTGGATTATAAACTTTGACATCACTCAGTGTTGTGTTTTTGTTTTTGTTTTTGTTTTCTTCTACCTGAGTTAAAATATCTGGGCAAATATGTTAGGGCAGTTGGCAAAATTGATACTGGTTTAACTATTTTGAGACACATGTAACTAATATGCTTGAATTAATAATCTATTTACAGTTTATACCTACAGCCTGCCTCACTACCATGAGCAATCCTTGATGATACAAGGAGATATTTGATCCTGTCCAATGAAAAGCATAAAGATATATTAAATACCATATTATACATTAAATGTTCAGATTTAGCATTTTAATAGTTTTTGATGTTATCTGAAAGCCACAAAATTTACTGAGTCTTAGGCCAAGACATTTTAATAGGATTTAAGGCCAGAAATCTATGCTATTCGAACACATATTTAGTTTGATAGTGAAAACCATAATAGAATCCACACATCTGACTTTATTTTATATCAAATACATTGAACCTGATTAATCTCTCCCACAATCAGGGACTGATAGGCTGGAGGATGAATGCCACATATTCCCTTCTCCACTTACCAAGGTCATAGCCACCCTTTAGGACGAATCCTACAAACCACGTTTTTCGGAAGCTTTAATGTATCAGGGTTTACTAATTCATCTTCTGTGCTCACATAGCATTCGTCCCCTTTTAGTTTAACAATTGCACAATACTGTAATTTGTTTGATTTCAGTATCTGCCTTCTCACTAGACAATTAACCTCAAAGATAAGAAGAGGAAATGCTACTCAAAGTTGACGAGTGTATGAAAAGATGATCAAATGGACCATATAGATCATGAACAGCTATTATTAGAGACACTCATTCTGTGCTCTGAGGAGTGTCACCTCAAAATTGGAAGTTGCAGTAAAGGGTCTCTGACCTTGTTATAGCATCAGATCAATGATTATGATACTTGTCTTAAGAACACAAAGTTTGCTCTCTTGCACTACCACTAAGTTTAAATCCATATAGGCTCGTCCTGATTCCCTATAGTCTTGAAGCAGTGTTCTGATGTGCATCTTCAGATGTCCATTTGTATGTTTTTTGCATATGTGCAGAAATACAGATTCTTCAGCCTTCCCACACCTAGGACCCTCATCAAGATCTGTGATCAATAGGTCTGTGAAGCTCTGGACTCTTGGAGAATACCTGGCAAGACAAACAGTAGTGCTGGTTGCCCTAACTTCCTTTATCCCTCCTGAGGGAGATTGATTCAGTCATTATTGGTGGTGAAAGGATTTCCAAGAGCCTAATGTATGTACTGCAAACAGAACTATAAAAGGATTATTTATTTATTTATTCACTCATTCATTCATTCATGAGAGACACAGAGAGAGAGGCAGAGACACAGGCAGAGGGAGAAGCAGGAGCCCATTATGGGACTTGATCCCTGGATGGGGATCACACCCTGAGCCAAAGGCAAATGCTCAACCATTGAGCCAACCAGGCATCCCAAAAGATGAGAAAGTTAGCCTATAGAAATTATGACTTACCCAAGAGCACGCACTCCCTAGTTACATTTATGCAGGACAATGCGTTTTCCACCACACAGTGAAATGTACATTTGAAAAGTTACATTAAGAGATTAGGTTAATCTGAGATTTGTTTCTCTTTTTTCGGTTTTCTATTGCTGCATAACAAGCCACTTTAGCACTTACTTCGAACGACTACATTTTATTGTTTTTCATGATCCCTTGGGTTGGTTGGGCAGTTTGTCTTTTGGCTTCTCCTAGGTTTATGCACATGAACATGTCTGGTAGCTGGCAACTGCCTGCCGGCTGGCACACAGCCCATCTACGCCACGTGGCCTGTCAGCTTCTGGGAGGATAGACTGTCTGCCTTACATAGAGATCTCAGGGTAGTGTTCCAAGAAGATTAAATAAAAGACTAAATAATAGCCACTTGTAAAGCCTAGCTTCTGAAACTCACACTGTATCACTTCGGCCACATGCAATGGCTCAAAGCAAGTCACATAGGAAGCCCAGGCTTCCTGGGCTGTAACTGGTGGGGCTACAGACATCATCTCTAAATGAGGGAAGCTATAAAATAATGCAGTTATGTTTTCAATCCCCTACAGCATTCTATTACACATACAGTGGTTTCCAGTATCCAACATCACATTCATTCTGTCAAGGTCGGCTACTATTCATGCGTAGAGGTTAAAGTCACATAATTTGCTGCTGTTGTGGTAGAGCTTTTCTAGTGTTTCTTCTGTTGACTTGCATGAACCATACATCATGACTAAGTCACAATATGCTAGTTTTATAATTCTGGTTATTTTATCTCACTTTGAAAAATGAGGCCATGTGAAAAAACTGCTTATTCCTTTTTTAAAAAAATGAATATTGTAAACAAGCATTACAATATATTTCAGTGTCTCATGATTATGAAAAAATGAAAATGAAGGAAAATATCAAATAGTGAAAAGCACTTGGAACAGAAAGTTGAAAAAGTTTTTTTTTTTTTCTCTTTTCTCATGATTTCCTTAAAGAGATAAGGAAAATAGTACACATTATTCTAGGACCATTAGTCTAAAGACAGCTCCAAGGGATTGCCACTTACTCTTTCTGAGGTTTATGAAAATACCACTATTCCTCTTATCCTCATCCCCATAAATAAGGACTGGCTTGGGGGATATTACCCAAACCAGTCTATAAAAAATGACCCCAAGGAGATAGTTCCCTCAAGTAGGGGATTTTAAGAGCACTGTTTTGTAGACACACTAGCTTCCATTGTGTTTCAGAAGAACACATTTAGAGAATAGGAAGCGGAGAGAGGAAGCCTCCAGAAGAACCAATGAGTTGGACTGCCTGTGTCAGCCCAAAGAAACCAGCTGGGTGCTTTGTGTTCTCCGCAGGGCTAACATGCAAAACCACATTGCAGGGCTCCCATTGGATAGAGTATGATGGAAGAATAGAGATCCTGGAGATGGGGGGAATATATATTAATGTAGAGATGAATTCCTTTTTTTTTTTCCTGCAAATTTTCGAAAGCCTGAGACTATCTGGAATAGTCCTTAAAGGCAAGGAAAAGAGAAAATTGCCAAAGTGAAGCAGCCTGCACTCCCACTAAGTGATTTCCCATTGGGCTAAGTAAATGGTCTGAAAGGAAGCCAGGCTTGAGGTCATTTTAAAATCACCCCACTCAAAAGAATAAGGGTAGGGGAACTTCTACAGTAAGACATCAATGGAAACACTTTAGGGAACATGATGAAGGTTGGAAGAGGTTAGTAAGAATATATGTCATAGAACAAGACTCACAGGACCCTGATGCACCCACAAATGTGGCTTACCAGAGAATGGGCAGTGGAACACCTCTCATAAAGAGGATATCTGTGACCATATTAGAACAGCATGAGCAATGTAAACTTTCTCCTTGATACAGACCCTCATGTCTCTACTTAAACAGAATATCAACTTTCTACTTTTCAGCTTTTCACTCAAAAGTGTACTCTATCTTTAGATGGATAAGACAAGCACAGTTCCACTGCTTACATATCTCACTTCCCAGAGCCGTTTCTGAAAATATGAAGTATACTAGCACTTGTCGGAGTGATCCAGGAAAAAGAACAAAGGTGAGGTGTGACTTCAAATTACTGCTGGACCTTTGCAGTTTTCCCTTTTCTCCCTCTGCTTGCCTTGCCTCCCACGTCCAACTGTCCCAGTTGTCCTTTCCCTTTATGCTGCTTTGTAGCTGCCCAGACCAGCATCACAAGTTGCTTCACTTCCTCTTCTTTGTCCGAACACCAAGTTCTCCATTGTCCCTTTTCAACACTGCCCCACCTGCCACAAAACTCAGACCCTCCACTCCAAGAACTACAATATAACAATACATCATGCTTGATAAGCTAACACCTCAGAGGCACAAAAAATGAATTTCAAACTCAATCGAATATAATACTTTAATAGTTGAAGTCTTTTTCAACTCCCTCAGATGAAACCATTTTGTTTATTGAATAAGACTGTAATAAAGGGTGTTGAAATTGACAACATTATAACATAGTAATGTGTGGCATTTACAACATATTTTTCCTCTTTAATTAGAAAATAATAATTCAGGCTGTGGTTATTTTGGGTCACCAATTCTCTTTTAGAATTTTCAAATGAAAAATGTTCAGGTATTTTTTTTTCCTCTAATGCCTAAGTCCTTTCCTCCAAAAAGTTTGATTCACAGATCAACATACAACATATTTCAATACTTGTAGCAATCATTTACTATATTATAATAGCATATGATATTCATGATTTTTCTTTGCTGTTGAAGGTTTTTACATATTTATTGAGGTGTAATTGACAAATAATAAACTACATACATTTATAGTATATATGATAAAATTTGAAATATGTGTATATCTGTGAAATCATCACCACCAAGATGCTAAATGTATCCATCATCTCCAAAAGTTTCCTCAGCAAGTTCCCTTTTTTATTCCTCATCCCGTCTCTCCCCATCTTCTCCATCCCCATCTCCAGGTAAGCACTGATTTGCTGCTATCACTATGCATAAGTGTGCATTTATAGAAGTTTATGTAAGCATAATTATACTACATGTACACTTTTTTAGTCTAGTTTCTTTCACTCAGCATGATTATTTTAAGATTGGTTCATATTGTTGTGTGTGCCAATATTTCATTATTTTTTGTTGTTAGTAAGATCTCACTGTAGAGATGAATTACAATTTGTTCATTTACTCAGTGGTTCATGGATATTTGTGTTGCTACCAGCTTCTGGCTATTATAATAAAGCTATCTTAGGAACATTTATGCACACCTCTTTGTGGATATATGCTCTCATTTTTTTTTTTTTTTTTTGGTAAATACTTACATGGAATGGCTGGATCACACAGTAGGTACATGTTTGACTTTTCAACAATCTGCCAAACTATTTTCCAAAGTTATTGCACTACTTTACATTTTTACCAATAGTATCTGTGTGTTCCAGATTTTCTGTACTTTCACCAACACTTGGTATTGTGGATCTTTTTAATTTTAACCATTCTAATGTCTGTGTAGTAAAAACTCATTGTTCAAATTTGTGTTTCCCTAATGACTACTGACATAGAGCATCTTTTTATTTGTTTTTCATCTGGATATCTTCTATTGTAATGTGCTTATTCAAATCCTTTCCCTTCATTTATTTTCAGTTAGGTTGTTTCCTTAGTGTGATTTTAGAATTTACATATTCTTTTTTTAAAATTTCTATTTATTTATGATAGTCACAGAGAGAGAGAGGCAGAGACATAGGCAGAGGGAGAAGCAGGCTCCATGCACCGGGAGCCCGACATGGGATTTGATCCCGGGTCTCCAGGATTGCGCCCTGGGCCAAAGGCAGGCACCAAACCGCTGCGCCACCCAGGGATCCCAGAATTTACATGCTCTAAAAACAGGTCCTTTACTAGATAACAGGATTTACAAATATTTTTTCCCCCAGGATATGGCTCATCTTTTCATTCTCTTAACAGTATCTTTCAAAGAGAAGTTTTAATTTTTTATGAAGAAAATAATACCAGTTTATTCTTTCATAGGTTGTCCATTTAATTCCCTTTCTATGAAATCTTTGCTCATAGAACACACAGCTCTCTGTTGATATTTTCTTCTGGAAGCTTTATACTTTTAGTTTTATCTGAAGGTCTGTGACTCATTTTGAGTTAATTTTTGTATTCAGTTAGAGGTATGGTGTAAGCCTTTTTTTTTCTTTTTTGCATATAAATTTCTAGTTGTTCCAGCATAATTTTTTTGAAAAAAAATCTTTTCAACACTGACTTTGCATCATCAAATATTAATTTGCTCTATTTGTGTGGGTTGACTTCTAGAATACTATGTTCCATTGATCTATTTGTTTCTCTTTGCCCTAATGTCACATCACCTTGATCATTGTAGCTTTATAATTGGTCTGATCACTTGATGTTAGTTTTTTATGCTGGTACTTTTTGTAGGAGTTGTTTGGGCTATTATAGGTCATTTGCGTTTCCATACGAATTTTAGAATCAGTTTGTCAATTCTTACATCAGAGTCTTCTGGAGATTGTCAATGTATTAATCCATAGATCATTTACGGAGGATGGGCACCTTAATGATATGGAGTATATATTTATTATCATATTCTTTCTCTCAACAATGCTTTGTAGTTTTTAGCATAAAAGTGATTCATATCTTTTGTCAAATTTGTACTCTAAAATTTCATGTGTTTGATATTATTATGAAAATACTGTGTACTAGCAATGAATAATCACAAATGGGTATTAAGCACTAACTTGTGTATAGATCTCATCTTTTCTACATAGATTGTCATGTCTATGAATAAAGGCTGCTGTACTTCTTTCCTTCTAATCTGGATTACCTTAATTTCTTTTTCCTACTTTACTTTCAGTACAATGTTGAATAGTGTTAGAAAAAAGCAGATATATTTGTCTTATTTTCTCATTATGTATTCAAATTCTTGACATTTTTCCTCTGTAGTGTTTAATCTTCTGCAAATCCCTTCAGTTCATTCTTTATCCTCCACATTGTGATTACTATTTCTAGAAGTTCTATTTGGGTCTTTTTTTTGCATATCTTCTATGGTTTTATTTAAATATTTATACATTTCTAATACAGTTACAGTTGTTTTCATGTTCTTGTCTGCTAATTTTAACATTTATGTCAGTTCTGGGTCATTTAAATTTTAGGGACTGATTTTTCTCATTATTAGTTTTAATTCTCCTGTGTTTTACATACTGGATCATTTTTTATTAGTGTGAGATACTGTAAATTTTTACCTTATTGGGTGCTATACAATTTTGTATATTAAGGAGCTATGTTCTGGGAATGTTAGGTTATTTGGAGGCAGTTTGATCCTTTCAGAATTTGCTTTTAAAATGTGTTATATGGGACAGGAGCAGTGCCCAATGTAGAACTAATTGTTCCCCACTCCTGCAGCAATACTCTTCTGTGTATTCTTCCCAATGCCAATGTCTGTGAATCAAAGTTTTCAAGCATGTGTGAGTACCTGGCACTGTTACCTATAAACCTTTGGGTAGTTTACCTCCTGCCTTGGGGAGTTTCCTCATATATACTCTGATTATCACGACACTAAACACTAGATGGGGACCCTTTACAGATCTCCAGAGCAAAACTCTGTCTCTGGTAACCTGACCTGCCAATGAGTACCTCTTCAACTTTCTGAATCTTAGCTCTATCTCAAGTTGTGAATGTATGTAGACAATTGGAATCTTTAGCTCTGGTTGACAAACATCCTACCACCAGTAATCTACTCCTGCCTTAAATATATGTGTGGATTTAAAAATTGTGTTGTTGTCTGTGCTTACAGGGAATGGACAAGATTCCTGAGTAGACCAAATTTATAGTAAGCTAAAAGAAAAACAAATAAAATAACAGCTAGAGCTAACATTTATTAAGCTCTTAGACCATGTGCCATGCACTGTTCTAATATTTTACATATATTAGTTCATTTACTTATAATACTATGAGATAGGTATTCTTGCTGTTCTTGTTTTAAGATGAGGAAACTGAACCATAGATAAACCTACAGTGATTTCATGTGCTTTACTTATCCAGCAAACCAGTTTTAGGGAAATATAATTCAGTGATTATAAACAAGCTAGAAAGAAAAAGAAAGTATATTAAGTATTTAAGTAACAAACCAGTGGTGCCTGGGTGGCACAGTTGGTTAAGCATCTACCTCTTGATTTTGGCTCAGGTCATGATCTCAGGGTCATGAAAATGAGCCCTGCATTGGGCTCTGCACTCAGTGCAGAGTCTGCTGGTCCCTCTCTCTCTGCTCCTCCCCCTGCCTATGCTCTCTGTCTTCCATTCTCTCTCTGAAATAGTGAATAATTAGCATTCAGAAAAATGTCGATACAATGGGAAATATTTTTTCTTTCGTTTTGTTTTGCAGTTTCAAGTTTTATCATCAGTACCATGCCTGTCAATAATAGAAGGCAAAGAGAGTTTTTTCTTGGGAGTTTTTTGAATAGGGAGTTGGCTGTTTGGTCAGGAAAAACTTGACATAGCTATTAGAGTAGTCTGGAAATGAATTTGAGTGGTAGGCCCCACTGGAAATAGCAAGGAAGGACATTTGTGAAAGCTGTGGTGAAAGCATAATTGAGTAAGGCTTAGTGAGCATACAGAAAGACAGATAATGTGGTGGAAAATTACAAGTAAAAAGAAGAGGCAAAGATGGTTCCGATGTTTGGAACCCATGGATGATGCGTTAGAATGCTGATATTACTGACAGAAATAGTGTAGAGAGGGATAAGGAGGATAAAGAAAAAAAATTTAAAGAACCCTATTTATGGATGGTCATTTTACCAGGTAGGAGCCTCCTCTTAACCAATGATGTGATCACATGAAAATATTAATGCAGCTTCCAAAGACATTTTATAATTCGAGAGAAATTTAGTCACTTTAAGAACTGTTATTTAACATAAGTAGTGAATGAGTGTTGAGAGAATAATAGGTAACATGATTCATCAGGAGGTAAAAAAAAATGGCATATACCCTATGCTTGTTTTTAAAACCAATTTTTAGGGTATGACTTAGGTTTGTGGTTAATGACATGAGCTATTTTACATATGTAATGAAGCTAGAGACCATTTTATAGGATATTTAAATATAAAGTTATTTATAAGATTTTCAGAAGTGAAAAGTACATTAAAAGAGTGCAAAAGTCATATTTTGTGGCTGATTAAAATTGCTGTTAGAGTGATATCTAGCTTTTATTCCATTATTAAAGCATGATTTGTAAATTCTGAAGTATCTTTACATGGTAAGAAGATCTAGAAGAACATCTATTATACTGATTCTTGACAGTGGCGATTTCATAGGATACTGGGCTCATTACATAGTATGTAATGAATACAGAGTTGAGAAAATTTCCCACTCTGGCTCAGACAAGGAACCCATTTGAGAAAGCTGCAGAGCCTCAAATTCAAAAGCTTAATTAAGTTAGTCTTACTTGTAAAGTCCTTGTAATTTTCAGTTTGAATAGTTTTCTAGATAAAGTGAATATTTCAATGGTTAAGTATATCCTTTTCCTGAAGTTAAATTCAGCAGCTTCTAAATCACTTTATTTATTATATATAAAAAGGTAGAAATTTAATCATTCCCTTACCCTTTTCCTAGATTGATTATTCTCTAAATTTCATTCTGTTTTTTATTTTTGAGGAATTTAGTTCAACTAAATTTTATTAATGACCCATTGATGAAGAACAATTCTACTGATTATTATGTATGCAAGTTATACTTTCCCAATTATTTCTTTATTATAGATTTTTTTTCATATTTTCCTTTTTTTAAGTTTGAATTAGTTTCTTGGAAAATGAAAAGTATTATAATAGATGATTTGTTGTTGTTATTAGCAAAAGTAAGCAGTTAAGAACACTGTCCTTGCATATAGAACACCTGGAATTAAATTTTGTCATTAAAATTTAGTTGTGTGAACTGGGGCAGGTTGCTGCCTCTCTGTGCTTCATTTTCATTATCTGGTAAAAATGAGATTGTAGGAATTATATGTGGCAAGCCAAGCGCAGCACCAATTACTGGACATCTTTTATGTTGCCATTGTTGCCATCATTAGGAGAAAGTGTCATTTCACTAATTCAGAGTGTATTTGGCCTGATTCAAAGAGGATTACAAAGAACATAATAACTATACCTCTTTAAAGTCTATCTTTTGCCTATGGATAAAAGGCAAGAATGTGAGTGATTGAGTGAGTGTGTGTGTGTGTGTGTGTGTGTGTGTATGAGAGAGAGAGAGAGAGAGAGAGAGAGAGAGAGAAAATGGGAGGTAAAAGGAAAGAGAGAGAGAGAGAGAACGGGGTAAAAGGTATATTGAAGTAGCTAGTTATATATAAAGAAGTGATTCTGAAAAATTACAAAGCTCTAATTATTGAACAGGTTTCCCCACAAATTTAGTGAGTTTTTATTAGCAGAGTTAGTCAAGCAGGATCTAATTGCCACTTACTGGTGATTTTGTTGAAGGCAGTCATGCACTTAAAGAGGGTTGGAATCAATGACCTCCACAATACATTTGAATTCAAAGATTTTGTGAATTATATATACGCAGTAACCAACTATCCTGCCATAAAATCTAGTACCTCTGGTTCTTCTCTCCTTTATCCCCTATTAAATCAGAGATGTAACCTCCCTTGAGGCAGACTCTCATTTATTCCTCTTCAGAATCAAGTCAGGAGATGAACCCTCAGTTCTTGAGAGTTTCTGTCAAGTATCATTGGTTACTTTGCCATGAGGGCCACCCTGACTCTAATGTCTTGTGAATCTGGCTTTAATAGAAAGATAAACCTGGTGCTAAGCATTTATTTTACTTGGTGATGAAATTAAGAATTCATTCTCACCTTTTCTCTCCATCCTCAAATTAAATTGACTGAACATGCTTAGCGGTTTCAGAATGTTAGTTCAATATACTTTACAAATATTTCTTTACATAATTCTCTAACTTAACATTGAATATGAAATAATTTAATATGTTATCTTCAAATAGAAATACAGGCACTACAGACCCTTGTACATCAAATGCACCTGACCTACTAGACACAGATCCTTTTTCAAGGTCTTTGTATCAGTTACTTGATTCCTAGCTGGCACCTACTTTTTACCTACCATTTCATACTCTGTCCTGGAACCTTCAATCTTAGAGTCATTTTCAAATGATTCTTTGTGATCACATTCAATTTGCAAGCTGATTTACATGCCCTATGTCTGTGGGAAATGCCATGATATTTTCAATCTGTTCCACTTAACAAATTTGTTGCACAGTAGGAAAGCTATACCAATCATTCTTTCATGATATAAATTTGCATAGAAAGGAGATGTCCCCGTGTCAGTCATTTGAAGGTTATGGACTTCACCTTGTTTATTAATTGAACAATGTCGAGAAGCAAATTCTAAGGCAATATCATCTCTGTCCTTTTATCTCTTCTTATTGTTTGTGGAATTTTAATTCATGTTGTGCAAGCACAAATAAAAAGTACATCAGAGGGAAATTAGATTATTCAAACAAATATATACTACTTTTAGAACTCACCAATATTAAATGTCTTGCTCTTATCAGCAGGAAATATTTGTCCTCTTCCCCACATTTTGGACTGTGTATTAGAAATGTAAGCTAAAAGAACACAGGCATTCTGTATTCTTGAACTTACTAGATGACACAGTGTCTGCCTCTACAACTGCTTTATTGCTTTTACTCTTCATAACAATCTTCAGAGTTGGTATTTCTACTGCCACTTTTATTGAAAAGAAGTGTGAAGTTTAGAGGAGTTTTAGGATCATCCTAAGGCAGCACTTTCAGGCTCTGAGCTTGACTCTTCTGTCTACAGACTCAAATTCCTTCCAAAATACCAAAAATAATGGGATACACTGAAGGCTTCCAAATAAAGAACGTTATGATCAAATAGTGTTTAATTATAACTCTTCCTCTCTCTATATATTTGCCTCAATAATATCCCTGCCTAGGGCAGCCTGGGTGGCTCAGTGGTTTAACGCCGTCTTAGGCCCAGGGCGTGATCCTGGAGACCCGGGATGGATTCCCATGTCGGGCTCCCTGCATGGAGCCTGCCTCTCTCTCTACCAATCTCTCTCTGTGTCTCTCATGAATAAATAAATAAAATCTTTAAAAAATATATCCCTGCCTAATCCTCTTAATAAAGCTTTAAAACTTTATATTGCCATTGCCTTTTATTATGTGGAAAAATAACAATATCAGATATTCATAACAACTGAAAATTCTAAAGTCTAATATAATGAGACTTACAGGTCTTCTTTGAATGCATTTATAGAAAGAAACCTTTTATTCTGATAAGTGTGAGGTGGTATCTCTTTGTGGTTTTGATTTGTATTTCCCTGATGATGAGTGATGTTGAATATTTTCTCATGTATCTATTACCCATTTGTATGTCTTCTTTGGAGAATTGTCTGTTCATGTCTTCTTCCCTTTGACTGGGTTTTTTTATTTTGGGGGTATTGGGTTTGATAAATTTTTAAAATTAACAACTCAGGAAACAGCAGGTATTTGTGAAGATGCAGAAAAGGGGAACCATTCTACCCTGTTGGTAAGAATGCAAACTGGTACAGCCACTGTAATACAGTATGGAGCTTCCTCAAAAAATTAAAAATAGAATTACCCTAAGACCCAGCAATTGCACTACTAGATATATATACAAAGTACATAAACATAGTGATTTGAAGGGGCATATGACCCTAATGTTTATAGCAGCAATGTCCACAATAGCCAAAGTTTGGAAAGAGCCCACATGTCCATCGGCAGATGAATGATAAACAAGATGTTGTATGTATACACAATGAAATATTAGCCAGCCTCCAAAAAGAATGAAATCTTCCATATGCAGTGGTGTGATTGGGACTACAGTATATTAGGCTAAGCAAAATAGGTCAGTCAGAGAAAGACCAATATCATATGATTTCACCCATACGTAGAATTTAAGAAACAAAACAAATGAACATAGGAAAAGGGAAGGAAGAATAAAATAAAAACAGAAAAGGAGACAAACCATAAGAGAATCTTAACTATAGGAAACAAACTGAGGGTTGCTGGAGGGTTGGTGGTCGGGGGATGGAGTAAATGGGTGATGGGCATTAGGGAGGGCATTTGAGCTGTGGGTGTTACAGGCAAGGGATGAATCACTAAATTCTATTCCTGAAACTAATACACTACATTTTAACTAACTTGAATTTAAATAAAAGCTAAAATAAAAAGGAAACAACCTTTTCAGTAAACCTTTCATGGGGTATGACTTTAGATGTAAACAGAGGTCATCTGATATTTAAAATTTAACCTAATGCTTCATTGATAATAAAGCTCTCCCAATATTTGGTGGATAATTAAAGATTATTCTTTCATTTCTACCTTCATATAAATATGGAATAGAGTCTAAAAGAGGCTGAGAGGTATATGCCTGAAGAAATAGGGTATTTAAAGACCAAGAAAGAAAAAAAAAGACCAAGAGGATTAGGGCTGTGGCTGGGATGGAGAAGTTAACCATCCTGAGTGGCTACTAGAGAAACCAAAATAATGTCTCACAAGAGAACCTTGCTGAGGACAAAATGAAGATTAAATGATGACTGGATAATAAATGCTATATTCCCACAACTCTAACATGCCATCAATTTAATAACAACCTTTCAAAAGTGATGGGTCACAGTT
This sequence comes from Canis lupus dingo, assembly GCF_003254725.2. Classification (NCBI taxonomy): domain Eukaryota; kingdom Metazoa; phylum Chordata; class Mammalia; order Carnivora; family Canidae; genus Canis; species Canis lupus. The sequence goes on along the minus strand of NC_064245.1, from coordinate 23,094,245 downwards.
CTGGAAATGTTAGTGTTCAACTCAGGGAGGAGAGAAACTCAGTACTTAAAAGACCTAGATGCCTTAGAAAGGGTTGCGGTAAATAGTGTGACTCTTAGGCTACCAGGTGCTCCCCCCACCCCCCATTCCCCACCCCCTGCCTGGGCCTTTATTGTTTGGGATTAGACATGTTTTCTAGCAGCAAGTAGTGTTGAGTTGTTTTCCAGAAGAAAAGGTTTACTACAAGTCTGCAGCATAAGATGGCTACTGAGTTTCTTAAATCTTCTTATGTGGTCATCTTGAGTAAAGTGCCTACTAACTAAACATTGGTGAACCAAATGGCTATTGCAAGAGATTACTGGAGCAGTAATAAGAACTGAAAGTGCTAGGATGGGCCAGCAACTCTGACTGCCCTGGACAGTCTACAGAAAAAAAAGAATAATAATAATAAGAGGCTTGATCAGGCCTTAAATTCCTGGCTTGGGAGTTATACAGATGGCCAAATAGCTCCTATAACTCTACTAATATAAACCCTTCTCTCTGTGATCACAGAGGTTAATGTAGCTGGAAATCAGGCACAAGTTTAATTTACAGCTTTCCAATATTTTTATGGGAAATTTAATATATTTATTTGGAATGATTACCAAAGCTCTGAGAAATAAAATGAATGAAATATTAGATAATATCAGATGAACATATACAGTCTGATATTTCAAAACTAGTAAGTTCTCTTAACAGCAAAAGTAGGCTCTCACTATACCTTGTGCCTCTATCTACTGAGGCTGGGCTTGCTTTGCTTAAAAATCCCATGATTGTACACCTGACATAACTAGCTTGTAAGCAAATTCCATTTCCCTTTATGCTCTTTCTCTACAATCTTTCATTTTTTCCATATTTTGAACTAAAATCAGATACTACCTGGTAAAAGAAGCCAAAGCTTACATGTTCAGAGTTGCATAACTATAATGTATTAATAGAATGCTGGAGAAGACATGTAGTTATAGACTCTAAAAATGATGCTCTAGAGGAAGAGTTAAGATGGTAGAGGAGTAAGGGCACCCTAAGTTTGTCTTGTGCCTCACATACAACTAGATATCAAGTTATTCTGAATATCTGAGAAGTCAATTGGAGGCTGAGAAAACAAATGTTTCACGTCTATAAATAGAAAAGAGATCACCAGTTGGCAGGTAGGTGGTGCAAAGACTAGAACCTAGTGTGATATAGTTGAGGATATGATGGAGGGGAGGGAACCTGCTTAAGGAGATTACTGCGAAGTATTATAATCATAACTTTTAGAAGTCTGCTACAATGGAGATGTGCCTGACTTAAAAGTGCTCAGGTGGTGAAGTATAGCATAATCCCAAGTGTGGTAGTGTAGTCCCAAGATCCCTGGGGTCAGAAGAACAGGGGGTACCTGAGTATGGCAGAGTTCCCAGGCAGAGGAGCAGGGAAACCAGCTGACAACAGTGAATCTAGGTGCCAGCTTTCTGCTCTGTGTTGGCCATAAACTCTAAATGGCTATAAGGTGGTGTAACTGCTTCCCAGCAGGGCTCAGCAAAAGGAAGACATCTCATCAGGCCCACCTCCTGAGGAGGAACAGCATGGGTCTGTACCCTGGAAATCCCTAAAATTTGGAGTTTTGAAACTCAGCTGCATATTTAAAATAAAAATGCTTGGTCTCAGGCCAGGTGAATACCGAGTTCTGACAGAAACGGGGGAGACAAGAGTGATTGAGTACTTTCTGTGAGGGCTCACTGAAGGCTGGGACGTGAATTTTCAGCTCTAGAAAGAGAGTAGATTACAGCCACATTCATACCACTCATCAGCACTGAAGCCTTCAGGGAGCAAAACAGGGCTACTTAGGGTTGTCCAGAGCTGCTTATACTGAGCCCTGCCACTCTTTGCACTGGAGGCAAATTTCCACTGGGGCAAGTCCACCTGAGAATCAGTGCAACAAGCCCATCCCCCAGAAGACCAGCACAAATAACTCTCTCACTAAGTGTACTGACCATAGAGGACTGTGAAGCTTCAGCTCTTGGGGAAAATAGTATATAACATTCATTGTATTTTCATTCTTTAGTCTTTTAGTATTATCTTTTCAATTATTTTCTTATTTTTTTCTTATTTTTCTTGTTTATTTTAACAATCTTACCAAACACATCCAGGGTCTAAGGGGTTTTTCTTTTAGTTTTATGTTGTTGATGTTATTATTGTTTTTGTTGTATTCTCTTTCTTTCTATTTCTAGACAAAATGACTAGATGGAGAAATTTACCCCAAAAGAAAGAACAGGAGACATTACTCACTGCCAGAGATTTAATCAATTCGATTATAAGTAAGATGTCTGAACTAGAATTTAAAACAATGATTATAAGGATACTAGCTGGCTTAAAAAAGCATAGAAGAGACTAGAGACTCCCTTACTGTGGAAATAAAAGAACTAAAATCTAGTGAGGCTCTAATTTTAGATGTCGTTACTAGGATGCAGTCCCAAGTGGAGGCCATAAAAACAAGGATGAACAAAGCAGAAGAGTTAATCAGTGATGCAGAAGATAAAATGATGGAAAATAAGGAAGTTGAAGTGGCAAAGAAAAATATTAAATCACTATGGTAGACTTAGGGAACACAGCAAAGCCATAAAGCAAAATAATATCCATATTATAGGAGTCTCAGAAGGAGATGAGTGGGGAGAAAGGGGCAGAAGGTTATTTGAACAATTTATAGCTGAGAATATCTCTAATCTGGAGAAGAAAATGGGTATTTAACTCCAAGAGGCACAGAGGACCCCCCCAAAAAAAATCAACAAAAATATGTCAACACTTCAACATATTATATAGCAAAGCTTGAAAATTACAAAGATAAAGAGAAAATCCTGAAAGCAGTTTAGCACAGGGGGAGAGTGGGTAGAGGTCCTTAACGTATAAGGGTAGACACCTAAGGCTGGCATCAGACCTGTCCATAGAGACTTGGCAGGCCAGAAAAGACTGGGATGATATATTCAAGGTGCTAAATGGGAAAAATGTGCAGCCAAGAATACTGTGTCTGGCAAGGCTGTCAGAGATACAGAGTTTCCAGGGAAAGCCAAAACTAAATGAATTTGTGAACACTAAACCAGCCCTGCAAGAAATATTAAAACCAGCCCTGCAAGAAATATTAAAAGGGATCCTTTGGATGGAGAAAGAGCCCAAAAGTAATAAAGACTAGAAAGGAACAGAGACAATCTACAGCAGCAGCAACTTTATAGGTAATGTCACTAAATTCTTTTCATTCAATGATTACTTGGAATGTAAATGGACTAAATGCTCCAATCAAAAGATATAGGAATCAGAATGGATAAAAATACAAGACCCATCTATATGCTGCTTACAGGAGACTCATTTTAGACCCAAAGATACTTTTGGATTGAAAGTAAGAGAATAGAGAATGGAGAACTATTTATCATGCTAATGGACATAAAGAGAAAGAAAGGAAGAAAGAAAGAAGAAAGAAAGAAAGAAGAAAGAAAGAAAGAAAGAAAGAAAGAAAGAAAGAAAGAAAGAAAGAAAGAAAAAGAAAAAGCTGGAGTAGCCATCCTTATAACAGACAAACTAGATTTTAAACCAAAGTTGTTTAATAAGATGTGAAGAAGGATACTCTATCATAATAAAATGTTCTATCCAACAAGAAGATCCAACAATTATAAATATTTATGCCCCTAACTTGGGAGCAGCCAATTAAAGAAAACAATTAATGACAAAATTAAAGAAAACCATCGACAATAATACAGTAATAGTAAGGGATTTTAACGCCCACTCACAGCAATAAAGAGATCATATAAGCAGATGATTAACAAGGAAACAAGGGCTTTGAATTATACACTGGACCAGATGACTTTAACAGATATATACAGAGCATTTTATCCTAAAGTACCAGAATACATATTAGTCTCAAATGCACATGAACTATTGTTCAGAATAGATCACATACTGGATCAAAAATCAGATCTCAACTGGTACAAAAAAAAAAAATGAGATCAACTATGCATATTTTCAGACCACAATGCTATGAAAGAAAAAGAAATTTGGAAGGACTGAAAATATATGGAGGTGAAAGTACATCCTATTAAAGAATTAATGGACCAACCAGGATATTAAATAATCTAAAAAATACATGGAAGCAAATGAAAATGAAAACATGACAGTTCACAAACTTTTGGATGCAGCGAAGCAGTCCTAAGACAAAAGTATGTAGCAATACAAGATTTCCCCAAGAATCAAGAAAAGTCCCAAATACACAGCCTAAATTTACACCTAAAGGAGCTTGAAAAGGAATAACAAACAAAGCCTAAAACAAGCAGAAGAGAAATAATAAAGGTTAGAGCAGAAATCAATGATACAGAAATTAAAAACAAACAAACAAAAACAGTGGAACAGATCAACAAAACCAGGAGCTGGTTCTTTGAAAGAATTAATAAGATCAATAAATCCCTGGCCAGACTTATCAAAAAGAAAAAAGAAAGGCTCCAAATAAATAAAATCACAAGTGAAAGAGATCACAACCAACACTGAAGCAATATAAACAATTAAAATAGAATATTATGAGCAATTCTAGTCCAATAAATTTGGTAATTTAGCAGAAATGAATAAATTCTTAGAAACAGATAAACTACCAAAACTGAAACAAGAAAAAATAGAAAACAGACCCATAACCAGCAAAGAAATTGAATCAATAATAAATAATCAAAAATCTCCCAACAAACAAGAGCCCAGGGCCAGATGGCCTCCCAACAGAATTCTACCAAATATATAAAGAAGAATTAATACCCATTCTTCTGAAACTATTTCAAAAAAATAGAAATGAAAGGAAAACTTCCAAACTCATTCAATGAGGCCAGCATTACCTTGACCCAAAACCAGACAAAGGCCCCATCAAAAGGAGAATTAGAGACCAAAATCCCTGATGAAGACAGATGCAAGAATCTTCAGCAAGCTGATAGCTAACTGGATCCAACAGTACATTAAAAGGATTACTCATCACAACCAAATAGGATTTATTCCTGGGCCGAGGGGTGGTTCAATATTTACAAATCAATCAACATGACACAGCACATCAATAAAAATAAGGGATAAGAACCATACAGTCCTCTCAACAGATGCAGAAAAAGCATTTGACAAAATACAGCATCCTTTCTTGAAAAAAACCTTCTGGCATATAGGCATAGAGGGAACATACCTCAACATCATAAAAGCCATATGCAAAAGACCTACAGCAAAAATCATCCTCAAGGCGGAAAAACTGAAATCTTTTCTCCTAAGGTCAGAACACTTTTACCACTGTTGTTCAGCATAGTACTACAAGTCCTAGCATCAGCAATCTGACAACTAAAGGTATAAAAGACATCCAAATCAGCAAAGAATTCAAATTTTCACTCTTTGCAAATGACATGCTACTCTATGAGGAAATCCCAGAATACTCCACAAAAAATTGCTAAAACTTCTAGAACTGAATTCATCAAAGTCAAAGGATAAAAACGAATGCACAGAAGTCACTTACCTTATACACTAACAATGAAGCAGCAGAAGTCAAGCAGAGAAGTCAAGGAATCAATCCTATCGATCCTATTTATGATTGCACCAAAAACCATAAGATAGCTAGGAAAAACCTAACCAAAAAGGTAAAAGGTGTGTACTCTGAAAACTACAGAACACCTATGAAAGAAATTGAGGAAGACACAAATATATGGAAAAACATTCCATGCTCATGGATTAGAAGAACAGATATTGTTAAAATGTCTATGCTACTCAAAGCAATCTACATTTTTATAACAAACTCTATCAATATACTATCATAATTTTTCACAGAGCTGAAACAAACAACCCCAAAGTTTGTATGGAAACAAAAAAGGCCCCAAATAGCCAAAGTAAGGTTGAAAAAGAAAACCAGAGCTGGAGGCATCAATTCCAGACTTCAAGCTATATTACAAAGCTGCAATCATCAAGACAGTATGGTACTGGCACAAAAACAGACACAAAGATGCATGGAACAAAATAGAGAACCCAGAAATGGACCCTCAGTTCTATGGTCAACTAATCTTTGAAAAGGCAGGAGAGAATATTCAGTGGAAAAAGAACAGTCTCTTCAACAAATGGTCTTGGGAAAATTGGACAGTCACATGCAGAAGAATGAAACTTGACCACTTTCTTTTATACCATACACTAAAATAAACTCAAAATTGATGAAAGACCTAAATGTGAGACAGGAATTCATCAAAATCCTAGAGGAGAAAACAGACAGCAACTTCTGTGACCTTGGCTGCAGCAACTTCTTGCTAGACAGGTCTTCAAAGGCAAAGGAAACAAAAGCAAAAATGAACTCTTGGGACTTCATCAGGATAAAAAGCTTTTGCACAGCAAAACTATCAACAAAACTAAAAGGTAACCTATGGAATGGGAGAAGATATTTTTAAATGACATAAAGGGTTGGTATCTGAAATCTATAAAGAACTTGTTAAACTCAACAGTCCAAAACCAAAACCAAATAAAAATATAGTCAAGAAGTGGGCAGAAGATATGAACATACATTTCTCCAAAGAAGACATACAAATGGCCAACAGACACATGAAAAATGCTCAGCATCACTCAGCATCAAGGAAATACAAATCAAAGCCACAATGACCTCATACCTGTCAGAATGGCTAAAATTAACAACTCAGGATACAACAGTTGTTGGCGAGGATACAGAGAAAGTGGGAATGCAACCTGGTGGGAATGCAAGCTGGTACAGCCACTCTGGAAAACAGTATGGCACTTCCTTGAAAAGTTAAAAATAGAACTACCCTAGGAACCAGCAATTGCATTACTAAGTATTTATCCAAAGTATACAAACACAGTGATTCAAAGGGGCATATGCACCTCAATGTTTATAGCAGCAATGTCTACAATAATCAAAGTATGGAAAGGCCCAGTTGTCCCATCAGCAAATGAAGGGATGAACAAGATGTGGTATGCATGTATGTATATGTGTGTATACCCATGTACACAATCACAATGGGTTATTGCCCAGCCATCAATAAGAATGAATCCTGCCATTTGCAATGACATGGACGGAACTAGAGAGGGTATTATGCTATATGAAATAAGTCAGTCAGAGAAAGACAAATACCATATGATTTCACTCATATGTGGAATTTAAGAAACAAAACAGATGAACATATGGGAAGGGAAGGAAAAATAAAATAAGATGAAAACACAGGAAAGCAAACCATGAGACTCTTAACTATAGGAAACAAACTAAGAGTTGCTGGAGGAGTGGGGTGGAGGGATGGGGTAATTAGGGGATGGGCATTAAGGAGGGCACCTGAGGCAATGAGTACTGGGTGTTGTACTCATTGCAACTGATAAATCACTAAATTCTGCCCTGAACCTAATAATACACTATGGGTTAACTAGATTGAATTTTTTTTAAAAGTGGGGGAGGGGCACGAGGGCAGAGAGCACCTTCCAGATTTACTTGTATGCAAAAAATGCAAGACCAACAGACTTGTTTTATATTGATCATTAAATTTAGTCCATCAGGAGTTTAAAATAATGTAGTCCATCATATATGTGTATATATATATATTTTTTAATTTTTATTTATTTATTCATAAGAGAGATAGGGAGGAAGGGAGGGAAGGAGAGAAAGACAGAAAGAAAGGGGGGGGGCAGTGACACAGGCAGAGGGAGAAGCAGACTTCCCGCAGGATGCCCAATGTGGGACTCAATCCTGGATCCCAGGATCATGCCCTGAGCCCAAGGCAGATGCTAAACCACTGAGCCACCGAGGTGTCCCCCATCAAATATATTGTTGATTAAATATTATTAAATATTGTTATCCAAATGAGTAGCCTGATGTAAACTCTGTATTTACCTTCCCTTGGTTATTGTTTGGGGAAAAATGATGCTCTAGGGAAAAAGAAACAATATTGGGTTTAGTCTACTGTATCTGAATGGATGGGATTGCCAGAAATACTAGATTTAAAGGTATGGCTCAAGCACCTTGGAGTAGTTCTAACTTTAGCTGGTAGTTTAAATGAAATTTGGACTATTTGAATTTGAGATTCTAAAAATTTTTATGTTTAATGTAGGTTAAGGAGTATAAAATTTTAGGTAGGTAAGAATGCAAACCACTCTTACATTTCCTATTTTCTAGGAAGGGAAAAAGAACATTTATTTTGTCAACACACTGAAAAATAAACCTGAGAGATGCACCAACAACCTTGAGAAGCAACATAGCATCTGTCCTCTATCAGTCAGGGATTTAGGGAAACAATGCTACCACGGAAATATACATCTCTATTCCATGGGCATGACAAAGTCTAGACTATCAGATGAGGCAGCTTAAGCATCGGGGGAAATGTACATATGATTTCTGGAATAGTTATTATAACAAGAAACCAACCAGAAGGATCTCAGTAAAAATAGCTGTGGTGGATAAGTGATCTTGCATTTCATATGTGAATGTAACTCTCTCCCCTCATAGTATTATCCCTCAGGATCTATTCACAAATTCCTAAAAAAAAATTTGTCTCTGTTATTTAGGAATTTTCCAGCTTCATGGTCATAGTACCTAAAGTCAGACTGGTTCTCAAGGAATAACAGTAACGATGAATAAGAAATGAGGGAGTGAAATGGCATAATGAGGGAATAACAATTTAGAGTAAAATGAACTGCAGAGTAAATATTTATAGTGGAGGGATGACTGAACTTACACAAGAGGCATGTTTACCACCAGCATGCGTAGGTTTTTAAAAACTCTCCTGACCCCTCTTGCTTACCCACTATCCTGAAACAAAAACAAACAAACAAAAAAACATTTCAGTGAAGTCTATTCTATTTACAAATGTCCTGTGAGTCTAAACTTTTTTGGAAAATTGAGATAAAGCTTAAGTTTTCTACCTTGGTTGAAAACAATGAAGCAAGAACAGAAATGTTAGGATTGAAAGTAATACATAAACTTTTTAAGGTAGTTGGGAGATGGCATTCTGAGCTGAAAATAATTAAGAGAATATAGCCCCCTTTCCCCAACAATTTATAGAAATCTTAGACAAGGTTTGAACTTCCTTAGCATAAAGAAAGGTAAATTCAGGAGGGGTGTACAGAAATATTAGGAAGCATCATAAAATTAGGGAAACTTTGTTGAATGTATTTTCTTCTGCTCTGCTTTCCCTAAAAAAAAAAAAAAAAATTCAATGAAATCTTTTTTTAATTTTTTTTAATTTTTTATTTTTATTTATTATAGTCACACGGAGAGAGAGAGAAAGGCAGAGACATAGGCAGAGGGAGAAGCAGGCTCCATGCACCGGGAGCCTGACGTGGGATTCGATCCCGGGTCTCCAAGATCGTGCCCTGGGCCAAAGGCAGGCGCGAAACCACTGCGCCACTCAGGGATCCTTCAATGAAATCTTCTAATGAGAAAGAATGAAATGCTTAAGACAAATATTCAATTTTCCTAACACTGATAAAACAAATTGTTTAAAAAGTACTTTAAGAAAAATTAAAACATCAATTTGAAAGGATATATGAACCTCTATGTTTATTGCAGCATTTACCATACCCCAGATATGGAAGCAACCCAACTCTCCATCAACAGGTGAATGTGGGATTTGTGTATACACACACACATAAACACAATGAAATCTTACTCAACCGTAAGAAAAAAAGAATGAAATCTTGCCATTTGGGACATGGATGAACCTAGAGGGCATTAGGTTAAATGAAATAAGTAAGAAAAAGACAAATGCTGTATGATTCATTAATATGTGGGATCTAAACAAACAAACAAAAACAAACACAGAAACAGTTTCATAAATATAGAGAACTGATCATTGCTGGAGGGGAGGCATAGGGTGAAATGGGTGAAGAGGATTAAGAGGTACAAATTTCCAGTTATAAAATAAGTCATGGGGATGAGAAGCACAGTATAGGGAATATAGTTTTGTGGGGTTTCTTTAAAGATTTTCTTTATTTATTTGACAGAGCTAGAGAGCACAGGCAGGGGGAGCAGCAGAGGGAGAGCAGCTCAACCTCTGTTGAGCAGGGAGCCTGATATGGGTCTTGATCCTAGGCTCCTGGGATCATGACCTGAGCCAAAGGCAGACACTTAACTAACTGAGCCACCCAGGCACCTGGAAATATAGATAATACTGCAAATAACATTGAATGGTAACAGATAATGGTATCTACACTTGTGGTAAGCATTGCGTAATGTACAGGATTGTCAAATCACTATATTGTACACCTGAAACTTATATAATATTGTATGTCAACTAAACTTCAATTAAAATGAAAAAGTTGGGGATCCCTGGGTGGCTCAGCAGTTTAGTGCCTGCCGTCAGTCCAGGGTGTGATCCTGGAGTCCCGGAATCGAATCCCATGTCGGGCTCCCTGCATGGAGTCTGCTTCTCCCTCTGCCTGTGTATCTGCCTCTCTCTCTCTCTCTCTCTCTCTCTGTGTCTCTCATGAGTAAATAAATGAAATCTAAATAAAAATAAAAATAAAAAAATAAAATGGAAAAATTGAAGAATTGAAAAATAAAATAAAATGTATCCCAAGTATTCATTCTTTAACTCCTGAATTGATGCATAAGCATTCTTGAATACTCAGTTCTCTACTAATGTCTGGATTTACAGTGGAATGAGAACTTACTAGTGCTCTTCTTAGGCAGAGGAATAAAGAAGCAAGTACAATATTGGTAGGAAAAAAATTATGATCTAGGTCCATGCACTATGTAGGACAAAGCAAAAGTGAGAGGTGTGATATAAATTCTCAATGAGGACACTCAAGTGTCTGGAGATGGAGAAGTAGTTAGTCAAGAATAGAAGATGGAGGAGGCTCAGTTAATCAGGGGAATGGTATTTGTAAAGACACAAGAAGGTGACAACTGTGAATAGTTTAGGATGGCTAGAGAAGAAGGTCAAAGTTAGGGAGTAAAGGATTGCTACAAATGAGACTGGAAAGTTTAAAAGGAATCAGATACTGAAAGTCTTTGGATTTTATTTCATAAGGCAATAATAGTTAGCAATTAAAGGACTAATAGGAGAGTGACATCAGGTTCTTTTATGGGAAATGCCTTGAAATGTAGGATTAGAAACAAGGAAGTCAGTTAAAAATGATGTAATAATTCACATGTGATTAGTAAGGAAATGGATTTAAGTAGAACCAGTGATGATAAAGGTGGCTACCAATTCTAGAAACATTGATAAAGTAAAATAAACTGGACATAATGATGGACATAGGTGGAAAGGAAAGAAAACAGCAAAGGATAAAACCTAGGTTTCTGTCTCATAGTTAAGAATTGGTACAATGATAGTAATAAATATGGAGAAGTTACTGAGAGGAAAAAAACTTTTTGGTCCTAATGATTTTTTAAATTATCTGTTACACTGGACTAAAACATTAAACATAAAGCTTTTGTGTCCTTAGGGCTGGAAAAAGATTTCATGGTAAATTAGCATGCAAACAATTACAGCTGCCTCATCTTTTTAAATACTTAATCCCAGCAGGCAAGTGTGCTTGCATGTGTAATAAATGCCCCCTCCCATTAAATCATTGTCCATAAGGAACCAAGCTCAATTTTATTCTAGACAGAACATTTATAGTCAAGTGAGTTATCGTTGTGCCAACATCATATGAAACCATTAAAAAGAGCAGTGGATGTAGGTATTATTTAAGAATTTAACATGGTAAGATCTATCTAAACAAGATCCATCCATTCATTCATTCTTAAGGGGCATATTTGGCAACTGACCTCCATAGCACAGCAAGATTGAATCAAAACCTGAACTAAGAGCTGAATCAAAATAATTGGAATCAATGTTACTGAAGTCCTAGATAGAGCAGACAAGAAACCTGGTTCCATAATGGCATGTCCAGAGTTTTGTTAATGTGCAAAAAGTTCTTTCTTAAAAAATGCAATTAGATTGTGATATCCCAGAGTAAGATAATATATTTTGAAGACAGCGAATTATTTGCCAGATATAGAAATCAGTGACATGACTCACTGGTAGAAAAAGGTGGACTAGAATCTGAGATCCTACTTAACGCTTGCTTATAGTCTGAAATCTGAGAATTTATATATGAGTAGAGGGAGCTCTCATTGCCCGTACCACCTGGAATGAGGATTCAGCAAAGACCCAAGATACTTTCCTGTGAATTAGGTAGGTATTTTACCAAAGAAAGTGAGTGTGTTCTACTGGACAAAGAGATGTAAAAAGATGAATGCATCAGACGAGGCATACAGACCTAAGGGAGAATTTGCAAGGTCCATTCTTCCTGTGAAAGCCCTTGTCTTAAATTCTACTCCAATGTGGGTAGTAGGTAAAGTTTAAGTTAACTAGAATTTCCACCTAGTTCTGACTATATTGTAGTTGTTGTCTATATATTAGTCTTGAATTTTACATTTGAATTGCAATCCAATCAATGGTCTTGTGAAAGTTGACATAATAAAATGGTTTGGCTATGCTCCATCCAATTATTCTTTAGGGTTCAATGGAAGAAGGGGTGTTGACATATTCAGTGGTCTACTACATGAAGACTGGTGGCTGTCATTAGTGATGAGGCTGACTTAAGATATGGAAAATATAGAAGGCATCCATGTAGGAGAAATAGGAAAATTAAGCCTCCTAATTGGTATGTTAAGAGAAACCACACTTAGAAAAGGAAATGGTAGATATTAGGGAGACAATTTCAACAAACATTCTTCTGAGCCAGGCCAGCTGTTTAGTGGTATGAATAAAGACAGAAAGAAAAGAAATCCTATTCTTGAGGACTTTACAGTTTTGGGGAAAGTAAAATAACATAATCAGTAATTAAAATGGCAAGTTGTAATTATGCAGAAATGATTATAAGAGCCCAGAGAATGGAACGTTTACCCTCTGGTGGGCAAGAATAAAAGAAGGGGGTTTCAAGAGGAAAAGTGCTGTCCTTTCTTACTGCCAGGAAGAATGAATTAAAACTAAAGAAATCTGTGTAAACTGAATCAATTGTACTTGAGAATGATAATTTAGGTCTTCTTCAGAGCAGAACTGTCTTATTAGTGAGCACTTTGTTCCTCAAGTTTTCCCCCAGTTTTTATCTTTTTCAGAATGTCTGGTGGTCCAGCAGCCACTATCTCAGGCTGACTATTCTCTTCTTGTTGGGGGGGAGACAGCCAAAGTCTTCTGTTTTTCCTTCTGTTAGATTCTTTCATTCTTAAGTCTTCTCAGAGCCCTGGCCTAGTTTCTAGGATTCCAGCCTCAGAGTTCATCCTTTTGTCATATTATATCTCCTCTTAGATTCTAACAAAACAGAAACTTACATCACAAGTTATAATACCCATTTGTGGGCAAATCAACTGCATATTCTTCTCTTGGCTTTACATCTTAATACCATTCTATGCAAAACTAACATTTGCTCTAACTTTATTCTTCATTTTATATTGCCTCTCTTAATAGAGTTGTCACTATTTTCTCAATTACTCTAGTAGAAATCCTTATACTGAAATTATTTCTCTCCCTCAGCCCTCAAGTACCTTTAATCATGTAAGATTCTCTCTCTTAGATCTCCTTCCAACCATATCCTCATCTTAATTCTCACTGCTACTGCCTTATTTTAGGTCCTCATTTTCTTTTGCTTAAATAATTGGAATAATTGATTTCTATCTTTGACATCATTCACTTTGACTTATAATCTATCTTCTCTTCTTCCACAAGAGTGATCCTAATAAAAGTAGAAGTGCTAGTCTGTCTCTTGCTTGAAACCTTTTTTCTTTTTTATACTTCTATTTATTGGCCTAAGTGATAAATGATAACTTCCTCAGCAACTTGCTCCAGGTCCAGGCCCTACATAAACTGGCCAGTGCAGTCTCTTGCCAACCTCAGAAAAAAATGTACCTCTGCCCCAGGCCCCACTGCTCTTTATGCTCTATCAAACCTGAAACATACAGTATTCCCCTCTTCTCCTTTCAGTATACACAGATTCTGACCGGGCACTTTTATTTATCACCTTGCCTTTGACCACTTCTATGTTGATGACTCCCAATCTCTATCTCCCTCCCATATGTATTTCCTGGGCTCTGAACCAGGATATCCAACTGAAGTGTTTATTTCTGCTAACGTGTACCACAGACAGCTAAAACCCAGTTCTACAAACTGGATTTATAATCTTCCACAAACATACTCCATATATAAGTTTTAAGGATTTCTATTACTTTAGGGAAATCCACATATTATTACAGCAATTCTTCACTTTATACATGCAAAAACACTCAGGGAGTTTTGTCAGGATGCTTAGCATTTCAAAGACCCTAATTCCAAATAGTTTAATGAAAAGGACATGAATTATGACCTATAATTAAAAGTTCAAAGTCAAATCATGTTGGACTCAAAACAATTAATTTAGCCTGTAATTCATATTCTATCTTCCTATCCCCCAATTCCATTTAGAGTTTCTCTGCATTGTTTCCTTTCTCAGACAGGGGTTCCCTTTATTTGGTCAATATGACAGCTGACCACTTTAGATTTGCATCATATCCTTCTAGCAACCATCAGATAAATATGAATTTATCCCCCTAAGGGTTAAAAAAAACATCTCCAATGAGAAATGTTGACCATGTACTCCTTTCTGAAACAATCACTGTGACCAAAGGGATAGGCTGTGTTGAGAAATGTATGATCCCAGAAACCAGGAGATGTAAAACCCCAGTGGAACCACATGGACTGACAAAATGTTTAGAGTCATCCAAGTGGTGGGGGAGGGAGATTAGGACACTGTCAGCAAAAGGAGAAATGAATACTAAGTAGGCAAAAGCAATAGCTACTTGGTTATAGTTACTCAGCAAGTAAATGGTCAGGCAAGGACATAAACTGATGACTTTTAGTTCACACACTCTTCTTGTTATGCTCTATAACAAATATAGTCAGCTGTAACTTAGCAACTGCAGGCACGGGAAGATGTAAGATACATCCCTTGTTCCCAGGGAACTGTAAATCTTCTACTGTAGGTCAGTAGTTCCCAAACATTTTATCATCAACAATTTAGTGTTTCCACTCAAGAAAGTTATGGTTTAAAAAGCCTTGTAAATGTCATTTATTATGCACTAATTGATGACATGCATTTTACTGATATAGCACATACTATTCAGAAAATTATTTACCTAAGTTGAAAATTACTATTTTTAGTGAAGAACACCAAAGGCTGGTGAGCTGGGATATTGCTTCTGCATAACCATTCCTGTCACTGGGATAGGTGCCTAGGCTCACATTTCTTCTGTGTGTTAGGTTTGTCTTTTACACTTGAAAGGCCTATTTTTCTTTTACCCCTCACATACAAATTCCTAGTCCTAAACCCAGATCTGTCAGTGAAGATGTGCTCTAAGAAACTAATTTACAACAGAGTGCTGTTGATCATTGGAGCTGTTCATGAATATTCTGTTCCTTCTCTTTCTTTTTTAAAAAATATTTTTATTTATTTATTTATTTATTCATGAGAGACACACACACACAGAGAGAGAGAGAGAGAGAGAGAGAGAGAGAGAGGCAGAGACACAGGCAGAGGGAGAAGCAGGCTCCATGCAGGGAGCCTGACGTCAGACTCAATCCCAGGTCTCCAGGATCACGCTCTGGGCCAAAGGCAGGCGTTAAACAACTGAGCCACCCAGGGATCCCCCGTTCCTTCTCTTTCTGAGTAGGACTGTACTTTCTTACCATCTTGAAGTTAGGCTTGGTTATGGGACTCACTTTGGCCAACTGTATGTGCCACCTTTCTGAAGAATTTTCAAAGCTAGTTTTCAACCCAGTGTCTTCCCTTTTCCTGTTCCAGTAATCATGGAGACATGTAAGGAAATGGATTTCCATGAGCCTTCATTCTTGAGAGTGAATATAATGCCAACACACATTGGACTGGTAGCACGAGAGGAATAAAAATTTTTATGGTATCTGGCTCCTCAGATTTTGGAGCATTATATGTTATTATAGCATGACACAGCCTACTCAGACTGAATCAAGGATTCAATCATCCAGCTATATAGGTATGTACCTTTTCCGAAGAATTTACAGTGTTAGAAAATGTGTGAAGAAACACAACAAAGGAAAGAATGCATAATGGTGGAATTGTAGACTTTAAGAGAACTAAGGAGTGTTCATATTGAAGGGTTCCATAGTAGGCAAGTATTCTCCTGCTTGCTAGCAAACAGACACCCCCCCGCCCAAAAAAAAAAAAAACCACAATAAAAAACGTCAAAAAAACTTCAGAAAAATAGCCATAGATCTTGAATCTGAGAAGACAGTCATAGGATTTCCATTTCAGTTCATTATTCTCTGAAGCAAATACACACAAAGATATGTCCACTTTTTTTTTTTTAATAAGGTAACTACCAAAAATGTAAGGAGGTATCATTTAGAGGAACTTCCAATTTAGTGACAACCAGACATTAAAAAATAAAGTTCTGAGTCCCTCTGCTTCTGTTCAAAATTCTGTCTGGAAGAAAAGAACATGATAAACTGCCCTTGAAATGCTGTGAAAAGGAAATAAAACTTTATTATCTCTCTCTAAAGTTAGTTAGGGAAGGTTCTTCAGCTTGTCACAGGAAACTGGGAGGAAGGCTGAAGTTAATGAGCTGCTTGCATTGTGATGGGCTTCTTTGAAAGAAGCTGTGCTTCTCCACAGTGAAGCCATCAGAAAAAAAAGAATCAGCATGGCAGCAGGAAGCATCATAATTAATAAGGAGCCCACAATAGAATGCTGTTTAATCTAACATGACTACTACGAACTGTAGACAATAACAGCATGAGTCTTCATTTACAAAGGCAATCTATCACTTTTCCTCCTCAGAAAATGAGAAAGTATCAATCTCTTCAGAAGCTCCAACTTAAAATGCTGCAGAACAAAATAAACTTTGTAGAACAAAAAGTAGTTTAAAAGATGTGGAGACAAATGTGTGAGAGAGATTTAATCTCTGTATCTGGGATGCAACAGACAGTGGAAATTCCATTTACCATCTGTGTCTAAATATTCTAATGCCAAACTCCTACTCTCTGTAGTACCTTTAAGTGGCCTGTGGCTTATTATCTAAAGGCTTGGGAATTTTAAGTCCTCTCTAAGGACTTGATAATGGAGGTAAAGGATTGCTTTAAATTTCTTGAGGGAATGACTGATTAACCAAGAAACAAAGTTTGCATTCCTCAAATCTGCATTCAGAGAATATGGGAAAGAAAAAGCTCTGGGAAGTGGGAGCTCTTCTGCAACCTTTATTCAGGTATCCATGTTTACCTTCTTACATTACCACTACCTTTCTCTACACTGCTTTCTATGTACCTGAGTCCTTAGAATACACTTTAAAAGAAATTAAAGATTAGCAAAGATGTGGTGTGGACTTCCTTTTAGTTTTAAAGTTACTTTTTTTTTCTACAGAAAATAAATGAACAACACATGAAAACTGGATTAATGTGACATGATTCAATTTATTGGTAAGTATTAGCATTAATCAAGTCATCTAGCAGAGGATTCACATTGGAAGACTAAAATACGAAAGATTTTTTCTCAAGAGCAATGATCTCCATTATGGACCATCAGGAATTTCACTTTTATTAGCACATGTTTTACAGCACATATTTTGCATTAAATCTATTTGCAAATGGAATTATTTTTTTAATGGCTGGAAGAATATGTGAGGAGGAGGTTCTAAGTGCTGTTAAATGAGCTTTGATTCTTGCCAAGAGCATTAGAAAGGTAGGAAAGTCTTTCATGATCTATATTGTTTTCAGAGTTCCTTGTTCTAAAATAAAATCCTTCTTAGGAAGAAAATTAATGTAAAGAATTATTTAAAAATTGACAAACTGATTTTAATAACAAAATTCTATACATCTTTAGGGAAGCTGAAAACACATAAAATTTCAAGTTTGAAATAGAATTTTATAAAGATTTTATTCTTCAGAGACTTTTGGGAACACCATTAAGCATAATAACACTTGAATTATAGGGAACCCAGAAGGAGAAAAAAAGTGGGAATGAGAGAAAATTTATTTAAAGAGGTAATAGCTGAAAACTTCCAAATCTAAGGAAGGAAATAGAAATCCATGTCCAGAAGTCACAAAGATGCCCCCCCAAAAAATCAAACCAAAGAGGTCCACACCAAGGCAAACAGTAATTAAGTTGGTAAAAAGTAGTGACAGAGAGAATTTTTAAAGCAAGAGAAAAGAAAGCAGTTACATGCAAGGAAAACTCCATAAGGCTATAAACCGATTTTTCAGCAAAAATTATATATAGATCAGAATGAGTGGCGTGGTATACTCAAAGCTGAAAGGAAAAAAAAAAATCTGCAGCCAAGGATACTCTATCCAGAAAGCTATCATTGGGAATGGAAGGAGAAGTCAAGAGTTTCCCAGACAAACAAAAACTACAAGAGTTCATGACTACTAAACTAGCCCTACACAAAATAGTTTAAGGGGAGTCTGAGTGGAAGTAAAGACCATGAGAAAGAATAAGGAAAGTAGGAAGCACAAAAACAGTACAAGTGCATCATATATATATATATATATATATATATATATACACACACACACACACACACACACACAGTATCACCTCACACCTGTCCACCTGTCGGAATGGCTAAAATAAAAAATAAAAAATACAAGCAGCGACAAGTTGTTGGCGAGGATGTGGAGAAAAAGGAACCTTTGTGTACTGGTGGTGGGAATGCAAACTGTTGCAGCCACCGTGAAAAACAGTTTGGAGTTTCCTCAAGAAATTAAAAATAGAACTGCTCTGCCATCCAGTTATCACATTACTGGGTATTTCCCCAAGGAATACAACAGACACCCAATAGGAAGTGTATATGCACCCCTATGTTTACTGCAGCATTGTTTACAATAGCCAAATTATGGAGGCGCCCCGAGTGTCCACCGCCAGAGGAATCGATGAAGAGGATGTGGTATGTGCATACAGTGGAATATTAGTCAGGCACAGAGAAGAATGAAACCTTGCCAGTTCCAAAGACTTGGATGGAGCTAGAAAGTATTAAGCCAAGTGAGGTAAGTCTGTCAGAGAAAAACAAATACCATATGATTTCATTCAAATGTGGAATTTAAAAAACAAAAGAAAAAAAGAAAGAAATGAACCAAGAGACAGATTCTCAGCTACACAAACTGATGGCTACCAGAGGGGAGGTGAGTGGGGGGAATGATAGGGATCAGAGCATACACTTATAATGATGAGCACTGAGCTACATATAGATGTACATTATATCGTACACCTAAAACTAAAATAACACTGTGCATTAACTCTAATTAAGATAAAAACTTAAAAGATTTTATCCTTTGGAAATTTTATACTGTCTAGTTTTCAACACATTTGTTCCCTTTTTTCATTTAAACTTTTATTTTCTGTACTTGATGTTGATATGTTTTCTGAAATTGTGTACATGTGTGTAAAATTTTATTACTTCTCTATGCTTTCATATAGTACTATATGTAGTTTTGTCTTATTTCCAGGTTATTAGTCATCCTTATTTTATATGGGAAGTGATAAGGCTAAAAATTGGTTCAGGGATTTTTCTAAGTAACTACATATAGTGTAAGAATTTTAGAACCCCAATATGTAAAATATAAAATGTACTATGCTGCTCTTTCCTATCTGAGCTTCCTTCAGATGTTGAGCTTTGTACCATATATTTTTACTTTATTATGTCTCTATACAGAGAATAAAGTTTTATTTTCAATTGTTGGGCATTTCAAGATGATTTAAAGATTTTGAATAAAGGGGAAAAGGTGTAGAGAATCTAATTACAAAAATTATGGCAAAAACACATAACATAAAACTTACCATCTTAACTATTTTTAGATGTAAAATTCACAAATGTTAAATATATTTACATTGCTGTGTAACAAAGCTCTAGAATTTCTTTATCTTATAAACCAACTCTATAACCAGTAAACAATTACTCTTTCCTCCCTTCTCTTTAACCTCTAGTAACCACTGTGGAAGTGCTTTCTATTTCTATGAATTTCATTACTTTAGAATGAAAGTTCACAGAAGTGGAATCATATAGTATATATCTTCTTGTGACTTGTTTAGTTCACTTAGCATGCCATCTCACGATTTATCCATTTTGTGTCACGTGACAAAATTTAACTCTTTTTGAGGCTTTCTATTGTGCATATGTACTATTTGGTCACTCATTCATCAGTGGACATTTGGGTTGTTTCCTCCTCTCAGCAACTGTGAACAGTGCTTTTGTAAACATGGGAATTCAGATATCTCATCAAAACCCAGATTTCAGAAATGCTTTTGTATATATACCTGGGAGTAGGATTGCTGGATCATATGGTAGTTCTCATCTAAATTTTTAAAAGAAACTCCATAGTATTTTCCATGACTTTTATACCATTCTATAACCTCACTAATAATACACAAGCCTTCCAATTTCCACATGTCTTTTTTTGTGTGTTTTGTTGATAATAGCCATCATAACAGGTATGAAGGATTGCACTGTGATTTTGATGTGCATTTCTCTGATCATTAATGATGTCAAACATCTCTTTCATATGCTTGTGGGTCATTTGTGTATCATCTTGGGAGAAATGTCTATTCAAATTCCTTGGCCAATATCAAAATGTAAACAGAACTTGAGAAACTCCTCCACCCCTTCTGAAAAATCCCCTAGACCAGCCTATAAAAAACTAAGCTGAAACCCACCTCGGGGTCCAAGTCCCTGCTCCTCTGTGTTGGGTATACTTGGACCCACACTCGAGCTTGCAAATAAACCCTCCTGCACTTGCAAAAAACAAACAAACAAACAAACAAACAAACAAACAAATTCTTTGGCCAGTTTTTGATCAAACTATTTAATCTTCTTGTTGAGTTGCAGAAGTTCTTTATATATTTTGGATATTAATTCCTTTTTGGATATATGATTTACAAATATTTTGTCTGATTCCATAAGTTGTCTTTTTACTCTATTGTGTTTTTTGAAGCACAATTTCAAGTTTGATATAGTCCCATTTGTCTATTGTTGCCTGTGCTTTTGGTGTCATTTCCAAGAAATTGTTGCCAATTCCAATGTCATAAAGCTTTTCCTCTGTAATTTCATCAAGGAGTTTTATAGCTTTAGGTGATACATTTAGGTCTTAATTTGAGATAATCTTTATATATGGTACAGGTCCATCTTCAGTCTTTTGCATGTGAAGATCCAGTTTTCCCACCATTTTTGGAAAAGATTGTCCTTTTGCTATTGACTGATATGGCATCTATGTTGAAGATCATTTGACCATATATGTGTGGGTTTTTTTCTGGGCTTGCTACTATATTCCAATAGTCTATTTGTCTGTCTTTATACCAATACCATACTGTTTTGATTACTATTGTTTTGTAGGGTTTTTAAAATTTAATTTAATTTTGTAAAAGATTTTTATATTATTTATTCATGAGAGACACAGGGAGAGGCGGAGGGAGATGGAGGCTTCCCCCGGGGAGCCTGGTGTGGGACTTGCTCCCGGGACCTGGGATCACATTCTGAATCAAAGGCAGATGCTCAACCATTGAGCCACCCAGGCGTCCCTAAAGTATATTTTTAAATAAGAAGTATAAGTCTTTCAACCTTGTTCTTTTTCATAACTGTTTTGGCTCTTCTGGTCTCTTGAGATTCTATATGTATTTTAAGATAAATTTTTATCTTTCTACAAAAAATGCCATTGGAAGTTTAATAGAAATAAAGTTAAATCTGTAGATCACTTTGGGTAATACTGACATCTTGACAATCCTAAATATCCCAATCTATGTGCCTGGGTTGTCTTTCTATTCGCTGGTGTCTTCTTTAGTTTTTTTCAGCAATGTTTTAGTTTTCAGCATACAAATCTTTTATATCCCTGGTTACATTTATTCCTCAGTACCTTATTCTTTTTCATAATATTACATATGGGGGTTTTCCTGATTTTCTGTTGAGGTTGTTCATATTTTAGTGTATAGCAATGCAAGTGATTTTTCTGTGATTTTATATTCTGCAACGTTATTGAATTTGTTAACAGTATTTTGTCAAATCTTTAGGATTTTCTACATATAAGGTAATGTCATCTACATACAAATTTGTTTCCTTCTAAAAATGGTATTCTTTAACACAAAATTTAAAACTAGATGAATTTCATATTTGTTACATTCTGTAACATAATTGCAATAGCCCTAGCAGGTCTAAGGAATAAGAGAAAAATATACTTGGAAATATACGATCATCACCGATATTGGTGAGCTAGCTAATACAATTGCTTTCTAGTTTGAAGTACCTTATATAGGACTTAATCCCCTACTCTTCTTTAATTTATTAATTTCCTTAATTATGCCTCTTGTGATTACTTAATCTATTACCCAAAGTAATGTTTCAGTGTGTGTATTCTTAATAGTTACTGACAATCACATTTCCTGGAATTCACAAATTTCAAAGGATAACTAAGAAGAAAGACTAAACAACTTTAAACCTGACAAAATTAAGCCAGTCACTACATATATACCTTCCATCAATTAATGTGAATTGCCAAGTCTGTAAAATCAAAATTCTGTTATCAGTGAGAAAAGCACTCTTATGTCCATGGTCCTAATTATACATTTCAATAGATCTGTGATTTATAGTTGTAATACAGTTTTATTAATATGAGACCATATGAACAAAAGTAAAATATTTATCCATAGCTAGGAATTTACTTTTTCTTCCTTCCCCCAAAACCATAAATTCTGTGAAAGATTTGGCCAGTTGTTTGAATTATCTGGGCCTTCGTTAAATCAGTATTAATGAAAGGGGTTAAACTAAAGTGAGTCATAAGATCCTTTCAATATGAAGCAATATGTAAGATCATATAACTTCATAACCCAGGATTAAAGAGTTTATGGGTCATCTACTAAGTGTTATTTATACTGAATGAGTCTGAAAGGCTACATACATTGAAAGTTTTTTAAAAATGACATTTGGGGCATCTGGGTGGCTCAGGTGGCTTAGGTGTCTGACTCCTGATTTCTGCTCAGATCATGATCTTAGGATCTTGGGACTGAGTCCTGCATCAGGCTACATATTCGGCGGGAAGTCTGTCTCTTTCCTTCTCGCTCTTCCTCTCCCTCTGCTTCTGCTTCTGCCCCTTCCTTTGTGTCAGTGCACTTGCACTCTCTTTAAAATAAATCTACAAAAAAAAAATCACACTTAATAGAACACCAATATAAAGTCAAACAAAAGTTTATTGTTTTTCAGCATATAGTAGTACTAAGTTTCATTCCAAAGCCTTTCTGAAATACTTTTAAAATAAAAACTTACTAAAAAATTCCTATTCATGGTCTCATCTACTTGTATCTGACAACAGAAGTACTAGAAAGCTTTGGGAAATCAGAATTATTGAATAGAAATTGCCTACAAAATGAAAGCTTCAGGTCCATTTTACATGTATCATTTCTTTCATTTCAAGTCTACTGACTTAACCCTAAGTATTTAATTTAGGTTTCATGACCCTAAATTTATGTTCAGTAACATTTGATGAGTTAAATCATCATTCCTAATTATTATTGCAAATTAAAGTAAAAAATAAGTATGATGGCGAGTTCCCATGAAATCAAAACAACCTTAGCAACAAGTGATATGTGTCTACATTTAACTGAATTTTAGCATATTTATAAAAATTGAATACTCCTACATGTATATATTCAAAAATATAATGTCTGTACTTCATTTCTGTATGTTTTAAATTTAAAAACTTTGTATTGAAATTCATACTCTCAGTATATGACCCCAGTATTCCATTGTTTTTATCATTATTTTTTTTCACATAGTATAGGGCCAGAGATTAAAAGAATGAGCACAGCATGGACATTCATGTACCCACTACCTGGCTCCATTTTAGAACTGTAATGCTTATAATGGACTCTGTAGCATTCAGTAATACATTCACATAATACTTCATCCACTTACTATTCATATAACAAACATATTAAACATGTATAATATGCCAGGAAATATGCAAAGTTTCTTCATTTTAAAACAAACTTCTGCCTCCAAGAGTTTATATTGTCTAGTGACAGAGATAGATTTGGTGAAAGAAAAATATCAAATTATCTGTATTAATTTTAAGATAGAGATTTATAAAGCATGAATTAGAACAAAAAAGAATGTGTCAGTGGTATTTGATGAAGGGATGGGAGGTAAGAAGATGAAAATAAATGGTAATAGTATCCAAGATAGCACAGAGATATGAATTAGAAGATAGAGGATAGAGGTATAGAACAGCATGGCTTGCTGGAGAAACTCTAAATGGATTATCTTGGAACAGAGGGTCTTGGGATGAAAGATGAGGATGAAATAAACTCAGATGACCCTCTGTGGAGAGTCTTAATGAGCTGTAAAGTTATTTTGACTTTGTCTCAAAACAAAAACATTGAACATTGTCAAGAAAGAATGTCATGTGTAGATTTATACAAATCTCCCTGGCAGCAAAGGATTTGAGATGGCATAGGAAAATAAAGATGGTGAAAAAGAATGAGATTAATAGTTGAAGGAGTCAGGCTCCTGGATAGCTCAATTGTTAAGCATCTGATTTTGGCTTGGGTCATGGTCCTGGGGTCTTAAGATCGAGTCCTGCTTCAGGCTTCCCACAGGGAGCCTGTTTCTCCCTCTGCTTATGTCTCTGCCTCTCTATGTCTCTCATGAGTGAATGAATAAAATCTTCAAAAAAGAAAGTTGAAGGAGTCAAGGAGAAAGTAGGAAGATGATAGAACCTGGGGCCAAGCTAGCACACCAGGAATACAAATCATATTTCCCTTATACAATTAGCATGAAGGGCCAAATTTAATTCTGAGCTTCCTGAATGCCAAGGATAGAAAGAAATGCAGGCAACTGAATGCTTCCCAATATCCATGAGCTAAAGGCAAGACAACTGAATGATTCCCCATATGCTGATTGACAAGAGGAAAAGGAAGCCAAGTGCCAGATTCTTAACCCAAAGAGAAAAAAAACCAAATAACCAATAAGACTGAGCATTCTCTAAAATAGTTGAGAAAAGTTTCTCCTCAGAGTCTTCTTAAACAAAGTACCGTATGATACATTGCAGCATGTTCTCAGCAGATCTCCACCACAGAAATAATTGAAAGTTTATAGTATTTATTATTGTCCATGCCTTTCAGGGCTGGCTGGTAGCATTAAACCAGAACTCAGTTTGATAAAAGCAGTCAGATGAAAGACCCAAATGGTACAATCCAAATCCAAAGCTCTCTTACAGTTTAGCCTGATCCAAGGATAAAGTTGAAATCATCAAATGGAAGGGAGGACCTAACCAAGTTGATAGGTATATCACAAGAGTCAGAGCAAATTTCTTCTCATGTGAAAGATTCTCCTAGTGGTTGGGGATGTACTGTCATCATTGATTCATGTCATTTATGCTTCATCTGTGTAGAACATAAAAGCTTCATTCTGTAAATGAAAAACTCCCAAGTTCCTGTTCTTCCAAACTCTTAGAAATATGAACATTTCTAATAGTTCACCTGCTTTCACCAATTTAAAGGGAGATACTGTCTCAGGAAGTAGGAAAAACCTAGGCTCCGCACACAGCCTCATTATCATGCAGTGCCTGACAAACTTCTCCCCATAAAATGCCCAAACAACCCAACTATAAATACTCTGACAAACATATAAGATCTAAGAAGAGTGTCAAAAATAAAAGTATGGACTCAGTCTCTCAAAGCAAAATATTGGTGTAAATTTTAGTATAATGGAAGTGTTGAAAATTAAGGAAAATACTGTGGCTTAATATTTAACAAATATCATCATTTACTCCTTTATTCTATATATCACTACCAGGCATCATGCCAAGTGCCATGATTTTGGTATGAATGACACATTAAGTTTACATTTCAATGGAGGGGACAGTCAAAAACAAACAAAAAATAAACATGATCCTGACAATGGCTACAGGGAAAAATGCTGATTATCAGGACAGCAAGCTGAACTTAACATTACAATATTGATAGATATGTCAGCAAAGAAACTGGTAACTTGAATAAAGGTTCCTGAGTCATCATGTCAGTTGTTAACAGTAGCTTTTCTCGATTATAATTCATTTTAGGCTAAACCTAATTACCTACCAGAGCAGGTCTCTGGCAATTTGCACACCTAAAAAAGAGACTTTATCTCTTGGCGTATGTGATAGAATAAAAATCAGCTGAAATTGTTCTCTTAGTGGTTGCTTCAGGCCAAATAGACAATAATAAGGTAATAAATAAGACTTTATATGAGATCATGGAAAGAACTCATTGAAAGATGACTATATTCTACTCCAGAATTTTTCTCCTAGGTAGTTTGCAAAGCTGAATTTCAGATTGTAGAAGATTATTGCTCTTATGTGGAGAATCTGGCTGTACTTGTGATATCATTTATTGTAATTAAATAAAATGAGATGTGAATTCATCTTTTTAAGATTTTTTTCTTAATAGTATTCTTCAGTGAACATAATTCTTAATTTAAGGTTTATTTTATTAAGTGATACATCTATCAGTATTTTAGTACCAATAGAGATTTTTTTCATTTTCCAAATTGATTAATGAAAAGTTCAGAATCTCTAAGAAAAAATGAGTCTATGATTTCTCTTTTATGCATCAATTTTACCAACACTATTAGGGCCCATTTCCTGATTTATTATGTATGCACCCATTTTGTTATTGTGATACCCATGAAGGAAACTTTTTTTTCTTTGTAATTGAGCAATAAGATAAGGACAAGTGCCTTCCTCTATCTCCATAGAATCTTTATGAGTTAAGGCTGAAGTGCAAGTGATTTCAATCATCGGAACAGTGCAATAATCTCAAAAAAGAAATTGCTTGTAGTCTTTTAATACTTTTAAAAATAGAAATAATAAAAACAGAAACATCTGCAACTACTGGGTCCAGTCAGTGGTTGTTATTAATTCGGGTTATTGTACTTGGCAGCAAATCATAAACTTTCATTTGTGTCACCATGAAAAGTTACTTATCTCTCCATTGACATTCTCAAAGAAAGTGGCTTATTCTTGAAATTCACTTGATAGTAAAACTATGCAAATATAACCCAGGAGAAATTGGTAACTTTGAACAAAGAAGGAAATTTCATTAATTATTTGCATGTTTCCAGATTTGGAAGCTGGAGAAAGAGACTGAGTCTTTGGTAGAAAACACCCAATTTGAAGCCTTCTTCAACTCTGAGCTACAAGTTTGTGTTTGTCATTATCATTTGAAGTAAAATATTTAAAGAGAAATCATACTCTGCTCTGTATAGTCATTATCAGCAGGCATAGTATGAGGCAGAAATCGGAAGCTGTGTTTATTTATTGAACCTGAAATAACTCTAATACAAATGATTTGAGAATACTTAACGGATTTAAAGAAATAATCTGAGATCATTCCAATGCAGATAAAGATTCAATACCAAGACAGAAAAGCAGAGTATTTACCATGCTCTTTCTAGAAAGACAAACTGTGAGCTGCAATCATATATATGTATTTTTAAAAAATTAACTCCACAGTTGTCAGGGAGGACAACGGTTGCATAAATGCTGTTTTGCAGAGCCAGAGACATACATGATTAAGGGGCTTAATCACCATTACATTATTATATAGTTGGTGTTCATCAAGACTCTGTTAAGCCCATGGGAGGTTAGAAGCCCAGTCAGCTGGCCTCTCCTGGAAAGGCCAGTGTTAATTCTTTTCTCTTTGTAAATACAGTAACATATATGGGGGCACCTGGCTGGTACAGCCAGTGGAGCATGTGACTTCTGATCTTAGGGCCATGAGTTCAAGGCCCACATTGGGTGTAGAGATTACTTAAAAAACAAAACAAGCAACAACTTATATATAATGTAGTTAGAGATCTAACTCCCAATGCTTATTGAAGAATTGAGATGTAAGGGCAGGTTTATCTTTACCATTTGTAGGGTCTTGTGCAAGAATCTAGAGATCAGTGTATATATCTAAATCTTAAGAGTTATAAATTAAGCCACAGATTTTAAGCGAAACATATTTTCTCCTCCTTTCTTTACAATCTACAAGTACCAAAATAATATTTTAAAAAACTATGTTTTTAATATGTTTAAACTTGGTAAAATATTCTAAACAATTGAATTTAATGATTACTGCACATGTCTGGGAGAAGAAGCTCTTTTTTTCTTTCTAACATATCATGGCAAAAATAA
Source organism: Canis lupus dingo (assembly GCF_003254725.2). NCBI lineage: Eukaryota > Metazoa > Chordata > Mammalia > Carnivora > Canidae > Canis > Canis lupus. The sequence goes on along the minus strand of NC_064245.1, from coordinate 23,066,091 downwards.
TGGTATATAATGCAATTAATTTCAGCATTCCTTGTATAAACTTCCATAGTCACAGAAATGTTTTTTTCCCTTGCTCTATTTTCATTATTTTAGATCAATATTGCCCTGTATTCATCTTGAAAAATCTCAATTTTCTGTAAACATTTCATAATTATTTAAACAATTATTTTAAGTACAATTGTCAAAGAGTTTTCTAAGTTTTTACCAATATTAGTAGCAAGTAGAAGTTACTCCCCAATTAATGGAGAAGGCAGTTAGATATGAGAGGGGAACAAGTGCTTTCTGAGTGATACAAGGGTGAAAACCAAGTTCAAACAGCAGGGACAGACCCCAGGCAATACATGTGCATTCTCCCCTATAACCACTGCCCTTGAATAATCTATAGCTTCATTACAATACATTTTTAAAGTGGTTTCAACTCCCCTGAGGGAGGAAGACTGCCATGACAGTTTCCACAAATACCATATTGAGCTCCAAACTCCCCCTTCCAACTGATAGGATAAGTCCCTTAGATGATTGGCCACAACCCTCATCAAGAGTCGCCCAACTATGTCCCATAACCGATTCAAACACAGAGAGACAACCCTGCTTCCCTACCACCAGTGCCAACCTCTAGGCCTATCCACTCACCCATCTCAACAGTATACTCTCACTTAAGCTACTATTGAACTCTTGCTTAAAAGCATGGCTCTGAATTCTTTATAGTCCCCCTTTCAACAGAGGCCAGGGGAAAGGACCTGCTGTTGATACAACCATGTATGGAATAAGATGAGCCTAATTTAGTCCACAGAAACCACAATTTGCTCTTAAAAATTGTTATTTCAGTAGCTTCTCTTACGCATCTTGATAAACAATCAAATTGCTTTAATATATTTAGCTGACAATCATATTTTGTGTCTGAGAGTGGCTGTAAGGTCAAGTTTGACATATGTTTCATTCAAAGATATTTTATTTTAGGGTAGATTCAGAATATACTATATTGAAATTACAAACTGTTACCAGAAAATGACATCAATGTAAGCACAACTGAGGCCATGACCTCTAAAAGCAAATTTAAACTAAATGCTATAAATGGCACATGTATACACACAAAATATGCTTCCAGATTTGGGGCCAAAGTCAATTCCACTGTCATGTTGTGTTTAATATTTTAGGTTCTTTTAAATACTGAGTTTTTAAGTTTTCTTCATGCATGTTTTAAGTTTCTTTTTAGGTCTTTCTTCACATCTAGACCTAAATTGTAGAGGATGTAGATTATTTAATAATACCAACCATTCCTTAACCATCATGTGCCACCATTGAGCATATGCATTAACTTGTTTTATCCCTAGTACCATAAAAGCAGCAAGAAAAATGGACACTTACTGCTGACAGAAAATGATACTTTTTTATGGAGAAGGCTACTGTATTCATATCTCTGAAAGGAAAAATTTGACAAATTAATTTGTCTTTTATTTGTACACCTCTCCCATTTACATCCTCCCCCATACTCTGCAGCAGTGTCTATCTCCCACTTTGGCTGTGGCCTCACCTGAACATCTTCACGTCATTTGAATACTATTGTCTTGTGTTAAAGACACAGGGCAAGAGATGTTAAGTCTTTTCTGGGCTTCTTTGAAGCATTTAATATCTTCTGATGCTAGGGCTCAGGGCAGGGTCTAAAAGCAAAACTGCCTAGGATAAGGGATTTAATTGCTCAAGAAATATAGCCAATTAGCAATACTTTCCTGACTTTTTTTTTTTCTATACCATGTCATCTCCAGTGTAAACCTACATAAGGATATTTTAGTAAATCTCTCTAATTTTACCATTCATGAAAAGCATGGACTTATAATAAACTTCGTAGACTAAAAACACCCAACAGTGAACTGCATTCTGCGACTCTAGAAAATCAAGGTATCAAATTAAAATTGGCCTTTCGTATATTACTGATATTATATACTATTAAATAGATACAATGCAAAAAAATTATGGGAGAAAAGGCCAATGAACTGAGGGTTTGGAAACTTAATTTTAATCTCAGCTTTCTAACTGGCTACTTAAATGTTCTAGACTCCCTTATACTTCATTTTTTATTTATGTATTTTCTTATTTGTTTTGCCTAAGACTTTTTTAATGTATGAGCTTATGAATATTGTAGTTTATAGATAATAAGCTTAACAAATAAGTATAAAAAAGAACCATTAAATACATGTTGGTGGAGACTTTTCTTTGCAAAAAGAGAAATGGCTTGCCTCTTCCTCCAAAGGTGTAGTTTTATAAATAGGCCCTCAGAAAGAGCATCATTTGCATTATCTGAGAGCTTGTTAAAAAAGTGAGTTCTCAGGTTTGAGAAACACTGCTCCAGAACCACTAGAATACTACTGTTCTAGATACATTCAGATTTAGAAAGATTTAAAGAGCAAGTAATAAAATTTGAAGTAAACTAAAGACAGAAACATCTGGCAGATATTAAAAGATAGAAGCTGTAAATTTATTTAAATAAAGCTGTTTAAATGTAGCCTTCACAATATGGGAAAAGGGACAATTAAATATAAATACTTCTCACCTATTTCTTCTGAGAAAATGGTTAATCATTTGAGGTACTAAGTGCCCTTCTATTAACTACAATAGCTGGTCCTGTAAGTAATTCAAAAGAGGTTTACATTGTCCCACTTGGCACCAAAACCCAAAATGTGGCCAAGTGAATGCTTTAGGAAAGGAGACTAAGGGGCCCAGAAAGCTTGGATTTAAGAATACAAAGAGGATCAGCACTCTTCAACCATTTTAGGAATAACCGGTAAAGAATGCAGCCAATATTTGCGACATTTTTTTTTTCAAGAAAACAATATTTTCAAAGTAACTAATGACTCTGTTTTCAAGAACAAACTTTGAGAAACTGCATTAAACTCAAGAGCTAAGTGCTAAATATTTAAAGAAAAGAAGCAAATACCCAGAGTATGTGGGTTCCAAGGAGGACAGATTTATTGATCCCCAGTACTTGGAAGAATAATCTAACTATCCCTCCTTAATCTCACCTATGTTAGTCATGAATTCAATGGAAAAAAGAAACTACCTACTGATACTACAAATCGTGGTGTGTTATGGTGCCAAATTTTCAGGAAACTCATTTTACTCTGTGTTTTTAGTAATTTGATGTTAATTAGGGAGCATGTTTAATAAACCTACAAGTGCAAAAAGAACATTGTTGATACGGTTATTCATAAAAATATGAATTGAGTGGAATCTACTTGACTATGTTTGTTCAGAGTGTGTGAATAGAATGCTGTAACAAGGCTGATTTCTTTCTGTGCATTCTACACGATATATTAGCATCACAGAGAAGGAACAAGTAAGAATGCTTTTTATGCACTGAGGAGCTAAAAATAGCAAATGATTAAAATAGAGATAACTTTGAAGAAATGTAAGAATTAAAAATTCTAGGAATACACCAACACTCCCTTTAGGAAATACTGATTAGGACATTTATCCAAATCCTAGTGCTATTAAAAGCTAGATAAAACCTAAAGTCACTTAGAAAATTAAATAAGGTAGAAATATAATATAAAAACATTAGAAAGGACTTTATAAAACAGGCACATAATTTAGTTTAACAGAAAAACATTAGTATAGATACTATATAGAACATTTTCCTTTTGTAAAGTATACAGAGAAAGACTGAAAGAAGTTGCTGTTATTCTATTGATTTCTTGTTTTACTATCAAAAGTCCTATCAAACTGGACTCCTTAAAAATAAAATTCATACTCTGACCCCAATTATAAATATTTGACTGTTCATTGATATTAAACTAACTTTGGATCAAAATTATTAGATGCTGTTTGAAAAGCAATTAGTAAAAAAGCAAAATTTTTCTTTTCCTTTTTTTAAGATTTTATTTATTTTTTCATGAGAGACACAGAGAGAGGCAGAGACATAGGCAAAGAGAAAAGCAGTCCCCATGCAGGGAGCCTGATGTGGGACTCGATCCCAGGACCTGGGTGATCACAACCTGAGCTGACGGCAGACACTAAACCACTGAGCCACCCAAGTGTCCCATCAAGTAATTCCTTTTAAAGCATAGTTTATAGTGCAATTTTCTTCACATTAAAAAGATATTAAAAAGACTTGGTTTCCTTTCTGTCATGTAAGCAGCTTCAAAGTTACTATTCCATTCAAACAAGTAAAAAAAATTAAACTGAAAAAAAAAATTCAACCACCCTTCATATCTTTAAATAAAGTGAGGTCACAGGGAGTATTACCACCCCCAGTCAAAGAGACAAGACAGACAAATATAGTCACGAATTATCGGAATAGAAATACGTGAGCAGGAGCCTCTCTAGGAACCAGTACAGAGTAAGAAAAATCTAAACTATAACTGACCAGTGCCTGGAGATTCAGTATAGCCAAGTCCAAGAGTAAAGACTCCAGGGGATCTAGTCATAGGGAAGCATCTCCACTTTTGCGTAGGAACATGACCTATTTCTCAGTGAATTAGAGAAATCTGCTTATGCTTCTAGCAGCAGAGAAGAAAAGCAGCTATTTTGAAAAATACTAGAGCATGCTGTTCTTCTAAATAAGGTCTAACCTTGCCTAACCTGCTGGGGTTTTATCAGAGCCTAAACTGGAGGAAAGGAAACACCCAGTGAAACCCACTTTAGGCATCCTGTCCTGCTTAAGTGGTGACTTGACTGAGAAACACTTGTGAAGTTCACAGTCTAGAGGCATAGACTCATTAAAACACTGAAACCTAATCCTAGGACTAAATGCTTCTGCCTTTGCCCTGCACCTCATCACCAAAGCCTGGTTTATAGCAGTTTCTTTTACCCAGGAAATCCTGTCTGGTTAATAAGAAACAATTATGAGGCATACCAAAAAGAAAAGGGAAAAGAAAGAAAGAAAGAAAGAAAGAAAGAAAGAAAGAAAGAAAGAAAGAAAAGTAAAGAAGAGAAAAAAAGGGAAGGAAAGGAAAGGAAAGGAAAGGAAAGGAAAGGAAAGGAAAGGAAAGGAAAGGAAAGGAAAGGAAAGGAAAGGAAAGGAAGGAAAGGAAAGGAAAGGAAAGGAAAGGAAAGGAAAGGAAAGGAAAGGAAAGGAAAGGAAAGGAAAGGAAAGGAAAGAAGGAAAGGAAAGGAAAGAAAGAAATCAAACAGAACAAGGATTAGAACCAGATATGGCAGGAATATTGATTTATCACCCTGGGAATTTAAAACAACTATGACTAATATGTTAAGGGCTCTAAAGGATAAAGCTGCAGAATACAAGAACAGATTGGCAATGTAAGTAGAGAGCTGAAATCCTAAGAAAATAAAAAAAGAAATTCTAGAGATCAAAAACACTGCAATAGAAATGAATCTGTTTGAAGGACTAATTAGTACACTGGACAGAGCTAAGAATCTGAGGGAGGGAGGATTTATCAGTAGAATCATTAAAAACTGAAAAGGAAAGAAAAAAATCCGAATATCAAAAAACTGTGAGACAACTGCAAAACGTTTGACAAAGGTCTAACAGGAATACCAGAAGGAGAAGAAAAAGAAAAAGGAAGTGTTTGAAATAATAATGACTGATAATTTTCCCAAGTTAATGTCAGACACCAAACCACAGCTCAAAAATCATCAAGTATAAATGTCCAAAAAAATACCTATGCATGTTATTTTAAAACTACATAGAATCAAATATCGAAATTCCTTCCTGTATAGGAACAAAGATAATTACAACCAACTTCCAAGAAAATATGCAAGCAAAAGACAAGTGGAGTGAAATACCTAGTGCTAAGAGAAAAAGCCCACCAACCTAGAATTTCTATACCCTATGAAATTATTATTTAGAAGTGAAGAAGATATGAAGACTTTCTCAGGCACAACTATTGAAGGAATTTGTTACCAATAGGCCTGCCTTGCAAGAAATGTTAAAAGAAGTTCTTTAGAGAAAAATAATATGGGTTAAAACTTAAAAGTATACAAAGAAAGAAAACTGAAAAAGGAATAAATGATGGTAAAATAAAAACTTATTTATTTTTAAGTGATCCTATAAAGTTTCAAAATAATAGAAACTATGTATTCAGTTATGATATGCATATGTGTGTATGCATGTTCTCATATCCTTATTATTAGTCAAATGAATTGCAGCAATGACACAAGGGACAGGGAGAAGAATTAGGAATGTTTTGTTTTTATAAGGTACCTACACTACCCACAGAGCAATATACTGTTAGTTGAAAGTGTACTTGAATTAGTTGTAAATATATGTAGCAAATTCCAGAGCAGCAGCAGTGACAATGGCAACAGCAAAGTATAGCTGATACTAAGAAAGGAGAGAAAATGGAATTCTAAAATGCTCCATTAAATCCATAAGAGACAGAAAAAAAAAAAAGAAGAATAGAAAAACAGGAACAAAGAACATGGACAACAAATAGAAAACAAGTAAGGTAGACAGCAATCCAATACATCTGTGACTACTCTAATGATCTAAATACACAAATTAAAGTCAGGTTGTCAGAATGGATCAAAAAAAGACCCAACTGTATGTTTTCTATAAGAAATCCACGTTAAATATAAAGACACATACTGATTCAAAGTAAAGGATAGTATCAAAGCAGTATGGTCCCCTCCCCCCCGCACAAAAATAGACACATAGATCAATGGAAATCATACTCCTTCATAGTCAATGAAACAAAGTAATAGGTAACGCAAAAATTTGCACATGGATGCTTATAACAGCTTTATTCATGATCGCCAAAATTTGAAAGCAACAAAGGTGTCCTTTAGTAGGTGAATGGATAAATAGGCTGTAGTACGTCAAAGAATGGAATGTGACTCAGTGCTAGAAAGGAATGAGCTATCAAGTCATGAAATAACATGCATATAAGTGAAAGAAGCCATTCTAAAAAGTCTCTATACTAAACTAAACTCCATGCTGTATGATTCTAACTATATTATATAGTTGGCAAATGCAAAACTATGAGGACAATAAAAATACCAGTTTTGGGTAGGGTTTGGAGAGAAAAATAAATTGAGGAGCAAAGAAAATTTTTATGGCAGGCAGATGTATGTATTTGTCTGAATTCAGAATAACCACCACCAAGAGGGAATCCTAACAACAACTTTGGACTTAGGGTGAACCTGATGTGTCAGTGCGGGTTCATCAGTGTAATAAATGTACTTCTCTGGTGGAGGATACTGATAATGGGGGAAACTGTGCATGTGGGGAAGCAGGGAGTAAATGGGAAATCTTTGTACCTTTTGCTTAATTTTGCTGTGAACCTAAAACTGTTCTAAAAAAAAAGAAAGTCTATTTAAAAACAAATCAAAGTAGTAGGTATTACAACAACAAAGTATTAACTACTTTCTGAGGAGAGGGAGTGGAATAGGTTTCAGATCACTCTCAACTCTTTAAAGAAAGAAAAAAAAAAACCTAATGGAAGACTGTATTTTAATTTCAGAAATAAAAGTAATGTGAATGCAATAGTGCAACAGAGGACCACATGTAAGCCATTTAGCAGAGAACTTTTTTTTTTTTTTTTTAAAGATTATATTTATCTATTCATGAGAGACACAGAGAGAGAGGCAGGGACACAGGCAGAGGGAGAAGCAGGCTCCTCGCAGGGAGCCCGACATGGGACTCGACCCCCTAGACCCAGGACCACGCCCTGAGCTGAAGGCAGATGCTCCACCCAGTGTCCCCCATTTCTTAAATTTTATAACCACAATAGAAAGTGTGACACTAGGAAAATCTTTGTTAGACCTCTAAAACGAAGTGAGCTGTGATCTTGTTCTGTATGATCTAGATAAAACCACATTATTACTCTTTGCTCTCTAGTCAGGAATGATGGTGACATTTTAACATAGATATAGATTTGGGACTTGAAACAAAGTGGTAACTTTGTCCCACATCTTATAATGTGAAAAGTTTGTTCGATTTTCTTTCAAATTTTATGTGGTTACCACATATTCTATAATATATATTCTTGCATACAAAAATAATTTTAGATTATAATTTTATAGATACATTCTTTTATAAAGTACTTCAGTTCTTTTTTTAATATAAATCATAGTTAACTATCATGATTACATTATTTATCTTTACCTCCAATATATCTAGCCCATCTCTCATACAACTGGAATTCAACTTACATGTTACTAATTAAATACACCAAACCACATCATGTGAGTTTTATTCAGTTCAAGATTAATCATAGTTTGGAGAACAAGACAGATACTAATAGCCATGAAAAACTTAGAGAAATTGTTCATATTAACATCAGGATAGATATAGAAGCCACTACTGGCCTCACATACTTTTTCTTTTTATATGCAGACCTCAGAAATTATATTGGATTTGGATAGAAGTCTGAATAGGAATGTATCTATTCGTTTAAAAGGAGAATATCTCCTTCACTGGGCTATTTGATATTGTCCTTTGTTGTGGCAGGACTCTTGTGTCTTAAATTATTAAAATGTACTTGAAGTTAGGATTGAGGAACTTGGATTATAAATAAGCACACACTGGGGATCATCAAGTTAACTCATGATCTGATTACTACTGCTAATTATGTTTATTGTATAACAATGTCTAGACTTTGGTTCCTGGCATAAGTTAACTTCTAGTATCTCTCATTAGTTGTTGAACAAAGATAGCTATATTATGACCATTTGTTTCATCATGAGCTCTTCATTTTTACAGAAATATGAAAATATTTTTACAACTTAAAGATATAGAAATAGCCATAATATTGAAGCTATTATAGAGAAACTCAACCCTCATTCAAGGTGGGGTAATTTTACATTACTTTGGAAGTCTTCTCAGTTTTACAGTAGGACTTAGTCTCTAATTCCTTTTGCAGGTACTTTCTCAAATTTATACCCATGAGAGAGGTAGAGGTGCTTGACAAGCCCAAGACTGCCAGCCACAGCTCAGCGATGTCTTTTTAATTCGGTTTAAGTCTGGCTCTTGAGCAGTCAGAATTTTGTCCTTTTGAAAATACCCAGGAAAAAACATTCTTCAGTAAAAGAAAAAAAAAAAAAGAGGATTACTTAAATTATCAAGACCAATTAATGTCCAGCTTAATATTCTAAATATTTAAAATACAAATATCATATGGCAAAAATGTAGTCACCCAAGTGGAGAAAAGAATTTCAATAGTGTATAAGCTTCTAACAAAAAATGTAATTATAATCATACAGAAGTATGGACACACTTTAAAGAAATTATTAACAAAATATGAAGTCTGAGAACTCAGATAGATGTATTTCATTCTCCAATTCAAATAGAAAACTTGTTCTTAATTTGATGACAAAATAAAGTGAATGATGTGAACCCCAGAATAAGCCAAGACACTGGTATCCTCCTCCATCATGACCAGTAGAGTGTTTGATTTGGGGCTGTTCAAGCATCTGTGTTTGGGGATCTAGACCAACAAATGGAATTATTTCCTTTATACATTTTATTTGTAGATAGTACTCTCCCAGGATGCCTTTGATGCTAAGATATAATTATATAATATATATAATATAAATATATATGTAATACATCATGTAGAAGTCTACGCTTTGTATTAAATTTTACATTGTTGAGTTGGACACACTGTTCTAGGTCTTAACAGATAGTGCAGGTGATGAGTATTTCAACTGTTGGTTTCCTAACTACAATATACCAGACCCATATTGCCTTTCCATTTTATTAAATGTGGATTTTAGGATTAATCCAATATTTTGTTAGGGTCCTCAGTGCCTCAGTATAATTGAAAGTTTCAAATGAGAATGTTACATGCAAAGGTCTATCTTTGTGGGTGGTAGAGGAGGAAGGCTATGGTTTTGTTGCCTATTCTGCTTTTATAGAGATGGAAACTCCAAAGTCTTCTGAAAATCAGCTAGCTGCTTTGGATTTATCCAAGGTCAATACAGTAGGGTCACAAGGGAAGTCACTGAGTAGAAAGTGGAAAGATGGCCAGCATAGGGAAAGGCTGATATTTTAACCAGTTGAGAGTTCGACTATCTAAACCTATAGGCCATGACTGATAGATTCAAGTGTCTAGAAAGACCAATTTGCCAAGTAGTGACTGCAGAAAATTGGTGACTAGAAAGAGGATGCACATATATCTCTGATCATGGCTCACTTCTCTGGGCAAAAACATGCGATTTAGGGCCCCTATCTGGGGACCCTTCCAGGTCAATGAAAAACTCCCATGGGTCACATCAGTTTAAAATTTTTTTTCCTACCTCAAACTATTCTGCATTTGAATGCACATACATTTTCCAAGATTAAAAACATACAATGAAAAGGGAGATGGCTGGAAAGATTATCAAGATTGCCTTGACCTATGGGGCACCTTCACAGAACTTTTATGTCTGGGCTTCCCGTGATTTAAGATACCTTTCACAGGTAAGGATCTTGCAAATGGGGTTTCTATTTCTCCACAGAACAGCCTCTGTAAATTTCCTGGGAACTCCAGCAAGTTAATCTCTGCTGTTGCTGTTTTGTGGTAGGCCTCTCAAGTACTAGATAGGTAATCTAGGATGATTCATTCTCCTCCTGCTCTCACACATTCTGTTTGTGATGAATGTTCAAGAAATTCATTGATGCTCTGCCCTGATAATAAAGTTTTTGGACTGGTTTTGCAAATCTTTTACTTTAACCAAAGCAACACTGTAATACTCAAGTGCCAGACAGCATCACAGTCAAATTAGATTGTCTAGGGCTGGAAAGCAATTTTTGCTGGTAAGATATAGGCTGACATAAATGAGGTGAAAGACAAATGAAGATATGCATGTTTTCTGTTTGAGGTATATACTAACAGTTTTGATGTAGTGTTTTCTTTGCACAGCTTTAAAAATAGACTTTTTTATGGTTTTAATCTAAGTTAAGGTTTGGAGGACGTGAGGCAGATAAAAACAAAACATTTGAGTAATTGAGTAATATTCAGACAAGCCCAAGCAATGCATAAAGTAGTGAAACCCAGTCAGATCTATGAAGAAGTGGAATAAATCTTCAAGACTTTCCTTATAAATATTCATTTACACAGACTACACCAAGTACTATGTATGTTCATGTGTCTGCATATCTATCAGATGCCAAAAGTCCACTAGCTAATCTCCATAAAACTAAAACTAGCTAATCTCCACAGAACATAAACCATTAGGTAATTTCTCTCTTAACTCCAAGTTCTATTCATGATTTTTAGGCAGGCATTCCTATTAGCTCCCAATAGTATATATGCTTGTGGTCCTGAGAATGTAGTGAGTAGGATTTTTGTTGCCTACCTTGCTTTCAAGGTTTATTAAACATTTATTAAGTGATTTCTATGTGAGGACTGAAAAACAAAGATAACTGAAACAGAAATGGGCACTCATATTAATGAGCTGTAAAGAAGAAGCAGGTCTGAAACCAGTAGCATAATAGCAACAAGGCAATGTAGAACTTTAAAAAATGCAGAGAAACATCCAAAATAAGTAGTATGGAGGTGCCTGGGTGGCTCAGTCAGTTAAGCATCTGCCTTTGGCTCAGGTTGCCATCCCAGGTTCCTGGAATCAGGCCCCACATTGGGCTCCCTGCTCATTGGGGAGTCTGCTTCTCCCTCTCCTCACTGCTTAAGCTCTCTCTCAATATTTCCGTTGCTATTTTTGTCTCTCTCTCTAATAAATAAATAAAATCTCTAAAAACAGAAACAAAATAAGCAGTAAGAAACTTTATAAGAAGGTAAAATTATTTACATCTAGGGAATTAAAATAATTTAAACCATTTAAATATTATTGGAATCAGTTTTGCTGAAAAACCTTGACTGGCATGTCAAGTTTTTGGATTGTGCTCAAATTTTAGTTTAGAAGAAGGAGACTTTCCTAGAGGACTGACCATGCTTAATTTTGGATTTAAAGTATTAGGAAATATTTCAGTCTATCTTTTTTTTAAGATTTTATTTATTTATTTATTTATTTATTTATTTATTTATTTATTATTTATTTATTTATTATTTATTTATTATTTATTTATGACAGAGAGAGAGAGAGAGAAAGGCAGAGACACAGGCAGAGGGAGAAGCAGGCTCCATGCAGGGAGCCTGATGTGGGACTCGATCCCGGGACTCCTCAGCCAAAGGTAGGCACTAAACCACCGAGCCACCCAGGGATCCCCTCCATCTTTCTTTTTATAGAGTTTTATACATTTAATGCTATTAACTCTTATGATTTAAACAAAGTATAGGATTTGCTGCATATTGGGAACAAAATTTTATTCTTTTTGTTGATAAACCTTGTACTGCTGTCAAGATACTATTTAAGATGAAGACAAAAATTAATCCAAAAGATTACTGCTATATTTACTTTATTCACTAAAGGGAGCTTTTTCTTTCATGTGAAAAGGTAATCGCTACAAGGCACTATATATTGCTTGCTAATGGAAAGCTGAGAGGAAGTGTGAAGATAAACCTCAATGGATGGCTTTAAAGAGAGGTTTGTTTTTTAAACTATCCTTTCACAATATTTTATTATTGCAAAATAGTTCAACTAGATAATACTTCAGATGATTATTTAAAGCAGATAGAGGAGTTTGAATGATAGAGAACAAATTTCGATTTAGGAAAAAAAGACCTAAAGAATGGGCTTAATAAAGGATTTTATATAAGACAAAATTCATTTTAAGAAACAATATGGTTAAATTAAAAAAAGCAAGGAAGACTTCCATTCAGATAATAGGAGTACCCCACTTCCCAACACATCTAGAAATCCTTAATTTACCTACTAAGTTCTTATTTAGATCAGTGGTTCACCCTCTGTGAAGCTCTTCAGTATATGTTTTCATCAATGAATAAATTATATGTATATCTTTAATTCAATGTCATTAATCTTAGCTTATTGTATTAATTGATATCCCTGATGCATTTTTGGCTATACATCCACATTATCATCACACCTCAGACTCGAAGAGTTTCTTTCATTCAACACAGTTTCATGTGTATGTATATCTTTATTTGTGTGTATGTGTGTATAAATATATATATATACATATATATACTGTATGTGTAAATGCATATGAAGAGTTTCATACATGAATTATATAGAAGATCATATGCAATTATAATGTTTCTCAAATGCCTATTTTTGTTCTCAAAAAGTACCTACCTTTATAAAAAACTTTTTTCTGCAATATTTATCACAAATTCTTATGATATCAAGATTAGATATGGCTTTAAAATCAAAGGATATAATAACACATCATACCAAGAGAAAAGAGGTTAAATCTCCTCATTCTGGCAAAGCCCCGTGGAACTCAAAGTTTTATGCCTCAGTGTCGTATTCAAGATCTAGCCTATTTCCACAACCCTAGAAAGTGCTCTCCGGCTCTTTTTTTTCAGTCAAATCCACAACCTCCACTCCATAAACCATCATTGTTTTTCTTTTCTTACAGCATACATTAGGTTTGCTTCTTCTTGAACTTCATAAATATAAAACCATACATTATATACTTTTTGTTTGTAGCTTCTTTTGTCAATACAACATTTTTAATATCCTTCCATGTTGTTGTATGAATTTATTCCTTTTTATTGTGAAGTATTAAATTACATTTAAAAAGTACAAATCACTTGATCATTATGTTACTAGACATCTGAGATGTTTCCTGTATTTGGATATTACTAATAAAGATGCTGTGAACTTCCTTGTGTAAATTTATCCCCATTCCCCAGATAAATAATAGGTATAACTGCTGAATCATAGGTTTACATTTATTTTTTTTAAATCACAAAATAAATTCACAATTCACAAAGTTGTATTTTTTGGTTTTAACTTCCATTTTCTTGATGACTAATAATGCTGAGAACTTTTTCATGTGCTTATTGATCATTTATATGTATTTTTTGAAATGTCTTTTTACATCTTTTGTACTTCCTGAGGGATTGTTGAACTTTTTATTAAGGACTTGTAAGAATTGTTTATATATCTTGATACAACTCTTACAATGTCAGATATATGTACGATGATTATTTTCTTCCATTTGTAGTTTACATTTGTATTTTCCTCAATGGTATTTTTAATGAACAGAAATTTGTGAGAACTAATGACTTTTTCTTTTATGCTTCTTCTAAGAAATCTTTCCTAACTTGAAGGTTGTAAAGACAGGCTTTCTGCTTATAGAGATTTCACGGTTGTATTGCTCACATTTCTCTCTATGATTCATCTCAAATTCAAGTATATGGTGTGAGGTAGGGGTTAAGGCTTATTTGTTTCTTTAGGGATATCCAGGTGTGAAAGTGAAAAATAACATACCTTAATCTTTAACTTATGTTAGCATCTTTGTTGAAAATCAATTTACTGATTATGTGTAAGTCTATTGCTGCACCTTCTGTTGTTACCTTGCTCTTATTATCTCTTCTTAAAGTAATTTCACACTTTCTTGAGTTTTGTAGTTTTATAATAGGTTCTAAAATTAGATATATATCTTGGTACTAATGAATGTACATGTCCCAAGTTTATTGATTATAAATCCATTCTCACTACATCATAGACCTCAGTGTTTCTCAGATCATCATCTTTGGTGGTTGTTCTTGAAAAACTGACTATACAAAAGGATTTTAAATTTTAAGGAGAATAAAATAGCTCCAATAAAAGATATGGATTGACCCATTGGTAAGCACATTGATTAGATTCATGTTTGGTTGAATTATAGGCAAATATTTGAGTAGTCAAAATGGAATGGAACCAAGAAGACTCTATTTCATCAGTTAGTCATAGCAAAAGTCATTGTTGTAAGATGAATATAAAGGTTTCTTAGTCTTCTTTTTCAGCTCTCCTATCCATGGTGATTGCCTCATTCTGTGTTCTAAAATGGTTCCCTTCCCTGGCCCCTACTTCCTCCTCCACTTCTTCCTCCTCTTCCTCATCTTCCTCCTCTTCTTCTAAATCTTTTTAAGACTTATTTGAGAGAGAGAGAGAGAGTGAGAGAGAGAGAGAGAGAGAGAGAAAGAAGACATGCAAGAGCAGGGGGAGGAAAAACAAGAGAGAGAGAGAGAGAGAGAGAGAATTGCAAGTAGACCCATTGCTGAATATGGAGCACAATGTAGGGCTCAAACCCACGATGCTGAGATCATGACCTGAGCCAAAATCAAGGGTTGGGCACTCAACTGACTGAGCCACATATGCGTCCCTCCCTGGTGCCTACTTCCATACGTACACATATATACATACACACATTCACATACACAACCTCATTCTCCCAAAGCCTGGTGTAGTTTTAGGTTTCCCTTCTCACAAGTCTATCTTTAAATTCTCACTTCAGCATCTCTTCCTTGTTCTTTGTATGGAAACATGTTTAACTCATGCATGCCTAGAAAGAAAACCAAAGTAAAACAAAACACTAACCTCTTTTAAAATTAATAAATATGTCCTTAACTTACTGCTTATCTCCTTCCTCTCCACAATGTTTCTTGCAGTATCAATTCATGTTCATTCATACAGTCTACATAATTCTTTTCTTTTTTTTTTTTTAATTATTTTCAAACACAGTACAATGTTCATCTAGATAGCTTTCTCTCCTTTGAGTAGAAGAAACCCCTTTCTTCTAGGTTTCCTTGTAGGTCTTATTTTTCCTTAGCTTCCCCTCCTTTGTTACGTAATTTGTCATTAAGCTAAGTACTTTGAAAATAAACCAAATATAAAAAATTATTACCAAATAGATGGTAAAATATTTGTAAAACTATGCCTGGATTTAAAATAGTAGGTAGAACCCATTAAAATAGAATAAAGATTTTTTTTTAAAAGTTAGTGAATAATACTGAATTCAAAACAGTATAATAAACTGATCCAGGATGTAACTATACTTGTATAGAGATGCAATATGTTTTTGCAAAAAAAGTTAAATTTTAAAAATTAAAATTAATATGAGTCTAAATCATTATTAATTTAAAATGCTTATGAACTGAAAATTGTGCGTGAATTTTGGCACCCTAATTTTTGCCTTTTTAACCTATTGAACTCATTTATTCATTAGCAAACATTTCATGAGAGCATAGCTCATTCACAAATTTTGCTATAATTGCAAATCAAAGATTAAGGAGATATATTCTTGCTTTCAAGAAGTTCATACCACACATTTTTAAGATTTGCGGGGGTTTTTGTTTGTTTTGGTGGATAGGGGATGCTAAGTCTGGCAGGAATGTAGAAAAAAAAGACAAGTTCTAGGAAACAAGAAGCAGGTAAACATTTATAAGAATAATTTCCAATTACCTCTGATCATAAGATTCAGCTAAATCAAGTGTTTAAGAAATGGCTGCTCAGTGCCGTCTTTAGGTCTATGACTCAGTGGTTTGGGGATAGGGCCACAGGATCTAGAGTTTAAGTTTTTCAAATGGGCACATACTTTTGAGAAACACAGAGTTAGGAGGTATTTTTAATGGGTCAGAGAGTGAGCAAATTAAAACAGTGAAAGTGGGTGTATGCAAAAGGGGACTCCTGTCAAATGCTCATTCTGAAATACTATCTCAGAACTGACATCTGATTTGATGGAATTGATTAGATTTAAGTAATGAGGAAAATGGGGATAGGAGTTGGGAATTCTTCCAAAACGTGCAAGTCCTTGTGTGCTTTTGGCAGGCAATCTGGTCTCATTTCTTAATCTTCTCACTTATTCCATTCTGGCTACGTTGGCCTGTTATTTCTCAAACGCACTCCCATCTCAAAGTCTCTATATTTCCTGTGGCTTGGAATTTGCTTTCCTGAATTATTCACGTGGCTTATTCCACAATATCATGCAGGCCTCTGGTTATAGGTCACCTTAACTGAGACCTCTGTCATCATTTCACATAAAATAACATCTCCATGCCTCTCTCCGAGTGCCCTGCCTTACTTTTTAGCATGTCACTTAGTATGCTCTGGTACAAGACTGATACTTAATAAACATTTACTTAATTGATTTTTAAAAATTCTAAAAGATATAAGGCAAAGATTGATAGAATCTTTTAAGACCCAAGAGAATTAATCTCAAATGTTGTCATTTCAGATTCCTTTTAGATCTCAAGAGAGCCTTTTTTTCTTTTGACAGAGATAACACAGCCAGCTACTTATTTGAGTGCTGTTTTTTTTTTTTTTAAAAGAAATGGCCTGCAAATACCAAAGAGCTCTGAAAAAAGACCTTGCTTGACTTGTAAAAGCAAGTTTCAGAGTTCATGCTTAGTGTTATTTCTAACGTAACCACTGTAATATAAAATGGCTCTTCTACTGAATTGCCCAAAGGAGTTAAATTTTCAGCTTCAATTTGGTTCTCTCATTTATATTTTTTCAAGAGATGTCCTTAAATTAAAATGATTCCTTGGAATTTTCTGTGAAATATTGACAGATTTGATACCAGTTTTTAAAGAACCCTGGGACTTATTCAGTTTATTTGGTTTGTGGAAAACCATAGACCTTAACAGTGCAGATGCCACATTGTGTACTGAATAAAAGATACAATGTGGTGATTTATTCTGAGGGGCAATGAGCCAGAATTTTGCAATTTCACATTAGATTGTAGGCTGCAACAATAAACCTCTTTTAAGAAATGAAACAAATGGGACTGATGGACAATTTTTAGAAAGAAAATCACAAACAACAAATAGGGACAATATCTGTAAAATCTGTTATGTATTTTGATATATATCATTCATAGTACAGCTGCTTCCTAAAAAGGCAGCGATATGAATGCTTTTGAGAGCCTAGGTACTCCATGTGGTTATATTTTCAAATATAGGATGCATAAATCGAACTTAGTTTTATATGGTACATTTGAAGAGAATGTAGAAAATAGAAAATCTACTTTCTAGAAACACTATGAATATGTAAATGATATTTTATAAATATAGCTCTCAAAGTGAGTCTCAGTTTTCTAACATGGAATTTTCAAATAAGGCTACAACTTTGAGAGAATAAATTTAAATAGTACTGTTGAAAAAAGAAAAAGAAAGTATGGGGCAAATCTTTGGTTATTTAAAACAAAAAGTTTTAGAAACTATTGATCAGCATAAAATATTTTTCTTTACACACCAGAATCAGATGAGAAGAGCTCCAAAAAATTAACTTTATACTTTCCACTGAAGGAAAATTTGAAACAAGACAATTTAATTGTCAATATGCTGACAGCTACTTTTTATTAGCTTGAGATGTGATAAATGTCATCATGGGACAGAGCAAAGATCAGAAATTAGCCAAAGAGCAGAACAGAAAATTAAATAGCCTTCATATTAATCTTAAGTCATTCATTTATTCACTTATTAAATATTCATTGTATCATTCCAAGAACAATTTATAGTATAGTTTTACACTCTAACAGTCCTGCCAAAATCTATTCCTACTCTTAGAAGGAAACTTAGAAGGAAAGATTATACTTATTTGCACATTTCTTAATGGAGAGATTTCCACTTCTCACCATGATAAAGTAATTAGACAGGGGTCTGCCGTTTTCTTACAATTATAAAACTGGATGAAATATTATTAGGTAACCATTTTAAGGCACTGGATAAGAAGTACAGAACTGAAATGTATGGGTGAAGGGAAACATCTGAGATGACTTCTATGTTCATTCTAGATTTCTCTCTGGTGATAGCTTCCTGACTATGGCACAAGGAAGTAGAACCAAAGAAGAATTTCACTGAGCTGTCGAGGCAGAGACTAAGGTTTGTGGCTGTCAAAGCAGCTGGAACTTGTGGACAAAGTATGACAGAGAAGGGGACTAAGCAGAGGAGGAGCCCAGGAATTCGTGGTGGTGATTTCTCTTAGATTCTTGATTGAGGGCTGGCCTACATGTGCTCAAGATGGCTCAGAGCCCAAGAAAAAAGCAGATGCTTTAAGTTTAAGAATGGAATAGAAACACTCAAGCTTGCACAGTGCTGGGAAACTTCATAGTTCTCTTCCAACCAAAGTAGAGAAAACTTGTTAATATTCTGTCATTTAGCTAAAACACCCAAAAGGCCACAGCACAGAAATAATGACTATGCCCTAGGGTAAGGTCTACTCTAAGATGAACCTTTGCAAAGTTGAGAGCCAGTCTTTGATTAGAGCAAAGGTAGTCTCCAGTGGAGGGATAAATACATATTTACTGAAGTAAAGATTTCCAGAAAAATACTTAAGCCTTTTTAAAAGATAACTCTTTTAACATCAGCAAAAGGCAGCACATAAAACATGCAAAGAATAAAATGTGTTCTATAAAGAAAAAAAAAAACAATCAGTAGGAAGAGATCCCCCAAAACTCACTGGAAATAGAAGATTTGATTTATATACTCATTGATTTAAAGGAAGATATAGTATTAAGGAATGAACAGATGGGAAATCTCAACAGAGAAATGGAGACAAAAAAAAAGAGCAATTCTAGAATGAAAAATAAAATACCTAAAGTGGGGGGAAAAAAACACCTCCTTGTACTAGACTAATAACAGATTGGAGATGATAAAAAACAGTCTATAAACTTAAAGACATGTTCTCAAAAATCCAGTTATAATAAGAGACAAAAAAGATTGGAATGAAAAATGATCAAGCTTTAATGATTATGGAAAACCTCAGTCTAACACACAGGTAACTGGAGCCATGGATGAAAGTAAATCTGTGCAGAAAAGAACTGTGTGTGGGTGTGTGTGTGTGGGGGGGGAGATCATGGTAATTTCTCAAATTTGTGAAAACTTCAAGCTGTAAATCTCAGAAGCTCAATGAAATCAAAGTGGAATAAATACAAAGAGGATTACACCTAGGCCATTACAGTCAAAATGAGGAACAGCAGAGACAAAGAAAATACTGGAAGCAGTCAGAAAACAATACATTCTTCCTTATTACTGTATGTTGTATATAATGATGATTTTTTCAGTAGATACACTATTGGCCAGAAGAAAATTTAATAATCTATATAAAATACTGAAGGGAAAATAAAAATGTCAATTTAGCATTCTGCAGTCAATATAAATGTCTTTAAAAATGAGAATGCATGATATTTCATATAATCAAAAGTTTTAAAAATGAATACATTGCCATCAGAAGTACACTACAAGAAATCCTAAAAGAAGGCTATTAATTAAAAGGGGTACCAAATGGAAACAGATGTGTAACAAGAAATAAGGAGTATGAGAAATAGTAAACATGTAGTTAAATATAAATGACTATTTTTTCTTAATTTCTTAAAAGACAGAATACTATTTAAAATAACATGATTGTGTACGGTTTGTAACATATGTAGGAGCAAAACATATGACATCAATAGTTGTCCAAAAGTCAGAGGATCATATGTATTGTAAGGTTCTCACATCTCTGAAGGATGAAGGATGAAGAATGAAGTATTATGATATTAGTTCTAAGCAGGCTATATTAAGTTAAAGATGCATACTGTAAACATAGAGCAATCACTAAAAGTCAAAAAAGGTTACAGTTAAAAAGTCACAAGAAATGAAGTGGTGGATGAGTAGACAAATTATGAATGAAAGAGAATTGTGGACTTAGAAAAAGGCCCCCATATACAAGTTAACTGACAAAGTTGCCAAGTTACCCGACCACTCAATGGGAAAATGTAAAACTTTTCATTAAATGGTGCTGACTTAGGTCAGCATGGGAAAAAAAAAATCTTTATTCCTACTTCCTCCTATCAAAAATGTTGATTTAAAAATGATCACAGACTTAATCATAAAAAATATTCATAACCTTAGGGTAGATAAAGCACCAAAATCTTAAAAATAATAAATTGTCCTTCAAATTTAAAAACATCTGGTCTTCAAAAGACATTGTTAAAACAAATGAGAGCACATTGGGAGCAAATATTCCCAACACAGATATCTGAGAAATCTTTCAAATATGTTCTAATAAGGAAACAAACAATAAAACTAAAAAATAACAAAAGCTTTGATTGATACTTAACAAAAATAGTTCTACAATAGGCCATTGAGTACTTGAAAAAATGCTCAGTTATTAATTAATAGGAAATGCCAATTAAGACTACAATGATATTACAATTCAAAGTCATCTATATAGCTCAACTAAAGATTGAAAGTATCAATTTTTGATAGGGATGTGGCAATCCTCACATGTTACTCTTTTAGGAGTATAAAATGATAAAACCCACATTAGAAAACACTTCATTGTCTTTTGTAAAGTTAAACACATATCTATTACCCAAAAATTCTAATACTTAATATTAACCCAAGGGAAACAACCACAATCTGTATGTTTATCACATGAATAGACAAAACAATGATATATTCATACAATTGATTCTGATTCTTACTAAATAATTGTTTGAGAAATTTCTAATACACACAAAATTACAAATAAACTTCAAAAATGTTATTCTTAGTAGAAGAAGCTAGACACAAAAGAGTATATAGGATTCCATTTATGAAGTTATAGGATAGGGAAAACTAAGTTGATAGAAATCTTAATAATGATATGGGGGTAGGGGTAGGAGTTGGTGAGAATTTACTGCAAAGACACAAGAAGGAACTTTTTGTGGTGACAAAGAAGGTCTCGACCCTGTGTGTGGTATATGGTACAATAGTAGTCATCCAAAGATGTCCACATCCTATTGCCCAGAATATGTGTTTATGTTACCTTATATGGCAGAAATTACATCGCAGATGTGATTAGACTAAGAACCTTGAAATGAGGAGATATGCTGGATTATCCAAGTGAACCTCCTATAATCATGGGTGCTTAGAAGAGGGAGGCAACAGGGTCAGAATAAGAAAAGTAGAGGTGATGATAGAAAGAGAGGGTGGAGAGATGTGCTTTGAAGACAGACAAAGGGGCCAAATAGCAAGGAATGCCGATGGTCTCTAGAAGTTGGAAAAGTTCAGAAAATGGATTATTCCCTGGAATCTTCGGAAAAAACTAGCCCTGCTCACATCTTGATTTGAAACCATAAAACATGTTTTGAGTTTCTGAACTCCAGAACTGGGAGTTAATAAATTTATCTTCTGTTAAGCTACCAAGTGTGGCAATTTGTTGAAGCAGCAAGAAGAAACTAATACGAGGTGGTTGTTACATGGATGTATGAATTTGTCAAAACTCATTAACGTTTGTAATCAAAACCTATGCATTTAATCATATGTAAATTGTACCTCAATAGTTAATTTTCAAATACATTGAAACACTGCATAGAAAATATGTTTTGCCTGTTTTCCAAGGCTCTGCTGTCCAATATAGTAGAAACTAGCCATATGTGCCTACTGGGCACTTCAGTTGAAGCTACTCAAAACTGCTATGTGATATACATACATGAGATTTCAAAATTGTAGTACAAAAATTTCACCAATATTATTACATGTTGAGATATTTTGCATATGTAGGATTAAAACATATGAAAGCCTTTACTTATTATTTGCTTTTTTGTAATGTGGCTTCTACAAAAATTAAAATTACATATGTTACATATGTAACTTTAGCTTTTTTAGCATATCCATATGTAATTGTATTTTTAATAGACAGCCCTGCCTCAAGCACTTTATGAGTTCAGAGAGGGGTTAGACTGACATTTAGTTAGAACAAGATTCCAGCAGGGAATACCCCTTGCAAACTTTTCCAAGATAAGTAGTGAAGAAGAGAACACAATGAATAGGAAATGCAAGATCAGAATTAGAAGGTGAGAGTTTAATGCAAGTTGGAAGAATATCAAATAATGGAGATTGGTTAGAGCACACAGCTAATAAGGAGAAGTAATTGGAGATGGACTGAATAATCTCATTATTTTTGTTTGAAGTAGCAGGAATTCCCAGAATATTAAATGAGCCCACATTCAAATGTAAACATAAATACCTTACAATTCCAAACACAAAGGATGTCGGCATTACTATAGCTAATATTTTATGTCATTTGTAAGACTGTTTCATTAGCACAGATAAAGTACAAAGATAATGTCTTCCATTAGCACAGAGAGGGAGTCAATTGTCTATGGAATTGAATTTTTTTGGGGGGGGCAGTTTCATTCTTAGTCTGCTCGTTAAGAGACTGAATAACCTAACAGAGGTCCATCTCTAATTTTTCTGTCACTAAGCAGGCTTTAAATTCATGAAATGGTTAAAACATGGTTACAGTGTACAATATTCAAAGAAAATATGCAAAGACAATTGTTTAAGTGGTAGCATCCAAAATATCATACATTGGTTTACATAAGTTGCGATAAAGAACTTCCAAACCATTTGGGAAAAGTATACACATACATATCCATTTAAAAGGTTCAGATTTTTGCATCACAAGTAGTTGGCTCTTGAATAATGACGATCACTATACACGTGTGTCTATACCATAGAGACATACGCCAAAGTGAAGTGTCTACTTAAGGGATAAAGAGATTTGTGCCACTCTCTGGTTAATTATGGAGATTGTACATGCATTATGGTAGCCTTCGAATATAGGTATTTTTTACAAATACTAAAGAGATATATGGTCACAAACACATACACGCATACACACACATATATGTGAAGGGTAGATTGTCTTGGTCACATAGAAATACACTTTAAAATGTATCAACTGTCTCCTTAGTATACACTTATTTTTTCAAATGTCGTAAAATCAAGAAAACCCTAGAACCATCCCTATTTTCCTAAAATAAAAACTAAATTCAATAGTATCAGTAAAAAAAACATTATTCTTTGTGCTAGCCACTACCACAATTAATAAAATGTTAGTTCCTGCACTCAAATTGGTAATCTATGGAAAAAGAGAGATGCATAGATAGATGCCATCCAAGTCAAGGGTAGTAAGAGAGAGATCAGAAATGTTGTCTCTGTAAGGGTACGGTAGCTTGTCAATGGAAATCTCCTGTGTGTCAAATCTGAACTTTTTTTTTTTCTTTTTGAACTAATGCCTTTAAGGCAATGCTAATTAACTGCTTAAGATTTTAAAGACGATTCCTTGCAAGTTCTGGTGTAAAACTTGAGAGCATACTTCTAAAAATACTGACTAGAACGTGGTACTTAAAGAATATAATTTCTACAAGAAAAAGTGTTGAATTAATTGAACAGTTTGCAATATAACTTCAGTTCTGGAAAATAAAATGATGCAATAAATCTTGAAAAAGATACTATTCAATTTAGTTCGGGCATATTTCAAAGGAAATAAACACTACTGCTAAATGTGTAGTGAAACACAACAAAGCGTGTTGTGTGAAACATACAATAAAGTGTTTAAATGCTGTTTCATGTTAATTAATAGGCCCATAGATGTTCTCTGCTTTTTACTTAAAATAACTTCCTGCTGAAGGTGACTTTGACTTTACAAAATGATAAACTTCTTGTTTTGTGTGTTTTGCGATTTGAAAACAAAAAGCAATAGTATTCAATCAGTATCTATGTGGGGCCATTTTGTCCAAAACACTTCCCTAGTGCCCAGAAAGGAAATAAAGTAGATTGATAAACTGAGATTAGCATATGGCCCACCTAATATTGTAGTAAGATTATCTAATTTCTAACCAGAGTTACTGATTTTAAAAGAAGTGGCCTGAGATACAAGATTTTGGATTAATGAGCAATTGGAGGACTTCCAAAGCTATCACTATAGATGGAATTACTTTTACGATTCTTATTCTTTAAATGCAGATCATATCATAAAGCGGGGTGGGAAGCACTGAAGGATGGCCATAGTTGCTAAGGCTGAGTCAAGGTTCAGCATGCCTAGGAACAAATGGGTGAAGAATTTAGACTTAGAGCTGCCTGGCCTTTGATCTCACAGAGGAACTGCAGGCTTTTACAACTTCAGTGTACACAGTTCTTTTTTCCTAAGCAGGAGCTCCTAAAACAATGAGAGGGAGATCCAGTGAGGAGGCAGAGGAATTTATCTTGATCATTGGTACATTCATGGTCTATCTACAAGTTCCAGGCCTACAGGCTTGTAATTACAGCTGCCCTCAACAGAATAAAGAATTCCAACAAATTATAGCAATAACTTCTTGCATGACGTGAGTAACCTCCTCTCAGTTTGTTCATCTTGAAAATGTGTAGCTTTAAAATGTGTGACCACCTTCAGGTACTTTTCAGGATGAGGTAAAATGTAAGTATAATGCACATTCTTAAGTAATAAATAAAAATGAAAAAAATAAATAAATAAAAATGATAAATCTGCCTATATGTTACCACTCCTCATAAGCAAATATAATGCCATACATGGCGAATAACAGCACTGAAAACCTCACTGACATTCATTTGGGTTGGAAATAATATGGTAAATATTCTCCAATTTTTGACATTGGTTGCTCATTAACCATGCTAATGCTTCTTGGTGATATACACTATTATGTTAAAAAAAAAAAAAACTTTAAGATAGGATAACCTAACATTGAATTTGAGATTCTTCATTATGTCATTTGACATAGTTGCCTAAAATACATAGTGTGAGACTGATTCTATAGATAAATAATGGAATATGAAAAATGATTCCCTAGTGAGGATCTTGTGAGCTTTTATGGCTAATATACCTTATAATCTTCATCAGTGCAGCCCTGCTAATTACATGGAAATGTGTATGTACTTAAGACATTTTGAGGTGCATTTTAGGTGCATTTTTAGGTGGCTCAGTGGGTTAAGCATCCAACTCTTGATTTCAGATCTCAGGGTCATGGGATTGAGTCCCACGTCGGCTCCGTGTCCCATGTGGAGTCTGCCTCTGCTCCTCCCCCTGCTCACTCTATCTCTCTCTTTCTCTCTCTCAAATAAATACAATCTTTAAAGATAATTTTAACAGATGAAAACATTATAAATTCTATTGAGGCCTTTTTGTTACCTCTTCCAGACCAAATCTTTCTGATAGAAATTTATCTGTTTCCCTAAAATCTACTTTTGTTTTTTTCTTAATACTCTGTATTATTACTTATTTTAAGAATATTTTATTTGGTGTTTAGAATAGATAAGACATGCAAATTAAATAAAATCCAGAGGGTACACATTGGTATCAGTGAAATGTATGGCTCTTTTCACTCTGTCCCCGAGCTACTGGATTCTCCTCTCTAGAAACAGTCCCTATTACTTTCATGTTTATCTTTACACAGTTATTTAATACATATGCCTGCAAAAACATATTTTTAAAGCAATGCCATCGATATTTATATACACTAATCTGTATCTACATTTTCTGCCTCTTATCATTTTGTCTATACCAGAGGTTGGCAAACTGCATCCCACACGTGAAATCTATTTCATCTCTTGTTGAAATAAAGTCACTTCTTCATCGCTGAACTATTTTTGTCTTCATGCTTCAACAGAGGAGTTGAATTTTGTTACTAGAGAGACTTGATAGCCCCAAAAGACTAAAATATTATCTGATCCTTTACAGAAGAAAAGTTTGTACACTTGCTAGAAGGTCTTTCATCACCCATACAGAGAGAGATACCTAATACTTTTTAACAAGTTTGCAATAGCCCACAACAGAACAGGGACATGGAAATCTTGAAGGTACTTTTATAACCATACCACTTGATATATTTTTGGAGTGTATCTGACTGCTTCTATAAATACTGAATATAATGCATTTTCCCCAACTTCACTTCCTAACCCCCTTTCCCTCTATTTTGGTTGTAGTTTTCAGAGTTTACCTTTATAGCTTTAAATATACTAAAGACATGAACTATTGGATCTTACGGAGTTAAAATATATAAATAGTATCAACTCTTTAAACTTTTATATGTTAAATTAACTTCTATTTTTCCTCCCAAATATCTTAGTTTTCTACTTACAAGGTTGATAGTCTGAATTTAGAGCGTTCATGTTCTTTAGAATCATAATGGCCCATTTGCTGTAGTCTTAGCCTTATCCTAAATGAGAATTAGTGCTCATCTCTGCTTTCCCTGAGAATCCATGACAAGCAGAATTCTAATGTTGGTTGCTCTGAATTGTTTATTTTTAAAAAGCCAGATGCTTTCTCTATCCATTGAAATGGTTAATTTCCTCTTTATTTTAGAAACCATATTTTCACAAATTGAACCACTCTTGCATTCTTGGGGTAAATCCCACTTGGTGTATAATCTTTTTAATATGCTATTGGATTCAGGTTGCTATTATTTTGTTTAGTATTTTTTCAAGGAGTCCCAAGAAATGATGGTCTGCAGTTTTCTTGTGAGGTCTTTGTCTTGGTTTTATTTATTTATTTTTTTAAAGGCTTTATTTATTTACTCATGAGAGACACAGAGAGACAGAGAGGCAGAGACACAAGCAGAGGGAGAAGCAGTCTCCATGCTGATGTGGGACTCGATCATGGGTCCCTAGGATCATGCCCTTGGCTGAAGGCGTTGCTAAACCACTGAGCCACCCGGGCTGCCCTGTCTTGGTTTTAATATCAGATTAATATTGGTTTTACAGAATGAGTTTAGAAGGGTTTCCTATTTTTTTGGCAGAATTTGAGAAGGATTATGATCATTATCTTTAAACATTTGATAGAATTTGCAAAAGAAGAAGCAATAGTTTCCTTTGTTGGAAGTTTTTTTTTTTTAATATTTTATTTACTTATTCATGAGAGACAGAGAAAGGCAAAGACATTGGCAGAGGAAGAAGCATACTCCCCAGAAGGGAGCCCCATACCGGACTTGATCCCAAGACCCCAGCATCATGACCTGAGCTGGCGAGCAGGCTCTCAACCACTGAACCATCCAGGTTCCCCTGTTGGAAGTTTTTGATAATTAATTTAATCTCTTTACCTGTCATGGATGCATTCAGATTTTATTTTTCTTTTCTTTTTTTTTTTTAATAGACTCCATACCCAGCGTGAAGCCCAATATGGGGCTTGAACTCACAACTCTGAGATTAGGACCTGAGCTGAGATGGAAAGTCACTTAACTGAGCCACCCAGAAGCCCTGCCTTCAGATTTTCTATTTCTTGAGTCAAGTTTTATAGTTTCAATGTTTCTAGGAATTTGCCCATTTTATCTATGTTATTTAACTTATTGTTGCACAATTTCTATTAGTATTCTCTTATAATCTTTTTATTTCTGTCACTTATAATGTCCTCACATTCTTTTTTGGTTTTAGTAACTTTTCCCTCTTCCCTCCAAGTTTCAGGTAAGTAAAGATTTGTCATTTCATTGAAATAACCAACTTTTGGTTACACTGATTTTATTTTTCTATTTGCTAATTGATTTATATCCACTTTATTATTCTCTTCTGTTAGTTTTTGGTTTAGTTTTTCTTTTCTCTTGCTCCTTAAGGTATACATTAGTTTGTTGATTTGAGATTTCTTTAATGCAGGTGTTTATAGCAAGAAATTTCCCTTTGAGTATTGCTTTTACAACATCCTATTGGTTAAGGAAATGTTGTGTAAGCTTCACATTTTTGCAAATTTTCCAGACTTTCTTCTTTTATAGTTTCATTCTTTTGTAATTATGAAAAATATTTTGTAGGATTTCACTGAAAACAAATTTAATTATTAAGACTTCTGTGTCCTAAAATATGTTTTATTCTGGAGAATATTCCATAAGCACTTGGAAAAAAAAAGGTCTGTTATGCTACTGTTGTTTGGAACATTCTATCCATGTCTATTAGGTCTACTGGCTTTATAGGTTCTCAAGTCTTTATTCTCTTATTTACCTTTTGTCTGTGTTGTTACCTCCATCTTTGAAGGTGGGGTACAAATCCCCAATAGTTGGTGAACTATTTCTTCCTTCAATTCTGTCAGTTTTTGCATCATATATATATACCACTAACAAGAGAAATGCCTTTAAATTGTAGAGTTTAATCCATTGGTTTTTAAGTAGTTACTGGTAAGGAAGGAGCTACTTCTGACATTTGCTCTAGTTTTTCTTGCTCAATTCCTCCTTACTAACTTCATTTGTGTTAGATACAAATTTTCTAGTGTATCTCTTTTGATTCCTTTTGTATTTGTTTTCCTAGTTTTCTCCTCAGAGGTTGACCTGGGCATCACAATTAACATCTTAATTTATAACAAACTAGTTCAGAATAGTATCAACACGAATTTAATTTTAAAAGGATACAAAAACTGTGCTCCTATATTCTTTCACTACTTTTTATATTGTTATTGCCATAAATTACATCTTTATACATGATATGCCCATCAGCCCAATTTTATACGTCTTGTTTGATGCCTTTATCCTTTATATCACACAGGGAAAAAAGAATAGCAAATGAAAAATTCATTAAATTTGATCTTTACATTTATCTTTGTTGGTACCTTTTATAAAATTCTTTATTTCTTTATCTGAATTGAGTTAATGTTAGTATGCAATGCTGTATTAACTATAGTCATCATACAATACATTATATTCCCAGGACTTACTTTGTAATTTGAAGTTTGTATATTTTGACCACCTCCATCCATTTCTCACCCATTCTCTTTGTGTCCCATTTCCTTTTTTTTTTTTTTTTTTTTTTTTTTTTTTAATATTTTTTATTTATTTATGATAGTCATACAGAGAGAGAGAGAGAGGCAGAGACACAGGCAGAGGGAGAAGCAGGCTCCATGCATCGGGAGCCCGACGTGGGATTCGATCCCGGGTCTCCAGGATCATGCCCTGGGCCAAAGGCAGGCGCCAAACCGCTGCGCCACCCAGGGATCCCCTGTGTCCCATTTCCTAACCCAATCTTCCATTGATAGATTAGTGCTCTTCCAGTATGAGGATATTGGAAATTTTCCTCACTCGGTCATTGATCTAAGTGAGCGGTTTCTTGTCAGGAAACTTTGCTTTTTTCTTACCTTCATGGCCACTCGCTTCATAGAAGTCTAGCCTTGAGCAAAGGTTTACAGTAGATTTCTTCAGTCTTCTTTCCTGAATCCTAGAGTCCTATCTTACTCTTTGTTTCAAGCATCAGCTTGACATCAAACCCAAGCTTTGCATAGAATAGTTTTTATACACTGAAGCAATTCAGGCTTGCTCTCTCTACCTGCTTCCAGTCAACCTAGAGGCTGACAGGTCTAGTTTCTAATACCTCACCACTTTGCATTCATATTCTATTTCTGATTCACAAAGGAGAGGATTTTTCATAAACCTGGCTCTGCCACCATTCCCCCCAAGACAATCTTTAATTCTATATTTCTGGGAATAGGAGTGTCGAAATAAAAGTCTAAGACAAAAAAAAAGACTAGGCTTGTATAATACAAAGTAATACTAATATTGATACACAGAACTATTGAAGTCATGATAGGTTTTAATTGTTTTTTTCGGTTTTAAATTTTTATGTAGAAGAATACCTATACCAAGGAGATCACATATGCTGCCTGTATAAATCTCCGCTCTCTCTTATCATTGTCATTTGTAAGTGATGCTCTCAACTAGATAAATGAGGACCTCTTATTTTGATACTTTGTCTTCTGTTGTAAGTGGAAGTTCTGTTCTAAGTCTTCTGAAGTTTCTAATTTTCTTTTTTCACCTTAGGAGATCATGGCTGGTGGTCCTGATGCTACAAGTACCCAGGGCTCCAAACACTGAAGTCAGAACAAGCAGAAATTCCATCATTAACAGTGTGTTCCTCAGTAGAAGAATAACTGATACCTTCAACTTATAATGTGTCTTGGTGTACAATATTCACAGAAAGAAATTTGAAAGCGAGATCTTGTAGTTTATAGGATCCCATCACTTGGTGAGATGAGATTCTATTGGACCTATTTGGGAGCAATGTTGAGACACATATAATCAACCTCTTCTAACACTTGCATCATTAGCTTAAATCAAACTCAAGAAGCTGCTGAGTCCTGCTTCATGTAGACCCCTGCACTACTGTCTCCATTGGCTCATTAGACATGTTTGCTGAGCATATCTCTCAATCTGGTATCATACAGGCTGGCTACATGATCTCAGAGATTTAATAGAGTTTGAAGAAAATTTTGTATTTCTGAATACAGACAAAAATGGTTCAGTCTCAAAAGTATCTTTTGATATTTCATGCTAAAATTCAAAATACAGTTGGGCTTTTATGAAGTGATTATTGAGCTAATGCTTATCTGGAATTTTATTTGGTAGACTTTAAATTATTGAAACACAGACCAGATTTAAAGAAGCACAGGTAACAATTTGAGAATGTCCATTCCTGTTTATGCATTTAAGGAGTATAAATGCAAGCAATAGTAATTCCCTTTTCTACAAAATTGTAATTATATTCAGTTCATTTCTTTTCAAAATTTTTATCTGTTTGGAACCAGAATGCTTTATTGGAAAAGCATCATTGGAGACTATACCTGCTAAGTAGAAAGTTATTTGGAAGGCCAGTATAATGATATCAGTTTTCCAATCTCTGAAAATAATGATTTGAATGTAAAATGAGGAGTATTATGCTTAATTGGAAGTCTTTGACATCACTCCCAGGAGAAAGTGCTTCTCCCCAGTGACAGGGGTCACAATAGCATATAAACGAGGTATTTTTACAAATGCTACCGGGTAGATTATCTACTTCTGCTTTTCTAGATCTCCAAGATATCATTAAATGTCAAGCTTCACATATTACGCTATGCAGGATTTCTGAAATGCTGGAGAATTAAATCCCAGCGGCCCACTGCTTGTCCACCACATTTGATATTGTGGTTCTTGCTCGGAGTAGCTGATAGAAGCCAGTACCTTGGCAGATAAATGGCATTTGTTTAATTTAAATGACACTCGTCATGCTGCCTTTTGTTCTAAAGCACTATGAGGTTAATTGAGCAGATATGAAAAATTAGCCAGGCTAAAATTGCCTCTGCTCTAAGTCAGAATTATTAATCTACCAGCCTTAATTCAGAGCTTCTCCATTTTCTATGATAGACTGAATCACATAGACTGTTTAAGGGAGAAATGCTAATGATAATATACTAATTTAAAATTTTTCATGTGACTAGGAATTTCAGCACAGTCAAATTCAACAGATTTGAAATTCTAACCATGAAAATATGACTTTTCCATCTAACCTGTTTATGCCATTATATGGGAAGGCAAATATGAAAGTATGTTTTATCAACGACTTTTAATTTGCAAGTTTGCTTATGACCTTCAAAACTATTTCACACTAAATATAATCTTAGATTTCATGAATACACTGTGCCTTTCCATTTTATGTAGATAACAATGTGTTGCAGGCTCCATATCTTATAGCAGAGTAATTAAGGCCACATCAATTGTGTTTCCATACAGTAAGTAATTACAGAGGTGATTGGAACATTTCTGTAGAGGATTAGCTTAATTTATCAAGCACTGGCTCTTGTGAAATAAATGAGCAGAGGCACCCTTCAGCTCAACTGTTGACTCTCTTCTACCTATAGCATATGGATGGGATGATTTACTACAGTCCAATGAACTCCATGCCTTAGAGTTAGGTACAGCCCGCAAAGTGGGGACCACCAGGGGAGACTAGGAGCCTCTGGGCAGACAGTAATATTTCCTACTGTATCTCCATACAAATCTCTATCTTTCTCTTCTAAATTGTATATGTCTGAGGTGTCTAGGTGACTCAGTTGGTTGGGGAATCTGACTCTTGTCTTTGGCTCAGGTCATAGTCTCAGGGTCATGGGATAGAGCCTCACATTGGGCTCCATGCTCAGCCCAGAGTCTCCTTGAGATTCTCTTCCTCTCCTTCTGCCCCTCCCCCAGGTCACACACACATACTCTCTAAAAAAAGTCTTTTTTTGAAAGAAGATTTTATTTATTTATTACAGAGAGAGTATGAGAGCATGAGAGCATGAGCAGAGGGAGGGATAGGGACAAGCAGACTCTGAACTGAGCACGAGCCTGATGCAGGGCTCAATCCCAGGACACTGAGATCCTGATCTGAGCTAAAACCAAGTGTCTGACACTTAACTGATAGAGCCATCAGTTAAGTGGTACCCCTAAAATAAAATCTTAAAAAGAATAAACTGCTCATGTCCAGTTTTCATTTACAATTAAAGCATATCTTATTGATAAATCAGGTACTACATTTGGGCATCATTCATAGTCAGAATCACAATTTGAAATCTGTTAAATCTATAAGACAATTTTTGAATACTCAAAAGGTAAAGATTTATTTCATGTTAATATAGCCTCATTTATAGAAATATATATGCTTAATAATATATTTTTATAATCTTTTTAAACATAAAATACATGCAAAAAAATACAGGTTGTCTGTGTATAATTTTTCCTCGTTGAACAGATTAATGACTTTCTGGAGGAATTCAGGCACTTAATTCACTTGTAATTACAACACAGGTACCTACTTCTCACACTTATTTTAGGTCCCTAATACAGCACAGAATTCTATTTTTGCCATGGAATTTAGTGGTGACCACGACCAGAGACAGGTACACTAATCAAGCTACAAAGAACTTGTGGCTGCTAGCATTATAAACAAAAGTGCATAGTGACTGCTTTACAGAGGTCATGTGATATCAGGCTGACTTCATCAGGTTAATATCCCTTTTGGGACAAATGTGACTCTTTGAAGCTACCTATATAAATTTAGACAGCATTTTTAAATGAATGGGGCCAAAAAAGAACACAAGGTAAAAGTGAGGAGTAATTTTAAAAATATGGTGTCTATATAGATCTTATCTGTATCAAAGTAATTTCTACATGTGTTGGAAGATAAGAAAAATAATATAACAAGATGAAATGAAAACAGTGTTTGCCCTTACCCAGAAATTTACTCCCTTTTTTATAATGATTGTCAGGCCTAGAGAACCAATTAGCACAATAAAACATCTGTTGTTAAATTCTTTAGTTCTTGTTTCCTGATTTGTGGTCCAAGTTGTTTAGATAGTATCTCTATTATTAGAAAATACTGCTGTTACCTAGTTGGTGAAAATTGTCAAAGTATGGAATATTTTATCAACTTTGTTAAAAAAGAAAGGGAAAGGTTTTCAAAAAATTAAATTCAATCTACTAATCCAGTTTAATATATTACATCAACTTTAGAACTTTATTAAAGATGTCAATAAAGAATTTGTTCAGCCTCTTTTCATAAACTTTAAAACCTACCCTAACATATCCAATAATAGGTATACCAGCATATTAAAAGAAGAACCAAACAACTGTCATATGGTATTTTAAAAAGATTATGCATGTTAAGGAATAAGAAATGCAATTATATGTAAGGGCTATGATTATCTGTAACTGCAAAAATTTATGATCAAAGAAGAATTGTTTATGATTAGAGATAATTTGGCTTCTTTAAAATGTAGGATATTTATATATGTAGAGAAGGCTGTTAGAGGATATAACAGAAGATTCTGCAAACAGGGGGGAAAAAGCCAACTAACCATAAACCTAACAGGAGATATGGGAAGGGAGAGCAAATAACAATAACAAAATCAATGCAAGGCTTCAGAAAGCAACAAGAGTGTCATTGAAAAAAAGGAAGGTATTTCCAAGAAATAAAAGTTCTTGAGTAGAGGACTGAAACTTCACAGAATATCAATGGTTCCATTATTATATTAAATAATTCAATCACAATGAAAATTGCTTTTTTCTGAAAACTAGACAAGTTGATTGCAAAATTCATTTGAAAGAATAAATATGTAGGAATAGCTTTGGAAGCACTGAAGAGTGTCAGTGGAAGAAGGATGGAGAGTGTATAATATACCATAAACCTATAAATTAAAAAGTGTGTTTGTAAATTAAAAATTGGTACATATACAAATGGTATGTTAAAATTCAAAAATAGACTGAAATGCATAAGGGGATTTATGATAAAGGTGGAGAAGTTAATTTTAATAACCTATACTGAAACAACTATATACCTAGATGGAAAAATATAAAACTATATTAATTCCTATCACCCAATAGTGTATATATCCAAAAGCACAAATTGTATAATTATCCAATAAATATGTACTGTGAATAGTATAAACGTAAAAAAATGAAATCTAAGATTAAAAAACCAAACTATACATGCACTACATATTAGTCTCTTGCCAAGGGATACAGAAAACTTTTCTAGGACCTAAGGTTCTGAAACAACAAAGAAAAGCCTTGATAGATTTAGCTACATAAAAAATAAATGCATTCATTAAAAATAATGAAATTGTACAAAAATAAAAAGATGTATTTGCAACTTACATTATAACTATTTTATAGTCCTAAGACACAAAATGTTCTAATATTGAGAAGACCAACAATCCAATAAAAAAAAAATGGGCATAATGTATAAACAAACAGTTCACAGAAGAAATCCAAGTATCCCCCAGAGTAGAAAAGATGTTCAATCCAGCTCATACTTAAATGCAAATCACTGCAGTGATATGCCATTTCTCATCTATCAAACCCAGATCATTCCAAAGTTTGATAGCAATACTATGTTTATAAGGCTATTACAAAGAGAAATGGAAACTCTCACACTGTGCGTAGAAATGCAAAATGATACGATTAACTATTCTAGTTGTAACATCTGGCTAAATTATGTAGGAATCCAACTTCTAGAGATCTATTCAAACATAAAATGGCATAAAAATGAAATGTTGTGGGCAGCCTGTGTGGCTCTGCGGTTTAGCACCACCTTCAGCCCAGGGCGTGATCCTGGAGACCCAGGGCCGAGTCCTGTATCGGGCTCCCTGCAAGGTGCTTGCTTCTTCCTCTGCCTGTGTCTCTGCCTCTCTCTCTCTCTGTGTCTCTCATGAATAAATAAATAAAATCTAAAAGAAAGAAAGAAAGAAAGAAAGAAAGAAAGAAAGAAAGAAAGAAAGAAGAAAGAGAGAGAGAGAAAGAAAGAAAGAAAGAAAGAAAGAAAGAAAGAAAGAAAGAAAGAAATGTCTTATGCACATAGCTATTCATTTTCCTATTATTCATAAGAACAAAAAACAGACACCTATGGTATAGCCACACAATAGAGTAATATTCACCCTTTAAAGGAATATGGAAGGGAGGCCTCTCTTGAGTACCACTGTGTAAAAAGAGGTAGAGAAATATGAATACACACACACTTATATGTTTATATTTCTAAAAAATAAAGAATAAACCAAAGCTAGTAAGAATAGGTGAGGGAAGAAAAAAAAATGGGGGCAGGAAATAAGACTCCTTTGAATTTAGTTTTTTTAATAATTTTGACATGATAAATTATTTAAATGTTATACAAAGCTCTAATAGAATTTTTTAAGTTCTCTAAAAATTCTAAACAAATGAAAAAAATCTAAATTCTATATTGTTGCTTGTAGCATAATTGTGCAGAAAATCATTGCAGCTTTCAAAAATACAGAGCTCTGATGATTGAATGGGAAACACTCCTTAGGAAAAAATATGAGCAAAGAAACATTGCTGCATCCAATGATATTGGTGACATTAGTCTTGGTATCACCATTAGGGATTAAAACAAATAAGTACAAGATTAAATGAAGGATAACAAAGATACATGAAAGGAAAAAAAATATGTACTTATTTTTTCTTTCATTCACTGTATTTTAGAGTTACCAAACACAGCTGGTATGGGAAAGTTATTCTTCGTCAGAAAAAAAAAATCAAGTTAATAAATATAGAGAAAATCAGAGAAAAAATACATATCCAATTCATGGGAATTATAGTGGTGGATAACGTAGACAATGCCTGAACCCACTATCTCATTTTAACATTTTTTTCATTTTAACATTTCTAAGTCTAAGACAATCAAGTATCATGTACCTCTTGTTTGATACAGTAACAAGTATATACCATTACTTAGGATATATTTTTGCCAAGAAAAATTCAACCCCAAATCTTATCACTCCAGATCAACAGACCCATTTATAGGTATTGCAGGGACAAAAGAAACCTGTTTTGTAGAAGCAATAGGCTAAATCAATAATGTGGCCAAGGGTGCAGGGTAAACAAAAAGTCTTCAACAAATAAATGCTATGAAAAATAACAAGAGATTAGAACATTATAGATTAAAAGAAATGTAAAGGATTTATCAACCAAATGCAGTATGTGGACTTGATGTGGATCCTAATTTGATCAAACCCGAATAATTTTGAGACAAGCAGGACAAAGACTAGGTATGTGATTGTGTATTGTGGTTAAAGAAATACGTATTTAAGACATACCACATTATGAAGTATTTATGGGAGAAATTGTATATCCAGATTTGCTTCAAAATACTGAAGCAAAGAAATGTGGGAAAGATAAGTGAACAACAATATGCTAAAAATGGTGTTTAGTATATTAGCAGTTTATTACACTATTCACTTTATTTTTTAAAATTGAACATTCTCATTTTATTATGGAAATGTTCAAATATACACAACAAAAGAAGTGCTGCTGAATCATATGCCATCATTTCAGGGCAGTTAGGAAGAGACTAATTGGAAACAATGGAACCTACACAGTAGCACAATACAATTCTGTTTTGAAAAGCAAAGATAAGCTCATGAGAAAGCACTTTTATTTCCTCCTAACTGCCTGAAGAAGTTAATTTGAAACATGCAAAAGAAAGATCATTCTGAGAAGAAAGCCATGGGAGAGGAGGGAAGCTGACCATTGATCACAGGCTGGATATTCTGGGAAAGAGAAACAGACAATGTGGATAATGCATAGTTCCTATCGAGTCGCACGAAGGCAAAGGGTAGAAGTAAGTGAACACAAGTATGGATGGCTGTATCTTAGTGCAAATATTAGTCCTATTTCTATTTTTGGGTGTGCTTCACAACATTTTCACATGTTTTCTAGTAGATTATTAAAATGAATCACCTGCATACCTGGTACAAATCACTGGATATCATGAGACATTTATATATGTATATACCTGATTTTCCATATATATATATATATATATATATAGCCTATATATCCTATATGTATCATATATATATATCATATATATATATGAGAGTATAAGCATATTTTAACACATTTCATATATTCCCTGGAAATTTAAGTCAGATTTGTACTTTTTGTACTTTTGAAGCTTGATTGTACTTTTTAAAATTAATCTTGACTTTCAAAGTTCTGGCTGCTAAAATTAAGGTATTTTAAAACCTCCTATTGTTCCAAAAATTAACAAAACACATTCACATACAAATTACCTACTGTTAAAAACAGGACAACAGCCCCGAAACAGGGTTGGTTACACTAAGTTCCATGTCACCAAATCAAGGTTCACTTATGCAGTTTTGGCTCTCCCAGGCATGGAATTTTAAACCAGTCAATTAGAAACTGCCTGATTAGTGCTAGTGAGGTAACTTGCCTGATAGATGTTAAAAGGGAAATTCTTTGGAGTGTGTCTGAGTAAAATGTACATTTAAGAAAATGAAGTAGCGTAGTCAACAACAGTATGATTCACTTTTCCTAACAACATTGGGCTTTAAATGGGAGTGACAGTCAACAAGTCTTTCATTTCTCCCTAGGTGGTCCCTTCACTTTTTCCGTTTTAATGTGGACTCCCTGCACTGGTGAAAATGAAGAGAATAATGCAGATAACAATCCAGGAGAAGAAACTCTTGAGAGGAGGTAATAGATGGTTTAACTCATTCTGAACTTTTATTCCGCAGCAGTTATCAGAGCACTCTCTAGAGATGGCTTGCCATGTATGTGGTCGGAGAATTAAAGACTCCTGTCAGAAGGGTTCCAGTTCCATTGCACAGATTTGAGAATGTGTGAATATTGCCCAGCACAAACTGAAATCAAATTTCCACCTTTGCATTTTACAGTAAATAGTGCCTTCCTTAACACTTTAAACTGTATTAATGTGCACTGAAGCTGCCTAAATACCGATTCAATATTTTAAATGTAAGACTAAGACAGTAATTAAGGCTTCCTGAACATAATATAAAAAATTCCACAGCAAATTTAATAGACACTTCAGTTTCCAAAATGACATCATCATTATTGTGTGTAAGCCCTACTTGGCAATACTGCTGAAAGTACATTCCCAATACAGATGTAAATGGCGAACCGAACAAAATATACTATGAAGTGAGGGAATCTTGACAGTTTAATACTTTATATTACAAAATGCTTAAAGAACAAATTTCTTCTATTGGAGCAAATATCTTCTTCATAGGACTTCTAATGTCACAATCAGCAGTCCTTTTATTTTTTCTTCTAAGTCAAAAAATAAAATAAAATCCAGTAAAACAAACAAAACTAAGCTACTGTCAAGGGCAGCCCTTCCTTTTCATTCTACAGTACAGAAGGCAAACAACTATGTTAAATGAGAAAGTTTAAGTCATTTATTGGCCCAATATGTTGTTTTTCTTGCTAATCAGTTTAGTTTACCTAAACTGGTGTTTGGGATTAGATATATGGGGTAATGATCTACGGGGTGCCTCTTCGCAGAGATGGTTAGGTCAGACAATGATTCAGTAAGAATGTGGCCTACAATTATGTACATTTGAGGCTGAAAAACTGTGTTAAACAGGAACCTACCTCTATTAGCAAAGATCAGAGCCATAGAAAAAGAAGGTGTTCACAGTAAGAAGTCTATCAAGAAAGTAGGCAGCTGGAGAATATAACACTAACAGGTTAGTAAGCGAAAAGTCCGAGGGAATAGGACAGGTCAAGAGCTTTTACTCTGTACATGCACATGTTCTGTGTAAGGAATAAAAAGCTTAGTGTACATAAAATATGTTGAAAGACCAGAACTTAAATGTTGTCATCATAAAACTCATCTAATTTTCCCTATACTTGCAATCGAAATCTACTGTGAGGTTTTGTCTTGCTCCCAGAATAAAATCTCTACCTAGCCCCAAAGCTTATTTGCTCACTCACAAGTTATTTTAACTAAAAACAAGTTTCAGTTCTGTAGTTAATATTCCCTGTCCTGTATAGTCAACAAAATTTTTGTAATCATTCAAAGATCATCTCTTCTCATGTAAGTCTGGTTCCAGATTTAAATGGGAAAGTGAAGGGGAAGACACGCTCAGCTTTTCCTGTTTCCATTCTTATAAGGGTAAGGAAGGGTAACCATTGTATTAGCACTGGAGCCATTCTCCTTAGGCCAGAGATAACAGATGAGAGATCTCCCCCTCTCCTCCATGATTACAAGAGTTTGAAATTCGATTCTCTGATACAACTCTTTTAACCCCAGGCATTTCGGATCAAGTGGCACAAAAAAGATTTTAGACCTCTTCTTTTGATATCCTGAATAGATAGATGGTCCATCTCTTCCATTTGGGCCGTGGGAGTACTTGCCATGTATTGTTATTCCCTTGAACTTACATGTGCATATGAAGAGGACATAGGATTTATCAGATGTATACACACAAAAGATTCATTGTTTTTAAATTCCAACAATTCTCTTTAGTCACATGAATTGGGTCCTCTTCCTCTGCTCACCTTACTATAGTGCTTTCTTTCTTGGATCCATGAAGATTAACAAATTAAAGTCCTGCTTGTACTACCCAAAGAGTACTTTGCAGTCTGAAATACCAATTACTGAAACATTCATCAGCTTATTGTCTGATACTGCTTAAAGATCATTCTTAAAATATGTAGACTTTGACTACACAGTGCTATCAATTATATTTATTTCACTTTAGATATTTTATTCTATTCTCTGCTGCAATACTGCAGAGATGAATTCAAGTCCTTCTGTGCTCTGCAGAATGCCTGCAGCAAACTGCCTAGAAAAGAATCAAACGGAAAAAATCCCTTCTACACCTGGGGTCAGAGTGGCTTTGAAGACTTTCCTTAATTTAGAGGGAAACAAAACATACTTTTTCAAGTTGATGATTACCTGAAGATTCTCCCACCAGTGTGTAGGGCTGATTGCTTATCTTCTTTCACCAGACACCACCCTTGTGAAAACTTTAAGACTAACATCTCTCCTGTGTTGCTTGGGTTTTACTGGTCTTATTATGATTGCCTAAAAGGAACTTGTTTTGAAGTTCCCCAAGGTACAGGGAAATGTTGGCGAGGAAAAAACTATCCAATTATCCATCTATGTTACTATTTATGAAAAAAAAAAAACAGGAAATAACTCTATCCCTCATTTACTTCTCACCTCGCTGTGATTTGTTTATACAAATTGCAGAAACTGCTCTCACCAACATTACCAGCATCCTTGTACCTTCCTAACTCTTATCTTTCTTTGTTCTTCTTTGCCAGTTGACACTTTTGGCTATTTGAACCTTTCTCAAACTCATGCTTTTGACTTGCACATTATATTATACCCTATCTTTTTTTTTTTTTATTATTCTGACAATGGTCTTTTGTCACATGAATTGAGTCTCCGTCCTCTACTCACCTTGCAATATTGCTTTCACTCTTGGATTCACGAAGAGCCACAAATGAAATTCCTGTTTATTCATAAGCCACCCTCATGGTGTTACCTATCACATTTACAGCAACAACTTTTGTCTTCCTATTGTGGAATGGCACATTAGCATCTAAACTATTTTAATAAGCCCTCTTGACTATAGATATTTAAAAAACTAAAAGCTACATTTATCAGATTTCTTTGTAGTTAAATATATGAATATGGCTTAAACCTAGAAAGAATGGATACATCTTTAGAAACACACAGGCTACAAGCTACTATAATTGAATCATGAAAAAGCTGAAAATGTGAACAGACCAATTTTGGATCAGTAATCATAAATCTCCCAACAAACATAAGTCCAGGACCAGATAGCTTCACTGGTGAATCCTCCTAGTCAAAGACAAATTAACACCAATCTTTTTAAACTCTTCCCCTCCACCACCACCCCCGCCAATAGGAGGGAAATACTTCCAAATATCTTTTACACAACCAGCATTACCCTGATACCAAAAACCAGACAAAGACACCATAAAAAATTTAT
Organism: Canis lupus dingo; assembly: GCF_003254725.2. Lineage (NCBI taxonomy): Eukaryota > Metazoa > Chordata > Mammalia > Carnivora > Canidae > Canis > Canis lupus. The sequence goes on along the minus strand of NC_064245.1, from coordinate 23,024,544 downwards.
AGGCCAATATCTTTAAAGAACATAGAGGCAAAAATCTTCCACAAAATATTTGCTAACCAAACTCAATAAACTTAGTAGTGTAAACCAATGCTGATTTGCACACACATTTCATAGCACCCTTATTCACAAAAAAACACAAATAGAAGCAACGCAAATATTCATTGATGGATATAACAAAATATAGTATATGCATACAATGATTATTTAGCCTTAAATAAGAAAAATTCTGACATATGCTATAACAGGAATAAACCTTGAGCACGATATGCTAAATGAAATAAGCTAGTCACAAAAACACTATAGGATTCCACTTACATGAGAAATCTAAGGAGCCAAATTCATAAACAGAGGTAGAATAATTGTCAGGATTGGTGGGAGAGAGAAAATGGGAGGGTGTTGTTTAATGGGTATAGAGTTTCAGTTTGCAAGATGAAGTCTGCAGATTGGTTGCAAAACACTATACTGTGAATACACTTAATACTAATGATCAGGACCTTTAAATTAATCAAGATGGTAAGTTTATGTTATGTTTACTTCACCACAATTAAATTTTAAAAAAATCAAAACTGTTTTCAAATACACACAAATCCCCTTTTTTTTTTTTTTTTTTTTTACCTTAGAATTCTGTAGGTAGGAAATCCAACACGGGTCTCATTGGGCAAAATCAAGGTGTCAGCAGGACTATGGCTTCTGAAGGTTCCACCAGAGAAACTGTTCCCTCTAGAAACAGCTTCCTGAAACTGTCCCATTTCTTGGTTTATGGCTGCTTTCCTCCATCCTTAAGAGCCAGCAACAGGTGATTTGAATCCTTGACTGCAGCTGAAAAAAAAAAATGCCTTCACTTGTAAGGGCTTATGTTGGTCTGGGTTCACAACCTTGGGAGTTCCCAGTGAGAAAATCTCAAATTGGTTCCCATAACAAAGAGCAAAAACAAATGGAAGAAAGAAGCAGGCTACTCCAGGCTGCTAGTTGCAGTTTTAAGGGAACTGACCTCTGAGGTTTGTCTTAGGCAGCCAGAAGACAAATAAATCTTTGTACCCATCTGCCACAATCTTAGAAGTTTATATAGAGGCTTTAGCTGGTCTCAGCATGTATAATGTCCACATGGTTACAATAACACTTTATTCTTTCAAGGCTAGATTCTTCAAAGAGTGCCTAGTGTGGGAATAGTGGGCAGAATGTAAATTCCAAGGACAGAGGGCAGGGACAAGGAGCCTCTGATTGCCCAAACTCAGCCCCCAGGTCATGTCCCCATAACGACCTTCTCCGACAATTGAGCCAACCTCGATAACCAAGAGAATCTACCCATCTCAATTTTTTTTTAATTCTTATTTATTTATTCATGAGAGACACACATAGATGTAGGCTCCATGCAGAGAGCCTGATGCGGGACTTGATCCCAGGACCGCAGAATCATACCCAAAGCCAAAGGCAGATGCTCAACCACTGAGCCACCCAGGCATGGATCTTAAACATGATCTACAAGACCCTTTCATCAGGATAAGTGACGTATTCACAGGTGTCAAGGATCAGGGTGTGGCCATGTAAGGGAGGTCAACCTTTTGCCAGAGTAAGTAGGAGACAAGCTGGATAATAAGCATTTGTTTTGCTGCCACAAGTAATGATTATACTAACATGGTTTTGTAGTCAGTGATCATAACAGCAGCTCTTTAACCTTGACATATAAAGTGCCATTTTTTTATTATCTTTGATAAAAGTGGTTTCCTGATTCAGTAGTTTCCTGATTATAGATGAGCCACTTGTCCCCAGAAGTTCAGCCCAAAGTCTGCTCCCTTAGGCTATTTATTGGTTAGATATGCAATCTAAAATACTGTGTAATAAATCTCTTTCTACAAAAATCAGCAAGATTGGATTGTATAGTCTGAAACTGAACTCTGGGTAGTTTAACTCCCACATCTATATTACTAAGCAGGGAACTTCCTGATGAACGTTGAATGCCCACTTAACTGATAGGTATCTACTTTTGGAAAATCATAAGGATTTCGAAAAGCAGCGTATGAATCTTAAAGTCAAATTTTACCCTCACATTTGGACCTCTTCCTTCAGTTAAAGCCTGAATTCTCAGTCTAAACCTTGGGAATCATCCAAGAATAAACTACCTTTTATTAATCCCTCATTTAAGAATAAAGTAATATTAAATCTTCTCCACATTCCTCAGATTCACACCTGCCGATTTATTCCTATTGTTCATGCTTCATCAATTCTTAACAAGATTACTATGAACACCTGTTAACCACTCTCAATCACTAAAAGCTCTTTTTTTCAGCTTGATTGAGATATAATTGACAACATTGTGTAAGTTTAAGATGTACAGCGTGATGATTTGATATACATATATATTGCAGAATGATTACCACAATAAGGGTAGTTAACACATCCATCAATCCATCACCTCATAGTTATTTGTGTGTGGGTGTGCGTATGTTTGGTAAGGACTTTTAATAGAATACTGTTAAAAATACTGTTAAGAGAATACTTAGCAACTTCCAAGTTTATAATACAGTACTGCTAACTATAGTTACCATGCTGTACACGGTATCTCCAGAACTTATTTATCTTAATTTGGAAGTTTGTTCTCTTTGACCAACTTTACTGACTTCCTTCACTCCTTTACCCACCCTCCAAACTACCAATTTACTGTTTCTATGAGTTCAGATTTTTAGATTCCACGTGTGAGATCATACAGTATTTATCTTTCTCTCCCTGACTTATTTCACTTAGCATACTACCCTCAAGATCCATCCACATTGCCACAGATGGAAGGATTATTTTTACATGGCTGAGTAATATTCATATATATGCATATATATACATATATATATACACACACAAACACACCACATTTTCTTTATCCACTCATCTGTTGATGGACACGTAGTTTTTTTTCCCATGATTTAGATATTATAAACAATGCTGCAATGAATATGGGGGTGAAGATATCTTTTTTGAGACGGTGATTTTGTTTCCTTCAGATATATCCAAGACATAGGAGTACTGGATAATAATATGGTAGTTCTATTTTTAATTTCTCAAGAATACTCCATACCATTTTCCATAGTGACTGCACCAATTTACATTTTCACCAACAGTGCACAAGGGTTCCTTTTTCACCACATCTTTTCCAACACTTCTCTCTTGACATTTTGATAAAGGCCACTCTAACAGGTGTGAGGTAATATCTCATTGCAGTTTTGATTTGCATTCACCTGATGTTTAGTGAAGTTGGGCACCATTTCATATGTCCGTTGGCCATTTGTACGTGTTCAGAAAAAATGTCTATTTAGGTAATTTGCTCAGTTTTAAATAAGATTATTTCTTTTTTGCTATTAAGTTGTAGGACTTCTTTATATATTTTGGATATTAATATCTTATCAAATAGATGGTTTGCAAATATTCCGATGGGACTATTTGTTTCATTTTATTGAATGGTTCATTTGCCATACAGAAATTTTCAGTTTAATGTAGTCCCAATTGTTGGCTTTTGCTTTTAGTTGCTTGTTATTTTGATGTCCAATCCCAAAAATTACTGCCAAGGAGTAATTGTCAAGGAGACATTCCCCTGTTTTTTCTTCACAGCTCTTATCAAGGCTATTTCTGAAAAGTGTTTTGGGTTATATGACTACTTTGTTAGAAATCTTTCACAAATATTCTTTTTGCCTATACTAACGTATCCACCAGAGCATACATACTATTTCACTTTTGCTGAAAAGTAAATTTTTCATCATGGTTTCAAATGTAACCCGTGTTCAAGTACCCCAACTTACCTTTGGCTTCCTGAAATATTATGCTCCTTCTTTCAATGACATGCTATCATTTTTAGACATCCTATCCACTTTATTTGAACCTTTATCTACTCATACATGCTCCAGCTACCTGCCTCTAACTTGAGGTCTCAAATGCTTAACCATGGATGCACATTAGAATCTTTGGAGCTTTTGTTTTATTCTGGAGTAGGAGGTGGCTTGTTTTAACTATCTTGAGTCAAGGCATAATCCCTGGAACTTTCTACTCAATTGGCTTATGCCCAGGAAATTAATGTATTCTTAAGAAATATTCCCAAAATAGTTCTGATACACGGTTATGACAGAGAATTAATGTATAGTGGTTACATAGAGAAGATTTCAGAGCCAGAAAGGTTTCGGTTCAAATATAATTTCTGTCACTTTCTAATTGTATGATTGTGGACAAGTCATTTCACTGTCAAAAATTCAACTCATATAATAATTATATTTTTACTTTCTAGATTGTAAGCATTTAAAAATTTTTTAGAATGTTTTAAATATACAGAAAAATGGAAAATATAGGATAAAGGGTTCTTAAGGACTCTGTACCCAGTTGACCTTAGTGTTAATATCTTATGTTACTATATTAGCTACAATTAATTATTCATAACTAATATACTATTATTATCTAAAGTTCATAATTTATTCAGATTTTCTTAATTTTTATATATTGCCCCTTTTCTGTATAGGATCCCATCTAAGATACCCATTATGTTATGTTTTCATGCTTCTTTAGGCTACTCTTGGCTATGACAGTTTCTTATACTTTGTTTTTAGTGACCTTGACAGTTTTGAGAAGTACTACTCAACTATTGTGTAGAATGTTCTGTTAGGATTTTTCTGGTGTTTTTGTCATGATTAGGCTGAGAGTATGTTTTTTTTAGGAGAAAGATGACAGATATAAAGCACCATTCATTCTCATCATAGCATATCAAGGATGCATATTATAAACCTGACATTACTATTACATTGAACTTGATCACTGGGATGAGGTGGGACTTGGTATATTTATTCATTGTTATATTGATCATTTCCCCCTGTTTCCATACTATGTTCTTGGGAAGAAAGTTATTACATCCAGGCTTTATTAAGGAGTCGTGAGCTATGCCCTCTTTCTTGAAGCATATTATTTGAAATTCTTCTATATAGAAGATATTTCTCTTCTCTTTCATTATTTATTTATTAAATCACCAGTGTATATTGGTATGTCCTTATAGATCTTTATTTTTTATATTAAGCTATAATTCAATATTAATTTGTTAATTTTGTCCAAATTATTCCAGCTTCGGCAATTGGGAGCTCTGTCAGTTGTCTCTGTGTCCCTTTGACATATCTCCAGCAATGTAGTTTTGTTTTGTTTTTTAATTGCTTCCTTTCTTTATGATCCTACAAAATGCTCAAAGCTCATCCTTAATATTTTTTGCCTTAGTCTTAAAATTGGCCATTTCTCCCATGAAGCTCAGGTTTCTTTTATTGGAGAATGGTATTAGAAATCTAGGTCAGGGTACTATGTATGTTAGTTGCTGTTGGAGTGATATTACTTCTAGGTCCTTTCAGCTGGTAGAGCAAGGGAATATGTGTATATAGGCTAATATACATGTTTGTCTAAATATATATACCTCAAAATATATTTCTCTCTATATAGCTATATATACTTCTGTTAAGCTAAACATGAGCTCATACTGATGTCCTCAAATCTAATTTGTTACCTACTCTGTGGCCATATGGATCATTCTTGACTCATCTCTTGCTTATTTGTGACCCCCTACTCTGAGAGTGAGAAATCTGATTCCCATTATTCTTCACTTACTTCCTGTATACATATATAGATAAAGGTAGCAGAATTCTAAGTTTGTACCCTCATAGGAAATATCTTTATCAACTACAACTGTGCTTAGGCACAGATTCTATTTCCCTTTAGTTTTACATTTCTAAAGTTATGGAAGTTAGCATCTTCTTCCCCTGCCCATTCAGTGAGATTGTTGCATACATTTGTAATACAGTTAGATTATTTTGGCACCTTCTGCATTCCATCCTTGGGAAACTTTAGTTATTAAATAATTTTTTAATTGGCAGACACTAAGATTCATTTCTGTGATGAAAAGTTCTATGTGTAAGGTCTTGTAACTAATATTACAATATCATATGAAGGTTTCGCCATGCTAAAAATTTGTCTGTTCCTCATCTACTCAATCCTCTTTCCCTAAAGGGCAACAACTTACTTTTTTATAGTCACTATAGCTTTGTATATTCCAGAATGCATTTCCATAACATTTTAAGACCAGCTTCTTTCACTTTGGAATATGCACTTAAAATGCTTCTATCATTTTCATGGCTCATAGTTCATTCCTTTTTATCATAGAATACAGTGTAATTATATGGATGTATCATACTTCTAAAAAATCTATTTGCTTATTGAAGGACATCTTCATTGCTTCTAGTTTTTGGTGATTATAAAGAAAGTTGCTAAAATATTCATGAACAGGTTTCTATGTGAACATGTTTTCAAATCAGTTGGATAAATACCTAAGAGTGTGATTGTTGGAGCATATGGTAAACTATTTAGCTTTGTAGGAAACTGCTAGTTTGTCTTATGAATTGTCTGTACCATTTTTATTCCCACTAGCAATGAATGAGTGTTCTAATCTTTCTACATCTTCACCAGCAACAGGTATTGTCAGGGTTTTGAATTTTAACCATTCTAATAAGTATACAGTAATATATCATTTTTGTTTTAGTTTGACTTCTCTAATTATAAATAATGAGGGCATCACTTTTAATACACTCCCTTGCCATCTACATATCTTTTTTGATGTTTGTTCAGATCTTTCAGTCATTTTTAAATTGAGATACTTTTCTTAATGTTGAGTTGGAAGAATTCTTTGTAATACTGGATATAAGTCCTCTACTATATATGTGTTTTGTAACTATTTTCGTCAGTCTCTGACCAATATACTAATTATCTTAACAGTGTCTTTCATGGAGAAGTTTTTATTTTAATAAAGTCCAACTTAATAATTTTTTCTTTCACTGGTTATAGTTTTGTTGTTGTATCTAAAAATTGTATTAAATCTAAATGTCTAGTTTTGCTTTGTTTTGTTTATATATGGGCATCTTGTTTTCTTCAGTGCTATTTGTTGAAAAAAAATTACACTTTTCCAATTAATTAATTTTCTCCTTTATGAAAAATTAGTTTAATAAATGTTGTTTTTCTTTTTCTATACTCTCTTTCTGTTTCCTTGATCTATGTGTCTTATCAGCTTCCCCATACCATGCTGTCAAGACTGTTGTAGCTTTTTATTACATCATAAGAAATTATAGTATTGTCAATATCTAGAAAATATTATACTGGGATTTTGATTGGAATTGTAATAATTAATAGATCAATTCAGGAAGAATTGACATCTTAACAATATTAAGTCCTCTCTCCATTAACAGAGGATATCTCTTCATTTATTTGGATCTTCTCGGATTTTTTTCAACAAAGTTTTATAGCTTACACAAATAGATTCTGTACATATTTTGTTAGATTTATAACTAAGTATTTCATCTTTAGTGCTATTATAAATGGTGTTAATTTTAAATTTTATGTTCTAATTCATTATTTCTAATAAATAGAAAATCTATTGACTTTTGTATATTCATCTATTCTGCAATTTTGCTTTACTTATTACTTCCAGGAGTTTTTGTTGTTGTGGATTCTTTGGGATTTTCTATATAGACAATAATGTCATCTCTAAAAGGTAAAATATATAAAAACAATAGAAATAATAATTGAAAGGGTGCAAAGATAATACAGATCTCAGCTTTGCCAGACATAGATGTTAACATTAGAACTTACTATATTCAAGGAGATAAAAGATATAATTTAATCAAACTCTTCAAAATACTGAAGTAAAAATTATCAAGTGAAAATTATAGAGGTAAAGAAAAACAGGAACTAAATAAACGCATATAACAGCTGAATATAAAAAGAGTAAACTAGAATATGTCAATAGAAACTATACTGAATGAAGATTGAAGAGAATAAAAAAAATAGAAAATATAGAACATATGATAAGATAGACATAAGCAATAGTATCAGAAAATCTACTGTATCTATAATTGGAAGACCTAAAAAAAGGAGAAAGAGAGGGAAAGATAATGTGGCAATCATATTAACTGAAGAGATAAGGGATGGAACAGTCTGCTTTGACTGCCAAAATGAAATACCACAGATTAGGTGGTATTAAACAACCAAAAACTTTTCACACTTCTGGAGACTAGAAGTCTAAGATCAAAGTTCCAGTATGTTTGGTTCTCCTGAGGTCTTCATGACTTGCAGATTGTCATTTTCATGCCATATACTCACATGGCTTTTTCGCTTTGCTCATGTATCTCTGGGGTCTCCTCTTACAAAAACTCTAGTCTTACTCAAGGACTTTGGTGGAACAAATACAGTCTATAACTAGAATTTTGCAAATTTGTTTAACACACACACACACACACAACACGTACACTTCAAATAACAAAGCCAAGAGCTATGCATAAGCAATCAATCAGATGGTAGTTTTAATTAAAAAATATGATGATAGTTAAGCTAAATACAAATGGGTGAAGGCTCCAGTGAAAAGATAAAGATTGTTAGACTATATAAAAGACTGAAAATCAAACAATGTCCTATTTGTAAGAAAAAACCCACAAGATTAAAAAAAATGTAATAAGGGTGGAAAATAGTATACCAAAAGAAAGCAGATGAAGTTGTATGATTATCAAAATGGAATTTAAAAAGTGAACAAAAGTACATCACATATGAAAGCATAACCCTTTCTCTTAATAATTAAATCCATAAAGATAAACACAATTCAAAATTTATATACATTTTTAAAATGTAGTATCAACATATATAAAGCAAAATTGGCAGATGTGAAAGGAAAAACAGACTTCAAAATGCAATGGAAGATTTCGGCTACTAATAGAACAAAAATATATGTATTTGAAGTAATGTATAAATTTTGAAGAGCAGAATTAATAAATTACTCAATTTATATACATTATTTTATGTCCATGTATATTAATTTGTTTGTTTTATAATATACATTAATTTACATATATAGAATTTTGATCCTAACAGGAAGATGAACATTCTTTTAAAGCACATATGGGATTTGTACAGAAATGACCATATGCTAGTATATTTTAGCAAAATTTAAAAGACTGAATTTATAGACTATATCCTCTAAATTCATTGCCATTGCCTAGAAACAAATCTCCTGTACATTTACAAATGAAGAAATTTAATTTAAAATAACATGTAGCTCAAAAATAAAGTCACAGTGGCAATTAGAAAATGTTTTGAGCTGAATGATAATGAAATCAAATCACTGAGACACAACTAAAGCTATCCTTAGAGAAAAATGTATACCTTTCACTGGATATTGTAGGAAAGGTTTTTAAGCAGTGCTAAAACTTAAACTTGTATTTTCTGTTCAAAATCAATTGGCAAACACTTAGATTCATTACCATAGCCAACTAAAAGGAATGCTGGGACTGTAGTATTTTACTATGCACCATTTGCTAGGCAACATTTAATATGAAATGTATATTACTAAGGGAAAATAAGGAAAATTTATATGGAATTCAGTTGGCTGCAACTGACACACAGTACCAGTTGGTAAAAAGAATGTGAGCTTGACCCCTATAGACTTAATTTTCTTTTTTTTTGTTTTGTTTTTTTTTTAATTTATTTTTTATTGGTGTTCAATTTACTAACATACAGAATAACCCCCAGTGCCCGTCACCCATTCACTCCCACCCCCCGCCCTCCTCCCCTTCTACCACCCCTAGTTCGTTTCCCAGAGTTAGCAGTCTTTACGTTCTGTCTCCCTTTCTGATATTTCCCACACATTTCTTCCCCCTTCCCTTATATTCCCTTTCACTATTATTTATATTCCCCAAATGAATGAGAACATACGTTTGTCCTTCTCCGACTGGCTTACTTCACTCAGCATAATACCCTTCAGTTCCATCCACGTTGAAGCAAATGGTGGGTATTTGTCATTTCTAATAGCTGAGTAATATTCCTTTGTATACATAAACCACATCTTCTTTATCCACTCATCTTTCGTTGGACACCGAGGCTCCTTCCACAGTTTGGCTATCGTGGCCATTGCTGCTATAAACATCGGGGTGCAGGTGTCCCGGCGTTTCATTGCATCTGTATCTTTGGGGTAAATCCCCAACAGTGCAATTGCTGGGTCGTAGGGCAGGTATATTTTTAACTGTTTGAGGAACCTCCACACAGTTTTCCAGAGTGGCTGCACCAGTTCACATTCCCACCAACAGTGTATGAGGGTTCCCTTTTCTCCGCATCCTCTCCAACATTTGTTGTTTCCTGCCTTGTTAATTTTCCCCATCCTCACTGGTGTGAGGTGGTATCTCATTGTGGTTTTGATTTGTATTTCCCTGATGGCAAGTGATGCAGAGCATTTTCTCATGTGCGTGTTGGCCATGTCTATGTCTTCCTCTGTGAGATTTCTGTTCATGTCTTTTGCCCATTTCATGATTGGATTGTTTGTTTCTTTGGTGTTGAGTTTAATAAGTTCTTTATAGATCTTGGAAACTAGCCCTTTATCTGATATGTCATTTGCAAATATCTTCTCCCATTCTGTAAGTTGTCTTTGAGTTTTGTTGACTGTATCCTTTGCTGTGCAAAAGCTTCTTATCTTGATGAAGTCCCAATAGTTCATTTTTGCTTTTGTTTCTTTTGCCTTCGTGGATGTATCTTGCAAGAAGTTACTATGGCCGAGTTCAAAAAGGGTGTTGCCTGTGTTCTTCTCTAGGATTTTGATGGAATCTTGTCTCACATTTAGATCTTTCATCCATTTTGAGTTTATCTTTGTGTATGGTGAAAGAGAGTGGTCTAGTTTCATTCTTCTGCATGTGGATGTCCAATTTTCCCAGCACCATTTATTGAAGAGACTGTCTTTCTTCCAATGGATAGTCTTTCCTCCTTTATCGAATATTAGTTGCCCATAAAGTTCAGGGTCCACTTCTGGATTCTCTATTCTGTTCCACTGATCTATGTGTCTGTTTTTGTGCCAGTACCACACTGTCTTGATGACCACAGCTTTGTAGTACAACCTGAAATCTTAATTTTCCCATCACATGTGACCAGAGCAGAATGTACTTGTATTTCCCACTCTGTTTCTTAGCATAACTAACTTTAACTGTAATAATCACAAAATCTCAATGGCTTATCAGAATAAGGCTTTACTTCATGTCTGCTTCAGAGTCAAACGTAAATTCAAAAGGTGAGATAGTTGATAGTTCTGTTCCATGCAGTCATTCAGAAACCTAGGCTTTTTCTATCAAGTGGCTCTTCCCCTAGAACCCAGGAGTTCTGCTGAATCTTCTGTATATATCCTGTAGACAAAAAGAGAGAAGTTTGGAGGATTACATGAACATTTCTTATTTTTTCTTTCTTCTTTCTTTTTCTTTCTTTCTTTCTTTCTTTCTTTCTTCTTTCTTCTTTCTTTCTTTCTTCTTTCTTTCTTTCTTTCTTTCTTTCTTTCTTTCTTTCTTCTTCTTTCTTCTTTCTTTCTTTCTGCTTTCTTTCTTTCTTTCTTCCTTCCTTCCTTCCTTCCTTCCTTCCTTCCTTCCTTCCTTCCTTCCTTTCTTTCTCTCTCTTTCTCTCTCTCTTTCTCTCTTTCTTTCTTTCTTTCTTCTTTCTTTCTTTCTTTCTTTCTTTCTTTCTTTCTTTCTTTCTTTGAGGGAAAGACAGAGCCAGACATGATGCTTGGTCTCACAACCCTGAGGTCATGAGAGCCGAAACCAAGAGTGGAACACTTAACCAACTGAGGCATCCAGGCACCCTTCCTATAATTTTAAATGTGGTACACATCACATTTCATTGGCAACCACTTAATCACATGGTTCCACCTACAAAGGGGGCTAGAAAATGTAATCTGTATGCCCAGGATAAAAACAGAAACAATTTACTGACCAGATGGTCAATTTTTGCCATGTGCACAGTTTTCTAGTACATATCCCTTAAACAATGCTAGCGGAACTAGAGTTGCAATATCATATTCTTCTCAGAGTGTACATTATAAGTTAAAAACATGTTGAAATTAAATTAAATTAATCCCCCTTTATACCAAAGTACACTTTATACCTGTGAATTATAATATGTGCCTTTCACAACTATTACTGTTATTTCTACAGTATCTTTATAGTTGATATTGAAGAAATTATGGTCATTTATTTATTTTTAAATATAGATAAGTTAGGAGAACAAAAGCATTTTTATCAAATGTGGCTCAAATGAAAATACATCTTTAGACTTCTATCATGAATAAGATGTTATAAAAATAAGTTTGTTTCATAGTGCTCATGTTTTTCCCTGCTAATTAAAATTTATTACAGAAATAATAAAAGCAAGGAAAATTTATTCTATTTAAAATATTCATTGTATCCTTAAAATTATGAAATGTATGTCCTCATCAAGTATGATTCCGCCAATGTTATTCTACAGAAAGCAAAGGAGTTCATTAAACAAAGTGCCACTGAATCTCTACCATATAATTTAATACAACTAGGATGATAAATGTCTCTCTGAACACTATTTTTCTAGTATTTAGTAATTGTGCATGTGGTTGTAAGAAAAATGAAATTATAAAACAAAAACTATTAGAATATACTAATATTACAGAAGAATAAAACAAATTATATTGTTGATTGCTGATATACAAGCTAATGTTTGGTTATTGTATTTTCTAAGCCTATGGAAAAAATAATAACACAGCAAAACAAAAAAAAGCTACAATAACTTTCTTGTATTCCTTTCTTATAGGAAAACTTGTTGAGCTTCCTCTTAAATTGATGTACAATATTTACTTCTGTTGCTGACTCCAGCACTTTGTTCCATCTCATTAATTCAAGGAGTAAGAAACATCAAGGAACATCAGGAACATCATTAATCCAAAGACCATTTCTGGCCATGCCTAAGTGAAGCTATTAAAGATATTTCAAGATCTGACTAAAACAGTTATTAAAAAGCCTAACCACTATGTCTCAATTTATTTTCCTAGATAATTGTAACATCTTTGTTTTGGGTCATGGGTTGATACATGTCTTTGGGTCTCATTTGCTACATTATTTTCAGGCCAGAGTGAAAAGAAATTCTAAGTCACAATCAAAAACATTTTGAAAAATTTTAAGCTAAGTTTCAGAATTCTTCCATTTATTGTAATATAGTTCTGGTAGAGGTATGGTTTACTTAGCATCATTGTACAGCCTGGTGCATATTTCTTCTGTGTTTTATAGTCTGTATTAAGCAGAAAATTCCATTATTCTTCTACATTTTGTGTTTTTAGGAATTGTAATAATATATCACTACTTGATTAAGAAATTCAACAACGAATTGCAGTTACATAAAAGCAAGTAGCACAAGCTTTCTAAATTGATTTTTCTTTAATGCGTGCCACTTTCTGTTTTTCATAAAATTTTGTTATTTCCCTAATATCTGTATACTCACAAGACTAATAACCTCATGACAGCATTGACCTTATCTATTTCTCTACTCTAGACTAAATAGCCTCATCCCAGGGGCATAGTAAAGAGCTGATGAATGTTTGATGAACAAAAACAAATACATTGATAGGAAAATAATTTAATATATATAATTTGTTTTATTCTGGAATTCTTTCCCATCCAGTAATGATTAATTTAATTTTAAATGGTGGCATGGGAAGATACATACCTGCATTACACACACACACACACACACACACACACACACAAATTTCCCCCTAAATTATCAGGTGTAGAAAGAGTTGAAAGTAAGTTTAACATAATGATGGTTTCCCTTCCCATTATTAGAGTACATTGAAATCAGGGCTAAATGTATTCATTTTTTTACATTTAGAATTTTCAATAGTCATTTTTTTCTATTTCTTTCTAACCTTTATTATATGACTCAAGGGACAAGGATTTCTGGGGAATTATATATATTATATATATTATATATAACTATATAAGTTATATCAGTAAACTAGACAGGTTTTTTTATGTTTTATTTGTGGTTGACACTAGTTTGTCAGCCCCATTAAAAGGGGATGGATGCTTGTATTTCTCAACTTACATGCTATATACTTTCAGTCTGTTTTATCTTTTTTCCCCAGTAATTCTTAGAGCAGTTGTAATTACCAGTTGTATTTTCTCAAACATCATCATAAAACTCACTGGAGCTTACTTCCCACTTAGCATTGTATAGACCATGCATCCATAATACTGTTCGTGGATCCATCCTGCTCTGGATCAAAGCCATCAAAGGCACTTTGAATCTGGAGTCAGCAGGCTATAGAAGAAAGAGAAATACCAACTGCAGTCGTAAAACCTTGAGTTCAATTCCAGTTTTGACCTTCAGAAGCTGTATAAGCATGTGTATTCTCCTAATGTTTCTGATATTGAGATTTCTTATCTGCAAATGGTAATCATTCTATATTTAAAAATTTACTAACACTTACCTTATTAATACTTATATGGTACATATATGTAAGTTATTCAGAGAAGTCAGTTTCTGGCTACAACATTAGAATGACTAATTATTAGCTGAGTGCAAGACTTTTAAAATGCAACAAAAGTATAGTGTCATCTGGGAAGGAAACCATTGAAAAGAACATGAAGAACATTACAAAAACAAATTTTGCTTGCTCAAAATTTTCTAAGGGATTTCTCTGGTTACAAAAATGTCACCATAGCACAATTGCATTAGATTCACTTATTTAACATTAAGACCGGACTGAGGTAGTGCACTCTTTGGAAGGCAGGAAACTTCCAGTTATTTCCACTTGTACCCCTACCTATTTTTATATTAACCTAAATATACTTCAGTAAAATTACACAGTGGAAGAAATTATCTAGAACATCTAGTTCCAATTTTTTTTTAATGAATGAAACAATTGAGGTAGAAGGTATTCATAACTTTCTATGATCTCAAAAATTGTCTCAATCAGAGAGAATAAATGTCAAAACTCTTCATTCAATCTAGCATACTAGCTCTGATCTCACTGATTCACTAAGTTCTAGTTCCCATCAATTCCAACAACTCCTGTTAAAATAAAATAAGTTCTATATCACCAAAAGAATATCCTGCAAAATTGCAGTGACTGGGTCTTTTCTAAGTTCAGAATATTCTTGCAATGGAAGTATCTACATTTCTATCAAGGCTCTGTGTTTTATGATTAATCATGACATTTGCATAACCCCTGTATTTGATCTGCACCACTGGGGAAAGGACAGAAAGAAAGTATGAGTGTTAGTGGCTGCTGGGATACTTTGCCCGCAGCCTATGGCATGAAAGAGCAAGAGTAGGTTTGAAGTTTTTGGAAAGAAAGAGTCAGAAATCCAAAAGTGGGTAGAGACTTCAGCATTTGCCAGAAGATCCCACTAGGTCAGTATTTATAATCCAATCTGCTGGAGTTTATGAAGCAGAAGAGTGAAAAACGTTGAGACTCTGCTTAAGGCTAAAAAACAAAAGAAGAAAGCCTCATTCAAACTTAAAAGACTTATAGGCCATTAAAGCTAACATGAGAAAGATCATCCTTTAAAAATGAATACAAGTTCATCTGTGAGTTTGATCTTTAAAAATGATCTTGTTTTGAGAAATAGATCTTAAACTTTCAGCCACTCATGTTTGCTTACTTTCTCTACACTATATTTGTTTGATGCTGGGAAGTGTAAAATGATCATTAAACTACTTATCAAATTTAATGGATGTTGGATATTGAAAAGCAATTTCACCTGGCAAGGACATGTTACAGAGATGACTAAAGCATGGATACCATATCATTCTTGAGGGGCATTTTTTAGAAATTAAAAGTTTATTTTGCATATTTTCCAGTAATGGATTCTAAAAATAAGAATTTCCATCCCTTTTCTTTATATAAAGAACAACCAACCTCAACTGCAAAATGGGAGTGGGATGACTCAGAAATTTGTGATTGCCTCTACATTCCTAGTTTAAAATTTCAATTACATATTCTTATACTTAATAAATTATATTAAAAGAACATGAAATATTTAAAACTCATCATTTCCTAATTATTTAGCTACATTCTATTTTTTTTTTAATTTTTTTAATTTATTTATGATAGGCACACAGTGAGAGAGAGAGAGGCAGAGACACAGGCAGAGGGAGAAGCAGGCTCCATGCACCGGGAGCCCGATGTGGGATTCGATCCCGGGTCTCCAGGATCGCGCCCTGGGTCAAAGGCAGGCGCCAAACCGCTGCGCCACCCAGGGATCCCTTATTTAGCTACATTCTAAATATATATGCCCTTGGAGTTTTTCACATCTATTGTATCAGTGTGGTGAAAACAGTATAATGGTGGGTTACTGCATAGCTCTTCTCAAACATTCAGAGATGTCATATGGAGTCATGAAATGGCCATTGTTGGTAGTGTCTCCAACACAGAAATTGTCAAATGCTATAAATCAGTGATTAATTTATTGATTATTGTCCTTTGTTTTTTAAAAAATGATAGAAAAATATAGTAATGAAGATAAAATTTAAAATGATGCTGTCTGCAGTTGTTTCATTGTGAATAACAAGAAAAACTGAGATCATTTTCTTCTAGTACTTAAAAACTGTCCCCTAAGGTACAAAAGAAGTCACTGTTGTGAATGCCTAATGAGAGAATTTCCAACAAGGACATGTCTTCATTGTTTCACTTTTATCTTACTTTGAACATAGCAAAAATATCAACCAGCATTAATGTCAGAATTATACTTGCCTATCAATGATGTTGGTGGCTACTCTGCTGTGTCAAATAGTAATTAAACACTTATGATTTTGAGACACTACTGTTAGTAATAAAATTATTAAACAGTAGACTTAGAAAGAAACAATTTGATTTGAAGTTATGTGTAGAATTCTTCATAAAGAACATTGCATATTTTATTATTATTTGTAAATTGTTTTAAGTGTCCCTTATAATAGAAAACTTTATAATAACCTATGTATGTATACACATAACTTTTTCCCCCAAAGACCCACTTTCAAAATTTTATCAGCTCAAATATTAAATCTTGATATCAAATAGAATGATTTCTGATGGGTTCTGGCTTTTACCTCAGCTGAAAGGGAACTATTACAATGTTCTGAAAGATGTGATTAATAGTTTAAAAAAATCATTTCATAGTCTAGTATAGAGAATAGACTGATGATGATCACCTAATATCAGTGACTCATGATTTTTAGATAGGCACACATGACTCAGGATAAAAAACATGTTTCCTAGATAAGGCTTGTGGTAAGCTGTGCCCAAGTGATTGAACTCTGGCTAACAGGTTGTGGATGGAAGTAACGAGCACAGCATCCAGATTACTTAAAGGAGGAGTATATTGTGTTTCTCTTCTACATATGAGGACACTGAGATAGGTGAACTGGAGTAGCTTGTCCAATGTCATACAATCAGTAAACAACAAACAGGAATTTCAAACTCAGGGGGCTTCTTTCTAGAATCTGCTTGAAGCCACCATATTATACTGCCTGATAGAGTGTGATGTGTTTTTACACAATATGTGTGAGATGGTGGTTTAAATTAGTCGAGGATTTAAATTTCCAGCATATATTTTAAGAGTCAATGTAACTTCATTGAAAGTCAACATGGGTAGGGGAGATGAACAGATGGATTACCTGTTCTATGGATCAGGAACTGCTGCAAGAAACGCAGGCTTCTTTGTCTTGTAGAGTACCTTATACTTCTGCACTTGCATATCATTTCAAGTAAAATAAATTTAATATGTATGATTGTGGTTGTGTATTTGTACACACACATATATAAATGTGCACACATATGTATATGTGTAAGCGCATTTGTGTATGTGTGTATCTTTGTAGCGGTGATGAACTTAAACATTTCAAAAATATATATGCCTAAATGACTATTTTTAGTTGAGCCTACATCTAGTTTATGTAATTTTAATTTAGCATTGTTGACACTATTATTGTAAGGCTCAAAAACGTGATCATCCAAAAATCATAAGAGAATAACCCAGGTAGCTTTATTTCTGAAAAAATAAGAAGGCATATTTGGAACCATTAGGTGATTTTAAAACTACCAACATGCACAGTTATATTCCTCCAAACCATAAAAAATTAGAAGCAAACATGGATCTTGACTTCCCAAATGATAAATAAGGGTCTCTGAATTCCAAAGTCTTTGCATTTGCTTTCTGTGGCCTCAGCATAATCACTGCCAACAATTTCAAAATATGAAATATTTCAAAGAACTTTACACAAAACCTGTCAATAATTTAATTTGCAGATAAGATGAAAGCAGGAGAGCAGCAAAAATTGACAGCATATCTGAAAGAACACTATATTATTATAAAATGCCAAAGCCTAAACCTTAAAAAGCATGTTAGGAGAAAGTTTTCAAATTACTATGGCTATCATACTTTAATTTATTTTAATGTGCACTTCTCTGTTGCCACAAATGATATGAGTGGGTAAGACATAGCTTGACAAGCCTGTCTTAGCATCCGAACAGCTGTGAAGAATAGGTCATATCAAAGAGAAAGTTACAGAAGGCACCCTCTTTTGTAAAACTTCAAATTGGATGGAGAAATTTGAGGGAGGAAGATTTCAATATTTCTCTAAAGGACTGAAACTGTTTTTTTTTTATTGAATCATTGAAAAAGTAGAGCACGGACCCTATGAAATATAGCCATGGTAAAATGTGTGAATTCCTGTGGAAGGTGGAAAGCAATTTTCGCAAGACACAACCGTTAGGGTGTAAAGTTTAAGAAAGTTGCTTCTGGAGCCAGATCCCAGTTCTCCAGTAGAAGGATCCCCTGTAATGAAGTAGTGACTCTGGAACTAGTAAAATTTAATATGGTAGAGTGAAATGTTCTTTTTGAGTTTTTTAGACATAAAGAAGTTCTTCAAGAAATAGGAATACCTGAGGATCTTAAAATACCTTGTAATATAAGGCATTTTATTCCAGAATGCTGTTTGGGTTCAAATGCAGAACACTGCCTAAAGATTCAAAAGCCAATTGCCTCAGTAATTGCTACAGCTGAATCATAAAGTGTACTTTCTAGACATTTCTTACTAAATGGTCTGAATAAATGTAAGTGACTATGAGACTCTAAGTTTAGTTCTATATACAAGTGCAGATGAAATGAAAATAAAATCGTTTACTAAATTTTGCCGAACTCAATTCATAATTCTGCATGTCCTGTGGGGATTGAACTCAAAGTTGGAAATGTAGGCCATGCTCATAAAACAATTACCTTTGTTCAGGGCAGTGTTTTAGATTTCATTTTATCACTAGGATTTCAGATGCAGTAGCTCATAGCCCACAGAAGTGAGCATGAGAAAAACATTCAGGGATATTGGCTTTACAAGTAACTTTAATTTGAGTGGATATATTTCTTTTTATGACTGTACGTATAGCTTTGCTTCTGACTTTCTTTTTTAGAAAGTTATCACAAAAATGCCATAAGTGCAAAAACCTTTGTATAACTTTTGTCTGGTAATAATATGTATTGATGTAAACACATAGGTATATGAACACATGTGCACACACATATGGAATTTGGGCAGAATGCCCAAAAGAATACATTAAAACCAGTAAGATTTTCATTCTAATGAAAACAAAATAAAATTTAAACCATCAACTTAACTCAGTAATAGATTCACTTATACAAAAAAGAAGACAGATACAGAAAATTCAGTTTTTGTACAGCAGATTAAGTTCTTAGGATCCAGGTCTTTTCCTTTTCTTATTCTGCTATCTTTGGCATGTGACTTTAATTTTTATGGTGAAAACCTGGCCACTCCACTTTCAAGGGATGAGATCTCTAATCCAGGCAATAGGAAGTGGGAAACGTAAATAATGAGTGTGTATGGGGGAAGTGTCCTGCTGATTCCATCCACCTTTAAAGTGATTTCTGGGAGCCCCACCAAGCAATTTTCCATTTAAAACTGGCTCTGTGGTCATCCCAGCTGCAAAGAGTGGGGGGGTAGGGTAATGTTTTAGCATTTTACAATGTTATAATAAAGGAAGCCAAGGGAGACCCAGTCTTTGTAAAGCCAATCATCGTACCTGTCAACGTAAATCTATAACTCAGATACTTCAAAATTATGGAAGTGTTTCATTACTTATTTCTGGAAAAGTGAAACCAACTATTTCATATTAGTTTTGTTGATATCCTATAGTTCAGATATTGGATAATAAAATTAAATGAAAGGAAGAAAATAAAGACATTTCTTGTATTAGAGAGACACCCATTTTCTAAGGCATTTTTAACAAACATTTAATATTTATCATGTAAAATGACTGTAATATACTTTTTTTTTTTTTTTTTTTTTAAATTTTATTTATTTATGATAGTCACACAGAGAGAGAGAGAGAGAGAGGCAGAGACACAGGCAGAGGGAGAAGCAGGCTCCATGCACCGGGAGCCTGACGTGGGATTCGATCCCGGGTCTCCAGGATCGCGCCCTGGGCCAAAGGCAGGCGCCAAACCGCTGCGCCACCCAGGGATCCCTGTAATATACTTTTTGAAAGTTAAAAAAACAGTATTTATTTTCACTGATCATTTCAGTAATTTTGGCTAAATTACCAGGATTTAGGCCAAAGAAGATTCTTAACTCATTTCTGAAAACCTTAAAGGATTCTTCAATATCTTTGTTGTGATTAAAAGTGAAGTAGTTAACAGTGTAGAAAATATTAAATGATGTTCCATTTCTTCCAATATAGTTCATAGCTGCAGTCCCCACCTGTGGAGCTCTCTAGTAACAAATAATTTCAAAATCCCTCTCCTAATCACTCAGCAAAATTACCAGGGCCTTGAATTATCTTTGAGATGCTCTGGGTCATGAACAATAACAATCCTGCTAGCATATACTACTGTTCGTATTACATTCACAGTCTACAAATTGAATAAACAGGTAGTATTTACGGTTTTTTTCATCTGCTTTTTTATTACTAAATAAATTGCACATATGGTGTGAAATGTCATGGCAAGAAGTTTATTGAACAAGGCTAATTGTTTGGAATAAAAAAAAACCCAACAACTTTGATGACCTTTGCTAGATTTGATAGAAAAATAGCCTCAAAACTGCTGTGCACAAAACCAGGGAAGAGGTTCGTATTGCTCCTGGGAGGTGCATGGTGAGGCATGGAGAAGAGAATAAAAAGGAAAGAATTTGAGAGATAATGGATATTTTAGGCCTCGAGGTGGGTGATGGGTCCTCTCAATTACAAGCCAAATGTTGAAATATTTGAGTGGAATTCCTGTGAAAACTGGATGAGGGAGTTGAGTTTTGTATACAATAGTTAAGGGAGAAGAAAAGAAAACTACTAATGGCAGCAGAAGCCAGATGTGCAAGAAAGCCTCAGCTTGTATTTGCATAATATGGATCTGAAGAAAATTGAGTTTGAAAGTTGAAATTGTTTTCCTTTAGTGGTAAATAAATCACATGTTCTTGATGTGAAGATAACACAACTTTAAATAGAAACAAAGGGTTTTTGTTCAGAGTCCCTTCATTAAGTGAAAGAAATTAAATAGGCTGACTTGTAGCCCATTTGAAGACCCCAGACTTGCGCAGGCTTTAATATCAAATCTGAAAACTTAGAATCACTCATAGGAAAGGTATGATGGAAAGTAAGGGGAAGTCTTTCTCTTAGTTAAATTCAAATTATTTTTTTATATATGGTATGGTGGCTGAATAACGGCCCCTCCAAAATGCTCGTGTCCTAATCCTAGGAACTTGTGAATATGTTACTTCACATGATGTTATTAGTGCGATTCAATTAAGGATCTTGTGATGTAAGATTATCCTGGGTTTTGCAGGTGAGGCCGACATAATTATGGGTTCTTATAAGAGGGAAGTTGGAAAGACAGAGTCAGATAAGAAGATGTGAAGATGGAAGCAGAGGTTGGAGAGAAGAGAAGATATCCTGCTGGTCTTAAAGATGGAGGAAGAGGCCACAAACCCAGGAACGTGGGCTGTCTCCAGAAGCTGGAAAAAGCAAGGAGCTTCCAGAAAGAATGCAGCCCTGCCTACACCTTGTCAGATTTCTGGCTTCCCGAATGTAAGATAATAAGTTTGTGTTGTTTTAAGCCACTAGGTTTGTGTTAATTTGTTATAGCAGCAAGAGAAAACTAATGCACATAATATTCTGAGACTACCATTAATTTCTGCGTGTGGTACATTTAGGATTCCAAGATTTATTTGTTTTCCTTCCAACTCTAGGTACACCTGAATTGTGCAACATTTACCTGAAAAGTTTTCTTACTACTCTAACATAATCCCCTCCTTTGACACATGACCATATTGTCAACATGTGGCACATCATTAGCATTTCCCTTCCAGAAAAACTGAATCTTTTCCCAGTTCCTATTTTTGTTTTTTATCATAACTACCACAGGTACTTCATCCACACTGCAACTGGGCACAGACCTTTAGGAAGTATTATTCCATTCTTTATGGGCAAGCCAAATACAGGTTTATTGTATTCTAAAGGTCAGTGCACAATTACTCAGGTTACTAATTGACTTTAATTTTTTATGAGACTTTCAGAAACTTGTAGTATATGTTCAGTCTGCAATTTCTATAAAAATGATTTAACAATTGGCAGTATTTCAGAAGTCTTAAAGAAAATACTGCCTGGATAAAAAGCTCTGGTGAACTATGGAATGTCTCATCGAGGCTAGGTTTCACTGAGGCTATGCTGAGGAATTTCTATGTGTAGAACAACCCTGTGATAGGAATAAGTTGAAAGCAAAGGAATAGTATATGTGGCTGTAACCTGTGTATGTGGGGGAGGGTGCTTTATGATCTTACTTCTGCCATTTGTCTGTTTTTAAATAAATTGAAAATGTAACAGAGGAACTATAGCACTATAATTTAATGTATGGCACTGTATTGTTTATTGGTAGATCACAGAAGTAGCAAAACTCTATTGCTTCAAAAATTATTCTACAACATTATTTCAATTTCTGATACTTCTCTCCAAAACTTTTATTATTTCCGTTCACCAGCTTTGCTTATTATTTACAGACTTCAGCAGGAGTTCTATTCAGCAAAAATTTTTCTTTAAGACAAGATATCTACATTCAGTGGTAAATCAGATAATCCTAAAGTCCCTTGGAGTTACGTCACTACTGTTCTTAAGGTATGTGCTTCCCTGCTACAGTGACTATGGAGAACCAAATTTATCAAAGAGTAATCTTTTAGCATACTGAAAACAATGTCTAAATTGTTCAAATGGTTAAAAACTATTCACATTTCTTGTATATCAATGCACTTTTTTCCCTTGGTGTTACATTTGATATTTAATTTAATTTGCTATTTCATTAATGAGGTGAAATCTAGTTTCATTTGAGCAATATTTCAATATTATGATGGTACTTGATCAATAAGCTATGTATTTATTTCAATGGTATATATTATGTAAATTTTTATGTATATACAAATAGATGCATGAGTATATGTGTGTGTATATATACACATATGTCTATAATCATGTGTGGCATTACCATTTTGTGCTCCCAAACTTCTAAATCTAAAGGCTGTATGTTTACATAAGCAAACTCACACATTTATAAATATGCTATTTTCAGTAATGAACTGGAGTCTTTTAAAATACATATTGCAATAATTT
The DNA here is from genome assembly GCF_003254725.2 of Canis lupus dingo. Classification (NCBI taxonomy): domain Eukaryota; kingdom Metazoa; phylum Chordata; class Mammalia; order Carnivora; family Canidae; genus Canis; species Canis lupus. The sequence continues at coordinate 23,001,077 of NC_064245.1, read as the reverse complement.
CTATTCTCTAGTTAATAATTTCAATTGTAGAGATTAAGTTAGATAATTAGTACTAACAATATTTTTCAGCTACTTATTTGGTAATTTAGAGATTATAAAATATAAAAAGTCTCTATTTGAGGGTCAGGATCACTTTAGTTATCCACTACCAGCCCAGTAAATTCTCAGCAGCAGGAGTAAACTCTGCCATTTTGGATAGGAAGCAATCAGAATGTTTGCACTTTTTCATTCCTGGGGAAATAAACTGAATTAGATACATGCAGTTATTATGCAGTGTTAGGATATAAACCAAGATAAAGTGGGTAACTGAGCATATATTAATAATTACACAAATACAGGTATGTATATCTGGTCATTAAAAAGAACTTGCCCATGAAAATCTACAAAAATGGAAAAAATGATACTTCCTCAAACCTATAATTTGAAAAAACTTTATTTAAATAACTACACTTAATATTCAGCAACAGCCCTGTGAAGTAGATGTTCTCTGACACCATGGAGAAGTTAAGTGCATTTTCCCAGGTCATTGGACCAGTAATTACAGAAGTATAGACTGATATGCTGGTCCTAAGTGCAGTGTTCTTTCTGGTCTTGTGTATAATTTATTGGAAACTGGATTCCCTTTTATTTGGACTTTCTTACATATCAGCTACATAGAGAAAAACCCCAGGAATTGTCCTTTCTCTTAGGTCTATAACTAGGTACACCTATTGAAGAGTCAGGGGTCTAAATGTTTAGATTATCCTTTCTCTTTGCAAAGTCTTTGTAAGATCTCTTTCAAAGGATCTCTACTAGTGAATTCATACCCTCTGTGTGAGCATATACAACAAAATTAAATGAACCATAACAAAACACTTCCTTTTTTTAAGATTATATTTATTTATTCATGAGAGACACACAGAGAGAGAGAGGAAGAGACATAGGCAAAGGGAGAAGCAGTCTCCCCATAGGGAGCCCGATGTGGGACTCGATCCCGGGACCCGGATCAGGCCCTGAGCCAAAGGCAGATGTTCAACCGCTGAGCCACCCAGACTTCCCCTAAGGCACTTCCTATTAGAATGGTTTGTTGAGGCCCAACAATAAGATCTCTCTGGATGTGCTTAGCCAAATCATGTACTAACTTAGATCATCATTAAAATGTCATCAGAAAACTCTATTCTTGGTGATTTGTTTGTTAGGACCCATGAAGATAAATACCTAAAATGTATTTTTTCAACCAGATATGAAATTTTACCAAACAAATTATATGTAGTAAGAGAATATAGGGGAGAGAATATTTGCTCTATTTTCTGCTTCTCTGTGCCCATAGTTTCTCTCTGTATCATGGTTCATTTTATGTGTCAACTCTCTGGACCACAGAATGCCTAGATTAAATATTATTTCTAGGCATGCCTAGATGTTTCCAGATAAGATTAGCATTTGAATCAGATGACTCAATAAATGGATGGCTCTCTCCAATGCAAGTTAGCATCATGTAAACTGTTGAGGACCTAGATAGAACACAAAGCAGACAAAAAAGGAGGACTAGTTCCCTTCTTGCCTATTTGAGTTGGGACATTGATCTTCTTCTGCCTTTGGACTGGGATTTATACCATCAGCTCCCCTGCATCTTCAGGCTTGAACTGAATTATACTCCTGGCTCTTCCGGTCTCCAGCTTGCAGATGGCAGATCATGGGATCATTCATATCTACCTATCCTGTATGTATGTATATATGTATGTGTGGACTATTCATATCTACTTATATGTATATTTGTATGTATGTATCTATCTACCTATTTATCTCCTAGTGACTGTTCCTGAGTCTTATTTTCAAACGTTTAACTGAGATTATCAGATTGGCCCACTTCTTACACATCTGAATACAGTTTGTTGTGGCCAACCTGTGAAGTTGTGTTTTGGCTTATTGTCCAGGCAATAGTGACAGTGAAAAGAGACTCTTTGAAAAGAGGCATTGGAATGACAGGTAAGACACAATTACATACAAAGTGTAAATAAGATACTTACTGCCACCAAGGTCTAGAATAGAATATATCAAGGAGAAACTAAATTTATCAAAGAGAAATCATGTTTATAAATTAATATTATATTTATGAATAATTAATGCCCTGAAAAGGATATTAAATACTTTTGAGAGTTAGTAGGACAAAGAAAGACTAGAAAATCTGCATAACTCTTCTAGATACAGTATTCAACTGATGAATGCAGTTATTGCTTTTGACCTTAAACAAGAACCTGTATATTCCAAGTGTTATGAAATTTCAGTAGAGTCGAACATTTCTTTGTTTTCCTGCTTTATTTTGTGATGGAGCTGTGTAAAAGGCAAGTCTACACACTGTGCAATTAATATCACACAGATCCTGGAAAATATTGCAATGAATGTATAAGATTTGAACATCTTTAGGCCATAACATGACTAAAATTAATTTTTAAGTTTGAGAATTATTCTTTTCTACTACTTACATAGGTTCCATATAAAAAATAGTATTTTTTTTCTTAATGATATTTTTTTCTACTACAAGACATTAGGACCAAAGCAAACTCTTCCATCAGTGATGATATCTTCCCACATAAAATGAACCAAATGCAGATGAGGCAATTCACAAATTTTGTTATCCTTAACGATTTAAATGGATCATCACAGTATCACTTCAATATCATTTTTATAGTTGTGAAATATATTATTGGGGTATACCTGAAATAGACATATCCATTTCTCTCTACAATGAAGAAAAGTAAAACACTTGAAATTATCCTACAATGATTACTTCCATATTGTATTGTAGCAATTCCACAATAGTGACAAAACCAAACAATATATTTAAAACATTCCATAAACTTTTATGCATTGAATGTCCACAAATTTTGAAAAATATGTTGAAAAAAGTAAAGTGGACAAAACTTATAGGGCATAGATCAGCATAAGATTAAAATACTTTTTTATCAAGCCCTATGAGTTTTGTTATTCCAAAAATATATTTTATAGTATGACAAACTACACTGACAGTTATAGACAATGAGTCTATTTTGAGTTATTGTGAGTTCCTTACCAGCATTTTTTTTCTTCTCCCATGCTTTCATTTTTTTCTCTTAAAATTTTACAGCACTAAAAAAACAATAATGATAATATTAGAAGTTGGCATATTAGCTCATAACCCTAAAATAGCAACCACTTGATTTGTTTATTATATTTGAAGGGTTTTTTGCACCCATCTGTATTTTCTGTAGTTGAAACTTTGTGTCTCCCATTTTTATTGTATCATAAGGCATGTAGATAGATCATATGATTGAAGGAATAAGAAGGCTTTTAGTTTTGAGGCACTAAAATAAATCACCAGGAAAATGGTGGCAGATGTATTTTTACAAGAAACTATGAAGGAGGGTGAATTAATACAAAAATGTTTATGCAGAAGTGAAGTAAGTTGAGGAAGCTCATACTGGGACACTTTAAACTATCTTGGCCATCTTGTTAGAACTATTGCCAAGGGAATTCCTCTTCCAAGGGATATATTCATTTAAGGTTATTTACTCCAATAATGTCCATTGCACACTGATAGGGAATGGAAGAAATAAAACATATAGGACTCAAGTTTTTTTTTTTTTTCATGGAGATTACATGCTTTTGCTGAGGTACCAAAATATAAACTGTGCAGATGAAAATTGCATATCATATTTTTGAGAGATGTGCTATCCGGATGCCTATAATCAAATTCTGATGCAAAAACTTACTACATAAATTGTATTAGACAATACATCTTTTTCTTGCAGCTAGTTTTATTATCTGAACAACGGAATAATAAGGTTTCTATAACTTAATGCTTTATCTAAATCTTCTAAAGAACTCCAAAGGAATAGGTCTAATTATTATTCTCATTTCTACAGATGAAAAGCCAAGAATCAGAGAGGATGACTAATGTGCTGAAAGTCACACAGTTTATAAGCTGGGGTTGGAATACTGCCTATTTTTAGTATCCAAGCTCTTATCTACTACATTATGCTCCCTTTGACCATTTGTACCATTGCTTGCGGGTCAGATACGATAAGTGAAATCACTTTATAAATATTAAAGTTTTTATAATGTTAGTTATTATTATCCACTTTCTACATAGCCTTAATGGGTATTATTTGGGAGGCTTACATAGTACTTTTATTAAACTGTTTTTTCAAAGTTTAAATGGCTATAACGTTATTGGAGTCAGTGTTTCATTTTTTTGGTCAGATTTTTAGTTTACATTTTAGATTGCTTCCGTATTATAGACGTGGATCTATAAAAGCATTGGTTCCTTTTTCTTTATCAGATAAATTATTTTAAATCAATTCCATCATCACAAATATGAGTATCATGATTTTACTTCATGCATATTGCCAGAGTATTTTCCAAGACAGCCGCAAATATTTACATTACCCTCTGTGTTTAAGTGTGCTAGCTGTAATCACATTCTCAACATTACACACTACATAATTTTTAATATATTGTAGAGAATAAGATATATATTCCAAGACTGCTTTGTTTTAATATTTTTGGCTATTACTGTGTATTTAATTATATGTTTATGGTATGTTTTGTCAGGTTATACCTATACAATTATATTTGTTCTTTGTTCAGTATGAATATTAGCTTTCCCACATTTGAGGTTAACATATTTGATGACAGTTTTTCCTTTTAATTCTGTTCCTTTTCACTTATTTGAAGCTGCCAAAATAAGTGGAAACTATTTTAAATACTTTTGGGTCACTGTTTGTAGGATTCAGTACCTGGACTCAGTTTAATCATATATCCCAACATATAATTGGCAAGAAGCTATAAGAACTCAGTTCACATGTGAAATAATATCCCTGCCCCAGCTACATAGACTCAAAATGACTGAAATGTCAATTTACCTATGTCTAAATAACTTGTTTTTATGCACAGTGAGATACCCATTAAATCCCTTTCCTAAAAGAAGTTAGATTTCACACAACAATTTCCTGCTGCTTTTTCATATGGCTCACTTTCCTCTATCATTATATTTGAAACTGCATCATTACTGTTGCAGAACATGAACTTATGATATGTGATGATGCTTTGAGGTAGAAGCACTGCAAATGAGAGTTGAAAGTTATAATACTTCCTTATCCTTGTCTTCAGTTTGGAGATTGAATACACTTTTTCTCTTTTCCCCTCTGTTTGTATGTGGTTATAAAAGATGTTTGTGTTTTTGGTTTGGATCTTTATGATTTTTTTCCAAATAATTGAAAATACTATATTTTCCATTCTATTTCATTTCCAAGACTTCTCTGTGCTGTAAAAATTCAGGGTTAAATTTTAGGTTGTATGTAGAACTTTTTCATAGACAATGGAATGAAATAATGTAAGTATTTTACATGACAAACAGTCAGCAATTTCTTCATAGCTTTCCTGAGAGGAAGGAACATTTCCATAAGGGGAGAGATACTAGGGAAAATTTCAATAAAGGCCATATCAGAAAATAAAATTGATATCTATAATAAATCACCTTCAGTACTCCAGTGCCAAACAAAGTCTTGACTAGAACTCGAAGGATTATTACCAGAGTGCTTCAGTGTACAATAATTTTGGTATTTTTCCTCCATATATAGCACTAAAATCTTACTAGTATTTGAAGTTGCACTCTATATTTTTCCTTCTGTAAAAGATATTGCAGTCTGAAATTTTTAAAAGACAAATGAACAAGATTTTATCTTCTTTGAATTTATAAAAACAGACCAAAAAAGAATAATAAAATTATTAGCTATTTGCTGGGAAAAACAACTTTCATGACTAAATTATATTTTTAAGCTTCCATGTAACAAATTAGAAGTACAACTTTGTACTTTCTCATCTTATAGCTTTAGAAACAGCTAACATATATTGAATGTTTTCAAAAGAAACATACTTTTAAAACTTTTTTTTTTTTAATTTTTATTTATTTATGATAGTCACACAGAGATAGAGAGAGAGAGGCAGAGACATAGGCAGAGGGAGAAGCAGGCTCCATGCACCGGGAGCCCGATGTGGGATTCGATCCCGGGTCTCCAGGATCGCGCCCTGGGCCAAAGGCAGGCGCCAAACCGCTGCGCCACCCAGGGATCCCAGAAACATACTTTTAATTAGCGATTAATACTACCTAGGGTTTTTATAACCTAATAAAGAGTGAAATCAGTTTTTTATAAACTAAAATAATTAAATTAAATTTAGACATATGTGAAGGACATTTAGGCTAGTTTGTTATCAATTATAATGGTATCATCTAAATCAATTCTAAAACAGATAGCTCTACATTGCTGTTACTAATATCATTTATAGATGTAGCAATTGAAGCCTAAAGAGGCTAATTAACTTGGACAAGATCACAGAGCTTGTAAGTGGCAGGCGAGAATTGAAACCCTGATCTGACTCCAGGACTCAGGACCTTTGGGTTGCTAATTTTGTATTCAAAGTTTCATTTGTCTCTGTAAATTACATCTATGATCACAAAGGTATAACTTTTGTTCTTCATCTTTAACCCATGCGTGCCTAATCTTTCAGGTCATGGAGTACCCTTGTTATTTATCCAACATAGCAATAAAACATTAATATATCCATGTCATTATTTATTAGAATCTGCACTAAATGTTTTAAAGAAATTATCTTATTTGTACTATTTCTATTTTAAATAAAAGATAACCAAGTTTTAGAGAGGTGGAAGTCCCAGAACATCGTTACACACGAAAAAATGTCAGAGTTGGCATGCAAATTAAGTTCATGCTATGCAAATCCAAGCAGGCTTGCAACCACTCAGGCTTCATGGCCTTAGATAGTGACCAAATGAAATGGTTTTTCCTACCTTCTTCTCATTTGCTTAGATGAGATTCCCTTCCCAGTTTAATGATGCATACTCTTATATTCAGCACAGTATATCCAAATATATGTCTGAAATTCTATTTAGAAGAAGCAATATAATATGCCTGTAAAAAGTGTAAGTCAGGTCAGACCAGACAGACCTGGGGATGAATCCTGTCTTCTACATTAGCTAAATATTCACCAGGGGTAGTATAATTGGCTAGACTATTTTCTTTTTCATTTGTAAAAGGGAATCATAATGGCAAACTGACTCTAGGTTTGACTATTAACTAAGATTACACACACAATATTCAAGAATAGCATTTGGGGCCTAGTAAAATTTGCATCATGATGCTCTATTTCTTTTCACCCCACATTTACTTATCTCCACTTGTGTTTCTCACTCTTTTCCATGGACAGCAACTTCCACACCTTCATTCAGACAGTTGCTCTTGCAGGAAATAAAATTATAATAACCTAAATATATATTGGGTTATTTAGACTGCTTTTATGGGTACTGGACACATATACTTCCTTTGGAAGTCAAATATGCGTGTGTATGTGTGTGTGTGTGTGTGTTGTGCTCTGTAAGAATTTTGACCATTTTATTAATTTTATTTTATTTTTATTTTTTTTTAATTTTTTTTTGTAAATTTTTATTTATTTATGATAGTCACACACACAGAGAGAGAGAGAGAGAGAGAGAGAGTCAGAGGCATAGGCAGAGGGAGAAGCAGGCTCCATGCACCGGGAGCCGGACGTGGGATTCGATCCCCGGTCTCCAGGATCGCGCCCTGGGCCAAAGGCAGGCGCTCGACCGCTGCGCCACCCAGGGATCCCTTATTAATTTTATTTTACTGTAACAAGAGCTATCATTTATAAAGTGCTCACAAATGCCAGTCTCTGAGGTGAGAGTTTGTTTTTCCCCATTTGCTATTCTACCAAAAACTTTGACCGACAGTTGCAATGATTATTTCCACTTTTCAGATGAAGGAACTTAAACTTAGAAACATTAAGGGATTTTTCTAAGGTCTCCTAACTCCTATGTAATGGAACCTCAATTCAAACTGAGGCCCTCTAAGACTTCATTTTTACCACTACAAAATACATTTGCTCATTTATACATCAGGTATGAAAGTTTGGGTTTATAGTCTGGGAGTAGTTCTATTTATTTTTAGAGTCTACACTTAAGGTTTTAGCATTCACATATTCTGGCACTGTAGCTAGTGAGAAAATAGAGCCCTGGTTATCCTAAATATTTAGTATTATACAGACAAGGCCATTTTAACTAAGAGAAGGGTCAGAGGTCTTCCAGGTATTTATCACCTTTCCCTGATTTATAAAAGAGAAGTGACTGACTTAATTAACCACATTGTTTACCCTTGTCCAATTTGCCTGCTATAATTTAAAACTAGCCCATTTTTACGGAAAGGCAAGCCACAGCTAAATCAATTTTTAAATAGTACTTTCCTTTTTGGCTGATTTTAATTATCCGATTCAATGAGAAAATTAAGCATGTAATGTTTAGTTCTTAGAGGTTGAAAATATAATTAATACAATCTGGCTAAGTAAAAATTACTAAAGACACATTAACATATTCTCTTCACCTGTCACTTGATGTTTTCATGGGTCAGGTAAATGCACCAATGTTGACATTTCAATATTTTTCTCCAATCTTGCACACAGATTCCAGAAATTAAATTCATAATATTTGTAAGGTAACTTTAATAGACATTAAAAAATATTCTTCAAAATGTCATCTTTTTTTCAGGAGAATTAGGAATTATTTTATCTTATTTAAATGAAAGTTGCACATCTGAAAGCATCACCAATATGAAGAAGAGTTAACTATGCTGATATTATAGGTCACCTACATAGACATTCAATTTTATGTGTGAAAGCTGAAGTTGAGGTAATTCATTCAAAGATGTATATTTGGAAAAGGGCCCAAGTGAGATGCCCACAAATTAAACATTTGGCAAAATTCCTCAGATAAATGGAAAAGGTCATTTTGAAAATTTGGTTTGGTGGATTTTAACAGCTGCACTATAAACTGTAATTGCAGTTTAAACAACCTCTGATGCCACTCTAGAAAGATCTTAACCTTCTTAACCTGTCACCCCTCAATGCTTGCGAGTAAGACACAGACATAATTTTATGAGCTGCTAGAGAAATTTCCCCAATTATTACTTGACTCCACAGTTGTTGTTATATATAACTGACAAAAAATTTAAACCTGATCCACGATTCTGTGAAAAAAAACTACAATACTTCTAAATACATCTAAATACAAATGTATTTGTAGAACAAACAACAAATAAACTTATTTGATCATTAAAAATTTAATCTTTCAGACTAATATTCTATGGTGGTTTTAAATAAAACCTGAAAGTGGTAGCATGTATTTTCGGGATCAGTTTTGCTTACAAGAAACTATCACATATTTCAACAATTTTATATAAAAGTTATAACTTTTGGAAAATAAGGTTTTATAATATTATATTCATTTTTCATTGGAAGATTTGAAAACATTGTTTTGGAAAGAACATTGTAAATCACATTCAAAAGTATGAAAGCCAGAATAAATATAAACAATAAAAGATGATTTTAAAAATATAGCACTAATAACATTTGAAATGTGTCAAAAGAAAATCAGAAAATAACAGAAATCTTAAGACAGCTACAGGATTATCAGTGGGATGGGAAGATATAGAAGTCATAGGTTCTTATGCCCTTATTTTACATCTTAACTAATTTCAAAACTTTAAACTATCTTAATTTAATTTATATTATTATGAACTCTTTTCTCCTTTTCATTTTATGAAGTTGTTTTTCTTTCAAATACCTTGGTCATATATTAATATCAGAATGTGTATCTGTTGAAAAAAAATTTTTTCCAGAAGAAAAATACTGTGGCCACATTTTCCATATCAAGTTTTCTGCTAAATTGAGGTATGTTCCATTGCTATTACTGTGGATAATTAGTGTGGAACATTGTATTAAAACTGTTTCAGAAAATACAAATACAGGGGAGCCTGGGGGGCGCAGTCAGTTAAGCATCTGCCTTTGGCTGAGGTCATGGTCCCAGGGTCCTGAGATCCAGCCCTGCATTAGGGGGGCCTGCCTCTCTCTCTCCTTCTGCCTGCTTCTCCTCCTGCTTGTGCACTGTCTCATTCTCTCTCTCTCTCTCTCTCTCTCTGTCAAATAAATATATAACACCTTAAAAAAAAGAATACAAGTACAATGAATAGCAAGGAAATTGAGAAAGTAGGGTTTTTTTGGTCATAAAAAATAAATCATAACAAATCAATTTCTTACAGGTGTATTTTGAGCCATCTATTAACACCTAATATAAAGTTGCCTTGGTTAGTGATGAGTTTACATTTTTAAGATGATGTTTCAAATAATGAATCTAATGTTCAAAGAAATAGTTTTCTCTTCTGATTTAAAGTTTCTAATATTTGAATTTGAATAGTGCCATGTATATTTCCTCAGACTTTCATTTATCCTTGTAATGTTTTCCCTAGATTAGCATAAACACATAAGTGAAATTTTAGAAAAGACATTGAAAATCTCTACTGTATTATTATATACATTTGGTAGTTATTTAATATGAGCACTTAAGAATATTAATATGCATTATTATTAAAATGCCAAACTGGGACATGTTTCATAATAATGATTCTCATTCCACCATGACTGCCTGCATTACCCTTTTCATTATTTATTATTTTGTAAATAAACTAAAAAAATAACATCTGTCTTGAACTTTATTTTTTTAAAAGATTTTATATATGTATTCATGAGACACAGAGAGAGAGAGAGAGAGAGAGAGAAAGAGAGAGAGAGAGAGAGGCAGAGACCCAGGCAGAGGGAGAAGCAGGTTCCATGCAGGGAGCCCAATGTGGGACTCAAACCTGGGTCTCCAGGATCAGGCCCTGAGCCAAAGGCGGTGCTAAACTGCTGAGCCACCTGGGCTGCCCTGTCTTGAACTTTAATATTTGTAAGTGCTTTCACATAAATTATTACTTCATTTACAGTATAATGATACTTTCACTAGCAATTCTTACCTTGGTTTAATAGATGGGGAAACTGAGGCTCACAAAATTTAAGAGATTTTTCAATTTCATCCCAATATTAGTGAAACAAATCTGGAATTCAAATCCTGACCATTCAACCTCATATCCTGGCTTCTTTTATCATGCCACTGAAGGGTGATAGTTTATGTCCCTCCAAATATGCCCTTGTTATAAGGATTATTTTGATTTAAAGGCACTTGTAAAACAGTAGGTGCAAAAAGAACAATGGAACCCCTCTTTTCTTCCTGAAAGCAGGAGAGGAAACTCCCACATGAAAGATGTCCTCTCTTTACCAGAGAAAAGGAACATTCTTAATACACAAGATGAGGGGTCCAGACAGAGAATTCTGTACAAACAGACATTGTTAAAATGACTTTTATCTTTCTTTAGTGTCCCCATATATTTTAGCTACTTTTTCACAATTGTTTCTCTTTGTTCATCTTAATATATAAGTACTTAGGTTTTGCCACTTCTTTGAGCTTTCACTTCCCAATGAAGGCTCCCATGTCATGTAAAATTTGCATTAAATATTTTGGATGATTTTCTTTTGTTTACCTGTCTTCTTTTTTTAAGATGTTATTTATTTATTCATGAGACACAGAGAGAGAGGCAGAGACACAGGCAGAGGGAGAAGCAGGCTCCTCACAGGAAGCCCGATGCAGGACTTGATCCCTAGACCCTGGAATCATACCCTGAGCCTAAGGCAGATGCTCAACGACTGAGCCACCCAGGCATCCCTAACCTGTCTTTTGATACGGAGAGACCTAAGATGGGTAGAAGAAATATTTTTCCTCCTCTCTAGCCCTCAAGATGTATCTTTAAGAGAATATTATTTTCTCTGATTAGATCTCTTCAGAAGACAATAAAGCCATAAATGGAGCTTAAATTGAACTAGAAATAGTTCTGTATATGGAAGAAAAAATTGGATAATAAGTGTTAATAAATTATGACAGGCAAAAATAAACACAAGCAAAAGCAATTAAACTAGTGCCACTGAGAACCATATTAACTATCTGACAAAAATCACATATGCATGTTACTTATGTAGATAGATAAAATGATAGCACAACAGATTTGTGTCAGTATGATCTCAGGTCCCATGGATGCAATTATTCCTTAAAGGAAGAAATGACTTTAGCTTAGGAACAGATGAAAAAAAAAAAAAAAAAAGACTGACAGAAAGATGGAGAAAGAAACTCAATTATTCTTCACAAGTCAAAGTTCTTAGCTTGTGTAAGAATGTTTAAGAATGGTGCTCTTTGTTGTGTTCTGAAGGAATGAGCCAAACCCTTAGGGATGCTACGTTTTTGACATTTCATGAGCCATAGATCTTTCCTTTCTTTTCAATAGAGCCAATTTAAGGTTACAGATCCCATGGCACACAATAGTCGAATATCTCCTGTGTCAATAACACAACTTCTAATTAGATATTGTCTAACAATATCTTATAAGAGATAGAAAAGTTTAAACTATGTATTTTTCCCAAAATTAGATAAACATAAAAGGTTTTTGTAATTCATCTCAAGACAAGGGATTAGCTTCTTCAGCCCCTTTCCCACTTACCTTTGCCTACTACAGTTTCATTGGAGGCTTACCTAATGGTATCATGGAATGTGCCTGTAACTCTTAAAAGATTTATAGGCTTTTAGAAGCTCAATGAGATATCTGTTGAGTTTGTTTAGAGCTCCACAGGATATACAACTTTCTTTTTTTCCATACATACTGATGCGTGTGCAAAACTAGGCCCTTAGATACTAAGAGTCTGCCGAGATTATTTCCAATTATTAATGCCCGCTAGTAAGTTGAGAGAAAATGAAGTGTAAAAACAAAGTTACGAAAATTTTAATATTTTACATTTGATTAGCTCAACCAAAAAACACACAAAATGCAGTGACTTAAATGTAACCACATTACATTTGAGGTTCTTCTTGAATATGAAATTTAGGCCAAATGTTCTGCTGTCCCCATAAAATTACCCTAGATACAAAATTTCTAAAATATTCAGGGGTGTGGGAAAGTCAAAGTGTAGCTCCTACAAATGAATACTCCATTAAATTCAGGTGGTATAGTCAGAATTTAAGAGCAGAAACTCTGAAGCCAGAGTGGCTGGGGGTGAATATTGGCTCTACTATTTACCAGTTGTATACACATATCTTTTTTTAATAATAAATTTATTTTTTATTGGTGTTCAATTTGCCAACATACAGAATAACACCCAGTGCTCATCTCGTCAAGTGCCCCCCTCAGTGCCCGCCACCCAGTCACCCCCATCCCCCACCCTCCTCCCCTTCCACCACCCCTAGTTCATTTCCCAGAGTTAGGAGTCTTCGTGTTCTGTCTCCCTTTCTGATATTTCCTACCCATTTCTTCTCCTTTCCCTTCTATTCCCTTTCACTATTATTTATATTCCCCAATTGAATGAGAACATACACTGTTTGTCCTTCTCCGATTGACTTACTTCACTCAGCATAATACCCTCAAGGTCCATCCACATCGAAGCAAATGGTGGGTATTTGTCATTTCTAATGACTGAGTAATATTCCATTGTATACATAAACCACATCTTCTTTATCCATTCATCTGTCAATGGACACCGAGGCTCCTTCTACAGTTTGGCTATTGTGGACATTGCTGCTAGAAACATCGGGGTGCAGGTGTCCTGGCGTTTCATTGCATCTGTATCTTTGGGGTAAATCCCCAACAGTGCAATTGCTGGGTCGTAGGGCAGGTCTATTTTTAACTCTTTGAGGAACCTCCACACAGTTTTCCAGAGTGGCTGCACCAGTTCACATTCCCACCAACAGTGTAAGAGGGTTCCCTTTTCTCTGCATCCTCTCCAACATTTGTGGTTTCCTGCCTTGTTAATTTTCCCCATCCTCACTGGTGTGAGGTGGTATCTCATTGTGGTTTTGATTTGTATTTCCCTGATGGCCAGTGCTGCAGAGCATTTTCTCATGTGCATGTTGGCCATGTCTATGTCTTCCTCTGTGAGATTTCTGTTCATGTCTTTTGCCCATTTCGTGATTGGATTGTTTGTTTCTTTGGTGTTGAGTTTAATAAGTTCTTTATAGATCTTGGATACTAGCCCTTTATCTGATACGTCATTTGCAAATATCTTCTCCCATTCTGTAGGTTGTCTTTTAGTTTTGTTGACTGTATTCTTTGCTGTGCAAAAGCTTCTTACCTTGATGAAATCCCAATAGTTCATTTTTGCTTTTGTTTCTTTTGCCTTCGTGGATGTATCTTGCAAGAAGTTACTGTGGCCGAGTTCAAAAAGGGTGTTGCCTGTGTTCTCCTCTAGGATTTTGATGGAATATTGTCTCACATTTAGATCTTTCATCCATTTTGAGTTTATCTCTGTGTATGGTGCAAGAGAGTGGTCTAGTTTCATTCTTCTGTATGTGAATGTCCAATTTTCCCAGCACCATTTATTGAAGAGACTGTCTTTCTTCCAGTGGATAGTCTTTCCTCCTTTGTCAAATATTAGTTGACCATAAAGTTGAGGGTCCACTTCTGGTTTATCTATTCTGTTCCATTGATCTATGTGTATGTTTTTGTGCCAGTACCACACTGTCTTGATGCCCACAGCTTTGTAGTACAACCTGAAATCTGGCATGCCCCAGATTTGATGCCCCAGCTATGGTTTTCTTTTTTAAAATTCCCCTGGCTATTCGGGGTCTTTTCTGATTCCACACAAATCTTAAAATAATTTGTTCTAACTCTCTGAAGAAAGTCCATGGTATTTTGATAGGGATTGCATTAAACGTGTAAATTGCCCTGGGTAACATTGACATTTTCACAGTATTAATTCTGCCAATCCATGAGCATGGAATATTTTTCCATCTCTTTGTGTCTTCCTCAATTTATTTCAGAAGTGTTCTATAGTTTTTAGGGTATAGATCCTTCACCTCTTTAGTTAGGTTTATTCCTAGGTATCTTATGCTTTTGGGTGCAATTGTCAATGGGATTAACTCCTTAATTTCTCTTTCTTCAGTCTCATTGTTAGTGTATAGAAATGCCACTGACTTCTGAGCATTGATTTTGTATCCTGCCATGCTACCAAATTGCTGTATGAGTTCTAGCAATCTTGGGATGGAGGCTTTTGGGTTTTCTATGTACAGTATCATGTCATCGGCGAAGAGGGAGAGTTTGACTTCTTCTTTGCCAATTTGAATGCCTTTAATGTCTTTTTGTTGTCTGATTGCTGAGGCTAGGACTTCCAGTACTATGTTGAATAGCAGTGGTGAGAGTGGACATCCCTGTCTGGTTCCTGATCTTAGGGGAAAGGCTCCCAGTGCTTCCCCATTGAGAATGATATTTGCTGTGGGTTTTTCATAGATGGCTTTTAAGATGTTGAGGAATGTTCCCTCTATCCCTACACTCTTCTCTTTGTGTTTCCTACCACTGCAGTGTGTCTTTCTCACAGATGGAGAGTCATGGGTGAGGTATGTGTTGCAGTAGTCACAACAAAACTTAGGCGTGTTGCTCTGCAGGCCGTTGGCCACTCCGTCCCATGCCGCCTGTATACACATATCTTGTTTCCTCTTTTATACAGCATGAATAATAACATTACTTACTTTATGAGCTCATCATAAGGACTAAATGATTTAACATTTACAAAGTGCTTAAGAGAATTCCTTAGCACATATATGTATGTATTTTTGTTAAATAAATAAAACAAAAAGTTAGCATTGTATATTGTTCGCTTCTATAACAAACAGTCACAAAATGTCAGTGGTTCAGATTAATGGAATTGTGTTTATTACAATCCCATGTGAGTTTGGAGACTCTACTGAAAAACCCTTCTCAAATTACTTAAATAGGGACCCAGGCTACTTCATTCCTATGGTTCTCTCATGTGCCTCCTGATGTGCCTCCCAGGTATCCTCTGCATTCAGCTGATCGGTAGGTACACAAAAAGAGAGTGTGGAGGCTTACTTAGGGTGTTTTATGAGAGGTATACAATTTCCACCCACATCAGACCTTAATGGCATGGCTTTGACCAAGTGGAAGAAGTTTGGGAATTGCAAGTGCATATATACAGGACAACAAAACAGGGCTGATTTGCATCTGATGAACCAGGAACATAAATGATAAATGTCACATTAAGAATTTTATCTGTTCCAAAAGAGTCTGAAAAAACACAGTGCAATGGTACTCAAAATTTACAAAGAATTTCAAATAAATCTGCCTTTCACTTTCTTTTTTATTCCAATAAAGATGTAGGAGTCAGTCTTTTAAAGATGGGTAATAAAATTGGCAATTATGTATCTTTATTTATTTATTTATATATTTTTAAAGTATGTATCTTTTAAATCAATCAGAAACTACTGTTAGTTTGACCAGGTAAATGCAATAGTTTGAGGGTATTTTTGAGGTCTGTTTTTCCTTTGGACAGATCTATTTCCTTCCTTTACCCTTCTTTTCTTGTTTTATGACCCTAAAAACCAATTTTCTGTAAGGCTCATTTTACCTCGAAATATTTCTCAGACACATCCACTTTCCCCCACCTCTTTGGCATAACTTGAGATCAAATCACTATTTTTCTTGCCTGGCCTATCACACTGACTTCTGAATGGATCTCCCTGTATCTACTGTGGCTTACTTCCAATGTATTTACTGCAGCTATTTGGTTTTATCTCCTAAATCTTTTTAGAATTAGCCCCCCCCGCTTTTTTTTTTAAAAAGTCTGCCCCACAAGATTCTAATCTAACTGGACCCGCATTTTCTTTTGGTGTTATTCTCCTACCTGGTCTCTCTACCACACAAATTATCCTTCATTTCTGGGACATACTGTAATGCTTGCTACCCCGGGACTCCAGAAGATGCTATTCCTTATGTTCCAAAGTTTCTTTCTCCAAGCATTGGTTAGTTAATTCCTACTTATGGAGCAAACCTCTGAGATATCTCTTCTTCAAAGAAGCAATGACCACCTAGACTATTTAACTATCTACTTTTACTTGGCACTCTTACTTCTCACTCACAAAGTAATTTTAAAATTACTTTTAAAAATTATTTTAAGTAAATAATTACTGATGCAATTATATATATAATATCTGTGTCTTTACTAAAATGCGATCTATAAGATGGTGTTGTTCAGAACACTATCTCTAGCACCTGGCAGTTGATATCATAAAGAATAGACAGTTAATAATTGTGACTTATTTTAATTCCATTGCCTATGGCTTCTACCTATGTCTCTACTTCTCTCTCTCTCTCTGTGTCTCTCATGAATAAATAAATAAAAAATCTTAAAAAAATTAATTCTGTGTCACCAAATAATTTCATTCATTTGCCAGTTTATATTTGATGTCTCACAATATACTAAAGGATTATGCTACATATTATGGATTCAAATTTGAGAAATACTCTGGTCTTTGAGTTGCTGGTGATGCAGTGGTGGGGGCAATAAAAAAATGAGGGTAATAAAATGTGATAAGCAATATTGGGTACAAAGTTCATAAGGAAGCAGATGAATATATATATATATAAATATATATATATATATACATATGATTTTAATGAGGGGATTTTCAGGAAGAGTAATATTTGGTATTTTTTCCTTTGCTTATTACTGAAGGTCTTAATATCTACTAAATTAGGCAGCATGTGTGCACACACAAAGTCCTGTGAACTTAAATTCTAAAGCCATTACTGATTAGTGAAAGCCCTATCCTTTCTCTGAGAAAAAAAAAAAAAAAAAGATTTGTATCTTTGATGGAGACATTACTGATTGTAAGGAAGAGAGACAAATTCAAACTGAGTGGAAAAAAAGCTCTCTACGAGTTCGTTGTAGGGATACAAAGAAGTACCATGGAATCCAGAGCAATGGCTGGAGGCAGCTAATTGATGATAAATTTTTTGAATCTTGTTTTATTCACACATTTGAGATAAGTGCCACACAAATATCTCAAATTAACCATTTCAAAAAAGGTGGCAACCCAAAAAATTCTCAAGAAAGACTATTCTAAACTACAATTTATCCTATTTGTCTTCCCAAACTGTTCTGCCTTCTTGTTCTTATATTGAAATCTCTTCATTGGAAATCCCTTGTCCATTGCTTTTCTTCACTTTTTGATGTTGCAAATTTATCATTACTGACTCCTCATTGTGAATTTCATATCTTAATGATCTCACATCCCAATTTTTTTCCTAAGATTTACTTATTCATGAGAGACACAGAGAGAGAGAGGCAGAGACACAGGCAGAGGGACAGTAGCAGGCTCCATGCAGGGAGCCCAACGTGGGACTCAATTCTGGGTCTCCAGGACCACACCCTGGACAGAAAGCAGTGCTAAACTGCTGAGCCACTCGGGCTGCCCTAACATTTCATTTAGTAATTCCATTATTTTTATTAGTTTTGTTATTCCATTAATTCTTTAGTTTTCTCTTTTATTTATTCTTTACGTAGTACCTCCCATGTACCAGGTATTGACTTGCTAGAAATATAACAGAGAACAATATTGTTAAGCGCGACCCAGATAACTCTCCAGATGCCAGAAGTATTCAATGTAGACTTTAATTAAAAATTTAAAGAGAGAAATTAGAATTAGCAATCATTTAAAGTGAACAAAAAAAAGCATGATATATAGAAACCAAACATTTGAAAGAGAAGAACTTACCCTCAAGTAACACAGTCATTAGAGGAAAAAAGGAAATCACTAAAGTAAATATAATAAATATCTATGGAATTATTTGGGGGGATTAATAGAGCCCATTAAAAAATATGAGACTCGTTCCACTTTCTCATTAAAGGAAATCAGGGAAGCTGAAAATTCTTTAGCCATAAAATCATAAGAAATTTTCCCTAAAATATTAAAAACATGCTGATACCCTATAGTTGATCTGTCAGTAAGGAAAATTCATAGGTTTTCTCCAAAAAGAGGAAAAACTAAAAATCCTAGTGATTAAGCACATGCTGAAGCTTCAATGGTGGTGGTAGTGGTGGAAGTAGTGATTGGTGGGAATGTTGGGGGAGGTTGCTAATCTTTTTATCTGCTAATTTTATCTTTAACTCTTTATTTTGACATCAGTTCAGAAGCACAGAAAATTTGCAAGGATAGTACACAGAATTCCCAAATATACTTCTTTAAGATTCCCAAAATTTTGAAATTTACTTATGTATGCTTTTTTATTTCTTCAATCTCTCTTTCTCTGCACCCATTTTATCATTTGAGGATTATTTATTGAAATCAAATGAAAATACAATGAACCAATTGTTAAACTAATTTTTAAAAGCTAGGATAATACAACCAAAAGGAGATGAAAAAGAAATTAGGAAATTCTCTAAATTTGGACATGCAGATAATGTGTATACAATCCTCAATACTTTATCTCAAATTCTCCACTGAAGAGGCTTCATTTATATCTGTTTTTAATGAAGAAACTGTCATTTTGGAACTGAGTAACCAAACTTTCAAAGCCTGGATATTTGATATAGAGAGCATTACTCCATTTCAGAATTGGCAGAAACAATTTCATGATATATTACAGTTTTATGTATCTGAGTGATTGTTAACCAACATTAGTTGTTTTAGTTTGTTCATGCTTCCACAGCCACTTCTAACATCTTTGGGGTATAATAAGAGTAAAATGCATTCACTTACACGCTAGAAAGAAAAATGCTTTCTATTTAATTATTAACTTAGGAAAAATGATTGAATACACAAGAAATCCCTGCTCAAATTTTACACTTGATTTCATTATCAGCAATACTTCCGCTAGTTTTAGATCATTTTTCAGCTTATAAACATCTCTTGGAACCTATCCTGTGGGACAATGTTCTCTAAAATTGTTCTCTACGATTAGTTACTTTTCATATAGAATTCATGTTGACAAAATTCCCTTTAAAAAGTGTCTCTGTGAACATAAAGATGAGTTTAGCAAGAACAACTATTTGCTTATCTTCACTCCTCTTCTGCATATGAATACACTTCCCATTTTCTTCTATTGTTGATACACAACTGAAAATTTAAGTTTTACAATTCACTGGATACTCACTAAGTTATCTAAAGGACTCTAGATACCCTTTGAAAATTAGTTTAAGTCTTACTGACTCACTGGGTACTTACTAAGTTATCTAAAGGATTCTAGAAACCATTTTCACTGCTTTATATTCATAATTTATTTGAGTCCTACTTTGTGATTAATCTAAAAATAATTGAAAATATGTTCCTAATACTGTTATTGTACTTAAAAGAGACACAAAACAATAAAATAGTTCAGAATTATAGTTCAAAGAGCAACATTTCCATGTTTGGTATGTGTGAGCTGGTCTCTGCTGGTAATGCTAATAAAAAATGTGCAGTTAATTATTCAGATGGTTGCCAAACCTGAGTTTTATTATGCAAGTAGATCTCAATAAAACTTCCATTCATAAGAAAAACATTCAAATATATTCATTCACTTCATTTTACACAGAAATACACGACCTGAATTTCAACGTGATGCTATTATTGCAATTAGGCCTATATACTATATAAGGTATATTATCTGCTTTTTGCTGGTGGGTGGGGGAGCTAAATTCTATCTGAAGGGCAGACACCAATTATTTTTTGGCTACATAAGGCTTAACAGATGTAGAAATCCTTCAATGAAACAGAATACTTTAGCTTAAAGGGAATATTTCTAAATGCAGTATCAGAAGATAACTTACCTCAGTTCCAGCTCTGTGCTGGGAGAACTTCTACCCACAGCACAAAGGCAACATAGTTGCCCTAATCATACATACTGGACTTCCCATGTGAAGAAAGCAAAGCCCCAGGCCTTCTGTGAACTCAGCTAAAACTTTAATTTGAACAGAATGGAGTTAACTCATCTTCTGATTTAAAACAAAACAAAAGAAAACAAAAAACAAACACAAAAACCTACTCTGATCTAAATTTGTGAGATGAGCTGAGGAACGAGAGAAGAATCACTGGGAAGCAAAAGTGCTAGAAAAGGATTCCTGTGTCAGAGGGCCAAAGGGATTCAGCTTTTATTCCTGACTTTCCTCTTCTGGAACAGCAACCTCTACTATCTTTTTTTTTTTTTTCTTGAGTTCTAGGAGATCCTGCTGGCCAAGAAAATAATATTTTTTCTCTATTTTTCATTTATTCTGAAAAATGAATGAGTCTGTTTATTAAAACCAAGATAGTAGCTTTGATAGGCTGAGATTAAAGTTAGAACAGACTTGTGGTAAAGTTCATGGACTCGTTGAAAACAAGATCTTTTTTATTAGGTAAATTGAGTCAAATTGCCCATTACATATGTCCAAATAATGCTAAAATAAGAAACGTTAAGGTAAAACACTCAGGAACCAATGTATAGGCAAAGTGATTGCAGGAGTGATTTGCAAATGTTATTAATTATTATTATTATTATTATTATTATTATTATTTTTTTTTTTGGTGGATGTGTTCCATCTCAAAGAACACTGGAAACATTTGGTAAATATTAACTGTTTTCAGTAACATGTTGATGTTGCTGATAATGACATATTTTCTGTATTGGGTTAATTTATCAGGGCAGGATACTAATGAGGTTATAGTCATAGATCTTACAGTTAGTTCAGTTCCATTTAGTGACCAGACTTGGACTTCTCACCTTAGTAAGTCACCACTGCTGTGTGTCATTAACTTCAGTAGAGACTAAATTAAAGTGTGAGATTGCATCTGCAAAATGATGATGACTTTAGAAAAATAACTCAAACCTTGTGCTTTATTTATTATGGGTTACTAGTTTCATCTCTGTGTTTAAAAATTAGGCTAGTTTCTATCTTTCATGATTGAGAGATAGAAAATCTCTATCTCTTTTTTGAAGAGATCAAAAAAATTCAGCCCTTTCTTAATTTTGTTTTTTTCCTATCCCTGTGCATATTTGTATAGAAGACTTACTTTAAGGGATCCCTGGGTGGCACAGCGGTTTGGCGCCTGCCTTTGGCCCAGGGCGCGATCCTGGAGACCCGGGATCGAATCCCACGTCGGGCTCCTGATGCATGGAGCCTGCTTCTCCCTCTGCCTCTCTTTCTCTCTCTCTCTCTCTCTCTCTCTCTCTGTGTGTGTGTGTGTGTGTGACTATCATTAAAAAAAAAAAAAGACTTACTTTAAAAATATCTTAAAACATAAATTGATTCTTGCTTAAAATTTGGAAGACTAATTTCTATTCCCCAACAATTATTACATCAGCCACTCGAATGCTTTTGTTTGTCTAATATAGTTTTTCCACTTAATTGCACTAAGAAGAGACACCAACTAACAGTTAAAGCTGCGAATGCAATTAGAATAATTATCTTAATGTTATAAACTTATAGTAGATCCAGTGGGAATTATTAATGGCAGCAGTCAAATATTATATAATTCAAAATAATTTTTTTAACTCCACTGATTTGTGTTAACTTTGTATATTAAAGTGAATGAAAATGAGACAGAACATGAGAGACTCCTAACTCTGGGAAACGAACAAGGGATGGTAGAAAGGGAGGTGGGCGGAGGGGTGGGAGTGACTGGGTCACAGGCACTGAGGGGGGCACTTGATGGGATGAGCACTGGGTATTACGCTATATGTTGGCAAATTGAACTTCAATAAAAAAACACATAAATAAAAAAATAAAACCAAAAAAATAAAGTGAACGAAAACAACAGAAAAGAATAGAAATCACAGTGACGTATAGAGTCAGAACTTAATAAACAAAAAAATTCCTGGTTGTATGGAGAAAACTGGAAGCTCTGTATTCTTGAAAAATAAAAATTTAATGAACTGCTAATCTCATGACAATTTCTGAATTTCTCATATAACAGCTGTAGGTAGCTCACCAGGGCTTTACCTAAAGCTGGTCTCAGAGTATATCAGATTATAACTTTCACTTATTCAATTTGAATATATGGTAAATAGGTGAGATTCTTGAGTGTTTACCTGATGATAATTAAGTGATTTACTTTTCCTTTCCTATTTCTTGAGTTTAAAGAGGAACCCAAATTCTATCACTGTTTTAGTCTATGCTTTTTAATTTTTTTAAAGGTAGATTTATTTATTTATTTATTTATTTATTTATTTATTTATTTATTATTTATTATTTATTTATTTATTTAAGAGAGCCCAAAAGACCATGTGTGCACACGTGGTAGGGGGTTATGGTGTGCAGAGGGAGACTCAGAGAAAGAATCTCAAGTAGACTCCCGCTGAGCAAAAAGCCTGACATGGGGCTCTATCTCAGGATCTTGAGATCATCACCTGAGCTGAAATCAAGAGTTTGACCTTAACTGACTCAGCCACTAGGTATCCCAGTCTATGCTTTTTTTAAATGTAAAAAAGTGGTTCAGGTTAATGTGGGCATCACATTAAATCAGCTATGCTTACATAATCAATTTCCTGCATCTAAGTGTCTGTTTCAGACCCAGCACTCATTAAACACCTTATTACTGGACCTGAATGATGAGCTTTAGGGAACATCAAAATTAACATAATTCTTCCCAATCTTGCTCTGCAAATGACTGCAACTTCAATTCTGAGATTCATTTTATGAAAGGATTTTGCACCTCAGAGAATGTTTCCCTTACTTTAAACTATGCTGTTTTAAGAAGCATGTATAAGTATATACACAATATAGTTTATGTTTGTTTGATTTTACTATAATACAGTAATAATATAATAATACTGTTTCTTAATCATATATAATGCAAATCCCCAGATTATTATATAAATATTTTTTAAAACTATAACATTGGTACACAAAATGTATGTATATACATTATTTGATGTCAATTGGATTACCTTATACATGCTGTATGATTTTTTCCTTAATTGGCACAGGGTTGCCAGATTTATTTATTTATTTTAAGATTTTATTTGTTTATTTGAGAGAGACAGAGAGAGAGAGAGAGAGCATGAGCTTGATTCCAAGACCCTGCGATCATTACCTGAGCCGAAGGCAGATGCTTAACTGATTGAGCCACCCAAGTGCCCTTAGGTTGTCAGATTTAGCATAAACAATTTAAAAAATAAATACAGGTTGCTCAGTTAAATTTAAATTTCAGAAAAATAAAAATATATTTTTCGTATATGTATGTTCCAAATATTGCATGGGGCATACTTATACTAAAATTATTATTCTTTTTTTAAATTTTTTATAATAAATTTATTTTTTATTGGTGTTCAATTTGCCAACATACAGAATAACACCCAGTGCTCATCCCATCAAGTGCCCCCCTCAGTGCCCATCACCCATTCACCCCCATCCCCCATCCTCCTCCCCTTCCACCACCCCTAGTTCGTTTCCCAGAGTTAGGAGTCTTCCATGTTCTGTCTCCCTTTCTGATATTTCCCACACACTTCTTCTCCCTTCCCTTATATTATTCTTAAAAAATAAAATAAAATAAAATAAATAAAATAAAATAAATAAAATAAAATAAAATAAAATAAAACAAAATAATTATTCTTTGTTTATCTGAAATTCCAATTTAACTGGGTGTCTTATATTTTATGTGCAACCCAGGTAAGCAGAGGTTTTTATTTTCTTTTTTTTCTTTTTGTCTAACTCTAGCTTCCTTGCCCCGCCCCTTGATTTATCCCTCCACTGTCCTATACAAGGCAGTCTATCTTAAAATATCAAGGGTAAAGCCTTTGAGACTTTTGTTTAAACCTATATGCTTTTAAAACAACAATAATAATAAGCAACTGAGTACTTTTGGTAAACAAGGTACATGTTATTTATGTATTCAGATTAATTCTCAGAAAAACAAACAATATGCTATAAGTACCAACATGAGCCTCATTTTACAGATTTGGAAAATGAGGCTACAGAGGTTAAGCAACATGACTGAAGTGATGCAGCTAATAAATCACATACCAAAACTTGGATTTAGACTCTGGGATACTGACTCCTGCATCCACATTTTAACTACTCATTGTTTTTTATACATACCTTTATATAACTGTATTTTACAAATATTAAACCTAGAGGTCATTTAGAAAATGCTAATTGATTGAAAACTCTGACTACTGATATTCAAAGAGTTTAGATTATTCAATTTTCATATGCCAGCTCTGGCATTCTTGTTAAAATGGTATTTTAACATATAGTAAATTAACATTATAATAAAGTTTATTTCAAAGCTTTGTGTAGTATAAATTGTGACTTTGTAAAACCTTTCGATTTCTTCAAACCTTACTTCTCTTTTTTTTTTTTTTTCAAACCTTACTTCTCTTATGAATTTTCTCTCTACATTTTTCTTTCATATACATATAAAGGGGTATAGATATTACATATTTTACATATTTGTTATAAAAATATGGATATAAATGTAGAAAATATCTATTAAGATTTTTACCAAGCATGTATGCTTACTCTGAAGTTTTTTTTTCCTTGTTTCTTTTTTTTTTCTTTTAAACTTGTATGCCAGTGTAGGTTTTCTAAAACAAGAACTGTGCAACTTACATGTCAAGCCAGTTTGAAACACATTTAACTGTGGTTATCTGAGTCCCAAACTGCCACAAACCAACCTTAGTGAGGCAGGCTTGAAAGCAGAGAACATCTTACAGCTTTTCTTTGATATCTGAACTATAACATTTTTTTCAAAACACTCGGCTAATAAATTCAGCAGTGTTTGGACAGAAAAAAAAACCAAGGTGTTTCTAAATTAATTGCCACCTACCAAAATTTAAGATAAAAAATTGAACAAATCCATTCACCATTAGCATTTTTAAGTCCCAGTTTTCCATACTAATACATTTGTGATGTAATTGTACATATTAATAATACAGATGTGAATGCCATGTATTCTTTTTGCAAGAATAGGCAGTGATAATACTTAATATCATTGAATAGGTCAGGTCAAAACTATACAAAGCTATTTTGACAGAAATAAGATTATTTGACTACTAGAAAAAAATATCAATATATATTTTAATAAATTTTTTAAATGTCTAGTAATCTATAGACAAAGATTTTCAAGTCCTGGGATCCCTGCGTGGCTCAGTGGTTTAGCGCCTGCCTTTGTCCCAGAGCATGATCCTGGAGTCCCGGGATCGAGTCCCATGTCAGGCTCAGTGCATGGAGCCTGCTTCTCCCTCTGTCTGTGTCTCTGCCTCTCTCTGTGTGTGTGTGTCTCTCATGAATGAATAAATAAAATCTTTAAAAAAAAAAAAAGATTTTCAAGTCCTAATGAATCTGTTGATATAAAAATTTATTATAATGACACACTTCAGATAGAAGTATGGAGATATTACCACTAATAAACTAAAAATAATAAAATTAATTGTAATAAATTTAATTATTATGTTAACAGTGTGTACTGAAAAATTCCTATAGGTCAAGGATCTTTTAAGGGTGATAAATACACTCAATTATTTATTTAACCATTACATGGTCATATTGGGATGGATATTGTCCTAGTCTGTTCAGTCGGCTATAATAACACACCACAGACTGGGTGGCTTACAAAGAGCAGATATTTATTGCTCACAGTTCTTCCAGCTGGAAGTCTGAACTCAGGGTGCCAGAGTGGTCAGGAAAAGACCTGCTTCCACATCACAGACTTCTAGCTGAGTCCTCACATGGTGGAAAGGGATAGGGATCTCTCTGGATCCTCTTTTATATGAGTACTTACTGATCCATGAGAGCTCCACCATCATGCTTTAAGCACCTCCCAAAGGTTCTACCTACTAATACTCTCAACTTTGGTGCTTAGGATTTTAACATATGGATTTTGAGGGGACACAGTCAGATCATAGCAGGTACTATTTTTATCCATTTTTGAGTGAGTAAGTTAGGGCATAGCAAAATTAAACAAGAGGCACAGCATTACCCAGCGCCTATGTGTTGTTTAAACACTAGCAGGTTTAATACAAAATCTGGCTTCTTAAAAGAGATCTGTGAAAGTTCCTCACATGTTGAGGCATAAAGATGTAGATTCAGAGATCAATGTCCTTTAAGTAGAAGAGTGCATTAGTTAAATTTTTATTTAAAATTATTATTAATAAATACACACTTGGTATAAAAATCAATATAATAGTTGGTAAAAACAGAAGTCCTTCTGTCCATCCTTTGACTCTAATATTACAAATAGCACAATTCCACATAAAATCTAATTATTTTAAAAATGCAGAGAAAAAAACGTGATTTTTAAAGTATTTTTTGCATAATTTTTCAGATAAACTGTGGTTTTCTTAGTTATGCTCTAGTTTTAATTTTGTGATGACCTTATTCTATCTATAGCTTTCATACTTTACATCTGTACATTACTCTGTCCAAAGCAAGTATGTTCATTGTTTACTATTCTCAGCCACTATACAAAAGTAGTGTCTTTAACGTCTCCCTGATCCATCAACATACTTTGCAAGGTCACCTCAGAAACAATTACTGTGCCCATTAGGATTTCAGCTTTAGGATTGATTAATCAGCCAATGCAGTAATGTGCCCACCACTGACCCAATCATAATGGCAAGGGATTTGTATCAATGCCACTGGTAACTGGGGGAGAGGTCAGCCCCACTAAAACTTCTGACTTCTTCAAAATGGAGAACATTTCATAGGATATAAATAAATAAATCTGTTTAATTCTCACACTGAGGGGAGATTGAGTTTAATTTTCTTTTTCCTTTGTAGGAGACCACTGCAGACACTTTTATAGGTTATTTTATTTATTCACAAAAATTTCCTTATATTCACTGGACATCACTAAATCTCCATTTTTTAAAAAAATCTGACATTCATAGATGTGACATTTTAATGATAGAATTAGGTATTTGTACATTTCAGGAAATCTTGATTATAAATGTGAGCGCTTTTTCTTGTTCCAATTGTTTTACTTCTTGTTAAAGAGATAAAATATACGTGTATACGCACAACTTACCTGTATATGCACATACAGGTATTTAGATATGATCTTCTAATGGCTGTTCACTCTTCATCCTTTTTCATGTCACTGGTGACCTTTTAAAGTTTTGGAGTGATTATGTACTTTCCAAAATAATATCAACCCATGAGTTATTCAATTTATTATAGTCTAGAGTAATATTATGATAAATCAAACTCCACAATTCCACAATCATCTATCTATAGTCATTGTAAAAAGATGCATTCATAAATCTATATAGTTTATTTTCATGTAGATGCCCATATTTTCACATGCACTTAAGATATGAAACACATACACAGGAACTCATATGCATGCCAATTGATTGAACTTTGACAATTTAAAATTATTCTTTAATTTTAAAGAGTTTCCTGTTTTAAATATTTTATTATTCTGACAAATGATGTTTTCTTGAACAAGTAGTTACAAATTTAGAAAGAAAAGAATCACTTCAAATAAAAGTTTGAGAGATTTATAAACAAGAATTTCAACAATCAGCCCGCCAAATTGTCTAGTTAAACATTGATTTATGAGAAAGATGTTCCTCAGATGAATAAAGGGAAAGAAGAATTCAACTAATACGATCCATAAAACTCAGTGTGGAGTCTATTAGGGCTTGAAGACTTTTTACTTGTTTGGAAAATGAAGCAGATGTTTCACTGAACAGGAGACAATAAAGAGAACACTAAAAATATGCGGCAGCACA
This sequence comes from Canis lupus dingo, assembly GCF_003254725.2. Lineage (NCBI taxonomy): Eukaryota > Metazoa > Chordata > Mammalia > Carnivora > Canidae > Canis > Canis lupus. The sequence continues at coordinate 22,972,641 of NC_064245.1, read as the reverse complement.
GCCACATCTGTGTCAATTTTTCTGACCTGGTATTTTTGAGAAAAGTAAGTCAGTTTTTATTTTCCACTTGTTTTAGTTATGTTCACTGTAATTGTGACACTGAATTCAAATTCATAATTCATAAACATGGGGTTGAGGTGCCAATCTGAAATAGAAGGGATAACTCAGGTTTTATACCTTAATTGATTAGACAAATATACCAGACAGACCAAAATATTGGGAAGGTGCCAATTTTCTTGTTACTAAACATAATATAATCAATCAAGCCATGTATTTCTGGAAAGCAATAAAGTAATTTTCTTCCTAAAAGAGGGCCTCAAACTTGAATTGTTCACATTACTACGCTTTAGCTTTCTGGATGTAATCTATGATTTGAAATTTTCCCTGAAAATGGAATCATTCTTGTCATGTAAGTGTACCTAACCCCTTTTAAAATTTCTTGTAAAATGTTTTTTGTTAAGCTCAAAACAAAGAAAGGCAAGGTTGTTGCTTTTATATAAACTCACTACCATAATAATAACTACCATAAGTTTATGTTTACACACTTCTATGTTGTGTGCAAAGCACATTCCTGAGATATTTAAATAAGTATGTGCAGATATATATAGTATTTTCTCATTTACTTTAAAATTATTAGTATAAAAGGTTTTTAAAATATCTCTTGTAATTAAAATCATTTAGAATTATATAATAGTTTCAGTGTAATTTTTTTCACTTTGGTACATGATTTTGGAGATAAAAAAAATCAAATTATGAGAAACTAACCTAGAAGAACTTCTCTTCAAATAGCAGGAGGAAACCAAAAGATGTCATTAAAAATTTACTATATAGATAAATATTCATCGAGATATTTCATTTATGATTTAATTTGATTCAATTACTTTAAATTGAAATAAGCATATATTAAGGATTAAATTCCCTAATATGAATCAGTTGACTTAAAAAAGAAGAGCTGGAGAGATAGAAATAAATTCCTATAATCAGGTCTACAATTCCTTATCCAAATCCCAGGGGCCAAACATATTCTACAATTGGGATTATGTTTGAATTTTTTAAGGGTAACATTTTGCATGTATCTTGTATTATGTAACTCCCAGGGGGGGTTGGGATGGCATCTCACAATCAGCCATGTTAATACTTCAAATATATATATAATATGAATATTTAATCTAAATGAAAAAAAAAAACAATATTCTTATATTGAGATAGGTCTGGTTTTGTCACTATATGAAAAAAACCTTTTGGTGATCAGAATTCCCTGGATACAGGAATTGCAGGTAAGGGATTTTTGGATAAGTATTACAACATACACTAATTTCTCTATTCATGTTTTCCTCTGCCTTGTGCTCTGAACTATGTAAATGTTCCTGGGTGGCAGCCATTTGACCATAGCCATGAGTGTTTAACAGTGTTCGATGACGAATCATGGTGGTATTTGGGCTATTCCAAGCTTTTAATTATTATTAAAACATGAGAAATTTCATTAAGCAGTTCTGAGAATATGAAGAATAATATAAGGTGAAAGGAATATTCTTTACTATGCTAGGGACAGCGGAATCCAGTCATAATTTTATCAGATGTATTTACATTTATTTACATTCTACATCTCATAATTATAAATTTTCTTACCTGGAGTTCTTTTTCTATATTTTTAATTATTTCATTAAAGTTTTGGCATCATACCTCTTATCTTTATGATTATATGTTTTTGTGAGCATTATATAGTCTGGTCCCAAGTGTTTGTTAATCTTTCATTGAATAAAATTCTTTCCATATTTGTTACTTTTCTTCTCCCCACCTCCCCAACATTACATAAACAGTCTTATAATATTCTGGATATGAATAATTCTGGTTAGAAAATCATTTTTTTCTTCCCTGTCTGGCTTGTTCTCAGAAGAGTGAAATATCCAAAGCACTCTCATTTAGGCGAATGTGTCCTATAGGTTAGCCTATAGGTTAAGCTCAGTATTATCAACTTTGTGCAGCAAAATACATGATAGTTACTGACCCCACAATATACCTAAAGCAATATATTTTGATTACGGAATTTCAGAGGGTATAGAAGGTAAGAGGAGTCACCAATACAGTCTATCTGTGTACAGTTAGCCAGAAGGGTTGACCAGGACATTTCCAAGATGAGAAGAGGTTAAAGAATTATAGAGGACTGAGGTTTGAGCAAAACTCCTTGAGGAGATCATGGGCCTCAGAAGTTTCCATCCTTTTGCCCCTGGACAGATTCATAGAGCTTTAGGACCATTCAGTTCAGAAAGCTAAGAAAGCTTCCTCTGTACTAGCTTTCAGGCCAGAGAATCCTCCAAGCACACACCAAATTTGCAGCTTTCTCAATATCCTTGGATCCTGCAAGTCCCTGGATGGTCATCTCTCAGAGTCAAAATAAGCCAATGCTGAATATCACAGATATCACAAACTTGTGAGTGGTGGAGTGAGAACTTGAAGCCCAGTTCTCTGAGGCCAAGTATTCAGCTATCTTTCCATAATTTTATAGATATTTCAAAAGGTACCTTTTGGTAAGTGGAATCTTTTTTTTTTACTCAAAATATCCTTTCATGAAATGCAAAATTTTATCTGTTTAATTATAACAAATGTCTTAGATATGATTTTGCACTACTTCTGCCAGATACACTAGTAAACAAACAAACAAAGAAAATTAAATGGCTTGACTTCATTATGGACGTAAAGGCAACAACTGAGGAAGAATCTCTATGACCAGTTCCAGGAACTTTACTGAAGTTCTACTTCATCACACTCACATGTATTCATAAACTAAACATTAGCCTTAAAAGAATACCTTTCAACCAGATCAATTTTAAAATCCCAATACTAATTAGTACAAAATGGACTGTCAGTCTTGAGATCTCTATTTCCCTTGGAAAAAGATGGGTTTACTCTATACTGCCAAATGAGAGAAAGTGAATAAAGAGATGTAATTTAACTGTATCAATAAGGGGAAAGGGAATTGCATGAATCTCAAAAGAAGAGAGAATATGTTTGAAAATTGCTTGAATCATTTAAACTTTTTTATTGTTATTAATACTAAAGCATATCCTCCATTAGAAAAATAGTAGGTATAATTGAATTGCTATTGAACAACTTTCAGTGATTCCTTTTTGGGCTGAGACATCAGAATAATTTTATTATAATTTCATAAAATTTTATTTTCATTTGTTTTGTCTATCTGTCAAAAGAGATGACTGATGAAAAGAATGTGTATAATAGAATAATTTTTGCTATTGAAAAGTAGCTAGGCTTCTGTAGATAGAACTCTAGTTTCTATTTAAAATCTTATTATAAGAAGACTTGAAGCTTGTGATTCTTCTATTAGACAATAAGATAGTGAATTTATCAGAAGGTCAAATATTTTTAAACAGATAATTGTTAATGTTCCAGGTAAATTTTATGAGAATAAATTTCTTAAATTATGTTAAACCTCATAATAAGTGGAATTAAATTTGAAATAGGGAAAATTTTTAAAAAAGAATTATTGTTTCAAATTTAAAGATAGTTCCATAATATTAAGGAGAACTATTAAATAAACTGGGCATTTATTTGTATGTATTGTATCATTTAGATCCAATGGCAATTGTGTTGGATTGTGTTCAGAGAACTTCTCACAATTCCTTTTATTAAAAATGCAATTGCAGAAAGAGTTAAATCCCTTAGGAATTTGATATTCACATCTCAGAAAAATACAACACTAAGTGCAAGTTTATATTTGAAAATGAATGTTAACCCTTTGTGTCTAGTTTGAAGCTTCCTGTATTTGTCTAAAACTACATGCTAGAACTTTGTATCTCCTTTGATAAAAATGTGTATAACACAGTTTTGCGTATTCTTGTGCTGCACATGATCTGATTTTTTTAATTTAAAGATTTGAAAAAAAAACCCTGCAATTTGTTTAAATGATGTGCAGAATCCTACTATAAAATGTGAAAAGTATGCAATGTTTTGAATAAAACCAAAAAATGCAGAATTAAAAACATACAATTGCCTTGGGGTGCCTGGGTGGCTCAGTCGGTTAAGTATCTGCCTTCCGCTCAGGTCATGATCCCACGGTCCTGGGATGAAACCCCACATCTGGTTCTCTACTCAGCAGAGAGCTTGCTTCTTCCTCTTCTTCTCCTAATCCTCCTGCTTGTGTGTTTTTTCTCTCTCCTTGTCAAATAAATAAAATATTTTTTTAAAGTACAGTTGACTTAAAGATTTTTTTACAAAGCTTAAATCATCTGAAATTAATAACCTTTATGATTGATAGATCATTATTGTTTCCTAAAAGTCATATTTGGTAATATTATTACTATTTCAGGTTTAAATGTCAACTGAAGTACCCTCTTGATAGCACATTTGAGATCTGCATACTTTCTTTCCATCATCTCCATGGTTTGGGGACCTGTTAAGAGGTTGGACTTGCTTCCTTTTTGTTGATTTTCAGCTTCTATAGCTTTATGGTTGGATCACCTTACCATCCCCTTACCAAACAGTCTGCTCCTGTTTTGGGTCACACTGTCCTAGATGTGAAATATGACCTACTTTATTTATTTATATACCATCATCAAAATACTAAGCAAGCAAATGAAAAAACCAGCTTATGTAGCTGATTTTGTTACAGGCCTAGAAAAATAAATTATAGGTGTTTCCATAAGAACACCAAAGAATGCATTTTAAATATAGAAAAGTTTTTCATTGGCCACTATTCACAAGGTTTGAGGTACCACCATATTTGTTCTTTTATCTACAGTGTTCTTCACTCCCTTTTCCTTCTCTGTTTTTCTCCATCATCAGGTTTTGTTCTGTTTTTTTTGTGTGTTTGTTTTAATTAAAAGCTATTGATTATCTTTCTATCTGCTTCCAATTTGTCTTCTCAAAGTCTCATATGTACTTTAAAGAATTTTCCCAATATATTCTTGGAAGAAAATCCTTTCTAAATAGAACTATAATTCTATGGAATTAAATAATAATTGTTATGATTGGGATCCCTGGGTGGCGCAGCGGTTTGGCGCCTGCCTTTGGCCCAGGGCGCGATCCTGGAGACCCGGGATCGAATCCCACATCGGGCTCCCGGTGCATGGAGCCTGCTTCTCCCTCTGCCTGTGTCTCTGCCTCTCTCTCTCTCTCTCTGTGTGTGTGACTATCATAAAAAAAAAAAAAAAAAAAAAAAAAATTGTTATGATTATTATAATTACATTTTATAATAATATGAATAACAAAATCATTAATAATATAATCATTATTTTAAAAATCATTATTAATAGTATAATCATTCTTATAAATCATCATTAATAATAATATATTAATTATTAATGATATAATCATTATTTTTTCAATCAACTTCCCTTTTCTTCCAGTAAAGTTCTGTCGACTGTACAATAGCCATCTGTTTGCTCCACAAATATGATGTCGTCATGACAAAATACATTCACTATGTGGTTGGAACATTGTGCTGTTGAAAGATAGCCTCCTCAGTTTTTTTTCTTTTCTTTGTTTTGTTTTAAATATTTTGTTTATCTATGAGAGAGAGAGAGAGAGAGCAGAGCAGGAGATAGGAGCAGAGAGGGAAGCAGGCTCGACGCTGGGGTCATAACAGACCCCAAGGCAGATGCTTAACAAACTGAGACAACTTCGCTCCCCTCTCCTCAGTTTTTTAAGTATAGCTGATGCAGTATATCAAATAGTGGTGAGCAATGAAGATATTTTTTTTTTCATTGTGAAAAATGGGACAATGTAAATAAGAGCTAAAAGTTTTCTAACCTTCAGAGGAGATGCATGTTATATGTTTTCTATGTGGTGCTATGCTATGCAGTACATTTTGCTATACAATGTTATCTCTTTCTTCTAGATGTTTGCTTTCAGTTCTATGAAGGTGTCTCTAGGTGACTGCCCAGCTTAAGTTATCCTGAATTTGGAATAGATGCTGAGGTATATGGAAAAGGAAGAAGAGGTTTACAGTAGGATGTTATATTCTGCATCTTTCACCTCTAACTCATAGTCCTATACTCTCTCTACTTTGATGGTGAATTATATTCAGGTACAGAGATCTGGGAATGCTCTTCATCCTTCCTCATTGGATATTAACTCTTCACACTCAATCTCAACCCTAGTGCAGTCTTCTCTACAACTGGGTTCACCATGCCAGCCAAAATTTCTATGCATCAGAGAGAGTCTCCAGTAGGCCTCAGGTAATTGGGGAATAAATTGCCATTATTGCTGCAATACCTTCAGCATAAAGGATTGGAGTTGATGGAAAGTCAGGCTGAATCTGCAGTCAACGTATGCGGGGCTGGCTCCATACACAGATGTTGGTAACTGGATTATTACCCTGAGAGCTTTAGGCTCTGAGGCATGAGTTCCTGCTTTCTTTAACATTGGTGTTGTTAATTTTTCCCATTCTGTCCTCAGTCCCTCTAGATAAGCTTTAACATCTGTTTGAGCTTTGAGTCCTTCAACTTTAACCTCTGCAGGACCGAATTTTCAGAATTGTGAAGTCTGTTGGATCTGAGATACCATCTATAATATGTGCACCACTATCATATGTATCACTAATAGCAAAGGGGGCATGAATCTCTGCCAGTCTAACAGGGGCTCAATATTTTTATATCACAGCTTTTATTTTATTCTCACTGAAATAACTCTTATGTATCAGTCTGTGTAGGCACAAGACAGAAAATGTAAGAGAAATAATTGATTAAATGATTCTAAAACTTCTTTACATTCAGAGTCCAACTTTTTTGACATGGGATCATCAAAGTGCTTATTTTTTCTGACATAACTATCCTCTAATCATCAGCATTATTGATTCATCATTTCCTAAAAGAATGCTGTACTACATTTTCCAGGATTATTATCCAAGCAGCTGACACCATTCCATAATTATTGGTGTCTGGGGGAAGGCAATAACAACCACAGCATACCTGCTTCTTGATGACAATAATTATAAATTGTCGACATTTAGGTATGTGAAAATCTGGAAAAAAATCCAGAAAATGATGCAGTTGCATTTTATCTGGAAATTTCAGATTCTCAATCATCATAACTAAAGGGTGAGCATTTCTGCATTTAAACATCCAGGGCTCGGGCAGCCCAGCCCGGGGGGCCTCAGCAGTTTAGTGCCGCCTTTGGCCCAGGGCATGATCCTGGAGACCCACGATCCAGTCCCACGTCAGGCTCCCTGCATGGAGCCTGCTTCTCCCTCTGCCTGTGTCTCTGCCTCTCTCTCTCTCTCTCTCTCTTTCTCTCTGTGTGTCTCTCATGGATAAATAAATAAAATCTTTAATAATAATAATAATAATAATAATAATAATAATAATAATAAATCCAGGGCTCATCCCCATAAGCATTCCTGACCCTGCATTGGCACATTTCCAGTAGCCAATAAAAAAATTCCATGGGTCACTGAGTTCTTGGTAGCACAAGGATGCATTTTGTCTAGAAAATCTTGCTTCCTTATAACCATAGCAAAATTATGAGCATTTTTAATATCAGTCCTGAGTTTTACTCCAATAAACCCTCCTCATACAGGGCTTGGGAAATCTCCAGAAACTGCTGGTATAATTCATTATATCATGGGATGTGTGGTACCACAGCCCACTATAGTCCTATGCATTCTTGGAAACCCTCCCTGCTTTACCTCTACATACACATGCACTCACAATTATTTCAGCATTTTCCAGGTTGCATGGGAAGATAGGATAGCAGATTATAAGAGTTTATATTTTATTGGTGAGCCACATGCCTTTCCTGGTAGCAGACTAAGGTTAAATAATTGACAAGTACCCTAAGACAGAGGAAGAGAGTCTGTCAGCATGTCTGCAATAACTCTGATTCCTCAAGTCTATAGCCCCAGAAGTAAAACACAGCCTCTACTCTCATTGATTTCTTCAAAGCCACCTAGGGAAGCATTTGTGTATGTGTGTAGGCAACTTTACCAATATTTGAGAAGACAGAGGGAAAACATGAAAATGGAACAAAAAACTTGAATAGTCTTTATTCTTATCCTCAACAACATCTCTGTGGCGATCTGATCTGCAAGACCCTCCTTCCCTCTGCTGTTCACAAATTCTTTTCTTCTTTCTCCTCTGCTCTTTTTCACACTATTTCACACTCCTCTGCTCGCTTTTGCACCATAATCCCTACTATTTTCTTGTCTACAGAAGTTGAATGATCTCTTTTCTGTTTCCTCAGCTCATATATTTATTTATCTAAGGGCTCCAGGAGTTAAAAAAAAAAAAAAGGTTCAAATAGAAAGGAAGCTAGCCATATATGTATGCCATGGTCTATATAGTTCTCAAAGGCTTTGTGGAAGGGTTAGGCTTGAACTCTAATTTTAAGTACAGCAAAAAATGAGAAAAGACAGGAAGAAATTCTAGGCAAGAAGGCAGAAGAAGTAACAGAAGCATGAAGGAGAATCCTGCCTCACTTATTTGGGGAAATTAGCTCTCTATAATTAGTTTTAACCAGTCAGACACTTTAACATAAGCCCTTCTGCTTCACTCCAACACCCTTGCTTCTGCATCGGTGGTAAAGCAGATGCTCACTAAAATCAATTCATGGGTAAGCTGAATTAGGGAACACATTTTTATTTTCCTCTAATTTCCTAAGCCCCACCTTCAGAAGTTCACACTAACAGTTTCTGTGCTTGGTACTGTGAATACATAATAATTTAATTCATTTTAAATTTTCAGCTGACTTAGCAATCATCCAGATTAGTAAATGACTGCATTTAAAAAGATTTAATTTAGTTATGTGATCTAATATTTAAAGCAGTCATTCTGAGAAAACAAACAAATAAACATGTTTTTCAAGGAGGAACAAATAACAGTGCAAGAAAAAGGTTCAGAAAGGGAGGACCAAAGGAAGATACCAAAAATGTGGGCACTTGGAGATATTGAGTTTAGTATGAAGTTAAAGAGAATTTTACAGGATAGGGGAAAATAAAATTTGTTAGGTAAAATTTGTTCCAAAATAAAGGACCTGGAGAGTAGCAAAATAATATTCCTCATATTTTCTATTTTATTTAGGTCCCTCATAAAAAAGACAAACATTTGCATGCATCTGAATATCATCTTATTGCCATTGTTGATTATTAAGGGAAGAGGCGCAGTGAGGGTGGCAGTGTTTGGTTGGAGCTTCACTGTTGCTTATGCTCTACAAAGCCCATGAGTCTTGCAAAGGAAAGAAAGCATCTTCGCTGATGGAATTAAATCATGCATATTTCTTCAAAAGATTTCCAACTCTTCTTGGTTTTATTATCCAAGGCCCTCAGGGGAATTACATCCTAACGTGTTTTAACTTCAGGCTCTCTAAAAAATCCTTTTGTTTCACATGGTACTTGACACTTGGTTGGTGTATAATAAATATCTTTTGGATGTGTGAATGATTGAATATATTATTGAATGTACAACAAGCTTATCCTGAAGAAAGAGAAAAGTTTTACTCTCTCATTTAGCTCTGTGGAGTTCTTGGGATGGTAAAACTAGATTCCTTATATGATGTCTTGGTATACTACTTGCATCATAAATTAAATTAGCCATCTGAATTTTTTCATAAGTATTTTGAACAAATGAAAGTCTTTTGTTCTTTCTTACAGAATGTCAACCACAATCATGGCAGTATTAGATATAAATAATATTTGTATATTTACAATGCTTCATAGATTTCCAAGAGCCAAAAACTTACCTTTTGCTCTGGCCATGCAACTTTCTGGAGAAAATTTCTTTTTTTTTTTTTTTTTTTTTAATTTTTTTTTTTTTAATTTTTATTTATTTATGATAGTCACAGAGAGAGAGAGAGAGAGGCAGAGACACAGGCAGAGGGAGAAGCAGGCTCCATGCACCGGGAGCCTGATGTGGGATTCGATCCTGGGTCTCCAGGATCGCGCCCTGGGCCAAAGGCAGGCGCCAAACCGCTGCGCCACCCAGGGATCCCGAGAAAATTTCTTTGTAATAGGAGAAAGTTTGTAGAAGGTTCTGTGCAGTCCGCTGCACACCACTGTTACAAGAAATGCGGGCAAGTATTGGTATGCTAGTGTTCCTGCAGAGTACTGATCATTTCCAAGGAATTTAAAACAAAAACTTTCCACATAATGGAATTTCCCAACTGAATTTTCCTTCTGCTTAATCATAATTAGTCTACATACTCTATTGAAATTTAGTCTTATCTTTGGAAATTGCATGGTGTTCAGATAATACCATGTCTTTCATCTTGCATTTGATTTCATTCCCTTTGTCATCATAAATCATTTTCTCTATGGGTAGACCAGTCATACTATTTCTAGTTGTAATATAAAGAATCATTGCTGGGAAAGCCAGGACAAAATAAACCTGCAATCTGGTAAGAAAGACTATAAGGTATATACATAAATGTCAAATAACTCTTACAAATTCCAGCTTTTTGAGCAGTGTACATTACATGCACAGAAAACAGAATATAATATTTGGTAAAATTTAACTCCATTCATAAGTTAATTCACATGTGGAAAGTAAATTTCATTTCTTTAAATTTGTTCAGCTTATTTTTGTTTTCTCTGTACTACTGATTATTCACAAGTGAATAATTTCAAGATCAAGGTATAAGAACTTAAGTTAAAGCAATGATCTCAATTCCAAAATCTTATATGGACAAAAGAAGCAGTTTTACTCTTAAACTGGTCTTTAGGGGATACATTCCTGTTAACTCCAAGGCTCGAACAATATATGATATACAAGTTTATGCCATCATGACTGACTGATGATTTCCTATTTAAATGGTTACTCATATGTCCTATCAGGTCATGATTGTTCATGTAGTGATATCAACTAGGCAAATCTTCACTGCACTGAGGAGATCAGCTACTCAACTCTATTTAATGTCATTCTTCCTTAACACTTACAGTAATTGCCTAGGGATGCTTAGACTTGCTTCTAACCAGGCCTGGTTATTCTGTGATGGCATCAAGACCCACAAACCTCTTCACATATTACAAAATATTTGTGTTCCTGAGTTATAATTTACTATAATTTATCTTGCCTATTACATATTGTGAAATATTTGGAGTTATGTTACATTTTTTACATTATAAATTAAGTCAGATGACTGTTAGACTGAATACCAATCATCTACAATGGAAGTCTTTGGAAAGATCACTTTACCAGCACTTACTGTTTAACCTGATTCAAATATTCTCCATTTTTTCCATATATCTCAATCGTATATTGCTTTCATTAATGAATTCGTGAAAAGAAACTCTGACCAAATAATGTTAATAGCAACCTCATATCAACTCACTTCTCCTAAAGAATAACTCCTTTTGCTCTGCTTTATTTCTGCCATACAGATACACAAACATGTAGAATTTATTTCCCTTTTATCTTACTAACCACAGCATATAAGCCCCATGATGTCTAGATCTTTTTAAAAATATTTTATTTATTTATTCATGAGAGACACAGAGAGATGCAGAGAGAGAGGCAGAGACACAGGCAAAGGGAGAATCAGGCTCCCCAGGGGGGAGCCTAATGTGGGACTTGATCCCAGGATCCCGGGATCACGCCCTGAGCCAAAGGCAGATGCTCAACCACTGAGCCACCCAGGTGTCCCTCTAGGTCTATTTTTTGTTCCACTGCTATATCTTCATTACCTACGAAAATATTTGGCACAATTTGAGGGTAAACTAAATACTTGTTAAACAAATTAAGAACAACATTTAGGGCATTATAGATTCATACATAGGGACTAGGACTGAAGGAATAGAAGAATGAGATGGAAATGTTTACCTTTGATTTCTCTGTCCACATCATAAAAATAAATACATTTATATTATTCTTAAGATGTGCATGTGAGCATGTGAAAGTTTAAATGGTCTCTATATAAATTCACAAAGTTAGTCCATGAACCATTTTACAATGGCAAGGGATCAGTTAGCATCATCATCAAAGAAACTTGTATAAAGGTCCTATATAAGAATAAACTGCAAGAAATGCAATATCTAATCTAATACAGCACATGCATCTGATGCAACCAATAGAAATGTATTAGGATGGTCAATGCCTGTTGTGTAAAAGCCAAATGATAAGTTCTCCTAGACTACCAAGAATTATGTTTCTCTTTATATCTCCTCTAACAAAAATTATATAATTTATTTAAATCAGAACATGATATTATAAAAATACTCCCTTGGAGTTAACTTAGTTATTAAATTCGGGAACCCGGTTTTTGCTCTAGATTTCTGATTTAATTATTATTTACTATTTGTCAACATGATTTTTTATTTTCTATCCCTATTCTAACATTTATTTGTTTTGGTGTTGTTTTTCTTTTTTTTTTTTTTTTTTTTTTTTTTTTTTTTTTTAAATTTTTATTTATTTATGATAGTCACACAGAGAGAAAGAGAGAGAGGCAGAGACACAGGCAGAGGGAGAAGCAGGCTCCACGCACCAGGAGCCCGATGTGGGATTCGATCCCGGGTCTCCAGGATCGCGCCCTGGGCCAAAGGCAGGCGCCAAACCGCTGCGCCACCCAGGGATCCCTTGGTGTTGTTTTTCAAGCTTCAAATCTGTTGCATGATATGGGCTTTTATAATAACTCTCTTTTTAAAAATGCAGACCATCATATTTCACTCATTACAGAAAAGTACTGGATTAAATAATATTGATTATTCATTAGCAAATCTTAATTAATTAATTAATTAATTAGTAAATCTTCTCCTTCATTAGTAAATCATCCAAAAATGGAATAATAGCTCATCTTGAGCTATTGTCATCTTGATGGACAGAGTCAAGCATCCTCCGAGCTACATTTTGCTAGTGTTTGGAGATTGATATTCTCTCCATAAGTGGCCTAAACCTAACTACAGGCCATGGCATATATTGTCTCTTTCCAACAAAGAGGTGAATGGACACATTCTCTGTTCTGGCTCCCCTGACTTCTAGGGAATAGCGGCTTTGATCAGTTCTTTGGAGTAATGGGTGTGGTTGAACATTAATCATCACAGGTTGTAGATCTAAGCCTCATTCTCCAACTCAGCATTCCGAGGAAGCCTTATACTTTGGCTTACTGAGCCAAAGAAAATAAGAAAGTGGCTGAGAGGGGAAAAAAAAATCAAATAAATATTTAAAGGGTTAGCAAAAGACCAGAAGAGTGAATGAGAATACATCCACAGACACACAGCACTATGCAATTTTACATTTCTGAGGACAAAGATTCTGTAAACTTCTGAGAGGAGGAAAAAGATGGTCCACATACAAGATGTAAGGAATAATAATGGCTTTAAAGTTCTTAATACAACACTACAGGCATTCACTCTGCAAAAATACTTTGGAACATTTTACAGGAAATATCTAAATTCTTCACCTAGCTTAATATCAATTATGATTAAAGATAAAATGAAGTTATTTTCAGAAGTGTAAAATGTCAAACATTATCTCCCATTATCTTTTCTTAGAAGCAATTTGATATGCATCAATCAAAACAAAGGAGTAAACCTAGACAGAAAATATGATCTCATTTCAGAAAGAAAGAAACTGAGGACTACATGAGATGTTGGTGAAGGGAAGAATGATTAATGACAAATGCATACCAGACTGAAAGGAGGCATAGATTGGTCTAGAGAAAGTCAGAAGCCTCTGGGAGTTCTTTAAGAATTTTTGAGTTCTTTAACAATTTTCAAGCTCTTCAAGAAAATTACATCAACAAATCTTGATGTACTGAAATAGTGAGAGGGGATTTAAACAACTGAAAGACAGTTGGGAGTTGAAATAGTGTCATTTTCTTAAAAAAAATCTGCAAAAAGTTAAAAATGAGGAAGAACTCCAGAGAAAAAATTACGCAAGAAATGAAAATCAACTAATTTATATGTATATATTTGCATATATAAATGTTAGTGGGAGAAGGATTTATAGAATTAATGTAATATAGGGCAGCCCAGGTGGCTCAGCGGTTTAGCGCCGCCTTCAGTCCAGGGCCTGATACTGGAGACCCAGGATCGAGTCCCAGGTTGGGCTCCCTGCATGGAGCCTTCTTCTCCCTCTGCCTGTGTCTCTGCTCCCCCCCCCCCTGTCTCTCATGAATAAATAAAATAAAAAAAAAGATTAATGTGATATTAACAGATACTATTGGTAGCACCAAAATGATCATAAGGCCTTATTGGGAATGGGTGGGATGGTAGAGAAATTTGGGAGTGATACTTAGCCTTTTTTGTAGTATGTTCTGTAGAACTTTTAACTCCATAAATTCTGTTCATGGAGCTAAGATGCATATTTTTCCTGTTTGCCCAGGACTACCCATGTGTTTGTCTGTAGTCTTGGGATAATCATTAATAGCACACCATTCATTCTCAAACGATTCCTAGTCTGAATGATAAATTATAGTGTCACCATGATTTAGAGCAATAGGACTTATTTCTTGCTCATGTTAAATGTAAGGGTTACTGGTGGTTGTACTACTACTGCTTGTTTTTCCTTTATTCTAAAATCTAGGCTAAAAGAACAGCTCCCAGTAGGTTATGCTTTTCTTATGACAAAGGGGAAAGAGCAAGAGGGCAATAAATGAGCATCATGGCTTTTAAAGCTTCTGCCAGAGAAGGACACATCATCACTGTTGCTCATATTTATTGACTAAGGCAAGTCACATGTCTGAACCAGCTGTCAGGGGCGGGGGACAAGGAAGGTACTGCTTGTTATAGGGTAATAAGTGGTGATGTACACATCGCCTACAAGGAAGGAAGGTATAAGGAGAGGAGCGACAATAAATCTGTCACAGTACACACAAAAGTAATACTTGAAAAAATACAGTAGTTGTAGATAATATATGAATAATAGCTAAATAACTGCTGTGAGAATTTGGATTGAAATAATTTCTATTTTGTTTTTTATTTTACCCTAGGCTTAACATATATGGTCATATTTGGTACATCCATCATAAAATGGACATTTTTTAATGTCTGTTTTACAGATGATGTAATTCACATAAAAGGTTAAATAATCTGATCAATGTAATAATTTGATAGAAATAATAAAGCAATCTTGTTACATACTTGGTTGATTTGATCTTTGTAGATGTCTAGCTACTTCTTTCTACCACACCACATGCATCTACATAGAAGAAAAGAGGTATAGAACCATCAGCGGTTTTGGAAACTTATTAAGTTGAAAGTGGTTTAAAATGAGGATATATTTCTTTTCACTGGACATGGGGTTTTACTTTGTTAATGCTGTAATAAATATTGATTCTTTGTTTTCTTACTTTGGAAAAAATGAAGTCTGGTCCTACTACAACATTGTGTTAGGTGGTAAGCGAATGATTACAGAATGAGAAGTATAACAGCACTATGTGACTGCTGCTAAATATGTAGACTCAAAATATTGGTTTAAGACTCAATAATAAAAACATCTGAGTATAACTTTTGATGAAGTCAGTCTCCTACAGGGATAAAATGTGCTGTTCATATAACAAATACACGGGAGCATACAGAAGGTAATGAGACAATCACTTGTAGAAATTTTCATCCTCAAGCCAAATTTCTACCCTTATTAATTCACTTGTGCATTCATTCATTTAACAGTGTTTTAATAATTACTGTGCCAGTAAGAAAAATGTCCTGTGCTTTAAGAGCTCAAAATCATGTGGTGGAGGCAGAAATATATACAAGTAATTGTTAAAGAGTGAGATACATGCTAATACAAGTATATGCAAAAGGCTCAAATAACACAGGATGTGCCTGCGGGTTTGTGACATTTGAGTCAGAGTTAGAGAAAAGTGTGAATCTGCCAGGTTGCTCTCCAGAGAAAGAGGCAGGAAGAGGAGTAGAGAGCACAGGTTAGAGAACATTTCTTCATCGTGGAAGAAGAAATAAAACCCAAACATAGATATTCTCTTCACAGTTTTCTTTGAGATGAACCTTGCCAACGTGAAATTGTGTACCAGTGAATCTTACATCTCATTATTGGTTCTGCTTTATTCTTTTTTTGTTTGTTGTTTAATTTTTTATTTATTTATGATAGTCACACAGAGAGAGAGGCAGAGACACAGGCAGAGGGAGAAACAGGCTCCATGCACCGGGAGCCCGACGTGGGATTCGATCCCGGGTCTCCAGGATCGCGCCCTGGGCCAAAGGCAGGCGCCAAACCGCTGCACCACCCAGGGATCCCTGCTTTATTCTTGACTTCCAAATGCTAGATATGAAAGTCTATCCTTGAGGAATCTCTAACTGGAAGGACCAGGGGAAAGAGGCATGATGGCTTCAATGCACAACGAAAAGACAGCGCTGAAGACTCCGAATGCCTTGAGCAAGAAATTAAAAACACGTAGTAAGAGTAGAAGCAGAAAAAATAGAGAAGGCTAGAAATTCTGGTGCCAGTAAAGGCACTGGAAAGGCAGGGAGGGTCAATCACGATAGGGCTTCCAATGTGAGAGGGTAAAGTTTTGATTTAAGATTGGGAAGCTTTTGATAGTGGAGAAACCCAAAATAACCAAGAAACACATCTGCTACATAAGATCAATGCCATTTTTAAAGCACCAGGATAAATTGGACTGAGTTGAATCTCCTGCTGTGATTCTAACACTCCCACCGCTCAGCTCTTCCCTAGTGAAGCTTTAATGGTTTTACAGAAGCTTTTATTTGTCTGGTAGTATCTAAAGAAGGCTCTCTGTTTTTAGCTGCCAATTCAAACAACCAAAATAACTTGGTTATTGTCTTGTCTCAGGCTTATATTCTTTGAGGTACTAGAGATTTTTCTCTTTCTGAGAATATTAAATTTGAAGTCCTTGACTTTGCTTAATAATTTGTTACTGATAGGGCATCATCCAAAACTAAATGGCATTTGTTATCAGATGAAACTGTGCTCTTACTAAATCTGAACAAACAATAAGCATGCTTGAATATTCACATATAGATAAATGAACATATATGGATATATGTCATGTCAGTTATGTTAACTTTGTGAAGGTGAGCATTTTGTAGCCAAAACCAAACCCAAACCCAAACCAAATGACAATAGAATGTATCAGAGGACTCAGCAGAAGAAGAACATTTATATAATTAAAGAAATGTTTTAGTTTGTAATTTTTGCAACTAAAGCTCTATAAAAAAGAAACCTGGAGGATCCTGGGTGGCTCAGGTGGTTAATCATCCAAATCATGATTTTGACTCAGGTCATGATCTCAGAGCCCCTTCTCAGACTCTGTGCTCAGTAGGGAGCCTGCTTGAGATTCTCTCTCTCTCTCTCCTTCTGCTCCTCCTCAACTCATGCACGCTCCTTCTCTCTTTCTCTCTCTCAAATAAATCCTTTTTTTAAAGAGAGAAAAGTGTTTGAATCCTTGATTGAATATGCACTAAAGTTTTTTCTTCCCTGAATTATCATCTTCGATATTGAATATTGATATGTACTCTAAACATATTGATTTTCACAATTCAGCCAACTGACTTAAATAAAAAAGTAATCAAAGCATAGTTTCATGATGATTAAATAATTATGCAGTAATTCATGATGTCATCTAATTATTATAGGTTTGGTTCAAGGTTTCCATTTATTTTACTCAATATTAGTATCAGGTCTGAGTAACAAGTTTGGCATATTTGGAAAGCAAACAATTATTTATATTCTATACTCTTTTGTAAACTATAACAAAAAATTTTATCATGCTAAAATAAGTTTTATTTCAAGTTTTCTTTATTATTAATTGACAACTAAAATGCCTTGATTGAACATCAACAAAATTTTAGTTTTCTTTAATAAATAACTAATAACTATGAATATAACTTAAATTTTATAAAACAAAAAAAAACAGGTCAGATAACATATGATACACCAAATTTTGATAAATAAATCTAATGCAGAGGAGGAGGATATGGCAATAATTGTAATAATTATCATATCAATATAACCATAGGCTAGAATTCAATGTAAAATTCTCTATTTAAGTAAGGTGTTGTTAATATAATGTCTAGATGTTTATTTCCTTCAAAAGAACTAGATAGCTTGAAATAGAATCAAGCTGAAGGCACAGCTTCTTAGATTAGCTTGTTAAATACCATAAAAGGATGTGACTGGTGAGTGAACATAACATATTTTAATATATACAGTGAAAAATCAATATCTTTTATAGGCAATAAATTTAGACATTTAATTAGATTAATTCAAGCTATGTGTGTGCATTTTTTCTAAAACATTTAAAATTTAAAATACATAATTAAAATTTTATTAGAGATACATCAGATGCTTAATACGTTCCTCAATGAATATTAATAATATAACTTAACTGAAAATATTTCAGCTAAATTCCCTGTAAGACTTAATAGTGTATTGATTTTATCTTGAACATTTCTCTTTTTTGTAATTGTCTAAAATAAAAAATCTACACATTAAAATATGAAATTCAGAGAATTAAGTAAATAGGTGATGAATTTAATCAAATTTTCCCTAAACTTGACTCCCAGAAAAGTAAAATATGTAAAATAATTTTCACATAATTACGCAGAAAATTAATTACATCAATTGACCATTTTATCTCATAAAGTTAATTGGAGGTTAAACTCTTTGTTTAATATTAGCAGATTTATTTGTAAATATGAAAAAATTTTAAAGTTATATATGAATCTTTAAAGTGAATTTCTAAAAATTGTATTTTGTTTAAAGTATGCACAAAAAAACACACAAATATTAATGGTCCAAGCAACAGAACATTTCTAGCATCTGCATGAGATGGAAATCCAGAATAGATGGCAAAGAGTTAGTCATTTTATAGAGCTGTGACCCTGTAACTGTGCTCTTCTATGCAAGTAGCTCACATTAGTGAAAGTGGAAATAGGGAGGTGGAGGGAAGGAGGGATGGAGGGAAGAGACATGAAAATTCAAGGCAATAAAGTGGGAAGCATTTTGGGGTCAGATGCCTATGATCTGACTGTAGTTGTAACAGATGTGAAACTTACCAACGTATTTAGTTTCTCTGTTAATATTGATTTTATCACCTGTCAAATTCAAAAATTAACACCATCTGTACATGGCTATTAGAATGAACAACATAATTTCTATAAATAGCCTACTATCATGCCAGGCATGTTGCATTGAAGGGTTATTTCTTTTTCTTTCTCTTTTTCTCTTCATTCTCCTCCTTCGCCCTCCCCTTTTCCTATCCCACTTCTCCTCCTCCATCTTATTCTTTTTGTTTTTCTTCTCCCTTTCTTTCCTCTGCTATTTTGCCTTTTGCCTCTCCTTCCCCCTCTATCATTGTCACTACCCCAAGAATAGAAAAGGGAATGAATAGGAGCTGCTCCAGGTCAGAGGCCGATGAAAGGTGAGATGTAAGCGAGCCAGGATAATTTACTGTTTTGAAACCATTTGGGAACAGATTAAAAGTTGAGACATTACTTGCTGAAATATGTGCTCAAGGGACGCCCAGGTGGCTCAGCGGTTAAGCGTCTGCCTTTGGCCCAGGATATGATCCTGGAGTCCTGGGATCGAGTCCCACATCGGGCTCCCTGCATGAAGCCTGTTTCTCTCTCTGCCTATGCCTCTGCCTCTGTGTCTCTCAAGAATAAATAAATAAAATCTTAAAAAAAAGTTACTTAAAAAAAATTAATCTAGTTCTTTATGGGGCATTTCATGGCTTAGGTGTGGTAAATCAAGACAATGAATCTGTGTTAACTACATAATTACATATTTTTAAAGCAATATTTGTTATTAAACAGCATCTCCCCAGTTTTCATAGTTTCGTATATCTGAGCTAAATCTAATCAATTTGACTTTGCAATACTCTTGAAATGTTAGTCATTTCATTAGTACTTGGACTGTAGGCAGGTTAAATGAGACATAACAGCATATCTGTGACTTCTGACAAATCTAAAAAATGTTCACATTACTAAAGCACAGTATTATATTGTATATTTGGAAAATATGTGAAAATGCAAGTTATAGTACTATTCATTTGATTATCATGATAATTATAATTGGCTCAAATTTCTCTTTTTGAAAGCTATCTTGTTCTATTCTTGAACATGTATTGGCTTTTATAATAATAAAATAAAATTCTATGTCTATGTGTGTGCACATATTCATTGTAGAAAATTTAGAATGTAAAAATATTATAAAATATAAATAAAATTCTGTGTTGCAAACCAGATACAAAGAGTAAATGTTTGGTTCACACCTATCCAAAGTACACATATGAATTTATATACACATATTTAACAAATGGGATCATAGTGTCTATATCATTTTGCACTCTGAAAGTGTCATCACATTGCGTCATGTGATTGTCCAGTGAATTGACAAATGATAGGAATAACATTCACATAGTATTCCATTCCTGTTTAATTTGGAAAGATGGTTCTATGATTTGATTAGATAGATAGAGATAAGATGATAGATAAATTTCTCTAAAATTGGGAGAAGGTTCTTTCCAAAGACCTCTCTATTTGTGTGTTAAGTCTAGTTGTTCCTAAATATCTAATAGTATATTTTCAAGCAATGTCCATCAATCATTCAGTAGCAACAGACTATAATATTCTTACATGTTTCCTTGCTACAATTGTTAAACAAATATTTTGTATTCCACATCTTTAGCAGAGTTTTTACTTTTCCAAAAATATAATCATTTTCATGACTTTATTTTTCTTGTTTAAAGGAGAAGTATTTCTAAGAAACTTGAGAGTGCTTTTTAAATTATTAATATGAAAGTATACTTTAGGAATACAACCACAGTAATAGATCCAGACAGCACGTCTCTGGGTACTAACATAGTGCTTTCCTTTTAGGTAAAGAAAATGAAAAATATTGATTTTTCAAAGCCGTGTTAGTGTAGAAAAGGTCAGTTATTGACCCTCTGTAGTCTGAATCTTTATATTTTTTGGTCTGCAGATGGCCTATTCCTGTAAACATTTATTTATAGGAAATAACTCATTTTTGAATTTTCCACTTCAGTCATGAACTCTTACATAAAATAAATCTGGTGTTCAATAAGCTTTACATTATACTATTAAAAAATAACTGTTTGATCTTAATCATATCTATACTGGTTAAAAGAGTTAAGATACCAAAAAGTTGACAAAATAAAATTGAGACTGACTAAAATGTCAAGATTTAACATGAAATTACTGTTAAATAATCCCAACAAATTTTATAAGAAGTTTGCACCAAATTAAAAGAGTGACACTTTTGTTGTTGTTGTTGTAATTATATTGTTATTTCAATGGGTTGCTTTGATCAGTTTCAAATAATAAAAATTTCCAAGCAAACTTTCATTTCAGTTGTTGAAGAATCCTCTTCTTTTACAGATAATGCTTCTCTTAAATTTGCTCACTTTTATTTAGTAAAATAAAATAAAATAAAATAAAATAAAATTTTTCTAATAAAAGAAATTTTTATTTCTGAATCTAATGGCATCTCTAGCTCCTTAGGCTTAAGATGATTAACCTGGGAAGACAATTATCTTGTGTTATGGTTCTTTTCAAAATGACCTACTTGGACTTTTTCTGGGTCCATATATGATCCATGGGAAAATACACCTCTCTTTGTCCTACTTCCACTATCCTGCAGTCCCTCTTTCTGACCAGATCTTCCACCCTGCATTGCCCATTCTTACTTCTTATAGTGGGACCTCTCTCCTAAAGTTCTTATATTTGAAGAGGGGCTGTCTTTCATGGGCACTTTTGCTTCAAAGAACTCAGAGAAAGCAGGGTATCATTATTATTAGAAACTATTATTTTTTTCTCTTAAAAAGATGAAGTTTAGCAATGCTGGAGATCAAATCATTTCAGTGTCTGGGTCATGCTGACTAGTACAAAATTATCCCTAAATTGTTTATTCAGAAAGCTATACCCAGATATATTCAGTTTGGCTCTGAACTTATCAAGGTGGGATAGGAGAAAATTCTTGAGACATTCCCCACACAATTTAGTCTAATAATTGGTACCTCCTCATCCTTCATCTTTTCCCTTGTCTGTCATTTCCATTTTCAATTTTTTATTTATTTTTAAAGATTTTTTAATTAATTTATTTGACAGAGAGAGAGAAAGAGAGAGCAAAAGCAGGAGGAATATCAGAGGGAGAGGGAGAAGCAGGCTCCCAGCTCAGCAGGGATGTGGGGCTCAATCCTGGAACTCCAGGATCATGACCTGAGCTGAAGACAGATGCTTAACTGACTGAGCCACCCAGGTGCCCCATCTGCCATTTCCTATTGGGCTCAAGTCATACTTACAAATCTTTAAAGACTGGAAAACAGAACTTGGAAGTAAAAGAAAGCAAATAATATATTTAGCCTTTTTAACATAAAATATTAGACAATGAGAGTTTGGTTACAGTTCTATCTACAGAACTAAATCTTTTTAATATAAGACAGCATCAAAATATTGGGGTTCCAAATCCACTCGAATTTCTATATATGCTATAGCATTTACTCTTCATGTATTTAAGTCACTGCATTACCAATTTATTACTGCATCACAAATTACCTGGAAATATTACTTTTTAAAACTATGGATAGGACCTTACAGTTTCTGTAAATCAGGGATTCAGATATAACTGAACTGGGTTCTTTGGTACAGGATCTCTCTTGAGGCTACAATCAAAGGGCTGGCTGGGACCGCAGTCATTGCAAGGCGTAAGTGAAAGAGGTTCTACTCCCAAGCTCACTTACTTGTTTTTTGCCAGGATTCAGGTTTTCACTGGCCTTGGCCAGATTCACTTGCCCCATGAATCTCTTTATAGGCAGCTGACAGACTAAAAAGGTACATTGCAGGAGAACTGACAACAACTTCTTGCAAGACACATCTATGAAAGCAAGGGAAACAAAAGCAAAAATGAACTATTAGGACTTAATCAAGATAAAAAGTTTCTGCACAGCAAAAGAAACAGTCAACAAAACTAAAAGACAACCTACAGAATGGGAGAAGAAATTTGCAAATGACCTATCAGATAAAGGGCTAGTATCCAAGATCTAGAAAGAATTTATTAAACTCAACAGGAAAGAAACAAACAATCCAATCATGAAATGGACAGAAGACATGAACAGAAATTTCACCAAAGAAGACCTACACATGGCCAACAAGCACATGAGAAAATGCTCCGCATCACTGGCCATCAGGGAAATACAAATCCAAACCACAATGAGATACCACCTCACACCAGTGAGAATGGGGGGAATGAACAAGACAGGAAACAACAAATGTTGGAGAGGATGTGGAGAAAAGGGAACCCTCTTGCACTGTTGGTGGGAATGTGAACTGGTGCAGCCACTCTGGAAAACTGTGTGGAAGTTCCTCAAAGAATTAAAAATAGACCTGCCCTATGACCCAGCAATTGCACAGCCGGGGATTTACCCCAAAGATACAGATGCAATGAAACGCCGGGACACCTGCACCCCAATGTTTATAGCAGCAATGGCCACAATAGCCAAACTGTGGAAGGAGCCTCGGTGTCCATCGACAGATGAATGGATAAAGAAGATGTGGTTTATGTATACAATGGAATATTCTTCAGCCATCAGAAACGACAAACACCCACCATTTGTGTTGATGTGGATGGAACTGGAGGGTATTATGCTGAGTGAAGTAAGTCAATCAGAGAAGGACAAACATTATATGGTCTCATTCATTTGGGGAATATAAAAAATAGTGAAAGGGAATAAAGGGGAAAGGAGAGAAAATGAGTGGGAAATATCAGAGAGGGAGACAGAACATGAGAGACTCCTAACTCTGGGAAATGAACAAGGGGTAGTAGAAGAGAAGGTGGGCAGGGGGTTGGGGTGACTGGGTGATGGGCCCTGAGGGGGCCACTGGATGAGATGAGCACTGGGTGTTATACTATATTTTGGCAAATCAAACTCCAACAAAAAAATATACAAAAAGAGAGAGAGAGAGAGAGAGAGAGAGAACTGACATCCTATCACTTTTTCCTATGTTCTTTGCATTGGAAGTGAGTTCCTTGGTCTAGCTTTCACACAAGGGCACTGGATTGCCCTATTTATGAGATCCAGGGGATAAAGCTGATTGGAAGCCATTTTAGATGCTCCATAATAGGGCTAATCATTTATCATTTATTAGCCTTCTAACAACAGACATACATTTTTTACACCATTGATCAATTTTTGGAGTACTACAAATTGTTTTAGTTCCAAGGCATACAGAGTTGCATAATATCTGTCTTAAAATTCTATCTAGAGTTTAGTTATTAAATGATTCCTCCATGTCAATAAAGATGATCGCATGTGAGATGATCAAAGGCAAAGTAAGAAGCTTTCCATTCAAAAATTAAACCTACAGAAACAGCTTGTCATGTGTGATGCAGACATTTTATTTGATAATTAATACCCTCAAATAACACATGAAAATCATTTGTACACTCTCTCTATATCAAATAGATAAATAAAATCTTAAAAAACAAAACAAAACAGAATGTCTGCCATTCTTATTGCTGTTAGATAACCACAAAGTTAGTGACTGGAAAAAACCCACAAATTTATTATCTTCGTTCTGGAGGTCCAAAGTTCAAATGGGTCTCACTGAGATAAAAACAGAGGCTCTATAACATCATATTATTTTATGAAACGCTAGACTAGATTTGGTTCTTACTTTCCACCACCCCCCCTCCTATTTTAGCTCCTAGAAGTTGCATGCATTCCTTGACTTGTGGGCCCCTTCCATCTTAAAAGCCAGCAATGACTAGTTGAGTCTTTCCCACACTGTATCAAAGTGACATTGACTCTCTTACCTCCCACTTGTCTCTTATAAGGACTCTGAGATTTTATTAGGCCTACCCAGATAACCCAGGATAATCGCCACATCTCAAGGTCTGCTGATTAGCAAAATTAATTCCATCTGCAACTTTAAACCCCTCTTGCCACCTAACATAATATATTGATTAGTTCTTGGAATAAGTACATATACAATTTGGGGGGGGGTGCGTTATTCTACAATCACATTTTGAGATGTAAGATTTAATTGAAGTAAGTTTGGACTACATTTAAATATTTTCAATATACACGGTACATTGTGCAATTCTTTTAGCAACTTCAGAGCAGATCTATATTTATTTATTTGATAAATGAATAAAGCAATACGTATCCATCAGCTAGAGTTGTTTTGACTCTACACAAAGTTACTGCATCTACTAGGCTATGTGTAGAGAGACACAGAAAACCACACTTTCTATTCAGAATCCTTTTGACTTGGACTCTCCTTTGCACTTTTTAGTTGATGGCTACAATTTCCAAATTATATTTTCTTTGTGTTTTATTCTTAAAGTACGATGACCAGAAATGTTACATAAAAAGATATAATGAGAATAAGAGCCACAGGAGGAATAAAGTAAGTAATCAGATAAGGCAAATCTCCATCATACTGTAGTGAATCAAGCAGACCATTTGACTTCTTATGACCTGATCATCAATTGCCTTTTCTCTGTGGGTCCTGATGATATGATTTCTATTCATTATTTTTTCAAGGTTGCCTATTATCTGAGGTTTTCTGAGTATTACAGTATTGCAATCTGACAAAGTCTAATAAATAAACTCCTTATTTTCCTCCCTCCATCTCTAAATCTATGTTATCCATTTCAGTGACTGATTTCACACACAGTTGCTAGAAAACTGAACTCATCTCTGCTCTTTATCCTCCCTTATCTTCCAACTCAATCCTTTTAAGTCCTGTAGTTTTCACCCTTTCACCTCTATCTTCACTTCCAGAGCACACTCAGGCCTACTCAGCTCATACAACTTTAATCTCTGTCTCTTCGGCTCCCCATTTGTCTTCTACATATTGTCAGAAATAAACTTTCAAAATTCACATATGATTGAAATGATCTTCCACTTAAATTTTATCAAGGACACTCCATTTATTATAAACTCTTGAGCCTGGCTTTTAGGGCTTTTTACAATATTACTTGAAACTATTTTTTCAAACTTCTTTGCAACTGTTCCTCTGGATCTATCCAGTATTCTAACCCCCTGATTCATTTGCAGTTTACACAGCACACACATTTACGTACATGTCTTTATTCAAGGCTACTATTAGGTATGCCCTTCCTCTCTTTTACTTCTTAGGTTCCTATAACTACCCAGGAAAACTGTGAAGTCTCCTGCTTCCCTTACCAGCTCCCAAACTGGCTTAAGTAAAATCCAATCCCTGTCTCACTATGTCTTCCACATCTATTTTAAAATCTCTACTATAACAATGTCCTTTTTTTTCTTTCTTTCCTTCTTTTTCCTTCTCTTTCCTTGCCTCCCTCTCTTTCTTTTTTTTCTTTCTTTCTTCTTTCTCTTTCCTTCTTTCTTTTTTCCAGTTTGGCCAAAAAGTATTTAAGCTGGTATTTAACTATCTTGCATTGAGCACCCTGATTTGAACTGAGACAGTATCCTGAATATGTACATATATAGCGTGTGCTCATAGAAATCTAAAATTACACTCAGCTTGAAAGAAAACAGCACTGAGTTGCAGGAAGAATTCCCAATCCAGGGATGTTATACAAATGTACAGAGCAAGATCTGGACAACCTTGTTAAGTTTTTGAGCTTTTTCATCTCCTTCTCACTCTCCCCCAAGTAAACCCTCAGGACATCCCCTCTCTGGGACGGATGCTCCCCTGGGAGCCTGGAGACTTCTATCCTCAGTGTGATATAGCCACCCAATGCAGATTTAATAAATGGGCAAATAAATGACATTAAATGAAAAATAACGCACCTTGGCCTCATTTCTTTTGTGCTTTTCTCCCAGATGTGCACTGACCCATTACTTACAGCAAACTTAGACTATAAATCTTCACATTTACATATCTTTGGAGTTATGTGAGTCAGACTTCACCTGAATAATTTTAAGAGGCTCTTGAGGGCAAAAGAGACAGAAAATGACATGTTCATCCGGAGACTAGATTACATCAATTATTATTACTGGGCTCTATTATCCTACTGCCAGTCTCCCCTCTGTGACCATTTTTATTACATAAATTTTTTATTACTATTATTTTTTAATTTGTGAGTACTAAGTGTGCACAATGGTGCAGTACACGACACAAAGAAGCCATCATTCTTTCTCAGGGTTTTGCAATGTAAGTAATCAAGTTCAATATTTGGGTGTGTTATTTCACACATACACACACATATACAAATACACACACTGCACACACGCAGATATAAATGTCAATAAATTAATTGATTGAAAACCAAAGTACTAATACAAAATGATTAGTAGCTGCCTGATAAGGACAACTTAAAAGGAAATATATGGCAGAGTACAATTTTAAATCATAGTAATTTTTTTCTATTTCTGTTTTTCAGATAGAATTTCAAATAACTAAATAATTTCAGGGTACATTCTGCATATGGCCTTTGGCACCATTACCACATAATCTCAAAGTACCCCACATATAACACAATCTCCTCTCATAATTTAGAACTAGAAAAAGTCTCAGATGGATATATAAGTCATTTAGCAGATAGTTGAAAAGGAGTAGTAAACTACATGAATTTCATGGAATCTAGATCTAGATAGAATCAGGGTTATTTGAGGAAGAGTGTTTGCATAGTTAGCTAGTTGGCCAATAAAATATACTATTTGGTGCAGCTTTTACGCCTTAAGTATGCTAGCGCAGGAGTTCAGAAGTGGTGTCAATGACATGCTTTATTTTGAGTGATTAAAAAATACAAAAGGACTTTACTCCAGTTGGTTTAAGTACAAATCAAAAAAGGGAGAGACAGCAGGCTGTAATGCTTATAGGAATAGATGGAGACAGAAAGAAGGTGAATCACCTGATTGATGATCACCAAAACCAGATCCCTGTTTTGTTTTTGTTTTTGTTTTTGTTTTTGTTTTTTTCTGCTATGATTTCCTGAACTAAAGCCCAATCCTTCTTGAGGCCTGGCCTTGTGACTATTGAGACATTGTGCTCTACTGACCTAATTCCTCCAGAAATTAGTATAGTATGCCTTCAATATTTCATGTATTCTTAATATGCCTCTATTTACAACATGAAGAAGTTTAAGATCAGTAAGAAGTGAGAGGTTGAGACAGAAGAAGAAAAAAAAAAGAAGGGAAAGGATGGATGGAAGAAGGGAGAGAGGAAATGAGCGGGAAGGCTGAGATACTGGGGGTTTGGGAGAGTCCATGAAAGGAATTAAGGATGTAAAGTTATAACTTAGGGGTATTAATTTATTTTTATTATACAGGTAATTTTCAAAATATTTATATTAAATTTTGAAAATAACAAAAAATTATCTCCAAGGTATGTTTTTTAATAGACTATTTTTTGATGAATTTTAGGTTCCTGGTAAACTTATTCAGAAAGTAGAAATTTTTTATTTCAGCATAATAGATACAACATTTATCCATCCAAATACAAAAATTTATCCATCTTATCCATCCAGCATGCATACCTGCTTTTTTTTTTTTAAAGAAACAATTTTTTTAAATTTTTTTTCTTTATTTATTTATGATAGTCACACACACACAGAGAGAGAGAGAGAGACAGAGAGGCAGAGACACAGGCAGAGGGAGAAGCAGGCTCCATGCACCGGGAGGCTGACGTGGGATTCGATCCCGGGTCTCCAGGATCGCGCCCTGGGCCAAAGGCAGGCGCCAAACCGCTGCGCAACCCAGGGATCCCGCATACCTGCTTTATACTTTTTAACTTCTGAAGGAATTGTAAATATTAACTGTAGGTTGATCCATTCACTTTGAGGGATAGTTCATAAATGTCCTTATCTACAAGTCTTTTCTCTTGAATGTCTCAGTCTACTCATAGAACAATTTTCCAATTTCTTTCTGAGGGCTATAAGACTATTGTCATCTTCATGGGAACCAAGTGGCAATAGATAAATAGCAGGGCCTCTTTAACTAGTACACAGAATCTCTTCTCTTAATTTCTCTGATTTCTGTATATTACTCAGCATGGCCTAGTTTCTTGGAGATCACTTCTTCTAGGACAGGAGTTGTTTTCCAGTATAAAAACCTCCAGTCATCAGATGTTAGGAGTTTAGTTACCTGGCAGTATAAAACCAAGAATATGTATAGAAGATTCTAGTTTCTTCAGCCACCTTTCTATTTTCCTCACCTTTCCAAGGCACTTCCTTTAGGGGAAACTGCATGACATGTCTGTGCTCTAGGCACTTAGTACTCAGCTTCCCTACTTTCTCATCCACAATTGTTATCTCCAGAAAAGTAGCCATCCCTATCTGCTATTTTTCTCCTGTTTTCTTTATTTATATGAGTTCATATTTTATTACTACTATTACTGCTATGATTATTATTGCTATTATTATGATTATCACTCATTTTCTGTCAGTTAAATAAAGATTTTGGTACAATTTGAAATAAATATGTTACCATATTCTTCTAGTACTGTTTTTTAAAGGAAGATAATAAAAACATTTTAATTTTCTACAATAATATTGGTATGTTCTGTTTATCAATTTATATCAAGTATTAAAATATAGCATTTCTAAAAGTTCATTTATTTCATGAAAATCTGATAATTTTGTTAGAATAAAGCCACTTACATTATTTCATTCAAGAATTCATATTGATTGCATATCTATTATATTGTATACTCTGTTCTAGATACTTAGGATATGCCAATGAATAATGCATATAAAAATCTCTGACCTCATGGAATTTTCCTTCTAGTGGAGAAGGGATGGATAATAAGCAATACAAATTATGACTAAGTCAATTATATAGCACCTCACAATGTTATAAATATTTTGGCAAAAAAATAGAATACTTCATGGTAAGACACTTGTATTACTCTTTTTATAAAGAAATACAGATCGAGATATTACCAACAAAACATACATGCTAGCCACTTACGTTTATGATTATTATTTTTTGAATATCCATTATATGATATATGATACATGTAATGACCATGTAATGACCAAAACTGATTAGAATGAATTTCATTAAAATCCAATTTTGTAAATACATGTTTCCACTATAAAGTGAGCCTTTCAAAAATAATCACAGAATGACCCTAGTTTCTAAGTATACTTTTTACAGAGTAACTTATGCCTCAGCTGAAATGCAAAGAAACTATGTGAATGAATCATAAAGTATGGATTTTGTAGTTTTGACTTGAATTAAATTCAATTAACACATTACCATTTTTATAATGAAGGGATTTTTAGAACTTATTTGAATGAGTTAAATGTTAGTTACTTCATATTTGCTACAACTCCAGTAGCCTCAATACTTCTAACAAAAAAGAGAATTCCAAACAATGTATTTAGAGAATGAAAACATACAAACTAGAGTATAATTTCATCTATCAGTAGATGGAAAGTTACCTTTATCAATTTTGTTTGATACATTCAGTGAAACTACACCTAACTACCTCTACAGCAGCACCCCTAAGGGATGTCACATCATTGGATATCCATACACACAAATAAAATATATTCAAACACATTTACACTAATAGTATTGGTCTGTTTAAAACATTTGCTAACAACAACAGCAGCAAAAGTTTTTTAACAAATAACATCCTTTGCCACTCTATTCCTCACAGTACCTAATATCATCTGATAGAGATTACAGAGTGTAGCTGTATGTGATATGACCTCCATTCAATGTAACTGACAATTTCTTTAATGGAAAGTGCTTAGAATTGCCCAGCAATTGATTTTGTTTCCTTCCTATAGTGGGCAATGAGTGTTCCTACTTTGATTACTGTTGCTTCATAAAGACATTCAAAACTCCTGAGGAAACAATGCCATTAATGAGAAGCATAATTTTTCTTTTACAATAGTAAGTTTTGTACTGTGCATACCTGAGCACAATTAACATAATTAAAATAAGATTTAAGTTTTACTTTGAAAATTGGGCCAAGATTACTTTTGTATCCAAGAATTTCATGTGAATTCTCCATAAAAACTTTTTATTCTTTCAATATAATCCTTTGTAAAATGGCAGCAGGAATCAACAAGACATATATTACATTCAAAATAAATATTTAAAAAGTTGTAAATGCATATTTTATATGCCTTAATGACTACATGAAGACATTTCTTTTGTAGTGTTTGGCATTCACATCATATAGCTATGCTCCATATATTATTAAAAGATTTTAAAATTGCAGTTAGTTAATTTCTGTTCCAAGATATCTTGTTCTGTGTAAGTCCTGACAGTATTTCAAAACTCAAGAAACTCAAAAAATGTTGCTAAATATCCATTTTTATAATAAGGAAGAGTTAACTAAATCACTCTTATGATGATTATATACACATATGTATATATATTCATATACATTAGTTATGTCTCCATAATTATTAATAGGATTCAAGATTGTACACAATTTTTACACAATAGCTTTGTGTTTTTTATATAAAGTGTTCCTGGAAATGTAAGAAACATTTTTTTTCAAAAGTCATAAATGATACATTTGAGATAAACAAAAATAGATTATTTTGTCAGTATTTTGGGTTAAAATTTCACTCTTGAAAGACAGTATTCAAACACATTCTTTTATAAAAATATTTTATTTTTAAGTAATCACGGGGCTTGAACCTAAACCCTGAGATCAAGAGTCACATGCTCTATTAATTTAGTCAGCCAGATGTCTCTAAACACATTTTTGCTTCAAGTAAATCTTTCCACTCATGAAGCAGTATTTAAAGAAAATATAGAGATTTTAAATCTAATTGGCATGAATACATTAATCAAAAAGTACTTTATTAAATCAGTGGTTGAGAAAACAAAAATAAACTTTCTAAATGTGATAACTTATATTATTAGAAGTAATGCTATTATTACACCAAGCTATATAATTTTTTAACATGTAGAAATGTTTTTCTTTTACAAAGTTTTCCTACTATATAGAGTTTTTCATACATCAATGTTAAAAATTATAAGACAGTCTCAGCTTTAATTTATCTTTGTATTTTTGTATTAAACTTAGTTGTTAACATTGAACCAACATTGAATGTACAAAAAAGCATTTATTTGCCATCAGATATTGGGTCTGGAAGATTCCCACTGAAGCTTCACTTGATTTTCTTTTGAATGATGAAAACAATAATACCCACAGACATGTACAAAGCCCTCTGCCCCCAGTTTAAGTATTTATATATGATATTTTATTTAATCATCATGATCACCTTGTTGGGTGGATATTATTATTAGATTCATCTTACACAAGTGGAAACTAAGCTGTAATTATGTTCAATAATTTTCCTATGTTTCATACCTAACAAATATTGGCTTGCATTAATTATTTTCTTAAAAATATTGAATCTAGGGATCCCTGGGTGGCGCAGCAGTTTGGCGCCTGCCTTTGGCCCAGGGAGCGATCCTGGAGACCCAGGATGGAATCCCACATCGGGCTCTCGGTTCATGGAGCCTGCTTCTCCCTCTGCCTGTGTCTCTGCCTCTCTCTCTCTCTCTCTCTCTCTGTGACTATCATAAATAAATAAAAATTTTTAAAAAAAATTGAATCTACCTTGTCTAAGTATATATGTAAAAAATTCCAGGTAAATCACTGAATACCTACAATGTGCAAAGTCATTTATTTTATACAGATACTACATAGCTAGAAAAATGTTACATGAATAGTTAACATTGGAACTTGAATTAAAATCCAAATAGTCTGTAGCACATTTAAAAATATTTATTAAGTAACTCAAAACTCAAATTGCCCTTGTTTTTATTTTTTTATGTATTTTTTAACATTTTATTTGTTTATTCATGAGAGACAGAGAGAGAGAGAGGCAGAGATACAGGCAGAGGGAGTAGCAGGCTCCATGCAGGAAGGCCGATGTGGAACTTGATCCCAGGTCTCCAGGATCATGCCCTGGGCCAAAGACAGATGCTAAACTGCTGAGCCACCCAGGGATCTGCCCTTGTTTTTCTAATATAAACTTGCTTTAATATTTTGGTAAACTTGATTAGCCAGGAAGAAAAAAAACTTCTAAAAATATTGACCATTTTTGATGAAAAAGTATTCATTAGTCAAAACGTGTTTTATGCATATAAAAACCACCTAGTGGGACCCCTGGGTGGCGCCATGGTTTGGCGCCTGCCTTTGGCCCAGGGTGATCCTGGAGACCTGGGATCGAATCCCACATCAGGCCCCAAACAAAACAAAACAAAACACCTAGCGTTGGAGGATATACATCACTATGATTTTTTTAAGAAGCTGCTTATGATTTTTCTGCAGGTTTAATCATAACATATTTCATGACATTATTTTAATCATTTTGTGTGCTAAATTCATAACTATGGGTTTACATGTCCCAGGGAATCAAATAAAATACTTAGTGCTAAACTTATAATTGTGGGTTTACAAGTACCAGGGAATCAAATAAAATACTTAATCCTTAGCTTATTTCATTCATTCATTTATTCATCCAATCACCTTCTTCCTATGATTAGTCTACCTGCTGAGGATATATTTTGAAAAAGATAGACTGGCTCCTCATTCTTACAGAACTTACATTTTAGTAAGTGAGACAGGCCATAAACAGGTAAAGCATTAAATGAAAGAAGTAAATATGATACTGCTTTAGAAATCAATGGCTTATCTGTAAAAGGCTTTTCAGAGAAACTGACATTTTGAAGGGAAGTAAAGATAAGAAAGAATCTACCAGAAAAGAAGTGGTGAGAAATCTATTTCAGGGAATATTATGCTCAAGGCTCCCAGGTGGGAAGAGCTCCGTGTGTTCTAGGACTGACAGGGGACCAGAATGAGGCTGTAGAGGGAGAAGGACAGAACATAGTCTGAGATGTGCTGGGGAGAAAGACAGGAGCCTGACATGCTGGGGCAAATAGCAGGAACAGAAGCTACTGATAGGTTGTTAGTAGGGGAGTTATATATTCTTTTTTTTTTTGAGTTATATATTCTGATTTATATTTTATACGGATAACTCTTGATCCTGTCTGAGAATGGATGGGAATGGGCCAGAAATGGAAGGCGATGGGGACCAGTTCTGAGTCTATTTTGATAGTCTATTTCATAAAATGACATTTGGACAATGGTGGAGGTAAGGGAATTATGAAGTGGATGCATCTGAGCAAGAATCTGCCTACCTTTTGAGGTGCAGCTTTTGATCTAATGATGAAAAAACTGCACTCTACTGAAGATGGAGGGAAATCCCGCCTGTCTCAGCTCCTCACAACATATGCTGGCTTAGTATTCTGTTCACTGCTTAGATTAAGTGACTGCATTTTCCTGGGAGCTGTTGAAAGTAGGTGCAATAGTCTAGAAGCAGGGGAAGGGGAGGGGGACCTGCCCTGTTTGGCAGAGGGCCCTGTTTTTTGCCGAGTCTCCTGCTGTCTGCCGCTGAGGCCCAGATCCTCCTGCCAGGCCTCCAGAGTCCTCTAATGAGTACAGCTCCTAACAGATAGAAAAGAGGCATCTGGGCTGAGATGCATTGAGAATGGCCATTTTCTAAGTAAAATTAATTGATTGCTATAGCTGTTGAATAAAAACGAGAACAAGTTCAAGAAATATTCATTTCCTTTGAGGTTCATTGTATCACAAGTTTCTCCCATCCCTCTAACCTCTCTTTTTCAATTTTCTTTGAAGTCTTTTTCATCTACATTCTGCCTCTAAATATTAAGATTCTCAATTCTAGTTACCCAACACTCCTGCCCTAGGCCTTTTCACTCATTTCCAAGACTTCAAATATTTATAAGCGGTAAATGTAATATAACTCATTCAGAGTCATCTGAGTTCCAAATCAGATGTCTCTAAACACCCCTTCTTAGAAACATCTATAATATAATATAGATAATTAATATAATGTATTCTGTTCAAAATTTATTGCTTTTCCCCACACTGGAGTGATTTCTTCTCTCACTAATGATACTTCTATCTTTCTAAGTTTCTTTTCAAGTCTGATGTATTAGTTTAAATCTTCTATCTTATCAAATATAAAGAAACCATCACCAAATCTTGTCCATTCACTAACCTTAATGTGATCTATAAATGTGGTCCTGGCCTCTGCCTACCTCTATGGCTTCATCTTGTCCAATTCTCTTCCTCACTCAAATCTTTCCATCCATCTGGTCTGCTTTCCGGCCTCTAATGCTTTAAGCACTTTTGTGACTCAAGGCCCTTCCAGATGCTGTCTTCTCTGCTCAGGGTATTCTCCTCCTTTCTACCTTCTTGCTTCTACCTTGATAAAGGTTAAATTCTACTCAATGTCCCCATTGAACCATAAATGTTACTTTCCAAATATCTTATGCAACATCTTCCTAGTCTAAATTAGATTTTTCTACTTATTTTCCCAAAGCTCTCCCCACTTTTTCCTACACAGCCTTTATCATAGTTCGTCACGACACTTTTGTAATTATGCCTTGTTTACCATAATCTCAAACACTAAACCATATGCTCCATGACAGTACGAATCCTGTCTATTTTGTTGACTATTATATCCACAGGTCCTCAAGTTGCTGGAGATTTGGAGTTCCAAGGTGAATGCAATAAGAATACTTTGCTTGCTTTGTTTGCAATATATAGAAAATCTTATTTTAAAGATTATTTCTAATAAGCAATATGAAATAAATTATATTTCAAAGTTACTGTCTTTTCAGGTAATAAAGAAAAATAAGAATTAAAGTAGCTTCAAAACATGAATAAATTGGGGGATCCCCAGGTGGCCCAGCAGTTGAGCTCCTGCCTTCGGCCCAGGGCGTAATTCTGGAGACCTGGGATTGAGTCCCACATCGGGCTCCCTGCATGGGGACTGCTTCTCCCTCTGCTTGTGTCTCTGCCTCTCTCTCTCTCTCTCTCATGAATAAATAAATAAAAATCTTAAAAAACAAACAACAACAAAAAACTTAAAAAAAAAGATTTGCAGCCATTGATTTTCTCACTTTTTATTCTTTCCAAAATACTGCATGCAAATATGTGTATTTTTTCCACTGGTAAGCCTTTGAGCAAATGGTTGTTGACTAATGATATGTCATTTCTTTTGTGATATAGTTTATTGGTTTTCTCAGAAGGCATTGGAATTCACAACTGGATACTTAAAAAACTT
This sequence comes from Canis lupus dingo, assembly GCF_003254725.2. Taxonomy (NCBI): domain Eukaryota; kingdom Metazoa; phylum Chordata; class Mammalia; order Carnivora; family Canidae; genus Canis; species Canis lupus. The sequence continues at coordinate 22,936,696 of NC_064245.1, read as the reverse complement.
TAAGACCACAGAAATTATTGAAATTTTGAAAGTTAGCATTATACTAGGTTGGACTACTCTTAGGCAATTATTAGATAAACTATTCAATAGGTTATTTAAATGAAATATTTTTAAGTAAAAGAAAGTGACAATAAAAGGAAAAAGCAAGAAATATTGAGACTATCCAATGAAACATTATTTTCAGTAATTCTATTTTTTCTCAAAATTATACAACACAATTTTATTTTTTTCTAAGATTTTATTTATTTATTCATGAAAGACACACACAGAGAGAGAGAGAGAGAGAGAGAGAGGCAGAGATAGAGGCAGAGGGAGAAGCAGGCTCCATGCAGGGAGCCCGATGTGGGACTCGATCCAGGGACTCCAGGATCACACCCTGAGACAAAGGCAGATGCTCAACCGCCAAGCCACCTAGGGATCCTAACACAATTTTATTTAAAAGTATATTATTTAAACATATTCTAAAATATGTTAGGATTTTTGCCATTCTAAATAATAATTATCATTGATTTGTGATTACCAGCTAATAAAGCTTCAACTTAAAAAGAAAAACAAAAACTAATGATATTTAGGAGAGCATATATTATCCTGTTTTAGGGAATGGCTTGCTTGTTGGTTGTTTTATTTATTTTGCTGTAAGTAACCAAAATGGAATACTTTTATGCAAATCCAGAGTTATACATTTAGTATGCAAAACTTGGTAGATGAGAAATAATAAGATATTCAGAGCAACATTTTCTCATTAACTTAACCTTTATATTTTTCTTTTCTTATTAAGTACATTTAAAACTGCATAAAATCTGAATTTTTGGTAGTATGAAAATGTGGTTTGGAGAATGAACAATACACCCATGATTATATGATTTTGACTATGCAATTCTTTGTTATTTCCTGTGTATAATTTACTCCTTTCTTTATAGAATTTATTTCTAGCTCATTCAGTTTCACTAAAAGAGTATCTGAAAACTGTTAAAAGATTCTTTATGCTTTCTAATGTATCAGGAATATCAGCCTTGATAATACCATGATAAAAGTTCCAGGACTTAGCTAAGAGTCCTACTATTGTCTTTCCCCCCTCTCCTCCTGTTTTCCTGCAAATTAAAATCCAGTTGCTCTGTCTGCAAAGCAGTTTTCCAGATGTCTCCAAGTCTAAGTGAAAAAACGACAGATGAAACATAAAAATGGAAAAGGCTTAAAAAATGAAAACCAGAAAAATGAACCAGGTTGGGCTCAGTGTAGTGTGTACAGTCTTGCCTTAATTTTCTTACCGACACCTGTTAGGATCAATATAAATGATAAAACTCAGATCATTAGTCCTAAAATGAAATTCTATTAAAGAAAATATCACACAGTGTAGCTTTTTAAATGCTCAGTCATTCAATTTCGGCAGTGCCAAGTCATTAAAAAATAATTTTATAGGTCTGTGCAAGCTGAGCCATGGATATTTGTTTTTCCTAAGATCTTAAATATACAATTTTAAATAGTGGGAAAGCTGAACAATAAAGACTTCCTGCAGATAAGAAAATAAATGATCATAACTAATATTACATCAAAAGTGATCAAGGCTTTCTTAGAAAAGGCCAAAGAAGACAGAGAAGCCCGGAGAACTTTCCAAATCTTCCTTAGCCAAGGAAAAAACTTATAGAAAAAGAGAATGACAGGAATGCTGCCTAGCTATCAAAACACACCATCAACATCCAAACAAATCCTTCTTTTCATGCTTGCAGGATTACTGATTTTATAATTTGAAATACAAAAATTACCAAATCTTACTCATGTCACTAAATATATTTAACACATTATTTTCTCTTTCTAATAAGCTGCTGGTCTGTTTTTTCTAAAGCAAATTTCTTGAAGCAACTTTTCCATTAATATTTTTATTAGCTAATATTTTGAATTCTTCATACTTAAATCCTGCTCTTCTGTTGTCTCTGACTGAAATGCTCTTTCCCTATCCCTACATATTGTCTCTTTCTTGATAGATAGGCTTTCCCCACCATCTCATTTATACTTTACTTGATTTATACCCTCCCCACAACTCCTTATTATATTATTTTAGATTGTTTTCTCTAAAACAAATCACAGGGACGCCTGGGTGGCTCAGCGGTTGAGCACCTGCCTTTGGCTCAGGGCTTGATCCTAGGATCCTGGATTGAATCTTGCATCAGGCTTCCTATTGGGAGCCTGCTTCTCCCTCTGCCTATGTCTCTGCCTCTCTCTCTGTGTGTCTATTATGATTAAATAAATAAATCTTTTAAAAAATAAAATAAAACAAATCACAATTTAAAATCAGCTGTGTTATTTGTGTTTGTTACTCATTTTCTGTCTTCTCTTTCATGAGACTCTATTGGCCCAAATTGCAAGAACTGATTGGTTTATTATAATCTAGTGCTTTTAATATTTTCTGACACATAGTAGGCACTTTAGAAAATTTTATTTAAATGCAGCATGCAGTTTTTTTTAAATAAAAAGAACAGTGGAGGCAAAATTTTATTATTTTATATATAGTTTGTAACTATATTTCCTTACTTTATCATCTTAATTTTTACTTAATAAAAATTATTTTTATTAACCTTAGAATTCATATTTACTAATATTATTTTATTAACTTTATTAACATTTATGTTAATGCTTGTCTTGCCTCTCCAACAACAATAAGTCACGTGAGTATTTGTCATCTAATTTTTAAAATCTTTCTCAGGACCACGAGGGCTATGGTATAAAAACAGTGCTAATAGTGTTAGTTGAAACGGAAAGAAAACGAAGACTAAAGAAAGGATTGAAGAAAGAGAGAAAAGAAGAAGGAAGAATTGGAGGAACAAGGCAAATGTTGAGGAATATCTTTTGACATAATGGACCCAGTACAGAGGTTTATTCCAAAGAAACATGTAAAAAATAACTCACTTGAGATGTCATTATATTTTAACATTCTGCTATTCCTTTTTTTTTTAATCTATCCTTTTTTAAGAAAATAAACTAATGTACACTAAAATTAACTTTTATCTTTTGATGCAGTCTGAACTTTAGCTCATCTATAAATTTGTGTAAGCACCACAGATGTTTACAGGATTTGAAATGGTTCTTTCATCCCTAGAAAACCCCATGCTGTTCCTCTGTAGTCAAACCCTCTCACCTCCACTAACACCTGGAAACCACAGATCTGTTCTCTTTCCTTATAGTTTTGTCTTTTCTGGGATGTAATACCAATGGGCCAATACATTATATAACTATTTGAGACAACTTTTTCACTTAGCATAAGTGATTCATCCATGTAGGGTTTACCTATAGTAGTTTGTTCTCCTTTATTAAGGTGTAGCATTTCACCATATGGATGCATAAGAGTGTATGTCCCACTGAAAGGACATATTGGCTGATTCTGATCTTTGGTTATTATGGATAAAACTGTATAAATAAACATTTGTAGACAAGTTTGTATGTGTGCATAAATTTTTACTTCCTTAAGATAAAAAACTAAAAATTGCTTCTTAAAAATAAGAATTGCTATATAGTAAGGCAACTATATGCCAAGTTTTATAAGAAATTGCCTAAATGTTAACTTTGTTTCACTTGTATCAACAGTGATGTATATTGCTGGTGCTCTACATCCTGTCAGAATGCTAAGTCTGTGTGTGCGCACACGCCCACCTCTGTTTGTGTGTTGCCATTCAAAGAGGTGTGCTGTGGTAGCTCGTTGATGTCACCATTTTTCATTTCCCCACTGACATCTCATGTTGAGCATTTTTGTGCGCTTATTTGCCATCCTGTGTATCTGCTTTGTTGCAGTATCTTTATAGATATTTTTCTCATTTTGAAATAGTTGTTTCCTGTAGAGTTTTCAGAATTCTTTACATATTCTAGATAGACTTACTCTGTTTGATATCTTACTGGCAAATATTTCCTCCTAGTCTGTTTGTCTTGAGATTTTCTTAAGGATGCTTTTGGCATAGCAAACATTTTTAATTTTGATGAAGTCCTAATTACCATTTTATTCATTTATAATCACACATTTGGTATAATTTCTAAAAACTCTTTGCCTACCTAACCCACAATTAGGCAAATATTCTCATGTTTTTCTCACTAAAGTTTTCTAGTTTTATATTTTATAATTCAATACATGATCATTTTGAGTAGAATGTGTTGTATAGATCAACATTCACTTAAAAAGAAATATACAAATCTCTAAATGTGTCCATTTGCTTAAAGAAACTATTTTTTTTTCATTGATTGCCTTTATAGTTTTGTTAGAAATCAACTGTCCATATTTCTTTAGGTCTATTTCTAGAATCCATTCTACATCTTTATGGCTGTCTTTGTGCCAGCGCCACATTTTCTTTAGTACATCAGCCTTATTCTAAATCTTAAAATCAGAAGACAATCTTCTTTTCCAAAATTGATTTGGCTATTTTATGTCTTTTCCTTTTTCATATAAATTTTAAAAATTTCGGGGATCCCTGGGTGGCTCAGCAGTTTAGCGCCTGCCTTTGGCCTATGGCATGATCCTGGAGTCCCAAGATCGAGTACCACATTCGACTCCCTGCAAGGAGCCTGCTTCTCTGCCTGTGTCTCTGCCTCTCTCTCTCTCTCTCTGGGTCTCTCATGAATAAATAAATAAGACCTTAAATTTTTTTTAATGTCCATAAACAGCTTGCTGGGATTTTTTTTTTCAGGAATTGCATTTAATGTGTGTATCAATTTAGGGAAAACCAACAGCTTAAGAATGTTGAGACGTCTAGTTCATGATACCTGCCTTTTTAATTTACTTAGGCCTTCCTTCATTTCTTTTTCAGGATTTTGTACTTACCAGCATACAAATCATGTGTATATTTGTTAGATTTATATCTACAAACTTCATTTTGTTGGATCAATTAAAAATACTTTTAAAAGCTACTTCTAATCATTGATTAATAGCATATAGAAATATGATTGTACGTGGTAGCTTGTCCTAACTAAACTCACTCATTAATTTTAGGTACTAAAAACTTATTAGTTTTAGAGCTCTTTGGTAGATATTTTGAAATTCCAATTTAGAAAATTGCATCTGCAAATCGAAAGAGTTTTATTTCTTCCTTTATAAACTGTAATTTCCCCCTTCTTACACTGACCAGGAGTTTAAGAAATATATTGAGTAATAATGATGAGTGTAAATCTATACCTTGCTCATGATCCTACAGTAAAAGATTTAGTTATTCACCCTAGGATGCTATCTGTAGTTTTTGCTAATGCCCTTCATCAAGTTCAGAAATTTCTTTCTCTTCCTAGGTTGCCAGATGTTTTATCTTAGATGTTGATTTTTGTTAAATACCTCTGCATCAGTTGATAGGGTCATGTTTTTAAAAATTATTTTTAGTTTATTAAAGCTGTGAATTACATTGATTGATTTTTGAAATTGGAAACCGGCTTAATATTCTAGATAATATCTATTTGATGAAAATTGACTTCATGTATTGCTGGATTCAATTTGTTAATATGTTGTTAAGGATTTAGATCCTATGCTCATAAAGGATATTAGTCAGTAATTCTCTTTCCTTAATGACTTTGGATGACTTTGGTATCAGGGTAATGCTGGCTTCATTAAAGGATCTGCGAAGAATTTCTCATTTATTTTCTGAAAGTGTTACATGCAATTGCTATGGACTTAAGAAATATTTGATAGAATTTGCCATCTGGGCATCAGATTTTTTTCAGAAAGTATTTAATTATGAAATAAATTTCCATATAGATATGACACTATTCAGGTTATCTGGTTCTTCTTGAGTGAGTTTTGAGAGTTACTGGCTTTCAAGAAATTTATGGTCCATTACGTTGAAGTTGTTGAATGTATGCACCTGAAGTTGTTCATAGTCTTCTACTACTTTATATTCCTCTATGTAATATTGCTTTTCATATCTGAGGGATCTGTATAGATACCTTTCTTTCATTCTCGTAATTATTAGTTTATGTTCTTTGTCTCTTGTTGGCAATTGTTTTTCAACTTGGCTAGAGTTTATCAATTTCATTAATCTTTTTCAATGAATCCGTTTAGAGGTTTATTGATTTTCTCCATTGTTTGTGATTTTCTATTATTTCTCTTCTCCCTGTTTGCTTTGGGTTTGTTTTGCTCTTCTCATTCTAGTGTCTCAAGGCAGAGTTTATATTACTGATATGAGACCTTTCTTATTTTATACTATAAGCATATATTATAAATGTCCCCTCAAGATCCTTTTAGCTGAATCTCATACATCTTGGTATATGTATCCTTATTTTGTTCTCTTTGAACTATTTCTAATTTTCCTTAAGACTTTCCTTTTAGCAATGTCATATTTATATATCTTGTTGATCTTTCAACTAATTGTGAGACTTCCCATATATTTTCCTGATATTCATTTCTAGCTTAATTTCAGTATGGTCAGGGAGCATAATTTGTTAAGGTTTGTTTCACAAATATTATGCACTTCTAAATACTCTGTATTCTGTTTGATATAATAGGGTTATATAAATATCAATGAGTTCAAATGAACTGATAATATTTCTCAAATCTCTATCCTTACTGATTGTCTATCTCCTTTTCTAATCTATTGCTTTTAATAAAGTACTGTAGTTTCTTGCTACAGTTGTGGATTTGCTCTTTTCTTCTTTAGCTTACTACTTTTTACTTCCTGTATTTTGTAACTTTATTGTGAGGTTTATATATAATAAAATTATTGTATCTTCTTAGTGAAATAGTTTTTCACTATTATTGTGCAATGCCTAGGAAAGTCTACTATTATGAAGTCTGCATTGCTTAATATAAATATCACCCCTACATTTCTTTTGCTTAATATTTGCATGGTATATATTTTTCTATCCTTTTCAATTTAACCTATTTATATCATTATATGTAAAGTAGGGTTCTTATATATAGCTTAGAGTTGGCTCTCTTTCATTTCTCTAATAAATAGTTCTCGTCTTTTAATTGGTTTGTACAGACCATTATGCTTAATTTAATTATTAATATGTTTGAATTTATTTTTTTAAATATGTTTGAATTTAGATCTAACCAGTCATTCATCACTTATTTTTTGTTTGTCCTCTTTTTTGTTGTTCTGTTTCTTCTTTCCAGCTTTCATTTTGATTATTTAAATATTTTATAATATTCTATTTTATTTTATCTATTGAGTCTATGAATAGTTTGTTTTTTTTTTTTTATTGGTTGCTTTAGAGATTACAATATACATTCTAAACTCTTCACAATGTCAAGGATGATGAAGTGTCCAAGATTTTGTCTCATGACACAGCAAGCAGCATGAACTTCATATTCACATCTGTTCCCCTTTCCTCTCAAACCCCATAGAGGCTTCATGAAGAGCCCAGATGGATGCTGTATACACACTGGGTTTGAACTGTTGCTGAAAACTTAAAGATAGGGAACTCACATTTTTATATTAGCCACAAGCATACTGCCCAGGATGGAGACATTATTTTATCATACTGGAATAAATAAACCTGCCTTCTGCTCTGGATAGATACACTGTATCTGTCTTCAAAGGCTGTTCAGTATACAAGCATTCTTGAAGAGATATTCTGAAACAAACTCTCTGCTCACAAAATATAAAAACACAAAAGACCCACAGATAATTGTATTCAACAATAGCCATCCCTCATTTCAATTCTATCTCAGCTTCTGACAAGTTGTCTCATGATACATCCCTCTCTTGGTCACTCTGATTAATGCGGCGTACAGAGGTTAATTTAATTGGCCTTATACAGTATTTAATTAAGGCTACTATCAAGAGGACTCCAAGAAGCAGGTTGATATCAGTCTTTAGTACTGACCTCAATCATGCTTCTCAGAGTCTTGAGCCAACCAGGTAAACAGATCCCATAAACCACCACAATTTTCTTAAATTTCTGTATTGACCTTTTTACTTGGTCTTATGCATCAATTTAGGTACAGAAGAATGTATGAGCTATTGCATAGACTGTTTAAATCCATAAAGAGGAAAACAAGGTAAACTCTATCATTCGTAACAACGCTGATCAGTGAGTTGAGGCTGATATGAATGACTTTCAGTATTGAGGTAATGCCATTGATAAACACAGCTGAAGCCATTGATAAACACATATTTCATGCCACCTTATCAACTTGAACACTCCTCTTGAGGGAAAACTGCTCAGGGGGTGGATATATATGATTCAGTTATCCCTCTGGGAGCTTCCTTAAGTATCATTTTGGAGAGATATCCAGAGTCTTCTGTTACTGTTTCCTTAAGAATCAGGAAGCCTCTTATGAAAACCTCTAAAGTGTATGTCATCTTGTTTTGGAGGGGAAGGCAAATTAACATCAGGCTCCTAGAGTACAATCTTGAGGAAACATGATGACATTATACTCAAGGAAGAAATTGTGATATTTTGTTTGTTTGTGTGTTTGTTTTACAAGTGTTGAGATCTGTATCATTAGGGGTCATAGGTTTAAAGTTACTCTTAATGGGCTCATAAGTCAAAATATTCCAGCAGAACTGGGACTATGGTAAGACAAGTGGGGTGACTGGGGTGCAAAATGTAAGGAGTTATTTATTTTCAGGTCCATGCAGGTGCTAGAGCTAGTCCTGGTTATGGGTTATATTAAATTCAAATAGTTGAGTCTAGTGTTTTTATTTTTTGTTTTTATTTTTTTTTTGAGAGACTGCCTGAAAGCATCTATCTATCTTGTTTAACTACCCCGGAAGCTATGGAACATTTGCTCACTCAATGACAGAGTGACAATTATGAGAGTGGGGATCAGGGGGACATCTGAAAGTGCTGAAAGGCATTTTGAGTGGGAGGAGCAAGAAATGGGGCTATCCCCTGTTGCTTCTAACATAATTCTTAGAAATATTAAGGAGAATGTTGATTAAAAGTGATTAAATATTGTTTAAATAGTGGTCAGAGTCATCAGGCAGAGAATAACATGTCCAGAAGCCATTTACATTTAAGATACACATCATAATTTGGAAAACCCATGCCAGGGAGTTTGGTTTTGTGAGGAAATCTTCAGGGGCTACTTTTGAGTCTGGAATGGAAGATACAAAGGAGAAAAAACATATATAAAATGCACCGTTGTTCTGTTTGTGTTCTGGTTTCCTTTCCTGATTTACCTTCTGCTCTTATTTTTCAGAACCTTCAGGCAGTTGCTCTATATATTCCATTTTGGGTTTGATAGTCATAATTGTTAGAATTAAAAAAAGAAAAACAAAGGGTGCCAAGTTAAATTTTAATTTCAAAGAAACTACAACTATTTTGTTATGAAAAGAGTGTCCAAAATACTGTAAGAAACACACTTTTAATTAAAAAAAAAAAACCTGTTATTTATCTGAAGTTAAAACCTAACTAGGTGCCCTATATTTTGCACAGAATCTATGAAAGAGATGGAGTGGAGTGGAATTATACCATCTTAGCCAGAATCACAACCAAAGGTATACACCAAAATACTGCTTTTATAACCAGAAATGCAAATACTCAAATTCTTAAATGGTAGTATTTACATAAATGAGTATTGATACATTTGTTTGATAGAATAACATGTCGACTTCTTAAAAAAAGTAATAGAAGAGCATTTGATTGCATGATAAAATATTCATACTTCATCACTACATGAAGAAGTGTTTTACCATAGCTAACTAGCTAGACAGTAGACATAGCTAGACAGGTAGACAGATTGATAGATTGATATGTTCTCCTTTACTCTTGGTAAGTGCCTACTAAAACAAAATTTAAATAAGATCTTGAGTCTTATGTCCAAATTTCAATTAAAGAAAAAACTTCTCATATTTACAATGAAGGAGATCTCAAATTGGATGAGAAAAGATAATCAATAGATGCCAGAATCAAGATGGCAGAGATGTTGGAATTACCTGACAATCATCTTAAGGTATAAATCATAAAAATGCTTCAACAAACATTTATGGGCTACACTGAAAAAAATAAAAAAATAGAAATTCTCAGTAAAGTAACAGTCTCAGCAAAGAAAAAAAATTACAAACAGCCAAATGAAACTTAGAAATGTATAATACAATGGGAAAACCAATGGATGGGTTCAACAGCAGAGTGGAGAACATAAGTCTCAGTGAATTTAAAAATTGAACAATGGATACTACCCAATGTGAACAATGACAAGAAAATGAAAATGGGGAAAATGAAGAGTCTCCAGGACATGCGGGACTATAACAAAAAGTCTGGCAATCATGCCATTGTAGTTCCTCTTTTTAAGAAGAAAGAGAAAATGGTTTGAAAAGGCATTTGTGCAAATAATGATAGAAAAAAGTATCAAATTTGGTGGTTAAACTAAAATTAGAAACTTAGGAAGGTAAATAAATCTCAAATAAAATAATTACCCAGGAAAATTTATACCAAGACACAGTCAAACTTATGAAAACTAAAAACAAAGAAAAAAATCTTAGAAACAGCCGGAGAAGAATGACACATTTCTTATAGAAGACAAAACTTCCAATGATGAATTTCTCAGAAGGAACACGTCTTTCCAAGAAGTGCACAATACTTTTCAAGTGATGAAAGATAAGAACTCTGAAACTGGAATTCTTATATCCTACACAAATTAAGAAATCAAGACATTCTAAGATGTAGAAAAAACTCTAAAAATTTCTCACAAGTTCATGTATCATAAAATAATGGCTAAACACAGTTCTCTAAACAGAAATAAAATGATAACAGAAGAAAAATATGAACATCCCAGAAGGAAAGAACTACCATGAACAGAGAAGAAAATATTAATAAATAGAACAGAATAGACTTTCTTTGTCTACAGCTTTCTAAATTATGTTTGAAATTGAAGAAAAATTATAATTCTATCTTATTTGTTTCTCACTGTATGCAGACACAATATTTTAGACAATTATACTAAAAGTGGAGGTGGGAAGTAAATAGATGTAAAGAGTTTTTTTTTCTTTCAACTTCAATTAATCTGGTAGAGTGCTGACATTAGCAGGCTTTTATAAGTTATAAATATACAATGTTAGTCCTGGACTGGCCACTTGAAAAGCTCTACAAAGAGATATTCAAAAACATTGCAGATATATGAAAATGAATTCTTAAAAAAAAAAAAGTTTAAGTAACCTACATTAATGCAGAAAAAAGAAAGCAGTGGAATTTTTAAAAAGAAAGATAACAACAGTTAAAAAAAGACAAATGTAAGCCTTATATCAACAATTACATTATGTATAAAGACTATAAAAATAGGGATGCCTGGGTTGCTCAGTTGGTTAAGCATCTGCCTTTGGCTCAGGTCATGATCCCAGGGTCTCATGCTTGAGCCCAGCATCAGGCTCCCTTGCTTGTCTGGGAGCTTGCTTCTGTCTCTCTCTGCCTGATGCTCCCTTGCCTGTGCTCTCTCTGTCTCTGCCAAATAAATAAATAAAATATTTAAAAATATCATATATATCTAATAATCTTTAAAAATATCATATCTATATATACACATAACTTAAAAGACCGTGGTTGGCAGAGTGAATAAAAAAAAACCCTGACTAAAACATATGTTCTCTATAGAAACTCAGTTGAAATATAATGAGATTTGTAGATTGAAAGAAAATGATGAAAAAAAGATATAATATGCAACAACGATCAAAAAAAGAAAAAGTGGCTACATTAATATCAGGTAAAATAGACTTCATACAAAAGTTTTTCCAAAACTATGGAAAGAAGGCTATTACATATTTATTAAAGGGTTAATCCACCAAGAATATATGACAATCCTAAATGTGTGTATACTTAAAAGAAAAAAAAAAGCAGAAGAAATTCTAGTCAATTAACATACAGTGTATTAGTTACAGATATAGACTTTAGTGATTCATCACTTGCATACAACACCCAGTGAAAAATGATATAATTTAAATGAGAATTAGAGAAATCCACAATTAAAGTGGAAGACTTCAACATTCTTCTCTTTATATGTGACAAAAAATGACATAGAACTATATACAATTTCCCACTGTCAACCTCTTGGTTTTAATACTGTATTCTAGTTAAGATATAAGTAAGATGTAAGATGTAACCACTGGGGGTAAACTGGGTGAGGGCTTTCTCTGTAGTATCATTGTAACTTCCTGGGAATCTATCATTATAGCCAAGTGTTATTATTCCTGATAGCTATGTTCTATAAGATCACCCTGTGCTCTAAATTAGCAAATACTGAACCAATGCCTCTGGAGGAAATATAAGGTTAGGCTTCTATGAGCTTCTGGTCACATTTCAGTAGTGATCAATACATAAGCTTGTTTTATGTGTGTTCCTATTTAAATACAAGTAATTCTTTAAAATAGTTAATTATATAAAGGATTACTTTATCATAAAATACTAGCTTAGAAGGATTTAATGATTTCCCGATGCAGGGTAACACAGCCATAAATTTCTTCGTCTTTTAGCTGCAGAACAATGCCATCTACTATACTTTCTATTTAGTCATCATTTCAGGAATCTACAACTATAGCTACTTTTTCATTGTTTTTCAAAACTTCATCAGACACAGTAGAATGTAACTACAGATGTACATGTAACTACAGATGCTACTTCCCAAAGCAGCTTCACATACAGATTAGCAACATTTTCTCTTCTAATTTTTCGAATGTATCATATTGTTGATTGCCACTGAACTCATGGTCACTAGCACTGTAACTCATGCCTAAACCAAGCTTACTCTAATACAACACACTTTCTCTCTAAGGCATATATATTATGACATCCTTGTGCTTAGGAACACTAGATAGTACTTCAGCACACTACACTTGGGGGCAATTTAAATAATAAAACCACTAGCAAAAATACAGAAATGTAAAAGGAAACAAAAATAAACAAACAAAAACAACAACAAAAAAACATATGGCATTAAATAGACCATGAAAAGGACACTGGACTATGAGAGCTCAAACAAGAAGGCGAATGTCACCTTGTTCAACCTTAGCTGGGAACATGCATTCAAGAACTCAAAGCCTTTGTTACTCTGTGCATGTCTGCAAATGATCAAGAACTGTGAGTATTGATTTTGAGGTTAAGAACAATTTTAAAAAGATAAAAATGTTGATTATCAGGGCCTAGGGTAAGGGGACGATGGGAAGATGTTGGTTAAGGGATACAAAGTTTTAGTTATGCAAGAATAAGTTCCAAAGATCTAATGTATAACATAGTGACTACAGGTAACAATATTGTGGAGTATACTAGAAATTTCTTAAGATGGTAAATTGTAAGTGATCTCACCACATAGACATACACAAAAAGTAACTATGTGAGGTGATGGGAATGTTAATTACCTTGACTGTGGTGATTCTTTCACAGTGTATACATATATCAAGTCAGTAGGTTATACATCTTAAACGTACACAATAAAAATACAGAGTGGGCGAATATGCAAATGAATCCACAAAGATTGAGGAATGACTGTTTCAGATTATAGAGCTAACCTGTAGGAATTAAAAAATAAGTAACTGGAGGTTGCTGTGTCTGAACATCTCACTACCATTCAAAATATGAAATAGCTAGTGCCCTCTTCCGGAATTGCCCAATACAGAATTAGCACAATTATACGCGGCAACACATCCTGGGCATTACATATTCCAGGAGGGGCATGGCACATAGTATGTCCATATTTGTAACTGCTAAATTGAGAGCATTAGAGACAAACATCCCTACTGTGGGAACTGCTGAGCGCCAAAGTGAAATAACAAGTCATTGAATATTATTTAAAAAATCATACATGTATTATTTTGGAAAGTGGTCAGGAAACTCAAAGCTACTCTGAGAAAACATGCAAAGGAAATCCTCGTCAATTCATGTGGTTCAGTGCTAATGGGAGAATAGCTTTTAAAAGTAAGTAAGTTACTCTCTTACTAAATAGCCTTTTCAGTGTTTAATTTTTTAAAAAGTTATTAGAAAGTGATCAGTACTGGCAGAGCAGATATTAATGAACTGCAGTAACTGTGGTTTAGCCTTAGAAACTAAAAGGTAAGCAACATATGTGCACATTCTACAGAGTAAATAAATTAATCAATTAAATGTGTTTTTCTAAGATCCTTGTCACTTTCAAGTAGATATTAATTCCAAGAAAAATAAATTATGATTAAGACAAATGATGTTTAGTTAGTGGAAATGTTTATGTTGGAAATGAAGGATCAGGGAAAAGAAAAAGTAATATCCCTTTAGGTTTGGCTTAGAAAACAAATCATGTGAAATAACAAAAATATCTTCAGCAAAGATCACTGATGCTTCATGTTTTTAAAGATTTTTATTTACTTTTATTTGAGAGGGTGAGCAAGAGAGTAAGCGAGAAAGAGAGAGAGAGTGAGAGAGAGAGAGAGAGAGAGTGAGAGAGAGCACAAGCACGGGGAGCTATAGAGAAAGGGAGAAGCAGGCTCCTCGCTGAGCAGGCAGCCGGACGTGGGGCTCGATCCCACAACCCTGAGATCATGACCTGAGCTGAAGGCAGATGCTTAACAACTGGGCCGTTCAGGTGTCCCTCATTGATGCTTTATAATCAGTTACTGACGTCAGCATGGCTATAGTGAGATGGGAAAAAAAATCTAAGATAGCGGTCATTAAAATAAAGATCTTATTAGTTGCCAATGTCTTTATCCACTTATTTGGTCACACATAGGCAAATAAAGCAGATCATGATTTGTTCTTTTAAAATAGGTTTTAAGTGCATGGTAACATTTTAGTGACACACTCTTCTGTAACGAATTTAATTAACTACAAGCCTTAGGTTTATTACTGATAACTATCCCACCATTGCTTGCAAAATATACTTGTGGCTAATTCCATTACAGTAGAAAGGCAAAAGCCCTCTTGAAGATCAATATTCCGTTTATATGTCTGATTTCTTCTGCTGGGTGGGTGTGATTAATTAAGCTTAGTGTCACATAATTCTATTTAATGGATTTAAGACAGGATAACTTCAGGTCATAGAGAATAGACAGTGATTTCACAGTTCAAAGGTTAGCATTAATGCATTTCAGTTCATATACTAAAATTAGTCAGTAATAGCAAGTCGTCATCCCTTGTTAGGTAACTTTTCCACTCTTAACCATGTGAAAAGAAAATGTTCTCAATATATACTTTACTTCAATTGCTAGACCAGTGATTTCACAATGGAGAAAACTATATGTGTTTGAACAACTTGAAAGAACTTTTCCAATTATATACTTTGTCCTGGTTAATGAAAAACAATATAGATGTGAATTATATTCATACACCATGAATTTCTTAAAAAAAACACAGACTTAAAATTTGAAATAGTTAGGCTCAAGTCCAGACAAATGAATTAAATCTTAGTTAAAATATTTTTAAAAGGAGGTAGTTTCATTATTGTTCTGTACTTCAATGTCAATCACTGGACCTACTGACACAAGAGTAAATGAAAATATTTTCAAACTCTAGTAATGTTGCTAAGCCATTATGAAGACTTAAAATATTTTGTTCTTCAAGCAGTGGGCATAGTAATTTTTCATAGCATTTGGGAAAATCTTTAAATTGCATGGTGTACTTCTTTCCTCAAATAGTAACAATAGCAATCACAAATAAAACACACAAATAATGTAAATAGTATGTCAGGCACTTTGCAAGCTTTATATAGATTCTCTTATGTAATCCTCACAGCAACCTTATGATATAGGCACTATGATTACACTCATTTTACAATTGAAGAAATTGAGGCACAGAAGGATTACATAACTTTCCCAAGATCACAGAGCTAGTTAGTGGTAAGTTCAAGATGAAAATCCATACCGTACTGCTTTATAGCTTATGTTTCATGTCTACAGTTTCATTACCAAACACTTAGTAATGTTGCTGGTAAATTTTAGATCTTGGGCAAGAATTGTACTCCAATTTTTATACTTTTTGCCCTGACTCACTTTCATATTTGATGTTCCTATAAATAACTGCATGAGGATTGAAAATTTTTACACTTTTCAGGACAAGAGGGTATCCTGGAAATGTGAGGTAACCCACACACTATTTTGTAGGACAAATATGTGAATATTACACACAGATATGTACATTTATACTACATTTTCATAAAATTTAGTCTGCAGGTGCCTAAATCTCACCTTATAGAGCCCAGTTTGAAAGCTCTTCCCTATGACCTACCCTACTAATCCTGTGTTTGTTTAAAATTTTGATACCCTATCAATTATGGATGTCTTTTCATTAAATTTGATTTTTTGAAACACATTAACACATTTATCTTGATTATATGGGGATTTTGCTTGTTTTGTTTTGGTGTTCTCATTGCCCAGGACTTAGAATAGGTGAGTGAGGCATTGGTGTCCCAGACTTACAGGCCAAACTTTGAAACATGAGTAGCTTTTATTGTGGCCAATAAAGAAAATGAAAGCTTACTTCTCAGGTCCCCTGGCTCTCTGAACATCACGTGTATATCACGTGACTACAAATAGATAAAGTTTATGGCCAATTTTCCCTTAACACAGTGGGCTAATAGCTCAATGACTAGTCATTCCTAAATTCCTCATCTTGAGATAACAAAATATTAAATTAAAAAGATCTATTTCATAAAATACTATTTTTATAATAAAATTTCAATATTTAAGATGGCAAATGAGATTCCGTCATTTTACTGACATAGTTTCAGTTTCTGAAGAGAAAAAGAAATTCCTGTGTAATATGATAGATTTGGGAATACTCATTTGTTTTGGAATATAACATGTTTAATGCTCATTAATGATTACCTATGATTAAAATCTATGAATGGCTCTTCGTCATTTCCATCTGTGCCATTCAACTACAAAATATTCTGTAACAAATCCCTGGTACTGCTGCTGAGCCTTAACCCAACAGGCTTTTGTCTTAAAAAAAGCCTTTAAATCTTAAAGTCCACATACAGTTACAAGTTTTCTATCTCATAATCCACATATCATACTTTATGGTAGATTATTAATCTATCAGTCTTTAATATAGGACTATGAATTATTTCATAAATATTCTATGACAGCAATTTGAAAGAAGAAAAAAATGAAATTAGAAAAATTGTGGAGCACAATAAATTATTAGCTGAAGAGAGCCACCTAGTCTTGATGAGGTATTACAGAAGGAAGTTCTAGAGAGACAAGGGAACAGGTTGAGGGGTTTGAAACCTGAAGAGCCAACACCTGGAAAGATCTTGGGATAGGCAAGGAGAAATATACTATAATTGTTTTTAAATACTTAGATTCAATGAATCGTCATGAGTGTATGCATTCATTTTGAAATATGACACTTTCTAAAACAAGATTGCCTCGAAATACCTTCGATAGACAAATCAAAAAGAGTAGGTATATAGTTTATACTCTTGGTTTATTTGGAATACTTATTTTTGTATATTCATTAGCACTCCTCTATTTATTATGAATCCACGCCTATTTACACTTTATGTCTAACAGGACATGCGTGTGAGATTGGGAACAAGAGGGAAGGAGGCAGGAAGCACAACCACCAGAATTTCTTCATTTTTGCATATGATTTTCTGAAGAAATGTAAATGGCTTGTTATTTATGCACTCATTCATTCATCATACATTTATTGATTGATCTTCAAACAATCTAAGATTTCTCTGCTTAGACCATTTGGGTTTGAACTCACATTACTGTTTTTCTGCTGAAACTAGTAATTAAGTTTTATTAAAAATTTTCTGATCACTTCATATAAAGGACCGAAATAAAACTATTTCACAATTGTAACAACCATATAGAAAAGAATATTCTCTGTGGTTTGCTTTGGTGAGAAAATTTGAGAGGGAATGATGGGTGCCACTTCAGGGTGGAAGCTCAAAGAGCTGACACATGCTTCACATCATGTTTTCCCTCTGCCACAAGACTGGTGGCAGGACTTCCTCTCAAGTCAAAGTGACAGAGTGAAGACATGAAGTCATGGAGCAGGGCCAGAGATGACACATGATGGGCAGATCGCTCCAGGGAGAAGTAAACTTTGGTTCTTGTAAACCACTGAGATGCTGGATAAGTTTATTTGCACTGCCACATAACTTAGACAAAATTAAGATATTCATTCCTTTATTTTTTTTTTTATTCATTCCTTTATATGTCAAAAAGTTTAACTTCCTTTTAGACTTAGGAATATTCTAGAAAATTGGTTAATATTATCAAGTGATAGATGGCTATTCTCTGAGATGCTTTTACAATCCTGATCTTAATGTCATTTCTGACTGATTGAAAAAGGAATGCCACAACACGTACTCTCTGAAATTGCTTCAAGATTGTTGGTCATCTCAAACAATGCAAACTAGCCACCCAAAACAAAGATTACAAGGTGTTCTTTTCACCTTAACAAAGAAATTTCAACAGAGGTAAAGATCATTAAAGGAGGAACACAAAGAGGTATAGGAAAATGTAAAAAGGAACCAATAAGGAAGTAAATTAAACACTGCTTCTCACATGTTAGTGATAGCTTACTGCAATGAAAATGTAGATAAAAAAAAAAATTCTTATGCATCCCTTGCTCCTAGAATCTTATGTAAACTTCATTTACATTCATTTTTTCTGACAAACTTAAATGTGGTTGCACAAACTCAACAAATATATATGTAAATGACAAAAAGCTGAAATTTAACATAGTAGTCACTTAACAGAACTACCATATGTCTGAACAGTCATTATGTAGAGAAAACAGTGAGTGAGATTTTGCCTAAGAGACAAATAGATCACATTATATCCTGAAGAATAACATTTAAATGAATTGGGATTATTATTTTTTTGAATGTGCCAAAAGCAGTAGATTTCTAAGAAAGGTGGGAGCTCAGTTTGGAATTTACTGCAATTTATGAATGATGATGAAAGCACTAATTAGAGGCTATAAATTTTGCAGAACCCAAATATTCTGATAAATCTTGATCCTCTAAACTCAGTTAATCTTTGAGAGAAAAGTATACCGGAGCCTATTATGAACAGTTGTCACAAATGTAAAATAATAAGTGTTAAAGAAAAGATACTTATTCATATACAAATGAAGTAGAATTATTGAAAAATTAACATGGAGAAGTAAAAAGGAATATTTTTTAGTTTCAATTAGCATTTTAAAAATTCTTAAAAGGATTTCTGCATATTTCACCAAAAGTGCATACTTGCTGGATTGTAAAAAAAAGTACCCACCCTGTATAAATTATGAGTGATGAATTTAGCTTTTAGTTGATATAGTGGATATCCAAGTTTCAAAACTGTTATTTACTGATAGGTCAACTTTGAAACTAATAGGAAGGATAGGAAAAACACATTATTGTTATATAAATTGAGAAAGAAAGTTAAATTATATATTTTTGGCATTTTATGTTTTCCTAACTTCAATATTTGTGCTGATATTGAAATATATGTATGAAAATATAATTTTGAAAAATATAAAGCTATTTAGGGGTTTGGAGAAAATATTACGATGTACCATAGATCAAATAGCAAGATATCACTTAATTTTTTTCAAAGTTATAATAGCAATGAACTTGAAGCTATGACTCAAAGGTGTTAAGTGGTAAGTGGCTTCTACATTGAAGTTAAAATCATAACAAAATAAGTCCTGACAGGGCTGATATAGGATATTGCCACAGGGCAAATCCCCATTTTCAATCTAACTAAAATATGACCCAACAGACAGTAAAACTCTTACTGTTGTCTAATGTGGTATCACCAGTCACATCTTTAAACTTCAAAGAGCATTTCAGATCACTGCATGGACGCATGGACCCTGATAGACTGACCCTAGTTAGGTACTAAAAGAAAGAAAAGTACAGATAAACAATTGAGGGGGCGGTAAATTATAGGGCATTCTATTATCAGATACCCTAAAACTAACTTTGACATTGATGGAAAATGAAGGTCGAAGGAGACAGAAATGTCAGATTATAGGTATGAAGATACATGCATTTCTTTATTAAACATATCAGATGTCTAATCCTTTCTGCCACGTGTCAGAGCATGATAAGGGAAGATTATAGCTGCCGTCTATGCAGTCCATAATTTATTCTTTTCTTCCAGATGTATCTTTTTGATCATATAATTTATTGAAGTACTGGATAAACCACAAAATATAAAGACAAAAAATCTCTAAGGCATATATTTGCCATGTAAAAAATGTAAAATATATAACTAGTACACATTTTTTATCTTAGTACATTTTGACAAGTCAATTAAATAAGTTACAGTATATATAAAATATAAATGTATACTAATTCAGTATCATTGAAAATATATGTGAATAAGTACTAATTTATACTCAGATTGCCTTCACCATTCTTTTAAGAACCAAATATATTGCCTTGTAAACACTTTGTTTTTAAACTCCTAATGTCAGAGTATAATTTGACTTTTTAAAAATGTTCTTGTAAGGATTTTGTGCACCTCAGGCTAAACTACCTGAAGATGAAAAGTACACTTTTCACCAAAATATCCCTGCCTTTTTGTAAATACTAAATGGGTGATGGAGAATAAAGGGTAATGGGTACATTTTCATTTGTGGTTTTTTTAGATGGATATCATCTCCCAAATAAAATCCACCAAATTAGATTCCTTAAAATATCTTGTAGCCTTGCCTCTCCAGACTTTGTTGTTGTCTGTCCTCTGAATAGATAAAAGGCACAACTGTGAAACATAATTCAGTTAGTGGTAGACTATAATACAAGAATATAAAATGACAAAACACATAATCCCCAAATTAGGTCTTATTACCTATTCTGAGACACAGGCACAGCCACAACTGCAATTACCTAGAAAGATTACCTGTATTTAACTGCTCATTCAGATGGACTCCCAATTCTGTCCCGGGGGTTGTCATGTAAAAATCCCAGCAGATCCTATGTTTAAGTGAAATATTCTCTTCTGTGATGTCACACCAGCTAAGGCTCAAATCGATACTTCCACTAGAATGATAGAGATGGACCACTTTTTCCTCCTGGTGATTTGAAATTGTAAGGGCTATTAAGTTCCTTTTTCTTAATGGTCCTATTTACCTCCCACATAGAGGGAAAATAAAGCTTAATACAAACCAGTCATCAATGGAAAGCATGTAAGTTTTTTTAAAAAAGATGATTTATGAGCTGCATTTTGCAAAATATGACAGCAATCATAGCTTTAGGTTCTGTTCAACTATAAATGATTGTAGGAAATGGGGGAGCGGGGTCGCCTGAGGAAAAGAACATTTATGAATAAGTGTAGAAATCTGAATTAAATGTAGATTTTTAACTCTCCAGGCTTGCCATCAAAAAAACTGTATAGGACGTTCAGAAAGAATGAAACTTGGTCTGAGATTTATAGAGCAATGAGGAGCAGAAAGGCACTGGTTAGTATGAGATATATCTAAACAAACACTAAATTAAACAAAAATAATACCATGTAGGATTAAATATAATGCAAAACTCACAAATGTAATAACTAGTATATACATCAAAAGGGATTGCAACTGAAATTAAGTTCCTTATATCTCAGGGGTGAGGATTAAAGGACAAATGACATGACTTTAGATTTGGAACATTACAAGAGGGGCAAAGATTAAATGGTATATTAATATTTAAATTTCGAGCATTTAAAATGTTCTATGGTCACCAATAAATGAATAGAATATATAACTCCCAAAGTAGTTGAGGAAAACTGTAGGATGTTAAAATTATCCAGTGTAAAAGAAGGCAGGAATAGAGAAAATAAATGCACAGAAAGGCAGAGTATATAGGAAGCACATAAAAGTTGATGACATAAATAAATCCAAATGTAAAAACATAAAACATAAAAACATTCTAGTTATAATATTTTTTTTGAGAGCAAGAATAAAATATACAATTCCAGGGGTGCATAGTTTACAAAAACCTATATTAAAAAAGAACAAAAATATTAAAAGTGAAATGGTAGAAAAAGTTACGCCAAACAAAAACTTACCAAAGGAAGATTTAATACTGATAAAGTATGCTTTACATTTTTCACTAGAAATAAGGAGGACATGCTTGGATCTGGCCTATTTTCCCTTGGATCCACTCCTCACTTTCCCTGGCTGTGCCCATTGATACAGGGTTCTGGCTCTTGCAGGCTTCATGTCACCTGGTCAGAGGGTGGCATTCGCAGGAATGGAAGAGGTGGGCCGAGAGGGAAGTCAGTGTTGAAACTCCTCTCCCTGTGCGTTAGACTGAGTGTCCCCGAGTGGCCCTCTTTTCCCTGTAGCTGAAGCCCTGGCTGGAGAGATCTACCCTGACTCCTCGACTCAGGTACCTCCAGCCCCTGCCTCTCCCCCTCCAGCCCAGTC
The DNA here is from genome assembly GCF_003254725.2 of Canis lupus dingo. Taxonomy (NCBI): domain Eukaryota; kingdom Metazoa; phylum Chordata; class Mammalia; order Carnivora; family Canidae; genus Canis; species Canis lupus. Next base: position 22,914,472 of record NC_064245.1, on the reverse strand, counting down.
TGAGTAGGGTAGAGACTTAAGTTGCTAATTCCTAAGCTGTCTCAACACCTCCTGTTGGCCCCTCAACTCTCCTGTGGAGGCTAATTCTTGGTTTTAGATTCCCTCTGTTTGAACCACTTCTTATAGTTTCTAGTTTCCTGACTAGACTTTGACTTCTAGGGATCACCATACGATGACGCATATTTGTTTGTTTGTTTTTCACCAGAAGTGAGTAATGATTCCAATTTGGTGTACACCTAATCCCATAACTTTGAAATATATAACACAAAATTAAGAAAACTACAAATAGAATTAGTTAACCACCATCACGCCAAATTTTAACACACCCAAAGCAAAGTTTCTTTTCGTATACAACATCCTCCTAAGCTTATTACCTGTGAATTCCTATTTCCAAGCAAAGTATATATAAGGCATCAATTGAAAAACGAGTGTTGGGTGCACAATTTTCATTTGTGCTACCCAGCCTCATTCTTTTAAGCACATGTGGAATGCCTACTATGTGCTATTATTAGGCACCTATGGGGGAATATGAGGATGTCTAATTTAGTGGGAATTTAGTCAAGTCACACCATCTTGAGATGGAACAGAAAAGGTAGAGATGCGTAAAGTGCCATAGGAGGTAAGTTGACTATGAAGGAAATTAAAACTAGGTCTTGAAGAATAAAAGGAATTTGTGAAGGGAAAAAAAGTCAAAAGCATATTCATTTATTCTTATATGTATATATCCAATCTTGCTCAGACATTTAGCATTCTGGCCACAATTTCTGGTACTGAGCCTATATAATTTAAAAATACAGTGGTTACCCTTACAGAGCTTGTAGTCCCCTGGGAAACTTGAGAAGACTCAGGAAAAATCTCTTCAGGCTGTGGAAGAGAAAGCTAAGGAAACCTTCCTAAAGGAGAGGATTGAAATAGAAGGATTTTGAAAAATCAAGGAGAGCATTTATCAGAAGAGTGAGAATGGTGGCGCTGGTGAACAAGGGTGGGAAGGGACACTGTTTCAAGTGGTGAGAAAATACTCCCCACGAAGGAAAACATCTCTTTTTACTTTCCAAAAAGGAGGGAAAGAAGATGGAAGAAAGGAAGAAAAGGAGGAGGGAAGATCCCTCCTATTTCCATTACTCAAGCAAACTGAATCCCTATTTCTAAACAAAAGGTTGCCCAGTATGAGACTTCTGTATCTGCAACTCTAGAGTCTTACTATTTTAAACATGGTGATATTCTCAAAAGAGGTGAGACAATGATTTTACTTCATATGTGAACTCTGTCTGCAGTACTGTCAGTCAGGAAGACAGTGGTCCACTTTAACAAATATTTTTGGATTTTTGTTTGCTTTGTATCCCTTTATGTATCCCTTGTATTTACTTTATGTAAAGTAAGTTTCCTGAGCCCAGAAATGTCAGTTCTTAGTTTAAGGTAACTTTGTTCACTGATAGCTCTAGAAGAAACCGTGAAGCAGGAGAAAACAAAACAACTTTATGTCCTCTAGATAGAATTTTCTTCCTATTTTATTTTTCTCTCCTCAATTTTCCCATGGGCCATCAAATGTTCCTCAGCTCCTATACAGGATCGAAGTCTCTGCTTTTGGGAAGTGATACAGATTATGCACTAAACCCGAGATATCAATTATTGACAAATTGCATATTAAAGCCTTTCCTTGTTTTAATACAAAGAAAGAAGTTTTGTAAAATTTCAGGCAGCATTTTTGGCTAATGTGATGTTCTATAGATCATATCAAGGAAGTGGGAAGGGATAGAGCCCTCTCCTGGGGGAAAATATGTTCCTTTCCCACCAATAATTTTACCCCTTCCCAGAAATCTTAGAGGGAAAAGGACCCCCTTCCAATAAAAGAGCCACAAAACCTTTTATCATAATTTTGTTCTCATTTGCTGCCTCCTTTTTCACTTTGTTGCTATCCAGAATCCCTAAATAAATCAAAATATTGAATCCTGAGGACCCTGTAATCTGCATAGAAGTAGATTGTAAGTTGCAAAAGGGCCAAAGAAGCATCATCTAAAAGTGGAACAGAGAACCTCACAGTTTATAAAAACTACAAAGTTTTGGAAATAAAGTCTATTCATTGGTACCACCAGGAGTGAATAGCCTAATTTGCTAATAAAATGTGCTAAAACTGAGATAAATGCTTGGTTTTTGCAAGGCTATTCTTTTGGATTTTGCTTGTTTCATCTTAAAAACACATCTTTGTGTTGCTGAACTAATCCTTCCTGCAACTCATTTAAGGTTTAAAAGGAGAAAGAAAGACACTAAGATGTTATAGGTGTATTTTCATACATGTTAATAGAGTTATCCTTGTATTTAAAATTCCACAGATGCCAGATTACTTAAAAAAAATTCAACATTAACCAAAGCAGTAGCATTTATTATTTAAAGTCATACCTTTAAACATGCCCTCCACCTTGCAGACCTGCAAATATCACTCCCTAGAGAGAAATTATCACTCACACCTCTTATGAAGAGATGTATCACTGTGCTACATTGCATTTCCCTTATACTTCACAAGAAAGAGTTTCAATCAAATAGCAAGCTTGAAAATTATTTTGTAGTTTTCCCCAGAATCTTGACATTTCAAGTTTTTGAGATCCTATGTATTTTAATATGACCTTTTCTACCTAAATATCATATTTTTTGCATTGCATTTTGATAACTCAATAATGTTTTTAAATAAACATTTCTTGCTTTTGACTTAAAAGTACACAGAGCAACATAGCAAGAGCAAGTTCTATTTTTTAATTTAAATTATTTTCATGGCTTTGAGCAAACTTTAACCTTTAAAAAGGCCTGAGTACAATTCTGATTAACATCTCCACTGCTTAGCCTGGTGATTTAGCAAAGATGGACTCTGTCCCCTATAGCAGTGGTAAGCAAACTTATTCTTATCTGAACCAATTGAGAAAAAAATCAAATATTTCCAGGCCACGCATCCTTTCATTCAATATGGAAACTTTATTATTGATTTCCATGATGCAGGGATAGAGAAACTGTCTAAGTGAATGCACAGAAGAATATCAAAAAGAAAACTGACCTTTTTATTAGACATAAACTATTAACATATAGGAGTATTTGTGATTTTCAACATGAATGCTTATCTCTTATACCTATAGAGTACATTAGAGTTCCCAAAGAATATTTATATACCTGTATTACCAGAAAAAAGTATGAATTAAGCATTATTATTTTAAATTAGTAGAATTAGAACCATGAAGTGTGTTGTTTACTCCTACAGGAAAAAATAACTCTAATTATAGTGGTATCACATTTTTACATTCTAGGACATATTGAATCTGATGTACCCTAGATAGTCTACCACCAAAGAATCACCTTTTCTTTTTTATAAACAAAGAAGATATTTTTTAAGAATGTCTATGCTGTGTGACTATAGACAGGGTTTTTATTGGGTTCTAGTGTCTAGTCATGAGCAAGAGGGCTACGGTTTGTTCTCCAGCCCCCACAGATCCCCTGGTTATTTGCTCAATCAGTCTGCCCATAATTCTTCACTCCAAATACAGGAGTAGATTTCTCCCTTAATTCTGCAAAACTCTGCTTAGTTCAAGCTGTAACTCTAAACCAAACTTTAGTGAAAGCTTGGAGATAGCAGGAAGAAATTACAGCTCAGAAAAGAAAATGTTAGCACCAGACAGGGGCCATAAATTCTCCTGGATACCACAAAAGATGAGATTTTACAGGGTGAGTCTTTCTGGCTCTCTGTTGCCTTATTGTCCATTCTCCAGCTGTCAGATGGCAAGGGCCAGTTTATCTCCCTCAGTGGTGATGTTTGAACCTGATTCTACCTTCATCTTCTCTAGACTGCTGCAATGATAGAGCAAAATGTTATTTTCTACTCTCCCGCTCTTGCTCACCTCTAATTAAATCTTGATAAACTTTAGAAATGCAAATAATCCACAATAAATATAAACTTTGAAATTATATTGTGCAGAGCAGTTTGGCTTGAATTACTCCATGACAGCTTGGAATTTGTTTTTTTCTTTTGCAAAAACGAAATGCTCATTAATGTTTTTCATTAATTCCAAAAACAGTTTTTGCTAAAAAAAAAAAAAAAAAATTAAAAACTACTGATGACAGCTTTAAAATATTGTGGATTTTTTCCCTCTCTTTGTGGTAGAGACTGGCAACCGCTCACCAAATCTATTCCCTTTTTTTGGCCATGCTTACCAGCCTCCTTTGCATTTAGGTGTGGCATTTAGCCAAAAGACTGGAAGAGTGAAGAAACACCACTTCTAGACCATACCCACAACAATCTTTGGTGCATGATTATCCATGCTTTTCCATTTTGTAGTTCATGCAGAGGAGCATGACAACCTTGAAAGCCAACTATTAAAGGTGGCAAAGACACAAACAACAGCGAGGTCTCTCAGTCATCACTGGGAAGCGAGAATCTCCTATCTTGAGCAAGCACACTGGATTGTTCAGTAAAAATAGTTTTCAGGTGGTAAACAATTGAATTTTTTAAAACATCATATTTCCTTAACTATTGCATCTCTTTTCTACCCAATTCAGTTTTTAAAAAATCAGGTCATTCTTCAGAACATGTTTCCTTGCTCTATATTTCAGATTTTTTCAGCAGAGAAGCAGAGGCATAGATGAAAGCAATCAAGGCCTCAATCCTTCCTGAAGAGGAATCTCCCTTTTCTGGTTGTTGGAGGTTCTCTCTGCTGGACTTTAGGAGAGCTAGATGAGCTAGGTACCCCCAAATGCATCAATGCTGTCAATTTCCCTGTTTTGTGCCTATAAACCTGGCTTGGGATAAGAACTTACTACAGGAAACCATGACAGATTATGGATTTTAGCTCCTGGATGTTAAGGCAGATCTAATGTCAAATCCAAGGACATTCTCCCCTGTAATCCTCAGTTTCTTCCTCAAGTTCTGTCTCCTTTTCAGGAGTCTGCTTCAGAAGATGTTTCCTTTCAAGTTTTATTGCTTCTTAATTCTGAAAATCTGCATTTGACATTAGAACTTGGGCTTTTATTCAAAAGCAACATGCACCAAAAAACAGCATCCCTAGTTCACGGTGATACCCTTTTAAAGGAAGAAAACCGATGCATCTTGCCCAAAATTGCATTACTGGATATTGTAGAATAATGAAAATATATAACCCTGTCCCTCCGTTTCTGGTAAATGATGAGCATGCCCTGTTGAAGGTACAAAGATGTTATTAACTGTTAACTAAAATAATGTAACAGAGTCAAGGGGAAGGTAATGACTCGTATTAAATTTCACGCTATTTGAAATGAGCACAGTCTGAGTACTGACAGAAAACGGAAGAAAAACAGAGAAGAGTAAAGGTGCATTGGCAAGGGGTTAGGGATCACACCTGAATGGGCAAAGTGTGTAAAAATATCAAGGCCGCAGGCATAAGAGACACACACCACTCTGCAAACAACAACTAAACAAACTCTTTCAAGCGTTCGTGTTTTTCCTTATTAATCCCAAAGCCTCTCAAAAGTTCTTTTCTAGTTGCTTTATTTTTTGACTACTTATCCACTTCTTAACTCCCTAATTAACTTATGCAGATTATGTGAAAAGTCACAAATTCTGTGGAACACTGTAGTGGTTAAGAAATGGTCTTTGTATTTGTATAGATCTGTCTAAGAATCCAAATTCTGCTACTTAACAAAGGACTAAAATGTTACTTAATTCCACTAAGCCACTGCTCTTTACAAGCAAAATGTTATTGACAGTATTTAGCTCATATGGTTACTATGATAAATAAATGAATTGAAAGAAGGTAAATTCCTTACTACCATTATTGATATGGGTAAATAATAAATTGCATTGTTATTCAGTAAATCCAATCTCTTTTTTTTTTTCTCTTGACTTCTCAGAAATGTTCAATAAGAGTGAACACCTTGAAACTGTCCTCTTTTTGGGAGGGGGCATCTTCAGTATATACCTACTCCTGATTGGGAAACACTGGTCTAAACAATAGGAAATACAGTCTTTATTGTGACAGTCAATATCTCTGAGCTGTACTTAGCTACATTTTCAATATTATTTCTAAAAAATACTCTTCATGAACTGTCACTCCAGTCCGACTAAATTTACTTGGTCCTTCAGACATATGTCTCAAATTCTAGATTTTTCATTTCTTCATTATAGTTCTGCTTGAAACTACTCTTTAAGCCATCATTGCCATATTTTTCTATAACCTGAGGGGAATTCCTATACTTTTTTTTAGAAGTCCAGAATTTAATTGTATCATAGAATAACACTGTCCTTTATCACAATCATAAGTGATTGGATCACTACACAAATTGTTCCTTTTCTTTTCTTTTTAACTTCATGGAAGTTGCCCTAATTTCTCCCCATTAACTAACGTTTTTTTTGGGGGAGGGCGGGATTATGAATATGCTTGGATGAGAAAAACTTGGTTTGCATTTTGTCTAAGCAAAAAATATCAGAATTCTGAAATGGACTGTTGTTTTCCAATAGAGGTGAGACAAATTAATCCAGCAAGTGACATTTCCTATGACATGTTTTATGCCCAGCTTGCCACTGGTAATTGAAACAGAAGGTAGAGTGGTTTTAAACCTTCCTGATAGGATATCACTTTACTGTGGTTTGTCAATTTTTGCTTCTCTTCCTGTTTCCAAACAGTTCATGGCTCAGATAAGAAACCAAAGTCTATTTGGAAAAACAGCGTGGATTAGTTAAGGTAGCAGGAGTGACAAAACAAAGATAGAACCTGTGATAGTGGAGCCTGCAATTTTTAGGGGCACTTTTAATCTTCTCCTTTTAACTTTAGGAACTTTGTGCACATTTTCCAAAGACAAGGACAAATTGTTTTATGTGCCTTCAGATTTTATAAAGATTGCTATGAAATTATCAACTACATGTTAATAAACCTTTTCAAATGATAGCTTGCCAATATATGCATGATGTCCCACAAATACAGACATTCACTAGAATATGTAATACCAATTTGTAACCAGTATCTCTATTTCCTACAATATTTCAGGTTAAATATATATTTTTTTCCCACTAAAATATCCTGTTAGCTTTTTTCCCCACACGCACATTTGTTTTACCCAAAGGAGCATTGTGTGTGTGATGGAATGAGATAAAATCTCAAGAGGGTTTATGCAAGTTCAGGTCTTCTGAGTAGCAGATTTCAACATGAAAAAAAAAAAGAAAAAGAAAGAAAGCACTCAAAAGATTTATTAGGAAAAATGCCCGTGAAAGCGAAATAAAAGGGCAAGAGGGGAGGTGGTGCTGGGAAAGCTGTGCCGCTACAAGTAGCACTGACCCTGGTGAAAGGGAGGGAAGCAAAGAAACTTATGGGGGAGGCTTAGATTGTAGAACAGTTACAGCATTTTCAGCAAGGCTGTTGGGGGATATTCAAGGCAACATTGCCTATCAGCGGAGTCCTGTACCTCCCAGAAATGAGCTGCCTTACTGTGTCCATGGCATGTTTAGTCATCAGCAGTATCTCAGCTCAAGGATGTAGATAGATGAAATCCAGTACTCTGGGCTTCAGTCGATTACACTCTTTGATGTCAAAGATCTGAGAGACCATTTTTATGGCAGCCACAGAACTCAGATTCAAATCCCTCACTTAAAGAAGAAAATAGGAAATTATACCTAAACTTGCTCTCAAGTGAGCGGTTATGTGGAAACCTTGTCTCATTATTTGTACAGTGTTATTTGTGATGTTTATATTTTTACTGTTGTTTATTAGAACATCCCATTAGCTTTCCACAGGAAAAAAAAATACCAGTAAGGGGCTTAAAATGAATAGATTCTTTATGCCTATCATTGAGGGCAACCAAGGAACGGTTTGGACAATCATCATCACAAGCCACAGCAGCTTCTGGAAGATGGAATTCAAAGCACAGAGTGAAAGGTATCTCCTTTAAAGAAGCAATGACACAAAGTTGAGACCTTAAATTCTGCTGCAATGAAAGGGGGATAAGAACACAGCCTATGTAGTACAAAATACAGTATGTATAATACAAAATACAATACATATAGCACAAAAGTCCAATAAATGTGTGTCTCTCATAATTCCTAAGAAAACATGTCAAGTCTTTCAACTATATACCATGTCAGATTCTTACAAAATATCACCTAGAAACAGCGGTTGTTTACTCTTAGAGGTCTTAAGTGTCACTAGAGAGAACTTGAAGTCTGCTCACTTTTTAAAACTGAAAGCTGCAATTTTTGGTTGTAATTTGTCATTTAAATTAAAATTTAGGGGGCTAATGACAAGTGAATACACTTCAAGGATTTTTCTATACATTTCCTCTGTTAGTTTATGTGTAGAATTTCCAAGGAAAGCTAAGAGATATACAGTTAGTAAGATGTGGCCAGTGAGAAAATGGTCATAATGATATTCAGAAGACATATGATTATATTCTTGCCAAATGTAGTCATGAATTGTATCAGTGACAAAGAGAAGCTGGTGTTCCTACTAGAAAAGATCAAAGGGATTTGCAAATGCTTGCTTTTTTCTGGGTTCTTCATATCACAGTGAAGATGCCCAGAGATAGCTGGTACAGTTAGCATTAGAGTTATTTTTCTTCTCCATACTTGCTATTTATGGTTGACCAATATCCCAATCACCATAAATTTTATGTATTGATGTTGATTTCTGTATGTAATTCTGTCTTTACTTCCCAACACTGCCCCTGGTACTAACTGTGTAGAGTGCTGAGCCACTGGTGACATTTTAAATCCTGCTTGATCAACTGGTATGAACTACCATTGTAGATCACAGAATAAGAAACCATGAGAAACCTAAGAGAAACTAAGAATCAATAAAATGAGATTGCCCTGTCTTGAAAAGCATGAATATTTTATTCCTCATTATTTTTCTTAGATTACTTAGAACCATTAAATCCCCTCCCCCATTATTTTAAGTGGAAGTTGTTAAAATGATGGGAAGACAATGAACTAGGAAGCAAGGACTAGGAGGGAGTTGATTTTGCACTGTGGATTTAACTTTGGGCATGATATCTATTGTACTGTGCTCTGTATTCATTATATATCACCAATGACCCTCAAGATATTCCAGTACTGGGGAATAGGTTGGAGGCACCTTCTACTTTGAAAATATTTACATATAAATCAAAGATGTAGCTCATTGGTTATGAACCCTGAAGGTGAAAACTTTATAATTTAAGTTTGGGACAGGAATAAGAGAGAAAGGCAGCGATATAATCATGAGCTACTACACAGATCTCCTTTCCATCCTTTGTAACAAAGCTGGAGGAATTAATTTGACTTCAAGCAGAAACATTTTAGCTCAGTAAATCTCATTTTCCTATACATAGTTAATAATAAGAACTAAAATTTACCAAGACTTCTGTAGATACCAGTATTTCCTAATCACTTAATATGCATTTTCTGGTTCAATACTTAAAATATTATTTTGTCCATTTTTGGGGTGAGGAGTCTGATATAGAAAGTTTGTCTGATGTCTTGCCTAAGATCCTGTCAGTAGGAACAAACAAGCTATCTAGAGCCGATAGGCCCAAACACTTGCTTTACTGTTTCCCTTGCTGCTACTCAGAGATTGACCCCCTACAGAAAGGGTATCTCATGGATAAAATTAGGCAATCCGTATCTAAACAACTGACTTTTAAGAATATTTTAGAGGAGATTCCTGAATTTGGTAAGAACCTATATAATTTGAATTTAAAGCTTTTAAAATTCTAAGTTCTATAAAGTTACTCCATTCAGTAACATGCCACTATTGAGAACCAAAAAGCCCCCAAAGCCCAAAAAAACAAAAACCAAAACAAAACAAAAAACAAAGGGAGTCTGATTTAAATTAAAAATATACACTTAATTTACCAATACTACTATTGCTGGGGCTCTGGGTGGCTCAGTCGGTTATGTGTCTGACTCTTGGTTTCAGCTCAGGTCATGATTTCAGGATCATAAGATCAAGCCCTGAGTCAGGTCCTTGGTCAGTGCAGAGTGTGCCTGAGATTCTCTCCCTCTGCTTCTTTCTTTCAATCTGCCGCTCCATCCCCCTCCCCGTGTATATGTGTGCACGTTCTCTCTCTAAAATAAATAAATAATAGTCAATGCTATTATTGGTTAATCAATTCTATTTAAAAGTGTTAGTCATATTTTTAGAACACGTAAAAGTCTTTGGCTGCATAGCAATTACAATGGCCAAAATCCAGAAAAGTGACAACACTGAAAGCTGACCAGGATGTGGAGCAACAGGAACTCTCATTCATGGCTGTTAGGAATACAAAACAGTGCAGACACTTAGGAGGGCAGTTTGATGGTTTCTTACAAAACTAAATATGCTTTTACCAAATGGTCAAGCAATTATACTCCTTGGAATTTAACCAAAGGAGTTGGAAACTTATGTCCACACAAACCCCTGCATGCATGGTTACAGCATCTTTATTCATAACTGCCAAAACCTGGAAGCAACTGAAATGTCTTTCAAAAGGTGAATGGATAAACAGACTGTGGTGTATTAGTAAGTGAAATTTTATTTAGCACTAAAAAGAAATGAGCTATGAACCCATGCAAAGACATGGAGGAAAAAGGCAAAACTATGGAAACAGTAACAAGATCAGTGGTTTCCAGAGACTGGGGGTGGGAAGGAGGAATAATCAAAGCATACAAGATTTTTAGGGCAGTGAAAATACTCTGTATGCTACTATAGTGATCGACACATGTCGTTATACATTTGTCCAAACCTGTAGAATGTGCAATAGCAGGAGAGAACCCTAAGGTAAACTTTGGACTTCCCATGATTATGATGGGTCAATGTTGGTTCATCATTTGTATTAAATGTATCATTCTGACTAGGGATATTGATAATGAGGGAAGATACACACGTGTATGGGCATGAGGCATATGGAAATTCTCTGTACCTTCCTTTCAGTTTTAATGTAAATCTGAAATTGTTGTAAAAAAATAAAGTTAAAATAAGCCTTTGGAAACGCTTGCTTTCATATACTGCCGAGGAAGAGCTCTTTCTTTTGTCTCCCCTCGGTTTTTCAGAATCTCCATTTATCCTTCAGCTTTCTCCTAATTGCTACAGTTCCTCTCCCTGTCAGATGCAGTTTCTCACCTTACATCCATCACATATACACTAGTCTGGTTTTTCCTTCCTATTCTGCTATAATGCCAGTTAATTAGAATGTGGATCTGATGTGCTAAGACATGAGCAGAGAAGTAGTGAAGAGAATTGAGGAAGAAAGAAGGGAAAAAAAGAGAAATAGGTAACTATTTTGGGATACTGTATCTGTCTGTTACAAACTGATAGCTTTTAGGTAAAATGAATTTGGAAAGGATTTGGCTTGTATTTCTCCATTTCTTCTTACTGTTAATAAAAATCTCTCTATATTTTCTCTAATTGCAGCCCTTGGTAACCTTGAGTAGCAACACTCAGAATAACAATAGAGGAGAGAAGAGGGAAAAACCTCTTCCAATCACCTCTTCCTAATTTTCTAGGATCCACATCCTGTTCCCTACCATTTCTTTTGACATTTTTTTCTTATAGATACTTAATCTGTTAAATGGAAACTTACAAACTTGTCTGGGATCCCAATGACCATATTTTTAAAATACTAAATATATTTTAATCCCAAAGTTATGAGCAGCATTTTTAAATACAACCAGTTTCAAAGTTGAAAACAGAATGCAGCTAAATTACACACACATACACACACACATTTTTCGATTCCAGCTATATCTTATTTATGTTGTATAATCTAGTCCAGTATCTTGTATCTGAGGTCCTCTGATCCTGATATCCTGGTAGAAAAATGGAGCATGAATTTGAAGATAAAGAAATGATCACTGCTCTTATATCTATATTACTTAAAAGTCTCATCTACAACTGATAAGAAATCACAGTTTGGAAGTTGCTTATATTTATATCTCTCCCTGTCTTTAGCTCTATGAAAAAAAGTGCAGAAAAGTTATAGGGAAAAAGTTAGAGAATACACTATGGAAGGATTATGTGGTGAGATTTCTTAAGGGGGAATTCTTGCTGGACATGAGAAAACATATCCATGAAGAAGAACTTATCCTCCACTGGAAGACATCCCTGACACTCATTAGAACTATAACATGGGCACTGCTCTCTTTAAGAAAGAACCTAGTCATTTGGTTGGGAAATTTTCCACACGTTTGGTGAGAAATAGGAACAGGATACAACTGAAGGTTTGTTCTCAAGTAAATTGCTAGTGAATGGTGAATTATTTTGCTGAGTGAAGTTTTTCTCTCTAAGACTTGATTCTCAGAGAAATAACCCAAGTTAAAGAAACCAAATTAGAAATGTTTTAAAGGATTATATTATATGAGCTACGAAAGAAATATAGCCACCAACTCCTACTTAAGATGTAATAAAACTGACATCCAAAGACATTCATTAATTTATCCATGTATTTGTTTCTAATTATTACAAATCTGAATGCCTAGAAGAAAACACAGTACATTTGACGTCATAAAAATAAAGACTTTGCTGCACACAAATACAAAATCATCATAAAAGATAAATGACAAATAAGACAAGTATTGACAACTTATAAAAAAAGAATGTTTTACTTTCTACAGAAAGAAGTGGTTTGAGTCAATTATAGAGAGATGAACAATCCTATGGAAATGAAGGATAGAACATGAACACACAGCTATCAGGTTTTGTATCACAGTTTTGTATAAGCTTACAAAAAATTATTTATCATTAAATAAATGCAAATAAAAATAAAAAGAAATACCTCAGCAAATCTATAAAATGCAAAATGTTTAAATGTTGGATACCACTCACAGTAAAGGGATTGTGAGGGAACACAATCAGTGGCATATACTAGAGGCAGATTTCCCAGTTTGTGAGAAGTTTTGCTCAGTTTTGCACAACTCTGACTACAATAACATCATGTAGGTTATTTGAAATTGGCGCTGGCTAGAGGACTTTTACCAGGGATTTTGTCAATCACTATCGAGAAAGAAAGTCTTTTGTTTGTTGTTTAAGCCAGAGAGCCAGTTGTTAAGCATTTATCAGCATACCACTATGTATACACACTATTTATTTATTTATTTATTTATTTATTTATTTATTTATTTATGAGAGACTTAGAGACATAGGCAGAGGGAGAGGCAGGCTCCCTGAGAGAAGCCTGATGCCGAACTTGATCCCAGGACCCCAGGACCATGACCTGAGCCAAAGGCAGATGCTCAACCACTGAGCCACCTCAGTGCTTCTATACTCACACTTTAAAATGAGAATTTAACTGTTTGAGGACGATGCAGTCTCAGCTACAACAGAGCTCTGGATGCCCCACTCCTTCCTGACTCAAGGCTGGCTCTTCACCCTCCTCTAGGAACAAGTTGGTGAGGAAGTCACCACAACCAAGTATTTTAAAGATTCTGGAAAGATTCTGGTGTAACCAAAGGTAATGATTTCCTGAATTAGAATTACTCCAACCCAAATGCAATATAAAATCTGTGGAGAAGGTATGTGCTTACTTGATCAGAGGCACAAAGGAAAAGAATCTCAAAGTGAAAGGATGGTTCAGATGCCTATCAAGACTCAGGGTTACCACAAGATAAACTCCTTGTGGTAAAGGTTCTAAGATAGGATCATTCTGAAAAGAGGATCCATAAGTGACTCACTGATGTGTGCAGTGCTTTTGAGATCATTAAACAGATTATTTCCATGAGTATTGAGCCAAGACTAGAGATGAAGTCACCATTGCATGTGCTTAAATCAATCTTTTTAAATAAATTATCAGTTGTAAATAAATAAATAAAATGAGAATTGAATTGATACAACTTCCCAAGAGTGCTATATATAAATCTATAACCAAATTTTTAATGTGTACCTATTGACTCAGCAATTTCACTTTTATAAGTTTATTTTTAAAGTGTTTTAAACATTTTAAGTAAATGTCTATGAAAAAACAGTGGTCACGGTATGTCTTTTTAAAAAAGCAAAACAAATGGAAACACTCTAAATGTCCAGTGATAGAAAATGACATAAAATACTATGGAAATCTAAATGAAGGGAAAAGTATGCATTCATTTAAAAGAATAAGGAATTTCTATGTATAATGATATGCAAATATCCTGTACTAAATATTATTTGAAATTTTTAAGAAAACAGGTTACCAAATGGTAGATGTAGTATGATTTCTTTGTGTTAATAGACTTGTATAATCAAAAACAAATAAATAAATAATATCTGGAAGGGTAAAAAAAAAGGTTAGTTAACACTATTGCCTTTAGAGAGTGGAACTATATGATATGTCAAAAGAAAAAAAAGTCGATGTTTTCTAATACATAGAATCTTATTAGCACACATATATGATACATACAATTTTATACACATATACTACATATGTCTTATTCTTTATAAATATTCTGGTTTAGATGTTTAATTTCATCAAGCATCATTTTTAAAGGGGAAATATTGTTTTAAATAAAATTAATAATTAAGTAAAATGGTGACATAAACTTAAGTTGTTATTTTTGTGCCTGTTTGCTTTAGTATCCTCTACAGCCATACCACTGAACGCCCCAACCTCGTCTGTTTGCTTTAGTGTCATTGCTTTATAGGGGCTAGAGAATGAGGCCATCCTGCCTGAAGAGTTTACTCTGGCAGCAGAGACATTATTACTCTCCGTTAATCTGAGAAAATCACTTAGAAATCTCAGAAGACTGGTCTCATATGGGATGTGGAGAGATTTATTTTCTTCCTTAACAGAGACTTCATGATGGAATAGATATGTGGTTTATTGAAATTGTCATGAGTACAAGAGTGAAATTAAGCTTGTACATCTATGTTTTTACTAGTGGAAGTATAAATAATTACAATATTTTTGAAAATTAGTTGGCAGTGAATATACTTAGTGATAAGTATAAAAATAGTTTTAGTACTAGCTGACCCAGGACTTATATTTCCAGTATATTTGCTCTAATGAATAATCCTAAGCAAGGAACAAGCTAATGGCACAAAGATGTCCATCATAGCATTATCTATTTTAATGAAAACTTGAATAGAGTTTAACTGTCCATCAGTGAAGAACTTCTAACCAAAGTGAAGCATTACAGTCAATAGAACAAAACGCAGTAATCAGAATTCTTCAGTACCAGACCATAATCAATCATGCTACTTGATAGTTTTTATGTCTCAGTACATCTTCTAACCCCACCTGATGAACGTAAACAAATCTGACTACAGACTATGAGTGCTGCTCACCTGAGAGAACAGCACCATCATCTTACAGATTTACACAAATCTAGTGTCATTCTTTCATTTCCTCCTTTAAGTGTCTCCCATTTTCAATTGCATTGGTTACTGTTATCTACTAAATATTTCTCAAACCTGCATACGTTTCCCCCGCAATGTTTGCCAAAAACATATCCATACAAACAATACTTCTTATTTGGACTATTCTAACAAATTCGCAAATTGGTCTTTTAACATCTTAGCTCCTACAATTCTGCTCTTCACATGCAGCCAAAAGATCTTTTCAAAACAAAAATTTGACAAAATTGTTGCTTCATTCTCTTTTTTTTTCTTTGGATTTAAACAAAGAAACAAATAGCTTTACATAATCATCATACTATCTGTCAAGAGGGGTTTGCTGAGTTTCTCTCTCTCTCTCCCTCTCTCTCTCTCATTTCAGGTGTAGAATTTAGTGATTCAACACTTATATACAAACAACACCTATTGCTCATCATAAATGCCCTCCTTAATCCCCAGCAACTATGTAATCCCATCGCTTTATGAACCTTCCCTCTGGTTAATGTAAGTTTATTCCCTACAGTTAACAGTCTGTTTCTTGGTTTTTCTCTTTTTTCCCACATGTTCTTTGTTTTGTTTCTAAAATTCCACATATGAGTGAAATCATACAGTATTTCTCTTTTTCTGACTAATTTTGCTTAGCATAAACTCTCTAGCTCCATTCATGTTGGTGCAAATAGCAAGATTTCATTCTTTTTTATAGCTGAGCAATATTCCATTGTATATATACCATGTCTTCTTTATCCATTCACAATTCACTGAACATTGGGTTCTTTCCATAATTTGACTATTTTTGATAATGCTGCTATAAACATCAGGGTGCAAGTATCCCTTTGAATTTGTATTTTTATACTTTTGGGTAAATACCTACTAGTGCAATTGTTGGATCATAGGGTAGCTCTATTTTTAACTTTCTGAGGAACCTCCATACTGTTTTCCCAAGTGGCTGCACCAGTTTGCATTCCCAACAGTGTAAGAGGTTTCTCCTTTCTTCACATCTTCCCCAACATTTGTTGTTTCCTGTATTGTTAATTTTAACCATTCTTACTGGTGTGAGGTGATACCTCACTGTAGTTTTGATTTGTATTTCCCTGATGATGAGTGACGTTGAGCATCTTTTCATGTGTCTGTTGACCAGCTATCTGTATGTGTTCTTTGGAAAAATGTCTATACATGTCTTCTGCCCATTTCCTAACTGGATTATATGTGTTATGGGTGTTGAGTTTTATAAATTTTTTATATACTTTGGATACTAACCCTTTATCAAATATGACATTTTCAGGCCTCTTCTCCCATTGCCTTTTAGTTTTGTTGATTGTTTCCTTCATTGTGCAGAAGCTTTTTATTTTGATGAAGTCCCAATAGTTTGTTTTTGTTTCCCTTGCTTACAAAGACATATCTAGTAAGAAATTGCTATGGCCAGGGTCAAAGAAGTTACTTCCCATGTTCTCCCTTAAGATTTTTTTTTTTTCCCTTAAGATTTTGATGGTTTCCTTTCTCACATTTAGGTCTTTAATCCATTTTGAATTTATTTTTGTATATGGTGTAAGAAAGTGGTCGAATTTCATTCTTCTGCATGTCACTGTCCAGATTTCCCAATACCATTTGTTGAAGAGACATGCTTTCTTTCCCCCCTCCCCCATTGGATATTCATTCCTGCTTTGTCAAAGATTAACTGACCATATAGTTGAGGGTTCATTTCTGGGTTTTTCTATTCTGTTCCATTCATTTATGTGTCTGCTTTTTGTGCCGATACCATACTCCCTTGATCACTACAGCTTTGTAATATACTCAACATCCAGAACTGTGACGTCTCCAGATTTGCTTTTCAAGATTGCTTTGGCTGCTCAGTCTTTTGTGGTTCCATAAACATTTCTGGATTTTTTGTCCTAGCTCTGTGAAAAGTGCTGTTGGTATTTTTATAGGGATTGCATTAAATGCATAGATTGCTTTGAGTAACATAGATATTTTAACAATATTTGTTCTTCCAACCCATGAGCATGGAATGTTTTTTCATTTCTTTATTCTCTCTTCAGCTTCTTTCATCAGTGTGGTATAGTTTTCAGAGTACAGATTTTTTATCTCTTTGGTTGGATTTATTCCTAGGTATCTCATTATTTTTGGTCCAATCATAAGTGGGATTGATTCATTGATTTCTCTTTCTGCTGCTTCATTATTGGTGTATAAAAATGCAACAGATTTCTGTACATTGATTTTGCATCCTGAGACTTTACTGAATTTGTGTATCAGTTCCAGGAATTGTTTGGTGGAATCTTTTGGGTTTTCTATATATAGAATATCATGTCATCTACAAATAGTGGAAGTTTTACTTCTTCCTTGCTTATTTTTTTAAAGATTTTATTTATTCACGAGAGACACAGAGTGAGAGAGAGAGAGGCAGAGACACAGGCAGAGGGAGAAGTAGGCTCCTTAGGGGGAGCCCAATGTGAGACTCGATCCCAGGACTCCAGATCACTCCCTGAGCCAAAGGCAGATGTTCAACCGCTGAGCCACCAAGGTGTCCCTTCCTTGCTGATTCTGATGCTTTTTAATTTCTTTCTGTTACCTGATTGCTGTGGCTAGGACTTCCAGTACTGTGTTGGATAAAAGTAGTGAGAGTGGACACCCCTGTCTTGTTCCTGATCATAGAAGAAAAGTTCTCAGTTTTTCCCCAATGAGGATGATATCAGCTGTGTGTTTTTCATATATAGCTTTTGTTATGATGAAGTATGTTCCCTTTGTTGAGGGTTTTTATCATGAGTGGGAGTTTTACTCTGTCAAAGGTTTTTTCTGCATCGATTGAAAGGATCACATGGTTCTTATTCTTTCTTTTATTAATGTGGTGTATCACGGTTATTGATTTGCAAATACTGAGCTACCCTTGCAGCCCAAGAGTAAATCCCACTTGATCATAGTGAATGATTCTTTTAATGTACTATTGGATTCAATTTGCTAGTATTTTGTTGAGAATTTTTGAATCCATGTTCATCAGGGTTATTGGCCTGTAGTTATTTTTAGTGGAGTCCTTGTCTGATTTTGGTCTTAGGGTAATGCTGGTCTCACAGAATGGATTTGGAAGTTTTCTTCTCATTTCTACTTTTGGGCATAGCTTGAGAAGAATAGGTATTAATTCTTCTTTATAAAAAATGTTTTAAGATTTTATTTATTTTTTTAAGACAGAAAATTAAAGCATGAACTGTGGAAGGGGTAGACTCCCTCCTAGGCAGGGAGCCTGACACAGGTCTTGATCCCAGGGCCATGAGGTCATGACCAGAGCTGAAGGCAGATGCCTAATCAACTGACCACTCAGGGGTCAAGCATTAACTCTTCTTCAAATGTTTGGTAGAATTCACCTGGGAAGTCATCTGGTCTTGGACTTTTATCTGTTGGGAATTTTTTTTTTAAAGATTTTATTTTTTTTATTTCTGAGAGACACAGTGAGAGAGGCAGAAACACAGGCAGAGGGAGAAGCAAGCTCCATGCAGGGAGCCTGATGTACTAGATCCCGGTACTCCGGGATCACACCCTGGGCCAAAGGGAGGCGCTGAACTGCTGAGCCACCCAGGGATCCCCCCTTTTTTAAAGATTTTATTTATTTATTCATGTGAGACACACACACACAGAGACAGAGGCAGAGAGACAGAGAGACAGAGACACAGGTAGAGGGAGAAGCAGTCCATTCAGGGAACCCCATGTGGGACTCGATCCTGGGACTCCAAGATCACACCTTGAGCTAAAGGCGGTGCTAAACTGCTGAGCCAAAAAAAAAATTAAAAAAAAAAAAAAAAAAAAAAAAAAAAAAATAAACTGCTGAGCCATCTGGGGTGCCCAATCTGTTGGGAAATTTTTTGATTACTGATTCAATTTCTTTGATGGTTATTGGTCAGTTCAAGTTTTCCATTTCTTCCTGTTTCACTTTTGGTAGTTTATATATGTGTAGTATTTTTTCCTTTTCTTCCAGGTTGTTCAATTTGTTGGCATATAGTTTTTCATAATATTCTCTTATACTTTTTTATATTTCTGTGGTGTTGGTTGTTATTTATCCTCTCTCATTTGTGATTTTATTGATTTGGATCCTCTTTCTTTTTGATAAGTCTGGGTAGGGGTTTATCATTTTTATTAATTTTTTCAAAGAATCAGCTCCTGGTTTAATTGATCTGTTCTACTTGGGTTGTTTTTGTTCCTATAATAATTTATTTCTGCTCTAATTTTTATTATTTTCTTCCTTCTGTTGGCTTTAGGCTTTATTTGTTGTTCTTTTTCTAGTTCCTTTAGGTGTAAGTTAGGTTGTGTATTTGAAATTTTTCTTGCTTCTTGAAGTAGGCCTGTATTACTATATACTATTACTATTATTACTATTACTATTATTACTATTATTATTATATATAATATATTATTATATATATTACTATATATATAGTAATACAGGCCTACTTCATATATATATATATACAAAAAATTCCCAACAGATTGAGCACCCTAGCTGGCTCAGCAGTTTTATGCCACCTTCAGCCCGGGGTGTGATCCTGGAGACTGGGATATCTATCTATCTATCTATCTATCTATCTATCTATCTATCTATCATCTATCTATCTATCTCTATCTATCTATATATATGGATATATCCCTCTAGGACCACTTATACTTGTTTGGACCATCATGTTTTCACTTTCATTTGTTTCTATGTTTCTTTTTTTTTTTTTTAATTTCTTTTTTTTATTTCCTGGTTGACCGTTCACTGTTTAGTAGCCTGTTGTTTAGACTGCATGTATTTGTTGTGGTCTTCCCCAATTTTTTCTCGTGTTAATTTCAAGTTTTATAGCCTTATGGTCAGAAAACATGCATGGTGTAATATCAGTCTTTTCGTACTTGTTGACACCTGATTTGTGATCTATTCTGGAGAAGTCCCATGTGCACATGAAAAGAATATGTATTCTGCTTCTTTAGGATAGAATGTTCTGAATATATCAGTGAAGTACATCTGGTGCAGTGTATGTTTCAAATCCATTTGATACTTTGTTGATTTTCTGTTAGGATTATCTGTCCATTGATCTTAGTGGGGTGTTAAAGTCCCCTATTATTTTATTATTATCAATGAGTTCTTCTATGTTTGTTATTAATTGTTTTATATATTTGGGTGCTTTCATGTTGGGTGCACGAGTATTTATAATTGTTATCTTCTCGGTGGATTGCCCCCTTTATGATGATATAGTATCCTTCTGCAACTCTTGTTGTAGTTTCTGGTTTAAAATCTAGCTTGTCTGACAAATATTACTATTTTGGCTTTCTTTTGATGTTTGTTCACATGATAAATGATCCTCCATCCCCTCACTTTCAATCTGTAGGTGTCTTAATGTCTAAAATGAGTCTCCTGTAGGCAGCATATAGGTGGGTCTTGGTTTTTTTATTCATTCTGATACCCCATGTCTTTTAACTGAAGCATTTTGTCCACGTGCTTATAGGGTAATTATTGATCAATATGTACTTATTGAATTTTACTTTCTTGTCATTGTTTATAGAGATTTTCTCTGATTTTTTTAATCTTTGTCACTTTTGGTCTTTCTTTTCCATTTAGAGTCCCCTTTAACATTTCTTGCAGGGCTAGTTTAGTGGTCATGAACTTCTTTAGGCTTATTTGGGAAACTCTTTATCTCTCCTTCTATTCTGAATGATAGCCTTGATGCACAGAGTATTCTTGGCTACAGATTTTTCCTATTCAGTATATTGAATATATCATGCCACTCCTTTCTGGCCTGCTAAGTTTCTTTTGAGAGATATGTAGCTAGATTTACGGGTCTTCCCTTGTAAATTAGGGATATCTTTTGTCCTGTTGGTTTTAGGATTTTTCTTTATCACAATATTTTGCCAATTTAATTATAGTATTATTTCCTCATACAAATTTCCTACCATCTTTTTTCTCTTCTTCTCCTCCTTTTCTTTCTCCTTCTTCTTCTACTCATAATACAAATGTTATTACATGTGTATAGAGTAACTGAATTCCCTAAGTCTATGTTTATGTTCTTTCTCTCTTTGTTCAGCTTCATTATTGCCCATTATTTTATCTTCCTTGTCACTTTTTCATGTATCTGCTTCTTCCATTCTTGTGAGGTTTCATCTTGTTTCAAATCTCATTTGTTGTATTTTTCATTTCTGTTTTTTTTAACTCTTTTATCTCTGCAGTAACGGTCTCTCTGAAATCTCCCACTCTTTTCTCAAGCCCAGCAAGTAACCTTATGATTGTTGCTTTAAATTCTCCATCAAGCATATTACTTAAATCTCTTTCACTTAGATCTCTGGCTGTAAACTTATCCTGTTGTTTCATTTGGGATGAATTCCTCTATCTTGGCATTTTATCTAAGTTTCTGTCTTCTTTTGTGTGTTAGAAAGCCTGTTCTGTTTCCTACTCCTGAGAATAGTGGCTTTATGGAGAGATCATATGATGTCCAGGATCTGGTGCTTTAGGGAGTGTGTCTGGTGTGTGCTGTGTGTGCTCTGCTGTTGTGTTTTGGCTGCTCTATTCCTTAGGTCAGTCATCTGCCAGAGATCTGCTTGCCTGCAGCGGGCAGTATTTGGTCCTCGACCACAATGTGGCAAGTTTTTACTAGGTGTGCTCTGGTCTGATAGTTAAATGAGACCTGATACTATTTCCACTATGACTGAAGCCCTGCAGAATTCTCTGGTCGGTAGACATGGTGTGGGCAAGGGTTTCTGCTGATGTTCTGGGGAAGGAGCCCAACTGGGACAGAGGCAAACTTGACCAAGAAGGACAGTACCAACAGAATGCAGGGATGTGGGACATGGTGTAAATAGATTAGGCAAGCCAGTCTTGGCACTGCTTTGCTTATAGCAGGTGGCTCCATGTTTATGCAGAGGGGTGGCTGGTAGAAATGGCACTCACTGCCTCCCTTGTCCCAAGAGAGGTGCCTTTTGAACCCCTACCTCTCAATGACTGCACTCTAAGAAGAATGAATTATCTTTTCCTGTGTGCCCCAGGCATTGCTCAGATCTCTGTTTCCACCCCACCCACCCCCATCCCCCACTCCCAGGTTGTTTGCCTACTTTTTCTCCAGAAGTAGGGCAGTGGCCTCAGGGCTCTATTCCAGCCAAACTCCTCTTTAAGGTCTGCTGGTTGCAGGAACTCACAAAAATCAGCCCCTCTAGTTTTCCCAAGTGATGACTTTGGGAAAGTGTACTCCCATGTTCAATCCATGTTTATTTTTGCTTTATCTTTCCAATGTTCATATAAGTTATTTATCACTTTCAAACCCATGCTTACAAGTGAAGCAAAGTTTCAGCGAGCTTGGCATTAGCACATGATCATACAGCTAGTTCAACTACAAATTCAAAATGCTCATTCCTTACTTGACTATTTTCACCTCTACTCTGTGGCAAATTCCTGAGTGAGATATAACTGTATCCCTTTGGAAGAACATGCTTTTTATTCTTAATTTTACCTGTTTCATAATTGTATTCACCTTCTGGGGAAAAGAAGTATGAAACTGACTGCCGTATTTATTTTTATCTCTATTAAACGTAGCTGCCGGGAACCAGCATAGCACAATGAAAAGTGTTCTAACTCAATGGCACACCACTTGCACTTGACTATTTTGAGGCCAGAAGGTATTACAACATAACTGATCTTCCCTTTTGCTCAGGAATCAGGAATAGTCTGTGTGTTCCTGAGAAGAACTTCTGTTAGAGCCTGCCAGCCCATGAATCAGCAAAAGGGTCTCAGGAGTCTTGACAGCTCTTTGTCAAGTACTCATTCAGACCAACAGTGCATAGCTCTGTGGATCTGACAGTCTAAGAGGACAAGCTGCTTGCTATGTTAAAGCAAGCATAAAAATAATGAGCAAAGAAAGTTCATAGATACCATTATGATAGTTGGAGCTAAATAACATATGACATTAATGGCTCAAACTTAACATTGCTTCTATTAAAACCTCTTCTTTCCTTGAGGGATCAGGAAACACAATAAATCACAAGCCTTTGGTACATGAAGCATTATAGGCAAATGGGTTACTTTTACTTCTAACTTGCAGATGAATAAAATTTTCATCAAAAATTAATGGGCTTTACCTATCACGATAGTTGGAAACTGAATAATTTTAACTCAGTTTTAAAACTCTGCAATTTAAGAGCACTGCTTTTGAATGTGTAACTTCTTTTGTGACATGTAACTTTGAATAATTATCTTCCTTCAGAAGTGTATCATATGATTTCATAGATAAGCAACAATTGGAATGTGAAACAGGTCACTCTAAACTCAACATTTTTTTTTTTTTTTTTTTTTTTTTTTTTTTGTTTTGTTTTTTAAACTCAACATTTTTAACTCCATAAATTATCCTATCACAGTGTGCCCAATGAGTAGGGTAAAAAAAAAAAATCTAAACAAGGATTTAGGGCAGCCCGGGTGGCTCAGCGGTTTAGCACCACCATCAGCCCAGGGCCTGATCCTGGAGACCTAGGATGGAGTCCCACGTCGGGCTTCCTGCATGGAGCCCGCTTCTCCCCTCTGCCCATGTCTCTGCCTCTCTGTCTCTCTGTCTTTCTCTCTGTCATAAATAAATAAATAAAATCTTTAAAAAAATAAAAGAAAAGAAAATGCATGTTAAAGGAACTCCTATTATGTAAATATGGCTAAAATTTGAGAAACATTGAATAAATTACCAAATTTCACAGTTGCTAGTTGAATTAAAGTAATAGAACTCTAATAATTGGTTATGTAGGATTTTGGAATGCAAATAAGAAATATTACATGACTTTTTTTGAAATCTTATATAACTTTTAATCAAAGAAAAAAATTTTAAAAAGAAAATAACTAAACATAGTCATAAACTTTTTCTTGCTTTCTTCAAATAATTATCAATTTCTACTTAGTTTGATGGTTATGTGCACGTTCTTTTTTGAGTTCTAACTCGATCCTCCATTCCTATGTAAGGATAAAAATAGAGTAAAACTCAGAAAAAAGGGCTATAAGTTAAAATAGTATATAAAATAATCCATAATTTGTGAAAATATAAAATAATATGTACTAATATCAAAATTATGTATTGCTTAACAAACTTCTTAGTTTATACCTCACGATAATAACACATCAATATGCAAGTATTATAATATTTAATTATAATTCTGAATTCAAAATTCAAACTCAGTTTGAACTCAAACTAAGTTACTGAATTTAAACTCAGACTAGGATTCTTCAAACAAAAGACTAGGTAATTAGGAACCTGAGTGATAATTTTCTTGTAAAATTTTAAATAAATCCTACAGATTAATCTCTGAATACAATTTTGATAAGAAATAGAATAAACTTGATTTAGCACAAGGTTTTGGGTATGTGATTCAAAGAGTGCCTTTATATTATTTTATTTCTGTTTTATCCCATATAATCCCTAAGATTATCACTTCATCATATAGTTCAATTACTCTTGAAATTTCTTAAAATCATGACTTTTCTAGCCAGACAAACCTAGGTCTATACTACAGCTATTGTTCTTACTAGTTGTGTAGACAAGGCTAGGCAATTTACATTTGCTACACTCTAATGTGTCTCATTTATAAAGTGTACAGTACCTATAGTTTAGAGGATTTTTATTGGAATTATACATATAATTCTCAATATAGTTTTTGATAATTAAAAATGAGTCAAAAAAAGATAATATTATTAAAACTATTTCTATGATTATTCTATGATTATTCTATGATTATTATCAGTATTATCAGACACTTTCCCATCTCTTTATCAGAATGAATTGGCACCCAAATATTGGTAATTCTTTTGTCAGGAAAAAAATGTTTCCCACTTGACGTTCCCAACAGATTACTATAAAATGTTATTCACAACACATTTTTTTAAAAGCTCAAATCTTTTAATTATGCTTCTGAAAGCAGCTTTTATTAAAGAGGATGATGAAACATGTATAAGCAACAATAAACAAAAGACATATGACTGGAAAATCTCAGAGATGTGAATGAAAAAAAAAAAGGCAGACTATTGCAGCAGTGTTCTTAAAAGAAATGATGATTGCCCCAAACCATAGGATACTTAGATATATTGTCTTTTTTAAAACTGATAAATTTCCCTTCACATTCCTTATTCTAAAGTTATTGGGGCAGCCAAGTCACGAGTCCTTTCAAATTATGTTTTTTTTTTTTTTTTTTTTTTTGCCCACTTTGTACACAATATGGTATAAGAAAGAGATTTACTTTAAAAAGACAATAGCTAAAATAACTGGGAGGTCCTAAGAAGATTCTTAAGTGGATTTTATCAGCTTGGCATGCCTGGGTAGTTAATTAAGTACCTGACTCCTGGTCCCAGGTCAGATCCTGATCTCAGGGTCATGAGATCAAGCCCTCTGCTTGGGATTCTCTCTTCTTCTCCTTCTGCCCCTCATGCCTCTGATCTGTCTCTCTAAATAAATAAATAAATCTTTAAAATAAAATGTATCACCTTAAAAATGTGGGATATATATATATAGAGAGAGTCTATTTGGCTCTCTCCATGGATTTTATTTTTTTTACTTAACATCTTATTCTTTCTTTACAGAATGTATCTTACATATTTCAATTTGTTCTTTGATTTTCAGAAATATGAGATTTTTTTATTGTGCAGAAGTCATCACCTGACATCAAATTAATGTAACAAAAATATCAGCTGCTACTTATAATATATAATCATTGCACTCTGTTAAGCGAGTTATAGAAAACAATTTTTTTCCTCCCAAGAAAAAAAGTGATAAAGTAGATATTTTTACTTATGCTCAACAAAGGATCTGAGGTATAGATAAGTTAAATTTCTGTCCAAGATCTCACAAGTATTAGTGGTAGACTATATTACAGAATTTAATTAGAAGATTATCTGTTTTATATATGGGCTCTTATTAATGTTTGTTTAATAATGAATATAAGAATGAGTGCCAATCTCACATATCAGTTTTACTGTGATATTTGATCCTTTAATATACTTTGATTATTGATTCTTTCTGCCAAAGATGTAATATGGGAAATTGCTTCATGTCTCAGCTCATAATTCCTGCCTGATGTCACACTTGTCCATATGTGAGTTGCATATATATGAGTTAGTTCTGTGTAATTTGTTTTCTCCTAGCAGAAATCATGAAGTTCATTGAAAAAAGTTTACAATTCAGCAGGTAATTCTTGAAAACTTTATGGACATGAGGCCTTGCTAAATTTATAGAACTATAATATGGTAGCCATATGTTAGAGGGACTTCAGTGATTCAGCTGGCTAAGGTCCGACTCTTGATTTTGACTCAGGTCATGATCTCACAGTCATGAGATTGACCCCACCAGTAGGCTGTGCACTGAATGTGGAGCCTGCTTAAGATACTCTGTCTCCTTCGCCCTTTGCCCCTTCCCTGACTCATGCGTGCATGCTCTCTGTCATTCTCTCTCTCTCTCTCTAAAAAAAAAAAAAAAAAAAAAAAGTTAAAGTCATAGGTTAAAAAAATGTAATCTAACTGTCTAACTACAGGAGCATAAATCGAATACAATTTGTAATGACTAACAGGTGTTCCCAATTTAACAGTAATTGTTACACTTCAGAATCTTAGGAATGAATGGGATCTTGGAGGACAGATATTTTAGTCTCTAATATAATGTAACAATCCTAAAATACTCTTGACAGGTGTCCAGTTAAACTTTGATTGAATACTTCCACAGATAAGGAATTCATCACATTGTAAGAAATCCTGTTCCATTTAAGAAGACCTTAGATACTGTTCTTAGTTTTTCATAAGTCTCTGCTTATCCTAGATTTTTTAGCCATATTATAAGTACTATAAATTCCTTCTGCAAATTTAAACATAATAACCTGCTCTAAGGATTTAACCTCATCCTTAATGATTTTACTTTTAACTTAGATAACACCTAATTGAGAGCTCTAATATTTTGACCTAATATACCTGCTCCAAGTCTGTATAAAATATGCAAGTGAGACCTAATGGCTTACATTACATGAATGATCAGTATCTCATTTGCACACTTTAAGGAATGTAAACCCAGAAATAAAAGTTACCAAACTTTTTTTTTTTTAATTTTACCTATTCATTTGAGGGAGAGAGAGAGAGCCAGGTGTGGGGCTCAATCCCAGGACCCTGAGATCATTACCTGGGCTGAAGGCAGACACTAAACTGGCTGAGCCACAAGGTACCCCAAAAATTACAAAAAAATTTACTGTCTTTTTAAATACTGAAGTGGTCTGAATCTCTATCAACAGATAATGGCTGACTGAGTTATACTGCACTCATAATATGGAATAATGGAATAAAGATGCCACTTTCATCCCTCTAGCTACCCATTCATAGCAAATACAAGATATAGCTCTGGCAGGTTATGCGAGTTGTAGAATAATGTGTGCACGATGACAACTCTTTTCACTTTCTATTGTAGTAAAATATACATAAGTTAAATTTTATTATTTTAACCACTAATAAGTGCAATTCATTAAATACATTTTTAAAAGATTTTATTTATCTGAGAAAGAGAAAGAGAGAGCATGCATGAGCAGGAGGAGGGACAGAGGAAGAGGGAGAGATAGAATCCCAAGCCGACTCCACACTGAACTTGGAACCTGCTGGGGGGCTTAATCTCATGACCCTGAGATCATGATCTGAGCCAAATTCAAGAGTCAGAAGCTCAACTGATTAGGCCACCCAGGTGCCCTGGCATTAAATATATTTATAATGTTGTGTGGCCTCCACTACATTTTTAAGGAAAGTAGGAAAAGACATCTGTCTGATGTCTGAGACATTGTCTCAGATGTTTTCTTGGACTTAAAAAGTTAAAATAGTAAACAGGATGATGTAGATTAACATTCACAGGATATAAAAGAACACAGAATATAAAAGAGAAACATATGAAAGAAAAAAACTGAAATAGTAATAGATGTACTTACATAAGAAAAATACGGAAATCTTTTTGTTGGGGATCCCTGGGTGGCTCAGCGATTAAGCGTCTGCCTTCAGCCCAGGGCCTGATCCTGGAGACCCAGGATCAAGTCCCACGTCTGGCTCCCTGCATGGAGCCTGCTTCTCCCTCTGCCTGTGTCTCTGCCTCTCTCTCTCTCTGTCTCTCATGAATAGATAAATAAAATATTTAAAAAAAAAGAAAAAAGAAATCTTTTTGTTGAAAAATAGCCAAGTTCTCAAAAAAAAAAAAGTCTAGAATGATGAATGAGTGAAGAATGATAATGATGAAGTTTTAGAACTCTAAAAGGACAAATGTAGCATCATTAGAACATAAGCTTCACAATGGCTATTATTTATTATTGTTCGATTTTACTTCTTCAATTTAAAAAATAATACCTGTTTTATATGTTATTGTGCTTATTAATATGGGCTTATTAATAATGTTTGTTTAATAAATGGAAGAATGAAAATGATTGCCAATCTCACGTACTAATTATATTCTGATATTTTATTTTTGACATATTTTGATATTAATTTTCTGCCAAAGACATAGTATTAGACAGTGAGTGGCATAATGGAAATTTCAAACAATAAAGGAAAAATGTCTATAAATTGAGCATTCCTGGAACTTACCTGTATGCTTTAGTAAATATAATACTATTTTTAAATTGAGTATGACTATGACAGAGCATGGTGGTGAGACTAAGTGAGGCAACAAAAGTGCCATTTACAGCCAAACCCTTTTAAGACTCAGATCCCCCAGATGCCTGGGTGGCTCAGGGGTTGAGCACCTGCCTTTGGCTCAGGTCATGATTCTGAGGTCCTGGAATCGCGTCCCACATCGGATCTCTGCTGGGATCCTGCTTCTCCCTCTGACTGTGTCTCTGCCTCTTTCTTTGTATCTCTCATGAATAAATAAATAAAATCTTAAAAAAAGACTCAGATCCCCTTAATTCCACATTAACTACACTCTAAGTTATAAAGGGACAATTTTGAAATGCTAGTGAAAATATCTGTAACTGAATTCTAGTATTGACTTTATACCTGCCTATTATTTCAAATAAACATTATAACAATGTTGCCTTTCTTCCTGAAGATGTTCTATAGCTGTTGAAATATTTTAACTAATAGAACAGGTCAAAAAGCAAGGCTCTTAAGGCCCTAGGAGGATTCTAAGCCAATAAAGGACCCGAATAGTGGATAAATGGTGGGAAAATTCATAAAGGTATTATATGGCTGCTTATGGTGGGGTTGAATTCCAATTGCCCACGTGGTTAACCTAGTCATGAGTGCATGATTTATTGTTTTTTTTCTCCCTTACCTATCTCAATTTCCTTCTCCATTACCAGGGTTTCTGAAGTCATCTCCCAAATAAACTGCACACAAATGCTTTCTCAGGCTCACCCTCTGGTACAATCAAAACTAAAATTAATATTATACAAGAGAGAAAAACTTTTCATGAAATAAAAATGTAGATTTCTCTGGGTGGGGTAGAAACACCCGTCAGAGAATACAAAACAAGATACTAAAAGGCAATTACGAGGAGGTGGTTTTCAGCTTTGACATGTAATAGTTTTGAAGTCATCACTCCTGTCCATTAATCTTGCCAACACCTTTCTTGTATAGATCAGATAAATGAAGTCGCATAGGAAACTGCCATCCCCAAATCTAGAGAGACAAACTTCAGAGAATCACAAATGAAATAAGTTTCCATGGAACAGAAACCATTGGAGCCATAAATTGGTAGGAACACTCAAATGCTAATTTTGACAAACTGCTGGTGATTGAATGTCAACTAGTGTGAGAGTGAAAAACTTCTAGGAGCCCAGTCTTAGGAGGGCCCCATACATTCATGGGTTTCACTTCTAGGAACACTATAATGTTCTCAAGTTGAAGATCAGAGAAAAGTCCCCCGATAGCTCTGGCAAGGGGAAGGAAAAATCACCACTTTAAAATACAACCAAGGTATTCTCCATAGAAAAGATTTACTCTCCAGTGGAAAAGAATATAACTTTTTTACACCTAAGAAGAAGACTATTTTTATAAATTCAGTCACTCTGGTCTTCTGGTCTCATTTAACGGGAGGAAAAGAAACCAAGAAACATTGTCAAAGTGATACCCAGAAACAGGCACATCAAGAGATTGAAATTTTATTATTATGAGTATATGCTTATCATTCTATACACCTTACTCACATCAGTTTGTTTCCAGTAAAATAACAGAATATTTCTGCTGAAAAGGCCCTAAGTCACACCGAGTATTTAAGGGGGAGTTCTTAGTGAAATCTAAACACAATAAAGGAGCAAAATAAGCACACTATTTGAAGTTTCTGATCCCTACACCTATAGAAAACATTACACATTATCTGCACCCTAAGTAAATTAACATAAACTCTTTCACTAAAGGTTTATTTACCTCAGTTTCTGTTTTCTGACATATAATGTTCAGCTTTCAACAAAAAGATGAGAAGACATATTATAAAACAAGAAAAATTACAGCTTGAAGAGATAAAGCAAGCATTAGAATTATAATAATATGGAATTATCACACAGGGAATTCTAAAGATTTATTTATTAATTAGAGAGAGAGAGACCAGGAGGAGAGGCAGAGGAAGACAGAGAGTGAGAATATCCAGCAGATTCCATGATGAGTGTGGAGCCTGATATTGGGCTCGATCTCACAATCCTGAGATCATGACCTGGACCAAACATTATAGTGTTGTTTTAAGGTGACTTTAAATTAATCATAAATGTATATTATAAGCTGTAGGGCACTAATTTTTTGAAAGCATAATCAATATGCTAAGAGATGAGAGAAAATGGAATCCTGTAACACCCTTGATTAATCAAAAGGCAAGAAAATAGAGAAAGAAAAAAGAATATAAAAATAAGTGCAATAAATAAAAAATCTATTGTAAATGATAGATATAACAATACCAATAATCATTTTAAATGGTAATGGTTTAAATATATCAATTAAAATGGTAAAAAATGAATACTAAGGACAACTTTATGCCCACAAATTTGATAACTTACATGATATGGACCAAGTCATTCAAAGGCACAAACTATCAAAAATTATGCAGTAAGTAAATAAAAATCATTTGAATTGGACAGCATATATTAAATAAACTGCATCTACAATTAATCTTCTAAAAAATAAAGCTTCAGGTCCAGATGATTCTACTGGAGAATTATACTATTTAAAAAGAAATAGTACCCGCTCCACAATCACTTTTAGAAAACAGAAGCAGAAGAAATGCTTCCTAACTAATTCTAGAGGCCAGCATCACCTTAAGCAAACCATATAAAACCATTACAAAAAAGGGAAAACTATAGACCAATATCTCTCATAAATATAGATGCAAAAATGCTCAACAAAACTTTAGCAAATGGAACCTAACAATGTATAAACAGAATTATTAGCCATAACCAAGTAAGAATTATTCCAAGTATGCAGGTTAGCTGTATATTTGAAATCCAATTAATGTAAACCACCGCATTAACAGGATAAAGAAAAAAAAACACGATCATATCAAAACACTTAAGATCAGAAACACGGCAAGGATCACCCCTTCAACATTCCAATTCAACATCATACTGGAAGTCCCAGCTAGTGCATTAGGAAGAAATAGAAGATATATGATTGGAAAGGAAGAGTCAAAACTGTCTTTGTTCAAAGATGATAAAATTATCTATATAGAAAATCCCAAAGAACCTAGAAAAATTTTCTGCAACTAATTAACAGCTATTTCAAGGTCACAGAATACAAGTTTAATATTAAAAAGTTGAATTCTTTCCTATATGTGAGCAATCATCAACTGCAATTTGAATTTTAAAGCCACAATTTACAGTATCACAAAAAATGAAGTTCTTAAATATAAATGTAATGAAATATGTACAAGATCTATATGAAGAACATAGCAAAATCCTGATGAATAAAATAAAAGCAGATTTAAACAAATGGAGAGATATTTAGTTTTCATGGACTGGAAAATTCAATATTGTAAAGATGTTAATTTTTTTTTGTTGTTGTTGTTGTTTTTTTTTAGAATTTATTTATTCATTCATGAGAGACACAGAGAGAGAGAGGCAGAGACACAGGCAGAGGGAGAAGCAGGCTCCATGCAGCCTGACGTGGGACTCGATCTGGGGCCCCCAGGACCACACCCTGGGCCAAAGGCAGCGCTAAACCGCTGAGCCACCCAGGTGTCCCGATGTTAATGGTTTTTAAATTAATCTGTAGATTCATCTAAATTATAATCAAAATCCCGAGAAGTAATTTTTTAGATGTCAATAGATTATAAACTTTATGTGAAAAGACAAAAAAAAAACAACAACACATTACTGATAAAGAACAACAAAGTTGGGGAACTCAATTACTCACTTTCTATATTCACTATTACAAAGCCATAGCAATCAAGATAGCATGATATTGAGGAAAAAATAGACACATAAATCAATGAAACACAATAGTGAGCTCAAAAATAGACCCACACAAATTCAGTCAACTTGTTTTTTGGGTTTTGTTTGTTCGACAAAGAAACAAAAACAAATCAAGGCACAGAAGATAGTCTTTTCAACAAATGGTGCTGGAACAACTGCACATCTACATAAAACAAAAAAATCTAGATACAGACCTTATTCTCCTCACAAAAATTAACTAAAAATATATCATATACCCAAATGAAAAACACAAAACAATAACATTTCTAGAAGATAATAGGAAAAAATCTTCATGACCTGTAGTTTTAAGATATAACACCAAAAAATGTAATTTTTGAAAGAAAGCATTGATAACTTAGAGTTTATTGAAATTGAAAACTTCTGGCTCTGCAAAAGACCCTGTTAAAAGCATGAAAAAAAAAAGAGACTGGGAAAAGATATATTTGACAATGGTCTTGCATTCAAAATGTACAAAAAAAGTCTTATACTCAAAAATAGGTAAACAATCACATTAAAAAGTTGGTAAAAATTTTAATGGATACTTTGCCATATAGGATATACAGATGACAAATATACATATGAAAAACATTTAATGTCATTTGTAATTAGGGAATTGCAAATGAACTCAACAAAGAGATACCACTTCACACCTATTAGAATGGCTAAAATCCAAAAATCTGACAATATAAATTGCAGGTGAGGATTCTGAACAAGAGGAACTCTTTATTTGTTGCTAGTAGAAATCAAAAATTACCAGGTGAAGGACCTTATTCAATTACAAAATGAAATGTTATCAATCCATAAGAAGATATGGATAAATCCTAAATACATATTGCTATGCAAAAGAAGCTACTCCAAAGAGCCTGCATTCTGTATGATTTCAGTTACACGGCATTCTTCAATATGTCAAATTATACTATGAAAATGAACAAAGGTCAGTGATTGCCAATGGCTCAGGGAGGAGACTGAAGAATTCAATTGGTAAAGTGCAAAATAATTCTTTAGTGTAGTGAAATTTTTCTGTTTGACACTTTAATGGTGGATATATGACACTAGGTATTTCTCAAAACTCTTAGAACATTACATCACAAACAGTGAATCATACTGCACATTTTGCCTTCCTTCCAAAGAGTGTGGGATGGAAAGGCAGGAAAACAGAGTAAATTCATTGTACAGAAATCTGATAAAGATTACCATCCGATGATCAAGGTTCTCATTGACAGTAGTAAGTCATGTAGTAACTTGAACCCTTGAAATAATGCAATGGGAATGGAACTTTATCTCTATGGTCTTTCTTTCAAAAACTCATAACCTCAGTCTCATCATGAGAAAAAGAGACACAGTACAAAGAATGGGCATTAAATAATGTATCTGACTCCTCAAAATTGTCATAATCATCAAAAATATGGAAACTAAGAAATTGTCGCAGCCAAGTTGAGCTTAAGAAGGCACAACTAAATGCAAACTGGTATCTTAATTGAAATATTAGAAAATAAAATGATGTTAGGTCAAAACAAAGGAAATCTGAATAAAATATGGATTTTAATAATTATGTATCAATACTGGCTCATTAACTTTAACAAATGCACTATACTAACATGTTAACAGTAGAACAAATGAGTTTAGGGTATATGGTAACTATATGGTCTACTATCTATTTAGTTTATTATAACCCTAACATAGTTCTTAACAATCAAATCTATTTTTTAAAAAAGGCAATTATTGGAGAGAGTATTGTGGCAATTATATATAAAATCTAGTAAATAAAATGATGCATTATAACAGCTGGCCAATAAAAATACATTGATATTATAGACATAAACATATCTAATATAAAGGGGAAAATTTATTATTATTGCAATATATGCTATAAAATCATTAATCAAATTTAAAATATTACCAGAATTTAGATGGTCTAGTAATATGACTATTCTATTTTTTTTAAGATTTCATTTATTTATTCATGACAGACACACAGAGAGAGAAACAAAGACGTAGGCAGAGGGAGAAGCAGATTTTTCACAGGGAGCCCAGTCTGGGACTCGATCCCTGGACCCTGGGATCATGTCCTGAGCATGAGGGCAGACACTCAACAGCTGAGCCACACAGGTGTCCCATGACCATTCTCTCTTAACAAGTCCTAAAAACAATGATAAAGCAAATGAGCAACTTATGCAACCTTAAATGAGTCTCATTATAATGAAGACTAAGGAAGTATAATATCACTGTAATGAACAAAATTTGTGGTTGAAGTGCTAGTTAATAAACTCAGATACATATATTAAAAGTTAGAGAATAAATTTCAGTTGTTTCACAGAAAAGAGTTGTTTATACTAAAATCAAATGAAATTATTAGTACTAATATGATAATTCTATGGCTGTATGGATTTCCCAGGGCTGTTATAACAAAATATTATAAACTAGGTGGCTTAAATCAAGGGAGGTGTGTCATCTCAAGGTCCTAGAGACTGGAAGTTCAAAACAAAGTTCTGGGTAGCCTGTGCTTCCTTTGAAGTCTCTAGGGGAGGATCCTGCCTTGCCTTTTGAAGCTCTGGTAGCTTGAGGGGTTCCTTGGCTTTTGGCCAATCCAATCTATCTATCTCTGTCTTCACACGCCTGTCTTCCATCTGCTTCGTGTGGCAATCTCTTCCCTATGTCTGCTTCCTCTTATAAGGACACCAGTCATAATATATTGGGATCCCTAAGCTAGTATGGAATCATCTTAACTTCATACATCTGCAAATATCTTATTTCCAAATAAGTTCACATTCACAGGTTCTGGGCATTAGAATTTCAACCTTTTTTGAGAACACAATTTAAGCTCTAACAGTGGTATACAAGATAACAACACAGTTGTTCTTACACACCAATACCAACCAAATGAAAACATATTTGTGTGTGAATGGGTCTGTGTTTGTTGTGTGTATGTATTTCCTCATATTAAATTCCAAATAACTAAAACATCAGAACATATTTATACACACATTTACATATAATAAATATATAAATAGGTATCACAGATAATATAGAACACATACTTGAATGTACTCGTATTAAATATATATATATATATATATCATAGTTCTCCATCACAACTCATTTCCATGACTTCAGATGATTTAAAAAATCTCTCACTGTTTCTGTTTCCACGGTGGTAAAATGAGATAGCAATAATAATAGGCACCAAGAAGCTATAGTGATGATTAAATGTGTTGCATTTAAGAATGAGGACTAGTATAAAGTAAATTTATAATAATATTATCTAGTAATTAATTATAAGAAATGCAAGATGTATGTAAAGGATCATATAAAGGTTTACCATGGTGCATTAGGAATAATTTATTGAATAAATATTCCCAACCTGGAAAAACATTGTGAAGATAAACATTTCCCTCAATTAAAGTATAGATTAATGCAAACCCAATTAAAACCTAATTTCTATTTATGGAAGAACCTGATAATGATAACAATCTGTCATTTGACAGAATTTTGAAGAAATTTTTGAACAATAATGGTAATAAAAGAGGAGTATTATAAGATATAAAAACTTGATTTTTAAAAATTGTATTAATTAAAAAAAATTGTATTAATTAAACAGCATTATAATGACATGAATTTATTAGACTTTTGTACATCTCATTTGGATCAGTGGACAAATAATTATTTATTTAATATTGTTTCTGAGAATATCAATTATATATTAAATGTCATACTTTGAATTTATATCCAGTATTAAAATGATTTTCAGATGAATATGACATCTAACTGTATGAAAAACCTAACAAATCAAAGGCAAAACTAATTAAATTCTCATGGTGGCAAAATATGTGAAAAGTAGTTTAAAAATATTTACCCCGTAATTCCAACCTCCATAAATTTAAAAAAGGAAAAAAAAATTCTTTGGAATAAAAATATTTGCTGAACTTTAGGAGAAAATAACTAGAAGTAATATAAATACCTAATAATGAAGAAGAGTTTAAATATAGTACATTAATATAACTTACAGAGTTTTATGTAACCATTGAAATATATTTTGTAAAATAATGAGTGAACAAAAGTACTTTCCTATACAATTGTAAATGAATTATGAGGATTAAACTAATGTATTCAATTTGCCCTCCATTTTTGCAAGTAAATAAATAAATGTTTGATAGAAATATATAAACAAATCTAATCATTTTAATTTATTGTATAATGAACTTCCTTATTCACACAATCCTAACAAAAAATAAGAAAAAATAAGGGGCTAATTTTTGAAATTAAACAGAAGCAATAAAACTTTGATTTAGCAGTTTAAGATCCCTTGCACGGGTATACAATTTTATTCATCTCTACCTAATATGTTGGAATAGTTCTTTCTGGCAGCACCCTGAAAGCAATCTGTCCTGTTTCCTTTAAAAGATAATATTTTTCCTGCACTAAATCACAGGCTTACTACCTGACTAAATATGCCATTTCAAAGTATATCAACTTGAACATTTCTTTATAAGTCCCAATATTTTGTAGGAATATCTGACAAGTGTAGACAGACCCTTTCATTGTATACCCAATATTTCACACTGTATTATAGTGGAGAATGATTTGTGTCTGTCCCTTAGTGTTGAATCCTCCAGACAAAAGTCAGCTCTGAGTCAAGTGCCATGAACTAAATATCCATCTCCAACTATTGAGGTTCATCTAGATCCTACATACTGGCATGTATTCTAAATAATGAACAATTACTAATTAAAAATAAATATAGAAAATCTGCAGAATTTAACAAACTTGAAATAAATGTAAGGGTTAACAGATGGCTCATGCCCTTAATATCCTATTGGTTTACTGTGGGAGGAAAAAGATTCAAGAACACAAATTATGTGAAATGTGATCATACACTGGCTTATTAAATCAAGAAAACAATAGTAGCCAAGAAGTTATCAAAATATGAGTTAATAAGATAGTATATAGGTAAGAAAAATAATAGGTCTAATTTAAATTATTTCTAAAAATGATGTACTCTCAGCTCAGGAAAATGACAGTAATGCCACATGAAACATAATTAAAAACACATGCTGTGCTTAAGCAGTACTTGTAGGAAGAGTCTTCAAATATTTGCTATTACCAAAATGTAAATAATTTATGCAGTTTGATTCAGAAAAGAAGTGAGTGAATTAATTTTTCAGGTATAGTTGAATACTATTTACTGACCTAAGATTTCAGAGAGAAACGAAAGGGGTTAGAGGAAAAAAGAAGGATAAATATTACGCTAGCCATCTTAAAGTATTTTTTCACAATTCAGGGCAGCCCAGGTGGCTCAGCAATTTAGCACCTGCCTTTAGCCCAGGGCGTTATCCTGGAGACCCGGGATCGAGTCCCACATCAGGCTCCCTGCATGGAGCCTGCTTCTCCCTGCCTGTGTCTCTGCCTCTCTCTCTCTCTCTCTCTCTCTCTCTCGGTCTCAAGCAAACAAATAAATAAATAAATAAATTTTTCACGATTCAAATTCACAGGTCAAATCTTTTCCCACAAACTATTAGTTTGCTATTACTTATTGGTGACCTTAGGCAAATAAGTTTTCAATGTCTGTTTCTTCATTTACAATAACATTTATAAACCTTGGCATTTTGGACCAGTTTTTTTTTTTTATTATAAGGGGCTCTTCTGTGCATTGTATGATATTTACCAGCATTCCTGGTCTCTACCCACCAAATACCAGAGCATACCTATCATTCTATTATGTAGATTCTCTTTCAAACTGTCATATAGTAATTTTCACATAATATAAAGGTCATATTCCAAGATATTTTAGAGAATTAGCAATATTAATATGGAAAAAGATATACAAAGTATAGAATATTTACACTGAAATATAATGTTATCTTTGTTATATTTCACTCCACATAAAAATTGGACCATGGAAAGGAGGCAAGTTTCTCAGTTTTGTGAGATATATCAAATGAATTTTTATTCAGCATTTAATATTGAAAATGATCCAAATTTTCCTGCATTTAAAATTGTCTATTAAATACAATGGGTAGATTTCTTTTGTTTATTTTTCAAAGATTAAAAAAAATAATTACATGGCAGTTTCAGTTATACCTTATCTGAGTGGTTTAGGTTTTCTTTCTAGTATTTTGTGCTGTTTCTACTGACTACATAAGACTCTTGTGATTTTTTTTTCTCAATTGCTAACATTTATTCACTCTGTTTAATGGTTCTCCATATCTGCTTTCTAAGTGACATTTACTAAAATGCTATATTTTCTCCATATCTCTGTGCAGAGTACATTGATCCTTAATTATTTTATAATTCTTTCCTGCAATTATACTGGATGCTTTTCGTTATTAGATTTGCTTTTTGTAGTAGGATATTCTTCTCACTTTTAATTATGTTGTCTCTTAGAGGCAATTTCCCTCTCCCCCCAATAGTTGGAAAACGTTCTTAATGTACCATATGGTCGTCACTAAATTTTTTTATTTCTTCACATTTGATTAATATTCTTGCAGTGTTATGATTAGTAAACACATTACCTTCTGTCATGTTGTAAGTCTAAATTATTGACCTCAAAGCAAACATTTATGAAAGTCCTTTCATCTTTTTTTTTCAATATAAAATAAACAGCTCTCCTGAGGAAATGCATATTTTCCCTGTATGTTTCCAAAAATAAAGCAGTTATTTTGGAGGCATTTTAATTTCAATGTTCGACATTAACATTATGCTATATTAGTAAAGAATTCAGATCCAAAGTAAGACACTGAAGCTCGAAAGAAAACTTCATTAAATCTTTGGTATTCTTGAATTTAATCATGGTTGCATTTTATTGCTATATATCCATTACGTACATTATCCATCATATTCTATGTTATTTACAATGGTATATTCTATGTTATTTACAATGGTATATATGTTTTTATATATATATAGATAACATTCTGTAATTATGGTATTTTATTTAAAATCAAAACTATTCTGAGTGAATTCATTATTAAAGAATATTTATTTATTTATTTATTTATTTATTTATTTGTTTGTTTGTTTATTTATACCAAACTTCTCTCTCTCCCTGCCCCCACCCTTTCTTTTACATACACACATACACACACCATTGATTATTTTGAGGATCCATTTTTTTTGTTATACGAGATTGCATTGTCTGATTTTTTTATAAGTTTGACTCATGTTGTAATCAGAAAACACTACCTTAGATAAGTATATGAAACATTTCTGTTGCAAATAACAGAAGTTTAACCTAAACTAGTTTAATCTCACCTGGGAACTTATTGTTTGACACAATAGGAAGTCCACATAACACCCTGTGGCATTAGAAATGGCTAGATTTAATATCTTAAACAATGGATCTGAATGCTCCTTTTGTCTCTTAGCTTATTTTTCCTCTCTTTAATAATTTGATTTTTTTTAAGATTTTATTTATTTACTCATGAGAGAGAGAGAGAGAGAGAGTCACAGGCAGAGGGAGAAGCAGGCTCCATGCAGGGAGCCCGACGTGGGCCTCGATCCTGGGTCTCCAGGATCACGCCCTGGGCTGAAGGCGGCGCTAAACCGCTGAGCCACCTGGGCTGCCCAGATAATTTAATTTTCAAGCAGTGTCTTTCTACATGTTGTCAAATGTGGCTTAACTGCAATTCTTGGTTTATACTTTCTTAATATTTAATAACAGAAAAGGGTTCAAGTACATTTTTCACCATGATCTCATTACATTCCTGGAGAGGAATCTGATTGTCTAGATTTGGGTTACACTCCATCTCTGAGTTAACAATTCCTGAGACAAGACAGACATAATGGTCCTGGTTAAACAGGGGTGAGTTGTGGGTGCATCTCTTATGTGGACAAGATAGGAAAACGTACAGACCATCCGATCACATGTTTGTTTTTTTTTTCTCTCAGAAAAAAAGAGAATGCTAAAAAGATGAAAATAGGAGATGTCTCTTCTAGTGTGGTAAGTTTGGGTCTGGCACAAATGCCTAAACTGTTAATTTCACCTGGGAAGTGTCCATTGAATAAATTATTGAACAGGTATTTTGACAAAATGAATTTTTGTTGATAAAATAAATACATTCAGGGACGCCTAGTTGGCTCAGCAGCTGAGTGTCTGCCTTTGACTCAGGGCATGATCCCGGGTCCAGGATCAAGTCCTGCATCAGGCTGCTTGTGGGGAGCCTCTTTCTGTCTCTCATGAATAAATAAATAAAATCTTCATAAATAAATAAATAAATAAATTCAGATGTATTTTGTCACACTAATATGCCACTCTGAAAAATACAGGAGAAGGATTAGCTATCGTATAACTACAATTATAACATAAACTGAATAGCATTCAATAAAATATTATGGTAATTAATTGAATCCTATATTTGTGTACATAGAACCTGCACACGTTAGACAAGCAAAGTAATTAGTGTCTTCTACTTGAAACTGATTAATTCTCTTTTGAAACTGAAGGGAGTTCAGAAGAGAGCAAATAAAGTATTCAATGTATTTTAAAAATAAACTGTAGAAAAGATATAACGCAGGGGAACATCAACTAAATGTGCAACAAAGAAGGGCCAATATTAAAAGCAGATATGAAAAAGATCAGAAAGACAAATCTCACGTCAGAAACAATGAGATTTTATAATGGGAATAAAATACTGCACTGTGACTGAATGGAAGGAAAATCAACAAACCAGAAAAAGCTCAGGGTTAAATGATAGGGGTGAAGAAGACTTTCCTTCATTAACGATGCCATTCAAGGTTGCAAACATACATGAAATTTGGATAAGAAAGTATTAGAATTACTTTTGCACAGCAGTCAATGTTTAAGAAGTCTGGAACAATCGGAGGCATTCTAATCTAGAAGATATCATAATATCTAATATCTAATCTAGAAGATCCTGTTGGGTCCAGAGCTCCAGAGAAGCTAATGACTTAACAACACTCATTAATATTCACACAGAAATGACTTCTGATAAATGTAATTCGTGTTGGATATACATTTTCAGATTAGATATGAAAGATGAGTGAAAAAAATTCCCACAAATCTTTGATGTCTTAAAAACCCAATTTAACATTTCTTCAGTTAAAGCTCTTCCTAACTTTTTGATGCTAAGTAATATTAGCTTTTTTTTCATTGCTAGCATTTATTTTTATTTTAATTTAATTTTTTAGCATTTATTTTTAAATTAATGACTAAAAGCCCTTAAACATGTCCTAAGGGTCAAACATCTATCTAAATTTTATTTTTATTCTTGTTCTGGCTATTTAGTGCCAGAATTGTATTTAAGTCAATTCGGTAATTATTTATTTCTCTCTCTACAGAGCTTTTAAAACTCAGAGCCTTGGACCTAGTTTTTCATTAGAATTTAATAAAACAATAGCTGAGGAGGTTTTTTTGTTTTGTTTTGTGTTTGCTTATCTTCTAGGTCTTTAGCTGTAAGGACAGAGAAAATTCCTCAGAATTTAATGAAATGCTTATATTTAGAAAGGGGGCATGAAAGGGAATAAATTTTATGTTTAACATAATTGCTTGCCTAATCTTCAGAAGTTTGAATAAAGTATCTCCATAATTTAGCATTTATTTCCATTGGATGATGCAATGAATAATGTATTATCCTTTAATAACTAGATATCTTTTAATAAGAATAAAAATGAGCAAGAACTAGAGAGTAAGGTTTATCCACAGAGTAGATTATTTAAAAAATAAAAATAAACCTTCACATAGAAAAATGGTATAAATAATTCAATTAACATCATTAATAGTCATATCTAAGAAAAAAGCAGTTTTTTTTTTTTTAAGATATTATTTATTTCAGAGAGAGACAGAGACAGAGACAGAGAGAGAACAGGGTGAGTGGTAGGAGTGGGACAAGCAGACTCTACACTGAGCATGGAGCCCAGTGCAGGACTCGATGTGAGAACCTTGAGATCATGACCGGAGCAGAAGCAAAGAGTCAGACACTTGACTGAGTCACCCAGGCACCCCTAGAACTACCAGAGGTTTTTTAATTGTTATTTTTTCTGAGTTTCAAGGCATCGCATCAAATTTTATTTCTTTTTATGTCCTTTTGTAAATGCTTCAGTGTATAGCAAAAAGTTACATAATATCTTTATTTTACAAAGCATGATATCTGATACATTGTGGGAAATGTGGCTATAAAATCTGTATTAAACCAAATAAATTATAGTGTTTGATATTCTTTCCTCTTGCAGTCACCACTTAGCCCAGCAATTTTCAGGGTACTATATTAATATTTAAGAGCTGAGTGGAGAGTTCTAAGATTGCTATTTGATTGGTATAGATAAGGGCTGTTATTGGAAGTATATAGAATATTACAGGTTTTCCCCTCCACAGATTTGAAAGCAATCACCTGTAATAGTTATTGGGAAAAAAAAGGAGCTCACTAAAGCAGTAGAGAACATATCTTACTATTTCTCTGATGTACTATTTTTTTTCTACACTTACAGTGTTCTATATGCCATTAAAAACTTTTACCATTCTTGTCGATTTTAGTTAGGCACTTTATGGGGACATGAATAGTAACAAAATTCCAAATGGCCAAACTACAAAAAGCATCATTCCAATACATCTCATTGTTCATCCCATGGAGAGAAAAAGATCTCCTTAGTTTCTGGTTTATCCTTCCAGTGTTTCTTCTTACAGAAATAAATTATATATATCTTTAAATATATATGTATATTTAATTCTCTTTTTCTATAAAGGGTGCTGTATTGAAGATATTCTTTTACACTTTGCCTTTTTCACTGAACAATATATCCCTCGGAATTCATTTTATAAAGATCTTATTTTTTCAAGTTTTTCAAATATTTTTCTACTTTTTTATATTAACACACTGTAAAATTAATATTTTTCATGTACAATATTTTATTTTAATACATATATTTATATATTTGTGTAACCAGCATTGTAATACAAATTAGCCCCAAATTTCCCTTGTGCTACCCTTTTAGTCACAGCCTCTTCCCTCTCTAAACCTGACAACCACTGATCGCTTCTCCCTAAGTATACTTTTGTCTTTGTGATGATGTCATATCAATGCAAATATAGTTTTTAACAATTTGAAACTAGCTTCTATAGCCCTGTGTAATATCTTTACAATTTATCAAAATTATTTACATATATCACATTTATTCATTTTTATTTCTGACATTCTGTTATATGGATGTGCTATGCTTTATTGATACATTCACCCCCTGAAGAACATCTGTGTTATTTGCAGGTTTTG
Source organism: Canis lupus dingo (assembly GCF_003254725.2). NCBI lineage: Eukaryota > Metazoa > Chordata > Mammalia > Carnivora > Canidae > Canis > Canis lupus. The sequence goes on along the minus strand of NC_064245.1, from coordinate 22,870,620 downwards.
GTGATTATGAAAAGAGCAGCTATGAACATTTGTGCATAGGCGTTTGTGTAAACACAGGTTTTCATTTTTCTACAGCAGATATATGGGAGTACAGTTTCTGAGAAATATGATTTGTGTAAGTTTAGCTATATAAAAAATTGCACAACACTGTCCAGTGTAGCTCTACCATTTTGTATACCAACCAATAATTGATGCAAGTCCCATTTGTTCTGCATCCTCACCCACACTTGGTATTATTAGCATTTTTCATTATAACCATTCTAATAAATGTGGAATAGTATCTCATTATGGTTTTAATTTTTGTTTCCCTAATAGCTCAGAATATTATTGAACTTGTTTCATAAGCCTAATTGCTTTCTGTATATCTTATGTGATGAAATATCTCAAGTCTTTGACTCTTTTTAATTGGGTCATTTGTTTTCTTACTATTGATTTTTGAGAGTTCTTTATATATTCTGGATAAAAAAACTTTTTCAGATATGTTATCTGCAAATATTTCCTTCTAATTTGCAGCTTGTTTTTCTTTTTTTCATTCTCTTAATATCTATTTTCTTTTACTTTTTTATAGCATTTTTGGTATGGGTTTTATTTCTACTAAGTAAAATTTGTCAAACTTTTCTTTTATGCATCTACATTTTTACTCATAGTTAGAAAGCATTTCCACACAGCTAGACTAAAAAGGACTTGACCTTTGTTTTCTTCTAAAGTGTATATGGTTTTATGTTTAGAGCCCTGAACTCTTTGATGTTATTCTTGTGTAATAATGGTATGAGATTTGGATCTAATTTTATCCTTTATCAATGGTTAGCCAATTATTCCAATAATGTTACTTAAAAAGTCTTTTGCTTCCCAAAAGATATGAGATGCTATTTTCATCTCAAATCAAACTCATATTTTTTTTAAAAGTAACTCTGGACGTGTTTCCCTGATTAGTTTGTCTACTTCTGCAACAAAACCATGCTCTGTTGATTATGAAGGGTCTATATTTTAATATAATTTAGGTTTATTCTTTTCCAAAGATTTCCTTATTTAAAATTGATTTTATGTCCATTTTTGTATGTTTATTTTTCCATATGTATTTTAGCATCAATTTGTTTATTCTATTAAAAGTGCTTTGGTTCTCCAGTTATTAGTGACTTTCTGTCTATGTTTTTCTGCATTGTTTCTTTTTTTTTAAGATTTTATTTATTTATTCATGAGAGACACAGAAAGAGAGGCAGAGACACAGGCAGATGGAGAAGCAGGCTCCCTGCAGGGAGCCCGATGTGGGACTGGATTCCAGGAACCCAGGGTCATGCCCTGAGCCAAAGACAGATGCTCAACCGTTGAGCCACCCAGGCATCCCTCTGGCATTGTTTCTAAGTTTATAAAGATTGCTATTGCATTATTTGATTCACTACTATTTATAATTTTTATATTTCATTATAAATTTAGGCTTGTACCTGGAAATCATGTCCTTATTTTCATGTTTAATGGTTTTAGCATTGTATTCACTTTGATATCCATATAACTACATTTGATTTATTATGGTTACCACTTACCTTCATTTTTAGCTTTTGGGAAAAAAATTAAGTGTAGATCTTATAAGATATATAGTCATTACTTGTTTTGTGAATCAAATTTTAAAAATGTTTAAAAGATGATTTAGACCTATTCACATTTATTGGTGTTATATATTTGTCTCAATTATTACATTAGTTTGATAACAGCTATTATATGCATTTCATTTTATTTGATAATTACATATATAATGTATTTCTTTTCTTTTTTCTTCACTAAATATGCCTCCATGCTTAGGCAAGTTTACACTTTTGTTCTACTGCTTACCTTTGTATGAAAACGTTATGTCTCTATTTTCTTAATCTTTTGCTAACTTGTTGATTTTTAATGGTATACATTTTTTAATATGGAACATTTCATGAATTTGCATGTCATCTTTGCACAGAGGACATGCTAATCTTCTCTGTATCATTTCAATTTTAGTATATATGCTGCTGAAGTGAGCTCTATAATGTATGCCTAAGTGATATATCTAATGCTAGTACCAACATCAATAAACATATGCTAATTTTTTTCTTCCCCTATTTCCTTTTATTTTTTGTTGTTGTATATCATCAGAAACATATGACATATATTATATAATGCTTTTTATTCCACCCTCGTCCATACATTCCTTTTCGTCCTCAATCTAGAACTAAGTATATAAAATGTCTATTGTCACTCCTTTTATTGTTATAGTTGGATGAAGTTCATCTTCTAATAGATTCATCAGGAAGGGCTCTTGGGCACACAATTCCTTGAGCTCCTGCATATTTTTTGGGGCTCTTATATGTTTAATTCCTTCACTTAATCTGGATAGAAACAGGCTTGCTGTTTATGAAATTCTTTGTTCACACTTACATTTGAGTATTCTGAAACTGCTGATCTCTTTCTCAAGTTTCTCGCTCTCCATAAATACATGTGATGGAGCCACAGCCAATAGCTTTGTGGAATGTTTTATGTATTTTTTCACTTACAGGAAATTTGAAGATGTCCTCATATTTATCCTAAGAGCATGGATATTTACAGTTTTATTCTTATTATTTTTCTTCCCTTTTTTTGGATGGGTGGGAAGGGCATGTTGCAAGATATATACACACCACTACCATTACTTTAGTCATATATTATCATTATAATAATTCAGAAAATATGTAAATAACATTATCTTGCTACCAAATATGGAGATAAACACAATATTCCTAGGTCACTGTCAAATCAACAGAGTATTTTGCATTGTGGCTTATAGTAATACCACTGTTTGTTTCTTTGGGCTTATGCAGCAATAAGGGCAATGCATCTGATGTAGTTGAGCTTAATGAATGCTTATTGACTGAATAAATCCTAGGGGTTGCTGCATAACTAGTCAAAGGCATAATCCTAGGGTTTATTCATGTAAAATCAATCCAGAACACAGAAATGATGCTTGGAAAAAAAAAAAAATATATATATATTTTGGCTATGTAATCTTAGATGCCAAAAACCTAACAGTCACTGAGCAGAGAATCATGGAAGTCCAACGGCTGATTTTGTTCTCAGTTTGTGCTATATACACATAAGGCTCTTTATTGAAGTATGCATAAGCCTTTATTATCTACGGAGTCAGCCTCCCTCCAGGTGGATTTTTCAAAATCTAAAATGTCTGCAAGGAGTGAAAAGACCAGTCAGCCTTTAGGGTAGAGCAATAACTATCATTCTGCTTTTTCAAAGCCTTGTTACTCAGTAAACAATAATGTTCAGATGACCAGCATCAATATAATTTAAGAATTTATCAAAATAAAAAAAAAATTCAAGTCACTTTCTGGACCTACTAAATTTGAATCCTAATTTTACTAATACCCCAAGTAATTTATATGCTCATTAAAGTTTGAGAAGCACTGCTTTAAAAAAATCCATCCCAATAAAAGATAAAGGAAGGCGTGCTTGGGTGGCTCAGTCCAACCCTTGGATTCAGCTCAGGTGGGGATCTCAGGGTCCTGAGATGGACTCCTATGTCAGGCTCCAAGCTCTGTGAGGAGGGATTTTCTCCCTCTGCCCCTCCCCCTGCTCACACACTCCATAAATAAATAAATAAATAAATAAATAAATAAATAAATAAATAAATCTTTTTTAAAGAGAGAAGGAAGAAATTATGGTTGTTTACAACAGAGTTGAATCTAGTCATAGTATATTTAACTAACAAAAGATGAAAGGGCTGAAGTAGAGCACATTAGGACACTAATGGCAGACTCAAAAGTCAAAGCAGCTGAGAAAGGGACAAGTTATCTTTCCATATCTAGGTATCTTTTCCTAGCATCTATAACTATACATTTGCTTGAGATTCTTAGGAATCTATAGAAAACACAAGCATTTCATTCTGGACCTACAAATAGCAAGCTATATGAACTTAAAAAAAGATATTTTGCTTCTGAGGATCAATTTTCTCATGTGTGAAATAAAATGGTTGGCTAACTATTATGAGCTTGACAATAATGTGAATTTTGTCCTTACAAAAAAGAAAAATCTAGCAATTTACACCATATTAGAAATGATGAAGCTCTTCCTATCTTCCCTCATTCCTTCTTTCGTGGCTAGGAAAGATGTCTCAAGGGCAGTGAACATTTCATTTATTTTTAAATCTTCAAAATTAAGCATAATAATGGCTCATGGAGAGTTCTTAAATGATGTTGGTTGATCAAACTGACACCGACAGTCACTAATGTTGGAGAATTCAGGCATTTCTTACTCAGTAGTTATCTTCTGGCCTCTTTTAGTGATAACTTTTGTTCCCAAGTGTTAATTCAATTCTGGATGTTTACTAAAAGTTTACAACAAGCTAAGCAGTAAAAGATATTGTTCTAGCTTAAGACTACTAACATATAACCCGTTCTATTAATTTTTATTTTCTTTTGATAATATTTCATTTTGTATAAATATACAACAAATAACTGCATTGAAAAATGTTTACAAAAGATATGAATTTGCTGTTACATTACTTGCCTATATTTAGACATAAATACAAATACTGTTACATGGCTAATTAATTTGCTAATATTTAACTATGATGAAAATAAGCATTAGTAATGAAATCACTACATAAATAAAAATATAAATACTTTAGATGCTAATTATTGACCTCTACAAATATTTGTTAGATGCTAATTATTGACCTCTACAAATATTTGTTAGTACATATTACTTCTCAAATCTGGACTAGCAATATGAAGAAAAGTATCTTGCATCCTATCATCATACTTGAAGTGTTATATACATCAAAGAAGCAAAATATTTTACCTTATCTGTGCATTATTTGTACTGATATCTCAGGATGATCTGTAAAATGCCTAATTTAATTCCAGTATTGATACAGATACTAACATACAAAGATTTAATATAATGACCAGTAAGGTAATGAAATGAAATAACTAGAATCACTAATTATTCTCTTGTATCCTCTTGTTGTAGGCTTCAGGTCCATCTAATTTTTAATATCCTGAAAATGCATAAAAACATGGAAGCACCTTTATCTGATTTTAAAAATACCAGATTTTATTTAGAACATAAAAATAGAACACTCAGAATAAAGGTTAAATTTGTTAGTTTTATTATTGGAAAAAAGAGGAAGGTACTAAAACAACTTTTTCTCGACTTAGTAATTCATACCAATGTGTCTAGTACTAGCACTGAATTTTGATGGCCCCAAACAAACATAACCAGAAATTCTAATTAGGAAAAAAGAAGAAAATTTGGATGCTTCATTAATAATTAGAATGTACTCTTACAATATAACCAGAATCAGAGTTCAAAAATAATTTATATTTTAATTAACTTCTTAAATATTTGCATGCAAGTCCAGCACAACTTGATCTTCAAAGACATACTGCATCAGTATTCTCTAAATATTACTGTGGAGAGGTTTAATAAGTTTATGGTTATTATAAAGCTGGAAGTTATAGTTAATTACTTTTTCTCTCTTGCAACCTATTAATAGTCTTCATGAAAATAAATTAGTCCTTTTCCATATGCATGCATTATCACCAAGTGCAGCGATTTACTGATTACAAGGATAGAATTGAAAGGATAAGAACAGAGAGTCACATTTAGAGATACAAACACCTCTCCAACTCCACTCCCCACCCCCTATGCCTGAATCTTATACTAAGTTAAAAGTTAAAACTTCAGGGTTTTTTTGTTTTGTTTTGTTTTGTTCCCATTCTGAATATTCATAAATGGGGCTACTAATAGTACTAGATTTACAAGCTATGTTTAGCAAGACTCCTTTTAATTTTTTTGCTATATTTCTGTAAGCTGTAGAAGAAAAATCTTTATGATTTCACCAAGAGTCAAATCTATGTCTCTTTGCCCTCAGCTGTTCACCATAGCTGCTACACTACTCGTTTCTTTTGATGGCTTTATTGTTTCACTTTCTCTTGGCTAACTTAATATTTGTACATGTACGTATTTATATGTTTGTGCCTAAACAACAAAATAATCTAAAGATGAAGATCAAGATTCAGTTGCTCAAACTACTGCTCATCTTAAGTTAGAAAGTTATGGATAAGCTTCCCATCTCCAAATGTGTTGTGAAGAAAATTATGCATGTTTGTAAAGTCAATTAAAAGTCTAAATGCAGTTAGAACAACAAAATTATTCTAATGAAAGACATGAAAAGAAGCAGATGAAAAAAACAGGCTAGTTTTCTATTCCCTTTTTCTATTCCCGTTTCTATGCCTCCACAAAGAAAACAAACACTAATTTGAAAAGGATATATGCACCCCTATGTTTGTTGCAGCATTGTTTGCGATAGCCAAGCTATGGAGGCAACCTAAGAGCCTATCAATATATGAATAGATAAAGAAAATGTGGAATACTACTCAGCCATTAAAAAAAGAATGAGATATTGCCATTTGTGACAACACAGATGGATGTAGAAGATATCATGGTAAGTGAAATTAGTCAGAAACTGAAAGGCAAATACTATATAATTTCAACTATATGTGGAATCTAAAAAACAAACAAATGAACAAATAAAGACTGGACTCTTAATTACAAGGACCAAACTTGTGCTTGCCAGAGTAAAGGCAGATAAGGGAATGGGCAAAATAGATAAAAGGGATTAAGAGGTAAAAACTCCCAGTCATGTAACAAGCCAGAAAAACAAAAGTAAAGCATAGGGAATATAGTAAATAATATTGCCATAATGTTGTATGGTGACAAATGGTGACTACACTACTGTGTAAGGAATTGTCAAAACAAAACTAAGTGTGAGCTACATTACACTATCACAAGGTGGACCATATTCTTTGTTTTAGTGTAATAAATACAATATTATATTAGTTCCAGGTGTACAACATATTGATTTATGTGTACACTACTTTTACAGATAAACTCCACTTAGCCACAAAAGATACATTTCCATTGGACAGTCCTTTAGCAGCAGCCCAATTTATCCAAGTTAATATTTTTCCTGGGATTAAACAGTAAAATCACAGCATAGTGCAAGGCCTTCTGAGCTTTGGGGTGGCACTTGATTATGGGATTTGTTGAGTTATTTGTATGAAAACAATACCTGCAGCAATTAAAGGTGGGAAAATGTTGCCTTTACAAAGCTATGGATGCTAAAAAAAATTAAAAAAAAAACAAAAAAAAAAACAAAAAAAACAAAACAAAACTATGGATGCTGACTGAGGGATGGAGTGAAAGGAAATCTACTTTTTCTCTTTATTATGATGATAAATTTGTAACTTCAGAGTGGATAAAATATTCTAAAATTTTCAAATTAATATATACAATATAAATATTAATTTTCATAGATTTCTCTTCAATGAAGCACATAAATAAAGTTAACAGATGGGGTGTCAGCCTAGACTGATTTTACAACCTCTACAACTGACAAGGGATGAGCAACAGGAATTTAGGAGGAAGTTTTGCAAAACAACTAAGGAGACAAGAAAAACAACAGGTGATTAAGCAAAGTATATGAATATGCTGAGAAGTTAAACTAGAAAATTCAGATTATATCAAACTAAAGTAATAAATTCACACTAATGGAAATTAAGACTAATACACTAATGAGGCAGCATTTCAGATTACTTGGTTGGGAAAATATAGAAGATAATAACCAAGGTCAGAGATCTGGGAAACCTCATTGGTTCATTGCAGAATTGTAAATTGTCTATATTCTAAAAGGAAAAATGTTGCAGAACTTAGTGAAGTTAGGGATCATACATTAATGTTCCAGAAATCCATTACTGGGCATTTGCCACTAGAGAATCTCTCTCATTGGTGTATGAAGGAACATGGATATGCTCATTTTCATGGGGGTAGAAATTACATATAGGAAAATCTAGATATCTATTATTTTTAGGGGAAAAAATAAGTAAGATTCTGTGGATATATTCTATGTAATACTATCTAGGCAAGAGTTAAAAGCATCACACAGCAAATAGAATATATATTGAATGTGTTAAATCTATTCTTTACCCTCTCGTAGAAACCCTATTTTTGTCTATTTGTTTTTTCTTGTTCTTTTCATTTCTTCATTTTCACCCTAAATAGGATGAATTGCTTTGATATATTTGACTGGTATTTTCTATAACTTTATTTTGCTGTCTGTAGATGTCATTTTTATGGTCCCTCTCTTAAAATATGGCTAATTTTAATAAATTCCTTGTATTTTTAATCATCAAAATAATTAATGCAAACGTAGATTTATTAATGTCATTTAATTTATACTTTTTATTTTATTTTCTTTGTAAGATTTTTTCTAAACTTTTTCTATGCTTTTACTTTTTTCTCCTTTTCTGTATATTTTGAATTGATTGATTTATTCTTCCACTTTTTCCTATACTAACTTGAAAATTCTATACCCTATTTCTATCAATTGTGTTGTTGAAATTTTAAAATGCATATTCAACTAGTTTCAAGGATAATTACTATCATTTCCCACCTACTGAAAAATGTAATAATCATAAATGGTCCTGTGAACTATGCTTATTTTTATCCTGTGTTAGGTTCATCTTGTTGGCTCTTTTACTTCAAAGTTAGACATAATTTTGATAGTGTTTTACAGTTGTTAACATTAATCCATGTTTACAGTTTTTTCTTACCATTTATCTTGCAACTTGGATTATTTTAGGTATCACTTTGCATTTTCCTCTTCCCTGAGAACAAGCTGTGGAATTTTTTTTTTTTTTTAGTTATTAGTTTGCATTTTACTCTTGACTATAAATAATACTTTCTTGTCTATAAAGGATAAATTTGCACTGATTTTTTTTTGATGTGAAAACGTTGGGGTTCAGGAGTGAGCAGTCAAGAAAGAATTCTTGAGACTTCTTCAGTGCAAAAAAGGTGGCTTTATTAAACATGAGGACAGGATCTGTGGACAGAAAGAATTGCACTGTGGGTGTGAGGAGTGGCCCATTATATACTTTCAAATTGGGAAAAGACTAGGGAGAGTGTAAGTCTTTAAGGAATTTGGAAACAAGATTTCCAGGACCTTGAAAGGAGTTTTTAAGAAAAGGTCATTCACTACTGTCCAATAAAACCTTAGTCATGAGATGCTTCAGATGTATATCAATGGGCCATGTGCTTGGAGGATGATTGTTATTAACATATATCTTGGGACAGTAAAAATAAAGGAATTTTCCGAAGGAATTTTTAATTTTTAAAAATTTATTATTACTCATGAGAGACACACAGAGAGAGACAGAGACAGAGACACAGGCAGGGGTAGAAGCAGGCTCCATGCAGGGGGCCCAACGTGGGACTCGATCCCAGGTCTCCAGGAACAGACCCTGGGCTGAAGGCGGCGCCAAACCTCTGAGCCACCCGGGCTGCCCCAAAGGAATTTTTATATGTTAAAGGAGACTTACATGATCCTGGAGGCCAAGCTAGTATAAAACTAAGGTTGCCTTTTGCCCTTAGAAAAGTATTAATATTGAATTGAGCTCCTAGAGGAAGATCACGCTGCCTGTCTCAAGGACTTGTCAATGGGCTGTAACTTGTAAGGAAATTTAATTTTTTTTCTGAATCTTTTGCCTTTGTTCTCCACATCAATAATTTTCTCTAAGTATTTTGGAGCCATTATTCCATTCTGTTCTCTTTACATGTCCTATGTGTGAATTCCTCACACACAATTTTTTCTTTCTCCATATATAATTTCTTCTTTCTCTTTGATTATTTTTAAGATCTATTTTTTGGTAAGTTTTTGTTACACTGAATTGTCATTACATTCTATCTAGTTTGATATGAACAATTATACTATTATATTATGTCTTTGTTGGGAAAGCAGTAACATTAACATCCGAAAAATTTGTTTATTGAACTTTTATTTTATTTTTAACTTTTTATTTAAATTCAATTTAGTTAATACATAGTGTATTATTAATTTCAGGGGTAGAATTTAGTGATTCATCAGTTGCATAAAACACCCAGTGTGCATTACATCAAATGCCCTCCTTAATGCCCATCAGCTAGTGACCCCATTCCCACACTCATCTGCCCTCCAGCAACCTTCAGTTTGTATCCTATAGTTAAGAGTCTCTTATAGTTTGCCTCACTCTCTGTTTTTACCTTATTTTATTTTTCCTTCACTTCCCCTATGTTCATCTGTTTTGCAGATTCATAGAGGATAAAATCATTGTAGTCATCTTAATTCCTTCAGAAGAAACATATTAAATAAAATGCAGTACCTACTCATTATTTAAAAAGCAAAAGAACAGGAGGAAGAGAGAAAAACATCTTCAATATGATAAAGAGCATTTTGAAAAAAATAAAAATAAACAAAAACTACAGTTAATACCATCCTTAATGGTGAAAGAGTACATGCTTTCCCTGTGATATTGAGAAAAAGACAAAGATATCCACTAACAACTTCCTTTAATACTGTTCTGGAGACTATAACAAGCCCAAGAAGGTAAAGGAATGGAATAAATAAATGAAAGGAAAGAGATGCACTTTGGATACACAAAAATTGTGTATTTACATATAGACATTTTATTTATAGGAGGAAAAAGGGAATGTAGATTATAAATGAAGCGTAATATCAGATAATATAAAAATATAGACTTGACATTGACCAAAGATTGTAGAGAATAATTAACTCAATGATATAAACTACCTATCAAGCATATAAAAAGATACTCAGCATCATCAGTCATGAAGGGAATGCAGGTTAAAATCACAATTTGATACTACTACAAACATACTATGACTTTTTAAAAAATGTTAAAATGACTGATACTATCAAATGATGACAAAGATGGAAGAGTAACTGGAATTCTTACATATTCTTGGTGGGGATGACAATAATTACAAGCCTTTGGAAAACAATTTGTCAGTTTCTTATAAATTTACATATACAACCCAGTAATTCCAACCAAAATGTTCTTTATCCTCAATATCCAGAAACTAAAAACATCTCAAATGTACATGAACAGGTAAATATATAAACAAACATATGTATGTGTGTGTGTGTACATGCTTATATAGGAGTAATTTTGATCATCTAAACTACCTGGCTATAGCCTGGCCAATGATCTTAAACCAGTCTTCCCTTAACATAACTTATTTCCTTGACAATTTAAACCCAGGTGCAGAGGCTCTTCATAAGCAAGTTTGTTAGAATTTTGGGACGCACAACTACTTTAACAACAATAAGAAAAATCAGATTTTTAATAAACATAGACTATAAAAGAAAGTAGCTGCTAGATCTGCTGAATTAAAAAAAAATAATTCATGGATTTTTCATTTGTTTTCTTTTGGATTTTAATAGATATATAGTATTAAATTATTAATAAAAGATAAATATCAATAGATTATTAAAATACACTGATGGCAAAAAAGCTTGTCATGAAAAGCTCCATTATGAATAATTCATTTTATTCTAGAAACAGTAATCATTTTTATATATGTTTAGATTAATGCAATTTGAAGTTAATTTGGACAATTATGAATCATAGTTAATGTAACTATGGCAGTACATTTTGGCTATAGTTTCTGAATCTTTAAATTTAGTGGACTGACTGAACTAAACATTGGAGATTCATAACTACAATGGTAGCCGCTTTCTCCCATATAATGGAAGAATGAAGAGAAAATAAAAACAAATATGTAACATTTGAAGAAATCCTCAATAACACAGAGCAAAACACTGCAGGATTCAGTGACTATTGTCATGTCCAGACTCAAAGCTAAGAGACATAAGACATAGATAACATTCCACATGGACACCTAAATATTTTTGGAATTGACAGGAAAAATAAAAAGTACCTCAATTACTAAAATGAAACTGTTGAGGTAAGATAAATGTATCATGCGGTATATGAATATGAGCATTTGAAAGAAGACTAAAACATGTATCTTTTTTTAATATATAAAATGTATGCAATCTAAATAAAAGCGGGATTCAAAATGATGAGTTGAGAGTAGAAAGTAGGCAAGACTGAGTGTGAGGGGCAAGACTGAGTGTGACAGCCAGAACGTGAAAGTTTTCAGACCTACATACAGGATACTTTTGAAAACCCAGTTGTTAATGTCTGTGGGAGGCAGCTAACTATAAGATAATCTAAACAAATGTGGCCAATAGAATGAGAGACTGAAGTGATCCAACTCATCTTCAGATAGTTATTAGAAGACCATTGGTCTTCAGAACCAGAACCAGGAGGTCAAAGTGGAATGAAGGACTTTGTTTCACTGTAAACCATAGTTTCTAGAGACAGCTGCATACAGTAAGAGGAAAATGAGAACAGAGAATAGTGCAAGGGATTTAGGCAACTTATATGGTAAGGGTTGTATTAGATTATCTTATATAAGGAGTAGGGACCTCAAGAGCTAGCACAAGAAATGGAGTAATATCTGCTCATCTCTAACATCACTTTGCTTTGCAAAAGAAAGAAGCTAAAAAAAAAAAAACAAAAAAAAAAAACAAAAAAAAAAAGAAAGAAGCTAGAACATATGTGTTGTCTAAAATCGTACACAAAAATACTAGAACATTTTGTGTATGTCTTTTTTTATAAATATATTCTTTAAGATTTTATTTATTTATTCATGAGGGACAGAGGGAGAGAGAGAGGCAGAGGGAGAAGCAGGCTCCATGCAGGGAACCTGATGTGGGACTCGATCCCAGGTCTTCAGGATCATGCCCTGGGCTGAAGGCAGACGCTAAACTGCTGAGCCACCCGGGCTGCCTCATTCTGTGTATGTCCTAAATCATACAAAAAAGGTAACTCAAAATGGATTAACGACTTGAGCATAAGACCTGAAACCATAAAACTTCTAGAAAAAAAGATAGGCAGTAGTTCCTTGACTTTGCTCTTGGCAATTTTTTTTTTTTTTTTGGATGGGACTCTAAAAGCAGAGGCAACAAAAGCAAAAATATACAACTGAGAGTATCTCAAACAAATGCTTCCGCACAACAAAGGAAACCATCAACAAAATGAAAAGGCATTGTGCCAAATGAAAGAAAATATTTGTAAACTGTATATCTAACAAGGGGCTAATATTCAAAATATATATGGAACTTACTAAAATCAAGAGAAAAAAACCAATCCAATGAAAAAAGTGAGCAGTAGGATTGTTTTTTATATTTCAGTGAAAAATGCCATTGGAATTTGAGAGAGATTGCTTTGATTCTGTATTGCTTTGGGTACTATGGACATATTTAACAATATTAATTCCCCAGGTCCATGAGCAAGGATGGTTCAACATCCACAAATCAACCAACGTGCCTTGAACCTTTGTGATTGCTTAAGCAGGTCAATTTATTCTTGATAGATCCCAGTTGTTGAGGGTGTGCCAAGACCTGTCAGTGTCAGGGAGGAATCCTAGCCTAGTTTCAGGCTAATTGGAAGCCAGACCCTTCCTAATTTTTTGTTTAGTTTTGTTTCTGTTTTGGGGAAAAAAACAGTTAAAAAAAAACCTTACCAGCTTTCAAAGTATGGAAATATGTTTATATACATATATATTCCTGTGGAACTGTAGTCATACTCACTACTTGCCTCCAGACCAGCCAATCGGCAGATGTCCTCTATGTAACAGGTGCAAAAATTGGGGCTCAATTCCTTCCTAGGTAGTGCTGACGAGCTTTAGTTTAGCAGTAGTTTGAAATGCACCTACACTCTACATGAAAGAGATTAGTTTGCTGGTATTAAAGCATCTCCTAGAAGGGCAGGGGCCTGTTGGGACTCTCTCTTCCATGAGGTACTAGCAGGTGCCCTCTCTGCACCCCCTCCTCTACCCGCCTCTACCTTGCTAGTGCCCGGCAAGTGCGTGCAGCCACACCATTCTCCCACTGCCTTGCTAAAGCTCTTCTTCCTCTTCTTCACTAAAGCTGGTGGGCACACACAGTCTACACAGGGGATGCCCCTTTTCACCTGACTTTTGTTGCAAGGGACAGGGCTTGCATTTCTGGGCCCCAAGGAACTGAAACAACCAGACAGTCCTTGTCAGGATACCACCCACAAGGCACTGCATAGGTAGCAGACTGAAATGTACTCCAGTCTTCCTGTGCAAAAGGCCCATGTATTTGTCCTGGAGCTTCAGCCTGAGGGGTATGCTTCATGTTTGCCACACATCTAGAGGCTTCTAATGTGCTTTCAGGGAATGTAGGCGGGGAGATGCCATCTGTGGGCAGAGGTAGCTGTTCCATATGTACCTACAGATTTGGTGTGTCTGTGGGAGGAGGTGAGTTTGTGATTTTCCTACACCCCATCTTTTTTAACTGCCTCCATGTCCTCTCTGTGATGGCAGCGGCAGAGAAGGCTAAGTTAGCCATGCTAACCCATCTCTCCCAATCTAATAGGATAGAGTTCCATAAATAGAAATCAGCTAATTAAGTTAACAACCCATCATTTGATACTTTATATTGATGCTTATTCAGTGCTGGGAACTCTGTCAGATGTTGGAAATACACTGGCAACAAGGTATATGCAATCCTTATATTTAGGGAGTTTAATATTTTAAATGGTGTATAGGCATTGTATAAATAATACCCCTCAAAATATTTAAGGAACAATTATAGTAACTGATACAGAGAAATACAGGATGTTGCTAAGTTACAGATGATAAAAAATACTGGAATCCAGGGAGATAACATTGGTGAACCTAATGTTTAATCCTATAACCCACATTCTAGTCACATTTAGATCACCTATGCAAAGTGAATTGTGGTTAGTCAGTAGTAGCAGCACATTTTATACTTTATACACTTTAGCTATATTTACATTACATGGAGTGAATTTGAAACACTAAATATGTGGTAAGCTTTATTGGTATCCTGTCAAATTGGGTAATTTAGCTCCAAAACAAATGTATTGAAACTCCTGGGCAATTATAAAATATTTCCTTTATTTCTTATAAACCTAGTCAAAATGGCAGGATCATTACTAAAATACTTCTTTTAAGAGAAATACAAATTCCCTACTTGGTATATCCAATTTTATCAAAAGATGTCTGGATGACTTAAAAGGATGTTATAAACACACCAATTTATTCCATTTTAAAGTTAAAGAATCACAAGCAGCAATTTTCAGTGTACTCCATGTTGCCATCTGCAGCACCATAAGTTTAAGGGAAAATTTGAAACAATTTTGATATTATGTATCACAGTACTGATTTATCCCTATTATTTATCATTTAATATAAAACACATTGGTAAATAAAATTCTTGGTGACAAATACCTTCTCTAGGTAAAATTTAGGATGAATTAACTAACTGATTTTAAACATTCTGTTACATCCTCAATACTGTTTTTTATGTGTAAAACTTATGCCCTTTTAATTATGATTTGTATATTGCAACTGTACCAAGTAGACTCATAATGAGGAAATAACTACCTTGCCAAGAGAGCCTGATTTCCTAATATTAAGTTCCAAACTCCATTCTTTACAGATCTCTCATTTTCAAAACATGACAAAACACCATTCCTTCATGTTTTTTCCTTTAAAAAGATTGTGTTTTAAATGTATTGTTTAAGGAGATATTTTAGTTGCTACTTATGCTAACTATCCATATACACATTATATAGATACATAATACATATGTGCTAATTATACCAACGGCACACACAGTATATTTATATACTCCATATGTATTGAAAGCTGGATTTGTAAATAATAAATGTGTTTGATGGAGAACTTACAGAAAACACAGAATTTCTTCTGGAGGTACTGTTGTTTCTTCTTGTTTTCTTTCAGTTAATCTATGAATATATATGGAAATTATTCAGACCAAGCAAATAAAAGGATACAACAGCATTGACACACAGGAAAAGCTTCATTCAAAAAATATATAGGGTGATATTATGTCTGCTGGTGCATTAGTCCAAATAAACTTTGGTATTGCTTTAGAAATAAGCAACAGAAAATTTCTAGAAATACATTTTAAAAAAAAAGACTCCTGAGAAGTGACACTTGCTACACTGTAAAGGAGTTACTTGAAACATAATTATATATAACTCTAATGTCTTATATTTCAGTTTCAAATATTGTATATATATATTCTCTACTCTTTACAGACACATTATTAAGAAAGAAAAGGTCTGTTCTTATCCATATAATAGCTAGTTAAAAGTTGCTTCCTGAGTAAAGATTTGTTCTACTTTGCTGACACCATGTTTTATAGAACAGTTTGAAAAGAAGGGCAATACTCATGTTGCCATGCCAAGCATACAAAAATCTCTGTAAGAGGTAAGTCACCCCCACTCATTTATATTATTAATGAAAGTAACCTATATATGTTTATGTACGTGAAATATAGAGACAGTGGCATACACATATTTTATCTCTATAATTCACTGAGATTTAATAAATACCTACACATATCATCAGCAACCTAATTAAGATGAAGAACATTTCCATCACTCCAGAGAACTCCTTCATGTTCACTTCACTTAGCTCCCAATTCCCCTAAGGAAATCAGTGTTATGATTTCCAATCACCAGAAATCAGTTTTAAGATTTCTTTTAAAATTTAATGTAAATGAAATCATATATTGCATACTAATATGTGCCTAATTTCTCTTCTGAACTTAAGATTTTTGAAATTCGTATTGTTCTTGCATATTTTGGTAGGTTTCTTTGAAACTGAGTAGGATCCCATCATGTAAATCTAGAAAAATGTATCTTCCCATCCCTTAGTTGATGGATGTTTGGGTTGTTTCCACTTGGATATTATTAACACATACTTATAATACAAATTCATTTATAACTTAACTCATTCTGTTTGTCTTTTATACTCTATTTTGCTTTTTAAATCAGAAATTTAGGACACTAATTTAATTCTTATTTATTTTGAATAGAAACACATCAAAAAATTTCCCCTGAAAATTGTTTTCACTACCTCCCACAAAATGTAATATATTATATCATCATTATCATTTAGTTGAAAATACCATACCTTGTGATATCTGTCTTAATCTAGGGAATATTTAGATGTGTGTGGTTTAATTTTCAAATACATGAATATCTTACTTATTGTTAATAATTACTAATTTTCCTCTATTTTGTCAGTAAATACATACTCTGTAATATTGCAGTTTTTTGATATTTAATGAGTCTAATTTTATGGCCTATCTTATGGTTATTTTTGCTGAAAATCCCACGTTTGCCATAAAAATGTACATTTTGCTGTCGTTGGGTGATGTGTTCTAAAAATATCAATTAGGGCACTTGCGATGAGCACCAGGTGTTGTATAGAAGTGTTGAATCACTATATTGTACATTTGAAACTAATATTACACTGTATGCTAACTATTTGGAATTTAAATAAAACCTTTTTTAAAAAAGGAATTTGTTTTTAATGTTGAAATCATCTTTTTCTTACTAATTGTTCTGAACATTCTATATAGCTACTTACTTTATGCATGTTTTACCTATTAAAATAATTTCTATAATTTGGAACTATGATTGTACATGTCTCTTCTTCTTTATGTTTTGTTGTGTGTTTTTTTCTAACTTTGATATTGAGTCCACTGTTTTCATTTCTGATACTGGTTGTGTTCTTTCTTTTTCCTGATAAGTGTGTATAGATGTTTGTAATAATCTTCTCAAAGATACAACTATTATCTTCACTAATTTTCCTTATTTTCTCTTTTCATGGATTTATGCTATTTTTATTTTTTCAACTTTCATTATAATTTTTTAGATTTAGCTTTTTAAAAAATAGTACACACAAAGCAACTTTGAGTTCAAAACAAAATTGAGAGAATAGTACAGAGATTTCCCATATATAGATTCATAGCCTTCCCAAGTATTAGCAGCCTCCACCACACCTGTACATCTGTTACAACTGGTGAATTCACAATTGACACATCATAATCAATCAAAGTCCATAGTTTGTATAAGAATTTACTCTTGGTGTTGTACATTCTATGGATTTGGACAAATGTATAACATGTATCCACTATATGGTATCATACAGAGTAGTTTCATTGTCCTAAAAGTCCTCTATTTTGCTATTAATCCCTTTTCCCCCCAACACTTGGCAACCACTGATCTTCTTACTGTCTCCATATTTTTACTTTTCCAGAATGTCATATAGTCATACAATATGCTGCCTTTCCAAGATTGCCCTTTTTCACTAAATAATATGCACTTAAGTTTCCTCTGTCTTTGCATGGTTTGATAATTGTTTTTATTGCTGAATAATATTCTATTGTTTGGATGAACCACAATGTAATAATCCATTCACCTATTGTAGAACTTCTTAGTTGCTTCCAAGTTTTTGCAGTTATGAATAAAGGTGCTATAAACACTTGTGTGCAGCTTTCCATGTGGACATAAATTTTCAACTCTCTTGAGTAAATACAAAGAAGCACAACTGTTCAATTATATGGTAAGAGTATGTTTCATTTTGTAAGAGGCCACCAACTTCAAAATTAGCTATGCCATTCTGCATTCTCCTGAGCCATGAATGAGAACTCTGTTGCTCAATATTGTTGGCAGCATTTAACGTTGTGAGTTTTCTATTTTGGCCATTCTAATGGGTATGTAGTGGTACCTCACTGTTGTTCAAATTTGTACTTCCCTGAAGATTTATGATGTGGAACATCTTTTTATGTGTTTATCTGTCACCTGTATATCTTCTTTGGTGAGGTGTCTCTTAAGGGCTTTGGTCCATTTTATAACCAGGCTGTTTGTTTTCCTGTTGTTGAATTTCAAGAGTTCTTTGTATATCTTGACTAACAATTCTGTATCAGATAGATCTTTTGCAAATATTTTCTTTCAGTTTGTAGGTTGCCTTTATTCTCTTGATATTCTCATTGGCAGAACAGAAATTTTAATTTTATTCAAGTCCGGCTTATCAATTCTTTCTTTCATGTGTTGTGCCTTTGGAGTCCTATATAAAAATTCATTATCTAACCCAACGTCATCTAAGTTTTCTACATAATTTCTATGAGTTTCATATTTTTGTGTTCTACATTTGTCTGTGACCCATATTTTTAAGATTTTATTTTTAAGTAATCTCTACATCCAACATGAGGCTGAGGCCCACAACCCCGTGATCAAGAGTTACGTGTTCCACTGACCAAGCCAGACAGGCACTGTAGGTCCATGATCCATTTTGACTTAATTTTTGTGAAGTGTGTGAGGGCTTTGTTTAGATTCTTTTTTAAAAAACATATTTATGTTCAGTTTTTCCATCATCATTTGTGGAAAAGACTATCTGCTTCATTATCTTGCCTTTGCAACTTGTTCAAAGATCAGTAGACTATATTTGTAGAAGTTAATTTGTGAGCTCTCTATCCTGTTCCATTGAGCTGCCTATTTTTTCACCAACACCACACCATTTTTTATTAGTGTAGCTTTATAACAAATCCCGCAGTTGGATAGTGTCAGTCACCCACTTTGTTCTTCTCCTTCAATATTGTATTGGATATTCTGTCTTTACCTCTCCCCATAAACTTTAGTATCAATTTGTCAATATCTACATAGCAATTTCCTGGGATTCTAATTGGGATTGCATTGAATCTATACATCAATTTGGAAAGAACTTACATCTTAAAAATATTGGTTCTTCCTATCAATGAACATGGATTATGTATGTCTCCATTTACTTAGTTCTTCCTTGATTTTTTTTTAAAGATTTATTTATTTATTTATGATAGACATATCACACAGAGAGAGAGAGAGAGGCACAAAGACACAGGAGGAGGGAGAAGCAGGCTCCATGCCGGGAGCCTGACATGGGACTTGATCCCGGGACTCCAGGATCGCACCCTGGGCCAAAGGCAGGCGCCAAACCACTGAGCCACCCAGGGATCCCCTTCCTTGATTTTTTGACTGAGCTTTGTAATTCTTCTCAGATATGTCAGGTATATATTTTTCAAATTTATGCAGTATTTCTCTTTTGGGGATGCTCATATAAATGGAATTGTGTTTTTATTTCAAATTATACTTGCACATTGCTAATATATTAAAAAGCAAGTTAATTTTTTGTTTATCAACCTTCTATCCTGTGACCTTGCTTATTAGTTCCATGAGGTTTTCTTACATTTATTATTTCAGATTTTTGAGATAGGCTATCATGTCTTCTGCAAACAAAGATATTTTTATTGCTTCCTTCCCAACCCGTTTTATTTCCTTGTCTTGCCTTATTGCATTAGCAAGTATTTTGCATAAAAAGTGTTAAGAGAGGACATCCGTGCCTTGTACGTGCTTGGTAGGAAAGTTGTGAGTTTCCCACCATTATGTATGTTAGCTATAGTTTTTTGTAGATAATCTTTATCAAATTGAGAAAGTTCCATTCTATTTCTAGCTTACCGAGGGTTTTTAAGATAAATGGATATTGGATTTTATAAACTACTTTTTCTGCATTTATTGATATGATCATATGATTTTTCCTTTTTATTTAGTCCATTGATGTGATGGACTACATTAATTAATTTTCAAATGCTGAATCAGCTTCATATATCTGGAATGAATTCTCCTTAGTCATGGTGTATGATTTTTTCATTAATTATTGGATTCATTGTGGTTAAGGATTTTTTCATCTGTTCTCAAGAGATATATGTCTATAGTTTTCTTATAATATTTTGTCTGATTTTGGTATTAGACTAATGCTGGCCTCATACATTGAGTTAGGGAGTATTCCTTCTCTTTATACCCTTTGAAAAAGATTGCAGAGAACATATAAATTCTTCCTTAAATATTTGGTAGAATTCACCAGTGACTCCCTCTGGGTCTGGTCCTTTCTGATTTGGAAGGGCATTCATTATTAATTCAATTTATTACATAGAGAGAGACTATTTAGATCATCTATGTCTTCTTGTGTGAGTCTGATAGAATGTGTATTTCAGGGAATTGGTCCAATTCATCTCGGTTATCAAATACTGTGAATAGAGTTGTGGATAGTATTCTTTTATTATGCTTTTCACATTCATGGGCTCTATAATGATGTCCTCTCTTTCATTTCTGTTATTAGTTATTTGTATTCTTTTTTCTTAGCCTACATAGTAGCTTACCAATTTTAATTTTTTTCAAATAGCCAACTTCTGGTTTTGTTGATTTTCTCTACTGATTTTCAGTTTTCAATTTTATTGGTTTCTGCTCTCTTATTATTTCTTTTATTTGAATTTAATTCACTCTTCTGTTTCTAATTTCCTAAGGTAAAATATTAGATAATTAATTTTTTAATCTTTTTTCTTTAATATCTGCATACAATGCTATAAATTTCCATCTAAGCACTAGTTTCACTGTATTCCACACATTTTGGCAAGGTGTGCTTTCATTTTCAGTAATTCAATGTAGTTTTCAATTTCTCTTGAGATTTCTTCATTTACCCTTTGTTATTTAGGAGTTTGTCATCTAATCTCCATGTAGTGGGGATTTTTTGAATAATCTATTTCCTATTGTTAGTTTAGTTGCACTGGATCTGAAAGCAGACATTGTATGTGCCAGAATGTGGTCTATCTTGGTGTATGTTTCTGTGAACTTAAGTATTCATTCTTTTATATAATACACCTCTCTATATCTGATAACTTTCTCTGCTTTGAAATTTGTTCTGTTTAAAATTCATCTGCTTGTGACAATTGATCTCAGCATTTTTTTTAAAATTTTTTTTTATTATTTATTTTTATGATAGGCACACAGTGAGAGAGAGAGGCAGAGACACAGGCAGAGGGAGAAGCAGGCTCCATGCACCGGGAGCCCGACGTGGGACTCGATCCCGGGTCTCCAGGATCGCGCCCCTGGCCAAAGGCAGGCGCCAAACCGCTGCGCCACCCAGGGATCCCTGATCTCAGCATTTTAAGTCCCACATTAGATGTAGAAATTACTTAAAAATAAAATCTTAAAAAATAAAATCCATATAGTTGCTCTTTTGATTAGTGTTAACATGGTATATGTTTCTATATCTTTCTACATTCATTTACTTTAAATCTATATGTATTTTTATACTTCAAGTGGGTTTTGAATAGACAAGATAGAGTTGGGTGTTGTTTTTTGATTCATTCTGACAGTCTTTGCTTTTTACTTGGTGTCTTGGTGTATTTAGATCAATGATATTCAAATTGATTTTTGTATATTTGGAGTAATATCTAGCTACTGCCTTCTATTTGTTGCTCACATTCTTTGTTCCTATTTTTGTCTCACATCACTTTTCTGCTTTTTGTGGTTTTTAACTAAGCAGTTTATAAGATTCTATTTCCTCTTTCCTCTTAGCATATATCAGTTATACATTTTTTTACTTGTTTTAGTAGTTGCTCTAGTTTACCATATGCATTTACAATGAATCCAAGTCATGTTTCAGATAACACTATACCACTTCATGGAGTGTGAGTGCCTTAAAATAACCAAATAACTCCAATTCTTTCTTCATACCTCTTTTTTTCTGATATTCATTTCATTTATATATAATCATCCATATGCATAAATATATAAGTATAAATAATAAAATATACTGTTATTATTATTTTGACCAAACTCTCACCAGTTAGGTCACTTAATTTTTATTTTATTTTCACTTATTCTTTCTTCAGTGCTCTTCCTTTCTTTATGTCAATTCAAATCTAATCTATATTAAGTTCCTTCTCTCTAAATAACTTCTTTTAACGTTTCTTGCAAAGCAAGTCCACTAGCAACAAATTCCTTCAAATTTTAATCTGAGAAAGTCTTGCCATCTTTTCACTTTTGAAGCATAATTTCACGGAGTGCATAATTCTGGGTTGGCAATTTTTTCATTCTCATCTACTTTATTAGAGCTCTCAACATATTAATCATAGTTGTTTTAAAATCCTTGTCTGATAATTCCAGCATCCCTGCCATGTCTAGTTTTGATTCTTATGCTGTCTCCTTAAACTTTTCATTTTTGTTTGTTTGTTTTGCCTGTTAGTATACCTTGTAATTTTTTTTAAATGATAGCACGACATGAGGTACTGGTTAAAAGAAACTGGTACAAATAGGACTTTAGTAATGTGATGAAAGGTGTAGGGGGAAGAGTAGTATGTCATAATCCTATAATTAGGTTTCAGTCTTTTAGTTAGACTATGTCTCTGGACTATGAGCTTTACAAGCGTTTCTCAGTCTCTCCACACCACTCCACCTCCACTTCTGCTTAGGTGAAACTGAATTGCTAGAGTGGATTGGACTTAGATGTTTCCCTTCTTCTAGATGAATTTGGCTCTGATAAAACTCTAGGAGATTAGTATCTGGCCAACTAGTTACCCCTTAGGGAATTTATTGTTAATAAGAGCAGGGTGCTCTGGCTTATTTCAGAATGATTCCTGTTCCCTTCCATCTAATGTAAACAGGAAGCTATTTTTCCCCAACATAGTTATAACTTGTGTTACTACACTACACTTTATTGTGCTTCACAGACCCTGCATTTTTTTCCAAATTGAAGATTAATGGTAATCCTGTGTCAAGAAAGCCTATCAGTGACATTTTTTTCCAGCAGCATTTACTTACTTACTTACTTACTTACTTTGTGTCGTTGTGTCACAATTTGGTAATTCTCACAACATATCAAGCTTTTTCTTTATTATTATATTTGTTATGGTTATTTGCAATTAGTGATTACAATTTGCTAAAAGCTCAAATGACATTATTAACAATAAAACATTTTTAAATTAAGATGTGCTTTTTTAGTTACAAAGCTATTGCATGCTTAATAGACTATAGTACAGCATAAACATACATTTTATATACATTGGGGAACCAAAAACCTCATTTGACTTGCTTTTTTGTATTATTTACTTCTTTCTAGTGGTCTTGAGCTGAACTTCAGAGCAATATCTGTGAGGTATGCCAGTCTTTATTGTGGGAAACCAGCTGTGTTCTTGGGAGGTAAAATACACAAAGCATGGGGCCCCTCTATTATTGGGTCCCCTTGGAGTTGTTTAATTGTCAAGAGTTGTCTGCACAAAGCCTCCAGCAATTTGTTGATTACAGTTCAGGTTTCCCACTGGTCACTAACTCCTGCAGATGTTCCTGCTCCAGAATGTTGTGATTCTATGTATCCACTCATCTGTTTCTCAAGCCTAGGGGAGAAGGGCCTTCCCTGCGACATAATTTCTCTTAAGAATCTAAGATTTGTTCACTTTTCGATTTCGTTAGCATTTTACTTGTAAGAAGCAACTACATGGTAAACTGGAAAACCTGCCCCTTAATTAGTCTCTTAAAGAAGGCCCCAAAGTTCAAGTCATTTATTTGAAATATTTCTTTCTATTATATGTTTGGTCTTATATATTTAAAATTAAGTATGCCTTTAGCTGGAGTCCACAATTTTTAAAATATTTTGTTTTTAGATGTTTTCAGTTTTTTTCTTTTTTTCCATTTTTTCTTTTAATTTAATATTTGGAGTGTTTCTACTTTTCAAATATTCTTGCATTTTCCAGATATTTTTGTATTTTTGATTTCCAATTTAACTCCATTGCAGTCAGGTTACACTATGTGTGAATGACTTGAATTTTCTTAAATTGTTACCTATAGAAAAATGTTCTATGTGCTTTGTGGAGAATATATATTCTGTTGTTATTGGGTACTGCTGTATAAATGTCAGTTAAGCCAAAGTATTTGTTTTATTCAAGTCTTCTATAACTTCATTAATTTGGAGATGTCTGGGTGGCTCAGCGGTTGAGCATCTGCCTTTGGCTCAGGGCATGATCCTGGGATCCTAGGGTCGAGTCCCACATCAGGCTCCCTGTGAGGAGCCTGCTTCTGCCTCTACCTATGTCTCTGCCTCTCTCTCTGGGTCTCTCATGAATATATAAATAAAATCTTAAAAAAAAAAAACTTTACTAATTTTCTGTCAATTCCTTCTATCATTATTGAGAGATGTGTTGAAATCCCTGGCTCAGATATAATTTGTCTATTTCTCTTTACAAGTTTATAAAATATATATCTATATATTAGGATATTGTAAATGTGCTATGATATGCAAAACTGTTTAGTATTTTTCTGTTATCGTGATGACATATTTATGATTAAAATTTATTCTATCTGAGATGGTATTCTTTACTACGAAAATTATTTTGCCTGATATAATATAACCATTCCTACTCACTTGCCATTAGCATCAGCATGGTATATTTTTCTTTGTTTTTATCCCTATTTTATTTGTATTTTTGTATTTAAAGTGTTTTTTATTATAGGTAGCATATAGTTGGGTCTTGCTTTTATATACAATCCGATAATCACTGCTTTTAATTTACATTATTAGATAATTTACACTTACGTTATTACCTGTATGATTGGCTTTAAATTTACTGTCTTGTTTTTCATTTGTCCCTTTTTTCTCATCATACTTTTGCATTCTTTTATATTAATTATTTTTATGCTTCTATTTTATTTCTTTTATTGCCTTATTATCTGTGATAGGCATAAATCTTAGATGACATCCAATAAACTCTGCCTTTATATGACACTGCCTCTCTTCCCACCCCTTTAGTATACACCAGACTTGTGAATATATTACTCCTATGATTACAATACATTATAAGGAACATGTGAAAGAACTCTACATTTGTAGTTAAAGTTCTGCTAAACAGAAGACTTTGAGTTAATCAAAGGGAAATCCTGGATAGGCCTGACCTAATTGAATGGACTCTTCTAAAAGTTGGTCTAGAGGTCAGAGAAAAGCTCTCCTACTAGCTTTCAAAAAGCTACCCTGCCATGAGTTCTGTAGTTGCAATGGTGGTAATTATAACCACCACATGATCAAGAAGACCTTGGGCCTTAGATGAGAACACAGTCCTGGATAACACCCTGAATGCAACCTTGTGGAACCTTGTGTAGAGGACCCAACAAAAACATGCCTGGACTCTTAACCCAAGGAAGATTGATAATAGAGTGAGATTATAGGTACATATTATTTAAAGATGCTAGGTTTGTGGTAATTTGTTTATGCAGCAAGTGAAACCAATACATTGATTTTAAATCTGTTTTGGTATTTACAGGTTTAATTTAGGATTGATAGTGTGTAGTTTTCATTTATCACAATTTATCAAGAAATAATATATAATTTCAAGAAAGAGTATTAAATGGTGTATTTTGGATTTCTTAGTTTCTAGCCTGTGTGCTATTGTTGTCACACATTTTATGTCTGCATAATCCCCCTGGTACAGTTTCATCATTTCTGCTTTAGACAGTTATCATTTAAAGAGGTTTAAATGATAACTTAAAAAGACATTGCATTTATCCATAGAGTTACTGTTTCTGGTGTTCATTATTCCTTTGTTTTGAACCAGATTTCCATCTTGTACCATGTTCCTCCTACTTGAAGAACTTATTTTAGCTTTCATTGTAGTGCAGTTCTGCTGGGCTGATATATTCTTTTAGCTCTATGTGTCTGAAAAAGGTCTTTATTTCACTTTCATTTTTGAAATATATTTTTTCTGGATAAAGACTTCTAGGCAGACAGGTTTTTTTTCCTTATTATTACTTCAAAATTATTTTCCGCTATGTTTTTGCTTGTATTGTTTCTAATGTGTGATCTGCTCTCATTATTATCTTTGTTTTTCTGTATATAACATGCCATTTCCTCTGGATGCATTTACAATTTCCTACTTTTTGCTGTTGTTGAGCAATCTTATTGTGATGTGCTTTGGTGTAGTTTTCTTTATGCTCCTTGTACTTGGATGTGTTTAGCGTCTTGAGCATGTGCATTCACAATGTTCATCAGATAGGAAAACAAAAAAACAAAAAACCTCCTATCTCTTCAACTTTTTATCTATCCACCTCCCCCTTTCATTTTTCCTTCAGGATTCCAGTGGCATCTGACTTTATCCCCCAGTTCACTAATACTTCATTTTTTTCTTGTTTTATTTTCCTGTGTGTTTTATTTTGTACAACTATTACTTTGTCTCCAAGTTAACTAATCTTTCATTCTGCAATGTCTAATATGTTAATCTGCATCCAGTGTATTTTTCGTTTCAGTCATTACAGTTTCTGTCTCTAGTTCAGTTCAGATAGTTTTTATATCTTTTATGTCTCTACCCCACATATCCATTCTTTCCTCCATTTTCTTTAATATATGGGCTACACTTATAATACATGTTTTAATAACCTTTCTTATTAATTCAATAATCTATTATATCTGTGGGTCAATTTTGTTTGATTTTTTTCATTATTACGGGTTATATATTACTGCTTTTTTGCACGGCCTGATAATTTTTTATTGGCTGCTCAATATTTTAAGTTTTATCTTTCTGAGTACATGATATTTTTGTGTGCCTATATACACATAAAAATGCTGAAATACTCCATACTTCTTTTTCCTGTAAAAGAGCCTTATCTCTTTCAAAGAATAATTAAGACAGACTTAATCACTTTGATGTTCTTCCTAAAAGTGCCTATTACTTTACAAAGGTAAGACCTAAACTTCTTGCAATTCATTGCTTTGAGTCTGCACATTCCATTGAGTCTGCAGAAAATGCAATTAAAAGTGATTTAAATAAGAAAGAAATCTGTCATTTGATATAAAATAATCTCAGAAGTAATGAGCTTTCAGCATTAGTTATTTCAGCTTCTTTACATCATCAATATCCAGATGTTTTCCACATTTCGTTCTCCATCTTAAATGTGTTGGTGATGTTCCTTTTCATAAGCACTGAAATCATAACTCCTTCCCCATCCTCCTACCGCATCTCCCTGGCCCATCAAGGAAAATCTTTAATCTCTGGGGTTCCTGTGATTCTTGCCTATCCTGCCCCTGCTTAAATGCAATCAACCATAACTCTCCAGTTCTCCTCCCCCACAACCCTATATTTCAGTCTTTCTATATATCAGACCTTATTCTATGCCAAATTTTATCTTCCCTACTCCAATTACACTCTTCAGCTCCAGCACTCTATATGTAAACATGATATAAAATGGCAACCAAATATTTCTCCCCAAATCCTAAGGCTTTATGGGGTTATAAAAGGCTATGTCAAGCCTATAGTTCTCTCCTTTACGACTGGGTTGAATAAAACAAGACATTTTATAAGCCAGGTGCCCAAGCGGCAATTAAAATAGTTAGCTGATAACATCATTGAGTCCACAAAATGTCCTTGAGCCACATTAAGACAACTCTTTTTGCGCTTTAATGATACATGATCAGTCAGATTGCCTATATCAATAGTTCAAGGCATTAAAATATTTTTCCCTATGATATATAACAGGTAACACACTCATTTGGAATATATGAAACAAGTATTTCCTACATATTTTCAATGAATGAAGGAACTTGATGTTATCCTCCTCTTCTAAAATGAACAAGGAGACCAAAAGTGGAAATGAGAATTAGTAATTTTAATGGAATATTGTAATGTATAAAATCATTTATGTACTTTGATTATTGATAATTTGATGAAGAATTATTTCTATCATTTCAATGGGTCACCACACTGGGGTGAGAAACATCAAATAATATATTTGGTTATTGGGCACTCAACTAATAAGGACTGGAAAATCAACGAATTGAAGAGATGATATAGAATGTAATGCATAAATCAAGATTTGTTTTGTAGATAGGCAGTTACTGGATCTTAAAAATAATGGGATTGTTACAGCTTTGTACTAATATAAACTTGAAATTAAATTTCTACAAAAAAAGTAACTGATTACACAACTAATGGATAGATACACTTATTTATTTGAGAGAGAAAGAGAGAGAGAGATCACCAGCAGGGTGGGGGTGGGGAGGCAGAGGGGGAGAGATGAGCAGACTCCCTCCTGAGCAGAGATCCCAACACAGCACTAGATCCCAGGATCCTGAGACCATGACCTGAGCCAAAGGCAGACGCTTAAATGACTGAGCCATCAAGGCATCCCAAATATTTGTATTTCTAGTCAATTAGCAAAAATAAAAATCCCAATATATTTTTAATTTCTCATAATTAACTTTTAGGAAATTATGTGCTTTCCACACATACTATTGTTGCTGTATGTTCTTGTGAACGAAATTCTTCTGATAAGACAAGTAACCATCTTTCCAATCTAATGTTTTTGAGAAAACCAGAAAGTTATATAGTGGCTATGCGGGAGGTAAAAGTATAAATAGAGGACCAGAACAGCGTGGATTTTTGAATAGTCTTAGTAAAAGCAATGAAAATAATATTCTATAACACTGAGCATGAACTTTATCACATTTACAAATAATACAACTCAATATTGCAATTCAAATTTATTTGTTTCTGCAGGCAAAGTTCATTTATACCTTTATTTTGTTTATACTTTTATTCCTACATAAATTATAAATATTGGTATTTTTTAAAGAATATTATATATCCACAGATTAACTAAGTAAATTGAATGAAAAAATGTCATGTTAAAATGGTCAGTATGATAATTTATGCACAATAATAAACAAGTTAAGACAGATATTTAATATAAATCCATCAAATATAGGAAGCAAATTACCCAAATATATATATATACACACACACACACACACACACACACACCTATGCATACTCTATACATGAATAACACTAAATGAAACAATACATTTTTTTGTTCAGAAATTAAGAGAAACTTAAAATTGAGCAATTTAAGGAAGGACTCCTAAAATTAGTAAAATTACAAAGATTAAATGGATGAACTTAACGTAATGTTTAGAGATTTCTGATAATAAAAGTATATTTTGTTAGATACAAAAATGCTTAATTTTACTGAAAAATGTCAATATATAAGAAACTTTAAATATTTATATTCTGTATAATTCAATATATACTATGAAAACAATATTTATAAAACAATTTAGAAGCAGCCAAATTCCTGTATATAAATTACCTAAGTGTCTCATAACATAGCATAGCATAGCAGTATGATGAATATTATATTTATTAAGATTTTTATTGAACATCTGTTGGTTACATTACATTTCAGATACACTTCCAAGCTTGGAAATTACACTGAATGCAACAATGAATAACCGCATACCTGCTTTCATTGACTTTACTTTCAAAAGAGCAAATATATAAACAAATAAACACAAAATATGAGATAGCAGTACTGTGACAAATTCTAACTATGCATTCTAAATTGTTATTAGACATGTCACTGTGAAGCTATGTGTTCATGCACTAATATAGTATAAAGTCTAAAAGCAAAACAATGTAGAATGTCTCAGAAATTACAAGTATATAATATTGAATATGATAGATGATACTGAATTTCATGCAATTTGAATGACATTTATTTTTTGTTATTTGAATGACTTTAGTGTTTATTGATTACTTTAAAAGAACTGCTTAATTAAATTCACAATTAAAAAACTGAAACATTGATTATATCTAAATGTTGAAATTATAAATAGTATGGTAGATTATTGAACATTTTTTTATTTAATTATCATTGGCAGCCTTGTGACATTACTAATAAAGCAAACTCTCTTTAAATTTTCTAGACATGTATATTAGCTGGGAATTTGACAGAAGTGCTCTTATGGGTATAATGCTCTATTAATATGTTATGATAGTCTTTTAATGAAAATCAAGGACATCTATTATCACTACTTAAATCATAGTATATGCTTTCTGCTTTTGGAAATATAATGAAATTATACAATAAAACGCTTCAAGAAACTTTCTGAACTGGTAGCACTTTAGGGTCTGTCAGAGGCTAACTCAACTCACTTAAATATGGCATTCCTGGCAGCTGCCCTGTGACTACAACAGGAGAGGTATTGTCATTCCCATCCTGCCTACTAGTTTCACCGCACCACAGGACCTGGACATACCTGCTGAGAATGCTGGGGTCATGGACGAATCCAAAGCTCACGGTCCTAGTTTTGGTATAGCTTCAGAGAAGATTAAAAAACAAAACAAAACAAAAACAAAAACAAGAAAAAAAAACAACTTGGATGGAAATTTGCTCTGTATATTTTTTCAGCAAAAGGAAAGTGCATCTCCAAAACCGTGTGTAAGAAGTGAAGAAATATAAAGCAAAAGAGAACATTTAGTTTGCAACTAAAGGAAGACAAAAATACAACTTATATTAGAAGTCAGTACATATATTATAGTTCTTTTCCCAAGAGCTCCACTGAGATAATGTTTCTTTAGGAATGTGTAAGGAATAACAGTACTTATGATTTTTCAAAGCTGTCATTTGAGGTGGTCAGAATGCAAGACTGTAATGCTGAATTAAAGTATAAGACAAATAGCAAGCTTTTGAAATTATAAATCCGGTATGCGGTTTTGAGAAGTGAGGTCTTTTTGTTTCAAGTGGGTTATTGGTGAGCCTAGGCAAAACATTCTTTGGAATTGAAAGCAAGGATCATATAACTTGTAAATCTTATATGTTTCAGACCTTGTGTGGTTCAAAAGTGAGAAATTTGCTTGCATTCTGTTGCAATACCAATTGTATTAACAGATGTTTAAGGATGAATGTTCCAAACCAAAGGCATTTGTTTGATATTTCAGCATCGTTTTTTTTCTACCCACATATGTCAAAACAATTCTGAACAGCATGCTTTCTAAACTGCTAGTAATTTCTTTAGAGAAATAACTTTAGAAGCAAAAGTAATTAACTAAGCAAATAAAGTTTGTATAAAATTAGAACCTATTCAAGTAGAACAAAAAAAAATTTTAAAGCTAGTAAAGAGGGATCACAGTTAATTAGTTTAAATTTCTTTTCACAAATACCAATAATCTTTGTACTACTATGGTCCATGTACTGTGATTTGGGTCTTAAGAGTTATCATAGTGGAACTGTTTCTATGGTGGAGTAGGAATGGTTCGCCTTTTACATTATCTTTTTGTATAATTTTTAAATTTACATTTTTAAAATAAATAAATAGGCTTGGGGGCCAGCACACTATACTTATAGAATCAAGCTGACTTATTACTTAATATTCCCTAAGGCATGTGATTCTCCTCAATTTCCCCAGTGTAAACTATAAACTGTCAATGTGCAGGGCCCAGAGAAAAGCAGCACCATTCTGTGGACAACCACCATCATATGTACCAATGAGCAGAAACTCACCAGATGGGTCATTCTCTCTACATACAATCAGGAGACCCAGGTCAGCTTAAGCTGTTGAGTCAACATTTTAAAATTTTTAAAGCACTGTCCACTGTATGGAATCCTTTCCTTTGTGGACAGGCCTAATTATAGTCATTGACAATTATCTGGTGAACAAGTCTTCTAGAACATATGGACATCTATTTCCTACCCATCTCCTCCTTAAGAATCCAGGTACCTCTGAGAATCTTGAGGAAGAGACTGGAAAATAAACAGACTCTTGGCAAAAGAAATGGACTGGAATTGGTCTTTGAGTTCTCTAAACAATGCATTTAAACAGAAATGGAACTTTGATTAGGGCCCTCCACTGACCACAATTCTATAGAGTTGTTTGCTTTGAAAGGTCTAAAACAAATTACACTGTAATTTGATCCCTGGGTGGATCAGTCAGTTTGTATTTGGCTCAGGTCATGATCTCAGTGTCCTCGGATGGAGCCCCTGAGCTTCCTGCTCAGTGGGCAGTTGGCTTCTCCCTCTACCTCATCCCCCCAGCCCCCGCTCATATTCTCTCATACTCTCTCTTGCTTGCTCACTTACTCTCACAAAAAAAAAAAAAAAAAAACCTTAAGAAAACAAATTACACTGTATAAATACAAATAACTAAAAAGATAAATTGTATAATTTATTGCTTTATCTCTAGTCTAGTGGGTTATTAAAAAAATCACAGGAATATTTTTATTTTAGTATTAATCAATGTATACATGTGATTTCATTCCTCTTAGGAAGAATGACCATCAGTTCCTTCAGTATTCAACAGTACTTGCCTAAAGCAAGTACTATTACTTTTGTCCTTAAATTCCAAGTTGCAGATTATGTTCTTATTCCATGTCTATGCAATGAAATGAGGAGTCATTTCTACTGCTAAAGTGCATTTGTTGATTATTAAAAGAGTTTTAGCTATAATCATATCAAATTCCCAAGCTATGGTGGATATTGTTTAAAAAATGCAGAAACCTCACATATTCTCATAAAAGATAGGATAATCTCATTTTCCCATACAAAACCATTTCTGTAAATAAACAAGTCTTTGTAATGTCAAGCAAATGCTTTGGCAAAAAATGGTACTACGGTATAAAAAATTAATTCAGTTCATAGAAGACTGTTAAAGCTTGACAAGTTTTATTCCAAAAATAAATAAAGGTCTGTCACTGTAGGTTTCTCAGACTTTAGCAATCATTCACACAAGATATTATCTGTAATCTCATTGAAAATAAACATGACTACTTTCTACCATGCATAAAAATATATATTTATATTTTATTCTTCTATGCCAAGTGAATTATTCTGAGTTACTGACTGGTTTAAATTAGGTAATTTGTGAGAAATAAGGAAATCCTACAATAACACAGCACACAGATTGCTTCAAAATTGAAATGCTGCTTTAAGGAGGCTCACACAGCAAGATGTCTTTCTTTGCACAGTAAGAGACCCACCTTTTGAGAAATACAGTCCTGCACAGGTTTATAATATCATGATCTTTAAAAAAATTAAAAAAAAAACACATCCTTTCAAAAAGCTGCTCAATATCTACAGATTCTATGAAGCAGAAGTCATGCTGATGTCTAAAAGATTTAAAAAAAAATTAGGGTCCAGCAGGGTTCTTCTTGACCAAATTTTGTGCAGAATCCACTGCAGCAAATTCCCTGTGTGTTTTAAGTCTTCAGTGGAGAATGTATCCAGTCTGATGCTAAAAGAGCTCTTCCTTTCCTCCCTATCCTCTCCAATCCATCTACCACATGCTGGGGAAAAGGAAATCTTTCTTTTCCATCACTTTAGTGGAATGATGAATTCTCCAATCCAGTGGAATCTACTCTTCAGTTTATCTGTCTTAAAAACATATTTGTTGTGTTATGGAGGCCCAGGCCCCCAGAAAAACAAACAGGCAAAAGCATGGCATACCAAAACCTTTCCTGATCTCAGAGTTTTGAAACTTGCTATTGTCATATAGCACTGATCTATCCATTTATCTCCCTGGGCCTCCGTTTTTTCACTAATACAATTACATAGTTGAACAAGCTAACTGGCTAGCTCCCTAAAAGATTGTTTGATTCTAAAATAGAAGTTTTTAACCTGAGTCATTTAGTATTTTCTCTCTGGTTTCCTACAAACTAAAAGAGTTGGTATACCTGCCAAAACCTAATTTACTGGGAAACATTGTTTATAGACATTAGCAATTTGGTAATCACAAACAACTGAGTATATATCTTCTACTAATACTCTACTTCCATGTGGAGTAATCCTATTTTCCTTTTTCCGCTCTAGAAGTGTTAAGAAGATATATCGTCATTGAAAATACCTCCAGTGACAATTTACCTTTTG
The DNA here is from genome assembly GCF_003254725.2 of Canis lupus dingo. NCBI lineage: Eukaryota > Metazoa > Chordata > Mammalia > Carnivora > Canidae > Canis > Canis lupus. The sequence continues at coordinate 22,836,343 of NC_064245.1, read as the reverse complement.
TTATCTATCTGCTGCTTGTTTTCTTTTCCAAATACTAATTTTCAATGTGTTAGAGGAAATGGTAAAATAGACTGAACCCATATTGCTATTGTAGTTCTCTCTTTTTTTTTTCCCCATCAAAGTATTTTTTTTTAAATTTCTTTATGGTCACAGAAGCTCACAGCTGTCTGAGACACTACCTAAAAAGAATTCTATATCCTTACCCACTACATGAATTTAGAGTCACACACCCCACACTTATCTTTTCACATAGTTGTCCAAAGAACTACTATTAAATAACTTGCTTTAGAACATTCTTTTTGTATCACTACTATTTAGTAAAGTCCACTGGATCTTATTTGTATTTGGTTAAGTTGGAAAAAGGTTCAAATCTGAACAAAGCATAGCATTCTATAAATAGATGCTGCAGGTAGTAACACAATGGCCAATAAGATAGGGGCAGTGCAAAATAGATCCTTAAAGTCAGCAATACAGAAAAAAGAAAAACTAAAATGTTATTTTAAAATTCAACAATTGAGCAATACTCTCTAAGTATTGGAAACAAAACAATACCCATGAAAGGTAGGGCAATTCATCATGTAATAATTCAATTGGGTCTGTGGAAGAGGGTAGAGTTACCCCTGAAACAATTTTTAAAAAACACACCAGAAGTATTGTTTTTGCCCAATTAATAACAGACATAGCTTTCCATAAATGTGTACATTAACATTTTTTCAGTGTAGGAATTACACAATTTAGAGAAAATCTGAAGAACTGGAATTGAATAGGCAATATTATATTTCAGGAAATGGAAAGATCACTTACTGAAAGACATAAAATAAAACTGTAGATCAAGGAGGCTATGATTTCACAAAGTTTCCAGATTGGTGTTACATGTGCATAGCCTGCCGCACAACACATAATCACACCCAGACATAAAAAAAACAGTTTGTATATGGAGTTGCTAGTAAGAGTAGAGAAAAAGTTTAACTCAAAACTTGATGATGGTAAAATAACTTTCAAAGCATATTTTTATCTTCAAATGCTTGATAATTTTTTAAATTTTATTTTTGTGAAGTTAATAAGAAATTTTTTTAATGTTTGAATTAATATTGCATTGTAAGGTAAAATGTGACTTTCATCAACAATGCTTGCGAAACTACCCTGTGCCTCAATAAAAACTTTTATACAGAAATTGTATTAGTGTTTTGAGTCCTGATAATGTAATTGTCCTCACTCTTGTAGTTACTCCCTGACCACGCAACGATGGCAACTGCATTGTGTCTAAGCTGATTCTTAACAAAGAGGACCAAATTATAAATAGTCCTACATTGATAAGAAATTCTACTACTTTTTTTTTACAAGTTACATTTGTCAAAGTGAATGGAATTAAATAAAAATGCATGCAGGATTCAATATAGAATTTTAAAATATATACTTATTTTATTATTTATATTGCTCCCCATATAATTTAGCCATATTATTAAAAGAGCAGTTTGAATGGATTAATGTTTCCTGTTCGTTGAGAACATTAACAAAAAATAATATATCCACTACTTAATATCACGGGTTAATTGCTAATATTAACCAGGATTTATCCTGGTCCACATTATCTTCTTGCTTACTTGATTCCTTTGATTTCAATTATATTCCTGACAGCTTCATTCTTTATTTTAAAGGTTTGTTTATTTATTAGAGAGGGACAGAGAGAGAGAGAGAGAGAGCTTGCACACAAGTCAGAGGAGAATAGCTGGAGAGAGAGAATCCTATTGAGCAGACTGTGGTGAGCGCAGGACCCAATGCAACTCAATCCCACTACCCATGGTATGGTATCAAGATATGAATTGAAATCATGAGTTGGATGTTTAACCGACTGAGCCACCCAAGCCCGTCCTCTAACAATTTCGTAGTTATATTTTCATGCTAACTTCTTTCTGGAACTCATGTGAGGATTACCAATTCTCTCTTTATTATCTTCAACCAGATGACCCCTGACACTGTTGGTAGACAAATCTAACACTGAGCTTCTCACCTTTTCCTCTGACTCATATATGTTCATTTCTTTATATTTCTCCCATTTCCCTTTTATTGTCATGTCCTCTTGTTTTCCCATATCTGTTTTTAGGCATGGCTCTTTTAATAGACTTTAAACTTCCAAAGGAAATCCTATCTCGTTCATCTCTGTATTACTCATTCTATTGCAGAGTACAATTAGTTACATGACACAGAGCACAGAATCTGGAACCAGACTGCCAAGGGTCAAATCTTACGAAGGCATTTTAATAGTGATGTGATATTGAGCAAATTCCTCAGTCATTGTAATAGTTTTATTATTTTTTTAATATTAGAAAATGTGAACAATAGTTCCATCTTATAAGGCACTATTCAAGATGAATTGGGATAACACATATGAACTAAATAGAAAGTACTAAATTACTGTTCATTACAAATTTTTATTATATTTAGTATTATTTCATTTCCATGCCTGTCACAGTGGCCAACTATATGTACTGAATAACTAAGTCAACTAAAGCCAGCAAAGGAACTAATTTACAACATTCCTAAAATGCACTTGACAAATAACTACAAATATCTGGTTGAAAGAAGAGATGTAAAGTTATTAAATTCAGTTGTTGATAAATATTTCATAGTAAATGTGTTCTCTGGTACAAGAAAACTATAGGCCAAAAGCTAAAGTTATGAAGCATATATTTAGAGATTATTAAAACTATAGTCTTTACAATTTCATCTAGAACAGTAGTTACATTAAAAAAAATAGCACAGCATAAAATTTTCCCAAACATATTTATCATATTATATCAAAGAAGAGTTTCTCAAGGTATATTCTGGAAAATATTGGTACAAGCAGATAGCAAGTACTTGGAGAATAGAGCTCTGGCCAATAGTTTTGAGAGAGAATGTGTTAAAGAGCTAAATAGATTTGTTCATTGCAGTACTTCTCAGAACTCTTAACACCGTAATTTTTATTTTGAGACCTTGAAATATATATGTATAGGACAGAGTTTTTCTTAAATTTATTTAGGCTTTACTCTATAGCATCAGTTAAGACTAGTGCTCTATCAAGCGAACAAAAAAAAAGGAATTTAAACTTGTATTTGCTTATTTATTTATTTATTGGTTTGGTTTGAATTCAACCTGCATGGGGGATTCAGTTTTTGTATAAAAAGGAACAGAATACAGGAGAACAGAATTCTCCTAATAACATCTAGTAACATTAGACTTTTTGTCACCTATTTATTTTGCTAATATTCTTTCTTGGATTTTGCAGAGCCAGTCAGTGCATATAGTCTTCCTTATGGACGGGATAAGGAAGGGAAAAGTTACAGACGTCATGGAAAATTTCTTGAGGACTTCTCAGTCTCTTTCCTTTCTTAGCATTTTATAGGTGATACTGTGTCTAATGGGATGGCCAGATTTTCTTTGGTGGGGCCAGTTTAGAGAAAGTTCCTTCAGATAACCTGGAGGGAGAATAAAACAGTTTATTTTCCTTATAACTAAGACAGTGTCATTTATATGTTTTTTTTTTTTTGTTTGTTCAAAGGGAAAGTAGGATTCAAAACTTCAATGCATATTTATTCAAGTATATCTCATACAAATTCAAGAATTAAAGTCATCTGCCTTATGTAATTAAAATTCTTAGGGGTACTTATAATATAATTGAATTATAAGATGCCCTGTGAGCTTTTGAGGGAGAAAACCATAAAACTAAATGGCTCTCTGGCTGACTGCAAAATGAATGAAGCCTCTATAATTCATTAACAGATGATCCCAAGATCCTTAAAACTTGAATAAATAGTCAGACCTCTTAAAATTTTTTCTCTTAAAAATCTAAGTAAAATACATGCTTAATTTCCTTTTCTTTATAAAAATAAACACATGAACTTTCCAAATGACCCACCTTATTTGTAACTTATTTTTTTAATTCTCTTTCCACTCCCATTCAAATTAGCTTGTTTTCCATTTTTAGTTTTAACTGTTTTTTTTCCACATTTATGAATGTTTCCTCAGCAAATAACATAGAAAAGGTAAAATATAAAACAGTGCCTATTATGCCACAGGTATGTGCCCACCCACATGCATGTTGTGATTAATAATTTTTTCTAAAAGTGTATTACTAAAGCCAAGCAAGGAGAGAGAGGAGGAGAGAGGAGGAGGGATGGAGAGAAAACAAACATAGGTAAAACACACAGAATACAGAGCTGAATTGTAGTGATTTTGAACCTAATCCATTCCTCTTTCTTGCATGCACTTGTTCATTTTGTGGAAAGTAGAAGCTGAAAGGACAAGATTCCCTCTGATTATTGATCAATGTGTATGTAGTGTTGCAGCTCAAAGAGGAGAATGCAGATGCCATAGTTGTTGCCCCACTTTGTGCATGCCTCTATCTCTATCACCAGAACCATTAATTTAATTAACGTAATACTTCACCATAACCCGGTACAGCCACTGTAGATACTGGAGACTGAAATACACCAGTGAAAAAGAAAGACTGAAATACCAATGACAATACTGATGTGCTGTAGAGGTTTTTTCATAGTCTTTTTACTCAGATGTAGCATTTTTATTTTCATTTTAACTGTTTTATAATCTTAATACTTAATGTGTAAATCCTTGCAATTCTATTTATTCCAAAGCATCATGAATATATCTGTATTAAATACATAACCAATACGCTGCTGTAATAGAGAAACAATTATCTTAGAATTCCCAATTCAGTGTCTTTAAAAAAGATTTTACATAAGACATGGTAATTCTTATGCTTAGGATGTGTAGTGAGTACCTCCCATAGTTATTATATTTGTCATAAGAAGTTCTTTTAAAAAAATTAACAATGTATGAAAACTGCAACATAAGTGGAATTATACAGCATTGAACAATTGCACATCTGCTTTTTTGATCTTATACTAGCTCACTTGTTTAAAATAGGGGCTATTTGTTTTATTTTTTATTTTTTATTATTTTTTAATTTTAATTCCAGTATAGTTAACATAGAATGTTACTTTAATTTCAAGTGTGCAATGTAGTGATTCAACAAGCCTATACATCATTACTCAGTGCTCATCAGGATAAGTGTACTCTTGATCTTCTTCACCTATTTTATTCCTTTTAAAATTGTTTTGTTTAATGCAGGTATCAGTTAGGTTTCTCTCTTGGTTACTGTGAAAACATGTTATTTTTATTGTATCTAGAGGGACATACTCCTGACATATTTTATTAAATTATATCCTGATAAAAGACTTGTTTTGTAACAAAATTCAAAATGTTGATTCTAATACATATTTTTCTTAACCTTCTGAATAAGTAACATATACATAGATGATAGATAGAGGTGAAGTATAAATTCAGTTTAATGGATTATTTTATGTTATGAAGATTCAAAGCTATTGAGAAGCACTCCTTTTGCATTCCAGTACACCTACCATTCTCTCCAGAGAAAAACCAATGATCTGATTTCTTTTTTTCATGTTTTGATTTCTAAACACTATCTATAGGTCATACCTATTTTTGAACTTTAAATAAATTGACTCTTGCACTATGTGTACCTTTGAATTTTCTGCATTTTCTTTCTTTCAATATGATTTTTGAAATAGTCATCATGTTATAGCTCATAGTTATAGCTATTAATTTTTATTATGGTATATTATTATACACAAATACATATATTTAATGTAAATAATATAAATAAAAATAGATTTATTTATCCTGGTGATGGAAATTTGAGTTGTTTCTAATTTGAGGTGATAATAAATGCTATAATGAACATTCTACAAGTTTTTCAATGCACATATGAATACATTTCTTTTTTTTTGGAAGCAGTAATTTTTTTCAAGTTTGTATTTAAATTCCAGTTATTTAACTTAATATGGCATAACTGAATCTTGGGATATACATGTTTAAGTTCTTTAGCTACTACCAAACTGTTTTCCAAAGTAACAGCAGGATCTAAGAGTTTTCATTGCTTAATATCCTGACTAATTTTAAGTGTTATCAGTCTTTTTAATCTTAGTTATTCTAGCAGGTATATAGCAATGTATGTTGTATTCTCTGACAGCTGATGAGATAAAGCCCTCTTTCACCAACCACCTTACAAGTTGAATAGCATGTCTCTTCACATATATGCTTCACTTTATTTTTTGATGGATTTATAGAAGTTTATTTGTTTTTATTACATCCTAGATATAATCCATTTATCAATTATATATACTGCAATATATACTGCAAATATCTTCTCCCGTTTTGTGACTTTCCTTTTCTTTCCTTAATGCCTTCTTTTGATAAACAGATGTTCTTAATTTCAATGCAGTTCAATTTGTTAAATAGCATTTTTTTTTGTTTATTCCATTTTGTGTCTTATTTAAAATACCCCTGGTCCCCAAATCAAAAAGATGTTCTCAGTATATTTTGTTATCTAGACTTTCACATTTTGATCTTTAATCAATTTTAAAATGATGTAATATAAGGTTATAAAGAGTCAGGTTCCCTCTGCCTATGTCTCTGCCTCTGTTTTTCTGTGTCCCCCATGAATAAATAAATAATTTTTTTAAAAAAAAATAAGAAAATAAATAAAAGGGACCCCTGGGTGGCTCAGTGGTTGAGTATCTGCCTTCGGGTCAGGGCGTGATCCTGGAGACCTGGGATTGAGTCCCACATTGGGCTCCTTGCATGGAGCCTGCTTCTCCGTCTTCCTGTGTCTCTGCCTCTTTCTCTCTGTGTCTCATGAATAAATAAATAAAATCTTTAAATAATTTTTTAAAAAGATTTTTTCCAATAGATAGCTAATGGAAACAGCACCATATTGAGGTGGCCATGCCTTGTCCCACAGTAATATAATATGATGTTGGTCATAAATCAATGTACATGTATGATCTACTTACTGATTTCTCTCCTGTTTGCTTGTTTGTCTTTGCTTCACTAACAATACACTTTTCCTAATTATTAGAGCTGTATAATAAGTCATTATATTTGATAGAGTCAGTATTCTCACTTTTGAAGAATGTCTTTGTTACACTTGTCACTTCACATCTTAGTAGTTTTTTCAACTTTTCGCTGAAGTAAAATGCACGTAAGTCTAAAGCTCAACAAATTTTCTCAACTGAAACACCCTCCTCTTATCACTCAGAATAAGAACAAGAATGAAAATAGTACCAATACCTCAGAACACCCTGTCTTACTTCTGTCTACAGAACACTACTCTCTTGCCCAGGATCATCATTGCTCTGGGTTCTAACCGTATAGCTTAGATTTGTTCGCATTTTTCCGTTATATAAATGGAATCATTCAGAACTCTTGTGTCTGACTTCAGTTGCAGAGCACTATATTTGTGAAATTCATTTCAAATAGTTGAAGGTAGCTGTTCATTTTACATTGCAGTATAGTGTTCCAACCACATCAAAATTTTTATCCTTCCTATTGCTGATTCATGTGTGTTTTCTACCTTTTGTCTAACATAAATAATGGTGCCAGAAATATCCCAACACATGTATTTTCATGAACCACAGATCCATTTTTGTTGTATATCTAAGATTAGAACTAATCAGATATAAGATATTCTGTTACTTTACTTATCCACGTTGCATGACAAATCACTTCAGAGTTTTAAACAAAAACCATTTTGTTTGCTTATGATTCTGAAGTCTGGACTGAACACAGCTGGGTGGGTTTTATCTTAGTGTTGCTTCCTCATGTAGGTTGAGGATGACGTTACCTGGAATAATGGAACAGTATGCCTAGTAGCTGCATGTAGTTAAAGAAATTCTGTCCCTGTAGCCAGTTCATGTAGTCTCCAGAGGGATAAATATATTTCTCACATGTTGCCTAAAGTTCCCAATAATGCAAAACACAGGACCTTTGTTAAACTCACTTCGAAAACTTGCACTGCATCACTTTACCACATTTCATTGGCAAAATCACTTTATAGGTTTGGCCAGACTGAAGAAATGGAACGCCACAAGAGCATGGATAATGAGAGGGTCATTAGAGGTTAACAATCAACAGATTACCACATTTACCTATGTAATAGTTTCAAATTTGTTTTGTTGTTGTTTTGCTCTGTAACCTTCCATTCTCATACTGAGGTTGCTAGGTATTAAAATTGAAATTATACTGCTGAGTGTTCTCTCTTTTCTATTCCCTGAAACTGTTTATGAAAATATCTTTTTCTTTTTTTGATATCTGAGGGAAGTATATTAATATCTCCTTTTCCATTTCTAATATTGGTAAATTTTTATTCATAACTTCCTGATAATTTTTACTAATATCTTACTAATCTTTTCAAAGAAGTAACTTTTGATTTTTGTCAATTTTTTTCTCTTTTATAACTTTTTCAGTATTCTTTAATTTTGGGACTACCTTTATTATTTATTTCTACTTTCTTTGAAATGAACTTACTGAAAAAAATGAAATGAACTTAGTGTTATTTTATTATTGTCTTGAAATAAAAGATTTAGTTCATTTTAAGCCTTTCACTTTTTCTAATACATCATGAGATGCATTTTAAACTACACATTATTGTAAACACTAATGTCTACTCCTCCACTTTATATGTCATAACTTCATTATAATTCAAGAAACAGTATTCAGACAGATATTAGAAATGTTATCTCCATTTTTTCAAGAGATGTTTTTTCTCTTTTGTGTGGCTTTGACTTACAAATAGTAACAGGTGGGCTAAGAAACATGCATCTAATTTTTAAAAATTCTATTTCTAGAGTTTCTTTACCTGTTAAAGTCTCAAATTACCAAGTTTTTTAGAAGGATTTATTTATTTATTTTAGAGACAGAGTGCACAAGTTGGAGGAAGAGCAGATGGAGAGGGAGAGAATCTCAAGCAGACTTCCCACTGAGTGTGGAGCCCATTGTGGGGCTCAATCTCAAAACCCCAAATCCATGATCAGAGCTGAAATTAAGAGTCAGATGCTTCACTGACTGAGCCACCAAGGTGCCCCCCAAATCACCATGTTTTAAAGTGTTAAGTTACATGCTATTGAATGCTGCCTGCTTCCTTAACAAAACCAATGAGACTAGTATGAATCAGGTATACTGTATGTCAAATACTAAAGCCAGGCAAACTTCCATATGACAAAGCTGGTATCTTTAGCACTTTCTGTAGAAGTGAGGTATCACTTAAAACAGTGACTCAGCTTTTCTTTCACAACCGTGCTCAACCACTATTATGAAAGGCATGAGAAAATTCTAGTACTAGAGCATTGGGAAGTATATAAACTCCAAAGAACTCCTACTCATTGCCTATGTGGCAATTTGAAAGAAATCAATGAATAGACAAATAAGCATTTATTTTACTCTTCCTTCATTTTTTTCCTATTTAAAAAAAAAGTGGTATCTCAAAGAAGGCAAAACTTGGCAAATCGTATTTGCTTCTGAGCACTGAAGTACCTCAACCCTTGGAAAAAAACACATCAAAACAAAAATGCAGTCCTTGCTATTAGAGATGTTTTTATTTTTAAGCAGTAGCATTTAACCAACAAAACCTCTAGGAGAATTATCCACAGCAATTTTCTATGTTCTTAATATGACAGACATCAGAAACATCTCATTTAAACTTTTTAGTATAACCACAGATCATCATCAATTATGGGAAACAGGGAACTGATTTATCAGTATTAACATACTGATAAACATTCAGTTTATCTAAACTGATTAACATTCAGTTATTTTTTTTTGTATATTTTTTATTGGAGTTTGATTTGCCAACATATACCAAAACACCAGGTCCTCATCCTGTCCAGTGGTCCCCTCAGGGCCCATCACCCAGTCACCCCATCCCCCCACCCACTTCCCCTTCCACTACCCCTTCTTCGTTTCCCAGAGTTAGGAGTCTTTCACATTCCGTCACCCTCTCTGATATTTCCCACTCATTTTCTCTCCTTTCCCCTTTATTCCCTTTCACTATTTTTTATATTCCCCAAATGAATGAGACCATATAATGTGTGTTCTTCACTGATTGATTGACTTACTTCACTCAGCATAATACCCTCCAGTTCCATCCACCTCGAAGCAAATGGTGGGTATTTATCCTTTCTGATGGATGACTAATATTTCATTGTATACATAGACCACGTCTTCTTTGTCCATTCGTCTTCCGATGGACACCGAGGCTCCTTCCATAGTTTCTTATTGTGGACATTGCTGCTATAAACATTGGGCTGCAGGTGTCCCGGCGTTTCATTGCATCTGCATCTTTGGGGTAAATCCCCAGCAGTGCAATTGCTGGGTCGTAGGGCAGATCTATTTTTAAACCTTTGAGGAACCTCCACACAGTTTTCCAGAGTGGCTGCACCAGTTCACATTCCCACCAACAGTGTAAGAGGGTTCCCTTTTCTCTGCATCCTCTCCAACATTTGTTGTTTTCTGTCTTATAAATTTTCATCATTCTCACTGGGGCGAGGTGGTATCTCATTGGGGTTTGGATTTGTATTTATCTGATGGCAAGTGCTGCAGAGCATTTTCTCATGTGCTTGTTGACCATGTCTATGCCTTTTTTGGTGAAATTTCTGTTCATGTCTTTTCCCATTTCATGATTGGTTTGTTTGTTTCTTTGCTGTTGAGTTTAATAAGTTCTTTCTAGATCTTGGATACTAGCCCTTTATCTGATACGTCATTTGCAAATCTCTTCTCCCATTCTGTAGGTTGTCTTTTAGTTTTGTTGACTGTTTCTTTTGTTGTGCAGAAGCTTTTGATCTTGATCCAGTCCCAATAGTTCATTTTTGCTTTTGTTTCCCTTGCCTTCATGGATGTGTCTTGCAAGAAGTTGCTGTGGCCAAGTTCAAAAAGGGTGTTCCCTGTGTTCTCCTCTAAGATTTTGATGGATTCTTGCCTCACATTTAGATCTTTCATCCATTTTGAGTGTATCTTTGTGTGTGGTGTACGAGAACAGTCTAATTTCATTCTTCTGCACGTGGCTGTCCAATTTTCGCAGCACCATTTATTGAAGAGACTGCCCTTTTTCCAGTGGATAGTCTTTCCTGCTTTGTCAAATATTAGTTGACCATAGAGTTGAGGGCCCATTTCTGGATTCTCTGTTCTGTTCCATTGATCTATGTGTCTGTTTTTGTGCCAGTACCACACTGTCTTGAGGATCACTGCTTTGTAGTACAACTTGAAATCCAGCATTGTGATGCCCCCGGCTCTGGTTTTCTTTTTCAGTATTCCCCTGGCTATTCGGGGTCTTTTCTGCTTCCACACAAATCTTAAAATTATTTGTTCCAACTCTCTGAAGAAAGTCTATGGTATTTTGATAAGGATTGCATTGAGCGTGTAAATTGCCCTGGGTAGCATTGACATTTTCACAATATTAATTCTTCCAATCCATGAGCATGGAATATTTTTCCATCTCTTTGTGTCTTCCTCAATTTCTTTCAGAAGTGTTCAGTAGGGGATCCCTGGGTGGCGCAGAGGTTTGGCGCCTGCCTTTGGCCCAGGGCGCGATCCTGGAGACCCGGGATGGAATCCCACATCGGGCTCCCTGCATGGAGCCTGCTTCTCCCTCTGCCTGTGTCTCTGCCTCTCTCTCTCTCTCTCTGTGACTCTCATGAATAAATAAATAAAATCTTTAAAAAAAAAAAAAAGAAGTGTTCAGTAGTTTTTAGGATATATACCCTTTACTTTTTTGGTTAAGTTTATTCCTAGGTATCTTATGCTTTTGGGTACAATTGTCAATGGGATTGACTCCTTAATTTCTCTTTCTTCAGTCTCATTGTTTGTGTATAGAAATGCCACTGACTTCTGGGCATTGATTTTGTATCCTGCCACATTGCCGAATTGTTGTATGAGTTCTAGGAATCTTGGGGTGGAGTTTTTTGGGTTTTCTATGTACAGTATCATGTCATCTGTGAAGAGGGAGAGTTTGACTTTTTCTTTGCCAATTTGCATGCCTTTTATTTTGTTGTTGTTGTTGTTGTCTGTTTGCTGAGGCTAAGACTTCTAGTACTATGTTGAATAACAGTGGTGAGAGTGGACATACCTATTGTGTTCCTGATCTTAGGGGAAAGACTCCCTGTGATTCCCCATTGAGAATGATATTTGCTGTGGGCTTTTCATAAATGGCCTTTAAAATGCTGAGGAATGTTCCCTCTATCCCTACACTCTGAAGAGTTTTGATCAGGAATGGATGCTGTATTTTGTCAAATGCTTTCTCCACATCTATTGAGAGGACCCTATGGTTCTTGTTTTTTCTCTTGTTGATATGATCTATCATGTTGATTGCTTTATGAGCGTTGATCCACTCTTGCACCTCAGGGATAAATCACTCTTGGTCAAGGTGAATAATCTTCTTAATGTACTGTTGGATCCTATTGGTTAGTATTTTGGTGAGAATTTTTGCATCTGTGTTCATGTTCATCAGGGATTTTGGTCTACAATTCTTCCTCTTGTTGGGGTCTTTGGTTTTGGAATTAAGGTGATGCTGGCCTCATACAACGGGTTTGGAAGTGTTCCATCCCTTTCTATCTCTCAGAACAGCTTTAGCAGAATAGGTATTGTTTCTTCCTTAAAGGTTTGATAGAATTCCCCTGGGGAGCCATGTGGCCCTAGACTTTGTGTCTTGGGAAGTTTTTGATGACGGCTTCAATTTCCTCCCTGGTTATCAGCCTGTCCAGGTTTTCTATTTCTTCCTATTCCATTTTTGGTAGTTTATGGTTTTCCAGAAATGCGTCCATTTCTTCCAGATTGCCTAATTAATTGGCACATAGCTGCTCATTATATGTTCTCAAAATCGTTTGTATTTCCTTGGTATTTGTTGTGATCTCTCCTTTTTCATTCATGATTTTATTAATTAGAGTCTTTTCTCTTTTGTTTTTAATAAGGCTGGCTAATGGTTTATCTATCTTATTAATTCTTTCAAAGAACCAACTACTGGTTTTATCTGTTCTACAGTTCTTCTGGTCTCTATTTCATTGAGTTCTGCTCGAATCTTTATTAACTCTCTTCTTTTTGGTGTAGGTTTTATTTGCTGTTCTTTCTTCAGTTCCTTTAGGTGCAAGTTTAGCATGTCTATTTGAGTTTTTTCCAATTTTTTGAGGAATGTTTGTATTGTGATGTATTTCCCTCTTAGGACTGCTTTTGCTGTGTCCCAATGATTTTGAACCGTTGTATCTTCATTCTCATTAGTGTCCATGAATCATTTTAATTCTTCCCTAATATTCTGGTTGACCCTTTCATCTTTTAGCAGAATGCTCTTTAACCTCCACGTGCTTGAGTTTCTTCCAAATTTCTTCTTGTGATTGAGTTCAAATTTCAAAGCATTATGGTCTGAAAATATGCAGGGGACAATCTCAGTCTTTTGGTATCAGTTAAGACCTTATTTATGACCCAGTATGTGCTCTGCTCTGGAGAAAGTTCCATGTGCACTTGAGAAGAATGTGTATTCAGTTGTGTTCAGATGCAAAGTTCTGTAAATATCTGTGAAATCCATCTGGTCCAGTGTATCATTTAAAGCTCTTGTCTCTTTGGAGATGTGCTTAGAATATTTGTCATTTGCAGGAAGGACTGTGTTGAAATCTCCCAGTATTATTGTATTATTATCTAACTATGTCTTTACTTTGGTTATTAATTGATTGATATACTTGGCAGCTCCCACATTAGGGGCATAAATATTCATTATTGTTAGGTCTTCTTGTTGGATAGATCCTTTAAGTATGATATAGTGTCCCTCTTGCTCTCTTACTACAGTCTTTGAGATAAACTTTAATTTATCTGATATGAGGATTGCTACCCCAGCTTTCTTTTGAGATCCATTTGAATGGTAAAAGGTTCTACAACCTTTCAGGCTGTAGGTGTTTTTAGGTCTAAAATGAGTTTCTTAAAAAAATAAATAAATAAATAAAAATTAAAAAATAAATAAATAAAATGAGTTTCTTGTAGACAGCAAATAGATTGATCTTGCTTTTTTATCCAGTCTGAAACCTTGCTTCTTCTGATGGGATCATTAAGCCCATTCAAGTTCAGAGTTACTATTGAAAGATACTAATTTAGTGTCTTCATAATACGTATTCAGTCACTGTTTTTGTGTATTATTTCTTTGGGCTTCCTCTTTCTTTTACAGGGTCTCCCCTAATATTTTTTGCAGAGCTGGTTTGGTGGTCACATATTCTTTCAGTTTCTGCCATCTTGGAAGCTCTTTATCTCTCCTTCTATTTTGAATGAGAGCCTTGCTGGATAGAGTATTCTTGGCTGCATGTTCTTCTCATTTAGGACCCTGAATATATCCTGCCAGCCCTTTCTGGCCTGCCAGGTCTCTGTGGAGAGGGCTTCTGTTAATCTAATATTTCTCCCCATATAAGTTAGAAATACCTTGTCTCTTGCTGCTTTCAGGATTTTCTCTTTATCTTTGGAATTTGCAAGTTTCACTATTAAATGTCAGGGTGTTGAACCATTTTTATTGATTTAAGGGGTTGCTCTCTCTATCTCCTGGATCTGAATGCCTGCTTCCTTCCCCAAGTTAGGGAAGTTCTCAGCTATGATTTGTTTAAATATGCTTTCTGGCCCTGTGCCCTTCTCGGCGCCCTCTGGAACTCCAATTAAACGTAGATTTTTCCTTCTAAGGCTGTCATTTATTTCCCTTAACCTTTCCTCTTCGCCTTTTAATTGTTTTTCTCTTTTTTTCCTCAGCTTCCTTCTTTGCCATCAACTTGTCTTCTATGTCACTCACTCTTTCTTCTACCTCATTAGCCCTCGTCGTTAGGACTTCAAGTTTGGATTGCATCTCATTTAATGATTTTTAATTTCAGCCTATTTAGATCTAAATTCTGTAGTCATGAATTCTCTTGAATCCTTTATGCTTTTTTTCCAGAGACACCAGTAGCTTTATAATTGTGCTTCTGAATTGGCTTTCTGACATTGAATTGTAATCCAAATTCTGTAATTCTCTCTGTGGGACAAAGAGTACTGTTTCTGATTCTTTCTTTTGTGGTGAGTTCTTCTTTCTAGTCATTTTGCTCAGTGCAGAGTGGCTAGAATCGAGTTGCACTTGTTAGAAGCACAATCTCTTCTCTCTGTAGTGTTCCAGGTATTCTCTCTTTAAATCTCAGGTTGAATTTGTAGGTTTTCAGGATTATTTGAAAGTTACCTAGGTAAGTTGATGGGAACAGGTGGCTTGGGGACCCTACTCCTCTGCCATCTTGCCCCACCTCTCTCACATATTCAGTTAATTGATAAGATCCTTATAGTAATACCTTCCACAAAACAAATACAAAAGCTGGGATAAAAGAGCCTGGAACATATTTATATTGCTTTCCAAGGACAGATTTTATTTTTCAATTAAAATACCTTACAAATGTCATCTTTGTTGATAGTTCTGTGATAATGTTCTGTTATATTTATTGAGAAAAATTAAAATACAAGCCATATATTTGGACATACTTTTATAGAAAAATTTTAATTTTAAACATGGTTTATTTAAAATCCCTCTTGCTATTACTCTAAAAGTCAACATATATTATGTTGTAATTAAATATACTTATTCTATAAATATTCCAAAAAACCACCATAGTATAAAATACTTAGCTCAGATACATTGAAACTGTTTAGAAAATATTTTTTCTAGGTAATAGAACTGCAGAAGTTTGTGGAAGTAGAGGTTTTTGTTTGGTTTCAGTTTTGATGTAATATACACAGCCCTAATTACATACGCCCCAAAATGAAAGAAAATGTAAAAGATGAATCTTTTACTTTAGCAGAGGCGTAATATTTCTCTTTTTTTTTCTTCTTTAGTTGCATGTTCTTATTTTAATTCCAGTTAGTTAACACACATGGCAACATTAGTTTCAGTGGAGAGTTTAGTGATTCATCATTTACATAAAACACCCAGTACTCATCATGACGTGCAATATTTCTGTCTCACTTCAAAATCTAAAAATGCACAACATAAAACAGAACAAAATATCAGTGATACCATGAACTGTTTTCATCTTCTGATATCCATTCTTTCCCTTCACAACACACACATGCAAAGAAACACAAACACACATGTTCATATATATTCAAATTTAAATTTTCCTGTATCATGATCATTCAATTAGTCATTTTTCCTCTGCTCAGTTGAAAGAATTCTCAAATTTGATTTTTAATATTTACTAAATTGATTGATGTTGTGGTATTAGTTTAGCATAGTGATCACAACAGATAAACATTACTAATTTGTGAGGATCTTTATTTAAAGCACCTGAAGCAATTTAATGGTAGCTCTAAACATTTATTTTTTAGGATCTGATCCAAATACCCACTAATTACCAACTTTCATGGAAAATTAAACTTCCATTCATGGTAGAGTGAGGACTATGTATAAGGACATCCTAATCTAAAATAACATTTCAGTATTATATTTGAATAAATTTATAATCAGACCTTCTAAGAAATATTTTAGAAGAATTTCTAATATTAGAGAATGACTTAAAAATGGAAACATACAAATTCATCATTTTCTAATACTTAGAGATTTGAGTGTCAAGAGTAATTAATAACTGAAGAATGAAGACTTATAGAATCTAAGAAGATTATCACCTATTTCTAGTAAAATTAATAGAAAAAGGCCTCAGAGTATTCTTTTCTAGTTTTGCATATTATGATAGCATATTCTTCATACAGCAAATATCTTAGGAGGTATGTTAGGAAAGCTTATCCTCACACTTATTAAAATAAAAGTTTCATTGGTTTTAGAGTATTGTTATTGACACATACAATTGTTTAAGGAAAAAGTCAATGCTATATGATACTGTCAGTAATACATTAACAGAAAACTATAAGTAAATGGTATCAATTTCCAACAGTAAACACACCAAGCAAAGTAGCCACAAACCGGTATACTGCAGAGCTAAGGGAAATCTGCAAAAGAGATGAAAAAGGAAGTCAAACATTAGGAAACTGAAGTTAGGATTCACAGTAGCATGGTCCAAGTTGGAGAGATAAGATTTTCTATAACTTGAAATAGAACTTCTGTCCTGGCAGAACAAAACAAAGTAAACATGCATGGTTACGTGCACATGCACACACACACACACTATATTATATATATATATATATATATATATATATATATATATATATATATAATATTCAACAAATATTACTAGAAAATAAGTAGGAACTAAGTGTGTCAGTAAGCTGCCATTGTCCTTGGTAAAGATTGAAACTGCTTCACTTATTAGCATTTTGAATTACCCATGCGATTTTCTTATGCCCAGGACATTTGAAAGACACTAGCAATGCAGAAAATACAGGCAATCCACTGAAAAGAACAAACTCTAGATTTCCTTTGGACCTTATTATTTAGCTTTGAAAAAAGTGTTTATTCTTAGAGAGATTTTTTTTTTCTGCTTTTCTTCAGGCTGTATAGATGTTCAGGAAAATGTCACTGCTGATCTTCTCAGGGTGAAGCATTCAAACTAAATCTGTATAAATATCTGTCAATGGGAATCTCAGTGAAGTCAGCTATTTAACTAAATGACCTTTAAGATTTCTCCCCAAAATAAATTCCGTCTATTTCATGAGAGGTGAATGGAAATAAATCAATGTACTTTATAACAAGTGATTTTACTCAGCATTCAATAATATTTAAGGTCCCACTATTTACTTGAAATTGCGTGGTATCAGAATATCATGGAAATACAATAGATTTGGATGCCATTATCACTGGTTTGTTATTCTAGTGAGGGAAAAAGTTACAAAGTAAAATTAGGTATTTGCAATTATAGTATTTGTAATAAAATTAAAAGATGGAGAAACCCAGAATACTTACATAAGTGCTGACAAAGATGTGGAGCAACAGGAACATTTATTCATTGCTGGTGGCAATGTAAAACAGTGCAGCCACTTTGGAAGACATTTTGGAGGTTTCTTAGAAAACATACTCTTAACATAAGATCCAGATATCATACTCCTTAGTATTTAACCAATGAAAATGAAAACTTATGTCCACACAAAAACCTCCACACACTCAACTATAGAGGCTTCATTCAAAATCATGAAAACTTGGAAATAACCAAGATGTTCATTAGTTGAATGGATAAATAATTTGTGGTACATTAGGGAAGGAAATATTTAGTGCTAAAAAGAAACTAGCTATCTAGCCATGAAAAGACATGAATCTTAAATATGTTTTACTAAGTGAAAGAAGCCATTCAGAAAAGTCTACATAATGTATGATTCCAACTATATGACATTCTGGAAAAGGGAAAACTATGGAGACAGTAAAAAGATTAGTGTTATCAGGAGCTTGGGTGAAGATGGAGGAAAGGTGGAGGGATAAGCACAGAGGATTTTTAAGGCAGTGAAAATACACTCTATGTTATATGTTATGGTTATAACAAAGGCTTCGTGTCATTATACATTTGTCCAAATCCACAGAAAGTACACTACCAAATGTAATCACTAATTTAAACTATAAACTTTGGGTAACTATGATGTGTCAATGTGGGTTCATCAATTGTAACAACTATACATACTAGTGCAGGATGTTGATGCAGGGGAGGCTATATATGCACAACGGCAGAGTGTGTATGGGAAATCTCTGTACTCTCCTCTCCGTTTTGCTGTGAACCTAAAACTCCTCTAAAAATTTAAAGTCTTTAATAAAAAAAATTGCATTGAATAGATGTTAAAGGGATTTTAATGGAGATATTATCATGATTAAATGTACATTTAATGGCACATTTATCATGATTAAATGTACATTTAATGGCACTTTTGTTGGTCTGTGGAGTGTGTAATTGAGGAGACAAAGAGTAGAAGTAGAAAAGCTTTGGAGTGGTCAACATGAGAAATTTTTATCTTCTCCGTCAAGATGGTGGTAGTAGAAATTAAAATACATTGACATATATTAGGAATATTTTGTAGATAATACAATCAACAAATTTTTATAGATTAGATGTGAAGGTGAAGAAAGAAAACATAGAATAAAGATGTATTAACAGTTTCTACCATTAAAAAAAAAAAACATAGTTCTACCATTAATAGTTGAGTGGATTATGGTACCATTACAAACATGGAGTGAACACACTTCTGTTTTTCTGAGACAATCCTAATTTACACTCTTGTACCCTAAAGTGTTCCACTTACAGAAAATATATGTTTGGCATGGTTTCAGAGAGAGTGGAGATGGTAGTTAGCTTTGTAGAAGTTGAGATATATAAATAATTAAAGTGGAGTTTTACAAATATCACAATTTTAAGACATTTTCAAGTAGAGAGTCTGATGTTAGATGAATGTATGAACTCAATACTTTGATCAAATTTTGGGATTGAAATACTCTCTTTGGAGGTGCTTGAGATGTACCTATTACCTTTGTGTAAAAGAAATATGATCCTTAAGCCTATCTGATTTTATGAATCTTTTGGGAAGTGCCAGCTTTTTAATTGAGCATTTTATCTTCTCTGACTTCTGTAATGTTTTGAGAACTCTGTACTGCTAACATAAAAATCATGCCAAACCACTTTTATTTCCTTCCTTTCCTATGCTGATCAGACATAATGAGAAAAAAAATATGCAATTTTGCAATTTTGGCTTCATTTCATAACCACCCTAGAACTTCAGGAGTACCTCAAAACTGCTTGAGTTTTATTAACTTTATGTAATATTTAATTCAAAATTTCCAAATTTAAGTGCAAACATCAAAGAAGTTTCAAACTTAAAAGAATCCTTCTAAGCATCCCCAGCATTCCACCAATACTAGTTTGAGAAATATTTCTCCAAGAAACTGAACTATGTATTCCATAAAATAATCTCACTGGGTAGAGGAAAAAAGAAATCAAGTTCAGGGCTCCTGCACAGGCTGAAATTTGAGGTTCAGAATACAGAAGAGGAGAGAATTATACAGAAAAACAGCTTAAAAATCTGCATGTAGTACTCTTGTGTCTCTGGCCAAATTATAAGCTATATATCAGCAGGGTTAAGACTTGGCATGACCTGGAAGAAATTGTCTGCTGCGGACCATGTCTTGAATCAGAACTACCCTAGCCCTCCTGAAAGGGCTATTCTGGATCTGTCCCAACTAGTTCCCAAATAAACCATGACAGAGCAATCTGATCCAATCATAAATATGCCTGCAAGAATAAAAATCTACAATCGGTAGAGAAATAAAATCTAGAATCTCAAAAAGGTAGTCATCCAAAAGATCAGGATATTTCAAATACGAATTTATAAAGCATGTGAAAAAACAGAAAAATGAGACAAAAAGCCATCAATGGAACAAAACCTAGAGGCAGGTCATGTATTGGAATTAGCACTAAAGCAATAAAGGTTAAAATCATGTGTGAATAAATGGGCAACCTCACAAAAGAAACAGAAACTATTAAAGGGATTAAATTAAAATTCTAGAACTAAAAAAATAAAATATCTAAAATTTCATTACATAAGCTTAACAGTAAATTGGATATTGAAGATTAAAAAATCTATGGATTAAAAAATACAGCAAATGAAATTATGCAATGTGAAAAAAGTGGAAAAAGAAAGGAATGAAAGACAATAATTCAGGGATCCTTGGGGGTCTCAGGGGTTTAACGCCGGGATCTCAGGATCGAGTCCCACATCCAGCTCCCTGCCTGGAGCCTGCTTCTCCCTCTGCCTACGTCTCTGCCTTTCTCTCTCTGGGTCTTTCATGAATAAATAAATAAAATCTTTTTACAAAAAAGAAAATGAACAAACAGAAGAAAATAGAAAGTCTGTTAGATAAGATTAAAGCAATTAAAGAACCATTAATAGTTATTAAGATAAGAGAGAAAAAAAATTACCAATAAAGAAAATGAAAGAGAGGATGTCACTTCCAATTATTACAAACATAACAAGTGATTATAACAAACACATTTATTTCAAAACAGGGCATTGTGGATAAAATGGAAAATTTCCCCCCAATATTGCAAAACTAACACAAGAAATGGAATATGTGAAGTCTTTATCTGCAAATTAATCTTTTTTAAAAAAGATTTTATTTATTTACTTGAGATAGAGAAAGCATGTGAAAGAAAGAGAGAGAGAGAGAGATTTGGAGCTGTGGGGAGGGGTAGAGGGAGAAGCAAACTCCCTGATGATCAGGGAGCCCAATGCAGAACTCTTGATCTCAGACTCTGGGATCGTAACCTGACCCAAAGGCAGATGCTTAATGAACTGAGCCACCCAGGCACCCCTCTGCAAAACAATCTTGAAGAAGGATAATATTGGAAGTATTATACCAACTAATTTCAGTTTAGAATAAGCTATGGAAATTAACAGGCTTGGTAATAAGCATAGGCAAATGGACCTACGGAACAGAAAAGAAAGACCAGAAATAGACTCATACTGTCAAGTGATTTTAAGGAAGGCATTGAAAATCAATGGTGTAAGGAAGTTTTATCCCACAAATGGTGCTATAACAATTCTGCATGGAAAAGGATAAATTGCAGTTACCTTCAAACATATATAAAAAAAAATTTCAGATGGTTCACAAATATAAATACTAAAGCAAAAATTTTATTTTATTTTACATTTTAAGCAAAAATTTTAAAGCTTGTAGAAAGAAACAAAATATCATCATAATTGGAGCTTGCAACATTTCTTTAAAAAGGAAAACAGAAAGCAATCTATAAAAGAAAAATGCTAAATTGTATTTCAACAACTACAGACACTTCTCTCATCAAAAGAACTTTTAAGATGAATAAATAAGCTATATAGAGAAAATATTCACAGCACATATATTTGACAAAAAGAAGCCATGTGTACAGAATATATATAAAACTCCTACAACTCAATACTAAAAATGACAAAATATTCAATAAAAACAGTTAAATGAGCTTAAGAAACACTTTACAAAGGATAATAGAAAGATGAAAAAAAAAGAAAGATGGACATTCAATGAGCATCTTAAAAATCATTCAATATCATTAGTCGTCAAGAAAATGCAAGTTAAAATTACAATAAGATACCATTACAGGTCTACCAGAATGGACAATTAAAGACCACCATCACCAGATGTAGGCAGGTATGTGGAATAACCAATGGGAGTACAAATTGGTACAAAAACCATGACGGCTATCCTGGCAATATCTAATAAAGTTTCATATTCACCTCGGCTGTAACTCAGTAACTCTGTTCCTAATTAACCCAGGTTAATTTAAATGTATGTCAACAAATGTATTCGAATACAAAGGCTTATTAAGGCTAATATTCATAATAGCCAAAGCTGAAAACAAATCAAGCATCTCTAGTCAAGAGGTAGATACTATAAAAATGAAAAATAAATATTATACAATGCCAGTAGAAAAGAATGAACTAAAAATACCTTCAAAAATATGGATAGGGATCCCTGGGTGGCGCAGTGGTTTGGCGCCTGCCTTTGGCCCGGGGCGCGATCCTGGAGACCCGGGATCGAATCCCATGTCGGGCTTCTGGTGCATGGGGCCTGCTTCTCCCTCTGCCTATGTCTCTGCGCCTCTCTCTCTCTCTCTCTGTGACTATCATAAATAAATAAAAATTAAAAAAAAATAGATTTAAAAAAAATATAGATAAACTTCAAAAATATTTTGCTAGATGCCAGTCTCAAAAGAGTATGCATTTATGAGTCTATTCTTACATTCTCAGGAATTTCTGCAACTACAGGCAAACTAATCGTTTATGTTTGAAATCAGAACAGTGGTTTCCTCTGGTGAGTGACCAGGGTTGACAAGGAGGAAGCACGAGAACCTGGAAAGACAGAAACAGTTCATAACTTCGTAGAGTCATACCTCAGTGTACACATGAGTGTATTTGTAAAAATTGTCAAGTTACATATAGCATCTGTGCGTTTTAATCCTTATAAATATTAAACTTCTTGTAGGTGGATTTACTTATCTCCCAATTATATTTTGTATTTGTTTTTTTCTCTTTTCCAATTAATTTTTGTCTACTATTTGTCCTTTTGTGAGCTCTCCATACACAGAGTTATTATAGTAGGCCCTACCACATGGATAGCTGATGCATACTTATGGAAAGAACAATTACATTTTAATTAGGGATTTCAGAAAGCAATAGCTCACACTGAAAGATGATTACAATGAAGGAAATGCCAGGCAGCATGAAAGAGAGAGAGGGTAGGTGGGAAGGAGACAGTGGTTTGTTGGAACCTAAGCTGCTACTGGCCTGATAGAGCCTATTATGCACATCCCATTCCCAGTATCCATGGAAAATGGCAAAAGTTTCCAACCAGAGCTACTCTTCACCACCAATTTCCCTTTTTGGAGTCTCTTTACTATCAATGCACTGGAAATGAAATTGTCTTGCTCTATCTCATATCAAAAGTCATACAGTCATCTCTCAAATTCTACACATTTAGGAGAATAATGAGACTATCTCTGGAACATGGAAAGTCACACCATGTAGATGATGGCTAATAGGTATATATTTCCAATGGTAATTTTGTAAATTTTTGTTAAGACATGGCATCATATAACTAAAGAAAAGATAATGAGATTATTCAGATTTCTAAAATAATTAGCAAATAGGAAATAGGGAAGTAAATGTGAGATAGAATCTTTAAGCCAAAATAGTGACTAAAAGAAAATAGCAATCCGGGAAGCCTGGGTGGCTCAGCTGTTGAGCGTCTGCCTTTCGCTCAGGGCATGACCGGGGAGTTCCAGGATCAGTTCCACATTGGGCTCCCCAGGGGGAGCCTGCTTCTCCCTCTGCCTGTGTCTCTACCTCTCTCTCTGTGTGTCTCTCATGAATAAATAAATAAAATAAAATAAGATAACTAAAATAAAATAAAATAAAATAAAATAAAATAAAATAGCAATCCTATGTTAGCAACAATAAAACAAACAAACACAATGAAATAGCTTGAGGAGTAGAGCATTCATGGAGTAGTGGGCAATCATGGAGAAGAGCTTGGAGCTTTACAAAACAAAACACAACACAACGAAGAGAAACTGTAATAAAACCCCATGTGGTTGTTAATCAGGTTTATCTCTCCTGATGCAGCAACCACTTGAAAGGATTACTGTTTAGTACATGGAAAAGGGCATAGACAAAATGGTAAATCTTTGACAAGCTTTCAGAAAGTCAAAGTAGCAGGCTTTTAAAACTCATCTCAGAATCAAATTTTCTTTAAATCTTGTTAGACTCATCTTTCTGGGACCTGAAACAAGTCAATAATTAATAATAATAATAATAATAGGATAAAGTAATGTTACTAAATTATGTAAAAATGAAATACAAGCATATATATCACATTTGAAGTAATTCAGCATTTAGGGAAAAATTTATGACACCACAAGAAAGCATGATTTATTGTTCTTTAATAGAATCTAAGATTCTCATATATATGCTGGTTTTTATCCTTAAGAATTGACAGGAGCAAAAAAAAAAAAAAAAAGAATTGACAGGAGCAATCTTTAAAATAACTACTTGGGGCAGCCTGGGTGGCTCAGTGGTTTAGCGCCGCCTTCCGCCCAGGGCCTGATCCTGGACACCTGGAATCGAGTCCCACCTCGGGGTCCCTGCATGGAGCCTGCTTCTCCCCCTGCCGGTGTCTTTGCCTCTCTGTCTGTCTCTCTTTCTCTCTCTCTCTCTCTGTGTGTCTCTCACGAATAAATAAATAAAAATCTTTTTAAAAAATAAATAATAAGTAAATACAATAAAATAACTACTTGGGAAAATCCAATTTAGTGTATATGCTCATTTTTTAAATTACATAAATATACTAGAAATATATTTTGAATTTTAAAAGTCTAAGATTCTTTATAGGAAAAAAAAAAAAACACAAATAAGCCTAGTCTGTCACCTTGTCATACTTTCTAAACTATCCATCTTTATCCCAAAGAATTTTATTTAAATAAATCAAATATCCTCATAAATAGCAAATAGACATATATTTGGCAATAGAGGACAACATTTCAGTGTTAGTTATTCCTTTAACACAGACATTTGAAAAAATCAGTACTTGCTTTGAAAAGTTTTTAAAAACAATGCATGTAGTTTACTGTTAAAAAACACCTTTTTGGAATTGTATTGGTTTTCACTGAAAATTAACTTCTCTTTAGAAGTAAGATAATTTAAACATGCTTATAAGGTAACTATTTTCTTAACTGTAACAGATATTCATTCAGAACTTAAAGTGATCTGTTCCACCTCATTATTATACAAGGGACTGACTTACTTAAAGAGTTTTCCTATATACAGAAAGAGAAATAACCATCCTTTACAATCAGTGTGATTTAAATCTGTGTTCCCAATTTCTCAAACCAAGGAATGACTGAAATTACCAAAATTTACCCCAGATTTCTAAAAAAAAAAAAAAAAAAAGAAGAAGAAGAAGTCAAGGGAATATCAGATTTTACTGAGGACTAATTCTAGAGTTATTGTAAAATAAGATCTTCATTTTCTATTTTATCATAAAATTTAGGATATATTCCTTTTTATCAAGCCTCATCTTTGAGCAATTAAATTATGTGGGGGAAGGGACACCAGATGAAATTCATGTAATTCACTATACAAAGAGGACTTGATGCAAAGATGGGAATGGCAGTTCTCCCTGGAACCATAAAATAGGCCCTGTCCCCAAGGGCCGGGCCTATTTTAGGACCTAAAATATTTCAATTGGGGTTATCCTACTATCTCCAGAATGTTAAATATAAATATTTCATTTACATAGTCAATAAGCATGTACTGAGCGATGTTTATGTACTCAGCATTATGTAGATACAAGGGAAATTTAAAACACGTAATCTTCCTGCAAGGACCTTAAAGTCAATACAATTAAATGATAATTCCAATATTCAATATCCCGTCCTCTCAATTAATTAGCTGAGGAAATATGGTCAGCTTACATGATCAAATGGAAAAATGGCGAAGGCATAATATTTAAAGTCACAGTAGCACTATGGTTTTTGCATCTACAAATACGTATATGCTATCCCTACTTCCAAACAACTTATTCTAAAATTCAGGCTTTTCAGGATGGATGTTAAACCAGATAAGGCGGGGGGGGGGGTGTCTCATTCTTTAGAATTCAGGTAAAAGTAGTTTGGGCTCTCATTCTAATATTGGGGAGGGTTAGAAGGGAGTGAGATGAAGGAGCTGACACTTCACCTAATCACCTCTGATACCATGTATGTGGGCATTCTTCATTTTCAGTTATTTTTGCAATTGCAAATTTTTGCTTCCCTTCTCTTCGTTTCTGTTGCATACACTCAGACAGCAACTCATTTTCATGTCCCCCAAACTCCATTTCCTACTGAAATTACTTCAGATAAAACAAAAGAAAGGATGTTTATGCACACTCTATAATAAAAGGATAATTCATGGTGCTACATCTTGAGGATGCAGACCAGATCCCCTTATACTTCCCATTGAACTAAGTCATTGGGAGAAGAAAAGAGGCCATGAAAATATGGACTATGATTCAGGTTATAAATTTCCACATATTTATAAAAACCTGCCTGATATTTTTCAACAGTTATATAATAAGTCATATTGGTGAAGCAATTAGGCAGCAAGCAATGAGAAAACTATTCTTGGAAACTGAAAGATGGTAATTCATGCTATATATTTTTTTCATTCACTGCAAAATATTTAATACAATTAAATTGATTTGCACAGTGATATTTTGGAAGGCAGGTAATTATAGTGATTATATGTTCCAACTCAGTAACATGGTATATACATACAATGGCTGGGGAAAGGAATCAGGCAGGTAATCATTTAAATAGCATTTCTTGAGCACATACTTAGAATCAAGACTTGCATTCTGATTCATACCAGAGGAAAAACAAAACACCCACAAGAACAAACAAACAAAAAACCCTATAGGCTATGACTTAATAAGTTTACAACCTAATTGGGGATACTAATCATAATTAGCAAAAGAGTAAGATAAGAGCTAAATAGTGGCCTGCACAGAGCATAAAAGATAAAATATATAGGCTTATCAGCCCCAAAATAATGGTGTAACTGACTTTACAAGTCAACTATCCACTGATATTTTAGTTCTTTTGGGGGGAGTTGGGGAACATTATAGGATTGTATTTCTCTTACCTCTTTAAGTTAAATATGGCCATGTCAATTAAATAGCCCCTCCGCCCCCAGCAATTTCGGCTCTAAGTTGACTAATTTCTCCTGAGTTCACACCTTGTTAAGAAGAACAAAATGCTCTGGTATACTTCAAAATTGCTACCTTACCCCTCCTCCCGCTGAAAGCACCAGGGGATTTTTTTAAGATACCTGCTGTGGAAAGTTGGCTGAGTTCCTGGGGTTTCTGGAGGCAAATCTCTAATATTATGAGACCTCCTCCTATGACTGGGTATCCCTAGAGTTTTTAATTTTCAGGCTTGTCCACATTGAGTCTCCATCTATTTGTCAATCATAGTTCAGGTTTTTCTATGTGGACACTGGTTCCTGCAGTGGCTTCAGCTCTGAGTATCTGCTCCAGTGAGCCATGACTCCTTGAATTCACTCCTCTGTTGCTCTAATCTTGAGAGCAGCAGTTTGCCTTGTGTCCTCCTCAAAAGAGTTGTAGAGTTTTCAGTTTGTTCAGCTTTGTACCTTTTGTTAGGACAGAGCAATGACTTCTAAATTCCTTACGTGCAGAACTGGAACCTGGAACAAAAGTGTATCCTTACCTTTAAGTTCAATGCCATGACTGAGTAAGACTTTAGTCTGATACTGTCTGGGATTAGGTCAGAATACTTCTCACAAGGAGAAATATATATTGAATATATAATATATGGTAAACCCAACATTAGGGATCATTCTAATTATCCTTCTTCCACATATTTGATAACATTGCATTCTGTGTGTGGAATTTAGACATGATCATATAACTTTTATTGGCCTATAAAATATTATTGGAAGTGACAAAGCACTTTATATATCCATACATATTAAGATTTGTGTGCTAGTAAAATTATCTGTTTATGATACTTTCCTTGAACTGTCATTGCTAGATCTGAAGGAATGTATATTATCAAGGCATTTAGTAAATATTGTCAAATTACTCTCCATAAAGGACATACTAACATAATACCATGCTCAATGCATGACCGTTCCTATTTCATTGCCTTAATCTCTGATATTACACTTTTTGTGTGATTGTGTGTGTACGTATATTAAGACAATATGTTATTTTTCCTACTTGTTTTTTTCTGAAGTGAATATTTTCATATCTTTTGGACCAATTGTATTTATTCTTCTGTGAATTGCTTTTCCTTTGCTGTCGATTTTTCTGTTGCAATACTGTGGTTAGGAACATACACTTTTACTATGATGACAGGCAAATGTTTCATTCCCATCTCTGTATTGTAACAGATTGTGTGGCCTAGGGTATTTTACTTAAAATTTCTGTAAACCTCAGATCATTGTCACTCAGAGACCCAAGATGACAGATGTTCAATCTCAATACATGATTCAGAATCACCAAAGCAGAGAAAGGGAAAATGTGCATTGTATACTGGCTCTTTAAGCTTCTACCTGGAAGTATTATTCATCAGTTCCACACGTATTATATAGATCAAATCTAGTCAGATGGCCACATTTTCTTTCAAAGGGAAACATGGATATGCAATCTTATCATGTATCAAGATTATTTCTGAACAGCCCCACAACTACCACAATCTGCTTTTGTAGTGTTCAATCACACTATCAGGTGAAATCCACAGTTTCTGGGTGATGTGCCATTGATGTGTTATATTCTCTCTTTCTCTCTCGTGTTCTCTTTCTTAATGTAATTTTAGTTCAGCATATCAGGTTTTGATGATACACACTTACTCTCTTTACTTTAAAGATTTTATATAACTAAAAGGTGCCACAAAATGAGTTGGACCTTTCCTCTGAAATACATTAGTCTATTCAAGTTTTTGATAATTGGTAAGAAGGCCTTGATTTAATCCTTCCATAAGATTTACTTCCAATCAGTTTTTATAGCTTAAAAGCCTATGTATCTATCTCTCAAATAAATAAATAAAATCTTTAGGATAAAAGAAAAAAGATCGTATGTGAATATGAAAGAAAAGTGAGTTGCCAGGATGAAAGAGAGAGACAGAGAGCACTGGCGGGGGGTGGGGGGCTGGGTGGAGCACAAGCATGGTGGGACTTGAGTGAGGGGTGGGGAAAGCAAGAGCAAAGGCAGAGGGAGAAGGATAAGAAGACTCCCCCACTGAGCAGGGAGCCTGTTGCCATCTGGATCCCAGGACTGAGATCACTACCTGAGCAGAAGGCAAACACTTTTCTTTAAAGATTTTATTTATTTATTCATGAGAGACACACAGAGAGAGGTAGAGACACAAGCAGAGGCTCCCCACAGGGAGCCTGCTCCCCTCTCTCTAAAATAGATCTTAATAATAAGGGAAACTGGGTACATGATATTTGGGAACTCTTTGTAACTATCTTTGCAATTTTCTGAAAATCAAAATGTGTTTAACATAAAAATGTTATTTAAAAAAGTATGCATATTTGGTCTATATAAAAATTACATTCTAGAATTCAGAGGAAATGAAACCTTGTTTTTCTATTAGTGATTTCCACTTATTTATAAGATCTTATTTCCATTGATGTGAGGTTAACATTAACCTTTTACATTAAGTTACAGCCTTCTTAATAATAATTTAGTTTCTTTCAGGTTACTTGAACCAATTCAAGTTTCTAACTCCTCTTCTTTTGCTGTCATAGATGGTTCTGGACACAGGGAAACTTATGTGTCATAATGATTATGGGGTGTAAATTCTGGTTAATGTAAGCTTGTCTAGGATCCCACTGGCTTTCATCAAGGAGATACCCAGCTCTGAGTTTGTTAAGTTTCGAAGTCTCCTTTGTTACTGTACTATGGCCCCCAACTCTGCTCTAAAATTTTAGCTATATACCTTGTTTCAAGTCAGTTTTATCTGAAATAATCCAGTTACATTTCTTTTGTTTTTATACTCGTATCCTTTTATTTTCAACTCAGGCCTTCATAATTAAACTGCTTTTCCATATCCTCTCCAACATTTGTTTTCTGTCTTTTTGATAATCATTTTAACAGGCTTGAGGTGCTATCTCATTCTTATTTGATTTGCATTTCCCTGGTAATTAGTGATATTGAACATCTTTTAAGGTGCCTGTTGCCATCTGTATGTCATTTTCTTTGGAGAAATGTCTATGCAGATTCTCTGCCCACTGTTTTCATCAGAGTTGCTTCTTCTTTTTTTTTTTTTTTTTTTTGCTATTTTCTCTTTATATATTTTGGATATTAACCCCTTATTGGATATATGATTTATAAAAATTTTCTCCCACTCGGTAGGTTGCCTTTTCAGTTTGGTGACAGTTTCTTATGCTATGCAGAAGCTTTCTAGTTTGATATAGTGCCATTTGTTTATTTTTGTTTGTTTGTTTTCTTTGCTTTTGGAATCAGATCCAGAATTTTGATACCAACATACACGTCAAGGAGCTTCCCACCTATGTTTTCTTCTAGAAGTTTTATGATTTCAGGTCTTATATTCAAGTCTTTAATCCCTTTTGAGTTAACTCTTATGTATGGTGTAAGACAGTCCAATTCATTCTTTTGCATGTGGCTGTTCAATTTTCCCATCACTCTTTATTGAACAGTCTGTCCTTTCCTCACTATATTCTTGGCTCCTCTGTCATAAATTAATTGACTCTGCATGTGTGAATTTATTTCTGGGCTCTTTATTCTGTTTCATTGATCTATATGTATTTTTATGCCAATAACATATTGTTTTGATTACTAAATTTTTAAACTATAGCTTTGTAGTATAGTTTAAAGTCAGAGCATGATACCTCCAACTTTATTCTTTCTCATGACTGCTTTGACTATTCAGTGCATTTTGTGGTTCCATATAAGTTATAAAATTATTTGTTTTGGTTCTGTGAAAAATACCACTGGGAATTTGATAAGGATTGCACTAACTGTAGATTAGAACAGCTATTCTCAAAAAGACAAGAAATGATAGGTGTTGGGTAGGATGTGAAGAACAGGGAAATCCTATGCACTATGTTATGGGTGGGA
Organism: Canis lupus dingo; assembly: GCF_003254725.2. Taxonomy (NCBI): domain Eukaryota; kingdom Metazoa; phylum Chordata; class Mammalia; order Carnivora; family Canidae; genus Canis; species Canis lupus. The sequence continues at coordinate 22,805,394 of NC_064245.1, read as the reverse complement.
ATATTAATTGGTGTGGCCACTATAGAAAACAGTATGGCAAGCACCTGGGCAGCTTAGTTGGTTAAGCATTTGCTTTCAGCTCAAGTCATGATCTTAGAGTCCTGGGATTGAGCCCTGCATCAGGCTCCCTGCTCAGTGGGGAGTCTGCTTCTCCCTCTCCCTCAACCCCTCACCCCTGCTCATGCTTGCTCTATCTCTCATTCTCTTTCTCACTCTGCAATCTCTCAAATAAATAAATAAAGCCTTAAAAAGGAAGAAGAAAAAAATACTATGGTGTTTCCTCAAAAAAATAAAAGAGAGAGAAAGAGAGAAAGAAAACTACTATGTAATCCAGCTATTCCATTTTTCCATTTCTAAGTATTATATGAAAAAAAGCAAAACACTCTCTTGAAGAGATGTATGCACCTCTATATTCACTGTAGCATTATTTATAATAGTTAAAATATAAAAATGACCGAGGTGTCCACTGATGGATGAATAGGTAAAGAAAATGTGTATATACACATACACACACAAAATGGAACACTACTCAGCCATAAAAAAAGTAATTCATCACAACATGAATGGAATTTGAGGGTATTATGCTAAGTAAAATAAGTCAGATACAGAAAGACAATATAGTTTCACTTATATGTGTGATCTACAAAAACAAAACAGATGAACAAACAAAATAAAACTAGTATCAGAGGGAGAGAAAGCAGGCTGAGGGTGATCCAAAAAGAAGAGGGCTGAAAAGTGGTGAAAGAGCTAAGAGGGTCACGAGCTACAAATTTCCACTTATAAAAGAAGTCATGCATGAAATGGGTAAAGACACAAATTGGTGATGGATAGTAGAGATTGCTTTGTAGTGTATACACAAATCAAGTTTATATGTTGGATACCTGAAACTAATAAAATGCTATATACCAAATTTACTCAGTAATGTTTTTAAAGTGTCTCCCATATAAATACCATAGAGTGAAGTTTACTTTTTTATCTAGTTTGCCAAACACTTCCTTATAATGAAATAGCTTAATTGATTATATTTAACACAATTATCGATATGTAAGGTTTAGGTCTTTAGCCTGTTTTCTTTTTTCACATCTTTTCTGATCGATTCCTCCTTCCCTTTTATTTTACTTTTGTAAGACACACGCACACACAGATGCATATAAATATACATACTTATCAAATTCCAGTGTTTTGAGGTTTTTAAGCCATATTTCCTCTTGACATTATTGCTCTATAGCCTGATGCGTTTCTTTTAGCATCTCTATGGCTGTGTCTGCTGAAGAATAATTCTCTAAGCTAGTGTTTAAAAATGTTTCAATTTTTGCCTTATTTTGAAGAACAGTTTTATGAGTTATCAAATATCCTAGCCAGACATTTTTGTATCCTTCATTGCCTCTAAGTTTATTTAATGAAAAATTAGCCAGCATTTTTATTGTTTTTCCCCTATAATATCTCTTTATTCATGGCTACTTAACACTTAACATTTTGTTGGTTTTCTTAGTTTGCCTCTAAGATGTCTAAATTTTGCTTCCTTAATATTTAGCATGATTGAGGATTACTAATCTTCCTGAATCCATGAGTTGGTATTTTAGCCAAAATTGACAAATGTTCCAACATCTTTAACATGTACTTTAAACATCTTTCCATATTCTTTCCATTCTTTCTGTATGGTGCTGAATTATACAGTTACAATGCTCGATATTGCCCTATTTCTCACTGAGGTTATGAACCTCTATTCTTATTCTGATTTTTTCTTGATATTTTAGTTTACATCATTTCTATTGTCTATTATTTATTTTTAAAGGTTTTTTTTATTTATTTAAGAGAGAGAGAGAGAGCACAAACAGGGGAGGGTGAGGGAGAAAATTAAGCAGACTCCTCTCTGAGCATGGGAGCCCAAAGCTGGACTTGATCCCAGTATCCAGGAATCATGACCTGAGCCAAAGACAGACTGAGCCACCCAGGAGCCCCTCACTTGTCTTTTTAAAGTTCACTTATCCTTCCTTCTGCATTGTCCTTTGGTTATAAGTGCTGTGTAATGAATGCTTTATTTCAGAAATTGCATTTTTATTTCTAGAATTTCGTTTTCTTAGAGTTTTTACATTTCCAGAAATTTACCATATCTTTATCTGTTATATACAATTCCAGAAAAATCTGTTATATACAATTCCAGAAAATCTTTAGCAAATTCATTACAGTTTCTGTATAGACATTATCTACTAATTCCAACATCTCGGTTATCTATGGCTCTGCCTCTGTTAATAGTTTTATCTTTTCATTATTAATCACATTTTCCATTTCACTTTTATTTCTATTAACGTTATTTTTGTATACTGGCCATTGTTGCAAGAATGTTGAAATTTGACCAGGCAGACAGTCATTTTATAAGTGGATTGCCTTAGTTCACTAAATGCTTGTTTTTAGTCTTTGTTAGGGTGTTTTGACATTTGCTGAATTGTCTCAATAATTTTTCTGTAGTTGCTTTATTTGAATCAGAATCTAACAAGATCAAACTCGTATTAATTTGATGGTAAGTCTTTTAAGTCACTTTTAATCTTTCCATTATTAATTCCTCCCATTTTGCATATATCATATTTAATGTGGCTGTTGAATAAATTAGGGGAATCATTTCAGTTTTGAAAGATAACTATCAAATATGGGAGACAATCTGAACATCAAAATGCTCTTAAGCTGTAAAACCAGGCTTCCAAAAGCCATCCAAAATCAGTAATTTTGATGTCTGGCTTTTTAAATCGAAAGCAAGTTCTGGAGAATGGAAACAAGAAGTTTTTATGCTGAACAATGACATAGAAGAGAGTAAACAGTCACACAAGAACTTGGTTGAGGTAATAAATTGGAATTCAGGAAAGAGAAAACCCTAATATAAGTCTTATCTTTTTTAAGAGAACTAAGAACTTATCTGTATATTAATGCCCAGGATTTGGACCAGAAAAGCCATAAACCTATTAGGTAGTTCATAAAAACATTGTGCCTTGGTCATGGGTTTGAAGAAAATGCTGGGATTAATAAGCAGCAGAAAAGATTTATAGGGACTGTCATTGTATTAAAGAAGATTCTCCAAAAATTGACCTCGACTTTCCCAGCACACATTTAGTCAAAGCAACTAAAAGAATGAGGTTGTATCCAAAAAGCACAGGATTAAGATAAGAAATAAGCAAGTTATTTAGACTCTATGAAGAGGGGCCATGACAGGTGTTCACTGATATCTGTCACAAAAGTTGATAAACTTAACTCAAAATATTATTTGAACAAGATGTGCTGCAAGGAAGCACAGGAGGGCAGAGGATGATACTAGATAAGATTCTACTTCCTTGAAGGCAGAACAATTTGTGACTGCCACTGCTGTAGTGGTACCTTAAAGTATGTGAATACAACGGGAAATGGATGCAATCCTAAAACAATGATTGGTAATCCTAAAACAAAGAGAAATTAACTACCTTTCCCAGAACTCCAAATCATTGGTAATAGTATTTTAAAAGCCAAGTGAATTTCAATTATGGAGAAATAAAATGCAAGACCTCATGGTGATGCAACTTCGTGACTGACAAAATAATAAAACCCAGAAATATTCAATTAGTACTATTAGAAAATAAGTCTGATTTGATATGTCTAAAACTAAACATATTTAATGCCTAGAATTTAACGTTAAGTAATTAGTTGACACCTAAGCTTCCTAAACTCATACATTCATTTTCCACAAAGAAAATTATTCCTTATTATTTATATTATTTCCACAATGTAAGTAAACCAAATGTCTGATATAATTCTTGAGGGACTGAAAGCTTGGAAGAAACTATACTATTTTCCAGAAAAAAGGGAAACAATTTCTAGACTTATTTATAAATCTATAGGTTCAAATAAGAAGACATTCTCATAAAATGTCCATATGTAGTTTTTCATTTCTCTTTTATACTCTCTTCCAACCAACGTTGCTAACAAATAAAATAGCAGTTGAAAGTAAATTATAAACACACTAACCTCATCCTTATGCATCTATATATTAGTTATTACTGACTGTGTGATAAGCATGCTCAGGGTATCAAATCTCACGTTCCATAACAATTCATTGCAATCTCTGCATTTATTTCTTCAGAATTATGTATATATTCATCACAATATCATTTGATGAAATTCTGGAGTGTTGTTTCACTATCTCTCTCTTTTTTCCAGTTGATCTCCACTAGATGTGTGTGGTCAAGGGAATAAAAATTCTAAGAGACACACTTAAAATGTGGCTTCTAGGTCAATGCTCTGACTAAAACTGTCTTCCCTGATTATAATCTATGAACCAGATATGGAATATATTTCCAGCTTCAGGTTCTACAGCTTTATCTTAGGGGATTCGGAGTCTGGTTTTTATTATAAATGAAGATAGCTTCTGTGAAAATGGGGAAAACTCTCTTATTACTTTCATGTCTCTTTAAAAAAAGTTTTAAGTTCTTCAAGTAAGTTTAGTGACTTCTGCATGAGAGAAAAGTATTCTTTATGCTAATGATGTCTCTTTGGATTCTGATAAATATAGACCTATTTAAATTTAAGATTGATATGTCATTCTGTGTTGGATTGAATATCCACTGTTAGATAAACAGTTCTGCTGACTATGTGTAATTTAACTCCACTACAAAATCTGTGGGATACCAAAATAATGCAATTTTTAAAACCATAATTGGAATGTGTTAAATTATGTTCTCAATTCTCAGAACAATGATTGTCATATGAATAGATTTATGCAGTGCCATTTTCTGTTTCATTATAGTCTTTGTCATAAGAAAAATGTGGTAGAATTTTAATGTCTCATACGTTCTGTCAATTACAGGATTCTACTATACAGCTTTGACCTTTTCAGTGTTCTGTGATTCCATTGGCTGCTCACTGCATTTTCCCCTTGCTTGCTGTCCCGCTAACCTGTAGGGAAGAGAGAGAATGGGCAGCCAATTAAAGTGCAGAATATTGAAAAGGTCAAAACAGTACAATCTGTTATCTATACTCAGAGTATATCAGAAACTAACCAGATGTTGTAGTTGTTCTACAAGGACAAGAAGAAAAAAAAAAAAAACACCCAAAAAACAAAAAAGCAATCACTCCTCATTTCAGTCAACAAATGTCAAAAGCCACACTTTTTTCTGAATAACTCAGTTATTTTTGAAATTAAAAAGTGAAAACCCATCTCAAAGGGAAGAAAAAGTATAGTTTTAACAGTTAAGTCAATTTCTTTGGAAAATGTTAAACATTCATGCCTATATACCTGAATAGATGCAAAGAAAACATCACTATGTAGCACCCTTGGTCTTTTTTTTTTTTTTAAATACTACATAACTTTAATTTGTTCTGGTATTTCACTGGTTTTAACTATCATGGTTGTCTAATCTTTTTTAAAGAAAATATAAGGGGCACCTGGGTGGCTCCATTGGTTAAGCGCCTGCCTTCAACTCAGGTCATGACCTCAGTATCCTGGGATCAAGCCTGCATGTGGCTCCCTGCTCATCTGGAAGGCTGCTTCTTTCTCTCCCTCTGACCCTCCCCCTCTCCTCATGCTCTCTCATTTTCGCTCTCTCAAATAAAATATTTTTAAAAAATAAAGTATAAGTAATACTATAGGATCCATCACATAATTTAAAATTTTAGTCATCTTCCTTTTTCGAACTTTTCCATTTCCACTTTTAGAATACTAAATTCTAACTTTTAAAATGATATGTAATACCTATTATTGTGATGAAAACTCTGTTTTGTTATATGGCATGGCAGCATTGCATTCCATGCTCACTTTTATTATTCATTTCATGATTTCAATTATATTCATTCAGTGTCCCCAAGAAATAAACTGATTTTAAGTTGATAATTATGACCTAGATTTATATATCTCACATTAAAAACAACAACCAATATCAGGCAGAGATTCTACTTCCCCCTCTAAATTTTACTTTGCCTGTTTACCATCTTTATTCCAATTTTATGTCCCTTTTTAATCAATTTGTTTAGTCTGTTTAAGCAAACATTACTCACTAGAATTTTATATTACACAGAAATGCAATTATTACAGAATGCTTTAGAGGTAACCTAATAACATCTGGTGTTGAACAAGTTTGAGTACAACTTGACAGCAATGACCTTATGCAGATATAAACTGAGTATCTGTTCCAGCCAGATAAGCATTCGGAGAGAAACATTAATCACATAAACTTTGAGTTTATTCTATTCTTTTTTGTAGTTATCTTTTAAAGTGCTTAGAACTCAAGTATTTACAATATATAGACATACCCGTTTCTCTATTTGATGAGTCTCTTCCTTACTCATATTCTCTATTTTGCTCATTTTTAACCTCTCCTCTCACACAGTAAAGGGTATGACCAGTCTAACACCACATTTGCACCATGTCAGAAAATTATATTTCAGGACGAATATTTCATTGTCAACTCTCAGAAATCTGCATGTTTCAATAAAAGTCAAGTCCTATCTTCAGAGCAATGTGGGAAAATCAAATTACTAACTTTTAAAACAGCAGACTTTAGAATAAATTTCTCTGCATGCATTTGTATTTCTAAGGAATAAGGGTAACAGTTCAGAGGGAGGATAGAGTACTCATAAATCAATAAGTGTATGTTTTACTGTCACCTACAGTAGCAAGATATTATCAGATATAAAATACTGTGCTTCAAGAGAGAACATTGGAAAATGGAGTGAATAGGGAAAACATAAGTGGAAGTACATTATGAATTGAATACTGGAAGAACGACAGATGAAAGAGGGGAAAAAAAGGTTATGCACAGTAAAAAGAATCTAAATCTGTAAAGGAGAAATACACCAAGGTTAATAGTTAAAGTGACAATAAAGGGTAGTTGGGAGTAGCTGGGGGAATGGCACAGAAAAAACAATTCAGTGCTAGTTTCTTGTATGAGAACAGAAAGCTTGGCAACCATTATATATTAAGAAGGATAGAGGAATGGTATAATTATTTCTGTGCAACGTTTATTAGGAGGTTAGTTTTGTAATATAGGTATGGAGTAAACAGGATTTTACCTAGCATGACAAAGGTAAGACTGAAGAGACATTGACATGTTGCAATAAGAAAAAAAAGTTAGTGGATATTAGTGATAGAAAGAATACACAACTTAAAGAAGAAGATTAAAACGGGAATCATAAGAATGGATGACTAACAAAATGTGGCAGGAATCACATAAATTCATAAATTGGAAGGTAAAGGTAAAAGGACCTCATTCAAAACTGTTTGATATATATATTTTAAAGATTTTATTTATTTATTCATGAGAGACAGAGAAAGAGAGAGATAAGCAGAGACAAAGGCAGAAGGAGAAGCAGGCCTCCACGCAGGGAGCCTGATGTGGGACTCGGTCCCGGGACTCCAGGATCATACCCCAGGCCCAAGGCAGCACTAAACTATTGAGCCACCCGGGCCACCCCCTGTTTGATATGTTAACAAGTGTTTGGCACTCTAGTATCCAGAACTGTTTGGCAAAAGCTGCTTCATTCATTCATTCATTCATTCATTCATTCATTCAGAAATTAAGTGGCGAGGCCCTTCTAGGTGCTAAATGGTGCTACACAGATCATGAGAAAGATCAGAGAAAACATGGGGGAAAATACCTCCTAAACTCTATCTCTAGTTTCCTGAGAAAATTCCACTTCACAAGGAGCTTACCTTCTTCTAGCAGGGGGAACTGACCTCAAACAACAACGGGGGGGGGGGGGGGGGAAATATATATAACGCCACATAAAGATGGTATTGAGAAGAAAAATGAGAGTAAGGGATAGTTAGGAAGGAGGAATATTATTTTAGACTAAGAGATCAGGAAAAAAAATCTGCAAAGCAATGCTATTCTAACAGATATCAGAAAAAGATATTATGCAAAAAAGAAAGTAATAAAATTATTTGATTTGTGACAGTATGATTTATATTGTTTTACATATCAAAATGCAAGTGTTAAGTTATTCCTAAGATGCTTTCGTATCATTATAAATTCCATAAATACTGCCTTACCGACTTTTTCCTTATGGGAATATATATTTTGGTTACTGGTGCTTAATATTCTTAGGTTGAAACTAGAAATAAATGTTTGTTAGTGATCTGGGAAAGTTTCTATGTTGCTGACATGAACTTCTTACTTGGTTAAACTATATACTTACACCTGATGTTAAACTTGCTATTAGGTAAAAAATAAACAAACAGAACAAAAAACTTAGTGCTTTCACTGATAACAGGTTTAAATAATCTTCAAAACTTATATGAGTGGTTTAAGTATGACAGTGTAGTAAAAACCAAAATCAATTATGAGAAATAGTAATCCCTCCCGCTTAAATGTGTCTTTCTCTGCCTTCATCTCTTTGTGTTACTCTCAACATCTTTCTCACATTTTTTTTTTTTGGAATAAGATAAATAAATAAATAAACAAACAAACAAACAAACAAACAAATAAATAAATAGGCTCTTGGAAAATGGACTATTTGACACAACCAGAATAATATAGTTTGATTTCTCATTTAGTGGACTCAGTTTTCCAAGTGTTACAAACAGATAATCTTATCCCCGAGGTTAACAATTTGATGTAAAAGGTGTATGTGACATAGGAGTCACTTTACCTTTCCCTAAAAGATCAGCTTATTCTCACTTCTATATTTTGGTGAATAGCATCATAATGTACCCAGTTTTGATCTTCTTACTGGATCTTGTGCCCAGTTTCTCTTCTTCCTTCACCCAACCCAAGCAGAATTTGTACATTGTTTTATAACTAAAATAATCCTAAGTAACACCAACTTCATTGACTTCCCACTGCCTAATAAATTTGTTGCAAATTTTAGACATGTAAGAAACACCTATCACAATCAGGTTCTAATCTCTCCTCGGTAATTATCCCAGAAGCTCCTTTCTGGGATACATTTCACATAAAATGGTTGGACTGCAATTTCCCAAAGTTCATGATGCTTTTCCTCTATTTTTATCTTAACAAAATGTAAAGTTACTGCCTTTTTTGTGTAAGTCACATTCGTCTGCATATTTCAAGATATAGCTTGTTTTTCAGTAAATCTACCATAATAACCCCAGAAAAGGCACTGCTCTCTCTGAAGTTTTAGAAAGCTTGGTACCATTTTATGGCATTCACCATGAAGGTGTTATAATGGTTGTAAAGTGCTTGGGATTCAGAATTTAAAAGCTTAGTCTCAAATTTGGAAATCTTATTAATTAGTTCTATGACTTTAGTTAAAATACTTAATAATTTGAAGCCTTGGTTTCTGAAACTGTCTTAAGGAACTGTTGCCAAATTTATCCATTTGAGAAATAATAATTGGAAATAGAGATTTTTGGCAAAATGTTTCAGTGATGTGGTTGTTTTTTAATGAGTTGCTTGGTGAATTTTCTTTTTATGAAATGCTCTTTGATAAACTGATTTCGGGCAAGTATGTTAGTTTTATAGGACTATAAAAACAAAATAACCACAGACTGGATGTTTTAAACCATAGAAATTTATTTTCTTAGAGTTCTGGAGGCTAAAAGTCCAATGTCAAAGTGTCAGCAGGTTTGGTTTCTTCTGAGGCCTCTCTCTTTGGCATACAGGTAGCTGCCTTCTCACTATGCCCTCACATGTTTTTTCTTTGCTTGGACATTCTTTTTTTTTTTTTTTTTTTTTTTTTGCTTGGACATTCTTGGTGTCTCTTTCCTGTATATCCAAATATCCTTTTACCAGGACACCACTAAAACTGGATTAAGATCCACCTTGAGGTTTTCATTTTAATTTAACCACCTCTTTTTTTTTTTTACATTTGTTTCTATTTAATTTTGATTTGTCAACATTTAGTATAACACCCAATGCTCACCCATCAAGTGCCCTCCTTAGCGCCCATCACCCAGTTACCCCATCTCCCCACCCACATCCGCTTCAGCAACCCTTTGTTTCCCAGAGTTAGGAGTCTCTCATGGTTTGTCTCCCTCTCTAATTTTTCCCAGTCAGTTCCCCTCCTTTCCCTTATAATACCTTTCACTATTTCTTACATTCCATGCATGAGTGAAACCATATGATTGTCCTTCTCCAATTGACTTACTTCACTTAGCATAATAATCTCCAGTTCAATCCTTGTCAAAGCAAATGGTGGGTATTTGTCCTTTCTGATGGCTGAGTAATATTCCATTGTGTATATAGACCACATCTTCTTTATCCATTCATCTGTCAAGAACACTGTGGCTCCTTTGACAGTTTATTAACCACCTCCTAAAGGCCTCATCTACAAATTAAATATATATATATATATATATATATATATATATATATTCCTCTATCCACAATAAATAAATATATAAATTAAATATATATATATATATATATATATATATATATATATATATTCCTCTATCCACAACTAAATGTGAGAGAGGAATGGAAATATTTCAGAAACATGGTATGTGATAGTATACAGAAGTGTTAATTTATGTACTTTCCTTCTCTACACTTCCTAGGAATCAGTTCCTAGGAAGTGTAGAGAATTCTCTCACAATGCCACAGGAAAAAAAATGATTGCATTACAGAAATGCAAAATGCAAAATGTGCAAATATGATAGATATAAAATGGTATCTCAAGGTTTTAATTAATACCTTTTATCACTAGAGGTTTAAGTATATCTTCTTATAGAAATTCATTCATCTGAGTCCTCTATTTTTCTATAAAGAATTTTCTGTAGTTATTTTGTTTAATTTGTACAAGTTCTAGTAATAGAACTAGATCTTTGTGTTTTTAAATATAAAAGATCCCCCTTTAAATATCATTATTGAAAAGATATTCTATTTTTTCTTCTATTAATTTCAACGCTATTATAAATTTTTAGATCTTTAACCACATGGACTTCACCTTTGTACACTGCATTGAATAGGTATCCAACTGTAATTTTATATATGTATATATATTAGATACATAATATATATGCCAGCTTTTCCATTAATGTCACAGGATCAATCTTTTATGTGGTATCACATTAATTTTTTATCATATTCCTATATGAAACTTTGGTTTATTTTCTAAGTTTTTTTATGGCCATGGTTTTGAACTATACCTAAATATTTGGTAAATTAAATTTTTCTCTATCAAACATAGTCATTGCTGTTATTTTAAAATTTCATTATGAATTTATGTATCTATTTTCAAAGTTAATTTTAAATCTATTTGTCAAATTCCTTAGAGAATACTAGTAGAAATTTATTGAATTCCACTGAGTTATGGTTTATGTGAAAATTCATATTGTTACATTATTTCTGTCAATATATATTATATATTTTTATTATTTTGTGGGTTATTTTAGAATGTCTAATGTGTGGTGCAAATTTGATGGTCTTGTTTTGGGTAATATTCACCCAGTTTATAGATCCATTAAATAAAATGGGATATGATTTTATATACTTTGTAAACATAAGATATAAATTTTTCTATTGATGCGTAAACAGATTAATGTAACTGGTAATTTCTGTCAAGATCCTAAAACACAAAATATCCTTTAATTAGAATAATATGTTTCACATTATATAGACCCATAAAGCAATCTGTTGATGGAATTAATGAGCAAAGGAAGGTAGCTTCAGGAGTTTAATAATTTATTAAATGGTTAATAACAGTTATTTTGTGAAGCCATCCCAAACAAATCCTAATTATCAGTGAAAAATCTGTTGTATAAAATATAAGCATTTTCTTTTGTACCGTGTAATTTTTGCTAAAATAATGTTTAGTTTCAGCAATCTATGTTAAAGCTGTATTTGGCAAAAAGGATTAGGGCATTTGTTTGCCTTTTGCTAGAATAATTTAATCATTGACTTTATTGTTTAAAACAAATTGATATAATGATTGTTTCACTGATTATCTCAGAGATAATCATTGATCAAAAAAAAATTACCAAAAAAAGTGTCTAGATGTTGCCTTGCAGATTTTTAAATAAATATAATCTAGACAGTTTAAAACAACTACTCTTTCTGTTATTGCATTAACTTGTACAGGCACAATGTTATTATTCATTATAATGAGCTAAATGAACTATGACTTCATAATAATACAATTTAATTGTAATATACCAGGAAGAGCAATCTAAAACATGTTGAACTCCCTTTGAGGACACTTCTCCCTATAGTAGACAACTTGGGATGACTGAACATGGGACTGATATGTTTTCATCTTCTGGAATGCAATTAGCTACTTGAGATGGCTGCAACTGTGTCTGTTTTTTATTAGCTATCAATTTATTTGATCATGTAGTTTGTCTTTTTGGGTCTTTTTTTTCTTCTTTTCTTTCCTTTCTTTCCTTTTTTTTTTCTCTTTTTTTGTGATGATATATTTGCTCTACCTTGTTTTCTTTATGCTTCACTCATGTTTAATATGGACAGTTCCATATGGACAGTAAAATGCAAACCATCCATTTACTCTTATACGATGCCTGACTTTCTTTGCACTTATTTGTCTCCATATCTAAGCTATAATTTGAAGGAAAGTTGTATACCTAAGTCATTTTCTATAACATATTTAAGAGGGTAAAGCTAGACTATTTTGATAGTCTTTATGAAGGGAACTTAGCTTTGCTTTCTTTGAGGTTTTATTGAATGTCTTATTCAAAGGTCTGCTCTTGGGTTAAGGATTGAACCACATTCTGATTGAGTGATTCACTTTTTTAAAAACAATTTTTAAAAATATTTTATTTATTTATTTCTGAGAGACCGGCGGCAGGCGGGGGGGTGGGACAGAGACACAGGCAGAGGGAGAAAGAGGCTCCATGCAGGGAGCCCAATGTGGGACTCGATCCTGCCTCTCCAGGATCACACCCTGGGCCAAAGGTCCCGCTAAACTGCTGAAGGAAATGTTTAAGTCAATCTACTTAGGGATTGGTCTGAGTTTAAATTTGTTGTTGCCATTGTTTACAGATATCTTTTGTTTTAGGGTGAGATTTGGTTTCTCAGAGCAAAGAGTGTTTGCTTCTGATTTTTGTATAGTGCCTCAAAAATAGTCTCTTTGATGGTTCTTGTTCTTCCCCTCTCCCTCTCCCAGCAGTTTTCCACTGTTACTTGTTATTCAAAACATGTTATCTTGGCAATCAGTGGTGGAGTGGAGGATCCTTTCTATTGCTTTGATTAATCCTCAATCTTAGGTATATACATGTCTCTGGGTCTTAGGAGTCTGGCCTTTTGGTTTTTTCCTCCCCCTTCCCCAACTATAATTTGGGGCCAGACATACTATCTTATAATTCCCCAGGAGTAAGTTTTATTTATTTTTTCTCTCCCTTTCCCTTTACTCAAACACAATAAATTTTTACAAATGCTTTAAGGAGAACAGGGATCTTGTCCTTTTGTCCAAAGTTTAAGGCTCTTGTTTGAAAGTAAAGATAAGATTGAGTAGAACTTGTGCCTTCTAGAAGATTTCTATTCCTCTTGCTTAGATCTGCATCACAATACTTATTTCTTAAGGTTCTTTTAAATCTTCCCTGTGAGTTCTCTCCAAGATGATATGGACTCCCACAGCTTATGAGACTCCTCAATATTTGATAATATCCTCCTAACTCATACTTGGTCTTGGACCATTTGTCAATTTTTCTAGTTGAACTTTTCTTACTGCTAGCTAGTTGAGTCTATCCAAAAAGAAGCACTTCTCACATCTTTCTGTCTTCCAGTACCATTACTCTACATTTTTGGTCAGTAGATTGCGCTGCAACTTCAGCAATCAAAAGGATTTTTAAAAAGTAATTTTTCACTGTGAGAGTGGGACAAGGTTCCTTTTGGATATCTTGATATCCCTAGCTGGCGCTGGAAATGTGTGGAATTTTGTAATAGTAGGAATTATTAGTTGTCATTCCTTATTGCTTATAATTCAGTTGATTAAAGCTGATTAATACTCATGGCTATTGACAGGATACAGGTTGATGTTATTTGCATTTTATGGTGGAAAATGAGTAAGATACTGAAAAGAAAAGTTCAAAATATGATCTTTATTAAATATCTGAAGACTCTAAAATTCAGGAAATAAAATATTTATTGCTTTTGCAACATTGGTACTTTTTCAAATGTAATGGATGTGTAAAAAATTAAATGCAAATTTGTAATAAAGATCTATTATGTTCTTTAAACATGCTGAATAATGGTGACACCCATCCAGCACACACACACACACACACACACACACACATATAAAGAAACACAATGTCCTACTGAGAATGGGTTCTTATAATTAAACAGTGAACAACTTTTTATATATTTTATATATAAAATATATATAACTTTATATATTTATATAGATTTTGACTACCATCTAGCTCATATACTGTCAAATATATAACTCAGGAACCCTGGGATACTGTTTTAATGGCTCTACGAAGCTTCCAGAATATGCAGCTGTGGCAGAGTAATGTTAAACTAATATCTTGTCTAGGAAAATGACTGTAAAGTGACAGTACAATGCATGTAGAGTTAGAAAAAGAAGGGATTATATATTCAGAAAGACTAGTTTTAGGATCTGCCAAAATAATTTTCTTCTCCCAGCAAGTAAGAGAATTGTATTTACATAACTTATATTTTAAAAGAAATTAAAAAAAAAATTAAAAAAAATTTAAAAAAAATAAAAAAAAATAAAAATAAATAAAAAAATAAAAGAAATTTAACATTTTATTTTTTTCTTATTTTTTAAGATTATTTATTTATTTATTTATTTATTTATGAGAGACACAGGAGAGAGAGAGGCAGAGACACAGGCAGAGGGAGAAGCAGGCTCCATGCATGGAGCACAACATAGGACTCCATCCTGGGACTCCAGGATGATGCCCTGGGCCGAAGGCAGGCACTAAATTGCGAGCCACCCAGCCGTTCCTCTTATTTGTTGTTGATCATAAAAGTTCTCTCCTGTCCAAGAATGTCACTCAAAAACACATACTCTGTATACAAATACTAATGCAACATCATTGATACTGTTTTTGGTTTCTTTCACATTAGGTATTCACTTTTCTCTGAGATATCAATTTTTTCAGTTTTTTTAAAACACAAAATTACTTTCACTTTATTGAAACTTATATTTTGAAAATGTGAAAATAGCATCAGAGATTAAAGGATGGTGGTTATATGAATATTTGCTACTCTAATAAGTTGGAAAAATATAATAAACTAGGTGACTTTGAAAATTCCTAGATTCAAAGAAAGTTGACATTAAAAAGAATAATTTAATATTTATTTTACATAAAATAAAAATTGTACCTTATCATTTCAATTATTGACCTCCTTTATTATAGTTTATCCTTCTATATATAATCTATATATTATTAAATCTACATCTAGATATGTATTTTATTTCTATTTTCTATTTCTAGGACTTCACTATCAAGTGCTCGAATATAAAAAAATATCTTTCCTGCTTTTAGACATTTGTAATTCTTTCTCGGTGTTGTTTTCTATTCATGATGATAACATACAATTATTTGCTCTTTGTGACTCAACTAGGGAATTTTGCTTATTGGTTTGTTGATATACCTACAACATTTTTAATTCTCTTTTTTTTTTTTAAATTTTATTTATTTATGATAGGCACACAGTGAGAGAGAGAGAGGCAGAGACATAGGCAGAGAGAGAAGCAGGCTCCATGCACCGGGAGCCTGACGTGGGATTCCATCCTGGGTCTCCAGGATCGCGCCCTGGGTCAAAGGCAGGCGCCAAACCGCTGCGCCACCCAGGGATCCCTAACATTTTTAATTCTCAAAAAGAAGTGCCTATGAAGTAAAAACAATGGCATAAATACAAACGGCATAGAAAAGCAAAAAATATGCTTTTGAGAAAACAAAAATTTCTGCTTTAATGTTGCCAACTAAATTATGTTTGGTTTAGCAAATTTGAAATATTTTTATACTCTGAGTACATATTAAAATGGCCGTAGATAGTTGTCTCCATTAAGTAAAAGAAAAAAAAAAGAAAAAAAAAAAAGAAAAGAATTGACGGGTGGGATATTCTAAGAGGAAATGAATAGTTTCTAAGAGGTTTTTTCTATATGCTGGGTATTTCTATTCTTATATGACTATCAAACTTTTTTTTTTTTAAATCTAAGTTCAGTGTCTAGGTTGTCTCAAAAAGACAATGCTGATATACTTTAGATATAGAATGTAAAAATATTGCTGAAGGCATCATCCTGACCTTTTTCTAAAGTATGTGCTGCAATTGTATCTCTAACATTACTGGCTTATATCATAAATGAAGATTTGTGAAGTAGATATAATTACATATAATTAAAATAAAACCTTGTTGAAAGAAATGATGATCTCAGTGCCATTATCCAATGCTTCAGAAAAGGTAAAATACTGATTATTTGGATAACTTTACATATTTCTTCATATTTATATATATTTAATATTCTTAAATATTTCTTAGTGTCCCATTTGTCTCATATTTTCTTTCTTCTTTTTTTTCTTTCTTCAAATTTCTAGTATAATTTCTCTAATGCTTTTTTTCTGTAATATCAATATGCTGTTTGGTGCTTCTGTTACAATCTCTCATTTAGCAGTCATGTTATCACAGAATGATATGTTTTAATCTCACTTTACCTCTTTTTCTTTCTGTTCTAGCTTCATAGATATTATGTTCTCATGATCTTCAGATCACCAAATAGTGATCTTCCTTCACTTAAGTTGTATCTTCATCATGTCTAGCTGAGAGTACTCTCATGTTCAATAATGTGGTCCTTATACTCAGGAAGAGAAGTCCCTGTTCTGGGCTTCAAATTTGGAAGTCTCCACTTTCATGCTCCAGGTATCTGGGAATCCAGCATTCCCTGATGAAACAGGGACTTGCCTGAGTGGACAGACACATCTATAGTGAGAGCAGGATAGAGTCAGGAGTGGGAAAAATCAGAAATATAGGCTGTCCCTAATGTCTGCTGTGGAAGTGCCCACAGTCCAAGAGTTTCAAATTATAATTTGGATTTATAGATCTTTATGGAATTACATTTTTTTCAAAGTAGGAGATAAAATATATTGACATTTTATTAGTTTGGTTTATGACTTTTAAATATTTAGGCTTATGGCTTATGAACTTCCATTCATATACTTGCTTTAAGTACTCCATGAAATTCAGACCTGTAGATATCCCGGATAATCTAGGCATCTGAAGAAAAAAGTTGACTATTCATCTGGATGTTCCTTGAAGGAGATGTACATACAGAAGCTGGAATTATTTTTTTAAGATTTTATTTATTTATTCATGAGAGACACACACATAGAGGCAGAGACACAGGCAGAGGGAGAAGCAGGCTCCATGCAGGAAACCTGATGTGGGACTTGATACCTGGACCCCAGGATCACGCCCTGGGCTGAAGGCAGGTGCTAAACCTCTGAGCCATCCAGGGATCCCTCTTATGCCTTAAGGCATAAGATTTCCAACCTCTCATAGGACACACTTCATTGTACTGGGACTTCCTAATGGATGGATCAGTAAGTATAAATGCACTCCTCAGGAGCAGTAAGCTAGTTCTTAGAAGAATGTAGAGAAGTTCTGCTGACCTGCATTCTTAAGTGACACTCTGAAAAATTTCTTCATGCTTGTGTTTTCTATAATTTTACTTTGGGATTCAAACTCCTTCAATAAGCATCTTCTCACATGTAAGAGGGACTATTTTAGATTTAAGTCTTCCCTATTTTTATTTTACTATACACTTGATCTTGCTATTCTTACCCCTAACCTGTGATGATAAGCAAAAGCTTAGCAGTTGTTGAAATAGGTCCCATTTTGAGAGAAAAAAAATGCACTTTGATTAAAATTTGGGATATGCAAGAAATGTCAAAGAAAAAGAGGACATGGTATCATGAACTCTTTTAAAATCGTGTTTAAAAAATTGTTCTTTGTAGCGTAAGACTAAGATAGACAAGGGATGTTTGCAACTAAGTGAGCTAAGTGAAGATCCTTGTTAACTGAAGAGTCTGGTTGGGGTAAAGGTGCTCAGTAAGATTAAATGTAGTGACTATACTTTTATTTATCCTAAGTTGCAGATTCCCATCTCATGCTTTCTCATTTTCAGTATTAAGAAGATAAGTACTCTGGAATGTCAAGTTGTTTCATCACAGCAACTCCTAAATTTCATAGAATATAACTGATGAGTTGGTTGTTAATAACTAAATTTGTGAGTATTATCTCTATATCTTCAAAGATACTTCATGGGGGGAGGGGTTGGGAGTGAGAACAGTTGAGATTTCTTGCATTTCAGTACCTGCTTAAGATAAGGTAAAATTAAAATTGTCTGTGACAGTTTTCTACACACACACACACACACACACACACACACCACATACATGTGTTCTTCTCCTTCCTGGAAGGAGTGACGGAATATAAATAACGAAAAAAGCTCCACAAAATTATAAATCAATAAATTACCATGCAACCAAAGTAATGCACATTTCAAGGATGAAGAATAATTAATCATCAAACTATGATATCATATCAGAGCACACATGAACTCAGGTTCACTCGTCCTATTAGCTATATATATATATATATATATATATATATATATATATATATAGTCCTAGTGAGCCAGGAATATACCAGAAAACTGGATTAAAAAATCTATAGTACATGGAGAAAGAACTCACTATAATTAAAGTATGGGGCACTGGGCTGGGTCTAAAAAGAATGACTTACCATTCTGGAATGAGTAATTTTGAGCAGAATATTGAACCTATAACTCAGATTATCCTCTCCTCCTATGAACAGTCGCCTTGCTCAAGTCTTGGTAGAAATACCTCTTTTCACATATGGTCTTATGAAGCACTGAAACACAGGGAGATGAAAAGAGAAGATGTTTCATGTATATTTGTATATATTATTTTTTATTTCTTTGACCATACAGCTATGGAATGCTGTTTAGGTTTGGGAAAGTCCATGTCGGTGAGTCTTGGTGGGAACAATAAACACTTTCACACCTAGAAGCTAAAAGAAACGCTGTGAATTCAGCTTCCTTTGCACCTAAGGCAGAGGCACATGACCTCAGTTCAGTTAATCAGACACATAACATCAGACTAACATGCTGACATGGGATGGAGATGGAAATATCTATCTCTTGTTCTCTCTCTGTAGCCCTAGTAGCTGCAAAGTTTGGCTGCTTTTATATAAGTGGAAGCAATGGAAACCTCTAGCATCTAGTTCTATTAAGCACCAGATGCAGTATTTTTTCAAAGATCAAGTTTTAATGCTGCTTTGGAATTTTTTTTGGAATCGTATCTTGAGCCTTCTTCTCCAAGCCTCTCAAAAAAATCTCTGAGTTGCCTCCATATCCTTTTAAGTTCCTTTTCTGCTTAATCATCCAGTTAGTCCTCCCTCAGTAATTCCAAATATGAATCCTAATTGCTACAAGACTATAAAACATAGGTGAAATTTAAGGATTGCTCTTTCTTCATCAAACAGGATGAAGTGTTGCCTGGTAGAGCACACTACAATTTACTTTGAATCAATAAAAGCTAGAGACAGCTAGTGGTGTTAATGTCCACATTGGTCCTAAAAGCAGCGGCCACAAACTATGATAATTTGGCACACCGATGCCTGCAGTTTCAGCTAGTACACTTTGGTACTAATGGCAGTTTCAGTGAGTGCCTTTTGATTTAAGGGGTTTTAGCTGAAATCTGGCATAAATTGATACCAAAAGTGACAGACAATACCAATGGCTTGGAAGGCAAAGGGAGATGATGTTGCCTTTGTTTGGTCAGTCACTAGTGTGAGGTACCTCCTGTGACTACCAAACACCCACAGCTAGGCAGAAAAGGAAACTGCTGAGTCAATGGTAATTAAGAGAAACTGCTCACAATACCGGTTAGACAGTTCCTGGTAAATCCCTGAAATATCTGGGGATGAGGGATAGTGGGGCTTCAGACAGAGTTCCAATGAATTCTTCAGTGGGGATGGAACTACAAAAATATTCTTTATTACTAAACCAATCTGAAATTTTCATTGATTATGAAATCTCTATGAGACAGAGAGATGAGAATATGTTTGGCTGGAAAATAAAAGTTTTTAAAGGTATTAGAGGTGTCTTGCAACAACAACAAAAAATAGCTTCTGACCAAAATTTTATAGTGCTAAAAGGACATTCATTTTCTTTATAATTATTTGTTAAACTTTTGTGTGCTTTGCACTGTGGTGCATATAAGCAAATACAGGAAGAAAGGTGTGCAGAAATGTGGTAAATGGCAAGAGATGGAAATGAAAAAGAGGAAGTGAATATTCTAAGAAACATTCAGAAAGGTAATCTTATAAAAGAGTACATGATGAAAATGAAAATGGCAAGAAAGAGTTTTAAAATCAAAGAAGAGAATATAAACCTTCAAAAGGCTTGATTAGTTTTGTTGTCAAAGGGATCTCTGAATGCTTAAAAATTCATGTTTGTGTGAACTATAGAATATATTAATCTATTGAGGATTTTGTATAAAGGTCTATTACAGATATTTTATTGACGTATTTTGTAAATTGACATTCATCAGACTTGCTTCTCATATGAATATTTTTCCTGTCTCTGCTTGCTGTGTATTGGTTCAAATAACTGGCATTTTGATGACAAGCGCAAGTGCTAGTACTTGACTGAGCTGTTCCTACAGCTGAATTTGTGTGGAAGCCTTTCCCATTTCAGATTCTAAATCAAATCAGAAATCAAAGTTCTGAATATAAAGGATCATGAATAGAACAGCTCTGTATAGATTTATCACAAACTAAATTAACCCATAGACTAGAATGGAATGCTAAGGACATCTTTCAATTAGAACCAATTGGCTGTTGAAATAAAATTTTGGCAGCCAAAGAATACGAAGCAGATTGCAGAAAATAAGCCCCATGAGGGCTTTATTTGACATAAACACAAGTTTCTCATGTCATTCTTAGTATGTAGCTATGGTAATTTCAATTACTTTTTAGCACTTTAACATGCTTGCCTGTATCCAAAAATTTTCTATTTAGAAATTGATATCTTCTTGAGACTTAGTTTCTTACAATTTATTTTAGTTTTCTGTAAATTTGAGACAATGTTTTATTTTATGAAACATGCCTGAGTATGTTCTAAAACAAAAGTTATCTCTATCTTTTCGTATCAGATAATTTTGAAAATTTAGAAGAATCTATCTTTTTAAAAATTTAACATACACAATGAATTTAGTTTTAGTATCTTTTTTCACATTTCAACTTATCAAAATTTCTCTCAAATTGTACCCATAGACTAGTGATGCATTATACTTGTAATTGCTGAGTTCTTGTGTACCCTTATAGGTATACTGGGGAGGAGTAATAAAAGAAAATACATTTATTAGTAAAGTAAAGGAAAGTCTCATTTTTAATGAGTTGAGTTCTTCAGTTGGAATAAAGAAATGTTTCAAATCATGCAAATTCTTTATAAGGCTAGGAAAGTTTTTATATAAAGGATCTAGAAAATAGGCATATTATGTATACTCCTACCTTTTCATGGAAAAAATAATTATTTCATCAAACAGTATGTCTCTTGTCTTTTTCTCTCTTGTTGTTTTTCCCCAATTGTTTTATTTTTGATTCTCAGATGAGAAAGGAAGAGGTATAAATATAAACATTCCAGGCATAGATTATCAAGGTATACATGGTGCAGCAAAACACTGAATGAACAGTGTTACATGGGAGTAACAAACAAATCTCTACTGCCATGTTTATTGGTACCTTACAGAAGTTACATGATTTCTAGAAAAAATTTAGGATTTTTAAAACCTTTTGTACAGATATTTTCCAAAATGTATTATAGCTTGAAATGCAAAATATTCAGGCCTGATTTTTTTTTCATTTTGTTAATATTATGCAATTCCAGATGAAACTGTAGGAGTTTAAAAAAAAAAGAAAAACAAAAGGAAACTGTAGGAGGTTTAATATATTATCTTGAAAAAATCAAAAGATCATTATGAACTGTACAGATATACATAATTTAAATTGATATAAAAGATATCTGAGCTGACAGTATTTTTTCTTAATTTTCTTAAAATGATTATATTAAACTAAAACCATTCAATAATCAAGATGATTAGTCTTTGGTTTATAAAACATAAGATGCTAATGTAGGGGATCCCTGGGTGGCTCAGCGGTTTGGCGTCGGCCTTTGGCCCAGGGCGCGTTCCTGGAGTCCCAGGATTGATCCCACGTCGGGCTCCCGGCATGGAGCCTCCTTCTCCCTCCTTCTGTGTCTCTGCCTCTCTCTTTCTTTCTCTAGATCTATCATGAATAAATAAATAAATAAATAAATCTTTTAAAAAAAAAGATACTAATGTAAAATCCAAACTAAAAAATACAAGAACAATTTAGAAATCAATGTACACTAGCTTTAACTATTTTACTTACATATATATCATTGGTATCATAAATAATGGTGTTTAAGTATAAATTAGGGCCACAAAAGACAATAGCTAAAATATGGCATGAATAATTTATATCCTCTCATCTACTTTTAATGAGAATATCTTTATCTGATACTGATATATTCATCAGAGTCTTGAAAGAGAATGCAAATTCAGAGAATAATCATTATCTTAGAATGAGAACTACAAATTGAACAAAAAAGACTAGTATTTTCTTTTTTAGTCTGCAAATCAATAGTTTCATACTTTAAATATATTTATTAATATATTAAGGCTAATTTATTTTTCAAATCAGATACCTGCCAGTTCCAATGACATCTAATGCTAATTTTAGTTAAATACTTCAAGAAAACTATTACTTTTTTTATCTTTCTGTTCATTCATTCATGCAGTGTTCATTCTCAAAGGAGTGTGGAGGACTTGCTATGCAGTTGTATAGGAACTCTCTTGGAATCTATGTTTATTTTTATGACTTGCAGATAACCAAGTGAGGTCTAGGAATAACAAAGGAAAAAAGTAAAAGAAGTCTGGGTCCTTAAGGTGTAGAGAGCCACATCTCAGTGTGGAATAACCAATCTCTAGACTTTGCTTCTCTGTAGGAGGAAAAAATAAATAAATTTTTATCTCATTTAAACTACCATTGCTTTGCAGATTAACCGTGGCAAATAACACGTTTTCTGATTTGCTTACTATTATAATAAAATAAAATAGGAAGAGTGTTGAATAGGTAAAAAAAAAAAACAGTAATCAAAGAGTCTATGGAGTAATGAAAGAATCACAGAATGTACAATTTAAGAGGAAAAACAAAGAAAATAAAGATCTGGACATTTTTGTTTCTTGACTCCATCTTCTAGGCAAGTGTAAGTAAAGTTTTGGAGTAAGGATGTTGTGAAACAGACTGAATGAAATATTAGAGCATGTGTTCTATTTATACAACAGAGAGGAACTCAGATCTGCTGATTTGCATGCTGGTAAGGGTAGGCTTAATTATCAGAAAAGAGTAAAGCTTTAATTAAAGGCTGGGAAAGAAGATATATTCTCCCAAAAATCAGTGATCTTGAGAGAAGACTCTGAGCAGCATATAAGAAACTTAGCTCCAGCTACAGATACTTCAATCAGTCTAGTAAGACCCTAAGCCAAGGACCCAGCTAAACATGCATGTCTTTTGGATAAAGCAGTGATAGATGTCTTTTAGGAGGGTTCTTTAATCATGTGGAAAGTTCTTGGCCATCATCAAATAAATATATATATATACACATATTGATAAATATACATAAATATATCATATATTATATCATAGAAATATATATCTCATATATATCTCATATATCTATATCAATAGAAAGTTCTTGGCCATCCATCCAAATATGTATATAATATGTGTATATATATATATATATGTGTGTGTGTGTGTGTGTATATATAGAGAGAGAGAGATTGAGATATATATATTGAGAAATATAATTAATCCTTGGTCTAAACTAGAATGACTTTTGCTTAAAAAAGGGGAAAATCCATAACATATATAACTTTAATTCCTCAAATTGGCATATTTCTGAAAATGAAGTCATATTAAAGGTCAAATTATGTAACAGTATTCTGAACAAATGTATCGCCTACTCTTTCTCTAAATTTGCAACTTATTTCAATAGGACTATAGAAATGAGCTATAGCACTGGCTCAATAGCTGCTTCAAACTGTAGACCAAATTTTATCAATTAATGTTCTCTAGTACAGGAGATCTGTACTAAGTGCTATAGGGGAAAAATAAAAGATTAAAAAAATATTTTCAAAACAAACTTTTAAAATCCCTTGCTTTTCTACCTTTTACTACCTGCTGGCAATCTTTTCTGAGCAGTACTTTCAAGTACTTGGTGCACCACCCTCTCTTGAGCTTTGGGAGCCTTCTCTTTGTGTCCTTCAGTGTCAGGTATAACTTGAGGTATCCTTTCAGCTAGAGGGACCAAACACATCATTCCTACCACCATGCTGTGGGGACAAGCAATCAATCCCTGTGGCAATACCTTTTGGCCAATCTTGATTAAAAATTTAATACATTTAATAAGGAAAGGCAAGAAAATAAGGCAAAGCAACATGTTTTTCTCTTTAAAATATGCTAATTTGTGTTAAATGAAAAAGACAATTTAACTTATCTGGCCTGGAGACTACAATAATGTGAAGACTTTGACCTTCCTTTATTTCATGCATGTAGTACACTGCCCAATTTTACCTCGAATTTATACGAACCCCAAGATACTGAATCATCACCTACATACTTTTTCCTCAATCCTCATTAATTCTCTGCTTGCAACAGATGTTCATCTCAATCAAATATATAAGTGACCACCAGTTTGCAGATAAGGAAATTAGAATATGAATAAATCATTTATAAAATATTTAGGAACCAACATCTCTGTCAATTTTCTTGAAGGTATATAGCAATTCAAAACACACAATTTGGTTATAATGAAAATGTTGCCAGCTTGATAAACAGTAACAATAAAGGCATTAATAATTTTGTTGTTTAGATTTGGTCTTTCTAAATCTAAATTAAATTTTAATAAGATGGGGTAACAATAATATTTTAACAATTTTTTAAACATTTAATTTGTTTATTCATGAGAGACACACAGAGAGAGAGAGAGAGAGAGAGGCAGAGACACAGGCAGAGGGAGAAACAGGCTCCATGCAGAGGCCCGACATGGGACTTGATCCCGGGACTCCAGATCACACCTTGGGCTGAAGGCTGAAACTCAACCGCTGAGCCACCCAAGAATCCCTATTTTAACATTTTTAAATCCATCATGATGATATAATATTTATTATTTTCATATACCTCAAATACAGAAACTGAACCTAAATATTACTAGGAAAATGTTAACAAAATAAAACTAGGAAAATGTTAACAAAATAAAACAGCTAACATCTCATAACATAAACATAACATCTCATAAAGCATCAACTGTCGTGACTTCATTAGCTTTCCTTACAACTTCCCTAGCAACTATGGTAAGGTCTACAAAAATAGCTAGTCATGTAGATGCTTAACAATAATCCTTAAACTTGCTGAATACATTCAAACCTTTGGCTTTCACTTTAGGCCTTTATTTATTTTTAAAATGTATTGTTTTAAGTAAGTCTCTCAATCTATTGTACTGACAAATTCATATCATTTAGAGCAACAGCATTCAGTTATTCAAATACTACTTATGGGGCTTCTCTTAAGCAAGCTTTCTAAATCAAAAGAGGAGCAAAGGCACTTTGGCTTAAATTTGTTTGCAACCTAAACCACATTTATTGGTTAGACTGATATGACATGTATTAATCTGTTGTTATTAAGCTAGTTTTATGAAGGGTTTGCCACTCAGTTTTGTGAGAATGGACGGTGACAAATGTTATGGTTGCTGTCTTTTCTAAGGCTTATACCTCTGGAAATGTAAAATGAGTGGAGTATCAGTTCCTTTCCTTGTCTGAAAGCAACATAGAAAAATAATTTAGCTACATTTGTGTAAGTCCAATCCAACACACACACACACACACACACACACACACCACCACCACCACTATCACCACCACCACCATCACTATGTGCAATGACTCAGCTTCACAGGAATGAAGACAGATGCCTGTTTCAATGAAGAGAGACAGAGATGGAGAATTTCTCATCACCTGTAGCATTTCTTTTTTATGAACTTTAACAATTTCATACTGAGAACATAGCAATGTTGCTCTTACTATTTGCCATTTATAGTCAAAGGTAAAATTTTTTAAAATGTGATTTGGAAATAATATTTGCTGACATTTCTAAGTAATAAACAAAATATTTCCTTTCCTATTATAAGCCTTTGAAAAATATTACAAACATCAGGGGACTCATTTATAGATTTGACAGCAAAATTCCTGGCTAACCTTGGTGTCTTTGAAAAGGAGCTAAATTGCTTCAAGGCTACATATGGAAATGGCTAACAATACTTTCTGTTACATCAAACAATAAAGAAAGCTTCTAATAAGCTTTGCAGTGTATTTATTTCTTTACAGATGTGATCTGGAGACATTTCATGCAGAAGGAAAGTAAATGGGGATGAGGGCTTTGCACTGATTGTTGCCAGCAGCTGGAATGATCCTAGTTTGGAACACTTTCCTTTCTCTGTGTCCACTTTCTTTAGTCCTTCATGTCAACCAAGTCTATGCCTCTGTGGTCATTACCCTCATATCTTTTGAAGCAAAGGAAAGAGAAGACAGACTATTGTGTCTTTTCCTTAACTAGTAAAAACGTCTTTTCTTTTCCTAGGAGGGAAATGAGCTTGGCTAATTCATTTAAGGATAAATATTTTAATTGACAGTAACTGTATTCATCACACTTATGAAATAGATAATAGTTGTTATTGAACAGAACTCTGTGAATTAAAATATGTAAAATATTTTGGTGACTCATTATATAGTATCATCCATAAAATTCTATTCATAATGTAAGAAAATTTAATGAATGTAGCTATTCATCTTAATAAATTATGAAGTGAATTATAAAGAATGTTGTAAGAAGGCTTGACTGGAAGATCATGATAAGCTATTATGCATACATTTAGTAAGTGAATGTAAACTATTACTAAATACCTCAAATAGCAAGTAATTTAGTATATTTAATTTATTTTAAGGGGAAAACAGTCTCGACAGGTTTAAGAAAAAATATTTATACTTCAACCAAACATTAATATTGCATTTGAGCTAAGGAGTAGGAACACACAAGAAGACTTTAACCTATCTCTCTTTGTCAAAGCACATAGCTATCAAAGTCAGACCATTCTCTTTTATGTCCTTTACTATCTTGAAGAGAAAAGGTCATGTCCATTCTCTCAAAAGCATTTCTCATAGAGCTACCATTGTATAATTTTCAAAGATTATATCTTATATAGTCATGAACTCTTATAACTGAAAGACCTTAAATATTTAATAAAATTTTCTAATTTTAGAGATGAGTACTTGAGTCAAAAAGATGTATCCACAGACATGTGAATCATTACTGCGAAGTGAAGACTAGGAAACTTAACTTCTTGTGCTCAGTCCTACGGTCTTTTCACAACACTCTACTTCTACTCCGGAATAATTTTTCAAGACAAAGGTAATAATTTATGTTAATCTGGTTTAATAAACTATGCTGCAGTCTAAAACAACCATCAAAGACAAATCCAGTGATTTAATACAGTAAATTTATCCTCATGCAACAATCATGATGTGTTTGGGTAACCCACTTGGTTGGCTGCTCTCCGACTGTTCTCAAGCCTCCTTTGGTGTAATGGGCTCTACAATCTCAATGTGAGTGTCTATAACCATAGCAGGGAGAGAAGGAACATTGAGAGCTTACACCTACCGTGCTATGCTTTGGTGTAGATTCTTATGCATCACTTCTGATTATAATCCTATAAGATAGAATTAATCTTCTGACCCCATCTAACTACAAGGGTACTGGAAAAATTGTCATTCCTGTACCCAGGAAGGAGAAGAAAAGTAAGTCCTGGTGAAATATTGGTAATGTCTTACTGATAATGTTTTTCTCACATCCAATCTTTATTTTATGAGCCATCATGTCTGTTAGAGGTTGGATAACTTCTGCCAATTGTAAGGTGTATAATTTATGCTTCATACAGCTTTTTCTACTACATATTAACTTATTTGGACCACTGGTTTTATATTAATTTTTTTGTAGCTTTAGCACCATATAGTGCTTTGTATATGATAAGTATCCACTAATGCTTTTTTAAATGAATAAATAAAAATGTAAACGAATGGGTAGCTGGTTACTCTTCACTACTTTCTTATGAGTAATTGTATCACATTATTACTACTCTGGCAAGGTATATTCATATCCTACTTTTGCTTCAAATCCAACCTTCTCAGTACAGTCATATCTTAAATGGTCAATAGGAGTGTCACCTCCATCCAGTGGAATTTTAGAGCTCTATCAGAAGTACTCATTTATTACTTTCATGTATCACATTACACTGTGAGGCACTGGAAAAACAGAAATAAATAAACAGCACAGTGGTCAAGATCAAAGGATTGGAGTTAGCAGCTGGGTTCAAATCCCAGCTGCTGTCAAAATTTTTGACCTTGGCAAATGATTTAAACTCCTAGAGAGTTTATAGCCTTAGCTACATTATTTATAGCATGAGAATGAAAATAATGTAACTATTTAATAGATTTTAAAGCATTACATGTGATACTCTGTAAAACAGAGTAGAAAAAGGCTTGAACCAGATGATCAATAAGTTCTATTATACTTGGATATTAGATATTATATATTTGACATATAAATTTCCTCTCCAAAGCTATATAGTACACCCCTAAGGTCAGGGACTATGTTGAATCTTTGTTACAAGGAAATTCAAGTACCAAGGTCAAAGGCTTCCCTTTAGAAATCTTCAAAAAATATTAAATAAAAATGATATTTCTAGAATATGGAAATCTTCCCAGGAAAACTAGGCATATCTGGAATTCTGTAATTGAGCTAATTAGTTATGAGGATAGCAAAAAAGATATTTAAGAGGACTAAGTTTCCCCAAAAAAAGAATGCAAGTGATTTCTTTTAACTTCTTTGTACAGTCTCAGACTAATAGTGAATTAGAATTTTTCATGTATTATTTTATGTGATAAATTACTTTTATATTCTACCTTTATAATATGTATTTATGCAGAAAATCCACTATACAAACAATGCATAGAAATACAGTAGATAAAAATAATATGGGAGAATTTCTAACACTTCTGAAATTTAGGCACATATATTTCTTACATAATTTTAGTTCAGACTTGAGTGAGTTAAATTCTTTAAAAGGAAAATAACCTTTACACTCTAACCAGGAAGTAGGATAATTGCATCATTTTATCCTCACCTGGAGACATAACTATTATTACTCAACACAAATATTTATGAAATAAATTAGCAACAGAAGTATTAAGTAACTCACCATGAAGACCCAGCTAGCAAGTGGCTGAGCTAGAAATTAATCACATATCTATATTTATATGTTTATTTTCTGTTAGGCTGTCAGGTACAAATAATTAAGTTAATCATATTTTTCACCTCATGCACAATAGTCCTTGGTCTATATAAAACTTTTTATTTATTTTACATAAGTATAAATTTATATATAATCAATTTGTATGGATCGTAATATAAGAACACAGTAACCCAATAAAAACAGACTCTAAGGTAACAAAAATCTCTTTGTGTAGTCTAACCCCATCTTGTACCCTCATCTTTTTGCCCTTGAAGCAACCAACACCCTGAACCTAATGTCTTAACCTGTTTTTATATCAATTTATCTCCTAAAAAGTATATAATTGTTCTTTTAATTTATAAAATGTGTATAATGTTGCATGTAATCTTTCAGATTTAAGCTTTCACTTATTGCACATTTAGCCATATCATAGCCTATTACTGGACATACATTCATTTTGAGTACTGATTATATTCTATATGTTGAATATAGCCCCTAACTTTAAATTTCCAGAAGTACACTTCTTTTTTTTTAAGATTTTATTTATTTATTCATGAGAAACAGAGAGAGAGAGAGAGAGAGAGAGAGAGAGAGAGGCAGAGACACAGGCAGAGGGAGAAGCAGGCTCCATGCAGGGAGCCCGACACGGGACTTGATCCCAGGTCCCCAGGATCACACCCTGGGCTGAAGGCAGGTGCTAAACCACTGAGCCACCCAGGCTGCCCCAGCAGTACATTTCTTTAAAGGTTTATTTATTTATTTTTGAGAAAGAGAAAGTATGTATGTACAAAACAGGTGGAGGGACAGAGGGAGAGAATCTCAAGCAGACTCTCAGCTGAGTACTGAGCCTGTGGCAGGGCTGGATCTCAAGATCCTGAGATTATGACCTGAGCTAAAATCAAGAGTCTGATGCTCAACTGACTGAGTCACCCAGATGTCCCAAAAAAGTACATTTCTTTAAAGATCCGTAGCATGTTACCTAGAAATGAAAAATTCAAAATAAGCTAATAAGGGTGAAATGTTTTAAATATTTTAAAAAGACAAACAATGTAAAAGAAAAAAAAAAACAGTGTTACCATGTATTAACTGTTATTCATTTGGAATTAATTATGTTTTTGTTTAAATACGTTTATGACCTGATTACTTCTGCAGATGAGTCCATTTATCTATGTGTAAATTGTAGGATGATCCAAGCACAGAAATGAATCAGCATAATTAAGGAGCTTTATCTGTGGTAAACTATATTAAAACATTTCATTATATTTTATCATTAGGTATAATGCTGTCTGTGAAAAGTATTGCAGACAGAATTTCAGAAGATTAGAAATTACATCCTATGAGTAAAAGGCAGCTACAAACAGTTTGACTCAGGGGTAGCCTCCTCTGTAAGGTCACTGTTGGAGCAGGTAATAGTGTAGTCTTGAGTTTATTGGTAGGCTAGATTGCATGTTGCTAGGAAAATCTCTGAGAGCCGAAAATTCCCATGCTAATTTCCTATTTTGTAAAATGGAATAATAGTACCTTTATTGTATGAGTACAAGTACTTTTACAATTTAACTTTTAAGGAACATTTTTAGAAAAGGAAATAACCAATTGTATCAGATTGATTCTCAGTGATCAGAATCCTTCAATAAAGAATGAATTCCAAAGAGTATCACATCCTTAGGGGATGACTAAAAGCACTCAGGATACTGCTTACAAATGGCCAGGATTCCGTAGAAGCCACTCATTTATTAGCAAGAAAAGTCTCTTTGGAAGTTAACTGTGAATCTCCTATAGCTACCTCCTGCTTGGAACATGGAGAATCAATTAAGAACTGTATGACTTGTCCTTTCCTCTACCAATCCTCTCCCAAAATCCAACCCTTCCCACTAGTAGCAGGCATAGATCATTCACAATATGCCTAAAAGAGAAAAACTCTGACAAACTGCATTTTGTAATTCATCTTGAAAAGGCATTTTTTTTTAGGGCATTCATTATGCATTTAAAGAAAAGAGAGCACATGTAACGCAAGGTAAGGTATCACTATGTTAGCTAGTGACACATTGATTGGTAGGATCATTGAGGTGCAGCAGGACGAGGCCAGGTTTGCCTGCCTAAAACTATCATGAGCTGAATTAAAATGGAGGTCCCCAGAGGGCAAAATAAAGTATGACAATAAAACTATTGGGTTTTATGTTCTTTTAAATTAACAGGAGGATTAAATGAAGCAAATTTAAAATGGCTTTAACAGAGTTTCAATACCATAAAGGCAAGAAGTTAAGACTCTGACCATGTTTTACTCTCCACCTGCTGTTAATGTGTGGCAGTACAAATTCCCCTTCAGAGAGTAACTGTAAATCTCTACTTAATAGGCCTCAGGATTTACTAAAAACAACTCTGAAAGGAAACTTCCTTAAGTTAGAATGTTTTCTTAGAATTCATCCAACTTTCTGTTTTACAGAAAAACTGGGACTGTAGGCTGACCTTTCACTCTTATTTTGACAAATGTGTAAATTAATTTACTTGCAGTTGCATTCTTGGACATTATTCAGGCCCTTAAATCTCTAAATTTTCCTGCTTTCTTGCCCTCTACTCACCTCTGCAGTCCTGAATTTATTCACCTTCTCTTTAGGGTATGAAACTGCCCTATAATGAAGGGCAATCTCTTTATAGCATGTTTACATATGTGTACCTAGAATATCCAAGACACTACAGTAACAACAAGAGACTCCCCCCTTTATAAAGCTGCAATGTGCCTAAGTGTTTCTTCCACAATCATGTGGCCCTCCAAGGGAGTATAGCCCCATAGCATGCATCAGGCTTGAGCACTTCAACAATGGTAAATGCACTCTTTATATCCTACTACATCCACCCTTCCATATAGGCCATTAATTGAGAAGCTTTTATGGTGTCCTCACATTATATAATATTGTCCAACTCAACCAGAAATTTGAAACTTGACATTGGCTTTCATCACCAGAATAAATAAACAAACAAACCTGGATCTGTAATCCAAACAAAGCTTGATGAAATAAAGTCCTAAAATACAAAAATGTATATATTCTTTTCATGTTTTTTTTTTGAAGGTTTAGCTGAAGTAATGCATGTAAACTTCTTAGATGCATGCCTGGCAACTTGTACCTGCCCACTGAATTATTTTATATTAAAAAATATTATGACTTTTTAGATTAAATAGGAAACGTGAGTTGAGGGTCAAAAAAGTCTATGTGATTATGTACTGTGCTATTTTTCTCTCACACAATTGTTTCTATTTATGAATGACATAAAGTCCACATCTCCATTACGGAAAAAAAACAACAACCAACTTTATACATAAATTAAAATCAGTACTTCAAAATATAGAAATGAAATGACCACAACAACATCCTTAGGGCCATGATCCTAAATTTCAATTCAATAACATTAAATTAAAATTATATTTGGTATACAAGGAAAGCATCTAAAGATTACACTTAAATCAAATTAAGAGCACTTAGGCACAATTATCACTAGCGTACAATTTGAGTCACTTGAGATAAAGCATTAGCAACTGGCTTAACCACTGGCAAAATAGCATCTGAGTTCTAAAAATCAAAATTTAGATGAATACTTTTGTACTTTCCACTTAAACACATGCAGAATAAATTATGTTCTTATATCCATAGTGTAGACAAGAAATGAATATACATGTGTAGAGATTTTTCTAAGATTTTATTTATTTATTCATGACAGACACATAGAGAGGCAGAGACACAGACAGAGGGAGAAGCAGGCTCCTTGCAGGGAGCCGGACATGGGACTCTATCCCGGGTCTCCAGGATCACACTCTGGGCTGAAGGTGGCGCTAAACCCCTGGGCCAATGGGGCTGCCCCATGTGTAGACATTTTATCTGGAAGCTTGGAACCAATTTAAGAGCTTAACAACATCAATTGTTCATCTGTCTACTATGGGAACTATAATGCTAATTAATATTTGGAAATAAAATTATTTTTCTTTTTAAAAATGCCATTCCTTTTGAATATAATAATCATATACTTTTTATAAAAGTTAATATTATACCTAAAAAGGTGAGTTTTATAAAGCTTTGTTTCAGGCAGGAAACAACAAATGTTGGAGAGGATGCAGAGAAAAGGGAACCCTCTTACACTGTTGGTGGGAATGTGAACTGGTGCAGCCACTCTGGAAAACTGTGTGGAGGTTCCTCAAACAGTTAAAAATAGACCTGCCCTACGACCCAGCAATTGCACTGTTGGGGATTTACCCCAAAGATACAGATGCAATGAAACGCCAGGACACCTGCACCCCGATGTTTATAGCAGCAATGGCCACGATAGCCAAACTGTGGAAGGAGCCTCGGTGTCCATCGAAAGATGAATGGATAAAGATGATGTGGTTTATGTATACAATGGAATATTACTCAGCTATTAGAAATGACAAATACCCACCATTTGCTTCAACGTGGATGGAACTGGAGGGTATTATGCTGAGTGAAGTAAGTCAGTCGGAGAAGGACAAACATTATATGTTCTCATTCATTTGGGAAATATAAATAATAGTGAAAGGGAATATAAGGGAAGGGAGAAGAAATGTGTGGGAAATATCAGAAAGGGAGACAGAACGTAAAGACTGCTAACTCTGGGAAACGAACTAGGGGTGGTAGAAGGGGAGGAGGGCGGGGGGTGGGAGTGAATGGGTGACAGGCACTGGGGGTTATTCTGTATGTTAGTAAATTGAACACCAATAAAAAATAAATTAAAAAAATAAAATAAAGCTTTGTTTCTTGGAAGATCAAATGATATAGCTTCATAGGCAAAGACAATTCATGTAAAATTCAATCAAACCTTTGACTAGTGCTGAAACCTGCATCAGAGTTAATCATCTCATCCTTACTTGAACATTTCTAGCGGTGAAAAAAACACTCTGCTTTTTTAGGTGGCATATTCTTACTGTCAATCTCTCTTAGAAAAAGAAAATTCTTTCTTGAGATAAAACATTAAGGTTTTATTTATTTATTTACTCATGAGAGACACAGAGAAAGAGGCAGAGACACAGGCAGAGGGAGAAGCAGGCTCCCTGTGGGGAGCTGGATACAGGACTCCATTCCAGGATCCCAGAATCAAGACCTGAGCCAAAGGCAGACGCTCAACCACTGAGCCACCCAGGTGCCCAAGAACATTTAAGTTTAGTCAT
Source organism: Canis lupus dingo (assembly GCF_003254725.2). NCBI lineage: Eukaryota > Metazoa > Chordata > Mammalia > Carnivora > Canidae > Canis > Canis lupus. The sequence continues at coordinate 22,770,863 of NC_064245.1, read as the reverse complement.
TTCATGTATTTATCTCACTTATCTGGTCTATCTAAAGAACATAGATTTACTTCTCTAGCATCTGAAGACATTGGAGTATCTAACCTTAGCTAAATTCTCTTTACTTTCAGATATTTCCAGAGTCCTCAATCTCCAGGTCAATCCAACATTAATTATGTTCTTTTAACTGAAGCTCTTATTCCAACTATGAACTTATCAACGGAGAGAAAACCAGGACTATTATCTTCCCTGATCTGGAAATTTTTCCTTGTCTGAAAATTTTATTAGTTTGAAATTTTATTAGTCAGGTCTTATTTGAAATTATAGTAATTATTGGCATACATTACACTTGTAGTCCGCCAAAATTTAGGATTTTTTTCATATTAGGTATGTACACAGAAGACCATGGTAGGACTATGTAATAGATTTTTCATCTAAATGTGGTATTTTATATTTCACTTTTCTTCTTTTTAATCAATGTTTTCATGATTTCAAATCATTCAAGTCATAATAGAAAATTAATTTTTTAACTCTCAATTATTCTTTTATTTTTTAGTACTGTGCCAGCCAAAATTATAAGGACAGCTGATGTATTTAAGGTTTTTGGAAGATACAGGGTATTTTATAAACTTTTGCAAAGCTACCAATTTTTAACTATTTAGTACATTATCATTATAAGCATTTGTACTTGCCATTCTGTGTAAATGTGCAAGTATTTCTGTAGGGTGTATCACTAAGTCATATGTAATGCAAAACTCCACCTTTCCTAGATAATCTCAAACTTTATCAAATATTAGACTAACAGTTTTGTGTAAAGCATTGTATTGGTTTCTATCTTTGTCAACATTAGGTGTTGTCAGACTTTAAATCTTTGCCAATCTGGTGGATATGTGATATGTATACTGTATTTCATTAATTTTTTTATAGTGTTGAGTCCTTTTCATAGATTAATTGGCCATTCGGAAATCATAGAGTGAAAGGACACTAGCATGCTAGTGCCAGGCAAAGTGGCTTCCAGTAATGAGAAATTATTTAATAACTACTGCTTGTAAAATATTTCCTTTCAAGGAGGCGGTATGTAATTTTTTATTCATTTTTCAATTTGAATATACATCTTTTTCCTTTTTAAAATTTTGGTCACCTATCTATCTAATGATCTATCAATCTAGAACATTAGTCCTTTCTGATTATATGTGTGTTATATATGCTGGATATCTATGCCTTATTTTTGCTGTTTTTTAATAAGGGGAAGTTTATAATTTTACTATGGACAAATTTAACAATTTATCCTTTATAGTCATTAGTTGCTTCTGGAAACCATCTTTCTCCCATTTTCAGGTATTGGCATAGTATTTGCCTAACTCCAATATGCTTGTTCTTTACATTCTTCATGATTTCCAAAGTCCATCTTTTATGGGTTTCATATATCACATTTTTCAGTTTCATTGATATTTGCATTCAAAATTTGGAGCAATGGGATTTTCGAGAACATTAAATTTACAGTTTTTCCAAGTATCACTCACAGTTTACATGCATTGGAAGCATTTAGGGAGATTGTAAAATACGCATTCTCAGATTCTCCTACCCACTTAACTAAGTCCATTAAAATTTCCAGGTTCCCAGATTCATTCACATACACACACACACACACACACACACACACCTTTTTTTGTCCTTTTGGTTACTAAAGTTTGAGAAGTAATGGGTAACTCAAACAACTTATTTTAGATATACAAGAAGTAGGATCCAAAAAAGTGACTTACTCAACACCATTCATTTATTAGTGCCAGGAACTAAACTAAAACTCCTATGTATGTAAAAAGATATTCTCATAGTGTTAAAGTAGACAGTAATGATCATGGATGGAAGAGAAAGACATCTATTAGGTATCAAAGGGGAGTGAGGCAAACTGGTGCAGTTGGGAAATCTCTGGGGCCAAGGGCTAACAACCAATGTCATTCTGTGTCCTCCCCTGATCTTTCCATCATTATAATATCATTTACATTATGGTTTGGCAAGATGTCTACCCCTAAAGTCATCATAACTGTTCCCATTAATCCAAATAATAAAAGGAAAGGGGTGGCACCTGGATTCCTAGAAAGGGCATGCCCTAATGAATACTCCTCCCCTAATCACTCAAAAAATAAAAACTTGTAGACACAAGAAATTTGGGGCTGTTTCTCCCTCCAGCCTGCCTGCTCTTCCTCTAAGAGTGTACTTTGGCTTAAATAAACTTTTCTGCTTGTACCACTCATCCTCTCTGTCTCGTCTTCCATGAATTCTTTCTTCTGAGGAGACCAAGAGCCACCTGCAATTTTCTTTAGATGGGCCAGGTCAAGTCCTCAGGGCCCCAGATCTCCCCAGTCTATCAGGCAACCATAGGTGACTGTTTCTTTTTCTACTTTCTCCTACTTCACCATTTCACTTAACCATACAGACTGAACCTTTGTTTCTAGTTATTAAATTTAATGGAGCTCTCAAAAAACAAAACAAAAACAAAACTCTGTACTCTTTATCACACTAAGAGATATATAGCTGCCCACAGTGCTACCCAGCCGGGCTACGTTTCTTAGCCTCCCTTGCAGTCATATATGACTGTGTCTTTATGAGTGGAATGTAACCATTAATAACAAATTTAACATCAACAAATTTCACGCCTGGTACTTAATACTTTTGGCATCTCTCTGTATGATCTTCAACTCCTTTATTCCTGTTGGGATCAGCAGAAAAATCCTAGCGTACTGGGTTTACAAATAACAACAAGCAGGGATGTACTGCTAACTTTTCTGATCTCTTTCAAACATAAATATAAGATAATTGAATTTACATGGTTTTAAAATTATCATGTATTTGAGTCTCACTGTAATAGCAATATAGCATAACTACTGTTTGAATGTTTATAATAAAATAGGCAATTTTACTTCATTATCAAGAGGATCTATCCATATAATCAACATATATGTTTACTCTAACTTTAGATAAGACAAAACCAAGTAATTTTCCAGAAAAAAAATAACAAAAGAAAGTATATTGGATCTCAAGTTAATTGACTAGAAAACAAATGCTTGGATAATTCATATACATATCCAAATTTAACTTAAAATGGTGCTACTATTGACTTATATCTTTCAGAGAATTATTCACAGTGAAAAAGAGAAAACACTTCTTTGGAACTGTGTATTTTTTTTCCCCTCCAACTTTTAAGTGGTATTTGAACTGATGGGAAATTTAAAACTATGCTACAGAGTCTATCAAATAAGAAGTTGATGACTAGAAAATGTGGTTGTTAAATGTCACATTACTGTCTTCTGACAATCTTCTGTCTTTTGGAGCACGTTTTATAGCTTTGCTTCACTTGTAAAATAATTTAATAGAATGATTATAAGTGTGTTAATCTTAACATAAATGACTGTAGGTTACTTTACAAAAAGTTGAAGAGAGCTTCAAGAACTTTGGTGGCAAAATACAATGAAAAGTTATAAAACACTGGTAAAATATGTTACTCTAAAAAGTTTGACACTAAATATTTCATTGAAATTTTGCTGATATTCCTTTATGAATTCATATTAAATGAGGAGGCTCTTTTATGTAGGAAAATAACCTACAGCTGTCTTCACACCCTTCCATGAAGCTGTCATTGAAAGGTTAGTGATATCTTTCTATTTTACTTCAATGCGTGACCAGTGGAACTACTGAGCTTTCAGTAACATTAAATTAAAAGCCTCATAAAGGTTTTACTCATTAGAATGCTGGTATTTCTTAGCTAATATATAAGGACATGCAGGGAGGTACATATGTATTAGGAGTTAACATAAACTAAAAAGCCTGCTTCAAGTAACTAATGTGTCCTAAAGCTACAGGATGTTGTTAGTGTTCTAAAATCTTCAATATTTTTGAACATCTAAAGTTAGAAATAGTGCATAACATCTAAAAATAAATTATTTGGAAGTCTCTGTCTTCTGGAAAAAATACAGGTACATTCGAAAAAAAGTCAATAGCTTAAAGTGGTCTATTTTATTTTTATTTTTTTAAGATTTTATTTATTTATTTATTCATGAGAGACACAGGGAGAGAGGCAAAGTCAGAGGCAGAGGGAGAAGCAGGCTCCATGCAGGGAGCCTGATGCGGGACTCGATCCTGGGACTCCGGGATCATGACCTGAGCCAAAGGCAGATACTCAACCGCTGAGTCACTCAGGGGTCCCAACTGGTCTATTTTAAATAAAGAAATTATATTATTTATGGCTACTATATTCAGATTTTAAAGGCTATTTTTATGAATTTTATTTAATATTTTCAATTATGTCTTAACATTTTACAAGTTTTTAAAAAAGCTTTTAATTAAAATTATAGCTGTACTCAATTATATTTTAAAACATGCCATTATTACTATTATGATCCCACAGATTCAACAATTATCAGCTCATAGCCAAGCTTGCTTCACCTATAAACATAGCTTTCCCCTCATCTGTACTACCCATACACAGTGGATTTTTTTGAAGCAAGCTCCATGCATGATATCAGATTATTCATTTGTATGTCAATATAAGTAAATGTCTAAAGCATAAGAAATCATTTATCAATGTATACCATAGGACAATTATCATTGTATCACGCATACAAAATTGAAAATTTCTTAACTTTCAATGAAACAATTCTTATTTGAATCAGAGTCAAAATAAGAAATAAACACTGAATCAAAGCCTTATTACTTATTTTATATTTGACTCTACATCCCCGAGAAACTGTCTTGAAAACTCTAAGGATTCCATTAAGACTTGGGCTGATTTGAAGTACTTTTCGAAATAAATTTTGTTATTATAGTATAAAATTAATTCAGGAAAACATACAAGACAGAAGAGAATAGATTGGTTACTTTTTACAAATTAAACACATCTATGAGCACATCTATTCTGATCAAGAAAGACATTCTCTCATCCCTAGAAGATGCCTCAGAGCATCTTAGTGACAGCTCTTCTCCTCCCCAAAGGTAACCACCTTCCTGACTTCTAATGCTGTGGATGTGCACTCCCTGTATTTTAATTTTAAATGTATCTTCATGGCATTGCACAATATATATTGTTTGGCATCTGATTTATTTCACCCAAAACCAGGCTTATGTGATTTATGCATTTTGATGTGCAGTTTTAATTTAGTCTCTTTTCTAAATAGTATACCACTAAAAAAATTGTAATTTACCTATTTCTCTATTAGTCTAATATTGACAGACCTTTTGTTGTTTCCAAGATTTGGCTATTATAAATATTTCCGCTAAGAAAATAAATCAGTATATCTTTTGTTCCCAACATTTCCATATGTTGGATGTAATCCCAGGAGCAAAAGTGCTAGGTCATAGACTATCTGCATCTTCAACTTTAACAGCTATCTCCAGATATTTTTCAAAGTAGTTATACAATTTTTATTCACAATACTAGTTTATTGAGAATTCTTATTAATTCTCATTCTTGCCTAAAGAAGATATTACTAGATTATCGGACTTTTTACTTTGACCCAGCCTTGAGTGTCTCTACCGCTATCTCATTAGGAATTATTTAAAATGTATCCATGGCTCTTAAGATTGAGAAGTTTTTCATCTGTTTATTGGCCATCTGGGAATCAACTAGCATCTTGATATTTCTCAGGGTCCATTTAAACAAGAGTATTTCATTAGTAGAGTCATGCATTTCCACAAGGTGGCACATAACATCTACATATCTTCCTTTTTATATATTGATGGACTGATAAACATTGCCTAGATTCATTATTCTACTAGATGTTGGAAAAATAATGATATTCAGAATCATTTATCCTTCACTTTTAGTTGAAACATCTCTTTAAAGAAACTTAAACTTCCCTTCATCAATTATTTGGTTTTCATGAGATGCTGTTCATGCAGGAACTGGGTTAAAAAAAAAAAGAGTATCTTTGTTGTTTACTACTTTTCAGAATAATAAGATGTTAAGCTCTCAAATTCTTGCTGCCTTAAGAGTCCTCAATTCCAGTCTAGTTTTCTTTAGCCTTCAGCTTTTCACAAGACTGAAAACATCACCATTTTCCATCTTCCCTAGCATTTTACAAAGAGGAAAAATTAATGAATTCTGACATATTTGATACACTTCAAACACTGAAGTTATTATTTTTATTGATGTTCAAGTATCCTGTCTTTGGCTCATGTCTTTCACCTCTCAAAGATCCCTGTTTCCTTCTAGTTATAGATTATATCTGATGTTACAAGTACTCATAGTAAAGGCTTTAGTCCATGTTTCTAGGCCTATTCTTTGAATAGAATCAGGAATGATTAGACAGAAAGAGAAAATACATTATGGGCTCATACTTATGTTTCCAAAACAAATCTATATTTCAGTTATTTCATTTAAATTCAGGGTTTTTGTTATGCTGATAATGTTGGATATCATCAACACTAATATAAAATCACCTGTAATACTTTGTGTGTGTGTGTGTGTGTGTGTGTGTCAAGTTATGTTAAAAGTTAATAGGCATACAGAATAATGGACCCCAAAGATGTCTGTGCTCTGTTCTGTAAAACCTGTGACCAAGTTACCTTCCATTACACAAGAGATATTGCAGATGTGGTTAAGGGTATAGAGAGTGTTCTGGATCATTCAGATGGCCCACATGGGTCCTTAAGAGAGGAACAATATTTTCAGTTGTGTCTGATCTCTGAGAAAGAAGACAGAGAAATAACACACGACAAGAATGAGATCCACTACTGTCCTCTCTGAAGATAGAGGAAGGGGAGCATGAGCCAGGACATGCAGCAGCCCCTAGAATATATGAACAAATCTCAGTTTACAGTTTGCAAGAAAACAGATCTCAAACTTACAACCAGAAGGAACTAAATTTTGCCATAAAGCTCAGTGAACAAGAAAATAGATTCTTAGGCAACTTAGTTTTTAGTCCATTGACATACATACTGGATTTCTAACCTGCAGAACTGTAAGATAATAAATTTGTGTTGTTTTAAGCCACTAAATTAGTGGTAATTTATTACGGCAGCAATAAAAAAATAGTATAGTTAACTTCAATTTTTTTTCTTTCTAGTTTACTCTTGGGAATTTTGTTTTCCATTTTGATTTTATTTACTTTATTTTATGTAAAATGTTCACATGTTACAACATAAAATCTACAAAGCAAGATATTTACAAAGAAGTTCAGCTTCTATCTGTCCCCTCCACTCTTCTTTTTCTTTCACATTTACGTTCTTACAGATTTATGGAGTTATATTTACTCAAGCAAAAATAAAGAAACATTCATATTTCTATCCCTAAATTTTTCATTTTTTATTTTACTCTTTAAAATAACGTACTCTAAAATTGGCAATTTTAGTGTATAGTTTTATGAATTTTAATATATAAATAGATTCATTCTACCACTTTCACAATTAGGATATAACTAATTGTGATAAATGAACAATTGCTCATTCCATCACTCCCCAAACTCCCTTGTGCTATTCACTCTATGGGAGGAACAGCACCCTCTCTCCATCCATAACCCTAGTAACCACTGATTTATTCTCCTTAACCATAGTTTTGTCTATATGAGAATGGAATAACTACTTTCATTTACTACATACCTAAACATCCAACTATTCTTAAGACCAAAAGTCAGTAAACTTTAACTGAGAGAAATGAAATCATATCTCTAAAATTTATGTATAGACTTATTCATATTAGCAAATCACCAAAAGCAAACCCAAATACTAATCAAATTAATAAAAATCAAATGTTATATTCATGTAGTTGAACAGCACAGTTCAATAAAATGAATGGGCTACTGACACAGCAATAATGCAAGTATCTCAGTAACATGATAAATGAAAAAAAAAAGTCAGACAAAAAGTTAACATATTGACAGATATATATATGTCGCTAGTATTCACATCCAGGTAAAACTATTCTGTGGTTGCAGAAATAAGCACAGAAAGAATAGTAGTTGCTTTTTGGATGGATGATTGAACTGGAAAGGAACATAAGGAAGCTGCTTGAATTGATAAAAATATTCTATACTTTGACTGAAATATCATAGTTTAAAAAGTTTATAAAACTGATCCAAATGTGAATATAAAGCTTTTGCAATTCACTATATTTAAATTACATCATATTTGTATAAAACAGCAAATTTCAAAAGAAAAAAAAGTCTGAGAAATTTCCAAAAATAATGATAGATATAAAGTCACAGAGAAAAATCTTAAAAGCAAACAGAGAAGAAAAGGCATATTATCTTCCAAGGAAGAGCTATAAGACGGATTTCTTAAAAGAAATAATGAAAAATCAAGTAACAAACATGCTGGCTGCTAATAAATGAAAGAATAATAGCTATAATTCTAATACAAAAATTTTTAAAACTGCGAATGAAATTAAAATCAAAATCAGATAAAAACTAGAGATACAGCTGCCAATAGAACTACAGATAAAAGAAAAAAAGATCATAAATAAAAGAATGAGAATCCAGACAGAAATGAAGAACAATGTGAAAATAAAAATATATTTTGACTGTGGTCTCTTTTTTCATTTAAATACATGGCAATAATAAAGCAATATTGGGATAATTTCTTTTTTTAAGATTTTATTTATTTATTCTTAGGGGACACACAGAGAGAGGCAGAGGCACAGGCAGAGGGAGAAGCAGGCTCCATAGAGGGAGTCCAATGTGGGACTCCATCCCAGGTCTCCAGGATCAGGCCCTGGGTGAAGGCAGACACTTAAACCACTGAGCCACCCAGGTGTCCCTGTTTCATTTATATTATAAAATAGAGAACACTAATACAAAGTCAAATGGAAAACCTGAATACTTTTATATATCTTAACTAAAGTTAGTTACTATTAACATCCTACAAAGCAGGACTAATTGGCTTCAAAAAGCATATTCTCCAAATATTTAAGAGAGGGAGAAAACTAACAACAACAACAAAAAACTTTAAAAAATGACAATGAGATCGCACAAACTCTCCAGAGAATTTTTTTAAAAAGCAAAACTTTGGCAGCACTTCACCAAAAAAATGGCTATCCAAATGTCTAAGAGGTGCCTGGCAGGGAAATTCCAGTTAAAATCAAAATATTATACTGCTACAGATCCATGAAATGGATAAAGTGAATAAAACAATACCAAGTTCTAGTAAGGATATGAAGCATCTGGAACTTAATACACTTTTCAATTGTAAAATGGAACAAACTTTCAGAAGACTCTCTTGCCAGTTTACATTATTGCTAAATATACTACAATCCTAGTTATATATCCAATGGAAATGTATACTAATGTCCACCAAAAGAAATGTACGTGTTCCTAACAGATAAAAAGGCAATAACCATATTACCCAACATCAAGATATTTATGAATCATCGAATTGACAATTTGTCATATAGTAATTGTGATACATTTCAACAAAAACTATTAACAAGATTGAATCAATTCTTCCTACACATAAAACCTTCGATGACTCTCACAAACATAATAAGACACAAATAAAGCTAGCCTTGAAAGATAAGATTCCATTTTATAACAACTTGCCAACAAGTTCACAAAGTTGTTTCTATCTTATTAGAAATCAGGTGCGCCTTCTTAGATGAATAGCGAAGGAGGGATCATGAGGGAAGCTTCTGAGGTTCTGTTTTTATTTATTCTGTTCTTTATCTTTATTTAAGAACTGGTTTCACAAGACTGTTCACTTTGTGAAAATTCATGCAAAAATACCTATAGATTTTCTATAGCTAGGTTACATGTTATTAAAATATTTAAAAGAAAAAGAATCATTTTATAGTTATCAATTCTTTCAAAATTGTTTTTCTTTCTATGTACAAATATATTATTCTATCAGATAATTCTAACACTTTAGAATCAGATATCAAAATTAGTTGTAAGATATGTATTCTTCTTTTAAAAAAGATTTTATTTACTTATTTGAAAAAGAGAGAGAGAGAGAGAAAGAGAGAGCATGCACGAATGTGGAGGAAGACGAGGGACAGAAGGAGAGGGAAAAGCTGACTCCATGCTGAGCAAGGAGCCTGACTTGGGACTCAATCATCCAAAGACCCCAGGATCATGATCTGAGCCGAAGGCAGATGCTTAATTGACTGAACTACCCAGGCACCCCTAAGATGTATATTCTCGATGATAGTTTAAAATTATTTTCAAGATATTTATACAGTCTGTTAGTTTTAATAAAAAGCTTATGTCAAACTTTACAAAAACTATAAAGTTATCATATTAACTATCACACTGGGTTCTATTTACCATACCCTCACATATCCCCACATAAATCAAACCCTATATACACAGTGTGCACACTCCCAGTATTTGGGAAATACGCTGCACATCAAACAATATCAACAATCTAAACAACTATATTTCAATAAAACAAATCTGTTACTCATTTTAATTCCTTGTAAATTTATTTCTCATCACTTAGTACATAATTCTTAGAGCTTTTACAGAAAAAGAATATAAATCCTTTGTAACTTTTTTCCCTGGATATAAAATAGTGAACATTAAGACTTGCATAAAACAGGCTATAATAATGTTTTATTATTTTGAATATATTTCTGAGGTTGAAGATATTGGAAAATCAAGGTCAATGTAGTTATCTGACTTTTTATGTCTGAAGACATTAAATTTCTTTATTTGAAAGTAGAAATTATTTTAAAGATTTATATTTTAATCATTATGGTTTAATCATTAAACACTGCTAAATGAAATAAAAATATTCTCCAAGTATCAAAGTTATCTCTCAAGCCAATGTAATATGTCGTATATACATGAATGTATACGTGCATGAATGTGTGTATGCGTATGTGAGAGGTGTGTGTGTGTGTGTGTGTGTGTGTGTGTGTGATCATAACTGAAGTAAGGAAATTCTATTCCTCAATTACTAGTTATATAAGCTTTAAAATTTTTGCTTGTTTTTGAACCTGACACACCTGGAATGATATGTATGCTTTTTTCTATGTTATTGGTTGCTTGCTTAGCATTTTGCTTGTGAGAATCATTAATTTGGCAGGGGGGGGTGTTGCATCAGTATTTATTTCATTCTTCCTGAAGTATAGTGTTTCATATATATATATATATATATATATTATATATATACATATATAAAATAATTTATTTATCAATTCCCAAATTCAATTCTGCTATTTTGCAGGGGCGTTTTTTGGCTCTTCATTATTTCTATACATTTTTAAATTTTCACACTAAGTTATTATGAGCTGGCAGACAGTGATAAAGAATTTCTTCCATAAAACTATAACCACATATTCCCAGACACTGTAAGTATATGACTCTACTAACATTAATATTCATCTTTACTGCAACAATTACATATTAAAAGTATCAAGTATTAAAATATTGAGTCACACAGTTCAAAAGGTATATAAAATAATGAAGCTCTGTTCAATTTATTAGCAGAAATCCACTGTTATTTTTTACAAGAGAAACTCGGAAGAAAGGGAAAAAACACTTCACACAAAAGTATTTGATAAATAACATATTTTAAGTAAGTATGGGGTATATAGGGGATTTTCAGAAATTTGATGATTATTACTTTTTTAAAATAACAAAACACCTTTATCTCTTAAGAACAATTTACTAGCTAAAGACACATTCTATGCATCCTCCACAAAATAAATGCAACAGTTTACTCATAGTATTTATTAGCCTCAGTCCCATTCTTTTTTTTCTGCTCCCTCTTTTAAATTATGCCCCAAAGTAGAAACATTAAGGCTTTTTTTTTCTCTTGTTGGAGATATTAACTATGTATAATGTGGATGTGTTCATAAACTTTCAAATAGGTATTTATTTATTTTTTTAATGGACGTTCCCTAATAACAGAAATAATCACTGTGAAACTTGGTAAAAATCAACAAAGCAATAGTTGCACCAACCTAATATATACTAGAACAGATATGGTAAATGTAATGTAAAACGAAAAGTGAGCAAATAAATAGATGCTACTTTTCATGAAAGAAGGGGTAGAGTATTGTTCATTGTTTTCGGAGTCATTATTGTATATAACACTAAAATATATATAAACTATTGTGCTTCTCATTTTGTCACCTAGACCCTTTAAATGTATAGGTTCATGAGTTGCTGACATTTACAAACTACCTGCATCACTACCCATATTCTTTGTTCCCTAGTCAATCAAAAGTCAAACCTATAACCCACAGTTGGAATCTTACTCCATTGTGACTTTTTAGATTTAGCTCTTATAGTTCTTCACCCTTTCCCTTTTGCATCACCAGTATCTCCCTCTTTCCTAGATTGTACTCATTAGGAATATAAACATATTATAGAAACACCTGCAATTTAAAAGAAAAACAAAATCAAAATCCTTCCAAGATCCAGTGTTCCACAAGCTCCTAATCTGTCTATAGATCTGTATGTATAAGTAATTTATATATATTTAATATCCTTGGGAAAACTATGAACAAGCTCTACAACTGATGTACTTCCTCAGTGCCCATTCACTCTAGAATCTTCTTAACACATGGTCTTTGGCAATCTTTGGAGCCAGAGCCATTAGCCACCTCTTTTTCCACATATTATTTAAGTTTTAGTAGAAGTTACTCCATCAACCCTTAAAATATATCCTCTCAATTTTGAGACACAATCCTCTCTTCATCTGCCTCCTATTTCCACTCCCAATTTCCATTTTCTTTTTTTTTTTCCAATTTCCATTTTCATATGTTCATTTTTACTATTCCTTTCTTCCGTATTGTCTAATCTGCTGTTAATGCCATCTATGGTATTTATCATCTCAGATACTACAGTTTCCAAGAATTTGATCTACATAATTTTAAATATTTTCCATGTCTCTACTTTATTGTTTCCCCTTTTTGCAATGTACAATACTTAGAGCTGTTTTAATGTCCTAGTTAATTAATTCTATCATTTGTGTTATTTGAATCAGTTTTGGTTGACTGATTTTTCTCCTCATTATGTTTCCTGTTCCTATGGAAGCTGATAGTTTTTTTTTTTTTAATTTGATGACAAACATTGCAAATTGTACTTTTGCATGCTAGATAGTTTTTATTACTATGCATATTCGTCAATTTTATTTTGGGAAGTATTCATTTTCAAACAGTTGGATTGTTTGGTTCTTGCTTTTAAGCTTTGTTATATAGGATCAGGATAACATTTGAACATTTGATCTAGGGTGAGTTTTGTCTCACTACTAAGTTATGCTGTGTGTCTTGTGAATTGTGGGATTTTCTACTCTCATTAGTTAGATCATAATTATTTCAAGTTTGGTGTAAAAATCCCTTTCCTGCCAGTTCTAATCCTTTCAGATAATTCTTTCTCTGGCCTCAAGTAGTTTTCCTTAAATAGATGTACTAGTCTAGACCCATATGAAGACTCAACAGCCTCACTGCAGATCTCTGGAATTCTCTCTCCATGTAGCTCTCTCCTTTCTGATACTCTAAGAACTCTAGTTTAGTCTTCCCAGATCCTCAGCTCTGTCTCTTCAACTCAGAGTATTTGTCAGGCCCTTTCAAGTTTCCTCATTCTTGTACTACATCCTGCAAACTCCCTCCAGGTAGGAAGCTGTAACAAATAGTTGGGCTTATATATTTTGTTCCATAATTCTCAGAGACCACTTACACTTATCGTGTGATGTCCATTGTCTTGTATATTTTGTCAAGTGTCTTACCTTAGGTAGAAGAACATATCTAGTCCCTATTCCTCTTTGCCAAGGACAAAAGTCTTAGTCTGAGTTTACCCTAATGCTGAATCAGATAAATCTGGGCCATAGGGAGAAATGTCTGGTTTTGCCAGGGACATAAGGGCCTGAGGCTGTGCGAGTAACAAAAGGACAAAGAAAAAAAAAAAAAAAACATTTTTTGACCCAGAAGAGACTGTCTTAGTCTTTAAATTGGCAATATGCAAATTAGTCAGATACTTATAACACTTGTCTCAGACAGTGGTTAGAAAATATACTAAGTGTAACATCCTATTAAAATTTTATTTCAGAGGAAGCATGTAAATCTGATAGAAGAAAATATTTGTAGCATCACACTTTTCCTTTCCCAGTAGAAAAAAGAGTAGGAAATGTACAGTTGCCTTTGAAAAGTGGCTGCAAGAAATTCCATATGAGAATTTCTTGTTAAAAACTGCTACAGGATTATCCATTTTATTATCAATGCTATAATATTCTTTAAAGAAAAGGGGAAAACACACTTTCTTCTCATCTGGGTTAATCCAGTGTGACCACAAGTCAACTAATATTTGAGAGGTGACTAAGTAGATGATCTCAACAATGTGACATTTTACATCATATCTTGTTATATCAGCCATTGACTCAAAAGGATACTGATACTGTTAAGGAATTTCTTCTTCAGATTTTGTGGCTCAGTGGGTTAGGCTCATGACCTTATTATCAAGCTGGACATATTTGCTTTGTGTGAGGAAACCTTTTGTTGCTTTTGGGGCAGGAAGCTTTTGAAGTTCTGTAGACTTCTTGTAGTAGCACAGAGTCTATATACATTTGTTGTATTTTGCACTGAGAAATGGATTTTTCTGAGACGAATTCTTAAGTATTATGGCTATTGCCATGGTTAGTACTTTATCTTTTAATAAGAGCTCATAAACCATATATTTGTAACAACAGATTAATCACTACTCTTTGCTCAGTTGAATAAAACTTAGGATGCATTCACACTGCACTGTTTTCCCCCCCCCGATCACTTACTTAATTCATTTAATCATTCACTCATTCATTCATTTATTCACCTACCCATTAATTTATCAAACATTGAATACCCACTCTTTTTTTTCTAAGACCTTATTACTGAAACTGAAATTTAACAACATAATTGAAACCTTACCTTTGCTTTATACTCATTCTTTATTTATAGAATTGTATTAGCTATTTTTGTAAGAATGTTTCCCAACATACAGTTTAATTCATTATAAGGACATATGAAAGACGTGTGCGTACAGATTAAACTTTGTTTTCTGAGAATTAGTACTCAATCAAAATTTCTGAGATTCTGACCTAAGAGGGAAGTAATATAGTCTTGAGCCTTGTACCTCCAACCATCAAGGGTAATTCATACTCAGGCCTGAAGAGAGGCCTTCAGGTAGCAGGATTTATCTTAGTTGGATATACTACCCAAACAAATCTTTAAAAGCAGCTAAAATTTATTGATCATTAACTATACCAGGCAGTGGCACAAATTTTTTCTTTTGTTTAATCTTGAAAATAGTTGAAAATAGTTTCTTGAGCCAAGTACTACACTTAACCATAATTTTGCAAATAAAAAGACCAAGGCTCAGAACAGTTAGTGTTTAAATAGGAACTTTCCTATTTAAACACATGAAGTGTCAGAGCTGAACCCAGGTCATTTTATACAAGAGCCATATACTTAATTAATTTGTTGTATTATTTCCTTAATTCATTTATGGTGCCCAGAATCCCAGTCTTTCTTTCTCTTTGATGGTGCTTTAGTGCTTAATTGTTTTAAGTTATGAACTTGTTTTGTATTTCTTAAATCTCTTGTTTTGTGCTCATATTAATGTTATAGTTTCTTTTGCAACTTCAATACTGATGGCCTACTACTTTTGCCTCTCAGAATTATCATACAAACCAGATTAATTGTTATGCAAGCAGTTCAGGGCTTCTCTTATAAACTCAGATGGCAATTCAGCAGAATTCTTTATAAAAATAAATTCTTAAAGGAATAAATTTAACAGCTTTTTATAGTTATTCCAGAAAAGAAAGGCTGGCCACTCATGGACTAGGGCTTAATATTATGGATCTGTTCCTACTAACAGTCAGATAGGGCTTAAACAAATAGTAATTTAAAAAGATTGGACTGATTATGCCTATTTCTCCCTTTCTAGTGACAGATATTATTAACTGTATTTTTTGAGCACTTGTTTTTTATCATAAATATGATGTCCAAACAATTTGCATAAAACAAAAACTAGAAATATGAAAAATACAACTCAGGTATATCTCTCTTGCACAATCACAATCAATATTTTAGAACATGAGTTTCCGAATTTTCTTAGCATAGGTTATTTTTAATTTGTTTTTAATTTTATGATTCTTTAATTATACATATTCTTTTTTAAACATTTTATTTATTTATTCATGAGAGACACACGCAGAGAAAAAAGAGAGAGAGAGAGGCAGAGACACAGGCAGAGGGAAAAGCGGACTCCATACAAGGAGACTGACATGGGACTTGATCCCAGGTCTCCAGGATCAGGCCCTGTGCTGAAGGCAGCACTAAACCGCTGAGCCACCCGGGCTGCCCTAATTATATATATATTCTTAAATACATTTTTAATCATGAAACTTTAAATTGATTAAATCACCTTATAGCATACATATGTCAAAATTTAAATGTCCCATGATTTCAAATAACACTGAGATGATTTTTCATATTTGATATTTTTTCCATGATCTAGAACTCAGAAGTGAATTTTTTAGAGCAAAATAAATGTGTCTGAGCCTGTATTTAGGGTATTTTATGGTTCTCTTGTGAAAGATCCCTTATATTACACGTGGATCTGATATTCATGAAAGACAGTGTACCATAGAAGACGGTGCCATGAAAGTGCTATAATTTTAGGTAATATATATGTGCCTTGTGATCGTGTTCTTGCCTGTACTTTAACATTCACTTCTACTATGGAATGGTTAGCTGTTGTGCCTGTTGGACCTTATGACTAAATAGACCTGATTATACCTGATGAACAGTTCTATGTTCACTCAACAACATGTCAGGAGCTATTTTTTTAAAAATAGAAAAAAGTAAAAATAAATAAATAAATAAGTAGAAAAAAGTTTTTTTGGCAGCATGATGGTCCTACTCCAAAACCTTAGGAAATTTTGCTGAGAATTTCCTACTGGGCTACCAGAGACTCCACACTATATACTTATTTGCCACTTTTACTTTAGCTGTTTCAGCTTTGCTGGATCTTATGGCTGAGTTGTCAAGACACTTGTACCATAACCTGTTTGTTGTTTGTTTTTTTTCCCCAAATTTCTCATAATAGTTCCAATCAATATTTGCAGCCTGTGGAGGCCTCTAAAATGGATCAGAGTAGTATTCTCAAATGTGGGATATGTTTCCTTCCAGCTCTAGGCATCCCACAATATGCTCTCTTTCTTAGTGGTAGGTGGTGAAAATGTAGATGTCCACCAACCTCTCTGTCTCATTCCAGTCTGTAATGTCCCATTTTTTAAATATAAGAATCCTAAGCCTAATATAAGTGACCTGCCAAAGCTGTAATTCCAGCACTTTTCACATCTTCCTGCTTTTACAGTTAGACTCTTGCCCTGATTATCCCTGCTGGTCTCTTAAATGCATTCATAAAGGCCCCATGAGTTTCACAGCATGCCTTGGGTTGATAGTTGGCTGATCCAAACTTCTTTTCTTTTCCAAAACTTATTAAGCAGTTAACAAAGCCTTCTAATTAACCAATTCTTATAATTAGTATTTCTTCTCACTGTTCAAGTGTTATAACTACCTCATAACCTATACTTCAGTTTCTATGTATATTACCTCAACCCACTAGATGAGAGTCTCTGTAACTGTGATAGTATTTACTAGGGACTGTCTTTATCTTTATTACAGGTAGCAACGGGGTCATAGTTTTCCTCTAATGGACAAATGATTCAGTCCCACAATTACAATGGGACTGTCTGCTTCCTAGGCCTATTCTTAGGTACTAACTTTCTCAGTCTAGGTTTCCCTGAAAGTTGAGCCTGAAACTACAGCTTATTGAAAATACTTTATTTGGAAGTTATCCCATATGCTCAAGTGAGGCATAAAGGCAGCAATACAGAAAGGAGGAAGGGAGGAAAAGCCAATAATAGGGTACATTATTAAAGTGGCCATTTCTATCTACCACCAGGGCTCAATCCCCTGGGATCTTGTTTAACAGCCTAATGCGGTGGTTATCAGAACTAGTTATCATGGGAACAAAAAGAAATCTTTTACTCTTATCCTGCCTTTGTCAAGAGTAGTCTTTTCATAGGTAGCATTAACACCCTGGCTGGATTGCTCATGCCTGAGGAAGAAATGGTTCCTTACACATTCCATGCTAAGATCTCAGAGAGGCTCAAAGGCAGTAAACAAGAACTATATCAGATCGCACCTATGTGAATCTAGTCAAAGTAAACATCAAACCGGCTGGAGTATGCAGTAACATACTAAAGATTTGAAATGGCATATGAGGAATGTCGGGTGTGGGTCATCTTATTCTCTTTTATATCTCTTCCTTTTCCCTTATGGGGGACAAAAGAGAAATATCAATAGCAGCTCTTTTTCTTTCCTTCATTTAAATTCTGTTTTGCTTTTTATTTCATGTGGTTCTAACCTTCATTATATTTCTTCATTCTCATTTAAGAAAAACAGCAAATTTTGCCATGACCTCTGATGAATTCAACAAGTGTCAGGTTTCAGAGATTCAAGGTAGCATGTGGGAAAATTAAATTATATATATATATATATATATATATATAATACATATTTTTATATATTTAAATCTCTACAGATTTTGCTAGACTGATATTGTCCTCCTGGTACATGTAGTATATTCACATTTATTTGTCAATTTTGATCTGATCTAACTGAGGTCCAAAGAGTTTTATTGTCCTTTGCTTTCCTTTCTTGGATTGCTGTAAGATTAATTAATTTTCAATTCTGCCTGCCTTCCATCACTCCATTGGTCATAACTGTGTAACCATACTATATATTATTTTTTGATAAGCAATTCACATTGTCTTCACCACAGCCCCGCCCCATTTGTGAAATGGTACTAATATTTTTATTTTATAATCAAGGCCATAATAACATGTAAAATCAAACTGTAAATTAGCTATGTAATCAAGATGAAAAAGGTTATTTCTATTAGTTCTCAAAGAAGATAAATATTTTATCTTATTCTATGAAAATTATTAAATACTAGTCTATAGCCAAGGTGAGATAAAAATAATTGCACGAAGAAAGAAAAAAAGTTAATTTAGTACCTCTGTGATTTAATTTCTTGCTTGTGTGTGAGGGATGAAAAAAAGATAGTTTCATTAGTTGATCTCTGAGTCCCTTTCAGCTCTAATATTGTCTATTTCTAAGTAAACTCTGTCCTTGTCATTACAAGTATTGTTCTCATATAAGAGACCCTGATTAATAAACTGACCATTCTATACTGAGCCATGAGGGTGTAGTCAAAGCTCCTTTGAATGAAAACATTAGAAACTTACTCCAATTAAAGAAAGAGTGGGTGGAGAGGAAAAAATTTATTGTCAGCATTTTGGGTTATCCATGTGAAAGCCAATACAGGAAGCAGAGTTATATCTCACTAGTGACAGGAACGAGGAGCTCTTAAATGAGAAAATGAGATGGCTCTCTTTAATTCTGAGCTACATGGTCTCTTTGGCCTGTATGTTACAACATACGTGCTTCACTCTTTTCCCTGGGTACATAGATAAGATTAGCATGCCCGCAGCCAAATAAGTCATCTCAACCAAGTTTTGTTACACTTACCAGTTTAAGGGCATTACAGAGACTAACTGAAATTTCTCTGAACCAATTCCAAATTCAAGATAAGAAGTTTAGGATTGGCCTGACTTCAACCAGATATCTGGGCAAATCGACTGTGACAGGGGGCAAATCTCATAGCACAAACTTAATTGCCAGAGTGCAATTCATAGAGCAGAGTTTTGTTGAAAGTTAGGAAAGTGCAGATTGAGAAAATACTCTAAAATGAATCTAGTACACACGGAAATGATGAGATTATTTCAAAAGGTACAAAGGATGAATTGTTAAAATTGATAATCTTCCAACTAGCAAGTATAAACTTCACAATATTAAAAAAAAAACTCATTGTGACATATAATACTGGATTTCTATAAAAACAATAATGAATTCTTTTCTATGGCATTTTCTCCATTTGAACAATGAATTTTGCGTCCATATTTGTTCTATTCCTCTACAGAAGAGGTGCTTCCTATAAAAAAATTATTCCAAGTAGTCATAGACATGTGCACGACAAAGTTTTAAAGCCTCAATATCTCTGACTAATTAAATGTCTCTTTGATATAGCCAGTGGCAGGAGCTTTCATGATGATGCTAACGACCTGTGAAATCTAAGCAGCTCAGAAGTTCTAAGAGCACAAATTGGGAGCATGGAACCATAAAATAAAAACTCAGCAATTCTTTTTAACATTTAGGGTTTACTGTAACCAAACTGAAATATGATAGTTGTGAACTAAATTTCTATATGAAAAACTCAAGCTTAGTGTGAAATGAAATTTAGCAAAGTCGATGTAATACGAATGTACTGAAACAAGTGTGGATAATAGAAATGCTAATAGGTGCTTAAGTGCATGCTATTAAAAAAACGAAAATGTGGGAAAAGTAAAGAATTTCTTTAAAAAGGTGAAGCTGCTGTATCTGATTTTCTATTATATTTCATCCATATCAATCATTTGGATAGTTGTATGAGATTTTATTATTATAGAAATTAGAAAAGTAACCTATATACTTATATACATAAAAAAATTTAGATTAAATTCAAATTAAATCCAAGCAATTCTCTCCTTTCCACTATTAATCTACTAATTACAGGCCACTGATCCTTACTCCTCAGTCAACAGAAGTCACTGATACATCAACTATATATTAGTAGCAAAGGGGGAAAAATAATTTTTTAGAAAGACATTTTTTTAAGATTTTATGTATTTATTCATGAGAGACACAGAGAGAGAGAGGCAGATACACAGGCAGAGGGAGAAGCAGGCTGCATGTAGGGAACCCGACATCGGACTTGATCTCAGGTCTCCAGGATCAGGCCCTCGGCTGAAGGCCACGCTAAACTGCTGAGTCACCCGGACTGCCCTAAAAAGACATTTTTTAAGGTAACAGGAAAAATAGAAATATTTTCATAGACTGGGCTAAACTTCGATTTTTGGCTACTGCGTATAAAACATTTGGAAACTTCAGTCAGTGAGTTAGGAGCAGTATTAACCACACTATGATTACAAAAATATATAAAATGTATGATCACCCCATGAGAAAAAAAAGCTACTTTTAAAAACATAATATGGGATCCCTGGGTGGCGCAGCGGTTTGGCGCCTGCCTTTGGCCCAGGGCGCGATCCTGGAGACCCAGGATCGAATCCCACATCAGGCTCCCGGTGCATGGAGCCTGCTTCTCCCTCTGCCTGTGTCTCTGCCTCTCTCTCTCTCTCTCTGTGACTATCATAAATAAATAAAAAATTAAAAAAAATAAAAATAAAAAAAATAAAAAATAAAAAATAAAAACATAATATGATAAAATAAATTTTTTATCTCACATATACAAATCTCTCATTGCTATAGCATTCTTCAGTTTTTTAATCATGAAGACATATGCAGTCTGAATTCTTAGTTGAAATAGCACAAAGGGAACCAAGGTCAAAGGGACTGAGTTATCACATGGTTAAGGTTGAGGTCAGAATTTATAATCTGATTATCATCTTCTATATAAAACTGAAACCAATTTCCATTTGGATTTATAACACCGCTAATGCTCATTTTTTTGAGATCATGACAATCCTCTGAGAATAGACACATAAAAAATTGAAATGACAATCATTTCATGATGGCAGGCCACATCAGAGTTATGTTCTTCATCAATACTACTTTAAGGGGCAAAGAAAATGAGTAATTTTTTTAATAAAAATTATCTAACTCTTCTTAAACTCAGCAGCTTAATGTGAAGTGAGGAGTTACAAATATTTTCATTTTACTTCTAGCACTGTTTAGAATAAGGGTTCTTGAAAACTGGTCAATATTGTTTGAGAGGCAAAAAACTTATGTGTTATTAATGAATAGAGTTTTGATGCCTAAGTTACCAGCCCTTTAAGAGATTATCTAACAATCTCACACACACAATCACAAAAGTAAGTGACACAGTAGCATCAAGGTCCACTTTCTCCTATATACGACTTCCTGATGCAAGATAGCACATTTTCATGACCTAGTCTTCTTCGAGAAGATAGATGTGCCTGGTGTAATTGACACTTCTTGACTGTGTTATATGTTTTTCAAATGGAATGGAGTATAAAAGGGGCTTTTCCTATTCTCTAAGAATTTCAATTAAAGGTTCAAAGCAAGACATGATTAATGATTTATGTTCCCACTTTCTAAGAAACAGAGCCACATACTCAAAGGACTTACTAACAGGTAGCTAAATGGTCCAGTGATCATCAACCTCAATAGCCTATATGAGAGAATACTAGTGATTTAGTAGAGGAAGAGTTTCTTTAAAAAGAATTCCAAAACCCATAACTACTCTAGTGGTTTTTCTTCTCTCTCTAAATTATGGAGGAAAGAAAAAGACTATCTCCCATAATTCAAGCCAATTGAAAGGGAGTCTAAAGAAGCAGTAATACAAATTTTGATGGTTATAAGAAGAAAAATAAACATCTCAAGTCTACTTGAATTCATGACAGATGTCTAGGCCATGTAACTATTGGAATAGGAAGTTGAGAGATTCTTGAGAGAATTAACAAGAACCCTCTGACGTTTGGAGGAGAGTCGTAGAGATTGACACCTTCAGCAGATGCTGACTTGAATATCTCTAAGTGACAATAAAATTATAAAGAGGACCAGTTGCTTTCTGAGGTAGTGGGCAAGGGGTTGAGTTTCCACACTTTATTCAATGAAAGGCAACTGAGTTTCAGTTTTCATGATCCGATATTACCCAAGAGAACCATCTTCTGGTATTAGCATTGGTAAGAAAATCACTACTGTATCAAAGCTGAGGGAGTATGACAAAAGTCAGTTGGAGAATACAATAGCTATGTTAGAAAGTGGTTAGAAAGTCCAGGGGAGGAAAAATAAAAAAAGAAAGAGAGAGAGAAAAAAAAAAGGTCAGAAGACTCTCCATTAATTGACCTTGAAAGAATCTATATACTCTTAAAAGAGCTAGCATTTTAAAAATGTATGTGACTTAGCCAAGAGAGAAATACAAATTTAAAAAGGCTAAGTCAGGGACACCAGGGTGGCTCAGTCAGTTAAGCATCTGCTTTCAACTCAGGTCACAATGGGATTGAGCTCCAAGTCCGGGTCCCTCCTCAATAGGAAGTCTGTTTCTCTCTCTTTCTCTTTCTCTGCCTCTCCCCCTACTCATGCTCACTCTCTTTCTGTCACATATAAACTTTTTTTAAAAGCTAAATTAATAGATCTCTATGCTGATTCTGAAATCTCTTGACTCAATTTGATCTTGGAGGAGCTAAAATCATTAGATGAGGGTTCAGTAATGAAGGTTGAAAGAGGGGAATGAAAAATAGATCATGCATCCACTTACACTGAGGTACATTACACTGAGGTAGCAATGAGAGCACTGGCTGGGGTTCATGGAGGTCAGGTTGTGCAGAAAGAGGAAAAGCTAATATTTTGAATTTAATGAGAGATTAAAACTAACATTAGATTTAGATTTCACTTTAAAATGTGAAAATAAGACTGCTTTTATTTTTTTTTAATTTTTAAAGATTATTTATTTTGAGAGAGAGAGAGAGAGAGAGAGATCAGAGGGAGGGGAAAGGGAGAGAATGTTTTAAGCAGATTCCCTGCTGAGTGAGGATCCTGAGGCAGGTTTTTATCCAACAACCAAGGAGATCACTACCTGACAGATGCTTAACTAACTGAGCTACCCAGGTGCCCAATAAGACTGCTTTTTAAAACTGCTTCTATTACAAGCTCATTCAAGGGATTTTGTACTCTTCATTAAAAATCCAATAATCATTGGTTCATCTCTTCTTTAGAAAGATGAAATTTAGTAACTACTGTGGTCATTAGTACCACTCACCAAGTATTTTGGATATCTACCTTCTCTACAATGTTATATGGCCAAAAAAAAAAAAAAAAAAATATATATATATATATATATATATATATATATATATATATATATATGGTATATACCACACTGACAAAAGTTTTAATGAACTTACAATGATTCCTCCTATTTATTCTCAACTTCTTTAGTAATCAGGGATGAATGTGTTGAAATGATGCTTAGGAATGTCTGGGTCGCCATACCAGAAATCTGGCATGAACAGATTTTATAGTAAAACACATGTCATTACCATCCCTTGAAACAACCTTGGCTCATTTTGTCCTCTCAGGTATCAAAGTTAACTCCAATATTCTTAAACTAATCTTTTTATTATTTTCGAAATTCATTAAAATATATTCTACCTCTTTTCATTCATTTGTTATGTGGTAATTTTTCTGACGCCACAAAGTCCATAATTAAAGTTAACAAATGAAATTACACTATGGATATTTTTCTCATAAGGAACTCTATTGCACTCAAAATTGTTTGCATTCCTTTTTAAAATGATATATTTCATAAAAATAAAAAATTTAAAACAATATTTAATGAAGAAAGTTAAAAAATGACATTACAGTGAATATGATGTAAAGGCTGTTAAAAAAGGCTGAAGTTTGAAAGACTCTTTTAGATAGAAGTTATCTCAAATATATATGGATATATGTTCATATCCATATATAGATCATACTCATATATAGTTATACCATATGTGTGCATTGTTGGAGAGATATAATTAAAAACAAAATCTTCTACCAACCCAGATAATTTCTCCACAAAAGCATAAGATTAAGAAACCACTTTTGTTATCGAATTAGAATTAAACCAGAGTGTGATGTGCATCACAGACAATCTGCTAAAAGACTGCAAAGGCAGAAACAAATTTTACACTTTTATATAGCCAAGCAGATACAGCTCATTACATACATGTTCTCAAGATAAACAAAACTAGTCCTCAAGTAAAGAGAACTTGACAACACCATTTGTCAATCTTAAATTCACTGGGGTGATCATCTATGTTTGCTAATTGCCTTTATCCAAAAATAAAAAATAAAAATAAATAAACTTCTCACATCTTTATGACAGCAGGTAGGTAGATTTGGAACCAGTAGCTTATTGAAGTTACTAAGCTTCTATCCTCCTATGAAAACTGGGTAATAAGAGTACTTTCTTAATGATTACATTTTAATGAGGTGATTTCCAGACCCTGGAGAAAGGCATTCTTGAGTTGCAACACAGACATAATAAGTCTTATTTTGCTTTTAAAATTTACATACATTTCAAAGAAACAGGAAAAGAAGTTACAGGTTTTCTTAAGTAAGAAAAGAGAGAAAGCAAAGGGAGCTGGGAGTCATCTCTTCTCTTATTTCCAGGAGGGAGAATTAAGGTTCTTATTTTTAATTAGTTATCACCCTTACAGTACATGTGTAGGAACTTTCCCAGGCATTGTATTAATTTAAGAAGTAACAGTAGTTGACAATCTTTTTAATTTTAAGAAAATAAAGCATCTTTTGTTCTTCCAATATTTTAAACTCCCAGGCAAAATTAACTTTAGAAAATCTACTTTACACTAATCATTGAAATAGGCTTTGCTTTCTCAACTTGTTCTCATGGTCTATTGTCAACAATGCTTGTTAATACATAATTTAAAAATACCTCTCTAAACTGTATATCTGAGTTTCTTATGGCACAGGATGGCATTTTTAGTTTAAAAGACTTAAATGTTAAAAAAAAAGAAAGATGTTGATGTATTTAATGCATAAAATACATGCAAAGATAATAAATGTACTAATCAAAGATTTTTTTACAAAATTAACAGTGATTATGCCAGGACCTGGTAGGATAGAACATTACCAGAAGCCTCCCTTGTGCCTACTACTGCTCACTGTGCTTCATCAAAAGTAACTACCATCCTAATCTCAATAACCATAGATCAGTTGTGGAAATTTTTGAAATTTATAATTATGGAATATAGAGAATTCACTCTCTTATGTTTGGTTTCTTACACTTATAATCATGTTTGGGAGGTCTATTTTTGTTATGATGTACAGAATGCAAAGTTCATTTTCAGTACTGTATGGTTTTCACTGAAAGAATCTTCCATGATTTATCTACCCTGGCATCGATAGATATTTTGGTTATATTAACTTTGGGGTTACAATGAATAATGCTACTATCAATAATGATATGTATGGCTTTCCTGTTAGGTATATGCCTACAAGTTGATTTGCTAGGTCATAAGATATGAGCTCATCCATCTTTGATTGATATTGGCAATTATTTACTAAAATATCAATTTAACTTTCCTAAATCAGTGTAGAAGAGAATCAGTTTCTCTAAATCCTAGTTTCTCTCATTTTAGCCACTGTCATATTTCATTTGGGCTGCTAGAACAAAATACCATAGACTAAGTAGGTTACAAAACCCAAAAATTTACTGCTTACAGTTCCAGAGACTGGAATGTTTAATTGTGTAAGATCAAGGCACCAACATGATCTGGTGAACCCATTTTCCTGATTCATAGAGCGCTCTTCTCATGCATTCACTTAGTAGAACTGGCTAGGTTGCTCCCTGGGATCTTTTCTGTAAGAGTATAAATCCCATTTACAAGAGTTCCACCTTCAGGATCTAACCACTCGCAAAGTCCTTACCTACCAATACCCTCACTTTCGAAGGTTTGGATTTCACTATGTGAAATTGAGTAGATGGATGGAGGGACAAACATTCAAAGCACGGCAGCCACTTTTTGTGTGAATAACAGCATTTCATCATAATTTTACCTTGCACTTCCCTAACAAAGACACACAGATTATATATATATATATATATATATATATATATATATATATATATATGAGAGAGAGAAACAAAGGTATATATATCCTTGTGTGTATAAGTGTATGTGAAGTACTTACTCTTTTTCCTTTTTCTTTTGGTCTATTGCTTCTCTAGACTTAATTATGAAATAAATTATAATTTATTTGGGATACATATATTGCAATTAACTTCTCTAACTCAGAGACTTGCTTTTTACTCATAGCAGTATCATTTGACAACCCAAAAGTTATTAATAATAGTACTATTACCAATTTTTTTACATTTCCTGTATCTTTTAAAGAAATGTTTTACTATCCCAATTCATGAAGACATTTTCCCACATCTATTCTAAAAGCTTTATTAGCTTCATGTTTCACATTTTGATGTAAAATTCATCTATAATTTTTTTTATTCTTTTAAGTTTCCATATGGACATCTAATTGACTCTATCGTTTATTGGAAAGATTATTCTCCCCAAGTGCACAGTAATGACACCTTTCTCATAAATCAAGGAATTGTATATGTATGGGTATAACTTATCTGTTCCTTCGGTATGCTTACCTACTACTGCATCTTTACAGACTGTTACCATAGCTTTACAAAGTATCCATCAGTATGCATCCAGCTTTATTTCTCTTTGGGGCCCAACAGTTTCTGCTAAGAAATCTGCTGTCCATATTATTGTTGCTCCTTTCAAAGTTGTCTTTTTTATCTGGCTACTTGTGATTATTTTTTCCTCTTTCTTTGGTTTTCAGCACTTTTCTCACAATTTGTGTAGATGTGCTTTTCCATATATTTATCCTGCTTGGGTTCCATAATGCTTTCTGAATATGTATATTGATGTGCTTTTGTCAGTAAAAGGAAATTCTTAGTCATTAACACTTTGTTTTTTTTTTTTAATTTTTATTTATTTATGATAGTCACACACACAGAGAGAGAGAGAGAGAGGCAGAGACACAGGCAGAGGGAGAAGCAGGCTCCAGGATTCAATCCCGGGTCTCCAGGATCGCGCCCCGGGCCAAAGGCAGGCGCTAAACCGCTGCGCCACCCAGGGATCCCGTCATTAACACTTTGATATTGTTTTTGTGCTGATTTCATTCTATCCTGTTCTCTTCTGCATTTGCCATGCTTTTATCTGTATGATTTAGCTTGGGTGTTTTCTAATGATCTTTTAGTCCATAAATCCTCTTGTCTCTACAACTTAATTAATACTATATATTGATTTCCTAACTTCAGTTATTGCATTGGTAAGAAACAGAATTTCCAGTTGATTCTTTTTATAATTTACTGTCTTCAGACAAAATTAGTCTTGTCTTCTATTAGACATGTTAATCACAGGATGGTAATGATTTGATCACCCCAATGTCTTTATAAAGTTTAAGTATTACTTCATCTTATAATTTTTTCTTTTTAGTTTATATAGTATTTCAGATTTTTTTCATGTCCTGGGAATACGTCAGTGAACAAAATAGTGAATAAACCCTGCCTCCGATGCAGTTCTAATGTGGGGAAAGAGCCAATAAATACCAATAGACAAATAAATATGGTATGTCAAGTAGTTGTAGGTTTTATGGAGGAAAATAGGTGACCATTACTCTGAAAGTTAGTCATCCTGCTCCCAGCCAATCCTGTAATTGCCTAATTGATTCATTAAAAAGTGACCATGGCAGCATAGTAGAAGTTATAATGGAAACAGAATATAGGATTTCCACTCATCAGAGCAGAACAGGTTATAGCCACTGCTCAATACCAGTATACCCATAGCAGAACCCAATACTTAGCCCCTGTTATGGCACCATTCCCTGGGATTAGCAGCCAAATCAACTGGTGAAAAGAGGTAATATTTTGTTCTCACTAGGTAGACATTTACCCTAGGCATGGAATGTCCCTGTCTGCAATGCTTCCACCCAAGACCTCTAACAATCAAGGGAATAGTGAGTTGCTAGTACACAGTGAGGACTCAGAATAATATGTCTAGAAGACAGGTAATTCCCTGAGAGGTCTCCTGATACCCTTAAGTCCTATGATTAAAGTCATTGGAAAAGTTGTATCATATTAGGGAGAAGTATCACTTTATTTATTCTTTTTATTTGAAATTAGTGTGTTTAAAGAGATATGTATGGGTACTAAGTGATAAAATGTGGACTGTATGGACTTTATAATATGTTAATATAGCAAAGCTGAACTACTTTTCCTGGAACAGCCTTACCTGTATGCTTTTTGACAAAAGCAGTCCATAAGACACATTTTTGCAAAGATTTGGAGGAAAGAAATGAAGCATCAAGTCTATTAATCTTTATGTGCAAAAGGTACAGTAAGGTCATTGGGCACTTGTGAGCTCACACATGTTGCTTTCTGCTGGCTAAATTTGTATAGCCAGGAAGTGGGAATGAGGCAACAATATATGTGCAGCTGATATACATTCCCCTGGCTCCTCTTTCGGCTTCTATGAATCCTGGGTCAGATGTGTGTTTACCTCCATGAAGAGGGATAGTAGCTTCTCATGTAAGACAACAATCTCACCATAGTCAGAAGAAATGATAACCAAAATAGGTTCCAGTTAACCTTTGTGGGTTCCAGTCTTTAAATGATTCCCAGTTTATCTTTGCTTTCTTTTTTATCCATCTTTCCTTCCTTGTCTATTTTTCTTTTCTGTCTGCACTCCAGCTTTCAAGTTCCAACATAAAATCTGAAATCCAAAGTCTGAGAGAGCCAACAATAATTCTTCTGTTTGTCATACTGAACTCTAACTGAAAACACTGGAAAGGGATATTTTCGTAGAGGGGAACCATGTTGGGTAAACATTGAAGAGGAAAGGGAAGGGAAGGAAAGGGAATTCATTTGTCTTGGACTCTCAGAAGTTGACCAGGACAAACTGAAGTTAAGAAATAGGTATCAAAGTTAAAACCAGTAAAATTATTCACAGTGAAATTCAAACCAGAATTCATTATTTATGAAAAATGAAATAATTCATTATTCATGGATTCCATGTATGTGAATTTGCCAACTCACAAAAAATTATTTATAATTCCCAAATTAGTACTGCGAGTACTTTCAGTCATTCACATGCATGTGCACAGGGGCAAAACTTCTGAATGTTTTCAATTCTTGAAAAGACTGGCTTGTTTTATGAAGATATTGGCAAATGAACCTATATAATACAAATGACCTCCAAATCATTGGCTCAAGACCATGCAATATTGTTGTAGGGTATATTAAATAAGGTGTCTTTAAGCAGAAACACATATAAAACAAAGCTGGTTGATGAAAATGTGAGCAGTCTCTCAGGAACTTAACCCTATATTTCCCCTAGGAGGAATAATTTCCTATTGACTAATTGAGTGATTGTGGAAACTGTAGAATATTAGCTATCCTGAATAATAAAATGGAGAAATAAAAAAAGAAATATACATATAATAAAATAAGTGACATATATTACTCTTATTTGAGATAGAAAATATTATATACTAAATATAAGTGATAGCTATTTTTAAATTGGCAGACATTGCAATAAATTGCTTGTGTGATATATTTTTCTCCTCACAAATATATCTAAAGAACCGGCAAAGTTCAAACCTTAGAATTTATGAGCTCACAGATGTTTTTATTAGGTCTCTGGATTAATAGACACATCTAAATTTTTATGTATGTTTTAGGTATAGACCAGCAAGGTATTTAGAAAATGAGTGAGAACCTATTGTAGAACTTGCAATCAAATAATAATGTAATAGTTACATGTTTTCTCAGACTATGTTCTTCATACAAAGGCAGCATGCTTTCCTAGAGAAACAAGCTGCTAAAGCAATGATGAGCTAATGAGTTATTTAGTAGAAGAAAGGATTCTATTGTGGGTAAAATATTTCATTTCATAGTGTTTCTTATTATTCTACACAGTTATCACAGAAGTGGTAGAGAGTGTAATTTAGGCCCTGAAACTTTAGGAAAGCCAAGATTATTCCATTTTAGAAGCTAGCAATAGAAATTTTTGCTATTTTAGTCATTAGATTCATTATTAGAATTAGTGAAGTGTGTGTTCTGAGGCATCATGAGTTTTAGGATCCATCAGTAAATGTCTTGTTTATTGAACATTCAGTAATAATGTTAATAAGATACTGGATCACATGGACATCATGAACAACAAATCAATCTCAAATAGCTGACCCATATAATCATATTCTGCATCTGAGCTCCTGAAGAGCAGCATGAACTCAGAAGCACTAGCCAGTGTATATTGTATAGATTCATACCAGAATTCAGGCCACAGGACAAATATTAATACAGTGAAGCAATTTCTTACTGAATAGGGCTCTGATAGGCTTTATGGATTAATATAGTATTCAGGGACTAGCTTAGAACAAGAAAAAGCTGCCAAATTTTTTGATGATGATAATCACAATGTCAACCATGCCAAGTGATCTGCTTCATTTTCTAATCAGGCATTAGGTGTTTAGTTATTGACACAGAATATATACTGACAAGGTTCCTGATACATTGATTAGATATTCTTCGTCTTATTCTCCTGCTGTTAGTAGTCATTATTTATGTATTATCATGAATAGTTCTCACTAAGCAGTAGCAGTTCTTGTACATTCATAAGTTCATAAATGTCTATAATGGAGGAATTTAAACTCAGTGAAAAGAAGGTCCTTTATGATGACAGAGATAGAGTCGAATAAAACAGAAAAAAAAGTTGTCATCCAGAAATAAACTAAATTCTCTAAGCAGAAGACAAAATAAATAGGAGAAATAGGGCACACAAACTGGATTTTGTAGTATATGAAAGTGTGCATTTCTGTTCATTTTTATATTTTGTGATGCTTAGCTTATACTGTGCAGTACAGATAGTGAAGTAAGAGGATATGGTTAAAAAATTATCTGTAAAGGGTAGTATAGATTCATGGGTTGTTGTCAGTAGAAGAATGTAATGCCACTTTGGACCAACAAGCAAGGATTTGTTGGCTTGATATTTTGAATTACTATACCTTTATGGTAAAAAGAAAAAAAAGTGGTCATATACCTGCGTATCAAAGATAACCAAGGATCTGACAAAGAAAAGTACATCCAGTTTCCATTTTTCTGGGAAAAGCTTTCCATTATTGAAGTACATGGCCCACAGAATTAATCTTATTACATTAAAGTATTTAAAATGTAATGCATACTCTTTGAAAATAAACATTGAACTGGCTAATATTATTTTTACCTACTAAAGTGCAATAATAACTTTTCCTCTTTACAACTTTAAGATATGCATCACGAATTGGTTATCTACAATTGCTACTATGTAACAATTGCTATGCTTAAAAAATTTAAATGAGATATTGACTATGTCATACTAGTTTTCTGGAAACTTTATATTTCTAGAACATAGAAGTCAGCCAGTAAGTCATTCATCATTTAAATATCTATTGAGAAATTATTACATGCTGGGTTTTGAACCAGAACCAGTAATACCACCATATACTATACACAGGTAATAAAATAACAAATAGATATTTCTTGTCTTCAAGAAACAGTTTAATGGAGGTGACAAGTAAATAAACAAATACCAAAATACAGGAGGTGCTATGATAAAGAATGTGCAGTGTGCTTATGCAGGGCGTGACCCAACTCTGGAAACGCAACGAAATATTCCCAAAAATTAGTACCTGAAAGAATCTTTACACAGAAAAGTAATAATTTATTCAGTCACAATGAAAAAAAAAATAGCTGTGCTAGAAGACTGGATGCCTATACAATCTTCTTATCCCCTCCTGCAGATAAAACTAAAGCAAGGCAAAATATGTTGAACGAACATCGAATCAGAACCATAAAGTTAGATAAGTGCATAAAATATAGGCTATGATAGTTGGATGTATCTACCTTTCATTAGCAACATTCTTGTAATTAGTACTACAAACTGACATGCCAGTTGACCATATAACCTGACATCCATGGGGATATTAAGGATGCCAATAGAAAAGTTCAAGGTGGTTGACTAAAAGCTGCAATGGGGTAATGCTTATATGTAAACTTAATATTTGCCTTTGGGTTTTTCTATCTTCTATATTTATAAGGCAGATCAACTCCTGACTCTGGTAATGTCAAAGTGCTTTAAAAATAGTCAAGATTTTATTTTACAAAAAAAGAGATTTTATTTAAAAAACTTAACAAAGTATGCATTTTGTAATAGGGTGAACATCAAATTAGGAACATTATGTCAGAGTTAGACAAAAATTTTGTTACAGACTTCAGGCAAATCTCTTAATCCCTTTGTCCTTCATTTTCCTCATTGAAAAAATAAAAAAACTGAATTACACAATTTTATCTTCCAAACTTGCCTTTAATCATTCAGTTCCATGATTATTGTAAATTGTTTATAAAAGTTCAAGAACTACTTCTATTTCCAAATCTGCAGTGATGAATTCACTATGATTGAGTTTTGTATTGCTAACTTGAAATGTACTATGATAAAGAAATGCTAATATAAATGAGAACTTCTGGATTATGGTCCAGCATGTAAGAAGTTTGAAAGTCATCATTCCATTTTACCAACAAAAAGCTAAAGAAACTGGAAAATCAACAATCTTATATCTGTTAGAGAAGCAGGATCACAGGGAAAATTGCTGTTCCAAAAATCGGAGAGAGACAGGTGTACCCAGAGAATCACAATGTAAAGTGCAAGCTTCGCAGGAACCAGGCTGGGGGAAGGAAACTTGAGACTATAATTGATGAATGGCTGGAGACTAGTGTGGACAATTCTAAGGGTTAAAAGCTGCAGGGAGACCCAGTCATCTGGGTACCTCATAATTTGTGAGTTTTACCTCCTGAATCTTTACCAGGTTCTTACAGTGAATATTGAAGAAATATCCCCTCGTGCTTCTAGTAGGAGAAAAAGAAAAGGAACCATTTAGAAATAAACCTGAGCATTCTGTTCTTTTTAATAAGGCCAGCCTTGAGGAGGAACTACTGAACCAGAGCCTAACCTGTCGGTTTTATCAGAATTTAACTGATCTGGGAGAAGGAAATACTCAAACTCTGCCCACTTAGACATACCATCCAACCTAATGTGGAAGTAGAAGAGAACTCATAATCACGTGCACGTCACAGTCCAAAGTCACAGACTCACTAAAAGACTGAAACATATTTATTACTATAAAATATCCCTTCTCCCCAACACCTTGCCACCACATTACTAAAGTTCTACTTAGAGCAGTTCCTTTTGTCCAATATATTATGCCCAGCTAATATATATAATAATTATATATAAATATAAATATATATACATATATATAAAGATATACAAAAGGGAAAACACAAAGTTGGAAGAGATAATCAATAGAATCAGACTCAGGTATGGCTGGAATGTTGAAATTATCAGCCTGGAATTTAGAACAACTATGATCAATTTGATAAGGGCTTTAATGGGTAAAGTAGACAGCTCAAGAACAAATGGGCAATATAAAGAGAGATGGAAATTCTAAGAAAAAAAAAACAAAGAGAAATGCTAGAGGAAAAAAAATACTCTTCTAACAGAAGAGAACAGAAATGAAAAATGCCTTTAATGGGCTTATTAATAGATGATGCAGCTAAGGATAGAATCTCTGAGTTTTATGATATCTGGACAGAAACCTCTAAAACTGAAAAGCACAGAAAAAAATAAATAGAGCAAAATATCCAAGGACTGTGAAACAACTACCAAAAGTGTAACATACACATAATAGAAATAGCAAAAGGAGAAGAGGAAGGAAGGAAGGAAATATTTAAAATAATAATAACTAACAATTTCCTCCATTTCATGACAGATACAAACACACTTATCCAGGAAACTCAGAAAACACCAAGTAGGATACATGCCAAAAAAACTCAACTGAAGTACATCATTTTCAACCTACAAAAAAACAAAGATAAAAAAATTTAAAGAAGCCAGAGGGCAGAAAAAAATCTTACATATAGAGGACCGAAATAAGACTTACATCCAACTTCTACTTTGAAACCTAAAAATAGGAAGAAAGTGAAGTGAAATATTTAAAGTGTTGAGAGAAAAACAAAACAAAACCCAGCAACCTGCAATTCTGTATCTGAAAAATTATTTTTCAAAAATAATGGATATATAAAGTTTTTTTTTCAGAAAATTAAAGATAAGGGAAACTGTTGCCACATGCCTTGAAGTAAAACTGAGATGGTTAGAAAGAAGAGAAAGTGGAATTATGTAAAATACTCAAAACTACAAAAGGTAGAAAAAGAGTAGAAGACAAAAATAGAAACAAATAGGTCAACAAATAGAAAATAGTAACAAACACTGTAGTGCTCCAACTTTATCAATAATCTCTACACATAATGATTTAATTGCACCAAGAAAGCAGAGATTATGGGACCCCTGGGTGGCTCAGTGGTTGAGCGTGTGCCATAGGCCCAGGGTGTGATCCTGGGGTCTGAGGATTGAGTCCTGCATGGGGCTCCCTGATTAGTGGGGAGCCTGCTTCTCCCTCTGCCTATGTCTCTGCCTTTCTCTCTGTGTCTCTCATGAATAAATAAATAAAATCTAAAAAAAAAGAAAACAGATTATCAGAGTCATCAAAAAAACAAGACCTGACTATATGTAGTCTACAAGAAGCTCCCTTTAAATATAAAGACATATATGGACTAAAAATTAAATGGATGGGTAAAGACATACCATAACACTAATCAAAAGAAAGCAGGAATAACTATATTAATTTCAGATATAGCAGACTTCAGAGACAGGGAAGTTTTCAGGGGTAAAGTATTATTATATAATAATAAAGGTGTCAATTCGTCAGAAAAACACAACGATCTTTAATATGTATCTCCCTAACAATAGGGTGTCAGCACACACGAGGCAAAAACTGATAGAACTGCAAGGAGAAATAGATAAATCCACTATTACAGTTGAACACTTCAATTCCTGTCTATCAGCAATGGACAGATTCAGCAAGAGGAAGATCATTAAAGACAAATATGAATTCAGCAAGAAAAACTGGATATAATAATGGACAACTAGGGACTATGTCATCTAACAAAAGGAGAATACACATACTTCTCAAGATCATAAGGAACATTTACCAAGATAGACCACGTTCTGGGCCATAAAACACACCTTAAAAATTTTATTTTTAGTTTTTTTTATTTTAAAAATTTTAAAAGAAGAGACATTCATTTCTATTCTTAGACCACAGTAGAATTAAACTGGAAACTGATAACAGAAAGATAACTGGAAAATTCCTAATACTTAGACATGAACAACACACTTTTAGATAATATATGCAACAAAGAAGAAATCTCGAGGAAACCTGGAAAATATTTTGAACTAAACATAAATGAAAACAAACCTTAAATTTATGGGATGTGAGAAAGTAGTTCTTTTTTTTTTTTTAAGATTTTATTTATTTATTCATGAGACACAGAGAGAGACAGGAGAGAGAGAGAGAGAGAAAGAGAGGCAGAGACAGAAACAGGTTCCATGCAGCGACCAGGACGTGGGACTTGATCCTGGGACTCCAGGATCATGCCCTGGGCCGAAGGCAGGTGCCAAATCACTGAGCCACCCAGAGATCCCTAGAAAGTAGTTCTTAAAAGAAAATATATAGCAGTGAATTAATATATTAATAAAATCTAAAATCAATCACCTAAATTTCCACCTTGGGACATTTTTTTTTTAAAAGATCGGAGAAATCCAAAGTAACCAAAAGAAAAGAAAATACTAATAAAATAAAAGCAGAAATCTATGAAATGGTATACAAGAAATCAACAAGAATATCACAAAATCAAGTTTATTCTTAATACAGAGAAATAAAATTTATAAGCCTCTAGCCAGTATAATTGAGAAATAAAGAGTAAACAAATTACTGATATCACAGATAAAACAAGGGCATCACTACCTATCCCGTGGACATTAATAAGATAATAAAGGAATACTATGTAAAACTCTATGCCCACAAATTTAATCATCTAGTTGAAATAGACCAATTCCTTGAAAAACACAATCTACCACTCACACAAGAATAAACAGTATGAATAGTGCTATATCTATTTTAAAAATGAATCAACAAATAATAACCTTCCAAAACAGAAAGTGCCAGGCCCATATGGATTTAAGGTCAATTCTATAAACATTTAAAGAAGAAAGTCTATCAACTCTCTACAATCTTTTTCAGAATAAAGAAGCAGAGGGGTTACTTCCTTATTCTGTATGCCAGCATTACTGTAATAATAAAACCAGACATTGCATTAATACTAAAAACAAACAAAAAACTACAGACCAATATCTCTCATGAACATAGATGCAAAAATCCTCAAAATATTAGCAGTTCAAATCCAGTAATGTATAAAAAAAGTTTTTACACCGTGAACAAGTGGGACTTATCCCAAGAATGCCAGATTAGATCAATATTCAAAAATCAAATAATGTAATAAACATCACATCGACAGGCTGAAAAAGAAAAATAAACCACATAATCATATCAATAGATGCAGAAGAAATACTTGCTAAAATCCAACACCCATTCATGACAATAAACTAGTAAACTAGGAATAGAAAGGAGCTTCCACAAAGAGTATCTACAAAACAAACAAACAAACAAACAAAAAAAACTAAACATAACATCTACTCAATGAAAAACTCTAGCCTTTCCCACTAAGATAAGGAACAAAGCAAGGATATCCCCTCTTACTATTGCTTTCAACATCATACTGGAAGTCCTAGCCAATGTAATTAAAAAAAAAAAAAAAACATAGGTAAATAGATCAGGAAGGAAGAAATAAAATTGTCTTAGTCCACAGATGGCATGATTTCTCTTCATTGTAGAAAATCTGAAACAATCAACAAAAAAACTTCTGGAACTAATAATAAGTGATGTTAGCAAGGATTCAGTATACAAGATTAATATACAGAAGCCAGCTGTTTTCCTGTATACTAACAGTAATCAAAAGTAATCTGAAATTAAAAACATATCACTTATATTAGTACTCCAAAAGTGAAATACGTAAGCATAAATCTAACAAAATATATGCAAGATCAATATGAGAAAACTATAAAATTCTGATGAAAGAGATCAAAGAAATTGAAAAAAACAAAACAAAACAGTATTCCCTGTCCATGGGTAAGAAGACTCAATATTGTCAAAGATTCAGTTCTTCTTAATTTGATTTATAGATTCAATGAACTCTCAATCAAAAGCCCAGCAGGTTACTATGGAAATATCAACAAATTGATTCTAAAGATTATATGAAGAGGCGAAAGACCTGGAATAGCAAAGTTAATAATGAAGAAGAAAAAAGACTACTAACGTGGACAACTTCAAGCTTACCATAATGCTACAGTATGTCTTCCTTCAATAGGTGAATGGACAGGTAAACTGTGGTACATCCAGAAAATAATATATTATTCAGCACTAAAAAAAAAAAAAAAAAAAAAAAAGAACTGTTGTGAAGCATTGAGGATTTTAGGGCAGTGAAACATGAAACTATGTTGTATTCTACTATAGTGGTGAATAAATGTCATTGCACATTTATCCAAACCCACGCAATAGAACATTAAAGTGAATCCTATGAAGACTGTAGCTTTTTATAAATAATGGTATGTCAATGTAGGTTGATCAGTTGTAACAAATGTACCAATTTGATGTGGAAATTTGATAATAGAAAGGCTATGCATCAGTAGAGGAAGGGGGGCATAAGGGAAATCACTGCATCTTCCTCTCAATTTTGTTATGAATCCAAAACTGCTCTAAAAAACAGAATATTGGAAAAAGAAAAAAATCTGCATTCAACACATGATTTTATAAGAAATAAACATTTTTAAAAGATAAGTAATAAGAAAAAGTAATTTTTTATTAGTAAGGATGACAATACAGTTTCCCTTCTGCCTATTTTGAACATACTTATTTTTCAGTATAAACATGGTCTTTGAACACCATAGTTTTTAAAATAATTTTTAGGAATTGAAAATCATAAGTAATTACACATGGCAGCAATTTCTGTATTAGAATTTCCAAATGTTAAGGCTAATCATGGCACTGGAGTTATCACAAAGGATTTATACATAAAGAGTATTAAATGTTTTCCTTCCCCAAGCAAAGAGAATTTTAACAGTTCTTAATGTGCTTTGTAAAAGCTACTGGTGATTGTGCCTTCATGCCAGGCTGCAGCGATAGTGATAAATGGTGTTGATGCCTTAGGGTGATACCTAACTAAATTAGCTGGTAAAACTAAAATTGTGCTCATTTTCAATTTTTAATACTGTGTAGTAGTGATGGCTGTTCAGCCACCATTCAATTGGCTTTGCTTACTCTGTGATTTAATTGTTTATAAGGAATTAATGAAAATTTAGAAATGTATAAAAAGGGAGAAATGTGCTTTTACTACAAATACAGAAAATAAGATATGCTAACAGAAATCCAGGGAGCCTTAGGAATGTTAAAGCAATTCCATTTAAAAGCTTTTTCTTCTTTTTTAAAATTTTTACCTTGTTTTAATTACTAAGAGACAACTTTTTGTCAGGAGACTAAAGAAACTCAAACTTGTGATGAAGTATTATGAAATTATAAAGGCTGGAGATGAGATGTATGCAGAAACATATAGAAATATATTGATAATATCATTAATTTATCTTTTAGACTTTCTCCCTTTTTATACCTACTTTTCAGGCTGCTGCTAGGTGGATAATTAAGATTACATAATTATTACCATTATTATGGTGCAACATGTGCTTTTGCAAAAAAAAATGAAAGGTAGTAATAATTATTTCCTTCATATCTTTGTTTATTTACTATATTAGATATAAAAATAGAAAAGGAGAGGAATCAATTGCAAGGGATAAAAGTATATTTTTAAAAATGTAATCTCAGTATGTAACTATAAGAGAGGAGGTTACAAGCCATATGTTGTTCAAAAATTGTTAAACTACACAGAGTTCATGCCAACTAGGAAGCATCATTATCTGTTCATTTATAAGCACCTTTACAAAAGGCAAAAAAAAAAAAAAAAGTGCAAAAAGTTAGAAGCAGAACTCTAAGAACTGGCACCCACAGACCATTAAGGAATATTTCAGGCCAAAGTGCTCCCCTACAAAACCTTTTTAAAATCCAAGGGATGTGATCTCTTTCTATCTTAAAATTTGTGCTTACTGCTTGCTGCTACATGTAAGAGGAGGGTTTTTTGTTTTGTTTTGTTTCTTTGATGCCCTGGAGGGTAGTTTTGCCCAGAGAAATGATTTTTGGGGTTTACTTCAGTTTACATAATTTCTAATTTACTGAAGTTACAAATCTAGATGCACAAAACTCACTCTAGGTAATTAAGACTATAAAATATAGCATTCATGTTTTAGGTAGCCTTTGCAAATGTTTGAGGTCATTATAAAATCCACAAACTTGCACATATTTTTCAACTATCTTTACACATTTAAAATATTTGATTTTTCTTTATTATCTCTATTAAAATCCTCATGTCCTTAATCTGATAAGTATTATAAGCTGTGGTCCAGGAACCTCTGGACAACTATCTTATATAACTACTTATGGAGAAGGAAATGTTTGGGGTGGACGTCCAGGTTTCCAAAGGTAGTTCCAGAACCCCATAGTAGCAAATAAAGGCAAAAAATATAGATAGATAGATAGATAGATAGATAGATAGATAGATGATAGATAGATAGATAGATAGATAGATAGATAGATAGATAGATAGATAAATGAGTTTCAATGCACTGGAGTGAGTAAGAAAAACAATTTAATTTTACCTGCATTATCCTTTTCCCAAAGCAACATAGCTTAGGGCCATGACAAATCTTCATCAGCCTATGATTTAACCATGAGAAAAGGATGAATATGTGAGTGAGTACCCAACCTCTTCAGCTGTACTGGATATTGCCAAAGAGACTCATTTCCCTTTTACTCCATCAAGAGTATTGAATCATAAGCTATATAACTGGGGATCAGAGCAGTAGAGGCTGGCAGAGCAGTAGATGAGACTCTTAGGGCATTAAATGGATGTGGATGCTTTCTAGCCTTGTAGATTCCCATCAGGAAGCCTGTGCACAAGCCACTGAGTATGCTTCACCTGAAGATCCCTCACATTGGCTCACACATACCCCCAGCACTCCATGTGCATCATCTAAACACACCCCTATCCTCTGGCTGGCTCTCTGTATATATGCACCAGACTACAGCAGTGACAGTGAGCTTTGACATGTGGCCATTGTGAACCTACATAAAGCTGGTCCAAATCTGAGAGCCAGGGAGAAACCACAAACTTGGATTTTAGTACCACATTTCAAAAAATAAAAGATGCTCTCAGCACTTGGCATAATATTTTGCATGATTCAGAGAAATCATACAAGCTTAAGAAGTCTGCCACTAGAAGAAACAAGAAATATGGAACAGGTGTACCTATAGAACACCTGAGCTAGTCTCAGAATGTTTAGCAGGGCTGATGCTGAAGGCAGTAAGTGAACATTGGAATAAATGACTGCTAATTCACATGTGGTGACTGTCACAAAACTTTAAGGCATATGGAAAATCAAGGAAACATGACACCAAAGGATCACAATAATTTTCTAGTACCTGAACCCAAAGACATTAAGATCTGCAATTCAAAAAAAAAAAAAAAAAAGAAAAAAAAGAAAAAAAAAGATCTGCAATTCATCCAATGAAGAAGTCAAAAAAGCTGGTTTAAGGAAACCCAATGAGCTCCAAGGAAACACAGAAATATAATTAGGAAAATAATATACAAACAAACAGTTTAACAAAGAGATAGAAATCAAAACATAGAACCAAACAATTTGTGGAGCTAAAGAATACAATAATGAAGGGATGACAACATTGGAATAATAGTGTGGGACTTCAATACCCTACTTTCAACAATGGATAGATTATCCAAGCAGAAAATCAATAAGGAAACATTGGAAATGAACTACACTTTAGACCAAATGAACCTAACAGACACATACTGAAAATTTCATCAAACAACAGCACAATATACATTCTTCTCAAGTGCACTCAGAACATACTCCAGGATAGATTATGGGTTAGGTCACAAAACAAGTCTTAGCAAATTTACAAAGATTGAAATCATAACAAGTATCTTTTTTAGCAATACTGATAGGAAACTAGAAATCAAAACAGTGGAAGGCTGGAAAAAATTTTTTCAATGTATCGAAATCAAGCAACATACTTTTTTTTTTTTAAAGATTGATTGATTTATTAATGAGAAACACAGAGAGAGAAAGAGAGAGAGAGAGAGTGAGTGCAGCAGAGACACAGGCAGAGGTAGAAGCAGGCTCTACGCAGGGAGCCCCACCTGGGACTGGACCCTGGGTTTCCAGGATCACACCCCAGGCAAGGCAGTGCTAAACCTCTGAGCCACCCGGTCTGCCCAAGCAACATACTCTTGAAGAGCAAATAGGTCACTAAGAAAACCAAAGGGAAATCAAAAGATATAACATGAAAATATAACATACCAAAACTTATGGGATCCTAGTAAAGCAGTTCTAGGAGATAAGTTTATAGGAAAAATGCCTATATTGAAGAGTGTCTGGGTGGCACATTTGGTTAAGTGTCTGACTCTTTTTTTTTTTTTTTTTTAAGTGTCTGACTCTTGATTTTGGCCCAGGCCGTTATCTCATGGTCATGAGATTGAGCCCCGTGTCATGTTTCATGTTCAGTGCAGAGTTTGCTTAAGACTCTCTCCATCTCCCTCTGCCTCTCTCCCTATGTGCACTCTCTTTCTCTCAAATAAATAAACAAAACTTTTTTTAAAAAAATGCCTATATTGAGAAGAACGATCTCAAATAAACAATCTAACTTTATAGCTCAAGGGACCAGAAAAAAGAAAAAGTTAACCCAAACTTAGCAGAAGGAAATAACAAAGATCAGAGCATAAATACACAGATATCAGAAAAAGATTGTTTTGTGTAAAGATGAACAAAATTGACAAACCTTCAGCTAGACTAAGAAAAAAAGGAAGAAGATTCGAATAAAACCAGACATGAAGGAAGAGACAGTGATACAAAGAATAACAGATGAGTAAGAACAACATATGCAAATGTAATACAAAGGATCATAAGAGATGACTAAGAATAATTATATGCCAATATATTCCTATCTTAGGTAAATTAAATCAAAACGGATTATAGACTTAAAAAATGGATTAAAGACTTAAGACCTGAAACTTTAAAAGTCCCAGAAGGAAACATAGGAAATTAGCTCCTTGGACATTGGTCTTGGCAGGTTTTTTTTGGATATGACACAAAAGGCATGAGCAACTAAAAATAAAATTAATGGATAGGACTACATCAAACTAAAAAGATTTTGCACAGCAAAAAATTTCATCAAGTAAGTGAAAAGTCAACTACAGAATGGGATAAAATATACAAATCACATATCTGATAAGTGGTAAACATCCAAAATATATTTGAAAATATATTTTGATATATTTTAATATCAAAAATATAATTCAATAGCAAAAAAATACAAAATCCAATTTAAAAAAAAATGGGCAGAGAAACTGAAATTACATTTTACCAAATAAGACATACAAATGACTAACAGGCATATAAAAAGGTTCTCAATATCAGTAATCTTCAGGGAAATGCAAATCAAATCCACAGTGAAATATCACCTCATACCTGTTCGGTTGTCTATTATCAAGAAGACATGATATAACAGAAGCTATCTAGGATTTGCAAGAGGAATCCTTGTGCACTATTGGTAGAAATGTAAATTGGTGCAACTTCTATGGAACACAATGTAGATTCCAAAAAAAATTAGAATTAGAACTACCATATGTTCCATCAAACCTATTTTGTTTATGTATTCAAAGGGAATGAAAGCAGGACATCCAAGAGGTATCTGCATCCCCATGTTCATGGCAACAGTATTCACCTTAGCTAAGAGTTGAAAACAACCTAAGTGCCCATCAACAAATGAATGGGTAAAAAAGATGTGAGATACCCACACACTCTAGAGTATTATTTAGGCATGAAAAAGAAGGAAATCTTGCCATTTGCAACAACATGTGTGGGCACTGAGGGTATTATGCTAAGAAAAATAAATCAGAGAGAGAAAGACAAATGCTGCATGACTTCACTTATATGTGGGACCTAAAAACACTAAACTCTTAGAAACAGAGATTATAAAAGGGTGGTTACTAGGGGCTGTGGGGTTAGGGAAATGGGAAGATATTGGTCAAATTGTATAAACTTCCAGGTTCATGATAGTAAGTTCTGGGGACCTAATGTACATCACGGTGATTATAGTTAATAAGACTGTATTATATACTTGAAAGTTGCCAAGAGAGTAAATCTTAAATGTTCTCACCTTAGAAAAAGAAGTGGTAATTATGTAATGAAATGGAGGTGTTAGCTGACAGTACAGTGGTAATCATATTTCAGTATGTAAGTGTATCAAATCAACATGCTGCATACTTTAAACAATGTTATATGTCAATTACTTCTCACTAAAGCTATAATATATATAATAAATGTGATACACGTATAAAACCAGGAAAACTGGAAAAAGAAAATTCTGTTAAATTTAAGTTACTATTCTTAACCATAATTAGCCATCATAAACAGACTTTTAAGATGTTTCCTGTAGATGAGGGAATCTCTCCATCTTTTCAATTCATCTTATTTCCACTATATTGGACCTTAATGACAGAAGTTTCTAGAGAAATTATTGTATATATTAGATCTTACATGGATATAACTAACAGAGATTTGTTCATTGGATTTTGGCATACTAGAATTAGAAAACCTTGTAAACATTAAGAGAGCTAAATTTAAGAAAAAGGTATACTGTGTATTTCTATGAAGAAACAAACCTCAGTGAACACTTGTTTTAGAATTATATTCCTGTCTTATAAATAAATGTCATTTAAGAAAATTTGGATATTTGGGCACCTGGGTGGCTCTGTGGTTGAGCATTTGTCTTCAGCTCAGGTCATGATCTTGGGATCCTGGGGATCAAGTCCCACATCAGGCTTCCCATCA
This sequence comes from Canis lupus dingo, assembly GCF_003254725.2. Classification (NCBI taxonomy): domain Eukaryota; kingdom Metazoa; phylum Chordata; class Mammalia; order Carnivora; family Canidae; genus Canis; species Canis lupus. The sequence continues at coordinate 22,726,244 of NC_064245.1, read as the reverse complement.
GATCCTGCTTCTCCCTCTGCCTATGTCTCTGCCTCTCTCTGTGTCTCTCATGAATAAATAAATAAAAATCTTAAAAACAAAGAAAATTGGATAATTTAGAAATACTTCCATCTTGAAGGGATTATGTCAAAAAAAAAAAAGGACAACTGTAACCTATTGTTACACTTTCTTAATGTAATGGACCAAGATTAATGAGTTAGGACGTTTCCAGTGTCATATTTATTTTGTTAATACCCAAGGCAAGATCACTAAAATTTCTTAATATATTATTACATGATATGTATCATCACAAAATTTAGAATGCGGGGACCCCTGGGTGGCTCAGCGGTTTAGCACTGCCTTCAGCCCAGGGTGTGATCCTGGAGACCCGGGATCGAGTCCCACGTTGGGCTCCCTGCATGGAGCCTGCTTCTCCCTCTGCCTGTGTCTCTCCTCTCTCTCTCCGTGTCTCTCATGAATAAATAAATAAAATCTTTTAAAAAATTAGAATGTATTTATATCCCCTCTCATATGGCTAGTTTATGTTGATTTAAAATTCAGTACTACAATCAGAAGAAATACTTTGAGAATTAATTACACATGCCAGAGAAATAGCAGCAACCACTGAATATTAGTTAGACCACTTCCCAGGTACAATTATAGAATACACATTAGAATATACAAGCCTCTATCTAGTCCAGAGGAGAGATCTCACTGGGAATAGATAAGAAATTGGTTCTGAGAATCAAGCCTAGGGCATGCCAATAATTATAACACAATAATCATTGCTGTGTTTTGCATTTTTAGTATTCTATATTATTCACTTTCAATAGGAAAATTTGAAGAGTTCACTACACATACCTAATTGCTGTTGCTTCCTGGAAAACCACTTTTTTGGTGAAATTATTCTCTCCAATTTTAACTTTAACTTTTTAAATCCAGAAGCATGTTACAATGTGCTCATATTAATGGTAAAATTAAATTACAATATTAATTTTGAAATTATTAAGAAGGAAAAAGATATTGCATAGTTCATTTGTAGTTTGTCTCATTTAGGCCTTGCAGCATAGACATTTATTAATTTTAAAACCTTTTTATATCCATTATGTGACTTGTATAATAGGTAACTATATCCATGAAGCCATTACCAGTTTCCAGCATCCTCAGGGATTTTTCATCTCATATAAATGATCAGAAGTTAAATGCTTTTAATTGAACATTTGAGGCTCTTTCTACATGAGATTTCCTTTTTTCTATCTGGGTATCCTAGTGCAAACAATAACAACAAACCCGTGTGGAAGTGTAGCCAATCATAGAGGAGGGGACTCTTAAAATATGCTTCCTTGGAAGGAATGTGCCCTTATAAAAGGGTTATTCTGAATTTGTTAATCATATCCCTTTGTTTTCTTGTTGTTTTTTTTTTTAAGATTTTATTTATATGAAAGAGAGTATGCATGAGCTGGGGGGAGGGGCAGAGGGAGAGAAAGCCGCAGACTCCCCATTGAGCAGGGAGCCCAAGTGGGGCTTGATCCTAGGACCCTGAGATCATGACTTGAGCCCCAGGCAGCTGCTTGACTGAACGTACTGAGCACCCAGGTGCCCCACTCTTTGTTTTGTTTGTATAATTTACCTGTTTCTGAACTGTAAATAAATAGGATTACAAAACAAAACAAAACTGAGTTACTTTGGGAAGTTCAGCTTATAGTTTTGAAACATAAAAGAAAAGAAAAAAAAATCCGGAAGTTAATCAGTCTTTCAAGACCTCAGAAATAGCATCTTAAATAAAAGCAGCTAATTTTACAAAGCCCTTACTGGTACTAATCATTGTTCTAAACTCGTAACAGACATGATTTCCTTTAATCTTTATAACACCCTGTACCATAGGTTTTTGGAGATAGGCCAGTAATTCAAAGACCATCTTGTAAAGAAATTAAAAGTAATTAAATTTAAAATACAGACACTAGCACTATGTATTTTCATTTTCAGCATGGTAATGAGTTAGTGTTATCATTTATAAGAAATACATTATTTAAATATGTTAAAATATGTATTTTTATTAAAAGGAACCTAAATATATTCTTTGAGAAAAATTATTATTTATTTATTATTTTATCAGAAGTCGATTATAAAATATATTTTAATTAAAAATGAAATATATATGTGAGTAAATAGACGCAAGGAGTGGTAGTAAACAAACAAACAAAAAACAGTGGAAACAATGGGAGAGATGAGTTATCAGAAATGATACTACTATTTATAAAAGTCATGTGACCTTAAGAAATGGTACTCATATGAAGGAACTGCAAGGTTTTCTCAAATTCATAGACCCCTAGATTTAAACAAGGATAGTCATTAACATATCTGGGGAACAAATGATTTGGAAATTTAATTATGTAGTATAGAAAACTATGTTATTACAGATTTCATTTGGAGAATGAAGAATTGGATAAGTACAACTTAAATATAAGAATTTTGGATTACAGATCCATCTCGTTTGAGTTATAAAGTCATTGATGTGGAATAAGAAAAAACAAGATTCAATTATACAGTTAGAATAACCTAAAGAAAAAAAAAAAAAGAATAACCTAAAGAGTCTTGGCAGCAGCAAGGATTTTTAGGCAACCTCAATTGTATTCACCAAGCCTAAATTGCTTGAAATTATATAGCTATTATCTTAGGAGACTAACATCTTTTCAGGCCATAAAAATATGTAAGTCTAGAAATATTTAGAAGAGTCACAACTCTCTGTTAATATTGCTGCATGTTGGGGCGCCTGGGTGGTGCAGTCAGTTAAGCATCCAATTCAGTTTCAGTTCAGGTCCTGATCTCAATGTTATGTGATAAAGTCCCACATCAGGCTCCATGCTCAGCACAGAATCTGCTTGGGATTCTCTCTCCTTCTATCTCTGCCCCTCTCATGCTCTCTCTCTCTATCAATCAAATAAATAAATAAATCTTAAAAAAAGAAACCCTTGCACCTTTAATGATTTTCACTTTAAACAACTGTAATGGGTAGCCCGGATGGCTCAGTGGTTTAGCACCATCTTCAGCCCAGGGTGTGATCCTGGAGACCAGGGATCGAGTCCCACATCGGGCTCCCTGCATGGAGCCTGTTTCTCCCTGCCTGTGTCTCTGCCTCTCTCTCTCTCTGTGTCTTTCATAAATAAAATCTTAAAAAAAAATAAAATAAAATAAGCAGCTGTAAAAGTGTGTACTCTTTTGTGACTGTTTCTTTCATTTAATACCTAAGAGTAATGAGTGCACAAAAATAGTCATAGAAGTTTTATTAATAATGGACAAAATAGAAATATGTCTCTCAAGATAAAAATTAAAGAAAAAATGTGGTAAATCCATACAGGATACTCAGAGAACTAATAGGCAATATCTTGGAGTAATCTTACAGACATGCTGTTTTATGTAGAAACTTACTAATTAATACATCATCCAGATGTATTTGGGAGACCTCAAATTTTATCATATCTACAAGTTTAGTTGAGAAGAACTGGAGCTGTTTCATAGGCTACTGCAGGTTCCACAGCCAGGACAGATCCATCTGCCTATTACCTAAAGCACAGATGAGTGTAACTCCTCCTGGGTCCCTTGGTATATAGAGCCCACTATATGATTTCCTCAAAGGCACTTTTGTCCATGAATGGATGCTAAATTTTTGTTGTTCTAGAGTAGCAGGGGCAACCAAGGAATGTCTTTTGCCACCACTGACTTTGCTGGCATCACCTTCCAGTTTTTTCTTTACTCTTGAAAAATCATTGTCATCGAAACCTGCCATACCATTAAAATATGAAAAATTAATATTCCTTAAGCATTTTTCCTAAACACTGCAACAATAAACTCAATTACCTGGGTCCTTCTACTCCTAAATGATAGGGAAGCATACTGCAATCTGTTGGTTCATAATTTAGAAATTAATTTTGGTTCCACATGACTAAGAACAATTGGTTCTTACAGTGAACACAATGATTATGTTTGCTAGAAATGTAGCATCATAGTTATCTCTGCTTCTATCAGATTAGGAAAATGATCTTGTCAAGGCTGTGGCTTCCCACCTCTTGTTTTTATTTTCTTGGTAATTTGTAAAATGTTCTATTGTTAACCAGTCCATCTGGTTCAAGTACTTTTTTTTTTTTCTTTACATGTCCTTTTTACAGATCATTGACACTGAATAGATTGTTTCGAGTTTATGTGACTACTCAGACTGAATTAGAGAAATGGCAAGATCCATGAGAGATCATTTTATCCTACCAGATAGGACTATACATAAACTATCATAGTAAGACTGTTATGAATACTTAAAATTTTTGAGAAACAACAACCAAAGATTTTTTTAAATTTGAACTTAAGCTATATTCCTTACATGGCTTAGACAAATTTTTTTATCCTTTTGTAATTTGCATAATCCTCAATTTTGAATTGGTCCACATACCTAAAACTGGTTTTATGGTTTTGGTCTTGACATATTATTTCTCCATAGTTTTATCTTTGATTTATCCCTCTACAAGTATGCTTCTGATGATACCTGTACCATGCTATCTTTTGATTAAAAAATAAAACACTATTCCCTGCTAATGTGGCTACTCGGTAAGCCACTCAAATAAGCCAGCTGACTCCTTCCCATGATCACTACACACTCAATGACACCTGGAAACCTGTTTTATAGGAATAAATAGTTTTATATATAGTTACATATAAAAAGAAAAATATAAGAATTTGAGTTGAACTGGATCATTTCAAATATTAAAAATGAAAAATCAAGTAAAATAAAAATAAGCAGGAGTAAAGCATAACTTTCAATTATTATTTTTACTTGCTTAATTATACATGCAATGAATTCAAATCTCCAGCTTCCTACTCATATTTATTTATATTTCTAATTTCAAAGTTTAATCCAATAAATAATTTATATCTTTAACATTACAATATTATTCTTTTTTTAGAAGAAAGGGACATCTCTCCACTGGAATTTTAAACATTTTTTCTGATTCTAATCAATTTCAAACATATTTTTAACATTTAATATAACATTTTATAAGTCTTAAAACCGTGTTTTGAAGCTCCTTCTTGTATTTTTTTATTAAAAGGAGTTAATTGCTAAATAAATGCTATAAAGTTCTTCCTATATATGCCTGCCAGTGACTGTGATGCTAGGTAGACAATGCATAGTCATTGCTTCCAGCTTTACTGAGCTATAAATGACAAAATTGTAAGATATTTAAAGTGTGCAATGTGATGATTTGATATGTATATGCATTGTGATAGGATCTCCATTTGGTGATATGCCATTATTGATATATTTTTTCCATTTTATGTTATGAAATCTTTCTCATTCATTTAGTGAAACAGTTTCACTGAAAAGAAAAGTAGCTATATCTTTGCCTATTTATTCCTACCAAAATTTTAAAAATCACTTAACATATGCTTAATTGTGAGTTTCTGTAAAATAAAATAAAATGACCTATTTGTGGTAAGTATTTCTAAAAATTAATTCAGGTGACAATTAACTGAAATGTTTTCTTATAGATTAAAGAATTACTCCTTCAACAGATAATCATGGCTCTATGTCTCTAGCATTGCAGAAATACTCTGAGGCTTGGACTATGATAGTCCAGAGCTCTACTAAACAAGTATGGACAAGAATGGGGAAAAATATCGGAACTTAAAAAAATAGTTTGATTTGCACAAAAATTAGTTCTTTACTAATTAGCTAGTTAATCAGGATCACAGACTACTCTGAAAAGTCTCCAGGCATCCAAAATATCTATACACATCTGGTAGAGTTATCCATGATTACTGTATTCTAGGTTGACTGTCCATGTTATGATCTTCCCAATTTCCTGTTCATATTCTGTGTGCTGACATTTAGATGTGTGCTGCATTCCCAGGGCTTACAGCTCTTTCCTTAGGCCATACAGTAGAGATAAAATAAAAAGGGAAGGTATTGTGATATAGATTTAGAGGAACACTGTACTAAAATCCAAAAAAAGCAGTAAAATACTGATCTTAATATTGATTAATATGTGATCTTGGTTGAGATATAGAACATTTGAGTTATGTTTTCCAAAATAGAAGTAATGTAACTTTTCTCATATAATATTTTAAAGATTACATGAAACAATGAATGTGAAAGCCCCTAGGTCAAAAATAATGAAGAACATAGTAATTCTTCCTCACTGAAATTTATATTATTTTAGACTTTTATTCTCTAGCTAAAATTCTGAAAAAGTATTTATCACTGTCCCTGATAACTCATCTGTGTGAGCATTTGACAACCTATTGAAATAAGCTCTTCCACTGACATGTATCACTTTCTGAGAAGCAGAGAAAATATTTGAAACTTCCAGAGCACAAGGGTGGCAGTACTTGATTTATTTGTTCTTTGGCCTTTACAGAGTCACTTTAGTAGAGAAATTCATGTAACTTAAAAGAACTAATGATTCCCCCTAAATTGATAACAGATTACTTAAAATCTGGAAAACATGATCTGTTGTTTTACTTACTTTTCCATTGTTCTTAATAACTAGAAATTTATCAGCATAAAAGAGGAACATCTTAAAATATATATGTATGTATATGTAAATATATTTCATTTTATGTCTTTATATATTCCAAAAAGGTCCTACTTTAATTCTCTCTCTATATATGTGTGTATGCATGTATCTATATAAAATAATGTCTGCATACACACACAAACAAAAAACATAAAGATACGCTTACAACATGCTCTGCCAAAAAAAAAGGACATTTTAGAAAGTATGTCATGCTATGATTTATGCTGTTATAACACATAATATTGTTATGCATACAAATTTTTTGAATAAAAATAAATTTCACATGTCATCTCTCATGTCCAGTGAAATTGCCTAATATATTGACAATATGGCATAATGTTTACGATTAAGTTTTTCTAGTTTTGGATGATGTTAATTCTAAAATTAGTTCTTATATTGAGAAAAAAACATAGTTAAATATTAGGCTTATACATTTGGCAACTTTCAGTAAGACATTGTGACTGATACTTATTAACAATACTCATTTAGATCAAAATAATATAAGAAAATATTTTTTACTTGATAGAAACAAACACCCATTCATTGACAGTAGTGATTCTTTCCTTTAAACATATTTGCTATAGAAAAGGCATGACTCCAGTGGTCTGACCCTGTGAACAATCTCTACCTAAATTTTAGGGGTGCTTAAGTGGCTCAGTGGTTCAGCATCTGCCTTCACCCGCGATCGAGTCCTGCATCGGGCTCCCTCAAGGAGCCTGCTTCTCCCTCTGCCTGTCTCTGCCTCTTTCTCTGTGTATCTCATGAATAAATAAATAAAATGTTTAAAAAAAAAACAGCAATACAAATCTTCTATATGTAAGTAGGTAATGGCTTTGTCACTTATATGCAATTATATAAAGTATATTATTCATACTAAATTAATATGTTCCAGCCAGAGAACAATAACAATTTGAGTGCAAGAACTACTACCTAGAAGTAGATCTCCCTTTTGAATGAAACAATTTGTTGAAAAAAGCCTCATTCAAGAAGTTTTCTATATATAAATAGTTGTTATTGAAGCTAATACCGTGAGCATACTATGTACAAGTCCCTATGTTAAAATAAATATTAATTCAACACATTAGTATTTCCAAATTATAGATGAAGTCACTGAGAGGAGATGAAATAATAATCCTACTGCAATGCATACACTAATTGTACTCAGTAGCTTTATGAGTATTTCTGTAAAGCAACCAGATAAACCCTACGATTATCACTCTTCAGTAACAAGGAAGTTTGTCTCTCAGGCACTCTTCTTCAAGCTTTGATTAAATTGTCTAAACCTATTTTAGGTAATATACAATAATTTTATGTGGAACCCACTGAATAGATGAAGGGGGAACAGTTGTGTCAGAACTCAACATATTCTTGCCTATCCTGGTGATCCTGTTTTACTGCGTACAGATGAATTTCTTAGAAAATGATCTACCTTGTTTCTAAGAATGGGCTCTGGTGAATTCTCCCTTAAGAAGAAAATGAAGTGTTTCTGTTGAAAATAAATTTTAAATTCTGCTAATAGATAAAAATAGAATAGTGCATATAAATGCACTATAGTTATTTCTGTAACAATTTATTCAACTTTCAGACAGCCAAAGTAGTTTGGCTTTAGGAGACCCTTTGGCTAAGGAAATCTAAAATATTATTTTATTTTTTCTTTAAATATTGCTACAAACATTTTTAATTTAAGTTTATTCACTTTATTATTTGTATTTTGATGAATTTAAGATAAAATGATTACAAAATAGCCTTAAATGTTACAAAATTCCTTAAGAATGGGACGTGTCAAAAAAAAAAAAAAAAGAATGGGATGTGTTAGTAAAACAAATAAATAAAAAACTGTAACTTCCTAACAGGCTTGAAAGCATTTCAGAAAGCAATTCCTGAAAAAAAAAAAAAAAAAAGAGTGACTCAAATGGTAATGTAAGTCCAGTATGAAGTGTTGCAAAAACCTGCCTCCTGGCATGGAGCCTGCTTCTCCCTCTGCCTGTGTTTCTGCCTCTCTCTCTCTCTCTCTCTGTCTATCGTAAATAAATAAAATCTTAAAAACAAACAAACAAAAAAAACCTCCTGCCTTTTAGGAATTTCCCTCTCCTTGTGGTCTGCTCTGTGATCCTTGACTTATGGCTTTATGTCCTGAAAATGATGGATAATTTACAAATGTTAAGAGAAATAAATCATGTGCTTACCTATTATATTAATACAGAATAATTTAAAAAATCTTGTTAAGATTTTAAAGTCTTATCATTTTAATATTTTCACCTATCCATGGAGATCTTTCCCTCTATCTTTTCACTGCACCCTAACCCTGACTGCACCCAAAAGGTACATGCTTTCAGTGGGCAAACACCTTAACAGCCAAGGGCTGTTAGAAAAATATTCAATATTAGAGTAGATTGATAACACTTTAAACTCATGATCACAATTTCAAATTAGCACTCAACAGTGCTACAGTGTACAGTTATACTGCTACGTTTTTTTTCTCAGTTCAGTGCCCTATTCTCCACAGCAGTGATTCGGAAAGTTGTGGTCCATGGACGAGCAAAATCTGCACCAACTTTGAACCTGTCATAAATGCAAATTATTCATTTCATACAAGTCTACTAAATAAAAAATTCTGGGCCCCTAGCCCGTATCTTCAAATGTGACTGCTTTGGTAACAGCTCTTGACTTCATGTTTCTTGTGCTTCAGATGCATATTGCCATTTACATACTGAAGAAGGCCTGTATGATATCTCATGAATATCTTCAAAATAGTGTATCAAAGTGTCTTTTCTGTGAGTGTCTTGCCGTATGCACTGCTATTGCTGTTATGTAAGCCTCTCCTAATATAACGTGACTATCATTCTTAAAGCTTCTCTCTCCCTTTTCCAATGCTTCATTGTTCATCGGTCTTATAAATATTAACCCCAGATACATGTGTAGCAAACCTCCACACTTCTCCAGTATCATTACTGCTTTCATAACTTAGCCCTACATAACATTTTCCTGATATATTCCATTGCTTTAAATATGGTTTTATTGCTTCTAACCTATAGGGTTTTAGATAATCCATCATCTTTTTTACCATTATCTTCTTAAAAGAAAAAATCATCACCCTCTCTTACAGATAACCTCTTCTGGCTTCTCATTTATTAAATCCAAACCCATAATATAACGTCAAAGAACATAGAGAGACTTTCCATATTTTCATTCAATCTTTTGTAAACCATATAAGTTTGACTCAGGACACCACTCTGGAACTTAGTGTCCACACATTTTATGCTCATTTGATACTACAAACCTGAGTCTCACTGATTCAATAAATACTATCAGCCTCATTAAACATCTATATTTTCCTTTGTTCTCGGTAAGGAACAAATTGGTCACTTATCCAATCCTCTCTTTATCTTCCTTAAATAAAAGCAAAGCAAAACAAAAACACAACTTTGCTTAGCTATTCATTCATGTGCTACCCGCCCCCAGAGAAGATGACTGTCATCGAGATTCTAGGTATCTTCTCTGATTAATATCAGTCAGTCATGGTGGCCCCATTCTTTTCTCACTAATGGATTTGCCAATGGCATGTGATCCAAATATGGGAAAACCTGCTAAGAAATCCTTGAGAAGGACTGTCGATTGCTAAGAAAAAGACCAAGCAGAGAAGTCCTCTTCTGTCTCTGGAAGTGACTGTGTTTTCATGTAAACAGTTATATAAGGGGATTTTATACATGTGGATTTTATACATTCTTGCTCTCTTTTATTTATTCATTCACATAGTGGGAAATTTCTAATTTCACTTTAAAATACTCTCTAATTTCACTTATACATACTTCTAGTTATATGTTTTATCTTTTAAATACACATTTTAAAATTATTTTTATTATTTCCACAGTCCATCTTCCCTGAAGTAATAAAACAAATATTCTGTATTTTTCTATCTCTGCATGTTACTGAATCTGGAAGTGATGCCCCAAACTGCCTGATGATGACACACTGATGATTGAAGACATACTTTTACTTATGAACCTGAATTTATGTAACATGATAAATGTCCTGTTTTTAGAGCAAGTGTGAATGGGGATTTTCTGTAGTTTAGAGCCAAGAGCATTACAATATCTTCTCTTAATAAAACAAAACCTTTTTCAATTGTGTGTCTTGGTTTCTCATCTCCCACATGACACTATTATTGAATTGTGCCCTGGGTTTCTCCCTTGTCTTTATCTGAATCTTCTTTGATACTTTACACATTGACCTTGGCCCAGAATATGGTTCTTTTTTTCTTGATGCAATTCATGATTCTCACTCATGTTTAAAGACATATATAGCATATCTTTTCTTAAACTCTTTATGGTGTTTTACCTAATTCTTAGGCAGTTAATTTTCATTCATTTTATTGTGATTTGACTGCAAATATTCTATACTCCTTTATTCACAGTGTGTCCTATTTTCATTTCTTTGAATATCCAGGACTTTTATTTTAATCTATTTACACAATGCCAGCATCTAACACTGTGAGATATATCAGATCTTCAATAAATATTTATAATTTTTTTAATTAAAGGAAAGCAACTATCTGAGAAGCTATTAAATATCTATTAATAGGAGTGTTATGTATAGCAATAACTCTAAAGCTATTTTTGTCCTACCTGAACAAATTACTCAAAAAGAATGAATATGACTTTAAAAATAACGTCTCCACAAAACTGGGAAAAACTCTAATAAGAAAATGCTTTCACAATTGCTGACTTTTTGAAAGAGGACAAGAACTGCTATTTGAGAATTGGGCTATAAAAGAACAAGTTAATGTTCCAATGAAAATTCCTAGGAGGCTGATACAGTCCATTAAAATGAGGGGTATTTGGTCACTTCACTGAATTACTTTAGAGAAAACCTTAGGCCTTGATGAGTGCTTCCAGAAAACTGGAACATTTCAAATACCACACAATGCTGTTTAAGAATGACTCAACTTCTTTCTATAAAGCTAATATATAATTGTCATTGATACATGAGATTGTTGATATTCACATATTCTTTAATTTTACTTAAAAATTGCAAATAGAAATAAAGGCCTCTAATAAGAATACTTCCAAAAAGAGAAAGCATGATGACAGGCTATAAAAAAAAAATTTGGATTTGCTTTTTCATTTCTTACTGTGAAATATAATAGTAATATTATCATTAAATTAATAATTTTACATTTAATATTGAGCTCCTTAATTTCAATAACTAGAATATTGTACAGTTTTAAATCCCAAAAGTTAGTGTACTTATTTCATTGCCAAATAAATATATACAATAAATGAAGAAAATGTACCAAATATGCCTAAAGCAAGTCACTATGCAGAGTGTTACTACCATGGGAAAACATTTATGAAATGTAGACTCCACTATTACATAACATCTGGGAAGAAAAAATAAATACAAAATTAATTAAACATTTTAAATGTTATATGATAAATGTGAAACACCAAACAAGGAGACAGAGTTAGGGTCTTAAGCTTATAAATACCGTAGTGAAGTGATTTAAAAATAAAACAAGATGAAATCAGAGAGGGAGACAAACCGTAAGAGACTCTTAATTACAGGAAATAAACTGAAGGTCTTTCTAAATATGCAGTCCTTGAGGAGAGAATTTATAGATTTTACTGTTTGTATACACTAAATATCAGACATCTTACTACTGACTATATCACAGATACTCAGTGACTATCTGTTTAATTGAACAAGGGGTTATTGTTACAGTTTCTTATTATGATACTGGGCAACAAAATCAACCATGGTTTCATTCACAACCTGTGACTTTCCCAAATGTGTTTTGGTTTTATCTTTTCATGTTTATAAAAGGATTTAAAGATGCTCTTTTATTACGGAAAAAATTTATTGACTTGCTCCCAGCAGAGAATCAAATCAAATGTCTAGATCCATTCAAAATTTGAAGTACAAAATATAGATATATTTAAAGAGTCAGATTAGGGCATTTTTTAACTAGCATAAGTATGATAGGAAGAATAATTTGGGGGAAAATGTGGAATACTTGAAATATCTTGATTTACATATCCACAGGCAATAGTACCAGAATTATATTTCTGTGTGTGTGTGTGCATATATGCCAATTACAAGGCTTTTCAAGAACATAAGTGCTTCCCTCATGTATGAATTTTTAAAGCTTTGGTGGAGGGAGTATCTTATGTTCTTACAGAATATAGAGGGTATGGACGTCATACATCTTGATTCCCACATTCTTATAGGCCTAAGTCTGTGGATTCTCTCATTCACATCTTACCAGGTAAGCTCTAGCATCTAAAGCTTTTAAACACAGGCCACACTGAGTTCAGTTTAAGCCAACCAAATAATAAGCCACCTGAGTCACCTCCAGTGCATAAGGTAATGCATTAAATTCAGGATCTCTAAGAAATTCACTTATATAAATAGTATTTGTGTCCTCCTGAATTCATTTAATATATTCTCTGGGTTTCTGCAGACATAATAGCAAAGTCTTGAAATTCTTTTGGTGTTTAACCTATTTCTTTCTGGGTCATAGTTATATCTTTCCTCCTGCAACATTTTGAGATTTGACACTAGTTATGGATCTAACAGTACTAAAGAGTGTTGTGATATGTCTTGAATAGAACTGGCATCCATTCTCTCTTAAGGATATAGAATTTAGGGATCCCTGGGTGGCGCAGCGGTTTGGCGCCTGCCTTTGGCCCAGGGCGCGATCCTGGAGACCCGGGATCGAATCCCACATCGGGCTCCCGGTGCATGGAGCCTGCTTCTCCCTCCGCCTGTGTCTCTGCCTCTCTCTCTCTCTCTGTGACTATGACTATCATAAATAAATAAAAAAATATTTAAAAAAAAGGATATAGAATTTACAAGAAAAGAAATCCCAATCTCCTCATACACAGGAGGGCAATCTACTTCTACCAACAAATGACACTAAAAGTGACATAGGAGATGAAGATTTTCATCTCCATTTCATCTACATCCTCCAGATGTTTCCATTTCAAGTTTTAGTGTTTCCCAATCTATATCATAACTTTAACATAGAAAAATGGTAAGATTGAATGCCACTAATAGTGTAACTCAATATGCCACATAATTATATTTTTGGTCTTTGATTTCTGCCTTTACATTTTGTCTTTGATTTTTCAGCAACAGTAGTCTTTCCTTGTAGTCTCTCAAGGAAGTGCTTTATTTTTTCAAACTGTGACTTGAAATTAAAGGTCAGGAACTTGAACTTGTCATTTGCTTTCAAGTCCTGCAGTGTACACAGAATCCATCTCACACCACAGTTGTTATAGTCATCACTACAGCCATAACAGACAAGTCACTGGACTCCCAAGGCACTTGTTTTAATTGGCACTTCACCACAATCAAACACTGACCACCGCTTGATTAATTATGATGCCACTGAATGTCCTAGAATATTAGCATCTCACTTTTAATTAGGAAGGAATTAACACTGTGTTAAAGCCAAATGATACAAAACCAATCTGCAAATCCCATCTCTGTGGATCTATCTCCTGAAACCATTATGACTACCGATTCTACATTAGTTAGGGCCCTGTCAAGAAACAAAAACCACACAGTACATCTGAATAGGGAAAGTTTATAATAAACATTTATTAACCAGTAACAGAAATTAAGTAGTAAAATGCAAATAAAGAACATGGAATGTTCTATCAATATGGCTGAAGCAGAATACTCCAGGAAGGAAAATGTTTGAAATTTCCTCTACACATATCCCTGGTTCTGATTTCATGGGAAGTGGTGTGTCTGTAGCCACTATGGTAGTGCAGGCCAAGCAGGCACACAGAAAATTGCCTACAGAGGTGAGGCATCAATGAAACTCTCCAGGAAGTTGCCCACAGGCTGTGCTAAGCTAATGAGAAGATGACTGCAATGTCTGCAGAACTTACTGGGAAGCTGCTTGCAGTAGTGCAGTGAAACACACTGCAGGTGAGCACCACTAGATGTTCAATATGCTGCCCAACCATCATGTCAGCAGGCAAAAGAGAAACATTTACAAATTCTAGCTCCCACATTATAAGCAGCTCAATAAGGAGTGGATTGGGAGCTGAGATGCAATAAATTGGTAAGTAGCACAGAAACAGACTCAAGGTAGGTCCATATGTTGAAATTAACAAACATTTAAAATAACTATGATAAATATGTTAAAGAAGTATGTTAAAGAAAAGGTAGAAACTCTGAATATAATTATGGAGAATTACAGAAGAATAGAAATAATTTTTGAAGACTATGTAGAAATTTTACAAAGTAAAAAACAATGTGCTATCACAAATAATCTATTCAACAGAGGCCTGAAGAAAGTAGAATAAAAATTTAATTAATGAACTTGAAGATAAGTCAATTAAAGGTTCCTATATTAAAAGGAAATACAACAAATGAAAGAGCAAAAAAAAAATTCAAAAAACAACTGAGGCACTGGACACATTTTAAGGCCTCCTCCTACGTGGGACCGTGCAAAAAAAAGGGGGGGGAGGGGCGAGATGGCGGAAGAGTAGGGTCCCCAAATCACCTGTCCCCACAAATTACCTAGAAAACCTTCAAATTATCCTGAGAATCTATGAATTCGGCCTGAGATTTAATGAGAGACCAGCTGGAATGCTACAGTGAGAAGAGTTCGCGCATCTATCAAGGTAGGAAGACGGGGAAAAAGAAATAAAGGAACAAAGGCCTCCAGGGGGAGGGGCCCCGCGAGGAGCCGGGCTGAGGCCGGGGCGAGTGTCCCCAGGACAGGAGAGCCCCGTCCCGGAGGAGCAGGAGCTGCACCGACCTTCCCGGGGGAAAGGGGCTCGCGGGGAGTTGGAGCAGGACCCAGGAGGGCGGGGATGCCCTCGGGCTCCCGGGGACACTAACAGACACCTGCGCCCCGGAGGGTGCGCCGAGCTCCCTAAGGGCTGCAGCGCGCACGGGGGACCCGGCGGGACCCGGAGCAGCTCGGGGGGCTCGGGGGCGGCTCCGCGGAGGGGGCTGCGGGGCGGGAGCAGCTCGGAGGGGCTCGGGCAGAGGAAGAGGCTCCGTGTGGAGGGGGCTGCGCGGTTCCAGGAGCAGCTCGGGGGGGCTCAGGCGGCGGCTCCGCGGAGGAGGCTGCGCGGCCCGGGAGCGCGAATCCAACAGCGCAGGCTCCGGAGCACAGGGCGCCGGGACACAGCCCAGGATCCGGCCTCCCCCGGGACAGGCAGAGGCCGGGAGGGCCCAGGACAGCGAGGACGCTCCTGCCCCAGCTGAGCAGATCAGCGGCCCCGCCCGGAGCCTCCAGGCCCTGCAGACGGAGTTCCTGCTGGAGCTGAATCCAGGTTTCCAGAGCTGCCCCGCCACTGGGGCTGTTCCTCCTGCGGCCTCACGGGGTAAACAACCCCCACTGAGCCCTGCACCAGGCAGGGGCACAGCAGCTCCCCCAGGTGCTAACACCTGAAAATCAGCACAACAGGCCCCTCCCCCAGAACACCAGCTAGACGGACAGTTCCAGGGGAAGCCTAGGGACTTAAAGTACACAGAATCAGAAGATACTCCCCCGTGGGTTTTTTGTTTTTTGTTTTTGTTTTTTTGTTTTGTTTTGTTTTGCTTTTTGATTTGTTTGCTTCCCCCACCATTTTTTCCCTTTCTTTCTTTTTCTTTCTCTTTTTCTTTTTTTTCTTTTTTCTTCCTTTTTTTTTCTCTTTCTCTTTTCTTTCCTTCTTTCTCTCCTCTCTTTTTCTCCTTTTCCCAATACAACTTGCTTTTTGGCCACTCTGCACTGAGCAAAATGACTAGAAGGAAAACCTCACCTCAAAGAAAGAACCAGAAACAGTCCTCTCTCCCACAGAGTTACAAAATCTGGATTACAATTCAATGTCAGAAAGCCAATTCAGAAGCACTATTCTACAGCTAATGGTGGCTCTAGAAAAAAGCATAAAGGACTCAAGAGACTTCATGACTGCAGAATTTAGAGCTAATCAGGCAGAAATTAAAAATCAATTGAATGAGATGCAATCCAAACTAGAAGTCCTAACGACGAGGGTTAATGAGGTGGAAGAACGAGTGAGTGACATAGAAGACAAGTTGATGGCAAAGAGGGAAACTGAGGAAAAAAGAGACAAACAATTAAAAGACCATGAAGATAGATTAAGGGAAATAAACGACAGCCTGAGGAAGAAAAACCTACGTTTAATTGGTGTTCCCGAGGGCGCCGAAAGGGACAGAGGGCCAGAATATGTATTTGAACAAATTCTAGCTGAAAACTTTCCTAATCTGGGAAGGGAAACAGGCATTCAGATCCAGGAAATAGAGAGATCCCCCCCTAAAATCAATAAAAACAGTTCAACACCTCGACATTTAATAGTGAAGCTTGCAAATTCCAAAGATAAAGAGAAGATCCTTAAAGCAGCAAGAGACAAGAAATCCCTGACTTTTATGGGGAGGAGTATTAGGGTAACAGCAGACCTCTCCACAGAGACCTGGCAGGCCAGAAAGGGCTGGCAGGATATATTCAGGGTCCTAAATGAGAAGAACATGCAACCAAGAATACTTTATCCAGCAAGGCTCTCATTCAAAATGGAAGGAGAGATAAAGAGCTTCCCAGACAGGCAGCAACTGAAAGAATATGTGACCTCCAAACCAGCTCTGCAAGAAATTTTAAGGGGGACTCTTAAAATTCCCCTTTAAGAAGAAGTTCAGTGGAACAATCCACAAAAACAAGGACTGAATAGGTATCATGATGACACTAAACTCGTATCTGTCAATAGTAACTCTGAACGTGAACGGGCTTAATGACCCCATCAAAAGGCACAGGGTTTCAGACTGGATAAAAAAGCAGGACCCATCTATTTGCTGTCTACAAGAGACTCATTTTAGACAGAAGGACACCTACAGCCTGAAAATAAAAGGTTGGAGAACCATTTACCATTCGAATGGTCCTCAAAAGAAAGCAGGGGTAGCCATCCTTATATCAGATAAACTAAAATTTACCCTGAAGACTGTAGTGAGAGATGAAGAGGGACACTATCTCATACTTAAAGGATCTATCCAACAAGAGGACTTAACAATCCTCAATATATATGCCCTGAATGTGGGAGCTGCCAAATATATAAATCAATTATTAACCAAAGTGAAGAAATACTTAGATAATAATACACTTATACTTGGTGACTTCAATCTAGCTCTTTCGATACTTGACAGGTCTTCTAAGCACAACATCTCCAAAGAAACGAGAGCTTTAAATGATACACTGGACCAGATGGATTTCACAGATATCTACAGAACTTTACATCCAAACTCAACTGAATACACATTCTTCTCAAGTGCACATGGAACTTTCTCCAGAATAGACCACATAAAGGGTCACAAATCGGGTCTGAACCGATACCAAAAGATTGGGATCGTCCCCTGCATATTCTCAGACCATAATGCCTTGAAAAGAGAACTAAATCACAACAAGAACTTTGGAAGGACCTCAAACACTTGGAGGTTAAGGACCATCCTGCTAAAAGATGAAAGGGTCAACCAGGAAATTAAGGAAGAATTAAAAAGATTCATGGAAACTAATGAGAATGAAGATACAACCGTTCAAAATCTTTGGGATGCAGCAAAAGCAGTCCTAAGGGGGAAATACATCGCAAAACAAGCATCCATTCAAAAACTGGAAAGAACTCAAATACAAAAGCTAACCTTACACATAAAGAAGCTAGAGAAAAGACAGTAGATAGATCCTACACCCAGGAGAAGACGAGAGTTAATAAAGATTCAAGCAGAACTCAACGAAATCGAGACCAGAAGAACTGTGGAACAGATCAACAGAACCAGGAGTTGGTTCTTTGAAAGAATTAATAAGATAGATAAACCATTAGCCAGCCTTATTAAAAAAAAGAGAGAGAAGACTCAAATTAATCATGAATGAGAAAGGAGAGATCACTACCAACACCAATGAAATACAAACAATTTTAAAAACATATTATGAACAGCTATACGCCAATAAATTAGGCAATCTAGAAGAAATGGACGCATTCCTGGAAAGCCACAAACTACCAAAACTGGAACAGGAAGAAATAGAAAACCTGAACAGGCCAATAACCAGGGAGGAAATTGAAGCAGTCATCAAAAACCTCCCAAGACACAAGAGTCCAGGGCCAGATGGCTTCCCAGGGGAATTCTATCCAACGTTTAAAGAAGAAACCGTACCTATTCTCCTAAAACTGTTTGGAAAGCTAGAAAGAGATGGAGTACTTCCAAATTCGTTCTATGAGGCCAGCATCACCTTAATTCCAAAACCATACAAAGACCCCACCAAAAAGGAGAATTACAGACCAATATCCCTGATGAACATGGATGCAAAAATTCTCAACAAGATACTGGCCAATAGGATCCAAGAGTACATTAAAAAAATTATTCACCATGACCAAGTAGGATTTATCCCTGGGACACAAGGCTGGTTCAACACCCGTAAAACAATCAATGTGATTCATCATATCAGCAAGAGAAAAACCAAGAACCATATGATCTTCTCATTAGATGCAGAGAAAGCATTTGACAAAATACAGCATCCATTCCTGATCAAAACTCTTCAGAGTGTAGGGATAGAGGGAACATTCCTCAACATCTTAAAAGCCATCTATGAAAAGCCCACACAGCAAATATCATTCTCAATGGGAAAGCACTGGGAGCCTTTCCCCTAAGATCAGGAACAAGACAGGGATGTCCACTCTCACCACTGCTATTCAACATAGTACTGGAAGTCCTAGCCTCAGCAATCAGACAACGAAAAGATATTAAAGGCATTCAAATTGGCAAAGAAGAAGTCAAACTCTCCCTCTTCGCCGATGACATGATACTCTACATAGAAAACCCAAAAGTCTCCACCCCAAGATTGCTAGAACTCATACAGCAATTTGGTAGCGTGGCAGGATACAAAATCAATGCCCAGAAATCAGTGGCATTTCTATACACTAACAATGAGACTGAAGAAAGAGAAATTAAGGAGTTAATCCCATTTACAATTGCACCCAAAAGCATAAGATACCCCAGGAATAAATCTAACCAAAGATGTAAAGGATCTATACCCTCAAAAGTATAGAACACTTCTGAAAGAAATTGAGGAAGACACAAAGAGATGGAAAAATATTCCATGCTCATGGATTGGCAGAATTAATATTGTGAAAATGTCAATGTTACCCAGGGCAATATACACGTTTAATGTAATCCCTATCAAAATACCACGAACTTTCTTCAGAGAGTTAGAACAAATTATTTTAAGATTTGTGTGGAATCAGACAAGATCCCGAATAGCCAGGGGAATTTTATTTTATTTTATTTTATTTATTTTTTTTTTTTGTCAGGGGAATTTTAAAAAAGAAAACCATAGCTGGGGGCATCACAATGCCAGATTTCAGGTTGTACTACAAAGCTGTGGTCATCAAGACAGTGTGGTACTGGCACAAAAACAGACACATAGATCAATGGAACAGAAGAGAGAACCCAGAAGTGGACCCTCAACTTTATGGTCAACTAATATTCGATAAAGGAGGAAAGACTATCCATTGGAAGAAAGACAGTCTCTTCAATAAATGGTGCTGGGAAAATTGGACATCCACATGCAGAAGAATGAAACTAGACCACTCTCTTTCACCATACACAAAGATAAACTCAAAATGGATGAAAGATCTAAATGTGAGACAAGATTCCATCAAAATCCTAGAGAAGAACACAGGCAACACCCTTTTTGAACTCGGCCATAGTAACTTCTTGCAAGATACATCCACGAAGGCAAAAGAAACAAAAGCAAAAATGAACTATTGGGACTTCATCAAGATAAGAAGCTTTTGCACAGCAAAGGATACAGTCAACAAAACTAAAAGACAACCTACAGCATGGGAGAAGATATTTGCAAATGATGTATCAGATAAAGGGGTAGTTTCCAAGATCTATAAAGAACTTATTAAACTCAACAGCAAAGAAACCAACAATCCAATCATGAAATGGGCAAAAGACATGAAGAGAAATCTCACAGAGGAAGACATAGACATGGCCAACATGCACATGAGAAAATGCTCTGCATCACTTGCCATCAGGGAAATACAAATCAAAACCTCAATGAGATACCACCTCACACCGGTGAGAATGGGGTAAATTAACAAGGCAGGAACCCACAAATGTTGGAGAGGATACGGAGAAAAGGGAGCCCTCTTACACTGTTGGTGGGAATGTGAACTGGTACAGCCACTCTGGAAAACTGTGTGGAGGTTCCTCAAAGAGTTAAAAATAGACCTGCCCTACGACCCAGCAGTTGCACTGTTGGGGATTTACCCCAAAGATACAAATGCAATGAAACGCAGGGACACCTGCACCCCGATGTTTATAGCAGAAATGGCCACAATAGCCAAGCTGTGGAAGGAGCCTCGGTGTCCATCGAAAGATGAACGGATAAAGAAGATGTGGTTTATGCATACAAGGGAATATTATTCAGCTATTAGAAATGACAAATACCCACCATTTGCTTCGACGTGGATGGAACTGGAGGGTATTATGCTGAGTGAAGTAAGTCAGTTGGAGAAGGACAAACATTATATGTTCTCATTCATTTGGGGAATATAAATAATAGTGAAAGGGAATATAAGGGAAGGGAGAAGAAATGTGTGGGAAATATCAGAAAGGGAGACAGAACGTAAAGACTGCTAACTCTGGGAAACGAACTAGGGGTGGTAGAAGGGGAGGAGGGCGGGGGGTGGGAATGAATGGGTGACGGGCAGGGGGGTTATTCTGTATGTTGGTAAATTGAACACCAATAAAAAATAAATTAAAAAAATTTTTAAAAAAAGCAAAAAACAACTGAGATCTGTAGGATCAAATCCAATGGTCACATGTATCGATTATATGACATTCCAGAAGTCAAGAGAAAGAGATTTTGCAGAAGATTATTTGAAAAGTAATGGCTAATAATGTTTCAATACTTTTGAAATACCAATTCCCTCTATATCAGTTGATAAACTTACAATAAACCAACACAATCTCAGTAGATTTTTCATAGAAATTTCTCAGAATCTAAAATTTATATGAAAATGAAAAGATTTGTAATAGCCAATACAATATTAGAAAAGAAAAAATAATGAGGAACTTATACTACTTAATTTCAAGACTTAGTTATAAACCTACAATAATAATCAGAAACATAGGTAGAGCAAGAGGATTTAGAAATAGACTTACATGTACAGAATCAGTTGTTTCATAATGAAAAGAACTGAATCAATTCAATGGGAATATAAGGTGGTTGTTTTTTAACAATGATGCTGGAAAAAATGAACACCTATTGATTAAATAAACCTCAATTTCTATCTCAGTTTATGCAGACATTAATTTGAGATGAATTGTACATATAAATGTAAAAGCTAAACATAGGGGCACCTAGTTGACTCAGTTAAGCACATTCTTTGGCTCAGGTCATGATCTCAGGATTCTGGGACTGGAGCACCACCTGAATTGGACTCCCTGCTTAGTGGGGAGTCTGTTTCTGTCTCTTCCTCTCCCTCTGTGATTTCTCTCAAATAAATAAATTTTAAAATCTAAAAAAAAAAAAAAAGAAAGAAAAGCTAAACACATAAAACTTCTAAAAGAAGCTATAGGAAGATATGTTCTGGATTTTGGAAGAGCTAAGAATTAATGGATAAAACAAAAAAACACATAAACACAGGATATATGTGACTTGATAGTAAAAAATTTTTCTGCTCATTAAAAGAGAAAAGAAATCATATGCCCATATAATGACTTATACAAAAATGTATGTGCTTTATCCATAATAGATGCAAATTTGAAACAATGAAAATGACCACTAAGTCGAAGAAAGGAAAATATAGATTTGTTATATATTCAAGTTATTAAAAAAATAGGCTACTGATACAAAAGGAAATATGGATGAATTCTCCAAAATACTATGGTGACAAAGTACAAAAAAAAAGTGAACACAATAATATTAACTACAGTTATGCAGTACTCTACAGTACCACAATGCTTCCAAAGATCCTGATATATATATAACAGTGTGTATATATATAAATGTATATATGAGTGTATTCATATATATATGTGTATATTCACACACATATATGTATCCATTATCTTTCAAATAAATTACAGGATCTTAAACATGTTTATAGAAGTGGTAAAAATGTTAAAAATAGGGCTGTCTGGAAAACCTTAATTTAACAGTCTTCCTTTTTGTCCTTGTGAAACCATCCTCTCCTTATCATTAAGCAACTTCATAATAAAGAAATTTGACTTTTAATAGATATGTATCTATGAATCCATAGATTCACTCCTTTAGTTCTCTCCTGTCTTTGTAAACTCACTTTGAGAATTTCCCACTACATTGTAAGCACCATGGGACAGGGATTTTGTCTGGTTTGTTTAGTGTTATTTTCTGAACTTCTAATAAGGCTTGGGTCAATGAGTATTTGTTCAACAAGTAATAATTTACAAACAAAAACTAACTAACCAAAGGCACAAAGTATTTTTTTTCCTCAAGTATTTAAAAATATTTTGGAGCAAATAAAGTTTTATATCCTTTTATGGCCTATAGAGGACTTTCTGTTAAGAAATTAGGTTCTTCTCTCATAGTTCACTTATTCCCTTGCCCTCTATTCCCTGTGGGCAGACATATTTGTCAGTAAACAAGAGAAGATGTATTACTTTTAATTAAAAGTACACATGTTACAAGATAACCAATAGGTAAAGCAGAGATAAGATACCAGTGGCCTTGATAGATAGCTGGTCTGACTGAGCAGCTCCCTCTTATCTCACTTGCACATTTATCAAAGAGTTAGCTTCTGGCCTTGAAGTGTGGCCATGAAGGAATCTCAGAGGCTGGTTATTTGATAGTGAGATGACATACTTATAGCTCTTGACCCTGAATACTCCAACAGTGTCCTGGCTCGTGTAAATTTTGCAGTTCTTGAAGAGTTTGAATTATCCTGTTCAAAATGACTCCTGAACATCTTTTTCTTTTCTTTTCTTTCTTTCTTTTTCTTCTTTCTTTCTTTCTTTCTTTCTTTCTTTCTTTCTTTCTTTCTTCTTTCTTTCTTTCTCTTTCTTTCTTTCTTCTCTTTCTCTCTCTCTCTCTTTCTCTTTCTTTCTTTCTTTCTTTCTTTCTCTTTCTTTCTTTCTTTCTTTTTTTCCTTTCTTTTTCTCTTTTCTTTTCTTTTCTTTCTTTTCTTTTGTCAAAGGATATAATGACTTTAATAAATACAGAGTATAAAGTCTGTTTTTGTTAGAATTGCAGGCTACAGGCCCAGTGTTTGGCTATTCCCATTTTAACATTGTTTGGGTTGCCAGAAGAAAGAGAGATAATGAGTAACTCAAACTGACACCCCGAGAAAAGCCAGGGATCTTAAAAACTTTATGTTCTTGCTCATTACTTTCTACTCAGCTGTCTCCTTTCAGTTTCTTAAGACAGAGATAAATAGCCATTTCCTTGTTGTAATGGCTTACCTGCTAGTGGGAAATCCTGGTTGGATATATACATATATATATATATATATATATATATGTCAAATGGTAAGTCTTTTGTGGATAGAAGGGTGTGTGTGTGCAAAGCTTTAAAAACATATCATTATAAAATGGTAAATATAATATACTACGAAGTAATAATCTTCAAATTAGGGTATATGTAACCTAGGGTCACATGAAGATTTTCTGAGGGAACAAAACAATCATATATATGCTTTCATGAACTTAGCATCCATGAGAACAAGCCAGTGTTTTTTTCTTTCTCTTCTCCCCTTAAGCAGATTTCCTCATTCATTTTTCAAAAGATAGTATCACAATTGTGAATTGCCCTACTATATAGAATTCATCAAGGGCAGAAATAAAAGAGATGATTCAAAATTCTGACTTAGTGTCAGAAAGTGAATGATAGTAATGGCAAATATTTTATACATACATATATATATATATAATATGATTTCCAGATTCTAAAGAACTGAGTGACAATGCCTTTTAATAACATTCTTCCCATTCTTATGTGCATTCTTGTTAAAACGGTTCATAATGATTTATACATACAAAAATGCCAGTATAGGAACTGTATTGATCCTGAACTTTGTGTCAATTGAGCAATATATGATATTAATCCACAGATAATTTTTGAAAAGAAAAACTCCGAGATATTTTTTAAAACTTTTTTATAACTATAGCAATGTATAATATTTTTTATCAGTTATATACTTATAGTAATGATTAGGATACTCTAAGAAGAAAATGAGCTTTAAACCACATTAGCACAGAAAAAAATTCAAGTTTTATATATAGTCTTTGGTGATTGGTAAAAGGCTCGAAAATACAAATATACTAGAATACAATTCTATGTGAAACGTACAGTAGAAATATAGATTCACAAAGAAAAAAGATACAAAATGTTAAAGGAATAGTTTTTCATGTATTTTTAAATGGATGATACTGAATATCAAAAATTACACAAAATATCAATATTTGTAACACACTGAAATTTATAATCTCTTCAATTGTGTATATTTAGAATATGGCTTGCTATGTAACTTAGTAATGTGAGAAAAGCACTTTTTGTTTTCAAAATTCTTTCAAGGTTTGCCAGGAAAAAAAGACTGAAGACACTGATACAAAGCAGTCTGTGTTTGACAGTGCTGTTGTGACTTTGCATTTTGCACTTCTTTCTTGTCATGATATAATTCTTGATTTTATCAATCACCCAGCTGCTGATTTTACGTGCCCCTTCTCACGTAACTAGCTGTGAACATGAAACCAAAAGAATATGGGACAAAGTGGTGTATGCTACTTATGCATGATCACTCTAAAGAAAATTGCTTGCCTGCCACTTCGTCATCCCACTTCGTTGTCACTCTTTAAAAATTCGTTGGGCTATGACAATGGCTGAAGAGTCATTGGACTCCAAAATGAAAACCACACATGAGAGAGATCAGGGCCATTAGCCGACCAGCCCCAGAGGGCTCACCTCTGATTTTAAATATTAGTGAAATAAATAGGTCTCTTATTAAGTCGCTATTTGGAGTGTTTTTTATTCATAACAGCAATATACTCTAAATAATGTAAATGCTAAGTAGAAAAATAAATGGAAAAGCAAATAGCTCCATTATTTCAGAAGATGTAAAAATGTCAATATAGTATAGTGAATAAATATTGTACTGAATTGTACTGAGCATAATGAGCTTATATCCCAGTCCTAGCTTTGACATGATAAGGTTGTTTTCCTTTGGACAAGTAATTTTGCTTCTCTAAAGCTGTTTCCTAAGTAAAGGGAATGGATCAGATATCCTTAAAGTCTTATTACTTAAATTACAGTGCTTTTCTTCTTTTTTTGTAGAAAAGACCAGAGGAAGTTTCAAGGGAAGTTATTTAAATTGGACCTTGAACAATAATTTAACAAATGCCCTTAGGAGATCTGAATCACAGAATAAAAGTACAAATCTCCTGGTGTCCGCTAATAATATACATAGAGAGAATAAATTGAGTTCATAGGACAATCATATTCTGAAAGCACAGATATGTTTATTGAATACAGCAGCTCAATAGAAATGCAATGGTTGCTTAACAGATTATTAACAGTAACTAACCCATTCTTATATTTAAATGATCTTGTAATTCTAACTCTTAACAGACTCCAATATATGAGAAAGTAATGCTAGGCTGACAATGATCATGGCAGTGAAAGGTGATTTCATTCTGTTAGAAACAAATAAGATCCTGGCAGTTGGCAGCTGAATATGAGAAAATTAGGAATAAGAGTACTAGAAAATGAGGAATGATTTGCAAGTTCATTTAAACATAGATAAAATGTTAGTGGGGTTTACAGGTTCATAATGGAAGTGCATTATTTGCTCTTTTAATTTTTAAATGACTTAAATTATGTAACGCTATAAATTATTAAGCAACTTGATATCTGACATCATTTACAATTTGCGTCAATCACTAGGAAAGAAAGCAAGTTTTACAAAAATGTAAGTACCTGATGTATATGATTCTTCATTAGGTATTTTAAAGATTTTATTTATTTATTTATTTATTTATTTATTTATTTAGGTGAGAGAGAATGAGAGGGGTGTGTGAGCAGGGGGGAGGGGCAGAGGAAGATGGGGAGACCCCCAAGCAGACTCCATGCTGAGTACAGAGCTGATGCTGAGTTTGATCCCATGACCATGAGTTCATGATCTGAGCCAAAACCAAAAGTTGGGCACTTAACTGATTGAGCCACCCAAGTGCCCCCTTCATTAGGTATTTTAACGTGTTCTTATTTAAATTTTAAAATGACACTATTAAATTATTTCCCATGTTATTAGAGATGATTAGGCTGAAAATCAGAGAGCTAAATAACTCCTTAATATTTCAAAGCCAGCAAGTTTTAGTGGCAAGATTTTTTTACCCAGACTCTACTGGATTCTAATGTTCATGCTTTTCCCATACAGAAAATTCTGTTGCCTACAACTGTCTTTTCCAATCTCTTATTTTTTTCTTATTTTTTCCGTATCAACTTTATTCAGGAAACCATAAACTGTACCTAGTTAAATACACAATTTGAGGAGTTCCTACAGTTATATACCATGAAGGTATAGACCCTTCCATCTTCCTTGAAAGACTCCTCAGAGTCCGATATAGTGCATAATACCCTCCTCACCTCTGGCAGCAGGAAACATTGACCTATTCCTGCCACTATATTTTAGTTTTTGTTTGATATAAATGGAATCCTTTGGTATGTGTTTGTGATTTCATTCAGTCAGCATAAGGATTTTGAGATTCATTAATGTTATTGTGTGTCTTATAGCTGTTTCCTTTTTTATTGCTGAGAAGTATTCAGTTGAATGGATGTGTTATCTTATTTTTCCATTCAACTACTGATGGATGTTTAGATTTTCATATTTTTGTGTATTATGAATAAAGTTTGTGTACATACTTCTGTACAAGTGGATACATGTTTTTATTTCTCTTGAGGAGATACCTAGAATGAGGAATGGCTAGGTCCTGTGGTAGGTGTATATTTAAATTTTTAAGAAATGGACAAAGGGTTTTCTAAAGTGGTTGTATATTTTACGTTTTCACCAGCAGTGCATTACAGTCCAGCTCTGCTACATCTATCTCATCAACACTTGCCATGGTGACTCTCTTTAGTTTTATCCATTTTAATAGATATGCAGAAGTATCTCTTTGTGGTTTTAAGTTTTAATTTTATGAAAGCTACGTGAAGTTGAACATATTATCCTCTACTTACTGGCCATCTTGTATGTCTTTTGACTAAACAACTTACTATTTTAATTGGCTTTTGACTTATTATTGTTGAGTATTTATCTTTTACATCCTTTGTCAGATGTTTGTACTAAATATTTTCTACCAATCAAAGATTTATTGATTTCTTAATGTTGAATACTGAAAATAAAATATTTCAAATCTGGATAAATTTGAATTTTGATATGCTGGTTCTTTCAATTTTCATGCTTTTATTGTATTCTATAAGATCTTTGCCTATTCTATCAAAATATGTCAAAATTTTTCTCTAAGCCTTCCTCTAAGAGGTTCAATGTTTCTTTTGTTTGTTTGTTTTATATTTTGTTTTCTGATATATTTCAAATTAATTTTATGTATGATTGCATTAATTTTTATTGCTGTCATAATACAATACCACACGTTTTGTGACTTGATGTAAATATATCATCTTAAAGTTCTGGATCTCTCACAGGGGAGAAACCAAGGTTTTGGCAGGGCTATATTCCTTACTGGAGGTTCTGGGTGGGAATCTGTTTCTTCACTTGTGTTTTTGGCAAATTTCATTTTCTGGTAGAACTGAAACTGCTGTTTCCTGCTTGCTGTCAGCTGAGGACTTCTAGAGGATGTTCACAGCACTTGCCCTGTGGCCTTCTCCTCCAATTTCAATGCCAGCAACAGCACCTGGAATCCCTTTCATGTCACATCTCTTTCTGCCTCAGGCAGGAAAACTTCTTCACTTTTGAGGCTTCATGTGATGAGATTCAGCCACATGGATACTCAGAACTATTTCTCCATTTCAAAGTCCTTAACCTTGATCACACATACTAATTCTCTTGACATGTAGAGTAATAAAATCACAGGCTCCAGGAAGATGCATGTGGACATTTTTGGGAGACCATTATTCTGCCTACAATGGGCAATAACATCTTTTTCCCTATAATAAATATCTCATTATTTTAACATCTCAAGTTGAAAAGATTTTTCTTCCCTGCAGAATTGCCTTAATAATTTTGTCAAGAATCATCTGACCACATATGTTTCCATCTATTTCTGGAATATTCACTTTGTTTAATTACTCTATA
The DNA here is from genome assembly GCF_003254725.2 of Canis lupus dingo. Taxonomy (NCBI): domain Eukaryota; kingdom Metazoa; phylum Chordata; class Mammalia; order Carnivora; family Canidae; genus Canis; species Canis lupus. Next base: position 22,697,407 of record NC_064245.1, on the reverse strand, counting down.
TGCTTATTCTTTGACTAGTAGTATACCGTATCGATTACTATACCCTAAAATTAGATAAAATAAATATTCCAACTTTTTTTTTGGAAAACTTATCTGGCTATTCTATTTTGTTTGCATTTCCACACACATTTTCTGATTACTTCCTTAGGCCTTTTACAACTTATCTCAATACTATTCTGTGATTTTTATTTTATTTTATTTTTTTTAATTTTTTTTTTATTCTGTGATTTTTAGTATAAAGATCCTGAAAATGTTTTTTTCAAACATGTTCCTAATTATTTTAGGGTTTTGATAAAATTGTGAATATTTTGAAATGATACTTTCCAAGGGCTTGATGCTGGTATGTAAAAAACAACTGATACATCTCTACATTAGCTTTCTATCCTTTGACTTCCAAAATTCACCTATTAGTACTAGTATTGGTTTTAGACATTCTTAAAGATATCATATGCAAATAATCACACTGTTTACAAATAGAGAGTTGCTTATTCTTTTTGATGTTAATCTCTTTCTTTCCTTATTACAAAAAACGAATATCTCTATTACAATATTAAATAGCAATAATAGAATATATCCCTTACCTTATTCCCAAATAAGAAGTGTTCAGTATTTTTCAAAAATTGGGTGCTAACTTATAGCATAGCTACTCTTTTTTTGTTTAAGATTTTATTTATTAAAAAAAAAGATTTTATTTATTTATTCATGAAACACAGAGAGAGAGAGACAGAGAGGCAGTGACAGAGGGAGAAGCAGGCTCCCTCTGGGGAGCCTGATCCAGGACTGCATCCCAGGACCCTGGGATCACGACCTGAGCCAAAGACAGACACTCAACCACTGAGCCACCCAGGTGCCCTTCATGGGCATTCTTTATCAGTTTGCAGTAGTTTCTTCAAATTCCTTGCTTGCTGAGAATTTTCTCACTAATGTATGTTGAATTTTGAAGATCTTTAGTTGTTGTTTTCATCTAACAAGGTGATCACATGGTTATTGTGCTTTATTCTATGTGTTAGTCCAGGTCTTCTAAGAAGCACATGTTAAGATAGGATTAAGTATACAAAGATTTTATTAGTATACCACGAGTGAAAGAAAATTGAGAGGATGCTGGGGTCTAGAAAACCATCAGTCAACAAAAGTCTGACACTCTGTGCAGAAGAGATGGATAAAAGATTGACTAGTGTTGTAGAATGTAGTGGAGTCTAAAAAAAGCTGAGTTAGGCCACCAGGGAGTTCTTAGGTCAAAGTATCCCACTAGGAGAGTCCCATGTCTCCTAAGAATGAATCTGCTTTGTATCCAACCATGCTGGTCACTGGCTGGAAGCAAACGAACAACAGATTTCAGAGTGCCTCACCTGGGGCCCATTGTCAACTCTACTTTTTGTAGTTGAAAGAATTCAAGGCACACCTCATGGCTCCGTATAGGTCTATTGTTTCTTTATCTTTCTTTTATTTTATTTTTTAAGATTCATTTATTTACTTTAGACAGACAGACAACACGAGTGGAAGGGTCAGAGGAAGAAGGAGACAAAGAAACTCAAGCAGACTCTGCACTGTGTATGGCACCCAATGCAGGGCTCAATATCATGACCCTGAGATCACCACCTGAGCAGAAACCAAGAGTCAGATGCTTAATAGACCATATCACTCAGAAGCCCCTAGATCTACTGTTTCTTTTAAATAAACTTTAAAATAAAAAGGAGGAAATAATGTAATAATAATAATAGAACAAAAATTTCCCAGATTCAGATAAATCTAAAGACTTAAGGCTAAATGGTTTCTAAATCTCTGTTAGGTAAGAAAAGGAAAAGTTAAATATATACCTTTTAGCATTTTGGTTACAAACAGAAAATTCTAAACTTCTTAATAAAGCTAAATGAGCATGGGTGAGAACAATGTGTCAAATATAAAATCAACAAAGGATTTATATCTAGACCATACATGGAAGTACTTCAAACCAACATGAATATACAAGAAAACATGCCTGAAAATCATGTGAAAGATATGATCAAGATATTTACTGAGGAAGATATCTGAAAGTCTTACAAGAATATGAAGGGGTGCTTACCGTTTTAGTAATCAAAAAACAAACCAAAACAAAAGTGAGAAATCACTTTATTTCTTATATTGTAAAAATTTAAAGGCTGAAAAATATTTATTGGGGAAAAGTGGGCATATTTAAACTAGCATGGATTACAGTTAGGAGGTATAGACAGACCATTTAAGGAGCCATCTGGTACTATTTTGTAAGAGGTCCTGTAACTTTTGAGTAAATGTCCCAAACGCAAATATATTCGGCAATATTTAATGAATAATTATTCGTAGGATTGGGGACTTATAAAAGCTCATTGTTACAATGTAAGAACAGAAAGGTAATGTGCTCTGGACAAATAATACAGAGTATTAGGGACAGAAGAAATGGATTAGATTTATGGGTAACAATATAGGTGAACAGTATTTTTTAACCTAATACTAAGTGGGAAAAAATGAAAAAAAAAGAGAGATATAATATCACTTGCCAGAATAAATGCCTGTGAATAGGACATAAGACACTATTTAAAAGAATGCATACAAACTGAAAGATAATATTTTAGAATAATTACCTAAAGAAACAGAAGAAAAATAGAGATAGGAGACAAAGAGAAAAATGCACAGATAAAAAAAGAACATGGCAGATCAGTGTTAATAATAAGCCATGATTTGAGGAGTAGGATTAATTCAACTTTATGCATTAGAGATTAGAGGAAAACAAAAAAGAATTAAGAAAAAAAGAGCAAAGATATTCATTACCTTGACTAAGTGATTATCCAGAGCTTTTAAGCAATCAAGATGAGAACTTTTAAAACTCTGAAAGTTTAAATGGTACTTAACAATTTTATTTCAATTAATTTTATCATTTCTTATTTATACCTTGGCTACAGATAAAGCTACTTCCTTATATGTTTCTGAGGTGCCGTGAAGATTAGATTAAGTAATGCAGATAAAGCACTTAGCAATTGCATAAAATAATGAGCATTTGAAAATACTGGATATGTAAAAAATAGAATAATAAAAGGGCATTAAACAGTAAAAATCAGCTAAATTAAACTTTTTAAAAAATTTGCCTCAAATCATAAATAGTATGACTTTTTAAAAAAGATTTTATTTATTTATTCATAAGAGACAGAGAGAGGCAGAGACACAGACAGAGGGAGAAGCAGGCTCCACGCAGGGAACCCTGTATGGGACTTGATCCCAGGACTCCAGGGTCATGCCCTGAGCTGAAAGCAGACACTCAACCACTGAGCCACTCAGGTGTGCTGATAGTATGACTTCTTAATCCTTATTTTATCATTTAAGCATGTGACCAGGTCCAAAAGACAAACCTTCACAAGAAAGGGCATAATTGACATTATGTAAGAGTGAAACTTCTCATCTGTGTTCATTGGTTCTTATTCAGAGGAAATTGTCATTTCTATCCTGAGTCATAATATGTTACATAAAAATCAGCACCTTAAACAGCATAGCTAGTGAATTTTTTAAGCAATGTTACAGTCTGATGTAAATTTGCTTGCATGCTTTTTTTGGTTTGGTTTTCTTTTCCCCTACAATCACTAAAATAAAGGAGTTTGTATTTTCAATGGTTTTGCTTTTTATTTTCCTGCCATAATTCTTCTGAAATCATAATAGTGATTAACAATTAAATATGAGACATGGCAGTTATATCTAAACTTCACAGTTAAGGAAACAATAGGCCTTAAGAAAAAGTTTGGATAGGCATACAAAGATTGCTAATTACACTGTAAGTTGCTACATTCAAGAAGTAAACATTACTGAAGCCCCTGAGTAACTCAACTTCTAGTTTTGACCCTTACTACCTAAATATAATGATTACTCATTTCTTAAACAATAGTTCAACAGTTCTGGCCTTTGTGAGAATATATTTTCTACAAATTGCTAGAAGCAAATACTGCTCAGGAACAAGTATTGTCCATGCTATCTTTCTTAGTAAGCTCCCAGAGTTTACTCCAGAGTAAAGTCCAGAAATCAATATGATCTACTACTAGTTGATTCTGGAACTCAAAATGCACTAAGCAAGCAGATGTCAAATGTTCTTAGGCACAAATCTACGATAGAGAAACATTCCTCACACTCCCTTTAGGAATTCCCTTCTCTTCCTACATCCATACACTCTCATTCTGTAACCAGCAGTGACTTGATATCATACTATTTCCTAAAATAATGTTCTCAAAGTATAGTGTTAAAAAACCCACACAAGAATGACCACTGGTTTGTTAAAAATTCAGATTCTGGATTTTATAACAGACCTTATAATAAACCTTATTCTATTGGATGTGACTGCTTTATTTAAAAAAAAAAAAAGGTATCTCAGTTGATATCATATAGAACATATTGAGATTCTGCTCTAAACATTCAGGGTTGTGACTGCAAAATTTCCTCAAATCCCTGGAGATCTCAAGGCACAATGCACCAAAATGTACAGATATTATTTTAAGAGTAAATTAGAAGACTGACTAAACAATCACTATATTAAAGAACGAAAGTTAATACTTTTTGTTAAAGAATAAAACTAACAATCACGAAAGGTTAAATGGTTTGACACATTGTCAGAGTACCTGAATTTTATTTGTTCAAATGAAGATACACTTCATTGTTAATGATGTTTACTCTGTCCCCTACAACAAAGGAATCTTCTCCTCAGCAAGAATAAAGTAGGTCTGCACAGAATCCATGTGCAAAATGAATGTATATTTCAAAATAAAATCCATCCTCCTGAAAGAAGTTTGACAAAAGCGTAGAGGTTAGGGTTACATTCTTGAACTTTCTATGGAAGAGAGCTCAAAGTAGAATTTCTTGGGTATGTAATTTTTTTTTTTAAGTTGAGAGAAGGAGAATGAGAGAGTGTGGAGAGGAGTAGAGCTGAGGGAGAGGTAAGAGAGAAGCAAACTCCCCATTGAGCACAGAGCCCAAAGAAAGGCTCAATCCCAGGACCCTAACATCATAATCGTAGCCAAAATCAAGAATCGATGCTTAACCAACTGAACCACCCAGGTGGCCCTCTTAAGTACCTTTTATCTTAATTGTTAAGACAGGTAAAATCAGCCTCAGATTTATAAAGATCAAAGATTTCTACTTTTAATTTTTGGTAATTATGAAGTTCATATAAAATAACTAATCCAATACAAATTATAGATTTGTATCAATTGATAATTGTTTTAAACAAGTCTGACTACCTTATTGTTTTGACAAGCCCTCTTCTCCATCAACATTTACTCATAAAATCTGTGCTGATTCTTTATAAATTTTTTGGTGAAAATAAAGTAAAAAAACACAACAGGCACTATGGATTAGTCAAAGAAAACCCTAACACCTGAATATATTTGTATATGTTGTGTCTGTGCACATGTTGTGTGATATGCTGTTATAAGGTGTCAACTTGGCTAAGATGAACTATATTGTATTTCCTAGAATTACCTTTCTTACATATTTCTGGTTAGGGGAGGACACAAGGAGAATTCTTGGAGATCTGGAAAGTGGAAGGGAAGCAGCATCCATATTATTGTTGATCAACTGATTCACCTCACTAGTGTGAAGGGCAAGCTGGGCATATAGCTCTCTCCGTTCTCAGGATCAACCATCAGTTTCTCTCACTCCTGGACCAGATGTGTATGCTTACCTCTGGGACAAAGGGCCCTAGCATATGCAGGATTCTCTTATCACTAAGGTCAAAGGCAGTAAGACCAGACTGGGGTCCCACTGACGCTCCAGCTCAAGCTTGTGGGGTCCAGCCTGACCTTCATCTTCCCCATCTTGCATCCATCTTCCTTTCCTGACTGCCCTGCGGACTCTGAGCTCTGGCAGACAGAGACAACAGGAAGATCAATTTCCTGTAACAAATGCATTTATACATATGTATGTTTATATCTCCCATTGGTTGTGCTTCTCTGGTTGAACCCTGAGTGATATGGTATATGTGTTATGTGTTCTCATAACCACCTTGTGAAATAATTTCCTGTATTATCCCCATTTGGGAGATGAAGAAATGGCACTAGAGGTCAAAAAACCTGCCTAAGATTGCATGGCAAGTAAGTAATGCAGACAGAGTCAGAACCAGTCATATAAGCCTTATTTAAAAAAAAAAAAAAAAAAAAAAAGGAAGGAAAAAATTGACATTTGGCACAGTAACCCATATAAGTATATAAAACTGCTGATACACAGTAGGTACTCTCAAGATGTCATTTTTCCCTTTTTAGGTGACTTTCCACAGCAAATGTCTCAACCAACAGTACAAGAATCCTTATGAACTGTACAGAGCATGTATCCACTAAACTTGCACATAATGAACAGGAAACACAGTCAATGTTTTGGTTTTGTTATCATTGTACTGTTCTCTCAAGGTGAACCAGAAATGAATGATTAATCACCTGCTTATATTTGGCTTTATTTACGAAATCTCACCTAATCCATAATTTATTGTTCTCTGGAAAAAGTAACTCAGGCACTGAAAATGTGATGTTCCTTCCTTCCAGAAAGGAAGAGAATATGTGCTTGACCTTTTGGAGATAATGGGGTAGGGGATAGAGGTGAATTTGACACTGAATATGAGACTGCCTAATCCGAAGTAGCAGAGAGACAGCAGTAAAATTTCGGGGGCTTTGTTTTTACACATTCAAACACAAAAGACTCCTTTCAGCTAACGTATAAAATAATTTTCAAAGAAGTAGATTGTTATCCATTAACTAGCAGTGGCAGCACTGTTTTTACTTGTTTTGTTTTTTCTTTATTTTATTATTATTATTATTATTATATTATTTATTTTTTTGCTATTTCAAATTAGAATGTAACTTGCCTAGAAACAATGGAAATAAAATACCTGGAATTTCTAATATGGCCGCTGACTACAACTGTTCTCATGTTGCATCACATTGATTTTTTTTAGGCCAATTTAACAAGGATAAGTTTGTGGCATTTTTTTCCTCATTCCTTTTGTTTGTTTCTTATTTCATTGTCAAATAATTATTTAAAATAAAGAAATTATGGGTGTTTTTCCCTGATTGAGGGCAAGTAAGTAGTATCATATTTGGCATATTGTACAGAAAAAAAAAGCTGAGAGAGAAGGCAGACGCATGGGATATAATCTAAATTTCTCATAATACTGGATAGGAAAAAGGGTTTCACACACTAGAGCAACTAAATGTTAATGTTAATATTAATGTTAAATTTGGTTCCATGATCTCTGTCCAGAGACCCTCCTCCGTCAAGGGTAAGATGAGACTGGCCATGCAGCATTTTCCCCAGAGAATCCTCCTAATGTGCTAATGGACAGAGAATCAAGAGGAATGGGTTTAGGAGAGAAAAGAAAGAAAAAGTGAGGGAGGGTATATACTAAAAAGGGAAGTTCACTGGAGACATTTATTCAGACTCTATTTTAAGAAATCTATTCAGTCTCTTGTCTATTTCTGTGTCAGACTGCTGGCCATAGTGAGACCTAAACCCAAGTCTGAAGCTACCTGTGAAAATGATGGCTGTCCTACTGGAAAGATCAGGATAATAAAATCTATGGTACTTGTTTTTACTATTTCCTACTCGTAACAACCGAATCTTGCCCTAACTTCACAAATCCCACTCTCACATCTTCAACCCACTGTTTCTGGGAATGGGTTTTAGTGGAAAGGGTCTTATTTGCCTTATAAGATACTGTGTCCCCAGAGCCTGGCACATGGTAAGAATAATTATTTACTAACTTAATGAGTTATTTTTTATTAATGAATGATTGAGTTAATCAATCAAAGGAAAGAGAAAGAGTTTATTACTTGTTTGTTTTAGAAAGGGTTGATCTACATTTAACTTTGCCTCTAGCTTCATCTTTTTTGTTTTTTTCCAAATTAAATACCTGGTTTCACACTTCCACTATCACCCTAAAAGGACACACCTTAGAAATTGTTTTCAGCTACTGGGAACCATTGCAGGTTAACACTAAGCAGTGGCAGATCCACACTGTATCTAATGATACGTGAAGGTGATGAAAGTGTTGTCTATTTTAACAATGATGATAGCATATTCTACTCTTATAAAGAAAAAAAAAAGAGAATTTCTTTGAATTAAAAAACATGCCTACTTTTCTCATTAAAAGGCTTAAAACTAAAACAATAATCTGCAAAAAGAAGACAATAATGGTTTCTTTCCAATGATTTCGGCAGTTGTCAGTGGGCTTAAATATATATTTCCATTCTGTGCTATATGAACATCCAATATTTTAATTGTATTTTTTTCCAAATTAACTTTTGTCCCCAGATTTGCAACCACAAGTCTGTGAGATGCTATCTCTCAGAATAGCATGCCTAAATGCCACCTGTAAAAACAGCAGGAAAGCAATATAGTGAGGAACAAAACAGCAGGTAAGATACGGTTTGTGTAAGTGCCAGCTACATATTTGTTAAAGCTAATGAGGTGTAAAAGGTAATGCGACTTATCCTCATCTTGTCCAGAATCTGGAGGCACGCTGAGAAGTCAGTCCCAAGAGAGAGAATGGAAAATTGCCTAGATTGAGTAAAATCAGTGGCCAAGAGGAAATAATGACATTTATTTCTTGAATTTACAATAACAAAGTGCCAAGTTAATAGAGAATGTGTTGGTTTATACAAGCTTTTAGCGATGTCCATTGCCAAATGTGATAAGGGAGCAGTTTATTCTTTTAAATTTTATTGTAATGCCTATTAATGCTGAAGAGAGATCTGGATGGATGTGGGACGTTTCTCTTTGAAGCTGGGCAGTGAGGAGTGCATTGTGGTGAGTTCCATCTTCAGGAATTAAAGTGCCAAAGTAAAATGAGGTCCTATTTCATTTCTTATCATCAGCTAAATCAGGAGATGTTTTGAAATCAAGTCCTAAATACTTTCTATCTTCAGTTGGTAATATAAAAAAAATCTCTCCTCCTCTCCAATAAGATACATCTATGTTTACTCCTCATAAAATCATACTATATTAATATGTATTAAGGTAACAGAGACAATACTAAAAAAGAATTGTTTGAACTTTGTGGTTCAAGTTTATAATTCCCTGCATCAACTACTCATTTTTGGGAATTTCATAAAAGTGTCCTAAAGGGAAAATGGTTTGAAAATGCAGACCTCAATCGATAGACTTTTTTTAAATCATTTTCCTACCTCATGATTCTCAAATTTTAGCATACACTTAGACCATGGAAGTCGTTTGTATATACAAAACCATGTGTACTTTGAATGATTTGAAATGCTTTATTTTGGCCCCATATGCAGACCTTTCAGCCTAATTGCATCTATAAAGCTGCCTACTCTGTATGATCTGAGAACAAAAATTTAAGAATTTTATAAAAATCTCTAAAGCTTTATAATTCTTTTTCATCTTTGCAATCTTAAAAATTATGCAGTTTGCTTGCATAATTGTAAGCAATACCTAGGAAACCAAAATCTGTATGGCAGGCCATTGAAAAGTACAGCTGGAATTCTGTGACATTAGCTGAAGGAACACAGGTAGACTTTCTTTTACAAGGAAGTCTCAGCACTGTTGTTAGGACCTTTCAAATGACTGAAACAATTCTCTCACCTACCCAGATTACCTATTATAATCTGTTACTAAGCCAATTGATTATAGATATTAATCACTTCTACAAAATATCTTTACAGCACACCTAGATTAGCATTTGACAGATGAGTGGAGATTACAATCTAGTCAAAGTGACACATGAACCTAACCAATGCAACTATTATTTCCTTCAACAACAGAATAAATTATATTTTTTCCAAGGAGCAACTAAATGATATGGATGAATTACATTACAGAGCATGTAGGATGAAAACCACGTTTTGTTTTTCCCCAGATTTGTTTGCGATAATCATTTGTTCTTTGGAGGACCATGGATTGTGCATGCATTTTTAAGTTTTAATTTGTATTACGGAAAATTTCAATCATACACCATAATGCAGGAGATAACACAATGAAGGCCAATGTACCCATAATCCAACTTCAGCAATTATCAACATCCTGTTAGTCTAAAATACATTCATACAGATGTACTCCTGCCTGGATAGGATTCTCAATCTATGAAATGTATTGGTTTCATCTAGTTGAGGGAACAGCAGCTTTTGTTTTTCATTTCAACCCTTATGAGTAAAAAGATGTCCTGGATAACCTGCATTATTGTTTTGTTTCTCTTTTAACTTTTTTTCCCCTGGTGAATCTAGTTGAATTTTATGACATCACCACTTACTGAATATATGTAACTTTCCTATCTAATCATAGCTTATTTTTTAAATGCCAGAAAAAGACAATAGTGAGCAATAAGAAACCTTGAATTTTATGACATCACCACTTACTGAACATATATGTAATTTTCCTATCTAATCATAGCTTATTTTTTAAAATGCCAGAAAAAGACAATAGTGAGCAATAAGAAACCTAGGTAGGTAGTAGATTAAAGATTCATCTTAATATTTTTAATGATGTAATTTAAAGGGATATGAAAATAGTCTTTTAGTAATATAACAAAAACAAAGTTAGTGTTTGAAATGGGATTGAAAAGTAAGGTAGGGGAGAAGACAAGAAATATACTTATTTATCCTTTCTTAAGTTTTCAGGCTACAGCACAGTGGATAAAATGGTGGAATGCCACATTGCGTTTAGTCAGTGCTGTATTACTTTAATGTAAAACTCATGCTCAATTGCCATTTTCCCTCTGAAGGTTTAAATGAGCCAATGGATTTTGAAAAATGTCTTGGCAGCTGAAGTCTAACAAAATTATGGTGTTAACAGCAGTTGAGATCTCTCTATTTTGTACCAGAAATAGGTATGCTAGAGTCCATGGGGAAGGGAGGGAAGGCTCCTTAAAATTATTTAGTAACAGAAGTGAATGCCACATGATTTTTATCCTTGTCTTAGGGAAATATACATGATAATGTATTCATTATTGATTCTTTCTCTGTAGGACTCCTGCTTTGGCTCATTGCTCATTTTAAATGGCTCAGTAAGTCACAAGAGTTGTCAGTGCTTCCTCACTTAGCTTTACATCATTTGTTTACAGCATCTGCTCAACAATAGCCTGCTTTATGGATGAGCTCCTATAGATTGTGAGGATTTAATGCATAATGCAGGTGTATATTAAATCTGTTACACATATGTCATGGCCACAGTGGAATTGTTTGGAGACAACTGTAGATAACCCTGCATTATTTTATTTTGTATCCCAAAGGCTTAGCATGGTGCCTAGAACATAGTATGCACTCTATGAATGCTTGTTGAATGATGAATGTGCAAATGAATGAATTCATTAAAAATACAGGGGAAAAAACTTAACTGATTTTCAAACAAAATTGCACAGTGGCATATACTGTTGTCCTCTGCCTGCAATTCTAAATAATTTACCTAATTAAACCTCCTCTTCAAGGACTAGCTTGATCCTCATATCCTTCATAAGCCTTACCCAGTCACTTTATCAAATGTTATGATAACCTTTGACTAATAAGCTGGCACTTTCTAATAACTTAGTTGGAGAAAGAAAATAAACAGATGATACTCTAAATAATCATGTATAAATAGAAAAATAAGATCAATATAGTATCAGGTTTGTACTGTGTTTTACTCTTTAAAACTACACTGTTAGTGTTTGGATTCACATGCATTAAAGTTAAGTAAATCACATGAGTAGCAGTCTGTCCTAAGCACCTTGTAAACAGGATACACAGCAGATTTTCATCATAATGCAAGTCTGTCTGAAATATGAAATTTCAAAATACCCCATTTAAAATTTTTCTCAGTTGTAGAAGGACTCTTATTTCAATTAACTATTTTTCTATGCAATGAACATACACTTGAAAGGGAAAAAATATTGAGTAGAAGGAGGTTAGCGTTTTTTCATCAACTCATATCATCTAGGACAATCTGAAGTATTGATACCATTTTTTTCACCTGAAGGCTAAGACTAGAATGATAGCAATCATTTTTTTGCAAAAACAAAATAAAAGTCATATCAATATAAATATTTAGATTTTTAGAAATAGAGTAATTATTAGTTGTCTCACTATTCCTCCAAAATTGTTGAGCTAAAATCTCGTATTAATTACTTCTAAAAACTGTCTACCTCTTTGGTAAGGTTGAAATATGTTGTCCGAATTATGAATTAATCCAAGAAAATCTCAATGGAAGAGTAAAAGATGCTACATTCATTAATCCATTCAATCCACAAATACTGATATGCTAATTGTTGGGTTTAAATAGCATTTATTTCTTCTCCACTGCCTTTCCACCAGACCCTCTTCCTGGACCTTACCTGGCTGGGCCCCAGGGAAGAGGAACCACTGACTAAGCACCGGAGGGGGTAGCAAGGCCTCCACAAAAACTGGGGTTTGCTTCTGAGGTGGCTGGAGCCAGACTTCTGTGGACAAGTCAGAAATTAGGGCCTCTGGGTCTCAGGGCACCTGGATCTCTTCCCCCAGGATTCCCTGGCCCTGACCAGTGGAATGCATGAGATCCTGTGAAATGTGCTTGTTTGGAAGTGTAGATGGTCTTCCAGAGGAATGGCATTGCTTCCCATCAGATCCCACTGTTCTGTGAACCACTCCTGAGGCTTACTGAGTGCATCCTAGCCAATCCTTCCCCTGCTCCTCCATCAAGATCCAAACTTACTCTCCCCACACTCCTGAAGCCACATATCCTATGTTAAGAACTTGAAACCCTACATTCGACCCACTACCTGGACGACGCCTTGAGAGGCAGAGGGCTTCACCCATGGTGCCTCCCTAACCTCAGGAAAAAAAAAAAAAAAAGGAAAGGAAAGAAAAGTGGATAGTAGATATTGAGGTGTGGGATGGGGGTGAACAGGGTAAGGAGGGGGGATTGTGCCTTTGCTATCCAGCCCCACAAATAGGTCAAGGAATCAGAACTGTGGTGTGCAGTAATAACAGGCTCTTCATGCTGGGGCAGGATGGCAGCTCTGGTCTGGGTCTGAGGCATTATCTCCGCCATTTGATGGCAAAGAGAACCTGGTGGATTTGGCACAGATGGAGGGAAGTCTCTGGTGTTGGTCAGGTATCAAAGTTATTAAGGTGCATTTCAAACCCAAGGGCTCCAAAAAGTGGCACATCTTTCCAGGCAACAAGTCCCCTTGATGTTTCCATTGGTAAATAAGGTTAAGCACCCAGAACTTTAGGACCTGCAGTAAAATATTACCTAGAGTGACTTCTACAATGATAGTGCTAAACAAAGTTGCAAGTTTGAAGATATTCATTTAATGAGATGACTTATAAGAGGGATCATTACTGAGGCTTTCATGAGGTCCTGCAGATTTTATTTTCTTTAAGATTTTATTTATTTATTCATAAGAGACACAGAGAGGCAGAGACTCAGGCAGAAGGAGAAGCAGGCTCCATGCAGGGAGCCCGATGTGGGACTCGATCCCGGGGTCTCCAGGATCACGCCCTGGGCTGAAGGCAAGTGCTCAACTGCTGAGCCACTCAGGCATCCCAAGATGCCACGGATTTTGGAATTGCCATATGAGTTTGAACTGGATTGTTCCTTGAGAAATCCCAAATGCACTTGCTTTACAAAACCAATGAGATCATAAAAATACAAGTCTCCTAAACTTCTTCCATTTCTAAGTTCTCTCGATTCACCCTCATCATCGCCACTTTTTATCTTTTGGTCCCACTACCTTTTAGGCAGTTGTTATTCTTTGCTACATGGATCTGGTCATTGGAGTTCAGGGGCAAAGTGAAGACATAGCTTTTCCTGTGTATAGATCCTGTAGGCTTTAGGAGAAAGAAAAGCCAGATGGGATAAAAGAAAGGTTTGGTTATGATGCAACTTCAGAGTGAGAGAATTAAAGTCTATAGGACCTACACACTCTTCTCTTGCTAATTCTGACAGTGCCCATCCTTCATAACATCATCATGATTACAGAACCTGTGACATTTGTTCTTCCACATTTGGTATTGACCAGGTCTTCAGGAGCTAGAAGGCTAAGATATCCATCTAAGGAAGGAAGTAAAGAAAGAAAGATTGGAAGAAAGTCCCATCCTGCTAAAGACAGAGGAAATATTGAAAAGAGAACTTTGGGATAGTTAGTACTTAACTACAGTAAATTTATTATGTATGAAAGAGCAGATGAACTAAAAAAAATCGCAAGTGGGCCACGATAGCCTCTTTTCTTTCTCAGTTTATAGCATTTTTTGAAGGAAGCTTTTTTTTTTTTTTTTTTTTTTTAATTTACTTAACACAGAGGAGCAGTACAGTTGAGCCATTGCAAAAGTGGCTATGTTTTTATACAGGTGGGTGATCTGGTTGGGAAGCTTTGGCAGAATCTGCATGGTTAGTCTCCCTGGGTGCACTTGTCTGGATCAGGGATTCAAATAAAGATGTAAAGATTAGGACATGCTGAACAAATACTTAGTCTCCAGCTAGATGTTTCCAAAGAGCTTGGTGGATGACTGGGCTGTATGACTTCCTAAAGGGTCATGGCCCCATCACAATGAACCAATTAAACAAAGAAGCTTCATTTTCCTTGTATACATAGAAACTGATAATTTAGTTTTGTTATAACTGTACTTAGCATCTCATTAGGTGAGTGAAATATGTACTTCTAAAGCATAGCAAGATAATATTGAGAAAAAGTAAATATGCTTCCCTCCCCCTTTTGTTGATGCTTATGTAAGTCAGGGGGAGAGAAGGAAGGCTGAGGGGTAGTTAAATCTCATACCAGTAATAAGACTTTTACAACAATCCACATAGAAAATTTTTCATTCTCCATTAATAGCTCAGTGACACAGGTCTTGGGGATAAAACAGGAGCTTAAGAGAGAAAGGGTCTAGATGTTGATTAATGAGGAAGCTGTCTGAAACGGACAACAGATTTCATCTGGAAGTGAGTTTTATCTTTATCTTTTAGAACTAATTGCCAAATTTCTTTCTAGAAATATAGAGGTGCTAGTTACGGTGAATTTATATTCTATCTCTTAATCAATAAAACTTAAACAAAAGGGGTAGATAAAGTAGGTTGACTTTTTCTGCTAGATTGCAGATAAAGACTGAAAGGAGAATAAACAGGTGAAAGTACAAGCAACAGAAATAAATCATGTCATATCTAATTAGTGCAAGTTACTAATTAAAAATAGAACCAGTGATAGAATAAAAGCAGCACCTTTCTTTGTATATCTGTAAAACAGTATAATAAAAATAGCTTTGGGGAGGATTAGTAATTAGAAAGTTTAGTGGTACACAGTTTTCAAAATATCTGCATTTTGAAAAATAATTTCAAAATAACAAGGACTGAGAGATGCTTATTTCTAATTATTAACACTCTGTTAGTTCAGAGAATAATGATAAATATAGTAAATTCCCATGTTAATAGAGATGACTTCTGTAGGTTAGAATTTTGATTGACACCAAAACTCAAAAAGTATATTTTAGTATTCAATTTCATAAAATACTGTGGAAGCATCATTATAAATTCTTTACTACAATTTAGTTATTGCTTTTAATAGCATTCAAGGCTATCATTATTGCTATTTCCTTAGAAATCAAGGTGTATAAAACTTAAAAAAAAAAGATGTAAAAGTAATTGGGCTGCAATATCTGTCACCCCATGGATCTGCAGGGTTATATTGGCTGATCTGGCACGCTAGGCTGGTGTCCCCTCCCCCACACCACTCCATGTGCATCCTTCCCAAAGCTGCATGCTCAGGTGAAGGGGACGACATTTCTGTGTTAGAGGAAGACAATTCTTTGGTCAAGGGTACATGAGTACCTATGCTCCCTTGCTAGAACCTTCAAACAACCTCTTGAGGTCCATTTATAGGAGAATGTAGGATACTCAAGCTTCTGAGACTCCATACACATCCAAATGAGGCACTGCATGTGGCAGTCTGACATTCTTTAAACTTAATAATAATAAAATAAGTATTAAAAAAATGTTTAAAGATGGTCTGAACTGCAAGTCCTGGGACGAGTCCCGTTTTCCAGCTTTCACTTGAACTGAACAACACAAAAGCACATATCACAGTGCTGACTTATAAGGTGTATATTCTCTTTCTTTTATGCCTTTGAAATGGAAATTCTAGTACAGTTATATTTGGAATTGAAACCAACACATAGGGACGCCTGGGTGACTCAGCGGTTGAGCATCTGCCTTGGGCTCAGGGTGTGATCCCAGAGTCCTGGGATCTAGTCCCACATTGGGCTCCCTGCAGGGAGCCTGCTTCTTTCTCTGCCTGTGTCTCTGCCTCTCTCTGTGCGTCTGTCATGAATAAATTAAAAAAAAAAACCAACACACATAGAAATTATTTGTTTATACACATTATGGTATATTTCAGTCTTTTGATAGTCATAAAAGTGGTGTCTTTTGAAATGATTTTTATAGTTGTTTATTTTTCATAGTATAATATAGCTTTATTTGATAAATTTTTTCCCAAGCTCGCCTTAGGGACAACTTTATGTAATATATAATTCTAATTAAAACATCAATAAAACCATCGGTTTCTATTATTAATATTACTATAATAACAAAACTTATTTAAAAAGTGAGAAACAGGTATTTGCTCTTATTTCTTTACTGTGGTTGTTGTGTTGGATGAGTTTTTTGTTAGGTG
Source organism: Canis lupus dingo (assembly GCF_003254725.2). NCBI lineage: Eukaryota > Metazoa > Chordata > Mammalia > Carnivora > Canidae > Canis > Canis lupus. The sequence goes on along the minus strand of NC_064245.1, from coordinate 22,680,798 downwards.
AGATTTGCGATATCCATGATCCTGAAAATAAACTTACTGCTTTCTCGTCAGTTCTCAGAGAAAATAAGAAGCTCTTTTACTTGTGCAGTGGCAAGAAGACAAATTAAAAGGAGAATAATTAAAAAGGCTGAATCAACAGGAAAATAAAAACAAAAGCAAAATACTTATATTGGAGTAATCAATGTGCATACAATAAAAGTTAGTTTTCAAAAAAATAAAAATAAAAAAAATAAAAGTCAGTTTCCTAGATAAAATGTTTGTTTAGTGAAATCATAGGATGTTTAGGATGGATGAGACCTATTCGATAAGTCTAACTCAACCCATTTATTTTTCATAAATACAAGCCCAAATTTTAATAACTTTCCTTATTTTAAGACCTTTCTTCTGCTATAACATAGTTTAACTTTTCATGTGAGGTAATATATTTGAAATATATTATTTTTCTGATAGAGATCCATTTTCCAAAATATATAAATAACTCTCACAACTTAATAACAAAAAGACAAATCAATTAAAAAACAGGTAAATAACTAAATAGACTTTTTCCAAAGAAGATGTACCAATACCCAACAAGCATATGAAAAAAATGTTCTACATCATTAGTCATCTGGGACATGCAATTCAAAAGCAATTCAAAACCAGTATGATGGTTATAATCAAGAAATATATTGCTAATGGGAATACAACATGGCTACCATAGCCACTGTGGACATAGTTTGATGGTTCATCAAACAGTCAAACGAAATTACCTTATGACCTCCACAGTTCCATCACTAAATAGGCATACCTCCCCCCAAAAAATTTAAAATAGATACATAAGCAAATACATGTACATGCATGCTCATAGCAATACTATTCAAAATAGCCAAAAGGTAGAAACTATCCAAATATCTATCAATGAGTGAATGGAAAGACAAAATGTGGTATATAATTACAATGAAATATTATTCACCATTAAAAAGAAATGAAGTACAGGGGCATCTGAATGTCTTAGTCAGTTAAGCGATGGACTCTTGATTTCAGCTCAGGTCATAATCTCACTGTCATGAGATCAAGCCCCACATCAGATTCTCTCTGTCCTTTCCTTCTCCCTCTCCCCCCCTCTCTCTAATAAAAATAAAGTAAAATAAAATATCTTTAAAAAGAAATGAAGTAGTGATACATGCTACAATGTGGGTTAACCTCAAAAACATTATTCTAAGTAATAAAAGCCAGGCACAAAATGCCATCTAGTGTATGATTACATTTACACGAAACATCCAAAAAAGACAAATCAATAGAGATAAAATACACATTGATGGTTTTTATGGGCTGGGGTGAGTGGGGAAGGAGACAAACTGCTTAATGGCTAGGGGGCTTTGTTTTGGAATGATGGATATATTTTAGAACTAGATAGAGGTGGTCATAATAAGACACTGGAAATGTGCTAATTGTTCCATATTAAATGGTTAATTTTATGTCATGTGAATTTTATCTTAGTAACTTCAATAAATGATACTTCCTCCAAATATTTCATCATAGTTTAAGAGTATATTATCCTGGTATACTTGGTATATACGGCTTCATTCTCTTCTTCATTTCATTCATTTTATTGATTATGATCAACACAATTCCTTTTTTTTTTTTTTGATCAACACAATTTCTAAGTATTGAGTTAATCTATCTGACTGAAGTGATAATTGACGTGAACACATGACGGTGTACTGAGTCCATTAGACATTACATTTATAAAATGTGTAGAATTGACTCTGGTATTAAAACAGCCTTGTGTCCTAGATTGTAATATCAAAGTGTTAAATGCCTTAAATATTAAAACTCTGAACTAAAGGGCCAATTGGGTTATTCTGTCTATTGTTACAGCCAATTATTTCCGAGACATTAAAACAATTCATCCAGGTATGAGACATAGAGAATTGGGAAAGAAATTATTGAAGAATGTTTCCCATACTCCTCTCCCTTCCCCCCACCCAAATAGGTGATCTCCTGGTTTCAGAGATATGTTGTGATGTTACTTCTGACTAAGAACTAGGAGTGAAGACTTCAACAGAGTACTTTGAACTTCTGTAGTATATGAAAGTAAATATGACCTAGCAGCTTTTTTTTTTTTTTTTTTTTTTAGTTTGATTTTCAGATGCCAAAGAAACAGAGCAACAAACAGTGGAGGGCAATGTCTATTCCTAGCACTTTATCTATCTTCCTTTTCATCTGTGTGCTTTCCTAGGATAACCTTATCCATATCCATTCTCCCTTAATGTGTGGGTGTTCAAGTATCTCACAACTTGTTTTGCAACCTCTATTTCCATGTTGATCTTAGTACCCATACAACTGTCATCTGGACAAATTTGATGGATGTAGCATAGATTATTCTTAGTATATCCAAAAAATTAATTTATCATAGTTCAGTTCCAGTTTTATCTGTAGAGTATGACTGAATATTCCTATCCCCCAAATTTATATGTTGAGATTCTAACCCCTAATGTGATGGTATTAGGAGTTGGAGCTTTCGGGAGGTGATTAGGTCATGAAGGCAAGGACCTCATGAATGGAATTAGTATACTTAATTTTTTTTTAAAGTCTCCAGAGTTCTCTAGCCCCATCTGCCATGTGAGAGACACCAATTGGAAGACGGCCATCTGTGAGCTAGGAAGCAGACTCTTACCAAATGCTGAATCTGCTGTCACCAAACACTGAATCTGCTGAATCTGGAGTTCCTCGCCTTGAAACCTATGAGAAATACATCTTGGTTGTTTAAGCCACCCATTCTGTGGTATTTTTTCTACAGCATCCTGAACAGACTAAAACACTATAGGAGGATTTAGTGCCAAGTATTGCATTAGGTGTTAGTGATACAGCAGTAGACAAAACAGATATAACCCTGAATCACAGACGTCATCTCAATACACACTGTTTCATGAAAATTTGGAGGATTTCCAGTTGATCATATCATTATCCTGAAGGCTTTGTATATTTAGTAACTAAAACAGAGTAGTTCCTTAATAAATATACCTAAATAAAATTTTGAATATTTTAAAGAAATAAGGATGACATAAATATTTCAATGTAAATGAGACTATTCAATTGTCTAAACATTTTTAATGCCTACTTTGATTGCCTTTGTGAAATTCTGGAGGTCCCCCAAACCATTCTCACTTCTCCTGCCAGCTGCAAGTTTGGGAATTCCCAAGACCATAGACAGGATTAATTATTCACTAGAAGTACAGATTCAGAAAGGCCATTATACTCATAGTTATGACTGATTACAACAAAAGGATAAGTTGGTATCAGAGAGGAAAGATGCACAAAGGGCAGTCCGGAGACATCAGGACCATAGAGCTTCCAAGTTGTTCTTTCCCAGTGGCACTTGCAGACAGCACTTGTTTTCCCATCAGTGACATGTAGTAATATACACACAGAGTATTCTGAGTAATCAGAATTCACTTGAGCCTTGGTATCTGGCATTTTATTGGAACTGGGTCACATAGACATGGTTGACTCCTTTTGTGGCTGAACCCAGACTCCATTCCCTCTAGAAGTTGAGCTGATACCATGTGACCAAAGGCCACCCACCATAAATCACATTATTAGCACAGACTATCTGAAATAGACCAAATATGCCACATTCTCTAGGACAGAAGTTCATCATATGACCCAAACTTAACTGCAGAGGTTTGTGGAAAAAGAGAACTTAGGAATTATTGAACAATTTGCCAAACTCTTCCACATAAACAAGGATTCTTTTATCAGATAGGAAACCCCAAGAGATTAGTGGTTACCTCTCAGGAGCTGAAGCTAATGCCCATTCCCCTTTTGGTCAAGTTACACATTCTTACTGTATTTATACAGAAAAAAAGCATTGATGACATCATTCATTGTTTTATATTCCTCTGTATCTGATTACTTACAAAAGTATTGCAAATTAAGCTACTACAGAATCCTTTGTGTAACTCGCATTAAATATTAACACAATACATTAATTAGAACACAAAGTAGATAAATATATACATGTATGTTTATATATAATTAAATGTTATATATTTAGAACAAATTAAACTACATAAAATTAAAACCTTCAGTTCTCAATTTAGAAACTAAATTGTTGGTAGATAGATTCATAGAAATTTGAATATCAGGGAAACTTTTTTATCTCTCTAGACATTTGTTCTTAGTAAGTAATAAATGAAAGCTGAAAAAAATCTAGTTTCATGCTTGTCTGCCTTCCAGAGAGCAGGACCTCTTATAATAGTAGCATATTGCACACCGTAGTTCAACTTAGATTTTATTGGAGAAGGAATGTTAAGAACCTTGTCTAACTTGTGTGTATTGGTGTATTAGAAAATGAAGAAATGTAGTTACAACTTCACAGTCCATTGCTCAATTGTTCTGGGATTGTGGAATTGAAAAAACAAAATCAACTTATAGAAAATTTTTCAAAAGTAAGGATGATTAAAAGTAAACTTGGAGACCTTTTTTTTTTTTAAATAGTCTAATAAATCCTGATGCTGTGTTATTTGTTATAGATTTTGTCACACCTTCTACTACTCTCTTAATGTAGGTTAAAACAACATTACCTTTCAATCTCATGGGAAGTATAAAAATAAAATAAAGGAATGGGAACTATACTTATGCAAATAAAACACTTAGATCTTTACATTTCTCCAAATAGAAAAAAAATAACTAAAAATACATTTTATTTGTCAAAGCTTCTCTTATAATAGGATCAGAGTAGTCTTAAAAGTCTGGTATTTTTTATTTATAAAAATCAACTCATTGATGAGTACACTAGAAATGTCTATTAGTTAAAATTGGAAATGTTATGTATATAAAACAGAACTGGGCAGGGCAGGTGGAGGAAGGGAGAGGGAGAGAGAGAGAGGGAGAATTGTCTATTGGTCTGTCCCTGGTCATTATGTATCAGTAATATTATGAGAAGTCATGTTCTTTAAGAACAATGTTCATCTTTAAACAAAACAAAACCTTCAAATTTCTAAACAGTCATAACTGACAAATATGACAATATAAAACATACAACAAATATTTTCTTATAATTTTTTCTTCCTTGAGAAAATATTTAGTAAGCAAGTTAAATAAACACACACACAAAAAAAGCCACCGTTTCTATGAAGTTACAGAAATTTGGCCAAATTACTTTACAAAGCCTATAGTTTTTTTCTAGGATTTAAAAAGCATCAATTTTATTTATTATTTATTATTTTAAATCATCAACTTTATTTTTATTATTTTAAGAAGGAAGGGAAGAAATTAAGTCAACATTTTTGAAATAAATTAAGTTCATTATGAATCAAATTCACTTGAAAAAAATTAAAAAGAGGAGGAGGGGCAAGATGGTGGAAGAGTAGGGTACCCAAGTCACCTGTCTCCACCAAATTACCTAGAAAAAAATTAAAAAGTAATACTCGACTTACATGTCGTTTCACTATATGGAAGAGAGAAAATGTACTTTCATAAATAATTTAGACACTAGTATTTATGGTGAAGTATACTTTAGACTTCAGCAAGGGTAAGAATATCAACAGCAATACTGAAATAATTTTCAAAGTTCTGAATATAGCCTTAAGCACATAATTTAAATGGAGAGAGTTCATAAGCGGGATCTACAGAGATCAGTCAACTGTTGGCAACTAAAAAGGTGGGGTCTAATTTCATTTCTTTGAAATAAAAGTAATTATATTAGTAACATCTACAATATCAGTTCAGAAGTTTTAGGATTGGGTAAAAATAAGAGAAAATATGAGGTATGCAAAAATTATAACAAGCAATCCTATAGAATGGAAAACTAATATTCATTTAAAGCTTTTGATTCTAGGGACACCTGGGTGGCTCAGCAGTTGAACATCTGCCTTTGTCTTAGGGCATGATCCCGGAGTCCAGGAGCCTGCTTTTCTTCTGCCTATGTCTCCGCCTCTCTCTCTCTCTCTCTGTGTCTCTTATGAATAAATAAATAAATAATCTTTTTTAAAAAATAAAGCTTTTGACTCTGGAAGACACTTTAATATATACCATCTCTTTTAGTTTCCACAGCAAACCTCTCACTCAATTCTACCAAAATATATTAGGTAACAAAATGTTTTTAATATCCACATTTTACTGCTGTTTATACTGAGGATCAGAGAGTAAATAACTAGCTCAGGGCCATCCAACCAGGTAAGCAGTGTACAAGGGCTTAAATACAAATTTCTCTCAAAACTCATTTTTTCCTACTAAACAAAACTGCCTTTATCAAACTTCATGATCATCAAATCAATACTACTTATCAAAAGAGAAAATTACGACTAGTCTGTGTTAGCTGTTACTAGTCTCCAGCTTTCTAACACCTTGGGCAAGGCAAATATTGACTCCAACACTATGCAATTTATTCCAAGATATTTATCATGACAAATAAACCAAAGGAAAACTGAGTGCAAAAATGAAAATTTAAATTGTAAGTGTTCTGTGCATTAGAAGTTCAGACACATGGTTCTAGAAAATTTCTAATTACATGGGGAAAAAAAAAACTGAAACAGAAGTTTTCCTTTATCTTTTAAATTTAAATAAAATTTTCTTAAGTTCCTTTTATTTTCTCCTTGTCATCATGAGAAATAGAATATGTTTTAAAATAATGCTAAGGAGCATCTCTACCTTTTCACGTTAACTAAAAGTGGTGTCAATTTTATCTTCCTACATGACAAAACAAATTTAATCATTACTAACTTTGCAAGAAGCTGCCATGTGCTAGAAAATTCTCCTACTATAATTACTTTTAACACTTGAAAAGATATTCAGGATGTTATTCATTAGACAATTCCATTTTCTTAGATTCTAACAGTTCATTTTAACTTAATATGAATGACAGCTTCTTAGCTTGCTTGGTCAGCAAAAGAAGTTAGTATAACCAGGAAGTAATATCGGTACAGATATGACACAAGATTAAGCATTCATTTTTATCATAAACCTTTCTGATATTTAACCAACAACCCCTTCACTGGATGTAGAATAATTACAGTTAACACAGTTGGAATTTGCTCATGTTTAATAATCTATTCAATTAATCATCACTTGGAGCAGAACAAGCAAACTAATACTGATCTGAGCATTAAAGGAATATCATCTGATAAAAGGTGTCTTAATCTTAGAAAAATCAGAACAAAATCTTTAAAAATCCTTAAAAACATACATTCTTCTTATGTTTTGGGAGTTTAGTTTCTCACATGGCCATGACTTCTAAATTGCTAAACTAATTGATTTGTAAGGTGAAACATGAATAATTGATGTGTATGTTGTTATGGATGATAGTCAAATGACTGAAATAGTTCAAGGTGAAATTCCTAATCTTTCTAGTTATGTTTTGAGACTTGATTTTCTGTCTAATGTCATCACATGTTGTTGCATGCTAATAAATGGAATTGGGAAGTTGAATAATCATTCAGATAGTCGATCATTGTAGACACACCTAAATAGTTTATTGGTCTGATCTTTATTTATTTTTTAATTCAAAATTATGTGTAGAACTTTCCCTATTTAGATAATAGATTTTGGACTTATTACAATAACCACTATTACCATACTGAAGATAATAAACTAGGGCCTCAAAGAGATAGGGATTTTATGTCTTTATGTAGGAATGAATGGGTCGTTTGGAAGCTTCTTTATGCTGAGGTTCTACAATTGGTAAAAAGTGTTTCACATTTTTAGTATTTCAAGGAACTTAGAAAAATACACCCTAATCCTGCACTTTTAAAACTTAACATTTACTGAACTACTAATTTACAAAGAAATAGCCTGTCCCATAACATAACGTAAGTTTTGTACCTGTCCCTTGATATTAAATCTAGCAGAAAATGTCATACAAGTTCAGTGACAAAGGGTTTCAGAAATTCAAACTCTAAGGGGATGAGTTTCTCATGAGGGATGTAGTAGATTATTTGTGAGACAGCCACAACTATTTCTTTACTTCTATCCATGTCCTTTTACAATGTGATTTTGCAGCTTCTTCTATTAACAAGTAGAGTTTATTTTTCTACTCCTCAAATACGTACTAGCTTAGTGATTACTTTAGCCAATACAATGTGATAGAAGTGATGTACCAGTTTAAGACTAGGCCTTGCATGCTTCTGCTTTCTCTGGAAGAACCAGGCCATACAACCATTGAGCAAGACTAGGCTAACCTTCCGAAAAATAAGATAACAGGGAAGAGAATCAAAGTAGCCAATACAGGCTGACTCCCAGAGCAGAGCCATCCAGTGGACTATTACTGGATGTATGAGGGAGCACAGGTATAACCAAAAGAACCACACAGCTGGAACGTAGATCCACAGTAATCATGAATGGTTACTATTTTAAGTCAGTAGGTTTGGAGTGGATTCTTAGGAAACAACAGCAAATTAATATAGCAGATCAATAAAATCTTAAAGGTGGCAAAATTTAAGCTAAAAAATTGAATGTCTGATGCACAGAGATTAAGAGGATGTGCTTGAGGAGGACTTTTTTTTTCACTAATGCTGTAGAGTAGATATCCCGAAAAAATAAGACTCCATTTTTAAAAAAATTCTGCTGATATTTTTCATATTTTTTAAAAAAATGTTTTATATTTACTTTGAGAAGATAGTATAGAGAGTTTTCATATACTCTGTGTCTAAATTCCCCTTTTTAAAATCTTGTCTGCATGGTATATTTATTATAATTAATTAATATTGATATTAACTATGGTCCATACTTTATTCAAATTTCCTTAGCTCAGCCTAACAGCCTTTTGACTTTCTCTATCACACCTAGGACATCAAATTCCACTCAGTCATTTGGTCTTCACAGGTTTTTCTTGGTTAAGATGGTATCTCAAACTTCTTTAAAAAAAAAACAACAAAAAAGAACTTCTTTGTTTTAGAAGACTTTGATAGTCTTGAGGTCAGGTATTTTGTAGAGTGCCTACCTATTAGAATTGTTATGGTGTTTTTTACATGGTTTACTGGGGTTATAGGTTTAAAGAGAAATACCACAGAGGTAAAGTGCCATTTTTATCAGATCATATGTATTGTATGACAACAATACCAGCATATCAACATAATTTTTCATTATTGATGTTGACTTTGATCACCTGGATTAGGTGGTGTTTGTCAGGGTTTTCCTGTGTAAAGTAATTCTTCTCCCTTTTGATCTGTACTCCTTAGAGGCAGTTACTATGCATAACCCACATACTATGCATAGCCCACATTGAAGGAGTAGGAAATTATGCTCTCCCTCCTTTAGAGCACAGTGTCTGCATAAATTATGTGGAGTTTTCTTTTTGCATGGAAAATTTACCACTTCTCCAACTTTTTTTTTTTTTTTTTTTTTTTTTATGTACTCAGTCATGGTGTTTATATCACCATGGATTCATGGATACCCTTTTGTACTTTGCATTATAATCCAATGCCATTATTTATTTTGTTGCTCATGTTTGTCTCACTTTGACATATTTCATTTGGCTCTGATTTCCTTTGTCATATCCTCTTTGATATAAGTTTTTTGTTTGTTGTTTGTTTGTTTGAGGGTTGAAGGGGAGGTTCTTTACTTTCTGGCACAATAAGATGTTCCAGATTCATCTCAAATGTTTTCTGCCTCAGTTTTATAATCAGCCATTTCTCCAAGAAGCCTTGGCTTCTTTTACTAGAGAATGGTATTGAAACCTAAGATCTGGGTACTAGATATGCTTGTTGCTACTTGTATTTCCTTGTTTCTAAACCCTTTGAGCTCTCAGAGCAAGGATATACACATGCACATATTAATAGGCATATATAAATATATCTATGTAAACATATCTACACACAGCTCTAGCTAAACATGAGTTCATACAACGCCTTCAAGTCTTGCAGTACCACATATTCTAGATCTCTTTTTCTTTTTACATGTAAACTCTAACTCTGACAGATACCCGTTTCCAACCAACATCCACGTTTTAATGGTTCAATCAGTATACATGCATAGCAGGAACAGAATTGCTCACCTGTACTCCTATCAGAAATGAATTTATCAACTAGAGTACAATGGTTATGTCACATAACAGCAAGGATCTTATTTATAGGAAATCTCTAAAGATAATTACAGATATGGAAATATTTCTTTTTAACATTGAATATCTAAAATGTTATGCTAATATTTAAAGCCTAATACTCCAAAATAAAATTTCATTATGAAAAACTATTTACTACTCTATGGTCCAGGCATATATACATATACATATAAAATATCCCTGACCCCCACCCTACACCCGACCAGTCCTCAATAACAGGTACTAATATGAGTTAACAATCTTTATCCATTTGAGCCTCCTGAAAAGAATAAGTCTTGTTTTATATAATTCAGAGGCTTTTAAATTTCATTGTCACAATCTGCTATCATTAAGAGCATTCTTTTCATTAGCACCATGGTTTTAAATAACAACCAAATATCAATGACCCATATTTCAAAAGCTATGTCTGTTACTCTCCCACAAAATCTTTTTTTTTTTATTTATTTTTTATTTTTTTTTTAAAGATTTTATTTATTTATGATAGTCACACAGAGAGAGAGAGAGGCAGAGACATAGGCAGAGGGAGAAGCAGGCTCCATGCAGGGAGCCCGATGTGGGACTCGATCCCGGGTCTCCAGGATCGCGCCCTGGGCCAAAGGCAGGCGCCAAACCGCTGTGCCACCCAGGGATCCCCTCTCCCACAAAATCTTAAGGAACATATCCAACACTTCAGTTGGCAGTAAAGTTAACTATGATCCACCCCTATTCAACGACTTCCCCCTATCTCCACTGCAAGGAACTTTGTGCAAGCAGTGGGCTTCCCAACAAGAACAAACCTAGACATTGGCCTCTAAAATGATAGCTGCAATTTCCTCCTGGACCTTACAAATGATCCACACACACCAGAGTAGATATTCAAAACATAACTTGAGATCACACTTCTACCATATTGAACTCCTTCACTTGTTTCTCAATGAATTTAGAATAAAATCCAGACTTTTAACCACACTTAACAGGTTCTACATGATTTCGCCCCAACCCATTCCCTTTGTCACAGTGGTATTTCAAGAAATAGAACTTCATTGCGCTTGTTTGAAAATGCTCCTGCGTTGGTCATTGGTTTGTTTGTTTTTCTAAGCTTTAGGCCTTTTCATTTGCTTGTCTCTGTGTAAGACCTTTCTTCCAATTCTTCATTTAACTCACTCCTAACCATTCTTTAGTTCAGGCCCTAACTCTTCAGAGTGAATTGCTATCAATGCGAAAACCACTTTTCCTGGGTCCTCTCCATCAACCTATCTTGCTTGTTTACAACATATTCAAATTGTAGTTTTGAACTACCTTGTTTGCAAAACAATAAATTTACCTTCTGTCTCCTCCCGCTGGGACATAAGCCCCACGAGAGGTTCTGGTTGTCATTGTTCATGTAATATCTAGAGCAGTTAATACTGTATGCCAGTTACAGATTAGCTGTTGAAGAGATATTACTGAATAAATACAACAATTTTGTACTAAAACCTTGGATATGGAGCTAATACCAAAGATGAGCACATTATTTTTGTGCCAGTTTTCAACCTTAGAAAAGTTTTTTCTTGAACTTAATTTTTGTTACAGCTGAAATTAATCAAGGATAGCTTATGTTGAGCAGACATGTGGAAATTGAAGAATCTACATATAACACTTTTTTTTTTCAAAGTGCAATGGAAACTAACAGGTGAGGTCATTCTATCTTGGAAATAATTCAACTTTACTAAAATCATGATGGCCTTTACTACAACGAGGAAAATAATCACTTTTAAAATACATTAATCTGGGATGCAGGAGGTTATTTATCTAATGACATTAAACTAACAAATCTGATACATAGAAAAGCTACTCTTATTTGAATGTATGAAATGAAGCTTTTTTTTTTTAATTTGGCTTTATTTTATGGAAGTTTGTAGTCTAACTCTAAAAGATAATTTACAGCTGTATAGTTAATGTGTTTTGTCCTTGTATTTAAAAGGTAGGATAAGGGCAGCCGCGGTGGCTCAGGAGTTTAGCGCCGCCTTCAGTCCAGGGCGTGATCCTGGAGACCAGCGATCCAGTCCCACGTTGGGCTCCCTGCAAGGAGCCTGCTTCTCCCTCTGCCTGTGTCTCTGCGTCTCTCTGTCTCTCTCTCTGTCTCTCTTTCTTTCTCATGAATAAATAAATAAAATCTTAAAAAAATAAATAAAAGCTAGGATAATATTTCCTAGAATTTTTATTTTTGATAATCTTCCGTGTTTTGTTTGTGTGGGTTTCTTTTCTTTCCTTTTTTCTCTTTTTTCTCTCTTTTTTAATATAGATAGATTGAGATATTAAAATCCAGAGAAATCCACTCTTTTTAAATGTACAAACCAGTGAGTTTAAACAAATGAATGCAGTAACATAACCACAACTGCAATCAAGAGGTAGGATATTTCTGAAACCTTAAAAAGTTTCTTCATGTTCTTTGTAGGTAGTTTTCTCTCCCCACACCAAGGCCCTGGGAACCAGGGATGGGAAATTTTTCTCTATGGCTTGTCTTTTATAGAAATTTAATTAAACAGTATTACAGTTTTAGCCTTTTCTACCTGTTTTGTTCAAATTTTCTGTTTTTGAGATTCATCTACATGGTTAAATTTTGCAGTGTATGTTCTTTCTACTGTTGAATAGTATCCCCATTGGATGGTTGCACCCTAGTTTGTACACTGAGTCACCAGTCAATGGATATTTGAATTTTCTGCAGCTTTAATAATTATAAATAAATTTACTGTATATATCAATGCAGAGGTGCTTTGGTGGACATCTGTTTCACTTATTTAGGAGTATGGTTGTTACCCAGGATCACGCCCTGAGCGGAGGGCAGATGCTCAACCACTGAGCTACCCAGGAATCCTGCTATAAATTATTTCTTTAGTTCATTAGCTGTACCTCTAATGGCTATGTTCATATACTTAGTATAGGCAGGAAATGATCTATTCAGAATAAACATAATGGATACAGAAAATAAAAATTTAATTCATCTGATTTGTTGTTCATATAAGCAGGTAATTTTACACATAATGTCTTTTAATTCTTATTTGAGATTTCAAGTCTCTAACTTTTTTTTCCCTTTATTTCTAAGAAGAGATAGTAGAAGTGCTTTCCCTCCTGGGATGGCAGTATTTCAACAGAACTGAATTTTACTTCTTGCATGAGTAAATATGCCAGGGAAATCAAACTAAATAGGAAATTATCTACAACACAAGAATTTCCTTGTCATTCCATCTCCTGCATAAAGAAATAACTCTGGAGAATTTAATACGTATGGATATTATGTGATTAATTTTGATATAGTAAGAGACTTTTACCATAAAAACAAAGAGAAAAACTAAATATTAACACAAAGATATTATGGAACTAAAAGAGGGCCTCTAGTACAATTTTTAAAAATATTTTCTCCCCAACATACTAGAATTATCTTCCCAAAAAATACTAGATGCCTCTAAATAATTACATTTAAGCCATTCAATTAAAATTCCAGGATGAAATGTCAATTCTTGGTGATGCTATGAGCTATTCCACTATGCCTTCCAGCCTTGCCATCCATCACAACTTGCATATATCTTAGTGTCTAGGCACAGTTTGACTTATGATTTCTGAACAAGCCATACTATTTTTCTGTTTTATCAGTATAGAATGACTTTAGTTTTATTCCCACTCTATATCCATGCCAATACATTAAAGAAAAACATAAATGTCAGCTGCTTTTGATTCTTTCTTTTACATATATCTTACTTTTTTCTATTGCAACCCCATTACTTGTGGCTTTTAATTTCCAGGTATATTTCACTGATATCCAGTGAAATTAGCTGTTTAAACATTGTCCTTTGTCTCTCAAAGTGGAGTATAATATAGTTGAAGGCCACTCCTTGAAGGAATTGTGTGAAGGGATCTACTAAAGAGTGAACACAGAAGTAATTATCTTTTAAGTTAATAAGCACATGCAAAGAAGGAGATGCCCTGGTATACACAGGCAATTCAATGCTATTTTGATGCAGTTCTTAACCCTAATTTTTAAAACTATCGTTTATAATTTCTTTTTTTATTGACATTTAGCTGACGTATAATGTTACATTAATTTCAGGTGTACAACACTGTGACTCCATAACACAGATTATTTAGTACTCACTGTGATAACTGCAGTCACCATCTATCACAATACAATATTACTTCAATATTATTGACTATATTCTTTATGTTGTTTTTCCATCTTATGACATATTTATTTTATAACTATTTTTTTATTCATTAACTATCCTTTTGTAAATAGTACATTTTGTTCATCATTCAGATTTCTTTTTCTTATCTTTCTTTTCTTTTTTTAATCTTTCTATAGATTTCTGTAAGTATGCCTTTTCCATTTGAGCATTTTATATAAAAAATACACTTTGTTAAAATAGCAAATAAACTATTTTTTCTGTTTTGAGAACTGTAACTTAAAAAACAATGCTCTACAACACATCAAAGAGTTCTATAAATGACATAAAAGTAGAACAAATAGACGATATCTAGTTGGTAAGAAGGTAGAGCAATGGGAACCTCATAAACTTGACATGTTAGGTAACTCTTTGACAATAGCTAGTAAAACTATATACATATCCTGTACGTATATACAATAGGCAGATACACAATCTTAGGAAAATACGCAAAAGAAATCTGTACACATATTCCTGTAGAGGAATGTTCACAGAGATATTTTTCTTCTAATTCCTGAAACAATAAAAACCCAAATGCCTATCAACAGAATAATAGATAAATAAACTGTGGTCTATTCATACAATGGGCTGCTATATGGCAAAAAGAGTGATTGATCTATAACTATACGAAAAAACACAGGTGAATCCTGCATACCTCATGTTGAGGCAAAAAAGCCAAAGATGAACAGAAGAGTTCATTCAGTATAATTTACTTATATAATGTTTTGACACAAGTATAACTATTCTATATTGTTAGAAGTCAGAGTAATATTTATTCTCATTGTGAAGTGTAGTGGCTAGAAGAAGGTATGCTGATGATACTGTTTGTTTCTATCTGGGTGCTGGTTACATGAATGTATTCACTTTGTGGAATATCACTGAGCTGAGTACATGATTTGGATTCTTCTGTTTGTTTCTTGTAGTTCACTGAAATATATGCAAAGCAAGAATAAAATAGGTTTGCTATGGCCCCATATATTATAAAACATATCAAAAAGTAAGTTAATAAATAAGTTTTGAGAATAGTTACCTAAAGTCTTCTGCTTACTATTTACTGGCCAGAATGTGCTATTTCATAACTGCCTTCAGGATGTGGATTCATCATTTAAATGAGGAAAAATATTTGAACTGAAGCTAAGCAAAAGTGAATATATCTAAGGTCAAACGTCAGTATGTGTGAATCTCTCCAAGCAAATATATTTGCTTTTAAATAAAATAGTTCAGAATCTTAATAGGATACAGGTATCACTTAAAGAGTCAATTGAGAAATCCAAAAAGGCAGAATTACATTATTTGAACTTTAAATTTTAAAAATATTACTTGTAAATGTAGATCTCCTTATAGTTCTTAAATTTTGATATTTTTCACTATTTTCCATTGAATAGCAAGATCTAGCATCATTAAAATGAGAATTAATTGGACTAAGTTGAACTAAATTCAACAAGATTTCAAAATCAGGTACTTGTAAAATACTGCTGAAAATACTGCTAAAGTAAAGGCAAATTCGATTGACTTGTTTTCAAAAGGCTTTGAAGCCATACACTGCTACATTATATCCAAAGCTAAATGTTGCTGAAATGACTCTCCTGAGCTCTAATAAGATATCACATATTAGCTCTAATAAGATATTACATATTCTCAGGGCTAAGAATTTTAAATTAATTTCTGCTAGGCACATGTGTAGACCACAAGCTCTAGAGAAATTATTTGGTATCTCAGGAAGTTTTCCTGGTCCAGTGAATGGTTCAGAGATTGATTGTTTACTGCTGCCTGCTAGTAGAGAGTTTATGGACTGTTTGCTTATTTCAAATGGTATAAACTTTGCCAGCAACAAAGTTTTCTGCAGAATGTCTCCTCCAGGAAAAATGCATCAGCATCTTAACTGTGAAGGTGAAACAAGATTGTTTTTTATATTAAACTATAGATTTTGAGACTCTATTGCAGAAGCTATCTATTTTTTTTATTTCAAAAAAGAAAATGGTTGCTACATATTACATGCCTGCCCAGGAATATAGGAACAGAGTGAGTTCTCTCGTCTCTCGTATTATTCACATTCATATTAGCTCCAGTTTTCTTTCTTTCTTTTTTTTTTTCTAAAGATTTTATTTATTTATTTGAGAGAGAAAGAAAGCACCAAGCGGGGTTAGGGGAAGAGGGAGAGGGAGCGGGAACAGACTCTGCTGAGCAGGGAGCTGGCTGTGGGGCTCGATCACAGGACCCTGAGACCATGAACTGGGCTGAAGGCAGATACTTAACTGACTGAGCCACCCACGCACCCCTAGCTGCAGTTCTCAACATTAATTTTTGTTACTTTTGAGTGAAAGATTCTACATTGTTCCTAACATTTGCTTGGAATAAGATTTTTGTCCAAATATATTTTGCATTATTATTTTTTTCAGTCAAACATTTAATAATGTATATATTGAACACTTTACTGTGTGCTTGTCATTGTTATACACGCTGGAAATATACAAATTTATAACACATATACTGGGTTCAAAACAGTATTACTGGTTTTATAAATTTTTAATTACTTGTATAAATTTCCAATTACTTTGCATATGTACTACAGATCCCCCCATTGGATGGATGTTGATTTCATACTTTGTCTCCACCCATCCCCATTCCCACAATGACCCCACACACACCCTGTCTCTCCTAGGTCCTGTCAAACACATTTGTGTATTAAAAGTTTCTAGTCCCTTGATAAATAAATTGTCATTCTATGTCTAATTCAAATTTCTCAAACTAACATAGCTAGCGAAATAATGCTATGGGCTATATTTTGGTATATATTGATCTTATTTTACCTCTAAGAAAATTGATGAAACAGTAAAAAGATTTATTAATTTTCATACTGCTTTCTTTATAGTCTTTCTCAAATTGAAGTAATTAGGTCAAATTAGGGGTATATGAGCACTTCAGTTGAGCATTCAAATCTTGGTTTAAGTTCATGATCTCAGGGTGGTGGACTGGGCCCTGATAAGGCTCCACACTCAGCAGGGAGTCTGCTTGACAATTTTTCCCTCTGTCCCTCCCCTGCCTCATACGTGCACATGCTCTCTCTCTCTTGAATAAATTAATCTTTTTAAAATTAGGTCAAATTATTTATGAATGACAACAAAATGAAAGTGTGAGTATATTTTTTAAAAATATATATTTAGCTCCTGGAGTCTGAAATTGTCAATTATCAGATGTAGGGAATCAAAATGAATTCCAGTTTATTCAAATATCATTTATGATTTTTACTCTGAGGACTAAAAGTAAAAATAGTTCATATACAGTTTTTACATTTTAATATATATCATGAATATTGGCATACTACATACTCAACGTATTTGATTTTCCATACCCATAAGATTTATCATTTATATATTTGGTCAAAAAAAATTAAACATGTATAGTTTCTAAAAAAAAAGTGTTGCCAATATCATAAAATGTAAAGGAATAAAATACAAATTATTTTCATCATATTCTATGTAACTAGAATGAAAAGAAATCTTTCACATAATGATTTACCAGATAGAAAGTTATTTAGATAAAGCTATGAAATTCATTTATTTTAACTCAGGAAAGGGTCTTCCTAACATAAAATATTCCTGCAAAGCATTTTGTGCATTTTCAATGGGTATGTCAAAATTTGGAAATTCAAAGTGTTCTTAAAAGTCAGAGATTTTAATATGCATTCTAAAATATGTCTTTGATATCTGAAAATAAATTGTTACAAAAGTTATCAAAATCTGTTTCTTATGACTTAGTTAAATCATGAAATGGATTTCAGTCAGTCATTATGCATTTGATTAGTCTGTACTAATCAGAATGCATAGATTTATAAGCCATAAATTTACCTTTTTGGTAGGAATGTGGTTATGGGGATTGTCAGGAATGGACAGAAGACAGTTACATTGCTTGGCTACTTTGATCTAGCAATCATTGTTCATTCATGGCTAATGAAGTTAATTGAATAAACTCTACTAAATTATTGTCACTTAAATATAGAGGGAAATTTTCTGCTCCAATTATAATATTAAAGATTAAGAAGCATTGGCTTGACTTAAATGAATACTCCATGCCCAGTGGACCACTTATTGCTGCTATTATAAGTGGAGTATTTTATCTGAAAAATATCTAAAATTCTAAAATTGTTTCACCAAGGGCTCCTTAAGGATTTCAGGCCACAAAGTTCTTCAGGTATTCACTGAGTAATGAACAACAATGCAGGAAAAAAAAAAAAAAAGACTGAGCTGCTTATTCTATCGTGAGAGGTACTTTTAAGCTTCATTTGAAAACTAATTTTTTTCAAGATAATAAAATTATCTTGTGAAAACATTAATAAGTTACGGATTATTATCATAAATACTCTGAAACAATATGACACTCCCATTAGAGGTTGGGACAACAGAGTCAGAATGCTTCTAAATGGGAAGGAAAAACAAACTCTTCCTTTGAGCTTGTATTATCAAATTTAAGTGTTGTAACATGGACCACTATAATACTATTAGGCAAATTCAGTCCTCCTGGGCTTAAAAGAACTAAAAGGAAAGAAAGAGTGGATATATGCTTGTAATTGCATTAAAATATTATGTTTTTGTCTGGATAGTCACTGTTTACACATAAGATAACGTTTATAAGTAAAGGTATAGTTTTCGGTGACATGTTTGAAATGTGAAAAATGGTTGTCTTTTCTATTTTTGCATGCATAATCATTTTTCCAACAGTTGTTTGTAAAATGAGTTTAGTTCCCTTTCTGGGCCATGTGTAGAGGTAATGAAAAATAGAAATGTGAAGATTGGTCTAGGATTCCTTAATAGGACAATGCACTGTCCCTCATATTTATCTGACATTCACCTGCTAAAAGCAAAGATATTGTTCTCTTAATAATTCACTATATCACTATATTTAAAACTACAACTACATAATTCTATCAGTCTGGGATACTAAAAATATAGATTATAAAAATAATAAATGTTTATAAAATATTTTATTCTCTTAACATGGAATCAGTACCCTCAAGAGAGAGATAAAGCAAAATTAAAAATTAAAATTAAAATGAGAGATTTCTTTGTGATGAGTTATTATGGATGTGAATTTGCACAGAGTCTAGAAAAAGGAGTAGCATTTGAACATGTTCCTTGGTTTTGAGAAAACAGAGCCAAAGAGCTGGGGAAAAAACTAAGAGACATTTATAGCATGAGGTATATGAAGGACTCTTAGAGAGTGACTAAAGTATGTGGAAAGTAAAGTAAGAAATCTTACTGAAATCTAGATGGAAGAGCTTTTAATGACTAACCTGTGACTTAGAACTCTGTCATCAGATCCCTATAAAGTTGTAAAAGAGGCAGTTAGAATTGACAAAGTAAACTTCCACAGATTCCAGTGTTAGAAAAATAGATTTTGGGACAGTTGGCCTAGAGAGGTGAGCCAACTGATGTGAATTGAAGGTAATTACCATTGAAGAAAACATAGAAGAAATGAAAAAAAAATCTCAAGAGTAGATCTGAGGGCACCAGAGTGGCTCAGTGATTGAGTGGCTGCTTTCATCTCAGGGCATTTTCCCAAGGTCCTGGGATCAAGTCTTGCATCAGGCTTTCTGCAGGGAGCATGTTTCTACCTCTGCCTATGTCTCTGTATCTCTCTGTGTGTCTCATGAATAAATACATGATATCTTAAAGAGAGAGAGAGAGAGAGAAGATTTGTGGTGTCATGAAAAAAAAGGGGAAATATCTGGAGAAGAAGTTAGAAGGAAGGGTAAAAGATTTTGAGGAATACTTTAGAAAAGATTGTATTACAAGCTAAGGAAGCAGAGAAGTTCTCACTAGGCCTATCAACAACATCAAAATACACAGAGATGCACACTGTAAACAGACAGCAAAACCTAATCTTTGGTTTAGTTATTTTTGTAGAGTGGTATAGACTCAGTGAGCAGCTAGATATAAAGAAACTAAGAAAAGCAACAGAGTAGAACAGGAGAATTCAGGTATTAAAATGAGAAGTCCTGAAACGGGAAGCCATTCAATGGAATTCAATAAAAAAAGCAAAGGAACCTAAAAAATGGCAGTAAAACTTTGATCACACATACAATATAAGATATATAAGATTTCAGAGACATACCGCATTGAAGGTATGAAAGGGTAGGAGTCTGTGGCAAGGGAGCAGATTTTCAGAATATGAAATCCTATCAATTGTACAATTCCTTTAGAAGAAGAAGTTTAAAACATTTATTTTCATGCATAGCTAAGAAGACATTGAGTACTGGAACAGAGAATGCTGAGAAAATGTGAGACTCACATCCCAAAACAGAAAACTTTAAGAATATTAAAACCTCCCCAATGGTAACAGGAACAATGTTAATAGAAAGCTTTTGATTAAAGCTGACCTTACACCTAAAGGAGCTAGAGAAAAAACAGCAAATAGATCCTACACCCAGCAGAAGAAGAGAGTTAATAAAGATTCGAGCAGAACTCAACGAAATCAAGACCAGAAGAACCGTGGAACAGATCAACAAAACCAGGAGTTGGTTCTTTGAAAGAATTAATAAGATAAACCATTAGCCAGCCTTACTAAAAAGAAGAGAGAGAAGACTCAATTTAATAAAATCATGAATGAGAAAGGAGAGATCACTACCAACAACAAGGAAATACAAACGATTTTAAAAACATATTATGATCAGCTATACGCCAATAAATTAGACAATCTAGAAGAAATGGACGCATTCCTGGAAAGCCACAAACTACCAAAACTGGAACAGGAAGAAATAGAAAACCTGAACAGGCCAATAACCAGGGAGGAAATTGAAGCAGTCATCAAAAACCTCCCAAGACACAAGAGTCCAGGGCCAGATGGCTTCCCTGGGGAATTCTGGCAAACGTTTAAAGAAGAAACCATACCTATTCTACTAAAGCTGTTTGGAAAGATAGAAAGAGATGGAGTACTTCCAAATTCGTTCTATGAGGCCAGCATCACCTTAATTCCAAAACCGGACAAACCCCACCAAAAAGGAGAATTATAGACCAATATCCCTGATAAACATGGATGCAAAAATTCTCAACAAGATACTAGTCAATAGGATCCAACAGTACATTAAGAAAATTATTCACCATGACCAAGTAGGATTTATTCCTGGGACACAAGGCTGGTTCAACACTCGTAAAACAATCAATGTGATTCATCATATCAGCAAGAGAAAAACCAAGAACCATATGATCCTCTCAATAGATGCAGACAAAGCATTTGACAAAATACAGCATCCATTTCTGATCAAAACTCTTCAGAGTGTAGGGATAGAGGGAACATTCCTCAACATCTTAAAAGCCATCTACGAAAAGCCCACAGCAAATATCATTCTCAATGGGGAAGCACTGGGAGCCTTTCCCCTAAGATCAGGAACAAGACAGGGATGTCCACTCTCACCACTGCTATTCAACATAGTATTAGAAGTCCTAGCCTCAGCAATTGGACAACAAAAAGACATTAAAGGCATTCAAATTGGCAAAGAATAAGTCAAACTCTCCCTCTTCACCAATGACATGATACTCTACATAGCAAACCCAAAAGACTCCACCCCAAGATTGCTAGAACTCATACAGCAATTTGGCAGTGTGGCAGGATACAAAATCAATGTCCAGAAATAAATCGCATTTCTATACACTAACAATGAGACTGAAGAAAGAGAAATTAAGGAGTCAATCCCATTTACAATTGCACCCAAAGCATAAGATACCTAGGAATAAACCTAACCAAAGAGGTAAAGGATCTATACCCTAAAAACTATAGAACACTTCTGAAAGAAATTGAGGAAGACACAAAGAGATGGAAAAATATTCCATGCTCATGGATTGGCAGAATTAATATTGTGAAAATGTCAGTGTTACCCAGGGCAATATACACGTTTAATGCAATCCCTATCAAAATACCATGGACTTTCTTCAGAGAGTTAGAACAAATTATTTTAAGATTTGTGTGGAATCAGAAAAGACCCCGAATAGCCAGGGAAATTTTAAAAAAGAAAACCATATCTGGCGGCATCACAATGCCAGATTTCAGGTTGTACTACAAAGCTGTGGTCATCAAGACAGTGTGGTACTGGCACAAAAACAGACACATAGAACAATGGAACAGAAAAGAGAACCCAGAAGTGGACCCTCAACTTTATGGCCAACTAATATTCGACAAAGGAGGAAAGACTATCCATTGGAAGAAAGACAGTCTCTTCAATAAACGGTGCTGGGAAAATTGGACGTCCACATGCAGAAGAATGAAACTAGACCACTCTCTTTCACCATACACAAAGATAAACTCAAAATGGATGAAAGATCTAAATGTGAGACAAGAGTCCATCAAAATCCTGGAGGAGAACACAGGCAACACCCTTTTTGAACTCGGCCACAGTAACTTCTTGCAAGATACATCCACGAAGGCAAAAGAAACAAAAGCAAAAATGAACTATTGGGACTTCATCAAGATAAGAAGCTTTTGCACAGCAAAGGATACAGTCAACAAAACTCAAAGACAACCTACAGAATGGGAGAAGATATTTGCAAATGACATATCAGATAAAGGGCTAGTTTCCAAGATCTATAAAGAACTTATTAAACTCAACAGCAAAGAAACCAACAATCCAATCATGAAATGGGCAAAAGACATGAAGAGAATTCTCACAGAGGAAGACATAGACATGGCCAACATGCACATGAGAAAATGCTCTGCAGCACTTGCCATCAGGAAAATACAAATCAAAACCACAATGAGATACCACCTCACACCAGTGAGAATGGGGAAAATTAACAAGGCAGGAAACCACAAATGTTGGAGAGGATGCGGAGAAACGGGAACCCTCTTACACTGTTGGTGGGAATGTGAACTGGTGCAGCCACTCTGGAAAATTGTGTGAGGTTCCTCAAAGAGTTAAAAATAGACCTGCCCTATGACCCAGCAGTTGCACTGCTGGGGATTTACCCCAAAGATACAGATGCAATGAAACGCCGGGACACCTGCACCCCGATGTTTATAGCAGCAATGGCCACAATAGCCAAACTGTGGAAGGAGCCTCGGTGTCCATCGACAGATGAATGGATAAAGAAGATATGGTTTATGTGTATAATGGAATATTACTCAGACATTAGAAATGACAAATACCCACCATTTGCTTCGACGTGGATGGAACTGGAGGGTATTATGCTGAGTGAAATAAGTCAATCGGAGAAGGACAAACATTATATGGTCTCATTCATTTGGGGAATATAAATAATAGTGAAAAGGAATAGAAGGGAAGGGAGAAGAAATGGGTAGGAAATATCAGAAAGGGAGACAGAACATGGAAGACTCCTAACTCTGGGAAACGAACTGGGGGTGGTGGAAGGGAGGAGGGCGGGGGTGGGAGTGACTGGGTGGTGGGCACTGAGGAGGGTACTTGATGGGATGAGCACTGGGTGTTATACTGTATGTTGGCAAATTGAACACCAATAAAAAATAAATTTATTATTAAAAAAAGCTTTTGATGACTGGTACTAGAATCACTTAGGAAAGATTACAGAAATTTCTGAAATTGAGAAGTAACATAAATGATAGAGATGTTCATGCATATGCAATTCATATACTTCTCAATGTGAAAAAAGAACTACTTCTTCTGAACCTTTATAGAAATTTTGAGCAAAGAAGAGAATTGAGATTCACTGGAGCATAAACTCTTCAAATTATTTGACAGACAATCAACATTCTGAAAAGTTTTCTTAAAAATGACAACTTTATGAGAAATTGTTAACTAATAAAAACAGTAACAATGACAATTAATAATGATGATCATAATGATGTTGATAAACACATAATCACTGACATCTTGAACTCTTATGAATAGCTCAACA
The DNA here is from genome assembly GCF_003254725.2 of Canis lupus dingo. Classification (NCBI taxonomy): domain Eukaryota; kingdom Metazoa; phylum Chordata; class Mammalia; order Carnivora; family Canidae; genus Canis; species Canis lupus. The sequence continues at coordinate 22,656,718 of NC_064245.1, read as the reverse complement.
GTGGGAACTTAAAATCCTAATTTGGGGTTCAAACTGCATTAAAGACTTCATTGAGTCACTGGCAGCCTTCACAGTAGGTATAGATGAAAATGAAGTGAGGTATTTTTGTTTAATTTATAACACAACTAGCAACATTTACATACTTGAAAAAAATAATAATCTTAACAATAAACAAAAGCACACAACCTATCTATTTTGCGTGATAATGTTCTTTGAAATTCACCTTAGTAAGTATTTGCTATTCTGATCTCAAGTTACACAAATGTTTGTTAATATTTCCCCTTCTTTTAGAATCTAGATTTTGTTGTTTGATTCATTCTCAACCTCATTATGGGTTCCAAGAAGAAGTTGCTCAGATAAGACATAATAAAATTTAAATATCCTATAATGTCAAATACTGAAAATAGAAATTGAAGAAAAGAGAAAATATACCCTGTCCAGTTTTCCAACTCGAGATAGAAAAAAAATGTATTGAAATTTGGAATCAATCGCTAATGAAATCTGAAACTTATATGGAAGACTATGTGTGTACACACACACATGCATAGATATAAATACATGAAGCCTTATTCACTCGCTGTCTTACACCACTTACATTGCTTCATGGCATGTGGGCAAACCCTGAATAGCCTGCCGAAGAATAAGAGAACTCCTGGAATATGGATAGCCCTACTAGTATGAGCCAAGTTAGACCTATTAGCACTCAACCGGCTTGGTAGCTGACTGCAGATCCATAATTGAACCCAGTTAAGATCAGTCGAGCCACCAACTTAGAGCAACTCAAATTGTCATGTCACAGAAAGTGAGCTAGATAAATAGATATATTAAGCTACTGAGTTTAGAGTGGCCTTTTGCACAGTTAAAAGAACTGAACAAATGCACTGAAGAAGCAAAGAAATAAACCCACACAAAATTTTAAAAATATTTTACAATTGTTTCTAGTAATATAGGCATTGTTAGGAAGAGGCTTGCTCTAGGGATATTTGTTGGAAAAAATTATTCAAAATTTTAAGTTTTAGCATAATTACCCCATTTCACTGTATCAGATTAGCTGACAAAAATGAATATGAATGCAGACCCTAAGAGACTGGGAAAAATAAATAGAACTATGAAAAACTGTGTAATTAGGCTATATGGTAACCATATGTCTTGGTTTGTCTGAAGCAGTCATGATTTATATTGGTATTCCCAATGTCCTGTCTATCTTAACAATTTTCCCACTTGCTTCTTTCTCAAATGTATTCCTGTCTGGATAAGAGATTATATGGTCAATCTAGTACCTGGGAATAATGTAGCAGGAGTACAACAAAACCAAGGTAAAAACCTTTTCTGTATATAGCTTTTCCTAGGCAGGTGGTATTTAAGTAACACTCTTCAACAGTGAAGAACCATTAGTAGCTTCATTCATTTCTCGAGTCATGTGTCAAATAAATAATCTTAAGTGTAATTCCATTGTAATAATTTATTCTAAAAGGTCTTAAGGTACATTATGAAGTTTTACTTATTTCCCATCAGATAGTGCAGACTAACAATGCTAGCTAGCTGCTTAGCCTCAAATGCTGTCCAATATTTAAATATAAGCAAAGATAACAAAGGGTTTCACAAATCATTATCCATATAGAATTAGAAGTGAGAACTACATTAATAATTGTTAGGTTTGCTGAAACTGTATTTGAAGCTGTACAATTTTAAAATGAAAGATATTTTTGTTTGGAGAAGGATTTACAGAAGAATTCCTCCAAATTTCAAGATGATGAGAAAGTGATAGGCTAATTATCTTGATCTACAAAATCAACTGAGAAACCAATTTATGGAAGTGACATATTTCTTGCTTTTCTACCTCCAATCTAATTTCTGCTACAGGAAAGGAAAACATGAAAAGGCTAAAACTTGTAATTGTTTGCAGAAACACGCAAAAATACAAAAATTTACCATACAAAGTATGTCGCTGTTACCTGTATAGGTATAACAAACAAAGTATGATACTTAAACAGAGCTATTTAAGAGAATTTGATATATAAGGAAACATATGTGGGTTCTATCTTTAGTCAGTGCTACTAGTTATCAATAAATAAAAGTATTTCTGAATTCAGTAAGTATGATACTTTTAAACTAGAAAACTTTTCCAGTCATTATTTTCATTTGATCAAAATTTCTGAGGTACCAAAGATATATTAAACATTGCTATTGACTATAATTTGTGCACCTCTGGTTTATAGTCACTATTATTCAAACACGTTATCATCAATGTCATCCATTCACATTTCCAAGCTATAAATCTGGGAATGTTCACAAACATGTCAAGCTTCTCCTTCACTATCCTTATAGCCCATTTCGCAAATTGTCAAGTTTTTTTTTTTCATACTGCCTTCTAAATATCTAACAAGCTATACCATCTGCAATTGTCTTTTTTTTTTAATTTTATTTATGATAGTCACACCCACACAGAGAGAGAGAGAGGCAGAGACACACAGAAGAAGAAGCAGGCTCCATGCACCGGGAGCCCGACGTGGGACTGCAATTGTCTTACTTTAATCCATCTTTTACACTTAGAGAAGCAAACATACCAAAATTTAAACTTGATTATGTCAATCCTAAACTTCATGTTACTGTTTTTCTTTAAATATTTTATTTATTTTTTTATATTATTTATTTATGATAGTCACAGAGAGAGAGAGAGAGAGAGAGAGAGAGGCAGAGACACAGGCAGAGGGAGAAGCAGGCTCCATGCACCGGGAGCCCCACGTGAGACTCGATCCAGGGTCTCCAGGATCACGCCCTGGGCCAAAGGCAGGCGCCAAACCGCTGCGCCACCCAGGGATCCCATGTTACTGTTTTTCAAACTATATTCTATTCCTTAATCCATCTACATCGGAATCACTTGAAAAGGTGGTTTTCTTGTTATTGTTTTTTCTCTTTAAAAAAAAAAAATATATATATATATATATATATATTAGTACTCATTATTTAGGTAGGACTTACTCTGTACTTTATGGCCTCAAAAATGACCATAGAATCTGTATTTTAATAAGTTCCCTAGGTGATCTTTACATGGATACATGAGAATTATTTAAAGTAAGTCAAAGGTTTATTATATCCTACTTAAGAAAAACTAGGTATGGAAGATTATTAATACCTTTCTCCCCCACTCCATAGGTCTAAGTTCCAGGAACCTGTGCATATTACCTTATATGAAAAAGCAAACAACCAAAAAACAAAGACAAAACAAAGCAAAAAGACAAAAAATAATAATAAAAGACACTTGCAAATTAGATTAAAAATCTTAAAATAATTGTGAATGGCACAACAGCCTCTACAAGAGGGAGGTAGTGGGAAGAAGATTTGGAGAAGGTGATGTGATGCAATTACTGGCTTTAAAGAAGAAAGAGAACCAAGAGGCAAAGAAGTCAAGCAGTCTCTAGAAGATGGCAGGGTAAGGAAACAGAAGCTCCGTAAAGAGTTTATCTTCATAGCTCTCGGGATGAGATTCTGCTCTCCTATCAAGCCTTTTTTTCCTTTTTTTTCTGCACTCCTCTACATACATTTTTGGTTCCTTTTAAAAAATGCTGTGCTCTATTTTGCTCTCTTATTTCACTCATGCTAGTCCTTTCACACTAAATAGTCTACTCCTCCCCTTCCACTAGATTTAAAATATCCTTGTTTTCCAGGACTCACCTTAGACATCAGCTATTCTAGAAAACTTCACTTTAGCTTCTCTGGTGAAATAATTGACTGGACCATTGTAGTTTTCACAATTTTCAGATTCTTTTTGGTAAAAGGTAGTATCTGGAGTGCTGCTGATGAAAGCAAATCTTAACTGCAACTCTGCCAAAGGAATAAAAGTTGTTTGGGACGAAAGTACAGAAGCTGTCACAAAATGTATGCTTTTGAGTTTGGTAAAATACCTTACATACATAAATATTTAGCATGAGGCAGATGTAACAGTATTATGGCAGCAGTTTTCAGCTAATCATCATCCCATAGTCATCCCAGACAGTTGAATACTTAATTATGTTGGGGAACTAAATGGGATCAGAGGTCTACAACACCACTAATAAGAGTATTGAGCCTTAATATTTGGTAAATTATTATTCCAAATGTCCTTTCATCTTAAATCAATTCCTGGAAAAGTATGGATTAAATTAGTTTATATAGAGACTTTTATTTTTTTTAAAGATTTTATTTATATGAGAGAGAGAGAGAGGACATGATGGAGGAGAGGGGCTGAGCAGAGGGAGTAGCAGATTCCTTGCCTAGCAGGGAACCCGACATGGGGCTTGAATCCAGGACCCTGAGATCGATGACCTCAGCTGAAAACAAGAGTAGGATACTTACTGATTGAGCCACCCAGGCATGCCTGTACACAAACTTTTAAAACAAAATTATGTTAATATGACTCCCTGCAAAGGGATTCTATAATTTTTGTTGATATGGTTCATAATTCAGGATAAAAGGAATATTGTGAATTCTATCAAATCACATTCATCACATAGAATTTAATTATAAAAATTAGAATGCTGTCTTATCATATTGATAAAATATGATTTTAAGTTCAGTGATAAGAACAATTTTAAATTCTTATAAAAGTAACTGAGAGCACTTGCATATATAAAACACAAGGGTTCCTGAGCTAACCTAGACAAGAGGAAGAGTGTATCAAGCAAAAAAGATAGGTTATGTTGCTTTTATTTGTTCTCTCATTTATTTCTTGGGGAGTTGTCATCTGTGTTTACTTATGTACAGTTGCCCACAGGTGAAATCTCTGTAGATTGACAGTAACCTAGAACATCTATGGTAATGGATCAGTAGCCTCATAGTCAAGGCAAATGATTTTTCTGCTGGTGCAAACACTAGCTATTAAACACTTATCATGTATCAACAACTATGCCAAGCATCTCATGCAATTCCTACAATACTTTCTCCTAATAATTCTGTGAATTGGTTGTCTAAGGTCACATAAAGCAGGAAAGTAACACCATGTGGTCTAATTTTTAGGATCTGTAATGTTTACTATTACACAGCCACTGCCTAACAATATCAAATGCAACTTCTGGGAATGCCTGGGTGGCTCAGCATTTGAGCATCTGCCTTTAGCGCAGGTTATGATCCTGGGGTCTTGGGATCAAATCCTGCATCAGGCTCCTTTCATGGAGCCTGCTTCTCCATCTGCCTATGTCTCTGCCTCTCTCATTAATGAATAAATAAAATCTTTTTTTTAAAGGCAACTTTAGTCACATCTTTATCATCTAAGTGTAGTGATGGGAAGTCTTTTGGCAAGAACTTCTAATGTTGGCCCACTTTACAAATTTTCAAGCAAATGCAGCCAGAGTTGCTGAAATTGTGGATCTGTCAGACACTCCAAGGATATACAAGGTTTTCCATATATTTCTCTATTTAAATTGTTGGTTTCTAATTAATGGTTTCCCAAATGATACAAAGTAATGCACATGTGTTTGAGTTGGCCATGATAGAGTAATAAAGAATCAAATTTATGCACTCAGATTGTCCTCACTAATAAACACATTAAGCCAAAGAAAATTTTAATTGTCAGCTCCATGTTTTGAATGCTCCAGCAATAAAAATACCACAATTCAACCAATAACTGAACTGTATATGACCTTATACAGTGTTCATGATGAGTAATTTTCATTGAATCTAAAGTGTAAATTTCCTATCAGTAGACTCCCTGTTATTCAGCTCAGAAACACATCAGTATAAGTAAAAGGGCTGTGGAACAGGGAGCTTGGGAAAATGGTGGAGTAGGAAGACACTGAGCTCACCATGTCCCATGTTTACAACTAGATATCACCCATATCTAAGCCAATAACCAGGAGAACAATCCAAAAGCTTGCATAAAAAATTCCACAACTAAATACACCAAAGAAGCTCCATATGAAAGGTTATGAAGGTCAGAAAGGCTGAGGGAGACTGTCCCACAGCAGGAGGGAGCTGTCCATGCAGAGAGGGCAGAGAAACAGCCACATCAGGGAGCTCACCTGAGGAAGATTAATCCCCATAACATTTGGCTTTGAAAACCAGAGAGGCTGTTTTTAGTGAGTTTGTATAACCAGAGGGACTTGGAGCCAGAGCTTTAAAAGTTAGCTGGCTCAGCAGTGGGCAATACAGAAGGGCAAGTGGTGTGGGTCACACTGCTCTCAAAGAGACAGCAGCCTGTGAGGAGAAGCAACATAAAAACAACACAGAGGGGAAACAGGAGACATATCTGTTTATACCGATTTCAGAATGTGTTGGGGAACTTCTCCAAAAACACAGGAGCTGAAAGGCAACATTTTCCTCCTCCACCCCTAGCATAAACATGGGGACATCTGCAGGAAGCAGAGTCAACAGATACCTGCTACCAAACCTGCTAGCAGTGTGTCACGCTCATGAGTTCTGAGGACTGGCCCAGTCAAAGTCAGCTAGCCTATGTCCTAAAACTCAGGGCAAATGTTGTTAAAGTCTAGTATACCACACCAAACCACCAAGTGCCCAGGTGCTGCGGATCCCAGCCTCACACTCCAGCCACTATTGCATTTATCATGCAAGTGGTTGTCCAAAGGAAAAAAAAAAAAAAAGCCAGAATATAAAAAAAAGAAAAGCCAGAAGAACAAAACTACGTATCACACAAATTATGGGGTGCCTAGGTGGCTCAGTTGGTTAAGCATCTGACTTCTGATTTTGGCTCAGGTCATGATCTCAGAGTTCTGAGACTGAGCCCCATCTGGCTCTGTGCTGGGGATGGAGTCTGCTGAAGATTCTCTCCCTGCTCCTCTATTTCCTCTTAAAAAAATAAATAAGATAAACTAGATTCTAAACCAAAGACTGTATATAACAAGAGACAAAGAAGAAACTAATAATAAAGAGGACAATCCAACATGAACATATTAAATTGTAAATATTTATGCATCCAACTTGGGAGAACTCAAGTACATAAAACAGTAAATAGCAAAAATAAAGGAATAAATCAAGAATAATACAATAATAATAGGGGACTTTAACATCCCACTTACATCAATAGACAGATAATCTAAATAGAAAACCAACAAAGAAACAATGGCTTTGAATGACACACTGGACCAAATGGACTTAACTGATGTATTCAGATCATTCCATCCTAAAGCAGCAGAATACACATTCTTTTCAAGTACACATGGAACATTCTCCAAAATACGTCACACAATAGCCCACAAAACAAACTTCAAAAAATTCAAGATCAAAGTCATAACATGTCTCTTTTCTGATCATAACCCTATGAAACTAGAAGTCAACCACAAGAAAAAATCTAGAAAGAGCACAAATACATGGAAGTTAAACTACATGCTACTAAACAATGAATGAGGCAACCAGGAAATAAAGAAAGAAATAAAAAAGTACATAGAAACAAATGAAAATGAAAACATAGCAGTCCAAAACCTATGGGACTCAGTAAAAGCAAGAGGGAATTTTATAATAATACAGGCCTATCTCAAGAAGCAAGAAAAATCTCAAACAACCTATCCTTACACCTAAAGGAGCTAGAAAAAGAACAAACAACTTAAAAACAGCAAAAGGAAGGGAATAATAGAGATTAGAGAAGAAATAAATAATGTAGAAACTAAAACTAACTAAATAAATAATAAAAAAAGAGAGAGCAAAAAACAATAGTAGATCAATGAATCCAGGAACTGTTTCTTTGAAAAAAAAATCAATAAAAGTAATACAACTCTAGCCAGCCTGTCAAGAAAAAGAGGAGAGAGAGAGAGAGAGAGAAGAGAGAGAGAGAGAATTTATTAAAATAATTAAAATCACAAATGAGAGAGAAAAAATAACAGCCAACACCACAAAAGTACAAAAATTATAAAAGAATATTATGAAAAACTATATGCCAACAATTGGACAACATAGAAGAAAGATTAATTCCTAAACACATATAATTACTGAAAGTGATATAGGAGAAAATAGAAAATTTAAACGGACAAATAACTATCAAAGAAATTGAATCAGTAATCAAAAATCTCCCAACAAACAAAATCCAGGGTCAGATATCTTCACAAGCAAATTCTAACAGACATTTAAAGAAGAGTTCATACCTGTTCTTCTCAAACTATTCAAAAAAAAAAAAAAAAAAAAAAAAAACAGAAAAGGAAGGAAAACTTCCAAACTCCTTCTGTGAGGCCAGCATTACCCTGATACCAAAACCAGATAAAGACATCACTAAAAAAGAGAATTACAGGCCAATATCCCTGATGAACATAGATGAAAAAATTCTCAATAAAATACTATCAAAACAAATACAATAATATATTTATTTTTTATATAAATTTATTTTTATTGGTGTTCAACTTGCCAACATACAGAATAATACCCAGTGCTCATCCCCTCAAGTTGCCTCCCTCAGTGCCTGTCACCCAGTCACCCCCACCCCCACCCACCTCCTCTTCCCCCACTCCTAGTTCATTTCCCAGAGTTGGGAGTCTCTCATGTTCTGTCTCCCTTTCTGATATTTCCCACTCATTTATTTAAAAAGTCATTCACCATGATCAAGAGGGATTTATTCCTGGTTTGCAAGTGTGATTCAATATCCACAAATCCGTCAATGTGATACATCACATCAATAATAATAAAAACCATATGATCATTTCAATAGATGCAGAAAAAAACATTTGAAAAAGTATAATGCCATTCATGAAAAACTTTCAACAAAATAGGTTTAGAGGTAACATACATCAACTTAATAAAGCCCATATATGAAGAACCCACAGCTAACATCATCCTCAATGGGGGAACTGAGAGCTTCCCCCTAAGGTCAGTGAACAAGAATATCCACAAGTACCACTTTTATTCAACAGAGTACTGGAGATCCTAGCTACAGCAATTAGACAACAAAAATAAATAAATGCATCCAAATCAGTAAGGAAGAAGTAAAGGTTTCGCTATTTACAGATGACATGATACTTTATATAGAAAACCCAAAAGACACCAACAAACTGCTAGAACTAACAGATGAATTCAGTAAAGCTGCAGGGTATAAAATCAACTTGCAGAAATCTGTTGCATTTCTATGCACTAATAATTAAGCACAAAAAAAAATCAAGGAATTAATTACATTTACAATTGCACCAAAAATAATAAGACACCTGGGAATAAAACCAACCAAACAGGTGAAAGACCTGTACTCTAAAAACTATAAAACACTGACATAAGAAATTAAAGATGACAAAACCCCATGGAAAGACATTCCATTCTCATGAATTGGAAGAACAGATATTGTTATGTCTCTACTACCCAAAGCAATGCACACATTTAATGAAATCCCTTCAAAATACCAAAAGCATTTTTCATAGGGTTAGAACTAACAATAGAACTAACAATTCTAAAATTTATCTGGAACCACAAAGGACCCTGAATATCCAAAGCAATCTTGAAACAGAAAAGCAAAGTTGGGGACATCACAATTCTGGACTTCAAGTTACATTACAAAGCTGTAGTGAACAAAACAGTATAGTGCTGGCACAAAAATAGACATCTAGATCTACGGAACAAAACTATATAGTCAATTAATTTTTGATAAAGCGGGAAAGAATATCTAGTGGGAAAAGGACAGTCTCTTCACGAAATGGTGTTGGGAAAACCGGACAGTGACCTGCAAAAGAAAGACACTAGACAACTTTTTTACACTGTGCATAAAAATAAATTCAAAGTGGATCAGAGACCTAAATGTGAGACCTCAAACCATGAAAATCTTAGAAGAGAATACAGGCAGTAAACTCTTTAACAATAGATGTCACAACTTTTTTCTTGAATATCTCCTGAGGCAAGGGAAACAAAAGCATAAATAAACTATCAGTCTTATATCAAATAAAGCTTCTGCACAGTGAAAGAAACAATCATCAAAACTAAAAGGTAACCTATGGTATGGGTGAAGATACCTGCAAATGAAATATCTGATAAAGGTTAGTATCTAAAATATATAAAGAACTTATGAAACTCAACACCCCAAAAACAAATAATCCAGAAAACAAAAACAAATAATCCAGAAATGAGCAGAAGGGGTGCTTGGGTGGGTCAGTCATTTAAGTATCAAACTCTCAATTTCAGCTCAGGTCACGATCTCATTGCTGTGAGGTTGAGCCCTGAGTTAAGTTCAGCACTGGGTTTGGAGCTTGCTTAAGATTCTCTTTCTCTCCCTCCCCCTGTGCCCCTACCTACCCTTTCTAAAATCAAACAAACAAAAGCTGAAATGGGCAGAAGACATGAATAGACATTTTTTTTTCCAGAGACATACATACAGATGGCCAATAGACACATGAAAAGATGTTCATCACCATTTACAATCAGGGAAATGCAAAGCAAAACTAAAATGAGATATCACCTCACATCTGTCAGAATGGCTAAAATAAAAAATACAAGAAACAACAGGTGTTGGTGTGGATTCAGGAAAAAGGAGCCCTTTCGCACTGTTGGTGGGAATGCAAACTGGTGCAGCCACCCTGGAATCACCCCAAGAATCCAATTTTTAATTATAAAGAACAAACTATTATCATAGGGGAGGGAGGTGGGAGGTGAGTTAAATAGGTCATGGGGATTAAGGACTGCACTTGTGATGAGCACTGGGTGATGAATGGAACTGTTGAATCACTCTATTGTTCATCTGAAACTAATAAAGCACTGTATGTTAACCAACCGGAATTAATGTGAAGACTTTAGAAGATTCATATCAATTATATAAATTACTGTTTTACAAGGGCTTCTGGGTGGCTCAGTCAATTAAGTGTCTGACTCTTGCTTTTGGCTCAGGTCATGATCGCACAGTCCTGGGATTGAGCTCCACATCCAGCTCCTCACTCAGCACGGAGTCTGTTTGTCCCTCTCCCTCTTCTTCTGCCCCTCCTCCTACTTGGGCTTGCTCATACTCTCTCTCTCAAATACAATTAAGTCTTTAAAAAATTACTAATTTACAAATATAAAGGTGCTTCTGCGTATGTGGCAACAATGTTTATGATATTAATAATCATAAGAACCTATATTTGTGCTTAGGTATATAGCTTTCAGAGAATTTGCACATGACTTTTGTTCAAGGGGGCATTTTTGTTTCTCCAGATGGCAATGGAAATTTTATAGAATCATATAGAAATTGCTTACATTTCTGCCTGTATATTCAAGTCATGGTAATTCATTTTGTAAAACTGAACACATACTAATGGAATCTTAGTGTGGTTGGGGAAATGATCATAAATATAAAATCAAAGAAGCTTGGCTTCATGGAAATTAGGATAAAGTCCCAAAGTAAGCCTAGTACAATATACTACCCTTAAACATCCATCTTTACCCTCTAGCAGAATATTTTTGGAGGGAAAACAAAGCATATATATACAGAACTGCAAAATCAACAATTTCATATTTGGTCAATTCTCATTATTTTTAGTAGGTATATCTATAAAATCTCCATGAATGGTGAATTATTAAATATTGAACTATTGTTCCAATTGCCTCCTTTTCTTACCTGCACATTTATATATCACACCTTTTAGTGGCATGGACCAATTCTTCCATTTTGTTTCTATTTTTACCTGATTCTGAATATATGTTGCAGGTTGAGTTCTCCAAACACAGAGGCTGAGACAGAGTTTGGGGTCCGGATTGTTTATGATGCAACACCGGTGAAAAGAAATAGATCAGCTATGGCAAACAAACATGTTAAACTGGTATAGTCCCAACAAAAGAGTCGATCAATTCCACGAGGGGTCCTTGAACTAATATCATTTACACCTCTGCTTTGCTCAGTCACCAGGTACAAGGTGCTTAGAACTGGCATGGCATTGAGGAAGTGATTCTTCTGCTGAGGTGGACAGCAGTGGGAGCAGCTTGGACTACCAAGTGTCTGCATGTCCCACAGCAGGGCATCAGAGCCTTCATTCTTTTGACAATTTGCAGGGCACATTTCTTTGCCCACAACAATGGATGATTTATTTTTCTTCTCTAAATATATAAAGAACTGCATATAAGTAAAGATTTCCTTCATTACTATAACTTACTAGAAATACTAGGAATCCCAAGATCTTGCTGGAAGGCCATGGTGTGTAAGAAGTAGTATTAAGTAATTAGATATTTAGAGCTTTTAGTGTGTACAAAGATGAAAATATTATAAACTATTCTACACTTGTTCATACCTAATTTTTAAGATAACAATTTATTTCTTTTTTTTATTTGTTTAAGATTTATTTATTTGAGAGAAAGAGAGAATGCACACAAACACAAGCAAGGAGAGTGGCAGAGGGAGAGAAAAAGGGAGAAGCAGACTCTCCACTGAGCAAGGAGCCAGATGTGGGGCTCCATCCCAGGACTCTGGGATCATGACCTGAGTTGAAGGCAGATACCCAACGGACTAAGTCATTCAGGCAAGCCTAAGATATTAATTTAAAATGCTTCTTTTGCAAAGATATTTATTCATAATAATCCAGTACTTTAACATTTTGAAATATTGAAGAGTATATTCTTTTAAACTGTTTTATATTTTCTCTTTTGTAAAGAGCTATCAGAGAAAAGTGTTTCCATAAACTTGCAAAATCCCTCATTTTCCAAAGCAATCTGTCCAGCTAGAATGGCATCCATCTGCACAAGCTAGTTGACTCATTTCAGTTTGAGACTTTATTCATGCAAAAAAAAAAGTACTATAATATGTGCTTAATAATTTCCACTGATTTCCAAGATAAATTTGTATCTCTAAAATTTTCATGTTAAAAAATAAATAAATAAAAATAAAATTTTCATACTGTCAATCATCACAAAATTGTCAGTTTTCCTTCTTGTTTTTATAATGAGATGTTCTAGAGGTGGAGCTATGTTTTAGAACTATTGTGATCACAAAATGTGCATTCGTCCAAGAGAGAAAAAATGTTTTGGCAAAATGAAACCATATCTCAAAAAAGCCATATTTATATATCATGAGCCAATAATTTTTAAGATTGTATAATTTGGGCGCCTGCAAAATATGGATAAAATGTTAAATTTCCAGAATGCCACTGTTAGTGTAATGTGACTCTTACAGGGCATGTCCAATTGCCAAATTGTACATGTCTGGCCTACATTGCTCATTAGCCACAGAAGTGTGTTTAGCTCATGTTATCTCATGGAATAAACTTTTGGCATTTTCCTTGTGTTGTTATGTCAGTAGGCTAGGAAAATGTTCATAGTTTTACGATAAAGCTGTACAGATAGCTGTACATTTTTAAAAGAACCTAAAAAACTCCTAATATTCATACACTATTCATAGAGTTATTCTCCCACTTTGTACTATTATCCTGAGTTTTCACTTATTTTTACAACCAAATCTTCACTTTTTGCAGCCGAATTTATATTATTTCCTCAAGGAAGTAAAAAATTATAAATGGGTTTTAAATTATTGAAAATTAAAATTAAGCTATCCTAACTAAAGATCATCTGGGCCAATGACTTTAATTTATATTAAATACATATATTAATATATTTATAGATTAAGCTATTTGAAACCAACGTTTTAAATTTACCTGAATTAAGTCAGGTCTACAAGGTCAGGGCTGAGAATAAATCCAGATATTCTTATCTTGATTTCATTATGCATTCTTCTAAGTCACACTTCTTCTAGTACTTATCTTTTGCATTTGATAACAGATTATGTTTCATATTTTTTTTCAGTTTTATTCGGATATAATTGGCATATAACATTGTGTAGGGCATACAACATGTTGATGTGAAACATTTATGTATTGCAAAATGATTAACATCACAGCGGTAGCCAACACTCACATCATGTCACATAATTACCATTTCTTTTTTGTGATAAGAATATTTAAGATCTACTATCTTAGTAACTTTCAAGTTTATAATATAGTATTATTACTTATGACCACTATGTTTTACAATAGGTCCTGGAACTTACTCATCTAACTGGAAGTTCCTACTCCACCCTCCACAGCCCCTAGCAATCACTATTCTAGTTTCTGTTTCTGTGAGTTCAGCTTTTTTAGACTCCACATATAAGTGTGGTCATTTAGCATTTGTCTTTCTCTCTGATTTATCAGTATAATGCCTTCAAGGTCCATCTACATTGTCACAAGTGTCAACATTTCCTTCTTTATCACAGCTGAACAAGGTCCATTGTATATATTATACCATATCTTCTATACCCATTTATCCACTGACAGACACATGTGTTTTCCATATTGTGGCTATTGTAAATAATGTGTCAATGAACATGAGGGTGTAGACCTCTTTTTAAGATCCCTTTTTCATTTCCTTTGGGCATTTACATAGAATTTGGATTGCTGGATCATGTGGTATTTCTATTTTTAATATTTTGAAAAACCTCTATACTGCTTTCCATAGTGGCTGTAACAATTTACATTCCCAACAGTGCACAAGTGTTCAATTTCTTCACATCCTCACCAATGCTTTTTATCTCTTGTCTTTTGATTTTAGCCATTCTAACAGCCGTGAGGTGATACATCATTGTGGTTTTAATTTGCATTTCCCTGATGATTAGTAATGTTGCATATCTTTTCATGTGCTGGTTAGCCATTTATATGTCTTTGGAAAAATGTCTAATCAGTTCTTCTGCCCATTTTAAACAGGATTGTTTGTTCTATTTTCTTTTGTTTTCTACTGAATTGTAAGAGTTCTTTATATATTTTTGATAACAACTCCTTATCAGACACATAATTTGCAAATATCTTCTCCCAGTTTGTAAGTTGCCTTTTCATTTTGTTGGTGGTTTCCTGTGCCATGCAGAAACTTTTTAGTTTAGTGTAGTCCCATTTACTCACTTTTGCTTTTGGAGTCATATCCAAAAAATCATGGTCAGACCTATGTTAAGAAACTTATCTTCTATATTTTCTTCTATGAATTTTTCTGATTCATGCCTGCTCTTGAGGTCTTTAATTCATTTTGATTTGGCTTATGTATATGGTATAAAAAAAGTTCTAGCTTCATTCTTTTGCATTTAACTGTATACAGTTTTCCCAACACTATTTATTCAAAAGGATTCTTCTTTCCCCAATGTATATTCTTGGCGACTTTTTCATAATTTAATTAAACATATATTCATGGTTTTATTTTTGGAGCTCTGTTTCTGGGTTCCATTGATTTATGTGTCTGTTTTAATACTTGTGAATACTGTTTTGGTTACTATAGCTTTGAAATATGATTTGAAATCAGGGCATATTTCCACTACTGAAAGAGAATGAAAACATTAACACAGTTTGGTAGGGAAGCATCATCTTTTGATAAGTAAATGGAGAGTAATAGTTTTAAAATGTAAAACTTAAATTCCAAATTTGTTGAGAATTGAATGTGTTTAAGTGAAAAAAGTTGTGCTGAAAATAAGAAATCAGGATGTTTGTGTTTCTATTTCCTATATATGATAGTAACAATTTAATAGGATATGAATGTTGATTGCATATGGGAATTTACCATGTCAGGAACTTTAGCTCCCTATTTATATTAATGAAGAAACTCAATTTGAGGGAGTTTCCTAGGTCACAGAGCTAATATTTACAAATTGTGAATCTGTTTTTGTTTCTTGATCCTAGTCATGTTTATCAACTATTCCTACACTGCTTATTATATACAAGAAAATATTCACTTTCAAGAAGACAAGCTGCTTCATCTGTTTTTTGTTTGTTTCAGCCTATGGAGAACCAATATTTTGGCTGGACCAGCCCTTGTGGTTCTTCTTATGATTGCAAGATATCTTCAACAATATTATCAGGAAACTTTGAAAGAGACAAGGTTTATTACTTAGTCCTGGATTTTGCATGGCACACCTGAGTCTACACAACAAAGTCTGGGGGAAGCACAAGTGAATATATGGGTCTTCGGTTCAGCTTTTATTGGGCCTGAAGGAGCCTAGGTTTTGGAGGCTTAGCGTTTATTTGTGAGTTTAAAATGTAAGAGGGGGGCATCCCTGGGTGGCGCAGTGGTTTGGCGCCTGCCTTTGGCCCAGGGCACGATCCTGGAGACTCAGGATCGAATCCCACGTCGGGCTCCCTGCGTGGAGCCTGCTTCTCCCTCTGCCTGTGTCTCTGCCTCTCTCTCTCTCTCTCTCTCTCTCTCTCTCTCTCTGTGACTATCATAAATAAATAAAAATTAAAAAAAATAAAATAAAATAAAATAAAATGTAAGAGGGGAAATTTGAAGCACAAGATAAGAAAAAACAAATGGTTCAAATGATCTGTAACTGAAATCAACCAAGACCTCTAATACAAAGGAACCCGCAGGATTGGGGTTGGGGTGGGGGTTGGGGGCATGACTCTTTATCTAGTCTTGTGGCTGGCAATGTGTTTATTTGAAATAACCATCTTCAAGATGGATGCCTAGGAAATCAGGCAATTAAAGCTTAAGTCAGGTACTCATTACAAAAAAAGAAAAAAAAAAAACAACTGTCAGCTCTTATATTACAATTAGAATAGAGAGAGGAAAGAATTTATATATCCTTGAAAGTCACAATGGGACTGACAATTGGATGAGAGAATATTCACTCATGTCAATTTTTATAAGCCTGGCAGCCCATGACTGCCTTCCTTTCCTCCTAAGTTTTTAATGTCACTTAGTGTTCTCTTACTACTTTTCTCTTGATTTAATCATCCCCCACCTGACCTCAAGCCAGGGCTTACCAAATTTATGTAAAAATCAAATAATCCTGAAACAGAAGCACCATATCGTAAGCACATAACTGAGTTTTTACTTTTTGGCTTCAGTAAGGATATATGGGATATCATATCAACATTTTTTATTGAGCAACACCATATACATTCATTATGAAAGAGAGAAAGGAATGAACATAATTCTTTTCAAACTTCAATGGCCGCATTAATTATATAGTGGACCTTGTTAAAATTATAAAATACGGAATGGATCTTGTTTACTTACTAGATCCTGAGGTGCCTGAGACTGCATTTCTATCAAGCTTGCAGGTGATGCCAACACTGTCGACAGACATTGATGATCAGCTATTTTAATGAATTAAAAAGGAATGTCTCAATGACTTACTTAAATTTTTTAGCTAAATAATAAACAGAGGATAGATTCAAGTGCACATATGTTTTATCTGAAAAAAATAACAACAGTGCTTAATTATAAAGATAATAGCTAAAATTATTGAGATTTAGTATATGCTGTGTATGTTGCTAAAACATTTAGATGCATTCTTTTGCATTAATAGGCATGGAAACCCTTAGAGATAGTTATTATTAAGTCAATTTAATAGATTAGCATCTAAGACTTAGGAAGGGTAAGCAATTTGACCAATACCATAGAGATGTCAGTAGTCAAAACAAAATAGCACCCTAGGGTCTAACTATGGAGTGCATGCCATCAAGCACCATGTTACATTGCTTCATATAGCACTGCAGGACACTATGCCTTAAAAATCATTGTGTATATGAAAATGCTCCAGACTTTTAATTCCTCTTTAAGAAGTACCAGTATTAAACAGTGTTGCTGTAACATTCTTACTCCCTTAGGGAGAAAAAAGAGCCAAAATAATTTTCCCTCCCTTTGCTCCTAATTAAAAATTAAAATTTAAATATCTTCCATTCTTCCATTGCTTATTGTGCTCAAGCCAAATACAAGGGTAAACTCATCAGATGGAGTACCTTGTAGAGAGTTTATTAAATTCTATACTTTCATAAGTCTTGGTTTTAACATTTAAAACTCCATGTGTCTTTTTTATTTTTTTGCAAAATTTCCAAAGGCAGGAATTACTCAAAATCATCAACCTCTCTGGTAAGAACAGGAATAGTTGAACCTCCATGCATTAAAGTCATTTACTATCCAAGTACCATACCTCTTGTTATAGAGTTTTCCCTACCAGAGAAACATTTCTGAAACCCAGTGTGTGCAATCTCAGTTGCTATTTCTAGCTGCAGATCACAGCAACTACTTAGTGCCATCTGGGGAAAAGGTAGACAGGAAGGTACAAGAGCAAAATGGGAAAGCCTTTTTTTAAGAAAAAAGAATAGTGTTCAACTCATGCATTTTGAGACAATTAACCCTGATCTAAGTGACATGCCAGCTCTGCTCTTGTAGTAGCCACTTTTTAAATGACCTTATTAATTTCTCATTCTTTCTGGGCACAGCTGTGAGTAGGTCATATACTATGATATCCTTCTATTGTAAGGTGATCGGTATAAAAATGCACATCTTAACTAAGCTGATACAGAGAAAGGATCATTAGCTTCAGGCTTCTGAAGCTATAAAATGTGAAATTTGATCAAATTGCTCCATGAAAATATGAGAGCTAAGGTGGGTATTTTTTCAGATAGAGAAGAAGGAATCTTTTTGGGCAAGAAAGAACTATTCAACACCAGGTAACAACTGCTTTTTGATGCACGAGTGGATCTGTAATCATGAATTCTGTAAGATGGTTCTGAGCCTTAATAATCAATTTCTCTTTTCTGCTTAGGTTGGCTTAGTATTAGTTATTTGCAATCAAAGACATCTCTTGGAAACAGCTACTCACTTAGCTACATAACCTTGAGTACAGCCCTTAACCTTTCTAAATCTCAACTTATTCATAAATTTACCTTCTTGTAAAATCATGACAATTAAACCCAATAATTTATGTATGTTTCCAAGTATGATACCTGACCAAAAGAAAAGAAAAAGAATCAGTTAATGCTGTTGTCATTTATCAAAACAAAACCACAAATAACATTTTTTACTTACCCTTATTGCAGTCTTTTAAGCCTGCATTGTAGAAGTAGGACATGGTCGCCGCGCCTGGATGTCTCAGTCGGTTAACCAGCTGATTCTCGGTTTCGGCTCAGGTCATGATCTCATGGATCCTGAGATTGGGTCCTAAGTTCCAGCCCTGTGTGGGGCTCTGCACTCAGCGGGGAGTCTGCTTGATGATTCTCTCCTTCTGGCCCTCCTCTCCAATGTGTGCGCATGTTCATTCTCTCTCTCTTTCAAATAAACAAAAAATCTTTAAAAAATGAAGTAGGATTTTCTTCTCTGCTCTAGGGACTTTTCACATTTAGATATCTCAAACTCCCAAGAAGGCAAAAGATTTAATAAAATACCATTATTATATATCATTTATTACTCAAATATATATAAAAACTTATAAATGTCATTGTTTGCAGCTATTTTTGTAAAATTGTTTTGTCTTTAAAGGACAGTTGACATTTAAATTAAAAAACACCAGATTTCTGTTATACTTTCTAAATATAAGACATTTTATAACATGATGTATATTTTAGTATTACATAATTTTGTATAGTTGCTACTTTAAGAAAAAAAGACACATATGATATTTTATTTACTGTTCATAAGTCAACCCTTTTAGTGCTTTAACTATAGTAATTGACCCAAAGTTGAAAATAATAAGTTAATTAATTCTACGGAGAATTCCTTTACAATAAGTATAATTCATTATAAAGATATTCTTTGGGTGAGTAATTTTATTTGCCTAGAGTGATATATTTCTAATGCTTTCTTTCATGAACAAATCTCTAAAGATTTCAAGGTGTTATTATGTAAGAATAAAATAGATGGGTTTACATTGACAGAATGCAATGTGTCAGAGATATTTTTAGTGCATAGAGCACACAAAATTCAAAGTTGTACAAGATCAGCTCTAGTTGCAATAATGATAATAGTAATCATTCTCTGTGTTTTTTGCTTTTTTTCCCTAAATCTATGAGTCACTTCAATAGGGTTTGGTAGAAAGATGGAACAGTTGACATTTTTATAAATGTTCTTCTACTTAGTCAGAGGTCAGTCATATTCCACAGAATGACTTTCACTGGACCTGCTGCAAAATGCACATTAAAACATCTCCCTGCTGACTGCCCCACTTATCTTCTCACCTTTAGGACAGAATTTTGTGTTATAGTCCTTTTTCCACATTAAAAAAGCAGACACTTATTGACAGTTATTTTAAAAGAATAAGGTATTGCCTTTTTTGCATGGGGATGAGAGATGAGAGTACTTTCATCAATGTCACAATCAAAACGTACATTTCAGCAACATTAAAAATCTCAAGGTTACAGAGCTGGAAAAATTCTGTGACTCTCCCACCTTGGGCCACTCTGTCCTTCCCCTTTTCCTTTTGTCAGATGATGGATTTGAGAGGTGCTGTGAGAATGGAAAAGGAATATTATCTCTCCTTTGAGCTCAGAGTAAAATTTAAGCTACTGCTCTTCCCACTTCCAAAAAGTTCTCAAATAGTAAGAAATAGAGTGATCTTCCCTGAAGATACAGAAGTACAAGTTAGTCTTGATTTCTACAGAGAGAGAAGTGCTTTTTTGTGTGTGTTAAAATATTGTGTGGATTATAAATTGCTTTATAATTTAAATAAACCTGTTGTTCAAATATACTAAGACTATTCAAATATATGTTATTTACAGTATATTTATTCATGACTTCTGGTATCCAGTATCCTATATAAATTCATATTATCAATATATTTATTTAAACTTTTTTTCATATGTAAATATGATGTATACATAGCAAACATTTCATTGCTACATTTGAAATTTTTCTGAAATTATTTGACAAAAAATCCAGCAATTTTTGTTTTTAATCCTGGCTTGGAGCATACTGTGGGCTGAAAGGTATACCCCCAAATTCATAGGTTGAAGCTCAAATTAACAATGTGACTATTTGGAGATACAGCCTTTAGATATGAAGGTTAAATGAATAACAATTCATAATAATATTAAAATGAATAAAGAATAATAATTATAAAGGTTAAGAAAATATGGGACTTCTCTCTCTCTCCTTCCCGCCTCCTCCTCCCCTTTCTTCTCCCTCTCCCCACCAAGGAAAGGCCTTGTGATAACAGCAAGGTGACAGCTGCCTGTAAGCCAGGAAGACAGCCTCACCAGAACTGAAATCAAGCAGCACCTTGGTCTGAAACTTTTAGCCTCCAGAACTGGTTCTGTTGTTCATACAACCCAGCCTATGACATTTTGTTATGGCAGCCAAGGTTGACTAACATAGACTATAAGCAAAAAAGAATAATCTGGAAGGTTGTACAGACAAGATACTCTTCCTACTATCCTTACATAAAGATGCAAAAACCTGGAAAAAGAAATGAGGTGTAAGGATACTTATATTTTGAGAATATTTTGTTAATATCACTTCATATACTTTGTTGCTTACTTTTTTTTTTTTTTTTTTTTTTTTTTTTTTTAATGATAGTCACACAGAGAGAGAGAGAGGCAGAGACACAGGCAGAGGGTGAAGCAGGCTCCATGCACTGAGAGCCCGACGTGGGATTCGATCCCGGGTCTCCAGGATCGCGCCCTGGGCCAAAGGCAGGCGCCAAACCGCTGCGCCACCCAGGGATCCATGTTGCTTACTTCTAACCAAGAACTATACATATGAATCTAAGTTTTATGTTTGTTTGCTTTTCTTTTTAAAAAATTGTCTTTTTTAATAAAAACTTGTCTTTTAATTACTGGATTCAGCAATGCATATCTATATATATGTGTGTTAATATGCAGTATATATATATATACATATACACACATATATATGCATACATATGTATTTTTTTCTTAATCACCGAACCTTCCAGTTTAAAAGAAAATCAAGAACACAGGAAAAGATATTCATGTTCTACTATACTAACATAATGAATATTGTAAACATAAATATATTGATTTAAAAAGGTGATTTAAAATTTGAATAGAAGTTCTAATCATTTCTTTCATCACCCTAACAGCTATCTTATGCATCACATCTCCTAGGGTGTATGCACATATCATATTCAGGACCATTACACAAACATGTGAATCACTAAAACTTATTTTAAAAGTTATGTTTCATTTTATACATCTCTTCTTCAAATAATCAAATGATTTTAGAACTGTGTAGAAAATACAAAATATAAGAATTGATAATAGTATTTTTTTCTCTTTTATTCTGAAAAGTATTGTCTCTTCATGACTGTTCACAGAATTTGTGAATGTTCACATACTTTTATTTTTAGAATTGAGTACTGTCGATCCAAGAAAACCTTGTACATAATGGCATTGTATAAGGGACAGGTGGGGCTAGGTGGGGAGAGATAGGTCAGGGGCCTCAGAATCTGGGTCATAGAAATCCAAAAATGTTGAAGTGTGAGGAAACCAGAGATAAGGGAACAAACCAGACCACCTTGCCCTAGGTGTAGGTGGGGAGGCTATCTTTTTTATGACAGTCATCTGTGACCAACAGAGAATAACCAGACCCTAAAAAAAAGTAAGCCATTAAATGTGTTATTAGCAGTCCTTACTCAAACCAAGACATCACAAGAATGGTAAGGCCCAAGCTCTCTGGTCAGTTCTAAATAAAAGACTCAGTGGGGGCCCACATTGGCAACCCTGTCAGGACCCCTCTCACTCCTGAGAGCTTTTTCTGTATCCTCACCAAATATAACTCTTATCACTTTACTCACTCTCCTTTGTCCGTGAGATTCATTCTTTGACTCTGGGAGACAAGAACCTAGCTCCTCCGCTTCAGTATGTACAGCTTGAAAATTTAAAGTTGTTTGGAATTATATCCTTTTGCTTTATATAGTTAATGTAGCCTGTGCAAGTTTATCACAGAAGCACAAATCTTCATTGGGTCACTAGGATGAGAGCAATGAGAACTAGATGTGTGTGGCATTTAAAATAAATACTTTCACCATAGGAGGCATTCATCAAACTAATAATAAATTTAGTAATTTTTAAGTTTTAGAAATAAGACACAATAATAAACATTTACAGTGAAAGAGCACTGGATTTATTATTTTGCTGTTGAGAACAGTTTGCCCAATGAATCAAATTATGGGATTTTACATTATTTCAGATTAAAAAAATTAAGAGCAATCAATTCATTATGCATGTTTCTTTGAAATTACACGTTACCATGTGCTGTGTATTTGAATTCTGGTCCTCAAACTTTTGTGCTGAATCACATCATAAATCATAACGCCTCCTCTATTTTTATGAGTTTTATGGCAATAAATGATGTTATGAAGAATTTATGAGAGCAAAATCTCCACTAACTACATAGTTATTGCCTTTCCAAAGGAGTAAATCCTAGTTACCTGAGACCAGAAATATAAAGTTCTCAACACCATAGAATTCATAACTGACAGGCACAGTTCAAAGATCTTAATCATGGGGGGCTGTTTTGTGAGATGTAAAATGTACAAATTGGCCAGAGAAGGAAGACTAATAGAGCCTCTCAAATTGTCAAGCCAAATGTCCTGAGTATGCACTACTCCACAAGTGGAGTTGGATCCTCTTTTTATTGAATAAACAGTGGTGTTTGGGTTCCTTACATAATCTCTCTTTTGTTTTGATATTTACATGTTCATGTGCTTAACTTGCAATCAACAAGTTGTCATTAAGTACTGTGAAAGTATGTTAAAATATCTGATGTTTACTTACAACCACAGGCACAGACACATATATAAACACATTTACTGATTCATTCATTTATACTCCCGAGGCATATAAGGATTATAAGATGATGGAATTCCATGTTTCAAGTTTTATTGAAATCTTATGAATCTGAGTATTTAAGAGGTTTTGCTATAAAACACTGAGATATATAGCTGCATTATCTGAAAAGGCACAATTTATTTAGCTGAATTAACACATGCAGAGGGTGACATAATTTTTAATGTATAATTGCTGAATGGATCAGTCTTAACAGTATTTGGGTACATGCTAAAATCTTACTAGAGTTTTATTCATGCCTCTCAGCCTCTGAATTTCATAAATACTGATTCAGTGCAGAGCACTGGCTTCATTTTTCAAAATATGAAATAATTGTCTTAGACATAGAATTAAATTGAGAATATCTTGAGAATGCATTTTTTAATATCATGAATCTTATTTTTAAATATGAAATATATACACATGCAATGAAATGTATATCCTTTTCTACCCTATGTCTCTGGCACTCAGTACACCTCTTTTTACTCTGTGTGCTTACAGACTTCGGTAGATAACCCCTGATATTCTACTATATAAAGACAATACATTTTTACTCAAATGATAGCACAGTATGTACACAAATGATAACATAATATACTTGCTTTCTGAATCATGCCTTTTTCATTTCCACTTTTACTTGCATTTTAGAGATTATTCTTAAGAAACATACAGAATTGGCACATTTTGAATGGCCACTGATATTATATTTAATAAATACACCATTATTATTAAATGTACTTCACATTTTAACTTTACCTTATAATGAAATGTTTGTAAATACTGAAAATGTGGGAGTTTACATGCTCCTTTCATAATATACAAACCTTTCTAAATGTAGGTCACAGAGAATGCTGTATTCCTAACTTTGCTAGGCATTGCCAAATTGTATCCAATAGTTTGACTCCATTTACACGCACTCCTTGATTACATGTATGGGTGTCAATTTTTCCACACTCTCGGTACTATTATCAAGTTGTTTGAGTTTTGTTAATTCAAAGCTAAATTAACAAAACTTGGAATCATGTCTTAGTTTTCTATACCCCTGTAGCTCTGAATTATAGACCTATCCAGTGAAATTTAAACTGCCATTTTTAGGATGTAAGTATACGATCTCTATAATTTTCATGCCTAATTCTTACATATTATTCTAAAATTTAGCCCTCTTTCAAAACAGCGTAATTTTTTAACTTATTTTTGGCCAATGTTCATAAAAGGATATTTTATATTTATATCCTTAAAACATAATATAATATTAAAAGGTTATATGAGTGAACAGTCTTAATTTATAATCTAAATTTAATTGGTTGAACGTCAATATCAGAATCAAGTGTGTAGATATTGGAAAAAGTGTTAACAGAGATGTTGAGCAATCTTGAATACTGCTAACGCTAATAGAAGCTAAATGGTGTTAGGGTCTGTTTAAAGACGTCTTTTCCATTGTCAGATTGTTCTGAGCATTTTATATAATGTGTTTCATATTTCGTTTTTGTATTGCCCGATTTTACAACAAACCCTAGCTCAACAAGATTTTTAAAAAAGTAATTTAAGGCAAATGAAGGAGAGTGAGTGAAATTAATATAGTAAAAGAGAAGATGTTATGCATACAAAGTGTTTATTTACAAACAGGAATATCAACTGTTTAGTGGTTGGTAAGGAAACAATGTTTAAAGTGGTTTACAAAGTAAGGTGATGGTGGTTTGCAGCTTAAATGCCGGTGTTTTATTATGTTTTATTTATTTGGGAATTTTTAGTTTATATTACCCATTATAATAACACCAATTGGGAAGAACTTGTGATTTTTTTCAGGACCATATCATGTTTTTAAGTGAAGGTACCCTCATATACAGGGTACACAGTGTATAAGCGATTTCTGCTTTGAGAGCAAAACTCAGGGACAGAAGAGTTCCCTTTGTCCACACCATTGAAACAATTATCCTCACATACTCAGAACAAACAAATCATGCTGGTCTTAGTAAATACGGTCTGAACACACTGTGGAAATATATTATCATCAAATCCTCCAAAGTTTTCCGAATCTCTCTCAATAAATCAGCTATCAGTGTCCATGACGTGTGTTAATATCCTATCTAAGATCAATCTCTGTGACTTAATAACAAAATAGTTATGTGATTAGTGGAAAGTTTTCAACAGACGTAGTAAAAGTACATATTTTCTTTAATGAAACAGGATACAGACTCACCCAGAGAGTTCGGCAATGGAAGAGAATAGAGAAATTCAAGTCTCCAAAATGTTATAGTGTTGACACTACACTTATGAGGATGAATAATCTTACTTCACTATTCTCAGAGGACTTTCAATATTCCCGTTCTTTATCCCCAACCATTCTTATAGCTCGTGCATGTGTGTCGTCTATTTTTCTATCTATCTGGCAAATAACTGGTGTAAAGTATCCTCTACACATTGCTGAGTATTTACTGTAACTAAATTCAGTTCACAAAGAAATCTAATTCAAGGCCATTATTTATAATAGTCTTAAATGCATTGGCACAAGTACCTTTTGGCATGCTGGATAAAAAAATACCAAAGCTAAATCGTGATTTTTTTATGTGATGAGATAATGTATTTGAAAATTAATAAATATTTTTGCTACTGATATATTTTTTTAAAAGATTGTATTTATTTATTCATGAGAGACACAGAGAGGCAGAGACAGAGGCAGAGGGAGAAGCAGGCTCCCTGCAGGAAGCCTGATTCAAGACTCGATCCCAGGACCCCAGGATCATGACCAAAGCTGAAGGCAGATGCTCAACCACTGAGCCACCCAAGTATCCCCAAAGTATACTCTTTAAATTAAAATAAATAAATAAATAAATAAATAAATAAATAAATAAATAAATAGAAATAACTTATGTTCAATACAAATACAAATATTTGATTCAATGCCAAAATACATTCTCAGAACTTATTTCCCCTAGGAGTGAAAAGGGTTTTCTAGAGTAAGGAAGTGGGCAAGGAAAACATTAAATGGGTCCCTGAGATAAAGACAGGAAGAAGCTGTGTCCTATAGCTTCTCTCCAAGTCCTGGCTTGGGGGATGGGGAGGGAGGTTAAATATTTCAGATAGTCTTCCAAGATCTGAAAGCAGAGAGGCCATGTCTCTTCTCAGAGTTTAGGGGGAATCAAAGTTCTTTGAATTGCCTAACATGAATTATTACACATGGAGAGGGCCATAAAAGACTGTGTTTAATTATAGAAAAGAAAGAAAGAAAGAAAGAAAGAAAGAAAGAAAGAAAGAAAGAAAGAAGAAAGAAAGAAACTAACCAAAAATCAGACTCTTAACTGTGGAGGACAAACAGATGGTTACCAGAAGGGAGGTGGATGCAGGGATGAATGAAATCATCTGATGGGGATTAAGAGTACACTTATAGGGATCCCTGGGTGGCGCAGCGGTTTAGCGCCTGCCTTTGGCCCAGGGCGCGATCCTGGAGACCCGGGATCGAATCCCACGTCGGGCTCCCGGTGCACGGAGCCTGCTTCTCCCTCTGCCTATGTCTCTGCCTCTCTCTCTCTCTGTGTCTATCATAAATAAATAAATAAAAATTAAAAAATAGAGTACACTTATGATGAGCACTGAGTAATGTATAGAATTATTGAATTACTATACAGTACACTCAAAACTAATTTAATACTGTTTGTTAAATAATCTGGAATTAAAGTTAAAAGCTTAATTAAAAAATAAATCAAGGAGACCTATCTTCCATGTCTGAATTTATGGATTTAAATCAGAAACTTATACAGAGAAGATTTTATAACAAATGAAAAAACTGATTAACAACTAAATAAACATTTTATAAATATACAAGGTAATTTCCAAGTGGAAATATTCTTCATTTGAGTGTAGTGTGAACAAAATGGCTCTTGAAGAATTAGTCTTTTCTGCAACAACAATAATTGAGATTATTCCCACCAAAAGGACATCCTATAATAAATATCCTTGTTTGGCCTATACATTGACTTATTTACCATGGAGGACATAATGTAGGAAATTGACTATAATCTATGCTTTGGAGGTTATAAATTGGAAAGTTTTACTCCTTAAATAATGTGTTTATGTATGCATCTGAATAAACACCTGCTTATTAACATGATTTAACAAATTCTAATACGGTGAAATGAGACAAAGAATCACTACATCTTATTACAGGCTTCTTAGAATATTTCATCTCATTTACTCTTTATAACTTTAAAGAGATGCTTTTAAAGGATCCTCAAAAGCAAAAATATACTGGCAGGGAATTCTAACAACTTCAATATGCCATGAGAATTGTTAATTTATCTGTCACAATGTTGAAATAAAGTAAGATGTGCATATCCAACTAAGGTATTTTAGAATTTTACTGTTTTTGAAATCTTCCAATGTCCTCATAGAAATATGTATTTGAAAAAAAAGGTTAAGAATTAATATTGGAGTGTTATTTGGGCTTATACTAAGCAACATTTGCATTAAAATGTTGCCTAGAGGGATCCCTGGGTGGCGCAGCGGTTTGACGCCTGCCTTTGGCCTAGGGTGCGATCCTAGAGACCCAGGATCGAATCCCATATCGGGCTCCCGGTGCATGGAGCCTACTTCTCCCTCTGCCTCTGTCTCTGCCTCTCTCTCTCTCTCTCTCTCTCTCTGTGACTATCATTAAAAAAATAAAATAAAAATAAAATACAAAAATACAAAAATACAAAAATAAAAATACAGAAAAATAAAATGTTGCCTAAATAATAAATGACACTGATGACATTCATACATGCCTTTATTTTTATTTTTATTCTGTCCTTAATTTGCTAGATTCTCAAGAAGAAATTTATTTGAAGCTGTTGTCTGAAATCTAAATGATAATCCACATGGAGATAATTATGCAAGTATACATATTGTGATAGTATAAATGGTATAGAGTTGATGAAAATATATATAAATCTATGATTTAAAGATGACAGTAGATCATTGTGTTTTGATTCTACTTGTATCTTTTTATATAATATTTTTCAAATTGTAGAGCTGTAAGAAATAACCACAGTGTAGGTCAAGGTTATATTACCAGAAATTGAATCACTTCTAACTGAAACATGGTATGTAATGTGAATAAAATTGTCTTAGTGTCACAGTTCATGAACTGTATTCTTTCCTTATGTCTGCAAGTGGAAGGACATTACATTTTTTATATCTTAGCTTTTGCCTAAAGAAGAATGGATTTTTTTCAACACCTCATTTCAGCAAAACATCAATGACTGAAATTTTTGCCCTAAAATACAGATTTGTTTTCTCCAGATACAGACTTCTTAGCATTTTAACTATAGATAGTATTTGCAAGAACTCTGATCTTGTAAATCAGTAAATATGTCCTTAGAATATTAAATGCAGATTTACTTTAAATATATTCTATATTTATTTTTAACTAATTCTACCTATGTGAAGGAAGAATCATCTCAAGATGTGAGGTTGGCTATAGGTAGTAGTGTTCCTTTTGTGTAAACTTTAAATTTGTTTAGAGAAATATATTTAGAATTATGAAACATAAAAGATAATCTCTTCACAGTATTGCTAAAGCCTTTATTTTTTTTTAATTTTAAAAAATTTATTTATGATAGTCACACACACACACACACAGAGAGAGAGAGAGAGAGAGAGGCAGAGACACAAGCAGGCTCCATGCACCGGGAGCCCAACGTGGGATTCGATCCCAGGTCTCCAGGATCGCACCCTGGGCCAAAGGCAGGCACCAAACCACTGCGCCACCCAGGGATCCCTGCTAAAGCCTTTAAATGAAAAACCTGATATCAGTCAGTAATAAAAACAAAGAACCAACATAATACATGCATATATGTGAGCTGTAATGAAAGTGACAACAATTGGCAACTTTTTGTTCAATTTAGCAATATAAATTCTATAGTTAATCATATATGGGGAAAAAAAGTAATGTAAAAGGTTGCATCCTATTACAAAGAATTATTAAGCAAAAATTTCCTTAGAAAATAACAAATTATAAGAGTGTCTGGGTGGTTCAGTGGGTTGGGTGGCCAACTCTTGGTTTCAGCAGGAGTTGTGATCTTGGGGTCCTAAGATCGAGGCCTGCTTGCTGCCCCTGTGTGGCTCTGCACTTGGCACAAGTCTGCTTGAGATCCTCTCTCTCTCTCCTTCTCTCTCTGCCCTCCCCCTGCTTGTGTTTTCTCTAAATAAATAAATGAAAAATCTTTAAGAAAAAGGAAAATAATAAATTATAAAGCATATTTTAAGAATTATCCCCATAGGGGGATCCCTAGGTGGCTCAGCAGTTTAGTGCCTGCCTTCAGCCCGGGGCATGGTCCTGGGGTCCTGGAATTGAGTCCCGAATCAGGCTCCAATAATGGAGCCTGCTTCTCCCTCTGCCTGTGTCTCTGCCTCTCTCTCTCTCTCTTTCATGAATAAATAAATAAATAAATCGTTAAAAAAAAAGAATTATCACAATAACTTGCAAAATGAATCTCTAATACTTATTGACCCACACTAATTTAAATAGCAAATTTACTTACAAAATGTAAATGCCTTGATATTTTGCATCATGTAATATGAATTAAAATATAGAAAATTCAGAACTTTATAA
Source organism: Canis lupus dingo (assembly GCF_003254725.2). Taxonomy (NCBI): domain Eukaryota; kingdom Metazoa; phylum Chordata; class Mammalia; order Carnivora; family Canidae; genus Canis; species Canis lupus. Next base: position 22,626,694 of record NC_064245.1, on the reverse strand, counting down.
ACTTAAATTTGGGCCTATATATCATAACAACAAATGCAAAATGTGTTCTTTTTTTAAAAAATATTTTGTTTATTTATTTATTTATGAGAGACACAGAGAGGCAGAGAGGGAAAAACACGCTCTCTGCCTGGAGCCCAATGCCAGACTCCATCCCAGGTCCCAGGGATCATGATGGACCAGAGCTGAAGGCAGCTGCTCAACCACTGAGTCACCCAGGTGCCCCAAAATATGTTCCTTTTTATTCAAAATTTAACAAATATAATCTAAACATAATTGCATTATATTAATTTTATAGTTTGTAATATAAATAGGAAAATATTTTGTTCATATCTACTCACTAAAATATTGCTGTCTAGGGATCCCTGGGTGGCGCAGCCGTTTGGCGCCTGCCTTTGGCCCAGGGCGCGATCCTGGAGACCCGGGATGGAATCCCACGTCAGGATCCAGGTGCATGGAGCCTGCTTCTCCCTCTGCCTATGTCTCTGCCTCTCTCTCTCTCTCTCTCTCTCTCTCTCTGTGACTATCATAAATAAAAAATATATATATTGCTGTCTAAATGTTATATTGATTAAAAAAACACATTAGAATTCAAGTTTATATCAGTTTAAAAAAATCAGTAGTTTTAAAATGATACCTTAGAACAACATTTTAATTAATAATTAACTGCTTTGCTTCAGGGTATAGAAGACCATATTAGCAGTTCGACAATTTTGTGAGTATTCCATTTTAGAAGTCTGAGTGACATCAGGATATATATCTAACAATGGCCAGCTTTGGTATCTATGTTCAAAGATCAACTGCTCCTAATTTAGAGGAGCTAATTCTAATATTTCTAATTCTAGCAATGGAATGAGGGCCAGTGTATTTTTTTATCCTTAAATGCATGTGCTAACTTTTCAGATATTTCTCCTAAAATCACAACGAAATTGTATACTTTTATGTGTTTTCCAAGTAAATATAATACTTTAAAAAAGGATTTTATTTAGTTATTAAGTTATTTATTTGTTAGAGAGAGAGAGAGACAGAGACAGAGAGAGAATGTCAAGCAAACTCTGCACTGAGTGTAGAGACTGACACTGAGCTCAATCCCACAACCCTGAGATCATGACTGGAGCTCAGATCAAGAGTCGGAGTCTCGACCAAGCCACCCCAGTGCCCCAGTACGATGATACTTTTTAAATAAACTTATTGTTCTGACTCACCTCTTCTCAGGATACTGTTAGTTATTGATAGTTATATTTCCTAAAGGAAATACAAACTTTTTATATTTTAAATACATTTCTTTAACAAATAAAATTCCAAACACACATTTGAGTTCCAACAACAAAGACCTCATGTTTCTGTATGTGACTTTTTTTCATAGTTGTGAGTATAAATAAATGAGCATGAAGGAAAAGAAATTCTTGCCTCATTTTCCAATTCAAGGTTTACTTTACACTTTACTGTACATTAACTAAAGTAATTGATAGTGTGGCTCATATATAAACTATGGCCCCATGAGGTTCAAATTATGCTCTGAGTTGCGTTTAAGGAGGCACCATTTAACATCAAATACTAATTGAAAAAGAATCCAGTCTGTATTTACTTTTCTCAAAGCACATTAATGGAGCTTATTTTACCATTCAAAGTAACATTTTCAGAACATTTTTTCTCTGTTACTTAAATGTGAATCTGCTCTAAGCCTGACCCATTCATGGATCAAATCCATAACACCTTCTATCTAGCTTCATGTAACTTTCAACATCTTAAGTTTATTTTATATTTGACTTAGACTCCTAGTCCTTAGTGTGTTTCTCTTGTTATTCTTGTCCTTTTTATACTGTGGTTGAACAAAGATTCTCCTTTTATGGTCAGTAGATGACAGGTTTGTGGGAAGGCAGAAACATTCATATATTAAGTAATATTTTCAATTTTCCAACAGATAGGTACAGATGAAAAAAATTTATGTTTAGAGAGCAGTATCTAATTCCATTGGTTATTTTATTGTTCTGTAAGGTCTTCTAACATTTGAGATGTGATCCATGTATTCTATACTTACCCTATAATATTTGCTTTCTTGAGCCTCCTTATCTCCTTTCAGCATATTCCTTTCTACCCCAATACCAAAACTGTCTCTGAAATCTTAAATTTCCTCTGGTTCCTGGATAACAACTAGCTATCACACAAATAAACTTTAAGCCTCAGAGTAGTTGCATTTTGATATAAAATACTGCTTTAATGAAAAAATAAATATGGAATTTTAAAATTCTAGACACTAGGGCAAGTTTTGGCAGATATTTTTGAGCGAAAGGCTTTGATTCTAGTTGATTTTGTAGGAGTAAACATTGCCTAATTGTGCATAACTAAATATCTGTGAAAAATGGAGGAACTTTAATAGAAATGCTTTAAAAAATTATCAGAGCCATTCGTAGCTTTACTATGCACTTACGGCTCTATTATGCTTATGCAGAGCACCCAAATAACGATTTAGTCTCAGTGATAGGACTGGTCATTAGTACCTAATTCTTTCTTCCAAAACCTCTGGTATTTAGTATACTTAGCTTTAACTGCCACTACTAATTTTGATTATCTTCTTTTACAAATGAAATTTTAAAAAGTAAAACAAAATAGTTGTAATGAGTTATGAAAACATACTAATTTCTTCTGCTTTAAAAATCTTAAAGCTGTTGCCGGAGAACAGAGTTTCTCAAAAATAATAGCAATTGTAATAGAATCTTTAAAAGATTTCCATTTGGGATGCCACAGTCACTTAGTTCTTTTAACTTTCTGACCTAAAAACAGCAATGATAGCTAAAGGATAAAGTGAAAAAATAAAATAATGAAAGCTAGATAGGGAAATACCCAAGCTCCAAGATCACAAAAGGAGAAATGGAAAAGTAAATGTGAGTGTGAATGCAATGGTCTATGCTAGTTTCAGGTCCTGAAGTAAACAATGGTAAGCATGAATTTGTCGTCTGCAATGTAATGGAATAGTGGGGTCAGCATCTATGTCTGACACCAGGGGTTAGGTTGGGTCTTCTTCATTCCTAAAAGTAAGCTACAAAGAGGTACTGTGATACTTCACTTGACTATGACTTCATAGGATACTTTGGGTCAAGGATGTGGGAAAACAAAGACAAAGCATTTATTTTCTTACTCTTCCAACTGCTGGCAAACTAACTGAATCAGCAGAATCGTCAATATCATAACAGGGCTCTACTCTGCTGTTAAAAAATGTGGTCATAATTTAAAAATGGGAATATATAGGTAGAAGAAAGCACAGGGCAAGAAAAGTTAAGCACAAAACCCTAATCACCTTCAGCAATTTAGAACACAGGAAGCAGCAATGTTAAGCTGACAAACATTAGGAAAATATGGAGAACCTGCATAGCCAAATTTAAAATCTAGATGGAATAGTTATTGATAGCTATAAGTAAAAGATAGCTAGCTAGCTAACTAGAGTGAAATAGAGAAGAGTGGCAGGATATATCACCTCAAAATATATTACTTCGGCATAGGGATTATTTTGAGTTAAAGGCCCTTGAAAATCAGCAGATGCAAGAGGAGCATTTTAACCTCCCTTTCTTCTTGGAAACAAGAGATAAACTTCCCATGTGATTTTCCATTATAAGCTTTCATGTATAATCTGAGATAAACGTTATTATTTTCTCAAAAATGCACACATTCATAATTTACTCCCTAAATATTAGGAGCTTGAATATCCAATACTCATTAAGAAATTAAATATGTAATAAAATAATCTGTTTCCTGAATACAGCACTCAATCCAACTAAATTTATACATCAATTTTTACCAAACTTTCAAAGAACAGATAATATTATATACCTTTTCAAAGAGGATATAAACAATTATCTCATTTGTTTTATGAAAATAATCATGATAATAAAGGCAAGTAAGAACAGGGTAATAAAACCAAGGACTGAAAATTTTATCAAGCCCTATGCTAAAATCTCAGTACAAGTTTAGTGTATTTAATCAAGGAGTTTTATTTTTTAAAGTGTACCATGATTAAATAGGCATATTTCATGAATGCAAAGATAGTTGAATTCCTAATATTATATTTACATAGAATATCACATTGGCTGATAAAATGAAATAATGATTATCATAAAATGAGACAGGTATATCCACTAAGGTCTCTTACTGATTTTTAAATATCATGTAGACAGATTTAAACAAGGTAATAGAACTATAAATTAGATACAGAGGATTGAAAAAGAGAAGATAATATTATTTGATTCCATAAAATTAAGAAAAAAAAAAGTATTAGAACTAATGAAGGAAAGGTTATCCAGGACAGATATACTATAAATAACCATGCTGTTTTACATCAACAATTACATAATAAAAAATATTTAAAAATTGATATAGAAAAATCCAATTTATTATAGCCATAATGGTTATAGGCAGTTGTGAATGAATCTTAATCAACAATAGAACAAAAATATGGAAGAAAATTTGGTAAAACAAATGAAAACGAAATTTTGTTCTACAAGGAGCCATAATTACACCACTGATGGGAATAAAACAGTTGTGATACAAAACCTAAGAAAAGATACATAGACCTAAGATACATATGTATAAATCTTAATGTTAAAATTGTAAAGGAAAAGACAATAGAAAATGGATAAAAATATTCACCAAAAAATGAGTGAAAAAGAAATTTGAAGAGCCAATAAATGCATAAAAAGATGCTCACTCTCACAGGTCATTAGGAAAATACAAATTAAAAGCACAATGGAGATTAGCATACCATGTTCACCACTTAAGGAAAAATAAAGAATAAAGGCTGACATTACCATATATTTCAAAAGTATCAGTGTATCAGTATCACCTTGCACTGCTGGTGGAATAGGGATATAAATTTTCAGAAGCACTTTGAACAATTTGGCAGTTTGTAATACCCTAAGATTCATTAAATCTGCTTCTGTGTAAGTGGCCTAGAGGTAGAGGTAACTCTGGAGTCACTGGTAGATAGGGAATTTATTTGATATTTCAGAATAATTTCTCAGAAGCATGTATAATTGCAGAAAATCCCCTATTTCAATTTATAGCAGGAAAGTTCCATTGAAATCCTTGGGGGTATGTTGTGGAAAGCAAAAGCACACATCATTGTCACAAAGACTTGCTTTCCAATAGGTGGAGAACTTTGAATGATACAAATATTTTGAATACATATCTCGACCAAAGAAGAGAACATTGTTAAAGAGCCAAAACTATAACATGTAAAGAATATATATGTTCTTTATGAAACAGAGGCTGTTCTGAATGGGACAAAGCACACTGTAGATAGTTAAAACTCAGTAATTATGTTTTATATTTATATAAATATAGATAGTCCTATAAAACCTATATTTCATACTGAAACCACAATTAAATTTACCTAATATCTTGAAAAATTCTGAATATATGCAATGTATAATAAGCATTGGTTCAGTCCCAGGAACATCTTAATTAATGCTTATTCCCCTTTTAATGCTATGTCTGTATTTCCTATTGTCATCTTTATCTTGTGGCTGCTTTGGTAAAAACCTACTTAGGTTTAATTATATAATACATAGTTGTCACTATTTAGTCTGTGTAATCTTCTATAATTTTTTAGCCAGTTTCCCTATAACATTTTATGTTCCTTTTTGTTAAACCCTAGGACAAGACTACATACAAGGCAACAAAGTTTGTGGCTGTGGCGGAAGTGTTCCAATTTTGGATAAAAAAGTCAGTCAACCCAAGCTCACTCCAGAAATGGAAGATATTAATTCATAAAAGTTTTAGTGCCTCATGTTGGTATGATTTCCAGATGTTTTAATTACATATTGCTCTGCTTGTCTTGACAATGAATGCATTACACTGAACAGAAAAGTTACAGCCAGCTGGTTTTCTGTCAGGTTGAATAAGTTACATTTCCTGCATTTCCAGCTACTTACTTTTACAGCTCTCAGGCCTCAGCACTTCCAAGATTAGGAAGGCTGGTCAATAACATATTGCAGAGTAAACCTCAGGTATTGATGCAAGCTACATTATTCTATTCATTTAATAAGTTAATTTTCTAGGAGTATCATAATATATTTGTTGCTTGACATGCTTGATGTCACATAATGGTGAAACACTTGTTTAATTGCAATCATACTTTAGTGTTTTTATGATTTTTCAGCATTCTTCCTTCCATTTTACGTTCCCTCCATTTACTTTCATTTCTCAGTAAGACGTGAAGATTTCTGACTTCCCTCAACTTTCACTGTCACTACATTATTCATTAATTACCCTGTCCAATCATTTTCTTCTTTTATTCTAATTGAAAATTTTGATTAGAATGCATTTTTTTCTGTCAAGTTTTCTATTAATGCAAGAATCTCTGTAAACAGCTCTGAAAATGAAAATAGAGGATACCTAGGTTAACTTCAAAATGTCAGAGACAGATCAAAGATGAAGTAGGGCATGGTCCCTGCTCTTCAAGAGCATCTTAAATTGTGACATTAAATTACACAGAAAAAGAACATAACATTTGATTTTTATGTTTTTAAAATTTCAGTGAGATGATTGATTCAAAGAACCAAGAAGTAGAAGGCATATGAATATAATTCAGGACTAATAATATTTGTTCTCCAAGCCGGCTAACACAGAAAAATCAGAAGAGTGTATGCATTCGTTTGCTTTTTCGAATATCTCTGTAAAACTACTGGAGGTTCTGTAGAGTGGTTTATAGGTACTTACAGGAAAAAAAAATACCAGACTTTCTTTAATTTAGCAAGTAGTGTACATTATGAAAAATATTGTTTTGTTAGTGCTTTTATTAAATTTTATTATTTCCCCAGGCAACAGAAATATAAAGCAGGTTAGGCAATTAAGATATTTTTATCTGTTTTTTCTTTTCTTTTTGAAATATTTTATTCAAAAAATAAATTAGCCTTTATATCTTAAGATATTTGAAGTAATAAAAATTATATAAAAGTCCTTTTATATCTGATGTTTTTATTATTGTTCTATAAACATCTCCATAGTGCTATCCTTGATTTCAAAGAATGTTTGATATGTAATCTGATAGGAAGGTTGTGTCAAACATCGTTCCTTATGGTTTCTGTAACAGCAATTTATCTTTTTTTTAATAAAATAATTTTTATTGGTGTTCAATTTACCAACATACAGAATAACACCCAGTGCTCATCCCGTCAAGTGTCCCCCTCAGTGCCCTTCACCCACTCACCCCCAGCCCCCACCCTCCTCCCCTTCCACCACCCCTAGTTCGTTTCCTCGAGTTAGGAGGCTTCCATGTTCTGTCTCCCTTTCTGATATTTCCCACACATTTCTTCTCCCTTCCCTTCTATTCCCTTTCACTATTATTTATGTTCCCCACATGAATGAGAACATACAATGTTTGTCCTTCTCCGATTGACTTACTTCACTCAGCATAATACCCTCCAGTTCCATCCATGTTGAAGCAACTGGTGGGTATTAGTCATTTCTAATGGCTGAGTAATATTCCATTGTATACATACACCACATCTTCTTTATCCATTCATCTGTCGATGGACACCGAGGCTCCTTCCACAGTTTGGCTATTGTGGCCATTGCTGCTATAAACATCCGGGTGCAGGTGTCCCTGCGTTTCATTGCATCTGAATCTTTGGGGTAAATCCCCAACAGTGCAATTGCTGATACGTAGGGCAGGTCTATTTTTAACTCTTTGAGGAACCTCCACACAGTTTTCCAGAGTGGCTGCACCAGTTCACATTCCCACCAACAGTGCAAGACGGGTTCCCATTCCTCCGCATCCTCTCCATTTGTGATTTCCTGCCTTGTTAATTTTCCCCATTCTCACTGGTGTGAGGTGGTATCTCATTGTGGTTTTGATTTGTATTTCCCTGATGGCCAGTGATGCAGAGCACTTTCTCATGTGCATGTTGGCCATGTCTATGTCTTCCTCTGTGAGATTTCTCTTCATGTCTTTTGCCCATTTCATGATTGGATTGTTGGTTTCTTTGCTGTTGAGTTTAATAAGTTCTTTATAGATCTTGGAAACTAGCCCTTTATCTGATACATCATTTGCAAATATCTTCTCCCATTCTGTAGGTTGTCTTTTAGTTTTGTTGACTGTATCCTTTGCTGTGCAAAAGCTTCTTATCTTGATGAAGTCCCAATAGTTCATTTTTGCTTTTGTTTCTTTTGCCTTCGTGGATGTATCTTGCAAGAAGTTACTGTGGCCGAGTTCAAAAAGGGTGTTGCCTGTATTCTTCTCTAGGATTTTGATGGAATCTCGTCTCACATTTAGATCTTTCATCCATTTTGAGTTTATCTTTGTGTATGGTGAAGGAGAGTGGTCTAGTTTCATTCATCTGCATGTGGATGTCCAATTTTCCCAGCACCATTTATTGAAGAGACTGTCTTTCTTCCAGTGGATAGTCTTTCCTCCTTTATCGAATATTAGTTGGCCATAAAGTTGAGGGTCCACTTCTGGGTTCTCTCTTCTGTTCCATTGATCTATGTGTCTGTTTTTGTGCCAGTATCACACTGTCTTGATGACCACAGCTTTGTAGTACAACCTGAAATCTGGCATTGTGATGCCCCCAGATATGGTTTTCTGGTTTTCTTTCTTTTTTTTTTTTTTTTTTTGGTTTTCTTTTTTAAAATTCCCCTGGCTATTCGGGGTCTTTTCTGATTCCACACAAATCTTAAAATAATTTGTTCTAACTCTCTGAAGAAAGTCCATGGTATTTTGATAGGGATTGCATTAAACGTGTACATTGCCCTGGGTAACATTGACATTTTCACAATATTAATTCTGCCAATCCATGAGCATGGAATATTTTTCCATCTCTTTGTGTCTTCCTCAATTTCTTTCAGAAGTGTTCTATAGTTTTGAGGGTATAGATCCTTTACCTCTTTGGTTAGGTTTATTCCTAGGTATCTTATGCTTTTGAGTGCAATTGTAAATAGGATTGACTCCTTAATTTCTCCGTCTTTAGTCTCATTGTTAGTGTATAGAAATGCCACTGATTTCTGGGCATTGATTTTGTATCCTGTCATGCTACCGAATTGCTGTATGAGTTCTAGCAATCTTGGGGTGGAGTCTTTTGGGTTTGCTATGTAGAGTATCATGTCATCGGCGAAGAGGGAGAGTTTGACTTCTTCTTTGCCAATTTGAATGCCTTTAATGTCTTTTTGTTGTCTGATTGCTGAGGTTAGGACTTCTAATACTATGTTGAATAGCAGTGGTGAGAGTGGACATCCCTGTCTTGTTCCTGATCTTAGGGGAAAGGCTCCCAGTGCTTCCCCATTGAGAATGATATTTGCTGTGGTCTTTTTGTACATGGCTTTTAAGATGTCAAGGAAAGTTCCCTCTATCCCTACACTCTGAAGAGTTTTGATCAGGAATGGATGCTGTATTTTGTCAAATGCTTTCTCTGCATCTAATGAGAGGATCTGTAACAGTAATTTATCTATATATTTTCTGAATATTATATGTTTTAAAAACTCAAGATGTAAATTGTTAGCTAGACCCCAGAGAGTTGTCCTTTACTGTCATAGAATCCTCTTCCTACTCATCAGTAATAATTTTCATGAGATTGAAAACATTTCTGTTTAAATTTTAAAAGAAGCTGAAAGAAAACTTGCTGTATTTCATTTCAGAAAGTTTTCATATGTGTTTATATTATTATAATGAGAATTCATATCACAGAAAAAGAAGCTGAATGCTACTTTAGTAATAATATCTTATTCTTTGAATAAAGGAAAATTAATTTGCATATATAACACAAAGTAAGTTACTTAGACTACATGGAATTCTTCAGACAGCCAAAGATTATGTTTGATCAGAGAAGTTTCCAGTTAATCCCAAATTAGATGCCAAATGGTTTCACATAAAGAAATTAAATAAGTTCAATAGTATTGAAATTTACCTTCCTTCATAAATACCGATGGGATTTGATTTGTTAATGTTGGGTAGCTTTTATTCAATTAACTTATCTAATAACAAAAAGAACCATTATTTTTATTTATAATTTTGAGTACACTAGCAATTGGATAAAACTTAAGGGAAAGGTTATTTAAAAATTATAATAGAGGTGCCTGAGTGGCTCCACTGGTTAAGCATCCGACTCTTAATTTCAGTTCATGCCATCTCAGGGTTGTGGGATCTAGCTAGCTCCACTTAGGGCTCTGCTCTGGACATGAAGTCTACTTAAGATTATAACCATAAAATCATCAGTTCCAATTGTTGGTTAGTATATGTGAATCACTTTAAATTGTCTGCTGAACCTAAATTGCAGATGCTTCTAGCTTTCACACAAAGTGTACCCTATAAGTGTTTTATAATCACAATATATTGCTATAAGCATCTAAGTTTTAAAATGTGATCAACTTTATTAAAGATATTTAAAACGTGTTTCCTTTTCCAATAATTTTAGCAACATAAACTCTAAATAATGGTTTAAGAAGATAAAGTGATAAAAGTAAATGTACAATGCAAGAAGAACCGTTTATTTCATATTCCCTGCACAAATATTCAATAAACAATTATTTCATCATCAATTCTTCTCAAAACAAAAGATGTATTTTCATTATTTACTTGTTTTTATGTTGTATTTCCAGTTCTTCTATATTATTTCCTTAAGCATATTTAACCATAAAGCTTTTCCTTTATATATACTTTTTTTTTTTGTTTGGTTAGTTGCTCTCATTAGTTATATGTTCTAAAAACTAATTTAAAGTGCTCTTTTTACCTGTATTGTGACAACGCATCCCATAAAATGTATTCTTGTTATTTACCAGCTTTCAGTTAATCTACTTGACACTGCCTTTAACTTATTAACTTACTTATTCCAACTTTCATGATTAGAGCTAAAACCTCTGGGAGGTTTTGGTTACTAAAAAAAATTTAAGTATGCAACTCAAACATACCTAAATAAGACTTATTGAGAAATTTATTTATTTTCTTTAAAGAAACAATGCTTAGATTCTCATTGTTATTATATGATATTATGTAATATCATGACCCATAAGAAAATAATAAAATATTAATAACAAAAAAAACACAAAAAATAACAAACATTCTGAAATTCTATTCTAAGCTATAATGTTAGCTAGCTCTCTGACATTAAAATATTTAACATTTAAAGTAAAAATTTCAAAGTATACTCAAAGTGGATTCTCATTTTATAACAACACTATCTTTTGTTTTCCGCCTAAGGATAACTGAAACATACACAGATAATTCTGCATAAGACTTCATCATGGTCAAAAAATGTCAAATCTGACTAAGTAGAAACAGAAAATGTCAACCCCATTTGGATAAGTTTTATTTTCTTTCATACATTTCAAAGGCAATTTAACTGCAAATATAAAAACAGTAGCCATTGTCATATGCTATGGACATTTTTGTTTTATAGTGTACAAACAGGCAAAGGAGAAGATATTGCTTATTTCATTGTATAATGGTTTTCAAAGTGTTTGCAAACATTAGAATATTAGATAAAGCATTCTATATCTATCTATCTATCTATCTATCTAATCATCTATCTATCATCTATCTGTCCGTAATCTATCCACCTATGCACCTAGTTCATCTCTGTCAATGAGGGCGGTAGAAACATTCATAAGTTTACTAACAGGACTACTGTGTTGCTCTGTCCTGAAAGATTTTTTGATAAATACTTGAAAGACAAAGACTTAGATATTCAGTTTTTGGGTAAATTGTGCCCAAAAGCTGCTATTTTTATTGCTGTATTATACAAGAGTTAAATGAAAGGGTAACAGTTTGGAAAAGTAGAAGAAAAACAAAGACATATGACAGGAGGAGTCTTTTAAAACTGTCTGTTAGCTTATTGAGAACCCAGTGAGAAACCTGACATCTCTTTGTTCACATGGGGTAAAATAGATAGAATATATGTATGTAAGATCATGAGAATGTAAAACAAACAAAAACAACAATTTTAGAAATACTGGAAAGACTGAAGATTTTTTTCACTAAGTCAATTGAAGGAGATTTTTTCCCAGATTCTAGGCAAATGAATCCCAGAACCCATTGTCAAGAGTCGTCCTTCCCATTTCTGAGGGATAGGCCATATTGAACAGACACATAGGTGTCATTCTTAAGTTTTTACTCTTGCAGTTCAAAAAAAAAAAAAAACTGTATTCAAAAATTTCTTGAAATTCTTAATGAGGAGAAATAGTATTTTCAATGTGGACACAATTCTTCATTCACGTGCCAGTCTGGTTATTATAATGGCATTTGGAAGTGCAAAAAATCTAACACATAGTCCACATTTCCATGTGATTCCATTCTCAGTAATTGTTAAGGGAAATTTATATTATGAACTAATTAATGGCCATAGATCTATTCTCTTCATAATTGACAGCAAAATAATGCCTAGTGTGAATAGAAGCCATTTTATTCATAAAATCAAACAGACTAAGGAAACCCTCTCCATCATCTCTGAATATGTAAATAGCATTAAGAATAGGGAAAGGTTTTTTTAATTTCCTTTTCGAAAAGGTTATTTTTTATCCATTATTGATGGCACTTATTGATTTTACTTGTCTATTGATAGATAATTACTCTATTCAATGAGAGTCCATAAACTTTAACATATTGGTGCATAATCATAGTAAATATTAGAAGTTCAGTTTATTTTAAATGGTATCAAATATTATCAAAGTTGTTCTTAAAAATTACTTTGTCTCAAATTTATATCTAAATTTATAGTGGAGATTGGCCTCAGTTTAGTTGATATTGGCCTTGGTTTAACTCCACCTACCCAGTTACATAAAGCAAAGTCAGATTTAAGCACACATTAAATTCTATGATCTCATTATCCTAAATTCATAATTGAAAGAAGTGAACTAAACCAATATATACAAGTACTTATCATAACTCTTGATATTTCACTAAATATCACCATTTCTTCTTACAAATTTTACACTGAATTTTTATAGACAATAATTAAGCTTCATAACTAAAAGTAAAGATTCAATTCAATAATTTAGCAAACATACTACTAAATTTTATATTTCATTATTTATATTTTATAATTTTTGTGTCTGTTGAGATTTTTTGGAGAAAAAGTTTGTATCCAACATATTTCTACTACAATCAATCTGAATTTATACTAAAACTCAGCATGTTTTTAAGATTTATTAAGAAAGATTTTAAAATTTTTAAATAACATTATTTTTAATGTAAAAAAACCCTCAACCTGTGAATATGGTACTTATTGAAGAACTTGTGAAGTTATATGAAATATATGCTGCAAGTTATATACAATTGCCCAATTGTGTACTAACAATGTGATTCCAAGCAGCACGTTGAGATGTGTAATAGCATGTGCAATTGATAATAAGATTTCAAAGATACGGTTAAAATTCTATTTTAAAGTACAACTAATTTAACTATAATAAAAATTTTCAACATCTCTGATTTTTCAGAATCATTTAGGAAACTTCATGTTCCAATTATGCTAAATCTTAAAGATTTTCTGTTTCTTTCCCAAATCCATCAGGTTGTTTGATATGCCTATTTGTGTGTGTGTGTGTGTGTGTGTGTGTGTGTGTGCGTGTGTTTCTCTTTTGGGGAAAGATTGGAAGATATATGTATAAGGTATACCTGGGATATATAATATTAACAGAAAGGACAGGGGTGCTATTATACTAGTGAATAGTCTAAGTATCCTCTTTTGTTTTGGAATATTTTTATTTTTTTTTAAGATTTTATTTATTTATTCATGAGAGACACAGAGAGAGAAGCAGAGACACAGGCAGAGGGAGAAGTAGGCTCCATGCAGGGAGCCTGACATGGGACTCGATCCCGGGTCTCCAGGATCACGCCCTGGGCTGAAGGCAGTGCTAAACCGCTGAGCCACCCGGGCTGCCCCTTGTTTTAGAATATTAAAGCTGAGATTTTCTTTTATTTTAAGAGAAATTTTAAGAGCATTTTTTTCATCTCCATAAAATACCACTTTATGGATAGTGTTATTAATGGAGATTATTATAATCATTTTAATCTTTAATACTTAAAAAATTAGTAATGTCTTTGTGGCATTTTTCAAATGCACTTTACAAAGTACTTATTCTAAGGTTTACAATATTATTTATTAGCCAAGACAAATTGGAAGTTATCTTGCCAATGTTCATAGACATTCTCTGAACATAAGGACAGAAAGGGATAGTTTAGGGAAGTGTAGCACTGCTGTCATGAAGAGTGCCAAGCTGTGTCACAAAGAGATTGCTGAAGCAGTATTCTCTGAAACACCGTGAAATAGCTAAACAAGACTTAAAAGTAGAATAAAACTGTTCCATTCAAGATGATATAAAAATATGAAAAATAAGCCTTATGATAGTCTAGAGAAAAAATGGACAAGGAAAAATGAAAAGTTCGGTGAATAAAAAGCAAAATCAAACAAAGATGCATGATTGGATTAGAAACAAAATCAAGATACAGAAATCCATTACATTTCTATACACCAATAATGAAGCAGCAGAGAGAAAAATTAAGGTATCAATTCCATTTACAATCATATGTAAAACAAAAAGATGCCTAGGAATAAACAGCCAAAGAAGTGAAAGAATTGTACTCTGAAAACTATAAAACATTGATGAAAGAAATTGAAGGGGGATCCCTGGGTAGCTCAGTGGTTTAGCGCCTGCCTTCAGCCCGGGGCGTGATCCCAGGGTCCTGGGATCGAGTCCCGCATCGGGCTCCCTGCATGGAGCCTACTTCTCCCTCTGCCTGTGTCTCTGCCCCTCTCTCTCTCTCTCTCTCTCTCTCTCTCTCTCTCATGAGTAAATAAATAAAATCTTTAAAAAAAAGAAAAGAAATTGAAGATGTCACAAATACATGGAAAGACATTCCATGCTCATGAATTGGAAGAACAAATATTGTTAAAATGTCTATGCTACCCAAAACAATATGAACATTTAATGCACTTCTTATCAAAATACCAGTAGAATTTTTTCACAGAGCTAGAGCAAACAATCCTAAAATTCGTATGGAACCACAAAAGGCCCCAAATAACCAAAGCAACCTTGAAAAGAAAAAGCAGGGGATCCCTGGGTGGCTCAGCGGTTTGGCGCCTGCCTTCCGCCCAGGGTATGATCCCTGGGGTCCTGAGTCCCATGTCGGGCTCCCTGCATGGAGCCTGCTTCTCCCTCTGCCTGTGTCTCTGCCTCTCTCTCTCTGTGTGTCTCTCATTAATGAATGAATAAAATCTTTAAAAAAAAAAAAAAGAAAAAGAAAAAGCAAAGCCGGAGGCATCACAGTTCTGGACTTCAAGTTACATTACAAAGCTGTAGTGAACAAGACAGTACTGGCACTAAACAGACATATAGATCCATGGAACGGAAGAGAAAACTCAGAAATGAACCCTCAAGTATATGGTCAATTACCCTTTGACAAAGTGGGAAAGAATATCTAATGGGAAAAAGATGGTCTCTTCAGCAGATAGTGTTGGGAAAGCAGACAGTGACATGTAGAAGAATGAAACGGGGCCACTTTTCTACACCATACACAAAAACCAATTCAAAATGGATGAAAGACCTAAATGTGAGACCTGAAGTCATCAAAATCCTAGAGAACACAGGCAATAACCTCTTTGACATTGGTTGTGGCAACTTCTTTCTAGATACATCTTTGGAAGTAAGGGAAACAAAAGCAAAAATAAACTACTGGGACTTCGTCAAAAGAAAAAGTTTCTGCACAGTGAAAGAAGCAATCAACAAAACTAAAAAGCAATTTATGGAATGAATGGGAGAAGATATTTGCAAATGACATATCTGATAAAGGATTAGTATCCAAAATCTATAAAGAACTTATAAAACTCAATACCCCAAATTGAGCAAAAAAAATAATATTATTATTATATCCAGTAAAAAATAATTATTATTATTATTAATAATAATCCAGTTAAAAAATTAACATAAGAGATGAAAAGACTTTTTTTGGGGTGGCTAAGTCTATTAAGCATCTGCTTTCAGTTCAGGTCACTATCGCAGGATTCTGGAATGGGCTCCCTGGTCTGAAAGGAGCCAGCTTGCTTCTCCCTCTCCCTTGCCTGCCACTCCTGTTGGTGTGTTCTCTCTCTCTCTCTCTCTCTCTCTCTCTGTCAAATAAATAAATAAAATCTAAAAAAAAAAAAAAGACGTCATACTGATGGCCAACAGACACATGAATAGATGCTCAACATCACTGATCATCAGAAACGTACAAATCAAAACTATAATGAAATATCACCTCACACTTGTCAGAATGACTACACCTTTCCTCCAATAATTAATCTAGAGCATGTCACAATGCTCTAGTTGACTTCTGGTCTGGTACCCAGTTAGTAGTCTTGGGACAAGTAATGCATTTCAACAAGTCCTAAAAATAGAGCACCAAATTAAATTTCACCATCAGGAACATTTTCTAGCATTTCTACAGTTATCTTTTCCCCTCACAACAGCTCAAAGTCAACAAGGCAAGAGCTAGTTTACTCTATTCCTCCTAAGGACTCAACTTTCAGGTTAACTCAACTCTCACAACCAACTGCAGGTAGACAGACTCAGACACAGGGAAGTTTCTCTTATATGTTGGCTTTTCCTTTTCTGCATTCAATTCTATATTAGGACATCACCTCTTCAACCCTATTATCTACCAAGTTCTAGTCATGCAATGTTTAATTTCAATATGCAGCTTGCTTCACTGTGTCTTATCTCACGTCATTCTAGTTATTTGGGTTATGCATAAACTAACTTCATCTCTCACAGGACAGAATAACCACACAAGTCTTTTCTCTTGAATAGTTTAGATTAGACTTCGTATTTTCATTCTCTTTGTCTGTGGGTAGTGTGCATGATCTCTGAATTTCCCTTGCTGTTCTTTTTATTTATTTATTTATTTTTTAATTTTTATTTATTTATGATAGTCATCACAGAGAGAGAGAAAGAGTGAGAGGCAGAGACACAGGCAGAGGGAGAAGCAGGCTCCGTGCACCGTGAGCCCGACGTGGGACTCTATCCCGGGTCTCCAGGATCGCGCCCTGGGCCAAAGGCAGGCGCTAAACCGCTGCGCCACCCAGGGATCCCTTTCCTTGCTGTTCTATGAAAAGTTTCTTTTTCCCCCCAATCTATCTAGTTTACTCCTAATTCCCTATGTTTGCATTTCTTATGTGTAATATAGATGTATAATTATATATATATATAATATATGTATGTCTTACTATGTAAAATAATATATATAGCTTTTGTACAAAAACATATGTAACTATGCATATCTACATTTCATAGAATCAACTGCACATGGGTATGTGACACCAGTAATTTATACAGCCTTTAAAATGTTCCTATACATTGCCATGTTTTATCATAAATCTTCAATTACTCTGAGAATAAACTGACAACTGTTGCCATTCTTTAGCCATAGTAAGCAATCTTCACTTCTCTTTGATTTTTTTTACTTCAACTGACTAGAAGTAAGATACAAAATTTTATTCTTTATCCTATTTGACTTTTATGACCTACCATTCTTTCATTTTCTTTAGCTGTTTCTATACATCAACTATATTTTAGAAGAAACTTCAACTAAGTGACAAGAACAGTGTTCTTGATATTACAGTTAGCAAACTGTCCATAACATTGGTGAACTTTTGAGCTGTTATAAAATCGGTGCTACCTCTTCTTATTCTATAAAATCACAGAATTACCTTTGAAGGTACAAAGAGGCATAGTTTCATTTTATAGATTTTGCAACCATAAAGTATCTTTTAAAATATTCCTTTCCTTTCATTTCATTCTCTATTGAAAAATTGTGAATAAAAGTCATCCATTATAGAACAGAAAATAATAGCATTTTCCTTTTTCCTTAGAATCCAATAATAATTCTCTTACTCACTTGTCAGTCAGTTGCCATAAATGTTTAATAAAGCTATTATCTTTAGTTAAACTTTTTAGTTCAATCCATTCTTCATTTTGTTACTAATTTTCTCATGTTTTCATTTGTCTTGTCATGTCTAGAAGTCTCTTCACTATTTCATCAACTTAAGCTCCTCTTTATGCTTTTCTTGGATCTTCACAATTTGACTTCTCTGCTTTTTAATCCCATTATACCATAACAAAACTAGTCAGTTTATTGACTGTCCCCAACCTTCTATGCTAGCTCCCATATCTCTGGCTAATGTTTATGGTATTCTCTCAACCGTTATGCACTCAATTCCTTAAAAGCATTGCTTTGTAATATTATTGTCTTTATTTGGTCCATGGTACCATTATCAATTGGATGTTTTTATTTACACCATTATATTTACTAACCTGTAAAACAGCACAATAACAATACCTACTTCATTAGTTTTGATGGGGGTGAGTGAAATAGTAATATCTGCAAAGGAAATGACAGAAAAGGTATCTGGTATATCATAAATAATCAGTTTGGTTATTGTACTTTATCTCAAAGTCAAAGTCAGTTTTTCTCTTCCAAGAAAATTTTATGTTACTTATGTTATTGTTTGGTTGATCTTTGTTGTTGTTGTTCAAGTAGGCTGTAGATACAGATTTTAAGAAATAAGGAATCTAAGTTGTGTTGGAAAGAATTCAAAACACCAGATTCAGAAATACTGTTTTTATTATAGCCTTAGCTTGAACATTCTTAAAACACCAACTACTTTCTTAGATGGGCCATTTCAGTTTCAAAAAATTCTATTGGTTTGAAATATTTTTTTTTTCTTATTTCAAGACAAGCTTCTTTTCCTGCAATATTTATCAATTGGTCCACCTGATGCTTATTGGGATTACAAGAGAAAAGAGGCAGTAAAACATGGTTTGTAGGTCCTTTCTGCATTTTTATATTATCTGAGATAAATATCCCAGGTGACAAAAACTTTGTTTAATTTTCTGTAAGTGATAATGAATAGTCTTGCCAATTTATCTTCATAGAAATCATGGAAAGAAAGCTAAACCTACATCATGGTTTAAGCAAATATCTATAGTCAAATTTCATCCTTTTACATTATGCAAGAAAATATTTCCTAGGCCTCTTACTTCCAAAAGGACCATGTGACTAGTTCTTGCTATCGGAACATAGCCTAGATTATTGAGAATCTGTGTGTATATCCTATACATTATGTGCAGCAGGCCAATTAGAGTGGCAGCTTCTAAAGCACTGGAGTCATCACTAAGAACTAACAGCCACCATGAAATATTTTTAAATTTTGAGCTACATATAATGATAATAAACACTTATCAGACATAGCATAAACTACTAGCTCCAGGTATTTTACATTTTTAATATTAGATCATGCTACAACTTTTTATGAGGTAATATCTTTGAGAAGTTTATCTTTTAGTTGCTATAATAAAAAAATATCAATATCAGGTTTCAGCTACAACATATAAAGAGACTGGAAGTATTCACTTTTACACTTACAAAAAGGAAAAAGCTGAACAGACTAAAAGTCAAGGTCTTAGTTTTCTTAGACCCATCAGAAAACTTATGTTGAGGACAGATATCCAGACAGTTGAATCTGGAGAGTAAATCATGAGATCTATTTATCGGTAGCAGAAGTTGCTATAGCCATAACTTGTTAGGACCACTTAATGACACTTTAATGAACTGATGGAGACTGAATATGGACTAGCATGTGTAAGAAACTGCTAGAAGTTGAGTCTTTGGGATGCCTTCACAATTTGATCAGTTTATATACAGAAACCCTACCAAACCCCACCATGTTCTTAAAATGAAGATGTGAGAACTATCCCCTCATGGCTTTAGGAGCATAAAAGGAAGAGTAGTTATTATTGAATATGCCCATAATGTGCTCCATAACAAAGGCCTACTCACTGGGGGGGGGGGGGGGGATGCTTTCCACAGCCTTATTCCAGATGGGGGAGGAAAAGTCATTCCTCTCATTCCATCCCCATGTATACTTCCTATCTGAACTAATGGGGCAGGGAGATGAGAGCTATACAACAAGAGAAACACTGGTGAGTATCACAGATCAGAGACACAGGCCCACTAAAAGAGTGAAGTTAGTCATAAGATTACAGAAATTTTCACCTACCTCACACTTTACTATGACACAAATACAGTTTAAGTGTAACAACAGCAAATTACTGTTGAAGGGGCTGTGAGATGCAGAGTCTCTCAGAGGAGAAGCATTAATGTAGCCCAGAATCAAGAAGATGGAAGAAAAACAATAATACCAGAGTTATTTTAAGCCTATGGCACCTAAAATATTAAAGCTCATGGCACCTAAAATATCAAACATATTCCAACTGCTAGTCAGATAAATATGAATACACATACTGAAGGCTACTCAGCTCATTCCCCACTACCTGCTACAAATATCCATCATACAACAAAAATGATAAGGCATCCCAAATGGTAAAATAAAACACAGTCTGAAGAGACAAAGCAAGTATTAGAATCAGACACAGCTATAATACATATATTGGATTTCAGAAAAGGTAATAAACTAAGTAAAAAATAATTATGATAAATGTATTAGAGGCTGTATTCAACATGCAAGAACAAATGGTCAATGGAAGCAGAGAAATGAAAACTTTAAGAAATTAAAAAGTCTTGTAACAGAAATGAAGAAAGCCTTTCATGTTTCATAGACTCATCAGTAGATTGGACATGACCAAGAAAAGAAGCTGTGAACTGGATGACAGGCCAATGGAAACTTCCACCACTGAATAGAAAGGAAGGAAAGAAGGAAGGAAGGAAGGAAGGAAGGAAGGAAGCAAGGAAGCAAGGAAGCAAGGAAGGAAGGTTGGTTAACAGAAAATCCAAGAATTGTGGAGAAATACCAAAGTTGAAACATTTCTGTAATTGGAATACTAAATGGAAAATAAAGATAGAGTGGAGCAGGAAAATTATTTAAAGTAAAAATAGTTCAGAACTTTCCAAATTATATAAAGACAACACAACCCAATTCCTGGAAGCTCAGAGAGAAGCAAACAGAAGAATTATAGAAACGAACAAAAAACAAACACAAACATTATTCTGCTAAGCATATTATAATCAAATTGCAGGAAACCAGTGACAGGGAAAAAAATCTTAAAAGATGCTAGAGATAATGATTACATCAGTCTTATCATAAGAAACTATAAAAGAAAGAATAGAGTGGACCAATACATTTAAATAATGAAATAAAGTTTAAAATATTATGCTCTTAAAGTATAGGAGAAAAAAGTTACTCAGACCAAAACAACAGCAACAAACAAACGAAAACAAAATGAAACAAAACTGAGAACATTCATTTTCAGCAGAACT
The DNA here is from genome assembly GCF_003254725.2 of Canis lupus dingo. Taxonomy (NCBI): domain Eukaryota; kingdom Metazoa; phylum Chordata; class Mammalia; order Carnivora; family Canidae; genus Canis; species Canis lupus. The sequence continues at coordinate 22,605,462 of NC_064245.1, read as the reverse complement.
TCCATGCAAGAAGTGTTTAAAAAATTTTCCAAGGCAAAGGAAAATGTTATATATCAGAGAGTAGGCTATATCTAAAGAAAGAATATCATCAAATACGGTAAAATATTTTTATTTTTCTTATTTTTAATTCACCTAATAGGTAACTTTATTTAAAGTAATAATGATAGCAGTTACTGGGCATATGAGTAAGTAAAATTAATGATAACAATGTCATGAAGAATAGATGTGTTGAGCAGAAACTGTGAACACTCTATTATGGGGTTCTTGAATGACACATGAAGCAGCAGAGTGTTATTTGAAGATAAACTTAAATTAATTAAAAATATGTATTACAAACTCTACAGCCACATAATAAAAAATATTGAAAAGGAGGATATTGATAACTATGAGAGGAAATAAAGTAAAATTATATGTAATGATAAACCAGACATGGCAGAAAATAAGAATAAAGAAACAAAAAACAAATGCATCAGATAGAAATCAATTACAAACATTGGGATATTAACTATATAAATGATCACTTAAAACAGGAATAATCTAAAAATATCAATTGAAAGACAGACTATCAGATTAGATTAAAAATCAAGACTCAGCTATGCATTGTATTAGGAAGTCCACATTCAATATGAAGTCTTAGGTTAAAAGTGAAATGTTCAAAATCTACCATGTTAAGAGTAATCAATGTAAAGCTGGAGAAACTGAGCTGCCTGGGTGGTGCAGTGTTAAGTGTCAGACTTGATTTTGGCTCATGTCATGATCTCATGGGATTGACCCCGTGAAAAGAAATTTTAAAATATTTTGAACTAAATGGAAATGAAATACAACTTATTAAAATTTATGTAATGCATTCTCAGTTGGCAAATTGAATTTAAAGAAAATATTAAATAAATAAATAAATAAATAAATAAATAAATAAATAAATAAAATTTATGTAATGCAGTGAAAACAATTTTTAGAGAAAAATTTATAAGATTAAATATAGTAGGGATGGAGGTATCTGGGTGGCTCAGTGGTCGAGCGTCTCTTTGGCTCAGGTGATAGTCCTGGGGTCCTAGGATCAAGTCCTGCACTGAGCTCCCTGTGGGGAGCCTGCTTCTATCTCTGCCTCTCTCTGTGTCTCTCATGAATAAATAAGTAAAATCTTAAAAATATATATATTAGGGAAAAAAACCTGAAATTAACCAACTAAACTTCCACCTTAGGAAACTAAAAGAAAAGCAAATTAAGTCTAATTCAAGCACTAGAAAAGAAATAATAAAAATTAGAGTATAAATCAATAAAATACAAAACAGGAAAATAATTGAGAAAATCAATAAACCAAAAGCTATTTCTTTGAAGAGATAAATAATATTAAACCTGTTTTAATGTTAGCCAAAATATGTGGAGATTGAACAACACACTTCTAAATAATAGATGCATGAAAGAAAAAATCATATATATATATATATATATATATATATCTGTATATATATTTGAACTGAATGAAAAAGAAAACATAATTTACAAAAATTGGAGGGTGGCAGTGAAAGCAGTTCTTAGGAGGAAATTTATAGCATTGAATGCATATTAGAAAGTAAAAGAGATTTCAAATCAAAAATCAAGGCTTCCACCTTGGCCGACTACCAAAAGAAGAGCAAATTTAATCCAAAGTAAGCAGAAGAAAAGACATAATAAGCATCAGGATGGAAAGCAATGAAATTGAAAACAGGAAACAAATAGAAAAAAAATCAATGAAACCAAAAACTGATTTTTGAAAAGATGAGTAAAATAAAAAATTTTTAGCTAGGCTAGGAAAGAAAGAGGATAGAGATTATTGGTATTAGGAATTAAAAGAGGCTGTATTGCTACAGCTCTCATAAACATTAAAAAAATGTTTGAAAGTATTTGTCCACAAATTTGATAAGCTAAATAAAATGGATCAACCCTTGAAAGATACAATTTGCCAAAACTCATACAAGAAGTAGGCAATATGAATAAGACTTTATCTACTGAAGAGATTTAATCAATAATTGATAGTCTTCCAAAACGGACAGCACTAGGCCCATATGGGTTCACTGGTAAATTCTATTCAAGTATTAAAGGAAGAAATTATACCAATTCTCTACAAAAATGTAGAGTCACTCTAGAAGACAGTTTGCCAGTTTGTTATAAAACTAAACATATCCTTACCATAAGATCCAGCAATTAGTCTTCTTGATATTTACAAAAGAAATTACAAACATAAGCCCATACAAAAATCTGCATATGGATGTTTAAAGAAGCTTTATCCATAATTGCCAGAACTTAGAAGTAAACAAATATGTCTTTCAGTAGATGAAGGGATAAACTATTTCCTTTGTTGGAAAATATATTTTTCATAACATTATTCATGTTATGTAACGGATGTATTAGTATTATTTTTAAATGAATATTGCTAAAATTCTGTGTTTTGAGTTCTAATATAGTAAATATCAGCAGATACAACTTACACAAATGAAATACCTTTGGGATTCTGAGTAATTTTTAAGAGTGTAAAGAGCTCCTGGGACTCAAGTTTGAAGACCCTGCTCTAGACAGTGGCAGGACCACTAGTAAAAAGTGCTATCGTCCCTGGATAACAGCATGCAGAAGAGATGCACTTACTGCTATGAAAAATCACTTGATCCAGTTTTGCCTTTATTTTTTTAAATTCCAACATCGTTAACATACAGTGTTACGTTCATTTTACATATACAATATGGTAACTCAACAATACTCAATGCATTATTCAGTGCTCATCATGATAAGGGTACTCTAAAATCTCTTCACCTACTTCACCCCACCTACCTCCCTTCTGGTAACTATGAATTCGGTCTCTATAGTTACAAGTCTGTTTTTTGGTTTGTCTCTTTTGTCTTTTATTTGTTTGTTTTATTTCTTAAATTCCGCATGTGACTGAAATCATATGGTATTTGTTTTATTACACTTAGCATCGTGCTATCTAGATTCAGCCATGTTGTTGCAAATGACAAGATGTCATTCTTTTTTATGGTTGAGTGATAGTCCATTAAATAAATAAATAAATAAATAAATAAATATATATATATATATATATATATATATACACACACACACACACACACACACAGGCATACACATCTCCTTTATCCATTTGTCTATGGATGGACACTTAGGCTGCTTTCATAATTTAGCTATTGTAAGTAATGCTGCAATAAATATATGGGTGCACATGTCTTCTTGAATTAGTCTTTTCATATTCTTTGGATAAGTTTTGCCTTTAAATGGCTCTACAAACATAGCAGAGAAGTAATGTAATGGATATTAAGTACAAAAATGTTTTAGATTTTTTTCCCTCTATTTTAGCCTTTATTATATATAACTAAATTCAGCATCTATGCTAGAATTGAATGTGGAAGATCTTTACACTGTGTCATGTAAAAATACTTGCATTCTAAAAGCATATCAATTCAATTATTTTTTAATCCGTTTGTAATAAATGAATCATTTTCTGGGAAAACAGCCATTAGTTTATATTTAAGTCCTACTATTTTGACAAATACCCAAAAGTACAATATTTAGGAGTACTTTTTTGATACAGATTTTTTAAAATTTAATGTCAGAGCTGCTATTTTGTATGTGCATCACGTGAATGGAACATAACAAAATCATTCTGAAATCACTTGTATGTCATGAATTTTGTCTGTGATTGAAGAATAAGAAGAAAAAGGCCTCCCTGTTTATCCTTAGGGACAAATTTTGCATCGTAATTTTTGCTTTATAAATACATAAATAAATGTTATTGCAAAACATCAGTATTTTAAACCGTGCATAGTTATCATCTTGATTTTACATATTTGAATATGAAACCTCCAGAGAATATATTTTATTTTGAAATTTCCCTAGAGTGCTTACAAAATAAAATTGATGTCATGCCACATGTAAACTTGAATGACTTCTAAAAGTAAATCAGACATTATGCAGCCACATTCTATTAAATCCCACTCCACACAAACAAAATCTTTATGAGCATCTTTTTCTGAGTCTTATACTATGCTAATCTGTAGCAGCAGGAAGGTAATTAACATGTGCTGTTAAGGTACTTGTAGACTAATGGGTCTAATAGAAGCTATATAAGGAATTACATTCAAAATCAGTTGTTTCTTGATAAAGTAAGCTTCCCTTCTCCAACTTTGGCCTTACCCCTTACTGGGTTTTTGGAAGTATGAACTGGTTTAAAAAGCAAAGAAATGGACAAAGATTATGCCTCAGAATACTATCATTAAAGTGGGTCATAGCTTCTTAATTTGAACCTGTAAAAATGCCCTTTATTTAAAGTGTTAGGGTAAACATAGAACTATAAAAATTACTCAAGTAAGATAGAGAAACAAGCGCCTAGCTGTTACCTGCAAATGAGAAACAGAGTTGTTGAAATGTCTTGATATTGGGGTTCTCAGTAACTGAACTCCTATCTATGACAGGTAAATTCTAGTCCTACTACTGTGAAAGTCAAGCATTCAAATGCTACAGTCTTTTTTTTTTTAAGATTTTTTTTTATTTTTTATTTATTCATGAGGGACACAGAGCGAGAGAGAGAGAGAGGCAGAGACACAGGCAGAGGGAGAAGCAGGCCCCATGCAGGGAGCCCGATGTGGGACTCGATCCCGGGTCTCCAGGATCACACCCTGGGCTGCAGGCGGCACTAAACCGCTGCGCCACCAGGGCTGCCCAAATGCTACAGTCTTTTTGACCCTTGTCTTCAGCTAACTCAAGGAAACCTGGACTTTGACTCAGTCAATCAGTCATACATCTTTGGGGCTCTCATTCTGTGTTAACTGATGCAGTGAAGTAGGAAGAGGGGCATCGCAAGGTCAAGTGGGTTCCCAGCAACCTCTAATTTTCAGGGATCAGAGTAGCTATCAATGTCCCAGCCCAAAGCCCAATTTAGTGGCAGTACAGGTGCTGGCATTCAGTGTTCATGAACCATGGTAGCAGGGCGGTCATGTTGTGATCATGGCTTTAAATCCATCTGCCTAAATTCCCTATCTTTCTGTTCATTTTCTGACTTTGTCTCCATCTTCCTTCCAATTCTGTAAGATAGGCAATATGTATTCATTAATTTCTTTCTGTACAAATGAGTCCAAATAGTTTTTTGTATTTGAAACTGGGAAACTAAGTTTCTGTAAATAAATAGATTGCATCAGGATTTTGAAATTGCTTTTTTAGATATCTATTTGTTTTATTAATCTAGTCTAGAAACTTGTATCTGTTGTGTATTAATGATGGATCATGTTTTCTTATGCTGTGATTAATATATATGTATATATATATACACACAAATATACATACATACACACATACATGTATATACACATAATCTCCACAATAGATTATATAAGTGCTGTGAACAAGTACATATTTCCTCACTCCTGTTTTTATATTTCTAATGGTGCTAAATTTAAAAAAAAATCATATGACGATTACTGAGCATCTGCTTTGAGTAAGGTATTACACTGTTAGTTTCAGATATATACAGTTCCATAAGGTACATGTCCTGACTTCAAGGGGTTTTAATGCACTGGTGAGATAATTGTACAATAGGATAATACAACACTAGGTTTGTCAGAAGGCAGATTACTATTGCAAATACTGTTTCTACTTATTCTAAGGGTAGTTTAGAAAAACAATAGACTCTTTTATGAACATATCATCAAGTTATAATCACTAGGGATTATATAAAACACACACACAGTATAGATAGCATTAAAAGTTAGAGAAGTACTGGTTGGCAAAATTACAAATTCCTTGTGCTTTTTCTCCTTACCTCTGAATATAAAACTTTGACATTTATTTGAGATAAAGTTGCACGCAATTAATTATATTCTGCATGCCTCTACCCTTGCACAAAATTCTTACCCAACTACAGTTTTGTCATAGGCAACTACTATAATACTAATATATCTGCCAGGGAAAATTTCAAGGTAAAAAACCAATGAGACTTTTACCACATGACTTTGCATAGATACATCTCTCCTTTAACACATTGTCTTATCTGAGGTAAATATACACAAAATAAAATAAAACAAAATAAAATCATACATTAGCAGTGCCTGGATGGCATAGTGCACTAAGTGTTAGACTCTTGGTTTTGGCTTCGGTCATGGTTGTGAGATCAAGCTTGGTGTTGGGCTCTCTGCTCAATGTAGAGTTTGTCTGAGATTCTCTGCCTCTGTCCCCCAACACTCACATACGCTTTCTCCTTCTTAAATAAATAAATAAATAAATAAAATCTTTAAAACATTTTTTAAAAAATAAAATCATTATGCATGGCTGATTAGGAATCATATTTAAAAATTTTAATGTTAATACTTAAAATCTACAGTAGTATACGTACATTTTTATGTATAATCTTAATTCTGTAAATGAGTTATAAATTAGGTCTTGAACTCTTAGGAGTAAGTTGTCACTACTGTTTTATCTGAATAAATGATTGATACTATAGATAGATTACTATAGACAACTGTTCTAATAGATTACTGTAATAATAAATTACTGTAATAAGCTCAAGTGTTTTAAAAGAACATTTAACTTACATGTTAAAGCAACAATTTGAATTTTCTTAAGTTTTTATTAACTTTTTTTGGTAAAAATAAGTATCAGATTTGTATTTTACTAGAATATTTATGCACATTTATTTCAAGGTAACTAATATGATCATTTACTGCTCGATAATGTACTTCTTAATAATTAGGATTATATGAATGATTTGGCCATTGTTTAAAGAATAAATTATAATAATAAAATTTTCATAGTTATTTAAATAGAGAATAAGTGTAAAGCACTGAAAATAGCTAAAGAAATGTTTTGCAGATACGAAAAAATATGCTGTACACATTAATGGAATTTTTTATTTAGATAAAATATTTTGTTTTTTTCCTTCTATTTCACATATATTTCTAGAGTTATGTTAATTTTTTCATAATTTATTTTAGAAAGTAATGAAGGTTTGCTTATTAGAAGTCAGTTTTACTAAATTAATATAATTGAGACATATTATCAAGTATATAAAAATGCAGAACTGAGTTCATGGACAATTATACCAAACAAAAGTTCAATCCACATGGTTAAAATTATACTTCTTTGTAACAAACTGCTGGGAACACACCAGAGAGTATAATAACTCAATAGGCTTAAAAGTAATGGACAACAGGGGTGCCTAGATGGCTTAGTTGGTTAAGCATCTGACTTTACTTGGACTCAGGTCATGGTCTTAGAGTTCTGAAACAGAGCCTTGTGTCAGATGCTGTGCTGATCGTGGAGCTCACTTAAGATTCTTTTTCTCCCCATCTCTCTCTGTTCCTCCCCAACTGTGTTCTCTCTCTCTCTCTAAAATAAAAAAAAAAAAAGGAATGGACAACATTTATGTTAACCCATCCACTATAGTCAAGGTGTTCTATTGGACAGAATGTAGAACACAATGAATCATCTTAACGGATGGGTGATAAATATTCTAAATTTTGCCATTAATCTATTCTAGTACAAAGTTAACTATTCTAACAGGTTAAATCCTTCAATTCTTATTCCAGAATGTTAACAAAAAGATTCTGGGCTTCCAGAAGTTTGGCTAGGCAATCTCCAAAAGTACCATGCTTACATAAAAATACATACTAATTAATGATTTAGGTTCGAGTAGAGTGGTTTTAAAAAGGCTAATATCAGTTAGATTTATTAGTATCAGAAAGGGAGACAGAACATAAAGACTGCTAACTCTGGGAAACGAACTAGGGGTGGTAGAAGGGGAGGAGGGCGGGGGGTGGGAGTGAATGGGTGACGGGCACTGGGTGTTATTCTGTATGTTAGTAAATTGAACACCAATAAAAAATAAATTAAACTACTTAATTTACCTACTAGACTGAACCAGATATGCCAACTAATTTCAATCTGCTACAAAGCCTGACTGAATGAAAATGTCCATAAAACATCAAGAAGAGAATTATTTTATATCAGGCAGTTTAACTTGAAAATATCTTTGGAAAGGAGAGAAAGTCCCTAACAATAAAGAAGTTTTTTTAAATTTCATAATCTGTGATTGCTTTCTTTTTTATGTATTTTCTTACTAGAAGTTTTTTAGATAACAGATTTTTAATAACTTTGCTTTTGCATTTTACCTTGTTTTTATAACCACTCTTTTTCACCTTGGAAAGTATTTGTCAGATTTAAAAAGCATTGACTTGAACTCTACAGAAGAGGTATTTTTTTACAACATTTCTTGAACAGATTTTTTTTAACAGACATAAAAAATATCTACCAGACATTGTGTGTGCTCTATTCATAGTTGATTTCCAGATTGTGTAGGCAATTAAACAGTAATGGAAGACAGCAAAAAAAGTCAATGGATGTGAGGGTTGGGTAATATTTTCATTGAACTTTTGAAAATCTTAAGGTTGTTTAGGCAAATTATCACTGACAATCATTCTTTGACAAAATATTTTTTCTGAAAAGTTTTTTTTTAAGTGGGAACTCATTTTATGTGTTATAATTTCATGGACTGATGCTTAAGTAAAAAAATTAGTGAGTTTTTTTTCTTTAAAGATAAGTGTATCTCACAAGATTGTGATTATATTATCTTAGTATAGGTATTTCATTTATGCTATTCTGTGGCTTTCTTTTCTAGCCAAGCCATATATAAGAGAAAATGGTATGATGTATGTTATGTTATGAACCATCTCTCTCATTGCAAGAATAAATAGAGTCGTGGTATGTTCATAGGTAAAGGTAACATGGGTAAACATCTGACTAAAAAAAGGAAGACCCAATAAATAGTAGCTATGAGAGAGTTAGATGAACAATTCAGAGAGCTTAATTCAGATGTTGAGTATAGAACAAGTCAATAGACTCACTGTTCCAGGGCCCTTACTGATATCTTACATTCATATCTTATTCAAGTTTGGAACCTAGGATGTGACTAAATCTAATTAGATATAAATCTAATTAGATATATTTCCTTTGCAAATAAATTGTAACTTTTTTTCACAAATATATGTATATGTAATATATAAAAATAAGTATAAATCTCTGTAATTAAATATGTGTAAATATATATATATATATATATAAAACTATGTTATAATCATTGATTTATATCAACTCCATTTCAGTACAATGGAATTGTCTCATATAAATATTTAACATGTCTGTTTGAAGCAATATGGCTGAGAGAGAAAGATTAAGATAAAGGTAGAAGTGGAAGTAAACATAGAGATTGGAGGGGACAGAGAAGAGAGGTAGAGAAAGAAAAAAAAAGTGAGATACAATTTTTGGTCCCAACAAAAACTTGGTCTCTCTTATTTCAGTAGGGGAAGCTATAATAAAATGCATATTTTTGCAGATCTGAGGTCCCAGGTTTTAGAAATTAAAGGACTGTTTGTGGGATTATCGAGAGTTGTTTTGACTACATGGTGATTTTTCTTCTGGCAGTATGACTTTAGAATATAAACCATGAATAAGAAGAAAATCCACTGTTAACAATGTATAAAAAGGAGACAGTCAAAAGCGATTTGTGTGGGTTTTTTTTTTTTTAAGAGGCAAGTGAGAAAATGTCATACACCTAATCTCCTATCATATTGCTCATGGTAGATAAGAGTGTATCTAAATTAAAGAAAAAATTCAGAAATCCAGTAGAGATTTTTCTTGCTTATATTTGAATTTAGAGTCCATTCCTTCACCAATGTCCATTTTTCTTAATTGACAAGTGTTTTTCTCAAGGATCAGATTGTTCCTTCTTAAGTTCAAAGGCTCTAAAGTTCAGAAAGGCTTTACCAAAAGTATCATGAGATTCAACTCTAAATGTGATTAGAAATGATCCTTAAATGTCGACTTGACTGAATATAATCAGCTTATACCACTGAAAAATGTGTGTTCTCTTCTGTCATCTTTCTCCTATTTGACAAGGTCAATAATACCAAAGCTGCAGAGTCAAGATAGCTCTTTTTTTTTCCCCTTCTCTGAACTACATACCAGGCCAGGAGGGGGAAAAAGGCAATTATTAGATTGGTTTGAAAAAAAAAGTAAATAAGTCCCATTTTAGAATTACATTTAAGAACTTTTCAAAAACTCAAAACTTTAACCAGAATATGTAATAAACAAAAATAACATCAAATAAGGAACAATATTCATCTGTATAAACAAATAGATTGAGGCATCTTATATAGGCCATGATAGATAGCTTTGTACTGTTTGTAATAATTTTATATATTTCAAACTTTTAACTCTTCAGTTACTGTATTTCTTAATGTCTTTGCTTTTTCATCATGTGTGCCAGTTCTGGCCTATGTTTTGCAGGATTCTCCTACAATTACAGCAAATATAGTTACCAGGAGAGGGTCACAATACCATGTTAAAAAATAGACTGCCTGTATAAAATATGGCCAAATTTAATGGAAACAAATGATCTATTTTACTTTTCTACTGTTTACTTATTAAAGTTTTGATGAATGGCTATGACCACAAAATATCAACCTAGTTTTTTGTAAATCATGTGATTATTTACATATGGACATCAATCTCAAGTTTATCCACTGTAATTCAAATATAGGCTTACATACTTCTAATTCAGAAGAAAACAATTGGGAACTCTTAATTATTTTTTCATTTCTGCATTACACTAGAGACCATGTACATCAAATATAATGATGTAGATCAGGAATCAGCAGAGAGAGGAGTGTTTTAGGGCAGCAGGCTGCTGACTGAGTGCCAATCCAATATGGAAAATAAATTGCATGCTGGGGTGCTAAGTGGCTCAGTCAGCTAAGCACCTGCCTTCAGCTCAGGTTATGATTTCAGGGTGCTGGGATCAAGTCCAGCATTGGTCTCAGCAGGGAGCCTGCTTCTCCCTCTCCTCCCCACTCTTGCTCTCTGTTACTATCTCTCTCTCTCTCTCTTTCTCAAATAAATAAATAAATAAAAATCTTTTTCAAAGATAAATAAATTCTTAGAAAATAAATTTCATGCTAAGTTTCAAAAGTGTTGAGGGAGAAAGAGGAATGGAAAGATGAAACTAGAATCTCTTTTAGAGTAAAGACAGGCAAATAGAAAGGGATGCTATCTTCATAGTGACAATATCAGCCAGCATGATATGTATATTGATATTTGACCAAAACTATCACTGAATCATTTCCAGTGGTTCAGCGATTGCTGATGTTCTACTGTGCTAAATAGTAAATGCATAAAAGGGTATAAGAATGGTAATCAATTAGGTTCAACTTAAAATAAATAATTTAAAAGGAGATATATAAATGTTTGAGCAAATGAAAAGCTGAAATTCTAAAACCTAGAGAAATCAACTCTGCATGAATCCTATTTTTCTTGGGTACTACACTCATTCTCTTAACTCTGAACCTTTGAACATATTTCTGCATGTTTCTTCGACCCCTTTGATAATTCACCCTTTAGAAACCACCTTCATTATCACTTTGTCAGGCCATACTTCAAAGTTCCTTATACTAGGTAAGGTCTCATTGCTATATCAAGTCTCCACTAGAACTTCTACTCCTATCTTAAAATGGCTCTAATAAACTTCTTATTAGATCTCTTCTATTAAACTTTCCAATGTCTACTTATTAATGTCTTTAAAGTCTTAGGAGCTTAGAGAGGGAAGACGCCAAGGGAGCAGGGGAACCTCATTTCATCTGGTCCCTTGAATTCAGCTAGATATCTATCGAATCATTCTGAACACTCGTGAATTCAACCCGAGATCTAAGAAAATAATTGCTGCAATTCTACAAACAGAAAAGTGACCACTTTTTGCAAGTGGCATAAAAAGCTTTCAGGGAACAAAAGTCACATAGAGCAACCTAGAAACAACTTATGCTTAAGCCCAGCTCTCCGGCAAGGGGTGGTGCAACTCTGTCCAGACAAAGACATCTAAGAATCAGTGCAATAGGCCCCTCATCCAAAAGACCAGCAGGAACATCAGGCAATTATCCAGTTGATGGATCACACAGAACTGAAAATCTCCTGAACTAGAGTAAAACAGTATATAGAATTGGAGGGGTTTTTCGCTTTAGTCTTTTGTTTTTGTTTTGTTTTAATTGAAGTTTGATTTGCCAACCTATAGTATAACACCCAGTGCTCGCTCATCACATCAAGTGCATGACTCAGTACCCGTCACCCAGTCACACCAAACCCCCACTCACATCCCCTTCCACAACCCTTTGTTTGTTGCCCAGAGTTAGGAGTCTCTCATGATTTGTCTCCCTCTCTAATTTTCATCGTTTCTGATGGCTTAGTAATATTCCATTGTATACATAGACCACACCTTCTTTATCCATTCATCTATTGAAGGACATTGTGGCTCCTTCCACAGTTTGGCTATGGAGGACATTGCTGCTATGAACATTGGGGTGCAGGTGTTCCAATGTTTCACTGCATCTTTATCTTTGGGGTAAATACCCAGCAGTGAAATTGCTGAGTCCTAGGGTAGCTCTATTTTTAACTATTTGAGGAACCTCCACACAGTTTTTCAGAGTGGCTGTACCAGTTCACATTCCCACCAACAGTGCAGGAGGGTTCCCCTTTCTCCACATCCTCTCCAACATTTGTTGTTTCCTGCCTTGTTAATTTTCCCCATTCTCACTGGTGTGAGGTGGTATCTCATTGTGGTTTTTATTTGTATTTCCCTGATGGCAAGTGATGCAGAGCATTTTCTCATGTGCTTGTTGGCCATGTCTATGTCTTCCTCTGGGAGATTTCTCTTCATGTCTTTTGCCCATTTCATGATTGGATTGTTTGTTTCTTTGCTGTTGAGTTTAATAAGTTCTTTATAGATCTTGGAAACTAGCCCTTTATCTGATATGTCATTTGCAAATATCTTCTCCCATTCTGTAGGTTGTCTTTTAGTTTTGTTGACTGTATCCTTTGCTGTGCAAAAGCTTCTTATCTTGATGAAGTCCCAATAGTTCATTTTTGCTTTTGTTTCTTTTGCCTTCGTGGATGAATCTTGCAAGAAGTTACTGTGGCCAAGTTCAAAAAGGGTGTTGTCTGTGTTCTCCTCTAGGATTTTGATGGAATCTCGTCTCACATTTAGATCTTTCATCCATTTTGAGTTTATCTTTGTGTATGGTGAAAGAGAGTGGTCTAGTTTCATTCTTCTGCATGTGGATGTCCAATTTTCCCAGCACCATTTATTGAAGAGACTGTCTTTCTTCCAATGGATAGTCTTTCCTCCTTTATCGAATATTAGTTGACCATAAAGTTGAGGGTCCACTTCTGGGTTCTCTCTTCTGTTCCATTGATCTATATGTCTGTTTTTGTGCCAGTACCACACTGTCTTGATGACCACATTTGTAGTACAACCTGAAACCTGGCATTGTGATGCCCCCAGCTATGGTTTTCTTTTTTAAAATTCCCCTGGCTATTCGGGGTCTTTTCTGATTCCACACAAATCTTAAAATAATTTGTTCTAACTCTCTGAAGAAAGTCCATGGTATTTTGATAGGGATTGCATTAAACGTGTACATTGCCCTGAGTAACATTGACATTTTCACAATATTAATTCTGCCAATCCATGAGCATGGAATATTTTTCCATCTCTTTGTGTCTTCCTCAATTTCTTTCAGAAGTGTTCTATAGTTTTTAGGGTATAGATCCTTTACCTCTTTGGTGAGGTTTCTTCCTCGGTATCTTATGCTTTTGGGTGCAACTGTCAATGGGATTGACTCCTTAATTTCTCTTTCTTCAGTCTCATTGTTAGTGTATAGAAATGCCACTGATTTCTGGGCATTGATTTTGTAACATTCCATGCTACCGAACTGCTGTATGAGTTCTAGCAATCTTGGGGTGGAGACTTTTGGGTTTTCTATGTAGAGTATCATGTCATCGGCGAAGAGGGAGAGTTTGACTTCTTCTTTGCCAATTTGAATGCCTTTAATGTCTTTTTGTTGTCTGATTGCTGAGGCTAGGACTTCCAGTACTATGTTGAATAGCAGTGGTGAGAGTGGACATCCCTGTCTTGTTCCTGATCTTAGGGGAAAGGCTCCCAGTGCTCCCCCATTGAGAATGATATTTGCTGTGGGCTTTTCATAGATGGCTTTTAAGATGTTGAGGAATGTTCCCTCTATCCCTACACTCTGAAGAGTTTTGATCAGGAATGGATGCTGTATTTTGTCAAATGCTTTCTCTGCATCTAATGAGAGGATCATATGGTTCTTGGTTTTTCTCTTGCTGATATGATGAATCACATTGATTGTTTTACGGGTGTTGAACCAGCCTTGTGTTCCGGGGATAAATCCTACTTGGTCAGGGTGAATAATTTTCTTAATGTACTGTTGGATCCTATTGGCCAGTATCTTGTTGAGAATTTTTGCATCCATGTTCATCAGGGATATTGGTCTGTAATTCTCCTTTTTGGTGAGTCTTTGTATGGTTTTGGAATTAAGGTGATGCTGGCCTCATAGAACGAATTTGGAAGTACTCCATCTCTTTCTATCTTTCCAAACAGCTTTAGGAGAATAGGTATGGTTTCTTCTTTAAACGTTGGATAGAATTCCCCTGGGAAGCCATCTGGCCCTGGACTCTTGTGTCTTGGGAGGTTTTTGATGACTGCTTCAATTTCCTCCCTGGTTATTGGCCTGTTCAGGTTTTCTATTTCTTCCTGTTCCAGTTTTGGTAGTTTGTGGCTTTCCAGGAATGCGTCCATTTCTTCTAGATTGCCTAATTTATTGGCTTATACCTGTTCATAATATGTTTTTAAAATCGTTTTAAAACGGTGTTGGTGTTGGTAGTGATCTCTCCTTTCTCATTCATGATTTTATTAATTTGAGTCTTCTCTCTCTTCTTTTTAATAAGGCTGGCTAATGGTTTATCTATCTTATTAATTCTTTCAAAGAACCAACTCCTGGTTCTGTTGATCTGTTCCACAGTTCTTCTGGTCTCGATTTCGTTGAGTTCTGCTCGAATCTTTATTAACTCTCGTCTTCTCCTGGGTGTAGGATCTATTTGCTGTTTTTTCTCTAGCTCCTTTATGTGTAAGGTTAGCTTTTGTATTTGAGTTCTTTCCAGTTTTTGAATGGATGCTTGTACTGCGATGTATTTCCCCCTTAGGACTGCTTTTGCTGCATCCCAAAGATTTTGAACGGTTGTATCTTCATTCTCATTAGTTTCCATGAATCTTTTTAATTCTTCCTTAATTTCCTGGTTGACTCTTTCATCTTTTAGCAGGATGGTCCTTAACCTCCACGTGTTTGAGGTCCTTCCAAACTTCTTGTTGTGATTTAGTTCTCTTTTCAAGGCATTATGGTCTGAGAATATGCAGGGGACGATCCCAATCTTTTGGTATCGGTTCACACCCGATTTGTGACCCAGTATGTGGTCTATTCTGGAGAAAGTTCCATGTGCGCTTGAGAAGAATGTGTATTCAGTTGAGTTTGGATGTAAAGTTCTGTAGATATCTGTGAAATCCATCTGGTCCAGTGTATCATTTAAAGCTCTCGTTTCTTTGGAGATGTTTGCTTAGAAGACCTGTCAAGTATAGAAAGAGTTAGATTGAAGTCGCCAAGTAT
Source organism: Canis lupus dingo (assembly GCF_003254725.2). Lineage (NCBI taxonomy): Eukaryota > Metazoa > Chordata > Mammalia > Carnivora > Canidae > Canis > Canis lupus. The sequence goes on along the minus strand of NC_064245.1, from coordinate 22,589,929 downwards.
AAGTGTATTATTATCTAAGTATTTATTCACTTTGGTTAATAATTGATTTATATATTTGGCAGCTCCCACATTCGGGGCATATATATTGAGGATTGTTAAGTCCTCTTGTTGGATAGATCCTTTAAGTATGATATAGTGTCCCTCTTCACCTCTCACTACAGTCTTCAGGGTAAATTTTAGTTTATCTGATATAAGGATGGCTACCCCTGCTTTCTTTTGAGGACCATTCGAATGGTAAATGGTTCTCCAACCTTTTATTTTCAGGCTGTAGGTGTCCTTCTGTCTAAAAAGAGTCTCTTGTAGACAGCAAATAGATGGGTCCTGCTTTTTTATCCAGTCTGAAACCCTGCGCCTTTTGATGGGGTCATTAAGCCAGTTCACGTTCAGAGTTACTATTGAGAGATATGAGTTTAGTGTCATCATGATATCTATTCAGTCCTTGTTTTTGTGGATTTTTCCACTGAACTTCTTCTTAAAGGGTAATTTTAAGAGTCCCCCTTAAAATTTCTTGCAGAGCTGGTTTGGAGGTCACATATTCTTTCAGTTGCTGTCTGTCTTGGAAGCTCTTTATCTCTCCTTCCATTTTGAATGAGAGCCTTGCTGGATAAAGTATTCTTGGTTGCATGTTCTTCTCATTTAGGACCCTGAATATATCCTGCCAGCCCTTTCTGGCCTGCCAGGTCTCTGTGGAGAGGTCTGCTGTTACCCTAATACTCCTCCCCATAAAAGTCAGGGATTTCTTGTCTCTTGCTGCTTTAAGGATCTTCTCTTTATCTTTGGAATTTGCAAGCTTCACTATTAAATGTCGAGGTGTTGAACTGTTTTTATTGATTTTAGGGGGGGATCTCTCTATTTCCTGGATCTGAATGCCTGTTTCCCTTCCCAGATTAGGAAAGTTTTCAGCTAGAATTTGTTCAAATACATATTCTGGCCCTCTGGCCCTTTCGGTGCCCTCGGGAACCCCAATTAAACGTAGGTTTTTCTTCCTCAGGCTGTCGTTTATTTCCCTTAATCTATCTTCATGGTCTTTTAAGTGTTTGTCTCTTTTTTCCTCAGTTTCCCTCTTTGCCATCAACTTGTCTTCTATGTCACTCACTCGTTCTCCCACCTCGTTAACCCTCGTCGTTAGGACTTCTAGTTTGGATTGCATCTCATTCAATTGATTTTTAATTTCTGCCTGATTAGCTCTAAATTCTGCAGTCATGAAGTCTCTTGAGTCCTTTATGCTTTTTTCTAGAGCCACCAGTAGCTGTAGAATAGTGCTTCTGAATTGGCTTTCTGACATTGAATTGTAATCCAGATTTTGTAACTCTGTGGGAGAGAGGACTGTTTCTGATTCTTTCTTTCGAGATGAGGTTTTCCTTCTAGTCATTTTGCTCAGTGCAGAGTGGCCAAAAGCAAGTTGTATTGGGAAAAGGAGAAAAAGAGAGGAGAGAAAGAAGGAAAGAAAAGAGAAAGAGAAAAAAAAAAGGAAGAAACAAAAGAAACAAAGAAAAAAAGAAGAAAAAGAGAAAGAAAAAGAAAGAAAGGAAAAAAAGGGGGTGGGGGAAGGAAACAAATCAAAAAGCAAAACAAAACAAAACAAAACAAGACAACAACAACAACAAAAAAAGAAAGGAAGGAAAAAAGAACCACGGGGGAGTATCTTCTAATTCTGTGTACTTTAAGTCCCTTGGCTTCCCCGGAAATTGTCCGTCTAGCTGGTCTTCTGGGGGAGGGGCCTGTTGTGTTGATTTTCAGGTGTTAGCACTTGGGGGAGCTGCTCTGCCCCCTGCCTGGTGCAGGGCTCAGTAGGGGTTGTTTACCCCGCGAGGCCCCAGGAGGAACAGCCCCAGTGGCGGGCCGCTCTGGAAACCTGGATTCAGCCCCCGCAGGAACTCCGGAGCTCTCGGTCTGCAGGGCCTGGAGTCTCAGGGGCGGGGCCGCTGATCTGCTCAGTTGGGGCAGGAGCGTCCTCGCTGTCCTGGGCCCTCCCGGCCTCTGCCTGTCCCGGGGGAGGCCGGATCCTGGGCTGTGTCGGGCGCCCTGTGCTCCGGAGCCTGCGCTGTTGGATTCGCGCTCCCGGGCCGCAGCCCCCTCCGCGGAGCCGCCCCCGAGCCCCCCGAGCTGCTCCGGGTCCCGCCGTGCGCGCTGCAGCCCTTAGGGAGCTCGGCGCACTCTCCCGGGGCGCAGGTGTCTGTTACTGTCCCGGGGAGCCCGAGGGCATCCCCGCCCTCCTGGGTCCTGCTCCAACTCCCCGCGAGCCCCTTTCCGCCCGGGAAGGTCGGTGCAGCTCCTGCTCCTCCGGGACGGGGCTCTCCTGTCCTGGGGACACTCGCCCCGGCCTCAGCCCGGCTCCTCGCGGGGCCCCTCCCCCTGGAGGCCTTTGTTTCTTTATTTCTTTTTCCCCGTCTTCCTACCTTGATAGATGCGCGAACTCTTCTCACTGTAGCGTTCCAGCTGTTCTCTCTTTAAATCTCAGGCCACATTCGTAGATTTTCAGGATGATTTGAAGGTTTTCTAGGTAATTTGGTGGAGGCAGGTGATTTGGGGACCCTACTCTTCTACCATCTTGCCCCTCCCCCTCCGCATAGACATTTTCACAATATTAATTCTTCCTATCCATTAGCATGGATATTTTTGCATCCCTTTGTTTCTTCCTCAATTTCTTTCCGAAGTGTTCTGTAGTTTTTAGGGTATAGATCCTTTACCACTTTGGTTAGGCTATTCCTAGGTATCTTATGCTTTTGCATGCAACTGTAAATTGATTGATTCCTTAATTTCTCTTTCTTAAGTCTCATTGTTAGCGTATAGAAATGCCATTGATTTCCGAGCATTGATTTTGTATCCTGCCACACTGCTGAATTGCCGCATGAGTTCTAGCAATCTTGGGGTGGAGTCTTATGGGCTTTCTACATACAGTATCATGTCATCTGCGAAGAAGGAGGGTTTGACTTCTTTACCAATTTGCATGCCTTTTACTTCTTTTTGTTGTCTGATTGCTGAAGCTAGGACTTCTAGTACTATATTGAATAACAATGGTGAGAGTGGACATCCCTGCCACGTTCCTGATTTTAGGGGAAAGGCTCTCAGTGTTTCCCCATTGAGAATGATATTGGCTATGGGCTTTTCATCAATGGCTTTTAGGATATTGAGGATTGTTCCCTCTATCCCTAAACTTTGAAGAGTTTTGATTAGGAAGCATTTGTCAAATGCTTTCTCTGCATCTACTGAGAGGATCATACAGTTCTTGTTTTTTCTCTTGTTGATATGATCTATCAAGTTGATTGTTTTATGAGTGTTGAACCAAACTTGCATCATGGGATAAACGCCTCTTGGTCATGGTGAATAATCTTAATGTACTGTTGGATCCTATTAGCTAGTATCTTGTTGAGAGTTTTTGCATCTATGTTCATCAGGGATATTGGTCTAGAATTCTCCTTTTTGGTGCGTGGGGTCTTTGTCTGGTTTTGGAATCAAGATAATGTTGGCTTCATAAAGCAAGTTTGGAAGTACTTCCTCCCTTTCCATCCTTCAGAACAGCTTTAGTAGAATAGGTATTATTTCTTCTTAAAGCATTTGATACAATACCCCTGGGAAGCCATCTGGCCCTGGACTTTTGTGTCTTGGGAGGTTTATGATGACTGCTTCAATTTCCTCCCTGGTTATTGGCCTGTTCAGGTTTTCTTTTTCTTCCTGTTCCAGTTTTGGCAATTTGTGGTTTTCAGAAATGCATCCATTTCTTCTAGATTGCCTAATGTACTGGTGTATAGCTGCTCATAATAGGTTTTTAAAATAGTTTGTATTTCCTTGGTATCGGTTGTGATCTCTCCTCTTTTATTCGTGATTTTAATAATTTGAGTCTTTTTTGTTGTTGTTTTTAATAGGTCTGGCTAGGGGGTGATCTATCTTATTAACTCTTTCAAAGAACCAACTCCTGGTTTTGTTGATCTGTTCTACAGTTCTTCTGGTCTCTATTTCATTGAGTTCTGCTCGAATCTTTATTAACTCTCTTCTTCTACTTGGTGTAGGTTTTACTTGCTGTTCTTCCTCCAATTCCTTTAGGTGCAAGGTTAGCTTGTGTATATGAGGTTTTTTTTTCCAATTTTTTGAGGGAGGCTTGTATTGCAATGGATTTCCCTCTTAGGATTGCTTTTGCTGTATCCCAAAGATTTTGAACGGTTGTATTTTCATTTTCATTAGTTTCCATGGATCTTTTTAATTCTTCTCTAAATTCCTGCTTGATCCATTCATCTTTTAGTAGGACAGTCTTTAACCTCCATGTGTTTGAGTTCCTTCCAAATTTCTTCTTGTGATTGAGTTCTAGTTTCAAAGCATTGTGTTCTGAGAATATGCAGGGGACAATCTCAGTCTTTTTTTATTGGTTGAAACCTGATTTGGGACCCAGTATGTGGTCTGTTCTGGAGAAAGTTCCATGTCCACTTGATAAGAATGTGTATTCAGTTGCGTTTGGATGGAAAGTTCTGTATATATCTGTGAAATCCATCTGGTCCAGTGTATTATTTAAGGCCCTTGTTTCCTTGGTTATATTCTGCTTAGGAGATCTGTCATTTTCAGAAAGTGCCATGTTGAAGTCTCTTACTATTAGTGTATTATTATCTAAGCATGTCTTTAATTTGGTTATTAGTTGATTGATATACTTGGCAGCTCCCATATTCGGGGCATACATATTCATGATTGTTTGGTCTTCTTGTTGGATGGATCCTTTAATATTATATAGTGTCCCTTTTCATCTCTTACTACAGTGTTCGGTATAAACTCTAATTTATCTGATATGAGAACTGCTACCCCAGGTTTCTTTTGAGGATCATTTAAATGGTAAGTAGTTTTCTACCCCTTTATTTTCAGGCTAGAGGTGTCCTTAGGTCTACAATGAGTCTCTTGTAGACAGAAAATAGATGGGGTTTGTTTTCTATCCAGTCCAATACCCTGTGTCTTTTGATGGGATCATTAATACCATTCACGTTCAGAGTAACTATTGAAAGATGTGAATTTAGTGTCATCCTATTACCTATTCAGTCCCTGTTTTAGTGGATTGTTTATTTGGGCTTCCTCTTTCTTTTACAGGGTCCCCTTTAATATTTTTTGCAGAACTGATTTGGTGGTCACATATTTTTTCTGTTTCTGCTTATCCTGGAAGCTCTTTATCTCTCCTTCTATTCTGAACGACAGCCTTGTTGGATAAAGTATTCTTGGCTGCATGTTCTTCTCATTTAGTGCCCTGAATATATCATGCCAGCCCTTTCTGGCCTGCCAGGTCTCTGTGGAGAGGTCTGCTGTTAATCTGATATTTCTTCCCATATAAGTTAAGAATCTCTTGTCTCTTGCTGCTTTAAGAATTTTCTCTTTATCTTTGAAATTTGCAAGTTTCACTATCAAATGTCAAGATGTTGCACAGTTTTTATTGATTTTCTTTTTCTTGGGGGGTGGTCCTCTCTATCTATTGGATCTGAATGTTTGTTTTCTTCCCCAGATTAGGGAAGTTCTCAGCTAGGATTTTTTCAAAACTTTGTGATCCTCTCTCTCTCTCTCTCTCAGTCTCTTCTGGAATCCCAAATATACATAAGCTCTTCCTTATCAAGCTATCATTTATTTCCTTAAGCCTTTCCTCATGGGCTTTTGATTGTTTTTCTCTTTTTTCCTCAGCTTCCTTCCTGTCTTCTATGTTACTCACTCTTTCTTCCATCTCATTTAACCTAACAATTATGATATCCAGTTTGGATTGCATATCATTTAATCTATTTTTAATTTCAGCCTGATTAGATCTCAATTCTGCAGTAATAAAGTCTCTAGAGTCCTTTATGCTTTTTTCCAGAGCCATCAGTAGCTTTATAATTGTGCTTCTGAATTGACTTTCTGACATTGCACTGAAATACAAATTCTGTAACTCTGTGGCAGAGAGTACTGTTTCTGGTTCTTTCTTTTGTGGTGAATTCTTCCTTGTAGTAATTTTGTCCAGTGGAGAGTGGCTGTATGAGTGAGCTGAGTCAAAAATATCAATCACAATCTAAGTAAAATATACCCTTGATGATTGCAAAGAGGTCAGAGACCAGAAAATAAAAGAAAAAGAACAGAACAAAATAAAACAAAAGGACCACTAAAGTGAAAAATTTTAAAAGTAGTAAATATAAAAAAGAAAAACCACAAGGAAGAAAAACGAAAAAGAAAAAAAAGTAAAGAAAAGAGGAACAAGAGAACAAAAGGGGGGTGGGAGGATGGTGGTGATGAAGAAGTGGGAGTGGAGAGAGAATGTTGTCTATCTGAGGGGTCCTAGAGGGTGATTGATCCTCTTGGTTCTGAGTGTATTTTGTTCTATATGTTAGAAGATGCTCAGTCCTAAGTTTATATAAACCATCAATACTTACAGGAAGCCCCAACATTGACCACCAAAACATAAACAAGGTAAAAGAGGGGGGCATAATGGGGAGGAAAAGAGAATATAATCTCACAGAATGAACGAGTACAGTATTCCAATTGGTTCTGGGTGCATGCTGGTCATGTTTTAGAAGGTGTTAACTTCCACCATTGTAGAACAAAATGAGGCAGAAAAAACACAAAACACAAAACAAAAACCCATATCTCATATGTCTACCAAATTAAATTGGATACCTTGAAGGGAATCCAGAAGTGAAAAATATATTTATGACACGTAATTGTAAAAATATGAAACTCAAAAAGGAAAAAACTTAAAAATGAAGAGCTGGTAAAATATTGTAGTTAAGGTGGGAAAAGAGAAAAAATATTGGAGAGTTTTAGGCTGATACAAAAATGAGTTGTAATGGAAAAAGGAAAAAAAAGGGGGGGGATGGGACCCTCTAGTTCTATATACTATTTTGTCTTGATTTTCCGTTGGTCCTGGAGCTTTCTGGTCCAGAACTTATTCTTCCCCTGTCCTCCCAGCAGGTCTCTGGGGGAGGGGCCTGAGTGCTGACTCAGGTGTGTGCACCTGGGGAGCTGCCCCGCCCCCTGCCAGGTGCCGGCTCAGTGGGAACTCTTGACCTCATGAGGCCCCTGTTCCCTGGTGACCCCGTCCCTCCTGTGCACACAGTGGAACAGGGAGGAACAACCATACTGGTGGCAGCCAGCTCCCCAGCTCTGGAGTCAGCTCCCTGTGAGTGTCTACCACAGCTCCCAGTCCACACTGGCTTGGGTGCTCCTGGGGCGGGGGTGCTGCTCTACACAGCTTGGGGGCGCCCCAGGCAGACCGCCCTCGCTGGCCGGTGCCCTCCTCATCTCCCCCCAGGGGCACCCCAAGGCAAGAGGGTCCTCCCCATCCTGTGCCCTCCCCCATTCCGTGGTCTCAGGGGTAGCACAGCATCCCCAGCTGTTTCTGCTCAGGCGCCCTGGGATCCGGGGCCTGTGCTGCTGGACCCATGCTCCCAGGGCCCCTCTCCCACAGGGAATGGGGCGCAGCCACCTCTGTCTGGAGCCGCCGCCTAACCTACTGGCTTCTCCCCAATGCCCCAGGGGTGAGCTCCAGCCCTTTACCGAGATGGCCCGCCTGCCGTTGGACCTGATTTCCGTGCTGTGCACGTTCCCTCCAGGAGGAATCCGGGAGGATTGTTAGAGCTCCCCCTTCTCCGCGGCTGGGCTTTCCTGCCCGAGGCACCCCCGCCCCCGTAGCCTGGCTCCTTGTGCGGCCCCTGCCCCACTTGATTCTTTTTTATTTATTTTTCGCCTTCCTACCTTGGTAGATGTGAAAACTTTTCTCTCTGTAGCATTGCGGCTGTTCTGTTTTTAAATCTCAGGTTGAATTTGTAGTTGTTCAGGATGTTTTAAAAGCTATCTAGGTAAGTTTGTGGGACCACGTTAGTTGAAGACCCTGCTCTTCCACTATCTTGCCTCTCATGAGTCTTTAATGTTTCAGTTTAAATTTTTCTTTCACTTTTTTCTTTTTTTCCCTTTACAATTAGTTTCTTATTTTGTCAACTCTTTGTTTTTAAGCCTTTTATTTTTTAAGATTTTATTTATTTATTCATGAGAGAGAAAGAGAGAGAGAGAGAGAGAGAGAGAGAGGCAGAGACACAGGCAGAGGGAGAAGCAGGCTCCCTGCAAGGAGCCAGATATGGGACTCAATCCCGGGACCAGGATCAGACCCTGGGCTGAAGGCGGTGTTAAACTGCTGAGCCACCCGGGCTGCCCCTGTTTTTAAGTCTTTTTTTAACTTTCATTTTTACACTTAACATTTTATAGATATATTCTTCATTTTTGGCTTTCTTTCACTATATTTGATTATATATATATATGTATTATATATATATATATATATATGTATTATATATATATATATATATATATATATATATAATTATATATATATAATTTTGAAATTTAATGTCTTCTAACAAACAGAACAAAATACCCCAGCACCAAGTGGATCATCCTGTTGTGTCCACTTGTGAGATTATATTCTCTTTTTTCCCTTTTTCTTTTTTCTTTTTTTCTTTTTTTCTTTGGTTTCTGACCTATTCAGATTTGTCCAGTGTGTATTTAGCTAGAGTCATGGTTGATATTTTTGGTTTTGTTCTATCATTCATCTATTCTTCTCTGGACAAAATGACTAGAAGGAGAAATTCACACACACAAAAAGAAAGAACCAGAGGTAATACTCTGCCATAGACCTAATTGATATGGATATAAGTAAAATGTCAGACCCAGAATTCAAAATAATGATTTTAAAGTTACTAGCTGGGATTGAAAAAAAGCACAAAAAACACTAAAGAATCTCTTAATGCAGAAATAAAATTTAATCAGGTCAAAATTAAAAATTCTTTAACTGAGATGCAGTCTAAAATGGATGATCTAATAGCTAGGGTAAATGAGGCAAAGGAGAGAGTCAATGACATAGAAGTCAAAATGAAGGGAAGAAAATAATATAAGGTAAATAGAGAAAAGCAACTAATAGAACATAAAGAGAGGCTTTGAGATATCAGCAATACCAGAAAGCACAACAATATTAGAATTATTGGGGTCCCAGAGGAAGAAGAAAGAGGGACAGAAGGTATACTTGAGCAAATCATAGCTTGAGAATTTCCCTAATCTGGGGGAAGAAATAGGCTTTCAAGTCCAAGAGGCACAGAGAACTTCCTTCAAAATACATAAAAATAAATCAACACCTCAACATATAATAGTGAAGCTTGCAAATTTCAGAGATAAAGAGAAGATTTGAAAACAGCTTAAGACAAGAGGTCTGTAACATAGAAAGGTAGGAACATTAGATGGCAGCAGACCTATCGACAGAGAAGCAGCAGTCCAGAAAAGGCTGACGATATATTAAGGGTGCTAAATGGAAAAAAAAAAAAAAAAAGGAGGGGGTGGGGAACCAAGAATACTTTATCCAGCAAGGCTGTTATTCAGAATGGAAGAAGAGATAAAGAGCTTCCAGAACAAACAGATACTAAAAGAATTTGTGATCACTAAAAAAGCTCTGCAAGAAATAATAAAGGGGATTCTGTAAGTGAAGAGAGAGACCAAAAGTAATATAGACTAGAAAGAAATAGAAACAATATACAGAAGCAGGGACTTTACAAGTAATACAATGGTACTAAATTCATATCTTTCAACATTACTTTAAATGTACATGTGCTAAATGCTTCAATCAAAAGATGCAGTGTATCAGGTTAGATTAAGAAATAAGACTCATCCATATGCTGCCTACAAAAGACTCATTTTAGACCCAAATACATGTCTAGATTGAAAATGAGTGTGTGGAGAATGATTTATGGTGCTAATGGATATTGGAAGAAAACTGGGATAACAATTCTTATACCAGATAAATTAGATTTAAACCAAAGACTGTAGAAAGGGATGAAAGAGACACTGTATCACACTTAAAAGATCTATCCAAAAAAGATGCAGTGATTATAAATATATATGTTTCTAAATTGGGAGAAATTATATAAACCAATTAATAACAAAATTAAAGAAACACATAGATAATAATACAGTAATAGTAGGGGACTTTAACACTCCACTAACAGGAATTGACAGATAATCTAAGCAGAAGACTTAGCAATTCTTCTGCTTTGTTGAAGGAAACAAGGGCTTTGAATGACACAATGGACAAGATGGACCTCACAGATATATTCAGAGCGTTCCATCCTAAAGCAACAGAATACACAGTCTCCCAAGTGCACATGGAACATTCTTAGAATAGATCACATACTAGGTCACAATTCAGAACTCAGCTGGCACCAAAATATTGGGATTATTGTCTGTATATTTTCAGACCACAATGCTTTGAAACTTGAACTCAGTCACAAGAAGAAATTTGGGAGGATCTCAAATATTTGGAGGTTAAAGTGCATCCTCCTAAAGAATGAGTGGATCAGGGATGCCTGGGTGGCTCTGTAATTGAGCGTCTGCCCTTAGCTCAGGGTGTGATCCTGGAGTTCTGGGATTGAGTCCCACCTCAGGCTCCCTGCATGGAGCCTGCTTCTCCCTCTGCCTGTATCTCTGCCTCTCTCTCTCTCTCTCTCTCTCTCTCCCTCTGTGTGTGTCTCTCGTGAATGAATGAATGAATGAATGAATGAATGAATAAATAAATCCTTAAAAAAAAGAATGAATGGATCAACAAGGAAATTAAAGGAGAATTTTTAAAATTCATGGAAACAAATGAAAATGAAAACACAATTGTCCAAAACCTTTGTGATACCGCAAAGGGAGTCCTAAGAGGGAAGTATAGAGTAATACAAGCCTTTCTCAAGAAATTAGAAAAGTCTCAAATACACAAGCTAATCTTATACCTAAAGGAGCTGGAGGAAGTAGAGCTAATAAAGCCTAAACTAGGCAGGAGAAGAGAAATAATAAAGATTAGAGTAAAAATAGAAACCAAAAGAACAGTTGAACATATCAATAAAACTAGAAGCTCGTTCTTTGAAAGAATTAATAAGATTGATAAACCCCTAGCCAGAATTATTAAAAAGAAAAGAAAAAGGATGCAAATTAATAAAATAATGAATGAAATAGGAGAGATCATGACCAACACCAAGGAGATATAAACAATTTTAAGAACATATTATGAGCAACTATATGCCAACAATTTAGGCTATCTGGAAGAAATGGATGCATTCCTGGAAACTTATAAACTACCACACCTGAAACAGGAAGAAATAGAAAACCTGAACAGACTCATTACTAGCAAAGAAATTGAAGCAATAATCAATAATCTCCAAAAAACCAAGAGTCTAGGGCCAGACAACTTCCCAGGGGAATCCCAACAAACATTTTAAAAAGAACTAATACCTATTCTTCAGGCACTGTTTCAAAAAATAGAAATGGAAGGAAAACTTCCAAACTTATTCTATGAGGCAGTATTATCTTGATCCCCAAACCAGACAAAGGCCCCACTAAAAAGGAGAATTACAGACTAAAATCTCTGTGAACATGGATGCCAAAATCCTCATCGAGATTGTAGCCATTGGAATCCAACAGTAAACATTAAAAGGATTATTCACCATGACCAAGTATGATTTATTCCTGGTCTGCAAGAATGGTTCAACATTTGCAAATTAATCCTCATGATATATCACATTAATAAAAGAAATGACAAGAACCATGTGATCCTCTCAATTGATGCAGAAAAATGCATTTGACAAAATACAGCAACCTTTTTTTTTCTTTTTCTTTTTTTTTCAGCAACCTTTCTTGATTAAAGCTCTCCACAGTGTAGAGATAAAGGAAACATAGCTTGATATCATAAAAGCCATCTATGGAAAAACTCACAGTTAATATCATTCATAATGGGGGAAAACTGAGAGCTTTTCCTCTAAGGTCAGAAACATGACAGAGATTTCACTCCCATAATTGCTGTTCAACATAGTATTAGATGTTGTAGCCTCAGCAATCAGACAACAAAAGGAAATAAATCATTCAAATCGCAAATAAGTCATTTTTTTGCAATGACGTGATACTTTCAGTGGAAAACCCAAGGGACTCCATTCCAAAATCGCTATAACTAACACAGGAATTCAGCAATGTGGCAGGATATAAAATCAGTGCACAGAAATCAGTTACATTTCTATACACTACCAATGAGACAGAAGAATGAGAAATTAAGTAATCGATCCCATTTACAATTGCACCAAAAACCATAAAATATCTTAGAATACACCTAACCAAAGAGGTAAAGGATCTATACCCTAAAAACTACAGAACACTTATGAAATAAATTGAGAAAGACACAAAGAGATGGAAAAACATTCCATGCTCATGGATTGGAAGAATATTGTTAAAATGTCTATGGTACCAGAGCAAGCTACACATTCAATGCAATCCCAATCAAAACACCTTGACATTTTACACAGAGCTGGAACAAATACTCCTAAATTCTGTACAGAACCAGAAAAGTTCCCAAATAGGCAGAGAAATGTTAAAAAAGAAAATTCAAGCTCTATTACAAAGCTGTAAACATCAAAACAGTATGGTACTGGCATAAAAACAGACACACAGATCAATGAGACAGAAGAGAATCCAGAAATGGAACCTTCACTTTACGGTCAACTATTCTTCAAAAAAGCAAGAAAGAATATCCAGTGGAAAAAGGGAGTCTCTTCAACAAATGGTTTAGGAAAGTTGGACAGTCACGTGCAGAAGAATGAAACTGGACCATTTTCTTATACCATATACAATATAAACTAAAAATGGCTGAAAAGATAGGACTAGGATAGGAATCCAACAAAATCCTAGAGAAGAACACAGGCAGCAACCTCTGTCACCTCAGCTGCAACAAGTTCTTTCTAGACATGTCTCCAAAGGCAAGGAAAACAGAAGCAAAATTGAACTATTGTGACTTCATCAAGATAAAGAGCTTCTCCACAGCAAAGGAAACACTCAACCAAATTAAAAGGCAACCTATGCTATGGAAAAGATATTTGCAAATGGCATATCAGATAAAGGGCTAGTATCCAAGATCTAGAAAGAACTTATTAACTTTATGTATATATAAAAATCATCATATATATTAAACATACACAATGGAATATTTACTCAGCCACAAGAAAGGATGAATACTTACCATTTACATTAACCTGGGTGGAACTGGAGGGTATTATGCTGAGAAAAATAACTCAGTAGGAGAAAGACAATTATATTGTTTCACTCATATGTGGAATATATGAAACAGTGCAGAGGATTATAAAGGACAGAAGGGAAAACTGAATGGGAAGTCATCAGAGAGAGAGAAAAACCATGAGAGACTTAACTCTAGGAAACAAAGTGAGGGTTGCTGGAGGGAAGAGAAGTGGGGAATGGGGTAACTGGGTGATGGGCATTAAAAGGAAGGCACATGATATGATGAGTACTGGGTGTTATACACAACTGATGAATAACTGAACTCTGCATCTGAAACTAATGATGTATTATATGTTGGGCAATTGAATTTAAATTAAAAAAATAGGGTCATTTTTGAGTACTAAGAATATATATATATACATATATATATCTTAATATAAATTTTCATATACTTTGGAATTTCTTTGACTAAGAGAAGGGAACGCTTCACAAGGTTTTGTTTTTTTCCCTAAACAACAATTTTGCCATGAATTTTCCAAAATCCTCCAAGGGGTTATCTCCTCTAGTCACCATGACAACCCATATAACAAAAGGAGCTAAGAAGAGGACTGTGATCCTATTTGATTCAGAAATTTTTTCACATCTTTTGCTTCTTCAAAGTATAAAATAAAACCAGTAAGATCAGTGCTGTGCTTCGAAGATACCACAGTAACTATATTTTATATAACAAGGAAGCCGATGAATCTGACACATATACAGGATTATAAAAATTATAGAGCTATATATTAAAAATTATGAAAACAGTAAAAAAATCTGTTATGCAAATGTATGTACACACTATATTCCATACCAGGTAATAGGTGAGAGTAAACCCACATTTTTCTCACCCTAAGGGTACACTGCAAATCAGTATTAAGATTAAGCCTCTATGATTATTTATAATTTAAATAGTAACATTAAAAATTTCCATACACCTGGGCAAAGGGAGATGCCTGTCTTTACTACATGCTTTAAAAGGCCCTGCCTGCCATAAACACTGAAAACTTTTTTTTTTTTTTTTGTCCTTGTAAAAATTTTTTTTGATTTTTTGGCAACCATTAATTACACATTAAATACAGGGAAGAGATGTGAGCTAAACAAGGTTCTGTTGAAAAGATGTGGCTCTGAGAGTGCATCAGTGTATGAATATGTGTTTTTTTGGCAGGATAGCTTGGATCTTGGGAAATTTAGTTGTTTTTGTTTTAAGCTGACCACCAAAATCTGTTACAATGTGTGACCCAATAGATTGCTGTGTTCCCTTTCTTTTTTCAAATGGTCTTAATTTGAAAGACCTCCTTAACTGTCTGGAAATCCAAAGCACATACAGTTATTCACTGGGACAGGAAAACAGTCTACTCAATTCCTCAATTCTCCATGGATTGTGAACAGGTCAGTCTCCATCATAGTTCAGGAGTCAGGGATGTAGTTCATCTTCATCCACTCCAGTAGACCCAGCTGAACTCATGCTACTCTTTAGGCTTTCACATGCAGGACAGTCCTACAGGAAATGTGCTCTGGGTCTTTGATTTATACAGGTGAGGCATATGGGGGTATCTAGGGGTAAGGCCCATGGATTGGGAAAGGGGTGGGGCAATAGTTATATCTTGATTTAAGACTTTTAAATATTTAAACCTACAATATATGGGACTCCATATATAGTGCATGTGTGTATTGTATGTGTAATGCAGCTGTATACATAAAATAAAAATATATAAATATATTGAGGGTAGTTCCATTTATACATACAGTCAGATATGACAAATAAAAATTAACATTCACAGTGAATTTGGATTAATATTTGTTAACTCTTACAATTATTGGCGAATAAGGGCATAATGGACAGATGGGTAGATAGATAGCCAAGTTATGGACAATTCACATTTCTTCTTTGTTTCCTTATAGTTTTCTGTGATTTAGGCACTAGAAAAATACATTTTAAATTTAATTACAAACTCATTTAAAATATGTAAAAATGCCTGCTTAACTGGTTATAAAATCTAGAATAAAATACATCATAGCATATAAATGAAATCTTAAAAGCACCTTGCTCGGGGATCCCTAGATGGCTCAGTGGTTTGGCGTCTGCCTTCGGCCTGGGGCATGGTCCTGGAGTCTTGGGATCGAGTCCTGTGTAGGGCTCCCTGCATGGAGCCTGCTTCTCCCTCTGCCTGTGTCTCTGTGCCTCTCTCTCTCTCTCTCTCTCTCTCTCTCTCTGTGTGTCTGTCATGAATAAATAAATAAAATCTCTAAAAAAAAAAAAAAGCACCTTGTTCTTACAATACTGAAGGTAAGCAATGATTTCAACAGTTGTAATAACTTCTCTTTTATTTTTTTTTAAGATTTTATTTATTTATCCATGAAAGACACAAAGAGAGAGAGGCAGAGACACAGGCAGAGGGAGAAGCAGGCTCCATGCAGGGAGCCTGATGTGGGACTCGATCCCAGGACTCCAGGATCACACCCTGAGCTGAAGGCAGACACTCAACCCCTGAGCCACCCAGGTGTCCCTGTAATGACTTCTAAATTAATTTGCCTTTTCTCTCTATTCACTTAGTCAAGCCAGGATGGTGTTATTGTTAAAAATGTCATTTAACATTTGGAATTCTTTTCAATACCCGGCGAAAATTAAGGATGTTGACTAAATTATATTGTTTATTTTGTGGCAAGTATTAAGGGTTTCTGAATCTTCAAAACAATTGAATAAATTCAAGTGGAAAGCATAGTTGTTAACAATAGCCATCATGAGGGGCTTATGGAATTATGAGGAAAGAAAAGCTTGAATTTCTCACATAGCATTAAATCTTTAAAGAGAGCCAAATTTTGGCTCTGTCTTTAGAAAGATGGCATGTGTTACTGTTGTCTATGATGTAGCTTCAATTTAAGAAAATATAGTAAAATGTGAACCAATTCACAATATAAAAAATGTCATTAAAGATTATACTAAGGTATTATTCTATAGAGTTTTTTATTTTATGTTAATGAGTCATACTGGTGCCCAAAGATACGGGACTGGGCTTGAGTTCAGATGGAAAACTAATAAATTTAGAATTATGAAAGTGAATAAACTCTGACGGCTTTGCATTCAACTGTTGACATGGGCATTTTTTCAGTTACTGCATTTGCTTTCTGACTCATCATATTCATGATCGTAAGGCATTTCTGAGAGAATGAACAAAAGTATTAGCTTGGCTAATTCAGTTGTACAATATCTTTTTTCCGAGTAAAAGTTCAAAACAAATAGGCCTGAACTGACTTGACAAAAGGTAGCACTAACTTCAATATTTTCCTGGAGTCATTCCTTATCTATCTGAATCTACTTCACAGCAATTATATCTGATAACTATCTAGTTTTCCACAAAAGAGAGACAGAACTAGCATCATTACTATACACATGATATATTTAATTTTAAAGACTCTAATGCTTTTATTTCAGTGTTGGGATTTCCATAGCTGCCACAGAGTCTGTCTAATCTAAAAGTGATTTCTGTCTATGAAAAAATTAGAGGTTTGATTAAAAAAACTATTGCATACTTTTCAAGAAACTTACATTCTTATTTTTGCATTTCTGTCCTATTTCTCCAAGGAACTCCTGCAATGTCACACTTCATTATTTTGGTGAAATTACTTATTAAGCACCTATATGAACAAGGTACTATGACAAATATTAGATAAATACAATTAATTAGGATTCAGTTCCTGTCATCTAAGAGTTATGGTCTAAAGACAGATAAAGAAAGCTGAATATGCTAGAGCACAGAGAGTTAAGTTTTGGTTCATTATATAGTTTATAAGTGCTGAAACATTTTATGGGAAAGATAGTCTGATAGACTTTAATACTAAGCTAAGGTATTTGGATATTGTTTGGCAGAAGAGATAACCTGAAGCTTCTTGAGCAGAGCAAAACATAATTAGAAGAATGGTGGCCTTTGGGGAACAAGGAGGAAGAGAATGGTAAATAGAGTGAGGATGAAGATGCAATCGTTAGTGACATATATTTAACTGCTATGAAAATTACAACTTATATGTATTAAATTTAAATGATTAATTATCTTTCTCTTTTTCATGATTTCACTTTTACTAGACTATAAGTTTTCTTTTCAAAGGATAATGTCCTCTTTATAGTTGCACTTCCAAGGACAAGACAGAACCTGGCAAAAAAGGAAATGTCTTCAAAATGCTTGTGAACTGCACTGAAGGAGGAAAATAGAAATCATGTCTTCAGAATTTGAAATGAAATTTAAAGTTCACAAAATATAAATAGGCCTAAATAACAACAAGAAAAGAACATTTGGAAACAGCCGATGCTCACTCAAATCACAGTTATGCTTTGTAACTCTGTAACAAAGTAAAAACCCTCATAAAACCACTACTCAGGTGAAAACATGGAACATTATTAGCCCACCTTCTGCATGCCCCTCTATATCAAAAACCTTTCTCTTTTTCTCAAAATTAACCACAATTTAAAATTTCAAAAATATATATGTTTTCCCCACATTTTGACTTTTATTAAATTGGAATTATGCAGTCTGTGTTTTCTCTCTTTTCTGTTTATTTTTTTATGTGGTTCTTTGGCTCAATGTATTGTATTGAGATTCAATCATTTATGTTTCTATATAGCTGTAGTTCATATGCTCTCCTTATTGCTCTATAGCAATACATAAATACAATGTCAATGGATATTTGATTTCTTTTTCAATTTTAAGGCTATAATTAATTGTGCTGCTATAAACATGTGCCCTATTTTGTTGATTATATATAACCTAGAGATGAAATGTTTGGACCCCAGACCACATTTTTTGTTGAATTTTAGAAAATTATACTAGATAATTTTTCAAAGTAGTTGTATGAATTCATATATCCAACAGTACCTAGAAGTACTTAACTTTATTCTCAACAATAAATGGTACTGTTAGTGGGTTTAATATAAATGTGTTTGAGACACTTCATATGTCTACTGGGTATTGCATATTCTCTTTTATAAAATTTCTGTTCAAATATGTTGGTTGTTTGTCTACCTTTTAATTAGTGATGTGTAAGAGGTGTTTTAAATGAACCCATTTAAGGCTCTGTGGGGTGAAAATATTTTCTTTTACTGTTGGCCATACCTTTTTACTCTCTTAATAATGATGAACGTTGAAATAAATATATTGTGTCAATATCTTCTTTACAATAAGTGTATTTTTAAATTTAGTTTAATAAATTTTAATTCAAAAATGTCATTTATGCGGTAGTAAACAAAACAATATAGTATTGGAAAGGAAACAGACATATAGATCAATGGAACAAAACAGAGATCCCAGAAATAAACCCACAATAATTTGGTCAATTAATCTTTGAAAAGGGGCACAAGAATATGCAAGGGAAAAAGAATGGTGCTGGGAAACTACACAGCAACATGCAAAAAAATGAAATTGGATATTTTTCTTACACCATACACAAAAATAAACTCAAAATGGATTAAGGACCTAAATGTGAGACCTGACACCATAAAAATCCTGGAAGATGAGTGAAAATATCAGTGAGTGTGACAAAACATGAGAGACACCTAACTCTGGAAAATGAACAAGGGGTAGTGGAAGGGGAGGTGGGCGGGGAGTTGGGGTGACTGGGTGATGGGCACTGAGGGGGGCACTTGGCGGGATGACCACTGGATGTTATGCTATATGTTGGCAAATTGAACTCCAATAAAAAAATAAAAAAGATAAAAAAATCCTGAAGAGAGCAAGGCAGTAATTTCTTTGACATGTATCCAAGGCGAGAAAAACAAAAGCAAAAATAAACTATCAGGACTGCATCAAAATAAAAAGCTTCTGCACAGCAAAGGAAATAATCAATAAAACTAAAAGACAACTTACTGAATAGAAGATATTTGCAGACGATATATCTGATAAGGAGTTAATATTCAAAATATATACAGGTTTTATACAACTCAACACCAAAAATACAAACAATCCAATAAAAAAAATGGGCTGGAGACCTAAATAGATATTTTTACAAATAAGATCTGCTGATGGCCGAGAGATACATGGAATGATGCTCAACATTACTAATCATCAGGGAAATGCAAATTAAAATCACAATGTAATATCACCTCACATCAATTAGAGTGGTGAAAATCAAAATGACAAGAAATAACAAGTCCTGGAAGGAGGTGGAGAAAAAGGAGCCTTTGTGCACCATCAGTGAGAATGTAAACTAGTATAACCCCTGTGGAAAATAGTATGGAGGTTCCTCCAAAAATTAAAAATAGAAATACCATATGATCCAATAATTCCACAGGAGATATTTGCCTAAAGAAAACAAAAACATTAATTCTAAAAGATATATGTACCCCTATGCTTATTGCAGCATTATTTAGAATAGCCAAATTATGGAAGCAGCCCAAATGTCCATCAATAGATGAATGGATAAAGAAAAGGTATATTTATTACTCAGCCATCAAAAGAATGAAATCTTTCCATTTGCAGCAACATGGACGGAGCTAGAGAGTATAATGTTAAGTGAATTAAGCCAGCCCAAGAAACATAAACAGCATACAATTTCACTCATATGTGGAATTTAAGGTATAAAACAAAGAAAAAAAAAGAGACAAAAAGATTACCTGGGGGAGGTGGGTAGGATGAGTGAAATAGGTAAAGGGGATTAAGAGTACACTTAATCATGATGAGCACTGAGTACTGTATAGAATTGTTGAATCACTATATTGTATGTCTGAAGCTAATATACAATTTTAAAAATAGTTATGCTATTTTCTAAAAGTTGTATTGTCTTTCCTCTAATTTATTTATACTTCCTTGTAGAACTGATTTTTTGTATATACATATTGAGAAAGAATTTAAGTTTTTTTTTTTTTTTTTAGCATTTAAGTTTATATGTGTTTATTTTTGTGTAAAACTGACCCAGAGCCATTTTTTTAAAAGACTGTTCTCTCTTTAATGTTAAGTAGTGACTTTTTTTGTCATAACTTATTTTTATATATGAGAGTCTGTAACTGCACACTATGCTGTTTTTGATTTGATTACTTATCCCAGCAAAAACATACACAGTCTTGATTACTATCATTCTGAGCTAATTTTCTTTATGTAATAGAGTAACAAACACAAGTTTTTAAAACTGTCCTGGGATTTTTCTCATTTGCATTTTTTTACTTAGACTTTTTTTTCTTTCTAAATAGAGTCTTAGATTTTTGTATGTGTGTGATTTTTCACTTATTGTTAGTCATTTTCCTAGGTATTTTTATGTTGTATCAGTGATATTTTTATATTAACTTTGTAACCAGCAATTTTTATAAGCATACTTCCTAATTTTAAATATTTGTCTTCTTATTCCTTTGGACATTTTTCTTTGTACGTAATTATATTACTCCAAAGTAATGAGAGCTTTAGCTCTTTATGGCTAATCTATATAACTTTTGTTAATTTTTCTTGACTTATTTCATTAGATAGGATTGCCTGTGCAAGTCTAAACAGAGAGATATTATCAGTGATACTAGTCTCTCCTTTTTAACAGCTCTTGAAGAAAAGCTTTTGGCATTTCATTTTTAGTACTATGCATAATGTGACTTTTGTTGTTGTTGTTTGTATACAGCATCTGTTGTCAAATTAAAAAACAGACGTTAAGGAATAGATATTTGAACAACATTGACTATTCTGATACAATGAAATGATCTAGTCTTTTTTTTTAGAATTATATCTCAATTTAGTAATATTTTCAAGTTTTCAGTGTCAAAACTTCCATCATTTCCAAATTTATCTCTTGGTAGTGCATGTTTTTGAACTTATAGTAAATTCTATTTTCATTTCACTTTTCATTATTTTATGACTAGTATATGGAAACACAATTGATTTTGTATATTGAACTTGTACACTGAAAACTTGCTAAACTCACAAATTAGCTGCAGTGTAGTTTTAATTGCTATCTTCCAGTTCACTAATCTTATGTGATTATACATATAGAGACTATACATATATAGGTACACACGTGCACATACACATGTAATACAGATACCGATACAAATATAGATAGAATATGTAGGCATTAGGGGAGGTTTAAAGTGTGTTCTGGGATGCAACTTTTTAAGGCAGTGGCCAAAAAGTTTGTAGTACTAATTTTTTTCCCACACTTGAGGCAATGTTCTTTTGAGTTCTCTGTGCTATGCTGTTTTATGTAGTTTTTCCACACTAAATGGTAGGTACTCAACTTTTTCTGGCCCTGTGTGAGTTAAGAGAATTGTTTCCTGTGTCTTTTGGTGGCTATTTCCCTGATGTTAGGTAGTTTCCCAAACATTATGTACAATGCTGAAAATGCTAGAGAACCCTTCTTCTCAGCTCTTTCCTCCATCTCTTTCTCCCTTTGTACTGTTCCCTCACCTCTGGTATTCTGCTAATATTCCACCAAAATTCTAATATTTTACCGATACTCTAATATTCTCCTATAGTTACATCCATCCTGCAGACACTCGGCTGTCTCTCCTCAGCCTGGGGAAACAGACAGGACTCCATGGCTTGTCCCCTCTGTGCTGTGCCCCTAGAAAGTCTTCTCAGGCAGTGTCCTAGGGCATTGGTAATGTTCATCTATATGTTTTCCTGCATTGTTTCTGGTCCATTGTCTGAAAAGCATTGTTTCATATATTTTATCTTTTTAGCTGTTTTAGGCAGAAGGGAAAACCCAGTCTCTGTGTCTCCATTTGGTGAGAAGTTCCAAACACACGTATTATTAAATATAACATTTTAAACGTATGTTATTTATAATGTAGATTTTCTTAAATACTGACAAGTATAATATGATCTAAAGGACAGCTTTTAATAGCTGACAACAGTCCCTCTTAATGAAAAATTATTTTCTGATTATTTTACTTAAGTGTCAATAAGAATACAATCTTTTTCATAAATTCATTTTTAAAGCATGTATCTCTTTATATTTACAAAACAAATATTCTGATAAAAAGATAAATATTTTCCATATATTTTCCTTTCAAATACATGTTCCATAAACAAATTATAAAGTTAAAGGCCATCATCATTTGGGGGAAATGAGCCATCTAATGGCAGTTTAAAATCAAATTTAAAAATATTCAAGTGTAGGGGGCCTGGGTGGCTTAGTCTGTTAATCACCTGACTTCAGCTCATGTCATGACCTCAGGGTCCTTGGATGGAGCCCTATGTCAGGCTCCCTCCTCGGAGGAGAGTCTATTTATCCCTGTGCCCCTCCTCCTGCTCCTGGTCTCTCTCACACACACACACACAAAAAGGATAAAATCTTTTAAAAAAGAATATTCAAGTATAATGTTGAGTCCAAAACATTTAGTGATTCTGTAAGACATTAGAAGGATGATCAATATGTTCATATCAATTTGTACAAATAATATAGTTAAAATTTATTGAGTTATCATTACCCTTGAATGAAGATTAATGATAATTTAAAAATAACTTTTTTAATGGAAACTTGTGAAGTAACTTTGATAGTTATTCATATTTTCTATAAAAGATAAATTACATTAAAGAAGTTAAATGATACAGTCTTTATTTGAACCCAGACCATCTAACATTAGCACCTGTCTTATATTTTTATTTCATTTTTACTTTCATAGTGTGCTGTCTTCTTGGACCCAAAATTCAATGTACTCATTAATACTTTGAACTTAAATCACTGCTTTATATTGATGTGTTTTGATGTTTGATGTGATGTTTCACTGATTCTTGATCTGATATTTAGACTCTTTTCTATATCTGTCATTCCAACATCTAATTTTGAAAAATTCCTATTCAAGGATCTTTATCTTTTTTTTGCTAAGTAGTTTCTGTTATTGAATTATTAATTTTAATATTTATAGAACATAGATACAAATACATATATGTACTTAAAATACAAACTCGCAAATTTACCTTTTCATTTCCTTAATGGTAACTTTTTGAACTTTTTAAAAAGTTTTTATTTAAATTCCAGTTAGTTAACATACAGTGTGATATTAGCTTCAGGTTTACATTATAGTGATTTGACAACTCCATACAACACCCAGTGCTCATCAAAACAAATCCCCATCACCTATTTCACCCACTTCTCCAACCATCTCCCCCATGGTAATTATCATCAGTTTGTTCTCTGTAGTTAAGAGTCTGTTTCTCACTTTGCCTCTTTCTCTCTCTCTTTTTCCTTTTGCTCAATTGCTTTGTTTCTTAACTTGCATATATGGGTGAAATCATATAGTATTTGTCTCTCTCTGACTGACTTATTTCACTTTGCCTAATACTCTCTAACTCAATCCATGTTGCTCCAAATGGCAAGATTTCATTCTTTTCATGGCTGAATAATATTCCACTATATATATAGATATATAGATCTTCTTTATCCATTTATCAATCAATGGATACTTGGGCTGTTTCTATAATTTGGCTATTGTGGACAATGCTGCTATAAACATCAGGATGGATGTATCCCTTTGAATTAGTAGTTTTTTATCCTTTGGGTAAATACCTTGAAGTGTAATTACTGGATCATAGGGTGGTTCTATTTTTAACTTTTTGAGGAACCTCCATACTGTTTTCCAGGGTGACTGTACCAGTTTGAATTCCCTCCAACAGTATAAGAGAATCCCCCTTTCTCTGCATCCTCACCAACACTGGTTGTTTCTTGTGTTGCTGATTTTAGACATTCTGATAGGTATGAGGTGATATTTCATTAGTTTTATTCTATTTCCCTCACGATCCGTGATGTTGAGCATCTCTTCACGTGTCTCTTGACCAGCTGTTTGACTTCTTTGGAAAAATGCTTTTCTCATGTCTTATCATTTTTTAACTAGATTACTCATTTTAGGGGTGTTGAGTTTTATAATTTCTTATAGATTTTGGAAACTAACCTTTTATTAGATATGTCATTTGCAAATATCTTCTCCCACAGGTTTCCTTTTAGTTTTGTTGATTGTTTCCTTTGCTTTGCAGAAACTTCTTCTTTTTATGGAGTCCCAATAGTTTATTTTTCCTTTTGTTTTCCTTATCTCCCAAGATGTATATAGAAAGAGTTTGCTACAACCAATGTCAAAGAGGTTACTGCCTGTGTTCTGTAGGATTTTGATGGTTTCACATCTCACATTTAGATCTTTCACCCATTTTGAATTTATTTTTGTGTGTGGTGTAAGAAAGTGGCCCCATTTCATTCTTTTGCATGTTGCTGTCCCATTTTATTAACATCATCTGTTTAAAAGACTACCTTTTTCCCATTGGATATTATTTCCTGCTTTGTGGAAGATTAATTGAGCATATAGTTGAGTTCATTTCTGGGTTTGCTATTCTGTCCCACAGATCTGTTTTAGTGCCAGTACTATACTATTTTGATCACTACAGGTTTGTAATGTAACTTGAAGTCCAGAATTGTGATGCCTCCAGCTTTGCTTTTCCTTTCAAGGGTGCTTTGGCCATTCGGAGTCTTTTGTGATTCCATATGAATTTTAGGATTGTTTGCTCTAGCTCTGTGAAAAAGTTCTACTGGTATTTTGATAACAAGTACGTTAAATATGCAAATTGCTTTGGGTAGTGTAGACATTTTAACAATATTTGTTCTTCCAATTTGTGAGCATGGAATGTCTTTCCATGTATTTGTGACATCTTCAATTTCTTTCATGTTTTATAAAGTTTTGGAGAATAGGTCTTTCACCTCTTTGGTTATGTTTATTTCTAGGTATCTTATTTTTCTTTGGGTGAAATTTTAAATCAGATCGATAACTGAATTTATCTTTCTGCTGCTTCATTATTGGTGTATAAAAATGCAATAGATTTTTATACCTTGATTTTGTATCCTGAGATTTTACTGAATTCATGTATTAGGTCTAGCAATATTTTGGTGAAGTCTTTAGGGTTTTCTATGCAGAGTATCATGTCATCTGCAAAGAGTGAAAGTTTTATTTCTTCCTTGCTGAATTGGATGCCTTTTATTTCTTTTTGTTGTGTGATTGCTGTGACTAGGATTCCTAGTGCTGTGTTAGAGTTCTTCTTTTATTTCCTGGCTGACCCATTCATTCTTTAGTAGCCTGTTCTTTAAACTCCATGCATTATTGATGGTCCTCCCACACATTTTTCTTATGGTTTTTCTTCTAGTTTCATAGCTTTGTTGTCAGAAAAGGTGCATGCATTACTTCAACATTGTTGTATTTGTCGAGGCCTTAATTGTGACCTGATATGTGATCTATTCTGGAGAAGTCCTGTGTGGACTTGAAAAGAATGTGTATTCTGCTGTTTTAGGATGGAATATATCTGTTAAGTCCATCTGGTCCACTGTGTCATCCAAAACCATTGTTTCCTTGCTTATTTTCTGTTTAAATGATCTGCCTATTATGCTAGTGAGGTGTTAAAGTTCCCTATTGGTACTGTTTTATTAACAGTGAGTTTCTTAATGTTTATTATTAATTGTATTGCTACTCCAGCATCCTTTTGGCCTCCATTTGCTTGATGGATGTTTTTCCATTCTCTCACTTTCAAAATGTAGGTGTCTGTAGGTCTAAAATACATCTCTTGTGGCAACATATAGATGTGTCTTGTTTTTTTCTTTTTTTATCCATTCTGACACCCTATATCTTTCAATTGGAGTATGTAGTCCATCTATGTTGACAGTAATTATTGACAGACATGTATTTATTGCCATTTATTATTTGTTAAGTCATTGTTTCTGGAGTTTTTCTCTGATTCTTTTTGTCTTTGTCACTTTTGGTTTCTACTTTCCCTCAAAGAGTTCACTTAATATTTCTTGCAGGGCTAGTTTGGTGGTCATGAACTCCCTTGGTTTTTGTTTGTTCAGAAAAGTCATCATCTTTCCTATTCTAAATGATAGCCTTGCTAGAATCAAGAATATTCTTGGCTTCAGATTTTTCCCATTCAGCAAATTGAATATATCATGCCACTCTTCTCTGGTCTGCAAAGTTTCTGTGGATAGATCTCCACCTAGACTTTCAGGTTTCCCTTTGCAAATTAAGATGTTTTTCTGTCTTGCTGCGTTTAAGATTTTTTCTTTACCAAAGTGTGCTCTGCAAATTTAATGACAATATATCTTGGTGTTTTTGTCAGTTTCAATGAGAGTTCACTGTGCTGCCTGGATCAGCATGTCTTTTCCTTCTCCAAATTGGGGAAAGTTCCAGCTTGTTATTTCTTCAAGTAATCTTTTTGCCTCCTTTTCTCTCTCTTCTTTGAAATTCCTGTAATATGAATGTTATCACCTTTGATGGAATTACTGAGTTCTCTAAGTCTCTTCTTATGTTCCATAAATCTTTCTCACTTTTATTCAAGGGCATTTTTTTCTATTATTTTGTCTTGTAGGTCACTAATTCATTCCCCTGCTACTTCCAGACTGCTGTTCATTGCAGCAAGCCTGTTTTGAATCTCATTTATTGTATTCTTCATCTCTGATTGATTCTTTTTTAACTATTTCATCTGTGTGGTAAAGGTCTCACTGATATCTTCTTTTTTTAAACTCAGCGAATATCCTTATGATTTTTGCTTTAAAGTCTCCATCAGGGTAGCCTGGGTGGCTCAGCGGTTTAGCACCACCTTTGGTCCAGGTGTGATCCTGGAGACCTGGGATTGAGTCCCATATCAGGCTCCCTGCATGGAGCCTGCTTCTCCCTTTCCCTGTGTCTCTGCCTCTCTCTCTGTGTGTCTCTCATGAGTAAATAAATAAAATCTTAAAAAAAAAAAAGTCTACATTAGGCATGTTACTTATATCTCTTGTTCTGATCTCTAGTCACAGCCTCATCTTATTTTTTCATTGGGATAAATTTTTCCATCTTAGAATATTTTAAGTCTCATTCTTCTCTGTATTAGAAAAGCCAGTTATACCTCCTGCTTCTGAGAGTAATGGCTTTATGAAGAAGAGGTCACACAGTATCCTGGTATCCATGGCCTGTTACTTCAGGGAGTTTCTCCAGTGTGTGCTGCATGTGCTTTGCTGTTGTGTTTTGGCAGCTGTATACCTCAGGTCAGTCATCTGTAGAGATCTCCTTGCCTGCTGTGGGCAGTATTTGGTCCCTGGCCTTAACGTGGTTTTAACTGGGTGTGCTTTTGTCTGCTTGTGAAATGAGAGATGACACCAACTTCACCAGAAGTGAAGCCCTGCAGAAAACTTTGGTGTGTGGTATGGGCAGGGGTTCATGTTGGTATTCTGGTAGAGGGGCCCACCTTGCTGGTAATGAGGCAAGCTTGACAGAGAGGCACAGTCCTGCCGGAGCACCGAGGGCTGGGGCTTGATGTAAGAAAGTTAGGTACCCAGTGTTCTTAATGGTAACTTTTGATAAGCTGGACATTTTAGTTTATATGAAGTCTAAATTATCATTTTTTGCTCTTTAGTGGTTTCTTTTTGTGTGTGTGTGTCCTAAGAAACACTTCCTTACCCCAAGGCAAGGTAGATACTCTTTGTTTCCCTCAAACTTCATAGTTTTAGCTTTGCATTTTCCTCTATGAACCATCTTAAATGAGTCTTCTTCATTTTTTAAAAAGGTGTCAGCAGCCCAGGTGGCTCAGCGGTTTAGCGCCTGTCTTCGGCCCAGGGTATGATCCTGGAGACCCAGGATCGAGTCCCACGTCAGGCTCCCTGCATGGAGCCTGCTTCTCCCTCTGCCTGTGTCTCTGCACCTCTCTCTCTCTCTCTCTCTCTGTGTCTCTCATTAATAAATAATTTAAATCTTTAAAAATAATAAAAAATAAATAAAAGTAGGTGTCAACGTTCATTTATTTCTATACAAATATCCAGATGCTCTAGTACTTTTATTTCTCCCAGTCGGTGCTTTAGTACAGTTGTTAATCCAAAAATTAAATTTGTGATTCTATTTGTCCTTATGCCAATACCATATATTAATTGTTGTTCCTTTATAATGTTTCAATGTCAGGTATTATTATTTTTACAAATACGTACATTTTTTAATATTCTAGGTTTTTAGTATTTCATATGAATTTTACAACAATTTGCCAATTTATACCAGATAAATATCCTTCTGGGATTTTGAATGGGACTGCATCAAATCTACAGTTTGGTTTGCAGAGTACATCCTAATATATGAGATTTTTGCAAAAATGAACATGGTATATATCTCCATTTGGGGTGTTTACTTAGGTTCTTTGGAAAGCTTTGTAATATTTACTATAGTAGCTTTCACATTTCCTTACATTAACTCCTAAGTATTTGATGCTTGTCAAAATTATTGTTAACTTTATTTATACCTAATTTGATTTTCTAACTTCTATTGTTCCTAGTATGTACACATAACATTGATTTTTGTGAATTAGCTTTGTTTTCTATGATTTTGCTAGATTTATGTGCTACTTCTATGACTTTGTTTTTTTTTTAATTTTATTTAAATTCAGTTTGCCAATATATAGTATAACACCTAGTGTTCATCTCATCAAGTGCCCTCCTTAACTCCTGTCATCCAGTTACACCAACTCCTCACCCGCCTCCCCTTCTACAACTCTTTGTTTTCCAGAGTTAGGACTCTCTCATGGTTTTTCTTCCTCTTTAATTTTTCCCCATTCGATTCCCCCCGCCTCGTTTGTGGTCCCTTTCACTATTTCTTATATTCCACCTATCAGTGAAACCATATGATAATTGTCTTTCTCTGATTGACTTATTTCACTCAGCAAAACACTCTCCAGTTCAATCCACACATGACTTTGTTTTTAACAAAGTTTTTAAATATATTCAATATTTTATTTCTTAAGGAATTTCTTATTTTTTTAAGGTTTTATTTTATTTGTTTGACCCAGAGAGAGCATGCACACCAGAGAGTACAAGTGGGGGAAACAGCAGGAGTGGGACAAGCAAGAAGCAGAGAACCCAATGTGGAGCTCTATCTTAGGATCCTGGGATCATATCCTGAGCCTATGGCAGACACTTAATCAACTGAGCCACCCAGGTGTCCCCTTAAATATTTTCTTTGCATCATTTTGCTGGCTAAGATCTTAAGCACAATAGTGACTGTTGGTAGTTAAGAGTGGGTATCCTTACTTTTTGCCTTAATTTTAGGAGAAAATATTCAGTATTTCACTTTTAAGTTTAATAGTATCTGTTTTTCATGATTGACATTCTCTAGATTGAAGTTTCCTATTCAGACTTTGCTGAGAATGTCACCGTAAATGATTGTTGAACACCATCATATGTTTTTACTATATCTATTTAAATGATCAAATAAACATATTTAAACTCTGTTAATAAAGAAAAGTTACATGTATTGATTTCTAAATGTTAAATCAACCTTGCAGTCCTTGGATAAATTCCACATAGTCATGATAAATCATATTTTATTACATAATACTGGATACAATTTGTTAATATTTCATGAAAATAGTTTTATCTATTTTTTATGAGGGTTGTTGGTCTGCAATCTTCTTATGTCATAATGCCCTATTGCTTCTCAGCCTATTGGCTAAGATCGAGTGTAGTTTGTGTTCTTATCAGTTTTATAATGCCATTATCAATTTTTTATCACAAGCCTATGTTAATTTCATTGTACTAGTTGAATATGTTCCCTTTTATTTTCTGAAAAAAAAAAACAAAAACTAAAATCGATGTTACTTCTTTTTTAAGTATATTGCAGAATTCACCAGTGACTACCTTTCTACCCGGAGTGTTTGTTGTGAAAAGTTTTAAATTATGAATTTAACTGTTTTGCTTGATACAATGTTATTCAGATTTCCTCTTTTGTTCTGTACCAATAGTTACAGTTTTTTATATCATGGAATTTGGCCATATGATTGTCAAATTTATTGGCAGAGTTGTTCTATATATATTGCTATAGGTATGTCAATTTTACAGATATTTTAAAGTAGTATCACTTAATTTACTTTTTCAAATGATTTTTTTTTCATTTTTTGTGCCATTACTGGCTTTAATTTTTCCCTAGTTCTTTAGCTTTTTGAACCAAAAGGATAAATTGACTTCTTAACTTTTTTTAACTTTATTAAATTCTGTAATTTTATCTTCATTATTGTTTTGTCCAAAATATTCCCTAATCCATTTTTAAAGCATCATGACTTTCTCATGATTACTGCTTGCATGAAACATTTTATCTTTTTATTTTAAAATAGTATTTTTCTTTCCAAAACACTCTGCAATCAGCATATAACTAAGAAATGTCGTTTTATCTAGCCTAAAAAATAATCTTTTAAATTGATAGTGTGTAGTTCATTACACTTAATAAAATAACTAATAGATTTGGGTTCATTTTTTTTTCATCTTGATATTTGTTTCTATTTTTCTGATTTGTTCATTTTTTTGTTATTGTTGCTCTTCCTTTTCTGCTTTCATATGGATTATTCAAGTATATCTTATAATTTGATTTTGTTTGATTTTTGAGACATGCATCTATTTTTTTTTTATTTTTATTTATTTATGATAGTCACAGAGAGAGAGAGAGAGAGGCAGAGACACAGGCAGAGGGAGAAGCAGGCTCCATGCACCGGGAGCCTGACGTGGGATTCGATCCCGGGTCTCCAGGATCGCGCCCTGGGCCAAAGGCAGGCGCTAAACCACTGCGCCACCCAGGGATCCCCATGCATCTATTTTTATTTTAGCAGTTGATCTAGAGATTGAAATACACATCCTTATAGAAGTCTATTGAATTGATATTTTATCACTGCATATACGAAGAATCTTAAAATATATAATTCTTGTACACATAATAATACTTTTATATTACATAACACTTATACATACTCCTTTTCTTTTTCTTTTAGTACTGCAAAGATGAAATTCTGTTTTCCAGATCCTATTATTTCTAATTAGAAGTAAGCTGTAAGTATTTTTGTTGTTCTCCTTACCAATATGAACATTTTTATCTTTGATTTTCTGTAATTTGTTTATGATGAGTTACATTCCATTTTCTTTGTACACAACCTACTTGGGTTTCACTAAGATTCTAGGATCTCTGGGTTTCTGTTATTCATCTAGAATTGGACAAGTTTTAGTTAAGTAGTTGAGTGTGTACATATGTTTTTATGTCTATAAATTAACTTTTCAAGTTTCTCATTTTCTACTGATGTGTATATGTATATTTCATATCCTTTATTTCTTT
Source organism: Canis lupus dingo (assembly GCF_003254725.2). Taxonomy (NCBI): domain Eukaryota; kingdom Metazoa; phylum Chordata; class Mammalia; order Carnivora; family Canidae; genus Canis; species Canis lupus. The sequence continues at coordinate 22,558,833 of NC_064245.1, read as the reverse complement.
ACCATATCTATAATAATTATTTTATTTTTTAAAGATTTTATTTATTTATTCATGAGAGACACAGAAAGAGAGGTAGAGACATAGGTAGAGGGAGAAACAGGCTCCTAGGACCCCAGGATCATGACCTGAGCCAAAGGCAGACACTCAACCACTAGCCACCCAGATGCCCCTATAATAATTATTTTAAATATCTTATGTCTGCTTCCAATATCTGGGTCTATTGTTCTGTTTCATTTGATTTTTCTGTTCTATTGCTTGTGCTTTACATTTCCCTGCTTCTGTACATGTGTAGTAGTATTTTTTAAATTGTATGATACTATTTAGAGACTGGATTATTTTATCTCTTTTTAAAGAGTCTTGAGTTTTGTTCAGACAGTCAGTTAAATAATTTGCAGTACACTTTGCTTCTGTGAATGCTTTAATTTAGGCTGAGTAAGTCACTATTCATAAGTCATAGACTTTCTGCAGTCTCAACTTGTGTGCAAACTGAATATCCAATATCTCTCTACTCTGGATCAGTTAAGACTTCAACATCTTCTCTGCACTCAGTATGATCTTGAAGCCTTTGTTCACCAATCTGATCTAGATCCTCCAGTAGCTGTTCTGTGTTAGGACTTAGAGAGGCTTATCTGGAGTATATACTGTTCAAGATTCTTCAATTATCCATATTGCTAGTACTTCTGGAGTATATGCTGTTCAAGATTCTTCAATTATCCAGTTTGCTAGTACTTCCTGGCAACCATCTCTTTTCCATTTCTCCACTGTCCAAATTTCATTCTTGTTTGCCATTCTAAAATTCAATCTCTTTTCCTCTACCCAGTGAGACTGTCACTCTTTGTTTTGGCTCCATTTACCCACAAAGTTTGGGATATTTTCTCAAGCTAAAAGCTGTGATAGTTATAAGTGATTGCCCATGGTTCCTTGTTCTCAAAGATCATATCTCTGAGCTGAAAACACCTCTTTTGTATATTTTTTTCCAATTTTTAATTTCCTTATTGTAGGAAAAAAAGTCCAATTCCAAATTCGCCAGAATAACTGGGACAAAATTATCATAGTAATTTTCTTTTAAATGACTTAAAATCTGCATGAAGCAATTATTTGTTCGGATGAAGGGTATTAATCATTTATTTTTGACAGTATCAAACTACTCTAGAATATTATACATTAAAAAAATAGGTCCAGTTTTTAGCTTTCTGAAAAAAAATGTGACCCACACTTACTTCTCTGTATATACTTTTTCAAGATCAACAACATAGACTCATTGCCTCTTAAATCTACAAAATAATAATTAATGCATGTAACACTCCACTCTTATTTCCTTCCTTCTCTTATCTACAGATACTTGTCTATTTAATATATTTTCTTGAATATGTACATACCATTGAAATATATGAGTTACTCTTCAACAGATACTTCAGTAAGCCTAATATAGGCCCTTACATATGTATATATCCTAAAAGGGCACAAAATATTACTTAAATATTACTTATACTTAAAAAATATTACTTAAAAATAATTAAAGACCTGCTATTAATGCTTCTAATATTCACCTTTATAATCCTAACTATAATTACTCTTAAGAGACTGACAATTAGCATTAATAATCTTTTCCTGTTTAGAATTTCCATATTACAATTTATTTTTGACAATTGAAAAATACAGCATATATTATTTATATAGCTGTCATAACTTTGTTTATATTTGCAATATTAACACCAAAATATATGAATTACTTTATTTTTTTTTATTTTTTATTTTTTTATGAATTACTTTAAATGTGTTAAGTTAATCAGCTTGGTTTTGCCACATAAAAACTTCATAGTGAAGTCGGAATACGAATATTATTTTAATTATATAGAGACATAGTGGATTTAATTTTTTTCATTGAGAGTTTTAAAAAGGAATTGATTTTTCTCAAAAGATATCTTACATTTTACTTGGAAATTTGGGTTATGAGTTTAAGTCCCCTTAAATATGTTTATTTTTATAATCACACATTTTGAAAAATTTGTTGACCTAATTAAAATTTCATATGCATATGTCCCCAAATAATTTCATAATAGGAGATATTTTCTTTCTGGTGAGAAATATAATTTTTCTTCCCCTGTATACCAATAAGGAGTGAACCTTGTCATCATTTAAAACCATATTTTTTAACAGCTTGACAGTATTTTTCTCAAGTACATTACAAAATATCAGATAATGGTGATAAAGTAACATTAAAACAGTATCAAACACTAAACATCAAATTTGTCTGTCTAGAATGTGGTACCACATTTCTGCTCCAATGCATGACTATCACTGATAGTAATAGAATTATGTGTTTTTAATGCTGTGTAATATCATTGAAACTCCATTGAGAAATACAGGTGTTATCATAAGCTATAAATCATATAAAAGCCAAAATATAGGGAAGGAAAACAGATCAGTACCAAGAATGGAGAAATACAATAACTTGTGAAGATTATTTTAAGACAAAAATATAGTCTTCTTCCTTCCCATTTTTTCTTTCTATCCTTAGTGATCTTACCACTTCCTTTATAGTATATAAGAGAGTTGTATACTAGTTATAGTGCTTTCATTCAACCCTGAAATGTTAAAGCTTAACAGTATCACAAATGATATTAAATATCAGAAATAGTAATCACAGGCTTAGACATAAATTGAAAGAGAGATCATATATTATTTTGTGTATAGGGTAAATAACAGTGCAAAAGGATGAGGGGTAAGTAATCATTATTACTAAAGTGAATTATGGTGGAGTAAATTTACAGCTTGAAATTATTTTTTCAAAAGACTGTTTGTTTGTTTGGCAGTGAGGGCACAAGCAGGGGGAGCAGCAGAGGGAGAGGGAGAAGCAGGCTTCCCACTGGGCAAGGAGCCCAGTGTGAGGGCTGATCTCAGGATCCTGGGATCATGACCTGAGCCAATGGCAGATGCTTAACTGACTGAGCTACCAGGTCCCCTGCAGTTTGAAATTAAATTTAACATAAGTAATCCATACTATAAAAATGCCCACCGGGTAATGCATGCTAAGTTTATAAATACTGGATCTAAAAGCGCCTCATGGATTTGAAGTTAGGAATCAGAATTTATTTTTATCATCACAGTTTTCCCTAAAGTGGCACATTTTCATTTTCATATTCCTTTTCATTTCATGGTACATTATTTCCCTTGCCCCTATCTTCCAAACACCCATGCATTTCATTTCTTTCCAAACCTGCAGTACCAGTTTAATTTCAAAATTGACCCTAATTGGATCCGTTAGCTTGCTTCAGACTGATTTATATTATTCAGTAAAGACATATTCTATTAGTAAGGGAGGGAGGCATTTTCATAAAATGCAAGATTTTGTGGAAAACACTCTTTTGTTATTTTCAAATACCCCCAAAGAGATGCCATTTCCCCAGCCATATTTTCTTCTACCCTCCATTTGTACAACTACTGGTCATTTCTCCCAAGTTCAATATTTATAATGCACTTTATGTCATAGGGCTTTCCTGAAACTCTAGCCAGTTGTTCCTTTTAAAAAAAAATATTTTATTAATTTATTCATGAGAGACACGGGAGGGGTGGTGGGCAGAGACCCAGGCAGAGGGAGAAGCAGGCTCCATGCAGGGAGCCTGACCTGGGACTGGATCCCAGGTCTCCAGGATCAGGCCGTGGGCTGAAGGTGGTGCTAAACCGTTGGACCACCCGGGCTACCCAGTTGCTGCTTTTTAACTCTTTTTGTGTACTGCATCCTGAAGGTTCTTGTGCTACTAAAATCTGCATTTTAGCATCAAGTGTCTAGTAGCATTTGGTCACAATATGTCAGCCAGTATAAGTTATGAATTTTCTCAAGAGCATGGCATGGATGCCAAGGGGAAGAGTTGAGGTAAAATACCACAAATTACTTTTTTTAAAAAGGACACCTCAAAACAGGATGACGGTAAGAGTGCTTATTGACTGAGTGGATTGCAGCAGGTGCTTGGAGGCTTATTGCTCAGGAATATCCAATTAATACATTGCACCAGTTTTCACTTTTGAGACTTTAACTATCAGAGAAAGGAAAAACTGTATAGTAGTAGGATACTCTAACAGCATATACTTTTAGAACAATACTAAAAAACAAACATACAAACAAACAAACCAGTCCTATAATCAAGTGGCATTAGGTATGGAGAGAATATGGCATAGTTGGTAAAAATATGAACTGAGGACCAGAACACCTATGAAAACTAATTTCTTCATTCCTTATTTGTGATACTTCGGGCAAATTACAGAATTATTTAAAGATCGAATAATTGTTAAATGCTTGAAAAAATACTTTGCACATATTAAATACTCGACGTGTTTGCAATTACAGGAGATAAGTTTCATCTCATCACTTATTTTAAATAATGTAATATAAAGTGATGAACCATTTGCTATCATCTCTGACTTATATAACTATCTAAATATGGCACCTAGCCATGACTTAACACCACTAAAGTTCCTGTTTTTTAATGACATATTTATAATTTTATTTGCAAACACACTGTATGGAGTTCTTACTTCAGTGCTTTTTACTGAAAACTTTTCCATGGGATATAAGAGCTTGGAGACACAAATCTCCAGTGTGATCACCCATCTGGTTAGCAAGTTCAGTTCATTTATTATAAACCCACATGGATGGAAATTATAGCTGCAAAAAATGACAAAGAAGGATATTATGTACTGCCACTTACTCGGATCTTCTGGGCTAAATGGACAATTCTGATTCATGAGAGAAATTGTAAGAGAACAATCTCTGTAAATGAAAAATATATCAAAAGCTTTTTGCACTTATTATATGTCATTCAGAGGATAAACAGTCCATAGTGTATTAATTTTTGATGATTGTAACATAGGTGTTTATTCACCAAACTGGGATTTAATGCCCATTAGAGGTGATAGATAAATGGTTCTGGAACATCACATCATCTGTATATTCATCAAAAAGGTAATGAAGGTAATGGGTTTCATCTATTCTATATAACATATCTCATGTACGAGTATCCCTGAGCTTTTTGGGCACTGCATTACATCTTATTTTCTTGATTTATTGATCTTTAGAAAAAGTATTTTGTTTTCCTTTTCCTTTTAATTTTTATCAATAGCTGATAACCAAAAACATCACTAAGTCATTACCTCTTGCAAAAATACATCTTCCAAAATACTTATGTATTACATAAATAATACATAATGATTACTTATGAAAGTCACTAAAGGAAGCCTATATGTTAAATATATTAATGCTATTTCTTCCTTATTTTGGTAATGGATTTTTATCCATTAGCTAACCCTCCATCTTCTCACATAATTACCACTTCTTTTTTTAAGAGTTTATTTACTCACGAGAGACACAGAAAGAGAGATAGAGAGAGAGAGAGAGAGAGAGAGAGGCAGAGGGAGAAGCAGGCTCCATGCAGGTAGCCCGATGCCGGACTCGATCCTGGGTCTCCAGGATCAGGCCCTGGGCTGGAGGCGGAGCTAAACCGCTGAGCCACCCGGGTTGCCCACCATTTCTTTTTTTGTGATGAGAACATATAAAATCCACTCTCAGCAACTTTCAAGCATACAAGTTTTGTTAATTATAATCACTGTACTGTACATTAGATCTCCTGAATTTATTTAACATATAATTGGTAGTTTTTATCTTTTAACCAACAGTTTCATTTCCTCAAGCTCCAGGTGGGGAAAAAAAGCATGCTACATAATAGATGTCATGATTATTGAACTTGGCAATTTGTGGGGCAAATACAAAGACTCTCCTGATTAAACGAACAGATTAATGCAAAATGAAGACTGAATACATTTTGTCTGAATGCCAAGCAGTGTGCTTTTACGTTAGTGAACTTGCAACTAACAGGCCTTTAAAGTTTATTTTTGTATGTATGACTTTAAAAGAGATATTAGTATGATTAAAACCATATTTTAGGAAGGTTTATTGCTGACAACTAGACTTCTATCTTCTTATCAAGAGTCAGGATTAGGGGCACCAGGGTGGCTCAGTGGTGGAGTGTCTGTCTTTGGCTCAGGTCATGAACCGGAGGTCCTGGGATGGAGTCCCGCAACAGGCTCCACGCAGGGAGCCTGCTTCTCCCTCTGCCTGTGTCTCTGCCTCTCTCTGTGTGTCTCTCATGAATAAATAAATAAAATCTTAAAAAAAAAAGTCAGGGTTACAATTGTGCAGATGATTTTACTGCTGACAATGGGTTTTTAATTGTATGATCAAGATAAGTCCCTATTATGTTCTCAGGTAGCTGACCAAACTGTCCCACTAACTGACCCCATGATATATTGTTTTAAGAGACTTGACCACACATTGATTGAGCCATAAATTAAGTCTTTCACCTTAATCCTCATATGTAAGGAGTGTTCTACACGGTCTTAGATTTTGGTGAAACCAAGGTTTGGACTTTGAAATCTCTGAGCTTTGATTATTGATATTAACCTCCAGTTAGTTCCCTGTGACCAAATTATTGCTTATTAGATTTCTCATAGAGTTATCCTATAGAAATTCCAAGTTTTCTTCAGAAAATTAGGACTGAACATGCCCAGCGTCAGCATTTCCATAACACTACCCTTTCTCACTGAAATAATTTGACCTGCTTTAACTTTGATATCAGATATGGTTGCTTCTCAATAAAAATATGTTAATGATTGAGTTTCTGAGTAAAGTTTACAATGTTCTTTAAATGACAAAAAAATGAAGCTATCTGGGTGAGGAAAACAATTCTAGTTAAAAAGCAAAAGACGTGTTGAATTCAACTGTAATAATAGAGTTAAGTTGAACACAGACAGGTTTCGACCCAATTTGCTGTGCAAAAGTGATGGTTACAGGACAAATACGTATATGATGATAATTTCTTTTTGCTAATCAATGTTTCCCTTGTGATAATATTGCAGGCAGAAAGTTAATATACTCTAGAGGTCTATTTAAAGATGTAAGGAAGGCTGCACTCAGAGTACTACAACTAGGGAAGGTTGGGGCACCAATAAGGCACTGCTGCTGGATATATACACGGTTCTGTACTGCTTGTCTCAGTCAGACAAGACCAAATAGGCAGTACATTTCAACCTTATGAGCTGTAAAGTGGCTGGATCTTGAAACTGTTTTTCTCACCTAAGGAAAATCATGGCTATTTTGATAGAGGCAAAGGAGTAATTGTAATTTATCAGTCACCCAACCAAAAAACAAACAAACAAAAAAACTCTTGAGAGCGTTAGTTGTAATTTATTAATTGTATAATTATTCCAGAACAATAGGCATAGTAATCCAGGAGAGTCCTGGGTATAGAACTGGAGTATTCTGTCACACTGCATCCCAATGGCTAATTAAGAAAAAAAAAAAAGATGATGGTTATTACTGAAATAACATTATATCCACTAGGGAAAAGGAGGGATCACCACCTTATTGCTAGATGGCATAGAAGCCTAGGTTTCTATTTGGTCTCCATTGATCTCTAAAGGAGGGGTCTCATTACTTCTGAGCAAGAGTAGGCGTTCCAGCTCATCACTGTGCTCTCCTTGATACCACTGGAACTGGCAGGATTGAAGCTCCTTGTTATTGTTTCCCATGTGATTTCTACCAAAACCATGGTTCTGAGGCCTCCTTACTGTTAAAGGATGGTTAAAGTTCAACTCTGATTAGCCCTCCTTCGATATCTTCTCAGAAGGATATACGAGACACCTATTTTCTTCCAGGTGCCAGTGAAAGTTCAGACTCTTCCTGGCGTCTCTCCTGACAACTAGAGTGGTGAGGGATCTTTAAATAGCAGGCAAGGACAAAAGTCCTGGTTCCCTTCTCCATCTTTTCTGACACCACCCAGTGTGGACACTGAAGTGCTTCACTACAGTCTTATAAGGGTGAAAGTCCAGGCTTCCCAGGGATGTCTGGGTGGCTCAGTGGTTTAGCATCTGCCTTGGGCTCTGGGCGTGACCCCAAGGTCCTGGGATCGAGTCCAGGGTCAGGATCCCCAAAGGGAGCCTGCCACTCCCTCTGACTATGTCTCTGCCCCTCTCTCTGTGTCTCTCATGAATAAATAAAAACGTTTAAAAAGAAAAGAAAAAGAAATTATTAAAAAAAAAAAAAGGCTGTTCTCCCCCACTCAGCCTTGGTACAAGCTGGCATGGGACCATAGTTTATGTGTCTTTTGTTGCAGAGTGGTTATCTATTATCTAGACTTTTCTGTTTTGTTAGAATGTTTTGTTACTGGTTCTTTGGATAGAGAGAGACGGGTTTTGTTGGGCATTTTTTGTGTATACCTAGTGGCCTTTCCATATTACTCACTTCTACAGCAACCAGTCTGGGATATATAAAGCAGAAAAAAAATAAAGCAAAACAAAAAAATCCTCACAACCCAGAAAACTCACACTGTGTTGTTCCTTGAGTCCCAAGTTTTCTAGACAATTCATATTTCTATGCCTTTCAGAGTTTTATGTTTTCTTGTTGTTATTTATATCAAAAACAAACAAAAAAAGGAAGGTCTAGAGTTTTTAATTGTACTTAAGAAAAGAATAGGGGAAAATACATCTCTTCTATCTTCCTGGAGGCAGAAGTCTCAATTACAAAATATTTTGAAAAAAAAACAAAAGAAAATAGTTTAATCTTTGGGGAAAATACACGATGTCATGATCTCAACTTGGGGCTCTTTTGAGTGCTTACAGAGTTCGCTTGATAGTGTCTTTTTTAAAAATGTCAAATAAATAAATTTATTAATTATTAGTTTATTAAAATGTGATCAGTTTAATAATCATTAGTTATTCTTTGGGTGAAATGTTGGTTGCCTTTGTACATAGGCCTTTAAAAATTACTTTTAAAGTCAATTTGGTTAAGTAGTTTACATAGCTGATGAAGAGTATACATATAAAACTACAGTGTAAACAAAACAACAAACAATACAGTATAAAAACAAATGTCTTAAATTTGTGGAAAGAACTATTTAAGCAGTATGACACAATTTTTGGTAACCGTGTCATGCATGATTCAAAATACGTTATATTTCAACTTATAAATTAATAGACATTCTCTGGAAAACTATACTAAATTACTGATAGAATTCAAATTTGACAAAGAGAATGATGTCAAAGCTCCACTGAAGAGATTGAATGAAATTGTTTCTTAAAAAAATACCCAAGGGAGAAAGATATGTTTAAATGTATATATTATATATATTTAAATTTACATATTTTAAATATATATTACACACATATATATTATTTGTATTATATGTGATTTTTAATATAGGACTACATTACTTTATCCATATATCCAAAACAATATTTTCAAGTTAGCCAAAAAGTTTTTGGTGTGAATTTTCATTAAGAAAATGGTGCTTATTTTATATTCATTGTCAATTTGTAGTTAAGTGTGTGCAATGATACAAAATGCTTAATTTTATTTCAAAAAGTTTCCTAAACAGTGTATTAACTCAGTCCATGACTGGAAATTTGTAATTAATTTTAAAAGTTGTTCATTTAAAAAAAAAAACTATAATATAACAATGGGATCATTTAAGTATGCTGCTTAAATTTTCTTTGAAAATTTACTTATTTGAAAATTATTTTCATGTTTTAGTGCATAGATGTTAAGGATAGTTTCACATATATTTTCAATAACATAATTTTCTCCAGAATTCTACATTCAACTCCAGAGATAACTCATTAATACTAGAGTTTTCTCTGATAACTTTTCCCCCTTCATTTGCATATCTAATTCATTTATAAAGATGTGCAGGGCATATTCTACAGAACTTCTGTATATGTGTGTGGATATTTGTTTCTCATGGTCTTAACCAATATTAAATTCACAATATCCAGAATGTTGGTGTGTTATCAGACCAATGGAAATAGGTTTTAAACAATGGAATATCACTGATAGACGAGGGTAAGAACTATTTTTTTATCCCATAATGCAGACCTTACATGGATTACCTCAGTTAGTTCTCACGATAACCCTAGGAAATGAAAACTGTTTTCACACCCCTTTTCTAGATGAGACACCTGAGGCTTCAGAAGAGATGAAGTAACTTGCCCAATGACACACAGCTCTATGTTTCTAGGATAAAGGCAACCTTTTCTCTTTAATTTTGCATGAATGTTAGCATGGTATGTAATAGACATGATTAAAAGCTTGCCATCCAAGCCACTAATCATCGATTGAGTATAACCAACCTTGATCTAAATATCTAGTTGCAGATAATAAAGACAGAGAAGGAATGTGTGTAAGGGAGATAACAATCCTTAGTGATGTTAAATGAACTGACTTTAAGGCCACAGTCACATTTCTTGGAAGCTATAATTTTAATGAACAAGTCTATATACGGTATGACTGATCATAATGAATGGAATATATTAGGAATAAATCATTCAATTCTCAAAAGGGTAATTGATTCCTGCTAGAATTGAATCAGGTATTATTATAATTTCCATTTCAGAAATCGGGAAATTAAGGTATAAGGGTATTCAGTAAGCTGGTCAAGGATACACAAAGAGAATAAAATTTTGAACTATAACTCTGAGGCTCCCAGTCTACATTTTCAGCTGCTACATATCATATACATGCTTTTTTGCTTTGTTTTTTCTTTAAAAAAAAATAAATTGGATCTTCCCTGAAACCCCCATTCATTAGCTATAATGATGATAAATAAGACATTTGAAAATGCCATTTTCCCTCACCAAGTCCCAAAAGTCTGTGTGATGTTTTAAGAGTAATCTCAGTTTTAGGAAATGGAATCATTAAAGGGGTATAATAAGAATATCAAAATTGAACCTCACTTCCCTGAGGATTAGGAATAAGAACAACACACTCTATTCCTCTGGGAATCTTTTGATAGGGCTTTGTTCAAACCCAGGGTAAATACCTTAGAGCAGCAGTCCTCTGGCGTTGTCATATATTGCCCAATTTGATTGTTTAAATAAATTTTTTTAATACACACCCAAAAAGGCAGAGATAAAATGTGTCAGAATGTATTTGTGCGTATCATAAATCCATTTCACATCACCTCTCAGTGCTCATAGCAGGCAGAGTGCCATCTTGAATTGGCTTTGATTTGAATATGGACTCTTGATCTTTTGAACAAAAATTAGTGACTATGGGCACTTTATATTAATTAACATACTTGCCTTCAACAGATTTGTTTTCAACAATTCTCTGGTGCTAGATATGAAAATAAATTGAAATTCTCAAACTGTTAAACTTATGATTGGCTTCTGACAACTGCTATTTTCTGATCAGAGGTTGAGATCTGATTAATGAAAATGGCAGTTTATTGCTCTTCTTTATTTTAATAGCTGAAACTAATGGCAATCCCATGTCCCTGAAGCTTGAACCGTAGAATGGATCAGAAAGAGAAAAACTTTGGAAAGTCAGCTTTACAGCATATATTTTTGAGGGGATCTGAAGCTACTTTTCCAAAGCATACTTATGAACATTTTCCCTTTATGTTAGTCTAATTTATTTTCTTGTGGGAAGAGGGAAATAATTTCCTGTAGTCTATTTATAGTTTCATTTCTCTTGTTCACTAATTTGTTAGACAGTTTTGAATGCTCTGAAGAGTGCTACAGGTTCTACATTTTATATTGTTCTTTCGACAATGAGACTTCTGTCCTCCTAAATATTTTTATAATTATTTAACAAAGTTTTCTGTCAGCACTATTTTTGTTCCTTATTGTTCCTTAATCCTATAATTCTCAAGTTTTAACCAAATGTATTATTACAGTTTCTCTGACTGTAGCTTGTTGCCATCACAGCATATCAGGCTTTTGAAGAAAATGTAGTGTTATGTCATGTTGCAGGGTGCTCTTTAGAATCTGGCATTTTTATACAAGCCCATTTTTGTTGAGATGACAGTGAGGGCCTCAGAACCTATTTCTAATGGAGGCCTCAGGCAGACAGTTTGATTGGATAAGATATGGCTTGAGTTACAGAGGTGATTTGTCTTGAAGCATTCTGTATATGGCCAGCACACCATAATTTACTAGTTTATTTAAATGGTTTGGTGTGTTAAAGGTAATTTATATTAATATCTTTCCATTGCCCTTTGTTTTCTCCAATGCATACTATTTATTTCATCCTAATCTTTCATAGTATCCAGTGTATATTCCATGCTTGAAGGCTCACTGTATCTTTAGGTCAGGTCTTCATTACTTGAATTCAAAGGACATTTTGCTAAAGGTAGAAATTAGTCTAAATTGAGACAAAACACTGATGGTTAATGTGTATATCATTAATTTTCCTCTCTTAAAACAACTGTATCTTAATAAAAACCTCTAGGACATTATTAGAAAAGATTGCCTGATATGTAAATATTAGTCACTGTACTAAGGCCATACAAATAGATAAAGATTAGAAATAAAAAAATAAATTCTGCTCTGTGCTAAGCCCTTATTTGTATTATACAATTATCTCTCACCATTTCCCTATCATAGAATGTTACTTCTGGAAAAAAATATAGCCCTTAATACAAATCTACAATATTTTAGAGATAGCTTTCAATAAAGATTTAATTATGATTTTTTTAAAAAGATTTATTTATTTATTTTAGAGAGAGAGCATGAGAGCACAGAGGTGGGGAGGAGCAGAAGGAGAGGGAGAGGGGGAGAACCTCAAGCAGACTCCCTGCTGAGCACCAAGCCTGATATGGAGCTCCATCTCACAACCCTGGGATCATGACCTGAGCTAAAATCAAGAGCTGGATGCTCAACCAACTAACCCACCTTAACACCCCAGATTTAACTATGCTTTTACACAAAACATAGAAATAAGATTTTACTGATAAGGTTAAAAGGTATATTGTCTCTGTTTCAGTCTCCTGATGACTAAAGTACCTTTTCTTTCTCAGAAAGCAAGTTTCCTGCTTATCATTTCAGCTTCAAGTGCATCCTAAAAAAAAAAAAAAATTTGCTTTATTTTAAGTATTTCAGTTGGTATATAAACTTAATAACATTAGGCTTTATTATATTGACAGGGCAATTACAAGCCTCTTGTGCATCTTCTTGTGGCATGTATATTTTTTGTTAAATAATCAGGCTTTTTTAGAAGTTCACATTAACTAGTTTTTTTTTAATTTTTATTTATTTATGATAGTCACAGAGAGAGAGAGGCGCAGAGACACAGGCAGAGGGAGAAGCAGGCTCCATGCACCGGGAGCCCGATGTGGGATTCGATCCCGGGTCTCCAGGATCGCGCCCTGGGCCAAAGGCAGGCGCCAAACCGCTGCGCCACCCAGGGATCCCATTAACTAGTTTTTTTAACAATGGTGTACTGACACTTCTTTACTATTGTTTCTTTCAGCTTTCACATAACATATGGAAATGTATTAAGTATAAAATGGCCAAAAATAATCTAAATTGGTGTGTATTTTTATGCCGGAGTAGAAATGGATAAGAGAAATATCTGTAAGTATTAACCAAGGGAAAGTAAGAAGAATGTGAAACTCTGAGCAATCAAACCATTGATCATCTGTAGGAGTCAAGTTCCACTGTTTCAAAGCTTTGAATAGGTAATGGAGGACAACACATTTAATTATTAGGGTTGTATAAGTGCAACCTGCAACATCATGCTGAAAAGTACACATTCACAGGTAGGACTGTGGCTCAAAATTCTATAAGCACTTACCTGAAGTAAAAGTACTCGATTCAAAATGGTTTGTTGTAACATTTAATGGTATTCCCATTTAAGAAATAATTATTGAATATTTACTATGTATAAGATACTAAAGAGAGGAATAAAACAACCAATAACAAAAACGTCTTCAGCCAATTGATTTTCTTTATAGTAGGAATAAAAACAGAAAATTATAATTAAGTTCATTTTAAAGTAGAGCAGGATAAATGTCTTTGGGACATAGGGAAATGCCTTTGGGATACAGGGAATACAAGGGGTAGGAGAAAACTATTTCAGAAACTGTGCTTTTAGTTCAGGTATATAAGTCAACATTAATTGGTTGAAATTATAGGTATTTTAAATCCACTGCCATTTTGGATTGAGCAGGAAGGAACCATATAAGAAAAATAAGGGGAATCTGGGCAGGTGTGAATATCACCTATGTTTTTAAAAAGACTGAGGATGCCACATAGAAAGGAAGTGAGGTGGGGACAGGGGGCAAGTCAGCCCCAAGGTGCAAAAAAGAAGTTTAGCTGAGTAGATAGATATGCATAATAAATGTCAAACTGGATTGGGTCAGATATCCCAGCAGCCTATTTTAGCAGCAGCTCAATATGGGGAGCAGAATAATGGCTCCCTAAAGATGTCCTAAACCTTGGAATCTGTGAATTTGCTACACAACATAGCAAGAGGGCTATGTTAAGGTGGTAGGTGCTATTAAAGCTGCTAATTATCTGCATTTAATATGGAGAGATTATCCTGGAACATCCAGTTGGGACCTAATCTGATTACCAGCATTCTTTAAAAATACAAGAGGGAGCCTAAAGCAAAGGCCAGAGAGATGAGATATAAAAAGGACTCCATCTACCGTTGCTAGCTTTGAAAACTCAGGAGGCCATGAACCAAAGAATACAGGCACTCTCTAGAAGCAGAAAAAGGTAAGGAAATAAATTCTCACCTAAAGTATCCAGAAAGAAACAAAGCCTAGTTGATACTTTACTCAGCCCAGTAAGACCATTTTGGACTTGTGACCTACAGAACTGTATGATGATACACTTGTGTTGTTTTTAGCTATTATAATGGTAGTTATCAGAAGTGGTAGAAAACTAATACACTCCACAGGTCATTTATTACTACATCCGAGGAATTCCCAGTATGAACAGCCCTAGAATTATCAGCTACATGATGTCTTCATTTTAATAACAAGTTTTTACAGGCCTCTAACTTAATATGCTAATTGTATATTTAATATTTGTATTTGAAATAGTATAAAATGACCAAAAATAATTTAAATTGGTGTGTATTTAATACCCACCCCATCATATACAAAGCTTTAAAAGGAGAGGTACTTATTTATTTAGTTGACAGCAATGCTTGATGTGTTAATTGACTTGCAGTTTGACTTCTGTCAATAACTTAATGAAGCTTCACTGATGATAGCACATAAAATGTGAAAAGGTGTCTCCCTGACATGGAATTTTAAAGGATTTCAGAAGGCTAGACATCAGAAAAATATCATCTTCATGACCCTGTAGATGTATCATTTATAATAGACTATAAAATAGTACCAGTGGGTTCCAGGGAGAGACACTGATCATGAGACAACCACAACTGTCACAGAATTAGTGGTAGACCACGTAGTGAAAGCCTTTCTGCACTTAGTGATTCAACTTCATTTATTGAACAATTATTGTTTGCCAGTCACCTAATATAGCCTTGAATGTCTTGATGTTAATTATAGCCTACTATATTTATGTAGTTTTCACTCATCACCTGAATGTCAACATACTAGATTTCTTTGGATCTACAGCTCCAATTCAATCTCCACAAAAAAGAGATTACTTTGAGTAGAGTCCCATATTGGCATCAAGGGTATTACATTTTGGAATCCAAATGGAAATAGACATTGATAAAGGAAATCATTTATTTGCTTTTTAAAGATTTTATTTATTTATTGGGGGGGGGGGGGTCGGGAAGCAGGCTCCATGCTGGGAGCATGACGTGGGACTTGATCCTGGGTCTGCAGGATCACACCCTGGGCCGAAGGCGGCGCTAAACCACTGGGCCACCCAGGCTGCCCTATATGTTTTTTTGTTTTGTTTTTTGTTTGTTTGGGTTTTGTTTGTTTGTTTGTTTGTTTTTAAGGAAATTATTTGGGAATGCTTTGGGGATCTACTTTTGGGGAAGAAAAGGGAAGGAGAGAGGATTGGTCAAAGAGAAGTTGAATTGCAATACGGGCTCAAAGAAGGCCTTCCCTCTTTGGTGAGGACTTCTGGAGCTGAAAATGAGAAAAATTGGGTTCTAAGTTGTTTCACATTGAGGTAAGGGGTTCTGGCTTTCTGCCCTCCACACTGACCAATTTTTAGATGTAAGCTGCCCATGGAAGGAGGCATTACTTTGGACAAGACCTACTTTTTTTAGCTTAGGTAATCTCAAAAGATGTCAGGGAGATAAAAGCATTCTCTGGCAGTACTCCCCAGTTGCTAGGGAAATGATTTCCTCATTCATTAAAGATCTGTGTAGCACATCATAGTATCCATCTCCATGGGGTAAAATTGAAGCAGAGTGGTATTAAAACATGATATTATTTAAATAACTAACCTTTCTGGGTCTTTAAAATAAGAAGACCAGATTTCACAACACAAAACTCCTTTTTTTCTCTCACATTTTTTGATTTTCTTTTTCCTGTTGACTTAGAATTTTATTATACAAAATATTAGCAAGATTAGAAACTGTACACTTAACAAATTCAAACTTCATTTTTAAAATTCCACTTTTATAAAGTTGTCAAGAAAATTAAATTCAACTTCAATTTCCTCTGAATATTAAAATCACATTTCAGTAACTATATTTTAATCTGATAATCAATGATTATTCAATGAAGCAAATTACTTAATGCAAATTCCCCACAAATAATTCCAAATAAAGTAAGCAGTAAGTTTTAACACAGTTCAGGGTAAATTTTTTCATATTTCTCAAAAATAATTAATAGATAACATAATTGCGATGGATACCATAACTTCTTTGCTCTAAGGAAAACGTACTCTTGCAAATGGTGTATGCCTGGTCCTCAAGAAGCCCAGGAAAAATTAGAATATCTCTTGCAGTTTCTTTTTCTTGCTTCCTTACTCATGTTTGACTAAAACTAAATTTGCAGGTTTTTAATTATCCTGCAGCTTGAATTCAACCCGTGATAAGTAGTTATTTAATTTGCTGTCAGCTTTAACTACCCTCAACTGTGACAGAGCAATACAGCATTATCTTCAGCAGCACTAATGAATCAGAGTAGCTGTGATCTGGAGTAATGGTGTTTTTTTATTGTGCTTGAGATGACCTCTACATAAGTAAACACATGATATTTCAATATTTGGCATAAATAAGGCTAGGGTATTTTTATACTGAAGACTGCTAGTTGGCCAGGAGGTTTTTAGGCCAAAAATGTTCATATTCATTAATTATTAATTAATTTAGTAAATATTTACTGAAGCCTTCCCTTCATAGGATGCAGTTGCAATAACGTGAAAAATGGTGGCGGCTTGGACTAGAGTGGTGCTAAAAGATAAAGATGTCAGGGTTTGTGGATTAGATTTGCAGAGTGAGGGAAATACATAAACATAAATGAAGATACCATGATTTCTGGCCTATGCAATTAAAAAAAATGTGATTGTTACTATCAAAGTTGGGAAAGATAGTGAAAAAAGAAGGTTTAGAAAACATATCAGTAATTCAGTTTAATACAAATTGATCTAAAGTGGTATTTTTCTCATTAGCTCATCACATAATAATGAATAATTCATTATTGTTCACGGTAAAGAAATTAGCAAATTAATCCTCTTATGACATATACTTAGTAGTAGTCATAAAAATATATTAAATATGCATTTTTTAAGAGTTGAGTGAGCAGAGAAAATGGGTTTAATACGGATAAATATATATTACTTACAATGGTGAGCCTTTAAAATTGGAAAATGCCTCCAAAATATGAAATTCTAACATTAAAAAGATCAAAACATAACACTACCTTTGATATAATAAAGTTTTTTTTTTCTAGATCTCTTCAACCAGTTTGAGATTATTCTTGCTTATGCAATAATTACCCCAACTCTTTAGTATAAAGTTTGAAAAGCAAGGTAGTAGAAAGTCAAACTACCTTTGTCTACTAGAGGAACTGTTTATTTTTCTGAAATTGTCATAGTCTCACATATGTATTTTAAAATATAGCTTAAATTATTTTCAGTAAGATTTTTTCACTTCTTTGTTTACTGATAAAGTAGGTATTTGTAAATAAACTTATCTGCTCCCCTGATATCTCAGTATTTGTATAATATTCTTTACCTCTAATGTTCTCTTTCCATGTTCATTTTCCTTTCCTCTGCATATCTCTCTATATCGTCCTATTAAGCTATTATATTTTACTACACTCCTTACTGATTTTTTTATCATGTTCTTTCCCTTTAAGGAAAAAAATCAAGGTAAAGATATGAACCTATCTTTTGAATTGGCAAAAAATGACAATGCAAAGATCACAGAATGTAGACTTACATAACTTAAATTCATTGTAAAACACGGGGAATTCATTATAATTTTTTACACAAATATGATTTAAATTATATTTGAGTTCATTTTTCCAGTCTAAAATTATTTGAAATATATAAATTAGTAGTTAGAAGTTGAAGTGCAGGGACACCTGGGGGCTTATTTGGTTGACTCTTGAGTCCTGAGATTGAGCCCCACATCAGGCTCTGCACTCAACTGGGATTCTGTTTAAGATACTTTCTCTCCTTCTGTCCTTCTGCCTCTCCTCCCTCTCTTTCTCTCTCTCTCTCTGTCTTTGACAGTAAAAAACAGAAAAACCTGGCTCCCCAGCTCCAAAATGTTAGGGAGTAGCCCCCTTTAATGGCTATTAAATAAATCAGAGAAACTCACCAGACTACAAAGAAATATGTAATTAAAGTGCTATCAGTAGTCTCTGCTCAAACCAAGACCACACATGACTCTCAAGGCCATGGGCTACCTGACTAGGCTCACAGAAATTCCAGATGTAGAGAAATATTATGGAGGAGATATTAACCAGAAAGAAGGGAACACCTTGTTTGGGCTCATGATATTTACAAGAACATCTTATTTGTTATTATGATAGTTACAAGTCCACCATGTTTGTTCTAAACATCCACCCTAATATTGACAGGAAATTTACCTAGTTCCCTGGTCAGTTTCCCAAAAAAGATAGACGTAAAAGTCCCTGATGGCAGCCTGTGGGGACCCTTCCACTTTTGAGAGCTTTCTCTGTATCTCTGCTTAATAAATTTCTATCACTTTGTTCACTCTCTATTGTCCGTGAGATTCTTTGACTTTATGAGACAAGAACCAAGCTCTCCCATACCAAGGTGATATATATGCATGTTGAAAATTCTTGGAAACATATGGTAAGTAATGTTTCAGCAGATGAGTGATTATTATCAACTAATTGTACATGTGTGCGTGAAGAGGCTGACTGGATACAAAAGTAAAGACTATATAACGTGGCAAATGACAGAACTAGAGCTCTTCTACATTCTGACCTGGCTAAAGACAAAAGGTCACTTTGCTAATAAACCTAAAACCAAGTATAAAGCATGTCAGTATGGCAGTGTAAATTGCATAAATAAGACTAATAATCAGACTTCTGTGCAAGTCCCTCTTCACATTCTTTGTTTTCCTAACTCTGTCAGTTATCTTACCACTTAGAGAGAAATTTGATCAAGCAGATGTTTACTCATAAGAATAGCCATACTTAAATGTATGCATAGGATTTTTTTTCTCATTCAGGGTATAATGGACACTAATGCAAGAAGATATTAGTAATCAGGACACTTTCCATTGCAAAAAGTATGTATTAAAATCAAAGTGCGATGTTAAGGTTCTATTTCCTTACATAGTTTCTTGTTTTAAGAGGTAAGAAAAACTCAATATATATATTTGATGATTAACTTTAAAATTAACCTCCTCCAGTGTCCTATAAAAATTAAGTAGGTAAAACAGGAAAAACATATTTTTCTTCTTAATGCTGAGATCTAGGAGATTTAAACAAGGGAAATTAGATATCCTGCCCACTCGGCTCTCAGAAACAGACTTCTAAGCTGCACTATTAATTAGTATAATTTAAAGTACATTTTAGAGTTTCAGAGTATAAGGTCATCTGGCAATCAAATTTTTGTAACCCACATCATTCTTATCTCGCCTTCGATTTCCAGTAACTCAAAATTTATCTTCTAATAAATTGGTGTCATGCTATATCTAACTACAAATCTGATTATTATGCATCTTCCTAAATTCCTTCTGCAACTCCTTACTGAGGAGTTACCTCTTGAACATGGAAAAGATCATCTTCATGATTCACATTATGCTTTGCAATTTAACTTCACCAAACCCTAAGCTGCAAATGCATCTCCACATACATAGTACAGTTTCATACATTTGCTTTGTCTATCTTCAGGACTCATGGAAACCACCATCCAGGATGGGTTAGACTTCTTCCTATAGATTTCTACAAATGACTTGTAAAGGGCTTAAGTCATGCCAAGTATTCTCTAAGGGCATGATGTACATAAAGTCTTTTATTCTTCGTAACAGCCCTACATGTAGTAGGTAATATTATTCCCCAAATAAAGAACTGAGGTACAGAGAACTTTGGCAAAAGTCATCAGTCTTATAAGTGGTAAAAATGGGTTAAATTTAGAGAGTTTGGGGTCAGAATTTCTGCCCTTACCCACTACACTGCAGAGGACTTCACGTCCATTGCTATCATTCCATTAACCCTATAACATTATACTTATGTGTTCATTGTCTTTCTCTTCTGTCTGTTTCTTGAGGACAAAGGCCTATTTTGTCGATCCTGTACAAATAAGTGCCTATCATAGTACTTACTTCTCAATAGTGCAATATAAAGGTTTCCTGAATTAAGTTTTCAAGAAACGTTGATTATATATCTATTGTGCAGTTTCTTACACTAAATTTTTTTGAAGGATTAAAGGTACATAGTAAAGGGAAGGAGGAATGAGGGAAGAAAGAAAGACCAATTCTAGTGTATTGGGAAAATATAGTTAAAAATCTAATCTCCCACAAAGGTAGTAGGGAAAGAAAATACCTTTATTATTGAACAAGCAGTAAACCAGAACATGATGCTCATCTGCTAAGGGAATCTGCTAAGAAATTGTAAAGATAGAAATCTCATCCTTTCATTTGGCCAAGCAGCTATATTTTGTTAAATACATGCATGTTTTTGAGATGAACAACTAGTTCTCAAGTAAGAAAACTGACAACACCATTTGTCCCATGCGATATATCCTCATTTTACCTGGAATCTGTGTTATGTTAGTGAATTGGCTTTGCCTAGTGGAAAGACCAACCTCTAATACTGTTAATACTAGGAAGTAGTTTTGCATCTTGGAGCAAAGTGCTGCCCACCAAAGTCAAGTTCTTGCCCTCCTATTTGAGAAATGGGAAGACAGGGGAGCTATCTTCCTTAATGTTTGTATTTCATAGAGATTGCTCCCAGGATCTCCAGAAAGACATTCCAAGGTCATAAAGCTGACAAAATGCCAATTTAGTCTTCAGAAGTATTTATGTACATTTCAGAGCAGAAAGTACTTACAGTAACTCTAAGATAAATGCTCACTGAAAAAGGAGCGCGGGGAAATACCTTCCCTGATTTTCAACAGGGAGAATTAAGGCTCTCATTTTTAATTTGTATTTGTCCTTACAAGTGGAGCCGCTGAAGAATAGGTCAGAGGGAGTGTGGTATGTTGGGAAGAATATTGAAATCTACTAGGTCCAGATTGGTTACTTACAAGCCTTTTCCTTAGAGGCAGCATTTAATCTCTGTGGGGCTCTGCTTTTCATTTGTAAAGTGAGTAAGTTGTAATAGTTACTACCTAAGGTCACTTTCAGATTTATTGCTCTATTTCAAAATCATGAAAAAATCAAGGGTTCGGTGAGGATGACAGGTGGTGTTTTTTTGTTTTGTTTTGTTTTGTTTTGTTTTGTTTTTCATGTCCACACTTGTTTGGAACTTTTAACTACTCTGATCTAAGATACAGTCAATGACCACTGAACGTCTATAGATTTAAATCATAAGGAAATTAGAAACATCCGATCTCTATAAAACACTTAACACATATGTTTAAAAACTTTTGCCAACCTAAGTGTGCACTGAAAGAAAATACTTTCATATTACTGAATAGTAATGAATAATGGACCACAAATGAAGCTTTTTTTATTCTTTCTTTTTTTAAACTGTAGAGACTAAGACTAGAATTGTGGCCTGGAATGTGGACTTGCATTGACTGCCACTCTGAGTCATGGGGATTTAGAAATATTATTTCCTTGTTCTTTGGACATGTATTAAGTGTCTAGATACTTTTCCCCCTTTTGTTTCTTAGCAAGGAAAATTCTGTACAAACAATGTATGCTAAAAACAAAATAGTTTTGGGGTTTTTAAATCTGAGAACATTCTTTCAGAGTTTTACTTTGTGAAGAAAATTCTGGTGGCCAAGCTAAGAGAAAAACTTTTAACACTTCTGCTAAGTAAATGTTTACAGGAAAAAGGAATATTACTGTTGACAAGATAAACATCCCAGAAAACACACACACAACTGTATTCGATGGCCTATGCCCCCAGTGTTTGAAAGGCTTTTCTTCTGAGCTTAATTCCCAAAAGGGGAAAACTATGTAAATAGTAAATCTATACATTCCCTGGGAGCAAGTATATTATGCACTGTTTCTGTGAGGTTTTGTCACCATTTCAGTGCTACAGACTAAATAAGGCAACTTCGGGGCAAAGGAGGTTACTGTATCCATTTAGAATACTTTGAATATCTCAGAGAAATATTTTAAATATCTGGTCCCACTGTTTTTCTTAGAGAAGTAAATGAGAAGTGACAGCAGTGAGTGAAAAATAGAATTGTTTTTGCAGAATTATTTTGAACTCCTTTCCAAGGAGAATGGCCACAATGTGTTCATTGTGGTTTTAATGGATTGTAATGAAAAATTTAGCTTTGCTTCCCATTAGCACATCCAAGCTTTACTGCTTCTGCATGAGCCCTACTGAATAAAGCTGTATCATGTCATGTTTTTCCATGGCTATGCTGTTATTACATGGTTGCTATCTTTATCTGCCTTTAACTCTCTGACCTCAATCCTTAACTTCTCTTCCCTAATTCTACCTTAACTATATGAGCTATGGAGTTCTGGGGACACTCCTCTACCAGAGAAGTCTCTACATGAATAATACCTCCAGCATTCTGAGGTCTTTGTCAATCATCATATTCTTAATAAAGCTTAGGGACCAATTTATTACAATTGTGAGCCCTTCTTCCATCACAAGGTAAGATTCATTATTGCATTCTATTGTAGTAAAATATATTTAGATATGTAACATATAAAATATATAAATACAATATGTAAAATATGTTATATTGTATATTTATACACAAAACATAGAATTTGCCATTTTAACCATTTTTAAGTGTGATTCAGTGCCATTAATTACATTCTCAATATTGTACAATTACTACTTATTTCTGAAATTTTTTCATCAGCCCAAAATAAACTCTGTAACCATTAAGCAATAATTCCCCATTCTGCTTCCTCCCCACCCACTCCAGGCTCTGGTGACTTCTAATCTACTTTTTGGGTCAATTTACAGATATTTGGATATTCACATAATCGATATCATATACTATTTGTCCTTTAGTGTCTGGCTTATTTTATGGCAGAATAATAGTCCATTGTATGAATTTCTGTTTATCTGTTTATCTGATGAACACCTGAATTATTTACATCCTTTGGCTATTGTGAATAATCCCGCAACAAACATTGGTATGCAAGTGTCTAAGTTCCTGTATTCCATTATTTTGGAACAGATCTAGGAATGGAATTGTTGGACTATGCAGGTCCACTATGTTTACTAGAACTGCCCAGCTGTTTTCCACAGTGGCTGTATCATTTTATATTCCCATGAACAATTTACAAGGGTTCCATATTTTCTGCATCTTTTCCAACAGTTACTTTCTTTTTTTTGAAAAATTACTTTCATTTCAGTGGGTATGAAGTGGTGTTTAATTGTGGTTTGGACTTGAATTTCATTAATGACCAGTGATATTGAACATCCTTCCATTTGCTAATTAGACATTTGTATATCTTTTTTGGATTGATATCCAAGGTTTTTTTTTTCTCATTTTATGCACTTTTTGTTGTTGATTTGTAGGCCCTTTACATATTCTAGGTATTAAATACTTACTAGATACATGGTTTGCACAAGTAGTTTCTCGTGATCTTTGGATGTCTTTCACTTTTTTAATAATATCTTTGATTTTGTATTATAATTTTCCAGAGAACAGAGGCAATAGGATATACATTTATATTAACTTATGAAAAAAATGATTGTTGGAATTTTGGTAGGGATTGTTGTGAATCTGTATATCTTAACCATCATCTCATCCCTTAACCATCATCTCTTTATATATATCTGTATCTATACTGTTATCTATCAATCATCTATCCATCTATCATCCATATATACATATAGAAATAGTATGGTGGGTGGGTGAGAGTTGGTGCTGTGTATAAAATGAATATTTTTGTTGAATATTTAATATACACACACACACACATATGTATATGCGAGAGAGAGAATTTGATCATGGAATTGTGGAAGCTCACAAGTCAAAATCCGTAGGATTGACTGGAGGGCTGAGGACTCAGAAAAGAGATGCAGTTCCAGTCAAAAACCAGTCTGCTAGCAAAATTCCTTCTTCCTCTGGAGAGTTTGGTCTTTTTTTTCCAAAAAGCCTTCAAATGACTTGATGAAGCTGATCTACATCATGGAGGGATTAGTGTCTCCTTTACTCAAAGCCTACTGATTTAAATATTACTATCTTCTAAAAAATACCTCCAAAGAAGCATCTAGAAAAAATGTTTGACCAAATATTCATGTACTGTACCATACCCTGGTTGACATGTGAAATTAACTACCACAGGTACACAACTGTGTTTATGTTGCTGTTGCTGTTGTTATATAGGTTAAATCTAATGTATCATTTTTCTTTTCTCTTTTCACTAGTGCTTTTAGTGTCCTATCTAGGTGAAGGGGATACGAGATACAAGCTTGTGGTTATGGAATCAATAAGTAAGTCACAGGAATTCAAAGTACATCACAAGGAGTATCTTCAATGGTATTTTAATAACATTGTATGGTAATATATGGTAGGAACCCTTGTGAGCATAGCTTGTTGTATAGACTTGTCAAATCACTGTTTTATATGTGAAACTAATGTAACATTGTGTGTTACATTATATATGATATATATGATACATATCATATATTGTTTAAATAAAAATCTGATGCTCAATCCAAGGTGATGAATATTGACCCTTATATTTTTTTCTAAAAATTTTATGAATTTAGCTCTTATATTTATATTGCTGATCATTTTGAGCTAATTTTTGTATATGGTATGAGGTGAGGGATCCAATTTCATTCTTTAGTATGTGAAAATCCAGTTTTCCCAGCATCTTTTGGTCATCTGTTGAGAAGACTAAATTCTTCCTACTAATGGACTTGAAATCCTTGTTAAAAATCAATTGACCACAGGTAATAAGTTTATATCCGAACAGAGAGAGATGTGGGTCCAGGGGAGAGACAGGGAGAGATGGAAGTTAAAGAGTAAGAAAGAGATTAAAATTGAGATTTACATTCAAACTGTGAAAATGAAGAGATAGAAATGGGTTTTAAACAATTACCAAGACCTTGACTTTCTGTTGAGGCTTAACTGAAATGGGCTGAGGATGGTTTATTACCAAAATACTGGGCTTATACAAATATTGAAATCTTTATGCCCCTCTTGCTAAAATACTAATGTAGTTACTAGGTAGAAACTCAATACCATCTTGAAATAACACAGAATCATTAAATGGTAATAGATATTTAAATATTAATGGATAGATATTTGAAATAAGAAAGTAGAAGCCTGATGATCCTCAAACTACGGTTTCTGAATAACTGAATGTCTAAAGATACACAAATATTCTTTGTGTGTGAGGAAATTATGTACATGTTTATTCTTTCTATTTCTCTTTGATATTTAATCAATTTTAAAGTCTCTGTAATAAACCTTTCTTTTTAGAAAGATTGAACCCTGTCCTGTTCATTTTTCCTCTGTACCTAACACAATTTCTTGCGTCTAATAAGCACTTATTATTTATTGGTTGAGTTAATATGTCAAATATCTTCTGTTTCTAGCTACTCTCTGTTCTTCTCTACCATATTCCCAACCTAGAATACTGATCAGATTTATATCATTTGGTATTTTCATATTCTTTTTCCTCTGAGTTTCCATTTATTTTGACCAATAGGGAGCCCTGTCAGGAGATTAGAAGGTGAAATCAGCATATTTATTCCACTTCCCATCTCTTTGCTAGGTCATCAACCTGGCATCATCCCTAACCTAAAGGTCATAGTCATCTTACAGGGAAATAAACAAAAGCAAGAAACCCAAAATTTTGAGTGAACTTTCTCCTTCAGGGTCCAATGACTACCCTTGAGTCCTGGTACTATTTTGCTTGTTTGTTTTTGGTACATCCTGACACTCATTATTACATAGGTTCTTTATAACTTGCATGTGTATCCCACTTATGCTGGGGCTGTAATTGATAATTTCATGGTCATTTATAACGCTGAATGGCTTATTAAAGTAAATATCCTATAAACAAGCAGCATGTAAATACTAGCTTAATGTGGTTTATCTTATTAACATAACTTCTGCAGTTGAATTTCTCTTCCTTCCTGTTAATCTATGTGATACATAGAACAAAGAGATGATAGCATAGTGTTTTTCTCTTTTAGACACTTAAGGAATGAGCAAAGGGAAAAGAGAGAGGGAGGCAAATCAAGAAACAGACTGTTGACTATGGAGAACAAACTGATGGTCACCGGAGGGGAGGGCAGGGATAGGGGAAATAGGTGATGGGGATTAAGGCATGCACTTGTCTTTAGCACTAGATGTTGTATGGAACTGCTGAATCACTAAATTGTACACCTGAAACATATTACACTGCATGTCAACTAACTGGAATTTAAATAAAAACTTAGAAAACCACAAAAATTGTTATCAAAATATAAAATAAACACAAAATTTTACTCTTTCCTCTCCATAATCAATAAACCTTTTGAAGCAGACAGGTCTAAAAAGAAGAAAGTTCTTCACAGGTCACTGCATTTAAAGTATAACTCCTTCCAGGAAACTGCTTTTACAAGTATTCTCTTAAATACTCTTCAAAAAATCTTCGACTTCAATCTATAATAATGTTTTTATAGTTTAACCATCCTAGGTATGTTAAAATATAGCTGTATGTTCTATGATATGGTATATACGCTAGGGAGATGCTCTCTAATGTAGCACACTGGGGCAATAGGTACTTGGATTAGGAATTAGCAACATTTTTCTTTTAAAGTAAAACTATTATTGAGATAATGGTTATTCTTTTTTGCTTCTTTCTTAATCTCTTTTCCTTTTGGATGGATATTAAACTGATGTCCACATGCAATTTCTATTATACACTTATGATTTTTGGTTGTTTGTTTTTTGCCATTCTCCACAACTATTATATACTAGCTGAATCTCGCAGAGGTTAATTCTGATCCTTCCAGAATTAGTGAAAGGAAGCAATGCAGGCAAGAGTGTTCATTGGTAGCTTTGATCAAGAGTGTCATAGTCAATGGTTAATATTTTACTTTAACAAAGCTTCTTCCCACCTCTCCCAGTGGAGAGTTAAATAACATTTAAGATTTCCTTATAATCCAGTTTGCCAGACATAGTCCTGGCTTAAGTGTGTTTATATAATGAAATTATAGATGGTAATACTTTCACTCTCAAAAAGAGTTCTGATTTGTATAATTAATTAGATGATCACCCTAATTACACAATCACATCTCTTGCATTATATGCCAAACTAAAGGTAGGATTACCATATAGAGCAAATGGTATATCCTATGCAATATTTGGCACACACTTATCCTTAAATTCATAGTCTATGTAAAACTGGATGTTAATTGGGTATGCTATATTTCTGCGTTTTAGTTAGCAATTCTACAGTAGGAAACAAACATTGAGGAAAGATTAACAGCAATTCCCAACACCTCCCCTAGAGTGCAGTGAGTAAGATCTCAAAGTTAAAATAAAAATCAAAAATCAAAATGTCTTAACATTTAAGTTTTAAAATTATTAAAGTAGTACATGTGTGGTAACAATAGAAATATTGTGACAAGGAATAAATGTTAATTTTTTTCTCCCTAGGTATTCAGTTTCCCCTCAAAGGCAGACATAATAATTAGCAGCTACTTCTATGCCTTTTGAACTTTTTTTATAAGTAATTTTGCATATACATTTAGATGTATGCATTTCAAATATTGTAAACATGCACGTGCAGAGGGATAGCTGTGATACCTGCATGTGTTTATTTACTATCATCTATCAGTTTATCTATCTATCTAAACTATATTTTATATAAATGTTATAATCCCATACATACTCTCCTA
This sequence comes from Canis lupus dingo, assembly GCF_003254725.2. Classification (NCBI taxonomy): domain Eukaryota; kingdom Metazoa; phylum Chordata; class Mammalia; order Carnivora; family Canidae; genus Canis; species Canis lupus. The sequence goes on along the minus strand of NC_064245.1, from coordinate 22,530,646 downwards.
TGTCTATATTTTAGAAACTGACATTACATGCATAGACAGAGAGAGAGTGATTCCCTCAGGAATCTTTTATTTTATTTATTTTTAAATTTTATTTTAAAGATTTCATTTGATGAGAGAGAGAGCACAAGCAGGGAGAGCGGCCCCCTACTCTGGGGGGAGCCTCACAGGGAGTTTGATACCAGGACCCCAGGATCATGACTGGAGCAGAAGGCAGACACTTAACCAGCTGAGCCACACAGGTGCCCCTCCCAGGGTGAGAGAATCTTAAACAGACTTCCTGCTCAGTGCGGAGCCCATCTCTGGGCTGGATCCAAGACCCTGAGATCAGGACCTGAGCTGAAACTGAAAGTTGGAGGCTTAGCTGACTGCACCACCCAGGAGTACCAATTTATCATTTATCTTATCAGAAAGTGGGATTTGGTATAAGTACAGATCTAATTGCAACCTTAGAATATTGAATTTTTAAATTAATATTTTTTAGCTCTTTGAAAGGTAACCAGTTTTACTGACTGGAAAGGGCAGCCCTAATAGATTTATGCTGTTACCTATTAGTACTCCAAAAACGTTCACATTTTTTTATAAGGTAATTCAAATTCTGAGTCATTGAGGCACAGTAAGTGCTAGGGGGAGAGTATTGGAATGGAGCTAACATGAGACAGGAGAAATGTATAGGGTTTTTGCTCATGTGAAAAGGCTTCTGTAGAACTTAAATCAGTCCTGTAGGATAAATTCAATAGGCACTTGAATATCACTGGGATCTTAGAAAAATGTGATGTTCCCATTTACGGGATAATAATATTTGTATGGTAGAGATGTTAACAGGGTCACATCAAACATCATAAAATGTAGAATATTGGTATGATCCTTTGACAGTTGCCCTGACATTATCTAGAGTTTTTTCATAGGAATTAAATGTAACCAGATTTTGTAACAAACAGAAAATGACCAAATTATTACTTTGCTACCATGATATTTCTGTTGGATCTCCCTCTTTATCCTTGATTGAAATCCTAGGAATAACCCTGAGTTTTTGTCACTTTCAATTCTTAATGAACAACTTCATTTTCAAGCAAGAAAATAATTTGGTCCTGTCTATGTTAAAACATTGATTTATTATCCAATTAAAAGTCTTTTGCTCTTGAGCTCAGACCTGATCACTTGGAAATCTTTAGGGAGGGAGGAGATTAGAGCACAGTTAACTCCTTCCCTATCCTTTTTTATTGCCTGACATATTGGCTTTGCTCTTTTCTGTTCTTCCAGAATCAAGTCCCATAGAATCTAAAACCATTCTCATTTTATTGAAGTCCTAAGATTTATTGGAATGAGTGGGTTTCTTATCTCTCACTTAAATTCCAGCTTCTACAAAGTTTTGATCATGTTATTTTATGCACTCCTTTTTTCCCACTAGCACTTTACTTGCTAGACTACAAATACCACTTTTCTCTTATATTCAAAGCATTACACACTAAGTTCTTACATATAACTGATTCTTAGGAAAAATCTTTTAGCAATAAATAAAGACTAATGAGTTTGTTACCTGAAACTGCTTAGCCTTATTTCAAGGAAAGAAATCCAAAATCAGTTCTCAGAAAAAATGGATTGTACCTCTGCATGAAAATCAGGGAACTTCTATGGGGTGCCTGGGTGGCTCAGCGGTTGAGGATCTGCCTTCAGCCCAGAGTGTGATCTTGGAGTCCCAGAATCGAGTCCCACATTGGGCCCCCTGCATGGAGCTTGCTTCTCCCTCTGCCTGTGTCTCTGCTTCTCTCTCTCTCTGTGTCTCTTATGAATAAATAAATAACATCTTTAAAAAAAAAAAAAAAAAGGAAAAGCAGGGAAGTTCTAAATAAAATGGACCTCAACTCCAATTCCTGTGAAATTTCTTTTGTACCTGTGCAAGGTAGAGTTTTAAGGGTGTCCTCTCTAAAATAAGGGGAACACTTTGATTCATATAGTTATAGAGATAGCATAGTGTTGTAGTTAGAACTAAGAACTAGAGATCTCCTCCTTTAACCAGCTTATATGACTCAGAAATGTTACCTCACTTCCAAATGTTTAATTTCCTCAACGGAAATAGGCAATAATGGTAATACCTATCTTATAATGTTGCTAAGAGATTTAAATGATTTATTTGTGAAGTAGTTCAACTAGTTTCTGGCTCAGAGTAAGCATTATACATAAATTTATTAAATACATGAATAGGGACATTTGAATGATGCCAAGTCATATAGCTTAAATAAAATGGAAAAGTAATCTTAGGCAATAGGATATCAAGGATATATGAATATGAAATGTGGCGGTCACAAAAGTCTCTCTTCATCCCAGGACTATATTCCCTATGGTTTCCGATTCAGCAGTACACTTAGGGAAGGAGAAACAAGAACATCTTTTCTGGTACTTATGAATATCTCTCTGTATACCTTTATTAGAAATTTTGAAAATGTCTTTTCCTATTTCTCTTACTGACAAAATATGGAAGGACTATAATCTAGTGTGGGAAGGTTCAATAACTGAAAAAATATAATAAAGCAAGGAAGTAGTTCTACAGAAAAACATAAAAAAAAAAAAAAAAACAATTAAGACTGAATGTTAGGCATTTAACACAAGGAATGTTGCCACACTGTGGCCAAAAACTTTCTGGACTGGCTGTTGAAGTCTCTCTCTTTTCTAACAGTTTCTTCCTTTCTCTGCAAAAATGGTGCCCCTTGAACAACAAATGCCTTTTAAGAGATCATATATGAAATTTTGCATACTATATCTGATAAATGTAGCAATCTTGTTTATATTTAAATGCACTAGCTCAGAAAGTCTGAAGACTGAGCATTCTGTTACTATCATACATTCAACACCTCTATTACCAGACTCAACTTGTTTTCTGCCTTAAAAGCCTCTCTGTTGTGTCATTTATTTAGGTGAGTCATAATTCTACCAGTGACATACATGGGACCTAAATTCGTGTTTGAGTCCTCCTCTTCATCTCACACAAATCCATCATGATGTCATGCCCCGCTTTAGTGGGCACATATCTTCCAGTAATTAGCTCATTTTCCCATTGACATTGTGCCAATATTGGCTCTCATTGTGGAAGCACAAGGCATGACTGAAATAGCCACATAATTTTTCTTTCTTCGTCTTCTTAACATTCCTTACACTTAGTCTCTATCATTCTCTCATACTGATGTGAACTAATTCACAAATCTCAACAGGTTTTAGTGGCTGCTGAGCAAAAAGCGGTTGGCTTTCTTTCTGTTAACTTAGATGTCAGTTTCAAAACTGGTTTTTCCCCTAGAGATCTATTCAACATCAGGCCTCAACTTGCCTCCTTCTCCCTTCCTGGGGTTTCCTTGCTTTTCTGCTTGGAAACTCCTTCAAGCTTCCCCTATAAGTCAAGCAATGACCATTTAATAGCAGTAAATCCTTCTTTCTTTCAACTCAATGACACCGGTTTGGTACCAAATATGACAGTCTTAGGCTTTCCTATGACACATAAAATTCTTATTGCAGCTCTACTATTGTATTTCATCGAATGAGTTCATATGTACTATGAGTTCAGTGTTCTTTATTTTCTTGTTGAAGAATGAGACCATTATTTTTCTTCAGATTTTAGAAAGAAGGCAAAATGAAAATTTAGGCATATTTTTGTCAAAGTTCATTTGCGTTATTTTACTTTGCTAGAATTTGGAATATAGATCAAAGTGGTGTGATGTTGCAAGGATAAAAATGAGTTCAAAAGTACATCAGGGCTAAGAAAATTGATATTATCCAAAGCCAAATTACCAAAGTAATACAATATAAAACTGATTTCCAACTATATAACACTGGATGTGGAATAACATGTTTCTTAGTTTCAAGTTTAATCAAATATAAGAAATAAAGTATCAAGAAACTTTAAAATTGTTTCACATATTTTTAGGAAAGACAGTTTTGACCACATCACACTTTTGTTTTTAAAAGATAACTTAGAAAATGGAAATGATCAAGGTTTTAGAAAGAAGACTTATAGGAAAAAAAGATCTACATATTTCAGAGTAATAAGAACCATGATTACTTACTATATTTATGTATTTATGCATAACTTAGGTTCCCTGATTTTCTCCCACCATCAATGTAAATTTTCATTCTTTGTTTTTATGCTTCATAAAATCCAGTTTCCATTTATGAAGAGTGATTGGTTTGTTTAATACACTGTATGGAGGGGAAAAAACAAAAACATATGACAATTCATTTTCTTCCTTGATTTTTGTCATTATTTTTAATGATGTGACAAATTTCTCCACATTTTAATTTAATTATTTAACTGTGGTTCAGTGATTTAAACCATAAACACAATGACAAATGATAAAGTAAGGGAATTAGATCAAGTCATTTACAAATAAATCATTCTAAATGGTTCCATGTATCTCTCACAAAAACTACATAGCAAATGCAATAGTTTAGAAGACTCCACAGGAGGGAAAGAAAAAGAAAATAAATAAATTTGATAACAACAGCAGGATTTCAAATGAGAGCAGAACAGGGCAAAAAAAATAGGTGGTTATTTTTGTTTTAGTGTCTGTATATTTCCAGACAAGTTTCACCTTAAACAGAGATAACCATAAATGCCACTTGGTAGAAAATAATTTTCCTAAGTGACTGATGGATTCTAAAGGTGATTTTTTTCTGTTTATACATTAGCTTAAATTATAGACTTACTATAATTGCAATTGAGGCCTTTTATTTTGTCTGATGGCAAAAGCATCTGGAAAGATATTATTTCCCACTCATGGGCTTTAATCTGTGTGAATCTAATACAAAGACAACTAAAAGTATGTAAGAAATGGATTTCTAAAATATTAAATATTCTTTAGATTTTTGATAGAGCTGAGGATGAGGTATAACTTTTGTTTTATTTAGAAAAATAATTCCTATTAGTATTTTGTGGAGTTAATATAAAGACTAAATGTCAGTTGGACAATTTGAAAGCTCTATTGGACAGATTGCCTAGGATTACATTCAGAGTTGTTAAATGTACTTACCAGTGATAAAGGAAATAAATTTATAGCAGCAGGTCAAAATAGACATGTTGGTGAACCAAATATATAGTAATGTAGACTTTATTACTATCTCCTTCAACTCTGTTACATGAAGAAAATGATAGAAACTAATCAGTAAAAATGTATTATCTCATACCGTATGATCCCATACCACGTTTTGTTAAAAACACAGTAAAATTTAGGGCCATAAAAAGAGAGTAAGTGCTAGGGGCCTACACAAAGATCGCAGGTATTATATAGAGGTAAATATGTATTTAAATGTGTAGCTTCATCACAGTCATATTAATTATAAAAAAATACAGTTCTCATTACACACCTTTAATACTCTAAATCTCAATATAATATTCCTTTTCTCTTTTTTTGTTTTTATTTAATTCAATTAGCCAACAAATATAATACTTCACTATAGAAAAAAAATTGAAGTTTAGAATGTTTGAGACTTTGATTCCATTCCTCCTACTCTATAACCAAACATTAATGGTAAGAATTGCCCTACCTTCCTTGGAGATTATGGTTTATTTGTTTGTCTTATGAAAATTTACCTGAAAATAACTCAAAATTACAAAATATTGAAATTGAAAATGTCATGCACTATACAGAATTCTATAGACCTTTAGGTTAATATTTGAATGTGATATCAAGCCTTCATCGAGTTTATAGTCTTAAATAAAGGTTTTTTTTTAAAGATTTTTGTTTATTCATGAGATACATAGAGAAAGAGACAGAGAGGCAGAGACACAGGCAGGGAAGCAGGCTCCATGCAGGGAACCCAACGTGGGACTCGATCCCGGGTCTCCAGAATCACGCCCTGGGCTGAAGGCAGCGCTAAACCACTGAGCCACCCGGGCTGCCCTTATATAAAGATGTAAATGTACCAGCTGCTATAGTATTGTAAAACAGAGTCTTAATCTAGATTAGAGCATGGGGAAAAAAGGAGAGGATGGTATAGGCATGATGATGATGATGATGAAAGTCCTTTCTGAAGAAGTGGAGTCCAGTGCTCATACTTGAAATAGTTAACATAAGCTAGCTAAATGAAGGCAAAGGATAAATACTTCAGTTGAAGGAAATAGAGATAGTAAACAGTGATAACCACAACAAAATAAAAATAAAACCAAAACAATTTCTAGTATAGATGTCCAGGAGACATTTGAAAGTTATCATATCAGAAAAGAAATGTGGGTTAGAGATAGCAATGGAGAATTGTGGGCATTACGGATTGTGACTAAAGCCAAAAAATGGTAGATATCTTTGGAAGAAAATATGACAAGACGTAAAACTCTGAGATAGCTGATCTTAAAGTATCCTATAAACAAGATAAGACATTCATAGAAGGCAGATAGAAATGTCTATAGTATTTAGAGGAAATCTCAGAAAATGTGATCCCATTAAGGCCAAATAAAGAAATGTCATCCACAATGTTAAGTATTTTGCAAGTCATTAACTTGTAGAGAATCATATTTGTTTCCTAAATGCATATAAAATACTAGACAGTAATGTAAAAACTTGATAAAAAATTTAATCCTTTCTGTATCTATATTTTCTATATCTTTCATTTGATAAATCTAAAATTACTGTTTTCAAGATTATTTGTATATGACTCTGATTTGGTTTTTCCTGTGGAACAGAGATATTTTAAAGTAGCCTACTTTGGTGCGTCCACTAAAATAAACCCAATGAAAATGATTAGTATTTTCAGGCAGTTACCAAGGAATTGCTTATCTTAAACAAGTTCTAAAAATCAATCAATCAATCAAACAAACATGTTCTAGGCAAAGAAGTGAATATAAAAAATGGAATCAACATTGTTGAATATTAATAAGTATGTATTAATAAGAAACAAAAGGGGCACCTGGGTGGCTCATTGGGTAAGTGTCTGACTTGGTTTCAGCTCAGGTCATGATCTCAGTGTTGTGAAATGAGCCATGCTCTGGCGTCAGAGTGCAGTCAGCCTGAAATTCTTTCTCCCCACCCTAAATCCCTCTCACTCTGCTCCTACCCCACACTTGCACTCTCTCTCTCTATATGTGTGTGTGTGTGTGTATATATATATATATATATATATATATATATATATATATATATATAATGAATAAATAAACTCTTTACAAAACAATAAGAACCAAAAAAACTAATATTCAATCTTTTTGGAAGAAAAGTAAAAATTTAGCTATTTCTAAAGATATAATGTAACTGAAATTTAAGAGAGTAAAGAGAAGGAGAAAAAAAGGCTTTAGAACAGCATTCACGAGATGTAAAGGTGTGTAGCAAATCCTGCTCAATTTTGCTCTCCTTCGCCTTAGGGAGAAATTAAAGCTGTGTTGTGTCTTGGGGAGGGAAGACAAAGGAGTCCTTGGTACACTTGGATATTTTTCCTTTAGATGAGCCACACTGACCACAATTTAAAATTCTCTCCATTTTTTTTAAATAAACATCCAAGTTTTAGTAGCAACTAGGAATATAACTGATAAAAATTTCAACAGTACAGTACTGTCATAATTGTAGCTATCTAACCTCATCAATCCAAATACATTATTTAAATTACCAATACAAAAGCACAGAATATAAAGTAATTATACTCCTTAATATTATTAAAGAAAAACACTGAGCATACATGGATTTTAAAGGGGACCATGTTATTGTCTGAGTAGTTTAGATTTTGCAATCTAACTCTGATTAGGAATATTTTAATAAACTTTTGTCAAAATGGGTAGTATTTCCAACTACCACCCAATGTCAAAAGTTTAGTTCTGTGTCAATCTGGTAACTTTTTCATTTAATTTCTGTCATTGGAACTATGGAATAAAATTATGTAAAGCAGATCAGTTCAAACCATAATAAGTTTTTGTTACTAAAATGCCAATGAGATCTTGATGGTAGGTCTTTGTTATAATGCAATCTGACACTTTGACTGCAATTTTAATGGGGCAATCTTTTACACGAATGACTAAAAACATGTGCAAAATCAATCAAATAAATTATCTCCAAAGTGAAATGAATCCATTAGGTTTCTAACTGAAGTTTCTTTCATATTAAAGAAGTTTCTTTCTTGTGAGTAGAACAGATACTGAAAAAAGTTGAGTGCTGTTTTCATATAATTCTTTGAGCTGATACAATGTGCTATGATGAGACTCCAGAAAATAGGGGAAAAAAATGACCAAATCCTCTGGATTTTTATAGCATTTTGTCAAAACACAGAAAAGGAAAAGTTCACCCATTTCCCAAATTACTGGCATTCTAAGCAAGAATCACTAAATTTGTGTCTTTATGGGTTGACCAGTGAAGAATGAGTAAATCTCATTGAAATTTATAAATTTCCCAGATGAGTTTTAAATAACATAATGAGTACAGAACTTTCTAGGTGTCTCATTTCTGCTAACCTAAATATTGCTATTTTATTTTCTACATTGGTAAATGCATGATTTAGACAATAGAAGTCTCTTGAACTGATGTAAATAGCTGACCTGGGGAAAATTCTGGTAGTTTAATTGTATTTAATTTGAAATTTATGCTACTTTAGCTGATTAAAAGGCATGCAGGTGAACTAGATACTCTTTTACGTGATAAAGCAGCAGATGTGCTCGGAAACAGGAGCACCCATTAATGAACTGTCTGGATTGATAGAGTTGCTAGCCTTGTCACGGTAGCCTAAGAGTCCTTATTATTAGCGACCAGATTCTCATTACAAAACACACCTGAATAAAATATTGACAATGGCATTCATAACAAAAAGGTCAGTTAAAGTACAGCCAAGTTGTCTCTTGCTTGGGAGCCACTAAACCAATTAGGAATATAAAACTTTACTCTTATCAACATAATAAGTTGTTCTTTCAGGTAAGGTCTGGGTTTGATTGGAGACCAGAAAATTTGATATTTGGTATCACATTCTCTCTTGATTTGTGTTTGAATGATCACCCAAAATAACCTATGTATTTCTACAACTTAAAAAAGTATCAAAAGAATAGATTTATCAATTGATCACAACTCACTTTATAAATATTAAGTCCATGGAATTTTAAAATTCAGTTACCATTGAGAGGAAAACACATTTTATAGTTAAATAAATCATAAACCTAGAACATGATTTTCTGATTCTCAAACTAATGTTCTTTGGGTGTAGAATAGTACTGCTTAAATTAGAGATATTTGGGATAAAAGAAGGAGTCTTGTTCGCAAAATTTTTTCAGTAAATTATTCGCATTTCAGTTTTTTTCTATTCTCATTTTGTCATTATTTGGCTACATTGTTGTTTAATTAAACAGTTCATTTGAACTTTTTCCTTTATTTGGTTTTATTAATAACCCAGTGTCCATCATAATTTGTAAGCTTATATTGAAAGTTGAGGGCTCAAACTTTCAATTGAATCTAGCTGCCAACTTGTTCAAATACAAATATGTGAAAATGTCTTAAGTGTTCTGTATTTTAATTTTATCATGAAAAGTGAAAAAAAATGGATTACATAATCTCTAAGATCCTACCAGATTTAAATCCGATTATATCATTTAAGCCAAAGTTATATATGAGAAGTAATGAAAAGAAGTTTGGGGACTATAAGAAGAAAGACATTTTGTATGTACATAAAAAGTATTGTTAGAGAAATAAAGAGGTTAATTCTCCCTATATGTGCATGTCCTATCTAAAAAAATCATTACCATATGTAATTGCAGAACTTCTGAGAATAGATTCTTACTGATGTTCCAACTATAATCCATTGCCACATGGATCATTCTAGTTGGAAACATCAGTATGAACTTATGTATAGCTTAATTTATACACAGATATAATTTGTTGGTTTCATGTAGAAATATTTTATATGTGTATATAGTTTCTAAAATTCTCCAATAAAAGGATCCAAGGCTGCTGGAGAAATGGCTGAAATTCTTAAACTGGGGCAGGAAACATACAAGGTGATCTTGGAGCATATTCTTATGTCAGAAAGTAAAGAAGTACTTTAGCACACACATACACATAATGATGGAGTATGTTAAAGGACACAGGACCCAACAGATAGAACTCCCAGTGGCCAAAGCTGGAACAATTTAAACAATAAAATCAAGTAGTGTTATAACCCATAATTTAAAATATCAATGAGCCAACACAAATATAAATAAAGCATTGGATAAATAAATGGAGAAGAGACTAATCTCTTATGAAGAAAAATTCTAAGTAATTTATGTAGATACTCTATCATCAAGCAGCTAGAGCATAACCCCCCACTCTTCAGGTATGGGATGCACATAGTAACTTCCTTCCAAGGAGTACAGTGTGGAGAAGGGAGGAAGAGTGTAACTTTGCAGTGGAGAAACTTGTCAAACACTACTTAAGATAATCAAGGTCAACATTAATAGTGAGGTCATGTTACTAGTGTGTACCCTTAACATGATGTAATGAAAATTAGACTTCTACTTTGTGGTATTTCCACAAAAAGAACATAATTTTAGTTCAATCATGACAAAGACATCTGATAAATTCCATCTTAGGGGCATTTTACAAGTTACCTGCACAATACTCTTCAAAACTGTCAAGGTTACCAAAGACAAGGACGATCTAAGAATACATGACAGCCAAGATGAAACTAACAAGACATGATGGTTAAATGTAATGTGATATTTTATATGAGGTCTTAGGCCTGAAAAAGGAGGATAGGTAAAGACTTAAAAGAATATGAATTATGTGTGGAGTCTAGTCATTAACAGTGTATCAATATTGCTTAATTTTGATAATTGTACCATACTTCTCTAAAATGTTAATAATAATGGAACTAAGTATGGTATATGATTGCTAACATTCTATCCTATCTTTGCAATTTTTCTGTAATTCTAAAATTTTTCTAAAATTTAAAAAATATATCTATCTACACACACACACACAGACATACCAAATGTAATGTGAACTCATGGATAAGGTTCCTTCATCAAACAACTCCACATTATGGGGATGAGGCACAGCACCTGCTTATCCCTAAGTAATAGGCTTCAATTCCTTGTAGCCAAATTATTCAAACAAGACAATTACATTCTCTTATAGAGCCCAGGGATCATCTCACTCTCTTGTGTACTTCCACAGTCCTGGCTTTGTCACTCTGCATTTGATTAGAGACATCCAAGTGAAAGAAATATCGTTTTGAAGACATATGTGTCTTCTACCCTGGTTTGGAAGTATATGTAACCAAAAAACTGCTGTAAATATCTCTCAGTATCAAGTGTTATATGTTTCATCATCCCCATAATCCTAGAGTAGGAATGAATCCCTCTCTGACCAACAAGGTGAATAAGAGGTCATCAAAATACCAGATCAAAACAAAACAAAGCAAAACAAAACACCTAGGTATTTTGATAAAGGTGTCAAAAAATTAGGACCTAGATTATACCATTATGCCTATCTTGTAATTTTTTCTAATTTTTCAATTTTCCAAGCTCTGCTTCTCCATGTATCTCCACTTTTTTTCTCTCATTTTGTTTCGAATTCTTTATTTCTTAGATATTATTCTTTCTCTATTTAGAAAATTCAGAATCTTAAGCCCTTTATCGAAGCTGAGTAATAGCCCTACCACTGCACATAATCACCCTGAGATATTCCTTATATCTTCTCTTCAATGATATTCTTTAATTAGTCTTTCCTTGTGGTTTATGGCTTAGATGCATTTTGTAAGAACATGGCAGTCTTTTATAACAAGTATTCTTCTTATGAATTATACAGTGAAATAAAAGACTTTTTAAAAAGTAATTGTATCCGTTTTTAGTTCATGTTAAGGTTCTTAGTCAAGAATTAGTTTTTTAAACTTTATTTTCTAATCTATTAATGCAAATTAATTAAAGATTTGCAACAATTTTGTTCATTATTTATTATTTTATTTATTTATTTTTTGTTGTTCATGATTTAAATTCACTTATGAACAGAAGAACCCAAATGCTTCATAAGATTTCATCTCAAAAATATGTGCACTCTTAAAAAATAGCAAAGTTTAATGACTTTGGCTACAATTACATATGCCTATATTGAATACTAATGATATATATCTATTGCTTTTGTATAATCAATCTTGTTATGCATATAATATGTACTAATGTCCACATATTTATTGATATTGAATGGCATCTGTGCACTCTGTGTTAATGGCTAGAGTTAACTGTTTTTATGAAGTGATTGCATAAAATGGTACAGACACAAATATGACAAAATAGGTAAACAATGAAAAGATTAATAAATAGTTGTAGCTGATAGAAAAAAAAAACTACCAGCACTGTAAGGAATGTAAAGTACAATGTCATCATTATCTTGCAAATTTACATGATTTACCTGTGAAACCAACTAGTACCTGTGGTCTTGTTGTTTTGTTTTGTTTTTGTAGAGATAGTTTTTTGATAACTTTATCTGTTTAAACTTTGTCTGCTGGGATAAGTTCTGGGAATTGTATTTTTCTAGAAAATCTATACTATCCAGAATTTCAAATATATCCTCAAATAAGTGTTTAACAAGAAAAAAATGGCATTGGGACACCTGGATGGCTCAGTGGTTGAGTGTCTGTCTTTGGCTCAGGCTGTGATCTCAGAGTCCTAGGATTGAGTTCCACAGCCTGCTTCTCCCTCTGCCTGTGTCTCTGCCTCTCTCTCTCTCTGTGTGACTATCATAAAAAAAAAAAAAAAAAAAAAAAAAAAAAAAAAAAAAAATTGGTGTTGATGAAGATGCATTTAGGAAAGGAAAAGAATGGTTAAGTGAGTACTTACCTGACAATCTCATTACAAAGACATGCTATCTGTGAGACTTAAGAGGATGGGGGACGTGAGGTGTGTAAAGCTTTGAAATGGCTACCGACTTAAAAAAAAGAAATAAAATAGGTTTGCTAAAGAGTAGTGGCTCTTCTGAGATTGGATTAGAATATTCTCTTTGAAATGCCTTTCCCTTTTCCCTGAAACTCTCCAAATCTTACCTTCAATTTTGAGACCCATTTTCTTTTTTTTTTTTTTTTTTTTTTAGACCCATTTTCATTCACTTTTCCACCATGAAGCAGTAAGGTTTTATTTTTTCCCTTTCTCAATTTCCAGTTTTTATTCAATTAATTCAAATAACTCTATTATGTGAGGGATTTTTAAGGACCCGTATTTTCTACAATATGGCAGAAGCTGTAGTAGATTAAATATTATAAATTTCTTTTACATTTTGACTCCACCAAGAATGACAGTTCATTGATTTTTATGTCCATTTCACTTTCCCTAATAACACTGCCATCCTCCCCGGCTTTGACTCTGCATTCTTCCATTGCAATCATGCTTTGCAGTCATCTTCAACAACTTTGCCTATATTTCTATCATGCTCAATTGGAAAAATTCTCACTCATCCAAGTTCAGTTCACCATGGATAAATATGGCTGAAACATACATACACATATATCCACATACACATGGACACATGCACGCACGCACACAATACCATCACAGCTATCGATCAATTTAAATCTAGGATCACTAATATCAAGTGGAATTTTAATCATGATAGGAAACGTACATTGGCCTAGAATTCTAGCCATTCTGACCTTTATTACTCAGGATAACCTGGGTTATACTCACTTAATAAGCACCTCCTAAGCTTCAGTGTAAGCAGACAAACAATGGCTTTCTTCTCACTCCAAATATGCAGCAAAACTGGGAAGCTTTCCCAGGCAGTTGTCTAACTGATGGCTCATTGTTCACCCTTCACAACATCTTAGGATTTGACCTTAGCAGATCAGAGAAAGAGTTCTCTGGGGCATCTATCTCAGCAATCAATTGTTTGCTTAAGAAGAATTAATGCCAGAGCTAGAGCTTCCAAAGAAGTGACATATATTTGAATGACCAAACTGAATCAAATAATGACATCTAACCTCAAGATAGAAGTGAAACTGTTGCCAAATACAGGTGCCATGTTTCTCAAATAAAGTGGTCTTTTCAAAGCAAAAAGGTAAATATGTGAGATGATGGATATGTTAATTAACTTGATGGTGGAATCTTTTATATATATGTCATCATGTATATCATCACATTATACCCTTTAAATATCTTACAATTCTATATGTCACTTGTGTCTTAATATAGTTGGAAAAAATACAGGATTTTCAGTTAAATTTGAATTTTAGATTCACAAAACGAGAATAATTTTTAATATAGTGTCTCATGTAATATTTTGGAAAATACTTATGCAAAAATACTATTCATTGCTAATCTGAATTTTGAATTTGATTGGGTGTTCTGTATTTCACTGCAACCTTATACCCAAGACTCAGAAGGAATATTGGAAAATATTGGTGAGAAGCACTATGTATACCACCCCAACATTTTCATATCAAAGCCCATACAGAAAATTATAGTATCTGTATCTTATTGGAGCCCTGACTGATGGCAATAGGCAACTGGCCCTGGGGTTTCAGGTGCCCAAAGTCCTGGCCTAGTAAACCAGAGGGTTTATATGAGATCATTAGGAAAGTTCTTTCCTAAACTCTTCCTTCTGCCAAACCTCCTAAAAGTTTCCATTGCATGGCTACATTGACAATTGGCTATCCATTCATTGGTTAATGAACATTTTTCTGATTCTTAAAATTTCATTGTTAAACAATGCCAGATAATGAACTTTATGGTTAATTTTAATAAAGCAAGTAGTCAAATATCTTCTATGTACCAATAGACAGGCAGTATGTGTAAAATCTCTGATCCTAGAATCTGAGTATCTATTTCTTTTTAAAGACTCATACCATGCTGACAACCACTGGGCTAAACAGATTTTAAAATATGTTGTTTTATATACTCTTCAGTTCACCAACCTAACTTGAAATGATGCAGAAAATCACTTTTTGGAAAAAGAAATGGAAGGAAATTATCCTTTGACTCATCCATTTTTCTCTCTCCTTATCAGAGTTAATGCTTTAAGGAAGTATTACTCTCAGTTTCAAGTGTCTGGTTGTTTGCCAGGACTAGATAACAGTTTAGGACTTTCCACTGACTGGAGTCTAACCTAGGAGGAGCAGGGAAGTCCAGGGATTTTTCCGTTGTTGGTTGTACTGCAGTATTGTGTGTTATATAACACAGGTACTTTAACTGCCTGATGAGAGAATGATTGAAAGTAAAACATATTTAAATAAAATGTATCTAACTGTATCTTTCTTAAAAAATAGGTTCACTAGGACTTTTATCACTTGAGTAATTGAGCAAAACCACAGCTTCCAAGCAGTTCCTTTGCATCCAAATTTGATGCTGAAATGAGAAAAAAAATCACTAATATACAGTTCAAACTCACCCGTATTTCATGTGTCTAACACAAAATCCAGTTGCCTTATCTTTCTGCCCAAACCTCAGCCATCTACTGTTTTGATCATGCTCCTAAAGACAGAGAAACTATTTTTTTTAAAAACCAATTTAAAAAAAAATAAAAACCAATTTTAAATGCTTTGCTTCTGTGATGACTGAATGCACAAATATGCAACAAAGTAATACCTTTGAGTCAGTGAGGCCCACAATTTATTGTCACCAAAAGAGCAACAACAACCACCTGCCATCTGTATGACAAAGTGTTGCAAAATATTTAAATTATCTCACTTTTGGCATACTCATATTCATTTACAAGTCAGTTTCACATAAATTTTCTACCTGGAAACAAACCTATCTAAAGAAAATGAATTGATATCTCATGGCATTCTGTATATTTGAGTATAAATCTGAGAAAGAATTATCATAGAGTAGTTATGGGGAAACAACATGAAAAAATTATCATCCACAGTACTATTACTTAACTCTAGATAAACTCTTTCAATACAAACATTCTGAGTGATTTGTAAATCAGTAGTAATTCTATCACTAATAATGATTACCTTTAGGTACACACGCACGAAACTCCTTCATGAATACTTTCTTTTAAATTTCTGCATAGAGCTATAAAGGAAAGTACCATCACAAGCTATGTATAAAATACATATTTTCTCAAACGTCTGTCAGCAAGGCCATATAAAAAATGGAAAGAATAGGTAACAGAAATATCTATGAAATAAACATTTATCTCAGGATCCCTTTTTATTTTTATGTTATTAGGAAGCAAAAAAATCTATTGTCATTTTATTGCCCATATTAACCTAATTATCAAATTTTACTCTCTTACAGTTTGTAAGATGAAGAATTGGAATTTAAATAAATTATCTGGCTCTAATGCCCATGCTATTCCCCATCCATCAATACTATCAGTAAAGTACATTGTATTTACATTATTAGAATTTTTTTAATATGTGAGAGGCATGCATTTGTGTACATGTATGTTTGTGGTCACATGGATATTTGTTTTCAAGATTCATGCATTTAAATTAAGATAGTCAAGATTCAGTTTGTCCCTGACTGTCATTTTACATACAGATCTCATTCTCTAGAATTGAATAAATTCATATTGTTTTTAGATAAACCTTTATTGTAAAAGACTTTTAAAAATATATTCTCCCAAGACCTCTAAAGAATTAAATTTCACTTAAAACTAAAATGGATTCAACTGTTGAATCAGTCAATGATAAAAGTTATAGTAAACATAAAATATGTACAATAGAACTATTTTATATGATTCTCAAAGACTTTTGAGATCTAGTTTTCTTGTAATCATTTAGTTTAACTACAGAATTCCCCTTTAAAGCAACTGGACACATGAAATTTCTTTACAAACTTTTTGCAGGGGAAAAGCTTCAGGCAAAATGATTTTACTGACAAAAACTCTGACAGGGCACTGACTCAAATATAGATTTACAATCATTTCACAGAGTCACTGTAACCTACAAAGAGAGATTGCTACTCCCTTAATCTTTTCTTGTATGTTCTTAAATTGCAGTTTAAATTTATCTTTGTAAATTTTAGAAATTTTATTTTAGCTTTGCATAATTCATTGCAACAAAAATACCATTTAGGACCACTTAGTATGTTCCTGACAAGGAGAAAGGTTTGAAGTTTTCATCACAGTTAATTTGAATATAACTTAGGTCAAGATGCTTTTTAATAAAGCATTATTTAAATATTTGGTTGAACATATGATCAATGCCTTTCATTATGGGCAGGCACTGACATTGAAGGAAGTGTGTTAAATTGAATAAAAGTGATGACTCAAAGACAACAGTGAAAATTCAGGTGGATAACAAAACATAAAACATCAAAATTTGTGGGATGTTGCAAAACTAATGTTTAGGGGGAAATTTATAGTTTTGAATATAATCGCTTATATTAGAAATAAAACCATAAATTTATTTTTCTTTTTTGAATATGTATTTATTTATTTTAAAGCGAGTGAGAGAGAGTATGAGCAGGAAGAGCAGAAGGAGAAGGAGAGAGAATCTCAAGCAGACTCCACACTAAGTGTGGTGGAGCCAGACCTGGGGCTTAATCTGGTGACTCTGAGATCACAACCTGAGACAAAACCAAGAGTTGGAGGTTCAACTGTGTCATCTAGGTGTCCCTAAAATCATTTTTCTAAGCTTAAACATTAACTAGTTGCTAGGAATTCCTTAAGAAAGCTTCTTGGTAAGTCCAAATACATCTCTCATTATAGCTTATTAAAGCAGTATAAAAAAAGTCACATAGCCACATCTAGCTGCAAGGAAGCCTAGGGAATAATGCTTTCAGCCCAAAGCATGTCTACACTAACTACAGTTGAGATCTCTAGTGAAAAGAGAAGAGAATGAGTGTTGGTTAGCAATTTGCAGTCTCTGCCACACACCTAAATACATAGATCACACTTAAGAGTTTCTCTGGGAGTGTCTCATTAAGTGACTCTTTCTACAACATTACATTTTTCTAGGCAGAAATAATATTAAAAACTGAAACTGATAGCATTCTTTGAGGAACGATTTAGGCTAATCTACAGCCTGAGTGATATGTGGGGGAAAAAAGTAGAATAGGATAAATCTATTTTGTCTTGTTTAAAATTAACTCATTGAATCCACCAATATATATGAAACACCCACCATATGACAAACACTAGTTACATATTGAAAATAAAGAGGTGAAGACAGACAAGGTCCTTACTAATAAGGAACTCATATTCTGAGAAACATGCATTAAAATAAAAAAGGCAAGATAAACCCACTGTAAGTACCAGGAAGAAAATAAAACAAGGTGGGACAAAGTAGGAGGGCTACTTTGTGATGGATGTTAAAGACAATCTTTCTGAGGAGTTGGCATTTGAGTTGAGAATGGAATTAGTTAATGACAGTAATTATATGTCTCCAAATTATTTTTTATAAAAATCTAATGGAGTCATTTATCTTATACACTGTGTACTAGCTCCCCAGATATAGATACAGTTTTTAGCTGCCTTACAACTAATTCATCAGGAGTGTTATGAATGATACTTAAATTATTTAAACTATTCAACATCACTATGTCAGCTTTCCTATCTTAAAAAGGGGTAATTACCCCCAGCCCAGTTAAAACAGAGAAGTTTGGTCAACTAATATTGGATGTGGAACCAAGAAGATTCAATGGACAAAAGGCAGTCTCTTCAATAAATTGTGTTGGGAAACTGGATATTCACATATTCAAGTAAAATAAACAAGTGGGCTGCATCAAACTAAAAATCTTCTGCACAGCAAAAACAATCAACAAAATGAAATACACAGAATGGGAGGAAATATTTGCAAATCATATATTTGATGTAAAGTTAACATCCAAAATATATACAGAATTCATACAACTCCATAGCAAGAAAAAGAAAAAAACAAAATAAAAATCCCCAAATAATCCAATTTAAGCATGGGCAAAGGACCTAAATACACATTTTTCCAAAGAAAATATTCATTTGAATGATAGGTACATGAAAAGTTGGTCAACATTGCCTGTTATTAGGGAAATGAAAATCAATATCACAATGAAATATCATGTCAAATAGAAAAGGTATTGTCAAAAGGCAAGAGATAACAAATGCCGTTGATGATATGGAGAAAAGGAAACTCCTGGTGGGACCGTAAACTGATAAATTCACAATGGTAAACAGTATTGAGGTTCTTCAAAATATTAGAAATAGAACCACACTGCGATCTAGCAACCTCACGCCTAGGTTTATAACCAAAAGAAATGAAAAGAAGATCTCAAAAAGATATCTGCACCCCAATATTCATTGCAGCATTATTTACAATAGCCATACATTGAAACAACTAAAGCATTCATCAACAGTTAAACAGATAAAGAAAATATGGTGGACAATGGAATACTATTCAGCCAAGGAAAAGGAGAGAAAAAGCCTGCCATTTGTGATAACATGAATGGACCTTGAGGAAATTATGTTGTTAAGTGAAATAAGTCAGACAAACATTGTACAATCTCACACTTATATGTGGAATCTAAATAAACTCTTAGAAAAATAGATCAGATTTTTGGTTACCTGAGGCAAAGGGGTTAGGGCTTGAGGAAATTGGATATAGGGGCTCAAAGGTTACAAACTTCTAGCTATCAGATAAATAAATGCTGGGGATGTAATGTACAACATAATGACTACAGTTAACATTGTTCCATGGTATATTTAAAAGTCACTAAGGGAGTAGATCCTAAAAGCTGTCACATCTCAAAGGGAAAAATAAGCTTGCAGTAAATATTTACAAGTATTAATATAATAAAAAAACATATAACATGAAATTTACTATCTTAACAATGTTTATGTATACAGTTCACTAGTGTTGAATATATTCCCATTCCTTTGCAACAGATTGTAGAGGTTTCATCTTGCAAAACTGAGAACTTTATACCCACTAAACACTAATTTCCCCCAGACCCTTGGCAATCATCTTTTAACTTTCTGTTTAAATGATTCTTACTACTTTAGATACTTCATATGAGTGGAACCATACAGTACTCGTTCTTTTGTGACTGGCTCATTTCATGAGCATACTCTTTAAGTTCCTTCATGTTGTATCTTTAATAACATTTCCTTATTTACTAAGGCTTTATAATATCTCATGACATGTGTATGTCACATTTTCATTATCCATTCATCTGTCAGTGGACTCTTAGGTTATTTCTTCATGTGACTATTTTGACTAATGCTGTAATGACTGTGGAAGTACAATTATCACTTGAGATCTTGAGTTCAATTATTTGGATATATACCAAAAAGTAGGATTGTTGAGTCATAGAGTAGCTCTATTTTTGGAAGACTCCCCACACTCTGTTTCATAATGACGCAACATTGTACATTCCCACCAAAAGTGTAAAAATATTCCTATTTCTCCACATACTCACCAACACTTGTTACTCTCTTTTCCTTTGATAGTGGCTATCCCAGTAGGTGTGATAGGATATCTCATTGTGGTTTTGATTTGCATTTATCTTATAACTAATGATGTTGAGCATCTTTTCATATGCTTATTGGCTACTTATATATATTCTTTGGAGAATTGTCTATTCTAGTCCTTGTCCATTCTTCAATTGGGCTGTTTTTCTGTTGTTGAGTTTTCTGAGTACATTATATATATTTTAGAGATTAACATAATTCTGAGTTACTTTTTCCTAATTATAGGTTGTCTTTTCAAGCTGTTGATTTTTGTTTGTTACACAGTAGTTTCTAAGTTTGATTTATTCCCAGTTGTCTATTTTTGTTTTTGTGGCCTTAGCTTTTGAGGTCATATCAAATAAAACATTACCAGATCCAATATCCTGAAGTTTTCCCCCTGTGTTTTCTCATAGCAATTTTATAATTTTTGGTGTTATGTTTGTCTTTAATCTGTTTTGGGTTAATTTTTATATATGGTGGAAGGCTACGGGTCTGATTTCATTCTTTTGCCTGTAGGTATGTAGCTTTCCCATCACTACTTGCTGGAGACACTGCCCTTTCCCCATTAGGTAGTCTTGATAGTCTTGTCAAAAATCACTTGACCATGTATGCAAGGGTGTATTTCTGGGATCGCTGTTCCATTGGTTTATATGTTTGTCTTTCTGATGTACCACACCATTTGGTTAATGTTATTTGGTAATATGTTTGAAATCAAAAAGTGTGAGCCTCCAACTTTGCTCTTTTTCAAGATTATTTCAGCTATACATATGAATTTTAGGGTGTATTTTTCTATTTCTGAAAGAAATAGCATTCAAATTTTGATAGAAATTGCATTAAATTTATAGATCACATTGGGTAGTATGGATAATTAAACAATACTGAGTCCCAATCCATGAACATAGGATCTTTACATTTATTTGTGTCCCCTTTGATTTCTTTTAGCAATAATTTATAGTATTCAGTTTTACACACCTTGTGCCCCTGGATTAAGTATATTCCTTAATGTTTTATTCTTTCTGATGATATTAGTAAATAAAGTTACTGTCTTGATTTTTTCTTCAGATCAGCCATTGTTAGTGTATAGAAAGAGAATTGATTTTTGTTTGTTGATTTTGTACCCTGCAACTAAACTGAAATCGTTCTTTAGTTTTAACAGCTGTGGAATCTTAAGGGTTTCTTAAGAATCTTGTCTTCATGATTGTTTTCTTCTCCTCCTTCTCCTTCTCCTCCTTCTTGCTAATTGCTCTGGCTGGATTTTATAATTATGTGTTCAACAGAGGTAGTGAGTGTAGAGATCCTTGTTTATTAACTAAACCTCTGCTTCTGATCTTACAGGAAATGTGTTCAGTCTTTTACCATTGGATCTGGTGACTTATGAGCTTTTCATATATGGCTTTAATTATTTTGGGGTAGTTTCCTTTTATTTCTAATTGTTGAGAATTTTCTATCATGAAAGAATGTTGGATTTTGTCAAATGATGTTGGTTTGTCCTTCATTCTGTTAATGTGGTGTATAACATTGATTTATTTTATATATTAAATTATCCTTGAGAAACATTTAGCACTTTAATAATGTGATTTTTCTCAATTACCACTATATCTAAGTCTTAGTCTAAATCCTGCTTTTGATGAAACAGTTAATGTCTGACTTTGGCTAGATTTTGATGACTAAGAAATCATTGAACTTGTGAGTACTTGGTTGCCGGTAAAATACTTTGTGCAATAAATGAGAACAAGTATAAAATAGTAGTTGAGGATGTAAACTCCCAATTCATACTACATGAATTCAAATCTTAGCTCTTCTCCTTACTAGGTTTTTGAGGTTGGGCAGATTATTTAGTGTGTTTGCACCTCAGTTACCTCACCTGTAAAATGTAAACACCAATAGTACCTGTCTCACATAGCCACAGAAAATATATATGTAACTTTGGAATTTGATTTTGCATGCAATTTCATTGCTGTAATTGGTGTCAATTTTTAAAATAAATGTTTTTTTTTAGTTTTAGATTTTTAGCATAATTATGAGGATAGTACAGAGAATCCCCACATACTGATCCTACATCTAGTTTCCCTGTTATTAGCATCTTACATTAGTATTGTACATGTGTCACAATTGAACAAACTAATGATTTAATATTGTTACATTTTTATTAATTAAACTCCTTTTTTAAACCTCAGATTCCTTAGTTTTATTCATTGTTCTCATTCTTTTCCAAGATCCCATATAGGTTACAACACTGTATTTAGTCATCAGATCTTCTTAGGCTACTCTTCTTGGCTGTGATGGTTTCTCGACTTCAACTGTTTTTATCATCTTGTAGAAAAATCTTTACTACTTTGTAAATCACCTGATATTTGAAAGTGGCTATACCTTTTTAATCTTTTGTTCTTTATCTACATTATGTAAATTTCAAAATGTAGTCAATCTTAAAATAAAAGAACATATTATATAAATGATAAATTATTAAATATTTAGGTTGTCCCAAAAAAACAGCTGTTTATTATTACTAACCCTTTCAACTAATAATATGATAATTTACCTTATATAGAGATAAATATAGTTTAAAAGTTTCTTTGGGAGTTATTATATTGTTTCCCTAGAAATATATTCATTATCTTTCTTAAATATACTTTGACCACATATTAAAGTATTGACACACTTCATAACTAAGTGGAGTGTACATATTCTTTTTAAAGATATATACATATTTCCTCTTACTTTCTCTAATAATGCATATCAAGGAGATCCCTGGGTAGCTCAGTGGTTTAGGCCAACCTTCCATCTGGGGCGTGATCCTAGAGTCCCGGGATTGAGTCCCACATCAGGCTCCCTGCATGGAGCCTGCTTCTCCCTCTGCCTGTGTCTCTGCCTCTCTCATTCTCTTTCTCTCTGTGTGGCTCTCATGAATTAATAAATAAAATCTTTTTTAAAAGTTGGTATAATTCATAGAATAATAGAATATGCCATCTTTTTTAGTTACAATAATTATTAAGGAGATTAGAGGCAGTTGTTAATGTTTACCATTATAACTAGAGGTGTATGCTCATTGATAGAATTTACTTTCAATGGGTTTGTAAACTAAAAATTAATTCTAACTTAGTAATTCTACTGTCTTTAAAATCATCTAATGTAACAGAGCATTAGGGCCCACCCTAAACCTGCATTAATTCACCTTAATTTGACTACATCCTCAAAGACCCTATTTCCAAATAACATCACTGTCTAATTCTATTCATGCTGCTATAAGAAAATGTTACATACTGGGTAGATTATAGGCAATAGAAATTTATTTCTCATAGTTCTGGAGTCTGAGAAATCCAAGATCAAGGCAACAGCATGCTTTTGTTCTGGTAAAAGCCATCTTCCTGGTTAACAGTTTATGCCTTTTCAGTGTTTCCCAAATGGTAAAAGGGGGGAGGGATCTCTGTGGGGTCTCTTTTATGAAAATAGTAATCCCATTCATGAAGGCTGCATCCTTAATACCATCCTTAACACCATCATCCTTGAGGGGTGGGGTAGGATTTCAACATATAAATTTAGGGGCAACACAAGTATTCAGATCACACCAGTCACATTCACAGATTCTAGATGGATATGAATCTTGGTGAAACTACTCAGGTCGGTAGTCTTCTCTTTAGCCTTGAAATACTCATGTCCTTCTTGTGTTCCAATGCATTTATGCTCTATCAACATCCCTCAAAGACTGAATCTATCCCAGTTAACTCTAAATCCAAATTTCACCTAAATATCAACTCAAAATAAGTAAAATTGATAGCATATCAACAAAAAGGAAACACGCAGAGACATATCAGAATCCAGACAAGGTAGAGAAATTAACACAGTAAAAGTGTTTCTTTGAAAACATAAATTCAAGTGATAAACATCTAGCAATACTGATCAAGATAAAAGGGAGATACAAATAACTGATATTTGGTATTAAAGTGGTGTTATTATTAGAAAGAAATCACAGAAGTTAAAAGATAAATTTAATAATACAAGAAAATTTATGCCAATTAACATGACATCTTGGACAAAAGACAAATTCTTTGAATTGCACTAATAAGCAAAACTGACACAATCTGAAATATGAAGCTAAATAGCTCTTTCACTTTGAAAGTAATTGAATCATCAATAATTTTACACTAAGAAAGCACCAATTTTAACATTTTTTTAATTAGAATTTCTTCTTATTCCTTGTTGGTTTAAAATGGCTAATCAGAATAAAAAAATAAAAGGGCCTTTGCTTAGAGTCTGGGTTCTCACTTATTTAGAGGTTAGAACTAGGTACCCCTACTACCCAGCACCATACTGAGATGGGCTGAGGGGTAACCCCCAAGGGACAATTGGAGGGGCCTAGGCCTGCCACTCCTTTTCTCTATCCTGTTTTTGGCATGTGATGAAAAATATTGCTTTTCAGATTCATCTCTCCTGACTTAAAAATAATGTTAACTGTGTGAGTTGGGGGAAGGGAAGCCCATCCTAATCCCTCTCCCCTAAGAAGGAGGGGATTATTCAATATTGTTTCTGGAGCTCAGCCAAGCTCTTTTCCTGATCTTACCACCACCACCAAAGTCATGGAGCTGTGACCTTTTCCCTGGGCTTCAATTTTAATGGTTTTACTAATAAGTTCTGTCAAAAATTTAAAGAAAAAATAATATCTACAGTGTATAAATTCTTTCAAACAGGTAGGGATACCTCCTAAATTCATTTTATGAGTCCAAAATGACTCTGATAGCACAACCTGACAAAAATTACAAGACATTACAAACCAATTTTCCTTCAGAATCAAAAATCCTTAAAACATACATTAGCAAATAAATCTAGTAATTTTAAAAAACGGTATAAAACATCCTTACAAGTGGCATTTACCTCAAGAATGCAAGGCTGGCTTAATATTGGATCACTATAAAACTCTGTATTAATAGAATGAAGAAGAAAAAAATGATTTTTTTAACAGATTGAAAAATAAAAACTAACAAAAGTAAAAAAATTAACAAAAGCCATTATCCATTTATAATTGGAATCTAGATACTCAACAAAATATACAGGAGGGCCTTTACCTAATAAAAAGAACCTATGAAAATTTACAGTTACTCATCTTTCTGTGAACTGGCTTTTCACTATATGCATATAGTATTTGTTTTTGACCCCCAGAACTAAATAATTCATTTAGTTTCCAAATTTTAAGTCCCCAGGAAACTATGGTTGAACCACCATGGATTTGGTAGCAACTCATGTATAAATCAGCTGTGATTAGTGGCTGCACTGTCAAGAGTTATATACTCTGCTTGCACTCAAAATTTTCTGAGGAGTAGATTCTCTGATAAGGAAACAAAACCCATCTCTTATACTACTGAAACCTGAAGCAATGATTAAGTGTCAAAAAACTCTTCCCTCTTAGAGACAATAATAAGAAAAGGTTTCATGTAGGAGATAGACCATCTCTTGAATAATAAAACTTTAATCAATATCCACATCCCATTTCTAGTTTTCTCTTCTACTCAGGTTGGCATAGATACTAGATATTTTTCAAGATTTTGTTTATTTATTCATGAGAAACACAGAGTAAGGCAGAGACATAGGCAGAGGGAGAAGTAGGCTCCCCATGGGAAGCCTGATGCAGGACTCGATCCTGGGACCCCAGGATCATGACCTGAGCCAAACGCAGATTTTCAACCTCTGAGCCACTCAGGTGCCCCATTAGATATTTTTCAAACAGCCTTAATTGCAAGTATGAAAATTATAACCCATTTCCCACCATTGATAATGGTTATAAAAATAGCCACTTTGAGATTAACAATATATTTCACCATACTCAAAAACTTCCGTGTGAAAGAATGGTTATTTGTTAGGATCGGTGAAGTAGAATGCAAATGTTATTTATTATACTTCTGTATCTACAAATGCATTCTCACATTTCTTTTCCCAATGATACTGCAAGTCTCTTCTATTTTTATTAATATCATATGTTGCTTAATTACAGGATAATTATAAAAAAGTAGCTAAGTGAGTTATATTCATCTGCTTGAACATGCCAAAAGGTGTCATTTCAGAAAGATAAGGATTAGCTCGGAATTTTTAAGAAGTAGCTCAGAAAGATAAATATTAGCTCAGGAAAAAATAAAAATAAAAGGTAGTTTACATTTGGCAGAAAGCTCTAAATGCCATTATTCAGGAGTTCAAAATAGCAAAGGGAAAAAGAAAAGAAAATGTCTAATGAAAGTACTAATTGAATTTTCTGGTTCTGAAAATTATTTTCTTGCAACTTTTTCTTTTAAGAAGTGCTTTTCTCCCACTACAACCATAACAAATACAAATAAAAAATACATATTGAGATAAGAAATACATCCAAAATTTTATAGCATTTAGTTTTCTTTCATCATTTTGAGATGCCAATGATTACACATAAAATTATGATATATTTATGGGGCACCTGCGTGTCTCAGTCGGTTAAGCATTTTTTTTTTTTTAGGATTTTATTTTTTTATTCATGAGAGACACACAGAGAGAGGCAGAGACATACAGGCAGAGGGAGAAGCAGGCTCCATGCAGGAAGCCTGATGCAGGACTCGATCTCAGGACACCAGGATCGGACCTTACCTGAAAGGCAGATGCTCAACCACTGAGCCACCCAGGTATCCCAGCATCTGATTCTTGATTTCAGCTCACTTCATGATCTCAGGGCTGTGGGATCGAGCAGTGCATTGGGCTCTGGGCTCAGCACAGAGTGTGCTTGAGATTCTCTCTCCCTCTCCTTCTGCCCCTCTTCCTACTTCTGTCTCTCACTCTCTCAATAAATATATAAATACGATCTAAAAAAAAAAAGATGTATTTATTTTAAATGAACTAGTTACATCATTTAATTCATCCATATTCTTAAAGCTACAGTTTTTCATTAAGAAATTTTAAATCTGATTTAGAATAAAATATGTATTAGAAAATTTTTCATAAAATTTAAAAATGTTTATATTCTACATGGTGTGAATAGTAGTTGTAGGAAGAAAGTGAAAGTTCATGTACTTTAAATTTATTAAGTATTGTTTCAGAATGACTTTGGGCAAGGTGATTGATACCTTTTCCTCTCTTCTCTCTCCTCCTTCCCCTTCCCCCATCCCCTTCCTTTTTTCCTATTTCTGACTTGTTCTCAGCAAATTGGCCCCAGAAACTTAACAAATGAAAAACAAACAAAAAACACGGTAAATTGCACAAATTTCTTGATTGCTTTTACTTCAACTCATTTGCGTGGAATCTCTGGAAATTATTTTTTAAATATATATGGAGTTGCCTCAAACATAGTGATATTGGCGCCTGCTTAGAATATCCTTTGGTTTTGTTAAAACTACTGCTCCAATTGCTTAGATTTTTTGTTATAAAGGGGGCACCAAAGTTTTCAGTTGAATCACAAAGCACTCTGTGAAAAGTCCTGGTATATCCTCTGTTAGCAACTCTATGTCTTTGAAAATAACTCTGTATCTTTAGAGCACTTCTGCTTTTTCTTTTTTTTTAAAGGAAATTTTAATGTAGTAAACATGTTTAGTAAACATGGCATGTCCTTTTTGTTGTTAATGAAGACATGATACATTCAAAAATGTATTAAAAATAAATGACAAAAAAAAAAAAAACGAGACCAAAAAAATTCCTAGAAAGAGGATTCACAACAAAAAACATCAGCCCAAGTTCTATCCCCCTCAATCAGAAGTGGCTTTTGCAAAAATCAGCAACTCCCCTCCAACACACAAAAGCACTGCCATTTGCCTTGCAAGCAGAACATATGCTTAATTATTGAACTTGAACATTAGGCAGAATTAGTGTAGAGCATATTTTAATAGGTTACTTCAACACCCACCTAGTCCAGTTTTACATATTTGTTTGGAGATCTAGTTTATATATATATTCCACAGGTATCCTGAACAATAAACCAGGTTGTCCCATTATTTTTTAAATGGCAGTTCTTTTATTTTGTATAAAATCTTTTTAAAAAACATTTTTATTTATTTATTCATGAGAGACATTGTGAGAGAGAGAGGCAGAGATAGGCTGAGGGAGAAGCAGGGAGCCTGATGTGGAACTCCATCTCAGATTCCGGGATCACACCCTGGGCTAGGCAGATACTCAAACACTGAGCCACCCAGGCATCCCAAAATGGTAATTTTTACAGATCAAGCAAACCATTTAGATTATAAAGATCTCTTAAAACAAATTTTTTAGATGAAAATACATTAAGGAGAAACCCTGAAAGTTAAACAAATCTAGTTCTTTTTTACTATAATGGTGGGATGAAGGTGGAATGTCTATTCTGAAGAGCAGCTCTTTTTGATTCCCCATGAAAAAAAGGCCAAATTTGTCTGAACTGATATAAATTAAAAACTAAGTCAATAAAAAAACAAAACATACACCTTAAGGTACTATAAAACTTGACATATGTCAGGGCTTATGGAATGGGAAATAGAATTCAGAATTTTTTTCTCAAAAAGGAAACTTACACATTTTAAGGGGAAAAAAAAACAACAGAACTCTAAATATGGATAGCTCTATGCACAGAACACCACACAAGAATTAATTACACAATCAGTAATATCATCATGAGAGTAACTGGCTGAGGACTTCAATTTTCAGCAACAGAGCTCCTAAGTTAAAAATGTGTTAAAAGCTGATAATGTCAACAAGAACAAAAAACAAAGACAAAAACAAAAAGAGATGGAGGATGAGGGGAAATAGGGAGGAAAAGCTGTATGCATAAGTTAATTACAAGTATTCAGCAGCATAAAAATAATACGATTCCATAGTCTCTCAAATGGGCTTCTCTCCAAG
This sequence comes from Canis lupus dingo, assembly GCF_003254725.2. Lineage (NCBI taxonomy): Eukaryota > Metazoa > Chordata > Mammalia > Carnivora > Canidae > Canis > Canis lupus. The sequence continues at coordinate 22,501,547 of NC_064245.1, read as the reverse complement.
TCACTCCCCTACTTTCTTTCACTGCCAGACATGGGAGACTAAGAGAGTGGGCAAATTCATTTGTAACTATAACCTCTCCCATATTTGAAATGACATGTATGTTCAATCTAATGCTACATGTTAAGAAACTGTTGTGATACACATGAATAAAGCAAAATAAAAACAAAAGCCTAAACCATGAGCTTTAATAACTGGAAAGACCATCTGTTTTAAAGCCAACTAGGGGGCAGCCCGGGTGGCTCAGCGGTTTAGTGCCGCCTTCAGCCCAGGGCCTGATCCTGGAGACCTGGGATCGTGTCCCACATCGAGCTCCCTGCGTGGAGCCTGCTTCTCCCTCTGCCTGTGTCTCTGCCTCTCTCTCTCTCTCTCTCTCTCTCTTTCTCTCTCTCTGTGTGTCTCTCATGAATAAATAAATAAAATCTTTAAAAAAAAATAAAGCCAACTAGGTGTAATCCTAATCATTACTGTATATGACATGATTTATAGAAACAAAGGCCAAGAAAAATATCTTTATTTTGTCCAGTACTTAGGCTTGTTGTTTTAGGGAAAACAGTGATAATTCAATGAATGTGTCACACATATAACTGGAAAAAAGTCCCCTTCTGGTTTCAAACGAATTTAAACTATCTTCCTTGACTAATTTTTCTCCTGTGTCAGACAAATCTTGTTGGGGCAGGACCAGTTTAAAACCCTCTTGCCCTTAAAACACTAGATACATCCAGGAACATCCTACAATGCAAAGTGCCATAAGAGAAGGATTCTGTAGGACCAGTGATATAACTGATCTGAGGAAGCCTGGATGCTATTAACATTGATGGGAGCCAGTCAGGCAGTGGTGGGTTGTTTCTCCTCAGTTGTTTCCTCCAACAGCAGCATGATGAGTTCATGCAGGAGTTTGTAGATCCTTGAGTAAACCCATGCTGTGGGATGCAGAAAATGCAATGTGTCATGGCAGGAGAGGGCACCCTCCGCGTGCAGGAAGTCCCCATCTGTATCCAGTGCTGAACATTAGCAAGCTTGAGCAGGGAACCCTTTACAAGTTGGTTTGCCTCAGAGGGTTGGGCTTCTTACCTCGAGGAAACAAACCCAGTACAATGATTTTGGCCTGTGGCTACCTTGCGTTGATAAATTGTATGATGGCCTAATTCCATTTGCCACTTCTGCTGTGTTTTTATGGTTGTTTCTTTCTTCCCAGACAAAAATGACCTCAAGTTTAATATTCTCCAGTTCTCCATCCTTTAGTCTGCATGAAACAAGTCTTGTCGCATCTGCTCCAATTCCAAAATTCCATGTACAAAGTGGGGAAAAAAAGCTCTCGCCATATCCCATATTGCTGCATTAACTGTACCGTGGAGTCCCCCACAAATAGTACATCAGGCTTATTGTCTTTACATCCAGGACAAATCTGTTGTGCTGAGACATACATTTGTCATCTCTTTAAATGTTGTCTGCTGCATGTAAAGTAGCTGGTAGGTTTGAGTCCCCTTGGCTCATTACACACTAGGCAGAGGATGCAAGTGGGCCCCAAGCAGCTGTGGCATCCTCAGGTGACATATCTGTACCTCACTCAGTCCCACTGGCCAGGCTCCAGCATGTCCCTCCTCAGACCCCAGCACCAGCAGCAGCCGCTTCTCTTCCTGTCTTGACCACGACAGCTAAGACAACTTTTCTTGGACCTCTTTTGCAAATATGCTTCTTTAAATGCTTTAAGTTGCTTTATTTATTTATTTTTTCTAAGATCCAGCAGAGTGCTAGTGGGTGTGTTTTAGAGGATCTAATGACTAAGACTCAACTAATTTACCTGACTTACAGAGATAAGTATGAGTATTTGGCCGGGTTGCACAGGAAGTACAGATAATTGATCCATTGCTGGTAATTACATTTTACAAGAAAAGAAACTGACTATATGTTATAAAAAGAAAAATGTCTCAGTACATAGTTTAACATCTATTTTACCTTTCTCATTCTAACCCAGGTTGTATATCTTTTAACCAGATTAAGAAATTCTCTAGAAAGCATTCATTATTTAAGGCATCTGGGTGGCTCATTGTTTGAACATCTGCCTTTGGCTCCTGTTGTGATCCTTGGGTCCTGGGATCAAGTCCTGCATCAGGCTCCCCACAGGGAGCCTGATTCTCCCTCTGCCTATGTTTCTACCTCTCTCTGTGTGTCCCTCGTGAAGATAAATAAAAAAATTTTTTTAAAAAGAGAAGAAGAAGAATTCATTAGCATTACTTCACTAACAGAAACACACAATTCGAGTGACCTATTTTGTGGTAAGTCCATGAAAATCAAACAAACAAATGAACAAATAAAAATAAATAAGTTCATATGCCATCTACCAGAAGAAACAGACATGTGAAGACCTTGCAATAAGTGCAATTAATGCTGTGAAGCAAAGTACACTTACTTTGCTTAGGCAAAGGAAACATAAGTCAAGGAATAGAGATGGACAAGTGCAATTCTTTTTTTTTCCAGATGCAGTTCCTTCTCAAGAAAACTATGAGCTTTTGCTGCAATTAAAACATGTGGAAGAAATTGCAACTAAAATCTGGAAGGCAGTTTACTGCCAGAGAGTGGAAGATCTTGAAAGAGATGTAAAGGAGTTTGGGTTATAACAGATCTACAAGTTTGGTAAGAAAAGTGGTATGACCAAATAATTAGTTTTACAAAGTAAAGTCTGGCTAGCATGGGGAACGTGGTTTAGAGTAAAAACTAAATCAAAAAGACTAGTTCTACAAGCTCGGATGAGAGACAGTTGAAACTGGTATAGGGCAGTAGTAATGTATATTTTGTAATAAAATAGTTGGATTCTTCATGTAGTACTGGGTTAAGTGAAAAGAGAAGAAAGAGAGTTGGTGAAAAAGAAGGCAAAAGCTGGGGCTTATTTACAATACAAGAAAATCCAGGGGTTGGAGTGAAAATCAGAAGAGAAGAGAGAAGTAAGTAAAGGGAAAGTGGGAAATCACAATTTATACCTCTCTGCTGTCAAAAAATTATTTAGAACCACAGACATTTTTTTTTCTGAAACAAATACTTCCAATTGTTTGCCCTATGGGATGTTTTCACCATACACACTTAGCTAAAATGTGAGCTTTTAGGGACGATAGCATACAACATTGCTTCCAGAAGCTTTAAAGTCTAACAGCTGAAATGTTTTCCTGAATTCAGTCCTTTTTCTTTTTTTTCCCCCTGACCATACCATTAAGCAGTACTGTAAAATTGGTTTTGTTATTAGCCTAGGGCTTCTAGTAAGCACTTTTAGTTTTTTAAAGGGTGAATATCACAGACCCTTATGCCCTAAGTAATTGAGATATCAGTATAGCCTTAATTTTATTCATGGAGATTTACATTCAATTTCCATTAACCTTAATAGGAAGCCATTACCTAACTGGTACGGGTTATTGGTAATTCAAAATAATTCAAGATAGACTTACTTCATTTGATATTTTTTGTTACAAATGTCAACAACTTCCATTTAAAACTAAGTATGCATCATGTTATCTACTCCTAGGCAATACTGCACATGGGCAAAACTAATCATTTTATAGGAAATTAAATATTAAAAGCATTGCATTTTCCAAGACTGTTGAAGTATCCTTTAAAAAATACTCAGTCCTTATTATTATTTTAAGAAGTGTCTAATAACTTGGAAAGTTGTCTCAGAGAAAATTTCTTCTTGATGTCAGATTCAAACAGCAAAACAAAACCACACAAAACATCAGCACATGCCAAACATAAGATACAAAGCTTTGCTGTTAATATTAGGTTTTTAAAATGTATTTGGGAATTTGTATAATTTGGATGATGGGATTACATAAAGGCCAATATATAAGATTGGGAAACAGAAACAAATTAATTTGAATTTAGTTTATAGGTAAAATATTAAAATTAAAACCTAAATATTAAGTGATTATATATGAATATGTGTATATATATGAATTAATAAGAATGTCAGTTCATGCCCATCTACAATTAAGGTGGTTATAGAAAACACACACACATACACACACGAATCATTACGATAATATCATCCATAAATTCTTCTTTGACATTTATATTTGTGTATTAATTTTTTTTAAATTTGTGTATTTAAACAGCATTTCTAGTTATGTGTTTTCTATGTATTTGGAGCACAATTTATTATGGGATAATCAATAAAAATATATTCCACCTTTTATTTGCAACATTTTCCATATAGTAAAATTAGGATAATATGAGGTAAAATTCTCTATTCCTAGAAAGAGTTAAAAGATATTTGCATAATGAATGCTAAAATACAACTAGTTGACTATATGTACAAATCAAATTTCCAAAATTTAATGTTATATGTTTTAATGTTATAGTAGAAATATATTAAATTGCTTAGACTATTGTTGTAACTGTTTTCCAAGAACAGCTTTATACAAAGTCAATGAATGGGCCTAATATTTAGTGGTTTGAAATGAAGTAAGCCTCGTTCTGCTAGTCTTTTTGTTTTTGATATCTAACCTGTGATTAAAGTAAGAGGTAAAGAAACAGAAGGGATTTCAGTCTTCAGAGCCAATGTTTTCCAAAGTCTGTATCATTGGGGATTTTGTTTAAATGTGTATCTGATTCTGTAGGTCTGGAGTGAAGGATCTAAGACTACCTTTCTATTAACCTCCTAAATAATGCCAATATTGATACTCTAAGGACCATACTTTGGATAGCAAGTCCATTTCTCCTGATTTTCCCAATTAGAAAATAAGCTCAAGGAACTCTTTGATCCCCAAAAATCATAAAACGGATCATGGGCAGAACCCAAACTATATAGTTATTGTTACTCTATTAGTGACTTATAAATATTCTTTATGTTTCTAAAATTGATTATATTATTCTCTTTTGTCACAGAATTTATATTTTAGTTTAATTTAATTCAGTACTACATCACTGGTAGTGACATTTTCTAATAAGTTATTGATAGTAGAAGGGGAACCCTGAATTGAGCAGACCATTGATATCCCTTAGGAGAAATGAAAAATTAAACCTAAACCAGTATTGGAAGCAAGAGTGACCTATAATAACAATATAATACCTTATGTGTGTCAGTGGTATTGATAATTTGATATGGAAGTACTGCATTGTGCTCTTAATTTTGGTATGATGATTCAATTTGATTGGCACAAAAAATTCATTTGAATCTACTCTTTAAACCTTTGTATATATTTTCCCCCGTGAGTTTAGTCAAGGATGCCAAATCATTGCAGCAGAGTTCTCAACTGGTATAGAGATTTTCTTTACCATGTATGATGAAGTTCATTATAATCTGGAGTAAGGTTACTGCCAGGTCCATCTGCTTGCTTTAAACTGGAATGAGAAAGCATAGATAGTTGATTTGTATTGATGTAATCCCTAATTTGATTATGTTTCAATCATTCCAAAAGCTTTTAAAATGTGTTGCAGAATAAATTTGGGATGATTACACATTGTCTTCCACTAATAATAGGTATAAATTCAGCACATTTTAAAAGCCTGCATGAGTGTATCAGTTTACAGGAGTGATACTGATATTACCTACAGTGATGCATTTCAAGGAGAAAACAAACAGTGAGATAAATGGAAATACAACTATTTTTTGAATAGACTCCTTCTTAGGGAAAATTTCCACTCATATTTACAAGCTTTTAAGGTAAAAAGTAACCTAGCAGTCAGAAATAATCAGTGCTCTCAAGTAGCTGGCATTTTGTCAAGTGGGTTTATTCATATACTTGTTAGTTTCTAAGTAATGTTAGCTAGCTCAAAGGGAAAGATCTGGTCATGGTGTCTCCTAAAGCATCTGTTTTCACACTTGGAGGGGAGACAGAGGCACATGGCTGACAATAACTAAAAATGAAAAAAAAAAAAAAGAGAAAACAAAACAAACAAAACCTGTGTTTTCAAGGCCTCTTCTATATCCCACTTTAGACTGCTATGGGCTCTGTACTTGGTCCAGTTCTCCCCAAAACACCCAGCTCTGGGACTTTTCATACTCTCTTCCCCCATGCAAAGTAAGAACACTTGTCCTTTATCTTCCCAACTTGATTTCCTGTTGACAGAGCAGTGTGTATCATTGCATTGGTGATTAACACTTCCACTTGTTTATCAATGACTCATGAATTATGGAATGTATGGTTTTGATAATGACACAAAGTGCTGGATTTAGAGAATATGATCTATTACTCCATTCATTCAACACATTTATACTGTGTGCTTAAAATAGTCAATACTGCTTTGCAGGACTAAATTACAGAGGTATAAATGATATTTCATACCCCTTATAACTTAGAAAATAATAATAAACAGAAATTTCAGGCATCTTAAAAATCCTTTGGGTGTGCAATGTTATGTATTTTATTTTGATATGTTTTGGCACCTATAAATTACAATACACAATCAACTCTAAGTTGTGCCTATATATAAGACTGTGTCTGTCAATCTCATTTACAATTGCATCCAAAAGCATAAGATACCTAGGAATAAACCTAACCAAAGAGGTAAAGGATCTATACCCTAAAAACTATAGAACACTTCTGAAAGAAATTGAGGAGACACAAAGAGATGGAAAAATATTCCATGCTCATGGATTGGCAGAATTAATATTGTGAAAATGTTACCCAGGGCAATTTACACGTTTAATGCAATCCCTATCAAAATACCATGGACTTTCTTCAGAGAGTTAGAACAAATTATTTTAAGATTTGTGTGGAATCAGAAAAGACCCCGAATAGCCAGGGGAATTTTAAAAAAGAAAACCATAGCTGGGGGCATCACAATGCCAGATTTCAGGTTGTACTACAAAGCTGTGGTCATCAAGACAGTGTGGTACTGGCACAAAAACAGACACATAGATCAGTGGAACAGAAGAGAGAACCCAGAAGTGGACCCTGAACTTTATGGCCAACTAATATTCGATAAAGGAGGAAAGACTATCCACTGGAAGAAAGACAGTCTCTTCAATGAATGGTGCTGGGAAAATTGGACATCCACATGCAGAAGAATGAAACTAGACCACTCTCTTGCACCATACACAAAGATAAACTCAAAATGGATGAAAGATCTAAATGTGAGACAAGATTCCATCAAAATCCTAGAGAAGAATACAGGCAACACCCTTTTTGAACTCAGCCACAGTAACTTCTTGCAAGATACATCCACGAAGGCAAAAGAAACAAAAGCAAAAATGAACTATTGGGACTTCATCAAGATAAGAAGCTTTTGCACAAGGCGCCAACATGGCGGCCGAGCGCAAGACGAAACTGTCCAAGAACCTGCTGCACATGAAGTTCATGCAAAGAGGACTGGATTCGGAGACCAGGAAACAACTAGAAGAGGAAGAAAAGAAAATCATTAGTGAAGAGCACTGGTATTTGGAGATGCCAGAGCTTAAAGAAAAAGAAAATTAATGCTTCAGATGAATGCTAAGAACAAAGTGGAAGAAGTTGAAAGTGAAGCAGTGGAGCTTCATGTGTCAGATGAAGAAATGGCCAGATGTGAGATATGAGACCTTGGTGGGGACAATTGGAAAAAAGTTTGCCAAGAAGAGAGACCGTGCTAATTATGAAGAAGATGAAAATGGACACATAAAACCAACAGTTAAAGTAAAGAAGATGTTTTTAAAGCCCCAGGATTAAAGTAGATGCTTTAAGACAGAGCTCAGGGAAGCCTCCTAAGAGTAAGCATATTGTGGAACTCATTCTGATGGCCTCTGTGTAGCTCTTAATACTATGATGTTTATTTGCAAAGAAATGGATAATTTTGGAAATATGCCATTTTTGAAACAGATGTGCGGTGGATGTTATACATCCTTTGCTTAATGGTGTTCATCAGGAATGGATTTTTAGCCCTCGATCTTCAAATATACAGAGGTATGTGGTTGCTTCCTAAAGACTTTTTTGACCTCAGATTTTTTTTTTAATAGGGCTTTCAGGTCACTGACCTTGAATTGACACACATAAATTAAATCATTTTTAAGTTATCCTTATGTTTATATTTTACTTTAAGTTATTAATCATGCCAAGCCAATTTATACATACATTTTGGAATCAAATGTCATGAGGACCTATTATATGTAAATTCATGAAAAATAAATATGCCTCTCTAGCCAGAAGTACTTGCATGCTACCAAGTCATTGTTAGTTTGTGGAATTACGAGTTTTGCTTAAAGCTTTTATTAATAAAAATTGTTCTGTAATAAAAAAAGAAGCTTTTGCACAGCAAAGGATACAGTCAACAAAACTAAAAGACAACCTACAGAATGGGAGAAGACATTTGCAAATGATGTATCAGATAAAGGGCTAGTTTCCAAGATCTATAAAGAACTTATTAAACTCAACACCAAAGAAACAAACAATCCAATCATGAAATGGGCAAACGACATGAACAGAAATCTCACAGAGGAAGACATAGACATGGCCAACATGCACATGAGAAAATGCTCTGCATCACTTGCCATCAGGGAAATACAAATCAAAACCACAATGAGATACCACCTCACATCAGTGAGAATGGGGAAAATTAACAAGGCAGGAAACCACAAATGGAGAGGATGCGGAGGAATGGGAACCCATCTTACACTGTTCGTGGGAATGTGAACTGGTGCAGCCACTCTGGAAAACCGTGTGGAGGTTCCTCAAAGAGTTAAAAATAGACCTACCCTACGACCCAGCAATTGCACTGCTGGGGATTTAGCCCAAAGATTCAGATGCAATGAAACGCCGGGGCACCTGCACCCCGATGTTTATAGCAGCAATGGCCACAATAGCCAAACTGTGGAAGGAGACTCAGTGTCCACTGAAAGATGAATGGATAAAGAAGATTTGGTTTATGTATACAATGGAATATTACTCAGCCATTAGAAATGACAAATACCCACCATTTGCTTCAACGTGGATGGAACTGGAGGGTATTATGCTGAGTGAAGTAAGTCAATCGGAGAAGGACAAACAGTGTATGTTCTCATTCATTTGGGGAATATAAATAACAGTGAAAGGGAATATAAGGGAAGGGAGAAGAAAAAGACTCCTAACTCGGGGAAACGAACTAGGGGTGGTGGAAGGGGAGGAGGGCGGAGGGTGGGGGTGAATGGGTGACGGGCACTGAGGGGGGGGGGGCACTTGACGGGATGAGCACTGGGTGTTATTCTGAATGTTGGTAAATTGAACACCAATAAAAAATTAATTTATTTAAAAAAAAACTTTAAGAATTACCCATAAAAAAAAGGAAAAGTAAAAGAGTCAAATGAATCATTTTTTGTTTTATTCTAGCATTTTAGTTTTACAGCTCTACATAGAGAAAATGGAAGTGCATTTACTATGGACTAGTCCAGAACCAAATGAAATATTAGTAATGTATGCAATCTGAAAAATGCATTTGCAATTATATCTCAAGGATTCATTTTATATTTCTAGGATCCAAGACAACTCCAAATGTAACTTCAGTAAGCCAGAATCAATCTAAGATCTTAAGTCAGGAAAATTTACTCGGAACAAATAATGGAAAAGTACACATGAGTGCACACACCAAGTCACACACAGGTATGCACACATGTGCTGAGAGTTTTCTTTCTTTTCTTTTTTTCCCCAAACATCACAATGGGCAAAATGATAAAAACATGTTGGAGCTAATGTAGAAGAGCATTTAGATAACTCAGTACCAGATAAGAAACTACCTCCTAACAGCATAATTTGGCCCTTAAAGCCACTGGCAACATTTCTAAACATCTAATAATTACACACTTGAACCTCTTTCTAGAGTTCAACCTGAAGTTAAAGCTCACCTCGGGGCTTACTAAAAACTTATGCATTGCCAAATCTTAACTTTTCTCTGCATGGCTAGAAGGAATCTAATTTCCTCAGCTCTATATCTGACATTTCAGCTACAACATCCTTTACATTGGTTTGTCTTACTAACAGCAGAATTTATTTGTGGCTATTTTTGTCCCACTTTTGTAATAAACAGACGGACCCATAAAATGGTATTATTTTATTAATATTTGTTTGCCTTCTAGATATATCACAAGAGTTATTCTCAAAAATATTACATGTATCATATAGTTACATTTTCCAAATGCTTTCAATTCAGTAGTTAATTCAAAAAGTCCCTCTGAAGATAGATTGCTACCATTTTGATTAATATTTCTTGGCATAACAGCTTCCCATTTAGCTGCAAAATTGTATTCTAATTAAATTCTTTTCAAGAAGCTATGCAAATTATTGGCAGACTTAATGCTCCCAGCATGTATCTTTTCTTCCACTGCAAAGATTTCAGGAATTTTATGCACAATTAATTTACTAGCGACAATATCTTTATGTGTGTAATTCATAATACTGTATTATTTGGGGATATCTCTTTCCTTTAAAAGAAAATCCAAGAGATAGAGACATTTTTCAATTTTCATTTTTTTCTCTGACTGCAAATTAACTTCATTTGGATGGCTGAGTTGAACTTTTGGAAAACTTACTTCTACAGAGTGTTTTAATTGATAATTTTTGCATCAAAGCCCAAATTTCAAATAGGCAGACATTCCGTTCATTCTCTGTCATATGGTTGTGTGTGTCAGTGAAGAGCACAAGCACAAATTCCTATTTTCTTTATACTATATCTCTTTTCTCATTGACTCTCATTGTTATTCCTCTCTTTCAGTTCCCATCAAGGGCTTGTTAGCTAATTCTAGTTGTTTGAGAAATTATTTAATTTCTGGCAGGCTAGCCAAAAATAAACTAGAACACTTGGATTAATTCAACTTGTTTTTATGAAATCTTAAATCTAACAACAATTGGGACAAAAACTCTTAATAAACATTTATTGAATAAACTTCTCCATATCTGCAATGATAAGACAACATTCCCCCATGATTTTCCTAAATTCATTGCCAATTATGATAGTAAAAAGCTGAATTACCATGGCCAGATTCCTTAATCTCTCTGTGGCTCAGCCTCTTTGCTGTGATATTAAGATAAAGGTAATGTTTATTTCATAGAATTATTTGAGGGATTAAATTAAATACATATGCAATCAGTGGGTCAGTGTTTGGCATATGCCATTCACAGTATAAATCTACTATAAGAACAATAATAATTGGCTTCCTAACACATGTAACCCTCAGTTAGTTTTTAGGAAACTAAGATCGTGAAATAGCAGACAGATGGCATGGATCTAGTCAAGTCCAGGAACTCAGAGAGGAAATGGCAAAGATCAGAAATAATATTTACATGTTGACAGATAAAATAGAAAATGGAATAAGAACATGAGGTTATAGGTAGGTTCTGAATTTGAGTGATGTAGAATTGATTTAAAAAAAAAAAAGCCAAAGAGAGTGGGAAAATTGCAAGTCTGATGAGAACTGTTCTTTTGACAAGCAAGGTAGAATGGAGCAGAGTGGAGATGAGAGATCTATAACAGCCCAAAAAACAAATACACATTAACTTAAGCAATATCAAAAACCCCTTTCAACAAAAAATGCCAGTCTCTTTTAGACAGATTGACCAAATTCTTAGCATGATTTAAGTGATGGAGAGAAATGTAGTACATCCTTTTTATAACATATTTTGTTGTTTCTCACACATTAAGATTTGGATTCCAAATTTTAAACATTTACACTTTGATAAATTTATTTTTGTTATTGACATTAGGCTTTACATATAACATTTACCACATATTCTGAAATTCTCAACTGAAAGATTTTTTGTTTTTGTTTTTTAAAGATTATTTGTTTATTCATAAGGGACACACACAGAGAAGCAGAGACATAGGCAGAGGGAGAAGCAGGCTTCATGCAGGGAGCCCGATGTGGGACTCGATCCTGGAACTCCGGGATCATGCTCTGAGTCAAAGACCCAACTGCTGAGCCACCCAGCCGTCGCTCAACTGAGAGTTTTTCTAATCAATCCGATTATATTAAAAGAGAATAATAACAACTATGCATTTTGAATCATTTACTATGTACCAGTAGCTGTTCTATACGTGTTCTAATCCATTTACTTCTCATTCAGTCTAATGGAGTACTAGAGAGAGATAAGGACAAAGGTAACTTGGTCCCAGAGCTCATAAAGAACATTAAGATCAGTCTGCCTCTTTAGGAAACAAATGAAGTAGAGGCACCATGATAAGCACAGAGGAACCCTAATTAGAATATCATTATTGTGGTAAAGCTTCTAGAGTCAAGTAATTTATAGATTGCTGATTTTATTTTTTCTTATACCTCATATGTTTTCACTCTACTAAGTATATTTTATATAGGCAATCAAATGAACAAAGAGGCGAATATGTCTGGGCATTTTGCAGTGAGAACTGCCCCCTGGCCCTCCCACACTCCCACTCTTATGCCAAGGTAGCACACTTCCATATCCAAACATCCTTCCCCTTGTATGGACATGGTTGAAAACTGATTTAAAGGCACTATTTCCAGATGGACCAGGGCTTAACTGCATGTGATAAGGTTAGCTTATTATTGACCTAAAGAGAGCAACAGGAGTTGTACTGCATTTCAGTGTATAATTCAAAGAGGATAAATGTAACACACCTTGTACAGCCGCACTGTCTGAGGCCAAGAAACACAGCTGTGATACTGTTCCCTCTTCCAATTCTTCACAGTCACTTTCTTTCTCTTGCTAATGCATCAGGAGAGAGAACTTTTCCCCAACTGGTCTTTTCTCCTGAGAAGAAGTGAAATAAATAATGAAATAATAAATATTAAATCAATTCCTTTATCTTACTTAGGGAAGGAAGCTCAATAAATCAAAACAATCTTTTGTCTTCTTGAAACATGTATCAATGCATACTGAAATTTAATCATAAACATAGTAGGGTTTTCCATGATCAGAGAGGAGATAAGCATTATATTTTATAAGAAAATGACTAAATGCAATCTGACATTTTTATTTAACCCTTTTTATCTGAATACCAACCTTGTATAATGGCAAATTGAATTTGAAGATATTTTCTGTTAAAAAATGTTTAAATTCTAAAGTATATCATTTAAAGTTTTTGCCTTTATAAATGGAGCAGTGTCCATACATTGTTTTGATGGTTTAATATTATTTGTTCCCTCACTTAAATCTGTTTGTTCACCTTTAGTTTCTAAAATACACTGAAATCAAAAGTTTGTTTTTCCATGCAAGATATATGCAAGGAGATTAATCACTATGTAGCAAGAAAACTAGTGGCACAGTACATTATGCTCCCTAATGTTTAATAGTTATATTAAATAAATACATTTTCTAGATAAAACCCAATAACATTTATATTTAAGAAAAAGCCAAGATAATCACCAAAATCTGGGTGATCTTTAAATATCAAAAAGATTATCAATAAGAAATTTTACAACCCCAAATTCAGAAAAAGCCAAATTCCGAATGTGTTGAAAAAAATACTTTTACTTATTTGTGATATTTTTAGTTTATAAAACTGTCAAGAATATTTTAAAAACAACAAAGGGAGTTTTACAGCTTATGGATAATAACTTAGAGCTAAACGATATATTTACAGGCATCTTACAAGTATACCTCTGTTGAGCTCCAGAAAGTATTATGCATGGTGAAATTAATCTTTGATCAACTGGACCAGAATAGAGATGTTAAAGTGACAATTTTTTGTTTGTTTTTGGTTTTGTCAATTGCCAAACAGCTGTGTTCCTATGTAACTGAGATCAGCATTAAAATATTTCAGAAAGCTGGGCAAACAAAAGTGTTCCAGGTGAGGAAATCATGAATCAAATATTTTCTCATTCAAAACAAGAAATCTTGTTATTATGATCTATCATTCATATTCTATGTAAAAATATAAAAACCCTTCATTTTGAATAGTGTCTTTGATTAGAAAGGCCATTGACATTTCAAATTCCTATTACAACATTAACTGACTGAAGAAAATATGATTTGCTAGTAAAGCCATTAGGAAAATAAATGCCATCTCTTATCAAGTTCTATAGAATGTTTAACTAAAGTCAATTTGGATGAATCCAATACTTTTACCTATTACCAGGACACAGTGTATCAACATTACTCTCAAGCAATAGAGAAAACTGGACATCCTAAGTCTAAAAGAAGAGTAGGTAAAATGCAAAGGGCACATATCAACAAACATCTACCATTTAGATCAGGGATGACCTGAAGCATATCAACAAACATCTACTATTCAGATCAGGGATGACCTGAAGCAATCAGTAAGCAAAAGAACCTTCAAAACTTCAGTGGCAATCAGGAAGACATAGTCAAGAGAGTCATTTAAAGCCACATTTAATTTCATGAAAGTATAAACTTTATGATCATTTTATTGAGATGTAACAAATATATTATAGTGTTAGTTTGCATTAAAAATTCACTCTAAGGTATTTTCCATAATTTATTCTTTGGTCTTGTTTAATACAAACATTCATTCTATATATATTTCATTATAATTGTTCAAATTGTAAATTATTCAAGCCATGTGCTTTCTGACATTATTTTTAGCCATTTTTACTGATTATTGAACTTCCACCAAAATATAAGACTGATTACATTCATGTCCCTAATGTGTAGAAGGTTTACCTTGAAAATATAATAATTTTCTTGATAAATTAAGGAAAATACACACTTTAAAAAGTTATTATTTTCTAATTTTAATATATTTTTGCATTGCTAAGTAAAATTTAGGTATGTAAGAAAATATACCAAGAAAGCAATACACATTTTAGGCTAAGAATTTCAAATTAGACAAAGATTGATAAGATTTCTTTCAGGCTGAGAATTTCAAATTAGACAGATATTGATAAGATTTCTTTCATTCAAAAATTTTAGGGATGCCTGGGTGGCTCAGTTTTAAGTATCTGCCTTCAGCTCAGGGCATTATCCTGGAGTCCCAGGATCAAGTCCCATATTGAGCTCCCTGCATGGAGCCTGCTTCTCCCTCTGCCTGTGTCTCTGCCTCTCTCTGTGTCTCTCATGAATAAATAAATACATTTCTTAAAAAATTGATCCAATTATAATAAGTGGACAAAAGATCTGAACAAACACCTCACCACATGGCAAATAAGCATTAAAAAATAAAATAGGGCAGCTCGGGTGGCTCAGCGGTTTAGTGCCGCCTTCAGCCCAGACAGAGCGTGATCCTGGAGACCCGGGATTGAGTCCCACATCAGGCTCCCTGTATGGACCCTGCTTCCCACTCTGCCTGTGTCTCTGCCTCTCTCTCTCTCTCTCATGAGTAAATAAATAAAATCTTTAAAAATAAATAAATAGAGAGGAGGGGCAAGATGGCGGAAGAGTAGGGTCTCCAAATCACCTGTCTCCACCAAATTACCTAGAAAACCTTCAAATTATCCTGAATATCTATGCATTCGGCCTGAGAATTAAAGAGAGAACACCTGGATATATACAGAACTTTCCATCCAAACGCAACTGAATACACATTCTTATCAAGTGGACATGGAACTTTCTCCAGAACAGACCACATACTGGGTCCCAAATCAGGTTTCAACCAATAAAAAAAGACTAAGATTGTCTCCTGCATATTCTCAGAACACAATGCTTTGAAACTAGAACTCAATCACAAGAAGAAATTTGGAAGGAACTCAAACACATGGAGGTTAAAGACTGTCCTACTAAAAGATGAATGGATCAAGCAGGAATTTAGAGAAGAATTAAAAAGATCCATGGAAACTAATGAAAATGAAAATAAAACCGTTCAAAATCTTTGGGATACAGCAAAAGCAATCCTAAGAGGGAAATCCATTGCAATACAAGCCTCCCTCAAAAAATTGGAAAAAAAAACCTCATATACACAAGCTAACCTTGCACCTAAAGGAATTGGAGGAAGAACAGCAAGTAAAACCTACACCAAGTAGAAGAAGAGAGTTAATAAAGATTCGAGCAGAACTCAATGAAATAGAGACCAGAAGAACTGTAGAACAGATCAACAAAACCAGGAGTTGGTTCTTTGAAAGAGTTAATAAGATAGATCACCCCCTAGCCAGACCTATTAAAAACAACAACAAAAAAGACTCAAATTATTAAAATCACGAATAAAAGAGGAGAGATCACAACCGATACCAAGGAAATACAAACTATTTTAAAAACCTATTATGAGCAGCTATACACCAGTACATTAGGCAATCTAGAAGAAATGGATGCATTTCTGAAAACCACAAATTGCCAAAACTGGAACAGGAAGAAAAAGAAAACCTGAACAGGCCAATAACCAGGGAGGAAATTGAAGCAGTCATCATAAACCTCCCAAGACACAAAAGTCCAGGGCCAGATGGCTTCCCAGGGGAATTCTATCAAATGCTTAAAGAAGAAATAATACCTATTCTACTAAAGCTGTTCTGAAGGATGGAAAGGGAGGAAGTACTTCCAAACTTGCTTTATGAAGCCAACATTATCTTGATTCCAAAACCAGACAAAGACCCCACCCACCAAAAAGGAGAATTCTAGACCAATATCCCTGATGAACATAGATGCAAAAACTCTCAACAAGATACTAGCTAATAGGATCCAACAGTACATTAAGATTATTCACCATGACCAAGAGGCGTTTATCCCATGATGCAAGTTTGGTTCAACACTCATAAAACAATCAACTTGATAGATCATATCAACAAGAGAAAAAACAAAACTGTATGATCCTCTCAGTAGATGCAGAGAAAGCATTTGACAAAATGCTTCCTAATCAAAACTCTTCAAAGTTTAGGGATAGAGGGAACATTCCTCAATATCCTAAAAGCCATTGATGAAAAGCCCATAGCCAATATCATTCTCAATGGGGAAACACTGAGAGCCTTTCCCCTAAAATCAGGAACGTGGCAGGGATGTCCACTCTCACCATTGTTATTCAATATAGTACTAGAAGTCCTAGCTTCAGCAATCAGACAACAAAAAGAAGTAAAAGGCATGCAAATTGGTAAAGAAGTCAAACCCTCCTTCTTCGCAGATGACATGATACTGTATGTAGAAAGCCCATAAGACTCCACCCCAAGATTGCTAGAACTCATGCGGCAATTCAGCAGTGTGGCAGGATACAAAATCAATGCTCGGAAATCAATGGCATTTCTATACGCTAACAATGAGACTTAAGAAAGAGAAATTAAGGAATCAATCAATTTACAGTTGCATGCAAAAGCATAAGATACCTAGGAATAGCCTAACCAAAGTGGTAAAGGATCTATACCCTAAAAACTACAGAACACTTCGGAAAGAAATTGAGGAAGAAACAAAGGGATGCAAAAATATCCATGCTAATGGATAGGAAGAATTAATATTGTGAAAATGTCTATGCGGAGGGGGAGGGGCAAGACGGCGGAAGAGTAGGGTCCCCAAATCACCTGCCTCCACCAAACTACCTAGAAAACCTTCAAATCATCCTGAAAATCTACGAATGTCGGCCTGAGATTTAAAGAGAGACCAGCTGAACGCTACAGTGAGAAGAGTTCGCGCTTCTATCAAGGTAGGAAGACGGGGAAAAAGAAATAAAGGAACAAAGGCCTCCAAGGGGGAGGGGCCCCGCGAGGAGCCGGGCTGAGGCCGGGGCGAGTGTCCCCAGGACAGGAGAGCCCCGTCCCGGAGGAGCAGGAGCTGCACCGACCTTCCCGGGCGGAAAGGGGCTCGCGGGGAGGTGGAGCAGGACCCAGGAGGGCGGGGATGCCCTCGGGCTCCCGGGGACACTAACAGACACCTGCGCCCCGGAGAGTGCGCCGAGCTCCCTAAGGGCTGCAGCGCGCACGGCGGGACCCGGAGCAGCTCGGGGGGCTTGGGGGCGGCTCCGCGGAGGGGGCTGCGGGGCGGGAGCAGCTCGGGGGGGGGGCTCGGGCGGCGGCTCCGCGGAGGGGGCTGCGGCCCGGGAGCGCGAATCCACCAGCGCAGGTTCCGGAGCACAGGGCGCCGGGGACACAGCCCAGGATCCCGCCTCCCCCGGGACAGGCAGAGGCCGGGAGGGCCCAGGACCGCGAGGACGCTCCTGCTCCAGCTGAGCAGATCAGCGGCCCCGCCCGGAGCCTCCAGGCCCTGCAGACGGAGAGCTCCGGAGTTCCTGCGGGGGCTGAATCCAGGTTTCCAGAGCGGCCCCGCCACTGGGGCTGTTCCTCCTGCGGCCTCACGGGGTAAACAACCCCCACTGAGCCCTGCACCAGGCAGGGGCACAGCAGCTCCCCCAACTGCTAACACCTGAAAATCAGCACAACAGGCCCCTCCCCCAGAACACCAGCTAGACGGACTGACAACTTCCAGGGGAAGCCAAGGGACTTCAAGTACACAGTATCAGAAGATACTCCCCCGTGGTTCTTTTTTTCTTTTTTTCTTTTTTTTTTTTTTTGTTGTTGTTGTTGTCTTGTTTTGTTTTGTTTTGCTTTTTGATTTGTTTCCATCCACCACCCCCTTTTTTTCCTTTCTTTTTCTTTCTCTTTTTCTTCTTTATTCTTTTGTTTCTTCCTTTTTTTTTTCCTCTTTCTCTTTTCTTTCCTTCTTTCTCTCCTCTCTTTTTCTCCTTTTCCCAATACAACTTGCTTTTGGCCACTCTGCACTGAGCAAAATGACTAGAAGGAAAACCTCACCTCAAAAGAAAGAATCAGAAACAGTCCTCTCTCCCACAGAGTTACAAAATCTGGATTACAATTCAATGTCAGAAAGCCAATTCAGAAGCACTATTATACAGCTACTGGTGGCTCTAGAAAAAAGCAAAAAGGACTCAAGAGACTTCATGACTGCAGAATTTAGAGCTAATCAGGCAGAAATTAAAAATCAATGGAATGAGATGCAATCCAAACTAGAAGTCCTAACGACGAGGGTTAACGAGGTGGAAGAACGAGTGAGTGACATAGAAGACAAGTTGATAGCAAAGAGGGAAACTGAGGAAAAAAGAGACAAACACTTAAAAGACCATGAAGATAGATTAAGGGAAATAAACGACAGCCTGAGGAAGAAAAACCTACCTTTAATTGGTGTTCCCCAGGGCCCGAAAGGGACAGAGGGCCAGATTATGTATTTGAACAAATTCTAGCTGAAAACTTTCCTAATCTGGGAAGGGAAACAGGCATTCAGATCCAGGAAATAGAGAGATCCCCCCCTAAAATCAATAAAAACCGTTCAACACCTCGACATTTAATAGTGAAGCTTGCAAATTCCAAAGATAAAGAGAAGATCCTTAAAGCAGCAAGAGACAAGAAATCCCTGACTTTTATGGGGGGTAGTATTAGGGTAACAGCAGACCTCTCCACAGAGACCTGGCAGGCCAGAAAGGGCTGGCAGGATATATTCAGGGTCCTAAATGAGAAGAACATGCAACCAAGAATCCTTTATCCAGCAAGGCTCTCATTCAAAATGGAAGGAGAGATAAAGAGCTTCCAAGACAGGCAGCAACTAAAAGAATACGTGACCTCCAAACCAGCTCTGCAAGAAATTTTAAGGGGGACTCTTAAAATTACCCTTTAAGAAGAAGTTCAGTGGAACAATCCACAAAAACAAGGACTGAATAGATATCATGATGACACTAAACTCATATCTGTCAATAGTAACTCTGAATGTGAACGGGCTTAATGACCCCATCAAAAGGCGCAGGGTTTCAGACTGGATAAAAAAGCAGGACCCATCTATTTGCTGTCTACAAGAGACTCATTTTAGACAGAAGGACACCTACAGCGTGAAAATAAAAGGTTGGAGAACCATTTACCAATCGAAGGATCCTCAAAAGAAAGCAGGGGTAGCCATCCTTATATCAGATAAACTAAAATTTACCCTGAAGACTGTAGTGAGAGATGAAGAGGGACACTATATCATACTTAAAGGATCTATTCAACAAGAGGACTTAACAATCCTCAATATATATGCCCCGAATGTGGGAGCTGCCAACTATATAAATCAATTATTAACCAAAGTGAAGAAATACTTAGATAATAATACACTTATACTTGGTGACTTCAATCTAGCTCTTTCTATACTTGACAGGCCTTCTAAGCACAACATCTCCAAAGAAACGAGAGCTTTAAATGATACACTGGACCAGATGGATTTCACAGATATCTACAGAACTTTACATCCAAACTCAACTGAATACACATTCTTCTCAAGTGCACATGGAACTTTCTCCAGAATAGACCACATACTGGGTCACAAATCGGGTGTGAACCAATACCAAAAGATTGGGATTGTCCCCTGCATATTCTCAGACCATAATGCCTTGAAGAGAGAACTAAATCACAACAAGAAGTTTGGAAGGACCTCAAACACGTGGAGGTTAAGGACCATCCTGCTAAAAGATGAAAGGGTCAACCAGGAAATTAAGGAAGAATTAAAAAGATTCATGGAAACTAATGAGAATGAAGATACAACCGTTCAAAATCTTTGGGATGCAGCAAAAGCAGTCCTAAGGGGGAAATACATCACAATACAAGCATCCATTCAAAAACTGGAAAGAACTCAAATACAAAAGCTAACCTTACACATAAAGGAGCTAGAGAAAAAACAGCAGATAGATCCTACACCCAGGAGAAGACGAGAGTTAATAAAGATTCAAGCAGAACTCAACGAAATCGAGACCAGAAGAACTGTAGAACAGATCAACAGAACCAGGAGTTGGTTCTTTGAAAGAAATAATAAGATAGATAAACCATTAGCCAGCCTTATTAAAAAGAAGAGAGAGAAGACTCAAATTAATAAAATCATGAATGAGAAAGGAGAGATCACTACCAACACCAACACCGTTTTAAAACGATTTTAAAAACATATTATGAACAACTATAAGCCAATAAATTAGGCAATCTAGAAGAAATGGACGCATTCCTGGAAAGCCACAAACTACCAAAACTGGAACAGGAAGAAATAGAAAACCTGAACAGGCCAATAAACAGGGAGGAAATTGAAGCAGTCATCAAAAACCTCCCAAGACACAAGAGTCCAGGGCCAGATGGCTTCCCAGGGGAATTCTATCCAACGTTTAAAGAAGAAATCATACCTATTCTCCTAAAGCTGTTTGGAAAGATAGAAAGAGATGGAGTACTTCCAAATTCGTTCTATGAGGCCAGCATCACCTTAATTCCAAAACCATACAAGGACTCCACCAAAAAGGAGAATTACAGACCAATATCCCTGATGAACATGGATGCAAAAATTCTCAACAAGATACTGGCCAATAGGATCCAACAGTACATTAAGAAAATTATTCACCATGACCAAGTAGGATTTATCCCCGGAACACAAGGCTGGTTCAACACCCGTAAAACAATCAATGTGATTCATCATATCAGCAAGAGAAAAACCAAAACCATATGATCCTCTCATTAGATGCAAAGAAAGCATTTGACAAAATACAGCATCCATTTCTGATCAAACTTTTCAGAGTGTAGGGATAGAGGGAACATTCCTCAACATCTTAAAAGCCATCTACAAAAAGCCCACAGCAAATATCATTCTCAATGGGGGAGCACTGGGAGCCTTTCCCCTAAGATCAGGAACAAGACAGGGATGTCCACTCTCACCACTGCTATTCAACATAGTACTGGAAGTCCTAGCCTCAGCAATCAGACAACAAAAAGACATTAAAGGCATTCAAATTGGCAAAGAAGAAGTCAAACTCTCCCTCTTCGCCGATGACATGATACTCTACATAGAAAACCCAAAAGTCTCCACCCCAAGATTGCTAGAACTCATACAGCAGTTCAGTAGCATGGAAGGTTACAAAATCAATGCCCAGAAATCAGTGGCATTTCTATACACTAACAATGAGACTGAAGAAAGAGAAATTAAGGAGTCAATCCCATTGACAATTGCACCCAAAAGCATAAGATACCTAGGAATAAACCTAACCAAGGATGTAAAGGATCTATACCCTAAAAACTATAGAACACTTCTGAAAGAAATTGAGGAAGACACAAAGAGATGGAAAAATATTTCATGCTCATGGATTGGCAGAATTAATATTGTGAAAATTTCAATGTTACCCAGGGCAATGTACATGTTTAATGCAATCCCTATCAAAATACCATGGACTTTCTTCAGAGAGTTAGAACAAATTATTTTAAGATTTGTGTGGAATCAGAAAAGACCCCGAATAGCCAGGGGAATTTTAAAAAAGAAAACCATAGCTGGGGGCATCACAATGCCAGATTTCAGGTTGTACTACAAAGCTGTGGTCATCAAGACAGTGTGGTACTGGCACAAAAACAGACACATAGATCAGTGGAACAGAAGAGAGAACCCAGAAGTGGACCTGAACTTTATGGTCAACTAATATTCGATAAAGGAGGAAAGACTATCCATTGGAATAAAGACAGTCTCTTCAATAAATGGTGCTGGGAAAATTGGACGTCCACATGCAGAAGAATGAAACTAGACCACTCTCTTTCACCATACACAAAGATATATTCAAAATGGATGAAAGATCTAAATGTGAGACAAGATTCCATCAAAATCCTAGAGAAGAACACAGGCAACACCCTTTTTGAACTCGGCCACAGTAACTTCTTGCAAGATACATCCACGAAGGCAAAAGAAACAAAAGCAAAAATGAACTATTGGGACTTCATCAAGATAAGAAGCTTTTGCACAGCAAAGGATACAGTCAACAAAACTCAAAGACAAGCTACAGAATGGGAGAAGATATTTGCAAATGACATATCAGATAAAGGGCTAGTTTCCAAGATCTATAAAGAACTTATTAAACTCAACACCAAAGAAACAAACAATCCAATCATGAAATGGGCAAAAGACATGAAGAGAAATCTCACAGAGGAAGATATAGACATGGCCAACATGCATATGAGAAAATGCTCTGCATCACTTGCCATCAGGGAAATACAAATCAAAACCACAATGAGATACCACCTCACACCAGTGAGAATGGGGCAAATTAACAAGGCAGGAAACAACAAATGTTGGAGAGGATGCGGAGAAAAGGGAACCCTCTTACGCTGTTGGTGTGAATGTGAACTGGTGCAGCCACTCTGGAAAACTGTGTGGAGGTTCCTCAAAGAGTTGAAATCATACCTGCCCTATGACCCAGCAATTGCACTGTTGGGGATTTACCCCAAAGATACAGATGCAATGAAACGCTGGACACCTGCACCCCAATGTTTATAGCAGCAATGTCCTCCATAGCCAAACTGTGGAAGGAGCCTCGGTGTCCATCGAAAGATGAATGGGTAAAGAAGATGTGGTTTATGTATACAATGGAATATTACTCAGCTATTAGAAATGATAAATACCCACCATTTGCTTCAACGTGGATGGAACTGGAGGGTATTATGCTGAGTGAAGTAAGTCAGTCGGAGAAGGACAAACATTATATGTTCTCATTCATTTGGGGAATATAAATAATAGCAAAAGGGAATATAAGGGAAGGGAGAAGAAATGTGTGGGAAATATCAGAAAGGGAGACAGAACGTAAAGACTGATAACTCTGGGAAAGAACTAGGGGTGGTAGAAGGGGAAGAGGGTGGGGCGTGGGAGTGAATGGGTGACGGGCACTGGGGGTTATTCTGTATGTTAGTAAATTGAACACCAATAAAAAAATAAATTAGAAAAAAAATGAAATAGCAAAAAATAAATAAATAAAACAAAAAACAACCCCCCCATAAAAGCACAGCATCATGTTATTACGCAACTACGTATTAAGATAAGATACCACTTCAACTTATTAGAATGATAAAAGTCAAAAACAATAACATCAAATGCTGATGTTTTCCAGCACACAAACTCTCATTTCCAGTGGGAATGCAAAATGGTATAATCATTTGGAATCCAAGTTGCCATTTTCATGAACATTGCTTATGTTCCAGATAATAACATTCCTCATATTTACTCAAATGAAAATTTAATGTCCACAGAAAAACATGCACATTGATACTTAGCTTTATTCACAATTGTCCAAATTTGGAAGGAACCAAGATGCCCTTCAGTAGGTGAATAGGTAAACAAACTGTGGTATATCCATACAATGGAAAATTATTTAGTGATAAAAAGATCATCTATCAAGCCATGAAAAGATATGAAGGACTCTTAAATACATATTTTTTAGTGAAAGAAGCAGACTGTATGATTCCAGTTATATCACATTCTGGAAAAGGCAAAACTAGAGACAGTAACAAGATCAGTGGTCCCCAGCAATTTGAGAAGAGGGCAGGAAGAATGAATAGAAAAAGCAACGGGGATTCTTAGATATGATGCTATAATGGTAACATATGACATCATCCATTTTTCAACCCATGCAACTGTACAACACAAAGAGTGAGCCCTAGTGTAAACTATGGACTTCAATTAATGTCAGCATTAATTAGGATATTAACGCTGATTCCTCAGTTTTCTTTGTAATTCTTCAAATGTACCACACTAACGCAAGTTGTTAAAAATATGAAAACCCGTGTGTAGGGTGTGTTGAGTAGAGTAAAGGAGGGATATGGGAACTCTGCACATTCTATTCAATTTTTTCTACAAATCTAAAACATTTCCTAAAAATTCTATAAATTAAAAATGAGGGTTGCCTGGGTGGCACAGTCAGTTAAGCATCTGACTCTTGGTTTCAGTTCAGGTCATGATCTCAGGGTTGAGGTCAGCCCTGAGTCAGGCTTCATGTTCTGTGTGGAGTTTGCGTGAGATTCTCTCTCCCTCTCCTTGCTCCTCCTGCTTGTGTTTTCTCTCTCTCTCTCAAATAAATAAATAAATAAATAAATAAATAAATAAATAAATAAATATTTAAATTAAAAAGAAACAACATCAATATCAGTATGCTAATGAAGTTTTAAAAATATATCCCATTTACTGAACCATAAACTGTGAATATTTGGTAGGGGGAATTATAGGGTGATTATTTTATGGAAGAAAAATTATTAAGTTAAACCTCTCTGAATAGTTACTTTGCTTTCTAGGTAACATTTGGTTAAAAAAAAACTTAATAAAATAGATGTTAATCATGTAGTGAAGAGACATTTTTAGGGAAAATAATCCACTTTGAAATAATATTAACAGGGGTGCCCAGCAGGAGGCTCAGTCAGTTAAGTCCGACTCTTGATTTCAGCTCAGGTCATGATCTCAGGGTTGTGAGATCAAGTCCTGCATTGGGCTCCCCAATCAGTGGGAAGCCTGCTTCTCTTCCTTTCCTTCCCCCTCTACCCCTCCCCTGCTAGCAGGCATGTGCTCTTCTCTCTAAATAAAATCTTTATTAAAAATAATATTAACAAAAGATTCATAATAGTTTCTAAAAACTAATTTTCCATAATTTAGTGAATATCTTTTATGAACACACAAATCTAAAAGGTGTTTTTTAAAAGCTTTATTTTGCATTAAATAACAGTTTCAGTATGAGATTTTTTACTTAAGGGTGGTGTTTCATTGGACAAGCCAATCAATCAATCTTAGTTTTCTCATTGATCAAATGAGATAGTAATTCATATCTTATTCATGCCTTATTCATGGCATAACTATTAATGTTACTAATTTTAACATACATACAAAATCTTAAAAAGAAGTTCTTTTCTTTGATCACTTAAAAGTAGTACTTCTGGAATGTCATGCCAGTAAACTACCACAAATCTGTATCATTTATTCAACAAAGTTATTGAATATCTACCCCAGACCAGACTGTACAGTAGAGAGTGAGGACATATTCATGAAAAAAATAAATAAAGAGATATGGTTCTGGCCTCAATAGAGCCTAGTCTGAAGAGGTAAATGGGTGTCAGTCAAAGAGTTCTATTACTTTGTATAAAAATGTCAATGATAGTAAGTTTAAGGGAGAACAGTAGGGCACAATGAGAGTAGTTCATAATGGAATTTGTTCTAGCCCTAACATTGTGATAATGGAGTCATAATCAGAAGGTTGTAAAATAATTAGTGGGATGCCTACAGGAAAGCCGAATATCATCATTATCAACAACAACAGGTACCCATAATGATACTATGACAAAAAGAAACAGAAAGAAAAGAAAACACACACACACACACGCACAAATCCAAAGGGATTATGGAAAGGAATGGTCAACCAGAAAACAAAGGAGTTCAGAGATAAATATTGCTATATATATTGTATTTAACATCCCACTGTACTACTTAGCTTCTGGAGGAAGTTTAAATTTAAGCATAAAGTTAAGTATAAAGTCTACCTCCTACCTTGAAGCAAAATACACTCTATATGATATATAAGAGCAGATTATAGGGGTTCCCTGGGTGGCTCAGCAGTTTAGCTCCTGCCTTTGGCCCAGGGCATGATCCTAGAGCCCCGGGATCAAGTGCCACCTCGGGGTCCCTGCATAGAGCCTGCTTTTCCCTCTGCCTGTGTCTCTCTCTGCCTCTCTCTCTCTCTCTCTGTGTGTGTGTGTGTGTGTCTGTGTCTCTCATGAATAAATAAATTAAATATTTTTTAAAAATAGCGGATTACAGTATAAAGGTTTTGCTAAAAATGTTAATGGAAAGTGTAACCTTGAGATGAGAAAATGATGTCAAATATGATTGATAAGGAACAACCTTTGATTGTTTTTGAATGTATATATGACAAAAACATATAAAAGCTGAATGTCAATACTTCTAGCATTTAAAGAATACAAGGGGAATAAATGTTTGGCAAGAAAGGCATTATCAAGAAATAATACAAAAACTAGGAGAATGTGATAAAAAGCTAAGGGAGGTTATTTCAAGAAAAAGGGAGTGGTGAAGACTGTTAATGATGACAATAATTCAAATATTAAAACAAAAATAGGACTGAAGAAATATCTAATAAAGTCAGAAACAAAGAGATATTAAGGTGTAGTACAATTTATGGAACTAGAATTTTTTGATATAGTCATGAGAGAAATTTACAAATTTCTAAAAAAATTGACTTGCATGAAATATTCACAAATTACATAGTGAGAAATGAATGTTTAATTGTGAACATGAGGGCAGCCCAGGTGGCTCAGCAGTTTAGCTTCGCCTTCAGTCCAGGGCCTGATCCTGGAGACTGGGATTGCATCAGGCTCCCTGCATAGAGCCTGCTTCTCCCTCCACCTGTGTCTCTGTCTCTCTGTCTCTGTCTCCCATGAATAAATAAATAAAATATTTTTAAAAATTGTGAACATGAGTTCACCTTTTTGTTCTGAATGAACAGTGTAAACTTTCTTTTGAAAAGTAAATATAGCATAGTTATTTTGGACTGATATTATAGATATTTCTAATTTCTTTTAAAGTTAAAATTAATTATATTTTCGATGCAAAAAGTCATCCAAATTTTTTTATAAAACAGTATGAAACATACAGTTATGAAATTTATCTCAAGATGTTATTCTGGTTGAATATATGAGTGCTAGAATTGCATTTCCCTCATATTTAATATTTTAAATACCAAATTAAACTTCTTTATAAATTTCTCTAGAAAATTATGGTGTGAACTCAGGCATAAATTGTCTGGTAGTAGTAGAAAAAAAAACAAACTTGTGAACTTTGAACTTTCAATTAAATTTACTCAGCCAAATCTCTTTTCATTGTTCTATTAGAAGAGAGTGTGGCAGATAGGAGTCAGGATTAAGTTGTCTAATTTTAGATGATTCTCTAAGAGGTTTTATAAATGCAAAAATTATTTTTTACTATCTTCCTCTGAATACTATTTGATAGAATACATTCTGGTTTTCCCAGTTAATTCCTTTCAAACTTTAGTGGGCAAACACATAAATAACAATGATTTCTTATGGTCTTTTCATAAATGAAGTATTTTTCATAAAACCTTAGGTGGACAGGGAAGTCTTTTTAAAGATATTTTACTACAACACTGATGAAACATGAAATTAGAACTAAATAAAAATAGAGATATCCGAAGTTCATGGATAAGAAGATTCAACACTGTCAAGATGTTATTTTTCCCAACTCTGTTTATAGATTTGATGAAATCCCAACCAAAATATCAGCCAATTATTTTATGAATATAAACAAATTCCAGTGTTTATATGGAGAGGCAAAAGATCCAGGATAGCCAAAACAGTATTGAAGGAAAAGAACAAAGTGGGAGGACTGACAATACCTAACTTCAAGAATTACTAGAAAGCTCAATCTTCCAGACAGGTGGTATTGGTAAAAGAAGAGACAAATAGATGGACAGAACACAGACACAGACCCGTATGAATATAGTCAGCTAATTTGATAAAAGAGCTAAAGCCATACAATTCAGAAAAAAATCATTTTTTCAGCAAATGATGCTGGAGAATCCAAACAGTTTCATTAAAAAAAAAATTAGACAATCTAGATCTTCACAAAAATTAACTCAAAGTGGATCATAGACCTAAAAATAAGTTGCAAAACTATACAATTCCTAGATGATAACATAGGAAAAAACCTAAATAACCTTGTATTTGGTGATGATTTAATAGACACAGCACCAAAGGCATAGTTCATAAAACTATTGATAAGCTTGACTTCATTAAAATTACAAATTTAAGAAACAAAATAAGCATAGGGGAAAAAAGAGACAGGCAAACCAAGAACAGACTCTTAACTATAGTAAACAAACTGAAAAAAAAAAAAAAAAAAACTGATGGTTACCAGAGGATGGATTGTGTGGGGGGGGGAATTGGTGAAATAGGTGATGGGATCAGGGACTGCAATTTTGATAAGTGCCAGGTATTGTATGTAAGTGTTGAATCACTAAGTTGTACACTTGAAATTAATACAACACTATATGTTAATTAACTGGAATTTAAATAAAAACTTAAAATTATAAATTTCTGTTCTGTAAAAGACAATAGAAAGAGAAGGAAGAAGAATAGTCATAGACTGGGGGGAAATATTTGCAAATAACTTATCTGATAAAAGCCTGTGTTCTAAAATACACAGAGGACTCTTAAAATTCAATAATAAAAGTACAAATAACTGCCCCCTTTTTTCCAAATGGATCAAAGATCTTGACAGATCCCTCATTAAAGACGATATACAGTAGCAAATAAGCATATAAAAAGATTCTCCACTTTATATATCATCAAGAAAATGCAAATTAAAATAACAGTGAGATACCACCACACATCTATTAGAATGGTGGCCTAAATCCAGGCACTGACAACACCAAATCTTGGCAAGGTTATGGAACAATTAGAATTCTCATTCATTGCTGGTGCAAAGTGGTATGGCTATTTTGGGAAAGTTAGGTGGTTTCTTACAATCGTGCTCATGGTCATTTCCTATAGGAGTTGAAAACCGAAGTCCTCACTAAAGCTTGCATATAGATGAAAACTGAAGTCTGCTCAAAAGCTTACATATAGATGTTTGTAGCTTTATTCAGAATTTCTAAAACTTGGAAGCAACCAATATGCCTATCAGTGAGTGAATAAATAAATTGTGGTACATCCAGACAATAGAATATTATGCAGTAGCAAAAAGAAACAAACTATCAAGACATACAAAGACATGGAGAAAACTTACCTAAACATATTACTAAGTGAAAGAAACACCTAATATGAAAAGGGTGTGATTCCAATCATATGATATCTGGGAAAAGCAAAACTATGGTGACACTAACAAGATGAGGGGTTGGGGACAAAAAGGAAAGGATAAGCAGAGCAGGGAGGAATTCTAGGGGAGTGAAACTACTCTATATAATCTACTCTAATAATAGACACGTGTTATTATACATTTTTCCAAAGCCACAGAATGTACAAAATTAATAGTGAACTCTAATGTACACTGTGGACTTTGGGTGATAATGATGTGTCAATGAAGTTTCATCAGTTGTAACAAAGGTATCACGGTGTACACGTTGCTGATAGTAGGGGATCGTGTGCATGCATGGGGCCAAGGAATATAGGGAAAATCTTTGTACTTTCTGTTCAGTATTGCTATGAATCTAAAACTACTATAAAAATAGAGTCTATTTAAAAAAGAATATTCATGTTGAATCAAGCTGTATAACAATACCAATTATACTCCAAGCATGGAACTACACTCTCAAAAGAATTGTCCTTTTCAGTCCACTGCATCTCGATTATAGAAGAAATGTTTTCATACCATTTTAAATTTAGAATTGACACTTTTTGAAAAATTTATCTTACTGACATCTGACAAATATGTATCAATATTTCCATTCAGAATTGCACATTATCCCTGTGATTTAAAAAACATTTTTGATGGCTGAGTAATATTCCATTGTATACAACTATGAAATTTCTTATGATAATAATTAAGTCCAACGGAGATTATAGGATTACAATCTACCCAGTATATAAATAGAAGTATCATTGATTTAGAAAACATAATCAAGAAATAAATTTAGCCAAATAGAGAATAATGGATAAAATATTTAAAGAAAAAAAAGGGAACAGCTATAGTTCTCCAGGTTACTTCCTGCTAGACATTCAAGCAGTGTTGTGTTCTTTCTGAATCAATACAGACATATCCATAGGATAGGATAGTTTGCAAGTGAAGATTTCTTTAGATTAATGGGACGAACTCCTATTCTCTTCTAGATCTTTAATCTGCTAGTAAATAGCTCTGTTAGCTGAAGTTTATATCAATCCTAAAATCTTGGGCTTTATATTCTGTCAAATAACTCAATGGCTCTCACTTTCCTAAAGTCTGCTTCCTCCAGAAAACACATATAAAGATGTTAAGGTCACCAGAAACAGGGTTCTATGAAATTTTAAACCACCGATTTACCTGTGTGATATGTGAAAAATAATTATCTGAAATACAGCCTAAAATACTGTACTAATGAGGAGAAAGCATACGAAACATAAATTCTCTGAAACATTTATTCATGAGAGAGACACCGAGTGAGGCAGAGACATAGTCAGAGGGAGAAGCAGCCTGATACAGAACTCTATTCCAGAACCCTGGGATCAAGACCTGAGCGGAAGGCAGATGCTCAACAATTGAGCCACCCAGGTGCCCCTGGAGTAATTTCTTCTAAATCATATACCACTTTCTACTTATTTATCAACTATAATGTATGGACCAATACATTTTTTTTTCTCAATAGAGTAAAACAGCTATACAACTCATTATTAGGATGGGTGAGACCTGAAGGCCATCTTTTTTTCCTCCTCTCACAAACCGTTTTTCATAAAATGAAAAATAATGCACTCTGAGGAAGAAGTAATCACTCAAGAATAGTTTAGCTACTCTAAGATTTGTGTCTACTCCTCATAGACCCAGGATAAAGTGTTCCAGCATAGAGCTCTTCACATTAATGATGGTAAAGAAAAAAATTTACATATTTGTGACACACCAGTACTTTCTGTTGGTGCACTAAAAATAAATTACTAGAAGAATAAAATGTAAAAGGGTATACAAAACACAAGGCCAAATTTATAAATAAACTCAGTAGCCTTCCCAAAAATGTTTCCTAATAAATATAACCAGAACAAATATAATACAGGGAAAATTGAAAAAGAGTCAGTAAAAACATACATGTTGTTATTGAAAGTGTGCTTATCGAGTGTCAATAAAAAAGAATCACCATTACATCAAACCTTAGTGTCATTCTATAAATATATACACAGCTTATGCATTAAATAATTCTGTATATAAAACACCTATATGTGCACTTTAAAATGTATATATTGATATTAAAAGCCTTTAATGAGATAAATTATTTTGCTTTTTATTGCTTCTTAATTTATCTGGTATAAGTTGGATTGAGAACACAATACTTAAAGATGTAATATATCAAAACTGGTTAAATTTTACAGTAGGAAAGCCAATTTTACTGAGTTATGCTAATGGATATAGAAGCGTCATTTTAAAGGAATTTTTGCAAATTCAGAATATTTGCTTTTAATTTTTATTCAAACTCAAGAGTGATATTCTCTTTATTACTGTCTTGGTTATTTATTAACCTTCTCAGAAAAGCAACCCAGAACTGTCTTAGAAAAAATATATAGAAAATCACATTTCTTATTTTAAGGTGGAAATGGATCTTAAAAAATTTACTATTCCAAAATGTCCTTTTTTCAGATGAGAACTATTATCTAAGCAGTAAATTAATAAGCATGATGGGCTTGTGGAAAACTGTTTACAAAGATAGTTGCAATCATTTCTCCCTTTGGTAATGGAATTTGGCACTCCTCCCATGAACAAGTAGAATCTATTTCTCCTACTATGGATATGGGATGGCCCTGTGATTTGCTTTTATAAGTAGAATAAAGCAGAAATGACTTTGGTGACTAGGTTCCAAGAAATCTTGCAGTTTCTTTTCTTTACCTCTTAGGAAGCCTTAGTCTCCTCATAAAGAAACAATACAATATTCTGCAATACCTGGGGAGGCTAGATGGAGATAAATGCCCTAAAGAATGAGAGACGCAAAATCACAAGGTGTGAGAATTTTTGAAGGTCAATTGCCCAAAAGTGCAGAAAGGTCTCAGCATTCCAGCCATCCTAGCTAGAGGGTCATACATATATAGCCATAATTTCTCAGTCTTAATTAAAAGCAGAGAAAATGCATTTTTATTAAGCCCTTCCAATTTTCTGATCATAGGAGAAAATATAACATCTGTTGTTTTAAGGCACTAAGTTTTGGAATGGATTAAGTCACTGAATTTTGGAGTAACGTGCTATTTAGTAATAAATAACTGAAACTAACATCTAATTATAAGTATACAGTGTAGAGGTGGTTAGTGATAAATTCATACACAATTAGCTCTGAGAGCATTGTAAGCACCACATTGGGGTGAATTTCTAGGAACAGAAGAAAGGAAAATGAGTAATAGATCAGCAAACATTTTACAAAAGGGACGATAATGAAGCCAAATATAACTCAGGTCTTTAATTCATTCATCAAATATTTAATAGGTGCATTACCTGGGCATTGTGATAATATATAGAAGTGAGAAATTTCATGTTTTGTTCACAGAAGGGATGATATTCCAAAACTAGACTGAAGGACTGTGTAAAGAACTGGTGGAATATGAATTTGAAGAATTATGAATTTGGATAATTATGAATTCAGAATGAACTATAAAATAAATAAATAAATTATAAATTATGAATTTGGAGAATTCTTCACAATGGGGAAATACTTCAGGACACTAA
This sequence comes from Canis lupus dingo, assembly GCF_003254725.2. Lineage (NCBI taxonomy): Eukaryota > Metazoa > Chordata > Mammalia > Carnivora > Canidae > Canis > Canis lupus. The sequence goes on along the minus strand of NC_064245.1, from coordinate 22,468,611 downwards.
TTCTAGAAGAAGTCATTTGGAATGTAAAGAATGAAAACAAAATAATGAGAAACACATAACACTGTATAAATTATTGATTTTGTATCACTTTAAAATAACTATATGAAATCAAAATACTAGATTTTAATAAATGCATAAAAATCAGTTTAGAGGGACACCTGGGTGGCCCAGTTGGTTAACCATCTGCCTTCTACTCAGGTCATGAACCTGGGATCCCGATTCTAACCAGGCATCAGGCTCTCTGCTTAGTGGGGAGTCTGTCTCTCCTGCTTCCCACCCCTCAAACTCATGTTCTCTCTCCCTCTTCTCTCAAGTAAATAAATAAAATTCTTTAAAAAATCAGTTTAGATTTAACTTTCCTAATGCAAGGACATCTGAATTCCGTTATCTTAAAAGTAAATTATTCAAATTATTAATGTGTAAACAAATAATTGTACAATATTCTTATTGACATAAAAATTGACTTATAAAACATCAGGGATGTTTCCTTGATGTGGAAAGAAGTGCTTAATATGTTTCGAGGCAAAGAAAACTACACATTAATTTTAAGCATTTTTTATACTTTAAGATTTATTTTATTTGACTGTTTATCATTCGTTTAAAATATATGGAATATAAAAAAGAATCATTTTTATCTCTTCCTTATACAAAAATAAGTTTCTAGTTAGATATAGAAGAATTATGACTCTAATTTTCCTTTTCACAAGTTCATATACTAAACAATGAATCATTCACGAAAGTGCTGCACTCCTAATATCACACATTTACAGTGGTTTTTGACATATAATAAATGAAGTTTGCTTTAGGAAGAATGACATATTGAAATCATTGAAATTGAATTTTTACTCAATATAAGTTTAATTATGAAAAAAACTCTAGTTTCTGGTTGGTAAAAAAGAAACTATCCATCATTTTGCAAATTTTATCAGCTCATATTTTTATCGTACCAAGCCATGTCTCTTTGCATAATACAAAAGTTTAAACAAAACATAGAATTCTAACAAAACACTAAAGTAGATATCATCATGGATTTAGAATATACTTGGCTCAACTCATGGCCTTTTCTATAATGAAAAATCTGGAACTCCTGGGATAGTATAATTTCCAGAGAAAATCTATTTGAAAATCTAATAGATAACAGTGATAAGGGATTCGTTTGTTCCATATAATATCTTTCTCTTGTAATCGCTTTTCAATATTTTAAACAATGTATTTTATTATCATGTACATATATTTTCTACATTTTAATATTTATATTCACATAATCACATTTCACTGTACTCTCCCCACAGCTTTATTGATACAATTGACATACAACCTTGTATAAGGTGTATGTGTTAATCTGGTACACTTACTACAAAATGATTACCACCATAGCATTAGCTAACACATACATCATGACACTTTTCTGTAGTAAGAACATTTAAGATCTACATTTTTAAAAACTTTCAAGTATATAATACAATATTATTAACTATAATCAGCAAGCTGTTCATTACATCCCCAGAACTTATCTTATAACTGGAAATTTGTAACCTCTGACCAACATCTCCCCATTTCCCCCACTTTTAATACAGGTAACCACTATGCTACTTTTGATTTCTATAAGATTGGCTTTTAAATTCCACATAGTAAGTGGTATCATAATGTATTTGTCTTTCTCTGTCTGACCTATTTCACTTAGCATAATGCCCTCAAGATTCCACCATGTTGTCACAAATGACAGTATTTCTTTCTTTCTCATGGCTAAAAAATATCCTATTGTATTTGTACCACATCTTCTTTATCAGAACTCACTTTTTAATCATAGTTTCAGTATAGTACCCTTTTAAATTTGGCTCTTCAACAGCTAGATTATTTTTGTTTCTCCTGACTAAACTTTGGTAATAAATTACTCAAAATGCAATGTACTTAATAAGAATGGAAACATAAGCTAAAGTTATTTTGACAGTATGTTTACAAATAATTAACACTTAATGTGTACCAAAACAGTAAGTTGAGGTCACAGGATAACAGAAAAAAAAAAAAAAAGTTCTTAATGATTCAGATTTGGATAAAGAGTAAACTTTATTTTATACAACTTCTGGTTAAATATAATGGATTAGAAATATATTTTTATTTCCCTCTTTTATTAGCAATAGATTGGAGCAATAAACTAGTATCAATCCAATATTCAATACAAGTGAAAGGCAGAAATTATGGATTAAAGATATCAACAAGTAACTAACGAAGGTATCTAGAAAAGCAACTAAAGTTGAGAAAGCCTAATATTAAGTGGATGCAGAAGAAAAGACAAGTCTTTGAAATAGACAAAGTTCGTTTGGTAATACTCAAACATATTCAGGAATGTTTTGAATTACATCATCAAGTATCATTTAAAAGAGGTGGAAGAGTCATTAAAAAACTGGTTGAAAGTCTAAGGGCAAGTAGCTTCCAAATTTGCACTCACACATCACGCTATGAGGCCATTACCCTCCTCCACCCACCACACACTACCCCCAATCTTTCTAACAAGAGACAGAGGGATTCACTAAACTATAAAGCATCAGGACTCAGGAATATCATGCATAATAGGACAGGAAAATATGTTTTAGAGAAAACGGAGTTATTAATTTACAGCCAACATACTAAATCAATGGTAGCCAGGCAGCTCCTTTCTGCTGGAAATATCCAAGAACACTGGAATATTCCTCAAAATCTTGCCTTACTTTCTGCCTCCCTGAGTTTCCCTCTCAACACACACACACACACACACACACACACACACACCACCACCACCACCACCACCACCACCACCACCACATCACACCTTATCACAGAGAAAATTAGCAGTTTCTTCTTTGGACAATCTGATCAGGCAAAGATACCTTTATATTTTGGTATTCATCTACATTTCAATAAACATAGGGATTCTCATCACCACACTTAATGAAAACACCCAGCACTGAATAAGTATGCCAATGTACAAAAAGCTTCTGATGAATTGTTTTGTGTTTTAGTTTAAAATATGCCTGGACTAAAAAAAAAATAAAAATAAAAAAATAAAAATAAAAAAATAAAATATGCCTGGACTGTTAACCAGCACCAGTCAGTTGAAGAAATAATATGAAAGATAAAGACCTAAACAGGAAAGCAATGGAAGGGAGTAGGAAGAGAAGAGAAATAGGAACAAACAACAATATGGAAATATAAGAAATATTTTAAAACTATAAATGGCATAATCAGAGATATTTACCTTGAAAACTGAACATAGTATATAATGAGGAAAGTGAGAAAATAATAATTATCTCTCAGATATTAAATATATGACAAAGATAAAAGATGTCAGGGCCTAAATTCTAAGAGATTTATAGACTATGAAGGAAAAAAGAGGAATAAATAATAAAAGATGTACAGACCCTACAATAATCCCATATTCAACAATTATGAATTTCAGAAACTGAAACTAAAAAATTAGAAAGGAAAAAAATCAAATAAAAATTATGAACATAAGCATCCATGTTGAACTAGATCATTCAGTATTTTGCCGATGAATTATAAATATACATATGTATCAAATTGCATTATTATAAACTATCATGGCAACAAAGACATTTCTAGAAAAGAGGAAGAAATAGGAAAAAACAGTGAATAGGAATTGTAATAGCATAGTAAATAATTGTACTGTCTTCAAAACTGTATAAGGAAATCAGGTCAAACCTTTCTAAGACAATATCTCAGGTACAAGGTATTTTTGTCTATTTTTATTTTTTACATGTATTTTCAAATAATCTGTATCTTGAAAACTTTGCTACATGTAGATTTTCTCTTAACAAACTAGAGTTTGTGTTTTGCTCAAAATAAAACAAATCAAGAGAGAATAAACAATAAGACCTAGGAATTAGAGAATCTAAGAAGAGTGAGGAAGACAATTCTCATGATACCAGGCCAGATCAGAGGACAAAGTATTCTGAGAGGGGCTGAAGGAATTTGAGTAACAAGTATTATCTCCAGAAAATAATAAGCAACAAATTAAAGGAAATAAAGGAAATATAACCAACTGAATAATATTTCCAAAATAATTTCCAATGATGAAAATTAGATATTTGGAACTACCTTCTTAAATTGGGTAAAACTGAAAATGTGGGAAACATTTTAATAGGCTATTTTTTTAGAAAGGTTTTATATTTATAGAAAAATTGAGTAGAAAGTACAGAGTTCCCAAGTACCCTCTGCCTATTCTGCCCCTCCTGTCTATTCCTCTCCAGAAGAAACAGTTGAGAGGCTGAAAACCTGAGCCGCACTTTTTAGAGACCCAATGAATTGAGCTGTAGACATTTAGTCTAGTGTCTTACCAAGTGGAAAATAGGGCCGGGTGCCAACTTCAGTAATATGGGTGAATCAGAAATATATTGGCCCTCACAAGAACTATAGTCAAACATGTCAAGTCTATTCAATTTATTATCTGCTATAATTTCTTTGTGTCTGAAAAACGCCCTTTAAACTTTTTAAAGGCAATTCTGCTAGCAACATATTACCTAACTCTTACATCTAAAAATGACTTTTTTTTTTTTTGGAAAATATTTTTACAAAGTATACAATTACGGTTTCTTTTTTTCTCTTTAACACTTAAAAATTTTATTCTCGCTAAGAAAAATTATTTTCACTGTTTCCAGCAAACATGTCTTCTAATGAGGAATATAAGGCATGATTCTCTTGAGGGCTATACCCAATGTTCCATATATTGTGAAACGTTTTCCTTTTGGTAAGAAAGCAAACTATTTCCAGCCTGTATGAACTCAGGGAATTGTTCTACCTATTTCCATCTTTTTTCTCTCATGGCTAGGATATCTGTTTTATGGATTATGCATAACTATATTATAATATTTGATCCCAGAGATACAAATAATGCCATTTAACTTCCTTTGATAATTGTTCCAATTTCTCTTGATCGTTTTCTTTATATTTTCTTCCTTGTGTGTATTTCTCCTTCTCCCTCTCCCTCATCTCAGAACAAATATTTTCCTAACCAGACTTTTCATCCCTACTTAGTAGGTAACCTATCACTATTATCTAAGCAAAGGAAGCATGACAAGTCTATCTCTGTAGTAGGCATCATTTGTTGTGTCTGTTCAGTACAGTTGGTATTGTTTTTCTCTACATAAGTTGTACATAGGAAAGAAACGCTCTAAGGCAGTGTTTCATAACCATGGTATCTCAAGGCATTGGTACATGCAGGATCAGTAAAAGAGGAAATGGTACTGTTTAGTCAACTGCTAAGAATTTTGCATGACACAGATCATGTTAGCTTGCAGATGCATTTGTTAAATTTTATATGAAAGATTTTTAACAAAAGAAGAGAGCAAAAGGGGAAATCATAAAAATAAAAATCTATAAAAAAGTATAGGAAATACATTTCTATGTATATATTATCTAGTCCATATGTGATGTGCCATCAAGGAAAAAAGGAGAAAACTCGCTGTACTAGGAAACAGTTGAAAATACTACTAAAATTGGCAAGAGTAATATATTATCTGGCTTTTCCTCATTAAGTTTGGTACAATAAAAAAATTGCTTGTTTAGGTAGAAAATGAGCCTCTACTCATGAAGCAAAATTCATTATGAGGAGACCAATGCTAGATATCCCTTGCTTTTCAGAAGCAAAAATTGTTGAATATTGCAAACCTGAGAAATATTAACTCATGCCAGTATGAGAATTTGGACAGATATTTTGGACTTGTTTATATTTCCTCCGACCACATATAGCTAACTTCTCTACTGGAATTTCTTGACAGCCACCAGAACATTTACCAATAAGAACGCCGTTTTATTTCTTCCTTTCATTTTTGCAAATATAAATATAATGCATAAAATACAGTTCTGAACAAAACCAGCCTATTTATTGCATGTGTTTAAAAATGTTTTCTGGGCAGCCCAGGTGGCTCAGCGGTTTAGCGCGGCCTTCAGCTCAGGGTGTGATCCTGGAGACCTGGGATCGAGTCCCATGTCAGGCTCCCTGCTTGGAGCCTGCTTCTCCCTCTGCCTGTGTCTCTGCCTCTCTCTGTCTCTCTCTCTCTCTGTGTGTGTGTCTCTCATGAATAAATAAATAAAATCTTTAAAAAAAATGTTTTCTGTGAAAATCCTTTTGGAAACTTCCTTTGTCTCCACCCCCAACCCTAATTTATAACCAATCGCTTCTCACAATTCCAGCATAACTCTTTGTGTCCACGGGTCCTGTCCCTATGCTTTAATAAAAACACTTTTTTTTTGCATAGAAAAAGTAAAATAAAATGTTTTCCATGGAATGTAAACTAAATTTCATAGGAATACATCTTTGAATACAGAGTAGGCTATCGAAAATTTCATTCTACTTTTTTCTATTTGAATGCTCACATCAACTTCTACCTAAAGATTTTTTTTCAAATTTTTAATTAAAGCAGAGTTGACAATATATTAGTTTCAGATATATAATATAGTGATAGACAATTACATACATTATGCAACATTTAGGGTTTTAATTTTTTTTAATAGGCTGTACACCTAGTCTAGAGTCCAACATGGGGTTTGAACTCTGAGATCAAGAGCTGGACAGTTAAAGAAAAAAAAAAAAGAGTGGACAGTTAAGCAATTGAGCCATCTAGGCACCCTATGATTTAGGTTTTTTAAGCACCAAAACGTAGGTACAAATTTCCAATATTTAGTGTTCAGATTAATCCTGAAAGTCATACATTTGGTTGTATATGAAATTAATACCATAAAGTAAATAATATAGTATTCTTGTCATTTAAGTTTCTCTGAATTTCCCTTCACCATACATAATTCATTTGGTTGATTTTGATTTCCAGAGTAACTTCAGGAGAAGTGGTCAGTGATGCATCACCTGCATCACTTCACAATAAATTACACCTGGATCCTGCTAAATGTTCATTATTTCTGTCTAATATTGTGCAAACGACCCAATTTGCACAGAAGGTCAGAAAGTATTAAGCCAGATCTGGGTTTTGCACAAACAGAGTGAAATGTGGAATGGCATAACACCTAACAGAGTCAGCTGTGATTCAAGATAACTGATAGGCAAGGACAAAGTTATCAGCTTGCTGAAATTGAACTAGGCTAAATCACTTTGCTCTCTCTGAGGCAATGAAACCAGCAAGGAGACTATAATTCAGCATCCCAGACATGGACATAAATGGTCTCTACATGGAATTCTAACTTTGAACCAAAAACGTATAGGCAACAGCCATCATCCAAATCTCACTCTAGTGAATAAATAAATGTTAGAAAACTCTAAATCATGAAAGAAAAAAATAGAGTATTCCCTGTAATATTTAACTTTCTACCTAGTTTTTTTTCTTTTTTTTTTAAAGTCATATACTTTTCCTTTCTGAATTTCCATGAGTGTAATCAAGCATTCTAAGGTGGGAATTTATAAGAAATTTTTGAACTATTGGGGTTTGGATAGTGATGCATGGAGTTGAAAGAAATTTGTCCTATATGTAGAACAAAATGCATTTACCTCAATATCTTATTAATGACTTTTACTTGGATAGCTCACTGACTTGTATTATAGGATTATCCACTAGAAGTCATTAATTGTATGTAGACCAATAGAATATTGTTAACTATAGACCACCCACAAGAGTATTACATCTTTGTTATTAGACAGAACTCTTTAGCATTTGTTATTCATTCTACTAGGAATTTATTTATGATTATTAGGTAACTGTTTAGGTATTAATTTGGATGTTAAAAAGAGCAAGCTAAACAAAAATATTGCCTATTTAAGATCATTAAAATAGTACTTCATAGATTTGTTAAAAATAACATGAGAGGGGAAGTACAGTAACTTAGCTTCAACCAAAAATAGAATAGTTTTTGTAAAATAATTGGCAGTTTGTAAAATATGAGTTCATCTAAATTCAAGCACAGTGAGATATTTTGTTCCTACTAATATGGTATCTCAAAAGGAAGTATACATTTGCTGAAATATATACCTTATTATTCATATAAGAAGTATACTCCTCCTTGCAGAAGGACATAGATCTCTCTTCCTCACAAGGCAAGAAAGGTTCTCCTCAGTCTGTCCTATTCCTTCTCCTAAATTCCATGACTGTAACTTGGGTTGGTAGCAGCAAAACCAAGCATGGCACACATTAAGCCTTAGAAGAAAAGGACTAGCACACAAAATAAGTTATAAAGATTAACTAGCATGTACTAGCAGGAGTCAAGATAGCATACTTGATACTGGATTTTGAAGATGCCTGATCAAGAGATCCACAACACAAAACTAAGGAATAGGTTTTTGTTCGTTTTTTTTTTTTTTTTTCTTTTTAATTTGGGGCCCTCTCGGGCAGCCCTGGTGGCTCAATGGTTTAGCGCCGCCTTTGGCCCAGGGCGTGATCCTGGAGACCCGGGATCGAGTCCCACGTCGGGCTCCCTGCATGAAGCCTGCTTCTCCCTCTGCGTGTGTCTCTGCCTCTCTCTCTGTCTCTCTGTCGGTCTCTTATGAATAAATAAATAAAATCTTAAAAAAAAAATTGGCACAGAATTTCTCACTCTGGCAAGAAGTCAATGGAATAATGAAAACTCAATGCTAGGTTGGCTTCTAGAAATCTGGAGAAAGCAATGGCTCATACTGAGCAAAACTGAAATGCCTGAAAGTTCAGGTGCAAGTAAGGAGTTAAAATAATCAGGGAAATAGTGATGTTGGTTTGTATATATTACATGCGGACAAGTTTCCCAATAGAAGATTGGTTTCATAGGAAGTACCACAGTACTCACCAGTTACCAAGTTACCATTAAACGTGTGTTAGTGAGAAAGTCATTATTATTATTAAGAAATACAGTAGTGGTTTTCTACTGCAGAGCAGGGTTACTAGAAGGGGATGATGTAGAGATTCATTTGTTGATACCAGTGGAAATGGAGGGCTGTGAACAAATTGTCATCAGGTCGCAGTGCTTCAATTACAACAGCTGGAAGATCCCAATGATCATAAGGGCCAGGAAGGGAGTGCAAGACAAGGAGGCTTGACTTCTGAAGAGTCGAGATGATTAATAAACCTGACATTCTTGGGACAAAATAAATGGGCAGCAAACAAGGCAAAATGGATAAGCATGAAGCTGAAAGCATTGTCTCAATAAAAAGTCATAATTCCTGGGATATTTCCCAGATCTGAACCACTGTCCTGTTCCATTGATTGAAGAAAATAACAGTCCTGGACAAAGAACTCTGCAATATCATAACAAATATATAGAGCATTGATTCCCCCTTTTTTCCCTATGGCTGACTGTACACTAGTGAAAAGAATTATTTTTTGATATAGGGTGTGAGTTGTTATTGATACCTAGAGAACTTAACTGTCCTTATGGCTTCCTTGTTTGGGTTGAAGCCAGTTAAAAAGTAGAATTCTGGCCAAAGTCCAATTAACAGGTATTTCATTGGGTCTACAGACCCACCTAGTGTCATTTCCTTATCTCATGAATGTATAATTTGATTGAGATACTTAGCAGTTAATGTGCAATAGGAGCTATCATAACAGAGAAGGCTTGGAAATATCAGAAAGGGAGACAGAACATAAAGACTCCTAACTCTGAGAAATGAACTAGGGGTGGTAGAAGGGGAGGAGGGTGGGGGGTGGGGGTGAATGGGTGACAGGCACTGAGGGGGGCACTTGACGGGATGAGCACTGGGTGTTATTCTGTATGTTGGTAAATTGAACACCAATAAAAAATAAATTTATTAAAAAAATAACAGAGGAGGCCTAATGAAACATCTCTGCTCTCACACAGAGACAGTATAATAAATGAAAATCAATACTGCATCTTGGGAAATGGGAGATATTAGTGACAGTTCTAAAGACCTAAAGGATGTAGTAGTAGTTGTGGTCCGTATTATATCTTAATTTAATTTACCAGTATAATCTGAAGTAAGCAGGTCAAGACCAAAGAATAGTTGTAAACTATCATAATTTCAACCAGACAATAGTGACAACAGATTCTTATATGTTAGATATGCTATCATTGCTAGAGATTAATGCATCTTCTTGAACATGGTATATAATCATTGTTTTAGTGAATGTGTACTTTTCTTTCACAATTAAAAAAATGAATCAGTATAAATTTATATGAAACAGACAATAATACACATTTGCAATTTTCCCTTATGACTATGTTAAGCCTCCCAGACTCTTTATTGACAAAGTTCAAAGATATCTGGACCATCTGACATCCAAGAGAATATCATACTGTTTTTTTTACATCACTGACACCATGATCATCAACAGGATAATCAGGAAGTATCCTACTGCTGAGACACTTGGCATGTTACATACATTCCACAGAGTTAGAAATAAACTGTACAAAGATTAAGGGATTACTTGCTTCAGTAAAGTTTGAATTGCCCACTACTCAGGGCAACCCAGGAGATATGCTCCAAAATGAAAGACAATTGGCCTCATTTTGCATCCTCTTCAGCAAATGAAGAAGTACAGCAGCCTTTGAGTCTCTTCAGATTCTGGAGGCAACATATAACTCTACTAGAATTATTGTTCTGGTATATATCGTGAGTAACATAAATGGCTGCCCCATTGAGTGGGTCTTGAAGAAGAAAGAACACTCTATAACTCAGTATTCCAAACTTTGTCACTCTGACCATAAGAAGCAGTAATCCTATTGTAATGAGAATGTCAGTGATGGAAACTGGTGTCTCATGGAGTTTACAGCAAACTCCAGTCGGACAATCACAACATAGGGGCCTGGAGTTCAGGAACAAGTCCTCATCATCTAAGCAGATGATTTTATACTCCTTAAGAAAAGCCCTTAGTATGTTACTGAGCTCTATTAAAATTCAACACTTGACCATATGGTATCAAGGAACCATGAGTTTAGCTTTCCATTATTAATGGCACCCTATTGGACACACCAAGGCATAGATTCTTTTGGGCCTAGCAGCATTCTACTGTAAGTTAGAAATAGTGTATCTAGGATGGAGTTCAAGCTAGACCAAAGGCACATAAAAGCCATAGTAGCAAGTATCCCAGATGTTATAGAAGTCACCACAATTGAACCAGTGTCTCTCTTTCAGCTCATACCTACAGATATGTGATACATCCCATAAAGCCTATTGGAGGACCCAACCCAACCTTGATTTACAGATAGGTTGGTTCATTATGTACATGCAAGTCAAAAATGAATAATCCACAAGAAATATGAAGATTTTGGGTAGGAAGCATGAAGATAGACATATGGGAGTGAGCACAAAGTGTGAAGGTCTTTGAGTCATATGTTAACATCTACCAGAAAAAAACCACCATGAAAAAGCTACTAAATAATTGAGTACACAACAGACAAACTAAAAACTGAAAAAAAACAGAACCCCAAACAAAAGAAAACAGAACTTAACAGTTGATGTCAGCCAACATTGTTCAGTGGGCAATCCAATGATGACATTAGAGACACACACATTAAATGTTCATGGTTGAAGAGATAAAAGTAAATATTTGGCTCAACAGCATGGAAGACTACTTATGAAGAGTTATCTAGACAGTGCCTGCTCCTGAGTGTCCAACATGTCTGTAAGAGGTAACAATAGTGAGATACATGTATGACATTATTTCTTGTGGAAAGTAAGTGGCACTTGGTGGCAAGATGACTGACTTCATTAGTCTCCCTATGTCCTAAAAGAACTAATTATTTTTTCTCACAAGAGTGAACATTCTTTCAAGGTGTGGAATTATGCCCAGAGAGCTTCAACCAGCCACACTATCTATGAATTTATGAAGTGCACGATTCACACTCATGGATTCTAATGCAACATAGTATCCAAACAGGGATCCATTTGACTCTGAAGATGTTGAGAGAGTAGGCCCATAACCACAGGATTCATCAGTCATATCATATACTACACCAAACATAGAGTCCTAGGATGGCCTTCTTCTTGAGTATACAAACTAAAGCAGAGATCCAGATGATACTGTATCCCCAGAAGAAAGGAATATATAGATCTAAGGTTCAAAAGCTTAAAGCAGGAATGCCTCTATGGATAATCTTCTTCAAGGATCCACTTAGGGACTTTGTGCTTTCCATTCCTGCAAATATAGGCCCTATAGAATTAGATATTCCAGATTCTCCAAAAGAAATGGTTTTGACAATGTAAGTGACAATGATTCCACTTAATTCCAAGTTATGATTGCTACCTGAGCACTTTGGACCCTGTGAAAATATAGGTAAGAAATATTTCATTTCAAACTGGTAGAGAAGTCTTCAAAACATCATATTAATTTAATCTAGAGTTTAGATATTATTATTTCTGATATAGTCAAACATGAATGACTACTGGCTGAAATCCAGTAAAAACAGAGGAGAGAGATGACCTTTCTTTCCCTTCAGAAGCTAAGGCTGTTTTCCTCTGCAGAATGTGAATATGTGTTAAGGGAGTTGGGGGAGGAATTTCATGAGTTTAAACCACACTATCTGCTGTGAAACAATCTTGAATGTCTAGTTTATTGAGAATTGAAAGATTTAAAGTTTTATGCAGACATCAATTAATTTAGGTTTTCCATATTAATATAGACATAAAGAAAACTGTTCTAATAAAATACTAAGAAATATGCAGAAGTCAATATTTTGCTCTAAATATTTGTGTTGCTGTTGTTACAATATAACACATTTAAATTTTTGTTTGTTTCAACTATATGGTGCTAATAATAAAGCATAGCAAAAAATGCAGAGTCATTCAACAAGAGATATGGTTATTTTTCCACTAATTTCTCAATTCTGACAGGCTCAGCCTTCATTATTTTTGTATTTATACAGAAAAAAAAGAAAGTTCCTTTAGCCCTCATTGACTACAATGATATTCAGTCTTGGACAGCTACATAATATATCCAACTTCAGATGACTTCTGTTGTTATTTGGAGGACTCAGTTTAGTGACAGGATAATTGTATTAACTATTCACCAAGTTTTCCACTATTTGATTCCATCAAGCAAGACAACAGCAATACAACAATGTTTGGATTTCTCAGAAAGGTCCTGCTCAGCTCCTCATGGTAAAAATCCATTATCAATTAGGAAAACAGTAAAACTACTTATTTTAACATTAATTATCCAAAAACAAGGCAAACATTAGTTGGAAGACAAGAAATAATGCAGACATTGCAGAATTATTTCACTAATTGTTTTGGCTTCCAATAATGTGGTACAGTTGCTTCAATTCCTACCTAAACAGAATGACCTATGGGCTTTGTTATCTTGAAAGAAACATAATTATCTGCTGTATTTGCAGCTTCATGGATTATTAAGATAAATTGGAACTTGTGCGGACTTAGGAAACAGTACTTCATGATTTAACACATTTGCAAGATTTAGAAAAAACGCAAAGGCAATTCTGTAACCTTAGAAGTCTGAGAAGAGAAACATTTTTAGACCAAGGTTAATCAAAGAAGAACCAATTAAATTTAACCAGAGTGCTCAAAGCCACTTGTAAATTATTCTCTCTTCAGACTCGTAGTGAAGTGTAGAAAAGGAAATAAAACAGCATCCATATTCCCACAATACAAAGTCAATTTTATGTATATTTTCTGCATATTATTATAAGCAAATGATCAGTTCATTCTTGTGGTTCACCTGTAATCATATGTAAGATTCTTTCTTTTTTTTTTTTTAAGATTTTATTTATTTATTCATGAGAGACACACAAGAGAGGCAGAGACACAGGCAATGGGAGAAGCAGACTGCCCACAGAGAGCCTGATGCAGGACTTGATCCCAGGACCCCAGGACCATGCCTGGAGCCAAAGGCAGACACTCAACCACTGAGCCATCCAGGCATCCCATATGTCCCATATGTAAGTTTCTTATCCAGCTTTTTAAAGTAAATCCAATATGATTAAAAATGATCATTTTTTAAAATTTTTATTTATGATAGTCACAGAGAGAGAGAGAGAGAGAGAGAGAGAGGCAGAGACACAGGCAGAGGGAGAAGCAGGCTCCATGCACCGGGAGCCCGACCTGGGATACGATCCCGGGTCTCCAGGATCGCGCCCTGGGCGAAAGGCAGGCGCCAAACCGCTGCGCCACCCAGGGATCCCAAAAATGATCATTTATTATACAGCTTTTAAATGTCACTTTTATTCTCTATTTCATGTTGTTATAAATCATCCTTAATTTAACATTTTTGTGATAAACTTTTTCTATATTGTAGATAATTTCCATATTTTGGAGAGACTACTCAAATTAGAGTAATTATCAATGGGTAAAAACCAACATAGGTTATTGAGATATAGCAGATGGCTAGTATCTTAAAGTAACCAATTTTACAACATCTAGATGAGTAATGAATTCAAATGGTTTGGCTCAATACATGTGAACTGGGGTCACACTACAGCCCACTACCTGGAAAGACACACAGCCTAATAATGAAGGCATATTGTCCCAGGTAAAATATGAGATTTTCAGATTCTATTGCTCAGATAGCTGATGAACTCTTGGTTACTTTTTGTTAGGAAATAGGAGGCTAGTAATCCATGGTATACTGTGAAATGAAAAATCCCAAATTACTATGGGTCGTAGGGACACAATACAGATAGAAAAGCTTTGAGAGATCAAGTGGTTGTGGCACTCAGTCACTATGGTGACCAAGAAATGGTAACAATTGATGACTACAAAAACTTTTGGGATTGATTTGCTGCTTGCCTCTGACTGCCCTTAAGACCATATCTAAGGAGGGGCATAAGGAAACTTAGTCTTGAATTTCCAAATCAAGACTTGAGTAAAGAATCAGAAAATTTTTGTGGACCCTTAACAAACAAACAAACAAACAAATCCAAAACTAAAAACCACTTGAAGTGAGAGGGCAGACAAGACTGTGCATCAACCCAGAGCCTGGTGTTAGAATGCAGAGATGCTAATCATTCAAGTGCGCAATCTTACATGCTGAGGTAAGTAGGCTCTTTATTTATAAATGGGCCTTTGAGACTTGGGATAGAGACATTTGGACAGACTCAGATGAAGCTGAGATCTTGACATCCCAATTCCCTTTGAAATTTGGTGAATATTGGAAGACAATATTGCCCCTACCCTTCTAAAAAGACCAGACTGTTCTTGCATGAAAATAAACAAACAACGTTTAGTAACCTTCCCTGAGATGGTGTAAAGGTGTCCCCTGACAACAACTGTGAAAATCATGCACCAGATAAGGGAATAAGCCCCTTTCTGGGGGCTACTGGCAAACCAGAGTGAGGCAAAGGGAGTGTGAATCTGGCACTCACCAGCACCACTCTTCCCAGAAAGAAACCCAACAGACCTCAGCCTCTCCAGCACAGTCTTTAGCTAATGAATCTCCTTCACATACATCCTGGGCACTTTACAAACTGCTGCTTCTGGGCTGCGCCCTGTGGTGAGTGAGTTTGTAAGGAAGCCTTTTCAGAGGTGTTTTTTAGCTACTGCACCCTTTGGGTCATATGGACAAGAGCCCTGGTGTTTTTCAGAGTTAGATGTTTTGGGGGCTCCTCTCACCCATGAAGGTCTTACAAGTTGGGATGCCTGATGTGAAGTGCAAATGCTTTATTCCTCAGAAAGAAGTTTCAGATTTGTGAGATTCTTCCCAATTGCAGGCCGCTGTGCCAGGGATTCTTTGAGCAACCTTTTCTCAGCCTCTCTTTTTCTCTTTTTTTTTTTTTTTAAGATTTTATTTATTAATTCATGAGAGACACAGAGAGAGAGAGAGGCAGAGACACAGGCAGAGGGAGAAGCAGGCTCCCTGCAGGCAGCCCGATGCGGAACCCGATCCCAGGACTCCAGGATCAGGCCCTGGGCTGAAGGCAGGCACTAAACCCCTGAGCCACCCAGGGATCCCCTTCTCAGCCTCTCCTAACCATCTCCATGTGGTCCATTTTTCCTTTGCTGATACAGAGAATCTGTTCAGCTAGTGTTAAGGTGTTTTTTAGAGGGAGTTGCTCCATATATAACTGTAGATTCAGGATGTCCTTGGGAGAAGGTGAAATAGGATCTTTCTACATTGCCATCTTGGACTGCCTCCACTGTGGGTGTGTTTTGGATATTTTTTTCTTATTCTTTGTGAGTCCAATAATGTACTAAAAAGTGATTTTACCCAAAATCTAGTTTTTGAAAATGAGAAGACCATTCAGAATGCATATCTGCCTATCATATAAGAATGAATTATTTAATTCAGAGATATTTTCATGATTAAAAAATACACAATTTGAAGAAAATGGTAATGGATAAAGTGATAAGTTTTGGAATATATAGAATATTGAAGATAGCATTATTTAGCATGAACATGTGACCCTGGGTGGCTCAGTGGCTGAGCATCTGCCTTCGACTCAGAGCATAGTCCTGGAGTGCCAGGATCAAGTCTCATATCAGGCTCTCTGCAGGGACCCGGCTTCTCCCTCTTCCTATGTCTCTGCCTCTCTCTGTGTGTCCTTCATGAATAAATAAATAAAATCTTAAAAAAAAAGAAAACATGGAAAATTTTAAAAATAACTAAGAGGAAATCATTTATTTAATTACTTGATCATGCCTACAATACACATGCTTATATTCCATAATTTGATTCTAAAAGAAGAATCAGGCAGATAAATTTAATAAAATTTTATGATAAATTCTCTTAGAAATATCTTGGTCATTTAAGTTAGTTAAAAAGTAGTATATATGATATATCAATTACTAAAATTAATTATTGCTTCAATTTCTTATTGCAGGCTCTTGCCTGCTTCATTAGTCCTTAGTCTGGATAACCATCAATGTCTTATTTCTTCATCCTACTGGCAGGCTTGAGTGATTTTTGGTGTAAGGTAAATACCCCTGTTGTCTGTCTCCAATAAAATTTCACAATTTTTCCAGTAAATTGCAAGCTTGCCCTTGTTCAATTATCATTTCATTCTTCATAAATTTCATTACACATTTTCATGAAAATTAATAAAATCAAGTCCACAATCTTAACCCCATAGATTACCTCAGCTGCAGTAGATTTCATTTCTAATTTATTGAGAAATTAGAGAAAAATGATAACTTTCCTGAAAACATTCTTTTCTTTGACAAAATTTCTCTTCTCCCTTACCGTTATTTTATATCTGTCTGCCAGTATCAAGTGTCCTTACTTAATAAGACTGACCTTTCTAGCTCTGTTCACACTTGAGTCTTCTCCCAACTTGACGTGAGTTTTTCTTTATAAATTGTCCTTCATTTTACATTTCTCCTTCTCTATTGATTGCTTTTCCTGGGTATACGCATGTACTCATCAATTCTAACAATAGTGTGCCAGAAATACTTTCCCTATTATAAACTCATATTTAATATATTGAGATAAAGAATAAAGGAAGGAATAGTAGGAAGTTTAACTTCCAAACCATTCTTATTAAAAGAAAAAAAGAGAAAATAATTATATTCAGAGGTAGAAACATTATCTGTTAATAAACTAAATAGAAGCCATCTGATTGACATATTTATTAATAGACATAAATCAAAAGAAAATCCAATTTTTAAAATTTAAATATATATATATGTATGTATAGTAACACTTTGTAGTACCATAATTAAAAATTTTTAAAAATAGATATATATAGTACAATCAAATACACACACAGTAGAACCAAACAAATGTTTAATATATTTCTCACTCAGCATTCGACAATGTATTTTTGAACAATTCACCTTGCTATATAATCTTTTTACTAGAGCTGTATCAAAATATACTATTAAGTACATTATGAAAGATTAGAATGTAATTTCTTTTTGGCACTCTATTTATGTTTACTACTGACTTCAAAGGACATTTAAGATGTAGAAGAGTTATTTTCCCAGGGGTACAAATGAAACATAATCTTGTCAGCAATTCTCATAGACAAGTGAGGCAGAGGCAGTTTTAGCAAGACCTAGTCTCCTTTTAACCAGAAATGATTTGTGCACTTTCTTGAGGCAATGTCTATTTGCAGCAATGTTAACATTGACATCAACAGCTAGAAAATGACAGGAGAAGACAAATAGTCCTCAGGTATAAAAATCAGCAAATAAGAGTCTTGGCCTTTGGGAAAATGTCAGGATGACCATGAGTGACTACAGATCACAAAAGGGCCACTAACTAAAATCTTTGCGTAAATAAAGGTCATATCCCTACAAATCCCTGCAGCATTTAAAGAGCAACATTATTAAAACGTTATTAAAAAAATAAGGCAAGAGGAATATTTTCCTCTTCTCTTTTCCTTTGTTGATATTCTCAAGGGCATAGTGAACAGTCTCATAGACTATATGTGTGTGTGTGTGTGTGTGTGTGTGTGTGTGTGTGTGTGTTAAGGACTTATCTTGTGTGCCTCTCCCACTGAAACCTCATGATGCAAATGATACTTCTTTAAGGAAAAAAAAAAAAAGAGGTTGTTGCAATGTACTCTATTTTCACATTTTCTTAGTAGTAAAACTGGAAAAGACTGGGAGGTAGGGCCAGCATCATTACTAGCATGTTAATATATGATATAAACAGACTGGAGGGATATAGTCAAAAAGAATAAAAAAAGAACACATTTGAATAGTCATAGCTCTGGTTAGCTGATCTAAAAATGTCGGTGATCACTGCAAATAGTACAGCCATCTGTTTTCTATAAGATGGGTAAGTTTTCTCTATTAAACTGCTGTTTCTGGTGTTTAAGGCATGTCTTTATGCACTAAGTAAATAATTAAGTTAACAAATAAATAGAGTGAATGAATGAATAAAAGAAAGAAAAGATTAAAAACTCATCAACATTTATATGCTGACAATCAACAAAATAAAATATGGAAGAATATGGGAAATATTTTTAGATATTGAAGAATTAAAAATAAGTGAATTTCTCTACTTCTGATAAATATCCATTTGGTAATCCTAGAACAGACTTTAAAACTCATCACTTCCTTCATTTGCCTATCATAGCTAGTGAATTATCCTTTGTACACATTAGCTCCAAGAATCACAGCTAATGTTCTAAACAGCCAAGAAGGTTTCAAAAGGTCACAGTTTCTTCTGAGTCACTTCTTATTAACATTTCTTGTAATGCAATTAAATTGTAAGTGGCTAATAATTATAATAAAGGACAAAAGACTCAATAATAGAGCAACATTACTGACACCATTTGGATTCTAAAGGAAATGCCCCAGTGAACCAATATTAATTTATGAGATTCTTTTGCATTCCACATCCTTACATGAGGTCACAGTAGGGCAAATAAACAGCTTATACTTACTGCTGATAAATTGGGTTTAGACTCACTTTCTGGAAACAATAGAAATCCTTGTCATATTTTAATATTGTTTATATTTGATCTAGCTTGTATATTCTGAGTTATTCAAAGTCTTTTAGCAGTATAGGGAAAAATATATTAGGAAAGAGTAAGCAAAAGTATAAAGATTTTTAGAGATCTGTTTCATTTGATTCAGTAATACATTATAAGAAATGAAAGAGTCTGTTTTAAATCCAAGACATTAATCATTCAACAAACATTTATTGAATCTATAGTGTGAACAAAGTTCTAATGACAAAAAGATTGGCAGTTTTCTCACTCATGTCTGCTGGGGGAGTAATTATGTAAATAATGTGATATATAGAAAAATCATACAGAAGAATAATACTCAGTGGAACTTTAGAGAGATTAATCAATTGCTGATTAAATTGATAAATATTTTTCAGAATGGTTGAGATTTAATCTGTATCTGGAAGAATGAATAAAAATTTGTCAGACAGAAAGAAAAAATAATATTTCTGATAGATGAAGTAGCAGTAAACAAAATTTCAAATATCTGAAGTTTTGTGAAAACTCAGGGAACCAGGAATTGTTCTATAAGAGGATAACATTAGAGTTAAAGACAGTGAAGCAAATGTGGCCAGAAAATTATATGTCTTTAAAAGTACAAATTGTGAAGCACTTTATCTGATACCATGGTTTGGACACATTGACTTTTAGATAGTTCAGAATATCTAGAGAAAATGAATCTCTGATATCAGCTCACACATGGCATTCCTTCTCCCCCCTCCCCCTCCCCCTCCTTCTTCTTCTAGATTTACTTATTTAAGAAGGAGAGTGTGAATGGTGGAGAGGGGCAGAGGGAGAGAGAGAGAGAATCTTCAAGTAGACCCCTCACTGAGTGACCCTGAGATCATGACCTGAGCCAAAATCAAGTGTCACATGCTCAACTAACTGAGAAACCCATGTGCATTGGCATTTCTTATGATTTTTAGTATAAATAGTATTTGCTGTCACTCCAAAATATTTATGAGGTGTCAATATGTAGAAGTCAGAGAACTAGGTAGTATAAAATAGATATAAATGAAGTAGAACTTTTTTAATATTTTAGAGTAATTTATAAAATGTACATTGGGAGAAATCCCATTTTTCAGTCTGTCAGGTAGAGACTTTGGAAATTATTATCATCCTGACGAGAAAAAAACAAAACCAAAATTGAAGAAACTGAAAATCAATGACTTTTCTTGGCCTTATAAGAAAATTGAGTTCAAAAAGCAAATCACCACCTTGAAATTTGGAAGGAGAAAAGGAGACTGGCTCAGGAGGGTTTTACTGTGGTTAGGGGGCGGTGAGAGTGAGGTTTCCCTAGGAACATTCAGAGGTGTGAGCGGCTTGAGACTTCTACCAGTGTAAAAGGAGGGGGAGTCAGCCTTTCTTATGAGCTTGCTAAGGTATAGAGTGAGGAGAAAAGACAGAGAGAGATAGAATCCTCATCTTTTATGCATCCATAAAAGATGTCAGAGTCAAACATCAAAAAAGTTGTGTGAGAATCCTTCTTATAGAGATGAACATAAACTCTCACATTAAAGGCCTTTTTACCTTGGTTTCTATTACTAGATACATCATTTTGATTTTCAACAAAAAAATTAGAAGGCATGAGAAAAGCCAAGAAAAAAATCTGTACAGACAAATGACAAAGCAACAATCATAGTAAGATTTTGATATGGCATAGATTCTGCAAAATCAGGGATTTATAATAACTATGATTAGTGTTAAGGGCTCTAATATAAAAATGGCCAACATACACAAAGAGATGTGGGATAGAAGCAGAGAGTTGCTTTAGGGTAAGCAGAAAGTAAACCAAATTTGTCAATGCAAAGATTTATCTGTAAAAAAAAGTGTATTTCCTCTTATGGGCAACCTTAATTGGCAATATGAATCTTGGTTTTCTATTATAAATATAATTATACTACTAATAAATTTTTTTCAAAATATTGGACATGCATTTTCAATAATCAGGGGCTTAGACATTAGCTAATATATGTAAACACATTTATACAAAATCAGAATAGAGAGCAATTTTACATATAAATTAATAATTATATATGAAGAAAACTGGTGTCAATAACTAAAAGCTAAAAATAAATACATTGAAATGATAATCATGGTAATAACTATATTCAAAATTCTTGGTAATTATATCACCTAAAGAAATGATTTGACTGTTTAAAAATCTGCTCCATAATCTGCCATAATATGGCAGTAAATATTCATTTGGGATGTGAATACTAGTAAGCCATATCTCATCACTATATAATGCTGTGGAGAAGATACATCACAAATCTAACTGGGTCTGTCACTAACATACATCTGTTCTACTCATTTCCAGGGAATTTACTTGGGTCTGCCTATACCTAATAGATAGTCTGTTTACTTTCAAAGTAAACATTTAAAGGAAAAGGAAATGCCAGCGAATGTTGAAAAATATGTCATATACTCAACTCTTGCATGTGAATTAGAATATATATGCTTGACAAAATTTTCAGTCAGGACAGGACAAAAACTTCAAGTCAGATGATGAACTGACTATATTATTTCTCATCTATTTAATAACTAAACCAGGATGTAAGGCCACATGAAGACATACTTTCACTGACAGTGAACAGATTAAGGTCAAATAGATTTTTACTGGACTAATATAATTCTTTCTATAATATTTCACTAACAGTCTAAGAAACATAGCATAAACAACTGATGATAGAGAAGATAAATAGAATAAGACTTATAAAATCACATTATTTTACATTGAAAATATACTTTGATAATACTGAATATTTTCATAGCTTCATGTTTCCTGAAACAATTTTATCTGATACAACTAAGGGAGAAAATTTAGTATGAAATAAAATATTTTAGATGCATTCTAAGTGTTAAGAAATCAGTGAACTTATCTAAAAGATAAAGTTTTAAATTCATTAACATTAATGAATGTAGAAATAGCGAGACAGATAGAAACCCACCTACCTACCTATAAACATACAAAATACATACATATATATATATATATATATATATATATATATATATATATAACGTGTTCTAGGTAAGATAAAATAATTATTAGTTTGTTGATAGCATGAAAAATTCTAAATATGATATCCTAAAATTTCATAATGGGAATTCACTCAATAGTAGTAGAAATAAGAGCACAACTGAAAATTAACTCTCCGTTCATCATTAATTAGTGAGGTATCTGAATGAGGCAGAAATTAGTGGAGGGTCAACATTTGTCAGAGAACAGCACTGAGTGAGATTTCCATATGAGGGAAAGCCCTAGTCAGTGTTTCAAGTGTTAGCAGGAACTCAGGAAGAGGTTCAAAGTTTTACTGGCTTGAAGAATCCAAAGAAAGAATTCAGGAAGACCACAGCACTTGGGAAATGAGAAGTCCCAGAAAGGAGAGAACCATAGATTAGTTGCCTTAAATTCTGAATATACACTCTACCTAAATTTTGATGAAGTCCTTGAATTCTACATGTAAAGGGAAGCACAAACTCCTCTGGAAGTTTAAGAATAAGCTGAAATTTAAGTGCTGCCCAAGAAAAGGAGTTTGCATTTTAAATCTGATCAATTTTTTTATAAAAAAAGAAAGATACATAAATTTTTGAGTGATATAATAGAATCCTAAGTCTTCATAACAAACTTAATATCCATAATGCTCATGATATGATCCAATAATATGCAACAGTATACACCACACAAAGAACCATTAAAGTTTGACCCATTTTCAAGGAAAGAAAAGGAAGGAGTTGAAGAATTACAAAATTTATCAATATAAATTATGCAATCAGAAGAAGAGAGTAGATATATTGAAAAAAAAAAAAAAGAACAGAGCCTCAGGGAGCTCTGGAAAAGTATCAGAAGATCTAACATGTATAGATTTAGCTTTCCAGAAGAAGAAAAAGAAAAAAAATACTTCCCATGTCTGTTGAAAATAATATATTTACAGATTCAAGAAGCTGAACACATTCTAAGCAGAATCAAACTGAAAGAAATCTTGCCGAGGCACATCATTATCAACCTGCTGAAAAGTAAAAACAAGTAGAAAATCTCAAAAGCAACCAGGGAGGTGGGAAGGATGGGTGACATAAGATATTGTTACTCCGTTTCTATTAAGAGATTGCTGACTTACTATTCCAAAAATGTAGAGGTGAGAAGACATTCAAGCAGTAATTTTATAGTATTTAAAGAGAAAGATGAACCCCATAATTCTATAACCATGGTAAATATCTTGTAAGAATGGCGTAATAAAGATACATTCGGAAAAAGAAAACAAAGAATGTGTTACCAGCAGGCCTGCACAAAGCAATGCTAAAGACTGAACAGAAATGATGTAAGTATAATAATCAAATATAAAAAATGGATGAATCACATTCTTAATCTATATTTTCTCCTAATTTATTTTAAATACATATGATTACGTTTGAATATAGCTTTGAATTGTGGGATTTATAATGTGTTGATATGATACAGGTTAGCGCAAATGCAATTAAAGGATTTCAAATTTTCTTCATTTTGTGTGCTGTAGTACATTACAAATTCTAAATAAAGGGAAAAATTCATAGTGATAGGTACTATAATCTCTGAGAAATCTCTATAACTAATGCAAAGAACTATAGCTATAAAGCCAGCAGATCTCAGAGAAATGAAATATTATGTTCTCACAAAGACCTATACATGAACACTCATATAAGCTTTATTTATGATAGCCTCAAACTGGAAACAACCCAAATGTTTTTGATGGTTCAATAGTTCGACAAACTGTAGTATTTATACCATGGAATATTATTCACCAATAAAAAGAAACAAATACATAAAATTGAGATGAATCTCTAAATAATTATGTCAAATTAAAAAATCCATTCCTCAAAAGATCACATACTGTAAGATTCATTTACATAAAATTCTTGAAATGACAAATTTATATAGATAGAGAAGAAAAGGACAAATCAGTGGGCACCTGTGTGGCTGGCTCAGTGGTTGAGCATCTGCCTTTGGAACAGATCATGATTCCAGGTTCCTGGGATCAAGTCCCACATGAGGTTCCCTGCATGGAGCCCGCTTCTCCCTCTGCGTATGTTTCTGCCTCTCTGTGTGTGTCTCTCATGAATAAATCAAATCTTAAAATTAAAAAAAAAGGACAAGGGATCCCTGGGTGGCGCAGCGGTTTGGCGCCTGCCTTTGGCCCAGGGCGCGATCCTGGAGACCCGGGATCGAATCCCATGTCGGGCTCCCGGTGCATGGAGCCTGCTTCTCCCTCTGCCTATGTCTCTGCCTCTCTCTCTCTCTCTCTCTCTGTGACTATCATAAATAAATAAAAAAAAAATTAAAAAAAAAAAAGGACAAATCAGAGATTAGTTGACAGGACTTAGACACAGGAGGGGAGGGAAGAGGAAAAATGTGTGATTTTAACAACTAGAAGTAGCTTTGATAATGGAATTGTTTCTCTACTTTGCCTGTATCAATATCAATGTCAATGTCTTAATTTTAATATGCTATAGGTGGTAAGATACAGGAGTTTTGGGAACCTGAATAAAGTGTATAAGATATCTCTGTACTGTTTCTTTAACTGCATATGAATTAATGTTTATTCTAAAATAAATAATTTGATTAAGCATAGGCTTAAAATGGCAAAACAAACAAAACAAAAAGCCAGAAGAAATGGAAATGGAATTATAAAAACAAAGCCAACTACCAGACTGGGCAAAAATGGAGAAAAAGAGAAATAAGAAGCAGATTATATAAGTAGGAAACTAAAGGAAAAATGGCAGACCCAAATCCAACCATATAAATAATTACACTGAATGTCAGTGAACTATAAAAGGTGTAATAATCACTGACAGGTAAAATTATCTGCATTTGCAGGCATGATGTTTTTTTTTTTTAATTTGGAAAACCTTAAGTAATCTATAAAATAAATACTAGAATATATGCAGAGGAATAGAAGAGTAGGATGATAAGGGGAGATGAATTTATGACTATACAAAGGCTACATCAAACTATAGTTTATACTGTTGTTTAAATTGTATAAATTCCAATTTCATGAGCAATGTGCAAAACCCAAAATATCCTATATACATGTTGTAAAAACTTCATGTTTTCAAACTTTTCATTTATAGCAATCAAATGCTTTAAAATATTGTATTATAATTTTGATTTGCTTTTGCTTGAATCCTAGTAAGACTCAACTCCTTGATGATCTTTGCTTACTCTTGAAAAATTTGATTCTTGTTTATTACCAAGAACAAAATAAACTTTTATAGAAATTCTCTGTGTACTTGAAAAAAATATGTAAAATTCTATTTAGGTGTACATTCTAATTGCTGATTATTAAATTTAATGCACTTTGCATGTCTTTTTAGCTCTGCTTTCTTTCTTTGCTTCAGATATTACAAAGAAAAATGTTGAGGGGTTCCTGGGTGGCTCAGTCAGTTAAGCATCTGTCTAGAGCTCAGGTCATAATCCCAGATGGAGCCCCACCTCTGGCCCCCTGCTCAGTGGTGAGTCTGCTTCTCCTTCTACTCCCTCCCCACTCATGTGTGCTCTCTCAAATAAATAAATAAATAAATAAATAAATAAATAAATAAATAAAATCTTAAAAAAGAGAAATTTTGAATTTCCCAATATGAAATTGGATTTGTCTAATTTTACCCTGTAGTTTTAAGAATTTTGATCTATATTTTTTTCTGATGTATAACGATTTAAAGTGGATATTTCTTTCTAGTGAATTGCCCTTTCTATCATTATATAGTGACCCTTTCTAATCAATACTTCTTTTTGTCTTAAACCAGACAAACACCAGATATTTTGGTTATCATGTATTTGACATATGCTATGGACTGAATTGTGTTTCCACTAAAATTCTTATGCTGAGCCTTAACCTCCTTGGTATTAAAGATGGGGGCTTTGGAAATTTTTTAAGCTATGAATGTGGAGCTGCCATGATTAGTGTCCTTACAAGAAAATATATGAAAGAGATCTCTCTCTCTCTTTCTGCCATGTGAGGAAAAACAAAGAAGGTAGCCATCTGCAGAAGGGGGTTCTCACCAGACACCAAATCTGCTGGCACCTAGATCTTGGGCTTCCCAGCCTTCAGAACTGTGAGAAATAAATGTCTGCTATTTAAGCCATCCACTCTATGGTATTTTGGTATGACAGTCCCGCTGATTAGAGCTCTCCAACACAGCCTCTTTTTCCATTTATTTGTTTACCCTACTTTTGTATCTTTTTTTATTTCTAGTAGCCAAGTCAGTATCTGAGCTATTTCTGTCCTGGCACATGGCATTCCTGCTTCAATTTACCATAAAATTTGTCCATTTCTAAACACACCAGGTACCTGAAAGATTATTTAGGCTCAGCTCTCATTTTTAGTCCATTTTCTCTTTTTGTGTTTGTGCAAGTTGGTGTCTCCTTAGATTTCTCTTACATCTCATGATACCAGAAATGCTTCTAAGACTTCATTATTTCTAGAATCTAGTTGTGGTAGAACAGGTATATTCCTCACTGCTCTGAGTTAGTCATGACTCCAGAAGCAGAAGCAATCAGTACAAGTAAAAAATAATGGCATCTCTAAAAACCTTTTATCCTAAAAGAAATATGAATTAGACAGCCATGGGATGACATAATTCTATAATTAACATAAATTATTTTAATTTTAAGTTTTTCGTGAGGAAGAGACATGAAGGAGAAGGCAATAAATTAGGAAAATAAGTGTTAGTACATTTCATAAAGAATAGCACACACATGGACAATTGGATAACAAAATAGAGCTAGTAAGGGAAAGAAGGAATTGATTCACTAGGTGCCAGCTTTCCAAATGGATGTGCACTTATAGTCACCATATGGGTCTTGACTATTTCAATTCCCAGACGTAATGTCTATGTCTGCTTTTCCTAGGCCTTATGTTCCCAAAGCATCAGCTTAAATCTGTGGCTATGTCTTAGAATCTAATTCACTCTGTTTCAGAGACTATGACTTTTCACTTTGTTTCTAGGTTCACTATGCATTAATATTTTTTAAAAAGTTACATTTTTCTAACATTTCTATGTTGGACTTTGAGCAGAATCAACTTTGTCTAAAATACATCATAAATTGTGGTTGTAATATACATACATGTAATTGTCATAGTTATAGTTATTTTAAAATCTGGCAAAATGCAAAAAATGATAATAATAATCCTAAATTTTCCTCTAATGTTATATATCCAATAACATGAATCACATTTTTTATGGCTGATTTTATATGTTTATATATCACTTGAAATACTCAATGGTGTTTTGGATCTGTGTTTGAAATTTTATTTTGGTATGACAGTCCAACTGACTAGAGCTCTCCAACAAGGTCTTTTTTCCAATCATTTGTTTTCTTTACTTTTGTATCTCTTTTATCTCTAGTAGCCAAGTCAGTTTCTAGGCTATTCCTGTCTTGACACATGGCATTCCTACTTCAATTTACCATAAAATTTGTCCATTTCAAACAGTCCTGCTACTCAAAAGATTCATCTGTTTCTAGAATAAAAATAAAAATACCATTTTATATTTCTTAAAACATTCATGAGTCTTAATGAAAAAGTTGTTCTTGGATTAAGAAGAAAAAGAACCAGTCAAGGGATCTATTGTAATCTATTCATCAAGTTTGAACTTATCAAAAGCCCATCTATAAAATGGAGTAGATAAGAAGAGATGTATATAGCTTGGCCAACCCAGTATGGATTTGTATACCCTCTTTTCTCATTATATTTGCACATCTGAGCACATATGGTCAAAAATATTGATAAAACTGATCATATATTGCCAGATATGACATAGAAGAGAAAACACTCATATAGAAATATTATACTAAATTTTTAAGTAATGACAGGGAAATTGATAAAGCATTGATGGATATATTAGTTTTCTGTTGCTGTTGTTATAACTTACAAACTTAGTGGCAGAAAACAACACAGATTTATTACCTTTTAGTTCTAGAGTTCAGAAGTCTGATACAAATCTCATTAGGCTAGAATCAAGGTGTTGGCAAGGCTGTTTCTTTCTGGAGGTTTTTAGGGATAACCCATTTGTTTGCCTGTCTAGAATCCATCTGCATTTCTTGACTTGTTGCCCCTTCTTTCATCTTCATTGCCAGCAGTGACAAGTTGAACTCTTCACACATTTCATCATTTTTGTTCTCTCTTTCCCATTTTTAAGGACTTTGAGATTTTTTTAGGCATGCTCATATAATTCAGAATAATTCCTCATCCTCATCTCAAACTCAGCCGATTAATACCCTTGATTATATCTAACACCTTTAATTACCTTTGCCCATATAACATAAATTCATAGGTTCCAGAAATTACAGTGTGAACATTACCTGGTTTATGCTCCAGAAGGAAAGAGCTTACTTACAGAGGGAAAGAAACATATGTATAAGATAAAACAAAATTTACATCCCACTTCCCAGGAACAAAGTACAGACAGGAAGAATGTTGCATGATATTTTTAACACTTACAAGGTAAAGAAAATAAGGGTTAGATTTTACATCCAGTTAAACTATCAATTAACATCAGGGCACAATACATATAATTGTAGGCGTAGAGGTTTCAGAATGACTTCTCTAAAAATTATCTTAGAACTACTTAAAGAATAAGAAAAATAATTGCAAAAATAAATTTTTAAAAAATAGAAAATAGGGGCACCTGGGTGGCACAGTTGGTTAGGCCTCTGACTCTGGATTTCAGCTGGGGTTGTGAGTTTAGGGTCATGAGATCGAGCCCCGCATTGGGCTCTGTGGCCAGTCTGGAGTCCTCCTGAGGTTCCCTCTCCCTCACTTGTTTGTGTTCTCTCTCTAAAATGGATAAATAAATCTTTAAAAAACAAGTAAATAAAAAAATAGAAAATAATGGTGAGTAAATACATTTTTTAAAAAGACTTTATTTATTTGTGGCAGAGAGAGAGAGAGAGAGAGAGAGAAGCAGGCTCCATGCTGGGAACCCAACGTGGGACTCGATCTGGGGTCTCCAGGATCACACCCCAAGCTGAAGGTGGCGCTAAACCGCTGAGCCACAGGGGCTGCCCGAGTAAATACATTTGTAAAGGTAGTGTCCTATGGGGTAACAAACAATTTAAAAGCAATATATCTCTACCTACCTTGAGGTGTTTATATTTAAGTTTTAATTTTAATTTGTATAATTTAATTTTTAACAGATTTTATTTGAGAGATAGAGCACAAGCTGCAGAGAAGTAGAGGGAGAGGGAGAAGCAGACACCCTGCTGAGCAGGGGACACCCCCCCCACCGCAATGTGGGGCTTGATCCCAGGACCCTGGGATCATGACCTGAGCCGAAGGCAGATGCTTAACCTACTGAGCCATAATTTAAAATTGAAATGCAGGCATTGGCAAACTACAGCTCACAGCCCACAGAGGGCCAAGCTTGGCCACATTCATTTCTTTATGAGTATTTATTGTTGCTTTCATGCTATAATGGAAGAATTGAGTAGTTGTGACAGAGACTCTATAGCCCACGGAACTGGAAATATTTACTGAATCTTGCTCTTTACAAGAAAAAGTTTGCTGACTACTGATGTAAATTAAAAGGGAAATAGAAATATACTTAAAATTGAAAAACAAATCAAAGTGATGGAAAAATGGTGGGGCACACTAAAGCAAAACAAAGAAAAGTACATAACTTGAATTTATTCATTTATTATTAGAAATCAGGTAAATTTGGAAAATTTAGTTCAGCATTCAATACAGAAGATAGTGGATAAATAAAATGCTGGATGCTTACCAAGGAATTCCATATGAACTTGGAAGCATTGAACCAGATATGCATTCATCAACCTAGATAGATTTTAAAAAGATTTAATTGTTTTTAAGATTTTGTTTATTTGAGGGAGAGAGAGAGAGAACAAGTGATGGGGAGAGGGGAAAAAAAAGAGAGAGAGAAGCAGACTCCCCGCTGAGCTGGCAGCCTGATGTGGGTCTCAGTCCCAGGACATGGAGATCATGACTCAAGCCAAAGGCAGATGCTTAACCCATTGAGCCACTCAGGTACTCCATAAATGGTATTTTTAGAACTGTTCTTACAGAGTAGTAAAAAAGGAATGCCAGGCCCCTTTTCCAAATGTGTTTAATGACAAATGTATCAATATGTCTCAGAATCCAAGATAAATCCTTCAGGGTCATGCAGCATTACATTTTCTTAATTTTGCCACCAATTATTTATATAAACTCTTGATAAATCTGTGTATTTATAAATCCAAAAATTCTCTTCATTGTTTTTTATTGACTACTTGGACAAACTCAAGATGCCATTATTAATGTGATGAAACCTCTGGCAGAATGTTTGTGTCACTTGCTGCCATCTCTAGTGCCATATCCCAAAGTGAAATTGATGAAGAGCCTCATGAACCTGTCAGCTGAGATACAGTTGCAATTTAATTCCTTCAATCCTTTATCAGTAATATCCCACTTACAACAAGAGACTTGAGACTTAAACAAGTTGACCTTTCAAAATACTGCATGTTTGACTTCAATATTTTTTCACACTAAATTGAATTTCATTACAATGACAAAAATCATAAAGGTACTGACAATGCACATTAAAACACATAATGGAGCAGGCCTATTGTAACAATAGCGGAAACATGTTTACCAGTAATATTTTCTTTCCATCCAGTCGTGCTCTGGAGTCAAAGGTGATAGCAATATATATTATTCCAAACAGTGAACTGAGAATGTAACGAGAAATCTTCCACCCATTTCAAAAATTATATAAATATAACCTAACCTGAAGTCAGCAATTCTAGGTTTGTTTTCAAAAGCTAGGTACTTTGCTGGCTCAAAAAAAAATTTTTTTTTAATTTAATAGCTACATGAGGCTGTTATGTGAACTGGTTGACAAACTATCTAACTTTGAGAATCATTTGATTATGAAAGAGCTGTGGCAAAACCATAAAGAACTGAATAGTCAATGGAACTTTAGAGCTCTGTTTATCAAATTGAGGGCTGTGACCCATTAGAGGACATAAAAACAATTTAATAAATGTTATTATTTTAAAAACAAGATATGATAGAAATACTAAATATATAAAATATATTTTGACATATAAAAGTGAATTTTATTACTTTATGTGATCAAGAGGGCAAGATTATTGCTAGAAACAATGAAACTAGACCTGACGCTCTGAACCTCTACTTTCTTCTTTAGGATGATCTTGATCACTTTCTCCTGTGTATTTGGCTCTGTCCAACAGCTTCTGCCTTTGAGCAACAAGGAATTTTGAGCAGGAGTGGTGAGAAAAGGCTAATCTACCCTGTGCTCTCATACTGTATCTGAATGGAAGACAGTTTGCAATGGGAGAGATTACTAACTCTCATGCAAGGAACACACAGTTGGACATCTTTAATAGTATTCAGGGTAATCCATCTTTCCCAATTTCTGTGGCTCTTTCTGTATATTTCTCTTTTTAGGCAGTTCAAAAACTTTTGCATGGAGCAATGAATGCACCTTTTAGATTTAGTTAATTATACAACTGGCAGTCCTCAGTCATTTTGGATCAGTGGAAGTAGGATGAATGCTTCTCCTTTAATCAAAGTGTTCTTCATTGGAATATGCTGGATACTATTTTAAGAAGAATAACCGAGACACTTTAAAGATCTGATTTTATTTTTTTCTACACATTGCTCCAGAATTTCAGCAACATGTGATCCAAGATTCACAGAGCTAAAGTAGTTATTTAGCTAACTTATTTTTAACTATACTACAAATTGACAAAAGCAAATTATATGATGCAAAATTAAGTAAAAAATAATTAGTAAGCAGGCCTAAAACCATTCCTACAAATTGTTAATATGTTCATCATACCAGATAGTACCAGATCTCTATCTCTTTGTGCTCTGATAACACCTTTCATGAAAGATTCTCTCAAAGGAGACACAAAAATCCTTCAGAAGCAGTCTCTGAAAAGGTGGCTTGTAATTCGCATGAAGAGTTTAAAAACCAGTGAAGACTGTAGACTCTTCCTGGAGATATGGTATCTAAGGCTAGTTCCATTAATAGACTGTCTTAGTAAGCTTGGCCTACCATAACAAAATACCATAGATTTCATGGCCTAAACTACAGGAATTTATTTCTCACAATGCTCGAGCTTTGAAGTCCAATATCAAGGTGATAGCATGGTCAGTTACTGGTGAAGGCTCTCCCCAGTTCAGTGAACTTCTTTCGATGCTCTCACATGTGGAGAGAGAGAGCAAGCTCTCTGGTGTCTCTTCCGATGAAGACACTATTCCCATTTGAAGGTCTCCCTCATGACCTCATCTAAATCTAATTATCTCCCAAAGGCCCCATCTACAGATTACATCACATTGTGGGCTAGGTCTTCAGTGTATGGATTTGGGAGGCAATTTAGTCTGTTCAGGATCAGTGTCTAATCACTGATTTAGAAGGATATCTGATAGGCTGATGCTGAGTATAAGAAAGAGAATCCTGGACAATTCTTGTTAGAGTTATTCCACTACAGAGCCTATTACAATGTCTGGCACACAGAAAGCACTTAAAAATATTGAATATTGAACTTGTGAATGGATGAGTGAACCCTTCAAACCCAACATATTGAATACAATATGATATAATGGCTGTGTATTCATTTTCTGAAGCTGGACTGCCAAGAATTGAACTTGGTTTTGCCATTAATTAACCATATAATCATTGGAAAGTTATTTAAATTCTCTGCTTCAGGGACACCTGGGTGGCTCAGCAGTTAAGCATCTGTCTTCGGCTGAGAGCGTGATCATGGAGTCCCAGCATCGAGTCCCACATAGGGCTCCCTGCATGGAGCCTGCTTCTCCCTCTCTCTGTGTCTTTGCCTCTCCCTCTATGTGTGTCTCTCATGAATAAATATACAAAATGTAAAAAAAAAAAATTCTCTGTTTCACCTTTCTCATTTGTAAAATGAGAATAGCAACAGTATCTACAAAAATAAAATTATTTTAAGGATTAAATAGGTTAGCATCAAATGATTAAAATAGTGTCCAGCACATTGTAAATGCTGGATAAGCTTTCTATTTATTTTATTTATTTATGTATTGAAATTCAGTTCATCATATTTGTCACCTTTGATGTCATTCTCTTTCCTTCAATGTCTATGGTAATTAATGGTGTGATCATCTACCTGTATGCTTAAACCTGAAACAGGCCTCCATTCCTTTCTCCCATTGTTTTCATCCATTTTATATATGCAAACATTCACTTATTCTTCAGGTTTATTATTTTTCATTTTCATTTTTATTTTTATTCTTCAGGTTTAAACTAAGAAGTTTTCCTATTTCCTACCATGGAGTTATCTCTTAAGAAATTTACACATTCTTATACTTAGCACCTCCTTTTAAGGCATTTTAATAAAAAGTAGTATATTATCAGGGCACCTGGGTAAGGCTCAGTAGTTGAGCATCTGCCTTTGGCTCAGGGCAAAGTTCCGGGATCGAGTCCCTGCATGGAGCCTGCTTCTCCCTCTGCCTGTGTCTCTGTCTTCTCTCTGGGTCTCTCGTGAATAAATAAATAAAATATTTATTTTTAAAAAGCACTATATTTCATATTTGAATTTTTCTTGATTACTTATAATTTATGTATTTTTGGCCTCTAACATAAAAATACAATAAATAAAGAATGCTTAATAAATATTTGTTGAAGTAATTGAACTAAAAACTACATTTTGGAAGAAAATAAATGTGACATATAAAATCACTTTATATGGCAATATAATATTAGTGTATGTGGGGGTAAAGGGATGGAGAACTTTTCCTAAAGAATGAATCCTCTCAGAAATTGTTTGTTTCAGGGGAGTTTGATGTGGTTAATGGTCTATTTACTTTATGTGTATACTGGCTATAAGGTTCTCCTAAAAATACTTATCAAATACTGAAAGTTTTCCATAGATGGGCCCACACAGAACTCATCAGCCTCTTTGTCACTTTGATTTCTACTCAGTGGCAAAGTGACACTTTCTTTGATTTGGTTAGTTGTTTCTCCCAGACTCCCTAGGAGGTTAATGAGTTCTGAAATGCTCAAGTGGTAAGAAAGAGAAAACCAGATAGAAGGAAAAAGCCAGAAATCAAACAAGAAAATGAATATTTGGATAATTGAATGTAAGCTATATTTAAAAACCGTGAACATTTTATTCATTTAAATAATTTCTATAAACTGTATGTAAGAGATGATTTTTTTCTGTAACATAGTAAAAATTCTATGTATTCTATCTGTAACAAGCTGGATAACAGAAGAAAAACTAAGCCTTACCTTTCTTGCTGGTAAATTGAAGTTACAGAACTAACTGAAAGAAAGGAATGTGAAATTTAAATAAACCCATATCTATAAAGTCAGTGTTATTTTATACATATGTTGTTTTATAACAATATTGCCTTTAGTTAAGGTACTGATAGTGATTTCCTAGGCACCAAAATCCTTAATTAATTTTGAGAAATTAGTCAAACTAGTTATTCATCTTTAAATTACTAACCCATTGAAATCTATATTATATAGTATAAATAAATAAAACTTTATATATAATATATAAATGAAATACATGTGTAATAATAATGTATAACAAATACATATATAACCAATTGCATATTCTATAAGATATAAATATATGATACATATGTATTAAATGTATATAAATATAGTATATGATAAATTTTATATATATGTATTATATGTATTTTTAATGTTACTCTTTTACAGAAAAGAACTGAAGCTTATTTTTTCAGTTTGTTGTGAACCCAAATCTGCCTTCATTAATGTGACTTCTAAGTTAGATGGAACTCTTGTAATCATTCAGTTGTTCTTTTATACCACATTAGTCATTATGGCCAGTAATTCCTCTTGAAGGATTTGGCACCAGCCACAATTTTGGTTACTACATTAAAAAATATTACCACCTGTCTTGAATGCCTTAATAGTTTATATCAGCAAGATAGTTTGGTAAAAGATGTTTAAATTCTCACTTTCCTTTAGTTGTTCTATCTTGTTCCTTTCCCAGTTGAAACTAATTCTGTTAAGAAAACTCAAGGTGGAATGCAAATGTTTATTAAATGTGTATTCAAAACCTGTAATCATAGGTAAACTGCAGTTCTCACATATTGTAGCTTGGCTAGTAGATGCCTTCTTATTAGAAAATACTTTACCCAAGGGATGACTATAATAAAGGAGTCAATGACCTGTAAATTCTAACTAAAATACTCAAGTTGGTCTTGTCAATTAATATTTTTCATTATAGTCTACAATATTCAGAGTTCAGTTTCTGTTTAGTCAAGGACTTTAACTTTTGTTATTCTTTTTGTTATTCTTGTTATGGTTTGGTATGACCTTTTAAAAAAAGGTGAACACAAAGCATAGAAGGCTTGAGCATTTTTATTTCTTATTCAGCAAACACAGAAGTCAACCAGCTAAGATAAAAAGAAAAGGGACAAGGACACACAGGAGAAGAAAAAAAAAAAAACCCTTCCAGGTAAAAATCCTTTTATGCTAATTAATTTTATTTATTTGATAATGATCAATGGCCACAGTGGGATGGTTTATAAATAGAAATGATACAAATCAAATTTCTTCAGCCCATTTGTGCAGTTTTTCTATTTTCCACATTAAACTCTTATGATAAACTCCTCTTACCTCTTAGATAACTTGGTTGTTGTCTGAGAGCCAGGGTCTGGGAAACCATAACTCATTGAAATGTGACTAGAGTTATTCTCAGGGCTCAAAGAGATTTATAAAACCACTTCCCACTTTTTAAAATAATCAATATATGTAATTTGTCTGCAGGCATTTACATTTTTTTAAAACGTAAGAAAATAAGAAAAAAGTGTCAATTTGGGGGGCCTCGGAGGCTTAGTCAGTTAAGAGTCTAATTCGTGATTTCGGCTCAGGTCAGGATCTCAGGGTGCAGAGATGAAGCCCTGCACTGGGCTCTGCGCTCAGCTGGGAGTCAGCTTGAGATCCTCTCTCCCTTTCTTCTTTTGCCCTCCACCCCTCACCAACCCCGTGCACTCCCTTTCTCTCTCTCTCTAAAATAACTAAATAAATCTTTTTTAAGAAGTGTCAGTTTAACACTTAGTGGTATATAATATTATCATTGAAATAATAATTACTGTTTTCTTTTTTGAATTCATTTTAATCTCCTTAAGCCTTATAGAAAATCAGTATAAACAACACATTAAAGTAAGTGAGATTAAATTGAAAGTCTAAGCTTCATTAAACAAATGTTATGGAGTAATCTGTCCAGCCATGAAAGGTATCCTAATTGATGTTTAATTGATTTAAAAGAGAATACTCACAAAACTGAGAATATTTCTTCTCATGCAAACTGTTTCTACCTTTGTCATGAATAATCCAAAACAACAGGTATTTCAGAGGTGATTTATAATTCAGATAGGAAAATCATAAGAATTCACTTTTGTGTCAAATCTTCTTTTCCTTGCACCCTTCTAATTTAATTTTAATTTGAAACAAAATGAAAATCTATAAATACAGTCTTGAAACATCCTGAGACTTGGTAATGTAACTATGGGTAGGGACTAATTTGGAGAAAAAGGAATACTTGTTTTTAACATATTCTTTCCCTCTGTTCCAACTCACTTTTTTCCCTCTTTCCCTCTCTCATCATCTTTTATTAAAACACAACTGAATGCTATCAGATCATGTAGGTCATCTCTTTGAATCAGTCAGTATTCTCTGTTCTACAAAAATTCTCTGTAAACTTGATGTCTGCTACCAGATGAGATTTATTATTTTCTGCAGAGATTTTTATAGGTTTTATTGTGTTAATGCATTTTATATTACTACCTATTTTATTTTATTTTATTTTATTTTATTTTGATATTCCTTAATGGATAAAGTTTTTGTTTAAAAATTTTTTAGATTATATATGCACATATTATAGAATTAAAAAAATAAAGTAGTAAAAGATGTTTTTCCCCTTTTCCTACATTAGATGTTAACTAGAATTTAAATTAAAATGCTTTAAAGAATATTATAATTACATCATAAACTAACAATTTTATAAGCATAAAAAGATAAGTGTGGCTCAGGTTATCCAGAAGTTCTGGATAGTAGAGTACAAATTTTAAAGCTTAGAAAATAAGTGATTTGAATGATTACAGAATTAAAAGTGAATGTTTAGACTCTAAAAATTCAATCCAAGTTACTATTTTTAAAAAATGAAATTAGACTCAAGACTATGTTTTCAGGTATTTTTCTCCTAGAAGAACATGAAGTAAGAGCCTGGAATTGGATCAATTCCAACATTAAGTTCAAAAGTAACAGAACAGGCTTGAGCTTATTCTGATTACTTAAAAGTGCTAATAATAATAAAATGCCCCTCTTTGGAGCTATCTTACCAAACCCATACCCATAGACAGAGATGAGAGGATAACACAAATTATTGAATAGTGGGAAGAATTAACTCTTAGGGCAACACCTACTGCATTGTTGGAAAGGATGTAATTAATGAGTGCAAATTCATAAGAAAAAAGATAAGAGAATAAATAAGATTTAATTCATAAATACTGAATAATTCCTTTACACACAAACATACTAGAGAATAAAGCAGTAATATGTGTATTAATTTAGATTTGTCAGAAGTTGCCACATTTTAAAAATTGCAATTGGCTTTTCTTAAGTATTCTAGACTGTCTGCAACAGTGAATTTACTATGAAAGAATGAAAGATATTTCTGGTTCAGAACACATCTCATTACCCACCTGCTGTTCTTCCCATGTGCCTAACCTGTTAATCAAAATACCACCTGGTATATATCACTTGGATATTAGGAAACATAATTGTTTATCTCTTAGAGTTTATATTATCAATTCAAAAGGTTTTGTCTTTGAATCAATTGAGGGCACATATCAGGATAAATGGAAATATCCTGTTTTACAGTATTTGTTTGTAAGAACTCTACCATACAACCTACCGTTGTTCTGGAGTCTTATTGTAATACATTTAGATACAAATAATTGTATATTAAGGCAACTTTTGCTGGGTCGTCATGTTCTTTCATCATTCTTTATGGCTTTTCAAGTATAAAAAAATGCATTTATGGTTTTAGTAAAGTTAATGGTAGATACACTAGTTACAAATGACATTTAGATCAAAATAACAACTGAAATGTCAGTAAGAAGACATTGCTGATTATACAAAGTCACACAGTTTTGAAGAATAAGCAGTGGCAAGAATACTACAGCTTCAGGTTAAAGTCAAATGATAATTATTGGTTTTCTCACATATTACATACAAGTCCACTTTTATTTTTCACAAATATAAATGGAAAGAAGATAAAATGTTACACTACACTCCTAAAAAGAAAACCCCAAAAAACAAAAAACTTAAATGTTATACCTGAGATCTAACAGATTTCCAAAATGTACTTGTTAACTAAATAGACTATAAACAACTTGAAAAAGGATTCATAATTTCCACCACCAATTCTTGGAATGCTACATAAAGAACTTGCCTCACAATAACTTTGTTAAAGGGATATATCATTTTTTTTATTTTAAGTGGGAATTAATACAGAACCTAAAACTGCATATAATTTAATGAAAGAGATTATAAACCAGAAATAAAAACTAAAAGATATGTATATACACATACACATATATACATACATACACATACATGTATACATATGCATGCATACACAAACTCTTGGGTGACTTGAACTTAAGTAGTATTCGTCATTTTCTCAGCTTTATAGAGAAATGCCACTTAATGGTTATTTCCTGACATGTGTATTCAGAGTCACAGCAATTGGGAAAAGCATATATTCATATGGTAAATATATAATAACTTGTTTTCTATCTCTAATCACTACCTATTCTTTCATTATAAGGATAAAGCCATCTTTATTTTGTTACAAGCACTATGACTTTACAAGTGCAAAACAAGTGGCATTTTTAAATGATGCAGATAAAATGAGAATTAAACAAAACTTGCAAACAATATGTGATGGTGGACTAAAAGTAAATATTTATTAAGAGAAAATGAGTGACTAATAGAGTTGTGCAATTCAGAAGACATTGCTTGGCTATACATTCTCTCTTCAGATAGATTGGGTTCAATGTGATCCTGACTGATAAGTAACAGGAATAATTAACATTTGTTTCTCTAAACTTTCAGTATCATTTTTTATTAGGACATATAACT
Organism: Canis lupus dingo; assembly: GCF_003254725.2. Taxonomy (NCBI): domain Eukaryota; kingdom Metazoa; phylum Chordata; class Mammalia; order Carnivora; family Canidae; genus Canis; species Canis lupus. Next base: position 22,429,167 of record NC_064245.1, on the reverse strand, counting down.
GTCTTATTTTAAAATCCATGCATCTTTGCTATGGGTTGATTGCCATGATCTCCACTAATCTTTCTTGACCTAAATTCTAAAATAATACATAGATATTTAATATCTGCTAAAGACCCTAGAAACCTAATATGATTCCAACTTTCACAGTATTTCTGTTTCATAATGTTGATTCAATATTTTTATGTATATTATTAATTGCTTTCTCTAGCATATTATAATTTAATAATTAGTAAATATCCATTTTCTATCTCCCTTTATTAATCAAACAATGTTTTATATATAGGAGGTTCATTAAATAAACACTTTCAATGTCTATCATGTGTCTCTTATCTCTGACTGAAGGTAATATAAGAAATATAATAATTGGGGGACAGAATATGTCAACTAAAACTAGGAGTATTTACATTTAAATAAAGTTTATTTTAATTAAGTGCTACCCTTTAAGCCATTTAGTCATTATCTGGCAAATATAAATTTCCAAAACTTGTTTTTAGATTTGCAAAGTATAATTTAGCATTACATTTTCGAGAATCACATTGCATATAAATATAGATTCATGGAATCATAGAAAAATGAATAGTTACAGGGAATCCAAAAGTTGAAAACTTGCATAAGGTCAGTTACTAGTAGTTCTAAAAGATATTTGAATTTAAATATGTTGTTGGAAATACAGATATCACAGTTAGGGAAAGTCAGTATAGATAGAATCAAGAAGTATAGAAATCGCTGTGTAATACTTTCTCCTTTGAGTCTGACAGATGCCCATTTGAACCATATCTGAATGTCATATATATACATATATATGAATTATATATAATATACATTTAAATATACACATAACAACTCCTTATATGATAAATTACTATTGATTTAGCATCAAATAGTAATAAGCAACATTTGGTTGATTCAAGCTTATAATTAAGTATAGCCTTACATAATTTCTATTCTAGTTTTAGAATTTAACACCAACATCAAAAGTGTAAAATTATAGAGTAAAACAAATAGCAATTACACAAGAGATGACTTAACAGCTGTCAGCTTCTGCAAAGAATGGCAGTGTACCAATTCCCTTGGCATTTGTGAAGCTGTTATAGTGGCTGTTGTTGCTTCTGTCTTTGCTGAGGTTAACAGCAATCATAAGATAGTTTTTTGGTTCATTTATTCAGTCTGTTGATTAATGTAGATGCAATGCCAGAATACTGTTACAATCAAATGAAATTTCACTTGGATGTCAACATTATCAAGGATGATCTTCTGGTAGTATTGGTTTCAAAGTGTATTTTAGAACATCACATACTACTTCAAGGTAATGAATTATGACATATGTGTGCATGGGCATGCATGTGTGCATTTTACCCATCTCTGTATGTGTATATCTCTTTGTGGGTACATATGGCTTTCACAGCAGTACGCAATGATACATTTAGTGTTCAGAGCCTCAAAGATTATAGTCCCTGTCACCAAAGCCATATGCTCCCTGGTCTCATCATTCTATGAATGTGTTGGGAAGTCCTGAATAATCACTCCATGCATTTACATGATGTGTCAGTTTTAAAAGCCCATTCATATTCACTACGTTGCTTGATAATATAATGGCTTCTATACAACCCAGTGACAGAAGCTATAGAAACTAATATAACGTTTTAAAGGTGAGAAATTGAGGTTCTAGAGGTTAAGTAATTGCCAATATGACATTTGGGTCAGGCACTTAGATGCTAGTTCTGCTAACTCCATGCCCATAGTACTGTTGTTTTTCCTCCATAGTAGCAAATAATCCTTTTCAGAATCAAGCAAGCCATATTCCTGATAGCATGTCAAGAGGGGATCTGCAAATATTTTTCTTATTTTGACAATGATGATCTCATTTCTGATTATCCCGTTTTGGATAGGTATCACTATGATCAAAGTTTAGGAAATCACGACAATCTGTCACATTCTGGTTTCCCAAGGATATAAACTGCGACTCACATCTGAGCACATTTAATATTTTACCTAAAATGAATATAATATCACTTCAGAAGGTTACATTCAGAGAAGAAAAGAATATTTTAATAGTACATTTTAATCTCCTTAAATAGCTTCTTAAAATTGTTGTCCTTTTTCTCTCAGAGACTAATTTTATAATTAACTACTTAAATTAATTAAAGAAGGAGGTCATCAGACTGAGGTGGCTCCAATACAGTGGCAGCCTATAGAAGCAAACCAATAGCTAAGCCTGTGAATGTCTCAAGGTTATGAAATTGAAACTTAAAGACAACCAATCACAAACAGCCAACTGGGCTTTAAGCTATCGGTCAAATAATTGTTTTGCTTTGTTTCTGCTTTTTCTGTAAAAAAAGTCTCTCCCCCAGCTCCTGTCAGTGATGTGCTCCTAATCACTTCCGGTTTGGTGCTGCCGATTCAAATAGATTTTTTGCTCAAATAAAGTCTAAACACTTTTAACATGCCTCAATTTATCTTTTAATGAGTGTCTTCCCAAATATTGTTGCCATATTGTTATCTCATCAACACCTGAGAGGAGAGATGGCGCATCTAAATTTGGAATAGGGTTCTGAGTAGTCAAAGAGTACTGATCATTGGATGATACAAACATAAAGGACTCATGAACCAGAAATTCCAATTCTACATTAAAAACAACAAAAAAGAATTCTTGCACATGAGCACACCAAGACACATTAATAGGTATTTATCACAGGGTTGTTTCAATAGCACAAATCAGGAAAAGCCTGAAATGTCACTCTAGGGAAATGAATAAGTGCAGTCTGTGCTTATCAGCATTTATAATCCTGAAATCACACTGTTGAATAAATATAGCATACTTGATAATCTCACACCCAGAATAAAATCATTAACAAAACTCAAAATGCCAAAAATAGTACTATTTACATACATACTGTTCAACATTTGTTGAAGTAAAAAAAAACAAAAAACAAAAAACAAAAAAACAAAACAAAACAAAAAACCAAAAACATTTGTTGAAGTAGATTCCAGCATATGGAATGGTGAGCCACTGTCCAACAAAGGACTATAAGGAAAAATTAAATAGAGAAGTTTATTACTCACAGGTCTTGGAGAAGTTACGCTCAAAGATTAAGGCAGGGTTTAGGCAGAGAAAGCATGGTGGGCAGGACCCTGGGGTACATATCTTTATGAGGGGTGATGGGTAGAATGTTTTGAGTTTCTGAGCTAAAGCCAGATTGGTCAGTTCAAACCAGAAAGAGTATGGTTATGATAAGCTTCACCTGGGTCTTATCTAAGGCGCACACAAGTCTGGGAGAGTCCTATCAGGAATCTACATTTACGTAAGGCTCCACAGGTGGTTTCCTAGAACGTTTGCTGGAACCAGGTGCAAGTACAATTCAAGGTCCTTGCAGGCCATGAGGTCACCAAAATAGATGCCCAAGGGAGCACTATTATGGAATAGTGACTTTCAATAACACCATCAGTGTTAAGGTATAAAACCAAGAACACTAAATTTACTAGACTGGTTATCTCTAGTGTAGCAAGGAGAGGTGAAGAAAATACTGGAGACTACAAATTTTATCTCCCTTTATGTCTTGAATAAAAAATAAAAAGAGCTTTAATCACATGTTAATTTTTTTCAATTTGAAGTGCTTGTATAGAAGCATTTATTTTACTTAATTATTATACTTAAAAAATAATAATATTCAGACTATGTGTCTGAGAAATTTTCCTCTTCATCCACTATGATAAATTAGAATCTCTTCTATTGTTTTTTATGTAGGAATCTGTGCTTTCAAAAACGAAGAAAATTATTGTAAAATGAAAAAAACTCATCTTAAAAAATCACAGTGATCCTCACAAAAAGCATGTCTTTTGCTGTTATCTGATTTAATCCTACAGCAGCATAACATTTTAAGAAAACAGCAGGATTTGTAGATGATATTCTAGAGAACTAAACTCACTGAAAAACTTCTATAACTAACCATGCATAATGAGTCAATCTTTTCTATCAGTGAGTGTATTGTTGAACACTTTCTAGGATTAATTATGCTTTACATAAATTTTATTTATATAAAGAACTAGAATCAAGATTCAGATTATTTTATGAAGAACTTTGTTTTAAATTATAGACGTATGAGAATACTTTGAGGTACACATATGATTTTCCATGTAAAATAAAAGCAAGTATGTAACCCATAAAATCATTTAGATTGCCATCACATTTGCCAAATCTGAGCTATTAGTTCATTTGCCAAACACTTTTAAATGACTTTCAGCATTAAATAATTAAATAGAGAATAAACTATTCTTATTCAGAAATAAAGTAATATAAAAATATATCTGTAAATATAATGACAGTTCAATAAATCCTGTGTGTGTAAAGGCTGCATGAATCAGGTGAGCACTGTAAAGTAGTGTTGTCAGTGGCAAGATATGGAGCCAGATGTGGAGGTATTTGATCTGTGGGATCACAGAGATGCTATCAAGACCAGGCAGAGAGCAGAATAGAAATAGGCATTCCTCTTAAGTAACAAGAAACTGTCTCAGTCAGAGATCCAGTAGAGAGAAATAGTGGTTGGTAATAGGTTGGCTGCAGAGGTCAAGGTGAGCAGACACTGTTCTCATTGCTTATCAGGGGTAAGTTGAGGCAACATAAAAGGCAACATAATTGGATCACATCAACAAAAGCAAAAGGATGCTCTGCTTTTTTGGGGGTTTATTTGTTTGAAACAGTGTAGTGGTAGGATTTCAAGTTTTATAAGACAAAATATAGCCGTAATCATCCTACATTATCTGCATGAAAAATATTACATAATTAAAATCAGATAATTAACACATTTCCATATATAAATATTGGGTGTTAGGAGCTCTAGTTTAAAGCAAATCTTTAAGTATATAGATGATATTACCAAACAGGGTGACTATATATGCCTTTTACTTTATTGGCACATATAAATCTAACAGTAAGAATGTCTGCACTTGGAATAACTTATGCTTCAGATTCACATCAATAAATAAAAGAATAAAACATGAATTTTCTGTGCTCTACTTAAATATTCCTCCATCTGGAAAAGATCCAATGACATAAAAATAGGGTGATTTCATCTTTGTTGATATGATTATCTTTGGTTCGGCTTACCCACATACAAAATAAAATGAGCAACTGAAGTGATTATCTGATCATTCATGCCACATTGTTATTGTTGTTGATGTTGTTGTTTTTGTTTAAATTGAATGAATATCTAGTTAGCTGGATCAATTTTCCACTTTACTTTTGGTATATTATTAGATCATTAAGAAATATATGACTATGGAGTGTAAACTGACATTTTCATGTTAACTTTAAATACATATTTTGAAGATTGCTTTCTAATTTTTTATTTCAGTTTTAAAATTATTCTGACATAACTGTAAAATTTCTGGATGTTTTGTTGAGTCTCTAGGTATTTAGACATTCTATTATATTTCACAAAAGTTGAAAAATCAGCAAATAACCTGGAAGTCAGTGGTATAATTTTCTTTCTGATGGATTTTTAAAAACACTGAAAATTCAGACAATGGTTCATTATGCTGGATATAAAGAAGAGGCTGTTTTTAAATCCAAAATAGGGTTCAAAAAGTAATACATGCATTTTAATCTATTGTTATTAATGGAGACTTAAGAGTCATGCCAAACAAATGTGTAAAATGCTTGCATCTTGCTATGGGTAGAAAACAATGCTTTCAGAAGTTGGAGATAGAATGCTAACTTGATAATAAGGTCTTATTGTTAATTTTAATTTTGAAAATGTTATCATAGGAGAGATAAGGGAGGAGGGAAGAAGAAATATTTAATTCACACATACTGAACATTTATGGATAAAAAGCAATGACATTTGGGTTTTGCTTTGAAACACATTAGTGAAGAAGTCGAGATGTATGAGTATAGAGTTAAAACAAGATGGCTAAAATTTAATAATCATTGTTGTAGGTCATGTGTACACAGAGGTTGTTCATTGTAGACAAGTGGCATGATCACCTTGACTTTATGGGCCAGGACTAGTTATAAAGTGCTTTTCATACGTTAACCTCTATAATCTTCACAAAACTCTTTAAGATAGGTACTACTATTTTCTCTATTTTACAGATTCATAAACTGAGGCCCAGAATTTAAATATTTGCTCAGATATAACTCTGTATATTTTAACAAATATTATCACCTCAGATCCTCAAACAGAAAACAGGTTATTTTAAGGAAGTGTCATATTTCTAGAAAAGCATGTTCAGTGATCCTCCTATTAAAGTGAAGAGACCTAGGGAGACATAGATGCTGCCAATTATTCTTTACTTTCACTCTATTTGTATTATTCTAATGTATTTTTATTGCCAGAAAACTAGGCTTGCAAGATTTTATTTTATTAGGACCCTGCCTGAAATATTAGAGTTACCTTGCTTTACAGCAAGGATGTTTTTGAGAAAAATCAGAAATAGCAACTGAAAAGATGACAATGAAGCAGGTATAAATACACACAATTTGATAAACAGTTATTAAATGACAGGAAGAGGAGAATTGTTCATTTTCCCCTTGATGTACAAAATAAGTCTGTTATGATATCACAGCCAATCTTATCTGGAAGTAGGGATCTCTCTCTCTCGATCTCTCTCTCTCACTTGTATGGCCAACTATTGATCGATCTATGTTGCTATTACCTTCATGTTTCTGTCCCTCACTATGAGCTACATTATACACAGAGAGGAGTTGTTGGGGGAGGCCATTGAGAAAATGTGTCAGTTAACCCACAAGCTGGACTAGGGAAATTGAAGGCTCCCCAATCTTACTCTCCAACCCTCATCCTTGGAATGTATGTTCTCCCTGTCTTCCCTGATCCCAAAAGCAACCCCAAGAATACAGCTTAGAGAGAGAAATGCAGTGTTGATACTATCTGAATAGTATAATGTAGAGGAACACAGTTAAGGCCTCTGTATGAATTTTAAGATTTGGCAGGTGGGTGTGAAAAACCAGAACCTGCAGCCACCCAAAACAGGCTTCATAGATGAGCTCCCTTGCTTATTAACTGACACCTACCAATCTGGAGTGTTCTACCTCTTTCTTTGCTCTCTCCATGCTCTCAGTGAGTACTGGTATAATTTAAGACTACATCCTGGAAGTTGTGAACCAACAAAAGTACATAAAATAGAAGTACAGTTTGAAGGTTTCTTAAAAAAAAAGTTCATTTAACTATTATCTAAGTAAAGAAATGAAACATTTCTAGAATTCAGAAGCTCCATATAGGTCATTTGACAGCAAAGTCCTCCCTCCATTTTAGTAATAATTTTAATCCTGACATATATGATAATTAATTTGTTATTTGTAATAGTTACCTAAAAATATGCATTCCTAAAACATAAAATTGTTTTATACATTGTGAATTTATAAATGGAATTATATTTATTTTGTGATTGCTTCTTTCAAAGAAACTTATGTTTGCGAAATGTATTTATGTTGTCACATGTAGCTGCAATTAATCCACTTTCCTTACTTCAAATATTTCAACATGTGATTATATACCAAGACTTATTAGTAAATATTTCTGCTAGTGTATTTGTAGGCTATTTACAATTTACTATAATTTCATCTCAATCAAACATTTCAGCATACATATCCTGGCACACATATAAAGTTTCTCAGTGATGCATATCTAGGAAATCAGAAAGCCATAGGGCATGTTTAATACCTTTTTAACTAGATAACACCAAACCCTTACAAAACAGTTGTAGCAATTTATAATCCATGCTACTTTATTCATAAAAAATAATAGTATTTAAAATTTATATTGCATTACATTTTCTAAGTTAATTTTAATTTTACTTTAAAATTTAATCATATTTTATATTTAAAGAGTTTATTTATTTATTCATGAGAGACACACAGAGAGAGGCAGAAACATAGGCTGAGGGTGAAGCAGGCTCCCTGTGGGGAGCCCAATGCAAAACTCGATCCCAGGACTCTGGGATCACACCCTAAGCTCAAGGCATATGCTCAACCACTGAGCCACCCGAGTGCCCCCTTTTTTTCATTTTAAATATGAAATTGAACACCTTAACATTGAATCATCTGTATAGGTGATTACATTAATTGTCAACTGCTTACTGACATATTTTGCATAATCTTGATAACATTATTTAGAAAGTTTCCTATTTTATTCTAGGCATACGCAAGGGATGAAAAATATTTAGTGCACTGCATACAAATGACCTTTGGTTATGTTGTTTTTGTTTTCATCCAACTTTAATATAGTGTATTTTGGCCTTATGCCAAAATCTACCATGTCTTCAAGGAGGGTTCCTCTAGATGTTTATGGAGCCATATGAAATACGCAGTTGAAAGCCCAATAAAATTTGATTTTGCTACCTTTTAGTCTTGACTGCTTACAAATAGATCCATATTTATCATTGTTGCGTTGTTTTTTGAATACAGCTTTTAATCTGGTACAACACTACACAGACAATACCTGACTTATGATGTTTCGACTTAAGAGTTTTTCGACTTAAGAGTTTTTTGACTTTATGATGATGTGATAGCATGCACATTCAGTATAAACTATAATTCAAATTTTGAATTTTTATCTTTTTCAAAGCTAATGACATATAGTTACAATAGTCTCTTCTTATACTGAGCAATGGCAGCAAGCTGCAGCTCCTGGTCACACATGTGATCACAAGGTTAACAACTGATAGGCTTACAACCATCTGTACCCATACAACCATTCTGGGATTATTTTTTTCCACTTTCAGTACAGTAGTCAATAAACTACATCATATATCTAACACTTTATTAGAAAATAAACTTTGTGTTAGATAATTTGACCAAATGAACGGTAAAATGAATGTTCTGAGCACATTTAAGGTAGGTTAGGCTAAGCTATGGTGTGTATTAAATGGATTTTTGACTTAACAATATTTTTAACTTAGTATAGGTTATTGGGGCATAACCCCATTGTAAATTGAAGAAGATATGTAAGCACAAACAAAATGAAGAGAATAAATCATGATTAATCTACAATTTCAAGGTGCTTATGTAGCTAACATCTTAAAATGATTAAAAATACTCATATATCCCACTTAATTTCTAACTATAAGCAATAATCTTATCTATAAGGAAAACAATCAAATTTAAGTTTGTTAGAAGATATAGTATCATCACACAATGTCGTGATATGGAAGAAGTCCATCTACCAATGGCAGAGAGAGTCTGAGTTCTACTTATACTTTTATCTTTGGGGAGACTAGCTAGCTATTTGGTGGATGATCAATTATAACAGATTCTTTCAACCTTGGAGGTGGTATGATACATACCTGTATTACTCATTTTATCTCTGCCAGCAAAATCATCAGAAGGCTCACAGATTGCCTGATCCCTCAATGTACATACATATATACATGAGTATCATACCACCTCCTATCAGTATACAATATTGTCTTGAATCAAGAGATTCAATTTTACAGCAAGTGTTAAAATGGGCTCATGATCCCAGATTTCCCTTATTTTACCATATATTCCATTCATCGTTCAGAATCAGTGAGTATTAAATAACGGACTACATGTACTGAATCCTTAGTTAAGGAGCTGGCTTATGGACAACTTTGCAGAGTTGGGGAGGAGTCCTCAATCATAAAATATATACACTGGATAAATAGCCAATATACAAGTTTGATCCCAATAGCTAGAAGTCAGAGGCCTTGGAGCCAATGGATGAAATTAGGACTGATGTGTCATAATCATTCCTACTAATCCACTGAAGATCTGTGCTGTTTCTGCCTGTAATCTTAAATTCAGATTGGTTTGAGATTTGTCTTCCTCAGTCTTGAAGCTATGAGCTGTATCTCTCAGTAAAATCTTATTAGAGAAGTTTTGTGTCAGTCTATTTTCATGGGAAGCTAGGTTAAGACAGTAAATGTTCAATATGTGCATTTAAAAATTCTATTTAATGGTCAGATGAACATAGGGGCTAGATTACGTAATTGGAATTTATATCCTTAATAATTTAATATGAGACCTCAATTTTTAAAGGGAGGAGATTTTTGCTGTAGTTAGTTGTTTTTATTTATAATAAATGGTCTTTTTCACTGAAAAATTTTTGATGATCCTTCATGGTAGACAGAAAACACAGTATGTCAGCCTCCTTACTATGTAAAGAAACCTAGCTATGTTAAATTCTTCAATTATAATTTTCTTTATCCGTAGAATTCTAAGAATCATAACATCATTGCTTATTTTTTCAATGTTATGACAAAATTGATATTGAAATGTTTTGAAAGTTTTTTTTCACCAGCTGCAATTCTTAATATCTCTATTTGTTTTTGTCACTTATCACTACTTGTAATTATGTGTGTATTGAGTTACCATTGTTGTCAATATAGTAGCACATTCTCAGACTTTCTGATTTTTCTGGCAAGACTCTTTGTGGAACTCCTTCATTTTCAATGGAAGCTGTTTATTATATTTCCCTGCATCCCATCCACCCTCATACACTATGTATGTGACATAATCAGAGATGGATATGCATTTCAGGTATGACAAGAAATATTACTCTGATATCTATATATGGATTTTTTTTTTTTTTTTTTTTTTTAGAGAAAGTGAGTGAGTGGTGGGAGGGGAGAGATGCAGAGAAAGAGGGAGAGAGAGAATCTGAAGCAGGCTTCACACTCAGCTTGGAGCCTGATTCAAGGATCAGTCTCAAAACCCTGAGATCATGACCTGAGTTGAAGTCAGGAGTTGAACACTTAACCAATTGCATCACCCAGGCGCTCCAGAAACCTCTATTTTTCTGTGTCTTGTTTTAAGCTATGATACGGTATCTCTCTTTTTTTTTTTAAGATTTTATTTATTCATTCATGAGAGACATAGAGAGACAGAGAGGCAGAGACACAGGCAGAGGGAGAAGCAGGCTCCATGCAGGGAGCCTGACATGGGACTCATCCCAGGTCTCCAGGATCCCACCCTGGGCTGAAGGCGGTGCTAAACCATTAGCCACCCAGGCTGCCCTGATGCAGTATCTCTCAATTTCACACTAAGGATATCTGTAATGTGAAGAAAAGTTAATACTCAAAATGCCACAAAATTAAAAATAAAGATACCAAAAAAACATAATGTGGTAAAATATATATATTTGTTTATAGATTATGGAGCGGGGTTAAAAAATGTCAGCTAAATTATAATTAAGATTTAGTGCTTGTATGTCCACTATGCTTTAAAAAAAATCAGGAAAAGATATGTTATATCCTCTGAAGTCTTTTTTTCCCACTTCCTAGGTAACTAAATACCTTAATAGCTAAAAAAATAGCTAAAAACTAAGGTATTTAGTTACCACTTCCTAGGTAACTAAATACCTTAATAGCTAAAAAAATAGCTAAAAAAATAGTTATCTGTACAAAGATATTTACGGTAACAAAGCAACATTCCTTCAAATCTTATCATATACAAATATGAGAGCTATAAAGCTTTGCAGGAGAAAGAGAGATAATCACAGTTAGTACACATGGGGTATTAATATTTTTCAGCTATTTCCTCTTATTTAAGTGTATTAAGAAATGGGGGGATCCCTGGGTGGCGCAGCGGTTTGGCGCCTGCCTTTGGCCCAGGGCGCGATCCTGGAGACCCGGAATCGAATCCCACATCGGGCTCCTGGTGCATGGAGCCTGCTTCTCCCTCTGCCTGTGTCTCTGCCTCTCTCTCTCTCTGTAACTATCATAAATAAATAAAAAAATTAAAAAAAAAAAGAAATGAGAAGTGAAAATAGAATTATTTCTCATCTTTAGACAGCAAAGATACCTATGTAAATATCAGTAAATGAATTTGTGATGAAATTTATGGAAATCAATTTACTATACGGATGCAGTCCCCTAGAAGGTGAATCACCAGCCTTGATAGACAGTGAGAGAGCCAAGGACTTAGTCATCAAATCCACCTGATGAAAATCCCAATTTTAAACAGACCTCAATCTCTTTAAGAATAAAATAAAGATGAAAAAATATGGCATCTAGGGAAAATACAATAGTACGAGTTAAAAGATGATCATGTTAAAGACTAAAAAAAAAGTGTATCAGAGAAAAACGCTTGCATAATCTAGAACAAATTTTTAGAAATCTACTTGGCATCCTTGAGTAAATTCAATAATCCTGTTAACTATGAAACAACAAAAAATACTGTATAGAGAAAATAGACTGAGAAAAAAATAGAATGAGAAATTTCTCTATGCAGAGAAACTTCTAGTTTATATTATCTCAACATTACACATCATACATGTTCAGAATTGTTGGCAAACTAAAACTGATCTCCTTTGAAATAAAAAGATAGATTTTTTTTCAAGTTTTTTTGTGATTTGAAAGCAAATGTTTCAAAATCTATGATTAGAGTTAAATTGAGCTTCAACATAGATTCTCTTCTTTATATATGGAGAAATAAATATGAAAAAGACTAACTGACTTGGTCAGGGTCACACATCTAATAAATGATGAGGCATCAATATGATACAAACTGACTCACTAAATACTATGTTATACTATCTTTTTTCATGAGAGAAAATGTTAAGAAAATATTAACCACTACTATCACCACCACCACCAAAAAGAACAAAGAGCAGAAAAAGAAAGTTATGAAAGGCTAAATATATCTACTCTAAAATTAATATGAATTAAAATTACTTAATAAAGTGGAGATTATACTATACGACCAAAATCAATAAAGATATATTCTTTCTGTGGAAGAGATTAAAAAGTCTGCATAGGGCAGCCCCGGTGGTGCAGCGGTTTAGCACCGCCTGCAGCCCAGGGTGTGATCCTGGAGACCCGGGATCGAGTCCCACATCAGGCTCCCTGCATGGAGCCTGCTTCTCCCTCTGTCTGTGTCTCTGCTTCTCTTTGTGTGTGTCTCTATGATTAAATAAATAAAATCTTTAAAAAAAATCTGCATAGAAAGACTAAAACTAATAGAAATTGTGTAAAGATCATAAAAATACAGTAAAATATAACAAAGGATAATAAAATGAATATTAAACAATGTATTAAATGGGATGTAGAGGTATAAATCATCATGTACATACTCAGTCAACCAATATTCAGGAAGTGTGTTCAGTACACGTTTTATATGGCAAAATATATATACATGTCCTTACCATCACCAAAGTAATACTTAAGTGAAACTAATAATTAGAAAAACATTTTTATTATGAAAGAAAATTTACGGACATGCTATGAAAGCTATTTAATTTGTTAAGTTTTATGTAACTGATACTCTTATGTCAATATATGTAAAATAAATGATGCTAGAAATACCAGGAGATATGTTTTTTCTGGAATTTTTATTTTCTCTATAGAAGGTGAATCTGAGTAATATGTTTTTAAAGATACACAGAAAGACAAAAAACATCTTTACTTTTCTTCACATACCGATTCTCACAGACATTTATGCAAAAAATAACAGAAGCCATGCATAATTTGTGTTTATATTCAGAAAGAATAACTGGCAGCCACATGCACAACCTCAAATTCAGCTTATTATCGTTATTTAGATTAAGATTTCCTTATTTCAAGTTACAATATGTGTTTTCTTTTTCTTGCTATTCTATTTAGATCCTGTGAAAATTATTTATAATAGAATACATTTATTTTTCTGTTGGATTAAAATGCAAGTAAAATATCAAAAACTTATATCAACTATACAGTTTCTTTCTCTTTGGAAAAAGCTTCTTCTGAATTAAAATTTGTTTTCTTTTAAACCCAGAAGCACCAATTCTTTCCATAGAAGAGCATATAGCATGTATACAAATATGTTTGGACTACTTTGGGAAAAGAATGGATTATTATTAATGGCATGATGTGTACAAACAGAAAGTCAAATTACATATAATATTTGAAACTCACTGAAAATGTTCCAGTTGCTTGAGCTTTGATTGATTTATAAGCTATACTATTTTAACATGGAAATTTCCTGTGTCATCTGACACATTTCTGTGACCTATTCTAACAGGAATTAGGAGCGAGTCATTCATCGAAAAATTTGGTAGAAGACTGTTTCCCTCTAGAAAATACGAAGCCCAGATATGCATGAAGGCCAGTCCCAGATGTTGATAGACACTAGACATCAGAGTAGCTCTGAAATTTCTACTGCTCACATTTTTAGGGATTTTGTAGAAACAAGTGTTGGGAAAGCTTATCATTATTGCATAATTGCACTTCATCCTCAGCATGAATGGGAAGCCTATCTTATTTACCTAATCTGAAATTCTTCAATTTCCAAATATCATCTGTTAATTATTATTGTTATTAGCAGGGTCACTGTTGATTTCTTTTTTTTTTTTAAATTTCTTTTTCTTTTTTTCTTTTTTTTTTTTGTTGTTGTTGTTGATTTCTTTTATAACTCCATTAGAACTCTAAGCTAAATAACTCCCTTCAATAAATATCATTTTAACATATTTTGCATTTCCAAAATGAAGTAGTCCAACAGTGGTTTTGAGGGTCTGTAAAATGACCACAGATATTTAGCTAGTACGCAAATCATATTCAATGCATCAATTTTAAGGAAGACAAATTTTGATGATGCCATCAAAAAGGCATACTTCAGTGGGCCTAATTCCCAACTCCTCCCACCAGGGTTCCTCCCCACATGGGTGGGGGATGGTGGGATTCTCCAGGTTTCAGGGAAATGCAAAGTGAATTTTCCAAGCTTCGCTATTATTCTTCTAGCCATGCCATTGAGAAACCCAAACATAATTATCTTACATGGCTGGAAAAAATTCTTTGAGAGAGTCACTTTACCTGTATTTAAAATCCAGATTCTGGGAGCAGTTATAGCACCAAGTCCATATGACAAGTTATATATACTATTTCCTTGATTTGTATGGGTATGCTTTTCACATGTTAGTATCTCAGAAAATAGGATACACATTGTGATTGATGAAGACCTACTATAAATGTTGTAAATAGATTTTCTTCCAGAGAGAATTTCTTTTGTTTCTTTGTTACCTGGGGGCACTACTAACCTGAAACCATTTTAAATTACAATCTTTGCTTATGAATTTTTAGTGTGAATCTTGGAAAGGTTTGTTTTTGCTTTATCTTCAACAACTAATTCCTAGTTCAAGACATACAGAAACGTTTTCTGATCCTTTCTTAGTGGTATATTTATTTCTTTTTATCTTTACTCTGATTATGTCCAGGTTTATATGTGGATCTCCTAATTGACTCTCTACGGCAGTCTTCTTAAGTAATGGAACATATAATAATATGTAACTTTTAACTGATGGAATTTTCATTTAATTCCAGAGATGTTTCCTACATCTTCTACTCTTCCTATACACACTCTCTCTAGGTCACCACACCAAATCCCATAACTTAAAATTTAAAAATAATACCTATAGATAGAGTTAACAACTATATTTATAGTTCCAATTCAAGAATATTCAAGCACCATACTCACATACCTTTGACTATCTTCTGGACATTTCTACTTTGATATTAGACATTGATTGCTTCCTTTTGCACTTTACCATTCATGCAACAAACTCTAACTCATTTTCAATGTTGAGACTAATGTAGCATGTGTCAACTATACTTCAATAAATTTTCAATGTAAACATCATTTTCTCAAATGAATGTTATCCACCACCTTACACTATAAAGTCATAACATTCTTTACCTCCCTTTTAATTGTACTTCACTATAAATTCCATGAAGAGGAGGAACTATGACCATTTTGTTCAGTTTGACCCTAGAACAATATATCTTGCATAGATATTGTCACACACTAAAAAAAAAATCTAAATATCAAATCTAAAAAAATATAAGTGGTGTATACTTTTTTTTCAGTGTATAGTCTAATCAAGGATTGTTAAACAGCAGCCCACTGGACTGCTGGCCTATGGACTATTTGTCTATGGCCCATGAGTTAAAAATATTTGTGTTTTTTTTTTCATTTTTAAATGTTGTTTAAGAAAAGCAAGGGAAAAAAAAAGAATATGTGGCCGAGACCATATGTGGCCTACAAAGCCTATCATCTGATCCTTTACAGAAAAATTGTGTTGACTTCTCAGCTATGTGTATGATGCCCTCTTGTCCACAACCTGTGCAGTTGTACATGGTTGTTTTGAAAGAAGTAATTACTCTTGGGTCCCCAAAACTTTCAGAACACATGAGTCATACATAGGACTAGCATCTAGGTTATTTCTTTTGTCTAGATCAAAACAATTGCAAATAAACAAACCAAACAAACCAAAATCTGAAAGAAGCCATAACAAATCCTCCTAGAAAAAAGAGGAAGAAGAAAAAGCAAAATCATTGGTTTAGTCTAGGTCATTTCTCAACACTTAAATCCTTAACTTTATTAGTCTGGTTAGTTGTGAGGGATATGTCTATGGTATTCTTCAAAATGAAATAGAAGAAATTCTCCTAACATTCAATGAAAGCACAAGATGGAACTGTTATCTTACTGTTGTCTCCCTACTAGACATTATTATTCTGGAGAAAACAAACCAAAAATAACATCTCAAAAATAAGATTCGTATTTTCTAGCAAATTGCTGTTGTATAGTTGTGGTCTTTTTTTTTAAGGTCAGTGAAACTTAGAAATAACAGGTCTGTAGAATTCTTAAATGCAAATAGCAACTTTACAAAGTGCTATAGAGAGCTGTCCCCATGATATATAAGCTGACTATAACTGGAATATATCAAAATCTTATTTTCTTTCTACATGAAGAGACAATGTGAAACTCCCTAAAAGCTACAGCACAAATTTCATTTTTAAGAAGAAACTAGGATAATGAGAAAATCACTAGGAAAGAAACAAGAGACAGAAAAATCCAGTCAATCTTCTATTTCATCAATACAAAAAAAAAAAAAAGATATGCAAGAGCTTTGTGCTTTCTCTTTTAAATGAGAATTTTATTTTAAAAAAAGGACAACATAGAAAGAATAAAACAGTGTCAGTCTCAATTATTGTCATATGTTTGGGTATATAGAGAAGTTCTATGTGTACTTTGAGGTTGCTGTGACTGGGTTTTATAAAAATGATTTACAAATAGGTTTGCTTCCTCAAGTAAGCTACAAGTATGCCATTTAAATAAGAAATAGAAATAGACCACAGTAAAAGAATTGTATATTATACTTTTCCAACAATCTTAGAATAAAAACACGCACATGAACATTTAATCTCTTAATTATAAATTATATAATTATAGTTTGTTCTAATATATATTGAATGCAAGAGAGTAAGATTATACAATTACAAGTGTTTATAAGGGGTAAACAATGACAGACCTCTTATAAGAGAATAAAAACAGTGTCTAATAAAACAGGTTTTAGTTATGCTACCCACTATTTGTGTCTTGGAATTTAGTAAAATATAATAGTATGATTTTCCCTGTACTCAGTTTTATTTTGAACGACATATAAAAAGGAAGACTATGTCTGTGATCTATAATTTCTTAAATGCTTGTGGGAACTAAGCATCTTGGATATTTAAATAAAAGTAAACAATAACTAGATTGGACATTAGGAGAACCAGTTACCTTGTTTACTACCAACCAGCCATGTGACCTAACACAGTGACCCAAAGAAATTACTATTCATGGAGCATTTATTATGTACAGGGTGCTTTCAGCTGCCATGAATTTTTACAGTAGCTTTATGAAACAGGAATCATCCCAATATTACAGAAGGCACAGATTCATTAAGTACCCAAGGTCACATTGTAAGTAAATGGTAGAGCCATGATTTGAACTGAAGTCTAACTGATAAACTCATATGCTCTTTATATGACTCCATGCCTAAATTTCTCCAGGTCATATTTTCTATAAAATGTGCATACTGAGCTATATGGTATGCTTTATTCCTTCTAATTCTATTGACATATATTCTTTCCCTACTATTGTGGGTATATATCTTCCTTAAATCTATTCACATCTCTGAGATTGCATCTTTGTGTCTCTTCACCTCACTAATATTTTTCCATTTATTCTTATATTTAACATTTCTCAATGCTCTTTTCCTGGCTTTCCTTTATTCTAAGTATGTGTATCCTATTGCTGTATTTTGGTTATTTTTATTTAAAAGTAACCCATGCACATGGCAATAATCATATTATACAAAATAATATTGTTATCTCAGTCACAACATTGCCCCAAATAAAGAGTAATTAAAGTTTTTCTATTACTGAAGAATGTTACAGTTTTTTTCAACATTTCTACATATCTTAAAACCAAATGTCAGAATTGTAAAACAAACTATCATTGCCAAGTATCACTATAACTTGGAATTATATATATACATATGTATGTATGTACATAAATCTATTTGTTCTTAAGAGAAATGACTTCTTTTTCTGGCTAGTACATTTTTAAACATCACATATGGTTTTGATTAGATATAATTCTATTCCTAAAACAGTAAATTTTTACTTTTTTCTGGAAAGTTTTCTTTATACTGACAAAAGTTATTCCTAAATAATTGTCACCTTATCACATTCTGTTTTGGGTCATAAATATAAATGTGTCAAAAAAGTACAAGTCTATATCAGTTTTACTGGACAAAGTTTTATGTAATTATCTACTTAAATTTGTATGATAACACAAAAACCACACTATTGTTGCTGAAACTTCTATCTGGATGTAAGAATGCTTAGGAAGATGAGTCTCAAAAAACAAACAATTCAGCAATCTAACATTTACTGATATACTTTCTAGAAAATATCACTGTGATAGGTCATGACAACATTTTAGTTTTAAATTTCTTGCACATAAGTCCCACTTTCCTATAAAATGGTCAAATAAAACATCAATTTGTCAGAACTTAATGGCACTTTACTAAAAAAACAAACAAGTAAACAACAAAGATTCACAGGTAGGTTTAAGGATGAGGAGATTCTCCTGTATTTTTCAGATAGACCCAATATACACACCTGGTTCTTTAAAAGTGGAGATCGTTTTTTCACTCTGGTTAGAGAAGAAGATGTGACTACTAAAAAATAGTCAGAAATATGCAAGAGAGATGACTTTGAGATGCAGGCAGGGGGTATGAGACAAGAAATGCAGGCGGGTTTTAGTAGCTGAAAAACACAAAGCACAGATTTTTCCACTAGGCCTCTATAAGGAACCAGTACTGCCAATACCTTTATTTTAGCCCACTGAGACCCCTATCTAACTTCTAAACTACAGAATTGTAAGATAGAATTGTGTTATTTTTATGTTAAACTTGTGGTTATTTGTTAATGTGCCAATAGAAAACTAATGCAATGTTTTTGAGGTTCATTCATGGAATAAGCATGGGTCAGTAATTTGCTCATTTGTATTGCGGGATAGTATTCCATTTCAGAGCGAAATTGCCAGATGGTTTTCCAAAGTCACTGACCAGCAATGTATGAAAGTTCCCCTTTTCTATATTTTTGTCAACACTTGTTATTGCCTGTTTTTACTTAATAAAGCAATTCAATTGGTGTGAAATGTCATCTCACTGTGTATCTATTTGTATTTCTTTAATGACTAATAATTTTGAACATCTTTTCATGTGTTTTTTTAAGGTTTTATTTATTTATTTATGAAAGACACAAAGAGGGAGAGGCAGAGACACACACCAGAGGGACCAGCGGGCTCCTCACAGGAAGCCCAATGCAGATCTCAGTCCCAGGACCCAGGATCATGCCCTGAGCCAAAGGCAGATGCCCAACCACTGAGCCACCCAGGCATCCCTCTTTTCACATGCTTATTAGCCATTTGCATATCTTCCTCAGTATAATGTCTTCATATCTTTTTGCCCTTTTTAAAATATTGGATTCTTTCTTATTTTTAAGTACCAAGAGTTTTGTTGTTATTGTCGTTGCTTTGTAACTTGTGGAGAGAAGTCCTCTAGCTGATAAAAATCTTCTGATTTCAAAAAAATAATTCTTAAAGTGCAAAAGTTTTAAAATCTAGTCAGATCAACTTCATCTTTTTATTTTATGTTATTTTTTTAGTTTTATGGACCATACTAACAAATCTTTGTCTAACCTAAAGAATCAAAGATTGACTCCTCAAAATGTCATTCACATAGATGAATGAATAAAGATGTATTAATCAGCCTTCAGAAAGGATGACAACCTACCATTTATATTGTTCTGGATGGAATTGTAAAGTGTTAAGCTCCGTGAAATAGGTCAGTTGAAGAAAGACAATTATTATATGGTTTCACTTATATGTGGAATATAAGAAATACTGAAAGGAACCATACAGGAAGGGAGGAAACTGAGTGGCAAAACATTATAAAGGAAGACAAACCATGAAAGACTCCTAACTCTGGGAAACACACAAAGAGTTGCAGAAGGGGAGGTGAGTGGGGGGGTTGGTGACGGGGTGCAAACTGGGTGAAAGGCCTTAAGGAGGGCACATGATGAGATGAACATTGGGTGTTATACTATATATTGGCATATTGAATTTAAATAAAGTTTTTTAAATGCAAAAAAAACAGATTCGCTCCTATAGTTTCTTTTAGTTTCTGTTTTGTGTCGAACTAATATTTGAAAAACAGGAAAGAATATACACTGGAAAAAGGACAGTCTCTTCAATAAATGGTGCTGGGAAAATTGGACAGCCATGTGCAGAAGAATGAAACTGCACCATTCTCTTACACCAGACACAAAGATAAACTCAAAATGGATGAAAGAGGAGAACACAGCAACACCCTTTTTGAACCTGGCCACAGCAACTTCTTGCAAGATACATCTATGAAGGCAAGGGAAACAAAAGCAAAAATGAACTATTGGGACTTAATCAAGATAAAAAGCTTCTGCACAGCAGAAGAAACAGTCAACAAAACTAAAAGACAACCTACAGAATGGGAGAAGACATTTGCAAATGACCTATCAGATAAAGGGCTAGTATCCAAGATCTATAAATAACTTATTAAACTCAACACCAAAGAAACAATCCAATCATGAAATGGGCGAAAGACATGAACAGAAATTTCACAGAGGAAGACATAGACATGGCCAAAAAGCACATGAGAAAATGCTCCTCATCACTGGCCATCAGGGAAATACAAATCAAAACCACAATGAGATCCCACCTCACATCAGTGAGAAGGGTGAAAATTAACAAGACAGGAAACAACAAATGTTGGAGAAGATGTGGAGAAAGGGGAACCCTCTTGCACTGTTGGTGGGAATGTGAACTGGTGCAGCCACTCTGGAAAACTGTGTGGAGGTTCCTCAAAGAGTTAAAGACCTGCCTTACGACCCAGCAATTGCACTGCTGGGGATTTACCCCAAAGATACAGATGCAGTGAAACACCGGGACACCTGCACCCCAATGTTTATAGCAGCAATGTCCACAATAACCAAACTGTGGAAGGAGCCTCGGTGTCCTTCAACAGATGAATGGATAAAGAAGATGTGGTCTATGTATACAATGGAATATTCCTCAGCCATCAGAAACAACAAATACCCACCATTTGCTTCGATGTGGATGGAACTGGAGGGTATTATGCTGAGTGAAATAAGTCAATCGGAGAAGGACAAACATTATATGGTCTCATTCATTTGAGGAATATAAAAATTAGTGAAAGGGAATAAAGAGAAAGGAGAGAAAATGAGTGAAAATATCAGTGAGGGTGACAAAACATGAGAGACACCTAACTCTGGGAAATGAACAAGGGGTAGTGGAAAGGAAGGTGGGGGGGGAGTTGGGGTGACTGGATGATGGGCACTGAGGGGGGCACTTGGTGGGATGAGCACTGGGTGTTATGCTAAATGTTGGCAAATTGAACTCGAATAAAAAAATTAAAAAATATATATTTAAAAAATCAGAAAATATGAGTTCTTTAATGTTATTAGTTTACAAAATTGCTTTAGTTGCTCTCGGTGTTTTACATTGCAAATAAATTTCATATTTGTGTTAGTATCTTCAGAAAAGCCTGGTGGAATTTTTATAAGGATTGCATTTAATCTATAGATAATTTATAGGAAAACCACCATGTAAACAATATTTTATCCTCCAGTCCACTGAGTACAAACTGTCTCACTTATCCTTTTAAAAATTGTGGGAAGGTTTTATAATTTTCAGTAAAAGTTTTGCATCTCTTTTGTTAAATTTATTACTATGCATTTTATACTTTTTGATGCTCTTGTGAATAGAACTGCATTCTTTTTTTTTTAGAATTGCATTCTTAATTTCATTTGCGCTTATTCATTTTTCAGATAGAAATATAATTTGTTTTTATATATTTATTTTGTATCCTGTGACACTGATGTACTTATTTATTAATTCTAATAGTTTTCCTGTGGATCTTATATTTCCTACATATAAGATCATGTTGTCTATAAATGAAAATGTTTTTCTTTCAAATATGAATACTTTTATGTACTTTTACTTTTCATGTCTGATTGCAATGGCTAGAATTTAGTTGACTATAAGACATGACAGCAGACATTCTTGCCTTGATCCAAATTTTAGATGGAAGGCATTCAGTTTTTTACCATTAAATGTTACATTTGCTATAGGCTTTTCATAGATGCCTTTTATTAGATTAAGGAAATTCCATTCTATTTCAAGTTTGCTAAGAGATTTTAATATGAATGACTGTGGAATTTTGTCAAATCATTTTATTATGCCTATTGAAATGATCATAATTTTGTCTTATTTTTCTAGAAATAGCACATACTACACTAATTATTTTTAAATTATTTTTGGATAACTGTACATTAGTAGATAAATTTACTTGGAAATTATATCTAATCCTTTTATGTTATTAGATTTGATTTGCTAATATTTTTGAGGATTTGTGTATGTATATATTCATAAGACTATTATTCTATAGTTACCTTTTTAAAAACATTTTTATATATTATTTGAGAGAGAGGAAGATAGAACGTGAGCGAGGTGAGGAGCAGAGAGAGACGCAGACTCCATGCTGAAGACAGAGCACCACGTGGGGCTCTATCTTAGGACTCTGGGATCATGACCTGAGCCAAAGGCAGATGTTTAACCAAGTGCCACCCAGGTGCCCCTGTAGTTATCTTTTCTTGAGATGTGTTTGTCTGGCTTGGTGATAGGGTGATACTGGTCTTGTAGAATATGTTGGTAAGTGTTTCATCCTCCTTTTCTTACGGAATAGTTTGTGGAGAATCAATATTATTTAGTCTTTAAACTTTAATACAATTTGCCAGTAAAGCCATTTGGATGTGGACTTTTTATAGGAAGATTTTTAATTACAAGTTTAACTCTTAAATAAATTGTAATAGATCTACTCAGATTTTTTAATTTATTGAGCTGGTTTTCTTAGATTTCTTGGAAACTGGTCCATTTTATCTAAGTTGAATAACTTGTTAACATAAAAGACTTCACAGTACTGTTTTATAATTCCTTAGATTTCAGAGGGTCAATGATAATATCTGCTCCTTTATTTAAAAATTCATGATTGTGTTGTCCCGTTCCCTTTCCACTTTAGTCTGCCTAAAGATTTGTCAATTTTGTTGCTCTTTTCAAAGATGCAGCTTTTGATTATACTGATTCTCATTGCAATTTTTATGCTTTCTATTTCACTAATTTCAGTGCTAATATATTACTTCCTTGTTTCTGCTTAACTTTGTTTTTTTTGTTGTTGTTGCTGATAGTAGCTGAGCATTTGCCCATCCGTGTAGCCAGGAAGCTTTACAAATGCGAAGATCCTGTTATTGAAACCAGTTATAGCTTTTATGGCCACGGTTTTCTATTCAAGAAACTGGGAAAGGAAGGTAAATTTGGGGGGAAAAAAGATAAATTATGCCTAAAAACTATGCTGTCTTGCATACATAATTATTAAGGCCAGTCTCTTCACAGAGAGTGTCTTTTGATGGACAATCACATTGTCAAAAATATGCTGTCTTATTTGGACCCATTATAACAGGTTCATATACATAGTTCTTTTCAGACTTCTTATTTAATGAGTATACAATTATGTGATGATATTAATTATTAAAATATGTCCATAAAAGTTAGCAAAAAGAAATTTTTACTTATTAAAAGTATAAGCTACTTGCAATGTTGCCTGGAAGCAGAGCCAGTTACTACAGGTGGCCTTTTACAACCACTAAACAAACCAAGACAGCAAAAACTGTGTGTGTGTGTGTGTGTGTGTGTATGAGTGGATTTGTGTGTGGGGTGGGGTGGTGCTGGTAATGCTTTAGAGTTAGTGAATGCAACAAGCCAAGTAACAAATGTAGATTCTCTCTTGGGGTTCTGGACATATATTTAGTCTTGACATATAAGTAGCACAAGCATCTTTCCTTTAGCTATAACACTGTATTAGGCGCGACAACCTAGTTACTGTTATTTCAATGAAAATTGTTTGAAGACTTTGATACGGTTCTTATGTCATGTAATGCTCTTGTTGGTTTATTGGTTAAATATGTGGGGCCATTTCAGACTGCTTAGGTTAGCTGGAAAATAAAATCATATTAATGCTCAATTCTCTCTTTCTCTCTCCATAAGTATATGTATATGATTTTTAAAATTGTATTGTCATTGGTTGATTCATAGACTATGTTATCAATCTTTCAATTTGCTTATTCCAAGCAATGTGCTACTTGGTGAAGTCTTGGATTAGTGTAAACCTTTTCCACAAGCTCCTTCCTTGAAACAAAAGGGTCCTCAAAGTATGTTTTATGAGAATATATCATTTTTTATAATTTTCTTAATTTACTCTCCTTCAAGGCCATATGACATAGTATTAAAGGAATTTTAGTTAATTAAGTTTAAATCACACTTAAATATGGTATATGATGTCTCCAAAAACTGGGAAGAGGTTATTTATTAAACAATGTTATGAAAATATTACCTCCACTTCATCTTTCAAGTTTTTTTTCTTTTAAGTGAAGTATAATTGACTTTCAAGTTTTTAAAGATGGCATAAATCTCTGTGATTACTCTAGGTATGAGATTTCGATTCACTTTTTTTTTAGCAGGGTTAAGGTGTAGGGAATCCACTTATACTTTCTACCAAACTCCCCTTGACCATCTATTTAATAAGGTAGAATGGGTATTTTTCCATTTGCCAAAGAACAACTATAGCCACAAACACAACCACAAGGTAGGTTCCTGGTATTACTGAGTTTATGGTAAGACAGACTCAAGCCGCTCATCACTTAATCTTATCATGAGCTCTAATAGACCATATTGTCATTCCAGGTCTTCAAGATTAATTTTAGCACATGAAATCCAGAATCTCTGACAAGTCCCTCTATATTTCACTTAATTTTAGATAAAAGTTTATTTATCCTAAAATTTTTCCTTTCCCTCATTTGTCTAGCGAGCCTTAAAACCAATTATATAATATATCCAACAGATGTTTATCTGCTACAAAATATTGAATTATTTCCAATTTTTCAGTATGTATTTTTCCTTCCAGATTTGACAATAATTATTCACTGGGAATACAGTTGGCTCTGACTCTTTAGGTCTGGAAATAATAAGAAGTGATGGGGTTAGAGTAAGAAAATAATTGATTTCCCCCTCTCAGCACTCAGATGAGGCAAAAACTCTGTTCAGGCAAAGCAAAAAACAAAAACAAAACAAAAAAACAAAAAAACATCTTAACAATAGCTAAAGATAGGGTACTTTCCTGGCAAAGCAGTAGGGTTTTGTTGTTTGTTTTATAAACTGTATGGATTTATGTGAACAAAGTCCTATGACTACCTTCATACATTATCACCTAAATTCTCCAGTTGCCACTCATTTCAGGACCATGACCACTCTTTCATGTAAGAAACCTACTTATAGGGGAACCTGAGTGGCTCAATCGGTTAAGTGGTTAAGTACTTGTCTCTTGATTTTGGCTAAGGTCATGATCTCAGTGTCTTGAGACTGAGCTCTGCCTAGAGTTTCATGCTTATTGGGGATCTGCTTAAGATTCCCTCTCTCTCTTTCTCTCTCTCTCTCTCTGTCTTCTCCCTGCTCTTGCTAACACAAGCACTTTTTCTCTCTCAAATAAATAAATAAATCCTTTTTTTAAAAAAAGAAACCTATTGATAAAGTCTTATAATCTGGCAAAATTCAGACTTAAACTGTTTGTAATTGAACTCATAAATTAGGTTATAAGATAGAAAATGAATTAATATGCATAGAATGGGCCTAGTCTATGACCTAAGCCAAAAACATAGATAATTGATCTTTTTATAGTCTTTCTTCAATCCATTTAGTGATACTAGAAGCAATATCTATCTGCAAATAGAATCTTGCATGTCATTCTTACTAATGTAGAACATCAGCTACTTGTCTCTTAAGACATTTAGTTTCAGGGGATTTTTTATTTCAGTAGTTTAGAGATGACAATTCATAATTTCCCTCTCATTCTCATGATGTTAGTTTTCCCTTCTTTATTGTAAACTTAATTTTTATTTTATTTTTAGGTCTAAGGAGGCCACACAGCCAGCTTGAGATGCCATTTATTTTCCTGAAATTCTTTGGCATTTAAATAACTAGTACAAAAATGTCCAGGGTTGTTTGTTGTGGAAAAAAAATGGATTTAAACCCAGGAAATAATTTTATTTGTTGGGTCAAAATGGAAAACAGGAGAAACTATATGAAGTAGGAAATAGTAACACAAAGTTTGTTCAAGTTCCTCTTTCAAGAATGACAAGCTCAGGACATTACTGCTGGTATATCCATTAATAGATGTTTATCACTATGCCACAGAGTCTCACAATTGCTGCAGCCCTTTTAACACATTCTAGAACTTCATTCTGTGCCCTTTTGGTATTTCCTGCTGATTCAGAGTTGAACAGAATTTTTGGATACCTCACATCACCTGATCTTGTGGAATATCTTCAGGACTTTAGCTTTTACAGAGTTCGAGTTCTTCCCATCTATTCTGTGACTCTAAACATGGTTATGAATTCTGTATAGATGCATGTGATAGATGTCTAATACATGAATATATACTGAGACTGACATTTGCTGGTTTATATCATTTTCTGATTCTATGCAAGAATCAAGGATCTTAATCATGTCCAAAGATTATCACAGACACTGTGTGGAGTAAATGAGCATGTCTGGGACTTTTCTACCTTATTTAACCAATTAGTGTAAATAAAAGTGAAGGTAGTTCCCCTCAGAAGTTAATATTCATGTTACCTGTTTATGATGGCCTCAATTTAAACAGAGAGTAGTTGAGTAAAAATATGTCACAGGTCGCAAAATAACCATGCTCTCTACAGATCAGTTGATGATTTTTAATCTCCCCTTGAAACTTTTCTTAAATATGCTCCATTTAGTAAACTATGCGCCTAAAACCTGCAGAATTGTGCTATTTAACCCTTTCACCCAAAAGTACATTCAAGTTGACAAGGATCTGGGTGTTTCCAAAATTATTCCCATTGAGAACAAAGAGAGAGTGTTAGAGATAAGGATGGGACTAGTGGGAGAGAGAGAGAGAGATCATATTTCCATATTTCATAGTTTCCATATTTCAGAACAATTAACTGGATTTCATGTTATGAATGCTGTTGAATACAGCTTTTATAAGTAACAATTGTAAAGATGTTATTAAAATGTGTAGTCAAACTAGATTGTGCTGAGTATCTTATTTTGAATACAAGCTCAATAGGTAAGTCAAATATTTTTTAAATGGTTCAAATGTTTAATGGTATGATAATTTATCTACTATAATAATGAGACATCTTTAAAGTTCTTTGTTATATGCTGTATCTAATCAATCATCTCATTCATCTTAATTTTAATAAGTATTCCTACAAGTAAGTGGTTAAATATTAAATGTGAGTTGAATTTCTAGTCTAATATGCCAGGATTTTCCTAATCCAGCTGGAGGGCTTTTAATTTCTATCTGACAGGTATTACTTATCATGTCAACGAAACAACCAAAAAGGAAAATATCTTTAGATGAGATCTTTGATGATAATATCAGAAGTTCACTCTTAATTCCTAACTATATATCATTTATTACAGCTCTGTAATGAGATATGTATTATTATAATATCAAACATTGGCAAAACTGGGAGAAAACAGGGAATGTTGTTGCTATGTAGAGTGAAAATTATAAGCACTGTATTTCATAGAAAATTAGTCCTCAGAATTATGTTTAAAGTATGTCTTATTCCCATGAAGTTGGTATATGTGCCAAAATCAATAAAACCTACATTATTTTCTAAATAAAGATTTTTTTAGCATCGTATTACTCTGATGACATCATGGGCATCACAAATATTGGTCATTGCTCCTGGAATGGTAAGAATGAGGATAAAATCCTTAACAAATATCTCTTTTTTGATATATGTAAATAGAAATTTTCAATCCTACTCCTGGTTTTTAGACCACCTATAAAGTGCCTATCATAGAGTTTTTCCCATTCCTTTGTTTTATTTTATTCCCTCCATTCTAGTCCATTTCCTTTAACTTTACATTTAAAGAAAACAGACTATTTGCCATTGTGAATTAAAATATAGTGCAATAAGATATTTTTAATATGGTTAAACAGTATTAATTAATCTAGCTATTTATTGAAGTCAGAATACAATCTACACTGGTCAGTAAAAGTAAATGAACCTTGAATTCTAAGGATAATTTGATCAAATATATTTCCGTAACATGCCCTAGAAAAGATGTGGGATGTGAGTAGTATAATATCTGGTTGTGAGTGTCCAGAGACGTAACTCAGACAGTCATTATATGGAATTGTGCTTTAGAGTCCAATATGGTATAGTGCAAAATAGATACATCATCTTTCTGTTGCCACCTGCCTGTTTGATCTACAGGAAAACCCATGACTTTATCAAAGTATACATTTCTCAGAGGATGACTTTAACTAAGGTTTTTTTTTTCTTTTTTTTTTCTTTATTGGAGTTCAATTTGCCAACATATAGCATAACACCCAATGCTCATCCCATCAAGTGCCCCCCACCAGTGTCCGTCACCCAGTATTTTTTTTAACCAACTATTTTTTATACATGGTTATATTATGCCAGACTAGCTTTTCCTTTTTGCCTCAGTTTCATAAAATTTTCCTGTGAAAATGGATTATCTCACTAAACTATATATAGGTCAAAGATATGTCTAATTAATGCAAGCCAAATGAATCATATGATTTATACATATAGATCTTTGATATATCATCTCAAGATATTGTACATGGCATTTATTTTTCTACACATCACTCCTGTCTATACACATGCAGGTCATTCAGTTGAAAATGAAAAAGCATTATACTTTCCATAGTACCAGAGGAAAAATAAAACACTATTTTATATTTTCTTTGGAATCTCCCTACTAATTAAGCATATATGTCTAAGTGAAGTAATTTTCAAGGTGGCTCTGAAGTGGGCTTCAACTGATAGTGGGAAAATATGATCCAAGCAGTGTAGCACCCATATTTGTCACATCTTTCCTGGTACTCCAGCTGAATTTCAACTGTCAGCACCTGCATCTATGTGCATGAGATTTCCCCACTTTACTAGGGAAAGTCATGCAGTCCTCTTAAGAGTACTTGTGACAAGTGCAACATGCCAAAAATAAATATTCCCCAACAAACATTCCTCAACCAATGAACCTCTGCAGTTGGTGTATAATTATCCCAATTCTCTCAGACCTCTAAAATATGTGCTATGCGTCTCTTCACAAAGTTTTCCAGAATTATTTTCTAGCGATGATTATGGCAGCTGTTTTAAAGTGTGAATCTTATTATTATCCTTTTCCTCTGTGTATCAATTCCACCACCTTCCCACTTATGTTAATCGAACTTCTCAGTATACCACTTGCATCAATATTGGTTTCAGGATCTAATTAGGGGAGAATCCAACTTAGACAGTTAATATGAGATGAAATAAAGAAGGTGGGGTATACATGGACTATAAAAAACTACAATGTGTGTCTTGTATTAGAGGTTTTATCACCTCTCAGGTGCATCTCATTGTAGCCATGTGGAAAAACATGCCAAATTTCAGAAGATAAACATGTAACGTAAATTTTTACATAAAATTCCTCATTTTGTTAGTTTGTTTAAACATTGGCAAGTAATGAAATTTTATTTAAATGTACATGGTTATTAAAAAATACATCAAGGGCAGCCCCAGTGGCCCAGTGGTTTAGCATCGCCTTCAGCCTGGGGTGTGATCCTAGAGACCTGGGATTGAGTCCCATGTCAGGCTCCATGCACAGAGCCTGCTTCTCCCTCTGCCTGTCTTTTTTTTTCTCTCTCTCACTGTCTCTCTCTCAGTCATGAATAAATAAATAAAATCTTAAAAAGACACATCAAACTAAGTGGCTAAAATGGAGCAAAAATAATCTCTTTTGAATAATGCTCTATCACCACTGATTCTCTCTTGTCTAGCTTCAGGGAACTCATTTGCTCTAGGCTACTCTTAAAATTGGTACCTTTGAAATTAAGCTGATAAGTGTAAAGTAGCAGTACTTTCCAAATGTTGTATATTCTCTTTCCAAAATCCAAAGCACCCATAAAAAATCTGCCTTTTCCTTAGTGGTAGAAGTTAAAAGTATAATAGATTATCCTTGGATAATTTGGAACCATAATAACTTCATCAATGTGTTTGGTTTCTGAATATCTATGTATTTCCCTCCCATCCCCTCTGGTAAGCATATATCTAATATCTATTTTCATCAGGTTGGATTCACACAATGCCACCAATATAATGGACTAGCGTGGTGTTCTGGAGAATCTTATCATAGTCCAGATGGTTTTGACCAAAAACTAGCCTCCCCAAAATCTCAGTTACAAAAATTTATGTAAAATATGTATACAACATGAGTAAAATCACAGTTCTATCATCAAACATAAAAAATTTTAGATGACTAAATCCTTGCTATAGACAAATTATTTTTGTATACATAACATAAAAATAAATTTTTGACATATTTTAAAATAGTTAATTTTCTTTTATTTAAAATGAGATTTGGGGGAGTTAATTTTTGTTCAAAACTACCTAGATTTATTTTATGCAAAATTTCAATTCACCACATATCATGATCTAAATTTGTGGTTCAAGGTTATAAAAATTCTATTATTGTGCACACGGGTAGAGTTGTGACAAAATACTTCCATTGCATGGTAAGAAGAACCCTTAGAATAAGAACAGATATTGTAAAAAAAAAAAAAAAAAAAAAAAAAAAGAACAGATATTGTAGGAGTTTGATTTTAAACACTATTACAGCATTCAGTCAACTTCAGTAGGTGAATAAAAAGAGATAATGCTTTCTTTAAGGGTGAATAAAAATGTGTAAAGTATGAAAACCTGATTCTTAACTGAGAAATTTTTTTTTTTTTTTTTTTAATGGGATGCCTGGCTGTCTCAGTGGTTGAGCATCTGCCTTCAGCTCAGGACGTAATCCCAGACTTCGGGGATCAAGTCCCGCATTGGGCTTTCTGCATGGAGCCTACTTCTCCCTCTGCCTATGTCTCTGCCTCTCTCTCTTTGTGTCTCTCATGAATAAATAAATAACATCTTTTAAAAAAAAAAGACGTTATTTATTTATTGACACAGAGAGAGAGTATAAGCAGGGGGAACAGCAGAGGTAAAGGGAGAAGCAGACTCCCAGCTGAGCAGGGAGCCCAAAGTGGAGCTCAATCCCTGAACCCTGGGATCATGACCTGAACCCAAGGGAGACACTTACCCAACTGAGCTACCCAGGTGACTGTAGCTATATTAGACAATTCCCAACTCAGATCTG
The DNA here is from genome assembly GCF_003254725.2 of Canis lupus dingo. NCBI lineage: Eukaryota > Metazoa > Chordata > Mammalia > Carnivora > Canidae > Canis > Canis lupus. The sequence continues at coordinate 22,397,528 of NC_064245.1, read as the reverse complement.
GGATCCCAAATAAATACCACCTGTATCAAGAGTCTCTTTGTGTGATGCCTAGGTGGCTCTGTCAGTTAAGCATCGAACTTTTGATTTCAGCTCAGGTCATGATCTCAGGGTGGTGAGTTTGAGCACTGCATGGGAGTTAGCTTGAGATTCTCTCTTTCTCTCTTCCCCTTGCTCCTCCCCCTGCCTGTTTTCTCTCTCTCTCTCCAAAATAAGTAAATCTTAAAAACAAAAAGTCTCCTTGTCTAGTCACCCGATTCTCCCTTAAGTTAATTGAAGCCTCTATACTTTAAATAGGAAGTTGACTGACACTTTAATTGCAATAGAGTAGTTTGAATTTAGGATTTAATGCCACTGTCAAAGTTTAAGAATGTCAAATTTAAAAATGTCTTTAATATTCTATTGTAAAAGGGTTTCCTAGATACCGGCCTCTTCCTGAAATTTCTTGCTACTCTTGATAACAGCAAAATTGACTTAATGCTGGTTATGGTAAGGCACTATTCTGTGTACTTTATATGTTTTAATATACTTACTTTCACAAAAGCCTATGAAAAAGGTAATATCATTAATCTAATTTTATAGATGTGGAAGCTGAGGTATAGAGTTCTTATGGAGTTTGCCTAAGTTTACATAGCTAGGCAGGGACTGAGCTAGAATTTGAACCCAGAGTGACTTTGACCTAAAGCTATGCCGGAATATTGCCTCAGGAAAGCAGCAAGCAGTAGCCCCATAAATAGAAAAAGTCTGATGACTGTCTTCCCAAGGCAACTTGCCTCTAGAGAAAATAAATCCTTTCCCAGTAGACCTGTCTTTGTTGCTGCTTGAGATGGAGGTAGTACTCTTCACAGACAAAAAAAAAAAAAAAACTTTGTTTCCTGAGACAGAGGCTTCTAGAAAATCCTAGTCCTCTTCACTGGTGTCAGCTTGTTATCCAACCTGACAGGGATAGTGAACATATAAATATTTTTCTTCTGGGGATCCCTGGGTGGTGCAGAGGTTTAGTGCCTGCCTTTGGCCCAGGGCGCGATCCTGGAGACCTGGGATCGAATCCCACGTCGGGCTCCCGGTGCATGGAGCCTGCTTCTCCCTCTGCCTATGTTTCTGCCTCTCTCTCTCTGTGTGTGACTATCATAAATAATTTTTTAAAAAATATAAATAAATAAATAAATAAATAAATAAATAAATAAATAAATATTTTTCTTCTTACTGTTTTTCTTCCTTTATGGGCCTTCCAAGGACAGGACCCAATATTAAATCTGGATTTTGCTTTAATATAGTTCAGCGAGATTGTGTTCTCTATGAAATGTCCCACTTTAATTTAAAAGGAAGAAAAATAAGTTTTAGTTCTACTTTTGGAATGGAAACATTAGCTCTTAATCAATCTAGCACCATTTTTGTTTTGTTTTGTTTTGTTTTGTTTTACTGTCAGCACTATTGACATCTTGGACTGAGCAATTCTGGGTTGTGGGGGTGTTTGGTACATTGCAGGATATTTAGCAGCACCCCTGGCCTCCACACATTACATGCCAGTAGCATCCCCCCAGTTATAACAACCAAAAATGTCCTGTAGTTTGCAAAATCACCCCAGTTAACACTTAGACTCTAGCACTTCAAAAATAAAATAAAGATTGATGATGAGATCAAATTGACTGCAGAGAAGAGTGTTTAGTGGGACCATTCTAGGAATTGTTCCTTAGAAAAATAAGTTAATCAATAGGGCAATTTTTTTTTCTAAATTATGTTACAATGTTTCTATTTACCTTACCTAGATGTAAGCCAAATACCTAACTTATCCTATATATTTTATATTGATAATTGCACGAAGGCCTATACACTTGCCTTGTGTAGGACTAAGAATCACATAAACAAAACCTAAAGATTTAACTCTGCTCCATGACATGACATATAGCAGGATAATGAAATAAACTGAGGCTGGGAATGAATGAAATAGTGCAGCAATTTGAGGAGGCATTCTGAATCCAGACAGATCCCCAAAGTCAAGGGTCTTTAAGAGTATCAATTCAAAGTCAAAATGAGCTAAAAGCCACACATCAAGATGGAGTAATAGGTTAAAGCAGTCAAGCTGTCAGGGACTTAAAAGCAACAGTATGTCTAGAGATAAGTTTATACCTCAAGTCAGAGAGGAGCCCTTCCTTCCAAATGCAGACTTTTAGAATCAGACATGGTAATTGATTTCCCAGAGCAGACTATTGCACAGTATGGTCCATTTAATGGATGTTGAAAATTATCAAGGAGAGTTGAAGAGAAGAAATATTTTAATGTATATATTACATTAAAAACAAAAGAAGAATGTGGTGAACATGTATCTCATAGTTAGAGAAGGTTAGAAGAGAAACATGATAGTATTATTTTATTATTTTTATTATTTTTTTATTTTTAAATGCTTTTATTTATTTATTCATGAGAGACAGAGAGAGAGAGAGAGTGAGAGAGAGAGAGACAGAGAGAGAGGCAGAGACACAGGCAGAGGGAGAAGCAGGCTTCCTGCAAGGAGCCCAGTGCAGGACTCAATCCCAGATCCCAGGATCACACCCTGAGCTGAAGGCAGATGCTCAAATGCTGAGCCACTCAGTCGTCCCAATAGTATTATTTTAAAATGCACACAATGAGGTCCAAAGAATTTAAATGACCATCTATGTGCTTATAGCTACTAAGAAGAATATAAATCCAATCTCTTAATTTCTCTGGTATCCTTTCCAAAGCATAGTACTTGTTTTAGACTAATAAAACATCTCTGATTTAGTAGTTGGAGAAACACAAGTTTTTGTAGCATATTAAACAAACCACTAGTCATGACTATTGAGAAGGCAATACATTTTATCAATAAATAAAACTGACAGCAGTATTAGAGTTTTTAAAAATATACTTTTCATAAACATCAGATATTTTGTTTGGCTTACCTAAGAAATTACTTATTCCAATTACAATAGCTCTTCTCTGGTACATACAACTGCAGTATCATTTGCACACTTCTATCCTTAGCATCTCTTCAAGCATACTGTATGATAAAATGTCTCTTGTACTTTCTGTTTGCATAAACCTTTTAAATACAATATATGGAAATGTTACTGAAAGCTAAACTTTTTAACATAGAAACATATTTTCATGGGGCTCCTGGATGGCTCATTCAGTTAAGTATCTCACTCATGGTTTCAGCTCAGGTCATGATCTCATGAGTTATAGGATGAAGCCTCCCATCAGTCTGCATGCTCAGCAGGAGTCTGCTTAAGATTCTGTCTCCCCTCTAAAATAAATAAATATATTTTTTTAAAGATATGTCTTCTTGGGACACCTGGGTGGCTTAGTTGGTTAAGCATCAGATTTGATTTTGACACAGATCATGATCTCAGGGTTGTGGGATCCAGGTCTATGTTGGCTTCACACTCAGTGGGGAGTCTGCTTGAAATTCTCTCATTCTCTCTCTCTCTCCCTCTCTCTGCTCATACTCTTTCTCTCCAATAAATAAATAATTTTTTTCTAAACATGTATTTTCTTAGAAGAAAAAAACAGTATTGTATATATATAATGTATTTCTCCCTAAGTATCCCTAAAAGCATAGAGAAGGAAACTTATGTAAATAAATACATTACATATATAAAATAAATGTATCTCATGCAAGGAATACCTGTAGGATAGTGATTTTTTCCTCTGTGTGAGTCATCTCTCTCTTTCTTTTACTCTTATTAATAAGATTAATCAGATAAATCTTAAATTTTCCCATTTTGATTAAATTTGCTAATCAAGACATTTTGTTAATCTTTGTAATGAATACAATTGATGCAAATATCTCAGTTTACCCTAAATATACTACTTGTAGTCCATTCCCTTGCAGTATTTTGTTCACAGAATACTACTTATAAGACATCACAACTAGGAACTCAAATGTATATTTAACAAACTTGCATTCAGCTTCTATAAACTGAGATTTCCAAATAAGCACACATTTTTATTTATTTTTTTTAAGCACACATTTTTAAATGACATATTTGTCCATGGCATAATGGTTTACAGCCATATAACAGATATTCCAAGACGGAAATGGCTGTGACTAACTCTGGCATTTAGGAAGCAACAAGTCATGACTTTTATTTATACTTTATGGGAGGTTGTGGAAACTGAGAATTGGTGTGTGCTAAATTAAAATAGAACCTTGATTTGTTAAAATGTATTAAGAAAGAAAAGAAGCTCAAGATCCAAAACACAGAATTACTAAATCTATTAGTAGCTAAGGGGATTAGCAGTCAAAGTAAGTTTATTGTGCAGGATCTTCATCAAAACTTCTTCCCAAGTGTTAAGGATTTGTAGCTGATCTCCACTAGATCTCCAAGACCTAATTCCACCAGGAGGCCTTCAAAATGCTATCTTTTCAAGCAGTCACACTGAATTGTGATATAACACAGAAAAATTATGTGCTGTATTTCTACTTGGATTAATTATTATAGAGGGTCTTATGTAGGCCAAAGAAAATGTCAACAGTAGAAAAAATATATTACTTAACTAAATGTAAAATATATAGCACTAAAATTATTGAAGAGAATTATGAGATTTTTGGTCATAAGAACAAACAATTGTTTTTAAGTTGAATTATCATTTAGAAATCATTTTCAAATGTGGAAATATTTGTACATTTTAAGGTAAAATGTTTATTGTTCATATTATAACTTTGATCAAATTTATTAAATAATTATAACATGACATTTTAACCAATTTTCGTTAAGTTCTTCATTTTTTACATTTTGAAAATAAAAATATCGTTTTCTACAGGAAGTCAATTGAAATATTTTTATGCATTATGACTTACACACATATAAAAATGATTGGTTTACTGCCTTTTCTCATCTTATAACTGAATAGAGTAAAATATTCAAATAGTTAAAATACACTATTCAAGAGTTACAATGTAGTTAATATCATTTTACTAAAAATGACAAATTTGTAAAATTAGCATTTTCCCCCAAGTCGATTATGGTGTTATGGAAAAAAATTTTGCCCTGATGCATCTATATGCATAATCAGTTTCATAATTTGGTCTACATGGCAAAACCAGTTAGGTAAAATTGCTGTGCAATTAAATACATTTTTTAAAACAGCATAAATCAGGGATAGGTTTGTAGCATTACATCAATGGATTTCTTTACTTTGCAACTTAGTTGTAGTTACTAATAGTATTACCAATAATGAGACAATAAAATATCATCACTTTGCTTAATGTTTTAATTACCCCAAATATTTTTTTACTTCCCACAGATGATAATTCCAGTACTTTATTTATTAACTTGAATACTGAGAATCACCTCAGAAAATAGTTAACATTTTAAATGTAGTTAAATCTCTAAAATGTTGATGTTGGAATTACAATATTTTCTAAGGAAAGTTGTTAATAGAGAATCATGCTAATTTTGAAATTTGCAGCTAAAGCTTCTTGTTATAACATTAAGCCCTTTCTTAGCAATCCAATCTAAAAGCACCTCTGTTCACATTCTGTCCTGCATACTAGTTTTTATTAATGGCACTTTACCACCATCTGATTTATTTATATATAGACACAGATATATATATATATAGAGATATGTGTATAGATATCGTCCATTATTAGAATTTAAGCTTCAAAAACAGATGACTTATGTGTTTTATTTGACACTGTATTTTCAAAAACAGTATTTGGAATGGGACTATCAATAAATATTTCCTGAGTGGATTAATGCAAGAAAAGTCAAATGAATAAATAAATGAAAGATTCCCGGCTGCTACTCAGCCTAGGGTACACTCTATCCATGTATTACCAATGGCAAGATTTCATTCTTTTCGGTGACTGAGTAATATTCCATTGTGTACATATACCACGTCTTTATCCATTCATCAGTCGATGAACATTTGGGCTTTCCATTATTTGCCTATTGTTGATAATGCTGCTATAAACATAAGGGTCCAAGTATCCCTTTTAGTTAGTATTTTTGTATCCTTTGAGTAAATACTTAGTCGTGCATTTGCTGGATCACAGAATAGTTCTTTTTTTAACTTTCTGAGGAACCTCTATATTATTTTGCAGAGTGGCTACAGAAGTTCGCATTCCCAACAACAGTGCAAGACAGTTCCTCTTTCTCTATATCTTCACCAACTTCACTGTTATTACTTGTGTTGTTGGTTTTACCCATTCTGACAGGCTTGAGGTGCTCCATAGAATTTTAACATTTGAAAAGCAGCTTAATCCCATATTCATCTTGAAATGTAGAGCTTTTGATGGAACCCTCTTACATTTGGAAATAAAAGCATGGTGCTAGGAAATCTCTGGTATCAGGAAAAAGTCCTATTTCTTTTGCTGTACCTCACTGAAATGTATAATTGCTGTTTATTAAAGATGTCCAAATGAGAGGGGGAGGAGCAAGATGGCGGAAGAGCAGGGTCTCCAAATCACCTGTCTCCACCAAACTACCTAGAAAACCTTCAAATTATCCTGAAAATCTATGAATTCGGCCTGAGATTTAAAGAGAGACCAGCTGGAATGCAACAGTGAGAAGAGTTCGCGCTTCTATCAAGGTAGGAAGACGGGGAAAAAGAAATAAAGAAACAAAGGCCTCCAAGGGGGAGGGGCCCCGCGAGGAGCCGGGCTGAGGCCGGGGCGAGTGTCCCCAGGACAGGAGAGCCCCGTCCCGGAGACGCAGGAGCTGCACCGACCTTCCCGGGCGGAAAGGGGCTCGCAGGGAGGTGGAGCAGGACCCAGGAGGGCGGGGATGCCCTCGGGCTCCCTGGGACAGTAACAGACACCTGCCCCCGGGGAGAGTGCGCCGAGCTCCCTAAGGGCTGCAGCGCGCACGGCGGGACCCGGCGGGACCGGAGCAGCCAGGAGGGGCTCGGGCGGCGGCTCCGCGGAGGGGGCTGCGCGGCCCCGGGAGCAGCTCGGAGGGGCTCGGGCAGAGGAAGAGGCTCCGTGCGGAGGGGGCTGCGCGGTTCCAGGAGCAGCTCGGTGGGGGGGGCTCGGGCGGCGGCTCCGCGGAGGGGGCTGCGCGGCCCGGGAGCGCGAATCCAACAGCGCAGGCTACGGAGCACAGGGCGCCGGGACACAGCCCAGGATCCCGCCTCCCCCGGGACAGGCAGAGGCCGGGAGGGCCCAGGACAGCAAGGACGCTCCTGCCCCAGCTGAGCAGATCAGCGGACCCGCCCCGGAGCCTCCAGGCCCTGCAGACGGAGAGCTCCGGAGCTGAATCCAGGTTTCCAGAGCTGCCCCGCCACTGGGGCTGTTCCTCCTGCGGCCTCACGGGGTAAACAACCCCCACTGAGCCCTGCACCAGGCAGGGGCACAGCAGCTCCCCCAAGTGCTAACACCTGAAAATCAGCACAACAGGCCCCTCCCCCAGAACACCAGCTAGACTGACAACTTCCAGGAGAAGCCAAGGGACTTAAAGAACACAGAATCAGAAGATACTCCCCTGTGGTTCTTTTTTTTTTTTTTTTTTTTTGTTTTGTTTTGTTTTGCTTTTTGATTTGTTTCCTTCCCCCACCCCCTTTTTTTCTCCTTTCTTTTTCTTTCTCTTTTTCTTCTTTTTTTTTTCTCGTTTTTTTTTTTTTCTTCCCTTTTTTTTTCTCTTCTCTTTTCTTTCCTTCTTTCTCTCCTCTCTTTTTCTCTTTTCCCAATACAATTTGCTTTTGGCCACTCTGCACTGAGCAAAATGACTAGAAGGAAAACCTCACCTCAAAAGAAAGAATCAGAAACAGTCCTCTCTCCCACAGAGTTACAAAATCTGGATTACAATTCAATGTCAGAAAGCCAATTCAGAAGCACTATTATACAGCTACTGGTGGCTCTAGAAAAAAGCATAAAGGACTCAAGAGACTTCATGACTGCAGAATTTAGAGCTAATCAGGCAGAAATTAAAAATCAATTGAATGAGATGCAATCCAAACTAGAAGTCCTAACGACGAGGGTTAACGAGGTGGAAGAACGAGTGAGTGACATAGAAGACAAGTTGATAGCAAAGAGGGAAACTGAGGAAAAAAGAGACAAACAATTAAAAGACCATGAAGATAGATTAAGGGAAATAAACGACAGCCTGAGGAAGAAAAACCTACGTTTAATTGGGGTTCCCGAGGGCGCCGAAAGGGACAGAGGGCCAGAATATGTATTTGAACAAATTCTAGCTGAAAACTTTCCTAATCTGGGAAGGGAAACAGGCATTCAGATCCAGGAAATAGAGAGATCCCCCCCCTAAAATCAATAAAAACCGTTCAACACCTCGACATTTAATTGTGAAGCTTGCAAATTCCAAAGATAAGGAGAAGATCCTTAAAGCAGCAAGAGACAAGAAATCCCTGACTTTTATGGGGAGGAGTATTAGGGTAACAGCAGACCTCTCCACAGAGACCTGGCAGGCCAGAAAGGGCTGGCAGGATATATTCAGGGTCCTAAATGAGAAGAACATGCAACCAAGAATACTTTATCCAGCAAGGCTCTCATTCAAAATGGAAGGAGAGATAAAGAGCTTCCAAGACAGGCAGCAACTAAAAGAATATGTGACCTCCAAACCAGCTCTGCAAGAAATTTTAAGGGGGACTCTTAAAATTCCCCTTTAAGAAGAAGTTCAGTGGAACAGTCCACAAAAACAAAGACTGAATAGATATCATGATGACACTAAACTCATATCTCTCAATAGTAACTCTGAATGTGAACGGGCTTAATGACCCCATCAAAAGGCGCAGGGTTTCAGACTGGATAAAAAAGCAGGACCCATCTATTTGCTGTCTACAAGAGACTCATTTTAGACAGAAGGACACCTACAGCCTGAAAATAAAAGGTTGGAGAACCATTTACCATTCGAATGGTCCTCAAAAGAAAGCAGGGGTAGCCATCCTTATATCAGATAAACTAAAATTTACCCCAAAGACTGTAGTGAGAGATGAAGAGGGACACTATATCATACTTAAAGGATCTATTCAACAAGAGGACTTAACAATCCTCAATATATATGCTCCGAATGTGGGAGCTGCCAAATATATAAATCAATTATTAACCAAAGTGAAGAAATACTTAGATAATAATACACTTATACTTGGTGACTTCAATCTAGCTCTTTCTATACTCGATAGGTCTTCTAAGCAAAACATCTCCAAAGAAACGAGAGCTTTAAATGATACACTGGACCAGATGGATTTCACAGATATCTACAGAACTTTACATCCAAACTCAACCGAATACACATTCTTCTCAAGCGCACATGGAACTTTCTCCAGAATAGACCACATATTGGGTCACAAATCGGGTCTGAACCGATACCAAAAGATTGGGATTGTCCCCTGCATATTCTCGGACCATAATGCCTTGAAATTAGAACTAAATCACAACAAGAAGTTTGGAAGGACCTCAAACACGTGGAGGTTAAGGACCATCCTGCTAAAAGATAAAAGGGTCAACCAGGAAATTAAGGAAGAATTAAAAAGATTCATGGAAACTAATGAGAATGAAGATACAACCGTTCAAAATCTTTGGGATGCAGCAAAAGCAGTCCTAAGGGGGAAATACATCGCAATACAAGCATCCATTCAAAAACTGGAAAGAACTCAAATACAAAAGCTAACCTTATACATAAAGGAGCTAGAGAAAAAACAGCAAATAGATCCTACACCCAAGAGAAGAAGGGAGTTAATAAAGATTCGAGCAGAACTCAACGAAATCGAGACCAGAAGAACTGTGGAACAGATCAACAGAACCAGGAGTTGGTTCTTTGAAAGAATTAATAAGATAGATAAACCATTAGCCAGCCTTATTAAAAAGAAGAGAGAGAAGACTCAAATTAATAAAATCATGAATGAGAAAGGAGAGATCACTACCAACACCAAGGAAATACAAACGATTTTAAAAACATATTATGAACAGCTATACGCCAATAAATTAAGCAATCTAGAAGAAATGGACGCATTCCTGGAAAGCCACAAACTACCAAAACTGGAACAGGAAGAAATAGAAAACCTGAACAGGCCAATAACCAGGGAGGAAATTGAAGCACTCATCAAAAACCTCCCAAGACACAAGAGTCCAGGGCCAGATGGCTTCCCAGGAGAATTTTATCAAACGTTTAAAGAAGAAATCATACCTATTCTCCTAAAGCTGTTTGGAAAGATAGAAAGAGATGGAGTACTTCCAAATTCGTTCTATGAAGCCAGCATCACCTTAATTCCAAAGCCAGACAAAGACCCCGCCAAAAAGGAGAATTACAGACCAATATCCCTGATGAATATGGATGCAAAAATTCTCAACAAGATACTGGCCAATAGGATCCAACAGTACATTAAGAAAATTATTCACCATGACCAAGTAGGATTTATCCCTGGGACACAAGGCTGGTTCAACACCCGTAAAACAATCAATGTGATTCATCATATCAGCAAGAGAAAAACCAAGAACCATATGATCCTCTCATTGGATGCAGAGAAAGCATTTGACAAAATACAGCATCCATTCCTGATCAAAACTCTTCAGAGTGTAGGGATAGAGGGAACATTCCTCGACATCTTAAAAGCCATCTACGAAAAGCCCACAGCAAATATCATTCTCAATGGGGAAGCACTGGGAGCCTTTCCCCTAAGATCAGGAACAAGACAGGGATGTCCACTCTCACCACTGCTATTCAACATAGTACTGGAAGTCCTAGCCTCAGCAATCAGACAACAAAAAGACATTAAAGGCATTCAAATTGGCAAAGAAGAAGTCAAACTCTCCCTCTTCGCCGATGACATGATACTGTACATAGAAAACCCAAAAGTCTCCACCCCAAGATTGCTAGAACTCATACAGCAATTCGGTAGCGTGGCAGGATACAAAATCAATGCCCAGAAGTCAGTGGCATTTCTATACACTAACAATGAGACTGAAGAAAGAGAAATTAAGGAGTCAATCCCATTTACAATTGCACCCAAAAGCATAAGATACCTAGGAATAAACCTCACCAAAGATGTAAAGGATCTATACCCTCAAAACTATAGAACACTTCTGAAAGAAATTGAGGAAGACACAAAGAGATGGAAAAATATTCCATGCTCATGGATTGGCAGAATTAATATTGTGAAAATGTCAATGTTACCCAGGGCAATATACACGTTTAATGCAATCCCTATCAAAATACCATGGACTTTCTTCAGAGAGTTAGAACAAATTATTTTAAGATTTGTGTGGAATCAGAAAAGACCCCGAATAGCCAGGGGAATTTTAAAAAAGAAAACCATATCTGGGGGCATCACAATGCCAGATTTCAGGTTGTACTACAAAGCTGTGGTCATCAAGACAGTGTGGTACTGGCACAAAAACAGACACATAGATCAGTGGAACAGAATAGAGAATCCAGAAGTGGACCCTGAACTTTATGGGCAACTAATATTCGATAAAGGAGGAAAGACTATCCATTGGAAGAAAGACAGTCTCTTCAATAAATGGTGCTGGGAAAATTGGACATCCACATGCAGAAGAATGAAACTAGACCACTCTCTTTCACCATACACAAAGATAAACTCAAAATGGATGAAAGATCTAAATGTGAGACAAGATTCCATCAAAATCCTAGAGAAGAACACAGGCAACACCCTTTTTGAACTCGGCCATAGTAACTTCTTGCAAGATACATCCACGAAGGCAAAAGAAACAAAAGCAAAAATGAACTATTGGGACTTCATCAAGATAAGAAGCTTTTGCACAGCAAAGGATACAGTCAACAAAACTCAAAGACAACCTACAGAATGGGAGAAGATATTTGCAAATGACATATCAGATAAAGGGCTAGTTTCCAAGATCTATAAAGAACTTATTAAACTCAACACCAAAGAAACAAACAATCCAATCATGAAATGGGCAAAAGACATGAACAGAAATCTCACAGAGGAAGACATAGACATGGCCAACATGCATATGAGAAAATGCTCTGCATCACTTGCCATCAGGGAAATACAAATGAAAACTACAATGAGATACCACCTCACACCAGTGAGAATGGGGAAAATTAACAAGGCAGGAAACAACAAATGTTGGAGAGGATGCGGAGAAAAGGGAACCCTCTTACACTGTTGGTGGGAATGTGAACTGGTGCAGCCACTCTGGAAAACTGTGTGGAGGTTCCTCAAACAGTTAAAAATATACCTGCCCTACGACCCAGCAATTGCACTGTTGGGGATTTACCCCAAAGATACAAATGCAATGAAACGCCGGGACACCTGCACCCCGATGTTTCTAGCAGCAATGGCCACGATAGCCAAACTGTGGAAGGAGCTTCGGTGTCCAACGAAAGATGAATGGATAAAGAAGATGTGGTTTATGTATACAATGGAATATTACTCAGCTATTAGAAATGACAAATACCCACCATTTGCTTCGACGTGGATGGAACTGGAGGGTATTATGCTGAGTGAAGTAAGTCAGTCAGAGAAGGACAAACATTATATGCTCTCATTCATTTGGGGAATATAAATAATAGTGAAAGGGAAAATAAGGGAAGGGAGAAGAAATGTGTGGGAAATATCAGAAAGGGAGACAGAACATAAAGACTGCTAACTCTGGGAAACGAACTAGGGGTGGTAGAAGGGGAGGAGGGCGGGGGGTGGGAGTGAATGGGTGACGGGCACTGGGTGTTATTCTGTATGTTAGTAAATTGAACACCAATAAAAAAATAAATTAAAAAAATAAATAAATAAAATAAAATAAAAAAAAAAAAAGATGTCCAAATGCCAGAAATTGATCTATCAATAAAGATATAAGAGGTTGTAGCTGTGGGCAAAACAAACTATGTTTGTTCTGGCTCACTTTGCTGTAGCAGGGCTTAAAACATCATTATAAATTTGAGCTAATAGTAATATCCTTAGCATAGGTAATTTGGGGTTGATATTTGAAATCTCTACCCTCCAAGAGTCTTCTCTCTTCTTCCCTCCTGGTTTTTTTTCCCCTCCTCTCTCATGTTCTCTCTCTTTTGTCTTAGAAGGAAGCATCCCTCACAATGAACTCTGCTTTCTGAGGCCAAAGATATAAGTGGCTTTGTTCACACTTGCCATCACTAGACCATCTGGTGGTAGCCCCATTTCAGCTACTCTGAAGAGTGGTTTTCCCACCCTCTAGATATGGGAAAGTATTAATTTTTAGGTTTTTAGTAATGTATTGGTTTATAGGAGAGAAGATGCCTCTCCTGTCCGGCCAACAAACATTCTTTGCATTTTGGTTTTTGTTTATTAGTTTTGTTTTGTTGTCAGTATTTTTATGTCCTTTAATTATTCTGTTATTCCCATTAGATCCTTATAGTATTATTCTTTTAAGACGTTCTCAAAATTTTTTATTAAACAAAAAAAATCTTCCTTAAAATTCTATTAAATTCAGGTTTGAAAATATAAATGAAAATCAATTTTTAAAATATTTGGTAGACGTCATTATATTAAAGAGTAAAAGTGTTTTAGGTGCACCTTGAAATACACAATTAATGTAAGAGAAGCCAAGGATTCAAACTCATTTCACATTAAAATCTCATTATCGGGATCCCTGGGTGGCGCAGCGGTTTGGTGCCTGCCTTTGGCCCAGGGCACGATCCTGGAGACCTGGGATCGAATCCCACATCGGGCTCCCAGTGCATGGAGCCTGCTTCTCCCTCTGCCTGTGTCTCTGCCTCTCTCTCTCTGTGACTATCATAAATAAATAAATTTAAAAAAAATTTGTAAATAAAATAAAATCTCATTATCTCTACTGTATCTATATTTTATAGCCAATGTTTTTATTAATCTCCTATCTTTTCCTTTTGTGGGATAAAATGAATTTAGCGACTATGGTTTCTTCAAATTCATCAAAAAGAAAATTAAGTTCTGTCAATGATAAGTCTATATTTTAATTTTAATCTTTAAGTAAGGGTTACATTGCACCTAATAGCAATTTTCACTAAGAAATCATATTATTATTTTTGAAAACTTCATGTTTATAAAGTACTTAGTTGAGAGAGAATCACTCCTTTACTCAATGTAGGCAGTTTTGAATTTAATTTTCTGATTTGACCTAAAACTGATGACTTAACTCTTATCCACAGCGCTTCTTCTTCCCACTGTGAAAGTGTAATAAACTGTACTCTTTCATGGACTCTCTTGATTGAAAAAGAAAAAAAAAAAAAACAGACTATGAGTCCTTACATTTTTCAGTGTTTCTATTAAATTTATATCTTAAGGTTAATAAATTTCACAAAATTGCCAATGTATTTTAGGAAGTCAGTTTAAGTTCATATATTTTCTATGGAAACCCAGGGTGTTTTATAATAAATTTTAACAGATTCTGGAGTAGATATGACCAATTTATCTCCCAGAAATTTGCCTAGAAAACTAATTATACTGCTTCCTCTCAATTTAGTGAATTATCATACTGTTATTAGGCAAACAAGTTGGTCTGTTAGAGTTTCACTGAACCATGCTGATAAATGACTAATAGTCAATGTTTTCTAAGGTATCATAAATATATTTTTCTACCCCTGTTTACTCAAGTATAATAAATACAAGAATAGCCTCCACATGAGAAAGACAGATAAAGCATGGAGACTTGCCAGCTATTAGTTGCCTTGCCAAAACAAGATAGCATCATATTCAATAATTCTTACAAAAACTGTTCTTACTCATAGCAAAATATTCCCATGGGACTCCTCTTGAGGAGTTATGCAGTCTTTAAAAATAAGTAATGAAATTATAGAGTTCATGGAAGAAAATTGTTCTCTCTCCCAGGTTCATCTATTCTACCGTATCTGAACTTGAAACATCCTTGTATTTTGTTTTTAGTGCAACATTTCACCCTTAACAGAAATAGGCATTAGAAAAACATGCATACCCTACCATGGGTTTATGGTATAATAGTTAAAACAAACTTCCTTATGCCCCTATTTGAAGTGGTGTATTTGGGGTGTACTGAAAGTATTCACACTGAGAACAAAGCACCATAGTTCAATTCGGAGTAGAGAAAATTAATGCCTTTTCAGTGTTGAAAACAGTTGGGAAAATAGGAAGTCTTACTCACTTTTTTGTGAGAGTGTAATTCTTCAGCTTATTGAGAGGACAATTTAGCAGTAACTATTGAAAGTTCTAAAAGTAATTTAGAACAATAAGGGCTTATGTCTGGAGGTGTGTATGTGCGTACATGTATGCGTGCGTGTGTGTGTGTGTGTGTGTGTGTATGTGTTTAAAGGTGACCGTGTATAACTGAGGACTTGATGAATGAGATTGGGGGGTGGGGAGGGAATCTGTGTGTAGATTTCTGAGCAATGATGAAAAGGT
This sequence comes from Canis lupus dingo, assembly GCF_003254725.2. Lineage (NCBI taxonomy): Eukaryota > Metazoa > Chordata > Mammalia > Carnivora > Canidae > Canis > Canis lupus. Next base: position 22,382,249 of record NC_064245.1, on the reverse strand, counting down.
TTTACTACTGATCTTTACAACTATGAAGGTTTCTACACTTGATCTGAGCTCAGAGTTAATCATTACTAATGTCGCTGATTTGGGTTTTTTCTAGCTATTACTTCTTACATTGTGGTGTAACGTTCCTCTTCATTATTAGAAAAAAAATAAAAAAATAAAATAAATATTCTGTAGTAATCTAATTTCAGAAATAGTATCACTCCGTGCCAAGATATTTGTATAAAGATTCTTATAGTAGCAGCAATTGTAATTATTATATATAAAATAAGCATAAATAATATGAATATCCATCAGAAGTACCATGGTTAAATATATTACATGGAATACTCTAGAATACTAAGCATCCATAGGAAAGAAAGAAAGAAAGAAAGAAAGAAAGAAAGAAAGAAAGAAAGAAAGAAAGAAAGAAAGAAGAAAGAAAGAAAGAAAGAAAGAAAGAAAGAAAGAAAGAAAGAAGAAAGAAAGAAAAGAAAGAAAGAAAGAAAGAAAGAAAGAAAGAAAGAAAGAAAGAAAGAAAGAAAGAAAGAAAGAAAGAAAGAAAGAAAGAAGAAAGAAACTAAGCAGCCACTAAAAAGATCTATTAGGTCTCTGTGTCCTGATATGGAGAAACTATTACTATTTTTGTTTTTTGTTTTCTTTTTTTGATATGGAGAAATTAGTAACATGTTCCCTTAATTAAATACAAGTTGTGTTATATTTAATTATATTTAATAAACATGTATAGTGCCTTCTAAATGTCACATACTGTCCTAAGTGTTTTATAAATATTAACATTTGGTAATTTTTAGCAACAACTTTGTGAAGTAGGACTGTTATTATTTATCCATTTTCCAGAGGATGGAACTGAGGTATGGAGAGGTTAAGTGTGATTTGCCCACTTTAACACTACAAGTAAGCAAGAAAATTTATATTTAAACCCAGAGGTGAAAGAGCAATGGGGCATATAGATACTGGATGATACCACACAATTGCCTCCTAGATCAAGAAAAGAAGTGGATTGTTTTTATAATGATAAAGTTCCCTCAAAGAAAACTGTAGAAATGAAAATGATAAAGCACTTCTCATTTACATCCTCCAGTTTTGGGAAATTTCAAAGTTCAGTATATAGATTTAAATGCCAAGTTCTCTTTAAGATTAAAATAACAGAACACCACAAAATGTGCCTGAAATAGTTTGCCACTATTAGTCTTATTATCTTTCTTAATCCTGCAGGCAGATATACTGTGTACTCTTAATTAACTAAAAATAAATCTCTTCAGAACTTTACATTAAAGTGACTTCTGACAAAGTTTGCTGACCTTAATCAGAAATCCAACTACATTGTAACCAGAGATAAATGCCTGCTTAAAATCCACTCGTGTACTAATGAATTCAGATTCTACCTAAGAATTCTGTATATAAATTGGAAGGAAATCATATTTTCACACCCTTAATTACTTATTTTTTCAGCTGTATAGAAATTTAATTGACAAAAATGTAGTGTATTTAAAATATATATAGCCTGATGATTTCATATGCATATACATTGTAAAAAGGATTCCCACAATCAACATAAAATATCCATTATCTCAGTTACTTTTGTGTGTGTGTATATGTGTGTGTGTGTGTGTGTGTGTGTAAGACTGGATATGATCTACTCTCAGCAAATTTCTACTATACACTACAGTATTATTAACTGTAGTCACCATGGAACATTTAATCTTCAAATTCTATTCATTTTATAACTAACAATGTGTATTCTTTCACCAATCTCTCCCCATTCCCCCACCCCTAGTCCCTGGCAACTACCATTTCTCTATTTTTATGAGTCTTAATTAATTTTATTTTTTATGATTCTATAAATAAGATATATATATATATATATATATATATATATATATATATATATGTAGTTATATCACATTGTCTTTATCTATATCCTTTCATTTGTTTCCACACTTGAGATACTGCAAATAATGCTGCAATTAAAATGGGCATACAGACACCTCTCTCAAGATACTTATTTTGTTTCCTCTGGATATAAACCCAGAAATGGTATTGCTGGATCATACATTACTTCTGTTACTAAGTTTTTGAGGAATCTGTACATTATTTCCATAAAGTACAGATTCCTCAGTGTCACAGTGACAATTTACATTCTCATCAACAGTATACAAGGGTTCTTTATTTGTCTACATCTTCACCAACATTTGTTAACTTTTGCCTTTTTGATAACACATAACCTAATAAGTAAGAGGCAATATCTCATTGTGCTTTTGATGTGCATTCCCTTACAATTAATGATTGTAAGCAATCTTTTCATATACATATTGACCATTTGTATGTGTTCTTTGAGAAAATGTCTATTTGGGTTCTTAGCCCATTTTTAAAATGAGTTATTTGGGGATGCATGGGTGGCTCAGCAGTTGAGCATTTGCCTTTGGCTCAGGGCGTGATCCCAGGGTTCTGGGATCAATTCCCACATTGGGCTCCCTGAGGGAGGCCTACTTATCCCTCTGCCTATTTCTCTGCCTCTCTGTGTGTGTTTCTCTCATTAATAAATAAATAATAATAAATAAATAAATAAATAAATAGTCATTTGTTTTTGCTATTGAATAGCACAAGCACTTTATATATTTTGGATATTAACCTCTTACCAGATACATAGTTTGCAAATATTTTCTCTCAACCATATGTAGTTTTGTTGTTGTTGTTATTGTTATTGTTGTTTTTGTTGATGGGTTCTTTTGACATGCAGAGCTTTTTAGTTTGATGTAGTCTCACTTGCTTATTTTTGCTTCTACTGCCTTTGTTTTTGTTGCCAAATTCAAAAAATTGCCAAAACTAATGTCAAGAAATTTTCTCTACATTTTCATCTAGGATTTCTAAATTTCAAAGTGTGCATTTATTATTTAATTCCTTTTGACTTTTGGGTATGGTATAAAACAGGAGATTCAATTACACTCTTTTGAATGTGGCTATCCAACTTTCCCAATATTATTTATTGAAGAAGCTATCCTTTCCCTATTGTGTATTCAATGTGTGTTTTGGAAATAGCTGACCATATATCATGAGTGTATCTCTGCACTTCCTATTCTGTTCTATTGATCTATATCTCTGTTTTGATGCCAATACCATCCCGTTTTGGTTACTAGAGCTTTGCAATAGACTTTAAATCAGTGATGCTTCCACCTTTGCTTTTCTTGCTCAAGATGCTTTAGCTTTTTGTTGTCTTTCATGGTTGCATGGCATTAATTCTTTTTTCTAATTCTGTGAAAAATTCCATTGGAATTTTCATAGAGATTGCATTGAATCTACAAATCACTTTAGTATGAACATTTAAAAAGTATGAATTCTTTCAATCCATGAGTACAGGATATCTTTCCATTTATTTGTGTCTTCTTCAATTTCTTTCATCAATGTTTTAACTTACTGGTATTCAGATCATTTCTGCAGGACAGCTTTGCCAGGTAATGTATTCTTGGTTGGTGGGGTTTTTTTTGTTTGCTGTTTCTGTTGTTTTCCTTTCAGTAAAACACTATAGCCTCCCATTCTATCCTGGACTACAAAGTATCTGCTGAAAATTCTGATAATAGCCTCTTAAGACTCTTTTTTTCTGAGAGTATTTTTTTTCTTGATATGTTTAAAATTGTTCCTTTGTCTTTGATTTTAGACAGTTTAATTAAAATGGTAGTCACAGAAGATCTCTTTGAACTGAAACTGTTTAGGAACCTATGAGCTTCATGAACCTGGATGCTCAAATCTCTTTAGCAGTGGAAACTCTGAGCCATCAGTTCTATAAATAAGCTTTCTACAATTTTTCATCTTCTCTTGGTATCTTAAGAGTACAAAAGTTGTTCCATTTGGTAGTATCCCATATTTCATGTAGGCTTTCTTTACTATTTTTATTCTTTTTTCTTTGTTCTTCAAGTCTGAATAAATTAAAATGACGTGTTTTCAAGTTCATGTGTTTCTTCTGCTGCTTGATTAGGTCTGATATTGATTCTGTCCATCTAGTGATTTTTTTTCTCCTCCCTCTATTCCATTTATTATATTCTTCAGCCCCAGAATTTTTGTTTGATCCTATTTTAGTTTTCATTTCTTTCTTGCTATTATTATTTTCTATCTCTGTTAGACTCACTTTGTTCATGTATCATTTTCCTAATTCTATTGAACTGTCTTTATTCTCTTGCAGCTGGATAAATACCCTTAAAATAATTATTTTGAATTATTTGCCAAATGATTTGTAGATATCCATTTCTTTGAGGTCAGTTACTGGAAAATGATCGTGTTCCTGTGGTGGTGTCACGTTTTCTCTATTTGTCAGGTTCCTTGATGCTCTGTGTTGTTATCTTCACATTTGAAAAAGCAGTCAACTCCTCCACTTTTTACTGGCTGGCTTTAGGAGAGAAAAGCCTTCTGTCAGTGCTGTTGGAGATTTTGTCTCAAATTTTCATTTGTTTCTTTGGATTTTTTTGATATTTCATTTTGTTTTATGGATATGACTATTGCATATTTCTTGTTCTCTCTTAGTGGAGGTATTTTTTTAAGATAGTATGCATTGTCTTGATCCTACAAAACAAGGCTGGTTCTGGCAGCCCCCCATTTACTTTGCCCAGCGTGATTCTGAGAGTTCAAGCTTTGTGCTTGCATTCAATCCTGCAGAGCAAGACTGGTGTTCCAGGCATACTCACTAGCTATCTGCAAGGTTCACATTCACCACCCTCAAGGACATTTAGAGGGAGCCAGGTATGGAATTGGGAGCATTTGAGTGAGGCATCTGCAGTGTTTGGGTGACCATGGACCAGATGACAAGAATCGACATGTGATGTGTCCTCAGTGGTTTGTAGACAGGCCTCCTGATAGAGTCTGTGAATGGGTTAGAGGATCTGCATCCCTTTATCATGTTCCAAACCCTGGCTGCTATTCTCCAAGCTCCTTCCTGCCCTTCAGTCATGCAGCTCACCTCAGTATTCTGGATGGGATAGGAAAGATGTGGGCTTCTTTGACAGGCTCATACACAGCTTAAGAAGCTGGGTGCCCACTTACATGCTCTAATTTCCACTTGTGAATAACACTATGGGTCAAGGGGGAGCAGGTCTCTCTTGGCATTGAACTTGTGATAACTTGGGGAAAAGATGGTGTGAGTAAGGTGAAACTGTTCATCTTACTCTCTTCAATGCATTTAATCTTGACTTTTTTTTTTCTCCAACGATGTACCAGAATTTTTCTGCTGAACTACCAAACTTTCATAAAGGTACTCTTGTCCATGAGTGATTGCTAAAATCACATTTTGCTGGTAATATGATAGAAAACTGTTATTTCACCTCTTTGCTTATATTATTTAGCCTTAATTCTTGATTAGTGATTTCTAGCTGAATGTGAAAATAATTGTTATTTACAACTTATTGACTCATATAAGTATGTATGTTACTATTCTTGGAATAAAGGCTGCAAGTTTAGCAAATAAAAATACCAATGTCCAGCTCAATTTATTTTTATTTATTTATTTTTAAAGATTTTATTAATTAAGTCATGATAGACATAGAGAGAGATAGAGAGGCAGAGACACAGGCAGAGGGAGAAGCAGGCTCCATGAGAGAAGCCCCACGCGGGACTCAATCCTGGGACTCCAGGATCGTGCCTTGGGCCAAAGGCAGGCACTAAACTGCTGAGCCACCTAGGGATCCCCCCCCCCGCCCCCGAGCTCAATTTAAAGATCATATAATCAATAGCTATTTTTGTTAATGTGACAAACAGAGTATTGGAACATACTTATATTTTTAAAAAGACTTTGTTTGAGTGGTCCTGGGTGGCTCAGTCAGTTAAGTGTCTGCCTTTGGCTCAGGTCATGATCCCAGGGTCCTGAGATCGAGCCCCCTCATCAGGCTCCCTACTTGGCCTCTGCCTCTCTCTCCCTCTTCCTCTGCCTCCTGCTCAAGGTCTCTCTCTCACTGACTATTTCAAATAAATAAATAAATAAATAAAATCTTAAAAATAAAAAAAACTTTGTTATCTGAAACTCAAATTTAATTGAGTATCCTACATTTGATTATAATTTTATAAAATGTCTTTATATAAATATAAATATCTTAAATATTTCTATATTTTCATTTTTAAAAATGTCCCCTTCTATGCAGACCTAAATGTAGACACACACACACATGCATATAAATATACATGTACACAGACATATTGGCTTATAGATTCTTCTGTCTTATGTAGAATCAACGAGAAAAGAAATAGCACATTTACCCAAAGCATAAATTGGGAAGTTAGCTCAGCACACTTTATATTGCAGCTGACAACCAGAAGATGTGACTTATCTTTACATGCAGGAATCAAATATGCCAAATGTCCTATGCTGCTTCCAAGTATGCCAGATGTCTTATGCTGCTTAATATATGTCCTACTCTCATATTTTTCAGTTAATTAAAAAGCTATGCTAAATGTAATACCTCAGAATGATTCCTAGGCTACAGACATGTTCAGGGATATACTGGTATGCTGACAAATACCTTAAATTTCATGTAGTCTACAAATACAGTTCTATCCAAATGATCCCACTGGTATTCTACTGAGGATTTTATAGCCTTCCAAATAATGAGTGTTTTAACATATGTAAATACAATCTATGTCACTTTAATTCTTAAAATCTCAAGATTTAAAATCTGAAATCAATATTCTAAATGACATGGAATTTACAATGTGATCATTCGTAATTTTACATAATTTGTAGTTTTGTACAAATGCTTCAATAAGAATAAAGATAAGTAATATTGAGTTAATATTAAAAGAACTTATATATTATATGTCTTATATTTTACAACAGGCAGTTACCAACATAGGCACTTATTCCTGGACACCAATTTTCGTACTCATACTCCTTTGCATGAGGAGCATGTTGCCCCTCTATCTCTCAGACCTATAGAAATCATAAAAAAATGTTTATCCACATGAGTATATTGTTTTTATTGTTAAAAGTAGCATAGAGCTGGCTGTTTTATGTAAGATTAAGACTTTAAATTGGCTATTCTAAAACATTCCAGGGCACCTGGGTGGGTCAGTGGTTGAGTGCCTGCCTTTGGCTCAAGTCGTGATTCTGGAATCCCAGCATCGAGTCCCGCATCAGGCTCCCCGAGGGAAGCCTACTTCTCCCTCTACCTATGACTCTGCCTCTCTCTGTGTGTCTCTCATGAATAAAATCTTTAAAAAAAAAAAATTTTTTTTTAATTTTTTAAAAATAAAACTTTCCTTAGACTTTTTGGTAGCTCAACTTTATGGTGGCTTATAATTAAAAGATTTACACATCAAATTGACTAAATCAGTGTTGGGTTTTATAAAGTAAAAGTAGGAAATGACAACTTGAGTTAATTATTAGATTGATGCTTTCCTGAGGTATTATTATGATGAAAATAACATTTAATAATACATAATACAAAACAAAAGATCTTCCAGGGTCAAATTGATGCACAGTTATGGGTAGAACTTTGAGACTCAATGACTGTTCAATATTCCTAGAATAACCTCAATTTATTCCCCACTTCCTTCTTCCTTTCTTTCCTTACATGAAAAAAAGGTCTCTCCTGATAATCAGTGCTATCTTTCTGGCCACCTCAGTTGATAAGCAAGTATGATATTCTATTCAAGAATTTTTCTTTCACAGAATTTGTCATTATTCTAGGATGTCCACCCTCACTGGATCTCACCTAAATGGTATGAGAAAGTATCTGCATTCCAAATACTGCCAGGTAAAAAAAAACTGACCACACTCTTCTATTCCTATCAGAAGATTACCAATTACCTAATACCACATGGCCCACTTGGTCTTCTTGATTCTCTATATGTGTCCTTGCCTTAATCTAGATCATCATATGTACTTATCCTTGTATACTTTGAGGCCCTTAATACTCCTTTTACTGAACCACTCTTTAGTATTTTGTCAGATTCTATAATAAAGGATGTTTTAAGGATCAATACTTTGAAACATGTTAGATCTGTGGTAAGGATATCATGGAGGACAGTATCCAAACACCAAAAGTTAAATATTTATTTTTTGAGGTGGAGTTAGGTCCAGGGGTTTCTGGACCCTGAATTTCTGAGCAGTTGTTCTGATTGCTTATCTTCTGAATACCCTTAGAATTTCTGAGCAGTTGTTCTGATTGCTTATCTTCTGAATACTCTTAATAAAATAAATTTATTTATTTTTATCCTTCACATCACTCTTAAATTTAATAGCTTCTATGTTTGAATCTTATATATTTATTTATTATTTTTAAATAAGCATCCTCATTGAAAAGCAAAGTGAAGAAAGAGGATTTCTGTGCTTTTTCCTTATGTGAACTTTGTAGAAATCCAATTTTGTTGGAAAAATGCAGAATAAGTCATTCTCTAACAAAGGACATCCCAAGTGCCAGTGCTCGCCAGTGTTCTTCATCCAACTGAACTCCAATATTGAAGATCAAGACAAGTGGAGTCGATTACTTTCTAATAGCAGTAGTCCCTATTTGACCCTGCTGTCAAACTAGTGGGCAGTCTTAATAGCTTTGTAATTATATCTTAGGTTTGTGGCAGTTGTCAAGCTACAATAACTGCTCCAAGTTTACTGTTTGGATATTCCCTCCCCTGCCATTTCTTAGCATATATATAATTTATTTCTCCTGTTCATGCTTTGCCTATTAGTAGACAGCACAATAATGTAGGTTCCAAACCAGTCATAGGATTTTTTTTCTTTTGGCGGATTTCAGGAAAGTAAAAACACATAAAACCATATTTAACAATATCTAAAAGAGTTATCTTTAAAGCATAGAATATATTTTTGAGTAAAATTTAGCTTACTAATGGAAGAATATAATTATACTTATATATGAGGCAGGATGCACTGGTGTTTAAAACCTCCACATCCATAGAGATCACATGGATTCTCCATATAAACTTGTCCATTTAGATGAAGGAATGCCATAGAATTCTCTAAAAAATAATGTAAGAATAGTTTAAACTGTGAATAACCATAAGCTACTTGATATTTTAAAAAATTAGAAGTATAAATGTAACATAATTAACATTTTTTAACATTTTCCAAACTTGAATATTCCTGATGGAATATATCCATTCCTGATGGATATAAGTACCTACAGGAGGATGCTATAATTATCTTCACATTAATAAAAAATGGGAAAACATAATTATTGCATTGGTTAGTCTTAATGTAAAATAAGAATAAAGACATCCCTATTGCATAGATTGCATTCTTCTTTGGAATTGCTTGTTAACAACATAGTAATGTATTTTTAAAAATATTTTACTTATTTATTCATGAGAGACACAGAGAGAGAGGCAGAGATGTAGGCAGAGGGAAAAGTAGGTGCCCTGCTGGGAGCCTAATGCAGAACTCGATTTCAGGACCCTGGGATTGCGCTCTGAGCCAAGGGCAGATACTCAACCACTGAGCCACCCAGGTGCCCCCATGATAATGTATTAAAATGAAGTGATATAATATTGCAAAAAGTTATCACAAAATAAAAATTAGGTCTGTTTCCAATTAAACATTAGTACTCCCAGAATGCTCTTCAAAGATGTATGTCTGTCCTAATGATAAAGTGCAGATGTTGCTTTTCTGTAGAAGATAGATTGAAACTTAAGTCACTATTTCTAATGCTGTTTTCTCCTTTCCTGATTATATTTTAAGATCTATATTATCTCTACAAAACTGACATGATTCAAATTGCCTTTCTTTTATATTCTACTATTGAATATCTGAGTGAATTAAGAGTTATGTCCAGGATTCAAGAACTATCATGTATAGAAAACAAAGAGCAATAACTATCAGGAACTAGTGAGGAAACTTGCTAAAACATGGACATAGATTAGAAAGTATTTCATTTAGCTAAATAGTTATTCTACCACAAACATAAAATCCAAACCAGCCTTGGAGAGTAGGCATTTGTTCTTATTCACATAAGGTCCTGAATGAATGATAATATTAACAATTTGAAAGGATGTTGTCCATTATTTTGGGTGATTCTAGGACCTAATGGTTGATCACACTTCTTCCAGGAAATCCAAACTAGTTGAATAAAACTTTAGACAAATCACAGGAAACAGGGACCAGTATTGCTACTGTACATGTATTGAGTCACAAAACTGGAACAAAGCTGGAGGTTTATAAACATCTAATTAACATTTTGACAATCATTAATCAAATCTTCTTTCTGGAAAAAAAAAAAAAAAGGAGGGGAGCTGCAAATTGCAAAGTGGCAAACTTTGCTTACATGATGATTTTTTTGGAACCAGAAATGGCACTCCATGAATGCAAGCTTGTTAAAGCACTTGTATGAAATTTCTCTAATTTCTAATCAAATTAACTCAATTCATGGTTTAAAAATCTAATAAATACAGAGGGAAATCTGATCAAAATAAAAAGAAAATTAAAAGCAAATAGTATTAGTTGTTGTTCCTACTTCTGAGTCACATTCAGCATAAGACTCATTTAGTTTTACACATGCATAGGGGACAGAGGAGGTTACAGGGATATTTAGTAAATAACTTCTATACAGTAATATGATGATTTGGGAAATTTAATAAATACCTTTACTTTACTGAGGGCAAATTGTAGAGGCAAATATTGTCATTTTATTACATGCTATTTTACAGAATTTCCACTGGGATTTAGAATAGCTGTTCCTGGATCATTCAGGAGTTGATCTTGAAACTATTCTTGAATGATGCTTCCTCATACTAGTTATACACATGTAATATACAATACTTAATTATATATTATATTTTTAGTATTTTATGGTTTATAATAATAGATAAAAATATATCATATCCAAACATGTAGCAAAAGACAGATGCCAAGGGTAATTTAAATAGAGGTTGAAGCTGCAGTTTGATTCATAATCTTTCCTGTTCCTAACAGTCTGCATATGGTTATATGCAGTCTACATACAGTCTGTATACAGATATAGCATAAAGACAACAGCTGCATCTTAATAAGACTTTTTGTTTTAGCATTTGGTATTGAAGATTATATGCTCTCACAAGAAATTATCATTGAAATGAATGGCAATCTATAATTAGGTAAAATGACCCCAGTTTAAAATTCAAAAGGCCAAAAGAGACAAATTTAGTATCAGTAGCAGTAAAATAAAATGATCAAATATATGATTGTCTATGTTGTGCAACTCACATTGAAATATAGGATTTAAATTTCAATAGATAAATTTGCTCTGTATTGACCTTGAAAAAAGTTTGTGATGTGGGAAACATAAAATTATGGTTTTTCCCTTATACTAAATATATCCCTTATATAGTCAGAGTGAATTATTGTAAACTTTTCAGAGTGAATTATTGTAATCTTCTCTTCATAACATTTTTATTATTTGAGAAATAGCTTATGTTATTTGAGAAGGTGAAAAAAAATTGTGACAGTGCCTGTTTCTCTTCCAGTAAACAACTGCAGCAAGTAAATAGGAAAGAAAGGTCAAAAGTTTTTATCACTACATTTCAATATGATTTTCTCCTAAATATTAGATGGTTACATTATTATCTAGAGGTTTTGCATGCTTTCAAATTCATGAAAATGAGAGAAGGAAGAAAAGTTTGAAAAATGAGAAAAAAAATTAGTCAAATTAGAAAGTTTTCCTATAAAAAAAGAATGTTTTCCTATGTTTAGAAGATGCAGATAGATTTGTGTCACATTTTGTAATAATTTCTGAAATAAAATTATTCTCAGGTTTAGAAACAAAGTTGATATGACCCATTTCCACTAAAAATGTGATATGATACTTTATTATATCTTAAAATATATCAGGTAAGAATAAGTAGAGCTATTTTTGTAGACTATATAAAGAGAATTAAAAATTCTTGTTTTAGGTGTTCCAGCTCATGCATATGTACATGCATGTACACATACACATACGTATACACGTGCACAAAACAAACCTAAAACAAAATTTTGGAAAAATATACTCTTGAAGATTACAAATTATTCTGAAAATAAATATTTATTGGTCATGGAGGACTGAAATCTCATGAGTACAAAACTTGCAAAATCTGTAGTTCAGGTAGAAAGCACTGTCTGAAGGACTAATTATGAAGTTAAGCACTTAGAATTATTAAAGTTTAGAATTTCTAAAGTTTATTATTATTATTAAATGAGATGTTATATATTGTGAGGAAAAGCCCTAAAGTATTTTTCTGATATGAATGACAGTCTCTTGAATAGAACTGGTAATTGTAGGTTCCTTTGCCTGAGATTTCTACTGATGTCAGCTTATAGGAAATTACTCATCTACATATCCAAAAGCATATTAGATTCCTAAGTAATACCCCATAAATTACTAGGATTTTAAAATATTTTCCCTTTCCTTTGGATATCCCTTCAAAAATTGTGGGTTTATACTAATTTATGAAAAAGCAAAATCAATCCCTATTCAATTCTTAATCAATTCTTAATGATAAGAACAAAAATCTCTGTCTAGAAAATGAAATGAAGAAACAGTAATCCTGGGTTCTATGAATAAAAGCAAATATACGTTAAAGAGAAAGAACTCCACAGTGTAAAGCCCTCCTGATGGACAGGAGATATTTTAGGATAACTTATTATATATTTTCATAATAGGACATTGTTAAAAAAAATATACAACCAGAATGAAAACCAGAAGAAATGCTAAAAACAACAAAGATTTAAGTTTAAAAATAGTTGCTAAATTAAAATTTATTATATAGATATATTTATGCATAATGATTAAAAACTAACACAATGAAAAATAATGATAATAACAGAGATCAAATTGTACTACTTAAAATGGAGAATTTAATTGTAACTCTTAAGTATGTTAAATAATTCATTCCACTCAACAAAAAGTCAGAGGTTATTTGCCATTGACTTTTCAGTTAGGCTCAATTTTTTTAAACAAAAGAACAGTCAACCAAGAACAGATTTTTTTAAAAAGATCTAGATGTTAGAGAAAACAAATATTTTTTTTTCATTTGTTTAATGAAAAATATTTGAGTGCTTATTCCATGTCAGGTATTGAACAGTCATTATCAAGCAAGTTCAAAATATAGTTACTATCAATTTAAAATGATCTGGCACTTGCTCTCATGAAACTTACATTCTAGATGGGGAGACAGACAGCTATATAAGTTATTGTTGAGAAGAGTAATGTGTACCACTTATCAATCCCAAGGGTACTGTGTACTTATTACTAAAACTGGGGAGGACTCTAAACACTTCTGCACACTGCATGTTGGTACCTGAGTTGCAAAGGAAAACACAGCACAAACAGTGGACAGAACGATGCTTTACTTATAGAACGAAGAGACACAGCCAAATCAGTTTCAGTAAGTGTGTGTCGGCCACTGTTGGCCAGAGTCTCTCCTACCCATAGCTCTTTTATGCTGCACTGGAAGAAATCTTGCCTGTTCCCCACAGAAAATAGACATTAACATAGGGGTTGGCCAGGTGCCAAATGACATACAAGGCTTAAGCAGAGATAAAATAGTGCTCAATATGCTTGAAACAAGGAAGATATTTGATAAGTCTGACACAGGATGTGTGTGTTATCTCTTGGTAAAGAAGTGTTACAAGCCCAAGGACCAGTTTTATACAGCCAAGAAGGAGTTAAAAGACTGTGTGCATGAGACTGCCTTTACCAACAGTCCACTCCTCACCCCTCAGTTGACCACTGAAGCAGTGGAGAGGGTATATAAAATCTGATAGGACCATTGCCCCTCTCAAATTTAGAGATGCAGTCAAGTCCAGTGGGGCCCCTGAACAACCTGTAGGCATGTGGTTTGTTCACAGAGCTTGTTTTCATCATCACTTTATCAGGCCAATAGGAAAGCCGCACATGAAAGAATGCTTAATCCTCCCTGGAGACTACTACGCAACCGGGAACCCCAAGTGCCAGGGCTGAGCCACCTATAGAAGTCAACTAATGAGTCTAGGAGGGACTGTAGTGTACAGCTGATAGATAACCATTCCATCTGAGCATGGATTCTCTCCACTTTTTCTGAATTATAACACAAAATGTTCACAGTAACACAAATGCCACTCTGTTCTGCCAGCAGATAAACAAAAGCTGTTTGGTTGTTCATTTCCAAATTTGCTCATGAGTTCAGTGAATCTTGTTGGCCCTGAATAGCTTAAATGGTAGCATTAGCTATCCTAACCATAGTCAATGACAAGTTACCACCTTTCTTCTCTGTTACCATATATCACAAAGGGTAAGCAACTATCTGATGGTTTTTCTAGCAGTGTGCTTCATTTAGGCAATGACGTCATGTGCTAAAAATGCGGGGCCCTTCTAGTCTAAACTGCCATTTTGCACAAACACCTAGTACTTAAAATCCCCAAATACCATGCCCTATCTGAGGGTGACAAGCACTCCACAACCCAATATAAGCCAGAAAGAAACATAACTTGAAGGAGCACATGGATCTCAAAAACAAATGCAAGAAGAAAATTGCAGATTAGTATTTTCATTAATTTAGATGCAGAAGTTCTAAAAAAAAAAGTAAACCAAATCTCAAAATCTATAAAAATAAGTATATACATTACCAAGTTGAATTTATTCCAAAAATGCAAGAACAACTCAACATTTGAAAATCAATGTAGTTTACCTTAACAGCAAGCTAGAGAATATAAAAACCATATGAGCATATCAATTAATACAGAAAAAGAATGTAATAACTAAATGCTTGTTGGTACTTTGGCATTTTGTTGTAGTATCCCAAGTGGACAAAGAGAGTAAACTTATTATTCAATAGTTGTTAGAGGATGTTAGGATGTAGTCTTACCTGAGGATAAAAGTGATGAAAAAATGTATAGACCACTGGTACGCATGTGTTACAAATTATGGTAAGGATCAATCCAACTCTGCTCATTTGTAATACAACCACTACCACAACTATCTCAACTTTCTTTACTTCTATATCAGGCACCCCTTTTGAGCCAATTTTTTTAATTTTTTGGAAATCTTTTTATCATAAGTGTGTTTTCATATTCTGGATGATTCCTAAAACTTTACCATATATCTTAAAATTTTGAGCCCTATTAGAAAGCAGATACGTCTGTGAGATGTCACCACCTAAAATGTCAGAATAACTCAGTGTTATTCTATTTCAATTTCATTCCAGAAAACTTTTAAAACAGTTTGAAAGCCCAGAAAGACACAAAGTGTTCACTAGGTACCAGGCAGACTGGGGATAGGATTCTATAAATCTGGATTGTGATCTTCCGTGGCAACCAAACAAACTTATTCAGAATTTCTTGGTGCTCTATATAGTACCTGGAACAGAAATGCTCGTTAATATTCATTGTATTAATTAATAAATAAATTAAAAAAAGAAAGTCCAGGACAGAAAAAATGAAGATAATATGACTTTGTTTTTTTTTTTTTTTTTTTTTTTTTGATAATATGACTTTGGACAAAATAGATTTGACAGTAATTAGAAGTAACTATAAATATTTCTTATTACTTCATTCAAGGACCAGCATTCAACAGAACATGTACTCTCAGGTTGCCTCAAAATTAATGACTGAAGATAATTTTCACACATCACTGGACTGATAAGTTTTGATTACATATAGTGGTAGTGCATAATGCATAGTGATGACTTGATCAAATATTATGTCAGCAACTTTTTTGAAAAATGGTCTCAGTGAAAAATGGTCCCATTATTGCTCTACTATAATGAGTAGAGCATTATAGTAGAGCAATAATGCCTGATTTTAAAATCAAACCCTCAATACATTTGTGATGGTAGGTAAGGTACTTTATCTTTAAGATGGAAACAATAATAATGTTTACCTCATAGTTTTTGTTGTTTTTTGTGAGAACTAAATGAGTTGATATTTTCAAACATCAGGGAAAAGTGTCAGGAGTATAAAAAAGGTTATGCACATATTCACACATGATTATTATGCTTCTGAGCAGAATAACTGGCTAAATGATTCTCAGTATCAATCTTCCACTATGCATTCTGTTGTATCTCCTTCCATTAAATGGCCTATCAATTCTACCTCTCTTTTATCTTTTCATCTCAGTCTCTCCATTTTCTTTTTTTTAAGATTTTATTTATTTATTTGAGAGAGACAGAGAGATACAGCAACAGAGATAGCACAAGCAGGGAGCAGAGGGAGAAGAAAGCTCCCTGCTGAGCAGGAAGCCAGACAACCTGTGGCTTGATCCCAGGACCCCAGGATCATGACCCCAGCCGAAAGCAGAAGCTTAACTGACTGAACCACCCATGTGCCCTGTCTCTCCTGTTTCATCAGACCACCTTACTCACTGGTTTCACGTGGGTAAGACTACTCGGCAAGTTCTAAATCATTTGCTAATTCTGTATTACTCATACAGAATGATCTCTCTCTATTCTTCTCCAATGATACACTAACCAGGCTAATAACATACATTGATTCATAAAACATACAACTATGTTTCTTTAACTCTATTCTGCTTTTGGATATAATTCTATGCCACACTCTCATTTCTTCTTTACTTATTCGTTTAGATCTGCTTCCTAAATCCTTACAAACAATTTTTCTGTCACATTAGTTATAAGCCCAGAAAAAAGAATGCCCATATTATCTCCTTTGGATTTGGTATCTTCACAGTTCCTCTAGAGTGTTTGGCACAGGGTAGATGCATAATTAGACTGATTGACTAAATATAGTTAAAGTATTTCAGACACTATGGCAGTTTTTGATTTTGAACATCTAACCATTTTCAATGGTTAACTGAGCAGAAATGTTTTATAATAGTATTCACTCAATTATTTGATATACAAAAGAATAAAACATAATGAAACTAAATTATCATAGAATTGATATTTATAAAATTGTCTGTATTCATTAGATCTAATAAACATTCTTACAGTAGGACAAATTTTTGGAAATATAGCCCAAGAAAGAAGAACATGCTTGCATAATTCAAAATCATGTCACCTAAGATTATATAAAGTGTTGTTCAAATAGGAACATATTTCTTGGTGTTTCCTATGTGTGTATGAGACAAGCGACTCCATAAACCTGTTTGTATCTTTGACTGAAATAACCTCATGCTAAGCAATGCTTTAGATAACCATTAACTTGATTCAAAGAACAATAATGTTTGAATTTGTTGTAAGAGTCATTGCTACTTATGATGCTGAAAAAGCTCAGTACACCTTATAGAGGTGTTTGGATATTTGCTTAAAATATTACTCACTACAAAGGAATTTCACAGTGTCATTTCTTAGGCAATGCTGACTGATAGCATCACATGCTACATCTTCTGAAGTGCTTACTAATCAGGTTTTCAAAGGCACTGAGCTCTAGTCAACAGAAGGAAGGGCAATTTCAATGACAGTATTCACAATAAATGTTCTCCTGGGGAGCATTTACATAATCATGGGAATGGAAATGATCATTACTTGTCATTTATTATTTTACTATGTCCCCTTGAAGAGTACTATGGATGAATCCATCCATCCTTTTTCATAGATTACTCTAATAAAGCTCATCTATACAATCCACTTTGTAATCTCCATAATAAGAACAGTTTAGACTCTGAAAGGAACCTTTCATTTATGCAATTATTAAGCACATTTTAATGATGCCAGTAAAATAAGAAAAGAAAAAAAGAAAAAGAAAATGGATTCAAGCAAAGTCCTGTAACAAAGTACACATCCTAATGTGTATTCCGTTTCTTCTAAATAACCTTAGGGAAGATTCCACTCTGAAAAACAAAATGGCATTTGTCCTTGGTTTATGGATATCTTACATTGCCATGCAGTTCCCTGAAATATTTTGTTTGTGATATAATTACTTTTTTCTAAAAATATAAAAGTCCATGTGAGGTATAAAAATATAACTAAAGAATCAAAGGTTATTAAAGCATTTAGAGAATGCATTGCTGAATACTTTAATATGTTTCAAATATTCCCTGAATAACTTTCTGCTTAACCTCTTCTACTGTGTTATGAAATGTGTACTACTAGTCAATGATCAGCTATAGAACAAGTGTTTCTTCTGGTTCTTCACTGAGGTCTCTGTTTCTACACCACCCTTGGGTGAGCTATCTTTTGGAATAATTGCAACCAGTAAAACTTGCCCTCAAGGTCATATATTATAACTCTAAGTTTGTTTGCCTTGTTTACCCAAGCCAGCCATAATCAAAGGAATTATTTTAAAGGATCTATCAAGATAGCTTACATAATTAATGTGTGGGTATAAAACAAAAAAAGTTAAATAAGGCAAAACAGGGAGTGGAGACTAAAAGGCACATTCCCAAGTCCACAACATTAACTTAATCCACTTGCAAAGTATAAAATCAAAACAAACAAACAGACTTGATCACCTGTCAATAAATGTTTCTAATCAACAGCTTAAATATATGTATACATATGATATCCAGCTTTTAAGATAAAGGCCACTATATGTAATTCTGAGGACAAGAAAAAAATCTATATCCTTTTAAAGATGTTACCATGAACAAGATTATGATTAACTCTATTAATAAATAATGTATTAGAGTATTTCTTTTTACCATGCTATTTAATACATGCAGATAGCATCCCACTAAAATATACTTTATAAAAGGTCAATTTTTTAAAACATATAAACATTTAATTTTCCATATATGGTTCTTTGATAATATACTGTTATTATGGCATATATCTTGCTTATATTGCTAGGGGGGTAAACTACATAATTTTATGCACAGTTGTTAACTACTATTACCTGCAAATAAACTCAGTCCACAGTGAATTCAAGCTCATACTCTGTGACAAGTATCAGGAATGTGACTATTGCTTACAATAAAAACCCAAGTTTGTGGTAATTATCACTCCATTTGTAAATATACCTGGTTTTCAGTGAACTCCTTCCTTGTTCTAATTCGATATTTCACAGCAAATATTCAGAATTCACATTCAAAACTATAATAGACTAAAATCCTCAGTCATCTAAAGGCTTTAGAAAAACTGCACAGTACAAATTTAAATGAGTAGAATATTCAATTCTATTAAAACTTCCATTTAAATTATTATAAATATGTTTCTAGGAGGATAGGTAATCAGTTATGCAATGCATCTAACTAATTGTATACGGTGGCAGTCTGCATCTTGGGACAGAGGACAGAGGAAAATAAGATATCTTTCTTTTCCTAGTTCAGAATTTATATCATCCACACCTTTGTTTCTTCCATTAAAACAAACAAACAAAAGCAAACAAAGAAAAAGACATGTTGTGACTACTCCTAATTTCAAACACAAAAATACACATATTCTTTGACTTTCTCAGTCTCTGGCACAGGATGACAGAGAGTAACACAGGCTTTTGAAAGATGCAAACACTACTTATCTAACCCTCTCCACTACTTACTGCCTTTGTCTTTAAGTAAGCTACTTGATCTTTCTAATCTTCAATTTCTTCAGTTTTAAAATGGAAATAATTAGAAAACATTTTCTATGAAACTGTTGTAAGACCTAAATGAGACAAAGTAGTAAATTGAAGGTTTCACCTGAAGCATTATGATAAAATAGACTAAAATTCACAAGTTAGTTAGAAGATGGAAATATGTTGCAAAAAGTGATTTTTACACTTCTTCACCCTTTCATTCACATCCAGGATATTAGATACTCAGGTAGAAAAAAGAAATGTTGCCAGTGTTATTTCCTATGATGAAGGGGAGAGCGAGTCCTATCCCCTTAATTCTAGGAGGACCAGGATAGCTAATGTTTAACTCCTTTTCTCAAGCCTCACTGGTACCACTGAGATAACTTGTTATGTGTTCCCTGTATCTGGGGATTACAGTGATCTGGTGTCTGACTTCCATCTCAGGGAATTAATAGGCCAGCAGAGATGGTCTGGAAAGCTGCTTAGAAGACAAATCTGGGTTGTTGCTGTATCTAGAAAGTAGCTATACTCCCATCTGAATGGCAAGTAACAAAAGAAACCTAGTGTTTTCCAAGGACAAATATGGACCATATATTAGAGAAACTTTTTTAATATTGTTTAAAATCTTACCTAAAATGACCTAGTAGAAAGGTTAAAGTACTCAAAAGGGTGTCTCTGTAGAGTGGAGATGTCAGTCTGCAGAGCTGAGAGTAGAGTGACATCACCAAGATCATTCAAGTTTCAGTTGGAGGGCCCCCATAAAAGGCATCCACATGAGAAAGCGCATCTGCCCACCTGAGTTACAAGTATGCATCCAGTGAGTAAGACTATGTGTTATTCTAAACTCACCCAGGGACCATTGTAGGAAGATTAAGCAATTTTAATTGGCAAATAAGGAAAGGAAAATGCTGAATGGGGAAGAGAATTAGCTACCTCAGCCATAGAAAGCAGCCAGAACTCAGTATGCCCAGGGCTGGGAAAGAAAAAAGAAGATATTTTGTCTCTCTGTCTCTATCTGTCTGTGTTTGTCTGTGTCTGCCTCTGCCTCTCTCTCTCTCTCTCTCTCTCTCTCACACACACACACACACACACACACATTTGGAGCTTGTGTGTTTAGAGATTGAACTGAAGGGGCAGTTCTGAAATTTAGGTACTCACTGTTCCACCTACTATCTAAGTTTGAACAAAAAAGTGATGGGTTATTTTCCAGTTTTTACCTGGATAAGGAACTGCCATTATTGGGCACATTTTACAGTGACAAAAAAAAAAAAAAAAAAAAAAGGAGAAGCAGAAAAGAAGAATAAACGCAAACTTGTGTTTTGATTATATCACTTTCCTTGGGCTTGTTAATGTACTGAGTACTTTGATTCAAGGAGTTATTCTTTGTTTTTATGCAATTGCTTGGGATGCAAATTTCATGTTTGAAAAGTCAGTCTTGAGTTTTACTTAAAATCTTCACTAAGGTCCTTTTAATATGCAAATTAATGAAACCACATATTCTTTGGTTCAAAAAATCACTTATTGTGAATATTGATAAAGCATCATTCTAGTCTATGGTTCTAAACAAAGAGCTGGAAGATGAGTTGCTTTATTTATGAAGTGGTAATACTTTTCCTCCATCTGAATGTGTTGCACATATACTGACCTCTATGTTTCCAACCACCAATAGCACTGGAGAGTTTACTCTGTAATGTTCTACAACAGTTTAACCAAAGCAATTACATCAGCATTTTATTGCTTAGTGGTACGTCAGTGTTGGGCCCTCTAGATTCTGGGAAAGCTTATCCATGAAATTTGTAATCATTTTAACACAAATACAGGGCACCTTAGATTTCAGGGCATTTCTTTTGTAAAATCTAGCTCAATACATTATATTTTTCTTTTCCTGCTGTGAACAGTTTTCTATAATAGAATAATCTTTTCTAAAAGTAAAAGTTACAGCTTTTTGAGGAACCTCAATATTGTTTTCCAGAGTGACTGTACCAGTTTGCATACCCACCAACAATGTAAAAGGGTTCCCTTTCTCCGTGTATTCACCAACACCTGTTGTTTCCTGTGTTGTTAATTTTAGCCATTCTGACAGGTGTGAGGTAACGTCTTATTATAGTTTTGATTTGTATTTCCCTGATGATGAGTGATGTTAAGCATCTTTTCATAGTGTCTGTTGACCTTCTCTATGTCTTCTTTGGAAAGATGTCTATTCATATTTTCTGTCCATTTCTTAACTACCTTACTTATTTTTTAGGTGTTGAGTTTGAGAAGGACTTTATAGACTTTGGATACTAACCCTTTATCAGATATGTCATTTGCAAATATCTTCACCCATTCTGTAGGTTGCCTTTTAGTTTAGTTGATTGTTTCCTGTACAGAAGCTTTTTATCTTGATGAAGTCCCAATAGTTCATTTCTGCTTTTGTTTCCCTTGTCTCCAGATGAGCACTTATCTTCAGAATTCAGGGTCATGGTTTTTCTTCAAATTCAGCTCTATGATGGATCCATGAAAGTCTTTAAGTTTCACTTTATTCAGCTTCTACTTACAAGACAATGACACCTTTTAAGAATGTTACATGACTGAAATAACACTGGAAGTCTAACTTTTTTTTTTTAAATGACTTCACTGGATTCTTCCTACCTATAATTCCCCAGTATCCTTGGGTTTCTGTGGTGTGAACTCTCTTGCTTCTCACTGGTATCCTCTCCCACTGGCATTTAGAGTTCAATTTGCCATTCTGTTAAATTTCATCATGCTTTCCACTAAAAAATAATGTAACATTTTTGGGTAGTTCGGTTTTCTTTCCTCCCCCCTCTTAATAACTGGGTATTTTAAAATGCCCATTTAAAGATTATAAAAATCCTTTACTGTTTTATTTTTTGATCTCTCAAGAGGAAAGTACTTATATTCAATGTGTAACTTTAAGAAGAAAGAATGCACACACACATTATATTTTTAGTTAGTAACAACTGGCAGTAAGAGACAATATTCAATTATGTGGAAAATATGTTTGTTCCTTTTTCTGGAATATTTCATATCCTAAAGGCATTTCTCAAATGGTACATATAATATTGAGAAAATAATTATCTAGTTTTATTTTGTTTAGAAAGATGTCATTTTATTAACTACTCTATTGGATAAGATAGTAAAATGTTACCAAAAAACATCATTTAGCAAGATGTTACTAAAATTAGGCCTCATATTAATAATTATGTAAATTGACCTTCTAAAGGTGTTGATAAAATACTTAGTCATGTATTTAAAATTGTTCTAGACACAAGGAGTAAATGTTTAGATATAAACAAAACTTCTCTTGAATTTTATATATCTTCTCTAGAGTTAATTTATTAAATTAATAGAACATTAACTTGCACAAAAACTCAGTGAAGATACATAGGATATCTTCTGGAAGTCAGGCAGTTTTGTCATGTTTTTATTATGACTTTCCATCAAAAAAAATAAAGTAAGACTTTTTTAAAGTATTGAGCTTTTGAGGCACCTGGGTAGCTTACTCAGTTGAGCATCTGACTCTTGATCTTGGCTCAGTCATGGTCTCAAGGTCATGGGATCATCAGGCTCCAGCTGGGCTTGGAGCCTGTTTGGGATTCTCTTTCTTCCTCACCCCCCACCCCTCCATCTCTCTCTCTCTCTCTCTCTCTCTCTCTCTTTTCAAGAAAGAAAGAAAGAAAAGAAAAGAAAGAAAGAGAAAGAAAAGAAAAGAAAAGAAAGAAAGAAAAGAAAAAAGAGAGAGAGAGAGAAAGAAAGAAAGAAAGAAAGAAAGAAAGAAAGAAAAAGAAAGAAAGAAAGAAAGAAAGAAAGAAAGAAAGAAAGAAAGAAAGAAAGAAAGAAAGAAAGAAAGAAAGAAAGAAAGAAAGAAGAAAGAAAGAAAAAGTATTTAACTTTTATCATGTCTTTCTGGTTTATTCTCTTGGTATTGGTTTTCCTTCTTTTGTATCCTGCCTATTTTTTTTTTTTAATCAACTAGACTTTGCTCTTGAAGACTTGCTGAGAAAACAAAGGAACCCTCAGGCAATATGTTCTTAGTGCTAAGTTAAAAAAAAAAAATTCAGCCTCTGAATTTTTCCTCATTGTCAGTTCTCATGATATTGCTGCAAGGAGGGTACCTAGAAGTTTATCCAGGTTAAAAATGTGATTTCAGAAGTTTTGTGGTGGTGTTAAATATAGGAGTTTTGTGATTTCTCATAGTTAATACACCTTTTCAAGTGGGAATACACTTGACTTCTGTGATTGTATAATAGAAGTCAACATGAAAGTATATTGGATTTAGACACTTATAAATTCTGCTCCTGGACAAAGTGTGGTGAATTGATATAATGTAATAAATGCTCTATTATCATTGACTTCATTTTATTGATATTTGTTTACTAATTCATTATGTATATTAAAGTGAATTTTAATATTACAATAAATGGTATGACCATGGTGAGCATATGTGTACTTTCCAAAATTGTTCAGCTCTGGTAGTGATTTTGTTCATTTTTCAATCTATCAATTTAACTTATCTAATTGTTGCATTCATATATAATTTATACAAAGACAGACTGGATTTTAAAAAACATTAGAAAGGATTATAATAATAGTATTGATAAAGAATAAAGCCACTAAGACACTTTTAAGTGGGTTTTTCTTGTATTTATGAATGTTCAATTCCTTTGAGAAATACCTAGGTGTGAAACTACTGGATTATTTGTCAAGTTTGGGTTTTACTTTTTAGGAAATACCAAAATGCGTATCTTTTGATTTTACCTTTCCAAACAGTAATGTTTGAGGGTTCCAGCTTCCCTACTTCCTCACCAAAAATTTGGTTTTGTTGGGTTTTGGGTGTTTTTATAGACACTCTAGTTATGTATAGTTATATTACATCATAGTTTTAATGCACGTTTTCCTAATTCAATGAAAATAATAAATGAAGGATAAATAAACGAATGGGATAAAAATGGTACTAATGATGAAGGCTTATGAATCTCCGTTTAACAACAACAACAACAACAAAAAGCAATATAAAGCTTTCAAAGCCTTAGGTGGGCATGGGAGCAAGAAATCCTATTGGAACTTATGCTTCATCTATGAAACAAGCATTTATAGCAATGACTTGATCAATTGATGAAATTTTACAAAATAATGGCTAGGAAGTAATAGAATTTTTATATCTGAAAAAAGGAATTCCTTTACAGATTGCTTTGTTGTATTGTGAAAATTGTTCACACACGTATAATGATGTAAATATTGTTAATTTGTTTTTAGCTTTAGTATCATCCTTACTGAAAAATATTTAGAACTTATTTTATAAGACCAAAAGTAAATACTAACAATATTGTCAATGGATAAATTGAAGATTTTTTTTACATAAATTATATGACACCATTCACTAGTATCTTTGCTAGAAATAAAGTAAAAAAAATAACAAAATGGGGATGGACATATAATGGGAATATGAGTGTACTAACTTTTTGTGCAGTGTAATACTAACATTTTCACTCAATATAACAATAAAATGTTCATACCACTGCTTTACTATGTAAGAAGAAACAACTCTTCCCTGTTCTTGGTCTATAGACTATCTTTCCTCAGTGTAATAGAAAAGAAGAAGAGAGCTAAAATTTCTTGAGGAATTACCTACTGTAGACAGACATTGCATTAGATTCTCTAAATATTCTATCTCTTTAATCCTCACAATAAATCTACTAGGAAGTGATTTATCTCTTTACAGTGGACCAGAGCAATTCTTAGTTCACTAGCTATAAGACTAAGCTAGGCTCTTCTTAAAAGAATTTGCTATGAGAGAGTCATCTTTTTTCTTTTATATATCAGGGGAAAATGATTCTTCACTATTTTAATGCAAGATATTTTTACACAGAGACAAATGTTACTTTTCAATTACCTGACTATTCAAATAAATGATTTATAATCCCCAAGGGATTGATAATTTACATAACAAAAGAGTGCCTTTTATTAACTATATAGAATATAGATCAGTCAACAAAGTACACAGTTTCTTCAGTTTCCATAATCTTTTCTAAACTACAATATTGAAATCAATGCAAATATACGAAGCATACTCATAATAAAAGAATACATTGTTATATTTTCCTTCATGAATTTAAATTCCCAACAGACAAAATCTTCCATTTATTACTTTGCTATTTTCAATTTGGGCTTTGATGTTATATTATTATATTCAAAAAGTTATATTCCCTAAACCATGGGTCAGAAACTATGGCTCATGGCCACATCAAGTCCCCACTTTTATTAATAGAATGTTATTGAAACAAAGTGCCCATAATTTACATACTGTCTATGGCTGTTTTCATGCCACAACATCCTACTTCAGTAGATATGACAGAGATCATTTGGCCACCAGGACTAAAATATTAACCATTTCTTCCTTTATTGAAATTGTCAGCCACTGCCTCAAGATATTGTGTCCTTTAATTTAAATTTTCCATATAAGATTTGGAGTTCAAGTCACCCACGAAAACAGCCAGGAAATTGATCCTTTTTCCTCATTGTTTCTACAGTCTTAATGACCTCAGTAGTTACCTAATCCACATATATTATTGTATTTGATATATTTCCCCTGAACAAATGGCCTTTAGTTAAGATAAGCATATATGCTGTGCCAATATAGCTACATTATAACATTCATAAAGATAAAGACTCTTGTTGAGCTCTCCTTAATGTACAAGCAGTAACGGTAATGGACACAATGGTATTCAATGACATTTGAAACTTTCCTCACGCCAAGCACTTAGATATTTTGATTCCTCTACCAAAACAGTAAATTACAGCAGTAGAATCAAAACTACTCTGTGATATTCTTACTAAACTAAGCTATAGTCTGCATATTTTGGTTTTGCAAGGAAATCACTACAACAGCAATTCTTAGACCTCTGGATTTATAAAACAGCAGTCTAGGAAAGAAATACAAAGAAACTAGAATCTGTCAGTTATAAGTTCGGAAACTTAGAGACAGTGACAAAAACCTGCAAGAAGCAATATATTATCCATGAAGTACCCATGATAGAAACCAAAACAAAACAAGGAAAAGCCACTATTCATTTATCCTAATAGGAACAAGCATTCATTATGGATTCTGCCCATATAAAGTAACATCTTCTTTTCGTTTATATAATTTAGTAGACTTTTTCTTATACATGTATCTCCTTGTTTATTTTAATTTCAGCTGAATTGCAAGGATATAAATATTTATTAAATAAGTATATTGTACAAATAAGAGCAAATTTTCATAAATAATCACAATTTTACCATAATATGACTATATAATAAAACAATAAAAAATTTGTAAAAAATAAAAACACCCAGGGAAGTTTAGAAATAATTGGTAGCCTGTAATTAACCCAAATATTAAATAAGAGTAGAGAATGTATAATCACATCCACTAATATA
The DNA here is from genome assembly GCF_003254725.2 of Canis lupus dingo. Lineage (NCBI taxonomy): Eukaryota > Metazoa > Chordata > Mammalia > Carnivora > Canidae > Canis > Canis lupus. Next base: position 22,355,464 of record NC_064245.1, on the reverse strand, counting down.
TATTTGGCATACTGTATATTAATCAAGTATAAACTTAATTGCTTTTTAATACGTACTGAATCAGGATATATTTAATGATCCAAGACCAAGGCTACTCAAGTTATTACTTAAAATGTAGTTAACCTTTGGCATGTTATTAACTATATTTCTTTCTTAAATTATATATGTCAATGTCAAGTTATTTTGAAAGAATGCTGATGGAGTATGGTAAGATTTATTAATAAGGTTAAGAATGACTACTTTCATAAAAATATGAATTTTCTCTTACAGAAAACTCATACACTGTTTCAAAATATATGAAAATGACTTTTCCAAACATATTATTTATGCAGAACTCATGCAATTTTTTAAAGAAAAAATGGAAAAACTAGAAATAAAGCTCTTCTATCATTATCATTTATTTATTTTTTAGATGTTTTCTTGTTAGTGTATAGAAATACCACTAATTTCTGTATATTGACTTTATATCCTGCAATTTCTGGGAATTTGTTGATTAATTCCAAGAGTTTGTTTTGTTGTTGTTCGTTGATTCTTTAGGATTTTTGATATACAATGTCATATAATCTGCAAATATTGACAATTTTACCTCAACTTTTTCAATTTGGATGCCTTTTAGTTTTTGTCTTGACTAATTCTTCTACCTAAGATATCTACCACTATGCTGAACAATAATGGTGAGAGTGAGCACTCTTGTCATGTTTCTGATCTTAGAGGAAAAGCCTTCACTCATTTGCTGTTGTGTATGAGATCAATTATGGGCATGTTATTTATGGTCTTTGTGAATTGATGGTAGGAATGTTAATTGGTTCAGCCACTATGAAAAACAGTATGAAGACTCGTCAAAGCTTAAAAATTGAACTATAAGATGGTCCAGCAATTCCCCTAGGGTGTGTGTATGTGTGTATGTGTGTGTGTGTGTGTGTGTGTGTGTATTTCATATATATATATATAAAAGAGAAAATAGAATATCAAAAGATAGCTGCATTCCCATGTTCATTGCAGTATTAACAGCAGCCAAAAAATGAAGACCACCTAAGTGTCCATGAGTGAATAAATGAATAAATTGGATGTGTTATACATATACATTGGAATAATATTCAGCCATGAGAAAGAAGAAGATTTTGTCATTTGCAACAACAAGGAAAAGACTTTGATAAATTATGCTAAATGAGGTAAGTCAGACAGAGAGAGACAAATAAGTTGGTATCATTTATATTGATATCTAAAAAAACCCAAACTTGTAAAAGCAAAGAGGAAAATGTCGGTTACCAGGAGCCAGGAAATGGAGAAATTGGGGAGATACTGTTTAAGGGTTCAAAATCACACCTCAAGGTCAAATAAATCCTGGAGACTAATGTACATCATAGTGATTCCAGTCAATAATGTTGTATTATAAATTTCTTTTCTTTTCTTTTTTTGTATATAAATTTCAAAATCGCTAAGAGGCAGGATCTTAATTGTTCAACACACGAAGAAAATTATAATTAAGTGAGCTGATAGAGGAGTTAGTTAATGCTACTGTGGTAATCATATTGCATTATGTAAATATATTGAATGAACACATTGTGTGCTTTATGTTTTTAAAGATTTATTTATTTATTTATTTATTTATTTATTTATTTGAGGGAGAGAGAGAGAGAGAGAATGCAGTGGGAGGAGCAGAGGTAGAGAAAGTCCTAGGCCAACTCTCCACTGAGCATGGGGCCTGATATGGGGCTCAATCCCACAACTCTGAGATCAGGACTCTGAGATCATGACCTGAGTCAACTCCAAGAGTCCCACACTTAACCAACTATGCCACTGAGGTACCCCACATTGTATACTTTAAACTTACCCAATATTACATGTCAAATCTAAATTAAAAATTATAATTTTAGTTTATCAACAATATTTAGCAAAAGCATTGTGTATGTTTTATAAGAAGCAAATAAAAATGGCTGTATATAATCAAAGACTACTATATAATCACTGATCTTTTCATTCTTAGTTCAGAAAAATTATTATTTTAATAATTAGATTTAATTGGCTGAAAAATCCATCTTAGATTCTTATATTTTAGTATAACTAATACATATGCATATGTATTATTTCTCTTTTGGACAAGTTCATTTCATTTTACATGACTTGCTATAATTTTTCATCCTTAAACCTGCTTCTGGTTGATTTGTTTTTCCTGACTGGTCTTACTGTGACACTTCACTTTGTGTAGGGTGTGTATTCAATAGTTTGATACTTATTTTATACTCTTCTATTACAGAAATAATAGATTCTAAAAATCAATTCTACTTTAACATTAGTTCTAATCACTTTTATCAGGCATAGCTTTTTATGTATTAAATGCTTCGAATTATTGTTTCAGCATTCATGTTTTCAAACTCTCTCCTTTGCTTTTACCAAGATTAAAATTCAAAGATTTGCTCTTGGTCCAGGTAAAAGTAATATGATAGTCTGTGTGTGTGTGTGTCTGTCTGTGACTGTGTGTGTCTTTTTATGCCTTCAGAAGGATAGTGAAGGACACTGTCAAATAATGACTCTTCCACTGTGTAATGTGTATTGTGCATTAATGGAATCTTCAAAAACATACACGGTATTTCACATAATTTAACTTTGTCAGAAGATTGTTTCATCTCTTTGTTTTTATACTTATTCTCTGAGACATTTACTGTCATCATAAGTGCTAAAAATTAAAGTTATGTATTTCTCAAAAATCTTAACCTTGAAATGTTGGTTGTTCTTCCATCAGCCACTTTGTTGACATGGTAGCAATTATAAAGGAAAATGTATAATTGATGAATGTATAATTTCAAGATGTGTCACGTTCACCCACAATTTATAATCATGAGCCTTTCCTGTTATTGTTTTAAAAAATCTATTATAGTAACTAACAGTTGAAAATTTAAAAAAGATTACCCAATCATCATCTTAACAGGGAGAGCTTATATAAAGATATGTTAACTAGGTATAAAGTTATTAACTAGGTAACTGAAAGGGTAAGAGAAAGAGACGATAGAGGGATGGAAGGAAGGAAGGGAGAGAGAGAAAGCTCTAAAATATATCCTGTGTAGCAACTGCTAAAGCAAATTCCACCCCAAGGGCTGTGGAAAACAAAGGAATTTGGAATTATTAAAACTTAGAAGGTTGGATCAATGTCTGTGTAAGGCTGAAACTCAAATATCTGAGGAGAAATAGCCAAGGTAGCACTGTCATCTCTGGATGTGGGTTTGTTGGATATGGGTGATTTGGCTACAAATATGACAGATCTGCTTCTGCCATAGGAAAAGGTGGGCTCTAGTGATGCTCAAAGGAACTGCAAGCAGAAGGGATGTAGACAGGAAGATCACAGGAAGTACGTATAAAAGAATGGTCCTTTCTTCCTCTTCCATGCCCACAGTTTTCCTCTATTGCCCATGACTGGTGCCAAATGGCAAGGCAGAAATGTTTACAAAGTCCTACCCCACAAGTTACAAAGTAGAATATGAGAAAGTGGGTTTAAAGCTGAAAGAGAATAGATTAATAAGTAGTCATTTCACTTTTTTGACTGATTATATGTTTGGAAATAACTGCAAATTTAGAGAAAAGTTGCTAACGAAGTTCAATTTCCCCCCTTGAATTACTTGAAAGTATGTTAGTAACATAATGCTCCATCACTTCTAAATAGTTTGTGGGATACATTCCTTACAAAGATATTTTCTAACATAATCAATACAATTATGGGAATCAGGATATTGACATTGACACATTATTACCATGTGATATTCAAATAGTCAAGCTTTACAAGGTATCCCGATAATGTTCTTTATAGCAAAGAGATCCAATTCAGAATCAATCACATATTGCCTTTAGTTATGTGTCTAATTTCCTTCAACCTAAAAAAGTTCCTGAGAATCTCTTTGACTCTTGTGACCTACATAATTTCTAAAACTAGAGACCAGTATCTTTTTTTTGTTCTGTTTTTGTATGTTTTGTTTTTTATCCCTGCATTAAAAGAGCTTTTAAAAGAAATGGCACCATATCAATTAGCTATTGCTACATAACCAACCACCCTCCACCAAAATTCAATGGCTTAGTATAAAATCATCTATTATCCTGGCTCATATGTGTTGTTTTGGTTTGGTTTTTGTAGAATGATTTTTTTTTAATTTTTATTTATTTTATGATAGTCACACACAGAGAGAGAGAGGCACAGAGACACAGGCAGAGGGAGAAGCAGGCTCCATGCACCGGGAGCCCGACGTGGGATTCGATCCCGGGTTTCCAGGATCGCGCCCTGGGCCAAAGGCAGGCGCTAAACCGCTGTGCCACCCAGGGATCCCATGTAGAATGATTCTTAATTTGGGAGTATTCATTATCTGCTCTTCTATGAAACTATACAGTGAATTGCTAAATAGTGCATTAAGGAAAAAATGGGGTAAAATCTATATGGTTGGAACAGGAAGAAAGCAACTGTCATTATGTGGTTTGGAAAAAGATTTAAAAAATGACATTTTCAGGCAAAAAGAGAGTATATATAGAAACACCAAAAGAATTTAGAGGTAAATTTAGAGAATTAGTATGGCTGCATACAAAAATCAATATATAAAATCTATTGCATTTCCTATAAAAACAACAATCAGGAAATACTTTTTTAAGAAAACAAGAATGGCATTAATATATGCAGTGCCGAAGAATAAATAAAAAGCAATAAAACTTTATTGAGGAATATAAAGAAGAGCTAAATAAATGAGAAGACCTACATTTTCATGAATTGTAAGATGATATTGTCAACTTGTCAATTTTTGCTATAGTTTAAAAATATTCTAATAAATACAAATTCTATATAATGGGTAATTTCTGTGACTCTGTTGTCTCAAGTAGCTGCAATATTAAACATTATAAATATTAAATACTTGATAAATTATTTCAACAGATGCCCCAGTGCTGGGGCTTTATACTTTGAGCTAAGCTGAGTTAGGAAGTGTAAATTAAGCTCTGAAAAAGAATATTTCTGGAGACTGTCAGATGACAAAATAATAACAACACTTTAAAAAAAATCTGATGATGGACTTTTGGAATATGTCCAATCTATTTTGGCCCATGTTGTGATTATTAGGCATTCCTTTTTTCACAGCTTCTATGGTTTCAAGGTTGTTTCTAAAGAATACTCTTGAGCTCAGGAGCAGACAGCCACTGGCAAGTTAGAACAGTATTAAGCTGGCTGATCTTTCCAACATGAAGCTGTTTTCCTTGAATTATTGCAAGCCTTTGGTTAAATCCAAGAGTTCTGAAGAAGTTGAATTTGAAAAAAAATTGTTTTTCAGTGTTCTTGTCGATATTTTGGAGAAGTGGATTTTTATAGTTCCTTACCACACTGAGAAGTGCTCCATTATGAAACACTTATGCTTGTGGATATGCTCGTATGTGTGTGTGTATATAAATTCATGTAATAATAAAAAAAAATTCATGTATATGTGTATGTAAACCTGTGCACATATATATGTGCTAATATATGAAAAATTGACTTAGAAAGTATATTTCTCATGACATCATACTGTTAAGCATATATATGTTAACGCATATAAGGGTTAACAAAGACTGGCAAGCTTTTCATAATACTTATCACTAATTGGTGGGATTACCAGTGATCTTTCTTTTCCTCTATCAATTTTCTGTATTATCTCATTTTATTATTTTCTAAAGAATCATAAACTATTTCTCTAAAATAATAAAATCAATAAATGTTTTTCATCTGAAAGTAAATATTTTTGTTTTTTGAATTAAATTTAATTTAAATTCAATGAATGAACATATAGTGTATCATTAATTTCAGAGGTAGATTTCAGTGATTAATCAGTTATATAAAACACCCAGTGCTCATTTCATCACATGCCCTTCTTAATGTCTATCACCGTTACCCCATTCCTCCACACCCTCCCCTTTTTTCTCTTTTTCTCCTCAAAACTCCAGTTTTACTCCAGTTTAAACTCTTCTTCTCCAGTTTTTCTTCATCTAAGAGGTAGCTAAAACTCCTAAATATATAAGGCTTAAAAAAAAGATATTGGTGCTATAACTTGGCTGCAATTTGAAAATTTAGAAAATGATAGTATGATTCAGGTTTTACAGTCATATATATAATGTGTGTGTGTATGAATATATGTCCATTAGAATGGATATACAAATATGTTCATATATGTATGTATATATGTTCATAATAAGATACTTTGAATATTATAAATTTGCTAAGATATGGCCAAAGCTGTATCCTAGCTTAATTGCTAGGGGTTAGTTTCTGGACTTCTTCAAGAGAGTATCTCAAAATTCTTAAACAGAATGCTTTTCTTCATTCAAGAAATTTCTATTTGTCCCTAGATTATTGTGTTATATACAGCATATGAAAATTGCAAAGCCTCTGATTCAAGTGTTTAAATTTGACTGCTTTAGGGATCAACATTTGCTCCATGAACTTACAGAGCAGAAGCAGTCTCATGGAAGGAATGAAAGGAAGACCAGTTCCTGGCCCCCCTCTCACCCTTAAAAATCATATATAATGGTCTTTATTATTCACTTCCTAAAACAGTTTTAAAAATTTTCAAACATTTAAGATACATAGTAAGATCTCACATTTTTCAGGACAAAAAATTGAATATTTTCTCATTTAAAGTTTTGAGATATAGCCCTTATTTCTTTGGAAATAAACTTCAGAAATTTTGACTTAAGTATTGTAATAAGTGTGATTAAAGAACTCGTTAAAAATTAGTAATGTATACCAGAAACAATGCATACCATGAAGTAGCTAACAAAGTAAATAATGTGCAATGCAAAATTTTGCTTAGCAGAATGAGGTACTCATGCATCATTTATAAAATAAATCCATATGGGAAAGTAATCATGCAATGTAATGATTATATGAAATGTAAAGTTATGTGATTTTATGTTTCTTTTATTTTACATTTATTTTAGTATCTCAATGCTTGCTCTTTTATATCCTGATATCTATTCTATTTGCCTCAGTGATGATCTAGTTGGTTATTTCCCCTTGGAATGCCTTTTTTTTTTTTTTTTTTTTGATCCTTCTAAGAATCCACTCCTTCTTCCATTCCTTTCTAGTGTTACCTGCTATAAGAAATGTTTCCTGACCTATTGGAAACCCATGTACACATCAGAAATAAAATCTTCTTCCACTATAACCTATTGCAATATACATGGCTCCACTGAGTATATTTTAATGTATTTAATTTATTTATCACTTCTATTAAATTGTTAAATCCTTCAGAGTAAGAACTATGTCCAATTCACCTAGCGTAATGCAGACTGTATCACATATGGTAAGTGTTTGATGAACAAATTAACTAAAAGGCATTTTATCAAGGGAATTGTACAATAGGCATATATAAGGATTTTTTTCTATTAACTAACTCCTTTTAATGTTTATGTAGTGGTATTTTGCATGGTTTGGCTGCCCAACTTCATTTGGATACTTCTGTGCTCAATTAATTTCCTATAGGAGGAAAAAAAAAATTTCCTATAGGAGGAACCTTGAATCTACTTTTCTCATGCTCTGTCATCCAGATTATAAACATGTAATACAGCCCGGTATCCCCACTGTTATGGGAAGAGAGCAGCAGTAATAGGCAGATTGGCATCCACCACTGAGTATCACCAGCATGAGCTTCATATCTGGACATAGTGGGCAGGTGTAGTACAGTCTTCCTTGGAGCAGCCTCTCCTTGTTTCTAGCTAGATAGCCTCCAAGACTAATTCTGATGACATAGGAAATTTCTAACCATTAGAATCTAATAACTTTTAGTCGATTCTTTTACTCCTTTATTCAAAATGAGCTATTGCTTACAACTAAAAATCTAGTTAGATATACAGTTAGTGACAGTGCAATTCACTCCAAGATATAGTCCGAGATGAAGATGTCAAACACACAAAAAATAGAAACACAAAATGTGGAAAAATGAAAAAACATGATGCTGTTTCATTTCACAAATCAAATCCCTCTCCACAAAAAGCATAATTTGTTTTACTTAATTAAAAAATAATAGACTTTGAAGCAGTTCTCTCTGGCACTTACTTGTCATATCAATAAATAACATTTGAACGAATGAACAGTGAATTTGCTTATTTAAACAAAGATTGGTTTGGGAGGACCACTAGCTGTAGTGATGTTCACAGTAAAGATAAAAAAATAGATTGATATTTTTGTCCCATTACTTTGTTAAAAAGGTATGTCCAAGGTAGCAATTTTATACACACAAAGAGGTCTTTGGGAAAATTCTGGTGCAATTTTGAGTTTGGGTCCAAGGTAAGTAATTAGAGAACTTTTCTCTGAACTCATCTCTATTTCAATTAATAAATTTTGAGCTATCTATTTGATATCTACTGATGTCTACTGATATCTAGTTAGCTTAGTCTTTTTTCAATTTAAAATGGCATGGAATATAAAATCAAGTAATTTCTTTTATATTTGATCATTTTATTTAGTTTATTCTTTCTTCATCTAAATGGTTATTAATGCAAGAGAATATGATAATCCCCCCTTTAAACTCTAAAATTCCTTGGATTGTGTGGTCTTATCTTTCTTCCCTCTATTTTATTTTCTCTTCTAAGCTTTGCATTTAGCCTTTTCTCTCTCTCTCTCTCTCTCTCTCTCTCTCTCTCTCGGTAACAGAAAACATTTGTTATTTGTCTGACTTACTATTTATCATAATAAATCAGAACCCTATTCTTCAATAATGTATTATTTTCCACCATAATTTATACCTCTTGTTGACCATTTTTTTCCTTTTTCACTCAGCAGAATAGCCTAACTTATGTCCCCCACTTTGAGAGAGTGTGTGTGCATACCTGAAACGGGAGGGGGAGCAGAGAGAGAGAGAGAGAGAATCTCAAGCAGGCTCCATGATGAGCACATAACTCAAGATGGAGCTCAATCTCATGACCCTGAGATCATGACCTGAGCCAAAATCAAAAGTTGGATGCTTAACTGAGTGAGCCACGAGGCGCCCCTGGCATTAGTTCTTATAGTTAAAAACTTCTATATCTACTTTTCTTTAAGTTAGTTGTCACTAAAATGAAGAGTCCCTTTGCAGAGCAGTAAAAACTATCCTTTACTCCAGAAATTAGATCAAGGAAGAGATTTAATGACTTTATTTTTTTTCTTCTGAGATTTAATGACTTTAGCATTTTGCCATTTGATTCCAGTGTTTATTCCTATTTTATAGATGTAAAGTTGACCCAAGTCAACTTTTACTGCAATGGCTCATTTTTTAAAAATAATTTTATAAACTACAAATCAACTGTGAAGTGAAAGGAAACAATTAGGTGGACACAAAATGAAAATTTGACAGAGAGATTTGCAATGTTATAACCTGTAAATTATTTATTTTAAAAGTAGAAAGCTTAAATGTCTGATTTTTAACCAACTTTTAAATAGGCTATCATAAAATCATTTAGAGGTTTCTAACTCGTATTAGTGAATTTGTTTGTATACTGGGTCATAGTTTTCTGTAATTGAAGTTCTCTACAGAATTGTATTGTTCATAGAACTTTTATAAAACAAAGTTGGAATTCTCTCATAATATTTAATGGAAAAAGAGACCATTGTGTCGTGAAACTATCAAGCCCAGAGTCCAAAGAATTGTATTAAAAGTTCTGAAAGCTCCACTGAAAATCTACAAGGTTTAGTTTTCTTATTTGTAAAGTACAGATTGTAGTTCTTATTATTTGTGGCACACTGGAGACAAATATGTCATAATTCATAGGAATGCTATGAATCTCAAATGAGATACAGATGGTGAAGGTATATTATAAATTATAAAGTACTGTGAAAACATAAAGCAGAGGTGGCAACTTTTTCTGTAAAGGGTCAGATAGTAAATATTTTTGGCTTTGCCAGTGTTAAAGTCTGTCACAATGGTTCAACTCTGCTGTACAGCCCCCAAGCAGCTGTTGATAGTAAGGAAAAGATTAAATGTATTATGTTCAGTAAACTTTATTTGTGGACACTGAATTTTAAATTTCACATCATCTCTATATATTGCAAAATATTATTCTTCCTTTTTAGGCATTTCCCCACAATCTTTCAAAATTGTAGAAAACAGTCTGAACTTGGCAAATGAATGAAAATAAAAACCAGCAATTGTTTGTTTTTGGCCTATAGGATATCGTTTTGCTGGCCCCTGATGTAAAGCACTGTAAATGACGATCTACTAACTTTCCATATCTCTTCATATCTTTAGAATACATAATAATCTAATTTTCCAATTAAATTCAATAATTATTTTACCCCTGGTATGCATCACATACTCCCTTATAACAATGGAGGTCACAAAGCAAATAAAATCACTCCTACTTTAAAGAAGGTTCTATCAATGCAGTTGCAAAAACAGCAGTGAAAGCCAGGACATAAGGCAGAATTAAGATATATTGTTATCTACATGTAAAATAATAACATACAGGGCAGAGACAGGAAACTTTAAATTTATTTAAAGATATTGAGAGCTTATGGCATAAAAATTGGCCTGAGCTGAAGGCAGAACTTAACTGACTGACCCACTCAGGCAACCCTAAAAAGTATAATGTTTGACACAGTTAAAAGTTATGATATTATCTAAAATAGGAACTTTTTTCTGAAAAGTTTGAAATGACACTGCTTCAGGTCCAGATTTTAAAATAATAATGGTAAATAAGACACTGATAATAAAACAAAATAAGTGAATAATAAGTTAAAAAGTAAATAAAAGCTATTACATATTATACAGAAAAAATGTATTTATTTTTCACTGTAAGAATTTGAGAATGAGCCAGTTAAGTGTGAAGTCCTGCAGCTTTCTTGCTTAATAATGTCAACCAGTTACATAAAACAGCAAAAAATTGAATAATATGGCTAATTAAGTTCTTTAAAAAAAATTCTAGTGAAGCCTGAAACTTGACTAGCTCATGAGAGTGATAGTAATTAATATAATAAAACATTAAAATTTGAAGTAATTTCATGTGTGGTTTCATGCAATCTTCTTACATTAAATAGTCTAAGATATAAATTGCCTATGCCTGATTCAGAGATGTTAGGCTACTCTACACATTCATAAGAATAGTTACTGGAAAATTGAATTTATTTATAGTTAAACAGGTACCAAAGACCATGTTTGTAGGGACTTTTTTCTGTCCCACTATCACTGTATTATATAACTAAACATTGGAATCTTAGAATATATTTTCCATTCAATAGCAAAACAAGTGACATGAATTAATCTAGATAAGTATCTTTTATGACAGGGAAAAATGAGCCAAAACATGTGATCATCATTATTCATCTATACCAGTGTGTCTCAGGTTTTTTTTTTTTTCCCACGAATAGCACACATTTTAATTACCTGATATAGTAGTTAATATACTATTGTAGTTGATAGTCTCATCTTAGACTGAGCTCTCATTTTGGATGAAACAGAATATTCTGTGATAAGAAAAAGTATTTTAAAAGACTCCATAACTAATTATGACAAACACTGTTTCCTAAGAACAGAAACAACACTATGGATATTATTTGTTTACATATATGTGGGGCAAATAGTTTAGCAATAATACAGCATATGCTTTAATATTATCTAAGTAAGGAGAATGCATTTCAATCCCAAAATCACAGTTTCATTTTTCTACCCCTGTCCACACGCCAAATAGAGTTAAGATTCCATAAGGTGGATGAAAGCAGTAAGTTATTTAAAATTCGGATTTTTATATTTTATTCTCCAAATTACTAAAGATAAATTGGTATAACTTTCCACTAAATGAAATATACCTGTGAAAATAAAGTTAGATTAAATAAGAATTAAAATGTGCGTTGTTTATGGAGTATTAAATATTAAAAGAATTGCTTGCACATATACAATTTTGATATGCAATAGAAATAATATTTTAATAGATTAAATAGGTCTTAAAAGCTGTCTCACATTTTAAGCCACTAACTGTCCATGAGCTTTAATTTTTTCAACTTTAAAATCAGGCCAGGGTGGCTCTAGGGAGTATCTGTAATTCCCATCAATTTTTATTATCAATGATTCTATGATGGCACCAATGATTAATGGGTTTTGTTTGCTTGCTTCTTGTTTTTTTTTTTTTTAATTCCCCCTCCCAATGTCCCATAAGTTAATTGAATATTTCTTTGGTTTGAGTAGCTAGCTTATTAACCTTCCATACATATGTTTCTCTTCCCTATGTTCATAGCAATGCTTGCTGGAAATGCTCAATCATTTTGACACTTTTGATGACTGTAGAGTACTGAAATAATCTGCATTATTGCTCTATGTATGATAGTACAAACAAAAAGCTATCAATTGTTAGGTATGGATAAAAATACCAATTTAAGCCAGATAGTTAGTGATCCATTCCTCACACTAGACTGCCAGGTGTATCTATTGCCTGCTTTAGGGCACTTGATTTCTAAAAAAAATTTTGCAACTGAAGAAGAGCCCTAGGGCTTAATTTTTTTAAGGAAAAAGAAAAGCTTTATTTTCTAAAACATCTGCATTTTTCTCCTTGAGGCTATCATCTTCCTTCAGAGGCCAATGCTTATTTTCCACATTTTGTCGAAGGCATCTTCCAAAATTGTTTCACAGGTGGAATCCCCACTGATAAGAATGGGCATATGGCAAAACAAGCATCAAAAGGCATTCCTGAAAAAAAAAGCCAAGGAGCTTGACTTGCCTAAAGGAGGTTTGGGGAAGAAAATAGCCAGCAATCAATCTAATCGAATGCAGCTGTAACATTTGTTCTTTAAAAAATGTTTTTGATAAGGATCTATTCCACCTGTGCTTTAATATTTTCAATTTTGCCACAAAGGGTTTCATGTTCTCATAACAAGTAAATGTAATGCTACATTTTATAAATACTTTATAAGCCCTAGTAATATCAGTAACTAATTTTTAAGGCTAGTCCTTGGTATTTTTGTCATTTTGAAAGTGCATGGTAAATATGTTATTTATAACACTGCGTGAAATTTAATCTGATGTGTGAAATTATAGGAACCATATAAAGTCTAAGTATGAATAGATTTTGAATGTAACTCTTTCCAGTAGCCTTCATATAAGGCTATCAGGCTCTGTAATTGTACTAAAAACTATTTCACAAGTCTGTGTATGTACATTATGTAACAGGCAAATGTACACAGGATATGTCATTTGCATTAAAAATTGATAAAATTGCTTATCAATTGTTATCTAAAATCCCTTTTTGCAGAAAAAAAAAACAAGAATCCCATTTTAGAGTAAGTGGATTTGAATCCTAGTGGTACTTACCTTTGTGACTTTTTATGTGAAAGCACTCTGAGATGGTGCATTCCAGAGTTGTCCTCTAGGTAATCACATCTAGTAAGTAGGTATTATGAATTGATAAAACAGTGCCAAGCTGTTTTAATTCATTGGTGGCTTCCAGTTCATATTACCGGTGTAGATTTGCTATCTATAAAACAGATTTGAGCAAATGGGCTCCACAGGGTAGACCAATTAATGATATAAAAATTATTTAATAGGTCATCTCCAGATTTTATTTGATATTATTGTATGCTAGCCTGACATTCTTCTTCTTTTTTTTTTTTTTTCTTTTTTCTTGCTAAGTTATCTGGCTGGTCTCAGCTATTTAAAAAATTGGACTGATTAATAAAATTAGAAAAGAGCATTTTAAGAAAAGAGATTTAAGGGTTTCCTTAAAAGTCAAGTGACTGTGTGTCTACCATGCCAGTTAATTGTTATTTTAAAAATAAGAAGTGTTTTAAAGGGAGAGGATAAATGTCAAGGAAATCTGAATTCTGAGAAGACCTTCAAAATGGATAGTCAGAGCATCAGATAATTTAGAAAAGCAGTGAGTCATGCTTTAAAAATCACTCTTAAAGACCTCCTACACTTATCATCATAGTGATAATTAAAGTTAAAAATGTTAAAATTTTAGGAGTTTTCCTAAGGCATTTGAGCAATTTTTAGATGTCTTATCAAATACACTAAAATAAATAAATTTTGCCAAAAACTCTAAAAATAAAACAAAACTAAAAACTTGTACACAACTACAAGTCTCCTTTGTCCCCCCCTGAATCCAAGTCTTTCCCTCTTATACAGAAGTGGCCTCTCCTAACTGCGTAGTAGAGATTCACTGGGGCCCTTCACTCTGCATTTGTATAATGTTTGTGTTTATGTGATATATCTATTAATCTCATATATCAATATATATTTTAAAAATATAAAGTCCTTGTGGAACTTGCTCTTTTCACTCATTATCATCTGTGAATGATGTGTAAAATGAACATTAGGTGTTGAATTGTAATCAAAACATAGCTATACCTCAATTTTGAAAATAAGTTATCTAGGCTTATGTGAGAGTCAACATTTTGCAACTGTTTAGCTTTTAATCTTCTTGTTTTAACCATTGGGATTTTCTCAGGCTAAAGCTACATGGCAAAGAAAGCAGAATGCTTCTATTTTCTTACTGTAAGTTTATGATCTCTAAGCTCATCTTTGTCCCTACTGGCTAGCTACAAATTCAGCCATAGCTATTTGTCAAGTAGAGCAAAGAGGAGAAAATTCTTACTTGGTATTGCAGTTTGAGCTGTCTGGAGACTGCCAGATAATTAAATGTGATTTGCCCTCAGGAGGTGCTTTCCTGGGTACTTTAAAGGCTTCCCAGCTGGACCCATCTCTTTCAGTTCTTTTGACTAATGTGAGGGATCTTCTCTCTGAGTTATGTGCTTTGGTCTTCCTTTCACTTCTGAGCTTTCAGATGTTTACCTGCATCTCCGTCTGCTGAGATATCCCCTCAGGCAGCCCTCTTAGACAGGATCCACGATAATCCCACATCTGCCCTTTCTCACTTGTGCCAAAGGTATGTTAAAGCAGAACTTGGGGGTCCTCTATAACTATAAATGCTGAGACTGGGAGTGTAGTGGGAAAACCCCTCTATCCTTCATAGTTTAAGGAGCATCCTCCAAACTGCAGGTAAACACTTTTAAAATTCTCCCAGTGGTTCTTTTTATTTTTTTATTGAAAAAAATTTCCCCCCTTTTACTTCTTTTTAAAGGGACTTTCAAAAGGCTTGGAGATAAAAAGTGGCATCATTCTTTCTGAATGCATTTGTTTCTACACCAACTATAAACAGATGGAATTGTTGGATCTCAGGATGGATACATATGAATTTTCATAGAGTATAATAATTTTTTAACTAAATGATTTTATTAATTTATACTGGTAACATTTGAAAGTCTCTGTTTTCTCATATCCTTAATCTATTTATGATTTATAATATTTTTCATATTTATTAGCTTAGCAATTTCTATGTCCTCCATTACAGTTTAAAAACTCAAATCTCAGTAGAAAATTTAAGAAAATAGTAATAGTTATTCAGGTTTTTATGAAATGAGAATTTATTCTCTTCATTTGGTGTATTGTATCAATCACTCTAAAATGTTATTCATCATAAAGTCTTGCTGTTTACAACAACATGGAAACATGGATGGATCTAGAGGGTATAATGCTAAGAGAAATAAGTCAGTCAAAGAAAGACAAAGTATGATTTAACTCATACGTAACATTAAAGAAAAATGAGCAAAGAGAAGAGAGAGAGAAATCAAGAAATAGACTTAGCTATAGAAAACAGTTACTAGAAGGGAAGTGTGTGGGGGACGGTGAAATAGGTGATATGGATTAAAGAGTAGACTTACCAAGATGAGCACTGAGTAATGTATAGAATTGTTGAATCACTAGATTTTACACCTGAACTAATGTAACACTGTATGATAACTGTACTGGAATTAAAATTTAAAAAAACAGTAAATAAAAATAAAGTAAAATGTTATTTATTAGTCTCCTAAAAATAACTTTTATATGATAAGTTCTATCGTTCACCATGATCGATCTCTAATCCTTTCTTTCTTTCTTTCTTTCTTTCTTTCTTTCTTTCTTTCTTTCTTTTCTTTTCTTTCTTTCCTTTCTTTCTGTATGTACTCTGGTAAAGTGAAGTAAAATTTAGAAAAATCACTTCACACTTACTTCTCTGATTTGTCGGTGAATTAGAAATCCCTAAATTCTACTGTATATGCATGAGAGCATGAGTGAGAAGAGTACCTGCCAAATGAAAGGGAAGAATGCAGGGATCCCTGGGTGGCGCAGCGGTTTGGCGCCTGCCTTTGGCCCAGGGCGCGATCCTGGAGACTCGGGATCGGATCCCACGTCGGGCTCCCGGTGCATGGAGCCTGCTTCTCCCTCTGCCTGTGTCTCTGCCTCTCTCTCTCTCTCTGTGACTATCATGAATAAATAAATAAAATCTTAAAAAAAAAAAAAAAGAAGGGAAGAATGCAGAGATTCAAAAATGAGAAAAAAGTGAAATGTGTTGGGTGTGGAGGCTGAGAAAATTAAGGCCATTTAATTTTAAGTTTAGCGTTAGCACAAGTACAGCCATCCCAGGACCCTGTGAATATGAGCTGAAATTTACATACTTCAGTTACAGAAAAAAAAAAAAACAGCTTACAGCTTAATGCCCTAGAAAGCCCCATATTAGAATGAAAACAGAGCTCAAGCCAGTGGCAGGAAGCCCCATATCAGAATGAGAACTGAGCTCAATGCCCTTGAAAGCCCCATATCAGAAATGTAAACAGAACTTGAGAAATTCCTCCACCTTCTGGAGGTCCCTTAGACCAGCCCATAAAACTAAGCTGGAACCCACCTGGGCGTCCAAATCCCTGCTCTGCTGTGTTGGGTATACTTGGACCCAGGCTCGAACTTGTAAATAAACCCTCCTGTGTTTACATCGGTGTCGGCTCCTTGGTTTCTCAGATATGTAATCTTGGGCACAACATTGGGAAGATAGTTGGTTTATGTCAACTGTAAAGTGTATGTTTTGATAAAGGAAAACATAACTGAGTTCTCTTCATTAGAGGAATTCTGTAAGAAGAAATGATCCATTTTATTAGTTTATGTGAGTTTTTGGGTACAATTTAGTTCTATCTGTAGTATGAATGTTCTTTTATTGATTATCCCTCTAGCTTGCATCGGTAGCTTTAGAGATACGGGATCCCTGGGTGGCGCAGCGGTTTGGCGCCTGCCTTTGGCCCAGGGCGCGATCCTGGAGACTCAGGATCGAATCCCACGTCGGGCTCCTGGTGCATGAAGCCTGCTTCTCCCTCTGCCTGTGTCTCTCCCTCTCTCTGTGTGACTATCATAAATAAATAAAAGTTAAAAAAAAAATCCCTCTGAACATGATATAAGAAGAGGACATCTGAGAGCCTTGGATTTTATATACTTTAACTAACATAACATGTTAAACTTATACAGAAAATAATATAAATGTTTAATGCAATAGAGATCAATTTCTTATTCTTTTTCTACTTCTCTTTGTCTAACAAGCTTCAAGAACATTCTTTTCTGTTGGTAAGTGATTTTTCCCCCAGTAGCTTCCAAATTACTTCTTTTCGTCTTATTCTATTATTTTTTCACCAACAAAAATAAATTTTGTAATATTCAAACAAGATAACACTAGTATACATGATGCTCTCTATCCTACATTGCAAATTAATCTTTGGCTATTTGTTTATTTCAAGTGCTGTGGTTTAAAAGGGTAGCTGCAATGAAGTGTATGCAACCAATGTGACTATAGGAGAGCACAGGAAAAATGTAATAACCACACAAAAAAGAAGCAAGTAGGCAGATTGCACAATGCAAATATGCAAAATGACAAGATCAATATCATCATTTCTTCATTTATGGAAGGCTACTTTTTATCTAGAAATCAGATTTAATAGGGAAAACAGTTTCTGACAATGCCAATGATTTTCCATTTTTCTTCCTCTTATATGAATGAGAATGCTCATAGAAAATATATATTTAATAAGGAGGAAGTTTCTCATTGAACTAATATTTTAAAAATCTATCTCCCTATGTCACCCACTCCCTGGGTAGCTCAGTTAGTAAGTGTATGACTTTTTCTTTCTGCTCAGGTTATGATCTCAGGGTCATGAGATGGAGTCCTGCCTCAGAATCTGTGCTCGGCATGGAGTCTCCTTAACATTCTCTCCCCTTCTCCCCCTACGCGTGCACTCTCTCTCTTTTTAAATAAATAAATAAATAAATAATAAATAAACAAAAATATATAAATATTTTTCCCAAAACTTTTATCTTGGCTTAATACAAAAGTACAAGGTATACATTCTTTACTTATATTTGACCAGAATAAAAAACAGTAATAATAAACACATTTTTATAACTTCAATATAAAGAGAATTGTAAATATATATATCTACATGTCTATATATATATATGTTTTCTCATACAATAGAGTCTAAAAGCAGTATTGATATATTTCTCATTAATTCTTAAAATGCATTTTAGTTGCCAGTTGATAGTAAATGCCTCTACTTTGTGTGTACACAAACACATGCATGCATTACAGGCATGGGGTGAATAAAATAAATAAATCTAAGAAATCCTCTAATTAATTCTAGAAATGTAATATTATTTTGATAATATTAAAGGCTTCCAAAGGTGATAAAATTATATTACAACACTTTCATTTAATTCCAGATCAACTAAATGAATAAGCTCCTGTAATGGTTTGAAAATATGAGAACCATTCATTAAATCTTTTTTTTTAGAACTATTTATGTTCACTTTACATTGCAAGGCTATTGCTATTAAGTAGAAGTGCTATTTTATTTTCTTTGCACAATAGTTGAGATCCGTTTTAACAGCGAAAAAAATCCATTAGATTATTCGTCAAAGTACAATTTTGATAGAGGAAAAAAGATGTTCAGCTTTTAAAAGTTGCCCAGGTATTTATGTGCTCAGATAACCACAAAAGTGCTTTTGTTTAAGATCTCCTACTTGACATGCAAATGGTCTTTATAAAGCAATGCTTGATTTGGCCTATTTTAAATTAAATTCCTGTGACTTTTTGTCAGTCTACTGGATAGGAACACGGAATCTGACATATTGAATCAGTCCATTGCTCCATCAAGTAGACTATTTTGTTTCCAATAATAGTCTATAAAATGAGACTTCAGAGAAAAATAAAGTATATTGCATGCTGTGAATTTTGAAAGATCTTACCTAATGTTCCTGATTCAGTCCCATGTAGGCATTTCACTGTGAACTTTAAGGTGAGAGCAATGCAAAATTTCCACATTTCCTTTACTACAGAGGTACTTCAAGTGCATTTCTTACTTCCAAAGAACAGCAATTTATGTAAGAAACTTGTGCCATTTTTATTAGATTGCACATTTATAGTAAGTTATAAGTGTGGGAACAGTTTAATATTGAATTTAATTCTAAATGTAAAAGACTGCCGTAGTTGGTTTAATGGAGATTATACTTTGGAAATGTTTATATGGCTATAAATAGCCCAGACTATTATAAATGCAACACTATTCTTTTCAGTTAATCTTTTGTATGAATAAGAGGTTGACTTCTCCTTCAACATAATCAAAGAGCGTCTCATCACTTTAGTTATAAGAAAACCTTAAAACTCAAGTGGGAAATTGAGGAATATGTATTTAGGGCAATCTCAATATATTTGTCTCATAGATATATTTAATACATATTTATTTCAATAGCAAGAAACTACATTAACCAAAAGTTGACCTAGACCAATCACACACCAACTCAGGTCAAGGAGCACTGAATTGCAGATCCTAGAAGCTAAAGTGACTTCATTTATCACATTCCAGTCACAAAAATAAATTTTCACAGTATCTCATTTTGAGAGGTACTTCAAAGAACAACACATACAAAATACTTTTATGAAAACAGAGGTATATACCCAATCAATACAGGTTTTTGGAAAGTATACATGATGTCTTCCCAATAATTTATATTGATCCTAGACATAATACATGTTACTTTGTCTCCTCCTTAATTCAGTTACCTAAATTAACTCTTATGAATACAGAGTTAATTTTTCCACACAGAATTATTAAATTTAAAAAAATCAAGATCCCCCCAAAAAAGCACATTACACTATCATGCTCTGCACTACCATCCATAATGTCAGAGAATCTAAGAACACATGATTGTTTTAATTATATTACTTTAAGTGATGTACCTTAAAACCGGATACAGATTAACAGATAGACTTAGTACAATTAAAGGTTTTATTAAAAAACAAAAAAAAGGTTTTATTATACTCATAGTTTCCTGAGGAGATCACAATACACTAGGCAAAACCATTCAGGGAAAGCACTAGAATGTCAGGAGGCAGCCAAGTAAAAGGAGAATTGTGGGGAAGCAACTTTATTGTGGTTTCTGTGAGAAGGAAAGGGTAAAGTAGGGCAAACAGGCTCAGAATTGGTTTGCTATATTTGAAGGTGGCTCCCTCCCCCATAATATTCATATTCACTGTGACTGTTAGAGTATATACATTAAAACTATCTAAGGACTCCAGATGCTATGGATGAGTTACAGTTTGGTTAAGGATAGCTAATAGTCCCTTAGGTGGATATTAAGGTATCCATTTACAGAAATTAAAAGGATGGTTAATACAATGATATAGCCATCCTTAAATATCACTATTGTTCTCATCAATATGAATATGATTCGCACATAAATTGAAATGAAATATATTCATGCAATTTAAAATTATCTTTTCTTTGTTCCATGCATTGTCACAAATAATGTCACAAATAATGGTTCCATTCCATTTTACTATGCACTTTTCAACTTGCTTTACAAAATGCACATGTAATTTCTGACTTCCACTAAAGAAAATATAGAGGCTAGCTTGATAATTTGTGTGAAAATGTTCCAATATTTTTAGAAAATTTCCTATCTGAATTATGGGTTTTATTGCAGATTCTGGGTTCTGAGTGAACTGACATTTTTTCAACTCATAAATAGATGATCTCTTATATTATTCTGCAAAACCTTCACTCAGTTTGTTTCTTGATTACCTGCCTTACCTTTAAAAAGTCACATATAAAAATAATTTCACTTGTGGGATGCCTGGGTGGCTCAGCGGTTGGGCACCTGCCTTTGGCTCAGGGTGTGATCCTGTGGTCCAGGGATCAAGTCCCATGTCGGGCCCCCTGCATGCAGCCTGCTTCTTCTCCCTCTGACTACGTCTCTGCCTCTCTCTGTGTGTCTCTCATGAATAAATAAATAAAATCTTTTAAAAATGACTTCATTTATATTATTATAAGAAACATTGTAAAAAAATCTCAAATTTAATTTAAAAAGAACTAATGTTCATTAACCTTTTCAAAATAGAAAATTGAAGTAGAGACCAATAGGGCATCCAGAGTTTTGTTTCCTTTCCCTCTCCTATCAATTTTTAAATACCACTTGGCAAATGGTCTAGATTAAGATATTCAGCACAGAAGCAAATAAGAATGCAGTACCTAGAGTATTTAAGAAGGATATTTAGGGGCACTGTCAGTTAAGTGTCTGCCTTAGGTTCAGATCATGATCCCAGGGTCCTGGGATGGATCGCTGTATCAGGCTCCCTGCTTAGTGGGGAGCCTGCTTCTCCCACTTCCTCTGCCCCTACCCCCACTTATGTTTGCTCTCTCTCACTCTCTCTCAAATAAATAAAATCTTAAAAATCAAAACATAAAAAAGAAGACAATTTATTTCACCATTATTAATTGATTCCAAACTATTTTTCTGTCTTACATATTTCATCTGGACTAGTCACCATTATTTTGAATCAAAGACTACCTTCAAAGATTGCAGCATTTTATCATTGTGTATGTTTTGAAACCTCATGCACATTTTAAGCAGATTGAGTCTTATCAGTCTATAATACTTGCTATGATCTGCTCCATGCCTGTTTTTCCTGCCTCATCATTTGCTTCTCTTCTTAATCATCAGATTATACTAACTCTCTTTCCTCACCTTCATACATAACTATCTTTGCCCTCAGACTATGCTCTACTCCCTACTTCATATGCTCTCCCTAACTTGGATGGCTAAGATTCATCATTCAGTTCTCAGCTAATATGTAAGCTCTTCAGAATAAAATTCCCAAACTACCTTCTCTACAGAGATCCTCTTCTCTTTCTATCATAGAATCGGTTAATTTCCATTATATTATAATTTTACTTAATGTTCATACTTTTTTTGTTTCTTGATATAAATAGTCTTCCTCACAAATGATAAATTGCGTAAGGACGGGAAGTTTTTGCAACACTGATCACATGCAAGATTTAGCAAAGTGCTTGACACTCAGTTCATTTATTCTGATTCAGTGAATGAAAGTTATGAAAATGTTGGTATGGGAAAAAGGAAAGAAGTAACGTTGTTGTTGTTGTTGTTGTTGTTGTTGTTGTTGTTCTTCTTCTTCTTCTTCTTCTTCTTCTTCTTCTTCTTCTTCTTCTTCTTCTTCGTCTTCTTCTTCTTCGTCTTCTTCTTCTTCGTCTTCTTCTTCTTCCTCTTCTTCCTCTTCCTCTTCTTCCTCTTCCTCTTCTCCTTTCAGAGATGCAGCATTTAGTCTATGTTTATGTCGATTAAGTAGAACAAATGTTCTACTAAAAGATAATTCATTCTTGCCACAGAAAAGTGCAGAACAGTTTTATCTTGAGTAGGTCTTCCCACAGTCCAGACTGCCATGCTGATAATGACCATGGTGGGGTGAAGAAAGCTAAAGCACCAGTAAATGTACTTGGTCATATATTACAGCCATTTCTACAACAACTTTTATGCATAAATAGCACATTTTATTCTCTATTTCTCTGATTCTTCTATCCAATTTTTATATAGTTCTGTACTCAGGTAAAAAAGGGAAAACTGATATTTTTCTAAAATTCTCTATTCTCCGAGAGTTATTTTGAAGACTCATTATGCAATGTCAATAAGCTAAATAGTAAGGTGATATTCTTGAATTCTAATATAATTAAAGCTGAAGATGTTCATAAAATGTCTATTTGAAAATTTTGATTTTCAAATGAGAAATTATTGTTGAGATGAGGGAAATATCAAAAAGAAGTTTTGAAGTTCATGTGTAAAATAATAGTATGATAGTTGCTCTGAGATAAGACATAAAAGATGTAATTCACAGTAATATTGAAGGAAAAGTACATGCACAATTAAGTGTTACTATGTAAAGGAGAAAGTTAAGGTAAATGGTATTGACCACATAATCCACGAGTAAAAATCTTTAACTTTGATAAAATTCAGAAGATTCCAAAACACTCCCAAAAAGCCGATTTGTGTTTCTCTTAAATGTCCTGTGAACATCTGTGAAACTCTTTTTACAGTAAATAGAAACTCTTTTTGAAGCCTTTAAAAAAAGTTGATGATTCATTTAGTTAGTTGAGGATTACAAGATCTTGTATGTTGTATGGTACCATCCAGAGTAACTACCATGTAAAATTAATTCTGAAATTCTAATATACAAGCTCCGTTTTTCACATACTGCTACTAGCATAAAAATAACATTAAAATGCCTTCTAGGAATGTTCCAAACATTAAAATGTTCATCTCAGAAACTACATATCAGAATAGACATAAACTCAAAAACAAAATACATGAACCTCCTCAGATACTTAAAGCAAAGAACAGCCATAATTGGACAGTCCTAATTCACTTTGTTATTATTACTCACCAGAGAGACAGTATGATAATATCATCATCTCAAAGATGCAGAAAAAGCATCTGACAAAATCCAAAAGTCACTCACACTGTTCTGTGACTGGGACTAAGACTAGTAGTAGTAGTAGTAGTAGTAGTAGTAGTAGTAGTAGTAGTAGTAAAAGAACTTCTCAGAAAGGTAAAAATAGGAAGAAAAAACACTTTCCCAATTTTATATAATATGTTTGTCCACTTCCCCCCCAAAAAATATAGCTAAAAATACATGTAAGTAGAAATACTGAAATCTTTTCATCGATGGTTGAAGACAAAGCAAAGCTATAATGTTTGCCATTTGCATTCAATAAACTAGTATATTAAAGGATTTATTAAATATGCAAACATAATGAATGATAATGCAAAAGTAAAATGTCCACTATTCATAGGCATCATGAGTACATTAAAAAAATATATCTATTATAAACAGACAAAAATAACTAAACCTCATAAGGAAATATAAAACATCACAGGATATAAGTCAAATGTAAAAAAAAAAAATAGTAAGTCAAATGTAAAAATAAATACTATTACTATATACTAGCAACAAACACTTTGGAAACAGAATTTAAAAATGTATTCATGGTAGTATTAAATGCTATTACATAGATAGGAATAAATCTAGCAAAATATGTGTAAGACCTCTACAATGAAAATTTTAAAGTGGCACCTGTGTGGCCCAGTGGTTGGGCATCTGCCTTTGGCTCATGTTGGGATCCCAGGGTCCTGGAAGACGGTCCCACATTGGGCTCTCTGCAGGGAGCTTGCTTCTCACTCTGCCTATGTCTCTGCCTCTCTGTGTGTGTTTCTCATAAATAAGTAAATAAAATCTTAAGAAAGAGAGAATTCTAAAATAGTACTAAAAGAAACCTAAAATTTAAAAATTTCTAATGGTATGGAAAGTATAACATTAGAAGACTCAATACTGTTAACATAATTATTAATTCAAAAGATCTTGTATACTAAACACAATCCCAATGAAGATTACAGAAGTCTTTTTTCATAAAATCAACAAGATAAATTTATAGTTATAACAATGCAAAAAGCTAGAATTGCACAAAAATGATCTTCAACAAGAAGAACAACACAAAGATCTTCACAAAGCTACCATAATAAAACTTAGTGATACTGATGTAAGAATAGATAACTAGAACAACGGAATGAAAGAGTCTAGATAAACTAGAGAAGTGCATACAGAGAAGTGAATTACAACAAAGGTGTCAAGTCAACTTAATGAAGGAAGGAAACTCTTATAAGGAAATAATGATAGAAGAACTTGATATCTGAACCCAAACAAACAAACACAAAACTAAAAAATCAAAGCCAAAAGAAAGCCTCAAATACTAGCTGATACAACAGAAACATCAATTTACTATGAATCATAGACCTAAACATATAAGGTAAAACCATAATTCTAGAAAAAAAAACATGAAATAATATATTCACATCTTTGAGTAGTCAAAGATTTCATCAATCAAATACAGAACCACTCACTATAAAATAAGAAAAAGGTATCCAGAATTTCATCAAAATTAGTATCAATTCATTGGAAAAAAATAAAAGGAAAACAAACAAGGAATATATTAGTATAGTTCTATATGTCTATATATTAATATCTATTCTATAAAATGAATAATTACAAGTTAACTAAAAGACAAGTGAATAAAGGAGGCAAAGTACTGAAAAGACACTTCATGAATGAAATGGCCATAAACACATGTAAAGGTACTCTGCATAATCAGTCACTTGAAAAATGTAAATTAAAAACATAATGAAGTATGCTAATACTACTCACAAGCATTGCTAAAATAGAAAAGACTGACAAGAACAACTATTGAGGATATGAACTAACAGAATTTCTAAATGATGAAATTGTTTTGGAAAACTCACTGGTAGTGTCTTGTAAACTTAAACATTTATGCATTTTTAAGCCAAAGCATTTCATTGCTAAGTATGTATCTTAGGTAAATAAACACATGTCTTCGATGGATATTGTAAAACTGTTTAGAACATCTATAGAAGACAAAACTGGGAACAGCACAAATGTCCATCAATGAGAGGCTGAATTGTGGTTTATCCATAAAATAGAATACTACTCAATTTGCCAATGAAAAGGAACTATTTCATTAAAAAACAAGCCAGATCTAGAAGAATATATATCGTATGACAGCATTTATATGAAGTTAAAGAACAAGTGAAACTTACATAGTGAGAAAGAAATTAGAAAATAGTTACCAAGGTAGGGAGGGAATTCACTGGAATGATCAAAATGTTTTATAAGTTCTTTTGTGTGGTGGTAGGTGACAGTTTTCAGTGATCATACTCACCAAATTTAGATAGGTGAGGGGGTGGGCAAAATGGGTTAAGGGGAAGGGGAGATACAGACTTCCATTTATGTAATGAATAAGTCACAGGAATAAAAGGCAGAGCATAGGGAATATAATCAGCAATATTGTAAAGGTATAATCATGTACCTAGTGATATTGTATGGTGACTAATGGTAGCTACATTTGTGGTGAGCATAGCATAGCATATAGAGAAGCTGAATCACTATGTTGTAGACCTGCAACTAATGCAACATTGTGTATCAACTACCTTCAAATTTTAAAAAAATTAAATTAAATTTTTAAAAAAAGCTCATCAAACTTAACACTTAATATCTGTACATTTTCTTGAGGATAAATTATACCTAAAATATTAAAAATGAAAGAGAAACTTTTCATAAATTAATATGGAAATATATCCAATAATACAATGTACAGACTAATGAATAGAAGATGCTACTTTACTCTGTTTTATCCAATCAAGTGGTATCTAGGAATAGTTCTTCATGTTCTTTTACCTTTAACAGAGAAACCAATGAAAAGTGATTATTTCTTGAAGGGTAGCTAATAAAGTAGGGAATAAAGTGGACTGGGCAGAGGTACTAACATTTATTTTACTATACAGGGGGTGCCTTGATGTCTTAGTGGGTTAGCAGCCAGTGGTCTCTTGATTTCAGCTGGGGGCATGATCTCAGGGTCATGGGATTAAGCCATTTCTTGTTCCACTCCCTGCCTCACCCCACACTTGCACTTTCTCTCTCAAATAAATAAATGAATGAAAAAATAAATAAAATGTTAAAAAATTTTACTATATAAATTTCCTATTTCATGTTTTTTGGGGCATTTTAATATACTAATCAATTATATTGATTATAAAAATAATAAAGGGGGATATATAAAAAAATAAAGGGGGATAGTCAGATGAAAAGTAGCATCTTATGAGGTATACCTTAGCAGTAACTGCTATTATTATTATCATCATCATCATCATCATCATCATCATTTTGTAGATAATTGGTTCCATCAGTCTGGTGTTGCTCAAGGAAATATCTTTGATAGAAGTCAAGATCAGAAAAAACATAATATATATACTCTTAAGAAAACGTAAATCCCCTTATCTGTCTTGGGCAAGACATGTGATAGAAAGGGTCAAGATTTAGTTCGATTAAGATTACAAACTATAGATAAGTATTAATAAAACATGATCATCTTTAGCCTTTGTTTTCCTTGATATTTATTTTAATCAATAACTTATGAATAAGGATTATTCATATTTGTGTTCTACTTACAATTTTGTTGAATGTTTTAGAAAAAACTACCCAATGCTAATACTAAGAACTAATTTCCATGATTATAGCTGCATGAAAGCATCCTAGAAGAAAAATAATTTTTAAAAGGCATTTTGAATCACTCCCACTGTTTCTCTTTTACCATCATTGAACCATAAAGTATACACAATGGGGAAATTGGCAAGTACCAGCAATTCAATTAAATCATGACTATTTCTCACACAGAAGTGACAAGATAGGTGTTTTTTTTTCACCACTCCCACATATTTTTATGTTTAGGCTATACGTTTTTCATTAAATATGCTTAATATCTAATTAGTATTATATATTTAGGAAATATATTTATAGAATTAAATTAGAAATCTATTTCCAGAATGTACATAAAATATATCCTAAATCATATGCTCCCAATACACAGTAGTAAAAGAACATTAACACACATTAATATCTTTTGTTGAAGTGTGTGCCTCTGCTTACATTCATAAAATGTTTCAGTAAACAAATCTTTCTTTCTTTCTTTCTTTCTTTCTTTCTTTCTTTCTTTCTTTCTTTCTTTCTTTCTTTCTTTCTTTCTTTCTTTCTTTCTTCTTTCTTTCCTTCCTTCCTTCCTTCCTTCCTTCCTTCCTTCCTTCTTCTTTCTTTTCTTTCTTTCTTCTTTCTTTCTCTCTCTTTCCTTCCTTCCTTCCTTCCTTCCTTCCTTCCTTCCTTCCTTCCTTCCTTCCTTCCTCCCTCCCTCCCTCCCTCCCTTCCTCTCTCCTTTCCTTCCTTCTTCCCTTCCTTCTTCCCTTCCTTTCTTTTTCTTTTTGGAAAATATATTAAATATATTCATTTCATGTAGTTCAACCATTAACTCAGGAGAGGAAGGAATTCTTTTCTGTTCTTTGTCAGCAATTCATCACTCAGTACATTAACTACAGCATTCTGTAGTCTCTGAAAGTGAAGTATAATTTCAATAGGAATTATGTTTTTGCTCCTTTCATATTTTTCACATATATATAATAGTAATATTCAATCACCCAAACGTTCCTGCCTCTTTAAATATTTGCCAAGTTTTAAATGTTTTAAAGCCAATTAATCTTAGTAGATAGTGAAATTTCTATTTTAAACTTCTCATCCAAGATTTGAGGAGCAAGATGGCGGAGGAGTAGGGTCTCCAAATCACCTGTCTCCACCAAACTACCTAGAAAACCTTCAAATTATCCTGAGAATCTATGAATTCGGCCTGAGAATTAAAGAGAGACCAGCTGGAATGCTACAGTGAGAAGAGTTCGCGCTTCTATCAAGGTAGGAAGACGGGGAAAAAGAAATAAAGGAACAAAGGCCTCCGAGGGGGAGGGGCCCCGCGAGGAGCCGGGCTGAGGCCGGGGCGAGTGTCCCCAGGACAGGAGAGCCCCGTCCCGGAGGAGCAGGAGCTGCACCGACCTTCCCGGGGGAAAGGGGCTCGTGGGGAGTTGGAGCAGGACCAGGAGGGCGAGGAGGCCCTCGGGCTCCCGGGGACACTAACAGAGCAACTGCGCGCCCAGGAGAGTGCGCCGAGCTCCCGAAGGGCTGCAGCGCGCACGGCGGGACCCGGCGGGACCCGGAGCAGCTGAAGGGGCTCGGGCGGCGGCTCCGCGGAGGGGGCTGCGCGGCCCCGGGAGCAGCTCGGAGGGGCTCGGGCAGAGGAAGAGGCTCCGTGCGGAGGGGGCTGCGCGGTTCCAGGAGCAGCTCGGAGGGGCTCGGGCGGCGGCTCCGCGGAGGGGGTTGCGCGGCCCGGGAGCGCGAATCCACCAGCGCAGGCGCCGGGACACAGGGCGCCGGGACACAGCCCAGGATCCGGCCTCCCCCGGGACAGGCAGAGGCCGGGAGGGCCCAGGACAGCGAGGACGCTCCTGCCCGGAGCTGAGCAGATCAGCGGCCCCGCCCCGGAGCCTCCAGGCCCTGCAGACGGAGTTCCTGCCGGAGCTGAATCCAGGTTTCCAGAGCTGCCCCGCCACTGGGGCTGTTCCTCCTGCGGCCTCACGGGGTAAACAACCCCCACCGAGCCCTGCACCAGGCAGGGGCACAGCAGCTCCCCCAACTGCTAACACCTGAAAATCAGCACAGCAGGCCCCTCCCCCAGAACACCAGCTAGACGGACAACTTCCAGGAGAAGCCAAGGGACTTAAAGTACACAGAATCAGAAGATACTCCCCGGTGGTTCTTTTTTTGTTTGTTTGTTTTTGTTTTTGTTTTTGTTTTGTTTTGCTTTTTGATCTGTTTCCTTCCCCCACCCCCTTTTTTTCTCCTTTCTTTTTCTTTCTCTTTTTCTTCTTCTTTTTTTTTTTTTTTTCGTTTTGTTTTCTTTTTCTTCCCTTTTTTTTCTCTTTCTCTTTTCTTTCCTTCTTTCTCTCCTCTCTTTTTCTCTTTTTCCCAATACAACTTGCTTTTGGCCACTCTGCACTGAGCAAAATGACTAGAAGGAAAACCTCACCTCAAAAGAAAGAATCAGAAACAGTCCTCTCTCCCACAGAGTTACAAAATCTGGATTACAATTCAATGTCAGAAAGCCAATTCAGAAGCACTATTATACAGCTACTGGTGGCTCTAGAAAAAAGTATAAAGGACTCAAGAGACTTCATGACTGCAGAATTTAGAGCTAATCAGGCAGAAATTAAAAACCAATTGAATGAGATGCAATCCAAACTAGAAGTCCTAACGACGAGGGTTAACGAGGTGGAAGAACGAGTGAGTGACCTAGAAGACAAGTTGACAGCAAAGAGGGAAACTGAGGAAAAAAGAGACAAACAATTAAAAGACCATGAAGATAGATTAAGGGAAATAAACGACAGCCTGAGGAAGAAAAACCTACGTTTAATTGGGGTTCCCGAGGGCGCCGAAAGGGACAGAGGGCCAGAATATGTATTTGAACAAATTCTAGCTGAAAACTTTCCTAATCTGGGAAGGGAAACAGGCATTCAGATCCAGGAAATAGAGAGATCCCCCCCTAAAATCAATAAAAACCGTTCAACACCTCGACATTTAATTGTGAAGCTTGCAAATTCCAAAGATAAGGAGAAGATCCTTAAAGCAGCAAGAGACAAGAAATCCCTGACTTTTATGGGGAGGAGTATTAGGGTAACAGCAGACCTCTCCACAGAGACCTGGCAGGCCAGAAAGGGCTGGCAGGATATATTCAGGGTCCTAAATGAGAAGAACATGCAACCAAGAATCCTTTATCCAGCAAGGCTCTCATTCAAAATGGAAGGAGAGATAAAGAGCTTCCAAGACAGGCAGCAACTAAAAGAATATGTGACCTCCAAACCAGCTCTGCAAGAAATTTTAAGGGGGCCTCTTAAAATTCCCCTTTAAGAAGAAGTTCAGTGGAACAGTCCACAAAAACAAAGACTGAATAGATATCATGATGACACTAAACTCATATCTCTCAATAGTAACTCTGAATGTGAACGGGCTTAATGACCCCATCAAAAGGCGCAGGGTTTCAGACTGGATAAAAAAGCAGGACCCATCTATTTGCTGTCTACAAGAGACTCATTTTAGACAGAAGGACACCTACAGCCTGAAAATAAAAGGTTGGAGAACCATTTACCATTCGAATGGTCCTCAAAAGAAAGCAGGGGTAGCCATCCTTATATCAGATAAACTAAAATTTACCCCAAAGACTGTAGTGAGAGATGAAGAGGGACACTACATCATACTTAAAGGATCTATTCAACAAGAGGACTTAACAATCCTCAATATATATGCTCCAAATGTGGGAGCTGCCAAATATATAAATCAATTATTAACCAAAGTGAAGAAATACTTAGATAATAATACACTTATACTTGGTGACTTCAATCTAGCTCTTTCTATACTCGATAGGTCTTCTAAGCAAAACATCTCCAAAGAAACGAGAGCTTTAAATGATACACTGGACCAGATGGATTTCACAGATATCTACAGAACTTTACATCCAAACTCAACTGAATACACATTCTTCTCAAGCGCACATGGAACTTTCTCCAGAATAGACCACATATTGGGTCACAAATCGGGTCTGAACCGATACCAAAAGATTGGGATTGTCCCCTGCATATTCTCGGACCATAATGCCTTGAAATTAGAACTAAATCACAACAAGAAGTTTGGAAGGACCTCAAACACATGGAGGTTAAGGACCATCCTGCTAAAAGATAAAAGGGTCAACCAGGAAATTAAGGAAGAATTAAAAAGATTCATGGAAACTAATGAGAATGAAGATACAACCGTTCAAAATCTTTGGGATGCAGCAAAAGCAGTCCTAAGGGGGAAATACATCGCAATACAAGCATCCATTCAAAAACTGGAAAGAACTCAAATACAAAAGCTAACCTTACACATAAAGGAGCTAGAGAAAAAACAGCAAATAGATCCTACACCCAAGAGAAGAAGGGAGCTAATAAAGATTCGAGCAGAACTCAACGAAATCGAGACCAGAAGAACTGTGGAACAGATCAACAGAACCAGGAGTTGGTTCTTTGAAAGAATTAATAAGATAGATAAACCATTAGCCAGCCTTATTAAAAAGAAGAGAGAGAAGACTCAAATTAATAAAATCATGAATGAGAAAGGAGAGATCACTACCAACACCAAGGAAATACAAACGATTTTAAAAACCTATTATGAACAGCTATACGCCAATAAATTAGGCAATCTAGAAGAAATGGACGCATTCCTGGAAAGCCACAAACTACCAAAACTGGAACAGGAAGAAATAGAAAACCTGAACAGGCCAATAACCAGGGAGGAAATTGAAGCAGTCATCAAAAACCTCCCAAGACACAAGAGTCCAGGGCCAGATGGCTTCCCAGGAGAATTTTATCAAACGTTTAAAGAAGAAATCATACCTATTCTCCTAAAGCTGTTTGGAAAGATAGAAAGAGATGGAGTACTTCCAAATTCGTTCTATGAAGCCAGCATCACCTTAATTCCAAAGCCAGACAAAGACCCCGCCAAAAAGGAGAATTACAGACCAATATCCCTGATGAACATGGATGCAAAAATTCTCAACAAGATACTGGCCAATAGGATCCAACAGTACATTAAGAAAATTATTCACCATGACCAAGTAGGATTTATCCCTGGGACACAAGGCTGGTTCAACACCCGTAAAACAATCAATGTGATTCATCATATCAGCAAGAGAAAAACCAAGAACCATATGATCCTCTCATTGGATGCAGAGAAAGCATTTGAGAAAATACAGCATCCATTCCTGATCAAAACTCTTCAGAGTGTAGGCATAGAGGGAACATTCCTCGACATCTTAAAAGCCATCTATGAAAAGCCCACAGCAAATATCATTCTCAATGGGGAAGCACTGGGAGCCTTTCCCCTAAGATCAGGAACAAGACAGGGATGTCCACTCTCACCACTGCTATTCAACATAGTACTGGAAGTCCTAGCCTCAGCAATCAGACAACAAAAAGACATTAAAGGCATTCAAATTGGCAAAGAAGAAGTCAAACTCTCCCTCTTCGCCGATGACATGATACTCTACATAGAAAACCCAAAAGTCTCCACCCCAAGATTGCTAGAACTCATACAGCAATTCAGTAGCGTGGCAGGATACAAAATCAATGCCCAGAAGTCAGTGGCATTTCTATACACTAACAATGAGACTGAAGAAAGAGAAATTAAGGAGTCAATCCCATTTACAATTGCACCCAAAAGCATAAGATACCTAGGAATAAACCTCACCAAAGATGTAAAGGATCTATACCCTCAAAACTATAGAACACTTCTGAAAGAAATTGAGGAAGACACAAAGAGATGGAAAAATATTCCATGCTCATGGATTGGCAGAATTAATATTGTGAAAATGTCAATGTTACCCAGGGCAATATACACGTTTAATGCAATCCCTATCAAAATACCATGGACTTTCTTCAGAGAGTTAGAACAAATTATTTTAAGATTTGTGTGGAATCAGAAAAGACCCCGAATAGCCAGGGGAATTTTAAAAAAGAAAACCATATCTGGGGGCATCACAATGCCAGATTTCAGGTTGTACTACAAAGCTGTGGTCATCAAGACAGTGTGGTACTGGCACAAAAACAGACACATAGATCAGTGGAACAGAATAGAGAATCCAGAAGTGGACCCTGAACTTTATGGGCAACTAATATTCGATAAAGGAGGAAAGACTATCCATTGGAAGAAAGACAGTCTCTTCAATAAATGGTGCTGGGAAAATTGGACATCCACATGCAGAAGAATGAAACTAGACCACTCTCTTTCACCATACACAAAGATAAACTCAAAATGGATGAAAGATCTAAATGTGAGACAAGATTCCATCAAAATCCTAGAGAAGAACACAGGCAACACCCTTTTTGAACTCGGCCATAGTAACTTCTTGCAAGATACATCCACGAAGGCAAAAGAAACAAAAGCAAAAATGAACTATTGGGACTTCATCAAGATAAGAAGCTTTTGCACAGCAAAGGATACAGTCAACAAAACTCAAAGACAACCTACAGAATGGGAGAAGATATTTGCAAATGACATATCAGATAAAGGGCTAGTTTCCAAGATCTATAAAGAACTTATTAAACTCAACACCAAAGAAACAAACAATCCAATCATGAAATGGGCAAAAGACATGAACAGAAATCTCACAGAAGAAGACATAGACATGGCCAACATGCACATGAGAAAATGCTCTGCATCACTTGCCATCAGGGAAATACAAATCAAAACCACAATGAGATACCACCTCACACCAGTGAGAATGGGAAAAATTAACAAGGCAGGAAACAACAAATGTTGGAGAGGATGTGGAGAAAAGGGAACCCTCTTACACTGTTGGTGGGAATGTGAACTGGTGCAGCCACTGTGGAAAACTGTGTGGAGGTTCCTCAAACAGTTAAAAATATACCTGCCCTACGACCCAGCAATTGCACTGTTGGGGATTTACCCCAAAGATACAAATGCAATGAAACGCTGGGACACCTGCACCCCGATGTTTCTAGCAGCAATGGCCACGATAGCCAAACTGTGGAAGGAGCCTCGGTGTCCAACGAAAGATGAATGGATAAAGAAGATGTGGTTTATGTATACAATGGAATATTACTCAGCTATTGGAAATGACAAATACCCACCATTTGCTTCAACGTGGATGGAACTGGAGGGTATTATGCTGAGTGAAGTAAGTCAGTCGGAGAAGGACAAACATTATATGTTCTCATTCATTTGGGGAATATAAATAATAGTGAAAGGGAAAATAAGGGAAGGGAGAAGAAATGTGTGGGAAATATCAGAAAGGGAGACAGAACATAAAGACTGCTAACTCTGGGAAACGAACTAGGGGTGGTGGAAGGGGAGGAGGGCGGGGGGTGGGAGTGAATGGGTGACGGGCACTGGGTGTTATTCTGTATGTTAGTAAATTGAACACCAATAAAAAAAAAAAAAAAAAAAAATAAACTTCTCATCCAAAAATAAATAAATAATAAATAAATAATAATAAATAAACTTCTCATCCTCCATCTTTTGCATTCTTTTAGCTTTTGGTCTTTTAACTGCCTGGTACATTATCCAATATTTTTTCATCTCACCAAATTTCATAAGGAGAATGGTGTTTGGTCCAAAGCCCAAGTTTAGAGAGGTATAATATGAATAGTTGGTATATCTAGTGTGGACATGTCTTTTCCTACACAATCTTTGCTACTACTGGCTTTACAACAAAATATTAACTCTAAGTTTCTTTGTTCCTTCATGATCTTAATTTTTGTTTAAGAAAACATGTTTTGGGATCCCTGGGTGGCGCAGTGGTTTGGCGCCTGCCTTTGGCCCAGGGCGGGATCCTGGAGACCCGGGATCAAGTCCCACGTCGGGCTCCCGGTGCATGGAGCCTGCTTCTCCCTCTACCTGTGTCTCTGCCTCTCTCTCTCTCTCTGTGTGACTATCATAAATAAACAAAGAAAAAAATATTAAAAAAAAAGAAAGAAAACATGTTTTTCTCATTATCAATACATTTTCCCCAGTGTGTCTGCTTTACTTCTCTGTATCTTCCCTACTTTCTCCAAAATAAGAAACTGTCCCCAACAGGACTGATAATGCATATTTGCCTGAAATGGGCATGAAACTACTCAGGGAACTGAATGCTTCCACTGAGACAATTTCCTTAATAATCTAATCCCAGAGCTGCTAGTATTCCCAGCAGAGACAGTGCTTACAAGAGAATAAAATGAAATTGTGTTCATCCTCACACAAAAATACACAGATTTACTTTTATTATTTTACTCAGGATTTAATGGAGGAGAATTATCACTAAGTCCTGATGCTATTCTCTAGTTTCTCTTTCCAAAAGAACTTATACAATGTTAATCAGTGTGTTGATGAGGGAATTTTTGTGTTGATCTGGACTTTCTTTAGTGAATTATTCTAATTTCAGGTGATCTTGTCAGAATGAGAAATTCTAGGATCCAGCCAATGATTATCTTAAATTTAATACAAGATTTAATTTCTGCTTATGCATTTGTTTAGATGGCTGTCTTCATAATTGATACTGGTTAACCTCAACAATGGTTGTGTAAAATTGGGTTATTGTTTTTATAAACTAAGTTCATTTAGATATGTATTCATTTTTGGATTTCAAGTTTTCTGCTTTGACTCCTGAATTATTTAGAAGCTTCTGAGTTGTCCACATTCCATGAGGGAGGCAGTAAAGCTCTCTGAAATAGAAGTCTCTTTCTTCTTGAAGTAACACCCACAGCTACTCCTGCTTACCTGAGTAGTATTGGAAAACTTTCTAAATAATATAATTCAACACTCCCCTTGAAAGT
This sequence comes from Canis lupus dingo, assembly GCF_003254725.2. Taxonomy (NCBI): domain Eukaryota; kingdom Metazoa; phylum Chordata; class Mammalia; order Carnivora; family Canidae; genus Canis; species Canis lupus. The sequence continues at coordinate 22,319,501 of NC_064245.1, read as the reverse complement.
TTTATCTCTGGATTTGCTTTGGGCAAAATTTGCTGATCTGTTTGTGCCAAACACCATATGTGTCACATATTACTATATAGAATATTAATGATCTACTTTGGTTAGATTACTCTACTTTTGGATCTTTCAATTTACTATCTGAGCCAAAGTCTCATTTAGCATACAAAGATTTGCCCATATATGAAGATATAATTATCCAAAAGGGAATAAGTAAGTCCCTACTGAATGTTGATTTACTATATGTCCTTGATGGGAATAGTAGGTTCTGAGTTAGTCTGTCCCTTTTACAGTGCCAACAAATTTGAAGGGGAGGACAGGGGTCAAAATTCTACAGTATCAGCAAGGAGCTAGAATAATCCCAAGGCATTCATTACTCCAGGAGTAATGGTTCAAACTGCAAGTGAAAGGACTGGGTATTATTTTGTAATAATCTCAGTATAGAGATGAAGATGCATTGAAAATATGAGATCATGAAGCTATATATAATGGATAGGGATATTGCTCAGAGGAAGAAAAGATGATGAGCTATGCTCAGAACAGCTGGGTAGACTAAGACTCTTTAAATCAATATACAGTTGACCCTTGAACAATGTGGAAGTTAGGAGTGCAAACTGTGCAGTGAAAAATCTGTGTTTAACTTTGACTCCCCAGAAACTTAACCACTAATAGTCTACTTTTACTAGAATCCTTACTGATAACATAAACAGTTTATTAATATGCTTCCTGTATGTATTATATATTGTATTCTTAAAAAATAAGCTAGAGAAAATAAAATGTAATTAAGAAAATCATAAAGAAGACAAAACACATTTACAATAGTGTACTGCATTTATATAAAAAAAATCCACGTATAAGTGGACCCATGCAGTTCAAACCTATTGTTCAAGTATTGTGTACACTCTGTCCTTAGAACAGAGCTATCGGGCTTCTACTAGATCTCTGCTTTGTCATTTCACAAGGCATAGGGAATATCAATGCAGAATAATAACTCCCTCTGATACACACTAGGGTTGACTTATCTGAACACACTACTTAACATTTATACTTTCCTTCTCCATTCATTAATGTTAATTTTTAATAAATCTTTGCAATATGCCTCTACCCTTCTTTCAAGCTTTTCTCTACAGTATTAGGTATGTGCCATTAAAATATTATTATAGGATTTATATATTTCATCACATCAGAAAATTAAAATGCTGGACCAAAAGGGATCTTAATCATGTGATTACCTGATTTCCTTTTTTTAAATATTTGAGATACATTTCACATACTATAAAATAAACTATTATTAAGGGTACAGTTGAGTGTTTTTTTAATATATTCATCACACTCTAATTCCAGAATATTTTCTTCATCACAAAAATACATCCCATACCCATTAGCACGGCATAGGTTTTTGATTTCAGAGAAATACTAACTTATAGAATGAATTCAAACATATTCTCCTTTTTCTCTTCCTCCTTCCTTTTCTCTTCCTCTTCCCCCTCTTCCCCATTGCAGTCTGTTTGTGGAAGAGTTTATGAAGGATTGTTGTTAATTCTTAATGGTTTGGTAAAATCCCACTGATGCCACCTTATCCTGAACTTTCTTTGAGGGAAAATGTTTGATTACTAAATCAATCTTTTTAAAAAGATTTTTATTTATTTATTTGAGAGAGAGAGCAGGTTTGTTCACACAAGAGGGGGGAGGGGCAGAGGAGAAAGAGGAAGAGAGAATCTGAAGCAGACTCCACATTGAGCATGGAGCCCTATATGGGGCTCATTGCCATGACCACAAGATCTGACCTCAGCTGAAACCAAGAGTCAGCACTTAACTGAGTCACAGAAGTGCCCCTACAAAAAATCAATTATTTTACCTTTATAGGTCTATTTAAAATTTCTATTTCTTCTGGAGTCAGTTTGATAGTTTTTGCCTTTCTCAGAATTTGTCCATTTCATTTAGGTTATCTGATTTGTTGGCCAATCATTGCTAATGTTATTCCTATATAACCCATTTTGTTTCTGTACTATCAGTAGGAATATACTCTCTTTGATTCCTGATTTCATTAATTCAAATCTTCTCTACTCTGTAGGTAGGTCTAGCTAACAGTTTATGACTTTATTGATCTTTTAAAAGAAACAATTTAGTTCTGATGACTTTTTCACTATTGTTTTTCTAAAATCCATTAATCTGCACTTTTTATTATTTGTTTCCTTGTGCTTGTGTTAGGTTAAATTTACTCTTCTTTTCACCACTATCTTAAAGGTGAAAACTTATGTTATTGATCTGAGATCTTTCTTAGGTTGTTGGGTTTTGCTTATTTGTTTAATATAGGTATTATGGTTAATTGCTTAGTGACTTTTATGTCTAAATCTGTAAGTTCTGAATCTTTATCATATGTGTCCACTGAATTTCTACTTGGTTGGCTTAGTGGTCAGGTAATTTTTGGACAGAAATTTTCTTAAATGTCTGGAAGCAATAGGTCTTCTTGTTTTGGTGAGGGACTATGGATATGTTTGGGCATGCTTTTAACACTCAACTGGACAGTTTATAAATCTACTTTAACTTATTGCCTTTACAGAAGGTCAAGTTCAGTCAAAGTCAAAAGATGAGGGCTTTCTTAGGTCTTTCCTGAATATGTGCATAGCCATAATCATGCACAAGGCCTCCAGATTCCCAGAAATATATCAGAGGTTTTCAAAATCCCTATAGCTATTTTATTCTTGAGCTTATTTTTTCATCTAATTCCTTCAGCTATGATCTTAAAATATTTGATAAATATGTTGCAATGCTTTCCCTCAGAAGTTTTTATCACTAGGTCAAATAAAGATAGGCCTTTAGATTGGTGTCTTCAGTGAACCACAGGCAGGTCCAATGATGAATTTTCTTTGAGAATGAGAAGCTTTGAAAGAGCTTCTGCCCCATTTTACTCCCTCTAGTACTAGCAATGAAAAATGTTATTTTTCGGGATCCCTGGGTGGCGCAGCGGTTTGGCGCTTGCCTTTGGCTCAGGGCGCGATCCTGGAGACCCGGGATCGAATCCCACGTCGGGCTCCCGGTGCATGGAGCCTGCTTCTCCCTCTGCCTGTGTCTCTGCCTCTCTCTCTCTCTCTGTGTGACTATCATAAATAAATAAAAATGTTATAAATAAATATCATAAATAAATAAAATAAAAATGAAAAATGTTATTTTTCAAGTCTGATTGAAATTTGAGGACTAGAGCTGGGGTTAGGGTAAACATGATGCCACACATTAGCTGTTCTTACTGAGATCCAGCCACTTTTCTTGCCTAAATGTCTCTTTCTTTGCTGCAAGCCTTTGGATAATTTTCAGAGTTCCAAAAATTTTGTTTCTAATAATCACTATATTTTTTTATTGTTTTATGGTAGGGTAAATTTTCAGAGGTCTTCTCTCTACCATTTTCACTTAAATTACCCAATTACCTTCATTTTGAAATTAAGGTCTCAGGAGCACTAGACTTAAGTAGGTTTCCCAAAAAGTAGATCGATAGCATTACCTACACAACGCCTACCCACAAAATCTGTGCACATCTAAAATTATGTGTAGCTACTGCCACTCTGGACCAACTGTTGATTACTAAGAAATTCCCTATACATATAAACATATTTTATGCCAAATTCAAATTCTATAGCATTGATGTTATATAGAATAAAACCTGCAGTTTTAAATCATACAAACTTGATTAGTTTGATGAGTTTTTGAGAAGGTCAATAAATTTGATGAATTGTGCTATATGGATTCAAATAATAGTAGGTGTTTGTTCTGCATTCATTTAAGAAGATACAGTCTTATAGAAAAAAAATGGCAAAATCTTTCTTTTAGTTTTCTTACTTCCCTCAAGTGATGTATAGACAGATCCTTTTCTGAACTCTTAGGCCTTTCTATTAAGTGTGATATCTCACAAAGGTGTCTGGTTTCCATTTTCTGAAAGAAGGAATTGAAGTATGCTGACCTAATTCCATTCTTCTTTGATTGTACTGGAGTGGCAAGCATTCTTTATTGCACAATGGGGAGAACATATGTGATGATTGAGATTGTATTGACAGGGAGGAAAAATTCAAGTTGTGATTTCTGTATTAAGCACAGATCTTTCCAAAAGGGAGAAAAGATTAATGGATAGCAATATTACCTGTTTTCTCCAAGGCTTTAGACAATTCTAAATAGGTAAACTCTTCTATAATTTCTTAATATGAACAAGAAGCCATGAAATGTTCCTATTATGGCCAGTTAATCAATCAGTTGAGACAATGACTTATTTAATAAATTAAAAAAGTAAAATAATTAAGAAATGAATTTTCATAGTCCTAGCATTTTGCTGACTGTAAAATATTCTTTCTGCATTCAGTTAATTAAAATATATTTGTTGAAATTATTTTTTGAACATGTTTTTGAACTCTTTAGCTGTTCCAAATATAGGATGGATAAAGATGAATAAGCTATGCTCTTTGGATGCAGGGACCTTACATTGTAGCCACCAATAAAATTATCAATTTTGAATCCTCCATTTATCTTTCAGGATTCTCTTTCTCAGACTCCCCTGATGACAGTAATTTTGAATTCATCAAACATCAAAAATACATAAATTCATTCATTAAATACCCTTTCCTTCGCATAGTCCATTGTTTTTTTAGAGTTACTTACTTTGTTTTATATATTTACTGAGACCTAATGACATGCCACACATTGAGCTAAGACATTTAAATGCCTTCCTTTATTTAATTTTCAGAAACCCTTTGAAGGTGCATGTATTGTAATCATTTTCTTTTTTTTTTAATTTATTTTTTATTGGTGTTCAATTTACTAACATACAGAATAACCCCCAGTGCCCGTCACCCATTCACTCCCACCCCCCGCCTTCCTCCCCTTCTACCACCCCTAGTTCGTTTCCCAGAGTTAGCAGTCTTTACGTTCTGTCTCCCTTTCTGATATTTCCCACACATTTCTTCTCCCTTCCCTTATATTCCCTTTCACTATTATTTATATTCCCCAAATGAATGAGAACATATAATGTTTGTCCTTCTCTGACTGACTTACTTCACTCAGCATAATACCCTCCAGTTCCATCCACGTTGAAGCAAATGGTGGGTATTTGTCATTTCTAATAGATGAGTAATATTCCATTGTATACATAAACCACATCTTCTTTATCCATTCATCTTTCGTTGGACACCGAGGCTCCTTCCACAGTTTGGCTATCGTGGCCATTGCTGCTATAAACATCGGGGTGTAGGTGTCCCGGCGTTTCATTGCATTTGTATCTTTGGGGTAAATCCCCAACAGTGCAATTGCTGGGTCGTAGGGCAGGTATATTTTTAACTGTTTGAGGAACCTCCACCCAGTTTTCCAGAGTGGCTGCACCAGTTCACATTCCCACCAACAGTGTATGAGGGTTCCCTTTTCTCCGCATCCTCTCCAACATTTGTTGTTTCCTGCCTTGTTAATTTGCCCCATTCTCACTGGTGTGAGGTGGTATCTCATTGTAGTTTTGATTTGTATTTCCCTGATGGCAAGTGCTGCAGAGCATTTTCTCATATGCATGTTGGCCATGTCTATGTCTTCCTCTGTGAGATTTCTCTTCATGTCTTTTGCCCATTTCATGACTGGATTGTTTGTTTCTTTGGTGTTGAGTTTAATAAGTTCTTTATAGATCTTGGAAACTAGCCCTTTATCTGATATGTCATTTGCAAATATCTTCTCCCATTCTGTAGGTTGTCTTTGAGTTTTGTTGACTGTATCCTTTGCTGTGCAAAAGCTTCTTATCTTGATGAAGTCCCAATAGTTCATTTTTGCTTTTGTTTCTTTTGCCTTCGTGGATGTATCTTGCAAGAAGTTACTATGGCCGAGTTCAAAAAGGGTGTTGCCTGTGTTCTTCTCTAGGATTTTGATGGAATCTTGTCTCACATTTAGATCTTTCATCCATTTTGAGTTTATCTTTGTGTATGGTGAAAGAGAGTGGTCTAGTGTAGTGTAATCATTTTCTTGATGAAACATTGAACCTTTAAAAATTTAAGTAATGGAGAAGTATTTTTAGCGTTAGGCAGCAGATTAAGATGTATTTTCCCAATAAGAACATGTCTGGAAGTAAACAGTTGTTGGAATTGGTTTAATAGTTCAATCATGTTAGGGCTGGAGTCTATGCAATCATCCTGGTTCTTTATTCAGTGTCACTATAGATGTCCCAGCACAATTTATCAATTCTCATTCAGGCTGAAGGGTAAAAGAGGTCAAAGTATCAATGTTATACATTTTGTTCAGAAAATAAGTTAGAAAACCCACAACAGAGTCTTACTTGGTATACTTTACTAGAATTGTGTCACATTTGTTTATCTACATGTTTATCTCTTAATTTCACAAGAGTTTGGGAAAGCACAAGTATATATCCAAGAGGAATTTGGAAAGGGAAAAGTGATTTGGATACAGGGAATTGATCAGCCAATAGGTCAGTTTCACCTACTTTTTGTCACAAAGCCTATACATTTAGCCAGAAATCTATACCTACTTATCCCTACTTAAATATAACCACCATCTTTTCAGGAACACTTTAAAACCTTAATTACAAGTATCCTAAAACAACTAATGTTATTTTATATTTTTTAACCTTTATAACACAATTATTCTATTTTTAATCTCCTGTAACTTACTTTTGTATTTCTTTGATGTATTTTTAAAAGTCTTCCAAATGATACCTGTAACACCAGTTCATTAAATTTTATAGATAAATTATACTTTATTGTGTCCATATAACAAAATGATGATTACTCATCATATAAGATCATTCTTTTTGTAGATCAAAAAAATGTATATCATCAATTTCAAAGGGCTTAATTTGATAAATATCCATTCTCCCTTTTAAGGACATTTAGATTGCTTTGAAACAGTTTAGCTATGGATATACTTGTATAAGTTTTCTTCCAAAATAAAAATAAAATGTAAGTTTAACTTCAAGCAATGCTTTTCAAAGATATTTACTGCATTGTGCACATAGAAAATTATATTATTTAACATTTCATACACTATAGAATGCTAACTGGTGTTGGTTACTTGCCATGGAACTCCAACCACCACAGGCATACCTGGTCCCTTTCTGATTACATCATCTGCAGCATAACTGTTGAGAAGTTCTGCCCCAAAGAATATACTGTACATATATTATAGTATTATTTTATAATATACCTATTGGTCTTTTAATAAAACTAAACTTCACCTTTTTTGGTATTTAATTCATTTCTGTCCTTATAATTACTATAGAAATGTTTTATATATTGCTGATTATGAACTAGGCATGTGCTAAGTAATTTCCATGTATTTATGTATGTCATCTTCATAGAACTACCATGAGGTTATTTCTATTTGCAAAAAGGAGGAAGCTAAAGCATACTGAGGTTAAGAAATTTACCCAAGGTCACTTGCCTAGTAAAGAAAGGAGGTTGGATTTGGAACAAGGCAGTCTGGTTTCTCATTCTCAGTTCTTAACCGTTGCATTCAACCTTTATTATTTATTTCCTTTTACTCTGCTTGTGTACTATTTAAGTTATGTAACATCTCCACTTTACATCCTAGGGAGATGAATTTCCTCCATTTTAATTTCATAAGAAGGGTATCGATATTGGCCTTTTTTCTTTCCTATGTAGGGTATTGAGAAAGAGAAAGCCAGTCTCTGATGGCTGGAAGCTGGCCTGATACTCAAGTTAGACCATGGTGATATCCTGTTAAACAGTTTCACTCTATAACCATGTCTAAAACAGACAAAAAATCATTGGCCAAGCCATGAAATTAAAACAAAAGCAAAAACAAAAAACAAGCATCTCTCTATCGTTGCTAATATGAGTGACAGCTGCTTCTTTAACAGATACAGCTTACAGCTTTAGTCTCATTTCATTTCTCTTGTCTTCTAGATAAAATTATTAACATAACATATAATTATTATAACATAACATAACATAACATAATCAGAGAATTTTCCTTACTGAGAGCATCCAATTTATAGCAATGACCTACATCCTTGAACTCTCCACAAACGCATCTAGCACAAGCTCAAATCCTATAATGAGCTCTTTCCACATCCTCTCATTGACAACCTTCAGAGATTCCTCATTGTATCAAGCTTCCCTTTTGGCAACAAGTAAATCAAACCAACTAAACATGAGTTTCTAAATTTTCTAAATACATAATAATCTTTGGTTTCCATGTTTGTGGTTTACTAATAAAGTAATATAAAAATTCCCCACTTTTTTGTATTTCTAAATATGTCCCATTCTATGGTTCAAATTCAGACATTTAGTGTGTATATATATAACATAATGTTATATATATTATATATATATAATTTAAAGAAGTTTAAGGTTTACAGAAAAATTGAGAAGTTACAGAAATTTCCCAAATATTACCTGCCTCAACATATATATAACTTCCCTCATTATCAATATCCCCCACCAGAGTCATTCCTTCCTTACAACTGGTGAACCTACACTGACACACCATAATCATCCAAAGTCCATGGTTTACATTAGGGCTTACTCTGGGCATTGCATATTTCATGGACTTTGTCAAATGTACAATAACATGTACTAACCATTATAGTACCACACACAGTATTTGCACTGACCTAAGAATCCTGCATGTTATGACTATTCATTACTCCATCTCCCCTAACCTCTAGTAACCATCCATCATTTTACTGTATTCATAGTTTGTCTTTTTTTCCGAAATGTCATATAGTTAGCATCATACAACTTGTAGCCTTTTTAGTTCAGTATTCTTCATTTACTAATATGGGTTTTAAGTTTCCTTCATGTCTTTTTATGGCTTGACATCTCATTTATTTTTAGTTCTGGATAATTTCTATTGTATACCATAGTTTATTCATCCATTCACCTATTGAAGAACATCTACTCAAAAAGTTCTCATGCACAATCAATTATGACCCCCCACTGCCACCCAGACAACTACTAATATGATCAATTCCTCTCTTTTATCATATACATAAACACACACACACACACACATACACATACTATATATATAGTTTATAAACCTCTAAAACAAATGAAACCAATCTTCAATGATAGAATGGCATATAAATATTTACATGTATATACATATTTTAGTGTTATTACTAGGTTAGTTTTTCTCTTCTAGAGTTTAATATACATCAAATAATAACATGTACTTTCACAGAACTCTGATTTTTAAAAGTATATAAAATACATATATAAGTCAATTAAAAGAAGTGTCATTCGGTCAGTCAGAAAGTCATATCTTTTTTAAAAAACGATTTTATTTATTTATTCATGAGAGACACAGAAAGAGAGAGAGCGAGAGAGAGAGAGAGAAAGAGAGGCAGACACACAGGCAGAGGGAGAAGCAGGCTCCATGCAGGGAGCCCAATGTGGGATTTGATCCCAGGACTCCAGGATCACGCCCTGGGCTGAAGGTGGCACTAAACCGCTGAGCCACCTGGGTGTCCTCAGAAAGTCATATCGGATCCTAAAACATACATCAGCGAAGCAAGTACAGACAACAAATAATATATATATGTACATATATATACACATACATACGAACAGATTAAAAATTAAATCTAAAAATAAAAAATAATCTGGATGAATGTCACACCAACCAAACCAGTGAGATAAAATGTTTTAGAATTTGCTATAATGACCTATATTTAGGCTGGGGAAAAAACTAGCACAGTTTGGGGGAGTCTCACAAGTGAGGTAAAAAACAACTCAAGTTTTTAATGGACTGCAAGTTTAAACACCAATGACTTACATAGATGCAAGTTAATGAATAAACTAATTAATATGTAATTAAAATAAATACATAATTAAAGCAAATTCAATATCTTGAATTTATAAAGCAAATATTCTGTCCATCAAAAGTAATCCTGCTGACCAGATTATATGTCACTCCAATCTAAGTACTGGGAATCATTTGCCATAAGGAATGCTTGCAGAAAAGGTAGTGACAAAAAACATAAAACATAAAAGAGAATAAAAGTTTAATAACGACAGGGTTGAAGTTCTTAAAAATTTGGGGCACTTTCCATGTAGAAGCAAAAGTTGATTCACTGTTTTGTCTTCAAGACAGAATTAAGCTAAGAGGAAATTAGAAATGTTTCATCTCAGTTTGAGAATCAGTAGTGCAGTGGTAGCTGATAAAATGTGGCTGGTGAAAGAAGAGAGCAATGAACACAATCTCCACTGGCAGCACATTTTAAATAATTTTGGGGTAATATTTTGAAATGAGATATCCAAATATCTACACTGAAATCACAACTCTAAGATGAATTGTTCTTTAATTAGGTATAACTCCTTAGTTAATATCAAGCAGGCTCTCAACTACTAGTCTTCCTCCTACCTACCACTCACATCTAATTTTACTATTGAGAAGAATGTTTATGTTTTAAAAGTTGGAAAATACTAAGATTAAAACAAAGAGATGCATGATGTAGTGAAACTTTCTATAATTATTTATTTATTTTTCCTCTGGTTAACTTCTACTCTTCTTGGTTTCAGTAAACTGAAATACCAAAATTATAAGGTAAGGGCCAGTGAATATAAAGTGAAATAGGTGGTTCTTTTTTTTTTTTTTTTTTTTGAAATAGGTGGTTCTAAAGGAGAAATTGAGGTATCCAATTTGTTGATTTGTCTATTTTGTATATTCCATTGTTGTGTTATTAGTCTTTATGCTCATAGAATTATTCAAAGATGTTATTTAAATAGTTAAAAATCTTACTCATGGATAAACAGATAAATATTTGTACAACTCAATGATTTTGTCTACTTGCTTTATTAATTGTGGAATAAAGGATATTGGAAATTTCTAACTATAATCATAGATTTGTCTATTTCTTCTTGCAGTTTTATCTCTTTTTCTTCATATACTCAGAAATTCTGTTCTTAGGCGCATAAAAAGTCATATGTTTAAGAGCTATGATTGTAGGGACACCTCCTTGGCTCAGCTGATAGAGTAGATTACTCTTGATCTCAGACTCCTGAGTTCAAGCCCCTAGTTGGGCATAGAGATTACTTTAAAAAAAATCAAAAAGAATTATGATTGCAATGATATATTAATACATTTCTTTATTACAAAATGGCCTTTTTTGTCTCTGGTAACATTATTTTCTCTGAAAGCTACTTTCATATTAATATAGTCACTCAAACTTTCTTTGGAACAATATTATAATGATATATCATTTTATATACCTTTATTTTAATCTAGTATTTTTATATTAAAGTAGATTTCTTCGGCAGCATGTAATAAATTATTTTTTTCTAATCTATTCCTACTTTCTAAGGGGGCCTTATATCACTTTTATTTAATTATTAATGATTGAAACTAAATAAACTATCTTTAAATAAACGTAATTGTGTTCTTTGTGTATAACTTCTGCTTTTTAAAATTTTAATTAAGTTAATCATTTTATATCCCATTTTATCTTTTTTCTTGACTTATTAACTATCAATTTTAATTGTATGTGTGTAACTAGTTTACTTAAAAAATTTCACTATAGGGACATCTGGGTGGCTCAGCGGTTGAGCACCTGTCTTCGACCTAGGGTGTGATCCTAGAGCCCTGGGATTGAGCCCCACATCCGGCTCCCTGCACGGAGCCTGCTTCTCCCTCTGCCTATGTCTCTGCCTCTCTCTCTGTCTCTCATGAATAAATAAATAAAATCTTAAAAAATTTCACTATAGATCTTTAGCTTATTACACTGTACTTTCAATATTGTTTTTTGCTCTATTTCCTTAGGTGGGATTTTTTTTTTCTGTTATATTCTCATTTCATCTTGAAAATTTTCAATATTTTTCTACTTAAGCCATTTTGTTGTACAAAAAATTGAAGAAATTCTTATTTTTTTGAAAGAAGTATTTCCTTCCATAGAGATATCTCACTTGTCTTTTTCATATTATGATCTCTATGCTTCCTTCTAGTTTCTATGCTGAAGTATTCCTAAATTTTCATATTGTTTACTTCCATATTATCCATTTCTCCCTACTGATGCCCACTGAGGTACTGAATAATGACCCACTCCCACCTTCCCAAAAATGTCCTCATCCTATTCCCCCAAATTTGCATATATTGTTACTTTGCATGGAAAAGGGGATGTTCAAAACATGATTGAGTTAGGGATCTTGACATGGAAAAGATTATCTTGTATTATCTGGGCGAATCCATTGTCATCACAAGGATCCTTAGAAGAATGATCAGAGAAGGTAATAACAGATATAAAGGAGGGGAGAGAACGTGATAATGGAGCATTGTTAAGCAATGTAGCCAGGAGCCAAAGAATGAAGGGAGCATCTCAAATATGGAAAAGACAAGGAACAGATTCCCCCCTATAAACTCCATAAGGAATGTAACCTCTGATTTTAGTACCCTAAGAGCCATTTCAGACTTCTGATCTCCAGAAATCTGAAATGTAAGATAGCAAATTTATGTCATATTAAGTTATTAAATTTGTGGTAATTGGTTACAATGACAGTAGGAAACTTGTACTTCCCCCTATGAATAAGCTCTCACCACTTTCTAAGGGTATAGTGGGGGGAGCATGTTTGAAAATATACACTTATACATTTGACTTTTCCAACCTAAACTCAGATTCAGTTACTCTCATTTATACCTTTAATTTCAGTAGCCTGTGATTAGGAATGTGTTGTGAAAAAATGGGAGGTAGAAAATGTGATTGAGCCAAAGATATCCATAGTATAGCCTAGATGATTGGTCTTCTCTTTTCCTTCCATAGATGATTTACAAGTCTGATAGACTATTTGCTCCACAAAGATATGAACAAATCTTACTATTCTGAGAAGAGTGCTTTTGTGCATTGGATAATTGTCTAACAGATCATGGAGAGTTTACTTACAACAGTTACCTTTCCTCATCCTACTCCCTCATCACTCTGTTTCCATAGGAAAACATATTTCATCTTCTTTTTATTTCTTTAATGCTTATCCATTCCAATTTCTGCTTGGGATAAATTAGATATGACTTATGTGGACCATCTTCATTTTCCTCCAAAGATTTCCTTTCAGCATTAAGAATATGGTGTGTCTAGCACTGAGTGGTGAGGGACTGCTATGAATAAAATTAACAGCAAGCTTTGTCCCATGGCATTTGCCCTGTCATATGTTTTGATGTTATTAGCCACATAAATATATATCTTACAAGATAAGTTTCCACTTATTTTTTGTTTGTTTATTTAAGTTTTGTTAAATTTGTTGGTTCATAACATGTTAAAATACTCACTTTTTCCCCATTACTGTCATTAACTCATTTTTTAGTTCTTTGAATGTGTATAAATAGATAGGGGACATTATATAAATAAAAATTTTATATAGTTTTTCAGATAAAATATTGTACAGAAATGAATATGGCCCTCACATAACTAAACTGCTGGATTGTAAAGAAAATGTGCATAGATTATTCCTTTGTTATTCCGAAGTTGGCATGCTACAGGTGAAATAGGTAGCCAATATAGTATATGAATCCACTAGTTATTGAAAAGTTATGCTAAAAACCAAAGTCCATTTTCAGAGATATAACCCAGTTGAGGCTTTCAGTGATTGTTCCTTTTTGGTTGTGTTGTCTTGCTATTTTGTTTTCTGAGTCCAATGTTAGTGGTATAAGCACAAAGCTAAATATACTTAGATTTGCTATTGGTCCAAAGACTGAAAAACTAGATGGAAATTATTTCTACTTTCATGGGTTACTCTTATGTTAAAGTTATAAGTTCAAACTACTATACACAACTCCTAATTTTATTCCTTATAATAAGCAAAGATAACTTCTTTTGTCCCAACTCCTAGAATTCTGCAACCCTCAACTTTTACAAAGAAAGAAAGGAGGGGGGAATCCTATGAAATATTTTCTGAGTTCTTCCTTTCTGTCCTACAGGAATGTCTTATCTTGTGTCATATACCTCTACAAATGTTTGTATGATACTTCTGCACAGCCTCTCTCCTTCCTCCCCTCAGTCACTTCCCACCCTAATCTCACTTTTTTCCTAGTGGTTATTGTGATTTAAAGTCTCAGCCTGATTGTAGAAAGATACAAGTACAGAAAAGATATAAGAAAGCATACTCTGGTCATGTCACAGTACAGTAGTCTCTGAAGGAGAATGAGAATTATTTCTTTTTTCTGGTTGGCACTGGCCAGACAACTGTAGGACTTAGTAGAACAGAGCAGCATATTTACCTTTTCAGTTAGTGTTTATTTCTTCCTGAAACGTTGAGGCATTCAGAGTGAAGCTCAGGTTAATTTTTACTTCCTTTCATCACTTCATTATCATTTAATATAGTGATAATCCTCTTTTCATATTATATATGAAATATATATATTACTTTTTAAAACCATTTAGGCACCATCTCTAAATAAATAGATCTTATTTGTGGAAATCATTAATATTAGAAGGATTTTTTTAATAAATTAGTTCTACACCCAGTGTGGGGCTCAGACTCAAAATCAAGAGTTGCATGCTCTACTAACTGAACCAATCAGGCACCGCAGTATTAGAAGGATTTCTGATGAAGATATGAAATCCCACCAGGGACATTTCCATATCTAAAATAGTGTCATATGAATTATAAAAGAGTGTTTTCACCATATATGATCTTAAAAAAGAAACAAAAATCTGATCCATTCATTAAATGCATTAAGGTCAAAATATATTTTTAGAAATAAATAATATATTTGCATTTTTATATTATTTCAACCATGTCAGCTTTAATTGGATCGGGAGTGAAATGGAATAGACAGGCCAGGCAAAAGTTGGTCAAAACAGGCTTTAAATGGGATATGCTTTCTGCGGGGGGGAGGTTACAGGGTCCGCATGGGAGGGAGAGAGCAGGTGGTGCTTGCCAGGGGAGGGCAAGTGGGCTTTTTAAGGCGGAGGGGAGAGGGTTTGGGTGTCTGTATGGGGTGATAGGTATTAGGCATATTACTGGTGAAATCGGCCTGGGGTAATAACTGCCCACGCTCTTATATGGGGTCTGGGTAAGTTCTGTTCAGGTTTCCCGCTTAGGTCCAGTCTCCCCCTGATGATGTGTCCTGGGGGGGGGGGGGGGGCGGGGGCGTCTGCTGGTGGTGGGAAAGTTCGGAGGTGGGGGCAACAAGGTGGAGGGTCCACCGCCATTTGGTTGGTGCTGCCAGATCCCCCTTGATCCTGCCGGCCCAACAAACCACATTTAAGGCATATTTTAAAATTTAATATATAACTTAAGAAGAGATCTCTGCATAGAGTCTTTTCATGGACCTGAGGGGAAAAAAACTGGATCAAATAAAAATCAATATTTTATAAATATTATTAATACACATGCATCATATAAGGCAGAGTGCCAAAGAAGGTTGGTTTCACTTACAAAATAATCTAGTAATAGATAACCATAAAAATGTAGCTTATAAAATTATGTACTGAAATCTTAATCCACAGGAGAAAAAAAAAGTCAATGTGTTATCCTATTTCTACTCTTTCAATACACACCAGTTAATACAGATCTATTATTAGTAGTTTCCTATGGCTATTGTAATGAATTACCAAAAACTTGAGGGCTTAAAGAAACACAGTTTTCCTCTCTTATGATTTTGAAAGCCAGAATAAAAAATGAATCTAATGGAACTAAAATCAAGGTGTTAGCAGGGCTATCCTTCCTCCAGAGGCTCTACAGGAGAATTTGTTCTTCACCTCTTTTAGCTTCTGGTGATTGCAGTCATTCTTATTAAATCCAATCTCTTGTCTCCATGGTCACTTTGCTTTCTTTTCTATTTCAACTCTCCCTCTGGCTACCTCTTGTAAAAACACTTGTGATTGCTTTTAGGGTCCATATGGATAATCCAAGATAATCTCCTCAACCTTAACATAATCACATCTGCAAAGTCTTTTTCTTTTTCTTTTTTTTTCCATATTAGGTAGCATTTACAGATTCTAAGAATTCAGACTGGGGGGGGGAGAATTTTCAGTATTTCAGTATTTACTTTCATAGAAATCACAGTTTAGTTTCATTAAATACAACAGTAATTCATAATCCATATAATAGTGACTCTGGATCTCCCAGACAATCATTCGCCACTTACACATGAGGCTGAGCTTCTTATAAACTGAGTATTGAAATTTGGCACTTTTTTGGTCACGGTATTTTATGTAGTACACATCCTATATATAAAGTATTGAGCTTAATTCTCCATTGTGGCTTAAGGAATTGTTTTAGATCATAAGCTTTTAATGGGAAGAGACAAAAAAAAATATATAGTGATTTAATAGGAGTGAATACTTCAGTATGAAGTACAGTGTGACAGCCTATAAATATATTTCATTTATGATTTCATGGATAATGAACCACTCATGCCTCTTTGCAAATAAACAGGTATAATATACAAGGCTGTCAGATCAGGAAACTCTTAAGCACACTGCTGTAAATTGCTCAGAAAAACTGTTTTCAGATCCTAATACAGTAAAAGAATGTCAGAGAAAATCACAATAAAGTATGGAATGAATTATCCAAAGAAGTATGAAGTTTAAAAACATAAACAACAAAAATTTAATTTGTAGATTTTCATCCAGTGGTTTAATAAGAAGCCATGTGAAACCTTGTTACAACAATGTTACAATGAAATTTTAGCAGCTCTTAGTTGAGAGAAAGGTGATCCATGCATAGAATTACATTTTAATAGAACTGCTTTGGTTCATTTCTGAAATATGACAGGGAGAGATGTTAGAGAAACATAGCAGAAGAGAAATCAAAGCAGAATTGCACCTGTCTTAGATTTATTCACTTCAAGTAAAACCACTTAGACAGGTGGTAAGTGACTGGTAATATTTATAAACATAAGATCCCTGAATACACAGAGAAAGGTAAACACAGGTCTTTTCAATAAGACTTCTTAGAAAGGCCTTTCTTTTCCTGACCACTTTATCAAAATCTCCAACTTCATTTTTCAATATTTTAAATTCTCATAGTCTAATTTTTTTTCAAATTTCTTCAATAATTACTATATAATATTCAACCTATTTAACTTAGTTAACTTATTTATTACTGTCTTCCACAATCCAATACTAGCTCAATAAG
Source organism: Canis lupus dingo (assembly GCF_003254725.2). NCBI lineage: Eukaryota > Metazoa > Chordata > Mammalia > Carnivora > Canidae > Canis > Canis lupus. The sequence continues at coordinate 22,302,435 of NC_064245.1, read as the reverse complement.
GGCTTTATTAATATTCAAATGATTCAGTATCTGTAGTATTCCCACTGCCAAGAACAGTGCCCCCCAATAGCAAGAACTAGATCAATTTTGTTTAAAGATGTTATTTATTTATTTGAGAGACAGAGAGAAAGAGATCATGAGCTGAGGGAAGTGCAGAAGGAGAAGGACAAGCAGACTCTGTGTTGAGCTAGCAGCCTGAGGCAGAACTTGAACTCGGGACCCTGAGATCATGACCTAACTGAAATCCAGAGTTGGGTGCTAAACTGACTGAAGCATTCAGGCACACCAAAACTATATCAAGTTTTAATGAACAAATAACTTGGACATTAATTAATACTTATACTGCAATGAAGCATTTATTTTCTAATTAATTGTTGAAATGTGTGTTTTGTGGATAATTTGTATGAACTATTTCCCAAATAGGCATTAAAACCCAATGAACCTTATGTTGTAATAAAAGCAAATAAATATGACCCCTATAATAGAATTTATAATATTACTGGACTCTAAAAACACTCAGATAAAAACTAAATACATATGTAGTACACAAGACAAAAAGCTTGTAAACCTAACTTTAAATAATAGAGAATTAAAAATGCATGTAAGTGGGGGCGCCTGTGTGGCTCAGTCGATTAAGTACCTGCCTTTGCTCAGGTCATGATATAGGATCTAGTCCTGCTTAGGGCTCCCTGATCAGCAGAGTCTGCTTGTCACTCTCCCTCTGTCCCTCCCCCATTCATGCTCCCTCTCTTTCAAATAAATAAAAATAAATAAATAAGTAAATAAATAAATAAATAAATTTTTAAAAAGATGCATGTGTTATTTCTATTTTAAAAAGTCTCTGGGGATCCCTGGGTGGCTCAGCAGTTTAGTGCCTGCCTGTGGCCCAGGGAGTAATCCTGGAGACCCAGGATCGAGTCCCACATTGGGCTCCCTGCATGGACCCTGCTTCTCCCCCTGCCTGTGTCTCTGCCTCTCTTTCTCTCTGTGTCTCTCATGAATAAATAAATAAAATCTTTAAAAAAAAAAAGAAAGAAAGAAAGAAAGAAAGAAGAAAGAAAGAAAGAAAGAAAGAAAGAAAGAAAGAAAGAAAGAAAGAAAGAAAGAAAGAAAGAAAGAAAGTTTCTTCTTGGGCAGCCCAGGCGGCTCATGGTTTAGCGCCTGTCTTCAGCCCAGGGTGTGATTCTGGAGTCCCAGGATCAAGTCCCATGTCTGGCTCCCTGTGTGGAGCCTGCTTCTCCCTCTGCCTGTCTCTCCCCCTCCCCTCTCTCGCTCTCTGTCTTTCATGAATAAATAAATAAATAAATAAATAAATAAATAAATAAATAAAATCTTAAAAAAAAAAGAAAGTTTCTTCCTATCATATGAGACTTGTAATACTACAGGACTATGCTTTTTTCTTATTTTTGAATCCCAATAACTTGCATAGTACATACCATGCAGTAGATGTTTAATAGGTATTTGTAAAAATATTTTGGAACAGTTTTATGGATACATATCTTAATGGAATGATCTTTTCAGTTTTTCCATTGCAAGAGTATAAAAATACAATTGATTTATATTAATTTCGTATCTTGCAAAAAGACTGAGAGGTTTTTTAGTGGATTCCTAGGAGTTTCTAGCTATAAGATCACATCATCTGAAAACAGTTTTATTTCTTCCTTGTTAACATGGATACTCTTAATTTCTTTTATCTTGCATTATTGTCCCACTTAAGAAAATCTTGGTATGGGACACCTGGGTGGCTCAGTGGTTGAGTGTTTGCCTTTGGCTCAGGGCATGATTCCAGGATCTGATATCAAGTCCCATATCGGTCTCCCTGTGGGAGGCCTGCTTCTCCCTCTGCCTGTGTCTCTACCCCTCTGTGTGTGTGTCTCATGAATAAACAAACAAATCTTAAAAAAAAAAAAAAAACTCCATATATGTTAAATAGTACAGATGGAATGGACATTTCTTTGTTTCTAATATTAGAGGTAAAGCATTCAATTGGTAACCATTAAGTATGATGTTAACTATGGGTTTTTCATAGATACATTTCACTTTGTTGATTATGTCCTTCGACGAATAGGAGTTTTAAATTTTGTAATGTACAACATGGTGACAGCATTAACAATTTATTTATTTGTTGACCAACTCAATGTCATGAAGTTATTCTCCTGTTTGCTTCTAAGAGTTTGATAGTGTTAGGTCTTCCATGTAGGATTTTGGTCAGTTTTGACTTGAATTTTGCATTTTGTATGAGGGAAGTTTTGATTTCATTCACTGCCCCAGCAAGCTGAGGTAAGGACAAGTGGGTTGATAAAATTCTTGATGTACCATGCCTGAGATAAAGCACCACTATACCACTGGGGATTTAGTGAAATAATGGAACACTTAACCTTTTGTCCATACTCTAGGAATTTAGGCTCTGAAACCGGGAGTGGGGGCAGAGTATGTATGTATGTGTGAAAATCTGCCAGCCTACAATTCTCAGGTAATAATGTGTCTCTCAGCTTAAGCTGAAGGAACAGAATGTCCAACATTCTTGATTGCACCTACTTGGATTGGATTTTCTGGCATGATGAGCTATAAATGAGAGGGAGAGAGTGGACTGTGTTTCAAGTGATACAAACTCTTGCCATTCCCTTTGTTTTAGTTGATCTTTTTGAATAAATGTTTATTCATTTGTTGTATATACTTATAGTATTTCTGGAGACTGTTAATTTTTAAAATAATTTTAATTAATTTTACTTCATTGACTGGAGAGCAGAGCTCTCTCATGTTACCATTCAAATGTCTAAAACTCATTAAATTGAATAAAGGTCTTCATCATTTAAATAATATTTTTATAAAATAATTATCAATATCCTTTCTTTAATAAAATGTTAGATTCTTTATTGTTATTTTGTCTGAAAGAAAACATATATTATTGAACTTGCTGTGCTTTCTCATTTTGGAGATGAGAAAATATTAAACTTAACTTGGTGGTTTTTGGTGCCCAAATGCATAACTAAGGATATCCTCACAATTGGCATTTATGTTGTAAAGGTTATATAATACTAATGTATAAAGCAATAATAAACAATGAATAATCAGGATATTAATTTCTTAAGTATATATGGCAAAATTTCAATGTATGCCACTTCTACCCCACTTATTAACCATCCATACTTGCAGAACCAATACACAGACTGTAAAGAAAAGAGTGGGTTCTGAAGCAGGATCACCTTTATTTCAGTCTGGCTTATTTGAATTAATTTAATTAAGTTTTAATTGAATTTAATTTTGATTTACATAACTTCTCAGTGATTCAGTTTTAATATCTATAAAATGACAGTAATAGCAACAACTAGTTTGTGCGGTTTTGATGATTAAATTACATAAGTAAACAGTATATCACACAGAATGTGCCTAGTATTTTTAAGAGCTTAATAAATGCAAGTCTTTTGCTATTGCTGTTGTTATTGTTAGTTATTTTAAAATAATCTTCTATCAAAGGTGTGTTTTAGCTTGCCATTACAGTTTTCTTATTAGAGTACTGAACAATGATTAATAGGTCTAGCAATGAATTAATACAAAATTGGTTGTATGTCCAGCTTATCATTTGTCAACTGTACAATTATAGGAACTTTACCTAACAACTGTGAGTCTTAATTTTATTATCTTTAAAAGAAGGATTAGAGCGTGTTAAGTAAGGAAGTATGTAATAAGATTTTTAACTAATAATAAATGTTTCCTTCCAAAGATTTTCATTTCCTGCTCAGTTATTAATTATGTAAACCATTCTTATTTTGATTGTTATTATTGGTTTTCATTTGTATTACAATATTCTTCATATTTTCTTCTGTATCTGAATTCTCATTTCTCCTATTCCTTACTATATTTGGTTTATATCTACTAAAAAAACTGACAAAAAAATCCTTTTAGGATATGAACAAACTAATATTGAAGTGAAATGACTTTTATTTTTTTCAATTTACCCTTTTCCAAATAAACTGTATTGCCTTAAGGTTTTAATGATAAAGCAAAATTTCCTGTACTGTCAAAGGAAACGGATCAATATAGACACCACAAGCCATGTTAGTATGAAAGATAAAAATACTAAGTTCATCTAATATTGTTTTTTAGGAAAAGGTCTAAATGAGAAAAGAAATTTATGATTTTTCTCTTATAATTATAATTTTAATATTCTATCACTTTTTGTAGCTTCAAATAAGAAAGTGATATTAGGAACAAGTTAGAGGCAGATGGGGCTTGGCAGGGAAAGATAAGGGAAAGGCCCCAGAATCAGGCTCCTACCCATCCCAAGAAAACAGAAATAAGACAGTAAAAACAGAAAAAATAAACCTGGCTCCCTAGCTCCAAAATGTTAGGGAGTAGTCCCCTTCTACATCTACTAAGTAATCACAGAATCTCACCAGACCACAAAGAAGTATATCATTAAGGTGTTATCAATAGTCCCTGCTCAAACCAAGACACACAAGAATCTCAAGGCCATGGGCTACCTGACTAGGCTCACAGAAATTTGAGATGTAGAAAAATATTATGGAGGAGATATTAACCTGAGACAAGAACCCCTGGTTTGGGCTCATGATACTTACAAAAACATTCTGTTTGTTATTATGATAGTTACAAGTCCACTGTTTGTTCTGGAATATCCACCCTGAAATTGACAAGAAATTTACCAAGTTCCCTGGTCAGTTTCCTATAAAAGACAGACCATTAAAGCCCCCAGTGGCAACCTGTCAGGAACCCACTTTTGAGAGTTTTCTCTGTTTCTCTGCTTAATAAATTTCTATCACTTTGCTCACTCTCTGTTGTCTCCGAGATTCATTCTTCAACTCTGTGAGACAAGAACCAAAATCCCTGTATCAAAAGGATTTCCTATTATATGGACATGCAGTTTAAGAAAATGTAGTTTTGTGAAAAATTTTACATTTATGTATCCATTATTAAAATAATTCATTACTGTATTGTTGAAGCAATGTTAAAACATGAATATTAGAATATTATATGTAATATTCAGGGAATAAGAAAACCACTTGGCCTAAAATCTCAAATTAACTGAGGTTATTTCTGTTTAAAATACTGTGTATTTTCAAAATTTCTGAATAAATTTGATATTTATACAAAAGATTAAATTAGATAGTTTTTTTCAGACTTCCTTGTTAACACTGTTAACACGAACTTTGTAAAGTTCTTGAGTATTTTCTTTATGAAATAGCAATACAATTTATAGTGAGACTATTTATTTTTCTAAAATTCTAATATAAGATATGCCAGATTTAAGATGTACATTGTAATAAACACAAATCTGCATATATTCAGCTTCATTTTAGTCACATAAGTCTTAGAAGCAGACGGGTAATATTAAATACTGTGAAAAATTTTTACAATATACCTTACGACACTGATTACCAAAGATTAGGGTAGTTTTAAGTATTAAACATATGAAACATATCAAAGCACACTTCCATTTGAAATTCCTAACACCAAGTGGGACCGTAGTCTGCCTACCAATCTTTCCACACTTCTATAATCCAGTGCAATGTAAAGTAAGTATAGAAATCAATAGTCAGCTTTTATAAAATGTTATAGCATTTTGACAGAATAATAATGTCATTCCAGACAATAATAAACATAGATATGTTGTTGCATGCCTTTTATTTCATTTCCCAAACAATTTGTTTTTATTATTGTATTTTATATACTCATGAGAAATTGGAAATTAAAATAAAATGAACAAACAAGCAGAAAATTGCCTTCACCATAGACACTGCAAGAAGCACTGCATTAACCCATCAAATCTTTCAATTTCATTAGAGATCACATCATGTCTTCCCTCCTCTCCTCCATACTTTAGATCATTTCCCACATTTCTCACCAGTAGTTAATAACCATGTTTTATATTTTGTTGGAAAAACAGAAGGGGAAATTCACACATGTCCTCCCTCTATTCTCCTACACATCTCATCCACTCACTGATAGCACCTGCGTCCCTCCACTCTGCTTTACGTTTCATTATGATGGATAAATTGTCTGTGCATGTAAGGACAGCCCCTTCATGAGCCTCCTTGTCTATAATTATACTAACTTCCCCCCAAATTTTATCACGGCAGCTTTGGAACAAGGCAATATAATTTCTCCCTAAACTATTATAATAGCCTCCTAAATGTTCTTTCTACCCCACTATATAACAGCCAGAGCATTCCTTTTAAAATGTAAGGCTGACTCTTTTGGTGCTATGCTTAAACCTTGAAAAGCTCCCTAATTTCTTCTGCACCCACATTCCTCACCTTCACTCCAATCATCTTCATTTGTGTACCTTTCTTAGAATTCTGCAACCACAAGTCAATTTTATACATTTTATGCCTAGGGCCATTTCTCTCAGATATCTCCTTGGCTCACTCCTTCCCCTTCATCATGTCTCTGCCCAAATGTCACTACTGAAAGGAACCCTTCACTGACCTTCCATTTTGAAATTGAAAATCTCAGCATTCACCTTATTTTTAAGGCTTCCTTATTTTTAAGGCTTCCTTATTTTTTCCACATCACCATCAGGAGGGTATATATTTTACTTTTTTTTTTTTTTTTTTTTTTTTTTTTTAAATAAAGGCTTTCTCTGGAAGAAAGTTCCTGTTCTGTCCTGGTACACAGCAGAACAGAGAATAGTGCTCGGATGACAACTGATGACAGTTGTATAAATATTTATTTCCCTTGTTTTTCAGTTGAGATATTTCTGGGATTTGTGCTCAAGGGTTTTATACTGACTCCTAGACTCCCCTAGAGGAAGAAATTCTCATTTAATTGCAGTGGTAACTTCCTTGATAATGCATCATTTATTCATGGCCTTCCCTTTCCTGACTTAACTCTTCACTTTGTTACTGAGAGTTCCTTTTTTTTAAAAAAAATCTTTGCTTTACTTTTTCAAGTTTTTATTTAAATTCTAGTTAGTTAACAAACAATGTAATAATAGTTTCAGGTTTGTTTCTTAAATTCCATATATGTATGAAATCATATGGTATTTGTCTTTCTCTGATTGATTTCTAAGGATCACATCTCAAATAAAGCACATGCACTTGAAACTTCAACTTGATATTTATATCTGGGGTAAATTAAAAATCATAATATGTGAGACATTTGTTGATATATATGAAGGGCTAGTCTTGCAGAATATGCAAATGCTTAGGGATATGAGATAATTCTCAACTGTTTTCCAAGGTAATAGTACCAATTTATATTTCCACTGCCAGTACATAAGAGATGCTGTGAACTCAAATCTTCTTAAAACCTTGCTATTGGACAGCCCAGGTGGCTCAGCGGCTTAGTGTGATCCTGGAGACCTTAGATCGAGTCCCACATCAGGCTCCCTGCATGGAGCCTGCTTCTCCCTCTGCCTGTGTCTCTGCCTCTCTCTCTCCCTTTCTCTCTCTCTCTCTCTCTCTCTGTGTGTGTCTCTCATGAACAAATAAATAAATAAAACCTTAAAAAAAAACAAACCTTGCTATCATTTTTTTCTTTTTCTTGATCCTATGTGTTTCTTCTTCTGTGAAATGCCTGTTCATATATTTGACCATTCTTCTATTGGAAGTTCTTTACATATTCTTATGAATTGTGTACCTCAAAGTTTAGAAATAACATATTTTAATAGGATCAAATATATCTGTCAACTATAGGCAAATGACCAGACAAACTACACACCACACCTGCTGAAGCATGAAGAGAGGAGCAGAGCAGGTATAGATTTTTCTACTATCACCCATCCTATTCTGGAGCAGAGCCCAAACATCCAGCCAATCTGGGGGATTTGGGCTGCATTATTAAGGAAGCATGATTTCCTCACCCGGCAATATCAGAAACTGAATATAATGACAAAAACTTGGATCCAGCAATATTCATTCAGTTAAGCATATGTGACTCTGGAATCACCAGTCTCTATCAGTGTAATTTGATGGATAGTGTGATTTGCATTACACATGTGTGACATGTTAAGCATGTGGCATCACACATGATTAAAAATCATAGTTTAAGGATCAATTGCTGATCTTTGGGCATGGTCAGGACCTGAGATCAAACATATATAAATAGGCATACCACTTCAACACTTTACCTAGATTGATGGTTTCCATGGAGTTACTTCTAGTCTTTTTGTTTATCCTTACACCAATAACATAATCACATTAGTCACTCTAGTTTTGTAATATCATTTTTAAAAAGATTTATTTATGTATTTGAGAGAGCGTGAGTGGGAGGATCAGAGGAAGAGGGAGAAAGAATCTCAAGCAGACTCCATGCTCAGTGCAAAGCCCCATGCAGGACTTGATCTCGTGGCCCTTAGACAAAGACCTGAATTAAAATGAAGAGTCAGGCACTCAACCAACTGTGCTACCCAGGCACCCCTGTTTTTTTTTTTTTTAATATCTTGTTAGAAGTCTACCAACTTTAAATCTTCATCAAAATTATGTTGACTTTTCTTGGCCTTTGTTTAATTTACAAAACAATAACACACAGAATTGTTATCTGCATAAAATAGATAATCAGTGGAAAAATTAGATTGTTTTTCCTTTTTAAAATCTGATACATTACATATAACGCTTCATATTGATTAAAATTTTTCCTACAAGTGTTTAGATCACATGAGTCTTAGAAATATCAAATTCATCCAAATATAAATTATACATAAATTTTTATAAACACATCTATTACCTATAATATTTGCATCTGTTAGAAATTGACATGGTATATTTAGAAGAATAGGAGAAAGACAGGCAGTTACTAAAATATATTTCAGCAGGAGAGACTTTGGAAATATTGAGATTTCAGTTTTCTTTATAAAAGAATGATTCACAGATTTGCTGTTAGCAAACCTAAGCCACTGATCATTGTAAAGCAATATTACCAAAGAATGGCCAACGAGAGTTGGAAGAAAATCATAAAGGATCAAAAAATACTTTGAGTCTTCAGCTGTAGATCAAGACATTAGCAAAAACAAAACAAAACAAAACAAAACAAGATTTCAGTCCAAGTTTTAATCAGAATAGGAGATAAAATAAAGAATAAAATGATAATTTCTCATCAGTGCATCTACCATATAATTTACTGGAATTTTTAAACTGGTTGGTATTAGAATACCAACCATTAGTTCTTATTACAAGGTAGATTAATGTGAAAAATATAATTTTCCAAACTTCCTTTTCTTGGGAATAGGAGTCTCATTTCTTTCTCCATAAAAGCAGAGAACAAAACTCATTATCTTTTGCTATTCTTTTTTTTTTAAGATTTTATTTATTTATTCCTGAAAGACACAGAAAGAGAGGCAGAGACATAGGCAGAGGGAGAAGCAGGCTCCTCACAGGGAGCCCAATGTAGGACTCGATCCCAGGAGTCTGGGATCATGATCTGAGCCAAAGGCAGATGTTCAACCACTGAGCCACCCAGGCGTCCCATGGTATTCTTTTTTTTTTTTTTTTTTTAAGATTTTATTTACTTATTTGACAGAGAGAGAGAGAGAGAGAGAACACAAGCAGAGGTAGTGGGACAGGGAGAAGCAAGCTCCCCACTGAGCAGGCGGCTGATGCAGGACCCAATCCTAGGACCCGATCCCAGGTCCCTGGGATCATGATCCAAGTCAAAGGCAGACACTTGACCAACTGAGCCACACAGGCTCCCCTGCTATTCTATCATCTCTTTGACAATCACCAGCCTCAATGTGGTAATAGTTTTTCAATCTAGGAAGGATTTTTTTAAATAATGTCTATAGACTTTTGTGCTATAGTAGTGACTTATTAAGATGCTATTTATTGTCTTCACTAACAAAAAATGAGAATGAATAATTGTGTGTTTATGTTAACTCAAGTTTTACTTGAAAACTTATAAGAATTTATAATAGTTTATTTTAATCATCGCACTATTTTATTGAAGTGATACAATTAATCAAAATATTATCTGTCAGACGAATACCATTATTCAACTTTATTTGTGTAGCAAAATAAAACTTCTCTCCACAGGGATAACTAAAGTTATCACAATAGAAAATAGCATCTAACTCTAGTATCTCTAGATAGCCTGCATTATTACAATAAGAAATAATGTTAGACATTTTCTTTTCCAAAAAAGTTTTTTTTATTTGTTTATTTGTTTTGTTTCTGCATTATTCTTTTGTGACTCTCAAGATCCATAGCTATAACAAAAGTGTAGCCCATCTGGTGAGCAGAAATGCCAGGTAATATAGGCTTTTCAGATGCTGTGTCTCCCCTCTAACTCATTTTGTGATAAAATACAAAGGCCACATGCAAATGATAAAACCAAACCCAACACAAATTAAAAGTATGACTTGTTGCTGATGAAAACTATTAAAATTTCAGGACACCTGTATGGCTAGTCTTTCCCAGCAAAATAATCTCTGAGAGTCTTTCCCAGCAAAATAATCCCATCCTTTTAAAACATCAAAAAATATATGAGGACTTAATTTATATGCTTGGCATCTTAGCCTGTGTGAAAACTAGGAACTTGGCAGAGGTGCCTGAAGACTAGACTTAGCTAGACCACTTTTGCTGTCTCCACATAGTTTCAGGGACTCTCCACACAGCCTCTTGACAGCATATTTAGACTTCTTACTTAATACCCAGGGCAGAAATTGTAGTCCTTGTAAATGCTAGACATAGATTTAGCTTAAGATCACTCACACTCTTCTCTATTTGACAAAGTAATCATGACCCAGACCAAATTCAGAGACAGAATATAAACACCATCTCTTAATGAAAAGGTTATCACAGAATTTGTGGTCATTTTTAATTCAACACAGTTCTCATATATTACTAGAAGTGACATCTTCATACAATAAGACTCCAAAATATTTACGATGTATCTAGAAAAATTATATGCAGGGGAGAGTTCAGATGGAATAGCAGAAAGATACTATACTTGCCTTCTCCCTCGAACATAACTAAATAAATATCAAATCATTCTGGACACTAAATAAATCAATCTGAGAGCTGATTGAACAAACTACACAACTAGAGGGAAAGAAGAGGCTACATTGTGGAAGGTAAGAGGTATGGAGATGTGATTTGAAGGTGAAAAGGATTATGGGTGCTGAGGAGGGGAAGGAGCCCTGATAATGGAGAGAGGCAAGAGAGTTGCAGAGAGAGAGCTATGCAGAGGGGATCACACAAGGAAAATACTTCCCCAAAACCAGGGACTGGCAAAATGAGAGAAGCTGATTATCGTGAGTTTTCACAAGCAGTAGAGCTCAAGGACTATAGTTTGAGAAGTGGTGTTGAGCCCAGTAGGTGCTGCAGTGCTCCTGTGAAGAAGGATAGCAGAGGCCCAGGAGTGGATGGTGCAATCCTACTTACAATGCAGTAGGAGAGACAGGTTCATCTTTTGGAATGCATCTGGGAGAGTGGAATTGCCTCCTCAAGTATAAAAGAGCTGGTGGGTGCCACCATACTCCCCTCCACCATAAGCGCAGGGGCAGAGACACCTGCTGAGGGGAGCCAACTGGACTCAGGATCTTAGCTGACTCAAAACTTCAAGCGCTTGCACATTGGTGTGACTGCTCTTCTGGAACAAACTGGCACCAGCCTCAGCATTGCCACACCCAGAGGAATAGCAGTCTGCACAACACAAGGTCCCTAAAGTTTGGAGTTTTGAACTTAAACCAGCGTGCCTGAGATTTAAAACAAACAAACAAACAAACAAACAAACAAACAAACAAACAAACAAACAGTTTTGTGTGCTGCTGTGTGGGCAGATGGCCCAAACACAGACAAGGTGAAGGCAGGAATCTGAGGAAGGCATAAGACACATCAAGAGGATTGTCTGCACTTCTGTGAGGACTTCCTGGAGTGGAGGATGCAAACTCCCCTCTTGTGGGATGAGGGAGAGGATCAATGCCATTTTTCTCCCTGCCCATCAGCACAGACTGACCTGAGTGAGCAGCACAGCATCATCAGTGGAGGCCTGAGCCACTTCCACCAAGCCGTACCTCCCTATGCTCTGCAGGTGCTTCTTCACTAGAGCAAGTGTGCCTGAGAACCAGAACAGCAGGCTCCTCCATGAGACGACCAGCACAAACCCCCTGCACACACCAAGTCTACTGACCATAAAGTGCTGCAAAGATTCAGCTCGAGTGTAAACAGGATCAGCCCTCTTTTAACAAGCAAACCACAGCACACCTAGATAAAAGTCACCACACTCTGGGCAAGGTCCAAACACTCCTCACTGCCAACACTGCAGAGGACAAATCTGAGTGAAAGAGCAGCCAAAAGACAGCATCAGAATGCACATAGCATATACCAGAAACAGTTCCTGAAGTGTCAGGCCCTGGATGATATATGATATCTTCCCAAAAAAGCCATTACTCTCAGGAACAGGAGACATAATAGGTTTTGCTAACACAGAGAAGAAGATAGAGACCTAGACAAAATGCAAAGGATAGGAATTCATCTCAAAAGAAAGAAAAAGAAAAGGTCATAACCAGGGATCCAATTAAAACAGATACAAGTAATATGCCTCATCCAGAATTTAAAATAACCATCATAAGGATACTACCTGTACTTGAGAAAAGCATAGAAGATACCATAGAAAAGCAACCAACCCTACAGAGACAAAAGGCCTAAAAACTAGTCAGGCTGAAATAAAAAAATGTTAAATCTGACTGGATGTAAAGACCATAAAGAAGGAAGAAGCAGAGAAATGAACAAGTGATCTAAAAGACAAAATTAGGGATCCCTGGGTGGCTTAGTTGTTCAGTGCCTGCCTTCCACCCAGGGTGTGATCCTGGAGTTCTGGGATTGGGTCCCACATTGGGCTTCCTGCATGGAGCCTGCTTCTCCCTCTGCCTGTGTCTCTGCCTGTCTTTCTGTGTTTCTCTCATGAATAAATAAATAAAATCTTAAAAAAATAACAGACAAAATTATGAAGAATAATGAAGCTGAAAAGAAGAGAGAAAAATATTGGATCATGAATGTAGACTTAGGGAACTCAGTGACTCCATAAAAAATAATAATGTCTATACCATAAGAGTCCCAGAAGAAGATGAGAGGGCCAAAGGGGTAAAAGATTTATTTGAGTAAATTACAGCTGAAAACTTCCTTAATCTGAGGAAGGAAACAGACATTCAAAACCAAGAGACATAGAGAACTGCCATCAAAATCAACAAAAGCAGGCAAAAACTAAGACATATTATGGTAAAATTTGCAAAATATAGAGACAAGGAAGAAATTCTAAAAGCATCGAGATGGGAAAAACCCTAACTTACGAGGGAAGACAAATAACGTTAGCAGCAGATATCTTCACAGAAACTTGTCAGGCCAGAAAAAAGTGGCTGATATATTCAATGTACTGAATGGGAAAATGTGCAGCCAACAGTACTCTATCTAGCAAGGCTGTCATTCAGAACAGAAGGAGAAATGACGAGCTCCCAAAGAAAAAGTAAAGGAGTTCATGATCACTAAACCAACCCTGCAAGAAATAAAAAAAGGAGAATCTTTGAGTGGGAAAGAAAGACCAAAAGTGACAAACACTAGAAAGGAACAGAGAAAATCTCCAGAAGCAAAGACTTAATAAGTAAAACAATGGCACTAAATTCATATTTATCAATAATCACTCTGAATATAAATGGGCTAAATTCTCCAATCAAAAGACATAGGTTATCAGAACAGATTAAAAAAAAAAAGACCCATCTATATTCTGCCTACAAGAGACTCATTTTAGACCTAAAGACACCTCTAAGTTGAAAGTGAGGGAATAGAGAACAATTTATTGTGCTAATGGATGTGAAAAGAAAGCCAGAGTAACAATATTTATATGGACAAATTAGATTTTGAAACAAAGAAAAACTTGAAACAGTAAAAAATAAAAATAAAAACAAGTACTATAAATAGCTAATTCAGTGGGTTGTAGTTGGAAATTCATTTAACAGGAAAAAAGCGGAAAAATTACATTGCACTTTAAGAATTCTAACACCTTTTTTTGACATTATCATATGCATCTCTGATAATTTGTATTGATTGATTGATTGATCCTACATAATGTAAAGAATGAAATATACACAAACTATTTCACCATAGTGGTGGATTTATGAGTAATGGCAGTGGTGGCATAATTTAGATTTTATGAAATTAAATCTATATTAAATTCTATTTACATAATAACATCCAGAAAAAGGAGATAATTAATATAATATTAAAATATATAATTCTTTATAAACCACCTAAAATGTGTGGGGTCTAGAAAATATGGTCCATTTTCCAGTCTACTGCATTAACGAATCAGTGCGCACACAAATATATGCCTGGAGCAAAGTAGTGTTGAGAGCTAAATCACTTTACAGAGTAGGCTGGTTATTATTGAATTTCTAAAGGAAGAATGAGTTGCCTTAATCCCTGAAATACAGAATGTCAAGGCAAATGAATCTTAACCTCAAAATGTCTATGGATTTTCAACAAAAGTTATCTCTAATATCCAATTTTTGATTTAGTATTATCCTGAAATATTAACCCTTCAATTTCTGAAAACCTTTAGTACAATATTTACATGCTAACCAGAATAATTAAAGCATCAATTTGTGGTTCAAATTGTGTTCTTCCTTTATACAGTATAGGCCGGCCTATCTAACCATCTTCGACTTGTTTAAAAACCTGATTGTCCATTACTAAAAATTAAAACTTTCTTGCAATTTATTTGTAAAATAAATACATAAAATTAGTTATAAACTATTAGCCAATGAATATAATATGTGTTGAGAAATTATTTAGAGTTATTGTCAACTATAAAGAAACAAAGATCAAATCTAGTAAAGCTGCCACTTTAAAATAAATGATATTTTCCAATGAGAATGTAAGTGGTGAAAATGAAACAATTTATTCCATCAGGTCCAACATTAAATTAAAATTAACATCATCTCTATATATCCTTTTAAAGGAATGTGCTATGATTTATAAAGAGGCTTACATTTGGTGCCTAAGATTAAAATTTCATCAATATTTCTCTCATGTTACATAATGCAAGAAATTGAAATTTTTAGAAAAGGCTTAGCTATTTGTCACCTTGTGGAGGTTCAGCAAAAGCTTACTGATTAATACATCTGTACAGCAGCCCATAGGTGGCCTCTGATAAATCTGATTATTACTGTATCAAATAAATGGCTCATTTATCAGCCTTTGTATACCCTGGCTGTCTGTGCACATGTTGGAGAAAGATAATCACACAGTGCTTAGAACAAACAAATTGGTCCATTTTTGCTAGTTTTGTAATTAGAAAAAAAGAAAAACTGGATAAGACAGATCAAGGGTTCTCTGCTAAAACGAATTTCATTTTCAAACCCAGTAAGAAAAAAGCCCAGGAACCAGAATCTGTAAAGCTTAATATTATAACCAGTAGAAAATAAGTATCTATTTTAAAATTAAATCATGCTTAACGTGCTTTAAATTAATTTCTGCATTTTTATTAAGTTCATATGCTGAACATATTAGTGTCTCAATAATTTTTAATTTCTTCAAAGATAGACAACCTAAATTAAAAGGTTTTATGTTAGGGATGTCTGGGTGGCTCAGAAAGTCTGACTCGGTTCTAGCTCAGATCATGATCTCAGGGTCTTGGGATAGACCTTGACATCTGGCTCTGCAGTAAGTTGGGAGTCTGCTTGAGATTCTCTTTCCCTCTGCCCCTCCCCCCGCTTGTCCACGTGCTTTCTCTCTCTCTTACTCTCTCTCTTAAATAAATATACTTAAAAAATATTTTACATTAAATGTACTATGTTTCAAAAACAAGGATTATCATCTTTTCCACCAATTGACAAACTCTAAATTTGAAAAAATATTTTAAGTATACATACACACACACACACACACACACACACATATATATATATATTTGGAAGAACTATATTAAAAGAAGTGGGATTTTTTTTGCCTTTGCCTTTCTACTCATACATGTGACAAAGCAGTGTATTTTATAAGATATTTTTGAAATAACTTATTACTAAATTATTCAATACTAATGTATTGTGTAATTAAATAAGCATAAATATTCATACAAAGAATAGTTAAATATTGCATTACAATACCTTAAATCTGTCTAAAGTT
This sequence comes from Canis lupus dingo, assembly GCF_003254725.2. Taxonomy (NCBI): domain Eukaryota; kingdom Metazoa; phylum Chordata; class Mammalia; order Carnivora; family Canidae; genus Canis; species Canis lupus. Next base: position 22,286,365 of record NC_064245.1, on the reverse strand, counting down.
AATGCTCCTAAATTTGAAAGTTAACTTCCATGTTAATTTCTCTCAATAAGCTCTTGTCCAGTGTTTTTCAGATAAGAGAAAATAAAATACTAAAGAGATGATAGTAAGATAACATGAGATGGATAACTCAGAGTTACACAGAGGTGATGAATTCCAAATGATATAGTTAAAAGTGGAACATAATTGTAACCCCAGGAACCTGAATTTAATAACACCTGTCCACATCTGCCTTTATTCAAGCAAACTTTTGCATCCAAATTGTTAATACATACTTCAAGACTCAGTATTACTAATATACAAGCATAATACAAAGTAAACCACTTTAAAACAAAACAAAACAAAACAAAGTAACCACTTTAAGAAAATGTCTTTTATTAAATAATAAGAAATTGCCTTAACTTTATAATAGAGTGTGCAGATTGCCCATCTAATCTACATTTAACTACTAATTACATTTAACTAATTACATTTAACTACATTTATCTGCTAATCTACATTTAACTTTGGAAATCAACTTTTATTTAAATCAGTCTACTATTTTGATATAAGCAATATTTTGCACAGATTAACATCTCCTTCAGGTTTTTATATGCCTTCAGTATTATTACATATATAAATAGGTAATATATTATATATATTACATACATAAATGTCTCTATATAGATACATGTGTTGAGATATGTAATTTCTCAACATACATAATTAATTTGAGGACCAAACTGCAGATGTTGACTCCATCCTCTGACTCAGGGATATTAGAGTGGATGAAATGACACTTGTCAATTGTGTTTCATATATTTTCTTACGTTCAAATATTGTGTTATCCATATCCTATATATGCAATGGAGTAAATTTTAAAACATGTTTTTGAATGCCTAGTTTTCTGATGTAGACTGCAATATGGAAATAGAGATGTGTTGCCACATTCAATGTTTAAATCGAATCTATGACATCATTTTATCTCCTGTGATTCTCTTACTCCGCTGTTTTAGATTTTTTGATCCCTTGACACTACTTCTATTTTTGTGTCACTAAAATGTGCCCTTAGGGGCACCTGGTTGCTTAGTGTTTGACTTTGGCTCAGGTCATGATCTCAGGGTCTTGGGATCAAGCTCTACATCAGGCTCTATGCTCAGTAGGAACTCTGTTTCTCCCTCTGCCCCCTCTCTGCTTGTGTGAGCTCTCTCTCTCTTACCCTCTCTCTCAAATAAATAAAAATATTTAAAATAAATTAGCTAATTAATTAAAAAATAAAATGTGCTACTGTAATCCTAAATTAGAGTAGCCTTCTGCCCTTTGTCCTCAACAGATCATTGTAAAGGGATTGTAAGAATTATTGTTATATTTCTTTCAGAAAGGACTGGTTACTTTTTGATCTTCAAGTAGTAATCTCACTATAAAATATCATAATTACTGAGTAGCTAGCTTCCTAACGCTTTCTATAAAATCTTATCATTGTACTTAGTTTTTAGCTCAAATAAATATTTATAAGATCTATTTTGCAAATTGATCTCAACTATGTGTAACTATAGGATAAATCACTCCAAAAAGTAACATGTAAAATGACTGATGAGTATTTCTCTGGAGCAAAGATATTTCTAAAGCATTCATAGTTATGTAACTCATGGCAAATATGTTGAACTTTTCAATAGTCACAATTAAATTCAATATGGTATCCTGGATTGTATCTTGGAATAGAAATAAGGACTTTGCAGAAAAAATTGATGAAACCCAAATAGAATGCTTACTTGAGGTAATAGTTTAGTACCAACACTAATTTCTTAGTTTTGATAAACATCTAATTGTCATATATTAAGGGAAACTGAGGGAAAGAACAGAAACTCTCTGTGTTTTCTTTGTAAGTTTAATATAAAGTATTTTTAAAAATCTTATACTCATTTTTAATTTTTTGTCTATTATTAGATTTAAATAGTTCTTCATATAATCTTAGTGCAAGTCTTTTTCAGACATATATATGTACATCCCAATGACTCAACCTTTTTATTTTTTAAAGTTTCAATTTATTCATTTTCATTATTAAATATGTGACTGGCAAAATTATTTTAAAGATGTACTTTTTAGTGAAATATAAGTATTTTCATCATGAAACAAAAGTCTTTTATAACCCAGGGTGCCTGGGTGGTGCTGTCGGTTAAGCATCTGACTCTTGGTCTCAGCTCAGATCCTGATCTCAGGGTTGTGAGCCCGACGTTGTGCTCTGTGCTGAATGTGGAGTCTGCCTAAGACCCTCAAGTCATAATCTCAGGGTCATGAGGTCAAGGCCTTCGTTGGATTTCATGTTCAGCATGGATTCTGCTTGATTCTCTCTCTCCCTCTCCCTCTGCCCATCACTCTCCCAGTTGTCTCTCCCTCCATCTCTCTCTCAAATATATAAATCTTTAAAAATTATTTTTAGTTATTGGTTAGCACCATCTATAAAAACCACTATCAACTTTTGTTTTACTTAAACACTAAGTGGTGTTATCTCTGTGACCTTTTTAGACTTATTAGTTCAGAAATGTGTCTATTCTCTAGGCAAAATGAAAGAAATAGTTGAGAACTTTTTTTTACGCTTTTGTGATGAAAATTTAATTGTGTTACTATTTGTTTGTATCCAAACATAATTTTGATTTACTTAATAAATACAATGTTAACTTATTGAAAAAATTAGGCTTTTAAGGGACAATGTGTGCTCTTATTTCATTTTAAAAACTGAATTAGCCCATCAAACTTTCTAAAAAGATGGAATATAATTTTTCTATCATTCATTTTAAGTGTTATCATTTTCACTGCATATACATACACATTTTGTAAATATATTTTACATATGTAAAATAAATCATTGTAATTATTGGTTAAAACAATTGTGTAATCATTGAATTTATATGTAACTAACCACTTTTCAGTTGGCAGCAGTAATATAAAACTGAAAGGATAAAAATGCCTTGCTATGACCGAGTCTTACTTTCTTAACTCTCATTGTGTAGTCACCTTATTGTATTTGATGAAAGAGGAAAAAAAACCCTAATCACCATTAAACAGTTTCTAAATTATGTTCAGTTGCCATGAATGTAAGAAAGTGCATAATTTCTCTTTTGTTAATTGATCAAAGTGTCCTTAGCTAAAGAAATATATAATTATAATTCAGAAGAATTTTTAGAGGCAAAATAGACTCAGGTTCTTAATATCCAAATTGACTTTCCATATTAATAAAATACATTTGACCTTTAGGTAGTAGATTTTATACATTTTATTTCAAAGAAAATATTTTATGGTTCCACTAGAGAAGAATGTAAATGAGAAGTGTAAAGATTTGAAGCTGGTGTTGATGAAAATTGCACCTTCAAGATGATTTAACTAGCATGGTCTTAGTTTCCGGGGAAAAAATTGGGGTACTGAAAAGTTACGCCTCACCATATGCTCCAACAGCCTAGCATACAAATCCCTTCCTACAGTAAGTTTGAAAATATCAACAGAATAAAAAACAGAGAACTTCTATAAGCAATAAAGATTCATTCCATATGTATTAACTGTTGCCTATTTCACAAACACTGTGCCAGATACTCAGGCTCTAACAGAGCCTGATATGGTATCAAAGGACCAAACATTCCAGAAGCCCTTAGCTGTGGGATCTCACCTGCTTTCACAACTAAGGATAAAATCCGAAGGCAAATAGAAATTTACAAGGAAAAGAAGGGAGTAAGAGAGTGTTTCTAGAAGAATGGGGGCAAATGAAAAATCCCAAAGGAAAAAGAAAGATAATATGCTGGACAGGATGAAGCATAATGATAACTCAGAAGGCTCCAGGATATGGTGAAAAGACTAGTGCTAAAGATGAAGCTGGAGAAGCAGGTAAAAGAAAAGCTCTGTAATCACTGAGTTAAATTTTAAATTTTATACTAAGAGTAAGAGAGGGTCATGATATTTTTATTTTTAGGTACAGAGCTGCATGTTCCAATTTAAAATTATCACTGTGGCTAGGATAGTTTCAACTATCAACTATCAATTTTCAAATTATTGGGTTAGAGAAAGAATATAAACAGGGAGAAGATGAAGGAGGCTCATACAGAAATTTTAAGAGGTTTTTTTTCTTTCCTGACATAGGATATAATGTGAAGAGAGACCAGATTTAAGAAACTTACAGTTTGTTATGTCAAAAAGATATGTTAAATTATTGTAAGTGGAATGAGAGAGAAAGAAGAGCCAAGTACATTTCCAGTTTTGTGGCATGGGAACCTGCACAGATTTCCGATTAAGTAGTTGATCATAATCACTTGTTCCCCTGAAACATGAGCATTGCTCCAAATCTTCCAGACTCTAGTGCTTATGTTATATACAGGATGTCCCCACACTGCCATTTTATATTTTATTTATACACTTTCATTTGAAATCAAATGAGAATGGAGACATAGTCTCTCAACTGACAAACGCTTATTAAACTTCCTTTATGTGTGTGGAAAATGCTGTTAGATATTTTCTGTGGGAGTAAGTCTATTGTGGAGAGAAATAGATGATAGATGATAGATAGATAGATAGATAGATAGATAGATAGATAGATGTCTATATATGTCAGTTCCTATCATCAGTAAGCTCAATAACTTTATGAGACATGAAACATATGCAAGAATAACTACAATGCTACTGGGAACAAAGTTGTGAAATTCACAGAAAATAAAAAATGCTCTATAGCTACAAGGACCACAAAAGATTCCTTCTCCATCAAAGACCAAAGTGGGTCAATCAAAAGCAGGAAAAGGAGAGAGTATGTTTTTAAAAAGCACTGGAGCATAGCTGTAGAGAAATAGGAAACAGTAACAGCAGATAGACCAGTCTGACAAATAGCTACAAGGGCAAAAGCTTTAGGCCAGCTCTAAATCTAAGAAAATAGCAAACATGATTCTGAAAATACTGACTGCAGTTTTCTATCTAAAAAAAAGCTAATTCCTTACAGAAAGGTAAAAGTCTATAGTTATTAATCTTTTTCAATCATTTTATATTTAAATATGGACAATATCCATTCTTAGCCATATATAAATCTATTCTGAATGTGCAATATAGAGAGATGTACATTTAGGGAGAGCATATGTAATCAAAAGGAACATAAAATGTTTAAACTTTCAGTATGATCTCTTAATTTAGTATTTTGGTGAAATTTAAGAGTTCTAACTTAATTAGATCAGCAAATCAATAAGTCATCTTTGGATAGGATCATGATTCATCTCTTATACCTTATCAGTGAGACAACATAAAAAATGTCTGTTGACCTTGATTCTTAACTCATTTCCAACATTGCTACTTATTTTGTAGAAAGAATTCACTGTGGATCTGGATTTAAAAACAAGTTAAGTATAAATAAACCTTAACTATATAGGAGAGGAGATACCTTATATACTTCTCTATACTTCTATGAATTTCCTGTTTCCTACAGTACATTTCATGGGATATATATCTTTTAGATAGATAGATAGATAGATAGATATCCAGTTACATGAAATCTACTGCAGAAAACATAAATATAAATATATATCATATATATTATACATATACACATCCATGTATTGATACATATACACACATAAATAAATATATTTAACAGAATATATATATATATATATATATTCTTATCAGATTATCAGGGCTGAAAAAAGCTCAGTTCTTATATATCTAATGGAATAAATAAATAATAGCCACAAAAATAATCACCTACTTCACAACTGGGGCACTTGCAGGCGGTCTGATTCATAAGCAGGAGCATGGCAGTGAAGCATTTGGCTATTCTGGTCTCTGCTTCATACTCTGAAAGAGGACAAGAAATTTGGGGGTAAAGGAGTGGAAAATGGTGTCCCATATACTCACATCTTCAAGAACAGCAAACCTCCATGTTTCTCTAATATCCCTCCAGTGGCTTAAGGAGACTCAGACCCAGTAGCTTTTGTGCCACCTACTCCAAGAATGGCACAGACTTTAAAATTATTGCAAGGGCACAGAAAATTTAACTGTCATTAGAATTAAAATCCACAGAAGTCGGTGAAAAATTAAAAGCTAAACACAAATAAGATAACTGCCTGCTAATACAATTTAGCTAGATTTAATATTTAGATAGAATTGAGTCTCCTATCATAATAACCAATATGTTCAGGATATAATTAAAAATTATCTGTTCATACCAAGAACTAGAAACAGCATTATTCAAATGATCAAAGACAATCAAAAGAGGTCAACACCAAGATAAATGATATGTTACAATGGTTTGACAAGAATTTTAAACAGCTGTTATTAAAATGTTTCATGGAATAGTATCCAGCCATGAGAAAGAAGGAAATCTTGCCATCTCTGACAACATGGGTGGACCTTGAGGGCATTATGCTAAGCGAAATAAGTCAGAGAAAGACAAATACTGTATTACTTTTACATAGCATCTTAAAATAAAACAGAATTCATAATCTCTAATATATACAATGGAATATTATTTAGCTATAAAAAAGTAAAAAAATCTTTCCCATTTGCAACAGCAAGAACATACCTTGAGGGCATAATGCTATGGGAAACAAATCAGATAGAGAAAAACAAATAGCATATGATCTCACTTATATGTGAGATCTAAAAACAAACAAACGGATGCCTGGCTGGCTCAGTGGTTACCTGCAGGGATCCTGCTTCTCCCTCTGCTTATGTCTCTGCTTGTCTCTGTATGTCTCTCATGAATAAATAAATAAAATTTTTAAAAAGAAATTCAAAAAATTAAAACAAACAAAAAACCCCTCAATGATGCAGAGAAAAGATTGGAGGTTGCCAGAAGGAGGATGGAGTTGGGAAAATGGGTGAAGAGATCAAAAGTTACACACTTCCAATTATAAAATAAGTCCTGGGGATGTAAAGTACAGCATGGTGACTTTAGTTAAAAATACTGTTAGGTATATTTCAAATTAGCTAAGAGAATATATTTTAAAACTTCTGATCACAAGTAAAAAACACTTATAACTATGTGTGGTACAGAATATTAACTAGACTTATGGTGATTATTTCACAACAGACAAGTATATCACATATACTTGTTATGTGTTATGCATGTGAAAATAGTATGTTATATGTCAATTACATGTATCCCAATAAATGAAAACCACAATGAGACACCACTGTACATCTATCAGAATAACTAAAATAAAACAAAAAATGGTGATAATAACAACTGTTAATGAGGATGTGAAGAAATACCACTAATATAATGTTGGTAAAAAAGTAAAATGGCAAAGCCACTATAGATGTTCCTTCTAAAACTACTAATGGCCTTCCTGTATGTGTAATTAGGGTTCTAGAGAGAAGTAGAACCAATAGAATATACTGGCAGGTGTTGATATGACAGTCTTGAGGCAGAATTTCTCCATTTTGAGGCAATCCACATTATTAAGGGCAATATCTTTTACTTAAAGTTAACTAAATGTAGATATTAAATCATATTTACAAAATGCCTTCACAGGAACACCTACATTGATGTTTGGTTAAACAACTGGGGACTACAGCTAGCCAATTGCTACAGAAAACTAATCAACATACCATATTATAAACCATACCAGCAGTTATGTTCTTAGACATATACACCAGGGATATTAAAACTACTTTCACCCAGCAATTTGTACACTAATGTTCATAAGCAGCTTGATTTCATAGCCAAAATCCAGAAAACTATCCTTTGATGGATGAATGTTTAAATCAAAAGTGTAACATCCATATGAAATAATACTCATAAAAAAGAGAACAGGCTATTAATGACTCAGATAAACCTCGAATGAAAAAACCCAATCTCAAAAGAATGTATATTTTATGATTCTATTTGTATAACATTCACTAAATAACATTACAGAAATGGAGAACAGATTAGTGATTTCTAGGGGTTAGGAACTGGTCAATGGTGAATGTGGATTAAAGAGGTTTGCAAGAGAGTTTGTGGTAATGGTAGAGTTAATTACCTTGATTGTGGTTATTGTTGTACAAGACTAAATATTATAAAATTGCATAGATACACACACACACACACACACACACACACACACACACACCTACCTGGTAAGATCTGAATAAGCTTAATGGATTGTATCCATGTCATTTTTTTTTGTCTTTTATATTTTGCTATAGTTATGCAATTGTTAGCACTGGAGGGGGTTGGGTGAAGGGTATACAGGATCTGTCTGTACTCTTCTTTGTACCTTACTAATTGGTATTTCAAAGCAACAGGTTTTCTTTAAAAAAGAAGATAGATTAATAAGCACAAAAAACATAAACAGTGGATTTGTGGTCATTCCTCATTAGGTTGTTTCATTAGTGTTGTTCACTTACATGAGACATAGGCTCTCAAACTTCATTGTTTAAATAAGATATCTGGCCCCCTGCCTATCTATCCTTTAAAGAAAAACTCGATTCCTAGAAATTGGGGGATTAGGATACAGCCTTGAACTGGGATTTTTTTTCAGGGTAGGTATCAGACAAGAGAATTGTTTTGCCAAATGTCTGACTTCTTCCAGGAAAGCCCTTATTCACTAACTGAGGCAGTGGAATAAAGGACAGCAAGTTTAGGGACTATCCTCTCCAGAGTTCCTTGCAGGTTGTATGATGGTTTATTAATTCTAAATCACAGGTCAGTATCTCTGTCTGCCCAATCCTGTTTCCTTTTTCCTTCTTCTTACCAATCTCTAATAAATATCTTGCACTCCCCACCCCAAAAAGAATTGACCTATATATGTTAAGACAAGTGCACCTAATGAGATATTGTGCCATTAACTACAGTGATGTTTTTGAAAAAGTTTTTAATTAGATAAAATTTGTTTTATGTTTATATGTAATTATTTAATAGATATATTATATATTTATATATAATTTTATAATGTTAAAATTGCTATAGATATTGAATTTGTTAGATGATTGCAATATCTTAACAATTAAAAAACAATTCATATCATACCATATCAAGAAGACAAATATACAATTATATAAATAAAACTTATTTCTGAGTATTAGGATTATGTATTATTTGTATTTTAGTTGTTATGTTTTATAGAATTGTAACAGTCTTCTGTAAAAGTGATGGATTATTCTCATAATATACTAAAAAATAGATAACATATGATCAAAAACTGTGTAAGAATGCCGAACTAAAGAAGAAAGTTAATTTTCACTCAGATTAAAACTTAATTGAAATTCAACCTTCACTTGTTATCGTTTATTTTATTTTATTTCTATTCTTCTCCTGCATTCAGTATTTCACCAAAAATTTTTTTCATAGATGAGTTTAATTGTTAGTGCTTGAAACTAACTTGGGTAATGATTATCTCCATCATAGAGCTGCAATTTCCCACTTTTGAAATAGAAATTTCATCCATCATTGCTATAAGGATAAAGAAATGTCTTAAGTATCAATTTAGAAAAATTGAGAAGGTAACTTTTGAGTCAAATATTCTAAATGGTAGATTATCACCTTTCATGATAGTTTGAAATGAAATTCAGTGGTAATTGCAACACAACATGGCCTCATTTGGATTTGCCATGAAGGTTTTAAATTATAAAACTGATTAAATAACACAATTCCTTTAGTAGATCATTTAGCTTTATACCATTTTCTAAACTTTCATTCCATATTTTTCTAAATAACAATGAAAAACAACAAAAGCATATATGTACAAAATGATAATACACGTCACTTTTCTGCTTCTTTACAAGTAACTTTTTTTAATCCTTTACTCTGTCCTAAAATAGGAGTATTTTGATGCTTGGAAAAAGTATTTTTTTAAAGATTTTATTTATTTATTCATGATAGACATAGAGAGAGAGAGAGAGAGAGAGAGAGAGAGGCAGAGACACAGGAAGAGGGAGAAGCAGGCTCCATGCACCGGGACCCTGACGTGGGACTCGATCCCGCGTCTCCAGGATCGCGCCCTGGGCCAAAGGCAGGCGCTAAACCGCTGAGCCACCCAGGGATCCCCAGAAAAAGTATTTGTTGTAGATTAAAACTGAAAAGAGGAATGATTAACTGCATCTATTTAAATGTTAAGTGTCACTTCAAGTATGGGATTGCGAAAAGTATGAGAAATTTTCCTAAAGATATTCATCCTATAAAAGCATACATTTCCATGCATTTGTATAGTCTTTGTAATACCTAAACATTTTATACATCTCTTCCTTGCTTTCACAGGTTACGCAAACCTATGGGAGAAAACACTGTAATATTACATTACAGTGGTAGTGAAAATTATCTTTGTTTTTGAGCCTCCATTGAGTGGAGTCTAGTTATCTTTTTTTTTTTTTTTCCAGCAGAGTGCCAATGCTTCCTTTTTTTCTGTCAATTATTCTTATTAATTCTTTTCTTTCCCCTGACTCCTAGATATATAAAATTTCACCTACAGTTTTCTTGCTTCTTAGCATTGAGAGAATTTATTTTTATGGCAGAAGATGGAAAGAGAACCTGATTCCAAAAGCTCTCCAAAAGGCACATAAAACGTGACTATTTCAATCTCCTTTTGGTTCCAGTAGGTTTTGCACTGGATTGTGTAACAGGACATTCTAGTTGGTAACACTTTGTTCTACATTTGAAAGACTATCTCCCTGAGATGCCTGGGTGTCATAGTTCGTTAAGCTGGCAACTGCCAGTTAACTCTTGATTTTGGCTCAGATCAAAATATCAGGGTCATGAAATCAGTCCCCTGCAGGGCTCTGTGCTTAGCATGAAGTCTGCTTAAGATTCTACCTCCCTCTCCTTCTGACCCTCTCCCTCTGCACACATTCTCTCTTTCTTTCTCTCAAATAAATAAGTAAACCTTAAAAGAAAAAAAAAAAAAGAATCTCTCCCTGGTGATCACAGACCTCCCCATTTCTCTGAGAATGTATAAGACGCTATCACTCATTTCTACTTCAGGGCAATGTTCTTTTGCAGTGTTATTTCAGATATTAAAAGGGCACATTATTCTAAAATCACTGCCCAGTGTTTTAAGAACAAAAGTCAATAAAAGCTAATTTCAATATTTCTCAAAGAAAGCACCTTTGATGGTATGATATGGTTAAGAAATCTTCTGCAGAGACCTAGAAATACAGATTATTTTTCCAGACTACAAGAAGGCAAACAATAACCTGACCAATAATACAATATAGAAAAGACAGTAATGATTTTAATATACAGAAATTAAAACTAAGCTTCAAATACAAATATTGCGTATTTAATTTTATTTAATACTACAAAGAATCCCATGAATTCATGAATAATATCCACATTTGACAAATAAGCATAATGAAATTGACCTATAATCATTTTCACATATTTCATAACTAAATAAGCAGTAAAGAAAGATGTTTACCTTAGACAAGGGTTTCTGAAATTGCTGTCAATGGACTTTCAGTATCAGAAACTAGTGGGTGCAATGATAAGAAATGAACAGGTAAACTGGGTGGTTCTGAGGGATATAAAAATTTGAGAAACTGGGATCCCTGGGTGGCGCAGCGGTTTGGCGCCTGCCTTTGGCCCAGGGCGCGATCCTGGAGACCCAGGATCGAATCCCACGTCGGGCTCTCGGTGCATGGAGCCTGCTTCTCTCTCTGCCTGTGTCTCTGCCTCTCTCTCTCTCCCTCTGTTACTATCATAAATAAATAAATAAATTTAAAAAAAATTTGAGAAACTTTGTCCTGGGCTTTTTGTCTCTGCTTTTTAAAATATACAGGTAATAATTTAAATTTAGATATATAATCTAAAAATATGAAAACATACATCAGTTCTAATATATACATTTTTCAAGGTAGTATTAGCTCATTATTTTTTTTTGTAAATTAATGAATGAGTGATATTGTTTAGCTTAGAGGTATCAAATTGCAGCCAAATATGACAGACTGGTAATACCTACCTGAGGGATTAACTTGAAAAAAAATTAAGGTTGTATCCAGATAAAGGGGGATAAAAAAGTGCTATAATCTATTATCTTAGACTTCTATAGGCAAAGAATAGATAAATTGTACCATACTTGCTAAGTGTTTACTAGCCTTGAAATAGCTGTTATTATATGTAACTTGATGTTTAATATGCCTCGTGGCACTAACTTTTCAAATAGTATTGTTTGTAGCAAAAATTCCAAATTGTAACTTGGATTCAATTCAAAGAGGAAAAGGGAAAACAGCTGTTCCATATCTCACTGGAATTAAATTAGTATGTTTGAGAAGTAAATTCTGATAAGTTAAGCTATATATGGTAAGTCTCATAGCAATTACTAAGATAAAAACTAATATACATATGAAAACATATGTTAAAGGAATTAAAATGTTATACTAGAATAAATTCACTCAGTATCCAAAAAAGACAGTAAAGGAGGAACAGAAGTAGTGGAAAAAACATCAACTGTATAGACAATCAGAAGCAGATAGCAGCATAAATTCAACTAGGTAATAATAACATTGAATATAAAAAGGCACATGTATGGTCAGTTGGTTAAGCCACACACTCTTGATTTTGGCTTAGGTCATGATCTCAGGGTTGTGGGATCTAGCCTACCTCCTGTGCTCAGTGGGAAGTCTGCTTGAGATTCTCACTCTCTCTCTCTCTCTGCCCCTCCTGTCCTCTCACTCTTTCTCTCTCCATCTCTCTAAAATCATATATATATATATATATATATATATGATTTATACACAATTTTAAAGACATCTATATCTTAAATTGTTTCCCTTTTTATGTATAATCTGGTTGGTTTCTTCCCTTTCAAATTCCTACTTTCTCTCAGCTATTATTTATCTTTTACTTACACATGTTTGAAATTATTTATGTTCTGATGTATAACATTTAATTATTTAATATTTTCTTCACTCAAAGCACAAAATTGGTAGTTAAACTAATATGATTATATAAATATTTCACATTATAGATACATTTACTGTTAAGATACATTTACTGTAGCTACATTAGTGACATTGGGATTTTTTCCTTCCTTCCTTCTCCTTTCCTTCCTTCCTTTTTTTTTTAAATTCAGTATAATGACCTTTGTAAAAGTTGCAGCAAAATATTCCTTGTGTTGAAAATGAATTACTTTTTCCCTGAAATATTTTTTATAGCATATCAAATTAGAACATGACTTTTATTTGGATCCATGTTTCTCATACATTTTCTCTGCTTTTATTTATTTATCTTTATTTTCCCCAGTTTAGTGGATTTATGTTTTCTAAACCATGTTATTAATATTATCTCTTTCATCATTTAATATTTCACTTCAAAGCCATTCCATTTATTCCTCAGAGCCCTCAACTTCCTTTAGTTGTCTCAAATGATTGTTTTCTCTATCTTCTTTTTAGTAGTTCTCAGGATTTCCTTCCTTTCGGTGCATGATTATTGTTACAATACTGTGTTTTTCCACACATCCTCCTCTTCTTTTCTTTAACATATATTTATAGTTCATACTCAAAGTAACTTTTTCAGAAAGTACACAGAAGGCAACATTTCTTTGTTCTTACATATCTGATACTTTTGCTCTCTCAACTGATATTTTATCTGAGTTTAGAATTAGAAATTTAATCTTTTTTGCTAAGATGTTTAAAGTTACAACTCAACTATTGCAATAAGAATCCCATAGTGATAAGGATTTATTTTTAATGTTTTATTTACTAATTCATGAGAGTCAGAGAGAGGCAGAGACCTTGACAGAGGGAGAAGCAGACTCCCTGTGGGAATCCTGATGTGGCACTTAATCCTAGGACACTGGGATCAAGCCCTGAGCCAAAATGCTCAACTGCTGAGACACCCAGGGGTCCCTCCGTCTTTCTTTTCATGTATGTTAATATACAATAAAACATATCTGTCTTTACTATGTGTGCATACATGTGAGTGTGTATGTGTGTGTTGGCCACTAAGATCTATGTACCATTACATTTCAGAGAATCCCGCAACGTGTGTAGTGCTGCATATGGGATAGCCTAAGTTAATTGGATGTGCCTGGTCAAAACTTTGAAACTTGAGAAAACAGGGCAAAAGTTCAGGGGTGAATTTAAATACTCAATGGTGTTTTAAGTATAGAGTTTTTCAATAGTGGCAGAGAGTTTCTGAAGACAACAGCAGTTGTGGAGAGCTAGGTACCTGATCCTTGGTCTTACATGTCCCTTTCTGTGGTTCCTGTGGCCTAAGCTCCCTTGATTCTTTTTTTAAATATATCTTTTAAAGATTTTATTTATTTATTCATGAGACACAGAGAGAGAGAGAGAGAGAGAGAGAGAGAGAGAGAGAGAAACGCAGGCAGAGGGAGAAGCAGGCTCCATGCAAGGAGCCCGACGTGGGACTCGATCCTGGGTCTCGAGGATCACGTCCTGGGCTGAAGGCGGCGCTAAACCGCTAAGCCACCAGGGCTGCCCTTATTAACTTATTTTTAAAAGATTTTCTTTATTTATTCATTCATGAGAGACACAGAGAGAGAGAGAGAGAGGCAGAGACACAGAGGGAGAAGCAGGCTCCATGCAGGGAGCCTGATGTGGGACTTGATCCCGGGTCTCCAAGATCATCCTGGACTGAAGGCGGCTCTAAACCACTGAGCCACAGAGGCTGCCCAGCTCCCTTGATTCTTACCCATATCTGAATGTGGTTCTTTAGCATCTTCCCACCAATGTAGTCAGCTGCTTGATATATTCTCAAGTCTATTATCAAATCTACTCATAAAAACATAGGGTCCGTACTTTGCAATCAAGAAAAGTGATTTACAGTAGGATATTGTTTTTTGTTATTATATACAACTTTTTAAAACTCCTGAGGATCTTTTTTTTTCTTAGTTTTAAGATACTTTGGTCAAGTACTGTGTCCACGTTTGGCTATTTCTTCCCATTCACTCTGCTCTAAGGAATTGGATAACTTTTAAAAAATAAGTCTCACACTCAGTATCATAATTTACTGTGTTTTCATGTAATACCTTCAACATAATTGATGCTATTGTACAAATTTTTAAAGCTCCCTTTTTTAGATTTAAGTTTCAACTCCTTACTCTTTTTTTTTATCATAATCACTACAAAAGAGTAACTATTGACTGTATCCTTCTATTACAAACAACTGAAACAAGGTACATATGTCCTATTTTTTGCAGTAGTATTTATATGGATGACAGATTTTAGTATTAGAGTCATTTTCCTTTATGAGTTTAATAAATAAAAAGGTAACAGTCATAAAATTTATTCTTTGGGATTATCTAAATTTTATTGTAAATAGCTTATTTTTTGTAAATAGCTTATTTTTTTATTTTTTTAAAGATTTGTTTATTTATTCATGATAGACATAGAGAGACAGAGAGAGAGAGGCAGAGACACAGGAGGAGGGAGAAGCAGGCTCCATGCCGGGAGCCCGACGCAGGACTCGATCCCCCGACTCCAGGATCGTGCCCTAGGCCAAAGGCATGCACCAAACCGCTGAGCCACCCAGGGATCCCCTGTAAATAGTTTAATATAGAAAAATCATCCTGTTAAAAATCTTTCTATACATTTCTTCCATTATCAAAGTTCAGGTCAAAATTACTTAGCTTTAGTAAGAAAGCCAATAAGTTTTTCCTTAAAGATCAAAACTGAATTGAGAGTTTAACAGGTAGGTGCATCAAAATATCACATTCTGCACAGCCCCAGGGAAATAACACTAATAAATTTCAGCACATTTTTTGAAGTCTTACATAGTAAATTCCTTGAGATTTAGAATTATTAAAGAATTATCATAATAAATATTTCAAAGTATTTATAAAACAAGTATCAAAGGTATAATCACACATACAAATACATACACACATACACACACTCACAGCCATACTCCAAAAAGTACATTCATAAATTTAAAGAAAGAACTCATTGGCTAACTTTACGTGTAAATCAGTCAACAATTGCAAATATATAGGCCTTTATAAATTATCTTTTGTTTAGAAACCAGTTTATTAGTCCTGTCAATATAGACTAAGTTAAAGTTGAATAGATAAGAATGCTATCTATTTCAAGTTAGAAACTAATTTATAGAAAAGGTCATTGTATGTCATTAAAGATACAGACTTATCAATATCTGATTGATGGAATTAGCCTAGTTAGTTGGTCGACTCATTTTGAATTTATATATTTAGACATTAAAGAAATAAAGATTTTCTTTTACTTCCAAACTTTCCTTGGGTAAGCTTTTTGATTATAAATTACAGATCTATATCCAGAGTAAATTCTGCAGAAGAATTAAGGTAATTGACACATTAGTCAGATAGTTTAAAAATAAAGATGCAAATATAAACATTATCAAATTATAATTTGATTTATAAAGAGGTTTATAAAGAGGACAGAAAAACATTACAAAGTGGAAAGCATACACATGTAAGTAGTTTCTTGGATATTTTCTAAGCAAAAATAATGTAGTCTACTAATAAAGCCTAAACTATGAAGAAATTCCAGTGTTATTGTGTGAGCATTTTAAATAAATTATCTGTCATTTTGTAGTAACTACTTTTATAGAACACTTGTGGTATTTATTTATGAGAAAACAGAATGGGAACAGCTTGGTGGCCCAGTCAGTTAAGCATCTGCCTTTGGTTCAGGTCATGATCCCTGGGCCGTGGGACTAAGCCCTACATTGGGCTCTTTGCTCAGCAGGGAGCCTGCCATTCCCCCTGCTTGTGTGCACATGCTCTCTTTCTGTCAAATAAATAAATAAGATCTTTAAAAAAATGTCTTGATATGTTTATTACCCCTGGTAAGGAGTACATTTTTTAAAATAATTGTGTCCAATGTTCAAGGCCTTAGAAACACTAGAAAATAATATGTGTATGTGTGTGTGTCTGTAAATATATATGTGTATATATATATATACACAATACAATATAGTATATATATAGTGTAGTGTGTATATATGCATGTATATGTATATATAATATGTATGTATGTATAGATATGTGTGTGTATGTGTGTGTATCCTATAAGACTATCTTTACATGTGATGGTTTTATGGGATAAATGACTGTGAAAGCAAAAAGCTAAGGAGATTCTGGTGGCTTTTAGGGTCTCACACTTTTGCAGACTTATTAAGAAAATATTGTGTGAGAAATTCTAACAGTGTCTTTCCAATTGATATAATATTTTCAAACACAGTGAAAGCACTAAAATAAATAGAACCAGATAGAAATTTTATCCAACCAGTAACTGTTAAGAAACTCAATTCCTTACACATTCTTAGTGGATTTATAAAGAACACCACTGAAATAAAAATAAAAGCAGTTTCATTGAGCCAGGATATATTCTCTGTTACTGTTTATACAGTTTCTAAATCAATGCCATCATCAGACTACATAGCAAAGATTTCCAATTAAATGCAGAATAAATCAAAGAAAGTAGTTCTTGCTGAAATCAGTATTATTTTTCTTGTAGAATCTAATTTTCTGGGTCATGCATAAGGCAAAGGCCTGTCACTCTGAATATTTGAGTAGATACAATGATTCAGTAAGAAATAAAATATGGAAACATTTAATTGTGGAAAAGCAAAAATTCTCTTCTTTGATAATACAGCATAGTCTTAAGTGTTCATTTGCACCCAAGTGGGCCCTGAATTGTCTGGTAGATTCCTCATTTTTTTGTGAGTTGATGATAAGCACTGAGTTTCTGAGGCTTCTTACTGAACAGTAAATGAAACAATGGGGAATATCTTTCTCTAACTTTTGGAGGATTGTAGTCCTCATATCTACTGACTTTGTAATAAGCTAAGTTAAATGAATTCTAATCTAAACAGAATCTTTGCATATGCCAATCTCTAAAACTAAAACACACTTTGTGGTCCAGTTTAATTCATTTTTCCATTTGGGTTAATTGGGGTAATTAAATGAGGACTGGGGAAAAACCTGAATAATGGTGAGACTCACTGGCTACAGGATACATGTTTAATCAAATCATTGAAAATTGGTAGACACTGAACTGTGTGTTTTCAAAGAATGAGGACCCTTTTGTAAATGTGTTAGGAAATTCAGGGAGTGGGAAGTACAGGTGCAGCCATCAATCATAGGATTTCTCCCTCTCAGAGACATCTGTTCCTGTAAAAGAAAAAGGGTGAGAGAAAAACATTGTAGCCAAACACAAAATAGAATCTTGGAGATAAGCTAAATAGTAGGTGTATGCTGCTATTCTCAACAATTTAATTAGCATCTAATTAGAACCAATATGGAATTTATAAAAAGAGAGTTAATCTTTTCCCTGATGAAAGAAACAGAGGATGTTCTAATATCTAAGGAAAGGCTATTGGTTCAATCATGCCCCCGGCCTTGAATATATTGTAGTCTAATGTAGTCCCAAGGCCAGGAACAGAATTAATCCTTCATACTTGGATGTAGATGGTCTGCAGTGATTCCTCCCAAGTACAGAGTAAAAACACAGTCCATCTCAGCCAACCCTCCATCCAAACTGTTGCATCTGGAAGTGCCAGTGAACTGGGCAGAGGAATGCCCCTAGGAATGGAGTAAATAATCTCAGAACTTTATGTTCTCAATGGCCTTGTTGATAAGTATTTATGAAAGTTATCTGAAATTATTATGAGAAGGAACATACTATGAAATTAGCAAATGATACTAGTTTACAGCTTCAGCTTAGAACTTTATAGAGAGATACTGTGTTTCCTACTTGGGATAATAAGAAGTGTATGCAGTCATAGGATGGGTGGTTGTATCTTGTTGGGAGAAAGCATAGAGTTGTTTTGTTCTTGTTTTCAAATTCAAATACAAGCATATGAAAGGTACAGATGCAAAGTAGCCATAAGGATGGACTATGCCAGTTACTAAAATATTTGGTTTTAGCTCCAAACTACCCTTCTACATTCTCTTTTGTGATGCTGGGCAGAAATTGAACAAACTCCCATTTCTCCTTTG
This sequence comes from Canis lupus dingo, assembly GCF_003254725.2. Classification (NCBI taxonomy): domain Eukaryota; kingdom Metazoa; phylum Chordata; class Mammalia; order Carnivora; family Canidae; genus Canis; species Canis lupus. The sequence continues at coordinate 22,267,508 of NC_064245.1, read as the reverse complement.
GCACCTGGTTCCCAATAGGCTTTGATAAAAGTGAAGCAGAGGGAGACAGGATGTTTGGAGAAAAAAGAAAGGGATGTACTCTCTTTTTATTGTTCCTTGTTTCCTTTTCTGTTCCTGTTAGTTTCATCAAAGCAGCATTACCTGACCTAAGTACATGATTTTTATCCAAAAACAGCTATTTAATCCATTATGTAGTTTTTCCTAATAATACCAGAACCACCCTATTCATACCTCCTTTGGAGATTTTAGGACTATCTGGCTTGCACCCCACACACACACCCCACACACATACAAATGCATGACTATCACCTCTACAAAGACCATATTCTGATCTCATTATTACACCAGTCAAGATCTTTCACAAAACTGATGTTTAGTGAGTCTTAGTAAATTAGCCTGCCACAGTCTCATGAATGTTAGGAGAAGACATGAGACTCCTGGGTCAGAAACAAAAGACACTTTAACACCTACAGTAATGGCAATAGAATATCAGAATTTACACTACTTCTCTGAGTCTCACCTCCCAGAGGGAAGTGTGAAAAGGTGCTGGGTCACAAAAGAGGAACCTCAAATTTTCAGAACCTAAACATTCCATAACAAGCGGGAAGAAAACATTTTGAGAACCTAACATTCCATAACAAGCAGGAAGAAAACATGCCTAACCTTTATTTCAGAGGCAGATATCCTGTCTTTGAATGATCTGAAAGGAGACACTATCTCTTGTTTGCAAGATGTACAGAAATACAAAAGGCCCTTGAATGAGTATCACCAAACAATATCACCTCTCATTTCTACAGAATTCTGGTCTCTTGGCAAGTTTTCCCAATACTCTATCACTCTTTTTGCCACTCTGACTAATCCGATGGAAAAAGACCTGAAAAAATTTCAGTCTTTTTGTCTCATACAGAATTTAACCAAGGCTACCATCAATAAGACTGAAAAGCAGAAAGAGGCTAACCTCCAGCCTGGTCACCTGAACTATGCTGTTTCCCAGGCACAATCGGTTGAACAAATTCTACAAACCTACAGGCTCTCACTTTTGAAAGTCAAATGTCTTTCTCCAAATTTCTCTATTTAACCTTTCCAATTGGCCTGAAGCATTACAACAGGGAAAGCAGAATATTTACCAACTGTAGCAAGGAGAAAATCTAGGGGAAATCTATCACACAAAACAACCTTAGCCAATGAGAGAGGTTGGCCTAAATGCTTCCTACAGTTGAGGTTATATTGGTAATTTCAGCTAAAGCCAGGGAAAACTTTCTTATGACAATTTTTAATTAGGTAACTTCCATTATAGAGATAATTGTCCACAGGTATGCATAAATAATGAGTCCCTTTGAAAGCTATCCTGAAATCAAGGATAGCTTTTGGGGGGAAATCTTATTAGAGATTATATAATAATGTATGGCATATATATATATATATATATATATATATATATTCCCTTGAATATTTGAATTCTTCTTCTGAATACCATTAAGATATAAGTCATGTTTTATTCATGAGGGAGCCAAATTAATGGCTGGTTTCCAACATAAGAAATACAATATGGGGAAATGTGTGGCAGTCTGGAAAGAAAGTGTTGTATGTAAAAGTAGGGGAAGAACTTACATCATTTGGGGACACAGATAAATCATCTAAAAAGCTTCTGATATATCTCATTGATCCTAAATTTCCAAGTTCAACTAACATAATTCAGTGCTTTTTTTGGAGGTTCTATCATATTTGTCCATGTGACCAAATGGGGAGCATTTGTCCACACTCTGGATTGATGAAACAATAGTTATGAAAATGTAAATAAGGAGGTATTGATAGTTGGTTGGCCTAGGATGCACAGGAGTTGGAATCTGATAAACTTCTTTGTAAGGTTACAGAGGATGGCAATCAAATCTTTATCAGCACCATGTGACAGGATGAAAAATCCAGCAGTCAGTTAAATTTGAGGTATTTATAACAGTTTGAGAGAGCTTCAACAGTGGATTTTCTTTGGCAAGAAGACTCTAGGGATAGTTCTAAAAGACAAAGATCATTAATACCCCTCCCTCCTCCATACGTCAGAGGGTCTAACTTAACACTGTTTTGCTGTCTGTAAACTTGAAAATAAAATTGCACATACAGTCCAGTAGTTATAATTTCATCTTTTTTTCTCTTCCTCACCCTTACCCAGACCTTTTATCTGGAGGAGTCAGATGTAAAAGAGACAGGGAAATTTTTATAAGTAAACTTATAAAGACATTATGGCACCAACATTGGCACATATAAATCATTTTACAAGGACTGAAAGTAGTATTAGTATATTTTTTAAAAAGTGATTATTAGACCTATAAGCTAAAATTATGTCAGTCTAGCAAAAAGACCTGGGTATATGAACCAGAATTAATTGAATCCTTTGGGACTTCTTTTGGCTAGGCTAGAACAAGTAACAATAGGCTAGGCTGGAATCACTAATAGAGGAAAGAATAAAGTATCATGACTGGAAATAGCCAAGGTGAAATCCTGAATTTTTAAAATGGGTCTAAATAACCTGCTATACTTTTTATCCTCATCATTACACAGAAACAGAAAAGATAGAATGATCTTTTTCTGGAACAGCCACATTCAATGACCACATTGTCCTATATGATTAAATATGTGATTCAGGAGAAGGTAAAAAAGGTGTTCAGAAGCCTCAAATTGTTAGTTTGCCAGCAGCAGATGACAATAGGAGAGGTGCAGTCTCAATGAGCAGCTTGATTAATTTGGCCTCATCACTGAATGAACCTTAACCATGGGAAATTCAAGAGTGATTCCAATATTTTTATGGGCATCCACAGATCGTTTCTACAGTTCATGTGCGCAAAGACTTTAATTGCTAGACTCTAGTCTACCATGTGGAAGACCAAACTACTAAGTCATTGGCAAGAGCCAAAGAATCAGAAAATGGGGGCAGCCGGGTGGCCCAGCGGTTTAGCGCCGCCTTCAGCCCGGGCGTGATCCTGGAGACCCAGGATCAAGTCCCATGTTGGGCTCCCTGCATGGAGCCTGCTTCTCCCTCTGTCTGTGTCTCTGCCTCTCTCTCCTCTCTGTGCTTCTCATGAATAAATAAATAAAATATTGAAAAAGAAAATGGAACAAGGCTCACCAACTGAAGAATTGGCCAGAGCTCTGATGACCACCCTGAGTTCTTCCCACTTAGTAGAAACTGGTTTTTGCTGTGTATAGCTGGTACTGAATTCGAAAAACCACTGCAGCTCATCGGAAACCACTGTGTTTCATCACTGAGGGTAAGCTGTGAACCAAGAACTTCACTGAGCCAGTGACTTGGCTTCACATGGCAGGATAGGTAAAATATTTTTCCCCAAAGAGAAAGCTTCTATTTTTCATGTAATCTCATAATGCTGCTGGGGCCAGGCTAGCTGCGTTCTCAAATACTGTCACCATTTCTGATGGCCTTCTTGAAATTTCAGAAATAATTTTAAGCTCATGGTCATTCATCAGTAAGTTTTTAAAAAATATATATGTTTACAATGAATTTCTAGTGCCTGTAGGTTTTTTAAGGCAAAACTCAAAATTCAATCACCTCAAAGAAAAGCTTACTGGAGGATATAAGAGAGCAATTAACAACGTTTCTATAGATTATAACATAAAAGCAATATAAAGAAACTTTATGCAGTACTACTTAATTTTCCTAATATAAAAAATTCCTCTTACAAAATCAATATGAAGCAGAAGGCAGCAAAAAAAAAATGGGAAGAAAAAATGTAAAAATGTTCAATTCACATTTTAAAACATGTAAAACTCACTAGAAATAGAATGAGACCAAATACAAGAGACCTCATAATCATAATGTCATAAAAGGTTGATGGATATTCATTGTTTTCCAGAATGTTGGCAAATGTGTACTCAGAAACATTAGTAGTATAAGCATAAATTGACTTGACATTTTGGGAGGTCACTTTTGCAACATGAACCAAAATTTTAAGAACAGCACTATGTATCCTTATAATTTATCTTTTAAAGATGTATTTCATGTTGAAAGAGTCAAGTGAAAAATTATTTTGGCATAAGAATGTTTATCAGAAACTTGAAAGAGTATAAATTTGGAAATAAATATCCATCAACAGGGAGTTTTCTTATATGCATTATAGCAGAGCTACACAATGGAACACCTTTTGTAAACAAAGAAATACTGTGTAGATATTGAAATTGTTAGTATAGAACTCTAATACTTGAGACGAGAAAAAGATCACAATGTGTAACAAATATAAATGTGATAAGAATGCAATATGGATAGCAAACTATGAGGAGATAAAGGACATGCCCGTATGCTGCAATTGTATATGAGGTTCAAAGTCCATCAAATAATAAACATTTCATGTTTTTCCATTCTCCCTTTTAAATATATAGTCTTCAGTAAAATTTTAGAAATAGCTACCTGTGAACTGTATATTATTCAAGTGTTTATAAATAGACTACAAATATTTACACTCAAATTTTGTAACTATGCATGTATCATCTGTCTACATGTCTATGTATTCATCTATGTGTGCATCATGCAAAACAAAAACAACAAAAATATTTCATGAAAACTTTAAAGGTTATGCCATATGCCCAAGCAATATGGGTCATGTTGCTTTTTTTTCCCTCTTAATTGTTAATGCTGAAAAACCACTGCAGCTCATCGGGAACCACTGTGTTTTTATAATCAGAAGGGAAAAATAATTTTTAAAAAGTAATTTATTAAAAAAAAATAAAAAAAATAAAAAGTAATTTATTCTTATTATTAGAATTAACTCCATTTTAAGATTTTTATAGTTTATTAATCCTCTAAACATTGCATTATCAGATAAAATAGGTTAAAATGTAATCATTACATGTGACAGATGGGCTCATTTGAATTGATGAATCAAAATACATAGACACAGAACTGTGGGCACAGCACTATTACAGATATTTTGATTATCCCAAAGGAATATAACTTGTTCTTTCTGTTAAGAAGAACAGAAAGAAAGTTAAGAAGGATTTCAAGACAATTATGCCTACTCATTAAAATTTATACTGAGGGGCAGCCTGGGTGGCTCAGTGGCTTAGTGCTGCCTTCAGCCTAAGGTGTGATCCTGGAAACCTGGGATCGAGTCCCACATCAGGCTCCCTGCATGGGGCCTGCTTCTCCCTCTGCCTCTCTCTCTCTCTCTCTCTCTCTCTCTCTCTGTGTGTGTGTGTGTGTCTCTCATGAATAAATAAATAAAATCTTTAAAAAAATAAATAAAATTTATACTGAATGGAGAGTTAATTATGAAATGTGTGGTATAAAAGACAGCACAATGTAGAACGGCCCCAAGTGGCCCTGGTCTCTGCGATAGTGGCTCATCCCCTGTGGAAATATGCATAAAAATATATGCACATAAAATATGCAGGCACTGTGCACCCACCCACACATGATTTGCCGAATTCTCAACCACCAAGGTCTTGGAATTGGAAGCATGTCCTCTCTGGAAGAAGACCCATACCACCTTTTAAAAGTAGGCATCCCACCCACTACTTTCACTAGTACCAGACATAGCTTTCTTAACACACAGAAACAGACACAGAGTTGAATAAAATGTGGAGACAAAGGAATGTCTCAAATGACAAAACAGGACAAAATCACACCAAGAGACCTAAGCAAAAGAAATATAGATAACATGCCTGATAGAGAATTTAAAGTAATGGCCATAAAGATACTCAATGGATGGAAGAAAAGACTAGTGGGCATCATAATACTTTTAATAAAGAGATAAAAAAGAACCGATCAGAGATGAAGAACACAGTAAATGAAATTAAAAATATACCAGATGGAATAAATAGCAGGTTAGAGGAAGCAGATTAATGAACTGGTGTTCTGGAAGACAGAGTAATGTAAAGTAATTAAGCCTAGCAGATAAGAGAAAAATAATTACATAAAATGGAAATAGACTTATGGAACTCTGACTCCATCAAATGTAATAACATCTGCATTATATGATTTCCAAAAGAGAGAGAAAAAGGGATAGAAAAATTATTGAAGGAATAATAGCCAAAAACTTCCTGAATCTGGAGAAGGAAACAATCCAAATCCAAGAGGTACAGAGACTTCCTCAACAAAATCAGTACTACAAAAACAAGCAGAAAACAAGTAACAAATGGCAATAAATACCTACCTATAAAAAAATTACTTTGAAGGATGCCTGAGTGGATCAGCAATTGAGCATCTGCCTTTGACTCAGGGTGTGATCCCAGGGTCCTGGGTTCGAGTCCCACATTGGGCTCCCTGCTAGAAACCTGCTTATCCCTCTGCCTATGTCTCTACCTCTCTCTCTCTCTCTCTCTCTCTCTCTCTCTGTCTCTTGAGAATAGTCTTTATTTTTTTTTTAATTTTTTTATTTATTTGTGATAGTCACAGAGAGAGAGAGAGAATGAGGCAGAGACACAGGCAGAGGGAGAAGCAGGCTCCATGCACCGGGAGCCCGACGTGGGATTCGATCCCGGGTCTCCAGGATCGCGCCCTGGGCCAAAGGCAGGCGCCAAACCGCTGCGCCACCCAGGGATCCCGAGAATAGTCTTTAAAAAATAAAAATAAATAAAAATAATTTTGAATGTAAATGGACTAAATGCTCCAATCAAAAGATACAAGGTGATATAATGGATTAAAAAAAAAAAGGAGACCCATCTATATGTTGCTTACAAGACTCATTTGAGACCTAGAGACACATGCAGATTGAAAGTGAGATCATGGAGAAATATTTATCATGCTAATGGATGTCAAAAGAAAGCTGGGGTAGCAACACTTATATTGGATATAACACACTTTAAAACAATGACTGTTGGAGGCACCTAGGTGGCTCAGTCAGTTAAGCATCTGCCATTGGCTCAGGTCATGATCCTGGGGTCCTGGGATTGAGTAGGGCTCCCTGCTCAGCAGGGAGTCTACTTCTCCTTCTCCTTCTCTCCCTACTCCTGCTCATTCTCTCTCTCTCTCTCTCTGTCTCTCCAATAAATAAATAAAATCTAAAAAAAATACAAAGACTGTAATAAGAGACAAATGATACTATATAATAATAAAGGGGGCAATCCAACAAGAAGACATAATAATTGTAAATATTTATACACCTAACTTGGGAGTACCCAAATACACAAAACAACTAATAACAAACATAAGGGAACTAAATAATAATACAATATTGCACAGGGCTTTAATGCACCAAATTCATCAACAAAAAATCATCAAAGCAGAAATTCAACAAGGAAACAGTTGCTTTGAATGGCACACTTGACCAGATGGATTTAATAGACAAAGTCAAAACATTCCATCCTAAAACAGCAGAATACCATTCTTTTCAAGGGCACACGGAACATCCTCCACAATAGATCACATATTAGGCCACAAAACAAGTCCCAAAAACTCTTTAAAATGATCAAAGTCATATAAAGCATTCTTTCTGACCACAGTACTATGAAAACTAGAAATCAACAATAAGAAAAAAATCTGAAAATAGCACAAATACATGGAGGTTAAATCACATGCTACTGAACCATAAAATGCTCAACCATGATTTCAAAGAAGAAACCAGAAAATGCCAAGCAGAAAGATGAAAATGAAAACTCAGTGTTCCAAAATCTTGGGGGGTGACGCAAAAGCAGTTCTACGGTGGAAGTTTTTAGCGATATAGTCCTATCTCAAGAAGCAATAAAAATCTCAAGTAAATAACCTAACCTCACACCTAAATAACTTAGTGAAAGAATAAATGAAACCCCAAATAGCAGAAGGAAAGAAATTAAAAAAAGATTAGAGCAGAAATAAATGATACAGAAACTACAAAAATAATAGAACAGATCAGTGAAACCAGGAACTGGTTCTTTTTAAAGATAAACAAAACTGATTAAGCTCTAGCCAGACTCATTAAAAAGAGAAAAAGAGAGAGAACTCAAACAAAATCACCAATGAAAGACAAGTAACAACAAACACCAGAAATACAAACAACTGTAAGAGAATATTGTACGAAATTATACAAATTGGGGGGATCCCTGGGTGGCGCAGCGGTTTGGCGCCTGCCTTTGGCCCAGGGCGCAATCCTGGAGACCCGGAATCGAATCCCACGTCGGGCTCCCGGTGCATGGAGCCTGCTTCTCCCTCTGCTTGTGTCTCTGCCTCTCTCTCTCTCTCTCTCTCTCTCTCTCTCTCTCTGTGACTATCATAAATAAAAAAAAAAAGAAATTATACAAATTGAACAACCTAGAGGAAATGTATAAATTCCTAGAAAAATATAATCTACAAAAACTGAAGTAGAAAGAAATAGAAAATTTGAAAAGACTAATTACCAGCAATGAAGTTGAATCAGTAAACAAAAAGTTTCCAACAAATAAAAGTCCAGGACCAGATGGTTTCACAGGGAAATTCTATCAAACATATAAAGAGTTACTATCTATTCTTCTCAAACTTTTCCAAAAAATAGAAAAAGAAGGAAACAACTTTCCAAACTTGTTCTATGAGACCAACATTATCCTGATACAACAAGATAAAGACAACACAAAACAAAGAGAACTATAGGCCAATATCTCTATGAACATAGATGCAAAAATACTCAACAAAATATTGGTAAACAAAATTCAACAATACATTACAAAAATCATTCACCATGATGAAGTGGAATTTATTCCTAGGCTACAAAGGTAGTTCAGGATTTGCAAATTAATCAACATGATATATCACATCATTAAGAGAAAAGATAAGAACCATTTGATTCACTCAGTTGATGCAAAAAAAGCATTTGACAAAGTACTTTCCATGAAAAAATCCTCAACAAAATAGTTATTGTTGCAGTTGTATATAATAGTTATATATATAATAAAGGCCTTATATGTAAAACCAACAGCAAATATCATACTCAGTGGGGAAATACTGAGAGCTTTTCCCTTAAGGTTAGAAACCAGATAAGGACCCGTACTCTCACCACTTTTAATCAACATAGTACTTGAAGTCCAGGCCACAGCAATCAGACAACAAAAAGAAATAAAAAGTACTGATTGGGAGATGTGATACTTTCACACTTTGTAGTTGACATGATACTACAAAGAGAAAACTCTAAGAACTCCACAAAAAAAATAAATAAATAAAAATAAAAATAAAAAAATAAAAAACAAACAAAAAAAACTACCAGACAGTTCAAAAAGCTAACAGATAAATGAATTTAGTAAAGTCATGGGATACAAAATTCACATACAAAGAGAAATCACATTTCTATATACTAATAATGAAGTAACAGAAAGAGAAATTAAGAAAACAGTCACATTTACAATTGCTCCAAAAGTAATGAAATACCTAAAAATAAACTTAACCAATGAGATGGAAGACTTTTACTCTGAAAACTATAAAAGATTGATGAAAGAAATTGAAGATGACACAAAGAAATGGAAAGATATTCCATGGTTATGGACTAAGAGAACAAATATTCTTAAAATGTCTATATTATCCAAAGCAATCTACAAATTTAATTTAATTCCATCAAAATATCAACAGCATTTTCCACAGAACTAGAACAAGCAATCTTAAAATTTGTATGGAACCACAAAAGACCCCAGACAGCCATAGAAATCTTGAAAAAGAAAAGTAAATCTAGAGGCATCACAATTCTAGACTTCAAGTTATATTACAAAGCTTTCATGATCAAAAACATATGGTAGTGGCATAAAAATAGACACATAAATTAATAGAACAAAAGAGATAGTCATAAATTAACACAAAATATGCAATCAATTAATTTTCCACAAAGAAAGCAAGAATATGCAATGGGTAAAAGTCTCTTCAACAAATAGTGTTAGGAAAACTGGAGAGCAACTTGCAAAAGAATGAAACTGGATTACTTTCTTTACCATACACAAAAATAAACTCAAAATGAATTAAGAACCTACGTGTGAGACCTGAAACTATCAGAATCCTAGAAAGAGCTTAAATATCAAGCTCTCTGACATTAGCTGTAGCAACATCTTTCTAGATATGTCTCCTGAAGGAAGAGAAACAAAAGTAAAAATAAAAAATAAGGACTATATCAAAATAAAAACTTCTGCACACCAAACGAAACAATCAACAAAACTAAAGACAACCTACTGAATGGGAGGAGATATCTGCAAGTATCATTTCTACCCAGTAGACTAGGGCTCCTGTTTCTCCACATCTTCACCAACACTTGTTGTTTCTTGAGTTTTTTATTTTAGTCATTCTACTAGATGTGAGGTAGATATCTCATTGTAGTTTTGATTTGCATTTCTCTGATGATAAGTGATGTTAAGTATCTTTTCATGTGTATGTCTTATTTGGAGAAATGTCTCTTTATGTCTTCTGCACATTTGAAATTGGATTATTTGGGGTTTTTTGGTGTTGAGTGGTATAAGTTCTTGGATACTAACCCTTTATTGGATATGTCATTCACAAATATCTGAAACATAGTATGTTAACTATACTGCAATTTTTTTAAAAAATTGCACAATGCAGGTAAGTGCACATTACTTCTTGAGCTTGTGATTTCTGAAGTCATTTTGAGTTACAGCTAAATCTTGTTTTCTGATTATCCTTTGATCTACTGATTTCACACTTTGCTTCCAAACTTGTAGTTTGCACTGACAAGCTGATTTTCCACACACCCCCTAACCCTGTCCCTTGCCAAGCTGCTCTGATTTCCAGATTTGATTCAGCATCCATTGTTCAGGTATATTCTTTATTAAATGTAGTTCATTGGTATAAACTGCCTGATTCTTTTGCTCTGAAAATGTCTTACTGTGTTTTCCTATCTCCCAGGACTAATTATTTCCATGCCTTCTAGAATTGACCTAACCCTTAAATTAAAATGTGGTTTGGTCTGCAAAAGTAGAATTCAAGTGGAGGAATAATGAATGAGCTGAGCTTTGATAAGTAGGAAGGATTTGGAGAGGGTGATTGATCCATTAAATTGATTTTTCCCTCTATCATATATTATCTGTATCATTGAAAGTGCAAATATGAAATAATTACTTTTGTATTTCAGAGGACTCTGATACTCTTTCTTCCACTGTTAAGTTAGTTATGTGATTCAAATTCACACCTCTTGATAACGTTTCAAGGCTCAGTTTAGTGTTTTTAACAATGTCAATTTATAATCATTGTGGTTGAAACCATTCAGCATACTAAAGTTTGAGATTAGCACCAGACTCAATCTTCCTTTCAACTTCAAGTGGCACAACATCTGGCTTTAATGCTTTGATGTTGAAAAACACTGCTTTACAGGAAGTATATTTACATGGATGACATTAAATGACAAGTAAATAACTCCTGAAGATTTTAATAGCATACAGTTATTGTCTTTAGCCAAATAATTATTCTTTTTAGTCACTTTATTCATGGTTCCCTAATGCTAAAATGAGCGATATTATTTAAGCAAAAATAGATATTCAAATTATTAAACTGAGTTGGGAAATATTAGATTGATTCTTTCAAGGGTTACAAAGAAAAAGCAAACAGGAGTAAAATTACTAATAAAAATGGCAGAATTGTTTGTTAAGCATCTACACGCAAAGATTAGAGAAGCTACAACAGAGATATTTGAACCCTGGAATCACTTTATGATTATTTACGGGGACAAACAAAGAACCAGTGCCATTAGTACAGAACATTCGTTGGATCCTCATTTAAAGCTATTGGAAGTGAAGCTGTGGTGAAGCTTCTGTTCTCTAACTTCATGATTATGGATGAACTAGAATTGCTGCACTAGGGTAGCCCTGGTGACGCAGCGGTTTAGCGCCACCTGCAGCCCAGGGTGTGATCCTGGAGACCCCGGATGGAGTCCCACGTCAGGCTCCCTGCATGGAGCCTGCTTCTGCCTGTCTCTGCCTCTCTCTCTCTGTCTCTCATGAATAAATAAATAAAATATATAAAAAAAGAATTGCTGTACTAAATTAACATAAGGTTAAACAGATTCTTCTCAATGGTGCTGAATTAAGAGGCAAAATTAGGAAAAGACATCTCATCTCTGAGTATGAAACATTTTCTTGTTGCCCAAGAATCAACAAAAACTTTATAAGAATAAATGTTATGTCAATGAAAATTATTTCTGTTGCTTATTTTATCTTAAGAAAAGAAGCTGATTTGTGTCCAGGACCCACAGGCAAAAAGAAAAAAAAAAGAAAAGAAAAGAAGCTGATTAGTGTTCTCGTATATTATCTAAATATGTTTTCCTTTAAAACTTCTTGTTTGGCTTTCTAATATGATTCCTTGTGTGCTACATAATATTGAAAATAAATGAAAACAACCCTAAATCATTTAAGAAAAACAAATGATTTAAACTTATTGATAGCTCACTCATTTTTATAATCAAAAATTTTTGTTAAGGTAGAAAAATATTTTAAAGAACTGTGGAAGAAATTAGTTAGAATATAGTTCTTATAGTTCTTAGTTAAGACCTGTATAGTAGAGATTTAAAAGTCTTTATGTGGTGGATTTGTGCTGTTTTCACCTTTTTTTTTTTTTTTTTCATTGAAACATGTTTCCTGTCCTTATAGCAACAATACTGTATTCCATGTGCTTTCTAGAAACCTAAATCCATCCAATGCTCTGGAATATAGCAAGTATATTAGGCCAGTCAACTATTCCATCATTGTCACAAATACTGGTATAGGGATGAACAGGTAACTCATGAAAGTCAACAGGTCAAATGAAATTATAACCTGAGATTAGTGTTTCTCTCACTGGGTGGCCGGAAGTTACTTAAGGTGGAAGCAATCCAATGAAAGGGGAATGCACCTGATGACATTGCCTAGACCCTGCATCGTATTGTGTCTGAAATCATGATTACTGCTTGACTTTTTATGTAAGCCAATTGACCGTATTTTTATGTAAGCCAATGGATTGAGTTTTCTGTATTTGGAACAAAGAGACTCCTAGACAGAACAGAATAATTAATACTATCATTTATATACTTCTGACTAGGTAAAAATCATTTCCAAATTGTTTTGTGCTAAAAAAAAAAAAAGATCCTCCTAAAATTAAACATTTTAAGTTAATTTAAGATGAAATGCATTATTTAGATTAGACTGGTTACACTGATCATAATACCACTTTTAAAAATTTCATGTATTTAGTTTACACTTCATGCATATGTTATACTTTTTAAAAGACTTTGCTTATACTATGCATTTTTTAAATATATCATGATTGTGACCTCCTTAGACAGCAAAAGGTATTTATTCTTCAAAGAATCTCAAAGTCCAAAACATTAGCTTCAAATTCCATAGCTGCTTATTATGCACTTAAAAACTCTCAAAGTCAGTAGTCACATATGAGTTCCATGAGCACCAAAAATATTTTAGTTCTAGGTTTTTGAAAAATTTGTATACATCAGTATAGGTAAGGAACACTGTATATAAAGTTTCGTAAGGCATGCTATTAAAATCTTAGGAAGATGAAATGTGAAGAGATATGGAGAGTAAATTCATAGAAAAGGAAAGATTAGCAAGAGAAGAACAAAATATGTTAAATTTAAAGTCAACACAATGATTTAACAATCATTAATTTAAGCAAGTCTTAGGTGACATGATAACACTTTCTTGGAGAAGTGCTTGAAGAAATATGAGCTGCAACATAACATGGTACTCAAATTCTTGGTCTACTACTTACTGACTTAATAAACGACAAAAAATTTAAGCCCCCTTATTCACATTAAAAAGGGCATAGAGTCCCCACCTCACAAAGTACCTAGCATTTGCTTGCATATCAATTATGGATCTAAAAATTAATATTACTATTATGACGACTAATATTATTGTATAGCAAATTGTCTCAACAGAAATTCCTGTGGATTATTTTGAGAATCTTATAACTCATCTAGGAAATAACAGTCTGTTAGATAAAGGTTACACATCTTTGTGGGGCACATCTTTATGTTGGAGGTTTATTTGACTCCATCATAGAATTCACAGGGAGTAGAAGCTTTAGTTTAAGTAAAATAAGGTGTTCCAGAAAAATGATGCATTATTTAACAGCCACTCAGTGGTGACTTTATAAGTTGATGAAAACTGCTTGGGTATTAATGTGTAGTTGTTGATAAGACCACAGTTTATTATCAACTGGAAGAGTTTTGATATGTGCCATCTGGAACTAATAGATAATAAAAATTACAGTGAAGAGATTACCTCAAAATCTGAAGAATATAGAATATGTATTTGATGAATAGAATAGCAGTGGTTAGAACCATGAAGAAACCATTTAGCAGATGAAATGAATCATTATGTGATATTACCTCTCTCCACTAAAATGGTATTTTAGATGTGAATTGATGACACTTCTATAACAAAAGCACAGTGATGGTAACTCAAGTGTTTGGTACATGAAAATAATTTGAAGAGCACTTAGTGTTATTTGAGCTTATGTTAGACTCCATAATACAAATCACAGGTACTTGGTGTGTTTGAGATCATCATTATGAAAGTAGGAGGTTAAAAGCTATTGATTCTAAACAATATATGTTGGGATAATTTTAAATTCTATTTAAATTTCATACTCTTGCTTTAATTTTCCATTTTTCACCTATTCTCTTCCTTACACTTACCTATTTGGGTAATAATTTACCATGGAATAAACCACCACTTCAAATCACCATTTACTATGTAATTTTATCCATCTGCAATTGCTCAAATGTTATGAATTTGTGATTTATGTATTTCTTTTATGTCTGTATCATGAACTGTGACTGCATAAGTATAACTTTCCCTTCAAGCAGGCTCTTATTGCTGCATCTCATAAGAGAATTAATGGAATATTAACATATGTAAAATCCTAGATTTAAAATTTATAAAATAACTGTGTAAATAAATATACTTTATCAGATATGAAATTAATGCTGGAATATTCTTTTAAGTAGATCTCTTAATTCTTGGAAAACATTTACTTACATAAAAATGAATAAAAATATAAACTAATAACTTAAATTCAGAAAACCTTAACACTAAATAATGTTACACAATATTCAGAGCGTGTGAAAGTGAAAATTTGGTGTGCTTCCAAAATGGTTCAAAACTTGGGATGCCTGTGTAGCTCAGCAGTTGAGTGTCTGCCTTTGGCTCAGGGCTTGATCCCAGAGTTCCAGGATAGAGTCCCACATCAGGCTCTTCCCAGGAAGCCTGCATCTCCCTCTGCCTCTGTCTCTGCCTCTTTTTTGTATGTCTCTCATGAATAAAGTATTATAAATAAATAAATAAATAAATAAATAAATAAATAAATAATCAAAACCATATTTAATATTAGTCTTCTATGTTTTAACCTATGTAATGTTTGTTGCAATGTGCTAATTCAGAAAGTATAAACCAAATTAAATGTTTACCATATTATAACCTAAAATGCAAAGAAAGCAACAATTGGATGTGAACCTTACAGGTATCATTGATCACATTTTATGAAGTATTAATTAAATACATTTGAACACAAATAGCCATATCATTTGATCTCATGATCTTTATAATTATGGAATAAAAAGAAAATGCCTTTTTTAGTTTTCTGTAAATTATTTCCTATTTAACCTCCTTAGGAGCGTACATTTAAAATCCATTAATGTTGTATGGTTTCCTACAGCCTTCTCCAGAATCAAATCTTTAAGTTGAGTCAATAGATGGGCTAATCTATGGCATCAAAACGCCTGTACTTCTTCAAGTACTATTTCAGGCTGTTTTGAGTGAGGTGAGGTGGAAAGGTTAGCAACCTATTATCTTATTATCTTTTACAATACTTTCTTTTTTCCTTCATGAGAAGTGCAATATTGAATTTTGGAAAGAAAAGAATAAGACCATATTAGTATATACTTGAAAAGTAAATAGAAACAATTAATTTTGAAAAAAAAAGTGTTGAAAATAAAATCTCATCATTCTAGATGTATACCATGATTGTATTGATTCGTTCATAGTGAATCAATAGTGAATTTATAGTGGAAATTTGATAGACAGTATAGAAAAGATGAGGACATTATGTCCATTTACTTCATAAAAAATGTCCATGTTAATGTTTTCCAAGGAAAAACTATGGCACAAAAATAATGCTTTTATACTCTAAAGAATTTGTAAGGAATCACTATGTTGTATACCTGAAATTAATGTAAGATTGTTTGCCAACTATACTCAAATAATTTTTAAAGGAAAAACGGAAACCTCCATCTATTGTCCAACTGTCTTAGAAATATTTTCTACTGGTTTTGTATATCACCTTCCAGTTTTTGTTTTTTGTTTGGCTTGGTTTGGTTTGGTTTGTTTTACTTTGTTTTAATGCATGGATTTGTAAGGCATTGCCTCTCTCTTGGACAACATAAAGAGCAGGCATATATATATATAATTATAAATTCTTTTATTTCATGGATAAAAAAGAGCGAAGAACTAAGATTTTTACTAGTCATATAAAGAAAAGGAATCTTTGACTATGTGGCTGTATATATTTCTTATTCCTTTTTCTTTTCTTGTTAGCAAGGTATCACTGTAATACCAGCAGCATTTCAGTTGTATAATGGTTTCATCAATCTAGCTAGTTTTGCTAGTTCTAGTGTTAATATTGTTTTCAATTATTCTAATACAAATAACTTTGCAGTAATATTGTGGATTTTTTTCAATTTTCATCCTAAAACTAGAATTATGGAGTGTGAAAAAATAAATATTTAAAATATTTTATCCATACTGCTTTCAGCAATCTGCAAAAATGACACTATTGTTAGCAGAGTATGAAAGTAAGAAAAAAGTGAGAAAAATGATGTTATCTTCATAAGCATGAGAAAGCCTATGGTTGTCTTTATTATAGTTCATGTATGATTAGTGAAGCAGAAAATTTACTGCATGTTATTAAAATTGGTTAGTATTTTTATTTTGTAACATTTCCATTTTTAATATTTGGCTAATTATTATATTTTAGCATTGGTATTTTTCATACATTTGTATTGTGATTTTTCTGTGATATTTCCTATGAAAATCTTCCACTTAATTGTTTATTTCTTTGAGATTTATCTACTTGTAGATTAACTTTTATAATTGTGAAATATTTTGATTTTAAAAAAATATTTATTTCTTCATGACAGACACAGAGAGATGAAGAGACATAGGCAGAGGGATAAGCAGGCTCCCCATGGGAGCTTAATGTGGGACTGGATCCCAGAATCCAGGATCATGACCTGAGCCAAAGGCAGATGCTCAACTACTGAGCCACCCAGGCACTCCTAAAACATTTTGATCTTAAATATAGGCTTTAATTTAATTTAAGAATTTTATTTTCCCAGTAATGCATGATTCAACTAATATTTTCTTCTAGATATTTATTCATTAAATTATTTTTAGATTTTTATTTACTCATATAGAATACATTTGATTTTGATGGAAGAATGTAATCATTTTTTTCTCCCAATAAGTTACTCATTTTTCTTCATATAATTTATAAAAATTATTCCTTTTCTAAAATCACTTTTATCAATATATCCCTAGGCCACGTTGGAAAGCTTGAGTTTAGGCTTATTTGACAAATGTGAAAATGTGGGTGGGAAAACTATGGCCACTGTAACATTTATCAAGTAGTCTATGATCCTATTCAATCATTTTCCCAGTTATTTTTAGAATTATTTTTAACATGTGTTTTAAATCTAAACGGTAAATAAATTATTTTATCTCTTATTGTGGCCTAAAATATAAAAGAGAAAGTAGACTATTACAATATATAGGAAGTGTTATAATAAAGAGTATAATTTTGAAGGCCATTAGTATAACATCTGGTGTAAGAAATGTGACATTGGGCACGTAGGTGGCTTAGTCAGTTAAGCATCAGGCTTCATCTCTGGTTATGATCCAGGAGTCCCAGGTAGAGCCCCATATCTCACATTTCCTGCCCAGTGGGGAGTCTGCTTTCCCTTCTCCTTCTGCCCCTCCCCTGCTCTTTTCCTTCTCTCACTCTTTTGCTCTCTCTCTACCAATGAAATAAAATCTTTATAAAAAAAGAAATGTGATATTTATTCATGCCGTTGTTACACTGGTGCTATATTTAAAATAGTTATATTTTGACAGTTAAAAGTTGATAATTTGCTTTTATTAATGTTATATTACTGTAAGCCAAATATTTATTAATTTTACCAGATAAGTTTAGGAAAGTATTTTCAATTTTCATAAAATCTGATTTCCAAAGTAACTGAATTTGTATATATTTAAATTAAGAGGAGTTGATATTATTTAAAATATTAAATTATCTAACTCACATATTTACTATTCTTTTCCATGCATTTAAATAAACTTTCAGGATTTGCACTGGTCCCAGCTTTCACCTTAAAGTTATTTATAGGTGTTTTTATTTTGTCATTGCTATTGTTGCTGTTACATATTTTTCAAGAGAGCATTACTGGCAATTTAAACAGGACAATTTTTCATTCTCCCAGACTCTCTTATACATTGTAAGAAATTAATCATCTTGGACATACCCAGTAAATGCCAAGAAAGTTTCTTTTCCCCAACCACTGCAATAGTCAAAAACACCTCATGCCCATTTCTGTTGTCTTAGGGTGAGTCCCTTACATTTAAAAAACACACTACAGCAATTTTTCTCAACTATGATTTAATTTGGGTATTGTCCCATTTAAATCTACCTTTGCAAATTGACCTTTCAATGTGGCTGTTATCTAATTCTAATAGATTTGCAATTAATTATTATGTATTCCAGTTATATTATTCGTCTTCCACATATTATGAAAACTTCAATATTTTATGAAAATTTTATTTCAACTTTTTATTTCAATTTCATATAATTCCCTTGGGCAAAACTCCCCAAACAACAAATAATAGAAAAAAATATGCATTTTTTACATATACATATATGTATTTGGCAGGTATTTAGATTTTGGAATAATTACTTTTATCATGTCCTATTCAAATGACATTGCGACCATGAGGCTGAGGTGGAAATTCTATGACTTTTTAAGGAATAAGAGAGCTAATAGCAGCTTAATAGAGTTAATTATGAAACTAAGAATTTTATATTATCATGTAAAGAACGAATATATATATCAAAAGAGTTGGTTAATAATTTATTGATTAGTTTTTTTTGTAGTAAAAAATTTGTGGTAACGTGACTTTTTATCAGCTATCAATAAAAAAACGAAGTTAAAAAGATTCAATAGATTTAGTTTATTATTTATTCTAGCCAGGTTGAAGTCAAATAAATGTTCCTTACCATTTGGCAATATAAACAATTATGTTTTTCAGAGTGATATTAATTCATCACCATAATTTCTCTCTTTATCAGTAATGTTACTTATTAGAAAGTTCTCAGAATATTATGGTGGCTAATTTGTAGTGAAACATCTTTACAGTTCAAAGCACAGAGATCTGTTTGTTTGGGTGGTTGCTTGGTTTTGTTTGTGGTTGTCTTGGTTTTTCTAAGAAAACCAATGTCTTTACCCTGAAAGGCAGAAAATAATAAGAAAGTATATACACTTAAGAAATTTCCCTATAGCTTTAATTTTTATTTGCTGGATTATTTTTAAGATTGTAAAAATTATCTTCATCAAAAAGCCTTTTATTTGAACACCTCTTTTCTTTTCCTTCTTATCTTCTACCTTGTTGATGTGGTTTATGTCATTGCCAGTTCATATGAGAGAGATCTTGTGGCTCAGAATTTAGTGACAGAAAATGTCTTAGGTGGCCTAAGTATTAGAACACTGGTTTTATACAAATATATATAAATGAACTTATATAAGAACATATTTCATGTTTCTCAAGGTGCAACCAAAATTATAGGGTATTAAATTAAGGGTTCTAGTGTTAGCCCCATGATCTTCAAAGAATAAAATATTCTCTAAAGCTTCAAGGAATTTTTCTACAAAAATATAGAGACAGCTTTGCTCCCTCTTTCCACTCCCCTATTCCCTCAGGTTAAATATGAGAATCTTTTATTGGTATATGTTTTTGGATATACACTATTATTGTTCCATTATTTTTTTTCATTTTGGTACTAATGAGTACATTTATTTTATAACATCTTAGAAGAGTATATAATAGCATGTATATATGCACATGTGTGTATACCTATATGTATATACGTGTAAAAGTACATAATATAATAGGATATAACAAAATAATCACTATATTTTACACTGGAATATCTTTTAGATCTCTTCCAGTTATATTCATTAAGATTTATTATTTTCCTAATTATGTAAGGACAATGTTTAGAATGAGATATCATATTGTTAAAAATTAATTTGGGAGACAATACCCACATTATAATTATCTTAGCAAAATGACATCTAGTTGATACGGGAGAGCTTGGTTCATGTCTCATGGAGTCGAAGAATGAATCTCGCAGACACAGAAGAGTGAGTAAAGGAATAGAAGTTCATTAAGCAAAGATACAGAGAAAGCTCTCAGGAGTGAGAGGGGTCCCGATAGGGTTGCCACTGAGGGCTTGTAGGGTGGTTGGCTTTTTATTGAGAGCCTAATCTAATTAGAGTCTGATAACTTTTTGTTGGTTACAAGTAGCTGTTATAAGAAGACACCCTCCCTGCCCACATCTTAGGACAGGGTGGTCTGCCTGGTTTCCTTATACCACAGCATTTTTGGATTTTGTGAGCCTGCTTCCATGGACCCTTACCTAGTCCTGCCTAGCCCCGTTTGTCCCTAACTCATAGTGAGTACTAAATAGAGATAGTGACAGAAATAGCACTGGGAGTCCCATAGATAAAAATGTAGTGAAAAGCAGAATTATTCTTGCTAAAGTTAATTACTATTTCCTCAAATACCAATTTAAAAATATATTCCAGGGCATCTTAATAACAATTTTGGAAGTGATATTAAAACATGTTCAACTTTCATAGAACAACTAACGAGAAGAATGGTTCAGGAAAATAACAGATTTTCTATAGTGAATCATTAAAGTCAAAATTTTAATTAATTTAGCTGTACAGGGCGGCCCCGGTGGCGCAGCAGTTTAACGCCACCTGCAGCCCAGGGCCTGATCCTGGAGACCCGGGATGGAGTCCCACATCAGGTTCCCTGCATGGAGCCTGCTTCTCTCTCTGCCTGTGTATTTGCCTCTCTCTCTCTCTCTCTCTCTCTCTCTCTCTCTCACTGAATAAATAAATAAATAAAAATCTTCAAAAAAATTAGCTGTACAATTGTTGGGCTGAGAGTGACATTAATTTCTCTACAAATGTCTTCTACCCCTTCCATATTTTAATCCTCTTGTTCTTTCTATGTGTGATTTCTTTATTTTCTTTCTCGTTTACAAGTTGGCCTTTACTGTGGGGAAAATTTAGTTTAAATTATAATCAAGCAATTCTCATCAGTGTTCAAGATTATACAAAGTATACTGCTAATGAAGTTGTTGAAAAGTCACTTTTTAAAACTACTTGTAAAATAGTGTAGAGAACCTTTTGTTCATGTATATTTGGTTAAGAAATTCGCTCAAGTAGAATTTTAATATTTTGTTTAATTTCCTTAGGAATCATAGAACACTTAGGATAATGTAGTCTTAAACTCCATTCTCAAGGATCTTAATCCCAGAAAACTGAAACTGATTGCCATAGGCAAGAAATAAGTAAATGGAAAATACAAAACCAGCATCAGCTTTCATAGTTCCACAATTTGGGATATTTTCAGTATATCACATAACATGTGTTCATGCTGAGAACCTACTAGTTGTCATTTAATATAAAGAATGGAGACAAAATCATTGGAACAAAATGCAGAGTTAGAATTATCTCACTAATTTTAACTAGGCTGTATTTAAAATTGTTCTAAAAGTGGCCTGGAAACTACCTTATAAATGGTAAATTTAATAATTATTTTCTAATTTGCACTCATTGTACATACAAGACCTATATAAATAATCCATCTGTAAACATCTTGGAAAATATTTTACTATATAAAAATACACACAAGCTTTAATTAAAAAATTTAAAATACTTTCAAAATATTAATTAATATACCCCTAGAAGTTTTTGTTCTGGCTGTGAGCAGTAAAATGGGAGGAGTTTATTTAAAGGGCATAGAAAGACTTTTTCTAAAGTACCAACATTAAAGAAAAGCTACACATTCATATAATCAATTTTATATAAATTTGAACATTTCTTTTTTCATTTGGGCTTATGATATAATTAATGTCTGTTTCAGGAAATAATAATTTCTATGAAAGTCAAGGTCAAGGTATCAAAGATGCTAAGATTTCTGCCGAAATAAATGCAATCTTTTTTTTTTTTCTTGAAAGTGGACTATTATGTTAAAAAGGAATTTTAAAAATGGCCTTTTTCTATGGCCTGGACAAACTTTTCTTGTTTCTAAAAATAATAGTATTGGTATTTCTGTGTGGACTAAGAAAAATGAAAGGTTAGAGAAATATATAAAATGAATTATAAAATCTTATGCCTCTCCATTTAATCCCTTCAGATGTATATCTACTTAAGTATTCTTTCCTTTCCTAAATGACACCTCATATTTCTGCATTTGAGTGTATCTATACCTCTTTATATATATATGAAAATGCTAGTTTTACATATAAATATAGAATCATAAACAGTATGAAGGTCCTTGTTTTTCTAATTTAACAAAAAATATTGGATAAATTTTTATGTCAGAATGTATAATTTTCCCTTTTAAAAAATTCCGTGATCAGCTATATCACTCTATCTACAACATCTGTTAATAAATTGATAAACAATGATGAATTTATAGAGATGTCCAAATAAATTGTTTTCAGCATGATATCATTACACACAACTCAGTGAAGTAATCTCAGTTATCGGCCTTTTTTTTTAAACTTTCAGCTAAAGTTCAACCTGAGGCAAGATGTTCTATATTTCAATGTTGCCTATGTTCACTGCAATTTCAAGAAAATTTCAAAGAAAATATACATCAATAGCAATACATTAAGGTAGTTGAAATAAGATCTCTTGAGAAGTGGTTGGCTATGACGGGGGGGAAGGGTATTGGAATCTATTAGCAAAATCTGTAAAGGTATAATCAAATGTCTTATGCCTATTTCAGTGACATTCAAATGATATACCCTATGTAGAATTGCACAGGAGAGTGTTTTTCTTAATTTCATCTCAGCAGTAAAAAATCTATGCCACAAAAGTACAAATCTTTCTTTGAAAGTGTGCAGTTCAAATTAATAACTTAGGGTGAAATGAATCTCCATCCTAAACTATCACAGAGGAAAGGATCAAATTCTGATATTTTTTAGAGTTAATTTTAAGCTAAATTATTTCCTTTGTTTTGCTATTTAGAAATAAAAGTTGACATTATAGAGAGAAACAGAGATCACATTCCTCTTTGAACTTCTATAAAGTGATTTTTACCACTCATTTTATATTTAACATCATGTCTCAGACTGTTTAATTAGGATTAATCATTTAACTATATGGGATTCATATTATATTATTAGAATAAAAATAACCACTGATTTTTTTTATTTAGAATGCCAGAAACAAAGGCATCTTGAAGGGCAGAATAGAGTAAATGGCAACATAGTGGGAAAAGTTGAAAATATTTTGATAGGAAAGTACATATATTTTTCTTTTACTTTTATCCTTCTCTTTTACTTCAGGAAATAAAGTATATAAAGCACACAATGAAAAATACATCAACGATAGAGGAAATAGAAACAAAGCTCTTAATCACAGTATTATAATAATAGTATAATTTTATACCTACGTCATGAGAAATTGGAAGCTGGAAATCTGGCAAAGGCTTCCAGTTAATGGACCAATTTTCTATAGCTGAAGTGGTCTTAAAAATGCATTTATTAAATATTTACAAATATATGGTTTTCCTGGAAAGAGTCTTTGTTTCTGGTAATTAATCTTTAAATATATACATATGATAAAATATCATTTTTCCCAGTACTTTTCATTCTCCTTCCTTCTACAGAAGACTTCTGACTTCACTCATTTATTGTCTCCTCCCTCCTAGTCACTCAAAAAATTCTACCATTTCTTTGTCAGTTACTTGCACATTTTTGATTTCCTTCTACGGAAGACTTCTGACTTCACTCATTTATTGTCTCCTCCCTCCTAGTCACTCAAAAAATTCTACCATTCTTTGTCAGTTACTTGCACATTTTTGATATCCAGGCAGTAGGAAGAGTTTATATGGCAGCTAAAAGTTGCATTAAAGCTATAATTTAGAATGAATTCTGAGAAATTTTAAAAAGACTCACAGGAATAGTTGTAAATATGAAAAAGTTGTTGGTAGACAAATTGTTGTGAGAGATTATGAATATTACCCTCTTATTATCTAAACAAAAGAACAGAGTACTTTTTTTTTTTCCCCTAAACTGCCTTCTGGTAGTAGTTGGGATATGTTTATAACCAAGTGCTATTTGACACTAAATAAAGACATTCAGGCTTCCTATGTTCAATAGGAAATATATCTGTGCATATATTTGTGTATAAGTATTCTTGCCATATCAGTGTTCATTTTTATCTATCTATATATTCACATACGTAAGTATCTATATTTCATATCAGGTTTTGAACTTTGTTAAAGTTTATAGAAGGTCTACTTTATTGGATTATAACTATAAAATAATTATTTCCAGGTTTGCAAAATAACAACAAAAAGTGTAATGCATGTTTACAAAGTATTCACTATAAATCAGGTTTTTAATTACTTTTAATTTTTAAAGTAATAACTAAGATGAATCACATTGATTGTTTTACGGGTGTTGAACCAGCCTTGTGTCCCAGGGATAAATCCCACTTGGTCATGGTGAATAATTTTCTTAATGTACTGTTGGATCCTATTGGCCAGTATCTTGTTGAGAAACAATCAATGTGATTCATCATATCAGCAAGAGAAAAACCAAAACCATATGATCCTCTCATTAGATGCAAAGAAAGCATTTGACAAAATACAGCATCCATTTCTGATCAAAACTCTTCAGAGTGTAGGCATAGAGGGAACTTTCCTCAACATCTTAAAAGCCATCTATGAAAAGCCCACAGCAAATATCATTCTCAATGGGGAAGCACTGGGAGCCTTTCCCCTAAGATCAGGAACAAGACAGGGATGTCCACTCTCACTACTACTATTCAACATAGTATTGGAAGTCCTAGCCTCAGCAATCAGACAACAAAAAGACATTAAAGGCATTCAAATTGGCAAAGAAGAAGTCAAACTCTCCCTCTTCGCTGATGACATGATACTCTACGTAGAAAACCCAAAAGCCTCCACCCCAAGATTGCTAGAACTCATACAGCAATTCGGTAGCGTGGCAGGATACAAAATCAATGCCCAGAAATCAGTGGCATTTCTATACACTAACAATGAGACTGAAGAAAGAGAAATTAAGGAGTCAATCCCATTTACAATTGCACCCAAAAGCATAAGATACCTAGGAATAAACCTAACCAAAGAGGTAAAGGATATATACCCTCAAAACTATAGAACACTTCTGAAAGAAATTGAGGAAGACACAAAGAGATGGAAAAATATTCCATGCTCATGGATTGGCAGAATTAATATTGTGAAAATGTCAATGTTACCCAGGGCAATGTACACGTTTAATGCAATCCCTATCAAAATACCATGGACTTTCTTCAGAGAGTTAGAACAAATTATTTTAAGATTTGTGTGGAATCAGAAAAGACCCCGAATAGCCAGGGGAATTTTAAAAAAGAAAACCATAGCTGGGGGCATCACAATGCCAGATTTCAGGTTGTACTACAAAGCTGTGGTCATCAAGACAGTGTGGTACTGGCACAAAAACAGACACATAGATCAATGGAACAGAAGAGAGAACCCAGAAGTGGACCCTCAACTTTATGGTCAACTAATATTCGATAAAGGAGGAAAGACTATCCATTGGAAGAAAGACAGTCTCTTCAATGAATAGTGCTGGGAAAATTGGACATCCACATGCAGAAGAATGAAACTAGACCACTCTCTTTCACCATACACAAAGATAAACTCAAAATGGATGAAAGATCTAAATGTGAGACAAGATTCCATCAAAATCCTAGAGAAGAATACAGGTAACACCCTTTTTGAACTCAGCCACAGTAACTTCTTGCAAGATACATCCACGAAGGCAAAAGAAACAAAAGCAAAAATGAACTATTGGGACTTCATCAAGATAAGAAGCTTTTGCACAGCAAAGGATACAGTCAACAAAACTCAAAGACAACCTACGGAATGGGAGAAGATATTTGCAAATGACATATCAGATAAAGGGCTAGTTTCCAAGATCTATAAAGAACTTATTAAACTCAACACCAAAGAAACAAACAATCCAATCATGAAATGGGCAAAAGACATGAAGAGAAATCTCACAGAGGAAGACATAGACATGGCCAACATGCACATGAGAAAATGCTCTGCATCACTTGCCATCAGGGAAATACAAATCAAAACCACAATGAGATACCACCTAACACCAGTGAGAATGGGGAAAATTAACAAGGTAGGAAACAACAAATGTTGGAGAGGATGCGGAGAAAAGGGAACCCTCTTACACTGTTGGTGGGAATGTGAACTGGTGCAGCCACTCTGGAAAACTGTGTGGAGGTTCCTCAAAGAGTTAAAAATAGACCTGCCCTACGACCCAGCAATTGCACTGTTGGGGATTTACCCCAAAGATACAAATGCAATGAAACGCCGGGACACCTGCACCCCGATGTTTATAGCAGCAATGGCCACAATAGCCAAGCTGTGGAAGGAGCCTCGGTGTCCATTGAAAGATGAATGGATAAAGAAGATGTGGTTTATGTATACAATGGAATATTACTCAGCTATTAGAAATGACAAATACCCGCCATTTGCTTCAACGTGGATGGAACTGGAGGGTATTATGCTGAGTGAAGTAAGTCAGTCGGAGAAGGACAAACATTATATGTTCTCATTCATTTGGGGAATATAAATAATAGTGAAAGGGAATATAAGGGAAGGGAGAAGAAATGTGTGGGAAATATCAGAAAGGGAGACAGAATGTAAAGACTGCTAACTCTGGGAAACGAACTAGGGATGGTAGAAGGGGAGGAGGGCGGGGGGTGGGAGTGAATGGGTGATGGGCACTGGGGGTTATTCTGTATGTTAGTAAATTGAACACCAATAAAAAATAAATTAAAAAAGAAGAAAATAAGTTATAGCTTAAAAAAGGTAATAACTAAGAATATTACTCCCATTTTATTTGCTCAGTATGAAACAACTAGTAAGTAGATTAAAAAGGATTTGAAATAATATATTTTCTATTCTGAGGCCATTTCTACATGATTTCCTTGAGCAATACAGAATATTGCTAAAAACAATATTTTGTTTTCCTTCAAGGATTATGGTCTCCCGGTGGAAAATATATATATAATTTAACTTCCCAAATAAAATATAATTTCCTTGAGAGAAGATCATAAACTAAATGGATTTTCATTATAGACAAAACATCTAAGCAAGCAAAAATAGAATGGGTAATTGATTAGGTCACTGTCCTAAAAACATACTGTGTAGGTATGCTTTTATTATTCACAGCTTCTTGATTCATAGTCAACATAATTTTGAATTTCATTTATAAAGGGAAATATGAGAAAACTTTAATGTTATATGTATACTGTTATCAATTCCTACCACTTTTTTTCTCCACAAAGAAACTAAGATTTGCAAAATTTAAGTAATAAGTAATCACCATTTATTTGCTGCTATGAAAACTAACTAAAAGGGTAATATTTTTGACCTTTTAAAATATCAAATCATACCAATGCATTTTTTCTAACCTTTCAAAAATCAAATTTGTCACACTATAGTTGAGAGATAACAGAACTATAATTTCAGTTGCATTTATTGTACACGCTGCATTTCATTTCAAGAGAAAATTAGCCTACGTGGGAGTAAACACTGCCTACTGCCACCCTAACTTTAACCTCTTTTGATATTTTCATCAATCTGTTAATTATTATTCATCAAAAGTTCTACATGATTAGAGACGAGAAAAATAGGGCCAGAGAACCCACAACAGTAGCAAAAGAGACAATAGCCATAAGATCACCAGCTGTTGCCACCCCTGCTATAATTGATATTTATAATTTTGAAAATAACAGAGCAGCTTATAAAAAAGTGCAGAGATGTAACTGTGGTGGATTTTGTGTGTGCAGGGGGAAGTAAGGATTTTTGGTTTTAAAAGAGGGCTGACTCTCCTTAGATTTGAAAAATTGGTTGGTTTTTAGATGTGAAAAATGGGTAAACCATGGATGCAGTACAAAAAGAGAGAACAAATTATTAAGGTGTACCACCTTAAATTAAAAGCCTTCATTAGGTTTGTCTCTTTTACTACAGAACCTAGCCCGAATGGCATCAACCAAGAAATGTTAATTTATTCAAGAAAGTATAACAAAAAGCTCTTATTTTATCTACATAGCATACATTTTTTGCTGTTTTCTTATTTTTTTATTTTTTTAAAGATTTTATTTATTTATTCATGAGAGATACAGAGAAAGAGAGGCAGAGACACAGGCAGAGGCAGAAGCAGGCTCCACGCAGGGAGCCTGATGTAGAACTCAATCCTGGGTCTCCAGGACATCCTGGGCCTAAGGGAGGTGCTCAACTGCTGAACTACCCAGGCGTCTCTGTTGTTTTTTTGTTCATTTGTTTTTAATTTTATTAAATTTATTAAATTCAATTAAATGTATTCCTAAGAGACACAGAGAGAGAGGCAGAGACATAGGCAGAGGGAGAACCAGGCTCCCTTCTGGGAGCCTGATGCGGGACTTGATTCCAGGACTCCAGGATCATGACCTAGACCAAGAGGAGACACTCAACCACTGAGCCACCTGGGAGTCCTTGATGTTATTTTTTAAGATTTATTTATTTATTGTGTGTGTGTGTGTGTGTGTGTGTGTGTGTGTGTGTGTGTGTGTGAAAGAGAGAAAGAGAGAGTGCACAGAAGCGAGGGGCAGAGGGAGAAGGAAAGAGAAACTTAAGCAGATTCTGTGCTAGTACAGAGCACAATGTGGGGCTCCATCTCGCAACCCTGAGATCTGGATCTGAGCACAGACCAAAAGTCAAGCACTTAAGTAACTGTGTCCCCCAGGTGTCCAACTTGATCTTTTTGAGGCGTATTTTCAAGTCTTTTTAAATCTTAAGTGGTCTCTACCTTATGGCTATTTTAACCCCTCTAAAATGATAGGAATCTTTGGGAGTATCTAAATGCCCCATTAATGCAACAATATTTCTCCAATCTGAGTAGTAAATTTGAACTTTTAGCCCTGGGAGATCTCAGAAAATTCCCAGCTTCTTAACTGTCCTTTCTATGGTAGTTGTTTTTTGCCTGGCTTTTTAAGTTCCACCTGGTGTAACCAAGATTAGTGTTTAGCCAAACACAGAAAGGACTTTTAAGCAGGTTTTTGGAGTTCTTTTTTGCATAGTTCCTTTTTCTCAGTACTCTGTCCAGCAAATTATAGCTACCACACTCTCCCTTAAATTAGGTTTAGGTCTCCTCACATCACCAAAATTATTAGACTCTTCTTGGGTCTTCCTCCCTTTGCTATAGCCAGTCAATTATCTTCAAGCAGAAAGTCTGAGTGATGGTAAGGGTTCATCTCATTGATGTTCCTCCCTTCAAAGATCAATCTTGCATTGGCTGTATCAAATATCTAAATGAAATGGTTACATATATTTTATTCAATTTTCTAGTTGTTTCATGTGGAAATTCAAATCTTATACAATTACTGTTTCATAGGCCAAAATTGCATAAATTTTACTCTTCTACTTCATCAACCACAGAATCTAGCAATTGTTATTGAGGAGAAACCTGCCCATTGCCTTGGCCCCTAAGTATCCCAATGAATCTCCTGGGCTTCTTTAGTCTTAACAATTGTTCTTCATAGCTCTTATAGTCCCAAGGTTCCAGCCTTCTGCTAGCATTCTGACAAACTCACAGGGAGTAAAAAGAGCTGCAGAAATCGGACAAACTCAGATTTTTTCCTTTCTTTGGTGTCTTAATCCTTCCAGTTCTCATGACCTACATAACTCTCCAGCTTCAAATGCCTGAATTTTATGTAAATGTTCTAGCTATTTTTCTCTAAACACTAGTCCTCCATTAGCTGCTCAATCTCACTTGGAAACAGTGGTTCTTACTTGCATTTTCAAAAAAAGTTTATCTTCCCCTATAATTGTTAAAACCAAATCTACCTTCTATACACTGTTGGACTTATATTATAAATCTGTATTATGGTTATGCAATCTGTCTGTTCAAAAGCTTTTACAAAAGACTATGCTAAAGAGCAGCACACACACAGTCCCCCCTCCTCTCTCTCTTTTATATACACATAGACAAAATGTTTTTATACAAACCTATGGAAAATATTGTGTATACACTGAATGGGTAATAACAACAGGTATGAAGATAGTTTATATTCTTATACTTGTGTGAATTTGAAAATATAAGTAATTACTTAACATGATATATATGTTATTATATGCATCTTTATTATTTTATTATTTAACTTTTTACAAGAAGCATGTTATCTTTTTAAGATTTTATTTATTTATTCATGAGAGACACAAAGAAAAGCAGAGACATAGACAGAGACTGAAGCAGGCTCCATATGGGGATCCTGATCCTCGGGATCAGGACTCCAGGGACTCAATTCCAGGACTCCAGGATCACACCCTAAGCTAAAGGCAGACGTCCAACCACTGAGCCACCCAGCTGCCCCTCATTCCTCTGCCAATTTTTTTAAGATTCTATTTATTTATTCATGAGAGACACACAGAGAGAGGCAGAGATAGAGGTAGAGGGAGATGCAGGCTCCCTGGGAAGAGCCTCATGTGGGACTCCATCCCAGGACTCCAGGTTCATGCCCTTAGCCAAAGGCATATGCTCAACCACTGAGCCACCCAGGCATCCCAAGAAGCACATTATCTTATTAAATATCTGTTTTTCTTTAAAATCCAGTAAATTACATTAAATTGCAAATAATAAATAGCTACCCTATAACCTGTGGACGAATTTTAAGCTTCAAGAAGTGTCACCCAATGACAACTTTGTGCCTGGGTAGTTGATTCTCGAGTTTCACCTCTGATACCACTCTCTGCCTCTCACTTTGCACTCTGGCAAACTACAAATAATTCTAAAGTCTTGCATTAGCATGTGAATTACTTGCCATTGTTGTGCTCTATTCTAAGTTCTTTTATATGTTCAAAACCCATCCCTGATTAAACTAAAGTTTTCTTCCCATGGCATTAAGTCTGTGCCACTTTTAGAAAACTTATTGCTGGAAACCTATCAGATTATTTTTCCTCACATGTGTTTCAGCTATTCAATGTGAGTTAACAGTGGAGAATTTTTCTTTTCATAGCTGAAAATCACTGCTTAGTCTCATCTCCTGCACATATTAGGGAGGTAGTGGCATGGGATTTAGTTAACTTACAACAGTCAACACCTTAGTAATTCCTATGTAAATAATATCCCGCTCTGATGGTAAAAAAAAAAAAAAGAAATTACATATGGAAAAAATTAATTAGACTTGGTATGAAGATAGAGTCCTGACTCCCACTCACTTGACAGAAGAACAACCTCTAATATATAAAATTATATTGGTATGTGGTAATTTATTTTCATAAATTCTTACTTTCCTCCCAGATATGATTTAGATACTGTGAAGAATAGAGTCTCAAGATTCCATTAAGCATTCATTATAATGGAATCATGCATTTCTTTAAAAACCACTCAAATATAATTATGGTAAAAATTGGGAAATTGAAAAAAGTAATTATACTAACATAATTACTTTGACATGATCATATCACATTTGAGGAAATACAGACTCTTTATGAAATAATAATTTGTATGGTGTTTTTATTTTCTGAATAAATTAGTAGTTTATATAGAACGGGAATTACTTATATATTTTGAAGCCAGTGCTTGTCATCAACACAGTCTATATACTCCCCTGAACAGCAATCACATTATGCAATTTTAAATAAATTGTAGTGTAATTAGTTTTTTGCCTAGCTAAGGATTCAGTTTAGAAAATACCTGTTCTAGCCACTGCCAAGGACCTTGGTCATATAATTTACCTAATATTCCAAAGTATTTGAAATTTTAGGAATCTAAGGCTTATGTCCAAACTCATTGTATTGATAAACACCTTTAGAAAGTATTATTTTAACATATCCCACCTTAGGGAGTCAACAGGATCAGAAAGAAAATCAAAAGAGAAATGTGCTATTATTACTTGTTTAAACTTCTAAGTAGTCTAAACATATTTAATATTGGAAAAAAGCAATTTTTTCTTTCATTAAGCAAAATACAAGGCAAATTCATAAAATAAACATCTTATTGTAACTGAAGAAAGATGTAACTTAGTGCAATTATAAGATTACAGTAAAAATTGGAAATCTGGAATATTAGACCACAGGTTCCTAACACACATTAGCATTTTTATATTGTATAGTTGTCTATGTATACCAATTTTATATATATAATATATAATTATGTCCTTATATATTACATAATTGTATACTTATAAACATATTTAAATATGTATATGTGCATACATTTAGACATACTTTATGTGTGTGTGTGTGTGTGTGTGCTCATGAGGTGTAAAATGCTTTATGCTAGGAAGATTTGAAAATATATCATAGAATATAGAATAATTGGGCTTGGATGAGGGGCAGAAGAATTTTAGTTTTGAACATAGGCTGGTCAGAGGGCTCATTTTTGAGCAAAGACTGAGTGATGTCAAGGAATGAGATATTAAAGGAATATATAAAAGAGTGTTATACAAAGTAGAAAGCCTTCCTTAGAAGAACACTATAAAAATAATGTCACTGAGACAAGAATTTGCTCAGCACATTCCACAAAAATACTTAATCTGTATAAAAAATGATTATTTCACCTGCAAAAGTTTTCTGTTCCTCTATGTGTCCAGGTCATTTTCTCTTTAGCTACATTTTTTGTTTACTTTTACCAAAGTCTAACTTCTTTTAGTCTCTTAATTTTCCAAAAAAAGTAGGCTGTATTAATTGATCCTCAGATCACCACATTCAAAGGTGTACAAGTATTAAACTCCATTTCCTAATATCTACAATCTACTTTAACTTCAATCTCATCAGAGATCTGTCGACTCTTTTATTTTACCTTCAAGTGTCTAAACTACACTTTACTTACAAGGAGAATAAGCACATCAACTGATGTTTTTAATCAATCCTATGATTTTAGACAAGTCAATTCATATCACTGAATGTAACTCATGGCATTTTCATAAGGGAAACCAAAAGACAAAAATTCAAGATTAAAGTCATATGTTTTCATTGTTTTAATCATTAGGACAGTTGGATATAGAGGCATCATATAAAAACAAAAATGGCTAAGCAGGAAGATTTTACTTAAATAAGAAAGTTTTGCTATTTTACAACATGTAACTGTTATGGGCTATACATAACTGTTTGTATCATAACTGTAATGGACAGTGAATGCCTAATGCATATGCCAAGCCTTGAGACAATATATATTATCGTCTATGATAACAGGTAGTCTTTTCAAATCACACTTTATTCTCCAACTACCAAACTAACTTTCTTCATATTGCAGCCCTGTTCCTTAGATGAGTTGCTTTTCCTTAATTCTTCTAATTAGCTCTTAAACTCACTCCATTCATGCTCTTCCTCCAACAGTCCACCAAACTGACTCTTGTCTATCACTATGGATAGATAGATGATAGATAGGTAGATAGATAGATAGATAGACATATAGATACAGATGTAAAATGAGATGTAAAGATGAGATGAAATTAAATGATGGACAAAACAAAATTTAGTAAAATTTGGTTAAAATGATTATTGGAACTGTCTCCTTGAGTAGGTGACAGATAATGGGTTTTGCCGCATGAAATGAGGAGTTGGCCTTGGCTAGATGCATTATCAGTTTATTCATAAGAACAAAAGGAAAGCATAGCTTATGGTCCCAGATGAAAGTAGTTTTGTAGTTCTTCTGGTGACAATGGGTGAGATCTCATTTGACTGTTTATATTTTCTCAGATAAATAGAATGTGATGAGCAGCTGGGGGGGGGTGGAGATTGTATAAGAGACATTGAAAGTTTGAAGAACAAAGTGAAGTGGTGATAAACTCATCAAGAAGCATAGAAAAGTGAATAGTTTAAAAAATAAAGTGTAATTTCTGAGCACCATCGAGGTCTCATTGAGGGTTTATAATCATGGATTTAAAATGAGACCAGTCAGCAAAGATCTGTGACTTTCTTAAGCCACAAATGTCTATATGGGTATAGGCATGAGGGTACAAGTAAAATGGATTTGGTTAAAATTTTAAATGAATAATTCGTACCAATGTCTAAAACCATAAGAGTAATAGCTAAAACGAAATTGTACTTACTGAGTGACTTTTTCCTAAGCCTTTACCTATATAATTTTTTTAAACTTCAAAACAACCATATAAGATTGATGCCATCATTTCCTTCCATTTCACATGAAGAAAATGAGACACGGAAGTGTTAATAAACTTGCCCAAACCACACAGATAATACTGGCAGAGCTGGAATATGAATCCATGTAGGTTGACTCTGACACTCATAACTTTTAAACTGTAAGTTATGCTGCCTATTTTCATATTATTCTACTGCCTTATCTTTTGTCAACTGTTTCCTCAACATCAAATTTCTAGGAAAAAATAGTACTGCAATTTTAGAGTTGTTAAAAATTAACATTATGAATCTGTGTTACATATGGTGAACACAAAGATTGCTTACTTTTGGTAACGATCTTTTGTTAAACTCAGTGACTCCTTTTCAATATTTTTGCCAGAAAGTTTGGGAAAGAGTAAGATTTCAGTAACAATTGCTAAAATTTTATAAAGAGTCATCGAATTTTATTAAATCACAATTTTCAAGGAAAATCCTACAACATATTGTTAACATACTGATTTTGTAGGTACATTTACTCAACTAGGTTGTTCCACCTCAATTTATTTTTATTATTTTATCTTCCTAACATTGGAGCATCTTAGAATTCAGTACTTGAAACTCTTCTCTTTTTATCTTTACTTCATCCCCAGGTGACCCCATTAAATTTAAATCAATGTCTTTAAATATCATCTATATTAGTTAATCAGGTGTATTAAGTCCCAATTTAAATGGTCTAATACAACAAATGTTTATTTTTCTTTCTCATCTAACATGTGCAATGTAGGTTGATAGACTGTGCTCACAATAGATACTCAGACAGGCTGGTCTGGATTCACCATTATGAGGAGCCAACATCTCAGAATGAAGTTCTAAGGTATGCTTGAACATGGGAAGATAACTTGGAGAATCATTGCTGACCCTTGAATGTTTCCAATCAATATGACAGACACTTTTTCTCTTCACATTTTGTTGGCTAACAGACATCATGTGGACATACCTAAACAAAGTCAACAGAGGTATTTTTATCCTTTGTATTTGGGGAGAGGAGGATAACTGGAAATATTGGTGAATATTAGTAATGCTTATTATATCCATCTAAATACTAATAATTTATGAATTTATATCTTTGGGCTTGACTTCTGTAAACTAGCTACACAAGATTTCCAGTTGTGTATCTAATTGACAATTGAGTTTAAACATAGCCAAAACCAAATGACTGACTTACCTTTTATATCTGTTCATCCCATGTTCTTCTAAGTCTCCATTCTTACTATTGCTCAGACCAAGGAGATCTATGAGTGCTCCACATCTTTCAATTTTTTCTCACACTGCATATCCAATCCATTATACTGTTGAATCTATCTTCAAAATATAATAAGAATTTAATTGATTATCACACCACCACTACTAGTTACTCTAATTCAAACCATGTTCATCTCAACTGCAGCCAAAGTAATCTTTGGAAAGCATAGCAATGGTTCCACATTAAACACAAAGTAAAAGCTAAAGACCCTTACTTTTCTTATACAATGCCTACTTGCAACTATAGTTTCATCACATGTATTTTAACAATCTATTATTTTTTTAAAAATTTCCCTCACTCCTTTCCAGCCACACCAGTTTTCCTGCATTTTCTTTTATACATATGTCATACCCCTATCTTGAGACTGTTGAATTATTTTGTTCTCTCTACCTATAGTAACTTTACAGAGGGTAATTTTACAGTCACTACCTTAACCAAATGATTAAGGTTAAAATAATCAATAAGTTGTGTTGATAGCATGTATCCCTTACTAAGAACAATGAAAAAAGTATTTTGCATATGCAGTACTCTTCCTCCAAAAATCCATAATTCCAGTATAACAATGAGGAAATATTAGGCAAATCCAAATTGAAGAAAATTCTACAAAATGCCTGTCCTGTACTTTACAAAAGTACAAAAACCATTAAAAATGTCTGAATAATAGATTGATAGACTGATTATCCAAATGATTTAGAAGCAGTATGTTTATGTTCAGATAATCTGAATTTTTTTTTAATTGTAGATACCAGATTGTGGGGAGACCTGGGATTGATTGATTCACTCATTCATTTTGAAATATTTTATTTATTTATTCATGAGAGACACACAGAGAGAAGCAGAGACATAGGCAGAGGGAGAAGCGGGCTCCCTGTGGGGAACCCAGTGTGGGACTCCATCCCCAGACCCCAGGATAATGCCCTGAGCCAAAGGCAGATGCTTAACTGACTGAGCCACTCAGGCACCTGATAATCTGAAATTATTATTTAAACAAGAATGGCATATATGTTTTATAGATGCATTACATGTATCACACTAAACCATTTATTTATAAATAGATATGTCTCTATAGGGTATGTTAAGTAC
Source organism: Canis lupus dingo (assembly GCF_003254725.2). NCBI lineage: Eukaryota > Metazoa > Chordata > Mammalia > Carnivora > Canidae > Canis > Canis lupus. The sequence continues at coordinate 22,230,748 of NC_064245.1, read as the reverse complement.
AACATTCAGGCACTTTATGTTAAATTGACTAAAAGGAGAAAATAATTGTACATTCCTAATATAAATAGATATAATGAGTTGATTTGATTTCTACTTTAACCTTTTTTCAAGTACTTCTCTACCCATTTCTCCATTATTTCAAAAATGATCCCAATGCTTATTCAGAAATCCCTTCTTGTTTTTTTCCTTTCTTTTGATATGAAGTCATAGAGTCTCAATTTTTCTTCAGATATTATATGGTAGTTTACTTGATTGTAAAATATTTGGGATATTGTAACTTGATTCTGACATTTGAAGGTCAATGACAATATTTATGAAATTTTTGCTTAGTGAACACTGGAGTCATAAAAAAAAATATTTTATGGAGTGTGGAGAATGCATGGGAACAAGAGGGATACCTGCCCTGAACAAAGAACTATCTATTATTTAGTGAACTGCACTTAACAAAGTGCCAACATTATATTACCAATAAGCAAGCATGATTAACTTTCAGTGATTATGTATTTTATAGGTGGTAAAATATTTCTGTCCTCTGTGCAAAGACAAGATTCTCAAAACAGTTACCCTCCAGGTAAGAGAGGAGTGAACTTGGATAGATGAGCTACATTCTATATATTTAGTTAAAAGTTACTTACATTTTATGGCATTACATATTAGAAAATTGAAATTTAAAGTACCTGGTATTACTATGCCATTATAATCAATTGCATTAAGATTATTTCTCTCTTTCTCTCAAAAAAAAAGATTATTTCTCTCATATGAGAATCAGAAAAAGTCACTTGTTACTGATCAGGCACTTTGGTAGGTATTTCAAAGTAGGATTAGAAGGAGAATAACTTACCTTCAGCTTAAGGTTACTTTCTTTACATTCATCTGAGAAGCACTGAGAGATATCATGCACTCAGTCCTCAGTGCAAGGGCTTGGTGACAAAAAGATGAAAAAAACACAGCCACTACTTTGAATTAGCTTCTGTTATCCTGGAGCCACAGATAATATGAACAAACTATATAATAGAATATGATCAATTAATACTTCCAGCTTTGGCAGTTGAATATACCCATCAAAGAAACTATTAATATTACAAAAGGGAGTGAAGACAATGTATGCACAAAAACTTGAGAAGGGGTAAAAAAAAAAAAGAGAGAGAGAGAGAGAAACACAGGAAAACAAGTTTCAAAGGAGGGCCAAAAGCTGATTGGCCAAGAATGAACCATATGATTTATCAGTATGAAGGTCACTGTTGACCTAGCCAAGAGCTGTTTGGGTAAAATAATAAAGTTACTGACTCAGGACGCCTGGGTGGCTCAGTGATTGAGCATCTGCCTTTGGCTCAGGGAGTGATCCCGGAGTTCCTGGATCAAGTCCCACATCGGGCTCCCCATGGGGAGCCTGCTTCTCTCTCTGCCCGTGTCTCTGCCTCTCTCTCTGTGTGTTTCTCATGAATAAATAAATAAAATGTATATTAAAAAAAATAGGGACGCCTGGGTGGCTCAGCAGTTAAAGTGCCTGCCTTTGGCCCAGGGCGTGATCCTGGAGTCCCGGGATCGAGTTCCACATCAGGCTCCCTGCATGGAGCCTGCTTCTCCCTCTGCCTGTGTTTCTGCCTCTCTCTCTCTTTCTCTGTTCTCTCATGAATAAATAAATAAATCTTTAAAAAAAAAAACAAAAAAAAATAAAGTTACTGATTGAAATGAGTTCAAGACAAAATGCATGGAGAAGAATTGATGAATGATAATATAGGAAATTCAGTGTAAAGGGTGCAGATTCAATAGGATTTGGCTACAGGAGAATGCATAGTTAAGAGATAGCTTTTTTTCCTTTGAAATGGGAGTTATTAAACTCCCATTTGATTTGGTAAAGAATCATTTAGCCAAAAAAGAACTGGTATTTTTAGCTCTAAGAACAATTACTGAAGCTATACACTTGAGTGGATAATGGTGCATGATCTCTAGTAGAACATAATTGGACAGGTTTGCTTTACTTGGCATGAAGGGAAGATACTGATATTTAGAAGTGTAGACATAGATAGGTGGGTAGACATAGTGGCAGGGACAGATGGAAACTGTCTTATGATCATCTGTGAAATAGGAAGTATAGGAGAAAAAAATTAAGTTACAAAATAGTCACTTTTGAAGGTGGGGAAGGTGGCTGTAAATGAACAACTATAGTGGGAATGCTGGATATTTCAGACTCATCTGAAGTTAGCATTCAAGAATACCAGTTGACAAAAGATTCCCTGTAGCAACATTAAGCTAGGTAGCTCATGAGTAAAGTCCACAGTTGAATTTTACAGAGTTGGGATTTTTCTTGGAATGTCTGAAAAGCTATGAGTACAATACTTATGAAATCTAAGGACAGCAGTGAAGACAGAGGAGAATAAAGGTCAATACAACAATGGTAGGATCAATGACTTGTAGAAAAAGAGATGGGGAGAAAGGTGTTCATAGGGTTGAGTAGTTAGGGAAATGGGACATTTAAAATGACTGTTCCTTGATAGAAGAAGAAACACATGTTGTAACAGATATTTTTGAATAAATGGGATTTTAAAATATATTATGTATGATATAAACATTTAGGTACTAAGTTCTGTGTTAAATTCACTGTAATTCAGGTCTCACTGGGGTGATCTTAGGAAAAGTCCTAAGAGTTCACTTCTTTGAGTTAGGAGGTCATTTGTGTGGATCCTTCTCTCTTACTCTCTTGTGGTAAAAAAGATGAGTTAATAATACATAATGGGGAAGAATTAGGACTGTATGAACTTGGCTCCCCATACCAACTCTAAACTTATTTTCTAAAATTCTGTACTTCTTTCTCTGCAGTAGCTTACCAAAATAACTGCTCTAAACAATATTCTCTTGGAATTCAAACTTTACTTTTCTCCCATATCGTTGTCATCTCTATATAACTAATTTATTGGCTCAAAACCAACATTCTCTCTGTCCTCATTTTTATTCTACCTCTTCTTTAATAAAGAGTATGGCATAGAGTAGCAAAGACAGGTTAATTTTTCACTACTAGCTTTTATTAAAGGCTACTATCAATGTCAATCTAACTTTCCATATATTTGCTTCAGTGATTCTTAATAAGGAAATTAATGTAGAAAATAGCAAGAAAGTTGGTCTTATATAACATGTTTCATACTAAACACTTCCTTTTAAAACCACACTATAAATATTCTTAAAGTGGGGTAAGTGTGAGGGTGGCTCTTATGTGCACAATGTTAGTTTTTGCTAGCTTGTGCTATTCAGATTATTAATGAAAAAGAAAAAAAAACAGGAGAGAAGTAGTTCAACTCAATATAAACTGCTGTCTTCATCTTCTCAGGATGCCATAATAAAATACCATAAATAGGTAGTTTAAGCAACAGAAAGCTATTTCCCACAGTTCTGGAAGCTGGGAAGTGCAAGATCATGGTACCAGCAAGGTAGGTTTTATCCTGAGGACTCTTCATTTGACTTATAGGCAGCCACCATCTTGCTGTATGCTCATGTGACCTCTTCTTTTTTTCTGCATATGTGGAATAGGGAGAAGAGCAAAGTCTTTGACATCTTCTTATAAGGGACTAATTCCATCAGGCTAAGCCTTTTGCCCTCATGACCTCCTCTAAGCCTAATTACCTCTAAAAAAGGCATTAACCCCAAATACTATCACTTTGAGGTTTGGGCTTCAGCATATGAATTTTGAAAGGACACAAAGATTTAGTTCATAGCACTTGCTTGTGAAGTAAAATAGTTTCTACACTGTGAGATATTTTGAATTCTTTGATACTTTATGGTATTTTGTCAGTCTACAAAAAGAAGACATATTTGCATATATTCCTAACAGTTGAACCAAGACCATTTTCTTTTATGGAACATACCTCTGAACCGCTATAACTCAGAACAACTTTGGGAATGCAAGAGTGTAACTTTTTTTTTTTCTCTTCATTACAGCAGCCACAGAGGGGGAAAAAAGGAATTAATGTGAATGGAGTAGAAAGGTCATGGTCAGACAAATTTATGAAACACTGGTTTTAAACAAAGTTTAAACAAGGGGATTTGTAATCAGAGCTTCCCCCTCCCCCCTTTTTAACACTGAACTACTATATATTAACTCTTTGAGATCTGGAAACACAAGAGTTACAGATGCAATTAATTAAGTTAAAATGAGATCATACTGAAGTGGGTGGGCTCCTAATACAGTATGACTGGATCATTATATTTTTTTAAAGATTTTATTTATTTATTCATGACAGAGAGAGAGAGAGTGGCAGAGACACAGGCAGAGGGAGAAGCAGGCTCCACAAAGGGAGCCTGGCGTGGGACCTTGAACCCGGAAATCTGTTATCATACCCTGAGCCAAAGGCAGGCGCTCAATCGCTGAGCCACCCAACCGTCCCATGACTGGATCATAAAGAAGTGAAATTCAGACACACACACACACACACACACATACACAACATTCAGGGAGAATGCTATGTAATGATGAAGGAAGAGATCACAGAGTGATGCTTCTACAAATCAAGGAATGCAAAAGATTGTGAGCAAGCCAGCCCATGCTAGGAGAAAAGCATGGAATAGGTTCTGACTTACAGCTTCAGAAGGAATCAATCTTCCCAGCCCTTGTTGTAGGAGTTTTGGCCTCCAGAACCTGGAAAACACATTTTTGTTGTTTTAGCCCCCAGTGTATGGTGCTTTGTAATGGAAGCCCTGGCAGATTAATACAGGGAGGTGAAAACAGATAATGACTATCATACTAAGAGAGAGGTGTTACCATATATCTGTGCACAAAAGACAATGTGATTTCCATCCATATAGTAAATCCAAAAGCATCAGTTATAGCACAATTATTTTACAACTTGAATTAATTCTTAACATGACGCTATTTTAAAATGCTTCATTACATGGCAGAGGTTAGAGCTGAAAAAAAGTGCAGGAGTATGAGTCACTCAAGCCTCTGCAGCCACACCTATCTCTCAATCATTCCTGAGGGAGGATTTGAGGCATAGGCATACTTCAGCACCTGGCATAGTTAAAAATAACTGAGTTTCACAATAGAACACTGTGCATGCCCTCCTTCATCTTCAGTACTCCTTCCAAAACTGACTTGCACCAGCACCTTTCTTTGTGGCTTGTTTTGCTCATTAGCATCAATACAACATCTTAATAACAATCATTTGACACTATGTCACTTCTATAACCACAATAATAACAAAAATAATATTATTCATGATAACAGCATTAGGTGATTATTTTTCATATACCTCAGGTACTCTTCTAAATATTATTATTTATTCATTCTATGTATTTTAGACCAACACTGTGAAGTAGGTTCCAGTAACTGGTAAGCCAGAAGCCAGGATTAGAACTCAAATGACTTGACTTAGGAATTGTAAACCAATACTAGACAAACTATTTGTAATACTATAAACAAATGTAATTCTTCAAAATTATAAATATGCATATGTTTTCAATATATATGATTGGGAGTGGTATATAGTACAGGTTGTGTTGGTCTCTTTGGTATATAGTACAGGTTGTGTTTACAATTTCCTTTTTTTGCAGTATCTTACTGAAACAATGAATGCTAGACAATATATTGTACCAAATAATAATTCAATCAATACTATCAATAGGATCTTGTGTTTCAAACATTGAATGAAGAATTGTGATAGTTCTGCCTTTTTATTCTATCTCTGCTTAAAGGAAGCATGCAGAAAGCCTGGTGGCTGAGTGGGTTGACCATCCAACTATTGATTTCAGCTCAACTCCTGATCTTGGGTCATGAGATCAAGACCTGTGTAGGGCTCCACACTCAACATTGAGCCTGCTTCTCTCTCTCTCTCTTTCTCTCTCTCACTCACTCACACTCTCTCTCTCCTTCTGCACCACACCCCCACTCCTGTGTCCTCTCTTTCTCTCTAAAATAAATAAATAAATCATTTTAAAACATAAAGCATGTATATAGAAGAATAACAGCTTTTTTATGAATAGCATTAATACTAAACATAAGTGGATTGTAAATTATTCCCCGTGTAAGCGAGCAATGGTATAGAAAAATACAATACAAAGAACTATAAGTATAGAAATAAATTGAGTTGGTAATTGAATATAATTAGACTACCTAATATTATTCTGATAATTATATTTTAATTCTTTAATCTTTCTTGTGAATTAGTCAATGAAAGCAACAGAAATTTAGGTTTATATCACCACTCTAATATTTTTCATCTATGTGATGTTGGTAAGTTAAAACCTCTTGGGAGCTTATTTTACTTTTAGTAAAATAAGAGTTTTGATTAGGTGACTGGTAAAATTATTTTTAACTCTAAAATGTACAATTATGTAATAATGTAATAGCATTACATAATAATAATAGCATATGTAGCCTTCTAATTTTACCTGTTATTTTTAACTAAAACCTTAATTGCCTATTAGTTACTATCTGAATGGCAAAAGAAAGTGAACTTTTATTTTAAATATCTTAATGGCTATATCTATCTGTAAATTAAAATGAAAATATAAATATAAATAAATGTAAATGTATATAGTTAAGAAAAGCAAAATCAGTTTTACATAAAGTTTATTTATCTGCTAAGATGTAAGTACAAGTGTTTTGGTAGGAGCCCGAATTAAGACCATTACTTTGTCTGAAAATTGATTTTTTAAAATAGACAAAGATTTTAGACTGATAAGATTGTACAGAGTAACAATAACTTATTTTTATATCATGTACATATTCCTCAAAAAGCTAATTACTCAATGCCATATTTAACTGTTTTAAATGTTTTTAGTTTTTTTTTTTATTTCTTCAATTTAAGCACTTGAGTTTGGCTAACTTTTTATTTACTTAAATATATGTTCACTATTACTTCAAGAATAAAGTATAGATATTCCCCATTGAGGATAATAATATTAGTTAAGGTCTTTTGTATATGAGTTTTATGATTTTATAGTATATTCCCTCTATCTTTATTTTGTTGAGGACATTTTTATCAAGAATGGATCTGTACTTTGTCAAATGCTTTTTCTGCATCTTGAGAGGATCATATGGTTCTTATCCTTCCTTTTATTAATGTGGTGTATTATGCTGATTAATTTGAAAATACTGAATGACCCTTGCAGCCCAAGAATAACTAAGAGCTCTTCCACTATGGTCAGGAACAAGACAGGGATGCCTACTCTCACTATTGTTATTTACCATTGTTTTGGAAGTTCTAGCTTCAGTAATCAGGCAACAAAAAAGAAAACGAAAAAAGACATCTTTAGTGAAAGCCAATCTTTCACTTTTTGCAGATGACCTGATAGTCTATATAGGAAACCCAAAAACCTCCACCAAAAAACAGTTAGAACTCATACATGAATTCATAAAGTTGAAAGATACAAAATCAGTATACAGAAATCTGTTACACTTCTATACACTAATAATGAAGCAGCGGAAAGAAATCAAGGAATGTATCCCATCTACAATTTCACCAAAAACCATAAGATACATACGAATAAACCTTACCAAAGAGGTTAAAAGATCTATATTCTGAAAACTATAGGACATTTATAAAAGAAATTGAGGAGGACACAAAGCATAGAAAAACATTCTGTGATCATGCATTGGAGGAACAAATATTGCTAAAATGCCTCTACTACCCAAAGCAATCTATATATTGAATGCAATCCCTATCAAAATCTGAACATCATTTTTCACAGAGCTAGGACGAACAATTCTAAATCTGTATGGAACCAAAGAACACCCCCTATAGTCAAAGCAATCTTGAGAAAGAAAAGCTACAGGCATCACAATTTTGGTTTCAAGCTATATTACAAAGCTATAGTCACCAAGACAGTATGGTGCTGGCACAAAAACAGACATATATATATATATATAGATCCGTGGAACAGAATAGAAATTCAGAAATGGATACACAACGATATGGTCAACTAATCTTCAACAAATCAGGAAAGAATATCCAATGGAAAAGAAGTCTCTTCAAGAATGGTATTGGGAAAACTGGATAGTGATATGCAAAAAAATAAAAATGGACCACTTTCTTATACAATACATTAAAATAAATTCAAAATGGATGAAAGACCTAAATGTAGAATAGGGAACCATTAAAATGCTAGAAGAGGACACAGGCAGCAATATCTTTGACCTTGGCCATAGCAACTTCTTACTAGGTATGTATTTCTTCTGAGCAAAAGCAAAAATGAACTACTGGGACTTCATCAAGATAAAAAGTTTCTACACAGTGAAGGAAACAATCAACAGAACTAAAAAGTAGCCTTTTAGCTGCTAGAAGATATTTATAAATGACATATCCGATAAACAGCTGATATCCAAAATCTATAAAGAACTTCTCAAACTCAACACCCAAAAACAAGTAACCCAGTTAGAAAAAGAACAGAAGTCACGAATAGACATTTTTTTCAAAGAAGATGGCTAACAGACACATGATAAGATGTTTAACAGCACCCTTCATTAGGAAAGTACAAATCAAAACAATGAAATTTCACCTCATGACTGTCAGAATGGCTAAAATCAACAACACAGGAAACAGCAGATGTTGAGGAGGATGTACCATCTTATACCGTTGGTAGGAATGCAAACTGGTGCAATAACTCTGGAAAACAGCATGGAGGTTTCTCAAAAGGTTAAAAATAGAACTACCTATAATTCAACAATTGTACTACTAGGTATTTACCAAAGGATACAAACATACTGATCTGAAGGGGCACATGCACCCCAATGCTTATAGCAACATTATCAACAGTAGCCAAATTATGGAAAGTGCCCAAATGTCCATCAACAGATGACTGATAAAGAAGAGGTGGTTATATTTATTATATATTATATTTATTTATATACATTTTATATGTTCTATACTTATATATTTACTCTATATTATGTATTTATTATATATAATATCATATATCTTTATATGGATATATATAAAATATATACATATATATCTATAGATAGTTTATGTATATTTATTATATATCATATATTTATTCTATTATGGTTTATTTTTATATACTATATATTAATATATAAATATCTATTCTATTACATATTTATTTTATGTATGCATTATATAACAAAATGTACATTATATTATATATATATATATATATATATATATATATACACACACACACACACACAATGGAATATTATTCATCTAGGCCCTTGGAGTATACACATCTTCTCCTAGTTATTCAGTTATACACTAAGTAGGTACTACCATGAAGGTACTTTGTAGCTGTAATTAAGGTCCCAAATCAGGTGACCTTAAAAAGAGATTATCAATTGGTCCTGGCCAAATCATATGAACCCTTTAAAAACAGTTTTCTCCAGCTAGTCACATAAAATTAAATTATAAAAATATATTCTTACAAAACTAGAAAAAAACTATCACCTGTGCTGTGAATTACCTTCACATGTCCTGCTACAAGAACTACTAGTAGCCTTGAGGAACTGAGGTCCTTTATCAACAGCAGAAGGAAAACAGGAACTCAACCTTACCACTGCAAAAAACTGAATTCTGCCAACAAGTGAGTTGAAAAAGAAACCTCAAACTCAAACTCAGCTCCAGCCAATATCTTTATTTCAGCCTGTTGAGACAAACTGGAAAATAAAGCAACACCATGACTAGACTTCTGACCTTAGAAACAGCAAGTGCTTGTGAGATACTTTTAATTTTTAAAAATAATTCACGTATCATACAATTCACCTATTGAAAGAGTTAGTGCAATCAGAGAGTTGTAGAACAATTACCATACTCAATTTTAGAGAACTTGTATCACCTAAAAAAGAAATTCCATACCGATTACGAGTCATTCCCTATTCTTCGCAGTCAATCAGCCCTAGGTTATCACTGTCTAATTTCTTTTTTTTTTTAAAGATTTAAGTTATTTTATAATTTTATTTATTTATGATAGTCACACACACACAGAGAGAGAGAGAGAGAGAGGCAGAGACATAGGCAGAGGGAGAAGCAGGCTCCATGCACTGGGAGTCCAACGTGGGATTCGATACCGGGTCTCCAGGATCGCGCCCTGGGCCAAAGGCAGGCGCTAAACCGCTGCGCCACCCAGGGATCCCCACTATCTAATTTCTGTTTCTAAAGACACATCTATTCTTATATAGTATAGTATGACAAGGTCCTTTGTGACTGGCTTCTTTTATTTAGTATAATGTCTTCAGGATTCATCTATATTGTAGCATTTATAAGAACTCTATTTTTATTGCCAAATAACTTTCCATTTTATGTTTATACTATGTTTTATTAATCCATTCACCAGTTGATGGATATTTGGTTTGTTTCTACTTCTTGGATATTGTGAATAATGCTGCTATAACATTTGTGAACTATTTTTTGTGTGCATGTGTGTTTTCTAATTTCTTGGGTATGTATCTAAGAATATAAGTGCTGGGTTATATGGTCACTTTATGTTTAACATTTCACAGAACTGCCAAAGTGTTTTCCAGAGTGGCCACACAAGTTTTCACTACCACCAGCAATGCATGAATGTTCCTATTTTTCCACAGTCTCATCACTATTCATATTTTCTGGGACACCGGGGTGGCTCAGCAGTTGAGCATCTGCCTTCAGTTCAGGTCGTGATCCTGGAGTCCTGAGATTGAATCCCACATAGAGCTCCCCGCATGGAGCCTGCTTCTTCCTCTGCCTGTGTCTCTGCCTCTCTCTCTCTCTCTTTCTCTGTGTGTGTGTGTGTCTCGTCTCATGAATATATAAATAAAATCTTTTTTAAAAATTCATATTTTCTTTTTCCTGTTATAGCTATTCTAGTAGATGTGAAGTGGTATCTTATCATGATTTTAATTTCAGTTTCCCTAATGATTAATGATGTTGAGCATTTTTCTTATAAATCATGAAACATATATATTCTTTGGAGAATTATTAACTCTTAACTTGATTGTCTTTGATTAGCACATTTAAAGAGTTCTTTTTGTAGTTCAGATATGTCCCTTATTAAATGTACAACATTCATATATATTCTCCCATTTATATATTCTCACTTAACTCTATGGCATGTTTTGGAGAACAATTTTTCACTTTGTTGAAAAATAAAATGTGAAAAGCACATTTTATGTGCTTTTTTTCTCTCTTTCATTATTTGTGTTTTTGGTGTCACATGTAAGGTACTTTTATCTAATCTGAGAGTCCAAAGGTAAACTCCTAAATTTCTCACAAGAGTTTCACATTTTTAGCTTTTATATTTAGGTCTATTATCTAGTTAGAGTAATTATGTGATGGTGTGAAGACGGGGCTAACCTTTATCTTTTCCATGTAGATATCCAGTTATCCCAGCACCATTTGTTAAAGGCTATTTTCCCTCCATTGAATTGGCTTGGAATTACTGTTAAGAATAAATTGACCCTAACTACAAGGATTTATTTCTGTTCTATTTTATTCCATTGATCTATATATTTATGGCAGTACCCTACTATTTTGATTACTGTAGTTTTGTAACAAGTTTTGAAATAAAGAACTATGAATTCTTGAAATTGGTTCTTTTTCAAGATCCCCCCCTTCTATTCTGGATTCTTTATATTTCCATATGAATATTAGAATAATCTTGTCAAATTTTGCAAAAAGTCAGCTAAGATTCTGATAGGGATTGCACCAAATTTGAAGATAAATTTTGCTACATACCATAAATTTTGGTATACCATTTTTATTTTCAATCATCTAGAAGTATTTTCTAATTTTACTTGTTACTTCTTCTTTGGTCCATTTGGTTATTTGGAAATATGATGTTTAATTTGAACATAGTTCTAAATTTTCAAAATTTCCTTCTGTAATTAATTTCTAATTTATTTCAACTGTGGTTTGAGAACAACTCTTGCATAATTGAACTCTTTTCAGATTATTAAGAAATCTTTTATGGGCTAGCATATTATCTGTCCTGGAATTTTTTCCAAAAGTGTCAGAGGATCATGCGTATTCCACTTTAGTTGGGTAAAGTCTTCTATAGGTAGCTGTTAATCCTAGTTAGTATACAGTATTTTTCTTTTTCCTTTTTTTTTAAAGATTTTATTTATATATTCATAAGAAAGAGAGACAGAGAGACAGAGAGAGAGAGAGGCAGAGAGAGAAGCAGCCTCCATGCAGGGAGCCTGATGTGGGCCTGGATCCCGGGTCTCCAGGATCACGCCCCGGGCTGAAGGCAGAGCTAAACCGCTGAGCCACCAGGGCTGCACAGTATTTTTCAAGTATTCTCTCTTCTTCCCCCTCTCCCTGCTTCATGTTATGTGGAGGAGATTTGTACTCCATCAATAAAAGCCATTATTTATTTTTGTTATTTTTGTATCCCTGCGGTATGCTGATTCTAGACAAGCTCTTTTCTTTTTTCACTTTATAATCTATGTCTAATTTTTTTCTGAGAAAATGAAAGATCATTTGAAGGTCTCACTCTAGGATATACTTCCACACTATAACCCAATTATAGGCAAATAAAAATCTGTTAATTAGAAATAAATATCCTTACTAATTACTAATATATATTATATACATGTAATATATATGTAATATGTATGATGTGTATATATATGTATAAATATAATACCTTTCCAAAATATTTAGGTAGTTAAGAGCATGACCCATCAACAAGTTTCACTATTAAAAATTAAAAATTCGGGATCCCTGGGTGGCGCAGCGGTTTAGCGCCTGCCTTTGGCCCAGGGAGCGATCCTGGAGACCCGGGATCGAATCCCACGTCGGGCTTCCAGTGCATGGAGCCTGCTTCTCCCTTCGCCTGTGTCTCTGCCTCTCTCTCTCTCTCTCTCTCTGTGACTATCATAAATAAATAAAAAAAAATTAAAAATTCCTAGTTCAAAAACAATTCCTAGTTTATAATATATTATTTGGCCTAATAAATTTCAAAGCTGGTTAGTATGCACATATATTTTTTATGCTCATATAGAAGAAAATAGATAAAAAACTAACGTAGCCATAAGGTAACATTTCTTTACAAATAATAGAATTTACATTGCGTTTCTAATTAGGAATGACTATTGTTTAAAGTATTTTCTAAATTAATTCCTTCATATACATTTACAAAAATATTTTAAAAGAGGAGCATAGCAAAGCATATCACTTATGATGAATTGTAGTTTTGTATATATGTACTCAATACAATTTATAAATGCTAAAATATATTGTATATATAGCTGTTTTATTAAAACTGTTTAAATATTAATATGCTATATTAAAATTCTTAGGATAATATACTATAAACACAATCATAACCATATACCTGTAAGTATTTATTAAGGTAACGTCCAATCAATCACCTAAAGCCAAAAGCAAACTTTGGTTTCTTTAAAAATTTTTAATTTTCACTATACTAAGTTTATACAAGCATAATATGCTAGTATAATATATGCATTGCAGTAAAATATTTTCACTTACATATATAGATCAAAGGAAGTTTATAAAGTTGAGAGAAATAGATGAAATATTTCAAAACATTTTCTTCAGTTAATTATTACTTGAATTTTTTTAAATGTTAATATTGTATATTGTTCTAATTTGCATGTAGGAGGCTGTAACTGATCAACATTTCCAGCATGCTAGCTAGGAGAAAATAAATGAACTAAAACAAATTAATTTTAAATATGAGAACTATAGTTCAAAGAGGTCTATAGATATTAAATTTTGCAGAAGTAAAAAACCCTGCTAGGTAAGAAAATATTGACAGCTCCTTTCTCTTATAGAGAGATGTGCTAACACTGCCCAGGTAAGAGGATATTGAGACTGCCACAGGCAGAGGTATTCTCCTGGAATTAAAGAAGAACAGCGGATATTTTTAGGGGTAAATGGGCTAATATACATATTGAATTCTGTTAGAAACATAAACACAGAACTAGCTTTCCATGTTCACAAATCTTCTTCATAAAACTTTTGGGTGGTATATGTTTATACAAGAAGCAAGAGCTAGACCTAGAATGCTTTGCAGTACTTAGAGATATAGCTGTTTTTAGTGGGAAAAGACCATCATAAACAAAAAATTGTTCATAGTCTCAAGAATTTTTTCTGGTTTCACTGAAGTATAATTACAAAATTGTAGGATATTTTAAGTATATAACATAATGAATTAATGTACTTTTAGTAGTCATTGTGAAAGGACTCCCCCTCCCCCATCAAGTTAATTAACACATCCATCATGTCACATATTTGTGACATCACATAAATGTGATGAGGACACTTAAGTTCTACTCTCTTAGCAAATTTTGATTATACAATATACCCTATTGTATTTTATTGTATTGATAATACAATAATATTGTATATAATCAACTGTAGTCATTTTATAAATTAGATTCTCAGATCTTATTCATATTATAACAAAAGTTTATACTCTCTTACTAACCTCTTCCTTTTTCCCTACTCATCAGCCCCTAGCAAATTCTCTATCCTGTTTTTAGAACTTGGACTCTTTTTTGTTTGTTTTTAGTTTCCACATATAAGTTATACAAGGTGGCATTTTTCTTTTTCTGTTTGGCTTATTTCACTTAGCATAATGCCCAGTCATACTGTCACAAATGACAGGATTTCTTTTGTTTTTAGGGCTGAATAATATTCAATTATGTGTGTGTGCATGTGTGTATCTCATATATTCTTTATCCATTTACGTATTCATCTAAGGGCATTTAGACATTTTTATCATAAAAATGTATGACATTAAATTCACCAACTTAATCATTTTTAATTGAACAGTTCAGTGGGTTAAATTGCACAACATTCATATTGTAGTGCAAATGATCTCTAATAAATTTTCAGGTTGCAAAACTAGAACTCTATCCACAAGACTTTTGGAACCAGTGGTCAATTGAAAGTAACTAAATTTGCAAACAACATAGTCCTAGTCAGCCCAAGTTCTTACTGAATCAAAATAATCAAACTCTGGCATAGCTGTCTGAAGATTAAAATGTGTGCAGTCTCCGGGGTAAATAATACTTATTCTACTTTAGACAGCACTTTAAAATACAACATATGATAGGAAATTAAAATTAAAATTAAAAAATTAGATGCTCAAGAAGGAAGAGGAAAATGTGATTATTTAACAAAAACCATTAATAATTAGAAAAAATGTATTCAGCAGTTGGAAATATCAGACCAAAGGCTTAAAATGATTATTATGTTAAAGTATCTAAATAAAAGGATGAAAATTAGATTAAAAGATGGAAAACTTAGAAAAATTATCTCTTACAACAACAAAAATATCTTAAATAAAGATTTCAATGCAGGTAGTTAACATAAGGCTAGATGTAAAAGAAGAAGGAATTAATGACCTCAATGAAAAGTATATAGAAATTTTTCAAACTGATGAACATAGGGATTAAAAAGTACAGAAAAACAAACAAAATATGAGATGCATGTTAGACAATATCTTACTGACAATATGTGTAACTCCAGGCAACATTAAAAAAAAGAAAACCATACATAGGCACTAATATTTCAATTTCCTTTAAAATACCTTAAGCTTTAAAGTTCCTTTAAAATACCTTAAGCTCCTTAAACACAGAAATATATACAATATATAGATAGACAACATTGCTTGTATATAATATATAGATAGATAACATTGCTTTTCCATTCCTTACAAGCATTTTACTCTTCATATAACGTAAGAATTAGATCTGTTGCCCATTTTCTAGACAAGTGCCCTGATATGAGAGGATCAAGTGGTTGCAGCATAGATTAGGTCCCTAAGTTGAACCTCAAGTTATCAGAAAGACTAGAGAATAGTATATCTTAGATATTTACATTGTAGGAAATATGAAATCCAAACTGAAATTCAGAGATTCACAGAGTTTTTCTGACCCTTAGAAAAATATACTTCTATCTTAAAATGATAGTTGGGACCTAGCATCCTTTTCATCTTATATCCAAGCAGTAAAAATTGTCAGTATGTATATGTGCATGAATATGTATGTATATTTATTCATTCACATATATATGTATGTAACAAATGTGTGTATGTACAAATAATTTGTTTATATTTATATATTTTATTTATTTACTTGTTTCCCAGAAAGGAATGAGTTTTCTCTTACTTCACACAAATGAAGAAAATCTATTACCCTCCTTCTCTTCTCTATGAAGTGACTGGTTTCTCTAGCAAGGTTATTGTTTTGTTTTATTTTCCATATGGCTTTCATTGCATTTCACCTTAGGTAAGGTCTGTGGCAAAGGAGAGTCAACATACTCATAATTTACTTTAGTTAATAAGAAATTATTGCCCAGGAGTCCAAGATGGCAGAAGAGTAGAAAACCTTAGTTTTGTCTGGTCCCAGAATTCAGCTGGATAGCCATCAAATCATTCTGAACAATGCAAACTCAACCAGAGATTTAAAAAAAATTGCTGCAACTCTACAAGTTGAAAAGTGACTACTTTCTGTAAGAATGACAAGATGGAAATCTCACCTCAAAAAAGAGAACAAGAGCCAGTACTGACTGCTGGGGACCTAATGAGTATCAGCATAAGTAAGATGTCAGAACTAGAGTTCAGTATAATAATTATAAAGATACTAGCTGGGCATGAAAAAAAGCATAGAAGACACTAGAGAATCCCTTTCTGGAGAAGTAAAAGAACTAAAATATAATCAAATTGAATTCAATGAGGCTATTAGAGATGCAATACAAAATGGAGGCTCTACTTGCTAAGATAAATGTGGCAGAAGAGAACTAGTGATAAAGGAGGCAAAATAATGGAGAATAAAGAGACTAAGAAAAAGAGAAATAAACAACTACTTGATCACGAGGAGAAATTTGAGAGATAAGTGATAGCATAAAACAAAACAATATTAGAATAATTGGGATCCCCCCCAAAAGAAAAAGAATAATTGGGATCCCAGAGTAAGGAAGGAGAGAGAGAGAGAGAGAGAGAGAGAGAGAGAGAGAGAGAGAGAGAGAGAAGGTATATTGGAGCAAATTATAGTGGAAAACTTCCCTAATTTGGTGAAGGAAACAGGTATTCAAGTCCAGGAGGCAGAGAGAACCCCCCACAAAATCAATAAATAGAGGTCAACACTCTGATATTTAATAGTGAAACTTGCAAATCTCAGAGACAAAGAAAAATTTCTGAAAGCAATTTAGGACAAGAGGTCCAGAAACTGGAAAGGTAAAAACATTAGACTGGCAGTAGACCTCTCCACAGAGACCTGACAGGCCAGAAAGGACTAGCATGATATATTCAGGGTGCTAAATGAGAAAACTATGAAATCAACAATATTTTATCTAGCTAAGATGTCATTCAAAATAGAAAAAGAGGGGATCCCTGGGTGGCTCAGCGGTTTATAGCCCCTGCCTTCAGCCCGGAGCGTGGTCCTGGAGTCCCGGGATGGAGTCCCACCTCGGGCTCCCGGCATGGGGCCTGCTTCTCCCTCTGCCTGTGTCTCTGCCTCTCTCTCTCTCTCTCTCTCTGTGTCTTTCATGAATAAGTAAATAAAATATTTAAAAAAATAGAAGAAGAGATAAAAAGCTTCCAAGACAAACAGAAACTAAAGGAATTTGTAATCAATAAACCAGCCTTGCAAAAAATATTAAAAGGGACCCTTTAAGTGAAGAGACCCCAAAAATAACACACCAGAAAGCACAGAGACAATATACAGAAACAGTGACTTTACAAGTAATACAATGACACTAAATTCATATCTTTCAGTAATTACTCTGAATGGAAATGGGCTAAATGCTACAATAAAAGACACAAGGAGGGCAGCCAGGGTGGCTCAGCGGTTTAGCGCCACCTTCAGCCCGGAGTGTGAGGATTCAGCCCGGGGCTTTAGGGATCAAGCCCGACGTCAGGCTCCTTGCACGGAGCCTGCTTCTCCCTCTGCCTGTGTCTCTGCCTCTCTCTCTCTCTCTCTCTCTCTCTCTCTCTCTCTCTCTCTCTCTCTGTGTCTTCTATGAATAAATAATAAAATCTTTTAAAAAAAGACACAGGGAATCAGATTGGATAAAAAAAAACAAGACCCATCCAAATGCTGTCTACAAGAGACCAAAAAAATGGGATCATTCCCTGCAAATTTTCAGACCACAATGCTTTGAAACTGATTTGGAGAGAACACAAAAATACATGGAGGCTAAAAAGCATCCTACTATAGAATAAATGGGTCAACCAGGATACTAAAGATGAATTTTTTAAGAATCAAGGAAACAAATGAAAATGAAAACACAACTGTTTAATACCTTTGGGACACAGCAAAGGCAGTCCTAAGAGGGAAGTATACAAGCCACTCTTAAGAAACAAGAAAGGTCTTGTTTACAAAAGAAGCTGGAGGATGGCTAAAAGGATGGCTAATAAAGCTCTAAGTCAGCAGGAGAAGAGAATTAATAAAGACTAGAGCAGAAATCAATGAAATACAAACCAAAAGAACAGTAGAACAGAAAGAATTAATACGATAGATAAACCACTGGCCAGATTTATCAAAAAGAAAAGAGAAAGGACTCAAATAAATAAAATTATGAATGAAAAAGGAGAGATCACAACCAACTGCAAGGAAATATTAATGATTTTAAAAATGTATTATAAGCAACTATATGCCAACAAATTAGGCAATCTGGAAGAAATTGATGCATTCATAAAGAAGTGCAAACTACCAAAACTGAAACAGGAAGAAACAGAAGATCTGAACAGACCCATAACCAACAAAGAAATTGAAACAATAATCAACCATCTCCCAAAAAAACCAGAGTCCAGGATCAGATGGCTTCCCAGAGGAATCCTATAACACATGGAAAGAAGAATTAATATATATTCTTCCGAAGCTGTTTCAAAAAATAGGAAATGGAAGGAAAACTTCCAAACTCTTTCTATGAGGCCAGCATTACCTTGATCCCCAAACCAAAGACCCCACCAAAAAAGGAGAATTATAGACCAATATCCCTGATGAACATGGATGCCAAAATTCTCACCAAGATACTAGCCAACAGGATCCAACAGTACATTAAGAGGATTATTGACCATGACCAAGTGGTATTTATTCCTGGGCTACAGGGGTGGTTTAACATCAATAAATCAATCAACGTGATACATCACGTGAATAAAAGACAAGAAGAATATGATCCTCTCAATAGATGCAGATAAAGCTTTTGACAAAATATAGCATCCTTTCTTGATTAAAACTCTTCACCTTGTAGGGATAGAGGGAACGTATCTCAATATCATAAAACTCATATATGAAAATCCCACAGTGAATATCATTCTCAGTTGGAAAAAACTGAAATCTTTTCCCTTAAGGTCAGGAGCACGACACGGGTGTTTGCTATCACCACTGTTGTTTAATATGGTACTAGAAGTTGTAGCCTCAGTAATCAGACAATAAAAAGAAATAAAGAGCATCAGAATTGGAAAAGAAGAAGTCAAACACTCACTCTTTGCAGATGACATGATATTATATGTGAAAAATCCACCCCCTCCCCCCAAATTGCTAGAACTCATACAGCAATTCAGCAATGTGGCAGGATACAAAATCAATGCAAAGAATTGAGTTTCATTTCTATACACTAACAATGAGACAGAAGAAAGAGAAATTAAGGAGTCAAACACATTTACAATTGAACCAAAATCCATAAGATACCTAGGAATAAACCTAACCAAAGAAGCAAAAAATATGTTCTCAGAAAATTGTAGACCACTCATGAGAATAATTGAGGAAGACCAAAAGAAATGGAAAAATGTTCCATGCTCATGAATTGGAAGAACAAATATTGTTAAAATGTCTATTCTACCTAGAGCTATCTACACATTCATTGCAATGCCTATCAACTTTTTTCATCCAGCCAAAGAAATGTTGAAAAGCAAAACCAAAACTGGTGGAATCACAATCCTAGACTTCACGCTCTATTACAAAGCTCTAATCCTCAAGACAGTATGGTATTGGCACAAAATAGATAGATCCATGGAACAGAATACAGAAGCCAGGGAGCAGAATAGAGAAGCCAAAATGGACTCTCAACTTCTCGATTTACTCAATGCTATTTGTTGAAGAAACTGTCTTTTTTTCTTTTCCCATTGGATATTCTTTCCTGCTTTGTTGTATATTTGTTGACCATAGAGTAAATTGCACAGTTACGGGCAGAAGAATGAAACTAGACTGTTTCTTCACACCGTACACAAAAATAGACTAAAAATGAATGAAAACCCTAATTATGAAACAGAAATTCATCAAAATCCTAGAGGAGAACACAGGAAGCCACCTCTATGACTTTGGCCACAGCACCTTTTTTGCTAGACACATCTCCAAAGGCAAGGGACACAAAGGCAAAAATGAACTGCTGGGATTTCATCAAGATAAAAAAAGCTTTTGCACAGCAAAGAAAACAGTCGACAAAAACAATGACAACTGACAGAATGTGAAACATATTTGCAAATGACTTATCAGATGAATTGCTAGTATCCCAAATCTATAAATAACTTATCAAACTCATCACCTGAAGAACAAATAATCCAATCAATAAATGGGTAGAAAACATGGACAAACATTTCTCCAAAGAAGATATACAAATGGTTAATAGACATATGAAAAAATGCTCCACATCACTTGGCATCAGGGAAATACAAATCAAAACCACAATAAGATACCACCTGACACTGGTCAGCATGGCTAAAATGAACAAATCAGGAAAGATCAGATGTTGGTGAGGATGTGGAGAAAGGGGAACCGTCTTACACTGTTGGTGGGAATGAAAGCTGGTACATACACCCTGGAAAACAGCCTGGAGGTTCCAAAAAGTTGAAAATAGAGCTAATTTATGACCCAGCAATTGCACTACTAGAGATTTAATCCCAGAGATACAAATGCAGTCGTCCAAAGGGGCACCTGCATCCCAATGTGTATGACAGCATTCTCCACAATAGCCAAACTATGGAAAGAGCCCAGATGTCCATCTACAGATGAACAGATAGATAGATATAGATATAGATATAGATATAGATATAGATATATAGATATAATGGAAAATTACTCAGCCATCAAAATGAAATCTTGCTATTTGCAATGACATGGATAGAACTAAAGGCTATTATGCTAAGAAAAATAAGTCAGTCAGAGAAAGACAATTATCATATGATCTCACTCATTTGTGGAATTTAATAAACAAAACAGAGGATCATAGGGGAAAAGAGGAAAAAATAAACAAGACAAAATCTGAGAGGGAGACAAACCATAAGAGACTCTTAATCATAGGAAACAAACTGAGGGTTGCTGGAGGGGAAGGGGGTGAGGGGATGGGATAACTGGATGATGGACATTAAGGAGGACCCATGATGTAGTGAGCACTGGGTATCATATAAGACTGATAAATCACTGACCTCTACCTCTGAAACTAACAATATATGTTAATTGAATTTAAATTTAAAAATTAAAACAAACAAGAAGAAATAATGCCCAATCCAGAACACTCCAACAACAACAAGAAATTATTGCTGAATCCAGAACACTTCATCTGCACATTGAGGATAAACTGAATGACCATAATAAAGAAAAACTAAATCCTGGGGCACCAGTTGCCTGATGCCAGTTATTCTGAAAGGACAAAATAAAACTAGCGCTTTTACTGTTGGAAAAACTGCATACTATATCTAGCTGTTACTACGGAAGGAACTGCCAAGTTGAAGAAGTGTTATTAGAGTAATGTTCACAAGAAGAGAAACAGACAAGAAGACTACATGAATGTCCTAAGAATGATCAAGCTCCTTTTTCCTCCTCCTAACTAACTTATAGTCTCCTTCTACTGCCATCTATCTTCAGAGGATAATGGAGCTGGCTGGAACAGCAGACATATGCTTTTCATAGTTCTAGATCCAGTATCAAAGAGTAGACTAGATAAGAGAAAACTTGTAGGTCAGAGATAACAACTAACATCACAGAATGTTTTTAAGAAAGTGGAGGGTATCCCATCAATTTATATCATCTGATATTCCTGTGTTGTTTTTTTTTCTTTCTGAGATAGCATCATTTTAACCTGAAGTGAAGAGAAAATTTTTCCAGTTTTTTTAATGTTTGTTCAGATTATATTCTAAGTATTTAGAAAGGAAAATAGATTTGTTCTCTTTAAGATTTATGTTAAAAAGTGTACAGGTTGTTGAGTATAAAAGCATTAGTCTCTTAAATTATGTTCTAAGTAGGAGCAAAAGGTAAATGAAATAACAAAGCGCAAACGCAACCTATTTGTTGGTTTGACAAAAGGAACAAATTTCATCAAAATATCTTATGACTCTAAAAAATTTTGTTCAGCTGGATGGAAAAGACAAATGCGGAGGGGGTGATGGCTAACAGAGATACCTAGTGTTTTCTGATGTTTGTCAGGATTTGTGCAGTGCTACAAATATAGACCTACACATTCATAGTGTGAGAAAATGTCATTATTCCCTTTACCAAAGAAATGGATTTTGTTTAGTAAATACACTTATAGTTATAAGTAGGAAAAGGTTAGGAAAAGGTTAAACCCTTGAGGGAATCATTAGGTAGAAAGTCTATGAAAGAACTAGCTAAAATTTTCTCCATGAGAAATAAGCAAGAGCCTGTGGAGTAAGAGAAGGATAAGGGAAGAGAATAGCAGCAACATGGCATGAGATTAGGGTTAGAAAAGCAGCAACATGGCATGAGATTAGGGTTAGAAACAAGAGAAAAAAAGCCAATATAAACATATCCCAAGATATAGGATATGAAAAACAAAAAACACACATGCCACATCTTCTTTATTGATTCATCCATGGACACAGGTTGTTTCCATGTCTTGGCCTTTGTAAATAATGCTGCAGTGAACACAGGGTTGTGTATATTTCCTCAAACTAATCATTTTGTTTTCTTTGGGTAAATACCCAGAAGTAGAATTGCTGGATCATAAGGTATTTCTCTTCTTTAAAATTTCTTGATGAACGGTAGCTATCCAGGCCTACTGACAGCTAGTCAGGCGCTCCAAAACTTTAAAATTTTAAAATGAACAAAGTTGACAGTTAATTCAGGGGCTTCTCTTTTAGTTTTCATTTCAGCTAATGTATTAATATTCAATAGAAAAATTATAATTGAAATTATTTAAAGACAACATTATCAAAACAGAAAGACAACTAGCAATGACCTAAAAAAAAACAAATTAGTGGAAATGTAGACATTTTCAATCTATCAAAAATAATATTAATGATATTAAAGCACCAGGTTATCTGGGATAACACAGTCTATTGAGTACATAGGACTCAAAGGAATAATGCATCAAGACAAAGATCGACCTATGCACATTCAAATTTCAGCATTGACACTGGTGACTTAGGTTGAATAGGAGTCATGATTGTGGAAAAGAAAAAAGGTGAACATATTTGAGTATCATTTAAGAGTCAGACTCTATTATATTTGGTAGGAGTGTTATAGAGGAGAGGGATAATTTTAGGTCTGCAGGATAGATACATAGAGGAAAACCTGATCTTGAAGCAAGGAAGTGATGACAAATAGGAATATACTAGAACAAGCTGGGACCTATGAAGACAAATAACTCATGTCTGTTTCTCACTGTTACCATCCTTGACAATGCAGATGACATATAAAAGAAGATGATATTCTTTACCATGAAATCATATATATACCTAGCTGAAGTTCAATGAAACTGAAGAAAAAAAAATCTGACAGAGGCTGGAAACCCTGTGCACTCAGCTGCTGTCTTACACCAACAATGTGTACTAGTAGATTAGTGACAATGTGCACAAGTTGCAGTGATGCCTGGCACACAATACCAACATTCACAGGGTAGTGGTTGCTGTTAACTGCATTATTCCAATTCTCATAAAAACTTCTCTTGGGGACAAAATATAACGAAAAATTACATAAGGCAAGTGCCTTTGTAAAACATTTCAGCTTAGCTATGTCGACACAATACAAAACCACTACAAGTTTTATGACTTTGAGGTCAGAAAGTATTAGAAGTACTTGCAGCAGATAGGAATGATGTAAGAGATAGCTGGCAAATCTCAACTAGACAATCATAGTGCAAACCCCTAATGTTTTGTAGTAAGACTATGACTTCCTTTGCTAACAATCATTCTCTGAAAAGCAGTCTTTGGATTGCTACTAGACCAGATAGTTGTTGGATGTCTGACTGTGGGAAATCATATGAACACATCACTCATCATAAATTGATCCAGTGAATAAAATCAGACCTGTGCAGCAACATACAATGGATATTGTATATCTGACATGGTGTCTAAGCAGGACCTGGGGCAAAAATATATATAAATTACAATTGGTTCAGGGGCCCCTGTGTGGCTTAGTAGGTTAGGTGTCTGCCTTCAGCTCAGGTCATGATCCTGGGGTCTGGGACTGAGCCCCACATTGGGCTCCCTGCTCATCAGGGAAGTCAGCTTCTCCCTCTCCCTCTGCCTCTACTTGTGCTTTATCTCACACTCACTCTGTCTCTCAAATAAATAAACAAAATTTAAAAAAATTAATTAAAAAAATACAGTTTGCTCAGATACCTATTGTGCTTGCTCCGGTTGCTTTGTTACCCACATTTCAACCAACACTGATGACTACATGGAGAATTCCCTTTGATCAATTAGTATAGAAAGTGTGGTTTATAGTTGATTGTGCATGATATACTGGCACTCACCTGAAGTGGATAGCTACTATACGAGAGCATAGTTCTGGAATGGCTATGAAAGACAGTAGTCATAAAGGACAGACTTGGGGTCCTTACATCTGGTTTCCAACTTCATGTGAAAGGAGAGGTAGTCTAAAGAATTAATCTACACTACTTTATGAAACAAAGGGTAAAGGAGGTTTTTTTGATTGTTGGGGCTTTCAAAGAACAAAATTGGAAAATTGTTAATAGGTAAACTGTAGAGAACTATTTATATGGATCTTTCAGAATGGCCAAAAAAACTAAGATATTCATGTGCCATGTAAAAGCCCACCAAAGGGCAATTTAAAAGAAGGAGGTTTTCAATAATCAGGTGGGAAAGATTACTTTTCCTGTGGATTTTAATCAGTCTCTTTCTCCAGCCATCCGGCTGTTTGCTCAATGGGCTTATTTACATGATCTCTGTGGTAGAAGGCATGGAGACTGTGCATTGGCTCTGTAACATGCATGTCCATTAATTAAGGCTAATCTGGCCACCTGCTGCCACTGCTGGGTGTTAATTGGCAAAGGTAGAGGCCAATATCTAGACAGTCTCTGGTGAAAGGTTTATTAGACCCCTTTCATCATGGAGAAGGCTGTGATTTATCCTATGTAAAGAGATGAATATTCCAGATAAAGATTACCTTCTCTGTTCAAAAAGCTTTTGCTATATTCTCATTCAGAGAATTTAAATTTTCTTTTTCCACTTCCTGGCTTCCCACAAAACATCAACTCTGACTAGAGACTGCATTTATGATTAAGGAAATATAGGAATACATTAATACCTACAGAATCCACTGTGGTGGCTTAATGTTATTGTAAAATGCTTTGTTAAGGGATTAGTTGAAGTGCCAGTTAGGAATCAATATCCTACAATTCTTTGGTTGTATTCTATAGAATCTAATTTAAACCATAAATTGGCTGCCAATATATGTTCCTTTTTGTGTTTTACACAGTGTACACTGATGCAGCAACCCAAGGCTTCAGTTTGGAATAGATCATTCCACAATCATACCTGATAATATGTGGTAGATTAATTACCAAAAATTCCTCAAATCCATGTATACATACATGCTTGTCACATGGCCCTCCACTTATCCCATTGAGAAATGAAGTCCCCTCTAACCCTTAAATCTGGCCTGACCCTGTGTATCAACTATGTACTCAGCATTTATGTATAATCTACTAGAACTTCAATGGACCCATATGCTTAAAATATATGCATTCTTAAATAGGAAGGCATTCATGTTAGTAAAATTATCTCTGTGATTTGATAGATGCCTACATTTTGTAGAACCTCGAATAACTTAGACTTAAACTATTACAGAGAGAAGAAGAAATTTATAGATGTGATGTCAGTCTGGGAACTATCCCAGGATTAGTTTAGAGGCAAAGTTGAACAATGCAGATCATATTACACAGGAAAGACAAACTATAAAGACATTTTGAAATGTCAGAATAAAAGGAAAATTTTTCGGTGAATGTTAGAAAAAAAAAGGAGGGAGGAGGAGGAGGTAGAGGAGGAGGAGGAGGAGGAGGAGGATGAGGAGGAGGAGGAGGAAAAGAAGAAGAAGAAGAAGAAGAAGAAGAAGAAGAAGAAGAAGAAGAAGAAGAAGAAGACGACGACGACTTCCAATAGAACTTTAAGCTATCAACTTATAAGGCTAGTTATATCTAGTACATATAATGCTGTTATATCTGTTATAGGCCAAAAACACACAGTGATGAGAGGAATTTGGGAGAGGTGATCCTGAGCCATGAAATGAGAAAATGTGCTTGCTTGTGAACATGCCAATGATGAAGTGCTTATAAGAAATGGCAGGGTGACAGGTGAAAATATGGGTCTAATGCTCAGGAAAGAGAAAGGGCTGGAAATACATATTTGGGAGTTATAAGCCTATTGAATGCAGTAAAAGAACTGAAATGACTATGAGCTCCAAACAGAGCACAAATTTAGAGAAAACCTGACCATGACACCACTACTTTAAGTATAGACTAAGGAGAAAGAGGCAATGAAAATGGCAGAGAACAAGTGACTCTGATATAGAAGAAAAATAAAGCGAGTCCAAGGCAAAAGAGAGGTGTCTTATTTGTTGGTTTTTGTTGTTGTTGTTGTTAAGATTTTAGGAGGATAGTAGCTGGAAACATAATAAAAGACTCACAAGTCTTTATTTCTAGTTATGCTTTTCCAAATAGGTGATAAACAATATAATTATATATATGAACATTTTAGCAGCATTCATTCATTCCTAGTGACTTTAGAATTTATGTTTTAATGAAGTAAATTCATATTTTAGATACATGAACACAAATCTGGCTCAAACCACCCTGAATTAAATTTAGCTACCCTTATATATATCAGCTCTACTTTAAATCTCTGCAATAGTGAGCATTAAGAAATTTAATGACTAGTAAATCATACAATAAGACTTTAAAATAGATAAACCATTAAGTATTCTTGAAATAATTTTTCTTCCTCTTCAAAACTTAAAATGAACAGTTCTTGTTCAAATGTATTTCTTTCCCTTCATTTCTATTATATTCTATTGTGCATGTACATTTATCTTTGTTAACAAAATGAAATGCATTGCTTTCTTTGAAGGTAGAGTGAGCTATGACCCAGGATCTTGCTGAGTCTTTGGAGGCCTGGGACATCACCTAGTCTTTCAATATTAACCACCTCCTGTGCCTTGGGGAAGATTGCTGTCTCTTATCTTGGAAGACCTGATAGCATATTAAATAATATGCAAATCAAATCTCCAATCTTTCCATTAAAGTGACTTAATATTACTATTTAGCTTACCACTATTGTTGCATTTGTAACATGCCATGAATTGCTTTTAATAATTAACCAAAAAGCAAATAAGTTAAGCATTTAGTCAGCATGTTCATTCTAATCCTTTGAATTCAGAAGGATTAATACATTAATATCCTTTCCAAAGCTGTTATAATAACATTTATAGGTAAATAAGAGTAAAATAAATTGCTAACTCTTTGAAAAGCCTTATTCAAAATACAATTTAGCTCAGAATTTATATTCAAGGCAAACTATCATCACTGAGATATTTAACTTGTTTTCTAAGAGAAAAGAAGTTCTATGTTTTAATGTATCATTCTTGTAACCAAACTTCATAATTAGATTGGAATTGCATTTATTCTGTAAAAGTGATAAATGGTTGTATTGCTTCAAAAGGTACTACGATATGACACTATAATTCAAAGTAAAATAAATTTGATTGCTGTTTGGAATTTGAAATGATAAGCATATGTACATATATTTTGAAAATCTCACAATTTCATTACAGGATTAACTACCATTTTCTCAGATAAGTTTTACAAATTCCAGTTAGAGTATTGGAGATAGGAAAGGAGCTTTTGAGAAAGAGCCTTCCCATCTGAATGCATATATAATGTGCAAAATAAGTGCTGTTTAACTTAGTTTCCTAACATGAAAGTTCCACAATCAGAATTGAGCTTAAAGAAGAAAAGAGGACAGGGGTGCCTGAGTAGTTCAGTTGGTTAGGAATCTGACCCTTGATTTTGGTTCATTTCAGTGTTGTGAGATTGAGGCCATGTTGGGCTCTAGGCTCACCATGGAGTCTGCTAGAGTTTCTCTCCTTCCTTCTCTCTTTGCCCCTCCCAGCATTGTTTGTGCGCTTGCTCTCTCTCTCTCTTTCTCTCTCAATGAATGAATGAATGAATGAATTTAATTAAATACATTTTTTAAAAAAAGAAAAGAGGACATATTTATTTTCCATGTATTAAGATCAACTTAAATCCTTTACTTTCTAATAACACCTGTATGAATTTGTGTTCTTTGATGTGCTGGTCTGAAAATTCTGAACAGTTTTCAGAAAAGCACATTGATATTACAGTCCTTCAGTGACTTTGTATGGTAATCATTTGGATCTGAAAAACACATGTTAGTGTTTCGCCCTCAATTTCATTTTTGAAAAAAAAATCAAGAGTTGGTGGTATGCTATTAATTAGTTTTAAGATATTAGAGAGTCTGCCACTATATATCAGTACATTAGCACTAACATCTTATATGAAAAGAAACATATTTACATGGTTTCTACTTTAAAATGTACCTATAATAAACAAGGAAAATAATGTAAATTAAATTTTTCCTTCTCTGTACTGTAGCATTTTGTTTCTACTTTTATGACAGCATTTGTATTCTGCTATACATGGTAATTATCTATGTTCTTCTCTTTCCCAATATATTTAAGCTTTGGAAATGTAGGCACTAAATCTGATCCATCTGTTACATATATTCTAAGTTCCTAACAATCTGATATATATTAATTATTCACTTACGGCTTGTTGAATTGATATACCCTAGACAAATACCTGGCATAATTCCAAATATCTAATTTGATTTATATTTATATTATATAGTTAATATATTTATATGTCTTAGTGATATTAAATATTATATTACCTTCAAAGTCTGGAGAATATATATAAGTTTTAATGTATTTTACATATAAAATAAATTAACATGTATTTATATCATAATGGTATCATAAAACATTTTTGTTATATTACCTTAAACCCTAGAGAAGTAATACTTTTAAAACTGGGTTAAAAACACAATAATAAATCTGTAATTTTAAAATAAAGTTAGCTGATAATAATTATTTGCACATATTTTCCAAGTAGTAGTTTCCAACTTTATGTCCACTAAAATTAACAAGCAGCTATTTCATTATAAAAATACTCTCGATTCACCTATAGTAAAATTTTTAGTATTTAAAAACCATGTACTACATTCAGAACCATACATTCATGTTCTGTAAGGAATGGCTTCAAGTAAATTAGATTTTATTATAGAATTAATTAGCTGAACTTTAACTCTTCCATTTTCTCCTCTTTTTAGTATTATTTTTAATCCCTCTCTTTTACCTTATCATAAGTCCGCTTATCTGTAGTAAAGAAGAGAGAACTTAAGTGAAAAATTCTTTACAGCAGTAAAGCTATTGCACTAGCAAGAAGGAAATTTGTCTTTTGGGAAAGTCAGTATGCTTTTAATTCAACAACAACTATAGAAAAAGATACAAATTACTGTCATGAGAACTAGTAGGTAGCAATATTCAAGAAAGCACACTTTATTTCCTAGAGATTTTCATACAGATATTACAATTTTCATATTATAGCATGTTCCACCACTTTTTGTTCTAGTATATTATACCATATGTTTGAAGTTCATAGTCATCTATAGAGAACCTATATAACTGTATAGGCTAATCATTCAGGTCTGTTTGAAAAGATTAGCCATGTTATTCTTTTTTTGTTTGTTTGTTTCTGCTGTATGATGTTCAACTCAATAGTTGCATATATGTTTTTGAGTAGAGGCGGGGGGGGGGGGGTGGAATGGAGAAAATACAAAGTAACAGTTATAATACTTGTAAAAATGTAAATACAAATCCATGTTCAGTTTCTAAAATTTCCAAGAGAATTTTGATAGATTTTCAAGCCAGAAATGGGAATAAAGATGATGATGATGATGATGATTTCTGTATAATACCATTTATCTTATTAAGAAGCAGGCACCATGGATTATATCAGAAAGTACTACTTAAAAGAGAGCCAGATGAGAGAAAGTATTGAAAATTTACTTTTTTAAAGTGAGCAGATGAGAAATTGAGTAAAGTGACAGAAGAAACAATGACAAGATTCCACCTTCTTCCTCCATTCCCCTGCCTGAGGTTGAGCCTAGAAAGGAGTATGGCTTTAGAGAAAAGAAAAAAAAATAGATAATTTGGGTGACCTCACCAGTGTGAACACTTTTGTCACACTCTAATATGTGGGTTCCAACCACAGTAAAATAACCCTAGTGGTATCTATGACTAAGCAGAAAGAAGATAATATTTATCTTCCCAAAATGGCCCTTGATTCTGTTTTAGTATGAATGGGTCTAAGAAGCATATGAAATATCAGTCAAGAGAATTTTCAGGAAAGAGTAGTCATAGGGCATCCTTTGGAAGCTAGGAGGGGACTCACGTGTCTAGTTGAAGAACAAATGGGATTCAGACTCAGACCTTGGCCGCATGTGTGAAAAATGCTTTGTATGCCAATAGTAGCTGGAGAAAACACAAAGCAGCCAAACAAGACTGCAAGATACTGCAAACACAAAGCAAGATAGTCCCGCTTACACAAACTACTATCTTTAGCACAGTATGCCAATACTACGCCGTCTGGTTGCACAGTGACCACGCATACAATGGATGTTGCTTTGAAAACATAAGAGCCATCAAGAGGATACCTTGAGATCTGGCAACTTATTTTCAATGCCACAACAGACTATTACTTCTTTTTCTCTATCCAGTCCTTAACACTTTTTATGTATCCTGAAAAGAATGCGAAACTTAAGAACTTGAGCCTTTTTACTTGAAAACCTGAACATTTTAAAAGAAAAATTGTTTGTCTTACTACCACAGTTTTAAGTTACCCCTAAGAAGAGAATAAGTGGTTTCCAGTTAAGACAAGATCAATTTAGACGAAACATAGAAACTAAATTTTTTTTAGTACAGTTGTAAGTATATTTTCTACTCTACTATAGAGGAAATTTGTATTCCTTTTGGTTGCCCCATCAGTAGCTGGTATTGAAAGAACAATAGACTTGGAGTTGAGATATGGTTTGTATTAGCAGTTCTCTCATTTACTAGCTCAGTGATTTGGGATATGCCAGTTAATTTATATTGTCGTCTTCGCTACGGTAACCATTGCTGAAAACTCAATATAAATAACAGGTAAAAATGTCTTGTTTATTGTGATGCAATAGGAAAGTGAAAAATATTATAAATGCCCTTATATCTGTTTGCTCAATTTTCTCTTCTTTTTCCCCTTACCCTTTTTATCCTAGGTACATAGGATAAAATCTGCTTAGTCCCAACTTATATCTGTGGTTTTTTCCTAACACAAGCCTACACTCATACTGTAGGCTAAATAAAGGTTTAAAAGGTTAAAAGAAAAAGCCTAATGTTTTGGAATTGTGGAAGCATCATTTAATTTTGGAAATGTCTCCACTTAGCCTTCATTCCTCTGCTCTGATTTTATAATATTTCTTTTTCAGAGGATGAATGACATTATTAAATAATATTCCACATATCAACACTTAATGTTTTAGTCATTCATCTTTTCCCCTTACTGTATCTTCTACCTTGTTGAACATTCACATATTTGGGGGAAGAAATGAAATGAGTTAGTATAAAACAACATATTAATAATCAGAGGTAGATTAATCAGTTTCTTACAACATTTTTAAGCATACACTTTAAAAGCCTTCAATATTGGGTTTTCATTCCATTGTTCTCAACTGAAGTTACCTTTTCTTCTATAGTTATGTAGATAATTCATAATAGGATTAATAATTCTACAACTATATGGCATATAATTCATAATTAATCCATTACTCTTCCTCCTTTAAAGTTGTAAAATTTTATGTCTTTCTATAATCCTCACCAATATGTAAAATATTGTAAGTTCGAATATATGAAGAAATTCACAGATTTGTTTTTCAGAAGAGAGGTATTAAACCAAAAATCAAAGCAGTTTTAATCTACTTCATCAAAGGACGTGCTCGCTTCTTTCGCAGGCAACTTTCTTTTCTCTTTTCACTTTCAGGTTATCATATGACCAAATCCCTTTATTCACAGATTTGAGGATCAATCAGAATTATCTTTCAGCTCAGTTTCAATTATACCTTTTATCTATGACTCAGTGCAAAGTCTAGGCAAAGGCAATCAGTGGTATAGTGGCCACAAACTTGCACTACATTCTGCTTCCAGCAACAAGTGGAAAGCCTAATGATGCTCTGGCTTTTGTTCCTAAAGTCAAAGGAAATTTAATTTACTACATGTGATGCTACATGTGATTTACATGTTGTAAATGAAATACAATGCAGAAACAGGTGCTGAAGAAATGCTTCTTCTGGATCATGGTGGTTCGCAGTACAACAGAACTACATGGCCAGTGTCAGCACAAATGAAATTGAATGTTATATAGAGGACAAGACACTTACATGGAAGAAGTTCAGGAAGATGTATAAAATTAAAAAATAAAACACCACAGATCCACACTAAAATAAGTGAAATATATTACATTTATTCCAAGGAAAGGTCTCAATATAATAATTTCTTATAAAGTATAAAATGTTTTAGGAAAAAATAAAAATGTTAAGTCCTAACAGTAAAAAAAAAATGGATTTTGTTTTATGTATTAACTATTTGATCTTACCAAATGAGTAAAATGATCTGTAGCATAAGTTAATTTTCTGGTCATTATCAATGCTTCATTTTTAGTGTACATTTATAACTATGTCTAAGATATATGCCTTCAAAAATATAGGACTCTCTGTAAGTAAATTCTCATAAACTTGGTGGTCAGTCTTAGATTGTTAACTTTATGAAAGATTTCAGGGTGGTTTTAAGTTTTTAGCAAGGTAAGAGATTTTTTTGCTGTTTAATATACATATAATATTATAAAAATAATTTAACACTCAAATGCATAATTCTCCTGTAACTGGAAGTGTGTGTGTGTGTGTGTGTGTGTGTGTGTGTGTGTGTGTATGGCTGTCTGGAGACATTCTGTGATATTTATTTCTTATTCTTGGATACTTAATTTTGCATGTTATCATCACTCATGGTTTATCAGCCTTGAAGCAGTTTACTATTAATGTGACTCCTTGTTGGAATATATTC
This sequence comes from Canis lupus dingo, assembly GCF_003254725.2. Lineage (NCBI taxonomy): Eukaryota > Metazoa > Chordata > Mammalia > Carnivora > Canidae > Canis > Canis lupus. Next base: position 22,197,426 of record NC_064245.1, on the reverse strand, counting down.
GAGCACATATACTTTCTGCAGTAAACTTATAAACCATTTCACATATGTAGCATACAAAAAGTTACCGGACTAGAATAATAATCAATTCACAGTCCCTAATAACACTATCTACAATTTCAATTATATCATGGAGATAATGATAAATTGATAAGGTCATATTTTGAAACCTCTAACATTTAGTGACACATATTAATTCTTTTAATGAATAAATAATCAAGTGTTGCCTTACACAAAGTTCTAGTGATGCATCAATGTGTAAAATTTACTATAGATAGTAATATGCAGGCAAATATATAATAATCTGTTTTGCAGTATGCTAGAAATATATGTATATCATTAAAGTTCATGGAAAGAATAACCAATCCAAATTTGGTATTCATAAATAAGGTTTAAGTTTGAACTTTAGCATAGGCAGGAAAATTTATAAATTGTAATTTCTTCCCTGCATCTCTTCTTCATTATCTTTACACTCTTTACTTCTTTAATAGAAGATGATAAGTCTCAAAAGGTGAAAGATGGAGAAACTTCAAATCTCAATAGTTCAGTCAGAGCAAAGAGTAGGTACTGGAAGTAAATTAAAATAAAAATGTTGATATACTTCATTTATGAACCAAAATTGAAAATATGTGTGCTAGTTTTAAAAAAGGTGTTTTGTCTAGTGCTTAAGTACCATTTGTTTAAATCATTTTTGAAAAACCAACACAGGGATCCCTGGGTGGCGCAGCGGTTTGGCGCCTGCCTTTGGCCCAGGGCGCGATCCTGGAGACCTGGGATCGAATCCCGCATCAGGCTCCCGGTGCATGGAGCCTGCTTCTCCCTCTGCCTATGTCTCTGCCTCTCTCTCTTTCTCTCTCTGTGACTATCATAAATAAATAAAAATTAAAAAAAAAAGAAAGAAAAACCAACACATATTTTGTGCATTTATTTATCCCAAAAATGAATAAACAAAAGCAAAGAGCTTCCCTAGAACAGTCATATATGAGAAGAAGGAAAATAAAAGCAGAGTGCTCTGTGCTCATGTTGAATTGTTGAGGAGTAGGTTATTTGCCTTTTTTAGGCTCTCCTTTACTAAGCCCCATGACACATTCCACTCCATAAACCCAATAAAATGAACATCAGGCCCCTTTAGCTCTGTTCTCTACAAGGGCACAGGCTATCTTTATGCTCTCCACATATATGCAAATGAAGTACATAATCAATAAGTATGTTCTGAATGCATGAGGATTGAAGTGGCTTTAAGTGATATTATGGTTCCAGGGTACATCATTTGAAAAACATTGGTTATATCTTCTCTTTTGTAGTAGTCAATTTTTTAATGTAGTGAAATTCACAGATTTTAAATATAAAATTGAGAAGTTTGGCAAAAGAATATTTCCAAGAACCAATAATTTCATATTTCCATTAATGCAGAATGCTTATTTGTACTCCATTCTAATTGATTCACTATCCAGAAATAGGCAATATTTTTCTGACTTCTATCATTGATTAGTTTTTCTAGTTCTTGAAAGTCATATAAAAGGAATCCCAGTATAATACTCTTTGGAGGAGGGCTCATTTCGTTTGACTTGAAAATCAAATATCTGTCAAATATTGGCACTAATTATGCAATGATGAATGAAGCATAGAATTTGCCTTCATAAAACTTGTTTTCTAGTAAGGGAAACAAATTAAACTAAGATCAACATCGATCACTACTAAGTTACATGCTGTGGTAAGTACCTGGAGAATTTCAGGAACTGAAAAAAATTGTGTGTATCACTAATAAATGATTGAAGATAGCAGTTAAAAATAAGGTCAAAAAAAGATACACATGACAAGATCACACAGGTTATGTTAAGGATTTGTTTTAAGTACAATAACTCTAACAGGAGAATTTAAGAAAGAAAATAACATGGTCAGATTTTCAATTCAAATACATCACTCAGGTAGAAGCTACCATCCTGCTAGCCACATGTTTCTAAATTAATTGATTATCCTTCTATATAAGGAAATTTTTTAATCACCTGCCTTCTTGTTTTATAATCTTGATAATTTTTCTGTGGTAAAGTTTATATTTGTTTATATATATAAACAAATATATATTTATTAGTGATACACACAAGATATATATATATATATGTATATATGTATATATATATATATATATATATATATATATAAAACATGGGACTTTTCACCAGTCCCATGATTATTTTCTTTTCCTTGTTTTTCTTTAATTTTGAGCTTATTCTCATAGTTTTTTTTTCCCCTTTTTTCTTCTTCAGCTTTCATTTTAATGTGTATGATGGGCTATTTTTCAATTTGACTAACATGGATGAATTCAATATTATTGTCAAAACCTGGCTTCCCGCTGATAGGACAAAACTTGCTTACTGTGGTAAGGGATAAAACACCTCAAAAATTTCAATGTCTGGGAGAGGGGAAGAAGAGGTCAGAATTTTTCTGAGGATTAAAAGTTTAGTTTAAGACAAAAAAAATTTTTGGGATCCCTGGGTGGCGCAGCGGTTTGGCGCCTGCCTTTGGCCCAGGGCGCAATCCTGGAGACCCGGGATCGAATCCCACATCGGGCTCCCGGTGCATGGAGCCTGCTTCTCCCTCTGCCTGTGTCTCTGCCTCTCTCTCTCTCTCTCTGTTGACTGTCATAAATAAATTAAAAAAATATTAAAAAAAAGACAAAAAAAATGTTTAAGGGGAAAAGGAGCTTCATTATGATCAGATAAGGATCGTGATACAAAACTGCCAGATGAAGATTTTAAGGCAACAGATTCAAACAATTTTAGAGCAACGTGAATTGCCTGTTGACGGGTTCATACAACTTTCTGGAAATTACTAAAATGAACAATCAAACTATTCACCTGGACAGAAGATACCTGTCAGAATAAAGTCATGCTAATGAAGAGAGAAAGAAAGAAGACAACTTCATAATAATGTAAACAAGAACATATGATTTTGGTTCTTGGCATCAATGCTGAAAGTTTTCTCCATTTTTTTTCCTTCTCTCCGCCTTCTCCCCTCTGCCCACTTCCCATAAATACAAAAACATCACTGACAATACATCAACCCTTCAAAGTGAACTCACAAAGGTGATTAATCCAGGTGTAGCCTCCAATCTCTTCATAGTCTAAATTAATTCTGTGATTCAATTCATATTTGGAGATTATAAGACATCCTAATGAGGTAGGCACTAAGTATTCCTTTTTTTAATTCCTTTAATAAAATTGCTAAAATATTTAAGATTAAATATTAGTGTTATAATTCATATTAAAAATAAAGCTATTTTCAAAATAATACTATTATCATTTATTGAAAGGATAGATAAGAGGAATTGAAGGAATCTGGTTTAATAGAATAGAAGAATTTCAAGTGTTATGATACATAAAGGAGGAATACATATTTTGGAGACTCTAGAATCTCTTCAGAGTCCTAATTATTCATATTTATCATTATTTACCCTTAATATAGTCAGAACATATTTGGTCATTCTGACTATACACATACTGGCTTTTTTATTACTTCAATCTTTATAATTAATTTCTGAAATAGTCTATTTTTTGTCAGACATTTCAGATGGCAAAACATATGGCACTGTTGTTTCTTAGATGAAGTAAAAGACAATGTGCTATTATATGGTTATTATATAAATAGAGTTATTTAAGTCCCAGTGGGAAATTTTTTTAGGTCAGGGTATGTAATCAGTGTTTTAAATATAAGAATATCTTTGAGCAGCAAAAATAATAACAGTTGTCTTGAAAATTAACAATATCTTTATTTTGTTGAAACCTGAAAGTTGAATATAACACCAATTAAAAAGAGAATTATGTTCAGGTTTAGAACTTAATTCCCACCATGAAAGAGTTGTTTATATTTAAAGAATATTTATGTTTTCTAAAACTAATACTTTTGCTAGACATACCCGAAGGCGTATTTATCTATAATTTGAGAAAACAGTACTCTTTACTCTTTTTCTAAGTACATCCATTTTTATACCATATTTGGTGCTCTGAGATATATAATTTGGGCTAACAATATAATTCTTACACAATATAATCAGTCTTTGGATTCTCTCACTGCAGTAGCAATACAACTAATGTTTAGAATAATTAGTGTTTTCTATCACATTTCTTAGCTTTAAGTAATTACACATTCCAGAAAGGGAAAGTTCAAAATATCCTATTTACAGCCTGAAATTTGTCAATATTAGATCTTTGTGAAAACAACAGATGATATTATTTTGAATGTGCAGTATGGATGATAATTGTACTGTTAAGACAAACTGTCTTTCAACAAAAAGACTTGAGATAAAGAAAGAGAAGTAGAGGATGAGACATCTTGGAATAGAATGTCCCAAAAAGTCCTTGCATTACAATTTTAAGCTGTGTTTAACATATGGTTGAAGCATTTAGGATGCAAGAAAATATGGATTACTGGGCATTGTGAGTATATCTAATTTGGTAATTGAAGGGAAGGCAACCTACTATTTAGTACAATTAGAAGGAGAGATCAAAAGAATTCAAAATTTTGGGTTTATCATTCTTAGTGATGATAGCAGAAAGCAGGCAAGGAAGAGGCAATGAACTGACATCTCAACAGATAAAAAGTATCAGCAATCAGAACACTGCTTTTCTGATTTACAGGCAAGAAGCAATCTATAGTGTCTAGATGTCTGTTACAGGCTGCTATGGGACCATGACACTCAGGGATATAAGTAGAAAATGAATCCATGGGCTAAGAAACTTGTCTAGCTTACTCCAACCTTCCTCTAGTCAATTATTCAACAAGTTTTAAGTTAGTAAATCAAATGTGCCTAGTCTTGCCCAAGGTGTTGGGGATTAGTTTTACATTCATTAGTGTACTACAATTAAATTCTGGCACTAACGACCCAGAGTTAGGGCAAACCCCACAAATTAAGGACTTGGTCCCACACAAGACTTGCCCTATTTCAGAAGCTAGCCATAAGTGGGGTTCCCAGCCCACCTGCACTTCTCACCCAATGTCTACAAATCTGGGGGTTTTCCACAATTCCCCTCAGGAATGACAACTGCTAGAATAATTCACAGATCTCAGGGAAGTCCTATACTTACTATTACAGTTTTACTGGAAAGGACACACACTAGACCAGCCAAATGAAGATAAATAAAGGGCAAAGTCTAAGAACTCCCAGAATGCAGAGCTTTCTCGTCCTCTCCTGGTGGAATCAAGGTGTATCAACTTCCTAGAATTACCCTATTGGCGTAAAGTCAGATGTGATACAAAGGGCTCATAAATACAAAAAAATTATTTCAATCCAAAAATTCCAAGGATTTTAGTAGCTACATGCCGGAACCAGAGACAAATATCACATATATACTTTACAATAGGAATAGAACAGAGAGCTTGGAAGACCAGGTTTTCATTCTTATGGAATTTACATTCCAATGTGATGGATGGATGGATGGATGGATGGATGGACAGATAAGTAGATAGATATAGATAAATGCAAACAAACAGACGAATGTGTATTATTTGGTAGCTATTTTATGTATATCCCGAGGTCCAGGAAGGCATCTCTGAGAAAAAAAATATTTAAACTGAGATCTGAACAATACTGAGATGGTCAAGGAAAGATCTAAAAATACTCTAGACAGAAATAATAAGTAGACAAAGCTCGAAGCCAGAAAGATACTTGCTATTCCCACCTGCCTTTCAACTTATGGGGCCCTTTTCTTCTTCTCTAGTCAATAAACTTGAAATAGAATACAACAGTTAAAAGTGTGGTCTATTACGAGGTCTATTACGGGGAATTAGATTCTGTTGTAGTCTATGATTTGAGTAAGATAGTACCTTTTTTAGGCCTCATTTCCTCAAAATGTAGATTGGAAATCATAGTAGTACTGACCTAAGAATATTCAAGTGACAATTAAAGCTAAGAGGTTAATGTTTAAGAAGAGGAAAGGACTACAACTCTGTAACTCAAGACATCATATGCCAATAAAGGTCAAGAAAAGCATTTGCAAAAATGCAAGAGTTAAGCAACTCTAGGAACAGGATACTTCACCCACAAAAATACGGACTACAAAAGGACTCTGATCAAATAACAAATGAACAAAACAAGGACCTTAAAATCAAGAAACATGAAAAGAAGTAGAAAGAGTTATAGTAGAAGTAGTTATAGTTACGAATATAAGGACAAGAATGGAGTGTCTGTATTGTACCAAAAAAATGTCAGATGAAGAGTACCTAGGTAACTCAGTCAGTTTAGTGGCTGCCTTTGGCTTCGGTCATGATCCAGGGGTCCTAGGATGGAGTCTTTGTCCCTGCTTCTCCCTCTCCCTCTGCGCCTTGCCTGACCCCTACTCTCTCTGTCTCTGTCTCAAATAAATAAATAAATAAATAAATAAAATCTTTAAAAAAAATATCAGATGAGAATTCTTGAAACAGAATGGTCATACTGCAAGAAAAACTTTAATAATAGAAGTAAATATAAAATTTGGAAATGAATATTGACAAAGGGGAAGAAAGTATTCCCAAGTTTTTATTCAGGATGAAATAGGAAGAAGAGTAGAAATAGAGAAATGTCCTCAAAATGACTTACCTTGTGGGGTTTGAAGACGGTGGAAAATAGAGCATTTCGGTAAGTGATATAGTTTCTTGGCTTTATATAATGACAATGTCTTAGTCTGTCCCAGTGGTTGTAATAAAATACTATCAACTGGGTGTCTTATAAACAGTATAAATGTATTGCTTACAGTTTTGTATGCTGGAAGTTCAACATCAGGGTTTTCACATGATCAAGTTCTAGTGAAGGCCCTCTTCTCGGCTACAGGTAGCTAACTTTTCAGTGTGTCCTCACATGGTGAAAGAGGGCAAAGGGTCTCTCTCAGCTCTCTTTTGTAAGAACATTAATCTCATTGAAGAACATTAAACATATTTTTTTAATAAGTGGAAGAATACAAAATAGTTATTCTACCTTATTTGTAGGAAAGGACCCATATCTCACAATACATTCATATTGGGCATTAGGATTTCAACATAGGAATTTTGGTATAACACAAATATTCAGGCCATAGCAGACAATAAACTATATCTAGTTATAATAAAGCCCCATAGAATGCACTGGTAAAGCCACTCTGGAAAACAGTGTGGAAGTCTCTTAAAAAGTTAAAAATGGAAAAAAAAGTTAAAAATGGAATTAGCCTATGATCCATCAATTGCACTACTTAGTATTTACTTAAAGGATAATGCAAAAATATGAATTTGAAAGGATACATGCACCTGCCACTTATAGCAGCATTATCAACAATAGCCAGCCAAATTATAGAAAGAGCACAAGTGTCCATCAATGATGAATGGATAAAGAAAAGGTGGTATATGTATGCAAAGGAACATTACTTAACCATAAAAAGAATGAAATCTTGCCATCTGCAACAACATGGATGTTGCTAGAGAATATTATACTATGCAAAGTAAGTCAGTCAGAGAAAGACAAATACCATGTAATTTTACTCAGATGTGGAATTTAAGAAACAAAACAAATGAAGGTAGGGGGATGGTGGGTATAGGAAAACCAAAAACCAGACTCTATACTATAGAGAACAAACTAGGGGTTACTGGAGGGGAAGTGAGGAGGGGGATAATTGATGTATGTGATGGGTATTAAGGAGGTCACTTGCGATGAGCACTTGGTGTTCTACGTAAATTTTGAATCACTAAATTCTGCGCTTCTGTGAAGCTAATATTACACTATATGTTAATTAACTGGAATTTAAATAAAAAATTGAAATGTTAAGAAAAAATAGTCCACATGCCAAAGTGGTACACTTGTTCCAAATCCCTTCACAATTCAAGCATGCAGCATATCCTATTAGCAAACCGTATAAGTAACAACTGTAGTAATCCAGCAAAAAATAATATGAAAAAGTAAGCATAGTAAGAGTCAAGAAATAAAATTGCATGGCATTTGTTAGAACTAAAGTTGAATAACTATTTCATATTCTTCCACTTATTATTAAGAGAATTTACTATTTATCTGTGATGTAATTTCTTATTTGACTTCTTCAGAATTCAATCCTGATCCCTTTTTTGCTAGACCACATTGACTTAAAGAAGCTAGAAATGCAATATGCTAACTCTTCTCACCTTCCTTGCTGCTAAAAGGTCCATGTTCACAAGTTTTAACCAATGACATATGAGCAGATCTCTCCTGGATAGATGCTGAAAAAAATTTTTTTTCTGTTCTGATAAAAATGAACAGATATTGCCACAACTGCCCCCTCCTCAACAGACTCCAGCCCTGAATGCAGACAGATGGCAAGATCATAGATCCAACTATTATGTGAACATAAAAACATTAGTCAGGAACATATGAGAGAGAAAACATGAAAAAAAAACACACAAAAACCTGCTATATCTTGACTTGCACACAGGATATATGTCAACTGAAGCTGTGGTGTTAGTACCAATGGTAAGAACATTTGTATGGTAGTGTATAATGGTTACTTCCAGCTGCTTTTAGCCAAATCTTCAAAAAGAGATATGAACTCAAATTTCTGAAAGTAGATGAAAGCAGAGAAAGAAGAAAATATTTGCTAAGAGATATATTCTCCACATGTGGCCTACAGTCTAAGTGATTTAGAGTCCCATAATTTGCGGGCCTGCTGGGTTTCAAAAGACAATGTGTGTACCCCAAATTGCAACTAGTCAAAGAAGCAGAGAAATAGCTAACACAGCAGGAGATAAGATTGATAAAATTAGGGAGCAGGTGGCAAAGGGAGGATTCAGGAAGGTATCTCTTCACCTAAGGCTATCATTTCAAACTGCCTCAGGGCAACAACCATTATGGGAAGGGAAAGAGGCCTAAATAGAACAAAGGCCAGTTAGCTAAAAGACAAGAAACTTTAAAGACTATGTTTAAGCAAAATCTTTAGCTATCATTACTTTTACAAGAAATGACTGGAAAAAAAAAAAAAAAAGAAATGACTGGAAAAAAAATCCTTAAAATATAATAACTTTTCAAAGGAACTATTTTGCAAAAATAATAGCATTTCTGGACTGCAACAATCTATAATTCTTCATCACCTATTACAAAAACTGAGCATTTATAAGGCATTCTTCTCTAAATTCATGTCATACGGCCAAGGGAGAAAAAAGATAAGAAAGATCATTTCAATGTCGCAAGCAGCAGCCAAGGACAATGAATAATAGAGACTGCTAGATGGCAAAAACAAGTTTGCAGTTTGTGGAAGTGGGAAGGTGGAGTAAGGTACTTATCAGATGAATTTATCTGGACAAAGATTTCTCATTTTTCCTCTCCACCATGAAGTGACAGGAGCTAGGCATCATTGATTGCTATGCATTTCCTATTCTTCCCTTTACTTAGGGGGATTTGTAGTTGTTGTTGTCGTTGTTGTTGTTGTTATCCTCTTCCTCTTCAAATATTACATTATCAATGTGTTAAACAAAGATATAGTGTTCTTTGGGCATAGATCACTAGAACATGAGATGCTATATGTAGACCACAATGACAGAAGTGCAACTAAAGATGTCCTGAACTTTAAACTTGTGGGGGTTGGTTGTGACAAAAACTTAACATTATCCTCAGCTTAACTAAACTTTCCACAGACGTCATCCAGACTAGAGGTTTCCTATTCCTCTTAGGGCATTTACTTTAGAAAACCTACAACTATAAACTCTTTCTCTGTCCATTTGAGATACAAATATTTTTAAAAGCCTTCGGCCACTTTAATAATCCAGAGATGTCTTTCTCAAGGACAAGGGAATCATCCTTTTGAAATGTAATCATAAAAGAAGATAATGCGGGATCCCTGGGTGGCCAGCGGTTTAGCGCCTGCCTTTGGCCCAGGGCTCGATCCTGGAGACCCGGGATCGAATCCCACGTGGGGCTCCCAGTGCATGGAGCCTGCTTCTCCCTCTGCCTGTGTCTCTGCCTCTCTCTCTCTCTCTGTGTGTGACTATCATAGATAAATAAAAATTAAAAAAAAAAAAAGAAGATAATGCTCCTACCTTCCATATCTACAGGAAGATAAAAGCCTAACTTCTCCAGGGCACTTGGCTCCTAGTTGTGAAGATAGGAGAAAGTTTACTTCTCTTTTGGGAAAACCAATTAGCAAACAAAGATGAGGTAACTTCTAATTTCTTCCTCCTTCTCTTTTTTTCTTTATAAATCTTGATTATATTGATAACTACAGATGTTACAAATAGAAGAAAAGAATTAAAAAGACACTAAGCATCACCACTACACTGAACCATGCCTGCAGCCTACAACCTTCAGACATTTTTTTGTGCATTTTAAGAAAAATTGTTTTTTCTTTTATTCACTCAGGCATTCAGTTAACATATAGCTAAAAGAATTTCTGAGAGCCATTAGCATCTTCAGAAACATGAAAAATAAAACAAAACAATAAAATAAATATAACATTGAAAATTAAATTTAAAAAAACAAGGAAAGTCTTAAAAATTAATTTAAAATCAAATTTTGGTTATGATCAAGAAAACCAAAACCTCACAAATGTGAATTCATAAAAAAAGAATCAAAGATAGAAATTAAAAATGAAAATATGATAAAACATTTAATGTTTGTGGACGTTTAATTAGACAACAAATATAAAAGTTACCAAAAGTGATAGCAAAAGCAAAAAATTTGAATAAACCAATTAATATAAAAATAACTGAAGAGTTTAATGAAAAACATGTCATTGAAAAAGATCAGAGGGTCAGATGAAGATCACAAGGAGGAGGAAGAGAAAGAGATGGAGAAGAAGAAGGTGGAGAAGAAAAAGAAGAAGGTAGAGAAGGAGAAGAAAAAGAAGAAGAAAGTTACACAATTATTTAAATCACTTCATGTCATGGTAAAGATAGAAATGCCCCAAATCTTTTCATAAACAAAGTGTAAAAATTATAACAACATTTCACAAGGATGCTTTAAAAAAATGTGTACACCAACCTCATACATGTTATTGACTTAAAAGTTGTACATGAATATTAATTAAAGTGGAATAATTATGTAAGAAAGTTACACTATCAAATAGAATTCATTCTAGAAAACAGAAAGTGGTTTGTTACCAGAGAAACTCTTAATATAATTCATTACTATAGCAAAGGTAGAAGAAAACTCTATCTTATCAATAAATTAATATTTTATAATTTGATCAAAAACTAAAAACTAGAGTAAAAAAACTAAATAAAAGATTAGATTTCAAAATAAATAGCAATTGATTTTCTCTTTTTTTAAAGATTTTTATTTATTTATTCATGAGAAATAGAGAGAGAGAGAGAGGCAGAGGCAGACAGAAGGAGAAGCAGGCTCCCCACAGGAAGCCCAATGCAAGACTGGATCCTGGACCCCGGGATCACGCCCTGAGCCAAAGGCAGACGCTCAACCACTGAGCCACCCAGGTGTCCCACTAACTGATTTTCTAAATGAGGAAATACTAAAGGTAGTTTGAATCAGGAATTTGACAAGCAAATTCTTACCCTTGTATTTAATCTTGTCTTAACATATAGTACAAGTAATAAAACTAGAAAATTAAATTCCTTATATGAGCAGTGGAAAAGCAAGATCTAAAATGTTTTTTATTGATATATAAACATATTCCTAGAAAAATGAAGAAAGCCTATTATATAAAGGAAAAATATTCTAATGAGTTAATAAAAAAATAGCAAAATGTATGAAATTTGAATAGCTTTTTTAGTCTAGTAAAATACCTTAGAGAAAAATTTTAAAAATATCAATTATAGCAGTAAATATAAAACCATACAAAATATTTGTGAATAATTCGAACAAGGGAGATCTAGTAGCTACCAGGAAAAAAATATGTATTTTTTTCTGAAAGGCATGAAATATAATCATAAATCATAACAAGAACTGAAAGAGAAAAATCCAAGTACCTGATTAGGAACATTTTAAAACAAAATATGTTGATTCATGTAAGATTCACATATAAAATATATCCAATTTCATTTAAGAAATTCATAAAGAAAAAAAAGAAATTCATAAAGAAATTTTAAATTGGATACAATTGATTGCATTATCATCCCTATAAGAAGCCTCTAAATCTTCAAAAATCCCAAAATATAATGGATGAAATAGGTGAAGGGGATTAAGAGTTATTATTATTTACATTACATTAATTATTACATTATTATTATGATGAGCACTGAGTAATGTATAGAATTGTTGAATCACTATATTGTATACCTGAAACTAATACAACACTGTTAATTGTATTCAAATTAAATTTGTTAAACTTGGTAAATAAAAACAAAAACATAATAAAAACTAAAATTGAAATGAGCAGTAGGTGGAAAATAAATGAGAAAAGATGGAAATCCTTGAGTAAACTTGCAACTATAAACACAGTCATAAAGAGAATAATCATGAATCATGAGATGTGTGGCACAACATATGAGGTGACACTTTTTTTCAGTTAAGTCAGGATTCCTGGAAGACTAAAGTTCTCTCATCTCCCATGTTGCTCACTGAAATCCAGAAGAACCAAATAAAGTTCTCTTTGTGGGGGAGCATCCCTCAATAAAGACTCTTATTATTCCCATCAATTAACATCATGCCAAATATGAACTCACAATATGAGATCATAAAATCATGAGAGGATACAAAGTGTAATGAAGACATATTAACAGAAGCATTAGTGTTAAAGTATAGAAAGCATCAGATGCAGAATATCAAATAATTAAATATGAAATGTTTAAATAAATACAACACGTCTAACAAAATAAAAGCAGCAAAAAAAAAAAAAAAAAACTATTAAAAACAGTAACAACAGACTCCTGCATCATGTCATGACTATGGTCCTATACAATCCTACTCCTTACAACAGCAAGAAAAGTCAGACAAATATACAAAAAGAACTGCAGGAAGAACAACAATGAAGAGCAATAAACCTGAGCAGGAGTAACCTTGCTTTAAAAACCAAGAAAAGGCAAGTACATCAAGATAAGCTCCACAGTCACTTCATTTGTTTTCTTTAGGACATTTGCCTAATCTTAGAATGACATAATCAATTATTGAGCGGAAAGTGACTACCCCACTGGTTTAGGAGACTGTGAATAAAGTATTGATCTACTAACCTCTTTGGGGATTGTTTGAAAACTATTATTAACACTATATACCAATACAGATAGCAGAAATAGAAAATTTTTTAGTATTGAAAACTGGGATATGAATACAAGGATATGCTCATTGCTGTTGGGTATGACATTTATTGTTGCTTTTCAAAAGATTTTCAATAGCGATCATAATTTTTAAAAGTTGACATATCCCTTGACCTAGCACACAAAGATATTTTCTGGATTTCCACAAAGTCTGGACTTAGTACTGATGGTCTTTCAAAAAGGCTCCGGCTATGTATCTGCACATTGGGGAAAAAAAAAAATTAAACCATTTGAAAAAAAAAGGAACTAAAGTAGGGGATTTGGAGTGATTACCATGTATTATTTTGAGTGAAGAGAAGATTAAGAATATTGTGTATAATATTCTGTCATTTGTATAAAGCAAATGTAATTCCTGTAAATGCACGAGTGATTATGTGCACACATTGCCACATATGATTAAATGAACTTCAGAATATATTTTCTAGGACATATAATTAATTTAAAATTGGTCGCTTGATTAGAAAAGGGGTAATGACAACAGGTGAGGGGAGGATGGAGATGAAATCATCATATTCAGTAGTTATATAAAAGTATATATTTATATAAATGCATATATATATAAATCTAATAAAAATGTGTTTAAAAATAAAATAAGTATATCTGAATTACGTCCATTTCTAAGCCAAGTATAAGCTAATTTTGATCACAATAAATTATTAATATGCAACCCTTTCTATCAATGTTTTTGAGCATTTTCCTAAATTATGTGCTATGGAATATTTGTATCTGAACAGAAATATTTATAGGTATTCTCCAAATTAACAATTTTCACTTTTATAGTAAGTATGATAAACTGTATATACTATATTCTCCTCTAGAAGATTCACAATGATCATTCATTTATTTAAGGCTCTGAAAAGTCCTGTAATAAAAAAGCTATTTAACTGATTAACTGAACATTTCTTGCTCCACCATAAATTAGCTCTCTAAACTTTGGTATAGATCTTAATTCCTCATGGACTTTTCCTGATCTCTAAAATGTAGGCAGGATTTTATTACCTTTGATGGTCTTTTTAGTTCTGAAATTCTACACATCTGATAAACTTTGAGAAGTAAGGTGGCAAAGGTCATGCCTTCATAAAGCCCCAAAGATATAGTATAAATCAAAATTGAGTGAATCATTGTATTTACTAGCATTTTTTTTACTGTTCTTGTGAGGAATCAGGAAAATAGTAAGTTTCCATCTTAAGAAATAAAGAAGTACTCATTGTTCATTGTCTTAAATCATACATTTTTAGCCATAATCCATTAACCTTTTTTGCTGATAAACCCTGGGAATTGATTTTATCTAAGGTCAGTATAATAATGGAAGCTGGTGCTCATACCTCATAACTCAATTTGCCTTAGCAAGTTTATGCTAATTCAGCTTGGTATTTATGACTTCTTTTAAAGTGCCTCACAGAGAAGAAATTCTGGATCTTTTTGGATCTGCGCTGAGCAATGCTTTTTCAATGGAAAAGTATTATTGGACTGTAAAGCAGAATCTCAGGTCAGATGTAAGTTTTAAGAGTTAGCCTTATAGAAGTACACTAAGGATAACAGTTTTTCCTATTTGCCTTAGTGCTGCTAAGAGGCATATCATAAATTCTTGACTTCTGCCAAACACAGATAATTTTCCTGCGACTGCTCTCAAGAAATATGCCAAGGCCAGGGCCATTACAGTACAAGGGGAAAAAATGAACATTATAATAATGAATAGTCTACTCAGTATTTTGCTGATACTTGAATAAAATATGGGCAGCCATTTTGGTTAGTGAATTGCTAAATCAAGTCCAGTTTTCCTTATTTATTGCATAAAGCAACAAAGCAATGCAGAAGAGTATAAATCCTGGCTTGTTCTTCTAGGCATCTGACATTCTAAATGATCATTGAAAAGAAATTAAAATAAGAATCTCATATGGAGCTGCATTCTCAAATATATGAAACTAAGAAATTTTGGAAAAAGTAAATATAAATCATTTTGATGATTAAAATGATATCAAGTAGATGAGGTATGAGATATAGGCATTTTTAACCACTTAATAGAGAATTTCTATACACTATCAAATTAACATTTATGAAGACATTTACTATGAAGTGATAGCACACATCAGAGTCACTTTTTTTTGTTCATTAAGTGGGAAGTTTGTCTTTGACAGAACTCTCATAAAAATGTTTACATCCATTGCAGTATGCCACACACAATTCAAGATAAATCTTCTCCTAATTTATCAGATAACCCAAGCAGAAAATATATATTGGTGACACTTCAATCCTATAAGATACAAATCTAAATTGGTTAACCTAGAATTCCATCTGTCCCTTAATCACATTTTTTCTAATATAATTTTCCCTTTTCAAAAAAATATTCTCATGGATATTTTTCCTAACCAGGCCTCTTGTAATCCATTGTATAAAATATTGATCACATTATTCTTCTTACATAGGACACCTTTTTCATTTATCCACCTGTCCAACCATTACCCACCATTTAATATATTAGAAGTCTACTTCATCAATTAACTTTTCCCAACCTTGCCAGGCCGCAGCAAAAACTTAAACAAATTAACTGACAGAGAATAAATTATTTTATTTTTAAAGATTTTATTTATTTATTCATGAGAGACAGAGAGAGAGAGAGAGGCAGAGACACAGGCAGAGGGAGAAGCATGCTCCACGCAGGGAGCCTGATGTGAGACTCGATCCCGGGTCTCCAGGATCACGCCCTGGGCCAAAGGCAGATGCTAAACTGCTGAGCCACCCAGGTGTCCCTAAATTATTTTATTTTAAACAAGCCATTAATGCTATATAAGCATTGATGTAGCTATGTGGAAAATAAGAATAATTTTCAACTTACCTGACTGCAATTCTACACCCAATTATTTAAAATGTCATTGGGGCACCTGGGTGGCTCAGATGACTTGATTTCAGCTCAAGTCATAATTTCATGGTCATGAGATCAAGCCCCACATCAAGCTTCAGGCTCAGCATGATTAAGATTCTCTCTCCCTCTCCCTTTGAACTAAATTTTTGACTTTTTTGGTGGATGAGAGAAGTAGCAAACAGAGTGTTTATAATCCACAAACTTGACATATTTTCAAAGCTTAATCAATGAAGTTCTTAGTTCAATGTGCCTCTGTCTTCTAGAAATCTTTTTATTTCTCCCCTAAATTTTTTTGGTCATTTCTTCCATAAAACAGAGGTCTAATTCTTTCTCAAAGTATTTATTCAAAATCTTTTTTGGGGAATGTGGTTTCTAGTGAGACAAATTACTTCTTTTTAACAAGTTAAAATGACATACACATCCATTGACACAAAAACACAAATTAGACATTTATGGATACTTAAAATAATTTCCTCAATTCCAGAGGAGTTCTTTTGTGAGTCCTAACTAGTCTCCACTTATTTAAAAACTACTGAGTACCCACTCTTCTAAGCATGCCTGGCACTGTTCTAAGCAGTGGAAATGAAAAAAAGACAGCTATGAGTTCTGTTCTTGTGATACATACATTCAAATGGAGGAGACAGAAAATAAAGAAGTGCACAGTGAAAAGTACATAAATTTTCTGAAGATTATAACACAGTTTTAAAAGCTATTAAGAGATACTGGGAGTTGGGGTCTTTGTTAAATAGGATATTATTAAGTTCTCTCTGAGGTGATGACAGTATAATCAAAATCTAAGTGGTAAGAGACGATCAGTCATTCAAAGAGCTGCCAGAGGAGGGTTCAAGATAGATAATAGACACTAAAGCCATGAGACAATATAGGGGCTTGATAGTCAATAAAAGAAAAGAAGGTGAGAAAACTCGAGTTTAGTAAATAAAAGTACAGTAGTCTGAGGTTAAATGATATAAAGAGGGTCTATAAAATAGTTGGAATTAGAAGACAATGATGAATTATAATTAGTGAAACAATCTGCTTTGGATTTCCAAAAATCACTTGTGCTATTCTATGAAAAGTGCATTGTAGGGTATAAAAATAGAAGCCAGACAACTAGAGGATGATAAATGAGTTGACAGTTGAAGGTGCTTTGAGCTAAAGTGACATTAGTGGCATTACTGAGAAGTAATCAGTGATAAAATTGGAGGAAAACCAATAAGGCATGTCTTGTATTATTCCTAATGAATTATTGTTAATCCTATACCAATGATATCACAACAGTATTATCCTGAATACATACATATGACAAAAATATAAATACTTTAAATCAAGGGGCTTATCTTAATTTATGATGGGTGCTGTTGTGTGTTGTGTTTAGTGGCTTACAAGTAATAAAGTTATGAAAGATAAAACATTTTTGGCTGTGAAGATTTTCTACAACAAATGTGCATTTTCTTTACCTTTCTTTAGTATATTACATTACTTTTTCCAAAAGTGGAAACTTCTTGATTTAGGAAAATGAAAACAAAATCAATCATAGCAAAGAGACAGTTGTAAAAATATTTCAAGAAATGTTCTTGAATTTAAGTGCCTTAAAATATTTCCTATTCATTTATTTTGATATATACCAAATTGAGTAATCAATGGAAAAAGTAATATTTTTTTTTACAAGTAGGCATCATCTTATAAAGAGACCATTTTCTAATTATTGTGTGAGATAACCATTAAAAATGTGGAAGACGCAGATTTCTTTTTTTCCTACTATACAACTCAGGTCAGCACGTCAAAGTTGTTTTTTTTCGGGGGGGCTCCTTCTTTTTTTTTGCTTTTGTTTTGTTTTTGTTAATTCATGAATATATTTTAGATGCAACACTAAGAGAGCTCATATAGCTAATCTAGAATACTTTGCAACCACCTGCAAGCTTGATAAGGGCAGAGCCTGTGCTTTATTCTATGTTGTATCAGCAGTGTCTGTGAATACCTGTCACAGTGAATCATTGAACTGTGTTTGTTAAACAGAAATGAATTGAACTATACATAGCCATGGTTCACAATTTGTCACTACTGGTAAATATATCCCAAGTTCTAATTAATTACATAAGGACAAAGCCACCTGCCAGTCTCTGCCTTCTTGGTCTTACTCAGCTACAGACACTAAAGCTTGTCAATGCTACATACCTCTTGAATCAAATTAGGCTAAACCTGACAGTGTGCTAAGAACCTTAGATTCATAAGTAGAACCTATGCACATCTTTCATGTAATTTCCCTGTTTAGTTTACCTAAAGGATCCCCTGAGAATATGTGCTATCTTTAAGGGACAGATTTTTCCATTATTTTTTTACAGTAGGCTTAGTTCATATTATTATAAATTATCAGTTTCAAAATGCCCTAACAATATACAATATATCATTCTCCCTGCAATAGCCTGAGAATTAAACTATTCCCGGGACTCTCTTTTATTTGATGGGGTTTAAATACCCCTAGTTCTGACTGCTTATAGTTTCATACCAGACAGAGAACCACACCATCCAACTGTGAGCATCGCCACTCTCTCTGATATATATATATATATTGGTGCTCACCCATACTGATCTTTACCACACATCTTTGAATAATTGACATTTAACAGGCCAAACTCCTTGTGGTTCCACTGTTCCTAAATTCTCGATTTCCACAAAGTCATAACATGTTTAAACTGTATTTCTTTAAATATATGACATTTCACAAATCAGTGAGTGATTCCAGAGGAAGTAAATGTTCTGGATCCTAGTGACATAGAATTTGACATCAGTATGAATGAAGTTAACTGCTCAATATGTATAGTGCAGATACTAAATCACTAAGTAAACACTTGTCAAATTTTAGTGTGCATGAGATTCAACTGGGGTGCTAATTAAAATGTATTACCAGACCCCCTTCCAGAGATAACAATAGGCTAGTATTGTTCAGTCCAAGTGTCTGCATTTTATACCGCCATGAAAGATTCTGATACAGGTGACCATGTGCCATAGACAAAGATAACGTTACTCAATTTAAAGGTGTTAATTGGGGAACAAATTTCAGTTGCTGCTACTTGGGAAACTGAGATCTGAATTCAGATTACTCTAGTGTATTCCCTCAAGTTAATTCCTTCAAGTTCTAAATGTAATTCTTATCTAGTAACATCTTTTCACTGAACTAGACTTAAGCTAAATGAGTGGGTCCACAAAAACAATTTAAGAAAAACACTTTAGAGAAACATCTTTTTTTTTTCTGGTCCATGAACATTCCAATTTTGAACAAACTTGAAATTTGAAGATGCTAATAACTGATAACTGGTGTACTTCATATTTCTTTCTCATGGAAAATTTTATTCTATTAAAAAATATAGATTTGAGAAAGTCAGAAAATTCCAAGTTTGTTCAATTTCTTTTAATTTATCATAATTTATCATAAACATTCAAGGTAACTTACATTCTAGATATATTGGAATATTCAAGAAACAAAACAAAGGAGCATATGGGAAAAAAGAGAGAAAGAGGCAAACCAAGGAACAGACTCTAAACTATAAAGAACAAACTGATGGTTAATAGAAGGAAGCTGGAAGTATGGGTGAAATAAGTGATGGAGATTAAGGAGGGCACTTGTGATGAGCATGGGCATTGTATAGAAGTGTCAAATCACTAAATTGTACACCTGAAACTATTACACCGGAACTGGAATTTAAATGAAAACTTTAAAAAAGGACCCTTGGGTGGCTCAGTGGTTGAACAACTGCCTTTGGCTCAGGGCATGATCTTGGGGTCCTGGGGTTGAGCCCCACATCAGGATTCGTGCAGAGAGCCCGCTTCTCCCTCTGCCTGTGTCTCTCTCTGCCTCTCTGCATGAGTGTGTCTCATGAAAAATAAATACATTCTTTAAAAAAAAAAAAAAAACTTGAAAAAAACTAAAAAAAAAAAAAAAAAGGAAGAAACAATGCCATTCTTCCAAGCTAACTACTATTAGTATAATGAATTGTCACTGTTATACAGGGTATCACTAGAAAGGTGCATGATTATTTAATTACACAAATAAGTAACCACTTGCATAAGTAATAGAGGAATGAAAAAATCCAGGAGCAGTAGCATTAACAAACCCCATGGGTTTGTTTTGGGGGTTTTTGTCTGTTTGTTTTTAAGTGCTTGATTTAGTTATATCTCTAAAAACACATTTTTCATATATTGATGCTAAAGTCAACAGAATGGTAAAATTCAGAATTTAGATAGAAAGTAGCATTTAAAATTTTCAAAATAACTTAGATAAACTTGCTTCCAAGTTTCCATTGATATTTTGGTTGTTATTTACATTTAATTATAGTTCTTTCATTCTCATTTTGTATCAATATACTTCTGTCAAGACTTTCAGAAAACACCAACTGTGACGTAACTTAGTTATACATGCTTAGATTCAAAGCAGTACCTGAAAATTTCCACCTATAAGATCTAGTTGCTTCTAATTGTTGTATTACAAGAACCTGGATATATTGTAATAAACAGGATTGGATGTCAGAGAAACACTTAAAAAGAAATAAATGCAAACTGTGTTTTGCAAGCATCATAACGTTGACAATTGAGTCATAAATTACAATTTCACAAATATTTTCCCATCATTTGTGATTAAACATGTGATTCTACAATTTTCTGAAATTTTCCCCTAATTCCTTAATATCTAACCCATCCTAGAACTCATTGCAGCTTGCAAGGGAGAAAAGCATCTGGGAATAGTATTTTTGCTCTTTCAAAATTTCTATTATTTCCATTTCCTTGAAGACTGTTGGTTTTCCATTTGAACTTAGATATTGTTATAAAAACAGTTAATTTCAAAAATACATAATTAGAGATTAATGACACAGAAAATAGATTTGATTTTTGTGTGCTTCTCCCTTAGAATTTCAAATCAATATTTCTTTAGTACTTGATTTAGTGTATTTATGCTTTACCAAGAGACAGACTAACCAATACTAAAAGTTATGAACCAGATGTCAGCTTTCTGGCAATGGATATCTTATATGCCTCATGAGACATACATTGCAATATGGTACTACATGGATGCCAATACAATGTTGTCAACAAGGGATTAATTTGTATAGTCTTTTTACTATAAAATATCACACAAACATTTTTTTAATGAACTTAATTCCCACAGTAGTCCATTGAAAAAACTTGTGACAGAGGAGAACCTTTCTCTTTCTCTAGTACATTAAGAAAACCAATAATGCTGCAAAATTTATCCAAAGTACCAGAAAATTCATTTGAAAAATGTATACTTTTATTATGTAATGTCCCCACATTTCCTTTGATGCAATTATTTGCATCTTGTCTATGTTTCTCCTTAGTTACTCTAGATCAAGCTTTGTCAATTCTGTTGATCATTTCAAGAATGAACATGTGGTTTTGTTGATTAGTACTATTATTTTTCTATTTTCTGTTTATCTGTGCCCTCATTTTTTATTCTTTCTTTCCTCCTGCTAGCTTTCAGTTTACTTTATTTTTCTTTTACTAATTCTTAGAGATATAACATTAAGTGATTGACCTCAAAATTTTCTTCATTATGAACTTAGGCATTTGCAATTATAATTTTACTTCTGAGCACTGCCTTTTCCACAGTCAACAAGTTTTGGTATTTGGTGTTTTTCTTTTTCATGATAAGTCATTTTCAAATTTCCCTTTTGAAACCAGATTTTTTTTCTTTGATTTATTTTTTTTCAGAGTGTGATCTTTGATTCTAAGTAGTGTGCATTTTCTGTATTTATTCTTTTACTGATTTCTAGCTTAATTCCTTGTTGTCAGAAAAGATACATTTTTATGCTTTGAATCTTTAAAAATTTATTAAGACTTATTTCATAATCTAATATATATCTATCTGGAAATATTCCATATGCTTTTGTATATATTCTGTGCATTTCTGCTATTCTGGAGCGAGTATTATGCAGATGTTTGCTAGCTCTCATTGGTTTGTAGTGTTTTTCAAGTTCTTGATTTCCTTATTGATATTCTAACCATTCTACTGCTGTAGATCATTTAACTAGCCCCCTAGTTTTATATAGCATTCTATTTCTTTTTCCTTAAATTCTATCAATTTTTACTTCACATATTTTGGAACACTGTTGTTTGGTGCATACATGTTTACAATTGATGAATTGATACTTTTTAAAAAATCAGCTTACTAATTTATGATGTCATCTTTGTCTCTTGTAACATTTTTACTAAAATCTATTTTGGATGATATTACTATAGTCACACCAACTCTTTTTGTTACTATTTTCATGGAATATCATTTTTCGTCCTTTACTTTAAATCTATTTGTCCTATTATAACCATTGCTTATTCCTTGCCTTTCCTTCTAATACGGCACACAACATCCCTGACGCATACGATAAAATCCCCTGAGTATGTACGATGTACTGACTAGTTTGCTAAGTACTGCAAAAACCTCATCTCTGCCATCAGTGAAGTCACAGCTTAGTGTATAAAATATATATATATATGTATATTAATTTCTTAAATAACAATCTGGAGAATGAATTAATATAGAGAGAAACTAGTAAAAAAAATCAGTACAGAACTCTAATATATAGTATCTGACCTAAACTGGTTTTGAAAAAGAATTTTAAGAATACCATGTTATTTTCTACACATAGAAACTAATTTTTAAATATTGATGTTAAACCAAGATAGGCCCTGAAATTCCCCTATTGTATAACCCCAACTTTTAAATATAAGCTATTCTAGAAATAGTGACTTGATGGGACACATCATTTCTCTTCTCTTTAAGGATTAAATAACACATAGCATTGTTAATAATCTAATTTTATAATCATTAATAGCAGAAGCATCTCAACCAAATTTCTATGGATTTATTCTGCACCAAGTTCAATTAAGTAAAATATTTTTGACTAGAATATTACACATCATAGACTTTTAAATGGTCATCTTTGACCATTTTGACAGTATTCTGCATAGAAATACTGATACTTTGGGGGCACCTGGGTGGCTCAGTAGTTGAGCGGTTGCCTTTGGCTCAGGGCATGATCCCAGGGTCCTGGGATGGAGTCCATCATTAGGCTCCCAACGGGGAGCCTGCTTCTCCCTTTGCTTATGTCTCCGTCTGTCTCTCTGTGTCTCTCATGAATAAAGAGAGAAAAATCTTTAAATAATAATAATAAAAGAAATGCTGATACTTTTTAAAAAATATTTTATTTATTTATTCATGATAGACACAGAGAGAGAAAGAAGAGAGAGAGAGAGAATGGCAGAGGGAGAAGCAGGCTCCATGCAGGGAGCCGGATGTGGGACTCGATCCTGGGTCTCCGGGATCACGCCCTGGGCCAAAGGCGGCGCCAAACTGCTGGGCCACCCGGGCTGCCCAGAAATGCTGGTACTTTTAACTGAGTTTACATATTTTTAAATTCACATATCTAGGTAAATAAAGAAACACTTCAACTCAAATTACATTTTTATCATTTAAAAGTTATGCAACATCCAAAAACATTCTTTATAGGGCACATACATTTACCTTTTATAATATGTTGTAATACGATAAATAAAGATTAATGACGAAACTTATTTTCCAACTGAGTACTGTCATTTATCTGTCTCTTACCAGTAAAAACATTCCATTTTTGGGTAAAGATATTTATAATATGATGTGCTGAAATAGCAAGCATAAACATAGCTCCTATTTTATTTAGATGTCATGTTCTGGAATTTTCAATTTATTCTGACAGTTACTATAGATGATATTAACAAACAGTCTTGAGGAGAAAATCAGAAAGACTCTACATAAAATGTAATAGAGTTTATACTTTGAGAATAGTGGTAGTGAACTATGAAATCTCTCACTTTGGGATCAAGTATATAGTTGCTTTTCTTTCTTCCTTTTCCTCTCGTAGTCTTGATATTTGACTTATGTTCAGTGATCCATCCAAAATGAATTGTTTTGGGTTATTTCCTGACAGTAGATATTTGTGTCTTCATAGATATTTATTTGATAGGAAGTATTAAATTCTTGTTTACCATTTTGGTGGAGCAGATAGAACCAGTGTGCACACAGAATACTATCTGATTTATTAAAACCCTAGTTCCTTTACAGATAAGGAAGAGTTGAGTATCACTCTGACAAGTTTTGTTTAACCATAGTGCTTATGTTTTCAACTTATAGACATGTTAAAAATAGAAAATTTCACATAAAATTATTTATTTCCCTGTATTTATGTTAAATATGTGTGATAAATTTGTAAATGTGTAACATGAAAAAATATATTTCTCTCAGCTGTATCTTATCATATTTTATCAACTCAAGGCATTTTATTCTTTCAGGATTATATAATGTCATGAAGTCATAAAAGAATTAGGGATGAAGAATTTCAAGTTTAACTTCTGTCTCAAAGGAAATACCTTCATACTAGGACAGTAGCTGAAACTCCTTGACTCTACAGAAATGCATTCTTCAAATATAATTATGAAATTCATTGTCAGAAAAAGAAATGTTTTTTACATCTATAAAATAAAAACCAGTTCAGAAACACATGCAAATAATAAAACTGTTATCTGAGTCATAATATGAAGTTTTGCAAGTTTTACACAGATGTAATAGAAACAAGCACATAATAATGTATACATGATTTAAAACATTTTACTTTGTGTTCTTCATTCTATTCTTAAATTGATAGTAGATGGAATAAAGTGATACATTTAAGGGATGCTTAATTATTTGCAAGTCTCTTGTAGTTATCAAATTTTTATTGTCTTGAAAAGTGGTCAATAAGAATTTTATTACTGGGCAGCCCCGGTGACACAGCAGTTTAGCGCTGTCTGCAGCCTGGGGTGTGATCCTGGGGACCCTGAATGGAGTCCCACATCGGGCTCCCTGCATGGAGCCTGCTTCTCCCTCTGCCTGTTCCTCTGCCCCTCTCTCCCTCTGTGTCTCTATGAATAAATAAATAAAATTAAAAAAAAAGAATTTTATTACTTTATTATAAGGAGGAACATATATATACACAAATAAATGATGCTATAATATATAATGCTGTCATTTATCTGTCTTAATATTATATATAATATTAATATATATTATATGTTACTGTTATATATATATATATATATATAATGCTAGGTATTTGAAATAATTCACCGTGGATAGTCACTGACTATTTTATGTGTTACCTTAAAACTTAGAGAAGTTACTTCATATTAATTATTCATAACAATATGACAAAAATATTTGAGTAATCATCAACAATTAGATAAATTAGATTAAAAATGAACTGTGGAGGAAATACATTATTAATAAAAATGTGTCAAGTCAAAGATAAAGATAATCAAAGAAATCATACCATTTTACTTATTTTTTTATTTTTTAGACACCATTGATTTTTTATTGATATGACTGACACATATAACATTAATTTTAGACTGATGCTTTTGATTTTAAGAGAAATAAATTTGATTAAATGTTTTCTTATCACATTGATGTAAAATGCGTGCAATTTCAAAGATATTAAAGTGGAAGCTATTTGTTTTAAAGCCAGTTAAGTGTGCCATCATCAGTTTGCAGATTCCATTTTCAGCTGTGTCTTATCTATGTTTAAAATGAACCATCAACATTGTAATTTTGTTTATTGAATTTTAATTTAAAAAGTTCAATATTATTCTTTTTTCAAGTCTCCTAGGTCATTTTTTATAGTTCCTTTTTCCTAAAGGTGTCTCCAAATTTGTATTTATGTTATCATTATAAGCACAGAGTGTTTTTGTTGTTGTTTTTTAAGCTTACTCAAACTTTTTTTTAACTTTAAATTCAATTTGCCAACAAAAAGTATAACATCCAGTGCTCATCTAGTCACAAACCCTCTTTAATGTCTGTCACACAGTTATCCTATCCCCCCACCCACCTCCCCTTCTGCAACCCTTTGTTTCCCAGAGCTAGGAGTCTCTCATAGTTTCTCTTCCTCTCTAATTTTTTGTCACTCAAACTTCCCCCTTCTCTTATGGTCCCTTTCACTATTTCTAATACTCCACATATGAGTGAAACCATATTATAATTGTCTTCCTCCAACTGACTTATTTCACTCAGCATAAGATCATCCAGATCTATCCATACCAGTGTAAATGGTACTATTCATCTATTCTCATGGCTGAGTAATATTCCATTGTATGTATATACCACAACTTCTCTATTCATTCATCTGTTGAAGGACATTGTAGCTCCTTCCACAGTTTGACTATTGTGGACATTGCTGCTATGAACATTGGGGTGCAGATGTGTCATTCCATTACATCTGTATGTTTGGGGTAAATACCCAGTAGTGCAACTGTTGGGTCATCAGGTAGTTCTATTTTTACTTCTTGAGGAACCTCCACACCATTTTCCAGAGTGGCTACACCAGCTTGCATTCCCAACCACAGTGTAAGAGGGTTCTCCTTTTTCTGCATCCTCACCAACATCTGTTGTTTCCTGTCTTGTTAATTTTAGCCATTCTCACCAGTGTAAAGTGGTATCTCATTGTGTTTTTTTTAATATTTTATTTATTTATTTATGAGACACGCAGAGAGAGAGGCAGAGACATAGGCAGAGGAAGAAGCAGGCTCCATGCAGGGAGCCTAATGTGGGACTCGATCCCAAGACTCCAGGATCACCCCCTAAGCCAAAGGCAGACGTTCAACCACTGAGCCACTCATGTGTCCCTCATTGTGTTTTGATTTGTATTTCTCTGATGGCAAATGAGGTGGAATATATTCTCATGTGCTTGTTGGCCATGTGTATGTCTTCTTTGGAGAAATTTCTGTTCATGTCTTCTGCCCATTTCATGACTGGATTTTTTGTTTCTTGGGTTTGAGTTTGATAAGTTCTTTTCTTAGATCTTGGATGCTAGTGCTTTATCTGTTATGTCATTTGCAATTATCTTCTCCCATTCTGTAGGTTGCCTTTGAGTTTTGTTTACTGTTTCCTTTGCTGTGCAGAAGCTTTTTATCTTGATTAAGTCCCAATAGTTGACTATTGTTTTGTTTCCTTTGCCTTTATAGATGTGTCTTGCAAGAAGTTGCTGTGGCCACGTTCAAAAAGATTGTTGCCTGTGTTCTCCTCTAGGATTTAGATGGATTCTTGTCTCACATTTAGATCTTTTAACTATTTTGAGTTTATCTTTGTGTCTAGAGTAAGAGAATGGTCCAATTTCATCTTCTGCATATGGCTGTCCGGTTTCCCAACACAATTTATTGAAGAGACTTTTTTCCATTGGATATTCTTTCCCGCTTTGCTTAAGATTAGGTGACCGTAAATTGAGGGTCCATTTCTAGATTCTCTATTCTATTCCATTGATCTATGTGTCTGTTTTTGTGCAAGTACCATACTGTCTTGATGACCACAGCTTTGTAATACAGCTTCCAGGCAGGCATTGTGATGGCACCAGCTTTGGTTTGCTTTTTCAGCATTCCTCTGGCTATCCAAGAGCTTTTCTGGTTCCATACAAATCTTAGGATTTTTTGTTCCAACTCTGTGAAGAAAGTAAATGATATTTATTCCTTAATTTCTCTTTCTCCAGTCTCATTATTAGTGTAGAGAAATGCAACTGATTCTTTTTGCATTGATTTTGCCACATTGCTAAATGGCTATATGATCTCTAGCAACTTTGAGGTGGAGGCTTTTGGGTTTTCTATGTACAGTATCATGTCATCTGTGACAAGGGAGAGTTTGACTTTTTCTTTGCCAATCTGAATGCCTTTTATTTCTTTTTGTTACTGATTTACTAAGGCTAGGACTTCTAGTACTACGTTTAATAACTGGTAAGAGTGGGGGATCCCTGGGTGGCGCAGCGGTTTAGCGCCTGCCTTTGGCCCAGGGCGTGATCCTGGAGACCAGGATCGAATCCCATGTCGGGCTCCTGGTGCATGGAGCCTGCTTCTCCCTCTGCCTGTGTCTCTGCCTCTCTCTCTCTCTCTGTGACTATCATAAATAAATAAAAATTAAAAAAAAAATAACTGGTAAGAGTGGACATCCCTGTTTCTGACCTTAGGGGAAAACATCTCAGCTTTTCTCCACTGAGAAAGGTATACTGTGAGCTTTTCATAGATGACTTTTATGATATTAGATATGTTCCCTCTATGCCTACACTTTGAAGAGTTTTAATCAAGAAAAGGATGTTGTATTTTGTCAAATGCTTTATCTGCATCTATTGAGAGGATCATATGGTTCTTGTCTTTTCTTCTATTCATGTGATGTATCACATTGATTATTTTTCTAATGTTGAACCATTCTTGCATCCCTGGGATAAATTCCACTTGGTCATAGTGAATAATCTTAATGTACTCTTGGATCTTACTAGTTAATATCTTGGTGAGAATTTGGGCATCCATGTTCACCAGAGATATTGACTCTGTAATTCTCCTTTTTGGTGGGGTCTTTGTCTGGTTTTGAGGTCAAAGTAATGCTGGCCTCATAAAAGGAGTTTGGAAGTATTCTTTCCATTTCTATTTTTTGAAACAGCTTTAGTAGCATAGGTATCATCTCTTCTTTATATGTTTAGAAAATTCTCTTGGGAAGCCATCTGGTCCTCGACTTTTGTTTCTTGGGAGGTTTTTGATGACTAATTTCCTTTCTGGTTTTAGGTCTGTTCAGGTTTTCTATTTCTTACTGTTCCAGTTTTGGTCATTTATACATCTCCAGGAATGCATCCATTTCTTCCAGATTGCCTAATTTGTTGGCATATAGTTGTCCATAATATGTTATTAAAATTGTTTGTATTTTCTTGGTATTAGTTGTGATCTCTTCTCTTTCATTCATGATTTTATTAATTTGAATCTTTTTTTTCTTTTTAATAAGTCTGGCTAGTGGTTTATACATCTTATTAATTCTTTCAAAGAATCAGCTTCTGATTTCATTGATCTGGTCTACTGTTCTTTTGGTTTCCCTTTCATCGATATCTGCTCTAATCTTTATTATTTCTCTTCTGCTTGGTTTAGGCTTTATTTGCTGTTCTTTCTACAGTTCCTTTAGGTGAAACATTAGCATGTGTATTTAAGATTTTTCCAATTTTTTGAGGGAGGCTTCTATTGAAGTGTACTCCTAAGAGTGCCTTTGCTGTATCCCAAAGATTTTGAATAGTTGTGCTTTCATTTTTGTTAGTTTGCATGAATCTTTTTAATTCTTTTCTAATTTTCTGGTTGACTCATTCATGTTTTAGTAGGATGCCCTTTAACCTCCACGTTTGAGTTTCTTCGAAATTTCCTCTTGTTATTGAGTTCATTTCAAAGCATTGTGGTCTGAAAATATGCAGGGAATAATCCCAATATTTTGGTATTGGTTGAGACCTGATCTGTGACCTAGTATGTGGTTTATTCTGGAGAAAGTTCCATATGCACTTGAGAATAATATGTATTCTGTTGCATTAGAATCAAATATTCTCTATATATCTGGAAAGTTCATTTGGTTCAGTGTTTTATTCAAAGCCCTTGTTTCTTTGCTGATCTTTTCCTACAAGATCTGTCCTTGGCTGAGAGTGGAGTGTTGAAGTCTCCTACTGTTAATTTATTATTATCTATGTGTCACTTTACTTTGGTTATTAAATGTTTCATATAATTGGCTGCTCCCATATTAATGATATTAATGGCATAAATATTCATAATTGTTAGGTCTACTTGTTGCATAGACCCTTTAAGTATGAATATAGTATCTCTCTTCATCTCTTACTACAGTCTTTGGTTTAAAATCTAATTTATCCAATATGGGGATTACTACCTCAGCTTTCTTTTGAGGTCCCTTTGCATGGTAAATTGTTCTCCACTCACTCCTTTTTAGTCTAAAGGTGTCCTTAGGTCTAAAATGAGTCTCTTGTAGATAGCAAATAGAGGAGTCTTGCTTTTTTTTTTTTTTAATCTAGTCTTATACCCTGTGTCTTTTGACTGAACCATTTAGCCCATTCATGTTCAGAGTAACTATTGAAAGATATGAATTTAGTGTAATGAAATTACCTATTCAGTCCCTGTCTTTGCAGAATGTTTCTTCGGGCTCCATCTTTGTTTACAAGATCCCCCTTAATATTTCTTGCAGAGCTCATATGGCTGTCACATATTCTTTCAGTATCTTTCTATCCTGGAAGCTCTTTATCTCTCCTTCCATTCTGAATGACAGCCTTGCTGAATAAAATATTCTTAGCTGCATGTTTTTCTCATTTAGTACCCTGAATATATCATGCCAGCCCTTTTAGGCTTGCCAGGTCTCTGTGGATAGGTCTGCTGTTAATCTAATATTCCTCCCCATATAAGTTAGGAATTTATTATATCAATTTGCTTTTAGGATTTTCTCTTTATCTCTGAAATCTGCAAGCTTTACTATTATATGCCAGGGTGTCGATAAGTTTTTGATTTTGGAGGGGGTCCTCTTTATCTCTTGGATATGAATGCCTATTTCTTCCTCCAGATTAGGGAAGTTCTCAGCTATGATTTGTTCATGCATACTTTCTAGTCTTCCCTCTCTCTCCACAGCCTCTTGAATCCTAATGACACAGATTTATTCTTTTTCAAACTATCAATTCTCGTAGGCTCTTAGTTGTTTTTCTCTCTTTTCCTCAGCTTCCTTCCTTTCCATCAACTTGTCTTCTATGTCACATATTCTCTCTTCTGCCTCATTTACCCTAGCTGTTATAACATCCAGTTTAAACTGCATCTCAGTTAGAGTATTTTTAATTTGGCCTGATTAGATCTCATTTCTGCAGTAACAGATTCTCTAGAGTCTTTTACTTTTTTTTCCAAGACCTACTAGTAATTTTATAATTATAATCTTGAATTTTGTCTCTGACAGAATCCATATCTAGTAGATCTGTGTCAGACTATTGCTTCCAGTTCTTTCCTTCTTTTTTTCTTTTAAAGATTTTGTTTATTCATGAGAGACACAGAGAGAGAAAGAGAGAGAGAGAGAGAGGCAGAGACACAGGCAAAGGGAGAAGCAGGGAGGCCAACGTGGGACCCGATCCTGGGTCTTCAGGATCATGCCCTGGGCTGGAGGCGGTGCTGAACCGCTGAGCCACCCAGGCTGCCCCAGTTCTTTCTTTTGTGGTGAATTCTTCCTTCTAGTCATTTTGTCCAGTGCAGAATAGCTGTATGTGTGAGCAGAGTCAAAAATAGCAACAAAACCCCAGCAAAATGCACATTAGATAATTCCAAAAGGGTCAGAGACCAGAAAATAAAAGAAAAAAGACAACAAAAGTGAAAAACAAGGAAAAAAAAGGAGAGAGGGTGAGGAAATGGTGGAGGAGAGAGAATATTATATTAATATTAATCTCACAGAATGGACCAACATGGTGATATACTTGGTCCCAAGTATATTTTGATCTGTATGTTGGAAAGTACTTAATTCCAAAATTATAAAACAAAACAAAAAACCCTAAATCTATATATATATACAAAAATTAAACTGAATACAGTGAATGGAACCCAAAACTGAAGAATATAACTATAACATATAATTGTAAAAATATGAAAGTCAAAAAGAAAAGTAAAAATAAAAAGTTGATAAAATATTATAGTTAAGATGGGAAAAAAAATATTGGAAATTTTTAACTTGAAAGATAAATGAATCACAAGGAAAAAGTCTTGAATTCTACAAACTATCTTCTCTCAGTCCTGGAGTTTTCCAGTCCTGTTTGGTCAGCGAAGTTGCTATTCCCCTGTGCTTCCCGCTGATCTGGGGGAGGGACCTGCTGCACTGATTCTTAGGTGTCTGTGCCTGGGCAGAAATGCCCCTCCCCTTGCCAGGCTCAGTGTAAGCTATTCACCCTGTGAGCTCTTTGTTCCCTGAAGGCCATGCCTCTCTTAAGGATAAAAGGGGGAGAAAATGGCCAGCTCGATCTCCAGACCCTGATGGAAGAGCTCCCACCGTGTCCCACACTATAGACTTGTTTAATGTCCATTGTCTCAGATCCTCCTGGGGGCAGGTGGGGGGGGGAGAGCTGATGTGTACAATTGGAAGGGTAGTAGGCAGCAGGAGAGCTTCCTGGCTTGTGAGCTCACCGGCTCTGACCCTCCCAGAGGAAGCGGGGAGTCATCTGCTTCTGTCCACTGCAGGACCTCAGCACTGAAAGAGTTCACCAGGTCAAGTGGGCACCTGCTCCACCCAGATACAAGCAGAAGATTGCTGTGTTCCAGTCCTTTGCAGGGACCCAGTATGGACAGCAGTTCCCTGATCTGTCCATGGTTTGTGGTTTATGGCACAAGTTGAGCCTTTTCCCTGGCTCACTGACCTACACCTGCCCCCCTTGGGAACTTTGCTGGCTTAGGCACCCCTGTTCTTTCTGTGCTTCTTAGAATATGGAGACCTCACTGTCCCTCCTCTGATTATGCCCCATTTCACCACTGAGCATTTTGCAGGCAGAGAAGACTCTCTCAGGAGCAAATTTCTAAAGGTCCCAATTTTGCATCTCAGGGCCGAATCACTCTCCTACAGGCAGCTTACAAATGTTCCCCCCTCCTCTTGTGGTTCATTGTCCAATATATCACCTTCATTTCCCTTCTCCACACCTACTTTGCAAGAAGTGGTCACTTTTCTCTTTGTAGCTTTCCAGCTGTTCCTTTGCATCTCAGGTTGAACTTATAGGTGTTCATGATGGCTTGAAAGTCATCTAGCTAAATTTAGGGGATCAGATGAAATGAGGACCCCACTCTTCTTCCATCTTGCCTTCCTCTCCCAAAATCACATCTTTTTAAAATTGATATGTTTAAAATACTGTTAGTAATATATTGCAAGAAATGAAGTAATATATTAGAACTATATAGATAGAACTCAAGTAAATTATTTTATTAGATTTTAGTTTTATAAAATTTTCTCTTGCATAATATACCACATTAGAGACTATACTCTTTTTTTTTCTACCATCCTTTGAGATAAAGCATTCTCATTACCCCCATTCAATAGGCAACACAACCCCAGTGCTTAGAACCTAAGTAACATCTCTAAGTTTATATTCCATGTAAGCACTAAACCTGAGCCTATATGAAGTTAGGACTCTAATTGTGAGTTTTTAGTATTTGTGAGCTATCTGAGATTTTAATATTTCTTTATTATGTTATCAAAGCAAATCATATCAACAGTGATTTGTTCAGATCTCTCCTATTATACCAATAGAAAATAATCTGCCCTCCTTGTTTTATTTCCTATCATCTTATCTCTAACTGGCATGCACAAAGTAGTATTTGCAAAGGTATAAATTTACATTTTACTGGCATGATAATATGTATCTATAGTCAGAAAAATAGAGCTATAATAATCATATAATTGGGAGAAAAGTGATTCATCATAAGCAAAGTAAGTTTATTTTATCACCATGAAGAAGAATAGTCAGTACCCTATCTTTATTGCTTTGGTGAGCTGCATGTATGAAGATGGATGAAAATAGTACCTCCAACCCAACACTGTATGTCAAAAAAATTACAGGGCAAAGAAACTATGCTCTAAATAATGAAAAGTTTGTGCACATAATGGCCTCAGCGGCCATTTGTACTACAGTTAGATTTGTGCTTGGTATAAGCAAGAATTTCTGGTCATGCATCCGCAAGCTCATTTGCACAACAAATATAGGAATATAGGGTTTGCACAGGCCCAACAGGCTTGACTGCTTAACACCAGGACTGATCCATCTTCCGCTACTGCTGATGTAATAGTCAGCAATAGGTACTGAAGCTAGACCTTAGTGTGTTGCTAAAGTTTGAAGATACCAAGCTTGCCACTTTGGCAAGTTAATTAAATTGGATCCTTTCTACCCTAGAGAGGAAGCATCATGTTCTTATGAAGATCAACACATATTCCAGATGCTACTGTTAACCACCCACAGATCTTTGACTAGCACCATTACTACGTGCTCAGAGTATATGATTTACTGTTATCTCACATGACATTACTTTAGACCAAGGGATTCATTTTTTGACAAAGGATGTGTAACAATAGATACATAATTCAAATATCTTCTGGCCAAATCACATAGCAAATAACCTGGAAACTGCTAGCCTGATTAGTGTCAGAATTGCTTCCTTGATGCAGCTAATGTTTCAGCTTAGGGATAAACCCCTGCCAGTCTATGGTTCTATATATAGTACTTTGCATTAACAGGTATCAAATAATACCGTGCTCCCAGTAGGCAGACATGTCCAGGGATCAAAGGATGAAAGTAGGAGTGGTCGCTCTCTCTCCATGACCCCTAATTACTCTCTCTCAGGAGTTTGTGTACCTCCCATCTCTACAACTCAGGAGTTTATGTACCTCCCATCTCTACAACTCAGGAGTTTGTGTACCTCCCATCTCTACAACTGACTTCAGAATGAAGGATTAGAAGTCAAATGTTTCCAGAGTGATGGAAAGCTGTCTTGAGAGGACATAGCTATATTTTACTACATCTATAGGTATCACTTGAAGTTTTAGGATTTCCATATTAGGCAAAGAAATTAGCCGCTATTCTTGTAAAGGTAATTGATCCTGATTATCCCTGATTGTTGTAATATAATGCGAACATTGAGTCCAGAACGCAGAGGATTCACTGGGCACCTCTTGGTACTTCGCTGACTTTTGTTAAATATAAATGTGCAATTGCAATGACTATAGCCTAATAAGAAACAAGAACTTGACCAAAGCTCTTGAAGAAATTCAGTTTTCACAGAAATCAAGAGTTTAAATTTCTTAGGAATGAAGGCCTTGGTTGCTCTAGTGGGCAAATACCTATTCCAGCAGAAGTGATAACCCAGAGAGGGAAGTCTAGAATGGATGCTAGAGGAGGTAATTTAATGTTAGGGTTTTGCGTACTGCAGCAACAGAGACTATAGTTTATCTCACTAATCTTCCTGTTATTTTTTTTTCTTTTAAGAATGTGTACCACAATACCACGTTGCCAATAACAGTTAAGGATGGACATGAATGGATGCTGAACTATGCAACAGTAAATGCTACTGGTACTCTCCCTGCCAATATCTACGTGGCACTCATATGTATATTCTGACTAAAGTCTTCTAAGTATAAGAAACTCTTTCATGGCTTTTTATGGTTGAGAACTTGTTCAGACTGCAAGCAAGGCAAGCCTGACTCTCTGGTGAGTTCATTCATTCAAAAACAGCTCTGAAGAAGTTATGAATTGAGGAGTTTAATAAATACACCAGCTCCCTTAATCCTTGACTGGGAAAAATCTGAGGCATACACAAATTATTTTCCAGAGCACCCTAGCAGGATTGAAACAACAGTCATCCATAAAATAATTTGGTCAATAAAACATCCTTCACTGGAGTTATTCTCTCCCACTTCATTTCCCCCTCTTCCTTATTCTGTAACCTCCCCCCAAAAAAACCCTTACACTTAAATCCTATCTCATTATCTGTTTTTATTTTTTAAGGTTTTATTTATTTATTCATGACAGACACAGAGAGAGGCAGAGACATAGGCAGAGGGAGAAGCAGGCTCCCCACAGGGAGCCTGACTCAGGACTCGATATCAGGCCCCCAGGATCACAACCTGAGCCAAAGGCAGATACTCAACCACTGAGCCACCCATGTGCTCCCCATTGTGTCTTTCTTAAGGAACATAACTTAAGGCAGGATTCATGCCCACTTCTTAACTAATATCAATGTAAATCCAATTATATTTCAAGGTTCCTCTTGGAACCATTTTCTTCCACACTATGTATTTTGCCTTAATGTCCCCAGTTGACAATAATATTTCTATCCTTTGAATACTTGTGACACAACTGTGGCACATAGTTTGACCTCATATCAACAAATATTTTGAGTTATGCATTTTAATGTAAAGTTCTTCTTTCTTCTTTCTTCAGGATTGCACCCTTTTATAATGCTATCTATACAGTCAGCAATCAAAAAATTCTTCTTTTTTTTTTTTTTTAAAGAGAGTACAGTGTCTGAGTGAGGTGGGAGGGGAGGGGCAAAGGGAGAAGGAGAATCCCAAGCAGGCTCCATACCCAGCACAGAGCCTGATATGGGGCTCAATCTCCCAAGCCTGAGATCATAACCTAGGCCAAAATCAAGAGCCGGATGCTTAACTGACTAACCCACCCAGGTGCTCCAGTGAACAAAAAATTCTTGCTGAATTTTACCAAATCATCCAGTTGTTCTTGGAACTTTAGCCAAGGATCTGTTCCTTGTGATTGCATCAGTATCAGTCCCTACATCTAGTGTAATGAACAGTTATATAATGGGTTTGTGAGTAGTTCTAGCACTGGTAGGATCATTGGTAAAAATTTGTAGGAACTAGATAATCCAGGTTAATAGGCTCATGTAATGAA
This sequence comes from Canis lupus dingo, assembly GCF_003254725.2. Classification (NCBI taxonomy): domain Eukaryota; kingdom Metazoa; phylum Chordata; class Mammalia; order Carnivora; family Canidae; genus Canis; species Canis lupus. Next base: position 22,161,117 of record NC_064245.1, on the reverse strand, counting down.
GGTTAATACATGACCTTACTCTTTGAAACCAAAGAATCAACACGATCATATGACCTCTGTAATCCTATTGGATTACATAGTAATGTAGAAATTATATAGTAATTTCCTATGGCTGTTCTAACAAACTGCCACAAAATTAGTGTCTTAAAACAACGCAAAAGTATTATCTCACACTTCTGAAGATCTCAAATCCAAAATGTGTCTCACTGGACTAAAATCAAAATATCAGTAGGGCTGAGTTCCTCTAGGGATACTAGAGGAAAATTCATCCCCGGCCATTTTCCAGGTTCTAATGACCACCTGCATTTCTTGACTTACGGCTCCTTCCTCCATCTTTAATGGCAACATTTTCAAATACCTTTCTAATTTGGATCTCCTCTTCTACATTTCTTTTTGACTGTAAATGATCCTTTTAATTATGTAGGGCCCACTCAGATAATTAGCCATAATTTCCTTATTTTAAGGACCAATCTAAAGTCTGTCTGCAACCTTAATTTTTCCTTGCCATGTAACAAAACATATTTACAAGTTCTGAGAATCAGGACATGAAAATATTTGGGGGATTATTATTCTATTTACTACAACCTCAATTCTTCCATGGTACCAGTATTCTTACAACTAAATGAAAATAGCAAAGCATTATACTTTTGTTATTAAAATATTTTAAATTACATATATAGGTACCTACATCTGTTATCTTGTAAAATTAGAATCAATAATACATCCTTTGTTTTTTATAAAGACACTACAATAGCTTTTGCAAATATCACTGCAACTGTTACTTTATATCCTCATTGCATGAAATATTTGAAACTAATTCCATAAGTTAATATTTCTGTGTGTTAATAATGGGTGAAGTGGCCACCACCTTTATGCTTCATATCCAATGTCTTTAGTTAGTCTTTTAAACTTTTTGATAATTTTTACAATACATTTTTAAAACAACTTCTTTCATCTAAATGCTGTAGAAAACAGGCCCCCAAGAATTTAGGTCACTTTATTCAAACTCAGAATTACAGGGGCAATCTGGATGAGGTATGATGCCACCAAGAGACTGAAAGTAAAATAGAGCCGAGAATATCTGAGAAGGCCCACAATATTTGTGTACAAACACTGGCCTACTCAGGTTCTAGTTTTCACTACTTGATTAAACTCAAAACTAATGCAAATATCTTTTTTTTTTTCTTTCTGGTTCTTAAGCCAAGGGCTTCAAAAAACTATTAGGAAATAATCTCATCTGCCGATGAATTCATGTTTACTGCAAAGTATGTTCTTTCACCCTCTGCAAGTCTTTTACTCAAATGGTATACAGGCAGGAGCAAATAATCTTGGCAGAGATTTTATTCCATTCAAAACCACTCCCTGGGTGCTTACTATATGATAAGCATTGCTTGAAAGCACTAGAGATACTACAGCAAAACAAAACAAAATGAAGATCTTACCTTCATGAAGCATCCCTGCTTATGGAAAGGACAGGCAATAAAAAGCAAACAATATTTTTGAATTTAAACATTTTTTTTGATTAATGGCTTTATAATTGTAATTGATGGATTTTTTTTTCACTTTTAGTGAACAAAGTAATATTAGATTTTAATTGACTATGTTTTGATTTCATGAGATACTGAAATAATGGTGAGCAGTGGAATGGGAAAAAAATATGTTAACATAGATAGGAAGTGTTAAATTTGTAGAGAAAGCAACCTGTAGAGAAGGAAATAGTGGAACACTCTTTAAGAAAGTAAGGAAGTAAATCATGGGTAGCCTGTGGAGAAGAGCAATCAGGAAAGAATGGACAGTATGAACGTTTCCAACAGAAGTGAGATTGGGATGTTAGATATCCAGCAAGGAAGCCCTGGCGGCTTTGAGAACTAGGCAGGAGGCAGTGGCATGAGATATGTGATAATGGCAGGACATTTAGAGATATGGAAGTTGTAAAGAATTTAACTTTTATTCTCTAAGGGTTGGAATACAGGAGTGTCTAATGATTTATGTTTAGAAAATTCAAAGATGGCAAACTGAGAAACAGACTCTTAACTGTAGAGAATAAACTATGATTAACCAGAGACAAGGTGGGTGAGGGGGTAGGTTAAATTAGTGATGGTGATTAGAGTACATATGCTGCGATGAGCACCAGGTGATATATGGAAGTGCTGAATCACTATATTGTACACTGGAAACTAATGTTACAGTGTATGTTAACTAACTAGAATTTAAATAAAAACTTGAAAAAAGAGTTTGGAATTTGGGAATATTTGCTAGGAATTAGAGGAGAGAGGGGTACCTGGGTGACTCAGGGGGTTTAAGCATCTGACTTTGGTTCAGGTCATGAACCCAGGGTCCTGAGACTGAGTCCCGTATTGGGCTTCCTACTCAGTGAGGAGTTTGCTTCTCCCTCTCCCTTTGCCCTGCCCCTCTCATGCTCTCTCTTTCAAATAAATAAATAATCTTTAAAAAAAGAATTAAAGCAGAGGTATAGCATAGATAGTTGAATATAAATGCCTGGTGTTCAGGGAAGAGGTTCAGACTAGAGACATAAATCTAATTCATATCAAGCTGAAAATAGTAATAGATAGGAATAGAATGATCAGAACTTCAATAAAGTCACAGTGAATCAAATGTAATGGTCACGCCTATAAAAATCAATTGAAAGATCTGGCCTAGGGATCCCTGGGTGGCGCAGCGGTTTAGCGCCTGCCTTTGGCCCAGGGCGCGATCCTGGAGACCCGGGATCGAATCCCACGTCGGGCTCCCTGCGTGGAGCCTGCTTCTCCCTCTGCCTATGTCTCTGCCTCTCTCTCTCTCTCTCTCTGTGTGACTATCATGAATAAATAAATAAAATCTTTAAAAAAAAAAAAAGCTTTAAAAAAAAAAAAAGATCTGGCCTAGAAAAAGTCACTGTCTTCAATGTTATTGATAAAACACAATATCAGATATTCATGACTGAATATCAATTGAAGAAAGAAATTATGATCAAACTAATAGCATTAAGTAAGCAATAGGAAAAAATTAAAGATTTACAAAGCTTGCTTTGAGGGACACCTGGATGGCTCAGTCAGTTAAGTTTCTGTTTTATGCTTAGGTCATAATCCCAGGGTCCTGGAAATCCCAAATTTGGCTCCTCCTCAGCAAATAGTCTGTTTCTCCCTCTTCTCCTCCTCCGCTTCTCCACTGCTTAAATCAATAAATAAAATCTTAGAATATTTTTTTAAAGATTTATTTATTTTATGATAGACATAGAGAGAGAGAGAGAGAGAGAGAGAGAGAGGCAGAGACACAGGAGGAGGGAGAAGCAGGCTCCATGCCAGGAGCCCAATGCGGGACTCCATCCTGGGACCCCAGGATCGCGCCTTGGGCCAAAGGCAGGCGCTAAACCGCTGAGCTACCCAGGGATCCCCAATAAATAAAATATTTAAAAAAAGATTGCTTATTTACTTTTTAATGTTTACCTGAAGAAAATTTAACTGAAGAATAGATTAACCACTTCCCAAGCTATATTAAAAGTTGTGATTTACTGAATGGGACTAGAAGCAGTTTGTTATTATCCCAATTCCTGGGTCATTTAGTGATCATTCATCAAGTGACACTAATTCAGGGTAATTTTCTTTCTAAAAAAAGCAATAATTGAAAGGGAAAACTCATCTAATTGAAATAAATGATTACAAGGTATTGGTAAGAACAAAAACTGGGGCACTTCTGGGTGTCCAGGTAATAGCAATGAATAGAAAAGTCCCCAGGTAACTGCTCTAGAATGAATCAGCTGTTTTTCATTCCTCTCAAAAACAGTAACTAAATTTCAGGAAGAACAAATCACATTGGGTTTGAGTGAGTCACAGGCTTACCCCTTGGACAGTAATCAAAAGAAGGGCAAAAAAATGCTAGGCAGGTAAAAACAATAGATGTACACTGTGTATTCTGTGTATGCTGTTTTGAAACAAGTATAAGATTATCTATATCACCAAAATCCAAGTATCCCAGGATTGGATAAAGAACACTCATGCTGGGATCCAAGAAGTCTCAGTCTTTGCCAGGCATCAATCACACAGTATATCAGTATATCAAGAAGATACAAGATAAGCAAAGAAGTCTGTATACAGGGAGGTTTGAGATAGGAGATGGGGACCTCTTAGTCCCTACTACACAGATTCATGGAAATGTCCCACTGAAACCATCAACCAATATCAGAATTACAATATGAATTGTCATGGTAGCAATGCATGATCTGTACAGGAATGTGCATGTTTGTATTTGCGTGTGTGTGTGTGTGTGTTTGTATGTGGAAAGAATCTCTCCAGTTACTCTGAGACTGAGGGGATTCCTGGTAAATTTTAGTGCTAAAACCAGGAAAATCCTGGGCAAAGCAAGATATGTGAAATTTCAAGATTAATTAAACTTTCAAAATAAAGTTTCAACTCCTTTTGTAATCTATTTTAATCTTCTATTTAAAAAATACTTTCTTAGTAATAATCTGTTCCCCCAACCCTTGTCCTGACTGCTTCCTTCTTTCTACCTCGCTACATACCCTGTCTCTTTTTAAATTTGGCAACAGGAATCTCAGAAAATTTTATTACTAACCTGAATCAGCTCCACTTCCATTACATCCAATTTTCTATTTTTATTTAAGGTTTACCAGCCTTAAAGACTGTGTATGTTTTCTAGCTCTTTGGAAAACATGGTTGTATTATCAAAGATAAAAGGATAAATATCATAATTATTTTTTATAATTATTTTAAATGATTCTTAAATTCGCCTGTTAATTGATGTTTAGCTACTTTGTATTCATATACTCAAAGAGGAATTTATTATTGATTGATGAAGTATTTTGTCTTTTAAGGACGTAGCTGGACATATTATATTGGTAATAACATACTCTTCACAGGCTAATTAAATATACTGATATTTGCATTTAGAGTTGGTTAAGAATTTTCTTCATTTTTTCCCAATGAGCTGCGTGAGTGCTGTGAAGGATCCAAAGAGCAAACAAATATAGGTCTTGCCTATACGATGTAAACAATCTAATAGGAGAAATAAGGTAACAACTTTAAAAAATGAATAAAAATCATAGATTAGTCATGGAAAATCTTAAAGTCTCTAGTCAGGTATACATAAAACATTCTGAAAGCTCAGATAGGAGGGTGTCAAACACTGTAGTGATAATGTAATTGTATAATCAAAAGTAATTTATTTGACTGAAGTCTGAGATTTAAAGAAGAAAACTGAGCCTAGTTTAAACCTCATATAATTCTGAGGTTTATTTCCAGATGGCACTCTATTCTTATTTCAAAGTAAGAAAGCTGAAAATTTTTGGCTCCTCCTTCTTTCCTCCCTTTTTTTTCTCTGATCTTCCTCCTTTCCTTACTTTATTTTCTCCTTCTTCGTGTTCTTCCTCTCCTTCCTTCTTCTTTCCTCCTACCCCTTTTACTTTTTCTCTTCTATTCTTCCTCCTTATTTTTGTTAAATAACCAATACTATAAATTTGATATTTTTATTTCAGAGAACTTGGTTAAGAAGTAACTAAAAATCTAGTACTCAGGATATAAGAGACCAACATGTAGTTTTCTGAATATCATCTGAGTATCAGTAGAATAATCTTGGCCCATCCTTTCTCTTATATTAGATTTCTATAGCTGCTGTAACGAATCACCACACACCCAGTAGCTAAAAGCAGCACAAATGTTTATCTTATAGATTCCATAAGTCAAAGGTCTGGTACAGTTCTCAGAAGGCTTAAATCCAGGTGTTGGTACTCTGTACTCCTTCATGAGGTATATAGTGGGAAACTGTTTCCTGCTTGATTCGTTGTTGGCAAATTCATTTCTTGTGCTAGTAAGCTAGGACGTAAACTGATTCATGTTATATGGACTGGGATTCCACAGATAATCAAGAATTATGAAGGTCCATAACCTTAATAATATCTGCAAAGTCCCTTTACTGTATTCACAGGTTTTCAGGTTTAGGATGTGGACAACTTTGAGGAAGGCATTACTCTGCCTATCATATCTCTGTCCTCTTATATCAATCTAGATAGTAGAGTATCTAAAACAGTGCAGTTCAGTAGAAATATAATGTGATGAACCAATCTAAGCCATATATGTAATTTTACATATTTGTAATATGTAAAAATCATATTTACATATGAAGCCACACTAAAAAAGACTTTAAAATGATATTAATTTTAATTGTTTATATAACACAATGTTAAAATAACATTTCAAATGTATATAAAATATACATATAACATAAATATATGTATACTAAGTACTGAAATAGTTCATATTCCTTTTTTTTTGTTCAAAGTACATATTTGAAATCTAGTGTGTATTTTTATTTTTAGCAACTCTCAATTTGTACTAGTCACATTTTAAGTGTTTAATGGCCACATGTGCCTAATGCCTACTTTTGGATAAAGCAAAGTAAAACGAAAAGAATACCCAAGTAGCCGCTAAGTGTTGCAACCTCTCAATCTTTCTTTTTCAAACTAAGAAAAAATACGTTAGGAATATTAGGTACAAATTAGGAATAGTTTGGTGTATATGAGCATTTTCATTTGTTCAAAATCTACACATAATTGCTGAGTATCTTTTTATTGAGTGGTTGTGAGGGGAAAAATGCACAAATATTTTTCTGTACAATGTTATATACATCTCTAGGTTTTTCGGTGTATATATAACATAGCTTTTACTTGTATAACTGTGTATGTTTATATGCATGATTTCATATGTTTATGTCTATAGAGAGAGAGAACTGATGAGTGCACACACGTACATATATACACGATTACAGTATCAAGATTAATCCACATATCAATAATACCATTATTTTTCTATAAATCAAGACTGAGAAGTAATATTTTATGTAAAGTTTACAGTGATTCTTACATATATTACACACAATAGCAGATACACAATCATACAATAAATACACTATTCATCAAATTTGACTTATTTTTGCTAGTCTACAAAAAAAGTTCAAATTATGCCATAAATATTTCTGAGTTAAGAGAACTTTTTAGAATCTTATTTTAACTAATTTCTCCAAGACAATCATTAAATACAAGAGAATAATCTATCACTTAGGTATTTTAAATTTGCTGTTCTTTTATTGATTTAATTTATATTGCTGTGAAAATGATCAGTACAGAGATTTTTCACTAGGCTTTCAAATATTTGACTCCCAATTGTTTTTCCCCTATAACTTATCTTAAAAAATCAACTTGGGCAGCCCGGGTGGCTCGGTGGTTTAGCGCCACCTTTGGCCCAAGATATGATCCTGGAGACCCGGGGTCGAGTCCCATGTAGGGCTTACTGCGTGGAGCCTGCTTCTCCCTCTGCCTGTGTCTCTGCCTCTCTCTCTCTCGTGAATAAATAAAATGTTTTAAAAAATTTTAAAAATATCAACTCAATACAATTAAGTTTCCAAAATAAAATCATATTGTAATATATGGAAATTATTGCTACAATTATAGGGACGTGATCTAGTACATGAATCATTGGTTAAGACCAGGGGATTTATTGTACATAAACCCAAAATCTATTTTCAATTTTTTTCACTTCTAAAATGAAAATATACATGTACACACACATATATGTTCATCACTTTAAAATCATTTTATAGTAAGTGATTTGTAAAATCCGACCCAGTGTTTATTATGTTCTTTATTAATTAAATATTATATTAACATGTTAAAATATTTATGGTTTAAGTGGAACATCATTGTGTATGTACCCTGTTTTTTTTTTCTTTTACTTGCTTTATAGAATCATGTGATTGAACAAATGAAAAACAAACAGTACATATCCCAATGATACTCTATATATCCCTAGGAATTCATTCAGGATACTCCTGGGATATACTTCTTGAAAAACTATTTGAGGTCTTATTTGATCCTTATATCAGACACCTATCTGAGAAACTTCCTGGTCTGACAAAAATACTATAAAAAATAAAATAAACAATTTATATTGTTACTCTGTTGCAGAGTATATACTGTGGTGAGTGGCTTTGTAAAAATTCAAAGAAATTTTCTCACAGTTGAAATATATAGATAAAAAAATAACATATTTCTTTTGCTAATGCTTATGTTCAAACTCCTAAAGTCTAGTTTACATATTATTTTTTCATTTTAATAAGAGGGCATAGATATCTTCTATTTGTCTTATATTCTGCATACATGTGTTTCCACTTGATTGTCAGTGTTCATTTAATAGTGTTTATCTACCTAGACGCACACAGATGACATATACACAGTTTTACACATATGATATATACATGCGTATATATAACATATTTATATGTGAAATACATACATGCAATATTTATATGCCCAGCATTCAGCATAGTGCTTGCAATAATCAAAGAGCATGGAATTTTTGTTGAAATAAATTTTTTGTCCAACTATACTTCTATATTACTTTGCATCTTCAAAGATGTTTTTCATTGCTTAATATTTTCAAATGCTATGTTTCCCAAATAAGAGAAAACTGTCATTGATCTGGTTACCTTAAAAGGAGGGGTGTGTGTATATTTTATATCATATAACAAGCAATCAAAGGAAAGATGATTATTGATTGTTATTCAAAAATATGACATCACCAAAGACCCAAATCCTTTATATGTTTGTGTTCTATCAGGTCATTGGACTCATCCTCATCTAAGTTGGCCTTATTTTCAAAAGACAGTTGTGGGAGCTCTAGGTATCACATTCTCATTTTCATTTCTTTTAGCATGTTTGTTTTCATTTAATCAAGGATCAGTAGAATTTGTCATAGCCAGGACTAGGTTCTATTTATCATGTATTGTCTTTCTTAAGGTCAAAGAAAAACTTTTAGAGAAGCTTAATTACCAACTTCACTCCATATCCCACTACCCAGAAATGTGCCCCTGTGTCCATACTTCATAAAGTCACTGACAAGGGGAAAGAAACAAAAAGATTGCCTTGGATCTGTCATGATTCAGTCCTGAGACTGGAAAGGGAGCCCAATAATTGAATAGGGGAACAAATAGAGCCAAAATTCTATCTGAGAAGTGATAATTGCTTTCACTATCTTCAGAGAGATAAAACTATTAGCAAAAACAGTTAAGTTTATTATCAAATAGTCTCTCTTTAGGAGAATACGGCTTGCAAGAGATGACCTAGTTTAACATTCTCCACATTTCTGTCTTTTCTCTGTTAGGGTTTATGTACAGAAATCATTACTTGTCTTCCTGGCTTGAGCAGCCAATAATAATCCATATATTTACATTGATTCAGTTTTCCCTTGTGCATATAAAAATATTTCTATTTCCATTTTATGAATTTTCATACCAACTAGTATTTTCATGATTTAATATTAGATCTCATTACAACTTACTAAATCTTTTTTTCTGTTTACTTTAAGCATCTAGCGATTTCCAACATATATCTATTATTCATTCCATTAGATGTGGTGATACTTCCTCCACTATGATGGAACACTCAATGCTATCCCATGAAATGAAGTATGCAATTTTCTTTTTTGCCTCTCACAGAGAGAAATTAAAACCTCTCTTGAGCAGCTTAATCCTGCTAAACAAACTTATTTTTGTGAAATCCTTTCTTCCTGTATTAGAAACCATTTGCGGGGGGAGGGAATATTCAAATTATGACCCAGAAAATCAAATCCCACTATTGATATTATAGTCATTTTTTAATGCATTCATTTATCAACATTATTTTTTAACATCAGCTAAGATACAGCACTGTAAAATCTGCCAGGGAATGTACCAGATATTCACTCTGGGAACTTATAATCTAAGTGAAGAGAACAGTAATATTCCAAAAATTTCACTTGCTAATCCTGTCTGGCTTCTCAAATATCTGGAACTAAAGCTTCAGTAGGCAAAAAGAAAGTCAAAGGTGTTATTATAACATAACAGAAATGAAATAGGAAACAGGTTTTCAATGATAGGAAATTAATGTCATTTAAGACTTTTCATGAGTATACAACAAATATAATTGCACTGTTAAATGTTAGGACATATTGCAAAATACTTTTGTTAGTATGATTAGAATCCTTGTCAAGAGAAGAGCCATCTCATAAAAAAATGTATCCTTTGTTAATGATTATTTCACTAAATTTATTTTTAAGGCCCTGAGTCAAACAACATTGAGTAGTGATGTAAGACTTCTAAGGTGGTTCCTTACTTCTAAAATGGTTCCAGGGATCCCTGGGTGGCGCAGCGGTTTGGTGCCTGCCTTTGGCCCAGGGCACGATCCTGGAGATCCGGGATCGAATCCCACATTGGGCTCCCGGTGCATGGAGCCTGCTTCTCCCTCTGCCTGTGTCTCTGTGCCTCTCTCTCTCTGTGACTATCATAAATAAATAAAAATAAAATAAAGAAAAAAAAATAAAAAATAAAAAATAAAAAAAATAAAATGGTTCCAAATACAATGCACTACCATTATAAAACTAGGATTTGAAACTGTTTTGTGAAATTTGGAGATGCTATTTAACTTCTGTATAGTAGTTTTACTGATAGCAGTAAATTTATTAAATGCCATACATTGTCATTAACTCTTTACATGTATCAATCCTAGTCTCCATATGAAGATGGGGGAAGACCAGACAATTAAATAATTGATGAGCCGGAACTGAAATCTTGGCTGTCTAGCTTTCCAAAATACTGTGTTCTTAATCACAACTCTGTGTTACATCTATACTTATAGGAGTTTGAACTATTACTTCTAGATTTTTTTCCATATTTAAGAATCAACAAAGGATATACTTCATTCAAATAGAAGCCAATTTCAAAAGGAGTTGCCAGAAGAAAAGTACGTTGGGGGCCAGTATATTTATAAAATGTAAAATATCAATTATGAATACTATATTTTATGGAACCATTATATGCTGTTCAATTTTTAAATTTATATGAAATGATTATCAGACTACATATTAATAATCAAACATAGATTAACTAGAATCTCACAATTCCGGTCAATGCTTTGAAAACAGTTCCAGGTGGAAACAAATTATTTTATGTTCCAATATTTTTTTAGTATGACAAACCCTTTTTAATGCCCAAAAGTAGCATGAACCCTTGAAGGAGGTGGTTGTACTTCTTTAGTATCTATTGATTGAGAAGGTGTACAAGGTTGAAAATTATACAACTTTAGTAATATATTTAAAGATGTTTTATATTCATTAATCACAATGACATATAGATGCATTTGGTAAGCAAATATATATATATATATATATATATATATATATATATATATTAAATGTATTCATTTGGTCAATGAGAAATTCTTATTCAAATAGATATAAATCTATAAAGACTCCACAGGGTGACATTTAAATTATTTATTTTAAATGTCAGGAGAGAGATTTCCCACATTTAGTTTCCATAGAGGGAAAGAATTCCATTCCATTCACCAGAAGAAAGAATTTAATAAGAACAATTTCATTTTCTCTCAGCAGTGATATATTTGATAGAAAAATTTAGAAGAAACTATCTATATCACATTAAGCATCTTTACATTATGATTTTCAGATGTGCCTGCTTACTGAAGGTACATTCTGTATTTAGACAGATTATCTACTTTTAGGCATATAGTAAGCTGGAGGGGATGGGCTCCATCTCTTGAAGAAAACCTTGTATTTGTCCATATGTACAAGTGATTGGTGGATAAATGTGTCCAATTACCACCACAATGTTTAGACCAGCTGGCCACTCATATAAAGACACATCTTTTCATTAGCTTTAGCAGAAATAGAGTTACATGTGATCTCCAATTATCTGGCTTATATCTTATTTCTCACTAAATTCTGAATTATGAAAGATAAAAAGTAATGTTATCTATTACCCTTCCTTAAAATGTATGTCATAATCCAAAGTTCTATAGTAAGACAATGCCTTCCAATGGTAAGCAACTAATTAATACTAATGAATTAGTGTTAATGAATTATGAATAAAATATAACCTGAGATTAAGAACAATTAGACAAGCATTGATAGAATTTTACATTTGTAACATTTATAAACATTTTCAGTATTAAAAAAACTTTCAAGAGATACTAAGTTTTATTGTCATAAGAAATCCAGATATTATTTGAAATTACTTAGAATTGAATATTTAGTGTATTTGATCCAAATATCAGTGTGCAAATCTGGCCAAAGACCACATGGCTGGAAATTTCTTGACACAATTAACCCATGAATTAGGAGAAAATAACCAAACAAAACCAAAATTTTACTCTTAGAAAAAATGACATCTTCTAAGTCTGTTTTAATTTTAAGATACTCCCTTAAAATTTAACTTTATATTATACGGGTTAGCTATAAATTATTATATGTGTTAATCATGTTTTTTCAAAAGGAATAATGTACCCTGGATCAAAGAGCTCATCAGCAATTCCATCAAACAAGTATGCTGTTTTTCTATAGTTATTTTGTATGAATAACAAAATTCAGTTTATTTTAACTGACTTCTAATTAAGGTCTCTAATTTAATTTTTCAAGCTTTTAGTTCTGATGAGCATGACAGCAAATAAAAGAAAGCTATTATATGTTAAACTGTTTTCTAACATAATTTTTGTTGCTAAGGAAACAGCATTTCTTTTCCTCATAGGACACATTTTCAGGGCCCCATTTGTGTTAGGAAAATCTAACTCTAATCCAAATTACTTAAGAATTAAAAGATATTCCATGTACAAATTATACCCAGTTTCAAAAAATTTGACCTTGTATTTCAGATGAATTTATAAATTCACAAATAAGTCACAGTTTTCATAAATGTACTTGAGTTTCATCACTAGTTTTGTGTTCAGAGTAAAAATTGTGGTAGTTATCCCTCCATTATTTCTTTTTTAAAAAAGACTTATTTATGAGAGAGCAAGAATGCATGCACATGGGCAGAGGGGCAAAGAGAGAAAGAGAAAATCCCAAACAGTCTCTGTGTTGAGTGTGCAGCCTGATTTGGGTGGAGGGATGGGGGACTGCTCGATTTCACAACTCCAGCAGAAACCAAGAGTTGGCACTCAACCAACTGAGCCACCCAGGTGCCTCATCCCTCCATTATTTTTTTTTACTTTACCTTTATTAAGAAGTGGATTTTTAATATATTTTACTAATTTTTAGACATATTATTTTAGTGTTTTATCAGAATGTAGAACTATGTATCTTTTTTTAAAACTATATATCTTAAATTTAAACCCAAATGTAGAATTAAATTAGGCCTATGATTAAGAATTTAAAAAAAAAAAAAAAGAATTTTTTTTAGGGGCACTGGGTGGCTTAGTGATTGAGCATCTGCTTCTAGCTCAGGGTGTGATCCCGTGATCCCGGGATCCAGGGATTGAGTGGCGCATCGCCTGCTTCTCCATGTTTCTGCCTCTCTCTCTCTCTCTCTCATGAATAAATAAAATCTTAAAAAAAAAAAAAAGATTTTTTAAAAATCTAAGACGAGGTTACGGGAATGTGTGACAGATGTCCGGATTCTCTTAGATGTTTATTGTCCTGGATTCTCAGATTTTTTCAGAACAGGCAATATGACTGCATGTACATGCATTAGACGGTTTCTTCCTCAAATTGTCAGAATGCAGGTAATTCTAAATGCTTGGAATCACTGATTACCACATTCTTTTTTAAGCACTTTGTTCATGTTTTTAGTCATATTTATCCTTTTATTTAAAGTTATACATTTATGACTTATCCTATCAGGTTCTCCTTATTACCACTAATAACTTGCCTAAATCTACATTTTATGAGGGACTATTAAAATGCTAGCTCTATTATTCAACTCTCACACTTATTGCCACTACACACAAATTAAAGAATACTATAGTATTATATTAGTGTTCCAAATAAAGATACTCCTCATAAACAATGAAAACATGGGGAAACATCCTTGCTATGGAAAGGGAGAACACAGATCTTTTGGAGGATATAACATCATTGATACTGTATTGTGGGAATACAGCAGATAAAATATCCTACAAATCCACTAAAATTTACTACATTTTTATGCACCTCCTGGGTTTTTGTGTTTTGTCTGTTTGTCATGTATGGAAATCAGCTTCTTCATTTCCAAATCATAGCTAAAAATAATTGTTATGCAGACATATTATTTTGACCACTGTGGGTATATGACTTCTGCAACATTTTCAGTGAGCTGTTCCCTGATAGGAAGTCCAAAGGGATACAAGCCTTCTTTGGAGTGTAATTAATAGCAAGTAGAAAGAAAAATCTGATGACAGTGGTCCCATCAGTAGAAAATGAATAACCTTAGAGTGTCCCCCAAAAATATATTGTTCACTTTGGCTGACATAATACATAGGAGACCTTGCCCTGGGGTTATAAAGAAATAGCTTAAATTCCTTGTTTTTTTTTTTTAATAATTAAATAGCCTTCAATTCTGTTTTGGTCAGATGAATGTTGGCACTGTAGTTAGCACTTTGTGCTGAATCTGCTTTAACACTAGATGAGGTAGAACATTTTAAGCTCAAAATAAAAACAATCAGTTTATCATTGATAGGCTTTAGGAGTTGTCAGGATCTACTTCCTATTCAAATTTTGTTATTCAAATTTAAGAGCAGACATTATCCTTACAGACGATTCAACAAATGAATCAGAGGAAGTAGGGTAAAGTCATGTTGCCCAACACAGGAAGTGAAAACTTATTGACAGAACACTTCAGCTTCAAAAAGAAGGCAGTAGTGGTGAAAATCTGAATGAAATTTATCGTTTTCTCCTGAAATACCTTAAAGGGGGAACAAAATAGGGATTGGGAATATTTTAAAAGTCCTCACATACTTAAACAAAGACTGACTGTTTTATAGCCATCTTATCAAATAACCTTCAAAACTGATTTTAAACCTACCTAATCAATCTATTTCATTTCTATAGTCAGAATAAGATTTAAACATATGAAATGGTTTTAAATCTCTGACCAATCAACAACTCAGTGTGCATACTTCTAAGGGCAGCCAATCAGTGTCAGCCTTACACGCTGAAAGACAGCTATTCAGTGTTAAACTCGCTCTAATGAATTCCGTTTTCCAGCTGCTGTCAACCTACTCTTGCTTTTGTAAACAAAACAGAACATGTTTCTAAGGGTTTCATAATCCTGTTTCAGCCTCTATAATCAATACAATCCACCATAAACTTTTCCCTAAAATCCAGTTAATATCAGTGGTTTGCTTTACATAGTAAGCATAGACCTGTCCATCATAACTATCTTTTCCTTAAGAGTACATTCTAAATCATATTTTTACAAACATATCATTACCAGTTAATAATAATCGAAATTCAGAAAATAGTATAATTTTGATTTGCATTTCTGAATGCAAGGATTACCAATTTTTAATTTCGAAAATTTAATTTGTATGATTTTTAGCATGACACATTAGTTCCTGTTTCTATAACGGGATATATTGTACAATAGAAAATCACTAAATTTATTATGAAAAGTATAAATGATTATCCACAATGTTGATCTGAACTACTATATGGATGATTTCTCTCTTTTCTTACAACTTTTCCATTACTGAGAATATACAACATGACTTAATTGCGTACTTTCTTAGAAGTTTGATTACTCTCTATTATATAGAATATTTCCTTTAAAAATGTTACTTAGGAATAATTAGAAAG
This sequence comes from Canis lupus dingo, assembly GCF_003254725.2. Classification (NCBI taxonomy): domain Eukaryota; kingdom Metazoa; phylum Chordata; class Mammalia; order Carnivora; family Canidae; genus Canis; species Canis lupus. The sequence continues at coordinate 22,145,509 of NC_064245.1, read as the reverse complement.
ACTAATTAAATATATTTAACAAACTACATCAATTATTTGAAAACATTAAAAAAACACATTTCTGAAATAAACAAAAACATTATAGCAAAGTATATAAATTATTATCAGAAATATAGAGGCTTATGGTATTACTTGATAATTCAAAGAGACAAATTATCTTATTCCACAAAGTGATAAGTGCAAGTTATTTGTATTTACATGTGTTTGTATTTAATAGTAATTATTAAATTTATCCATTCAACAAAGACTATTTTGTGGAGATTTTACATATAAAAGTTCTAGCTTAGTACTACCAGAGCAACAGACTGATTTCTAGAACTTTGTTCTGCTAGTAAGAAAATCTAGGCATAGCATTCTTTTTTATCATTTTTTTCCAAGTGTTTATTTAAATTCCAATTTGTTAACATACAGTGTAATATTAGTTTATGGAGCAGAATTTAGTGCTTGATCACTTAAATACAATACCCAGTGCTCATCATAAGTGCCCTCCTTAATGGAATATAGCATTCTTGATGTTTAAGTGGGCTGGTAAACTCATGATAAATTCATGTCATTTATGAATGACGAGAATTAAGTCAATGGTATATAAGTCATATAAGTAAGTCAGAAATAAATTAGTTCTAGTGATACGATAATAACTTTTAGTTCTTTGACCAAAAAGTAGTTCTTTGACCAAAAAGATCAATATATCCTAAAATATTTAAGAAAAGATCTTAGGCAGCTAAACTAGTTCTGGAAAAGTGGTTGAATTTGACCTTCAAATCAAGAATTTGAATGAGAATGACTGTGTACCAAGCCAGAAACCCAGCCCAGCAGGAACTGCCATTATGCTTACCAAATTTTGTTCTAAAAGTATACCACTATTCTGAGGAAAAACTTCAGAACAGTCACGCTTCTGATGTTTCTGTGTCTCATTTCCATATGAACAGGATTATATCTTCTTTAAATGTGAACCCCAGTGTAAGGTCCATTTTTGTTACCATCATTTTCAAATGTTTTAGTTCCTCTACAATGTCCCATAGTTACCTTCATCCACTAACCTTCCAGAAACATAGGTCTAGAGGGAGACAAAAAGGTGAGGAGTGAAAAAAGATATGAAGCTCCCTGACCAGGAATATGAAGCAGTAGTTTGATTCTTTATCTCATCTTTATAACATCAAAAAGTACATTCCACATTTTACTCAAATTTTATTTTTACATTATCTGCCCTCTAGCCAGGATTTCTCAATGCAGATTCAGTCACTTTCCTTTTTATCATTTGTAACATTTACTCAATACATCAGGCTATATAGAAAATATATGTCATGGCAGGACTGTTTAAAACCTCCTATCACTATCATTTCTTTTGTTTGCACATGATTCTACATTTTTCTATAAATATTTTGTACTTTCTTTTGGACTTCAAATCTGAACACTCTATAAAGTGTAGCATTCCTGTGGTGAGAGAGAGATTGACTGCAGAGCATGTTGCATCTAACATTCCTGAGACCAAATAACAGTGGTTTCTGCTGTTTAAAAATGCCAACCAATACCCAGTTTCTCACCACCCTTCAACAGGAAATATCCTCAGCACTTTCTCCATCATTACCCTGAGGAAATTATTTATATAAATAAATATATATATATATACACACACACACATATATATATTTGAAAAATATACTCGAAATGCAAATGTTGTTATTAAGAAAAAATCTTTTCAACCATGCAATTTTCAGGCTACTGATTCTTCATAGAATTAATTTGTGTATGGGCCAAAAAAAAAAAAAATTGTGTATGGGCCTTTTATAATTTAAAAGAAGCAAAAGATAAAGCTCTCCACTGACACAGTTGCAAAGGGTAAATTATAAATTTGGAATAAGAAATGGGTATAATAATTTTTTCTACATTGATTGCTATCATGACTTTCAATCCCAATATAGCATATAAATTATACTGAGGTAATACTTCATAGGTTTCATTATTAGGCCTTTGATACTAGGTAAATCTTAAAGCTAAATGTGTTGATATTCAGTTTTAGTTAACAATACTTAAATTCACTGGTAACTTACAAACGTCTCTTCTCTATATTTCTTTTAACTCTCACAAGCATCCATGTGTATGTCTGTATATGTTAATATTTTAATTTTTTAAAATATTTATTTACTTATTTGTGAAAGAGAGAGAGTACATGAGCAGGGGGAGGTGCAGAGCAAGAGGGGAAGCTGACTCCATGCTAAGAGGGGAGCCATCATGAGGCTGGGTCTCAGGACCTTGACCTGAGCCTAAACCAACAGTCAGATGCTTAACCACTGAGCCACCCAGGCACCCCTATTTTATTTTGTTTAAAGAAGAAATACACTCACTGAATTTTAGTGCTTCATCTAATATCAGCTAATAAATGGTAAAACTGAGAGCAATCCAGATTCAAACTGTTGTCTCAAATGCTTGGCCACATACATCTTTTTATGAAAAATATGAAAAGCAAAAATGTGGAGGTCTGGAAGATAGCATTAAGAGATCATAAATCTCAAAAAAAGATCATAAATTTTTAAAATATATTTCCAGAAAGTAATAAAGGAAAAGATAGATACAAAACAAATGATGAAAATTGTTCACCAAACAACTGAGGGTTGAGGTGTCAGGAAACAACTTTTTTATTGTTATTGTTATTTAAAAGAACTAGGAAAAATCAAGTAGAAAACTAACTGGATACAAGAATTAGCTTATTTCAATAAAAAAGTATACCTGAAACTAATATAACATGGTATGTTAATTTTACCTCAGTAATAATAATAATTAATAATTAGAAAGCTTGCCTTTTCTTTCTCTGTCTCTGACCCCACCTTTCCATATATATATATGGAATATATATATATATAATTGGAATATATACATTATATATATAGATATTGTAAAATAAAACATTCATTTGTAATAACAATGAAAAACTATAAAATCCTTAGAAATGCATTTACCATGAAAAATGTAAAGCTTATATTAACAAAAAAGTTAAGATTTTGAGTTTGCAAAAGATAACCTTAAATAAATAGAAACCTAGAAAACTTTTCTAGAAATGAAGACCAAATATAGCAATAAAGAAAGGAAACACCATCACATCTAAAAGTACCTTAAAGGTTACAAAGAAAATTAAGACAACAATGGAAACATTCACTGTACTAAATAGTATTCAGAAAATCTAGAGAGAGTTACAGATTGGAGAATTTTTAAGAGTGTGAAAAGAGTGGGGTATTCGAAGAACTCAGAATTTGTGAAAAATGATTTATTTCTAGTTCGATGGCAGTCCAGCATATCATATATTGCATTTAAAATACTAATAAAACTTACACAACTGTGTCAATGTAAAGAGGAAAAAGTGACTTTTATCTTTGAAAAATTTCCATACCTAAGTCTTCTGTTTTGCTTGTTTGCTGCTTATGTTTTTCTCATTTGCTTCTTCGCCACTTCTGCTACCAGGTCACTTGGTTCTTGTCCCAGATGCACCAAGAATTGGAGACCCGAGACCAGAATGTGGAGATAGTTTTTTGAGTAGATAAGTATAGTACTCTTTCAAGAGTGAAAACTGGGCCACTGCCAGGGCAAGAGTGGCAATGGCATTGAGAAGCTCCAGCTGCATCCTTTTAAGCCTGCTTTCTGAATATGTACATTTGATTTTAATTGGCATTTTTTATTGACAGCTGGCAGTTATCTAACATTTTGGCTTATGCCCATTCACCTACCCATGATGCATTCTGTTAGAATTGTATTTATTTATGTATTGCATATTTATGGACTTTTTTTTTTTTAAAGATTTTATTTGTTTATTCATGACAGACACACAGAGAGAGCAGCAGAGACCCAGACAGAGGGAGAAGCAGGCTCCATGCAGGGAGCCCGATGTGGGACTCCATCCCGGGTCTCCAGGATCATACCCCGCGCTGAAGGCGGTGCCAAACTGCTGGGCCATCAGGGCTGCCCTATTTATGGACTTCTTTTTTTTTTTTTTTAATGGACTTCTAATGTGTTTTATTGTGACTTTAAGGTAACCTGAGGGCAAGGTGCACCTTTTCTGCACATGCTCAGCTCTTAGAAATCTCCCTGTGGCTTTTGAACCAGCTCTGTGGCTCAGCCTTTCCTTTCGGTTAGCCCTTAGGAATGACTCTGAAGGTGTGGTCAGCACTTGCTTGATTTATCCCTCCTTGCTCATGCCTAAGTGCCTAACACTTCCAAGTATAGAGTGTATTTCTGCACTGCTACTCTTCAGCTGTCTTAAACAACAATGATATATTAAACTTATTTACATTACTTAGTTTAAGCACAAGTTTCCTCCATATAGCAATATGAGAATTTCATTTTTGAAGCCTTACAAAAATCTGATAAATTTTTGATACATCTGATAAATCAAAGAGAAAAATATTAACTGAAGAGGATGGTACTCTAAAAATGAAAATTCAGTTTATCTTCATAGAGGTAATATTTCTTAGAAGGATCAAGGAATCCTGACTGGTACTCCACAAACGAACCATTAGATGAATGAATCTCCACAATAATCTTTCACTTGATATTACTGGAATCACAAACTGTCTTGACTTTCTCATGATACTATGGTACAAAGCACAGAAGACTTCAGATATTATCTGTAATATTATTTTAGTTACCATGCAAAAATAGTCAGTGTGAAGGCTAGGGCTAGGATTGGAGCTCAATCTACAGCCTAGAGTCAACCTCAAGATTATTCTACTTCAACAATGAGTGCTATAATGCTCTATTGTTTTCTTGAAGGAAGGGGAAAAGGTAAGAGCAGGTTCTGCTCTGCTGTACAAGTCCAACTTCAATACTATGCATCAGCTGTCTGTGAAGGGTGCTGTGAGGGTGGCTTGCTTAGGGGATTGTGCTACCAGGCAGGCTGGGCTCAACCAAGGCTAAGAAATGATTAGCAGGAAATCTGATCCTATCGCACTGGAAAGTTGTTATCTTCTACTCCAGGAACATTTGTTAAAGGGAATTTCTACCAAGAATTAATTTGGAGGCTTACTGGTTGGAAAGGCTATTGGCATTTATGTCTTAAGGGCTCAGGAGGAGTTTGTAGACCTTTGAGAAAGTCTATGTTGTAGCTTGCTTTCTTTATTTTAAAGCTATCTCTGTGCGCTCATCTTTATCTTTGAATTTATGGGAACATCAAATTTTTGGTTTTATATTGATGATATGAAAATAACTATGAGGGATCCCTGGGTGGCGCAGCGGTTTGGCGCCTGCCTTTGGCCCAGGGCGCGATTCTGGAGACCCGGGATCGAATCCCACGTCGGGCTCCCAGTGCATGGAGCCTGCTTCTCCCTCTGCCTATGTCTCTACCCCTCTCTCTCTCTCTGTGTGACTATCATAAATAAATTTAAAAAAAGAAAAAAAAAAGAAAACAAATGAGTACATTTAAAAAAAGAAAGAAACTAACTATGAAAACAAATTTTAACTTTTAAAATTAAAATGTGTATATAAATTTAAAAAAACACAGGGGATCCCTGGGTGGCTCCGCGGTTTGGTGCCTGCCTTCGGCCCAGGGCATGATCCTGGAGTCCTGGGATCGAGTCCCACATCGGGCTCCCCGCATGGAGCCTGCTTCTCCTCTGTCTGTGTCTCTGACTCTCTCTATCTGTGTCTCTCATGAATAAATAAGTAAAATCTTAAAAAAAAAAAACTTAGTTTAAAAAAAAATAATAAAATAAAACAAAAAACAAACACAGATACTGAATGGACCTTAGCATGACTTTATTTTGTCAAATAACTAACTACCTTACTTAATTTTTGTTATGTATACATCATATCACTTAACTATCATTATATTTTGATTGAGATAGAATTTTCATAACTAAAATTAACAATTTTAAATAAACAATTCAGTGGTGCTTAGCATATTTATTATGTTATACAACCATGATCCCATGGAGTTCCAAAATATTTCATCACTTCAAAAGTCCATTCAAATTATCCAGTAAGCAGTTATTACCCATTTCCTTCCGGCCAGGCCCAGACAACCACCTATTTGCTTCCTATATCTACAGATTTTCCTATTGGGTAAATTTCATATAAATGAAATCACACAAAATAAGACCTTTTATATCTAGCTTATTTCTGTTTGCATTTTGTTTTAAAGGTACATCTGAACAGTAACATGTGTGGGTCGAATTTGCTAATGAACATTTAAGTTATTTCTACCATTTGGCTATTGTGAGTAATGTACTATGACCACTGGTGTACAAGTATCTGAATCTCTATTTTTAATAACTTTGGGATATATACCTGGGATTAGAATTGCTAGCTAATATGATAATTCTATGGTTAATTTTTGAGGATTTGGTAAACTCTTCTCCACAGAAGATGAATCTTTCTACATTCTCATTAGCAATGTCCATGGATTTTAATTTCACCACATTCTTGCTAACACTTTATTCCATTTTTTTTTCATTACTGCCCTTCTAGTATAAGTGAAGTGGTATCTCATGGCTTTGATTTGCATTTATTTAATGATTAATGATGTCAAGCATCTTTTCATGTGGTTGATGGAAACATGTTTATCTTCTTTGGACAAATGTCTATTCAAGTCGTTTGCCCATTTTTAAATTGTGTTTTTATAGATATTAAACAAATGACTACTATTTTAATAAATATCTAATTTTTGAACTGGTATATTTAATTACAAACCTATGGTTTGCACTTTAGAGATTTTAATGTATATTATATTCTTCTTATCTCTATTATTTTATTTTACAGAAATATATATTATTAATATATAACTACATGATTTAGTATAGCATTTGGCATAATTTACATGGGTATTAAATTATATAAGATTTTCCTAACTATAGCAGGAATATGATTTCATATTCCCTGCTTACAGAGGCAGGCAAACAAATTAGATACTATTCAGGAAATTATGTTTGAAGTTATCTGCTTATCTTTTCTTACTCTTATTTTTCATTAATGAAATTATAATACTTGCTTCTAAGGCATCTATGTGGTATAGTCAATTGAGTGATCCACTCTTGGTTTCAGCTTGGGTTGTGATCTCAGGGTCATGAGACCAAGCCCCAGGCAGGCTCCACGCTCAGCGTGGAGTCTGCTTAAGATTCTCCCTCCCTCTCCTTCTGCTGCACCTACTTGTGTTTACTTTCTCTCTTTGCAATAAATCTTTAAAAAGATAATAATATCCATTTCTAAACAAAATGACGATTGTTGAATGGGCAGTGGATGATTAAAAAGATGAAAATAACAAAATTCTGAATATATTACACCCATATTTAAGAAGTTCTAAAAATAGTTTATTTATTGTATCACACTTACAGATTTATTTCCAAAGTTATTACCCATGGACATTTTTAAATAATCAACCAAATATTATGGATATGAGTTAATATATGTATACCAAGATAAGTGATTAAGAAGCAAAACTTTTATTTTTTTAAAGCATCTATGATAACTCAATTATGTTAAAGAGGAATAAATGATTATGTTTCTATCCTATAGCAAGTAAAATTTTAAAAGTGGCATATAATTATTTATAATAAAATCTAACTAAATGCTGGTAGTTACCACATACAACTGGGGAAATCTTACAGAAAATGTTAATTATTTAGGAAATTGAAGCAGGGTTTAAAAAGTGATAGTATTTGGAAAATAAAAACCAGTATATTTATAGTATAAGTGAAGTAAATACAGTTTTCACATTTCATAACTAACTGATTTAGGAAAATATTAAATTTAACTGTTTGGCCTTCTCAATCTAATAAATCAAGTTTGCAGTTCCTCTAAAAATTTACAAATGACATAAATATATTATGATTAACTAGAAAGCCATTATTTTTTTTAAGAATTCCCTAAATTGGGATCCCTGGGTGGCTCAGCGGTTTGGCGCCTGCCTTCAGCCCGGGGCGTGATCCTGGAGTCCCACATCAGGGATCAAATCCCACCTCAGGCTCCCTGCATGGAGCCTGCTTCTCCCTCTGCCTGTGTCTCTGCCTCTCTCTCTCTCTGTGTGTGTGTCTCTCATGAATAAATAAATAAAATCTTTAAAAAAATTCCCAAAATTGATAATTAAGTTATTTAAAATGAGGTTTATATAGAGTGATTGAAATCTCTATCACGAAGAATATCAATGATAATGCACAAAGAAGAGTTAAAATTCAGTATTACTTTGTAGGAAGTATGTTCATTGTAATTGTTAGAGAAAATTATCTTCTGAGAATATTTCTTAAATACATTTGGAAATCTCAAGACTAGTATAATTGAACCATGAAGGGCTAATTTTGCATAGAAAAATTTTACTAGAGAGTGATTATCTGATACTATTTTATTAAGAAATAGAGCAAAATTTGGTCTCAAATAGTATACGAAAAAAGTATGTACAGACTATTTGTTATTACAAAGTATGTTGTTGAAGAACTACATGAGTTCATGAGAGGGAAAAAATCCTATGGTTTATCAAAGAAGAAATATAATTTTTACATGTGTAGAAATTTTTAAAAAATGATTATGATTACGTTCAGATTTCTACATGTTTGAGAAAAAAAGGAAGAAACTAAATGGTACTTAAAATTGAACCTAAAATAGATGGCAACACCAGAGGGCATGGCTCCATGTGATTACTGTGATCCTGAGACTTATTGTTCTGTCCAACAGTCTCAGCATGACTTTAGAACCCAGACATGCAATAAGCAGAGAAAAAATATATATGTGGATTCCAGTTAATGAATGCAGGAGGATGGAGCTTTATAGACTCCATATTCAGGAAAATGGTGAAGGTTTGTTAAAACTGAAAAATCAAGAGAAAGAATAGGTTGAATAAAAAAAAAAAAAAGCTTCTGAGGAGAAGGGATTCATGAGGATTAAAAGAGGTAATGCACATTAGCTAAACATTAAACACAGTTTCATCTAATAAATCATTATATTGTCATTCACTTCTCAGTAACTTAAAACTATTTGAACATTCCAGTGCTCATAGTACTATTTTTATTCTATTTTTAGGTTTAATAGAACTTCAAGTAAGTTTCAAATAACTTTTCTGGATAAATATAGACCCAGAGGTCTCTGTGTATGTGTGTTTAATATATGGCTTTTATGATTCACTCTTAATCAAGAGGCAAAAAGCAATGGCTTTCACTGTGCCTTTTCTTTGAGTGCAGTCTTGATTTGCACACTGTCCTTGCATTTTTGCTTTACCAGGTGTACTCTCCTGATAAGTATGTTCTCTTCTTTGCAGAAATTCACATTGCTGACCTTGCACTCTTTTGCTATGGAAAGGCTGCCACTGGCAGCTGCAGATTAATACCAGCTCAAATCTTGTTGTTTTTGATTAAGGTTCTGAGGTTAGAAAAATGTAATTTGTACCCCACAAGGTAGGATAGAGAGAACATGACAGCAATTAATCCTTTTCTTACTTGATGACAATGATAAAATACCCCCCGTTACCTCCAATGTCTTTGTTAATATTCCAAAAGGGAAATGTATTTTTCCTTATTATTCCTCTGTGTTTATTTACAAAGAACTATTTTTCATAACTTCAAAGAGTTTAATTTCAAACTTTACTAAGCACTTTTTTTGTCAGGAACCATGTCAAAATTATTATTGAAGCAATAATTTATTAAAGCTAATGATTTATAATAAAGCCTAATTTTAATGAAATACAAACTTCTCATATATAGAATGCCAAATGTGTTCTTACTGATCCACTACATATTACAAATTTGGTAACTTCAAATATTTCTAAGATCAAGTCATTCTGGTAAAGTGAAGCCAATAATAGAATGCTTAGTTTACTCATTTCATCTAAGTTTTTAAACTTATCTTTATATTATGTTAGCCTCAGTTATCTATATTATACTCAGATCTCTTCAATTCTCTTTGCAATGTGTATTACCTAAACTTCATTGAGTACTGAATGTTTTATATGGCTTTCTTAAATCAGAGGAATTATTGGCATGAAAAGTATGGCATGTCCCAGTTTCCCCTAAATTACTTAGATAGTCCAACTGAACTCAGTACAACATAAACAACTAGAGAATTAAGTGAAAGTATTGGACAAGAAAGAAGTAGCACTAAGGGTAACATCACCCAATCATCCCACTCTTGGCAGGATATGTGTATTCATGGGATATGAAGAAAGCATTCTCTTTTGGAATATATCTGTTAACAAAAGCTTTGTTAGGACACTCATTGATCATAAGTGTCTAGTGTTTTTTTTAAAGATTTTATTTATTTATTCATAAAAGACAGAGAGCGAGGGGCAGAGACAGGGGCAGAGGGAGAAGCAGGCTCCATACAGGGAGCCCAATGTGGGATTAGATCCCAGGACTCCAGGATCATGCCCTGGGCCAAAGGCAGGCGGCTAAACCACTGAGCCACCCAAGGATCCCCTGTCTAGTGGTTTTTAACCATCTTTGTGCTTGTTATACCAGGGAAAAGTCAAAGGGATCATTTTGAATGTCAGCGTGTTTTACATAAGGGAAGGATTTCACTAATTACAACAGTCACAACATATAACAGAGGCTATGTCTTCTTAATGCTTTTGAATTGAGTCATGTACAATGCTGTATTTTTGCCTAGATTAGTGCATCAGAAGTGGAATATAATCATCACTGACATAGTAATGTCTAAGACTTAACTATGGGGGAAAACTACCATTTAAAACATAGAAATCCCCAAACTTGAAAGAAGATCAAATCTTAACCAAAATGAGGTAATGAAATACCCTTGTAGTCTAGTCTTCCTGACAAACATAAAAGTATTTCTTCTCCTTTATTATACTATTTGTAACTCACAAACTAATCAATAGTGCTCTAATTTCTCATCTCCTAAAAGAAAGTAATGATGAACAAAATTCACAGTGAATTCTAGCAAACATAGTTCTAGGTGCATCTCTAATAGAATAGTTAAGTACTTGTAGAGATGAGGAAATAGTTATGCACCTATGAATTTAATTGCTCTTAAGAGCATTGATCTATCTACGTGGTCATGTTATGTCTACCTTTCTATATGCTTAATTATTTATGCTTAAATAATTTTTATATACTAGGTTTTTCATTGGCTTGTATCAATCCCTCTTCATGTTTTCATATCAACAAACAAATGTGCAAACAAATGTGCTAGTTTTTTCCATCTTAAAAAAATACCCATTTCTAGTTCTCTCTTCCCCCCCTTTTTTTTTCTTCCCCTTTTTTAAAAAAAAGAATTGTCTTCATTTGTTATCTCCACCCCTATTAAGTCTTCAGTCTATAGAAGTCTGGCTTATATCTGTACTATTCCATTAAACTGCACCTGTCAATGTCTTCTAAAATGTACTATTTTGAAAATCCATTATCACTGCTCAGTTCTCAGTTTAATTAACCTCAGAATAATTTCTCCTTTTGGTAATATTCTTCTGTGCTGGCTCTTATGATTGCACTGTAAGTACTTGCTCAGCCTCTTTTGCTGGGTCTTCATCTTCTGACATTAAAATGCTGGAGTACTTTCAAGTCTCTTTCTCTCTAGTTCTAGTCCCTCTTAAGTAATTTAATGTGTCTTTAATTATTATGCATATGTAAATGGCCCGTATAATATCAAAATCCACCTCAAAATCTCTTCCCTTAAACATAAGGCTCATATTTTTAGTGTCTTATTTATACACATGCACATTTTTTAGAATTGGATTCAATGACCCGATTTTGTTACATTTACAGAATTTTCTGTCTCATTAATGGCATGTCATTCACCATTGGCTGATTTAGCCAATAATCCAAGAATAATAAAATCCCCTCTTTTCTTAATCTTTATAGTTAACAATAGCATAGGTGATGATGCAAAGTAAATTGTGTTAACGCATTTTGTTCTACCCTTTTAATCACCAATTAACATTGTCAGCAATGACATTTATTTGGTTGATCCAATATGACTTATTCCAAATGGATACTAATTTCTCTCATTAATATCAACATTTATTTTGAACTTTAACCTATGCTGTTCGATAAATGTTGAGTGAATGATAAATAAAGGAGCAGAGGGCAGAAAAATAATCATATTTCTTTGTTCTCTCCTCTTAAAAACAATGCCCAGATTTATCATCAGTGTCTTTTAAGGCTACAAAATAATCTTACATGATACTTTTGTTTTTGTCTATATAATCCTGAGTCTACAGTAGGGTATACAACAGTAGTGGTAGAGGTCATAAGATTCAAGTATTTCTATGCTATGATGAATAATAAAACCATCTGGAAGATGTTTTAAATCTTACGTAGTACCTTCAAAGAACATAATATCTTTTAGCCTTACAATAATTGAATCCTGTACATGCAGTCATATATAATACAAATCACAAAGAGATGGGCCCCAAATGAACAGAATTATGTCCAATAGGTACTAATCATTTACATTGGAAGAATGAACATTAACATCTTCTAGAATTACACTGATATCCCATTAGGAGTCTTACTGAGCTGCATTTGTATTAGGAAAGAAATTCCTATTTTGATCAATGATAAACTGCATGACCTTAAAAATTAAATATAAAAGAAATTAAGAGGATGTGGATTTGTACTTTTGTGTAATTTTTCAAGAATCCCCTCTCTTACAGGCTAAGTTTTTACTTAATGTGGAAGGGAATTTTTATTTACTTATATTTTCTGTAGAAGTATACCTAAATGCATTAAGGTAGTTTTTTTTTTTTCTTTTTTTCCCTAGGTCAAGACCTGAACACCATCTCAGAAAGGCAGTGTAATGAAGATTAATCAACAAAGAACTCATGCAGACAACAAAATAAAAGAGTAAATGTTAATAAAGTAGCCAATAGTTGAAAATAATATAACAAACAATAAAAAACTATTTTTGCAATGGAATTTCAGAAATCTAGGTTTATATTCTAGTCATAGAGACAAATAACAAATGCACATTTACATTTTAAGTTATAAAACATTCTGAAATATTTAATATTGACTTAAAAGTGTACATATAGGTGTGTATTAAAAGTTAAGATGAATTTGTCACAATATGAGAAAGGGAGACAGAACATGAGAGACTCCTAACTCTGGGAAATGAACAAGAGGTGGTAGAAAGGGAGGTGGGCAGGGGGTGGGGGCGACTGGGTGAAGGGCACTGAGGGGGGCACTTGATGGGAAGCACTGGGTGTTATTCTATATGTTGGCAAATTGAACACCAATAAAAAATAAATTAAAAAAAAAGAGATGAATTTGTCACAATTTTCAGGCTTCTCTCTTAGGAATGACATTATATTATAAGGAGAAGTTTACTAGAAAAGAAGAACACATTATTTTTGAAATTTTAAAAAAGTTGTTACTAAGCAAAAGCAGAAATAACTAGAAATACTAAGAAATAGCTTTAATTGTTATGAGCTATGATTGCATTGGCAATAGATAGGATACATGAAAATATGATAAATAAAGACTATGCTAGCAAATAAATAATTTGGTTCAGTAGGGGAGAAAATTAAATTAACCACTGGAAGAAAAAGAAAGAAGTTTCTTCTTCATAGATTTAAGCTTTATTGGAAAATCAATGAAAGCAGTGTGTTGAGCCTAGTGATTACATCCAAGCCCAACACGCATTAATTATTGTCTATCAAGGGATAAGGAAAAGGTGTGAATGTGTGTCTTATTGTGCTCTGTTTACTGCTTAAAAATATATTAGACTTCAAGACGGGAAAGGAGTTCTTAAACAAGAAATAAGAGAAAAGACTGATTAAATCAGTTGCATTAAAAAAATTGTCATCTGTAGATTTAATTAAGAAAATAGGAAATACAAAAAAAAAAAAAAAAATAAAAAAAAAAAAAAAAATAAAATAAAAAAAAAAAAAAAAAAAAAAAAAAAAAAGAAAATAGGAAATACAAGCCAAAAACATAGAATGATACTTGAAGTACATACATACAAAAAAGAATACTATCACAAAAATCAGGAAATCTTAAATATCATTACAAAAATGGCAAAGAAAAAAATAGGCAAAGGATATAAACAGAAAAATTATAGACTAAAAAATGATTAATAAATATATTTATTAGTGATCAATACATATATTTATTTTAAGATTTATTTATTTGAGAAAGAGAGAGAGCATCAGAAGGAGCGGCAGCAGAAGAAGGAGCGAGAATCTCAAGCAGACTCTGCACTGTAGCACTCAGGTGCCCCTAAATAAATAAATAAATAAATAAATAAATAAATAAATAAAATATATTTATTTTTAAAATGTTAACTGGTCTAATATTTTAAAATTCAAAATGAAACATTAATGTTATCTCAGCTAATTCGAATAAATTTAAAATCTGGCATTACATTGTATTGATAAGAATGTGAAACTAACTTTAATGCATAATGACAGAAATCAAATTAGTGCAAATACTTTGAAGAGCAAATAATTTGAAGAGATGCCTATCCTACATTCAACAAATTCACTTATAGAGAAACACCACATAGATTCTTGTCTCGAGACAAGAATTTATTTATACCACCATAGTTTATAACGTAAAAACATATATTACAAAAAAAATATATATATATATTACATAATTACCTATAATTACTAAAGTAGTAATGGTGTACTCATGTAATAGAATATTTATGACAATAAAAATGGATGATATAAGACTATACATATCAACATCAGCAAATTTCTTAGAGGAGTTAAAAGGGATTTTAAAGGAAATAATATTATCAGATGGAAAATAATTTCATAATAATAAAGGGTTAATTCATCAAAAGAATATAATAATCATAAATGTTAATGTACCTACTAACAGTTTCAAAATAAAAGCAAAAACCAATAGACCATAAAACTATAAAAGTCTGAGAGAAAATATTTGCAAAACACATCTGATAAAATACATGTAGAAGAAATATGCAAAACTTGTAAAACTTAATAGAAAAACAAACAATTAAAAGGGGGCAAAAGTTTTGTCAGATACCTTAATAATGAAGATACACAGTGGAAAACAAGCAAAGGAAAACATGTTCAACATCAAATAAAACTAGGGAATTTAAAATTAAAACTTAGTAAGATACCACTACAAATCTAGGAAAATGGGTAAAATCCAAAACACTGACAACACACTGGAAATTTCATTCATTGCTGGTGGGAATGCAAAACGGTATAACCACTTTGGAAGAATGTGGCAATTTCTTACAAAGCTAAATAATCTTACCGTACAATGCAGCAATTGAGCTCTTTGGTACTTACTCAAAGAAGCTGAAAACATGTCCTCAGAAGCACACATAAATTTTTAGAAGACTTATCCAAATTGCCTAATTTGAAAGTGATCAAGATATCCTTCAACATGTGAATAAATAAACTGCAGTACTTGCAAACAAGTATTAATTCAGCAATAAAAAGCAGTGACCTATTAGTCACAGAAAGATATGAAGGAAACTTAAATGCATACTACTAAGTCAAAAAAGACAATCTGAGAAAGCTACGTATTACATGACTCCAAATTTATGACATTTTGGAAAAGGCCATATTAGAGAAATAGTAAAAAATCCATGTTTTCCAAGAGTAGGGCAGGGGGGAGGGGTAGTGAGGAGGGGAAAAGGAGGGATGGATGGGAAGATTACAGAAGTTTTCAAGTCAGTGAAATTAGTTTGTAAGATTGTGTAATGATGGATATGAGATTATACATTTGGCAAAATTTATAGAACTGTACAAAGACAGAGTGAACCACAACATAAACTAGGCACTTTAATTAATTATAATATATCAATATTGCTCCATCAATTGTGATAAATAATATATCAATGCAAGATAATAATGGGGCTTACTGGGGTTAGGGGTTGAGCCAGCAAGGCTGTATATGGGAACTCTGTACTTTCTGGTCAATTATTCCATAACTAATAATACTCAATGAACTATTCTATCAATTAGAAACAACTTCAAAGAAAAGATAAACCTGCATTTATAATTAGATATTCACTACCTTTCTCTCAATATTTGATAGTATAAGTAAATAGAAAACAATCAGTATATAGAAAATCTGACCAAGATTTTGAACCAATTTAATCTAATTTATGTTTAGAGAATAATCCATTGAAAAACAACAGAAAACAAATTTTATTTTTAGTTTTTATTTAAATTCAAGTTAGGTAACATACAATATAATGTTAGTTCCAAGCATACAATTCAGATTCAACACTTCCATACAACACTTGGTGCTCATCCAATAAGTGTACACCTTCATCCTCATCACCTATTTAACCTATTGCCCCAGCTGCTTCCCCTCTGGTAGCCATCAGTTTGTTCTCTATAGTTCTCTATAGTTAAGAGTCTCTTTCTTGGTTTCCCTCTATTTTTTTACCCCACAGTCATTTGTTTTGTTTCATAAATTCAAAATATGAGTGAAATCATATGGTATCTGCCTTTTTCTGATTTATTTGGCTTAGCATAATATTCTCTAACTCCATCTACTTGGTGGCAAGATAGTTAATATTACATATTTACACACACATACACTACATCTTCTTTATCCACTCATCAGTTGATGGACATTTCAGCTCTTTCCGTACCTTGACTATTGTTGGTAATGCTGCTATAAACATCAAGATGCATGTATCGCTCTGAATCAGTCTTTTCTTGTATCCTTTGGGTAAATATCTAGTAGTGCAATTGCTGAATCACAAAGTAGTTCTATTCTTAACTTTTCAGGAGCCCCACACTGTTTTCCAGAATGGCTGCCCAGTTTGCATTGCCACCAACAGTGCAAGACAGTTCCTGCATCTTCGCCACACCTGTTGTTTCCTGTATTGTTAATTTTAGCCATTCTGACGTGAGGTAGCATCTCATTGTAGATTTGTATTTACCTGAGGATGAGTAAATGTTGACCACCTTTTCATGTGTCTGTTGGCTATCTGTATGTCTGCCCATTTCTTAATTGGATTATTTGTTTTTTGGAGTATTGAGTTTAAAAAATCTGAGTATTTCGGATACTAACCCTTTATCAGATTGTCATTTACAAATACCTTCTCCCATTCCAAAGGTAGCCTTTTAGTATTTTTTTATTGTTTCCTTTGCTTGCAGAAGCTTTTCATCTTGATGAAGTCTCAATAGTTCATCTTTGTTTTTGTTTCCCTCATCTTCTAGCAAGAAGTTGCTATGGCCAAGGTCAAAGAGATTACTACCTGTGTTCTTTAAGAATATCTCACATATCAAAATCCTGTTTCCTGTTTCACATTTAGGTCTTTCATCCATTTTGAATGTAGTTTTGTCTTTGGTGTAAAAAAGTAGTCCAGTTTCATTATTTTGCATTATTTGCCAATTTTTCCAACATCATTTGTTGATGATTTTCCATTGGTTTTTTTTCCACTGAATATTCTTTCTTGCTTTGTTGAAAATTAACTGACCATTTAATTGTGTGTCCATTTCTGGGTTTTTTATTCTGTTTTATTGATCTATTTGTCTGTTTTTGTGCCAGTACCATACTGTCTTGATAACTACAGCTTTTTAATATAACTTGAAGTCTGGAATTCTGATGCCTCCAGTTTTGCTCTTCTTTTTTAAGGTTGCTTCAGCTATTTGGGATCTCCTTTGGTTCAATACATGTTTCAGAATTGTTTGTTCTAGCTCTGTGAAAAATGCTGGAGGTATTTTGATAGGGATTGCATTAAATGTGTTACACTGCTTTCAGTAGTAGAAACATTTTAGCAATATTTGTTCTTCCAATCTATGACCATGGAACGTTTTGCCATTTCTTTGTGTCTCTTTAATTTTTTACATCTGTGTTTTATGGTTTTCAAAGTATAAATCTTTTACCCCTTTGGTTAGGTTTATTTTTGGGTATCTTATGGGTTTTGTTGCTGTTATAAATGGGATCAATTTCTTGATTTCTCTTTCTACTGCTTATTAGTGTATAGAAATGCAACAGATTTCTGTATATTAATTTTGTGTCCTGTGACCTTACTGAATTTATCAGTTCTAGGAATTTTTGGGGGAATCCTGGGTTTTCTACAAAAGAAACATTGCCTTCTGCAAGTAATGAAACTAACAGTTCTCCCTTGTCAATTTGGATGCTTTTTATTTCTTTTTCTTCATATGGATAGCACTTCCTGTACCATGTTAAGTAGCAATAGTGAAGGTGTATATCTCTGTCTTGTTCATGACTGTAGAAGAAAAGCTCTCAGTTTTTCCTCACTGAGGATGATATTAGTTGTGGATTTTTCATATAAGGCCTTTATTATGTTGAAGTATGCTTCCCCTAATCCTACTCCGTTGAGGATTTTTATCATAAATGGATGTTGTACTTTGTCAAACGTTTTTTCTCCATCTATTGAATTATATGCTTCTTACCCTTTCTTTTATTAATGTAGTGAATCACATTGATTGATTTGCTAATATTTGAGAATATTCCTTGCAGCCCAAGAATAAATCTCATTTGATTGTGGTAAATGATTCTTTTACTATACTGTTGAATTCAGGTTGCTAGTATTTTATTGAGAATTTTTACATCCATGTTCATCATGGATACTTGCCTGTACTTCTCTTATTTAATAGAGTTTTTGGTTTTAGTATCAGGGTAATATTGGCCTAAGAGAATGAATTCGGAAGTTTTCCTTCACTTCCATTTTTTAGAATACTTTGAGAATAGGTATTAAGTCTTTAAATGTTTAGTAGAATTCACCTGTGAAGACATTTGGCCCTGGACTTCTAGTTCTTGGGTGATTTTTGATTACTGATTCAAGTTTCTTGCTGGTTGTCGGTCAAGCTTTCTATTTCTTCCTGTTTCAGTTTTGATAGTTTACATGTTTCTGGGAATATTATTTCTTCCAGGTTGTCTAATTTGTTGGCATATACTTTTTCATAGTATTCACAAAATTTTATTTCTGTGGTGTTGTTTGCTATTTCTCCTTTCATTTATGACTTTATCATTTTATTTATTTGGGCCCTTTCTCTTTTCTTTTTTCTACGTCTGCCTGGAGGTTTACCAATTTATTAATTTTTTCAAAGAAATAGCTCCTGGTTTCATTGGTCTATTCTGTTTTTGTTTTTATATTATATATTTCTACTTTAATCTGTATTATTTCTCTCCTTTGGCTGGTTTTAGGCTGTTTGCTGTTCTTTTTCTAGCTCTGCTAGGTGTAAGATTAGGTCATTTATTTGATATTCTTCTTGCTTAGGGTTGGCCCATACTGCTATGTACTTCCCTCTTAGGACTGTTTTAGTTGCATCACAAAGGTTTCAGATGTTGTGTTTTCATTTTCATTTGTTTCCATGTAATTTTTTTTTTAATTTCTCCTTTTATTTACTGATTGAGCATTCATTTTTTAGGAGCATGTTGTTTAACCTCTATGTATTTGTGGTCTTTCTAAATGTTTCCTTGTAGTTGACTTGAAGAAAAGATGCATGATATGGTCTCAATATTTTTGTACATGTTGAGCCCTGATTTGTGACTAGTATGCTATCTATTCTGGAGAATGACCCCATATATGGGTAGAATGTGTAGGCTTCTGCCTTAGGATGGAATGTTATGAATATATCTGTTAAACCCATCTGGTCCTGTGTGTCATTCGAAGCCACTGATTCCTTATTGATCTTCTGCTTAGATTATCTGTCCATTGACATAAGTGAGGTACTAGAGTCATCTATAATTATTGTATTACCAATGAGTTCCTTTATGCTTGTTATTAATTATTTTATATATTTGGGTGCTATCATATTGGCATAAATATTTACAATTGTTAGATCTTCTTGTTGGATTGTCCCCTTTATTATGATATAGTGTCTGTCTTCATGTCTTGTTACAGTCTTTGTTTTAAAGCCTCATTTGTCAGGTGTAAGTATTGACACTCCAGATTTCTCTAAATATATATTAGCATGGTAAATAGTTTTTCCTTTCACTTTCAGTCTGCAGGTATCTTTACGTCTAAAATGAGTCTCTTATAGGCAGCATACAGATGGGTATTGCTTTTTATCTGAGAATGCAAATTATTTTCAAGTGTACACAGAACCAAGGTAGCTCATATTATGTATAATAAAACACAATGAATTTTAAGTGATCCAAGTATATACATTTTTGTGTTTAACCATATGGAAATTAGAAATAAATAAAATAGTTTCTGGAATCCCAAATACTACAACTATCTAAATAACAGATTTCTGTTAACCAATGGACTAAAAAATATATCAGTGGAAAATTAAGAAGTATTTTGTACCGAGGGAAAATAAAAACATAGCATGTCAAATAGGATTCTATTAAGCAATTCATGTAACAAAATCACTTTTTTGGAGTGTCTGAGTGGCTCAATCAGTTAAGTATCTGACTTCAGCTCAAGTCATGATCTCTGGGTCCTGGGATTAAGCCCTGTGTTTGGTTTCCTACTCAGTGGGGAGTCTGCTTCCCCCTCTGCCTCTACCCTCCCCATGCTTGTGCACACATGTGCTCTCTCTCAAATAAACAAAATCCTTAAAAAAAAAAAAAAACCCTTTTTTGCTGAAAATATATATTTGAAAAAGTTCTCACTTCAATTACCATAGTTTATACATTAAGAAACCATAAAAGGAAGTAAAAATTAAAGCCAGAAGAAGCAGACTTTAGGAAAAATATAAATAAGAATAATTCTCTCTAATGAGAATAATTCATATTTTAAAAATGGAAAAAATGGAAACAAAAAGCTGATTCTTTTAGAAGATTGATTAAAAAAAAACCTCTAGTCATACTAATCACCAAGAAACGTAAATCACCTATATGAGAAATGGCATAAATAACATTATTATAGACACTAGAAAAATAAAAGAGTAATGAAGAAAATATTATGAACAACTATATGACAATACACTTGACAACATATATGCAATGAACAAATTCCTTAAAAGATACAAGTTGTGAAATTTTATTCTAGAAAATATGGATGGCATTATATCTATTAAGAAACTGGATTTACAGTAACAGCCTTTTCAAAGAAAGTCAGTGCCAGATGGTTTAATTGTGGTAATCTCCCCAATAAAGAAATTATGCCAATTTTAACGAGAGGGGGGATATTTCTCAAACTCATTCCATGAGGCAAGCATCATATAATATATATATTCTATAATGTTATTATTTCAAGAGAGAAACAAAATGTATTCAATTCAATACAACACCTAGTAAGACTTCTGGAATGGCAAAGTAAGGACTTATGTAAATCTGTTATTCCATAGAGCCATTGGGAACACTGACAAAAATTTGTCTAAATCAATTTTTGCAGTACTGCAGCAGTTAACCACAACTACAAAACCCAAGGAACAATACAAGGAGAAATGCCAGAATCTCAGTATGTATAGCAAGTTTTGTGGGTTTGATTATTATTTCCTTCACCTTCTCCTAGCTCCATGGTAGGTAGTCTTGAAAACTAAGTGGCCATTTACTGCAGCTGTAAAAAACAGAAGCCAGCATCCAGTAGAGATGGTAAAACATTTTTAGATCTCCCTAAAGCCCATTCTCCAGAAAGTTCTCACCATTTGAACTCCTTGGCAGTGCCCTAAAGAGTTCCATTCTCAGGGCTTGTCTCTATTTTAAACTTGCTGTGGGGATGCCTGGTTGGCATCCAGGTCTCCAGAATCAGGCGCTGGGCTGAAGGTGGTGCTAAACCGCTGAGCTACCTGGGCTGCCCAATAATATATATCTTGATATGATATAGTAAGATAACAAAAATAAAAGCATAGAAAAGAATTTAAACTTGTATAATATGGAGACAATATGATTATATAGATAAAAATCCAGGCAGCCCAGGTGGCTCAGCCGTTCAGGCCGCCTTCAGCCCAGGATGTGATCCTGGAGACCCGGGACGAGTCCCACGTCGGGCTCCCTGCATGGAGCCTGCTCCTCCCCCTGCCTGTGTCTCTGCCTCTCTCTCTCTCTCTCTCTCTCTCTCTGTGTGTCTCTCATGAAAAAGAAAGAAAGAAAGAAAGAAAGAAAGAAAGAGAGAAAGAGAGAGAAAGAAAGGAAAGAAAGGAAAGAAAGGAAAGAAAGGAAAGAAAGGAAAGAAAGAAAGAAAGAAAGAAAGAAAGAAAGAAAGAAAGAAAGAAAGATCCTAAGGGAAAAGTAAGCAAATTCAGCAAGATCGCATGGCACAAGAGCCATATGAAACCCAGACGTATTTTTATGTACAGGTAATAAGTGAAAATGAAGTTTAGAATTTAAAAATACCTTTTGCAGTAGTGTCAGAATCTGTAATATACCTAATAATAAAATAATAACATAATATACCTAAAAATAAAATAATCAAAAGATTCATACCTCTATAATCGAAATTATAAAAACTTACTGAGAGGATTTTGAAGAATGGAATGACCTAAATTGGAAGATGTAACATTATTAAAATGTCAACTATCATCAAATTTATTCAAAACAATACCAGTTAAAATCCAATCAAGTATTTCCTTGAAATTATCAAACTTATTTTAAAATTTACAAGAAAATGCAAAGAACCTAGAATAACTAAAAAAAATTTTAAGTAAAATTTAGAGGACTTCAACTCCCTAGTTTTAAAACTAATTCTCAAAATAAAAATTATTAGAGGCATAATGTGACTATAAAACAAGCAAATAGATAAATGAAATAGAATAGGATCCAGAAATAGAACTACGCATATGGACCAACATAATTTTTTTAGAAAGATTGAATTAAATTCAATAGGAAATAGGAAATCTGAATTTCTGTATGGAATGAATGACTAGTGACCTCAATATGTAAAACTTAATTTGTGGAGAAAAAAAACCTACATGCAATAAGCTGTAATATGAAGCTTCCAGAAGAAATATAAGAGACTATTTTGAGACTTGTTGTTAGGCCAAGATTTTTTAGACAGAACACAAAAAATACTAGGCACAGAAGGAAAAGTAAACTGTAGTCTATCATAAATTTAAAACTTTACTGGTAAAAACACTCACTTAAAAAAATGAAAAGGTAAGCTTTTAAGGTCTATGAAGTAGTGTAAGAGCTTTAGAGCAACATGGCTGCCTATCATAACCAGACAAATGAAACCCTGAATATTGGGATTTATATAGTTCAAAAATGTCTGTACTCAAGTTTGATTTGAAAGAAACACACTTACAAATTGAGCTGTAGTCTATGAGTGTGGTTTGTATATCATAGCTCTTGCCCCAAAACTTTGCTTTTCTCAGAACTCTGCATGCAACCTTCATTTCACCTCAGATTGTAGGCAAAATGAATAAAATGCCAATAGCTGAATTTACATTTCCCACTAGCTTTGTGAAAACAAGATAATGTATTTCTTTAATGTCAGTCCTGGCTGCTTCAAAATATATAGTTCCACAGTATATATTATTTTTAAGAAAAAGAATACGATTACTAATTTTTGCCATGAGCAAGACACAGTACTTTCACAACTATTCATATAGATTTTCCTTGGGATTCATTTTAACCTCATATCACATAGAAAATATGTGAGGGCAATGGTTATTGTACACACTAGTCTATGTATCCCATGGAAGGTTCAGAGAGCTGAACCATTATATTGTCTAGTGATTTGCTTTTAAAGAAAGCAATAACTTTGAACTCTTGTTTCAGATAAGTACAAAATGTAAATATTCCAAAACTCATGCATGGACTTAAATATTCAGAATGGTGTCAATGGTGAATATTAACCTTATTCTGAAGAGTACATTTTTTTCATGTGTAAATTCATCAGTCACGTAAAACAAGAAAATTAAGGTTTCTGAAATGGAAGAAAAGACAAGACATGAGTTTGGGGAAGTTGAAAAAAAGTTACTGATTTTCAATTACTTCTAAACTTTCACTATATATTGGTACATCACTAAAAATGTTGAACCAGGAGTAGCAAGAAATGCAAATTACCCACGAAATAATTTATCTTCAATTGTTAACAATTGGGAACTAATTCAGAAAATATTCCTTTTATGCCTAACAGATGATTTCTGAAATTAAAAATAAGTTATCAAAAGTAATTTTTTGCCCTTTCCTAGTCTCCTTTCTACTGAGCCTCCTTTCTACTACTATGAGCCTCCTTTCTACTACTACGAGCCTCCTTTCTACTACTATGTAGTTATCTGTATAACAAGTTATATGGTAAGTTATAAGTAAAATGTCTATAGGGCAAATAAACTAGTGAGCACAAATGTATTAACATGGGACATAGATTAAATCAAGGTAGAATTTACCTACAAGAAGTAAATGAGGTGAATATTTTTTTTATTCATTATCTTTATAAGCCTTCTCATCTTTATTACTTTTCATTAAGTTATTTCTATATCTGATCTTATCATATTATCTTATTGTATATTTCCACTAGACTTAACTAAAAATATCTGGATTATTTCTATTGCCTATTAAATAACAGAGAACTAGAGAACTAGAAACCTTATCAAGATTTTAAAGTCATCCATCATGTAGTTTCCAACTTTTTTCCCATCCCTATGTCATACTGCCCATACACATACAGGCACATACATACATTCAAAAAATAAAAAAACAAAACTCAACTGTTTCTAGTTAAAATGCAGATGGTTATGAAAAACCAGAAATTCCACCATTATAATAAGAAAATATCATGTCATTTATGAAATCGGATTTTTTAAATCGAAGAGCTAAATACAAAGCCTATTACACACAATGGATTGAGCTTTTAGATGAGGAGAGCAGAACCTCCTTTTATTCTTGAGGCCACTAATGAACAGAAACAAACTTACCATAGGAAGCAGGGTGAAAGAAGGGTAAGAAAGAAAGGACTTCATAGAAGAAAGGAAAAGTGTCCTTGACAAAAGGCTAAGCTCTCGAATTCCATCAAGTCTTCCCTATGAAATTTTGCTAATTGTGTGTGCAGAGCAGGGATATTGGAGGAAATCTTGTAGTCTTAAGGTGCTGTGATCCCAAGTCCTGCTGGAAGAAGTCTTCATTCCACCCCTCAGACATAGGAACTCAGTACAGAACTGAAACTAAAGTCACATCCCAGCTCTGACCCAATTCAATTTTTTATATTACTAAATAGAAGAAATTCTGTCTCCAGCCATCTGGAAGAAAAGAGTGAAACAATTTCAAGAGAAAATATTTTCTTCTCTGCTATTATTTCATGTCCAATATCTGGTGGATGTGAACTGGCAAGAAAATGTGAACCATATTCAAAGGAATATAAAACCTGACAGTAAAAGATGACACATAGGCTTACCCAAGGAATGGTGGAAATTAAAATAAAACAATTAACATAGTGAATCAAAAATATGAAGGGAATTTCAGCATAGAAAAAAAAGTTCTAAATAAAGAACCGAATAAAAATTTTAGAATTAAAAATCTGTAATATTTCATATTAAAAATCATTTGGACATATTAGTAGATAAGGCAAAGAAAAGGTAAGTGACACACCTACAAATTGATAGAATTTAGCTAAATTAATGAACAGAGGTTTCTTTTTATAGCTTAATGTCCTTAATACCAAACTTACAGAACAGCAAAGAAGATAGACAACATTAAAAACATCTACTTGCATGCAGGACAACACAGAAAAGTACGGTGAATGGATGGAATCTACTGTAGGATAAAAATGCTACAAGTACCATTTAGTTGCCATCAATAAGAAATTTGTTTTTAAAAGAATCCAAAATCTGGCATTGTCCAAAAGAATTTAACAGGTTTATTTATAAGTGTTATGAAGTTGAACTACCGAAAATGTTCAGTGAAACATTTTGACCTGCATTAATGCTTTATGCCTCCGCATTTATACTAAAAATTTACACACAAATGAAAATGGAACTGCCAAAACCTGATTTCTGTCCCCTATTTTTCCACTTGCAATCATATACTTAGACCTGTTGATCCCATGGGGGAGGGGGGAATCTAACGTTCAAAACTTCCAATAACAGAATTTTCAAAAAAAATTTTTTTAAGACTGAAATACTTGGCATCAAAGTGAATGCTTAAGCACGTAATCTCCTTCTAGCTAGATATCTTGGCATAATTGTGACACATTTGGCCCGGAGAGCGCAAAGGTTGGTGTCTTAGGCCTCACCTGCGTCCTGCGAAGCCCCAACAGTTGCAGCCTGGAGGCTTCAAACCTTCGAGCGGTTTTGAAGTCCTGAGCAGTTCCTCGCACCGGACGCTGGAAAGGAAATCTGCGGACCAGAAGTTCGTGGACTTTGGCTGACGCGTCAGACCGCGGGGCGCCGCAGTCCCAGGCCTGTAGGGCTGAGGTGTCTTCACCCCTGCAGGAGCCGGCGCGCTCGGGCCGGGGGGCGGCCTCCTCGGGGTCTGACCTCGGGGCGCGCTCGGGCCGGCGGGCGGCCTCCTCAGGTCTCACCACAGGGCGTCCTGCGTCGGCGCCGGCGCCGGCGGGTGACCGACCTCTTCAGGGTCTGACCTCAGGGCTCTGCGGCCGGGCCTTGCGCAGCCGTGGCCCGAGCCCTCCTGCCTGACCCCTTCTTCCGCGGGCGCTCGGAGCCACAGGCGGTCGGGGCCTGGCGCTGGGAGCCGCTGCGGCTGCAAACACCACAGATTTTCTTTTCTTTTTTTTTTTTTTTTCTTAAAGCAAAATGGAGACGAGTAAGTATGAAAAGATGTAAGATTTCTAATATACCTGTCGTTGGCTCTGTAGAGAAGGAAAAGAATGCGGGTAAAAAAGTTTTAAAGCCATAATGTCGGGTACCTGGGTGGCTCAGTCGGTTGAGTGTCCGCCTTTGGCGCAGGTGGTGATCCTGGGATGGGGTCCCCATCAGGCTCCCTCAGCCTGAAGCCTCTGCCTTGCTGTGCCTCTCGTGTGTAAATGAAATCTTAAAAAAACAAAACAAAACAAAACAAAAAAACCATAATGTTAAGGATTATCCCAAATTAAAGAATGATATTACCCATAGATTCAAGATTAGAAAAAAAAGAAAAAGCAAAAATATACTAAAAGCTGCTGAAAATCAAATATAATCAAAATGTCTTAAAATTGGCTAAAAACAAAAATCACACATTACAATCGGAGTTATAATAATAACAACAACAACAACAACCAACTTTTATTAGAAACAGTGAAAAAGGGGGATCCCTGATTGGCTCAGGGGTTTAGCGCTGAGGTGATCAGCCCAGGGGTGATCCTGGGAACCCGGTATCCAGTCCCACATCGGGCTCCCTGCGTGGGGCCTGCTTCTCCCTCTGCCTGTGTCTCTGCCTCTCTCTCTCTCTGTGTGTCTCTCATGAACAAATAAATAAAATATAAAAAAAAATAAACAGTGAAAAAAAAAGAAAATGGAAGATCACCTTCAAACTCAGGAAAGGATAAAAAGGTCAAGAAAAATTATAACCTAGATAAAAATAACCTAGTAAAAGAAAACTCTTAAAAAATAACCTAAATAATGACACAGGCATTTTCTTTGTTGTTATCTAAAAACTCTAGACTTGTACCACAAGAAATGCTAAAAGCAGTTCTTCAGGTTAAAGGAGAATAATACCAGGTCGAAGTATGAATTTATACTTATGTAAAGAAAAAAGGGAACCAAAGAGAGTAAAGGTGTGGACCAAATTAGAGTATTTGAAAATACACTGTAGAGAATACTGACTGCTGAAAACACCAAAGAGCAATATATTGTAGATTTCAAAATTTAGAAGCAAAAGCAATTCTAAAATGCCAAAAGAGAAGTTAATTGATTAACATAAAAAGGAGAATGAAAGTAGAAATAAACAAAAAAAAAACAAGAAAAGCAGAAAATATGAGACAAACAGTAAAATAGATATTTTTTAAAAAGGCATACAATAGGACAGAAAATAAATAAAAAGTGTGCATAAGACCTAAATAAGTATTTCACAGAGGAAATATTTTAACAAAATCATTAGAAATGATGAAATTCTTATGTATTAAAATGGCCAAAATTAAAAAGAATTATAAAATCAGATGTTGACAAGGATGCATTACAAATGGAATGTTTACACATTAGAGAACCATGTGATGTGCTCTGAGAATTTTAAATTTCCACATACACTTTGATCTAACAACTTTATTACTTGGTATATGCCCAAAAGAAATAGATGCAGATTCTCCCATAACAATTTGCCTCATTTTAATAATTTTACCATACCTTCCAAATTCCCTTTTATTGCTTTTTGTTCTTCATAACTATTTAGCCTACTATTTAAGGTATACATTTAGTATTTGATGTTAGTTTTCCTCAACAGAATATACGTTCTATGAGCAAAGAATTTTTTTGTTTTATTAATAACTACATATTCAGTGCCTGTAATAGAGCCCTACTCATAGTAGATGATTTATTTTTATTGCATGAATAAATGATCTACTATATAGGCTTTGCTATATGTCCTAATAAATAATAGGTACAGAGTTATCAAGTAAAATACAGGACACCAGTTAAATTCAAATTTCTGCTAAAACAGAGAATGCCTTTTTAGTCTAAGTATGGCCCAATTACTGCATAGGGCATATTTATAGTTTTACTTTTTTGTTTTGTCTTCTTTTTTAGATGTAGTTTGGTATTATCTTTAGTTTATGATTATTATCCTTTTTTAAGTTTTTATCTAAATTCCAGTTAGTTAACATACAGTGTAATATTAGTTTCAAGAGTACAATAGGATGCCCTATACTTTTGTTTCCGAAATGTGACAACCCTACATAAGTATCAGTGGTGAGGGGTACTTGGGTGGCTCAGTCAGTTAAGCATCTGATTCTTGGTTTTGGCTTGGGTCATAATATCAGGGTGGTGTGATGGCCCTGAGCTAAGTTCCAAGTCGGCTTGGGACCCTCTCTCCCTAAGAATAAATCTAGAAAAATTAAGTATCACTGATGAAATGAGTAGCTTGTAACTTAGCATCAAGGATTCTTCATGACTGGAACTAATGACATTCAAAATATATGGATTGCATTAAGTAAAAATTCCCTTTATCTTTGTATGACTGACTATGAGGATCTAGTGGGCTAACTAACTTGTTTATTTATTTATTTTTTTTCTGTTTAAATTCTACTGGTTGGACATTCATGCAAATTTTAATCAGAAAACCCCAAACAACAAGCTGGGATTTAATGAAATCCTACCAGCAACAGCAGGCCGAATGACCAAACCTGCCCATGCAGACACACAAAAAAGTTTTCTTTGTGTTACAAAATTTGGTCAGAGAGTTGCTGTTGTGTATCTGCAGCAAGATTGTGGAAAAGCAATAATCTATACTTACATCTAATCATTTGTGTCAATCTTATCAACAAGAAAAATCCAATGGCTTTGTCCAACCAAATTATTTTGAATCATTCTACAATGAAAAATGATTATTGATCATCACTATCAGGCAATGGAGGGGAATGTATTAAATTATGTAACATTAAATGACATTGTATAATACATACAATACATTTGAGTAAAGTTCAGAATTTGATTCACCAGTTTTGGTTTTTTATTTTTTTAGATTTTATTTATTTATTCATGAGAGACACAGAGAGAGAGAGAGAGGCAGAGACACGGCAGAGGGAGAAGCAGGCTCCATGCAGGGAGCCTGATGTGAGACTTATCCTGGGACTCCAGGATCACGCCCTGGCCCAATGCAGGAATGCAGGCGCTAAACCACTGAGCCACCCAGGGATCCTCTGATTCACCAGTTTTGAAAGAAATGTCACATTGGTCACAGAAAAAATATTTTTGCATATATTTATCTTTTTAATTTAATTTCTGTCAACTTAATGATCAAATTTTCTCTCTCATAGTATGTAGCAAAAAGCAAAACAGTAATTTCTTTACAACAACACAAACTCCTATAACCTTATAAGTTGAGAAGAGAACCTTGATGAATATGCTTCTGGGTACTATTTTAATTTAATTTTAAAAATGTACTTCTGCTTGTAGTCAAATGGAAAAATGCATTAAAAATGCATTCTCATCTATCTAGACTTTTTTTTCCCCTCATGAATGAAGCCCCAAAGCAAAAATGTTTGTAAAACACAAGAAGTTAGGTAGCTATATGCTTTCAACCTTATCAACTGTTTGGCTCTAGGTACAAAGGTAAGACATTTCATTCTTGTAAACTAATGCACCATGTTTGAATATTCAGAACTATCCTAAGGCTAAAATTTGAATTTGGAGTAATTTGGAAAATATATTTTTGATCCATTTTTTACATTGGGAACACCCTACATTTGGCCTATATCTGGAATTTGCTCTTCAAATGCCCAAAACACTTAAATGTTATACTTTAACTATCTGCACTACTGTTTTATAATGCCATGCACTGCAAAAAAAAGACTATCAATAAATAGCTAAAGGAAATATTAATGTGATGGAAAATTACCATATAAAAAGGAACAAAGTAAATAAATATGAGAAACAATATTGGATTAAATACTCTCTAAACTGACATTTAAATTTAATACAGCTAATATAAAATAACAGCACACAAGAAAATAAATGGTAATAATACAAAACCAAATTATTACCAATTTTAATGTCATATAAGATATTGATAAAATGTTAAGATTAAAATATTTTAGCAATAAAATTTCTATCAACAAAATATACAATTTAGTCTATATGAAATATAAGGCAAAAAGTTAGCCACGATCAACATATAGCTTGAAAATTCATGTTGACGTTATCAGCTTTAACTTATTCATTCTACATTCTCATCTATTTTTAATCCTCATATTACATAAATTAGTTCCTTAATTCATAAATTTATTACAAATGAGCAGTCTTCTAATAATACACTTGACATTTATTTTTGGTCACTTGAAAATTAAATTATCAAAATCATACAATATTACATCAGCTTCCTAAACCATATATTATATGGTTTATTATATTATAAATATAGGACATATATATTATATTATATTATATATTATAAATATAGGACAAATGAAACTGAAGAACATCAACATAGAGGTTAAATCAAATATATCAATATATTAAATGGTCTTATAATTCATTAAGTTCCAAGATGATGCCAGTTAATTCAACCATAGATAAATTAGAAAATCAACTAGTGAAATAAAGGAAAACAATATATTACAAACAGAAATGCCATAATGAAAAAAAGACGACTTGGATTTGTCCTTAGGAAATAATTATATTTAAAAAGAACATGTTGATGTAGTGTGGTCTCTGTTTATTCAATGCTGTAATTTTATTCTGTAAAATTACCTCCCATAGAGGTAATTATAGACTAGTTTACTATTATTAGATATTTATAATTCCTCAGTAATATTTTCTAATCTCTTGCTTTTTCTGTGCCCAGATAACGGCTTCACAGCTCAGCAGAATTTTTAATCACTTCTTCATAATAATGAACAATTTGAACACACATGATAATAGTGCCTGTAGAGAGAAACCTGGAGTCACAAATGATAAAAACATAGGAAGCCATGAAATGATTGTGCTTCAGTCATCGTCTTTAGTGTAGCTTAGTTATCCCCACTTTTCTTATTTTAGCTTTCATTTTTAAAGGGGCACTCAAACTTAAAAATCAGACTGTATTCCGTTATTTATTTCCTAAGACATTCAAAAGCACATATTCAATGTGTGCTTAGTATTGAGTATTTTAGAAGATGAAATAGGAGAATACAAAAGAAAGGAAGACATAGTTACAAACTTCAGTGAGTTTCTATCTTATAAGTACTGTATAACCTACAACTATGAAATATCTTAAGGACTCTAATAAAAATATATATACTGTCACAAAATACATTGTTAGTGGGGTATAAAT
This sequence comes from Canis lupus dingo, assembly GCF_003254725.2. Lineage (NCBI taxonomy): Eukaryota > Metazoa > Chordata > Mammalia > Carnivora > Canidae > Canis > Canis lupus. The sequence continues at coordinate 22,113,893 of NC_064245.1, read as the reverse complement.
TAGTCATTCTGAAAATTTTTTTTGAAATTTTTTATATCATAAAATACTTTTATATCATTGACCTGTGGATTATCCTCCAAGGAAACTATTCAAAAGCAGATTTTTGGCAAAAATATGTTAACAGGGGCTCCTGGGTGGCTCATTTGATTAAGTGTCTGCCTTTGGCTCAGGTCACAATCACAAGGTCCTGGGATCAAGCCTCCCCCACTGCCATAACATTGAAAAATATGGATGAATTGAAAGACTTTAAAGAAAAGAAGCAACAAATACAAGAGTATGTATTTATGAGTCCATTTATAGAAAGATCATTAGCAGACAAAACTAAACTCAGTGACAGAAGTTATTAGGGAGAGAATTTACTAGGAGGAAGCAATAGCACATTAGTTAGTGTTAACTATGTTTGGTGTTTACCAAGTGTTTACAAATATAAAAATCCATAGAACTGAAATGTAGATGTGCATTTGAGCAATATTCACAACAACCATGATACGGGAACAACCAAAATATCCACTGACAGATAAGTGGATTTTAAAAATCTGTTAATTACATACAATGGACTATTATGCTGCCTTAAAAGAAGAAATCCTTCAATTTGTAACAACATGGATAAGACTTGGGGATAATAATGATAAATGAAACCAGTCACAGAAGGAAAAATATTACGTAAATCAAATTGATATAAGTATCTAAAATAACCAAACTCATAGAAACAAATAATAGAATAATGGTTGCCAGGGCTGGGGAGGGAGGGTTATGTTCATTTTAGTACATTAATTTTGTTTTCCAATTTAAAAATTTAAAAACTAAACATCACCTCAAATTTTGGAAACATATTTGACCGGCTCATATATCACATCAGTATTTTTTTTCATTTTCTAATAGAATAATAACACTAAAATACTGGTTGATAAATGTACTTGATGTACGGTTAATTCTATGTACTAAATAATTTTCATTTAAAAAACAGAATAGACACTAAATACCATATTGAATTACATCATTACAAAAAAAATAAAGTTACCTGGAATTAAAAAAAATAAGATTTATTTATTTATTCATGAGAGACAGAGAGAGGCAGAGACATAGGCAGAGGGAGAAGCAGGCTCCCCATGGGGAGCCTGACGTGGGACTTGTTCCCAGGACCCCGGGATCACGACCTGAGTCAGAGGCAGACACTCAACCGCTGAGCCACCCAGGTGCCCCTGGAATTTAAAAATTTAAATTGCCTTCATTCTGAAGTTCACTATACATAGGAAAAAATCAGGATGGTTTCAAAGCTAGTAGTATATTTTAAATTACATCTGATGGAAGTGGATATATTCCATGTGGGGGGTAAAAAGGCAACAGCATGCTGGAGGGAAAGCAATCTATAGTGAAATGTGGTACAAAAATTTTATTGAGTGGCTGTTTCAGATAGGTGTTTTCATACAGGTGTTATCTTATTACAAAAGACAATAGTAAACTACCACTGAGTCCTATCAGGGATATAGCATCCAAAGAGTATCAGTTAAATATTTATCTCCTTCCTTCCTCCTTCCCTCCCTCCCTTCTTTCCTTTCTCCTCCCCTGCTCTCCCTTTCTTCCTTCTTTTCCATCTTTCCTTCCTTTTCTTTCTGTTCCTTCCTTTTCTTTCTTCTTTCGGTTCTTCCCTTTCCTCCTTCTCTCTCCCCTTGTCTTTGGATTTCTAAGTCTCAGGCAAGGGAATAGTAGCATCTAAGGGTTTCTGCCTCAACAAACTATGCCTTTGAGACAAATCTAATAAGTAATATTACTCATATGAAATGTTATATTAATTACAAATACATTATCTTTGGTTAATGATGTATTTTCTGACACATTCACATATTGAAGTTGATTCTGTATTTTTCTTCAATGGAAAGAATCAATGTAAACTTCCCCAGAACATTTATTTGTAAAGGTTCTTTTTTTTTTTAAAGATTTTTTTTTTTATTTATTCATAGAGACGCAGAGAGAGAGAGAGAGAGGCAGAGACACAGGCAGAGGGAGAAGCAGACTCCATGCAGAGAGCCTGATGTGGGACTTGATCCCAGGTCTCCAGGATCACACCCTGGGCTGCAGGCGGCGCTAAACCACTGCGCCACCAGGGCTGCCCCTGTAAAGGTTTTTAAAACACTTTCTAGTCACTTACACTTCAGCAAAGGTTAAATAATCAAAGATATAATTTTTAGGAACTTCCTAGTGCATTTTGTTTAAATACCAATGCATATACCAAAGGTTGACTTCAGTCAAAGAATTGTGAATTGATGTGTGTGTGTGTGTGTGTGTGCGTGTAGTCTAACCTATATATGCATATGCATATATGTTTGGATACATTTATATATAATATTATATATAAATATAATCATATATACACATAAATACATATATACATAATAGAGGAAATATACTAAAGTTACATCAGAAAGAGATACAAAAGAAATAAGATTCTTTTTTTAAAAAAGAACTCTGTGTGTTTGACTTATAAAAAGATGAATATACATTCAACTGGAAACTTTAATAACATATAATGAAAATGATTGTACTCATTTGCTGTTTTATTTATTTTTTTTTCATTTGCTGTTTTAATAGTATAATTTAAGATCACTTTCCAATTTAATTTTAAAATATCAATTAAAAAGATGAAAATTTCACATTTCTCTATTCATGGGGATTTTTACATAATTTCATTCAGAACTTAAAAAGTCTGCACTTATATGTATATGTTATTTCTATTTATTATTTAATCACAAATTATTGTCCAATTAACAAGACAAAACTTATTTTGTTTATGCCCCTTGTAGGAAGAATGGAGCCTATCTTCATCACCATTTCTCAAAGACATATTGCTCATTAATGACTTGTTTAATTAACAAATGAAAAACTAATGTATGAGGTCCTGACTTCACAGAACAAAAGATTGAAGAATATTTATATTATTTCATCATTTCTGAAACTTATAAGAAAATCTACATAACAAAATTATTCCTCTGGTTTTTTAAAACATATATAATTATAAAATAAGCTCACAAACCTTTGGTATGTTATATATGATTACTAGAGATGGCTGAAGAGAGTATGTATGTATATTAACTATTTCCAAGGAAGACTTTACAAAGCAGTGATGATCATTGGTGAGCAAAGAATTTGCATATAAGTAATACACTTAAAAACAGAATTTTTCCCATTTCAGGTATTCTAATGTTAATGTGATTGAACTTTTGATGCTAATAAGCCAAAAGCTGAAAAAAAATTCTGTCAGGTACAGAACAGTTTTAGGACACTTAGGTTTTATATGTCTGAACACCTCATTTATCTCAACTACATAATGGTAACACTGTATTAAGGTCCTCTCATTTGTGGGGCATTGTAAAATGGTTATAATCATTTGGAAATTCCTAAAACTTATCTCCCTGCATCCCATTAACCTTTGAGGTCGAGATACGATGGAGGAGAATACAATTCAGAGGATTCCTTGCTACTTGTATTAGGATTCTCTAGAGAAATAGAATCAATAAAACATATTCCTAGAAAGAGATTTGTCATAAGGAACCAGCTCACAAGATTATGGAGGCTGGCAAGTCCAACCTGTAGGACGGGCAAGCAAGCCAGAGACCCAGAAAGGGCCAGTGTTCCAATTAGAAGGCCATGTAGACAAGACAAGATGATGTTTCCGATGAAGTCCAAAGGCAGTGTGCTAGAGAATTCTTTCTTACTTAGGGAAGAGTTAGGGGTTTTCTTCTATTCAAGCCTTCAAATAACTGGCCAAGTCTCACCTACATTACGGAGGGTAATCTGCTTTACTCTATTAATTAAAATGCTAATGTTATTCAAAAACACCTTTACAGAAACATCCAGAATAATATTTGAAGGCAATAATATCTGGGGACCCTGTGGCCCCGTCAAGATGACCAATAAATATCACACTAGTTAGAAAGGTAAAATTAAGAACAACATATCCATTTTGCTCTGAGATACTGTGGAAATTGAAAAAGGTTGCACTTAGATGCCAGAGCCCATATTTCTAAATCTTGGGAACATTATTTTAGTGGTTTTTAGAAATACTGAAACATGGTTACTGAACCTAAGTATACAAAAAAAAAAAAGAAGAACTACTTACAAAGCCTCATGGTCATCACAATATAAACAGAAACAAGTGACATAATCCACTACCCTTTCATATGAGAAATACTCAAAAATAAGAAATTCAAAATTAAATTCTCACCCTGATAAAAACAACTATTAAATGATCACAACCAACATTAAACTTAATTATTAAAGACCAATAGCTTTCCTCCTACAATCAGGAGCACAACAAGGGATCTGCTTTTCCTACCACAATTCAACACTATACTGGAGTTTATAGCCAAAATAATCAGGCAAGAAAGAATAAATTAGGCAGAGTTAATAACTGGATATTTAGAAGCCTCTATAGGGAGAGTTACCAAAAATACTTAAATTTTTTTTTTTTTTTTTAGAAATCCGCATTCTAAGGTTTTGGGACAATCATAAGTGTCTTAGTCCGTTCGGACTGCTATAACAAAATGCCACAGACTAGGTAGCTTATAAACAACATGAAGTAATTTCTCACAGTTCAGGAGGCTGGAATCCTGAGATCAAGGTGTCAGCATGGTTGGATAAGAGCTCTCTCTCGGGTCTCAAACATCTTGCAACCTCACAGGGCAGAAGAGGATCAAGGGAAGTTAGGTTTTAACATACGAATTTTGGGAGTCCACATTCAGACCATAGAAATATGACTTGTCTATTTTCACAAAAGACAGTCCAAACCTCCAGTTTATCTGAAAGGACATTTCAGATAGTTATTATCATGAGCATTTAAAAATCACTGCCAGTTCATTCTTCATATTATAAGCATTATGCATGGTTAATAGGTACAGAAGTGAAAAAAATCCTGTTATGTATTATAACTAACCATTTCTTTTAAACAAGCTTATTTAGATGAAATATTTTGTTATAAGTGTTTAGAGAACTGATTTGAAAGAGCTTTACAATAAATCTTAATATCTATCTTCTTAAAATTCAACCTGAATAAACTATCCTGTTGGTAGAGATTAATAGGAAAATAACGAAAGTATCAATTTCCAAGGAAATACTTTTCCTTTAATATGAGATCTGACCCATAATATTCATGTTACATAAGGATCTTTTAAAATTGTCAGATTCACTGAAATCATTGACAAACTTCCATACTGAAACAATTTGAAAGGAAAACTAGGGCTTAACTTGGATTTTCCCACATCTCAGTTTAAGCAGTTCATTGTTGGATGTTTCCTACCTAGTATCTTTCCAGGAGTTATCAGAGAACCAAACAAGAAATTTGTTTTTAGAGTACAGGATATAGACTAGGTTTTCTAAGTTCCTTAGGAAGTTAGAGAATACAATACATAAAATATACTATACAGATGGTATAGTATAAATAACACTGGTTTGAACTGCACAAATGCAATTATACGTGATTTTTTTTACAAATACAGCACAATACTTGTAAATGTATTTTCTCCTTCATATGATTTTCTTTATTAAATTTTCTTCTCTCCAGCTTACTCTAAGAAAACAGTATGTAATAACCATAACATACAAAATAAGTATGAATTGACTCTTTATGCTACCAGTAAGGCTTCCAGTCAACAGTAGACTATTAGTAGTTAGGTTCTTGGGGAGTCAAAAATTCTTTGCAGATTTTCCATTGTGCGGGGGTCAGTACCACTAAACCCTGTGATGTTCCAGGATCAGTTGTAAAAATGAAGAAAAAGAAAAGAAAAGAGAGTATGAGAAGATAAATTAAAGTGGGGGGGGGGCAGCCTGGGTGGCTCAGTAGTTTAGCGCTGCCTTCAGCCCAGGGTGTGATCCTGGGGTCCCAGGATTGAGTCCCACATCAGGCTCCCTACAGGGCACCTGCTTCACCCTCTGCCTGTCTCTGTGCCTCTCTCTCTCTGTGTGTCTCATGAATAAATAAATAAAATCTTTAAAAAAAAAAAGAGTATGAGAAGATAAAGTGGACAAAAGAGTAAGACAAAATAAAAGGAGAGAAAGAAGAGAAAAAGAAAATATTTAAATATTTATTTTATAAGAATTTAACCTTAGTTAAAAATTCCCTGGTGCGTTTATCTGACTTCACATCCTCAGGATCTTAAGTCAGAAGGATCATGTAAAAAATTTCAAAGTACTTATAAAAAGAAAAATCAAAATACCTAGCTTGTAGAAAGTTAATTTTAATGAGTTTATATGCAGGAGGAAACTATCTTTTATAGTTAAATATATATGATCATATGTGTGGCAATCTTTTCAGAAGACATTAAGCAGAATGGAGAGGACATATTTAATTATTTGGGTAATCTGTTTATCATAGCAATAGAGAGAACTCTACAACTTCACCAAGAGTGATAGCTCTGATGCTTATGAGAATTTTAACTCATTTACATAAACACCGCTGTACATTACCATTTATTTTGAAACTTTAGTTTATGAGACAATTCTAAGCTAATGGAAAATTAGTGGCATTTGTTTACTACAATGGACTAGCTTGAAACTAAGGTCTATCCTAAAGAACAATAGTGTTTCAGTTATTTTAAGAAAGTTATTGCTATTAAAATTTGACATATATGTACTAGATTGTTTTATGAAAGATTTTATTTCCTAAAGAAATGAATATATTTAAATGTAACTTTAAAAAAAAGATTTTATTTACCTATTCATAAGAGAATAGGCAGAGAGAGAGGCAGAGACAAAGGCAGAGGGAGAAGTAGACTCCCTGCGGAGAGCTCAGTGCAGGACTTGATCCCAGGACCTTGGCACCATGCCCTGAGCCAAAGGCAGACACTCAACCACTAGGCAGTGAGGTGTCCCTATAACTTAGTTTTTTTGTTTTTTTAAGATTCTATTTATTTATTCATGAGAGACACAGAGAAAGAGGCAGAGACATAGGCAGAGGGAGGGAGAAGCAGGCTCCCCTGTGGGGAGCCTGATACAAGATCAAATCACGGACCCCAGGATCATGCCCTGAGCTGAAGGCAGACGCTCAACACAGGCATCACCCTGTAACTTAGTTTTTAATAAGCTATAACATGTATAATTTTTTCTCAAACATATGGGGTTTTTTTAAGTAAAATGAATTTTTGTACTTTGACATTGTATCTTGCAGACTTACTAATTCCTCTTCTAATTCTAATAGTTACATTAGATGCATTTGAATTTCCTATGTACACCATAACATTATCTCTAAATAAAGACAATTTTACTTCTTCCTTTTAAATCTTAATGCCCTTTATTTCTTTTCTTCAATGTAATATCAAATAGGAATTGTGAGAGAACACATCCTTGCCCTGGTCTTGTTATTAGGAGAAGGAGATACATTCATTTGTTCACCATTAACTATGATCTTACAGGATTTTTTTACAAATGCCCTTTATCAAATTGAGGGCATTTCTTTCTTCTCCAAGTCCGCTGAGAGGTTTTTGGGTTTTTTAAATCATAAATGGGTGATATATTTAGTTAAAAACTTTATCTAAGTCTATTGAAATGATGTTTTTTCTTTGTGCTTGTTTGTTTCTACTTATGCTGTAAATAACACTCAATGATTTTCAAATGTTAAACCATTGTATTCTTAGATTAAAACCCTCTTTTATCAAGTATTATCCTTTTATTTTATTTATTTATTTATTTTTTGTATTATCCTTTTATATGTTGATATGCTCAATCTGTTTCTAGCCTGTAAGGATTTTCCATCTGAGTCCATGAGAAATACTAGTAATTTTCTTTATAATGTCTTGTCACGCTTGGTATCATTTTTTGACATCTTGGAAAAATATACATAACTTTTAAGTAGTTGAAGCTAATGACATTGACTGTCAATCTCATCATAAAAGTAGAAGCAATCACAAAAAATAATTTGGCTTAATTTTCTTTCTTCATTGATAGTCAGAAATTATTTAAGAATTTAACATGTTTCAAGAATATTTAGAACATTCTAGAAATTAGGACTCTATTCCAAAGACTTTGAGAAAAGATGAATAAACATAACCACTTTTACTATCCAATTTCATTGTTTAATAAATAACCTTTATTGTCAATTGAGTGAAATTATGTAATTGAGTGCATCTGAAATTAAGAAAAGTAAAAATGATTTCTAAAATTTTAAATGATTTCATAGGGAAAGGTGCTCTGACATATGAGAATAGTCATGTAACTGTCAGTCATAAGCAGGTCTTCCAAGTTCATGATGGACTCACTGGAATGTCCAGAGAACTCCCAAATGTTCAAGGTGCACTTGAGCACATATTTATTTACCTTATGTGTATTATATTTCACTGAGTAACTGAGTTTTATAAGCAGGAAAGCTGTTTCAACATTATAATGCAATGTTATATCAGTACTGTTGTTATTAACTTAGGAGTGTTTAAATATTTCACTACTTAAAATGTGTTCATTTGTGAGAGATTTTCACAGGAATTATATTGGATACTCTTGTTTTATAAAAAGCCATATGTAAACATATTAAATAACTGTACTATTATATTCAAAAAACAAATTACCAGGGTAAAAGTAGGAAGAATATATAGCTGTATGCCTTTGTCTATCTTATTAGACTTCAGATAAAGGTGTTTCTGTACAATAAACCTGAAGTAAAATATAATTTATTATGTATACCATATGACACCACTGACATGGAACAAACTTATACATAAAAATAAAGGCACAGGAAGGCAGAAGGAATGCAACGAGGGAATCACTTTGAGTCACAGTAATTGGGAAAGGATCTGTAAAAATAAAATTAACTTTCTGGAATCCAAATAGCTTCAGGACATCAATCTCAAAAAAACATTAAATGATACAGTTGTTTTGACACTGAGTCCTTTAAGTGAAGAAAGGAAAAGTAATTTTTTCCCATTGCATTTAATATAACACTTGACATTTAAAAAGATAAATATATATTTTTCAAACTTTTTTTTTCTCTTGAACCAAATAGACTTAACTATTTATGATCACCCCACCCTTCTGAGAGCAGCCCCCTGTAATCTTTAATGGCTAAAGCTTTTTTGTTCATAAGCCTTGGACCTGTAAAGTTATGAAGAGGTTAGTCCTACCAACAAGAGACAAATCAAAAGTTTTGGAAGGTCCTCTTCTCTCAACTATAGATATTTTAGCAAAGAGCTAGGTCAGTTGCCTCATCATGACTTAGCAATAAAGAGATAAGCAGGCAAAAACCGTAGGGTACAGACACATACATCACTAGCATTTCATTTAATATAAAAATCTAATATATGTAGAGAACTGTATAAGCCTAAATAATTAGATCTAATTCATCTTAAAGGTAACATAAAGAGAGAAGGGATCCAGGTCACAAAGCTAAAATGGAGAAAAGTCTCATCTTGTTGGCCTAGTACCCAGTAGATATTTCCACATTGTTAATTGATTATGGTTTGTTTTTAACCTATTGTATTAAATGCAAGCCACCCGCACAAAAGAAGACAATTTTCAGAAATATTATGGGAATCTCATATTGGGCAAGGAAATATTCCAATTACACTGGTGTGATTATAACATAGTAAATGTACTACATGTTTTTTTACTGAACTACACAGAATGGGAAGAGTAGGAGTAAGTTATTCCACCAATTAAATAGGCTATATAATTTCTTGGGTGGAACTCTTGGTTATTTAAGGGAGGGTTCCTAACTTGATTAAAATCTTAAGATTCAACTGTCTTTCACTAGAGGGGAAATTTTATTAATATACCTTACCTTATCTAAATAATTAGCTAGAGATGAGATATGAAAGAAAATATTTCTCTCACTTCAACTTTTTACTTCTATCTTTTTTTTCTGTTGTTCCTGTGTTTCCAGGGGGGTTGTTACATATTTAACAAAAGAAAAAAATGAAAATTAAAATAGTCACTTTCCACTCTAATTTCATTCTGCCTTAACCCTGAAGACCCCAATCCTGTAAAAGATAGTAAGCATTTGTGATGAACTACAGCTATGTAACTTGGCTCCTGGCATATTTCAAAGAAAAATGTAAACTACTTCTATCTTTGCTCATTTTTATTGCTGATGAAATTATGGGGGGAAATAATTTGTATAATAAGTACATTTAAAACTGAGGGTTGCTGGAAGGGAGGGGGTGAAGGATGAGGTAACTGGGACATTAAGGAGGGCACGTGATGTAATGAGTACCAGGTATTATATAAGACTGGTGAACCACTGAACTCTACCTCTGAAACTAATAATACATTATGTGTTAATTAATTAAATTTAAAATTTAAAATTTTACCAGGGGATCCCTGGGTGGCGCAGCGGTTTGGCGCCTGCCTTTGGCCCAGGGCGCGATCCTGGAGACCTGGGATCGAATCCCACGTCGGGCTCCCGGTGCATGGAGCCTGCTTCTCCCTCTGCCTGTGTCTCTGCCTCTCTCTCTCTCACTGTGTGCCTATCATAAATAAAAAAAAAAAAAATTAAAAAAAAAATAAATAAAAAAAATAAAATAAAAAATAAAATAAAATAAAATTTAAAAACCGGAGGCACCTTAAATGTCCAACAATGAATGCTTAAATAATTCACATATTCTTGATACATCTACATCTAAACCTGTAAGTTTAAATGTTCAAGAATACAATTTTGTGTTTCATATTTATGTTTCAATCTTAAGTCAAACATGTTTATGATGCAATCTTTTCTTTGTGATGCAATCCTAAATCAAAAACATAGTGCTCAGGTTTCTATTAAGTAGGAACATGTTTCATGTTTTTGATCAGTGTTTTTCTATACTTCCTATTTTTCTGTTGTCATATGCTACTTTCACAATAAAAAAAATAATTTTAAAAAAAGGCCACATGTTCCATGTTCCATATGAAATAACTTAATCCAACATTCATATTCTTGACAAGAACAGCAAAGAATACAGTATAGGTTTCATTCAATGAACTATTTACTTCATAGTAATTTTGTTATAAGCAGCGTGTAAGTTTCTGTGGATAGGTCATGGAAGCAAATGTGCTTCTGAGGTAGAGGAACATGATCCACTAATGGAATAAAATAATAACCTATCAGGATTATATTAGAATTTCTGTTCAACCAGTAACAATTTTTTTCAGGAATTTAAAATAAACAGATCCCAGAGAAGAGCAATAATTGAGAAGCACAGATCATGTATATGAATTAAACAAAGACATTAGAATCTTTTTTTTTTTACAATTCAATGATGAATGGACAAAAATCATAGTACTGTTCTCTCTTATAATACATTCTAAATAGATATAAGAACCTAGTATCTAACACAAGAAAGAAGTTGATATATCCCTGAATTCCACTTAATTCCTATGAGAAACACATTAGGAGCCTGGTAAATAGTGACTAGGTCAAATGTCTGGGTAGGTGGAATGGGAGCTTCAACTAAAAATGAGCAGATGCCAGAGATAGGGCATGGGGACTATGCCAGAGATAGGGCATGGGGACTCTCTCTTTTAACTATATTCTTTTCCTTTCCTTATACTTTTCCAGACAGAACATTTCTAGGCCCCAAAGCACCACAATCTTAAAAAAAAAAAAAAAAAAGCACAGCAGCCTAGCCCAAAATGAACCTCAACCTCAGCATTCTTTTATGAAGTGCACTCAGGAAGTAGGGAAGTAGAGGTTACCGCATCCAGAGCACCCTCATCCAATGGGAGATGGCTGCCTTGAAGAAATGCTCAGTGCTCCTTATGAGGGGCTAAACAATTCTTTAAGGCAGTTCTCGGGGGTCTCTGTTGAACCAAACCCCACTGTCTATAGTGACTTCATTAATATTACTGCCTTTTTCTCCTTCTCTACCTCAGTTTCCCTGACTCCTCTCCAGTGCTTCCTGGAATAAACCTCCCAGATAGACTCTCTGCCCACAAACTTTTGTCTCAAGCTCTGGTTTCTGGTAGATCCCAAAGTATGACATATTTCTCCTAAAGATCTTAGTCATAGCACCCATGATGCTAACTTGTTCTTTTGAATCTATTTCTCCTTGTCTTTTGTCTGACTTTCAAAAACACTCCAATTATTTCCAAGAAATTTCAGAGTATCATTTAGTTTTCTCAAAATGTACATGTAAAGTAATCCTAAATTGATTCCCTCTAAACTTTTTTTTTTCCATCCTGCATTTCCTGACTCAATAAATGACATGGCTATTCATCAATACAAAGCCACACAACTTGGAGCTCTTGCCCTTCCTAACTATCCTTCACTTTGAGTCCTGACATTTCTTCTTCATAAACATCCCCCAAATCTTGGCCTTTTTCTTTATTTCTATTCCCATTTCTGTAGAATTTTCCACTTGTCATGGACAGATTCTTGCCTCTGGATATATTCATGTGTGGCCATACAATGTTCTTAAAAAGACTAAACTTGTAATGCATTTAATTTTAATGCATTACTAGAAATCTACTTACAGTTTAGCTTTTTTTTTTTTTAAATAACATCTTCTTCTTGTAACAACTTAGTCATCATTAGCAGACTCACCATGCTCCTTCATGCCTTAATGTGGTTATTATGTTCACATTACCAACACCCTTTTCCTCAATATTGTACCTCACCAAATGCTCATTTTCCAAGCCTCAAGTTTTAATGTTATTTGCTTAGTGATTCTAACCTGGATTTGCTTTGACTTTTGCACTGTCATATTATTTTTTGTATAATTTTCTATAACATATATCACACTGTATTATTACTCTTATTGTCAACAAAATGTAAATTTCTCTATCCTATGTTTGTATTTCTGATACCCTTTATTTGCACATATAGTAGGTACTTAGTAAAAGCTTAAAATATAGAACAATGACTATCAATAACAAAATAGTATCTTTTTTCTACACTTGACTACTAAAAAAATATCAAAATAAAATTTATTATTACAAACTTATTATTACAATAACATCAGATGCCAGGCTTTTTAAAAATTTGTTCCAATTAGTAATTATAATTTCATCATGATATTACATTATAGATAATTTTGTGAACAGTAAAATCCATTGGGAATATATAAAAATCACTCAAGTCCCACATGAATCTCTTCAAAATACGCATCTTTTCTCCAGAAATTTTGGGTTTGGTTTTTCTCTACAGATATTTCCACTGAAGAGTTGGTAGAAGTAATTATCAAAATAGGACAGAAGAGGTGGATAGTAGGTTCTTTGAAAGAGCACCATAAGTTTGATGTAGGGTCTACACATTTTGCAGAATAGAGAAAGGAACATAACATCTCAGGCCCAGTGCAAGCCAGTCCCTGGTGATACATTAAGTGGCTCCTCCTAGATGCCTCTTCACCTTAAAAGAAGAGGAAGATTGTGGTAGAAATTAAAACAAAACAAAACAAAAAATCCAGGGATCACAAGTAGGTTTCTTTTGATACTTCCTTCCCTCCCTAAAATGTTGACGTTAATGAGAAAAGAACAGTGTTTCCTGAAGATTTCATTCTCCCTCATCACCTTTATTCCACCCTGATGTTATGAGGCCTTATACGTGATGCAATCACGGAGATCTGCTTGGATAAACTATTAATAGGACTTACCTAAAATACACAGTATTTTAGCATATCTTTTTATGATCTAGTTGACTCCCTACTCTAAGCTATGGAGACCTAAAGTTTAACCGTGATCTAGATCATAAGATAAAATCTCTCCCTAAGTATTGGAAATACAAGGTATAAAGAGTTAAAATATCTAATTAGCTCACATTGAGTTTTGGAAAGGCCACATACAATCCATCTTTAAAGAACCAAGGCAGAGAATTTGGTATGAGAATAAAAAAACAGGAGTTCTGTAACAGGTGATACAAGATACAATATTAGGCCTTGAGGAACAATTTTGGTAATTGGAAGGGGCAAAAAGTAGGAAAATACAAGTGAACCTACAGTAATATTACTTGATGCCCTACTTTTCTCCCCAGGCCACAGTGGGTCCAGATCCCACACAATAAAATCTGTCTCCTTAGTAATGGTCCTAGAATACCAGGAGACAAAGGCACAATCATTTCTTCTGAGGCTATAAGCACTCCTACCATGCATTGCTCGGAATTACTGATGTAATTCATTCCTGGGAGCTATTGACTCCACAATGTACAACTCATCCTTTTCACTCTCTGCTGGTAGCTGGCTGTTACTGCTGGTTTTTCTTGATACCAACTGCCTTCTAGTACCAATTCCTTCTAACCACAGATTCTAAGGGCCAAACAAAATCTGTTCTCATTCTGTAGGTTATTTTTCTCTCTAAAAATAATATCTTTAGATACTTTTTTGCTGTTTCTATTTATAATAATACATATTTTATAACCTGTCTCATTTAGCCTCAAATGCCTCTAGAAATATCTATGGGGCACTAACCATATTAGAATGTGTAGCTTCTTTGAAGAAAATGAAGAGGATATATAGTAAGTATATTGGTACCAAACCTCTTAAGGAAGAAAACTAAAACTAAAAACTAACAGTTGCTGATATAAAGCTAGGAAGAAAGAATAAGTACTTTATAGTGAAAAATATATAGGGATCCCTGGGTGGCGCAGCGGTTTGGCGCCTGCCTTTGGCCCAGGGCGCGATCCTGCAGACCCGGGATCGGATCCCGCGTCGGGCTCCCAGTGCATGGAGCCTACTTCTCCCTCTGCCTGTGTCTCTGCCTCTCTCTCTCTCTCTCTCTGTGACTATCATAAATAAATAAAAATTTAAAAAATATATATATAGTAGCAGTTCAGAAAATAAAATATAGTAAGAAATATGTGTACAGGATTATAGTCTTTAATTTTGCTCTTAATAAAGTGAATGAATCTAAAGGAAATAAAATTTTCTAACAAGAAAGGGCATAAATCTATTCTTATTGATTTGACTCTAATATTATGGCAAAACTATAGGCTGAATGCAGGAAAACAGGTTATTTATCTATGACATTACTTAAAGGAGAACTGAACACTGACTATAATAAAATACGATAAACTTAATAAGAAAAAAGATGAACACCTCTTAGAAAAATAACATACAGCTCCTTTATGTACACATATGGCTTTAACCGAGTTTTAAGAGATTGTACAGAGTAGCTTTCTTCAAGGACAATATTGCAATAGATAAGGGTTTATTTCTCTCATGTAGTCTACTTCAGAGTATATTATCAATTGATATTGATTATAAATTGTGATGGACAAAAATAAGTTATATAGAAAGCATAACTGCAGGAATTGCACGTAATGTTATTCTCTTAAATGATATCAGAGGTGTTTTAAAGCTATTTTTCTTAAAGTAATTGTCTTTCCAGTAGAATAAGTTAAATCGATTATTGACTTCACTTATGGCATTCATTAGCTATTCTTATGGGCTAAAACTTTTCTATATTCTATAACTATCATGAATTTGTCATTATGCTATGTTACACCTAATTTTTCTGTGGATGGAAAAAAGGTGAATCAGACACTTTGAACCATTTTCTCCTACTTAAAACAAATCGTACAGCCTTTTGTTTTTTACTCTATCCAGTGATCAACTGTCATAAAATATTTTATGAAATTCTTCTTAATGTATGTCATAATTCATTATCTTATATTCAATGTACCCAAAAGTTATGATGTTTACAGTTTTATATATAACTGTCAGGAGACGAAAAAAAGGTAAAAATTGGAAAAATAGACTCTTAAACATTTTTATGTTATTTCAATTGAAAATTAGTTCAATCCCTTCCTTGAGGTCAAACATAGTAATTATTATCACCTAAATCCCTTAAGAAAAAAATGTCTTTCAGCCAACAGAATGGGAGAAGATATTTGCAAGTGACATATCAGATAAAGGGCTAGTATCCAAAATCTATAAAGAACTTATTAAGCTCAACACCCAAAGAATAATCCAATCAAGAAATGGGCAAAAGACACAAACAGACATTTCTCCAAACAAGACATCAAAATGGCCAACAGACGTAAAAAAATGCTCCCCATCACTCTGCATCAGGGAAATATAAATCGAAACCACAATGAGGGGCAGCTCAGGTGGCTCAGCAGTTTAGCGCCATCTTCGGCCCAGGGCGTGATCCTGGAGACCCAGGATCAAGTCCCATGTCAGGCTCCCTGCAGGGAGCCTGCTTCTCTCTCTGCCTGCTCCTGTGTCTGTGTCTGTGTCTGTGTCTCTGTCTCTCTCTCTCTCTGTGTCTCTCATGAATAAATAAATAAAATCTTAAAAAAAAAAAAAAACACAATGAGATACCACCTCATACCCCAAACACAAGTCAGAATGGCTAAAATGAACAAGTCAGGAAATGTCAGATGTTGGCAAGGATGAAGAGAAAGGGGAACCCTCATACACTATTGGGGGTTGGAATGCAAGCTGACTTGGAAAACAGTATGGAAGTGCCTCAAAAAGTTGAAAATAGAGCTATTCTGTGACCCAGCAATTGCACTACTAGGCATTTAATCCCAAAGATACAAATGTAGTGATCCAAAGAGGTACCTGCACCCCAGTGTTTATAGTAGCAATGTCCACAATAATCAAACTATGGAAAGGGCCCAGATGTCCATCGACAGATGAATGGAATACTACTTAGCCATCAAAAAATGAAATCTTGCCATTTGCAATGACATGGTTGGAAGTAGAGAATATTATGCTAAGCAAAATAAGTTAATTAGAGAAAGATAATTATATGATTTACCCATGTAGAGTTTAAGAAACAAAACAAAGGATCATAGGGGAAAAGAGGAAAAAATTAAACAAGACAAAATCAGAGAGGGAGATAAACCATAAAAGACTCTTAATCCTAGGAAACACAAACTGAGGGTCGCTGGAGGGTGTAGGGGTAGGAGGATGAGAAAACTGGGTGATGAACAATAAGGAAGGCATGTGATGTAATGACCACTGGGTATTACATAAGACTGATGAATCATTGACCTCTATCTCTAAAATCAATAATATGTTATATTTTAATTGAATTTAAAGAAAAAAGAAAAAATGTCTTTGTGAACCAAATACATTATCAGTGAATCTAAATTCCTATGATTTAGGTATTTTCTAAAACATGCCTTTAATTCTGTAATTTTTTTCAAAGATTGATTGATTGATTGGATTGATTGATTTGAGGAGGTGGGGAGGGAGAGAGAGTCTTAAGCAGACTCCACACTGAACACGATGCCTGACGTGGGGATCAATCCCATAACCCTTATTAGATCATGACTCCGAAATCACACTGCGATCATGACTCATTCCTAAACAAAGAGTTGGATGCTTAAATGACTGCACCACCCAGGCATCTCTTTAGTTCTGTAATTCTTTTTTTTTTTTTTTAAGATTTTATATATTTATTCATAACAGACATAGAGAGAAAGAGACAGAGACACAGGCAGAGGGAGAAGCAGGCTCCTCGCAGGGAGCCTGATGTGGGACTCAATCCCAGATCCTGGGATCAGGCCCTGAGCCGAAGGCAGATGCTCAACCACTGAGCCACCCAGGTATCCCTACTTTTGTAATTCTTAAACGCAGTACAAAACTGTAAGATCTTGGGAAGGGTTTTCTTAATGTGTTCTAATATTTTGAGCAGAAAAATCAATGATCAAATAAATAATCACATACTGCTTTTAAATAGTCATATAATTTTGTTCAGGGATATTCAATGAGAAGGAATCACTCTTTCTTATTAAATGTTGTTAGTTAACAAATTTTATCCATTAGGATATAAATAACAATGTTAGATTAATTTAGATTAATACAGTAGTTTGTAAAAAATAATCCGACTATTCTCAATCATATTAGATTTAGAACTATGATTACCTTCTAAAAATGCTTTATTGTATAGAATTTATGGAGCTAGGTCTTACAATAGCCTCTTAAATTATCTCCCTGCTTCATTCCTTTCTACTCCCTTACATCCTATCCTTTTGAATGTCAATAGATTCTCCTTCTGAAAAGTATTTATCTTGTCATTTCCATGCATGAAAACTTTCTACACCATAATACCCTTTCTTTTTCATGATCATTTCTTCTGGTGGAAGTCCATCTACCAACCCTGCCACTATCATTGATATCACCCTTTTCACAAGCATCAAAAGGATCTTTAGTCTTTAAGATAAACAGAAAAACAAAACAACTAAAATTTTTTTAAGTCTTCCAATTTGTAATTTCCCTTAAAAATCCTACCACTATAAAATTAATGCATTGCTCTTTTGTGTTCCGATAGCACTTTATACATATTTTGTATTAAATAATTTATTATTATGAATGACTACTTAATCAGGTGTTAATTTCTGATTTCATAGTGAAAACAATCAGTGTGAGGGCCCTTTCTGATTAGCAGTTTTGCCTGTTGGCAAATATTTAGAACAGTGCTTCTGCAAAATAAATGCTTCATGAATGTTGTAATAGGGAATGGAAGTGGATATAATACAGAAGAGGTATTTATTTAATGATTATCCCTTCCATATAGACATAACTATGCTTTCCTTTCTCTCTTGCCCATATCAAAACTAAAGTGGCTCTGACCTAAGACTCTTTTTTTTCTTTCAATTGCAGGTAATATTATGAATAATTTAATGAATTTTAGATGCTTGAGGTTTGTTAGACAGCACTTAAATTCTTACTAAGCAAATATTTATAAATCAATTCCCAAGATTTAAAACAATTTTATTCATGTTGCTTTTAAAACTTAACAAACATAGAAGATATTTTACAACATTCTACAGAATTTAAATATAGACGTGCATTGCAAATGATTTTAAATGAAGTAGACACAATTTTACAGTTTCAATAATGAGCATAAACTTAAGCTAGCACATTAAGAAAAGATTTTGTAGTATGAGAGCTTCAACTAATATACTCTATTCTAGTTCCTGTCTCATTCTGAAAATACAGATTTGACAGACCTATTTCATTCAAAAGACAAGCTTTTATCTGAGTGGCTGTTTCTCATTAGCTTGATGCTTGCAGTGTAAGATTATTAAAAGTCTCTTTACTCCTCTGGTAATCTCTTTTATTAAATGGGTCTGAGAATCCAGGAAATCAATTAAGTATTATCAAAATGGAGTACTCATAAACACTCTGAATAGTAGTGTGCACTGTATCTTTATACTTATTCCATAAAATTAGCATAAAATATCTAATTAAAATATGTGTGGAAGTCATTAGCAAACTTATTGGTAGAGCATAAATATATAAATTTCCAAGATATATAGCCTTGGCAAAGTATATAAAGCAAATTTGAAAAGAAAACACTATATTTCAATAAGGGAAAATATTTCAAGGGAGATAAAAGTGTTCTTGTTAAATATTCATATAAAAGGAAATAAAGGAAATTAGTAAAGAATATTTTAAAAGGTCAAATATATTTGATAGAATACTAACATCCACTTACAAATATAATGTGAGTAGGCTGCTATATATTTGTATGTATAAGATGGTAGATGTTAAAATTCCAATCTCCTTTTATTCCTATGCATGAGTACAATAATACACACATACATTCATACATGATGTTTATAAAGTAAATGGAACAATTTGACTATCACACAGTTTAAATACAAGTTAGGGTATTTCTTTTGTATGTTTAAGTGGAAGGAAAGATGTTTTTTGAAGACCAAGCGCACACGCACACACACACACACACACACACACACATACTTTTTAAATAAATATTTAGATAACTGGAGTAGAAAAAATGTTTTGTTTCCTTTCTAAATCTACTTTTAGTAACTCAATTTTCTACATTACTTTGTACATAAATATAGAGTCTGATTCAAAATAACCTGTTTTCTTGGAGTGTAAAAAATTAAAAATACAAAAAAAATTTTTAATTAAAAATACAATTTTAGAAGAAAAATAATAGCACAACTAAGCAAACACCCTGTTTCTTTTTTTTATGCTTTTGGGACCGCATCCCTAGAATTGACAGTCTAATCTCTGTGAGGAAGAAACAAATTTTACACTGTGAAAATGTCAGCACGACATTTTTCCCCTAAAGTATCATGAAATGAATTTTAATACATTCCATATATCAATAATTAAATTTACAGTTATTAACTATTATTTTTATATAAAATACACTACTATAATAAAGATGTAAAGTCAAATGATATAATTGGAGTTCATTAGGGCTTTTTTTTCCAATCATCATCTGCTAACCCTTCCAAAGTTAACAGAATTTTTCTGATAGAGAAATAAAAACCTACTCCCATTAAAGCAAATAGTCTATAGTAAAGCTGACACCCCTAGTAAAGCAAGAAGTCAGATCTAGTCAACATATATTTAACTATAATCAGGTATAAAACTAATGACCTTTGTCATATTTGTTGATGTCCTCAGGGGATGGAATCTTCAACTTAGATGGAGGCTATGCTAGACTTCAACAATTATATTCATGCAAATCTCTAAATACAGTAATCCATCTTTTTTTAATTGCAAGCATATAAAAGAATAACATTTACAGAAGCTGATAGTTATTTATTGGGGGATACTGAATTTGGTAACTGAGATAATATATAGTAATTAAAACATAAATTAGTATTTATATTTAATTATAAAAAATCTATTTTCATTTAGGGTAAAAGTAACCTCAATGTACCATGTAGTTTTAAATTTACATATAATTACATAAATAACATTTTATTGTTTACTAATTTATTAATATTGATGCCTTCATTATGATGCTAAATAATTCTGTAACAAGTTAGGTTTTCATTATTTTATATTTAGTAAAAAGAATTTGTACATACAGTTTTCCCGTATACTTCTTACTGGTTGTATTAAGTGCAAATTTCAAATACTGTACTTTATTATATTTTAGCAGATGGGTTGTCTTTGACAAAATGCATAGTTTCACCTTGAAGTTCTCTTACCCTTGAAGGAATATTCCAGATGACATCCTTAACTACAGAAGGGAAGGCAATATTGAGACAGGAAAACTAAGGGGAGCCCATGAAAAACTGCTTTTTTGCTACTTCTGTTCTTGCTTGAACCTAACCTTTACCTTATATGTGCCTTATAAAGTAAATAATGCATGTCCTCCTTGTAAAGATCAATGAATTACTTACTTATTTGGAGTCTTCTAGCATAATAGATAACACCTAAGGAATAACCACAGAAGGTCATCATCAATGTTTTCCAAGACCACTGAGATCCCTGGCTCCAGAGCATAAGTGACCTATGAGGACATCTAAACACTTGTTTTTGTTCCTAGATGCCTGAAAAGACATGTCACCTGACCACAGTCCTCAATAAAAACCCTGGACCCCAAGCAAAGATAAGACTCACTCAACGTTCCTTTGCAAGTCTCCAACACACTCTCTGTATCTCTATGTCTTCAATAATATTTGTTTTCACTTCCTCTCGGCTTGTATTTGATTTCTATGATGAACAAAGCCAAGAATCCTCCTGGCTGGTGCTCTGGGCCCTCCTTTGGGTTCTTGAAATAAGCCAACTTGCATCAATATGGCCATTTATGTGAAATGAAAAGTCCTTTAGCAGTTAGCATTTTATCTTTTTTTTTTTTTTTACTTTCCAGTGAGTCCCTATAAATTAGTCCCCTATAAAAAGGAAGCATAGGGCAGCCCTGGTGGCGCAGTGGTTTAGTGCTGCCTGCAGCCCAGGGCATGATCCTGGGGACCCGGGATCGAGTCCCACATCAGGCTCCCTGCATGGAGTCTGCTTCACCCTCTGCCTCTCTCTCTGTCTCTCTCTCTCTCTCTCTTTCTCTATCATGAATAAATAAATAAAATCTTAAAAAAATAAAAATTTGAAAAAAAGGAAGCATAGTCTAGAGCAAAAGGAGAATAAGAACAGAAGGATGAGAAATAAAGAAAATATAAAGAAGAGGCAAGAAAAAAATTGAAAAGTAAGGAAAGGTTTTGTTTTATGTTTAACAATATAAAAAAAGTTATCAGGGTATGCACATAGTATTACATAAATTACTAGACTGCATGGTTAGAGTCATCTACCCTACTATTTATGTCTGTGACTCTCACTTTATCCTGAAATGTTGATTTTCTGGAGATCATTTTTAGGAATACAACTATACTTTATTAATATTTCCTGTCATGTTCTAGAAATATTCAAACAACGCAAAATTGAAATAATACTATCACCAACTTACAATTAGGAATTAAAAATGTGATAAAAATACCTTTCATAGCAAAATGTCATCTATATTTACCATACATATGGTATGGTAATGTATCCAATGTTCTTATTTCAAAAATTTAACTCTACATGATTCTGAAGACAATTATAATTGAAATATATAATTAAAAACCTGAAACTCCAATTTTTCAATAAAAAATGGAATTTTCTAATTTACATATTAGTTATAGATCTTTCTTGGCAACTGTAAACTTTTGTTAAAAAAAAATTAATTATTACTCTGGGACTCCTGGGTGGCTCGGTGTTTGAGCATCTGCCTTTGGCTCAGAGTGTGATCATGGGATCCGGGATCAAGTCCCACATCAGGCTTCCTGCATGAAGCCTGCTTCTCCCTCTGCCTATGTCTCTGTCTCTCTCTCTCTCTCTTTGTGTCTCTCATGAATAAATAAATAAAATCTTTTTAAAAATTATTAAAAAAAACAAAAAATTAATTATTACTCTATCAAAATTTCAAATGAATGTTCTTAACATAAATATAAAAATTCATAGACTGGTTTTTAAAGAGCAAAATTATATCTGACATTCAGCAAATAAAAATTAATAAATGTCAGACTAAAATTTAATTCCAAAAATAAAGGCAAGTTAATGTTATGTTTATTTGTCAAGGAAAATATCCAAGTAATTTAAAACTTAGTTTGTGTAATAATTGATATGACATGCAAGAAATTTCTCCTGAGTAATGATAACAATATATGCTGAACATTTACTCTACGCCAGATACCATACTACAATTTTATTCTAATTAGTATTTGCAAAGATGTTCAGTAATTAGTCCATGGTCCTCAGTAGTTAATGGAGCCAGGATGTGGACCCTAGGCAGTCTGGCTCAGATTACATGTCCACCTACACTGGGCTAAACTTTTCAGTAAACTGAATGTCCTTCTGGTAACAAGAATTATATTGTCTCGTGAAGACAATCCCAATGGCGGACAGTTGCAGAGGTTCTTAAAAGTGTTCTTTATATGCAATTAAAATTGCTGTTTGTGAACATAAAGTCTACTTTAAACAACTTTTGCAAAAACAAATAAATAAATAAATAAATAAATAAATAAATAAATAAATAATAAATAAATAAATAAAAATAAACAGCTTTTGCTTTCTCAATTTTTTTTTTCATTGCACTCTCCCCAAAACCTTCTTACATTTTCTACAGTTGCCTGGCACAGTTAGCCATAGGTAATGTTTGTATGTGTGACAGTTGGATTCACATGTATATAATTGAGTTTGTTTTGTCAAATCCATCAGGTAAAGAGAATATCTGCTAATTTGTCTTGTTGGATCTGGGCTATTTCCCTACTACTCATATTTGTTTGAGGAAAAGTTAAATGGTTCCAACCTCGTTAGAATAATTAGAATGCCAAGTGAAATATCCAATTCAGAAAAAAGAGAAGGAACCAAATCATGCAATATCTTGAATGTCTTAAATGCAAGGCATCTTTTAAAGGTTCTTTTTTTCTTTCAGATTAATTTCTCATAGAATAACATACACTAAAGACATGGAACCTACTATGTGCCAGGAACTGTACTGACAGTAATTTTTCTTAGCAATTTGAATATATCATCTCCTTTAATCCTTGCAATTAAAGGCAGATTGATGATAAGAACACTGAGGCTGAGAATGTAAGTAATTTTCTGGATAGATAATTTAAAGAAATCATTACAGACAGAATTCAAGCTTGGTTTTACCTGAGTACCTCTGTTTACCTCAAGAAGTAAAATGACATTCTGAAATTCTAATTAATCTTAATTCACAGGGTGTTCTAAATGCCATGCAACTGTGCAGAGGGAAACAGAGGAAGTAGAGGGTAAAGAAAAGAAAATTATAAGATTTTACGACTTCCAAAATAGTAAGAACATTTTCTTTTCAGAACTAAATATGATTTTAAATTTACACATTGCAGAGTTTCACTATATTTCTGTGTGTGTATACATAAATGCCTTTTTTTGTCTATCAGTGTGAATTTATTTCAGATCTATTAATGTTGCCACAGCAAACTCGGCTATACCTTAGATAAGTGAATACTAAAGAAAAAGTATTATTTCATCATATAATTGCATCATTAAAATAATACTACTAGGTAAAAAAATTCTAAATATTAAATATTTCTCTAATATCAAACTGATATTCAGGAACTACCACTCCCCAACCCCAGGCCCTTTGGCTGTTTTGTTATTTTGTTTTGTTTTCTTTCTCGCTCATGGGGGACTATTTCTGATTTAGCCCTCAGAGCAGAAGTTATTAAGTTAACACTAGCCTTTCTTTTGTAAATGCCTTTACTTCTTCAGATTTTATTAGATGCCCCAGAGATGAAGAAATTACTGGAGAGTGCCTTTGATGATTAACAGGATACTTAGGAGGGATTTCTTGAAGCTGAGGAGGGAATAAAGTATTCTGTTGCTGAACGCATAAAGGATCCAAGCACTACTTTCTGTCTAGCAGGACTCCAACAAAATCTTCTGAACCAGGAGTAGTTTTTAGCAGCAGAGATGCTGAGCCTGAGAATCATACAATCTGGGGATCATAGGAGTAATAGTATACACAGGTAAGGAATATGGACAGATAATCTATAATAAGAGGAATATCCTTTAGGTCTCTGTACTATATATAAGACCCAATAACCTTACCATACTTCCACAAATGAGGTATGGGGCCTGGTGACAGATTTAGGGTCATTAAATATGAGAAAAATAATATTCTGACATACCTACATTTGTAGACTGAAATTTATGGTTCTGAAATACAGAAATTATGGATAGAATATGTAGATTTATAAAACTGCTGATATTCTAGCTAAGCATTAAAGCTACATAGTATTTGTATATTATTAAAAATTTCAAATTATATCTAAAATGGCTGGAAATTAAGAGAAACTCTGCCATGTAACATCTACTTTTTTGAGGACTCCTCTAAAAAAAAGGATACTGCCTATATCTAAAATCTTAAAAAGTAGAATAGTACATCAGTGATTTAAAAGGTGTCAAAGATAATCTAAACACACCACAGTATATTTCATTCTTTTTTTTAAATGATTTATTTATTTGAGTGAGCAAGAGAGAGTGGGGGAGGGTAGAGGGAGAGGGAGAATCTCAAGCAGACTCCCTACTGATGCAGAGCCCAATGATGTGGGGCTCAATCTCACCACCCTGAGATCATGATCTGAGCTGAAATCAAGAGTCGGATCCTTTGAATAACAGACAAATATCTCCAGCCCACTCCCAAGAGTACTTGGCAGAGGACTCCTCACCTGGGGCCAGAGTGGTCTTGATTTTTGAAACATGGATCCACAGAGAGAAGCTGTGAAGGTCTAGCACTGTGGAAGTGGTCAAGAGAACCTCAGAGGGCCTGGTTCAGAGAGGTTCCAGTGGCTTTTTGTCTGCAAAGAGTTGTTAAGATATATCCAACTCCCAGATGCAAGTTTAGGATATATGTTACCTAACAAAGAGGGATCAGGCTTTAGATTGTACTAGTTTGGGTGCTCATTAATGGCAGAGACAGTTTGCCCTAGATAGCTGACAAAAATTTTCCTCTATTCCAAAAGTTTAACCAATCATTAAAGGAAAGAGAGGGATTGGTTAAATTGCCAATGTGAGTATTCATACCTTCTAGTAACTCTGTAACATTTTTGTGGTAATCTGGGGTATATACATAAGACTCTGATTTAATAAGGCATAGGTTCCTCCTTGAGCTGCAGTCAGAATATCAAGGGCCATTCGGTTTTGGAGGACCATCTTTTGAATTTGTGGGTGACCGCCTGTTGAGATTAGTTAAAGGTGGTAGATACATGCTTGGCTAAAGCCTCTATTTGCAATTTTTTATCAATAGAGGTAGTTCCTGGAACAAATTTGGCAAGGGATATAACTATCAAGAAGCCCTTGTTGTTTGTTTCATATCTACCCTTAACAATATCCTAATTATGAGGAATCACTGGTAAATGGGAGAAGACTTGTCTCAAGAGATAAGAGCATTGCCAAGTCATCACCTAATCCATTCAGGGTGAAAGTGGAGCCATCCATTTTCTCCATAAGTCCATAATAAACTCCATGGAGTAGGGTACACCCTAACTTTTAAGGAATGATTTTGTCATTCCAGCCACATAGAATTGGTCAAGGAACTAGTTGAATTATACAATTGTTGGGGAATCCATCTCATCTTCCAGCTGTTCAAATCATATGCCCATGGAGTCCTGTTATCCCCACAGGAAAACAAGTACAAAGAAGGTCTATATATGAGATACTGTGGCAGTTTCTCTGAAGTTTAACTCAAGTTGTCTACTTTGGGAAAGCGTTCAAAGACCATCAGAGCTAGAATTTAACATCTGCAAAGACAGGTTATTGAAACATAATTTTCCTCTCTAAAATCACCCTTATTTCCATAGATAACCAAATTAAGATTAATTTGTTGATAAAACAAGTCCAATTTTAACAAACTTGGCCTAATGATTTACATAAGCTCAGCAAGGATAACAATTACCCATATGGATCTTTTAAAATCAGCTTTGCTCGGACATTTCTAAGGGATCTAGTTTGAACCTTTAGTAGCCTATCTATGTGAGAAGCCAAACCAAGTACTTGCCATCAGACATACCTGAAATACCTGTAGTTTTGGGAGAATTCCTCTTCATGAGGTCCCCAAAGCATCCTGAGTTTCCTACACCTGCCAGGGAGTAACATTCTTTACTCACCTGGTAAGGCTGCTGGGAACTCTGTAAGCAAGATACCAGGCCGGCATTTCCTTTTTTTTTTTTTTTTTTTTTAAGATTTTATTTATTTATTCATGAGAGACAGAGAGAGAGAGAGGCAGAAACACAGACAGAGGGAGAAGCAGGCTCCATGCAGGGAGCACGACTTGGGACACAATCCCTGGTCTCCAGGATCACGCCCCAGGCTGAAGGCTGTGCCAAACCGCTGAGCCCCCCCCCCCCCGGGCTGCCCAAGGCCAGCATTTCCATGAGGCTCTATGCCTCCATGTTACACAAAGCCAAGCTCAATTCCTTAAAGCTGTCTAGTCATATCGGAGTCTATGTATGTCACACTCAAATAAGACACTCCAGTCACAGCTTTAGTAGAACCACCACTGTTTTTAATGGTGCCCTGTTAAAAGCAAAACAGATTCTTATTGAACTTATGCAAATGACTGTGGTTGCCATGGAAGAAAGAATACTTACTGAGAACTTTTGAATTTTAAAGGATTCAGGTAGAGAGAAAAGTTAACTGCTTGAATTTGCTTACCAGTGAATACTTAATCATATTTCTGTAAGTCATTGATACCTTAAGAGAAAGTTTCCTTAATCTGGAAGAGTTAACATTAGAGAACCAGCAGTGTATCAAATAAGAGTTACAAAAACCACAGTCATTTTCCTCAATTTGTTTAGTCCCGCGTTACAAATTCTTGTTCAATTTGAACGCAGCTTTAGTTAGTTCTGGAAATTTTTACCCATTTCAGTTTTGTGATCTTAAATATATTGAGTACCTATATTTGTCCTAAAAGTCTTTTTTATGAATCTTCTTGGAGATGACACTCATTTTGCAGGAGAATAAGAACAATTATAAATGACAAAAACTCAGAAATCGACATTGTTAACAATCTGGGAGTTCATTACGATGCAATTGACAAGGAAATTCAATTATTTCTGTGACACAGAACACTTTGAAATCAGAATATGGAGTGATGACCTTATACCACAACATAACATACCAAGTAAGCAATCGTAGTTAGTCAGACTTCGTTTACAATATAAATCTTGGGAAAGTTGGTTAAGACCTTGAAAGTTTTAAAGCACATGCCTAAATAGGATTATGGGTCATTAAAGACCTGATACAGACAAAACAGAGAAACTGGTTTTCCTGGACAGACAAAAGAAAACAACTTTGTTTACAATTTCTTATCAAGAGAACACAGGCAGCAACCTTTGTGATCTTGTCCACAGCAACTTCTTACTAGACACTTCTCCAAAGGCAAGGGAAACAAAGGCAAAAAAAAAACAAAAACAAAAACAAAAAACTGTTGGGGGCAGCCCCAGTGGCCCAGGGGCTTAGCACTACTTTCAGCCCAGGGTGTGATCCTGGAGATCTGGGATCGAGTCCCACATGGGGCTCCATGCAGGGAGCCTGCTTCTCCCTCTGCTGGTGTCTCTGCCTCTCTCTCTCTCTCTGTGTCTCTCATGAATAAACAAATAAACTCCTTAAAATAAAAATGAACTGTTGGGACTTCATCAAGATAAAAAGCTTTTGCACAGCAAAGAGAACAGTCGACAAAACCAAATGACAACTGACAGAATGCGAGAACATATTTGCAAATGACATATCAGAGAGCTAGTATCCAAAATCTATAAAGAACTTATCGAACTCATCACCCAAAGAACAAGTAGTCCAATCAAGAAATGAGCAGAAGACATGAATAGACATTTCTCCAAAGATGACATAAATGGCCAACACAACACACACATGAGAAAATGCTCCCCATCACTCGGCATCAGGGAAATACAAATCAAAACCACAATGAGATACCACCTCACACCAGTCAGAATGGTTAAAATGAACAAGTCAGGAAAAGACAGATGTTGAGGAGGATGCAGAGAAAGGGGAACCCTCTTACACCCATTGGTGGGAATGCAAGCTGGTGCAGCCACTCTGGAAAACAGTGTGAAGGTTCCTAAAAAAGATGAAAATAGGGCTATCCTACTACCCAGCAATTGGACTACTAGGGATTTATCACAAAAATACAAATGTAGTGATCCAAAGTGGCTCCTGTACCCCGATGTTTATAGCAACAGTGTCCACCATAGCCAAACTATGGAAAGAGCCCAGATGTCCATTAACAGATGAAGTGATAAAGAAGATGTATTATATATGTATACAATGGAATACTACTCAGCCATCAAAAAAATGAAATCTTACCATTTGCAACAACATGGATGGAACTAGAGGGTATTATGCGAAGCAAGTTCATCAGAGAATGGTAATTATATGATCTTGTGGGACCCAGGATATTTAACAAAATCCCCTACCCCTGGACAAGCAGAGCAGAACTGACTCTATTTTGGGCTGCACCCGCCTTGTGCTGACCTGCTTATTCCTTAGGGCACACCCTAACCGAAATCGGGCTCAGCGGACCAGCATGACTGTGCAACTTTCTGCCTATCCCATTGGCCACTGGCCCCTATAAAGTTGCTAAACCTCTTAGTCTCCGAGTCCGAGTCCCTGCTCCGCTGCGTCGGGTATACTTGGACCCAGTTTCCAGCTTGTAAATAAACCCTCGTGTGTTTGCATCCCTCTCGGCTCCTTGGTGGTTTCTCAGATTTGGGATCTTGGGCACAACAATCTCACTCATGTAGAATATAAGAAACAAAATGGAGGATCGCAGGGAAGAGGGAAAAACAAAACAAGACAAAATCAGAGAGAGATAAACCATAGAGACTCTTAATCCCAGGAAACAAACAGGATTGCTGGGTATTATAAGACTGATGAATCACTGACCTCTACCTCTGACACCAGTAATATATTATATGTTAATTAATTGAATTTAAATAAATAACAAAATTTAAAATTTTTTTTTTTAAATAGCAGAGCTATAATTCAAGAAAACTTGTCTTTTTCACAGAGAATTTCAATCTTATACCACCGTACTTTTAAAAGCCATTCTTTCAATCTGGGTCCATCCTGACCGCACATAAAATTCCTTTCTAAAGATTTTGTTTCACAAACCTTCTACAACTTTCCGCTGCATTCAGATTTTGTCCCAAGCCATTTCTCTCCAAACAGTGTCATTTCAGGACAAAATTACTTTCATTTACTTTCAACAAAACCGTGTTCCCATTCCTTAGGTCTTTTTACCCAGAGTTCCTTCCCTTATTTCCATCAATCTTAATTATATTTAGTAGAACTTTAATTCATAGAAACCTTAATCTTCAGTGAAAACACAGTAGTAACCAATTGTGAACAGTTACACCGGAATTCTTTGGGGGCAAATTTGTGAATCAGTTAAGCATAAAGCACGTTTTCCAACAGACCCAAATATCCTTAGTTTCTTTACAAACCTATGTTATCAATGCTTTAGTGTTCACTCTCAATTGGAAAAGATTTAGACATCCAATGAATTCAAAGCATATTCTCATCTAAGGAAAACTTTAGTTTCGGGTTGCCAAACGCTTTGAAAGCTATCTTAGTTACCTATGAAAACTTTGAGAAAGACAAAATTAGCCGTCACCCTTGTCATCTTTGGCTGACAAAACGCGACAGAGATAATAGGAGCTTATTTGACCTTCAGTAATCCTTGGTAGAATAAAAGTTTCAATTCAGGGGTACGTGGGTGGCTGAGTGGGTTATGCACCTGCCTTTGGCTAGGGTCACGATCCCAGGGGCCTGGGAGCCCCAATCTGTCCCACTCCCTGCTCCTCAGGGAGGCCCACTCCCACCCCCATCCCAAGCTTACCCTCATGCTCTCCTTCTCTCTAATAAGTAAATAAAATCTTTTTTAAAAGTTTCATCTCCTTTAAACCCCAAATTACATTCCACCTGGATCCAGTTAAAAGTCAATTTGTCCCCATTGTCAGTTTTCACCTGGGGCACCAGTGGGGCAATCTGAAGTGGGTGGTGTCTGCGGGCTACAACCCCAGGTGGTGCAGAGACAGGACATGGGGCCTGGGAGGAGGAGGGAGGAGGGAGGGGGAGGAGGAAGGAGGAGGAGGAGGAAGAAAAGGAGGAAGAGGAGGGAGGAGGGAGGGGGGTCAGAGGAGAGAGGGGAGGAGGAGGGAGGGAGAGGAGGGAAGGGGGAGGGGACGGGGAGGGAGGAGAGGAGGAAGAGGAGGGAGGGAGGAGGAGGAGGGAGGGAGGAGGAAGAGGAGGAGGGAGGGAGGAGGAGGGAGGGAGGAGGAAGAGGAGGGAGGGAGGAGGAGGGAGGGAGGAGGAGAGGAGGGAGGGAGGAGGACGAGGACAAAGGAAGAGAGGAGGGAGGAGGGAAGAGGGAGAGGAGGAGGGGAGGAGGAGGGCAGGGGACGGGGGTCGGAGGAAGGAGGAGGGAGGGAGGTGGAGGAGGGAGGAGGTGGGGAGGGAGGAGGTGGGGGAGGGGGACGAGGGAGGCGGAGGCGGAGGCGGAGCTGCCGCAAGGCAGAGAAGAAGGGCTGGGGCTCCGGTGCTTGGCCCCTGGCGTCACGCGGCGGAGGAGCCGAGGCCGCGTGTCCTCTCCCGGCGGCTCAGGGCCCCACCTCCCCGTAGGGCCGCCGGCCCGCACCCCTGCGAGAGGCCCCTCGGGCGGGCCCTGAGCCCTGCAGGAGGCCGGGCGGGCGGGCTGCTCTGTCCCGGGGGCCTGCGGCGACGCCCGAGAGCCCGGCCGGGGGCGGGGAGTCAGGCGTGCTCAGCCTCGGCCGGAGCCCCGGGGCGCGGGGAGGGGGCGGCCCGCCCGAGGTCGCCCACGTGCCTGGCGGCTTCTCGGGAGCGAGGCCCGGCCAAGCTGAGGCGCGCGAGGCCCCGGGAGGCGCGGCCGGCGACGGCGGAGGAAGGCGACTCCCCTCGGGCGCTGCTGCTGCTCCGGGCGGGCGGCGGGATGGCGGGAGCGGCCGCCAGGGCCCGAGCGGGCAGGGAGGCGGCGGAGGGGCCGCGGGCCCGGCCGGAGGAGCCCGCCTCACGTGCGGCCTCGCCCGAAGGCACAGGTAGGGGGGCCCCCGGCCTCAGGAGCGTGGACGCCCTCGGGGGGTCACGGGGGCGCCGCGCCGGGAGGCCCGGGCCGGGAGGGCACGAGGGCGGCCTGCGGCCCCGAGGCGGGTCCCGGGAGCGAGGCCGCGAGGGCATCCGCCCCCCGAGGCGCGCCCGCCGGCTCCTCAGACCCGTGACCTGGAGGTCGTCAGTCCCCGGGTGGGCGCTGCCGGCGGGCCTCGTCCCTTTCCAGAAGGCCCTGGAAATTCCCAGGGAATCTGGGGAGGGCCCCGGCCCCAAAGGCCCCCGGCGCGCTGTGCCCCCAAATGTGCGGGGCCCCACGTGTGGACCCTGTGGCACCGACGTGCAGGAGTCCCCCTGAGGCAGAAGGAAGCAGCTGGAAGCCCCTTGAATACACTGCAAGGGAGCGGCGGGCAGGACGGCCCAGGGGGGCTGACTGGGCGCAGGGGGTGGGTGGGGTGTGAGGAGTGTGAGGAGGTATGGAACTCCCCCATCCTGGGTGACGGCGCCCGCTTGTAAGCAGCCCGATGGTCAGGGCCCGGGGCTATTGAGGTGGGTCCCCGGAAGGACCGTTCTGTGTTCCACTGCGCGAGCCTGTTGGCCTGGAGCCGGCCTGTGCCCTCGGGTCTCCAAGTGGTGCGCAGCAGATGGCCCTGTTACCCTAACTCTGTAGTGGGTCTAAGAAAAATACTTGATTTTTCAATTTGTTCAGCTGTTTTCCTGTTGTGATGGGGGTGATGACCTCGAACCTCCTTGCGTATCAGACGGGAAACTAGAAGTCTGCAATTTTTTCCCCCCTATTTTGTTTGCTTGTTAAAAACACAAAATTTTTATATATATTACGCACTAGACTACAAGACTGAGAACCAGACCACATCGGTCATGTTCACTGTTATCTCCAAAGTGCTCAACAAGTTTCTGTTAAATAAATTAGCCGATTTTAGTTTAATTCTGGAAGATTTTTTTTTTTTTTAGGTTATGTTCATTATATATCCCTTTGAATTTGATGGAACAAATTAAGTACAGATATTATCATTGGACCAATTTGATTCAAGGATCCTTCAACTTGGTAATTGAAAGACTATGTTAATTTTTAAATATTTTCTCTGAACAAATAGCCAGTTGGTAGAAAAACTGCCTGGAGAATATAAGCTCTGTCAACAAAAAAGCCTTGAAT
Source organism: Canis lupus dingo (assembly GCF_003254725.2). Lineage (NCBI taxonomy): Eukaryota > Metazoa > Chordata > Mammalia > Carnivora > Canidae > Canis > Canis lupus. The sequence goes on along the minus strand of NC_064245.1, from coordinate 22,080,947 downwards.
AATGTACTATCATCATTTTCTAATCAAATGGGAGACTATGTAAAGTACTAGACGTGCCATTAAGGTGACTTCCCATGTGTAGAGACTAGCTTAAACTTCTCTGAAGTTTACAGAAGCAACATTTCAAATATTCTCTCACAGTCTCACTATATAATCTTCAGCTAGTTGAGTGAGAGCCAGGCTAATCAATTTGATATGAAATCTTTGCCCATGACAGCTGCTGAAGGAACTTATCAGGTTCTTCTTCACAATATATTTGTGCTTCATTAATTATAAACCTGTTTTTGATTCTGCTGCCCATAACAGTCTCTGGAGGATGAAATGACAAGCTTCCATGATCAGCTCCTGGAAATGTTACAACTGCTTTCCAAGGAAATTGAAAGCTATGAATCCATCAGTCAAAGGGAAATATAAAACAAACAAACAAAAGGGAAATATGCTAATTTCTATGGTTTCGTTGTGTCTAAGAAGGGAGAAGGGAGAAACAATAATTCTATTATATCATCAGGTCATGTAAAAGTTTTTTCTTTTTTCTTTATCATGTGTGCACTTAAAAACTACAAGAAAACTAGAATATCTATAACAATCATAATTCAGAAATACAGATATGACTTAACATGTTTTGATAGAACAAAACCTATCAAATGAGTAGTGCTTACAAAAAGCAAACAAAGAAATAAACCTCACTGTACTCTGTATTTCAGTTTATAAAATATCTCTGGAAATGCAAGGATTTTTTTTTTTTTGGCGAGTCTTTTAATCTTACTTCCAATGTATCGTACAGACACTTCAGAGATAAGTTAAAATTTTCAATTTTAAGTATTAATAAATAATGTTTTATCTTAATGAATACTTCAAAATTTATATATTCTAACAAAACTGAGCCATCCCAAACCTGTATTCTAGTATTACTAAAACTCCAGTTTAAACAGATGTGAGAAAAGCATTTTTTCCTATGAGATAATATTCATGATTTTAAAGTAGACTAGTCATCTTACATACATGATTCTCTCTCCTTGAAACGTCTTAAACCTGAATATCTGTTCTATGAGACACTGTACTAATTACCACAATATTTAAAATTCATGTCTCACAAATTTTAACTATATTTAGGCTGTCTGATCAATTATATTGCAAAATACTCTCAAATCAGAGTGAGTTGTGCTGGAAAAGTTTTCAAGTCTGATATTAAGAAATTTGAATAAAATTTTCCTTCAAAGTAATGTAAAAGGTATATAGGCTCAGAAATCAACTAATATAATCCAAATGTTTAGGTTTTAAATACAACATCTCTTTCTGAGAGAAGTGTGCTATAATTAACATCTAAAAGATCTCTTAATGTAGTGAGAATAGGGTATCTTCCATGCTTTTTTCATACTGGAGATCAGGGAGAGGGTTCCAAACTAAAACTGAGAATGCAGGGGTTTTCAGGATAGATTATGGGAAACAGTAATGTTCACTCAGTATAAGGATTCTAATGCACAGTAAGAATTTTTTGGTGGGAAAAGAGGCCTTAAGCATGAAATAGGGCTGGGTGAAGACAAGAAAGGGCTCTAAGGTGCTAGAAATGAGAGCAGAAAGGAAGGTGTTACTGAAAGCCAACTATGACATATGTTTGGTTCTTAGACCTCATAGTTCTTACAGTTTGCAGAATGGGCAAAACTGACAGAATTTTTAACTCTCACCAGATCCCTGTTGCTTTGTTTGTTGCTCTTGCATGATTTTATAGTCAGAATCAGAGAAAAGTAAGTTTAGGGTAAACAGGAAGAGCTTTGATATCATACCATATCACACAAAAGCTTTGTTTCTGTTGTTCATTTAAGTATGAAAAATGTCTTTGCTCCAATGATATCAAACAGCCACCATATTTTTTCTAATCAACTAATAACTTATTTTTTTCATGCAAATAAACTTAAGTGATTTGTTTTTATTATGCAAATTTAATGAAGAACTACATTTAAGACAAATATTTTTTTCAGTAAATAACATCAAGATCTATATAAAGTCACAGTAATGAAACAGAGATCCTGAGATTATGAATCATGTCAGGGTATTTGTTTGTGGCTGCATGTCAAATCAAGATTTGAGCCGGAAAATTCAGATCCAGAGTCCAAGCTATTATTTAATACATTTCATGGACTCTGAGCTCCAATTTCAAGCACACCTTTTTTCCGCCTTTACTCCTTTCCTTCTTTACGCCTGCCAGCCTCTTTCATTCGTTCAATACTTACTAAAGATCTACATCTGCCATGTTGTACTACAAAATTTTCAGTGTGCTTCTCTCATCAAAGGGATATTATTATGATTTTCTGAGGTTGTAAACAGGGTTTTAGAAAGATAATTCTAGTAAATAAGGAAATCAAGATGTTGGTGGTAGGGTATATTATTTACTTCTACAATTGTTCTAAAATTTAAGCGTTTAAAACAAAATGTATACTTTTAAAAAGAAACCTTGTGGGTAAGGAATCTAAGAATTCCTTAGAGGGAAGGTCTGGCTCAGTGCCTTTCAGCAAGTTGCAGTAAAGTTGTATCCTGGGGATCTAGTCATCAAGTTTGGTACTAGAAGATCTGTTTTCAAGGCAAGTCAGTACTTATTGTTGAGGAAAGGCCTCTCTTGCTTACCCAGTTTACTTTTCATAAGGCTGCTTGAGTATCATCACAGCATGGCAGCTGCCTTCAGCCAGAGTAAGTAATCCAGGAAAGAACAAAGCCCAACCTAGCCTCAGAAGTCAATCATTTTCACAATAATGTACTACTAGTAAGACAGATCATCCCAGCTCAGTGTGGGAGGGAGCTATACAATGGTGTGACTACCAGAGGGGAATAATTGGGAGTCATTGTGGAGGCTAGCTACCAATGATGACTTTAGTGAAATGTTAAAAAAATATATATATGGATAATAAGTCTAAACTAATTAGTTAGAGAACATGATAGAATGATAGTAGTGGTCATTGTGGAAATATTTCTTTGATGGAATCAGCAAAATTGAAGGATATTTTGGTGGGAGAGGTTTGTCAGGCTATAATGGCAAGGAAGATTGTGAATATGCAAATTTTTTGGTTTGGGCTCCTGGGGAAAAGACACAGTCAACAAAACAAACACAAACAAACAAAACTCTGCTAATATTTGACATAGGGAAGTATTCTAAGCAAGTGGATAATTATAAGGTTATTTATATTTACTCAGTTATTCAACAAATGTTTACATATGGTATATTTGTTGAGGAAAATTGGGCTAGCCAGTGGAGACGTAGAATTGAACAAAACAAAACAAAACAAAAAAATAAACAAGACAAATATAGTCCTTGTCTTCATGGAGCTCACATGCTTGTAAGAAAAGTAGTGATCATATCATCTATGCTTTATAAATCTACTATTTTAGGAAAAAACCTAGCTGTGATCTACTATCTTCTTTTGGGTACAACCTAATTTGTTTGCTTACCTTTATAGCAGAACTTTCTAAAAGTGTTGTCTATACATACTTTATTCATTTTCTAACCTATACCTTTCTTCAATTTGTTTTAGTCAAATTTCTTTCTCCATCTGTACCTGACTGAAAATGCTCTTGTAAAGTGACAATAGCTTCCTTGTTGGCTAAGCCAATTATCTTATTCCACATCTCAGCAACAGGGACACACTTCTGAAAATACTTTTTTCTTAGCTTCTATCACACCACACCTTCCTGATGTTTCTTCTACCTCATTGGTTGCTTCCTTTCACTATGGAAACACTTACGTGTTTTTCACTGTTATTTACTTGATGTCTAATAGAATAGTTGCTTTTAGGAATTAAGTTAAAACATATTAAATCAATGATTTTCATTTCATCAGTAAGATATAAAGTTTCCATTAATAGAAATATAGAAAATATAATAGAAATAGAAATAGAAAATATAATTAATGGCTAGATTCTCAGCTTTGGAATCTGAAAACCTTGTATTTTAAAATAATTCTCATTATCTCTGTGTGACTTTAAAGTTTTCCATAGTATTTCTAACACTCAGCTTATTTAGCTATAAAGTGGAAACAATTATAATTGCCGTTGTCTAACTCATAAGTTTCTACTATATATCGAAAGAGATAATGCATATAAAGTATGTGGCAACATAGCTAACAGTGTACTCAGAAAATAAATGTTATCATTATTACTAATACTTGGAAGCCTTTAAAATTTAAAGTCTTAATAATCCATGATGGAAGAGAACTTCTTTTTTTAGTTTTCATTATTAAATAGTTGATGTACAGTATCTTGCAAATAAGGTAGAAGTTCCTTAGAGAAAATGCAGAAAAAAGTGCAGTAACCTGTAGTATTTCCTTTTTTCCTTCCGTTCCTCATTTCTTCCTCCTTCCTTTCCTCCCCTCCTTTCTTTCTTCTTTCTTTCCTTCCTTTTCTTTCTTCCTTTATTTTTTAATAGGATTTCCATAGGTCTTGATGCCCCAGAAATATAATGTTATAATACAATAGAATTGTTAGCAATAACCAAAGGATTAGGACAGAATTTCTAAAATTAGATTTGCTTCAGTTTCACCAACTAAATTTACTATGTCATCTTTTACAAGAACTCTTGGTTGAAAACTGGTACATACATAAGCACCTAAAGGCAACATCCTTGACAAAAATAAAGGACACAGGGGGTGCCTAGATGGCTCATATGGTTAGTGGCTGCCTTTGGCTCAGGTCATGATCTCCAAGTCCTGGAATCAAGCTCCATGTCTACTCCTGGCTCATCAGGGAGTCTGCTTCTCCTTCTCCCCCTGCTCAATCTCACTTTCTGTCTTAAATAAATAAATAAATAATAAATAAATAAATAAATATTTAAGAAAAATAGAGGACACAGAAGAAGAGTTGCCTGCTATTCATCAGAATGCCTCTAATTGATAGTGACAAGTTATTCATGCTTATCTTAGTGAATAAATTCAAAGTCCCTAAACCTCAGAACTCTCATTTGTAAAATGAGATGAAAAATAGCCCCTACCTCATAGAGCTATCTTTAAGATTATAAAATGTAATCAAACTAAACTATTTAGCCAGTACTATATAGGTTAATCATTGTTATGTATTTTTTCTTTATTATTAATAATAGTTTAACAGCTAAGCATTGAATAATATACTTGTTCTATGGATTGCAAACTTCGAGAAGAGGACTGATTTTATAGCATTTGATGGTGTATTATGTAACACATAAATTACAAAACTTAGGTGGGGACAAAAGCACAATAAATAAATTATAGCTAAAAGCAATATGCAATTGGTAACATTTTTCCTCAAGAATAATACCCTACAGTAGAATTTTATTATGATTCTGTGTATGATGCAAAAGCACTATTGGAGTTTTGGTTAATTCTTCACTTTGCCATATAGAATATTTTCCCTTTCCTTTAAAGAGAACTGGAAAAAGTCAGTCAATTTGCAAATATATTTTAAGCACTCTCAAGATGTGTAAAATGAAAGATGGAGTATTCTTGGCAATGGTAATGTCATGAGTCAAGATTCATAAGCAGAAAAGCATATAGTACTTTCAGTCACATAGAAAGACCCAGACAAAGGAAGCTGTTTGGCAGAAATTTGTACAAGATGTTGTCTGTTGAGCTAAGGATTATGAACTTTATGTCCTATATTAAAAATAGGAACAAATCTGGGTTCAAAAAATTCTGTCCTCTAAAATGGGCCGTATGTTGACTTTGTTATGGAAAGATGTTTCAAAACACTTAAGAGGAAAGATAAATTATTCTTTTTTTAAAGGCTTTATTTATGAGAGACTTCATGAGAGACCAAGACCAAGAGTGGGATCCTTAACCAACTGAGCCACCCAGGTGGCTCCCTGTCCCAACTTCTAATCATCTAAGTTTCAAAACACATTAAGATCTAGCCTCAGAGAGCATACATATTACATAGAATTAATCACAAATATTGGGGATCCCTGGGTGGCGCAGCGGTTTGGCGCCTGCCTTTGGCCCAGGGCGCGATCCTGGAGACCCGGGATCGAATCCCACATCGGGCTCCTGGTGCATGGAGCCTGCTTCTCCCTCTGCCTATGTCTCTGCCTCTCTCTCTCTCTCTCTCTGATTATCATAAATAAATAAAAATTAAAAATATATATATATATTTAAAAAAATACTTAAAAAAAGAATTAATCACAAATATTGAGATTTTCTCATAAAATAAATGTCATATTTTCCTTAATGAAAATTTGGTAATCTATCAATTTTGTGTTCATTATTTAATAAAAAAATACATAAGAAAGACCAATAATGATTTGTTCAATCTTCAAATACATCAAATTATATTTGAGGGCAAGAAAAAAAGGAAAGAAGGAAGAAAAGAGGAAGGAGGGAAAAGGTTTAAAGAGAGAGGGAAGGAGGAAGACAAAGGCAGCACAGAATACAGTATAATTGCATAAAAATTTGTTACAAATTATATTTCAAAAATAAGATATCTTCATATATTATAGTGGAAAATAAAGATTTAATAAAAATTTAAGATTTGAGCTAGCTTCAGAAAATACATGTGATTTAAATAAAATACTTGGGCAAAGGATGAGACCAAAATTAACCCAGACTGGGAAACTTTCCTGAGCAAAGACAAATGTTAGCAGGAAGCATATGGTTAAGAGAGATGTATGAAGCTAAAACAATAGATTTGTTCTGGTAGAAATAAAATATAAGGTTTAATTGAGAGACTATAATCATTTTGTGGAGATCTACAACATAAAAATAAGAAAAAATCTCAGATGTTCTTGTAAATAAGAATTATGTGATATAAATAGTATGCTGAATCTATTAGCTTGATGGAAATATCAAAAATATTACATTGTACCTGTAGTCAACAGTAATCAAGAATATATTGAGAGTACATCTTAAGTATCCTTACAGAAAAAAAGAACCATTGTTTAAAAAAAAAAAAGAATATTGAAAATAGCTTGGACGAGAATTATCAATGCAGCAAGGTCTTTTTAAGAGACTGCTATTTTAGGGGCCCCCCCGGGTAGCTCAGTCAGTTGAGCCTCAACTCTTGATTTTAATTGGAGTCTGCACTGGGCATGGAATCCGCTCAGGATTCTCCCTCTCCCTCTGCTCCTTCCCCTCATCCCAAAAAGAGGCTGTTCTTTAATCTCAATATGAGATTTTAAGGGAAAAGGTTAAATCTATGGCACATTTTGAAGGAAGGGTCATCAATATTTGGAAACTACAGCTGACTCTTGAATAATATGGGAGTTAAAAGCACTGACCCTCAAATAGTCAAAAATCCACATTTAACTTTTGACTCCCCCAAAACTTGACTACTAATAGCCTACCGTTCTTTGACTGGAAGCTTTACTGATAAAATAAGCAGTCAAAACATATTTTGTAGATTATATGCATCATATACTCTATTCTTACAGTAAAGTTAGCTAAAGGAAAGAAAATGTTACTTAAAAAATCATAAGGAAAAAATGGGGAAAAGAAAAATTTTTTTATAGTACTGTTAAAAAAATATGTGTATAGGTAGAAATACACAGTTCAAACTCCTGTTGTTCAAGGGTCAACAGTACTTTAAAATTACAGTAAAAGAGGCTTTTTCCCTTTTTATTACTCTATTTGCTTTTAAGTGGAAAATATCTGCTGAAACACTACACTTATCTGAAATATAAACCTTGCATGAAATTTCCATTTCATGCAACTTGTTCCAATAAATAATGTTTTCCCAAAAATAATAAAATGAAATAAAAATAAACATTTATTTTCTTTCTAAGATGGTAGAGTATGTTTTTTTTAAATATCCAAAATTAAGGCAACCAGTAAGAAGGGAAATAGCATTCGAATATGTTTAATGTGAAGACAAAAATTGAAATTTGCCAGATATATGTTAATGAGTTCCTGTTTGCATTTTTTGATTAGCACTTAATAGTTTATTAAATTGTCATGTAATTGACTTTGCTCTATTACTCTGAAAAAATATTAAAAAGGAAATAAAATCTTTATGTAACTTGAAATATCATTTTTGATTATATAGGTTGTAGTAGAGCAGTGTATAAAACATTTATATAAGAGAACAAAAATAAACTTCCAAGGAGCCACAATGTGCTAATAACCTCATTCTTGGGGGAAATACTATGTGATTATTTTCCACTACTCTGGTGATTGCTGTGCTAGAATGTACAGTCAAACTCATTTACCCAGTATCCCAAGGAGACTGGTATTCTTTTGTTGCTTCTTTTTGATGGGGACTTAACTCTGCATGTCTGACACTGAGCTGAATAACCCCTGTTGGGATTTGAAAATCCTTTCACAATAGGCAGAATTTTTCTATGCATAGGCTGGGAGAACTAGCATAGACTCAGAGTAAAGAGATTTAAAAATTGTAGATTTAGGAAAGAAGAAATTGAAGAATTGATAAGGGTACACATTACAGTTATTTTTTGTTCACTATTCTAGTTCAGTGACAACAACCAATATGCTCATTACTAAATTCATAAATAAAATTGTAACAACAGTATAGTTAAAAGGCATTTTAAGGAAAAGCTTAATAACCAATGAATTAATTGGGTTTATAATTCAATTTTCACGTATTTCAAAAATTAAATTACATGGAGAGTCCATATTAATGCTTGTACTATTTTTCATATGTTGTCAATTTTATTTTGATTATGTTAGCAAATCTTAGTGATCTTTACCTCCCTTTCATAATTTATAAAGTCAATTTTCCTTTCTAATTTATGGATAAATCAAAAAACTATCCATATTTTTTATCAGAAAAAAAAGAAATCTCTTGCCTTTGCTTCCTATTGCATAAGTACATTTTTTCCCTATTAGAACAATTGTTTGTACTATGATATTGTCCCTCACTTCTTTCTATGTTGTGTCTACATAGTAATGCATCCCATCATGGCACAACTCACTAGACTTGACAACTCACTAGACCCAATTACTAATGTGATTAGCCCTATCAATTTCAAGCTTCTTTAGTTTCATCTATGAACCTTCTACATAGAAAAGGTTCATTTATTCTTTATGAAATATTTCTATTGCATATTGAAAAAAATAATTTCTAAAGAGATAGTGAATTGCAATCAGATTAAGATTATTGTTAAGTACTATTTTGCCAGTCGCATTTTTCTCCTATATGAACGTATCACTTGACTTCCAAATACCAACCTTTACAAGTCTTAGTCTAGTTATTTACTATTGTCTCAATGAAATTTGACCCCAAATATTTTAATGATATTATGATAATGGAAACCCAATACGCACAAACATAATACTCTAAATACTAGAGCATGACACAATGAAAATATGGATATTTCTGTTCTTTGTGCAAAGTAAAATATAGATGGGTCTCTACAGAAATATAGAAGTGTTACCTTGCCTTATTGAACATGCATGGAAAGATTAGTCAGTTGTTTGCCATATGTCTGTAGCATAGAAAAGATGAAAGTATGTGTGTTCATCTCATCTCAAAACCAGTTACAGTCTGAACACAAAGTGAGGACAGGTGCATTCACAATCCCTGAAAGCAAACAGCTGCATCACAGGCAGGGTCAAGGACATGGGAATAAGCATGCACATGGCAATGAATATCACATAGGACACTACTTCCTTCTTTTAGTAGCAGCAGAAATACCAGAAATTTGGATGATATTTTAATAGAAAAAAAGTCTTTTTAAATAGTAGTCATTAAATTTATAGCCTGATATTATTTTCCTTCCAGGCAGAAGCAAAAGAACATATTATTAGCCAGAAAATCACCTAATGAGTTAGATAATATCAATAACATATGCGTACTTACTGGGAAATTCAAGAGTTAGCAATGATTATACTTTGAAATCTTCCTATTAACTCTGTGGTTTAATTTTGGTTCTGGTGCCAACAGAAAAGATCAAAAGACACTCCCAAAATTTAAGCTTTCAAAGTGAAGAAGAAATAGAGTGATAAGTAGTGAATAACATAAAAGCTGATGTGGAGATGCATTAGAATTACAGTCGCTTAGTCTTTCAATAATTTGCAATTTATTGCAATTTATGGTAATTAGACATAAGATACTAATACTCTTCTGGCATTATATATTAAATAAGGCTTTAAAGAAAAAAATGAAACTGAAGATATTACGTAGATATATCTGCCTATATATATATATATGTGTGTGTGTGTGTGTATATATATATATATATGTTTCTGTGTGTGTTTGTGAATGTGTGTATATAAATATTTTTTCAGATACCCCCAAAATAGTAAAATGAAAGTTATAAAAAATAAAAGGGGAAAGTAAGAAAGAGACTAAAATTATGGCATTTGAATAAAGTCTTCAGGAAGTATAAATTCCATCAGACAAAAAATAAATAATCTGTAGAACTATGCCTTTTGTCATCTACAGTAGTATCTTAAAACATAAAACAGCTATTCAAACTTCTAGTTTACAGAAATATAAAACAAAATTATAACTAATTTGATAACTTACACAACCATGATTCAAAATACTTTAGGCAGGTTGGCATACTAAGTCAGATGAATGACAGGATATTAGAGAAATACATATTTAAGCTTTGCATTTGAATTAGAATAGTACTGGTAGAAAACTCATCATTTAATTTTATTTTGATAAAAAAATAAAGTGAACCAAAATCTGATTCTCCAGGGAGTAATACTGGCTTTGTCTTCAAACATTTAAAGGATGTAGATGTAGAATAAGAATGTGTTTATGCTTATGTCTCGAATACATTGAAAATAAGCATTTGATAGAAATAGTACATAGATTGTGTATCGCTACAATTTTTTTATCAAAGTAATACAATAATGAAATTAAATAGTTAACTAGAATGTATTTCTTAACATTGTATAAGGAAATTAATTTTACAGTAACTAAATTGTATAGTCCTTTGAAAGCAGGAACTACTGTGGGTTTTCTTTATTTGTTTGCTTATTTTTGTTTTTCTTTTATTACTATTGAATCTTGTGCCTAAAATAATACCTGAAACTTGATATATGTTGATTTTAAAAAATGAATGAATGAGATAAAAAAGTATTTTGGATTAAATTACTTTTGGACTTTGCACAGTTCTATTATACATTATATATTAAATTTGTGCTTACAAGATAAATGGATGATTTTAAAGAGATCTTCCAAAATCTGTGAGTTTCTATTCTATTTTATAGCAACAAATGGAATAACTGGAAAAAAATAGGATACTATATGAATAAAGATTACATATAAGATATATAAATCAAGACTAATTGCAGGCATTTACAGTATTGGCAAAGTACATACTGAGTTGTTAAACTTTAAATAATAGTCAAATTATCCTTTGGTGAATTGATTCAACTTTAATAGTAATTTCTTTTATTTTCAATCCACTCTTATTAGACAGTTTGGTGTGAACAATATCAGATACAGTACCTTTTTAAAGAAATAAGAAAGCAGTTGTTACTCATTTGAAATAGGCAATTCCAAACAACAAAATAGATTGGTAAAGATTGTGTAAATTAATATAAAAGGACTAAAGAAAGATAATTTTTTACCTTTGTTTACTAGACGACAATCTCTTAAATATCCATAAGAACTTACCATATAAAAAGATCCATTATTTTATGCTTTATAAAAACCACTAATTTTCCCTGCATTCCCAAAGTAAGTAGAAATGTGCATTAAAGATATAGTGGGAATAATAACTATAAAAATCTCATTTTTGTTCTTTTTCCTTTTGTAACTTTTGGCAATTGAGGGTTTTTGGAGGCTATTCTGACCCAGTTATAATTTTCTTGCTTTCAAGTCACATTTTTTTCTGATTCTTTTAGACATTACTAGGCTTCCCTTTCTTACTGAGTCTTTTCTGTCATTTATTTATTTGTTTAAATGTTACTGGATGCAAATGCATTATAAATATACCAAGCTTTAGAAATGAAAGATAACTGAGGTATAGTTTCTGAGTTCAGACAAGTTTGGAATACAGAAAATAAAATCAGTGTTTAATGGCGACCTTATTATGTAGCAATGTTTAATAGACCTTGCTAGAGAAATACGAAATCTGAAACCAGAAGACATACAATTTTTTTTTAAGACATACAATTTTTTAAAAATCTCTCTCTGTCTCTCTCTCTCTCTCTTTTTGAAGAGGTTTTGAGAAAGTAAGAATAAGACCAAGAGAGAATAGAAATGATAGTTCTGGAAAATGGAACAGGGTACAGGGCATTTAAGAAATAAGAGACTCACGGAAGCAGTGGAGCTTTTGTTTTTTTGTGTGTTTTGGTGGTTTTTTGTTGTTGTTGTTGTTCTTTTGTTTTTTTTTGGGGGGGGTGTTGCACAACTACTTGTAGGTATGATGGGAATGAAATGAAGCTGAAAGTGGGTGAGGGGAATAAGTAGGGAATTTCTGTAATATAGGAGTAGGAATAAGTGAGATATTTCTGCTCTGGGATTTGATCTTAATTCTGAAAGAATATGGGGAGTCACTAAAGGTTTAAACAACAACAACAAAAAAAACCAATATGCCCGGATTTATGTCTTAAAGGAAGAAAAATCTGACTAAACCCTTAAAATATATTACATAAACACATAAATAGAGGAAAGATTTCTTACCTAGAGATTAGGTAAGAAAATTGTTAGAGGAACCTAGAGACAAAGTGGAAGAGAGAAAGGCAGGTGGGGACCATCAGAGTCAGAGAACAGAAAGAAGAGATTGAAAAATATTTAGGTTGGAGTATCAACAAAACACATACATGAATTGGGTGTGACAGTAGAAATAAAAGAAAATTCAATGTGTTACTTGGCACCTAAGCAAATTAGTAGAGAATAATGTCATTTAGTAACAGAGAATAAAAGAAGAGTATTTGGCTGTTAAGGATAGGAGGCTAGATATTTTGGATTCAATATGAGATTGTTAAGTTGAAGGCAACTGATCTCTAGTGAACAACTGGCTGTGATTTTCTGAAAACCTGAAGAGAAATTTAGCAAGTTTATAAAATGTGAGCATCATTAGGACTTAATTGTTGGTGGAAATCATGAACATGGATGAGTTAACCTAGGGAGAATAATTTTAATAAGGAAGGGAGAGAATAACAGAGGAGAAAAGAAAACCAAAGTGGGTATCATAAGGATGGCATGCAAAGGCAACATAGAGAGATGAAAACTGAGCTAGCAAAGGTAAAGAATAATTGAAAAAAAAAATCTATATGCAATAGTATGTATAATATCCATATTTAAGGAGACAGAGCAAAATTATGTTGTTAGGATTAGCAGAAATTGTGATTAGTGATAATGCTAAGTTGCTGAGAAACAGGGAAGTCATGGCTGCTATACATATAGGGTTATCTAGACAACTACGCTAGCAAAAAAGACAAAAGCAGGAGTGTGAGTGCAGGATATTTTGTTTCAGTAGGAAAATAGAGGGAATTCCTGGATGATGGTTTTAATTTGTTGAGGGCAGGGGTTGAGGGGAGAGAGAATAAGAGAGAAACTGAGTGTGTGGAAAAAAAAAAAAAAAAGAGATCTGCTAAAAGCAAGCTTGGTGTGATTACAAAAAATTGGCTGGATGAAAAATTGCTGACCAGGACTCCTAAGAAGGATTGGGAGGTAGTAGTGAATGACAACTGAAATTGGAAATAAGTGTTGCTTATTTAAACACTGTGTGTGTTTTGGGGGCACCTGACTTGCTCAGCCAGTAACGCGTGCAACTCTTGATCTCAGGGTCATGAGTTTGGGCCCTATGTTGGCTGTAGAGATTACTTAATTTTTTGAAAGTATAATAGTAAGTAAATGCTTGTGTGTTTTCCTTGATTAGGGATTAAATGTTGGAACAAAAACTTGACAGAGAGCACAAAGCTGGATTTACACAGGTGGGTGGTTTAAAGTTGGGAACACTAGAAGTACAGAGTATGGAGACATGTTAAATTAATGATGAGAGTGATCATAGATGTGTTAGGAAAGACTTAAAATCAGGAATGATTTGATTTATTAGGGGAAAAAAGAGAAAAACACTACCGATAGTCTGATAGGAGTAAAGAACAACTTTATGATGATGAAAAATACCTGGAATTTTTAGAGTATCAATTTAAAGCTTCCACATTCTCTATATTGCGTTGGTCAGCAAGTACATCGAATTTTCTTCAAAGTATCTCTAGCACTTACCACTTCTTTACTGTTTGTACTCTATTTTTATTCAGTTTTCTAAAAATTACAAAGGTTTTCAGGGGACTTCATTGACTCCAGGTCCTTTTGTATAACACTGAGTCCACTTCCTTCCCTTTCAGGGACAAATGCAAGGTGAGCATGTATAATAAATTTCTGGGCTGCCAGTGACCTTATCAAGACTGATTTTTATATGAGTATCATTACCATAACCTTTTTTTCTAAACTTAATGGAAGATTTGAGCCACCTTCCTTTCATGTTAAGACCTTTACCTGCAAATTGTACTCATGCTTTATTGGTCTCTAAAGATCTTCTTCCATTTTATGTTGATAACATCATCACAGAAGTCTTTTACACTCTTAAATGCTGCTTCTACCTTATATGCTTATAGGTTTTTTTTTCCCCTAAAACTCCAAATCCAATTGCAAGAGGTCAAATGGTTTCATCTGCAGTTATGACCTTTTAGTACATTTTATATTATGCACTAGAGTGTTTCAGTGTGCTTCAAAACAAATTTCTAAAACCTGCTTGCTCTGCTCACTCTGTAGTGACCAATAGATATTTAAGTATAGTGTTATAATCTGTTTTCCACACAAATACAACGAAATGAAGTACACTTGAGTAAATAAGCTTTCTAAAGGACTAGTTGACTCCTTGTTAACTAAGTTTCTTTGTGAGGCCACTATAAATCAAAGCTCTTATGACACATATATGTGCATTAGAAGTAGGAATTAGACTAAGGTTCAGATTTTTTAGTTATCCCACTGTAAACCTTTATCTCTCCTGAAAACATGTTTCTAAAAGCCTAAATATTATTTCAGGCATGTAAAAGGATATTAACTATGGTTATTATTGAACTATTTTATGCTAGGTTATTAAAGTTTCTTGAAATAATTTTAGGGAAAATTACTTTATAGATACATATACATTTTACCATGAGAAGTCTTGATGACCTATGAAAAATGACCAAACTTTGTGCTGGGCAAGGATTAGAGTCTGGAAAGAAGCATGATGACATGCCAAAGTCTCGTCTGAGTCTTGTCCCAGCCACTTTAGTTTTGTGGCACTGAGAACCCTTCAGTTCTATGGTTCTCTGTTTCTCTAATTGAAGAATAAATGAATTTTAAAATGTGGATTTTAGGGATCCCTGGGTGGCGCAGCGGTTTAGCGCCTGCCTTTGGCCCAGGGCGCGATCCTGGAGGCCTGGGATCGAATCCCACGTCAGGTTCCCGGTGCATGGAGCCTGCTTCTCCCTCTGCCTATGTCTCTGCCTCTCTCTCTCTCTCTCTCTCTCTCTAACTATCATAAATAAATAAAAATTTAAAAAAAATAAAAATAAAGTGTGGATTTTAAAATAATTCCTGTTCTCAGCTTCTCTCATGCTAGTACTTTTCCATATTTCAAACTGGAAGTGTATTCAGATAATAAAGAACAATGACAGATTTCAGTTAGGAATACTTTTTGAGTTTGTATACAAAGCATAGCTACTGTTTCTGGTCCTAGAGGATCAAAAGGAAAATTTGACCTTCTATGTTCTCTGTTTAGGTTGCATTCAAAATTGTGTCATCTGGATTGAATAATAGTGGACCTTCTGAAAAACACATTCATATGAAGTTCATAGGAAGTGGAATCTATAAAAAATAATAACTAATATCAAATATAAATTTCTCAACACTCCAACTCAAAGTTTTGAAAGCAATAATAACAAAACATAGGTCAAGTGACAGTTCATACATATATATGTCTAGACTTTTGCAATGTTACGTGTTTCCAAGGAATATCATTAATGTCTAAATACTTCAAAAAGCCATATCTGTGAAATAAATGATCCTATTATACAGGCATTATGCAAATTTGTTGTTCCATTTCCATGCTTTCAGTCTTTTTTTTTTCTTGTACTACCACCAAATTTTGTTTTGCAAGACTGAAATTAAATTTTCACTTTCTGAAATATTTTGAGTGAGCATGAACCTCCTTCATTCACATCAGCAAGGAAACAGTTAAGGCAGCAAAGAAGATCACTACTTGTAACCTGAACCAAATCATTAAAATTACCACAGCCAGAGAATAAATACTGCCATTTTTCCACTTTGGAAATTAATTATTTACTGTATTCTTAAAATAATGTAAGCTAGAGAAGAGAAATTATTAAGAAAATCATAGGGAAAATACATTTATAGTACTATACCACATTTATTGAAAAAAATCCACATATTGTGGAGCCAGGTGGTTCAAACCCATGTTGGTCAAGTATCACCTGTATTAAGCACCAAATAATTATTCTGTAAATGCACCTGTTAGGCAGGAAGCTAGGCATGAGTGACAAGAGGACAGACCTTAGATATCTCGACTGAGAACCCCAACCAAGAACTGCTCAAGGACCACCCCATTCCACCCAACAGTTGGTTTGTGTTTATAAAATTCTAGTAGAGGTTGAGTTAACTTTGCTGTGCTTGTTGCATTTGTACAGAAAGCAACCACTAGTTCTTATTTGACCTATGTCTCTAGAAAAAATATTGTGGTGTCTTACCCCATGTAGTAATTTTGAATACATCTTGGGAAAGGATATGCATAAATGGCTAATTATGATATAATCAAGGCCTGAAACTCAAATGTTGTGACCCTAGAACCCATCTAAAAGAAAAACTATATAAACCCACACCCACCCTGGACTTTCAGGGGCCTTGATTGGCCTGCTCCTCCCTCAGACTGTACTTTAATAAAACTTTGCTTTGCTTTGCTTTGGTTTCACTGTCCTGTAATTCTTTACAGTGGCAACAACAACAACAAAAGAATCCGAAGCTTCTTTCCTTTTCCATCTCACTCTCAGTAACGTATGTCCTGACAATGTGACCCGTAGAAGAAATGTAAAAGATGCTTGATTAAAATGAAAGATTCCTTGTATTCCTATTGTTATGAAATAAATGGCAGTCACAAGAATCAGATATACTCCATAATTAAGAGAGGATACAAAAGAAAACTGGTGATATGGCTAGGCATATTCAAAGTAAGGACAAATTAACAAGGAATTTCAAGGTCAGGAAAATCTTATTTTAGAAACACTAATTTTAGCTGCTCTCAGTATTTATAAGGCACACACACAGACTTTATATTAACTGTTCACATATTTTATTTAAATATACAAAACTTATTTTCTTGCTCAGACTTCTTATACTCTGCAAAAAAAAGAAAAACAAAAGCCTACTGATTTCCCACTGTAGAGCTTTTGCATATGTTGTCTCTGCCCAGAATTTATTTCCTAATCACCTCAGTCCCCTCATTTCTTATATAACTAACTAGCTTGACTCCATTGTTCATGGTTCAAGTTAAATGTCATTTCCACTAATCTACACTTAACCCTTATTTTTCTTTGTATGAGCACACTATTTTTTGTTCATATTTATGAAATTATCATATATTTGTCTTTTTACCTATAGTCAATTCATTTATCTGTTTAACTGTTTATTTTGTATTCCTCTGCTAGATTATGGCTCTGTTAAAGTTCTGTTTAATAATGATATAATCAACATTTAGGACAAAATCTAGTTATCTGATAGGCTCTCAGTAAGAATTAAATGAACAAAAAAGTGAATGTAATTTTATATGGTATACTATCTTATTCATCACAGATGTAAATTAATCTCTTTTTATTTATAGGCAGAAGACCAATTTGACTGTAAAATACTTTACTCATAAAATCCCCATTTGCTTTTATAGAACTACTCACCAAGGAATATTTGAAAACAAAATATCCCCATCAAACTTCTGTTTATATCTTGCCTTTGCTCTGTTCACTATGATTTGTTTGCCCTTAGTTTATTGTCTTCAGGCCCCTTCAGAGAACAGAGAAGTGATGAAAATAAAATATATTTCACAATGACATGAACAAGTTTGCCTTTAAAAATTATGTGTGTATATGTTTACTCAGTTTTATAAAAGTTATTAGATAAATCTTCTTGAACCTCACAAGTATCATAAATAAATCTGTGACATTATTAATTTTCCCAGTAGGTTTTCATTACTTTGTGCTGAATTTTAATTATTTCTGCAATTGGAAAAGATACTCAATTTTAAGTAATTAATAAGATCAACAGATTTTATGTGTTGCTTTTCACTTATGTTACTGGCGAAAAAATAGTATTTACATCATCTGTTATCTTTATAAATTAAATCATTTTAGATACAAAATTTAAGTTAATAGCAAAATAACTCAGGAAATATTTTTAATGATACAGAATAACTGTCACTCTGAAGACTAACAAGACTTTTGTCACAGAATATATTCAAAATTTTATAGATAAATTCCATTTAGGTTTTCTACATCTATTTATCTATACAATCATCTCTTTCCTGTATTTTATACCACTCTTTTAATGTTCTACATGAAACACTGTTTCTATAGCCATTCCTGTCAATATTATTTTTTCCAAAAGAAAAACATAGCTCAAGCAGATTTTTTTGCAAAATGGCATAGTCACTGGAAATTATATTATTCTGCTGAAAACTCAGTCATCCTAAGGAAATTTGAATTTACTTTATAAAATCTTATAGTAAGATTATATGTATAAAATAATTCACATACATGTTAATAAAAAAGAGGGGTTCCTGGGCAGCTCATGTGGTTGAGCATCTCACTCTGGCTTTTGGCTCAGGTCATGATCTCATCATCAAGCAAGCTTTGCACAGTGGCAGTATTGTAGCCAATGAGGTTTGTCCAAGGTGTGATTATTGTTGGTTGTGCGTTCGAGCCCTGAGTCAGGCTCTGCAGTCAGTGGGGAATCTGCTTGTGGATTTTCTCCCTCTGCCCACCGCCTCTTATGTGCATGTGCACATGTGTGCATGTCTCTCTAAAACAAATGAATAAGTCTTAAAAAAATTCAAACCATTACAATATTAACTCAAAATTAAAATTATTCAGGCCTGCTCCCTGTAACACTCCCCTAATTTTATAATTAACAGTTTCCATTTTATTTCTCCTAATTAGCAATAAAATTCTAAAATATTTCATTTTTCTTTCTTGGTTTATCATTTATCTATCTTTCTTTGCCATATATTTTATATTATTTCTATACCCATTCCCTTCATTTATTTCCTATTGTTTCTATTTAATTACTTACATTTATATCCTTTTCTGAAATATGAGGAATTTTGTCTTAGGACACTTTTTTTTTTTAACCTTTCCACCCTTTTGTTATTAAAATATTTTCAAGTATTTCTCATATATTTATATCTTCCTTTTAAAGAGTATATATAAATCTCTATTTCTTATCTGTCTCTTTAAAAAATATTTTATTGGGATCCCTGGGTGGCGCAGCGGTTTAGCGCCTGCCTTTGGCCCAGGGCGCGATCCTGGAGACCCGGGATCGAGTCCCACGTCGGGCTCCCGGTGCATGGAGCCTGCTTCTCCCTCTGCCTGTGTCTCTGCCTCTCTCTCTCTCTGTGACTATCATAAATAAATTAAAAAAATTAAAAAAAAATATTTTATTTATTTGAGGGAGAGAGAGAATGAGAGAGAAATTACAAGCAGAAGGAAGGGCAGAGGGAGAAGTAGACTCCCCGCTGAGCAGGGAGCCTGATGCAGGACTCAATCACAGGACCCTGGGATCATGACCTGAGCCAAAGGCAGACACTTAAATGACAAAGCCATCCAGGTGCCCTATCTTTTACCTCTTTAAAACAAACACCCCCTATAAGATTTTTTTAAATGAATGTGAAATATCAGAAATCAAACAAGCAAAAGGAAAGAGAGAGACAAACCAAGAAACAAACTTAATTATAGAGAATAAACTGATGGTTACCAGAGGGGAGATTGGTGGAGGGATGGGTTAAATAGGTGATGGGAATTAAAGAATGCACTTGTGATGAGCACAAGGTTATGTATGGAAGTGGTGAATTACTATATTGTATACCTGAAACTACTATAACTGGAATTAAAAACTTAAACAAATACTAATACTCCTATAATTAACTACTCAAAATCTCCCCAACTCTACCTTACAACTTAAGATACTCAGACCATTAAAATTCCATTGATAATATTTGCTTAAATTTGTCCTTTAATAAATATTAAAATATCCATGTTTTATCAGCTTGATTCTAATATTGCAAAAAGTAAAAAATTTACAACGTTCACGTAAATGTTATTTGTTACAGAGCCAGACAGTGCATAGAGAAGAAAGAAATATATAGGGAAACAGCATATAGAAGAAAATTTGGGCATAAAAACTGATTTTTTTAGACAAGCAATCTGAGAGAGTTAAGATGGCAGAGTCGTAGTGGTGGTGGGTAGACCCTGGGCCTGCTTTGTCCCCCAAACATAGCTGGATCAACGTCAAATCATTTGAACACGTAGGAAATTAATCTGAGGATTAAAAGAACATTCTGCACAATTAGAGGGAGAGAACATGGGAAGTACCAGGTGTGAAGATGTGAATTAAAAGAGAAAAAAACCATAGTGCCATGGAAGAAAGAAAGCCCTTTTTATAGAGAGAGGTCAGGGAGACGGAGAGAGGAGGAGCAAGAGCAACTTTATGGTTTGACTACGATGCTACGGTGTGGGATCTCCTGGGTTGCACTGGGAGAGAACATTCCCCTTCCTGGAGTATATTTGGAAGAGAGTATATTGCCTGTCCAAGGACAAAAGACTCACCAGCCCCTTTGAGCTACTGTTCAATAGCAAGGGACAGAGGCCGCAGAGGGCAGACAACCTGGTTGCAGCTTTTCTCTGGGCTTCACCATAGACTCGTTACCTGCCTGGCCATACAACTGCTTCTCTGGGACAGAATCCTGCCAGATGCAGTACTTCAAGGCTCTCCCCTGAGGGAGGGGAGTGGATCTATGCTGTGCCAGGCCCTCTAAGATTTGGGTTTCAGATCTAGTGGCTAACCAGAGGCAAAACACAGGAGAACTGTGGGGCTGGGCATGCTGATGGCCTGGGCACAGACAGTTTGAGGTCAGGGACCTGACAAAAGCCTAGAACACAGGAAGGGGGATTATTCACTTTTCTGTGAGGGCTTCCTGAACAAGGGTGGCTGTGAGTTTGCCTTCCCAGGGACAAAAGGGTGGGGGTGACATATTCCACCCCTTCCCCCACCCACCCTCCAGAACAGTGGGACTAAAGTGAGCAATGCAGTGCCCCCTGTGGAGGCTGGAGCCACTTATACCAAACCCTACCTTATGTGCCCTGCAGGGCCATCTTTAATAGGGCAGGTCTGACTGTGAGCCAGTGCAACCGGTTTCTCCCCCAGAACATGCATCAAGTCTACTGATCATAGAGTACTCCAGAGTATTAGCTTCAGGTCTGGGGGAAATAGGACCAGGCCTTTTTTCTCCCCTGCTTTGGAATCAGACTTACAGTTTTTTGCTTGTTTGTTTTTTCATTACATTTTTCTCTTGTGGGGATCAGGCTTCCCTTCTTTTCATTTTTCTTTCTTTTTCTCTCTTTCTTTGGAATTAGGCTTATAATTTTTTGTTTGTGGTTTTTTTGTTTCTTTTCCTTTTCTCTTTTTTGGATTAGGCTTTTTTTTTTTTCTTCCAAGCTTATTTTAACAAACAAATCAAACACACCTAGTTAAAGGTTCAAACACTCCCCCACTGCAAGCAAGAAGGAGCTCTGCAGCCAAAACACAGCAGCAGAGTGCACATAGCATACATTAGGAACACTTCCTAAAGTGCCAGATCCTGGACAGCATATGACCCCTTCTTATCTACTCCCAGGAGCAGGAAACATAGCAAACTTTCATAAAACACAAAAGACCGAAACCTAGACATAATGACAAGGTAGAGGAACTCTCCTCAAAAGAAAGATCAAGATCAAGCCAGGGATTTACTCAAAACAGATATAAGCAATATATCTGAGCAAGAATTTAGTTCACCAGTCATAAGAATACTAGTTGGGCTTGAAAATAGAATAGAAGACACCAGAGAAATCTTTGCTGCAGAAATAAAAGACCTGAAACTAGTCAAGCCAAAATAAATAAGTGCTGTAACTGCCATGCAGACCCAACTGGGTGTAATCATAATAAGGATGGAAGAAGCACAGGAACGAATAAGTTATATAGAAAATAAAATTATGGAAAAAGTGAAACTGAAAAGAAAATGGAAAGAAAACTATTAGTTCACAAATAATAGAGAACCCAGTGATTCCACAAAGCACAATAATATCTGTATCATAGGAGTCCCAGAAAAAGAGCGGGGGAGAAAGGAGCATAAGGTTTATTTGAACAAATTATAGCTGAGAACTACTCTAATCTGGGCATGGAAACAGGTATTCATGCCCAAGAGGCACAGAGAACTCTCTTTAAAATAAACAAAAACAGGGATCCCTGGGTGGCACAGCGGTTTGGCGCCTGCCTTTGGCCCAGGGCACGATCCTGGAGACCTAGGATTGAATCCCACGTCAGGCTCCCGGTGCATGGAGCCTGCTTCTTCCTCTGCCTGTGTCTCTGCCTCTCTCTCTCTCTCACTGTGTGCCTATCATAAATAAAAGTTTAAAAAAAAATTAAAATACACAACAACAAGTCAACACCCTTGGTTGTTCACCCATAGTGAAACTTGCAAAATACAAAGATAAAGAGAGAATTCTGAAAGCAACTAGGGACAAAATGTCCTTAACCTACAAGGTAGACACATTAGGTTGTTTGTCCACAGAAACTAAGCAGGCCAGAAGAGAGTGAAATGATATATTCTTTGTGCTAAATGAGAAAAACATGCAGCCAAGTATACTTTAACCAGCAAGACTGTAATTCAGAATAGAAGGAAAGAGAGTTTCTAAGACAAACAAGAATTAAAGGAGGTTATGAGCACTAAGCCAGCTCTGTAAGAAATATTAAATGAGACCCTTTGAGTGGGAAAAGGAGAGCAAAAGCAACAAAGACTAGAAAGAAACAGAGACAATTTACAGGCTGTGACTTTACAGGTAATACAGTGGCACTAAATTCATATCTATCAATAATTACTCTGATTTTAAATGTACAAAATGCTCCAGTCAAAAGACAGAGTATCAAGATGGATGAAGAAACAAGACCCATTAATATGCTGCCTGTGAAAGACTCACTTTAGATCCAAAGGCAACTCCAGACTGAAAGTGAGGAAATAGAGAACTATTTATATTGCAAATGGAAATCAAAAGAAAGCTGGAGAAACCATACTTACATTGAGCTAGAATTTAAAGACTATAATAAGAGTGAAGAAGGGCATTATATCATCATAAAGTGGCCTGCCCAAAAGAAGATCTAACAATTTTAAATATGTATGTCCCCAACTTGGGAGCAAATATCTAAATGAATTAATAGCAAATTTAAAAGATACCAATTGATAATTAATATAAAAAGAGTAGGAGACTTTAACATCCCACCTATAGCAGTGGACAGATTATATAAGCAGATCAACAAGGAAACAACGGCTTTGAATGATACACTGGACCAGATGGACTAAACAGATATATTCAGAACATTTCATCCTAAAACAGCAGAATACACATTTTTTTTTTGAGTTCACATGGAACATGTCCAAAATAGATCACATGCTAGTCACAAATCAGGCCTTAACATCTAGGAAAAGATTGAGATCATAACATGCATATTTTCAGACCACAAATCCATGAAACTTGAAATCAACCACAGAAAAAACTCAGGAAGACCACAAGTACATGGAGGTTAAAGAACACCCTACTAAAGAGTGAATGGGCTAACTAGGAAATTAAAGAAGAAATTTAAAAAAGCATGGAAGTGAATGAAAATGAACGTATGACAGTCCAAAACCTTTGGGATGCAGCAAAAGCAGTCATAAGAGAAATATATAGCAATACAGGCCTTCTTCAAGAAGCAAAAGAAACCTCAAAGACACAACCTAACCTTACACCTAGAGAAGCTGAGAAAAGAACAGCAAATAAAGGCTAAATCAATCCAGCAGAAGAAAGAAAATAATAAAAATTAGAGCAGAAATAAATGATATAGAAATTAAGAATTTAATAGTTGAACAGATCAAGGAAACTAGGAGCTGGTTCTTTGAAAGAATTAGCAAAATTAATAAACCCCTATCCAGACTTCTAAAAAGCAATCTATCTTTTAAATGTATCACATTTTCTTTTTAAAAAAATCATTTTTGAGGTATCATTGAATTACGAAAAGTGGTATTTAATGTATACAAATTGATTAGTTTGGAGTCAAGTATGCACTTGTCAAATCATCACAATCAATGATATAAACATGTCCATCACCTCTAAAAGTTTCCTCTTTCTCTCTTCAAATAAATAAGTAAATAAATCGTGTATTACATTTTCTTAGGGTAAAACTTGAGGTAGATTTTCATTTTGTTTCCATTTGGATTATAATTTTCCTACAGCTTTTGTTTTTCTGGAGTCTAATTACTTTCAACTTTCAGAGTTGGCAGAAAATTCATGAAATAACCCTCATAACATTGATGACGTGTGGGCAGCTGTGGTGGCTCAGCAGTTTAGCGCCGCCTTCAGCCCAGGGTGTGATCCTGGAGGCAGGGGATCGGTCCTGCCTTGAGCTCCCTGCGTGGAGCCTGCTTCTCCCTCTGCCTGTGTCTCTGCCTCTCTCTGTGTCTCTCATCAATAAATAAATAAAATCTTAAAAAGAAAAACCAACATTGATGACATGTAATACTGACTGCTTTCTAAAGGGCTTGCCTATTTCTTGAATATTTTTCAGTGTGAATTCCTCCTGTTCACTCTTCATTTTCTTGATTCCTTTTTCATTCTACTGAGCATATGTTCAAGCAATCTCTTTCTGTAAATGACAGATATAAGATACTCTAAGACCTAATATGTCTAGAAATATCTTTTCTTTGCCTTTTGGTTTTAAATTTTGCTAGTTATAGAATTATGGCTTCAAAACCAATTTCTGTCAAAATGCTAGGGAAATGTCTCTTTTGTTTCATACTATGTAATATTTTCAATGAGAAGTCTGGTATTGACTATTTTTGTTTTGTTACTACTTGTGTACTTTTATTTTTTAAAGCTTATGTAATCTCTTTACCCATGTGATTTGAAAATCTGTTGCCTATGTTTAGGAAAAGGGATTTTAACATTTTTTGTGTCATTTAGTGGGCACATTTAATCTAATGGTTCATATTATTTGAGTTCTGAACACTTGTACCTAATATTTCTCTTATTATTCTCTATGTTTTTATTCTTTCTGATAATTAGACCTACTTAGATTGATAGTTTATATCTACCCGTTTTCTGTGAATAATTTCATACCACTGATTTTTGCTCTTGGTTGAGAAAAATGTTCTCAATGTTACGCTACAAAACTTTAAAATTAGAAAAATTAATCTTACAGTTTTAGACTTATAGGATAGTTGTAAAAATAATATAAACAGTTTTATTATGTCTTTCACCTAGCTTTCCCTTAGGAATATTTATCTTATGTGTTAGAGTACAATAATCAAAACTAAGAAACTAATTTTGGACAGTGCTATTAATTAAACAGTGGCATTTGTTCACATTTTATCTCTTTTTTTCTTTCACTAATAGACTTCTGTTACAGGATCCAATTCAGGATCTCCTCTTGCATTTAGTTGTTATATCCTCTTATTCTCCAATCTTTGAACGTGTCTTTTATTTCAAAACCTTGAACAATATCAGTGTCCCTCAGTCTCTGTCTGGAATTTGGTCATGAATATGTTAAGGTCATACATTTTGGGAAAGGGTACCACAGAAGTCATAATCCTTTTCCAGCGTACCCTATTTGGGTCTACGTTATGGTGATAAGTGTTACTGATGTTACCTTACCTTGGCGAAGGGTGTGCTATCAGAATTCTACATTGTATAGTCACTGTTAGTCTTTTTATAATTATTAAATAATTTGGGGAAGATATTTTGAAAATATGAATATAACCTCTGTACTTAAACGTTCACTACTTTTATCTTGCATTCAGGATATTGCCTGCACCAATTGTTACTATGGTGTCTATGGTGTTCTAACGAAGATCTTTTATATCCTTTACTACTCCTGCATCTTTTCTTCTATAAATAAGCGATGCACTTTCCTCCCATTTACCTGTTGAGTTATTTATTAGTAGCTGCATGGAGTCCTGAATATTTATTCTATGTAAAGGTTATAATCTTGTTCTGCCATTCCTTATTTTGTTATTCGTTGTTCTAGCATCGTCCGTTGGGATTCTTCCACGTTGGATCCTATATTCTTTTAACGTGCCCTCATCTATTTTTTATTAAGCAACTTTGGTCTCTGATACCAAACAAGATGCTGTAGGCTCATCTTGTATTTTTCTTGCCACAGCCCTAAAGTCAACAACTTCACCAGGAGTCCTGGATCTTACTGTTGGAAAATTATATTTAGAAACTAAGATCTATACTTATTGCTACTGCTTCTAGTCCCTCTCAATGCAGATCTAGGAATACATATTTACCAATTCCTGCTTACACACACATCTATAATTATGTGTGTATGTGATCTGTCTTCTATCAGATGCCTGTACCAATATGTCAATCAGCAGCATAAGATTTGTTTTAGTATTTCTTATGATTTTTAGTACCACAGTGGGAAACCTTGCTTTCATTAATACAAACTATTTATTTGTTCAACCCTATTATAGAAATTAAGTATTAAGTGAGGCACCTGGGTGTCTCACTCAGTTAAGTGTCTGCCTTCAGCTCAGGTCATGATCCCAGAGTTCTGGGATCAAGTCCCACATCAGGCTCTCTGCTTAGCAAGGAGTCAATTCTCCCTCTCCCTCTGCCTGCTCTTCCCCCTGCTTATACTTGTTCTCATTCTCTCTCTCTCTCAAACAAATAAATAAAATATTTAAAAAATAATAAAAATACTAAAGTTTTATATTTGCTAAACCATATTTAAGGGAGAACCACATCTATTAACCAGAATAAAGTATTGGATACATTTTTTATATATATTTACCCACATAATATACAGGCAAAACTCTGGCTTCCACAGTTAGTTAGAATAGCTTCTTTTTTCCCCCATTCCCATGAGTATGGTTATGTGACTCAATTGTAGTTCAGTTATTCTGTCAGTGGAAGGTAGATGCTTAACCCACTGAGCCACCCAGATGTCTCAGGATATACTATCACTCATAATGATAGTGAACAAACTGAAGGGAAATGGAGGGAGACGGTCTAGATGGGTGATGGGTATTAAAGAGGGCACTTGATATGATGAGCACTGGGTGTTGTATGTATGATGAATCACTGAGTTCTATTCCTGAAACCAACACTGAACTGTATGTTAACTAACTGGAATTTAAATAAAAATTAGGGGGGGAAAGCCCTAACATTTGCTTTAACTCTAATACAGAGCTGCCAAATGTGAGTACTATAAAAATGTCAGTATAGCTGAGGAAAAAAAATGCACTGGTATTAATCTTTAAAACCAAACCTATCATGGAAAAAAAAATAAAAAATAAAACCAAACCTTATGTTGGGGTAAATGTGGGAAAAGTAAAAGGGTGAGTTCCCAAATATATTTTTTTCACTAGAACATACATGCATTTCCTTTTAAAACAAATAAATAAATGAAGTGCTAAATAAATAAATAAACAAATAAATAAATAAAATTGGGTCACCTGTGTGGCTCAGTTGGTTAAGAACCTTTGGCTCAGATCATGAGTCCAAAGTCCCAGGATTGAGGCCTGCATCAGGCTTCCTGCTCAGTGGGAAGCCTGTATCTCCTTATGCCTCTGCTCCTCCTCCTCCCCTTCACCCACCACTCATGTTCTCTCTCTTGCTTACTCTCTTTCAAATCAATAAATAAAATCTTTAATAATAAAATAATATGTGCTATCTTCTCTAACCTAAACATTTTTATAAGAATTTTAAAGATTTTATTATACATTTTCAAAAGTATTTCTCCTTTTTCCACTGTTACCTGTCCTATTTGTTCATCTTACACCTTCTATCTTGTTTTATTTTTCTTTACTGATAATTATTGAACTTTCACCTCTAGTGATGAACTGAGGTTAGGACAAATAATGAAAAGGATTGTACTCATAGTTTATTTTCCATTAGTCTTCTCCTTGGAATGTAAGATCTACATTGAAACCGTTCATACATATTTCAGAAAAAGGCTTCACTTAAGCACACAAATGGAGAGGTTGCAATGGGCTGTCACCTCCTCCAAAGCCAAATTAATACAGAATTTTTCTGAAGTACTGAACTTTTATACTTAGAGCATCTTCTATTTCCTAGTGGGTCTTCCCTGTTTTGAAAGAATACCCACTTTAGTTTTAAAGAGAAAACCACACTCCCCTAGCCATTCTGTAGGACACAATCTTCTGAACCCGTAACTCTAAATTTACTTGGGTTCACTGAGCCAAAAGGGTTTTACACTTGTTGGAGATTTTTCTTTTTTTTTTTTTTTTTTTTTAAAGATTTTATTTATTTATTCATGATAGTCACAGAGAGAGAGAGAGAGAGAGAGAGAGAGAGGCAGAGACACAGGCAGAGGGAGAAGCAGGCTCCATGCACCGGGAGCCCGACGTGGGATCCGATCCCGGGTCTCCAGGATCGCGCCCTGGGCCAAAGGCAGGCACCAAACCGCTGCGCCACCCAGGGATCCCTGTTGGAGATTTTTCGATGCCTGTGTTGTTCTGCAGTTTTCTCAATTTTGTTTCTTCAATCTCATCTACTTTATATTATCTAGAGATTTGTTTTAAAACCCTCGTTCATGTGTGCTATGATATGAATGATTGTATCTCCCCACCAAAGTAATATGTTAAAACCTAACCCCAAGGTGATAGAATTAGGAAATGAGACCTTTGGGAGATGATTAGGTTACTAGGGCTGGGCCCTTATAATTGGAACTAGTGTCCTTCTAAAAGAGATCTAGAGAGGTCTTTTGTCCCTTTCATCTTGTGGAGTTACAGAGAAAAGGCAGTCTAGGCCAGGGCCTTCATCAGAATGAATCTGTTGGTGCCATGTCTTGGATTTCCCAGACTCCAGAAGTGAGAAATAAATGTTTGTTGTTTATTAGCCACCCAGTCTATGATATTTTTGTTATAGCAGTCTGACAAAGACAAAGTAATTTTACAATATTCTCAGAATTTTTCTGAATTTATTCCCCAATCTATTCTGTAGCTATTTACTGTAATTTCAGATGTGTTTTAGAAAGGAATCAACTTTAAGTATAATTTTCAAACCACCGTCTTGAACTAATATTTCTTATTGAATTTTTAAAGCTGTCATTTCTTCTTTTAGAAAGCAAGTAAAATTATTTAACAGGAAATAAATGTGATATAATATTTGAAGGTGTGGTTCCAACTTGCAAGTTACATTTATAAAACAATTCATGTTACATTTGTCTTTCAAGAATAAAATAAATTTTCTCAAAAATATAGGATAGTCAACAAGGGTTAGATAGATACTATGCAGAGGAGAAAAAATAATCTCTATTTTAAACATCCTGTAAGGATTCTCTTGAAATATATTTTCATAGAACCTTTTACCTCACCATGGAATTTTATAGGAAAGTGATTCTTTCATCTTTTCTGTAAGGGTACTTAGGTACGGAAGGGATAAATAGCATCCTCTGAGTATAGTCTAAGTAAGATGGAATTCAAATAAAACTCTTAAGTATCTGAGGGTTTAATAAGGACTGTTACCCTAGTCAAATAAAAGCATAAAACTACAACAGCAGAAGCAATAACAATAAGCATACCATATAGTTTTAAAATTTTGCCTTTAAAGATATTAGAAGCTGAAAAATAGAAATACAGAATGAGAATCTAAGGTTCCAATCAGTATTTGTCTTGGGAGGGAAACAGCATCTAGAATTTAACAGTATTTTTTTCATTTTATTTATTGTAACCAGTATGTCTTTTGCTTGTTTTAGTAACAAGTAGTATAATGCACAAGTATATTTCTCTTAGGCTCTACTTGCCAGCCATCTTAAGAAATCTTAATTCCTTTTTTTTTCTTTATATGGTTTTAGTATTATTTTTTTAAATTTTTATTTATTTATGATAGTCACACAGAGAGAGAGAGAGGCAGAGACACAGGCAGAGGGAGAAGCAGGCTCCATGCACCGGGAGCCCGACGTGGGACTCGATCCCGGGTCTCCAGGATCGCGCCCTGGGCCAAAGGCAGGCGCCAAACCGCTGCACCACCCAGGGATCCCCTGGTTTTAGTATTATTTTATAAGACTTAATAATTTTAGCAGGAACTCTTTTTTTTTTTTCCATCTGAACTAAAGTTTATAAGAAAAGGGAGCAAATTCCCTTTACAATATCTACTGCAGTGCTCACTTGTTCTTATCATAACTTCTTTCATCTCCTATTTCCGTTAGGAAGTCCTATCCATGCATATTTTATACAGGACTCCCAATTTTCTCATACGTGTAGAGGGTATCAAGCATCAAAAGAAGAAGGTGAAGGAAAAGGAGGAGGAAAAGGAGGAAGAAAAAGAGAAATACATCAGGATGAATAATCAAGATAAAAATAGTTTGTTTATTAATCAAGCAAAATGGGAAAGCATTCATAAAATGAAAGAGAAGACCATATTGAACCTCAAGTAAAGGACAATGCTACAATGTTTTCTGACCCTTGCTATTACTCTGGGATGAGAATAGTTCATATAAACTGAACTAAAGAAGATTCAGTGTGCCTTCCTCTTAGAGACCTGATGAACCAGAGGGGCTACAATACTGACTGACAAAGTAGAGGTGAACTTTCTTAGAGCTTCATCAGCATCCTGTGCTCAAAATCAGGGCTAAAGATTTCTTTCCAAGATTTACATCCCAGGAGCATGCATAACATTCGAAAACAGATTCAGAGATATTAACAAGGTATGAAAAAAAGTTATTATAACAAATAAACTAGAAAAAATAGCCCTAAAATTTGTATGGAACCACAAAAGACCCCAAATAGCCAAAGCATTCTTGAAAAAGAACAAAGCTGGATATCATAACCCCACATTTCAAATTAAAGTACAAAGGTATAGCATCAAAATAGTATGGTACTGACATAAACATAGACACAGACCACTGGAACAGGATAGAGAGCCCAAAAATAAATCCATGCTTAAATGGTTAATTAACCAAACTATGGAAAGAGACCAGATGTTCATCAACAAATGAATGGATAAAGAAGAGGTGGTATAAGTGTACAATGAACTACTACTCAACCATTAAAAAAAAAAAAGAAATCTTGCCTTTTGTAACAACATGGATGGATCTAGAGGGTATTATGCTAAGCAAAGTAAGTCAATCAAAGAAAGATAATTATGATCTCATATGTGGAATTTTACAAACAAAATTTTGTTTTACAAACAAAACAGAGGATCATAGGAGGAGGGAGGGAAAAATAAAACAAGATAAATTCAGAGAGGGAAACAAACCATGAGAGACTCTTAATCATAGGCAACAAACAGAATTGTTGGAGGGGATGGAGGTGGGAGGATGAGGTAACTGGATGATGGACATTAAGGAGGGTATGTGATGTAATTAGCACTGGGTATTATATAAGAATGATGAGTCACTGAACTCTACCTCTGAGAAACTAATAATATGTTATATGTTAATTAATTGAATTTAAATGATAAATAAATGTTCAATCTCTGACAAAGGAAGAAAGAAAAAACAATGGGAAAAAGACCATTTCTTCAATAAATGGTGCTGGGAAAACTGGAAAGCTACGTACATGCAAAAAGAATGAAACTGGACCACTGGACCACCTCACCTTCTTACACTTTACACAAAAATAAACTCCAAATGAATTACGGATCTAAATGTGAGACTTGAAACCATAAAACTTCTTAAAGAAAACATAGGCAGTAATCTCTTGGACATCCACCTTAGGAACATTTTTATGGATATGTATTCTCGGGCAAAGGAGACAAAGGCAAAAATAACCTCTTGGGACTACACCAAAACAAAAAGCTTTTGCACAGCAAAGGAAACCATCAACAAAATGAAAAGGTGACATACTGAATGGAAAAAAAATTTTGCAAAACGTGCATCTGGTAAGGAGTTAATATCCAAAATATATAAAAAAATCATACAACCCAACACCAAAAAAAAAAAAATCCAATTAAAAAATGGGCAGATGACCCTAATTGACATTTTTCCAAAGAAAACATAAAGATGGCCAGCATATGAAAAGACATATGAGAAGATGGTCAACATCACTAACCATCAGGGAATTGCAAATCAAAACCACAATGAGATATTACCTTGCACCAGTCAGAATGGCTAGTATCAAAAAGACAAGAAATAATATGTGTTGGTGAGAATGTATATACAAGTGAACACTTGTGCTCTATTGGTAGGAAAGTGAAATGATGCAACCACTCTGGAAAACAGTGTGGAAGGTCCTCAAAATATTAAAAAATAGAACTACCATATGATCCAATAATTCCACTGAGTATCTGAAGAAAATGAGAACGTCAATTTGAAGAGAGATACGTACGCCTATGTTAATTGTAGTTTATTTACAGTAGAGAAGATATGGACACAACATAAGTGCCCATTATAGATAAGTGGATAAATATGTGGTATTTATATTTATATACAATGGAATATTACTGAGCCAAAAAATTGAGATTTTTTTTTTGCTAATTGCAACATGGATGAATCTAGATATTAGTATTATGCTAATAAAAATAAGTATGCCAGAGAAAGACATACTGTATAATTGCACTTATATATGAATGCTAAAAAACAAAGACAGAAACAGGCTCATAAATACAAAGAACAAATGTAGTTGCCAAAGGAGAGGTGGGAAGGGGGATTGGCAAAACAGGTGAAGAGGATAAGGAGGTATGAACTTCCAGTTAGAAAATAAGTTATGAGGATGAAAAGTACAGCATAGGGAATATAGTCATTAATATTGTAATAATGTATGGTGACAGATGGTAACTACACTTACCCTGGTAATCATTGCATAATGTATAGAATAGTCAGATCACTATGTTGTACACTTAAAACTAATATAATACTGAATGTTGACTATACCCCAATAATAAATTTTAAAAAGGCATAACCATATTCTATAAATTTTTTCAAAGAATATAACATATGGTTTAGTTATCTTTTAAAGTGCTTGAAAGTGTATGCTATCATTAAATTGCACTTCGTAAATTTTCTGTTTCTCAAAACTGAATGAAGGAAATTTCAGTTTATTTTGCATCCTTTTAAAGTATCAGATAACAAAAATCAAGAATTCTGTCATAACACAAACAGTAGAAAAAGATGAAAATGCTAAAGCAAAAAAGTGACTTGGAACATAGATCCAATTGGCTCTACACATAAATATAGACATTCTAGAGGAGACAAATAGTGTTAATGATTAAATGAGTAGCAGAAGACATTTTTTTAATAGCTGGAAGAGAATTGATTTTCTCTACTGAAAAATTTATTGAGGTTGTATATAGAAAAGCCTAGACATATTCTTTAGAACTCCTAAATTGTAAGGTTAAAGAGAATACCATATGCTTGCAACAAGGTTAAAAAAAAATCCAAATAAAAAAAATATGAGACTGTCATCTGAGTTTTTAAAGCAATGCTAAAATCTCGAAAGAGAAACAAGAATAATAGCTGATTAAAATAAATAAAAGCATTATAAAAACCAGATTCAAAAAAAAAAAAACCAGATTCAGTTTGCAAGAATCAGTAAAATTTGAATGTAAAGTAGAAAATTTAAAATTTACCAAAAATAAATCACAAACTAGTATTTATAGGATGTGAGTTATAATTTAATATTAAAATTGTGAAGCTATATAAGAGGAGATGTTATAAAATAACAAAAGACTCATCTTGCAAAAAAAAAAGCAATGAAAATATGCAAGGTAAAAATTAACAGAAATACAATGATAATTTGCTAAATATGTGCTTATAGGGGAGAGCTAAATTTCTTGTAATTTAGAAGTGGACTGATTTAAAAATTTCAGAGTATTGGAGAATTGAATAAAAGCTATCATCCCATATCATTTATTAGAATATATGTGATGAAAAAAATCACAAAACCAATTGTGTACAAGCAGGCAGAAAGAAAAATTACTAAATATTCCTAGTATTTTATAGGCTATGTTCTCTGATCCAAATGCAAACACAAATATGACCAAAGAATCAATATAATTTGTGAAATTAATAAGTATATTTCCACATAACTTGTATACCAAAATGAAGCAGAAGTGAAACTAAGATAATTTAGAAAACAATAAATAAAATTACTTTTTAAAAATATGTAAACCTGTGGGACTCCTGGGTGGCTCAGTCAGTTAAGTATCTGATTTCAGCTTAGTTCATGATCTCAGGGTCCTGGAATCAAGCCCCGCATTGGGGCTTCCCACTCAGCAAGGAGTCTGCTTGTCTCTCTACCTCTCCCTCTGCTTCTGCCCCTCAGCCCTGCTTGTGCTTGTGAGCAGCTGCATGCACACTCTTTCTCTCCCCAATCAACCAATCTTTAAAAAAAAATTATGAAAATCTGAAAGACCTAAGCATAAGATCTAGAGTCCAATGGGATATGACAACAGTAACAATTTAGGAAGAATAAAAAATCCTTAAGAAATTGTCTTCATGGGATGCCTGGGTGGCTCAGCAGTTGAGCGTCTGCCTTTGGCTCAGGGCGTGATCCCAGGATCCAGGATCAAGGCCCGCATCGGGCTCCCTGGATGGAGCCTGCTTCTCCCTCTGCCTGTGTCTTTGCCTCTCTCTCTGTATCTCATGAATCCATAAATAAATCTTTAAAAAAAAGAAAAATAAATTGTCTTCAAGGTCTTAAACTTTGAAAAGAACTTAGACACTAAATCTATAAGCATAGTTTTCCATGATGGAACAATGGAACCAAATGTTCACAAGCCTTTTGTTTTCATGCCTCTTATTCAGCTGCAAACTCACAGAACAGCATTATGTGGCTACCCAGTGTTTAATTGAATATAGTTATTTTGCTTAAATATAAATTTATCAGGGAGAAAAATCTAGGCTTTCTAGTTTCATCTCTGAATTTCTACTCTGTTACTTTTACCTCCACCCACTGTTGCTCTTTGAGTTCTCCCAGGGATGTGTTACTACTATCCTGCAGATGCCTTTCATGTTCTGTGTGTTTATATTAAACTTTAATGGAACAAAATACTATTCAGGCAGTTAGAAGTTTTCCCCCAATAGTAATAAATAGTAGATATGTTTTTTTTTTTTCTGATGAAATAGATATACTTTTCCTAGGAGAGTCAGTGTTGGGGCATAACAGAGATCAAAATAAAATCTAATAATCTCATGTCCCTCACAGCCATTACTGACCATCTCCAAGCAGAATCTTGGAGACTTATATTGTATCAAATTATCCCAAGGTCTGAAATTCTTCCTATACTTTCTTTCTGAACTATCTAAGATCTTTAAAGTGAAACCATATCCATTTTCACCACTGCATTCTCTTCCTACCCCAGCTAATTTAGACAATAATAAAACAGTTGTCATCTGACTGGCTTCCATAACATAGTATAGATTTTAACTAAACTTTTTGTGAAATATGTACTCTTTTCATCTATACAATATATAGTGCACACTTAGCTTTATTTTTTAAGATTTTATTTATTTATTTGAGAGAGAGAATGAGAGAGAGCAAGCAAGAGACCAAGCACAGAGGGAGAGGGAGAAGCAGACTCCCCACTGAGCAGCGAGCCTGATGTGGGGTCAATCCCAGCACCCTGAGATCATGACCTGAGCCGAAGGCAGACACTTAACTGACTGATCCACCTAGGTGCCCCCACAATTAGCTTTTTATTTGCCATTCTATTTTATCTGTGTCAAAAGAGCTAAATCAAGCAGAAAGCTTCAACTGAAGTTAAAAAGCCTCATCCGTTGAGCATACAAAATGTAACATATTTTACACTTAATGAAGAAGTACAAGAATTTCCATCTTAGAGCTCTGGTCAAATTACTAATTCTCAGGTGGCTATGTTTTGCCTACTTCTCTATTTAGTAACAATTTGAATGGTTTTCCTGTCTTTTAATTATCTTTTAAAATTATTTTGCACTTTGATTTAATAACAACCTGGGGGTGAAATGCAACAGCCATTTTTGTGTTGGTTAGAATGGTCACTGAATAAATGCATTTAAATTTACAACACATTTTTATTCCATTTGAGACTAAAATTACTGCTAAGCAAGTACCACATACTTCATATACCAATGCTGTTAGAAAATATTGAGAAAGATTATAGACTTGCCTAAGATTGCTGTTTTTAAAAGTTGTTATATTTGCTATTCTATTTTCTAGTAAGCTAAAATTTTTAAGGAAAATTTTAAGGAAATTTACTGTCTTTCCTCATTCAAAATGCAGACTATTTAAGCAGGTAAAAATACTTTGATTGCTATAGCAGCCATTTTAGAATATCAGTTCCCTTCTCAGTAGATCATTTCCCATTTGGGGAACCATTAGTACATGACAGAAAAAGAAGTAATCTTGTAATAATTTGCCCTTGAATTCAAAATGGACAGCAGTACCTTCATGGCTCATGTTAAATTCCCTATACATGTGTCATCTAAGTATTTGGTTTCAGTTCATTTCTCATTTTGGAACAATTCCACACTTTGGTCTGTTCTAGTCAAAATGGTCTCGCCAATCTGCTTCATCAGTCGCTTTAGTTCAACTACTGTGCAGCTTTTATGAACAGCCCATGACCTTAAATTTTAGAGCCTAGTAAAATGAACACAAAGAGTCAACAGAATGTGGAAAAAAGTATTGTGTGTAATTGTTAAGTGATGCTGGAGAGAAAAGACAGAATAGATTCCTCTGTAATAGGTGGAATGAGATTTATGTACATGCCTTCCAAAGTCTCCTGATTTTCCTCTCTCTCTCTCACCTGTGTGTGTATGTATAAAATACAATTAAAAACAACAAAACTTAAGATTCAACGAAAATCCTTTTCTGAGAAAATTTCTCGGCTTTATCCAGTTAACTCTGATTATTTGTTTATGCACTTTTCCCTTTGCAGTTAACTACTATTAATCAATCATTATTCTATTTCCTAAGTGGCTTTAATGCTAATAATATCTGTGTAAGTATGCTATTTATTTTTCCTAGTTTGCTATAAATTCTGTGAGAAAAGAGATTTTGTGTTTTCCACTTCCATTCTGTGCTATAATTAGTGGTCAGTTATACTGAACAACTGGAATATAATCTTTTCCCAGTTTTATTTATTGAAAACAAGATTATTGATGTGTATTGAAAAATATGAGTAATATGAACTTTCTATCACTATAGATATATATAACTTGAGATCAAAATTAGTAATATAAATGCATTTTCAACACAAATTACGTGTTTGTGATTTCACGGTAAGGAAATGCAATCATAGAACAATAGAAATTTAAGAATAAAATGATGAGGAAAATTTGTTGTTCCGTATATGTCATCTAAAATTTGTTTTCTAATTTTGTACTTACTTTAATAAGTGGCACGACTGACACAGAACACTGAATTTCAAAATTTGATTAAAAGAAGAAATAAAAATCACAGCTATATGGAACAATAAAACACATATTTATATTTTCACTTACTTTCCTCTAATAAAGCTTTTTGTCTTTGGGAGTTAAGCACTCTAAGTCTGGGCATCTTCCAAGTGCCTATCCTGGAGGAATTGGTTTTTGGAGGAATTTAATCTCTTAATCTCTTAATGAAGCTAGTGAGGGTGCTATGTTATGAATATAAATTATCTTCTACCTAAAAATTCTACCTATTTCTGCCTTTTCCATTAATCACTTTTCCATTTTTTACTGATTACTTTAAAATAATATT
This sequence comes from Canis lupus dingo, assembly GCF_003254725.2. Classification (NCBI taxonomy): domain Eukaryota; kingdom Metazoa; phylum Chordata; class Mammalia; order Carnivora; family Canidae; genus Canis; species Canis lupus. The sequence continues at coordinate 22,043,117 of NC_064245.1, read as the reverse complement.
TTAGTGTTTTCTTTGACTCTTCTTATGATCCCACACACAAAATTTTTACTATTTTTTTCATGAAACATTTTTCAGCCAACGTCTTCTTGCAGCACTATTATATTAGAATTTCCCCAAACTATACAATAACCACTTCCAAAGACTCTAGTACTAGCTCTCTTCAAATAACACTGCAATTCCTATGGGCCAATATAGCCTAGGTAATGCTTCTGATAACAAACTACCATCTCGTGGTTTGACAGTATAAACGTTTGATTTTTGTCTCATACTGCATGCATATCTAGTGCTGGCTATCCGGAGCTTTGCTCAGCTTGTTCACCCAGAAGCTCAGTGAGAAAGAGTTAAATCCCCATATACTATCATGACTACATTAGCCAGTGGGGTCATGGATTATATATACATTGGTATTACAGTTTTACAAACTTTAGGATTTTTATGTTGCTCAAATCTAATTAACAAAACATAGATAATACCAAAACTTATTACTATGTTTTAATCTCTAAGTACTTTAAATTATATAATTTAATGATCACACCAAAGTTATACTTAAGTAGTAGTAGTATTTCCATCTCACATTTAAAGGTCATTCAAGCAAACAGGTTGCGACATTAACTGGACAAAGTTCAGAATGGCAGATTCAGAATTGAAATTCCATTTTGGCTGATGCAAAAACCATTATATTGAATTTACATTATACTAGGAAAAAATATATTCATTGGTTTTTATTTTTATTATGCTGCTAATCTGAAAACTGAGTATGCTTCTAACTGCATCTTTGTTCAGAGAGAGAGAGAGAAAGAGTATAAATTTGAGAGACCTTTCATCAATATTATCACATTGTCTTACCTGCCATTTAGCTTCCACTAATACTTGTTCCATAATGCAAAGGTACATGAAAAATTTTCTAGTTGTCAAATATGCTTCACTCTATCTATAACTTCATATCACTGTTCATCACCAAAATGGTTACTGCCCCTGGCTGCCATAGATTAACCGTAATGATTGTTGTAACTTTTCAAGTTATTGTTGACAAGATTCTAAATAATCCCTATATCATCCATTATTTGATTGATAGAAAACTTCAGTATGCTATGTAAGAAAACAATTATAAATTAGATTTTTAATATAAAATAACATATAGGGATCCCCGGGTGGCTCAGTGGTTTAGCGCCTGCCTTGGGCCCAGGGCGTGATTGTGGAGACCCGGGATCGAGGCCCATATTAGGCTCCCTGCATGGATCCTGCTTCTCCCCCTGCCTGTGCCTCTGCCTCTCTCTCTCTCTCTCTCCCTCTGTGTGTGTGTCTCTCATGAATAAATAAATAAAATCTTTAATAATAATAATAAAATAAAACAAAATAAGATATAATTTATTATATGTACATAAATATATACAATTTGTATATAATTTGTACATGGTATGTAATACTTAAATATTTTACATATAATTATATAATAATTGAGTTAACACACAAGATTGTCCTGTAAAACCCATATGAATTAGATCTGCATTTTTAATATTTTCTAATTATTTCAAACATGTAGACAATCAAATCATACAGAGAAGTTGGAGGCAAAAGGGGAAGCTCCCCAGGTGCTTTCTTTCTGTATATGTTTTGAGAATGTTTTGAGTTCTAACAGTGCAGGAGATATGTGAGGTATACAGGCTTATCTCACATAGCAGAAACAATTTCAATTATGAAACATCTGTTTTATATTCTGGAGAGTTTAGAGGTTACTCAGTGTTTTTTAGGGAGCTCTGACATGAATCCATAGGTCCTAGTTTGTTTTACTATTAAGAATCTTTTTTCTAGCTAAAGAAATCAAGTTTTTAAATATCCAGCTCAGAGCCATAACAAAAAATGATAATATAAAAAGATAGTTATACATATGTTTTATTATTTTAACATAAAAACATGAGCTTTAACATTATATATTAGTCTGTATTATTTACCTTTCTGTTAAATAAGTGCTATTGTTTAAACAAACTAGCAATAGAACCAGTGAACAGAGATAATTAATAATAATTCAAAGTAGGGCTAATTATACCAATAATATCCACGTAATAGTTCTAACAATATTTTTAAATGCTTCTTTCTGTTCCTCAATACACCAGTTTATTTTACCTCTTTTTTATCTATATTTTTAATGCCTGGCTTATTTCACTCCTCATTATGTAGGGCTGATTCATTCTTATATATATCTATGGTTCACTCATTTTCTAGACTGAATAGAATTACATAAATTCCACTCATTCATTTATAGTTCTGGTTGTTTAGATTGTTTCCAGCTTTGAACTCATAAAAATTGCTGATACACACATGTATACAAGCACAGAAATGCATGTATTTTTGTTGGCTATATGCCTGGGAATGGTAAATCCCGGGAGCATAGGACACAAAGAGGTAGATTGTCAGCAAAGATGATTGTCAACAATTCCTCCCCTGCCTGAATGTTTTAAACTCTTTCTTATGGGCAGCCCCAGTGGCGCAGCGGTTTAGTGCCTCCTGCGGCCTGGCAGGTGTGATCCTGGAGACCTGGGATTGAGTCCCACATCGGGCTCCCTGCATGGAGCCTACTTCTCCCTCTGCCTGTGTCTCTGTCTCTCTCTCTCTCTGTGTCTCTATTAATAAATAAATAAATAAATAAATAAATAAGAAAAATCCTTAAAAGAAAAAAGAAGGAAAAACTTAAAAAAATAAAAAAATAAACTCTTTCTTAGATATTTAAATTATGTAGGCTATATTACTATGTATTTTTAAGATATATAAGAAAATCAACCAAAAATGGACCAAAAGCTTTAAGACACACCTCACCAAAAAACTATATACAGATGGCAAATACAAGTTTAAAAAGATTTTTCACATCATATGTTATCAAAGAAGTGCAAATTACGTGCAAGTGCACGAAGATACAGGTACATACTTAATAGAATACCCAAAATCTGGAACACTGATGACGTTAAATGCAGGCAAAGATATAGAGCAACAGAAATTCTCATGCATTCCTAGTGGGAAAATAGCAAAATGGTATATAGCCACTGTGGAAGACATTTTGGCAGTTTCTTATAAAAGTAAACATACTCTTATAATATGATCTAACAATTGCAGTCCCTGGCATTTAGCCAAAGGAGTTCAAATCATGTCCACACAAAAACCTGCACAAGTATTTTTACAGCCGTTTTATTCCTAATTGCTAAAACTTAGAAATAACGAAGATATCCTTCAGTAAGTGAATGGTAAATAAGCTGTGGTAGAGCCAGGTGGTGGGATAGTATTCACTTTTAAGAAGAACTAAGCTGTCAAGCCATAAAAACATACAAATGAAACTTAAATGCATATTACTAAGTGAAATAAGCCAATCTGAAAAGCTGGGTACTGTAGAATTCCAATCATATGATATTCTAAAAAAGGAAAAACTGTGGAGACAGTAGAAAAAATAAGCAGTTGCCAGGGCTTGGTGAAAGGAGATGAATAAGTGGAGCACAGAAGATTTTTAGGGCAGTGGAAAAAAAACCTCTGTATGATATTATAATCACAGATAACTGTCATTATATATTTGTCCAAACCCACAAGATAGATAACATCAACAGTGAACTTTATGGTAAACTGTGGACTTTGGTGATTATGACCTGTCAGTGTGGGTTCATACATGATAAAAAATGTATCACTTTGATGGGACATGCTGATAAATGGGGGTGGGTATGCATGTGTTGATGGAGGAGTTCATAGGAACTCTCTATGCTTCCCTCTGTATTTTTTTGTAAATCTAAATCTGCTTTAAAAAAAAAAAACTGTTAAGGGATGCCAGGGTGGTTCGGCAGTTGAGAATCTGACTTCGCCTCAGGGCGTGATCCCGGGGTCTTGGGATCCAGTACCACGTCGGGCTCCCTACATGGAGCCTGCTTCTCCCTCTGCCTATGTTTCTGCCTCTCTCTCTCTGTTATTATCTCATGAATAAATAAACAAAATCTTAAAAAAAAAAAAAGCTGTTAAACTAAATAATGGTAGTGATAATAATAAAAGCCCTGGGGAAAAGACTAATACTTGCGAGGTATTTGGGTGGAAGGAGGGATGAATAGGTGGGGCACAGATTATTAAAGCACTGAATAATAAGCACCAAAACAATTCTAAATGCTGTAATGGTGAATACATGACAGGAGGCATTTTCCCAAACCCCTTGATGGTATAGCATCAAGAATGAACCCTAATGTAAACTAAAGGACTTTGGTTGATAATGATGTGTCAATGTAGATTCATCAGTTGTAACAAAGATACTACTTTAGTAAGAGATGTTAATAGTGGGAAAGGCTATGCATGTGTGTGGGCAACGGGTTTGTGGAAAGGGAATTTGTACCTTCTGTATTTTGCTTTGAACCTAAAACTGCTCTAAAAATAAATAAATAAATTTTATTTTAAAAAATAATGTAAATACTATAAGACTAATTAAACAAATATTAACTATATTTAATATCAAATGACAGTGACAGATTTCTTTTGGTCCTATGATACAGCAGATTGGTTTTGTTCCTTCTGTTTTCTTTTATAATACTTCTCTAAACTACCTGAAACATTTAGGACACTTTTATATAGAAAACTGAATTCAGTCAAGTGTAAAATTCATTGTGACTTGTAGCTCTGCTCTTATCAAGCTTATGGTACACTGATTCCTGGTGTCGTCCAACGTAATGATTTCAAACTAAATACTCTCAACAAAATCATTTGAGAATGGAATACTTAGGATTTTAGTTACCAACAACAGCAGGTTAGGCTTGTAGGATTCACTTCCTATCTCTCTGAAAATATCTATCTACATTGTATCCACTGGCTTATTTTGATTGATCAGCTGTTTATTAATCATGTTCTTTGTTTCTATTCATAATAGCCTCTTCTGTTTAAAATGTTCCTTATTTTCATACACTACAAAGCACATTGGATGTTTTCATAAGCTAAACCTCTTTCTCAGGGAAATTTGTTTTGAAGCAGAGAAGTAATTTGAACTCTTGAAAAGAGTATTATTATTATTATTATTCTAAGTAAGTTACAATTTTAATTATAATTTTAATATAGAAGTTCAGAAAATCCTGTTTTAACTTGGCTGCCCTTTTATGTTAATATGTGTGTGTTCTGAAACAGTCTTATTCTCCAAAAAAGTGAATTTTGTGTGTGTGTGTGTGTGCGTGCGTGTGTGTATGAGTTTTGTTATGACCTATGCTAACATCATACTCTCAGGGGCAATCAGTTCATCCTTTTCTTTGCTCTTTTTGGCCACTTCAAAGATCATGAAATAGTTTTGAAGAAATAGCATATAAAATGCATATTTTGCAGAGATCCTTTTTCTCCACTCTCATTTTCAGTGTGTTTCCAACTTAGACAAGGATATTCTTGTACCGCACTTCAAAAATGAGATTTCATACCAAGCCACCTATGTAACATCTCTATGTCCAACCACAATGCTAACAATCTGTAAGCATATGTCTAGAAATTTACCTCCTTCCATTTTTATAATGTAAAAAAATCTCAATCAATGAGTCTGTAAGTTTTGAAACGAAAAATTTCAGTGTGACATCATCAATATCACAGGTACACAAACTATACTCCTTTTTGCAGCTTAGGCTGTAAAGTTTGGAGGATATTTAGTAAATATGACCTTTTTATTTTCTTTATTAAGAACTCTATAATTGAGTGAAATTTGCCAAAATTTATATTTTCATTATCTATTGAACAAGCAGATTCATTGGCAAAGTCTAGTCTGTGTTTAAACAGAATAACAACAATCTTTTTATGCTTTCTGTAGTTTTATTAAAATTTTCATCTGAATAGATGATATGAAGGTGCATTTTTTGAACCAAAATACATAAGAGTTGAGGCAAGTTCTGTTGTTGTTGTGATCCAACACATCATCTGATATATAGCAGAAAGTATAATCATTAATAAACTCTGACATAATCAGTTACATGTTGGAAGAAACCAATACATCTCTTATCAGAAATTCCCTTTCTTCTCCTCTAGTTTCCACCGCTGAATCAGGAAGTGTTACTTTACTCAGATTTATAGAGCAATCAAGGAACACTAGGATAATGTGCTTGTGTGGTACATCCAGAGTAATTCAGCTGGCATTATTTGTGACTGAACATGAGTGTCTGTTTGGTAGACAAAAACCTTTGCTTGAAGTACATGCCTATATCATCCTAGACTTGTGAGAGTCAATATTTGTGTGTACTTCCATATCTGCTTCACTAGCATACCCAGTCTCAAATTACTTTCTGCATGTTGTGCAATACAATCTGTCTCGATTATACCTTTCTAACCCAGTATCATGTGACCTCTTTCATAAAAATAACAGATATTATTTAGCTTTCCTTTGAGATAATGTCTGTCATGCTGGCATTGGTATTTTAATATTTCTCAATTTCATGACATGAACTCCTTTGAAACAAAATCACAATATTAAAAATATTGAACTAGTACTATCTTGATAACATACCATTTAATTACAGGCAAAGTCAAAGGACTAACACTCATGATAACAATTCACTTAAGTTGTACACTTAGTCACATTGCTCAGAGTGATGACCATGACAATGATCCATTATGGTGAACCACAAACTGTGATTGCCAACGACAGCTGCTATGGCATAAAACAGCAACAGTGACTATGGAAGGCGGATAATGTATGCCCTATGTATTTGATACAAAAAATATTTCTCACGGTCCTTATTTTTTGGGCTACTGTATGTGTTTTATATCTTCCCCTCAATTCTCTGTACCCTCCCAAATTTTAACTTTTAAAATCCCAGGAAGGGAATATACTGTAACAGTGGACTCCCAGTGCTAAAACCAAAACCATCCTGGGCAAACTAAGACAATTGTTCAGCCTATCTTGAGCCAACTATATATTACTAGGGACATTCTGTAGATACTATCTCTTTCTCAGAACAAATATTGTTAATATATTTCCCAGAGATCTGATTGACATGAAGACTAGATCTGCTTACCTTGCTTCCTTTTGATTCCTTGAGAGTGCCCTTCCAATAATGGTAATTAATGGATTACTCTCCAGCTGCTATAATTTCTTTTTTTGCAATAAGTAAATATACGAAGTATGTCTGTTACATATAAACACATAATCCTATTTATTTGTATGAATGTCATATATAATTTTACCTTTCATTGTAGAAAAATACATACAAAAAAAGAATAGTATGATGAACTAACAATTATCTTCTTAGTCACTCTATAAGATGGCCTCATTTTACAAATATCACCACAAAAAGAAAAAGAACACAGTAAAACTTCACTAGCATGAAATATCTCATCAGTGATCAAAATTTCACATATATAAATATATATGTTCATATATATATCTTTTACTATTTGTATAAATCCATACTAAAACAAGCATGCATGTTACATTTGTTAATGTTTCTTAAGTACTGGCTAAAAAATTATGAAACCGCTTTACATGTATACTTGTGTTGAATAAATAAGTATATGAGCGTTAAACAGTGACAGGTTTTCCAGGTTTCTCATTCTTGAAGAGGAAGGTTAAAAATAAGTGAGAAAGGAAAGCTAGAATGAACACTGAGGTACTGAATTACTATCAGATATCAGTATGATCTTAGCTTAATTCATATTCAGATGGATAAACTATCAGTGAAGGCTTACCAAAATAGTTTTGAGTATTTAATTTATTTGCTATAAAAATAAAGTGGGTAAATGTATCAAACAATTTGTTATAATTTTCGAGGTCCATCTTGAGTAATACTTCTGCATTTCTCTTATTATATTCTTAAAATTGATACTGAATTTCTGTAGCTGTATGCTTTCAGAATTTGGAGTTCTGTTAGCTCTTTATTTGTTTTATAAATAGCATATAAGTGTTATTTCTAATTGGTTTTAACCCTGCTTCATGCATTTGTAATTCATGAAAAATAATAACCACTTTTAGGTAAAAAGCTTAATAAATTGTCACATTTTCAAGAAATGTTCCAGCATTGTTATAATTCAAAAGACCTGAAGCTACTTGCAGTTCCTTTTAGACCATTCTTTATTAGCCTAAATAAGTATAGTTAATGCAAACACCAAGGCCCTATAAGTGTCTTGATTTATATTCTGTGCAAAGTGTGAAACCTTCCATCTGTTTCTGAGAGAAAAGTGTAAGAGTCACACTGCAAAATAATACATACATTGTTTTCCTTTTATGATACCAGAATTAATTTTTCTTTTGAGTTTTTAATTATTGATGATATTTTAAATGAAAATTTACCCATATGTTTCCATATTTATTGTTTTCTTTTTAAAAAGAATCTTTGTATGTTAGTAAATTGAACACCAATAAAAAAATAAATTAAAAAAAATAAAAAAATAAAGATAAAAATAAAAAGAATCTTTAAAACATAACTGAGTTTGCATATATTAACTTAAAATATAAGCTATAGTTCCACAGCTGGTAGGCAAAATTTGACAAATGTGTAGATAAGGATCACTTTATTATTACAGAAATTTTTAAAGTAGTAGTTCTCAATCTCTTTAGGCTTCAAGCCCACTTCAAGCCTGGGTGGCTCAGCCAGCTGTGTCTGTCTGCAGCTCAGGTCATGATCTCAGGGTTCTAGAATGGTCATGTTCGCAGGACCCTCAGATCTAGCCCCATGTAAGGCTCCCTGCTCAGCAGAGTCAGCTTCTCCCTCTCCCTCAGCCTGTACCCACCACTAGTGCTCTCTCTCCCTCTCTGTCTCAGATAAATAAATAAAGCCTTTTAAAAAATGCTAAAATTTAGACATCATATTTGAAGAGATTAAGTAACTAAAAGTGATAACTACAGTAAAATTGTTGCTAGAGTATAACTCAGCCTTACTGTGTCTGTAAATGGTCTAGTTATTGCTGTATTCAAAGAGTATTGTTTGTCTGTGGAGTCACTTTCAAGGCAAGTCACATAACCTATCTGGGACATAATTATCCTCATTTATAAAGTACTAAATTATCTCTTCAAATTCCTTTTGTGAACAAATTATTCTCAAAAAACTAATTTGGTGCCTCTTTTCTTTCACTGTACTTCTGGCATTTCCTTTCTATAAAGCCATACATACATGATTTTCATAAAAATGAAGTGTTAGAAAAGGAAAGCACACTTCTGTGTTTTCAAGTTGTAGCAGAAGGCAGATATACATTGTTGAAATGGGTTGAATTTTGTCTTCATAAACAATATGTGTCTATTTTAATTTCTTCCATCAAGGGCTTATAGTTTTCAGTGTAGAAATCTTTCACCTCCCTGGTAAAATTTATTCCTATTTTATTCTTTTCCATGCTATTTTAAATGGGGTTGTTTTCTCTCCTTTTTTTTTTTTTCCAGATAATTCACTACTGATTTTTGCATGTTGATTTTTGTATGCACCAACTTTACTGAATTCATTAATTAGATCTAACAGTTTTTAGTGGAGTCTTTAGGATTCTCCATATGTAAAATTGTGTCTTCTTCAATTAGAGGTAATTTTACTCCTTTCTTTACAATCCTGATGTCTTTTATTTATTTTTCCTTGCCTGATTGCTCTGTAGGATGGGCTCTGCAGTTGCCTGGATTCTCTGGTCAGGCTTTGTAGTTACGTGAGACTGGGAACTGTACTCAGCACAAGGCTATGAATTAGCTTCATTGGCTAGCAGGTGGCAAAACAGGCCCCATGGCCAGGATGGGCTCATTGTCTGGGAACGCCTTTCAGGCAGAATTGTACAGTATTTTCTGGCCAGATGGGGCTACTGGCAGAGCCAATGGCTGGGATCTCTCCTCAAATGTCACTGTAAGTGGGGTGTAAGCAAGGTGGGCTGCATAGCCTCCTGAGCCTCCTGGTTAACTTTCCTGGTTGGACAGAGCTGAGGTTCACATTCACCAATAGGCAGGGCTATGAATCTGCTTTCCTACCTCGGCGGGGCAATTAAACAGGCTCTAAGACTGGCAAGGTTCATCATTTGGGATCCCAAATCAGACTGAACTGTACTCCAAGTTCCCTGGTCAGAGGAGGCTACAATTTTTGCTCTGTGGATGAGCAAAACCACTGATTGGAATTTCTACTTGGGTACTGCTTCTAGTAGGAACTCAGTCTTCCAAGATCTGAGTGTTAGTTGCTATAGGTTCCTTTCCCCTTCTCAACTCAAGCCTTGCTGATTTCCCCATGAAGCCAGACCTGAGCAGGCCTCCTGGGAAATGATGCATAATGTTGAGGGAGCTGGATGTCTACGTTGGGCTCTCTTTTTCCCACTGGAGAACCATACACCAAGGGAGCCCGTCTCTGTGGTACTGTGTCAGCCTGCAAGAGGGCCAATATGATTAGAGTGTAGCCACTTATTTTAGTCCTCTAATCTTAGTCCTTCTTCGTCTGTGTACTCCAGAGAGGTGCTTCAGCTTCACTCCCATGTTCTAGAATCTTTATAGTGCTGCCTTGTCTATGGATTGTTGCTAGCTGGTTTTGTAAGGGGAGCTAAAGTCGGTAATTACCTATGTTGCCATCTTGATTATATGACTCCTATATATTTCCTAAATTGAAAGGCATTATTTCCACTTACTGGAAGAATAGGAGCTCAATTTAAGATACATAGATTTGAAAGTAGTTTCTTATTCTAAAAACTGTTTTTGGGGGTACCTGGGTGGCTCAATCAGTAAAGCAACTGCCTTCAGCTCAGGGCATGATCCCAGGGTCTTTGGATCAAGCCTCACATTGGGCTCCCTGCTCAGTGGAGAGCCTGCTTCTCTCTCTCTCTCTGGCTACTCCCCCTGCTTGTGTGGGCATGTGCTCTCTCTCTCTCTCTCTCTCTCTCCCCTCTGTCAAAAAAATGAAATCTTAAAAAAGAACCACTGTTTTTTTAATCCTTATGTTTGTGTAAGTATTGTAGATACACTTGAATCTAAGGGTAATAACTTTGTAAGCTAAAGGTGAGTATGACCAGCAGCAACTTACTTTTGGTTTCACTAGAGAAACTCAACTTACTAGAAATGTATTTTAAGTTCAAATGAGCTCAAACCTGTGGGATGTAAATTTATCTTCAACAACAATTTCTGGCTTATAGGTCATCTAGACATGAGAATAAAAATTTCCTGACTCAAAACTTTTGAGGGGTATATAAGAGTACTCATAAAGCTTGTGTGGATAAGCTAAACTTTGTTATATAATGTTTGATAGCTAAAGCATAGAAGCAGAAATACATAGATCAAATTTACTTTGAGACAAGGATAGATAGCAAAATTAAAGAAAAAATGACTCATTTTTTTTGAAAAGTTCTTTGATGTTTTATGAACTCCAAATGCCCTCATGTGTTCCCATGTCTTTCATATATATATTTCATCAGCAGCAAAGAAATCAAGGAACATAAGGAAGTGCTTGGAAAAGCCTGACATTAGAAACTAGAACACCTATTTAGAAAGAGAAAAAGTGGACTTGAAGGTTTTCTCTTGAATAGTAGTCATAGTAAGTCTCTATTTAAAACTTTTTTGTTGTAATTACCTCAGTGTCTAAGGAAATATAGTATTGTCCAAAACTTGTATCATTTTTTCTTATATAATTTAAAATGCTCTATTTTTACTTTCTTTAGCACATGATCAAAATGTAAATGTATCCTGCCTTAACCACATTGCTTTCTGATCTAATTAAATGAGTATGCATATATTCATTAGCCAGGATTGTAATTTAGTTTGATTTGCTTGTTTGTCTTTTTAGTGAGAAGAAATATGTATTAAAAGTTAAGATACAGTTTTTAAATATATATATATTTTTTAATTGGTCAAAGGTATATTCAAGGTTCGAGGAAAGGAATGAATAGGAGAATCTGATTATTCATTTCATATCCATATCATCCAGGGAATGCTGAAGTATACAGAAAGTAATGCATCAAAATTAAAATATCTGTAACTTGATATTTTGGATATTTGCATATTTGTGGACATCTTATGTGACGTAGAAAAATATATAGAGAGACTCCTGGGTGGCTCAGCAGTTGAGCATCTGCCTTTGGCTCAGGGCGTGATCCCAGGATCCAGGATCGCATCCCATATCTGGCTCCTTGCATAGAGCCTGCTTCTCCCTCAGCCTAGGTTTCTGCACCTCTTTCTCTGTCTCTCTCTCTCTCTCTCTCTCTGTCTCTCTCATGAATAAATAAATAAATAAAATCTTTTTTTAAAAAGAAAAATATATAAAGTATAGAAAATAATATGTTTTGCTTGCATATTCAGTATCCTTCTGAAACTAAAGCAACCTGCAAATGGCATTATAACCAGTGTCAAAACATGAAATTTAGTAGAAAATAAGTAGTAAGACTTATAAATCCAGAGACCTTACAGCATCTTTTATGAAATGAAACTGAAGAGGATAGTGTATATATTGTATACAGAACAACTGAGTACATAGTAATGATGCAATGAGATGATAGGAGATATGTTTCATTTCCACAGGTTCTTTAATGATCTGCATTTAAGAGAATACTGAGTTCTAGGGGCAGTGTAACCTTTTTACAAGGCACCAAGTATTTCTTTCTATGAGATTGAAAATTCTTGAGAGGATTATTTGCACAATTACTCATTATACAACTCAACCAATATGGTCAAAAAACAAATGTACAGCAAAGTCATTTAATTGCAAAATTGTAAATTTGATTCATTGAAAGTTCTATGGAAGTACTTTTCCTGTCAAGTAAAATGACTAAGTTCTGTCCAATAAAACAATCTCAAATAATTTGATATAGTAATTTAATAATAGGTTTCTTTAGTTATATTACTATTCACCCAAATTTGAGATAAAATATAGCTTGAAAAATTACTGAGGAAACCACTAACTAACAAGCTGAACACAATAGTCTATAGATAGTAATAAAAAATTCAATCTGTTTGAAAGCAAAGAGTGGCACCGAGACATCTGCTCTTACTTTTCCTGAAGGGCTTACCGTGTACACAATAAGAAAGTCATATGACATAAAAATTTTGATCATGTGTCTGAAGAATTAAATAAAAATAAATTTCCTCCAGAAAGAATTGTTCTTTTAGTATTTTGATGCTTTTCTTTCTTTCTTCCTTCCGTCCTGTCTTCCTTCCTTTCTTTACTTTTTTTTTTTTTTTTGGTCACTTGTTTTTCTAAAATAAAGGAAGAAATTTTTATCTGGAAGCTGTTATAGAAGAAAGTACAGGGCCAAAAGGTAGAGAATGGTAAAAGAAAAATAATCTTCCCAGTAATCCAGCAACTGAACGTTAATACAGTTTTTTCAGATCCTCCATTAATGTTTCACATTAATCAGAGCACAGTATAATCTAGCCTCTGAAAAAGTATTTTATGTTAGTAGGTTCAGAATAAAGGTTTTAGAGGTATTCAGTTTTTGATATACTTTCAGTTATGTGCAGAGCCTGAGACACAATTTCCCCTTCAAAATATATCTAGTATCTGTGCTCTACCACTGTCATATGGAGTCTAATACAAGAATACTTGTAAATTGTATCTAACTGCATAAAAATGCAAAGAATCACACAGCAAAGTACTGTTTCTTTCTATGTGTGTTTTTCCTTAAATCTTCCTTTAATTGACTGCCATAGGCAAAAAACATCCTAGTAAGAGAATAATAGCCTCTTTATGCTGAGAAGATAAATGGATGCAGGATGATATTAATTACACCAAGTGGTAATTATACAAGATAAATGTATGCAACAAAGAGTTTTCAAGAAATAAGGTTTCTTGTGTATTTCCCTCTTTCCCACGTTTATTAGTTTATTAAATAACTTTATGTCACAGTAAAATTCCTTTTATTGGCCTTAAGGAGAATTGAGAGTTTTAGCAATTAGTTATAAATTGATTCAGTTTCAAAACTGTAGCTGTTAATGCTATTATGCAAAATTAGCTATAAAATGAACTGACTACTCAAAAATAAATGAAAAAGAAAAGACTTATCAACAGATAGCAAGTTAGTGATCGCTATTAACCTCCACATAAGACAAAGTATAACACATAAGGGGATGTGATTACTGCTCTAGAATATCAATGTTCCTTTGCATTTTCTCATGAGGAATTTTCAAAAGTAACTAACTTATTAGATTGCATTCAACAAATATTTAATGTTTACTTTATAGATGAAATCATGATCAGATGTAGCTGTTTAGTTCTCATCAGTATGAATAATAAAAGTCCAACTCAATCCTTTAATGAATTTCAAAGCTTTTGTTAATGGCATTTATTTGCTAAACATTAGAGCAGCCCAGTGAAGACATTTCATTGACTTGGCCCTGTGTCTAAATTCCACTACGTTGGAAGGGTTATGATTTTGATAATGCCAATCACAGGGGATAGCCAGACTGCCACGATGACAACTCATTGTTCTTAACTGCTTATCCTGTTTACATGTTGATGCTGGGTAACGTTGTTTTTGGTTTTGTTTTTGTTTTTTTAAAGGACACTTAGACTTTGAGATCATTGCATTGGGTTTGTGTGTCTTCTTTTAAGATAAGATATTACAAAGTATACATTTTTGAAGGGTGAATACAAACGAAAAATGACTTAACTAGCCAAAAATAATAAAATAATACTGACAATTCTTCATATATTTATTGAAAGATAATATATGATGGCAAAATAGAAAAAAATTTGCCCAATAAAGAACTTGGGCCAATTTTATTCCCTGGAAGTTAAATTGAAGTAAGACTCATGAAGAATGAATAAAACATAAGAAAGATACTTGCTTCTTATAATATAAGGTAAATATCATTGTAAACTGGATGATTACCTCAGAGAAAGAAGATTTTAGAGGCAATACCTCTCAATATCATTGCTGCTGCTGGAAGTGCATGTTTGCTATCTGTTATTAAGAGTATTGCATGTATTTTAACTGATTCTCCCTAAATCAAAATTTAATCATAAATCATATATTTGTTCCTCATTACTTACAGGACTAAGCATCAATTCCTTAATCCAATATGTAAGTGATCAACTAGTATGTATACTTGTCCCTCTAAGTATGGGCTTTGGGATATATTGCTAACCCTTTCCATGCCCATGTCATGTATTCATAACTTCTGAATCATCCTGTTGTATAGCCTTGTGATTTTTTCACATTATTCTATTAGGTAAAACATCCCTGTTTTCATATAAAGCAACCTCTCAAATTTCAGTGTTTAGCTCCAACATGTCTTCTGTAATGCTTTTTGTAGCCATGTTGGTAAAATTTAGCACTCCCTCCTTAGACTTTCCAGTACACTTTGTCCAAATTTCTATCTTACCATTGTTTGCACTGTTAATTTAAAAATAGCATATTCTTCTACTAGTCTATAAGCTTCTGGAAGGTGAAATTACATTTTATTTGCATATATATTTGTGTATAAAATATAAAGAAGAAATAAAGAAGGGAAGTGTTCCGGATGTGAGGAAACAGGAAAAGGGCTGATTAGCACTTATATTTAGTCAGGTAAGAAAAGTGAAAATAATTTTTGGATCTCTTCTGTGGTTTAGGATGGTTCACCAGAATTGTTTCAGAAAGGTTGTTCACTCGTGGAATAAATTCTGTATATTTGGTTGTAACTTCCCTATCACTATCACCTTTGGGGATCAAAAACAAGTACGGTATATATGAGTGAAAACTCTAAAAATGTCTTTTACTTTATCATAGGCAAATTATTGTCAAGGCTCACATGACTTTATGTCTGATTTGTCTCTTCTCCACTTCAAGGCAATTGCCAGAGATTATCTTCTCTAAGCCCTTTACTCCTTTATCATGTCAATCTTTTGTCATACCATATTTTTAATGACTAGTAGTATAATTGTGCCTGTCCAGAAAATCACTACTTTGTTTTCTTCCCCCCATAATTTGTACACTAAGGCATCAGTTCGAGAGATTCTAATTTAGAATGTCTCAGCCAACATACATTGTTGTATATTTGAATTAAAATAAATGATTTATGACATATATAAAATAGGAAAAAAAAATTAAGATTTTATTTTTAAGTAATCTCTGTACCCATTGTGTAGCTCAAACTCAGAACCCCAAGATCAAGAGTTGCATGCTCTACCAACTGAGCCAGCCAAACACCCTGGGAAACAAAAATTTAAAAGCCAAATACACATCATTATTAAACTGGAGTAGAACTTTTAAAAAAAAAAAATAAAAAAAAAAAAAATAAAAGCCAAATACAGACGTATTGCCTGGACATGCAGTTGTTATCTGATTTCAAACTAGCTTTCCAACAATATCCCCCACTATTTTGCCCCTGAAATAATTTACTTGAATGAAGAAGGAAGAATCACACTACTGTGTCTTAAAATCTTTATGTTGTTTTAGTCACTTGGTTAACTTTTCATTTTATTAAAGTAGTGACTGAAGAATTTGTGAAAGAGAACAAGATATGGTACAAATATGATTGTGCAGTCAGTCAAACCCTACTTTGAATACATATCGATCCTTGGCTACCTGGGATTTTCAGTTTCCTTATCTTTAACTTGTGTGCATTGAATAAGATAGTACAAATGAAGCATTGGTTCCTTTTCCCATCATTTAGCTATATATATTTGCAAGCTGTTTGATAGCATTTACTTGTTTATACATTGATCACTTTCAGATTTAAAATGCCCTTTATTTATTTTTTTAAAAGATTTTATTTATTTATTCATGAGAGATGCATAGAGAGAGGCAGAGACAGGCAGAGGGAGAAGCAGGCCCTGGGCAAGGACCTCAGTGTGGGACTCAATCCTGGGACTGCGGGATCACGCCCTGAGCTGAAAGCAGATGCTCAACTGCTGAGCCACCCAGGCATCCCTCAAAATGCCCTTTAAATGGAATTATAAACTACAGGACCAATTCTTACGGCTCCCTAAGCTGTATGCTTCACAATTCTGGGTAGGATCTTTCATAGAGTTAGATAAAATTGTCCTTTCCATCTTTTGGAGGTTCAGCTATGCATAGCTATATTTAGAGCCCAGTAAACTGTGCATATGATAATTATTTAATGTGTATATGTTTTGGCTTTGAGACAAATAATTGGTTAAATTTAGACCCCCATTAATAAGTGATCAAAATTTCTGAGAGTAGGATAAAAGGAGGGAGTGCCTCTTTTTTTGTGTGTTTTTGTTTCAGTTAAAATTTTATATTTGGAAGATGACATCTTCCTTAATCTGTTTTTAGAGTTTATTGCTAATGTAGCCAGGAAAATTAATGATGCAGGACAATGGGCTTGCGATTATTTAGGAAATAAATGTCTCATAAGAGACTTGATAATATGACAAATGTCTTAAAATGGCAGGTACCACTCAGCATAGTTGTCAACATGTGCCTTAATGTCTTATGGGACACATGTGAAAAGATTACACACTTGCCTTTGACATGAGTGTGATAGTACTTGACATGGAGGTGTTACATTTTATTTTCTTTGATTATTACCTTTATGGTTGCTTACTATGGGTCAGTGTAGACCAATGTGTTGATTGTTAGGAGGTGGAAGTTAATAAAGAGGCAGTCAGCTAACTTTGCCACTCTTTGAGTTTCCACTTGGATAATCAGATGCTCAAATGTCATTTATATATCAGGGTATACACCAAAGAAGCATTAGTTTAATTTTTATTTCGACTCTGTCAAGATAAAAATTGTCTCTGACCATAATCTTAATTCTCAATGCTGAAAGTCAAACTTGAACTTACTTCTTTCTAAAAGAAACATTACCAGTGGTCTTTGTGTTAAATAATTGTTTTAGAAAAGGGCATTTTTGTTTTGTAAAGAGAATTTAGCTCCTGTAATCCACTATGTTTTCATGTACATATTTAATATACATATATACATATAGTAAGTATGTATATATATTTATAAATACTTGTTGAATGTATTTATATATTTATAAACACATACTGAAAGGAATAAAGAAATATCCTTTTCTTGATAAGAGTGTGGATTTCCTCTCCTGTCCCTAATTCTGACATTTATACTACAAGGAAAATTAACTTTAAGCAATTCCTTAAAAGTGAAAGAGCAAATACTTCTTTGTGGTTCATAGTGTTCTTCTGTTTTCTTGAATTTTTGTGAACCTTTAAAGACTTGTGTTATGATAATTTTATAATTCAATCTTGGTTAATTGGCTCACTTAAAAATGGAATCATGCATTTTAAATGTGTGACAAGGTTCTTATCAGTGAAGTTTGTATTTAATAATGATTTGTGTGGTGGCAAAAATGCTGAAAATAGTGCTCTTGGCCTTTGACTCTCTATTACAAGTGCAGTATATACACTAATGGTGCAGTAAGTGTTTGTCTCTTTCAGAGATGAATCTGAGCAGAAACTCCATTTAAAATGTGAACAAGGGCGTAGACAGCTATTTTGAAAGTGGAGATGTTGAGAAATAAGCTTGTCAGCTATTCTCCTGGCCACCCTCATGAATGAGATTCCCATTGTATCTATTATATAGGCTACCCATACACGGTTTTTATTTTTCAAGTACCAGTGAACCATCCCTTGAGAACCTGAAAGTTACTAACAAGGGATTTTATGAGTGACTGTAAACAGACTATTTTATTGTACATAAACATAAATCTGCCCTGGACTAGACATAAGCTTAAGGAAATAAAGGTTAACCATGTTGGTAATATTCAAAATGTATCCCATTTGGTGGAGCTTTATTCCAAACTTCTTACAATTGTGAGTTATGCCATTTAAGCTCTGCAGAAAAATGTTGAATTACCCAGAGAAGAAGAATGAAATTTGCCAATCAAATATGGCTAATTAATAGTTTTTGCCAAAGGTTTTCCTAGAAGAAAAAAATCCTCACACATTATATTTCTATATTAGTCACCCATGGCTAATCATAATATATTTATGTGGGAAAATACTGCATAGATTATATTTAACTTATTCTTTTAAGTTCATGACACCTTTTTCATATTAAAAGAGATCTGATATTTTTGTACTCCTATTCACATCAGCCAATTTTAAGAAGGAATAATTATTCACATGAGTGAATTTTCTAATAATATTTACAATGTGTATTAGGATTCTCCAGAGAATTCGTTCTCCAGAGAACCAATAGGAAATATATATTAGTATATATAGACTTGGATTAATATTTTTGTATTGATAAATTTGTTACATATAGTATATATTTAAAACGAGGTTTTTGTTGTTTTATTAGAGAAAGAGAGAGAGAGAGCATGAGTTGGAGGGAAGGGCAGATGGAGAGGGAAGAATCTCAGCAGGCTCCACACTCAGCACAGCGCCTGACATGGGGTTCGATCTCACAACTCTGAGATCATGACCTGAGCCAAAATCAAAAGTCAGATGCTAGACTCCTGAGCCACTCAGGAGCCCCTAACAAAAGGCTTCTAATGACGACTTGGCTCACACAATGATGGGGAGGCTCAGAAGTCACACAATCTGCTATCCGTAAACTGAGGACCTAGGAAAATCAGTTGTGTAGTTCTGCTCTCAATCTAAAGGCCTGAGCACCAGGAGAACTGATGGTGTAAATTCTAGTCGAGGTCCAAAGACTCGAAAATAGGGGAGACTACTTATTTAACTTCCAGTCTGAGCACAGAAGAAGTTGGATATCCCAGCTCACACTCAAGCAGAGAAAGTGAATTAGCCCTCTGCTTCTTTGTTCTGTTCAGGCCTTCAATGGGTTAGATGATGAACACACACACTGGGAATGACCATGTGTTTTATTATTCCATGAAAATCAAATGCTAGTTTTATCCAAAAGTAAGTATTTGTATATCCCATGACCAGTCAGTCAAGTTGATACATAAAATTAACCATCACACATGGTCATTTTTGCAGAGTTCTTGTGAAGATCAGATGGAATAATGAACATGCAATACTTTCTATACTCTAGTATTAAGAATATTCTAAATATTGTTACCATTTGTATAATCATCAGCCCTTATAGCCATGATAATGTCATTTTTCATTTCATAAAACCAAATGAACAAAAATCGTAGCAAAAAAATAAGAAAAATTATGTTAGGAGAAAAATAAAGAATAATTTTGTGTACCAGGAGATGCAAGTATCAAAATATTTACTTTCTTTTTAAGAACCCAGGGGTATATCAGATATTTTCCTTCTTCCTCTGTACACTGATAACATAGTTATGTGTTTGTATATATCAGCATTTAAATTAGATTATGAATTACTTGATGACATTCTCTGATACTGTGTCATTTATTTTAATACACTGTATGCTAGGCTAGTGATAAGGTATTGGAACCCAGTGAGTATTTGTTAAATAAATTGTATTGGTTATCACTGGGACACGAAAGCACAGACTGAACACATTTGTTTTGGTTAGAAAAAGGTGAGCTCTCCGGGAAGATAAAGTGCTACTTCTTTCAAGGGTAATACTGTACTGTCAGAATTCATTGTTTGGAGAGTAGGATGAAATCTGATTTCACACTTCTCAATAGGTCATCTCTTTGTGTAGGTTGGTGTAGGGCAGACACATGTGATGATATTGGTTATTACTTTACCATTTCCTCAAGGACCATCTAATTATGTATCAATGTAGGTGGCACCTACTAGGCCATGAAAAAGATGTCAACTTGTTTTTTGTGGCCTACTCATCAATGTGACTTAATCACATAATAAACTTAGTATAAATTGTAACCATCTATGGATTAAACCTGTTTTTTTTTCTAGTTGCATAGTTAATGTAAATGTATATATTCTTTATAAAAATTACCAAGGTAAGCCAATATAGGAGGAATCAAGAAAAATTCATTACTGCTATCAGAAATGGAACTCAAAACATTTCCGTATTCTTAAGCAGAGTTGCTTGTGCCTTAGAAAGTTACAAGTTTCTGAGTCAGGGGATAATCAAAACCACAAGATAAACGGACTATCTTATTGAGGAGCATCAATATTACTTAGTGTTTCAAGGGGGAAAGCTCAAATTCTATGCTGTCATAAGATTTCATAAAACACAAATCAAAATTATCATCAGTATGCATTGGGTTGCCAGAGAAAACAATATGATATGGGTTGTACTTATGAGGTATGGTGCTTAAAAAGTTAGTATTTTTCTGTATTTTGGGTCTCTAGTTGCATTATGTTGCAATTTAATCCTAGTGAGTAAGTCTGTTACCCCTGATGTAATGGTGCTAATGCCAGAGGCCACATAGAAAGTCCTAGTCCAACCAAAGCAACAAACTGGAATGCCTAGCTTCTCTGATGGTAGTCAGCACGCTCTAAATATCACAACTCACTCTTAGGAACAGATTTTTTATTTTTATTTTATTTATTTTTTAACTTTTTAATTTTTAAAAAAGTTTTTTTTTAATTTATCCATTTGAGAGAGAGAGAGAGAAACAGCACAAGCAGGAGGAGAGGCAGAAGAAGGAGGAGAAGTAGACTCCTCACTGAGCTGAGAGCTCCATGTGGGGCTGGATCCCAGGACCTGGAGATCATGACTTGAGCTGAAGGCAGATGCTTAACCATCTGAGCCACCCAGATGTCCCAGAAACAGACTTTTTAAGACTGATCAATAAATACCATATAAAGCTGTATGGGTTTTTTCCCTCTTCTATCTCTTTTCCCTTCCTCCTCTCTCTGTCCCCGTTCCCCCCTATACACTCTATTTTCATGAGTCTCCAATCTGTTTTATTTTTCCCCTGAAATTTGGTAACTAAAAATAGAAAATTTGAAATATTAGCATGAAGAAATAAAAATTATGAAATATACTGAGAGATTCAGAAAACCTGAAATCATTAGTTTAACTGAGCCTTCATATAGGAATCAATTTGCAAATTCTAAATATTATAAATGAATCTCTAGTAGACAAGATCAGTCAATATGAGAATCTTTTCATTAAGAGTTTTATTTTGAGGTAACATTCATATACAGTTGTAAAAGGAATAATAGAAATCCCATGTATCCTTTACCATATTTCCTCCAATGGTATCATCTTGCAAAACTATGATATGTCACAATCAGGATATTGACATTGATAGTTAAAGATATAGAACATTTTCATTGCTACAAGGATCCTTCCATTGCACTTTTATAGCCCCCCCCAAAAAAAACACACACCCCTTCCCTCTGGTCCCCAGCCCCTTCTTAATCCCTGGCAACCATTTCTGTAATTTTGTCATTTGGAGAGTGATACACAAACAGAATCAAACAGTAAGTAACTTTTTGGGACTGGATTTTTCACTCAACACAAATCTCTGGAGGACTATCAAGATTGTTTCATGTATTGATAATTTCTTCTTCTTTTTTTTTTTTTCAAAAACCCGTGAAATATCCTTTTATTTTTTTTGTTTTTATTTATTATTGAAGCATAGTTGACATACAATGTTATATTAGTTTTAGGTGTACAACATATCAATTGGACAATTCTAAACATTACTCAGTATTAACTATAATAAGTGTAGTACCACCTGTCAACATATAACATCATTACTATATAATTGACTACATTCCATATGCTGTACTTTAGCTCCTTCATTTTTACTGCTGAGTTGCAATCCATGGTATAGTTGTTCTTCAGTGTATTTAACCATTCACCCTTTAAAGTAGTCTGGGTTGTTTCTAGAGACAGGAAGCTCTTGTTGGAGTAATTTTATCAATACTGTTGGTATTTCTGTAGCTAGTTTCTTCTGCTCCATCTAAGAATAAATGAGGCAAAAAGAAAACTGAGAGAACTCACCACTGTGTCATTCCTTGACAGTCTGCCTTTTTCTCTTTACCTTTGGGAGTCTTATGTTTGTTTTATATATAATGTCTAAAGATTTTAGTTGTACTTAATGAGAGAAATAGGAAAAAGTATGTTTGTCTTCTGGAAGTGCACATTAAGGAAAGAAATTTTTATCAATCACAATTGAAAATCAATCCAATGCATCTTTGAAGCTTACTTCAAATGCAAGCAATGAGCCCAACAAAGCACTGTCAGCTCCTACATCATTCCAAAGGGTAGGCTTGTGTTGCTTTCTGTGTATTGATTATGAAGTAAATGCAGTAAACTAGAAAAAAAGTGGGTTTTGCCACTTAAATACTTGTTTTTATTTTTTTAACGATTTTATTTATTTATTCATGAGAGACACACACACACAGAGAAAGAGGCACAGAGACACAGGCAGAGGGAGAAGCAGGCTCGGTGCAGGGAGCCTGACGTGGGACTCGATCCCGGGTCTCCAGGATCAGGCCCTGGGCTGAAGTCAGTGCTAAACCACCGAGCCACCCGGGCTGCCCTAAATACTTGTTTTTAAAATAAAAATTTGGTTATCAACAGAATGTAACTTTAAAAGCTTCCATCCAAATTCAGTTGTAGATTCTTTTTGCTGGGCATGGGAATGGGATTTATGATTAAGAGTTTCAGGGGCTGTGTCAAGCCCCACATCTGAGCCTGGTTCTATCTCTGCTCCTAGCGAGGAGTCTGCTTCTCCCTCTCCCTCAGCCCCTCCCCCTGCTTGTGCTCTCTCTTTCTCAAATAAATAAAATATTAAAAAAAAAAAAAGAGTTTCAAGTTTCATTGATTTTTTTTAATGGAGAAATGAAAATATCTTACTAAAATTCCAAACATGGTAAAGGATGAATTCATGACTGTTTTTCTTCACAATATTTTTTAAAAGTTTATAATTAAGTTCATTTAGTAGGTATTTTTAATTACCTGTGTGTCACAACTTCAAGACAAAGTTATGATTGTTTTCAAGGCACTTGACAATATTAAGTGCAAAGAAAGTTTAAGAATTGGATGGAAAAAAAAAGAATTGGATGAAATTTTCTTTGTTAAAAACACTATTACAATTACTTTGGGTAAAATGTGCAGTAGTATAATTTAGTAATAATAAGAATCACACCTTAGTAATAACACCACGTCTTTAGTAAGAAAGTTAATAATCACATTATTAGTAATAATTATTAGTTATAGGAGATCACATCTCTTCATTAAAAAAAAAGACATTTGCTAACTGTTTTAGGATAGTAAAAGAGACTGACCAGTAATAACTGAGACCCTTAACATTTGCCATATCGTTCCAGCTATGAGTTGGATTTTGAGCAAGAAATTATGAGCAAGAAATTACATTTAGCAAAATTTTCTCCAGGAGCAACCAGAAAGATTTTCCCAGATGCTATTTCAAAATTAATATGGATATGTATAGTAAAAACAACAAGATTTATATAATTTTAGATCCTTTGATTATGTTTTGTGCATTTTGACAAATGTTTTATGCTCCATGTCTTCAGATATCCTACTTCCTACCATTATATGTTGTTCATGGAAAGTTAGAGAAATCAGTATCATTAACTTTATTTATGAAATTCAGCATTATTTTAAATGCAGTTCCATTTTAAGTTTTGTTGAGTGTTGTAGACCTAGTCCATATCAGTTTTCAATTTACACTGCTGTAGCACATTCTCAGCATACTTTATCACTGATTTGCCACACTTAAAATTCAAGTTCTCATATTACATTGTTGCTGGGAAAAATATGTGAGACCATATGGATATGCAAATTACTGATTTATTGGCACTGGGTGTGAATAAAACATTGGGAGAAACAATAGGGATGCATTGTCCCTCCAAAAACTCTTGAGTGTCTTGTCTTGTATTTTATCTTTTTTTGCACAAAGCTTTGCTAACTCCCATAAGGGTTGTTGACACTAGATAGACTAGAGAGGAAACACTGCTTCTAAACTCTGTTTTCTTCATTTGCATGTGCTTTCTATTGCTACAATAACGTTATAAGGTAAGGACTTTGGCACCTGAGCAACTGGTAATGGCTCATCTGTTACTTAGCCTTTACTGAAAAGTTAACCAACTATCTCCCAACTCTAGCTTCTTTCTAGGTACCCTATTCACATATCTGAAAAAAAACAACAACAAAATATTCTGTATATAAATTACATCTGCTCGCTTTCTCACTCTTCTTTCTCTTCTTTCTTTGTCTCTCTGTCTCTTCTTATAAATCTCTATGCTAGGTCCTAAATTTGTTAACTTAAGCCATTGTATTCTTACCAACTAACCTTATTGTCTTGTCACCTTCTAAATAAACAGCTTGTTTTTCTATATATTGCTGTTCACTCAGCAAAGAAGAGAGAAGTCAACAGATGAAAATTATTAGTTTCATTTCAAAGTAGTAGTGGTTTCTACATTTGCCTATTTCTTTTACTTGAACAAAGCGTTAAGGATGTTGATCATTTGAACTATTATAATTTCTAGTAACAAGGGAATTCATACAGCTCATATCTATCAGGTAAACTCAGAAGACCACATAAATAACAGTTCATTCTGAGGCTGTATCCTTACTCTGACATAATTTCTCCTGCTCTGTGCGGAACTATACTCCAGTGGAGTACCCTACACATCATTGAGACAGCTATTAGTAGTCCATGATCATAGCCATTAGGATGCATATGGAAGCTAGGAAATGATGCTTCTGAGATTATGACATCTCTCTAGAGAAAATCTATACTTTTTTATAGCTCCACACAATGGCATTATTACATGACTTAAAATAGTTACACTTTATTTGAATAGAACTTGAAATTACCATTGAATTGCTATAGGATTCTTATGAAAATATGTGTGACATCCACATTAATTCCAAATGAATTCGTTATGATTAGTGCTATTACAATGAATACAAATGAGTTAACAACGAAATGACACTAAAAAGAATGCTCACATTAAAAAGTAGTAAGGGACACAAATACTGTTATATATGTCCCAACTATTTTTGCAATTTTAAAATTTTATAACTCTTTGCTACATCCTAATAGCAAAGTTTTAATAATAACAATGTTTATTAGCATTAGCAAAAGATTAATAATGGATGAAACATTTTTAAGGTAATGATAGGAAGACTCCCTTCATTCTACATATCCCATATTTTTCTACGCCTTTTAATTAAACTAAAGTAAACTAAACCTACAAGTGTTTTGGAGCTTCAATATAGTTTAGACATATTCTAACAGCAGGTAACCATTCTGCAGCCACATGGTCTGGCAGCAGATATGGTTAGATTGATGGACACCGCTATATTTACTAATTTCTCACTCCTCAAAGTGCTGCTTTTTCTAAAGCTCCCCTGAAATGAAAATCAATTCAGGATCCAATCTGTGTTGCCTCATAAGTTGATTCCCAGAACTATATTCCATGTGTGTCCTTGTTCAAGAGTAGTATGCCCCAAAATGCCAGTTCCTGGATGGCTGTACCTACTAACAAAAAAAACAGAAATCAGTGAATCAAAATGTTCTTGATATTCTCCAGTGGTCCTTTTCCTGAAGACTTACAAAATCAATGAACAAGTTTATTTTCTCAGTAACAGAATGAAAATTAATGAATGAATATTATTAAACCTTGTAAAATAATAGCTATGAAAAATGCCTAGAGAAAAGTAACATTTCTTCATTCATTAGGTCAATATACATCGAAACCCAATGTGTGCCAGATCCTGTGAGTTAGGATATACTTGTTGACAAGTATACTTACTCATGGAGTTTATGGCATAACAAGGGTCCTATTGACCTCTCAATCATTGTTTATTCATCTCAAATAACACTTTTTATTATAAGTAAAGTAACTGCATGTCCTCTGTACTATCTTCAAGTCTTCCAACATGGCCTTATTGATTAGTGATTTACATAATGTCAGCAATTTCTTACTCATATGAGTTCATGTCCAAAGACATTTTTACTAGAGAGGAATTATATGTGACAAGTAGTCTAAGAGGATGTGTTATCCATATTGGCAATCTCAAAACTGTTAATTTTTATATTTACATCTTTTTATTCAAGATTATTTTCTGTTGTCCTTTGCCCTAAATGCTTCTAAGATATTCTTAGTACTTAAGCAACTTATGTTGAAATGAGGCCTTGTTCAGCTTAGTTTCATTGTTTTTCACTCAAGCTAAAAATTATGTTCAAAGAATTGGGGACATGAAATTTTAGGTCCCCAAAGACACAGTATGTCAAGTACTTTTACAAAGTGAAAAATGTTTTAGTGGTCTCACTAATATGAATAACTCACAGATAATACTGATGATATGTCAGCATCTCATGTTTTGTAGTTTCAAACTGTTGTCTCTCTACTCATTCCTCTAGCCCCAGTCTTAGCATGTTCGCTCCACAAACATAGTCAAGACTATTAGTTATCTTCCTCTGGGGGAAAAATATATAAATTTGTACATCTAGCCTCCCATTTGCCTTTAAGAAGTCACACATTCTTTCCAAAAAAACTTCAGTTCCTGTGATGTTATCTCTGCATTTTCTGGGACTTTGCTTGAGAAGTAACCTTTATCCTGTACCCAGTCTCTCTTAACTCTGACATTCTAGAATTAGGATTATCAATAAATGACAAATAGGCAGATAGAGAGACAGCAGATAAGGGTAACAGTGTAGCAAAGAGGATACATACATTTTAAGCTGGATTTTTTAAAATTTTATTTTAGTGTTATTACCAAGTTGAAAAAATGTAGAACTACATAGAAAGTAACAAATATAAAGATGTAGAGCTTACCAAGTTTTCAGATCTTACAAAGTTTGAATTAAGTATATCTGTTCAATTTATATTGGCCCCCTACAAACAGACCATGTTGAAGATTAATAAACCAATCCAGTATAGTATTATTTATGAAATATGATGTCAATTATGTGATAATGTTTATAGCAATTATTTTTATGTTTTATATGAGGGAAGTTGCATTTAAGTGTTTTTCTAACTACTGAGGCAAGAAAAATCACTGCATTGTGAAAAAGTACCCAAGAGAATCAACTGTAGGACTTTTTGAACATCTTGTTTAATGCATTCCCTCCAAAAAAATTGCAAATACTGTGTGATATCTTAGTCACATCACCGCTGAGAAATTTAAGATAAAATTTAAAAGCATTTTGATGAATTAGAAATGCCAATAAACTGGTTGTTTAAAGTTTAGTCCAAACTACTTCCCGCTGTGTCCTTGAAAATACATTTATCCGGGATCCCTGGGTGGCACAGCGGTTTGGCGCCTGCCTTTGGCCCAGGGCGCGATCCTGGAGACCCGGGATCGAATCCCACGTCGGGCTCCCAGAGCATGGAGCCTGCTTCTCCCTCTGCCTGTGTCTCTGCCTCTCTCTCTCTCAATCTGTGTGACTATCATAAATAAAAATTAAAAAAAAAAAAAAAGAAAATACATTTATGCTTAACAATTCTAAAATTTACTAGATAATCTCTAAAATATATATTCTCTATATATTAACTCATTATAAATATATTAAAATACATATTACACATATATAGATCTATTTGTAGCTTATATGATATGGCTCTCAACCTTTTGTCTTTCTGCACTCGTGGTTTTAATGTGCCTATCACAGATAACTAGTTGCCTCTTGGTGTCATGATAAAATAATATTCTGTTCAAAGCAGAATAGCCAAGTGTGAAACTACTTACATAGCAGGGATTCCAAATTTGATACTAGTTGATAAGATACCTTAGTTTCATAATGATCAGCAAAGTTGACCAGTTTAGAAGATAGGTCATGTTCACAAGGAAAGATATTTAATACCCCAAATTGTCTTCACACATCAAGATCTGTGATATGAAAGTTACTTCTTAGTGATTTTATAAAAATGATGACTGCTTATCACTCTAGAGGATGATGTACTCGTCGTTTGAAAAAGAAAGGGTGATGAATCAAAATTACAAGGGAAAAAGAGAAAAGAGAATTCAGAATGCTTCTCTTCTCTAGCTAGACAGAGGAATAGATTTTAGCTTTAATCAAGAGAAAGGCTGAAGACATAGTGGCTGTTATAGGCCATTTTTCATGAGGAATCTTATGAGACATGAAGAATAAATGGAGTTCTTGGCAGATTTTTGTGGAAAGTATTGGTAGCAATGACAGATCAAGGTGCCTCTTCAGATAGCTTGTAATGAAGAGGTCTATGAAGGAAGCATAGTAAAATATGAAGAGTTTTTGAAATGGTTGTAAAGGAATCATATAGTTGAAGGGGATTGGATAAATGAGTAGAAGTTAAAGTTTTGCAGCTATGAATCAGT
This sequence comes from Canis lupus dingo, assembly GCF_003254725.2. Taxonomy (NCBI): domain Eukaryota; kingdom Metazoa; phylum Chordata; class Mammalia; order Carnivora; family Canidae; genus Canis; species Canis lupus. The sequence goes on along the minus strand of NC_064245.1, from coordinate 22,014,160 downwards.
GTTTACCAACAATTTTATCCATTTTCTTTTGACACCTGTTGGCATATATATACTTATTAAGTTTTATTTGTAAGTTTCTGAATATCAAATGGTGGCTAAAACATTGCAGTAGAGTATTGTAGTAAAAATAATAATATGGCATTTGATTGTATTTTGGAAGCCCACTTAGAATTTTAGCATATATAATTATAAATAAATACAGTTAATATTTAATTTTATTTATGCTCTGTTTTTATTTTTATTATTTTTAAAAGGACTTTATGTATCTTCTTTTTTTTATTTTATTTATGATAGTCATACAGAGAGAGGGAGAGAGAGGGGCAGAGACATAGGCAGAGGGAGAAGCAGGCTCCATGCACCGGGAGCCTGACGTGGGATTCGATCCCGGGTCTCCAGGATCGCACCCTGGGCCAAAGGCAGGCGCCAAACCGCTGCGCCACCCAGGGATCCCTATGCTCTGTTTTTAGTATCAAATCTAAGTTTCAGTTTTATACCTAGAGTTATATTATAATTGTTAAATGAATGGGCTCCAGAGTCAGACTGGCTATGTTAAAATCCCAACTTCGATTCCAAATGTACAACAACCATTATTCATAATTTTTCTGTGCCTAGAATTCCTTATTTTTAAAATATTGATTATATTAGTATTTTAGTATAAATATTTTAATACTTCAGTAATTTAGTTCTATTATTTAGTACAGAGTTGTGGGAATAAATGAGATATGTGAGAGGTTAGTAAAATACCTTAAAATATTAATTGCTCAGAAAAATATAAGTGACCATATAGATTGTGCTTTGAGTTAAATAATAAAAAATTCACTTATTATGCTAGAGCAACAAAATTTTATATAGCACTTAATTTGTTAACATATTACATAAGATAGTAGCAAGAATTTATGATGTTAATACGGGAAGATTCCTACCTTTAGGATAATCTAAAAATAGTTGTTTCTGTTCATTGAAGAGATTGGCAAATTGATATGTAAATAGCAGATTATAAATATAGGTCAGAAAGTTGTAAAAATGTCATGATATAGAGAAACATCGTGAATTCAAAGAATAAAACCCTAAAGCTGCAATTATAATAGAAAAACTGGATAGGTAATTCCATCAGCCTCCCTCTCTACCATCATTCTAATGTTCTGATTAGCATAACTGACCAATTCAAACAAAACACTTGAAATTATAGTGTTTAAGTATAAGAACAGATACAAACCTGTATTGGTTTACCCGGGTATCAAAATTTAAGGTTACACCATATCACTGAAGGATCCTGGGCATCACAGAATAGCATAACTTAACTAGAACTTTGACCCAGAATCATCGATGAACATGCACAATAGATATGGCTCCTTGTTCCTGAGTGTATAGTTAGCATAATGTCCCAGAATATCTGATAAAATTTTGTGGATTGAAAGCTGTAATCATAGAAATGACCAATGAGGAAGTGCCTCGAACATTTTCTTCCTCAAGTGTAAAATTGTAGATTGTATTAGAACAAACACTAGAAAGCACAGGAATCTTTATTCCTCTCACAGATCCATTGAATTATGCATTTTTGTCAGAAACAAAAATTACAGATGGATGATAGTCCATTTGCAGAGACTCTTCTAAATGTGATCTTTTTACTGATGTAAATGGATATTCTGATATCTGCCATACAGATAGTTATCTGGTAAATATTTTTTATTCTTTATCACAATAAACAAAAAATATCATGGCTTTTATCTGACAAGAACTTTAGTTTATATTGACTATCTTTCCTTCTGGGATATATAATTATCTGGCTCTGTACCACAATTAAATCCACCAAAAAAATGGACTCTCTCACCATCCTGACTGACTGCTAATTTTCTACATTAATGGTATCACTTATATTGGTATGAGGAGCAAGAAATATCTATACACCTTGGTGAGATCCATGTATTTCAGAATATGTGAAATAAATCCAAGAGATAGGGTCCTGTCATCTCAATAATAATTATACGTTCCAATAATTTGGGCTATGTCAAGATACCATTTCAAAGTGATTGTTATTAGAAACTGTACCCTCTACTATTAGAATGTAATGCAATTCTTGATGAATTTCTTATAGTTGATTGTACTCTGATTTTTCTACTGAGAGATACAGAGTCTCCTGAATTTGAACAGATCCAGGGCAAGGGAAAAAAAAAAAAACTATTTCTAACTTTTTAGGATACATGTAAAACTTTTCTGTCACTTGGACATTTTGATAATTGAAATTATAATACACTCTAATGGGAAGTTACTGTTGAGGCCTTACAGTTTTAGAACAAAGACATTTATTTCCTCTTTGCAAAGTATCAATTCTTCTTTTGACAAACATACTTTGGGTTTTTACTGCATGTTGGTCAAGACTAAAGCTATAGAATATCGGGTGAAAATGAAAATAAAGATAGTCTCAAAAAATAAAATAAAGATGATCTCAGAGTTATTTTATCACCCAGCCATAAAATCTTTGACTCCTTCATTAACTGGACTTGGTATCTAGCAAATCACACCAAGTAAATATTAAAAAACATGTAAGTTAAATGATTAGAGTATTCATATTTTCAGAATGCCAAATTTAGCTAATTCTCTAATCGCTCAATAATCTTATACTAGGTTAAAAATCAGATATAGAATTTATGTGTCTTTTTTAAAATATAAAAGTGAACAAAGGATTTCACATAGGTGTCTTCAAGCAGTACATCTCATTTTTCAAAATTCTTTTAAAAAGAGATAAGCTTGAAGTGAGGATCTATACTAATTATGTTCAGCAAGATATCAGACTTTGGGTATTATTGTAAGTGACTTGGAGATTTTGGGGGAACAAAGTATGTGAGTGAATAGATGTTTTAATTTTCTCAGAATCTGAAAATATTGGATTTTCATAAAAACGCTCATCAAAAGCCCTCTACTATGGAAGATTTAATAATGAGATGGACAAGATGACCTACTTCATGTATAACAGATTATACCAGTCTCTAAAGGAATAGATCAATGGGATCATGAAAATTATGACTATAATGGTACTATGGAGGCAACTAATGGGTTCAACAAGATGAATTTTACCTCACAAAGGTTATTGTACTTGCCATTACTGCAAATTGTCTAATTTCAACAGCAATAATTAGTCCTGAGTACCTCATCTAGTATTATGTATCTAGGTGAGTAGAGAAAGAGCAGCTTTAATTGGTAATCATTTTCCTCAAAGAAAGGGGGATATTTTATTTTTACTCAAAGTCTAGATTTCATCTGGCTTTGCTTGTCTCTAAAACTTACCCAAACCATCAAATGCTATTAAAAGTATATCTTATTTCCACATGGCATACAAAATAAACTTTTTTTTTCCTGTGGAAAATAAACTAGTTTGAAGCAAAAGAAAAGACACATTAATACGGAATTCACTGTGAATTATTACACATGGCATCAACCCAGATCACCAATCTGGTCTTACAGAACAGAATAATAGCTTATTATAAATAAATATTTTAGACAGTGTGGTCAATTAGAGCATTATATTCTGATATAAACTCTAGTACAAAATACCAGGATTAATGGATAAAATAAAATCCTTCTGCACACATAGTTGGGCTCACAAATAATAGAGGCATATTTTAGTAGCCACCAAAAAATAAATAAAGAAATAAAAGAAAGGAGGAGAATGGAGTGTGTAAAGCCAAAATGATAAACTGAGATAACTATTACAACTGCCTTGATCATAGTTGACAATTTTGGTAACTAGGATGCTAGCGTTTTAATGGTAAACGTAGCAACAATAGACAAGACCTTGGAAACATACACGGTGGAAAGCTAAAATTGAGTAACCTAATATAACCCAATCCTTGAAAGACTACCCATCTCAATGAAACAGGAACAACAACAAAAATCCCCCATCCTCTAGCTACTGATTCATGAAAGACTCCACCATATTTATAAAAGTTTGAGTTCCTACAGTCCTCAAAATAGATTACAGAAGGAGTTGAGTTTGTAAGATAGCCCAGATTTTGCTATTCTTTACAAAATAATATGTACTCCACCTTCATACCTCCCAAGAAAACCTGCCAAAGTTCTAATGATTTATCTTATTACAAGCTATAGCAGTAATGAGTTTCCTTCGTTTCATGCTCTGTGTGGATTCACATCTATATAACTGTTATCTAAATGATGGCAGAAATTTCTGCAGCCCACATTGGCAAGGAAGTTTTCCCATCCAGAAGAGAGATAGCAACTATCAGAACACCATTTGGATGGCTGTCTTCAACCTGCTTCAGGGTACTTGGCCTGCAACTCTCTCCCCAATTCTTTCCTATTATCATGTAATAAAGTGGAGGACTTTTAATTTTCCAGCTGACCATAATATTTGGTGAAAACATTCTCTACTAATGCCATGGACTTACCTCAGATCATTCCATGGGTACTTCTTCAAAGCCATGTCTCTGTTTCCTTTCTATTTTTTCCTCAATTTTTATTTAAATTTTAGTTAAAGTACAATACTAGTTTCAGGAATAGAATTTAGTGATTCGTCACTTACATATAACACTCAGTGCTAAACACAGCTAGTGCCTTTCTTAATGCCCATCACCCATCTAACCTACCCCCCCACCTACCTACCTCCATTAACCCTGTTTGTCCTTTGTTATTAAGAGTCTCTTATGGTTTGTCTCCCTCTCACTCTTTTTTCCCCTCCCATATGTTCATCTGCTTTGTTTCCTAAATTCCTCATATAAGTAAAATCATCTGGTATTGATCTTTCTCTGACTTATTTCGCTTAGCATAATACACTGTAACTCTATCCACATAGTTGCATGTGGCAAGATTTTATTCTTTTTGATGGCTGAGTAATATTCCTTTGCATATATATACCACCTCTTTATCCATTCATCAGTTGATGGGCATAATATTCCTTTGCATATATATACCACCTCTTTATCCATTCATCAGTTGATGGGCATTTGGACTCTTTCCATAATTTGGTTATTGTTGATAATCCTGTTACAAATATTGGGGTGCATGTACCCCTTTGGATCTGTATTTTTGTATCCTTTGAGTAAATATCTAGTAGTATAATTGCTGTATCACAGGGTAAGTTATACTTTTAACTTTTTAAGGAGCCTCCATACTGTTTTTCAGAGTCGCTGCACCACTTTGCATTCCCACCAACAGTGCAAGAGGGTTCTCCTTTCTGTGCATCCTTGCTAACATTTGCTGTTTCTTGTGTTATTAATTTTAGCCATTCCGACAGATCTTTCCCCTTCTTGTTACCAAAACCATCAGGATCCAAGAATTTTCTGAGATTTGATCCTACTTTCAAGCTAACAAATTAATCTGCTAGTTTCATAGAAGCTGCCAGAAGACAGAAAATTCTAAAGTCAGGGACAAAGGATTGTATTATTCACAGCACATTAGCAGCATGAGCTTTAGCCTATTTGATTCAGTTTTCCTCATGTCCCACTAAGGTGATGTATATGGACCCAGAAGCATGCCAGCATATTCAGTGGGTAGTATCACAGGAAAGGAACCCTATGTTTAGGGACCCTCATCTTTTTATAATGGCAATAAGTGTTCCTATCCTGTGCTCTAGAAGGGATACTGTTTCTGTCTTCTAAAGATATTCACTATATATTGCTGAAGAGATATTCTGAGACAAAGATATTCAGTGCCTCTGGTCCAAAGCACATAGAAACATAAGAAACTCATAGATCATCATCTCCTAAAACATGTAGGAAATGAAAACATGCACATATAAAACAAAACAAAAATGTATAAGGTATGATCATAGACTTAGAAGAGTAACATTTTTATATCTGGTCCCTGCTTGATACTATATACCCCCCCATAAAGACATGTTTATCTGGGCACACAATGTATATAGTTCATATGTGCTGCTTCTAAGTTAATCATCAAAATGAATTTTTCCTTTTATTTTTTTTCTCTGCATTTACTCATTGAGTGAAATTATGTTCTAAAGAATTTAAACTGGGGCACCTGGGTGGCTCAGTTGGTTAAGTGTCTGACTTCTACTCAGGTCATGATCTCAGGGTCCTAGAATTGAGCCCCACATGGGGCTCCCTGCTCAGCATGGAGTCATCTTCTCCCTCTCCCTTCACCCCTCCCCCTACTCCCATGTTCTCTCTCTCAAATAAAAAATGTCATCTTTTAAAAAAATAATTTAAACTATTTGCCAAGTTATCTGACCAGTGCAATGAAATGATACATTTTCAGTAATCTAGCTTTAGTCTGTATCTTTCAAAGTGAAAGTAGATAAATTAAATAGAGATTTAGAGATTCTCATCCCTCTCTTTCTTCTGCAGATGTGATTAAGAGAGGTGAAGAGTAATGGCTGTATTCTTATTCAGAGTCAAATGTTTCATAAGCCCCAGGATTCCCTATATAACTTAAAGAATAGTGTCTTTCTAAAATAAGTTGTGCTACAGTGTATTTCTATTTTCTGTTCTGAAAAGGATATGCCTCATATTGTGAATTCAGCTCAAACACAAGTGGTATGTGGGACACTTTAGCCCAGTCACATTGATAAGGACCAGTTTCACAGTTGGAATTAAATGTTTTTTTTAAATAATAATGAAATATATACACAATGAATGTCATTTTTTGGAAGTAAAATGTAGATTTTCAACAGGAGAACAAAAGGATACTGCTTTTAAAACATTTTTAAAAATTTAGTGGCTTTTTTGCACAAAATGAACTAATAATTTTACATTAGATTCAGATAAAGTCTACTACCTTTTATGACTAATAAACATTCTTATTATTTACATGTTATATTTACATATTTACACTGTATCCCCAAATATAGTTGGCCTTTCATTCGATTATTCATTTGACTTGATTTACTCTTTTCCAAATTATTTTTTCTGGAATAGTTAAAATATTTTCACTATTTAACAATAGCACCTTTTAATGAATTCATTTCTAACTACTACACACATTAAAAATGAAACTTTTGATATGCCTTTAAGTTTTAAGTAATTATTGTATTTTCAACATCAGGCAGGCAATAAACCTCATCTGTCTCTCAAGATCACAAATAAGTAAGAATCAAGGTAGCAGGTAGATGGAGGCTGAAATGTTAGATTTAAGGATAAAATTTATTAGAAAATATGGTTTTTAATGCATGGTCAGTGAGGCTTTTAATTATACAGAGGTGCTTTCTGGTCACCAGAACAGCTGAAAAACTGCAGGATTTTTCCACAGGATGAGAATTGGCCCTGTTCTTTTTACCACATAGTGGAGGGTTAATCAGGCTTTGCTCTTTTTGTGGGCTGACAGACTTGAAAATAAGAAGTTCAGAAAGACTTGAGAAGTTCTTAGCAATTCCATCTAAATGAAAGAAAACTAGATATCAAAAGATATATATTTACACATGAGTTTTGCAACTAACTATCTTTGTGGCTTTGCCAAATTATAATTCATTATGTTAGCTATTTATCTTATAAAACACATCTTACAAGACATGTTCTACCAAATTACAGCACATGTCCTACTGGTTTATTAGTAAAATGAAGTTATGTATGTTCACACAGTAGAGTGCATTGGTTTCATGCATATAGATCTTTTGTCCAGGATTCAAGCCGCCAATATTGCATAGAAATAATCTTGTTAAAATTGAAAATAAAATGGGTAGGGAGAATAGCTGAGTGGAATATTTGTAATTCAAAGCAATTATAGATGTGGGTACACTTGACAGAAGAGTTGAGATCTTAGTATTGTTTTCCATTGATTTCTTGATATTATGAGTAATGATTCTCATTACATTGCCTTATGGGGAATGTATACTATATGTGTTTACTGTATTATAATCATTGAAATCTGAGATTCTGTTTCTCCATTAAAAAAAAGAAAGAGAGGCACCTGGGTGGCTCAGTGGTTGAGCATTGCCTTTGGCTCAGGTCATGATCCCAGGATCCTGGGACCGAGTCCTGCATCAGGCACCCTACATGGAGCCTGTTTCTCCCTCTGCCTATGTCTCTGCCTCTTTCTCTGTGTCTCTCATGAATAATTAAATAAAATCTAGGAAGAAAGAAAGAAAGAAAAAAAGAAAGAAAGAAAGAAAGAAAGAAAGAAAGAAAGAAAGAAAGAAAAGGAAAGAAAGGAAGGAAGGAAGGAAGAAAGAAGAAAGAAAGAAAGAAAGAAAGAAAGAAAGAAAGAAAGAAAGAAAGGGAAAGAAAGAAAAGAGAGAAAGAAAGAAGCCATGCCATTCGTGGTAACATAGATGGACCTTGAGGGCATTATACTAACTGAAATCAGTTAGAGAAAGACAAATGCTGTATGATCTCATTTGCATTTGGAATCTAAAAGAAAAAGGCAATAAGAAAAGGCATAGAAAATGAGAGCAGATTGGTGGTTTCCATAGGCAGGTTTTCAATGAGAGAAGTGGGTAAAGGTGGTCAAAAGGTATAAACTCCCAGTTATATATGAATAAGTTATAGGATGTAATTAATGTACCGGATGATGACTATAGTTAACAATATTGCATTGTGTATGTGAAAATTGCTATGAGAGTAGATTTTAAAGTTCTCATTACAATTGTTAGATGTAATGGCTGACCTTATGAAGCTAGGGGAAATCTCTTACCTGCTTCAGTTTACAATACTGAAAGTAAGGAGACTTCTGTTTCCAAGTTACTCAAGATATATATAAGAAGGATCACTTAGGAAGACTAGAAGGAAAAGAAACTTGCTTCTTTCTCCTTGTCTTATTTATTCTCTTCTAGGAGAAGGGGGAAAAATGTTGCTAATCAAAAAGGTAAGAGCTATTGACCTGTTTCAGTTTAAATCTTTCCTCAAACAAAGGATTTGAGTGCACAAAGTTTACTTGAGAGGTGTTCTCAGAACACAGAACTTAGATAGTAAAGAAAGTAACACTGGGAGGAAATAAAAGCTAGTAAGGTTTATGTTAATAAACTGGTAGCTGCTGTGGGGAACCAAGCCTTGAGCCTGCAGAGGAATCTCTGAAGAATCGTGTAGAATGCACTTTGTAATTGTTCTAGTAGAGGACAGAAAGGGTGGCATTCAACCTTTAGGGCTTGCTCCCAGAGGGTTTCTCCCCCACAGTTCTACAGTGGGCCTTACATGTAGCTCAGAGGAGCAAGGCAGAGAGTCTTTAGTGTTGGATGCTGGAAGTAAGTACAGAACTGTCAACCACATCTGTACTGAAATTAAGCCAAGGAAATATGTTCAGTACACTTAAGTGTTTACTACAGGGCACCATTTTTACAAGGCATCTAAGTAATGACTGTACTGAAAGGACCAATTTTCCTTGCTTTTCTGCTATTCCATATTTTCTTCCTGCATTCCAGTTGAACTTTAAATCAGGGGGGGTGTTAGAGAGTGAATGGGTGGCCTATGTCTAAGCCATGCTCTCCAATATGGTTTTCCTAATTGAGTTTGGGAAGTTATCAAGGAATTAGCTAGTCATTAATATAGATGGTACTTTGGATCTCATTTTCACACTAATCCTTGTGACCTTGAAGAGTCATTGAATTTAAACTTTAATTTCCTAGTTAATAAAATTGGAATAATATATATGTGTATATATGCATTACATTGTATATATTCTAAATTATAATGCTAATATAAGATATTCATATTTACATATATATGAATCAGGTTTATGATAAAGATTCTAAAAGCAATGCTTTAAAAAGGTAGAATGTTCTAATATAAATGTCAGCAAATCAGTATTTCAGGGCATCTATGGCAAATTTGATCTAAAAGTGCTTTCATATTTCTTCCTCTTGTTCTTACATTACACTAGCTTCCATTCACAAGAACATTTTCTGGGCTAAGAGAAATTCTCCAAATTAAACCGTCATAAACATACTCTGTGCAGAGAGAGGGGAAAAAACAAAGAAGTAGGGGCAAAAGCTTATATTGGCTGTTGTATGAGAAAGATTCACATTATACTACTTTTTTTTTAAGATTTTATTTGTTTGACAGAGAGAGAGAGAGCACATGCTCATAAGCAGGGGATAGGGGCAGAGGGAGAGGGAGAAGCAGACTCCCCCGGAGCAGGTAGTCAAATGTGGGACTTGATGTCAGGACCTTCCGATCATGACCTGAGCTGAAGGAAGCCACTTAACCAACTGAGCCACCCAGGTGCCCCACATTTTACTATTTTCATCACGTTGTTCAAAATTTTATCACTTGGTCACTAGCATCATAGTTCTTTATTTAAACCTTTAAAATATTTTCTGAAACTTTTGGTCTAGTTTCAGAAATAAGTGCCCTATTTTTTAAATTCAAAGAGTAATTTAATTGGTAATGATAGTAATTACACACATACCTAAAGCTTCAAGTCTGGATAACCAGCAGTAGGAAATTGGGCCTTAGTATGCTCTAAAATCTAAAAAAGAAATATAGATAGATTTTAAATATCTAGGATTAACATTTAAGTAACATGATGTTAGAAAAACAGTTTTGAAAAGGTCTTTGAGTTCTATTCTTTTGAGGTCTTTAAGCTTCATGTTTTTTATTCTCTGATTTTCTACCCATATTAACAAAAACAGTAATGTTTGTAAAATAACCAAATGGGTTAGCAAAAGCTTTGAATTAATTTTTTCATTCAACATAAGGCACTCTTTTTAGCGGGCTAACATTTGTGTGCATAATCATATGTAAGCCGTGATGAATAGTTTAAACTAGAAATTGGTCCTTTGAGTCTGAACTGGAAAAAACATATACAAGGAGTTTTTGTGGAGAAAGAGGGGTTCTGCTAGCAGTTTCTAAAAGCAAAATTTTATAAACCAAAAGAAAAAAGAAAGAAAAAACATTCTTGAGACGTATGTACTATTAATTCATGAGCCTCCCATATAGTCACCAAAGAGATGTTTCCAGATGATTAGATGCATATATAAAAATTTATGTTCTCCTACCCTCATTTTATCTTTTATGTATGTTCTTAATATTAGCCTTTAAAAAAAAAGATTTTATTTATTTGTTCATGAGAGAGACAGAGAGGCAGAGACAGACGTAGGGTGAAGCGGTCTTCTTGAAGGGATCCCGATGCAGGACTCAATATCCAGACCCTGGATCATTCCCTGAGCCAAAGGCAGATGCTCAATCTCTGAGCCACCCAGGTGTCCCTTGATACTAATATTAAGCTAAATTTACCTTCATAAAATTTGGGATTGCAGAACGTGTTAAGAGGAATTACTTTCAGTGTCACAGCCTGCAATACCTACAGGCAGCTTGGTTTTCAAAATGTGGAGAAATCTTGAAAGAAAAATATCAAACTCTTCTCCTACTCCTTCAGTTAAAATAATGGTATGATTACTGGTTTCTTTCTATATACCAGACATTGTACCAAGGGTTATACAGACTGGACCTCAAATCAATGTCTATGACTCATTCAGTCTGTTTTCCCTCTTCTCAGCCAAATTCTGAAGTCAGTCACCTTAGCTTTGCAACCTCTTCATCTCTGCCCAATCTCAGCTAACTCACTGTGATCTGATTGCCAACTTCAGGACAGTACAGGAACAGCTTTTGTTACAGTTGTAATAACGTCCTAGATGCGAAAGTAAATGAGGGAAATTCTGGTCCTTTGCTGGCTTTCTCTGATGCATGACACTGTTGATCCCTTATACTTACATTCTCTGTGCACTTGATTTCTCTATAGACTTGTGGATCTCCTTGCCATCTTTATGCTTTCTTGGCCTGCCTGTTAGATTCCTAATTTTCTGTTAAATGAAGTATCTGTGTTTTCCAGGAGACTCTATTCTACAAGCATGGTATGAATCATTTTCATCTACTATCATTATTTTAATTATTTTTCATATCCTTGCCATTTCTAAATTTATGATCTCAGATCACACCTCTCCCTTAAGTTTCAGAATTGAATTGAATTCTCTCCCCATGTTATTTTTCAAAAGCTTCTACTTTAAAACTTAATGTGTTGGCAAAAAATAAAAATACTTATAGAATCAAGCATTGGTAGATAAGGAACACTGCAACTCCAATATGCTGTTGGAAATTAATATGCTACAACCACTTTGGAAAATTTCTACCATATTGTTATAAATTTAAACATATACTAGTTAAATGACCTTGATATTACTATTCTAAATATTTGCCCAGGAGCACAAAGATGTCCACACAAGGATTTATACATGGATATACAAAACAACTTTATTTATAATCCAAAAACTGGAAACAACTCAAGTATATAGCAGTAGATAAATGGATAAACAAATTGTAGTATATCTATACAATGGATTACTGCTAAGTCATGAAGAAGGAACACACAATTGATACTCAAATATATGACTGAATATTGAATATATATGTTAAGAGAAAAAACAGACACAAATAGTGCAGACTGAATGATTCCCTTTATAAGAAATTCTAGAAATTATAAGTCTACTTTTTAGGGACAGAATATAGATGAGTACTCACCTGCTGCTAGAAGTTGATGTAAATTGACTTGAAACTTCATGAGGAAACTTTTAAAATAGTAAATTTTATTGTGTGTTATGTCTCAATAAAAATTACTTAAAAATTGAATTCATCCCATCCCATAGCAATTTTTTTTCATTTTCCACATAAACCTCATTATGACTCCACAATTTACATAGTCATCCAAGATAAAAGCTCCTTAAATCCATTCTTTCATTATATGTGCAATTGCCAACCTCTTCCATCTCTGCCATATGAGTATTTCCCAGATGGGTCAATCCTATGTCTTTACTCCCTCTCGTCTAAAAACACTTCTCTCTCAAAGTACACACTCATTTGGTTCATATGGAACTAATTGCTTCTCACGTTTTAGACAGAGGCCTATTAAAATGTTTTATCTCTTTCTATCTTTCCAAACAGCTTTAGGAGAATAGGTATGGTTTCTTCTTTAAACGTTTGATAGAATTCCCCTGGGAAGCCATCTGGCCCTGGACTCTTGTGTCTTGGGAGGTTTTTGATGACTGCTTCAATTTCCTCTCTGGTTATTGGCCTGTTCAGGTTTTCTATTTCTTCCTGTTCCAGTTTTGGTAGTTTGTGGCTTTCCAGGAATGCGTCCATTTCTTCTAGATTGCCTAATTTATTGGCGTATAGCTGTTCATAATATGTTTTTAAAATCGTTTGTATTTCCTTGGTGTTGGTAGTGATCTCTCCTTTCTCATTCATGATTTTATTAATTTGAGTCTTCTCTCTCTTCTTTTTAATAAGGCTGGCTAATGGTTTATCTATCTTATTAACTCTTTCAAAGAACCAACTCCTGGTTCTGTTGATCTGTTCCACAATTCTTCTGGTCTCGATTTCGTTGAGTTCTGCTCGAATCTTTATTAACTCTCGTCTTCTCCTGCGTGTAGGATCTATCTGCTGTTTTTTCTCTAGCTCCTTTATGTGTAAGGTTAGCTTTTGTATTTGAGTTCTTTCCAGTTTTTGAATGGATGCTTGTATTGTGATGTATTTCCCCCTTAGGACTGCTTTTGCTGCATCCCAAAGATTTTGAACGGTTGTATCTTCATTCTCATTAGTTTCCATGAATCTTTTTAATTCTTCCTTAATTTCCTGGTTGACCCTTTCATCTTTTAGCAAGATGGTCCTTAACCTCCACGTGTTTGAGGTCCTTCCAAACTTCTTCTTGTGATTTAGTTCTAATTTCAAGGCATTATGGTCTGAGAAAATGCAGGGGACGATCCCAATCTTTTGGTATTGGTTCAGACCCAATTTGTGACCCAATATGTGGTCTATTCTGGAGAAAGTTCCATGTGCACTTGAGAAGAATGTGTATTCAGTTGAGTTTGGATGTAAAGTTCTGTAGATATCTGTGAAATCCATCTGGTCCAGTGTATCATTTAAAGCTCTCGTTTCTTTGGAGATGTTGTGCTTAGAAGACCTATCGAGAAAGAGCTAGATTGAAGTCACCAAGTATAAGTGTATTATTATCTAAGTATTTCTTCACTTTGGTTAATAATTGATTTATATATTTGGCAGCTCCCACATTCGAGGCATATATATTAAGGATTGTTAAGTCCTCTTGTTGAATAGATCCTTTAAGTATGATATAGTGTCCCTCTTCATCTCTCACTACAGTCTTCGGGGTAAATTTTAGTTTATCTGATATAAGGATGGCTACCCCTGCTTTCTTTTGAGGACCATTCGAATGGTAAATGGTTCTCCAACCTTTTATTTTCAGGCTGTAGGTGTCCTTCTGTCTAAAATGAGTCTCTTGTAGACAGCAAATAGATGGGTCCTGCTTTTTTATCCAGTCTGAAACCCTGCGCCTTTTGATGGAGTCATTAAGCCCGCAAATTAACTAGATAATGTAGTTCTAGTTGGGGAAATTGAAGATATATTTACCATTTCTTTCCTTATGTTATTGAAATTATTAAAAGAAGGCATTCTTTTTTCACTAGGATCATCCTCAGATCGGGTAATGTAACTCTAGAACTTGTAAAAAATGTTAAGGGTCAATAAATAAAATATAATTTCTTCCCTCAGATTTCATAATCAAATGAGAAACTAGGCATTGAATACATTGGAGTAAAGATCAAAATTCCAAATTTATTACTGATAAGCCTGTTTGAAGAATGTGACTTCAGCACTACAGTCAAATAAGATTGCTAGTACTTTCTCACAATTAGCTTCACCTGTCCAGGTATTGGCATCTTTGTACAACTAAGTTGCAGGCCTTCCATGAAAGACCAGAGACTACCACAGTGAAATAATGACAAAATAAGAAAAACTAGAATGAACATTTTCTGTGGTAGACAGATATGAAAGAGTGTTTTCTGGGTTAGTTAGGCATATTCATTTCCTTCTTGCTGGAACATTTGTAAAATAAGTCCCACCTCCCCTGGGGAAAAAGTTAATAGAATGTAGAGATAATAAGGAAGTATTCCTCCCATATGTCACCTCATTGGGAATTGGAGAGGATATATTAAAATATGAAGTATGGAGAATAAATGACCCAGCCCAAACTATTATCTTGGAATCTCTTGCATGCAAGAAAAGGGAATAACCCAATGGGAGTGAAACCAACATATAGGAAAGATTACCAGAGAAATTGTACAAAAAAAGACAAATTCCTGATCTCATTGAACATCTGAATCCTGACTGAGTAGTCCTTTATGTTGCCATTTCCTGGCTCCCACACAAAAGGAATCAGATGGACTCTAATACTGTAGATGAGAAAAGAGTATATGTTGGAGATCTTCCACACAAGGACACAACTGATTGTCTTTTAATACACAACCTCAACTACCAGCAAAGATGCCTGTGCACTCCTCTGTACTAAGGAGGCTCTGTACCCTATTGACAGGTGTCAATTTGAAGTAATGCACATTCACCACTTTAATACATGACTTCATGGCATGCTAGAAATTATAGCTGAGCTGGTTGGGGACTGCTGAAATCTCCTTGATGGTTGGAAGGAGCTTAACTACAGGATAATAACAGGAACATTGTACAAATTGGATAACCAAGAAATGAAGATAGTCTTTGCTGAGGGCAAATGATTCTAATTTTCCATTGTTTTTTTAATGGTATAAAGAGTTTTTATTTAAATACATATTTTTTTTAGTTTTAAAATATGTTAATAAGTAGACAAATATCAGGTGCTTGTTAATACTGGTAAAAAGCATCAATAGGGAAAATCATGAATCCAGTATACACATCATTGAAATTTGAAGAATGCTGCCACTGTATAGCTAAATAAAACCTCAGCACCACTATCTGCTCCCTTTTTCTACATGAGAAATTAATAAGATACTTACTTATTACTGCTAATAAGATAATTTTGGCTCTATAACCTGCAAAATATTAAGCTGACTTTATACTAAAAATAATACTTTCAACCTCGCAGCCTAGAATTATATCTCTGCATCTTATATTGGCTTTAAAATGAAGAAAATAAAGCCTAAATATCATTGATATATCCATAGTTTGGTGATGGGTAACTGTAGGAGAACACATAGTTCACCAGAGCACCTACCTATATGAATGTCTCAACTTTATAATATTTATTTCTTTATCGAAAAATATTGGTAGAATCATAATATCTTATGAGGCATTATGAGAATTAAAGATGAATGAGCTAATTTGTGAATGAATAATCCTTAGAACAGCATGAAACAGATTGTAATCAATAAAAAGTGTTTGTTAAATAAAATGTAATTTTATTTAATTTATAAAATTTCTTCCTCTCATCATAGAGGAAGAGAGCAAACAAATAAAACAAGATGAAATCAGAGAGGAAGACACACCGTAAGAGACTCTTAATCATAGGAAACAAACTGAGGGTTACTGGGAGGGGGCAAGGGTGGTTAGAATGGGGGACCTGGGTGATGGACATTTAGGAGGGCTTGTGATGTAATGAGCCCTGGATATATATAATAGGGATGAATCACTGAACTCTACCTCTGAAACTAATAATACATTATATGTTAATTAATTGAATTGATACTAGAAAAGAAACAATTTCTTCCCTTCTCAGACATACATAAACTTCAGATTAATATTTTTGAAGAAAAAATGATACTGTTTATCATTTCCCTACTATTACTGCTCTTCCCACTAGAATAAGATCAAATACCTTAACTACAGGGATGTACACAAGTTGCCCTATCAAAATGTTTAAAAATCTATCGCACATATGGAGAGAAACTCTCTAATCAACACAAAATAATGGTTCATTCATTTTTTTGCCAAGTATTTGCCAAACTTATTTTCCTTCCACAGTTTTACACTCTGATTTCTTCCTGAAAGATATTCTCTAGTATCTTCTGCCTATCAAAATTCTGCTCTTCATGCACAACCTACTTTGATTTTAACATCCTTTATAACAATATTTTCATTGATCCAAACTTGGGTGATTACTCAGTGCTTTGGTTAATATATTTGTACATATGTATTTATTTGTCTTTTCTCCTCACGTAGTGAATCACGGTACTTTCAGTTTAGGGTATATTCTCATGTTGTATATTCAGAATTGAATGTGGTGCCCTTTATAGAAAAGTTTCCAAAGAATTTTGATGATGATACTACTACTGACACTTCACATTTGGCACCTTCAGGATGTCCATGACCACTGTGCATAATTAAGTATAGGTAAAAAAAAGAAATACTCTTTGAGTATTGAATTTGGTATGAGATTTATTGTGTTTTAAAATAGAATTTAGCAGAATCGAGAGTATAAAAACCAAGCGCAAAGCAAATAGAGGAAAATGATCATGTAACAGTGTTTCGGGACACCTAGGTGACTCACTCGGTTAAGCATGTGACTTGATTTCAGCTCAGGTTATGATCTCAGGGTCCTGGAATGGAGCCCCGCATTGGGCTCCACACTCAGGGCAGAGTCTGCTTGGGATTCTCTCTCCCTCTCCCTCTGCCATTCTTCATGCTTATACTCTCTCTAAAATAAATACATAAAATCTTTTAAAAATGTAACAGCATTTCTAAATCTACATCTAATATAGGGAAGAAAGCATATTAAAGATCACATTGAGTGTTTGATCTAATTAACATATATAAAATCATGCACCAAACATTTGGAGAATACATGTTATTTCAAGCAAAAAATAAGGTTAGCATTAATACATTATCATATACTGTACTAGATCACCAAGCACATTTCAGTGAAACCAAAATATCATTACCCAGCAGGCCACATACTCTAATAGATCAAGAATGAACTAGACCAACAAAATGATGCCACTTTATTTTGGAGTAAATACTGAGTGTGGTATGACAAGGATGGCATTAAAAATCAGTGGAGAAAGGATGGACCCTTTGATAACTTGTACTTGTAGAAGTGGATGCCATCTGGATAGAAGAAAATGGATTCCCATCTCATTCTGAAAATAATGTCCAGATGGATTAAAGAAGAAAAGGTAAATCGCAGAACTTTAACAATGTAGAATCTAGAGTACAATGTATTTCTGACTCTTATAAGGAAGAATTTCTTAACCAAGGATTAAATAGATAAGAAAGGAAAATACTGATTATTTCAAAATATTAAAAATTAAATCAAACAAAATTTCCACAGCTGGATGAGTGAAAACAGCAAACTCAATGGAACATGGATAAAAAATAATACAAGCATGTCACAGAAACAGAGCCATCCATAATGGCTAATAAATATATGAAATATATACACATGTATGTGTTCAAATTCAATAATGGTTAATAAATATATGAAATATATATACATATGTGTGTTCAAACTCAATAGTAATAAGGGTAAGGAAAGCTTTACTAGTAAGTTCCCATTTCACACCTAGCAGACTGACAAACATGTAACGTCCATTAATATTAGCTATAGGTAAGGATGTAAGAGAATGGAAGCCCTCATGCACTGTTCATAGAAGTAAAAAAGCAGCATTTAGAAGAGTTAAATATGTGCATTTTGTTTATCCAGCAATTCTAATCCTAGACTTTATAATGATTTTTTTAGAAGATTTATTTATTCATGAGAGACAGAGAGAGAGAGAGGCAGAGACATAGGCAGAGGGAGAAGCAGGCTCCTCACAGGGAGCACGATGTGGGACTCGATCCTGAATCCTGGGATCAGGCCCTGAGCCAAAGGCAGAGGCTCAACCGCTGAACCACCCAGGCATTCCTAATCCTAGATTTTAGAGCAACTCTCATACATGTATACAGGAGACAAGTGGAAGTCTTTTATTGCAGTATTGTTTGTACTAGCAAAACTTGGAAAAAATTTAAATGTCTTTCAGTAAAGAAATAAACTCTGGTATGTTCATATAGTAGTATTCTATAAAACAGCTAACAAGAATGAAGTACATCTATAAGTATCAAGATGGCTAATCTCAAAAACATAATGCTGAGTGAAAATAGCAAATTGCAAAAGAATATTTACAGCATGATAGCAATTATGTAAATTTTATAAATGCAGAATAGTACTATATATTTTAGGGGACATAAATAGGTAGTGAAAAATATAATCAGAGTTAGAGAGAATAAATAACTTCTGGAAAATGGTTCAAACAGAGAAGAAAAGAGTGAGATAAAGCAGATGCTTTAACTAGTTGTGTAATATTTTATAGTTTATTTAAAAATATGAGGTAAATATAAAAATAACATTTTATATCTAAATACTGGGTATATGAAGTCTATTATATGTTTAAGAGTAATGAAACTCTATAAAAGTTAAAAATAATTGCATAATTTACTGATTTAGAAGTTGAGTTTAAAAGACGTTAATTTAGAATATTTCTTGTTTCTGCATTCACAATAGTTCACAAAGATACTGTCACTGAAACATTCAGTAAGTATTTTTAGGTTTCCTGTGTAATCAAATCAGTTAAGCTTCTATAGTGGGGAAAAGATTAATGCCTCTTCTCTTATGCTTAATACATATTATATTAGATCTCTATAGATATAACTCCTAAGGAATCTCATATGACCATAAATATTCTTAGATTAGTGAGTTATTAGTTCCATTACGGTACTACCCTATCTTATATAATATTACAGATAGATTTTTACCTTTCTAAGAAAGTTTTATGATATCTAATTTAGTTACATTAGGATATAATAAACATTATTATACATTTATATGAAGAGACAAGGCACATTTTACTTAAATTTTTTTCTTGGAAAAGCTGTTTATAACAAAAATGCAATCACACACTTGTAATAATTTTATAGAATTTAAGTGAAGTTAAAATTGGGCAAATACAGTTAATTTATATTAAGAAAATGCTTCAAAGATCTAACAAATACTTCAAAGCTGTTTCTTATGTTTCAGACTCAATTCTAAGCATTTTATAAATATTAATTCTTATGAACTGATAACAATCCTATGATGTAGGTACTAAGATGACCCCTGTTCTACATGTATGGAAATTAAGGCACAGAGAGTTTAAGGAATTACTTAGTATCACAGAGCTCAGGTGGTGGATTCAGCATATGAATCCGGCCTTTGAATCTGGCTCTAGACATTTGCTCCTCACTACTTTTCTCTGTCCTGATTTATGAGACGGTGCTATTTTTAACATCTGTATGCATTGGTGCCAGTCTGAAATTGAATATATGATTTAAAATGACCTCATTGGTGTCCTTGTAGATATACTTGGGCTTGTTTACACATGAACTAATATAAGCACTGTAATTATCAGAGCTAACATGTTTAAACAAGCAATTCAGTGACCCACTGCAAAGGTCCCCAATAACAAGTCTGTTTTCTTTTTTTGCTAGAGGAAGAGGTGTACTCAAGAGAAGAAACTTTTTAATATAACAGCACAAGGTCAATAATGGGACCAATCTCTCTACAACTGAAATAACACAATCCTTAACTAAAGCATACATTAACCATGTTCAACAGTGAAGACAAATCATCTTTTGTTAGGAGTGTGGAGAGGTGACAACAATGTCGTCTTTTCCCAAGTTCTAGCTTAAGGCTTTCTCCTTCTGTTATAGAGATCAACTCAATGGCAAAGACCTGGGTTGTTGTAGAAATAAAAGTAGCAGATACTTTTGGTTGCTATTGTAGCAAATATAACACTAGGAACCTCATTTTTGATAACTACAATACTGATTCAATCTAAATGTGGCATACTAATTCATTTAATTTAATTCAGTAATAATTAAATTGGCCACCCACTCTGTGAAAGGTCTTAGGCTAGATACTTTGGGAAATAAAAGATTTATACAGCTCTTAAGATCCCATACTCTAGGGCCCTTCTTATTTTACCTCATTTCTTGCCACAGATTGTGACGTATCTTTACTGCAGGTTGCCCATTCAGGTTCTTCTATGCACAAACCTTAGGGGACCACTGAATTCTGTGTTTCAAGGTTTGTTTGTTTGTTTTTTTTTTCAAGGGTTGTTTTTGTTGTTGTTTTTATCAACAGAGACCTTGCTCAGAATTATATGAGTCATCTATACCTCTGCTTCTTTTTACAACATTTACAACTATTCCTATTCTAAATGGAATGTAAATATAATGAATCCAGTAACTCTATAGCTAAAGTATTTTGGGTAGAGTGCTTAATTCTGAAGAAATCACACTTCATTACATTTTAAACACATGAATATGTGTGTAAGGAAAAGAATGGGAAGGTTGAGGATTGGAGGATGATGACCAAGTTGTTTGGGGTACACCAGGATAATGATACCATATTAGCAACTCAGAGCATATTTTGGAAAATCTCTAGGAAAATATTTATAAATACTTATTAGAAGAAAAATGTCATAAGATGTGTCTTAGCAGCTTTGGATGCCTAAGAAACACTATACAGGGGCTTAAGACACAAAAATATATTCCTCACAGTTCTGGAGGCTGGAAAATCTAACATCAAGGTGCCAGCATGGTCAGTTTTTGGTAAGAGTTGTCTTCCTGGCTTGCAGATTGTGGCCATCTCATTATGTTCTCCACAAAATGGAGAGAGCTCTGGTGTTTTTTCCTCTCTTTATAAAGGTATTAGCCCTAGAGGATTAGAACTTTACCTTATGATCTCATTTAAACTTCATCACTTCCTTATGGGCACTATTTCCAAATATAGCCACATTAGGGATTAGGATTTCAATATATGAATTTGGAGAGATACAAACATTTAGTCTGTAACGACAAATAAAAGGCTATTTAAATATAAGAAGGATTCTTTATTCTTAGAATTAAGCATAACTTTTTTGAAAGTGTTAATGGATTATGTATTTATTGTGTGTGACTTTGGTTTTCATTGCTAGCTGTATTGAAGGGAAGATCAAAACCAGCTGGTTCCTTTGGGATAACTTATACAAGTACTATTATTTTGTGAGAATAGAATAATTACTGAACTTTAAATAGTAATTATGCTTTAGATGAACTAACAAGGTGAGCAAGAATATATCCCAAACCATCAATATCCCCAAATTTAGAATTGCTTTAAGACAACGTTACTGTCAAGATACGTAACTGAAGCCATGAATTGAGGAGGAGAATTAGCAGATTTATCAGAATGGCAGATAAATGTTTAGGGAAATAGTGTTCAATTAAACATTATAAAGATAGCAACAAAACAGTAGGAATTGGAACAGATAAACTAACTGAAATTATTAAAAAAAAAAGTGTAGCAAAAGGTAAGGCTAAGAGATTATCCTTTGACTAGTTCCCACTCTCTTTGTAATTTTCATCCCTTCAAAGATTCATTTTGTTCTCTACTAATTATTTCCTTTAGCTTGCTGCACTTAAACTGTATTGCAGCATGGCTGTAATAAAAGTTTGTGCAGATTGTTACATTATTTTAGAAGATAAAACAAAGAGCAGAGAAAATATTAGTTTCATGTTATACTTAATCTTACCTCAAATCAGAATTCACAAATTTCTTAAATTATCTTTATCCAACAAAATTATAAAACTCTAACTTTCATGGTCGTTTCTGTTTTCCTAAAAACAGAATTCATAAAAATAATTATTAATGTTAGTCCTATGCTTGCAAATTAAAGCCTTTATCTTACTGTCTTATAAAACATTTGATTGCTCTCATTCTCTCCTACAAGCACAGGCAGGTGTCATTCACACTTTTTTTTTCTATGCAGTAACCTAGCAACTGCAAATTGCAAGACCTTCTTTGTAATAGTGTTCTCCTAATAATTCCAAAATGATGCAACCCTCTTAGATCCCAAAGAATAATGCTAATAGGCCTTTCTTCCTCGTTAGAAACTTAGCTAGGTGATCTTCCTAAGCAAAGTGCTTATATTTCAAGTCCAAAAATATCAAACCTCCATTTATAAACATACCCAAAACAAAAACAAAAACAGAAACCCAAAATCAGATAGTTTCCAATTTAGAAGACAATAATACCACTTCCTGGTTTCTTTTTTTTTTTAAAAGATTTTATTTATTTATTTATTCATGAGAGACACAGAGAGGGAGGCAGAGACACAGGCAGAGACAGAAGCAGGCTCCATGCAGGGAGCCCGACATGGGACTCGATCCCGGGTCTCCAGGATCACACCCTTGGTTGAAGGTGGTGCCAAATTGCTGAGCCACCCGGGCTGCCCTCTGGTTTCTTTTAAAGATGGGTAATGAAATCCATACACTCAATCAGATTAAATTGGTTATAGCTATTATATACACCAAAATATATACATAAATATCAAGACTGATTTCCAAAAGCCACTAAATAAAATGTGTTTTGAATTCAAGTTAATTCATCTTTAAGTATTAATTTATAAAGTTTATTATTATAAGAGATGATGAGAAGGTCCAGTGGAAAGTGAAGAATTACCACATACATGAGCAAATTCTTTCATTCATTTCCTCAAATCTAGGATTGCCAGAGATAAAGAGTGAATCTCCCATTTAAATTTGAATTTCAGAAAGATAACAAATAATTTTAGTATAAGTATGTCCTATGCAATATTTAGGACAAGTTTACTAAAGATATTTGTTGCTTACCTAACAGTCATTTTTAACTAGGTAACCCTGTAGTTTTATTTGCTAAATCTAGCAGTTCTGTGACAAGGAAATTTGAGGTAGAACTATAAAATAAGTTAATTGATTATCTTGGTTACATTAGAGACTAAATAAGTGCTTGGCTAATAGACTGAGGGCACTAGAAATAGCTTTTACCTTTTTGTTTCTTTTAACTAAAGCATCAGAATATCAGCTAGGTACTTTAACCAGAAAATAATGTATGAACAACTATGATTTATAAGTACATTTTAGAATTGTAACCTTTGAATGTCTTATTTGCACGCATTTTCTGTTTATTGAATAAATAATAGCTTGTCCTATGAGAATATTTAATATATGCAGTTTTTCTATTTAAACCATGCCCACACCTGAGTTAAATAAAAATACAGTTAAAGAAAATGCCATGATGGATTAGAAAGGCAAGAACACAGTGGAGAACTACAATGCTTTCAATTTGAAAGATAGAGTGAGACTATGTCAGCAGGACTAGCTGCCCCAATTGAAATGAGATGATGTAGTTAGATATTTAAGAAAGCACAGTAGTAGATTTGGGGTTACATCAAAGATTGAAATGAGGAAAGTTCTTGTTGTCATTTTTATTGCACCAGTTGGAGTAAGTTTTCAACTTGTGAAAAGTGGAGCACAGATCCTGGAAATTGAAATCCTTTCCTAAAGCACAGGCAAGTGCAGGGCAATCAATGGCAATATCAGATTGAAGCTCATGCCTGTTAATCAATGTGACTTAACCCTGATTTGGAAGAAAATTATTTTGAGTATGAGAATATCAACCCTTTGCACTCCCTGGAGTTTTTGCTGAGGGTGACAGTTATTTATCAGGGATGATATGGAGCCTCTTAAATGAAGACGTGCAAGAATAATGATTGAGGAGGAGAGGAATGGGAGCTGGGCATAAGCCAATTCTGCAGCAAACATGCTGTGTGCAAACACTAAGCCCAACAGCAATTGTCATACATTTTCAGTCTAATGCTGGGTCAACAGCTTACTTGCAAGACTTACATAAATTGCTTAATCCGTCAGCTTCCTTTCTGGTGAGTGAAATGAACTTGAAGGTCTTTCCATCTTTTACCAACTCTGACTATGCCAATGATAAGGACCCTTATAAACGAGAATATTTAACTGCTTTATATGAATTACTTTGGCTTAGGAGCATATAAGTACTGAAACTTCATTTCCTGTGACAGTATGTCAGATGAAGACATTCTGAATATGTCTAAGTCCCTAACCTGTCTTTTTTACATACTAAACTTCAGTCATTTATGCAAGTTGATTGTACCCCTGCTATGGGTTTTGCAAGAGGTTGGACACTTTAAAAACATTAACAATATTTATCTAACTTAGGAAGGAGTCTCTTTCCGTAGAACTATGCTACAAATTATTTACAAACATGCATTTCCATCTCTTAGATTTTTTTTTTTTGAGTCACAGCAGGGGATTAAACCGTTATGCAAGGATCCCATCCAGTCCTCTTTCTGAAACCCTCAACTTAGTGCTCTGTATGTAGAATGAAAACAATGGCAAGTAAATAAAACTGTTAGAGTGGTTTTCAGTCCAGGCAGCCAGACATGGGCCACAGTAGCTATGTGAACTTGAGCAAGTTATCTTGTTTCCTTATGCATGTATTTAAACATAAGGATAATAATTTACCAATCTCTTAAGATTGTTGTGAATGTAATTGTGAACACTTAACACATTCATATAATAAATGCTCAATAAATAGTAGCTATTGTTGCTATCATGCTGCTACTACTATTATTAAAATAATATTTTTATTAGAAAACAGGTAGGAGCTTAATTAGAAGTCAGTTCTGGTTTTTTTTCAAGTCCACTGAATTTTCTTAATACATATATCAATAAAATCAGGCTTAACTAAATTGCTGAAAAGGAGAGCTTTCCACTTTCTGACATTCATGGACTATGTATACAATATTCCTGAACGTGAGAGAAATAATGTTTTTTAAAAAGGATAAATGGGAAAGCAAATTTATTTGTCTATATCAGTGCCTGTACCTGACAGGCAATATGCAGTCAATAAATTATTTTTAAATAATGTTAGATAGCTAATGCAATTTTCCTATGTAAGACAAACGTCTATATATGCATACATGAGCTAAGTATAGAATGTTCATGTAGAAAGGCAGATTCATTATAGGGATGATACTTTATTAAATAAATTATCTCTCTTCATTTTACCTCATAACGTAATTTCAGTCTTCCTCTAGCCAGTAGGCTAGAAGGATCTTTCTTGTAGCCAGGAGAAGGCAATGACTGCACATCAAGTTTAAAAAGGACCAACTGAAAGTATTGTTAATTTTAAAATAAAATGCCCTGAAAGACTTGAGAGATTTCAAATGTCTCCTGTACAGAGATTTCATGAAATTCTCACTGTTAGACTCAACTCTTTGCAATATAGAACTATTTCCAAGTGCTTTCATTAAAATAGAGTATTAATATAGAACCATTAGACATTGAAAGTATAATGGGCTTTGAGGAACAAGCAAATTCAGCATTAGAAAGGAGTCAGGTTTAGTACACAAGAATTGAAGGGAACAATAATAAACAGCACAAAAAAATAGGATATGGAATCATAGAGAAAGGGGAGATGAAGAGAGAATAGGGAAATACATGTATGCTTACTCTGATCTAAAACCTAGTATTAAAGACTTCTAGGGCAGCCCGGGTGGCCCAGCGGTTTAGTGCTGCCTTCGGCCCAGGGCCTGATCCTGGAGACCTGGGATCGAATCCCACAACGGGCTCCCTGTGTGGAGCCTGCTTCTCCCTCTGCCTGTGTCTCTGCCCCCCCTCCCCTGTGTGTGTGTGTTTGTGTGTCTCTCATGAATAAATAAATAAATAAAATCTTTAAAAAAAATAAATAAAGACTTCTAAAGCATTATACAGAGAAGAACTTACTGGGAAAATGAATAATTTTGAGATCCTTTTAAAATAAATTTTAAAAAAAGTCCTAACTCAAAAACTGTGTTCTTCTTCTCTTCCAATCTATATTTCTTTGATACTTTCTGAAGTTTATTGCGTTGACTAAGACTTATAGTACAATGTTGAACAGATAAAGGAATTTGAACATCCTTCCACTACCCTAACTTAGATATTAGCTTTCAGCTATCGCCATGAAGTAACACAGTAACTAAGCATTTTTGTAGATGTTCTCTACCATGTGAGGGAGTTTGCTTCTCTTCATAGTTTCTGAAGTTTTAATCATAAATGGTGTTGAATTTTATTTCATGTATTCTATGTTCATTAAGATGATCAAATTATTTTTCAAAATGTTTTGTCAGTTAATGTGGTGATTTTCTTTAGTTGATTTCCAGATGTCAAACAGCTCTGCATTCCTGGGATCAATGTCATTTGATTGCAATTTATTATTCTTTTTATATATCACTGATTCAATTTGCTAATATTTTTTAATGAATTTTGCCTCAATGTCTATGACAATAGGCATCCACACTGTTTTGTTATTTTTCCTCATAATATCTTTGTTTAGTTTTCTTATCATGGTATTTCTGGCTTATAAAACAAGTACGATATTGTTTCCTCCTTTTCTACTTTCTGGAAATGGAAATGAATGATTGATTCTAATACTTGGTAGAATTAAGCACTGAGGCTTTTTGGGACCAGGGTTTCTATATTGGAACATATTTTAACTACAAATTGAATGTTATTAGTAAATATGAAGATATATAAGTTATCTCTTTTTGATGAACTGTATTAGTTTGTATCTTTAAAGGACAATTTCCATTTCATCTAACTTATCAAATATATCTGCATAAAATTGTCATAGTTTATCTAATTATTGTAGCATCCAATTGGTAGCCTTGCCCACTCTTTTATTCATGATATTGGTAATTTGTGAGCTTAATAATAATAAAAATATGACTCAGCAAAGTTGTTATTAAGTAAATACTTAGAGAAAAAAATATAGCTTCAAATGAGGAGGGGCTGCAAATCTAAACTAATCTTAAAACTCAAGTAGTAAGAAAATTAAATTAAATGGTAGGAGAAAATAATGTAGATAGCAGCAGAAATGTTAATAAAATAAAATAAGAGAAAATCAACAGCCAAAAGTTTATTCCTGAAGAAATTGATAAATTAAGCAACCCCCACTAAAACTGATCAAAAAAAGGAGAGAATATGTTTATTTGAAGAAGAGAACCTCATATGAACACCACAGACATTAAAAGGATAATAAGAGGTATTTATAAAAGAATATGTGCAAATTTTAAAGAATTATAGTTAAATAAACTATATTCTCTAACCACAAAAAATTAAATTCGAAACTATTGCAAGACAACTAGAAATTCTCCAAATGCTTGCATAAATTATGCAACACATTTCTAAGTTAAAATATATGTATACAGGAAATTGGAAAATATGTTGAATACAGTTCTTTTAAAAACACACTAAATTTGTGGTCTGAAGCTAAAAATAGGGCTTGCAGATAAATTTATAGCATTCAGTACTTAGAAGAAGAAAGGCCTAAAATCAATTTTTAAATTTAACAGATTTTCTCTTTTCATTTTCTTTTTTTAATCTTTTTTTTTTAAAGATTTTATGAATTTATTCATGACAGACACAGAGAGAGAGAGAGAGAGAGAGAGAGAGAGGCAGAGACACAGGCAGAGGGAGAAGCAGGCCTCATGCAGGGAGCCTGACGTGGGACTTGATCCTGGGATTCCAGGATCACGCCCCGGGCTGAAGAAGGCGCTAAACCACTGGGCCACCAGGACTGCCCCTTTTTTCATTTTCTGATTAGAATCCAATTCAATATTTTATTCTTTTTATTTGTTTATTTATTTAAGTATTTTATTTATTTATTCATGAGACACACAAAGAGAGAGGCAGAGATATAGGAAGAAGGAAGAGAAGCAGGCTCCATGCAAAGAGCCCGATGCAGGACTCCATCCGGAGACTCGGGGATCACACTCAGAGCAAAGGCAGATGCTCAACTCCTGAGCCACCCAGGCATCCCAGTATTTTCTTCTTTTTAGTGTCTCTGAAATGCAGAGATTTCTTTGCATGCCAATAGTTAATAATAACATTGTTTATCACGTCTTTTGAATTATCTTCTCTCTGTAAATATGTATTTTTTAACTTCCCTGATCACCCCCTTCTAGCACACATGAATGCTCAAAGGATTGTAATTTCCTTTACCAACTTTTCTTCTCTCATCATTTCATTTTTTTAACTTGTGTTTTAAAGTTTTAATGTAAATTCTAAATAGTTAACAAATAGTGCAATATTGGTTTCAGGAATAGAATTTAATGATTCATCACTTACCTATAACATCCAGTGCTCATCAAGTACCCTCCTTAATACCCACTATCCATTTAGCCCACCCCCCACTCACCTACCTCCATCAACACTCAGTTTGTTCTCTGTAGTTAAGAGTATTTTATGGTTTGCTTCCCCTTCTTTTTTTTTCCCTTTCACCTATGTTCATCTGTTTTGTTCTTAAATTCTGCATGTGGATGAAATCATATGATATTTATCTTTCTCTGACTTATTTTGCTTAACATATTCTATACTCTAGCTCCATTCATGTTGTTGCAAATGACAAGATTTCATTCTTTTTGATGGCTGAGTAATATTTCAATATATATATGTGTATATATATAATATATATCACCTCTTCTTTATCCATTCATCTGTCGATGGACATTTGGACTCTTCTATAATTTTACTATTGTTAATAATACTGCTATAAACATCAGGGTTTATGTGCCCCTTCAAATCAGTATTTTTGTATCCTTCATGTAAATACCTAGTATTGCAATTGCTCGGTTGTAGGGTAGCTCTATTTTTAACTTTTTGAGGAACCTCCATACTGTTTTTCAGAGTGGCTGCACCAGTTGCATTTCCACCAACAGTGTAAGATGGTTTCCTTTGTCTGCATCCTCATCAGTATCTGTTGTTTTCTGTATTGTTACTTTAGCCATTCTGATGGGGGTATTTCATCGTGGTTTTGATTTGTATTTCCCTGATGATGAGTGATGCTGAGCTTCTTTTCATGTGTCTGTCGGCCATCTATGTCTTCTTTGGGAAAATATCTATTCATGTCTTTTGTCCATTTCTTAACTCGTTGTTTTTTTTTTTTTTTTTAAGACTTATTTATTTATTCATTCAGAGAGAGCGAGAGAGAGGCAGAGACACAGGCAGAGGGAGAAGCAGGCTCCATGCAGGAATCCTGACGTGGGACTCGATCCCAGGTCCCCAGGATCACACCCCGGGCTGCAGGCAGCGCTAAACCGCTGCGCCACCGGGGCTGCCCTCTTAACTCGTTTTTAATGATACTAAAGAGTACCCTGGAGGGGAAAGGGGTAGAACAAGAAACATTTCCATAGTAGTAATAGCTATCAGCCTTCTTTCAGGGCTGTATACCACTGGCAAGACTGCAATAGAGTCAGATTTGCATTCAAATAGAATACTGACCAGAATGCCATGGACAAGAGTACCTATTCTTCTTTTTTTTGAACTTTTTCTTAAGCTTCACATCAACTCTGATCAATTCATATTCAATTATTTTTTTTATTCATTCGTATATTTATTAGTCAAATAATGTTTTTGTATTTTTATGAACTGTGTTTTGTTAGATTTAGGAAATGAAAGAATTCTTCCATTCATCAAAAACATTTATAAATGCCAGAAAAAATAATTTAATTTTTATCCAAATAACTTATTTAAAGCAAAGCAAATAATTAAGATAATGCTGTCATATCCAATTTTAAAAGCCAATTCTGTCATAGTACGCATAAACAGCAGTATGGTATTTTCTCCCATGCATACTTATTTGTGAATTAAAAAAATAAAGGAAAAAAAAAACCCTTTTTTACAATTGTGATTATTTGTATCCTCCACCCTATCAATGTGAAGTTCCTTGTAGGTGGAACTTTTATTTTCTTCTATTTACTTTTGTAGTATCCTGTGATTACTCTTTCGACTTCATGTACTAATCATTTTTCTTTTAATGTTATTTCCCTTAGACTATTCTGGCCACTCTTTAAAAAAAAAAAAAAAAAAACGTATTAGCATATCCTGGTATCTTCCCTGACTTAATGCAAGTAACTGGACAATAAAAATACCTTAGTAAACAGTTCAGTTTGATACTATACTGAGGCATAGAAACAGAAAAAGAGAACAGAAAAGGCTAAATTGACCTTGTTTTGTGTATTCTACATAAATCATTTTTCCATCAAATATATCTAGTTATCTAAAAAACAAAATTTCTTCTTATAGATATGGGCATTGCATATATTATGTATATATAATGGTGATACTCAAACGGTTCAGCTTTATTACGCTGTCACCTAGTAGACATTTTGAGGGTTTTTTTATATTAAATATTCTAGCACAGTTATGTATCCAGTGGTAGTAAATGTCATCTCAAGTGTTCCATTAAAAAAAAGATATAATTAATTTTTTGTTATATGATACAAAATTCATTCACAATGTTGAATAAGTTTTAAATTACTTGTACAGAAATTGAGATCGTTCATCATTACAAATAATTCCATCTGGCAGGGATCCGTAGTACCCACTTCACACCATGATTCTTGATGAGTTGACTGTTCCTAACTGTGACATATCCTTTTATCTTAACTGGAAACCTCAGGAGGTAGACTGTGTTCATAATTGAAAACATAATTGAAAACAAAAGTCACACAATGTCATTTGGAAAGTCAAAGTTATGATTTGCACATTTATTGTATTGAAGTAAAATTAATCATGTACCAGAAATACAGATGTCAAATTTAGTAGTATTTTAATAAACCATGGACAATGACATGCCAGGTAAATAATACATAGTTGAAAATAAATTTCCTTTCTCAATACATTTCTTGCCTTATTCATGAAAAAGCATCTTAGTTTCTGAAAGTGATCTGATCTTTTCTCCAGATTTTCTCTGGATTTTGAGCCTCATTATTTATATATCTCCACTTGTATAGTGTCATTCAGCACACTAACTCTCAAACAAAATAAACAAACTGTTCTAGTGAGAATACTATCTACCTCTTACTAAGTTCATGATCTCAGACAAGGATCTTAACATCTTCAAGTCTCAGTTTCCATATCAGCAGAATGACGATAACAATATTAGCTATGAAAGAGTGCTCTGAAATACTAAAACCCCAAACTAAATGGAATAGTCTTTTGTCCTTTCTCAACCCTTTAGGGAAAACTGTAGTCAATTATTCACGTCATTTGGTTCTTATCTATTTCCAAATAATTTGTTTCGTCTGTCTTGGTTTAATTAATTGGTATTATCTTTTTGTTTCTTTTTGTTTTGCTTTCTAACCAACATCCTTTAGTACTTTCTTCTACATTGTTACAGAGACATAAGTTCTATAGTTTAATAAAGATGATTTGTATAATGTCTTCATCACTTAATAGTTATGTGATCTGTAGCAAGATACTTATTCTCTGTATCCTGAGATTTGAATGAGAACAGTAATACTGGGGATCCCTGGTGGCTCAGCGGTTTAGCGCCTGCTTTCAGCCCAGGGCGTGGTCCTGGAGTCCTGGGATCGAGTCCCGCATCAGGGTCCCTACATGGAGCCTACTTCTCCCTCTGCCTGTGTCTCTGCCTCTCTCTCTCTCTTTCTGTGTCTCTCATGAATAAATATATAAAATCTTTAAATAATAATAATAATAATAATACCTACAGCATGCTTATGAAAATTAAGTAAAACAATTTGTATAAACTAATCAGTACGGGGACTGATATGAGTGCTCAAAATTCTATTTATTACTATAAGTCATAGCCTCTGGAGTTTCTCTGTCTAGAGCTGCCAGTCTGTCAGCATACCTGTTTTCTTGTGCTCTGTGGATAAATTCTGTGAATTTTTGGCTGTGAGTAATAAACCACCTCCACCTCTCCCCAAACACACACACACTTCTTTGATAGCCTGGTTCTCTAAACCAGTAATTCTGCCTTAATTATTCAGTCATGGGTCTGCCCCAGTTACCTTGTATAACCCCAGACTGTCTTAGGTTAAGATCTAGCTCAATCATCTTCCCCTACAGTAGATCCTACTTTCTACAACCATGTTTGTGACCACTGTTTCATATGGGCGTATCTTCCAAGGTTAACCTGAAATGAGGCTACCTCCTAGAAATACCTATTATCCTGTACTCACCAGGTTGTATTTGAGTCTTGGCTGAGTTTGACTGGGATTGGGTATTAAGTTGGCCTGCATTTCAGTGACATAGTCCCTTTCAGGGAAATATTTTCAGTTAGTCCAAATGATATAATCTCTTTTTAAAGAGTAAATAATACAGTGTGTTCAAATATAGAAAATAACTGTCTTTTATATTAGAAAAATGGGTGGCCTTGGATTCCAC
This sequence comes from Canis lupus dingo, assembly GCF_003254725.2. Classification (NCBI taxonomy): domain Eukaryota; kingdom Metazoa; phylum Chordata; class Mammalia; order Carnivora; family Canidae; genus Canis; species Canis lupus. Next base: position 21,981,413 of record NC_064245.1, on the reverse strand, counting down.
AGTAAATTCAAGAACTATACCAGCTATAAAACTCCCAACATAGGGATGCCTGGGAGGTTCAGTGGTGGAGCATCTGTCTTAGGCCCAGGGCATGATACCGGGGTCCCGGATCGAGTACCACATCGGGCTCCCTTCGAGGAGCCCGCTTCTCCCTCTGCCTGTCTTTCTCTCTCTCTGGGTTTCTCATGAATAAATAAATAAAATTTTTTTTAAAAAAAACTACAACATAATAATATGAATAATAAAAATAATTAGATGATTTATAAATAGCTGAAAACTCACTATTATCTAAATTTTAAATAAGAATTTTATTTTCCTTCAGACTCTTTCCATTGTATCTATGTTCCATGTCCTCTTCTTGTGTTTCACACCACATTTACTTTTCTTTAGATTTCTTTCCATCCTTTATTTTATTCATTTCATTTTGCTTCTGTTTCTCTCATCTACTGAGACCTCCCGACTGGCATTATAGATACTTTCGGCAAAAAGTGATTTCTTTTTCATTTCTCTGTTCTATTATTTTCTTCCCTGAAAAATTCAATGAACAAACATACTCTCACATGACTATTCTGTCACAAAAAGAACATAGGAGGAAGATAATACCAGGCATTTTTAATGGCTTTTTCCCCATTCTCATGGATCTGGGACTCCCTAATGCTTCATGTTTTCTTTCCCATGAATTAGTAGGTACTTCTGCACTATATTCATCTGGGAACCACTTGATCCTCTGTGAATTTGTCACTATTGACCTAAATTAAGGCAGTTGGCATAGGTCACTGCTATAAATAGGTAGCTTACAAAAGAGAGATCCAAATACTTGAAGGTAAAGCAACAAACCTTTTTATTTTTTTCTTCCTTATTTTTACCTGCTTTCCCATTATACACAATGTACAAACTTGGAATTTCTACAAGAAATGAAACTTTTATCATTTAATTTCCATTTTAATTTTCTTTAAATAGTGTCTTTTAAAAAAACACATAGTCTATAGAGTCAACTAAAATTTAGAATTGATGCTAAGAATTTTGGTAAAGGTAAACTTTAAATTTGACAATGTTTTAATAAAATGAAAATATCCTTTGTGCTGAATCATTATTATGATTGATTCTATTCTATCTTATAAAATATTTTTATAAATCTAGTCCTTTTTTAAGATTTTATTTATTTATTCATGAGAGACACACAGAGAAGCAGAGAGACAGGCAGAGAGAGGAGTGGGCTCCATGCAGGGAGCCCCACGTGGGACTCAGTCCCGGATCCTAGGATCATGCCCTGAACCAAGGCAGATGCTCAACCCCTGAGCCACCCAGGCATCCATATAAATCTGGTATTAATAACATTTCAATTATTTGATCTTTTCATTAACTGTAATTTTTCCACAGACCTTGTCGTTATACCAAAGTATCTGCATCTAACACTAAACAAAGGAAAGATTACATTACATTTGCCTGATAAATATTGTCATTGCATGATTTATTTTAATGCCAAGTTTCTCCAACTTATCAATGAAACATAAGCAACAATTTTAATTGTCCATAAAATTATATACCTAATCTTATTCATATCAATTTCTCTGGAGACAACTCTTACTTCTATTAACTCATAGCTTTTCAAGCTGTCCTATCAAGCCTCCTTTGGCTCCTAAACCTTTAAACATGTCATTGCCACTCCCTAGAAATACCCCCATCCCCCTCTGTAGGGAATATACAGACTTAAATTTGCTCAGTTCTCAGTTGAAATGTACTTTTATCAAAAAAATCCATCCTTGGCCCTGCAGACTAGGATAGGTCTATGCTCTAGGGCTCTCTTTCTTTTTGTTTTTGTTTTTTTCTTTCTTTCCTTCTTTTTGTAGCATTTATCATAAGTGCAGTCAAGCACATATTAGCATAATTAGTTATTACTAACTGCCTTACTATATGCAAAGTTCCATATCAATTGTTATGTTGTTCATTGCTGTATTTCCACTTCTTAGTACCTGAAATGTGTCCCAGTAATGCCATATATTAAGTGGATGGCAAATATTTGATCAATTAATATATCAATGAAAAGGTAAGTGAAAGTGTAAGTAATACTGAAGATAACACAAGATGCTCAAGTATATGGTCTTTTTCCATATGTATATAAAATCATAGGAAGTAAAAGACTTTCAGAAACATTAAAAAAAAACACATAAAAAGCAACTATAGAATTACACGTTTTAAACCTGACATTCAAATTTAGCATTATTTGGTACCATCAAGAAATTTATTTGTGATTTTTTTCACTGTGAACCTCAGAATTACAGTCAAATCATTTTTAAGCTTTCAATATAAAAAATATATGAAATAAATAAGCATACAGACTCTAATTAAAAAACATTTTCAAGGGGGTCCCTCGGTGGCCCAGCGGTTTAGTGCCTGCCTTTGGCCCAGGGCGTGATCCTGGAGTCCCAGGATCGAGTCCCAGGATCGAGTCCCACATTGGGCTCCCTGCATGGAGCCTGCTTCTCTCTCTGCCTATGTCTCTGCCTCTCTCTCTCTCTGTCTGTCATGAATAAATAAATAAAATCTTAAAAAAAAAAAACAACTTTCAGGTCTATCCTTAAAGAAAAGCTACTATTATTACATTATATAATTTACTGTATTCCCGTCAACATCATGCATTAATGCATTTTCAAGGTATTTCCTCAGTCTGTAAACCTATTTTTTTCTTCATAAGTATTTTTAAAATGTTAGGCTCATTTTTAAAATAATTTCAAAAACCTGAAAGGACAAACAAATATGATATCATGCATATATGTTCAAAGGAAGGGAGTTCCACAGATTCAGGGTATAATTATTCACTGAGGATATAATGTGAAACAATTCCCAAAATGAATTGCTTACTGAACGCTTTTATTTATTTTTTTTTTTTAATTTTTTTTTTGTTTTTATTTATTTATGATAGTCACAGAGAGAGAGAGAGGCAGAGACACAGGCAGAGGGAGAAGCAGGCTCCATGCACCGGGAGCCCGACGTGGGATTCGATCCTGGGTCTCCAGGATCACGCCCCGGGCCAAAGGCAGGCGCTAAACGCTGAGCCACCTGGGCTGCCCCCTGAACGCTTTTAATATGGAAATTTGAAAACTCTTCTACATTATACTCACTTATTCTTTCAACAAATATTAGTTTAACATATACCATAATCTATACCATCATGTTCTATACTCAGTTTTTTAAACTATGTGTGTGTGTGTGTGTGTGTGTGTGTGTGAGAGAGAGAGAGAGAGAGAGAGAGAGAGAATACATATGCATACACAACACAAAACAGGAAGTCACAGTCTAGGTGAGAAATAGAAGAGTTAATCTTTTTTTTTTATTTTTTTTTATTGGAGTTCAATTTGCCAACATATAGCATAACACTCAGTGCTCATCCCGCCAAGTGCCCCCCTCAGTGCCCATCACCCAGTCACCCCAACCCTCCACCCACCTCCCCTTCCACTACGCCTTGTTCATTTCCCAGAGTTAGGTGTCTCTCATGTTTTGTCACCCTCACTGATATTTTCACTCATTTTCTCTTCTCTCCCTTTCACTAATTTTTATATTCCCCAAATGAATGAGACCATATAATGTTTGTCCATTTCCAATTGACTTATTTCAAAGAGTTAATCTTCTACTTTAATATAACTTGAAGATTTTTAAGCAGTTTTTCACCCTGTATTAGTTTTGCCTTAGTACTTAGACTCTGCAAAACCTTCATAGTGTAGGTGTCACCTGAATTGAGTCTTAACAGATATGGAAAAATTGTACTGTTATACTTGTTATACCTTGAGCATAATAGCAATGCTGAGAAATGGAGAAAAACAAGATTAAAGAGAGAGACTGGGATGAGACTATGAATTGCATTTCATACTCAGTACCTTAAATATTATTTTCTATAAAACAGAGGCCACTGAAAGAGTTTTAGCAAGAAAGTTATAGAAGGGTGTTTTCAGCAAACTGGAGAATAGTTGAGAGGAGGACTAGACATAGATGACAATAGGAAGATCATGACATTCAAGCAAGAGATTATGAGGATGCAAATTAATACAGTGGTACTAGACATGCAGAGAGTCAGATGGATAGGGGAGATATGTATAATAGGAGGCAGTGAGCAGTTGGTTGTGGGAAATAAAGAAACAGGAGAAATTCAGTTCCAAACTTAGATGCCCGAGTAAATGAAGTTATAAACTGACCTAGGAAATAAGCAATGGATTTTTTATATTAACATCAATTATGAATTCAGATTTAGCTTCCAGATATTGATTTGATTACTGATCATCTATGTGGAGATTCAGAGTAGCAGAAATAGAGAAAGATATATAATGTTGGTTTAGATCATTTAAATGTTCGTTGTACTTTGAAGGTTGTGTACATACATAATTAAAATCTAGGCTACAGATGAAAATTTCAGAATTCAGAATGTCAAAGAAGAATTTAAAAAGCAAAAAAGAATTTAAAAAGAATTTAAAAAGCTGGGGGCAGCCTGGGTGCCGCCTTCAGCCCAGGGCCTGATCCTGGAGACCCAGGATCGAATTCCACATCGGGCTCCCTGCTAGGAGCCTGCTTCTCCCTCCTCCTGTGACTCTGCCTCTCTCTCTCTCTCTCTCTCTCTCTCCTCTCTCTCTTTCTCTCTCTCTCTCTGTGTGTTTCTCATGAATAAATAAATAAATTTTTTTTTAAAAAAAATCAGAGGCTGGAAAGCAGAGAAACAGCAATTAGAGACAGGAGAAGGAAAACATAGTGAATAGTGTGGCCAGAATACAACATTGTCTTAGCATGGTATAGTCCAGAGAACAGGATTTTTGTTAGTTTTGGAATCTTCTCTGAAGTTAATGATGACCTTCCCAGGTTTTCACACTATGACTGGGTGGAATTGCTTCCAAGGTTTATCTGGTCACTATTTATTACTTAAATCAGTACTAATAAAGGAGCTGACAATACAGTTTATACAAGCTGTCCATCTTTCTTTGAAATTAGGCAAGTCTTTTTATAATCATTATTTTACTTCCTTCTATAAATCTCAAAGGCCCCTGATCTTACCCAGGACCCTCCTTGCATCATAAAAATATAAATTAGACAATATTTTCCCTCTGCATATATAGAATGTATAGGATATTATAACATGACTGAGGACATGGTTAACTTAGAAAAGCATGCATTGGATATGGGCATATAAAATCTTTTTAACATTTCTTGTGAGGCTGTTTTAGTGAACTCCTTTAGCTTTTGCTTATCTGGTAAACTCTTTATTACTCCTTCAATTCTGAGTAATAACTTTGCCAGCAGAGTATTCGTAGAAGTTTTTTTTTTCTTTCTTTCTATACTTGGAATATATTGTGCAGCTGTCTTCAGGCCTGCCAAGTTTCCACTGAAAAATCTGTTGTTAATCTTATGGGAGCTTCCTTGTATAAATGATTTTTCCCTTGTTGATTTAAGATTCTCTCCTTGTCTTTAACTTTTGACATTTTAATTATAATGTATCTTGATGTAGGTCTCTTTGGGTTCATCTTATTTGGAACTTTCTGGATGTGGACATTTGTTTCTTTCCCTAGGTTAGGAAATGATAAAAACTACTAGGTGTTAAAAAATATCCAAGTGATTGGCTGCTATCTTGGGTGGATTAAATGCTATTTAATTTTATTAAATTAATAAATTTTATTAATTAAATTTAATTTATTAAATTAAATAGCATTTAGGGGAATTTATTATTTAATTACTTAGATTCCTTCAAAATAGTTGACAATGTCTACACTGCACTGGCATGTTTAAGCTTTTAAAACTTTTTGTTAACTACAGAGAAATAATTATCTATGGGAAAGGGGACTAGACAGGCATAGCTTTTGAGTACCTGCTCTATGCAGGAAGGATCTTTAATTTGATGCTGGAGAAAATGTCAGGGACACTCAAAGAATACAGAACGTAGTCATGACTAGAATCTAAGTGCCATGAGGACTCAGAAGACTTTGTTTTTTTTTTTATTATTTATTTGTTTATTTTTAAGTCTATATACTCTCTTTGACAGATACTTAGCAGCACCTGGGATATAGTAGGCATTCAATAAATATTTTTGGAATGAAGGAATAAATGATGAATAAATGAAAAGTAATCACAGTGAGCAAAAAAAAGGTAATCAAAGGGTTTCAAAGTTAGAAGAGAGGTATAGATAAAGGGCTATGGAAACAAATAGAGAAGAATAATGAATTCTGACCAGAGTGTTGGACCACATACATGGGGATATAAGAATCAACATCTGAGCCGAATCTTGAAGATTAGAGTTTTGACAAATGCTCCAATGGGGTGGACCTCAAAGGGATGGCCTTTCTAGTAGAGAAGATTAAAAAGATCAGAAATAAGAAAGTACATATTCAATCTGGAGAGTAGCAGTCTGGTGTTATTACACTTGAGAGAAACTGGTGGAGGACAAGAGTGATTCAAAGAGTATGACAAGAAATGAAATTGAAGAGGTTGTTTGGAACCAGAGTGTAAAATGAATTGTATCATATTTTGGATGTTATCCTATAGGCATGAGCTTTAAACAAACAAAAAGAACAAGAAGAAGGAGGAGGAAGAGAAGGGGGAAGAGAAGAAAAGAGTACGAAGAGTTCTGCTAAAATTACTAGAACTATAAAGCGCTAATTTTAAAGAGGTCTGAAAATTTGCAATTTATCATTTTATTTTGCTCACTTGAATATTGCATGAGTATTTGAGATTTGTTGTATGAATTCATATTTTCAAATTCAAAAATTTTCCAACTTTCCGTGTTATATGTTCTGATTCTAAAATAAGTCAATGCTGGTTGGAAGGATAAAAGTCTATACCATGCCTTAGATACCAAGTTTTATTTTATTTTTTTTATTTTTTTAATTTATTTTTTATTGGTGTTCAATTTACTAACATACAGAATAACCCCCAGTGCCCATCACCCATTCACTCCCACCCCCCGCCCTCCTCCCCTTCTACCACCCCTAGTTCGTTTCCCAGAGTTAGCAGTCTTTATGTTCTGTCTCCCTTTCTGATATTTCCCAACGAAAGATGAATGGATAAAGAAGATGTGGTTTATGTATACAATGGAATATTACTCAGCTATTAGAAATGACAAATACCCACCATTTGCTTCAATGAGGATGGAACTGGAGGGTATTATGCTGAGTGAAGTAAGTCAGTCAGAGAAGGACAAACATTACATGTTCTCATTCATTTGGGGAATATAAATAATAGTGAAAGGGAATATAAGGGAAGGGAGAAGAAATGTGTGGGAGATACCAAGTTTTAAAAAAGTAAATAAATTTGACCATCCAGAAAAACAAACCAACTCACTTATTAACATAACACTTCATACCAGAAGATATTAGAACACCCTATTTAAGATACACAAGCAAAAGAAATGTAAGCCAAATCAAAGATTTTATATCCATTCCAAACTGGTAGAAAGGCCAAAGATAATCTGTTACGAACATGAGAAAACTCAGGACCTATGAACATTTCCTAAGAGTGTACTAGAGTTCAAGCTTTAGACGACCAAAGAAACCAAGGGACAAGTTTAAGTAATAATGCCCAGTGGCAAAAATTGAAAAAATTTATCTGTAGAACAAAGACTAAATCCTATGTATAAAGGTTTTATTTTATATAAACACTATATATTTTCTGAAAAAATCGATATAAGAGCACACAGTGGTGAAAGGATAAGTAATATTCTCTCTCCAAGGCTTTAGAGTCATCTATCAAATGCCCTTGGGATCCATGTTATACTTACAGCTAAGGAAACATCTATATTTGATGTTGGTCTTGTTAATTAGACAAAACATCTTATTTGGCTTTTATTTTATTCTTAACCTTGGGGAGGCTATTTAATGTCCCATCTGACATTCCTCAGATTACACATGATCAAACAATTTGTGATCAAGTAAATAACCATCATTATATCTAGTCAGTGTAAAAATGTGAAAAACTTAGCACTAGGCATTTCATTTCATTTATTGTTTATTTCTTTTGAAGAAATGAAGGTTATATAATTGAAAATTAAATATAAATAAAAATAATGGATATTAAATTATATTTTAGTCCTAATATATTGGGGCAACTAATATTCATAATATTAAAAAATAAACTTTTGAAGTACATTTAATATTTATTTATTTTTATTTTTATTTTTTTAAAGATTTTATTTATTTACCTGAAAGACACAGAGAGAGAGACAGAGACATAGGCACAGAGGGAGAAGTAGGCTTCTCCAATGCAGGACTGATCCTGGGACTCTGGGAACACAACCTGAGACAAAGGCAGGCGCTCACCCACTGAGCCACCCAGGCATCCCAATATTTATTTATTGAAAAGAATTTATATCCCAAGGAACTCAAGAAAATATCTTTCTTGAAACTTTCCTGAAGTGATAGTGTAAATAAGCAAGTGAATGCAAAAAAAAAAAAAAAATGTATATGCATGGGGCACCTGGGTGGCTCAGTCAGTTAAGTGTCCAACTTTCGATTTCAGCTCATGTCATGATCTGAGTTGCGAGATCCTGCTGGCATTGGGCTCCAGGCTGAGTGTGTAACTTGCTTAAGATCCTATCTACCTCTGCCCTGACTCCTGCTCATTCACATACTCTCTCTCTTTCTCCCTCTCTCTAAACAAAACAAAACAAAACAAAACACACACACACACACATAGTCCTGTAAGATGTAAAAGCATCTTTTCAAGTGATATGCAGAAGCTTTACTTTTTAGGATTAGTTCAATAAATTTAGATAATTACTTTCAAACAAAACTTCAAGTTTAGGAGATAAGCCTTTACCTATTCAATTGCTTCTGAAGAAAATAAGAATTAAAGCTTAATGACTTGGTGGCAGCATTACCATTGCCCATTACATCTATGGATAGATTTAAAACCAAAGTAAAAGCATTTCTCTTATTCACCTACCCATCAGTCGAGCGTAACAGTTCCTTTTAGAAATGCAAATGCCCTTTTTAATAAATCACCGTAGCAATTTAATATTTTCATATCTTAAAAAATCAAGAAGTTATTGTTTCTCCCTTATAATAAAATTTGACTTTTGAAATATGAAATATAAAAATATGACTATATTAAATATAACTTATTATATTTACTTACATTATTCAGTTAACTCTTAAACCCCAATAATTCATCCCATGATGCTCATATTCAGTTATAGCCCCAGTTGTAACCAAATATTGAGTTTAACTTTCAGTCATTTGGTAGTCAGCCAAATGTACCTATATCCACAACTATTCATAAATCCAGTTTAAGTATTACAATAATCTGAAGCACTCTCCCACAAATCTTCTGAAAACTCCTAAAAACTCATGTTCAAGTGAATTTGAAATCTATCTACTGTTCACTAATGGGAACCTCAGTGCACTTGTTGTAATTCAGTAAGACTGACTCTAAATATAACAATTCTCCTTCAAAGTGGGAATTAATGTGACTTCCACATTTTTAGTATTACATTTACTAAACATTGCTAAGTAAATTTTTTTTCCTAGAAAAGGAATATTTTCACATGCTACATTTCTAGAAATGTAATTCATATTTGGAAAGGTATGAACATTTTTAAGATTTGTTGTACATATTTCCAAGATTGTACCCATTCGTTCTCCCATCAGTTTATGCCGGTAATGGTTGTGTATTTAATAGAGGTGACCCTGCTGTCAAGTGTTCTCTTCGAACATGTAATACACAACCCTTTTATTTAAAGTAATTCTTATAACTGGGTAGTTCACAGTGGAATAGTCATAATGACTAGGTGCTTCTTTTTTCTTTTATTAATTTCAAATTTGTTCAGGCAAAATGAGTACTCTTACAACTTTATTGTGAACACTATAGAAAAGGTCAAATAAATAAAAATTTAAAAAACATTTTAAAAAGAAAAGAACATAAATTTGTTGTTGGATAATAGAAAGGAATTTGTTACAAAAAAGATGTGGTCTTAAACAGGAAATTCCAGTCTTTTACAGGGAATACAGTTCTATTGTTTTTCCATTCCTCTGTGTAGGGAAAGACAAATTGTACTTTCCTTCTCAAGCTAAGTAAGAGACCAGCAAAGGCCTCCTCTGAGTCATAGGAGGTACTTGTCAGAAAGGATACCTCTTATTTCTAGGTAGATTCTTATAAACTACAGAAACTTGTTGACTACTCTCAGAACAGAGCCCACGTTGCTTTTATTATAGAATTTAATTATAAATAATGATACTACCTTACCCCATCAGGTGAAAAAAGAAGGCTGCATTAGAGTGAGCTGTGTTTGGTAAGAGTAAAGGTTTTCCAAGTTCAGATGTACACAATAGAATAAAGCTAGATTAGTCTCATCTGCATGATCCTTCTTCACAAAGTGATTTCTTATCAGGATGAACAGGCCCCTGAAATATGTGCTGGAGCTAAGAAGCTAAGGTTGTGTCATGGAAAGGTGGCCAGACAAGGACGTAGACAGGTGGATCAGAGACCCAAGGTGGGTGGCGGGAGTTGGGAAGAGGCAGGTGGGTGTCCAAAGATTCTACAGAAAGAACCTGAGAGAGAACAAGTGGTTGGACTCCTACCATGGCAGAAGGCATTGACTAGCTTTCAGGGTCAAGGGAGGACCACAAATAACTCTTGCTAAGTATAGTGGCTATTGTCCCTTTACCTCTAATCATTACTTCTTTCTAATCCTGGAAGCAACAGAAGCAACTTGGTGAATGAGAGAGGAGAGGTAGAAGCACAAGGTGTGGCAAAAAAAAAAAAACAAAAAACAGATTATGATCCTTATCCTTTTATGGGAACATAGAGCAGGCCTTCTTACCAGAAAGTGAGAAGCTTTGGATTGGAAGAAATGTTGACATGCTTTATTATATAGAGAGAAAACTGAAGGTAGCATGCAAATCAAAAAAATTGATATAAAACATTCATGATAATTTTAACAAAGCCTCATGATGATTCTGTAGAGATATAATCAAAATAATGGGTATATTTTGAATAGTATACTAGATATATTTTATTCCCTTGAACATTAAAATATATAAAAACAGATTATGTTAGACAGTAGCTCAACATGAAGCAAATTTTTGTTTTTTTACACTGACAGTAACTTAATACCATCATCTGTGGGCTGATTATAGATTTTCCTGTTGACCTATTCATAAGGAAACCTGTCACATTTGAATGTAGTATGCACTGTGACAGAATTTAGATTATAGTTTTGCAAGAATCTTAAAACTTAAAATATGAATAACTCCTGTTTCCATCACAAAGGAATACTGTTAAATATCACCATTGTTACTATGTTAAATATTAATAATGATGCATCAAATACCTTTGAAAATATTTTATAATTATGTAAATATAAATGTATAATACATTTACTCAGCAATGATTTTATATTTAACATAAGGGCCATAATTTAACTATGATTTATCTCAGGAGGAGTGTAAACCTTAGATTGATTCTACTATCTAAAATCCATGGCCTATTCAGTCTATTTCTGAAAATGTACTTAAGATAATTAAGAAAATTTAGTGATTCTATACATACACACAGAGACATATATACACAGAAATTTAGACAATCTGAATTTTGATAGAAAAAATGAAGAGTAGATGCTAGTAAAATAACTCCAGGAAATTAGGTGTAAAGTAGGATGCAGACTTAAATATGTCTTCATCCTAGAGATATAGCACAATATATTAAAATTTCCTTAATAGTAAATGATTCATAACCAGTAATTCTCAAACTTCTAATGCAAATGCTTATGTAATTTATATTTTGATGTCTTGTAGGATTATTAATAACAAATTTCATTTGCCAAGTCACTGATTTTAATTAAGCTACACAGAGAAAAACAAATGCAGAATAGAGGAAAAAAAATATATGTACAAATATGAGAACCTAGAATAAAAAACAAATTATAGATAATGATAAAATACCTTGAAGTACCTACATAGTATTACAGCATTTTAGGTGCCTGGGTGGCTCTTGGTTGAGCGTTTGACTCCTGGTTGTAGCTCAGGCCCTGATCTCAGGGTCTTGAGTTTGAACCCTACATTGGGCTTGGAGCTCAGTGGGGTGTCTACTTGAGATTCTCTTCCTCTGCCCCTCCCCCCACTTACACACACACACACATACACTCTCTCTCAAATAAATAAATAAATAAATAAATAAATAAATAAATAAATAAATAAATAAATAAATTTAAAAAATACTAATGAGGCACCTGGGTGGCTCAGTCGGTTTAGCATCTGCCTTCAGTTGAAGTCATGATCCCAGAGTCCCGGAATCCACCCCAGGTCGGCCTCCCTACTCAACAGGCAGTCTGCTTATCCTTCTCACTCTGCTCCACTACCCCTCCCACTCCTGCTCACTCTCTCTCTTTCTTTCTTTCTCAAATAACTTGCTGTTAATATTTTCTTGCACTCCAATAGCTAAGTAAAACTATCTTCATTTTCCCTTCTAAATAGTTCTTTAATTCTTTGTGTTTTTAGCCTTTCTATCATCATGCTACTCTCTTCTCTAATGCACATCATGCCTTTCACCATAGCCTTTCAACTGTTTTATCACCTGGAGATTCTTCCTGTTTAATGCATCCTATACTATTCTTTCAGGCTAATCTTCATAAAATGCTATTTCATTACATGAGTCATTGTCTTATTCATCAACTATTTTTTTAAAGATTTTATTTATTTATTTATTCATGAGAGACAGAGAGAGAGAGACAGAGAGAGAGAGGCAGAGACACAGACAGAGGGAGAAGCAGGCTCCATGCAGGGAGCCCGATATCCCGGGACTCCAGGATCACGCCTTGAGCCAATGGCAGTCGCTAAACTGCTGAGCCACCCAGGAATCCCCCACCAACTATTTTTTAACTCCTATGCTCTGTGCTGCATAAAGCAAACATGATCATGACCTTTCAGGTTTACTGGGAAGATACAGTAAACAAATAATTACCAAATATATAATTACTAGCTCTGATAACTACTATGAAGAAAATGGACAGAATGCCATGAGTGAAAGGGCCTATCTTGATTCAGGGAAATAGAAAAGCCTTGTTTGATAAACCTACATTTATACTTAAACTTGAAGAATGAGGAAAGAAAATCTAGTCAGTGAAGTGAGGGGTAGATGATTTTATGTATAGGAACTTAGGGGGAAATGATTGGTGTATTCTAAACTCAAGAATGGGTAGACTCAGGATCCCTGGGTGGTGCAGTGGTTTAGCGCCTGCCTTTGGCCCAGGGCGTGATCCTGGAGACCCAGGATCGAATCCCACGTCGGGCTCCCGGTGCATGGAGCCTGCTTCTCCCTCTGCCTATGTCTCTGCCTCTCTCTCTCTCTCTCTCTCTGTGACTGTCATGAATAAATAAAAATTTAAAAAAAAGAATGGATAGACTCTTGGGTCATAGAGTGAGAAGATGTTATAAGATACCTAGAGAAGTGGACAGATTTGATCACATAGAATCTGAGAGGCCATATTAGAGACGTCATATTTTATACTAAATGCAATGGGAAAATAATAACAGCTCTTGAGAATCAGTGCAAAGAATGCAGTAGAGGGGAGCTAGAAAGACAAGATAAAATTTAGGAAAATATTGGAAGAAGTTTAGATGAAAGTGATATGGATTTAATTAAGATTTTGAAAGATTTTAGTGTATAGCAGAATTGACAGAAATTATAAATGACTACCCTGTAACTTAAAATGATAGCCCACAGCAACAAATCATAATTTTTCTAGCTGAATTTGGAAATGATTTCAGATACCAACTTACAGGTGAAAAGTTGTTTCTTACTCATGCTACTACTCTGTACTATATAGTTGTGGGGTAGTATTTCCAAGCAAATACTCTCCTTATGGACACCAACTGGATATCTTATAATTTAATTTAATTCTGACATTAGCTACCTGGAGCTGGTGTCAGATCCTACAAAATGAGGGTTCAGTCCCCTAAGACTATGCCACCTTATTTCAGATGCCAATTGAAAGTCAAGTTTTTGCCTGTGCATCTGACTAGCTATAAATGGGAGATTCCCATGACCCCCTCCTCAGGTTTGATAATTTGTTATAACAGCTCACATAGATAAGGAAAAATGTTTTACTTATTAGATTACCAGTTTATTATAAAATAATACAACTCAAGAATAGCCAGATGGAAGAAATGTATAGGTCAAAGTGTGGAGGGAAGGGTTAGAGTTTCTATGTGCTCAGTGGATGGGCCATCCTTCCAGTACCTTCATGTGTTTACAACCCAGAAACCCCTTCAAATCCAGTAGTTTAGGATTTTTATGGAGATTTTATTATGGAGGCATGGTTTCTTAAATTATTGACCAAAGGTGTTCGTCTGTCTTCAGCCCCTCTACCCCTCCTGGAGGTTAAGGTGGTGGGACTAAAAATTTCTATCTTCTAATCATTACTAATTTATTAGTTCCCAATCTCCTCATGAAAGTACTGAAAGACATTTATTCAGCAGAGTTCAAGGTTTTTAGGAGCTATGTGGCAAGAAACAAAAAGGTGGATCAGAAATCCAATATGTATTTCATATTATGTCACAACAAGTCCGTCATTATTTTTCATATTTTTTACATTTAAAGTTCAATCAACTCAAGCAGATCTCTGTATGCCCCCAAAGGTTTGACTATTTTTATTCAACTTAGAATATCTTTCTCCTTCATCTCCACCTCATAACCAAATTAATTATTTATAATCTAAGTGGAGTCTATATCTTCTAAAATTTTGTTTTTCCCCCCAGAAAATCTAAATACCACTATTGAAATTAGCAAAAGTATGAAGCATAGCTTTCTGTTATTCATTAATTCATCTATTCAACATAAAGACTGCCAACATTAAAATAATTTAAATTACTCAAATCCAATAAGAAATATGACAGACTTTTCTGTGTCATAACTAACATGAATGAGGAAGGGCAGCATTTAAAATAGTTAAAACTCTTTTCTATTCCAAAAACTTCTGTGAAATTTATATTGTTTGATTTTAACAAATTAGAAATATTCAGTGAATATGCCCTATAATCAATAGGGCGAGACATTTAAAGAAATAACTGAAAATTAAAATTCATTCAGTATCTTTTTTTTAAAAGATTTTATTTATTTATTCATGAGAGACACAGAGAGAGGCAGAGACAGGCAAAGGGAGAAGCAGGCTCCATGCAGGAAACCCGACATGGGACTCGATCCCAGGACTCCAGGATCCCATCCTGAGCCAAAGGCAGACGCTCAACTACTGACCCACACAGGTGTCCCTCATTGAGTATCTCAAGTAGAATCTGCATTGTATATAGTTAGAGCATTGATTCATTCAGGTACATGAGAGATACTCAACATGGTAGATTTCAATTAACTGTATATTTGATGGCAGAAAAAGATATCATTTATTTAAAGACTGTATTTTTTGAGAGTGATTTTAGGTCCACAGCAAAATTGCGAAGAAGGTAGAAAGAGATCTCATATACTCCTTGCCCTCACACATGCATAGACTTACCCATTATCAACATTCCTCACCAGAATGATATGTTACAATTAATGAATCTACACTGGCACTTTACAATCATCCAAAATCCATATATATTAGGATGCACTCTTGTTGTGCATTCTGTGGTTTTAGGCAAATGTATAATGACATATCCATCATTATGTAATCATAGAAAATATTGTCACTTCAAGATCCTCTGTGCTCCATTTATTCATCCTCCTTTCTCCATCCCCTAGCCTCTGACAACTACTGATGATTTTATTGTCTCTATTTTTTTTTTTTACCTTTTCCACAATGTCATGTTGTTGGAATCAGATAATATGTAGCCTTTCAGATTAACTTCTTTCACTTAGAACTATGCACTTAAGGTTGCTCCATATCTTTTCATGGCTTGATAGCTCATTTTTTTCTTATTGCTGAATAACATTCCATTGATTGGTTGTATCACAATTTATCCATTCACCTACCAAAGAACATATTGGTTACTTCCAAGTTTGAGAAATTATTAATCAAATTGCTAAAAACATTTGTGTGCAAACTTTTGTGTGGACATAAGTTTCCAACTCCTTTGAGTAAATACCAAGGAGTGTGATTGCTGGATCATATGGTAAGAGTATGTTTTGTTTTGTAAGAAACAAACTGTCTTCCAAAATGGCTGTACCATTTTGTATGCCCACCATTAATGCAGAATTCTAATTGCTCCAGAACTTCAACAGCATTTTCTGTTTCAAATTTTAGCCATTCTAATAGGTGTGTAGTAGTAGTGTCATTGCTATTTTAATTTGCATGTTTCTGATAATATATGTGTGGAGCATCCTTTTTATAGGCATATTTTGTCATCTACAATCTTAGCAAGGTGTCAGTTAAGATCTTTGACTCATTTCTAAATTGGTTTATTTTATTTTGAATTTTAAGAATTTGTTGTATTGCTTGGTTACAGTCCTTTATCATATGTATCTTTTGCAAATATTTTCTCCCTGGCTGTGATTTGTTTTCTTATTCTCTTGACATTGACTTTTATAGAATATAAATTTTCAATTTTAATGTAGTCCAGCTTATCAATTTTTTGTTTCATGGATCATGCCTCTGCTGTTGTATCTAAAAAGTCTTTACCGTATCAAGGTCATCTAGATTTTATCCCATTCTATCTTCTGGGATATTATAGTTTTGCATTTTACATTTAGGTCTATTATCAATTTTGAGTTACCTTTTGTGAAGATTGTAAGGTTTGTGTCTGTATTCTTTTTTTTTTTTTTTAAAGATTTATTTATTTACTCAGAGAGAGAGAGAGAGAAAGGCAGAGACA
Source organism: Canis lupus dingo (assembly GCF_003254725.2). Taxonomy (NCBI): domain Eukaryota; kingdom Metazoa; phylum Chordata; class Mammalia; order Carnivora; family Canidae; genus Canis; species Canis lupus. Next base: position 21,964,644 of record NC_064245.1, on the reverse strand, counting down.
CAGGCAGAGGGAGAAGCAGGCTCCATGCAGGAAGCCCAATGTGGGACTCGATCGCGGGTCTCCAGGATCACACCCCAAGTTTCAGGAGGCGCCAAACCTCTGTGCCACCGGGGCTGCCCTATATTCTTCTTTTTGTTTTTAATGTAGCTATCCAGTTATTTTAGCACCATCTGCTGAAAAGACTGTATTTATTATATTATATTGCCTTTGGTCCTTTGTCAAAAATTAGTTAATTTTATCTATATGGGTCTATTTCTGCGCTCTATTCTGTTCCAATAATCTATTTATTCTCTCACCAATACCGGAGTCTTGATTACTATAACTTTACAGTAAGTTTTTAAGTTGGGAATTGTCAGTCCTCCAATCTTGTTCTTCTCTTGAAATATTGTACAATGTGGCTATTCTGAGATTTTGGCTTCTCTATATAAACTTTAGAATCAGTTTATCAATAATCATAAAATAACTTGCTAGGGTTTTGACTGAGATTACATCAATCTATACATCAAGTTGAGGAAAAAATGACATCTTAACAATATTGAGTTTTTCTATCCATAAACACTGAATATTTCCCCATTTATTTAGGTCTTCTCTAGGTGTATTCAATCAGAGTTTTGATTCATATATGAATATATAATGAATGCTCAAAACTCTGCAATAAAAAAAGAAAAACAGAAAATCAGCAAAAGACATGAAGACACAGTTCACCAAAGAATGTGTACAGATGGAAAAAAAAAAGAATGTGTACAGATGGGCACTAAGCACATGAAAAGTTAAACATCATAAGCCGTTAATTGGAAATCCAAATAAAAGACATACTGAGCTATCACTATGTTACTGAAACCCAGCTTTGGCTGCTTATTGCTTGGAAGGCCAATGCTCAAGAGATGAGTTTTGACTGGAAAGGAATATAAGCTTTACTCAGGAGCCTGGCCACCTGGGGGGAAGGCAGACTCTTGTTCAAAGCCAACTTCCAAGTTTCTGCCTGGCCTAGAGATTTTTAAAAGGGTTTAAACAGTTATCTGTTTAGGATGAGTGATAATGTTTATTCTCATGTTTTTTTTTTTTTAATTTAAAAAAATTTCCTATAATTAACATATTATTTTGTAATTAAATTGTATATAATTTTTGTTTTAGTCAATCCAGATTGCTGTAACAAAATTCCATAGACTGAGTGTTTTGTAGACAACAGACATTTATTTCTTACAGTTCTGGAGTCTGGAAAGTCAAATATCAAGGTGCCTATAGATTTGGTTTCTAGCAAGAGCTATCTTTGAGGTTCAAAGACAGTTGTCTTTCTGTGTGTTCTTACATGGGGGTAAAGGTGGGATCTCTCAGAATTTTTCAAAGGGCACTAGTTCCATTCATGAGGAACTAGTCTCAATTTTTTATTGTTACATTGAGTGAAAAATCCAGAAAGCTTTTAAAATATATATGAGATGATATAATTTGGTTACATGCAAAATCAGCATTAAAACACAGGAGCCCCAGCTCCCATTGTATTACTTCACTATACAGGTCTTTATTAAATACACAAATATTAACGAGAGCTAGATCTTTTATATTGTAATTCTTAAACTAAAACTCATCCTAATTTAAGTGTAGTGTTTCTAGGACTCTTATCTTAATAGAGTCATACCAGACCAATGAGAAAGACACATTTTTTTTTAAAGATTTTATTTGTTTATTTGAGAGAGAGAAAGAGAATGAGACAAAGAGAGCACCTGCAGGGCAGACAGAGAAGCATACTTCTCAATGAGTAGGGATCCCGATGTGGGACTCCATCCCTAGACTCTTGAGCCAAAGGCCGATGCTTAACCTACTGAGCCATCCGAGTGTCCCAGAAAGACAGATTTAATCTTCATCACAAATGCTGCAGTTCTCCAAATAAGTGAAAGACTTTTTCTTCCTTTTCTAGAAAATTCATAGAGTCCCAATTATAAACATCATAGTATAGAAGTAAATAATTTGCCTTAGAAGGGATGCTATAGTAGATCTTGAATCTTATTATTTTGTTAAGTTGCCCAAATTAATACTTACAAAATAAGATTAATCCAATTGATATATTTCTAAACAAGTCAGATACATAGGTCTTATATATTACAAAAAGTCTCTACGGAATGGTATTGAACTGAATTTAAATCAAACTTTAAAAGCAGGGCAACATTTAAAAGTTAAAACTGATTTATTTAGCTTGCTCATTCCTTTCTTATATTTACTAATGGTCTTGGCATCAGCAAAATTGATGGGCTAATCATTAGATTCTACCAGAAAAAAAAATAATAAATGAAATAGGGAAGAGTTGTATTTCTAGAAATCCTAATTTTGAACCAAGAGATAAACTCTCAAGGTTATTTATTTCCTTTGCTAGTCCTGTCAGATGTTCAAGTACTTTATTCTATAATGAACTTAGGAAGATATAATTGTGTATACTCAAATAGCAGCCATAACTAGCTCATGTCCAGAGAAACTAGAAAGTAAACTTTAGTGTTTCTTTATTCTTTGAGATTACAATAGTTCCAATTTACTAAAAAACAGGTTAAAAATTCACCAGAAACACTTATGTTGTTTCTAGAATACATTATTTTTCACAAATTTTTTATCAAAGGATTCCTGAATTTGATGTCTTCAATTTTTAATCCAAGCACTCGTTAGTGGTCAACCTCCTATCTCTTTGGATGAACTAAACACCTTAAGCAAGGTTGGTTTACTTGGGCAGAAATTATAGATAACTAAATTTGTTAATTTTACAGATACAGATATTGAGTCTGGGAGATTAAGAAGTAGAGTCAGATTACAATCAAAATATACAAATCATCAATCCAATGGGAAATAATCCATCAGACAAGGGTTAGGGCTTGAAATAGAATCTGAGTAAGTAAGTCATAAAGACAAAAGAAGGCTCCAAGGAAATCAATAGAGAAAAGTTAAGAAACGTGAAGACATAAAAACCTGAGAATGATATATGTTTAGTTGGGTAGAGAAGGAAAAGTAGGTAATCTGGAGAGAATTTCAAACTACGTTTATAGAGTTCTACAGTGTGGGCTTCTCCTTGAGGGTCTTCATTCTCCTTTACTTCCAGATTGACTTCCATGAAAATATTAAAATTTTTAAACTAATCAATTAATGGATTTTGTTGATGCACTTTCCTTGATGCTCCTTGATGCAGTCAAACCCTGATCTTCCCAGAACCAATATAAGGAGAATAAAACTGAAAGCACAGTTATTTTCCCTAAATTTATCTTTTTCTAGGTGATTTCTTGCCTTTTTATTAACTATTTTTTTAAAAATTGATTTATTTAATTTAGAGAGAGAGAGAGAAAAAAATGCAAGCCAGGCTAGGGGCAAAGGGAAACGGAATCTCAAGCAGACTTCCCATTGAGCAGGGAACCTAAATCCAGGCTCCATCCCACCATTCTGAGATCATGATCTGAGTGGAAATCAGGAGTCAGATGCTTAACCGACTGAGCCACCCAAGCACCTTCCTTGCATTTTATTAACTATTAACAGTCATATTTTATCTTCTAAGAAAAAAAGTAACATTTTGTGCTGAAGGTCCTTTCCTATTACAGCGGGCATAAGGATGAGTATTTAAACAGGAATTTCATTTCATTTTGGCATAGATGTAGATAATTTTCTCAGGATCAGAGGCCTATGTTCATTCAACTTTTGACATGCCCTGTTGTAGAAATTTTCACCTTAATCTTTACTACTTTAAAACTCTCCAGGATTTCTTAATAAATTCTCAAAAGTCTGTACCCAAGAGTAGTTGGATTTTTCTCTCTGATGCCAAAAGTTGAAAATTTTATTTTCATGGATGTGCCTGAGAAATTCTTCCCTAGACAATTGACGCCATTATCCATATCCTGCAGATATTTCAGCATAAAAATTTTTTTTTCTGGATCCCTGGGTGGCGCAGCGGTTTAGCGCCTGCCTTTGGCCCAGGGTGTGATTCTGGAGACCGGGGATCAAATCCCACATCGGGCTCTCGGTGCATGGAGCCTGCTTCTCCCTCTGCCTATGTCTCTGCCTCTCTCTCTCTCTCTCTCTCTCTGTGTGACTATCATAAATAAATAAAAATTTTAAAAATGTTAAAAAAATAAAAATAATAAAAAAATTTTTGTCTATGTGAAAAGTAATACGAGAATGCATATGTGTTTAATAATGATAAAGTAAAATAGTACTGTTTAATAAAATTTTGTTAGGCATTAATATATGTGTGATAATTATTGTACAGACACAGATTTTAGAAATTATTAAGGGATTGTTTTCATCTTTTAATAGAAAATTATTAAACAACAAGTATCTTTCAATAATTATGTATGTTTCAATCTCTATCTTCCGTAAATTTCATTGTAGCTAATTAAAGACCATATTTTTGCTATAACACAATAGCTAGAATATTTCAACTCTTAAGAAGAGAAATACCATGAGATGTAATACATTCATTCATAAAATATTTATTGAGAGATTATTATGTAGCAGGTACTGTTTTAGGTTGTGGAGATCCAAAACAAAAAACTAAAAACCTTGCCTTTAAGTAACTGACATCATAATAGGAAAGAAAGTTACCAAGGTAATCAAGAGTGTGGTAATATAAAAGAAAATAAACTTCTAACAACTTGAAATATCATTTTTGGACTAAGCATAAATATAAAATAGAATAAAAATATTTGAAATATTGACAACTAAATAAAGTTAAGTAAGGGTTAAAAAAATCTTTATTTTTTTTCAAAATTGAGAAGTGCTTCAAATACTTTGATAATTCATGGATATTCAACATCACAACCCAACATCTGGTATATTTATTCAGTATCATTTCATTAATTGCATAGGTAGCAGGGTGACAGAATTAATCAGTGACATGACCAGCATACTGAGTAATTAGAATGATAATGTTAGAATTAGATCATTAACAGCCTGCCTTTTTGCCTAATGATAGGGTATCTACTGTAATTATTAACAAAGAACAGAATAATAACATACTCAGTAAAGGGTTGTGTTTAATTGCACACAGTATATATGGTAGGAAAGTAAAAAAAAAGGGGGTGGGGGCAAGGAAAAGGTTATGCTTAATAAGGAATACAGAATGTAGTCAGTTGGATTTTGTCATTAACTGAAGAAAAACTACACAGCCTCTCTTGCCTGAAACATTGTTACCATCCTCAAAAGAAATAATTTTCTCCCCTAGAAAGCTTATTGAATATCACGAACTTTTACCAGTGACTGCAGAAGTGCTGCTTATTTCTAGTTATTCCCTCCAGATCCAACCTTCATTCTCGATACTTCTTTGTGCCCTGGGAGAATATGATCTTCACGAACAGCATCGGTGGTTCTTGACTTCTAGGTTGCTCTTGCAATTTTGGCCAAAGGCATATACTTGCAGAAGAGGGGGTAGAGGGCAAAGGAAGAGGCTGGGTATTTTTTCCAGGCTTTCTTCCTCCTGAGTGGACAGGAAATTGGTATGTTTTTCTGTTCTTCCTGTGAGTATATATTCTTCCTTCCATAATTTCATTTTGGATGAATGACTCCCTGGACTGGTCATTTCACACCTAGTGATGGTAATAGTTTCTAGGCCTGAGTGCTTCACTCTTGACTTTTCATATTCTCTTTCATGAAATTTTTCCTGCCATGACTTAGCATCAGTATTGAATAGATACAGAAAATACTAGAGACTTGAAAAAATTCATAAATTTTAGTTTACACTTAAGAGCTTCTTTTTAATTAACTATCTGATTATATTTATTTTTCTGTGAATCCAGAAACTTCCTAATTCTCATGAAACAATGCAACTTTGTAATGGATAAGGAATAGGGAGAAACACATCATGCATTTATTTTCTACTATAAAATACTGCAATGATCCTTCATATTATCAACATTTACTAAAAGTTCCTCAAATACTACATTTTTCTTCAAACTTTATTATTTTATTATGTAACCCAGCAACAAAGATAGCACCGCACCAAACTCATTATTTATTTATTTCATAAAGAAACATATGTAAATAAAAAACATATTAACATCTGCCATGTAATCTAAATACAGGTTATTAGTAGTTTTTATATTTCTGTTAGCTTTAGTTTTTACCTGCATATACTACTTATATTTTTAAAAATATTTATCAATCATTATGGGATACCCATTAGTAGGAAAATTAAGTCCTGTATATACTGTTTTAGAATAACTGAAATATAAACTCATTGAAACATCCTGGGGGATATTTCCTCTCTCTCCCTTAAAAATCATATTGTTTTAAAATTACAAGTATTGATTCAAAATTTGGAATATTATAAATTATGCTTCATAATTATGAATTTATTTATAACTCCTAAGCCCTAATGAAATCATCCTTGATAGCTCTCCATACATTATTACATTTAAAGTTTTTAACATAATAAAAGCCATTTTATTTAATTCAGTTTTGCCTGGCAAATTAATTGGATCAAGTTAATTAAGGTTAGGTCATGTTTCCTCTAAATCTTTAACAATATTTGTATAATTAGTTCATGAACTTTTTGCAATTGCTACTTGTTTTAAATCATAATTATTCTGCTTTTAAACATAATCTGATATAAATCTGGCTGTGCATATGATATATGTATTAGTTATCTGTTGTGTATGAAATTACCCCAAAATTTATTGACTTAAAAAAACAAACATTTGTTATCTCATAATTTCTGTGCCTTAGGAATTTGAAAGTGCCTTAGTTAAATGGTTTTAGATCAAGGTCTGTCATGAAATTGAAGTGCACATGTTGTTCAAGGCTGCAGTCATCTGAAGGCCCAACCGGTGGTAGAAGATGATCCTCTTCCAAACTTACATTTTCATGTCACCTCTTAGCAGGAGGTCTCGGTGCCTTAGTACATGGACCTATCCCCAGAATCTGGCAGCTGCTCTGCTTTGAAGTTTCCTAGAGAAGGGGATTAAAGAGATAAATAGAAAAGTGGGAGAGAGAAGCCATAATGGCAGAGGTAAAATACAATTCCTTTTACCATATTTTGTTGGTCATATAGGCCATTGCTGACACTGTGTAAGAGGTGACAGCACAAAGGAGTGAATATCAAGAAGTGAAAATCTTTAGGCCTGTTGGAGCTGGCTAGCACCTGACATAATTTTTGAATCAGTATGCATTGCATCAGACATCAAATGATGTATATACCAGTAGTTCTAAGGTCAGGAAATGGTCCTAGCATAATGAAGCACATTGCTATTTGAGTTTTCAGTTCCTTGATAACGGTGCAAAGAATCCTACAATACAATAAAACATTATACACATAATGGAATTCAGTCACAGAGTTGGTGCCGCCTTGTATTCTGTGTTACTTCTTTTTAGTCTCAAGTGATATTTAAAGGGATGGTTCTGAGAATAACCTGATCATAGAGAAAAGGCAAAACATACATTTGCCTACATCCTACAGAAATGGTACAGAGCCAATTTGAGTAAAATATTAAATAAGTAAATATATAGAACCTTCAAAATTTGGCATAAAAATGTGTAACTTATGAATCACATGTCCCTTAGGTATAAAAGTTTGACCTGCTTTTTTTTACCTTCTCTTTATTTTTTTAATAGATGAGATTATTTTATTATTTATTTATTTGTTTGCTTATTTATTTATTTTTATTGGAATTCAATTTGCCAACATATAGCATAACACCCAGTGCTCATCGAATCAAGTGCCCCCCGCAGTGCTCCTCACCCAGTCAACCCCACACCCCACCCACTTCCCTTTCCACCACCCGTTGTTCGTTTCCCAGAGTTAGGAGTCTCTCATGTTCTGTCTCCCTCTCTGATATTTCCCACTCATTTTCTCTACTTTCCCCTTTACTCCTTTTCATTATTTTTTATATTCCCCAAATGAATGAGACCATATAATGTGTGTTCTTCTCTGATTGACTTATTTCACTCAGCATAATACCCTCCAGCTCCATCTACGTCGAAGGAAATGGTAGGTATTTGTCATTTCTAATGGCTGAGTAACATTCCATTGTATACATAAGCCACATCTTCTTTATCCATTCATCTTTCGATGGACACTGAGGCTCCTTCCACAGTTTGGCTATTGTGGACATTGCTGCTATAAACATTGGGGTGCAGGTGTCCTGGCGTTTCACTGCATCTGTATCTTTGGGGTAAATCCCCAACAGTGCAATTGCTGGGTCGTAGGGCAGGTCTATTTTTAACTCTTTGAGGAACCTCCACACAGTTTTCCAGAGTGGCTGCACCAGTTCACATTCCCACCAACAGTGAAGAGGGTTCCCCTTTCTCCGCATCCTCTCCAACATTTGTTGTTTCCTTCCTTGTTAATGTCCCCCATTCTCACTGGTGTGAGGTGGTATCTTATTGTGGTTTGGATTTGTATTTCCCTGATGGCCAGTGATGCAGAGAATTTTCTCATGTGCTTGTTGGTCATGTCTATGACTTCCTCTGTGAGATCTCTATTCATGTCTTTTGCCCATTTCATGATTGGATTGTTTATTTCTTTGCTGTTGAGTTTAAGAAGTTCTTTATAGATCTTGGATACTAGGTCTTTATCTGATAGGTCATTTGCAAATATCTTCTCCCATTCTGTAGGTTGTCTTTTAGTTTTGTTGACTGTTTCTTTTGCTGTGCAAAACCTTCTTATTTTGATGAAGTCCCAATAATTCATTTTTGCTTTTGTTTCTCTTGCCTTCGTGGATGTATCTTGCAAGAAGTTACTGTGGCAAAGTTCAAAAAGGGTGTTGCCTGTGTTCTCCTCTAGGATTTTGATGGAATTTTGTCTCACATTTAGATCTTTCATCCGTTTTGAGTTTATCTTTGTGTATGGTGTAAGAGAGTGGTCCAGTTTCATTCTTCTGCATTTGGATGTCCAATTTTCCCAGCACCATTTATTAAAGAGATTGGCCTTTTTCCAGTGGATAGTCTTTCCTCCTTTGTCGAATATTAGTTGACCATAAAGTTGAGGGTCCACTTCTGGATTCTCTATTCTGTTCCATTGATCTACGTATCTGTTTTTGTGCCAGTACCACACTGTCTTGATGACCACAGCTTTGTAGTACAACCTGAAATCTGGCATTGTGATGCCCCCAGCTATGGTTTTATTTTTTAATATTCCCCTGGCCATTCGGGGTCTTTTCTGATTCCACACAAATCTTAAGATGATTTTCCAACTCTCTGAAGAAAGCCCATGATATTTTGATAGGGATTGCATTAAATGTGTAAATAGTCCTGGGTAGCATTGACATTTTCACAATATTGATTCTTCCAATCCATGAGCATGGAATATTTTTTCCATCTCTTTGTGTCTTCCTCAATTTCTTTCAGAAGTGTTCTGTAGTTTTTAGGGTATAGATCCTTTACCTCTTTAGTTAGGTTTATTCCTAGGTATCTTATGCTTTTGGGTGCCAATATCAATGGGATTGACTCCTTAATTTCTCTTTCCTCAGTCTCATTGTTAGTGTATAGAAATGCTACTGACTTCTGGGCATTGATTTTGTATCCTGCCACACTGCCAAATTGCTGTATGAGTTCTAGTAATCTTGGGGTGGAGTCTTTTGTGTTTTCTACGTACAGTATCATGTCATCTGCGAAGAGGGAGAGTTTGACTTCTTCTTTGCCAATGTGAATGCCTTTCATTTCTTTTTGTTGCCTGATTGCTGAGGCTAGGACTTCTAGTACTATGTTGAATAGCAGTGGTGAGAGTGGACATCCCTGTCTTGTTCCTGATCTTAGGGGAAAGGCCCCAGTGTTTCCCCACTGAGAATGATATTTGCTGTGGGCTTTTCATAGATGGCTTTTAAGATGCTGAGGAATGTTCCCTCTATCCCTACACTCTCAAGAGTTTTCATCAGGAATGGATGCTGTATTTTGTCAAATGCTTTCTCTGCAACTCTTAAGAGCATCATATGGTTCTTGTTTTTTCTCTTGCTGATATGATGAATCACGTTGATTGTTTTACGAGTGTTGAACCAGCCTTGCATCCCGGGGATAAATCCCACTTGGTCATGGTGAATAATCTTCTTAATCTACTGTTGGATCCTATTGGCTAGTATCTTCTTGAGAATGTTTGAATATGTGTTCATCAGGGATATTGGTCTGTAATTCTCCTTTTTGGTGGGGTCTTTGTCTGGTTTTGGAATTAAGGTGATGCTGGCCTCATTGGACAAGTTTGGAAGTATTCTATCTCTTTCTATCTTTCCAAGCAGCTTTAGGAGAATAGGTATGGTTTCTTCTTTAAATATTTGATAGAATTCCCCTGGGAAGCCATCTGGCCCTGGACTTTTGTGTCTTGGGAGGTTTTTGATGACTGCTTCAATTTCCTCCCTGGTTATTGGCCTGTTCAGGTTTTCTATTTCTTCCTGTTCCAATTTTGGTAGTTTGTGGTTTTTCAGAAATGCATCCATTTCTTCTAGATTGCCTAATTTATTGGCGTATAGTTGCTCATAATAAGTTTTTAAGATCGTTTGTATTTCTTGGCGTTGGTGGTGATCTCTCCTTTGTCATTCATGATTTTATTAATTTGAGTCTTTTCTCTCTTCTTTTTAATAAGGCTGGCTAATGGTTTATCTATTTTATTAATTCTTTCAAAGAACCAACTCCTGATTTTGTTAATCTGTTCCAAAGTTCTTCTGGTCTCGATTTCATTGAGTTCTGCTTGAATCTTTATTAACTCTCTTCTTCTGCTGGGTGTAGGATCGATTTGCTGTTTTTTCTCCAGCTCCTTTAGGTGAAAGGTTAGCTTTTGTATTTGAGTTCTTTCCAGTTTTTGGATGGATGCTTGTATTGCGATGTATTTCCCCCTCAGGACTGCTTTTGCTGTATCCCAAAGATTTTGAACGGTTGCATCTTCTTTAGTTTCCATGAATCTTTTTAATTCTTCCCTAATTTCCTGGTTGACCCTTTCATCTTTTAGCAGGATGGTCCTTAACCTCCATGTGTTGTTTGAAATCCTTCCAAACTTCTTCTTGTGATTTAGTTCTAATTTCAAAGCATTATGGTCTGAAAATATGCAGGGGACAATGCCAATCTTTTGGCATCAGTTAAGACCTGATTTGTGACCCAGTATGTGGTCTATTCTGGAGAAAGTTCCATGTGCATTTGAGAAAAATGTGTATTCAGTTGCATTTGGATGTAAAGTTCTGTAAATATCAGTGAAATTTATCTGGTCCTGTGTATCATTTAAAGCTCTTGTTTCTTTGGAGATGTTGTGCTTAGAAGATCTGTCGATTGTAGAAAGCGGTATATTCAAGTCACCAAGTATAAGTGTTTTATTATCTAAGTATGTCTTAACTTTGGTTATTAATTGTTTGATATACTTGGCAGCTCCCACATTAGGGGCATAAATAGTGATGATTTTTAGGTCCTCTTGTTGAATAGATCCTTTAAGTATGATATAGTGTCCCTCATCTCTTACTACAGTCTTTGGGATAAACTTTAATTTATCTGATATAAGGATGGCTACCCCTGCTTTCTTTTGAGGACTATTTGAATGGTAAATGGTTCTCCAACCTTTTATTTTCAGGCTGTAGGTGTCCTTATGTCTAAAATGAGTCTCCTGTAGATAGCAAATAGGTGGGTCTTGCTTTTTTATCCAGTCTAAAACCCTGCGCCTTTTGATGGGGTCATTAAGCCCATTCACGTTCAGAGTTACTATTGAAAGATATGAATTTAGTGTCATCATGATACCTATTCAGTCCCTGTTTTTGTGGATTGTTCCCTTGGACCTCCTCTTTCTATTACAGGGTCCCCCTTAGTATTTCTTGCAGAGCTGGCTTGGTGGTCACATTCTTTCAGTTTTCTGCCTATCTTGAAAGCTCTTTATCTCTCCTTCTATTCTGAGTGAGAGCCTTGCTGGATAAAGTATTCTAGGCTGCATGTTCTTCTCATTTAGGACCCTGAATATATCCTGCCAGCCCTTTCTGGCCTGCCTAGTCTCTGTGGAGAGGTCTGCTGTTAATCTAATATTTCTCCCTGTAAAAGTTAGAGATTTCTTGTCTCTTGCTGCTTTAAGGATCTTCTCTTTACCTTTGGAATTTGCAAGTTTCACTATTAAATGTCGAAGTTTTGAGCAGTTTTTATTGGTTTTAGGGGGGGGATCTCTCTATTTCCTGTATCTGAATGCCTGTTTCCCTTCCCAGGTTAGGGAAGTTCTCAGTTATGATTTGTTCAAATACATATTCTGGACCTCTGTCCCTTTTGGCGCCCTTGGGAACCCCAATTAAATGTAGATTTTTCCTTCTGAGGCTGTCATTTATTTCTCTTAACCTATCCTCATGATCTTTTAATTGTTTTTCTCTTTTTTCCTCATTTTCCTTCCTTGCCATCAACTTGTCTTCTATGTCACTCACTCATTCTTCTACCTTTTAACCCTCGTCATTAGGACCTCTAGTTTGGATTGCATCTCATTTAATTGATTTTTAATTTCAGTCTGATTAGATCTAAATTCTGCAGTCATGAAGTCTCTTGAGTCCTTTATGCTTTTTTCTAGAGCCACAGTAGCTTTATAATAGTGCTTCTGAATTGGCTTTCTGACATGGAATTGTAATCCAAATTTTGTAACTCTGTGGGAGAGAGTACTGTATCTGATTCCTTCTTTTGAGGTGAATTTTTCCTTCAAGTCATTTTGCTTAGTGCAGAGTGGCCAAAAACAAGTTGTACTGGAAAAAGGAGAAAAAGAAGAGAAAAAAGAAAAAAGAAAAAAAAAAAAAGAAAAAAAAGGCGGGGGCGGGGGGAAGCAAACAGAAAACAAAAAACAAGGAGTATCCTCTGATTTTATATACTGTAAATCCTTCGACTTCCCTGGAATTTTCCAGTGCTGCTTGGTCAATAACTTGCTTTTCCCCTGCCCTTCTAGCTGGTCTTCTGGGGGAGGGCCAGCTGTGCTGATTCTCCAGTGTGAGCACCTGGGGGAGCTGCTCAGCCCCCTGCCTGGTGCAGGGCTCAGTGGGAGTTGTTCATCCTGTTTATCCGGTGAGGCCACTGTGAGGCTCAGTGGGGGTTGTTTACCCTGTGAGGCCCCAGGAGGAACAACCACAGTGGCAGCGGCCAGCTCTCCAGCCCTGGAGTCAGCTCCTGCAGTAACTACAGAGTTTTCCATCTGCAGGGGCCTGGATGCTCCTGGGGCAGGCCGCTGATCTGCTCAGCTTGGGAAAGGAGCGTCCTTGCTGTCCTGTGTCCTCCCCGCCTCTGCCCGTCGGGGGCGGGGGGAGGCCGGATCCGGGGCTGTGTCCCCAGCGCCCTGTGCTCCGGGGCCTGCGCTGCTGGAATCATGCTGACGGCCGCACAGCCCCCTCCGCGGAGCCGCAGCCGGAGCCCCTCCGAGCTCCTCCCGGGTCCAGCCGGGCGCACCCTCCAGCCCTTTAGGGAGCTTGGCCAGGGGGTGTGGCACTCTCCCCGGGGTGCAGGTGTCTGTTAGTGCCCCCGGGAGCCTGAGGGCATCCCCGCCCTCCTGGGATCCTGCCCAAGCTCCCTGTGAGTATCAAGCGCCTTTCTGTCAGGGGAAGACTTCTGCTTCTCCGGGTCAGGGCTCTCCTGTCCTGGAGGCTCTCGCTGCCCCTCTTAGCCCGGCAACTCGGGGCCCTTCCCCCTTGGAGGCATTTTATTTTATTTTATTTTATTTTATTTTATTTTATTTTATTTTATTTTATTTTATTTTATTTTATTTTAATTTATTTTATTTTATTTTATTTTATTTTATTTTATTTTATTTTATTTTTCTGTCTTCCTACCTTGATAGAAGTGTGAACTCTTCTCACCTTAGCATTCCAGCTGTTCTCTCTTTAAATCTCAGACCAAATTTGTAGGTTTTCAGGATGATTTGAAAGTTATCTAGGTAATTTGGTGGGGACAGGTGACTTGGGGACCCTACTCTTCCACCCTCTTGCCCCCTTCCCCCCTTCTGACTCTTTAAACACCCATTGTTTTTATTCATTTAGGTCAATTGACAGAAATAAGTTTAATTCTACCAGACAAGAAGTTTTATATATAAAGGAAATGTTAAAAAATAGATTTTTGGACTTAACACTGTTTCCCTTAGTATAGCATTTGTCTTACTCCTTTGACTATTCAACTACATATTTATCAAACCTCCTATTCTCATAGTAACTAACATTAACATAAGTCAAAGAATGTTTTTTGCTCAGACCTTGGCAGATAATTTTAAATGATTGGTTTAAGTTAATTTAGCACAACTGGGTAAGATTCTCTTTTGTCAATTTTCATTCCTGATAAAGCATTATTCTTCTAAGAAGCTTATTATTTTCTCTTTTTTTGGGCTTATTATTTTCTAAGACAAATAGCAATCTTTAAGTATTGATAAAGCTAGCTTCTCAATTTTTTTGATGTCCCTGAAGGTTGATTTGAGACTGGATTATGCAACATGCAAAATTACAACACCTATTATTGAAATGTGACAGTGCAGCACAACTCTGTGAGGCAGAGGAAATATTATGACAACAGAAGTGGTATATGAGTTCTGAGAGATATATATGTAGAGTTCAAGTTTCCCAGGTTTATGTTTTTTACTGAGAATTGGAACAAACTATGGTGAGAACAATGATGAAAGTCACTTTATTCACTTAATAAAATGTTTCAAGTAAATTTCTAGTTGCAGTTAATATGTCTGAAAATAAATGCACAAATGTCAAGAAAGTATATTGAATATTTTTCTCGATAACTAAGAAACTTCATTCTTTCAGCCATTCACTAATTTAGCATATATTTGTTAGGTATTTTATAATGGGCACTCTGCTAGGCATTGGAGATAGAGAAATATTTGAAAATACAGATTTCCTACTCAAGAATTGTACAGATTAATGGGAAAAATAAATAGTAAATAATAAAAATTCCAAGAGTTCAGACTGCTATAAGCACATAAACTAGGTGCTATGAAGTTGAATATGTAATAAAAAGCAATGTTTTACATTGATCAGGTCATTCTTACTTGAGAGACGACTGAATTTAAGCTAGAGCTTGAAGTATGGGAAAGGTTTAATGTTTAATGTTTTGAAGAAATTAATATTCTATACCTAAGACAATCATAGAGGGTTTTACAAACCTTTTATGCAAATAATAAACACAGATTCACATGCAAGTTGCAGCCAAGACAGACCTCTAAGCATATGAAAATTCCTACTCTCAACACACTAATGTGGCCATGAAAACTAAAGATATAATTTCAGTATTCTCTCACTAAGCATAATCATATGTATTTGTAAACACCCATTTTTCCTTTAAACTAAAAAAGAGGCATTATTATAATTTTCAAAATACAGAAAACTTAAAGAAATATAAATAAAATTCTCTTTATAAAGTGACTATATATAAATGCTTATGAAAGGCTTATGTCTTGTGTGTTAAAAATAAAATAATCTGTATTATCTATCTCATCTTTTTTGGAGGGAGGGGGTAGGAGAAAAAACTAGACAACTAGGCTATTTTGTGTTGATTCATGATAAGGAAAATCTTGCATTAGGTATAAGAAAAATACTTAGATTATAATGTAGTTAGCCCACTTATATGCGAATACTTCATTTATTTACATGTTAAATATTTACATTTGTAGGTAATAAAGTTCTTAATCATCTTTAATTAAAACACAAAGAGCTTGGGAAACCCAACTGCAAATCCGTTAACAGAGTTTATATTTTAGGTAACTCTCTTCTGAAGTCTCACTCTATCCTCCAGGAAATCTTGGAGACTAACAGATTGGAACTACAATGTTGAGAACATAATACAGCTATCAAAGTGCAAATAATACTTTTATTTCCTTCAATCATAAAATTAAGATACCCTTAATGCCTGTCTTAAGCCCCATTCCCTTAGAACAGAGTTTGGAACAAGAATTCAGATGTGAGTATTTCTTGGAGAAATATAAAGGAAAAATAAAGCAGAGAAACAAAGGGGAAAGACTAGAAGGTGTCCTCAGATAAAGTATTGGCCTGATACAGAAGAATAAACTGAATCTCACTTTTCCTATAAAGCAAGGAAGTTGGCTTTTTATCCTCACTGAAGAGCAATTCTCTGGAGAAAGGAGATAGATAGCTGTCAGACAGCAAAGCTACAGCAACTTTCAGTGTTTGTACTACCCCCAAACAACAGCATCTACAACTCTGTCTGACCATCCTTGACGTGAAATCAAGGAAAATCCTATCAATTTTTATACCTTCCAGGTATTTCTTAATCTAATCTCATGTTTTTACCTTCATGGTCTTACCTTAGTTTAGTCTCTCTCTTGGACCACTGCAAGTCTTGTAACTCATCTCATTGAGCCTTTCACATTGCAGTCAGTTCTTTATGCAGAGAACACAGACTATTTTCTCTCTTTAAAATCTCAAGGTTCCCGTGGTCAAAGAATTTTCTCTCAGACTGGATTGTCAATCATTGGGTCCTAAACATATTATGTAAGCTTGAGAAACCCAAGCCTTCAAAATAAAGTTTAGTTTTCTGTCCACATGTGTCTCTTCTCTTCTGTATTTTAAGTTTGTAAAGGGTGATTCTTTGTTTTCTTCCATCTCAAAATATGCACAGCTTTGGACAACACTCAAAAGTACTTATTAAGGGCAACTGATCATAGAAACAAAGTGGGAAAAGAACAGAATTTGTCACCATTGAAATTTGGTTTTAAATCATAACTGATTATGATCTTGGGCAAACTAAGAACCCTGCTATGCTTCAGTTTCCCTACCTGTAAGATGAAAACACTTCCATCAAATATTTTTGAGGTGATTGAATGGCATATATTATGAGAAATTTCTGACATATTACAAGCAACGAATAGCTGTTGTTTCTACTTGGAAATATCTTGTATAGTGGTGGGCACAAAAGTTCAACAAATATTATAGCTTTGATACAAGCTACTCTCAGTTTTAGTCTTCTGTGTATTTTCTATTAGAATTGATTTCTTTGCTTCTATGATTATACAGAAACATTATCTACTTTCACTAACATGGCAATAATAAAATTACCTTGAAAATATTGAGAAAAGTTTGACATTTCACGCTGATTAATAGAAAGAAATTAATCTATGAATATTCTATGAAGTATACTTTATTTTCATGTTAACACTTTTCAAAGGAGAGAAACAAAAAGTAGAATATGGAATTTTCTTCTTAAAAAACATTTAAGCTACGGATATGCTGGAGTTGGTTAGCACAGCTCTTAAGAGCCAGTTGTGTGCTTCTTTTCCCAATTTTGTATTCAGTGTCATCATGAGGATACTTGAAATGAGCCATAGTAAGAATATTTATGTCATATATATTATAAAAATTAAAAACTTCTTATAAAACAGTTTACCTTAAACAGGGAGAGCCAGTTTTAAAACATTTCCCAGCACTATAGTAAAGAGTTCAATTATCTTCTCATGAGAAAGATGAAGTAAACAAATTAGATTGTAAATACAGATAAATATTTGGGAAAAAAAAGCATGATACTTTCAAATTTCTAGTACTTAAAGATAAATGAATGATCTTTGGAAGACACTGTAACTATCTAAATTATTCTTTGCTGAATATCAACTTTAATAAGTACTTACTATTTTCCACAAAATTGTAACAGGAAGCATTTGGAGAAAATAGAAACTGGCTTAGTAAGTTTTCACCCAGAGAATGTAGAGAAAACAAAAATTCTTTATTAATACAAGGACCATATAATCCTTTAAGTGAATGTAATAGGCCTCTTCCTTTCCTCCACATTCTACAGTTGTGGAGTCTATACAGTATCTCTTCAAAATGTAGTTGTATCTTAAGACAACATAAATACAGTTTTAATAATTCAATTTACATCTTGCTATTTGTTTTTTTTAATTTTAATTTCAGTATACTTAACCTACAGTGTTACATTAGTTTTGGGTGTACAAGATAATGATTCAACAAGTGATTCTGTACACTCTTCAGTGTTTATCATGATAAGTATATTCTTAATCCCCATCACCTATTTCATCCCTCCCCATGCACACCTCTCGTCTCTGGTAACCATTAATTTGTTCTCTATAATGAAGAGTCTGTTTTTTCCTGGGTCTCTTTCTTTCTTTGTTTATTTGTTTTCTTTCTTAAACTATACAAGTGAAGTTATATGGTATTGTCTTTCTCTGGCTGACTTATTTCACTTAACATTATACCCTCTAGATCATCCATGTTGTAACAAATGGCAAGATTTCATTCTTTTTTACAACTGAGTAATATTCCATTGTATATATACCTAACATCTTCTTAATCCATTCATCTATCAACAGACATTTAGGATGCTTCCATACCTTAACAATCATAAATTATGTTGCAATAAACATAATGTTCTGTGTGTTTTTTCAAATTAGTGTTTTCATTATCTTTGGGTAAATACCCAGTAGTAGAATTACTAGATCTTATATTAATTCTATTTATAATTTTTTGAGGAACCTCCATACTATTTTTCACAATGACTCCCCAGTTTGCATTCCCATCAACAGTGCAAGGAGCTTCCTTTTTCTCCACATCCTAACCAACACTGTTTCTTATTTTTTGATTTTAGCCATTTTGACAGGTGTGAGGTAATATCCATTTAGTTTTGATTTGCATTTCTCTGATGATGAACGATGTTAAGCATCTTTTCATGTGTCTGTTGGCTGGCTGTACGTCTTCTTTGGGGAAATGTCTATTCATGTCTTCTGCTTGTTTTAATTGGATTATTTGTTTTTTTTAGTGTCGTGTAAGTTTTTTTTTATTCATTTTAGATACTCTTTATCAGATATGTCATTTGACAATATATTTTCCCCATTGTTAGACTATCTTTGAGATTTATTGATTGTTTCCTTTGCTAGGCAAAGCTTTTTGTTTTTATGAAGTCCCAATGGTGTATTTTTAATTTTATTTCCCTTGCTTTAGGAGACATAACTAGAAAAATATTGTTATGGCCAATGTCAGAGAAACTACTGCCTGTGTGATCTTCAAAGATTTCTGTGGTTTCATGTCTCTGAAACCACTAAGGACTTTAAGGTCCTTAGTCCACTTTTAGTTTATTTTTGTGTACGGTGTAAGAAAGTGGTCAAGTTTCCCCAGCACCATTTGTTGAAGAGACTTTTTTCCCATTGCATATTTTTGCTTTGTTTGTCAAGATTAGTTGGCCATGTAATCATGGGTTTATTTCTGGGCTTTCTGTCCCATTCCATTGATCTATGTGTCTAGTTTTGTGCACGTGCCACACTGTTTTGATTATGACAGCTTTGTAATAAACTTGAAATCTGGGGTATGATAAGCTTTGTTCTCCTATTTCAATATTGTGTTGGCTATTCAGGGTGTTTTGTGGTTTCATACAAATTTTAGGATTGTTTGTTCTAGTTCTGTGAAAAAATGCTGTTGATATTTTGAGAGAGACTGCATTAAATTTATAGATTGCTAAAAAATTTTAGATTGCTTTGAGTAGTATCAGAATTGTAAGAATATTTGTCATCCCAATCTGTGAGCATGGAATATCTATTCTTTTGTTTGTGTTATCAAAAGTTTTTTCATCTGTGTTTTATAGTTTCCATAATACAGATTTTTCATCTCCTTGGTTAAGTGTATTCCTAGGTATTTTATTATTTTCGATGCAATTTGAATAAGGCTGTTTTCTTAATTTCTCTTTCTGCAACTTCATTATTAGTGTACAGAAATGTGACAGATTTCTGTATGACTTTGTATCCTGTGACCTTATTGCATTCATTTATCAATTCTAGTAGTGTTTGTTTGTTTGTTTTTGGTGGAGTCTTTAGAGTTTTCTATACATAGTAACTGGACATCTGCAAATAGTAAAAGTTTCACTTCTTTCTTGCTTATTTGGATGCCTTTTTTTAAAAAAAAATTTGTTGTCTGATTGCTGTGGCTAGGACCTCCAGTACTATGCTGAATAAAAGTAGTGAGAATAAACATCCTTCTCTTATTCCCAATCTTAGGGGGAAAGATCTCAGTATTTCACCATTAAGTATGATGTTAGTTATGCATTTTTCATATATGGCCTTTATTTTGTTGCAGAATCTTCCCTCTAACCCTAATTTGTTAAGAGTTTCTATCATAAATGGAGGTTGTACTTTGTCAATACTTTTACTGCATCTATTGAAATAATCTAATGGTTTTTATCCTTTCTCTTATATTTTTTAAATATTTTATTTATTTATTCATGAGAGACACAGAAAGCAGAGAGACAAGGACATAGGCAGAGGGAGAAGCAGGCTCCCTGTGGGGAGCCCAATGTGGGGCTTATTCCCAGGACCCAGGATCATGACCAAAGGCAGATGCTCAACCTCTGAGCCACCCAGGCATCCCTATCCTTTCTCTTATGATGTGATATATCACATTGATTGATTTGCAGATATTGAACTCCCTTGCATCCCAGGAATAAATCCTACTTGATCATGAATTTTTTTTTAACAAATTGTTGGATTCAGTTTGCTCTTTTGTTGAGGATTTTTTGCACCTATATTCATCAGAGATACTGGCCTGTCATTCTCCTTTTTTATAATATCTTTATCTAGTTTTGGTATCAGGGTAATGCTGGCATCATAGAATTGATTTGGAAACTTTCAATATTATTGATCTTTAAAAAAACAGCCACTGGTTTCATTGATCTGTTTTATTATTTTTTCAGTTTCTTTTCTACTTTAATCTTTCTCATTTCCTCTTCCTGCTGTTTTGGTTTTGTTTGTTGTTCTTTTTCTAGCCCCTTTAGGTATAAGGTTAGGTTGTTATATGAGATTTTTCTTGCTCCTTCAGGTAGGCTTGTATTGCTATAAACTTCCCTCTTAGAATAACTTTTGCTGCATCACAAAGATTTTAGACCACTGTGTTTAATTTTAATTTGTCTCCATTTATTTTTTTTATTTCCTCTTTGATTTCTTGGTTTACCTGTTTTTTGTTTAGCAGCATGTTATTTAACCTCCATGTGTTTGTATTCTTTTTAGATTTTTTTTCTTGTAGTTGATTTCTAATTTCATAGCTTGTGGTCAGAAAAGATAGATGATATGACTTCAGTCTTTCTGAATTTGTTGAGATTTGTTATGTGGCCTCACTCATGATGTATCCTGGATAATGCTCCATGTACTCTTTAAAAGGATGTATATCCCACTTGTTTAGTGTGGAATGTTCTGAATATATCCGTTCATATATTTGGTTCCAATGTATCATTCAAACCCACTGTTTTCTTGTTGATTTTCTGTTTGGATGATCCACCCATTAATGTAAGTGGGTGTTAAAGTCCCCTACTCTTATTGTATTAGTATCAGTTACTTCTTTTATGTTATCTGCTTTATATATTTGGGTGCTTCCATGTTGGGTACATAAATATTTACATTTCCTGTATCTTCTTGTTGAATTACTCCCTTTATGATTAATGTCTGTCTTTTGTTATAGTCTTTGTTTAAAATTTCTCTTGTAAGCAGAATATAGATGGTTCTTGCTTTTTTATCCATTCCACCAATCTACATTTTGTTTGATTGGAGTGTTTAGTCCATTTATATTCAAAGCAATTATTTCTAGGTATATACTTATTGCCAATTCATTACTTGTTTTATGATTGCTTTTTGTAGTTAACCTTGTTCTTCTTGTTCTCCTCTCATGGTTTATTGACTTTCTTTGGTGATATACTTGGGTTCCTGTCTATTTTTCCCATATCTATTACTGGTTTTCTTATTTGTGATTATCATTAAATTTATAAATAACAAATTGTGCATATAGCAGGCTATATTACATTGATGGTCACCTAAGTTTGAATACATTCTAAAAGCAAGAATTTTTTTATTCCTCTCCCTCCCACATTTTAGATATATGATCTTATATCCTTTTGTTTTGTGAATCCCTTGACTGATTTTTATAGATATTCTTAATTTTACTTCTTTTGTGCCTCCTATTTTTTTTTACTCCTGCTTATGCTCTTTCTACACATAGAACTCCTTTAACGTTTCTTGTAAGGCTGGTTTAGTGGTGATGATTCCTTTAACTTTTATTTGTCTGAGAAACAGTCTCTCCTGCTCTTCTGAATGATATCCTTGCTGGATATAGTTTTCTTGGTTGTAGGCTTTTTTCTTTCAGCACTTTAAATATATCTTCCCACTCCCTTCTGAACTGCAAAATTTCCACTGAAAAATCAGCTGATAGCCTTATGGGATTTCCCTTATATGTAACTCTTTTATTTTCTTTTATTGCTTTAAAAATTCTCTCTTTATCACTACTTTAAAAAATTATTCATTAGAGAGAGGAAGAGCAAGAGCAGGAGGAGAGGCAGAGGAAGTGGGGAGAGATACCCCATGCATGGAGCCCGACGCAGGACTTGATCTAAAGACCCTGAGATCATGACTTGAGCCAAAACCAAGAGTCAGATGCTTAACTGACTGAGCCACCTAGGCACTACTTTTTACCATTTAAATTACTATATATCTTGGTGTGGACCTCCTTGGGTTGATTTTGTTGGGGTAACCTTTGTGCCTCCTGGACCTGAATTCTGTTTCTTTCCCCAGATTTGGGAAATTTTCCACTATTATTTCTTCAAATAAGTTTTCTGTCCCCTTTTGCCTCTCTTTTACTTCTGAGATCCCTGTAATATGTTATTACACATGATGGTGTTGCTGAGTTCCCTTAATCTTTTTTTCTTTTTCTTTCTTTTTTATTTTCTTTGTTCTTTTTTCTCTCTTCTGTTCAGCTTGATTCCTTTCCATTACTTGGTCTTACAGGTTACAGAGCCATTCTTCTGTTTTCTTTAGTCTACTATTTATTTCATCTATTTTATTTTTAATTTCAGTTAGTGAGTTCTTCATACCTGATTGGTTCCTTTTTATGTTTTCTATCTCTTTATGTAGGGTCTCACTGAGGTCCTCTACAATTTTCCTAAATCCAGGGAGTATCTTTATGACCATTACTTTAAATTCTCTATCAGGTATATTACTTATCTCCATTTCATTTAGCTCACTTGCTGTGATTTTGTCTTGTCCTTTCATTTGGGACATATTCCTTTGTTTCATCGTTTTGTCTAACTCTCTGTGTCTGTTTCTATGTTTTAGGAAACTCAGCTACATCTCCTGCTCTTGAAAGTAGTGGCTTTATGAAGATGTCCTGTAGTGCCGTGCCATGCCCTGCAATGCAGTGTCCTCTGGTCAGAAGGACAGAGTGCCAGAAACTGGCACTTCAGGAATGTCTCCTATGTGCATTGAGTGTACTTTACTGTTGTGACTGAGCCATGTTTACCTTCAGCCTACTCATCTGCAATGGCTCTCTTTATTTATTGTGGGAAAGATTTGGTCCTTTTGTTGTTAGTGGGCCTCTCTGGGGCCGCCTTCCGTTTGAGATAAGTAGACTAGACATTTGCCAGGGTGTGGTAGCCCTGAACTGCAGAACACTCTCCTTGTTTGTCACCCGAGAAGCTTTCATTGGTGGGTGAGGCCTATAATCAGATTGAGTGCCTGCCCCCAGCCCACTGCTAGGACCACAGATGAACTTGTATATGTAGTTTTCTTTCCTCTTCCCCAGGGAAGGAGTCACTTTGAGGTGGTTTTATTCCCTGTCGAGACTGTTTGAACATGCCACACTTGTGGCACTGCTTTGAATGGACTCCTGTCACGGATGTGTTGGGGAAAAAAAAAAAAAAAAAGATGTGTTGCTAAGGCTGGTCCACAGGAGATCATGGGGCAGGGCACATGGTTCCAGCAAGATATACAAGATATACACTGGTTTATTCTGGGAGAGGACTTGCAGCACTTTGGAAAACTACTGAGGCCAGCTGCACAGGGCAGATCTGAAGAAAAGCACCGAGGTGGGGCATACAGTGTTAATAAGGTAAGTAGAGAGCTTGGGCACTACACTGGTTCTTGCAGCTATACAAATATCTAGGCTAAAAAAAAACAAAACAAAACAAAAAAAAAACAAAAAACAAAACAAAACAACAACAACAACAAAAACCTAGACTAGAGTAGCAGGGGAGGGAAATGGCACCTGCCAGCTCCTTTATTCTTAGAGAATTCTTCCAAAGATCCCTACCTCTCCTGCAAATGCTCTGAAATTAGTAAACAAATTTCATTCCTATATACCCTAGGCATTTTTCAAGCTTCTATGCTGTATCTCAAGAGGGCTGTTTTTTGTGCTGTGTCTTTTAAGGGCAGGGACTCAGTTTCCTACGGCTCTCCCAGAGCTGAGCCTGCTGATTTTTAAACTTCCAGATGTTAAGCCACACTGATTATAAGAACTCATGAAATTAGACGCCTCTGATTTTCAAAGCCAAATGTTACGTGAATTCACTTTCCCAGTTTGAGTCACCCATGTAGGGTCTGTTTTGTCTCTGTGCCTGCCAAGGGTAAGTGTGGCTCCCCACTCATCTCCACCCTTACTACTCTTTGATGTGGCCTTTTATCCACATTTAAGTATGGAAAGTCTGTTCTTCCAGTCTTCAGGTCATTTTCTGGATTATTTATATGCTGCTATGGAAGTTCTCTAGGTGTATCAATAGGACACAGTGAGCCTATCATCCTCCCACTCTGCCATCTTCCCCACAAGATGCTTTCCCTGCTATTTGCTTTCCTTAAAGCTGTACGACTGACTTTCATATATTTTGGATATTTTAATCATAAAATACCAGTGAACTTCAGTTGCCTCTCTAACAAGAGTACACTGTATCCTCTTTAGAACCCTGTAATCCTTGCCAGATCTCATCTGAAGTGTTATAAAGTTTTCTTAAGGAACTTCTTTAAATATGTGATATGGTCCTAAATTAGGTTACTACAATAGTCACTTTGTGGAGATTCCTGTATTCTGTATTAGGGTCCTCATTATAACTCTGCATTAGGCACTATGTTAAAAACTTCAAAAAGGCAACAGTAGAAGAACAAGAGAACTATGTTAAATTTTCTATTTATTAGTGTAAAGTTAACTAAGTGGATTTAAAAGTTTTAGAAATGTTGGAAAATCATGTATTTTATAAGATATTGTTTCCATGTGTCATTGTTCAACACTTAGCTTGTCAAAAGAAGTACACTAATAATTTAATAATGTTTTAAATATTTACTATTTATATTAATTTTATTCAAATTTTAATTTTTGTTAGTATAATATTTCCTCTAAGTAATATATTTTTTAAATACTTTACTTATTTATTTATAAGAGACAGAGACATAGGCAGAGGGAGAAGCAGGCTCCCTGCAGGGATCCTGCTGTGTAACTTGATCCCAGAACCCCGGGATCACAACCTGAGCTGAAGGCAGATGCTCAACCACTGAGCCACCCATGCATCCCCTCCCCCTCCTTAAGTAATATTTTAATAATCATCAATAAGAATTTGTCTGAAATCTAAATACTGGTGATGACAAATAGTAGTAGAATAGTGTTAGCAAGTAAAAACCTTAATAATACTAATGAAATAAACACTAGATAATTGTAAACAACTTTGTTTTTATAATACCTATGTACTAGAGTATTTGAGAAACAGATTTTTAAAACACTCAGACATACAGTGGCATACATATATAGTTCTACCATGACTTATTTAGGTTAGGCTCTGAAGCAAAGCAATATATTGTTCATTTGCCATGAAGCACCAATCTCTCCTCTTCTCTGCTCTTAGCACCTTCTGTGATCCACAACTCAGCACTTCTTTCAGAACACCTAATAATGCATACACTGGAGACACTGAATTTACTTTTTGGAATCCTGGCTTAGCTGGAATAAAGAGATGGTTCTAGGAACTTGATTATGCAGCACCCTTCAGAGTTAGTTACTGCATCATTCCAACTTCACAGTTGCTTTTCTAAACTCTGTAAATGGAACTAAGAATTTAAGGTGTAAACAAAGGGACTCCCTCATCAGGCAGCCCAGTGGAAGCCTATGAAAGCAGATTTTCAATTAATCACAACTGGACAGGATAGACTATATCAGGAGCCAAGATGAAGCTCAAGAATAGGTTGAAGGTGATATTTATTTATTTATTTATTTATTTATTTATTTATTTATTTATTTATGATAGTCACACAGACAGAGAGAGAGAGAGGCAGAGACACAGGCAGAGGGAGAAGCAGGCTCCATGCACCGGGAGCCCAATGTGGGACTCGATTCCGGGTCTCCAGGATCGCCCCCTGGGCCAAAGGCAGGCGCTAAACCGCTGCGCCACCTAGGGATCCTGATACATTATTTAAATAAACATTTAGAGCAGCGGGTGGCTCAGCGGTTTAGCGCCACCTTCAGAGACACTAAAAAGAAGAAAATACTGGGATGCCTGGGTGGCTCAGGAGTTGAGCATCTGCCTTTGGCTCTGAGAGTGATCCCGAGTCTCCGGATGGAGTCCCACATCGGGCTCTTTGCATGGAGCCTGCTTCTCTTCCTTCTTCCTATATCTCTGCCCCTCTCTTTGTGTCTCTCATGAATAAATAAATAAAATCTTTAAATAAATAAATAAAAAGAATAAAATATTGAATTTTATTCTAATCAGAAAATGAAAAAAGGGGCAGTCCTGGTGGCCCAGTGGTTTAGCGCCTCCTTCGGCCCAGGGTTTGATCCTGGAATCCCGGGATCAAGTCCCACGTCAGGCTCCCTGCATGAGGCCTGCTTCTCCCTCTGCCTGTGTCTCTGCCTCTCTCTCTCTCTCTCTCTCTCTCATGAATAAATAAATAAAATCTTTTAAAAATAAACAAACATTTAAATCTGGTATTATAGTCTCTCTGAGGACATGGAAAAAGAAAATAATGATGTGCTGACATATTAAAGTATATTGTCTGCAGTTAACGCAGCAGACCTAGTATAAATAGCCAAAACTTTCTTGAACTTTGAAGTACATTTCTTTGAAGATATTGTGTCTTTTTAGAAATCCACTGGATTAAAAAAAAAAAAAAAAAAAAAAAAAAGAAATCCACTGGATTTATTCCCCGTAAGATAAAGAATACTTCAACTGTTTTGCTCTCCTAGCATCTCTTTCCTCTTAGTTCTTCCCCATAGTTCAGTTTCTGATATCTTCAGGACTGTATATGCATCTTTTGCTTCCTCTGTCTTCCTTGGGTACATATATAAATTTCCTTTTCATCTTTACTAAAGTAGTGAAACTAATTTGATATGCTGGTTTATTAATCCTAAGTAAATTTGGTACAAAATATGCTAAATATTGTTTTCATTAATGATACTGTAAGGTAGGCATTTTTTTTCCTTTATCCTCCTAGAGTTTTTCAGCTGTGCCTAAGAATCAAATTAACGTGTAACAGATTAATAGGAGGAAAGCATACACATTTATATATATTTGGTGACACAAGAGCCCTTATAACGAAATGAAGACTTGAGTGGCAAAACTCAATACTTTTATATTAGGTTGAACAAAGAGAGATAACTGTGAAAAAAATAACTAAAATATATGGGGAGGCTAAAGGACCAAAAGAATTATTTTAACAAAGTCTGTTTGTAGAAAATTCTAGTTCTGTCAGTTTTGACTCCAAATGGAAGAACATTTCTGTACTCTGGTACAGGAAGTGCATCATATACACAGGAATTTTTATTTCCTGTTTTCAGGAAGAAAAAGGGAGATTTGAATGCCCTTCTTGCATCTATTTCATAAGTGCCTTTTGCTCAAAATAATCCTTATGCTAAAGAGACATGTTTTGGGATGGCATATTCCTCTACCCTTCAATGTCATAAAATGTAGTAAACTTGGGTTGCAGTTTTGTAGTGATCGAGTATGATAATTTGGGACCAGCTCATTGTCATAGTCTCTGAAATAGTTGGATAAAGTAAAGAAGACCTCAACATACAGGTATGTTTATACCACTGTAATAAAATCAAAGAATTATTTTACTATAGCATTTTCTCCCCTGGCAGATAATGAAAACTTGTAACTATTTTTCCAAAACAAGCCTTTCTACACATCATTTACTTTCTCAGATGCAAAGTTGACATTGCTATTAAACATCTGTACAGAGTAGCAATATGTTCTGAATTACTTACAGAACTGTTAGAAGCTTGAATCTTTCCCCTCATCATTTCTAGTAGCTGTCTACACAGTAACCAGCTATCATGTGCAAGCAGACAGCATAGTTGGGATTAATGAGTTTGATCCTTCCAGCAACTGCTTCAGACATTGTATCTCATTCTTAAGAGATTCTCTATAAAATACCACATTTTTTTTTTAAATACCACATTCTTGAAGTTCAGAAAGATTTGAGCATTAGGAAATCTTTTGTAAAAACAAAAGTTTCTGTTTTGAGTTCTTATAGAGAGAAAACGCCCAGACTACCTTGCTGGTATTTTTTAAATGATTAAAAACACAAAAATTGTACCTTTTGATAAACTATGACTAGCTTAAAAGGTGAGAAGCCCTTTCCAGCAAATGATGTTTTATTTGATTTCATAATACTGATTTATTGATAAAATAACCAGTACACTCAACTGACTTTTATTGACATGGGAAATAATTACCTCAGATATGCAATCTGTGAACATAAATGCCCAGAATAGTATACTAAACATTCCAGGTTTAATAAATGCCACAGAGTGCAATGCATACAAAAGATTATAGTAAAAACATAAAAGAAAACCCTTGTTAAGATAATGAATAATACTCATAGGCTATCATTGGAACATGGTGAGGAGATTAAGTTGTATGCATCAAGGTTCTTTGAAAAGATAGTCTGAATGTTTTAGGAATATACATACTTTGTGACACAGTATATACTTTAGTTCCCTAAGTATATTTTAAAGAGTATAATTCCTCTAAATATATCTTAATTCCTGAGGAATTAAGATTAGAAAGGGTGCTGTAAATTCCAAGGCTGGAATTAAAGCATGCCGCATTTTGCCTTATATGTGAAAAAGAAAACTCAAGTGTTAGCTAAAGAGAGAAGTCAAGCCAAAGTTCCTATTTCCTTATATCATATAATTTTCAATTTAAGTAATCTAGATAGCTGCATAATGTTATGGCACTTTACTTGCTTAAGATTATTTTTAGCATATAACATATAAAGAATATATATTTTTAAATGCAGGCATATTTGAATATTGAAAATTACAAGAACACAATGTAATTTTAAAAAGATGTTATTGACATGTTTTTTAAAATAATTTTCAAAAACATGATTTATAAAGAAGGTTTGTTAATTTAGTGATAATTACAGTATAATAAATCTCATCTCCTGGTCTCTTTCTGTATGACTCTGGTGGAATACTAGTTAGTACAATCATAATTCTCTGTACTTTTCTGTTTATATTTCCATAAGCCACATAATTTGAAATATTTAATGCATGAATTATTTTCACACTACCCAGTGGTGTGTGATGGTTAGTTTTATGTGTCAATTTGACTGGATCGCAGAGTGTCTAGATACTTGGCTAAGTATTGTTTCTGAGTTTTTCTGTGAAGGAGTTTTCAGATGAGATTAGCATTTGAATCAGTAGACTGAGTAGAAGAGATTGCTTTCCCCAATGTGGGTGAGTGTTACCCAATCAGGGGAGGGCCTGAATAAAACAAAGGCAGAGGAAGGGAAAATTTCTTTCTGCCTGACAACTTGAGATGGTTCAGTCTTCAGCCTTCAGACTAGGACTTAAACTATTAGTTCTCTTGATTCTTGGATCTGAACTTGAAGTGCAGTTCAAGATTTGCATTGCAGACTCTGTGAATAATCTAGCTGCCATTTGGCCAGGAAATTTCAAGTTCTAGGTATTCAGAGCACAGTGGAGAAAGAGTCTTTTTTTTTTTTTTTTTTTTTTTTAATGGGTGGGATATAGCCAAAAAGGATTTTCTAAATAAACAACAAAAATAGTGAAATCAATTTAAAAAATCATTTTATATTTGATCAAATAAAAATAAAATATTTCTCCATGTTAAAAATTCAACAATCAGGTAATTACAAAAGATAAACTTAGCAAACTCTGTTAAATATGACAAAAAAACAAATGCTTTAACATTTGAAATATGAAGAGATAATTTCACAAAAGAAATGCAAATGAATAAAATATGATTTCAACCTAATAAGCAAAGAGTTGCAAATTATAATAGCAATAAGATCCAATTTTATACCTATCCACTTCTCAATACTGAAAAATAGCATCTTTGAATACAGAAAGATGATCACCTGTACCCCAGTGATAGTGTAAATTACAATTTTCAAGGAAAGTGATTACCTATTATAAATCAGAAGTCTTGAAAAATTAAAAGAACTTGTCTCTATATTTTCACTCTTAGGAATATTTTAAAGAAACTTCAGGCATATGAATAAAGATTTGTATAAATGTGTCCTCATCCCATCATAGTAAAAAAGCAGAAACAATGTAAGTGCCTAGTAAGAATGATGGTAAGGGTGAGGTAATTTAATATAAGTGTCTTAAAATCAGGTATTTCACCAAAAATCAATAAACGCTTGGTGAGTTAGTCATCTGTCTGCATTACAGGTTTTTTGCACGTTAGCAGTTTGAAACAAATGTTTGCCTCCATCGCATAAGCAAACATATATTCCTGCTATTATTATTTTGCTATAAATGAAAAATATTTTTTATACTTTCATGATTTTTAATACTCATTCTCAGACAATAATCTGAAATAAAGACATTAAAGAAAGTTAAAATATAACATTTTAAAAAGTAATGGGAAAGGACACAAAATCAGTGTGCTCTGATGAATTTGGTGCTCCACTGAGGCCTGCCCTCAATAGCACATATTCTGCTAAATCAAGAGAGAACATTTGCCCCTAATTGTGATCATCTGTTTTGCAGATCAGGCTATATATGTCCAGAAAATTAGATCATAGTTTATGTGTTTATAAATGCATGTGCCTTTCTCATTTTTCTAAAAATACATAGGAGAAAAATGCTAAGCAAATGATAATACATCTATCATAAACAGGCCAAATTGATCCTAATGCTCACATTTGTAAATTACAGCTCTGCTTATTGTTCTTTTGTGAAGGTCAGTCTTTTTTTTAACGCAAAAATGTTACTGGAAATTGACTGCACTTTGGATTATAAAATTTTAACATAATTTAACAAATCAAAAACATATTACTCACTGACACATTCTAAAGAGAGATTTTAGTTCAAAGTGCACATTGTTAGAGCTATACTGACAATGGAATGACCAGTAAGAACCAAATGGATTTACTGTTTGACATGTTCGGGGTTTTTTTTGGTACAGATGCCAGAATAATATGCTATTTAGCCATAAACTAAAACTTGAGTGGCTTTATACTCCTAAGTACATTATATTTGGACACCTTTCCATCCAGCATTTTAACAAAACAAATATAAAGATCCATTGGGCACAACTGAGGGCTTTTGAACTTCCGGATGTTGTAGCAATTCCTTATAAAATTCCTTATAAAACCTAAACTGCACCTGGTTTCCTGAAAAACCTCAACTTATTTGGGTTCAGATATGAAATGGCAACAGTTACACCATTTCCTTCAATATCCACTGCTTCTATGAGAAATTCACATCTTGGGCACATCAAAGAGTAAGAAGATGGGGGAAATAAAGACTGTTTACTGACCAACCATTAAACCTGTGTATGCTCACCACAGTGAGAGAGAGTGGGGATAGGATTATTATTTTTTTTGGTGGTTTCCACGTTTCACTTTGGGGAGGAAAACTAGCTCATTGCAGTTTCCTCCTCAAATAAGAGGTAAGATAAAAATAAAAAGCAAGAACAGGAAAGAACCAGGGAAAAAAAAAGACCATCTTTGCATGAATACTGCATTCCATTCCTCCAAAGTAAGCCTTCTCCCTTCACTCACCTGTTTACCTTAGGTGATGAGAAAGAAAATAATTCCCCCTTCATTTTCATAATAGTATACTTTTCCTTGTCTATCTATCCCTATTCTGGTATCTGAGGATGAATGGATACTTTATACAGTACCTACTTTGACCTAAGTGGATGCTCATATCAAAGATATTTGACCAGACATTAACATAGATGCTGACTTTGCCTCAGAAAATCTTTCCTCTGGCCACCATTGTCTCCCCCTGCCCATAGGTCACATTAGATGACAACGTGACAACTTCTCCATCCCTATGGAACTCAATATTTTGGAAAATGGTTGAATAGCTTTTCTCATCTTCAAGTGGTGTAACAAATTTCAGTAGACTAGGTGAGAACATGGCCAACACTGGTAGATGAATGAGGAATAAAGGAAGTGAATCATCCTCTTCTGCTAAGAATTTGACCAACTTCCCTAAATAACTTTCCACAACTATGTTGCTACATGATACTACTATGGAATCCATTCTGATCTGAAATCAATAAGAATTGATGGAGATACTTGTGTTAATGCGCCCTCAGAGCCAAGGGATGGGAATAATAAGAGGCAAATCTGGATGGCCCTGGAAAATGTGTGGTGTTGGGGTTGGGCTTTGTTCTGCCATGATATGCTTTTGGTATTATATTGAGCCTGCTGGCTCTGGTAGTCCCTTCTCTGCTGAAACTTCAGCCATGGTGCACACATCATCTGTGCAACCTGTTTTAGGGAATAACAAAAATTTGGGGGATAGCAAGCACTCTGCCCCATGTCTGCCTGTAAGTCTCACTACCCCCTACATATGAACTCTGTATTATGTATGCAGTATGTGGTACACTCATCTGAGATTTACTAAATCACTGGACTGAGATTTACTAAATCACTGGGCAGGCATAGTATCTTATGCACCACATGTGACACTAGCGTATGCTCATGACCCCTTGAACAACTAATGGTGGAAGTAGAGGAGGGCTAATAGCATTTTCCAAGGCCTGTATTGAGATCAGCTGGCCATCGTTAGTGGTTACCCAGACTATCAATAGCAGTTTTTAAGAGCCTTTTGTTTGCACTTGTGGCTTTCTTTGCCCAATCCCTTCATTCCACAATTCACGTGAACCTTTTACAAGTCTACTTAGCCAGAAGACATTTACTAGCCACACCTCTTACAGAAAGAGATCAAACTAAAACACAATGCAGACCTCTTACATATTTTCAGGACCCTTAAGGGGAAGAGAAGCAGTACTCCCACATCAGTATTCTTTATCTTCCTTAAGTTTCCATTTATGCCCAGCAAATTATAAGATAAAAGCTTTAAGTGACTTCATGTATTTATCCATGTAGATATATTTATTGAGGACCTACTGTGTGCCAGGCACAGTTCCAGGTTCTAGAGACAGAGCCATGATAAATTGGGCAAAACTCCCTGAGTCCATAAAACTTACATATTAGAAGAGAAGGTGATCAACAAAATAAATAAGTAAAGTATATGTTAAATAAGCATTAAGTTATCCAATGAAAAAAATAAAGTAGGGAAATAAGATACAGAAGCAACAGAGGTTTAAATTAGGTGCAGTGGTCCAAAGTAAGTGAAGCATATTGGAAAAAGAACATACAGAAAAAAGAAGTAGCAAGTGGAAAGAGCCTAAAGGAAAAGAAAATGGCCAAAATGATTGAGGAAGAATTAATGGGGGTCAAGTGGGAAGATGAGAATCTTGGTGGTAGGAGGAATACAGACTGCTAGTCAGGACTTTGGCTTACCTTACTGATGGTAAGTAGGAACTTTGGCTTTTGAATGAATGAAATGGAAAGCCAGTATGGGCTTTTAGAAGAGGAGTTGCATGGGTGTTTTATCAGAATCACTATGGCTTCTGTGTTGGGAATGGCCATGACTTTTCAGGGAAGAAGAGCAGATGATGGGGATGTAGTCAGAAAAAAACAGTAATGGGGCTATTGCAATATAGATTTGAAAAAGATGCACCAGGATGTTGGAAGTGGAGAAAAATAGTCAGTTTCCAGGTATATTTTGAAGGCTACTATAATTTGCTGATGAACCGGTATAAAGGACCACTTCAAGTTTTTTTACCCAGGCAACAGACAAATGGGGTTGGCATTAATTGAAAGAGATTGCAGGAGGAGTTGGTGGTTAGTATACCTATCAAGAGGTCATTTAAGGACATGTTAGCATTGTATTTAATTTATGGAACATATACCAAGGATATCAGAAGGTTGCAGAGTGAAGGTGTCACCAGTCCATGAAATACATGGCTATAATATGAATTTTTCCTGGTAAAGGAATAAAGATGGCACCAATAAAAGCTATCTTTGAGATAATTTTTCTGAGACTCTCACATGGCCACACTTATTGATGGAAGTGATGATGCTCAATTCAAATTTTAATTGGATTAATATTGCACCAAATAATGGAGAAAAGACCATTACATTTTCTAAATGTTGAAGATATATATAATTTACGCAATATTATATAACAAGAGTAACTATTCTGTATTTCATCACCATGCACGTGAAAATAATGCAGTCTATTTGAAAGTTATAAAAAATTTAGCATGCAGACTTATTACAATGAAATGTCATTAAGTAGAAATTAAACTAGTAACATTTCAACACAGATGGAAGAAAATGTTTTTGAAAGATACCTATTACTTTTAAATTGATATTTTCAAAAGACTCCTTTAGAATAATAAATTCTGAAAAGATAGAGGGTTAAAGTGCTGTTTTATTAAATGCAATTCATTTATACTATTTATAGCTTTGGTATATGGTGAGGAAAATAAATCATTTCAAAAAAAAAACCAACTATGAAATTCTTAGATGACCACTATTCCAAGTACTTAAAGTAGAATGATACTGAGCTGCTATTAGGATTTATATATGGATAGGAGATAATGTATTCTTGAAGGAGAATAAAGAGACAAACCTTAACCATAATGATAGAAGACCTTATTATGAAAGGAAAGGCACAATATCTTGTAGTAAATCTTTACATTCATTCATTCATTCATTCATTCATTCATTTAACAAAGAGCATTAAGAGCACAAGCAGGGGGGAGCAGCAGACAGAGGGAGAGGGAGAAGCAGACCTCCTGCCCAAGCAGGGAGCCCACCCTGATGTTGGCCTGATCCTAGGACTCTGGGATCATGACCTAAGCTAAAGGCAAAGGCTTAACCAACAGAGCCACTGAGGCATCCCTCACATTCTTTGATTTTACAATAATGCCAAGAATATATAGTCTAAAATGAAAAATTTAAATGACCAAAAAATAATAATAAAATTTGGATCAACTATAGTTTATTTCAAAAGGTCAACTAAGTATATGAAAAATTATTTATAAAGCCACATATTTGATTAATAATGGCTTCTGAGAGGGATCCCTGGGTGGCGCAGCGGTTTGGCGCCTGCCTTTGGCCCAGGGCGCGATCCTGGAGACCCGGGATCGAATCCCACATCGGGCTCTCGGTGCATGGAGCCTGCTTCTCCCTCTGCCTGTGTCTCTGCCTCTCTCTCTCTCTCTCTGTGTGACTATCATAAATAAATAAAAATTAAAAAAAAAAAAAATAATGGCTTCTGAGAGTACTTGTAATCAGACATTACATTTGATCTTATTCTCTTTAATCTTTAAATTAATTGAGCAAACACTATCAATAATAACTGTCATCAGCTCATTAAAATTAACTGCAGTTTTTGATAGGCCATTCTATTTTCATGCTTTTAATTACTTTTGATGCCACTTGTTGATTTAGAAAGGTTTAGTCTACAGAATCTCATCTGATCTTCTAATTCATGACAAGACCACTCATATAGGTTTCTGCTTAACAAGATTACAAAAAGTATTATTTTTAAATAAGAATAAAGAAAGGTCATTTGCCTTATTAGTTCTCATCTTTGATAGCATTTTCCAAGTACAGAGTTTAAATAACATCATTGAAGTCACCTAACACATTTGCCATTTGGGATTTTCTTTCAAATCACTCCAAGTTCAACATAAAATGTACTTTAGCCTTTCTAGCATGAAATTGGAAGGGGTTTGCTTTCCATGACTCTTTCACAATGTGACTTTTGGCCCTTTTTTGATTTATCAGTGGAATTCCTGACCTAATGAAATTTACTTTCCTTTTTTGTATACCCTCTTCCCTGTGGCATCCATACTTCAAAACGACAGGCATAGTTTTGAAACATGCCTCCACCTTTAGGCCATAATAATATAAAACAGTTAAACCTATTTTTTAATCCACCTTACACTTAAAACTAACAGCCTTCCTAATAGTCCCCTACCCCCATGGGTGGGCAAAGCTAATTGACATGGAAGTCATCAATGTTTCTGTGATAGATTTCATTTTACTATCATTCTTTGGCCTCACTATTCTTTATAAGATTTCTGAAACGGGCTTGTAAGTTAATTTCTGGCCATGGGGAATCTTCCTCACTTTATATTAAATCTCATCTTCTTCCTAAAAAGAAAATACCTAGCATAAGTTTTCTACATGTGTTATAAGTTTTGTTAAGGCCCATTATTAACTCCCATCAAGACATGTTTTTTTATAGTAACTTAGACCTGTGTCAAATTGTTCCTTAAACCTGTTTGAAGGTCCTATGATTGGGCAAAGCATAACAAGCTGTTGGAAATGTGAAGAATTTTGGAATGGCTACTTGCATGTGTGATTGCAGAACATTTTCTTTTTTTTTTTTTTTAATTTGACATACCATTAAGTAATAAATAATAACAATAAAACCTTAAAACAATCATAAATGGGTTTGTAAATGCAAATGAGAATGTCCTGATGAAGCTTTTTTTAATCTCCTAGGAAAAATGTAGCAACATTAATTGGCAAAATCTTTATGCTCATAACTTAAAAATACAATATGGTTCATAATTTTAGCCATCTAGCTTTAGGGCTATGCCTCTATAGGAGGAACACAGTAAAAATTTGCTTGTGAATTCAAATTTAGGTCATAAATTTCTTTCAGCCCCCTGCTTAATTTTATATGAGGTTAGAATTTCTGCTTTCCTAAGTGATTTTTGAAAATACTCGTCATTGCTAATGCATTTTGAGATAGAAAAAAAAAAACACATTTTGTGTTTCTCAAATATTTTTCTTGGAGGCCGCTAATATTTCTATAGAGCTCATATTCAGTTTTCATTATTAAAAATAAACCTTAGTTGGGTACCTGGGTTGTTCAGTTGATTAGGCAGCCAACTCTTAATTTGGGCTCAGATCATAATCTCAAGGTAGTGAGGTGGCGCTGCCCGTCGGGCTACATACTCAGCAGGGAGTCTTCTTGAGGATTCTCTTTGCCCCTCCCCCACAGAGTATTTCCTCTCTCTTTCTTTCTAAAATAAATAAATAGATCTTAAAAGAAGTTTAAACCTTAGTAATATTGTGTGATATTTTTACCTTACTTCAGTTCATATGTATGCCAAACAAATTTTTAATTCTTTACAAAGAAACACCTAAAATCATATAAACAAAGGAGGTATAAACTGGCAAACAAATTTGGGAAAGGGGGAGAAAGAGAAAACAAATATTTCGTATCTTCTTAAGAACAAAACTAACTTTGTCACAATATACTTTTTAGGCTTATATAAAACATGGATATATTAAACAATTAAAATTAGACTCTGGCTTATCAGCTTTTATACACGATCTAGAGTATAAAAGTTTTACGGCTGACCATCACTTAATCTGTAAATTTAATATATAAACACATCATATAACTAGAAATAATGTGTGGTGCGAGATGGACTTAAACAGAAAGCAGACTTTTTCAAAAACTAAATTCTTAATTTAAGTTTGCATATTCTAAATTTCATGCAATGTTGGGCAAACATCTAAATCTGCTTTATATAACTACAAAATAACACTGCATCATTTTACAAAAGTCAAACATCAAATGACAACCCTATTTTAAGGACCAATCATTTCATAAGCCATAAAATGGATAAAATTGATTATTGATGATGATTTCATTCCTGTTTGAAAATAGAATCAAGTTTATTACCCTATGTTAATGTGTCAGGGCAACGCAGGGCTTCAGTAATTACACTGTGAGTATTTTATCTCTGAGTTATTAAACTTGTCTCTGCCTCCCTACACACTAATGTTAGAGGTTAATAGCAATGTTCTATTTTATCCAGTGCCTTACTTCACTTAAGGCAATGATGCATGGCTTTCATTAAAGCATGAAGCAAAAGGAATTGCAGAAAAAATTAACATCTAATTTCAGGGCAAAAGAGCCTTACAAAAGAAGAATACAATGGTGGTAATAATCTGCGTCAAGTTTAGCTAGGTATACAACATAGTTGTAAAATAACCCTATTTTGAATTTTATCACATAAAGGAGAACTTCAAATCACATTACAAGATTTCCAAAATGCCATCTCCAGTACTTTTAATACATGAATATCTGTTTAAAATATCAAGTAGAGGGGCACCTTGGTGGCCCACTCAGTTAAGCATCTTTCTTCAGCTCAGGTCATGTTCCCAGGGTCCTGAGATCAAGTCCTGAATCTGGCTCCCTGCTCAGTGGAGAGTCTCCTTCTCCCTCTGCCCCCTTCCTTCCCTTTGCTTTCTTTCTCTTACTCAAATAAACAAAATCTATAAATAAATAAATAGATAAATAAATAAATGAAATCAAGTACACAAAACACATGCTGTTGCCATCCAATCTGCTCTCAAGTTGTGCTTTTACCATTCTAATCAAGCGGGTTGCTTGATACAGTGGTTACCAGAATGATGCTGAAATAAAAGATGATGTAATTGGCCATGTATATATTTTAAATCCCATTTTATATTATCAGCCCTTATATTAACTATATTTTTACGTATGTCGAATGAAATTAGTTATTATTTGTCTTTTTGTAGGAAGTTATACGTTTTATTTTTTTAATGTTCAACAATAGTTCAATTCAGCATGTTTAGGAAATGCAATGTTTTTGTGCATTGAAGGATATAATGTAATTTCTGCCTCTGATAGCAGAATCTTTACTATTCTGGCCTTTACCCAGGTCAGTTTGTGTCACATCTCTGTTTACAACATTTTGATTGCATATTATTATCGTATTTTAATGATTACATTTGTTGTGAAATGCTTCTTTTAAGTGAAATCTTAGGTAAGAAGTCAAAAAATATGTAAAAGGATATTTGACTGAAAGTGGACGTCCTCTCACCCACAGGCATCCACTGCTCTGTGAGCATCACTGTGGATTAGCTTTTCCTATTTTTAATGTCTTTGTATAAATAGTCATAACATTATATACTCACATTAATTCTTCTGAAATTCATATATTTTGTTGAGTCTGTCAATAGCACATTTTATTTTATTGTTCATTAGTATTAATGAGTACATGAATATACCAAAGCTTAATTTTAATGATGGACAACTGTAGTGTTTCAAGTTTTTAACTATCATAAACAAAGCTGGTATAAACATTCTTCAACAAGTCATTCTATGAAAGTTCTTTGGTTATAAACTTAAAAATGGAATTCCTAGGTCCTTTATAAGACCTGCATGAGAAACTGCCAAACTGTTTTTCAACATGGTTGTACTTTTTTATACTCGCATCAGGAAAGTGTGTTTCAGTTGTTCTATCCTTGCTAACAGTTGGTGTTGCCTTTTTAATTGAAGCCATAATAGTGGCTATGGTGTAGTGTTTGCCAGTTTCTGTGATATAAATTCTCCTATCATGGGTTATTTCTAGTGCTTCTATGTGTGTGAGCATACAGTAGGCAAAAGATGTATACAATCTGCTCTTGTGGGCTAGTATAACTTGGCTTCGGCATACAGTTGCACACCCGTTAAATAAGTATACACTTAAGTACTGAGGTGCTTTGCATGCCTTTATGTGTATTTCTTATTTTGACACAGTGACCTTCCTTGAGGAAGGTCAATCTTAATTAAAACTGACATTTTTTTTTTTAAGATTTTGTATTTATGGAAGGGAACAATTCAGACTACCAGTTCAGTTTGCTGCCACTACAGTGATCCATGCTAAAAGGACAGTAGATTTACCTGTCCTTACTTTTTTCATGTCTGTGAAAATGCCAACAAAAGAAATAAGGCAAACACCTTGGTATTATTATGAAAATAGTTTTGACCTCACTGATCTCTTGAAAAAGAATCAAAGCCTCCTATGCATTCATGGACCACACTTTGCCAACTATAGCTCCAGGTTCATCGGAAATACTGGAAAATTTATATTATCCTGGCTGCCAGCTTACACTAAGTTACTACATCTTCTTAGTTTCTCTCTTTAGAAATGATTGAAACATTCAGGAAAGAAAAGAGGGAGAGAGATGATTGATATAAAAATAAAGTCAACAAAAAAATAAATAAATAAAGTCCACATAATTTAGGTTTATATTTCACTTTTCTCTCACTTCCATAAAGTTAACAACACTGTTTTATATAGGTATTATTAGTAAAAATACTTAAATATGAATTCTTAATACCTGCTAAATATCTATTAATTTTTAATATTTCATTTGAAGCTTATAGTTTGCTGTGAATTATTGCTCATATCAATGTAAAAATATTAAATCTGCAATATAAATGCAAAATGGAATTGATAATAAAATGTGCTCTTACTATGGAAAAGCAAAAATTCTACATAAGGAAAATGACCGACTGAAAATTAAAACTAAAAATTAAAATATTTTTAGAGAGACATCAATTTCCATGCAAAATACAATCACCTTATATAATGAACAACAAATAGAACAGATACAAATATTAATGATTTGAGGGGAATACTCTTTAAAGAAACTTTTCCAGGGTATCCCTGGGTGGCTCAGCGGTTTAGCGCCTGCCTTTGGCCCAGGACGTGATCCTGGAGTCCTGGGATCGAGTCCACGTGGGGCTCCCTGCATGGAGCCTGCTTCTCCCTCCTCCTGTGTCTCTGCCTTTCTTTCTCTCTATATCTATCATAAATAAATAAATCTTTTTTTTAAAAAAAGAAACTTTTCCAGGGCACCTGGGTGGCTCAGTCTGGCTAAGCATCTGCCTTCAGTTCAGATCATGGTCCTATGGTCCTGGGATCTAGCCTGAAGTCCGGCTCCCTGCCCAGTGGGAATCTGCTTCTCTCTCTCTCCCTCTTTCTTTGTCCCTACCCCCAACTCATGGGCCGCCTCCCTCTCTCTTATGCTCTCTCCCACATGCTTTCTCAAATAAGTAAATAATACATTTTTTTTAAAAAAGAAAAACTTTTCCAGCTACATTTTTATGTCATAATGTTATCATTTTTATATACAAACATTTTTCACATTAGAAAAAAAATAAAATTACTATTTAAATAAAAATATGACTAGATAACCTCTTTTACAGTGCTAACTTATAAATGGAAGTGTAGCAATACTTGGAGATAAAAGAGGACTAAATACTCAGAAATCATTAGCTGAGAAACATCATCTCATAGTGGGCAGAATGTTATAAAACTTCATTTAAATTTTTCTGTTTTGGACTGGTCTGTACTGGAACTATTTTGGATTATAAAACAAGGCAACTAATTAACAGGATATAAAACTCAGTAGTTTAGGAAGGCAAATATTAAAGCTCAGCAGGGTAAAACCAGAATCTAAAAATAATTAAATTATTCAACTAGATTTAAAATAGACTTTGACATTGTATTGTAAATCCTGAGAGCTGTTGGGTTGTTGCTATTGTTGTTATTGCTTTCCTCCTTTTTTCAAAGCTACTTCCTGACTTAAGCTTTGGTTGCCTAGCCATCTACTTAAAGATGACTATCTTGATTAATCACATTACCAGTCATGTGTTTTTCTATATGCCAACAATGGCATCTATAATGGTATAATCCTTCCAGACTTTCATGATGTTCTCTCTATTGGGGTTCTCTTTCATAGTGTTGACAATCCTTTCTATAGAGTACCATGCATAATGAGCCTTAAATGTCTTGACCCCCTGATCTAGAAGCTACATTATAGATATTGTGTTTGGGGAAAAAGTAGCCCACTGTAATGCCTTAAGTGTTCAACTTGTGGAATTCTGGATGGCCAGGAATATTTTCCAATATTAAAAGAACTTTTATTTTATTTATTTATTTATTTATTTTAAAAGAACTTTTAAAAGCAGTCCCTTATTGGCAAGTTACTTTCAGACTTCAGGGACAAAGCGTTGATGGAACTAATCAGAAAGAAGGCTCTTGCTGTCCGGGCCTTCCTGTTGTACAACCAAAAGACTAACAGCTTGTGTTAGCCTTTCCTTCACTGCTGGGGGTGGGGTGGGGGGGTGGGGGGGTAGTAGTTTTATAGATAAAGGCAGCCCTCATCATAAACTTGACTGCATTCGCACAAAACTGTAGAGTTAGCCTGTCCCTCCCTGCCTTAAATCTTGATGCTTGCTTCTCTTCCTTACTAAGTGTACTTTGTCATTTTTTCCACAATAAGTCACTTTCATCTGCTTTATAATCCTGTTCAGGCAAATATCCTTGTTCCTCGATGATTTTCTTCAAGACATCTGGGAATTCATCTTCTACCTCTTGACATATATTTTACACCAAAACTCTTTCTAAAATATCAAACCATCCTTTGCTGGCATTAAATTCTCCAGCCTTAGAACTTTCATTTTCTTTTTGCTTTAACATGTATAATGACTTCACCTATTCTCCAATCATATTGGAAACTATAGATAGACCTTCCTTGTAGCAATCCTGCACCCAATTAAAAGCTGCATTTTCAATATGAGATAAAAAGGTATTTCATAAAAAATTCAAGGTTTTCACACCTGCTGGTGTAGCTGAAGTAACAACTTCACAAATTTTATTTTATTTTTTTGTTTACAATGGTCCTTAATACTGTTTTAATTTATTTTAAAATGGCAGTCAACAGCAGCTGCAGATCTAAATATATGGAGCATATCAAGAATCTAACTTTTTCTTGGAATGTCATGACTTTTCTCTGCTTCTTGGGAGCACTTCCAGGATCACTACTGGCACTTTATGTAGGTCCTGTGGTGTTATTCAAGATTTATGGTATTGCACTAAACATGATGAAAAATACCTGAGAACCACAAGAGATTTTTTACTGCAGTATCCAATTTACAGCAAAGATGGACTGCTCATTCAGAGATGATTAGTATCAACAGCATTTTAAGCAATACTCAACACTTGAGCTCACCACAATAGCAACAGGAGGTGGCTACAAAATTATTATAAAAGTAATACAGTATTTACTAGAGTTGATTTTATGCAGTTATGATTTTATACTGCATCTTTACATTTGTTTACATTCCTCTCAACTGCAAATGGTGCCTTGTATTTTAACTCTTTACAATAGATATGTATATATTTTATGATAGTAAATGACAAACTTTATCTACATGTATTTTATGCACTCATGACTTATATTTCTCTTATTTTTTTCAATATTTCTAGGCTATGTGGTTCATCTCTGAGTTTTTCAAATTGTCAAAAATCTCCTCAAATTTTTCCCATACAATTATTGAAAAAA
Organism: Canis lupus dingo; assembly: GCF_003254725.2. Lineage (NCBI taxonomy): Eukaryota > Metazoa > Chordata > Mammalia > Carnivora > Canidae > Canis > Canis lupus. The sequence goes on along the minus strand of NC_064245.1, from coordinate 21,921,503 downwards.
AATCTGGGTGTAAGTGGATCCACATAGTTCTGACCCATATTGTTAAGTTTCAGCTGTACAGAGTTCTTCTGAAGAACCAATGATTGGAATTATAGATCATTCCTATTTTATATTACATATGTATTAACATTAGCTCTTTTTTTTTTTTTTTTTTTTTTTACATTTATGTCAGTGACAAGAACAGGGATCAGCCGACCAATGCCTCCGTATCAAATGCAGCCCTCTATTTTTACATGGCCTGCAGGCTAAAAATGTTTCTTATAATTGTGGATAGTTGTAGAAATAGAAAAAAGAAAGTACTTCATGACAGATGAAAATTATATGAAATTGAAATTTCAGAGTCCATGATTGAAATTTTATCGAAGCACAGCCATGCACATTCATGTAAATTTTTTTCTGTAGCTGCTTTTGCATTATGATAGCAGAACTGAGTAGCAACAGATGCCAGATGGCCTGCAAAGTTGAAAATATTTACTATTTGGCCCTTTATGGGAAAAGTTTAGCAACTTCTGATTTAAAATATCAGAAATTATATTAATAAAATAATATTTTTTAAGTAGTGAGTCATGCTTTCATTATAAAGCTGAAATAATTCTCATAAATCCTCTCCATAGCTGCTTGACTCATCTAAGCTCCTTCTCTAAAGTAGAACTCATCTAATATTAGAACATAATACTTGAGAGATAGAAGTGAAAACCAATATATCTTCAGCATTTGAAATTACTACATACTTAGACATTGAAGGGAAGTATTCCATTTTAATAATTAGAACAACTCTAAAGCAAATCCCTATCCCTCATCAATATATGGAGAAACTAAGGCTCAAAGGAATCAAACAGATAAATGATGGCATCTGGGCTTGAATTTAGACAACTAATTCTGGAGCCAATATTCAGTTATTGCATAGACTGCTCCAATGTGATTAGAGGGCAGTTCCTAAATGCTCCCTTTATCTATTGTCCCTCAAATTTCACTGAAAGAGATGGAGTACTTTTATCAAAAACATATAATGAAATATTTTGTATAAGAATAAAGGACAATTATGTATATTTAAATTTAAAAAATATTTTACTTATTTATTAGAGAGAACAAGCAGGAGGAGCAGCAGAGGGAAAGGGAGAAACTGACTCTCCATGGAGAAGGAAGCCTGATGTAGGGCTCAATCCAGGGACCCTAGTATCATGACCTAAGCCAAAGGTAGACACTTAACTGATGGAGCCAATCAGGCACCCCTACCACATATTTAATATATTTGGATCATTAATTTAGTAAAACACTAAGGATAAAACAGATGTTATGACCTGCTGGGTGCCTCTCCCAACCTGAAACAATGTTTCTACTTCCACACATTCATCATTTTCAAAAATTTTAAATTGCATTTTTATCTCAAATATCATATTGTATTATTTGCCAAACATTTAAAGTTAAATCAATTATCTATTTTGCTATATAAGATTGCATTAATAAAAGAGAGTATAGGAGGGTGAAGGGGGAGATCAGGGGAAGAAGGGACAGGGTAAGGAACAGAGAAAGGAATTGGAAAGGATGAGGAAAAGAAAGGAAAAAAAAAAAGCACCATATCTCAGTAGCTTAAAAAACAACAGAGGTTTATGTCTCTCTCAAATTTGTTAGAGCCAGCGGCAAGTCAGCTGCAATTCTACACCATAAGACTGTTCCTTCCGGAACTCATGCTGAACAAATAGTACCAATTAGTGATACACCATTCTGGAAGCAGAAAGAAAAGAGCAAGAAAGCTGATGGAGACTTACAAGACTGCTTAGAGCATCTTCTTGTGGCATAAACCACATGTGCTCACATCATTTGGCAACCCCAAAGTCAGTGTGTGGGACTGTATGATTCTTTTTCAGGGAAGGGATAATTGAAAATGATAATGTAGTCTATCAGAATGCCATACTATATATACCATTCCACATTTGTTGATAGAATATTACATTTTTAGTATGTAATATTTATATCCATGTTGATATTTCATTCATCTACTGTATAGAATTCCATTATAAGAACAATTAATTGTTCCAGTTTATTGCTATAAGAAAATACCCCCACAGCTATGTACATTATTGTACATATCTGCTTTGTACACAGTCAGAGTATTTTCTGGACACATATCTAGATGTGGAGTTTCTGATCCCTGGGATGTGGGCACCTTAAATATTGCTAAATTAATCTCCTAATTTGTTAAAATAGCTTTCCCTATTTTATTTTCTCTTTTTCTAAACCATTCATATAAAATTTTTATCTGTTTTATGGGTGATAGGACTTCTTTTTCTGCAAATTGTTTATGTCTACCCTTCTTCATTATTCTTTTATATTATTTTTCTTTTAAACTTTTTGGGCTTTCAATATATCCTGGATACTACTGCTTTATCAGGTTTGAGTTTTGCAAATAAGCTGTCATATTATTTATCATTTTGCCTTGTTGTGGTGTTATTTGTTATGCAGAAAGTTTCAAATATCAATTTAATGAATCTACTTCTTTCTTTCTTTCTTTCTTTCAGTAAGCTCTACACCCGAAGTAGGGCTGGAACCCACAACACCCAAGATGAAGTCACACACTCCACCTACTGAGCCAACCAAGCACCCTAACTTTTTTCTTTACTGAGTTGAGCCTATGAGAGTGTTGGAAGTGTCTTGCTCTCCTCTTTTCAAAAAAAAATTTTTTTCTTCTGAAAATTCTTAAATTATAATTTTCTTATCTAATTTCCAATCATTAATCCATTTGGAATTAATCATTATACATGTCTTGAGATGGAAGAATCTGGTTTTTTCTTTATCCAAATGGAGAAATCGGGGGAGCTGAGAAGATGGCGGAGGAGTGGAGTCCCCAAGTAACCTGGACCCACCAACCTACTGGGATAACTTTCAAAGCATCCTGAAAACCTAGGAATTCGACCTGAGATCTAAAGAGAGAACAGCTGGACCGCTACAGAGAGAAGGCTTTGCTTCTAACCAGGTAGGAAGGCAGAAAAAAATAAAAAAGCATCCAGTGGGGGAGGGGCCAGACGAGGAGCCAGGCTGAGGGGGGCTGGGAGCCTCGGGACAGGGGAGCCCTGGCCCGGAGACATGGGAACTTTAAAAATCTGCCCCGATTCTTCCCAGACGGAAAGGCGCTCGCAGGGAATAGGATCCTAGGAGGGGCAGTGGGGCCCCCAAGTTCCTGTGGTCACTAACAGAGGAGTTGCCCCCAGGGGAGAGCACCCCACACAAGTTCCAAGGGAAGTCGAGGGGTTTACAGTATACAGAAACTGAGGGTACCCCTCCTATTTTTTTTTCTTCCTTTTTCCAGTACAACTCATTTTTATATCAGACTGTAAATTTCCGATTTTTTCTCTTTTCCCACCTTAACTACAATATTTTACTACCTCTTCATTTTTAAGATTCATTTTGACTTTCATATTTCTACAGTTACAGATCCTAGATCTATTTTCCACTTCTAGATTCCCTTCAACATAGTCAATTTTGGGAGATATACGAGATATGTTGTTTTGTTTTGTGTTTTTTGTTTCCTCTGCCTCATTCTGTTTTACAATGTCGGAAGTTAATACCTTCTGAAACATAATCAGCGTGTACCAAGAACCAAGTGGTATACCGTGCTGGTTCATTCTGTGAGATTCCTCATTCCCATTCTGCCCCCCTCTTTTATCTCATTTATATTTTGGTGGCCAATGGTGGGGCCCTCTACAAGTATTTCTGGTTTGTATGAATTTGGGACTGGAGATCTTCTAACATACAGAACTTAATATACTCAGAAACAAGAGGATCACCCTCTAGAACCCCTCAGGTAGACTACATCCTCCCTCCACTACAACTTCTTCACCACCACCATCTCCCAGCACCCCCCCCCTTTTTTTCTTTTTCTTTTTTTTTTTTTCTCTTCTTCTTTGGGATTCTTGGCATTTGATTTTTACTACTTTGTTTTAAAATTTGTTTTTCACTTTAATGGTCTTTTTGTTTTATATCATTCTGATCTTTGTTTTCAATTTCTGGTCTCTGACCTGGGCAGAATCATCTAGGGTGAAATTCACTTAGGTCATGGAAAATATTTTTAACTTAGCCCGCTCATACAGTTACTCTGCACTGAGCAAAATGACTAGAAAGAAGGACTCACCACAAAAGAAAGAATCAGAAACAGTACTCTCTGCCACAGAGTTACAAAATTTGGATTAAATTTGATGTCAGAAATCCAATTCAGAAGCACAATTATAAAGCTACTGGTGGCTCTGGAAAAAAGCATAAAGGAATCAAGAGACTTCTTGACTGCAGAACTTAGATCTAATCAGACCGAAATTAAAAATCAATTAAATGAGATGCAACCCAAACAGGGGGTCCTAATGATGAGGGTTAATGAGGTGGAAAAAAGAGTGATCAACATAGAAGACAAGTTGATGGCAAGGAAGGAAGCTGAGGAAAAAAGATAAAAACAATTAAAAGACAATGAGGAATGATTAAGGGAAATAAATGACAGCCTCAGAAGGAAAAATCTATGTATAATTGGGGTTCCAGAGGGCACCGAGAGGGACAGAGTACCAGAAAGCATATTTGAACAAATCATAGCTGAGAACTTCCCTAATTTGGGAAGGGAAACAGGCATTCAGATCTAGGAGATAGAGAAGTCCCCTCCTAAAATCAATAAAAATCTTCAGCACCTCGACATTTAGTAGTGAAACTTGCAAATTCCAGAGATAAAGAGAAAATCCTTAGGACAGCAAGAAACAAGAGATCCCTAACTTATATGGGGAGAAAATCAGATTAATAGCAGACCTCTCCACAGAGACCAGACAGGCCAGAAAGGGCTGGCAGGATATATTCAGGGTCCTAAATGAGAAGAACCTGCAGCCAAGAATACTTTATCCAGCGAGGCTTTCATTCAGAATAGAAGGAGAGATAAAGAACTTCCAAGATAGGCAGAAACTGAAAGAATATGTGACCACCAAACCAACTCTTCAAGAAATATTAAGAGACGCTGTAAAAGAAAGAGGAAGCCCAAGAAATAGTCCACAAAAACAGGGACTGAATAGGATTACAATGATGCTAAATTCATATCTTTCAATAGTAACTCTGAATGTGAATGGACTAAATGACCCCATCAAAAGATGCAGGGTTTCAGACTGGATAAAAAAACAAGACCCATCTATTTGCTGTCTACAAGAGATTCATTTTAGATCTAAGGACATCAACAGCCTGAAAATGAAAGGTTGGAGAACCATTTACCATTCAAATGGGCCTCAAAAGAAAGCTGGGGTAGCCATCCTCATATCAGATAAATTAAAGTTTATCCTAAAGACTATAGTAAGAGATGAAGAGGGACACTATATCATACTTAAAGGATCAACCCAACAATAGGACCTAGCAATCATGAATATTTATGCCCCTAATGGGGGAGCTACCAAGTGTATCAATCAATTAATTACCAAAGTAAAGACATAATTAGGTAATAATACACTAATACTAATCAGGTCTCAACCGATAGCAAAAAATTGAGATTGTCCCCTGCGTATTTTCAGACCATAATGCTTTGAAACTTGAACTCAATCACAAGAATAAATTTGAAAGAAACTCAAACTCGTGGAGGTTAAAGAGCATCCTGCTAAAGGATGAATGGGTCAAGCAGGAAATTAGAGAAGAATTTAAAAGATTCATGGAAACTAATGAGAATGAAGATACAACCATTCAAAATCTTTCGGATACAGCAAAAGCAGTTCTAAGAGAGAAATACATCGCAATACAAGCATCCCTCAAAAAATTGGATAAAACTCAAATACACAAGCTAACCTTGCACCTAAAGGAACTGGAAAAAGAACAGCAAATAAAGCCTACACCAAGCAGAAGAAAAGAGTTAATAAATATTCGAGCAGAACTCAATGAATAGAGAGAGACCAGAAGAACTGTAGAACAGATCAACAAAACCAAGAGTTGGTTCTTGAAAGAATTAACAAGATAGATAAACCATTAGCCAGCCTTATTAAAAACAAAAGAGAAGAGACTCAAATTAATGAAATCATGAATGTAAAAGGAGAAATCACAACCAATACCACGGAAATACAAATGATTTTAAAAACATATTATGAGAAGCTATACGCCAATAAGCAATTGCCTTTTCTAGGCAGTCTAGAAGAAATGCACACATTTCTGGGAAACCACAAACTACCAAAACTGGAACAGGAAGAGCTAGAAAACTTGAACGGGCCAATAACCAGGGAGGAAATTAAAGCTGTCATCAAAAAACCTCCCAAGACACAGAAGCCCAAGGCCAGATGGCTTCCCACGGGAATTCTATCAAACGTTTAAAGAAGAAACCATACCTATTCTGCTAAAGATGTTCCGAAAGATCGAAAGGGATGGAATACTTCCAAACTCATTCTATGAGGCCAGCATCACCTTAATTCTAAAACCAGACAAAGACTCCACCAAAAAGGAGAATTATAGAACAATATCCCTGATGAACACAGATTCAAAAATTCTCAACAAGATACTAGCTGATAGGATCCAATAGTAGATTAAGAAGATTATTCACTATGACCAAGAACTTATTAAACTCAACAGCAAAGAAACAAATAATCCAGTCATGAAATGAGCAAAAGACATGAACAGAAATTTCACTAAAGAAGACATACACATGACCAATAAGCACATGAGAAAATGCTCTGCATCACTTGCCATCAGGGAAATACAGATCAAAACCACAATGAGATACCACCTCACACCAGTGAGAATGGCGAAAATTAACAAGACAGGGAACAACAAATTTTGGAGAGGATGTGGAAAAAGGGGAACCCTCTTCACTGTTGGTGGGAATGTGAACTGGTGTAGGCACTAATGGAAAACTGTGTGGAGGTTCCTCAGAGTTAAAAATAGAGCTACCCTACGACCCAGCAATTGCACTACTAGGGATTTATCCCAAAGATACAGATACAGTGAAAGACCAAGACACCTGCACCCTGATGTTCAAACTGCAGTGTCCACAATAGCCAAACTATGGAAGGAGCCTCGGTGTCCATCAAAAGATGAATGGATAAAGAAGATGTGGTTTATGTATACAATGGAATATTACTCAGCTATTAGAAACGACAAATACCCACCATTTGCTTTGACGTGGAGGGACCTGGAGGGTATTACGCGGAGTGAAGTAAGTCAGTCGGAGAAGGACAAACATTATATGGTCTCATTAATTTGGGGAATATAAAAAATAGTGAAAGGGATTAATGGGGAAAGGAGAGAAAATGAGTGGGAAATATCAGAGAGGGTGACGGAACGTGAGAGACTCCTAACTCTGGGAAATGAACAAGGAGTAGTAGAAGGGGAGGTTGGCAGGGGGATGGGGTGACTGGGTGACGGGCACTGAAGGGGGCACTTAAGAGAATGAGCACTGGGTGTTAAGCTATATGTTGGCAAATTAAACTCCAATAAAAAAATATACAGAAAAACCCAAATGGGAAATCATAGACCAACACCATTTATTAAGTAGTCCACCTTATTTAAATATAAAGATTGTATTAGTATGTAAATTATATAGATCTTAATCTTTTTAAGTTTCTGTTACTGGAAAGTTTGATAAATGCCTGTGAAAGCACTTTAGTCTTTTTTTCAGGAGTTATTTATGAGAGAGAGAGAGCACATGAGGGGTGGGGCAGAGAGAGAGAGAGAGAGAGAGAGAGAAAATCTCATGCAGACTCCCTCCCGTGTGGAGCCCAAACGCAGGGCTTGATCTCACAACTCTTGAGATCATGACCTGAGCCAAAATCAAGAGTTGGATGCTTAACCAACTGAGCCACCTGGGCACCCCTACTTTACTCTTTGAAGAATTTTTTTTCCAACTCAATAATTTGTGATTTTATCACATTTTCTATCTATTGAGTCATTTGGCAATTTACATCATTCTAGAAAAAGCAACTGCTGCTTCTATATTTTCATACTTAGTGGCTAGAAATTGTTCATGAGCTTTTTAAAAATGTGTCTTTTTCCTTTGAATAGTCCACATTCGTTTTGTTCTTAAATTTGAAATTATGGGGCACCTGGGTGGTTCATTCATTTAAGCCTCTGCCTTCAGCTCAGGTCATGATCCCAGAGTCCTGTGATTGAGTCCTGCATCAGACTCCATGCTGGATGGGGAGTCTGCTTCTTACCCTACCCACTCTGCTTCTGCTCTCTCTCAAATAAATAAAATCTTTAAAAAATATTGAAATTATGACTCATTAATTTTTATGAATTTTGGTAAATGTCTACTTTGTGAAGGTTTTTAAAATCAACTTCTGGTTTTGTTTAATTTATAATTTTCTGCTCTTTATTATTTTCTTTCTTCTCAAGTAAAATTTATTTTGTTGTTCTTTTCCTAATTTCTTGAGTTGAAGACTTATGATTTTCTTAGGATTTCCATATCTCTATCAATAATTCTGGAGTGTCTCTTTAAGTTGTTAAACATGTTTATACATTTTTTATTTCTATATTATAGTTCATCCTAACTTAATTGAACCATGGCAAGAAATTCTGGTATATTTTATATCTACTATCTGCAATTCATGTATACTGTTTATATGCAACGCATGGTCATTTTTTATAAATGTTCCCTACAGTACTCAAAATAATGTATATTTCATATGCATACACATGCATACACACACTGAAACTGGTTAATTTTGTTGATATTTTTGCATATTTAATTAGTTGATTAATTATTTTTAAATATTTTATTTATTTATTCATGAGAGGCACAGAGAGAGAGTCAGAGATATAGGCAGAGGGCACCACCCAGGTGCCCTTTAATGTCAGTTTTTCTTTAATATATTTTAAGGCAATAGTACTTCCTGTGTATAAGTATATAATGAAAATCTTATCTTCTTGCAGGAGCATTCATTTTATTATAAAGAATCATTCTGCTTTATCTATATTAAACATTTTATTTTAAGTTCTGGTTTATCTAATATTGATAATGCTACAGTTTGCTTGGTTACTATTTGGTAAAAATTCTGGAGTTCATATCACAGCTCAATTATTTATTAGCTGGAAGAATGAATAAATTTTAAAAATATTCTATACTCCATTTTCTTCTTCTGGACTAGAAAAATAAAAGAAAAGCTATCTCTTAGAGTTTTGGGGCTTAGGGGCAAAGTCAATAGATACTATATTTGTAGGGTATGTCTATTTCATCTCATTCATTGTTAACATTCATTTTATAAATGAAATAAATATTAATGAATATTAATAATCATGTTAAATGTTAAATAATATTATATTAAATACTATTTAAATTAAATATTATTATTTAATGTAAATTAAATATTATTATTTAACATTTCAATATATTCATGTTAAATGTTAAATAATGTTATTATTATTTAACATTTCATCTTAATAATGTTTTATTCCATTGGTTTTCTTTGATTTTTATTGCTTTAAGCAGCATATTGCTAGAATTTTTTTTTCTAAGAATGAGGGAAAATGTGACTTTTTTGATAATTTATTAATTTGTGTGTGTGAGAGAAAGTGCATGAGTTCAAGGAAGGGGCAGAGGGAGAGGAAGAAGCAGACTCCCTTCTTGAGTAGGGTGACAGATGTGAGAGGCTCAGTCCCAGGACCCTGAGATCATGACCTGAGCCAAAGACAGATGCTTAACCAACTGAGCCACCCAAGTACCCCTAGAATTTTTAAAAATATGTTATAATCTTTCCAATAATTGGTGAATTTAATTTGTGCCTATATTTAGAAGTCTTTGAAGTATCCTCATAAATATCATTCCATTTCCTGTTGGAGGTATGGAAGAATGGAGAAATAAAATAATGTGCTAAAATCTGGTATTGAGGACACAGTTAAGTAAGACGACCAAGATGGGTTTCCTAACACTAAATCCTATAATTAGGTAAAATTCCCACCTAGAAATGACAGTATTTGTCTGGAATGGTTTATTCTTAATGACTGTGATAACTTTAAAAACAAAAACAAAAATAAAAAGGGCACAACCAAGGCGATCATGTTCAAATTATTCTTTGTAAGTAAAGAAAAATAAACAGGTTGAATGAGTACAGAAAAAGAAAAAACATTTATTTATTTATATATTTTTAAAGATTTATTTACTTATTTAAGAGAGAGAGGGAGAAAGCATGCAAAGGGCAGGAGCAGAGGGAGAGGGAGAGAGAGTCTTAAGTAGACTCTAGACTGAGCGCAGAGTCCAACAGGAGGGTCTCGATCTCACAACCCTGAGATTATGAACTGATCTAAACCAGGAGTCAGAGGCTCACTGATTGCACCACCCAGGTGCTCCAAACATGTATATTCATAAGAACTGAACTACATTCACAGTTAAGGAATCATACCATGTGAAGAAGAAACATTCTCCTGAAATACCACTTGTTATGATTACTTTTTAAAATTATGTTATTTGACTTCATATTTATCATCATTTTGGTTTGTTAGATTTTTTTGTTTTTTTTAAGATTTTATTTATTTATTCATGAGAGACACATAGAAGACAAAGACACAGGCAGAGGGAGAAGCAGGCTCCATGCAGGGAACCTGATGTGTGACTTGATCCCGGATTTCCAGGATCACATCCTGGGCTGAGGGCAGCGCTAAACCACTGAGCCCCCCGGGCTGCCCTAGTTTGTTGGTTTTATCCCCATTCCCTTTTTTCTGTGTTACTAAACTCTCTATAATTCCCTATTAGTTTATCTTCTTGGTTAGAGCTTTGCATGGTATTTTAACTATTTACTCTTAAGTTGTAATTCTTTTTTTTTTTAAGTTGTAATTCTTTAAACAACTGAATTTAATATTAACTCTTAGTACTTACCTAAATATTTTTGTACAAAATTGTACTTTTTCTGTTCCTTTGTGAGAGAGCTTTAGCATATTTTGACCATTCTCTGACTACTGCCATTGTGTTGTAAGAGTTTTGTTTAAACATTTTCTTAAAAATAAAAAGAAATATTTGCTGTTGTTGTGTTATTGCTGTTGACTTAATATGATCTGGGTGTGATAAATGCTTTGCATTTGCTTTCTTAAAAGTGTTTATATTTTACCCTCTTTTCTGGATGGAAAGTTGCCTGGTCTTAAAAACCTATATTGTCAGGGTTGTTTGGGTTCTTTTTTGGATTTTTTGTTTTTTTCAGTTGTTGTAATGTACATAGGTGTTGATGACAAGAATCTCACTATTCTAATTATAGTTACTCTTTTTCTCTCTGGAAGCTATTTAGACTTTAACTTTTGTATGATATTCATCAGTTTCATGCCAACATATCTATATTTTAAATACATCCTGATCAAAATTCCAAGTTCACTTTCATCCTACAAACACTTGACATTCTTTAATTCTGGAACATTCTTTTCATTTATCTCCTGATATATTGTGTTTCTTTCATTGACTTCTCATCTTATTCTTTTGGATACATGGTGGAATTTCTTTATCTTTCATGTCTCATAAAATATCTTTTTTTTTTTTTAAAGATTTTATTTATTTATTCATGATAGTCACAGAGAGAGAGAGAGGCAGAGACACAGGCAGAGGGAGAAGCAGGCTCCATGCACCGGGAGCCCGATGTGGGATTCGATTTCGGGTCTCCAGGATCGTGCCCTGGGCCAAAGGCAGGCGCCAAACCGCTGCGCCACCCAGGGATCCCTCATAAAATATCTTTTTTAAATTTTTCAACAGAAGATTCTGAGTAAATTCCTCAATGTTAGCTTCCAATTTACTAAATTCCTCTTTGAGTCCAGAGAAAAGTTGTTTCATCCATTTTGTTTTCTTAAAATGTTTGAATTATTTCTTTTTTTAAAAAAGATAATCACTTGTTTTATTTTTACATTTGTCGTTTTGATTTCAAAATGTTCTGTCTACTTGTATTAGAAGTTGTCTCATTAATCATTTGAGTTTCTTTTTCAGGTGATTCAGTAAACTTATTCTCATCTGGAGAGAATCCATGTTTTGATTATTATTTTCATGGTTATGTTTCTTAGAACTAGATTTATTGATGTATTTTGGAATGTAGATTTTAATGCTCATTTCATTGGGGAGGATAGTCTTACTATTTCGTTCTTTCTTTCTCTCCCTGTGCAGTCTCTTCTCCTTATCTAGCTTTTTTTGTCACTTCTACTTGACTCTTTTAGTACCTTTACACAGTTCTTACAATGTTTTCTTATATGATTGCAGCAATGTTAAACATGTGAATGATACACTCGCAGAGCATGCTAAAGGTTTAGCTCAGTCCTGTATAAGAGGATGTGCCTGTGTCCTGTTACCTTCCTAGGTCTGTGGGTTTTTTAAAAACTATAATCTCAAGACTGGTAGTAATTGGTTTTATTTAATGACTGACTTCTTTCTTTTTTTCCTTCTGCAAGGAGAAAGCAACACAGTTCCTTGATTTCAGTAGTCTGATTCAACAATCTTTTTTATTCCAACCACAGCCTTCCACTTACCTTGTAAGGAATGAATACACAGTTACTCCAGATGAGGAACTCAGCCATAGTTTCATCTTCAGTTAAAGCTGTAGGTGCTGCTTTTGATTTTTGTGGTGCACATGGTCTACAAAGATTTTTCCTATTATGTAAGCCTGGCTAGGGTTTTTAATTTTATCTTTTTATATTTTATTTATGATTGCTATGTGTTTTGAAGAAAAGAAATTATTGGAACATAATCTCACTATCATCCTGCCTTGAAAATCAGCATAAAAACAATTGCCATTCATTATATATGTGTGTGTGTGTGTGTGTGTGTGTGTGTGTGTGTATTGAAAGTAGATAACTTTATAGAGAGGGGGAGAATCTTAAGTCAAAGCAGTAGTATTCAGTTGGCAAAAAGTCAATTTGTTGGTGAGGTGAGCAGCAAATTTCTGATTATTTTCTCAGTGTGTGCTATAGGCCTAGGCTTTTGACAAAGTTAAGTTATGGTGAAAAGGAAATAGATTCTTTTGTGTCCCATGAATCGCAGCTTTTAGTAGTATCTTATATTGCCTTGTTCATAATCTGATAATGAAAAGGAAATAAATTGTTCTCCGGAAATAAAATGTTTCAAAGATATACAACTTTTAGAATAGTAGTTGAAGTTGAGGAAGAGCTAATTTACCAGATGGCACCATTATACTCTCAAATAGTTCATTTGCCTCCAATGGATAATTTCTTTAACATTGGTTATTTCCACTCATTCTGATTAACAATACAGTTGAGACCTCTCTGCTTGACTGAACCATGTAAAAAAGAACCTTTGCTAAAATTCACAATGACTTTTATCATGGAGACCACAGAAAGTGGCTTAGTAACATAGGACTGTTGCTAAAATGGTTTATAACTCTTCCCTCTTCCTTCTCTGGAGATATTTGTAATCCCCTAAGAACCTTCTATTTTGGGGCCCTGAGGTTATAATATACATTCATAAATTTGCCATACAGCAATTTTTGTTAAAGACTGAGAAAATGAGTAAGATATATGTTAAAAGTTAGACTTTTAGTGAAACCCTGATCAGTTCAGCATATAGCTCTGAAGCGTAATTGCATTTAAAGTTTCTTGGCAATCTTAGAGTGAATGATAACATACCTTGGTTTAAAAACCAAATATTTTATTCTTCATGGTTTTATTCAGGATTTTATTGAATCTTACATAATCTACAATTCTTAATATTTTTGATTTTCTTGTTTATTCATCTACAGCAAATAAGATAGCAATATATAACAAGGAAAGAGAATAAGGAAGGTGCTAAAGAGGACAATGGAAAAAAAATGACAGGTTGCCAAAGAAAAGCCACAGCAAAATGATATTATAAAAGCTATTATTCATTAAGACAATATTATATTATATTTGAAGACTTCTATTAAAATGAATAGTAGAATTGGGGTGCCTAGCTGGCTCAGTTGATAGAGCATACAACTCTTGATCTCAGGGTTGTAAGTTTGAGCTTATACATTGGGTGTAGAGATTACTTAAAAATAAAATCTTTAAAATAAATAGTAAAATAGATGTGGAAGTTGAGAAACTTTCCACAACAATGGAAAATTTTGAGGAAAAAAATGTTCAGCTAATAAGAGGATAAGTTTTTCATTAACATATCCCAGCAGGTGAGCCATGGCATAGGAGCATAGTATGAATAGGTTACAAGGATCCTAAGATAATCAACTGCTTAAAGTCTTGAGTAGTAGCCAGTAGTAGAACTGGAGCCAGTAGTAGAACTTCAAAGCCTATTTTCTTGTGCCAAAGCATCCTTGTCAATTTATCCCCTGTACTTTGAAATGAAAATATTGGAAATATTGTTCTGGATAATTTATAATAAAAAAAGGACCAAAAAATGCCAGAAAGATAATGCCATTAAGATTACTTAAATTAAAACTCCTTGGTGGCAGAAATTTATGAATCCATTGTGTCCATACTTAGAAGATGCCTCACATATAGATAGTTTGCAATAAGTATTTGTGAATGAATATTAGAGACAGCTAAAGGCAACAAATGTGGGACAAGCTGAAATTTAAAGAATAGAAATGAGTTAACTAGAAGAAAGGGGGAATTAAAATAATGGGCAATGACACAAGCAAAGTCATGGGAGAGATGAGGAGTAAGGGATATATATACACACACACACACACATATGCAAGCAAGATTATGAAGAAATGTTGAAATGAAGGGATATTGGTACGCATATGTTTTAGTTAAAATAATACATCAGTGTAAATGATCACTTCTGGGCTAATGGAGAAAAAGCTAAATTTAGAACAAAGCACAGTAGAGTACCCTAACAGATGTAAGAATAATAAATTTGCTTTCATATATACTTATTATCTTTTATAAAAGGTTAATATCCCATATAACTTTATGAAATACAACATTAAAAAAATTTCAAAAGGAAAAATTAAGAAAATCACTTCTTACACTATAGATACCTGAGAAAAAAACCCAAAAGAGTAAGATTTTTTTATGTATTTACAAAAATTAACCAGAATCAACTACTGCCATTTTTTAAAAACAGAAATTCCTGGCCCCATCTCTTGAGAATGTGATTATGACTGGAGCCTAGTAACTGCTATATCTCACTAGGACTTTCTGATGATTAGTCATCTTAGGAAAATAGATTTCATGAAAAACTTCATAGGCATGAAAGTGGAGATTAGTTTTACTAGCAGCTAGTATTCACTATAAATGACATTCTTGAGAACTTCTTTTGAAAAACATAAGTCATAGCTGGAAGATAATCTAGGTCAAGACAACTATTCTTTTATTTTTTATAGACAACATTATGTGAATGCATTTCATATGACTCATTAACTCAAAACAAATATCAAATTCCAAGAACTTGTTCTCCTAGGCAGCAATTTATTTAAATATAAACATGAAGTATAGTATTAAAAATATCCTTAGTACATGCATTGGAAGTCACCTTATATTTATATTTTATAAATTCTATTACACATCCTGTTTTAGAACCCTGAACTTGTGCATGTGTGAATACCATGAACTTTCTTTTGACACAAACTGAATCACCTCCCTGGTGAACTCATTAACTTGAAAAGCCAACACTGGTTGGCCCAGCCAAATGATGTATTGTTGATTTTGCTTACTCTAAGTTATTTTGGTTTAATTATGAAGTTGTTTTCACTATAATAATATCTTTTGAAATCACTGAACCAAGAACCTTTCAGTAATGAAAGGAAAATTAATTACCTGCATGAAGCTATAAAAGTTTAAATTATTTAAAGAAAATTAGAAAATCACCTATAGATAATGAGAAATGGTTTTAATGATCATGTTGAATTTTTAAGAAATTTTTTGGTGCTAAAGGCTAATTATCTATAAGCAGTCCAGAATTTAAGTTAAAGCTACTTTTACACATCACAAAACAGTGACATTTTGAGGGTTATTCACTAAATGATTACTTCTGATATTTTTAAGAGAATATGTACTTCAAAAAAAAAAAAAAAAGAATATGTACTTCATTTTGATGACTTCCTCAAGTTCAGTGTAGTGACCTTAATCATACAGTTATCAACTTTCAAGGAGTCAGGTCTTAAGGTGACTTGCTTTATCTTGATTGAGTATTTATATTATGCAATTATGAGAATCATTAATGGTCTTTTCAGTATGATTGGCTTGAGTTCTTAAAGTCCAAAACTTTGAACCTTTATTTTACATTGTATTTCTGTTATCTGACATCAGTGAAAGAAAAATGAGGCTTTTGAAAAGAATTCATTATAAATATTTCTTCTTGTTATAGTTACTCCATTTAACTGTTTCAGCCATATCAAAGGACAAGCCAGAATTACCATTTTTAGGATCTTTAAAGCCATAAAAGGTATTATGAGAAGCTTCATCATTTTTTGGTAACTGAACTGGAACTACTGCAGACATTTAATATATCCAATAAAAGTGTGGATAAAATGAAAGCACTACCATAGTAATATATAACTAGAAACTAACATTTCAACGACTTCTTCAAGTACTGACTATAACATCAATTGCAGAAAAACGGTCTTAACAGCTCATCAGGCAGCTAGAAAAGGGAAATTTCTAAAATAATTTTGTACATTATTCTCAGGTATTAGCCATTAATAAAGTGGCAAGCCTTTCTCAGTGTAGAAAAGATTTAGAGACTGACTTATAAAAATAGGGTTATTTAGATTTCAACAACTCAGAATTACCTTTTAGTCTCTTTTTCTGAAAACATTCTACAAATTTTACTTGTTTTAAAGGATAGCTGTCATTACAAGTTTTAGGAATATAGGTATGTAATTAAATTTGACTAATTTTATGTCTAATAACATTTTAGGGAGACGTTTCACTTTTTAAAATATGAATATAAATGAGGATTAATTAATCAAAAACTAAGGCAAACTTTGTAATTTTTTAAAATTTTATTTATATATTTAAGAGAGGGAACAAGAGGGAGAAGCAGACTTCCCACTGAGCAGGGAGCCCAACTCTAGGCTCCATCCCAGGACCCTGGGATCATGACCTGAGCCGAAGAGTCAGGCTCAGACACTTAACCAACTGAGCCACCCAGGTACCCTGGCAAACTTTGATTAATGATAAAATACATTTTTATAAATCATTAGATTTTGATTTTTTAAAAAAGATTTTATTTATTTATTCATGAGAGACACAGATTGAGAGAGAGAGAGGCAGAGACACAGGCAGAGGAAGAAGCAGGCTCCATGCAAGGAGCCCGATGTGGGACTCGATCCTAGGTCTCCAGGATCACGCCCTGGGCCGAAGGTAGGCACTAAACCACTGAGCCACCCAGGCATTCCCTAGATTTTGATTTCCTATAACTAACATTGAATAATTATCATAGTTTTATAGTATATTACTATAACCACTCATATTTTATACCAGTAAGTATTTATTATTTCAGATCATAGGGTTTCTGAAGCCCTATCTTATGCAGAATTTTAGAACTACTCTGAACCCTTAATCAATCTTTCTCACACACACACACACACACACACACTCAACATTCTAAACCTTATAAAAGCTGCCAAAGGAATCATTTAAAGCCAAGTATGCATTCCTTTATTTGTATCGAGGACACACAAAATGAATGATGCTAACTGAAAAAATATTGTTTTGTCACAATGAAATATGCCCTCATTTTTTGTCTCTCCCCACACCCCCTAAAAGAAACTACAAGCAGAACTCTCACAAAAGGGATTTAAAGATTGTGGAGGGAATGGAGAGAGATGACATCCATCTGTAAATTCATTTAAATACTTTGTATTCTTTAAAATAAAACTGTAAGACAGATGTATCATACAGAGATTGCTACAAATACAAATTAGTGACATTTTGTATGTGTTAAATCTTAAGTGATGGTTACTACACAATTCTCATTACCATCCCTTGTCTATCAGAAGTTTTTCTAAATCTCTATAACTTTATTTGGTTTTATTCCCACTGGTATGCATTCTGAGAATTGCTTTTATAAGCCAGTTTTCCCATCCAATGCCATCTCACCTTATGGCTAATAATCTTTGGAGCATAATGTCAAGTCCTTCCATGGTTCCAGAGGATGAAAGTAATTTGGCCATCATATAGAGAAACATGCATTTTTGTCTATTCTCAGTGGGTTTACAGATTGGTCCTACTTTTTTGGAGGGTGACTTGCAACTTCTATCAAAATTGAAAACCCACGTACTCTTTAAACCAGCAATTCCATGCCGAGGATTTCATCAAAGTGTTAAAGTTACATATACGTGAAAGTGTGTGCATAACAATATTTTATTATATTCCATTATGGCAGTAAAAAATATAAAGGAATTTAAATGCAGTAAAGACCTGGTTAAATAAATTATGGTTATCCATACAACAACTTACCATATAATTCATTTTTAAAAACTCAAGCTGTCAGTGTTTGTATTTCTGTCAAAAAGAGATTTACATATTCTCAGTAAGAAATTCTCACCATTGAATTCCTCAAAAAAAAAAAAAAGAGAGAAAATACATGCAGATTTACTCTTAAAGTGTAGTCCAAATTCTCACTGCCTTACTTCAGTCAATTTATATTCATTTTGACTCACCAATTGGATATTTTTATAAAAATACATCAGCTTCAATAAATTACTTGGTCTACACAATGACTAAAGATGTCAGTAACGTGATTTTCATCTTCAACAAATTAGCTAAAAATGTGGAAATCGATTTGCAATCATTTCAAATTATATGACTTACTCTTTTAGGGTATGGTATCCAAAAATGGTAATTTGAAATTTGCAAATGGCTTGTTTGTGAATCTTACTAAAATATATTGTTTATGAATCTTTACTCTTTATATTTTGTGATAAATATGCTATTCTAGTTTTCTTTTTTTCTTGGTGCTTTCTAATGGTTTCTTATGTATTATTTCTTTCAAATCTCACAGCAAGTATGTAGATAAAGTATTATCATTCCTAAATATTCAGGAGAGAACTATGATTCAGCTTGATAAGGTAATTAGAGGATCACCTACAATCAGTATGCTAAAGGAAAATTCTGAGTTTTGGCCTTATGTAGACTTTACTTCCAGTGCTGTAAATAATTTACCACATCCACTACAACTCTGGTTTACCCTGATTTGACCCTCATTCTATTAGCACAATTTCTCCATCTTTTTTACTGGATTATTTAACCACTCTAGACACAATGTGTATCAATTCATGTACCTGGAGACTTGCTTAATTTTCAAAGTTTGGGTGGGATGGATAATTTGTTATTCTGGGAATAATTCTCTCTCTCTCTCTCTCTCTCACTCTGTGTGTGTGTGTGTGTGTGTGTGTGTGTCTCCATCCCTCTCTCACTCTTCCCTTCTCCCTCCATTTGACTCCCTCCTTTGGTGTGCCTTTGTGCTTGTTTGTGTGTGTCCCTCTCTCTCTCTGTCTCTGTCTTTCCATTTCTCCTGGCCATCTTGCATCTACATTCTATATTTTCTCCACATCAAGGTGAAGTAGTTAGTGGTATGTAAGTGTGTTTGTGTGAACTTATATGGGTAAGAAGTGTGCTGAGGAGATTGTTCTTTTGGAGTGTTCTTTCAGAAAGCATCTCTCACCTCTTATTTCAGGTTAAACCTGAAAACAGATCCTCTATTGAATAGAAAAATAGATACTAATACTGAACTTAGTAAGCAACAAGCTCTAATGGTTTTCAATGATGTTTTTATTTAAAATTTTGCATGGCTACTTTTTTTTAACTAAAATATCCCTGAAACCTCAGTGGACTATAGCTATGAGTCCAAAACTTTGCTAGTCATGAGAAAAACAACATAAATGTAGACTTAATGGATATCAGCATAAAACTAATTAATCACAAGCTCTGTGAGATGACTCTCTGGAATCTCTGCATTTTAAAAACACTCCTAATTGATTCTCATAAATATATAATTTTGAAGTCTACTAGTCAGAGTAATACTGAAATGCTGATTGATTCTCAGAGTGTGTATAACATGTAAGTTTGAACTTACTTTCATTTAGGAGAACATTGATTGTATTTTGCCCTTTGTTACACTGTCTGTCCAATTACACTATAACTGTCTTTAGCTGCCTAGAACACCCTTTCTTATAATGCATACCTTAAAAAGTCTTTGAGAATGCCACTTCTTATTTCCTAATTTCACTGGTAAAATTTACTATTAACTGACAATGTAGTCTGTACATGGAAAAGAAAAAACTTCAGTCTCATTTTTCTTCTCTCTGTCCAAATATTCTGAAAAATCATTGAAATTTTGCATGAAAACCTTCAAGCCAAGGTTTGGGTGGGATGGATATGAGTCACAGAAAACAGGTTAGGCCTCATATGAAATTGTTATGAATTATTATGCAATGATTCCAAAGGCTGACTGATCCTTTTTCTGTTTTCTTTACACCATCATATCATTCTACTGGTCAGGAGAATTTAGGAATAGTTTTCATCTATCTCAAAGTATGTGCATCTAGATGGCCACTGATCTCTTGGTTTCTGGACATTGTATAAATCCTTACACAAACACTACTGTCCATCAAAGATACAAAATGTCATATACTTTTGCCCTAAGGGATAATAGAAGTCAAATTTCCACTCATTCTATTTCTAACTATGTGTCTTAGGTATCCAAACTTTCTCTACATCCTGAGTGTCTAGAAAAGTCTAGAAGTGGAGTCCATCAATTAAAGCTAGTACCTTCTTTCCTGACTCATTCCAACAGCCACCTTACAAGTCTGACCTCTCCTTTTTTTGCATTGAGCTAACACTTTGAGGAATTATTTAAACTTGAACATTGATTATACTGAAAACAAACAGATCTTGTCCAGACCACCATATTCTAATCCCTGGAATTTTTTGCCCTTAGACTTAATGTGTGCCTAGAATGAGATTGTTCATTTGGGCTTTGATGTTTGACTATGCCTTGGCTTACAGCTTCATCCCACAGTGGTCACCCTCTAGCTCGGAAGGATTGGTTTATTTCAAGCTCTGTTATATGTAAGCCTTGCCACATTCTAAACCCCTTTTAAAATGGAGTGCTGATGTGGTGATTTCACAGAGTCTTTGGGAATGAATTCAAAGAAATAAGCTCTTAAAAGTATACTTCATTAAATCAATGTTATTGGCTCAGTCATTTGTATAATCATCTTTAAATATAAACCAAATCCATTCCATTTTGAAAGTTCTCATCAATAGAGCACAGAATTAACTTTGTAGAAGTTATTCTAAGATAATACTTCTAAGTTTAGCATAAATGAAATCACAAATGAAATATTTCTTCTCTTTCTGGTTGAAATATTGTTTTCCTTGGGTGATATGTTATAAAAACAAGTAAAATGACTTAAGAACTTTTGGCATTGGATTTATGGTTTGAAAAACAAATGGCACTACCACCTTTTGAACTATACCATAGAAGTGAGCAGTGCACACATGAGCACACACATGCACAAATGCATGCATGCTGATGCATACTTACTTTCCTGACTTTGTCATGCCAGAAGTAGTAAGTTAATTATGGACTGCAGGATAGAAAGGACTGTGAGGCAAAAGATTTTGTCAATTGAAGAATAATCATTTCAATTGTATTTAATAAGGAATAGAAAAAATAGTTTTTTCAAAGGTTCTAGTACCTACCTCCTAGAAATATCAATTAGCTGAGCTTTAATAAGGAGTTCTCAGCTAAATCTCTTATTACTATCTAACTTAATGAAATAAATGGTTATAATGATGAAAAGTATAAGAAGACTAGAAAATTATTTAGTTTTGTAAAATGTACTTCATATCAGTGAGAAATGGAGCAATAGTGACTAGGAGAATCTAAAATGTGCCATTAAAGTTATGGAAATTGATGTAAATGAACTCAAGATTGATGTAAATTTTTACTTTCTGTGATAAAATCTCCAGGAAGTGTGTAAGTGTAATTTATTTCAGTATGACTATTTTTAATTAGGTAATTATTTTGAGGATTCTTGAATAGATTAAATGAAGTAATGTATATGAAGACACTGGTAGATGATAAGCTTTTAAAAATATCAATTATTTTGTCTTAAAACATTGCAATTGTTATATTTGGATGATATCTCTTACTTTTCAAATCAACTATAAATGCTTATTTGAGCCTCATGATAATCATGTGAAATAGACATTTCAGATTTTATTTTTCTAAGGCTGAAATCAATAATCAATTAAATGGCAACACTGGTCAGAACTCATATGTGCTGACTGCAAATTTTATGGCCCTTTTCTTCAAGTACCCTTTACCTTTGCTTTTTATTGGTCATTTAGGAATACTTTCTCTACTTAACAGTAGTAGAAGAATGAAAAATACTGATGTTATATCTTTAGGCTTAACACTTTATTGTTTTTCTTGAAAATATAAATGTCATGATGAAGAGGATATTATTTTATATATTTAAAAAGAAAGGGAGAACAGAGGCACCTGGGTGGCTCAGTTGGTTAAACATCCGACTGTTGATTTTGGGTCAGGTCATGATCTCAGGGTTATGAGATCAGGCCCCATGTCAGGCTCTGCACTGCAAGTGGAGCCTGCTTGATACTCTCTTCCCCTCACTTCCCCGCTGCTTGCTATTTCTCTGTCTCTCTCAAAAAGTAATAATAATTATTATTAATAATAATAAATAAATAAATAAAAACAAAAAGGACAGTGGTCAGTATGATAACCTATCACCTTAATTGCTTCCCTTCCTTCCTTAATTTATTTTGTCCCTCACTCTCTACTGTATTGGGATCAGACCTTCCAAGTAAAAATTCAACTCTTAACTCACGCCCAAAGTTCTATTCTCTAGGGAATCTTGACCAAGTGAAGGCAACTGAAGGAATTAATATATTTAGAACACCTATTTTGTACCATATATTTTGTTAAGTAACATATAACAATGAAACAAAAAATTTTAGTATAATCATAGACATATAAAGTGGTACCACTAATATAAGATCTTAGAGTTTCTTTTTTCATCCATTATAGTAGTGTTTTCTTTTTATTTCTTTTTTCTTTTTTTTCCAGCCATTTGCTTCTAACAAAGTCCTTATTATGATCAAGAGCATCTTGTGACCAGAGGCCTTGAGTGGTTCAAGGAAAAGCAGAAGTATTTGGATGTACTACTCAGGTAAACTATAAGTGGTATGAAATTTTACCTAGTATTACCATAGTGCTTTGTGAATCTTTCTCTTCGGATTCTAGTAAACCCATTGAGGAAATTATCTACTTGTTACACATGGCATCACAGTACCACTAAGCACTCTCTAGAGACTGCTTTAAGTGTATAAAAGTAATGCAATTACATATAATTTCTCTAGCTTCTCTGAATTTGGAAATACGGTAAGTGTATCACATGCTCAGGTCTGATCCTGCTTAATGTAAAAAAAATAGATTTGATAAATTAGAGGTCATTGTTGGCCTTATTGAAGATACAGTTTAGGAGAGAGGGTCAGAAGCCCATTAAATATTCATATTTTTTTCTTTTTGTACAAGTCATTTCATAGCTTCAGTCATTTTAATTAGGTTTCACTTATGCACCCTAATTTTTTTGATTTGAGCTCCTAGAGAAGCAAAGTCTTAGAATTATAGTATTTACTATAAAAATATGCCATTAGGTACTATTTCACCTTCGGTAGTATCCCTAAAAAAGTTCTCAGCTATTGGTTTAGATTTTAATGTTAGATTAATGTCTTCAAAGATTAGTTCAAGTGAATAACAATCTGTCTTAAAAAAGAATATTAGGGGGGCACCTGGGTGACACAGTCAAGTGGCTGAATCTTGGTTTCAACTCAGTCATGATTTTAGGGTCCTGGAATCGAGCCCTATATTGGGCTCTGAGCTTATTGCAGAGTCTGCTTGAGACTCTTTCTCCCCTTCATTCTGCCCCTGTCCCACTTGAGCTCTCTCTCTCTCTCTCTCTTGCTCTTTCTCAAATACATGAAATCTTTAAATTTGTTTTTATTTTAAAGAATATTTTGTTTATTAAGTTTAATATCACTTGCACATGAACCATTTGTTAACTGTGAAGATGTTTTAAGTTCTTCCAGGAGGCTGACATTTTAGTGTCCAAAAGAACTTAACATTTATTTACTATTACCTAGAATTTGTAAAAATAGAAATTACTAATGGTAGCAAATGAAGTAATTTGATTTCTTGTAAAGGATAATTTTTCCATTATAGAAGTCAAAATTCTATATCCTTTGACTAAATTATTATTTTATCTCAATACCTAAAATGTTTCTATTTATTTTATAGTAAGAAAGTTAAATAATCAACCTCATCTGCTTGTCTGAACATTTAAGAAAACCATATGACTAAAATCACATTTACTTTAACAGTCTGCCATACATATACTCTGATAGGCACTAGAGCCATATGCAAAATGAGGATTGTAGAGGTAGTCCCTATTTTCACAACGTATGTTTCTGAATCTTGTTCCATAAAGTACTCAGTATAAAGTGGATCACATGACCCCAGAAGAATAGAATCAAAAATCAAAATTTGTATTATTGGCCTTATATCAAATATGCATACATAAATTTATCATAGATAAGCAATGTCTACCAAAAAGCAAGTCAAAATTTTAAAAACAACCAAAGCATCTTTTCTTAAAAAATAATAATTTTTATTCTTTCTACTCCATAAATTTACTCTAACAAAGGAATATATAAAATGTATCAATAGATACATAATGCTTAAAAACAATTCTACTATTTAATAAATTCACTTCAGTATAGTTAACCATAATGTCAAGAATAATTTTGTACTCTTATTATGCCAATAAAGTTTATTGAAAATAACATATAAGCAAGACACAACTCCATAATTCAGAGACTTCGTAGTTTATATAGTCTTTTATGAAGAAATTTGATGACTATTAAAAGAAAGGCAACAGAAGCAGCCATAGGAAAGAAATTAAAATAAAATTTGAGATAATTTTTAATAAAATATTCCCGAAGTGAAAAGGAGTAATCAGAACTCTTCTAGTGAATTTATGTAAAACTATTCCCTGCAATTCCCACTTGTTACTCAAGAGAAATATTGTGTATTGGTAAACTTTGAGAGAATGAAGCCAGTGAACACTGAAATAAATATTTTTAAAAAGGAATTATAAAATGAATAAAAACAAAAATACAAGTCACAAACAGTGATTTTTTTAGACAAATATACCATGACAGTTCTTTCACTAACTTTCTCTCCCCTCATTGTGATCATCTCTTTTCAACACTCGTTGAAGTCAACATCTCTTTTCAACACTCGTTGAAGTCACCATTCACATGATACTGTGTTCATATTTTTCTTAACAAAGAGGTATACCTAGTTTTGCTGTGCTATGCTTTATTGTGCGTCACAGATCCTGCGTTTTTATAAATTGAAAGTTTGTGGAAACTCTTGTCAAGCAAATCTATCTACCATTTTCCAACTGCATTTGCTCACTTCATGTCTCTGCCACATTTTGGCAATTCTCACAATATTTCAAACTTTTTCACTAAAAGCTTAGATGAGGGTTAGTATTTTTTAGCAATAAAGTATTTTTTAATTAAGATGTATACACCGATTTTTAAATATAGTACATTGTTTAATAAACTTAATAGCCTGCTTAATAGATGATAGTACAGTGTCAACATAACTTTTATATGCCCATGGAAGCCAAAGAATTAATTTGATTCTCTTTACTGAGATATTCACTTTATCACGGAACTCTGGAATGGAACTTAGAATATTTGTAAGGTACACCTGTATGAACTGTTACCCAAAAACCATACAGACTTAATGAGACAAGTATGGTGTTTCATATTTCCATTTAAAAGTAAAAATAAATATTTTTTTTAACTTTAGAAGCAGCAGATAATCATTGAAGAGTATCTGGAAAATACTGAAAATATATGTTAGAAAATTTAAAAAATCATTTATAACTACCATTAGATATCCATTATTAATGTTTTGGTGCGTTAACTTGTCAGTTTCATAGGAATGGTTAAATATATACCAGTAATTTTTCAAATGGAGAACACAAAGACTTATAATGAAATTTTATGGACATGTATTAAAAGTCCAACTTCTAATTTTAGTCCTTACAGGAAATTAATTTTAGTTTTCCTGCCTTATGAATGCCTTTGTATGGGTGACACATACGGCTGGGGAATTTTCAATTAATGTTGTAAGTTCTTTAGCATGTTATCAGAACATGGAAAATCCATTATTCCATGATTTTAAAATACCCTTAATGAATTTTGAAGTGTACAATGTCATGTTGTTAACCATAGGCACTATATTGTACAACAGATCTCTAGAACTTACCCATCTAGCATAACTAGAACTTTAAATTCATTCAACAACAGCTTCCCACTTCCCCCGTCTCTCAACCTCTTCTACTCTCTGCTTCTATGAGTGTTACTTTTTAGATTCCATGTATGAATGAGATGCACTATATGTCTTTCTGTATCTGGGTTATTAACTTGGCTGCTATGGAAAATACTGCAATGAACATTGGAATCCCAAGGTAGTACTCTTGATTCCCAAAAGTCAATTCCAGTTATCACTATTTTACCATCTTAGAAAATAGCATATATAATAAACACACACAAATCAATAGGAATCACCCTTTGTTCTTCACTTTCACTCAGTTCCTCCATCTATCTAATCCTACAGGGAATCATAGTATACTAACTCCAAAATATATCCTTACTCTGTCCAATTCTCTCCATTTCTACGTCTCTAAAATTATTTTACCTGAAACACTGTAACAGCTCCCTAAAGCATTCTCTTTATAGTTTTGATCTCCAGTAAAATCATTAAAAGGTAAAATTAACTGAGTGATTTTCTTTGCCATCTTCACAAATAGAATGGAATTTCTTTGTCTCATACACTGCTGTATCTTCAGTATTTAGAACTGTAACTGGATGATAGAGTGTTCTCAATAAATATAAATTCACGAATGAGATATTTTAAGGAGAATTGAGCAATGCATTGATTCCTGGAAACATCTGAACAAATGAATCCTACTCCTTTCAGCAAGATGTAAAAGTTGTGTCCTGTCACAGGGTTGGTTTTGTAAACAAATTGAATTATTTATTTATTTGACTAATGTGGCCAAAGAAGAGTGATAACATATCAAATGGAAAGTGAGTGATAGATAGGGAAAGAGTTAGATGCAGACAGACAAACGGTCTAGTAAAATGGAAAAAGCTAGACAATTAGTTGGGAGTAAGGTAAAATTTATGTTTAGATTTGTTCATTTATCCTGAACACAGAGGGGACCAGAGAACCAAGCAAAGAAGCTGGGAACTAAAATAGATAATAAGAGGGAAGGACAGAATAGAGACAGAATAGGGGAGTATATATCTCAGATGCTAAACTAATATATAAGCAAAGGTACACTTGAGTAAGGCACATGCGCACCTGAATTATTTTGACCAAAGGGAATATACCATACTTTTCTTCAGTTATGTGATATTTTCAAAGCCTGAATCCATTGAGATATCAGATAATATAATAGAAGGAATTTTGAATTCAAGAATTTCATTTCTGGAAATGTTTTTTACATAACTTATAAATGATAATAACAATGATGACATAAATTTAGATATACAGAGACATTTAAAATTTACTGTTTGTATCCATAGTTAGAGAATTTCTCCTACTATTCACTGTGTTGTGAAAATCTGTCTCCTGTATTTTGTTTTCCTGAACATATTTTTGCCCTCTACACTAATACAGAAGGCTTCTTATGTGTGGCAAGTATTCAAATATCTAATAATAACTATCTTAACTCATAATGAATAAGATAATTGCCAGGGTAAGTATCTGATAATCCCACTCATCCCAGTCCTTTTGTAATATATGTAACAACACTCAGTAGTCTGGTTATTATACTCTATGATTTAGCTTTTCAAAATACCTAGAAAATGTTACACCAAAATGTACACAACATTCCAGGTACACACCTAAAACTAAGCTATTCAATCCCTTAATCTGAATATTATATTTATAAATTCTTTTATCATTCTTTTAGTTTGGCAAGGGATAGTGATAAAAGCATTGCCCAAAGCTTTTTCACTGGAACCGTTTTCTTAACAAAAAAAAAAAAAAGATTTATTTATTTTTTTAAAAGATTTTTATTTATTTATTCACGAGAATACACAGAAAGGAGAGAGAAAGAGTCAGAGACACAGGCAGAGGGAGAAGCAGGCTCCATGCAAGGAGCCCGACGCGGGACCGATCCCGAGTCTCCAGCATCACGCCCTGGGCTGAAGGAGGCACTAAACCGCCGAGCCACCCGGGCTGCCCTATTTTATTTATTTATTTAGCTGAGATCTGTGCTGAGCATGCAGCCAATGCTGGACTCTATCTCATGACATTGAGATCATGACCTGAGCCAAAATCAAGAGTCAGATGCTTAACTAACTGAACCACCCAGGCACCCCTCACTTTAACTTCTGTGTCAAGTCTTCCACTTGTGTGGTTAAATTTAGAAATGAAAGTGAAATTTTGAATTCATTCTCAAAATTATCATATTGGTTTCAGTACATTAGAAAGTTCCAATATGCAGTTCTCTCATCTAACATATCAGAAAGAATACAAAGAAGTAACTGATTTTAAAAATATTTGATTATTGGGCAGCTGGGGTGGCTCGGTAGTTTAGCGCCGCCTTCAGCCCAGGGCGCGATCCTGGAGACCCGGGATCGAGTCCCACGTCAGGCTCCCTGCATGGAGCCTGCTTCTCCCTCTGCTTGTGTCTCTGTCTCTGTCTCTCCTCTCTGTCTCTCATGAATAAATAAATAAAATCTTTAAAAATATATTTGATTATTAAATCACTAATGCAAAATTTTTATTTCTGTAATCAACTTATAGCACTTATTTCATATAAAATATCTAAGATAATAAATTTGAAGAAGTATTTTATAATTCAATTAAATTATCTGTTTTCAATTTTAGGCTGCTTCTGAAATGTAATTTCATCTTTACTAATTAATATATAAAACCTTATAAAAATAATTATTTTTTATAATTCCAACAAGTAAACTTAAAGACAATGATTCTTAAGGTTTTTAAAAATAATGCTGATCTTCTTAATAAGATTAGTAAAATTTAATTCAAAATCACAGATCTAGATCAATTATGTATTATACATTTCAAATTAGAATCACAACTTTAATTTCCTGTTACACTAATATGCCAAGTCTCATAAACATTACAGGCATGTAAAATGCAAAATATAAAGCAATTATTTTTAAACCTAACACAAAAAAAGCAATATTGAGTTTTTTACTTATTTCATTATTTTACTTTTTCTTTTTTTTATTAAGGTATAGTTGATATATAACATTATATTGGTTTCAGATGTACAACATAATGATTAGAAAAATGCATATATTGAGAAAAGATCACTACAGTAAGTCTTGTTAACATTTATCACCACACATGGTTACAATTTCTTTTTCTTCTGATGGGAACTTTTAAGATTTGTTCTCTTAGGAATTTTCAAATATATAATACAATATTATTAACTGTAGTCACGAGGCAATCCATAACATCCCAAGACTTATTTTTTTAATAACTGGAAGTTGTAAAGCGTTTTTATAATTAATACTAAATATTCCAGAGTTTAATTTTATCTTCCCATAGGAATTTATCTTACTTCCTGAGCAAATTGTGGAAGTTTCCTTTTCAGCTGGTTGGGAATTTATAATGATGAAACAGGCACTGGTCAGGCCTCTAACCTGAAACACTCTTAGTCAATATAACCAGAAATCTAAAACTTAAGTATGACAGGTATTAAGCTCATATCTTTAGGTTTAAATAATAACTTAATCACCTTCTTACCTTAAGTAATACTTCTATATTAATAGATACTTATGAACCTTGCTAAATTTGTAGCTACTTTTTCAAAATTATTTCCATTATATTCACATTTATTTTGGCTATATAATACATTTCAATATCAGCCTAATAGATTCTGCATTACTTAAAGTTCTAATTCTGTGTTTACATTTATAAATTGATGCCAATGAATATTAGAGAACAAAATGTTACAATGCAGGAATGATAAATTCAGAAGTTTGATATCCATCCATTATAAAGTTTAAAAGTAAAGATACAGAGGAAACATAGAAATTGTTTTTAAAAGTAAATATTAATTGGGGTACCTGGATGACTTAGTCAGTTGAGTGTCTGATTCTTGATTTTGGCTCAGGTCATGACCTCAAGGTTGTGGGATCAAGCCCCATGTTGGGCTCTGTTCTCAGGGGGAGTCTGCTTGGATTTCTCTCTCTCTCTCCCTCCACCCCTCCCCTATCTCTCTTTCTCTCTCTCATATAAATAAATAAATCTTTAAAAAATAAAAGCAAATATTAATTGAAAAATTAATGTGCATAAGAAACTTGGAAAAGTACAAGTGTACCAAAAATAAGAAGATACCTAGGTGGGACCCCTGGGTGGCTTAGCAGTTGAGTGCCTGCCTCCAGCCTAGGGTGTGATCCTGGAGGTCCGGGATCAAGTCCCACATTGGGTTCCTTGCATGGAGCCTGCTTCTCTCTCTGCCTGTGTCTCTGCCTCTCTCTGTGTCTCTCATGAATAAATAAATAAAATCTTAAAAAAGAAAAGATACCTAGGAATAAACCTAATCTAATAGGTAAAAAACCTGTACTCTGAAAACTATAAAACACCGATGAAAGAAATTAAAGATGACACAGAGAAACAGAAAGATATCCCATGCTCATGTATTGGAAGAACAAATGTTAAAGTGTCGATACTACCCAAAGCCATCAACACATTTAATGCAATCCCTATTAAAACACCAACAGCAGTTTTCAGAGAGCTAAAACAATCCTAAAATTTGTATGAAACCACAAAAGATCTTGAATAGCCAAAGCCAAACTGAAAAAGAAAAAACAAAGCTGGATACATCACAATTCTAGACTTCAGGTTTTATAACAAAGCTGTGTAATCAAAAGAGTGTGGTACTGACACAAAAATAGACACGTAGATCAATAGACTAGAATAGAAAAACCAGAAATGAACCCACAAACTATATGGTCAATTAATCTTCACCAAAGCAGGAAAGAATATACAATGGGAAAAGGACAATCTCTTCAACAAATGGTGTTGGGAAAACTGGACATCAACATGCAAAAGAAAGAACTTGGACCACTTAATTAATTATACACAAAAATAAATTCAAAATGGATTAAAGACCTAAATGTGAGGGGCACCTGGATGGCTCTATAAGTTAAGCGGCTGCCTTTAGCTCAGGTCATGATCCCAGGGTCCTGGGATTAAGCCCCGAGTTGGGCTCCTTGCAAAGTGGGGAGTCTGCTTCTCCCTCTCCCTCTACCCTTCCCCCCACTGGTGCTCTCTCTCATTTGCGCGCTCTCTCTCTCTCTCAAATAAATAAAATCTTAAAAAAAAAAAAAAAAGACCTAAGGTGATACCTGAAACCATAAAAATCCTAGAGGAGAACACAGGCAGTACCCTCTTTGATATTGGCCTTAGCAACTTTCTCTAGATATGTTTCCTGGGACAAAGCAAAAATAAACTTTTGGGACTACATCAAAATAAAAAGTTTCTGCACAGCAAAGGAGACAATCAACAAAACCAAAAAGTAACCTATGGAATGGGAGAAGATATTTGCAAATGACATTTCTAATAAAGGGTTAGTATCCAAAATATAAAAATAACCTATAAAACTCAATAACCAAAAAACAAATAACCCAATAAAAAATGAGCAGAAGACATAAACAGACATTTCTCTAAAGAAGACATCTAGATGCCCAAGAGACACATGAAAAGATGTTCATCATCATTTACCGTCAGTGAAATGCAAATCGAATTTACAATAAATATCACCTCACGTCTGTCAGAATGGCTAAATTGAACAATACCATAAACAATAGGTGTTGGCGAAGATGGGGAGAAAAAGGAACTCATGCACTGTTGGTAATGCAAACTGGTGCAATCACTGTGAAAAAGAATATGGAGTTTCCTCAAAAAGTTAAAAATAGAGCTACCCTCTGATCCACTACTGCTACCCTCTGGTCACACTACTGGATATTTATCTTAAGAATACAAAAATACTAATTCAAAGGGATTCATGACTTCTATGTTCATTGCAACATTATTTGCAATAGTCAAGATATGGAAGCAGCCCAAGTGTCCATCGATTGGATGAAGAAGATGTAGTATATATACACAATGGAATATTATTCATACATAGAGAAAGAATGAAATCTTGCCACTTGCAATGACATAGATGGAGCTAGAGAATATAATGCTAAGTGAAATAAGTCAGAGAAAGACAAATATCATATGTATGATTTCGCTCTTGGATTTTAGAAAACAAAACAAATGAGCAAGGGGGGAAAAGACAGAGAGAGAAACTAAGAAACACATTATCATAGAGAACCAACTGAAGGTTCCCAGACAAGAAGGGGTGGGGATGAGTTAAATAGGTGATAGAAATTAAGGAGTGTAATTGTCATGATGAGCACCAGGTGATGTATGGAATTGTTGAATATATTGTACACTTGAAACTAATATAATACTGTAGCTTAACTAGAATTAAAATAAAAATTTAAAAAAAGAAAGTTGTAAAGAGTCCACTGTGTGTCATACAAAATTAAAATTAACACAGCATACCCTTAGACATATTCTGGTGAAATGCATAAATTCTTAGATAAGAAGAAAATATTACAATATGATAAAAGAAAAAAATGTGTCAACAACAGAAATAGAATCTCATGGTTGTCATATTTCTTATTTCACATGAGATTAAAATCCAATTAACAATTTATTCAAACCCATTAATTCATTAAAAAATATGTATTGAGTATCATCTACCATGTTAGGCACTTTTCTTCTAAGTGGTATGGGTATAATAATTATGATGATAATAAAGCCCCAATTGCATCAGTGAGTTTACATGATACACAGATGTTAAAATTAAACACACACAAACACACATGCCCACACACACATGCACAGTTCACCATTCCTTTCTACTATAAAAAGCACGCAGTATCTTTGTCTAATGAGAGAAGAATTTATAAAACATAATTCAACTTTTAAAATGAGTTCCAAGAAAAAAATTCTAGTTCTTAAATTTTGCCTTACAGTACCTAAATTTTTATAATTGCATTAGTACTGCAGGCAAAATTGCTGCAAACATAATGTGTTTTTCTTATAATGGAACTATGTCTGCAGAACCAAGCAAAAGTTCTGGTAAGGGAAATTGCTGATTAAACAGTTTTAGATTTTGGTGTATTGTATGTTGATTGTTTTTACTTCTTTTTCAAAAGAAGTCCGATTCAAATACATATATATGCATTATCAGTTGTCTGAATGTTTCACTGAATGGCATTGACATGTTATCAAAAGGATCACACTGCAACTCATACCTTCTCTATACAAATTGGATGTTTCAGCTCTATGAAATGAATGGTATTATTCTTAATTCTAGTACTTACTTTTGTTTTGATGTACCCATAGACATACTTTCCCTGGTGAAGAACCATTTTAACTTATTTCATAACACTTCACATAATAGATTTCATAATTTTGATTCTAAGTTGATTTGATTTAGCCCCTTGCAGATATAGCTCTTGCTGCTTTCTAGTTATATAAGACTGTTGTGATTTGGATGAGCAAAAATAATTTTCCTATTATAAGTTTGATTTTGTGCCACTAAGGTTAAGAGGAAATAGATTTTTTTTGTTGCATTTTTGTCCCCATGTTTTTAGACTAGACTAGGCTGTATAAAATACATGATAGAGGGCAAATCTTTTAAACTCATAAGATATGTACAAACACTTTTTGAGAGAGATCAATGTAATTTCCCATTTTTTCAAAAATATGATACAAATAATAATCATACACACAAAACATATTATTCTTATCAGCATACTAAATTTTTTTCTACTACAGTTGACCGCAATAGCTAGTACAGAATTATGTATGTGTGTGTTATATGTGTTAAATATTATGTCATATATAAATATAACACATATTGCCTAGTCAAAAATCTAGTTATAAATTATAATCATTATTTAATGTGAAAAGCAGAACATTGTAAAACTGGTTGATAGCATAGAGAATTATGGTGTACTTTAATCAGTGCCAAATCATGTATTAGGTTATTGGATTGTTGCTGAGAGCATCCAGTTAAGGAAAATAGAACCTGAGCCAGGAGATCAGCACTGAAGTGTGTCACTGAATCGTAAGTGTCTGCACAAGTAATACAGAGAATATATAAGTAATACAGAGAATATACCATAGGATTATCTTGCTACATGTTCCCTTGGAAAGCTCATTAAAATTGAGGAACAGTTAGTGCAATCCCTAGAAGGACGTGTTTATAATCAAAGTTGATATCTGCCTGGTTTTCTTATTATGTGTGCACTTATGAGTGTGCATGTATCTGTATTTCTAGTTTGCCCTGTATCTTATGAAATGAATACAAGTGCACAAATTTGCAGAATGTGAAATTTAAATATAATGAAAATAATTCTAACATACTGTATAAAACCAAAATTTGAAACAAACTGGTATTTCTAATATTTTAAACAGTTGCAGAAAGCTACATTAGATCAAATAATAGGCATCTCTTCTTTTTTTATATTTTTTTCTATTTATTACCTATGCTCCATTTTATGATAATTCCAATTGCTCACCAATACATCCTTAAATAAAAATAATCTACCTAAAGAATGGTTTATCAGTAGAAGGAATCAGTTGTATTAAGGAACGGTTGAGCATTTTTTGAATATTAATTTTGTATAAATCATGAGCTAAGGCATGATACCTAAACAAACCTTTGTGACGAAAGATTTTCTTGATAAGTCATGCTGGATGTGGCATGACTATTAGCTTGCAGTAGTAACACCTAATAAAAGAACTTCAGCTGTATTTTAATAATCTCTGTACTGTTATAACAGTCATTTACTTGGAGGCTATATGTTATGTCTAATTATTGGGTATAAAATTAATAACTGGAATGGAATAAAAAACATCTAGAATAAAGCTGTCTCAAAACCTATGAACAAAGTTTCCTCTGAATTCACTTCCTTTATTTAAGATAAAATCCTAACAATTGGTTAGTTAATACTGATGGCAATATAAAATCATAATCTTAGTAAAAATACTAGAGATAGGAATCTCTTAAATATAATTCAATCTATGATATCTTTTAAAAATACTTAAAGAATCACTTAGGTTATCACTTCAGTTTCTTTTTAACAAGACTGAGGTTTTGGCTCTGCACATGGAAGTATAGGAAAAAAAAGAAAGATCTGAGTACATGATCAGCATCATTCAAGTAAAGACATATCAAACGTTAAGAAAATATTTTCTTTATTTTAATGGAAATTTTACTTGGTATTTTAGAGTTTTATAAAGCTATGAAAAAAGAGGTAAACACTCCAACATTTTCCCAACCTTACTTAACTGTGATAGTCTCCCGTGGTTTCCACACAATGATTTTTTAAGCCATTATCTTAAACATAACCTGTTACTGATCAGCCTTCTGGAAAGCAGGCTTCATTTGCTTCATACTGAAGAGCTCCAGGTGAAGTGACTATTAATCCTCTAGATCACCTTCCCTGATTCTAGATTGTGTCTTGTTATCATCATGTACTATCTTTCTTTGAAGATGCACCCTACAGCGAAAGAACTATCAACTTTTATTTATTTAGCCATTAACTAAACACTCATTTTCTTTACACATAGTGGATAAATAATTATAAAATAAAATTAAGCACTTAGGATTTGAGTTTCTGAAAGTTTAAATACTTTCCATGCATTTGATTTTAAAGATGGGATCAACACAAAGTTGTGGGGAGAGGAAATGAGAACAAAATAGAAAATGTAATGTTCATTCTCCCATTTTCCTTCTCTCCCCGATCCATATTTTGTGATTTTTAGACCTAGCACCGTGATGTGCTTATAAGTAGGGAGATTGAAGGAAAAAAATAAAGGTAAAAAAAGAGAAAGTAGAAGGCAAGAGGAAGGAAACTAAGGGAAGGGATGAAAACATTAACAGATTGAAGAGGATAAAGAAAACATTTCAGGAGAAACATTCGGGCCTTGATTTATCAAGAGTATTCTAATAATTATATTTCCATATAATCTAATAATTATATTTCCATATATAATAATATACACATTTCAAAGTCTTTTTACATACTATTATGTAACAATGCATAACAGATTTAGAAGGAATTGCAATCCAATCAGGAAAATTAAATTTCTTGGGTAAATAAAAATGATCATTTATTCTTCAGGGAATTTTTGTTTGGTGTGATAAGGTATGAAAAGGCAAGAAAAAGTCAAGTATCTTCAAAAGAATGCTTTTGTTAAAGGAAGAAAACATTCTTTAATTAAGTCTAAACATCAGCAGGGACAGTGTCTTCCTTGGATAAGGATTTTTAAATGACATATTTAGTTTAATTAATGGTACATGAATTTTTCATTTTTAACAAAAAGTTAATGGCTTTGCAAAGAGGGTAAATAATTTTTATTGAACCATTTTCACACCATGAAATTAAAATGGCAGAACCAGCCTATTGCCATATAGTGACTAACTGATCATCGAATCAAGTCTGTTTTAGTCTTCCTTTCTTCTAGCACCAGGTTATTTTTCTGTATTATTGTTTAATATGGTTCTGGTTACAATTGTAAATTTTGTTTTAATTAAAAAATGATGAACTTATTCAAACTACACAAACTATAGTCTATAGTATAGACACTATAAAGTATGTAGCATCATGATTTAAAGAACCAAAAATAAATATGCCAAGAGGACCTTATTCAATTAACTTCAGTCTGACCAAGAAGCAAAATGCTTCTAAATTTTATATAATCCCTTGTAATGTGTTAAATTTAAAATAATACATTTTCTTTTGTTTTTAAGATTTTATTTATTTTTTTATGAGAGACACAGAGAGAGAGAGAGAGAAGCAGAGACAAACAGGCAGAGAGAGAAGCAGGCTCCATGCAAGGAGCCCAACGTGGGACTCGATCCCCAGACCCGGGGATCATGCCCTGAGCCAAAGGCAGACGCTCAACCGCTGAGCCACCCAGACGTCCCAGATAATGCATTTTCTAGCTACTAATTCATGTTTTGAAGGAGTTAACAGCATTTTAATTTCTCCCTTATCATAAAATAGACAACAAACACTAAAAAAAAAGAAAGAAAATTTTAATATATTAGGAAGAGTTGCTTGAACAATTGAATAGATTAAGAAATAAATCAATATGTAAATGTCAAGTTTTAATCAGGCAGCGGAGATAACAATTATCTTAGCTAGTAGAATCATGCTAATTTTGCATTGTTTCTTGAATAATTACATGCTGGTTTATTCATCACTCTTCATGTGAAGGATTCTCTAGTGACCCTTACTAGAATAAATAAGCTAGATTGAAGGATTTTCTAGACATATATATTTTCCTGAAACAGAATGTTTTGAAACCTCTCCATACAGTGGCCATATTAGATATTTTATATAGATATATTTATCATTATTTTATATTTTATCATTATTTTATAAAGATATAAATTTATATTTAGTTTCAAATATATATAAAAACAGGAATCCTCCACATAATGAACAATGGACTAATATCTTCAGTAACTGACTAAATTATGACATATTGAGAAATGTTATGAAATGTCTGATCCTCAAAGTAAAAAATCTTCCAGCTTTTATGATTTTAAAATTCAACATTTCATTGGTTGATAGTGGTTACAAATCAAGGAGGAAACTAGTGGTATGGTATAATAATAACTAGGTTAATAATATAACTAGATAAAAAATAATATAACTAGATGGTATGGTATCTATGCAGAATTACATACATTTTCATTAAGAAATTAACTTGATCTTATGGTAAAACTTGTAGAACTTACTGTTTTCAATATTTAAAAGCAATGGCATGAGAAGATTAAACTATATATTTTGATTATTCCTTCCTATCTAAAAGAGAATTAAAGAAATATAAACATAAAATTTGTTTTAATTTCAGTTCTTGTTTTCAAATGTACATCCTAAGAAACTCCTCTTTTTTAACCAAGCTCAGCTGTCTTTATGAATACTCATATAACTAAGCATGATGCACATCAAAGACCTCACAATGTGGACTAATTATGGAAGAAGTCATATTTCTCATTAAAGCTATCTCTAGTTGTATAAAGAAAACTGGATAAGTAAAATAATTATAAAATGATTTTAAAACATCTATTAAGGTCTTATATTTACATTAATGTCACTGTGCTTTGGTATTTTGTTTCCTGCATTCAATGTGTAAGCACCATCCAAAATCAAGCTGATATTATACTGAAGAGTTCAATATTTTCCAGCTTCCAAATCTGAAAATTAGAATTAAATGTTTAACCTTCTGGGTTTTTACTCCTATACATACATGTACATATATACATGTTTTTTCCTCCATCTGTTTGAATCCAGTTGACAAGTTCCTTTACTGTTGCTTTGCCAGTTCTTTTTAGCTGCTAGGTTTTTTAAGATTTTATTTTTTATTTTGAGAGAGAGAGAGAGAGAGAGAAAGAGAGCCTGGGAGGAGGGGTGGCAGAGGGAAAGGGAGAAGCAGGATCCCAGCTGAGCAAGGACCCCTATGTGAGGCTTTGTCCCAGGGGTCATGATCTGAGCCAAAGGCAGCCACTTAACCAGCTGAACCACCCAGGCACCCCTTAACAGTCAAAATTTTAAACGAGATACATTTTGCCTCATTTTTTAATGACATCTGCCCATTTCAGCTCTTAGAAACTTTATTGTAATAGATCAGCTATCATTTTCTAAGAAGATAGTTTATTTGACTTACTAATGGTCAATGCCATCATGATTAGTAAATAAAACTGAAATAGAATAACCCGAAGAGTATAAGTTGATAAGCCAAGGGCTCCAATGAGTCATAACATATTGGCTAGGATACAGAATCAAAAAGATATGTTAAAGAGAAGTGCCAGTTCAGAATGTTAGAGGTAATGAAATGGACCCTTTTTAAGTGACAAGACTTAAAAACAAAAATATGTAATATTATATATGTATTTCACATATAATTTATGCAGATCTTTAATTACATAATTAAATTAAAATATTTATATTTCTCAAATACCATCTGATTATTATTTTCATATTCCTTGCCAGCTGACATCATTTACTTATTTTCAGTTAGTCCAAGACGGTATTTTCTTAAAGACAGAATTGTGAATTGGAATACAAGATAATTACCACTCAGAGACCTAAATGACAATCACATTATCAGTAAACCATTTTGTTGTTTTCTTTTGTTTTTGAAGTCGGTAATTTCTTGAGCTCTGCATTCATTTATATTGTCAAATAAAAAGGCAATGAGTGGACTACAAGGAAAATAAACCAAAATCTGGGGTTTTTTCCTAGCTGTAATAAAAGCAGTGACAATTATATAATCCTCCTCTATGAAAAATTAATCAATCTAAGTCAAGTCTGAACACACAAACACACACAGCACAGTCTTTTTTGACAGTGATTTAACACTAGTAAGAGAAAATGTCCAAATTGAAGAATTAACCTAGTTCACCAAGGAAAAGTGTGTGTTTTCCCCCAAATTAGCACAAAGAAATATTGGTAGAAAAAATTCAGAACTTACATGTTTTAATGTATCCTGGGAATATTCCAGATTTAGTAACTTCTTGCTGTCTTCAGTTTGTCACTTTCCAAGCATTTTAATTTTTCTTAAGTAAGATTTCCTATAAGGATTCCTACTTCAAATATATTCTTGATATACTCTACATAGTTTAGGATCTTTCAAGTAATGCTTAAATTGAAATCAACTAAATACTCAAAAGGAAGTATAAATGCTAAATGCATATTATATGATAAATCTCAATTATCTAGGACCCAAAATGATATAATCTTTAGTATATGTGCATCGATAGTCCTGATACAGATGCATACGAACATCTTTGAACTATACCTCAAATAAATATATATTTGAAGGTGAAATGTTAGGAAAATTTCCAAGGTGTCCAGAATGAACCCTTATATCAGAAAAGGCCAAATAAACATTAGAAACCACTGTTACCTTTATAAACAATGCAAAATGTAAGCATTACAGGCAGGCCTGTGAACTTGGAGTAAAATATATAATGTACAGATTAATTCAATAGCTCTAATGTGATTTCATTTGAAGCAAACAATTCCAACCTCTTCTGATAACTTGGTAAGAGTATTTGACTCATTTTTTTCAATACTCAATGGAAAAAAAATCACATGATATTCACAGGATATCTGAATAATCTTACTAGATAGGAGCTTTGTGAGATCATGGTCCATGTGTTTTTCCTTTATGTTTCTAGCGTATGGTACAATGCCTAGAACACAGTAGATAATTAACAAATATTTCTCAAGTGAATGAGTAAACATATTTTTAGCCATGTATCCAATACTATGTATTCATTACTGTACCAAATGACATGAAGGCTGCAGATATATACGGCCTTCAGAGGATTCAGGAACCTTCTGAAAGTGTTTGTTTTTTTTTTAAATAAGCAGATGTCATGTGTACATGTGTGTATATATGAATTATTAAGTCCATAATTCTAAATTCACAGACTCAAAGGATTTGTTACTTTAAAATATGTTAAATATCTCATGTCTTAAAGAGGCAAAATGAATCACAGATCTGTAAGAAAACCTTGACTGTAACCTAATTAAACAGAAGAAAACATCTAGAGAAAAAGAGCTTTTTTTTTTGTCTTTCAGACCCTGCTTTTAGCTAGTCCCAGGTTCTTTTTATTTTTTCCCCTGCCTTATTGCCATAATTGGCAAATAAAATTGCACATACTTAGAGTATACAATGTAATGTTTTGATATACATATGCATTATGAAAGAATTAACACAATCGTGCAAATAACATATCTATCACCTCAAATTGTTACCCTCTATTTTTTGGTAGTAAGAATACTTGAGATATATTCATTTAGCAAACTCCAAGTATACAATACAGTATTACTATTAACTCTAGTCACCATGCTGTACATTAAGTCTCCAGAATTTACTTATCTTATAACAGAAAGTCTATTACTCTTTGAACAACATCTTCCTATTTCCCTCAACCCTTAAGCCCCTGGTAACCACCATTCTACTCTGTTACTATGAGCTCAAGTTGGATCTTTTTAGATTCTACATATTAGTGATTAATGTAATCTTTATTTTTCTGTGTCTGGTTTATTTCACTAGCATAATATCCTCCAGGTTTATTTTTTCCCTCCAAGTTTATCCATGTTGTTTATAAAGGCTAAA
The DNA here is from genome assembly GCF_003254725.2 of Canis lupus dingo. Taxonomy (NCBI): domain Eukaryota; kingdom Metazoa; phylum Chordata; class Mammalia; order Carnivora; family Canidae; genus Canis; species Canis lupus. The sequence continues at coordinate 21,880,306 of NC_064245.1, read as the reverse complement.
TAGTATTCCACTGTGTGTGTGTGTGTGTGTGTGTGTGTGTATCAAATAACACATTTACTTTATCCATTCATGATGGTCACCTAGGTTGTGTCCATATCTTGGCTACTGTGAATAATGGGCAATGACCATGGAGGTACATTTATCTCTACAAGATAGTGATTTTCTTTCTTTTTTTTTATTTTTTGATTTATTTATTTATTCATGAGAGACAGAGAGAGAGAGAGTCAGAGACATAGGCAGAGGGAGAAGCAGGCTCCATATAGGGAGCCCAATGTGGGACTTAATCCCGGGACTCTAGGATCACGCCCTGAACCTAAGGCAGACGCTTAACCACTGAGCCACCCAGGCATCCTGTGATTTTACTTCTTTTGAATATATGTACACTAAGAAATGAGATTATTGAATCATATGGTAGTTCTATTTTTATTTTTTTAAGGAATATTCATACTGCTTTCCATAATGGCTGTGCCATTTTACATTCTCACCAACCGTATACAAGGGTTTCCTTTTCTCCACATATTTACCAACACTTGTTCTCTTCTGACGTTTAGTAATAGCCATTTTAACAGATGTGAAGCAATAACAAAAGTAAACGGACTAATCAAACTTGCTTCTGTACAGCAAAGAAAACAGTCAGGAAAATGAAAAGGCAACCTATGAAATCGGAGAAAACATTTGCAAACCATTTATCCAATAAGGAATCAATATCCAAAATATATAAAGACAGCCTACAACTCAATAGCAAGTAAACAAGCAAAAAATAATCTAAATGAAAAATGGTCAAAGGACCTGAATAGACTTTTTTCTCCAAAGAAGACATACAAATGGCCAACAGAAATAGGCAAAGATGTTCATTCTAACTTTCATTTTTTTTAAAAGATTTTATTTATTTATTCATGAGAGATACAGAGAGGGAGGGAGAGAGAGAAAGAGAGAGAGAGGCAGAGACACAGGCAGAGGGAGAAGCAGGCTTCACACAGGGAGGAGCCCAACGTGGGACTCAATCTCGGGTCTCCAGGATCAGGTCCTGGGCTGAAGGTGGCGCTAAACCGCTGAGCCACCTGGGCTGCCCCATCATTTTTCTAATATCATGCTCAAAATCTCCTGATTATTACCTAGCTCTCCATAGCTTTCCTACAGGATAGAATATATTTGTCATGTGTTATATAGACCCAGAGGATACCTGTTACTTGGTAGTCATTTCTCATTTTAAGTTAATCATTTGATTACTGTTTGATTTCCTCTTATTTCTTCATAGAAGGAAAATGAGCTAACATGGAGATCGAACTATTCCCAAGTCTATGAAAGACATACATAACATTATTAATTTTACAAAGCAATTTCATGAACTTGTGTAATTAGAGTTAGCCTCTGAGAAATAGATTTGGTTTCTATGTACTAAGAAATCCAGATGCTGAGCCAATAATGCTGAGAGGCAGCCTTTAGACCATGGCAAATTCTCCAGATCACAGATGTCTTCACAAAGGTATTGGGAAATAGTTTTGTTTAGGGATTCCTGACATTGCCACTTAAGGTCCTTTTTAAAGCACAATTATGATATCCAGAACTGAAGCTAAATGTTGGAGAAATTTGTATTAAAATCCTTTGCAATTTATAGCGTGAACTATCACTCTTGTTTCTTGCTGTTTGGCAACTTTTGCTTCATTCAGAAAGACTTTATCTACAATGTCTCATGATTCAAAGATGAAACAAAATAAAACAAAAAGGCAATGACCCAGGCAGAGCAAATGGCACCTGAGGGCAATATAAGGTGTTGTCTTCCCTCCTTCACTATACACTGCCGCTGTGCTAGACTTGACATAGGCTAGATATATTATGATATATGCATAGAGAGGTGCCCAGGAATATCCATTCTTTGACTCAGTTAACTATGTCCTTTCAAATAGATATTACTTTCACTTTTGCTCTGAGAAAATCTCTAGTATTTTTTTAAAATTGTATGCTACAGAATTTTCACTCAAGTCAGACAGACTTGGATTCCAATATCATTTTTGATAGTATTTAGTGTATAATTAGAGGAAGGCCAAGGATCCTATTAGCCTTCATTTTGCTATGCCAGGTAAAATTTAAGTGTTTCCGTGGGATTGACTAGGTTTATCCTGCAGTTACTAGTACCTATGAAACAGGAGCATTTTCCTAGACATAAAAGATGTTTAGTCAAATCTCAAAGTATGGATTGTAATAGGTGTTAAATTTTGAGGAGAAAGACAACTTTTAAAATTAGTATATGGATTATAGCCCTTAAAATTGAGGGAATACTTTCCTTAACTCTGAACAATTTCTAGTCCAACGCAATATTTTATTTTTAAATAATGAAAATCCTCTAGTGTCTGTGTGCTTAACAAGGCAATTATGTTTCTCCTCTACTTATTTATTTTTGTCCTACCTATTTACCTAATTCTGTCTTTCCTATTTAGTTTTTCTCAGCATAGTTAGAGAAGTCTGTTTTCTATTGGTGGGGGGCGGTTGGAGGGGTTTCCATCCTTTTAAATGAACAATGTGAAATTTGGGCTTTAGACTCCCCATACCATCTGATAAATATTTGTGAAATTTAATAAGTCCATTATAAATTACAGACTTCACAGCTCTGAAAAAATATGTAATTAATAATTTTACTTGTTGAGTGGGATGTGTGAATATAAATTTTCTCCTCTTTTGGGAAAATAACACTTTGAAATATAGTGCTAGTGTTTAAATTCTTTTATTTTCTGTGAATTATTTTAATAAAAGAATCTTTTCCTAGAATTAATTACCGAACATTATTCACCCACTCTATTTCAGGACTGTCGTGGCATGCTGCTAGTAGGAAAGTCATCAGTGATATAACCAAATAATGACAGAGTTTAAGTATGCGACATGTACAAACTGAAGGATAGATCGATGTTATTTCTAGTCCATACATCAGTCCAATATAGTCAATTGTCTAAGGTAATGTTAGGTTCTTTGACTAAACTTGCATACATACTTTTAACCTGGTTCTTCTTAAAGACACAGTTTAAGTGGCCTAAAGAATTTTTGGCAATATTCTCATAAAAAATCCCCAACAGAAGAATGACAGTCAGAGAAGATCAATTGGAAAACAATGAAGAGTGTCTGTTTACTTTAAAGTGGCAGTCATTTATTGTCATCTGTTATAGATAGTTTTAAAGATTTTACAAGCTTAGACTTCTGAAAGTAATCAATCCATAAGAGGTAAAGCCCTAAAGGGTGTGAAGATAGCAAGATCAAAAAGCACAAATGGATTTCTTACTAATATCCTGAACCCTGGATTTTCCTTCAGAAAAGCAGATCATTAAAAAACAGATCCACATTAAATAACTGTCAGTGTTAAATTCTCATCATTGTTTTGGCACACTTGGTAAAAATAGACACAAAAATTATGTTACCTTATTAAGGAAGGAAACTTGAGATTACACTTTTTGGTTTCTTTTACTTCTTTGTTCTCACTGCTGCTCTTGATGGCATATGTCAAGGGGAGGCAGTTCTATAAAACTATATTTTCCCAAGTGATTTCAATGAAAGATCTGCCACAGAAGAAATTTTAAAAATTTCTTTTGAAAAGAAATCTCTTCAAAACTCATTCCAAAGAAAATCTTAAGACTTACATTAACATGTTAAAGTTCAGAGTATCCTTTTTTGTTTATTTTTTAATTTCTCAAATATGCTTTATTACAGACCATCATTGTCATAAATACACATCAGCAACCATTGGTACTGTGATTTATAGTAATTTTTAGTAATGTTAAAGCTACAAAAGTCAACATCCAATAGAATAATGCTCCAAACCAGAGAAAGTGATTGTTCAAGTTTCTTTTTTGCCACACTCACCTTCAATCCTTCTCTCTCTCTCACAAAAGAATATATAGCAATATGGTACATTAAATTTGAGGAAATGTGGGATCCCTGGGTGGCTCAGCGGTTTAGCACATACCTTTGGCCCAGGGTGTGATCCTGGAGTCCCGGGATCGAGTCCCACATCGGGCTCCTGGCATGGAGCCTGCTTCTCCCTCTGCCTGTGTCTCTGCCTCTCTCTCTCTCTCTCTCTCTCTCTCTGTCTATCATAAATAAATAAATATATAAATCTCTAAAAAATAAATAAATAAAAATAAATTTGAGGAAGTGAAAGCATTTTATATAAATATTTACATATATTTATATATATATTCAACAAATTCAGGAAATTGACATGAAAATAAACTTCAGTATAAACTCATCTAAAAAAACCACCATAGTATTAAATTTTTTTAAATCTTATAAATGAATATCCAATATATGTTTCATCACTAGATGTGATCAAGGGATGATTAAAATTTTAGTACCTCATTATATTTTATGTACAGTATCAATAGAACACACTGACAAAATTACCTAAGTTATAAAGGTTAATTCTCCTATTTGGACTATTTGCCAAGACTCCACTTCTGATTTTATATTCAGGGAAAGAAACAGTTGACAGGCATTCTATTTAATTATTCTCATACTACTGTGCTCCAGAGGAAAAATCAAATGCATTAGCCTTGTAACATCTCACAAGGACAAAGAAAGGCATAAAACACCTGTTTTTATGTGTATTTCATTATTTCTGGAATTTAAATTTTGTTTTTTTGAAACATGAACAAAAAAAAAGTGAGAAATGTATTTTTAAAGGGAACAGCCAGCATTTAATGTCTTAAAACCATTACAGTCTAGAGATTTAATATTGCTCCTGAAACCAGCTAAGATAAGAAAGATTAGTTTTTATTTCCGTATATAGGAAATATATTTAAATGATACAAGTGACCCAAAATGAATCAAAAATATTTTCCCAGAACATATGAAGTAATAAAGAGTACACAAGACTACCAACTCACTGTTTTCAGGAATCATTTTTCATCTGAAGAGACTTCCAATATTACACTTAGTGATATCATCAAAGTAGATCACCAAAGTAAGTCTATACGTATTCATATTCTTTGTATTTTATATTTTAAAATTTCATTGAAGAAGTTACTTCAAGAGATAACCACCAACAATCAAAGAGCAATAGCTCTATGAAAGGTTCATTTCTGTCAAAGGCTTGAGTTAACGAAATGAAATGTAGTTGGTTTACATTACTCAACTCTCCACATAAACAACTAACAATCTCTTGAGAAAATCTCAGAATTATGTAATTAATTTTTAAAATAGTCTTTTTTTAAAAAAATTCTTTTTTTAAAGTATTTTATTTATTCATGAGAGACACACACACACACACACACACACACACACACACACACAGAGGGGCAGAGACACAGGCAGAGGCTCCATACAGGAAGCCAACGTGGGACTCTATCCGGGTCTTCAGGATCATGCCCTGGGCTGAAGGTGGCGCTAAGTCGCTGAGCCACCCGGGCTGCCCTGAAATAAATAGTCTTAAACCCTAGAGTACAAAAAATCATTTATTGGTGAAATAAATTAATAAATACTATTAATTTACTAATCTATCAAATATAAAATAGCCTTAATAGCTAAATAGGGATCCCTGGGTGGCGCAGCGGTTTAGCGCCTGCCTTTGGCCCGGGGCGTGATCCTGGAGACCCAGGATCGAATCCCACGTCGGGCTCCCGGTGCATGGAGCCTGCTTCTCCCTCTGCCTATGTCTCTGCCTCTCTCTCTCTCTCTGTGTGACTATCATAAATAAATAAAAAATTAAAAAAAATAGCTAAATAAATTGTACTAAGTTACAGAGATAAACATTCTACAATAGTTCAGCTGCCTGTAATAGATATGAGTGTCACATAGCATAAACACAATTGACTATTGTTACTGGAAGAATGATATCCAATAAATATTAGAAAAAAAGTAATTGATTCCATCATAAGCTTCTCATAAGAAAGAAAAGAAAGATGCTAAGTGAATGTGGTCAGAAGCTTTCCCCTTGCGTTTAGCTCTTTGGAGAATACCTCAGTTAAGGAGTGTGATTTAATATGTAAATCCAGTTTATATTGTAATAAACTGTAAAGTGTGGTTTAATATGTAAATCCAGATTAGGACATGATGAATGGATAATAACTTCCAGCTTTATTTCTTCACCTAGTTCTATAAGAAATTACATTTTTATTTTATTTATTTTATTATTTTATTTTATTTTATTTTATTTTATTTTATTTTATTTTATTTTATTTTATTTTTAAAGATTTTATTTATTTATTCACAAAAGACAGAGAGACAGAGGCTGAGACACAGGCAGAGGGAGAAGCAGGCTCCGTGCAGGGAGCCTGATGTGGGACTCGATCCCGGGACTCCAGGATCACGCCCTGGGCCAAAGGCAGGTGCTAAACCGCTGAGCCACCCAGGGATCCCCAGAAATTACATTTAAAAAAAAATATTTTATTTATTTATTCATGAGAGACACACAGAGAGAGGCAGAGACACAGGCAGAGGGAGAAGCAAGCTCCATGCAGAGAGCCCTATGCGGGACTCTGTCCTGGGACTCCAGGATCCAGCCCTGGGCCAAAGGCAGGCACTCAAGCACTGAGCCACCCAGGTGTCCCAAGAAATCACATTTAAAGAATCAATGCTGATGTAATTATACAACTTCTCAGTATTGATGGTATATTCTTATTTAAATAATTAAATATTAGTATATATTAGTATATATATCATTATATAGTGACCTTATATTTCACAGCTATGGCTTATGGAAAATAAATATTAGGAAAGAATTTTATATATGTGACTTCTAAGTCATGGGTTTTTGTCCACTTAAATAATATAATATTATTTCCATAATATTATTTTGCAAATGAAATCTGACTTGTTAAGGATAATTGCATCAATCTTCTTTTTTTAAAGATTTTATTTATTTATTCATGACAGACAGAAAGAGAGAGAGGCGGAGACCCAGGCAGAGGGAGAAACCGGCTCCATGCAAAGAGCCTGATGTGAGACTTGATCCGGAACCCCAGGATCACACCCTGAGGGTGACGGCAGACACTCACCTGCTGAGCCACCAAGGCGTCCCTAATGCATCAATCTTTTATTCACCCTTTTTGGAGTACCATTGCCACATTTGCCTTGTCAGTACTCTGATACTTTTTTGGGTTTCTAGAAAAGCAGTGTGAAATGGATAACATCATAACTGACCATATACAAAATCATGAGTAGAATTGGCATTTAGAGAGGAAAACACATTAAATAGTAGTTTTAGAAAATGTGAATATTAATACTCAGTTAGATACCTGATTTTATTTTCATGCCAATCTCATTCACATGATTCAATAGACATACTAACTGCTTCAGATTTTGTGTGTTCCTTGAAATGACCACCATTCATTCATCTATTTTATCTACCTTTTCGAACTTGTAATAATCATTCAAGGAAGACGATAGGTTAAAACTGATGCTTGGTAACTAGGAAATTGACATTTCAGTATATTAAAATTTAGATACTTTCTGGTATTTCTTTCCACTTCAGTCATCCAACCTAATAGAGATGTTTCCAGAGAATCAAAATTGATGAAATATTCTTAATTTTCAGAACTTTTAGAAGGATGTACTTTGTACATTCCCTTAGCAGTTGAAAAATTATTAAGCAGTTAGCTATGGAGGGAAATTTCAGTGGCCATGCTAATAAACATTAATAATTTGCATATTTGGAGATTTTTCACGTCTCTTACTAATATATTTATCTAGAGCAAAATATCTGCTTAATGTACTGAGATTATTTTTAAGTTACAGATTTTCATATTTTAATATTAGTTTAAGCCTGTGTATTCATCTTCTTACCTCTAAAGTCCCTCTGAATCATCACAATTAAAAACTTTTGTACTGCAATACAATTAAGAAAATAAAAATAAGCCACAGATTTGAAAAGGATGCAACATGTAAATGATAAAAGTTTAGTGTCCAGAAAATAGAAAGAAATCTTAAGACTAAACAACTAGGAGGAAATTAACATACTTTTTAAATAGAAAAATTTTTGAATAAACAAAGATGATGTATAAATGCCTAATATGCATATGAAAAATTGTTCAGTATCATTAACATTAGGAAAATGCAAGTGAAAACAATGATATAAAACTACACATCGACTAGCACAGCTAAAGTTAAAAATAAGGCTGATTATATCAAGTTTGGTGGTGTTATGAAGAAACCAGAAGCTTTATACATTGCTAGTGAATTTAAGTACTTTAGGAAAAAGTTTGGCAATCTGTAAAAATGTTAAACATATACATATTATGTGTCCCAGAAATTATATTTTAGGTATTTACCCAAAAGAAAGAAAATGTATATCCAATCAAAGACTTGAGATAATGTTCCTAAGAGTATTGTCCATAACAATCTAGAAGTAGAAACAAGCAAATGTTCATAAACTAGTGAACAGATAAACAAAATATGGGATATATGTACAATATAATACATGATTGTAATAAAAAGAAACAAACTATTTTTTTTGTTCTCCAAATTTTTTATTTAAATTCTAGTTAGTTAACATATAGTGTAATATTAGTTTCAGGTATAGAATTTAGTGATTCATCACTTACATACAACAACTAGTGCTTATCACAACAAGTGCCCTCCTTAATATCCATCACCTGTTTAAGGCATCACCCAGCCCACTTCCACTCTTGTGACCCTCAGTTTTCTCTGTAGTTAAAAGTCTCTTTCTTGGCTAGCCTCTCTTTCCACTCCCCACCCCCCACCAATGTTCAACTGTTCTGTTTATTAAATTCCACCTATGAGTGAAATCTTATTGTTTTTGTCTTTCTCTGACTGATTTCACATAGTATAATACTCTACTTCCATCCACATAGTTGCAAATGGCAAGATTTCATTCTTTTTGATGGCTGAGTGGTATTCCATATATATATACCACCTCTTTTTTATCCATTCATCAGTTGATGGACACTCTTTCCATAATTTGGCAATTGTTGACATTGCTGCTATACACATTGGGGTGTATGTATCCTTTAGAATCAATATTGCTTTATCCTTTGGGTAAATACCTAGTAGTATAATTGCTGGATTGTAGAGTAGTTCTCTTTTTAACTATTTGAGAAACTCCATGCTATTTTACAGGTGGTTTCCCAGTTTGCATTCCCACTGACAGTGTAAGAAGGTTCCCCTTTCTCCACATGCTTGCCAAAACCTGTTGTTTCTTGCGTTATTTATTTTAGCCATTCTGACAGGTGTGAGGTGGTATCTTCCTGTGTTTTTGATTTGCATTTCCCTGATGATGCATGATGTTGAGCAACTTTTCATGTGTCCATTAGTCATGTGGGTATTAGCCAATTTTTCATGTGTCTGTTAGTCTTTTTTGGAAAAATGTGTATTCATGTCTTGTGCTCATTTTTTTAACTGGATTATTCATTTGGGGGGTGTTGAGTTTTATAAGTTCTTTGTAGATTTTGGATACTAACCCTTTATCAGATATGTCATTTGCAAATATCTTCTAACACTCCATAGGTTGCCTTTTAGTTTTATTGTTTCCTTCACTGTGCAGAAGCTTGTGTTGATGAAGTCCCAAGAGTTTATTTTTGCTTTTGCTTTCCTTGTCTTATGAGGCATACCTACTAAGAAGTTGCTATGGCCAATGTTAAAGAGGTTATTGCCTGTGTTCTCCTCTAGGATTTTGATGTTTCCCTGTCTCAAATCTAGAGCTTTCATCCATTTTCAAGTTAGCTTTGTGCATGATGTAATAAAGCGGTCCAATTTCATTCTCCTGCATGTTCCTGTCCAGTTTTCCCAATACCATTCATTGAAGAGACTATCTTTTTTCCATTGGATATTCTTTCCTGCTTCCCTGAAGATTAGTTGACCCTGTAGTTGTGGGTCCATTTATAGGTTTTCTGTTCTGTTCCATGGATCTATATGTCTATTTTTGTGCAAGTACCATGCTGTCTTGATGCTTTACATCATTACAGCTTTGTAATATAGCTTGAAGTCTGGAATTGTGATACCTCCAGCTTTGTTTTTCTTTTTTAAGATTGCTTTGGCTATTGGGGGTCTTTTGTGGTTCCATACAAATTTTAAGATTGCTTGTTTCAGCTCTGCAAAAAGTGCTGGTGGTATTTTGCTTTTTTAAAAGATTTTATTTATGTATTTATTTGTCAGAGTGAGAGCAAGAAAAGGAGCATGCACAAGCAGAGGGAGCAGCAGGCAGTGGGAGAAGCAGCAGCAAGCTCCCTGCTCAGTAAGGAGCCCCATGCAAAACTAGATCCCCAGGACCCTGGGATCATGAGCTGAGCCCAAGGCAGATGCTTAGCCAAATGAGCCACCCAGGCGTCCCACTGGTGGCATTTTGATAGGAATCGCATTAAGTGTGGAGGTTGCTTTGGGTATTAGAGACTTTTAAACAATATTTTTTCTTCCAATACATGAACATGGAATGTTTTTCCACTTCTCTATGTCCTCTTCAATCTTTTCAGAAGTGTTTTATGGTTTTCAGAGTACAGATTTTTCACTTCTTTGGTTAGGTTTATTCCTAGATATCTTATGGTTTTTGGTGCAATTGCAAATGGGATTGATTCCTTGATTTTTCTTTCTCCTATTTCATTATTGGCATATAGAAATGCAACAGATTTCTGTACTTGATTTTGTATCCTGTGACATTACAGAATTTATGTATTAATTTCAGCAAATTTTTGGTGGAATCATATGGGTTTCCTATATAGAGTACCATGTCATCTGCAAATAGTGAATATTGGACTTCTTCCTCAATGATTTGGGTGCCTTTCATTTTTGTTATTGTTGTCATCTGATTGCTAAGGCTAGGGCTTCCAGTACTATGTTAAATAGCAGTAGTGAGAGCGGACATCCCTCTCTTGTTCCTGACTATAGAAGAAAAGCTCTCAGTTTTCCTCCATTGAGGATAATATTAACTGTGCATTTTTTATATGTGGCCTTTAAAATGTTGAAGTATATTCTTTCTATTCCAACTTTGTTGAGTGTTTTTATCATGAATGGATATTGTGCTTTGTCAAGTGCTTTTTCTGCATCTATTGAAAGGATCATATGATTATTATCTTTTCTTTTATTAATGCAGTGTATCACATTGATTGATTTTAAAATATTGAGCCACCCTTGCAGTCCAGAAATAAATCCCAGTTGATCATCATGAATAATTATTTTAATGCACTGTTGGATTCAATTTGCTAGTATCTTGTTGAGAATTTGTCCATCCATGTTCATCAGGGATATTGGCTTACAGTTCTCTTTTTTAGTGGAGTCTTTGATTGGTTTTGAGGTCAGGGTAATCCTGGCCTCATCAAATGAAGTTGGAAGTTTTCCTTCCATTTCCATTTTTTTTAATTGTCTGAGTATTCTTCTTTAAATGTTTTGTGGAATTACCCTAGGAAGTGATTTGGCCCTGGGCTTTTGTTTTTTGGGCAATTTTTGATTTCTGATTCAATTTCATTGCTGGCTATTGGTCTATTCAAGTTTTCTATTTCTTTCTCCTTCAGTTTTGGCAGTTTTTATGTTTCTAAGAACTTATCCAGGTTGTCCAGTTTGTTGGCATGTAATTTTTTGTAATATTCCTTATAATTATTTGTATTTTGTGGTGTTGGTTGTTATTTTTCCCCTCTTGTTTGTGATTTTATTAACTTGCATCCTTTCCCTTTTCTTTTTGAAAAGTTTGACTAAGGGTTTATCAATTTTATTAATTTTTTCCCAAGAACCAGTGCCTGGTTTCATTGATCCATTCTACTGTTTTATTAGTTTTATATCATGTATTTTGCTCTAATCTTTATTATTTCCCTTCTTCTCCTGTCCTTAGGCTTCATTTGTTGTTCTTTTTCCAGTTCCTTTAGGTGAAAAGTTATTGAGATTTTTCTTTTTTTTTTTTTTTTTTATTGGTGTTCAATTTACTAACATACAGAATAACACCCAGTGCCCGTCACCCATTCACTCCCACCCCCCGCCCTCCTCCCCTTCTACCACCCCTAGTTTGTTTCCCAGAGTTAGCAGTCTTTACGTTCTGTCTCCCTTTCTGATATTTCCCACACATTTCTTCTCCCTTCCCTTATTTTCCCTTTCACTATTATTTATATTCCCCAAATGAATGAGAACATATAATGTTTGTCCTTCTCCAACTGACTTACTTCACTCAGCATAATACCCTCCAGTTCCATCCACGTTGAAGCAAATGGTGGGTATTTGTCATTTCTAATAGCTGAGTAATATTCCATTGTATACATAAACCACATCTTCTTTATCCATTCATCTTTCGTTGGACACCGAGGCTCCTTCCACAGTTTGGCTATAGTGGCCATTGCTGCTAGAAACATCGGGGTGCAGGTGTCCCGGCGTTTCATTGCATTTGTATCTTTGGGGTAAATCCCCAACAGTGCAATTGCTGGGTCGTAGGGCAGGTTCCTCAAACAGTTAAAAATATACCTGCCCTACGAGATTTTTCTTTTTGATTTAGGCTTGTATTGCTATATACTTCCCTCTTAAGGCTGCTTTTGCTACAACCCAAAGATTTTTGACTGTCATGTTTTCATTTCATTTGTTTCCATGTATATTTTTTTATTTCTTCTTTGATTTTCTGGTTGACACATCCATTGTTTACGTTGCTTAACCCTCATATATTTGTGGTCTTTCCAAATATTTTCTTCTGGTTGACCAGGTTTCAAAGCATTACAGTCAGAAAATAGTCATGGTATGATCTCAGTCTTTTTGTACCAGTTGAGTCCTGATATGTGACCCGGTATGTCATCTATTCTGGGGAGTGTCCCATGTGCACTTGAAATAATGTATTCTGCTGCTTTAGGATGAAATGTTCTGAATATATCTTTTAAGTCCATCTGCTCCAGTGTGTCATTCAAAGCCATTGTTTTCTTGTTGATTTTCTGCTCTGATGATTTGTTCATAGATGTAAGTGGGGTGTTAAAGTCCTCAAACTATTATTGCATTATCAATGAGTTTCCTTATGTTTGTTATTAACTGTTTTATTTATTTGGGTGCTCCAATATTGGGGACATAAATATTTATAATTGTTAGATCTTCTTGTTGGATAGTCCCCTTTATTATGATATAATGTACTTCATCTCTTGTTACAGTCTTTGGTTTAAAATCTAGTGTGCCTGATATAAGTATTGCTACTCTGGCTTTCTTTTGACATCCATTTGCAGGATAAATATTTCTCACTCTGTTTAGTTTCAATCTGTAGGTGTGTTTAGATCAAAAATAAATCTCTGATAGACAGCATATGAATGGGTCTTATTTTTTAATCCTTCCTGACACTCTAGAGGGTATTATGCTAAGTGAAATAAGTTAGTAAGAGAAGGACAAATACCATATGACTTCACTTATATGTGAATTTAAGAAACAAAACGGAGAAACATAGGGGAAAGGAAGGAAATAGATCTTTTGACTGGAGTGCGTAGTCCACTTATATTCAGAGTAATTATGGAAGATATGTATTCAGTGACATTTTATTACCTGTTTTGTCATTGTTTCTGGGCATTTTCTCTGATCCTTTTTCGTCTTTGTCACTTTTGGTCTTTCTTTCCCACCCAAAGAATCCCTTTGATTCACAAACTCCCTTAGTTTTGATTTTTCTGGGAAACTCTTTATCTCTCCTTCTATTCTGAATAATAGTCTTGTTGGATAGAGTATTGGCTGCAGATTTTTCCCATTCAGCACATTGAATATATCATGCACTCCCTCTGGCTTGCCAAGTTTCTGTGGAAAGATCTGTAGCTAGCCTTATGGGTCTTCCTTGTAAGTTAGGGACTTGTTTTGTGCAGCTGCTTTTAGGATTTTTTAACTCCATATTTTGCCAGTTTAACTACAATGTGTCTTGGTGTTGTCCTGTTTTAATGAGAATTCTCTGTGCCTCCTGGTTTTGGATGTGTTTCCTTCCTCAGATTAGAGAAGTTTTCAGCTGTTATTTCCTCAAAAAAAACGTTTTTGCCCCCCTTTTTTCTCTCTTCTTCTAGGTCTCCTATATACAAATGTTAGTATGTTTGATGGACTCACTGAGTTCCCTAAGTTAATTCTTGTGATCCCTATAAATCTCTCTTTTGTTCAGCTTCATTATTTTCCATTATTCTATCTTCTGTATCACTTATTCATTCCTGGGCTTTATTCCTGTCATTACATCCAGCCTGTTTCAGATCTCAGTTATTGCATTTTTCATTGACTGTTTTCTCAACTCGTTCTATCTTTGTAGTAAGGGTCTCCCTAATGTCTTCCCTGCTTTTCTCAAGCCTAGCAAATATCTTTATGATTGTTGCTTTGAATTCTAGATCTGTTATATTACTTATGTCTGTTTTGATTAGATCTCTAGCTGTGACCCTTTCTTGTTCTTTCTTTTGGGAAGAATTGTCTTGTCTTGGCATTTTGTCTAGGTTTCTGTCTTCTCTGTTTTAAAAGCCTCTATATGCTGTTCAGGGCTTGGCACTTCAGGGAATGTCTCTGGTACATGCTGTGTGCACTCTGCTTTGGTGTTTTGGCTGCTCTGTCCCTTGGGCAGTCATCTGCAGAGGTCTCCTTGCCTGCAGTGAGCAGTGTTTGGACCTTGGCCAGAGTGTGGCTTGATTTTTTTTTTTTTTAGATTTAATTTATTTATTTGAGAGAGACAGCACAAGCAGGCAGAGGGAGAAGCAGGCTCCCCACTGAGCAAGCAGGCCTCGAACCCAGGATCCAGGATCATAACCTAAGCTGAAGGCAGATGCTTAACCAACTGAGCCACCCAGGTGCACCTGTAGTGTGACCTGTTTTAAATAGGTGTGCTCCAGTCCACTTGTTAAATGAGACCTGATGCTACTTCCACTAGAGCTGAAGCCTTGCAGAACTCTACGGTTGGTAGGTATGGTGTGTGCCAATATTTCTGCTGGGGATCTGGGGAAGGAGCCAGCTGTGCTGGTTCTCAGGGACACTTGCCTAGGAAAAGCAGCACCAGCAGAGCACAGCAGGAAGGAAATTGGTGTAACCAGGTTAAGCAGCCTGTTTTGGTGCTATTCTGTTTACTGAAGTTGGTTTATGCTGAGGGGAGAGGGAGGAAAATGATGCTAGCCAGCTCCTTCTTCCCTAGAATGGGGTCTCTGTGCTTGGTCTTCTTGAGGAAGCACTCCTGGAAGTGTAAATAATTTCCCTTTGTGTATTCTGGGCACTTTTCAGATTGCCGTTTTCACACTGGCTCCAGGTGACTTGCCTGTCTGCAGTAGCACAGTGCACTTTGGACTCATCCCAGCCAAGCCTGCTGACATAAAATTCCAAACTTTAGGGACTTGGTATGCGCTGATCTTCTCAGGGAGGGTCTCACCACACTGTGACAGATGTAGGTTTGATTGAGAAGGGCAGTTGTTCAAGGGTATGAGATTTGGAGCAAAGCAGACTAAAGAGCCAGTGTGTAGGTTCATAGATGTCTCTGCGGCTATGCTGAGGCACATTGAAGGGAAATGGCATGCTTTCTGGCTCTTTTCTCCTCCAGAGAGGCATCTCTGTGAACGCTACATCTCACAGATAGGCTCCAAGGAGAGTTTCTCCCTGTGCACTTTAGGTGATCCTCATGCTGTTTGTCTCCATATTGTCTGCCTACCTTCTCTCCAGGAGTAGGGCAGTGGTCTCAGGGTTCTATCCCAACTAAGCCCTTAAGCCTCTAAAACTCCAGTCTTTGAGCCCTGCTGGTTACAAAAACTGAGAAAAACCAGTCCTTTCCATTTTCCCAGTCAATGGCTTTGGGAAAGTATTTTCCCTTGTGCATATCCCTGTGCACCCCACTCTCTCTGGCCTTTCTCTGCAACCAGGGCTGTCTCCCCTGTACAGTACCCAAGATCATTTCTCCCCCAAACCACGTTTCTGCATTTCCTATCTTCCTCTGTGTGGTCCCTTCTCTTCCTTTAATTGTGCAATTTGTTCCGTCAGTCCTCAGTTTGATTTCTTGGGTATTCAGAATGATTTCATAGTTATCTAGTTGTGTTCAAGGGATAAGACAAGCCTAGGGTTCTCCTACTACGCTACCATCTTCAAATTGTTACTCTTTTAAACAGCTTTGTTGAGATACACACAGTCAATTATATATATGTATACATATATATGTGTGTTATATTTTTAATGTTTATACAAATAAATTTTTATATATTTATACGTGATGTATGTTTTATGTTAAGATTTATTTATACATTTATTTTTAATTGTTTATATAAAAATTTCAACCAATTTTATTGAAAAGTGGGTCAGCAGAACTCCTCATGCTGTCTTGCTGAAGTTAATCTCTGAAAATATTATTAAATACAATAACATGGATGAATCTCAAAAAGTGGTGCTAAATGAAAGAAGCCAAATCCAAAAACTACAAATTGTATGCTTATATGTATATAAAATGTATTGAAGGGGGATCCCTGGGTGGCTCAGCAGTTTAGCACCTGCCTTCGGCCCAGGGCGTGATCCTGGGGTCCTGGGATCGAGTCCCACATTGGGCTCCCCGCATGGAGCCTACTTCTCCTTCTGCCTGTGTCTCTGTCCCTCTGTGTGCGTGTCTCTCATGAATAAATAAATAAAATCTTTAAAAAAATTTTTTTAAATAAAATGTATTGAATAGGCAAAACTACACAGACAGAAGGCATATTTGAGAGTTGCTTGGTACCAGTGTGTGGACAAGATGTACTGAAAATAAGCATGAGGAACACTGAATAAGGGAAGTGATCTAAAACTGAATTGCGGTGGTAGATAGCATGACTATATAAATTTACTGAAATTTAACAAACTTTACACATAAAATTTGTGAATTTTATAGCACACAAATCATCTCATTAAAGCTGTTTTCTTTTTATAGTTTTCTAAGGTTTTATTTATTTATTTGAGAAAGACAGAGATAGCAAGAGAGAGTAGGAGCAGAGGGAGGAGAGGCAGAAGCAGGCTCCCCGCTGAGCAGGGAACCTGATGCAGAGCTCCATCCCAGGACCCTGGGATCATGACCTAAGCCCAAAGCAAACGGTTAACTGACTGAGCCACCCAGGTGCCCCCAAGCTGCTTTCTTTTAATGTCACTGAAATAATATGACAGCCATTAGTATAATAAAAAATAAACTTTTCTAAATGAATCTAAGATAATAAATATCAAATTTCAATTATATTTTATTTTAGAAAGGTAAACGTGAGCCAATGTGGTGTAAAGATTAAGTACACAAATTCTGTAGCCTGCTTGCCAGATTTCAGATATTAGATTTGCCTTTTATTATTATTTTTTTTAAATTTATATTTATTTATGATAGTCACACAGAGAGAGAGAGAGAGGCAGAGACACAGGCAGAGGGAGAAGCAGGCTCCATGCACCGGGAGCCCGACGTGGGATTCGATCCCGGGTCTCCAGGATCGCGCCCTGGGCCAAAGGCAGGCGCCAAACCGCTGCGCCACCCAGGGATCCCGATTTGCCTTTTATTAGATGCGTGATCTTTGACCAACTTACTTGTGCTCAGTTTACTCATGTGAAAAATGGGAATGGTAATAAAAACCTTCCTTATAGAACTGTTTTGAAAATTATATAAGTTAATAGATTTAAAAAACTGAAAAGAGTACCAATATTGGACATGAACATTCTAGATCAAAAAAAGGAGACAATAGAACGTAAGAAGTAACATGCCTTATTAATCTGAAGTCAAACTAAGTAAAACATGGAAAGAAGGTCTAATAATATTAGGAAGAATATAAGGAATTCACAAACACCATTTTTATTTAAATACATATATTAATTTATCTAATAATACTTGCAGAATATAATTTCCTTGTGAGAATATCAAGATGACCATATATATTGTCTATACTCAGGAAACTTAAATATTATTTAGGGAAGTGTTAAAAGACAAAATGCATTGAGATATAAGACTAAAAGGAAAGAGGATAAAAGTTGCCATAATTTATAAGATGATGTCTTTCTCTTCCTGGAAAATCTATGAGCGTCTACTAGTAGAGTTTGGAGGAAGGAGATTATTATAAATAATATGGACATTTAATCAGTTATTATGGTGATGGGCTACAAAGGAGGCATTAAAATGCTGTCCTATATTCCAGTAAAACCAAGTTAGAAAAATTAATTTTAAAGATATACCCATTCATATAAAGAATGAAACTTAACATATCTAAGAAAAAATATTAAAAGAGAAGATGTCTCATTTATAAAGATACAAGATAAGGATGCAAACTAAAATATGGCATAATTTTTACAATATATCCAGTTTTTAAAAGATAATTTATGTAAATTTTATTCTAAAAAATGCTTGTTAAGTAACACAGATTGTGATATTGACTTGATAGTGAAGGAAAATCAAAACCTTATTCACTATTGGATATTGCATATTATATATTAATAAGGTATTTTCATCTATGTTAGAATCAACCTATAGACAATATAAAGCGTATCCATTTTCAGACTGTGAGAAGTAATTGTAAAAGCCAACGGATAATTTAGAGAAGTGGGCAGGAAGAAATAAAGAAATGGAAATAACTTAAATTTACATAGTGAGAAAATAATGACCAACTATCAACATTTAAGAGGCCAAATAATAAAAGTTTGAAGTTACAAAGGTACTTAATCACAGAATAGAAAATAATAGCAGTATAGTTTAGAAATATCAGATGTTGGTGGGAGGACATGAATGTAATCTGACATCTCCAGTTGACAGAGTCACAGGGCATGTGTGAAGTTGAAGAGTCAGAATGAGTGTCTAGGCCATTTTTTTAGTATTAAGAAAATTAGGAACAGAGAACCAAAAAACTAAATGATTTCATATGAATGCTATGATTGTAGAGCTGTATGGGGAAGTTAGGTAAGGAACATTTGTATTTTATTAGAAGTGCTTTTGCTATATTAATATTTTATCATTTGCATATAAAATTCTGTAATAAATTTTCATAAAATAGTGGTTCCTCTACATTATCATCAAGCCCCAAAATAATGAAATAGAACAGACATATGCTACTCATCTGCGTTCTTTCCAAGGATGTGGCCATGCCTAATGGGATTATTTTTTAATTTTTCTTCGAAAATATGCATTCTGAAAAGATAATCTCAGAAAAACTGTAACTGACCCCCACTTGTAATAAGTAAGAAGGCTCACTTAGAACACATTCATCTACTTCCACTGTTACAAAGTGTAATTGAACAGAAGTAATTATCACCACCCATCCCAGGAAGTTGGTTAAGATTAAAATAAAGAGGTGAGATTCTGTCTGTGAGGAATTTTACAGATCATAGTTATCAAAACTGGGATGGAATTTTTCAACTAAAAGACTTGACAAAGAGAATTGTATGGAGAAGGGAAAAAGAAGTTAAGCAAGGAGGTAGGGAACATAAGGAAATTCAAGGACAGAAAAGTTGACTGGGTGACAGGCACTGAGGGGGGCACTTGACTGGATGAGCACTGGGTGTTATACTATATGTTGGTAAATCGAACCTCAATATGTTGGCAAATCGAACCTATACTATATGTTGGCAATCGAACCTCTATATAGAAAGAAAAGGGAAAAAAAGAAAAAGGAAAGAAATGGAAGAAATGTCCATAGGCAGCCTTTCCTAGTGAAGGTGTAACACTTGAAGTTCTCTCTCCGTAAGGAGCAAAGAAAAGACCAGTGATACTGGTACATTAACTTTTGTTTTTCCTACATCTAATTCATATCTTAAAAGAAAAAGAAACAACTTTTCAAACTTAATTTCTTCAATTAAGTGTTCATCTATGCAAAATAATTAGCTAAATGAAAATTTTTAACAGAAACATAAAAGCAAGTTCTTTCTAATCATTAAATAATTACAGCACCAGAAAGAAGATTTTAGTAAATTTATTTAAATGAAAATATAAAACCTTAGGGGCACCTGGGTGGCTCAGTGGTTGACCATCTATCTTTAGCTCAGGTTGTATCCCGGGGTCCTGGTATTGAGTCCTGCATCAGGCTCCCCAGAGGGAGGTTGCTTCTTGCTCTGCCTATGTCTCTGCCTGTCTGTCTTGAATAAAATTTTAAAAATAAATAAATGAATGAAAATACAAAACTTTAATGTAGCAAAAACCATCATCATAAACAATAGATTAAAAACAAAGGGAAACTGACAAAAATCCTTTTGGTGCTAATATGCAGATACTAAAATTTGATATATAAATGGATTTAATAATATAGAAAGTTGTCATATTACATAATAGTGACAAAAATGTTTTACCAAACAAAATTAAGATCATATTACATACATACACACACACAAACATATAAAAGACTGAATTGGTAAAAATGATTATCCCCAGATGCTGATTTTTTTTTACTTATGGATATTTTCTGTTTTTTTCCACAAACATGATATACCTGCTTCAAAATAAATCACTATACAAATGTCAGTATAGCAACCTTGCCTATATTATACCAAACGTTTAAAATATTATATCAAGCATCTATCCTGATTTTTGTGTTATGAAGAAATTTATTAGAAAAAAATAATCTATACATCTCATATTCGGTATTATGTGCCAACTAATCAGTTGGTCAGTACTTTTTTTTCCAATTGGCTCTCTGGTTTGTAAATACTATGAAGTTTTTATATACTCTCTTGTATGCAACACACCCTTTTTTTCTATTACTTTAACATGATAATTTCTTAAATCAGTTTCTAAGTCATTTCTGCTGCTCAAAATTACAGCCGAGTTTGAATGTATTTTGATAAATAAATAAATGTCTTATTTATTAATCACAAAGGAAATATTGCAAATTATTGCTTGGCTAGTTTATGCATGTCTGAAACACTTGCAAATATTATTTCTTCTGTTCCTTTTGTGTTAGGATATATATATATATATTTTTTTTTTTTTTTTTAAAGCATTACACAAATTACCATTCCTTACTGAAATCCACTCAGTCAACCAGAGGAAAACAACATTAAACAAATCATTTCTTTCACTGTGGGAGAAAGGAGCTATTCCTTAGTTCCATCAACTATGGTTAAATCAAAAATGGCAAAATATATTTCTCAGTTTGCAAGATGGAGAGCTATGGAGTTGAAAAACTAAAATCTGGCTGGCAGTATATTCTCTTTCCTGTCACATTTGTAACCAACAGAACTATAGTTACTCACTGTGACTCTAAACTTCTTATTTGCTGTATATGGCACATGCTTTTTACAGTCTGTTTCATTCCATATACTATAAATTTAAAGCTAAATTTCCAACTTCAGAAATTGAACTGTGTAACACCCTAACTTTAATTTAGGATATTTTAAGAATGTTTAATTTTCTTTCCAAGTCCAAGACTAGCATTAGTATAAATCCCATTCCTTCTTTTTTCCTGCACAAAAATAAAAGGCAGATAAAGCTCCATACTATTGTCTCAATCTCTTTTTTTTTCTATTTTCAAAAGAAAATATGAGCAGAAGAAATATGAAGCTGGTCTATATCTCAAAAATAATAAGTATTTATATCTAAAAAAATAGTAAGTATTTATATCTACAAGAAAGGAGCAAGAATTATTATTTACTTTTCCAAATAAAGCTTGTATGTGTGTGGTAAAGTATTTAACCTTTCCCAAAGAGAGGACTAGTTTTATACTCAGTTTTAGGCTTTCCATGTCCTACATGATGAGAGTATCTTTCCTTTCCTAGAAGTCTTGAGCCACACTGGATAGTCTAAAAATGTGACTTACAGTGGGGCTTTGGTTGATGAAGTAGCTGATCCATCTTTAGAGAAGGTAGAGATCAAAGGTCAGTCACTTAGGCGGCCAACAATAGTCACATGATTGAGACATTAATGAAACCAAATGAAGACACTAACAAATGAAAAGATATCCCAAGTTACTGAATTGGTAGAATTAATATTGTTAAATGTTCATACCACCAAAGTGATCTACAGATTCAATGCAATTGCTGTCAAAATTTCGATGGCATTTTCTATCGAAATGACAGAAACGGAAGAAAATCCTAAAGTTCGTGTGGAAACCAAAAGACCCATAAGAGCTAAAGCAATCTTGAGCAAGAAGAAAGCTAGAGACATCACTCATACTTATCTTACATCATGCACAAAAATCAACTCAAATGGATTAAAGAAACGCAGGTGTTTATTTTTAACCTCAAAAATTCTTTTTATTTTAAATGTAATTAAAAAGACACAGAACTTGGAGTAAGAATAGTTACAGAATATTGACCCAGTCATTTGAATTTTTTCATCTCTATTTTCCTCATTTGTAGAGAAAGAAGTGAAGAGAAGTAGAAAGAAGGGAGAGGAAAGGAAGAGATTGTAAATTATAATACTGCAACAAACTCCTAGTTCTCTATGAAAATGTAATACTTCTTTTTTTTATTTCATAACAGTATATTAGATAATGTGCCCAACTGAATAAAACTGCATTTAATTTCCCAGCTTTCCTTATGGCTATTTGTGGCCACGTTACCAATTTCTGTTTAACATTTCTGCATAGAGAGTTATGAGAGAAATTATTGTGTGGAATTCCTGAAAGGTATATTACAAGGATAAGAATCAATCTGGATACTGATATTGTGGTCCACGCCTTTTCTGCCTTCTACTGCCTAGAAAGTGGATGGGTATGTATCAGCATGGAGCTCAATAGTATCTGAACAATGAAGTAACATCCAGGATGAAAGCCACACACTTTGGCAGAACACAAAGATGAAAGAGACTTGGTCCTGATAATATTATGGAGTTACTATGCCAAATCTATTCTTGTTTTTTTTTTATGTGAAGAAATATTTTTAATACCAATATTTTATTTCTTACTTCATTTATTTATTAGCTTTTATATACAACCAATTCTGGTGTGTGTGTATATATATATATATATATATATATATATACACACACACATATATACAACATATATACTATGTTGGATAATTATTAAAGTATATGAACAGTAAGCACAGTTATAACATATAATTATTGTAGTTATTATTAAATTAATAAATTTTGTCTCTCAGAATTTCAAAAATGTCAGCAAGGAATCTAACATTAGTAATGGAAATTTTTTCTTTTTTTTCCATTTTTAATGTTTTGCTACTTTTTATTGGGGTTCAATTTGCCAACATATAGCATAACACCCAGAGCTCATCGCATCAAGTGCACCCCTCATGGCCCATCCATCACCCAGTCACCCCAACCGCCCCCCCCCCCACCTACCCTTCCACTACCCCTTGTTCATTTCCCAGTTAGGAGTCTCTCATATTTTGTCACCCTCACTGATATTTTCACTCATTTTCTCCCCTTTCACATTTTTTTATATTCCCCAAATGAATGAGACCATATAATGTTTGTCCTTCTCCGATTGACTTATTTCACTCAGCATAATACCCTCCAGTTCCATCCACTTCAAAGCAAATGGTGGGTATTTGTCGTTTCTAATGGCTGAGGAATATTCCATTGTATACATATACTACATCTTGTTTATCCAGTAATGGAAATTTTTGATGCTATTTGATTTACCCATATACGTGAATGGAGAGTTCATTTAGTAAAATATAAATTTAACTAATACATAAATTAATTTACATTTTATTTTTTTAAAAGATTTTATTTTATTCATAAAAGACACAGAGAGAGAGAGAGAGAGAGGCAGAGACACAGGCAGAGGGAGAAGCAGGCTCCATGAAGGGAGCCCCACGTGGGACTCGATCCCAGGTCTCCAGGATCACGCCCTGGGCTGAAGGCGGCACTAAACCGCTGAGCCCCCCGGGCTGCCCTACATTTTCTACATAATAAAATTAACGGCTTATTTTTTAAGGATACTTTAACTGAATTCATGATATCCCCATGTATCTCTCAGGCAACTAAGTCTCAGAAAGCATGAGAAGTTGTAAAACTCTTGGCCTGCCTTAGTGTATTTCACATGAGTGTACTTCTGCTTAACAGCAATGCAAATATGTTCTCTCACCAACATCTTGATTTCCAACCTCATTATTCTTGTGCTTTTGAACCTTGACTATTCAATGGACCTGGGAATCAAGCTCATTTCCTTTTCACTGAGCAGGTCAGGGTTTGTACCAGTCAAGAGCATATTAAAGTATAGAAGATCAGATTGTTCTAAATGGAAACAGAAGTCTGATTCAAAAACAAACTGCAAAGATTCTATTTGAAACCTCAATCTCCAATTCGATTTACTCTCTGGAGGTACAAGAGTTTTCCTTTGGTGAACAAATCAAGAATTAGTTTTTCTAAAATTATCCAGTGATTATCATACATTTAGGATCCAATAGCCCTAAACACATGATGGATGTGAGAAAAGTCAAAATTTGGTTTGAAACAAAGAATGTCCAAGTTTTAAAGTTAAATATAAACCAGATTCTATATTTTCCAACATTTATTAAGAGTTTTGATCTGTTCTTTTGGAAGATATTACCTAAAGATCTCTATATTGTCTATCTTAAATAATTTCTTTTCATACAAAGTCAAACGTCACATGCACATTTACAATCATCCTTAAACCTAAGGTGTGCCCATCATATTTCTTTAATATACAATTTGTTCAAAATAGTGGTTATACTTATTTTTCATTCTATGTTAATGATGTATCTTTTTAAATAAGTATTAAAATTCATAATGCTAATAAAAATAATCAGTATATTCCAATTTCTGAAATCACATGTTAGAGATCTTTAATGATGAAATCTATTCATTTAGTTTTTATTTTCTTATCTCACCATCCTTCTCCCTCATAGTATTTGCCACAATTCTTACATAACTGTTTATAGAATTACTAAAGGTAAAACTTGTTACTTTCTCAAAAAAGTAACACAATGAATCCAATGTTTAGGAAATTATTGGTTTAATATCTGAATTCTTTATGTGACTATAAGCTTCATAGTGACAAACCTACTTTGGATAAGCTTATTAGCAATAGACCTCCATGAACTCAGCCCTTAGCATGGAGCCTGGAACCAGTAAGCGTTCAATTAATATTTGTTGAACAGGAAAATTAATGGATGAAATTTTACATAAAACCATAGAATTAATTACAAGAAATTTACGGTAAGTGTATGTTTGTGTGAGTGTATGCGTGTACCAGAATTCTAGATCATATATTCAAAAGTCCTTGTTTCTTCAATTAAATAGAAAATCTCTAAAAGTTTATTTAAAAATTGTGATGGTGGTAGATGATAGAAAGGAGACTTGATGCTCTATAGATAGTATCATCACAGGGACACCCACAATTTGACCCACTATTTGATTATTCTTCATTCATTTTACAATGTCATCTGAGGGTTCTATGAGCAGCAATCACTGTTAATGTCCTTCTGGGTAGAATATATGTTTTCAGAACTGAGCAATTTAGGGCATACAGCTAAGCTCTGATGAACAGTGGATATTACTTATTTTCAGACCCAGAGTTCCATCTCAACCTAATTTTATATTTCAATGATAAGATTAATATAGACTAAATATTGCTTGAGATAGGTGATATTAAACTTTGTATATACAAAGTTTTATAATAATTCCTCTTATATATAACATCCTCACAGTGCAAGCAAACACTGAATTTATTGTTTCATATATTCATGAAAAAATATTACAGAAGAAAAATGCTTCATGAAGAACACATCAGCTAATTTATATACCAGTTATTCATAGAGTTATTTCAAAATTAAATTGTTTTAGATAAGAAAATTTCCAGTTGGGATGCCTGGGTGGGTCAGTGGTTGAGCCTCTGCCTTTGGCTCAGGGCGTGATCCCAGTCTGGGGATCGAGTCCCACATCAAACTCCCTGCATGGAGCCTGCTTCTCCTCTGCCTATGTTTCTGCCTCTCTCTGTGTCTCTCATGAATATATAAATAAAATCTTAAAAAATAATTGCCAATTATTCAAAATAAATATGGTAAAACAACTCTGAACTAGCTTGATTTTCAATGTAACAACTTTTAAAGAAACTAATTTGCTCTGTTTTATAATATTATAAATGAGGAGTGCATGGGTGGCTCAGTCAGTTAAGCATCTGTCTCTTGATGTCAGCTCAGGTCATGATCTCAGGGTGTGAGGGAGAGCCCCATATTGGGGCCCATGCTGGGCATGGAGGCTGCTTAAGATTCTCTCCCTCCCTTCCCTCTACCTCTCCCTGCTTCTAAAAAAATTAAATAAAAAAAATAATGTTATAAACTTAGAACTTATTGTAACTTGAATTTTCTATTTTGATAATGATATTTAATCAGTTAAATCCACAATATTGTTTCCATTAGATATGATTATGAAACATTTTGAAATTAAAATAGCCCAATAGGAAAAAAAAACGTGTTTATTTGATGTTGTCAAAGCAATTTCATCATTTCAAACCAGCTAATAGCAAACCATTGAAAGCTAAATAATGGTACAACTTTAGCCTTGTTGTTTAATACTTCAACAACATAATGATTTTATATCACTATTCCAGGAATATGGGTTTAAATTATTCATGAAGGATAATATGATTCTAAAAACAAATTGAGAAATACACCTTATGTAAGTGATACTTATATTTCATTATCTTGATATAATTTCTTATTGGAAATGCTTATGTTTAACATTAAATTGATTTTTCCCTCCATCATTTGACATATTATTTATCTTTCCTAACAAGCAAGGAATTTTTTCAAACAAAATTACATTTTTTTAGAGTGGCAAGAAGACATTCTGTATTATTAAGTGTAAAATATTTATATTCCACTACATTTTAAGCCAGAGTAAAACTTTAGGTAAGCCAGAATAGTAATACGTTGCCCATAAAAGATACAGAGGCACTATTATATTAAATCTAAAAAAAAAAGTTTCAATATAAAAAGATTCCAGAGATTATTCAAAACACATGTGAAAATTTTCTTTTGTACAAATCACTAACTCTTCAAGGCAGTTATTGCTGATGAATAAAATACTATTAATACTTATATATTTATTGTATAAAATTATATTAATGCTTATATGTTTATCGTATTGAGCAAAAATTTTTTCTAACGCAGGGATGGAGGGCAGAGGGAAAGGGAGAGAAAGAATTCCAAGCAGGCTCCACACCCAGCACAGAGCCTGATGCTTGGTTCAGTTTCATGATCCTGAGATCATGATCTAAGCTGAAATCAAGAGTCTGACACCCAGCCAATTGAGCCCTCCAGGCACCGTGATTTACCGACTTTTAATAATAGTAAGTTTGTATTGGCTATTTGGAACAAAAATCATTATCATAATTTTGTTCTGATATCAGCACTTTTTTCTTCCTTGTGCCACACTTTCTCATTCACCAACTCATTCATTCAAGAAATAGAGAGGGCATGAATGATGTGCCAAGCATTGTCCTAATTTCTGGGAATGAAAGAGTGAAAACAATAATCACAGTTCTTGGTTCTTATGAAACGAACTCTAGCTGGAAAATTGGACATCTTACAAATTTAACTAATTCCAAATGCCATAGTATTATAAGTTGCTCTAGAAGCATACACTGAAAGTCCAAGGCATGTGAAATTATTATTGCACAGTTCATATTTAAGAAAAATCATATAACTAAATCAGAAAACCACAGTAATACAGAAAGGTAGTTTTTAAAGCAGCAGCTGCTGCTTCTAAAGAACTTTTGATAGAATGAGAAATGAAGGACTTCAGAATAATAAAAGGAAACTTAGATAACTCTCAATAGGAAATTACTTTCTGCCAAATGCCAAAGAGATATCTCAAGGTCCTTGCATTATAGCACCAGAGAAAACAGGGACACCCATGCAATAGTGGCAAGGTTTAACATTATTGGTTATAAGCTGTGTATCTAGCATTCATATCAATTTTCATAAACTTATGCAATGACAAATAAGAAATTTAAAAAGGCCATTGCTGCTAAAATATAATCTTTGAAAACTTTATACCTCCAAGTTGCAACTTTGACAGGGACTGAGAATTTTTTGCGATTCTGATATCAGCTGTGTCAGTAAGGAAATAATGAATCAAATATGAATCAGCATGAATGTGCATGGAGTGCAGATGAATTTATAACAGAAATAAGAATGAGGATGGGGCAAAAACAGACAACAAAATCCCCCACAAAAATATAGAAAGAAAAACAGTAATTACAAAATTGTAAATGTTTGCTTCTATTAAGAGATATATTTTAAAAACTGGATATTTCCATCTCTTCACTCTTCCAAAACCAGGATACTGACTCATGTAAAAACAAGCAAACAAACAAACAAACAAAAAAGGACAGTAATGTTAGTAATGAGATGAGAGTGTGATGTAAGAGGGGGGAAACAAAGGGTTCAAAATTATGGATTACTAAAATTAAAGAGATCATGGCATATATAGAAAAATAGAGTTGCTATCAAGTTGCACAATGGAGATCATGTGGTGATGATAAGGTGGGAAGGTAGAGTTAAAATTTGAGAAGTTGGGAGCTTGATCATTAGGGACCATTAATCCGAGCTAAGTTTAGTATGAAAGCCAATATAAATGTTCGAAGAACAACACAGTTTAGAAAGTTCGTTCTATTTGCACTATGAAGGGTAGACTGGAGGCAGGGAAACTTGTAAGAGAACTTCTTTTAATAAAATAGAGAAGATATATTGGAAGTAAATATGGTTAAAGATAAAGTAACAAAAGGAAATTTCAGCAGGTTGAACTGACAGGACTTGATGAGTGATTAGAGGGGTGACAGAGAATATGTACAATCTAAAGATGATTCCAGTTTCATGACACAACTATTTCAGAAAGTTAGGCCTCAAAAATAAGAGGGATGGTGAATTATACACAAATAGGGCTGCCTACAGACATTGTCTAGTACCTGGGTCTGTTCCATGCTAGTCTACTTTTTCTGGTAATATATTCCATTTATGGGACAAGAGCATATGATCCAAGATTGGTTTATCACAGTACCTTAACCCTTGGGCTTCAGGAACTACTATATGAATTTCCCAGAATTCTGTCATTGGTGAGACCTTGTTCAACTTCTGCATTCACTGTTGTTTTTATGTTAGTTATCATATTTTCAAATTTATTGGCTTAAACTATTTTGATTTAGGTTTTTATCATTTATAACCAGACGAATCATAAGTAATACAGTAAGTTGGATAGTTTGAAATTATTCAGATGTGTCAAAAATATTAAGTAATAATAGTAGGAATACTCAGTAGCAAAATGAGATTATATATCCATGGATTTAACACCTTGTTCTTTCAGGGTGTTTAAAAATATTTAAGGAGGCCACAAAAGTGAGTAGATATCAGACTATAAAAATGACAGATGTTATTTAGAAGAGTTAAACACCATTTCAAAAAATTGTTAGAGATTTTAAACATCTATAGAGTAGAATAGACATAATAAAGAGAGAACTCAGTAATTAGAAGGTATAATTGAACACATTTTTAAAAGTCATTACATAAAGAAAGAATATATGAGTGGCTCAGTCAGTTAAGCATCTGCCTTCAGCTCATGTCATGATCTCAGAGTCCTGGGACAAGCTCCCTGCTCAGCGGGGATTCTGCTTCTCCCTCTCCCTCTGCCTTTCCTCCACCAACCACCCTTATTCTCTTTCTTTTGCTCTCTCTCTCAAATAAATAAATAAGTCTTTATTTTTTAAAAAAGAATATATATGAAACGAAGGTTAGGGAAAACAGAGTCTCTCTCAAATAAATAAATAAATAAATAAATAAATAAATAAGTCTTTATTTTTTAAAAAAGAATATATATGAAACAAAGGTTAGGGAAAACAGAGAATAAATTGAAAAGATCAAGCATATAAGCGAAGTTCCAAAAGAAGATAATAAAGAGATAAAGGCATATGCCATATTGAAAAATAGCAATTGATAATTTGCTATTTGCTAGGTATGAGAAATACAAATCTTCAGATTCAGAAAAACTAATAGATTCACAAGTAGGAAAAATTTAAAATGTCGTACAATCTAGACACATTGTAGTCTAACTGCAGGAAATCAAACTACAGAGAACTTAGAAGAAGTTATCTACTTATAAATTTATAAATTATCTACTTATAAATTTATAAAAAAAATTATCTACTTATAAATTTATAAATTTAATTTAGACTATGACTTTCCAAAAACAAGAATGCATTGAACTGAAAGCAGCCAGAATGGATTGGAATAGTATCTTCAGTGTGCTGAAACAAAATAGCTCCCAACTAGAAGTTATATAGCCAGCAAAGTTTATTTCAAGAATGAAGCTGAAATAATGACCTTTTCAGATATGCCAAAATATTAGAAAATTTGAAATCAGAAAACTGCACCAAAAGAACTTCTAAACGTCATAGTTCCTCAAATGAACAAAAGTGATCACAGAAGGAAAATATGAAATTTGAACAGCAGCAGCAGAGTAAAGAAAATAGTAACATATGTCTAAAGCTAAACAAACAGTGATCGCATGAAATAATTAAAGTAATTTCTATTTTGTAGAATTTAAAAATGAAACAAGATAGTTAATAGGTAAGAAACAATAGCAGAAAAAGAGACAAAGGTGTATAAACATATATTTATTGGTAGTAGACTTTATTAGGTATGCATTATAAGATGTCAGGGATAACCACTAAAAGAATGTATTATATTATATGTTGTAGAGGAAGAAAAAAATCCTCATTCAGTGCAAAATATTTCACAATAAGAGAAAAATAAACATAAATTTCAATAAGTAAATAGCACACAAAAAGAAAGCAGAAAGGAAAACAAAACAATAATTATAAAGATCCAAAATGTACTACACCCTTCTGTTAAGAAATATATATTTTAAGACTGGATAAAATATATATACAAATTTATATAGCTAACATCCCAAAACCTAGCAGTTGCTGGTGAAATTGAAGGACACACAAATGTTCCATTTATTATGGTGAGAATGCAAAACAATGAATCCACTTTGGACTGTTAGTTTCTTGCAAAACTAAATACAGTATTACAAAATCTGGGAATCGGACTCCTAGATTTTCACTCAAATGATTTGCATACACACACAAAAACCAGCAAGCAAATATTCATAGCAGATTTATTCATCATCACAAAAATTTGAAAGCAGTCACGATGTCCTTTAATAAGTGAATGAATAAATAGCCTTATATCCATATAGTGGAATACTATTCAGCAATAAAAAAGAATGGACTATCAAGTCATGTAAGACGTGAATGATTCATAAATGCATATTAATAAATGAAAAAGCCAGTCTGAAAATACTATATACTGCATCATTTCATTAATATACTTTGTGAAAAAAACAAAATATAGAAATGGCAAAAAGATCAATGGTTTCAAGATTACAAAGAGGGGAGAGAAAATGAGTAAAGCACAGGTGCTTTTTATAGATCAGTGAATCTATTTTGTGTAATGCTACAATGCTGAATATATAACACTATGCATTTGTCAAAATCCATAGACTGGCAAAATCCATAGATCTTTATAGCACAAAGAGTGAACCATGATGTATGCAAATTAAAAAAAAAAAAAACAGAAAGTGAAGGATTCCATAATGGAATGCAGAGTATGACAAGCAATCTAACCTGTACTACCAATGCTTAAGACAATCTCATTGAAAGCAAAGAGGGGTAACTGGAGACAAGAGGAGATTAGAAAAGCAAAAGAGATTGCATAAGCACTGTACTTCAGTTGATAAAGTTCCTCATGTGGGAGTACGGGTTAACAATTCTAAAACTATTATGTATGTATGTCAGAATTGAATAATTAAATGGATGGTGGATAATGGGAAGTAAGTTTCTTACCATTGGAGTGGGACAAGCAAGAGGAGAATTCTGGAATAATCCATGTGGTAATGAACCAGTTGGAAACCAGTATGAACTCACGTGTAGCTTGTTATAAATATAGATGATTATCCATATAATTTGTAGATATATGTATATATATGAGTTAATATGAATAATTTTATTTGTTTGCTCCACAAGCTGAATAAACTTAGAAATAGGAATCTCCAGGACAGAGTATACCTTACATTCAATATAATACCATTTTCCAATAAAAAGAGCCAGAAATTCTTAGAATATATATATTAATATATATTTATGTGTTATTACATAATTAGCATATAATTAACATATAAGTTAAAATACATATTTCTAGAGGTAGGTAAGAAACACACACATTTATATGTATATAAAACGAGCTTTTCTTAGTAAAGGTAAGTATGAAAATGCCAGAAAAAATAAAAATCTTTTATTTTTATTAAGGGGGAGGGCCACAGGAGCCAACTGAAATACCTCCTGATGCCAATAGTGCAACAAAAAATAAATTATAACTCAAAATATAAAATAAATATTCATGAGTTCATGATATAAATGATTGAATTAATAGATAAATGTGGAAAAGAAATAAATATTCCTTGCAGAAGAATTCCAGACAATTTAGGTAGACATTCTATTTTCAAAGAGGGGAACCAAGTCATTGACTACTCCCTAAGTGTAGCTTGTTTCTAAGGACTTCTTGTCAGAGTACAGTATGGAAGGAGGGCCATGGGGACATGACTAACTTTTTAGTTAAGAAACCTACACTACCTCAGTTGTATAATCAAGGTTAATATCAGTGATAAATCACATTGACATTATGTAACCTTGGTATGAGGTGATGAAAATGACACTTTACATACATTCTGTGATCTTCCTCCCAAAGTTCATCCCCCATACCAATCATGAAAAAAAAAATCAGATAAATTCTGATAGGATAGAGTTCTATAAAATACTTTACTCATCAAAACTGTCAAGGTCATCGAAGACAAGGAAGGTCTGCAAAACCATCAAAGGCAAGAGAAGCCTAGGAAATGTATTCTAACTAAATGTAATGTGGTATTCTGGATGAGATCCTGGAATAGGAAAAAAAAATAGGCTATTAGGTAGAAACTAAATAAATTTGATTAAAGTATGAAATTTTGTTAATAATAATATGTCCATATTAGTTCATTAAGTTTAACAATTGTGCCATATTACTGTACGATATTAAAAATAAGGGAAATTGGAAACAGTAAATTGGAACTCTTCATATTATTTTCTTTTTTCTCTATGTATCTAAAACTGTTCTAAAAATAGTCTGTTTTTAAAAATACTCAGGAATACTATGAATTGTTGTAATGTAAGCCCTGACAGTTGGTTAGAGTTGGTTTTTCTTTTCCTTTTTTTTCTTTTTGTATATTTTTTTATTGGAGTTCGATTTGCCAACATATAGCATAACACCCAGAGCTCATCCCGTCAAGTGCCCCCCTCAGTGCCCATCACCCAGTCATCCCATCCCACTGCCCACCTCCCCTTCCACTACCCCTTGTTCATTTTCCAGAGTTAGGAGTTTCTCATGTTCTGTCTCCCTCTCTGATATTTCCCACTCTTTCTCTCCTTTCCCCTTTATTCCCTTTCACTATTTTTTATATTCCCCAAATGAATGAGACCCTATAATGTGTGCCCTTCTCCGATTGACTTACTTCACTCAGCATAATACCCTCCGGTTCCATCCACATTGAAGCAAATGGTGGGTATTTGTCATTTCTAATGGCTGAGTAATATTCCATTGTATACACAGACCACAGATTCTTTATCCATTCATTAATGCAAGTGACTAACTTAAGCTTTGATTACCGAGGCATTCATTTCAGAGGGGCATTGATTTCAAAGATGACTATCTTAAATAAACAAGCACACTGCCAGCCACAGGCTAGATAAAGATAGACTACTCCCCCACCCCCAACCCTCCATCACCAGTCTCCTGTATTTTAGAAATCTTGGTTGATTTCAATAAATGACAATTTAGGCTACTTGTTTCTTTCTATTCCAGCGCTTTAAATTTCCCACCTTTATGCTTTAAATATGCCAATAAATAGTGAGCATGTGAAACCCTGGGCCCCTACATTAGATCCCAGTAAAAGCAGACTCCCAGGCTGGGGCACTCTCTCTTTCTCTTCCCATAACCTTGCTTGTAGCTCCAGGTCTTCTGTGTACTTTCCAGGACCTGTGAGTAGTAAACCATTTTATCAAATCCAGACGGAGTCTGCCCTGGTTTGCACTGTGATCCTAAACATGTTACTGAACATCCTTGAACAGAATTTTTCATTAGTTAATTGGAAGTTAAAATGACATTGATTCTTCTCCAAGGCTGTAAAAATAGAATTCAATAATAAGCTAACAAATAAAGGATGTGCACATACTTTAAACATAATTAACAACAAAACACTCGAGAATTAATGCAATGTAAACACAGCCACTTCTCTGCACTTCCTTAAGACTCCCTAAAGGCTTTAGAAGTCCTGGCTGCATCTGTCTCTCCTAGCCATTCTGGGCACTGTGAGGTCCTTGTCAGAGAATGTGCACTTCATAACACTGGTTTTAGTATTTGGCAGAAAATTTCACATAATATTTAAGACAATTAGGAATAGAATATTTTGTCCATGTGTGCATGATTGATATTTTTCTTATATAAGATTATTAACTATGCCATCATAATACATTCCATGCTTCCGATAGAAATGAGTGTTTTAGTTTCTTCTGAGAAGTTGAAAATTTCTGACATAAGGCAAAAATATTGCTTCCAGGTGCAGTTCGTATGTGTTTCTACTCACATCTTATATTTATGCATGGATATATTCAATTTTTCACAATAATAATGTATTTAACTTGAGGCACTCAAGAAAGAAGCTTTTTATTTGATTTTTAAATTAGGAAATAATAAATACATAAATCTGAATGAACATAATGTGCAAGAAATAAATTTTGCATGAGAATTCAGAGTATTTGAAAACAGAAGGACTTTCTTTCATAGTACATATAAATATATCCTTATTCATTTTGAACTTTACCCTTTTCATCACAAAATTTTTAAAGGAGTACTATTCACTTACATATATTGTGAACAACTATTTAAGAGGAATAAAAATGTTTCTGTTTGACATTTCAATCACAAAAATTTGATTTAAGTTTTATTAAAAGAATATGATTGATATTGTTCTGAAATGTTACATAATTGTCTTTGTTATTCAGAAATTGCTCCTTTAAGGGAAATAACTTTTACTAGGAATTCTAGATTAGTTTGAACTTCTTGGCCCCATAAATGACAGGACAGATTTAAGTTAATCTCTCTGTGGTCAATGTGTACACTGATCAGAAATACACAGGTGCTACAGAAAAATTATCAGTCCAAATCCTTACTACGTAATTTCAAATGCCTTCATGTTTGGGAGCATTCAAATTATAAAAGGGAAAATTATAATATGTGGCAAAAAGGAAAATGGAAGAACCTAGGCACCTGTGGATTTCATATATTTATTATGTTCCTTCAAATGGAAGTATCTGTGATCCTCCTTCAAATGATAGAGCAACTCATATCATAGAAAAAAAGAAAACAGTCATATGAAATGAAGAAAAAAATAGTAATGATGATGCAGGATATGGAGAAACACCATGTATATAGCCCTGCAATCCAACCCCAAAATGCACTGTCCTTCCTTAAGAATCAACCCAAACCGTATAACAGTCTAACACGTCAAAGAATCAGTCCTAGCAAATATTAGTAACTTGAAGAAGACAGCATAATGCAGACGTTTTCTTAGGCTGTGTGGACTAGATTGCAAAATGTGACTGTGTGCTACTCATGACAAAAGGAAGGAGGTTTAGATCAGCTATGGCTTTGCCTGGTATAAGCAGAAGCTTATACCTCCAACAGAACTCTTTT
The DNA here is from genome assembly GCF_003254725.2 of Canis lupus dingo. Lineage (NCBI taxonomy): Eukaryota > Metazoa > Chordata > Mammalia > Carnivora > Canidae > Canis > Canis lupus. The sequence continues at coordinate 21,844,744 of NC_064245.1, read as the reverse complement.
TTACCCTATTAGTTCTCTTTGTAAATGATACATTTTTCTTATTTTATTTGCATAATCCTATTAATTACTTGTGAAAATACTACATTACTCATTGAAGGAGGAAAGATGACTTTCACTTGTGCAGAAAACAAAATAAAGACTAAATACCTGTGAAATGAACTTAGGTCTTATTTTCAGATTCCAAAGCAGGATCTAATCTTCAGTCCCATACCAGTGACTATGATTATATGAAAACTATTACACACTTCTAGAAGTTAAGCTACATTAGATAATGCTTTACATTAATCACACTTATTGGACAAAATTAAATGGAGAGGTCCCAGAAAATGTAAGCTTTTATTTGTGCTGTGACTTACTTCTTAGAATTTCTTTTTGTGATGGCTTGAATCCAGGATAAAATTGAGGAAGCTTATTCATGCCCTTTAAAATCAAGAATTCGGAGTAAACCCCTATGCATAAAGTTGTCTTTCCAACTTTGTTCCTATGTCATTCAATCCAAAGAGATATTGGCTGTAATGAGATTATTCTCAGAAGGCCTTTAGGACAATTATTACATCTCCATTTTTTAAAAAGACAAGGTTCATTTGATTCACCATTAGAAGGGTACTAGCCCTTCACAAAATGATTCTTTGTATCATTGATGCTAAGTGAGGCACTCTCTTGCACTCTCACATACCTATCCAGTGAAAAATAGAATGCTGTTATGTGCACATTGCAAAGAAGACTGATCATTATTCAGACAAAGACTGAAACATTAACTCACCTTATCATATAACTTTCATCAGGCCTTTTGTTGTTACTGTTGTTTTTTTCAATCTATTTCCTTTCTGAAAACAAAAGAGGAATATCTACTTCTGGGTTCTATAGATCTGACCCAATTAGCTTTCCAATTATTTGAAAATAAATTGACTATCAAAATCCTCTTCTTGCAAGTATTCAAATTCAGTAGTACAGCATTCATGGAACACCATTTTCAGTGTATTTACGTATTTCTCTTTTCTGCTAGATTTTTAATTTTTTAAGAATAGATACATGATATATGTATATATATGTATATGCTGTCTTAAGTCCTGCTACATGTGGGTAATCATAATGTCCAATTGAATTGATTTATACTTCAGATGTCCAGGTATAGATGCAGATCAGTTGCTTTAAAATATTTATATGATAATGCTGCTCTTGAATTAATGGAGCTTTAGTCATGCCAATATTGAGTTTGTCCAATTCTTTTCTTCTTATTTTTCTCAGTGTTTGATCATTTCTGATACTTCTCTGTAAATTTTGCATATCTTTTTGAATCACAGAACATTTTGGCTCAACAGCCTCTAATCTGTTTTTGCTATTAGGGAACCTCTTAATAATTCTATAGCAACTTGACCTGTATTATACTATGCCTTCCAGAGATAGCCCTTCATTCTTTTTCCTCCTCCTGATTAAATTTCCTCTGCTTGAACTGTCCCTACTTCTTTTCTTTTACTGCACCTAGATTGGGTATAGGACAACTAGAGTTAACAATGAGAGCTTATTGTGATCATCAAGTCAGTGTGGTACTAGCACAAAAACAGACACATAGATCGATGGAGCAGAATACAGAACCCAGAAATGGGTCCTCAACATTACGGTCAACTAATATTTGACAAAGCAGGAAAGACTATCCACTGGAAAAAGGACAGTCTCTTCAATAAATGGTGCTGGGAAAATTGGACAGCCACATGCAGAAGAATGAAACTGGATCATTCTCTTACAACAGACACAAAGATAAACTCAAAATGTGAGACAAGAATCCATCAAAATCCTAACAGAGAACACAGGCAACAGTCTTTTTGAACTTGGCCACAGCAACTTCTTGCAAGATACATCTATGAAGGCACAGATGAATTATTCAAAATCAAAATGAATTATTGGGACCTAATCAGGATAAAAAGCTTCTGCACAGCAAAAGAAACAGTCAACAAAACTAAAAGACAACCTACAGAATGGGAGAAAAGATTTGCAAATGACATATTAGATAAAGGGCTAGTATCCAAGATCTATAAAGAAGGTATTAAACTCAGTACCCAAGAAACAAACAATCTAATCATGAAATGGGCAAAAAACATGAACAGAAATTTCACCAAAGAAGACATAGACATGGTCAACAAGCACATGAGAAAATGCTCTGCATCACTTGTCATCAGGGAAATACAAATCAAAAGAGATGCCACCTCACATCAATGAGGTATGATGAGATGCCACCTCACACCAGTGAGATGGCTTGAATCCAAGACAGGAAACAACAAATGTTGGAGAGGATGTGGAGAAAGGGGAACCCTCTTGCACTGTTGGTGGGAATGTGAACTGCTACAGCCACTCTGGAAAACTGTGTGGAGGTTCCTCGAAAAGTTAAAAATAGAGCTAACTTGTGACCCAGCAATTGCACTGCTAGGGATTTACCCCAAAGATAAAGATGCAGTGAAACGCCAGGACACCTGCACCCCAATGTTCATAGCAGCAATGTCCACAATAGCCAAACTGTGGAAGGAGCCTCGGTGTCCATCGACAGATGAATGGATAAAGAAGACGTGGTCTATGTATACAATGGAATATTACTCAGCCATCAGAAAGGACAAATACCCACCATTTGCTTCGATGTGGAATGAACTGGAGGGTGTTATGCTGAGTGAATTAAATCAATCAGAGAAGGACAAACATTATATGGTCTCATTCATTTGGGGAATATAAAAAATAGTGAGAGGGATTAGAGGGGAAAGAAGAGAAAATGAGTGGGAAATATCAGAGAGGGTGACAGAACATGAGAGACTCCTAACTCTGGGAAATGAACAAGGGGTAGTGGAAGGGGAGGTGGGCGGGGGGATGGAGTAACTGGGTGATGGGCACTGAGGGGGGCACTTGATGGGATGAGCACTGGGTGTTATGCTATATGTTGGCAAATCGAACTCCAATAAAAAAATACAAACAAAAACAAAAGCAAAACAATAAGAGCTCATTTATTCCCAAAATTTTACTAAATACTTTATAATATATGTAGGGTCCTGGGCCACTTCAGTTTAATTCATTTAACAATTTTAATAAATGCCTATCTATTTCTTGCCTATGTAGTGTCCTAAATACTGGGAAATAAGAGTTCGATTTTCTACTCTTTAAAAAAGCTACTACTGTAGTGGACTTTATTCCACATCTCCAGCTGTGTAGTTCATCATATGAAACTCCTTATTTTTTTCCCTCCCTGTAATGCTTTCTGTGGTTATTCTGTGATTATTTGAAGGTTCTATTATTATCTCAAGATAATTTATTTCTATACTCAATTTATTTAGGGTGTTTTCATTAAAGGATATTGAGTTTTAAAAAATGCTTTTCCTGCATTTATTGAGATTATCATGTTTTTTTAAATCTTTCATCCTGTTAATGTGGTATATCATGTTTACTGATATGTGTATGTTGGACCATCTTTTCATCCCAAGGATAAATCCCACTTTGTGGTATATGTCCTTTTAATGTGCTATATTTTGTTGAGGATTTTTGCGTCTATGTTCATCAGGGATATTGGGTTGTAATTTTCATTTCTTATCATGTACCTCAACATAAAAAATGCCATATATCACAATCCCATAGCTAACATCATACTCCATAGTGAAAAACTGAAAGGTTTTTCCTCTAAAAGCAGGAACAAGAGAGGGTGTTACTTGTCACCACATCTATTCAATGTAGTACTGGAAATCCAAGCTAGAGAAGCTAGGGAAGAAAAAAAATAAAACAAAAGGCATCCAGATTGGAAAGAAAGAAGTGAAGTTGTCTCTGTTTGTGGGTGACATGATCTTACATAAAAAAAAAAAACCAACCGGGGAGCCCAGGTGGCTCAGCGGTTTGGCGCCGCCTTCAGCCCAGGGCCTGATCCTGGAGACCCGGGTTTGCGTCCCACGTCGGGCTCCCTGCGTGGAGCCTGCTTCTCCTTCTGCCTGTGTCTCTGCCTCTCTCTCTCTATCTATCTATCTCTGTCTCTCATGAATAAATAAATAAAATCTTAAATTTAAAAAAAAAAAAAAAAAAAAAAAAAAACCAACAGACTCCACCAAAAATACTAGTATCAGAAAAATTAATTCAACAAAGTTGTAGGATACAAACTCAACATACAGAAAGCAGTTGTATATGGAGAATAAAGTGATGGTTAGGGGATCCCTGGGTGGCGCAGTGGTTTGGCGCCTGCCTTTGGCCCAGGGCGCGATCTGGAGACCCGGGATCAAATCCCACGTCAGGCTCCCGGTGCATGGAGCCTGCTTCTCCCTCTGCCTGTGTCTCTGCCTCTCTCTCTCTCTCTCTGTGTGTGTGTGTGACTATCATAAATAAATAAAAATTAAAAAAAAAAAAGAAAAGAAAATCTACTTTAAAAAAAGAAAAAATAAAGTGATGGTTACCAGAGGGGAGGCGGTAAGGGGATGGTTTAAATAGGTGATGGGGGTTAAGGAGGGCACTTGTGATAAACACCAGGATGTATGGAAGTGTTGAATCACCATATTGTATACCTGAAACTAACATTACACTATATGTTGACTAACTGGAATTTAAATAAAAACTTGAAATAAAAGCAGTTGTGTTTCCATACACTAACAATGAACTATCAAATAAATAAATAAATAAATAAATCCCATTCACAAATGCATCAAAAAGAATAAAATACATAGGAACAAATTAAACCAAGGAGATAAAGGATCTGTGTGTTGAAAACTATAAAATAATGATGAAAGAAAGTTAAAAAGACACAAATAAGTGGAAAGATAACCTGTGGTCATGGATTAGAAGAATTAATATTGTTTAAATGTCCATATTACCCAAAGTGATGTACAGATTGGCATTACCAAATGCCGCGATGTAAGGGAAAGGGAAGATTTTTTAAAAGGAAGAAGGTAGAAATGTAGTTGCCAGGATTTAAAACACGGTGTCATGATGAGATACTGTTTAGGGTATATAGAATTTCAGTTTCACAAGATGAAGGGTTCTGGAGATAAATGGTGGTGATGGATGCACAACAATATGAATGTATTTAATACCAAAGAATTGTTCACTTAAAAATGGTTAAGATAGTAATTTTTGTATTATGTGTTCATTCAACTACAATAAGAAAATTTGGAAAAAAAAATGAGAATGTTCCAAATTGCATTAAATTAATTAACAATTAGGCTTGTTACTTATATTCCTAGACTAGGCATTAACACATTCTACCATTGCAGAATAGTAATAACAATACTTATTTAGTATGTACCATACCAAAGTATTGAAAACTTTATAAATAATACCCTGTTTGGCAACCCCGGGTGGCTCAGCGGTTTGGCGCCACCTTCAGCCCCGGCTGTGATCCTGGAGACCGGGGAATAAGTCCCATGTCAAGCTCCCTGCATGGAACCTGCTTCTCCCTCTGCCTGTGTCTCTGCCTCTCTCTCTTTCTCTCTGTGTCTCTCATGAATAATAAATAAATCTATCTATATCTATATCTATCTGGTTGGGGCACCTGGGTGGCTCATTGGGTTAGGCATCTAACTTTGGCTCAGGTCATGATCTCAGGATCCTGGAATAGAGCCCCATATGGGGCTCCCCTGCTCATGCACTCTCTCTCTCTCACTCTCTCTGTCTCTCTATCTCAAATAAATAAAATCTTAAAAATAAGTAAGTAAATAAATAAGTAAATAAATAAAATCCTGTTCTTGATAAGAATACTAAGTGTTACAGAAGCTAAGTGACTTAGGAAAACTTATATAGCTAGTAACCCAGTTAGGAGCAAGAATCCAAATTCAGATCTTTCAGACTCTGAACACACTATCCTCATACACTAAACAACTATCATAGAAATATACAAACTTAAAGGACACACTTATATCACACTTATACCATGGTAAGTTTTCTTCTCATCCACTAAAACAGCTATTTTAACTATTGTTAAAAGTGACTTTTACTTATCTCTTGAACTTTCCACTTCCTTATTTACTGGCTAATCATTTAAGAGGCAGTAAATCAGTGCAAAAAAAAAATGCATATCAGGAGGGAGGAGAACCTAAAGTTAGAACTATGGGATGTGTGCGTGGTGTGTGTGTGTGTGTGTATGTATGTAACTGAAGGCTCCAATTGGCTTCTCGCATATATATTTTAAAATCTCTGGCTATCCTTGGGAGAGTAAGACCCAATGACCTCTATTCAAAACCCTCTCAAAATTTCTTCCCTGATATTTGGCATAAGTCTATGCTAGAAAGCTTGAGTTTCTATTTAAAATGGATAAAATTTATATGTACCTTATAAGAAAAATTTAGCAATTCATCATGTGCTGTCAAATGCTTGGGGAAATCTGGATGAAAAGTGATAAATGAAAACTTCAATAATAGAAAAATGAGGAATTGGTGTGTATATTGGATAGCTCATTCATTCAAACATTTTGAAATAATGAAATTTTTCATTATCAAGAGTTTGGATTAATTTAAGTAGTCTTACTGTATAAGTTTATATTGGGTATATTATACTTTATTATAGTAATATGTATATAGTAGGGACTGCATTTTGTTTAAGATTATATTTTATTTAGGATTGTATTTTCTGTGCACATGTAACACCATGTAACATATGTATATAATGTGTATGGTTTCATAATAATGTCAAGTTCCACAGGCCCATAAAGTAAATTCTATTACAAAATTTCTTCCTCACCTAAATAGTGATTTTTAAATAAAAGAAACATTAGCATTATCTACAAATGCTTTAATTTTTTTCAAATAATTGCAAGTGTTTTGACCAAAGTAAAAGGCAATAGGTAATGGACTGAACCATCACTGTCAGTGCATTAGATAGGGCACAAAGAAATATTACATAGCAAACTCAGACCATCTAAGAAGATTAACAGGTTTGATTTGCTTGAACACTGTATCCCTTGAAATTATATTAAGAAGAAAGGGAGAAAAAACTCTGACATTTTAAAAGTGTCAATAATGGTTTAATATAGTGAAAGAATGCAGAGGGAATAGACAGCCTTTGCAAACATCAACTTGTCATTTCCCTAATATATCAAACAATGCACATTCTGTAGAATAAATGCCTGGTGAGTGCATATAGGTTAAACATGGACATATCCACACAGTCACGGAAATCTTACCATCTCTGTCAGTACATTCAGCATGAAGTGGCAGTAAGATCATATATAACAATTTCCAAAAGAAAATGAAAGAAAGTGAAATGCCAAAAGCAATAGGTCAGGAGAAAAGCACAGTTTGGGGTGAGGTAGAAAAAGGGAATTTTGAGTGTCAATAACTCTTTGACAAAATACATCTAAAATCTACAAGCTGCTCAAAGAAGACATTTGAAATCACAGACATGGAACAGAAATCATTTCCCTAGCAATTCAAATACCAGGGAGTATTCTCAAAGCTTAATTTTTCCTCTTTTCCTTGGCATAAATGTCTTTCCTATCTATGTCTTCCTGCACTGGCATAAATGTCTTTCCTATCTATGTCTTCCTGCACAAGGATTCATGATTGATTTTCACTACATATGTCAACAGATGCCTTAAATATTAACTTCAGACTTCAATCATAACTAAATCATTACCAGAACCTAATGGAATAGCCGTTAAGGTTCAAGCCAGCATAGATTATTTAGAAGAGATAAGCATGGAAAAGAGAGACATGGTGTTACCCCATTGTATGTCACGAAAGTACACAGACATCTAAGATGAGTGATCAAAGGGAATCTAATAGAGAGTATTAAACTTAATAGGGAAGAATCAATAAGAGACAGTGATGTGGTAGGAATTGTAATTGACAATTTTAAACATAGGGAAGAAAGTAGATAACATTTTGTTCGGTTTATCAGAGTGGCCTTGTGTCAGAATAAGGTATTGGTTAGTTAGTCAGAAAGCAGAAAGCATGCAATGATATTTAAGGTCCTCCTGGTATTTATAATATTTAAATAAATAGAGAAATAATTTAGAACATTCAATCTTCTTGATTGTAATCTTACCAATGAGGAAAAGTTGATTGATGATCAAAGACTATAAAGAAGCAAATATTAGGGAAAGAAGTAGCCATCTAAGCCACTAAAAAAAAAAAAGTCTAAATATGATTTATCACTTAAGAGGAAAAAAACAAGCAATTTAAAGATGGAAACTACAGTGAGAAAAACTGTATAAGAGGAAAACATTATGAATTTATAATCAACTGTATTGATTACATGATTATCATTTTGCAGATACCAGAGCCAAGACCTCAAACATGATCTTTTCCCTGGCTAGACTTCGTTTACACTTACTATAAGCCCCTCCTGTACTTACCACACTCCATACCCAAAGAAAGAAGAAAAGAAACCAATCTTGTGGACTATCCGCAGGGTAACAATAGCAGTCAAAACTCAGCTACTGCTTCAGTTTCTTAACCATCATGACACTAATAATTCTCCATGTATGCAAGTCAGTTTTGCCCACTGATAAGCATTTTGGGAAGATGAGCATCTGAAGTTTGAAACTTATTTTTTAAAGTAATTTATTAAGGCAAAAATACACGTAACATAAAATAAACCATTTTATAATAAACAATTCAGTAGCTGTTAGTATGTTCACAATGCTATGTAACCAATATTTCTATCTAGTTCTTAAGTATTTAGCTCACTCCAAAGTAAGCACTTTTTGTATTAAGCAGTTTCTCCCTATTTCACCTCTCCCAGGCCTTAGAAACCAGCAGTCTGCATTCTGTCTCTAAGGAATTATCTATTTCACATATTTTGTATAAATGAAATCATACAGTGGTGACCTTTTGTGTTTGGCTTCTTTAGCTTGCCATAATGTTTTGGAGATTCATCATGTTATTTCATGTATCAGTACTTCATTCCTTTTTATAGTTGAATAATATTTCATCATACGTATGTATTGCTCTTTGGTTATTCATTCATCATTTGTCATGTTGAGGAAGTTCCCCTCTATTCCCAATTCTCTGCAAATTTTTATCACGAGAGGATGCTGAATTTTGTTAAATTTTTGAGTAGTTATCTTTTGAAAAATGAAGAAAACTCTTGAAAAATGGACAGAACATATAGTTCATGTAACTTAAAAAAAAGAGGAGAGGAATGGTACTGGTCATCATAGGCTCATTAACTCAAAACCTGAGAAGGTACTGAAATAAATTATCTAATAATCAATTTACAATCATCTAACAGAATATAAGATACTAGATAGTATATGAGTTTAGAAAGTGGGAATAAAGCCCCCCAAATGCATTGTTTTTTTATGGGAAGATGAATAATTATATGGAAAGAGATGATAAAGTGAGAGAATACTGAATAATCTTATATTTCAATAATACTTTTTTATTATAGCTCATGGCATTGCCATCTGTAATCCAGAATTTTAAGTGTCATTGGTGCATAAGAGAAACACTGCTTACTTATCCATTTATTAGCTGAAGGTCATTAAGGTTGTTTTCAGTTTTTTAGAGTTACAAATAAAGCTAGGATAAAATTTGTGTAAAAACTTGCATGTGAAGATATTTTTATATTGGTTTTCTATTGCTGCTATGGCAAATTACTGTGAATTTAGTGGCTTTAGACAACTAAATAGACAACTACCTCTGGTTTACATGGGTCAGAATTCCAGGCACATGGTCTCTCAACTGATTTCTCTGTTTCAAGTCTCATAAGGTTAAAATCAGGTTGTCATTAGCACTGCACTTCTAAACTCTGAAAGAACATGCTTCCAAGTACTTTCAGGATGTTGGGGAATTCAGTGTGTTCTCCTGTTTTGCATGTGCCCCCCCCTCCATTTTCAAGCTAGCAAAGGCAGCCTCCTCATACTTTGAATATCTCTAACTTCTGCCCTCAGTCAAGAGAAAGCTCTGCTTTTAAGAACTCATGTGATTACATTGGCCCATCAGATAACCCATTTTAATCTCCTTATTTTATTAATTTGTATTTAATTTTTTATTAAGTTAGTTCTATACCCAATCCAGTGTGGAGCCCGAGTTCATGACCCTGAGAACAAGAGTCACATGCTCAAACCAACTGAGCCAGCCAGGCATCCTAATAATCTCCATATTTTAAAGTTAACTGATAAGTAAGATTAATTACATCGGCAAAGTCCCTTATGCCATCTAAGATAACATTCAAGAGTGTAACATGAGGGGACAAAGGTCATAGGGCCAAAATTCTACCTACCTTTCCAGGACCCTGTGGTAAGTGGATGTGTAATTTCATTTAAAAACAAACAAACAACTGTTGTCTTCTCCCTAGCATAGTTTTTGCCAAGTGTTTTTCTGTAATTATTTTCTTTCTTCCTCTATATCTAATGTGTCTATTTTTCATCTAATGGTCTTCATGATTTTTCCCTTTATCTCTGCATTTTACTAACTGTTTCCAATTAGATCTTATCACTACTTTGAGTATAATGTGTCTACATGTGGATTTTTCTGATAGTTGCTTTCTTTTTTTTTTTGTTTTTTTTTTTTTTAAGATTTTATTTATTTATTCATGAGAGACACAGGGAGAGAGAGAGGCAGAGACCCAGGCAGAGGGAGAAGCAGGCTCCATGCAGGGAGCCTGATGCGGGACTCGATCCCAGGATTCCAGGATCATGCCCTGGGCCCAAAGGCAGGTGCTAAACCGCTGAGCCGCCCAGGCGTCCCTTGGGTTTGGTTTTCATTTTCATTCTTTTTGAAGGCCTTTGAGATTGAATATTTTGTTTAATATCTTCTGATGTTTTGAAACTCTTAGCCATTTTGTTTTCAAATAGTTTTTGTATTAATTTCTCTGTTCTTCTGCAATTCCAATTAACCGTATGTTCACATTTCATATTATTCTACTTTCATATGTTCTGTTGTTTTTCTCTTTTCTTTCTGTTTCAGTTTGTGTCATTACTATTGACCTATTTACAGCTTCATTAGTCATTTTCTTGTCTGTAGTATCTCTGATAATGGGTCCACCAACATATACATCATCTCTCTTACTGCGTTTTTCTTTAACTCTAGCCTTTGATTCATTCTTATTGTTTTTATTTTTTCTCTCTTCTGAAATTTTGTGTCTCCTCATGCATGTTGCCCACCTTTTCTATTTAGATAATAATGAGAGGGTTTTTCCTTTTTTAATTCCTTAGCCTATAGTCTGAACATCTGAGTCCTCTCTAAAATTTCTGTTGAATACTTTGTTTCTTATCTGTTTAGCTTTTCCATTTCCTTACTTTTTTGTATATCTCATAACTTTAATTGCATGTCAGACGTAGTGTGTAGGATGACAGAAATCAAAAGAAAGAGCATTTGTGACTAGAAATAGGCATGTCTTTCCCACCCCCTCTGCTATGTTTTTAGTGGGAAAAATAAATATTGTCAGGAATTGTGCATGACTTGGGTATTGTTTCTGCTATGGATACTTGTAGTGCACTATTGATTGATTTGTTGGGGGGTTGATTTGTCAGGGGGTTTTCCTCAATGTTCCAACTCCACTCTCAGCTTTATGCCTTCCCTATGCTCCTGCATCTTCGAGGGGGCTTCTCCATGAGTTGCACCTCTCCCCAATAGATGGTCATTTCTAGTTCCTTCCTCTAACCAGTACAGTGAGGAGAGACAGGGAGGGTTATCTTTTCTTCTGGTTCAGACTAATTTTTAGGAAGGCCCCCATTGCTGAAGTATGGGGCTTTCTCAGTTTTTCTTCTTTTCCTCCAGTAATAGATTAGTCAATGATAGATTTCTCATTGTCTGAGCCCTCCCCTAATGACTTAAGGCTTTGTTCTTTGTGGAGACGAGACTAGATGGCTATTTGTGCTTTCCTTGCAGCTAGGGTGCTTCCCTTCTCCAAGCCTAAACTGCTAAGGAAGGTATTTCTCTGCTCTCCTATTCTGCTGCCAAATGTCTCATGCATATCCAGGGAGGTTGCAAAGTTGAGATTGTAAGCATATGCTGTTCCCAGTGTTCTAGATTTGTATGTGGCCCCTCACTCAGATTTTGGCAATATATTAAAGCTGCGACAGAGTTCCTCTTACCTTCTTGTATATAGGCCTTGTCCATACCCCACTGCCACAGGTGAACTGATGCTTGTGCCCCACCTTTCCTCATATTGCAAGAAATAGTTTTTCTCTGTAACCTCAGCTTTGTTGCACTCAAGAAAAATATAACTTTGTATGTTATCCAGCTGTTTTCTTATTGTTAGGATGGGAGTATACTCTTTTCAGATTTCTATATATTTGGCAGAAGCCTGAAGTCAATTATTATAAAGGTATGTGAAATTATTATGTCTGGATAGATAGATCTTTGAGGACAAGAATCATGTCTTACTTACTTATATCTCCACAACACTAGCCTCTAGACTCAGGGCAGGTCTATTGTATAAGCTTAATAAATAGTACTGAATTGAATTTATAATCTTACTATCAGAATTGATATATGGTTAGACTAGTGATTTGTAACTAGAGTGACTTTGCCCTCCATCCAGGGAATACTTGACAGTGTATAGAGGCATTTTTTCATTGTTGTCAGGCCTAGGGGCCAATATGCATATGCGTGTGTGTGGGTGATACTGACATATGCTGCTAAGTATCTTTTAATGCACTAGACAGTCTTCCCACACAAAGAACTATTTAGTTCCAAATATCGATCACACTGATATTGAAAAACCTTGGATTATACTGACATGAGCATTATAAAGAACATTTTACATAGGCCAGATTTGGTTAATAGTCATGTGATCTTTTTCATAAATAGATAAATGTAACAAAATATGTGATAGTACATGTTAAACATACTGACTTCTATTTATATGTGTTAGATAGAACATATCTGGCTGCAAGTAACATAAACTCCAATTAAAAATAATATAAGCAAAAAAATAATATAAGCAATAAGGAAATTTATTATATTGACTTAACAGGGAGTCTAAACGTAGAGCAGACTTTAGACAGAGTTGCTTCAGGATTGTGGTTCTTTTCCTCTATGATTTTTTTGCGGTTCTTTTTATCTCTTTTCACAAGTTGTCTTTGTTAGGGATTACCTCCTCTCAGAATCACAAGATGGCTTCTAGAACCAATGGGAAGCTTGTTTTCACTTTATTATCATATTTTATATGAATGATGGTTCATAATATCATCTCTAAAACAGGCAAGTTCAAGTTAAATGAGTAGGAAAGTTTATTTCAGCAGAGACTGAAAGTTTATTTCAGTAGAGACTTGGGGCAAAGAATCAATCCCAGGATGATTTGAAGATTATTGAAAACACAAGGATATGAAAATATATTTTCTAAAGCTATGTTTATTTGCAAAGAAAAAAGTCTGTGTGGGTTAAAATTTTAGGTTATTACATATTTTTTTCCTTAAAGATTTTCTTTATTGGGGCACCTGGGTGACTCAGTCAGTTAAGCATCTGCCTTTGGTGCAGGTCATGATCTCAAGGTCCTAAGATGGAACCCCATGTAGGGTTCCCTGCCAAACAGAAAGTCTGCTTCTCTCTCTCCTTCTGCCTATTCCCCATTCCCCCTGCTGGTTCAATCTCTCTCTTTCTCTCTCAGATAAATAAAATATTAAAACTTTAAAAATTTATTTATTAGAGACAGAGAGTGCACACACGTGAGTGCGGAGGGAGCGGGGTGGGGGTGGGGTAGGGAGGAAGGGGCAGAGGAAAAGGGAGAGAGAAAATCCCAAGCAAACTCAGTGCTGAGCAAGGAGCCTGATGTGGGGCTCCATCTCACCATCTTGAGACCATGACCTGAGTCAAAACCAACAATTGGACGCACACTGAGCCACCCAGGCGCTCCTATATATTCTTTTTACAATATTTCTACTAGTGCATTGCTTTTATGTATTACTTTTAGACTGCAAAGTGAAGGGAACTAAAATAAGATACTCCTAATAAAATATAAGGAAAAGAAAAAAATTTAACATATTTTTAACAGAAATATTCAAACTGTTAATGGGGGTGGGCTTTTATCAATGGGGTTTACCTTAGAAATATCAGCGAACATCTTAGCTTAAGCTATTGACTTTGTGTGGATCACTAAGAAAATGTATATATATTTATTTTCTCGCCTTCCATCAGGCAATCCATTGCTTTGGTCTGGCAGGACTTTGTTCTTTGTATGTTCCATCTTGAAATGCTCATCTTTCTTATTATGCTCTGGCACACATACTCTCTCTAGCTCTTGTTTTTCAATTCATCCATACCTACAGACTGAAAACTTTGGAATTATTCCTTATTCCTCCTTCTCTGTCTCAAGTTTCACAATTAATCACTTATCATGTTCTGAAAATTCTCTCTCAGGAAGATCCCTTCTAAGTCCCATTTTCCAACTCACTGCAATTGCCCTATTTCAGACTTCCATCATCCCTACCTGAATCATTATAGTTTTAGCCCCATAGACCTTAATGGCTCCTCATGTAATATTTGTTTAAATTCTCCATTACAGAGGACCTTTTTTATTTTTTTAAAGATTTTATTTATTTATTCATGAGAAACAGAGAGAGAGAGAGGCTGAGACACAGACAGAGGGAGAAGCAAGCTCCATGCAGGGAGCCTGATGTGGGACTTGATTCCGGGTGTCCAGGATAATGCCCTGGATAGAAGGCGGCTCTAAACCACCGAGCCACCCAGGCTGCCCAGAGGACCTTTTTTCAAATATAAGTGAAATCATGGAATAACATATGATTTGCATTAACAAATGCAACAGTGTCTTATATCTTACAGAATTAAGTGGGACTCTAATATAGGCTCCTCTTCATTATATGTCTTAAATTGATTCATGTTAGTCATAGATTGAATGTCTTAATTAAGTCTCCCCTAGAGCTAGATCCTACTCTCAAATAATTCTGAGCTAAACTCTTTCTCAGCATTCTCAGTCCCCAGGCATTACCATGAGAGCCAACTATGGTTTCATTTCTGCTATCATTTCTTTAGTGCTTAAAATATCTCAAACATTTTACTAAACATTTTACACACTTGTCTCCTTAATTCTCACATTTCATCTATAAAATAAGTTTTACTATTTCACCCCATTTAATAAATGAAATACTTCATCACAGAGAGATTAAGTGGTCTAAAGCCACCATAGCTAGGAGATCGTGGAGCTAGTTTCACACCCATGTTATCTGACTATAGGATTTATGGTCTCTATCACAAAAGTACAATTCTGATTTCATTAATTACTCTAGAGCACCAAAGCAAAGATTTAACATTCCTAATTTTTATTTATTTCCATATGGTTTTATTGTAACTGGCTAACTTGTCTCCCCAGTGATTTGCAAAGTTTTGAAGCAAGGGCTTTTGTTCTATTATCCCAATTCTGTAGTGCTTAGCAATACTTTGTAGATAGTTGGTATTAAATGAATATTAGCTAAATAACTAATTTATTTGCTTCATAGAGTCTCCTTACCTCAATTCATTTTAGAGTTAACTAATAAATTAATCCTATTAGTTCTGATCATGTCACTATTTTGCTGAAAATTTTTCAATAAATACTCACTTCCTTCTACATAAGACCCCAAATCCTCAAACTATCCTTGGGTAATTCCATGATCCAAACCTAATATTCTTTTTAGATGTCATATTTCACTACTGCTCTTCACAAAGCCTCTGCTTATTCAAAAGTTACTGTTACATACATGCTTCTTTCTGTCTTCTTGACCTTGGCGCAATAGGTTCCTACATATTAAATGTTCTTTTTCTCACCTCCAAATGATCAAATTCAAAACTGAACTTCTCTGACATGGTTCACCCATATCAGTCCTCTAAACATCTATTTTATTTTATCTGCACTATTTCAGTGGCCCAATGTTTGATTTACCATTGTTTCTGAAACATATACCTTGGTACCTTGCAAACAGCAAGATATTTAATAAACGTTTAAATAAGAAAGTGGTGGGGATAAGCTTTTATTTTTTTATTTTTTTTTAAAATTTTTTTTTATTTATTTATGATAGTCACAGAGAGAGAGAGAGAGGCAGAGACACAGGCAGAGGGAGAAGCAGGCTCCATGCACCGGGAGCCCGACGTGGGATTCGATCCCGGGTCTCCAGGATCGCGCCCTGGGCCAAAGGCAGGCGCCAAACCGCTGCGCCACCCAGGGATCCCGGGATAAGCTTTTAGAATAATTTATATATACCTAAAATTTAAACAATATGTATTGAAATTTTTTCAATAATTTATATGAGACAGAAAACATATTGTTAAAATATAGGCAATCGTCTTTTGAGGAAAGCTGGATGGATCTGAAATATTTAACCTAGAGAAGATAAAACCCTGATATCTTTTACAGCATGTATCGAGAGTAATGCTTAGAATACAATGGATTGAAAAGAAAAGAGCATTAAGAAGTTATATCTTTCAGACCAGAAAAGATTGACATGGAGAAAGTTTTTCATTTCAGTGGGGAATGGAACAATTTTGTAGGACTATATATATATTCCATGCCAGTCTTAAAAACATTTTTGGTTAGGGAAAAGGCTATTTCCAGATATACAGCAAGGTATGCTACTTTTAAACAGTGTGTACCAGAAAACAAACATGATAATATTAAGATCAGAATTGAATTCGCTTAAACTACAAATCAGATTTCTATTTTAAAAGTTAATGAGAAACTATACAGAAGAATTATATAGGTATATTGGGGGAAAACCAATTAGTTTAATGTGCTAGATGGGTTGTTGGATTTGAATTAAAGAAATAAGTTAAATGCCAAAAGCAAATGTTAAAACTGACTTTAAGGCATTCTAAGTTTAATCTTATGATTCTAAACTTACCAGTAACTTGACTTTGTAGGCAATTCTCCTATGCAAAGAAGTAAATTTCAGAGGTCATTTTTGGTTTATACTTCTAAACTGATGCATCACTTTTTGCTTTCCAATGATTTAAGGTGGAGAGAGAAAAGATTATACTCATTCATCTTCCTAATGATATCTGCCTTCCAGACCATACTCTGCATCTCTAAGATGAATTTTTCAAATAGCAAATAATTCAATAGAGAAATGCCCTTTCCAAGGGAATATTTTTGTGGCAAGATAATTTTTGAGATATTCATTTATGATTCCTCTCTGTATTTTGTTATTTTTTTTCTTGTAGGCTCTGCTCAGCTTGCCTTGTGAAAGATTTGTGGTAGGTCTTCCAGGCTTTTGTTTCTAAATAAAATTTACTGAGACCAACTGAGGAGAAGAGATTTTTGAGATAAGAAAAAAAAATCCAGTGAGAATGGGAAAAAAAAAAGAGAATAAGTATTGGTAGACATTATAAATATTAAAAATATATGAAATAATTATATATAAAATATGAAAGTATGTAAGTTTTAAAGAATCACCCATATTCACAACCCTAACTCAGGCTTTGGGAGAAAAGTAAAAGTGGAGAGTTTGGGTTGTCCCCAAAGACAGAGCATGCACTGAATGATGTTTGTAGATAGAATAACAATGAAGTATATCTCATCTCATCAGAGGGTCACCACGAGAAACATTGCTCCAGCATCTGGAACCTTATGCAAGATAAATCACCATTTGAAAACTGAATGGCCTTTTCTTATTGGCTGGACTAAAGGATTATTGCATGTTGTGCGTATGGGTGTTTGTGTGCACGTTTGTATGTTTAAAGGCAAATGGGTTCATCTTCGTCAGCAGCCATTTATCTATTGGGTCTCTCATTAGCTAAGGATGCCCCAACTTGCATTAATATTTTCTTAATTTTTGGTTGTGCACACGGAAGTACCTAGCAGGCATCCTCAAAAAGATTATCAGGAAATTTTCAGAGCAGGAAATAAGTGACTTCAGAGAACATGTGTAGAGGCACAATTAGCACCCAGGGGTGGGCAGGTATGTGTGTAATTGCCCGTGACTGTGCCTGAAACCAGAAATAACATCAAGAAAATGAAAAGTGTCAGTATCACCAAATCAACAGTTTAACGGAGCTCTGATGGTAATGTGGAAGATGGATGAGAAATGGTATTGGATGCTATAGGGGAAAATTGCCAAGATATGAGGAGCTCAAAATTAAAATTATGATGGTAGGAATAAAATAGGCAGATGGATTGGAGCAGTATTAAGGAGATACACAGGGCAAGCCTTGTAGTCAAAGCTAGGTTTCTAAGAATATGATAGACAGTTGAGGCATCCTCTGAAATGAGAAGATCACAGCATGTTTGAGAGAAAACTTGTAAGTTCCAATTTTGACATGTTTTGTTGAAAAATCTATGACATATGCACATTTAGGAGTTCAGAGTTAATGAGAAAGTTCTGTGCTGGATATGGCAAGATTTAAAACTTTTTTTTTTTTACATTTTTTTAAAGTTTTTATTTATTTATTCATGAGAGACAGAGAGAGAGGCAGAGACACAGGCAGAGGGAGAAGCAGGCTCCATGCAGGGAGCCCAATGTGGGACTCAAACCCGGGTCTCCAGGATCATGCCCTGGGCCGAAGGCAGGTGCTAAACCGCTGAGCCATCCAGGGATCCCCCCCCCTTTTTTTTTTTTACATTTTTGAGAAAGGAATATCTTAGTAATAGAAAGTTAAAGAAATATAACTATCAGGACTCACAATTAAAGCATACAAATGATCATAAATGGCACTGAATCTGTTTTGAGTAATATTTAATGAATTCAGCTACTGAAGGAAAAACACTTAAAGAACACTATATCTGAAAGCTGAAATGCTTGTACAGAATAGGAGCATGTATAAAGATATCTCCTTATGCTAGCACATGCTGGTAACTTTCAAAAAATCGAGCAATTATGGCCTTATTTAATATTCATATCAACTTATTTAAGGTACACAGAGAAATACTGTCCTTATTTGGAGGATAGGGAAACTGCATCCTGGAAAGAATAATATGTCTTTTCATAAGTAACAAAAAGAGTTAATTGCATAGACTTGACTTCCTGATTCTCACATGACCACTCTCTTCCATTATGCCCTTTTTATTCAAGGAAATTACGGACAATGTGACAGTTACAAGTCCCCACAAGTTACAAAATATCCTTTTATTAAGGGAAAATAATTATTTTTTATGTAGATTCAAGAATTGGTCATTTGAATCTAGTCATAACAAAGTACAAACAAAACAAGACAAAACAAAAAAACAGGTAACATCACATAACAGAAATCTATTGTTTCTGGAGTCTAGAAATCCCAAACCAAGATGCTAGCAGATCTAAGCTCTCTGAAACCTTCAGAGAAATTGTTCCTTGCCTTTTCTTAGCTTCTGTTGGTTTGCCTGAAATCTTTGTTGTTCTTTGGTTTACAGCTACTTAACTCCAGTCTCTGCCTTCCTTGTAGCACAGTGATCTATCTACCTCTGTCTCTATCTTCAGATAGCATTCTTTGAAGGACACCCGTCCTACTGGAGTTGGGGCCCACCATACTCCGGGATGACCTCATCCTAATTAATAACACCTGCAACAACTCTGTTTCCAAATTGGGTGGCCTTATAGGAAACATGGGATTAAGATTTCAACATACTTTTTTTTTTTTTTTGGTGGAGTTTGGGGAGCAAAATTTCAACTGATAATAGCAACATATCTAATTATAGTAGTAAAATATTTTGTTCTTATTGATAAATTTAATGAAATGAATATATTTTAAATATTGGAAGAGACTTCCAGAAGATTCAGAACTATAATTCCCACTTTAAATTACATTAACAAAGTATCCCTGAAGGACTTTAGGATATGATAGATACTTAACGGACAAATGGAAAGTAGTTATTTAGAGTTTAAAATCTAATTTGTTTATAAGCTAATAATTTTGTTTTTCATGACATAGAACAGTACATTTTAATTTTAGTATTTTGGTTCATTTTCCATAATTTTGAAATAGGTTGGTGATGAAAACATTATTGCTATTTATTATATAAATTTTTTAAAAAGAGAAATTTCCATTTTTTGTAGATAAAGAATATTTTTGCTATGAGAAAAAATATATATGTATTTCCTTATGTAAATATGTTTATAATTATTTTATATAAATTTCTGATTTTTAAATGATATTTAATTTCATATAAATTCATATTATGTCCTTACAAGCATCAAAATATCGATGTGTATTTTGGTCTAGTATCTACTTGATAAAGGGCTCCATTTAAGATATCTGTAGACTGACATAGAAAATTTATTTGGAATATACTGTAACTAAAGATATCCAGGCATACCTAGCTATACTGTGCTTTGCAGATATTGCATTTTTACAAATTAAAGGTTTGTAAAAAACCTCTCTTGAGCAAATCTTTCAGCACCATTTTTCAACACCATTTGCTCACATTATGTCTCTGTGTCACATTTTGGTAATTCTCACAGTATTTCAAACTTTTTCATTATTATTATATTTGTTATGGTGATCTGTGATCAGTAATTATGATGTACTGAAACCTCAGATGATGGTTAGCTTTCTTTTGGCAAAAAGCATTTTTAATTAAAATATGTACTTTTTTTAGACACAATGCTATTGCACACTTAATAGACTACAGTGTAATAGTAAACATCACTCATATATGTACTGGGAAACAAAAGTTCATTGACTTGTGTTATTGCAGTATTCAATTTATTGCAGTGGTCTGGAACCAAACCCGTAATATCTTCTATGTATGCCTATATAATAATATTATTAATCAAAGTCCATCCAAAAACACCAAAAATCTTCACTGCATTTGCCCTGCCATGGATAGGAGGAAAGTACATGTGTACTCTGCTGCAGGAGAAAATGGTTTAGGGCAACTACATCTGAACATAGAGAAAACTGCAAATTTAATGAACATAGAGAAAACTGCAAATTTAATAAACCTACATGCCATTTCCTTCCCATATATGCCAGGTAAATGTTTACTCAACTCTAGCAACCCAAATTTATGAAGTAAATGGAAATTCAGTGGCTAGGAATACATTTTTTCCTCCCTTTTCTTCTTATGTATAAAATAAACTGTTTCTAAGTCCTTGTCATAAATCCAAGACACTTATGACTATTCATAATAATGAGTATGCATAATGCCTAGAAATTTTAGTAGAAAAAGATATATCTTCTTTTACTTTTACAAATATTAATCATTCAGTTATTGTTACTAAACGCAAACAAGCAAAACACACAAAAAAGCAAAGAGAAATGAATGTTAAAGTTACTCTGAACAAAGACTGTTTTCAAATTATTTTAATTACGTTGTCAAATCCTGCTCCAGTGCCAGATATGTAGAGGCAAATTGATTTTGTTACCCAGTCCTGAACTCTTAGAAGTGATTGATTCAGTGACAGCACTAGTCCTTCCCATATGCCAATTAAAGAATGAGCTAGCTACTGTTCCATCTGCTTCTCTCACATGAGCCATTGGCTAAGGCCCATAGAGCTTAATATACAGTTGCTGACCCTTCAAAAGCTAATACTTTGAAAAAATAAAATGAAGTAAAGACAGTTACAGTTTTTCTTTGTCTATTATATGTTAAACAAGATTTTGTGGAATGATCTAAAATTCTAGTTTAGGTAAATATAGAGGAAACTTGGTGTAGTAGAAGCCAGAAATCCGTGGGTTCATGGCTGGGCCAAATGTCTTCCATTTAGATTTCCTTCTCTGAATTAATTTCTGAGTCTCATTTTCCTGCTCTTGTGAAAATGGGGAAGATAATTGTGACTTCCTTCCTTATAAGTCTATTGTTAAGACTAAATAAGACAATCCATGTAAATCAATTGGCACACAAACTGTCTGTTACCCTTTCCTTCTATAATAATGGCTAAAGTATATTAAGCTTTTCTGGTATATCAAGTACCATGCAAAATGTTTCACTTGCATTATCCCCATTATTACTGAGAACAGTAATATGAGAAGATTAAAGAGGTTGGGTAACAGAATACAAGGCAGGTGAGGCATCTGGAATAAAAGTGGAATTTAGGAAACAATGAAGATGTGTAGATGGACTGCAAGGTTATGTGATATGGCAAGCAAAATAATTTTCCTTCTCCAAATAGACTCAAAAGCTCTTCCATGAGCTCTTTTTGGAATGTGATGGAATCTTGACTTTTGATTGAAAAGGGTGTCCTGACTGAGACCAAAAGCCCCCCATGAACATACAGTTAGATCTAGAATATAGAAAATAGTTATTATATGCCTCAAAGAACACTTTATGGAGGAAGGATGGCCAGGCAGGAAGGAAAGATTAAAGATCAAATTAAATTCTATGTTGATTGTTTATTTTTAACATTGTTATTAAGGGTACTAGATTTCAATTTAACCAGTCATCTCCGCTTGGGCTACTATAACAAATTACCATAGACTGAATGGCTTAAACAACATTTATTTCATGTGGTTCTTCTAGAGGCTTGAAGTCCAAGATCAAGTGCCACTATAGTCAAGTTATTGGTGAGAACCCTTTCCTGATTATGTCCTCACATGGTTTTTCCTTGGTGCATGCACACAGAGACATGCTGTGTCTTCACCTCTTTTTATAAGGGCATTGACTCCATCATGAGGGCCCTACTCACATAACCTCATCTAACCCTGATTACCTCCCAAAGGCCCCACCTTCAAATATCATGTTAGAATTTGGGGTTTCAGCATATGAATTTTGGGGGAACTCAAATATTCAGCCCATAGCATTAGTTAATTTTAAAAAGTTGGCTCAATAAAATTTAAGTTATGCTTTTTATTAGACCAGCTTGCATATAATACATATGAGGATTTCTATTAACAATAAAGGGTTTGTCTACTAAACTACAGAATTTTGTTTTATTGACCAAGTTATTCAAAGTAAGCCTCTTTGACTGAATTGCAATCAGAGTTAAATATTATAGCTTATATGTCATGGCATTTACAGCCTATAAAATCCAATTTAATGGAAAAGTCTACAGATAGGAGAAAGACAAAGAACATATCAATAATCTTTTTTTATATAGATTTTGTGATTGATATGCTTTCAAATTATTTTATATTACACATATAAAAAAGCTTAAGATTATTTATAGCCTTCTAGTAAAAAAGAAAAACCTAATGGTTTTTGGTTCTAATGGTTTTTAAAAGGATTAGCCTTTACTGCCCAAGATTTACTGAATTGTGGAGATAAGGTAGAAGAGAATACCTAGGTGTGGTGAAATGGTCAGGAAACACTTGTGCAGATGTGAATTCAGTTGAATGTGTCATTATTAGGGTCTGGTTCCACAGGGACTAGCAAAAACTTGCTTCTGCCAAGAGTTCAAGGGCCTTCTGACAAGGAGTAAGTGTCTACCATCAAAATCCTGTCTGCTGGGGACCTGGGTGGTTCAATGGTTGAGTGTCTGCCTTTGGCTCAGGTTGTGATCCCAGGGTCCTGGGACTGAGTCCCACATCAGGCTCCCTAGAGGGAACCTGCTTCTCCCTCTGCCTCTGTCTCTGCCTCTCTATGTTGCTCATGAATAAATAAATAAAATCTTAAAAAAAAAAAAAAAAAGGGAAGAAGAAGAAAAGAAACAAACCCTGTCTGCCAACTGCCAATCTATTCTTAGGAAAATTTGTTCTTATGAAAAAGGAAAATAAGAGAAGGAAAGAAAAGAAAATTTGAAAGAAAAAAATGGAAGAGGGTAAAGTGTAGTTTTGAGGGAAAGGCCATTTTTAAAATAGTACATAGACTATTAAATAGAAATACAGAAAAAAACTAAAAATGTTTCCAATAGTGAAGAATAAAATAAAGCTGTTCATCTGATTTTAATCCACTATGCAGAATATATTATGGTTTATATCTACCTTGATTTTTACTCACAGACCTCATATTATAGGTAGCATAATTGACCACAAATTCTAAATGCTATTGTTTGAAATTTATCTCTGTGTTTTCATGGAGGCCACACTCCTTCCCATGGTACTAAGAGAGACTATTCCTGGGAAATATGAGCCTCGTTGTTGCCTGACTTTAGTTTAAGGACTCTACATTGGTCTTACTTTTTTTACAATACTTTTTAAAATTAAAGTATCATGCTCCATTTTTATCTATTAGAATTGATTTTTTCCCATTTACCCATATTCTCATTTCTCATTTTCAGTGACACTTATGGTAACCCAAGACCGTTATTTTGACTTCATCTAATTTGTGGAAAGAATTATTATTACAAATATCATAGTACAGTAAGGATAGATATTCATCCTCCTATTTCTATGTCCCATTCTAAATTACACTTCTCTAATTCTATTTGAGTTACATTAGACTAGATATATAAAACAAGTATGTCTTGACAAGTTAAGACTTATAGAGATTGTGGACCAAGAGCTCTTTTAAGGTGCTTGCATTTGTCAGGAGTCTCCAGAGAAACAGAGCTGGCAAGATGGCAGGCTGGAAATTCCACAAGAGTTAATGCTGCAGTTTTTAGTCCAAAGGCAGTCTAAAAGCAGAATTCCATCCTCTTAAAGGGACACCTTTTCTCTTAAGGTTGTCAACTGAATGGATGAGGCCCACTCAAATTATGAAAGAGTAATCTACTTTATTCAAAGACTACTTATTTAAATATTAATCACATCTAAAAATTAACAATATAACAATGTCTAGACTGGTGTTTAGCACTATAGCCTAGCCAAGTTGGCACATAGAATATTACCAACTTCTTAGTGGATTCCAGTTCATTTCCTCAGTATCCATCTCACTTTTCAAAAGTTATGGTAATAATTCCCCCTTGTGCCTTTGGTCAAATTTTCCCCTTCCCAGCCTTTTATGTCTTCCTTTATGCTAACTATCTTTTTGTATAGTACAAATTTATTTCCATAATGGAGGCCCATATATAATAAATGAGATAGCAGGTCAATTACTCTCTTTTGAACATTCTCTTGGCTCCCCAAGAAAATAAGACTTTATCTAGAATCAGGTTAGGATATGTTGTGCTATTAAAGAATCCCAAAATGCCAGATTTGACAATAACAAAGGTTTATATATTTTTAACCACAAGTCTATTGATAAAGAGTCATAGCCCACACTGACTTCATTCCAGGACTCAAGATCTCTTTAGAACATTGTAATTCTTGAAATAGAGGGATAAAAGAGATTATGAACCATATACTGACTCTGCCCTACAATGACATATGTCTGCCCACATCTCTTTCATTGGAGAAAACCCAAGTTCATCAGAGTGAGGATTTACAGTCTTCAACAGGAAATAATTGTATGTTTCTGGTAAGTTATATATAATCATAGTCAAGGATCTTGTCTAGATAAAATCTTTAAGTCTGAAGTCTTCAAAGTCTCCATTCTTTTTCAACTGGCCTCTGTGTACTGTTCACACCCTGGCCTTTAGTTTAAAGGTCTTAAAGCAATTTGGCTTTGCCTGGGGCTGCCTTAAAGCAATTTGGAATAATAGGTCTTTGGTTGTAGGCTCCTACTCTTGTTTAGTGGATAACACTCAAAGGAAAGTACTTGGCGAAAGCAATCACTGGATTACTTCCTGTTAAAGTTGTAGCTTCAAAACCATCATAATAACCATTACAATTTAGTATTTTCAACCCTGGAAACTACAACTTGTAGAACTCTCAGTCAATTTTGATTGCAGGTCACAAGTAGAGAGCAAACTCTTAGGACAGAATTATTTCCTTCTATTTCTACCTCTATTCTTTTTTTTACAAAACTCAGAAAACAGCAAGAAGTGCTCAACATTCTTATTTTTTTCCTTCCATTTCCCCCTCTTTATAACCTCAGTCATCACATGGTCTTCATCCCAAGCAGCAGTTTAGCCAAATATTTCATTACTGCATATCAGGAGTCAAACTGTTTCCACTCTATAGTTGTTAGATCCTGTCCCCCAACCCTAACCCCTGCACGGGCTCTGTGCTGGGCATGGAGGCTGCTTAAGATTCTCTTTCTCCCTCTCCATCTGCTCCTCCCCCACCTTGCACAAGCACTCTCTCTCTAGAAAAAAAAAATTCATTATGTAATCTGTATGATACTACATTTATTGACTTCTTTATTGGTGATGGTCTTCAGATTACTCCCAATCTTCTCTGTTATGAGCATTCTTGTGGATGCATTTTGTTCGTTTAATTGATTATATCTTTTTAAATTTCCAGTAGAACAAATTCTAGATTAAATATTATAAACATTTTAAATAGTTTAAGTGCTAACAAAGGTTCTTTTGAAATTTTGAGTCAATTTATTATTACAGTAACACATCTGAGAGTGTCCATCCATTTCATAGTACTTTCAACCATTTCAATACAATCTTCTACTCTTCCAATATGAAAATAAAAAATGATCTTACAGGGTGATATTTATTTATATGCCTTACTGTATCATTAAGTCGAACATCCTGTATTCTCTCATTACACTTTTCTTTAGTGATTTGCAATGTATATCAATTATAATAATTCTAGAGTTTTATTCTTGATTTATGAGAGCAGGAACTCTATCTTACATATTAGGTATTTTCATTACAAATCAGAATTATATTGCAAAGTTGCTGAAATCTATATTAAAATATCCAACTGGTATTCTGATAAAGTGAGTAATCTTCTTTTAAAATTGATATGGAGCAATAAAGTCTCAAAATAACTATGTCAACCTTAATAAAGAGTAATAAAAAGTATAACTTTGCTCCACCAAATATTAAGATACATTACAAGATCACAGAAATAAAAACAGTACTATTCTGTACAAGAATAGATGCTTAAATGAAATATCCATACACAAATGGCATCTTAACATATAATAAAGTTGGACTGTTACATCAATGGGAGGAAGACAGATTATCTGGAAGATTGACTTTGTGGAGAAGTTGTTCACACCATGTAGTAAAATAAAATTTTAGTCCTGCTTAACACTACAAAAGTAGAAGTGCATAAATTAAGATTTAAATGTGTAAGATAAAGTTTTAATTTAAATTGAAGGAAATAGAGAACAATAACTTTTTAAGACTGGGAAAGAGTTCCTTTAAAAATCCTTTAAAAGCTAAACTATAAATCTAAAAATTGATACACTTTGATCATATAAAAACTAAAGTTTCTTTTTCAAATAAGAATATCATGGAAAAATTACTACCCACGTGTCAGAATGAAAGAAGGTATTTGTGGTATCAATTATCAACCAAGGGACTAATATCTAGAATATACAAGGAGTTCCTGAAAATAAACAAGAAAATAGCACAGTTATGAGCAGTGAATTTACAGAATTGAAAATCTGTACTCTACTGGCAATCTCATTCCATTAGTGACTTATGATGATTCCTTTATGCCCATAACTCCTGGTAGCCATTCTGGAAAATTGTCTGATATTACTTATGCAAATTAAAAATGCATAGATCTTATGAACCAGAAACTTTAAGAGAAATACACATATAATTTTCATGTCATTCAGGGAATGATAATTAGGTAAAATGGGATGGATCTATAAAGTACTATGTAGCAAACCAGAACCCACAGATTAATAGACACAGAAAAAATGAAAGAAGCTTAAAAACATCACCTTTACCATTAAAAGAGAAGACAAAGGAATAAAATATGTAACCAATGCTATTTACATAAAATTTAAAAACCTACACTCAAACAACAATTCACATTTGGAAAGGATATGTGCAAACAAAAAGACACACATTGAACAGATTACTAATAAGGAGTGGGAGTAAGTAAAGAGAAAATTGTACTGGAGTGTGGGCACAAATAGGAATAAAAAAAACCAGAAAAATGATCTTGCAAGGATCAATGATGATAACAAAAATTAGCTGAGTAACATGAGTATTTCAAGCCTCTGCAGTTGTGGTCACTAAAATAAAAGAAGAAAATAAATACATTGGAATAGTGGACTTATTTATGTAGCCTTGTAGTTTCCTTTATTGCTGCTATTGTCTCGTTTATGATTTTTGTGGTTCTAGGACGGCATTTCCTAACACATTGTATCCCTACCAAATATGGGTGTAATGTTCTAGTCATCTTTGTGGCAGGCAAAGTCAAGTTGATATATTAGGTAATCAACATTAAGTTTATAGGGACATTGCACTGTGTTATCAAAATCTACTGTTAACACTCTTCTG
Organism: Canis lupus dingo; assembly: GCF_003254725.2. Taxonomy (NCBI): domain Eukaryota; kingdom Metazoa; phylum Chordata; class Mammalia; order Carnivora; family Canidae; genus Canis; species Canis lupus. The sequence continues at coordinate 21,816,828 of NC_064245.1, read as the reverse complement.
AAAACAATTTAGCTCCTTCATTAATTACTTCACCAAAAAGCAATGGTATCTTGTTTCAACTTTCAATATAGATTTGGGGATGTCAAAACCTATAGAAATTCCTGCTGGAAATTCAGACAATCACCTGCTAATTCATTCAGTTATCTTCATTATCAATATCAATCACCATAGTAAAAAATATTATCAGCAATTTTCCTACTTGTTAATATGACTAGAAGGAAACAACCATTAAATTATTCCATTCAAATCCAAAAATACTGCTATTGGAAACTTGCCAGATATTTAATACATCATTGAAAAGTAATGATAATATTTAAAATTATATCTTAATAGAAAATATTCAGATATTCAAATTCTGTTGCAAATTGGAACACCATTTAGTTTCATGGCTGATTAAAATATCCTCCTCAAAGATATCATTAGAAAATTATCTAGGGCTTAGTTGGATAAATATACTTTTATTATAATTTTATTTTGATGTTACATTTCAGTTTTATCCATTTAACATTCATATTCATAGTGAATATAGTACAAAACAAGAGATTTGCATTTAGTAGTCTTGCAAAGGGCAGATTTTTTAAATGTTTCTCTAACACAATTAATTTTCCAAAATAGATCATTTTAGTTTAGTTTACTGTTGGATTATAGAAAGTCAGTAATTTATGTAAAAATAATATCTAAAGGCTGTTATATTATAGGTGTATACATATATATATACATTTGTTTTCTTTTCAAAAACTTTTGTATTTTATTTTACTTTTAAGTATTTTCATATCAGGCTAAATAAATTTTTTTTTCTATATTGAAGTTATATTTTCTTAAAGCTTTTTATCTTTGCTTCTATCTTTATATTTAACTTAATCTCAATTGAAAACATTCTCGTTCTCATCAGAAATCCAGTGGGGGGGAAAAATTGCTTCTCTCCTGTGTGTCTCATTCCACAGAGTCTGAAAGTTGCATATAGTAGGTGCTCAATAAATACTGCATGAAAGAATGAATAAATGAATAGACTGATCTTCTGGAAATTCATCCTAGAATTCTCTATTAATAGTGAATCTTTCCTGTTTAGTTCATATTAAGAAACAGAAACCATTATTTTTATGCACTGTTCTGTGTCTATATAGAAAAAGATGAGCAGGGATCCCTGGGTGGTGCAGTGGTTTAGCGCCTGCCTTTGGCCCAGGGCGCGATCCTGGAGACCCGGGATCGGATCCCACGTTGGGCTCCCGGTGCATGGAGCCTGCTTCTCCCTCTGCCTGTGTCTCTGCCTCTCTCTCTCTCTCTCTCTCTCTCTCTCTCTCTCTCTGTGTGACTATCATAAATAAAAATAAAAAAAAGAAAGAAAAGGATGAGCACAAAAATTATCTTGGAATTTTTCTCAGCAACAGTCCTATTTGTGTTTTCTTCTGTTTTGAAATAGTTGGAAAAGTCAAAATTCTTTCAGTATATAAAGCATACAAATAGATTGTCTTATCATACCACAATTTCCATCATTTAAGGATGGACACTTGCATTTACATATTCATTTTAGCATACATTTAAATAATATTACCTTACATTAAATAATATTACCAATTAGGAAAGTTGCTTCAATTATCAATTTACTTAAAATAGTTTTTTTTTTTTAAAGATTTTATTTATTTATTCATGAGAGACAGAGAGAGAGAGGCAAAGACACAGGCAGAGGGAGAAGCAGGCTCCATTCAGGGAGCCTAATGTGGGACTTGATCCCAGGTCTCCAGGATCAGGCCCTGGGCCTAAGGCTGCGCTAAATCGCTGAGCCACCCAGGCTGCCCCTTAAAATAGGTTTTTAAAAAATATTTTATTTATTTATTTGACAGAGAGAGAGAGAGAGTGAGTAAGCAGGGGATGAAAGGGGGAAGCAAGCTCCCCACCTAGCAGGGAGTGCAATGGGGGGCACTATCCCAGGTCGGGATCAAAGTCAGATGTTTAATCGGCTAAGCCACCCAGGCACCCCTTAAAATAATTTGAGATAGTAATCCCATATATTTTGTTTATCAAACTTCAAAAAGAGAGTTTTTTGAGAATATTTACTTTCTAATGTAAAATAAGCAAAAACTGACTTTTATTTCTAGTTTTGAAGTATTTATTGTCAAATTGTAATGTCAATTTTACTAACTCCATAAAAAAGAGAAATTGAATTTATTATAATGGATAATGTAATTTGTCAGTTTATTTGTTGAAAGATAACAACTTAATATATTCACCTGATAAAGACATCATTCACAGATTCCATAAATTTCATTTTAAATTGTCTTCCTGCTCTACATTAATGCTATTAACAAAACAGGAATATAGGAAGTGTGTTATGAAGCAACTCAAGCTTTTTTATACTGTGTAATTGGCTCTCTCATTCTGTTGGTGATATACAAAAGCCCAAGGTTACTGAAGGACGATGTTTTACTATTATGCTAAAGAAAACATTTCAATGGAGGAATAAATGAAGAAGGAGCTTAAGGCTATATAAAAATCTGATTTAATATAATTGAGCAACTATTAAAAGTGTATTTTGGGGCATGTGGGTGGCTCAGTGATTGAGCCTTTGCTTCAGGTCATGATCCTGGGGTCCTGGGATCAAGTCCTACATCTGGGTCCTTGTGAGGAGCCTGCTTCTCCTCTGCCTATGCCTCTGCCTCTGTGTGTCTCTCATGAATAAATACATAAAATCTAAAAAAAATTAAAGTGTATTTTATCTTGTATACCAGGTACTGGTATATAAATGCAGCTCAAAAAAATACTCACTTTTTAAAAAATGAATTTGACACAAGTATTTAAATAATTTCACCCTTTTCCCTAAGGTATACTATTTTTAATACAAGAAGGATGAGGGCTTTTCTCCTCTTTAGGGGACTGATAACTTTGACAGTTGGCTCTGTTTTTTTATTTACCTGAAGCTTCTTTGTCATTTTTGGTAAATTCTTAATGTAACTGATAACTCACTAAAACATTAGCCTATGGTTTTATATTATTTCTTTTTATTAAAAAAAAGAAAGAAAAAAAGAAAAAGAAAGAAAGAAAGAAAGAAAGAAAAAAAAGAAAAGAAAAGAAAAGAAAAGAAAAGAAAAGAAAAGAAAAGAAAAGAAAAAAGAAAGAACTCCAGTTACATTTACCTCTACACTTCCACTGCAATACCCAGGATGTAATTATTACCCTAAAGTATTTCTTCTCAGATATATTATAATTCAACATCACCTTTATGGAAGCAAGTTCTTCATCATTTCTTACATTGAAGTGCTGTTATTTTTATTTCATCAAGACCAGTTTCTTAGTCATGCCATTTACTCATATATAAACTCCCTTCTGTAAGCTTTTTCACTATCCAGCCTCTACCTTCTTTTTTTTTCAGCCTCTACCTTCTGATTTGTATGTTGCTTTCCACTTCCTTTCCTCCCTCTTTCCCTCCCTCTCTTTCTCCTTCCTTTATCATTCCTTCTTGCCAGTATACCTTCCTTCATTTATTTATTCAAAAAATACATAAATACAGCTACCCTCAATATAAAAATGAATAGTTTAATTTTTTGTTATGCCTGAGCTCTTTTCCTAAAATTTAGATGTAACACTGATGTACTCCAGAAAACAAAACTTTCATAACATCACCTTTTTATGTGTTCTTAAATTTTCTTTATAAACTAACAAAACTGATTTTCTTAATTTGGTTCAAAGTTTAATAAAATTCAAACCATTTCTAAATAGCCAATGTCTGAGTAAATTGTAATTTTCACATTCATCTTGCCAGATGTTTAGATAATTTTAAGAAATATCTAATGAAAACAGAATTTTGAGAATTATCTAATAAAAGAATTTCAAGAAGGTCCTGAGATGCAATCTTCTTAGTATAGGAAAATATTCATGCAAGAATATGCTGTGAAAGGTCTTTACTTATTCTGAAGCTTACAGTTGTGATAGATGTGTATAGATCAAGCTTCAAGTAGGGCTTTGTGCTCAATGAGGAGTGTGCTTGAGACTCTCTCTCCCTTTCCCTTTGCCCCTCTCCTTGCTTGAGCTTGCTCTCTATCTCTCTAAAAAAAATAAATCTTAAAAAAAAAAAAGGAATCTCTCTTATTTGCCTGTGTCTATTGATATCTTTTGTCAATTTCCAGCCTAGCAATAGTCACTCAATGTACAAAAAAGTTATTTGGAATACATGTGTGAATTTACTAAGAAAATTAATTTAGATTTCTAAAGGGAACTACATTTCCTTTCCAAATGAAAGGATAATGCTCCTTTTCACCATTGAAAATTTGTGAAACTATTCTCTTTAACATTTAGAACTTAGTATTGTTTCTTAAAGCAAATTATCAGTGCATTACTTAAATTTTCAAATTCCAAAATCAGATAAGCTAGCTCAAATTTCAATGCTACCACTTACAACCTATGTAATCTTGGGTATCTTACTCTGAATATCAGCTTCCTCATCTATAAAATAGAATAGCAATAACATTTATTTCACAAATTGTTCTAACTCTCTGAAGAAAGTCCATGGTATTTTGATAGGGATTGCATTAAACGTGTATATTGCCCTGGGTAACATTGACATTTTCACAATATTAATTCTGCCAATCCATGAGCATGGAATATTTTTCCATCTCTTTGTGTCTTCCTCAATTTCTTTCAGAAGTGTTCTATAGTTTTGAGGGTATAGATCCTTTACATCTTTGGTGAGGTTTATTCCTAGGTATCTTATGCTTTTGGGTGCAATTGTAAATGGGATTGACTCCTTAATTTCTCTTTCTTCAGTCTCATTGTTAGTGTATAGAAATGCCACTGACTTCTGGGCATTGATTTTGTATCCTGCCACGCTACCGAATTGCTGTATGAGTTCTAGCAATCTTGGGGTGGAGACTTTTGGGTTTTCTATGTAGAGTATCATGTCATCGGCGAAGAGGGCGAGTTTGACTTCTTCTTTGCCAATTTGAATGCCTTTAATGTCTTTTTGTTGTCTGATTGCTGAGGCTAGGACTTTCTTCAGAGAGTTAGAACAAATTATTTTAAGATTTGTGTGGAATCAGAAAAGACCCCGAATAGCCAGGGGAATTTTAAAAAAGAAAACCATATCTGGGGGCATCACAATGCCAGATTTCAGGTTGTACTACAAAGCTGTGGTCATCAAGACAGTGTGGTACTGGCACAAAAACAGACACATAGATCAGTGGAACAGAATAGAGAATCCAGAAGTGGACCCTGAACTTTATGGGCAACTAATATTCGATAAAGGAGGAAAGACTATCCATTGGAAGAAAGACAGTCTCTTCAATAAATGGTGCTGGGAAAATTGGACATCCACATGCAGAAGAATGAAACTAGACCACTCTCTTTCACCATACACAAAGATAAACTCAAAATGGATGAAAGATCTAAATGTGAGACAAGATTCCATCAAAATCCTAGAGAAGAACACAGGCAACACCCTTTTTGAACTCGGCCATAGTAACTTCTTGCAAGATACATCCACGAAGGCAAAAGAAACAAAAGCAAAAATGAACTATTGGGACTTCATCAAGATAAGAAGCTTTTGCACAGCAAAGGATACAGTCAACAAAACTCAAAGACAACCTACAGAATGGGAGAAGATATTTGCAAATGACATATCAGATAAAGGGCTAGTTTCCAAGATCTATAAAGAACTTATTAAACTCAACACCAAAGAAACAAACAATCCAATCATGAAATGGGCAAAAGACATGAACAGAAATCTCACAGAGGAAGACATAGACATGGCCAACATGCATATGAGAAAATGCTCTGCATCACTTGCCATCAGGGAAATACAAATGAAAACTACAATGAGATACCACCTCACACCAGTGAGAATGGGGAAAATTAACAAGGCAGGAAACAACAAATGTTGGAGAGGATGCGGAGAAAAGGGAACCCTCTTACACTGTTGGTGGGAATGTGAACTGGTGCAGCCACTCTGGAAAACTGTGTGGAGGTTCCTCAAACAGTTAAAAATATACCTGCCCTACGACCCAGCAATTGCACTGTTGGGGATTTACCCCAAAGATACAAATGCAATGAAACGCCGGGACACCTGCACCCCGATGTTTCTAGCAGCAATGGCCACGATAGCCAAACTGTGGAAGGAGCCTCGGTGTCCAACGAAAGATGAGTGGATAAAGAAGATGTGGTTTATGTATACAATGGAATATTACTCAGCTATTAGAAATGACAAATACCCACCATTTGCTTCAACGTGGATGGAACTGGAGGGTATTATGCTGAGTGAAGTAAGTCAGTCAGAGAAGGACAAACATTATATGTTCTCATTCATTTGGGGAATATAAATAATAGTGAAAGGGAAAATAAGGGAAGGGAGAAGAAATGCGTGGGAAATATCAGAAAGGGAGACAGAACATAAAGACTGCTAACTCTGGGAAACGAACTAGGGGTGGTAGAAGGGGAGGAGGGCGGGGGGTGGGAGTGAATGGGTGACGGGCACTGGGTGTTATTCTGTATGTTAGTAAATTGAACACCAATAAAAAAAAAAAATGCCATTATGGTGACAAGAAAAAAAAAAAATATTTCACAAATTGTAATGAAGTGTAAGTGGCAAATAATCAGTGTTCAGCCAATGTTAACTATTAAAATTATAACCACTACTATTAGTTCAATAATAGTCAATGATAAATAGTATTAATCTCAATTGTTCAACAAATCCTCTAGCTAATTCTAAAATCTTCTAATTGTGAGTATGAGGTTGTTGTATTTATATAGACATGTTTAAATAATTTACTTTTTTATTAGTAAGACTGCTACTTTTTGAAAAATTAATTAACTTAAGTATTAAAACTGAGGGGTGCCTGGGTGTCTCAGTTGGTTGAGCATCTGCCTTTGGCTCACGTCATGATCTCAGGGTCCTGGAATTGAGCCTTTCATCATGCTCCCTGCTTGATAGGTTTACTGCTTCTCCCTCTCCCTCTGCCTCTTTCCCTACTCATTCTCTGTCTCTGTCTCTCTCAAATAAATAAATACAATCTTAAAAAAAAAAAAAACGAGATACCATGAACCATACACAAATCAATGAAATCAGTAGGATTGTTGGCAAATCTCTAAATTTACAGAATATCTTAGGCAAGCAACTCAAAGATTGAACAAATAAAACAACCACTAGAAATATCGTCAGGGATTTTATGCTATCTATTGAAAGCATCCAAAACTAATTCTCTTTCTGTTTTCTATTTTCATGATCACCCTCTAAAAACTGTCAGAAATGCAATTGGAAAATAAATCAACATCACAAAATAGAGCAATTCAAAATGCACAGAAATATTTATAAAGCAAATATATATTTTCATAGATTTATTTATTTAAGTCTTTTCAAACTCTAAGTCTCAATCTTTTTATTATATTATGATATTTGGAATTTGTTTTTATAATACAGCTATTTCAATGATATCATATCATGTGGATCCAAAATTTTTTGGTCTTAATAACAAAGGGAAGACCTTTTAGAAGAAAAGTGGAAATCATAGAATATGCTGGAATACACACACAATGAAAATGTTGTAATCATGTATAACCAGCCATCATCCTCCTGAATGTGACATACACTAGAGCAATAGCTCTCAAAGTAGCATCTTCCATATTAGTATCACCTATGGTGCTTTAGAGCATTAATCCCCAGGATACACATCACATCCCCAAAATCATATCTCTGGAACTAAAATCTGAGATTCTTCATCTATAATAAGCACCCCAAGTAATTTTTATGCACATAAAAATTAAGAACTACTAACCAAGCCAATTCAACAGAGTTCCAAGTGCATCTGTTCTGCATCATTTAATCATCTTACATCAAGGCTGATCTGATCTGCATCCAAAGATTTCAGAAAAATGAAAAGGTGATTAAAACACTTGTACAAAAATTCCAATTTTGGTGTATACAATTAGTCCAACTTGTCAGTGGGCAAAGTAACTGATTCATTATATAATGAGATTTAAGAGTTTTCTTACTTTGTCCTAGAGAACAGAAATGGAGTGATGTAGAACAGGGATTGATGGAAAATGTAGCATTTTTAGCTTGTGGTATCTCTTTTTATCCCCACTATACTGACTTCTTAGAAAACAAGGATTTCCCGAGTCTACTTGAATGCAACTGTTTATATAGAAAGAATATGTTAAAGAAATCTATGGTAAAAATTTGACCTACTGATAGCAAGTTAAGAGGTGACTTGCAATAATAACAGTGATTTTCCAATGTTATAAAAATCTATAAACATTTCTCAATGTTTTAAAAACAAAGCTTCTAAAAAAAAAAAAAAAAATCTTCTATCTTTTCCACTCTCTTTATGTTGCCAGAAAAGGGTGAAACAGCTACTACCTAACACGACTACGCACTACTAAGACTATATTTTATGAACAAAGGTTAGTTTTTTTTCAAAGTTAGCTATTATAATAGATACATAAACTTATAATCTCTTCCCACAATATTAAATCTTTTAATATTTTATTTATTTTTATTTTTTAATTAATTTTTAAATTTATTTTTTTTATTTTTTTTAATTAATTTTTTATTGGTGTTCAATTTACTAACATACAGAATAATCCCCAGTGCCCGTCACCCATTCACTCCCACCCCCCGCCCTCCTCCCCTTCTACCACCCCTAGTTCGTTTCCCAGAGTTAGCCGTCTTTACGTTCTGTCTCCCTTTCTGATATTTCCCACACATTTCTTCTCCCTTCCCTTATATTCCCTTTCACTATTATTTATATTCCCCAAATGAATGAGAACATATAATGTTTGTCCTTCTCCAACTGACTTACTTCACTCAGCATAATACCCTCCAGTTCCATCCACGTTGAAGCAAATGGTGGGTATTTGTCATTTCTAATAGCTGAGTAATATTCCATTGTATACATAAACCACATCTTCTTTATCCACTCATCTTTCGTTGGACACCGAGGCTCCTTCCACAGTCTGGCTATCGTGGCCATTGCTGCTAGAAACATCGGGGTGCAGGTGTCCCGGCGTTTCATTGCATTTGTATCTTTGGGGTAAATCCCCAACAGTGCAATTGCTGGGTCGTAGGGCAGGTCTATTTTTAACTCTTTGAGGAACCTCCACCCAGTTTTCCAGAGTGGCTGCACCAGTTCACATTCCCACCAACAATGTATGAGGGTTCCCTTTTCTCCACATCCTCTCCAACATTTGTTGTTTCCTGCCTTGTTAATTTTCCCCATTCTCACTGGTGTGAGGTGGTATCTCATTGTGGTTTTGATTTGTATTTCCCTGATGGCAAGTGATGCAGAGCATTTTCTCATATGCATGTTGGCCATGTCTATGTCTTCCTCTGTGAGATTTCTGTTCATGTCTATTCGATAAAGGAGGAAAGACTATCCATTGGAAGAAAGACAGTCTCTTTAATAAATGGTGCTGGGAAAATTGGACATCCACATGCAGAAGAATGAAACTAGACCACTCTCTTTCACCATACACAAAGATAAACTCAAAATGGATGAAAGATCTAAATGTGAGACAAGATTCCATCAAAATCCTAGAGAAGAACACAGGCAACACCCTTTTTGAACTCGGCCATAGTAACTTCTTGCAAGATACATCCACGAAGGCAAAAGAAACAAAAGCAAAAATGAACTATTGGGACTTCATCAAGATAAGAAGCTTTTGCACAGCAAAGGATACAGTCAACAAAACTAAAAGACAACCTACAGAATGGGAGATGATATTTGCAAATGACATATCAGATAAAGGGCTAGTTTCCAAGATCTGTAAAGAACTTATTAAACTCAACACCAAAGAAAAAAACAATCCAATCATGAAATAATTTTTAATTTTAAATTCAATTTGCCAACATACAGTATAACACCCAGTGTTCATCCTGTCCAGTGCCCTCCTCAGTGCCCGTCACCCAGTTACTCCATCCTCCCACCTACCTCCTCTTCTGAACTCCTCTGTTCACTTCCCAGAGTTAGAAGTCTCTCATGATTTGTCTCCCTCTCTGATTTTTCCCACTCAGTTCCCCTCCTTTCCCTTACACTTTCACTATTTCTTATATTCCACATATGAATAAAACCATATGATGATTGTCCTTTTCCAACTGACTTACTCCACTCAGCATAATACCCTCCAGTTCAATCCACATTGAAGCAAATGGTGGGTATTTGTCATTTCTGATGGCTGAGTAATATTCCATTGTGTATATAGACCACTTCTTTATCCATTCATCTGTCGATGGACACCGAGGCTCCTTCCACAATTTGGCTATTGTGGACATTGCTGCTATAAACACTGGGATGCAGGTGTCCCGTTGTTTCACTACATCAGTATCTTTGGGGTAAATACCCAGTAGTGCAATTGCTGAATTATAGGGTCGCTCTATTTTTAACTCTTTGAGGAACCTCCACACAGTTTTCCAGAGTGGCTGCACAAGTTCACATTCCCACCAACAGTGCAAGAGTGTTCCCCCTTCTCCACACCCTCTCCAACATTTGTTGTTTCCTGTCTTGTTAATTTTCCCCATTCTCACTGGTGTGAGGTGGTTTTGATTTGTATTTCCCTGATGGCCAGTGATGCGGAGCATTTTCTCATGTGCTTGTTGGCCATGTGTATGTCTTCTTCAGAGAAGTGTCTGTTCATGTCTTCTGCCCATTTCATGACTGGATTGTTTCCTGGGTGTTGAGGTTGCTAAGTTCTTTATAGATCAGGGATACTATCCCTTTATCTGATAGGTCATTTGCAATTATCTTCTCCCATTCTGTAGGTTGCCTTTTAGTTTTATTGATTGTTCCCCTCACTGTGCAAATGCTTTTTATCTTGATGAAGTCCCAATAGTTCAGTTTTGCTTATTTCCCTTGCCTTCATAGGTATGTCTTGCAAGAAGCTGCAATGGCCAAGTTCAAAAAGGTTGTTGCCTGCATTCTCCTCTAGTACTTTGATGGATTCTTGTCTCACATTTAGATCTTTCAACCATTTTGAGTTTATCTTTGTGTATGGTGTAAGAGAATGGTCCTTTCATTCTTCTGTATGTGGCTGTCCAATTTTCCCAACACCACTTATTGAAGAGACTTTTTTTCCAGTGGAAATTCTTTCCTGCTTTGTCAATATTAGTTAACCATAGAGTTAGAGGTCCATTTCTGGGTTCTCTATTCTGTTCCATTGATCTGTGTCTGTTTTTGTGCCAGTACCACACTGTCTTGATAACCACAGCTTTGTAGTACAACCTGAAACCTGGCATTGTGATGCCCCCAGCTATGGTTTTCTTTTTTAAAATTCCCCTGGCTATTCAGGGTCTTTTCTGATTCCATACAAGTCTTAAAATTATTTGTTCTAACTCTGTGAAGAAAGTCCATGGTATTTTGATAGGGATTGCATTGAACATGTAAATTGCTCTGGTACCATAGACATTTTCACAATATTTATTATTCCAATCATGGGCACAGAATGTTTTCCATCTCTTCATGTCTTCCTCAGTTTCTTTCAGAAGTGTTCTGTAGTTTTTAGGGTATAGATCCTTTAACTCTTTGATTAGGTTTGTTCCTACGTATCTTATGCTTTTGGGTGCAATTTGGTGCTTTTATGCAATTTGGGTCAATGGGATTGATTCCTTAATTTCTCTTTCTTCAGTCTCATTGTTAATATACAGAAATGTCACTGATTTCTGTGCATTGTTTTTGTATCCTGCCACACTGCTGAATTGCTGTATGAGTTCTAGCAATCTTGGGGTGGAGTCTTTTGGGTTTCTACATACAATGTGTCATCTGCAATGAGGGAGAGTTTGACTTCTTGCCAATGTGAATGCCTTTCATTTCTTTTTGTTGCCTAATTGCTGAGGCTAGGACTTCTAGTACTATGCTGAATAACAGTGGTGAGATCTTAGGGGAAAGGATCTCAGCTTTTTCCCATTGCGAATGATATTCACTGTGGGCTTTTCATAAATGGCTTTTATGATATTGAGGAATGTTCTCTCTATCCCTACACTGTGGAGAGTTTTAATTACAAATGGATGCTGTGTTTTGTCAAATGCTTTCTCTGCATCTATTGAGAGGGTCATATGGTTCTTGTTTTTTTCTCTTATTGATGTGATCTGTCACGTTGATTGTTTTACCAAAGTTGAACCACTCTTGCATCCTAGGGATAAATCCCACTTGGTCATGGTGAATAATCTTCTTAATGTACTGTTGGATCCTATTGGTTAGTATTTTGGTGAGAATTTTTGCATCCGTGTTCATCAGGGATTTTGGTCTATAATTCTCTTTTTTGGTGGGGTCTGGTTTCGGGATCAATCCTGGCCTCCTAGAACAAGTTTGGAAGTATTCCCTCCCTTTCTATCCTTTGAAACAGCTTTAGTAGAATAGATATTAATTCTCCTTTAAATGCTTGATAGAATTCCCCTGGGAAGCCATCTGGCCCTGGACTTTTCTGTCTTGGGAGGTTTTTGATGACTGTTTCCTTACTGGTCATTGGCCAGTTCAGGTTTTCTATTTCTTCCTGTTCCAGTTTTGTTAATTTGTGGTGTTCCAGAAATGCATCCATTTCTTCTAGATTGCCTAATTTGTTGGCATATAGTTGCTCATAATACATTTTTAAAATCATTTGTCTTTCCTAGATATTAGTTGTGATCTCTCCTCTTGCATTCATGATTTTATTAACTTGAGTCTTTTCTCTTTTCTTTTTAATAAGGCTGGCTAAAGGTTTATCTATCTTATAAATTCTTTTGAAGAACCAGCTCCTGGTTTTGTTGATCTGTTCTACAGTTCTTCTGGTCTCTATTTCATTGAGTTTTCCTCTAATCTTTATTATCTCTCTTCTGCTTGGTGTAGTCTTTATTTGCTGCTCTTTCTCCAATTCCTTTAGGTGTGAGGTAGCTTGTGTATTTGAGTTTTTTCCAATTTTTTTGAGGGAGGCTTGGATTGCAATGTAGGACTACTCTTGCTGTATCCCAAAGATTTTGAATGGTTGTATTTTCATTTTCATCAGTTTCCATGAATCTTTTTAATTCTTCTCTAGTTTCTTGGTTGACGCATTCATCTTTTAGTACGATGTGTTTGGGTTTCTTCCAAATTTCTTCTTGTGATTGAGTTCTAGTTTCAAAGTATTGTGGTCTGAAAATATGCAGGAGACAATCTCAATCTTTTGGTATCAGTTGAGACCTGATTTGTGACCTAGTATGTGATCTATTCTAGAGAAAGTTCCATGGGCACTTGAGAAGAATGTGTATTCAGTTGCATTAGGATGGAAGTTCTGTATATATCTGTGAAATCTATTTAGTTCGGACTATCATTCAAGACCCTTGTTGATGATGTTCTGCTTAGAATATCTGTCTTTTGCTGATAGCACTGTGTTAAAGTCTCCTACTATTAATGTATTATTATTTATGTATCTCTTTACTTTGGTTATTAATTGATTGATATACTTGGCTGCTCCCACATTAGGAGCATAAATATTCAAATTGTTAACTCTTCTTGTTGGATAGACCCTTTAAGTATGATATAATGTCTCTCTTCATCTCTTATTACAGACTTTCATATAAACTCTAATTTACCTGATATGAGGATTGCTACCTCAGCATTCTTTTTGAGGACCTATTGCACTATAAATGGTTCTCCACCCCTTCATTTTCAGTCTGGAGGTGTTCTTAGGTCTAAAATGAGTCTCCTGTAGACAGCATATAGATGGGTCTTGCTTTTTTTTTTTATCCAGTCCAATACCTTGTGTCTTTTGATGGGATCATTTAGCCCATTCACATTCAGAGTAACTATTGAAAGATATGAATTTAGTATCAGAGTATCACCTATTACTAAAACCGTCCCTGTTTCTTCAGACTGTTTCTTTGGGCTCCCTCTTTCTTTTGCAGGGTCCCCCTTAATATTTCTTGCAGGGGCAGTTTGGTGGTCACATATTGTTTCAGTTTCCGTCTATCCTCAAAGATCTTTGTCTCTCCTTCTATTCTGAATGACAGCCTTGCTGAATAAAGTATTCTTGGCTACATGTTTTTCTCACTTAGTACCCTGTATATATCATGCCAGACTTTTCTAGCCTGCCAGGTCTCTGTGGAGAGGTCTGCTGTTAATCTGATATTTCTCCCCATATAAGTTAAGAATCTCTTGTCTCGAGCTGCTTTAAGAATTTTCTCTTTATCTTTGAAATTTGCAAGTTTCACTATTAAATGTCGAGGTGTTGAATGGTTTTTATTGATTTTTTGGGAGGGTCATCTCTATCTCTTGGATCTGAAATATTTTAATATTGTACTTTACAAAGAGAAAAGTAAATCCTAGCTACACATAGCTAAATCCACTCATCTATTCAACACATTTTAATTGAGTGCCCAAAATGCAGGAGGACCTGTGTTAGCTGCTAGGAATGCATAGACGATGAAATCACTCCCTTGATTAGCATTTACTTTCTTCTATTTAGGATTCCAGTGACTCCTAACTTAATAGGCATTTTTAGAGAGGAGATACCTGAAGTGAAGTTAAGTAGTTTTTGAGTTGACATCTATTCTGTTTTAAACCTTCTAAGTCTGCAGTGGACTCCTGCATCACTTACTCACAACAGGGATATAAAATTGCCTGGGAATGGCTACGTCTCCTACATATTCATGCATTAAATTTATTTCCGTATGAAAATAAAATTGACAAGGAACTTGCCATGTTGATATGTTTAAAACTATCTTGGTGTGGCTGTTTGCATTAATTTCTTTGCTGAGGTGAGTTACTTCCATTAATTAAATGCTTTCTGGTGTCCTATTAGCTATGTTTCAGTGTTACAGTAAACTAAGTAAACTAAGTAACAGTAAACTAAGTTATTATGAGGAAGTCGTATTATAAATGCTTGTCTTGGGCTCCTGGTCTTTTATCTACTCCATAGGTATCATAGTCATATCTTATACACAGACACTTCTTCAATAACATACACTGAAGAATCTTCAGTCTCACTAAAGATGTAGAGTATACACAACTGCTTGTTATTGATTATATTAATAATCAGAGTCTAACCAGAAGACTGAAACTGTACAATAATTTGAACAGGATAAGTTTATTTTAAGGAATTACTATAACAGGGAATTAGAAAACAGAGGATTGGCTAGGAATGAGGAAAGGAACTCCAAAGAACGTAAGAGAAAAGATGTAGAACAGAGCTACTACCCCTAGAGCTGAGACAGAGTATTCAAGGCAAGGAACTCATACAGAAGAGTTCATTCACCATGCTTGGTCATTTGAAAGGCTGAGTTCCAGATCTCCTTGGAAAGGAAGTAGCTGTAATTCTGGGTAGTGGAGACATTCACTGAGGCAACTGTAGGAACCCAGGGCAGGCTGCCCCAAGATGGCCTATTTGGCACAAAGTTTTTCTTGAGTTAAAAGTAACCAAAACTCAGCAGATACAGGAAAAGCTCTCTACCTCCCCCAAACTGCCTAAATTTACAATGGAGAGGAGAACCTGAAATAGGGAGAGAGCTATCAACAGAGATTCCCCTTTACCTAAGGAACTTATGTGCATAGTAGAGCAACTTTGTTTTTCCAAACATCTCCTTTCATCTTCTTGCTAATGAGCTCTCTCTCCTTTGTATCCTCAGGCCCCTCTCCCTTCCCTTATCTCAAATAAGATACATGTAGCCTCATTATTCTTGGAATACCATGTCTATGTAGATTCCCCATACTTACACTTACTACATTTATTTTCTCTTGCTAATCTTTCTTTTGTCAACTTGGTTCTAAGTCCAGCTAGAAGGACCACAGGACAGAAAGAGGACGGCCTTCCTGCTCAATACTACCAGGCTGCCTGAGTGGGTGCTGGGGCAGGCCATTCAGAGGAGGTACCAGTCTACCTGACTCTGTTTAGCCAGGTGCTGCAGAAGCCTAGTCCAACAGAAGCTGCTTGTGTTGGCTGGGCACTGCAGAAATCACAGATACACTCTAGAGTGATGCCTGTAGGAACCCAGCTGGCCCCAGAAGAGAATTGTTTCCCAGTGTCACCTCAATATACTCTACTGACAAAGCGGAGTCTTGTGACAGCTGTCAAGGGAGGAATAGTTACAAGGTCCAGCTCCAGCATCAGGGAAAGTCAATCCAATGTGGATTTGAAGCTGAGAGGTTAAATTCATTACTGGCACACTGATACAAATAGTATCATTTTTTAAAATTACTGAGTTGGGATCCCTGGGTGGCGCAGTGGTTTGGCGCCTGCCTTTGGCCCAGGGCGCGATCCTGGAGACCCGGGATCGAATCCCACGTCGGGCTCCCGGTGCATGGAGCCTGCTTCTCCCTCTGCCTGTGTCTCTGCCTCTCTCTCTCTCTCCGTGACTATCATGAATAAAAAAATAAAAAAATAAATCAAATAAAATAAAATTACTGAGTTAATTCCATTTTAAGGCATTTTTGAAGATACTGTCTAAAGTAGCTTAGTGAGCAGTATCCATCAAGTAAGGTGAGAGAAATAGGAACGTGGTAGAAGAACAGGCTGTTTGTAAACTTATGAGACTAATAGAAAGTATTAGATGATGCTTAGTAAGAGTCCAAAAATTTCATAAAATACAGTGATATGTGTTAGTGAAAAATTAATATGAACACACTCTTTTAAGTTGATTAGGCCAGGAAAATCACGGATTACAATCTCTCTCTCTCTCTCTCTCTCTCTCTCTCTCTCTCACACACACACACACACACACACACACACACACACACCATGCGCGCACCTATGCATTTTAACCTTAAAAGTAATAAATTAAAAAACTGAATTTCATGTATAAATGCATATCTGTTAGTAAAAAATTAAATTAAACTATCATTACACATAGAAAATTTAACCTCAGGGAATCATCTGAACTTTTTGTGGAATAGTAAATTTTAACAGCAGATTGTCAGTTCACATCAAGTTATTTACATCTCCTCTATATTTAAATATAAACATTCTTTTTGAAATGGATTTATAACTACTCAAATTAAAAAAAAACAAATACTTTAGAGATGTGTGGGTGGCTCAATCCCTTAAACATCTGCCTTTGGCTCAGATACGGATCCTGGGGTCCTGGGATTGAGGCTGCCTGCATAGCTGGGAGTGTGCTTCTCCCTCACCCTCTCCTCCACCATCCTTTTCATGTTCTTTCTCTCTCTCTCAAATAAATAAATAAAATCTTTCTTAAAAAGTTAAATAAAAAGGGACATCTGAGTGGCTCAGTGGTTGAGCATCTGCCTTTGGCTAAGGTCATGATCCCAGGGTCCTGGGATGGAGTACGGCATCAGGATCCCCGGAGGAAGCCTGCTTCTCCCTCTGCCTGTGTCTCTGCGTCTCTCTCTGTGTTTTTCATGAATAAATAAATAAAATCTTAAAAAAAAAAAACAGCAATTTAGTTACATTAAAGTCACAGATTATGGGTGAATTTACTTTTCCTGCTGATCAGTAAGTTTTTTGGGAGGATACAGAGGGGAACTTAGATTTAGAAAGTGTCTTTATTCCTTCAGGCTGCTATAACCAGAATATCATCAGTGTTTTATAAATAACAGAGGTTTCCTCTATAATGTTCATCATAGAAATTCATCAGCTAGGTCCCTCCTCATAATATTTAAACTCCGGATATTTTAAATTTTTTATATATAATTGTTCCAGACTCATCTATTCTGAAACTTAAATTCCCTTTATTTTGCACTTCTTTTTCAACATCACCTAAATAAATTAATAATAAGTAATGTCTTATAATAATTAAATATTCTCCTCATTCCATTGTTTAATTCTTAAAGTTACCAAGTATTTATTTCTTATCCCTATATCAACATACAGTTGCCTTATACCGTTTGTGTTATACAAAGCTAAAAGGAATTGCTCTAATAAGAAATAATTTATTTCACACAGTTCCTATCCTCAGAATCTGAAATTAAAGGTATTGTTTAAGACTAGGAAAAAATGACCAGGCCATTTACATTCATCAAGTGCACAGTACTGGTAATTAGAGATGATATTCCCTTGTGTAACTGTACTTATGAAAACACACTTATAAATATTTGGTAGCCTGTCTACCCTCATTATCACTACTCAAGTAATATGATGATAATAAGAATATTAATAATAAAATGATTATAATAACATTATTAATAATAAGGCTGCTGTTTAGTAGCAGGATGATTTCTGAATATGCTTATCAAACCTCCCTATGTTTTTTCACATACTCACATGCAGGTGTGGAATATATGCTACATAACATAGATTGACATCTCACAAGTATTTATAAATTATAAAAGTATAAAATACTTTCTTTACGATTACCATGTTCTATGATGATTCACCAAGAAAATATAGGTATATTTCTGTCTTTCAGTTTCATTGTCAGTATGCATTTTTCTTACTCTATTGGCCTCTACCTAAGTGCATCTCTTTGCAGTTTATTCAATCAACAGAGGTGCAATGAATTTTCTATGCATAAGACACTGTGAGAAGTGCTGAGAAACAAGAATGAAAATAGTACTGCCAACACAAGGCATTTCCTTTCTACCTAAGCTTCAAATGATAACAGATTTAAAACAATGCAAATGTTTTCAAAAATGGCATGGAAAATGATGACTATATAAGTCAAGACTATTGGGGATTAGCTGTGGGTTTAGTTAATCATGACATTCAATTCAATTTAAAGACTTAAGAAATAGCTACCATTTACAGGCATTTTGCTACATGTTAGATTTAAAACCAGTTTACCATCCACCTAAGGAATGAATTAAAAATGGAAATACTATATGAATAGTATAAAATGTGATTTGGTTTCTAAATTATGTTCAAGTATTAAAAAGAAAAAACCACACACTACACACACACACACACACAAACCCCCAAGCTTCTATTGAAGCATTCTAAATTTAGATAGTAGTATAAGGTAAAGCATGGAAATAGAAATTTGAAAGTACATTAGTGAATAGATTGTTAATGGTGGATCTCAGGGTCTTTCTGTATTTCTTTCTCTTATTATACTTATCTGACTCTAGAAAGTATCAATGTTTCCTTCATCATGCTCTGGTTTTTCTTATGTATCTGACCTCTGCTTTTTCACTCACTCATTTGTGCTCTTTATGTTATCATAAGATGCAAACAAAATATCAAACGGTACAATGGGGACTAGCACAGTGTTGAGGTTTCTATGATCAGTGGCCTTTCTCATACTGCCACAGCCACAAAGACTGCAAACTTAATAAAACTATATTTTGAGAGTTATCATCTCTAAGTGAGTGGTTTTGCCTAAATGATGTCTAAATTTACCTGCTCTTTAATTTTTTAGATATTTTTAAACAGATTATGTGATTAAAACTGTTCAGGTTCTGATATTAAGCAATTAAAATTAATTAAACTATCGTTTTACCTAGGTAACTACTTAGGTAACTTGTAAGTTGCTTACTAAAATCAACAGATTTATTTTTCAAAATCACACCACTCATTTAGAAGTTTTGTTAGATGATTAAAATGGAAGTTCAACTTTAAGATAAAGGCAAAACTGTATTTTATTCTTAGATACCTAAAACTGCAAATCAAAATAAGAAGAAAACAATTAGAATTAAATGGGAGCCACCAACTTCATCTTTAAAGAAATTACTAGATATCTATAATGCAAAACATCACATATAAAGAATGAAAGATTAAAACACGCAAACTGAATTTCTAGAGAACAGGAAGGTGAATGAAGATATCAACAAGAAGCAAGAGCTTTCTGTAAATCCCCAGAAAGCTTCATAATTGGAAACACTACTTGCAGTAGAAATCTGCAGTAAAGCAAGAGTTGAAAATCTAAAGAGGGAGCACGTAGAGCACAGATCCCCCCTTCTGTCTCAACCAGACAAATACTGCTCTATGTTTGAAAGAGATTGGAAAATAATTCTCTAGAAAAACAAAATCAGAAAATATCTGGACTTGAGAACAGTAGAGACAGAAAAGAGAGAAAGTGCTGTGATGGACTGAAAATAAAGGATTAGTTGTAAATCAAGAAGCATGTTTATATCCCCAAGGCAAGAGATTAAATGTCCTTTGCCTGAGGAGCCTGTACCATACCAGAGAAAAGGCTGACACAAAGTGACATTTAAGGGTCTTTGACTGGAAATACCCTTCCAGTAAAGCCAATCTGTAGACAAGATTGACCAGGTCCATAAAACTTACAAAGTTGCTGGTTCTCAAATATTAATGAATGAGCAAAGATTGTAAAAAAGTTACCAAAACTTCCACTATTACAAACCAAGGCAATGGCTAAAATTAATAACACGGGAAACAACAGATGTTGGCAAGGATGTGGAGAAAAGGAAACCCTCTTACATTGTTGGTGGGAATGCAAACTGGTGCAGCCACTCTGGAAAACAGTATGGAGGTTGCTCAAAAAGTTACAAATATGGGCAGCCTGGGTGGCCCAGCAGTTTAGTGTGGCCTTTGGCCCACTCCCTGCATGGAGCCTGCTTCTCCCTTTGCCTGTGTCTCTGCCTTTCTCTCTCTCTCTCTCTGTGTGTGTCTCTCATGAATAAATAAAAATGAAATTAAAAATAAAAAATTACAAATAGACCTGTCCTATGATTCAGCAATTGCACTACAAGATATTTACCCAGAGGATGCAAAAATACTGATTTGAAGCATGAACCTGCACCCGATGTTTATAGCAGAACTGTGTATAACAGACAAATTATGGAAATATCCCCAAATCCATTAATCCATTAATTGATGAATGGTAAAGAAGAAGTGGCATATATATATATATATATATATATATATATATATAATGAAATATTAGCCACCAAAAGAATGAAATCTTGTCATTTGCAATGACATGGATGGAGCTAGTGTGTATTATGCTAAGCAAAATTAGCCAGTCAGAGAAAGACAAATACCATATGATTTTACTCATGCGAAATTTAAGAAACAAAACAGCTGAACATAGGGGGAGAAAAAAAAAAAAGAGAGTGGGATGCAAACCATAAAAGTTAACTATAGAAAAATCTGAGGGTTACTGGAGGGGAAGTGGGCAGGGAATGGGTTAAAAGGGTGATGGATGTTAAGGAAGGCACTTGTTATGATGAGCACTGGGTGTTATATTTAAGTGATGAATCACTAAATTCTACTCCTGAAACCAGTATTACACCATAGGTTAACTAGCTAGAATCTAAATAAAAACTCTGAACTAGGAAAGCAAAAGTAAAAAGTATTCTGAAGAAATAATATAAGAACATTTTCAATACTAAAGGAAATGAGTCTACATATGAAAAAGGCCCCCAAGAAACCAACACAATTATTGGGAAAAGATTCACAACAAAATGTAACACAAGGAAGTTTCAGAAACCTGATATTGGGAGAACATAAAAGTTTCCAGAGAAATAGCTCATATTACTAGTATGGAACTTTTCAATTGCAGTATTAAAAGTTATATGATCATGGAACACAGCCTTCAAAATCCTGACAAAAAAAAATAATTTATAATAGTCTACCTATCCAAAAGATCAGTCTAGTGCTAGAGAAGAATTAAGATGGTTCAAACATGTAGAATCTTTTAAAAATGTACCTTCCATGTAATGGGGAATGGAAACTTCCAGGAGATCCTCAAGAAGAAAAAAGCAGAATTAATAGCTAAGTGATAGCCTTAACCATTTAGAAACACACACACACATTCACCCTTCTGGAAAATAAAACATCCTCCAATAAAGGAAAAGATACAATAGATTTCTTGGCTCAAGACTTAATTATTTATATTGTCTTAACAATATAAACACTGAGTATTCATTTCAGCAAAAATTGAACCATTAATTTAGAGGATGAGGGAAGGGAAAAAATGTATAACAGAATATAAGAGAAAATCCTTATTAGTGAAAAATTAGATCCTGATAATGAGAAATAGACTTGGAAAACAACAACACACACAGAAAATAGATATTTCATTTTTTCTCTTTCAAACACATATAAAATGTTCAAATGTAGTCATCCACAGCTCCAGGAGATCATCAAGGTGCCAGGTTCCTTCTATTTTTCTTCTCTTGTATTCAGACAAATGGCTTCTACATTAACTTTCTTGTTTGCCATAATAAATTACTACAAATTAAGTGGCTTAAACAATACAAATTTATTATCTCCTAGTTCTGTAGGTCAGACATCCAAGATGAGTCTTATGGAGCTAAAATTAAGGTACCAGTGGGATTGCATTTTTACTGAGGCATTAGGGGAGAATTGGTTTCCTTGCCCTTTTCAGCTTTACAGACCACCTACATTCCTCAACTTTTGGCCTGCTTCCTCCATATAAGTTAAGCTAATTATCGGTGGAGCAAAAAGGGAACTATGTTCCACCAGTTCAATAGTAAACACTTCAGTGTGTCCTGAGATTTCTAAGTCAATATTCTTAAAGACACAGAGACAGCCAACTCACTGCCTAAGTTCAACAGTTATTTCTATTTTGAGGGAAAAGTTTGTGGATAAAGCAGAGAAAAGTCTACAGTAGATGAACAGACTTCCCAAAATTGTGAGATATATTTCATAAAAATGGTGTCAACACAGATGTGACTTACAAAGATATTTTTGAGCGGGTTTACTTTCCAGCCATCTGAGTTACCAGTGCTGCATGGTTCCCATTAACTTGGAGCTCAAGTTCTTCCCACATCTCACTTACCATCTTATGAGGGACATGACTTGGGTGGGTAGGGGGAGAAGCTATAGTAGAACATTCCCTGAATGATGTCTGGTATGGGAACAGAAGTGAATGGGATCCAGAACCACACACACACACCCTCAATGAAACTCTGTCTAGGTTCCTCTTTTTTTTTTCAGAGATGGTCTTTCTGGGAAATAATGCTATGTGCACTTTTTTGTAATTGATTCAAATGTTTTCCCTAAGATGCTGCAGAATAATACATCCTTTACTTTTAGCAAACTAAAAGGCTGAGCAAGAACTGGGGGAAACTTCCATCCCTTCAATATTCTTTTCCACTTTCAGTGAATACTCTTATTTTGTACACCATAAGCCAACAACTGCTGATTTCATCATCCTGTAAACTCCCTGTAAGATCGGTGATGGACCATACACTTCTCCAGCTGAGTCTTGTTATAGGATTATATTTTCTAAGATGCAAGCAATTTTGATGAAGTAGTTTATTAGGATTCTCCAGGAAACAAAACAAATTGTGTGTGTGTAGAAGAAAAGAGAGAGATTTATTATAAGGAATTGGTTCATGCAATTATAGAGGCTGACAAGTCCCAAGATCTGCAGTGGTAAGCTGAAGATTCAGGGGAGCCAACAGTGTAGTTCTAGTACTTCTGATAGATTAGGCAGTTAGCCAGACATGAACAGGGAGCAGTACTTTCCAACCACTGAAAAAGACAAACTCAAGAAACCACCAACTACCCCATGTCAGCTGCAAAGGGGGTGTTTCCTATAGCTGGAGAAAAAAACCCTGGGGCCCACACATGCACTCTTCCCTATAAACACTGCCCTAAAGTAACCTGTAGCTTCATTATAATACATTCACATTGTGGTTTTGACCCTTCTTGGGGGGGTTGGTTGCTATAACAATTCCAATAAAGACCATACATGGTCACAAATTCCCTGTACTGACCTGTAGAAGGAGACTTTCAGGTGATTAGAGAACCCTCAAACAGAGACCTCCCCAAGTGTGACCATTCAACCCAGATACAGATGAAAGGAAAAGACATCCGAACCCCAGTGCAGGTGCCACCCCCGGGCCTGTCCCCTTTCCTACCTTTAGAGTGTATTTTTGCTTTGAACACTCTTAAACACTTGCTTAAGAGTTTGGCTCTGTATTCTCTCTTGGCAGAACTCAAGAACTGAGGCTAGCAAACAGGACTCATAGCTAACAGTACTAGTTCAAAGGCTGGCAAGCTGGAGAACCAGAAAGAGCCTATGTTTCGAATTCATATCCAAAGTCAGGAAAAAGCTGATGTCCCAGCTCAAAGCAGTAAGGCAAGAATAATTTCCTAATACGTATGGGAGGGCTGGCCTTTTTATTCCATTCAGGGCTTCGATAGATTGGACGAGAGAGAGCAAATTGCTTTACTCAGTCTTCCAATTTAAATGATAAGCTCGGGATCCCTGGGTGGCGCAGCGGTTTAGCGCCTGCCTTTGGCCCAGGGCGCGATCCTGGAGACCCGGGATCGAATCCCACGTCAGGCTCCCGGTGCATGGAGCCTGCTTCTCCCTCTGCCTGTGTCTCTGCCTCTCCTTCTGCCTGTGTCTCTGCCTCTCTAAAAAAAAATGATAAGCTCATCCACTGGGTGTTATATGTGAGCAATGAATCACTAAATTCTACTCCTGAAACTAATATTGCAGTATATGTCAACTAACTCAATTTATTGTTTTTAAGATTTTATTTATTTATTCATGAGAGACACAGAGAGAGGCAGAGGGAGAAGCAGACTCCCCATAGGGAGCCTAATGTGGGACTCGATCCCAGGACCCCAGGATCACAACCTGAGCCAAAGGCAGATGCTCAACCACTGAGCCACCTGGGTGCCCCAACTAACTCGATATAAATAAAAACTTGAAATAAAACAAAACATACATGCATATGTGAATATTAAGCTCATCCAAAAACACCCTCAAAGAAACACCCAGAATAATATTTGACCAGATATCCAGGCACTCTGTGGTCAAGTTGACACATAATTTAATCATCACAAGCCCCTTGCTTAAGACATTTCCTTCTGTGTGTCTTACCCTTTTTAAATTATCATGCCTCTTTCTGACCACAACTGGAAAAGATTCTTTGCTTTTAGGGAAACGTGATTTATTTGCACTCATCTGGATAATCTCCCTATCCTTAATCACACCTGAAAGTCCTTTTTGCTTATAGTCACACATTCCGGTGACGTCCCTGGGGACTGTTATGGGCCATTTTTCTGCTGATCACCTCTCCTTTTCTTGCTGTAATTTCATGATCACAAGAAAGGTGCTGCAATTCGAGTCACTATTTCCTTCTTCCCAGAAGAAAAGGTCTAGAAGGAAATGTAGGCCGTGCCTGCCAGCTGATTCACCTCTTTTTTTTAGTAAGCTTCATTAGAGACCCATCTAGCAATTTCCACCTTCGTCTAATTGAACTAATTGGATGTCTAATTGAGTGTCACATGAGACCTAGCACAGTCATCTATCATAATAAGAAGTCAATAAATTATGACCAAAATCTATGAATTAAGAAGTAGCAAAATTAGTTTAGTATATAGAACTATGAGTTAAATTCAAGAAAAATAACTATATAAATTGCAAAAGGTGTTTTTTTTTTTTTCTTGAGAATAGACTATGTATTTAGAAGGAAAGGAAAGTGGGGAGGGAATTATTTTGTCCTAAATTTTACATCACTATATAACTCAATCATAAAAATGTGCGTGTATGCTTTAAAAAAAAGCAAAATAAAATAAAATCAGGTCTACTGATTAGCAACCCTATCATCCTGGTTTTTACTCTAGACTTTGTACAAACGTGTACCTTATGCCTAGAATTTCATCATTTATATAAGTGCAACAAGATTTTGTCCTGCAAACCATTGCAGAAAAGTCTCCCTCTTTAACTATATAGTATTTATATTATTAATTGAAATGTTGGGGTATTTAAAAAATAGATATCTCCACTGATTCTCTTAGCACTCATATGATATGTAAATATTTAACTTTTCAGTATCTTAAATTTAAAGCTCTTAAAAAAACAGAAAGTATTTGTATAGCTTTTTTTACCCAGCACCCCAGCAGAGCTGTGTTTAATAGATGCTAGAGAGGAGATTCTATAGTAGAATTTCAAACTAGCATTCTTTGGTTATTGGAATATTGCACATTTTGATTAGCTAAGTTTTGCGATTTTTGAAAGGTTTCTCTTTAAGAAGAAAACTAGTTTAAAATGTTTTCCATGTGTTCTCACATACATAAAATACTATAAACTAAAAAAATGAGACAGACTTCAGGATGATTCTTTCTCTGTGAGTATCCTGCATTTTATAACATGATTGCTGAACTTCGTTTTCTTTAAAGCACCATTGTTCATTCACCATTCATTCAATGTTCTCCCTTTTGCTCTGAAAATAGGAAACTCAATTCCCGTGGTGCTCAATGGAACTTTTGACAATTTAATGAAGAAACCTTGAGAGTGCAGAGGGTAAGCAAAGAGATGTTTTTTTCCTTATATCAAGAAGTAGCACTGAAGTGGTAAATATGCGGTTTTATTTCTGTTCTTAGTATTGTATCCTGGCCTGACTGCCCCTAGTTTTAAATTGGGAAGCATCTCAGAGAATTCTCTGAACAATAACTATTTTGTCCATTTTCTTATGATTTGCTACCCCTATTAGATGGGAGTAGGAGGCATTCACAAGCTAGTTCAGACTGAAGTAGGATCGGTGCTTCCTACCATGCAGTTTTCTACTGTTCTTCATTTCCCTCTCCCCACCTCTATCCAGGGAAATATATTATAACCTACGGATTCACAAAGGAATTTCAAGCTGTGTTCTGTTGTATTATGCAAACATTATACAAGACACATGACCTGGGATAGATAGGGGTAGCAATACACTTTGGCCCGGTGCTTTTCCTATGATTCTATTTAAAATCATCTAATGTATCTAGTCCTCTGAGGGAGTAAAAAGGTGATCTCTATCACTCAGTAAATTAACCAAGCCAGGCTCAATTGCCTAAGAAAATCCTGAATGTGATCAAGAAAATTACATTGTGAGTCTGACCATCCAGACACACACAAAAATAATGATAGTAATAACAATATTATGGTGAATGTCAAGAATGATTCTAGGACAATGTTGGATTTAAAAAAAAATAACTTGAAAACATTAAGTTAAATCAGTAATTCTCAACTGAGGTGATTTTTCCACCTCCCAAGTGACACTGGAGACATTTTTGGTTGTCATAACTAGGGGGTTCTACTGACATCTAATTCAGAGATGCTGCTAAACATACTACAACACACAGGACAGCCGCTAAACAACAAAGAATTAAGCTAGCTTAAAACGTTAAAGGGTGCCATGGGTATTATATGGAAATGTTGAATCATATACTGTACACCTAAAGTTAATATTACAGTGCTAACTGGAATTTCAATAAAAACTTTAAAAAGGTTAATCGTAAAAAAATAAAAAATAAAAATAAAAAAAAATAAAAATAAAAAAATAAAAAAAAATAAAAAGGTTAATCGTGCCAGAATGGAGAAACCCTGGGTAGATATTGCTGTGAACTGCATGTTTGTTGTCTCCCCAAAATTCATAATGCTGAAGCCTAATCCCTATTGCAATAGGCTTTGGTGTGGACCATGACTTTGGGGAGGTGAGTAGGTCATGAGAGGGGAGCCCTCATGAATGGGATCAGTGCCCTTTTTAGGGATAAGTGCCCTAGAGAGCTCACTGCCCCTTCCTACCCTGTGAAGTTATAGCAAAAAGACAGCCATCTGTAAATCAGAAGGCAAATTCTACCAGACACTGAATCTGCCAGCACTTTGATCATGGACTTCCTGACCTCCAGAACTATCAGAAACAAATTTCTATTTGTAAGCCACCCAGTTTATGGAATTCAGTTATAGCAGCCCAAACTGACTAAAACAGATAATAACTTTAAAATCTATTTATTGCAGAAGGCAATGATAAAACTAAAAGACTAAGAAAAATATGGTACATTATTTTATATCTTAAAATGAGATAACCATGATGTGCCATTATACTTTTAAAGGAGGCAGGAAATATATCAAATAAAATACATCTTTCAGAATCCCTGGATATTTCATCAGAAGCAGATGCTGGTCATTTCAACACTCTCAGCCCTTTCAGTAACTGTCAAGTCCAGTCTTCACTGCAGTTCTGATATTTCTAAGTTTTCCTAGAAATTTTATACATTGAAGTCAGACAGCTGGTGGAATCCGTTGTCCCATATATAGCAGCCGTGTATCTTCTGCCTCTAGCTGAAACTGATCCTTTCTAACAACTGTGTTGTAAATGCCTTCCCTGCTCAAATGTCACCTTCTTGCTGAAGCTGTCCCAATTCCCTCAGGAGAGAATTAGTCATTTTCTCTCTGGTATTCCAAGAATACTCGGTGTACATCTTATTTACAACTCTTTCCAAATAGTATCACAAAATTTTGCTTATTATTTTCCCAAAGTCGAAAGTCTATGAGTTCATCCCAGATTGAGATCACATCTTATTTTTCTTAAAACTGAGCACAGTACCTGGAACAGTGTGGATGCTTTAATAAATGTTGATGGGATGAATAAGAATGAAGACATAATTTGGGTTGTAAGATTCAGGGGGTCTTAATTTGAACTTTTAGACTCAATGATACTGAATATGACGCTAAGCCTCACCCATCCAAATCTTGCCTAAATAATATATAAAACAGATCACAAGTTACACTCTCTTCAGATTTTAGTATCAGAGATGTAAAGAGTACACAGTGTTTGAGTGGGCATTAAAAGAGACCATTAAATAGCAGTCAGTGTACATGCAGAGACAGGAAAGAAGGAAGGAAGGAGGGAGGTGGTGGGGGTGGGAAGATTAGTTCCCAAAAAGCCACCCAGGCATGTAACTGTTTATCATTTTCCACCTTAACAGCCCTAGATGCTAGCCTAGTAAAACAGGCTTCAAAGCAGAGAACAACTACAGACTGAACTCTCTCTCTCTTTTTATTTTTTTTTACTCCAAAGAGAATCTGAGTATTACTTGAAAAACTATCGAAACCAGTGGACTTCAAACAGAGCTACATGTGTCCTAATGGTTCATGTAAACAACAGATGGTTTTAACAAAATCAATTCTAGATCTTCAAATCCCATATGTCCTCTTTCTAAAAGTGAGGTTCCAGGCCTTGTCCTTGCCCTTGTTCATATTCACAGTAGCTCTTTTTCCACTTTACAAAAGAGAAGCAGACATCTCACTCACTCAAAATCGTATCACGGTATAAATCAGGTGTAGTAAATCAAGGGTAGTATTACCTAAAGGAGGGTAAAACCTGCCAGAAGGACAAACTAAATGACAATTTAAATATTAGTCTTTGTACAACTTCTTGGATTAAAGCACCATAATCATATGGTAGAGTTTCATGCCTTTTCCTAGTTTATACATATTTTATTTAAGAGTAAAGTGCAGCAGTAGAAATGAGGTAGGGATCTTCTGAGTTCAGATACTGTGTGGAATGGAGTAAAGACAATTTCTATTTAATGTCACTGGTCACTGACTCTTCTACAGCTGACAAAGAGAGTCCTATGGGAGCAATGCAAAGATAGATTCCATATGAAATATTGAAAGTGCCAGAATCTTATTTCATCCAGGCAGAAAAGCACATAGCAAAAGTCCATCCTTATGAACTCCCTTTCTTAGATTCACAATGATCAAAATGTGTACAAAGTAACCTGTGAATTGCCTATCTCGTTGCAGAGTGCACTGGCACAGCATTTTGACAATTCTCAGCACTGTGAAAAAGCTTGGTGATTACCCTCATTTACCCTTGTTGAAATCAGTGTGTCAATTGCATATTTTCCATAATTCTGCATTAACTTTCAAAACGTCACATATTCAGGTGAAAGAAATAGATCCTGAATAAATTGGTATTTTGATTTCTCTTGGTATTTTACTCAAATCTACAGGAAGAATTATTTTTTAACTAAAAAATTATTGAATACCAGAAATCCATATTTAGCTATTATTTAGGTTACTTTGTGTATTCCTATCACATTTTGACACATTTATATTATGCATCAAATATACTGGATTATACTGTAAATAATATACTTAGCAACAATAATTAATATATTTTTTGGCTCAGCAGTTTAGCGCCACCTTCAGCCCAGAGCCTGATCCTGGAGATCCAGGATAGAGTCCCATGTCGGGCTCCCTGCATGGAGCCTGCTTCTCCCCCTGCCTGTGTCTCTGCCTCTCTCTCTCTCTCTCTCTCTGTGTGTGTATGTCTCTCATGAATAAATACATAAAATCTTTAAACAACAAATATATATATATATATATATATTTATTCTTCTAAAAGCCTAATTCTTCTAGAAGCCCCATTCTTCTAAAAGCCTAATAATTCTCCTTCTCTCTCTGCTCATAACTTTTATAAAATCAGTTTAAAATGTTTTGAAAAGAAAAGCATCTATTTATGTATATATAGGCATAGGAAAAAATGTTCCCAAATGCAGTCAAATGTATAATGCTTTAATCATCAGAACAGTAGTTTCATATAATTTAGATTAATTCTTCCAGCAGAGGTGTTGATATGCTATTTCAAATCTTTCAACACCTTATTCCAGTTTCCCAAAACTACCCCAACTCTAGACTGTTTATAAACCAATGAGTCAAAATGGCACTCTGCATTTTCTTACATTTAAATGGAGAAGAAAAAGTATGGTGTGAGTCACAGTATGGTTAAAGTGTTATTTAGACTTGTTATCAAATCATTAAAGATATTTAAATTCTGTGTGGAATTTGACTAATTGCTGCATGAAAAAGTTCATTTACAGTCTTCTTCCTTGAAGCTTAGAAGTGTTTAAGAGTCTCCTTATTAATGATCTAATATAAGGTCAGAATAAAATTATCCAATATGTAAATATAGTAGTTAATTAGAGTCACAAAGAGAGTAATTAGAGTCTTTACTTTCTTTTCCTGTAAAAAGGAAAAGAAAGTAAAGAAGGATAAAGAGAGGAAGGAAGGAAGGAAGGAAGGAAGGAAGGAAGGAAGGAAGGAAGGAAGGAAGGAAGGAAAAGGATAATGATTTCCGTATTGAGAAGACAAGATACCCGACTCTACTTTGACCAATTGCCAGCTCGCCCAGGGCAAATGCCACCCAGTATCAGGGCTGGTGGTTCCGGGCTGTTTTGCTTGGACGATAATATGCTTTGAATTCATTCGATGTCTAAGTCCTTTCCAAATGAGAGTAAACACTAAAGCATTGATAACATAGGTTTGTAAAGAAACTAAGGATATTTGGGTCTGTTGGAAAACGTGCTTTATGCTTAATTGATTCACAAACTTGCCACCTAAAGAATTCTGGTGTAACTGTTCACAATTGGTTACTACTGTGTTTTCACTGAAGATTGAGGTTTCTGTGAATTAAAATTCTACTAAATGTAATTAAGACTGATGGAAATAAGGGAAGGAACTCTGTCTAGGTAAAAAGACCTAAGGAATGGGAACACAGTTAATGAAAGTAATTTTGTCCTGAAATGACACTGGTTGCTTGGAGAGAAAAGGCTTGGGACAAAATCTGAATACAGAGGAAAGTTATAGAAGGTTTGTGAAGCGAAATCTTTAGAAAGGAATTTTATGTGCAGTCAGGATGGACTCGGATTTAAAGAATGGCTTTTAAAAGTACAATGGTATAAGATTGAAATTCTGCTCTCTCTCTGTGAAAAAGACAAGTTTTCTTGAATTGTAGCTCTATTTTTAATTTTTTTTTAATTTTGTTTTTTTATTTAAATTCAATTAATTAAAATATAATAATGCATTATTGGTTTCAGAGGTAGAGGTCAGTGATTCATCAGTCTTATAATACCCAGTGCTCATTATATCACGTTCCCTGCTCAATTACCCCAACCCCTTCTTCCCCTCCAGCAATCCTGTTTGTTTGCTGGGATTAAGAGTCTCTATGGTTTATCTCTCTCTGACTTTGTCTTGTTTTGTTTTTCCCTCTTCCCCTCTGATCCCCCATTTTGTTTTTTATATTCTACGTATGAGTGAGATCATATAATTATCATTCTCTGATGATGAACTTATCTCACTTAGTGATAATACCCTCTAGTTCCATCCATATCATTGCGAATGGCAAGATTTCATTTTTTTGATGGCTGAGTAGTATTCCATTATATATATATATCTTCTTTATCCCTTCATCCGTTGATGGACATCTGGGTTCTTTCCATAGTTTGGCTATGGTAGACACTGTTGCTATAAACATTGGGGTGCAGGAGCCCCTTTGGATCACTACATTTGTATTTTTAGGATAAATCCTTAGTAGTGCAATTGCGGGGTTGTAGGATAGCCCTATTTCATCTTTTTGAGGAACCTCCACACTGTTTTCCAGAGTGGCTGCACCAGCTTGCATTCCCACCAATGAGTCTAAGAGGGTTCCCCTTTCTCTGCATCCTCGCCAACATCTGTCTTTTTCTGACTTCTTCATTTTAGCCATTCTGACTGGTGTGAGGTGGTATCTCATTGTGGTTTTGATTTGTATTTCCCTGATGCCGAGTGATGAGGAACATTTTCTCATGTGTGTGTTGGCCATTTATGTCTTCTTTAGAGAAATGTCTTTCATGTCTTCTGCCCATTTCTTGATTGGATTATTTATTTTGTTCTTTGGGTGATGAGTTCAATAAGTTCTTTATAGATTTTAGATACTAGCTCTTTCTCTGATATGTCATTTACAAATATGTTCTCGCATTCTGTCAGTTGTCATTTGGTTTTGTCGACGGTTTTCTTTGCTGTGCAAAAGCTTTTTATCTTGATGAAGTCCCAACAGTTCATTTTTGCTTTTGTTTCCCTTGCCTTTGGAGAAGTGTCTAGAAAGAAGTTGCTGCGGCCGAGATCACAAAGGTTGCTGCCTGTGTTCTCTTGATAAGAAATTGTAAACAAAGTTGTTTCTCTTTTCTTTGTCCATGAAAACCAGTTTCTCTGTTTTGTGTATATCAGGTCTTTAATGACCCATAATCCTATTTAGGCATGTGCTTTAAAACTTTCAAGGTCTTAACCAACTTTCCCAAGATTTATATTGTAAACGAAGTCTCTAACTATGATCGCTTATTTGGTATGTTATGTTGTGATATAAGGTCATCACTCCATATTTGATTTCAAAGTGTTCTGTGTCACAGAAATAATTGAATTTCCTTGTCAATTGCATCCTAATGAACTCCCAGATTGTTAACAATGCCGATTTCTGAGTTTTTGTCATTTATAATTGTTCTTATTCTCCTGCAAAATGAGTGTCATCTCCAAGAAGATTCATAAAAAAGACTTTTAGGACAAATATAGGTACTCAATATCTTTAAGATCATAAAACTGAAATGAGTAAAAATTTCCAGAACCAACTAAAGGTGTGTTCAAATTGAACAAGAATTCGTAACGTGGGACTAACAAATTGAGGAAAATAACTGTAGTTTTTGTAACTCTTATTTGATACACTGCTGGTTCTCTAATGTTTAGTCTTCCAGATTAAGGAAACGTTCTCTTAAGGTATCAATGACTTACAGAAATATGATCAAGTATTCATTGGTAAACAAATTCAAGGAGTTAACTTTTCTCTACCTGAACCTTTAAAATTCAAAAGTTCTCAGTAAGTATTCTTTCTTCCATGGCAACCACAGTCATTTGCATAAGTTCAATAAGAATCTGTTTTGCTTGTAACAGGGCATCATTAAAAACAGTGGTGGTTCTACTAAAGCTGTGACTGGAGTGTCTTATTTGAGTGTGACATACATAGACTCCGATATGACTAGACAGCTTTAAGGAATTGAGCTTGACCTTGTGTAACATGGAAGCATAAAGCCTCTTGGAAATGCTGGCCTGGTGCCTTGCTTACAGAGTTCCCAGGAGCCTTACTGGGTGAGTAAAGAATGTCACTCCCTGGCAGGTGTACATGTGGAGGCCGAGAAAATTAAGGCCATTCCACCTCAAGTTTAGTGTTAGCGCAAGTATAGCCATCTCAGGCCCCTGTGAATAAGAGCTGAACTTTACAGGAAAAACCTCAGAACTCCCTTGACAGAGAGTCCCATAACAGAACGAAGAACAGAGCTTAATGCCCTTGACAGAAAATCCCATATCAGAATGAAAACAGAGCTTAAGAAATTCCTCCACCCCTTCTGAAAATCCCCTAGACCAGCCCATAAAAACCCAGCTGTAACCCCCCTCGGGGTTCAAGTCCCTGCTCTGCTGTGTCGGGTATACTTGGAGAAATCCGAGAAACTACCAAGGAGCCGACACCGATGCAAGACCATGAGGGTTTATTAGCAAGCTCGAGCTTGGGTCCAAGTATACCCAGCACAGTGGAGCAGGGACTTGGACCCCGAAGTGGGTTACAGCTGGGTATTTTATAGGCTGGTCTAGGGGATTTTCAGAAGGGATGGGGGAATTTCTCAAGTTCTGTTTACATTCTGGTATGGGGCTTAAGGGCATTTAGCTCTGTTCTCATTCTAATATGGGACTTTCTACCATGGGTGTGGGCTCTGTTGTCTTTCTGATATGGGATTATATGCCGAGGACATTGAGGACATTCTGCAGTTTTTCCCATAAAGTTCAGCTCTTATTCACAGGGCTGTACTTGTGCTAATGCTAAACTTTAGGTGGGATGGCCTTAATTTTTCTCGGCCTCCACATATATAGCCAATAGCTATTCTTGTTGGGTTTATGTAAGTCAATAGGCCAAGTTTGTTAGAATTGGATTTGTTTTACAAACAAATTGATCTTAATTTGGCTATCTCTGGAAATAAGGGTAATTTTAGAGGGGAAATTTATGTTTCAATAACGCATCCTTGCATTAAATATCTTTGCCTTAAACATCTTTGCAGAAGTTAAATGCTAGGTCTATTGTCTTTGAATGTTGTTTGCCTAATGTTGACAACTTAAGGTAAACTTCAGAGAAACTGCCACTATAGCTTATGTATACAGGAACACCTTTGTGCTTGTTGTTCTGTGGGGAAAATAACAGAACCCCATGGGCATATGACTATTTGAACAACTGGAAAATGGGATTGATTCCCCAGTTTATAACTCAACTAGCACCTTCACCAATTCTGTGTGATTGCAATGACAAAACGGTTGCCTAAAAGCTAGAGTGTACCCCATTCCATGGAGTTAATTATAGACTTGTGGAAAATGGATGGTTCCATTTTCCCTATGATTGTATCACGTGATGCATTTGGAAATGCCCTTATCTCATGAGACAAGTCTTATCCCACTTGCCAGTGATTCCTAATAATTAAGATATAATTAAGGCTAGGCATCAAATAAAGAAGGCTTCTTTTGGAGGGGTAACTTTATTATTTCTTTTTATTTAAATTCAACTAATTAACATATAGTATATTATTAGTTTCAGAGATAGAGTTCAGTGATTCATCAGTCTTATATAATAGTGCTCATTACATCATGTGCCCTCCTTAATTTCAATCACCCAGGTAACCTATCCCCCCCAACCACCTCACTTCCAGCAATCCTCAGTTTGTTGCCTAGGATTAAGAAGAGTCTCTTGAGCAGCCCCAGGGGTGGCCCAACGGTTTAGCACCTCCTTAACCCCGGGGTGTGATTCTGGAGATCTGGGATCGAGTCCCACATCAGGCTCTCTGCATGGAGCCTGCTTATCCCTCTGTCTGTGTCTCTGCCTGTCTCTCTCTGTGTCTGTCATGAATAAATAAATAAAATCTTTAAAAAAAAAAAAAAAGAGTCTCTTACGGTTTGTCTCCCTCTCTAATTTCATCTTGTTTTATTTTTCCCTCTCTTCCCCCATGATCCTCCATTTTGTTTCTTAAATTCCACATATGAGTGGGATTATAGGATTATTGTCTTTCTCTGATTGAGTTATTTCACTTAGGTAATACTCTCTGGTTCGATCCATGTCATTGCAAATGATGAGATTTCATTTTTTTGGATGGCTGAGTAGTATTCCATTGTGTATATATACTACTTTTCCTTTATCCCTTCATCTGTTGATGGACATCTGGGCTTTTTCCATAGTTTGGCTATGGTGGACACTGTTGCTATAAACATCGGGGTGCAGGTGCCACTTTGGATCACTACATTTGTATTTTTGGGATAAATCCCTAGTAGTGCCATTGCGAGTTGTAGGATAGCCCTATTTTCATCTTTTTGAGGAACCTCCATACTGTTCTCCAGAGTGACTGCACCAGCTTGCATTCCCACCAACGGCTGTAAGAGGGTTCCCCTTTCTCCGCATCCTTGCCAATAACAAAGAGGGCTTCTTGGGGTTACATCCCTTAGTCATATATGTCCCAGGAACTACCTCAATAGAGGTAGTTATCAATAGATAACACATATCCTAAGCTTAGATCTGGGAATCAAATATACCTTAAGACTCTTTGCAAGACAAAAAGCTCCTCAAACCTATTTGGATGGAGTCCTGTCAGGTTCTCTTGACCATTCCAATAGTGTTAAAACTTCACAGCTTCTCCCTGTGGATCCATCTTTCCAAAATCAAGACTACTCTGGGCCCAGGTGAGGAGTCCTCCACCAAATACAACTGTGAGCTGGTTGAAGCTATATACCTATTATTCAAAGGAACTTGGATGATACACATTGGGAAGTCTAGAGGCCCATGAATCCAGGCCATTTCCAATATTTACTCTCATATACAATTATTCTATGATATTCTCTTAGAAAAACTCCCTTAATGCTTTCCTTCCAAAACTCATAGTTTCTCCTTCCTAATTCTGAGACTTCATTTTCAACCTTTTCCTTCAGGATTACCTCCAAATTTACTGGTCAGAAACCGCAACTTACCCAGAGCTATCCCCCTTAATGTTCTTCTTTCACAACACAATTATCCCCCTTTTTTAGGCCAAACTTTGTCTTTCTCAAAGTAACATTCTTTTGGTTTCCTCCTTCTGGGACCATATAACACAGGAATGGTTTTCCTGAAAGAAAACCTGTTCATGGCTATCCTTACTCTTTCTTTCCCTTCTTAGGACCCCTGGCCTCAATACTTATACTCCTAATTATTGGTCCTTCTCTCTCTACTCTCTTTGTTAAATTTGTCTCTTCCAGAATCCAACAATTTCATATACGAATGATGGTTCAACCGGGATTCCAGCCGATACTATCCGAGGGTCCCCTCCCTAAATCCCATGGACCTGACCACCAAACAATTTCCCTTAGATCACCTATTAGTATGTTAATATAATACTATGCTCTGATCTACAAGTGCACAGAACCTCTGATAGACTGACAAGTTTAGCTGGGACATCTCTATACCCCTCATTCAGTAGGAAGAAGCTACTGAAGAGGAGACCTCTGCCCAAATGCCAAAGATTTGTCATTGTTGCTCTGTCCGGGGGGAATGTAAAGCTTTGTCAGCTTATAGGCAAACAGCCTTGAGCAATGGAATATAGACAGCCCATCAAGTGACCCACCACAAAATATCCATAGGCCCTAACTGACCAATGGGCTACTTACAACTAGGCACAGTTACCAGAAAAGGGAGAATTCCGTAGTCACCATATCGTCTCATCTTCCCCCCTTAAAAACAGCCCCTACCCACTATCTCGATGCAGACAGTGCCCTCTCTGCTGTCTTGCCCACATCTCCCTTGTGGTGTATTCAATAAACTTCTGTCTCCTTTGTTCTGCCTCAGGTGAATTATTTCATCTCCCATGCCACTGGCTTCCATCTGAATGTCTCCCCATATTTGGGGCTCCTATCTGATTGAAAGACACTCCATTTGGGCACCACAGATTTTAGGTTATAAACTAGTTAAAGTCTGTGTTTTCATTTTCCTTAAACATTCTTCAAATCATTTTATACTTCTCTGTGCTCAAGGAGCATATGATAAATGTTGATTCAATATATATAGATCAATGATCTTACATATCTAATCACAGGTAGTTATTTCTGTTGATCCATCACTTGGTTCATAGATTTCTTATCTATGTATCAGAACACCAACCCCTGTCATGTCAAAGGCAGCGTCTCAGTACTAAAACCTGCATAAACACAGCAAGACATATTGTGCACAGAAATTGTATACTGCTAAGATGAAGACATTATAATGAGAGCAAGGTAATGAGCAGAATAACAATTTGCCAACAGAAGACAAATTTTCTTCCCTTGGAAGCAATGCCTACTGAGAATACCAACAAGACAGTGTAATACCTCAAAATGCTTGTCTGGGATATATTTTCTTATCAAGTGGTGCATTTCTTATCATGATGAAAAAGAAAATGGATCCATGGGTAATGCTGATAAGTTAACATAGATAATGTGTTGCAGTAAACATTAATTTATCATTCCATTGCTAAGAAACAAAAGGAAATAAAATAATAAAGGAAGAAGAGAACTGTAGAAGCAGAACTCTATATGGTATATGAAAAAGGTAAAATAAAACAGGATAATTGGCAATCAATTAAAAAGTAAAATATTTAAAATCAAGTTCTTTGATTTTGAAACAAAAGGAGGGTAGATTTAAGATTCTATTTCCTTCGGGAATTAAAGTGACTCTCATGTAAGCAAAACTTAATAGCCCTCCAAAAAGAATAAATGAGACAATTGTGTACAACTTAGTATCATATTGAAAACCTCAGTCATGAATGGAAATTCTCATTATCCAAAAAGTTTTTCCGAAATAAACTTATTAGCTTTTCTGTTAGCTAATTACTATAAACATCTTCAGTTATCTACTTTTAAAAGGAAAGTAATTAGGATGACTAGGTGGCTCAGTTAATTGAGTCAACTTTGGCTGAGACCTTGATCCAATGGTCCTGGGATGGAACCCCAGCATGGAGCCCCACTTTGGGCTCCTTGCTCAATGGGGTGCCTGCTTTTCCCTCTCCCTCTGTCTGCTGTTCTCCCTACTTATGCTTTGTCTGTATGTCAAATAAATAAAATGTCTTAAAAAAATAAAAGGGAAGTAATCTATCATCCTTTGAAATGGAAAAACATTTTAAAATACTTTAAATGTATTTAAAATAGTATAAATAGTCCGGTAAAGTTATAGGCTACTTTATGAAGATCCAAACAAAGGGACACAAATTAGATTTACAATAATTCTAAATCAGATTGCTTTATTGTCACATACCATAAGAGCAATACAAATGCTTAACTGACACTATCATAAACAAGGTTTAACTGACACTATCATAAGTTAGATTAACCTTTATAGCCATGCTATTAATGGGAAGAATATGTACCTTGCCATCATTTTACTAATTTTGGCAATTTAATCAACATAAATAATTTCCACTAATATACCAATTATCTGTATTTTGTAATTTGTCAGTATTGTTAAAATTATCACATATTTATCATTTATTGTCTTCATCATGGGCTTAAGCATTTTAAATTTCCATTCAAATGTCACATTCGAGTTTTTGGAATAAGACATTAGAATTCTTGGGGATCCCTGGGTGGCTCAGTGGTTTAGCGCCTGCCTTGGGCCCAGGGCGCGATCCTGGAGTCCCGGGATCGAGTCCCCCGTCGGGCTCCTGGCATGGAGCCTGCTTCTCCCTCTGCATGTGTCTCTGCCTCTCTCTCTCTCTCTCTCTCTCTCTCTGTGTGTCTATCATAAATGAATAAATAAATCTTAAGAAAAGACATTAGAATTCTTCAAAAGATTCCACCATATGCAAAAAATGAGAACTAAATATGACTTTGTTACTTATACCAAATTAGCACAGTAAGATGTGCTCTTCCCCCATCCCCACAACTCCTACTTCACTTTCCATCTTTATGTATTTGCTTATTCTAGATATTTCATGTAAATGGAATAATATAATGTCAAAATTTAATCACAGCATTTAAAATTTGTAGAGAACCTACAGACTCTTGAGAATAAGAATGAGGGATCCCTGGGTGGCGCAGCGGTTTGGCGCCTGCCTTTGGCCCAGGGCGTGATCCTGGAAACCCAGGATCGAATCCCACATCGGGCTCCCGGTGCATGGAGCCTGCTTCTCCCTTTGCCTGTGTCTCTGCCCCTCTCTCTCTCTCTCTCTCTCTGTGACTATCATAAATAAATAAAAATTAAAAATTAAAAAAAAAAAAAGAGAATAAGAATGAGAATAAGAAAGCACAAAGAAGGATAAAGAAAAAAAAGAGAAAGACCACATAGCTTTGGGAGGTATCATATAATGTCAATCAAAGCAAGCTCTACATACAGATGACTTGAGTTCATTTATATTTTCATTCTTTTAATAAAAAATTTTTATGTGTTAACAGGTACCTTTAGTTCCTGTCATTTATCACTTTTCAGTTGTTTTTAGGATTTTGTTTTGTTTTTAAAAGACATATTCAAGTTATTTAAATTCTCTAGGCTTTAATTTCCTCTACTGTAAAATGGAATTCATGTGTAAATAGAATCCATATAACATAAACAGTGCATTTTTTTAAAGATTTTATTTATTTATTCATGAGAGACACACACACAGAGAGAGAGAGAGAGAGAGGCAGAGACACAGGCAGAGGGGAGTAGCAAGCTCTGCGCAGGGAGCCTGTCGGGGGACTCGATCCCGGGTCTCCAGGATCACACCCTGAGCTGAAGGCAGCGCTAAAATGCTGGGCCACCGGGGCTGCCCAAACAGTGCATATAGTACAAATCCAGATACACAATAAGCTCACAAGTAAATTAGTTTTACTTATTAACCAGCAAGTCAATAAGAAATACTCTCACTGCAATATTATGATTCCTCCATTCCTGAGACTTTTACTTTTTAATATGGCTAGCATTTGACATGATCTTGTCATATATAAAATAGCTCTTCTTTCTAAAGGGTTTTGAATACATTTTTTGGTTAATTTTTTGTTAATATTTTGTTTTGTTATTAATAGTACTTGTTTATGATTCAATTCTTGCCTTTCCACATTGTGTGTAAGGTATACTTTTTTTAAAAAAATGAAAATCTTACTAACTCCAAAAATCACTTTTTCAATTTAAAGTCTTCACCCAAAAAGAATTCAGAAAAATAAAAATTAATAGGGCTGAGGGGTAGGTGGAAGACCCTCGAATCAGTCATTTGACACGTTGTGTTTCATATGAAGCTTCCTTTTAAAGTCATGTAATAAAATTCTTAACAAAATCCTTGGGTAATTAATGACAAGATAAACAAAGATGATCTAAGATAATTGTTAACGCCTGATAGTTTTGAATGTGCTTCTCTTCTGAAATACATTAAAAAAAAAATCCTAAAAGTGAAATACAAAAGCGGGGGCCTGGACGCAGAGGTAGGACAGTCTATCACAGCAACCAAGAAAGGAAAGTTTTCATACGAGAAATGGTCCCACAGGAATACAATATAAGCTAGATAAGGATGGCATGTACAGCACCAACTTCAAGGAGTTTGCTTTGTGAAAACCAAATGCTGATCACAACATGATCATGCTGCCAACTCTTTGTTGCATGGTCTTTGCCTTCGGCATGTGTATGTATAATAGAAGTACTGTAAAGATTCAATTCTCCTACTGTTTTCCTCCATCTGAAAAACTATGCAACCTATTTACTTTATACATTAAATCCTCCTTTTTAATTTTTCATTTACTTCTAAATATAAAATACTACAACTTGACACTAATAAATGCAAACAGGTTATTTAGCAGTAATGTAAATAATCCAGAACATGCTAATATCAAATTTTGTTATCGTCAAAAATTGTTTTTATTTCATTACTTTTTAAAATTGAGATATATAATTAACATATCATAAAATTCATCCTTTTATACTAGTCAATGGTTTTTAGTATATTTGCAGGATTGTACAACCATTACCACTATCATTTCAGAATATTTTCATCACCCCAAAAAGAAATCTTATATCCCTTATCAGTCTCTTCTATTTTCTTTCTTCCTTCAACCTGTAGCAACCCCTGATTAATTTTCTGCCCCTCCGAATTTGCTTTTTCTAAACACTTCATATAAATGGAATCATACATTATCATAAAATGTAGTCACAAAAATTTAAAACCTAGAGAACCTGCAGACCCTTAAGAATATGGCAACAGAGCAAAATTAAAGAAATATATAGAAATTAAGAATGATAGAGAAATGTGATGGAGAAAGAGTAGAAAAGATTATTGGAAATGGAATACTTACTAAGATTCTTCTCAAGAATATTTAGTTCCCACCTTTTACTGAATCAGAATCTGTAAAGAGAAGTCCTGAGCATTTGTATTAAAAAAACAAAAACAAAACAAAACAAAAAAAAAACGGAGAACATTTTCCTGAAGGTTATGATACTTTGCCAGATTTTGGAACCCTTGCTTTAGGCTATGTTCTGATTCATTTCTAATGCAGGTTATTCCTAGCCATTGATTAACTCAATGACACATTTGCAAGTACCTAAGCCATTCAATTATGCTATTTTGAAGAAAAGAAAAATATATAAATAAAAGACTCAAATAACAATCACAGCCTCTGCTAATGTTTTCATAACTTTTGGGCCTCTTTATGCAATGATTAATTGCTTGATTGTTTTTCTTAGACATC
Organism: Canis lupus dingo; assembly: GCF_003254725.2. Taxonomy (NCBI): domain Eukaryota; kingdom Metazoa; phylum Chordata; class Mammalia; order Carnivora; family Canidae; genus Canis; species Canis lupus. Next base: position 21,774,749 of record NC_064245.1, on the reverse strand, counting down.
TACAGATGTGCATAATTAAAACTATTTGAAATGAAAACTAAATGCATATTTATTTAGCTTTCTTTGTTCTTACCTTCATTTGTTTGCATAAACAATGCTATACTTACTCATGCAAATCAATGCAAACAGAGAAATTATGCTCCTGCAAATTATTTCATTTATACTTCTAAATAGAAACATAGTTACCAACAGAAAATATTTACTTGGTAGTCCAAATGTCATGAACACTTCAATATAATTTATTACTTTATGTAAAAAATGATGAATATTAAAATTGAAGATATGACAAAAGATCAATATAGTTTCATTTCCTTTGTTTGAGTGCAATATACCAATAAGAATGCTTTATTCTATTCTACATTTCCTTCAGAAATATTTTGTCATCTATATATGCTTCAAACTTATCTCAGTAATTAAATGCTTCCATTTAAATTTTAATACGTATTTTCTTTCTTAATCTATCACTTCATATTCAACATCTCTGATATAAGATTTGTCAAATTGAGATGCCAGAAGGTTATAAAAGATGCATAATATTTATTGTTAAAACAGAAACACTGGCATAAAACTACTTAAATGAATGTGGTATAATCAGATATGTTACCACTCTCTTTGCTCCGCAAAGGCAGATTAAAATATATGCTGCACATATGATTTTTACATGGGGAAGGCAAGAGAGAAAGCAAAAAGGCAGAGTTGTATCTAGATGAGGGATTAGAGAATTTTAAAACAAGGTAACTTTGAGATTGAATGAAATGTTCATGAGCAGTATAATTTCACATAAATTCGCGTCTCAGAGCTGGCCTTAATTATCCAAATGTATAAAAGGGCATAGGACTTCTGTAAGTTTCATATTCACTCCAGCACATTTTTTTGGGGTTAAAATACACTGCCTCAAATTTCTTGCACAATTTCTTACTTGAGCATGAGATGATGTGGTGTACATTGTTCCATTTTCAAAACTTATTAAGTGCCCTAATTTTCCTTAGTTGATTTCCAATTTCTTCTAAAATTCTGAATTCTTACTCCTCATTTCATGTTAATTCCTGGGCAATCTTTGCAAGTGGGATTGGTATGCAGAATATTATGTTACAATTTGAAACTAAAGAAAGAATCGGTCAATGATATTGAAGTTCATTGGGGAAATCCTAAATTTACATCCAAATTAAAGAATAGGCATCTTTCTTTACTGGCTTACTTTTATTTTGAGAGTTACTTTAAAAATTTTTTTTTTTTCTGATTAACCTCCCATTAACTCTGGCCTCTAATGCTTCAGTTACAGATTTTTCCCCCCAGGGCTCTGATTAGTAGATACTTTGCAAAACATGTAAGATGCTATTTAAAAGTCCTGTGAATTAATCCTTTCATAAGGTAAGGAATACTTCCATTGAAATTAACCACCAGTCTTCTCGTTAATCAGTTTTATGACTTCAGATTTTCAAAGGCAGAGTTTATTTCAATCACATTTACTCTTAGAACTTTTCTTTAACCTTCTCTCTTGCCTCACTCTACTTTCTCTTGTTTTTTGTTTGTTTGTTTGTTTTCTGATAGTTTGTTTTTTAAACACTGTGAAACGGCTGATTAGCCACTTGTTACCTATAACCTCAAAATATCCAAAATAAGATTTCTCTAACTTTTTTGAGGTTACCATTCACACATGTACCTATAGAATACACCAAACACTCCTATCATTTTACTGTCAAATACTAATGTCTTAAAATAAAACTTTCATTGTGAGGGATCCCTGGGTGGCGCAGTGGTTTGGCGCCTGCCTTTGGCCCAGGGCGCGATCCTGGAGACCCGGGATTGAATCCCACATCGGGCTCCCAGTGCGTGGAGCCTGCTTCTCCTTCTGCCTGTGTCTCTGCCTCTCTCTCTCTCTCTCTCTGTGACTAACATAAATAAATAAAAATAAAAAATAAAAAAAACTTTCATTGTGGTGTCAGTTGTGTCTCACACAGTATTTACACTAGATTACTACAAGTAAATTTCCATACTTGAGCTCAAACACTTGGGTCTCTTTATAATCTTGTTCTTTTTGTATCTAAATCTAAATTATATGATTTAAAACATGTTGGTTTATCCTAAATGACACTAAATCATGCAGTATAGCAATTATGTTTGATTTGAAAACATAAATGTATCTATTCAGATGATACACATGACCCAGATCTGAGAACTGCATTTTAATCAAGTCATTACAAAGGCAAATTTAATGTTCCAGCTATAACCATGGCTCTTGTACTGGCTTCTACTTTTTTCCCCCCACTTTTTCTATGACATCGAAGATTCCAGTTATTCCCCCACACACACACCCCCAGGGAATATAATGGCTGGTTGCTTAAAGCATCTTGTTCTTGTTCTGAGGAGGTAAAAGAATTAGTTCTCTACTTAGTGATCTTGCTGTCACCATCACCATCCACTTCCTAGCTGTTGCCTGCTTATTTTTTGCTCTTATGCTATACAGATAGGAAGTGATTTAAGTTTTATTTTGCTCCTTTGGAGTCATGATGAATAATCATAAGGATGAGCCAATATGTTTTAAAAATCCAAAGGATAATAACTCTGTTGTATTCATTTTCTCAAAACAGATGTCCCCTAAAAAGCATATTTCAGTTTTGAAACTTTGGAAATATTACCCAGCATGAGATTGGTTGGATATATAATTTATAAGTCACAAGCAGTTTAAAAATCACAATAAACTCAAACTTACAAATTCAGAATAAACTGTTAATATTTATAAGATGCCATAGTGCCTCTTACTTAGATTAATATACACTGAAGCTGCATTTCTTTCTGCAACTGAAATGTAATTTATTTTACGAAGGACTGAGAACAAAAAATAATAATTCCACAGTAACAAGGGGAACAATATGAATACTTTGGATATGTCATAAGTACATACATATATGTTAATATTGAGGACAGTAAAATATATTAACAAATTTATTTGCATAAAAATGAGATGGAACTTCAGCTCTGTTTTTTATTATAAATTGGTAACCGATTAGGGAAATTCTATAGAACATTGCTTTGACTGAGTTACTACAATTATTTTTTTAACTTTTGGAGAGGTCAGGGTGATCTAATTTTGATAGAATTGTCCTATTTTTTACTATTTACACATCAATGAAAATGTTTCTATCAGTAAGCACCATTCCTCTTTTTCAAATATTTGTTTGGATTCTCTTCCTTTTTGAAAGTCTTCTTAGAGATAAGTTAGTTGATTGAGTGAAGACAAAAGTCAAAAGAACTGTAAATTAAGGCAACCTATGTAGTACAAGGAAAATGGACATCCAAGAATGGCTCTAGATCTAATCCTCAGTTCTGTCACTCATTTAGACAAGTTTACTTAGCTACAAAATGGAAGTTATAAATAAAACCTAATTTGAGGGTTTATGGTGAGAAACAAAGAGGGAGTGACCATACATCTAAGTTTGTACAGAAGAGTACCATTTTAACAGTTGTCTCCACATAGTATTAATAAAACCCATTTTCTACTTCAAAATGTATGGTGAAGATAATAAATTGTATGCTCAATCTACTTTACAAGACCTGGTAGGCAGTCAGTAAGTAACATCTTGCAATAAGATCAGGAAGTGTTTAGATATCATAATGAATCAAACTAAATGAAATGTCCTATTAGCTATATTAGTAACATAGAGGAAAACTTCAAAGAAAAAGACCATGAATCATTATGAGAAATACGAAAACCCCGAAACTAAGATGGTGAAAGGAAAAACAAACTGAAAAATATATTGCAGTGATGTATATTCCTCATGCATGAAGGTCTTGAGTTTAAAGCTTAAAAAAAATTAATAATTAAAAATTGTCTAATATTTGAAGAGCTTAAAATGATAGCTTGAATAACAAAGTAACAGAGAATGAGTATCTTAATATCACCAGAAAAAGAAGGTAGGAGAGGTGAGAAAATATAGGGGATCAAGATATTAGAATATGCCAAATCATAGAAAACCTGAGTTTAGATTTTAATGATTCTTAAGAACAAGCATGTCCAGAGGAAGGTAATAATCATAATAATATACTCACCGTCATCATTATTAACAGTTATTGAATGCTTATAATATACTAGCATCTATTATAAATTCTTTGCAATTTTTAAGTCATTTACTCCTCATACCACCCCATGGGTTACGTACTATTGCTAGCAGATTGATTTACGGAGACAGAAATATAAACACAGAGATTAAGGAGTTTGCCTCAAATCACACATTATTAATTGGCAGATCCAAAGTTCAAACCCTAGTAGCCAACTCCATAGGCCCCATACTTAGTAGTAATACAATACTTCCTCTGTAGTTTGGCAGATACAGGAAATGTAAAATCTGTTTTCTGTCTGCTTCAGAGTACAGTGTATATTGTACTTTGTGGAGAATGGATTGGAAATGAGCAAGCATGGCAATTAAGAACCTTTGTTGTAATTCAGGTAAGAAATAATAGTGTCCTAAATAAAGTAGTATGATGAAGAAGGAGAGAAGTTGATGGACTACAACAACAGGCATTAGAAAGCAGTAAAGTTAATAAGACTGGATGATTAAATGAATATGGGTAGTGAGAGAGAAGGCAAAATCAAAGTGCCTCCTAGACTTTTTTCTGGGGATTTGGGATAAATGGTGATGCCAGTGGGCATGAAACATGTAAGAGAAAGAGAGAGATGTTAAGCTCAGTTTTGAACATATTGAGTTAGAGTTGCTTATTGGTCAAATAGGTGTAGTTGTCCATAAGACCATTGGATGTGTGGTTTCTGTAGCATGGAAGAGAGAGCAAAGCTAAAGTTACAGAGCTGAGCATCATATCCAGATAGTTGGTAATTGACACCATAAAATTACATAGAATTATCTAGTATGAGAAATTCATATATGAAAGCTATAGTTGAAATTGTTTGTAAAAAGAAATATGAATATTAAAAGCCTTAAAAAAATAGGGTTATCCAAAAAGAGATTTTACTAAGACCAGTGTAAACTAATAAATTTTCCAAAAGGAACTTATTCCACAGTTTGAGCCCCTAACTCTTGTGGGATTGTTTAGCATGGCGTGAAAGAAAGAACTCTTGAGACATTTTATAGTACAACTTAGTAGGTTTATTTAAATAGTACAGGGACAGGACCCACGGGAAGAAAGAACTGCATTTTTGCTGTATGAAGCTGGTGGTTAAATGGTTAGTGCTCAAGGGGGCAGAGATGTGCAGAGAGTATTAGATCATAAATGTCTTTAAATTTCTACTCATAAAACTACTTCACAAGATTTCTCTGGTGCTTATCATTCAGTTTGGTATTAACTATCAATGAGATTTCAGGCAGTTATGAGACCCTTCAAGAATGTAGCAACCAGCACATAATTGATCCTTATAAAAACTGCAGGTTATATGGGTCAGCTTTCTGGATTAAAGGTGGACATTTTACTGCTTCTATCTCTCATCACCACCATACCACACATATTCTCATCAAGAGCCATGAACAATGATTAAATTAAAAGAATATTTTAAATTTTATTCTTTTTTTAAAGATGGTAATAAGATTGTTCAGAAAAAAGAAGAAAAAGGAAAACAAATGGAATTCAGAAACTTAATCCACAAACTATAGAAAACAAAACTTTAAGGATTATTTATGAAATAAGAATTCAAAGAGGCACATGATTATCATTCAGTCATCAATCTCCATATCAATATGCTATCTCCTACCCTCACCCTGACAAGCCGCCCTGGCTGATATCAGCATTTGACTTCTTCAAAGAGGAAAGGTCAAATGGTGTATAAAAGTAGACTTGTTTCCTTTCTTCTCTACTTACAGATAATAGAGAATCTGTCATGGCAAAAAATCTGCAAATAAAAAAAGGCCAAAAACATGAACAGGAACCCAAAATACCAATGCGCTGATTTATGTCATTTGATTCTGAATAACAAAGCTGTTTTTCACATACATTGTGAACTTCTAAGTATTTTGCTAGGATGAAGATAAATCACCCTCTCTTTTCATATTATAAGAATGCTCTAATGCAATAAAAAATAGAGATGGTGGGGACAGCCTGGGGGGCTCAGCGGTTTAGCACAGCCTTTGGCTCAGGGCCTGATCCTGGAGACCCGTGTTCAAGTCCCACGTCCGGCTCCCTGCATGGAGCCTGCTTCTGTGGAGGCTCCTCTGCCTGTGTCTCTGCCTCTCTCTCTCTCTCTCTCATTCTGTGTCTCTCATGAATAAATAAATAAAATCTTAAAAAAAAAATAGAGATGGTGTAACATGCTTAACTAAATTGTTTTTCCTCCCCTTTTATTCTCTGAGAAGATAGTATTTCCTACATTCATCTAGGATACAGTTTGATTTGCTATAACAAGGAAAAGTTTTGGAAATAGATTAATAAAATTTTAGAGTACCTTTTAAAATCTCCAAGTTAAAAAATTATACTGCAGCCAAATTTTTGATGTATTTCTTCATTATAAGTGAAATCTTTTGAATACATCTTATTTACGATGTTAATATTTTAAGTAACACTAATACATAGGCCAAAAGCTTATAATTTTAAGATCCCTTTTTCTAAAATTTAAAATTATATTTATCTCTAACATTAAGTCATTAAAACCAAAATTTTCAAATATGAATTATCTCCAAATTAAGAGTTCTTATTCAGCAACTTCTCTGTATTCCTAAAAAGTCCTTCTCAGCTATCTGGTAAGTTAAGCACACGATATAAGAATAGTAACTACTCAAGATTATTATTATTATTATTTTTGTTTGTTTTTCTCAAGATTATTTTTAAGGGCTTTTATACTTATCAGTTGTGTCGGCTTAGCTAATGTCACTTGCGATTCTAAATGAAACAAACTACTGAGTAACTGAGTTTTGAAAAGAAATTTTGTTTTCCATTTCTAGTTCTTACTTTTTCTGTCATTATCATAGACTCACAGAGCAGATATTAAGAAAGATATTAAATAAAATAAAAATCTATGCAGATTCATATTGTTAATGCTAATAAGGACCAAATATGTTTAGCATCTTCCATAAAGAAACAGCCACCTGTTTTCATTCATCTAACTAAGACCACCTTGTTTGGCCAGGGTTATTGTCAAGTAACACAGATATTGTCTGCTTTTAAATTATTCCATCTCTTTGAGTGGCCCCATGGAGCTCCATGAGAATCAGCAAAGCTAGTAGAAGAGGCTGAGTACCAGTATGATAACATGTTAGAATGTTCTCACTTCCCTTGAGGTTTTCCATTATTCTTGCATTTCTCTCCCCTTCCTAAGAATGGAATATACTAAAGGATAAAAGGAAATTTCTTCTCCAAATTCAGATTCTCATGTTAAGTAAAATATTTGCCAAATTTGTAAAATTAGTCACATTTTGTGAGACTCAATTAGATAGTCCCAGGTAGTAAAATGTCCTTAGTTGCATAAAATTCAGCAAATCCTTAATAATTTATTGTCTATTTACCTGATTGACATCCTAATTCCAGTACATTCATTATTTGTTTCTCCATATTAATACCTATGCTACCTTTCTTTTCCACATTTTTATTTAAATTCTAGTTAGGTAACATTTGCCATATAGCTTCACAGATGCAACCTTTTGCACACACTGCTTGCTCTCACAAGATTTTTTTTCCTCATCCCTTTTCCTGGAGCATCTCAATTTTCCATGAAGCCTCAGAACTCTAAATGCCTTCCAAATCCATATTCATCCCCCTAGAGAAGCTCAAAGTCTCAAAGTGACCTTTTAGCCCATATTTGTTTACCAGCAACTCTGTGTCCACTCCTGTATAAGCATTGAAGATAAAGTGGTAAACAAGACAAAGCCCTGCTCTCATGAAATCCCTATTTTTGTGAAGAAGACAGAAAATATATGTAAGTAAAATGTGACTGGTAGTGATAACACCATAAAGAAAAATAAAGCAGGATTAAAGAATAAAGACAGGTGAAGAAGGCTGCTTTAGATAGGATCATCTGATTAGACCTGACAGGGTGTGGCATTTACTCAACACTTGAATAAAGTGTCCTTCTAGATACCTTCTTCAGAACTTCTCCTTATATTGTAATTAAAGTTGAAATTCTTTATATTTCATCCTTGAATTAGGTATTTTTTCAGTTAAACAAAACGGCTTTGAAAGCAAATAATAGAAAGGAAATACGTTTATATGAGGAGGCGTTTTATTTTAACTTAACATATTGATGTACTTTCATGTGCCAATATTATGATATTGGGCCAAAGTTCTTTGAGTATGAATTTGCTGATTAAAGTTTTAGATCATTTTTCATACACAATTTAAGTTTTAATCTCACTCAAGTGGAAGGTAGCATGGGACGGGGTGGGCTAAATGGGTGATGGGTATTAAGGAAGGCAACATCACTTTTGTGATAAGCAATGGGTGTTATATGTAGGTGATGAATCACTAAATTCTGCTCCTGAAACCAATATTATACTATATGTTATCCAACTAGAATTTAAATAAAAATGTAGAAAAGGGGTAACATGAGAAATGAAAGATATAAAATCCTAATGATACATGTATTTCATGAGTTTTATGATTTTTCTTCCTCAACTTTTGGAGGCTTTTCACCCATTCCTTAAATCAATAAAATCTAAAATCTAATATCAGTTTTATTATCAGTTATTTCCCAAACATTCTCACAGTGCTCACATATATGACAATTCTTTCATACACATATTTTTCCACCATGTAATATTAATTTAGTTATGATATTATAAAAATTAGTATTCTTTTATGAAGCTGATTATAGTACATTGGCATATGTTTTATTATTACTTAAGCTATGTCATGTTATTATATACACTATGTGTATTTTTAATTAAATTAAATTCATAGCAAGTTCAATTAGCATAAACATGACTGGGAAAAGTAGCTAGTTCTCTTGGAAAGCATACAACACTAATGGTGGTGAAAGCAGAAAAGCATCCCCAAATTACCCTAACTTTCAGGTACTATGGGCATTATTAATTAATTATATGCTACAGAAGGAATGGAGAGCATCAGTCAATGTAGTACAATTTAATTAAATATTAGGTGGCATTGCTTTAAGGGAATTTTGCCTACATTTGTAGGCAGGTGTCTATCTCTTCTATTGACCTGTGAGCCCTTTACATTGAGAGCCTGCCTTTTATTCAGATCTGAATAAATATCTAGGGCTTAGAACAGTGTGGGCATATGGGCATATTATGCACTTAATAAATATTTGTTCAATGAAAAAAAGAATATTGAATTCTGAAACGCATGCACATTCATTTTACTTCTGCTTCTCTGTATCACTTAAGAAATTAAGTAGTTCTCACTTCAATATTTTGTCACTTACATCTTGTTGCCATACTTACTAATTCAGAATTAATTGGATAATAGTATTTGCAGTCTCCAAGTTGTAGTCACATAGTGAGTCATAGGATAATGAGTTTCAGGAATTCACATGATACTTGTTGTTTTCAGGCATAAAATAAAGTTGTATTTATAACATCTCATTAGGAAAAAAAAGCTTTCTTGCATTCTGAAATCTCTACCAGAATTATAACAATTATTTAAAGAGTTGCAAAAAGTTATAATCATAGTTTACCTAAAAACTGATAAAAAATATTTCAAATCCTTTGTTTCCTGAAATAAGGCTTCAGAATCTTAAGAACACTAATGTGTTTAGACGGGTATTTTATGATAAAATTAAGCACCATGACGAATAGCACTGAGTGCTTTTGACAGAGTACAAAGCCAAATACCGTGTTGTATTAGCATTTGCATTTAGGATTCATTCTGTCCATGTACAGAACCAAGTGCCTTACTGAATTCTGTAGAAATATACGCCTTCTATAAGCATGGAGTCATCCCACAATATCAGTTTATTAGCCTTAGAAATTATAGAATTCTAGTGCCAGATGTTCTTTATGAGGTTCAAAGACCAAATAATTAAACAGGAATACATTTACATTTATAAATGTTCAAACTAAGTGGTCTCTTTTGTCTTCTCCTTTATAAAGAACTCTATAAATCTAATCCTTAAAGACATGTCTTTTGAAGCAGTGTCTACATGACACCAAAGCCTTCAAATGAAAAGTGGAATAACTATCCAAATCCCTGCCACTATCTGGGGTTTTGGCATCATGCAGATAAAACACTTGGGGCACTGAGGATTTTCCATTAGTATATATGCTGTGATTCACTAACATGCAGTAGTAAGTAGATTTGAGCAGCCTCCTCATTGAGTGATGTCACTTTCACATCAAAGCACAATCTTGAATATGAGCATCTACTGAGAAGGCTAGCAAATACTTCTTAATAAATTTATAACCTCAGTTACCCAAACCTAAGTTAGGTGGATTTTTTTTATTTTAAATTTTTTTAATTTTTTTTATTTCTTGGTGAATTTTTATAAGATCTAATATATAAACATGTATGCATGAAAGAGAAAGAGAAAGTCTAAAATTATATGTGCCAAATTAATTTTTTAAAAATAAATCATTTATCTTGTCATTCTTTTGTTGAAAAATTCATAATGCTCTGTCACTTTGCAATAGTTTCTGAAGAGTTTTTAGTTGTAGAATCTTTTGTTTAAATGAAATTTTACATAGAAACCCTCTTTGCAAAATATATGAATAGTTCTGATCTGGTAAGAGCTTAAAGACCTGTTGAAATAGCCTCATAGAAGGGTTCGTTAGTGCCCAGTTTGCCAACCACTAACCTTATGGAATAAATTCACGCTCTTGCCTGCTTTTCATGCCTTCCAGAAAACCTGTCTCACCTCACCTACCTTTGCTTCTAATCACATTTGTTCTCCACTTAGAATGCCTTTCCACTCTCACTGCCTTTCAAATTCAAGGGTTAACAACAGTATCACCTATAGATGACAAATTTACTAACCCAAGCCAAATCAAAGCATTCCTTGTTTATATGTTCATTATTGTCTCAAATATATTTGTTTATGGCATTTGTAAGATTTTTATTTATCATACAGTTTTTCTGTAGTTACTAATATTTGTTATTTTTATGTTTATTTTACATTTTGATTTTCTTAAATCTTTTTACTAGTAACAGGACCTAGCGCAGAACCTGCATAAATAAACATTTAAAAAGTAAGTATAATCCACTCTTTCTAGTGCCACTATGTTTATCTTTGTAAAAACACAAATTTGAACCCATGGCTTTGTTGGTTTAAAACTAGTACAAGAACATTAAACATGATTATGTACCCTAAACCCATACCTTATTCCTTTTGTTAATTAATGCACAAATCCAGCAACTATTTTGTGAATGAGTAAGGTGCTAGGAACATCAAGAAAAATAATAAATAAGGGATGCCTAGGTGGCTCAGCGGTTGAGCATCTGCCTTCAGCTCAGGGCGTGATCCTGGAGCTCCGGGATTAAGTCCCACATCGGGCTCCCTGCATGGAGCCTGCTTCTCCCTCTGCCTGTGTCTCTGCCTCTCTCTGTGTCTCTCATGAATAAATAAATAAATAAATAATCTTAAAAAAAGAAAAAGAATAAATAAATAAATTTATTGAATTAAGAAAAGAGATATGTGTCAACATTCAAGCTTCCTTTATATTTTATATTCTTTCACTTGATAAACCTATTTGATGAATTTTCTCTAGTCTCCTGTGTATAGTTAATAATAACCAAAATGTTGTTTTCCATGTGACTCAATATTTCAAATAAAAACAATACCCCAACTTTTCTTAGAGTTACACTTTATCTTTATTATTATTATTATTATTATTATTATTATTATTATAAATCATTTTACTTACTTATTCAGAAGCCTGTGTGATTTGGGGCAAGATTTTTAAATCTCTCTGAGCCTCACTCACTTTCTCTGTACAGTGGTGCTAGGACTATGTTTCTCACTTGCCTTTAAGGATCAAATGTAATTAATAAGTAACTTGAAAACTATAAAGTACCATATAAAAATCTCTGTTGAGACCGCTCAATTATAAAGCCTAAAAGTTTAGAACCATCAGTCCTTAGACTATCCACATCCTCATCAGATAATTGACATGTTATCAGGTTGATTTTAGTACAGTGCTTAGAATAAAGATTTTTGTATGCTAATGATCTTTTTTTTTCTCTAAATTTTAAATTTTATTTAAATTCCAATTAGTTAACATAGTGTTATATTGGTTTCAGGATGAAAATTTAGTGATTCATTATGTACATATAACACCAAATGCTTATCATAACAAGTGCGCTCCTACTTAATACTCATCACCCATTTAATCCATCCCCCATCCACCTCCCTCCCTCAATCCTTAGTTTGCTCTCTATTATTAAGGGTATCTTATGGTTTGCTTTCCCCTTTCTCTCTCTCTCTTTCTTTCCCTTCCCATATGTCCATCTATTTTCTTTCCTAAACTCCACATATGAGTGAAATCATATGGTATTTGTCTTTCTCTGATTGATTTCACTTAGCATAATATGCTTTGGCTCCATCCATGTCATTGAAAATGGCAAGATTTAGTTCTTTTTGATGTCTGAGTAATATTCCACTGTGTGTGTGTGTGTGTGTGTGTATATATATATATATATCATCTCTTTTTTATCCATTCATTAGTTGTTGGACAGACTCTTTCCATAGTTTGGCTATTGTTGATATTGCTACTATAAACATTGGGATGCATGTGCCCCCTTGAATCTGTATTTTTGTATCTTTTGGTAAATACCTAGTAGTGCAATTGCTGGGTTGTAAAGTAATTCTATTTTTAACTCTTTGAAGAGCCTCCACACTGTTTTCCAGAGTGGTTGCACCAGTTTGCATTCCTGCCAACTGTGTAAGAGGGTTCCTCTTTCTTTGCATCCTCACCAACATCTGTTATTTCCTGTGTTGTTAACTTTAGCCATTCTGACAGGTGTGAGATGGCATCTCATTGTGATTTTGACTTGTATTTGCCTCATGATGAGTGATGTTGAGCAACTTTTCATGTGTTGGCTGGCTAGTCATCTGGATGTCTTCTTTGGAAAAATGTCTATTCGTGTCTTCTGCCCATTTCTTAACTGGTGATATTTTGATAGGGATTTCATTAATTGTAGATTGCTTTGGGCAGTGTAGACATTTTACTAATATCTGTTCTTCCAATCCATGACCATGGAATGTTTTTCCATTTCTTTGTGTCATCTTCAATTTCTTTCATTAGTATTTTATAGTTTTCAGAATACGTGTCTTTCACCTCTTTGGTTAGGTTTATTCATAGGTATATTACTGGTTTTGGTGCAGTTGTATATGGGATAGATTCCTTAATTTCTCTTACTACTGTTTCGTTATTGGTGTATAGAAATGTAATAGATTTTTGTATGTTGATTTTGTATTCTGTGACTTTACTGAATTTGTCTATTAGTTCTAGAAGTTTTTTAGTGGAGTCTTTCAGATTTTCTATGTATGGCATCATGTCATTTGCAAATAGTGGAAGTTTTACTTCTTCCTTGTCAATTTAGAAGCCTTTTATTTCTATTTGTTGTCTGACTGTTGTGGCTAGGACTTCTAATACTATCTTAAATAAAAGTGTTGATAGTGGACATCCCTATCTTATTCCTGACCATAGAGGAAAAGCCCTAAGTTTTTCCCCAATGAGGATGATATTAGCTATGGACTTTTCATATTTGGCATTTATTATGTTGAGGTATGTCCCCTATAAACCTCCTTTTTTAAGGTCTTCAAGAATGGATGCTGTACTGTGTCAAATGTTTTCCTGCAGGGATGATTTCTTATGGTGAATGTGGTAGACTTGCTATAACCTCTCACTTCTCTCATATATAGTTCCTTTTGTGACCAAATAAAAATACATATCTTGAGGATGTCTATGGAATATTATTTTTACAGTTTAGGATATTATTATGAAATTAAGTATATATAATCAATATCAAATTTGCCAAAAATATGATTGGCTTTTTGTTATTCTGCATTATAATAATGTCAATAACAGCACCTAAATTTTGTTTCCTTCCCAGTGCACATCTGTTTAGATAACATTGGTAATGTTTTCAGGACCTTGTTATCACTAGTAAACTGCAATTTTTTTTTTTTCTGACAAGAAGGGAACTTAATGGGGATCCCTGAGTGGCTCAGCGGTTGAGTGCCTGCCTTCAAGGCCCAGGGCGTGATCCTGGAGTCCCGGGATTGAATCCCACGTCAGGTTCCCTGCATGGAGCCTGCTTCTCCCTCTGCCTATGTCTCTGCCTCTCTCTGTGTGTCTCTCATAAATGAATAAGCAAATAAAATCTTAAAAAAAAAGAAAAGAACTTAATAAATACATAATAGCCTGAATAGGAGGTGTGGAAAAGCTTTTTTTTTTTTAATGGAAGAAAGATTAATATGAAAATGTTATTTTTAACTGTCCTCAAACAATTATAATGCTAATTAGTATTTCAACTTCCATAAAGATTAGACAGGAATTTATGAAGGGTAAAAACTCATTCCATTTTTAATCACCTACTTTGATATATCCACAGAAATCTTATGTTCTGAATTTTAGATGTGCCACTTTTTATTGAAAATTTGCAGAAACAGAATCCCCTGGTAACATGTCAATTGTGCACCTGAAGACTTTTCAAATAATGTACAGAACATGCATAAAACTGTTAAGCAAATAATGGATTTTGTGCAAGGCATGTTCCCAGGTGGTATTTTGCAAATATAGCTTGTCTTGTACTGTTATATCAGGTGAACCCAAGAACAGAGGGCAAAATTGCTATCAAGAGTAAATGATTGGAATCCAATTTTTCTGTTAACTGAACTGAACCCATATGCACATTCTAATATTCCTCAGGTTTGATAGGCATATTCTATTAGCAATTTTCTACTCACCACATACTGTAACTTGGTATTTAATTATTTGCATGAAATAAATCATCAGTTGAAACTTATTGTATTAAAAAAAAACACAAAAATAAGCCCTTTTTTACACACACCAGTGCTTTGAAAAACTAGCTTGCCAAACTAAAAATGGCAAAATTAATATAACGAGTAGCTAAGCATTTTATTTGCAGTTGTACTCTTGGATGTATTTTTAAACAATAATTGAGAAAAAACATATTTATTGACTTTACAATAAGGAAATGTTTACTTTCTTTTATCTAGTAATTATGGAACAAAATTGCCTGGTCACATTTGAAACAAAGAAATAAAATTTGAGTCAATTTGTTATAGATAACTAATAAATTATATGATCACATTTTTCTTCACAGAGTGTTTTCTGTAAATCATTAAAGTAATTGGAAAATATGTAGGCACTTAATCAATATGTTAAAATATGCAGAAAATTCTTAGTATGAAGTACTGACATCTCAGGGATGATTTGATAGTTGTCTATGAAAAGCTTATCTCCAATGAATAAAATACTAGGCAAGAGGTGAGCTCCTTGAGAGACTTATTTATAGATTAGAAAGATTTTTTTTCACTGTACACTTTCAGGGTATGAACTCTCAAAGATTAAGAGAACTATGCTACTGTAGGTCTAGAACCATTTTTTTTTTCTGGGGCAGTAAAACGTAGGAAAAACTGTTTTCAAAAGATACAACATAGTCTTAATAGAAATTGGGAGAAGATACCTGATATTTTAAGTTCCTGTGATGGATAGGATTTAAGTATATGATTTTTGTCTTAGGAGAGAAATGCAGTAGTTCTTCATTTATTTGTTCAATAGATTTTCCCCAGGAAAATAAATGGGGAGGGAGATACACTCCAAATGTTTTCTGATGGTAAATTAAGTATTTTGTATGTCCTCATTACTAATTTTCAGGAATCTTATCTCACACACAAGCCTTTGCTCAGTTTAGGGAGGGAGGGCCAATCTGAGAGGTGAAGGAAGTGTGCTATGTTACTTTCTCCTTCATACTTGTCCAAATAGGGATATTTACTCAGGCTCACACTTAGCCCCTGCTAATGACAGGTGTACAGAGCGGTTTGGCCTTGCCTCTGTAGCTTGGCAATTCTTTACATTCCAACAGAAGGTGATATCTCTCTCTCTCTCTCTCTCTCTCTCTTTCTCTCTCTCTCTCTCGCTGTCTCTATTTTTCTCCTGTTTCCATCTGTCTCATTATTTCTCTCTTAGATTCCACATAACTCATTTGTTTTCACTAGGCAACATGACAATGGGTGATTGGTTCTAGAAGGTTTGATATGAATGCTTTCTCAGTACTAACCTATTCTAGTCCCAGGGAATCCACTCATTTCCTCTGCCCTGAGAGACTGAGTTTCCTATATACCACACTGGGCGCTGGGTTATCCCCCTTCACACTACTGAGATTTGGATTTGATTTTCTGTGTCTTCATTAGCTTTGCCTGTCCACAACTGAATTATTTTCTTATCCTTGTTTTGTATTCTCATTTATGTCTGTGAAGTCTCCACTATATTTACTTTTATTAAAAGGGCAATCATATTATCTTTAAAATGAAGCACCAAGGTATTTACTAGCTTTAGTTCAATTTCCATAAATTAATGGTAAGTTATTTTGTGCAGAATTAAGTTATCCCAGGAAATAGGGTCTTATGTTATTGACAAGGCCATTACTGCCTACATCACCTTATTTTTAGTCAAGTGTTTTTGTTTAAGAGTGAACTGAGGACTGAACAAAGGGAACAAAAACCTGTTTAAAGAACTCTCTTTAAAAGTCACAGATTTCATTAGAAAAAGAGACACTCTATTTTAAGTCTATAGAATTCCGAGTGATATGCACTTGTACTAGTAACAATGCAAGGTATTATTTAATTTTTTCATAATGTTTAAAACTATGTATTGTGAAGTTTATATCATGATTATCAATATTTAAAGGTTTTTTTAAGATCACTTGTTTTTCTTTTTTAAGATTTATTTATTTATTTATTTATTTATTTATTTATTTATTTATTTAAGAAAGAGAGCGAGAGAGAGAGAAAAAGAGAGAGAGAGAGAGAGTTGAGTGGGGAGGGCCAGGGAATTTAAGTAGATTCCCTGTAGAGAATTGAGCCTAACCTGGGGGCTCAATCTCACAACCCTTAGGTTATGACCTAAGCCAAAACCAAGAGTTGATCACTTTACCAACTGTGCCACCCAAGCATCCTAGATTACTTGAAAATTAATGAAGAAATTATGGTGTGAGATTAATTCAAATTCGAATGAGTAATGATTTCTTGTATTTTATAATCATGATTATCTTTTGCTTTGTATTCGAATCCCTTATTTACTTTTCTTTTTTATAAGTGTTAAAATGACTACCATATTAAGATACATGAACTATAAATTACTCTCCTTTTGTATTAGAAATACCATGCTAATCTCAGGATGCTACGGTTGCATCCTGAGATGCTTAAGTATTTTCTCTTAGTAAAGCCATTCAGGCTTTAAGGATAGGATCTTCCTGCCTCTGTCCAAGGAATTAAAAGACATATTTTTAGAGACCAGCATTTTCCAATAGAATTTTCTGCAATGATGGAAATATTCTATTTCTCTACTGCTCAGTATCACAGCCACCTAGCCATGTAGGGCTACAGAGCACTTGAAATGTGAACCCGAATAACTGTCTTTAATTTTATTTCATTTTAATTAGTACTAATTTAAATTTATATAGCTACATAATGGATATCATATTGAAGAATGCAGTCTAGAACTTCACATGTCACTTAATATCTCTGAGCTTAATTTTTCTCATTTCTAAAATAAAAACATTTACCCCTGACTTTCTGACAGAATTGTTATAAAAATCAAATGAGAAAGGAAAAGGACTCAAACAGTGATGCGAGGCCCTGAGTAGACTGTGCAACTGTGTTGTTTACATGTGAGTTCTGACTCTCCTGTATGCCTTGTACAAGATACTACACCGGTCTTGCAGTTTTATCTTGTGTAAAATGAGAATAGTACTAGTATCTAACTCATTGATTTTTAAGACGATTAAATGAGACAATACATGCAAAGTCTCTAGAATACTACTTGACAAACAGTAAACTTCCTAGATGAATGACAATTATTGTTCTTATTAATTATTAATCATACAAACAGGGAAAGAATGCATTCTAATGTTTAGAGGAAACTCAAATCTCTCTCCATTCATTTCCCAAAGAAGAAGAAACCTTTTAGGATTCAAGGAAAAATGTAATTCTTAGGGATATATGGTGAATGAAACTTTGGTTCAATGCAAAAGAGTGAAACATCTTTAAAATTACCTTGTTTTGTTCTATTATGTGAGAGTTGTGTATATTGAGTCTGGGCGAAGTCTCTTGAGATAAAACTTTGAAAAAAGGAAATTTGCTATGGCTTAAAAGGAAAAGGATGATAAAAAGGGATATTAACTATTGCCTGCATTATAATATTCTTCATAAAGGAAGAAACCAGAAATAAAAAGAATTTGAAAATGACTATTCTAGCAACACTGAGAGTATGTATTAACTTTGTGTTCGGTGTATGGCTAGGCCTTGAGATGTGCAATTCTGAGATACAGAATCCTGACATATGAATCTATATTTTCCTTCAGAATCACGGCCATTTACAGCTAAGTAGATAGAGCATCTATATAATTTTGATATTTTTAAGTTTTATTTAAATTCCAGTTAACATACAGTGTAATATTAATTTCAGGTGTATAGTATAATAGGTGTATAATACAGTGATACAGCACCTAGTGCTCATCATGACAACTAAACTCTTTAAGCCCCCATCCCCTATTTAACCAATCCCCTGTCCCACCTCCTCTCTGGTAACCATCAGTCTGTTCCTTATAGCTAAGAGTCTGTTTCTTGTATAGCATTTTGATTCTGATGCCTGGGAAAAGCTGCTCCAAAAATGGACTTTTTTCTAGATCATGCTCTATATGTCTATTTTTTATACATATTTTTAGGTTAGCAAGCAAAGTCTCTTAAATGTATGTACTCTAGAAAGAAGAAAAAAATCAAGATGCTTACTTATAATTTGGAGTATAATATTCTAACAGCTGATTTAAAACAAAACTGATGGTTAGTAAAGAGGACAGTGCTAAAGAAAAACATTTTTTGCCTAAGGCTGCTATTATATTTAACTTTTTTCCATGATCATCTGCAATGTCTACACTTTGGATAATTTGTTGATTGTATATTGAAAGTCACTTTTATTGTGTAGTAAATTTATTCTATTACTATATCAATTTAAGTGAAGAATAATGTAATAGACTTTCATGAGAAAGACTTGGACTCACACCTAAGGTTTACATGTCAAAGAATAATAACCACTTTTTAAAAACACCACTGTATCCAATTTTAGCAGATATTTCCATGTTGAATTCCTAGTTGAAACTGGTTTTTGTAAAACAGATATGCTATGGGTCTTAAATAAATGAAATATGCTTTTATTTGAAGGCATAAAGTTCATAAAAAAGAAAGTCTAAAGTTCAGATTTTAGAATATGGTTTTGCATTTTAAAATATGACATTTCAAGCATCTTTAAATTTTAAAAAAATTAGTTTTCTTCTCAGTTGGAGGACATTGATTTTCTTTTTTGTTCGAGGTAAAGATCTGTAAGTCTAGACATAATACTCTGTAAAAAACCCAAAAGACTCCACCAAAAAATTTTTATTTTTATTTTTTTTCCAAAACATTTTTAGAACTAGGACATTACTTCAGCAAAGTCACAGGGTATAAAATCAGTGTACAGAAATCTACTGCATTTCTATACATCAATAATGAAGCAACAGAAAAAGAAATCAAGGAATTGATTGCATTTACAACTGCACCAAAAGCAATAAGATACCAAGGAATAAACCTAACCAAGTAGATAAAGATCTACACTCTGAAACTATAGAACACTTAAGAAAGAAATTGAGGATGACACACAAAAAAAATAGAAAAACATTCCATGTTCATGGATTGGCACAAATACTGTTATAACGTCTATACCACCCGAAGAAATCTACACATTCAATGCAATCCCTATCAAAATGCCACCAACATTTTTCACAGAACTAGAACAATCCTAAGGTTTGTATGGAAACAAAAAACCCTGAAGAGCCAAAGCAATCTTGAAAAAGAAAAGCATCCTGAAACGAATATTACACTATATGTTAACTAACCAGAAAAAAAAGAAAAGAAAAGAAAAGCTGGAGGCATCACAATTCTAGACTTTAAGTTATATTACAAAGCTGTAGTAATGAAGACAGTAAGCTACTGGCACAAAAATAGACACATAGATGAATAGAATAGGATACAAAACTATTTAAACCATCTTCCTCAACTCTCCAAGACTGAAGAAGTATAGTTATGTAGTTATGTAGGAATTGCCTTACTGAAGACATGGAGGAATTTTTGTTTTGTTTTGTTTTTTGGGTGGGCAGCAAAGTAAAGTTTATTGAATGAGAATATGAAGCTCCTGAAGTGTGGCGGTACCCAACAAGATTGTCACTGGAATTTCTAAGTCTGTTTTATGGGCTTGTCAGAGGGCTGTTTTAATCTGATTAACCTTCCCCGTGCCTGTCATCAGATCAGGTTTTTGTCATCTATTATGTGGGAAAAGGTGGAGGGCTCTTTCCAGGGTGATGTAAAATCCTTTTAAGGTTGGTTTCCTCTTAGTGCAGGGGGCCCTTTTCCCTGTCTGCCTGTCTTCCAACTATCCTTCATCCTTAGTCCCTCTGAAGAGGTAACTCTAACTGCCATTAGGGAAGAAGGGGGACGGCCTATCTTAGTTACTTCCTGCTGGCTGGTGGCATTGGATGGAATGGCAGTCAGGATTGACATGGAGGAATTTTTAATTAAAGTGTTAGAGGGAAAAAATTACTGCTCTTAAAGCTTTTCTTATTCCAAAGATAGTCACTTAGAAAATTAAGCCCTTTGCATATTTCCCCCTCTAAATGTATTTATTTTCCTTTGCACGTTCCCACTACTCTTTGGGTTTCTTCAATAGACTCTGCTGCACCCTGAAAAGCAATGCCTTTTGCAAACTTTTCTGTGTAATTCTCTACTCATCTGCTTAGAAATATCTATGTAGAGTCAAGATGAAATTATCTCCTCCTTTCTCATTAAGTTTACCAAAATAAAGACATTTTATGGGACCCTTAGTCATTCTTCCCTTTGAAATTAGTCAGAATTGGAGATGTTCTCCCTCTACTGTCTTTCCTAAAAATATCATCAGTTTTGTTTTTTAAAGCAGTAAGCTGAGAATTTCTCATACAGTACCAGAGACCAGTCCTGACAATAAATGTTCAATGAAGAAGAAAATATTGGTGACATTTTGCAAAAATGAAGAAAAATGACTGTATGTAACAATTTAATGAGTTTATCAAAATTTTCTATTAACTGGGTTTCAGAGAGAATTATTACATACATATTATCTCTGTGTTCAAAATCATTAAAACATTTTTAAAGATTAAGAAGCTATTTTATAAAGTAGCTTGACTGATAACTATTGATTAAGTAATTACTTAAAATAAACATTTGCCAATCTCCTTTTCCTGTTCTATTTATCCAAGATTTTTTATTGTTTCATTCCTTTGCAATTGTAAAGCTACAACCTAAAAAATATATGGTTAAAGCATGAAGCGAAATTTTACATTTTCCCCAAATTTAATAAAAGGAGAAAATATGAATTCTAAAACCAAATGAAAACAAATACAAAATATTAGTATTTGATAAATCAATGCTTATAAAATCCAAAGGAGAAAAAGTACATTTTAATGTGTCTAGTCATCAAAAGAAACATGTAATTCAAAGTAACAGAATTTGTAATATTTTATAAACACAGTACTATATGATAAGTACAAATGTGCTCAGAGCTAAATCACACTTAAATTCTTCTGTGATTATAAACAGGCTCTCAGGATATAGTTTGGGTTCAAATCCCAACACTGCCATTTACTCATTAATTTTGGCAAGTTAAACTTTTTGTGCCTCAGTTTTCTTCTCTATCTCTGTAAAGCAGAGATAAATAGGGTTGTTGTCATGATTATATAGATTTATACATCCAGGCACTTAAAAAGTACCAGGCAAATAGGAAGAAGTCTACACACATTTTGTAGTTCTTATTTGTTGTTGCTATTTTTGGACTTGCAATACTATATGCAATAAAAAAAATGGAACATACAAATAAATAAACTTTTACAGAGAAATATACAAGATTTATCTTTATTTAAATTCTCAAAATGAAAGATCATGTGAAAAAAATACATCATTAATGGTAGGTTCTTGGTAAGACTTGCCTTTAGAAATAACATTTGGGGCACCTGGGTGGCTCAGTCAGTTAAGTGTCTGACTCTTGATTTTGGCTCAGTTCATGATCCCATGGTCGTGAAACTGAGCCCTAGTCAGGCTCCACACTCAGTGTGGAGCCTGCTTAAGATTCTCTCTCTCTCTAAAAAAAAAAAAAAAAAAAAGGATTCTCTCTCTCTCTCTTCCTTTCTCTCTGCCCCTCCCCCCTCACACAATCTCTCTCAAAATCAAAAATAGAAATAAAATAAATTTAAAAAATGGCAGTATCAAGTGTAATTACAAGAATGAACATATGGTATCTCAAGCATTTAGGTGTCAAGTCATTTCTAATCATTCAAAAAGATATAATTATATCATGAAAAGCAATTGTGAATAATATGCTTCACTCAGAGACCTAAGGTGGATGGAACCAAATTCATCATAAGAGAGTGATGCTGCATGATGCCAGAATTTAGCATGATAAAGACAAATCTCAGTGTAAACTGAAATGGAAGTTCTAAAGCACACTCACTATAATGCACAATTTCTCAAAAAACGGATGAAAAACTGTTAGGGTTCAACATTTAGCCAAAATCCTTAAATGCTTTATCAGGCTACACTGTTAATTACCAAGAACAATGGGTTGTCATAACCAAATAGGGAGTACTCATACCGAGCCAGAAAGACTATGGTATTTTTAGGCTCACTGACCCAAACACTTTAGCCTTTTCAATGTTTCCCTCTTATTTATTGAATGTTATCTGCTCTGAAAAGCCAGTCTCAAAGCCTATATCCTCAAAAGACATGGACTGATTGCTATCTCTCTCTCCATGGCAAGTCATCTCTCATTTGAATTCAGATAGACTTATTTTCTTTTTATCCATTTGTCCCTTACTTTGAGCAGGCTTTTACTTTTAGCTAACTTTTTATATGCCTGTTTCTGCTCTAACTAGATAAAATATAATTTCCTGGAGGTCAGAGATATACTTGAATAGATTCTGTTCCCCTAGTTTATCTATGACATCACATTGAACATTGTAACTTCACTAGAATGTGTTACTTGATAAGAGAAAAGAAAATTCTACTTTTTCATATTAAAAAACCCTAGAGTAATTCATTTGAACTTAAATCACAGTGTTATTGCAGAATGACTTAATGGTAGTAATGATGAGATTGATATGAAAACACAGTCTTCTAATTTTCAGAGTAGAAACATAAAACAAGAAAAAAATGAGCCAATAGGTATTACAATACTTTTTAAAGAAATAAAGCATTTCCTTTATTTTCAAATTATTGCAAAGAAATTCCATTTGACTTTCCTTAAGCTATTTCGATTGACTTCTTTAACTCATAGATAGATGGCAGCCTTCAAAATTATGCCTGCCTTGTAAGTAGTATTCTGATTCTCTGTCATCCAACCATTAAATGTCCCATTGCCAGATGACAACCTCAGCAAAACACATCTAGTATTATATCAAAGCTTGTCATTCTCTTTGCCAAAGGCTTGACCATAAAAGGTGTCTGAATCTGAGCAAGCTACTGAAATTCAATCAAAATAGAAAGTTTGTCTGGGGAGACTGGGGACAGTGGGGATCAGAGTGACAGAGGGCAGTATTTTATAACTCCTGCAAAGGTTAGCAACACGTTTTTCATAGGTATGATGAAAATAGCTCCCCCTTTTAATTAGAAATATGAAGTACAATATTGTAATGGTACGTAAAATTATTTAGATAGTCATTTTTCAAAAAATATCTTTTTACTTGGAGCAGTGTGCAACTAATATATAAAAGGATAAACCAAAAAAAAAAAAAAAGATAAACCACTGGAATAATTT
Organism: Canis lupus dingo; assembly: GCF_003254725.2. Classification (NCBI taxonomy): domain Eukaryota; kingdom Metazoa; phylum Chordata; class Mammalia; order Carnivora; family Canidae; genus Canis; species Canis lupus. The sequence continues at coordinate 21,750,801 of NC_064245.1, read as the reverse complement.
GCAAAGCCCAACAGTAGACATAAAGTGAAAAGTCTGAATAAGATAGGCAGCGCTGTAATAAATGCAGTTAAGAGGTATCTTATGTTTTCTTTTGTTAAGTAAATGGTATTTGAAAATGAGGAGGAGTTATTTAGAGAAAAATAAAATTCCATCCACAAATCACACTTCTAACACAGTAATGTCAAAATAGAATAAAAATTAAATGTAAAATCTGAAACTATTAAGAATTAGAAGAAAACATGGTAAAATGCCTTTATAAATTTGGAATTGGAGCTCAAAAATCCAGATTCGATAAAAGAAAAGATGGATAATTATAATTATATTTAAAAACCTGTTTGATAAAAAAAAGAAAAAGAGCAAAGTCAAAAGACAAAAACAAAACAAAACAAAACTTGGTAATATCTGTTATAGAAAAATAGGGATAATCTTTTTAATATACAAAATTCCTGAGGATGCATGGGTGGCTCAGCAGTTGAGTGTCTGCCTTTGGCTGACGGTGTGATCCTGGGGTCCTCTGGGATGGAGTCCTGCATCAGGCTCCTTGTGGGGAGCCTGCTTCTCCCTCTGCCTATGTCTCTGCCTTTCTCTGTGTGTGTCTTGTGAATAAATAAATAAAACCTTAAAAAAATTCCTGGAAATCAAAAAAAGGAAAATATTACAACTAAAAAAAATGATCATATGGAATGAATTGAAATTTCACAGTAAAGAATTATAAATGGTTTTTAAATGATATAAAGTTGTTGATCCTCACTTTAAAAGGAAATGTAAATGAAACCTACATAGAGTTCTCATTTCTTATCTATGGGGTGGGCAAAAATCCAAAGTTAGCAGCACACACTGAGGCAATCGCTGTAGGGAAACAATTACTCTCCCACATTGCGGGAGGAAATGATAAATGTTAGTATAACTCCATTAAGGGCAATTTAAAAACATAGCAATATTACAAAAGAACTTACCTATTACCTATGAATAAACCAATATATTTGTAAAACGAATGACCAAGTTATTCAAGGCAGCATTGTTTATAATAGCAAAAAGCTAAAAACAACTCAAATAACAACTCTGTATGTGACTATTTAAAGAAACAATGGAAAATTATCAAAACTAGAATGCCATGGAACTTTTATCATGAGAATTGTCTATATGTACTAAAGGGTAAATATCTCTATGATATATCACTAAGTGAAAAAAACAAGGAACAGAATAATATGTAGTGTGCTATTTTTTTATATAAGTAGAAAAGAGAATAGGAATATATATTCACATTCACTGGCAACTTCATAAATAAAGTGAAATAATTCACAGAAAGATTTTTAGAAATGGTTAACTATTGGGGCAAAGGGAAGAAGCATTTTTGTGGATGGGAGAAAAACAAGATTTTCACTGATACAGTTTTATGTTTAAAAAATCAAGTGCAGGGATCCCTGGACGGCCCAGCGGTTTAGCTCCTGCCTTTGGCCCAGGGCGCGATCCTGGAGACCTGGGATCGAATCCCACATCGGGCTCCCAGTGCATGGAGCCTGCTTCTCCCTCTGCCTATGTCTCTGCCTGTCTCTCTCTCTCTCTCTCTTTCTGTGTGACTATCATAAATAAATAAGAATTTTAAAAAATCATGTGCATACATTGCATATTTTTAAAACATCCATCTTAGAATTTTGAATATAACATAATGTTTCCTTAAATAATATGTTAAATATTTTGGTTCATATAGAGGATGGCTAGCTACAAAATTGCTTTTAGTCCTCATTTTCATAGTCTTCAAATTCATTTGTTGACTAAACACATATAGAACATAGTTGGGGGAAAATGCTGAGATCATATTACAAGAAAAGAAAAAGTAAGTAGTATAGTTTTTCATCTCTTGTCAAGACAAAGATTATACCAGTTTTAAGGAGCATCTGTCAAAGCTAATATCCTTATGCTCAAATAGCCTCACTCAAGAGCATCAAAATCATCATGCTAGACAAATCCATGGCATTTTGAAATTTTAAAATACTTCCCTTTAAAATATTTATTTAATAGTGTGACATAAGCAAAACTAATATGGCTATTTTCACTTTGAAGGAGAAAATATTTGTAATAGAATACTGAAACATCTTATTCCAGGTCGTTTGTATAGAATATAGTAGAATCAAGCCATGAAGTTAAATCATCTGAGTCCAAATTTGCATTTATCAATCATGTCCAATGGCTCTTGACTTCCATGGAATAAAATCTTAGTGTATTTGGACATCACAGAGCTCTCCATAATTAGGCTCTCATTCATTTTTTTTTCATTATAGTCATACACATCTGTTATGCACCATCCAGACTGGGACCTCCTATTTTTCTTCCTTGGATTATTCAATTGCTTTCACCTAGATTGGGTATGGCTTCAATTTACCCTACATTGTACCTCAAATACTATCTTTTTGGTGGAATCTTTCCAAGTTACCCACTCTGTAGTGTAGGTCTTCCTTAACTTAGGATATAAACAATATTGTCCTTTATTATCACTTTGTTTGGCATATATTATCCATCCTTCTAGATTACTGTGTTGACAAAGTTCACAATTTCTTCATCTTACTGTTTGCTACAGAGCCATAAACAAATTCCATTGAGAGTGAATAAATATTATGAAACAATAATGAGGGCCTAAAGAAGGATAGACTTGAAGTAAATAAAGATAGAAATGGGAAAAATTTTACGGGGACGGGGCTCTCCTGTCCGGAGGGTATTATGCTGAGTGAAGTAAGTCAGTCGGAGAAGGACAAACATTATATGTTCTCATTCATTTGGGGAATATAAATAATAGTGAAAGGGAATATAAGGGAAGGGAGAAGAAATGTGTGGGAAATATCAGAAAGGGAGACAGAACGTAAAGACTGCTAACTCTGGGAAACGAACTAGGGGTGGTAGAAGGGGAGGAGGGCGGGGGGTGGGAGTGAATGGGTGACGGGCACTGGGGTTTATTCTGTATGTTGGTAAATCGAACACCAATAAAAAAATTAAATTAAATTAAAAAAAAGATAGAAAGAAAGATGAATGGATAAAAAAAAGAAATGGGAAAAATTAGCAATATGAAAAGAATTGATTGTGATTGTGGACTGATTCAATGAAGGGAGACAGCAAGGAATTAAGGAAGGCTTCTAAAAAGAATATATATTAGTGCTATTAATAAAGAGACAATTTGTAAATAAAAGCTGGTCTTAGGAGACCTTGTCAAGTCCAGTTTGAAAATGTCCATGAAGTAGCTGGAAATACAAGACATAATATCAGGACAGAAGTCCCAGATATACAGCTGGTTTTCATCTAAATAGAGATGATTGTTAAAGATGAGGGAATGGATGAGATCAGAGAAGGAGAGAATGCACAGAGAGGAAGTAACTTAACCTAGGAAAAGCAGTGTACTTTCCAACAAAGATGGAAGAGTAAAACAGTCTCATGAAGGGACAACTAATGTACCGGGAGAGATAAAAAGGAAGGGGAACCACTATATTCTAAGAGCTATAAGCTCTAAGAAGTGAGAATCTTAGAAGGAAGTAGAGGAAGAAGACAACTACAGCAAATTCCATGCTTTAGATAGAGTTATATCAGGATATGTATGTGTTTGTCTTTTTCACGAGAGAGAATGTGTGTACTATATAGACTGATGAAGGTAAATATGAACCAGTCATGCTTGTTACTTACTGGCTATTTTAATACGTTATTTAGTTCTACAATACAATAACAAAACATAAGGGGAAATTTTCTGTGGACTTCATTTTCTCAGCCTGACTTTTACTGTGAAAAGCTAAGTAAGGCTCAGGTACTGCTGATGTTGGAAGCACCATGTAAGACATAATGAGGTTAGATCATTTTGAGAAAACTAAGAAAAATACCAAGTTTATCAGTAACACATTTAATGGGAGAACTAACTTTACAACGTTTTTGTACATTAATTTTCAGACCTTCCAAGGTCATTATACTTTATTAGTAGTACTTTAAAGACAAAAGATGAAACATTCTATCGACAGCAAAAGGAGTCTACTATATTCAGTGTGTTAACATTATTCCATTAATATAATGGAGGTTACATATTTCAAGGAGTAAGACTACTTTATAATAATAGGTGATTTTTTTCCTATTACCTTTTAAGTAGGTTGTGTTACAGTCTTTTCTCACTGCAATGAATGAGAATAACAATTCAAAGAATGAGAATTATTATAATCAACAAGAAATATCCCAACAATATTTATATATTATTTCAAAGATCTTACATTTTTATTTTTCCCTATGCAATGATTTCTTAAAAGAAAATGATTCACATTTTTAAATGGTCTTTTAATTCAGCCCTTTCAAAATGGAAAGGAAAGCATGAGATAAGCATATCTATTCGATGCATACCTAATCTGCTATTGTTTAGATAAAAAGGCACTTTTAGTCTGAAATGAAACACTTTGATATAAATCTTTAAATGCAGCTTTTTAAAGCAGAGTTATAATCTTTTCTTAATTCCTGAAGCATAAAAGCACATATTTTTAAACAAGGTATATAGGCTTTGAACAGTCTTTTATAGAGAAAAGGCAAAATGATTTAGGGAATATACATACAAATCTAGAGCTTTGGAAGATAATATATATTTTTTTAAATTGGAGGTGTAAATAATGTTGGGAAAATGTCTACACATCGTTTATCATTTTCCTTTTTTCTTTCTCCTTGACTCTCCGTTTTGATTTTTTGCCTTCTCTGACTTTCTTTTCAAAATTCATTGTATCTGTGAATCATATGAGCTTTCTTCTGATTTACAAAATTAGAAACCCTGAGATTAGCTTAGACTACTCTTCTTCAGCTCACATCCAGTTAGTTATCGTTTCACTGATTCATTACTTGAAATATCCCTTGGATTGCAACCATTGTCTCTTTTTGGAGTCACCACTTCATGCACTACCCTGGTTCACTCATTACATTCTTACTTCATTTCTTCTTGCATGGGTGCCAAATTCATATTCTAAAAATGTAATTTTCATCATATTACTAACCAGTTCAGAAATTATGCTTTTCATGTGTGAAAAAATACTAGCTCCTGCCATCCATTATATAATGCACCTTATTTTTCAAACTTCTGCAATGTATATCATTTCAGTTTGTTTTTATTAGAGAAAATGTACATTATTGGCCTTCTTTAATAAGTGAGAAAAACTTATAGAGGTTAAGCAACTTGACCAGGGATAGAAATTAAAGTGAAGACAAATCTATGACTTGAGTACAGGTCCCTTGACTCCTACACTTTGTATTCTTGCCACTTTACATGCTAAGCTCAGCCTTTAGGTTAGTCATTCATCTAGACCTTTTTTACCCACTTAATCACACTTCTGATTATTCTCAGGTATTGTGCAACAGTATGAACAGATGTTGGGGCTAACCAACAAGGGGACTAGAATAGGGAATAGACAATAAAAACAACAGGAATACAAAAGCTCCATTTGTCATCCCTTTTGTCACCAGAAATCTTTACATTCAAAGTAACAATCGCAGCCAGGCTTTATAAGCTCAGGTTTTGAAACTGTAACATCCCTGCAAGTTTGATTCTCAGGGCATGGACAGTTGCCTGGAGAAACTGAGCCTATTGACCTGAGCCACAGAGAACTGCAACATAGCATAGCAGTATATCACTGTAGGTGAGTGATCTGAAGGGATGGATTTCTTAGTTTAAGCAGTACTTTCACTAATTGATATTCCAGTCAGATACTTATCAAAGTTGAGCTGAATATACAGGTACATATCAACATCAGGAAAAGGCCTAACTCAACAGATGTCAGCACAAAGCATGGTAGTAGTTTCAATCACTCACTCACACACACACACACACACACACACACACACATACTCAAGGGGCTGAAGTAACGTACATTTGTAATGCACTTCCCTGATATTCTCAGATGATTATTTCACTGGATGAGAAACAAAATTTAAGCTCAAAATAGAAAAGAAAAGGAAGAGATTTAGGAAGGATTTATCCTATTTCTGATGAAAATTCCAGACCTGGATTAAAATTTTATCTGACTATAAGGAAAACATTACCTCAATGAACAAATGCTTCAAAGATTTTGGGCCAACTACAAAGTTGGACGGTACCATTCCCAAGATTGCCTTCATTCTAAAATCAAGTGCAAATCTGGATGAATCCCCAAATCATCTTGAGTTTCAGTAATTCTCTAGAAGAATTTATAGAACTCAATGAAAACTATTATACCCATGGTTATAGTTTATTACAGGGAAAGGATACAGTTTAACATGAGCCAAGGAAAGAAGCATATGGGGTGGAGTCCAGAAGTATCAAATGCAGAACTGCCATTATCCTTTTCCTGTGGAGTCAGAACTTGTTGCTTTCCTGAAATTAATGTGTGACCACACACATAGAGTGCAACAAATTTGGCAAGTTTACCAGATTTCATGCCCAGAGCTTTTATTGAGGCTTCTTTCACATAGATATGAGTGATTCATTGACTGATTGATTGCCCATATGGTTGATCTCTGTCTCCAGGTCAGCTGACACCAAATGATCCCAAGCCCTTCCCTAAATCATGTGACCTAGCCATTCCACTTTTGAGTATAAAATCCAAAATAATTGAAATCAAGATCTCAAAATGTATCTTTACTCCCATGATTGTTGCAGCATTACACAATAGCCAAGATATAGAAATACACAAATGTCTATTGATGATGAATGGATAAAGAAAATATGGAGTTTATACACAATGGAATATTATCCAGGTTTAATAAAGAAGGAAATCCCACCACTTATGACAGCACGGATGAACCTGGAGGACATCATGCTCAGTGAAATAAGCCAATTACAGAAAGACAAAAAGTGCATATTTCTACTTATATGAGGTATCTAAAATAGACAAACTCATAGAAACAGAGAATGATGATTGTCAGGGGTTGGGGAGATGAGGAAATGGGGAATTGTTTTTCAATGGGTAGAAAACTTCTGTTATGCAAGTTGAAGAAGTTCTCAAAAACTGCTGTATGACATAATACCTTTAGTTAATAATATAGTGTTGTGCACTTTACAACGTGTTAAAAGAATAGATCTTATAGTAGCTGTTATTACAAAAACCAAACCAAAACAAACAAACAAACAAACAAAAGCCTTATAAAAGAACACAAAGAAGTTTTTGGAAGTAATAGATATGTTTAGTACCTTAGTTGTGGTAATGGTATCATGGGATGCTTATATCTGAGCGTATATTAAGTGTGTGAGATTTTTTGCGAAACAGAGACACTTTAATAAAGCTGAAAAAAGCTTAAGAGTTTGAGATAATAAAAGATATGGCATCATGGCAGTGATCATTAAGGTAATTTTAACCTAGATTTACAACTAAATAATTGTCCTAAATATAGTTGGGATACCTAACGTAAATTTTATTTTAGTTCTTAGAAGATACAAATTTGATGTAATTTCTAAATAGGAAATGATTTGGAAAGTCAACCCATATTTTTCAAACAAAGAAGAGAGAGAAAAAATGAAAACATTATTGTGATTGGTTTAAAAGTATAATTTTAATAGTTAAAATGATTGAGTATCCACACAATGCCAAGATTGCCATGTATTTTTTTCTTTAATAATCTCAACAAATCTCTAAGCCACTGATTATTATCCCCATCTGTATCAGTTTCTTGGGTCCTCTGTAACAAAAGTATCACAAATTAAGTAGTGGCTTAGCACAACAGAAATTTATTCTGTCACAGTTATACATGGCAAAAGTCCAAAATCATGGTACTGGCATGGCTGTACTCCTTCTGGAGGCTCTGGGGGAGAACCTCTTCCAGTTTATGGTAGCTGAAAGCATTCATTGACTTCCTTGGCTGGGGCCACATCTCTGTAACTGTCGTCTTTGTCTTCACATTGCCTTTTCCGTATGTTATGTTTTCTTCTTTTCTTTTAGAAGGACACTTGTCATTGGATGTAGAGCCCACCCGGGGAATTTAGGATGGTCCCATCCAAGATCATTAATTAAATCTGCGATCACCGTTTGTCCAAATAATGTAACATTCACAGATTCTAGGAATTAAGGACATATCTTTTGGGGGGCTACCATTCAACCTACTACATGATCTTACAGATGAGAAATAGCTTCAAGAGTTAAGTGACTTCTCCAAAGTCAGAGATATCAATGGCATAAAACTTTAACACATCATGTATAATTATTTGGCTTTACAATTCTTGAGTTTAAATACTTACAGGAAGAATACTTTAATATGACACTTTAAAATATGTTAACTAAAAAGTCTTAATTCATTATCCAACTTGAAGCACTAAATGCATTTTAATTAAAATCCATATTGATATAAGGATCTGTTATTATTTCAAAAAGTGTATTGTCCAAAAGAGAAAATTAAATAGAACATTTATCATTAGTAAAAATCGGCCCTTTTGTGGTTACTGTAATTGTCTGAGAATTGCAATGGGAGACACCTGGGAGGCTCAGTTGGTTGTTTGGCTCAGGTCATGACCTCAGGGTCCTGGGATTGAGCCCCATGTCAGGATCCCTGCTCAGCAAGGAGTCTGCTTCTCCCTCTGCTCCTCCCCTGCTCATGCTGTCTTCTCTCTCTCATATAAATAAATAAATAAATAAATAAATAAATAAATAAATAAATAAATAAATATATTTTAAAAAGAATTGCAATAAGATTTTTAAAAAGATTTCTTTTTCTTAGAGAAATAAAGAGAGAAAACAAGTTGGGGGGTGGTGGGAAGAAGGAGAAAGTCTTAAGCAGACTCCACAGGCTAAGTACAAAGCCTAATGCAGGGCTCAGTCTCACAACCCTGAGATCACAACCTGAGCCCAAACCAAGAGTCAGTCATTTAACTGACTGCACCACCCACGTCCCCCCGAATTGTAATATGTTTTTAAAGAAAAGCTGTCCAAACCATTTTTAAAAGAAATCAACAAGAATATTTGCTATAAAACAAATTAAAATTAATTAGTAGTTTCTACATAGTCCAGTGCTCAAAATAATTCATCTACAACCTATTTGTTACTGGCCTGTGACAAGACACTGTTCCTTCCAAAATAAAAACGTTATCACTGCACTGCTTCTTCTTTTGTCAGGGCTGTCTTAATAAAGTCAGCTAAACTAAACAGTGTCCTTAGTTAATTACATTCTGTAACAAACTTCTTATTTTTTCACGGATAGGTAATATATCTCCAACTTCTACCACTTGTTGGCCCAATATTGAGTGGTACTGCTGTAGACAAACAATAACCAAATTAAAAACCACACAATAGAAAGTTTCCATTCATAGTGGCACAAAAATAGTAGCTATGTAGGGATAAACTTAGCAAGAAATATGCAAATTATTTAGATGCATCATTTCAAAATTCTGTTGACACAAAAGAAAAACTGAATAAATGGGGGGAAAAAGTATATTTCTTAAAGGAAGTTGCCCCAGACTAAATTTACTGAATTGCATTCCATTAAATTTCACAAGGGCTTTAAATAAGCTGAATAAAAAAGTCCTAATAAAAAATACTAAAAAAGCTAAATTTTATGTTATTCATATTTTGCCACAATTAAAAAAATAAATTATCAAATTCCTAGAACCCTTTATGGGTAATGGAGGCTATTTGACACATGTATAACTATTGATTCTTGGTCAGAAATTTGCTGCAACTGCTTCTATCTGCTTTACCTAAATTCTCCCATCATGGAAAGCAGACATGACATCTGGAGCATCAGAGACTACCTACAAGCCATGAAGTAAAAGCAATTGTGAAAGGCAAATAAAATCACCAAAAATCAGTTCAAACATCTCAGAGTTGTATCACCAACTTCTTCTAAGAAATATCAGAAAGGGAGACAGAACGTAAAGACTGCTAACTCTGGGAAACGAACTAGGGGTGGTGGAAGGGGAGGAGGGCGGGGGGTGGGGGTGAATGGGTGACGGGCACTGAGGGGGGCACTTGACGGGATGAGCACTGGGTGTTATTCTGTATGTTGGTAAGTTGAACACCAATAAAAAATAAATTTATTAAAAAAAATATTCTGAGACAATATAATACAAGGAAAACTAAATTGTATTAGTTTAAGCAACTAAAGTTGAGTGAATTCCTAAATGATGTGTGTGTAACACCCTTTGAGAAACATTGCTTTAGAAAATATTTTTTCCAAAACTCTCCAGGGATATAAATCATAATCTCTGACTTTACAAAATCGAGAAATAAAGAACAATTGCAGTCTAGCGTTCTTAAAAACAACAATGCTTACACATCTTTCCTTGCCTTTGAACATTAATATACCATTAATATATTAAAAGCATTATCACCTAGAAGGGGTTATCAAACTTTATTTAGAAACAGGACACAGGGCAGCCCCGGTGGCTTAGCGGTTTAGCTCCGCCTTTGGCCGGGGTCGTGATCCTGGAGACCAGGGATCGAATCCTGCATCAGGCTCCCTGCATGGAGCCTGCTTCTCCCTCTGCCTGTCTGTCTCTGTCTCTCTCTCTCTCTCCCTGTGTGTCTTTAGTGAATAAATAAAATCTTAAAAAAAAAAAAAAAAAAAAGAACACATAGTAAATGTTGTAGGCTTTGCAGGTCAAATAGTTCTAGCACAAAAACAGCCATAGACAAGGAATCCTTGGTGGCTCAGTCAGTTAACTGACCGACTGGATTCAGCTCAGGTCGTGACCTCAGCATTCTGAGATCAAGCCCTGGTTGCACTCTGCACTCAGTGCAGAATCTACTTGTCCCTCTCCCTCTGCTCCTAACCCCTGCTTGCACCCTGTCTCTCAAATAAATAAATAAAATCCTTAAAAGAACAAAGGAGAGAAAAAAGAAAGAAAGGAAGAAAGAAAGAAAGAAAGAAAGAAAGAAAGAAAGAAAGAAAGAAAAGAAAGAAAGAAGAAAGATCATAGACAATTCATAAGAATTAATGAGACAGTGTTCCAAGAAAACCTCAGTTATAAAAATGAATGCCTGGTCAGTTTTGGCCCAAATCCATAGGTTTCCAATCCCTGTCCTGGAGCATACAGTATCTTTCCTTCTGCTTTATCATGTTAATGTCTCCCACCTCATTATTTTAAGCACAACATGTTTGATTTGAACCTAAAGATATCACTCTCACTTCTTGTGTCCTACGTTAATTTTCTACCCTTTAATCTATAGGTCAGAAGTCTTAAATATAGAAATCTACTGTCACTTTACTATGAAATCTTGGATTTTTTTTAATTTATAGAAGCTAAATTTATGTTGTTTGACATGCAAGAAGAGTTTTCTGTAAATATTCTTACATAGCAAACATTTAATCTTTCAAATGACAATGGAGAGTAATATATGATCATAAACCTTAATGTGTTTATTTAAAGTATAGTATGGCTGACTGTTTAAGTGCTGTTAATATCTCTTGTGATTTTACTTAATTCAATTTAAAATAATGAGTCAATCAATATTAAGCATTTTAATATATGTGTAAATCTATTAGGAAAAATAGAAGTCTTAAGACAAAGGACAGATGTAAGTATTAATAGCTTCCCTTTGTAGAATTATATTTTCTTCCTTTTATTTTCATGGGAATTGGCTCTTTTGAAAGGTGTGCTTAGTCAAGGAGTAAATAACTACCTCCAGAAACCACATAAATCTTATCTACACCACTTACATCCTTCAGTGCTCTTGGAACCAATATATTTAAGTTTTGACCCTCAGGTCTTTATGTACTTTGTACTATCTCTAGATTTTTCCTTCCCATCTCATTTTCTCAACTTCATGTTGAAGACCTCTGATCTCCATTTGGCACTGCCATAATGAAATCTTACCCAGAACTTTTTCAAAAGAGATTTTACAAACATTGAAAAAAAATTAGTAGATGAAAATTAATTTTAATTGTTAAAAATGTTGTGTTTAAGAAGATAGGTTTATAAAATATTAAAACAAAGTACATCTTTAAAATACAAATGCATTCAGCAAGGAAATCTAGTTACATTTCCTAAACTGGTAAAATCACAAAAGCCAGAAGTCCAATATACTCTAACATAATGATTACAAGAAGTGAACTGCAGATTTACATGAAACTGGATCCAGACTTTGCTGAAATACAACAGAAGAGCTACAAACAAGAAGATAACTCATGCTCAGCGTATAAACACTTATCCCTGTTGGGAAATAGGTCTACATTATACGCGCAGTACAAACATCTTTTTTTCTTTTAATATTTTTTTAATTTAAAAAGAAATATAAAATAATAATATAATAATAATATAACATAATAACTTATGTAAGAAATAAATTTAACTAAATGTAAAACTAAATATAAAATAGTAAAAGATACAGCAAAATAATCAATTAAGTAAAGACAGAAGCAACAAGGACATGTTCTAGAGCAAATTAAGAAAGTACATTGGGAGAGGAGTGGAAGCAAAAGGCCACTAATATTATACCATCCACAAGATAAAATTGAATTCTTCATTGACTCTTAAACTGGAAGCACCTAATACTTAACATTAAAGCATCAATAAGAAGTATATTAGGTAAAATGACCTTGGTCTAGGTCTTGATATATGCAAATTTTACTCTGAAGAGTTTATGTTTGTTACTTACATTTAAGCTGTACTCTAAAAAATAAATTATTTTAAGTGTGGTCAGAAACCTCCCATCAGACTTTAAATATAAAACAGAATTAGCAGATCTTCTTTGGTAAAGTCAGAGACCTGATGGAAAATGTGTGAGCCCTCCAAACCTGCATAGGGGTTGCTGGGATGGAAATACTTAGAAACAATGGACCCCAGATTTCTTAAACACTCCAGGCCAGCAAAGTGGCTCCTTCTCAGTATTGAAAGAGGGTAGCCTCCACTTGTACAGAGATGTTGATAATTAGGTATTTTTCTCATATTTATCTTGTCTTTCTGAAAACACTATTTCATATTGTTGAGAGAAAGAGGAGACTTGATGAACATATTCAAAAAGACTTTCACCTCAGAGGAACAATTTGAATAAAAGTAAAAGAAACATAGCAAATTATCATGGAGAAATAGGAGGTAATCAAAAAAGAAAGTTTCACAAGGGCAAGTCTAACCCAACTACATTTTAATAAAGACTGTATAGCAAACTCTGCGATGTGGCCACATCCCTTGGATTCCTTTGATCCTTTCAATAAGCCCATCTTGCAGCTTCCTTGTGCATAGCTTTTTAACCCATACCTATAACATTCTTCAAAGACCTACCCTGAGCCAAAGAATCATTTTACCCCTCCTACTCAGAGACCTAGAGGTGCTCGGGAAGATGTTAAAGTGTCTCCTTAGGGTGGTCTTAGTGAATAGTCCATGGGTATAGTAGATTGAAAGCCTAAGGACCTTGGCTTGAACCAAGACAAACTTGGAGGCATAAATTTCATTCCAAAGTTCCCTGTGGGATTATAGTAAAGCTGAGATTTTGTGTGAAATTATACCCTTTTTTACTTCTTCCACTTTCCTTTTCCATTCCTTTGAGAATTTCTCCTGGGAGCGTTTCCTTAATAAGTCACTTGCACTAACTCCATGTCTCCGTGTCTGAGACCTGAGGACCTGACTTAAGGAGAGAGATGAAGATTTGCATTGGTTTCTAGTAACTTTGTACATTTTCTCATATTTCTTATTTTTGTTGTACATACCTTCCTTGTTCTGATCTGTGTACTTCTGGCGAATATTAGTTTAAAAAAATGAATAAGGAAAACCAGCAACCAGAAATTGGAAATATGGGAAAAGATTAAATCATACTTTATATATTCATCTTTACATGAAGATGAGAGGAAAAAGGATGGAAAAGTCAGATTCCAGAGAAAGCAGTGTAGGGAGTTAACCAGAAGATGAAAAGTCATCTGGCTCAATGTGTCAGGGCAGAGCAAAGTCCTGCAGACAGCGCAGGGTTGCAAATTATGTGGCTAAAGATTTAATTGGTTGGAATTCAAACATGATCCTATTCCAAGATGAATCAAGGAGAGATGATCTGCAGAGTGGGAGAACTCAGTCATCTAGTGGTTTATCCAGGGCTTGTAAAGATAATGTTACATTATCTTCTAAATTATCTTCTAGGGACCTGAGTGACTCAGTGGTTGAGCATCTGCCTTTGTCTTAGGTCGTGATCCTGAGATCCTGGGATGGAGTCCCACATCAGGCTCCCCACGGAGATTCTGCTTCTAGATATGTACATCTAGAAAAAGCTAAGGGATATATATGTATATTTACCTGAAATGCTCCAAAATATCTATATTAAATGCAATCACTCTTCCCAATTTATACCATATCTTTTTATCCCATATTTGAAATCTCTTCTTATTTTCTCTTTAGTTCAACATCATGTTACTTATGTAACTTGACTTCGATAACATTTCTGGAAGCCAGTGAGTATTGGACGTAGTGTAGGATGGGGTACAAATGGCAGAGTATGACAAACAGTGTGATTTTTTTTATCAGAATTTGAATCTCCTTATGTTTCTAAAGCAATCTCATATGAGATTTATTTATTATATGGATACTATTCTTATAGGTCTATAAAAAGTAGCTTGAAACAAATGAAAAGGAAAACTATGTAGGAGAGAGCAAGATAACTGCATTATACTGACATTATTGGGAGAAATCCACATTCTGAATGTTCTAAAAAGTGTACTGACATAGATATAGTTGCATCTAAAAAGATAAGTTCAAAAATAAAAAATAAAAAAAAATAAAAAGATAAGTTCATCAGAAGCCAGAATATTTCTTACTATTTTTTAAAGCTTTTATTATTTATTTATTAGAGAAAGAGAGAAATAGAGCGAGCGAGCATGTGTGAGTGAGGGGAGGGGTAGAGGAAGAAGGAGAGAATCTCTGGCAGATTGCTCTCAGCTCAGAGCCCAGTGAGGGCTCAATCTTATGACCCTGAGATTATGACCTGACCCAAAATCAAGAGTCGGATGCCCAACGACTCAGTCACCCAAGGACCCCAAAGGCCAGAATATTTCAATACCACTACTATTCTAATATGTCACCTCTGTTTTATAAATACCTTGGCAACCAATAAATTTCCACTGGCCAATTGGACATGATAGAAGTATATTATGTAACTCATGCCAAAGAATTCACAATCAGGTTGTCAATGTATTATAATCAGTTGCTATGTTTAATTGATAACACTCATACTTGATACAGATAAAATTATATTTTCTAAGAAACATATATTCAAATATATTTAAGTGTTAGGTACTCTCAATGATCTTAGAGATTTTCATACGTGATCAAAACTAAATATTCCATGTAAAATATTAGTTCTATATATGGGTTATAATATTTGAGAAGGCTATCTCTAGCACATGGGCAATCATTTTCCTATGTAATTCATGATTACTATCTAAGAAAAATGCATCCTATTAAGGAAGAGATTATTAATCATTAATAATCTGTTCCCTCCTATACAAATTGAAACCACAATGCGATACCACCTCACACCAGTCAGAATGACTAAAATGAACAACCCAGGAAACAACAAATGTTGGCAAGAATGCAGAGAAAGGGGAACCCTCTTACATTGTTAGAGGAAATGGAGACTTGTGCAGCTACTCTGGAAAACAGTATAGAGGGTTCTCAAAAAGTTAAAAATAGAACTACCCAACAATCCAGCATTGCACTGCTAGGTATTTATTCAAGGATACAAACACAATGATTCAAAGGGGCACACAAACCCCAATGTTTATAGTAGCAATGTCTACCATAACCAGACTATGGAAAGAACCTATATATATATATATATATATATATTTATATATTTATATATTTATATATTTATATATTTATAAATTATTATATATTTATATATTTAATATAATATATTTATATATTTAATATAATATATTTATATATACTTATATATTATATATGTATAATATATAATACATATATATTATATATGTTACTCAGCCATCAAAAGAATGAAATGCAAGCCATTTGCAACAATGTGGATGGAACTAGAGGGTATAATGCTAAGTGAAATAAGACACTCAGAGAAAGACAAATACCATATGACTTTAATCATGTGTGGAATTTAAGAAACAAAACAGGTAAATATAGGAGAAAGGAAGGAAAAATAAAATAAGATGAAAAGAAGGAGAGGAAGTCAAACCATAAGAGACTTTTAATTATAGGAAACAACCTGAGAGATTCCTGGAGGGTAGGTGGGTTGGGGGGATGACATAAATGGGTGATGAGCATTAAGGAGAGCACTTGAAGTAACTATAACACTGGGTGTTATAGTCAACTAAATAAATTCAACTAAATAAATCGCTAAATTCTGCTTCTGAAACTAATAATATAGAATATGTTAATTAAATTGAATTTAAACAAAAACTTTAAAAAATAATCAGTACTCTTAATTAAAAATATTTCATATATTCAAATAGTAAAATATAATACAAATCAATAAGAAAAATCCACATATAAAGAGGTATATAAAGTGAGAGATGAAAGACACTCCAACTTTAAGAAATTAATACTGATAGGCATTTGGATATGTGCCCTTCAGGATAATTTTCCAAGTCTATGTGTGCATTCTTTTAAATTATCCATACTAGTCTGATACTTGCTGTTTTTATTTATTTATTTGTTTGATTTATTATTTTTATTTTTATTTATTTATTCGTGAGAGACACACACGGGGGGCGGGGCACAGAGACACAGGCAGAGGGAGAAGCAGGCTTCATGCAGGGAACCTGATGCAGGACTCCATTCCGGGACTCCAGGATCATGCCCTGGGCCGAAGGCAAGCGCTAAACCACTGAGCCACCCAGGGATCCCCCAGCCACCCAGGAATCCCCCCTGTTTTTAAAAATTAATACTATATTGTGGTCATCAATCCATAATTATTATACATACAGATTAAATGTCCCTTTAATAATATTACATAATATGTCATTTTGTCAAAGAATAGTAATTGTTTAAGATTTTGTTGACAGCCTTCTAAATTATTTCCAATATTGTTTAAAAATATATATTCATACTGGTGGTGTAATGTACAACATGATGACTATAGTTAACACTGCTGTATGGTATATTTGAAAGTTGCTAAGAGAGCTGATCCTAAAATTTCTCTTCACAAGGATAAAAGCATTTTTTTGTATCATAAAAATGTATTTGATTGTAGAACCATATTATCTTTTTTATCTATGGAAAGAAAAATTATTACTTTTCATAATATATATCATTATAGTTAAAGAAAAAGAGCAAATGATTTCTAAAGATTTGTTCAAGGAGAGTAACAACAGATTTTCTGCAAGATCATAATCTTCTAAATATGTTTATCTCACTAAGTACTGTGATTCACATATCTCTTGGGTAGTGCACTTACTTATAATGAAGAATAAATCAGGTTAAAATTACTGTAAATCAAGGTTCTGCAGATGGATTTCTCTAGCTTTAGAAATGCTAATATGAGCACCTGTTTCATTTTATCAAGATGGTTTGAGTTAATCTACAGATGTTATTTTTCCACTGAATACTATTTGGGAAATGATTGTGATTGGAAGACTGTCACTTTGACATTGGAGAAGCCACACCACCTGTTTGCTAGAGGAATACACAAAGGAATGTTTTCCTTTGAAAGAACAGCCACAAAATGCATTAAAAACCCTCAATGCAAGAGTAATAAATGAAACTTTTTGATAAATTGAAATACATAAGAGATTATGAAAGCCATATTTAAGAAAAATCTCACAGAATTAAAAAAAGAACTAATGTTAAAAATAAGTTGAAAGTGAGACACCTGGGTGGTTCAGTCAGTTAATTGTCTGCCTGTGGCTCAGGTCATGATTTTGGGGTCCTGGAATCCCTGCCTTGGGCTCCCTGCTCAGCAGGGAGTCGGCTTCTCATGCTCCCTTTGCCCCTCCCCCATCATGTGCGCGCGCACGCGCGCGCTCTCTCTCTCTCTCTCTCTCTTCTCTCTGAAATTAAAAAAAAATTCTAGAAAAATAAGTTAAAAGTAATAGGAAACCAAATTTTAGGATAAATATTTTCACTTTTATCATTTTGTGTTGCTTTTAGAAAGACTCAATATAGAGGAAAAACTCCACCTGAATTTTTCTTTAACAGGTTTTCCCAAAGAAAGTCAAATATATCAAAGAAATGGTATTAAGAATGATTCACTTTATGGACTGTTTCATGTTTAGTTGAAGATGAATATTAGAAATTTTATACATAATTCCATAGCTACAGATCAGCATTAAGGAATCTATGGATGTTTCTTAATCTTTACATATATTATTTTAAGCAAAGACTTAATAAAAAATGATTATTTGCCCCATGCATGAGCAAGAGCATGACTAAATGTAAGAATTGCCAATATTCAAATATTGCCTATCCAGCCAGGTTAGTGAACATGGATGCTTCATTATATAAAACACGTGTATATTCTTTAGTACCCTTCTCAATATATTTAGATTTTCTTTTATATATTTAATATTTTATATTCATTTAAAAAATCTGTATGTGTGTACAATATTAATACATAGAAGTATTGACCCTCTGAATCACATTTAATTTATACTCTATATGAAGTATATTGATGCATATGATGTGAGGTAGGGGTTAGACTTTTATTTTTTTATTTTTTTTTAAATTTATTTATTTATGATAGACATAGAGAGAGAGAGAGAGAGGCAGAGACACAGGCAGAGGGAGAAGCAGGCTCCATGCCGGGAGCCTGAGGTGGGACTCGATCCCGGGTCTCCAGGATCGCGCCCTGGGCCAAAGGCAGGCACCAAACCACTGAGCCACCCAGGAATCCCTAGACTTTTATTTTTAATGAAGATATTTAATTGATTCAGAACAATTTATTGAAAAGAACATTCTTTTTCTCTGTACCAGAGTATCAATTCTGTCATGATTTATAAGTTCTGGATTTTTATATGCACACAATATCATCTGAAGATAATAGCCATTTTCTTCCTTATACCTCATGTTTTTTTCCTTGACATATTATACTTGCTAAGACCTACTGTACAATATTATGAAGAAGTTTTGATAACAATCATTCTTGCTTCCTCAAAGACCCCATGGACAAGATGTCAATATTTTATTATTCAGTATAGTATTTGACATGGGATTTTAAGATTTATTTGAGAGGGACAGAAAAAGAGAAAAGGAGCACTTGAATGGGGTAGGGGAGGGGCACAGGGAGAGGGAGAGACAGAAATTCAAGCAGACTCTCTGCTGAGTGCAGAGCCTGATGCAGGACTCCATCCCATAACCATGAGACCATACCTGAGCCAAAGTCAAGAGTTGGACACTCAGTCAAATGAGACATCTAGGTGCTCCTGACACAGGAATTTTGTATATATTCTTTATTAAATTAAGGAAGTTCCCTATTATACCTAATTTGCTAA
Organism: Canis lupus dingo; assembly: GCF_003254725.2. Lineage (NCBI taxonomy): Eukaryota > Metazoa > Chordata > Mammalia > Carnivora > Canidae > Canis > Canis lupus. The sequence continues at coordinate 21,731,457 of NC_064245.1, read as the reverse complement.
GAGTTTTTTCCAGTGAATATTAATTTGTATTAAAAGCTCATTCTCCATCTAATGAGACAACCATATGGTTTTTTCTCCTTAATTCTGTTAATTTTCATTCACACTTTTAATATTGAAATGCTAAATTCCATATGCGTTCTTCAGGAGTGGATGTCATCAAGATGGTGACATAGGTCATTTCCAATTCCAGTCCCTCTCACAAGACCACATGGCAACTACCCATAGACCACACACCATTGTGAAAATCCTAGAACCCAGAAATGAGGCTGAAGCACTCTCCTAGACAACAGACACCAAGAAGGACTGAACTAGAAGGGTAAGAGGAATAGTTTCATTTTGATCACATTGCCCCTCCCCCAGGCCAGCAGAGTGCTACACTGTGACACCATTATTGCTCCTCCAGTGAGAAAGAGAACTCAAAGTGGACATCCAGTATCCTCAGCTTTTGGGAACATTTCCTGGGAGGCTCACAGTAGTCTCACCTCATGGAGATCCCTGGGAGAACCTGCAGAGCTCAACCAGGGGATCCGATAGAGATCAAAGTAGGTGGAACTTCTAGCAAGCGGTGCTCAGATCTTGACTGACTGCATTCAATCTTGCAACAAGCACCCCTGAGCAGAGATCACAGCCAGCAGCTCTACCTTTCTACAGAACCAAGTAGCCTTACCTGACCAGGGAGTTTGGATAGCAGTCCTGCCTGATTTGGATCTCCAACCAGTGGGCCATACTGGCCTTGGAGCCCACTCCCTGGTGCAGCCTAGGTAAGAGGCAAACTCACAATCTTACCCAATTGCTCAGTATAGCCTCTGGCCACACCCCTTTAGGAAGAAAGACCACAGATGCCCAAAAGCCACAGACCACATCTATTTTGATATTTAAATGTCTTTTTAAATAGAGGCTGAAGCACTCTCCGGCAAAGAGTCAAGCTACCATTCCTACTCAACTGTTGAGCACAGCCTCTGGAGCCACATAACCAGGAACCTGAACAGTGACCCAGAGCAGACACTTGGAGCCTTGCCTATGGTACCACTCAACTATGGAGCCCAGCCTACCATCCTGCTCAGCAGTGGAACCCAGCATACAGCCCTTCCCAATTGTTGAATACAGCCTGCAGCCTTTCCCAGGTGGGAAGCCCAGTCTGTGACCCCCGCCAATCACAGACCCTAACGCCTGGCCTCACTTGACCAGGAAGTTGGGGCAGTGACTCTACCCAACTGTTAAGCACAATCTCCAGCCTATCCAACTATGAGGTACAGCTGGAGGCCCTGCCAGACCAGAAAGTATAGGCTGCAACTTCTTCTGGCAGCAGAACACCAAATGCAGACTCCAGTAGCACCATTTGGTTGAGGAACACAGACTGGGACCCCACTCAGGAGCAGCTGAGGAGCACAGTCCACAGCCCTGCCCAACTGCAGAATTGAACCGGTGGTACTACACTGCCAGGAAACACAACCAAACCCCCACTCTACCACAGATGATTCCACTAAATTAGAAGTCAGTATTCAAAACAGAAGAAAATATTTGCAAATCATCTATCTGATAAAGGGTTGATATTTAAAATATATAACTCATACAACTCAATAGCAGAAAAGAAACAAACGGTCTGATTTGAAAATGGACAAAATACTGAAGTCATTTTTCCAAAGAAGACATTTAAATGGCCAGCAGATACATGAAAAAGTGCTCAACTTCACTAGTCATCAGGGAAATGCAAATCATAACCCCAATGTGATATCACTTCATAACTGTTAGAATGGCAATTACTAAAAAGACAAGACGTAACAAGTGTAGGAGAGGATGTGGAGAAAGGGAACCCTTGTAAACTGTTACTGGGAATGCAAATAGGTGTAGCCATGATGATGGAAAACAGTGTGGAGGTTCCTCAAAGAAATTGAAGAAGGAACTACCATATGATCCAGCACTCCCACTGCTGTGCATATATTCAAAAGATATATGTCCATGGTAACATCAATTACAATACCCAAGACATGGAAACAGCCTAAGTGTCCCTTAGCAGAACACAGATGAAACTTTAGAACACTGTACTAAGGGAAATAAGTCAGACAGAGAGGTAAATACTGTATAATCTCACTTATGTGGGGAATATTAAAATAAATCAAACACATAGAAATAGTGAGTAGATTGGTGGTTGCCAAGAACAAGTGAGTAGGGGAAATAAGTAAAGGGTGCAAGCTTCCAGTTATAAGATGAATGAGTTCTGATGACCTAAGGTACAGCATGGAGACTATAGTTATTAATACTGTGTTGTATACTTGGAAGTTGCTAAAAGAGTAGATTGTAATAATTCTAATCTCACATAAAAATGGATTTCTACATGAGGTGACAAATGTGGGAATCATTATTGTTATAGTCATTTCCCAATATATACGTATCACTACATTTGTACATCTTAAACTTACACAATATTATATGTCAGTTAGATCTCCATAAAGCTGAAAGAAACCCATACATTCTTTTTTTTTTAAGATTTCATTTATTTATTCATGAGAAACAGAGAGAGAGGCAGAGACACAGGCAGAGGGAGAAGCAGGCTCCTCACAGGGAGCCTAATGCGGGACTTGATCCCCAGACTGAGGATCACGCTCTGAGCCGAAGGCAGACGCTCAACCACTGAGCCACCCAGGCGTCTTGAAACCCATACATTCTTGAAATAAACCTCCTTGTTAATGATGTATTATTCTCTTTATATTTCATAGAAGTTGATTTGCTTTTGATGAGGATTTGGTTTTGTTAAAGTTTTCTATGAGCATTTTAATGAGGGCGATCAGCCTGTAAATGTCCTTTTCTATACTATAGTTTTCCTATTCCATATCTTCTTAGAGGCTGGATATTGCAAATACATTTAAAATTACCATTCATTATAAAAATCTTTGTTGAGACCCCATTATATGCCAGGTAGTAAAATAAGAGCTTCACATTTAATAACATATTTACAACTCATAATAATGTTATGAAGTAAGTAGTTTTAGTGTCTTTGTTTTAAAAAGAGAAAAAATATTAAGTAAAACTCCCAAGATTACACTCATAAATGATGGAGGCAGCTCTTGAAAAAAATGCTGTAATTGGCTTAATGTCTGACACACAACACAGTAGGCATAATATAATGTAAATACACATAGCAGGAAGGGAGAGAAGGAAAGTGAGAGAAAGGAAAAACAAAGGATGGAAAATAAGTGATCAATAATATTTTAATATTTTCAAAGTAAAAGATGCAAAATGCTCACAAACCGTAAGCAATATTTCACAAATGACCTAAGATATATACACATAAATGATGACTTTTACCCTAATTGCTGAGTTCTGTTTACTTTACTTACCAAATTCATGATCTCTTAGCTGCTGTTGACATAAATGCTTTGGTAGCTCACACTCAAATAGAAAAAGCTTCCTATCAAGAAAAAATATTACAATATAGAAAGTTTTCCACAAGTTCATCTTTCAGATAAGTTGTGGGTGCTTTCAATTGTGTATTTTTTGTTTGCATATCCTTATCTCATTTCACTCAACAGAGAGCAAGTTTATTTTGTGGGAGAGACTTTTCCTTATTTAATACTATCTAGCATTTGCCTCACTTAAGGTAGTTCCCCCAAAAAGAAAGATTTAGTGAATTTTAATTAGAATTATATTGGAGGTTATTGTACTGAGCAGTAACTATTTTTAAAAAATTACATATACGTAACAACTTATTGTTGATAATTGCCAAAACCATAGGATTCAAGAACTAAATTTTTTGAACATGGGAAATTGTATAAAGGTTTCTATTAAGATGATAACTACCTAATGACTTTTTGCTTTGGTATATATGCAATTTGGAAACCAAAATAATTAACATCTTAAGAAAATATATACAAGGTTGTTTCCCCCACACATATAATATGTTTTACAATAAAATAACAAATTTACCAGCTCATTTGTAGGTATTGGGAAAAATGTTAAATGAACTTGCTGTACATTTTTTCTACTCTTTGATTACCAAAGGACAATTCATCTGGCAAAATATTAAAAACAGGTATTTATTTCAACCCTCAAATTAGTTCAAGAAAACCACATTTACAAGTTGGTGTACTCCCACACCAATTTTGCTATAGTCAGTCCCAGACAAACCAGGACTGGAATCCTGGTCCTGATGCTTTATATTGGTCAGACCCTAAGCAATTTCAAGGAACTATTCTTGTTCCTTGAACAAGCTTGTTCTCATTAAATGGGATTTAATACCTCTCATCTGTAAAATGGATTGGTGTGGAGAGTAAGTAAAGATGAAGTGCTCTTGATTCTGCCCATTTCCCAGCAGCTGCTCTTGCATCTTCAGAAGGTGTTGGGCAATATCATGGAGAGGTTAAATTCCAATCTGGCATCACACTGCCTAGGCATATAGATTATTCCTACATTTCCGGACTAAATGACCTTGTGCAGGCTGCTTTATCTCCCTATGTCTGAGTTTTATTGTCTTTAAAATAAGGGTAATAATACTGCATGTCCTTTGGTGGGTGTTCTGCTGTTTAAACAAAATAATGTATGTATAGCATTGTTAAATTAATTTGAAGAAGGAGGCCATTAGACTGAGGTGGTTTTAATGCCTTAGTAGTCTGTGTAAGCAAACCAAAAACCTAAGCCTGTAAATGCCCCAAGGTTGAGAAGTCAAAACCTAAGTACTCAATTACAAACAGCCAACTAGGCCTTCCCAAATAATACAAATAATGTCACTTATGTTACAGCCAGTCAAATAACTTCCTTGCTTTGCTTCGCCTTTTCTCCATAAAAGTTCTTCCCCTAGCTCCTGTGGATGGAATGCTCCTAACCACTTCTGGTTTGGGCTGCCTGATTGAATGGATGTTTGTTCAAATGAATTCTGAGTTTTTAATATGCCTCAGTTTATATTTTGACAGCACTGAGCAAAATTCCTTTCACACAGGAAGTGTTCAGTGAATGTTAGTTGTTACTATTCCCTCTCCTCAAGTTTTAAAGGTGGGAAATGAACAAACTACCATTATTCATTAATTCACAATCTAAACCAGGAAAATACTTGGAGACATCAGTTCTTTGAAATCATCACTTCTTACCTTGTAATAATAGATTTATTTATATTTTATATCTTGGTAAAATTAAATTAACTTTGAACATGTTAAAATAGTAAAACATATTTTAAAGATATACATATTAAGAAAAATAAAGACCAAAAAAAAGCATTCTTATATGTTATTTGTTATTGAATGTTTCCCGGGTAATTGACTGCTTTAGGTAATAGATAAAAGACAATCAAAATAAATTTTGAAATGCTGTGATCATTCTAATGAAAGTGAATGCCATCAGGTAAAGGTAGAAAGGTGGAATAATGATTTTGTTGTTGTTGTTCAACTCCTAGAAAATGTAATTGATATATTTATATATAATATATAAAATTCATAATATAATGATTTTCAAAAAAGCATATTACATTAGAATATACATATGAGAACATGAGTACAATGTTGGCAATTGCATATAGACAAATCTCCCCAAGCAAATGATCAGTTTATAGTCAAACAAAATAGTATTACATGATAATGAGAAACAGAGAGGAATCCCTTCTAAAGTTTTGTAATGGTGTATTAAACTAACAAACCAAATAAAGACAAACATTCTTTAAGAATAGTTACAAAGATTCATAATACTTTATATTAGGTAACACTGTATGTATGTACTACCAAACAAAATTCACCAAAATACATATTTCCAAACCTAATTCATTAGGAAAACCCAAAGCATTTTTTTAAAACCACCAGAAAGAATGAAATGAGCCTAAAACATATCCAATTGATATTGTAGTTTGCTATGATGCTATCACTTAATCCTCTGCTGTATGATATATGTCTAACAGACATTTTCTGGATCAAAAAGGACTTTAGTAAACTTGTTTCGCATTAGATATCATATTTGTGCTTTTATCATTGGAAACCAGTATGGTCTACAATATTTTGGTATAAGTTACCTTCCTCCAGGTAAAATACACATGAAATTAAACATTAGTTTCTCCAAGGTGCACTGGAAATTTCTGCTTGAAACTGACACTTTTGCCCTCAAACAAGAAGTTTCTTATTCAACACTGAGACCCATTTACATTTTTTATTATAAGTAGCTGGGAATTCTGTTTTATATCATAACTGCCAGGCCTTTTAATTAGTTAATTAGTGTATTTTCTTTAAAGAATATTTTCAACAAAATGCAAAACATCACCATATTTACCTATGTCTGTTTTTTTTTAGATGTAAGACATATATAGAAAAGTCTTATATTTCCCAGGTTTCTAAATTATTAAAAGCACATTCTCCTACATTCTGAGAGTTCCATAGTACAAACATTTCTGTATCTATTGATGAAAAATACATATCTTGTGAATAATTAATTTAGGGAGAATAAATATCTAGTACCTTTGACCGCAAAACAACCTGTACCTCCACCTTAGAACCTTAGACAAAGTGTCTTCCTTATCTTCTGCAAATTGTCAAACTTCAAAAGACTTTTTTGGAAAAAGAGTATGCCAGGTGAATCTAACTTACATCTGGGTTTATGCCACTATTCCTTAATGAAATTTAGAATATTTAGTATCAACAGCAATGTCTTTTTTATCTTTTTCTAAAGTCATACTGTCTGGTTCACATACTACTCTTCCAAGAATTTGGCAAATTATTTTACCCCCATGTGCCTCACTTTCCTTGTCTGAAAGATGATGATGATGATAGTTACTAGCTACAGTATTTATTCAAGATCTTCTATGCACAAGTATTCTCCTCCCTTGGGATGCAGCAATCTAGGAGAGATACGTGGCAAATTATATTCTGTGCACTAAAATGTAAGCCCCTTCCCAGCATTCTTGAATTCAGACATAGCCATCTTGACATTCTTTGCCTAATAAAATGTAAATGGAAGTGACATATGTCACTTCAGAAGCTTTAAGCTTCAGTGAGCAATTATAACTGCTTTTCCCAGCCTTTGGGATCATGGAAGCATGTTTGGCAATGAAGTCTCTGGATTCCTGAGTGACTATGTTGTATGAAATCTCTGTAGATTGATGATACACGTTATATGAGTAAAAAAATAAATGTTATCGTTTTCAATCATCGAAATTTGGCGTTGTTACTGCAGCACAGTCTAGCATATCCTAATGAAACAAAGATATCTATCTTTGAGGAGCACTCATTGTAGTGGAAAGAGACAAACAACAGGAAAATAAAATAATAACAAGGAAAGCATCTAGTGTGACAGTGTGTAATAAACACTGTGGAATAAATAAAAGTAGAGTAGGTAAGAAGTATTAATACTTAAGGGGAAGAAAGGGAGGAAGCAGGTTACAGAACTAATTAGGGAGCCCAACTAATTAATGATCTCTAAGCACTTATCAAATTTTCTGTTATATAGTAAGCACTCAATGAAAGTTATTTTTATATTATCTAAATCTTATATAATGGATTTGTTGACTATATGTAACTGCTTTTGAACTTTTTCTTTCCATAACTTCTTTTAAAATCTAAGGTAAATCTCACATGTTAGTTCATAAGTTAGGGTGGATAGCATTATACTACCAAGTTTCCAATCCTTCCTTCAGGGTATACAAATCTTATTAATATTAGGTCTTAAGGCATCAGTGCTACCATAGCTATGCTATGGGAAGAATTATTTTTAATACCACTGGGAAAACCCAGGTGCAGCATGCTTGTTAATTCACAGTACACATTTATCTGGTTGGCAGGCACAGCCTGTAAGGAGACTTGGCATGCTAATGTTGCTATAATGCACCTTTCCTCACCCAGCTGTCAGTAGGAATACTGCATGTGAAAGCAAAAACAGTGAAAAAGAAAGAACATTGCCTAAGTTAGTTTTGCTCTTCTTTGTTTTAGTTAAGCTTGAATCAGGCAGGTACTGTAATAAATACAGAATCATCTTCATTGTAATATTTTAAAGGTAAAGGTAGTTTTGTAAATTAAAGGAATATTGTAATTAATTTTGTAAATTATTTAAAAATAAGTTCCATGAGAAAATGATAGAGATAAATACATCTTTAGTTTTTATTTAAATTCCAGGGAGGTAGTACAGTCTGATATTAGTTTCAGGTATACAACATAGTGACTAAACAATTCTATACATCACCCAGTGCTCATCACAAGTACACTCTTTAATCCCCATCACCTGAAAATCACCTGAAATTTTTTACTAAAAAATTAAAACTTCAAACCAGAACTCTATTTCCCTCAAGTTTTATCCACTCTCTTAAAGAAGTTATTTAACTTCTATTCTACTTCCCAAAATCAAAATGTAGAAACATTTTGTTTTTTTCATAAATACTAAGAAATCTTTGATTCAGAAATAGAAAATACTTCCAAAACAGAGGAAACTTTTAACTTCTATTTCTAGAGACATAACATTGATGTTATTATTGACAGATCATAATTATGAAAGAAATAACAATAGATACAAACATATATTTACCCATTACAAATAAAAAGACCTTCCACAATTAACATATAACCTATCAAATCAATATTCATACTCTTCTTATGTGGAAATATCTCATCCCTAACCATTGTTCTTTTTTCTGTGATAGAAAATACCATCCTGGCTCATGTTTTCTCTTTTGAAAGGTAAAATATAACAGCATCAGGAAACAAAAGAATGGCAATTTCAATTTTTCTTCTCAGTGACTTCTTTTCACTTAATCAGTCAAGAAAAGGGAAAATTAATCAAATACCTGGCCATTTAGAAATCCAAGTGATCTTTTTAACCTATTAATAGACTTGACTCTTAATTATACCCATACAGGATTTTTGTAAGTGAGGTATCTTTACACATTTATTGATATAGGTCATTCTGAAATATTTACTTGACTGTGTAAAATATACTTCAAAAAGAAGTTGAAGGGATAGTTCATGTCATTCCTTCATTCATTTCAAGTATTTATTGAAATTGAAATTATTCTGATTACTATTGAGAGTGGATTAATAAAAAGTGACACACTGAAATAAGGAGAACTGTTTGGAAAATACCAAGTAAGAGATAATAGTGGTGTAAACTAAGTTGAAAGAGTATAAATGGAAAGACATGGAGAGATAGATTCAGGATATACTTATAGACAGCCATCATGGAACTCAGTGATGGATTGGAGGTTGAGGTCGTGAGAAAAAAGAGCAAATCAAAAAGGCTGGGTAGATTGGAGGCTGGGAAATTGAGTGAAAATTATGCTATTTGCTAAAAAAGAAATAAAATAACTAACATGTATTAAGTACCTACTAAGAGTCAAGCACTCTACTTGGCTGTAAAGATCTGGCTACTTAAAAAGTTTAGTCATTTAATCATTTGGTCAGTTTAAAGATTTAACTTATTTAATCTTCATAACAACCCTATGATTTGAGTACTATTTGATTCTGATTTATGAATTACAAAATTGAAACACAGAAGAGTACTTGATACTATTCCTTTATACAAATAGCTTGTATTAAGGCATAAAACTGATAAATAATAGAACATGAGAAGGCTTACACTATAATGCATACACTTAATTAGAATGCATACATATGTCTACTGAAAGACATGTACTAAGTATCTACAGTAGCAATATTAGTAATAAATTAAGATGGAAAACTACCCAAGTATTTAATAGATGTATGGTGGTGTTTCAATAAATTGTAGTGCTTTCACACAATGGAACACTATACAGCCATAATAACAAATGGATGTATCTTTAAAACATAATATTGACTAAAAGAATCTACTCCAAATGAGAATATATTGTATGATTCCATTGTATGAATCATAGAAGCTGGCAAAACCTTTAAGAGACTATGGTGACTTGAGGTGCCTGTGTGGCTCAGTCAGTTCAGCATCAGATTCTTGATTTTGGCTCAGGCCATGATTTCAGGGTTTTAAGATCGAGCCCCAAGTAAGGCTCCCTGCTCAGTAAGGAATATGCTTAGGATTCTCTTCTTCTCCCTCTGTTCTTCCTTCCACTCATGGTCTCTCCTTCTCTCTAAAATAAATAAGTAATTTTTTAAAAAAAGAGAGAGCAAAAGAGAGTATGGTGACTAAAAAATGGTGTGGGAATGGATTCTGAAGTGCTGGCAGTTTTTTATTTATTGATCTGAGTGTTATTTACACAGATGTGTTCAATAGGTAAACTCTTTAAGCTGTGAACTCATGTATATTTCTTCTGTGTGATGTGTGTTAAAATAAAGGGGTGAAATAAGATGAAATATAATAAATTCAGTCCCCAAAATATGTAACATAGAAAGAGGCCCAGGACCAAACCCTGACACACTACAATGCCAAAATAATGTGAGAAGAAGAACCCACAAAACAGGCTAACAAGGTGTAGCCCTTAACATTAAGGGAATAATATGAGGATTTTGAATTCAGAGATCAGTTGTGGCATTGCTGCTGAGGGGTCACAAAATATGAGTGCAGAAAAGTGATTATTACTTGACATTTAATTCTCAAGCTTCTTTCCTTACCTGTATCAAGTCATAGGAAATTTTATCCTGGTATACTTTGACCTCTGTATCACTCTACTATACCTTATTTGTTGATCTCAGTATAATAATAGGAAATAAATCTCAATTAAATGTTTGAAATTAGTTTTATAATTTTAAGATCCAAGCTAAAGAATCAATATGATCATTACTCGATTTCCAATGAAGACTGCCACAAAACCAGAACAATAATATTAATGACACCATGAAATACAAGCATCATTTATTGTTAATCATTCCATCAGTGAGATATGTAATTTCAATTTTTGAGTCTAAAAGACTCAAAAGTAGTGCCCCAATCTGGTGAGATAATGGATATGTTTATTATTTATTTGTTTTTAAATCTGATTTTACTTTTAAATTGTTCTTTACTGAGGTATAATTGACAAAGTTGAAAGGATTCCCAATCAAGTTGATTGATATATCTATCACTTATTTATGTACATATGTAAGTATATATGTATGTATAGTGAGAACATTTAAGTTCTACCCTCTTAGAGAGTTTCAATTATACAATATAGTATTATCAACTACAGTTGATTAGATCTTCAGACCTTAGTCATTTTATTTTTTTTAAATTTTTTTTTTAATTTTTTTAATAAATTTATTTTTTATTGGTGTTCAACTTACCAACATACAGAATAACACCCAGTGCTCATCCCCTCAAGTGCCCCCCTCAGTGCCTGTCACCCATTCACCCCCACCCCCCGCCCTCCTCCCCTTCCACCACCCCTAGTTTGTTTCCCAGAGTTAGGAGTCTTTATGTTCTGTCTCCCTTTCTGATATTTCCCACACATTTCTTCTCCCTTCCCTTATATTCCCTTTCACTATTATTTATATTCCCCACATGAATGAGAACATATAATGTTTGTCCTTCTCTGACTGACTTACTTCACTCAGCATAATACCCTCCAGTTCCATCCACCTTGAAGCAAATGGTGGGTATTTGTCGTTTCTAATGGCTGAGTAATATTCCATTGTATACATAAACCACATATTTATCTATTCATCTTTCGATGGACACCGAGGCTCCTTCCACAGTTTGGCTATTGTGGACATTGCTGCTAAAAACATCGGGGTGCAGGTGCCCCGGTGTTTCATTGCATCTGTATCTTTGGGGTAAATCCCCAACAGTGCAATTGCTGGGTCGTAGGGCAGGTCTATTTTTAACTCTTTGAGGAACTTCCACACAGTTTTCCAGAGTGGCTGCAGCAGTTCACATTCCCATCAACAGTGTAAGAGGGTTCCCTTTTCTCTGCATCCTCTCCAACATTTGTGGTTTCCTGCCTTGTTAATTTTCCCCATTCTCACTGGTGTGAGGTGGGATCTCGTTGTGGTTTTGATTTGTATTTCCCTGATGGCAAGTGATGCGGAGCATTTTCTCATGTGCATGTTGGCCGTGTCTGTGTCTTCCTCTGTGAGATTTCTCTTCATGTCTTTTGCGCATTTCATGATTGGATTGTGACCAGTGTCAAGGAGACTACCTTTATTTTTTCTTCTAGAAGTTTAATGATTGCAGTTGTGATATACCAATATTTAATGCATTATGAGTTGATTTTTGTGTATAGTATAAGACAGAGGTCCAGTTTCACTCTTTCCCATTTGGCTGTCCAGTTTTTCTAATACCTTGTTTTGAAGAGACTACCTTTTTCCCATTGTGTATCCTTGACTCGTTTGTCATAAATTAATTGACCATGTATGCATGGGTTTGTTTCTGGGCTCTCTAGTCTTCTGTTCCATTTGTCTGTATCTGTTTTAATGTCAATACCATATTGTTTTGATTACTACCTTTGTAATATAGTTTGAAATCAGAAATTGTGTGATGCCTCTGGTTTTGTTCTTTTTCCAGATCACTTTGTCTCTCCAGAGTCTTTTGTGACTCCATACAAATTTTAAAATTGTCTTTTCTATTTCTGTAAAAAAAATGCTATTATAATTTTGATAGGTATCCCATTGAATCTAGAGCTTGGTTTTGGCCATGTGGACACTTTACTAATTCTTCCATTCTATGAACACAGAATATCTTTTCATTTATTTGTGTCTTCTTCAGTTTCCTTCATCAATATCTTTGTGTTTTCAGTGTACAGATCTTAAACCCATTTGGTTAAATTTATTACCAAGTATTTTATTATTTTGATGCTATTGTAAATGGTAATGTTTTCTCTATTTCTCTTGTTGATATTTTGTGTTGGTTATTTTAAACTGTTAAATTTGGGGAGTAGTTTGTTATGTGGCAATTGGTAACTCATGCATAAGAAGTATTTTTTAAAATTTAGTAAGTGAGAATATAAAGGAAATTTATATTATGGTGAAAAAACTTACTTTGAATCATAAGTTATTTCTATTGACAAGGATTAAAATGAGAATAAGATAGTTTATGATGCCTAAAATATATACAGCCCTATGCCATTCTTTTGGCAGTATATCTTTACATAAATGTGTAACTTACTATTAACCTATACATAAGAAAATTAACCAACAAAGAATCCCCACATAGTATTCTTAATTAGGTAAAACAAAATTATTGTAGTTATTTTTTAATTTCCTCTTTTTTCATGGTTGTGGTGTGTTTACAAAGCAGTTACATCTCTCTGGGGAGGGGAACTCTAAAATGATTAGGTATATGTATTAAAGATGTGTGTTTTTGGAAGGACGAGGTTAGGAATGATACACAGCATAAATATTGATAGAGTACAAATGATACACACAAACCCCACAAAAAATATTATATCTGAAGTCAAGTTTCCTCAGTTGAATTTCCCAAATTTAGATGACTCTGTAACAGATCTGAAAATGGATTGTTATATTTAACTGACCTAGTAGATAAAGTGAATTTACTCGGATTAATAGGATTAAAAGGGAGCTCTCTATCCTTCTTACAGTGGCATATCCTGATCTTCTAAAGGAAAGTGCTTTAGCCCTTTAGCACTAAATTCAATTTCCTATCTTGAAAAGGAGAGACCACTTCTGAGGGCACAAATCCACTTCTAGCTTGAAATTTAGACACTTTGCAGTTTTCAAAATCCCTGGAACAAAAGTGTCATATCTCTGATAGAACCTCTAAGTTCCTTTAAAGAAAGATTTTTAATATAGTGTTTTAATTTTCCCTTTGCATATCTATGTGTATTAACTGCATATAAATAATTAAACATAAAATTGTCTATAGTATGCATATATTTTAAGTGCTATAAGTATCTCAAACTTAAAATATGGCTATGTGAGTTCAATTTTTTTTTTTAATTTCTCAAACAAATGAGTCCCAAAAATCTTCTCTATGCTGCCTAGAAAAGACCATTTTTCTTCCCCATTTTTAAGCCAAAGAAAGGAAACCTACTTACTGGTAGTTACTTAAGCAGATAAAAACCACTTTTATGATAAACAAAAAACATGGGCCAACCAGAAATCATCTGTAAATGGGCAATCTCCTGTCAGTTCCCTGTTTCTATATTTAGGTAGACCTTTGGTGGTGGGGAGAGGAGAACAAGTTAACTGGTTATAATAGATTTCTAACATCTAACTTTGCCCTTCCTAGAAAAGATTTATTCTACTGAATCAGATAGGGCTCTTAATAACAAGTAATAGAGTGTGACTCTGAATCTCAAGTTTCTTAGAAGACAATGAATTTTTTGGATAACTGTAAAGAAATTTATTGGATGGAGCTTGGAGGGTCAAGTTTGGAAAACAGGGAAGCATCAAGATAATTCTGAAGGGCGAAGAATCAGTAAATGAGACCATGATGTCTAGGAGGAAGATGTTCTGGACAAGACTGCTGCAGGTCATTATTGTGATGGTGACTGCAACAAGTGGATTCTGACCTTGCCTGACATTTGCTTGAACAGCTCAACAGTCCATGTCCTAAGCTGGCACATCTGATTGGTGGAACTTAAATCTCATGCCAACACCTTCACTGCCAATGAGCAAGGAACGATATGTTGTCGGAATAAAAGTGTACTGAGACTAATTGAACAGACAAGTTGCCTAGTATAGATAACAGGAGCTTTTAGGAACAAATGAAGCAAAAGAAACAATGTGGGGCAAACAAATGAAGCAAAAGAAGCAATTTACCAAAGAAACACTAGCCCATATTCTTTAACCTCTTTTATAATAATGAAGCTTTGGGAAGGACTACTTTAGTATCTATTTCTATTATTAGAAGAATTTTGCTACTGGATTGAAGCATGGTGATTGAGTTTATTAGGGTAAGTGGATAAACAGTTATCTAATGTATTTCCCATTCTAACTGTAATTAAGTGCCACACAGAGCCTGATCTTGAGGAGAAAACTGTCATGATTAAGTTTTTAGTATTAGGTGACCTCTTAGGCACACGTTGCCTAAACTTTTTTTTTCTTTTCATGTTTATTAAATTTATTTTAGTTGCCAAATACCTAAAATTTTTACCAACAATAGATTCCCCCCCCCTCTCTTTCCTATTGTTTATTTATATGTATTGCCCTTCTTTCCATATATACTCACGGACTCCCATTTGTCCAGTGAGTTCACATCTCTTCATGTATTTACCACTGCACTATGCTGGCAGCAACATTTTAAATGCTTCAAGCACAGTAGCACTTCTGCTCTTTGCTACCCACAGCATGATTTTCATCTATACCCATAAAATGAAAATAATGCAAAACAGAAACTGGAAAAGAAAAGTCCCTTAAAAGGCAGAGAAATGAGTCTTGTTGGGAATGGAAAGGAGTGGGGAAGAGGAAAATACAAAGGAAAAACTCCTATACCAGCTCCTGTATTCCTATTTTCATATTGAGCTTATTATATGTAGTTCTACCTCAAGACAACTGTATTTCACAGGAAATTGCAGTCTGCCTTAGGACTTGTCAGAGTAATACCAAGAAATTGTAGAGTCATTCATTGATCAATGGACAGCAAATATTTAACTTTAGGAAAAAAATCAAAACTAAATTAAAGTCTTACCAACTTTATTCAGAGCCTCCATCTGAAAAGCTTTAGCAGCCTCAGAATTGATAGAACTGATGACTGGATTCACAGAGCACATTCAAATAATGGAGACCTTTTCCTCAGAGGCAATATTCTTTAAGGAGCCTGATAAATTTCCAGCAAATTTGTGGTCTTTTAGAGATGCCTGCTGAAGACTTTAGTGCTCTCCTTGTTAGGGGAGGAAAAGCCTGCTAAATCCCTACTAAAGTTTCAAATAAAGATTTCAGTTTTGCTTTGGGGCTTTAAAGGCCACACTTTTTAAAAAGTGTTCATAGTCAGTGTAACCTCCTTTTTCAAAAGAAGTAAATTATCTCATTTTGAGTTTAGCTACATAAAAAAAAAATTCTTAGTTTTTAAGTGGTAGAAGTTGGTTTCTTACAACTCAGCAACTGTGCTGGGTTTAGAGAGAAATCTCCTGTCTTCTGAGAGAGAAAAGATGGAGTTAAAATAAGGAGAAAAAGTATCTGAAAAAGAGAAAGAGGAAAATAATTACAATAATGTAAGAAGCAGATAAAATTGAGCTATTAAAGCATAATTATCCAAAAGTCAAAATAGTACCTCTCTAGGTAAAAGAAAACGATTGAAATCTGACATTTGTCTGAAGTGTGCCATCTGCGGTCATCAAGAGAAACCTGTCTGCAGAACGGTCTTGAATGCACCCCAGGTGAACTATCATCTGTTTGAAATGCCTCACCCTTGAAAAATAATCAGTGCTTAAAAAAAAAAAAAGTTTATTTTCACCTAAACACAGCAACAGACAAAAACAAAACCCCAAAGGAGGTGAATGAAGTTTGTACAAAATACGTCCATGTAAAGGTTTTCATTTCAGCCTTTATGAGGATTCCGCATGCATCACCTGAAGGGGGTCTCAGAAAAGATATTTGGATGACAGCACAGTAAAATTTTCTAGTCCTCTCTGGAGGAGCAATACCTAGCTAATAAAAAAGCAAAATACATAACATAAAGAGAGTTTGTGAATGAGAAGAAAAGAAATGGATGTTTCCATTCATTCCCTCTTCATACCAAGGCTAAAGAAAAACATTTTCCTTTACTCCAAATCCAAAGAGAGATATTCATCTCCGTGGTACAGATGCCGATCTGTTATATTTCGGGGTCCATCACAAACTCTTGAGGATTTATATAGCATTCAGTGTGTAGATTTAGAAGTCTTCAGAGAGCCATGGAATTCTTTTGCATGTATTATTCTATATAGACATTAACTTAAAATTCATTTTTATAAGTAGCTTCCATCCTTCCTCTGCTACCTCACAAACTAGGAGTCATATAAAAATATACCCTTCAAAGAATCACATCAAATCTAATTTCAGGAATAAGTGATTCTTTAAAATGCAATGGTGCGTACTTGAACAGGTTTATGCAAACCAAGGGAGAAACTTGACACTGTACTTTCTGCAAGTGCATGAGCTTTTCATTTTAATACCTTTTAATTATAGAGATATTTCTGGGATTATTCATGATCCTGCAGTTTTCTCTAAGGAAAAAAAAGTGCATTCTTTTTTCTAAAACTAATTTCAGTTTTTAATTTATCACACAGTAAAATTTACCTTTTTGGTGTATGATTCTTTGAATTCTAACACATGCATTGATTTGTGTAATTTGTGTAACCTCCAACACAATCAAGATGCAACCTCCAAATCTCCCCTGCTGTCCCTCGGTAGTCACTCCCTCCTTTAATCTTTACTCAGGGCAGCTACCAATCTAATCTTTGTCCTAATAGTTTTATCTTCTTTTTCTGTTTAAAATGTTAGCTTAATGCAGGTATATTTTTTTAAGCAGCTTTACTGAGGAATAATTGTTATACGAAGAACTACACATATTCTATGTGTTCAATTTGATGATATTATCGCATGTAAACACATATGATACCATCACCACTATCAAGGTAATAGGCATATTTAACACCTCCCAAAGTGTCCTCTGTCCCTTTGTGGGGTGGGGTTTTTTTCTTTGTTTGTCTGGTTGCATAATAAGAACACTTACGTGGGGCAGCCCGGGTGGCTCAGTGGTTTAGCGCAGCCTTAGCCCAGGGCCTGATCTTGGAGTCCTGGGATCGAGTCCCACATCAGGATCCCTGCATGGAGCCTGCTTCTCCTTCTGCCTGAGTCTCTGCCTCTCTCTCTGTCTCCCTCTCTCTCAGTGTGTCTCTCATGAATAAATAAAAATAAAATCTTAAAAAAAAAAGAACACTTAACAGTGAAATCTGCCCTCTTAACCAATTCTGAAGTGCACAATATTGTGTTGTTAACTATAGGCACCGTATTGTATAGCAGATCTCTAGAACTTACTCATCTAGCAAAACTGAAACCCATTGAACAATAACTCTCCATTTCTGCCATCCCCTGGCCATCTGTATTGTATTCTGTGCCCTTGTCTATTTTATGCTCCTCATATAAGTGAAATCCTACAATATTTGTCTTTCTATAACTGGCTTATTTCACTTAACGTAATGTCCCCTAGGTTCACCCCTGTTGTCTCAAATGGTAGGATTTCCTTCTTTTTAAGGCTGAATAATATTCCATTGTGAATGTGTGTATATAGAGATTATATATTATTATATATTATGCCTATATATCTCACATCTTCTTTGTCCATTCCTCTGTCAAGAGACATTTGAGTTGTTTCCGTATTCTTGGCTACTGTGAAAGTTTTTCTAAGGATGTTATATAAATGTAATTATACCATATCTAAGTGTTTGAGACTAGCTTTTATTCATTTATGCTTTTGAAATTCATCCAAGTTGGTACATGTATAAATAGTTCATTCCTTATTATTGCTGACTAGTGTTTCACAGTTTGTTTATCCGTTCACTAGTTGAAAGATATTTAAGTTGTTTTTGGCAGTTATGATAACAGCTACTAAACATTCATGTAAAGGTTGTTCAGAGAATATGTTTTCATCTGCAGAATAAGTACTCAGGCGTAAGATTGCTGGGAAATATGACAATTTTAACTTTATAAAAAAATGGCAAAACTGTTTTCCAGGGAAGCTATACAGTTCTGTATTTTCACCAGCTGTATATGGGAGTTTCAGTTGTTCTGCAGCCCTATCAGCCCTTGGTATTGTCAGTAAGTTTTCTTCTAGCCGTTCAACTACACACAGAGTGTCCTGCACTATAATTTTAATTTGCAGGTCCTTAATGATGTTCAATATTTTTTATACTATTATATATTCATACCTTTTTCATAAGGGGTCTAATCAAAATTTTACCCATTTTTAGATTAAATTGTTGCATTTTTATTGTTGAATTTTGGGAGAATTTTATATATTGTCAATGTAAATGCTTTATCACATATGTGATTACAAATATTTTACTATAGTGTAGGACTTATATTTCATTTTCCTAACTAGGTCTTTCACAGAGGAAAGTTTTATTTTGTTTAATATTTTAACATATTATATCTTAATATTTCAGATATTTAGTATATTAATGATATTTAATATATTTGCATATTAAGTAATATTTAATATTATATTAATAAATCATTTACAAATAGGTAGTTATAAGTAATATTTAATAGATAAAGAACATATTAAATAATTTTTCATATATTAATATATTTATATATCTTTGTGCAAAAAAAAAGATTTCCTTGCCAAATTCAAGTCACAAAGATTTACTCCAGTATTTTTTTTCTGAGGTTTTCTTTTGTTGTTTTATATTTGATCTTTCATCAGTTTTAAGTTAATTTTTAATATGATGTGAAATTTAAATTGAGGTCCTTTTTTTGCATATGAATGTTTATTTGTTCTGACACCTATTTTTTTAAAAGATGCCTTTCTCTGTTGATTTGCTTTTGTACTTTTGCCAAAATTCAATTAGCCATATGTGTGGGTCTCTTTCTGGCTTCTCTTTTCTTTCCCATGATCAGTGTTGCTTAATGTAACATTATGGTGTTTTCTTTATTGTATGAATTCTCTGACCTTATTCTTTTTCAAAATTGTTTTAGCTATTTTACCTCCTTTACCTCTCCACATAAAGCTTAAAATCAACTTGTCTATCTCTGTGAAAACATTATGCTGGAGATTGAATTGTGTTAAATCTATATTAGCCTCTTTACTGAATCTTCCAATCCATACAGGCAATATGTCCTGAGGCATCTTTGATTGCTTTTATAAGCCTTTTGTAGTTTATAGCGTACGAATTCAGTATATATTTTGGTAAATTTATACCAAAGTATTTCATTTGGGGGTATTGTAAATGGTATTTTTAAAAATTTGCTTTTAAATCATCCATTGCTAGAATAATGAAATAAAATTGATTTTTGTGTGTTGACTTTGTATTCTGTGACCTTGCTAAACTCACATAATACTCCTAGGAGATTTTGTTTTATTTTGTTTTGGTGATTCTCTGATATTTTCCATGTAGCCAATCATGTCATCTGCAAATAAGGATAATTGTGTTTCTTTCTGATTTATATGAATTTTAATTCCTTTTATTGCCTTCATGCACTGGCTAGAATTTCTAATAAAATTCTGATTAGTAATACCAAAAGTGCACATCCTTACCTTAATCTTAGTCCAAAAGTCAAAGTTTCCACCATTACATATGAGTTCATCTGTGACTTTTGTAGACACACTTCATAGGGTGAATGAAGTCTACTTCTTTTCCTAGATTACAGATAGTTTTTATCATAAATGAATATTGAATTTTGTCAAAATTATCATGTGGTTTTTCTTCTTTAGATTGTTAATTTGGAGATTATATTGAGTACTAAATATTTAACCAGCTTTGCTTTTCTGAGGAAAAAAAAACTCGCTTGGTGAATTGTTTCTTTTATATATTATTGTTGGATTCAATTTGATAATATTTTGTGGGGGATTTTTGCAGCTATATTCATGAAGAATAGTTTTGTTCATTATATCTTTGTCTAGTTTTGATACCAGAGTTATGCTTGACATGCAAAATTAGGAATTTATAAGGTTCTCTCTTCTATTATCTGTAGAAATGGTGGTATTTCTTCTATAGATGTTTGGTAGAATTCAACAGTAAAACCAGGTGGGCCTGAAGTGTTCTTATAGGGAAGATTTTAAAATATAGATTCAATTTATTTAGTTGTCATTTCACTATTTAGGTTTTATGTGTTTTGTCTTGGGTGAGTTCTGGTAGTTTGTCATTTTCAAGAAATTAACTCATTCATGTGCAGAGAGTTACCATAGTAATATTATAAAAACTCTGCACATAAATCCTTTTAACATCTAGAGGGTTTGTAGTTCTATTGTCTCTTTTATTTCTAATACTAATAAGTTGGGTATTTTTATGTTACTTCTATTTACTTCTTTTCCTGATTTCTAGTTTAATTTCATTATAAATCAGAGTATCTACTTTAGATTATTTTAATTATTTTTTTATATGTGAAGGTTTATTTTACGACCAAGGGTATGCTCTATCATGGTGAATGTCCTATGTACCTTTGGAGATAATATGTATTCTGTTGTTTGGGAATGGAATGTTCTATATATATAGTAAATATATCTAGTTGTTTAGTGGTATTACTCAGTTCTTCTATATCCTTTATGATATTCTGAATACTAGTACTATCTATTTCTGACAGTGCAGTATTGAAGTCTCCAACAATAATTGTACATTTTGTCTGTTTTTCTTTTGGTTATGTCAGTTTTACTTCATGTATTTGAACATCTGGTATTAGTTACAGGGTAGGATTTATTTTTACTCTTGGTGAATTGGTCCTTTTTCATTATTTAATGTCTGTTGTTACTCCTTGATTTTATTTTGCTCTGTAGTCTACTTTGCTGATATTAATATGGCCACACCAATTTTCTTTTGACTAATGTTTACATAGCATGTCTTTTGTTATACTTTTAATCTATCTACATCATTATATTTGAAGTTAGTTTCTTATAGATAGCATATAGTTGAGTCATTATTAATCCCACCTGATTATATCCTTTAATTGGTGCTATTTAATGTAATTATATATATTTACATTTAGGTTGATTATCATGTGTTATGTATTTTTCAATTTGTTGCCACTGTTTTATGGACCTCTGTTCCTTCTCTGTTGTTGACTTCTTTATCTCACAGTCTACTTAGAATCAATATCTTAATACTTTAAGTACAATGTAGAAGTCTTACCACTATATATGCCTCCTCATATATATCAATATTATGCATTAATATATATTCTATATTTTATATTATATATTAATGTATATTAAATATTATATATCTCCTTATAGTTGTCTTACATATTACATCTCCTTATATTAAAAATCAGATGTTATAAATTTTGCTTCCAAACACCAAATACATTTTAAGGAACTCAAAGGAGGAGAAATAGTTTATTATATTTACTGAGATAGTTCCAATTTCTCTTGCTATTCCTTCATTCCTGATATCCCAAATTCCTTTCTGATATCCTTTCCCTTTGTCTTAAGAACTTCCTTTCACATGAAAAATCTTAATAGCAGGTCAGTTAACAATAAATTCTCTTAGTTTTCCTTTTTCTGAAAATGTCTTTGCATCACCGTCATTCCTGGTATTTTCACCGACTATAGAATTCTGGGTTGACAGTTGGGTTTTATCCCCAACACTTTTTAAAGATTTATTTATTTCAGGTAGAGAGAGAAAGAGAGAGCCTGAGTTGGGGGGGGGCAGTATGGAGAGCAAAGGGAGAGGGAGACAAGCAGACTCCCCATTGAGTGGGGAGCCTGACACAGGCTTGATCCCAGGACCCTGAGATCATGACCTGAGCAAAAATCAAGAGTTGAGGTTTAACCAACTGAGCCACCTAGGTGCCCCTCAACACTTCATAAATGTTGTGGCACTTCCTCCTGGTCTTTATGGTTTCAGGTGGGAAATCATCAGTCATTCAAGCTGTGGTCTCCCTGCAGATAATACATTGCTTTTCTCTCGCTTTCTAGATTTTTGTTTGTTTGTTTACTTTTAAGCATTTTGATTATGATGTGCTTGGCCATGAGTCTCTTTGAGTTCATTCCATTTGAAATGTGTAAAACTTCTCAAATATGTAGGTTTATATCCTTCACCAAACCTGGAATGTTTTTAGCAACTATTTCTTCAGATGTTTCCTCAGCATTGCACATCCTCTTATGTCTCCTTTTAATGATGTTATTATTAAACATTTACTCCCACCTCTTCTTGAGTTTTTGCTAATTTTTTCAATAGTTTTTTTCTCTATTGTTCAGATTATATAATGCTATATTAAGGACTAAATGTTTGTATCCCCTCAAAATTCATATGTTGAAGTCCTAATCCCAATGTGGTGGTATTAGGGCCTTTGGGAGATAATTAGGTTTAGATGAGGTAGTGTAGTGGGCCCCCATGATAGAAGTAATGACCTTTATTTTCTTATTTTTTATTTTTTAAAGGTTTTATTTATTTATTCATGAGAAACAGAGAGAGAGAGAGAGGTAGAGACATAGGCAGAGGGAGAATCAGGCTCCTTGCAAGGAGACCAATGCAGAACTCGATCCCAGACCAGGATCATGCCCTGAGCTGAAAGCAGACATTCAACTGCTGAGCCACCCAGGCATGCCAAATTAGTGACCATTGTAAGAGGAAGAGACATCAAAGTTCCTCTCTTCATCAGGCAGGTACCAGGAAGAGAGTCCATACCAAGAACAAAATCTGCCAACACCTTGATCTTGGTCCTTTTGGCCTCCCAAACTGTGAGAAATAAATGTCTGTTACCACCCAGTCCATGGTATTTTTTATAGAATCCTGAATGAAATAAGACAGTAGTCTATTTTCAAGTTCATTGTGTTTTTTCTTGTCATCCTCATTGTGTTAACAAATATAATATTTATTTGTTACTATATTATTCCTTAAATTGTCTTTTTTATATATTCTGTTGATTTGCTGATAATTTCTATCTTTCTATTTATTTCACTATTTTCAAAATTTTCCGTTGAAGAATTTATTTAATAGTCTTTATATAGCATTTATTTAAACTCTTTATCAGGTAATTCCAACAGATGTGTCTTCTAGACAAAGGCATCTGTTTTGTCTTTTCTTATGTGAGTTGAGATTCTTTTGATTCTTTATAAGATGAGTAATTTTGGATTGTATTCTGGACATTTGAATGATATGTTACAAAGATCTCAATTTTACACTTCAGAGACCTCTAATAGCTATATCATGCATCTGTCTAGATTTTATAGCTATGTCCAGTGGGAGACACCTGATAGAATATATTTACTCTGCCTTATCCAGAATCAGAATCTCTCCAGAGTACATTCTTTATGTCTCAGTTATGCTTTTCTACTCCCTCTTTGTTAGTAGCCATATTAAAATAATTGTGAAAGTAATTTTTTTAATTTACAATTTCCCTTTTCCATTATAGGTTTCCACAAACTTAGGAGCACCCATAACCAATTCATTCATGACAATGATACATTACATTAATGTAAAAATTACAGAAAATAAAAGAAATAGTTGGTATAAAAGTATTTTTAGATTTATATTATAGTATTGTTTCTCTTAGTTGATAACATAGACTTTTCTATTCATGGCTTAAATAAATGTTTAGGTGGTTTATAAGCAATATGACCTGGCATATTTTGAAGCCACTGTTAGGATAAAAAAGCAGGACCCATCTATTTGCTGTCTACAAGAGACTCATTTTAGACAGAAGGACACCTACAGCCTGAAAATAAAAGGTTGGAGAACCATTTACCATTCGAATGGTCCTCAAAAGAAAGCAGGGGTAGCCATCCTTATATCAGATAAACTAAAATTTACCCCAAAGACTGTAGTGAGAGATGAAGAGGGACACTATATCATACTTAAAGGATCTATTCAACAAGAGGACTTAACAATCCTCAATATATATGCTCCGAATGTGGGAGCTGCCAAATATATAAATCAATTATTAACCAAAGTGAAGAAATACTTAGATAATAATACACTTATATTTGGTGACTTCAATCTAGCTCTTTCTATACTCGATAGGTCTTCTAAGCACAACATCTCCAAAGAAACGAGAGCTTTAAATGATACACTGGACAAGATGGATTTCACAGATATCTACAGAACTTTACATCCAAACTCAACTGAATACACATTCTTCTCAAGCGCACATGGAACTTTCTCCAGAATAGACCACATATTGGGACACAAATCGGGTCTGAACCGATACCAAAAGATTGGGATTGTCCCCTGCATATTCTCGGACCATAATGCCTTGAAATTAGAACTAAATCACAACAAGAAGTTTGGAAGGACCTCAAACACGTGGAGGTTAAGGACCATCCTGCTAAAAGATAAAAGGGTCAACCAGGAAATTAAGGAAGAATTAAAAAGATTCATGGAAACTAATGAGAATGAAGATACAACCATTCAAAATCTTTGGGATGCAGCAAAAGCAGTCCTAAGGGGGAAATACATCGCAATACAAGCATCCATTCAAAAACTGGAAAGAACTCAAATACAAAAGCTAACCTTACACATAAAGGAGCTAGAGAAAAAACAGCAAATAGATCCTACACCCAAGAGAAGAAGGGAGTTAATAAAGATTCGAGCAGAACTCAACGAAATCGAGACCAGAAGAACTGTGGAACAGATCAACAGAACCAGGAGTTGGTTCTTTGAAAGAATTAATAAGATAGATAAACCATTAGCCAGCCTTATTAAAAAGAAGAGAGAGAAGACTCAAATTAATAAAATCATGAGTGAGAAAGGAGAGATCACTACCAACACCAAGGAAATACAAACGATTTTAAAAACATATTATGAACAGCTATATGCCAATAAATTAGGCAATCTAGAAGAAATGGACGCATTCCTGGAAAGCCAGAAACTACCAAAACTGGAACAGGAAGAAATAGAAAACCTGAACAGGCCAATAACCAGGGAGGAAATTGAAGCAGTCATCAAAAACCTCCCAAGACACAAGAGTCCAGGGCCAGATGGCTTCCCAGGGGAATTTTATCAAACGTTTAAAGAAGAAATCATACCTATTCTCCTAAACCTGTTTGGAAAGATAGAAAGAGATGGAGTACTTCCAAATTTGTTCTATGAAGCCAGCATCACCTTAATTCCAAAACCAGACAAAGACCCCACCAAAAAGGAGAATTACAGACCAATATCCCTGATGAACATGGATGCAAAAATTCTCAACAAGATACTGGCCAATAGGATCCAACAGTACATTAAGAAAATTATTCACCATGACCAAGTAGGATTTATCCCTGGGACACAAGGCTGGTTCAACACCCGTAAAACAATCAATGTGATTCATCATATCAGCAAGAGAAGAACCAAGAACCATATGATCCTCTCATTGGATGCAGAGAAAGCATTTGACAAAATACAGCATCCATTCCTGATCAAAACTCTTCAGAGTGTAGGGATAGAGGGAACATTCCTCGACATCTTAAAAGCCATCTATGAAAAGCCCACAGCAAATATCATTCTCAATGGGGAAGCACTAGGAGCCTTTCCCCTAAGATCAGGAACAAGACAGGGATGTCCACTCTCACCACTGCTGTTCAACATAGTACTGGAAGTCCTAGCCTCAGCAATCAGACAACAAAAAGACATTAAAGGCATTCAAATTGGCAAAGAAGAAGTCAAACTCTCCCTCTTCGCCGATGACATGATACTCTACATAGAAAACCCAAAAGTCTCCACCCCAAGATTGCTAGAACTCATACAGCAATTCGGTAGCGTGGCAGGATACAAAATCAATGCCCAGAAGTCAGTGGCATTTCTATACACTAACAATGAGACTGAAGAAAGAGAAATTAAGGAGTCAATCCCATTTACAATTGCACCCAAAAGCATAAGATACCTAGGAATAAACCTAACCAAAGATGTAAAGGATCTATACCCTCAAAACTATAGAACACTTCTGAAAGAAATTGAGGAAGACACAAAGAGATGGAAAAATATTCCATGCTCATGGATTGGCAGAATTAATATTGTGAAAATGTCAATGTTACCCAGGGCAATATACACGTTTAATGCAATCCCTATCAAAATACCATGGACTTTCTTCAGAGAGTTAGAACAAATTATTTTAAGATTTGTGTGGAATCAGAAAAGACCCCGAATAGCCAGGGGAATTTTAAAAAAGAAAACCATAGCTGGGGGCATCACAATGCCAGATTTCAGGTTGTACTACAAAGCTGTGGTCATCAAGACAGTGTGGTACTGGCACAAAAACAGACACATAGATCAGTGGAACAGAATAGAGAATCCAGAAGTGGACCCTGAACTTTATGGGCAACTAATATTCGATAAAGGAGGAAAGACTATCCATTGGAAGAAAGACAGTCTCTTCAATAAATGGTGCTGGGAAAATTGGACATCCACATGCAGAAGAATGAAACTAGACCACTCTCTTTCACCATACACAAAGATAAACTCAAAATGGATGAAAGATCTAAATGTGAGACAAGATTCCATCAAAATCCTAGAGAAGAACACAGGCAACACCCTTTTTGAACTCGGCCATAGTAACTTCTTGCAAGATACATCCATGAAGGCAAAAGAAACAAAAGCAAAAATGAACTATTGGGACTTCATCAAGATAAGAAGCTTTTGCACAGCAAAGGATACAGTCAACAAAACTCAAAGACAACCTACAGAATGGGAGAAGATATTTGCAAATGACGTATCAGATAAAGGGCTAGTTTCCAAGATCTATAAAGAACTTATTAAACTCAACACCAAAGAAACAAACAATCCAATCATGAAATGGGCAAAAGACATGAACAGAAATCTCACAGAGGAAGACATAGACATGGCCAACATGCATATGAGAAAATGTTCTGCATCACTTGCCATCAGGGAAATACAAATCAAAACTACAATGAGATCCACACCAGTGAGGATGGGGAAAATTAACAAGGCAGGAAACAACAAATGTTGGAGAGAATGCGGAGAAAAGGGAACCCTCTTACACTGTTGGTGGGAATGTGAACTGGTGCAGCCACTCTGGAAAACTGTGTGGAGGTTCCTCAAACAGTTAAAAATAGACCTGCCCTACGACCCAGCAATTGCACTGTTGGGGATTTACCCCAAAGATACAGATGCAATGAAACGCCGGGACACCTGCACCCCGATGTTTATAGCAGCAATGGCCACGATAGCCAAACTGTGGAAGGAGCCTCGGTGTCCAACGAAAGATGAATGGATAAAGAAGATGTGGTTTATGTATACAATGGAATATTACTCAGCTATTAGAAATGACAAATACCCACCATTTGCTTCAACGTGGATGGAACTGGAGGGTATTATGCTGAGTGAAGTAAGTCAGTCGGAGAAGGACAAACATTATATGTTCTCATTCATTTGGGGAATATAAATAATAGTGAAAGGGAATATAAGGGAAGGGAGAAGAAATGTGTGGGAAATATCAGAAAGGGAGACAGAACGTAAAGACTGCTAACTCTGGGAAATGAACTAGGGGTGGTAGAAGGGGAGGAGGGCGGGGGGTGGGAGTGAATGGGTGACGGGCACTGGGTGTTATTCTGTATGTTAGTAAATTGAACACCAATAAAAAATAAATTAAAAAAAAAAGAAGCCACTGTTAGTCTTAATAATGCACTAAATAGACTACTATAGTAAAGATCAGAAACTTCATTAACTTTTATTCTTTTCTGAGTTGCCCTTCAATCCAACACTATATGAAGACAAGAAAGGTAAAAATACTCTATCAAATCACCTCCCTCAAGCTGTTAAAATTAAATAGACAGAATCCTTAGGATATAGAACATATCCCAGTTTTATCCAAATGGCTTGAATTTAATCTCTTTTGCTACCATGAGGATAATCTGAAATAGGTTAACTGTTAAAGTGACCTGCTTTTGTCAGGCTGCCAACTACTCTCAGTATACTTCTTTTCCTTAGGAAAGAACAAGATGCAACTTAAACAATTGAAAGTGCTGCCCATGATAACTTCATAATATAGATGGTAAACATATTAAAAATGCCTCACAAAAGTAAAAATAATAAACCCATGGCAGGTTTTTGGTTGGATTTTGTGTGTGTATGTTTTGCCAATTCAGTAGCAACTATAAGACTGCAATTTGCTATGTGTAGAAATTTTGGCTAAAACTGAATGTTTCAAATATTAAATCTAATACAGTAAAAAATTTGTTGGTAGCTAGACACCCCTCTAATCTTTCCAATATGCATAATCTTTTTTAAAAAGATTTTATTTATTTATTCATTAGAGACACAGGCAGAGGGAGAAGCAGGCTCCATGCAGGGAGCCCGATGTGGGACTCAATCCCAGAACTCCAGGATTACGACCTGAGCTGGAAGGCAGACCCTCAACCGCTGAGCCACCCAGATATCCCATACGCATAATCTTTTATACCATTTCTCCATTAGATTCATTTGGTATGAGGAAATAGTTCTCCTAAAGCTCTAAGTAATATTAAAATCAATTTAGGGATCCCTGGGTGGCGCAGCGGTTTAGCGCCTGCCTTTGGCCCAGGGCGCGATCCTGGAGACTCGGGATGGAGTCCCACGTCGGGCTCCCTGTGCATGGAGCCTGCTTCTCCCTCTGCCTGTGTCTCTGCCTCTCTCTCTCTCTCTCTCTCTCTCTGTGTGTGACTATCATAAATAAGTAAAAATTTTTAAAAAATAAAATAAAATAAATTTAATGAAGTTTGGAGAAGTACATATTTCTGAAACTGAAAAGAATTTTAGGATTCATATAATCACACCTCTCTCATTTTAAAGGTGAGAATTCTCAGTCTTAGAGATCCAGTTCACACTATGCAAAAATCAGGAACCTAGGTTCCTAAATCTGTCCTAGGTATTCTTTCGGTAGTGAGAAAATTATTTTCTAAGTCTCTCATCCTTTTGAATAAAATGCATATACATGGAAAAGTTTGCTAAGATCTTAGGGGTTCATTAAACACTCATGGATGCCATGACAGTCTCTAAATTAGAAAATGCTACATAGAGACAGTTAACTAGCCACCTGGATAAAGAAAAGGTGGATTGGTATCACATTTTATGGTAAAGTAACTTCTAAGTGGATTAAAATCTTAAATATGGGGATCCCTGGGTGGCGCAGCGGTTTGGCGCCTGCCTTTGGCCAGGGCATGATCCTGGAGACCCCGGATCGAGTCCCACATCGGGCTCCCGGTGCATGGAGCCTGCTTCTCCCTCTGCATGTGTCTCTGCCTTTCTCTCTCTCTCTCTCTCTGTGACTATCATAAATGAATTAAAAAAAATTAAAAAAAAAAGAATATTTCAAATAAAATCTTAAATATGAAAATGAGACAATTAATATTCTGGAATAAATCATGGCAAAATAAGGGTTGAGTCTAACAGTAACTCAAAAATCCACTAACCCAAAAGTAAAGAGTAATAAATTTGACTATTAAAAAAAAAAACAGAAAAACATTGGCAGACAAATCTAAAAATCTATCCAACACTATACACACTAAGGGCTAAGCTAATGTGGTAGGTAAATAGCTGCTCAGTGAAGTCCATGCCCTAATCTGCTGAATCTATAAATGTTATATTACAAGCCAAAAGGAATTTGCAAATGTAATTGGTTTTAAGATGATAAATATGTAGTAATTTGTTACAGCAGTGAGAGAAAACTAGCACAATAGTCTGGAGTGAAAATTTGGTCTACAGATATAGCTGCAGACGTATTAAGTAATTTTTGAAAATTGTTTTTCATTGCAGCATTGCTCGTTACTTCCAGTAAAAGACTGAAAGCACCTAAGTGCTCATAAATAGGAACTTATTAAATAAATTCTGTTATATCCATTTTATGGATTACTACTCAGCTATAAAAAATGAGAAAGCTTTTCATATTGGTATGAAAAGATATCCAAGATAGACTGTTAAATGAAAAATGCAGGTATAGTACCATGTATATAAAAAGAGGAAAAAATACAAATATATGTATATTTACTTGTATATGTATAAAGTCCTTTGGAAGAGTAGAGAAGAAAGCAATAACTATGGTTACCTATTTGTAGTGAGGGAAAAGTAGGGAGATAGAGTTCATAGAAGATTTTTCTCTATACATTTTATTAATTTTTTAGTCATACAAATGTATTGCCTTTCTAGTATATAGATAGATTGTACATACATAAATACATAGATAATATACAAAAATAATATACTTCCAGTGCTTCTGTACTACTCTGTGCTTCCTTACATATATGTGACTGCTTAATGGTGTGAGTCATCAGTAAAGAAAAGTTTTTTCCATCTAAATGAAGGAGGATGAAAGAAAAGGGTTGAGAGAAAGAAAAAAATCTTTTCGATCCCTAATTAATAGTCTATGTTCTGTTATTGGTAAATAAAATGTTTGCTTTTCCCAGTTTCACTGGAGCTGTGGTACAAATACCTCCTAAACGGTAACATAATATCCCCTGAGTATCTCACATGAATAAATGTGACTGACCTACAAAGCTTCATGACATTTATGGGTAGATAGAGATATACACATGCACATACATGCATACATACATACATGTACTTTTCAAGGTCGTGGGAGAAATAGAAAAGAGTGATAAATAATGAGGGTCAAATATTGAAAAGGGTACCAAAGGCAAGCTACTTTCCTAACAGCTAATCCTAACCTCCCCCACATTCAGCATCTCAGAACTTTTCCTGATCAGCACCCTAAGAAGGAGCCCTCTTTCCTCACAGCAGGGGCTTTATTCAATAGTATAGGTCATGAAAGTAAGTAGATTTTCCCAATATTCATAGAGTAAATCGGAGACCCAAGAAATGGCAGAAACCCAGCCTTTTCAGTTCTCCGCCAGAATTTTAGAGGATCCGTCGGATGCAGATTTGGCTGCTGCTAAGAGCAGGAACAAACACATAGGGGAGGGCGGTGCTGGGTGGGTCTGAAAAGAACTTTTCAAATAGCTAGGGAAGCTATTCAAAAGCATATTCAAATAGCTAGAATATGATCGGAGAGGTGATTTCGGGCAGCATGTGGAAATCTTAAAGACTAAGTAACACTAACTAAGCAAGCAGGCACCTTTAAATGTTGTTCAGAAAAGAGTGACAGGGTCAGAGATATGCTTTGGAGATTAATCTGACAAAGTGCACAACGTGGATGGGATGAGAAGGACAAGAGGCCAGAAAAGTTGTAGGCAAGGGCATGAGAAACAGCTCCTTTAGACTTGAAATCTAGTTTAACCTTCTACAAATTAGTGGGGCTGCTTGGAAGTTGGATTACTTACTGCTAAATCTGATTAAATCCCAAAAGCATTTTTTAAAGAAGAGATTAAAGGAAGGAAAGTCAGAAGTTAGAACCAAATGAAAGTATCTACAATTCTTCAAAAAAATCATTTCCAAAGGGCTATTCAGTTAATTTAAAAAACACTCCGACGCATCCATGGCTAAAACTCTGATATTTCTCATAATAAATGTCATTTCTAAAGTGTAATTGCATAACACATCGCTAAAACAGTAATGAAAGAATCTTAGAGCATCCATCAAAGGACACTGAATGTGAAATAAACAGCGTTAGTTTAGAGTTGGACGACTGGGGCGCAGCACGTTAGACAGCACTGCCCTCTGCAGTTAAACATGTTCTACTAACCAATCTCTGTGGTGCTTGCTTTGGCAGCTCATATACCAATCCCTGGAATCTGGGTATAAATCCATGCTTGAAACTCTTCAGATATCTTGTCATTTCCTTTACTATAGCTGACCAACCATAGCACTACCAAAGTTTCCTAACTGGAGGCCTGCAGGAAGAGTTTCTTATAATGATGGAAAGTAGCAATAACAAGTATAAAACTGAATAGAGCAAACCCAGGTTTTTTTTTGTTTGTTTGTTTGTTTGTTTGTTTGTTTGTTTGTGACTATTGTGTACCAGGCACTGTTCTCAGTGAACAAGATTCGCAGTTTTCTTCCTGAATTCTTGATGCTTCTACTTTATGGAAGAGTAGCAACAGATAATTTAAAAATCATCAGACAATTAAATAAAAACACTTAGTTGTGATAATGGCATAGAGTAAACAACAACAACAAAAAGAGGCTAAGACAGGTGGATCTCACTAAAGGAGGTAATATTTCATTTGAGACCTGAAGGATGATAACGACCTAAGCATATAAGGAGTGGGAAAAAAGTAGCTGGGATGGCTTGTGCAAAGGTCCTGGGGCAGAGAGTCACATATTCTAAGGCTAGAAGAAAGACAGTGTTATTAGAGAATGTTGAACAAATGAAACACCGCTGAGAGAGCTGAAAAGCTAAGCTGAGATAGATCAAAAGTACTACCTACCTTGAGTACCAGGTTAGGAAATTGAATGAGAAACTTTTGAAGGGTTTTAAGTGAAAACTGATTTGATAGTGGTTATGTTGTTATAAGATCATTTGTGTTGCTCTGTAACAAATAATTTCCAGAGGGATAAGAGAAGGGAGGGGTCCAGACCATTTCAGATTATTTTCCCACAATTTAACAAACTCATTCTAGTTTAATTTTTTGTGTTATGCACTTGGAGGTGTGTTAAGGAAAATAAAGGGTATATTCATTTATAACAAATCAATTAATAGTTTTAAATTGAAATACTTGCCCTGAAATTATGTCATTGTCCTCAGGAAAAGAAGATAGCTTGGTGACTATTTAATTACAATTTTTAGATGGGATTAAGATAATAAAAATCACAGGTTAAATTTCAAACAAAAAGAGTTCATAATGATCTGTTCTCTGATTTAGGATGGAAAAACCCACCCTGGGATAATAGAATTCACCCTGAAGATCTAACCTTCAATTAGAAACACCATAGATAGTGAACGATTCCTCTATTATCCTTGTGCAGTCAGGAAATTCGTCTTAACATAAACTTTAAATCCCTCTCATGTTAGCATGAGAAATATTAAAAAAAAACAAAACTCACAACTAGGATTTCCCAGCCACGAAGTTCTTTCTCATCCATATCCATGGGTAAATGGCAAGTTTATTTCTGATCTAGAACAAGAGAATAGAAATAAAACTGTGATTTTTGTCCAGGAGATTAAATGTGTTAATCCACTCATTCTGAGCCCATTATCACACTTTCTCCTTTAAGTTAAAGAGAGAGAGAATTTTGCTCACTATAACTCATCTAGAATCTCTTTTTTGTCCTTTGAAACAATTTGGGGGATCCCTGGGTGGCGCAGCGGTTTGGCGCCTGCCTTTGGCCCAGGGCGCGATCCTGGAGACCCGGGATCGAATCCCACGTCGGGCTCCCGGTGCACGGAGCCTGCTTCTCCCTCTGCCTGTGTCTCTGAGCCTCTCTCTCTCTGTGACTATCATGAATAAATAAATAAAATCTTTAAAAAAAAAAAAAAAAAAGAAACAATTTGGTTTTATCCATGCTACAGCTCCACAGAGTGGGAAATTTCTTTTCCATATTAAGTGATACATGGAACCTTCTAGTTTCTGGCTAAAGCATTAATGAACACTTAAGGACTTCTGGAATTGAATTAGCTGCCACAGTACCTTGACATTATTCAGATTTCTTAGTCCAGGCTTTCAGAGCTTCCAGGTAGCTATATGAAATCATGAAGGCAATATTAATAGCTGGATTAAGAATCTTCCAACTGATGACAGAACCTGCCAGTACAAATAACTAAATAAGATTAATACCGTATTGATAATACTCCCCATAGTTTGATGCACACTATCATCTATTTCAGTCTCTAATACATCTGCTATGCTTTAGTTTTATTTCTTAGTGAATATAAATAGCAGAAAGCCAATATCTGTGTAATACTAAGACCCTTTTCTGCAGCAATGAGTCAAAATTTGACTCCAGGAATATTAGGTTCACTTATCAACTGTCAGCGTGCATTCGTGTGTGTGTGTGTGCATGTGTGTGTTAGATTAACAGTTCCAGAGTCTGAGTAATGCTAAAAATTCAAAGGATATTGAAGTCTAACAAATTTATCAATACCCCTACTGATTTATCTTCTTTACAGCAGTGGAAATATAAAAAATAGTTAGTCCAAATTTTAAATTAGGAATTGTTGAAACTGGAGTATTATCTCATGCTCCTGAGGACACATCTTTACTCTGGAATGGGTAAACCATGAAAATTCTGTTCAGCATTCCAAGTAGTCACTGCAGCAGTCAGGCTGAAGGCAAGCTTCTAAGACTATTCTGGACTAATTAGCAATATAATTTTTATTTATTTTTTTTCTTTTTTTTTTAGCAATATAATTTTTTTAAAAAAATCTTCCTTTATGGCTGGCGTCTGCTGTTACAAACCAAACACCAAGAGTATATTTTTCTAAAAATAACATTTATTCATTTTTAAATTTTTCTTCTTTCCTCTGCCTGAAGAATTACATTTTCTTCCTATCCTCATTGCTAAGATTCTTCAATATAAATGACTCTACAAATGTCAATGTCTTAATTTTGTTTTACCAACGGTTATTGCCAAATGTACCTTAAGAGAGGCAAACAAGTGAGTTGGAATTAGGTCCAGTTCATGCCTACCAGAAGAAAAAAATAAACTACACAGAGCCATGGATCAGGAACCCAGTGCTCAGTGAGGAGGCAGGCTGTGAGTTTGAGGGATTCCAACAAGTATTTTATTCAGAATATGCATGATTATATATATTATACCATAGGAGGTATTCTACATTTGCTTTTTATTGCAGTGCTCTTGTGGGAATAATTCCTGCAAGCTTAGCCTAGAGCCTGTATCTCCAGCCCTTTCAATAATTGTGTATGCATCCAGTTCCCTATATTAAATCTCTTTTTGCTTAAACTAAGTAAAGTGGTTTTTATTGTCTTCAACTGAACCTTGACTGATATACTGGTAATTCTATTTCTTCTTGAGCACTAGTTATTGAATTACAAAAATTCAAGAAATTAGGGAAGGTGAGGTAGTTTAAAATCTAACTGGATATCCTCTGGTTTACTTGTAAAGGCAAGTACAACATAAATGCAAGATTGGATCCACTTCACTAGAGTAATTTCTAAAAGATATTTGCTACAAGCTTTGAATATATTTCCAGGCATGCTTCTTTTAGGTACAATTCTTTATAGCTATTGTCTTCAATAATTCACTCTCTGTTTTTCTTCTTGTTGCTAAATTGGCAGAAGGCATCATCCAGAAAAATCTTCCTGAAAATCAGATTGCAGTGGTGAAAGTCTCTGTATTAAGTTTATTTATTTTTAAAAGATTAGAGATTTAAAAGGCTCCAAAAATCATTAATGAACCCAGACTCCTGT
The DNA here is from genome assembly GCF_003254725.2 of Canis lupus dingo. NCBI lineage: Eukaryota > Metazoa > Chordata > Mammalia > Carnivora > Canidae > Canis > Canis lupus. The sequence goes on along the minus strand of NC_064245.1, from coordinate 21,695,820 downwards.
GCTTCACTGCATGCTCCCCATCTCCATTTGGATTTAAGGAACATCTTAAACTTAACAGGAACCTCCCTACTTAGTTTCAATATCCAGTAAATGATGTTGTCATTCACTCAGTTGCTAGGACTGAAAACCCACTAGTAATCCTTAGCTTCTCTCTTTCTCTCACATCCCAGATACAACCTACCTGACTTTTGGCCTATCAAAATAAATTCTGAATCAGATCTTTTATCACCACTCTTTTGGTGAAGCAGTCAGGCTCGGGTAGGAAAGAGATACAGAATGCTTTTTTGGGGGAGAGAGTATTTAATGAGTATTACATATTCAAAAAAAAAAAAAAACCTCTCACTTCAAGACTAAAATTTCTGAATGCTTCCCCTTCAGAGCTCTTTTCCCAGGTCTTGCATGGCTAGCTCCCTCACTTCAGTAGCAGTGATTTTCAAATGACACCGTCTCTGAGAGGCTGAGAGCCCAAGCTGAAAGAGCCAAAACTCTTGCTTCCAGCATTCTTGATCTTCTTCCCTTGCCTTACTTTCTTTCAGACCATTTAACATAGTATTATATATTTGTTGATTCAGTTGTTTCTTTTGCACTTCCCTACCTAGGATAATATTTCTATGAGGCTAAGAAATCTGTGGTACTTGCCACTGAATTCCTACACCTGGTGATATCTAAGTAGGAGCTCAACAGATGCTTGTGACAACGCAGAACCTCCATACCATTTTCTTTTTGATTGTCTTAAGTGTTATTGTACTATTAAAAAGTGCTAAAATTTTAGCCTGCCCCACCTTCAGAATTACAACATGAACCAGACTATTGGCCTGGGCCATATTTAATATTCTTTATGGTTCTTCTATTTTTATTATATAAGTAGCCATCACTGGGTTCAAGATTCATCAGAAAAGGGATCCCTGGGTGGCGCAGCAGTTTGGCGCCTGCCTTTGGCCCAGGGTGCGATCCTGGAGACCCGAGATCGAGTCCCACGTCGGGCTCCCGGTGCATGGAGCCTGCTTCTCCCTCTGCCTGTGTCTCTGCCTTTCTCTCTCTCTCTCTCTCTCTCTCTCTCTCTCTCTCTGTGACTATCATAAATAAATAAAAATTAAAATTAAAAAAAAGGATTCATCAGAAAAGCTCTGTACAAAATGCTTAAAGTGTGGCATTCATCATTTCTGAAAAACTTCTTAACACACTTATAGCAGTAAAGGATCATCCTAAAAGAAGGGCATCAATCATTACACTGGAGTTAAAGGAAGAAGTTCTGTAGAGAATTGCTCCACTATGTGCTCCATATACAGGTATGATATATATGCACATTGCTTTGTGGCATCAAATCAGTTACTAACAGTCTTTGAGATTACTACATTTATGAATTATTTGCATATGGCTACAATGTTAAGTGAATCTCAGCTAACTAAAAACAGGCCCTGATATTTTTCTGGTATATCATTTGTTTGACTCCTAAAGTAGTAATGCAATCTTGAACATTGAGTTCCTTCCCTTTATTCAATATTCTTAAAATATTTATTTTCTATTAATTACTAAAATATTGATGATTAACAATCACAGTAATCCTATACATTGCATTTAGGATATATAATTTTAAAGCCTGTTTGTGAATATAGTATTCCTTTATTATTTTAATATAGCCCACAAGATGTTATTGTTCCCATTTAACAGATGAAGAAATAGACTAAAAAGGCAAGCTATTTACTTACATCCATAGGAGACAGTATTAAACCATCTGAAAATAGTTTTAATATTCTTTCCACTCTCAAAAACCATAGATCTGAGCAGATACACAAAAGCTAGGATCCCTATCCTTGAAGTAATAACAAACTAGTTATAGACACATGATATACACATAGCAGTAATTTAACTGAGTAACAATACATATGGAGAGAATGGGCAGCCATCATTTATGCAGGCTCCTCCGGACTTCCTCTGGCCAACACTGGGATTGATACTTGACACCAACCTCTCCTCTGGCCAACACTGTGGTAAAGACTTGATACTAACTTCATTTAATTCTGAAAACAAATGCCATAAGTAATTGCCGTGCTCCCCAATTCATAAGTGAAGAGATTGCATCAGAGTACAAGTTTACATGGATGGTAAGCATTGGAGCCAGGATTCAAATCCACGTGTGTATATTTCCAAAGCCCACACTCTAACATTGTTCTTTATAATGAAGAAAATTAATATATTATAATTAATAAAAAGAAACACCCATGTGCAGACACACACACACACACACACACACACACACACACACCTTTTCGTAGGTTTCAGAGAATGAGGAATATTGTCCTTGGATGAAGGCTCCATGGAGTTTTAAAGAGTTACCTCAAGAAAGAGTGGAACAGAAAAAATGCAGGAAACATTCTGAGTAGACAGTAAAAACTTGATAATAAATGTGGTGCCTTCTGGAAAGAATTGAGAAAATTAGTCTAGAGTAGGAAATATCTTAAGTTAAGGAGGAGGAAAGAGGAGGACAAAGTCAGATTATAGAGGACTAGGATAACTAAATGGAGAAAATTTGACTTTTTTTCTAGTAAGAATGGGAAATAGCTTCAATGACATTTGTGTTTAAAATTAGTCAAATAAAGGTTTATGAATGAAAAGACTAAGCAAAGACCAGGTGCAGAGACTAATTAGGAAATACACCACAGTGCAAGGGGGAATGTATAACAACCTGGTCAACTGAGCAAACAATAAAATAGGATCAGAGATCTGGGGCCAGGGTCAAGAAAAAGCTCTATTTTCATCCCAGTATGACTTGGATGACAAAGAATTAAATTTTAAAAAGTAAGATTGCATTGAGCTGTCAAGAGAAAATGAAATTTCAAGCCTGGATTGTAGAAAAAATCTTTCTAAAAAGAACAAAGATCTCTTTCTCTCCTCAATAAGTTCTGTGATCAGATGAGCTGATGAACCAAAGGGTGGTTCTTTGAGACAAAACCTTCAACAGATCCAAGCCTTGTTAATTCCTGAGACCAAAAGACTTGCACCTTATTTTCATCTCTACCACTTAACAGCAATATCAAAAAGCTGAAATTTATAGACTCAGTTTTATCATATGGTAAAATGAGCTTTTGGGGTAAATCATCTCAAAGATATAAAGAGAGACAGAGATAGAGCTATAGATAGAGATATAGCCTATGAGTCTCACTGTCTTGCCATCTTAGTGGCATAGGGCAGCATGATTTATGTGGGGAAAGAGCATCATTGATTTCTTTTATGAACCAGGTTTACCAGTGCAGCTCATATCACCACATCTGGGAAAGGTACACAAAGAATTCAGTAAAAGGAAAAGAAAGATGAACATGGAGATATGAAAGATTTTATTGAGACTGAACTATATCTAGATTTGACTGTAAGCCTTTTGCCACTTTCCTTGATTTTTAAGGTTTACTGGTGTCATTTGAAAAGACAGAGATCTCTTTTACAAAGAGTAACTAGGCTTCATTACTTATTCCAATTCAGACTGATAAGGAATAGCAATGGTCTTTTAAGTATAAATCCCCACTTAGAGTGAAAGAATAGCATGATTGAATAGTAGTGTTTGCCACGTATATAGGTGAGAATTGATGTCAGCGTTCTATATAATATGATTTCTGAGCTATATTTATTTATTTTGACTAAAAATCATCTTTAAACCCTACCTAAGCTAGAGAGTCAAATCTTTTATAGTTCATAGTTTATTTCTTCATTTTTTATAACCGTCTTTGATACTCTAACTAGTAATACTTTCTCCAGTATAGAAACTATGACTAATTAAAAAAAAGATTATAACTCTAAATACAAGTGGAATTTTGGAACCAAATTGTGTTCCAGATTATCTGTTAACTTTACATATTCTAAGGTATATTCCTCTAGCATGGGAATCAACTAAAGTTTTTAATCATAATTATTATTTTCTGATCTTTTGGAGTTATTGCCTTAAAGTGTTGGTCTAAGATTTATGTATATATTATAAACTACAACAATGTAGAGAGTTTTGGTATAACATAACAAAAATCTAGATAGATGAGGCTATTTCCATAAGTAAGAAACATTCTCAGGTAAAAGTTTAATTCTTTTAGTAGCCCAGGAATCTGCTTCTCTAAGCTGAATGCAGGACAGGAGATTTATTACATAAAGTATAATCTAATTGGGTATTCAGTATGAATAACTTCATTAAGACTTCAGGATAAAGACATTATTTTCAAGCAGGGTCAGAGGGGTAAATTAGGTAATGAAAAAAGTGATTAACTGAAAGTAGTCCTTTTAATTTGCTTTAATCATAATTATTAGCAATAAAACTACCCAATCAACATATTAATTTATTTTCACCAATTGGGCTGGAAGAGAAAGCTTATTAGGAGACCATGCATCTAAAAGATGACTTTTAAGTAATTATTCAACAAATATTTATTCAATACCAACTATATGCAAGGTACTATGGAGAATACAATAACTGATAAAACACCTATCCTCCTGCCTATCCTCAGGAGACTTAAAGTTGCATCAGAGGCCATAAAATGTGAGAGAGGAGATGAAGGAAGAGAGTGGAAGAGAAGAGAAGGGAGGAAGAGGAAAGAATCAGTAAGAAAAGTGGCAATTTTAAATGTATTTTTCTCTGCCAACTAGAAGTACCATAAATCCTAGGAAATCATACTATCCTCTTTGGAGGCCCACTACAAAATATTTTAAGACCCTCTAGTTCAAAAACCACAAAATGTATTTATTATCCAATCATCAATCCTTCCTTAGGAGGAAAGCTGTATAGAAATGTAATGATTGCAAACAATACTACCATTACCTAGTGGATATTCTTCATGGACACTGTTAAGCAGCTATAGGACTCTTCCCCAATGAGAACAGATTCAACCTCAAAATCCTCTATACAGCACTCTCAGTGGCCCCCACTGGTCAATTAAAACAGGTGCAAAATATGCTACCAATTTGCTACCTTTGGTTTAATGACTGATAATATATATATAAAGACTTTAGCAATGGATTTTAGAATCACTTTATGCTAGCATTGTTTTGCTACTTAGTAGCTATATGATCTTGAAAATTTTAGCTGACTCCTTTTTTTTTTTTAACTAACTCCTAAATGGAAGTTTCCTCATATGTAAAACAGGAATGTATCTATGTTTTAGTAGAGGTAATGGGATCATGTAAAAAAAAAAACACTTGGTATAAAGCCTGGTATATAATAAATACTGGCTCTATAGCAGGCACTTTGGGTAAAGTGAAAGGAATAAACAGATTAAGAGGATCCCTGCCCTTAAAATTTTCTTATTATGGTCTGAAGAGGTAAGTATAAACAGGTGAGTTTTTGTCAGGTGTTCCAACTGCTGTGATAAAGGCACATTTCTGTTATCAGTTCTATAGGAAGATTTCAGGAAAAAGTTTGACATCTAGCAAAATATTGACTATAAGAATACGGATCTTAAGGGGGCCTGGGTGGCTCATTGAGCACCAGGCCCTTGATTTCAGCTCAAGTCATGATCTCAGGGTCCTAGAAACAAGCCCCATGTTGGGCTCTATGGCCAGTGGGGAGATTCTTTCTCTCTCCCTCTCCCTTTGACCCTCCCCTCATGCTCGCTCACATGCTGTCTTTCTCTCTCCCTCGCTCTCTCTGAAATAAACAGATATTTTTTAAAAGGAATATGGATCTTAGAGAAAGGTTAAATAACATATCCTAAAGAAAACCAGTATTTAAGAAATGGTTGGATGCAAGAAGAGAATTTAGCAAGAAGAATGAGAGCTAGAGTGACAGGAGAGGAAACAGGAGAGAGTAATGACACCAGTACCAAAGTAGAATTTGGGATTTTCAAAGCTTTAAAGAGTCTCAGTGAGAGAAGGAATAAAAAATTGTTTATCAATTGTGTAGAGCAAGGTGCCCTTAGCAAGAATGATTTTAATGGATTGTGGGGATGTAAGTCAGATTCCTAAACATTAAGTAGTAAATGGAGAGTGAAATCTTAGAATCAGGATTTTAGCTGGGACTGAGAATTTTGGTTGTGAAAGAATAGGCCTATAGCTATTAGGGTCAAAATTGAGATAGAGGTATAAGGAGATATTTGCGCATTTTCTAGAAGGATTGCAAAGTTTACAGGCTTAATAACAAAATGGTGCTCCCTTAAATATTTTCCTTGTAAAATATGAATATTCAAAAGCTCACCAGTTTTACCTATCTTGTGCCACCTTGAATAACATAAACTATAGATCATAAAGGACCCAACTCCTAGCTATTGATCACTAACTAGTCATTGCCAGCCTGTCCAATCCCTGAAGAAAAGAGAATGTCAATATCTGCTTTCATCGTAGTCTCTAAAAAATAATTTAAAAATTAATACATTTCTTAAATATAATTATATTACTTGCTGTTTAAATGATTTCAAAGGCTCCCCGCTTCCAAATTTGCATTGCATTTTCTGGTATGCTCTGGTACACACACTGCTTATTCTCTAGATGCATGTCTCTTAGTATTTCCTTTTCACTCTACCATTGTATTTTGTTGTTATGAATTATTGGTTGCTGCTGTATTTCACTGGGATGCACTAAATGCAGAGGTGTTAGGTTCTCCATTAGGTACTTTGTATGCCTGAAATGTTTACACCACTATGTCTCCTGAAGTTTCCCTCACCTGCCCAACCTCCCTTCTGAATAATTCATTACTAACTCTTCTTATCATTATTATACCTTACACATACATATCCTGATGTGTTTATCATATTTCATAGGGAGTATTTGCCCATCTGTTTTCACCACATAGACTATGAGCTCCTTAAAAATGGATTCCAGGAGCACCTGGGTGGCTTAGTCAGGTAGGCAGCCAATTCTTGATTTCAGCTAAGGTCATGATCTAAGGGTGGTGAGATGGAGCTCCCTGCATCGGCTCCTCACCTGCTTGAGATTGTCTCCCTATCCCTCTGCCCCTCCCCCAGCTTGTGGCTCGCTCTCTCTCTCTAAAATAAATAAATAGATAGATCTTTTAAAAAAATGTATCCCATATTATATGTAACTTTGTATCACTGCTACCTAAAATAGGCCTGGAATATAGCCACTAATTATTTTTAAATGAAGTAATGAATTAATGGATGTATGTAGATCATTTATGATTTTAGTAATAATTTTAATTAGATTTCCTGGCCCAGTACTTTTCTACACAAGCATATCTTTATACCAAAACCATAACTGAAGAATGTTCTTATAAATGGCATTTAGTAGACAGAGCATAGATGCCATATCTATTATTCTAGATTTGATACATAAATATATTTGAAGTTTCTTATTCCTAAAATAACTTTGTTTATATTTAATTAACGTTATCTCATCAAATAAAAAATATCTAACATTTTAAGACCACCTAAGCCAGAACAATTTGATATAATGAAGGCTGTATTTCCAATGAAATGATCTGGCTCCAGTTGACTAAATATGGGTTGTTACTTTTCGGTTAGAATAATAAGAAAATCCATATGCATCTAGGATATGTTCCCAATTGTGCTCTCAGAAATTTGATCGTGAAACTTATGAAATCCCTGAATTAGAGCTTTCTCCCTTGATATGGGCCCTCAATTTCCTGAGAGCAGGAGTGACAGGATATAATTATTCCACTTGGGTTCTCTGACAACAAATGCATTCAATCATCAATTAGGAATTAGCACACGTATGGTTTCAATTATATTGATTTATAACCAGCAACTTTTTAATACAGAATTTAGTTACAGTCTATCATGTCTTGATAATTAAAATGCACTTTGTTTTATTGTGTTTTACTGACTTGTGGGAAAACAAGTAAAATTATAAAAGCTTGCGTTGTCTGTTATTTATTTCTGCTAATCATGAGTCAGAATTTCCCTGTACCTAGAGCGTTGTAAAATCCAGATAAATATTATCACTATCATTACCACATCTAACTCTCTATATATCATTTCTCCACTATAGCATAATAATAAACAATGTTTTCCTAAACTACATCATGGACAGGAAAACATAACTCTTAATTTTATTTGTCTTGAAGATAAGAAGCACAGCCTGGGAAGTCTGGACATCTTCAAAGTCACTTTTCAAAGTACCAAATTCTGTTTTTGCACCTGTTCCCTTCTCTCTTTGATGATATCTACCCTTCATACCCAAGTCAGGACATCTATATGGCCACTCTCCTTTCTAATCCTTTATCCCTAGGGAAAGTGAGAAATGGCTTGAGTTAACTCATTATGTCTGCTGATTTATTATATATACTTAAGTGTGAATGAGTTTCACTGTATCATCAATCCTGGCCATTTGTATGGTATGCCTTGGCATAAAAGTGTTACAGGATGAACATTTTCTCGCCTTTAGAGACCCAAGTAGGTAATTTTTTCTTGTCCTTGAAATATTATGACCACTACTATGGCTTATTTGAGGTCTAAAACTAATTTATTTATTTTAGAGGAACATTTTTGTAGTAAAAGTAATGATTCTGGAAATAACCTACCTGCAGTTACCGGGTGTTATTTCTATGAGTTTTTGGGAGCTGGGATGTGTAAATAGTCACTCAAATGCATGCCTACAGTTTCTGGACTCCTTAACTTAATCTACTCTAACCAGCTTTTCTAGTTAATTGGTGACATTGCTCTTTAGAACCTCCAACTTTCCCTCACCAATCTTTCTTGCTCTTATGCGAACAGGTACCTTAGGCACAGGTCAATCCTGGGTCTTCTGTAACAGAAGATAGCCAAACAAGCCAGCTATCCACGCATGAGTTCCACAGAGCCTCTAGCTCTCCAGACCTATGAAAGCTAAAGATGAAGGAATCAGGCTGAGGTAAGGATAATCCCATCACTTACAAACTATTGAGCAATAACTATTATGTCACAGCCTGGCCAAATTCTTTAAATCCATTGGCTATGTAATTCATACAATACTGCTTTCAAGTAGGTACCAGTCTTATCCCATATTTTATAGATAAGCTGAGGTTCAGGAGCTTAGATGTTTTGCTCAATTTCATTCAAAAGGAAGTAAGCAGAGATTAAATTCAAAGCCAGACATGTTTTATTCCATAGCCATTCTTTTCAAAATTTTATTGTTAAGTGGGGAAAAGTTGCAGAGAAGGGAAAGAGGTCTTAAGGTCTTTTTAAAAAAAATTTACTTATTCGTTCATGAGAGACACACACACAGAGAGAGAGAGAGAGAGGAGGCAGAGACACAGGCAGAGGGAGAAGCAGGCTCCATGAAGGGAGCCCGACATGGGACTGGATACCAGAACTCCAGGATCACGACCTAGGCTGAAGGTGGTGCCAAACCTCTGAGCCACCCAGGTTGCCCAGGTGTTAAGGTCTTAATCTTATGTATAGCTGCACAGACAGGAAGAGAGGAGACACCTGTATTAATAGAACTCTTAACATTGGAGGAATCAGATTAAGACCTTGGTGGTGGGGGGAGTAGCTATGGGGTCAGAATATATATGTGTGACTAATGAGGATTAAGTTTTACACGGAATCAGATAAAATTGTCAATACTACCAGTCATGAAAACACTGAAGAAATAATAAAAGAAAAGAGCTGTAGAATTTTAGCTTGACTGTAAAACTATAATCATCTGTTGTCCATTCAGGCTTAATTACCATGTAGCACAACAGCAATTATGCATATCATTAAATAGATGCTAGATTAATTTATGTGCATTTTATTTGATTAAAGCAGTAAAATGCAGTTTGCAGTATGTTCAGCCTTTATAGTTTGTGGCTCATGGAACATAATAATCTACTCAAAGTTAAAAAAATATTAGGAGATGTGTTGATTATGAAATTTTATAATATTGTGTTGGCTAATCAATTTTATTACCTTGTATAAACAGTGGAAATGCAGCTGTTAACCTGGTTATATGTAACCTACTCTACTAAAATATTTCACAGAAGGAAAATATCTTTCTTAATAGCATAAGTGATATCTAACAATTATCTTTGAACTTCAGCTTTTCACAAATTACTATTTTCTGACTCCATCCAACATTAATAATTTATTTTATCTAGAAAAACGTAACTAAGTTAATTTCTGGTAAATATCTGGAAGATGAACAAAATTTTTGCCTCATACATTTCTGTATTTAAAATTTTTAAGTTTTAATTTAATAATAAAATATTGAAGAACTGACATACCTATCCTATTATCATCAATTGAATGAGGTATTATAATATAGTGGCTAAATTTAAGAATCCCAGAGAGTTTTCTGAGATTAAATCTTAGTTCTCACACTTGAAACTATGTGGTTTTCATGTTTGGACCTAAGTTTCCTTATCTATAACACGTGCATTAGTAAAAAAGTACCAAGTAGTATCTAGTGTATGAGGTATCTAGAAGGATTTTATGAGATAGTTCATTTAATGCAATCAATCCTGTTCCTGACACACTGTAAGAGTTCAGTAAATACAACCAACCATTACTGAGTGGTTTTATTTTCCTAATTTTTCTTACTCATCTTTTTTAGGTCTGACATTTTACAAATTCATTTAAAGGGAAAACTAAATATACAAAACTGATCATTTGATAGGTATTTATATAAAAGTCCTCAAAACATAGCTACTTAAAAGATCTTTTTAAAAATGTGTGGAATGAAACTGATTATTTCAAAGCAAGCACAAATTCTACTACTTGCTGCTCAAGCCCCAAATGGAGCCTTGTAATAGATTCCTGATGCCACACTAATGAAGAGCCTTGAGAAGAGCAATTGGGAGGAGGGACGGATATGGAACCATCTACAGAACATGGTTTAAAGAAAGGTTAATGGCACATACGGCATCCTCATAAAATACTGTTGAGGGAAGCAATACGTATCTTGTCTTAGTTATTTTTGTCTCAATTTTATCATTTGTAAATTGAAAAATTTAATCTAAAATGATTTATAAGTTTCCTTCTTCCTCTTTAATGTTCAGAGTCTAAAGAAATAAAAATCTGTGATCTAAAATAGAGTTGCTCTAGATTATTCCAGAGAACAAACTTGGAAGTAATTAATGAAAGTTATAGAGAAGCAAATTTTATTATATTATTTTGTTGTTGTTAGTTTTAAGTTTCCTCATTGCCTCCTGGATTACTGTGAGAATTCAGCTGAAATTATTTTTGGAAGGGGTTTAACACAGCCCCTAATAAGTGTTGCCTATTATTATTTCTATCAAAATACAGTTCAAAGGCTCTGTACTTATAAATGGAATAAATAAAATTTGGTTCAACAAAAAGGAAGGCAATCATAAGTAAACAGTGGAATTATGAGGATATATCCATAATGTAAGCATTGGAAAAAGCATGTTTTCAAAAGCACTTGAAAAAGCTTGGTAATAAGCAAGATGATAACAAATTAAAATATCTTTGTCCACAAAGGTTTTTGCTTTTTTGTTTTTACATTCACTGGATTATAATCCTACCAAGGTAAACATGTAAAACTCTGCTTGTTAGAATTCTTAACCTCTTGTGTGTGTTTTTTTTAATTTTTAGTTCAGGTGTAATTAAGTGTTATATATGTTTCAGGTGTACAATATAGTAATTAGACAAGTTTACACATTACTCAGTACTTGTCATGGTAAGTGTTCTCTTAATCCTGTTCAACTATTTCACCTATTTTGATATATTATAAAGCAGAACTTTCAGGCAACTAAAACAGAAAAGAAAATTAGATAATTAAATATTAAGGATTTTAAACACATGAGCAGTGATTTAAATAGGCAATTGGGAAAGTGAGCTCTGTCATTATATCTACCTTCTACCATATTTATAAATATTAAATAAAGAATTGCTAACATTATCTCTAAGTTTGTTTGAAACCCAAGAGCCTCTACCCTAGATCCATGGACCTCAAATATGGAATTTCAAAGGATAAACTTGAAAATATTTGAAAATTTCTGTGTGCATGTGCATTTTTCAGGAAGAAATATCCTTCATTTTCATCAGATTCTTAAACAAGTCAATATTGAGTCGGAGTCACCGATTTCAATGAGTAATGCTTTCTTCCATGTACAAAAAAGCTGCAAGATAAAGCCAGTGCATAAATAAGATACTTCCAAAAAGAGTTTTACTAAAAACACTTATCAGTGGCACTTTTTTTACTAAACTCTCTGTCACAAGGCCTATTTAAAATGGATTTATAGATTAGACTTGAGTGTAGTGATTAAATATCTTTAACAACTCTATAAGTCACATCTGATAAACCAAAGATAGATGAGAATATTTCTATCACCTAGTTATCTCACTGTGTTTGAATTTCTTATCTTGTTTTCAAAGACACTATTAAAAAAAGGATTTAGGTAATTATTCTTGAATCCTTACTTTCAACTCTAAGAATGATAAAATTTTTATAATAAAAGTACTTAGAAAACTTATTTTGAGCTAATATTGCTAAAAGAAAGGTAAAGGCTGTGTGACAATTCTTTCTTTCACCATACGTATGTGTGCATAATATCAAAAAAAAAAGAGATGTTTTACTTGTTTAATTACATGAGAGCATGTAATTATCTATTTAAAAGAGCAAGAATGGGCCTGAAGAAATGTTAAGCAAGGAGGTCAACCTTCCCTGATTTTCCATTCAATTTGAATAACATTGGCAATGCAAAGTAAAGACAGTATTGCCAAAGTCAATATCCTAGATCTCTATGTCTACGCAACAGCTTTCTCTGTGCTAATAGTGTTTATGCCATCTGTTTGTTTCCAATTAAAGTCCATTTTTGACTCAATGACCAGATGTTTCACATTGTGGGGCCATTTTGTTATCCTTTCCCTCTGACTCAAAAGTAGTGTATTTACTCCAGCATTGGTCCTGTTTACTTTTTCTTTTTTTTTCTTTTTGTATTTTGATATCATAAGCTACTCTCTCTTGTATTTTTTTCGAAGTCATGAAATAGATTTCCCAACTTCCTTCTTTACAAGTTATTGCCTACAAAGTTAGTCTCCAAATGTGTTTCTATCTGTAATGTCAGTTAATGATTATTAACATACAATGTTTATCTCCTTTATCAAATTCTACAAATGAACAATCTATATAAGTAATACATTTTAAATTAAAATCACTCAGGGAAGGGCAAATTACTATATTACTTTTTCTGCACTTTGGTACTTTTAAGTATTTTCAGTCTATAAAGTTGTATATTTCCAATTTCAACTTCAAACAGATTTAGTTTTGTTCATTTTTAGATTAGTAAACAAAAACTGAACTTTAAAAAGTTTAGATTCCAGTCGCATCTTCTCTCGGATTTTACTGATTATTTTAATCTTGAAGAAAATTTTTCAGAAGTATGCTTGATGATGTTATTATTCTAAAAACCTCTGCATGCTGGTCATTTCACGAATTGTAGATGTACAACAGCTGGAGATTTTTATATTGTCATGGGCAATTTGAATATTCTTTCTGGCATAGGTGCCAAGTTCTAATATCTAGTATCTATAATGGTTGGGCTCTAGAAAGTGCATTATTTTTAGTAAAGAAACCAAAGTTATAACATTTTAAGATGCGCAATGTGAAAGAAGTACTATCAACTTTTAAATGCTCCATAGAACATTTGCCTGCCTACTGTTGTACTCGCTGCCTGAGTTCAGTTACTCTATGGTAGAGCTTTTGACTAGACTGGAACCATAGCTTTCTATTATCTTAATGGTAAATAAGAAAGGCCTCATGTGGTACTCATGTCATATTTGAATATGAAAAAAAATGTGAATTCTGTTATCAGTACTTATTTAATTCTTTATTCTAGGCTTTTGCTCTCCCTTAGTGGTTACTCAGCAACTCTAACATCCATATCCAGCGGTATCATCAAACTTCCTCTGGAGTTTCCTTATACACAAACTCTTTCTACTTTAAAGGCCAAGATTAAATATTAGGTCCTCCAAGGAACCTCGTGACCTGTATGTCCTCACCTTAAGAATCACTGCCTCCTTTGCACTCTTCACATATTTCTTGGAGCAGTTTCTACTTAATATGATGGACTATTTTGGCACATAACTTACCTCTTCCACTATTTCAAGTCCCTTGGTGGGAGACAAAGCTTATCTCTGTGCTTTCCTATTACATCTAACAAAATTACCAGGAATTATTTGTGAATTGAATTGATTGATTGATTGATTGATTACTCAAACTGTGCTTAGCCAAATTTCTTTGTGCTCTGAATTCTTTCCACAAATGAAACTCAGCTACTTCTGTTTTGATCATTTGGGTCCTGCTATGTTTCTGAAATTAGTCTAATAAAATAATTCAGATGAATTAGTAATAGCTAAAATTATAATCTCTTAAATAGACATTTTAATTTTAACCCAATCTTGATTTTATTAAGCCTAAAATCTTGTTCATAAACGACTTCCAAGTCCAAAGATGAGCATGTAATAGTAGAGCCTTTGGGGTTAGGAGAGGGCACCCTGTCACATAATATTGCGTACTATCATTTAGATAGAACAGCCCCTATTCTTTTTTTTTTTTTAAAGATTTATTTATTTATTTATGATAGACATAGAGAGAGAGAGAGAGAGAGAGAGAGAGAGAGGCAGAGAAGCAGGCTCCACGCCAGGAGCCCGACGTGGGACTCGATGCCGGGACTCCAGGATCACGCCCTGGGCCAAAGGCAGGCGCCAAACCGCAGAGCCACCAAGGGATCCCCTCCCCTATTCTTTTTGAATCGAACTATAAACATTGTAGTGTTATTTTCACAAATACCATTAAAGTGTGCTTTGGATAATTTCATTAAACTTCATTACAAACACTGATTATTCACTCTCAAACTTTAGAATATTTAAAGTGAATCACCATGAGTTGTTTTTTTTTTTTTAATGTAGATTTATATGTTCCATCTATGCCCTCATTTATTTTTATGTATAGGACTTTCAGGAATCTCCATTTCCACAACCATCCAGCTGATTATGATTCTGGTAGTCAGAGAACCATATAGTGAGAAATCTAGATGATCTAAAGATGATGCCTCCAAAGTTAAATTGTATTTCCCAAGAATAGGTTTTAAGATATTTTTATATCCTTCAGTGACTTTATTTTTATTTCATCCTATTTTATAAAATAGGAATGTAATGTATTTCAAAATTTTGATGAAGGATAAAAAAGAGCAGCTGAAATATTTAAAATGGAAACAGTGAAAGAAGAAAAACTATGCACTTACATTTTATATGTTATAATTAAAACATAAAAATTTATTAAGAATATACATTGCATTAAAGGTATACACCTAAATTTTAAATTTACTTATTTCTATCTTCAATAAATAAAAATTATGTATTTTTCAAAATTAAAAGGAAAGCAATATTGAATTTCACCATTGAGGACTTTCTGTCAATTTTGTAGTTCCTTTTTGTTATGTCAAATTATGGTTTTAAAAATAAAAAACATACTAAAGATGATTTTCACTAATTTTATGGTGAATCTTAGGAGCTTTGTTTTCCCCTGGAAGAAACTAGCACAGTGCCCTGTGACTCAGGAAATTTTCAGGGAATTAATAAACAAATGAATTTTTCCAAAAGTCTCATTTCAATTGTATCAACTATTATTACATCCTCTAATCATAAGTGAGATTAAAAATCCCCACTCTTGTCCACATCTTATTTTAATCTCATGGATCATGGATAAAATCAAAAGTGATAGGAATATCTTGAAAGTCAAATTATCTTTTCATAGTTCTTTCCTTTTACATCAGTTCATATAGAAAATATGTTTTAAACCTCCACTGTGCGCCAGGCCCAACTTTGAAACTATAAATAAAGTGGTAAACCGGATAAGAAATATTCTGGTTCTCAAAGAATTTAAGTTCTTATTAGAGGAATAGAAGAAATAAATAATACATAAGAGAGGGACATTGAGGGCAGCCCTGGTGGCTCAGCGGTTTAGCGCCACCTTCCGCCCAGGGTGTAATCCTGGAAACCGAGGATCGAGGCCCGCGTCGGGCTCCCTGCATGGAGCCTGCTTCTCCCTCTGCCTGTGCGCTCTCTCCCTCTGTGTATCTCTCATGAATAAATAGGTAAAATCCTTAAAATAAAATAAATAAAATAAAATAAAATAAAATAAAATAAAATAAAATAAATAAAAGAGGGACATTGACAGTGAAAACTATGCAGGTAGTTAAGAAGCATTACATGGTTCAGGTTAGAAAGGGTCGAGACACTGTGCTACTTTGGTTGGTGAGGGTAGGTTATTCTAAGGTGAGAGATCAATGCCCAGATGGGCACAGACCAGAAAGCAAAGCATCTTAAATGGAAAGAAGAGCTTGAAAAAATAAAATGAGATTGTTCTGTTCTATTAGAAAAATAAAAAGAATAGGAGTGGTAAAGTATAATAGATGAAGGGAAACGTGAAATGAGGCCAGGAAGTAGGCAGAAGCCAGGTCATAATGAACCAGTAAATCAGGATAAGAAGTTTGGATTTTGTTCTTCAAGCAATGAGAAATTATCAAAGGGTTTGAGTTTTAAGCAAGAGGGTAACATGGCCTAATTTATGTTTTAGATAGATTCTGTTGCCTGCTCTACAGAGAAGCAGTTGATAAAAGGACAACCTGGGAGACAGGTTAGGAGATGACTGCAGAAAGCAGTGGTAGCTCTGACCAATGTGGTAAGTCCAGAGATCAAATCAAGTGAACAAATTTGGGGTAATTATAAATAAATTTAGCATACTCTTTCATTTCTTGAGTAAAGCACATTATTTTGATTGAACAGACAGGACCTAAATGTATGATGAGGAAGAGCCAGAAAAAAATCATGACTTTAGGCCAGTACTGTTAAATGAAAGTTTCTGCAGTAAAGAAATATTTTACTGGGTTATCTACTGTGGTAGCCATTAGATATGTGACTATTGAACACTTAAAATGTGACTAATATAATAGTGAAATGGAATTTTTAGTTGTACTTAATTTTCATTGAGGTAACCACATGGAAGTGGTGGCTACCACATTGGATAATAGCTCAGCTCTAGAAATTTGGCTTGAACAAATGAGTGAATGGTAGTGTCATTTACCGAAATGGGCAAGAATAATAGAAAAGACTTGGAATGAATTTCTGGAGTTCTATTTGGATCATGTTAAGTTTGAGATACCTAGTGGTTACCCATATGGATATATCAAATAGTATGCAGAATATGGGAATTCGGAGTTCCTGGGAAGTTCAAGAATATAGCCATAGACTTAAGAATTATCAACATATAGATTTTATTTTTACATATGAAACCCTGAGACCACCTAGAGGGAGTGTATAGATAGAAGACGGCGGGCAGCCTGGGTGGTTCAACAAATTTAGTGCTGCCTTCAGCCCAGGGCCTGATCCTGGAGACCCGGGATTGAGTCCCACGTTGGGCTCCCTGCATGGAGCCTGCTTCTGCCTCTCTCTCTCTCTCTCTCTCATAAATAAATAAAATCTTTAAAAAAAAGAGGGCTCAGTGACAGATGGTAACAGTCTTAACATTTAATAATCAAAATAGAATCCCGCATAGAAGACTATGAAAGAAAAGTCAGTCTCAAGAGATACACACTGAATTAGAGAAAACCAGGTGAAGGACTGTTGAAGAAGGGTCATTTCTTCCACATCAGTTTTGGAAAGCACCCTTGCCCTTGGAATGTCAAGCAGGACCAGATGGAACCAGGGAATAGAAGGCCTTAGCTTGACAGACTTTAAGATTTATAGGGAAGAAGATGAATTTTGGTAGGGATTTGGGCCTGAAGCTGAGGCTAAAATAAACAGTAATATTCATTTTATGTATGTAATTCTGAAATTATGATGTAGAAGCATTCATTGGCTCAGGAGAAAGGAGCAGCTGGTAGCTGATTTAAAACTTGCATCACTTCCCATTCAGAAATAGCTAACTATAAACTTTTCCTAATAACAATAATACTGATGATAAATAAAGTTTATCTTTCTTAACAGAAACTTCATATTACTCCTTCAAGAACAAATCCTCTAAAGGTAAACATCAAAAACCTCTGAGTTTGTGTCATACTGCAAGTTTTCAGGAGGGTAAGTATACACCAAACATTGTATCAGATATAAAGAAGTTAATGTAAATTTTATCATATATTAAGCAGTTACAAGACCTTTTAAATATTTTAAAAGAGGCAGAAAAAAAATTTAAGCAATAGAAAATAGCTTAATCTTTCTCAGATAAGTTTTTCTTAGAATTTTGTTGGAATTCTTCTTAAAGTTATTCTCTTTATAGTAAATCCCTAGGTTTAATCTGGGATTGTTTTGAGATTCATGATTGTGTGCTTCTGTTTAAGCTTTATGGAAGAAAGGTATTTGTCATTCTAAGGACTTACGTATCTGCTTCTATCTGTCTCGAAAGAAAAACTAAAAATAAAACCAGTAACAAAGGAAGACAGGCTGAAAACTGCCACCACAGACTGATGAACTACATGAATATTGCTCTATTATGATAAACTATCATTTGCACATACACAGAACTTTTTTTCTAGGATCATAATGAGAATTTTATAGTACATTCAGGAGTTGTTGCTCATTTTGATGTCTCTATAAAATTACAAATTCAGATCATGTTCAGAGGAAAAATACATGTTATCCTTTGTTTATCAAAATACTGATTTTGCTTCTGTGGGAAGTGGCCAGTTAGTCATATCCCTGCCATGCTACATATAGGGAATATATGTATACACACACATAAATACACATAAACACATATGCAAAGACATATATATGAACATGTATATTTATAAAAGAATAATAATAGCTTTAAATATACAGATCTAAATTTAAAAGATAGATGAAATTTAATTTAAATTTTCAACTATCTAAGCTTATCAGCCACTGAAAGTGAATATGTGGGAGTGTTATTATGGTCCACAACAGTAGATTAAACAGTAAAACTTCACTATGCTATGACTAGAGGGCATGTTTAATTCTATAATGCAGAACATACCTTTCTGTGACTATCTCATAGAATCATTTTATACCTCTGATTTAAATCGAAAGTCATTCTGTGCCCACAAAATGAATGAAATGAAAATCTCCTGACTGTTCTTGGACAACAGAACTGATTGACCAAACAATGCACAGACATATCAGAAGGAGTCAGCACAAGACAGCTGCAGCACGGTTTTTGCCCAGACGCCGAAATGTAGATCAGAACACAGTCCAGTCAAGAACAGCACAAGACAGCTGCAGCACGGTTTTTGCCCAGACGCCGAAATGTAGATCAGAACACAGTCCAGTCAAGAAATAGAGAAAAGTGGTAGGCCAAAGACAAAGGCAGAAAGACCATGTGGTAATGAACAGACCTATGTCAGTTAATCAAAAGAGTTATTTTGGTAGGAAGTCCTAAAAATATAGGATTTAGATACATAAAGATAATAAATAGATGAAAAACTGTACATAATATTTTGACCTAAAACATAAACATCCATCCACCAATTTGATATTGGCCAAAGATCAATTAGATTATTGATCATTCATATAGACTATCTCTAACACATCTTCTCCAGTTTTCAGTTTCAGAGTCTTTAAAGTAAAAACAGAATTTGAAGACATTTATTTGTAAAGCAAAATGAGTCACACCTTTCCAACTTTTACTATTTTTTCAGTCTTTATAATCATCACAACCTTTAGCCATTTGCATATATCAAAGCATTCAATTTTTATTTCTTTGAGATAAATATCTTTTTCCATACATATGTCATGAGTTTATATTATATTTATCTAAACTTTTGTGATTGTAGTAAAAGTACTATTGGTATAAACTTGCTTGAAGTAAATATTCATTGGCAAAATAGAGCATACCCTATAAGCAATAAACTTTCAACATGCCAGGGGCATAAGACAGCATGTTATATGGAAAACTTAATTCATCTGTTAAATTAATTAAGAGGTTAATTAGGAGATCTTCTACTAAAGATAAGTGATTAATTGATGGATAGATATATAAATGTATACATTAATATTGACAAGAATTTGACATAAAGAATAAGTAGAAAAGGAAAATATCAAACTTTAAAAATTTGTTAAGGATTTCTACGTTAAAAAACAAGACTGAGAGTCAATCTTTTTCAATATCTTTTTTTAAAGAGCAGAAAATAGGCTTTAAAGTCAACATAGAATCTGTTGTTTATAGATCATATAATTATGTGAAAGAAACAATAGAAAACAGAAGTATTGGTTTATCCCTGAAATAAATCCATATGAATCTTTTTATATTGTTAATTTGCACTAATATGAAAAAAGAACTATTCGTATTCTTTGTAGTAAAATCACTACTTGGAATTTGTGGGCTTTATGTAGTTGTTCTTTCTTTCCCAGCAAGGTATAAAGTAAAACACCCCTCTGTGGTCGGCTCAGCTCTTTTGAATTAATAAGGGCGTTTACTGATTGTTTACTGTGTGTTTTTTTGTTTGTTTGTTTGTTTTTTTATGATAGTCACAGAGAGAGAGAGAGGCAGAGACACAGGCAGAGGGAGAAGCAGGCCCCATGCACCGGGAGCCCGACGTGGGATTCGATCCCGGGTCTCCAGGATCGCGCCCTGGGCCAAAGGCAGGGGCTAAACCGCTGCGCCACCCAGGGATCCCAGTTTACTGGTTTTACATAGAGATCACCTTCTCTCGACTGAAGAGAATTCACATAGCAAGTTTACCTATCTGATAAGAAACTACTTTAGACAAATCTAGCCCAGCATCTCATCTGCAAAGGGTAAATGGGAGAAAGTCTTGGAATATGGGATTATCAAGATTAGGCAGTCTAGAGCCATACCACCCTAAACGTGCCTAATCCCATCTGATCTCAGAAAATTAGATAATAAATTTTTATAATCAATCTGCCTCTTAGAATAATGAAAGACAGGTAGAGAGTAAAAGTAACAATTAATTAATTAATTAATTAGCATTATAAGCTGTCCAAGTTTAAGTAAACACATATCTAGATATTTTTCTTCATTATTTACTTAGGAGGGATGAGAGAAACGGGGTTAATCAACCGTATTTTTAAAATGTCTAATTTACAGCTGACAAATTTAAAATCCATATTCTGATCCTAATGTGATAAAGGCTCTAGAATAAAGAAAATATATGCTAATTTATGGTTAATATTAATTTCAATATTAATTTTAATATCAAGTTCAATATTTCTTTTTTTTTCAAGTTCAATATTTCAACTCCATTCAACTTGAATGGGACCAACATAAAGAAAGTCAAAGTTTCGTGGCATCTGGGTGGCTCAGTCAGTTAAGTCTGCCTTCAGCTCAGGTCATGATCTCAGGGTTCTGGGATCCAGCCCTGGGTTGGCCTCCCTGCTCAGCAAGGAGCCTGCTTCTCCCTATCCCTCTGCCCCACCCGCTCCCCACTGGTTTTTTCTCTCTCTTTCTCTCTCTCAAATTAAAAAAAAAAATCTTAAAAAAATAGTCAAAGTTTATTTTTAATCCATGGATTTTGGATAGCTTTCATTTCTTTGTTCATATATTCATCCCTCCAACCTCTTTCTTTAAAAATCTGAAACAGGATGCTGTAAACCACACATCTGGGAAGGAACTCTTACTTTCCCAAAGTATTAGCATCTGTTTGTCATGAAAGGATACAACCCTTAGAAAGCTGGACTGCATCTTAAGATTAGAAGCAAAGACAGCCAACTCAGAGGCAAAGGAAACCTCTACAAACCTGCCTGTTCTAGGTTAGAGCTAAACCCACCATAAACTTTCAGATTGATACTCTTCTCTTAATTACCAAAAGGGCCGTGACTCCTGGACTAGCTTACATCTGTTGCCTACCTCTTGACCTAAATCTTCCCCCTGACTATGCTTATTACATATTAATGTCTGTTACACATTTGGGTCCACCTCACTGTCTTTGTGTTCATGTGTTTATTGTTTACATGTGAAGTAGCTGCATCCATAAAAAAAGAAGCCTTAAACTGGAAGTCATTGGAAATTTAAGTTGTTAAAAAGAACCAGCCTTACCTTTTACCTGGTAAATTACATTAATAGATAATATCTACACCATAGCTCATCTTCAACTGTATGAAAATATTCAGGCCCCTAAACTAGTACTAAATGAGAATATTCAAAAAGAGAGGGTTGAAATCTGAGGGTGTTACCAGCATATGGCAGCCAGTATCATGAAATAAAACCTTCTAACATCCTATATAACATGCTTCATATATATAATCATATAAATATACATCTGTGTACATATACACAATCTTACATGTATGTGTATACACAAAATGAGTTGGCATAAATCTCCGATTAATAAAGAACTTTTAGAAACATAATTATTAAACAAACAAAAATTTTTATGAAAAGACTTTCAGAAACTACCTAAGTCTTCTTCTCTAAAGGAGACTGCTCTCACTAAAATATACAACTTATTTCCTAGACTGGATTCATAGGCCTTGATGCATTGTCTTTAAAGGTAATAGCTCCAACCTTTTACATCCATTTCCTCCCTACAAAAAGGAAAGAAAATCAGGTCCTATTTATAATGTTGTCCCAACATCTTCCCATAGCAATTACATAATTCATTTTTTTTGTTATTATGTACTGGATCTGTCAAAGTTATCAAAGCAGTGTTGAAGTTTCTCACCACAATTGTGTTCAATATATCCCAAACTTTTTAGTATCATTGTGTTGTTTGGTATAATAGGCAGAGTCTGTGGGAACACCCAGAACTTGTACTTTGTACGATTACTCCATCCTTTTGTGATCTATGTAACTAGGGTCCTCAGTTCCTTAACCAGTGAGTGGGCCTCAATAATGGTTTCTAAAACTTAAATGAAATAATGATGTTTCCATAATGCCTAATATACATATATTAAACATAAAATTATAAATTTTACCATTACATTTTATTATACTTTATGTATGTAAAAGTTTATAAATTTTATAACTTTCATTGTATATTTTATAACTTTAAAAATAACTTTTGATCACTGATTTGATTATCTTGATTTTTACTTTGCTTGAAATTTATATTCCTAATCTGGTTCCTTTTGTTTTGTTTGCCCTTTTTTCATTAGTAATTGCTTTGTATCATTCTGGTTGATATTATTCTTCGTGCATTGGAAAGGACTTGTAAGTTTTTAGGTAAGAAGTGACATGATCTGATTTTTGTTTTTAGAAAGTCACTTTGGTTGCTGTTTAGCCAGTGGATTATCAATGAATAATAACAAGAAGGAGGAAAATGTCTGGAAAGGTATAAAAAGATGAAGAAGAAGAAAAAGAAGGAGAAGGAGAAGAAAGAAGAAGAAGAAGAAGAAGAAGAAGAAGAAGAAGAAGAAGAAGAAGAAGGAGGAGGAGGAGGAGGAGGAGGAGGAGGAGGAGGAGGAGGAGGAGGAGGAGGAGAAAAGAAAGAAAGAAGAAAGAAAGAAAGAAAGAAAGAAAGAAAGAAAGAAAGAAAGAAAGAAAGAAAGAAAGAGAAGGAGGAGGAAGAGGAGGGAGAGAGGAAGAGGGAAAGTGAGAAGAAGAGAAGGAAGAAGATGGGTACCAGGACGAGGAGGGAGGTGATGTTTTGGTTAGGCAGGGGGAGAAGTTTAGTTAAAAAAAAAAAAAAGGAAGAAAAGATTCTAAATTTCTTTTTTTTTCTAAATTTCTTAAATTGAGTAATTGGGAGGCTTTGGTAACATTTACTAAAATGAGAAAATTTCGGAGAGAGATGGATTTATAGGAATGCAGCATTATGGGAGCTATACATCATGTTAAGAGACATGTTTGAGAATTTATTTGACTTTCTCATCAAGTAAAGAGTCATGTCAACAATAATAAATGCAAATCAGAAACTTAAATTTGGCAATTACACACGCATGCATGCCCACACGCACATATGCACCTGTCAATGAGTGAGATCACTAGGGAGATGGTTGGTTACATGATTGTAGACAGAGGAAGAAAGAGGCCTGGTACCACATTGTGCATTCCAGTATTTGATGGTTGAACAAACAGATACTAAAGAAGACTGAGAAAAAGCATCCTGAGAAAATAGAATATCCAGAAGTGTTGCATCATGGAAGTAAACAGAAGGATGCATTTCAAGAAGGAAGGAGTAGATAAGTATGTCAAATTATGCTGATAGGTAGAATTAAATGAAGTCTAGGGGAGTCTGAGTGGCTCAGTTGGTTAAGTGTCCCACTCTTGATTTTAGCTCAGGTCATGGTCTTGGAGCCCTGTGATCAAGCCCTGCATCAGGATCCCCACTCAGAGGAGGATCTGCTTGTCTCCCGCTCCCTCTGCCCCTCTTCCCACATGTGTTCTCTATCTCTCAAATAAATAAATAAATCTGTTTTTTAAAAAACAAAGTCTACAAAGTAACCATGGATTTAACCTAAAGAGACAGATATGATCTTAATTTAACCATGCCTGAAGAGATAGATGTGACCTTAATTCTGGTAGATTCAGTGGAATAACAGTGAAGGAGGCCTAAGCAGAGTAGGTTAGGCAGAGAATGGTAAATTGATCAGAATGAATGGAAAACATTAAAAAAGAATGGATAGACACTAGCTTTAAGGGATTTCTTTCCTTCGTCTCACTTATCAAGCTTAGGTTATTTCCTCATTTTCTTTCCTCCATGTTTATTGTCCTCGTGTCCCTTTTATCCTTATATTGTACATGCTAGGAAAGCTCATCTTCCCTGTCACTGATTAGATTTTGACATTGTTTTGCTCTTTATTTAAACCAGGACAGCCTTTAATTCTATGATTAAACACCAGATGCCCTAACATTAGTCTTCAAGTCTTAACCAGATAATTTTTAATATCAACTAATAGTTCTTAAAACTCACCTGCCTATAAGGTCATATTGACCTGGTTTCTCTTTATAGCTTTAGCTCCTATATCATAATGGCCATATTCTTTCTCAGAAGTATTTTTCCAATTCCTGTAATAAAATTTAGGGATATATATTTTAGAGATATATATTTCCTCTGAGTCTTCAGGACAATTTCCTCTTTCCTTTTACCTATGGTAATTTCCCCATAGACATCATGAGACATCTAGCAAAATCTCATATTTGACAAAATGCAGTGGACAGGGCTAACCCTTGATTCTACTCATTTGTCTATTTTGGGGCTAGTTGAAACCCCATCTTAAATCTGCAGCCAGTAGATCAATATACATGAATTTTAACCCAATTTCTAGTGTTTATTAAATTTTTACATATTAAGACTCTGTTGGTCCAATATTAACTATTTCCTTTTCTTAACCAATGAAGCATCTGAAAGCCTGTTGTCAGGTAGACATGATCGTATGCTCTATGAGAAAAAAAAATATTAATATGCTCCCATTTTATTTTTGATTTCTAAATCTTGTCCATGGATCTCATATTAGTATTTCTCCAGAGCTTAGCAGTATATTGTCTATGATTCATAGAATTTAATATTAATGTATATTCTCATCTTGTTTTCTTTGTCTATTTTTAGGTATGCCAATAAGTATTTGTGTCATTTTGAGTAAGGGTTTTTTAGTCAAAGGTATTTTAATCAGGATTTTCACAATTTACATTTAAACTCATCTGCAGAATATCTTTTATTTAGGGAGTTTTTAAAATTTTATATAAATCAGCACAGAGAAGGTACTATACTATTTTAAAAGTAAATCAAATCACCAGGTCTCTCAGACTAAAAAAATCCATTAAAAGCCTACATGCTTATAGAATAGAATAATTATATATATAATAGAATAGAATAATTATATATATAGTTATTAGAGTAATTATATAGAATAGAATAATTATATATATAGTTATTATGAGAGAGGAAGTAAAAGTAATTTATATTTATGTCAAAGATTAAGATTATTACATAATCTGAAAAAATTAAGCCATTTTTAAGCCTTCCAAACTATCATTCATTATACCTCAAAATTCATTATACCTCCCAACTCACTAAATAATTATTATGCATTTTTCTCTATATTATTAATTTAATTTTTCCTCTCATCATTTAAAGAATAATCCTGGCATTCTGATTTTGAAAGTAGCATTGAGTTGTTTGTTATTTTGACATGTTTAAGCAGATGGTCACTTTGGCAGAAATATTATGTTGTTAACTGGATATTCTATGACTTTAAAGCACCCAGATGGTCATTGATATTTTCAGTCTACCCATTCTTTTCAAGTGGGGACTGTTATCATTCTCCTGCAATGAGATTCTTATTGAAGAGAAATTTTGTTTACTTTTGGCTGTCAGACAGCTCTGCTCAGAAAGAGTCATATCTGTGAATTTTAAAATTGTACCTGCCTCCCTAAATCACTGACATCTTTACCTAATCATTGAGACAAAGTTTCAATTTACAAAAACAATTCCAAAGTGCATATTTTGGATCCATAGTGATCAGACAGCACACATCAGGTTAACAGTATGAATATATTATGATGTATTTACCAGAGACAAACAAAAAACAAAGAAGAAATTGATAATTGGCATGGAAAATGCAAAATTTGCCAAACGGTCCTCCTAAATATTGAGGGAAAGAGGGTTAAACATAATGCAGTACTTTACACTAATGAAAATGTCCAGTATATTCCTTTCCCAAAGCAAAATAACATGTTAATGACTCTGCTTAATGTTGTTTTTGTTAATGTGATATCCAAGGAAGCACTCCTCCTGGAGCCATAAACCGTGTTCAAGGACAAAGATCAAAACTGCTATCCATTGCTTCTCGCTGATGGCTGGAACTAAAGCCCTCAGTTGGAATGGTTATCATTACTGTAAGTGGCTGCCTAGCCATTTAGAATTAGGGCCATAGCCCATCTTCATTGTTCCCTCTCCTGAGGAATAACAACCATGTGTATATATTGGCTAAAAAATTTCAGTATGGCATTCCAGGACTCATGAAATGAAAAGACTCCTCTCCTTTACCCTAGAAATTCCCAAATATCTATTTCCTACTTGTCCTTCAGAAATCAACTCAAATATCACACTTTCATAAATTTTTTTCAGTAGTATAGTAGTAGTATAGTATTTTTTTTCTATGTATAGATGGATGGAGCAAATCACGATAATAATGGGATGTAAGGAATAGTTGAGCACAGGGTGGGGGGAAAGGAGATGGGATACAGACATTTTTATCCTAATGTCTTCAGTGCAGAGACTGAAACCACTTGGGCTAATGATATGGATCAGAAAGGAGAGAAAGGTTGTTGACCAGGGGCTAATTCACTGAGGACTAATGGCAGACTGTTCTACATTTGTGTGCTTCTCAACATGGCCAGAAATAATACACTTTTCCCAATAGGGGAAGTAATCTAACCACCCTAAAAGGCTCAGAACTTTGATATTCCCTAAAACCCCCTCAGTAGAGGTCTGTCCCTTAGCTTCTTTGTCTTCTATCTCAGCCTGGGCTCTGAGAGTTCCTTAGTGTACTGTTATGATTTTTTTTCTGTGTCTGTTAGCTGTCTGACTATTCAAGACTGAAGCTAAAATATATGTATTCCTTGGTTTCTGCCAAGAACTGTGGATATGACAGTGTTGATTGATTTAATTTTCATAACAACCCTCTGATGAAAGATTATTGTCCCCATTTTGGAAGTAAGGGCACTAAGTCTTAACACAGTTAAGTAACGTGCCTAAATTAATAAGAAACGAGCCAAGGCTCATAATCAAGTCTATTTTACAATAAAGCCTGTTCAACCATTATGCATACAGCCCCCCATCTGCTTCATTTGTCCAAGAGAGGATATTGCTCAGATGTTTGATAGCTTTGCTCAAAAGGAAAGAATGTGCTAATCTTCCATGCTAAGAGAAGCAAAGCAGCTAGGGATGTGTGTGTGTTAAAATTGGAGATCCAGCATGTCAACCTAAACTATTATTACTAAAAGTGATAGATTGTAATGAAACTTTCATACCCACTGCAATATTTGCAATATTAATTGTAACCTATAATTTCAATTTCCAGTTTTTCTAAAATTCATTACTCTTTGTCTTAAAATATATTTCATGTCACGTATGATATGTTTTTTTATAGATGTTGGTTTTCAAAAAGGAGCAAGCTAAAAAAGGACCATGTACAAAGCTAATAGGACAATAAAGGAACAAGAAGTTGATTATATACTATGTTTTTGATTTGCATGAGATGAATATGGTGAGAATTTCTGTTTAAAAGGAAATAACCACATGTAAGCAAAGGTTTACATTATTTTACACAATTGATCAGACCAATGGTAATACTAAACCAAATAAGTTTTATGGTTCAAGGAAATTTTTTGAAAACTATTTCAACTATGCTTTAAAACTGTGAACATTCAGGGATGCCTAGGTGGCTTAGTTGGTTAAGTGTCTGACCCTTGATTTCGGCCCAGGTCATGATCTCAGGGTCATGAGGTTGAGCCCTGCATTAGGCTTCACACTCAGAGGGGAGTCTGCTTGAGATTCTCTTTCTCCCTCTCTCTCCACCCCTCCCCCCCACCATGTGTGTGCTCTCTCTCTCTTTCTAAAATAAATAAATCTCTAAAAAATTAAATAAAATTAAAAGTAAAAAAAAAAACTATGGACATTCAAACATTAGCAAATATCATTCATGAAACTCTATTAATAAGAAAAGAAAGAGATTTCTAGCATTAATAACATTCTTATTATGAGGCAATAATAGCATAGTTAGAGCTGGTAACATTTAGTGGGTAATCTTCTTTTTAGTCCACCCATCTGTTCCATGGTTTCTCCTTTTTCCTACCTGAAGTATTCTATCCTTCTAAATCTCCTCAGATGCCAGATTTACTTAAAATCAAATGCCTTTTTTGAAAACATATATCCAAGGCATCAAAGATGTAGACTGAAGAGTACATAAGTTAATAGTCCAAAAATTATCCTCAGAGATCTTTATTTTATAATAATTACAAATACATTAGAAATGCAGGTAACTACTATTAGCATTATTATTGTATTTCCCATCATCTAATGCTTGTTATGTGCCTACTAAAAATTAAATATTGCAGCAGCTCAATACTGTAATCTTCATTTTACAAATGAAGATGCTAGGGATTTCAAGGGACTCACCCAAGATCACACAGTAAAGTGGAGTAATCTATATGGTCCTTAAATTATTTCTCTCTGCGTGTATATATGTGTTTGTATGTGGTAGGAGTGGGGGTAAAATAAGTGTATTTCTTACAGAAGTTACCATAAAAAAACTGTTTTGTCTACATATATAGCTAACTCAATTCAAGTGCATAGAAACTGTCACTAAACTTACACTTCTACTCTAATTTTGTAGTACGTTTTCTATATAGCCTTTGGTTTTTACCATCCTGTTTGTATTAGAGCAACTTTATTTTAATTGCATGAATGTGCTATGTTTTTCCAAATATTAAAATAATAAATACATAGTAGGGAGGTGTACCAGCATTTAGAAAGTATCTGCTGACCAAAAATGATAAATCAAGGCATCAAATACAGAACTTAAGAGATTTTGAGTTTTAGATCGTTGTTTCTTTTGTTTGTATTGACGGTGAGTACAAAATAATTACAACTTCCTCATCACAATGCTATGTGAGATGAGTAAGTGAGACACTCCATTTCTTTAAAAATAATACTATGTCAAAATCCTAAAACTTTGCTATCAAGACTGACACTAATTGGCATCCTTGTTAGCACTCTGAAAAGAGAGGTCAAAACCAGAGGTTCACAGGAGCTGAATTGCCCCTTCTTATAAGTGGTTCCTCTGGGTTGAAGAGCAGAGATGTGGAAACCTTAGAAAAAGTCTGACATGTACCTTTATTATAAGAAAAACAAGAGACATTAATGTTGATTTGTGTGTATTGATTGTTTGACATCTTAGTTGAGCATCATATAGGAAACTTATACACAGTTGTCTACAATAAGTTAAAAGATGAAATAATAGTAATTCATTCCCACCATTTTACTCAAAGATTTTGAGGCTATAGGTGGATATGTATAGAATTTCAGAGAGGGGTGGAGGGACAGTACATATACCTTGTGTTATATGATACACCATTAGGGTAAGGGGCAACATTATATTAATAGTTCTACAACAAAATATAAGAATATGCACACAAACTGCAATGAAGAAAGGCTATAAATATCCTTATGTCATTTCAGATCAAAGTTGCCATCAAAAAAATGAGCTCTTGTGAGGTTTTTGTTTTAAAATGTTATGTTAGGGATCCCTGGGTGGCGCAGCGGTTTGGTGCCTGCCTTTGGCCCAGGGCGCAATCCTGGAGACCCGGGATTGAATCCCACATCGGGCACCTGGTGCATGGAGCCTGCTTCTCTCTCTGCCTGTGTCTCTGCCTCTCTCTCTCTCTGTCTGTGACTATAATAAATAAATAAAAAATAATAAATAAAAATAAAATGTTATGTTATACAAGATTTTGGAACTTCTGAATTGTCAATATGGTATTGTGGATTTGTACAAAAACTGGGGTTATTTGGCTTGAAGGAAAAAATATTGAAAATTAACTTAGGTAAGGGCTTTAGTTTTTATTTTATATTTTATTTTTTAAAAACATATTTTATTTATTTATTCATGATAGACATAGAGCGAGAGAGAGAGAGGCAGAGACACAGGCAGAGGAAGAAGCAGGCTCCACGCCAGGAGCCTGATGCAGAATTCGATCCCAGGACTCCAGGATCGCACCCTGGGCCCAAAGGCAGGCGCCAAAGCGCTGAGCCACCCAGGGATCCCCTTATTTTATATTTTCAACAAATATTTATTAAGCACCTACTACATGCTAGTTACTATGACATGTGACACAGTGATAAACAAGACAAATGTGGTCCTGTATTTGAATGGTGTTATGTTTTTGTGACCAGCTCTCTTCAGCTCCAGTGAAATCAGAAAAGGAAGCAAACATTTTAACCGGCACCTCACAGAAATTAAGTAAAATAAGGAAAAACACTTCTCATTTCTAGGATTATTTAATACATGAAAAGATTAAGAAGCTTATGGAATCCACTGTTCTCTGGAAATCTTAAAAGAGGAATTATCTGTTTTGGATGATTTGGAGACAACAGAATCAACAGTATAGCTTCTTAAAGCCTCTTATCAACCAACACTGTATAATTCAAATATTAATTTTTTGAGCTCTTCCCTGATTAATTCTTATAATTTAATAATTTTTCACAATACCAGGGTCTATATGTTTGTAGAAATAATTATTTTGCACACACGCACATACACACAAATCTAAACAGCCACAAGTAGAGATTTGATGCCCATAAATCAACAAAAAATCCAATTAAATTTTGGTTACCTAACGTGACTAAAAATAAATATAACCTAGTCTATGAAAAAAATCCAATATATTCTGATTTTTCTCATTTGCCCTGAGGAATTTTATGAAAAGTGGAGATAAAGTAATCATTGTCATTTTAAACATAATACCAAGGACTTTATTATTAATATTTAAATCCACAGTGACTCAGGAAGCCAAAAATATAAGCACCTACACCACAGTTGCTTATATGGAAAATATATTTTTGATTTTGCATCCTTCTTCTAGAAATATCATTGCCCTCTGACTAAGATTTTCAGGGATTCATTATATATCATCTATTAAGTATTAGTATATGTAATAGTGATTCTAAATTTTCCTAGTTTATTTCTCCTTTTATAATCAGTAATGATCATTTTGTATAGCCATGCACACACAAGAGATTAAACCAAACAGGCCATTGAGTAGGTATTTTTAACACATACACACTATGGCAAACAACCTACATTTGATGGACAAATAAAAATTGGATTTTTATCTGTTGAGGTTTAATGACCAAAACCGAAATTCTACTGTCATGCAGCCCCTTGCTAGGGCAGGCTGAGATACCATGAGTCATCTTTCTAAAAGACATCCCCTAAAGATTCTAGGATAGAGTTATTCTTATAGAAAATAATGATAGCTACTCCTAGAACAAAACCGAGCTTTTTTGGAATGGGTGGTGTTCAGAGCTATTTCATTAAAAAAGATTTTCCCAGGGGTGCCTGAATGATTCAGTGAGTTAGGTGTCTCTTGGTTTCTGCTCAGGTCATGATCTCAGGGTCATGAGATAGAGCCCTGCTATTGGACTCTGAGCTCAGCACAGTCGGCTTGAGATTCTTTCTCTCTTCCCTCATCACCTCTACCTCTTCCCTCACTCACACTCTCATTTTTTCTCTTTCTCAAATGAGTAAGTAAAATCTTTTTTTAAAAAAGATTTTCCCATATAAACAGAAGTTGAAACATTCTTTACAATATGTTGCACCAGCATGGGAGAAATTTGAGATTGTTTACATTTCCACTGAGGCATTTATTTTGGGCTACCTGGGAAAATTAAACAACTCTAAAGTTCCATTAGGCCATCAAACTAACCCTTCTCATAGGTAGGTAAGAGATACAACCAGCAGGACAAAAACTTTGATGTGTTCTTTTCTATCAGTCACAAAAGATAAGAAAGGGAAAGAAAGCAGTGCTCATTCATTAAATAAACCCAGTGAAACTAGATGTGATTACAGCAAGTGATTGATGTGTTAAGTGTAGCTTAACCAACAGCTAGACATTGGTCTTGTTTCTCAGAATTAGCCACCAAATAGGTGCACTCCTTCCCTATTGTGTAGCCTTAGATCGCATATTATCTTGGCCTTGCTGGGCATGTTCTAGATGTTGTCCTGCTGATTAGTTTTGATACTAAACATGGCAGATGAAACTCAATCCTAGATCCTTCATGGATGCTGATGATTAAAAAATCCAAGTATTCATAGGGAAACAATGAAAGAAGACCTTTCCAAACAAATATCAAAGATTGCAAGGCCAAGCTATTTAATCCTGTGTCCCCTAAAAATATTTCTTCCAACTAGCTTGTATGGTTCAGGCTTGAAAAAGAATCATATTGAAAAATTGTATAATTTTATACTGATAAAAGAGCTTCTTGTGAGACTGGCTTGGGGGTAACTTGCTGGCTAAGTCAGTAGAGCGTGTGACTCTTGATCTCAAATTCATGAGTTCAAGCCCCACATTGAGCATAGAACTTAAGTAAAAAAATAAATAAAATATATAGTTTTAAAAAGTTAATTTAAAAAATAAAAAGACTGGATTGAGGTGCTGGGCTGCCTGTCTCTGTGGCTTCTATTCCACACAAAGTTAAAAAGTCAGGTGACATTTGCCTAATTAGTCTTTGTCTTGTTTCAAATCACCCCAGTAGTTGTTAACGTAAAGATCCACAATAACAAAAAACAGGAGATGGATCCTGGATGGTAAAATAGATTTACCTTCCCTGAAAGTTCGTCTTGCATAAGAAATGGTGCATTAATAATACTTACATCATAGGGTTGTTGTTACAAATAAATGAACTAATGCAGTGTAGAAAATTTAGTGCAGAGCCCAGGGAAAGCTCAATACATTTAACTATCATCGTTATCTTAAGAACTGTGTGCTATGCTGCTTCTGCACACGGGTAATGCATTCTTCTTTTATTTTAAGTGCCACTTTCCTAACTGATGCGCATGCATTAAGAGTACTATCCTGCATTAGAAAGAACCCTAGACTGAACATAGGTAAATTTCTATTGTGGTTTCTGTGTTGCCAAGGACTGCTTTTTTTTTATATGACCCGGTACAAGTCACTTCATCATGACAGAACTCCGTTTCCTTGTCTGTGACATGTAGGATTAGCCTCAATAGTTCTAAATTGCCTTCTTGGCCTCTGGGTTCATTTCATTCCTATGATTAAAACATACTATGTTGTTAATGCAGTCATAACCGAAATTGAATAAATGTATTCACCCCTCTGGCTTTCTCAATAAGAAGAATTGAACAAATATAGTTTTCATGTTTTCCACATCTATCCACAATTTTAAAAAATGCTTAGCTATCATGTCTTTACACAATGTCAAAGTTGCTAGCAATAACACCCACAGCTCTCTGATAAGATTAAATATGTACCTTTAGTACTATAGAAGTTGAATACCATCTCATTTTGAATATATGAAATGTATAGATGGTAAATTTTATGTTTTTTTACTTAAGCACTTCTCTTAAACTAGTACATTGTTATACTACCTATCTAACAAGAATAGATTGAGAATATCTGCAGTATTTGACTCTAATAAACCTTAAATTATCTGAATATATACGGTTGGTTGCCTAAAAGCCATCCTTCTTTTCTTCTTTGCTAAAAGAATTCTGCTTTCATTCAGGTATTACTCACCATGTATTTCAGAAAAGACAAGTTCCCAAGGGCTGTGTCTTGATTCGTCTACACCATCGGCCTTTCAAGTGATTGGTTTAGAAAAAAAAAACATGTGACTGACTCAATTCTGGGAAATGAGACATAAGAAAAAGTCTACAGGAAGTCTTGTGAGAAAAGTGGCTTTGTTCCTAAAAAAGAGACAAGAGGGGAGATGTCTTTTTACCACTGTTGGCCATTATCATCTCTGTGTGATGTCTGGAACTGCAAAGCTGTTTTGTGACCAAAAGGTGAGCCAGCCTAAGAAGCTGCAGAGTGAAAAATGGAAAAATCTGGATCCTTCATGATTTTACTGAGTCACTGAATTTATCATACTGGAATTTAATTAACTTTAAACTTCCTGTTTTGTGATATTGTAGATGTCCTTATTGCTTAAGTCATTTTAAGTTGGGCTTTGTGTTACATCTGAAACACGTATATGGTACATAATATGTTACTCAGAAAAGCTAGCTGCAATAACAAATATCAGGATTTCAGTGGCTTAAGCCAATAGAAATTTATTTCCTGCTCACCTTATAGTCAAATTTGAGTCAGCAGAGGTCTGTGCTCCATGCAGCCATCTAAACCCCAGTGTGGCTCCATGTCTTTTATATGCAGGAACATAATGGGGGAAAAATGAGGAATCAAAGAGACACATTCCAATACCCAGACCTCTGTCATGTAACCCCACCTAATCAATTGGGAAATGTAGTCAATCCATGTGTCAGGAGGAAGAAGAAATAGATTTGGCATACACATAGTATTATCTCTAATTTTTCTTTATCAATTCTGATATGATAACATTTTTTTTAAATTAGTGTTGGCCTAGTCATGTGGAATAGTAAGCACAAAAATCATCTGCTATACCACCTCCTCCACTAAAATATGCTCTAGCTTAAGAATATCATGACTTGATGGGGCATGTGGCTGGCTCAGTTACGTGGAGCGTGTGACACTTGATCTCAGGGTTATGGGTACAAGCCCCATGTTGGCCAGTAGAGCTTACTTAAAGAAAAAAAAGTATCATGCTTTGAAAGATAAAAGTTCCACTTATATATAATCCACAAAGAATCCTCCTTTCTACTCCAAAAAAATTAGGGATATTCTCTCTACAAATTGGAAAGTGATACAAAAGAGATGTGATTTAATATATGGTATCCTCCCAAAGATCAAGTTTATCTTTGCATAGAAAGAAGTCTGTTCAATCAGACTGAGTATTTGATAAAGTGGATAATAAAAAAGGGTGACTTTCAATATTTGGTTTAGAATGCAAAATGGATGGTATGTTTATTTATTCAGTGAATCCTAGCCATTGGAACTTACTTTCCCTGGCTTGTTTGTCAAAACCTAAAAAGTATCTTTAATATCACTTTTAATGTTTCTTTACTGTGAAGATTAAAAATTAAAAGGATTGTTGAATAAACTATGATTTCTTCTATATATCTTTAGGGGGGTGTGTGTGTTTGGATATTCTCAGCGGCCTCATTTTACATACCATATTTTAGAAATAAAGTTTTCGGTGCAACAGAGCAGTACACAGATCAATCACAAACACTATCCTGTTGTTGTCTGTAGCCAATATCTGATACTTATGGGGAAAACGGGGAGAAAAGATAACACTGAACCACCCGTGGGATATTTTTCATGTCTGGTGGGTGACAGAGAAAGTGAAGCAAAACCAATCCCATTACCACTAGTTATGCTTCAGCCACTCCAATTTCATTCATTTTGCTTTTATTTCTGATGTGCAGAAGCCATTTGATAAATTCCCTTCTGGGGACAGGCTAGTCTTGGAAGAACGTACATTAAAAAGTTATGAAGAGTACATAATTTATTAAACCCAACTCATTATTGGAAACTGTTAGCATACAATTCATTTAATAGGAATCACTGGTGGAGAAAATGACTGTTGTTTTGATCTGATCACATAAGCTATGGCATAATTTTCCTTGTCTGTGGTGATTTACTTAATCTTGAACAACATGAATACTCACTTAAAGTCTGCTTGCTGCTGGGAAACAGACACGTATGTTATGTTATTTATTAATGGCAATGGCTGTACATTTTTATTATGTTCTGTAACAAATAGACTCTCCAAGTTTTCAGCAAAATGATTGAATAATTGAATAGAGTAGCTGTATCCCTGAGTACACAACAGACGAGAATAGGAAACGGTTTTACTGACAAATACGAAGGCCAGAGAGCCTGTTGTCTATTAACAAGTTTCACTAAGGAAAAAAGCTGATCAATCAAAAAAAGATCTCCTGTCTGCCTACTATGTATCAGAGAGAGCCTTTACATTTTAATGTGAAAACATAAAACATCAAGGGATTAAGGAGATAAGAGATATACATTAAAATAGCTAGCTAGAGATATAAGGCAGCTTGTCATCAAACCCTAGATGATACAGACATAAACTAGAAGGGGTTAGGGGGAAGTGAGAGCTCAGTGCTGTCAGATGGCCACGGGTGATCTTTATAGTCTCATCTCTAGCCCTAGGCAGACTTTCTTCATTAATTTTGGACATTATTTTGCAAGCCGAGTGTCATAGAACGATGGCAGGATAATTTCAAGTGATATATTAAAATATATTTAGCTATTTCCCCATTAATAAGCATTTACTTTCTTTCCAGTTTTTCCCACAACAGATACCGTAATAATCAATCTTGAAGTATTTTTGCTCTTTTTTTCTGTAGGATACATTTCCAGAAGTGGAATTGCTGGGTCAACAGGTATGTGTGTTTTTTTATTCTTAATAAGTTGTCAAGAAGGCATTCAAGCTCACCTTTCCCACAAGCAAGGTCAGGAAGTACCATTTTGCCCATCACTGCCAGAGGTGGTGCTAATCACTGTTTTAGTTTTGCCTGCAAGATGAGTGAGAAGTAATCTCTCATTGTGACTTTCATTCCTATTTTCCAAAACTCTCAGTGGGTTTAATATCCTTTTGTAAATGATCATTTGGATTTTTTTCTTTTATGAAATTCTTATTTCCAACCTTTGTCCATTTCCCTATTGTGTTGCCTTTCTTCTAATAAATGAAAAAAATCTAAACTTTTGCTTGCAGACTTTTAATGTTTAGTAAAGTTATGTATTGAATAGTATTTCTGATATTATAGCTGTCTATGATGCCCAGTGCCAGGGAGATATCATGGGAAATAGAACATGCTCATATTTGGTAATAGAGCTAAGATGGATACATAGACATCTATACTACCAAACAGTCTGTAATAAACACTTTAAAATAAAATCTATCACACAATTGGAGACTACAATCACATTATTGGAGCCAAGAAGGAGAATGTATTCCTGCTAACATGGTCAAGAGAAATTTGTTAGGGAAGAGAATAGGAACTTGACTTTAATGATTTGGTATGATTTTGGTATCATGTCAGAAGAGAACAATCCAAGTAGGAGGAATAACAGAGATTTTAAAAAACAAATGAGTAATTCAAATACCAGAAGATTTGACCTAAGAACCATGACTTAATCTTTAGTAAAATTTCTTATTGTAACAATATAATACATAATTTTCAAGTTCTAAAAAAGAAGAAGAATACAAATGCCTTCTAATTGTAGTTTTAAAAAATGCTGTTATGCTTATTGTTAAGAAATGCAGAGAAATTTTTGCGTCTGTGCTTAGTACTTAAAATTTAGCAATCACTACGCAATTACTCAAGCTATAATATTTTGAAAAATAGGAAAGTCTAGAATTTATACTAGTACTTTATCTCCTTCGGTAACACTAAAATTACAAAGCAGTAGGTTGAAATTCTGAAAAGTAAGACAACTTCCTAAAACATCTAACTTTAAATTAGCCAGAATCTCTGACTCAACCTGAATTGTGCTAGTGTTTGACTTTTTAGCATACCATTATCTACTCTGTGTATTATTCAGGGGTTATTGAAATACACGTATAACCCAGGTCCCTGAAGAGCCTTCTTAGCTACATGGAATGAAATAAATAATAAGAATATTAATAACTCACTTGGGGTAGCTGGGTCAGCTGAACAAATGCAAATATATAACTATTTCACAGTTTCCCAAAATAAACATAGAAGTCCCTGAGGGTAACTACTCTCAGAACTAGTGTGGTATCCATTTAATGCTCTACCTTTGTTGGGCATTTGTAGCCTCTCTACCATAGTGCTTGTTACTACCCTTTGGCACCCTGGCATTTTTCCCATGTCATTGTCTCTCTGATGACCACAGCAGCTGAATACACTGCTTCAGCGCTGCACACTCCATTTTTCCAGGCATAACTGCTGTTTATCTCTTGTCTCCAAAGGGCTGATCATTTCAAAGTCTAGTACCAGAACCTTAACCCTTTCCTTCCAGACAGCACACTCTCCTATAAGCTGCTACCACTGAAGCACTGGCAAGCAGATCAAAGCGGCACAATGGCCCTGATGAAGAGGACAAGAATGCTTCTCTTTGTTCTTGGTGTTGTACATTGTTATGGCAGTCCCCAACAGCTGCTGCCCGTCATAATAGATATGTCAGTTATTAAAACTCTCTCTCTTCCAGGAACTCGGGATGAGGGCTGAAGGGGTTTGGGGGTGGGAGGAGATTGTTATAATGCCCTCACTGTAGATCCTGAAGCCTTCTCTCCTGCCCTGTTTGGCAAGGCAAGGATGGGGAGTTTCCAGGAGGCAATGAAGGTCGCACACCTTGAATTGTCTTAAAGGACCACTGACTCTAAATGGTCCCAAATTGACAAAGTACAGGGACCCTAGCAAGCTCCAGGTTCTGAGGAGGTGTGAGAGGTTCAAAGAAGCTCAGAGTGGTGATCTTAGCTGGTGAAACCTGTGGCACAGCAGTCCTCATGGGTAGCCTGTAAAGGATCCCAAAATGCTTGCCAAAAAATCAAGTTAGCTTTGGACGTCTGTCTGCCAAGAAAACTCCAATACTAGGTCATGTTAGAATTCACTATGAGTAAAGATCTCTTCTGCATGTTAGTTCTCCTCACTCACCCTCCATAGTCCCAAACTGGAAGGCTCAGAAATTGAGCCCCTAAGTCAGGAGGGAGGAGGAAGAGCACAAGGCTCAGGAAATAGGAAAGATGCTGACAATATTACCTATGGACATCAAACCTGAAGCAGGCTCAGACTAGGAGAAAGGGGAAGCTCTAACTCTCAATGCATTTATAAACATCAAAGATCTGAAAATGAGATTTTCTGATTAAAATTGCCAGATAATTGTTTTAACTATCATAGAGTGACGAGAGAAGTCATGGGACCTATACTGGTGGAAGAGAACTACCCCTACCGAGCAAGTTAGACTGAGCAATGAGTAGAAAGAATAATGTTTTCTCCTAGAAAACAACTTATCTTGTTCTTTCATTTCCTTGTAATGGTTACTGAATTTCTACTGTATGCCAGCCTCTCTTCTTAGCTAAGAAGATCAACAAAAATATATTGATAAACTTAATTTTTAAATAACTCTGTGAAATGAACACTATCATTACCAACCCTGTTTTATAGATAAGGGCATTTAGGTACAAAGAGTTAAGATAATTTGTCAAGGATCACTCAGCTAGTGAGTGGAGAAGCTGGGATACATTGTCCCCCATTGGACTAAGTAAAAACAGAAATATCATAGGCTATGGAGAAATGAATTTCAAAGGATGCAATCTTTACTTCTGTAAAGATTATGAGTTTCTTTTCTTTAAAATAAACTACAAGAATAACAAAAATTTTTATATAATCTCCTTTATGTTCACATAGAGGCACTGCACATTTAAATCCAGAATAAATTACTACTATAATGGAAAGTTTTGAAAAGGAATAACTACATACATTTTATTCATTGCTAAATTATAATCTGTGAATTTTACTATAATGAAGTGTAAGGTATATTAGATACTACAGAAAATAAAATTAAAGATGTTGAAAAATATGAGAAGTTCTTCTAAGACATAGAAGGAATAAAATAATTAAAATGAGAAGAAAACAAGCTATATGGAAAACAGATTGGCAAAGTTTAATCAAAGTACATGAGGATAGGTGGAGGAAAATCAATAATCAAATAAAGAGTGGGAAACTTTCATCTAATAAAACATCATTCTGAAATCTGAGAATAACTGCTATATTTCAGGAAATCAATAAAAAGAAAACAATATCAAAACATAGCTAGTGGAATTGTCACAGTTAAAAGATAAAGAAAAAATCCTACAGTCATTTGGGGGAAAAAATAATAATGTGCACAGAAATAAGATACAATTGGCCCAGATTGCTCTGCAACACTAAATGCCAGGGGACTGTGAGACAATATTTATCAAACTTTGAAAAAGTTATCTGTGAATTCTATTTCCAGGAAGACTGTCAATTCTTGTGTGAAGGTAGCAGAAAGATATTGGATATGCAAGCGTGCAGATAACATTTCCCAGATCTATTTCCTGACCATATGAATTGAAGACATTCTGAAGGACAAGAATAAAAATCCAGGAATGAGAATGTCATCCTTAAAAAGCACTGACAACCAGTTAACCATATTGAGATACTTACTAATGCAACAGAAACTCTCTTATTTGAACTCAACAACTTAACAAGAACCTCCATTCCCATGTAAATCACTTAGTGTCTGTTTTCTAGGGATACCGTAATAAAATACCACAGTCTAAAAGGCTTAAACAGCAAAAACTTATTTTGTCACTGCTCTGGGGGCTGGAAGTCCAAGATCAAGATGCTGGCAGAGTTGGTTTCCGGTGAAGCCTCCTTTCCTGGCTTAGAGACAGATGCCCATGTACCTGAACAACAAGTATCTCTTCCTCTTTTCTTTTCTTTTTTTTTTTTTTAAGTGATCTCTACATCCAACATGGGACTTGAACTCACAACTCTGAGTCAATAGTTGTCCGCTCTACCAAATGAACTAGCCAGGTGCCCCACTTTTTTCTCTTTATTTTTTTTTTATTTTAAAGATTTTATTTATTTATTCATGAGACACACACACACACACACACAGAAAGAGATAGAGAGAGGCAGAGACACAGGTAGAGGCAGAAGTAGGCTCCATGCAGGGAGCCCGATATGGGACCCAATCCTGGGTCTCCAGGATCATGCCCTGGGCGGAAGGCAGCCGCTCAACCGCTGAGCCACCCAGGCGTCCCTCTTCCTCTTCTATAACTGACATAAGATTTATTGGATTAAGACCCCACCCTTATGATCTCATTTAACCTTAAATACCTGTTGGAAAGGGTCTATCTCCAAATACAGTCACATTAAGGGTTATAGCTTCAATTTTAGGGAGATAATTCAGTATTTAATGGTATTCATAACCATTAAATTGAGAGTTGAGATTAGCCTGTGTGTGTGAACTCACTGTGTGAAGCCTGCTAAATCTGAGTGCTTATTGGTAAGAGTTACTCCTAAGGCAATAGGTTACCTTTAATTTTGCTTCACATTTAAATTACCAAATTCCACCATTTATATAGACCAACCATGAATCAGCTATGATAGTTTCCAAATCTTTTTATTCAGTTATAGTTGTTTATTAAGTAATTTATTCAAATATTACACAGATTAATGAAACAAGCGTTTGAAAAGTTCAGAGTCATTATATCTAAGTCCAATTATAGTATTTGGAAAGAGTGAAAGGAAATCATATAACAAAATTGATTTTAAATTAATTAGTTGTAGCTGAGGCAACTATAGAAGATGAGAGTAAAACTTGTAAACATCCAGAAGAACTCTACCCATGATTACCTCGTAAGTGTCCAAGTTCCTACTCCACAGAAACAAAAAAATTATTGTTTTAAGACTGTGGCATAAGAAATAAAAAATGAAGTACAATTAGTAGAAATGTACTAAAAAAGATGCCTTAACTCTAAATATAAATGAATAAAGTACATTTAAATGTTTTAAGTTAAAATAAAATGTTTAATTGTGTGTGTATTATTTTTTAAAAGAGTCAACTTTCTTGGTTACTCAAGCAATTATGGATCATGTTATATAAAAAGGATTTTTCTGTATCTATTTAAATACCAGTATAGGGGCACCTGGGTGGCTCAGTCAGTTGGAGCAACTGACTTCAGTTCAGGTCATGATCTTGGGGTCCTAGGGCTGAACCCTGCACATCATGGTCCATGCTCAGCGGGTGGTCTGCTTGTTCCTGTCCCTCCCCTTCCCCCCTCATGCTCTCTCAGTCTCTCTGTCTGACTCACAAATAAATAAAATCTTTAAAAAAAATTGTAAATGAATAAGTAACAGTACAAAGCTGATTATAAATCATTTTATTTAAAAAAATTATATATTTGCTTTAAGAACAGGGTTTGTATCCCTAATTTCCATTAAAATAAAGTTATCAGGATGACTGAGTAGGCTGCATAATCTTTATATTTAAATATAAGTATTGTAGTTATAAATACTGTAGAGAATGGAAGGGTTTTGTGGTGGATCACAAAAAAAGATGTAATGTAGCACACACAAACTTTATGGGGCTGCACTTGGACAGAGTTGCATAAGAGAGAAGCCCCTCACAGCATGAGATTATCCAGAGGCAAATGGCAAGGACAACGGAACACGTGAGGGAGACGGGTATGACAATGGGGGCTAATACATCTAGGTGATGCTAATGAACAGTGTGGCTGGGAGTGTCTGGGTCAGAGGACTCCAAAGGACCATAGCTGTCTGATGTCTTATACCCACAAGACTCTATTGTATCAATGGGCAGCAAAAGAAGATAAAATTTCTCAAGGTATGAAAAGATGACAGGCTCTAAATAGCTAAAAGTCTGTTTGGGCTATTGTAAAAGTAATTGATTATAAAAATTAGAGTTTCATACCAGTGGGCTTTTGAGCCAACACGTGTCCACCTATTGTGAAGAAATAAACAACCTAGGGATCAATATACAATGGCCATCTTTGGCTCTTCTATAATACAATTACAGTATAAATAATATATATGTGTACATACGTACATACTGACACTATTTCACATTGGTATCTGTGATATTCAACAATGAAATTGCCAAACTATAATTGCCATAAATGAGCATGAACAAGGAGGACCGAATATTTATTTCCCCTTAGTGAAAACAATTCAAGTGAACAAAAACACTATCCAGGAAAAATTAATACTTAAGCAGTTTTACCAATTATAAGTGTATATTTTAATGTGTTTAATTACAGATAAATTATTTTAACTTGTGTAAAATTGCCAAAAGAATGGATTACCATCATGCTTTTCAGAGGAAATTTTAAGTATTTTCTCCTCTCTTATTCTTATTTTTATTCTTCTTATTTTCTTACAGTCACTCTGGCATTGCTGTCAGGGAAGGAAAGTCAATTGAAATACATATTATTGATGTTACATTAACAGACTCTACAGATAACAATGTAAACCATGAATATAATAACCACATAAAATACAAATGTTCTTAATGTTGGGAAAGGGGGAGGGAAAAATAATAAATAACAGCTTTAAAATTGTGTGAAAAGGAAATAAAACATCATTCCAATAAATTAACACACAGGACCCATTAGATTTATTAAATGCAAAGCACAGATGCACTTTACATGACGTTAATAAGACCAGATGGGGCATATTTTATTAAGGAGCTGTTCAAAGTTTTAAAAGAATACTAAGATAACTGTAGGTTGAAAGCTTGCTTTGAAATAATAATAACAACATCAATAATAATAATAATAATTAATATGTGTGTTAGTGGAAGGTCAAGTAGAATAGCTCAGTTCAGCATATCATTAAGAACCAATTATGCAGTAGGTGCCCAGGATGTCAAGGTGAATTCAAAAATGTTCCTTCCAGGTCTACCATGTAGTAGGTAGTCAGTGTTACTGCCTTAAAGTAGCTCACAGTCTAGCAGAAACAAAACAAAACAAAACAAAACAAAAACAAAATACCGTATAAAGAACAATTGGTCTTTCCCTTATAATTACCACAGTTCCTGTCTTCTCCACAAAGCTAGGTACTTTGAATATAGGTGCTATGTGTGCAGATTCTCCACTGTAATAGTGCATGGTAGGCACTCAGCAAGCATGTATTAAATTAGTTAATAAATAGTATAGGAAGAGCACCAGCCTGGATTCTTATTCTGCCTCAAGCATAAAACCAGAGTTTAGTCAAGTAACTTATTACCATCTTTGAATTAGTACCATATAAATATGTTTTGCCATTCCAAACTTAGAATTTCCCCAAACTCAGCTTCACTACCTTTCTCTTCATGTCCATGGTACCGCCTTTATCTGTGAGTTGGGGGGGATGTTGTATAGTTTCTTCAAGGACCCAAAGATCCACTGATTAGATCAACACAAAGGGGAAACTTTAGAGCATTATCAGAAGCCCAATTGGAAATCAGTATCTAAGAGCCAGAATGTTGGGTCACATGTGGTCAATCTGGCCAATCTGTGATCAGTTACTACCTGCCTCTTCCAAGACCTTTTTTGTTTGTTTGTTTTTATGACTCAGAGAGAGAAGTCAGGTTTACATTTCACAGAATCTCCTTCCCTATTTGGTTCTAGGTTAGACTTTCCCAAAGAGAGGCTCTGACACAAGATTTTGAGAGCAAAAGAGGAGAATCCAGATTCCTAGAAATAAGTGCAGTCAGCTGCATGCACAGATCTGAGGTTCACAGAAGCTTCCTGGGAAGGTTTTGAAAACCACCCATTTCACTAATGCAGACTGAGAAAATTGGTGGCAGTTAACCATTGATTCTAGACTATTAAAGCAGCTTCTGGGCAAAATAAACACTTCGATATTTTCAGATGAGACACTTAATGACTACTTTACTGACATGTGTTCCCTCGCTATTCTAACAGTTGAACGAGCTTCTATTTCCTATAGTAAACTTTTGTGTCCAAGTCACAGAGTGAATAATAATTAAGTGAACAGTATCAGAAAATATTG
The DNA here is from genome assembly GCF_003254725.2 of Canis lupus dingo. Taxonomy (NCBI): domain Eukaryota; kingdom Metazoa; phylum Chordata; class Mammalia; order Carnivora; family Canidae; genus Canis; species Canis lupus. The sequence goes on along the minus strand of NC_064245.1, from coordinate 21,650,899 downwards.
TTGATATCCACCCCCAGTTCTTAGGTTCTTAGATAAAAGGTAAGAGTGGGAGACCTCACAGAATTATGTTTGTGTCTGCAATATTAGCCAAAACCAAAACTAGTTGTGTGAGTAGTAAAGAACCTCAAATCTGGTTTATGGATTTCTTAGACTTTTCTAAGAATTGAAACTAGTATCAGTGGTAGGACTGATGCAACTTCTGAGCTTGTAAGCAAGTAAGTTCACATTGTGGTGCTCTTCATCTCATTGGGAGATAAAAGCAATCTGCAACTTGCTCCTTGCTCAGTGTTTTCATTCTTTCACATGCATGTAATTGTGGTAAAATTAAAATAGACTATTCATCCCAACCGTTGGACTGCCCTGCTCAAATAGGGATTCTCTACTTCACATCTGTACATGGCATAGCTCTATTATTTATTTTCTATACTCAGAGCCTCCTGGCTTAACAGATGATTTTTAGTATTACTGAAATTTCACTCTAATCCCCAGTGGCTGCTTAGTATTTTTTAGCCTTTTCTCTGTCTTTGTCACTAACCTCTTCTGAGGTTAACAGAGGTAAACTTAGGCTATAAATACATATATTCTTACTAATACAAAGAGGGCCTTACCTTATAATTTTCACAAATCTTATTTTATTTTTTAAAAATATTTTATTTATTTATTCATGAGAGACACAGAGAGAGGCAGAGACCTAGGCAGAGGGAGAAGCAGGCTCCCCACAGATCCCAGAACTCCAGGATCACACCCTGGGCCAAAGGCAGACGCTCAACCACTGAGCCACCTGGGTGTCCCTCACAAACCTTATTTTAAACAATATCATCAGAGTACTGCTATATTAGAAATGTGGTAATTTTTAAATGTTGTGTGGAGGGGTTCTTGGGTGGTTCATCCAACTCTTGAGTTTGGCTCAAGCCAGGATCTCAGGGTTGTAACATCAAGCCCTGCATCGGGCTCCGTGCTGGGTGTGGAGCGTGCTTAAGATTCTCTCTCCTTTTGCCCTTCCCCCCTACTCCTCTCTCTCTTTCCAATAAATAAATAAATAAATAAATAAATAAATAAATAAATAAGTAGAAATATGAATTGAGAGTTTTTTTCTCTAGCCCTCTCTATAACCATGTCCTAACTATGCTACACCGGACCATCAAATTGCTCTTTTAACTCACCTCTCCACCTTCAATATGTCTCTCCTCCATTTCCAATTTCTTCCAGATTTCCAGATTACCTATTCTACATTCTCTGAGAGTAGATGGGATCACGTAGATCAGTTCTGAGACAATGTGGGCAGAAGAGAAATGCTCTTTCATTCCTGCCCCCCACCAAAAACAAAAACAAAACGCTTCTCATACACTAATTTAAGTGCAGTGTTTTCCACTGAGGTCGTAGGAGCTGGTGAGATCTCTGGATCCTGAATGGCTGTATGAAGTAGAGCCTCCCACTGACTCATACTGAACTATGATGTGAGCAGGAGAAAAGGGTTGATTTGTGAAGCCAATGAAATTTTGGAGGTAATCAGTTAAGAGTAGAAAGCTTAATCTGGTTAAAGAGGTTATTCAAGTCTGTCTAATCTCTAACATGTCCCAGGTGTCTACAGAATGGAAATTGAATATTTTATAATGATTTTCTAAGACATCCTTCCAACAAACTGTTCTAGTGTAAATTTCTCCCCTTCACAGACCTCGTGCTTAAGATCAGAGTCAAAATTAACTGAAGTAGTTAATTACATGATCTAAATAATCTGAGAATATATCCATCAATTTTTTCCCCATTTAGAATTTCTTTTCTTGAACATTTACCATGTGAAATCCCACATATGTGTTCATTAAGGTGACTAAATTATCAGGGGCACTGTATTTTTTGTGAATGTGTGAGTGTGTATGTGAGCATACTTAGTATGTGCATTTTAAAGGTTGTCATGACAATAAAATTGGGTCTGCTTGGTAAAGATAAAGGTATTATGTCGTACAAAAATTGAAACTCTCATCTGTGAACTATGGTTTGCAGCATTCTGATTTTTAAGTATCTGTAGATGATTTTCTTTCAAAGAAAAGATATTCCAGGGACACCTGGGTGGCTCGGGTTGAGCACCTACCTTTGGCTCAGGGTGTGATCCCGGGGTCCTGGGATTGAGTTCCACATCAGGCTCCCTCTATGGAGCCAGCTTCTCCCTCTGCCTATATCTCTGCCTCTCTCTCTCTCTCTATCTCTCATAAATAAATTAAAAAAGGAAAAGATATTCTTGGTTTCAGGTGAAAAGCCAAGCCTCACATTATATTCTAATCTCACTACCACAGTATATTAGACAAAATATTAGGTAAAACATTGAAGCCAATCCTAATATTTTAAACATTGTTTCTAATTTTTCTTACTGACACAGGTAGCATATTTTGGAAATGACATTTGTTTTGCAGTTTTGTGTTACCCCAAAAGAGGTAAGATCCATAAACTAAATAAAAGACACCCACTCTGAAGAGTGACGGTTTATTATTGTTGTTATAGACTCAGATGGCAAATCTATATAAATGCCCTTACACTGCTTGAGACAAGATTAAATATATAATCATTCCAAGATATTCCAAAATGTACATATTTACTGATCAGTCAGCATTCTGAAGTATGAAAGTCATCTCTTTGTTATGTAAGAGTTGGCTTCATACATGGGAGACCATGGAGCCTTAAGGCTTAATTGACATTTGTAAGAAACAATCTGTCTGCACAGAGCACCATCTGTTTACAGTTATTGCTTATCAAAAGAATATAAGAATCATCTTGTGAACAATCACTGTAGAAACCATTGTATCATTCTCACTGGGTAGCTGAGTAGCAGAAAAAAATATATCATTTTGTTAGAAAGTAGGCTAATTTCCATTTAGGAAGAACTATGGAATTTAGAATCAAGTTATTTCTTGTCAATGCTTAAATTATATATGGTAACCAAGAAGCCAGGTTAATTCCTTTTTTCTTGAGCAAGTGGGATTATTAGAAATGACAAAAAATGGCTGAGGTAGTGTTGTGTCTTTATATCCCAGACAGTGTCTTTCAGAGTTTTTGTACATAATAAGAAGGTAAACATTTGTTGAATATTAGTTGAAGAAACTGATGTGGCATCTAAACACACAAATTGAGTTTGTTTGTTTTTTAAAGCATAAATATATTTAGACTAAGTGCACTGTTTGATTCCTATCTTGTTTTGGCATAAACACGCACAATGAAAACTAGCAAAGATGAAAATCTAGTATCTATTGTTTTGGATAGGACAAAAGCAATATAAGCCCTGCTGTTTGTGAACATAAAAGAAAATTGCTTATCTGATTCAAGAAGGAGTTGGACCAATTCTAAAAACAACATTCCTTTTATACTTATTCTTTTTTTTTCTTTTCACCAGTCCTAATTTTTTTTTCTTCTGTTTTTTAAGCTGAGATTATCTATGTGCAGACTTGATAATATGGTTAAGTAGGAACAAGGCTAAATAAATCAACTGAATTTTTACTTACAATTTGAATGTCAATGATGCACAGTTTTCAAGAGACAATGCCTATAATTAAGTCCATTCCCCATTTTTTTATCTGCAGTGATCGCATAGCAAAACCATAATTATACAAAATGACACATTTCCCAAATTATGCATTATGAGACATTAAAGATATTTAAAAAGTAATCACATGTAGATTTTAAAAAGGCAAAAAAGACTGTTACCTAATCCTTCAAATGAAATTATTGACTATCAAATTCCCACTTTTAAAATTTTAAATAGATGTTCATGGGTTATTTCTCCTATGGTTTCAGTTTGCTTACATTCCCAAGTTAACTCCTTGCCTGTATCTACAAGATAGTAAGCACTCAGATAACATTTAAATATGTACTTCACCAACAAGAAAGACAGAAATATGTAACATAATGAACTAAAGAGGACACAGAAATTGATTAAAATATGTTGGTAAATGTTATTAACTATTTAATAGTTTTACGGTAAATGTTATTAACTATTTAATAGTTTTATGTATTAAAAGAAAAAATATGTGGCACCCAGCTTAAGCAGCGCAGAGAGAATTATTGGCACTGAACATTTACATTAGAAAAAAGTCAATTTTCAAATCAGTAATTTACAGTCATCTTACGTTTTACAAAGTTTTAGTATTATTCTGATATCAAATCCAGACAAAAACAACACACACACACACACACACACACACACACACACACACACATACATACATACACACACACAAAACACAGCCTATTATTCCTCATGAATATAGATGTAAAAATCCTTAACAAGATGTTGGCGTATAGAATTCAACATTATATGAAAAGAATTATGTTCCATGATCAAATGGTCAAGGTATAAGACTGGCTCAATAGTTGGACATCAAACAATGTAATTCACCACATTAACAAACTGAAAAAGAAAATCACATGATCACATCAATTGATGCAGAAAACACATTTGACAAAATGACACACCCATTCATGATTTTTTTTTAAATTTATTTTTTATTGGTGTTCAATTTACCAACATACAGAATAACCCCCAGTGCCCGTCACCCATTCACTCCCACCCCCCGCCCTCCTCCCCTTCTACCACCCCTAGTTCGTTTCCCAGAGTTAGCAGTCTTTACGTTCTGTCTCCCTTTCTGATATTTCCCACACATTTCTTCCCCCTTCCCTTATATTCCCTTTCACTATTATTTATATTCCCCAAATGAATGCGAACATATAATGTTTGTCCTTCTCCGACTGGCTTACTTCACTCAGCATAATACCCTCCGGTTCCATCCACGTTGAAGCAACTGGCGGGTATTTGTCATTTCTAATGGCTGAGTAATATTCCATTGTATACATAAACCACATCTTCTTTATCCATTCATCTTTCGATGGACACCGAGGCTCCTTCCACAGCTTGGCTATTGTGGCCATTGCTGCTAGAAACATCAGGGTGGGGATCCCTGGGTGGCGCAGCTGTTTGGCGCCTGCCTTTGACCCAGGGCGCGATCCTGGAGACCCGGGATCGAATCCCACATCAGGCTCGCGGTGCATGGAGCCTGCTTCTCCCTCTGCCTATGTCTCTGCCTCCCTCTCTCTCTCTCTCTCTCTGTGACTATCATAAATAAATAAAAATTAAAAAAAAATAAAAAATAAATAAACATCAGGGTGCAGGTGTCCCGGCGTTTCATTGCATCTGTATCTTTGGGGTAAATCCCCAACAGTGCAATTGCTGGGTCGTAGGGCAGGTCTATTTTTAACTCTTTGAGGAACCTCCACACAGTTTTCCAGAGTGGCTGCACCAGTTCACATTCCCACCAACAGTGTAAGAGGGTTCCCTTTTCTCCGCATCCTCTCCAACATTTGTGGGTTCCTGCCTTGTTAATTTTCCCCATTCTCACTGGTGTTAGGTGGTATCTCATTGTGGTTTTGATTTGTATTTCCCTGATGGCAAGTGATGCAGAGCATTTTCCCATGTGCATGTTGGCCATGTCTATGTCTTCCTCTGTGAGATTTCTCTTCATGTCTTTTGCCCATTTCATGATTGGATTGTTGGTTTCTTTGCTGTTGAGTTTAATAAGTTCTTTATAGATCTTGGAAACTTGCCCTTTATCTGATATGTCATTTGCAAATATCTTCTCCCATTCTGTAGGTTGTCTTTGAGTTTTGTTGACTGTATCCTTTACTGTGCAAAAGCTTCTTATCTTGATGAAGTCCCAATAGTTCATTTTTGCTTTTGTTTCTTTTGCCTTCGTGGATGTATCTTGCAAGAAGTTACTGTGGCTGAGTTCAAAAAGGGTGTTGCCTGTATTCTTCTCTAGGATTTTGATGGAATCTTGTCTCACATTCAGATCTTTCATCCATTTTGAGTTTATCTTTTATGATTTTTTTTAAAAAAATTCTCATCAAGCTGGGGTTAGAGGAGGACTTCCACTAAATAAAGAACATCTACAAATTTAGTTTGTAGCCAGAATCATACATAATGATGAAAGACTTAATATTTATCCCCTAAGATCAGAAAAGGGCAGGATATCCACTCTCACCATTGCCATTAAACATAGTACAAGAGGGACCTCTGGGTGGCTCAGCAGCGGGCGTTCACCTTCGGCTCAGGGCATGATCCCAGATCCCAGATCAAGTCCCACGTTGGGCTCCCTGCGAGGAGCCTGCTTTTCCCTCTTCCTGTGTCTCTGCCTCTCTCTCTCTCTCAGTGTCTCTCATGAATAAATAAATCTTTAAAAAATAAATAAACATAGTATGAGAACTTTGAGCCAGTGACATGGAGCAAGAAAAAAAATAGAAGGCATTAAGATAAGAAAGGAAGAAACAAAACCATTTATTTGCAGAAAACATGGTGTTCTATGTAGAAGCTGATGTTGAGTGACAAAAGTCAATCTCAGAGGTCTCATATTGTGTGGTGCCATTTACATAACTTTCGCAAAATAATAAAGCTATAGGGATGAATAATAGATTAGTAGTTGCCAGGATTACAGGATGATGGAGAGGAAGGGAAGTATGACTAAAAAGGGAGGGAGGGAGAGAGGGAAGTATGACTATAAAGAGGCGGCATGATGGAAAATGTGTTAATGGAATTGTTCTGTCTCTTGATTGTGGCAGTGATTACACAAATCTACACATCTCATAAATGATATCAAACTGCACATAACATTGTACAATGGTCACTTTCCAGGTTTTGCTAATGTATTACAGTTATGTTCCAAGGAACCTAGGGAAAGGGTATATGGGATCTCTCTATATTGTTTATGCAACTTCCTGTGAAACTACAGTTATTTCAAAATAAACTTTAAAAAAGAGAAAGCCACAGACAGAAGATATTTACTATTACTATGAGTGACAAGAAATTATTACATAAAATTTATGAAGAATCTAAAAATCAGTAATAAAAGTAAATAACCAATTAGAAGAATGTGCAAAGGCTGGAGGGAAATTCTTAGAGGAAGAAAAAAGTGCTAGTAGACATAATTAACTCACCCTATTCATTATGCTACACTCTGTTTCCTATATATTTGGAATATTCCATTAATAAAACCATGAATTTCCTCCAAGTTATAAATGGAAAACTGGACACACAGATTTGTCCACACAGTTACCATTTATCTTTTCTCCTATTTTGTAAAATATTCAGACTTAAGAATAAAAACTACTTCAGACACTTTGAAATACTAAATGTTAGTGTACAGCACCATTCCTAAACACTTTGTTTAGAAGTCAGGATCTCCCAATATCTAACTAGTTAAAAATACCATAAAATGAATAACTTTATTTGATTTGCTGCATAAATCGTGTGTGTAGACAGTGGAATGGATATTAAGAGAAATAGCGGCATGGAAATGCTTGTGAGGGTGGGGAGGAATGTAGTTTATAGAGCTAAACAAAACTGTAATCTAGCCAGTATATATAGAGTTTAATAATTCAGACTGACAGAATTTTTTATTGATTTCAGGTAGTCATTTTTTGAAGAACAATGCCATGATTTCTGCCTCAGTTCAACTAAATTATCATGTGCATTTAGTTCCGACCTGAAGGGAAGTAAGCCTTCTACTAAGATATCAAAGTTACTACTTTCTATTATAACCAAATCTCTCAGAGCTCAAGATTAATGAGAAAATTATCTTGACTAATTGAAGGGAAAGAAACATACCATACAACAAACTCAGTCAAGTTGATCTTTAGTTTTATAACACATATGAAATAAATACATATTTTCTGTAGCAGTATACATTTCCAGGAAGAGAGTATATGCAGAAAATAAAGATTTGGGGTGTTCAGTGGGAAAATTACTCGGGAGCCTAAGTCAGCAAAATCATCCCTGAACCTCCCATTCCCTAAGCAACTTCCTGGGTGGGGGATGGGGTGGGGATGGTTCCAATTCAGGATGGTGCTAGAGTCACAGAGTTTGCAGTAATGACAGATTTTTCAATATGGTGGTTCAGGTGTAAGTATTATGCATTCAAGGGGTAATCTAAGAAAATTAAGCCATTAGAAGAAAAAAATGTGAGAAATAGCATCATTTGGAAAAGAATAGTATTTGTCTTTTATGTTGTTATAAAATTTAAAGTTGGTTTGTATAAGTGTTTTATTAGTAATAAAAAAGCTGGGATGTTTTAGATGTTATGAAATTTATATATGTTGAATAAACTGATTTCAGCTTATTATAGATTTATCTGTGGTATACAATAAATGAATTTCTGGTAACATTTTGAAAAATAGATTTCCCAATATATATTTAGATTTCCAGGGAAATTCTTCATTTTGGACTATCTCTGTTATAAATGAAATACTGCATGTATCTGATGAATTCCAAAGTAAATATCTTTCATCATCAGTCACCTTGTAATTATAATTTTCTCAAAAAGCTAAATTGGAAAATATGGTTACTGAGAATACTTTGAAAATATAAATTAATTTCAAAGGACCAATGGCAACCTTTTTCTTCTTCCTACCTAAATATCGAAGACTTAAGTAGACACCATCACTTGCTTTTCTTTTTGTTCACAGAAGTGATTAATGTATTTCAGTGAAAGATGATACTCAAGCAGAAGAATAATTTCAGAGTAATTAAGTAGTTTCTTACATTTGATGTTCCAAAAATGCTTCCTGTTTGTTTTACACACTTCTTTTCTCCACACAGAAAAAGAATATTCCAGAGGTGCCTGAGTGATACAGTTGGTTGAGTGTCTAAAACTCGGTTTGGCTCAGGTCATGATTTCATGGTTGTGGAATTGAGACCCAAGTGGGCTCCATGCTCAGTGAAGAGTCTGCTTCTGATTCTTTCTCCCTCTCCATGCCCCTTCTACTCCTCCTCACTCCTGCTCTCTCTCTCTCGCTCTCTCTCTCTCTCAAATGAATAGTCTTAAAAAAAAAAAAGAAGAAAAAAGAGTATTCCAAAAGAAGATATACAGCTTAATAACCCACATAAATTAGCACCATTAGACTGGTTAGAAGATACCAATGCATGTAACAGTGTTTATGACAAATGAATACTTTTCACTTTCTAATTCTCTTATTATAAGTGTATTAAAGGTATTCTTTATATGCTGATATTGCTTTTTCCCAATGCAAGTGAGATATACACATTTGTTATTTAGATTTTCACCTTGGATTTATATGTTTCGTGAGACATTTTTTAAAAATCTGTTTGATTAGGGTATGAAGAAACACCATTACTTACTGCAACCTCAACTATTAAAACTAAAGCATTTCAAAGGCAGCTAAAGAAAAAAAAATAGGTATAATATTCCCAGGGAACAGCAAAGCACTCAATGCATTTAATAGTGGTAACAAAACTTTTCTCTTAAAATAGGAAAAAGATATTTATATGAAACTCCATCATCATAATCAAATATAGCACTACGATACCGAATATTGACTTTATACATCATGCAAGACTTTGCTATGACTGAAATGTATTATTAAAAGTAGAGTGACAGGTGTGACAAATCTACTGCTTGTGTGCCTTCAACTACATTAAGTCTCATCACGAACTGAAAGAAAAATGTATCACATGGGATAAAGAATAAAAAGAACAACTCCAAGGGTTATTATCTTGTCACTTTCTATATATCCAGACTTACTCTAGAGCCATTCTTTTAAGTGAGTGAAGAGCTATACTACATTACAGTCTATAGCATGTTTCTTTCTAAGACCTCTCTTTCAATGTACTCTTATGTCCTTAAGTGATCACCTCCAAGCCCATGGCCTCAAATCAATTGTAAATTGATGTTCTAAATCAGTTTTATTTCAGAATTCTTCTCTGAGGTCCATATCCACCATGGCAATGTCTACTCAATTTCTCTATTTGGACATCTCAAGAGTGCCTTAATTTCAACAAAGCCAAAACTGAACCAAAATTTGTCAGTTTCCATTTTTACCTTATTGTTCTCTTATTCATTTTCCTTTATCTCCATTGAGAGCTTCCCAGTCCAATCTATTATTATCTGTCATCAAATTCTACAATCACTAATGGCTTTCCCACCAGTCTTCTAGAAATCATTTTGGCCCTATCCTAGCCATTCATTACTCAATAGTCAGAAACATTATTTTTAAGACAAAAAAAATGACCTTGGGACAAAGGGAATCATCAAATGTAACTTGTACTACTTTCAAATAAAATTATAAATGACCAGAGAAAAATGAACAGAGGAGTTAACAAAATGTAGGACCCTGGGACCCCTGGGTGGCGCAGCGGTTTAGTGCCTACCTTTGGCCCAGGGCGCGATCCTGGAGACCCGGGATCGAATCCCACATCGGGCTCCCGGTGCATGGAGCCTGCTTCTCCCTCTGCCTTTGTCTCTGCCTCTCTCTCTCTCTCTCTGTGACTATGATAAATAAATAAAAATTAAAAAAAAAATTAAAAAAAAAAATGTAGGGCCCTGGTGATGTTGACAAGAGAGGTCAGATTCAGTGGAATGGTAGAGATGGAAGCCAGAGTGCAGTGAGATGAAGTAGAGACATTGTGTGAAAACAATGGATTTAAGGACTTTCTGGACTGAAGCAGAGAAAGAGAGCAGGTGTAACACTGAAATACTGGATCAAGGAAGGAATTTCCTAGGATTTGTATGCTGGTGGATCCATCATTCTCCAATAGTACAAAACCAGGAAGAACAAAAGAGGCAGGCTTCTGTTTTTTAAGGGGAAAAGATTTTTAGATAAAATCTGTGGTTCACAGATTTTATCACATTTCTTCATCCAAAAAATTTTGGCCCTAAAGACAATATTGTGATCAAAAAGGCAATTAAGTAACGAGTAATTGTTTCTCACCACACCCCCTCCCTGCACCCAGGGCTGATGAATGTAAGGTACCCAGCTGTATGAAGTGGAGCTTCACTAAGAACTCTAAATGAGGAGCGTCTGGGTGGCTCAATCAGCGGCTCTGACTCGGTTTCAGTTTAGGTCATGATCTCAGGGTTGTAAGATCAAGTCCCATATAGGACTCTGCAATCAGCACTGAGTCTACTTGAGACTCTCTCTCCCTCTGCCCCTCCCTGCCCTCTTTCGCTTGCACACTCAATTTCTCTGTCAAATAAATAAATGAAATCTTAAAAAAAAAAAAAAGAACTCTAAATGAAAGGCATTAGAGTGGTCTTTGTAGAACTCTGCCAGATTGTAGACTACTGCCACTTTTCCTTCCTGCTTCATTGGAGCACTAATAATACTCAACTGTATTGATCCTTACTAACTATATAAATAACTAATTAAAGTGAGAGACAATTCATATTAGCGTAATGGAGTGTCCATGACCAAATTTTCTCAGATTACCGGACAAAAGAGTTGCATTCCTAATATCCACAAGTTTCTGCCATAAAATTATACCAGAATATGAAAGTAAAAGCAATGGAGTCCTAGAGCCAGCACCAAAGGGTGGGTAAAGGGATGAAATAATTAAATTCTTATAATAAAACAATGAAGAAAGTACTAAAATTTCTCTACTGGTAAAATTGCAAATTCCATAGGTTTTTATTTAAAAGCCCAGACTTTGGAGTCAGACTGAATTTAAAACTCATGTAGGCGCTATCATTTAGAAGCAGGGTAATATTTTAAGCAATCAATGTTCTGGAAGATCAGTTTTCTTTGAAAAATGGAACAATTTCTTTTATTAATTTCATGTTGATTTTTTTTATTACTGCCAACTGTTTTTTAATTGTTATTTTTTAAAACAATAGCACAAAAATGTTTCAAGGAAGTAGCCTCACAATCTGATGACCTGAAATCCAGGTAAGCCATACCACAAATGAATTCCTGTTAATAACGGACACACACAAAAAAAATTTAAGGAAGAGAAAAAGAAAAAGACAAAGAGAAAAAGGTAGAGAGCAAGAAAGAAATGAGATTCAAAGTTAAAACATGCTGTATTGGATAACTAAGGCTCGTTACGTTAGTAGGATTGCTGTTGAAGCAGAGCAGTACAGTCTTAAGTCTGTTACTGGTTTTTAAGGGGTTACCACTAATCTACAGGCCTGGCAGCAGTTACCACTGACTTTTCACCCATCCAAAATGAACAAGGAGAAGCCAGTTTTGATATTGTCATAAAGAGGTTTAATGGCCTATCAAAAAACAAAAACCATTCTTAGCAGAATAACTTTTTCAAAAAAGTTGAAAACCTTTTCATTTCTATTGTGTCACCTATATGTACTTCAGGGTTCTTAAAAATCATCTTAAAAAATAAAGAAAAAATAATGTGTACCAGTTTCTTTTATTTAATGCGGCTATAAAAGATACTTGACCCCCAAAAAACTGAAGCATTCAGAAAGAAAAGCTTAAGACTCCTGTTAATGTGATATTTCTGTTTCATCCTTATTCTTGTATTCTGTAAATATAAGGCAGGAGTATAGTAAGAACAATCAACTGACACTACTCTTTTTTTATAATATTATGTATACAAGAAACTGGATGTACTGGTGAAATTCTATGTCTCCATTTGGGTTAATTATAAGAATGGACAGACGCCTGGCTAGTTGAGTTGCTAGAAATGTGAATCTTGATCTTGGGATTGTGAGTTTGAGCCCCATATTGGATATAGAGATTACTTAAAAATAAAATATTAAAATAATAATAATAAATGAATGGATATAAACCTTTGCCTGACAAATATCAAAGTAAAGCATTTTACCCCTGAAAATCGCTATTTGAAGGATAATAATAGTAAAACAAATCCATCAAAATTCAGTGTGGATTTTTATGATGTTAGTCTTTGAAGGTTGGCATCTTCCTTCACACTTTACTGCACTGTCAGTGGGAAGTAGAGTGTTTTATCAGCTTCTGGAGAAAAGGCAGTGTTCTAAACAGGAATAATGGTTGACACACTTTTTTTTAAGATAATGAGCAGCTTATTGCCATTAAGACAAGAAAATTACTATTACAGACAGTCATCACTTGTAACTTTAATTGCAGGCATTCTAAAATGTCTGTTTAGGAAAATTACCTCTGGTATATTTATGGACTACTTGGAGATATATAAATTATAGATTTACAAAATTTTTTCTAGGTTACTAATCAATTGTAGATAAATACAGCTTGATCAACAATTCAAGATACAAAGTTGCTACACTAACTTTAGAGACAGTAAGTGTGCTTTATTTCATTACCTATACTTGTTTGTTTTAAAACAGTTCAGACATATGTTTGACAGAACTTAACTCAGGCCTCATTCCAGAAATAACTGTTGAATTTAATGAATGAATGATTTGATGAATGAATTAACAAAATAGTTAACTAGTAGAGAACATTTATAAAGTCAAAAATAAGGTTCTTTTTTTTAAGATTTTATGTATTCATTCATGAGAGACACAGAGAGAAAGAAGCAGAGACACAGGCAGAGGGAGAAGCAGGCTCCATGCAGGAAGCCCGACATGGGTTTTGATCCTGGGTCTCCAGGATCACGCCCTGGGCTGAAGGCTGACACTCAACCACTGAGCCACCCAGTTGATCCAAAAATAAGGTTCTTTATTAAAGGACTGATTTAGAACTATTTTTTAATTTAAAATGTTAATCTTGGGATGCCTGGGTGGTTCAGTGGTTGAGCATTGGCCTTCCGCCCAAGGAGTGATCCCGGGGACCCAGGATCGAGTCCCATGTCCAGCTCCCTGCATGGAGCTTGCTTCTTCTTCTGCCTGTGTCTCTGCCTCCCTCTCTCTCTCTCTCATGAATAAATAAATATCTTTTAAAAAATAAAAAATAAAATGTTAATCTTTATTGTGTCAAAATCTTTCCATCTAGTGTTACCCCTTTCATCTCAGCCACTCCCAGGGCTCAATGCTCTTTCTTTAGTGACCACAGCATGTTATGATTACTTTACCACTTATTGAACTTTGTTATAATTATTTATATTTTGTGTACTCCACTAGACTGTAACTTACCTTAGCTCCAAGGTAATAGAGCACTATACCTAATATCTAGCATCATACCACATTATAAGCATTAAAATGTTTTGAATGAATTAATGAACAAGCTCATCATGAACAGAATAAGTGACCTGGCATAGAGACCAGGAGTCCACGAAGGCTGCTCTCAAGATACAATAGTATTTCTTAAAGTGAGAAAACTTTCACCAAGCAAAGGATGCCAGGGACATGGTTGGAGCAACAATGGATGTAGATATGAAAATTGGAATCTAAAAAAAAAAAAAAAAGAAAGAAAGAAAATTGGAATCTGAAAATTTCTCAGTGTGTCAATAATTTGGTATATCTAAAAACCAAATGCACGAAGAAACTGGGAACTTAGACACATCTTGCAGTCAATGCTGTTGGTACCCTGGCCAGATCCCCCCTATTTTTTTTGGTGCTCCATTGTTAAGGCTTCAATTGTGCCTCCCAAAAAGATATGTTGACATCCCAGTACCTGTGAAGATGACCTTATTTGGAAATAAGGTCTTTTCAGATACAATCAGGTTAAGATGAGGCCATTAGGCTGGACCTACTACAACTCATTTCCTTTTAAAAAGAGGGGAATTTGAGCACAGATACAAAGAAAGAAGGCCAAGTGACAACAGAAACACACACAGGAAGACACTGGCTGATCCCAAAAGCAATAGCAGCATCTCACTTCCAGATACCAATTTCTGTTCCAGTGATGTATTGATGTACACAATACCACCCCAAATTTAGTAAACAACCATTTAGTTATGCCCATAGAAATTAGATGTGCTGCAGAACAGAGTTTCATTATGACATCCATGCAGACCCTGATGTTTAAGGACCACATTCATGCCTTCCTACAAAGTGGCTGGGTTTCATTATCAGGGACAGACTACTGGGCTGGGTCGTCTCACAACTTTGAAAGTTCTTTTTGGTGGTGGGTTGTCTCTACATCTATTTCTCTTTTATCCTTGGAAGAATTCAATAATCAGCAAGAAAACCTGAAATCTGCATTGCTAGCAGGTAAAACATGTTCCTGTTACAAAAATGTCTGCTTTTCTTCCTATAGTTAATTTTTTGCTTAATCTCTCAAGATTATTTTATAGTTCAAAGTCACACACAGTTGTAATTAAAGTCTGATAAAACATCCATCATTCTTTAAGATTTCTGGTACCACTTATGCATAGATAGGCAAAAATACTCACAGACAGCCGACGAGGCATTTTTTAATGTGCTAGTAAAAAAGAGAATTCTAAGGTAATATTAGCCATTTTCTTTCCTTCATTTACATTTTTTATTAGTTCTGAAATGTTCTGTGTACTATACAATATAAAATAAGCATTTTAATTCAATTGGTTAAAAGTATTGACATTGCTTAGCAAAAATCAGATTTTAGGTAATTAAATGTTGAACATCTTCCAAAACATTCTCTTCTACCTTCTGGCTGCAAAAGAATAAGCTTCAAAAAAGAAATTACCTCTGTTTTCACTGTGATGCCTAAAACCAGTATACATTTACGAATATAACGGAATTGATTTTTTAAAGTTTCACAATTTGGGAAATTTTGCTTTAGTCCATTCATGTTTTAATCATTTAATCCATCCTTTAAAAAAAATTTACTTCATACTTAAGAAAATAAATGTTTGCTTTAAGTAAACAAAATATGAGGCTAATGAATAAGATAATAAAATTTCATACTCTATTCTTCATGTTTCAGTACTAAAGCACCTGTCAGCCTATCTTATTTTCAAGTACGCAAAACACATTACAGATTTTGTCAATAAAATCTAAGAAGGAGGCAAACAAGTTTAAGTAACATCATCCTTTTTTTCTTAGCAACTGAAAATCAATGAACTTAAAAACTAGCATTAGTCTCTTATAGATCAGTGTTCTTCAAAGAAAAACTATACACTGTTATGAAATTTTAGGTAATACTAGAAACCTTATATATACTCCCATTTTATAACTAACTAGTTATTAGTAAATATCTAAAATTATTGTATCTTATTAAAAAAAAAAATGAACTGTGGGGTGCCTGGATGGCTCAGTCGATTGGTTAAGTGTCTGCCTTCAACTCTGGTCACAATCCCAGGCTCCTGGGATTAAGCTCCTCATTCCATAGGGCTCTTTGCTCACTGAGGAGCCAGCTTCTTCCTCTCCCACCATCCCTGCTTGTGCTCTCTCTCTCTCTGTCAAATAAAGAAATAAAATCTTTAAAAATAATAAATAAATTTAAAAACTTAAGAACGATGAACTTTTTATTAATGTTTGATCACTTCCTCTTTCTAAAAAGAGTTTTAGACTTAATTTTTGTTCATTATTTTGTAAATTACATTTTTAAAATTCATAATATGCTTATTGCTACAGGTACCAAAGTGAAGTGAAATGGAACATTAAGCCTTCTGCCATGATCTATTTCCATGTGTCTATCTATATATTTCACAAGGAAAAGATTTGACTAAATCCTATATTTCATTGTGGTTACTTTTTGATATTTAGAGATTATCCCACTATTTCCTTAAAATCACCTTGTATATTATAATCAAACTTAACAAACTATACATTATTAAAGATATGATATAGCACTTTCTTGAAAAATTGATTTAAAATTTTTGCATTTGTTTTTTCTGGCATTTCCAAATTTTCCTTACATTATTTATGATCTTAACTGCCACATTAATAAAATCACATAACACTATACTGCTATTTCTAACATTGTGTACTATATACACAAATAGAATCACTAATACAAAAAAAGTGCTAAAATTGTAAGATTTTAGTATGGATGCCTTAAATTTGTCTTTGGGATTATGTTTGTACAGTAATATGTTTGAAAGGGATAAACATGATTTAATATTGCTAGGAACAATAACATTTTTGACAAAGTAATAAAATAGAGCATGTTTTCATGTATTTTCAAGTTGAATGTACCTTTCTAACCAATATGAAAATATTGAAACTGTTATTTAAAAATTATCATTGAATATGCTAATTTCAAATACCTAAAACAAATTGTAATCTAAGATATAATATGTAAATGATATAGTTGCACATATACCCAGGAAAGAAAACTTACCTAGAAACTTCCATGACTTCATTAAATGTACATGATACAGAAATCACCTGAATATTTTAAATTTTGTCCATAGTAGTCTGTCCTAATTTAACAAAACAAAGAATCTTCCTCTTCATGTTGTCTGAAATTATCTGTAGAAGCATCATTTCTTTTACTTAGACTTTGATTCTTGCTAACTTGCAAAGTCTTCAGAGAACATTAGCACTCCAATATAATGTCCAACTGTTTATATATTAAAAAGGTATTAAATTTAGATCTCATAAACAAACTTTTTCCCAGAGACAGTGTGTTTCTTGAGTCCTGGAGAGGAACGTGCAGAAGAGAAGAGTCATGATGTGGTAGAACAGGAGTAGAGCTCAGAAACTGAAAGACTGGCACACCTAGGTGGCTCAGTCAATTAATCCTCTGCCTTTGGCTCAGGTCATGATCCTGGAGTCCCAGGATGGAGGCCCAAGTCAGGCTTCCTGCTTAGTGGGGAGTTTGCTTCTCATTTCCCTCTGCCCCTCCCACCCCAGCTCATGTTCTCTCTTTCTTGCTCGCACTCTCTCAAATAAATAAATAAAACTTTAAAACAATTGAAAGATTAAGGGCACTATTTTTCAACCTAAGAGTTGTGTTTGATGTGGGTACTGTGCTCATACACACCCGCGTGTGACTTTGAAATTAGAGGATAGAAAATCAAGTATAAAGTTTTTAACTTTCAAAAACTTTCTTAGAGTAGTGCAGAGGGAATGTTTTCCTTTCATCCTTCCACTTGGACTCAGAGAGAAATAACTAGCTAATGTCTGCCCTGAGATACCCACTTAAAACAGTCAGCACTATAACACCTGCGGCTCTGTGTGCATGGTGAGGAAAAGAGTATTTTGCCGTATGTCTAGACCCTTCCTGTTTCTACACATTTAAAACATTCGATTTTTTTTTTCTTTCCACCCTACCCCCTTAAATGCTGAGTCCCCTGAAAAAAGAGAAAAAGAAGTTCAAAGACAATTCTCAGATTCTGGACTGGGATGACCAGAAAATGGAAATGACATCAATGAAAAGACAATTAGGAGGAAGAGTAGATTTGTGGTGCAGGATGGAGTTGCATCAGCATAACATATTCCCTTTTATACAGACTGCCTGGGGTGCTATTACGACTCCGTAGGGGAGCTTATTAAAACTCTTAAATGATGGCAGCATTGACAGAAGGGTTAAGTAAGTACAGAAGGTGGAGGGCACTGCTTTCAAAAAGATGACCAGTTCGGCATCTAAGAGGGAAAGGAATGAGAACTTTTTCTCCTATTATCATTATCAAATCACCCTGTCAAACCTTTTTAGTTTTTATGATTCAAACTTTGGGATCTAGCACATTATTTTCCTGATATATTTTAATTTGGCATAATTTGGCATCCTTACTGTTTCTGTCATCTTTCCTGGAATTACAAATTATTTGATGTTGCGATGTGATCTCAACGTTGTATCTGTATATTTTTGCCAAATTCCCATTGTTCGCATGAGAAAGAGAAAGAGAGGAAGGGAAAAAATTTGTCCAGAACAAAATTGTTTATATGTTATCATTTGTTATCTTGCCTGTTGATCTAACCACTCTCTTTAATCCCTTGCTGCTTCCAGCCATCAACTCCACCTCAACCTTTCCTAGGTAATCTTGCCTTCTAGAAAGGTTTTGGATTGTGAATTTAAGTCAAATTCTTCTGTTCTTGATGTGTATCTAAACCTTTGTCTCTAATTTTAGAATGAAAGATTTTACTTTCCTTTTGAGAATGATAGGAAAGTACTGGGATTTCTTTATTCCCCTGTAGTCAGGTTTGTCTACTTCCCCAATATATGCACAAAACTGCTCTGAGAAGTGGATGTAATTCACATCAGTAATTTTACTTCACATAGTAAAAACCTGTGTCCTGGGAAAATAACTTTTAATTCATCACCTGTTTTTTATTAACCATGAATTACCTTTAGGTCTATCCTCTCCCGCCATTTCCTTCCTTCAGGATAGGATTTCTACAGCAGGAATGCAAAAAGAAAAAGGGGGGTAAAACCCTTCAATTTCAGCTTTTGAGTTTCTGTAAAGACTTTGGAAAATACCAAGTAGCACAATAGGTTGAATAATAGGGATTTGGATCTTGCATTCCTGAATACTGACTGTCAAAAGCCATCTTAATGCTGATAGCTCTGGGATAAGAATACAAAATTCAGACTTGTTCAGCAATGACTTCGACAAAGTTTCCCAAGTTTACAATAACCTATACATCTACAAATAATCTACAAATAATACAGAACATAGTAATAATAACCTACACTTCAATAGTCCTCATACTCAAGGTTTCTTGCATGATTCAGATTATTTTCCTCGCAATAAATGAACAATATTCTGATTTCCTCATTTGGTAAGAGAAGTGTTTTTTGTCGCATTTTAAGTTTATATTCTCTTTTTTAAAAAAATATTTTATTTATTTATTCATGAGAGACACCGAGAGAGAGGCAGAGACACAGGAAGAGGGATGAGAAGCAGGCACCATGCAGAGAGCCCGATGAGGGGATTCAATCCTGGGACTCCAGGATCACACCCTGAGCCAAAGGCAGATGCTCAACCGCTGAGCCACCCAGGTGTCTCTATATTCTGTTTTTAACAATTATGTTATTTACCTTTAATAAACTGTAATTAATATTTTTAATACAATGCCTTTGTTTATCTTTGTTAATCAAAAAGTGCATGAGGTAGCAGTACAGAGCTCCATAGTGCTCTTTTCCTAGTGAGAAAACTAGGAAACTTTCAGAGATAGAACACCTAGGGTTTTTCCTCCAGAGGATGGTCTTCCTCATGGCACCAGTCTAGAAAGAAGTTCCTTCTGAGTCAAATGATAATAGAATTTCCTGAGGAACTGATTGAAAAGCTGGGAAATGTCTGATCCAAGAGGCCAGGAGGGTAGGAGTGCCTTGATGGCCTGGGTGGCTTGAGAAGGTATCTTTGAGACATATAAGCACAGATTTTGCAACCTTAATACAAAAGCTGATGATACAAACAGAGAAAGTGCAGTAGGTATGAGGAAGGTAGGTGATCCCACAGAGGGGAAAAATAGCAGCACAGACAGTGGTATGCAAGTAATAGTAACAGCTGCTATGTGTCAAGCATTGCCGCTTGCCAGAGACAGTGCTAAGCACACATGCTTATTTAATTAAAAACTAATTGTCTATTTTAAAGGTAGAACTAAGGATAGGTTCATTACCTTCTAAATGAGTGGCTATCTAAGAACACAGATTCACAAGATAGGAATAAAACAAAAGCAAGCTTTAATATTACTTCCCATCTGCCCTCGATGCAGTGTGGAACAGAGGGGAGGATCAATGGAAGCATATAAATGTTCAACACTCCAGGCAGCGGATAGCATACACTGATGACAGAAAAGGGAGTGGGCACTCTGCCAACAGACTGCAGAGTGGACTAAGGCAGTTGGGCTTTTCCTTGTTGAGAAGGGTGAGTCATTGCAGTTCTCCAGATGGATCTCAGCAAGTGCAGAAGGACTGGCTCAGACCACGTGTATGTTCTTTTGACTCATGGTGCTGTGAGGAGATGGCCACAGGGCAGTGGTTTTCAACCCAGAACAAAGTTTGCCAGCAGAGAGGACTTTTGATAACATCTGGAGACAGATTTGGTTGTCACAACTTGGAAGCTGAAGTGTTACTAGCATCTGGTGGGTAGATGCCAGAAATGTAGCTAAGCATCCTATAATGTGCAGGACATTATCCTCAGCAAAGAATTATCTAGGCCATAATGGTCCCCTGTTGAAAAACTTTGCAGTAGAGCCAACTTATGTAGGACTGAGTGCAGCTTTGGCTTTAATTAAGAATATTTAGGCATCAAAGGTTAGGGCACTTAGGGGCAATTAACAAGCCAATCCCCTTAAAGTATTATTTCATTGCTAAAAGTAAATTATGGGTGCTTGAAACGTTCTATATCTTAATTGTGGCATTGGTTAGCAAGTATATACAGTTGTCAAATTCATTGAACAGTCTACTCAAAATAGACATGTTTTGTTGCACATTACTAATGTCTTAATGAAGTGGATTTTAAAAACCAAATCATAATCTCACACTCAAAACATAATATTTGTATTTAAGCTGAAATTGCCACATAATTTGTTCATTGTTGGGGATCCCTGGGTGGCTTAGCAGTTCAGTGCCTGCCTTTGGCCCAGGGCGTGATCCTGGAGTCCGGGGATCGAGTCTCGCATCAGGCTCCCTGCATGAAGCCTGCTTCTCCCTCTGCCTGCCTATCTCTCTCTCTCTCTGAGTAAATAAATAAAATCTTTAAAAAAATAATTTGTTCAGGGCAGCCCTGGTGGCTCAGCGGTTCAGTGCCGCCTTCAGTCCAGGGTGTGATCCTGGAGTTCCAGAATCAAGTCCCATGTCGGGCTCCCTGCATGGAGCCTGTTTCTCCCTCTGCCTCTCTCTCTCTCTCTCTGTCTCTCATGAATAAATAAATAAAATTTTAAAAAATAATAATAATTTGTTCATTGCTTTCAGCAAACATTATGAGTGTCTCCACGGAGGATTCTTAGGATAGATACATAAGTGATAAGTAAAAAAACAAAACTTTGCTGCCCTCAGAGAGCTAACATTCTAGTAGAGCATCACACTTCTTTGTATTTTGGATCTACATACTTCAGACCATCGAGAAAGACAGAAAGTTAATTAAAAAGTGATATATGGAGAGTCACAGGAAATTTGCTAATATAACATTTTGAAGCAGCAAATATTTCAATTAACCCTTCTTGTAACCCCATAGAGTAGGTAACATTATTGCCCCATTTGAAAGATGAGAAAAGGTCATGCAACTAATTAAAGCTAGATAATTAGGATATATTGTGGATTTGAATCCATGTCAGTTTGGTTCCAGGTTATAATATATTGCTTGGAGTGTGCAACTCTGGGTAAATGTGCACGAACGAGAAATTATAGAACAATTATGACAATTTACAACCACTTTAGCAAAGTATATAAAACCCTTGGAAATTGAATTCCTATAGAGGCACTCTATAGGATTTCAGCAAGAAACTGGGTCTCTGTAGAGGAGATGTTATGTGTTCAACTAGACCATTTCCCTTTTCCTCTAGGACACATGGAACTCTCAATTCTTCAGACCCCCTGCATCTGGATGGTAGCATATGATTGATTCAGATAATAGAATTTGGGCACAAGGGCATCCCTGGGTGGCTCAGCGGTTTAGCGCCTGCCTTTGGCCCAGGGTGTGATCCTGGAGTCCCGGGATCCAGTCCCGCCTCGGGCTCCCGGCATGGAGTCTGCTTCTCCCTCCTCCTGTGTCTCTGCCTCTCTCTCTATGTCTATCATGAATAAATAAATAAATCTTTAAAAAAAAAAAAAAAAAAGAATTTGGGCACAAGCAGTGTATGCCACCTACTGACCTGGTCCGTGAACAACCCTGTGTGAGCCTCTACTTTCTCTTTCTTAGCATCGTGGCAGGCAGAGTCAATCCAAAGGATTGAGTGGAGCACAGAGGATGATGACACTTGAGTATACCATGTGGAAGATCACGTGCTGAACATCTGATTCAGACTGTGGCATAGTAAGAAAAAAATCTTCATTGTATTAAGCCATTAACATTTTGGGATCATTTGTTATGTTAGCTAGCTTTAATTACCTTATCTAGCCCAGGCTCCATGAAGCAAAGAAGAGTAAAACTGATAAAGTAAGTAATACTACAACAATTTGCTAAGTGAAAAAAAATTTATGATTTATTAGTTTATTTACATGCTGATATTGTTCCAGAAAACATTTGAGGTATAGAACAAAGACATATATTATATAACAAGATAGAATAAATTTAAAATTGGAGAGGAAAGTGAAACAAGGGTAAATAAATTTAGAAAAGAAGATGGAGCTAGGAGTGAAGTAAACAAAATAGATCCATCGTCTCCACTAAAGGTAGGTCACATATTGGGCTATAAGCATCCTAGGAACCAGTATAAGGAGAAAATTACAGTGAAGTCTGTTATTCACAGTACTCATAAGACAAAAGCAAATCAGCTATCCAGGAGACGCATGTTTGAGTTCTAAGACCAGGAAAAAATTTGTCCTATGGGTCCTCATAAAAATGACAATGTGAAATATATTGAAACACATCCTCAGAGGAAAAAAAATCTCCACAGTAAACCCAGCAATGAGATTCATAAGTCTGATATTTATAAAATCCCTTAGTACAAAGTGGTGAGAAGATACTGAGCACAATTCACATTCAATGATACAGTTTTAGAACGCTGTTCAAGGAGAACTGGAAATTAAGCCTAACCTACTTTGTGTAATAATTTTATAATTTAAATGTTTAAAATAACTGTTTCGTGAGTTCAGTAATAATTTACTCAAACTGCATAGATATTCTCAAGAAATACACATTTTTCTTAATGGTAAGTTCAAACTAAAAAGCCAAATACAAAAATTGTTATAGCATAAACAGACATCTTGATGGGTTGTATTAACTGTAGAGTTGCCAGCCCGTTGTCTAAAGGAACAGAGTGCCTTTGATCTGATTCCTGCAATCTCACCCGAATGGTCAAAATATAGCAGCAGCTTATATGCCATTGATCAGCAGTAATGGACGTGATAAGAAATCAAGATTTCCAGAAGGTCCTTACTTGCACAGTTCTTTACAATCATCACATGTAATGCAACATGGTTGGTTCTATTGTCACATATCTCCTCTGTTTTTCTTCTGCTCTAACAAAAAAGGACTTCTTTTTAGAATGATGCATCAGATTGGTTTTTGGTGCTCCTGGGAGGGTCACTGGTTGAGCATCCACCTTTGGTTCAGGTCACGATCCCAGGGTCCTGGGATCGAGTCCCATATCGGGCTCCTTGCATGGAGCCTGCTTCTCCCTCTGCCTGTGTCTCTGCCTCTTTCTCTGTGTCGCTCATAAATAAATAAATAAAATCTTTTTTAAAAAATTGGTTTTCAAAATCCCCTGCCTCATTTAAATTATGTTTCCCTTGGAACCCCTGGGTAGCTCAGCAGTTGAGCATCTGC
This sequence comes from Canis lupus dingo, assembly GCF_003254725.2. Taxonomy (NCBI): domain Eukaryota; kingdom Metazoa; phylum Chordata; class Mammalia; order Carnivora; family Canidae; genus Canis; species Canis lupus. Next base: position 21,626,934 of record NC_064245.1, on the reverse strand, counting down.
CTTTGGCTCAGGGTGTGATCCTGAGGTCCGGGATCCCCGAGGTCTGGGATGGAATTCCACATTGGGCTGTTGTGTGAGAGCCTGCTTCTCCCTCTGCCCATGTCTCTGCCTCTCCCTGTGTGTCCCTCATGAGTAAATAAATAAAATATTTAAAATAAATAAATAAAATAAATTATGTTGCCCTAAAATAAATTAATAAAACTATTTAACCACTTAGTATCCCAGTTATGGAAACAACCAAGAGAAACCATAGGGCATTTAAAGAAACCCGTTCAAAGCAATGATAACAAGTTCCATTTCAGGTTAAGTCAGGATGGACATGGAACATAGATGAAACTAGAATCAGTGATTTTTAAATTGAGAAATGTTAGTTTTTTGTTTTTTTTTTTTTTTTTTTTTTTTGAGAAATGTTAGTTTTGTATTTATTTTGTAAAAATGTACCTACCTATACTTGGCAATTCTTAATGACAAATAATTATATTACTGTTGCAGGGTTGCAGGGTTCTTGTCTCATGGAGTGGAAGAATGAATCTCGCCAACAAAAGTATGAAGTGAAACTTTATCAAGTAAAGGTGAGAATAGAAAGGAAAGAAAAGGAGTGCTTTGGAGTAAGAAGTGTCTCAAATGGGTTGCCATTAAGGGCTTTTTATGGTCAGTCTTTTATAGAAAACTGACCAGGGAACTTGATAAATATCTTGTCCATATCATTTAAGTCAAAGTAGATTTGTAAATATTATGAAAATATCTCATCTATATTTAGAACAAACAAGGTGTATTTATTATGTGCCCTTGTCTCTGGTTAATATCTTATCTATAACATTTCTCCACATCTGGGATTTCTGTGAGCCTGGTTATATCACCCCCTGCGTGACCCTAGTCACATCACCCACTATCTAGCCTCAGGTTTCCCTTACTCGGCATGAGTGAATCTATTAAAAAAAAAAAAAAAAAAAAAAAGAATTGTTTTTAAACCTACAATAAAATTGGAATAAGAAATGTGAAATGCTTTTAAGAAAAAATGGTATTCAAAAGTAATGAAATAAAAGGAGGAGTAAAGATACAGCTTGATGAAGTTAGCATTTTTTTGGCAGAACTTTTTCATCCAGTTGGCCATCAGTCAATCATTCAGAAGGCTAGGAGAATATTTTCCAATCCTAATTGCCACAGTGGTATTACATTTTGTCTTTTCCTAAAACCAGGTCCCCACCCCCACCCACCCCCCTGCCCGCCACAAGCGTAAATTTCAAATAAAAGCTAACACAGAGTCCTGACTTTAATTCTGCAGTAGGAGAAATTCTAAAAACCTAAAACCAAAAAAGAACATATTAACTTGTGTTTTTCAGTGTAGGACAGAAACATAATTTCTTCACTAAACAATCTATTTGTAAATAAACTCTAACCTAGTTCTTAAAATCCTATATAGTAGCTGTTGAGAGAAGTGACAAATATTGTACTTTAATTTTTAGAAATACTGTTCTATATAATGTAATTTCAGTCTCCAAAGACTCCTGAGTCTAGAAAGTACACTGCTCACTCTATGATATACACTCTACTCACTACTTAAAATAATTGGATTTTATTTTTAAAATATGACTTTGGAGTAAGCCTCGTGTCCCTAAAGATGTTTTCTATTTTGTACCAATATGTGAAATGTCTCATTTCTCTTGAAATTCATTTTATACCAAAAAGAGTATCATACTGAATCAAAAATTTCTCTAGGTTGATTCACATCTTTCTTGCCAACTATTTTGACTAGATTTAGATTGTTAGGCTACATGTATAAGAAACTACGTGTGATACCAGTTGCAGATTTGTACTCCTGTATAACAAACGGTCCCAAAACTTAGCAGCTTAAAACAATCAATTATTATCTTCGCTTATGGTTCTGAAGGCTGATGAGTTCATCTGGGTAATTCTTATTTAATGTAACTCATAAAACTGTAGGCAAATAATGGCCATGGCTGGAATCACCTGAAGGCTTCTTTACTCGTATATCCAGTTCCAGGCTGGGGGATGGCAAGAAGAGCTAGAGGCTGATCTGGCCTATTTTTTCCCCTTATCTTACCCACCTTTCCCCCACGTGGCTTCTCTAAATGGTTATCTTGGGCTCCCTATTGTCCTGGTACTCTTGGGGTAGTCAGACTTCTTACTTGGTGGCTGACTTTTCTTAAGAAAACATTCCAAGTTGCCTGATTGGAAACTGCAAGGCTTTTGATAAGCCACCTTCAGAAGTCTCAGAAGTTTACTGTGTTTCATTCTATTGGTCAAGCAGGTCACTAAGGTCAAGAGGAGGGGACTTGGATCCCACCTCTCAAAGGGAAGAGTTACAAAGAAATTGTGGCCATCTTTAATTTATCACAATTCCTATTCAAAAATGGAAGATTGCCAAATTTCTTTAAACTTTTCCTTCATTCTACAGCAAATTTTAAGAGATTGAGATTAGCTTAAAACCCCTAAACTCAGGGTATGTTAGTTATTTAATTAATTTCTTACTAGTTAGCAATTAAGAAAAACAATATGGAAACCGATAAGAAATTTTCCCTAGTTCTCAGTTTGACTTTGACAAAAACACTTTAAAATAATTATCAAGAATGTGTTCTGTGGGTCATATCTAGCCATTATAAAACAGTGAATAATCATAGAAAGAATAAGAGATCTCAGCAACTTTCTTTTTTCTTTTTCTTTTTTTAGCATGGAGGCCAACTCAGGGCCCCATCCCAAGACCGTGAGATCCTAACCTGAGGCCAAGTCAAATGCGTAACCGACTGAGCCATCCAGATGCCGTTCTCAGCAACTTTCAATTCCATTCCAATTTACCCTCTAAGTTGTCAGGAGCATCAAAAAGCTGCAGAGTGCATTTCTGAGGCTATTTAGCATTCCCCCAAATTATGCCAGCTGCTACATCACCATCAAGTGGAACCGCTCTGCTTCCCAGACTCTAGGTAGCATTGACTGGGGCCACTCACTAATGTTCAGCTGGCGGCTAGACTGAGCTGGGGGGGTCCAAGGTAGCTTCACTCACATGCCTGACACCTGCCCTGACCCCCACCTCCTTTGGTGGACTCCTGGGGACTTTTCAGGAAGCATCTCCAGCAGAGGAGTCAAACTTCTTACATGGATACTCAGGGTTCCAAGGGCAAGTATTCCAAAAGACAGGAAAGGGACCTGCCAGTATAAGATCGGGGCAGGAGACTAACACGGCATCACTTACAACAAATTCTCTTGGTCAAAATAGAGTCCACCTGCATTTGAGGAGAGAAGGCATAGATTCTGTATCTGGATAAAAGGATTTGCAACTATCTTTAATTTGTCATAGGGCCCATAAGAAGGCTGGCAGTTCTGAAGCCACAGCCTAAAGACACTATCCTGGAATTCACTTGGAGTTTGCTGGAAGCCAGTTACACACAGGAGCCTCAAATGATGTGAATTAGAAGTTACAATGAACCAAACACACGGGGATATTACCTGCATTAGACTGCAAAGGACGATCCAGAAATGCTCGAAGTGAAAATGTTTCCCCGATTATAGTTAAATCAAAATCCTTTAATACATACGAGCCCTGAGGGGGACATTTAGAGAAACTTGAGGTCCTGTAGCCTCTATTAGGAGTGGATTGGAGTTTGCTCCGCCCTGTGTCTCCTGTTCCACTCAGTGACCCTGTTTTCAGGACTCCTCCCCTCCGCCCCGCCCCGCCCCTGAGCTCAGTGTTGAGGCGTCCTCCGGCACCTGCAGGTGCGCTGGCCGAGCGCGGCCCGGCAGGTGCCTCCCGCAGAGCTAGGGTAGCCGATCTAGTCATACAAAGGATCACCACACTAGTAGAGCTTGGAAAGGTTTATTTTTGTGCCTCATAAACCCAGCGAAACTGCGTCCCTAAATCCAGTAAAATCGCTCAGGTGTGAATCCAACGCGGTAGGCTCTCCGGGCCGCCCCCACCCGCGCCCGGGCTCGTCCCTCCGGGGCCCGGCTCCCGCGTTGGACTACATGTCCCATAATCCTTCAGAGCCGACGCGGCGGTGCGCTCTCTGGACTACGATTCCCACAATCCTCGGACACCGCCCTCTGGTCTTCTCTGCGGTCGCTCCCCGCTTCCCATCTTCCCCTTCGGCCCCGGCGCGCCGAGGAGCAAGGTCGCGGAGGGGAGCGCGCGGGGTGTTGCCGTTCCTGCCGTCTCGGGGCTCGCGGCTCTCGCAGGACCTTCAGCGGCGCTATGTTGGGACAGAGCATCCGGAGGTTCACGACCTCTGTGGTCCGTAGGAGCCACTATGAGGAGGGCCCCGGGAAGGTTAGTGCGTAGGGCACCCCCGCCGCCTCGTTGGGGGAGGGGACCTGGGAAGCCGGAAATGGGAGCGCGGCGGTGGAGCGGGGGAAGGGGGCCGCCGGCAGGAGCGGGGGAGCCACAGGCCGCCACCTCGCCCCGGCGCGCCCCGGAGCTCCCCCCCGCTCCCCTGCGCTCCCCCCTCCGCTCCCCTGCGCTGCCCCCTCCGCTCCCCTGCGCTGCCCCCCGCTCCCCTGCGTTCCCCCCGTTCTCCCCCCCCGCGCTCCCCTCTCCGCTCCCCGCCCCCCCCCCGCGCCCCCCCCCCCCGCGCCCCCCCCCCCACGGCCTCCAGGACCTGCAGGGCCCCTGGGCCCAAGGCTGCAGGTGTTGGCGGCTTACGGCTGAGCTGGAGGTCATCGGAGTGAAGGTCGCTGGCGACGCATGAGGACGTGAGGCCTGTGGTTGTGGGTCGAGCCTGATTACAACTCTTACCCCTCTTTAGTTGGGGTTGGGCTCGGCTCAGGTGGGGATAGATTCGGTTGGAGGGGCGCGCGTGGTAGGGCTTCTCGGGGTGGAAAAGGTGGACCTGGCGATGAGTTGCCCTTGCCGCGTGCCCGCCGCAGGTGGCTGATGGCTCACATCGTAAACCACAACGCCGCCGTCCATTTAGAAAACAGCTCCCCTGGAGAATAGTTTTTCGATCTTCTAAAATGAAAACTTGGCGCCGTGTTAGCCTGACCTGGAGCCCTGCCTAGGGCTCAGTAAAGCCAGTTTTTTTTTTGTTTTGTTTTGTTTTTCCGCATAGTGTTCGGTGGGATTAAGATCATAGGATGTAAAACGTAATAATGTCCTAAAAGGAGGTATGGTGTACGGCGTCGGTAACCCGAGGCTGTAAGAATGAAATTACTATCTCCTGTGTACTTACCCGGTGGTTTGAAATTTCATTTTTGTTGCTCTTTTTTCCCCAACAGAATTTGCCATTTTCAGTGGAAAACAAGTGGAGGCTACTACTTATGATGACTTTGTATTTTGGATCTGGATTTGCTGCACCTTTTTTTATAGTAAGACACCAACTGCTTAAGAAATAAGGATGTTTTAATTGATCCACTAAACAGGTAATCAATCCATGGATCCCTAACCTTCCCAAAGTCCTGTTTTCCCTTCTATTTCTTTCTTCCTCCCCTCCCCCCACCCACAGTTACACAAACAGTGTGCGGGGCTGATTCCTGAAGTTAGTGTAGATGTGGCATTGCTGGGGACATTTTGATGAAGCTAAACACAAATATTCCTTTGTTTAAAAAAACAATTTTTATTGGATGCTATTGTTTGTCAGGTGTATTTTACATTAACGATCTCTTGGTGTTACGCAGCAAGCCTGTGAGTGAGATGGGTGACTTAACCTAATCTAAGACACAAAGATGTTAAGTAGCCCATAGCTGGTGGTCGTGGACTAGGATTTTTACCTAGTCTTGTTCCAGAGTTCAGGCTCCCAACCAGGTAGCGTTCTGGTTAGATGATCTTTTTTTTTTTTTTTTTCTTGAGATTTTATTTATTCGTGAGAGACACAGAGAGAGGCAGAGACACAGGCAGAGGGAGAAGCAGGCTCCATGCAGGGAGCCCGATGTGGGACTCTATCCCCAGACCCGGATCACGCCCTGGGCGGAAGGATCACGCCCTGGGCGGAAGGCAGACCCTCAACTGCCGAGTGTCTTCAGGGCAATAGGTGTCGGTATATGCCCAAACCAATCTTGTGTGTGGGGTTAGCAGATACTTTGTGTGAGAAGGAAAGATTTATTTAGCTTAATTGTAATCAGAATTTTCCTCAAAGCAACATTATGGGAAGCTCTGTGGGCTGGTATGAATTAATTCCAAAAATACTGTTAGTAAGTAAAGGCTTTTATTTGTCTTAATTCATAAGGGAAAGGATTTATCCAGGTGACCCATAATGGAAAGATTTTGGTGCATATGATGAAGCAAATCAGTATGAATAAAGTCATGATACTGTAAACGCTTTCTGATGTACCAGTCATAAACTGATAGACGATATGTTGATGAACTAAATGATCTCTTTTTAATGAATGAGACATTTTAAATGTCAATAACTTATTTTTATTTGCAGATGTGAAAAGGAACATTTTAAGAGGTGCAGTCTCTGAAAAATGGATCAATCTCTTGAATTCAACATACTCAACATGTTTGTAAATAAACTTATGGCATGAATCTTTAATGCCTCTTCGCTGAAACATGGAATGTAATGATTGTGCTTTTTTATTTGGGAAATATTTAGGATTAGTTTGTTTGGTCAGAATATGTGTGTGATTGTGCCTGTTTCTTGTTTTTAGATTTGAGGTTTTTGATTTTTGATTACTAGGTCAAGACCTTGTTGGTAATCTATGTTATTAAAAAGGCAAACTTTGTTGTCACATAGTAATCTTTTAGTTGAAAAAGAAGTGTACTTTTATTTGCCTTTACTAAATAAGCAGTAAAATTGGTTTTCTTCATGAGTGACATTTAGTCATGAGGAAAAGCACTAGTGTATACAGAGTGAAGCCCCAAGAGTTCTCCAGACCTGTGATCTAAAACTAAAATTTTCCTGTGATAAATTTGCTATTGACCAATACTAGTCGTTTTTAGACTAAGTAAAAGTAGAATACTTGAAATGTAATAGCTTGTAAAACCATATGGAAATATTCCAAGTTTATTCTGGAATTTTAGTAGAAATGGACTAAAAGATGGCTCTGATTAGTAATTTATATCAGTAAATCAAATTTATGTTGATAGTGAAATGCTGCTAGCTACATAAAATGTAGTGACTTAGTTCCTAGGGCTTTGTATTGGGGCAGGAAAACAGTTCTTCAATGTTTAATCCTCGTTTAGTCACTTTTGGAATACCACACTGATGTTAGAAAAATGCCGTAAAGCAGAGATTGTAAACTGGTGCTCCATTTGAGCTCTAGACTTTTTGGTTGAATAGGGGTGCTGTACTTTTTAAACCATTATTTAAAAACGAGAATAGTTAGAAGAAAGTCTCTTTGGGTTCTTGAAAAATTGCTGAGTGGTTCTACATCCTTTCATAGAACAAAACCGCTGCCTAAATCAGTCCTGACAACATTAGATTATCTGTGTACCCCTAATGTTGAACTACTCATTTGGTGGAACCTTAAAAAACTTTATGGTTTGACTGGGCCTATCATCACGATCTCCAATAATCCTGCAATAGTTACTTAAATATGGATATAATTAAATCTTTATGACTGCCTAACTTACTCCCTGTACTTGCATGTCATTGTTTTTTTGATTATTGCTGAATCAGATGTCATCTGTGTTTATGGAACATTAAGGCTTTCTGCCTTTGGGAAGGTAAAAATGAGTTCAAAGACCATAAAATGATTCCAAATTCTTGGTTCAATCTCTTCTGTTAAGTTACAAATTTAGCTGTCATCCTTTACTTGGAGGAAATTGGAATAGAACCTATCTTGCAGTGTTTGGGGATTTGGTAAGCTATATAAAAACATTTTAGTTTCTGGCAAGTTCTAAAAGATTTTTTTTTTTTTGATGTAAAATACATCACAAATCAAATGTTACTGTTACTTACCAGCAAGGTCTAGCTAGCAAACATCTAATACATTAAATTGTTTTCCTCAGTGTTTGAGATTTACATGAATGAGGGGGAAAAAACCTCCCTTGCCTGTCCTGGGAGAGGAGCACAGATTGTCCCAACATAAAAAGGCTTCAGTAACCTGGGTCATAGTCCATAAGTATGTTGAGTGGTAGAGGCCAGAGAAACAACCAGTCAGGTATGTATATAGACAGATTTGTTGTAAGGAATTAGCTCGTGTGATCATGGAGGTGTGAGAGGTCCAAAATCGGATGCAGGTAGTGCTGAAGGCTGGAGACCTAGGAAGAGTTGCTATTCCAATCCAAAGCTGTCTGTTGACAAGAATTTACTCTACTGGAAGCACCTGAGTGCCTCAGTAGAGTATGCTACTCCATCTTGGGATCCTAAGTTTGAGCCCCACATTGGGAGTAGAGTTAAAATAAAATCTTAAAGTCCTTATAGGCATGTGGGTGGCTCAGTCAGTTAAGCATTTGCCTTTGGCTCAGGTCATGATCTCAGGCTCCTGATCTAGCCCTGTGTTGGGCTTCCTGCTTAGCAGGTAGCCTGCTTTTCCCTCTTCCTCTGCCCCACTCCCCGATTCATTCATTCTCTCTCTCTCTCTCTCTCTCTCTCTCTCTCTCTCTCCCTCTCCCCCTTTCTCTCTCTCTCTCTCTCTCAAATCTTCCAGGGAGTTTGGTATTTCTATTAAGGTCTTCAGCTGATTGCATGAGGCTAACTCACATTATGGAGAATAATCAGCTTTAGAAACTCAATGTAAATGTTAATTTCTCAAAAAAAAAAAAAAAAAAAAAACCACTTCACAAATATTTGACCAAATAATCTGGACTCATGGCTCAGTCAGGTTGACATTACATTTTAACCATGCCAATTTCATATAAGCATGTGACTTAACGCAGTGTAATATTTAAAATGTTGGAGTTTTAAAAACCACAAAATTCCCGTAAAAATCCAGATTCTTTTAGAAAACCCACTGGACAGACCCACACATTCCTGTATGAAATTGAGCTAGGGCAAATAAAGTACCTCACACACATGCTTCCTCAACTCCAGGATACCTGAATAGCGATTTAGGCTGGGGACTAGAACCCAGGATTTGTTTTGAAGAAAAACCGCTACTTCTTCCATAGTTAAGCTTTGGCCACCCTGAAGGGAAAAAAAAAAAAATCCGTATTTTGCTACAGAGGCAGAACAAAACAGTTAATGGGTTCAAGAGTAAGGTTTGCTTGGATTCCAAGCCAGTCTTTGGTCACATATTGTCAAGAGACTGCTTGAGTTCCTGTTCTATCAAGAGTATCTAGTTGTGAAGATTAGAAGGAGGTCTAATCGAGGCAAATTTCTTTAGATTCCTGCTGTAGAGTACTAAATGAAAAACAAGTGAGGTGGAGGAAATAGAGTGGACATGGTTGGAACTGTTCAAGTTGATCTCAAAGCCGTTCTGCAGTTGCTGGCAGGTGTTTGCAGTTACTCCAGCTACACTTCTAAACAGCTGTCCAGCAGGTACTTCAACCTTAACCATGTGCAAAAATGTGTGGATGAGTACTGTAAGCTGTCACCATCAGTAAAATTCCAGCTTCTTAGCATGTATTTAGTCATTTCCCTACAGTTTCAGCCTCCCCCTCAACATACAGCTCCATTTTTATTACCACCTCCACGTCTTTGTTCAGGTGCCACATTTTCAGTAAAGCTCTCTCCTGCTGATTCCCCCCCTTTAGCCCAAACATACTACACAAAGGTCTCCCAATACCTTATAAACAGCTTTATTATGACCTCAGCATGTACTGTAATTACTGATTTCCTTCCCTATCTCATACCCGCATGTGATCTTTCCAAGACCAGGGAGACCATTACTTATTTATGCGCCCTGCATGTATAATTTAGTGAGTGGTCAATGGACATTTATTGAATGGAAGCCAGGAATGATAAAACTATTTGAAAAGAGCAAAGCCCCGGCCTAATCTACACATCAAAACGGTGTATCTCTCAATGTTTTCTAGATAGTAATAAATTTCGCCCAAATAACTTGCTGAGGGTCAGCCCAGGTGGCTCGGGTTTAACACCACCTTCAGCCCAGGGCGTGATCCTGGGGACCTAGGATCGAGTCCCACGTCGGGCTCCCTGCATGGAGCCTGCTTCCCTGCCTGTGTCTCTGCCTCTGTCTCATGAATAAATAAAATCTTAAAAAAAGAAACCTTGCTGAGTTAGTTTCTCTAAATATGTATTGCAGTAATCCAATTTTGTAGACTAAATGAGAAGAGTTTGCACCAAAATGTAACTGAACTATGTCGCTACCTACACTGCAGTCCATCCAAGATGGACTAAGCAGTGTGGACAGTGTATCTAAGACAAACTGATGAAAATAAGTGTGTGTCGACTTACATTCTAACTATGGATCTTGTTTCAGCCTAGCATTTTGAGAAGCACGGACTTAAAGAATTAGGAGATGTATGGTTTTACCTAATGCTTGAAATAGATCTCAGTGGATTTAAGGGCCTAAATGTTACTCAGCCTGTTGTTCCTAAGTTCACTCTTTGTCACGGGATGGCTGCCATAGTTCCAGGCATCCCATACAGATTTGACAATTTCCAGCAAGAAGAGTTGCAATTTCAAGTTATTTTTAAGAGTGGAGAAAGATTGCTTAGAAATCCACGACTCATTGGGCACAGGAGTCATGTATTCATTCCTAAATACACTAGCAAGGGGAATGGCTGGCATCATAGTTGTTAGTTTCCATGATTTATACTCTGCTACGTCAAAACGTTTATTAAAAAAATGTATCCATTATGAAGTAATGATTTTATTTTCCTAGTTATTGAAATGTTACAGATTAGAAGGAAGGTAGCCACTTTCTATATATTTAACAATACAATGAAGATTTTCTAGTTAACATATAATTCAAATAATAGTTGAGTTGGGACAGACTTGAACTCCTATTTGAATATGTGTACGAGCTGTTTTGGTCTTTCCCTAATCTAATAGAGTAGTCATTAGGGTTTTTCACAACTATGCCAGTTCTGTGTGCACGGCAGGATTGAACTCTGTCTCCTTTGCTTTGACAAATGAAAATAAGAGCAGAAGTGATCTGTTACTCCTTCCTAGAAGCTTAAAAACATTGTACAGTTGATATCAAGTTCCCTTCCTCATGCTGCAGGGATAGAGCCTCCATCAGCTTGGCTTCCTGAGACTAGTGAGTACAGCCATTTGTTAAATATATAGAACGAGCAAGAAACTTGCATTGTTTTAATCATCTGGGGATAGGATTGTTACTGCAGCAAATCTTGGCCTACCCTCAGTGGAATACCTCTGTCTCTGTATTACTGAATCTTTCATTGTAGAATTCTGTGTCAATACAATTTTCTAAGGCCTCTTCTGATTTAGAATGAATTATATGTGGGCTGCCTGGGTGGCTTAGTTGATTAAGCATCCAACTTGATTTTGGCTCAGGTCATGATCTCACAGTTGTGAGATCAAGTCCCAGTGCTGGGCTCCTTGCTCAGTGACGGGTGTGCTTGAGATACTCTCCCCCCGTGCTCCTCCCCGCAATCAAACACGTATGCATGCTCGCTCGCTCTCTCTCTCTTAAATAAATCTTTATAAAATGAATTGTATCTACAATTGCAAATGTGATTACGATATAAAAGCTTGATTAAGTAAGGAAAAAAATCTCTTCAGCACTTTCCATATGTGACAGGAGCCAGAATGATGGCGATACACCGTTTTTGGCTTTCAAAGTGATTTTTTGAGCTGCAGTTTTCAGTTTTGAGCCTTTCCACCTTCTCTATCATTTTGGTGGACCTCACTTACCCATTGGACATCTTTATAAAAATTAGAAAATTGAATCTCTTTTTCCAGATGGACACAGCATCATGTTGGAGCACGTTTGTTCCCTTGTCTAGTCCTCTTCATTTTACTTTGTACATTGGAAAATAGTACAACTTTATAGTATTCCTGAACAAATTCATCTCAAATTTGAATTTTTCAGATTATTCCTACTAAAATTTACTGTCCTCCCAATCTTCTCAGATATGACAAAAAGGCAGGTGCACAATAACTGGATTAAATAATTACTGAGTCTTTTAGCAGGACTCTATATCCTTTAGAACAAGCTTTGTTTTCTTTGGTGGATTCCAAAACTTAGTACCATGCTTGGTAAATATTAAGCCTTCAACAAATATATTTAAATAGATGGAGGTAAGAGGAACATTAATTGGATTTAATAATATTTCCAAGTATATGGGGAGCCAGTCTAGGAAATTCTCTCCTGATGCCTAATAGCAGGAGATGATCAGTTAAATATCTTAACCCTGATTTTCTCTAATTAATATTATAAAAATTTCTCATACATTATGTCTTAAGAGCCTTTCTCAGTACAGTTCTATCTATAAACTGTAGTGAGAAATCACTATTCATGCTCAAGCTCTGCTAACTACCAAAATCCATCACACATTCCCCAGACAGTATATATTAAATGGAACCATATAAAATTACTGATGTATCATATTTTGACCTAGAAAATGGCTCAATTTCTGATGGTTCAATGGTCATGGTTTCCTTTCTCAGCTACTGAACCACTCCTGGAGTTTCTTCCCTCCATATACATAACAGGGAAGCCATGGATTTTCACACAACCAGAGATTAATTGGTTTGTCTGCAGGCAGTATAGCAGAACTGAAACTGTTTAACATGAGTATATTTTGCTATACCCAGTATGTAATATATATGACATATAATATGTATAATAATAATTATACTATCATTTTATTACCATTTAAAAAAACAGGATAATCTAGAATTCTCAAATGCTACTTTTCCCCTAACAGTCTGAGCTTTTGGGGACATTGCTCCCAATTACAGTACAAAAAACACTTTCTCATGTACACAGTATGTAGTGTGGAGAGTGAACGGTCAAGAAAATTCTTAAGATGTTTTTGGTGCAAATAGATAAGTTTTTATTAAAGCACGGGGAAAAGACCCATGGACAGAGCTGCACTGTGATTGTGAGGAGTGATTGATTATATACTTTTAAGTTGAGGGTAGAGGTAAAGGAAGCTTCTAAAGGAAAATTTTCATAGGTTAAACAGACAGGATCCTGGAGATGCGGCTATTGTCAAGTTAAGGTTGCTTTTTGCCTCTAGCAAAGCATTTAACATTAAGGCAGCTGTGAGTTTCTTGAGAAATGTCATACTCTGCCTGTCTCAGGTGTTTATCAATGGGCTGCAAGTAGTAAGGAAATTTAATTTTATCTGCATTTCTTTCACCTTTTTTCTCATCAGTAGGATGATTTTACAGCAAGAATCTGGCTTGCAATTTTTTCCCTTATGGGATTTAATATGAATTGTCTGAAAAAAAACAACTCTGGATTTTAGAAAGAGAGTTGTAAATATTTCTGTTGTCATAGGAAAAAGGAATTTCCTGCTATGGACCGAACGTATGTGTCCCCCCCCAGAATTCATATGTTCAAACCTAATCCCCCATGTGATGATATTTGCAGGTGGGGCTTCTGGGAAGTGATTAGATCATGATATTGGAGCAGTCATGAATGGGGTTATTGCCCTTTTAAAAGAGACCCCTAAGAGCTCCTTCACCCCTTTCTGCCATGTGAAGACACAGCAAGAAGGCGGCGATCTGTAAACCATGAAGCAGGCTCTCACCAGACACTGAATCTGCCAGCACCTTTATCTTGGACTTTCCAGCCACCAAAACTGTGGGAAATAAACCTCTGTTATTTACTTAAAAAAAAAAAAAAAAATTCATCAGAGACACAGAGGCAGAGACGCAGGCAGAAGGAGGAGAAGCAGGCTCTGTGCAGAAGTATGATGCAGGACTCTATCCTGGAACACCAGGATCAAGTCCTGAGCTGAAGGCAGACGCTCAACCAACCGCTGAGCCACCCAGGCGTTCCTACCTCTGTTATTTATTAAATACCAATGATATTCTGGTATAGCAGCCAGAACAGATAGACACTTTCTAAATCTAAGTTCCCCTCCGTGTCCTCCAGAAAAACCTTACTGATCAGCAGGGAAAGCAAATTCACCCATAATCTGTGACTTTAAGTTTATTTCTTAAGATTTTATTTACTTTTTCAAGACATAGAGGCAGAGACATAGGTAGAGGGAGAAGCAGACTCTTCGCAAGGAGCCTGGTTCAGGACTCAGTCCCTGGACCCGGGACCACACTCTGAGTTGAAGGCAGATGCTCAACCACTGAGCCACCCAGGTGTCCCTGTAACTAAGTTTGACACAGTGATTTACAAGAAATGCATATATTTGGACATTTAGGTGACTAAAATATGTTCCTCCCATATATTTAATTTTCATCCACTGTTCTTGGCTCACAGATCCCAAAACCTTGTAATTTCCTGAGATAAGAACAATGGGAGCATCTTTTGTTATAATTCATCTCTTGCCCTCAGTTCCCCAGAATGCTTCAGAGCCATAAAGGTGAAATGGGTGTCTTGTTATTCATAACAAGTTCCTTTCCATCACAACTGGGTTTATGTTAAAGAAGGTGACTTTTGGAGATCCCTGGGTGGCTCAGTGGTTTAGGGCCTGCCTTCGGCCCAGGGCGTGATCCTGGAGTCCTGGAATCAAGGCCCATGTTGGGCTCCCTGCATGGAGCCTGCTTCTCCTTCTGCCTGTGTCTCTGCCCCTCTCTCTCTCTCTCTCTCATGGGTAAATAAATAATTTTTTTTTTTTTTTTTTAAAGATGACTTTTGGAAAGCTGCTAAGGATGCTGGGTGGTTGCCAGGAGAAACAACCTTAAGCAAAAAGGTGGGAACTTTCCCATTCCCTGTAGAGGGAGGGAAAAGAGCTAGGTGATTGATTCAATCACCAATAGCCAATGAGCTATCAATCATGCTTAAGTAATAAAACCTTCATTAAAACCCAAAAGGAAAAATAAAAAATTTAAAAAAAAAAAAAAAAGGAGGGGGTTCGGAGGGCTTCATCAGAATACTTCCATGTGCCTCTGTGTCAGTCCTTAAGTTCCATGAGGACAGAATTTCCTTGGCTCAGGGCCTTGTCCTATGTATCTCTTCATGTGGCTGTTGATTTGGATCTTTTAATATCTTTTGCAATATGTCAATAATCTAGTGAATAAAGTTCCCTGAGTTTTGTGAGCCTTTCTCATAAATTACTTGAACCTAAAGAGGGGTCTGTGGGAACCTCAGATTTATAGGCAGCCAGAGTACAGGTAACAACCTGGGCTTACAATTGACCTCTAAACTGGAGGGTGGGCTTGTGCACTAAGTGAGCCCTTTGTCTGTCTCCAGATAGATAGTAACAGAATTAAGCTGAGTTCAGTTGAATTATTGGTACCCTCTTGGTGTCTTGAGCGTTGCTTGTTGTGTGAAGAACCCTAAACAGACACACACACACACACACACACACACACACACACACACAGGAATTGGGTCCAGGAATCAAAAGACTAAGGGACAGATTTTAAGTTATCTCTAAGTTGAAAAATAAGCATTATGACGGGCAACACTGTGTCTAGAGCCTATACACAAGGGGAGACAAACAGATGGGGTAGGGTTAGAGAGGATATGAATGAGGGGTGGAGGTAGGGATACTGGGGATGTTAGGATACGGATAAAATCACTCTCAAAAACCAAGTGCACTCAGAATAGGAAAACACTGAGAATCAGCTTGAGATCTTATAGATTGGAGCACTGGCTATAGTGTAAATGAAGGGACTTGAGAATGAGCAGAGCCCAATGTAGGGTTTTAGAATGGCATCACTTCTGAGTAACTGCAAGTGACAGGAAGAGGCACTCTTAGAGGCTTACTGGTGAATGAAGAAAAGGAAACAAAAGGAAATTTTCTTGTAAAAAAAAGAAAGAGAGAGTCACAAAAACAGTATATACACCAAGCCCTCTCATTGAAACAAGTGCAATCTTGGTTAAAGAAACAGTAACATTTCACATCAAAAGAAAATAATGGTTTTGAATTAAGAAACCTAGTTAGCCTCCTTAAACTCTCTCTCTCTGGCTACATATAATTGTATTACTAGTACAGGAAAATAATATTTCAAGGAGAATAGCATATAACAGTTTCATACAAAGTTACTGTAAGAAATTTGTATTCATAGAATTTCATTTCAGCTGATGACAATTCCACAATAAACACCATCCTTGAAATAGAAGAAATCTTAACACAATCCAACTGAATTAAATATCCTTAAATATTTGCAAATATTGAAGGAAAAAAAACATTTTAAATTAAAAATTCAAAATCTTAGAACAGGAGTTGGGTCTGGGGGGTGTGAAACAAAAACTGACCAGGAAAAATGAGGGGAAAAAACCAACAATAATCTTTGAAGTTAAAGATGCCTAAAGAAGGATAGATTTGCTTGAAATTGAATGAAGGAACTGAAGGAAAGGCATGAAACAGCTAAGAAATAAATACAAGACAAAGACATAAAAAAATAAAAATTACACACAGAGAAAAGGGCAAAACCGTAGTGGCTATTTGATATATTTAGATAAATACATACTCCTGTTTAATGCAAAGCTTAAGCATATTGTTTCCCCATGTCCCTTCCCCATCTATCCCTGTCCCTATCTCCCAGACGCAACAAGGCTTCTGATTATTTTCACCAGAGATTAGTGTCTTTTGAAGCTGCCTGGGTGGCTTAGTGTTTGAACATCTGCCTTTGGCTCAGGTTGTGATCAGAGGCTCCTGGCATCAAGTCCAGCATTGGGCTCCAGGCGGGGAGCCTGCTTCTCCCTCTGCCTGTGTCTCTGTGTCTCTCATGAATAAATAAATAAAATCTTAAAAAAAAAAAGATTAATGTCTTCTAGAACTCCACAGGGTATATCATTTTCATATACAAAAGTTTCAGAGCATAAGTATGCTTTAGTTATACCTATTACATAACCCATTATTTTAGGAAATATGAATATTATTATAATTCTAGTATTTTCAAAGTGTTTCCCAGAGAAAATCTGACCTAAGAAGTTACAGATGACATAACACAGCTGAAGAAGAGCTATGGAATATGGAGTAAGAGAATCTATGGAATAAAACAATAAGCACGAGGTCAGACAAATCAGATATTTTCTTTCTCAGAAGTATCTTAAGCATGTACAGAAAAGACCAAATGGATCGACAAAGAAAGATTATAAGAATGAAATATCCTTAAAGGCAGCTGCTGTATATTTACATTTTTGTGTTCCTAGCATCTAGCACAGTCTCCAGTAAGCAGTGAGAGCTCAGCTAATGTGTGTGGAAGTGAATTAAACTGAAGACTGTTCCAAGTATACAGTAGAATATGAACATAGTTGAACATATGAGAACAAGTAAGATTTCTAGAAGTATGAAGAAGCCCTCACTGTGATATGGGAGAGCTTGGTTCTTGTCTCACGGAGTCGAAGAATGAATCTCACGGACAAAGGAGAGTGAGTAAAGTGATAGAAGTTTATTAAGTGAGGGTACAAAGAAAGCTCTCAGATGTGAGAGGGGTCCCAACGGGGTTGCCACTGGGGGGGGGCTTGTAGGGTTGGTCTTTTATTGAAAGCCTACCAGGAAACCTAAATCCTTTCAACATATCTATTGATATCACCATTGAGTAAGGACTAGTGATAACATCTTTAATGGTTTATTTCTTCTTTGGAATCTGGTTATGCTTTGTTGGTCACAGGTGACTATCATAAAAAAGACACCCTCCCCTCCAACACTTAGGGCAGGGTAGTCTGGCTTGTATCCTTATCTCTGGTTTCCTTACATCTCAGCGTTTTTGGGATTTTTGTGACTCTGGTTCCGTAGCCCCCTACCTATCTCTTCCTACCTAGCCCTATTTTGTCCCTAACTCAACTGAGTATCTTAAGATGAGACTAGATAGAGAAGTATGGTAAAGGAAAGGTCATGGTGAGACAGGGTGGGCAGGGCAGGGAGGGCCAATCTGACATCTTGAGCTATAGGATTGATGGTGGGCTACAACCTTTTACATGTGGGTGACAAGAGCAATATTAATTTACAACTACTTGCCTGATAGCCTAATAAGAAAAGAAACCAGAGAAGAATAACAACCAGGAAATGGTAATCTGAGAATGGGAATATGAGGGTCAAAGTTAGAGCATTAAAAGTGGATGGGTTAGAATATTCACTATAAGAGGTATTTGGAAATTAAATGCAGGAAAATAGTATTTCTTGTTGCCCCAGTTGTCTTTATTAGATTATTTAGCAATTCTCTTAAAGTCTGCAAAAATATAAAAACTGGATCTTTACATTGTGACTCGAAAAAATAATAAGAATAGAAAATTCTTCAAGAAGCCAGGCAATGTGAAAAGTATTTTGGCTTCTCTGTCTCTACTCTTAATTTAATTCTGGTCTTAAAATCTTAAGGCCCCTACATTCTAAGACCCATGGTAAGGTCTTTTGATGTCTTGAATACTTAGCACTTTCTCTGGCATTATAAAATAACTTTATAGTGCAGTTAATCAAGTGACAGTAAGAGGTAGTACTCTACAGAGAACTCATTTTAATATTTAATAAGATGAATGTGAACTCTAAAGTTGAAGGCAGCCCCATTTGCATATGTACATAGGATGTCACTACTCCATCAAGCAGAGCTCTGTGTGCCCTGCCCAAGGAGTTGCTTGACTAAGACATCTATTTATTGTATTCAATATCTATAAATATCTATAAAATCCTGTGTTTTAAGATACTGTAGTGGTCTTTGAGAGAAACAAAGCAAGAAGTTAAGATGGTATTTCCCATCTTTCAGAAGTGCAGAAACCCAGGAGAAAGATAGATGCTTATACACATAAATTGAGTACAATTAGGATAGGATAAGTGCTGGAAAAGAAGTTCAGAAAGAGCTATGAGGGCGTGGGAAAGCTGGATGGCTGGTGTATCTGAGACAATTTTATGGAGTTTGGGTCTTGAGGGATAGACAGAATTTGAGGTCATGGATATGCGGGGAGAGGACAGGTCATACAGATATAAAGCATATATTTACATATATGTTAGAGATAAAATGTGTATACATACAGACTTTTTTATTTTTATTTTATTTTTTTTTAATTTTTATTTATTTATGATAGTCACAGAGAGAGAGAGAGAGAAAGAGAGAGGCAGAGACACAGGCAGAGGGAGAAGCAGGCTCCATGCACCGGGAGCCCGATGTGGGATTCGATCCCGGGTCTCCAGGATCGCGCCCTGGGCCAAAGGCAGGCGCCAAACCGCTGCGCCACCCAGGGATCCCACATACAGACTTTTTTAAAAAAAGGTTTTATTTATTTATTTATTCATGAAAGACACACAGAGAAAGGCAGAGACACAGGCAGAGGGAGGAGCAGGCTCCCTGAAGGGAGCCCAATATGGGACTCGATCCCAGGATTCCGGGATCTTGGAAGGCAAACACTCAACCGCTGAGCCACCCAGGTGTCCCCATACAGACATTTATATAGAGACATATGTTGATGAATTGTACAGATATATTTATTTATAGGAAATTCCTTAAGCATTCCTTCTTAATGCTCATGGTAAACATTTCATTTACTTTATAAGTGGTTTCAAGCACTGCAGAGGGATGATATTACTGAAGTATGAAAAATAAATCCGAAAATCTGGAACACTAAGCTATTACGTTTTGGTTGTTATGACAACCTTTCATATAGTTTGTAAGTAATCATGATAGACTCCAAAATATCACATTGTTAAAAGGAATCACTAAGACAAAACTTTGGACCTCAATGCCCTGGAGTCAAATCAATCATCAATTTGCAAATGTGAAAAACTTCCCAAGCAACAAACTAAAATAACATGTTAAGAACACTTAAGGCTAAAATTTATCTGTTAAAATGAAATCTACGAGGCACAGAAATTATTGTTATAAAGGATGAAAGCAAGGGTTGGCAGATTTAGAAACAGTTGTTGACAACATTTGTTAAAGTTTTCATTTAATTTCTATATTCATAGAACTCTCTCTATATATTCATTTGCATATACCTTTGAGTTGCCCTCAAGGATAATTTAGGCAGATACTTCAGACTTTTAACCTTTTAATTTGCTTTTTAAAAAAGATTTATTTATTTTAGAGACAGAGAGAGAGAGAAGCAGGCACTCCATTGAGCATGGAACGCACTGTGGGCTCAATCTCTTAAACCTGAGATCATGATCTGAGCCAAAATCAAGAGTCTGGTGCTCAACCAACTGAGCCACCCAGGTGCCCTTAACCTTTTAACGTGTGTGTGTGTGTGTGTGTGTGTGTGTGTATGCAACATACACACATATATAATAATTTCATGAGAGTGAATAAGAAAATTGTTTTTTGTTTTGTTTTATCTCCTGAGTACCTCAAGAGTCTCCTAGAAAAGAGAGACTATGTCCTGAAACTTACCGAAAAATTGGAATTGCACTTAGGATATGGTAGAGACATATTAGTAGGCCATTTCAGGCTGTGTTTCATGAAGGGGGTCTACATGAGTCCAGAGACTAGACATCAGGTTTAGACATTCACATTTGTTATTTTATTTGTGTGGGATAACCAAAATCACAGAAGATTGAGTCATAAATGAGAATGACAACGTATTGGTGTATGCATAATAATCTTCATGGAACTTCTCAAGAGGGAAATCATTGGGGAAATTAACTTAATATAGAAAGTATGCCTCGCTTGTTTTTTTTTTAATATTTTATTTATTTATTCATGAGAGACAGAGAGAGAAAGAGGCAGAAACACAGGCAGAGGGAGAAGCAGGCTCCATGCAGGGAGCCTGATGTGGGACTCAATCCTGGGTCTCCAGGATCACGCCCTGGGCTGAAGGCAGCACTAAACCGCTGAGCCACCTGGGCTGCCCTGCCTTGCTTGTTATAATCAGAGAAAATAAAATTTAAAAACTTGAAACAATTTTGATATCAAACTATAAAGTGTAGTATACCTGCTTTTTATTTTTCAAAATCAACTTTACTGAGGAATAAGTGCTTCATTTAGGAACTTGCACACATTATATAATGTATGTTTCACCACAGTTCAAGGAGGTATTAATATTTCTTTTTTTTCTCCTACTTATCATGCAGTTAACTAAGCTGGTAATGTGTTGACTGAGATGGAAACATTATTTAGATCTCAGTATATTTTGTAACTTCTTAGTGCTATTGCTGGGATCTTCCTTCATTGTCTCGATCTTAAAACTGGTTATTGTTCCTGACGGTGTGTGTGTGTGTGTATTTACTGTTTCCACAGACGCTTAATCTCTTCAGGATGTTCTGTTGGCAGTAGGATTAGCTAAAATGCGTCTAATAAAGCTATGAATGTTTCAGTGGCCCGGGGCTCTAGGCCTCAAAGCAAGCAAGTATATTAATGAAGCAAAAAAAATATATAGCTCATTTTTAAAACGGTTGTTACATTATGTCTTTTATATTTAATTCTTTTTCTATTGAAAATATGAGGGTAACTTATGACTTTTTATAAACAGAAAGGCTTAGAAATATCTAGGCAAGAATATAGTGGTACTATGAAACTTTAATCTTCAAAACAACACTTATTGGCATAGGTACTTTTTCATTTATTTAACAAATATTTATTGACTACCTACTAATTTCTTTTTTTTAAAGATTTTATTTATTTATTCATGAGAGACAGAGAGAGAGAGATTGAGAGGCAGAGATGAAGGCAGAGGAAGAAGCAGGCTCCATGCAGGAAGCCCGACGTGGGACTTGATCCCAGGACTCCAGGATCATGCCCTGGCCCAAAGGCAGGTGCTAAACCACTGAGCCACCCAGGGATCCCTACCTCCCTACCTACTAGTTTCAATGCACTGTTCCAGAAGCTTGATATACATCAATGAACAAAATAGTAAAATCCCTCCTTTGTTAAGTTTACATACTAAAGGGAGAAGAGAGGTGATAATAGGCATAATTAGAAAGTTATATAGTATCTTAGAAATTAGAATGCTAGGGAAAAATTGAACTGAGAAAGATAGTGAATAGGGCAGGGAGGGATTAGTCATAATTTTAAAGTAGTCAAAGAAAGTCTCATTAGGAATTAATATTTAAGCAAACACTTGAGACATCTGGGGGAAGAGTATTCCTAAGGTAGGTGCCCGTTGGATTCAAAGAATAGGGAAAAAGTCAGAGTGACAGGAGCATAGCAGTTAGAGAGCCTAAGGGTTCACTGTGGACTAGAGCAAGTCAGGCCTTGTAAGCCTTTATAAGAACCCTGGCACACAATCTGACTTAAATTTTCAAAGGTTCACTGGGGCTGCTGCATTAAGGACAGAAAGGAGCAAGATTGGAACCAGGAGGCAAAGGAGAAGCATATCACAACATTCAGATGAGGGATAATGGGCACCTGGAGTAGCATGGACATATTTCAAGGTAGAGCCAGTATGAATTCTTACAAAGATTTCCTAGCAAATTAACTGTTAAGGAAGGAGAGAAAGAGAGAAGATGCTCTTTTTACATATTAAGGACCTGTAGCTAAAAGAGTACCCAAGTATGTCCAAGGACATGTACATATTAAATGACAGACATATGGACATTTAAATTCAGGTCTAGCTCATGCCACAGAAGCTCTAAATCATACATAGGGTGGGGAACGGTGGAAGGATGCTGTAGAATCACTTATTTTCCCCTCCAAAGTAAGTATTTCTTTTGTAAATAATTTCCTTTTGGTGCTTCTATAACCTCCAATTCTTACTCATTCCTCTGTATTTTTTATCTTCTAAATTATTTAAGTTTGCCTTTAATTCAGTTTTCAACACATCACTTATCAAGGCTAAAATCTCTAATTTTGCACCAAAACTACTCAAAAACATGATTATGAGAAAAAATAAGTTAAGCATTGAAAGAGGCTCTGTCAAAAGAATTACAAGGAAAAAAGTTTCTTATTTACTTTCAATTTTTGATGTGAAAATTACTATGTACTTATCATCTACTAGCATATTGTTTACACGTCAATTAAATTCACAATGCCTATAAACACTTTAATTACACTCTATTAAGAGCTAGAAAATTATAACTAGGAATGTTTCAGATATTCATTCACAGATGTCAAACTAAATTACACGTGATGATAAAATAAATATCATGTGAACTGCCATAACCATAGGAGCAATTGATGTAACAAATACAATCACTATTTATTTACCTCAGTTTTTTTATTGCAGTAAAAATTGGTATGTAACATATTAACTTCCAGTGTACAATATAATAATTGGATATTTGTGATCACCATAGCCTAGTTACCATCCATCACCATACAATTAATCGCCTTCACCTTTTTGTTCATCCCCATGCCCCTCCCCCTCTGATAGTCACCAGTCTATTCTCTGTCTCTATAAACTTTGTTTTCTTTGTTTGCTTGTATTTTAGAGTCCACAAAAAAGTGAAATCATATAGTATTTGTCTTTTTCTGTCTGACTTCACTTAGCATGGTACTCTCAAGGTCAATCCATGTTGTCAGAAATGACAAGATTTTCTTCTTTCTTATGGGCTAATATTTCAGTCTGTGTGTGTGTATGTGTGTGTATCATATCTTCATTATCCATCATCCATTGATGGACACTAAGGTTCCTTCCATGTCTTGGCTATTAATAAGGCAGCAATTAACATAGGGGTGTATGTATCTTTTTTAAGTCAGTGTTTTTGTTTTGCTCTAGTAAATACCCACAAGTAATATAACTGAATTATATGGTAGTTTTATTTATTTTTATTTTTTATTTTTAAAAACTTTTATTCACTTATTTGAGAGTGAGAGAGAGAGGAAGAGAGAGAGAGAAGGGGGACGAGCAGAGGGAGAGGGACAAGCAGACCCTACACTAAGCACAGAGCCCAACTCAGGGCTTGATCTCAGGACCCTGAAATCATGACCTGAGCTGAAACCAAGAGTTGGAAACCTAACCGACTGAACCACCCAGGTACCTCTTATTTTTAATTTTTTGAAGAACCTCCATTCTGTTTACCATGGTGAGTGCAGCGATTTACATTCCCACCAACGGTGTACAAGCATTCCCTTCATTCCACATCCTTTCCAATGCTTGTTATTTCGTTAATAACCATTCTAACAGATGTGAGGTAATATCTCATTGTGGTTTCGATTTACCATTCTCTGATGATGCTGAACATTGTTTCATGTGCCTGTTGACCATCTGTATGTCTTTGTTTAGATCCTTTACCCATTTTTAAATCAGATTGCTTGTTTGCTTGTTGCTATTAAGTTGTTTGAATTCTTTATGTGTTTTGGGCATTGACCTTTTATCAGATTTATGATTTACAAATATTTTCTCTTATTCAGTAGGTTACCTTTTCATTTTGTTTATGGTATCCTTTGCTGTTTCTACTGCTTTTAATTTCACATATCCCCACTTGTTTATTTTTGTTTTTGTAGCCTCTACTTTTGGAGTCAGATCCAAAAATTGATAGCCAAGACCAATGTCAAGGAGCTTGATGCCTAAGTTTTCTTTTAGGAATTAAATGGTTTCAGGTCTTACATTTATGTCTTTAATCCATTTTGAGTTGATTGTTGTGTATGGCCCAGCTTTATTCTCTTTTATATGGCTGTATAGATTTCTCAGCACCATTTATTGAAGAGACTGTACTTTCCCCATTGTAAATTAATTGGCCATATGTGTATGGGTTCGGAGGGGGGCTTCTATTCTCCTATTTTATTCCTTTGATTTATGGGCCTGCTTTAATAACAACACCATACTGTTTTGATTAGTATAGCTTTGTAGCATAGTTTGAAAAATCAGGAATCGTGATATCTCTAGCTTTGTTCTTTCCTTCTTTCTTTCAAAGATTTTATTTATTTATTCATGAGAGACACAGAGAGAGAGAGGTAGAGACATAGGCAGAGGAAGAAGCAGGCTCCCTGTGGGGAGCCTGATATAGGACTTGATCCCAGGACTCCAGGATCACGCCCTGAGCTGAAGGCAGATACTGAACCACTGAGCCACCCAGGTGCCCCTATTCTTCTTTCTTAAGGTTGCTTTGACTATTTGGTGTCCTTTGTGGTTCCATAAAATTTGAAAATTATTTGTCCTAATTCCATAAGAAATGCCATGGAATTTTGATAGGGATTGCATTTAATCTATCGATTGCTTTAAGTAGTATGGACATTTTAATAATATTAATTCTTCCAATCCATAAGTATAGAATATTTTTCCACTTATCTGTGTCTTAAATTTATTTCATCAGTGTTATAGTTGTCAGTTCAGATCTTTCACTTCCTTGGTTAAATTAATTCCTAGGAATTTGTTTGGGTACAATTAGAAATATGATTATTTTCATGTTTATTTCTAATAGTTCATTACTAGTGTATCAATACACAACAGATTTCTGTATATTGGTTCTGTATCCTGCAACTGTACTGAATTCATTTATTACTTCCAACAATTTTTCTATGAGGTCTTTAAGGTTTTCTATACATAGTATCATGTCATCTGCATATAGTGACACTTATTTCTTCCTTCCCAATTTGGATGCCTTTTATTTATTTTTTCTTGCCCAATTTGTCTGGCTGGACCTCTAATAATATGGTGAATCAAAGTGGTGAGAGTGAGCGTCCTTCTTTTCTTCCTGATCCTAGAGGAAAGGCTTTCAGCATTCTACTATAGAGTATGTGAGCTGTGCGTTTGTCAATATGCCCTTATTATGTTGATGTACATTCCTTCTATACCATTTTGTTAAGAGTTTTATTATAAATAGATGTTGAATTTTGTCAAATTCTTTTTTTTTGTACCTACTAAGATGATCATCTGGTTTTTATCTTTCATTTTATTTATATTTTATCTTTTTAAATTTTATTTATTTATTCATGAGAGACACACAGAGAGAGAGAGGCAGAGACACAGGCAGAGGGAGAAGCAGGCCTCATGCAGGGAGCCTGACATAGGACTCGATCCCGGGTCTCCGGGATCACACCCAGGGCTGAAGGCAAGCGCTAAACTGCTGAGCCACCCAGGGATCCCCATATGTTTCATTTTATTAATCTGGTATGTCACAATGATTGATTTGCATATGTTGAACCATTATTGATTGCATCTCTAGAATAAATTCCACTCGATCATGGTGCATGATCCTTTTAATGTATTATTGAATTTGGTTTGCTAATATTTTGTTGACAATTTTTAGATATATGCTGTATGGATATATGCCTGTTATTTTGTGTGTGTGTGTGTGTGTGTGTGTGTGTGTGTGTGTGTGTGTGTCTGGTGTCCTTGTCTAGTTTTAGTATTAGGGTCAGGTTGGCCCCATAAAAAGAGTTTAGCAGCATTTCCTCCTCTTCAGCTTTTTAGGATAATTGGAGAAGGATCGGTATTAAATCTTTGAATATTTGACAGAAATTCATCAGTGAAGCTGTCTGGTCTGGACTTTTGTTTCTTGGGAGGTTTCTGAATTCTGATTCAATCTCTAGTAATCAGTCTATTTAGATTTTTCTATTTCTTCACGATTCAGTCTTAGAAAATTGAATGTTTCTAGGAGTTTATCCATTTCTTCTATATTGTCTCATTTGTTATTGTATAATTTATTCATAGTAGTCTCATAATCCTTTGTATTTTTGTGGTATCATTTGTGACTTCTTTGTTTTCATTTCTGGTTTTTATTTATGTGAGGCTTCTTTGTTTCTTGGTGGGTCCAGCAAAAGGTTTTTCAATTTTGTTTATCTTTTCAAAACACTAGCTCTTTAATTTCATTGATCTTGTCTATTTTTTTCAGTTTCTGTTTCGCTTATTTAAGCTCTAATATTTATTATTTCCCATTATTTCTTTATTGACTATTGGTTGTTCAGTAGCATATTGTATAATTGCCCTATATTTGTAATTTTTCCAGTTTTCTTCTTGTAATTGCTTTCTAGTTTCATACCATTGTTGTCAGTATTCAAATATGTTCAGTCTTGTGGGATCACAATTGTAAACCTGCTAACCTCTAAATCAGGAAATCTTGAGGTGTCCCCTGGGTCACAGTTGCAAAAATCAGGTTTTAAAATGAGTATACAAGCTTCTTTCTGGGAGATATCAGTGATCTGTGGTGAGGTATGGGGAGGGGTGTCTCCCTGCCTATGCTTCTCAGCATGTCTCTGTGGCAAATCTGAAGCCTGTCCCTCAGGTTGAAGTTCCAGGACAAACAAATGGACGTTTTTTTACAGGCAGACTAGGGGTATGTTTCAGTGTGCTATCTGTGCAGCGCCCTGGAAATGGTAGCCTGTCCAAAACTATCTTTTCAATTGTTGCAGTACAGTGAGGCCTAGGAATGCAAGCACCTGTGGCCACTAGAACCAGGAGATTAAGGTGTATCCCCTTGTGGACTGCATTTATCTACCAGCTTTAACAAGGCCTGCAAAAGAGTGTTGAGAGTGGGGCACGTCCACAGCTTTAGAGAGGCAGGGAAAGAGCACTAGTTACATCCAGTTTTAGTGACACAAAAGAAGATTGCTTAGGCAGGTCCCTTCTGTGGCTTTAGTGAGGCCTGGAAAGGGCACTGGGTACGAGGCACACGTTAGTGAGGTGATGTTCATGTGTGCTTGCCTGAGCTAGGTAAAGGAAGAGTGTAAAAATGGCACATGCCAGCACTTCTGTCCCTAAAGAAAGCCCCTCAGCAAAAGCCTTAAGTTTAGCGAATCAATCTTCTCTTCATATAATCCAGTTACCTCTCAAACTGTTGCCTTTCTACTGGGTGCCAAGATGAGTGAGGTCTCTTGTAGGCCTTCAAAAGGCATGTCAGATTCTCACAGCCCAAGATGAGTGAGGTCCCTTGAGGCCTTCAAAAGGCATGTCAGATTCTCACAGCCCCCTGGGCCCTCTGGATGTAAGCCCCATTGGTTTCTAAGGTCAACCATTTTTAAAGCCTCATCTCTCCCATGCAGGTTCCAAGGGTTGGATTGCCTGATGTGCAGTGCAAACCTCTCACTCCACAGGAAAAAGCTCTAGACCTGTGAGATCACTCCCTATTGTGGTTTGTTGCACTGGGGGTGGGATTTTTTGGTGAGAAAATGCCTCTGCCTCTCCTATTCATCTCAATGTGACCCTTTTATCCCTTGTTGTGGATAGTTTTCAGGTTTTTTTCACCAGGATTAATTCCATATGTAGCTGTAGATTTGATGTCTCTGGGAAGAGGTGTGTTCAGGTAGAGTGTTCCTACACTACCATCTCGGACCATTTCCCTCTTTACCTCAATATTTTGAGGATATGGATTTTATGAGAGAGAAACTTATTATTATTTTTTTTTTCCGTCAGCAAGTCTGATCTCAAGGCAGAATGTTAGGGCTATAAAGGCAGACCCCTGTGGCTCTGTGTTGACGAACTAGATTCAAGACTAAAAGATTAAAGCCATGGATAAAGTTCATGTTATTTTATGTTGTGTTCTGCTCTGTTTACAGAAGGAGGAATCTTTGGCACACAATATACCAAAAATTTATATTAATAAAACCCTGGTCCCTCAAGAGAATCTCTCATCCCTCTTGAAATTTGGGTTAGAATTTACATTTAGAAAGATTTTATAGCTGATATTTAGATCTCCATTTAACTTCATTTAATGGAGTAATAATATAGCCTCAGTTTGAGAGTTTTATTTTAACCTTTAAAGGAAAAAAAAAACTTGAAGTTTCACTTGGTTCTTTTGATACCAACTCCAATTTACAGGTGGCTTGAATGACAACTGCTAGAGGTCATCACAAGAGAAAAGTGTGGTAGAGGTGACAATAAAAGCCAAGCCTAAGGAGATGTTTGTCCCCTTTAGGCACATTCTGAGCCAGGTCCATGTGGTTAAGCTACTTTAAGCTATTATACTAAATTTGTATCAGACTTCAAGAAGTCAGAATCCCCAGCCTTTTCTGAAGACTCTGGCTTTTTCAGAATTTATTCCAGAGAAGTTCATTTTTTTAACTCCACACTTGCTACTGTTTTGAGCCTGCCTCACATTTGAATATACCAGACATTTGTTAGAAATCTCTTGTTGGATATATAGACATCTTTGAATAACAAAGCCTCAAAAGTCATCCTAATACCTTTGGATGAATATAATACCAAATCCTTGACCTGACACTCTTAGTTCTTTTTTTTTTTTTTTTTTTTTTTTGACACTCTTAGTTCTTAAAAGTATATATGCAGGTTACCTTTTCAGGCTCATCTTTTCTATTTTCATTTAAGTAAACTCTTCTTTAACCATATTAGTCTAACTCTTAACTCTTTTTTTATTAACTCTGAATTATTAGGCTAGACTGTGATAAGTGTGGGAAAATAAAACTTCTCTGGATTTCTCAATGCTCCTGCTCTAGCTCTTGGGCCACAGAAACTTAAAAACTATAAAATCAGGGAATGTTTGTTTTCATTTCTCTTAGAACATGAAAAGCATCTTCACATACCATCAAAATTAGTTCTGTAGTCCTTTGTCTACTTAATTTCTCTAATTTGAAAGGACGATAAAGCTTGTTTTATCTTCCAAGAAGATTAACTGCATAGAACCTGAACTAGGTTCCTAGCTTAAACCCCAAAGTGCCTGGAAGTCTGGAGGGCTATCTCAGTAGGGATTTACATGTCAAAAAGGGATGAAACTCCAAAACTTGAAGACTTCTCTAGGTAGATGTTCTTATAAATTGAGACATGCAGGGACTATATGGCTGCTGGAGAGACTTTATTTGCAAAAAGGGAGGAAGACAGCTTCCTTCTTCCTTTTTATAAGCAGAGGAAAATATATTTTCCTTATGTCTCTCATGGGTGTTTGGCCGATCACAAAAAACAATTGACATGCCTTTCATTGTACTACTCTAAAGGTAAGGACTAGAGCAAATGTGGCCCAATGGACTTATTATTTACTTAGAAGAATTTACTAAAAAATCTGTTTCTAACCCAAATACTTTACATGTGCATTCAGAATAAAATGAATCTAGAGAGTTGTGAAGGTTATTTCTGAAGAACTGCCATTGAATTCTAATGCTAGAAAAACTTTAGGAATTACAAATTTCAAGGATGATTTAAAAGTTTTCTTCCCATCATATTTCTCTATCATGTTGCTTCTCATTTTCTAGCCAGCGTTAATATCGTTTTGCTGTTTGTCACTTCCATGGGGGTTGACTATAAACCCACTTCAGTGGGCTGTGATTTATAGGTATTTTTGCACAAGAGAATTCTTGACAGAAAAAAAAGCACAATGGAAGTCTTGTAGTAGGCATAGTAATCACAGGTAATATGATTTATAGTTATTTTTTTCTCATTAGAAATTAGGGGACGCCTGGGTGGATCAGCAGTTAGGCATCTGCCTTAGCCCAGGCCATGGTCCTGGAGTCCCAGGATTGAGTCCCACATCGGGCTCCCTGCATGGACCCTGCTTCTCCCTCTGCCTGTGTCTCTGCCTCTCTGTGTGTATGTCTTTCATGAATAAATAAATAAAATCTGAAAAAAAAAAAAGAAATTAGAAGTGACAGCCTAAAACACATTCTTTTAACAGTGAGAAAGAATCTTAAGTTCCAAATTGTCATTTGAGACTACTAAGGTACACAAAAGAAAGTAAAGTTCAATATTCATTCCCATACTGGGATTTGTGATATGCTTTTTTTGGGCAGTCGATTCTCATGATTCATAGTATGTGAATGTTCTATAATGTTATCACAAAAACTGAATCTTGAATAGTGAATATTGAATCTTTGCTACTATGAGAAATAAATATAGGGTTAGGTTCCTGTGAGCCCCTGTTTACAACTTTTTGTCAGCTGATCAATAACAACCTTCTCTTACGTGGGTTTCTGTTTAAAGTTACCTCATTTAATATATATTGTTGGATCATTAACATTGAACTCATGGCCAACAACAGTCTACCTCTTGCCTAAATGAAGCTTACCTAACAGTTGTATTTTCCCTTGTAAGGTACAGCACAGCTTTCCTGTGCGTAGGAACACTGAACAGCACTTCAGCAGTAAGGTTGGGGGCTATTTTACATGAAAACAACAAAAACGCCCACAAAAATGGAAAAACAAAAACACCCCAAAACATGACACTAAAGAGATCACCAAAAAGAACATTTATTTTCAGAATGATATATAAAACAAGAAAGCAGAGTATCATTTTTCTCTTCAGCTGGGAGGGAGCATGTCTTGTAATTAAGAAATTTTTGCCATTTTGTGCATGTCCATGAATAACTGTGAAAATGCTACGAGTAATGATTTTGAGGTTATGAATTAATTTTTGCGCATGGGCAAAGTTTAAAGTACAGAATCCACAAATAATGAGAACTGACTGTATTTTCAGAGCCTGAAAATGAAACAAGTACCACATAGCTGGATACAGACATCCATGTTTTAAATTTTCAATGGACTTGTTTAAGCAGAAGCTGGACAACTTTGACAAGACATTTTGTGGAATGGATCAAAACATGGTGGAAGTTTGAGGACTAGATTTTTTTAACCCTATAAACACTGAGATTTTAAGACTTTGTTTTTGCACAGATGATACTCCAGAATGTCAAACCTAAAAGAGGCCCATGACCTCAGATTTTTAAAAATATATTTTTAATAATTAGACAAGGTTTTTTAAAAAAGATTTTATTTATTTATTCATGAGAGACACAGAAAGAGAGGCAGAGACACAGGCAGAGGGAGAAGCAGGCTCCATGCAGGGAGCTGGACATGGGACTCGATCCTGGGTCTTCAGGATCACGCCCTGGGCTGAAGGCAGAGCTCAACCGCTGAGCCACCCGGGTATCCCATTAGACAAGATTTTAAGTTGCCATATAATTATAACTTTTTTTCATTCAATAAATACTTTGTTCAGGCAATGTCTTAGACATTATTTTGATCTTTAAAAAAATGTTCTAAGATAAGGGGGCCACTTACACACACACACACACACACACACACACACACACACACCCTATAAGCTATACACTAAAGCACTTAGATTATATTTAAATTCACATGATCAAGTGAATATGTTCTTTCCAATAAGTTTCCTTGGAGAAATGAGATAAGTTTCTTTTTTTGTTCTGTTGCCATGGTTTAAAAACTTTTTCACTCTTTAGAACTGCCCTAAAGGACCAACTGAAGCTGAAGTGGGCATGGTCTAGAGGGTCTCAGGGTGCTATCCACTAAGGCTGCCTTGGCTGGTCAACTAAAGTTAGTGCAGGCACAGTCTGGGGGTCATAGGGTGTACTGGGTCACCATGGCAGGATGGTTGGAGCTGGAGTGGGTTTGGGCTGGGAGATTTCGGGGTGCTCTGTGTCATGGCCATTCTGGTGGCATGGCTGGAGCTGGAGTGGGGATGCGCTGAGGATGTCATGGGGCATTGCATGCCAGTGTTGCCTCAGTGGGATGACTAGAGCTGCAGTAGGTGTGGGCACTGAGGGGCTGAAGCTCACCAAGATGGAGCCTCCTGGACCCTTTCTCAGGTATTCCATCAAGTTGCAAGGGAAAAGTAAAAAAAAGAAAAAGAAAAAGAAAAAGAAAAAGAAAAAAAGAAAAAGAAGAAAAAGAAGAAAAAGAAAAAGAAAAAAATGAAAAAGAAAAAAGAAAGAAAAGAAAAAAAAGGCACTCTCCAATGTCTCCAACCCTGGAGAGTTCTAGCATTTCCCTGCCCATCTGGCAGATGATCTATCATTAGTAAATGGATTTCCTTCACTTATAGTTTAGCTTCCCTTTACACTATTGTTTTTTTCCCCTGTGCCCCAGAGTGGATGAGGATTGCACAGGTCCCTCAGTGATATTCCTTCTTATCAAAAGTTGTCAGGTTGTATCTGTGGGATGGGGTTTCCATCAATAGCATGTATCCATCTCTTCAACCCTTCTCTAGGTGGTCCTTCTCTCACTTGTACAGAAGCTGTTCAGTCAGCCTTCAGTTCCTCTTCAGGAGGAATTGCTCTGTTATATAGGTATAGATTCAATGTGTCTGTGGGAGGAGATGAATTCAGGGTCTTCCAATGTCACTATCTTGGACCACCTTCCTCAGTGAGTATGTTTCTAAGAATATAAATTTTGGGGTACAGAAATGCCTAATATCTAAAAACGTTACAAGAAAAATTTCATGCTTTGATTGAAATCAGAGTTGTCTCTTTAAGTATTTCAAAGAAGTGCATTTTTGCATCTTTGCTATAGAATGTATTTTGATAGAAGAGTTGGCTTTTGATTTTAAAAAATGGTTCAAATTAATAGTTATTTCTATTTTGCATCAAATGGATACATTTTGTGTTTTACCCAAGTCTTCTCAGCCCACATACTCCATCAACATTCTTTTATATATTTTTTTCTAATGCTCTTTCTGATGGGTTATTATCTAAGAGTGGGTTGGGAGAGTCAATTTAATACAGTTTCTTAACTCCAAAAATAATTTCTTTTCAAACTAAAAGAAAGCTCTGCTTTGGTTGCTTTTAAGTTTGTTATATCAAGATGTGCTTTTTCAACCCCTAGTTTGCAGAGTCTATTTTTTAACCAATAATTATCAACCTAGCTAATTCTGTCACTAACTTATGGCTCTGAAAGAAAGAAAATAAAACATAAAACATAAAGACTAAGGGACAAAAGATTGAGAGCTTAATGGAAAAAATGTTTGTTGTCCAGCAGGGAACCCAATTTTGTACTGAGTCTGGGCTCTGAGTTTCAGGGGAAGAGACATAGGGTAGGTCCTTTGAAGTCAAACTGTCATTGTTTCTTTTGGGAAAACAACATCTCCAAGAGTTGCAGACTAGGTGCCAGTTTTTGCATTTGTCAGTTAGGGTAATGCTGGATTGATGGGAAGGTGGCTTCTGCTTTAAAGGTGTAGCACCCACCTAAGGACTGTGGTGTCCATCAGCCTCTGTTGCATGTGCATTGGCCAGTTTAGGATCCTGGCTCCAGTCAGAGCTGTACCACTGTCAGTAAGTGGGTCCCAAGTGATGGTTACTCTCGTGTAAAAGAAGAGCAATATGTGGTCCAACATATTTTAATGTTATTGTTCACATGAGGACCCCCCTGGACCTAATATTGCAGGAACTATTGTTAAAACCTTTTGTTATTACCACATGTCGCTGTACATTTGTTGCTCTGTCTATTCAAGAGTGTTAGGTTAAGTCCTGTTGGTAAATCAATAATGAAATATGTTAGTTACCACATTGGTAAAAAGTTAGAAATAGTCAAAACTGGATCTGATATTATGATAGAGTAGAATGGCATCAAAGAAGAATTAAAAAAAAATCAAACAAGTGCCTTTGTAAAGAAGAGAAAGAATTGCTTCATTTAACTCCTTGCCTTCAACTACAAAACTGCCTCATTTCCCTCTTCAAACTAGAGTTGGTCTGACTGCCAGGCTCACTCTAATCAATCTTTTCTTTCCCTTTTGAGGAAAAAATAAGTTCTTAGCTTCTGAACTTTTAACACCTAGCTTCTGGATATTTTAGGGCAATTTGAAAAATTCTTCAAAGAAATGTTTTTATCCTATGAGCAATTTTCCTGTTACCTGCTAGAAGCAATACCTGTATAAATGCAACTGCCAGTTTTCAACTCTAAAATATCATTTTTGAGAGTCCTTTTCTTGATATGAATTTCCAAAAATATTTCTATTCCACCTTCAAAGAGATGTTTACATGTTAATTAATGTTCAGTGGTAATTTTAATTAGGTTTCCCTTTAGGAAATTTCAAGAAAAGCATAGACATTTTGATATATAAAGCAATGCAGAGGAGAATGTAAGAATAAATACAGAAAACAAATTTCAAAAAGTAGATTAATGAGAAAGTGGAAAAATAAGAGTTATCAAAAAAAGTCAAAGTACAGAAGAGAGCTCAGAATTGGTGATTGATAATTAAGACCAGCAATATTTCCTACTTTCACTGCCTCACTTTCCTTCAGTTAGATCTAAAGTGATTCTGCTGATTAAGATTAAAGCCAGAGATGAATGAGGAGGACAATGCAGGCTGGGAGAAGTAGTTTAGGAAGCTAAGGAAAGTGAAATGGATGACCTGTTATAGAAGGTTACAGAATTATGTGGCAGATTTCTCAAAATTAGAGTTTAATATTCTAAAATAAGAAACATTTAGAAAAAATCCAAGATACAGTAGGCATAAATTGAGGTTAGGCATATTTTTTTATGTGAATTTCCTAATTATATCCTTTGCATAATTATTGTTGTTGGTATATGCATCATTATTTACTTACTGATTTATAAAGACTTTGTCTCTTTAAGAATTAAACCTTTGTCTTTCATACCATTTATGTAAAGTAGACTTAAATGTTTATCTTAGAATCCTAACGGAAGGGAGGAACTAAGGGTCCAACTCAAGATTCTATTCTAAAAGAGAAAGAACTTATTGTTAACAATAGAAGCTTGTGTTTCCAGTTTCTGCAATCTTCTGTTTTCTTCATTAAGAATAAACTTTAAGCCAAGCTTTTTCCTGCAACTCTGTTAGGTTTGGAATTAAAACAATTAATTAAATGGATTTAAAATTAAACGAAACTTTGTTCTTAATTGGAAATCAATTGGCTTTGGATAGATCAGAAACTAAATGGTAATAGGATACAATCAAAGTAAATTTAAATGATAAAACTTGTGTCTTTCCTTTCAGTAAGATAAAGAAAACATTAGGTGAAGTTATGCCTGGAAAATACTGCGTGGACATAAAATACCAACAGTGAAGTGTTAAATTAAGCTACAACTGAAACCATGTATTTTCAGAAGCACATTTCATAGCTTCTCTCCTTATCTGTATCGCTTCATTAAATTAGCACCAAAAAAACTTCAAAATACCATGGCAAGTAATTTAATAAGAATTACTTAATGTACCTGATCCAATTTTTCTGCAGGTAGATAATAAAAAGGTGAATGTGAGAGCATTTAAGATTTCATCCAGTCCCATGGTTTTAACTACCATCTATAAGCTGAGGTCTCCCAAATCTCCATTTTCAACCTTGACATCTCCATGGAAACTCAGCAACATTCAGACAACTGAATCGTTGCAAGTTATCAACAAGCATATATATTAATTTATCACGGTAGATGAAACCATCTATTTGACCACATCAAGAACTAGGCATCCCTACCCATCTTTGTTCCTCATACCCCACATCCAGTTCGTTAGCAGATCTTGTATTTGCTCCCTTCCGAATACAGTTTTAGGTCTAGTTGTTTCTCACCGTTGGCTCACTACTGAAGCCCTAGTCCATGCCACCACTCTCATCCTCCTGCCTTACCTACTTCCAGTCTTGCTTCTCTACAGTCTATTCCCCACAAAGCTCTTCAGGTAAGTGTCTTAAAGCTTACATCCGATCAGATCACTGGCTAGCATCAAATTCTTTTAATGGCTTCCTTTATCAATAGTAGTAAACTCGAGTTCAAACTCTTTGCCATAAGCCCACCTCCCCAATGTCATTTCCTATCATTACTCTAGCCTCCATGGTAGCCTTTTTCCTGCCTTGGGGCTTTTGCATTTTCTGTTCTTCCTGGCATAATTTTCCCCACATTTTCATATGCCTTAGTTCAGCTTACATGTCACCTCCTTACTCCTCATCACTCTTTTGGCCCCCTGTATTTTCTACATAGCATGCATTATCTGAGATTATATTACTAATTAAGAGTTCATTGCCTGTCTCTCCTTAAGAGAAAGAAAGAAGGGCCCATAATGATCATATAGTTCAACTTCCTTGTATTGTGTAAGAAGAAACTGAGGCCCACAGAAGCTAGATGTTTTGCCTCTGTACTTCCAATTAGTTAGGGGTGAATCCAGAAAGCAAAATGAATTCTTCTGAGATGAGAGTAGAGCAAAATACTCCCTGTTCTGTTTCCCTAAGTCCCACTTCATCAATGTTTGCTTAATCCAATTGTCCTTCCTTTCTCACAATAGCCAGTGGAGGAGAGAGAGTTCAACCTTCTCACCACAGACCTGTAGTTTTACCTGCCACAGCTTTATAACTGAGGTATGTCATTTTTTTTTAAATAAAGATTTTATTTATTTGAGAGACAGAGAACCAGCTGGGGAGGGGCAGAGGGAAAGGGAGAGAGAGAATCCTGAAGCAGACTCTCTGCTGAGTGTGGAGTCTGTCACAGGGCTTGATCCCACAATCCCAAGACCACAACCTGAGCCAAAATTGAGAGTCAGATGTTTAACCTAGGGAGCCACCCAGGTGCCCCCGAGGTATGTCATTCTTTTTTTTTTTTTTTTTTTTTATTGGTGTTCAATTTACTAACATACAGAATAACACCCAGTGCCCGTCACCCATTCACTCCCACCCCCTGCCCTCCTCCCCTTCTACCACCCCTAGTTCGTTTCCCAGAGTTAGCAGTCTTTACGTTCTGTCTCCCTTTCTGATATTTCCCACACATTTCTTCTCCCTTCCCTTATTTTCCCTTTCACTATTATTTATATTCCCCAAATGAATGAGAACATATAATGTTTGTCCTTCTCCGACTGACTTACTTCACTCAGCATAATACCCTCCAGTTCCATCCACGTTGAAGCAAATGGTGGGTATTTGTCATTTCTAATAGCTGAGTAATATTCCATTGTATACATAAACCACATCTTCTTTATCCATTCATCTTTCGTTGGACACCGAGGCTCCTTCCACAGTTTGGCTATTGTGGCCATTGCTGCTAGAAACATCGGGGTGCAGGTGTCCCGGCGTTTCATTGCATTTGTATCTTTGGGGTAAATCCCCAACAGTGCAATTGCTGGGTCGTAGGGCAGGTATATTTTTAACTGTTTGAGGAACCTCCACACAGTTTTCCAGAGTGGCTGCACCAGTTCACATTCCCACCAACAGTGTAAGAGGGTTCCCTTTTCTCCGCATCCTCTCCAACATTTGTTGTTTCCTGCCTTGTTAATTTTCCCCATTCTCACTGGTGTTAGGTGGTATCTCATTGTGGTTTTGATTTGTATTTCCCTGATGGCAAGTGATGCAGAGCATTTTCTCATATGCATGTTGGCCATGTCTATGTCTTCCTCTGTGAGATTTCTGTTCATGTCTTTTGCCCATTTCATGATTGGATTGTTTGTTTCTTTGGTGTTGAGTTTAATAAGTTCTTTATAGATCTTGGAAACTAGCCCTTTATCTGATATGTCATTTGCAAATATCTTCTCCCATTCTGTAGGTTGTCTTTGAGTTTTGTTGACTGTATCCTTTGCTGTGCAAAAGCTTCTTATCTTGATGAAGTCCCAATAGTTCATTTTTGCTTTTGTTTCTTTTGCCTTTGTGGATGTATCTTGCAAGAAGTTACTAAGAGAGGATCCAACAGTACATTAAGAAAATTATTCACCATGACCAAGTAGGATTTATCCCTGGGACACAAGGCTGGTTCAACACCCGTAAAACAATCAATGTGATTCATCATATCAGCAAGAGAAAAACCAAGAACCATATGATCCTCTCATTGGATGCAGAGAAAGCATTTGACAAAATACAGCATCCATTCCTGATTAAAACTCTTCAGAGTGTAGGGATAGAGGGAACATTCCTCAACATCTTAAAAGCCATCTATGAAAAGCCCACAGCAAATATCATTCTCAATGGGGAAGCACTGGGAGCCTTTCCCCTAAGATCAGGAACAAGACAAGGATGTCCACTCTCACCACTGCTATTCAACATAGTACTGGAAGTCCTAGCCTCAGCAATCAGACAACAAAAAGACATTAAAGGCATTCAAATTGGCAAAGAAGAAGTCAAACTCTCTCTCTTCGCCGATTACATGATACTCTACATAGAAAACCCAAAAGTCTCCACCCCAAGATTGCTAGAACTCATACAGCAATTCGGTAGCGTGGCAGGATACAAAATCAATGCCCAGAAGTCAGTGGCATTTCTATACACTAACAATGAGACTGAAGAAAGAGAAATTAAGGAGTCAATCCCATTTACAATTGCACCCAAAAGCATAAGATACCTAGGAATAAACCTCACCAAAGATCTAAAGGATCTATACCCGAGGTATGTCATTCTTAATCACATAAGTGTTTATATAACCATCCATTCCTATGACTATTACAAATAACTGAGATGCTTCACCCATTTGGTGGCACCGAACAACTACAGAGGTTTTAGCATTTTTAAGGCTTCCCACCACTCCAACTCTGGTTGAGATGGTGGAAAACTCCAAATTAGAACTTGCTGTAGCTTTAATTTCATAGTAAGTCATTGTAACTTGAATTCTTAGAGATGATTTTTGGTGTCTCCTTAAGTCTATTATTCAGAAACACTTTTTAAAAAAAGATTCTATTTATTCATGAGAGACACACAGAGAAAGGCAGAGACATAGGCAAAGGTAGAAGCAGGCTCCATGCAGGGAGCCTGATGCAGGACTCGATCCCAGGACCCTGGATCACGACCTGAGCGAAAGGCAGATGTTCAATCACTGAGCCACCCAGGTGCCCTTCGGAAACACGTTTTAGTGTGAATGTCTGCTTTTCAAAATCTAAAATGTCTAACATAGAGATGTCTGACTGGCTCAGTCAGTAGAGCATGTGACTCTTGATCTCAGAGTTGTGAGTTTGTGCCTCATGTTGGGGTAGAGTTTACTCAGAAATAAAGTAAATAAAATAAAATGTCTTACTTGTTTAATGAATAGAGTAGATAGCACGCAGATCAGCCTTTGATAAAGAGAGTCTGACAGTACTCTAGTCAGAATAGTCATTATGCACAACAGTGCTCATGTATAGCAGGATAACAGGAGACGGAGAAATAGTAGACAGAAAAATGTCAGAGATGTGACTTTGTGTGTACTGACTACCTGGAAGTGATATTTACAGCAATTTAATTGCTAAAATTGGCTGGTTTTTTTGGTTATGACTTTAGTGATTCTCCTTAGAGGGTTGAAAAACAAATTTGGATATTTGAGGACTCTGATCAGTTGATTTCAAAATAGTGAATCTTTTCTTATTATTTGAAAAAATTTGGAAACAATTATTGTTTATATGAATTATTTAGCAAGAATATATTAGTCACAATATGATTAGCATTGTGTTAGCTTCTATGTGATGTACATAAAGGAAGCAGAAAGCATTGTTCCTGTCTTTTAAGTTTTCATAGTGAACATTACTGTACATTTTGACTTGACCTCCCTTCTCTGAGCCAGTGCTCAGTAACACTTGGCTGATGTCCACACAGTAGCCATTTTAACTGGGCTGTTTCTAGAAGTAGTATAGCTGATTTTTCAGAATTACCACAGACACTTCTTAAAGTTAAGTGAACATATACTTATAAGGCTTTACGGTATGCAAAATACTATACCATGTCTTGTGAGTGAGGAAAACAGAATGTGAATAGATTTAAAAACTTGTCTTCTTTCCCAAAAGGAAAATTATGAAGTGTTGCAGACATTAAAAAAAGAGAATGTAATATGATAAAAGCATGAATAAAAAGTCTTTTGGAAGTCTGGGGCATTTGTGCAGTGTCTTGAGGGTAGCTTATGGACAAAGATAAGGAAAAGGCTGTGGAATGGGGACATTCCAGATAGAGAGAAACATAAATAAATAAATAAATAGAGACAGGTAATCCTAGAGTTATTTTGGGAAGTGGGAAATAACTCACTCTGGCTGGAGATTGGGGCGTATGTTATGTAAAATTCAGACAAAGATCATATATCCTACACAAAATAGTTTGTACTTAACCATCGAAGTAATGGGAATTACTAGGTTATGTGAGCAGCAAGGTGATGTACTGAGAGTTGTGCATTAGGAAGATTTATTTGTAGCAGGAGACAAAATTGGAGTAGAGAAAGACAGAAGACCAATTAAGAGGCTATTATGATAATTCAGCTGAGAGGTAATGAGAGAAGGGATCATGGGAATGGAACAGAAGAGACCAATTCAAGAGATTAAGGAAATTAAATCAATAGAATTTAGTGACTGATTGTAGGTGGATGGCAAATGTATCAAGGAGATTAAATCAATAGAATTTAGTGATTAATTGTAGGTGGATGGCAAATGTATCAAGGAGATAAGAGTGAAGATAAGACTCAAGGTTTTAAGCTTGAGAGATTAAGAAAATAGAAATGATAATTTCTATAGAATACAGTGAGATTGTTTTGGAATTCTATTTGGGACTTGGCTTTAGACATGTTTAGACATGTTTGAAGCATCGTGCAAATGGAAATGCAGACCCAGAGCATAGGAAAAAGGTCAGAACTGGTCATATACTTTGTGTGAGAGAAAGAGTGATGAAAATTTAAGTAACTCTTGGGGCACCTGGCTGGCTCAGTTAGAAGAGCATGCATCCTTGATCTTCAGGTTGTGAATTCAAGCCCCCATAGTGGGTATAGAAATTATTTAAGTAAATATAAATTTTTAAAAAAATTAAGTACCTCTTTGTTGACATGTAAAAGTCAATGAATTCACTAAAGGAGAAATAATGATGAGCATTATCCCTTACATGTAAGAGATGAAGAGGAGGCATGTAAGAAGAGAGAGTTAACAGAGAAGATGGAGGAGAACAAGTAGACCAGCATTTCTAAAGCAAGGGTATTTTTTTTCTTTATAGAATATATGTGACATCATGAAATTTTTTTAAGATTGTGTTTTAGATTGTCTTTAATTTCATAAGGGACTTTTGAACATATTTATCCTCATCATAGTAATAGTATAAGTAAAATAGCAAGAAATCTTAAAACACCCCTTTCTATAGAGAAAACTTGGTTACATATTTTATCAGCAATCACAGTAAATGAATGAATTTTGTATTCATCCATCCAACAAGTATTTGCTAAGCATGGAGGCAACTTAATTTGAAATTGCTTTTTACTAGAAAAATAGGATTAGAGGCTACTAATGGGAAAATAAGAATTATGCTTCTGATTCTTTGACCCAG
Organism: Canis lupus dingo; assembly: GCF_003254725.2. Classification (NCBI taxonomy): domain Eukaryota; kingdom Metazoa; phylum Chordata; class Mammalia; order Carnivora; family Canidae; genus Canis; species Canis lupus. Next base: position 21,585,368 of record NC_064245.1, on the reverse strand, counting down.
AGAGTTTGTGCTTTATTAGCAAGGGAAGTAAGTAAATAGTTTAAATACATTAAACTTCACATATGGTATCACACAGATTTCTAAATATTTCATTGAGTTCATAACTCACAGTGGTGAACTATTAACTGTTGCCACAATAACCAGAGTGGATTTTCCTCTTCATTCTCTTCTAGTTTGATGTAATTACTGTTAACTACTCACTTATTGAAATTATCTCACTCATTAATTCAATATGGATTCAATAAATATTTACTAAGAGCCTATGATGTCAAGCATCTTTCTAGATCTTGTAAATCCAGCCCTGACCAAAATATACAAAAGTCTTCATCTTTATGTAATTATATTCCAGTGGGAATTTACATTAATAAAAGTTAATCAGAATCTTAACAAATTTTTGTTTAAATGTCTACTATTGCATTATATCATTGTATTCTCATATAATTTGCTTATATTCCACATTTTTATACTTGTGTCTTAGGTGGTTATTGTTCTTTTTGACATCATAGTTATGTGCTCCAGGAAATTAAGTGGTTGTTTGTTTTCCAGTAAAGGACAACCTGCTTTTTAAAAAAATTTCCTACTATAAAATTTTGCCATTATTTTGAATAATAGTCTTTTGTTTTCTGACAAGGTAAAATTGTATTAAAAGTATTTGGGAAAATAAGTGTTATATATTGATCATATTAACAGAGATATATAGAAGTGTGATTAAATAGATAAGGAATAATAGAAGATCTCCATTTTACAAACCTTAATACAATAACTGATTAGATAGCAATCATCAATGGCTGCTAAAATCATTAGGTAAATGGTTGATGGCAACTTTATAATGGATGAAGCTGAATTCCTTGATCAAATATATTTTTTGAATATCAAAAAAGTAGGAAAAGCAGATATTATGTGTTTCCAACGTAATACAGTAAGAAGCACATAGGACCACCTATGTGTCTTTACCAAATAAAAGAAATAAAACCTGAATTTCTGAATCTAATCAAGCTTATAGTTCCAACCACTATATATAGAAAATAAGTCTAAACAAATATGCTAGATTAATTCACAAACATATCAATAAGATATACACTGTAAGAAATCCTATAAGACAAATGACCTGATTTAAAAGGAATGACCTTGTGGGGAAGGGTAGTTAAAGAGAGCTAGTAGAAAGAGGGAACTTGTTACTAATTAAAAGACACTTAAGACAGAAATCATTCAAATGTGATGTATGGGACTTATTTGGATTCAGATTCAAGTAAATCAACTATAAAAAGATGTTTTTAGGACAATGGGAAAGATTGAAACAGGAACTGGATATTGGCTGATACAAAATAATTATTGCTAATTTTGTTAAGTATGATAATAGTCCTTTGGTTACATTACTAAAAATTCTTCTCCATTAGAGAGACTTATTGAAGTATTTATAGAAGAAATGATATAGTGTCTAGAATTTTATTTAAAATATAGTAGCAGTAAAAGAAAAGGAACATAACAACATATGAGAACTTCATGGGGATATCCAATAGCTATATAATTGTAAACATGGGGCTTTGTTCTTATGTTTTATTTTTAAATCTTTCCATTCTAAAAGATCAGAAAGTTCAGTAACATAAGGAAATGGGAAATCTTAGATGTGACTGGTATGAGTTTGAATTGGTACAATAATTTAGACAGGGAAATGCAGATATATATACATATATATCTCAAAATTTAAAACACTTGTTCTTTTTTTCCAGAATTTCCACTTCTAGGAATTTATCTATTGTATTCTTGCACTCTTGAAATTATATTGCCACAAAGATATTCAGTGTTGTAATATAAGAACTTCATAATAATGTAAGTGGCTGTGAATAAGGGCTCAGTTAAATAAATTATGCTACAGCCACACAAAGAAACAACATGCAGCTATTAAAAATAATATGAGAAATTTATATGTAATTCACATAGGAGACAAAAATGGTTTTCATATAGAGACACAGAGATAGATAGATGTACATACGAGGAAGCAAGGTGCAAAAGAAAATCTATAATATACTATTTAAAAAAAAAAAAAAAGAAAGGAAATAGTCACACATGTTTGTATATGAAGACCAGCTCTGCAACTGGTGAGAGTTAGCTTCTAGAAAAGGAATAGGTAACTGGGGGCTAGGATGAAAGATAAACCTTTTCCCTCTACATCCTTTTGCATGTTTTGCATTTGCTGTCATAGGGAAGTTTTACTCTTCAGACATTTTTCATTCATTAATTACTGTTTCAAAGAAAAAAAATGAGTTCTAAGGAGACGAATTTATGTCTTATTGCCAAATGTCAGAGATGAATATGGAGACAAGTACAGAAGGCTTTCTGTAAAACTAATTCTACATTGGGAACTCATTTCTCCTTTGACAGTGATTGAATAAGAGTCCAGATAGGTACTTGTTGAAACAAGATTATTTTTCTATGATTTTCTAGTATTCCTCTCACAGCTCTTGTTTGTTTAGCTGCCTTTATAGACGGCGGGTGGAAATGCCCAGGGGAAGTTCTAATGCACCTTAGCTGAAGCTGGCTCCTATTTGGGCAAGTTATGAGAGATCTGAGAGCCTACAGCAGTTTTCAAGGCTGGGAATCCCAAAGGTGAAAGTGCTGTCTTTGTAATTGAGCAGCTCACATAAACCCCAAGGGTCAACACAATTGACTGCCTTTAAGCCAAGGAACTACCAAGCCATCTAAGTGATTTAAATGCATGTCAGAGGAGCCTTCTTCCTTAAACTGTGGCATTGCCCTGTTCATATGTGGGACTTCAGGGCTCTAACTTTCCTACTGTCGCCTAAGAGCCTAAGAGCCTTTGTAGAATTGCAAAAGGAAAATGAAATTGGGTATGTGCAAATAAGCTACAGGGCCAGGTTTGACTTATGTCCTTTCCCCATTTTCTGGAGGCTTAATGTCTTTGAGCATCTAAGAAACCTGGTACCTACTTTTTTTTTTTTTTCTGGCAATGTCATAGCTCAGTTCATTTTATTGAGAGTCTAAAGTAGAAACTACATAACAGCCGGTTCCATTTCTCCCCTCAGTACACTGGGATCTAAATGTAAGATCCTAGAGCATGTAAAGTAGCGGGGAATTCATACATACAGTGGTCTCTCCAACATAGTAGGGATGCTGCTTTGGTATACCCACAGTTTGGTATACCCACACACAGAATTCTGTGGGCCAGATATTTGTATATGTGAGATGCATGCACCACACACAAGAGGTTGCAAATAGGTTGCCCAGCTATGTCTACTACTCCCTTCACCATTGCCTCTAGGAAAAGAGAAAGAGATGTCTTTTGACAAAGATATTTTTCCCCTGAAGAATCAGGACCAAACCTAGGCAATGAATAGCTCAAAATAAGCTTATTGGCTTTCAGAGCCTTTCATTTCCACTCTGGACCTCAAGCTATTTAACTTTCCTAGAACCTACCTTCAGATCCATACATTGAATTTTTCCTATCTTTTTCTTCCTTTCTTTATGTTTCTGAATGGTAGCAGACATATATGCCACCCCAGAATATGCCATATATGCCATAAAAATTCCTTTGAGCACTTAAAAAAACACAAGAAGAGTGTTTCAACCTGTATTTTTTTTTACTAAAAGCAAGAGATAAATATCCCAAGATATCCTCTTTATACCAGGAGGAAAGAAACATTCTTATCACCAAAGATGGAGACTCAAGGCTGAGAGAATTCTGTACAAGCAAATCTTGCTAAAATATTCATCTTCTGTTAGCCTCCTCATATATTTTAGTTACTTCTCCACAATTGCTTCTGTTTCTTCAATCCAGGATAAAAAAAAAAAAAATTAGGTTTGCCACTTCTTCAGTTGTTCATTTCCATGTGAGGGTTCCTATGCCATGCAAAACTTGTATAAAATCTGTATGTTTTTTTTTCCTGTCAATCTATCTTATGTCAATCTAATTCTCAGGCCCAACCAGAGACCCTAAGAGGGTAGAAGTGAAGTTTTGACTCCTGTAAAATTTCTTCCCCTCTCCCATCAAATTGTGAACAGCCCTACCACCCATTTCTTCACTGTCAAATTTTTGTGGAAAAAAAAAAAAACATGTACCCTAATGCATAGCTAAAACTCTAATATATGTGCTAATGTTATACCTTCTTATACAACATATTTGCATTTAAATAGAGTTGTCTAGAGATTTAATGATTTAACCCAAAGGGATTAAAATGTCTCACATTTGTATAGCACTTGGTAGATTATTTCAAAGAGCTTTTCACAAACAAAATTTCTTATGAACCTCTAAGTCACCCTGAGGCTGAGAGGGTAGGCATTTTAATTTACATGCACACTGTTGATAACTTTTGGCTCTGAGAAGTTTAGTAGATGCTCCAGAGTCACACAGTCAATAGCAAGATATTGACTGAGGTCTCACGACTCTGATTTCAGCATTCTTTCTACCATGTCAGACACTCCAGAAATAAATGCAAGCTGTCTATATGCATAAACAGTATGGTTTTCGGTGACTACTGCTCCAGTGGCTCCATCTGCACCTCTTTCCTATAAAGATCCATATGGGGCAGCCCGGGTGGCTCAGCAGTTTAGCACTGCCTTCGGCCCAGGGCCTGATCCTGGAGACCCGGGATGAGTCCCACATCGGGCTCCCTGCATGGAGCCTGCTTCTCCGTCTGCCTGTGTCTCTGTCTCTCTCTCTGTGTCTCTCATGAATAAATAAATAAAATCTTATATTAAAAAAAAGACCCATATGATAGCAGATTTTAGGACTTTTGGTCAAACAATGAATGAAACCACTTGATTGGTTGAAAGAATGCCACAATATTTTTTTTTTCAGTTTTATGAATAAACCACACCAGAATTAGCTGGGGATGAGGTCTAAAGTTTTGTTAAAAATGCATATTTCTGGGCCAATGCTCCTACTAACTAAACCAGAAATAGAATTTCTGATGCACAATGTCTGTCATTTCCAAGTGAAAACTCTCCAATGTTTACCATGGTATCATAGACGGGCTACCTTCTTTATCATTCCAGTGAAGACTTCCAACAGCTTTGTATTAGCTAGTAGTACCCAGTTCCTTATTATTAATTTTGACTTTGATCCCTGGATATAACCTGAAGCTTCCTCCTTCAGGAGTTTTCCAACTTTAAGTTGCTCTTAATGCCATTGCATAATGCTCCACATAATCTTTCTTGATCAATTGCAATTTCCTCCTTCTTCTGATCTCACAACACCCTTTTCAGTGTCAGTTCTATGAGTTTTGACAAATGCATTTCTATAACCACCACAATCAAGATATAGAAATTTCATCCCTGAGAAATTTCCACAGTCCCCTCTGCAGGAATCACCTCCTCCCTACCCCCACACCTTAATTAGCTCACTGGTTCTCTATCCCTATAGTTTTGCCTATTCACAATGTCACATTAATGGATTCATATAGTATTTAGTCTCAAGTCTGGCATCATACACTTAATATGAGGCATTTGATATTTATTAATGTAAATAACTAGTTTATTATTTTTGCTTGCTGAATATTATTCTATTACGTAAAAGTAGTTTCTTAATACATTCACAAGTTGAAAGTCATTTGGATTGTTTCTACTTTCTGGAGGTTATGAATACAGCCAATGTAAACACTGATATACTGTGTAAACACTTATATTTTGATGTAAACCTAAGCTTTTCTTTCTCTTGGGTAGATACCTAGGACTGAGATTAGGGGTTGGGTGGTAAGTCTAAGTTTTAACTTCATAAAAAACTGTCAAACTATTTTTTAAACTATTTTGTATTCTTAATTCAGTGTTTGAGAGTTCCAGTTGCTCTATATTTTTGCAATCACTTGGAATTGTCCATTTTTTTAAGCATTCTGATGCATTTGAGATTTGCATTTCCTTAATGGCTAGTGATGCTGAATATCTTTTCTTGTGCCCATTTGCATTCATGTATCTTCTGTGGTCCTCTGTTCAAATCTTTGTGCATATTTTTTATTGGGTTGCTTATTTTCTTTTTTTCTTTTTTGGGAGGTTGTTTATTTTCCTACTGAGTTTTCAGAGTACTTCAAATATTGTGAATACATGTCCTTTACTAGATACATGTTTTCCAAATATTTTTTCAAGTCTGTGGCTTGTACTTTTCATTTCTTAGTTTTTTTTCAGAGAGCAGAAATTTTTAAATTTTTATGAAGCTCAGTTTAGACATATTTTTATGAACTGTGTTTTTGGTGTCATATCTAAAGAATACTTGCTAAACTAAAGGCCATATTTTCTCCTTTGTTTTCTACTAGTTTTATAGTTTTTAGTTTTACATTTGGGTCCATGACTCATTTTGAGTTAATTTTCTGCCTGAGTCAAGGTTCCTTTGGTTGGAAAGACTAACCTTTTTTGTTGAATTGTCTTTGTAACTTTGTTGAAAGTCAATTGACCATATGTGTATGGTTTTATTTCTATACTGTATATTTTATTCCATTGATTTACCCATAGTTGATAGCTTTTTGTTTGTTTATTTTGATAACTCTTATGGCTTTGTAAAAAATCACTTTCTACCTAGCATCAAAGTTCCTTAATATGCCATTTTTTGTTCCTTTACTAAATTATGAACTAAAGGAAAACTCGGGTTTGACACAGCTTTACATTTTGTATCATCTACTAAACTGTGACCTTAGAAATTCCTGGGTCTGATATATCTTTGTATATTTAGAATTATTTAGCTCAACGCTTACACAGACAAGATAATAAAGATATTGAATATATGATTTCAAATCACATTTATGTCTATATGGTCACCATCATAGTTTTGTTTTGTTTTGGTTTGGTTTTGTTTTTTTACTGAAGGACAAACTTAAGTTGGCAAGTTTGATAGAAGGAAGATTCTAATGTTCTTTCCTTTTAATCCTTGAAGGATACATACACCATTACATGAAGTAAAAATACCCAACTCATTAGAAATTAGACAAAAAGTGTTTTATTCTATACTGTAAGAGCTAAATCTCAGAGCCACCAGATTTACACAGCATCTGTATTGTTGAAGGGAATAAAACAGGGCTTACTAGAAGAAATGCATGGGAATTACTTAGAAATATGAAATGTTTTCCAGTGAAAGAGAACCCATTCTGGAAGTAGAGAAAAACAGCATAAAATGCTAAAAGGGTGAAGATTCTTGATTCATATGTTTATGTATGGAATGTTAATAGTATTAGTTGTTACATTAGTAATGTTAAATATTTGGGGCTTTCACAATTTATTGAAACAATTTATTGAGAATATGGGACAAAGGGTGCTTTCACTGTCAGTATTATCTGAACAGTAGGCCTTAGTTTCTAGTACTGTTATTTGCTAGAAGCAAGTTTAATCATGTATAGCAGGCTAAAGAGCAAATGACCTTTACAGGAACGAGGAGGGCACTAACTATATCAAATGAGTTGTGTCTTTTTTGTCTGACAGGACAGATGTTAGGCTGTGTTGGCATTTGCACAAATGCACAAATAATGTCAACTGTGGTTGTTAATTTATAGAAGAATTCCTATTATTCAGTGCCTCCCTATGATAAATCTTATTATCACTCTTGTTCTCACACACTTTTGTCAACATTTGCTGAGACATAGGCAGGAAGATTTTGTTCTGGTAAAGGTCACCTCATGCTAACTGATAGTGTACTGGCATTGTAAAAATGATTTAGAGTGTCCAGACATCACCAAACCAACTGTCAGTTTCAGACAAGGTAGTTAAGTAAGTCTGAAGCTTATAATCATGGAGGAGAAAAGAGAAGGTAGTTTTTCAGAAATTTTGGATATCATGTAATATGGACATGGTTTAGGATATTTTATCTCTTCCATTTCTTTCAAATCTGGTTCATCACATCCTTTATCATTTTGTATTTTTGTCTTCTTTTTTTTTTTCAGCTGCTAGTAATGAGAATGAAAAATCTATACTTGTGGTGGGAAAACTGGACAGCAAATGCTTAAGAATGAAACTGGATCACTTTGTTACACCATATACAAAAATAAATTCAAAACAGATGAAAGACCTAAATGTGAGATAGGGAACAATCAAAATTCTAGAGGAGAACACACATCTTTGGCCTCTGCTATAACAACTTCTTGCTAGACACATCTCCAGAAGCAAGGGAAACACAAGCAAAAATGAACTATTGGGACTTCATCAAGATAAAAATCTTCTGCATCGCAAAGGAAACCATCAACAAGACTGAAAGGCAACCTGTGAAATGGGAGATTTTTGCAGATGACATATCCAATGAAGGATTAGTATCCAAAATCTATAAAGAACTTATAAAAAAAAAAAGAACTTATCAAACTCAACACCTCCAAAAAAACAAATAATCCAGTTAAGAAATGGGCAGAAGACATGAACAGACATTTGTCCAAAGAAGACACCCAGGTGGCTAACAGATAGATGAAAAGGTGCTCAACATCAGTTATCATCAGGGAAATGCAAATCAAAACCACAATGAGATACCACCTCACACACTAAAAGTAACAACTCAGAAAACAATCAATGTTGGCAAAGATGTGGAGAAAGGGGAACCCTCTTACACTGTTGGATGAAATGCAAACTGGTGGAGCCATTCTGGAAAATAGTATGGAGGTTCTTTGAAAAGTTAAAAATAGAACTACCCTGTGACCCAACAATTACACTACTAGGTATTTACCCAAAGGATACAAAAATACTGACTTGAAGGAGCACATGCACCCCAATTTTATAGCACAATCATTGATGATAGCCAAATTATGGAAAAAGCCCAAATGTCCATTGACTGATGAATGAATAAAGATGTGGCATATATAAACAATGGAATATTACTCAGCCTTCAAAAAGAATGAAATCTTGTCATTTGCAACAACATGGATGGACCTGGAGTAATGGTGAAAAGACCTAAATGCATAAAAATAGAGGTCATACTGTATGATAGCACTTTACCAGGGTAACATAGGTTTCCTCATTTCCTGTAGCTCATAGTTCTATGACTGTTCTTTTTTTTTTTAAGATTTTATTTATTCATTCATGAGAGACACACAGAGAAAGAGAGAGAGAGAGAGGCAGAGGCACAGGCAAAGGGAGAAGCAGGCTCCATACAGGGAGCCCGACGCGGGACTTGATCCCAGGTCTCCAGGATCAGGCCCTGGGCTGAAGGCGGTGCTAAACCGCTGAGCCACCCGGGCTGCCCTATGACTGTTTTTTTGAAACTCTTTCTTTAGAATTAACAACTCTTTAGCTACGCATACCTCTGTCTGCATGATCAAATATGTCCGGAAACAAAATCATTTATTTTTATTAAAAAGTTATTTAAAAAGTCTTACATAATTTATATATTCTAGAGAAAAACCTCATTGATTTGGGATCCAATCAATTTGATTTGCCCTTCTCTTACTTAGACACTTTCTTGGCTTATAAGCATAGGAGAAATAGCTCTTTGGCCTTATCACAAGGATAAAATTACATGATTCTCTAAACTGATAACTTTTACCCATTTTCTTTGGACTTGTGGAAGCATATTGCTTATCAAAAGCCCATCTCTAACACCTCAAGCAAGCCATTTAACAGAATTCTTTGTGTACTAACCTTTAGCTTTAATCCATTTTTCTTCCCTGTGTTCTTCTTACTCCAATTTCATCATTTATTTTATTTTGTTGTGGATATCTCATTGGAACAAATTCTTTAAAAGATTAATATTGAAATGTCTTGTGATAAACATTTCCTGATTGTTTAAAAACAGGGCTATCTTTCTTGCAGGGTTTGAGAGGAATGGCAAGCATAAATTATATTATATAATAAACATACATTTATCTAAAAATTTCATCCATAGGGTAAGATGCAAGGTGGGTAGAAAAAGTCTCCTTCCCAATAAGTTCCCCAATTTCACTCCCAGGAAATAACAACTGTTTATAAGGTCTAATTTATCTTTCCAGCATTCATCTATGCATTTATAAATAAATGTATACCTACAAATATTTTAATAACATATGTGGGATCATACCATACCCACTGTAACATTTTTTTTTTCATTTTTGAACATCTTTCCAAATTAAGATCTATTCTCCTATATCACTTTTAAGAAAGTTATTTAATCTTTTGTGGTATAGATGTAATATAACGTATTTAAGAAATTTCCATTAATGGATTCCAGGTTTTTATTTTTCAAACAGTGCTACAGTGGGTATCATTGTACGTAATTTGCTATTCTAATTCTACAGTTATAGAAGTCTATATTAAAATTTGTTTTATAGTGAGATTCTGTATTAATAGCATGAAATAAAACAAAAGAAGGCTTTTAGTCTGGAAAACATAAATAGTAAACTTATATTCAGGGGGACATCCATTTTTTCCCCTTTTGACTTCTATATTTAATATAAATAACAACAGTTACTCTTAAATTAGAAAAAGAATAATAAAATAACACTTAAAAAGGAAGTCAAATTTGTTCACTATTTATTGGTCCTAATTTTACTTGGTGAGTTGGATGACATTTTCATGTGTCAGAAAGTGGATATAAAGTACAAGGTTGAAAACTATGGTCAGGCTTTGAGGTTTATAAGTTCTTGGCCCTTATTCCCCAGACTATTAACACTGAAATTGCATGTCACCCTCTAGTTTGATAATAAATTGAGGTCAATCTTGATTTCAAGTTTCTCTATAGAGCTTGTAAGTATAATAAATTTGAAAAACAGAAAAGAATCACTCTAATAATTTAGTTAAGCCTTCCTAAGTGATTGACAGGACTTTATATTGCTAGAAAGTTCTCTCAAGTTAATCCATAAGAGCTCTAGGGGTGTCAGTTTAAACCAAAGAAGATGATATAAACAACCCCAACCTCTCCTTAGAGAACGCCCTAAAGATTTCGTTGGTATAGTCCTGTGGTCTTTCAACTGGAGTCCTTTGTAAGGGCTTGCAAGAATGTGAATCAAGTACCTGACCCCCAATACAATCTTTCCTAAAACTGATCTGCCTAAGAATGAGTCCTCTTTCAGGTACTGTTTCTCACCAAATACTTCCCTATCGCCCCTTTCTTCATTGCCCAGTTTTTAGTTTACCAAGGAAATTTAATTACCTCTCACCTTTTGCTATGGTACACTGCCCTAAATTTAAATAAATAAATAAATAAATAAATAAATAAATAAATAAATAAATAAATAACAATGGAATTCCAAAAAACAAAAACAAAAGGCAATATAGAATTCTAGTATTTGTATTGGTCAAGTGATTTCCAATTATTTGAAGAAAACTCAAGGAGGCATATCAAAATTTTCAACTTAAAATTCTTAGAAATAATTTCGATCCCCACCGGTTTGATTTTTGATAACATTATAACTATAAAAGAAGAAACAGGATTAGAATTACATAATACTCATCAAAGGGAACAATGTAAACTCTGCTAAAGAAAGGTTTTCATGTATTAGAATCCCTCATCTGTAAAATAAAAGAGCAGAATTAAATGGAAGATTCAATGTCCCATGTCCTACAAACATAGTGCTTATTTCTCCGAATCCATATAGCAATTTGAATATATTATCCTTCAAATAACCAGAAGAGTAACTGTTCTAAACATGGAAATATAGCTAATAAGAATTTGACAATAATAGTAGAAACTGTCATTTATTGAAAGCTTTAATTTACTGTCAGCCACTGTATTTGATTTTAGTTATATTTTTATTTAATCACAGAATTAAAGACATTCTTTGAAGTATTATTGAAGATAATCTGTTGCGTTCCTAACTTGTATCTTGCTTCTATTGTATTTCTTTCTGTTAAAAAGGGTTCAGGCCTTTTGTTGTCTTGCTTCAGGGGTATTAATTTGCAAGGGTTCTCAGCCATCGAAAGACTTGAAATCTTACCATTTGCAATGATGTGGACAGAAGTAGAGGGTATTATGATAGGCGAAATAAGTCAATCAGAGAAAGACAATTATCATATTATTTCACTCATATGTGGAATTTAAGAAACAAAACAGGATCATAGAGGAAGTGAGGGGAAAATAAAGTACGATGAAATCAGAGCAAACGAGAAACCATAAGAGACTCTTAACTATAAGAAACAAACAAGATTGCTGGAAGGCAGGGGATGGGGGAATGGGGTAACTGGGTGATGGGCATTAAGGAGGGCATGTGATGTAGTGCGTACTGGGTGTTATATACAACTGCTGAAACACTGGACTCTACCTCTGAAACTAAGAATATGCTCTATATTAATTAATTGGATTTATATAAAATAAAATTAAATTTGCAAGGGTTAAAGCAGAAGTTGATAAACCACAACCTCCTCTCTCCACCTCTTATTTCTGAAAACAGAAATCCATTTAAAGGATTAAGCCAGTTCTTTCCAGAATGAGATGGGAGAGAAACCAGACTTTGGAATGTGGTAGGAGGTATGGAATGAGTAGACAGACATGGACAGGGCTATGAAATTAAAAAATTCTTTAAGACTGAGGAAGAATGTGTATATGCTCAAAGATGGGAATTAAGTTCCTATGTAGTAACCTAGGAAGGGTACTCTACTTCAGAAGGGGCAGCTGCAAGGTGCAATCGTGGAGGATGGACAATTGACCAAAGCTTTTGGCCTCACAATATTCTCATACTACCTCCAAACAAACAGTGCTGGAGCTAAGCAGAGAGGTAGCAACAAAAGGCCATTTTCTAATGGATCACATGGGATTGGACACTTTATTTCTTAGCTAGGACCTTTTGTTTTGTTTTGTTTTACTTTCAAGGCAGGATGAAAACTCTTTGAATATTGTACAGCTTTAAAGAGAAAAATTCTGCTCTTCTCCCAGCACCACCAAAAACAGGATTAGTATTAAATTACTCACCAGCTTGGGCACTGATAGCTCACCATTAGATTAAGAAAAACAAAGTGCTATGGTATTTCTTGTAAGAAATACAAGATGGAAAAAATACAAGATGTGTATCATAACAGCTATATTATAGTCAAATTATAACAGATATGATTATTGTAGATATTATAAATTTCCCTTATACAGATACAATAACTATGGTAGGCATTGGTACTCTGAACTGGATATTTCTGGTTCTCCTGGCACAAAGTAGGTTTATACTTCTTTTTCCATTCTTTGAAAACAGGCATGACCGTATAACTTGTTAGGCCAATCAAATATGTCAGAGGTGTGCATCACTTCCAGGTGGAAGCTATGAGTGGGTTTGCCATTCTCACACAGGTTTCTTGCTTTCTCTCTGCATCTATAAATGATAATGCTTCAGCCTGTGGCTTGAGTTCTGAAGTGAAGATGGCGGAGAGTGGAATACACCGGCCACACCAAGGATGTGAACTATGAGCAAAAAGTAAGTCATTTTGATTTAAGACTATAAGATTTTGGGATGATCTACAAAGCAAACATGATCTTATTGCTTAGTCCAATAATGAGGCTCAGAGAGTTAAGCAACTGGTTTATTTCTCAGCGAATCTATGTTGATTTCATGCATAACCTTCCTTTCTAAATGGTCAGTTCATGTTCAGTAGATATTTAAGTATCTACTAAGGACACACCCTGTTTAAGGGTCCAATGTTTTACACAACAGACAAGTTCTCAGTATTTATAGGATATGCACAGACTGCTTAGTTCAAGAATTTGACCAGGGACTTCTATTAAGTTTATAACTTTTAGAATTCATTTCCTTTGTCCCCCTTCCCCATACACCTGTCTATAGGAAACTATAATATTTGCCCATCTTTAGACTTCTGGGTTCTCCTTCTTCCTCAGATTTCTTAGAGTTTAGCAACAGAAGTTCCTTGATCACATCTGCAAGTCATTTAAATATCCTGGGATATAATTTATCTGGGCCTGAAGGCTTGAATTAATTTAAAGCTGTAAAGCAATTCCTTATTATCTCTGCACCTATCTTGCACTTTAATCCTCTCCTACTGATGTTTGTGCTAGACCTGCCAGCTTGAAAATTATTTTCCTTAATGGAGGCGGAAGAAGAGCAAAACTGTATATGAATACATCTACTCCCTCTGTTTTGTTGTTTAACATTATATCTTTTGTCATAAACTGCAAGCTGTTCCTGAGGGGTATGGATTGTTTAGAGCAAATGTGTATTTCTGCAACATATCCAGGAAAGGCTACTTTGCAGGGATCAAGAGCAGCTGATAACAGTGAAGCTGAAACTAAAAAATGTATACTATGGATGTTCAAATTGCTGGGGTGGGCTTGATGAGATTATTCTGTGTTTGAGAGCATTCAGAGAAGCACCTGGAATGCTTTGGTGCTATGGAAACTTCCAGCTGAATGTGATTTTTCTAAGATAGCATTTTCACATTTTAACAAGCGCAAAGTAACAAGGTGAGATCTGTGAAAGGTCTCCTCTGTACTGGCATTGTGTCTGTATGGGTGCTATTACCCTAGCATGATGGTAGTGGTCTAAACTGAGTGTTCCCAGTGTTTGTGCTGGTCTTCAGCACTCCCTCTTAGGGGAAGATTGCAGGCTCAGTTCGAGGAGAGAAACCTTCAGGACCATTTATAATCGTATCAGATTCTTATGCAAGATTCTCTATGTTGGGTTTTTACTTCATTTGAATTCCTTTTTTTATTTTACTTAATCTATTTAAAAGCTCTTGTTTTGTCCTGAGAACTTACAAATGTTCCAGGTCTTTGTAGACTTCTTGTGATTTTCTTCCATCTTTGGTATTCAGCTTCTCAACCTTAAACATCTGAGCTCAGAACACTGCCTTGTTCAGACATGAAGATTTTCTTTGGTTTTCCATTAATAAATTTTGTCAGGCATTGTTTATAACTGCGTAGAATCTCTGATTTTTGTTTTCCTTTCAGATTTTTTTTAAAAGATTTTAGTTATTTATGAGAGAGAAAGAGAGGCAGAGACATAGGCAGAGGGAGAAGCAGGCATCATGCAGGGAGCCCAATGTGGGACTTGATCCCAGACCCCAGGATCATGCCCTGAGACGAAGGCAGACACTCAACTGCTGAGCCACCCAGGCATCCCACCTTTCAGAACTTCTGACCAAATGTACAATCCCATTTGTCTCAAAACTTTGGAAATGTTCTTCAATTAAAGTGTAGTGTTAGGCTTTTCTGAGTCTCATTCCTGGGTTTTTATGAACTCTAAGATAATATGATTACTATCTTCCACGGTTTCTTTCTGTTGCTTCTGTGTTCATAGGCCCTTCCTAGTTGATACTTGTGTCCAGGTAATGTTTCTTTGCTTTTTACCTTCAAAGTCAATCATCCTCAGTCTTGGTGTGTATAACAGTGTGTCTGCAGATGCCTGAATCAAAATCACCTGCAGGTGGTGTTTAAAATGCAGATTTCTAAGTGCTCCTTCCCAGGACCAGCTACCTCATTAACAGGACAGTGAAAAATAAAAATGTGAAGCTCCTTCCTCAAAAGTCAGCAGGAATTTCAAGACCGTGACAGCAGAGCATTAAACCAAGTATGAGGTCTTTCTATCCCATCCATGAAGCCAGAAGCTAGCCTCAGAGATTTTAATTTAGTAAATTTGAAATGGGGCTATAAAGCTGCCTTTTTAGCAAGTTTACCTCATTTTCTGATTTAGGCTGGTCTGCAGACCCATTTGAAAAGTCTAGTCTACACGATGTTTATACCCACCTTTTTAGCGCGTTAAGATGGGAATGTTTTAGGTTACATGTTTTCAGAAGACAAACGTTTTACTATTAGATTTTGCTTTGGTTCTGTTTTTCAAGATCTTTTAGGAAATCATTATTCACATAAACCTCACTGAGGTGTTTGTAGTATTATTCCACAGGGATACCCAATTAGTCTTCTATTTTTTTTTTTTTTTAAACAAAGGCTTTTCAGGTAGTTCAGTCTTTATATTCTTAGCTATGATTTTTTGTGGCATGATGTCGATGTATTGACAGCTATATAGCCATATGTGCTTATAGTTTAGAACCATGGAAAATGTTTATAGTATGAAAAGCTGTATTCAAATCAAAATAGCATGTGCTTCTAGACTCTTCTGAAAAAAACCAAAACAATGTGCAACAAATAGGGAAGCTTATTTCAGTGAGACAAATATTCGAATGCTGAAAAGTAGCTTCTAGTAGATAAAAAATCAAGTTTTTTCCTTCATCAGCATAAAATATTTTATACATTTTAAAAATACGTATAAAATTATAAAAGATGTTCCAGATGCATAGATACTGTGGCCCAGAGTACAATAACTATGCTTATATCACCTATGAAATCATATTTGCCAACTGATGTTAATAGTTTAAATTATCTTAATTTCTAGATACTGTGTGTTGTATGGAACTTTAAATTGACTTTTTTTTTCCATTAACTTCATAGCTTCTAGATACTCTTACTGTTTTTGTTGTCAGATCATACCTTAATTTGTTTTATCTATGCATTTTCAACATTTCCACTAGAAGTTCAACCCACAGCCATATACATTCATTAAGTACATGCCATATTGATGGTAGAAGCAAAGACTATAAAGACAAAAACTAGTAGGACATAATCTCTTATTTCAAAGAGTTTAGAATGATATTCAAATTATTAGATGGACATTTATGGTGGTATATGCTGAGCCATGCAATTAAGTTAAAGTTAAGCTGTTGGAGCTCTGTAAAAGGATGCCCACCAAATCCTGATAAAGCTCGGGGAAGTGGTTCAGGAAAGGCTCCCTGAGAAGGCTATAAATGGAGATGAGGCTGGAAATAAGAGACTTGATAAGGAACATGTGTGATAAAGGCTGTCCTGAGCATAGTCAAGGGACCAGAGACAAAACAAAAACTCATGTCCCACTGTGGGGACCATAGATGTGTGGTCTAGGTGGCTGCAGTGTGTGTGTGTGTGTGTGTGTGTGTGTGTGTGTGTGGCTTGTTTTGCAATGGGCTGGGTATAGAAGAGTAAGGGGCAGATAGAGAGGCTGTTAGGGGCTCAAGTTAAGAAAGTCCTGTATATTCACCTGGGTGAGGAATCGTTAACTTGATCTAAAGGAATGGGAATGTTGATAAAAATTATAACAAAAAAAATATGATCAGACTTCTGTATATAGTCAACAAGCCTCCTGATTTACCCAATCTTCTCACTTCCCAAGAATATTCTATCCTTTACCTATAGCTCCTCAAAATGGTGGTTGGTATAGGCCATGATCCAAGGGAAAAAAAAAATCCTCCTTGACACCATTCGGTAGTACCTAACTTTTGTTTACTTTTTCTTTAAAGACCTAGCACAACCCTTTTTATTTCTAATTTGGACTTGAAAGAACCTGGAGATACCTTTAAAGTTTCTGTGGAAGGTGTCATACAGTCTCTAAGGGCTCATCAACCCTGGATCTAAATTCCTTAAACATCACATACTTTTCCATTTGCCATATCACATTTCCATATGACTGCTCATATTTTCATCACTTAAACATCCACTCCTATCTGGGAGAGAGAATTCCGTCTTGGCCAAACCCTAAATAACAGTGTGTTTTTTAAGTAGAAGTAATACAAATTATAAAAGATATAGAATTGATTGCTGTTAGTAATATAGTTCTGACACTTTGATCATTTTGTCTAAATATACAAAAAACAAAAGCTGCTCAGAAGCACTCTTATTTAGCCAGAGATTTAGAAAAAAAAATTATTGAAGAGCCAAATATTGCTTCATAATCTATTTGCTTTATACTATTAGAAAAATCAATCTATCACTGATCATCACTGAGATGACCGTACCTATTCATACTTAAGAGTTATTTGAACTCTATCTCACTGCCTATGTGTACATTGTCAATTTCTAGTAATGTGTATTCTAAATAACTCCCTATAATGTAATTACTGTGAAATCTATGCCCTTATGAATCTCAAAGATGTTGCTTTCTGCATGTTAATCCCTGTAAACAGTGGGGCTTCTATCAGAAGTTATTTTTAAAAGTTTAAATTCTTCTTATACCCCAACTGAATACAATTGCTAGTATATCCTGCCCTTCTTAATAATATAACTTTGTATTCTTTCAGATTCACTTTTCTTCTAAAATAGGCTCACTATGTCACAGAGGCTTGAAGTTTTTTCTTTCTAAATATAAACACGAGTTGGCCAATAGAACATTTCTTATTTAAATGGTTTTCTTCATTACTTTCACATTTAAGATGATATCATGGGAGGAACAATTATTGCCTTGTTCCTTTGATTTATTTGGCCCCACACCCCCTCACCTTGCTAGTGAAAAATAAACTGTTCTACACGGGTCATTTATGTTGTGATTTAATATGATGTTTGTATTTCCAGCCTGTACCATAATATATTAGCCTAAAATCACCTAGTAGGAAAGAATTTGCTCTTTTTTCCTCCTATTGTCTTCCTGTATCTTTGCTATAAGTTACTCATTAGACAAATTTATCACCATTATAAAGACTGTAGGATACAAAGGACAAAAATGATGGCTATTGTCAAAACAGGAACTTTGGCTAAGTCTTGTTCTACTCCCTAATTTCCTAGGAGTCCTGCTGTGTAAATGGAATCTTACTCTTGTTCTAACTACCAGGGCGGACTATTTATTCATCAACAGGTCAGATAAACCAATTTTATTTCAACAGAAATGTGCAAAAGTGGCCATTTACCCCTAAAAGGACAGATATCTGTGAGGACAGTTTTTAGTCACCACGGGATTTGTACAAAGGCAACTTCTGTTGTTTCAATGACAGGGGAAGAGACAGCATCACTTAAAATAGAAATTCAGACCACATGCCTTCCCTCAAAAAGTAAAAATGACATGTTAGCAGATTAAGTGGGTCATTTTGTATCATGGTTTTATTAATGTGTTTGAGACCAGAAAATGTTCTGAACATAAAGCTTGAGGGTATCCTAAATGGAAAAGGATATGTCCTTATTTAGTGGCATATAGTCCTCACAAAACTAGTTTTCATGTAAGTACTTCAGTCTTCAGCCTTAATTGAGAATTAATTCTAGTCTCCTAATAGATGGTTCCTTAACATTCTTTTTGTTAATATGTGAACTTCTACAGCTAGATAGAAAGACTAGGAGGGTAGAAACAAGGACATGAAGCCATACATTCCTTGCGGATGGGTTGTTTCAGGCCTGGCTTGGGACTGAGGACTACATATGGAAAGATATCAGAACTGGCAGTCTTGAAGAAGATGAAGTATAGTTTACAGAGGTATCCAGAACCTTGACTCCATGTGAAAGTGGACAATTTCTAGGTTTGGTTCATGGTACCTTTAAATTACTACATCAAATCTGATACAATTCAAGAAGTCCTATATATGACTTCTTAAAAAAAATCTCTCTATATAAGTACAATATGTATCTAGATATTGTATATATAATACACATGTATAAAACATGGCATTAATATAGCATATGTTCACATATCAATTCACAGAACCAACCATTACTGTATAATCCATATACAGAATTTGATATTTTTTTTCTTTAATGTCCACTCCTGTAATTTTAAAAGACAGTAGCACAGTCAAGGTCATAAACAATGGAGAAATTCATACATTTTGACTAAAGAGTATATTTGTTTCCACTTTACCCTATTACGCACATTTAAAAAATATTTTCAGCATTAATTCAAAACTTAGTTTCAAGTAGCCTGCCCACTGTGATCAGATTCTAGTAAATATAAATTTATTTTTCATTCTGAAGACTTACCATTATGAACTTAAATTTATTGGTGCCTTTTCAAGACTATCCTCTACACGTTTGCACAGTTGCTTTAAATCTTAAAGATGTTTCAGATGGAGAGAACTAAAGGATAAGGGGATACAAAGAATTCTATGAGGAGAAAGAGGTACTTTATTGATGAACTTTTAAATTTTGTTGGGATCCCTGGGTGGCGCAGCGGTTTGGCGCCTGCCTTTGGCCCGGGGCACGATCCTGGAGACCCGGGATCGAGTCCCACATCCGGCTCCCGGTGCATGGAGCCTGCTTCTCCCTCTGCCTGTGTCTCTGCCTCTCTCTCTCTCTCTCTCTCTCTCTGTGACTATCATAAAATAAATTTTAAAAAAATGTTGAGAAACATTCTACCATCTTTCATAGTCAGAACAAAGTGCTCTTCTGCCTCCGTTGTTGGGTTGTTACCTCTTTGCAGGTGTTGTGAATCCAAAGGCTCACAGATGGTCACTATAACCAGACATGCTCTGTAGGAGAGTTTCTTAAATTCATTAACCTCATTTAAAAAGACACAAAAAGCTAAATGAAGAATTTCTGCTGATCACAGAAATCAATTAATGACCTCAAAATAATTCTATCTCTTTGGAGTGTCCGAGAGAAGCAGTAAGTTTTCTGAAAAGCAGTGGTTAGAGGGAATTTAATACTCATGGTGATGGAAGAAAAACTGTATCTGCTTATTATAATAACTGAAGCATCATTTAAAGATGGCTGGACAACCAGAGTAGTGGAAAAAGCAGCTGTGACCACAGGTAGTATAAAGAAGGAAAGTTACTTTTGTAAAGGAGTCTCAGAGCTAAGGTGGTAAAAACTCCATTAACACATACTGTGGAAAGACCTCTAACTACATATGAATGTGAACAGTGGCATCCAATTTGGGGAAGGCCATTAGTTCTTAGAAATGTGTGCATTCTCCCAGAGGCAGTCATATACAATCAATATCATCAGAAAGATTATCCCAAAGCAACACCTATCCATAGTTTTTAATTGAGTGTGGGATTGATTCTTCACCATTCTCCTTTAAATCAACATGCTTGATGACTGAGTGTGTAGAAATATTCCTAAGACATCTGGTAGCCCTGATGTTTGCTAATATTTAACCCACTTGATTATTCTTAGAGCAACAGAAGAGCACTGTGTTGTCTTAAAGTGCCCAAGGGGCAGAACAACATTATTATAGCAAACTATTTATGGGGAAAACGGTTCTGAAGAAAGAGAATATGTCTTAGATGATTTAAGCAGATAGTTTATATGACTGACAATTGTCATTTATAAATAATTGAATAAAAATATCTCAAGAATGTTATACAAACCTGTACATTTGCAGTTGTGGGAGGCTCTTGATTTTAAGGTAAATTCTTTTGCAATACAATTCAAACTTTCAATTCAGACTCAAATTAGGACCATGCTAATTTTTTAAATGGTTTTTGAACTAAGAAATAAAGTGATAGAAGTATAAACATTTTAATATGTAGAAATTAAGCAAAATCAAGTAATAAAAATTAATAGATGTTGGGCTGAAAGGGTATGAAGAGAAGCCCTATGAAGGGGAGAAAGAAAAAAAAAACCCTACTAAATGAAGGGAGATCGAACGAAAGTGAGTTTCTGGCAACTTACAGAAAACTCTTATGTTTCAACAAACATATAGGAATCTACTATCCCTGACTCCTCACCCTATCAAATATGCCTTCCCCTTGTCTTTCATGGAGCCTTCTCTCCATGCCCTTCTCCTTTTTCCCTTCATCCCCATTTTTGTTCTTTCTTCATTCTTCCCTGATGGGTAGAGGAAATTTCATGATAACTGTACTTGTAAACTTTGCATACTTAGTCTGGCTCAGTAAACAATTGCCTTTGTATGTGTCTTGTCATTAATGTAACCCTTGAACAGTTGTGCTTACTGAGAGACTACAAGTATCAGAGGGCAGCATTCATTTTAAGAGCACTGCACTGCATTTCTGGCAGAGAAAGCCCGGAGTAAACTTCTACAAACCTGGGTTCTAGTCTCCAGTCTTCAGCTCTTTGAACTTGGACAATCAAGTCTTCATTTCCTAGTTTCAGTTCCTGCTCTCTAAAATGATTGTATGTGATTGGGAAGTGAGATCTGTCCTTATTTAGTCCAACCTTCTTATCTTGGGGGTAGAGAGATAAGCTTTGGAGAACGTTATCTTTAGTCAAACATGTCACCTTGTAAAAGTGATAGTTTGTGTTTATATTAATTTATATAGAATCCTGCATGTTGAATTTTCTGTGTATATAAAATGAAACTATTGAAATCCACCCCCCCCCCAACACCACCAAACAAAAATATTAACTTTAAATGAAACAATACCTCCTCTGCTAACTCAAAGTCTCCCATGGGTTTTTTTTTTTTTTTTTTCAGATTGAAGAAAAAAGTAGTTAAGTAGTAGAAGTAAGAGACAAGGGATTTTTGCTGAAGATAGGGTTATCTTGGGTAAAGAGGAATGGTTTAGGAATTGCAAACACTCTGGAACAGGCAAACTAGAGTGGCATGGCTACTGTGACAGAAGGAGCAGATATGTACTTACAGAATATCACTTTTTTGTTTGTTTAGTTTTTGGCAGGGTAACGAGAAATCCCAGCTGTGCAGATGTTATTTATCATTCTATTTTTTTTGGGGGGGGGGGGATCTTACAACATTATAGGCAGTAAGTTAGATGGTCACACTCACCTTCACATTCTTCACATGAATTTATTTCCAAATAATAAACTGGGTTTGATACATTGTTATCAGATAACATTTAGACATAAACTGGTGACTACTTGAATCCCAAGTCTAAAGATTTATTCCCTATTAAGGGAAATTTTTTTTTTTTTTGGGGGGGGGGAAATTCTTAACTAAGGGCTAAAAGAAACCTGAACTAGAAAAATGGCTCTTGGATGAAGAGACAGCATAGAGCCTGGTCTATCTATACTATCTATCTACATTAGTCTAATTGAGAGGAGAAATAATTTTGTGTGTCTGAAAACAGCCGACATCCATCATGTGAGGGACTTTCCACAGACTGTGTTTGATAGAAAAAAATAGTTTAGTAAATTTGAGCCAGATCTGTTGAAGTATACTTTTTGGACAAAGCCAAACTTATTATCTATGAATATATAATACAACCCATGAGATGTGAAAATTTGAGCCCATTAGTTCTTACTGTGCATTGTGTGTAGCTATATAATGGTAGTGGCAGCTGGCATATAAAAACTACTGATATCTTAAATAATGTTAAAATGTTCCCACGTTTGTTTCCAAAGGACTGTCCTACTAAATTTTCTTGGTAAATATTGCCCCCTTCAGTTCGTTCTGAGGGTGTGCATGGTAGTAAATGGGGAACAGAATGTTTCCCTGGGCTGTGTAAACTTGGCACCAGGAAGACTCCCAGAAACTGCAGCCCAACTGGCTCTGGGCTGATATGACCTCATTGTTCACATGGGCAGTCTTAGTTCTTTCCCAGGTATTACTTCCACATAAGAAAATACTGTATCTGAGTTAACCAGGAACCAAAACCAATATCCGTGTAAGGGAAATGATTGACAGATGGATTTCCTTTAGTGGCAATAAATGACCTTGAAACTTGTGTAAATTTCCCCTCAAAATCCTTGCAAATAAATCAGAGGGGCCCGTTTGAAGAATACAAATAAAATGCAATATACATTAAATATACAAAAATACATAGGTCTTCCTCTACTCAAAAGCCATGCTGTAATTGTGAGAATTCTGCACTAGGGGCAGGGAAATGTAAGCTGGAGAGCATTAAGTTTATCCAACCTTCATTATTGGCTTAATACCTTCAGCAACTTAGTTATTTCCACAGTATTCTGTGTATCAAAGCCAGGACATCATATAAAAGGCTCTTTGTTTGTTGTAGAGCTTAGGAGAACTTCTGAGAGAATTTGGAAGAAAACAGCTACTTTTACAAAGATGACATAACTTGACATTTAAAAAAAAAACTTTTATTAATCATTTTTAACCACAAAATATAATTGTAGACATTTTGAAGTACTCATTAAGTCTATGAAACTAGCAATTTCATAAAACATTCCACAGATTTATATCAACCTTGAAAATAGTTTCCAGAAGGCAAAAGGCACACATAAAATTTGTCACTAGGCAACACTGTATTGCATAAGTATTAATTCTATCATTTATTCTGCTGGTCTCTTCCTACTGTACTAAGTTTCAGCAGACTAATGAAACTTAAACCCTTCTCTACATTTAATTTTAGAATTTTCAAAAATAGGTTTTCTAAGAAATGAGGCCAACACTATAGTCAAAATCTTTTATATAATAGAAGGTAAAAAATACAGCTTTTATTTATCACAACAGATAGAAGATGAAAGGAACATGTTAGGTTGCTTTGACCTTTAAAGACTTTTTAAAATTTTTGATAACTTGATAATCTTTAGCTCAGTGATCAAAGATAAATATTTTATCTACTATTGCTGATTTCTTCTATGTCACTAGGGTTTGTGGGGTTTTAAAATATATAATGGAAGATGGCAAAAAATCATTTGTATCTGCACTTTTATTTGGGATATCTCACAAAATAAATGACTTAAATCTAATTTCAATTAGAATATCTGACAGCAGAGGTGATGGCCAAATTGGTGACAACTACCATATTTCAAAGAAGCCAAAGGTGCCTGTAGTAACTTGGCAAAACAATGGTGTCCAACAATTTTGTGAAACTGTGGGAGATTTAACAACTTTGTGAAATTGTGGATGATTTTTAAAGACATCCCATAGAAAAATTTCCTTAAGATTCATTTTGGAGATCTTAAAATTATCTTAGGATAATCATCAATAATCTCTTAAAAAATATTCCAGATATAGTTATTATTTTTTAAAAGATTTTATTTATTTAAGAGCAAGAGCACAGGTGAGAGCGTATGAGCAGGGAGCCTATTGGGGGCTTGATCCCAGGACTCTGGGATCATGACCTGAGCTGAAGGCAGCTGCTTAACTGACTGCATCACCCAGGTGCCCCAGTTATCACTATTTTCAGTGATCATAATAGTAGCGATTTTTATGCTATGAACATTTTTCTGTATAGTCACTATATGATTTGTGGTTTCCACCATTAAAAAAAGTTAATAAGTCATGTAACCATCCTAAAAAATGACCTAAATAAATATATGGATAGACTGGACTCAATGGAACTGACTTGGCTTGAGCAAAGTCCTATCTCATATTCACGTGCCTTGGGTTTCATGTTGTCCTGTGAGACCACTTCCCTTGTCCATATTGGACTGTGTCCATATTAAACTTTGTCATAAAATAGGCATGTGAGCAAATGACCTCAACATGGAGCACGATGATACTTTCCAAGTCCTGCCTTCCATCAAAAGGGCTTTCTAGGGACGGACTTCTGGAATTTTGTTTTAAAGATTTGTATTTACTTGAGAAAGAGTGCATGTATGTGAGTGTGTGTGTGTTGGGGGGTGCAGAAGAAGAGGGAGTGGAGACAATCTCAAGTGGACTCCCTACTGAGTGCAGAGCCTGTCTTGGGGCTCATTATCATGACCCAGAAATGATGACTTGAGCTGGAATCAAGAGTCCATGACTTAACTGAGCCACGGAGACACCCCTAGAGATACACTTTTAAAAAGGAAAAATTTTCTAGACTGAAGCAGAGAAACAGATTTAATGATATGCTGAATTTTTTATCATAGGACTGGCATCTTTGGAATATAAATCTGTAGGCAATGAGATTTTACTTATTTACTCAGTTTTAGACTAAATGACTGTTGGGTTATGTATAATATATACACCCACGTATTCATAGATATTGAGATATCTGAATATATCTGAATATGGAATATATATACATGTATGTATACATAATATACAAGTCCTATTTACATACATATAGGTAAAAACACATCAATGCTGATGGCTATTTTTAACATTAATTTAAGCTTTAAGCTTAAATTAACATTAATTTAAGCATTTAAGCTTAATTTAACATTAAGCTTTAAGAGATCAAATGCAGCACTAGAATGAGTGTTCCAGATGACTTATCAGCTAATGATCTTCCCTGGGACATTTACAAGGGAATTGACCTATTCTAAAACCCAAATGGTACAGTAATTTAGGGGAAAGGCAAAGGATTTGACATCAGGTATACTTGGATGCAAACAACTGCTTTATAACTCACTAGCTACATAAACTTGGACAAATTGTCTAACTCCTTTGAACTTAAGATACTTCATATTGGAGATCTATTTTATTGTTTTCCAGAGGACTATACCAACATGGAATAACAGAAAGAATGGTACATAGTAATAATACTGGATGTTGTTAATGAGAATTAAAAAGGGATATGGGAGATTGTGGAGTCTATGGGTTTAGGTACAGACTCCAGAGTTAGATCTAAGTTTGAACTTTAGTTCTGCAACTTCCTGGCTGTATGAGCTGAGACAAGTAACTGGTTTAAGCCTCAGTTTTTAAATTGTATTTATAGGATGGGGAAAAATGTTACCTTAGAATATTGGTACTGTATAAACAAGAAGATACATAACTCTTATTTGGTATAAAGTAAGTGCTCTATAGGTGATACCCCTGTAGCTTTTCCTTCCTCCACCAGCTGCCACAGGGTTGGTCAATAGTAAAAGAATAACTATTTGAAGGATATGTTGGCAAGTTAAGATTATTTTTGACAAGTTGGAAGACTAGCCACAACTAAAAAGATAAAATTAAATGGGGGATGAATGTCAAGTCCTATATTTAGATTTAAAAAAATGGTTAAAAATTCAAAATGAGAAAATGAACTTTGCAAATATGCTAACTGAAAGGAGTCTGTTAAAAAAAACCCTGCATATTCTATGATTCCAATTGTATGAAACTTTTAGAATAGGTAAATTAATAGGGAAACAAAGTAGATTAGTGATTGCTTAGAGCTTAGTGGGGGTGCAGATAGAGGAAATGGGATTGGCTGCTAATGGATACACAGTTCCTTCATGGGGTACAAACATGTTACACAATTATATAGTAGTGATGGCTGAACAATCCTGTAACTGCTTAAAATATTGTACGTTTTACATGGAAAGTCTGCTATGTGAATTTTGTCTCAAAACTTTTAAAAAGTTTTAAAAAGTAAATTTAGATAAAGTCTGTTTATCTAAAAAATATAGAAATATTTAATTTTACTTCAAGTCCAACAAGAGGTATTGTTGAAACTTTCTGAAATTTGGAGGTGTTCAAAGATATAATGGATTCCACAAGACATAATGACTTTGCTGTCACAGGAAGCATTAGACCATGGGCTGCCTGGCAGGGGTATCAACAGGGAATTTGAGCACAGAATGAGCATTGGATTTAGATGACCTTTGAGGTTATGCTCAACCCCAAAATGCTGATTCAGCAATTTTGTCGTCAATGTGGCAAGACTGCCAAAAAAATTGATGGAATCTAGCTTCTATCAGTAAAAGTCCCATCACAATATTTCTGTCCAAAGTTCAGAGTTCAGAGAGTAGAGGGAGTTTGGGTTCTAATAGAGGAAAAAACAGTTTTGAGCCTCTTAAAAGTTACAGATTAAAAATACAAAACTAAGCATAAAAATGAAAAAAGATCACAAATAAGCTGACGGATGCTCACAAATTTAACAAAATTTAAAAATAAACTTCATTAACTTCCTGACACACCTCTAAAATGAGTTGACTACAGCCTCCGATCATCTCTTTATATAAAGAGCAATTTTGTAATATCTTTTGTAGAAGAAGGAATTCAGCCTTCTGGCATGGTTGATTGAAATGTTTTTATTATTGATTGCTTAGAAAGTTTTCCCATCTTCACAACTCATTGATCTAAATGTTTAGGATTATTGCCAGCTTTAGTAAAACTATCCTCGTTTGTGCACGAGCTGTAAGATTCCCTAACATTTCAAGTTTTCTTAGGCACTAATTCTAAATATCCCTTGAACAGATGATACTAACCAGGTTGTTTTCTGTTTTCTCAAGTTAAGGTGCCAGGAGTTGGCATAGCAAATCTAGAAGGATTCCTGCAAGGCTAGCTTTACAGAGCATAATCCTATGTAAACACATTGCTCAGTGCTCTCCCAAAGGTTGTGGAAGCAGCCCAAACAGGTGGAACCCGAAGCCCTTAGCTTCGTGGTTCCAAATTTCACCTCTGTCAGAGGATGATTTTTAAAGGCAAACCGGCTCCTAGGATGCTAAAACCCTGCATCATGAGAAATGTATGTGGGAATTGGGGATTTTTAGCCTCCAGCACAAAATATCTAGAGGGACATTATTAATGCCTTTAAATATTTGAAGGACTGTCATATAGACATGTCTTGCCAGTCACTCAGAGAAGCTCTAGAGGACAAAACTAAGAACAATGGGAAGAAGTTGCAAGAAAGATTTCAACCAAGTATAAGAAAGAACTTTCCAAACAATTAAAGTTGCTCAAAAAGGGAGTGGATTGGCTTATGTTGTAATAGGCTGTCACTTGAAATACTCCAAGGCTGAATGATTACCTGTCAGGAGGGGTACCATAGATAAGATTTCTACAATAGATAGAACTTCAGGATAAATAATCCCCAAGCTACAATTTAGTAACTTCACAATGTTCCCAAGAGGTTAGATAATCAGGAAAAAAAAAAAAAAAAAAACCTTCAATATATTGTCAGAGTAGCTTATTAAGCAAATTTCAAGATGGAATATTACGGAATTTCCATGTATATTGAATCATCTTGCAGAAATTAAAAAGTTATGTGCCTTAGAATATCCAGTCACATTTGGGGCTATTCTCCAAAATCAGCTCTATACTTGATAGTAGCCTAAATGCCATTCATCCCATTTACTCCTACATAATTGCTGATTACCTTCTGTGTGATACACTGTTAGACTCACCATGTCCTAGAAAAGAGAAACAGGTTGTGGTCTCTTCATGTTGTTTACAGTTAAATTATATTTCTACATATAAAAAGTTTATAAAAAATAAGTAAAAAGTTTATATATGGAAAAAGGATGTGTAGTTTATATTATTCTACTAAGTAATGATGTCAAAAGCATGAGCTCTCCTGTCAGCCAGAGTTCAGATCCTACCAAGCTCATTACATGCATGGGCAAGTTAGTTAGCCTCTATGCTTCTACGTTTCCTTGCCAGTGAAATGAAGATACCATGTATCTCCCAGGATTACCACAGAACATAAATGAATTAATACCTACAAAAATATTTGGTAGAGTATTTGGCGCATACAAATACCATGCAAATATTAACCATCATGACTATATGGTGTCCACAAGAGTCTCCTCCGTGTGATGTGTTGGAAGAGACTGTGGAAGGAGTAAGCTATTAACACAACAGTGGCCAAAAGGAAGCATCTATATTCCTAAAGTTAGCCTGTGCTTCCTTGGAAATGTAGCTGACCTTCAAACAACACAAGTTTGAACTGTGCAGATCGACTTCAACACAGATTTTTCCCAAATACAGTACTATATTTTATTTTCATTATGATTTTCTTAGTATTTTCTGTGGCCTTACTGTAAGCACACAGTCTATAATATACAAAGTATGTGTTCACTATATCAGTAAGTCTTCCAGTCAACAGCAGGCTATTGGTAGTAAAGTTTTGGGGGAGTAAAAAAATCCTACATAGGTGTTTCAACTATGTGTGGGCTCCGTATCCGTAACCCCTCTATGTTTTAAGGGTCAACTGGATAGCATAATTGGAATAACCTACCCAAATAAAATGGGGCTAAAATATTAACAATAAACTACATAAAACCCCTTGTCAGTCACTAAATGGAAAGCATAGTTCTATAGAGAAAACACTTGGTAATGACCCTGGGTAACGAGTAGGTCGGTGTTTGCAGGAGGTGGCGCTGCTGAGACGCGGTGCAAACAGCACTTCTTGGTGAGCATCCCTGATGCGGATAGTTTTTCTGAAACTTTCTTTTACAACTATTGCCATTTTGAAGACTTAAAAAAAAAAAAATAGCTTCTATGATTTCAGCAATCTTATGGTAACCACCTGACACAGGCTGAATCACTTTTTTATCAAACAATTTAAAGCCATCGTCTTCTGAATGTGAAGACTATCATGATTCTGTGTGATTGGATCGAATGCAATTGCAATGTACCAACAATGTCCATTTTCAATTCAGTTTAAAGGTTCCCACAAGTAAGGGAGACTCAGAAATTATGTTCCTACCACACAGAGTTCTTCATTAAAAAGCAACCACATTCTCATCAGGTCAGGATTCCATTTCCCTGACATGGCACCCCAGGAAAACCCATGCAAGCATTATGGGAAGGCCCAATAGTTACTGCTGCTGCTTCTCGGTCTAAGCCAGCCTGACCCACATAGGCACCCAATACCTAAATGGTTATGCATTCAAACTGCAACAGCAGCTCCAAACCCTCCTCCTACTTGATCCCCGCTCTGGATTCTGTATCTGTTTGGCCTGAACCTTTAACAGTTAAACATTGTACTTATATCCTCCTGTGATATGTATTTTGTTTCAGTCACTAAAGTCTGCTTTCTATAATGGACTCTGGGGATCCCTGGGTGGCGCAGCAGTTTGGCGCCTGCCTTTGGCCCAGGGCGCGATCCTGGAGACCCAGGATCGAATCCCACGTCAGGCTCCCGGTGCATGGAGCCTGCTTCTCCCTCTGCCTGTGTCTCTGCCTCTCTCTCTCTCTCTCTGTGTGACTATCATAAATAAATTAAAAAAAATATATAAAAATATAATGGACTCTGTTTATGTTAGTCAAACTTACTCTAATTGCCAGAGAAACCCAACTCCAACTTATACGAAGGGAATATATTAGGTCCTATAACTAGAGTATATCGAAGACAGGTCCTCTGACACCTGCACGCCAATGTTCATAGCTGCAATGTCCACAATAGCCAAACTGTGGAAGGAGCCCTGATGTCCTTCGACAGATGAATGGATAAAGAAGATGTGGTCTATATACAATGAAATATTACTCAGTCATCAGAAAGGACAAATACCCACCATTTGTTTCAATGTGGATGGAACTGGAGGGTATTATGCTGAGTGAAGTAAGTCAATCAGAGAAGGACCATCATCATGGTTTCACTCATATGTGGAATATAAGAATAGTGTATGGGATTATAAGGGAAAGGGGGAAACTGAGTGGGAAAAATTAGGGAGACCAACCATGAGAGACTCCTAACTCTGGGAAACAAAAGATTGCAGAAGGGACGTGGGTGGGGTGATGGGTAACTGGGTGATGGGCACTAAGGAGGACACCTGAAGGGATGAGCATTGGGTATTACATGTTGCCAATTTAATTTAAAAAGTCAATGATTGCAGTAAAAAAGCTCAAACAAGCAGTCCCCTGGCTCAAAGAAGGTTTCCAGGCCTCTCTCCAGCACTTGTTTCTGCTTTCTGAAGTGTTTGTCTTCATTTTCAGCCTTCCTTCTGATAGACCCTCTTGATTGATCTTTCAGTGTTGAGACCAGAATGGAGCCCCTTTGGTTCTAGGAGTTTACAGGTCCACTCCTGAGGTGAGGAATGAGTCAGGATCACCACATACATGACATGTAGACTGAATTTACAAGGTTTCCTATAAGAAAACTGGGAAGCTTATATTAAAATAATTCTTGTCAAAAGAACAGGGCAATGACTCTCCAATTTGTGTGTATATCACAATCACCAAGAGGGCTTGTTAAAACCGATTGCTAGGCCTCATCCCCAGAGTTTCTGATTAAGTGGGTCTGGAATAAGGCCTAATAGTTTGCATGTTATCAAGTTTCAGTGCTTGGCCTGGTGGTGGCCCAAGGACCACATTTGGAGAGGTACTAGATATGAACAAGGGCTAGTTGTACAAAACATCAGATGTCTACTATTCTTATTGATCTATTCCTTTGGTTTGTGGCTTGCTCTGCTACCTCAAGTAAGAGAGCGTTTTGCCCTTAATCCTATAGAATTTTGATTTACCCTTAAAGACCACTCGATCTATACCCTCGCCAAACTCTTAAGATTATCATTACCTATGGGATCACTTCCTGAAGTTAGGAATAATATTCAATATTCAATTTAATGCATCTATAGTGAGACACTGTGACTCAAAATATTTGTTCTCAGGGATTACACAATATTGTTTTTCAAACTGTGGATGTTTAACCTCCTGTAACAGAAGAGGGGCTATAGTTGAAAACAGATTTCTTGTTGATAATTGAGACCTGTTTACTAAGAATTTTTGTGGCTCTGCCCTAATAATCTAGATATGTAGCAAGAAACCAAGTAGATTTTTACTTAAAAATTTTAAATGTAGAATATAAAATTCCCTTTACCAAGTTTCTGAACAACACCGAGTTTCTCAACCTTATCAGCAGAGTATATCTATCTGGGGAACTTGGAAGACCCCAAAATCGATTGATTGTGAATCTCTGGAGATGGAGTATGGGCATTTATAGTAAACTACTCTAAGTATAGAAGTTTCCACATTATAAATGATCAAAGAGCTTTATTTTGGGTGAATAAGAGAAGTTATTGGTTTTAAAATAAAAATATATACATATAGGAACTTAATAAAAATCCTGGAATCTGAGATTATCAAATTTTGTGCTATAAAAAGCAACTACTACTTTACATAGAATATGCCAAATAATGACACATTTCTATAGAAGAGGTTTAAAAAAAAAAAAAGCTTAGATTAATACATGCAGGAAAGGTTAATAGTGATTTTTAGGGGATTTTTGTTCAGCTTAACTGTTATAAGATTCTTTAAAATATAGCTTTATAGTGCTCACTTTGGCAGCACATATACTAAAATGGGAATGATAAAATACATTAGTATATATAGTGTGATGTGTATGATAGTTAGCTCAAGCTAAGTATGAAATGGTTTGTTGGAATTCTAAGTAGGAAGCTTATACTCTAGGAGTATATATTACAAGTGCTTTTATTTTCATAATCTTAATAGTCAAGGCTTTGGTAATTAGCATGCTGTTGGATATGGGTTTATATTGGACCATATAGTGCCTTTTAACCAGCTTAAAATGTTAAAATGTTTTGTTAAAAGCATATGAAGCATATGGTTAAGAAATTTTTTTTAGAGACCTTCTCCAAACCATGCATATGTAAGGTATAAAAACCCAGGGAAGCTGTACATTTCTTAATCTTAGATTTGAAGGCCCAGGCTAAAGCTCCAAATTGTCCTGTGTTCCACCAAAAGCATTGGAGGACTTTGTTTGCCTGAGGCTGGGTTTAAGGCTGACAGAATTCTGCATCTCGGGTCTTGGAATTTTCAAGTCAACTTTTCATGGAAGGTGATAGTTGAAACACCTAAAAAGCAAGAGCTGGGAGTTCCTAGAGACTCAAAAGAGACTGTATTTGAGCTCATTTCCCAGTTAAACATAATACATGGACATTTGGCAGTGTCTCGTTGAGAGATAGTAGGGGGAATAATTATTTCTTTGACAAAACTTCTTTGTGACAAAGCTAGCAAGCACATGTACATAGCAAGCACATTGTGTATGACCAAACGGGCTCGGTTTTCAACTTTATCCCCAGTCATCTCAGCCTGGCCAGCCCTTTCATGCCCCTTCCCATAAGGAACACAGGAGACCTAACTGTGAGTAACAATCTTAGTATTAATCCTGAACCAGAGAGGGAGACAGAACATGAGAGACTCCTAACTCTGGAAAAAGAACAAAGGGTGGTGGAAAGGGAGGTGGGTGGGGGGTTCGGGTGACTGGGTGACAGGCACTGAGGGGGGCACTTCATGGGATGAACACTGGGTGTTATGCTATATGTTGGCAAATTGAACTCCAATAAAATTAAATTTAAAAAAATAAAATTAACTTAAAAAAAATTTACTTATCCAGGAAAAAAAAAAATGAAAACCAAAACCCTGAACCACCTACCCTCTCACCAGCACTCATGCTTCTCCCTGGAAATCTGATTCTCAGACTTTCCATTTCATTACCCTGCTCTGCTCCTGGCCAAAGGCTTTCTCAGGCTTCCCTTTCTACTTACCAACCCTGATCTGGCTCTATGTTCCCTTCTGTTGTGTATAAATAGCAACTGAAAGAAGCATAGGAACTTTCTATGTGAGTCACTTTCTTGGTACTGTTAGGGTTACTAGATTGTTTCAACAAATAATTAAATTGGTGAAAATTTGTCAGTATTATATAGAAAAATATAAACAAAATTAAATTTTACCAAGTCTAGGTCTTTATCTGTTGTTTTTCTTTTTAAACAAACATTTATTTACTCATTTGAGAGAGTGGGAGGGGAGGGGCAAAGGGTGAGAGATCTCAAGCAGTCTCCTTGCTGAGCGCAGAGCCCAATGCAAGACTCAATCCCATGACCCTGAGATCATGGCCTGAGCCGAAATCAAGAATTGGACACTCAACTGACCGAGCCACCAGGTGCATGCTTCTTTTTATTTTTTCAGTATCACTATACAACTTTGTTTCTGAACACAATTTTGACCCTCCGACAGCTCCGTTCAATACCAGGCATTGGCAAACCTATGGTCTTGAACAAGGCTGGGAGCTCTGCAATCTTGACTCTCTTCCCAACCTCTGTGCCTGGTCTGCGGAAACAAACAGCAGAGCTTACATTGGCTTTTTCCAAATCTAATGTATATATCGGTATACCTCATTTTATTGCACTTCTCAGATACTGGTTTTGTTTTTACAAATCGAAGGTTTGTGGCAAACTTGCATCCGGCAGGTCTAATGGTGCCATTTTTCCAAAAGCACTTGCTTACCTGTCTTTGTTGCATTTTAGTAATCTTCACAATATTTGAGACTTTATATTATGGTGATGTGTGATCAGTGGTACTTGATGTTACTATTGTTCTGGGGTGCCATGAACCATGTCCATAGAAGATAGTGAACTTACCAGTATTGTATGTTTGACCATTTTACCCACCAGTGGAGCTTCCCCCATCCCTCTTCCTCTCCCTGGGCCTCCCGACTCTCTGAGATAAAATAATACTGTAACTAGGTCAATTAACCTACAGTGGCATCTAAGTGTTCAAGTGAAAGGAAAAGTCCCATGTGTCTCACTTTAAATCAAAAGCTACAAATGATAAGCTTAATGAAGAAGGCACTTTGAAAGACAAGATGGGCTGAAAGCTAGGCTTCTTGAACCAAAGAGCCAAGTTGTGAGTGCAAAGGAAAAGCTGTTGATACAAAGTGCTACTCCAGAGAATATGTGAATAAGAACGAGAACTTATGGCAGATATGCTAACAACTTTATTGCTGACATGAGGAAAATTTAGTGGTCTGAATGGAGGATCAAACCAGCCACAACATTCTCTTAAACCAAAGCATAATCCAGAGCAAGGCCTTCACTCTCTTCAATTCTAGGAAGGCTGAGAGAGGTGAGGAAGCTGCAAAAGATAAGTTTGAAGCTATCAGAGTTTGTTCATGAGGTTTGAGGAAAGATGTCATCTCTGTAATAGAAGTATGAGGTGAATCAGGACATTATCCCAGATAATTAATGAAGGTGGCTACACCAAATGATAGATTTCAGTGTAAATGAAATAGCCTTATATCAGACGAAGATGTCCTCTAGAACTTTTATAACTAGAGAGAAATCAATTCTTGGCTTAAAAGCTTCAATGGCTAGGCTGACTCTTTAGGGGCTAATGTAGCAGGTGATGTAGGTTGAAGCTGATGTTCACTTAATGTCCTGAAAACTCCAGGGCCCTTAAAAATTATGCTAAATCTACTCTTGCTGCACAAATGGAACAGCAAAGCATGGATAATAGCACATCTGTTTACAACATGGTTTACCAATTACTTTAAGCCCACTGTTGAAACCTATTGCTCAGGAAAGGACTCTTGGCAAAATACTACTGCTCATTGACAATGCACCCAAGAGCTCTGATGGAGATGTACAAGGAGGTTAACGTGACATGGAAACATGACATTTATTCTGCACCCTGTGGATCAAGGAGTAATTTCAACTGTTAAGTCTTGTTATTTAAGAAGTATATTTCATAAGGTCACTGATGCCCTGGAACATGAACTCCTCTGATGAATCTGAGCAAAGTAAATTGAAAACCTTCTGGAAAGGATTCACCATTGTAGGTGTCATTAAGAACATTCGTGATTCATGGGAAGAAGTCAAAATATCAACATGAACAGGAGTTTGGAAGAGGTTGGTTCCAACCCCTCATGGATGATGAGAGTTTTAAGACTTCAATGGAAGAAATAACTGCAGATATGCTGGAAAAAGCAAAACTAAAATTAGAAGTAGAACCTGAAGATGTAACTGAATTGCTATAACATCATGATAAAACTTTTACGAATGAGGATTTGCTTCATATGGATGAACAAAGAAAGTGGTTTTCTGAGACGGAATCCATTCTTGGTGAAGATGCTGAGAAGACTGTTGAAATGATGACAAAGGATTTAGAATATAACGTAAACTTAGGTGATAAAACAGCAGAGTTGGAAAGGATGGAATCCAAGATTGAAAGAAATTCTTTGAGTAAAACACTGTCAGACTGCATCCTACAAAGAAATCTCTTGGGAAAGGAAGAGTTAATTGATGCAGCAAACTTCATTTTAAGAAATTGCCACTGCCAATCCAGCTGTCAGCAAACACCATCCTGATCAGTCAGCAGCTATCAACATCGAAGCAAGACCCTCCACCACCAGAAAAAAGATTATGAATTTCTGAAAGCCCAGGTGATTAGCCAAGGTATTTTTAAATTAAGGTATGTACACTTTGTAGACCTAATGATATTGCTTACATAATGGACTATAATCTATCATAAGTATTTATATGCCCGGGAAACCAAAAAATTCATTTGACTCATTTTATTCTGCTATTTACTTCATGGTAGTCTAGAACCAAGCCCACAATATCTCTGAGATATGCCTGTACAATCTCTGAGGTAATGTAATGGACAGAATGGACCCTTCTCTCAGGTAAACACACATCCTTGACATACCTGAATCGGTCATATTGATTCCACTAATGTCCAAATCCCTTCCCCTTTTTCCTTGAATTCAGGGAGGGGGGAAATGAAGAAGAAATGTAATACCAAGAGTGCAAAGTTCACGCACATGCATGCGTGTGTGTGTGCGTGCGTGCACACACATACACAAACCCTCCTGGTGTTCTATTTTCAGGTGGTTATGGCTCAAGTGCTTCCATAAAGATCATGAAGTGTAAAGACAATTGCATGTCTTGGAATCCAATCAAGGGTTGAGGACAAGGTCATTTTAGTAGGGAATAAAGAATATATTTTGAAGATGACTTACAAACGAGTCAACAGCGAAAGCAGGATAATAAGTACTAAAAGTTTCCATGCACATATACATGCTATTCTAGTTCTTCTGGCCATACATAGTATATCAAAACAAATGGCAATATCCTTGAGGGCATACAGACACAAAGTTAGTGACTTCAGTAAGTAAGTGCTGGCACCTCGGGGAGCAGTTTATTAGAACATAAAACCTTCCTGGATCATCAGTGCTACATTATGGACTAAACCGATGAATGTAAATGAAAAATTAGGAGGTCATTATGGATGAAGCAAAATCAGAAGTAAAGAACCAAAAAAATTGCAAAGGAAACCAAAAATAAATTATGGGTTTGTATCTTGCTCTACTTTTTCATGTTCCTCAGTTTTAACCAATTTAATGTAAAATAAAATTTAAAAGCTTTGGTGGGGGAATTTGATCAGAAATAAATTGGCTTTAATACACTCCTAAGCCTTTCAAATTGAAGTTAAATTAAAGCATCTCATACAGCTATTTTTCAGTAATTTCTTTTTTTTTTTTTTTTTTTTTTTTTTTTTTAAATTTTTTTTTTTTTATTTATTTATGATAGTCACACAACAGAGAGAGAGAGAGAGAGAGAGGCAGAGACACAGGCAGAGGGAGAAGCAGGCTCCATGCACCGGGAGCCTGACGTGGGATTCGATCCCGGGTCTCCGGGATCGCGCCCTGGGCCAAAGGCAGGCGCCAAACCGCTGCGCCACCCAGGGATCCCCAGTAATTTCTTTAAAGATGTCTTATGTGTGTGCTGTAGACTTTAACAGTCTTCTAAAGATGAGACTCCAGACATAATCATGATGTTTGCAAACTCTGTTGGGATGAAAAGTCTTGCTTAATTGCATTAAAAGCTTTCAATTATTCATTATTTTATCATTTTTTCAAGGTGCTTTCTGACCCTATTCTAACTCTTCTTTGTTTCCTAACTCTATTCACAGCTTATGAGAGTAGACAAGCATGAAATTAATGCTGTGTAGTTGTAATTCACTAATGTCAAGGAAGTTTGTTGCTTGATTACTAAGTAATGGGAATAGTATTTCAGGTACTAATTTTCCTTCATCAGAATGATCACTAAACATAGTTGGGAGTTTTTAATTCTTTGAACCAAGTAATTTCAGTTTTGTGAACAAATGGACTTGTTCATCTTTTCCTCACTATTAAAAAAAAAAGTTATGTGGTAATCGCTTAAGCAATAACTCCATTCATTTATAGTTTCAGTTAAACCTTTTGGGAAACATGGTTTTGAATTTTTTTAGGTCCAATATCTCAACTGATTTAAATCCAAATATAGGTTCAAATGGTGTGTGGTTTTACATGTTTCACCAATGAAATTATCACTTGGGAGATGTAACCATAGCTGTTCTATTTCTTTTTCTTCCTCTTCTTTTCTTTTTGGCAATCTTTTCAAACACCTCCTGAACAGTGATTCCAGTCATGCAGGTGACTCAAATCTGTTGATAATGTTAAAATTTATCAGGACAAATATTTCTGAATCTAATGTGGAAAAACCTTGGTAAGGGCCTCTAATGATATCCTTTACAGTGCCAGAAATACCCTAAATAAATGTACCTTTATAAGAAGACTTTATTTGGGCTCCAGACTTTCCTTGAATTGGCAGTCTGTAGTCATGACATATAAAGCTTATTCATACAACAGGATTATAATATAGTAATTTAAATTTTGGTGAACTAATGTACAAAGTGATGACAATAGCTGACCATTCTTATTTCCTTAAAAGTTGAAAGAAATAAAATTTTGGTAGAAATGCTGCATTTGAAACAAAAACATCTAATAGGTTTTGATGTTGTCTGTTAAAAAAATATTGAGTCACATGTATCTGGGTTGCCTGGCCTGTGAATACCAGGCTATTCACAATAAGTATTACGATTATACCTGGTAGGACCACAGAAACAGGAGGGCTGGGTACGCACAGGGTATTGGAAATATTTCATCCTATCCCTAGTTTCAAAGTCTATGTGGAGTCATACTCTATAATTCCTAGTTAGAGTCCTATAACAATAGATTCCAAAAATTGGTTTTCTTGATAAGGGTACCTCTCTTCTCATGTAATTGGATCCAGGAGGACCCACATCAGCATTTTTTTAAATAACTTTTTTTGTCAGTGTGTAAGTCTGTGGATTTACAGGAAAAAAAAACCCATATCTATTTCTGTCTTAAAACCTCAAAATTTAATTTTCAGCTATTGTAATATA
Source organism: Canis lupus dingo (assembly GCF_003254725.2). NCBI lineage: Eukaryota > Metazoa > Chordata > Mammalia > Carnivora > Canidae > Canis > Canis lupus. The sequence continues at coordinate 21,546,318 of NC_064245.1, read as the reverse complement.
CAGGCATACAGCATATTTCTCTCAATATGGTTTTGTTAAATTTTGATCATTTTGTTATATTCACAATCCTGGAAAACTAGTAGGATTTCCTAGTATATTACAGTATCACAGAATTGGGTTCAGTTATTCATGTGTTAAATTTGTTTACCAAATGTCCCAGTTCAGTTATAAAATTAGAAATGGGGCTAAGACACTGTGAGGCAAAATAAGAACATGGGCACAGAGAAACACTAAACTTTATGACCCTGTATAGGAATTCTAGGGTAAGGCGATGGATCAAGGTCCAAGATGATGCTATAGAAGCGAATGGAATTGTCATGAGAGAAATGGAATAATAGCTGGAAAAAAAGTATGATTTAGAGGAAAGGTATTTTTTGGCCTCATAAAATGGGTTTGGAAGTTTTACTTCCATTTCTATATTTTTGGAACAGTTTGAGAATAGGTATTAATTCTTCTTTAAATAGAATTCCTCTGGGAAGCCATCCAGCCCTGGATTTTTTGTTTGTTGGGACTTTTTTTCATGTTTTCTATTTCTTAATTTTACAATAAGTCTAAATTCCTTGAATTACAAATGTGCTTGTTTTAAAAATTATTAAAATGCTTAAAAGGTAAATTTATTTCGAGTTATTTATTTTTTTGTTGTTGTGGGTTTTTTTTTTTTTTTTCTGGAGTTCAATTTGCCAACATACAGCATATCACCCAGTGCTCATTTTGATTACTGATGTAATTTCTTTGCTGGTTACGAGTCTGTTCAAGTTTTCTATTTCTTCCTGTTGCAATTTTGGTAGTTTCTAGGTCTTTAGGAATTTATCCATGTCTTTCAGATTGCCCAATTTGTTGGTATAAATTTTTCATAATATTCTCTTACAATTGTTTCTATTTCCGTGGTTTTGGTTGTGTTCTCCCCTCTCTCATTAATAATTTTATTTGGGCCCTTTCTCTCTTTGGTAAGTCAGAGTAGGGGATTTATTAACTTTATTCTTTCAATGAGCTAACTCCTAGTTTCATTGCCCTGCTCTTTGTTTGTTTCTACATCCATTATTTCTTTTTTTTTTTTTTTTAAAGATTTTATTTTATTAGAGACACACAGACAGAGACAGAGACAGAGACACAGGCAGAGAGAGAAACAGGCTCCATGCAGGGAACCCGACGTGGGACTTGATTCCGGGTCTCCAGGATCACGCCCTGGGCTGAAGGCAGTGCTAAACTGCTAAGCCACTGGGGCTGCCCTACATCTATTATTTCTGTTCTTATTATTTCCCTTTCTCTGCTGAGTTGAGGTTTTATTTGCTGTTCCTTTTCTAGCTCCTTAAGGTGTAATGTTGGGTGTGTATTTGAGACTTTCCTTGCTTCTTGAGGTAGTCCTGTATTGCTATGTACTTCCCTTTTACATCTTCTTTTAACAACATAGGAAACAACAGAGTTGGTGAAGATGCAGAGAAAGGGGAACCCTCTTACACTGTTGGTAGAAATGAAAACTGGTGCAGCCACTCTGGAAAACAATATGGAGGTTCCTCAAAAAGTTAAAAATAGAACTACTTTGTGACTCAGGAACAGCACTACTGGGTATTTGCCCAAATGCTACAAACATTCTAATTTAAAGGGACACATCTACCCCAATGTTTATAGCAGCATTATCAACAATAGTCAAATTATGGAAAAAGCCCAAATGTCTATAGACCGATGACTGTATAAGGAAGAGGTGGTGTGTATATACAATGGAATATTATTCAGCCGTCAAAAAAAGAAATCTTCCATTTACAATGATGTGGATGGAGCTAGAGTGTATTATGCTAAGTGAAATCCGAGAAAGACAAGTACCATATGATTTCACTCGTGTGGAATATAAGAAACAGAATGCATGAACATAGGGGAAAGGAGGGGGAAAAGAAGGTAAACCATAAGAGATGTCAACTATGGAGAACAAACGGAGGGTTTCTGGAAGAGAGGTGAGTTGGGGGATTGGCTATGAATAGGTGATGGGCATTAGGGAGGACACTTGTTGGGATGAATACTGGATGTTAAATGTAGGTAATGAATTACTAAATTCTACTCTTGAAACCAATATTAGGCTATATATAAACTTAAGTCGAATTTAAATAAAAACCTGAAAAAAAGTAAAAAGTTGTAAAATTTGATACAAAAAAATGAAGTTTTATGATTAGAAATACCTTAAGTTTTTGAGTTAAATATCATCTCACAAATTCAGAAATTTAAGTTATATTTACAGGTCCAGGTACTTAATAATGAATCCAGAATAAAGATCTAGAATCCTGACTCTGGATCTAACTCAGTATAGTGTTGCCCAATATATTTCCATCGTGTTTCATATGACAGAGCTGTAATTCGGGATATTGAGGAAGGGACTAGAAATATAGAACTGAAGTAATAGGCTGCCTAAATACAAGGTAGAGAAAGTCAAGCAAATTAGGTAATCATAGGAACACTAATAAAGTGATGAAAAAATCGTTAGATGGAATAGCAGCTTCAGGGAAGAGTGAAAAATCTAAAATTACAGTGCTTTTAGAAGAGATGATAGAAGTAATCAAGACTCTGACTTCTAGAATCTGGAAGACTGACATTAAACCATGTTTGTACCACTTACCAGTTGACATGATGTTATCTCTTAAACTTACAATACCCTCATCTTTTAAATGGCATAGTATTAGTATCTATCTCAAATGCAGTTGTAAAACATACATGACTAAAAATGTACAGCGAGCATGTGGGCCCACAACAAAGTAATAACTGGATGGTTATGACTGTTGTAATCATTGGCTAAGCTAGAGTCCAGTAGCATAGCAATTTTCAAGAAGTACAGCAATGTTAAAATGTTAAAGCTGAAAGTTTTTAAGAAGCAAAAAATTGTACCAAAGTCTTTCAGATATGGCAAATTTGGGCCATTACAAACCAATAAGAGTCAATTTGAGGAAGGACAGTTAGATATTTTTAGAAAACTTTTTTCAACCTGAGATACATCTTTAAAAGAATGGGTAGATCTTTTTTATAATATATCAGGCAATACAGACTTCTGTATCTCACTGCTCCTGAAATATATTTACCTGAAAATTTTTAATGATCCTAAGGAGTATTTTTTTTTCAATCCATGAAACTATTGTTGCTTGCATGTTCACTTGTTTTAATGGTCTTTTGAAGTAGTGGAGATCTATAATACTGATACAAAGTCATCAGCAGTCATACGTTTTTCCAGCATGCAACTTATTTTCAGTGTATTCACATTCACCAACAATTATTCCTGTCAAATACATTTTATTTTATTTTATTTTCAAATACATTTTATATAGTTAGCATTGTGGGGCCCACTGTTTGATCACTGTTTCAGAGACCGTTAGGAATTAATGGAGGTAGAAAGCTAGTAACACCGTTCCCTGTATAGAGCAGAGTGACTTGATGTCATCTTCTAGTGTTACTTAGGGTGATTCTTTTCTAAAAAGATTTTAAAATCCTCAAGATCCAAGGGCAGGTCAGAAAGTATCCTTTTACTTCTGTGTCTTAAGTGGTACCTAATTCAAAAGAATTTTTCAAAGGTATTTACTAAAGGAGATAGTCCATACTCCTTATGTGCATCTTAGAACGTAGTGTTCTAACGCCAGTTCTGGAAAGGCCAAGGGCATGGAATAGAACATTTGTTAAGATGGTGTTCCTAAACTTGATTGTGCCTTTTAACTGTTCACTTTTTTCTAGGTTTCCTCCTTCCTATTTATAAGATCACAAGCTTGATTTTTAGGTGTTTAGTATGCTCAAGCTCTGTGCATCACAAAAACTTATCTTCTAGAAGGAATGTGCTTTCAGCCATTTTCACCTTAGTATGATTGTAGGTCAAATGTTTGCTCTTTCAGGGGTATTTGCTTTACATATCTTTATTTACAAAATTAAAGAATCCTATATTTAGCCAAAAATCCATCTTAATATTAAAGAGCAGGAAGATGTGGATAAGGGAAAGGACAAATTCCTAGGTCCTAAAATTAGACAATGCTCTTGCCTGCATGTTAATGTACTCCCTCCATTCATATTAAATCCAAATACCCAAGGGTGACAGTGTTAATAAATAGGGTGTCTGGAAGGCGTTTAGGTCATAAGGACAAAGCCCTCATTAATGTGATGAGTGTGCCCTTACAAAAGAGACCCAAGAGCCCATTTGCCTCTACTGACATCTGAGGATACAGACTTCTAAGAGCCAAAAAGTCGATCCCCACCAAACACCAAATCTGCTAGTGCCTTGATCTTGAACCTCCTACAATCATGAGAAATGTTTGTCATTAATAAGTCACCTAGTCTATGGTAACTTCGTTAGAGCAGCCCAAATGGGTGTAGACATGGGTACATCAATAGTTGAAGTTGATCCTGATATCATACACGTGGTTCTTCTATGTGTAATGTGCAGGGAACAGGTGATTAGGACTTTGGAGAAGAGATTTCGGAAGACTTTTCTCTTCTGGCTTTATCATAAAACATTTTAATAGCAATAAAAAGCCATACTAATTTAGACATCAGAAGTAAGAGATACTTTTAGTTATTGAAAAATAACCCTGGGGGAAATAAGCACTTATTAGCTCTGTCTTTGGAGAGTCAATACATCTATACAAAGATTTCAATCTTCTATGAAAACAGAACATTAGTCATTTTATTAGAGGTCACCAGCCCATATCTCCCTTATACCTGGACTTCATTAAAGTGCCTTTTGAGGATTCCTTTGCCCCACACAAGCACACTGAGCAATCTGATATTTATCCATACTAGATGGTTTTCTCATCTCCCACTGGAAGGAAAATCAAATTTGTTCTCTCGTCAGTGTTTAAGTCAGATATTCTTGGTCACAGGGCTCAGGAAGATGGTCTATTAAAAAGCAGCTAGCTATGTAGCTGTGTTGCAAGGTATATCATAGGGAATTGTTTTCAAAGGGAAACAGGCTTATAAAGAGGTCTTCAACATATTTTAGTAACTAAGCTCCCTCTTTTTTTTAATATTTTATTTATTTATTCATGATAGAGAGGCAGAGACACAGGCAGAGGGAGAAGCAGGCTCCATTCAGGGAGCCCGATGTGGGACTCGATCCCAGGACACCAGGATCATGCCCTGGGCCGAAGGCAGACGCTTAAACCGCTGAGCCAACTGGGCTGCCCTAAGCTCCCTCTTACATGTGCTCTAACACTGCCTTCTAAGTGAATGTCTCACATTACCAAAAAGTTGTACAGTGAAATTCCAGTGATCTGAATGTGGTCAAATTTTAAAAATGACCTTCTAATAATGTATTAAGCAATTATTTAGATATTATACTTCGGAAAAAATTAAGACTAAATTGTAAAGGCATAAATGGAAAATCAAAAAAATGAGTATGAAGTAGAATTTTGCTTGAACTACAGATTAAGAATTAATCTAATCTTGCGTACTTCTCCCAAGTACTTTCACTTAACATCTTCACACGTTGATATTAATTTGGAATAAATTGGATCAAACCGCCTTTCCAGGATACAGAAAATTCTGTTATATTAATAAATTTTTGCTTTAATAATCTTTTCTAGTGTTTGAACATTTGGGAATTCAATAAAAATGTTCTCAGGAAGGATTTTATGAAGGGAGTATATGGACCCATCTATCAATCGTCTCATGTGGACATATAAGTAATAAAGGTATAAGGATTAGAATCTGTTTTTAATAACAGTCATATATTTAACTAAAGGGAAGATCCAAAGAGTGGACATGTTCATTTAGTGCTTTGGAAAAGTACTATAAAAAACCGTTCATGTACTTTAATTATGCCAAGGAAGAGAGAGAATTTACTCCTTCTTCATAAATGCCACTTAGAATTTAATTTTAGATGTTCTGCTTGGTGAGAATTTGAAAATAAAGTTTGACAAAACTTACAGCTTCAAATTTAATCTAATCCTCCTGTGACCTATGTCTTGAAAATAAGAGTGAAAGATATGTTACTTTCCTCTTAAAGCTGAGATAATGAGTAGTGCATTTCCTAGCAAATAGGAAATAAAAAAATTTGAATCCACTCAGTGAAAAGATTGGCTACATTATCAATGACTTTTGACTGATAAAAGTGATATTTATCTTTGCAAACTAGAACTAAATGCCTGACTTTGATTTTGAATTAGTCTTAGAAAAGTGTTTCATATTGATTCAATGTCTTGTAAATGAATAACTTGTTTCTTCAGAATACTAAAGGGAAAATCCTGTGTTTATAAGATTCTCTACTCCAATTTTAGATGACCCAATATTGTCTTAAAGCATGAGGCACTATTATAATGTTCAGAACACAAGTACATGTTTTCTCAAGGTGACATGGTGGTCCATCCCCAATTTAGAGAAGTTAGCTATTAGAAATTCACTAGGTATATTGCTGGAAGAGCACGCTGGGTTATCAAGAGTGGCAGCTATAGCCTGCATGCCTTGCTTCCGTGATTCTCTTTTGGATGAGGTACTTAAGGGTTATGGAGAGAACCACACAAGAATCTTGAAATAAAACTTGTAAATTCGAAAGCTGGTTTATGTATCAGCTTTTCAGAGTTTAAGACTCAAGTTAGACACTTTAATTCTCTTCTTCCCACCCCAGTAGCCTCATTATGATGTTTACTGCAATTTTGAAAGCAAGTCAAACCTTGGGTGCTAAGCCTGAATCAGCCTGGGGTTGAGGTAATGTGTCATTGTTATGGGTACAAACGGAAAGTAGGAAGAAAGATATAAAATGATCATCTTCATTTTAACCCAGACTTTTCTGAAGGCCTTTGACAGAATAACAGCTTTTTAACGGGATTGTGGCAGTTTTCTTTTTGTGGAACAGGGCAAGGAGTGAAACACATTTGATACAAAGAGAAAATGAAAAAGACGATAGCATTTGGGAGAATCCCAGCACACTCTGATGGCCTTCAATTACCACACCCATCAGGTGTCTCCTGGTTATAACTTACTGCAGGATACTGGAGCCTGTGTATTTGAACATCTCATCCCAACAAGCTGAAACATACCTGAAGTGCTTCAATATCACTGTTATTTTAGGAAGTAGAATGGTAAAGCCTGATCCAAGGAAACTTAGATCTATTTTTATTTAAACTTTGCCATTTAATCTATTACCTCTTTAAAATTGAGCAGTCATGTTGCTTTATTTCCTTTTAATAACAAATACTAGATTTTTTTATGATAAAAAATGTGCAGTTAACAGAGTATAAGCCAGCAGAACTAGCAGAGCATTCCAAATTTTGTCTTGATGTTCTCAGTGATTCTTGGCCCTTGGATAACGTACTGCCAAAGACCTCTGCACTGAACAACCCTGACGTGAATTAAATAACTACGAGAGTGTTGACTAGATCCCTGATAGTGTGATTGTTGCTCTAATATATTTTAGACAAACTTATTAAGTCATATCTACTATATAAGTATGAACAAGTATTGCAGCCCAAAGAAACTAGGGTTTACAGACCTGCATGATCTGGTTTTAGCAGCCATCTCAAAGCTCTACGAAAAGTTAGGTAAATCTATTTTCTCTTACTTGACACCTCGAAGAAAAATTTCTTCCAGGATACTAGCCATAATATGAATTTAACCAGCATGTACCAAGTGTCTATTGTGTAGTAGGCATTGTTACAATCACTCAAGGAGATCCAGAAGAATTGGAAATAAGTATAGCTACTGTTTGTTAAGGACCTACACACTCTGCCAAGGCCAGACATTCTGCAAGGTGCTTCAAGCACAATGGCATCTCTGCATTGTTAAGAAGCCACAAAGTCTACAGGGACTACAGTGTTTCTGTTGGTAAAATGTTAAGAGGACTCTGGTTATAAAACCCAAATTGATTTATGCTTCTCTATTCTGTCTTCCTGGCTTAAGTGGAGAATGTTAGAAGTGAAAGAAAGAGGAGATAATAGTTTGAGCCAGCTGTCCTTCACCCTGGAGTGCCCACGTGGTACACGGAAAGGCAGATACAGCAAGATACAGTGCCTGAGTTGAAAGAAAAAGAAGGGAAAGAGAAGTGCTGGTCTTGAAGCTTCTGTTAGTCAGCTTGTGTTTAACTGAAGAGAATTTAAAATGTAAAGGGAGTCTTGCCAACAGGTCAGAAGTATTTTTGTCAATGTGTTCTCATTGTATGAATCTAGGCTAGATCTGAAGTAATGACTCATCGGATCTCTTCAATTAGCCTTTCTCTTAAAGAAAGATATTCAGCTGCAGACTCTTTGTTTGATCTGTAGAAGTTCCAGGCTGGTAATAATCATGTTGCTCTTTGGAGTATCTTCTAAAGTCATGTATTCACCAAGTATATACAGGAGCACAATAAAAAAAAAATCAAAGCTGCCTTCCACAGTATGTTACATTAAAAATTATTTTCTTAAGGTTTCTAAATCTAAGAAACGGAAATGTAGATTTTAGATAAAATCAAGAAATTAGCAATAACTTTAAACAATAGCTGGGAGTAAGACTGTGAATATTTGAAGACTGCTCTCTTTTTTTGAGAATAATTCCGAGGACTTTCTACAGAGTTTACCTCATGAAAACAAGCTTCTATAGCTTGACTGGAAAAAGCTTACTGAAAAATACACCCCTGATCCTGACACAAAGTATAAGATTCTTGGCTGGAGAGTGATTTTTTTTTTTTTTTTTTTTTTGAGCATGGTATTTCAATATACCTCACTTTTAAATAATTCAACCATTTACATTAAACCATTTAAATACATATTTATTGGGGCACCTGGATAGCTCAGTTGGTTAAGCTTCTCACTCTTGGTTTCAGCTCAGGTCATGATCTGTGGATTGTGGGAATGAACCCTGAGTTGGGTTCTGTGCTCAGTGTGGAGTGTGTTTGAGATTCTCTACCTCCCCCTTACCCCTTCCCTTTCCTCCCAACTCACACACTCTTTCTCTCAAATAAATATTTTTAAAAAGATACTTGGGAATCCCTGGATAGCTCAGCGGTTTAGCACCTGCCTTCAGCCCAGGGTGTGATTCTGGAGACCCAGGATCGAGTCCCAAGGAGCCCGACATGGAGCCTGCTTCTCTCTCTGCCTGTGTCTCTGCTTGTCTCTCTCCCCCTCTCTCTGTGTATCTCATGAATAAATAAATATTTTTTTAAAAAATACTTAAGAACAGTTATTTCACTGGGAAGATAAAATACACAAAGCAGTTTAGAAAATGATAAAAAAAAATATCAGTTTCCAAGGCCTTTCTCAGAAAGACAAGAGAAGTAAGTCAGGATAACCTAGAAGAGTTGACAAACATTTAAGAAAGATTATAGCTAGAGTTGGCCTCAAAGTTTGACTAGAGTTTGAATCAACTAAGAAAGTGGAAACAGAAGGAAAAGAATCTTAAACAGAGAACTAAGAATTTTGACTTCAAGTAAATATGCCACTAGAGTGGAGGGGCATGAAGAAACTGGCCTGGGTGGAGAGTCCAAATAAATTGGATGAATAAAGTGGGGTGATGTTGGAGATCTTTAGGCTAGGAGTAGTTCCAGAATTTATAATTGACGCTATAAATTGTTGAAAGTATTGTAGATGCTTGAACTATAGAATAACACCTGTTACTTACTTGCTTTCTTGTGCTTTCATCCTCTCACTAGTCCCAAATAGTAGATGGAAAGAGTGGATAATCAGTCTTGAGTTGGAGGGAATTGGATTTAACATAGTAAGTCAGAGGACTGTTTTTCAGTCCAAACAATTAGAACTTGTTCCTTACCCTCTTATGAAAGATTTTGTTGTAAAAATTTTCTCCAGTCTGAGAAAACTCTGAAGGTAGCAAATACACAATCACTTCTCATTGTATTTTCCCCTTTAAGTCTTTCCTATAGGAATAAATTAAAAACTTTTTTTTTTTTTTTTTGCAATGTGGTTAGCTGCACCAAGTTATTTTTTATCTGAAGTCCTATTTTTGACATGAGAAATTTTTCTTAGATTCCAACACCTCCTTTATTTTAAAGGTTGCAAGACTGTGTTTAGGTGTTGGAGGACGGGAGGATGCTTTGTATGCTCACAGTGGCCTTATGTGGATTAACTTGAATTCTCTCGGGTATTTAAGCATTTCCTTACTTCAGTATTTTGACTAAGGACACAGCATAGGAATATTGTAAAACATAATACGTGTGGTCTAAATATGATCAGAACTAAATGTCCCTAAATAGGACTTATTTTTGTGAGCTGCAGAGCTATTGTCCCTTTAAGATTAATTGGCAGTTTCTTTAAGGTCCATCTGTTTAGGAATTGCATTCACTTGTGTGCAATATCAAATTAGATTGAGAAAAGATTGGATTACTCTGAATTTCATTCTTAAAGCTCCTATTAATATACTAACGGCCTTATTTAGCTTTTTTTCTTTAGAACTCAATTGACGACAAACATATGCATTTGAAATTTATGGATTCTGTGAAGGCACATATGTTTTGATTTGTCTTCCATTTGTAAAAGTAGCTGAATCCTCATTTCTCTTATTAAAATTATTCCCCTCCTAATGTGTATCTTCTCATCTATTCCCTTGTTTTGCATTACAAATACCAGTTGAACTCCATTCTAAGAACATAACGTTATAGAATCATATTTAATGCCATACAACTCAATCATGCATGAGATGTTGAAGTCAGGATAGTTTAGTTTCAGGTTTCTAGCATACCACTTAGTAGCAAAATTGAGTTTAGATCCCATTCCTCCTGAATACCAGGGGTCCAGTGGATTTTTTCCATCTCGTTGTATTATCTTCCATAGGCTAGGCTATAATATTATTTTAACAAGTGGCATTGGAGGATATTCTAGGATAGGAGAATCTCTCTTCTCCCAAATACCTGCTATAAAATGTGTCCTTTTGCCTGAGATTCTACTAGTAAAGATTCACTCCTTAAAAGCAGCTTTTGTATAGCTCTATTAAGTTTTAAAATGTGAGTATTCCTTCTAAAAAACAAATCTTTGGCACCTAAGAATTATTTCACTGGATTGCTGATCTGAGAAAGGTTGTAAGGAAGTGAAATGTATTGAAGGAGATGTGTGGGAGATCATTTCGGAGCAAAGAGTCATATCTCCAATAGGAAGGTGAGGTGTGGTTGTACATGTGTACCTGCATGTGTAAGACTGTGCTAGTGGTAGTAGTACATTCTGGTGAATGTTGGGGAGAGGATTGGGGCATGGAAAAAAATGTAGACTGGAGGGCTATGGCTCTCCTAAAGGCAGTGTATTTGTTAGACACCTAGAACTGTGATAGCATAGGGAGAAGAGTATGGAAAGATTTCCATAATTCTTATCATAAAAGGTTGTAGGAGGGGGGAGAAGGTAAGAAAAGGGAAAGAAAGAGAGCAAGGATACTGATATAGCAATAATAGATACATACGGTCTGCTTCTTGTCACATGAAACACTCTTTATTCTAACAATTTTCCCAGTTCAAAAATGTGCATCAAAGCCTGAATTCTATGACATATACAAAAACACTCCGATGTAAACATGAACATATACATCATAGAGGACAAAGAACTTCTGGTAACATCCCTAGATCAATGCTAGAGATGCCATCTCCAATTGGATAACCCGGATCAGGCACCATAGGTCAAAAAGTGTTATAATAGAATGAGTAAGAATTTAATGGAATAATTATTCAAGAACTTTGTGGAATTCCACCTGCCAATGACAACCTGCAGTTAGCAGTGGATGGAGTCTTTTTTTTAAAAAAATTTTATTGGAGTTCAATTTGCCAACATTTAGCATAACACCCAGTGCTCATCCCGCCAAGTGCCCCCCTCAGTGCCCGTCACCCAATCACCCTAATCTCCCGCCCACCTCCCTTTCTATTACCCCTTGTTCATTTCCCAGAGTTAGGGGTCTCTCATGTTTTGTCACCCTCACTGATATTTTCACTCATTTTCTCTCCTTTCCCCTTGATTCCCTTTCACTATTTTTTATATTCCCCAAATGAATGAGACCATATAATGATTGCCCTTCTCCGATTGACTGACTTCACTCAGCATAATACCCTCCAGTTCCATCCACATTGAAGCAAATGGTGGGTATTTGTTGTTTCTGATGCCTGAGTAATATTCCATTATATACATAGACCACATCTTTATCCATCACCTGACGATGGACACCGAGGCTCCTCTCATAGTTAGGTGGTGGCCCCGGGGAGTGGCTCAGGTGATGGAGTCTCTTTTGCAAGAGAAATGTGGCAGCCTTAACTTGAGCTTGAGCTTCAGTTGCACAGTGTTAGTGACCCACAGGTGCTGTACAGGACTCTGGTGTTATACTATGGAGGCTTACTGTGCTCCCTCACCCCAAGATGAGCCATTTGTGTTCTGGTGACTCGAGTGATTTTAACTCCATATCAAAAAGAACCTCTTTTGGCCCAGAGCGATAAGAGAGAGTAAAGCAACCTAAATATGTTGAGAAAGAGAAGTAACATCATGAGAGAAGGTATTATGGAGATATGGAAAGAAAAGTGTCTATCAAAATGTATCAGAGCATTTGTGGAAGGTTAAGGATTCAAGATGTTTCTTTAGACAGCACTAATGGGTGATGAAGTGATCTGGTGACTATTTGCTAAGTTTTTAATAGTTGCCTCAGACCTTCACCTTACTTATTCATACACAAAGTTTTTTTTTTTTTTTTTTTTTACAAATGAACTATTGACTTAATATTTTCCACAAAGGTAAAAGATTATTTAGCAAGAACAAAACCATTTTAAGGTAGTACATTCCTAAAGTTGAATAAACTTCCATTATCTCATCCCACTCACCTTGGTTGCAAGGCTGACATTTAAAAGTTTCATCCTTATGCACCATTAATTTCAAATGTATCTTTTTAGATATTTCAGGTTCTCAAGTATTTGGAACTATAGACAAAACCCTTAGTAAGTTCTATCTTATTTACCTCATTTATTTTGTATGACTAAGTTGAAATTTGCCTTAGAGACCTCAATCTCAGAAAACAGTATTTTATTACTTGCAGGTACATAAACCCTTTCTTAATGATTCAACTGTTGTTAGCCCCTATTGGGCCAAAGTAATTGAAATTCTCTGTACCTAGTGTTTTAACATTTGCAAGTAACTTTATCAGCATACATATTTCACTGCCTACTCATCTTAAATAAAAGCTATCCTGATAAAGTTATTGCTAGATTTTGAATAGTGACTTAAACTTTGGCTAGTCAGTGCAGCTTTATTTCTGGAGATTCTAATTTCAAAAACAACTGGATTGCTGCATTCTAATAATCTGTATATGTGACATGATGAAGTGTGTATATAATTCCTGCCTTCCTGATGTAGCTTCCGAGCAAAGGTACTCAGGCAAGCCCCACATTCTACAGAAATCATGGCAAAGGGATAGGATTCAGTGGCTTTAAGTTTGTACTTTGAGCCTCTGGTGTTGGGCAAGGTAGTTGAACCCTCATGTCTGAGTTAATCCACCGGTAAACAGGTTTAGTAAACTAATTCATAGTGTTGTTATGTTAGAATGTAAAGCTTTAGACCAACGACTGGCACATAGTTCAACTTCAACACAGGTATAGCAATTGTTATTTTAAAACCATTAAGTTAGAGCTCTGGGTCTCAAGTAGAAATACATTGGAATGATCTGCAGGATAGAAGTAGCTCCCTCTATGATACCAGTTAAGGTTTTGGAGAAGAACGTTCTACAAGTTCCTTAGATTTGTTCATGTTTAAGGACCATTTGGGAGGAAAAACCTTTTAAAAACATCTAACCAAACAAATTCCATTACTTTTTCATTTGTTTCTTTCTTCTTCATTCTTCTCTATCTCACTCACTCTGGGATATAGAACACATTTGTCCAATATCGCTTATCTTGTGTTTTCTGTACATTATCACTATTGAATCACATCAACTTTTTCATCTTTAGGATAAGTGATTCTAATTTGGTAATATTTCCCCTTATATCTGATTTTTGAACTTAAAATTATTTGTTCTGCTCTCTTCTTCCTTCTTCAAATCTACATTCTCCTTAGTTTTTAAAAAATAAAACCCGGGGAAGGTCTTTAGGTAAAGGCCTAACCAAAGGTAACTATTACAGGAGACTTCTTTCTTATGTTTCTATATTATATCTTATTTATACAAATCCTGTTTTTCATTTTTGAAAAGCTCAACATTGCATATATAATGAATAAAAATGATCTTATGCTGAATGTTTACTATCCCTAGATAGCATTTGTGATGGGCATTTTTCTTAAATATGCAAGTGGTCTTAGCTAGTGTCTATAAAATATAATAAAGTAATGAACTACTTATCATAACTGTGCCGTACCCTAAGAAAGGTGTCACTAAGCAACCTGAAGCTGTATACCATACACGTCCACCCTGTAGGAATCCATAGCAACAGAATAGGCTTGTCATAAATGATACACAAGGACAGTTTTACCATGTTATAATTCTTTGGACTGATCAAGTGTCAAACAGCTTAGTGTATACCGAGGTAGGTTTACGAAAAACTATAATATATGCTCAATATATACGTGCTCAAGAAATAAGTGATTATATGAACAAATAAATGTTTTGAATAAAATATGCCTTGTCTCTCTATTACAAATAGAGAAGAAGTAAGTGAAAGAAGATAGAGTGTGAGAGAAAATACAACGCCGTATCTATTTCCATACCATTGCTCAGAGTTTGACCATATCTTATTTTTTTCTGTCCCAAGGCTCTGTCTGCTATCACTTGAACCTATAATACGAATTACATACAGATCAGAGGTTCATAAAATAGTGGGATCTGTAGCAGAACTAGAATGTCAACCTGAGCATTAAATTCTTATTCCTCTTGCTATGTTCTAATATCAGCATCAATTTAATGTGGATCTTAAAGTGTTAATGGTTCATTAAAGAGGAGTTTTGACCTCTGCACTATCCTTTACAGAGCTATTAAGTTTCACCATCTATTTGTTTGTAGATTTAACTTATGTGTCAAAAGTAACTTGAGTTGCATATTCCTTGTCAGAGTTCAAACTCATTATATAAATACAGTGTTTTCCATAAACTAGGTCACAGACTTTGAGTAGTATCTACCTGGTACCAAAATAGGTGACTTTATGTATTTTCTTGCCTGGTTTACTTGGTTTTTCCCTTGTAGCATTAATTAGCATTTTTTAAAATAATAATGTTATCTATTTTGTTTTATACCTCACTAGAAAATAAGTTACATACAAGCAGGGGCTCTCATTCACCACTGGGGTCAAGCATTCACAAAGTAACCAGCAAATAGATGGAGCTTAATAACTATCGAATGGATGGATCACTGAAGGCTTCCCAGCTAGACCAATCCTATTCCAAATAACGCACTTTGCTTTGGATTTCTTGTCCTTATAGTTGCAAGAATTCTGTTATTGAAGGTTCATTAATTGGCTTCTGAGAACAAAGACCCAGACTAGACCTACCTTGTATATGAGAAAGTACTCAAAGTCATGTCTGACATACTAGAAACTCAATGTTATATACAAAGTTCAAACAGTTGAAATCAAATGTTTTCAAAGTAGTTTTCTGCTGTATCATAGACTAATGAAGATTGTCTTACTACTGTCAGTAGCTGCTGAGGGTAATACAAAAAGATTAGTAAGTGGTTACTTTAATCTATGTATTCTTACTCAGTGTAATAAAATGTCCCATCCTGTTTTGTCTGTATCTTGGTTACTTGATTACAAAGCTGAGAAAATTAAAAGGAGACAAAAGATTTTGGGTTTAGTCTTTCTGTATCAGGGAATCTCCTATTGATCAATTATTCTAAACTAAAAATTTCTGATGATTTTTTTTTCTTCCTAATCAGTCAAGAGTATTGCCTAGATGTATTATTAAAGAGAGACACATGCACAAGTTCACAAATCTGTCACCTTCTCACCCAACCCAACTCTTTTCCTCTTTGTTACCACCAACTCTCCCTTCAGATTGCAACTCGGCCAAGTTACATTGCTAATAATATACAACATATCACCCAGTGCATCAATATCCCCATCATCTATTTGGAAAACTGACATGAATAAGGTAATAGGTTAATTAACTTAAAAAAAAACTTTATGTTGAATTTCTGATTTGGTTTCTTTGTTTTCATTCTAATATTTAACATGTTCTGCCTACATGACCAATAGTCACTAGCAATTTCTCAAATGATCCAGTTAAATCATCCATGTTATAAGTAAAGCTGTGTTAAAGTGTTGGTTAACCCAAAATTTCAGAAGGCCATTCTTGGCATTCTTTCCTCATATTCTTTGTCACTCCCAGCTTCCAGCTTGCATTTTAAACCATAGGACTCTATTCGGAAGATAAAGTTAAGTGTAAAAAGGGTCATGAGACTTAAACTGATGACTATGTGTAAATTTACTGCACATTTAACCAAACAGATCTATGAGTTCATTAATAAAACAATTAATTTGACCATTTATTCAAACAAAAGTTTGGTGAAAATACACATTACCTCAAATATTTTCTCTAACATGATTTTCATCTTAGGTCAGCTTCAGTACCAGAATTGTAGGAGTCCATAGAGTTTATGACTGTGAAATAAGAGTCAATTAAATCAGAATCTAATATTCCTAACTCCATGCTTTAAATGAATGTCAGGAAAATGCTGCCTTACATAGCACTTACAGTCACAGGTCTTGGGGAGAAAACTCATGGATAAAATGCAGTAAAAACAAAATCTTTAGATGCTTAAATACATCAGCTGCTTCTAGTGATTAAACATGTTTGGATCAATATCTCTGGATGTCAGAATATAATAAACGTTGAAGAAATCTATTGAACTGGTTAAAAGTACACACAAATCAAAGGCTTTTTAAGGTCGTTGGGGACAGTGCTTTAAATGTGTAGTGGATGTTGTATACCTGAAGTTGCTATCATCTGGTTTTTTTCCTGTCACCATTCATCATCTCTCTTAAAGGTGGATGTAAAGTTAATTTCCACAAATCTATATGAAAAATACATATATTTTCTATAAGGTCTTAATATAATCTAGAGTTTGTTTTATATTGTACTTCACCTTATTGTCTTGAAATTGAATCATATGGAAATTTAAAAATTAAGACTCATCCCCCAGTTCACATATCTGACTTACTATGACTTGTTTCAGGTCAAAGAATGAGTCATAATATGTCGAATGGTGCCAACCATATATAATGCTTAACACAGAAAAGGTGATCAGTGGTGCTTGAGGGATTCAGATTGTGCAGCAAAAGACATATGGTCACTTAAACCTATTTTCTCATTTTCTAGAGTATTTTTGCCCACATTTTAAATCATGAAATCGTTTTTAAGTGAACCATTTTCATCCTTAAGAGTTCAGCTAAGTACGCATTAACTTAGACTAAAAGGTAATGACAAAATTAACACCTAAGTGCATTATCACCCTATTAATCAAAATTACATCTCTATATATTAAAAGCTGAAGAAACATACAGAGGAGACATATTTATTCAGTGTATATAGGCAATGATTGAAGTAGTCATGTTGGTGATGAGGGGGGTTCTCAAAAAATTAAATTCCATTCAAACCATGAGTATCCGTTGATGGAAAATATTTAGATTTCAGCCAACATGAATAAAGGTATTTAGAACGAGCCTAGAGATGGTATCAATGGGTTTTGGTATGAAGAGTTGGAGGAAGGGAAAAATGCTTTACCAAGAATTCTTAGATCAGCTCTGCATTACTTATATGGCTAAACCAGGTCAGCTGGGGACAGTGGTGAATACACTAAGAAAGCCCTACTTTTAATTTCATTATGAAAAATAGTCTTTTGTACTTTAAGATCTGTTTTGAATAAAGGAGTGACTTAGCATATTAACTTATAGACAGGATATTTCCTTACTTGATTGACAAATAATGTAAAACTTAAGATCTTGAGGAAGTTCAAATATACTTTCATTGCACATAGAGGCAGATAGCTTCTAGGGTATGCTGCATAAAATATAGAGTAGAATCTGATGTATGCACAGGAAGTCTGATACATAGAAGGTAATCTTGAGATTGCTTTGTTTTGTCTTAAAATTTTCCCTGTAGTCTAGTGTCTTCTTCATTGCTTAGCCTAGAAATAACCATCTTCAGGTAGAAGTTTCAGGAGATATACAGACTTGCAGGTGTTTTGAGAGGAGCTGTCTCCTGGCTTTGTAAACATGAAGTGATTCCCTAAGCTAATTCTTAAGGCTCATGTGTTATAAGATTTTTCTAGAGAGGATGTATTTGAACTATAATATTTGAAAATGTGGAATGCAGTGTTTGATTCAAATCCAATTGATTTTGTGCTGAGTCTGTGGGAGACCATTCCATATCACACCAAAACTCAAACTCCCACAAATCTACATGTGTAATTTAACACTTCTGATTCACAGGAGGCCAGGATAATGGTGGAGTAGAGCTAAGGGAAGTCAGAATAATATTGCCTAGGTGTAGTATTTACATAATGAGTTTGGAACTGACGGTGCATTTCCTACCTGTGGCAGAAGTACTAAATGAAATGTTGAGGTAACAGCGATATATTATACTGCACAATCTGCTGCAAACATTAAGCAATTTGAAAGGTTAATGAACAAAGCAGTGGTTCTCTGATGAGAGCCTCCAGAAAACATTGGCAAACAACAAATGAAACTGCCTAACGCATGAGAAAGATCTATAGAACTCTTTCTTTCTTTCTCTTTTTCTTTCCTTCCTCCTTTCCTTCTCTTCCCTTTTCTCTCATCCTTCCTTTCTCTTTCTCTTTTCTTTTCCCAGGGCTCTGTGGATGAAACAATAGTGACTTCAACATAAACCCTATCTTAATTAATCCAACAAGTTATTTCTTGCTTTCAGTCTTTTCTCAAGCCAGCTGTTTCTCCTAACTTGTCATTAGCCTTCAAGAAATGCTCTGTACTGCATTTGTTTCTGCCATAATCATGCTAGTTGAAAGTTATAATAAAATATTTCTAGGACATAAAAATTATTACTATTACTGGATAAATTAAGCACAGGACAAAAACTATTTCTAAGAATAATAGAATTGTCGCTTGGAAAAAAATTTATCTTCCCAAAAAGAGGTTAGAAATATTCTCTTTCTCTCTTAAAATATAACTTACTCCCCTGCTATTACCTCTTTATGGGGTATAAAATATATGTCTAATGTGCATTTAATAGGGACCCTAAGTTAGTGTTTCTCAAACTTTAATATGCATATGAATCACCCTGGGATCTTAAATGTAGATGTCGATTCAATAGGTCTGGGGTGTCCAGATACTGTACATTTCTAATGAGTTCCCAGATGATGTTGATGCTGCCGATACAGGGAACACTTTGGCAATGGTTACCCAGATGGAACCCAGCAAAAATACTTGTGTACTTGTGCTTCAAGAAGGGGTGGGGAGGGAGGGTGAGAAGTTTAAGTACTAGGCTTAGTTGTCCAGAAAAGCTGTCGAGGAACCTTGTAACCATGGTTTAATGGGTGAGAGGAGATGGTCCCCTTCATCTGTGGCATTCCAGGTACTATACTATCTGCTGGGAATATAGTGATTATGAGCTAAAAGCTGCCCAATCCCTTGCTTGTAAAGCTTAAAGTTTGTGGACAGCCCTTTGTTTTGCCTTTCAGCAGTTGAGGGACAGGAGTATGGTAAAGTAGAAATAGTGTTTTTATTTTAGAATTAGATGACAGGCTCTTGCTCTTCTCTCTTTACTAGTTTTATGAATTTGAGAAGCTCACTAAGTCTCTCTGGGTCCAGTTTTCCTATGAATTTTTAAGTGAGGATTATCTCCATGGTCCCTTTCAGCTTCAAAATTATATGATTATAACTAAACCATGTGACTCCAAAGTAATGATTTTTTTTCTAATAAGAATATGAAACTTAAAAAAATAAATTTCACTTGAAATGAATCCTCTTGGAAATCCATTACTCTGAACATTTTAGGAACTGCACTTGTGGAATTTTCTAGAGTGTCAATTTCAGAGTCACCTAAAAAAAATCAGTGACATTTTACAGTCCCACCTAACTGAGCCATAAAGCTATTTGAATTACCCCTTCAAATGTTAGAGGAAGATCTAATCAAAGAACATAGAGAGAATGTAAAATCTGTGGGGTACATTCCATATCTACTTTATCTTTGCAGTTTTACAGAGGGATTTCCCAAATTTCTTTGTAAGAATCTCCTGCAGTGAGTGCTGAGTCTACATTTCTGAGGTACACTCTAGCCTCACTAAATAAAATTTTTTTTTTAAATAAAAATTTTTAAGAGAATCCATATTTTGTCCACAAAGGTGATTCTGATAGTTTGAGAAAGTTGAGGTAGATTACTTTTTACAGTGTTTAGTACTAGAGAGTTATTCAACTGTTGATTGAATAAAAGAAGTAAGAATAAGTGACCAAAATCTGTCATGGCAAATTGCCATTTATGCAGTACACACAGAATGCATTAGTTAATCTCAAAGTTTAAGACTTCTATTGTCTGTGCTACCATATTAAATCTTATCAAGGTTAAAGGTCATAAGAACTGTGATATTAATGTTTAGGTTCCACGAGGGCCAAGATTATGCATAATACACTATATCCCCAGGATGCAAAATAGCAAGTGATACCTAGTAGGTGCACATAAATATTTGTTACCTTGAACTCCATCCTGATGTATAACTTAGATGACAATGTGGCTGATTTCATTGTAAAGAAGACTGTGGCAGTCACCTGAAATTCCCACACTTAAGGTTTTCTTCTACTCAGGCTGACTGAGTCTAATTGCCTGGTTCCCAGAAATTAACTGCACTTTCCTCTTAAAGGGCAACTCTAAACCTAGAATCATGAAATTCTTTGACTCAGCACCTCTGTAAGCATTTATCAATCATCCAGACATGATCATATATACCTATTGGGAATTTGTGTGTTGCAATGCTCCTGTTTACAGGCATCTGACTGTTCGTTAGTGTTCTAGACTTCCTGCCATGACTGAGAGATTTGATTCCATTCCTCTTATTTTGAAACTCTGCTCCAGTCATCCGCTTTCCAAGCAGCTTTACCCTTTGTTTGAGTCTTTTCTATATCCCTCCCTTCTTTCTCCTCAGCACCCACCCCCTAGATTTTCCCCATTTATTCTTTCTACATTTTTAACCTTCTTTCCCTTTCAAATTCACAGTGGGATGCATAGTAGTTAAGGGGAAACCATTCTGCTCTGGGCGATTCCTTTGCCTAATCTATGGGCATGGGAATCAAAGGCATTGGAGATCTTCACTGCACTATGCTGGTACAATAGTGCCCATATACTATTTCTGCCTGCATATTTTCCTTGGAAGTCCCTTGAAGAAAGAGAAATACACAGAACTGGAAGAACCAGAATGAGCAGTGGAAACTCACTCAAAATGAGCTGAAACATTATTCAACAACTTAAGTCAGGGACACTATTGACAAAGGGGAAAATAGAATAAAACATGTCAATGCCTCAGAGGAGAACCAATCTAAGGATGAAGTAGGCTGTTTGAGGAGAGAGTAAAAAGGATAATGCTCTTATAAAACTTTGCTTTAAAAAAACACCTATATTAAGCAAAACAGAACTGTAAAAGATTGAATGAAAAGCAACACTAACACAGATTTAAAAAGTGGTATCATTGATTTGGATCTGACTGAAGTAAGAAGCTTTAAAATCTAAATACCATAGAAACCAAAAAAGAGGTAGTGGCTAAATATGAAAATTAGTTTAGACATTTTCTTCCAACTACATGAGTACAGAATCGTTTAAGCAAGAAAAGCATGACTTTTCACAAGAAGTTAGGAGAAAAAATTCTTTCTAGAAGAGATTATGGTTAGATGTATAAGCATTGGGAACAGAAAGGTCTGGGTCCAATTCCTACTCTGTTCATTTACTAGCTTCATGACCTTGGGAAAACAAACCTCAGATTCTATAAGATAAAATTCATCGTATCTTCATTATAGAGCCACTGTGAGCAGTAAATGAGTTAATATTGGTGCTTCAGGGATAGCAATTTGATGAATTCAGCTAATGTGTTTTCCTCTTCAGGGAGAATGTAGCACAATGTCAAGACAAAGGAGCGTAGGTCTTGTTATTTGAGCATCAAAGAGATTTGAAGGGATATCTACTGAGTTTGATTATTTTCTTTCATAGAGTCCAAAGCAAACTCTGGGACAGGAAATAAGATAGGCAAGTTGGAAAGGGGAGTACTGACATGAGTGAGAAGGAAATTCTGAGGCTACTTAGGAAAGAGAGCAAGGGTGCCTTGGTGGCTCAGTTAAGCATCTGACTCTTGCCTTGGGCTCAAGTCATCATCTCAGGGTTGTGGGATTGAGCCCCACATTGGGTTCCACACTCTGTAGGGAGTCTGCTGGAGGTTCTCTCTTCTTCTCCCTCTGCCTCTCCCCCTGCTCACTCTCTCCCCCTCTCTCTCTAAAATAAATAAATCTTAAAAAAAAAAAAAAAAGGACAAGCCCAGTGTTGTCCTTGAGAGGAAGAAGATAGTTCCCCCCAGATATATTTGGTGATCTCAGATTAGAGGGAACATTGACATGGAGGGAGAGTGACACAGTAGAAGTGATTCTGTGCTATTTCTAGACAGAGAACTCTGGGGCTAGCCAACGTCCAACCCTGTATGACATGGAGCTGTTTTCCATTGTGATCAGCATTGGAGAAGAGAGTACATTCACAGCATTGGATCTGGAGGACTATTGAACTCCATGGGGAAGAGAGACAAAACAGCAGGTGCCAGAGAATTAAATAGAACCAAGAAATGTCAGTGATGAAGAGTAATGATCATTGGTCAGATGAGACAGTGAACAGCTTAGGAGAGGTCATCCTGGATAAGAAATGGCTGAGGACATAATATGTCCTCTTACCAAAGACAGGACACTACATGAGTCTATTTCCAGTGGCCTCCCACTTCAGAAGCAATATAACTCTGAAGATGACAATGGGGAAAAAATTCTGGATGGACTTAGTTCATTCAGAAATTAGGATTCCATCTCTGTTGCCAGTGGAATGGGTTTTGAAATAGGAGTTCAGTCATGGGGAAAAAAAGTTACATTTTTGGTTCAGTAAACTTATAGTCAGTGAAACTTGTACTTTCTATATTTAAAAAGACTGTGCCCATAGCTGGCACAGAGAATTAGATCTATAAAAGACAGCTGGGGTTATTATCAAGAAGAACTTGTAGAGGTATAAGGGATTTAAAGTTTAAGAAATAAAACTGAAAAGTTTGTGCTTGGTAGAGAGTGAGGTCTCATTCAATATGAAAGAAAAAAAAAACTTCGTCAAAGGTGGGGCCAAGGTGGCTGGATTGTAACCTTACTGTGGTGGCACAATATTGTGGAGTACACCCTAGTCTTTGGTTTCTCACCTAGCACGACGTTGGAATGGTTTTACTTTGTATATAATTGTTAAAATATTCATAACTGAAGAAGGTAAATATACTACTGGTGACATTAGAGTGGGAGAATAAGACAATATACAGATATTTCTTCAGAGGAAGTTCATAGGTATTCATGAAGGTTTAAGCAAGTCAACTGTCAAGGCTTTAAAGTGATTGGAGGAGCGGGGGTGGGGGTGGGGGGAAGCCGAGCGCATCCATCTTTAGCAGATTGTAACTGTGATAGATTGTAGGAAAAGGAGAAATCACTAAATATGGTGGAGGGAAAACTGAGAAAAATATTTAGCCATGTTTGGAGAAATTATCTTCTGGATCATGACAGCATGATTTCTCCAGAAAATGCTGAGAGATTTCCAGGCACATGAGACAATATGAACTTATATAGGTGCTCAGGTGCCAAGCAATAAAATAGGATTTCCAATCACCCTAGTATGTCCTTTTATATGGAAATTATTTTAATTTGATTATTTTTAAAACTCTTTTTATTCAGATTTCTAAAATTTACAAATAGGTAACTTTTGGTTCAGAAATGACAAAACATCAAACCAGGTATTGTTAAAATCTCCCTATCCCACATCCTTCCAACCCTTTTTTTTTTTTTTTAAAGATTTTATTTATTCATGAGAGAGAGAGGGGGAGAGAGAGAGAGAGAGAGAGAGAGAGAGAGAGAGAGGTAGGCAGAGACACAGGCAGAGGGAGAAGCAGGCTCCATGCAGGGAGCATGATGTGGGACTTGATCCCGGGACTCCAAGATCACGCCCTGGACCAAAGGAAGAGTCAACTGCTGAGCCACCCACGTATCCCTCCTCCCAACCCTTTTAAGCAACCCTTCTTCCCAACACATAGGTAACAACTGTTAGCTATACTGTTATCTATAACAGTATACTGTTATCTATAATGGTTATCTATAACAAATATAAATATATTGTCTAAACCCTACTCTTTCTACACAAAAGATAGTCTTTTATACACACTGTTCTGCACCTTTGTTTCATTTAGCAATATACTTTGGTGATATTCCTATATTGGTATATAGAGAATATTCTTTTTAAAAAGTTGTATCATATTCCATGTTATCAATTGATCATAACTGGTTACTCTACTAATGTTACACATTTATATTCTCATCATTAAAATTATTAAATAATGTGGAGGTGAATAAGCATGCACTTGTATCATTTCTCACATGTGCTAGTATTTCTGTAGCACAAATTCTGAGAAATTTTGACCCAGGGTCACAACTAATACCAAAAGATTGAGATTATACCCTGCGTATCTTCAGACCACAGTGCTTTGAATCTAGAACTCAATCACAAGAAGAAATCTGGAAGGGGCTCAAATACTTGGAGGTTAAAGAGCATCCTAAAAGATGAATGGGTCAACCAGGAAATTAGAAAAAAATTAAAAAGATTCATGGAAACTAATGAAAATGTAAGTATAGCTGTTCAAAATCTTTGGTATACAGCAAAGGTAGCCCTAAGAGGGAAATACATCACAATACAAGCCTCCCTCAAAAAATTGGAAAAATCTCAATTACACAAGCTAATCTTGCACCTAAGGGAATGGGAGAAAAAACAGCAAATAAAGCCTAAACCAAGCAGAAAAAGAGAGATAATAAAGATTAGAGCAGAACTCAGTGAAAGACCAGAAGAACTGTAGAGCAGATCAACGAAACCAGGAGCTTATTCTTCAAAAGAATTAATAAGGTCGATAAACCCCTAGCCAGACTTATTGAAAAGAATAGAGAAAAGACTCAAATGAATAAAATCATGAATGAAAGAGGAGAAATCACAACCGATACCAAGGAAATACAAATGATTTTAAGAACATACTATGAACAACTATAGGCCAACAAATTAGGCAATCTGAAAGGAAATTGGATGCATTCCTGGAAACCTACAAATTACCAAAACTGAAACAGGAAGAAATAGAAAACCTGAACAGGCCAATAACCAATGAGGAAATTGAAGCAGTCATCAAAAACCTCCCAAGAAACAAAAGTCCAGGGCAAGATGGCTTGCCAGGGCAATTCTATCAAATGTTTAAAGAAGAAATCGTACCAATTCTGCTAAAGCTGTTTCGAAGGATGGAAAGGGAGGGAATACTTCCAAACTTGTTTTATGAGGCCAGCATTACCTTGATTCCAAAACCAAAGACCCCACCAAAAAGAATTATGGACCAATATCCCTAATGAACATGGATGCATAAAGTCTCACCAAGATACTAGCCAATGGGATCCAACAGTACATTAAGAAAATTATCCACCATGACCAAGTGGGATTTATCCCCAGAATGCAAGGGTGGCTCAACATTTGTAAAACAATCAATTTGATGGATCACATCAATAAAAGACAAGAGCCATTTGATCCTCTCAGTAGATGCAGAGAAAGCATTTGACAAAATACAGCATCCATTCCTGATCAAAACTCTCCACGGTGTAGGGATAGAAGGAACATTCCTTAATATCATAAAAGCCATTTATGAAAAGCCCACAGTGAATATCATTCTCAATAGGGAAAAAACTGAGAACATTTCCCCTAAGTTCAGGGACATGACAGGGATGTCCACTCTCACCACTGCTGCTATTCAACATAGTACTAGAAGTCCTAGCCTCAGCAATCAGACAATAAAAAAATAAAAGGCAACCAAATTGTCAAAGAAGTAGTCTCTCCCTCTCCACAGGTGACATGATACTCTATGTAGAAAACCCAAAAGACTCCACCCCAAGATTGCTAGAACTCATACAGCAATTCAGCAGTATGGCAGGATACAAAATCAATGCCCAGAAATCAGTGGCACTTCTATACACTAACAATGAGACTGAAGAAAGAGAAATTGAGTCAATCCCGTTCACAATTGCACCCAAAAGCATAAGATACCTAGGAATAAACCTAACCAAAGAAGTAAAGCATCTATACTCTAACCTACAGAAACACTTCTGAAATAAATTGAGGAAGACCCAAAGAGATGGTAAAACATTCCATGCTCATGGATTGGAAGAATTAATATTGTGAAAATGTCAATGCTGCCCAGGGCAATTTACACATTCAATGCAATCCCTGTCAAAATACCATGGGCTTTCTTCAGAGAGTTGGAACAAATAATATTAAAATTTGTGTGGAATTAGAAAAGACCCTGAGAATAACCAGAGGAATGTTGAAAAAGAGAACTAATGCAGAGGCATCAAAATGCCTGATGTCAAGCTGTATTACAAAGCTGTGATCCTCAAGATAGTGTGATACCAGCACAAAAACAGATACGTAGATCAATGGAGCAGAATAGAGAATCTAGAAATAGACCTTCAAATTATGGTCAACTCATCTTCAGCAAAGCAGGAAAGAATATCCAATGGAAAACAGTCTCTTCAACAAATGTCTTGGGAAAATTGGACAGCCATGTGCAAAAGAATGAAACTGGACCATTCCCTTATGCCAGACACAAAGTTAAACTCAAAATGGTTAAGAGATCTAAATATGAAAAAAGAATCCATCAAAATCCTAGAAGAGAACGCAGGCAGAAACCTTTTGAACTTGGCCACAGCAACTTCTTGCAAGACCCATCTATGAAGGCGAGGGAAACAAAAGCAAAAATGAACTATTGGGACTTAAGATAAAAAGCTTCTGCACAGCAAAAGAAACAGTCAACAAAACTAAAAGACAACCTACAGAATGGGAGATTTGCAAATGGTACATCAGATAAAGGGCTAGTATCCAAGATCTATAAAGAACTTATCAAACTCAACACCCAAGAAACGAATAATCCAGTCACAAAATGGGCAGAAGACATGAACAGACATTTCTCCAAAGAAGACCTACACATGGCCAACAAGCACATGAGAAAATGCTCCACATCACTTGCCATCAGGGAAATACAAATCCAAACCACAATGAGATACCACCTCACACCAGTGGTGAAAATTAGCAAGACAGGAAACGACTGTTGGAGAGGATGTGGAGAAGGGGAACCCTCTTGCACTGTTGGTAGGAATGCCCCCTGGTGCAGCCACTCTGGAAAACAGTGTGGAGGTTTTTCAAGAAGTTAAAAATAGAGCTACCATGTGACCCAGCAATTGCACTACTGGGAATTTACCCCAAAGATACAGATAGAGTGAAACAATAGGACACCTGCACCCCAATGTTTACAGCAGCAATGTCCACAATAGCCACACTGTGGAAGAAGTCATGATGTCAGGTGAATGGATAAGGAAGATGTGGTCTATATATACAATGGAATATTACTCAGCCATCAGAAAGAATGAATACCCATCATTTATGTCAATGTGGATGGAACTGGAGGGTATTATGCTGAATGAAATAAGTCAATCAGAGAACGACAGTTATGGTTTCACTCATATGTGGAAAAAGTGAAAGGGATTATAAGGGAAAGGAGGGATTACTGAGTGGGGAAAAATCAGAGAGGAAGACAAACCATAAGAGAATCCTAACTCTGGGAAACAAAGGGTTGCAAAAGGGGAGGTGGTTGGGGGATGGGGGTGACTGGGTGATAGGCACTAAGAAGGGCACTTGAAGGGATGAGCACTGGGTGTTATGCTATATGTTGGTAAATTGAATTTAAATAAAATATTTTTTTTAAAAATTAGAAAAATAAACTTTTTGACCTAGGCATCAACGCATCAAACGGTTATATATTTATAGTTCTGACCATATTGCCAAATTGCCCTCTGTAGGGTTTCTTTGGAATCATTCTACATTTCATCACCTAGTACAGGTTTGCTTTCAGAAGATCCTGGAATTGACAAGACTAGAAAACCAGGAAAGAAATAATTTCTTAAGTTAAAAAAATTAAAAAGTTACTACTCACCTTTATAATTAAACATGACAAATGAACCCAAATTACTCAGAGAAGTAACCACAGAATTCAATGTGATAGAATATTTTGTAACTCCAAAGGGGTTCTAAATGTCAAGTTAATCTTAGAAACCGGTATGGGTCTTGAATTATTTGACAGGTTATTTTAGTTTTACTATGCATATGAGAGTTACTAGTCTTTAGGAAACTCAAAAGTACTATGATTATAAAGTTTTCCACCTCTGTCCAATCAAAATGTCACTGAAAGGAGTCAGCATCAATGTTGATAACTAAAAATCCTTGCTTATACTTACATTTGAAAATTTAGTGGAAAGAAACCCAGGTACTTGAAGATATTTTTCATAGGTTATAAATGTACTTGAAAGATTGTTTTAGAACTTCATGCAAAAACAATGGTATGTTTTTATACATACGCCCCCATAAACACACATAAGCATACACCCATCAAAGAATTATCTGTAGAGGTTAGCCGCTTCATAACAAGGAATCATAAGAACTTCAGCTCTAAGAGGTTGTTGGTGATGTGCTTCGACACTTGAGGAAATGTTTAAAAGAAAACACAGGGTGCAGAAGGGATGGTGTAGCTGTGGAGTCCTGAGGCAAGACAAAAGGTACAGGCTGAAAGCAGAACAAAGTCATCCTTTGGAGGTAAGGATAGGCCCCCTTCTGTGTATCTAGGCAGTGACTCTCCTGCAAAAATGGATGAGTGAAAAAACAGGAAAGCTATGCTTCTTTATTTGAACAGCCTCAGTGAAATCTGCTTTCTGACTGTAATATTTCAATGATGATGTTTTTCCCATTTAACCTTGCTTGTATTTTATCTCTAAATATGTAAGCATTCTCTAAGATAATTCTAAGATGTATCCTTTGTATCTTGATCTATGATAAAAGCCAATAAAATGGGTGTGGAAGGCTTAGGTGAAATTTATACAATGGGCCTGAAAGCACATCATTAGATTATAGGGCCTAATATATACATTTTAGTTTTCCTCCACTAAGATTGTTTTGCACTTTTCTTATATAAATGAAATCCATTGAAAGGTCAGTCGAAGAAAAGCTGTCCTTGGCAATAGTGCATTCTGTTTGCTGTGTGAATTGGAATAGAAATTATGGCACCTCAGTCTTTTCATTACAAGGTCTTTTTCTTAGGAGTCCCATGGTTCTACTTTGGGCACAGTGGTAGAAGACATTTAAGTAATTCAATTATAATTTTAAAGTCGTATTAGGTCAGCATAAAACGTCAGCTGTGTTTATCCTGCAATATGCCTGGGTCAAGAGTAGTAGAATTCAGTATCTCATAGCAGCATGCAATCATGTAATTTCACAGATTTTGAGAAATTTCTTTGACAATGCCAAGAATTTATTTGGCTGATTTTTTTTTTCCTTTAACTGTGTTTAGATTGTAGTCTTGAGTTTTTTGGGCCAAAGTTACTTCTAATCATGCCTCCATTTCATAATTCTTCAGTTATAATGCCAAGAGATTATTCACAGGGGTAAATGGCAGGCTCCATAGAACCCACATCATTTTATTGCTGGCCCAATACGTTATCTCCTGGCTTGTTACTACATTATCTTAGGCTCTTCTTTTGTGTTTTTATTGTTCCTAATCTTTGACCATGAAAAAGTACTGCTAATGTCCTATGGGCCTTCCCAAGGGTAGAAAAACTATTGAATAATTCCTTCAAAGTTTCTGTGATATTAGGCTACATGCTAGGTACCCTGGATATGAATTTGGATAGTACTTATCTTCAAAGAACTTACTGTTTTGAAAGCAAAAACATATTGTAACTAATTAAATCAAGGGCTATGGGTGCAGACCGGGGTGAGATTCCAGAAGTAGAATTCACAAAATTATCCTACAGGGTCTAGAACGGTCTTACCCTTGGGGCGCCTGGGTGGTTGAGTCAGGTAAGTGTCTGACTTTCAATCTCAGGGTTGTGAATTCAAGCCATCCTCATGTTGAAAGAAAAAATAAAAAGGAACATCCTACCCTTATTCTCTCAAGTCAAGGGAAGAATTTAGATTAATGCCTTCTTAGCTAAAGGAAATCCTAAAAATTACAGCTTAACAATGTGGAAGAAAACCCCTTGGAAGAAATTCTGAGGAGGATGACTTCATAATTACTTAGTTTCTCTTTTCTAGGTTTTCTGACATAGGGTCTATATTAGTTTCCAAGGGCTGTCGTAACAAAGTACCACAAACTGAGTGGCTTAAAACCATAGAAATAAATTGTTTCATGATTCTGGAGGCTAGAAGTTGGAAGATGCTGGCAGGGCTATGCTCCCTCTGAAGGAACTGTCCTATGACTCTTACATAGTTCAGGTAACCTCATGTGTCCCTTGGTTTGCAGATATGTCATTCTAGTTCTCCATCTTCACATGGCATTCTCTCTGCACGTCATTGTCCCCTTCTGCATGCCCGTCCACATTTCCCTTTCTTATAAGGACACCAGTCACCCTGGATTAGGAAAGGTCACATTCTGAGGTACTAAGGGTTAAGACTTTATCATTTTAGGGAGTGGGGACTGCAGAGGGGGACACAATTCAATAGGAATAATTAAGTTAAAGGGGGGGTCATTAGTGTGGGCCCCAATATAACATGACTCGTGTCCTGAACACTTTTCAACCCACAATGGGGTCTACAGTGGATCCCATTGCTACTCTGCCCAGAGCCTCCTTAGTAGTGGCAGTTACTCTTCACTTGCTGTGAATGTTGCCTCATGGTGACTCAAACTGCCTTTCTTCTGATAATTGTCTTTGGATAAGTGGGAACTATCTCAATGTATAGACTTGGACCACCCCCAGACCACCTGCAGGTCTCTTGCCTCAAGTTGGGACTAACGTTGTGGCATACATAACGTTTGACATAACGTTTGTGCTTAAGAACTCGTACTAGGCTGAGGCTAGTCTCTGGCTGAGATCACTCTTTGCTTGGTTTTGTCCTCCTGCTTCTCCCCCTCCTGTCGTACTGAGAACATCTGTTAATAAACAGATGGAGTAAGAATCTTGTGATAAGCAGAATAATGGCCTCCAGGGATGTCCACATACTAATTCCCAGAATCTGTGACTGTTAGGTTGCCTAGCAAAGGGGAAAAGTTGCAAATGGAATTCAGATTGCTAATCAGATGACCTTAAAATGGGGAGATTAGCCTGGATTATCTGGGCAGACCCAATGTAATCACAGGGGTCCCTAAAAGTGGAAGAGAGGAGAAGTTGTCAGAGGGAGCTGTAATTATAGGGGAATGTGTTTAGAGAGATGCCTATTGCTGACTTCAAAGATGGAAGAAATGGGCCATGAGTGGCAGATTGCAGTCTAGAAGCTGGGAAAGGAAAATACTCTCTTCTAGAGCCTCAAGAAAGGAACACACCCAGTCCAAAATCTTGAGCTTAGTTCAGGGAGACCTGCATAGGACTTCTGGCCTCCAGAACTGTGAGATAATAAATTTGTGTTATTTTAAGCCACCACGTTAATGGTAATGGGTAACAGCAGCAATAGGAAACTAATGCAAATTCTCCATTTCAGGCTCCACTTTTAGGAAACTTGCCCTAAAGCAGGGACTTCTTTCCTACGTACAAAGAGGTATCATTTTCAATTCTCATAGTTTAACCTACATTAAAACAAACAGATGTACACACATCTTTGCTGGCCCTATAGCAGCCATATAGCAGCACAACAATGAAGGGTCTGAACTATGCATGCCAGCCATCTGTATGCCAAGCCTTGCACCATCAGGTACCTCTACCGAGGGCATGACCCTCCTTGCCCCTTCCTCCTGCTCCTCCTCCCTCTTATTCTTTTTTCTTCTTCTTCTTCTTCTTTCTTCTTCTTTCTCTTCTTCCCTCTTATTTCTTATTTTTCTTCTTCTTTCTTTTATTTGCTTCTTCTTTCTACTTCTTTTCTTCTTCTTTCTTCTGCTCCTTTCTTCTTTCTTCTTCTCCTTTCTTCTCCTTTCTTCTCCTTTCTTCTCCTTTCTTCTCCTTTCTTCTCCTTTCTTCTCCTTTCTTCGCCTTTCTTCTCCTTTCTTCTCCTTTCTTCTCCTTTCTTCTCCTTTCTTTCCTTCTTTCTTCTTTATTTCTGCTTCCTTTCTTCTTCCTTTCTTCTTCCTTTCTTCTTCCTTTCTTCTTACTTTCTTCTTTTCTTTCTTCTTTTCTTTCTTCTTTCTTCCTCCTCCTCCTCCTTCTTCTTTCTTCTTCTTTTTGCCTCCTTTCTTTCCATATGTAAGAAGGTGGTAGTAACAACGTATCCAAAGGGGTGTTGTGCGTTAATACATGAAAAATGCTTAAGTTTCAGGACCATTCAATGAACTTTAGCCACCTTTGTTTCCATTTGCCTAAAAAGCTCTTCATTTTGCTTCTCTCTGAAGATACAGGAGCAGTAATGAAACAAGCTGACATCATTATGATTTGGTACAAGAATACATGCCAGTTTAAAACTGTATTTTAGGGCAGCCCGGGTGGCTCAGCAGTTTAGCGCCGCCTTCAGCCCAGGGCCTGATCCTGGAGACCCGCGATCGAGTCCCATGTCGGGCTCCCTGCATGGAGCCTCCTTCTCCCTCTGCCTGTGTCTCTCTCTTTCTGTCTCTCATGAATAAATAAATACAATCTTTAAAAAAAAAATATTTTATTATCGATCACAGAAAAAAAATAGGGAGGGAAAGACAGATAATTAGGAGAATGTCTCCATTATTTCCAATTTTATCACCAAAGCCTTAACTATATGATAGAAACAGAAGAGATTTGGAAGTCTTATGGCTTATTTCAACTATTTAAAAATATTTTAAAAGTTTAAATCTAGTTTACAAGGGCACCTGGGTGGCTCATTTGGTTAAGCCTCAGCCTTGGGCTCAGGTCATGATCTCAGCGTCCTGAGATGGAACCCCTCATTGAGCTCCCTGCTCAGCAGGCAGTCAGCTTCTCCCTCTCCTCACCCCCGATCATGATCTCTCTCACTATCTCTCAAATAATAAAATCATTAAAAAAAAATCTATTCTACAGAGGATGCCAGCATAAAGTAGCATTTCGTAGTCTATGTTTAGAGCCTAAAACAGTTACTTGGAGTTGTTTAAAAATCAGCAAATTTCTGTTTCTTCAAATTAAATCTTCACATTGTCCCTAAGTCATTGTTTAAGTACTCATAAGAGTGCAATAATATTATTACTTGAAAAAGATGAGCACATACGTAATTATAAAACTTCTTAAAATAAATTATTCAATCTAACAATTTGATCTGCCTCCAAAATGGCAAAAAAAAGTTGTTTTTTTTTTTAAGAATGGCAAATTAAAAAAAAATGGCAAATTTTAAAAAGCAGTATTTTAAAAAGGCAACCAGACACTTAAACATGAACAAGTAGTATAGAACTGGGGAAAATTCTTGGCAAAAAAAATGGGTGGGGAAAGAGAAAGGGTATGCAGAGAGATATTGTGTTTATATTCCATCGATTTTGGGAAAGTAATTGACCATAATATTTAATGACACTTTCTATTAGGCAATGTGTTTTTCATGTTCCTTTTGCCATGCAGTGTGTTCATTCTGTGGAGAAGGGCACAGAAGTATGAAGTATGGCTCTTGCCTTTAGAGACCTTAACATTTAATAGTAGAAATGAGATAAAACTCTTAAAAAGCATGAATATATGTATGCATGTGTGTGTGTCTAAATATATTAGAAGTATACATCTATTTATTTACACTTTATAAATTGAAATCTCTGTTAAATATTTCAGGAGTGAAGAATGATTATGTATTAAATTGCATTATTTAGATACAAATTTACTGTAAAACTTCAGAGAAGGAAATATCAGCAGGAACTGAAATAATCAGAAACTTAATTCAGGGCTTAGTGACCTGGGCTAAGCCTCTCCAGTATTTTGAACATTTTAAGTCTGTGCGTCTTGTGTTTGATAATGGATGGCTTGATGCTTGCCAAAAAATTGGGTCTCCTCTCTCCCACCCCCACTACCTAATACTTGTATCAACTCATTATTCACAGTGACTAAGTTTTAAAAAACAACTATTGTACAAATCTTTTAGAAAATTACTTTAAGGAAAAAAATTCCTGTCAGCATAATGGCTTAGCCAGATGAATAAGGACATGTTATTGAACTGACAAAAAGGGCTTTGCAAACTTTTGTGAATACAGATTTGTTCTGTGGAGGTATCACAGCACATTTTTTTTTTCAAGTACAAATCTGAAACTTAAAATTATTCTTCTCTGCTTCATAATTCTCATTTAAGATTTATGGAACTTATATTTTGTGTACAGGCTTATGGCAGAAACTTCAAAGGGTAAGTCATGAAGGAGTTTAATGTCATGTGGGACAAAAATACAGAGTTAATTGTTATTATACTTTAATTTGGTTAGTATATAGAATGAACAACATGCACATGTATAACATTTTACAAGTATAAAGTATCTCCCAGTCATCCAGTTTTTGGAGATAGCCCAGTCACCAGAGGTACCTGAGCACATAGGCTTGAGTCATAAAATATATCAAACATGAAGCAAGTTTCAACTTTATAGTGGTTGAATAAAAAGAAAGGTAGAGAAAAATGGCAGTGATGAGTTGAACAAATTAGAAATCCTTAGGTCCTATCGATGGTGCCATTTACTTAGAGAAGTTTGGTTATCTTTTTTTTTTAATTTTTTTATTTATTTATGGTAGTCACAGAGAGAGAGAGAGAGAGAGAGAGAGAGAGAGAGAGAGAGAGAGAGAGAGAGAGAGAGGCAGAGACATACGCAGAGGGAGAAGCAGGCTCCATGCACCGGGAGCCCGATGTGGGATTCGATCCCGGGTCTCCAGGATCGCGCCCTGGGCCAAAGGCAGGCGCTAAACCGCGGCGCCACCCAGGGATCCCAGAAGTTTGGTTATCAAACCTGGGATGGGAAGCAGAGGCTGGACCAATAGAAGGTCGTATTAAGTTAAGGTCAAGGAAGGAGAATGGGATGGAGACCTCATGTACGTTGACTACTTTAACAGCTGAAGCAACTTGTGCTCAAATGATGGATATAATTCCTATTACTTGTTATCACTGGATTTATTGATCCTAAGAGACTGCATTTTCCAAAACTGCATGTAGTAGACTATTTCTTTACTAATGTTCCACAAAGGAGGGGTATTCAAACTTGAGTGAGTGTCAGAATCACACTGCCAGCATATTAACAATGTATTTTCTCAAGCTCCAGCCACAGGGATTTTGACCCACAGTATTTGAGGTAAGATCTGGAGTCTGAATTTTTGTTGAGTCACTAAGATGATGTTATTGCAGTGATCCTGTGCAGATTTTAATGCACAATCAGAGGAAGTCCAACAATGGGAAATATGTAGAATTTTGGGGGTTGTCCAAGCTCAGCGTCAGGTACGCTTCAAATGAATATTGATATTACGGTTCACTTCAGGCCCTTCCCTGGTTCATGTCTAAAATCGCTGAAGAGCAGCTTTAAGTCCAAATGTTCAGACAACTTTGATTCAAACTCTAAAATTACAACCATAAATTGAATGTGCATTTTTCCTTGCTGAATCCTTAAGTTTTCCTCACACAACACATAGCTTCGTTTACATGAATAAGTGAGAAAATTTATGTGAGCAATTTTAGAATCTGGTGGGTAAAAATTAACTTCCTGTATCTTATGCTTTAACACAGGGGGGATTTTACTCATTCCTACTAATCAGTATTCCTTTTCATTCTTTTTATTACAAAGGGAGCTATGGTCTACCTTTGCAATAGAGCTTTTCCTTTAATATCACAATATAATTTTTTGGAATCTTATATTCATTGAAATTTAATCTGAGAAAATTATATCAGCTGGAATTGGTCTTGGCACCAGCATTTCAAAATTTTATATTTAAATTAATTGCGCATGTATAATACCATGCTGAGAGTCATTTTCTCAGAATGTCGCCAGCCTTTTGTTAAGTTACCAAGAGTTCAGTGTTTTGTCATTCTTTATTAACTTTTCAAAGTCACTAGGACCAATTTTTCATATACATTCAAGGCTATTCTGTGTTCCTACTCTTCCCTTGGGCTCAGTACTACTGAGCTAAGATTCCACTGACTTTTTTACTCTTTGACCCTCTGTTTAGTTGGCTGTAATGGCATTGGCAGGGCTATGGGCTCAGGACATTCAAGACTCCTATTTGGGCAAAGCTATCTCCACTTGCCAAGTGGTCTGCCTACCCAAATTGCCATAACAACCGAAGATATTGCAGGTGCCTATATTATAGAATCATACATTGAACAGATGTCATCATTTACAAGACGCGCTTTGTTAAATCTGAATGGTTCAAGCAGCTGCAAACAGAATTACTCCTCCTTCAGAGATAGCAGAAGGAGGAGTAATTCTGCAAAATCCACAAAATATCCATAACTTGCTGTGGTGAAGAGCCAAGTAGAAGAGAAAGGATAGATCACCCCGAGGTGAATACCACATGAGCGCACAAAAACACATGTGTGCTCACGCGCACACATACACACACCCATGTCTTCTTCCTTACTTACTAAGCACAGAGCTATAAAAAGTATATAATAAGTATGTTGAGGACCTGAACTGCTCACAATTAGGACTGAGCTATTAATCTGGTTGGAATATAGCAAGAGAAAAAAGATCAAATATCGTTCTCCAAAAGAGGTCTTTTCTAAAAGTGAGGATGACAGACAACTGATGGTCCATGAGAGGTGTTGCTAGACCCCCTGAACAAAAGCTTACTGCCAGAAATTCTTAACACTGATGAGCCCTTCCTTCAGATTTGGAAATGACTACAGATATGCTAGCTCTCTGAAAAGGAAATGACATAAACATGATCACATTTAATATAATTGATATGAATTAATATACAGGAATATTAGAAAATAGAGTCCGACAAAAGTCACAAGGCAACAAAAGGGGTAAAATAATCTTTAAAGGTCTTCCGTAGAGTAGCTGTAGGGGCAGTATACAACTTAAGAATTGGACTAAGAACAGCACATGGAAATTGAGACCAATTCTGAGTGAAGGAGACCAGAGAGGAATATTGAAATGAACCTTGAAGTAGGTTACATTCATTTACTCAAAAACAGCTGACGTGTTTCTCTTTCCTGTGAAACAGGCAGGCAAATTCCTAGCGGCCTTCCAAATGAAGTGGGAAATCTAGGCAAATATTCAGTCAAAAACCAGAACATTTTTCTTAGTATTTTTCCTGATGGATTCAAATGCCTATTTCTTATCCTCATGAGATGTGTGGTCTCTGATATTCTTCAGTATATTTCAGCAGTGAAAACCACTGAGACGCTGCAAGTATTAAGAACTTAGGCTCATCATAGCATCATCTCTCCTATTAAAGCAAGCCCAAAACAAATTTCATAAGCAGTAGGGAACTTACCAGCCACAACCTTGGTATTGCCAGAGCAAGTGGCATATTTTTAGGCTTTTGAAACCACTGAGTTTCACTCGTGGAAGAAAACTTAAGAGTATGAACCTAAAGTTGAAAAAGAAAGTTTTATTTAAGACACAAAATCAAACTTCCTGAAGGCAAATTGTATTAAATAGAACAAGTAACAAAAGCAAGGGACAAAATTGCTTTGACTACATGTTGGTATATTGACTACCAGGGTTTAAACTATTCTAGCCAATGTGTTTTGAGAAACCAGAAAAAGTACTCATTTGGGTTTTGAGCCACATTGAAAGGCAAAATCCAGGGCTTGTACTCGATGGCCTCTCACTTAGGCCTAGATACTTCTTTTCATATAAACTACCTGCCAGGTCATGACCACTTAAACTCAAAATTATCATTATGGCAAAGAGGAAAAGTGGATCTGAAAACAGGCCACTTACAGAGGGTCTGAAGGAAATGTGAACAGTTACCTATTGCCATATATAAGCCTCTCCCAAACTCAGTGACTTACAACAACATCAACTATTATTGCTTATGAGTTGTGGGTCAGCTAGATGTGACTGCTGATCTAGGCCTGGCGAGGCTCATGTTGGCTGTGTTCCTTCATGATCTACAGATAGGTAACACTCACCTAAGCTGGCTGCCAGCTACTCTCAGCTGGGATGGTTCTCTGTTTCTTTTCTCCTTCAGCAGGATGAGAGTTGCTGACATGGTAGTTAGTGGGGGGCCAAGAGAATCAGCAGAAACATGAAAAGCTTCCTGAAGTTCATGTTCATACCTACACTACTTGGTTTACATTGCACTCTCTTGTCAAAAGCAAATTACGAGACCAGTCTAAATATGAGAAAGTCAAGAAATAGACTCTATCTCTTGATAAGAGCTGCAAAGAACTGTGGCAATTTTACCACAAACAATATGTTCAGGGAGGATAATGTGTCCTCCACCAACTTCCCAGAGAAAAATACAGCTTTTATAGTGCAGAATTATAAGAAGTATCTTAAATTTCTGGAGACACTTACCACTTTGAGTTGAAATACCTGAGCCCAATGCTCCAAACTATTTTACACAAGCTAGGACAGAAATTGACTTTTTCAGGCACATAAGACCAAATTTTACATGCAGTACAATTTTGAGGTGCTCTGTAAATGTTGCTGAATCGACTCGGAAAATCCTAAATTGCTGAAGAAAAAAGAAACTCATCGGTATCAAACATAAATTGCCTTGGGTTCTGTTTTGTGAAGTAGTCCTCTTACCCAGGCTCCTTTTGTTTAGAAGATTTTCCCTTCAGCTAGGAAAATTGAAAAGTGTAAATAAATTTAAGGATATAATATTGATTTTAAGCTAATTATTTGTAGGCATTGTTTAAAAATTATTGAAAGGTACATTATGAAAAACTTGCTTTTTGTAAGTAAATATATTTTATCTATGAATTCACATCTAGTTCCAAATGAGATTTTAAACAATTACAAGCAAAATAAGTTACACTCAATTTTAATAGGCTTTAAAAAAGTAAGGAAAATAAGGAAATGCATCACAAATATTAGTACACAAAATAGATGGCTTGAATGTTTATACAATGAGCAAATAGTTGCCTACGTCATTTTTGGCAACTAATGCCAAGAAAGGAAAGAACCAAATTGTACAATGTAGTAGGGTGGACTGTGGAAGCTGTAGTTTTTTTCTGCCTCATATTTTCATATTCTTTAGAGAATACGATACCTACTTTTATACTCTTGACAGGAATTATCAATCATGGTGAAAATGGATTTAAACATTGAGTCAGCAGTTTGTAAATCAACTAATCTGCCTTACAAATTGTGAAAAACTTCTCTCTTCGCAAATTCTCTATACCATTTCTTTTCCTACCCGCTGAAAATGGATATTTCACAAATGAAAAACTTTAGCAAGTAAGTAATATGGTCTCTGGAAGAATAGCAATAGGTATAACCTGTGTTTCAGATGCAATAGTTCTTGAATAAAGGAAAATCCATTTTTTTCAATATTTAGCATAGAAAAGTGTTGGTCGCTCAGAAGTATGTGTTGCTGTTTAGCTATAGTCCATAGTCTTCCTTTAAACCTTAAACTTCCCAGCAATGGAAAATGACCCTTATTTGATGAATACCAGGTCAATGAAAGAATAGGGGACTAGTCAGGAACCCCTGGCCTGAGTGTGGTACTCAGGATCTGTGAATCATGATTAACAACAAAAAGTAAACCGTCCAAAGTTGGAGTCAAAGCAGTTCATACATACAAAATGATGATTATTTTTAATTTTAGTGAGCAGCACAAACAAGTTTTGTTTCTTTAAAATCCCCACAGCCCATAGCAATGACTGCAAAAAAGTAAGGAAACTCTGTTCTGGTTTTTTTATCCTTTTTCTCTTTGCTTTTATTTTCCCAGTGATAAAGACAGACTTTGTTGCTACCAGAAACCAGCAAA
The DNA here is from genome assembly GCF_003254725.2 of Canis lupus dingo. NCBI lineage: Eukaryota > Metazoa > Chordata > Mammalia > Carnivora > Canidae > Canis > Canis lupus. The sequence goes on along the minus strand of NC_064245.1, from coordinate 21,506,381 downwards.
GCTCTCTTGATTACACTATCCAAGTGTTTTAGAATTACTTGCTGAGAAACTCCCACAAGCATGATGCAGTCTCCCTGCCCTTTGATCTGACACAGACTTTTCTGTACAGCACGAATCCTGCCCTTCTCATGTGGTACAGACAGCCTTGTCTCTGTGGGGTTCCCGTTACCAGCCAAGCATTAAAAACAGCACATGGATTAGAGGGCACGACACAGTAAGGAGACAGATAGTTAAGCATTACTGTCTAAAAGAGGGAGAATGTAATCAAGAGCACTTTATTAGGAAATCACAGGTTTGAGGAATGAAGCACTTTAGAATGGAAAGTCTAGAATTATCTAAACAGCAAGTCTATAAAGTTGGAATGTTACCATATGCTCAGTCATATGTTGTTGTTGTTTTTTAATAAGCTATAAGAGTGATCAAGGTACACCAGGGCCAGTTTCCATCATTCCTCGCAACAAAAACTCTTTCAGCTATTGGTGATAATATTAAGGTCAGGAAACCTGAAAGCAAAAGTGGTATTATGTAAGTACCACATAAATTGAGCATTATATTGTGGTTATGTAATCATAATTCTATAAATTCCAAGTTGGCACTTTCTCTAGTCTCTCTTTCCTCTAGTATATAGTTATCAGAAAGAACAGAGGGACAACATTGGAATGATTTTATATTTGGCATCTATAATATAAGGCAAAAGCAATTACAATTCCATTTGGAACTGTGATGGGATTGCCAACAGTATATCTGCTGCCCACCCACATCAAGTATTATACAAAATATTTCCTTGAGTTTTGATTTCAAGCCTGCCTCTCTAAGGTGAAAATGCTGCCCTTCCAACAGACACAGGTACAGTCCCAGCAAGGTCATGGTGACAAGATGATGTGAGGTTGGCCAGATCAGTGAGCACAGTCAAAACAATACAAGGATTATAAGGCAGGACACGAGGGAAGGGACTGTGAGAAACAACCATGTGCACCCTAAAGAGGGAAGACGCGATTACAGGATACAAATATCTTAAAGGTAAGGGCCTACGTGGAAAAAAGGAAATTAGCATGACAGTGACAGATGGCCTAAATTTCCTTTTCAAGGAGGAATAGCTGAGCCAAAGTGACGATAATGAAAACAGAAGTTCTGAGAGTAAAAGTAAGTTGAACCTGATACTGAAAAACATCCTCATATTAAGAGCTAATTAATATTTAAAATCTTCATATCTAAAATGAAAGTCATCTTGCACCTAAATTCCCCACCCCTCTTTCTTCTTTCCTTCTTTCCTTCCTTCCTACGAGCTCTTCATGACAGGCCATTCTCCTGGTTCTCCTGGATGAAAATGCCCGGGATATTTTTAATTTCTTCTCTACCTTTCCTCATCACATTCCTCACATTCGGCCCAAAAGTTCTGTCCCCTTTAGTCCTCACTGTTCCCTAAATGCTCCTTTTTATTCCCATCTCCACAGCCACTATCATAACCCCAGCCTTGTGGCCTTCAAACCTGTACCCTGCACCTGCCATCCATGTCCAGGCTCTTCTCTCTCTCAGGGATCTTCTCGCCTGCTGTTGAATGTGTCTTCCAAATGCACAACTATGATTTCCTCATTTCCCTGAACAAAAACACTCAAGGATGGCTCTACTGTACTATGGTATGAGAGAATAGCTACTTCTTGAATTCAAGCTTCTCCCTTGCCTCAACATAATCCATCTTCCAGCTTTATCTTGGGTCTCCTCGCACACTCAAGGGCACAGCTCTTTCTAAACATTGTCTCTGCTCTCCTTTTCTAGTCTTTTGTTTTAGAAGTTCCTCCACATGTATGTCTGCACTTCAAAATTCAGCCAAAAACAGATTTGTTACTATTGATCCTTATCCATAAACCATCCATGACCCTAGATGAAAGGGTCTTCAGAAGCACTTGGTCACTGTGTTTCTAATTACTCTGATGCCATTCTAATTCATTTAAAAAGAGTTTGCATACTTGTCACAGCTCCTCTGAGTTGCTTTGTATACTTCCTGAGACTTAGGATCTAGCCTGTTCATCTACTGTGTAGACTATTAGGCGCTACATATACAAAGTTTGAATAAATGCTTATGAATGATTGAAGTGATAAAGATTAATTTTAAAAGTTGTTTTACTTAGATGTGAATGAATTCAGGCTTAACAATTTAAAGAGGTTGCCATTCTTACCAAATTGGGAGAAAAAAGAAGCAAACTCAATGTTATTTCATTCTAAATAAAGTGAGTAGGGGATCCCTGGGTGGCTCAGCAGTTGAGTGCCTGCCTTCAAGGGCCCAGGGCGTGATCCTGGAGACCCGACAGACATCGAGTCCCACATCAGGCTCCCTGCAGGGAGCCTGCTTCTCCCTCTGCCTATGTCTCTGCCTCTCTTTTTCTGTGTCTCTCATGAATAAATAAATAAAATCTTTAAAAAAATTTTTTTTTGATCTGGATAGTGCCAGATCCTAAGAATACAATATAGATTGAACATAGATCTGATTTATATTTTGATACAGTAACATTCAGGCAATTAAAAATATAGTGAAGATGACAAAAACTTGATGCAAAGAGAACAGATTTGTTACTATTGATGGCAAACAATATAATAAAGGTTTGAACTAAGATTGTAGCAGTGGGAAGACAGGAAAGTTCAAATCCTAATCACTGGGTTTTGATAATGCAATGAGGAGACTGAAGGAGTGAGAGAATCTTGGAGACTGAAAGATCCTCTCACTTCCTCAATCTTAGAAAGGCTGTTTATAACCTGATTGATGAATAAGGATTTGCTTTTAATGCTAAGAGCTGGTGGTTAAATGATGCAGAAGTTTGTTGACAAAGGGGCTGTGTAGATAGTTCTAACATAAAGAAAGGATATAAAGGAGTCCTCAGGGAAAAGAAACCCGATATGTGAACTCTTATCTTAAGGGACTTCTGGGCAGCTTGAGTCATGCAGTCAAAAGAGATAACAGGACTTCCTGGTGAGAAATTTTAAAGAAAGAGATGCTTTCAAGAGCTGGCTCTACAGGAAAGATGGTGACAAATTTCTCTGAAAAGAACCAGTAGCTTTTCTGAAGGAAACATGTGACTATATAAAGCAAGGGGTAGTGGCAGGATGAGCTGTAATTTAGGGGTGATGGTAGTGAGTTTGGTAATCAACTAGGGGGGAATCAACTGGTTCAATTCACCAGTGTTAGATGGGGAATCAACTGGTTCAATTTACCAGTGTTAGGTATCAATTGATAATAGACAGCCCCAGTTTGTATTGTATACATATTTTTTAAAGATTGATTGATTGATTGATTATAAGAGCATACATACAAGGGAGAGAAAGAGCACATGCATGTGAGTGGAGGGAAAGTCGGGGGGAGAGAATCTCTGACACACTCCCCGCTGAGCGTGGAGCCCTAAGTGGGACTTAATCCCATGACCCTGAGATCATGACCTGAAACTAAGAGTCAGATATTTAACTGACTGAGCCACCGAGGCACTTCTGCATTGAATATTTTTAAGTCTTTATTTCAAGTTCTACACTTTTTTTTTTTTTTTTTTTGCATTTAGGGTGACCACTATACCTATGGCCATTTTAAATATAGAAATCTATAGACAGGGATCCCTGGGTGGCGCAGCGGTTTGGCGCCTGCCTTTGGCCCAGGGCGCGATCCTGGAGGCCCGGGATCGAATCCCACGTCGGGCTTCCGGTGCATGGAGCCTGCTTCTCCCTCTGCCTGTGTCTCTGCCTCTCTCTCTCTCTCTCACTGTGTGCCTATCATAAATAAATAAAAAATAAAAAAAATAATAAAAAAAAAAAGAAATCTATAGACATATAATATTAACTTTATCATTTTTATTTATTGGGAGATAGTAACTCATTAAGTTTCATAAACATGAGTGAGCCTGTACCAGCTCTATAAAATTCTATTGTAATGCCTAGAAGGAAGCAATCTTCACAAAGAGGGCACCTTACAATTTTAACCCTATTTTGTGAACAGAAGGATCTCAATCCTCTTGGAGTTCTCTTCTATCTTTTACTAAAATACATATCATCACACCATTTCATTCCTTATTTTTAGCTACCAACATTGGATCAGATGAAACAAGAGGAACTAAATTGCTTAATTCCATTTTAACATTCTCTTATATCAAGAATCACAAAATGCCCATGGCATTGATTAGAACAGAGAAGACCCATATTCTAGTTCTACCACCACAACTTACTAGTATTTTGAGCTTGGGGAAACTAATGAATCTTACTGTACCTCAATCTCCTCTTCTATAAGGTGGATGTGTCAGCTGCAGGAACTATGAATTTCCCTGATACAAATATTCCCACCATGGCCAATTTATCAACCCATTCAGAAAATCTTGAATATTTAATAATCAGCTCTTGAGGACTGCTACATCTAGCACACAGTGGTTGAGAGGAATAGATCATAAAGTTTCAAGAAACAAGGCCTGCAGAGTAGAAATAATGACTTAAAGACAGATTGAAAATCAGATCTAAATTGACAAGGTCCAGATAGAAGATCATTAATTTCAAAAGCTATGGGATAAATAATCATAATAGGTGGAAAAGATATATAAAATTGTAATGCTTGGAAGATTGAAACCTAGAAATCAGATTGAGGGAAATATATGAAATATATCAATTTAGTTAACAAGTCAATAAAGGGCAAAGTTCTGTGAAAGAGGTGGTACGATCACTTATTAAAAGTTGATACACAGAAAGAATGTTATAGACATTGCAGAATGAATACAAATTTACATACACTAGTTTTTTATGTACCAACAGTCAGTTAAAGGTAGCCTGGGACAAGTAGGTAGGATGGTTAACAAGATATACTCCATTAAGTTTTGCTCAAGGTGAAAAGAGGTAGAATAATGAAGTAGTTGTTATCTAGTTCCAGACTTGTATCTGTGCCATTACCATCAGAATTTTCAAATTATGAGTCTACTCCTCTACCCATCCCAGGATCATTCCTACTTCAATTTTAAAGCCTTCTTAATCCAAAAAAAAAAAATAAAAAAATTAAAAAAATAAAGCCTTCTTAATCCAAGTCTCAGCCACATTCTTAGCATCACTGGTAGTTCCAGCAGACTTTCCTGGCTAGTTCAAGGAACCCAGTCTTGACTATTTGGCTCTCACATGGCCCTCCTTTTTTTTTTTTTTTTTTTTTTAAATTTTTATTTATTTATGATAGTCACACAGAGAGAGAGAGAGAGAGAGGCAGAGACACAGGCAGAGGGAGAAGCAGGCTCCATGCACCGGGAGCCCGACGTGGGATTCGATCCCGGGTCTCCAGGATCGCGCCCTGGGCCAAAGGCAGGCGCTAAACCGCAGCGCCACCCAGGGATCCCTAACATGGCCCTTCTTAATTTCCTGTGTGTGTACCTCACGAACTTGTCTTAAGCTAATTATACAATGACTGTACCAAAGAAAAACTATGTTTCCAAAAAAGCTACACTATCCAAAGTCTAGACTTCCACTAAGGTCACCTTTCTCTGCTTTTAGCCTTTGTTACTCTGTTCAGTGCTCTCTCTAGAGTAAGTATGCTGGGTTCTGTTTCCTGGATCCATAGATTCCTAATGGCTGTTGGCATGATTCATGAATGGAAACTTTTCCAGTAATTACTAGTTACTGGACAGACCTCCTAACATTGATTATTTTCTAAATTTCATCATAGTTATAGTTATTTTTTTCTGTGAAGTTTTGAACTGCCTACTTCATTCTTTGTCTTTAGCTGCTGTACCGAAGTATTTCCCTTTAGGTCTGGACCAGCTGGATCTCTTAGAGTGCTCTTAGCCTTCTATAATACTGCTCAGGATCCTTATGCTTCCCAGGTTGCCTTCTAGCCTGGAGCCTACTCCACACTATACCATACCAAAAACCATAGGAACAGTGTATCTTTAGGTGGGAAGATGGAAAATTCATGGAAAATTAGAAATCCGTAGGACCCAAGTGTCTCATCAAACAAACAGGATACTTAGTACAGGAAAGATAGTCAACAAAATCATAGTAACATTGTATGGCAACAGATGGTAAAGTGTACATTGTGGTCAGTGTTATTCAACATGTGTATAATTGTGAAGTCACTATGTTGTACACCTGGAACTAATAGAACATTGTATGTCCACTCCAGTTCAATAATAAAAATTTAACAAAAAATAAAAGCAGTCAGGATACTTAAATATAAAAAACATCTTGAAATAAATTTTCAGATAATGAATGCATGGAAAATTTGTTCCTTGCATCACAATACATGCAAAAGGATAATTTATTTTGTTCCATAAGATATATTAACTTTTTTTTTTTTTTTGTAGGGAAGGGTAAAATCAAGGAAATAAAAGTTCTTTCAGATGCTTGGTGACTAGAGATTGCAGGTCATTCTCTTCCCTATTCTGAACAGCTCATTGGCTACTTTTCTGAAAGTGAACAGTTTCTGGGCCTTTATGAAGATCTTAGTAATTTATTAATATCAGAACTATATAGATGTAGAGGCCTGAAAAAATAGTTGTCCCCTCCTCCCTCACCCCAGTCTAAGATTAAGAAAAAGTCTAAACTTAAAAGTAGACAAAAGAGGTCACTAAGTTACCTTTCAGTGGTGTGCATTTGTCCAGTGGATCCTCTAAGGATAATCTGATTCTTTAAGAAAGTAATTTTGATTAATTTTCTCTTGACTAGGCTATCGCAGGTTCTGTAGGTCTGGAGGTCAAATTGTAGAAGTTAAGTTGCTGGTTAATTCCTCTCCATGGCAAGGCAAAGTCTTCCTATTCATAATTATGCAAATAAATTTTAACCCAGTAGAGATAAAATTGAATTCCTCCTGGTTGAGACAATAACATAAACATTACAATTTATTGCCCTGTAGGATATTAGGCAGTTTTGCTACTATTAACGAATTCATTTCAGCATTCCGGACTGTTTATAATTTAAAAATACATATATACATACACACATATAAATTTTCTTTTGAAACATTGCTTCTCTTATAAATTCCTTAAAATCTTCAAAGCATGTTTATTTTAATTTGTAGAAAAGATACTTGTTTTTCAAAAATTCTTTAATAACTACTCTGTATCTTTTCCTACAGAAAAGGAGCCTCATTACCACCTTTGGGGTTGACCGATGGTCTGTGACATCTAGGGTGTCTCACTTGAATGCTGCCTCCTTTCCTAATTCTATCCCTTATTACACACACACACACACACACACACAAATCCATCCCTTGAATAAAAATCTTGACTCTCAATCTCCCACATTTTCTTTCTCCCATAGCACTAATTCTTTATAAAATTACGATTTCTTTCCCTTGGGAATTGACTTGCACCAATGTCCTCCTACATCCTGTAAATTATGTAGCCTAATTTCTGCTACTTGCTGAAGGGAAGGATGAGTCTTGGCCTGGTGGTAGTGAAAAAAAAAAGGATGTCTGAAATTCCCTAATCTTGACTGTTACTTAATCTTTCCAAAGATAGAGGGTAAGCAAAGGAAAACCAAACAAACACTGTGAAGATTAAATAACTTGCCCAGAAAACTTAACCAGGGCTATATGAGACTTGTATTCCTCCTCTTAACATGTCTTTGACTTGGTTGTGCTAACCATTCTTTCCACTTTGCATATACCCTGATCCACATTCTAAAGCTTTCACCTATTAGTTCAACAATAAACAGCTCCTATCCAACACTCTGGCCTAATTCCTGGGAGGATTTTCCCCTGTCTCTAGGAGATGGTTCTTAGGGACTAATGGAGTAGAAATATCTACAAAGGTAACCAATCCCACCTCAAAAGATCTGATCCAGTGGAGATGTGGACCTATTTATCCCACCATGGTCCCTAATATGGTCTCTTCTTTATGTACTCAATCAACATCTGTTGAATGAATGAATGAACATACTTCTTAAAATGGCATCAATGGGCCTCAAGATACAAAGGTATTGGCTATACTCTTATTCCATTTCCTTTGGCTTAGAGATCACTTGTGAATATAAGACTTTTCAATAAACTCAAGTCCCAAGTGACCATAAAAAGTGTTTCTAATTGAGCGAATCCTATAATTTATTAACTTTGTAATCCTGTGTTCATTCTTTTACTTTATCCTCATTTTTCTCAATTGAAGAAGGTTTCTGGGATTGAATAACTAAAATCTCTGTTCTTGAGTCATGCTGCTAAGTCCCATTATGTGTTGAGCTAACATTGTGTATGCCTGCCTGAATTTCTTTTGATTCCTTTGTTCTGCCCAAACCCCTTCTGGTAAAAAAGGAGTTCACAGACAGGAAATAAGTGGGTAGAAGGGGAAATAGTATACACACATAAACTTCGAAATGAAAAATAAACTGAAGTACCATCATTGTTGAATAGTGATGGGCTCAGACTCAAACAATACTTTGCAGAATTTCTCTCCTATGGAGATCTGTCAATGATTCACCTTGAACGCTTGAATGGAAAATTGTTACATCCTATCTAAAAAAAAAAAGAAAGAAAGAAAAAGAAAAAGACTGTTTTCTTGACATCTTTCTTTTACAACTAATGTCAGACTTCATGTATTTCAGGCAGAGGTCAAAGCTGGTATTGCTGTTAAACTAGGGAGAGGCTGGAGATGAACTCTGTATAAGAGGGCCTTGAGATCTGCACATCAGATTCAGACGTATAAATTCTTTGGTTTTAATTTTGGTTCTAGTAATTTGCTTCAGAGAAAATGCATCACTTCTGTAGTTAGAAATCCTAACTTTTTGAGGAAAGTTTCATTTATTTCTAAACTTTGAAGATAGAAAAAAACACATTTCTTCCAGTATTCCATAGCTCTAACAAACCTTGACCAAGAATGAATTCCAAATCCAATCATTAATGCCCCTTCTGTAGACATCCTGAAGCATTCTGGATCACTGCATCATTACCCCCCCCCCCCAAAAGTTCACAGTGCCAAGGAGCTTTGGAGGCTTTTGTGACACTGAAAGAGATAAATCCTCAGATTATTGGATTGGAAAAGGGAATGCACAGCTGCCCTCTTGTCTTGTTAGAGTATTTTAAAGGGAATGCTTCTTTAATTTTCTTAGGACAGATTTCAGATTAACAAAAGTATGATTATGATCACATTTTTTTCCTTTTTAATTTTATTGTAACCCTTTCACAATGTTTTCAAATTTTGTGATCTGAGGTAACAAACTACCTTTGAAGTCATAGGAAAAGTATGACATCCTTATTTTACAAAGGAGGGAACACAGAAGTGCCTTGCTCAAGACCCTGATGGAGCCAGGGTAGGACAGAATTCTCCTGATTCTTAGCCCAGGCCTCTTGCTTGGGCTTTGCCATCATACTTGCAGTCTGAATTTTCCCACTGGATAAATGTGGAAGTCAAAAGGCTAAAGATAAATTTCCCCAGAGGACAGATGGTCACTTCTGGAAGCAATAATATTAAGATCAGGAAAATAAATAAGTCAGCTACGAGAGAGATAAAGGGGGGCGGGATGACCAGTTATTGCATTCCTCCTTTGTGCCAAGCATTGAGGACAGAGTCCTGCCTACCCCAGGATCTCATTTCACTGCTATGCTAGCCTTATGCAGTGAATTAAATAATCACCCCTTCCAATTAGGCAACAGGGGTTCCACGAAGCAAAGTGTGGTGCTAGGGTCACACGGCTTTTGTAGAACTGAAATTTAAAATCAGTCTATCTCCAAATTGTTTTACTAAACATAAACCGTACAACCAGAAAGGTCAAAGGGCAGTTCTCTAAACATCCAAAGGAAATTCTGTAATGTTCATTCAAAGATTTCAGGTGTAGCAGAGCACAGCTAACAGACAAACTGGGTGTTAACCTCTATGGAAAGTATATAGGGAAGAATTTGAAGTCTTAGTTGTTTGGCCACATGCACAGGAAGGTAGCAAAATCATAAACAGCGCTGTCTCCGAGTATCTAATATCAAATGTAATATCTGAAAGTACAGAGTAAATTCTAAAGTATCACACAAAATGAAAGGTGATGTTCCCTCCAGAAAATAATATACCTCGATTTGCTTTAAATGCAAGTTTCTCCATCAAGAGAATCAATTTTTTTTTCTAAAAATTCCCTGAAGAAAGACAAAAGATAAAAGACCAAGGGAAAAAGAAAGAGCAACGAAATATGTTACTGTTAACCTCAGTGCTCTTAAACAGTTATACTAAGTACATAAAAACAATGCCTGGTTTTCTGTTTTTTTTTTTTTTCTTTTCTGTTGGTTTTTGTTTTGTTTTTGTTGTAGCACAAAAATTTTTGGTTTACAAAGTCTTTAATAGAATTATGTTTATTTTTTATGGAATAATTGAAGCTCACTGAGGTTGAAAGCAAGTCCAGGGTCTCATAGATGTAAGTAGCAGAACCAGAGGTGTTTCCTACTACTATTCCACACCTAGTGTTTTTTTCCGCTATATCAAAACTGTGTATTCATTTCCAGCTAATGAAGATAATTACTGTCTATGAGAATTCCTGCTGTGAAAAATTCAACACCTGGAAATCTATCTCTACAAAGAATATATTTTAACCCACTGTGGAAGAAAAATTATGGAAAACTGAAGTGCTTTATCTTAGAGTATTAGTGATTTTTTTTTTTAACATTTTACAGCATATAATCAACCCTATGAAAGATCTTAAATAATAGCAGTGCTGATGTTTGTTTTGCATCTGAGGAAACCAAACAGCCAGCGTCATTTGATCAAGTTCTTTCTGGGTATGTTAACCTTACCTTATGTAGTTAAGGTATTAGCTACCAGAGTTAAATATCCCCATTTAAACACAATTATTCAGATGAGGAACATGAGACTCAAACAGTTTATAAGACTGTGCAGAATTAATGACAGGACAGGAATAAATTTTAGCTGTATCTCTAACTCCTTTGGTTGGGAAGCCAACATGACCAATATTCCTGGGGTGGTGGGGGGAGGCAGAGAAGAGGGCAGGATGCTGTGTCAGATGGTGGCTCTGAAGTGAGCTGGAAGTTGAGAGTTACATGACATCTTTCATCTCTGGTCGAGTTTTGTCAGTAGAAGCCATTTACATTCTGGCAGCAGGAACCCCCTGATACTCCTGTTGGCACATTCTATGTAGAAGTAGGCCTGCTGTGACCTAGAAAAACAGTGAATTAATTTGCATAATCAGTGCACTGTCCTTGTGGAGGTATATTTAGAAAGGGCCACATTTGCAAGAATGGGATTGAGATGCTTTTGAAAAAAAAAAAACCCATACGGCCTTTCTTTTAAGCATGGGTGAGATGTACCACTCAGGAGAGGCTGCAGTTTCTTGCCAGTTCAGGATTAATGCAGTATTTTATAAGAAGGGGGATTAATTTATCAAACACATTACTCCAAGAGAGGCTCCATTCAGCAAGTATAAATGCATTAAAACATATTTGGGAGCATTTATGAATGTCACGGCTATGCATGACTGTTAAAGGAAGTTAGCATTAAATTTGCCATTAGTTTTAGGAAGAATATGTACACTTCTGACCCTATTGTAGCCACAGATTAACCGTGTCCCTTAGACATGTCACTTAAACTGTATTGGCATCTATTTCCTCATTTATAGAATAAAGGGTTGAATTCACAGGTCACTGACTTAAGGCCCCTAAGTAGAATTTGGCCAATATAGATATTTTGTCTAGCTCAGTGTTTTAAAGAATTGTGACTATGAATGATCATTTGGATACTCCTTTGAGTTTGCTGTTATTGTGGATACCTTTCCCAGCATGGAGAAAAGCAAAGTCTTGTCCATCCTCCTCTGAACTACTCACTGCATTAGCTTTTTCAACCTCTGTTTTCTTCACTCCTCTTTTGTCAGTTGTCAGGATAAACCTGGTAACTAGGTAAAAGGATTCCCCCACTTGAGCCACATTCTCCAAGAGCAGTGTAGATCCACAGACTGCAGGTGGGGAAGCAGGGCTGTGGAGCTCTGAGGTGTTACACACCTGGCACGAGCTCCCTGTCTCTTGGAGCCTGCACTACTAGCTGGAGCAAACAGTCCCTGACTGCCTCAACACTAGAGCCGTCAATCATGTCAGCAAAAAATGCCAGGATCCTCACAGCAGCTCTGTAAAGTCCATCCTTGGGGCATGTTTGGGGGAGAGTCGGGAGATCAGCAGCTATGCAACGAACATAACTCTTGCTAAAACATACGATAATCTATCATTTTTCAAGCTCTCTCAGGCCCAAAGTAAGGAACACCTTCCTTTCCAGGACAGCATGCTGACTGCCCACTAAGAAGACAAAGACCTGCGAAAGAAGAGTGGCTAGGGGCAGCTAACTCCTCAGGTCTTGGTCTTGGGGGAAGTACTGGAAACCACTGCCCCTGTCCATACTTTGGGATCTCACCCTTTGTGGTGAATCCTGTGCAGTGGCATGTCAGACGCAGGAATTGTAAGGCTGCCCAGGAGCAGGTTAGCTGAGAAACCAGGGAAATGAAAGAGCAGGTGTGAAATATGGGTGTCAAAGAGAAACACAACAGTCACACCATAGAGAGCATAAATGGCTTGCTGTGTAGTGTGGTCACTTCATGTATGGTGTGAATCTAAACCATTTGTTATTCAGAGTAAAATTTATTTTTTTTCTAATAAACTGTTCAGTAAAAACAAACTATAAAAGAAAGTATATGTTAAACAATTAAATATGGAATATTCATCTTATACAAACTGGATGAAGAAAGTGTAAGAGGCACAAAATATTTTTGGCTTACTAACTACCATGGGAGAAATAGTAATATTGCTGACCATGTGAAATCCAGAAGACGCAAATCTGAAAAACTATCTATTTCAGTTACTAGTTATTTAAGATTATACCCAAAGTCGAGATATTGACGAAAGTTTTCATTGACCTCAACAGCTCTTGTTTTAAATTATTTTTTCATTTCAATTTCAAGTTTTTGTGTAACTATATGAAAAATGAACTTAGAGCTGTTTACACCTGTGTCCATTAACAGAAAATGAACTTTACCACTATCTATGGCCAGTTTTATATGGTGTCAGGTTGTACAAATAGAAAGCAAGTTATTTTCAATGAAAGTTGTTATCCAGGGAGTAAAGTGGACCTTCCAGGCCATATGGTCTGTGTTGTAACTTACTCTGCTGCACAAAAGCAACATAGATAACACATAATGAATTGGGTGTGGCTGAGTTCTAGCAAAACTTTACGTATGAAATGTAAAATGTCCTTCACTAGAGAATTAAATATATGGTTGAATTATACAAAAGTGTTATTAAAACAGTCAATTATCAGTAATTTTATATTGTTCAACCTATTATATTACATTCGTACCTTGGAAATACTCAGATGTATAATACTGGGGAGACCCTTGATGTATGATATATAAAGCTAGCTAGCATATATTAACTGGGAAAAAAAAAAGATGTAGGATTCTGTGTATAGCATGCTACCATTTATGCAAAATAAAAGAAATATTTGTATTTTATATTTACTTTATTACTTAAAACATCCTTGAAAAGATAAAGTGTTAATAAGTGATACTTGCTTTGGGGGCTGCGGGAGATGAGGCTTAGGAGATGGGGGAAATAAAGGTGGAAGACATTTCACCGCATACCCACTTATAGCTTTTGAGCTTTTAAAACTTGAAAACTTTAAGTAAAAATCTTTAATAAGCATACTTTCTACTCCATACATCATTTATATTTGTACCTGGATTATTTCCTCATTTCCTTAGTTATGTTACTTTCTGTCTGTGGAAGTGGTGAGACCCAAATATCATGGATGTTGATTGATCTGTCTCTTCGTCTTAAGAGTTAAGTACCTTTAGAATATTACTAAATGGCCTTTGTGTATTGATGATCTATTGAAATGTGTTAAAATTCTAAAGGCTTTGCATATATCATCTGTTTTTGATCATCTCATTAACACATTGTCTATTAGCTTTGCCTTTTTATTTTATTTTTTTTTTAAGATTTTATTTATTCATGAGAGACACAGAGAGAGAGAGAGGCAGAGACACAGGCAGAGGGAGAAGCAGGCTCCATGCAGGGAGCCCGACGTGAGATTCGATCCCGGGTCTCCAGAATCAGGCCCTGGGCTGAAGGTGGTGCTAAACCGCTGAGCCACCCGGGCTGTCCAGCTTTGCCTTTTTAAAATTGAACATGAGAGCTCCTTCAAATTTTAAAGTTACAATACAGTATTGATAACGATAGGTATGATGTTGTACAGCAGATCTCTAGAACTTATTCATCCTCCCTAAGGAAACTATATACCAATTAAATAGCAACTCTCCATTTCCTGCTCCACTTTGACCCTGCCATCACCATTCTACACTCTGGTTCTAGGAGTTTGGCTATTTTATCGATGTCATATGAGTAGAACAGCATTTGTCCTTCTGTGACTGGTTTATTTCCCCTAGCATAATGTCCTCTAGGCTCATCCATGTTGATGCAAATGGCAAAATTTCCTTCTTTTTAATGGCCAAATAATATCTCATTTTATGTATATAACATATTTATTCATTCATCCTTTGGTAGAAATTTAGGTTGTGTCCACATCCTGGCTATTGTGAATAATACTTCAATGAAGATAAGAGTACAAATATTTCTTCAATCCTGATTTTACTGATCTTAGATAAATACCCAGAAGTGGAATTGCTGGATCATATAATCTATTTTTAATTTTTTAGGAACTTCCATTCTGTTTTCCATAGAGGCTATACAATTTTACATTTCCATCAACAAGGTATAAGAGTCCAAATATCTTGCCTTTTTAAAGGTTAAGTGAATCGTTCAAAGTTACAAGCCTAAAAGTAGTAGACCGGAAACCCACACCTTGGTCTGATACTAGGGACTATGCTCTGCTCCCTTCCTTCCTTCCTTGTATTTATTAACCCTTATTTCATGTAGTTAACAAATGGAAACTTTAATAACAGCTTTGCCATTGTTCTGTATTCCTACCTGCTTACTATTAATAGATGAATCTCCAAACCTGACATGCAGGTCAGAGCAGGTTAATTTGTAGCGGTCTGAACTGACAGCTAGCTGACTTCTCTACCTAGACCACTGCTTCCTCTTTACCCATCTTTCACTCTTCCTGTAGACCTGAGCTCAAGCCTCATTTCTCCATTGAGCCCTCCCAGACACTGGGATCCCCATTATGTGATCTCCTTGCAGAAGCATTAATTTATACTTATTACAGAGTAATTAGTTTGAATTAAAACCACCTATGTACTAGATCAAACATGTAAAATCATTCAACCATTTTTAAATTACAAATACAGCTATTTCATATGATTGAATCTAAAGATTGCTTCTTACACTAAAAAACTCTTTGATGGCAAGGACTGTGTCTTGATCATTAGTAAGTTTCCAGGAATTAGAACAATGCCTGGAATATAGCAGAAATTCAACATTATGTAAATAAGTAAATCAAATAAGTGAGCAAGTAAATTAACCAAGAGAATTCTACAAAATTGAAAATTTTAATATACTTAAAAATGTCTCTTAGCAAAAAAAAAAAAAAAAAAAAAAAAAAAAAAAATGTCTCTTAGCTCCACCTACGATTATCCAAGCTTGTAACATAATTTATGATAGAAGCTATAGAGAGATTTTAAAACAATACCTTAGTTTCATGCAATTTTTTCTATTGAAAAATGAAGCCTAAATTCATACAAAATCAATGCGATTTTTTGTGGATGTTTTGTTTCTTGTTTGGTTATGTGTAGTCCAAATACTATATGACTTCTTTTAATATGAACAAACAAAAAGATGAGTTTCCAAATTTATTTTTTTTAAGGTGTGCTTTTAAAGATTTTATAACTGAGGCAGGTTTAGGAAGCTTAACAAAACTTTACCCTGTATGAGGTGATTTGTGTATAAAAATAACTGGTTTATTCCATCTAGTGATTGCCACACAAAATAAGAACTGGGAAGATTATATACTTATTAAACTGTTAGGGATCCTTGGGTGGCGCAGCGGTTTAGCGCCTGCCTTTGGCCCAGGGCGCGATCCTGGAGACCCGGGATCGAATCCCACATCGGGCTCCTGGTGCATGGAGCCTGCTTCTCCCTCTGCCTGTGTCTCTGCCTCTCTCTCTCTCTCTCTCTCTCTCTGACTATCATAAAAAACAAAACAAAACAAAAACAACAACAAGATTTTATACAAAAAAATCTAAGCTGATAGATTTAAACTCAGTGGGTATGTCACTTATTTATATTCTTTCTAGGTACTTTAGTAATGTAAATTACATAGTTTTCCTGAATTCCCTAAATTATCACTAGTGCTATCTAATAGAACTTTCTTAAATGATGGATATGTTCTATGTCCACATCAAGCAATATAGTAACCGTTAGTCCCATGTGGCTACTGAGTGCTTAAAATGTGGCTAATATGCAGACATGATTTTTAATTTTTTAAATTTTAACTACCGAAGTAGCCACAGACAACTAGCAGCTACTCTATTGGAACACTCAATACATTTACTTTAAAAAAAACAAAAACAAAAACAAAACAAAAACGAATAAATTGTCTCTCAGTGTGGTTTTAGCCTATTTTCTTATTTCTTACATCTGACACTTTTCTTCTGTTTTTTTTTGTTGTTGTTGTTTTGTTTTATTTTTTTTTCCTTCTGTCAAACGAATGCTTTGCTGGTTCTTTCAGTGAGGGTCTGTGCGTGGTAAACTCTTTGTCTTCTTATGTCAGAAAATATTCTAATTTGCTCTCATTCTTGTATAGTCATTTGGCTGATATAAAATTTTATGCTGACATTTATTTTTCCCCAGCATTTTCAAGCTGTTGTTCCATTATGTTCTGGCAGCTATTGTTGCTGATAAACAGAGCGTATTTGACTTATTTTTCTCTGTCTCTCTAGTAGTGTTTTCTTTATCCTTGATATTCTACAGCTTTGTTATTATGCGTCTCAGTGAGAACTTAAGGTTATCTTTCTTGGTATTTTAACTGTATTTTCAACTTGAGGACCTGTAACCTATTTTCAATTGTGGAAAACATTCAGCTATTATATCTGCAAGTATGGATCCTCCATCATTTTCTCTATTCTTTTCTAGAAATTGTAGAAGTCTGTTTATCCTCCCTGCCTCTTCCTCTCATCTCTTTATCTGACTAGCAAACCGGTGAGCTATGTATGGATTCTGGTGAAATCCTCATCACTTCATTAGTTTGCTTTTAGATTGTGCCAACTGAGCATTGTCCTGTATCAATCCATATTTTTCTAGTTAGTAATTTTGTGTTCTTCCTAACAGATATTATTCCTTTATCTCAGTATTTTTTAAAAAAATTTATTTATTTATTCGTGAGAGACACAGAGAGAGAGCGAGAGAGAGAGAGAGAGAGGGGCAAAGACACAGGCAGAGGCGGAAGCAGGCTCCATGCAGGGAGCCCGATGTGGGACTCTATCCCGGGACCCCAGGATCACGCCCTGGGCTGAAGATAGATGCTCAACCACTGAGCCACCCGGGAATCCCTATCTCATTATTTCTCAACATACTTATTTTAATATATTTTCAAGTTCCTATGTTAAATAAGGCCATTAGAATCAAATCTTTAAGTTAATACCGACATTTTTCTTTGAACTTCTGGATTGCAATCTCATGTGAATGGGAGATATTCTTTCTCACCCTATTTAACCATGTGATTGATTCCATCCAGAAACCTGAGGACTGTAACCTTAATTTGATAATGATAGGTGGGGTTTCCCTCCAAGTGATATGTTAGATATCACAGCTCTTGTTCCCTGTAAGCAGGTGGTTTTGTTTACTTGTACAAGCTATGTCTGTATCCTCCTACCTCCCTAAGCTGGAATACTAATTAAATTTGCTTTCTTGTTCAGGGTTAGCTTGCTCTATTAAGGACACAGGGCCAGTCTCCTTTCACATGGAACACTTTCAGTCTTTTAC
Source organism: Canis lupus dingo (assembly GCF_003254725.2). NCBI lineage: Eukaryota > Metazoa > Chordata > Mammalia > Carnivora > Canidae > Canis > Canis lupus. Next base: position 21,488,536 of record NC_064245.1, on the reverse strand, counting down.
TCTACAGAGGCCAAACTCCCCCAGTGACCTCTACCTGCTTCTGGACCTGAAGTCCATTGGGACCATAACTTCTGCCCTGCTCATAGCTTTGTATTTCTGTCCAATTTCTAGACCATAGAGATGCTATCCTCATTTTTTATGTTTTCTCTATTTTATATATTTATAATAAAGTGCGCCCCAGCTCTGGCATGTTCCAGGGCAAAGGTGGAGTGGGCATTTATGTGGGAGATCAGATGGAGTAATCTATAAATCATTACATCCAAATGGAAAAACAACAGAGGGGATGCCTCCAAGTGCAGACTTATGTCATTGAAAAGAAATTTGCTCTGGTTTTTCTGCCATGTGCTGGTCCCTTGAAGGTATGAACATTATCTTACTATCTTCATATTGTCAATGAAAACAGTACTAAATGCATATAACCTAATGAATATTTTATTGAATAAATATGTGCATAAATGTTCCCCTTCTCCTGAAGCCAGTGGCTTTAATTAATTTCTGTTAATGTAGCTATGTAGCTACCAGCTACATTGAAACTACATTGAGTAAAGGCCAAGGAGGGTCAAGTCAGTCCTTGTTTTCCAATTACTCTTATTCTCTCAGTAAATGTTCACAAATGCAGATAAGCCTGTGTACATCTCCTGAGAATCAAAAAAATGTATTCCTATGTTGTAGAAATTTTTATTCACTGTGGGCCATCTCTACTTACAACTGGTTTAAACATTTGAATTGAATAGGTCAGTTACAGTTTCACTTTAGTTATATAGCAATTTCACCTGAGAGTACGATGGTGGACATACTCAGAGCTCCTAAATGGGAGCTCACCATGTTTGTATCTTAATGTATTTCAGTCACAAAAACTTCTCAGGCCTTGGCTTAAGTATATTTAATCTTAATTTGCACAAATATTGTCAAATTTGGCTCTCAGGTTTCCCAGAAGATCTAAAGGAGGGAGATAGGCTACTATAGACAAATAGATACGCACACTGAGATCTATTGGAAATGAGTACTGATAATCAAGGAGAGTGAGGAAATTTATACAAGGCCATTTTGCTGAACCTATTTTGTCTTATGTTTTTAGAGGATCACTATGTTATAATTATCATTTCACAATTTATATTGGCTAAGAAAAGGTTAAAGTATGTTCACTATACTCTGATCAAGTGGGTAGGAGAAGCACTAGAAACCTTGTAGAAATATTTACATGCAAAATGATTTGGTAGTGTCTATAATAATTTGGTATGCAAGAACTATAGATAGCTGAGTTAGATGGAATTATTGGGTCTTATTTAACCTTTTATGAAATGATTTGTATAATTTTGATAAGCATAGAGTTGGGGACAGAGGAAGACAGAGAGAGAGAGATTGATTGAGAGCTTCAATAGTGTAGGTGTTTCTATTCCATGATCTGCTGCTTACTGACCACCTTTCCAGGAATGAATCAGTTCTTTCCACAAAATTTCCTCAATTCATACAATTCTTTAATCACAGAAGCATCATCCAAGCCTATGGATACTAATTTTTTAAAAATATTCTACTTATTTATTTGGGGGGGGGCATAAGGTGTGGGATGGGCAGAGGGAGAAGCAGACTCCCCACTGACTGAGCAGGGAGTCCGTCCTTGGGCTGGATCCCAGGACCTGGGGATCTTGACCTGAGCTGCAGGCAGACACTTTAACCAACTGAGCGACCCAGGTGTCCCGGGATACTAATATTTAATGATAGACTTTTGGAGAAGAGGGTATACAACAGAACCAAACAACTCATCTGGTTTCAACCTCAAACAGTAATCTGTTGCAAGTCTAGGGCTAGAGGGCAGTGACATTGTCCTTGGTGGATTTATGAAATAATGGTATGTTGATCCCTAATATGGCACCTTCCTGAGGAAAATTCAATGTAATTAAATTTCTTGAATTATTGCCCTATGTGCCAATACTCTGACAAATCCTCAACTAAGAAGCAACTAAACAGTAAAGACACTAAGGATTCTGACAGACAGGATTGTCTCCCTAACATACTGATACTTGTATCTCCTGTACCTAGCACATAGTAGATATTACTTTTTTTAAAGCTCATTTCTTTATAATCTCTACACCCAACATGGGGCCGTAACTCATGACTCGGGCTGAGAGTCACACACTCCCCTATGAACCAGCTAGGAGCCCCAGTAGATATTAGTTTTTAAAATACATTTTTTTAAGTTGACTTCTTTGAGGGAAAACAAAAGATATTCCTGCTAGTTTATTAAGATTTAACTGGTTATTTCAGCTGATAATATGATGTTTATGAAAGTAGGAACCACATTTACCTTTTCTACTTATATTTCCTCAGAGCTTAGTAAATGGTGGGAGCATAGTAAATATTCTAGCATTCATGAGTGAACTAGTGAACCAATCTAAAGTGCATGGAAGCATCCTCAGTTTGTCACTGCATTTTAAATTTAGCAGTTAAGAGAATCTGACTGAGGTTGAGAAACGTATAGCAAGTAGAATAATTAGCTTTACTTCATAATTTGAAGAGGATTAAAAGACTTGATTTGTATAATTGATGACATTAATAGACTGATGTTCATCTCTTCTGTGCCTTTTAAAGCTTTCAGTACCTATAAGAGAAAGTAAAAGGATTTTTACCTCATGGTCCAATTGAAATTCTAGTGAATAAGACAGGAGTGGTAATAGTTGATTACTAGTGTGTGTGTGTGTGTGTGTGTGTGTGTGTGTGTGTGTGTATAATGTATACATGTGTGTGCAGTAGCCTTACAGCCCAGGACACACTCCCTGTGTTTGCTGAATTTCATACTACACTGTTCCCTGGACCAACTGTGTTTTACTGCCTTTTGGATTTTAGCATCACTTACGAAGATGAAGCAGATTCCATGGAAATGTGAGTTTGTGTGCAACTAAATAGACTAATTACCAGAAAATATATTTGTTAGATTGTTTGAGAGAAGAGATGTTCTCTGAGTTGGGATTACTCAATAACTGGCAGGGACTAAGAGAACCTTCCCTCCCTCGAAGATAAATTCTCTCTCACAAGTCATCAAGGATCTTTCTTAGGAAATCCAAAGACCACATGGAAGAGTTAGTCTGACTCAAGCTGAATTCATTAAACATTAGAATGCTGGTGGGATGAAAATGAGCACGAAATGGAAAATCAGAAACACAAAATGAGCACAAATCCATTTTCTCCTCTGATTAAGTATTTCCCTTATTTTCTTCTCCACACTTTTTCTTTTTTTCTTTTATTGTGAGTTATAAAAATTCCCTCATTCTCTCCTACTGTGGCAATTAATCCCTAAGCATTTTGAGGATTAAAATGTAAGGTCCACATTCTCTGCCTAAGGCCTGTCTTCAGGTCCTGTTCATAGGCCAACATGGCTGGATTCTAAATTCTTTAATGGCAGAAACTATTTTACAGTATTCTGCATTTTAAGGTAAGATATACCACTCATTCTTAGAATGGACAAGGCAAAACAATAATTAAAAAAAAAAAAAAGAATGGACAAGGCAAACCGTAATACAGGTTTCATGTGCCATTGCTCTCTGATGTTTTCAAATATTGAAATAAGGCCACTTGCTAAAGATATTTATAGGAAAATTGTTCTCTCTTTTTTAAAAGATTATTTATTTATTTGACAGAGTGTGTACGCAAGGAGGAACAGAATGGGAGGGAGAGGGACAACAGACACTGCCAGATGGAGAGCCCGACGTGGGGCTCGATCCCAGGGCCTTGATATCATGACCTGAGTGGAAACCAGGAGTCAGAAATTTACCAACTTAGCCACCCAGGCACCTGCTGCTTCTTTTTTAATGTCCAAAGATTTGGCTGTGTAATGGAGTCTTTACACATTTTGAAATTGCTTACACCTACACACATAACACACATTACACAAATGCAAATTAAAATAGAATGCTTGATATGGCATTATCAAATCTAGAACAAACAAAAATGTTTGATGTGTTTCTTGCCCTTCAATCTCATAAATGAATGGATCATGGAACATAAAACAAGGAAACTAGGCAGGCAGAGAAGACAAAGCAGGACAAAGAGAGACTTTGTGTTCCTGGGAGCATGTTAGAGATAAAAGGAAAATATAAATCAAACTGAGAAAATGCCCTTTGAGTGGCTTCCTGATGGAATGACACAATCACATGTTGAGAGCCATATGGGAGAGTTCAAACAGTTTTAGACCTGAGCCCAGAGGGCAGTGAGGAGGCTGGCTGGGAGAATAATTTGTTTTGTTTCTTGGGAGGAAGACCAGAATGACTGATGCTTTGACAGTTCCTGCTGGCTGATCAGCAACTCCCTCCAATTTTTCTTAACCTCTTATGAGAGATAAGACTAGAAGGGCAGAGACTGTGTAGGAGGTGATGACAGGGAACAACACTCAAAGTAAAAAGAGAGCCTGACACTACAAGCACATTCTAGTCCAACACCGGAGCTTGAACCGATTAGGCTGTTTAGATGGTTTTACATGGCAGCCTTTATAAAGCTCTAATTCTTCAAACAACAGAGGCTTGTGTTTCCATTGATGTTTGAAAAATGTTAGTTTTTGACAAAAAGGCTGGACTTGACATTAGACAGATGCAGCTTTTGTTAAAGCCTAGGAGAAATAGAAGATTGCTATTGCTTTAAAAAGCACAGATGGCTGCAAGAAAACATTTTCATTTTGATTTAGAGGAAATTATACACCCAAGGTTTAAATTTTGTGTTAATATATGTCCTACAAGTTAAAGAATTTCTGTTAGCACAAATGAAATTAATGTACTTTTTCCTGGTTAGAAATTTAGGCATTCAACATTAAAAACACCTCTCATTGAGGCACCTCAGTGGGTTGAGCATCTGCCTTTGGCTCAGGTCATGATCCCGGGGTCCTGGAATCAAGTCCCGATCAGGATCCCCACGGGGAGCCTGCTTCTCCCTCTGCCTGTGTCTCTCATGAATAAATAAATAAAATCTTAAAAAAAAAAAACAAAAAACCTCTCATTGTTAAAGGTTTCCAGTTTTGGAATGAGTAAATGACAGGGATACAGGAATAAAAGGCATGGTTTAAGGAATATGGTCAATGGTATTGTAATAGTGTGGGATGATGATGATGGTCACTAGTGGTGAGCACAGCATAGAGTATATAGAGCTGTGGAGTCACTATGCTGCACATCTGAAACTAATTGTGTACTGACTACATGCAAGTGAAAAAATTAATTAAAATTTAGGCAAACATAACACCTTAAATTTACTATTACATCTCTGAGTTCCTGATTAGTCAAAGCAGAGAGGGAAACACAATTGATTATAGCACCTTGTTCTCTGGTAACTGAAAGTCTGTCAGGAAAAATGAATATTTTCCTATTGCTACATTCTCTAACCTTTCTATGATGTCAGAATGAACTATGTAATCAAAAATAAAGATCAGTATTGGGGTTGTTACAAAAATGTACTTCTCATAGTTAATAAAAGGCCCACTTGTAAAGAAAGTCAAAAATGTCGGGGAACTAAAACTTCCAAGCATTTGCATATATAGCAAGCTACCCTCTGAAACTTACTCCACATAGAAAGTTCTGTATGGATGGAAATCATATACTGAAAAATAGATAGTTTTAAAGCAGTGTTATAGGAAGAATAAAGAAACAAAAATGTACCAGATTACTTAAGGCAATAATTTTATTCAGGGTTTATAATAAGGGGAAGGTAAATGTTCATTAATGAGAAATACCTAAAAGGAAGTGGGCCTGGGGGCTTAAATGAGGCAGGTAGACAAGAGAGTCATCCATGTCTTGTGGGAATCCTGAGAACAGAACTATGTGTTATCCAAGCCACTGAGGAAAGATAGAAGTGGATACTATTTTGGAATAGGAGATAGAAGATGGTTCACTGTGGTTAGCCATTTTGTGGACCACAAAAGAGACTTTCTTTCTGGAAGTGCAAGGCTTAGATAAAATTCAGAATGGGCCAGTGGAAATTAAAAATGTGCCTTCTTGTTGCCTGCACAACACTGACCTTTCAGTTAGCCACTGTCTTCTGTATTTGACAAAATGTATCAAAAGTACTTAACAGAGCCTCAAAAGAAGAGGAGAACTAAAAGGGAAGGAGGGGGAAAGGAGGAAGGGATGGGAAAAGGAAAGAGAAAAGAAAACTTACCATCGACGACAAGGCACCATGCTAAGAGTTTTATTCTCCATCATTCGTTATCAGGTGACACTCTGCACGTACATGGGGACTTGATGTCTTGTGAACTTAGCTCATTCCTAGAGAATTTCCTAAATTCAGCTAGTTAGAAAAAATATCAGGGTATGCAAGATTAAAAATAAACTCATAAGTACTTTACTTGCACAATACTTTTTAGCTATATAAGTAAACTGGTTTAGAAGATACATAAAACCAACTCTTCCCTCCTTCCTAGTAATTGTCTTTATTGACCTTTTCCAAAATAATTAATTCAGCTATGGAATCTGCAGATACATATCTCAGACCCTTATAAGAACCAACTTCTTTAGATTGACATGACCCCTCTGAATGAGCTTATGAGCTCAGCCCAAATGCAAGGAACTCTAAACTCCTAATCTAAAAAAATTAACTAAAATATCACCATACTTTGAAAAAGTATATTAATGACACAAATGCAAAGTTCTCCATATATAATAAAAAGAGGAGAAAGATTAGAGTGGTGGTTCTCAAATTTTAGTATGCATAAGAATTAGTCTGATTCCAGAAAAGTAGGTGAATTTGCCTTGGTTGCTGGTTCCCTTTTGGCAGCACGACCTGAGGGTGGCCCCAGGATGATGAGGGGTTTGATGGATTTCAGAAGGCTGTTTAGCACACTTACACAAATGTTGGAGAGGATGCGGAGAAAAGGGAACCCTCTTACACTGTTGGTGGGAATGTGAACTGGTGCAGCCACTCTGGAAAACTGTGGAGGTTCCTCAAACAGTTAAAAATAGACCTGCCCTATGACCCAGCAATTGCACTGTTGGGGATTTACCCCAAAGATACAAATGCAATGAAATGCCGGGACACCTGCACCCCGATGTTTCTAGCAGCAATGGCCACGATAGCCAAACTGTGGAAGGAGCCTCAGTGTCCAACGAAAGATGAATGGATAAAGAAGATGTGGTCTATGTATACAATGGAATATTACTCAGCCATTAGAAATGACAAATACCCACCATTTGCTTCAACGTGGATGGAACTGGAGGGTATTATGCTGAGTGAAGTAAGTCAGTCGGAGAAGGACAAACATTATATGTTCTCATTCATTTGGGGAATATAAATAATAGTGAAAGGGAATATAAGGGAAGGGAGAAGAAATGTGTGGGAAATATCAGAAAGGGAGACAGAACGTAAAGACTGCTAACTGGGAAACGAACTAGGGGTGGTAGAAGGGGAGGAGGGCGGGGGGTGGGAGTGAATGGGTGACGGGCACTGGGGGTTATTCTGTATGTTAGTAAATTGAACACCAATAAAAAATAAATAAAAAAAAAAACAAAAAAAAAATTTAGACTGACCTCAGACTCCTTTCTAACAACACTAAATCATAATGAAGATAAAATATCACCTAAATTTTTATATCTGACTAAGCTGTTAAAGGTAAGGGCAAATAAAAGTTTTTTTTTTTTTTTCTCAGCCATACAAGTCATTTGGAAATAACTTTAAACTTACATAAAACTGCAAAAGCACTACAAAGAGGGTCCCCTTATACCCTTCCCTCAAATTTCTCCAAATGCTAATATATCGCACACTCATAGTACAATTATTAAAAATACTAAATTAACACAATACTAATAGCCAATATACTAATCTTATGCAAATGTCAGTAATTGTCTCTGTTATGTCATTTTTTCTGGTCTAGAGCTGATCAAGGCTCACACATCGTGTTTAGTTGTCATTTCTCCTTAGTCTCTTTCAATCTCTGACTGTTCCTCAGTCTTCCTTTGTCTTTCCATCTCGATACTTTTGAAGAACACGTGCCAGTTATTTGTGAAATGTCCCTCAATCCGAGTTTTCCATTATTTATTCATTATATTCAGGGTGTGTAAATGTGGCAAGAATGCCGCAGTAGCCCCATGCTCTTCTTATGAATCCAAGGCACACAATTTTGCTATGTCTCATTATCAATAATATAAACTGCCTGCTTAAATTGGTGTCTACAGGTCTCTCCTCTGTGGCATTTTACAAAAGGTATTGTTTTATTTCCATCCTTTCTTCATTTTTAAATCAGAATTTACAGTAGTAAGAGCTTTCCCTTCATTCATTCATTCATTCATTCACTCATTGATTTCAGTGTGGACTTACATTTTTTCATAGGAGTTTATAATCCATTGCTACAGTAATTGTTTTGCTCACATTGTCCCTGATTTGGTCTTGAGTGCTCCTTCAGCTTGGCTTCTATGTCTTTTCACCTTGCTTGTGCTAATATTTGATGCTTCCCAGCTTTCTGAAAACACAACATTCCAGGTTCGTCTTATACTCTCCCCTCCCCCCGCCTTTTTTTTTTTTACTTTAATTGGAGTTCAATTTGCCAACATATAGCATAACACCCAGTGCTCATCCCATCAAGTGCCCCCCTCAGTGCCCATCACCCAGTCACCCCCACCCCCGCTCACCTCCCCTTCCACTACCCCTTGTTCGTTTCCCAGAGTTAGGTGTCTCTCATGTTCTATCTCCCTCACTGATATTTCCCACTCATTTTGTCTCCTTTCCCCTTTATTCCCTTTTACTATTTTTTATATTCCACAAGTGAATGAGACCATATAATGTTTATCCTTCTCCGATTGACTTACTTCACTCAGCATAATACCCTCCAGGTCCATCCACATCAAAGCAAACAGTGGGTGTTCGTCCTTTCTGATGGCTGAGTAATACTCCATTGTATACATAGACCACAGCTTCTCTAACCATCATCTGTCGATGGACACCGAGGCTCCTTCCACAGTTTGACTGTTGTGGACATTCCTGCTAGAAACATTGGTGCAGGAGTCCTGCCGTTTCACTGCATATGTATCTTTGGGGTAAATCCCCAGCAGTGCAATTGCTGGGTAATAGGATAGCTCTATTTTTAACTCTTTGAGGAACACAGTTTTCCAGAGTGGCTGCACCAGTTCACATTCCCACCAACAGTGCGAGGGGGTTCCCCCTTCTTCACATCCTCTCCAACAGTTGTTTCCTGTCTTGTTTATTTTCACCATTCTCACTGGTGTGAGGTGGTATCTCGTTGTGGTTTGGATTTGTATTTTCCTGATGGCAAGTGATGCGGAGCATTTTCTCATGGGCTTGTTGCCCATGTGTAGGTCTTCTTTGGAGAAGTGTCTGTTCATGTCTTTTGCCCGTTTCATGATTGTATTGTTTGTTTCTTTGCTATTGAGTTTAAGAAGTTCTTTCTAGATCTTGGATACTAGCCCTTTATCTGATAGGTCATTTGCAAATATCTTCTCCCATTCTGTAGGTTGTCTTTTAGTTTTGTTGACGGTTTCTTTTGCTGTGCAGAAGCTTTTGATCTTAAGTCCCAATAATTCATTTTTGCTTTTGTTTCCCTTGCCTTCATGGATGTATCTTGCAAGAAGTTGCTGTGGTCGAGTTCAAAAAGGGTGTTGCCTGTGTTCTCCTCTAAGATTTTGATGGAATCTTGTCTCACATTAGATCCTTTATCCATTTTGAGTTTATCTTGGTGTCTGGTGTAAGAAAATGGTCTAGTTTCATTTTTCTGCATGTGGCTGTCCAATTTTCCCAGCACCGTTTATTGAAGAGACTGTCCTTTTTCCAGTGGATAGTCTTTCCTGCTTTGTCGAATATTAGTTGACTATAGAGTTGAGGGCCCATTTCCGGGTTCTCTATTCTGTTCCATGGATCTATGTGTCTGTTTTTGTGCCAGTATCACACTGTCTTGATGACCACAGCTTTGTAGTACAACCTGAAATCTGGCATTGTGATGCCCCCAGATATGGTTTTCTTTTTTAAAATTCCCCTGGCTATTCAGGGTCTTTTCTGATTCCACACAAATCTTAAAATAATTTGTTCTAACTCTCTGAAGAAAGTCCATGGTATTTTGATAGGGATTGCATTAAACGTGTATATTGCCCTGGGTAACATTGACATTTTCACAGTATTAACTCTTCCAATCCATGAGTATGGAATATTTTTCCATCTCTTTGTGTCTTCCTCAATTTCTTTCAGAAGTGTTCTGTAGTTTTTAGGGTATAGATCCTTTACCTCTTTGGTTAGGTTTATTCCTAGGTATCTTATGCTTTTGGGTGCAATTGTCAATGGGATTGACTCAATTTCTCTTTCTTCAGTCTCATTGCTAGTGTAAAGAAATGCCACTGACTTCTGGCCATTGATTTTGTAGCCTGCCACATTGCCAAATTGCTGTATGAGTTCTAGCAATCTTGGGGTGGAGGCTTTTGGGTTTTCTATGCATGGTATCATGTCATCTGCGAAGAGGGAGAGTTTTTGTTCTTTGCCAATTTGAATGCCTTTTATTTCTTTTTGTTGCCTGATTGCTGAGGCTAGGACTTCTAGTACTATGTTGAATAGCAGTGGTAAGAGTGGATAGCCCTGTGGTGTTCATGATCTTAGGGGAAAGGCTCCCAGTGTTTCCCCATTGAGAATGATATTTGCCCTGGGCTTTTTGTAGATGGCTTTTAAGATGTTGAGGAATGTTCCCTCTATCCCTACACTCTGAAGAGTTTTCATCAGGAATGGATGCTGTATTTTGTTAACTGCTTTCTCTGCATCTATTGAGAGGGTAATATGGTTCTGTTTTTTTTTCCCTTGTTAATATGATCTATCACATTGATTGCTTTATGAGTGTTGAACCAGCCTTGAATCCCAGGGATGAATCCCATTTGGTCATAGTGAATAATCTTCTTAATGTACTGTTGGATCCTATTGGTTAGTATCTTGAGAATTTTTGCATCTGTGTTCACCAGGGATATTGGTCTATAATTCTCCTTTTTGGTGGGTTCTTTGTCTGGTTTTGGAATCAAAGTGATGCTGGCCTCGTAGAACGAGTTTGGAAGTGTTCCATCCCTTTCTGTCTTTCAGAACAGCTTTAGTAGAATAAGTATTGTTTCTTCTTTAAATGTTTGACAGAATTCCCCTGGGAAGCCATCTGGCCCTGGACTTTGGTGTCTTGGGAGGGTTTTGATGACTGCTTCAGTTTCCTCCCTGGTTATCGGCCTGTTCAGGTTTTCTATTTCTTCCTGTTCTGGTTTTGGTAGTTTGTGGCTTTTCAGAAATGCGTCCATTTCTCTAGATTGCCTAATTTACTGGCGTATAGCTTCTCATAATATGTTTTTAAAATCGTTTGTATTTCCTTGGTATTGGTTGTGATCGCTCGTTTTTCATTCATGATTTTACTAATTAGAGTCTTTTCTCTTTTGTTTTATAAGGCTGGATAATGGTTTATCTATCTTATTCTTTCAAAGAACCAACTCCTGGTTTTGTTGATCTGTTCTACAGTTCTTCTGGTCTCTGTTTCATTGAGGTCTGCTCGGATCTTTATTAACTCTCTTCTTCTGCTAGGTGTAGGTTTTATTTGCTGTTCTTTCTCCAGTTCCTTTAGGTGCAAGGTTAGCTTGTGTATTTGAGTTTTTTCCAGTTTTTTGAGGGAGGCTTATCTTGCGATGTATTTCCCTCTCAGGACTGCTTTTGCTATATCCCAAAGATTTTGAGCAGTTGCATCTTCATTCTCATTAGTTTCTATGAATTTTTTAAATTCTTCTCCAATTTCCTGGTTGACCCACTCATCCTTTAGCAGGATGCTCTTTAACCTCCACGTGTTTGAATTTCTTCCAAATTTCTTCTTGTGATTGAGTTCAAGTTTCAAAGCATTGTGGTCTGAAAATATGCAGGGGACAATCCCAAACTTTTGGTATCGGCTGAGACCTGATTTGTGACCCTGTACATGGTCTATTCTGGAGAAAGTTCCATGTGCACTTGAGAATAATGTGTATTCCATTGCATTTGGATGTAAAGTTCTGTAAATATCTGTGAAATCCATCTGGTCCAGTGTATCATTTAAAGCTCTTGTTTCTTTGGAGATGTTGTGCTTAGAAAATCCATCATTTGCAGAAAGCGCTGTGTTGAAGTCTCTGAGTAGAAGCGTATTATCTAAGTACGTCTTAACTTTGGTTATTAATTGACTGATATCCCCTCCACTTTTAAACCTAGCCATTTCTCCAAGGGGTCCTGATATGCTGTCTTAAAGAATAGTGTTTGAGACTAAGACATGAGAGCAAGTGTACATACTGCTACTGCGGTGTCCTTGCTTCTAGGCCTTTTTAGATAATAGAGCTAGAAAACACATGTATTCCTATATTCCCATATCTTTGCTTTTGTTTCTTTATCTGTATAAACATGAAAATCTATGAGTTCTGACAGTCTTCCACCATCACAGTATCTGTCCTAGCCCTCCCTACTTCTCTACTTATAACTTCTTTAAGAGGTGAAAAATCAGGCTCTTGTTATCTAGACTATATTCACTTATGTTCTCAATTCTAGAATACACACGAAGTAGTTTCAAATTTGCTAACCCGTCTTCCATAAAAAAAAAAAAATTCACTAAGTAGAGTATACTATTTGTATAAACTTCCTTCTTGTCCTTAGCCTTGCCTTATATAGTCAAAATAAGGTTTACCAAAGTTACTTAGATTCCTCATTCCTTTCTGTGTGGTTATCTTATTTATTTATAATATAGTTAAGTTCATTTTTTACTGTTTGTAGTTACATTATTTTTTATTAAATATGTGTTGATATGTTAGAGAGAGAGAGAGCAAGCATGGCTTGGGGGTGGGGGGAGAATGAGAGGGAGAGAGAGAATCTCAAGCAGACCCTGCACTGAACATGGAGCCCATCACAGGGCTCAGTCTCATGATCCTGAAATCACAACCTGAGCCGAAACCAAAAGTTGGGCCCTTAACCCATTGAACCACTCAGGCACCCCTGTGGTTGATTTTAGATTCCACTGATGTTGTGGTTAATTTTATTTTGAAATGCTAACATAGTTCTAAAAACTCAAAACTATCAACATTAAACATTCAACATTATTAAAGAAGTGGCTATCCTCCCTTATCTCCTCTTCCTTCTTTTTGCCACATTCCCACCCACAGCCTCTAGGAAACCAATTTCATTAGTTTCTGGATTATTCTTGTATTTCATGCTGCACAAATGAACAGATGCATGGATACTTCATATAGCCCCTTTTACTTTTTTGTTTTCTCTCTTACTAAAAATCCTACATTACTATAAATACTTCTGTAGCAACTTATTTTTTTACTGGACAGAATATGGTAGAAAATACTTTTTGTAAGTTCATAGAGCTATGTCTCATTCTTTTTTACAACTGCATATGCTGTTCTTTGAACATACCATAATGTATTCAGCTACTCTTCAGTGTGTGAACATTTAGATTGCTTACAATATTTTGCAGTTATAAGCAATGCTGCAATGAATAATATTAGGCATATGTATTGTCATATTATTTAAAAAGTATCTTAGGATAAATTCTTAGAAATGGGATTGTCAGGTCAAAAGGTAAATAAATGCATATGTTTACTTAGGGTGAGCATTGACTAAAGTGTGGAATTGTTAAAGTAATAGTTATATATTAAAATGATATAATAATGTATATTAATTATACTTCAATAAAAAAGGCTTATGTAACTTTATTGCTAAATTTTTCTGCAGAAGACGTGTACCAATTTGCATTCTCTCCAGCAATTCATGAGCACACCAGTTTTCCTGAAGGTTTGCTAACAAAATAAACTGAGTTGTTTTTATTTTTTGCTAATTTTATAAGTGATGAGTGGTACCCCAGTATTGTGTTAATTTGTGTTACTCTGAATGTGAATATCTTTCATGTGTTTAAGGACCATTTTATAAAATACGTACTTGTGAATTTTCTGATTATAGGTCTTTTGTTCAGTTTTAAGAGATTTTTTGTTTCGTTTGTGATGCTTTTAAGGTGGGGTATTGGAGATATTAACCTTTATAGTCTGTGGTACCTGTTGTTTCCCCCTGGTTATCAGTTCTTTCTTGGCTTTATGATGTTTTTGTCATGGAACAAGTTTTTATTTTTATGTAGTCAGATTTATCAGTCTTTATCATTTCTGAGTTTTAGTCAAAGTCTTTTTTACACTAACATTAAAGAAGAATTCATCCATGTTTTCTTCTAATACCCACCTCATTTTTTTTTCATTTGGAATTGAGTCTTGTGAAAGATGTGAAGTATAGTTCTAATTTTGTGTTTTTTCTAAATGGCTACCCAGTGGTCAAAATACTGATTATTAAAAAGTCCATTTTTTTGTCCCGTGATTTGAAAAGCTACATTTATAATATATTAAATTTGCATTTCTATCTGGGGATATTTCTGGGCTATTATGTTTCACTGATGTGTCTGTCTATTCATGTGACAATATCATACTGTTTCAATTATGGGTACTTTAGAGTATATTTGAATGTCTGATAGGGCTAGTCTCTCTCCCATTGTTTATTTTTAGGTTCTCCTGGTTGTTTTTACAAGTTTGTTTTCATTGTGGATTTTAGCATAAACTTACCTAACTCTATAATGAAGGTTGTTGGCATTTTTATTGGGATTTTGCATAATTTAAATTAGGGAGAACTGTCTGCTTTAGGACATTGAGTCATCATATTCAAGAATGAGGTATCTTCCCATTTGTTCAAGTCTACTTTTGTGTGTCTCATGAGGATTTTAAATTTTCCTTATATATGTTGTGTACATTTCTTATTGAGTTTATTCTTAAGTATTTTATCTTCTTACCTACCATAAATGAGGTTTTTCTCTCCCATAATGTCTCTAGGATATTGTTTCATATTATTAGTATTTTCTGTATATTATTTCATTATTAATCCCCACATCAACTATACAAAGTACTTTTCGAATTCACACAGCTAGTAGTAGATGGTTAGACAAGGGTTTTAAAGCAGGCAATCTGATTTCATTATACTATACTGCCTACTTCCCACTAATAATTTAAAAGCTGATTTATCTAAAATCATGGACAGCAATCTAATAAATTTTCAAAGCTCAATGAGACTCCACTAAGCAAAGGGTCATATCTGCAAGTTTTAACCTAAGAATTTTGAAAATATCTAGCAACTGGGCAGCTCTGGTGGCTCAGCAGTTTAGTGCAGCCTACAGCCCAGGGTGTGATCCTGGAGACCCGGGATCAAGTCCCATGTCGAGCACCCTGCATGGAGCCTGCTTCTCCCACTGCCTGGGTCTCTGCCTCTCTCTCTTTCTGTGTGTGTGTGTGTGTGTGTGTGTGTGTTTATGTATGTGTGTATCTCATGAATAAATAAATAAAATCTTTCAATAGCAACTTAACTTCAAAGGGGAGGGGATAACATAAGAGGTTATGTCATAAACTTGTTTCCTCTTGAGGAGAAATTAGGAATTAATATTCCTCAGCTTCTATCTCCAACCCTAAAAAAGAAAAAAGGAGGAAGCAAAATAAAGACTACAATTGTCTGGTGATGGGGAAAACACAGCACACTTTTTTTTGGTTAGATGCATTTTTCCAGGTGCTGCCAAACCTTAGGAGAATAGACTTTAGGAGAAAAGTGGGAACCCCTGATACTAAAACATGGAGTGGGAGGCTCAGAGCAGGCACTTGGAAGAGGCATCATTAGAAGAGCATGATGTCCCAAGGTCCCAGGGACAGTGAGCAGCAGCCCCACATTGAGCAATGTACTTAAGGCACACGAGTCAGGGCAGTTCCTACCAAAATGCTAGACAGGAACACTGAGGCCATGGCAGCAAAGCAATGACAGTAATCATAGCAATGGAGGAAAGTCCAAGTGAGGCATAGCACCTGCCTTCCAGGACACCACCACCTCTTCCTTTCTTGTTGACCAATGAAAGCCTGTAAGAACATGGCAGTGACTCCAGAAGTAATGGAGCCATCTGAAGCAGCAAGAAGAGAGATCTACTGAGCAGACTTGGCTTCTAGAATTCACACTAGGAAAGACTTAGCTAGACATCACTGTTTTAGTTATCCTGTAGTAGCTTGTTTATTCTTTTTCAAGCCAGTATCCTATAAAGATCTGTTGAAGATTTTAGGTGGGACTGATTTTTCTGAAAATGAATAATTTTCTCAACCAGAACATGTTTTGTGTAATATTAAAGTATGCTCTCTGGAGTCACTTATTTTTTCTTATATTGCACCATAGTTTTGTCCCTAATGCTACAGAGGTATTATATTTAGGGTAGTATCTACGCTGTTCATACCAATGTGTCAAGTTGTTAGCAATGTGTCAGCATAAAGGCTGCTTGTGGTGCTTGCACATATTTTTTTTTCTCAATGAAAAGCACGTGTTTTGATGGAAGTAGGTTTTTAAAAGACAATTTCTTACTCTGAGAAAGATCTTCAGTGGAGTTTCTGATGGTGGATTTAGCGACCTTCTGATAGGATAGATTTGCTGTTCAAAGGACTGTAATAGACAGCTACAACTATGCTTATCAAGACTGTCTCCTTTGCAGTCACCCAAGCACCAGTGCAATGATCAGACAAAAAGATAAAACTATAATAATATTTATTATAAATGGCAACATAAGGTGAATTCCATTATCGTAGGAAAAGAAGTGGCTGTTGGTGACATCTGTCCTGTTTATTCAACAGTGGGCATTCATCACTTAAGGGTTTAGCCTCCAGCATTGTCAGAGTTATTAATAGCAAGTCAGAGAAGTAAGAAAAGCTATTTGGAAGAAGGAACATGAAGTCAGAGTTCTTCATGTGGCGCTTTCTCTTGGAGAAGAAAGCTCTTACCTATATTTAATAAGTTGGTGGGAGGTTAGAGAGTTAACATGAAACAAATTATATATTTTTATTTCATATTTGTTTTCCAATGGTTTGAGACTTCTGGGACTTCAGACTTTCCTAGTAGTAACTCAGCTCAATATTATAGCATGTATCACCTTGAAAAAGCAATTGCAAAGGCTTGTTTGTATTCTCTTTGTGCACTGAGTGGGCTGGAATCATTCTCTTCAAACATCATTTACAACTCAATGTAATGAGCACAGTAGTCAGCAAAGGTTTTAAAAGTTAATGAGAAATAGAAAACTTTGGGGGGTTATTTCTCAATATGCTCAGAGTCTACAACTAGGTCTGTGGTTTAAAAAGAACTCTTATGGCCTTGCCATAGATTTCATTTTCAGGACAATGGACTGGAAGCAAAGACATCCACCTTGCCTTGAACCTAATTAAGAAGGAGAAAGCAGAAGGGGGGAGGAAAGAGAAGAATGGTGAGAGGAGGAAGACAAGGAATGCATAACATGGTTTTGTTTGAGCATCAGCAGGATGGGGAAAATGATCTTATCCCAGGTATAAAAATACTGTGCAGCCAGCCCAAGCAATAGCAGGCAGTTGAAGGAAAGGTCAAGAGGTGAGAAGGCACAAAGAAGCAAAGTAAAAATCTTTTCCCCGGATTATTCTTTTTTTGAAATTCAAGAGGTGAGAGGAAGGGGGAGGCCTTTCTGGGATGATTAATTGGGAGACCAGAATTAAATTTATGACACCAGAGTATGTTCAAGGAGAGGTAGAAGCTCTCCTTCTGTTAATTCATTAAAGGCAGGGAAGTAGCACCAGCTATCCAGAACAATGAATTAGAAGTCTGGAACTCCTCTTGGCTCCACTGTTGATGGTCTATATGGCAGTGGTTATTTAATGAACCTCTCTGAGAACCTGTCTCATCATCTCTAAAAGGAAAGCTGTGGGTTACGGTCACTTCCATCTTCCTAAATTTAAATTTTAAATTCAATTTCATTAGAAGTACTGAAATTTGGAGTTTTTTTAAATAGTAGGAAAGAGCAAAGAGAAATTTGTCAATGTTAAGCACTTCTTATCTGATTATGCTTAGAAAACTCAAAAAAAAAAAAAAAAAAAAAAAAGAAAACTCCATAAGTTTTATAATCTCACTGCCTTTATTTTTTCCCCCATTTTCTTAGTCCTTAAGTGTATTCATTCTAATTGAGTAATGAGGTCATTCTCTCACTTCAATTTCTATCCATTATTTCAGAGATTTACATTATTTGGGGGAAGGACAGAGAATTAGAGAATTGGGCTAAGTACATACTAAAAAAATCCCTGACTGTACTGAGGCAGCTAACACCATTTTTTTTTTTTTTGTATGTAGGATAATCAACAAACCTATCACTTTGCTATTTCAACACATTTGTAAAACATTGTTTACTCTGTGCTACCACTCTACTAGGTATCTTGTCTTCCAGAATAATTTCAACATATGTTTGCTAAGAAGATTTGTCATAAAGTCCCATGATTCACACAGTTGAATAATTGTTCCATTCCATCCATCATGCATCAGAAAGTAGAGAATGTTTTTGGAGCTATCTTTTGAGTTTCATTCTGGAGCCCAGGCATGTCAAAACAAGATGTAGTGTGATAAAGTAGAACTTGAATGTAAGTAATAACCACATGAAAAAAGCTTACCATGCTCTGGCAAGGTTTTGGAAGCAATGAAACCAAACCCAAGCATGCACATTTGGGGAGTTCTCTCTGGACACTTCAAAGCCAATCTCTCTCTGATTCTAAGACCAAGGAGATCCTGGGTGGCTTCAAAGTTTAGTGACTTTATTGCAGGGACCTACCACATTCTGTGACTAGGAATCTTCCTTACCTTCCATTTCCTCCTTGCATCCAAATCACAAGCCTTAGAAATGCCAGTAAAAGGTTCAAGTGAAAGTTAAACACTGAATGATTGAAATCACCCAAGTTTTTCATTCCACACATAGTAGTAGAGTTGAAGAGAGCTGTCTCCTAAATGACTACATTGTAGGATTTTAGAGATGAAAGAAAATGATCTAGCCCAATGCTCCAATTACGGAGATGAGGAAACATCCCAGGTGATTTTTTTTTTCAAGGCAGCAAAACCAATTAGTGACAGGGTTGTTACGGGGAATCACATTTTCTAAATCCTAACTGAATCTACTTGTACTTTAATTTCCAATAGCATAGCATTGCATAAGAAGAGCCAAAACTAAAGCAAGCACTTTTCTTTGAGGGTAAAATCTTTTGCCCTTGCTATATGTTTCTACGTGGAGGGAGTCCACTTGAACAACATGCCTTGCTCCTTGCTTCTCTGTCCTCATTCCCAGGGGAAGATGGGCATCTAAGGACTGGTTGAGAGCATTGTCCTGGCTCTCTCTTCCCCTTCCCTCTCCTTAGATCCTGTGTATGCTCAGGGGTAGCAGGTCGTGAGGGCATGCTATGCCTCTGCAGGGAGGTCTGCTCTTTTCTATACCTGCCCATGACTGGTTAGGGAAGTTGCTGTCAGGCCACTTGGTTCACTGACTTCCAACCTAGCTCCTCTTTCTACCTCCAGTTTATTCCACACCTGCACAGGATAGGGGGATTTTATTTACCAAGTTGCCTAAAATCCAGTGACTTTAACCTGGCATTGTCTAAACTTTCTTTCAGCCTACACTGAGTAATACTGATATTAAAAAGCTCTTGTAAAGACACTACTATGTAAGCTATACTGAGAAGGAAACTTGTAGAAGAGCTCACATCTAAAATCAAATAACTTGCTCTGTAGCAGAGGATAGACTATCTCTCTCCACTCAGCATTCCTCCACTCTATTGGTTTTTTCTTTTTCTTTCCTCTCCTTTCTTTTCTTATTTTTTATACTGAATACACAACCTTTTATTTGTCTTCACATTTGGAGGTTTTTTGTTTTTTTTGTTTTTTTGGAGGTTTTTTTAATGATACAAAGGTGGCCGGTCAAGTTTTGTAGCCTAAAAATATTTACTTTATAAAACTATGTTAATACTTTCACAAACTATACAAAAAGATAATGAGACAAAGGTGCATTTACAGAACTGCATGTCAGTTAGGCCAGATCCCTGGGGAAGGAAGTCCCGGCACGACCTCACTCATCTGTGAGGACACAGAGCAATCCTTGTTGAGGTGTACACATTCAATCACTTGTCCAGCATGGTCAGTCCTCTACTTCTTGATGGTTTCCTTCTGCTATGAGTGCACAATGTCCAGTTGTCTGCTTCTTAGAAAAGAAATTTACCTTCCTCATCCACCAGTCTTTGGAGGAAGACTAATGCCCTACAGATGATTAATTTGACCCATTCTTCTGGGGTGTTTCCTGGTGGCCCTCTTCCATCATCGTATCTAGAATCAGAGGAGTTTTCACATCTTGGTGAATCAGCATCTTGAAAAACAAAACCATGAACTCAGCTACTCCTCAGAAGAAATCTGTTATTAAAGATAAGCTCTCTGGAGACTGACTCTAACTGTCCAGCGCTTGTCCATTCAAGACGTAAACTATCTTGCCTCTTGTTCCTGCCTCCAGAGTGACAGAGCCACCCTATCTGGTTTGGATTCCTGACGCTTTTCTCTCAAAAGAGCTAGTTAACCTGGATATACTAATTACCAGTTATGTGGACTGGGCTAAATGGTAACTGTTTTCTGAGCCTCAGTTTCTTCATCTGAAAGTGGTGATGATGATTGTACTTCAGGGAATTTTACTGCACCTAAAATGGCTAGAATGCCACTTCATTTTACTATTAATATTGTTTTAATATTACGTTCTCATTAGATTCCATGGCTACTTCTTTCAATAGTCCTACACATTCCTCTATTCTGCTCATATTGGATGTGACATGTTGCTTCTTTGCAGCAATTTTCACAGTATACTTCAATTGTTTGCTTACACATTTGTGTTCTTCAACGGTCTGTAAGTTAAGAAGAATGACTATTAGGTTTTATATCTTTGCATCCCCAACTCAACCCTGGTGCACAGTATCAGTTCAGTAAATGATGAATGGGGAAAGATAATAAGTGAATGAATTATAATTATGTAGTTATGTGAACAGGACATATAAATGTTGCAAGCTGATGTCATATAGATGGACTTATTTTCAAATGGGGGGATCAGGGAAATTATTGTAGAGACAGAAATTGGGACATGTTATGAAATTTCACAGGTGGGTTTTCAGAAAAAAAATTTTTTTGAGAGAGAATGCACACATGAATGAGGTGGAGGTGGGGCGTGGGGAAGGGCAGAGGGAGAAGGAGAGAGAGAATCTTAGGTAAGCTCCATGCCAGGCACAGAGCCCCACACAGGAATCAATCTCACAATGCTGAGATCATGACCTGAGCCTAAATCAAGAGTCAGATACTTAACTGACTGAACCACCCAGGAGTCCTCAGAATTTTGTTTTTAATAGGATAAGAGAAACATGCTGGCCTAAGAGAAAAGTGTATGTGAAGTTCAGAGTAAATAAAGTGCTAGCCTATTCAGGGCATGGGGAACAACCCAGACTTTAGATCTGCTATTAAAAAAATGTGGGAGATGGAAAGAGGTAGGTTAGAAACAAACTGTGGTGGACCTTGGGTGCCCAAACAAGACATTTCTACTTGGTTTTGTAAAAATGAGGAATCTCTAAAAGATCTGAGTGGAAAAGCCATGATATTGAGACTATTTTGCTCACAATTGGCTTGGGAAGAATGCTGAATTAAGTGATACAAATTTTGAGGAGGTATGAACCTGAACTATAGACATTGAATCAAAAAGGAAAAAATAGATTTAACATACACAATGGAAGTAACAATAAAATCCTTCTCAGAACCACATGAAAGCAGACCTTGAAAATCTCATTCCAATAGATGAGACAAAAAAGGAACAGGCAACTGCTGCCTCCTGAGCTCTTTGCCAAAACCTTTGCTGCATACACAGTTAAGAGTGAGAATCTGATTTTGCTGAAATCAAGATAAAATGTAAATATTTTAAGTTCCCCTTAGGTCTTGAAAATCTACTTTCTCCTTTTGTTCTTTCTACCATCACTTTATTCCAACATTTTTCATTCTGAGGTTTATAGCTTTCCTCTGTCTCTAGATTTCTGAGCTCAACTATATTGACTGTAGTATATACCCAGCAAACAGTTCTGCTGAGTATTTCTATTTATTCCTGTTAATGTCCTAAAAATCAAGACTGAGCAGTTTATCCTTCTAAAACATTTACCACACTTTCCTGAAGCCACCTTATTTGCCCACATCCCTCGATTTCCCCCTTACACTAGAATTAACATAGTAAAGAATAAAATATTATCTAGCATTTATGTGATGTGTTTTCCCAAGAAGCTCACAGATCTTTTTCATCTATATCCTACTGAGAAGAGAAAAAAGAATGAAAATGTCTCTGCATTTGAGAAAACAGATAGGAAGGAAAAAAAAATGCCACAAGGATACGTGGAGAATATTCCACAGAACCAGAAAAAAGAACGCAGCTTCTCAACTCTTGTATCATAAACTGTAGCTTCAGTAAAAATAGGTGAGGAAGATCATTACTGAATGGCCTTGGGGGATGAAGAAGGCTCATTTCTCTGACTGGAAAGTGATGTCCTTGAAAAAGAAGGATCACAATCATAAATATGATGTAGATATGAAAAATGAGCCTTTCCTCTGGCAATTCCCTAAAGATGGCCGCTACCTTTCCTGAAAGACCAAATTCCCAGAATCAAATTTTCTCCTAAGCTTACAGAAAGGAACAAACTACTGTGAGCCCCACTCTAAAGGGCAGTAATATCCTGATGGCAGTAGCATATATTTCTAAGATGGTATATACCTACAGCTAACTGCAGTCTCTGATTCCTTAAAATTGGTACATTGTCCTTTCAGACAAAGGGAAAATTGCATAGCAAATTCAGAAAATAATTAAACCCAGACAATTAAGCATCTAAATTTTGTCCTTTCCCTCAGGTGTTCAATTCAAACATAACAAAACATGTAACTATATAATCTGGACAGATGCAATTTTTTGAGCCAATATTGTTCATTGTTTCTATGTGATATTTATTGCCCAGGTAGGCAGACATGC
Source organism: Canis lupus dingo (assembly GCF_003254725.2). Taxonomy (NCBI): domain Eukaryota; kingdom Metazoa; phylum Chordata; class Mammalia; order Carnivora; family Canidae; genus Canis; species Canis lupus. The sequence goes on along the minus strand of NC_064245.1, from coordinate 21,465,678 downwards.
ATGAAAATGTAGGCTGCACTCCTATGGACTCTCTGAGTACCAAAACTTCACAATATATTGCCTTCCAAGCAAAGGGGGTCTTAAGCTTGAACCTTATGTAAGATAACAAAGGCATTAAGAATCAATACACTGACCATGACCAATTGGAATGATATCTATGTAGTTTATTATGCCCTTAACTTGAACAAGTTATATCTGTAAACTATAAATAAAAAATAGCAGAGTTCTGGTTTTAACTTCTTATTGATCTTTACTAAGAACTGATGAAACTTTTGTCAAATATGACTAAGAAAATTGCCTCTGTTCCTGCCCAGACTCCTTTCCTTTCCCTTTTTTATAGCTTCTATTCATCTTCTGTGAATTCTATTCTCATCTAATCCCACACTGGTTGGTGAGAAATGACTCTTCCTAATGTGAAGATCTTTATTATTAATTGTTGCTATTATTCATTATCAATCTACAAGGACTCAAATCTCACACTTGAACTGTACTTACACAGTTCTGGCTATTTTTGTTACTGACCTTTCCTGATGATTTTCTTCCTTATATTGTGATAATGCCTGCATGTTCTGTGAGGTTGTCAACAATTTGTACTGATCTTGTAGAATTACTCTCTGTTAGAGTAACTCCAGCAGATTTTGACTCTGTCTTATTCACCTTGAGGGAGTGAGGTGAGGCTTATCTGGCTGCAACTTTTGTCAAGATGAGTGAATTACTGAATTCTCGCACTCAACAGAAGGCCGCTTCCCACACCTTGCAAGCAACACCATAGGACAGAATTCTGGCTGCAGAAGCATATGATTTAGTTAGCGTACAAACCACGAATCATAAGACTACATATATACTCTCTTACTTTGATTTGGGTCAACCTTGAACAGCTCTTTATTTTATTAGGAGCATGTTTTTCCTTATTTAATGATTATTTATATGCATAAAACTATGTTGAGAAAAATAGGTCAACACGTATGCAGTTTGTTAAAAGACGTCACCTGAAAAAAATGAAATAGGAATGAATTTGAGCCTGCATTCGTGTTTTTGCCCTCAAGATTTTAAGGTTTTACATAAACAATAATTGTTTCCAAGGGCACCCGGGTGGCTCAGTTGGTTAAGTGTCTGCCTTCATGATGATCCCAAGGTCCTGGGTTCAAGCCCCACATCAGGCTCTCTGCACAGCAAGAAGCCTGCTTCTCCTTCTCCATCTTCCTCCTGCCACTCCCCTGGCTTGTGCTCTCTCTGTCAAATAAATTAAATCTTAAAAAATAATGATAATTATTATTTCTGTATTTTACTAGCACACTTATATGGCAGACCAAATGCTTTTCTTTTCCTTGATCATCACATCAGCTTTTAGAAAATATCTTCCTAACCCTTTAGACAAAGGGTTTCAATTTATCTTGAATGGCTTGAGTGATGTCTTGCTGAAAATAAGGTGCTACATTAGATGACCCCTAAAAACTTACTACAGATGATCATTTTAAAACTTACATTGTAGGGTGAATTTATATGATATAATGCAATACCAATCTCAGATCAGTTACATCTTTATATCTAGCATTAATTGTTGCTAGGTAATAAATTACTTCAGGGAAAATAATAAATTCTGTTTACACTCTCCATGGATCTTCTAAGATGGCTCTCAAATGGCTGGAAAGTTGGTGGTGGCTGCTAACAGGAGGCCTCTCCACTGGGCTGTTTGAGTGTTCTCACACCATGATGGATGGCTTCCTGAAAGCAAGTGTTCCGGGGAGCATGGTGGAGGTATGTTTTTTATAACTAGTCTTGGAAGTTCATCACTTCCACCATATTCTATTGCATTGTATGTACAATGTAGGAGGGGACTAGACAAGGGCATGTATTTTGGATTCTGGAGATAAATAAATTGATAAGTGTTACTGAGTTGCTCAATTTTTGTCCCAGATGCACCAAAGAATCGGAGACCCAAGACCAAAATGGAAGATAGAGTTTATTTTTTTTTTATTTTTTATTTTTTGGAAGATAGAGTTTATTGAGTAGATAAGTACTGAACACTTTCAAGAGAGAAAGTGGGCCACTGTTGGAGCAAGAGAGGCAATGGCACCAAGAAACTCTAGCTGTGTGTTTTTTTTTTAAGCCTGCTCTGTGTACGTGTAAATTTTGCTTTGATTGACGTTTTTGATGGATAGCTAGTGGTTATATAACATTTTTACTTCTGCATATGTGCCTACCAATGATGTATTTTGTTAAAATTGTATTTATTTATATATTACATATTTATGGGCTTTTTAATGGGCTTTGTTGTGACTTTAAGGTACCCTAAGGGCAAGTTGTACTTTTGTGTTACTCTGCTCTTGGAAGTCCCCTTGTGGCTTTCGAGCCACCTTTGTGGCTTGGCCTTTCCTGTTAAGCCTTTAGAGGTGGCTTTGAAGGTGAGGCTATTAACCATGGGGGTAGGGAGGTGGCTCCCAGGGTGTGCCCGACATCTGTTTCATCCCTCTTCATTCATGTCTCACTATCTACCTAACATATGTATATATGTATGCCCCATATATATTTAGCACATCTGTTAAATGTTCTGAGCTGAAATTATTAAAAGTATGGTAAAGTCTTTCCCTCTATTAGTATAGGGGACTCACTTCTTTTTTTTTTATAATAAATTTATTTTTTATTGGTGTTCAATTTACCAACATACAGAATAACACCCAGGAGCTCATTCCATCAAGTGCCCCCCTCAGTGCCCGTCACCCATTCACCCCCACCCCCCGCCCTCCTCCCCTTCCACCACCCCTAGTTCGTTTCTTCTTGTGGCTAAATACAACTCTTGTTTAAAATTAAGGCATTCTAGTTTTTATTCTAACTTTCTATACCATAACCACATAAATTAGAATGTTAACTTCACTAAAATTATTTTAATTTCTAGATTTGAGTCTAAAAATGAAACCAAATGATCACATCATTTCAACCTGGAATATAATTTGTCAGTAAAATTAGTTATTTTAGCCTAGAATGTCACTAAATTAAGCAAATGTTAGTGAACTAGGTAATTCATGTTCTAAAGATGCCTTGTTGACTTGTAAAAAGTAGCTTAGAAACCAGGAGATTTGGACTTAATAAAATATTTGCTCTGTGCTCTATATAATAAGTTCTTATACAAATCAATTGGTAATAGTGCTAAAAAGTGGATTCTGAGTCACTAGATCAGAGTAAGGCCTGAGATTCTGCATTTCTAACAAGGTCCATGATAGTGATGATGTTCCTCTGATGACATGCTAAGTGGCAACATTCTATGCAGTGGGGGTTCCTTTGAAATAATTTTATTATAACAATACTTGCTTTTTACACAGAAATCAGAACACCCATATTTTCCTAATTTAGGTTTTCAATGAAACCATTCTAGAGTGAAAAAAACATTCTTCCGTATGTTTTCCATAGGAAATTTCAACCACCTTCTGCCCTTAAATAATTCTTTCCAAATAGAATATCTTTTTCGGATGTGATTTCTTATTTCTAACCTTTTCTTCTGTTTTTAAGGGAGGAAAAAGGCAAGTTCATGGTATTAGACATGTGCTAGATCTTTAGTAAACATTTTTGAATAACATAATGGTTTCATGTACTTATTCATATTTTGATATAAGCCTTATGTTTTCCTTTTTAGGCTGAAATATCTTAGAACCTAGTTACTACAACATATTTTTCTATTACTCTATACTCAGCTTTCTCTTGTATCACTCCTGCCTTTATTCCATGCCATGCCATGGGTCAGACTATTGTTGAGGTCATTTATTTACTTTCTAAATGTCTATATTTCTAAGAAGCAGTCTTTACTTTTATACTCCAATTCTCTTTATTCCTACCCTGGTCTTTATGGACATAATTCTTTATAGAGCCATTTGTAGTAGAGTACAGTCTATTTTAGGGAATTTGCTTACCTTTAAACACAATTATAAGTCACTTTCTGAAGACCTAGTGAGTCAGGATTCTTGATTATGGGCAACAAATTTGACTGCCTTCCTAGGGGAAAAAATAAAGCTTATTTGAAAGATTTAAGCAATTCACAGAGTCTGAGAGAGAGAGGGACACTTCGGCCTACATAAAGCTGACTGACTTTTAACTATCCCTATAACTTTGGCATCTATTGAGAAATCAAACCTCCCAACTAGCAGAACTTTAGTCATATATCTGCCTTTCTCATTATACCGTGGCCATGAGAGGGGCTGGGTAGATAGACACTCCTGCTATCAAATCTACAGCCAGTGGAGAAATGCCCTCATATAAGGAAATCAAGATGTTAACAGAAGGAAGGGGAAAACACTTGAAGTTGAATAAAAAAAAAAATGTACAATATCTACTATCCTCAGGTTCATTAGAGCCTAAAAATGACAGACTTGTGCCATTGCTCTCAGATTATCCAGAGTCCACATGTTACACCAGGAAGCAAATTTTTGGGCAGGAGTCTCCCTAAGATACCTTATTTCTTTCAACTTGTTGCCTCTCTGGGTTATACTTTCTTGGAAGGCAGAACAGGGGAATGGACATCTCGGATTAAAAAGAAAGATGCTGCAGTGCACCCACCTCCCATAAGAATCTTCTAGAACACCCAAAGGAGGTCACAATCTTTAAATCATTTCTTACTAAAAATCCTGTCCTCCTATTAAGTCAGAAATTTGAGTCAGCTGGAATTGTAGAAAATATTTTAAGCTTTTAATCTTATTTTTTAAACCTAGAAGCAACTCTTTAAGTAGTAATTTTTGTTGTCTCCAAAAATAACGTAGCTGAAGCCTAAATGCTAAATTTTCAAATGCTAGGGTTAATGTGAACTCAGAAAATGTGTGTTCATTTTGTACTAAAGTTACACTGTCACCTAGTGGTTCCTCCCTTGGAAAACTTAAGCAAAAAAGCTATGGCTTATTTGGATATTTTATTCTCACATATACAGAACAGCTAAAGTACTATTTGTCTTTTGATATCTAAAAGATGTTTTATATCTTTAACTTCTATTGGTTTGGATACCACTAGAACTCCCTCATAAGTCTTTTTTATTGGAGCACATGGTTTCCTCTTGGAGACACATGGAGAGCATGAAAAAGTGTAAATAATGGAGAATGTTTTACATCACAGTGGAATACTTGGTGAATCTACCTGGCTTTCCTACACCTGACCAGTGGTTGTAGAAACCAACTCCAGTTATAGTGCCAGTTGCCTATTTGCCTTGGCAAACTAACTCAGTTAATCTGTAACTAACTAATCTGAGTTCTTCTTCCTCACAGGTTCTCTGCTTTCAGTTAGTTGTCTTTCTTTGCTCCTTTCTCCAAAGGAAATTAAAGCACTTTAAGTGCCTTTCCTACAGTGGATTCTTTATACCATTTGTTTCTCAAATTATTACTATTGAGCCAGAGTTTAGGACATTTAAAATGTAAATAAAAAGTATTTGTCCTCAGTATCCTATTTATACGGAGTATAGACCCCAGGCAAAATTGTGAGGCCAGTAAAGATTAATGTTGCTAAGTCTTCCAGTCCAGCCACAAGTCTTGCTTGGTGCCCTGAAAGTTCCCTCTGCAACAGAGCTGGAATTTCTCATTCCACCTACCTCTGTTCTTTCTCCTGTAATCCCAAGTACATGGAAAAGGACCTATCCTACATTTCATCCTGTAAAGGAGCAAGTGATTTCCAAGCTGATTTAAAGCACTCACCTAAATGGGAAACTGCTAGAGAAAAATACTGACAGAAAATGATGCAGATTTTAACAAAGTACTTTGGGGAGCACAGCATAATCACCTTCAGTGTGAGATGGTGCAACATAAGGTTTCATTTCAATGCAAGCACAGTTGATTCATGGTTGTTAGCCTTTGTTGTTTGTAAAAATTGCCATAATTTCATTGTTATTATATCATAGTTTCTATTTCTTACTATAAACTTCTATCATAGTTTCTATTTCTTACTATAAACTTCCATATAAAATGTTGGGTTGGATTTATAGAAAAGAAAAATAGTAATTTATAATGTAGAAATCAAAAGAAATGATGAAAGTTCTTTCGCGATCAGGGTACACAATTGAAATAAAATGGTCCTTCTCTAAATACCACACTTCTTGACTGAGAAAAAATTTAAAATTAGTATTTTTCTACAAATGACTTAAGAATCTTGTCTCACTTTTGATAGTTCTTACCAAACCCACATGAAAAGGCCTTTGAGTTTCATTGAGAAGCAATACTAGATTCTGTCTTTAATATCAATTAGAATGGGTTTTTTTATTCCTTTTATGTCTAAAAAATAAGGACCCAGGAAGCATCTATGAAGGTCTTTGGTATACAATGCTCAGCATTTTAAAGTAGTTTGTAGAACTTCCAGGCTTATTGGGAAAATCAGAACATACCTTATTATAGTGAATTCTAAATCAACTCTAAATTCACCTACAAGTTGCTGTAATATTCATGGAAATCAATGTACTTTTGGGGTGATTGCCTAAGGATTTGGTATACCACTATTTACACCTGTCTGATAATTAGAAGAAACTCTTTTCATGTCATTTACTATATCCTAACAATAAAGTAAACAAAAGAAAAGAAAATGTTAAGAAAATTATAAGAGAAAATACAACGCACTGTACTGTATTTATGGAAAAAGTGCATGTAGAAGGGGACCCAGGCAGTTTAAGCCTGAGCTCTTCAAGTCAACTGTATGTAAAATATGTTTATATGAGGTCATTGCAAGTTAGATGAAGGAGGTGCTGTCATGCTTTTTGGCACTGAAACCCTGGGCAGCAAGGAAGATGTGAGACCGAATTAACCAACATGAAGTTTGCTAACGGGTTGCAGAGACATTCCCTCCATGAGACCCAAGGAAATGGCAAGTGTGTGCTGTTGATTGGGTGCCATAGACTACATGTCGCCAACACAGGGTCATTATGGTTTTTATAGCATGTACCTACCTACTTGCAAAGGAACAGTGATATTTGATCTTCTCTTTTATTTGATCTTATTTACGTAAAATGTGTGTGTTTTCTAAATATGAAGACACTCAATGTTAAATGTTTCCCAAATAGTAACACACTTAAGGTGTGTATGCTTAAATAATGTACCACATGTAATTACTGCCAGAATTGCCTTAACCAAAAGAACTTTGGTGCTCTGCCTTGAATATTACACAGCACAGGTTGAGTTATCATGATCCTGATTGTGACTAATATTATAGCCTTAACATAAATCAGCAGAATACGGGCAGGTCCGGTGGCCGTGGGTGTGATCTTGGAGACCCGGGATCGAGTCCCATGTTGGGCTCCCTGCATGGAGCCTGCTTCTCCCTCTGTCTCTCTCTCTCTCTCTCTTTCTCTCTCACTGTGTGTGTGTGTGTGTGTGTGTGTGTGTCTGTCATGAATAAATAAATAAAATCTAAAATCTAAAAAAAGATCAGACTACATGCTCTCTGGCAAGTACTTAACCTTTCTATCAGTTGGGGCTCAGTCAGAAACCACTGTTATTTTAACAGAAATAATCTAATATAAATAATTTGGAGTAAGTATTGAAGACTGAAAGACAAGAAAACATTAATGTATTATGACAGTGGAAGCTATACAGGAAGCAGCTACTCCCTTTAGGGCTGGTGGAACAAATAGAAGCAGAGATTATTAAAATTTATAAGTTGGGTTCCATATAGGTTAGGCCCCTGAGCACTGCCGGATAGTACTGGTGACTGACTCTAAGGGGGCACCACGAAGCTTGGCTTTTTAAAGTGGTAGAGAACTGGGCTGCCTGACTCAACCGCAGGTTGGGCTCCAGCCTTGAGCTCAGGCCCAGCCTGGAGCCTACTTAAAAACCAAAATAAAATAAAGTGGTAGAGAACAGAAACCTGGACTTAATGCTGCCAGGGTAAAGAAGAATGGCTAGGGTGACACTAGCAGAGAGCTAGGAGCTGACCCTTCCCCTCCAGACTCCCAGGCTCCCTCCAGTGCCCTTTACACAGCTGTCTGGCAAACAGAAGGGGAGTTTGCTGATTCCCAGGCCTAGCGTTCCAAAGCTGAGAACAGTGGATACAAGACTGAGAAACATTACTTTCATAACCAGTACTTTGTCTTTTAATATAAAAGAGCATTACGCCTCTTATATTAATATGTAGACCCATGTGCTCGGATTGATTTCTCTGAGAAGAAACAAAGAGCCTCCTTAATATTATCACTCTAATCCCTGGAAACATTAATTAAGGTATGGTTGACATCCTGCTTGATGCCATTTTTATCATTCGCACAGCACATATACTCTTAACAGATATTAGTCAAATGAATGAATGTGTAAAAGTATACTCTCAACATAACTTTGACTCCTTAATTCTCTTTAAACAATGAATTTTTCATCTCCTTTGATCACTAACCTAGAGTATAAATATTTATATACCATAAAAATTATAATACTGCAGAAATATGAATTCCAAACATTAGAAGCACTTGTGCTCCATTAAAGCAGTTAATATAAATTTCACTTGTTTCCCTCTGAAACTCCAGACGGATGCAGGAAAGAAATTTAAACTGTCCTCCTTTGATAACCTCTTAGATTGAGTCTATCTTTCTGAGAACCTGGTGATGCTTCAAGCTACTGTTTGGATTCTCTGTTTTGCACAAAAGATATAGGTGTGCTATTCAGCCTTCATATGAAAGAAATGAAAGATTATCTTCTCTTTTTATTTCCGGTTTCACTCACCTCACTTCATCCTCAATCTCCCTTGGGTGCTATAGTTCTCTCTGGGTACAAGGCCCTTGATCATGTGCAGAAAATGAGTTCTGTTGGAGACTGTTCTATTAAAGCATCTTTTTAAAAAAATAAGATGTAATGTCTACACAATTTCATTCACTTTACCTACTTACATGTTAGATTTTCTGTTTGGTTTATAACATTCATTGTGTTGTCCCTGAATATTTAGTCTCTCCGGAAGCAGATGAGACAAACTTGAGAATGAACTAAGAGAACTGGCTATTAGAGCAGTGGCCTTTAAAACCCTTTTCTCAAAACATTTGAAAGAGTGATGGAAAAAATCCACTGTTTTCCTGTTGATTACCCAAGTTGTCCAGTTCTTTCTCAGATATATATGAGATTACTTTATAGACACTTTAGGAGTTGGAACCTTTTTGCAGAAAATCTCTTTAAATATTAGAAAAACAGCTCAGCTCTGAAGAAAAATATGTATAAACACAATTTAATGGATTATGTAGTCAATCTGACATTTAAACATAGTCCTCCATTTCATTTTACAAACCATGTTTTACTGCTTTTCCTGACAGTAATTGTATTATTAGGAGATTATGGAGGAGTGTTTTTGTCATTTGTTTATGACCTTTTGGGGGGTTAATCAAAAGTAACCTTGAACAATAAAGACTAATTTCTGCTCAGCAGGCTGTTTACAATATGCGAAAAAGGAAGGTCAAAATGTTGGTGGTATAATCCTATGGGCAGTCCCTTGATTTTTCAATATAAAATAGAGTCACCTTATACAAGGTACTGTGCCCATAGGATTAGAAAGGAACAATAAAAAAAAATTAGCTTTAAGATGTAAAACTAATTCTGTATCAGTGCTATTCTGTGTAGTCCAGGGTGGTTAGCAGCATTCCTGGTTTGTCCCCAAATAGATCCCAGTTGCACCTCCCAAGTTGTGACACCAGAAACCTATCCCAAGGAGCAAACTTGGCCCCACTTGAGAACCACTGCCTTGGATCTTGACTGTTTCCTTTCCAATCTTTGTTTTTCTTGTCTCCTCTTTCAGGGCCCATGATAGTATATAGGGATCAGATAGATGTTTCTCAATTACTAGGTTGCTTACTCTAGAAGATTGCCCTACCATTAATCACAAGGCAAGACCTAGTTTAGAGACTGTGAGATAGCTCTTGATGGGAATGATGACTGTCTGGATATTTGAATTACGCTAGCCTTTTATATGGGTGATATTAACGATGCACCATATTACAAACATCTGGTACTTAAAGTCGTTTGTTCCAAGAATGGTGATAGTGAAATCATTCAGTAAGATTTAATTTTTTTTTAATTCAGTAAGATTTAATGTGAATTTTCACTCTTTTATTTTTATAAAATTAATACTGTCTTAATGACTGAGTGTCTTTCATACCATTTATTGTATAATAACTTACTATATATCATATAATTTGTTTTTAATGTGTAATTATTTAATATCACTATTAATATAACACTAAAAAATCTGACAGTTAAATTTACATTAATTTCAATTCAATATTATTAAATATTAGTGTATATGTACTCTTTATGTATTTGACATATGGAATTCTATATTTAGTCATGTCCTTGTAAATTCTTAGAAACTCATCACAAACGTTATTTCTGCATAAGGTATCAAAACTAGGAATATCAGCAATAAATGATTATAGAAATGACAATGAGACCACCAAGACCCTTTATTCAGAACTGTACTTGGGACAATTGCCTTCCTTTGAACCAGAACTTTAAAAGAGAATATTAGAAGTATCACTGGATGTATGAAACCCAGCCACTTATGAATAGCATTTCTAGTATTCTAGACCATCAGAATTATAACTAAGAAATGAGAAAATAATTGAATTAAAAAAGATAAGCTCTTATCTTGACCAGCAAAAGAAAATTTAATATAGAGAAGAAATGAGGAAATATTACTACTACAAGATAATTAGTACCATTTTATTAGAAGAGTACACAATCTTTAATAACCAGAAGCTCATTAATCTTCACATAAATAGTTAACAGTTGATGAATGCAAACTATGACCCAACCTTGAAGATGGAATCTTTAGGTCTTTGATTTTAGTCAGAATACAAGACAAATCTGAATTCTACACACAATATATTTATTGAAGTTAACAAATCTTGGGTTTCTAACAGAAGAGAAATATAAACAAATTTTATGAAAGTGCTAACCCAAATAAGTATGTGTAAATTATTTGTTTCCTGTTTTTATAACCAAATCTTTTTAAAGCAAGGGCTATAACTTTCAGTGAGTAAGTTGACTTATAAATCAGGAAAATGTGGTAGGCAGGATGTAGCTAGAATTTTCAAGGCATAAGACAACACCTAACGCTTGTCAGAGTAGTTTAAATATACATTGGTAACTTTTTGAATCATCGTAAAATGCTGAATAATTAATGATAACTTTGAGGCAATTATCAGATATCATACAACAATAACTAACCCTGGCCTATTTCATATCCTTTTATGTCCTAACATTTATATCAACAACTTATGTGAAAACCTTGAGTGCGTGTTTTGCAAACGTACCAGTGACATGATCCCAGGATGGACAGCAAAAACAGTGATGCCAAAATCTGAATTCAAAAGAATAGTAAAATAAAATAAGCAAAATCAAGCAATACAAAATTTGATGGGGATTATTACAGGCTTTGGACTGTAATGCAAAGGCACAAGTTAGATCAAAGCAGAATGGAGAGAGTTGGCTAAGGCAGGATGCATGGGAAAGAATTAGAGGACTGGCTGACTGCAAATACAATATGACTCAACTGTGTGATTTATTTGCTGAGGAACTAATGTGATCCGAAGGTATATTCATGATGACATTTCTAATACTGTAATGTAACATCTAGAATGACATCAATGATAACATTTCTTTCCTTGGAATCACTTAGGCTTTACCAGGATTATTTTGAAAGCTGGGACAGTGGTAGAGGGAACTTGATATCATGTCATTTAAGGAATGGTTGAAGAAACCCATCATGCCAGGGGAAATAGGATTGCTGCCCTCAGATATTGGAGGAGATGTTTTGTGGAAGAGGGATTTGATTTATTCTATATAGGTAACTCTCAAAGTAAGCCCACTGGATATACGTTATTCCACCTAATTTCAGGCTGATTTCCTGCACAATAAACTATAAGCCTAGACTTCTCAAGCAAATGAAAATCTAGACAAACATTAACAAGAAATTGGTACAACTCTTCTATTTTTAGTTTCCTTAGTAGCTTTGTCACCTTGTAAGAAATCCTTTGGGAGTGATCAGGGACAGTTTACTATTCAACTTTTACCTGTAACTCTATGCACAGGAATCTATTATAGACCAAACTGTATTGGCTAAATAGAAGCCATCAGTTACTTCTGCCAACCTTTCATGTGTGTACCTTCAGGCTGTCATAAGCCTTGGGGTTATTATTGATATTGATCTTATTGATATTGATACATTGATGAATCAGTTAACAAATTCTGGTGGAGATATGTCAGAGGTTTTGACTTGCCTTTATTTTCATGTTAACCCTAATTTGATATGATTTTGGAAAGGTTAGAAAGATGCTTTTCCTTTTCAACAGATGATAGAAAATCTCCATTTCTCAAAAATACAAGACTTTGTTTTGTTAAGGAATCTCATTTTAAAAATCCTTTATTGGGCAGCCTAGGTGGCTCAGCAGTTTAGTGCCGCCTTCAGCCCAGGGTGTGATCTTGGTGACCTGGGATTGAGTCCTACGTTGGGCTCCCTGCATGAAGCCTCCTCCTTCCTCTGCCTCTGTCTGTGTGTGTCTCACATACATACATACATACATAAAATAAAATCTATAAAAATAAAAACCCCTTTATTTTAATACAGATAGCAAGAGGAACTATAGGTTAACTATTTTAGAATAATACCATCATTTTTAGTAGCTACCTCTCAGCTTTTAAATATTTTGTAGCTAGCAATTCTATACAACAAATCTCAGCCACATGTGTATACTTTGAAGGGACGGAGGTACGCATAGAAGAAAGTAGTTTATCTTTGAATAAACTGAAATTCTATCATTCCCTCCTTTATTCCTCTAACAACAAAGCTTTCCCTGTTTGTATTTATTTGGTGTGGCAAGTATTTTCTCTCATCCTGGTTTTCCTTATTAGTTACTAAGTCACAAATTCTGTATCTGAAAAAACATGAAAGAACTTTATGAACTCATCTTTGTCTTCCAATAATGCTGTCCGAAGATAAATAACCATTAAACATTTACTGAGTAAAGGGAGCTTTAATGAAAATAGTTGGTATTGGGAAAAATGTTCAAACCATAATTTCAGATGGGAACTTAAGTTTTATCCTCCAAAGAACAATTTAGTTCTTCACAAGATGGATAAAATGAGAAGAAACAATAAATTCCCCACCTCAAAAAACAGGCAAATCTCGTGGTTTCCTGGAAAGAGTATAGAATCAAGCAATGGATGAAAAGATTCCTGACAGAACTTAACCATTTATCTAAAGAGCATTCAGCTCATTCCAGGCCCCTTGGACTTTATTTTGTGGAAAGTTTTAGGCTGAAAACTGGAAAAGGAAATTCACAATTACTTTGGTTAGCCCAGCCTCATCCTGCCATAGCTGTAGCTGTTACCCAATGGTTTATACATGGAACACTCAAAAGAGATTTGTTTTTCATCTGGAGCTTAGAGAAATATACAATAGAGCAACAAATGACAAATACCCTAATTGCTGAAGGGTATTATCATTTCTAGTGTGACTGATCAAATCTGGAAGCTTACAATGAAGCAAGCAAGAATTCATTCTGATGAAATAGCATGAACCAAGTAATTGCTTACTTTTTTCAGAGTTCAATGGAAAGTCAACTGTTAGAACAAAGTGATTTCAGCTTTGTCATTGAACAATAAATGTGCTCAACGAAGCTTGGCTGGTTTTCTGTTATTCTTTTCTATGCCACCCAGCATAAAACAAAGATCAGCTTCAGGGCTTAATTGGTTTTGTTGGCACTAAGTTGGCTTTGTTGGGAAGGGAAAACTTTTCTACTTCAACCAAAATATTTCTCAAATGACAGTTCTTTCGTAAGCAATGCCCTTAAGGTCAAAAGGTGTGGATCCAAGACATATCTCTACCATTTTCTAGCTGTGGACATTTGCAAACAACACTGGCCTCTTGATGCCACACAACAGTAAAGTAGGAAACGAAGATATATGTTGTATCTGCCTCGTGGGATATCTGTGTGGAATACATTTGATCACGTGAAGAAGACTGGTAAATTGGCAAATCATGATGATGAATGTTAATAACTAAGTGCTTGGAGAAAGAGCCCAAAGAGAGAAAAACTAATATTCATTTGAATTTCTACTATGCATCAAAGCCATCTCTGAGTGATCTGTGAAGTAACCGAAGCCTAGCACTTTTCTTGGAATTTCTAAAGGGAAAATGACAGTCTTATTTCAGTCAGATGTTGTTGAAGAATTCAGGTGACACGACCACCTTATATATGGTTGGCATGGTAATGTGGCAATGTCTTTATTGGTGGGTTTATGTGTAGCCCATGGAAAGGGCCAACTGAGAAACAGAGACCCCACAGCAGGAATAGCCAGGGTAATTCTGGAGAAGTGGACAAATACAGTCTAAATCAAGTTTGCCTGGGAGCAAGTCCCTGCTTCTTATCAGCCTTGTGGCTTTAGGCAACAAATCCATTTTGTGTTGCTTCCTGAACTGGAAAAAAATACCTTTCTCATGGAGCAATTACGAGGATTAAATGATTCAATGGCCATAAGTAAGTGCTTTAGCAAAGAAAGCAAATAAAATGTTTTTTTTTTTTTTTTGGATTAGTAGGGTTGCCTGAAAATGTATTAATTTTTAATATCATAGAATGTTCTTTTAAAATAAAATAAAAAAGATAATGGGGATCTTTCATACCTGGAATTAGTAGAATTTACCCTTAAGAATCTACATAAAATTCTTTGTATAGTTGATACTTCAGTTGAGTAGCTATTTTCTTGGAATTTTCCAGTCTTATCATGCTGAATTCCTCTCTTTCAAAGCATATGAATAAATCATTCTTTGGATTTTCACAACTCCTTTCTTTTAAAGTGCCCCAAAGAGTTTTTAAATAAATGGTTTAAATAGATGGTTTATTCTCAAAACATTGCCTGCTGAGTATAACTATATGCACCCAGCCCTGAAATCCTTAACAACTGCTGCATCTAAATGTCTTTGCTGCATATTAATGCCATTTAGAGATTTCTGTTTCTGGGTGAAGTCACACTGAACAGTACATAGAAATAGGAGCTAACTTCTAGTTACGGCTTTCCATTACCCAGTAAGGTGGCAGGGGCAGTTACAATGATTACAGAATCTATTCGCTAAAATGAGGGCCTAGGATTTCACTAGAAACCCATGGCTAGTAGTTGGTTCTTCCAGGAAGCTCATTTGTGATATAATACTGAAATAGTTAAGAAATTATGATTAAGAAGTCAAATTTCCTCCTTGTGAGAGCATTACCACATATCAAAATATGGGTGGCTCATTTTTAAAGAAGTAAAAATAATAAAAACATCACAGAAAAAAACCTACTGAAAAAATGCATACTTTCCCCCTGATGTTCAGAGGATAATTTGACATCCTTCCATGGCATGGAGTCATAAATTATTTTATATTGTCAAAGAACTAGCAAGGAGTATATGAAGACTAGGACTGGAAGGGGTAGCTCTTTCTGTTTCTCTTAACTGGAGTCATGGCTTTGATTTCAAAGCATTTGTGTTGTATCTTCTTTGGAAACTAAGATAGAAGTTGAAGTGTGAGGAGCCAAGGGCTGTGTGATTAGTAAGATCTGGATAGGAGATGCCTAACCGCGATCTCTACCTCCCATCCTCCTGTTCTCCATGAGCACTGCCAATGTCAGTTTGGTGCTTATTACCTGTCATTTGACCTTGGTTTCAATGGTCTCCTCAGCCATTTTTTTTTTTTGCCTCCAGGGAGGCACGTCCACCTGTCAGTTGTCATAATGATTTCTAAAATGTCTTTGCCTTGTCTGCAAAGGATTTTTAGTATCTGTGCTTTAGAAAGAACTCTTACAGATTGATTCAATAACTCAGTAGGATAATAATAGGCAAACAATACTGATAGGTGGTTGACGGGCACTTGACAGATGAGCAATTCAAATGTCCAATGCATATATAAAATGATGCATACTCCTAGTAGCAGAGAAAAGCAAATAAGAAATAATAAGACACTACTTCTCACTTAACAGATTGGCAAAAGCTGGAAAAGAATGATAATAACTACGCACTACAAATATATGAGGGAAAGGTATCTCATATATTTTTGGTATAAAAATGAGTTACTACAGCCACTCCTAGACAGAAATCTGGGAACATCAATTAAAATTAAATTTACTTTATCACTCCCTTGCTTGAGAATTTCATCTAACAACAATTGATAAGATTATACTTGCAGGGAAGTTTACTGCACCATAGTTGGCAGTATCAAAATCTAAAGACACACCGAAGTCCTTCAGTAGATAACTGGTTGAATAAATTCTAGTACATTTGTACCACAGGATATTATGCAGCCATTAAAAAGATGGAGTTAAAAAAAAAAGACTGAGTTAGATCTATACCAGTTGACATAGAGGGGTTTTCCATAACGTAAGAAGTAGAAAAAGCCAAATGAATAAAATAGTACATTATCTGAACTCATTTTTCTCAAATAATGGCAAAAATCATATTTACAAATGATTATTAATGTGTACACTTTAACAGGGAATGGAGGAAGAGAAGGGGAAAGGAGTAGATTAAAACAGGAAGAGAAAATTAAAAATATTTACATGATAAAAATAGACATAAGATTCAATTTATGTAAAATGTATATTTCATCTCTGGATTCATATAAAGAGATACATGAAAAGATAGCCAAATATTAATGGTGATATGTCAAGGAAGTAGACATTTTACAAGGTTTTTTTATACTATCTTAACATTTTTTTTCTTATATTTCTTCTGTGTTGTCTTGAACTTTCAAAATGAATGTATACTATTTAAATTTTCAAAAAAGAACAAGCTCTTTTATTTGTGGGGAAAAAAAGGTACACATCTTATTAACTCTCTGTTTAAACCTAAATAGTTCCCCATGACCTACAGGATGAAACCCATATAAATGTAATATAAGCCTTTTTGTGATTGGATCCCTTACTATTTTTTAAATTATAGTATGAATATTCCCCCTTCTCAGCAATCTGAATTACACTTAATTATAGCAATTGAATTATAAGCAATTTTCTAAATTCCCCATGGTGTTTCAATCATCGTATCTTTGAACTCTCTCTCCCTTTCACAAAAATGTGCTTTATACTTACCTTATCTCCCTGTAAATGCTTTCCTATTTATGTTGAAATTTCCATTTAGGCATCAACTCATGTCTCCACCAGCATCCCCAGAATAAATTTCTCTCTAATGACTCAGGGAACGTTAACTGAGCACCTCCGTCCCTAGCATTACGTTATTATTTAACAATGATAAGGGTTACTGATCCTTTTTTTTTTAAATGTTCAATCTGTTTGGAAAAGATAGTCTAGAAAGGCAACTATTACAGCTTAGCTGGCAAGTGTAGTGATGGAAGTATGACGTGACATGGGCTGAGGGAGAGGAGAGGGAAGCAGAGGAAAGCTTTACAGCACAGGTGAGACTTAAGTTTTGAAGAACTTTGATAAGTGGAAGTTAGTAATTCCAAAAGTGAGCTTGTTCATTCTCAGCAGAGGAAACCTTCAGACGTGCACCAACAGACATGTTTAGAGGATACTGTGGCATTTGACATCGTGGATAATGTCCATCAACAGACTGGCCTGTGTTTGTCCTCCCTCTTCCAAACTGAACACCTTGGCGCCGTGCTATTGCAACAGCTGGCACAATGTCTGACACAGGATGGGTGTTGGGGCACCCATGGGCTGCCTTGGACTTGAGTGAATTCTGTTCCTCCACTTCTCCTTATAAAGATCCTCACCCAGCCTAGTCCTGTATAATACAGGGAATTTTCTAACTTGTTCATTTTTATTAAACCAAGGTCTTGAACCCTTTGTGGGGTTTTATTGATTTGAAGCAAAGCATATTCCTTTCACTAATTCATCTATATTCCATTTCGTATGCAATTTTAATTTTATTATCATCTATCTGTTTTATTCAAAAGAGAACAGCAAAAATGCCTGCATACATCAGTGGATCCCAGGAACAACTGACATGTTTTTCTGAAGCACAGGAGGCTGGAAGCTTTTATCCCTTCCTCCCACATAGGGGAGCAGAAGCATCTCTCAATTCCCCAAGAAAGGATTCCTATTCTGGCTGTTATTTTTCACCTTTTATCTTATTCAAATTAATATTATGCTTAGCAAAGAAATACATGTGTATGGTTTAAAAATTATTTAAACAGTACCAGAAGACTTAAAATGAAATGCAGTGGCTGTTCCTTGCCCCACTGCACACATCAGCTCACCCCTCAATCTCTAGGGGTAACCACTTGAAACTATTACAGCTTTTTTCTCATATTACATTCAAGTTTCTAAATAATATACTTATATCCCTAGTTCTTTTATTCACTTTCAACATTCATCTATTGACTTTCATCATACTATCTATAGTACTTTAAAATATTTTAGCACAACTTGTAATGAGCACTGGGTGATATATGGAAGGGTACACCTGAAACTAATATAGCTAATAACTAATATAACACTGTTTACTAGAATTAAAATTAAAACTGAATAAAAATAAAATATTTTAGCACAGAATGATCCATGTTTGAGTTGGTTTAATGATATTCTGTGTATGGTCACAACCCTAAATATCTCTTACCCACAGTCAGTGAGAATTCTAATCAGGAAACCTGCCCCCTAGGGGCTGTCACTACAAATGTGTGTCTTGCTCTTTGCCCCCTACACTAGGGGCTTGATAATTAGGATAATAAATATAAAAAAGTAAATTTCCATAGGTGAATTAGTGGCTTGTAAAGAGAAATTTTGAACGATTTTTCATTGCAAAATTAGCAGCATTCAAGATATGTGGACTGGCTGAAATATTTCAGACATGCCCTTACCCATACATAGAAATAGTCTGGAGAAGCCTGGAGCTTCAGGCTTGGCTGATTTTAGGCTTAATTCTTAGAGAGTCCTCTCAACAGAGTAATTTGAGATGACTCTGGTTGTCAGTTGCCCACCATAAGATCAACTGCATTTTGCCTTAAAAACACATTTTGGTTTGTCTTGATGAACTCTTTGTGCTAGGTGTGGTCAGAATATCTAAACATATAAGAACAGAGACTTCCTAAATTGTATAACCATTTATGTGTCTGCTTGCTGAGAAATGTTTATTCAATCGGTGAAAACATGTGACAAATTTGTTCTGAGACTGGCTTTTTTCATTAAAGTCTGGTTAGAGGATGTTTGAACATAACTAAAATTCACCCACTTAAATTTTTGGAAGCTTCTGTGTTAACTTAAAAAAAAAAAAGTGCGGGTGTGTGTGCCGGGCTTGATTGCAGGACCTGATTGGTTCGAGTTGGTTTGCAACAAATACTTAAATTATTTATTCAGCTCCCTTACACATTTTCTCCCTTGCTGATCTTTCTTATAAAATATATAACAATTTTTGGTTAAATTAATATTTGGTGTTTTCATTAACATGTGCCAAGATACTGTCCGTGCCTGAGGCAGTATATTGTGACCGTTTATTGGTCAATTTTTCATTTTCTTCTTGCATCAGTTTGTTTTTCATTTATTTCTCTACTACCTCCTACAGTAGTACTCCTTCATTTTTAAATAAAATTTCCCCCACTGTTAAACCCATCAAATGACCTATCAGTTGTGACTTTTTTTCCCTCTAAAAACCACCTTTCTGCTTCAGTTTTGTTGGGTTGCTCATTGCAGACCACCTACTTTCCTGAAACATCCTTGCACTACAAACTCTAAATTTGTCCTTGGTGTGACCCCTTTTGCCTGGGCTATTTTTTTTTTTATCTCTTGGTTTATGTTCTTAATATACTCAAGAATATCTGCCAGTACTTTCCCGACAAATAGTGTATGTGAGGCAAACATTTTTGAATATCTGAAATAGGAACGGCTGCGTTATATGGCAGGTGGATCTTTAACTTTTTAAACAACTGGCAAGCTGTTTTCCAAGACTACTTTTTATATTCCTACCTTCTTCGTATGCTCAATAATCACTGGTGTGGTCAGTCTTCTTAGTTTCAGCACTTGTAACAGGCTTAAAGTAGTAGCTCACTGATCATTTTAATTTGCCTTTTTCTAATGGTTAATGATATTGGACATCATTTCAAATCCTCACTTATTTGCCATGAATATATGTTTAATTCTTGGGCCATGATTCCTTTTTTTTTTTTTTCCATGATTCCTTTAAACTGTTTTCTTATTAATGAGTTTTGAGATCTCTTTGTAGATTATGGATGCAAGTCCTTTAGCACATGTGATTTGCAAATATTTTTTCTCAGTCTGTGGCTTGTCCTTTCGATTCTCATTGTCTTTTAAAACAAGAAGTTCTGAATTTTGATGAATTCCAATTTTCTTTTTCTTTTTTGGACAATGTTTTGAAGCTTTGCCTGACCCAATATCACAAATATTTTCTCCATTGTTTTCCTTTAGAAATCTTATAATTTCAAGGTTTTTTTTTTAAGATTTATTTATTTATTTATTCATGATAGACACAGAGAGAGAGAGAGAGGCAAAAACACAGGCAGAGGGAGAAGCAGGCTCCATGCTGGGAGCCCAACACAGGGCTCAATCCCAGCACTCCAGGATAGCACCCTGGGCCAAAGGCAGGGGCCAAACCACTGAGCCACCCAGGGATCCTCATAATTTCAGGTTTTACGTTTCAGTCTGTGATGCATTATAAATAAATTTTTATGATGCAATGTAAGAATACAAGTTGATTTTTTTATATATGGATATCCAAACATTCCAGCATGCCAACGATATTTAAGAGTGTTTTCTTCCCTGAATTAACTTCCTACCTTTGTTAAAAAATGGTTGACTATGTATGCATGAATCTATTTCTGAACTCCATTCCATTAATATATTTGTACCACAATTTCTTGATTAACTGTGACTTCATTGTGTGTGTGTTTGCTTTTTAAAAATATTCCAGTGTAGTTAACATACAGTGTTATATTAGTTTCAGGTGTACAATATAGTGATTCAACAATTCTATACATTATTCAGTGCTCATCATGATAAGTGTACTCTTAATCCCCTTCACCTATTTACCTAATCCCCCCATCACCTCCTCTCTGGTAACCATCAGTTATCTACAGTTGAGAATCTATTTTTTGGTTTGTCTCTTACTTTCTTCATTCCTTTCTTTTGTTTCTTGAATTACACATATGAGTGAAATCATATGGTTATTTGTCTTTCTCTGACTGGCTTGTTTTACTTAACATTATATTCTTTAGATCTATCCATATTGTTGCAAATGGCAACATTTCATTCTTTTATGGCTGCATAATATTCCATTGCATTTATATGCCACCTCTTCTTTATCCATTCATCTATTGATGGATATTTTGGTTGTTTCTATAATTTGTCTATTATAAATAATGCAATAAATAGGGGTGCATGTATCATTCTGAATTAGTATTTTCATATTCTTTGAGTCAATACTCAGTAGTGCAATTCCTGAATTATAAGGCAATTCTATTTTTAATTTTTTGAGGAACCTCCATACTGTTTTCCACAGCAGCTGCATCAGTTTGCATTTCTGCCAACAGTGCACAAGAGTTCCCTTCTCTCTACATCCTCACCAATATTTGTTTCTTGTGTTTTGGATTTTAGCCATTCTGACAGCCAGGAGGTCCTATCTCATTGTGGTTTTTATTTGCATTTTCCTGATGATGATTGACGTTGAGCACCTTTTCAATGTGTCTGTTGGCCATTTGCATGTTTTCTTTGGAAAAATGTCTATTCAAGTCTTCTGCCTATTTTTTAATTGGATTGCTTGTGTTTTTGTTATTGTTTGTGTAAGTCCTTTGTATATGTTGTATATAAACTCTCTATCAGATATATCATTTGCAAATATCTTCCCCCATTCAGTGGACTGTCGTTTAGTTTTGTTGATTCATTTCCTATGTAAAGCTTTTTATTTTGAGGTACTCCCAATAGTTTATTTTTGCTTTTATTTTCCTTGTCTCAGGAGACATATCTCAGGAGACATATTGTCTATGCAGTATTCTAAGATTTTTATGGTTTCAGAGCTCATATTTAGGTTTTAATACATTTCAAGTTTATGTATGTATATGGTGTGAGAAAGTGATACACTTTCATTCCTTTTCATGTTGCTGTCCAGTTTTCCCAACACCATTTGTTAAAAAAGACTTTTTCCTACTGCATATTCTTGTTTTGTCAAAGATTAATTGGCCATATGATTATAGTTTATTTCTGGTATCTCCATTCCATTCCACTCATCTATGTGTCTGTTTTTGTGCCAGGATGATACTGTTTTGATTACTCTAGCTTTGTAGTATATCTTAAAATCTGGAATTGTGATATCTCCAGTTCTGTTCTTTTTCAAGATTGCTTTGGCTCTTTGGGGTCTTTTTGTGACTCCATGAAAATTTTAAGATTATGTGTTCTAGTTTTGTGAAAAATGCCATAGGTATTTGGACAGGAATTGCATTAAATCTGTAGATTGCTTTGGGTAGTATGAACATTTTAACAATATTGATTGTTGCAATCCATGAGCATGGAATATCTTTCCATTTCTTTGTGTCGTCTTCAAGTTCTTTTTTTTTTTTTTTTTCAAGTTCTTTCATTATTTTACGGTTTTCAGAGTATAGGTCTTTTACCTCCTTGGTTAAGTTTATTTATAAGTATTATATTATTTTTGGTACCATTGTAAGTGGGACTGTTTTCTTAATTTCTCTTTCTGCTACATTATTAGTAAGTAGAGATGTGATGCATCTCTATATATTGACTTTATCTTAAATCAGATAGTTTAAATTCTCCTACTTCATTATTCTTTTTAAAGACTTTTTTTAACTGTCCTAGGTCTTTTACATTTTCATAAGAATTTTAGAATCAGCTTGTGAATTTCTCCAAAAAATATCTTCTGGGATTTTGACAGGGATTATACTAAATTGATAAATCTGACTGGGAAGAACTGCAATATTGGGTTCTTCTGACACCTACATGTTGTGTTTCTCTCCATTTATTTAACTCTTCTCTAATTCTTTCAGAGTTTTATACTTTTTACTACAGGGTTGACACATATCAGATTTATCTCGAAGTATTTAATAATCTTGAGGCTATTGTAAATAGCATTTTAGTTTAAATTTCTGATTGCTTATTGCTAGACATAATATAGAGATAATATTTTAACTGATAATTACTTTCTTAAAATCTTTGTTTTAATCCAATCATAATCCCAAGAGAATGTGAGGTAACATTTATTTATAAAATAAATACTCGGGACACCTGGGTGGCTCAGAGGTTGGGTGCCTGCCTTCAGCTCAGGGCGTGATCCTGGAGTCCGGGGATCAAGTCCCCCATTGGGCTCCCTCCATGGAGCCTGCTTCTCCCCCTGCCTGTGTCTATGCCTCACTCATTCTGTGTCTCTCATGAATAACTGAATTTTAAAATATTTAAAAAAATAAATACTCAAACTCTGGTCTTCAAAAGGATTCTCCTGGTGTGCAGTTGTCCGATTTATACTAAAATTTTAATTCTATTAAATAATAGCTACTTCAGCTATTTAGCTACATTAGAGTTAGCCTTAGCAAGTTACTCATTTTGGCTGGTCCATCAGGCTGCATTGTTACTCAAAACCTAACATCCTGTGTAAGTCTTGTCATGATTGTTTTATGGTACAACTGATTGGTAACACCTGCCTTTAAAATTTGCCAAAGGAACATCTGCTCAGAGTTCATGGAGCAACCCCGAAGGCTCTATTGTGCCTGGTCATTTGAACAAATTAAAAGGTGTATTTTAGAAAAAGTGGGCCTTATTTTTTTGCCCCCATCTCGTATCTCACATGCAGAGGAAAGTTAGCCTATCTTTAAGGTTAGATTGCAAATCAGTCTTTTCACCTTTTAGAACAGATTTCTGACTTTGCCTTTTATTTCCTACACATAAAACTTATTGATGTTGTAGAAAAATCTGCATTCTTTAGGGAGCTCAATTTTGAATTGTCTTTTAATTGGCTACTACTGTCAAAATACTGTTGATATGAATTTTGAGAAAAATCGTTTGATGATTTAGATAACCATATCCTGGCATCAACGTATCTCATCAGCAAATTATTATACCTCCATATATGAATGCCCTCTGTGAGTTACTATTTATTCTTGAGCTTTGATTTCTAAAATTTGTCTCAAAAACTAGGCATATAAAGAATATTTTCTAAACTCTATATAAAATTGGGCTTGAGGATAATATTCCTTACATTATGCATTGTAAATTGTATATTATAAATACATAATCTGAGTGACAAATTTTGCATGGAATTTAAAGCCAGGAATTTGTTTGCCTCTATAGACAATGATATATACTTCATTTTGTTGCTGTTGTTACTGCTTTTAAAAATAAGAGTAATTATTTATTCTCCCTTTTTGCCATGGTCTAAAAGCAAACCATGTTTCATTCTCAAAATATCTTCCATTTTTCTGTGATGATAATCTTTCTTTTGGTGTCATATATCTCCTTTACTAATCCTGATAATAATTGTCTTATTGTATATATGATTTTATTGCATTTATCCCAAAATTCTTTTAAGAAAGAGTATAAACAAGAAAAGTTTTTTTAATTATTCCATTTGAGATCCACTTACATCAGTACTTCTACAATATTTTTATTTATGCATCAAAATTATTTCTTCAAATCTCTCATTACTGAGGCAACTCAAGTGATATTTAAATTGGTAGGGAAAATAAGAAGAGATGGGCTTGAACTGATTTTTAATTTGCATTTCTAAAGAGAAAACGTTTGAATTCTATAGCCATATGCTTGTGTAACTAAACATTCTAATGTTCATGCCAAAGAACCTGAGGCCAGATTGATGCTAATTAATTTGTAGCTTCCAGAAACCTAGAACAATTTTGCAAATGTAAATGATGATCAGTAACTTTTCTTCTAACAATATTATTTGTGCTCCTACTATGTGCCAGGCAAAATCATTGGCTTTCAGATTATCCCAGTAAACAAGATGGATGAAAGGCCTAGTTCCCACACAGCTTACATTTTAGCAGAGGAAAACAGATGGTAGATTGGTTAAATAAGTACATTTAATAGATTTTAAATTAATCTAATATGAAAAAATAGTTTTACATATATTGTTAGAAGATGAAGGGTTCTGAAAAGACAGATCAGGGTAAGTGGAATAGGAGAACTGGGCAGGGACTGGGTTAAAGGGAGGAGAATTGCAACTTCAAACAGGACAGTGTGCGTAGGCTTCACTATGGGCTATATTTATATTTATGATACACTGTTTCAAAAGATTGATAATTTCATAATCTTTGCTATTTGTGTCTGTTTATTGATTTTTTTTTGAGTTCTGTTTTTCTATTTCTCTATAACCTTTGTGGTTTTTCAGATATGAATTTTACATTTTTGAGTGAATTTTGTTCTTTAAAGAGCGTTGGATTTTTCTGCAGCACACAGTTAAGTTACTTGGAATAACTGTGATCCTTTTTAAGCTTTGAGAGTAAGGGCTTGGCCCATCCTTTACTTTAGGGGTTTATTAGCTCCTTTACTAAAGTGAGACTCTTACTGAAGATGCTACCCACTGTCTCTTGCATTTTCAGATATTCCTCCTCTAACACTTTGGAATACAGTCTATTGCCTGCTCTGTGGGACTTTGGGGTTGTTTGACCTATGCTTGTTTCCTCGGTCTTCAGGAGTTCCACCTTGCCTATGTGCAGATTCATTCTCGGCCCAAGACTGAGGACCTTGGCCTCTGATCTCTAAAGCCTCCTCTTCTGCAGCTCTCTGGGCTCCAGTTCTTGGCCAGGCACATTTGACATGCCTACGCTTTCCTCCACTCACATTTTGGTATCCTCAAGCAGTAAGATCTCCAGGCTGTTTGGATTTCCTCTCCTCCCTGGGCCCTGAAAAACTGCCATCCGACAGGGAGTTGGACCGTTCAGTGCTCTTCCCCTTGTCTAAGAAATCACATGTCCATGCTCTGTAGAATCCAATGTTTGAAAACAATTGCTTCATTTTTTCCCTAGATTTATGATATAGATCACAAGGGCGATTTCTTTGGAAGTTGATCCGTCGTAAGAGAAAACAGCAATCCTTTAGAATGTTTAAGGTAGTAATTTGAAGTTATCACTATAACAAGACTTTAAAAATACTTCTTGGGTAGCCCAGGTGGCTCAGCAGTTTAGCACCGCCTTCAGCCCAGGGTGTGATCCTGGAGACCTGGGATCGAGTCCCATGTCGGGCTCCCTGCATGGAGCCTGCTTCTCCCTCTGCCTGTGTCTCTGCCCCTCTCTCTCTCTCTCTGTGTGTCTCTCAAGAATAAATAAAATCAATTAAATAAAATAGTAAATACAAATACTTCTTAAGCTACTGATGATTGAGACCACCAATTTTTTTCTCAGTATTTTGTGACCATTTCTTTATTCCTGTATGAATTCTCACCAAGACCAGGGCATATCACATCATGAAATATTTGAGTGAAAAAGGATCTGATTTTTATTTGCACTGAAAATTGGATGGAAAATGTGAATATAAATGCTATTATGTGTTTTTTTTAATGTGCTGTTTCTTCATTTACATTCAAACAACATCAAAACAACCTCAAAAGGAAAGCATTATGTCCCAAAGAAAAGAAAATAAATATAACTGTTTTTCTAACTGTAGAGAAGTACTATGTTTTGAATACCTGACTTTTGTCTCGCTAAATTCGAGGACACTCACATCTTGCCCCAAGCAGCCTAGGCTTTCCCTTCACCTATAGCTAAATTCTTCAGACATTAGTAGCTGACCACATGTGCCTTACTTTGGCAATGACATTCACATTTCAGAAAATTATAAAATGTATTTTTAAATATGGATGCAAATCTTAGAAATCAGGACATATGATTGTTTTCTTAAAAGCTTACACTAAAGAATTCCTTTCAGGTTTCTTTTTTCAGGTTTTAGGGCTTTTGTTTAAGGAACACCACAGGTGACAAGTAATTCCCTGGAACCCCTTCTGACCTTTAGAACAGCATAGAGAATACAACACTATATGAGGCGAAACACCGATTTTATCACAATGCTACTCTTTTAGAACAGAGAGAAATTGATTCTTCAGCTTCTTTTTCCAGGCAAGGCCTTTCAATGACATCATTCTGTACAGACAGTGATCATAGACCTCATTTTAAATGGGCAGTGTTTCATGACAAATTAGTGTATTACTCTAAGCAATGAGGAATAAAGTATTGGTATATGTTGCCTTTTTTATGGTTACTCATCGACATAATTCAGTTCCCTTCGTACTTTAAATGTTCCCTTTTTATTATTCTAAAAATCATAGTCATTTATGAGCTGTTTTTTACTGTCAATTTCTAATTCACATTAAGGAATTTAAAAAGAGCCTTAAGGATCCATACACAAAGAATGGCATTTGTGTGTGTGTGTGTGTGTGTGTGTGTATGTATATACACACATACATGTATATGAAACTGCACTGTGTTCCAAAGGTGTACTAAGATGTGCACAAAAAATAAAAATTCAAAATGCTATTTTATTGCTTTCTTGGGACTCCTGCAACAAAATTCTAAAAACTGAGTGGCTTAAAACAACAGAAATGTATTGTTTCAGTTCTGAAGACTCAAAGTCTGAAATCAAGGTGGTCTTCCTCTGAAACCTGTGAGAGAATCCGTCCTTGCCTCCTGCCTTCTATTGGTTAGCCTACAGTCTTTAGCATTCATGACTTATAGATCCATCATCTCAATCTTGTCTTCATGTGGCCTTCCCTCTATGCAGGTCTGTCTCTGGGTCCACATTTTCCATTGTCCCTTTCTAGGTGTATTTCTATTAGGGTGGATCAGGGCCCACCCTAATAACCTCATTTTAATATGATTACCTCTCTGAAGACCAAATAAGGTCACATTCTCAAGTGTTCTTAAGACACTCTCAAGGGCTTAGGACTCCAACCTATCTTTGGGGAGGGGGGACATAATTCAACCCATAACAACTATGAAGTCATTTTATTATTATTATCATCATCATCATTATCATCATCTTGACAGAAAGAGAGAGTGAATGGCAGGCACAGAGGGAATGGGAAAAGCAGGCTCCCAGCTGAGCAAGGAGCCCAATGCAGGCCTCAATCCCAGGACCTCAGGATCATGACCTGAGCAGAAAGAAGGCAGACGCTTAACCAACTGAGACTCTCAGGAACTCCTATTATGAAGTCATTTAAATACACACACACACACACACACACACACACACACACACACAATCTTTTTTTTTTTAAACAAAAAAACAAATATAATGATAGAAATAGGAGTAGTAGTAATAACATGTATTGAGCATCATTCAACTGAGTAAGAAGTAGCTCCCTGACTTCTATGAGGAGATCAGGGTATATTCTGCATTTGATTTTATTGGATCTCAAAATTGAGGCATAGGGAAATTAACGAACTCAAAGTCACATGGCTAATTAAGTGAAAAAACGAAGAGTCAAATTAACGTGTGTCTGAACTAAGAGCTGAGACTTTAACCACTGGCATTCTTAAACTACTTTTGTACCGTGAATCCCTCCAATAGTTTGAGATGCCTTTGAATTCTCTTCAGAAAAATATTTTTAAAGCATAAAAGGAAACATAAAATTAACAAAGAAATTCTATTGAAATACAGTTATTAAAATATTTTTTTTTAAATTTTTTATTTATGTTAGTCACAGAGAGAGAGAGGCAGAGACATAGGCAGAGGGAGAAGCAGGCTCCATGCACTGGGAGCCCGATGTGGGATTCGATCCCGGGTCTCCAGGATCGCGCCCTGGGCCAAAGGCAGGCGCCAAACCGCTGTGCCACCCAAGGATCCCATTAAAATATTTTTTAAAAACAAAATGAAGATATATTAGGCTGCATCATATGAAACTGTCAGTTTTTTAGGTAGAAAATGTACAAGTATTGACAATTTCATATGATTCATCCAAATAGTAATATATATGCTTATTTACTAATAATTAAGATCAAGTGATACATTTTTTTCAAGTGATACATTTAATAGCTACCATAATTTCAAAATAAATATAACAATAATTCAATATATTTGCCATAACTGTAATGTGATATGAAAATATTTGTAATTTTTACTGGTGACAAAACCATAGATACTGCTAATGGTGTGTTGCAGTTTTTTTCCTATCTTAGTAATTGAAGGTACTTATCAATTTCAGCTAGAGATAGTGAAATAAAAGGTAATTTTTTTACATAAAAATTCATGAAGCCTTTGCAGGGCAGGTGGAAAGTTTATGGATTTCAGGCTAAGAACCCCCTACACTAAATTCTAGCCGATTGTAGGACACTCTAAGTGGTCTTTTATTTGATAAAAATGCTTGAACAGTAATTGAATTCATCTTCATTTTTTAAGACTAAATAAAATTTGTCTATATCTTTGGATAGCCCATAGCAGTCATTTTTTGCCTTATCATTTTGTCTATAGTGTATAGAAGTGCTACATGGGGACTGGCTTACGTTTAACTGAATATATCTACGCAACTTTTATTTATAAGATGAAAAGTAAACAAAGCTGCTTAAGATAATTTTTAAATCCCCATGTATATGTTGTACTTTAGTTTGTAAATATTCTCTGAGATCTTTACTCAGTAACGTGTGTGCACATAGCAACTCATTGTCCATGCAATATTTTTTAATTTGCTAGTAAGGTGGTTAGATGGAGAGGGAAAGGAGTTTTTAATGGAGCAAAGGCAGTGTGACATTAGGGCATTGAATACATGGTTGCTCATATGAAGAAGAGTTTTGTTAAGGGATCTCTCAACTCACTTCCCCAGGGTGAGCTGACCCTACTCTTAGAGAAACTATCCTGCGTAATCACTGCCAAGTTTGACCAAAGAGAATGAGTGTCTCTTTAAGACACAATTTCACTTCCTCTTATTAAATACATTAGGATAAAGAACAAAATTAACCTAATAACACTGGTACATTTGCAAGAACAGCCAACTGTAAAAGAAAGTGATAAAACAAGCAGTTTGTAAATTTTCTTTTTACAACGCTCTTGTTAAACTAATTTAAGTGTCCTGCCTCCAGGAGCAGCTTAGAGAGGATACACTTTAAGTGATTATTCCTAAATAGGTTATTATTTTAAATGGACTCCTAAGAGTCACATGTGTGGCATTCAGTTAATCCATTACATTTCCAATTAGAAACAAGTGCTTTTTATGGCAGGCAAATTATTTTATATGCTCCACAGCTGCACTTAGGACAGAAGACTCAGCCCATGACGTTCCTCTTGAAAAACATTAAGGGAAGCACTATCCCGTGCCCAAGGGTGATTAAGCTTCTTAAATCACTTCTGATATGTGACAGAATTAGTCTCTTCTAATCCTATTTCTCTGAAAGAATAAATTTTGTATTCCACATGGGCTTGTAGCACTGAGATCATTTTTGCTCCTAGTCTTAACCCCTGTGTTTATTTTAATGACCACTGCTGAACAGTTGAGCAAGCAACCTCTGAACTCTATTATGTAAGTAACTGACACAGCATTGGCAGGATGTACCCTGAGCTGGGTGCACGCTACACATCTGCTACTCAGATTTGATCTACTAATTAATCATTGGAAAATCTCAAAGCATAGGGCTTAATACTCTGACTTGATTCCAATCTGTGTTTTGTCACTCATGAACTGTATGACCTCCAGTAAGATATGTCCCTAAACTTTAGTCTCCTCATGGACAAAATAGAAATAATAACTATCTCCTATCTAGAATTAATATGAGAAATGAATGAGAAGCTCTATGTAAAATGCTTAACACTAAATGCAGATACTCAATAAATACTATTATTATTATCATTATTATTATTATTAAAAAATGTATACAAGCCTACTCACTCCCCACCTCAAAGAGGATTGGAGTGACCTTGCTCAGGCTTCTATGACCAGAGCTAGAGGCAAAGTTATAGAATTTCCACAAGATGCTCAAAACAGAAATATCCAGGGTTTGAATTCCATGTCAAAATCCTTAGAGGGTCTAAGTTAAGCCAGAGGAATCAAGATTAAACAGAGAAGCTGGTAAGTCCAAAGGGAGAAATGCAAGACCAAAAACTAAAGATAGTTATATTTCAAAGTTTAGGTTATAAGACTGGTGTGATTAGAATGTATTTGGAGTGAGTTTAGCAGAAAGGGGTGCTTGGAGAATGGTATAAGGAGGTGTCATAATTTGCTCTCATCAGAACTGGCAAGTCAGTCTGGCTGACTCAGAGGCATAGGGTAGAGTGGACAAAGTGGCAGAGTAGAGCTAATCATTATTTACTCACTTTTCAGTGCCTGAAAACTGCCAGGTTTTGAATCTCATTCTAGAGATACATAAACTCAAAGACATGGTTTTTACCTTCAAGTATCTTAGAAGAGGACTGGCATCAATAAAGAAATAACAATTTCCAACTTTCTTGCCTGGGTGATGAGTGAGTCACCCAGATACGTAACACATTCAGAGGTACAGGTTGGAGAGGAGCTAAAACAGTCTATGTTTGGAAATGTTGAGTGTGAGCTTACCAGTGGCCATTCAGGTCTTGGAAACTGATGACTACATACATAACTGGAGCTTAGGAAAGAAGCCTCAGTATGTTGTTCGTCAGCATAGGTTTGGGAGTTACAACCCAGAGATGGTACAGTAGCATGCTCCAGCTGCCATCACAAAATGCTACAGTCTAAATGGTTTAAACAAATTATTTTCTCACAGCTCCAGAGGCTGGGTAGTCCAAGGTTAAGGTGCTGGGAAATTTGACTTCTTTTTTTTTTTTTTTTTTTTTTTTTTTTTTAATTTTATTTCTGTTTAAGGGCTCTCTTCCTGGCTTATAGATGGCCACCTTCTCACTCTGTCATCATAGGGCCTTTTTTGCGTGTATAACATGGAGAGTGAGCAAGCTCTCTGGTGTCTCTTCCTATAACTGCTATCCTAGTAGATCAGGGTCTCCCCTCCCCTTGTTGCCTCATCTAACCTTAATTATTTCCTTGGATTCACCATTACCAACTATAGCCACACTGAAAGTTAGGGCTTTAAATATGCATTTGTTAAGTGCACAGAGACACACAGTCTATACTAGATGGGAAAAGATTGCCAAAGATAGTTTAGAGAATGAGAATTGGAGCTAAAAACAAAAGTATACAAAGTTCGAATTAAAGTGTGGGTAGTAAAAAAAAAAAAAAAGTGTGGGTAGTAGAAGACAAACAAGTAGAGGAACTAAGAGTGATCCAAGGAAGGAACTAATTCAGAAAGAATGGTACAAAAATTGAGAGAAGTTCAAGTAGTGAATAATCAATATGACAGGTCAAGTAAAAATAAAGCACCAGATACTTGGTTGTCCTACACTTCACTCGATAATAAAGTAGAAACATTTAGAAAAAATGACCAATGTTTACAAAGCACATTTAAAACCTTTTTAAAATTAGGGGGTGCGTGGCTGTCTCAGTTGGTGGAGTGTACAACTCATGACCTCAGGTTTTGTGAGTTCAAGTTCCAAGTTGGGTGTGGAGATACTTTAAATCTAAAAAAAAAAATAAGATAAAAAATTTTAAAACAAAAATACATTTGTGCCCCAGCCTAGAAGGAAGTAGAGATGAATGTGTTATTCTAACAGTGTCAAGGGCCTATTTTATTGAATAGAAGAATATCAGTGAGAAATTAGGCAATGCTTTAGCTACTGAAATATTAATATCTGGGAATATTTGAAAAGGTTAACTTTTAGACTTATAGTGCATTTTTTAATACAGATGTATTTATTATCTCATTCATCTTCAAAATCTCCTGCAATGGAGATGTTCCCCAGCCATGTTTACAAATTAGAAAACACACTCAAGTAGGTGAAATGATTTTCCCAACATTGTATAGCATTTCGAAAATGAGCAATGGTAATAGTTCTCTCATTTCATTCCTCACAACTTTTCCTGAAATTCTATTGTTTGCCAATATCTCCCATGGACTCCCCCACCCCCATTGTCCTTCCATCACTTAGACTTAGTCTCTCTCGGGCGTAAGTCTCCTCTCTGCAGTGCTGGGAGAGCTGTGGCACCCACAGGACACCAGGAGTAACAGCTTCCCTGAAGAGCCTCCATGGGCAGGGAGAGGGAGGTGAAGCTCATAACTCCCACTGGCAGACCTGCTATTGACAATCTATTATCTGATCCTGTGACCAGGAACGAACATTCAGACAGTTCTTCATATTGCCCATAAGGTCCCTGACCTGTGACCCATGGCTGCTTTTAAAATTAGATCATTAATGATGTAATGAATATAATTGGGGCCCAGTTGTCATAAGTCATGCCTCCTGGTTTGTTCACCATCTCCTGTGCAAGGGCAGGGGGATAAATTAAGTGGCTTTTCGGTATCCTATACAGCAGCAGTTCTCAAAGTGGGGTTCCTGGGTGAGCAGTACTAGCTACTGAATTAAAAATTCTGAAAGTGGGGCCCAGTAATCCGTGTTTTAATAAGACCTCAAGAGCTATCGATGCACAGTATATAATTTAAGAACAGCTGGTACACAGCTATAGAATTCTATTCCTATACTATCTGGACAGAAATAGTGTTATGAATGTTCCCAGCAAAAATAGAATCCATCCATCAGTGTAATGGTAAATTCAAGCACATTTTTATCCACATTATTACCACTCTGTCTTTATTTATTATCACCTTTATCTGAAGTAGCCTTTAAAATCTCTAATTTAATGTCAAAGCAAGCTCTCCGGACTGGTTAGTGTCATGTGAGTAAATACGTAGTCTATATTAATGGCATTCAAAGTTGAACTATGTGACATTTTGTTCCTCCTCATTCACTCTCATCTTATTGTGGTTTCCAGAAGCATTAAGTGTATTTATTGTCTCTTCATGGTTAGAGTATGAAAGGGAAGTGCCCAAAGTGTTCATATTTATGCTATAAGGAATAAAATATTAAAGGTTTTTTTGAGTTCAAAATAGCACCTTTGTTTATGTTTGAAGAAGAATTTTACATTTCTTATATCTTAAGGAGAAATTTATGTTATTTAGTTATTCTTACTGTATTTCATTTCTTTCTAAGAGCAGAAATTATTGGTAGTATATAGGAAGCAGTGATTTTGGTTAGTTTTAAAAAGTTATTTGTCAAAAATTGTTTTTTTCCAAAATAATGAGTAAAACACAGAAAGCATTGTCTACTATGTTGGTCCTAAGTTATAAAATGAAGAGAGAGGAAAAACTGGTAAGATTTTTAACTTACATCTTCAGCAAATATTATAAATGATGGCTCTGTGGCCCAATCTTGTTTGTCTTTACAAACTGTAACTTGGCAAAGAAATATCATTCTTTCCTACTGATCATTCTTCACGCCTATACAAGTATATATGTGTATTCATGGGTAGAGTTCTAATTTTGGAGTTTCCTTGTGTTTGTAGGGACAAATATGACTGTTTTCCTTGATGAGGTTGACAAAGGTATTTGTAACCTTTGTTTCTTCATGTAGCCACTTTGCTTGCAGAAGTTATTTATTCCCTTATGATGACAGCTCACTTCATAGACTGCATCTATATTAAGTTGCATTTCTAGGGCTCCTTCAAGGTATTTTAAAATGCTCTGTTGGAAAACCTATGTTACCTAAAAAGCTGGATGATACATGTGACAGAAATGTTGGAGCAGCAATGGCTGTCCAGGGAGGGCCCTACTGGAACTTTTAGGAATCAATACAAGGAGATAGAACTAACCCTGATGGAATCTATCCTTGGATAAGTTACATAGTAGGCCACATTCTATTCCCTCAAGAACACTTTTAAAGAGATGACATCTAAATTAAATTAATTACAGCCTGATGAATGGTATTCAGTATCTCAGGGGAGAGGTTGGGAGGAGGATGGAGTTGTCACCAAATGAACATTAAAAACTGAGCTGCAAGAGGAGCAAGAGGAATAGGAGTAGTTATAGAGTCATGGAAATTTGGGGGTAAAACTTTAGAGATCATCTGTTCTGACTCATCCATTGGACAAATGAAAAATCTAAAAGAAGGAGAAATAAAGTCACTGTTTAAGGTAACTTGCCAGTGATCCAGGTTGAACCAATTGATTTAGGGCATCCACATTGTCAGTTGTTTCCACAACCCCACGGACATGATGTAGAAGTAAAAATGATGCATGAAGAGGAGGCAGAAAATAAGAACTCATCAGGGTAATCAAGAAGGCTTGGGGGATTGAATTACGAAAACCAAAAACCACCACAAAAATTAGAGTGAGACTTACAGTGGCAGGTAAAAACTAGTTTACAATTGGGGCAAAAATAGTTTAGGCATTTCCAGAGATGGGAGTAAACAAAAATCAGAATTGAACAGTGCAAGGGATCCCTGGGAGGCTCAGCGGCTTAGCGCCTCCTTCAGTCCAGGGTGTGATCCCAGAGGCCTGGGATCGAGTCCCACATCAGGCTCCCTGTGTGGAATCTGCTTCTCCCTCTGCCTGTGTCTCTGCTTCCTTCTCTCTCTCTCTCTCTCTCTCTCTCTCTCTCCCCCCCCCCGTATGTGTTTCTCATGAATAAATAAAATCTTAAAAAAGAATTTAACAGTGCAAATACATACAGTTTTATTTATTTAAAAGTATCTCTCTCCCCCCCCCCCCCCCCCCCCCCAGAGTACAGGGGAAAGCTAGAAGACATCACTGTGGAGCTGAAGACTTGAAGCTGTGGAAGCTAGGGCAGGGAACTGCAGGGCAGAGGGAAAACATCCAGAACATGGCTATGGGATAGAAAAGACTGGGTGGTTGCCAAGAAACCAGCACAATTCCTAGCAGCCAACTTTAGTGAGGAGGTCAAGGTGACTGAAGAGAGGAAGTAAGGGACAAGGTGTTTAAAGAAGAAGGAACAAGGACAAACATTTTTAGGCATATCCTGCTTCTTTGACCTTTCTGCAGCCTCCCAGCACTATCTACTGCCCAGCTGTAATCCTGGTCAAACCCATTCATTCTCTGATTGGCCGTGGCATGTGACACCATTTTGGAACTCACCCTAACAGCCTATTTATTAGAGCATCAAGGTCCTCTTCACAGCCAGGCAGTGTTTTTCAACTGAATCTCTCACTTCTAAATAAGTATTTGAGCTGGTTATTTGGTGCATATAGCTGTAATCCTGATTGGAGTAAAATGATCTAACTTAATTTATTCTTATACAGTTAACTTAAATAATAATATTTATATAATTCTTAAATAATTATATTTATATAATTCTTAAATAATTCTTATGTAATAAAAAATTTTGTATGACTCTTAAACAATTTATGTATGATTATGCAAATCATAATAGAAAATATCCAAGTAAAGACTTTTGTATGCAAAGAAATAAAAAAATACCTCAAGTAAATAAACCCTAGTTTCCAAATATCTATCAGCTTGTAACTCTAAACGTCATCCAGTTTTTCTTTGACAAAAATCAGGGATGGGAACTTTGAATGTTTAGTGAAGACCTCACAAAACATTCTAATTGGCAGACCATGTCTCTTCACAGATACTCATCATTGATCATCTTCTGAGAAGCAAGTTGGACAATATTTTTGAGTTCTTAGTAGTAATTTTTTTAGTGGCAACATAACTCACAGAGATATTATGACTGCTGGACAGAGCAAGCTGATAGAAAATTAAGGATTGACAATTTTCTTTCAACTGTCATTATAATATTTATGGATGATTTAAGTATACTGGCACTCAATGAGGCATTATCTAGAAAGCACTCTTCTGTGGGAGCCTATGTGTTCAGAACAAAATAGTTGGGGTTTTGAGTTCTTAAACCTCTTAAAGTTCTTTTCTGTTACCCAGGAGAGTAAGTAGCAAGTTCATTTGTTCAGATGAATGGGTAACAGATTTTGAACAGAGAACTCTGTTGGATCAGTGGAACTTCTGTCACAGTCTTATCTCCAGGATGAGCAAAGGGCTTGGATGAATGCGCAGCACTGATACACCACGCCAGGATCCCTTTCCACTAAGCTAAGAAGGGGACATTTTTCTTTTCCTTCCAATTTTATATTTTCATAAAAAATAGATGTTAGTAATAATTTCTAGAAGTTGGATGATATTCTTAATTTAAAACTTATGATCTAATTTTAAAATCTGAAAAGTTGTTTCTTCTCCAGTAAAATTCACTGTTGTTTGGCTTGGCTTCTGCACCCATGCTGCAGTGAGCAACCAGAGGCCTCAAATTAGAAGAATGATTTCTTAACACTTGGTTGGGCTCCTGCTAGCTTCTAGCCCACAAAAACACTTCAGTGTGTTATAGAAACTGTTGGAAGTTTCTGCTTTTAAAATTGGTCACCTATGGAAAGAAGTTAAGATCAGAAGATTGGAAATGATAGCCACAGTTTTTCCTTCAACTGTATTATGCACCGTGAAAAAAAAAGGAATAGTAATCAACTCTTCATTAGCAATTATTTCCACCTTTGCCACATTCCTCTTTCCCTTCTCCTTCTTGTAAAAATTCAAGCACAATTTTCATTACTTATGTAGTGCCTCTTAAGTAAAACAATAAACCCTCGTTGTATAGCCCGAGTTAAAATGATCTGAACGTTCTTCATTAACATTTTACCAAAGTGTTACTCTTAAACTTGGGAATGATCAGGAGATTCTAGACTCATTTGAATGTGAGCTAGAGCTAGACAACTGAACTCCAATGAAAAATATTAGTCATATACCAACTACTAAGTTTTAACATGGATATATTTTTTCTTTTTCAATTTTTATTGTAAAAATATACATAAAATTTACCACCTTAACTATTTTAAGTATACAGTTCCACTGTATTAAATACATTTATGCTGCTGTGCAACGGTCAACACCATCCATCTCTACGGCTCTTTTCCTCTTTTTATAAAACGGAAACTTTGCCCATTAAATAATAATTTTTCATTATCCCTTCCCCCTGGACCTTTGTAACTACCATTCTACTTTCTGTCTTTATGATTTTGACTTTTGACTACTCTCACTACTTCATATAAGTGGAATCATACAGTATTTGTCTTTTTATGACTGGCTTATTTCACTTAGCTATAATGTCCTTAAGTTCACTTAGCCATAAATGTCCTTAAGTTTCATCCATATCATAGCATATTACAGAATTTCTTTTTTTTATTTTAAATATGAGTATAGCTGATGACCAGTTACATTAGTTTCAGGTGTACTACATAGTGATTTGACAAGTTTATATTTATGCTATACTCACCACAAGTGTGGCTACCATCACCATACAACACTATTACACTATTATTGACTATATTCCCAATGCTAAATTCCTATGACTTACTCATTCCATGACTAGTAGCCTGTATCTTCTACTCTCCTTCACTCATTTTGTCCATGTCCTTGCTCCCCTTCCATCTGGCAATCATCGGTCTGTTCTCTGTATTTATGGGTCTTTTTTTGTTCTTTGTTTTATTCATTTGGTTTTTAGATTCCGTGTATAAGTGAAATCATATGGTATTTATCTTTCCTTCTCTAACTTATTTCACTTAGCCACGTTGATCCACTTTTATTCTTTTCTTTCCAATGGACATAGTAAGAAAAGCCAAGAGAGGAACAAAACCACATTTAGCAGGAAAATGTCACAACTCTAATAGCAATGATGAACAGAAATATTAATAATTAGTGATGGTGAATATTGGCTTTTAAGCATTAAGCCCTTGTGTTAAGGCTAATTGCAAGCAAAAATGTATAGACTGCTCCCTCAGTTAGGTTCATTGACACAGATAAGATGTGCAATGCTTTTCTGGTGCTGGAATTTTCTCATCCATTTTAAAGTCCATTTTAATAGGGACTTTAATGCTATTAATTATTTTCTAAATTCTTATTTGGAAACTTTTAAACATTTTCCCATTTTACTGGATATTGTTTTGCAAACTTGATCCATGAAGACTTCTGCAGCAAAGAACTATATCCAGACTCTAACTTTTATGTAAGACATATGCCTCTATTGGTCCTCCCCCATGCTTTTACAAATTTGTAAATCACAGAATTAAAAGTGACTTCAAATGGTTCATGTCTAGACTGTAGGTGGAAGTGACTTGCAGAGACAGAACAGTAAGCCAGGACCAGGAAGGATAGGACTAAAAATAAATGTCAGACACTATACAAAGAGCATGACCAGGCATTGAGTGAAAAGACAGGTTTTCATAGTCAGGTAGCAGTGTGGAATCAGGGTAACAACAAAGATGAGGCAAGACAGTGAGAAGCTAGACAGGGTTTAGCTGCTTCTATTATTCTGTGACCATTGTTTAAGTCAGTTGTATTTCATAATTGACTGTATGCCATTTGAGATCAAGGACTTTGCTTATCTAGATTTGTAGACTTAGGACATGCTTTATATTACTGTATAAAATAGGAACAAAGTAAATATTGAATGAATGTGGCAAAGGCCAACTACAGGTGTGGGCTCTTCACACAAGTCTAAAAATAAACCAATATCCTAAATAAGTACACATTTTATTATAAAAGATTTTCTAAAGGGTAGATTTCACAATATCTAAATCTCAACACTAAAGAGTTTCTACCTTTTTACTTTATTAGCCTACCAAATTTCAGAAATGCAGAGCTGAAAATGGAGATTACCCTTTCCCAGTAGTTTTCATCCTTTGGAGAGTAAGAGTGGGTTCCTCCTAGCTACACAAATCTCAATGTAGTCATAATGAAAACTTGCATAGGACTCTAACTTCTGGAAAGCAGGAACTGTATTGTATAATAAGCTTGGCACACTAAGCTTTTGCTGATGCTGCTACTTTGAATCTTCAGAAGCTTTCTGGTTTATTTGAAGAGAAGCTGTTAATCTTGGCAGTCTCTCTTTGATGCCAGTTTGCAGAGCTAAAAGCCTACTTTTAAGCTTAGGACTACTGGAAATGACACCAAAAAAGACCAGGCAAGTTGTCTCCATATTTTTTGACCTGTCTTGGCATTTCTTATAGTTCCATGTTTTACTGGAATGCTATATTATTCCCATGGTAGATAGTGCCAAACATGAACAAGCAGGAAGATAGGGCTGGAAAGGGTGGCTTCAGTTCCTTCTCAGAAGTTAACACACCAGTGATGTCAGTGGATTATTTTCAAAGGTTTGTGAAAACAAACATGACTTTATATGAGGCAAATATGAGAAAAATGGAGAAGTAGTCTGGATACTGATATAAATGACATTCAATTTGTCATGCAAATATTTACACTATTAAAAAAGCTATGTGGTTTCAAACCTGAACTCAGTGCATAATAGATAGTGCTTATAAAACAAATTTCACAGTCTTTTCAAATGAATGGGGTTTTTAAAAAATATAAGTTCAGTAATTTTTATGTTGGTAAGAAGGCATTTTTGTTTTTATTTTAAATTCCTTTTTCCCAAAAGTTTTAAATTCAAATAAGATTGAGGAGTATTTACCTAGAGGAATTTTAATATAGACCATTAGGTGACACTGAATGGATGATAACAGGATTACAGTTACATAAGAAATTTTCCATATTTTTTATAAATGTGCATTAAAGTATATAATGGTAAAAGGACATGTTACAGGGATTTATTATAAAATACTTCAGAAAAAATGGAGGGAGAAAAGATAAAACAAGTGAGGCAAAATTATGAAAACTGTTGAATGTTTGATAATTTTATGAGAATGTGATTTATTTTTTTCTCTGTATATTTGTTTTTTCATATTTTTACTTATGAAGTGAAGGTCATATTGACATCCATAAAAATTGAATGGTTTATACCAAGTCTGGTATGTGGTACAAAGTGACTATTTCATCTGTGTGCAGAAATTGAACCAACGGTTGATCCAAATTGGTATCAACAATTCACAAGGGGATCCCTGGGTGGCTCAGCAGTTTATTGCCTGCCTTTGGCCCAGGCGTGGTCCTGGGGTCCCGGGATTGAGTCCCACATCAGGCTCCCTGCATGGAGCCTGCTTCTCTCTCTGCCTCTCTCTCTCTCTCTCTCTCTCTCTCTCTCTGTGTCTCTCATGAATAAATAAATAAAATCTTTTTAAAAAATAAAAAAAGTAAACACTTCACAATACTGGTTCCATAAAATCAACTATTGCTTAAAAATATTTTCCACTGTTAACTTAGTAAATATACACATTATTTTTTTCCTCCTCATTCATTTTTTAAAACCACACTTTTTCTTTAACCAAAATACTTAATTACCTTCTAATTTACTGAGATATTAAAACTGATGGCAAATCTTGGGCTAATAATTGTGTGTGAAAAATTTTGAAATGTGTGTAAATAAAGAAGAGTTCTAATTAGGTTAGGTCTTCAAAATCAGAATCAGAATGTGGCTTCATTCTGTAATGTCATGGACTCCTATAACAGAAAAGATGTCCAAATGAAATATGAATGCAAAAACATTCTAAAACACAAATACATTTCAAACAATCCACTCGTTAATCTTCCTATAATAACAGATATAGTTTTTAACTCCTGATAAAAATATTTTCTAGCACACCCAATTTAGATCTTTTCTGTAAGAACAAGAGAAAGTGTACAAATAAATAATAAAATAAATGTTCTGGCCAGCTAAATTTGATATATGGTAATCAAATATTCCATAACCATTGTCTAATTTCCAGGCTGGTTTTCCTCCTATGGTTGTGTCCTTGTGCACTTTCATGCACCTGCTGTCCTAACCTTGTCAGGGAAGGAAAATCTCCTCTCTGGAGGTGATCTCTGTCCCCCTCAGTGGATTAGGTTGACTGTGTGGTTACAGTCCATTGGCTTTGATCCTGAGATGCAAATGTTCTCCTCCTGCTCCGCATAGTCCCTCTCTGTCTTGGAATCTGATCCTTTGTCAGCAGCAAACGTTCACTGTGGGCTTGTCACAATGATTTAGGAAAGGCATATTTTACCAAAATAAGAAGCCCAGTGGTGTAGCTGGAAGTGATCAAAAGCCATCAGCAAGCTCACAGATTGCTTTTCATGCGAGATTGGCCTTTGGGTCTTTTGGAGGAAGAAACCTCTACATCTACATGATGAAAGCCAATGCTTGGTCACAAAACTATGATTCCCAACAGAAAGGAAAAATGTTTATCCAAGTAGAAGGGCACATAGATGTGAATAAATGAATGAATGACTCAGATCCTTATAGATCCTCCCATTGAACATTTCATTTGTGTTTTTTTTTCCCCCTTGGTCATTCATTCATTTCCTCATTTATTCTTTCATTCTCTCTGATAGGCATTGTGCTATATGCTGGGAATAAAACAAAATGCAAGAGAGATATGTTTCTGCCCCCATAGAATTTACATTATAGTGGTAGATGTTGACAAGCCATCAGGCATTGAGTAAAAGAGAGATACAAAGAGTAATAGCTCATTCGCTCTTCACTGTCATCTGATCTATTTAGAACTGGAGCAAAACTGAAGGCAATATATTTTCCAAGTGATTCGGGGGCAACTTCGGCCTTTGCACTCCTATATGAGAAGACTTGATTAGTGGAGAAATGGCTTCAAGGAGATCAGCCTTGTGATTGGAAACCAAAGAGATGACCTGGTCATTCTCAGTATAGGTGGTCTAGTGCCAGTATCAAAGCATAGAAAAAGTTATGAAGAGACACACAGAGTGGTCAGATAAGGTCATTTTATTATCACTAAAAGTAGAAAAAGTTAAGATACCTATCTAAGAATTGGTTGGTTGATTGGTATTCTTTCTGAAACTGTATCCCTCAACTGCTCCCAGGTACCTTCTTACTCCCCATCCCGGGAGTGCTCCCTCTACCTTCTTATTCCACTTGAAGTTCTGCTAACATGCCTTTTTGGAAATCAGTGTCACAATACAAGATGCTGTTATCATTTATCAATTATTAGTTCTGCGTGTGTTCTCACCATCTGCTTTATTTTATTCTACAGTGAAATCACCATTTCTAAGAGAGGAAGAATCTTTTGGGCTTAATGGTATCTTTGCTGCTCCTCTCATAATTCTTTGATTATCAATGTCTATTATAAAAATTCCCATCTTATCATTCCCTAGCAGCAAAAAAATATTGTTAATTGATCAGAAGACCTGACCAATGCATAGTAGTTGATAGGCAAAGGGCGGATATTTGGGAACAGGGAGGTAGGGAGGAAGAAGGGAGGGGAGCAAGAAATGGAGTGAAACAAAGAACTTAAGTTATATAGGTCCTAGAATGTTCACTTTATTTTTGCCATTTTCAAATCTGTCATCTTAAAGAAAGAAACCTATGAAATACATAGAATAAAACATGTGATATCTGTAACTTGTGAGAAAGTTGATTATTTTGGGTGAGGGAAATGAGGAAGAAGTTAGAAAAACACTTGATTGGAAACATATAGTTATTGATCTGGTTTGGCTCCTAGTTTTCTGTGTGGTCATGAGATAATCACTTAACATGTTTGGTCTATAGGACCTCATTTATAGAATAAGGATGATCAGTTCTGGGGGAAAAATTTAAGCAAAAATTATAAATAGAGAAGTAAAAAGTTTTGAAGAGTTGGATGAGAGAATTTGATTGCTTATTATGTCCATTAGTTAAGATTTATTCATTTATTTTTCAGATAGTTTACTCTTGTTTATCAAAATAAACTTTAATAGCTCTAATGAATTGGGGAGAGAATACTGAAGGCATCACTTTAGTGGGGAGGTGGGAGGATTTTAGAGTCTGACACCAGTCTTCTGGATAAATGATCTCTAACTTGCTCAGATGTGGGCATAAGAAGCTTTGCCAGCCATTGGCAGGTCGGCTGTATGAAAGCTTTCTGTGATTCTTTCCCTTAATACTGACCCCATGGTTCTGTCGCAGTGAGGTTAACACTTTGGAATCCTACTTACTGCCCCAAAGCAAAGAAAACTTTCTGTTGCCACTTGTTTGGTTCATTTCCTAAATGAGAGAAGAAAACCAATGTGCTGCAGGAAATGTGTTATTTTTGTCTGAACTCAGTTTTTATTCATTCAGAGATGAAGAGGGGATAATCCAGCCACATCTCCCTTGCCCTACCCACATTTACATAGAAGTAAGCTTTGTCTGTCAAATTTGTTTTGTTGAAAAGCCCTGAAGGCCAAGAGCAACACATTACCACAGATTCCTGTCTTGCTAGAGATATGTGGGCTAACCTGAAAGAGGACCAGAACTTCAGAATCTATTTGAATGGGTCATGTACTGAAGGTCCAACCATTGCAGTTAAGGCTCATGTTTTCAATGGATTGTAGATCAGATTCTTCAAACTGCAAAGCAACATCTGCTGCTCCAGTCCTAACTATATGCCAATTACTGTGAAAGAGATTTCTGCTTGGGCCAGATGCAGCTCCTATGATTAAACTCATCTGTGCATTTCTTATATGCAGCCCATTGTCTACAGAGGGCTCTTAGCCAGCTCTAAAGGGTGAATGGAGCTCAATGCAACACTCTGCTATAATGATGCCATTTGTCAGCTTGCTAAATCTTGTAAAAGAATACAATTAAGTTTTCTAAAAATTCCAGCTTTCTCCCCTCCCCATCACAACCAATCTTGGAGGTAGTCATCCCATCAATTATTTTATACTTCAGCCGGGTGTTGTTGTTGTTTTTAATCATCTCTCCAGTTTAGAACTACTAGCAATTGTTCCTCAAAGGAGGGATCCTCAAGAAGATGCCAGAGGACTAAACAAAGATAATTCACAGTGTGCTGAGAAGCTTAGGGCAGCTTCTTGTA
Source organism: Canis lupus dingo (assembly GCF_003254725.2). NCBI lineage: Eukaryota > Metazoa > Chordata > Mammalia > Carnivora > Canidae > Canis > Canis lupus. The sequence continues at coordinate 21,421,148 of NC_064245.1, read as the reverse complement.
AGTAATGAGAAAATCTTTTGAGAACAGAAAATGCAATTATAGTCATTCTTAAAACAGATAGGCTTTACAATAAAGTTGGCACAGTGAAGTACATGAGAGAACCATAGATAAGTTTGTTTTGATTTGGGAAGACTTGTAGTTTCATGTCATGTGGCTCTTACTTGGGGTTTCTATGCTGTTTTGGTTTTCATCTAACCCTTCAATAAGAATTTACGTGTCTCCTGTGCATTAAGCATTATGGAAATAAAAATTAAAGAAGTCACTATTTTCAAGAAGTTTACAATATTATTTATACCAAAAAAACTTATACAACAAATTATGAAAAAAACTATTATTGAAAAAATATGTAGGGTCCTGTTGTGGTAACAGAGAAGCGAGAATGCCATTGATAAAAGTCATTCGCTAACAGTGACCTCCTGTTTTGGTACAAAAAAAAAAAAAAAAACTATAAAAGCTTTCCAAAGTGGCTCAATTGTGTACAATCTTCCCCCATACTGTGAAAATCAGGCCTAACCTATAGACTGTAAATGTGTGATGGAATAGACTGGAAATTTACCCCAGATTTGATCAGTGATGAGGATGTCTGAAAATTGCTTTGGATCATAGAAGAACCCTTATAAAGCATGCTCAGATGAAAACCCATCTGAAGTATTTTCAGAATTGACCAGATAATATTTGTAGAGAACTTATAAACATTTCATTGATGAATATGTTGACAAACGCACACAATCAAGCCTGCATCCCTCAAGGAGGAAAGGGGCTTGTGTTCAGGAGTGGAGGAAGACAATTCTAACAAACAGGAGGTTGTACTTTTGTGTAATTGGGAGGGTGGGGCAGAAAGAAGGCTTTGCAGCATTGACATCCAGTAGTCCTCAGCATTCCTGCTTTTGGAGAACCACATTGTTCACTGGGTTCTGACACTAGAAGGAAAATGGACAAAAGGGAAGGAGTTAGCTGAATGCTACAGCAATCACCAGTTCAATTTTCCATCTGAGTCAGATTCTGAGAGCAACACCATGAGAGAATTTTCTCCCCTTCCCAGTCCTAAAGGGTTTATATTTGGGCCATAGCCAGCAGTGGAGAATAGGGCAGATTGTGTTATTTATAGAGAATAGTTGCTGGTTTATTTTCCAAACAACTGACTAAGATCCTGTGGAAAACAACATTAAAACAACATTTGTAAACCAGCTTGCAAATAGGAAACTCCATGTACAACAGGATATTCTGGCCGTTTGGTTTTAATCATCTCTGACTAAATGTTTCAGGAAGTAGCTTTAGCTAAAATTATATCTATTTGATATATATACCTGCCTTATTCCTCTTGGAGATATATAGGAATGCATGACATAGGAACAAAGGTAGAGTTTGCACTCTTCTCAAGCAGGTAAAAAAAAGTTTTTCTTTTTACCCCTATTCTGAAATAAAATTATAAATCACCTAGGATACATCAGGTCAGGGGAAAAAAAGTGGATTAAGTGCACATCATAATAAACTGACCTCCCAACCATAAGCCCTAATGTTTGGAAGGGCTTCAAAGTGCCCCCTGTAGCCTTTGACCAAAGCCTGGCAGCTCTGAAGAGGAGCTCAGTAATAGGGACAAAGACTGCCAGCTGCACATGTGCCAAAGCCAGCCAAAGTGAGCTGGCAGGAAGGGCAGCCAGCAAACCGACATTGCCAAGACATACAGGCCAGGGTGACGGGAGGCAGAGGACGGTTTCCAAGGGAGCAGAATTGTTTTTAATTACTTGCTGTAGTGTTATTCTCAGCCTTGTTCTTTGTGATTGTATGTGGGTTGTTTCAATCCTACATCCATCATTCCCTCTGACAAGGTTATTGAGCCAGAGAATGTGAAGTGACTTATTTTCAAACAGGGTGGGGACAGACATGAGAGTGAGACAACCATATCAGGCTGGGCTGGAAAGCCCACATCTCTCCAAATGATGCATCCCAACAGAGACAAGGTTTTTGCTGCACTAAATTCGAGCAACTGGTAATGAAGTGTGTCTAAGAAGTAATTTAAGAAGCCAATGCCAACCTTTCCATTTATTCTAGTTAATTTCTTTATTCCTCATTCTCTACCTGTTTCCAAATCCTCATGCATTATTTCTCGGAATAGGGCAATCTTTATAACCAACTGGATAGAATAGCAAATCTTAGTGATAATAGCTACTCTTTATTAATCTGCTGCTGCTACACTGCAGGTTCTACACAGGTGTTCAATCATTATAACCACCATAGATATTATCAATCCCTGCTTTACAGATTAGCATCTATAGGAGATTAGAGTTTCAAAGAAATACCACAGGTCAACAGGCAAAGATACACCAGAAACAAATGCTTCGATGGTAGAGTGCAGCAGGCTGTGACAGTACATAAGAGGGTCATCTAGCTTAAACCCCCGGGGGTTGGGGGGAAGGTGAGGAAATGGCTGGGGGATGTCATTGGAGGAAGTTCTACTTACAATGAACAATGAAATAATGAAGAATGTAGAATATGTAAGAATAATGGAGAATAAGTAAGAATTAGCCAGGTAATGAGAGTGGGAAGAGTTTTTAGGAGAAGGGGACCACTTATGCGACAGGCTTGAAACAAAAAAGGTCACACCAGCTTAAAGCGGTTAGAACACAGAGCATCAAAGCTAAGACAGAAAATGAGAAGTTTTCCTAATCCATGCAGAAAAGTTTAAATTCCTTCTTAGATGAAATACTCAAATGATTTAAAGATTTGCAATTTAGAAACTAGATTGCAAAGAGGAGAAATGGAAGTCAGAATGCCCCCACATAAGGGGCAATTCCAATTATCTAGGCACCGGTAATTCTGTAGTGGTGATGCTCTGAAGAAGGAAGGATCTTGAAGAAGAATCCGTGGGCATGGTGATTAGATGTGGCTGGTGGAATGGGGAAAGGCAATGGTTAAATATGCTAACTACACTATGGTCTTGAAAAATTGTGTGGACAAAAATGTTATTCGCTAAAAGAGAAACTACAGGAGAAGGAAGAAGAGAGAGAGAGTGTGTGTGTGTGTGTGTGTGTGTGTGTGTGTGTGTGTACACTGTAGTGTTGATGAAGGATGGTTAGGCAATGAATTCTGATTGGGAACACATTAATAGAGAGAGGCATAGTAGTTTGTGTACACCTTGCGTGTGAGGCCCATCAAATCTGGAACTACGCATTCTAAAGCTATTGTCTTTATCTCTGCAAAGTTCCAGGCAGAGGAAAGGATGGTAGGACCTTCAGCACTCTGGCTCTTGGCAAAGGTAGAGGACCCCTATCCTCCTTGTCTGCTTGCCCATCATCTCCAATGCCCAGACTTGTCTAGAAACCTAAGCTGTTCTCCTTGCTTTGTCTCTACTGAGGCTAAGGAGATATTGACCACCTTTGCAACAAGCTCTGTTCCTGGACTTGCTGATCTAAGTCAAGAGGGTGGATGAGTTTATCAAAGGAATGTACCTAGAAGTAAGAAGTCCCAGAAAAAAAGAAAAAAGACTCTTTCTCCTTTAACTGTAGTTTCAGTCTTCTTAGTTCTTAGCAGAACACTAACCTGGTTCTAGATTATCTAGTAATTCTCTAGGGTACTAAATCTACTGTCAGAAAATTTCTCTTCTACCTTATAGCCATGGTCAGTTTATTCTCTTTGTAAATTAAAAACCAGCCCAGTTTGAAGCTAAAATTCTTATCTGGGGACATAGAGCAAAGAAAACTATGATGTAGATGTTTAGCTATTCAAAGCCTAAGGAGCTTGAACAGAATTTGAGTATTCTCAGGCCTCTGCGCTATTATTAATAGAATTCTTCAACATAACTCCATACTTCCAATAACATCTTGATGCTTGTTTGCATCATTTCTCCATGCCCACTGCAACTACCTTGGCTCTTGCTCCTTGGTGTCTCATTTCTGCAGTATCCTCCTAATTGGTTTCCACGGTCCTTCATTTACCTTGTTGACCCCTTCTGGATAATTTTCCAAAATGCTTCTTTTCACAACACTCTCCCCCTTTTCCTCTAGTTTCTGCATAGGACTTGCCGTCCTGTAAGAACCAATCAGAATTTCTTAGCTTATCATTTAAGTCTCCCCAGTATCTGAAACACATGATTGTTCCATTAAACCACCACCGTTTCCTCCACGTGCATGCAACATCATTTCTACCTTTTTGCTTTTCTGTTGTTCTCTACAACTAGATATTTTCTCTGGACATCAGTCCAAATATTGCATTTTCTTAAAACCCAAATTGAGCACTTTTCCCATTTTTAAAATCAAATAAACAACCCTTTTTAACTAGCCACTACTTTTTTCCCTTTTTTAAATATCTGCAGTACATATACTATGTAAATGCAGAAACCTGAAGGGATCCCAAAAATCATTTGGACCAAATGTCTCATCAAATATGTAAGCAGATCTCTCCTGAATTAAATTGACTTTACCAGTCTACTCTATGCAATGCTACACCTTATCTTACACTTTGATTGCTTAGGTTTGCAGGGTCTGTCCCTGTATTAAAGTGAAAATTTCTCAACCCTGCCTACCACATTTTTGGTATCCTCCTCAATGCCCAGTACCCTATTTAACTGAATTCAAACTGAATCAAGTTGCATTTTAAAATTCACTTAGGCTCATCTATTCAAGAAAACTAATGCTATATTATTTGAGGATTTAATTATCCACTTTTTAATTTTGTTTTCCAAATTTGGATTTTCACGGGTCTTATTTTTTCCAAGTGGACACAACTGGTCAAAATAGATTGAGAATATATCCATTATATTAGGCAGAGTCCCTTGGCTGCTAAAACTCTGCTGAAGTATTCCCAGCTCAGAGAGGGAAAAACGCACAGGTTATCACTTGGTTTACAGGCTTCTGAACATGAAGCAGATGCCTATGGATCTTTAGAATTGGATGTTTAGCCACTGTGAAGCTTCACAGCATGGGAGCACCTTACTCCTCTCCTGAGACAGCTTATATGTGATAGAAACAGGCATCAAGAATTCCTTGTTGCCTAGAGGGTTAAGAATAGAATGTAGTTCTTTCAGCATTAATGACAAAAGTGAAATCAAAACATAAGCAAAATAATGTGAGGTGTTTTATATAATTTCTCATGCATATTAGCTGAGTATCTGTATGCCTTTTTGTTTTTCAAGTCTTAATAACTCAGTACAACTAGTATTTACTTTTTTTCCAATATTAGGATAAAACTTTTTGAAATCTCATTCCATCCACATTACCTATAATTGGTGTGATAGTAAAAAAATGTATACCATCTCCAAGTTCCAGAGGTTGCATTATAATTTATTTGTTACTGATTTATTGTATTCTTTGAGTGTTTTTAATCAAAATTTATTTATATAGGAGACATTTCAAACGAAGTCATTTATCTCTTTTGGTATATAGAGTCATAGCCAACCACAACAGTAAATGTCAGTTTCTCAACCAACAACTCACACATGCTTGATACAAATGTTATAAATAAGTACATAAAGTTTTAGCATGCTTAATAAAAGCTTAATAGTTTGCTGACATGCTTATTTCTAGTTTCTTGGTGTAGTTCATTTCTAAAATATCTGGACTTGTGGAAATGATCCTCTTTAAACATTGCTAAGTTTTCACATCCACTGCACATAACTTGTCTGAGCTATTAAAGAAAAAAAAAATCCCATAAATCACGATGACATGAAGGGAGACAAATCAGCTCTATGCAACAGGAAAACAATTTGTCCTTCCCACCAAAATATCCTAAACAAGCAGCTAAAGAAACAGTTCTAGAGAAGAAAATACTGTTTAAAAGTTTTTGTCTTTGAAATAATGTTGCTTAAAATAATTTCCACATAAATTATACTCAGCATGCATGAAGATTGTGCAAAGATTCTGTTCTTTGTATTGTGGTTGAGATTTATAGACCTTAAAAGCCTTGAAGCTATTGGGCATTCATACTGAACTCAGTTGGAATAACATGGCAGGTTGTAGGTCACAGTAAAAGTGGGTAAACCTCTACATATCCGGTCTTCACTCTACAATGGAGCACAGGGTTTGGACCCAAATGAACAGCCTCACTAGTCCAATAGATTTAAAACCACCTGAGCTGATCAAACCAGGGAAATGATCCTTCTTTGTACAAAGATACAGCATAGAATCGGAGGCACTAAGGTTCAGCAACCCAAGGGTACTGATCAAGCAAAGAAAATGGGATCACACCTCCACAACACCTGCTTCCAGCATGAAGCTTGTAGCCTAGACTAAGAGAAAAATAGAGTAGATGCTGTGTCTCAGAAGATAGGGAAAAGAGGAGCCACAAAGAGAAGTTTATCTCGGTTGCTTTTGTAAACTTAACATTTTATTCAGGATTTGAAATATACTCAAAACCCACAAGAAAATTCCATTGAGTAGGTAAAGTCTTTCAAAAAACTTAATTTTATCTCCAAAATGCATGCCAAAGTAGTTTTTTGTTTTTTGTTTTTTTTTGTTTTGTTTTGTTTTGTTTTTTTTGTTTGAGGGGAAGTGGTTTTAGGGCTTTATGCCTATCATGTATAATACTTCATTGAAGACAATGTTATTTTGATTAAGTGGGGAAAAATAAAATAAAAGAAAAAGAGGCATAGGCAAATTAGGTATATGTATTTAGTAGCTGTATCAGTTTGTTAGGGCTGTGATAAATACAATAGACTGTGTGACTTAAGCAACAGATGACTTTGTCATGGTTCTGGAGGCTAGAAGTCCAATAAGGTATGAGCAGGTTTGGTTTCTTTTGAGGGCTCTCTCCTTGGCTTGTAGATGACCATCTTCTCTCTGTCTTCACACATGCTCTGTCCTCTATCTGTATATTGTCTGTGTCCAAATTTCCTCTTCTTATAAACACAAAAGTCATATTGGATTAGAGCCCACCCATATGGCTCATTTTACCTTAATTACTTCTTCAAAGGCCCCGTTGTCACATTTTCAGGTACTGGTGGTTAGGCATCAAAATTCATCCCATAATAGTAGCTTTAGATAAAAATTTAAGTAGAGACTTGAAATAGCCTCATATAGATAAAATGAGTCAAATTTATATATATATATATTTAAGATTTTACTTATTTATTCATGACAGACAGAGAGAGAGAGAGAAAGAAAGAGAGAGAGAGAGAGAGGCAGAGACACAGGCAGGGGGAGAAGCAGATCCACGCAGGGAGCCTGACCTGGGACTCCATCCCGGGTCTCCAGGATCATACCCCAAGCTGAAGTGGCGCCAAACTGCTGGGCCACCAGGGCTGCCGAGTCAAATATATTTTTGTCTACTGCCTCACAATAATCAAGGCAAATGTGGAGGTTGAGAGCTTGAGTTATCCAGCAGTATCAACACCCTCACATTTTGTTTCTCTGTATGCTAGTACATCCTTTGCAGCCTCATTTATGGCTATTACATTCATTTTTGTGTTCTACAGGTTCCTATGCTTCTTGGTAGTAAAACTACATAAATGCTATTAGGTGACTAGATTCCTGATTTTTCAATCTGTGGAATTCAACCCATGAGTAGGCCATTAAATAATTTAGTGAGTGATAATCATTATTTCAACCAAAAAGACTAAAAATTTTACAGTGTGTAAAAAAAAAAATGAATGTTGAGGTGATGTCACGGAATATAATCAAGTAAGAATGTCCGTAAAAGCAATAAAAACGAAGGTGAAATAGAATCAACTTTTTCAGAACTTGGAAAGTTAAACAAAGACTTTCAGCAAACTGAGGAGCTGGCTGGATCTTTGCAAAAACACGTCGTTTTGTAGCATTTTACCTTGCCCTAATTCTGTCTCCTGCAGTAGACTTGCAGAACAACAGCCACAATCATGAATCCAGCAGACTGGCTGCCACTGGAGGGGGTCCAACAAGGAGGGAGCTTTTTCATACTACATCCCCAGAGAATTGTCATTATTTGGAATGACAAATCCAAATTCTTGAAGAATCCACTCATAAGACTGGATTTTTATTTACCTGATTAGAGCTTGACCAGTGGAAACAGCTTTTACCCTAGGCACTTATTAAAAACAATCAGAGGCAACTGTTGAACATCACAGATGCCCGATGCAGTAAACAACAACTGAGGCAAATAACTGGCTAAAGCTTAAAAGGAAAATCTAAGAAATTATGTCCATTGGAAACTTTGCCAAGTTCTGATAAAATTCTAGGAATCTAGAAGGCCAAATGCATACAGTGGACTATGCTTGTGTCCAGGGCTGGGCACATCCTCAGGAAAGACCTGAGAGGGCCCTAAGCTCTCACCTTCAGGTGAAATTGGATCTCTGCACAATCAGGAAATTTCTTGTCCTAAGACACACAGGCCCCCTCCAAAAACCAATAAGTTGTATACTTTAAAATAGTAAATTTTAGCATATATGAATTACATCTCAGCTTTAAAATATATTGGTTATATACCTGAAATTAAGTAAAAATTAGAGTAGACAGCATTGACATAATGTTCATTGGAAGAAATCAGATACTCTGTTCACGTGAAATTCAAAAATAGACAAAAAATAGTTTATTGATGAAATTCTAGATAGTGGTTACCTCTTTGGGGAGTGTTTTGTGTAAGGGAACATGAGGGTACTTCTTGGGGCCTAGAAAAGTCCTATATCATAATTGAGGCTGTGGCAACATGAAGGTATTATATACCTCCATGTATAAATTCACCAAGTTGCACACTTAGGATATGTGTGCTTCACTCTAGGAGTTCTACCTCCATAAAAATGAAAAACAAAAATAAGGAGAGTAGCTATTTTTATGTCAACATTTTGCTTTAGTTGTACACTAATGTATACTAAAATCCAGTATACTGGATCATGATGTAAAACCCATTTATTTCTGTGGGCATAATCAAAGTGTTTGAAAATTCTGAACTAGAATCCTAGAATTCTGTGGAAAATCTGACTTGCTTTGAGATAGGACCAATCTGACTTATCAGGCACATTTCTGAGAATACAGTGAAAATAAAGTACAAGTTGTGGCAAGTGTTCTAACTAAATAATCAACAACACAGTGATTGATTCCAGCCTCATTATCAACACTCTGGCCCTAGCTTTCATTGTACTTTCTTCATGAACCTTCCTTCACATCAAAGCCAAAAATGACCTCTGGCTCTTCTAAAGCTTATGCTTTTTATTGGTGTCTCCATTCTAGTATATATAAACATCTGACCTTGACTTAGCATAGTGTTCTTGTACTATTTTCCTTTTCTAACTGTAAAATCCTAGATTCCAGTAATTATATTATTCTTTTCTTTTTTCTCCACAACACTCAGCGTAAGTGGTTTGTACCATACATTGCATAGAAGAATAATCATATTAAGAAATTAATAAATCAATTAACATAAGCTTTGAAATATATGCCTCACTAAAATTAACAATATAGAGAATAACAAAAGTTGACGAGGATGCAGAGAAAGGGGAGACCTCTCACACTTTTGGCGGGAATGCAAACTGGTACAGCTACTCTGGGAAGCAGGATGGAGATTCCTCAGAATGCTAAAAATAGAAGTATCCTACAGCCCAGCGATTGTATTACCCAGTATTTACCCAAAGGATAAAAAACACTGATCTGAAGATACACATGCACTCTGATGTTTATCGCGGCAATATCAGCAATAACCAAGTTATGGAAAGAGCCCAAATGTCCATCAACTGATGAACGGATAAAGAAGAGGTGGAATTTATATACAATGGAATATTACTCAGCTGTAAAAATGAATGAAATGTTGCCATATGTGGATGGAGCTAGAGTGTATTATGCTAAGCAAAATAAGTCAGAGAGAGACAAATACCATATGATTTTACTCATGTGGTATTAAAAAAAAAAAATAACAACAGATGAACATAGGAGAAAGAAAAAACAAGAAAAGAGGGAGGCAAACCATAAAAGAGACTCTTAACTGTGGAGAACAAACTGAGGGTTGCTGGAGAGGAGGTGGACAGGAGTTGGGGTAAATGGGTGATGGCTCTTCAGGATGACGCTTGTTGTGACGAGCCCTGGGTGGTATATGTAAGCGATGAATCACTAAATTCTACCCCTGAAACTAATATAACACTATATGCTAACTAGAATTTAAATAAAAACTTGAAACATTAAACAAATGAAATATATGCCTAAAAGATCAAAAAAGATATTATGAGTAAAAAGCTAATATTTACGTACAAATAAAAGCTCATCAAACAATGTAGAAGTAATGGTGTGTGCATAAATATATGTATCCAGATATATTTGTATTACACAGTCTATTGAGTATGTATTTGGAAATTTAAAACAATCATTCATTAGTAGGTCAATGTGATTACTGTTTCGGATCTCAAAAGTTCCCTTTTTTATTCTGTGCCTTACATACAGGCTGCTGAACCAAGTTCATAGTTCACAGTGTCAGGGAAAGCTGGGGAAAACCAATAAGAAATGAAAGATTTTACCCTAGAATTATAGCAAAGGATTTTGACTCTTCAGCAAACAAGGCAATCATTTGTCATCACTTGGCTTGGAGGCACTCAGGAAATTTTGGAGATAGAGCTGAGCCATAGTCCTGAATCAAACTATTTTTCCCTGCGTATCTTCAAAAAATGATAAAAACAAAATTTGTTTCTCTAATTGAATCTTATTCTTTATGTGATATTTTTGACGAAGATGGAAATCACAGAAGCCAGATAGGAATCAAATATGTATTTCTTCAGGCCTGTGCCTTTCACAGGCAGCTCCTGGGCTGGCAGTTTAAACTGTATGTGCTCTCTCCCGTTGGTTACTGCTGCTATTCTTTGCTGATTGACTGTCGTTGACTGACCAGTGGGTGGTGAACAGCAGGAGAGAAAGACCACACAGCCTTAACAGCAATGAGGAAGCACTTTAGACATTTTTCAAGGCCTCAAGTTGTCTGGTGTTTATTTTCCTTCAAAGGCACACATGTAATGAATGGCTCAATCTTAGCTCTAAAAAGAGCAATTGCTTTTGAAAAGCAGAGTTCTTACAAAAATATACACCTCGTTAAAATCCAGGTATGACTAAATCCTCATTTTATTATAATCTTCTCCATGCCTCAATTTCAGCATCTTAAATAAGGCATGTGAATCTTAAGTCTTTTAATTTAAACATCTTAAATTAAGGTGTGTGAACCTACCCCTTAGCTGAATTCTTTACCACTAATTTTGAGTAAATAATAATAAAACAGCTTCCCCCAACTTCAGGATCTCTCCGTATCATGAAATTTGTAATTTAGAAAAGATAAGATCTGACATTCATAGATAATTATCTTTAGTCCGCATGACACCCAATCATCAGCTTGTTTTGTTTTAAGAGGGCAAAATAAAAGCAGTTTTCCTTAACTTTAACATTTGCATATTGAGTCAGGCTTAGGCATTAGCTTCAAATTCCCTTTTGTTAGTGTTAAGAAAGCTTCAGCAACCTAGATTTCAGATCAATGACCTAAGGATAGAAAGTTGCAAATAATCACTAATTGTCATGTCTGAGAAATTTATTTTTACCCTTCTTGCAAACAAATACATTTGTTATTGTTTCATGGATTCTGGTAGAAAACATAGGCCCCTGCTTCAGAGACAAAGGATTTTATTACAGCACAGCAAGCCACGTGAGCATCAGCGTGATGGTGATGTGTGCGTTCCATTTGTTCTGACTCCTATGGGGGTGGAGCAGAGAGCCGGGTGGAAGATCTGCACACAGTGGGTTTGCGTGCACTTAGAGAAAAGAAGGAAGCATCATGCCCAGGAGTGGTCAAGGGGGAATCCTGAATGTTCAAAATAGATCCATATAACCCCAACTCTTTTTCTACTGATGATTACCCAGAAGTCAAACAAACAAACAAAAAAAGATGAACATGTTTCTGAGGACAGTGGCCTTCAGGGACCAAACTACTTCACTAAGGTGTCTAGACTGGGAGGGATGAGGGAGAGAGTGTCAAATATTTTTAAACTGATTTCTAAGGAAGACTTTCCAGATGCTCAGCAATAAGAGATTTGTTAAGATGGTAGGGAATGTGGAATGTCCATCAAATACCTTAATAATTAACCCATTTTGGACCAAGCCCATCTGGACCACTTTTTTTGTGACAAAACTATTTTTGAACTCTAAATAGACTGAAAAGCTGAAAACATAACACAGTTGAATTTCAAGCCCTATAGTGCTGTGGCCAGAGTTGGCTGGTTAGATGGGAAACTGAAGTTTCAACAATGGTAAAATAGCAATAGCCCATGAGGGGGTCAAGTTGATGTATTGAATTTGTCAGGAGTAGACAGGGTCAATGTCCCCAGCAGCGCGTCTTCCTTCTCTGCAATACGAATAGTTCGACCTTGGCAGGAATCATAAATCTAACAAACCGCGGTAGCTTCTGCATCTGAAACATAAAATCATTTACTGTGTATCTAGTCTCTGATGTGTCTCTGTTACCACATCTGGTGTGATAATGAATTCAGGTGGTGATGGCAGTGACCTGGGTGATGTAGGGCTTACCTTCTAGATTCTATTTGGTCTCATCAGGGAATGGGCCATTGCAATTGAGCTAAAGAAGAGTTTCTTTAATCTGCCACTGTGAGATCTTCTGAGTGGCAGCCAGATGACTAGATCACTAACAACAGTCCAGGTGTCAATAAAATGTAGCAAGGTTCATCAAGGAGAGGGCTGATCAGGGCTGGGAGTACTGACTTGAGAGCATCTGCTTTTGGTTTGTGTATCTAACCTGGAGGCTGAGCAGTGGCAATGGCCCAATGGAAAGCATCAGGCGTCAACTTAGCTAAACTATCATTGAACCAGGCCCTGATATCTAAGGGAATCTCTGTGACTCTAGGGACCCATTATTCCTGCTGCTTTACTTCAGGCAGTAGAGTGAGCGATAATTTTCTCTTTGAGGAGAAAGTTTCCTTTTCATGTAAAACTGAGATGACATCAAGGCCAGGCTAGCTGCACTAATAAACATGCTATTTCCATATAACTGGTGAAGCATATCAGGTCCTATCTACCTTGTTAGTCATCAAGTTCAAGTTTACTCACCCAGAAATAAGAATGTCAAACTGGAAAGTCACAAGGTCTACATGAGTAGGGTATTCAGTTCCATCAAGAGCATAGTAGCAGCAGGCCAACAGCTGTTACTTCAAAAGGGGTGTACTTGGTGGCTTGTCAGGCAGATGGCACTGTTTTGCTGGAAAATGACCTCTCTGACTATTCCTACAGCCTTTGCATCTTTAAAATTATGATGTCCCTTTCCCCTTCTGGGATTTTTTTATTGGTTCTGTGGGATCATCCTGGAAAAGACAGTACGTGCAACAGACCCTGAGCGAGAAAATTCCCTCCAGCACTCATGGGGTGGGGACACGCAGGCATCTAACACACCATTCCACTATACATTCAGGTGTGGGAGCCACAGAAGAGTACACTGAGTCATCCCAGTGGGCCCCACACATGATGTCGCACTAACTCCTTTCAGTTAATGTAAGCCCCATCAAAACCCTAACAGTTGAATTTGAGCACCCTTTTCCCCTAAGGGAACACAGACCAACAGGATAACAGGTGTATGGGTTAGAGCCCATAGCATCAGCTTCAGGGAGACCACACTTTCTTCCAGCAGGGAATGCATGATGGGTGGGATGGCAGAGGAGACGGTCTCACAGAAGATAGTGCAGGGAGGTCGGGGACAGAGACTTTTTTTTTTCTCCTTTGGATCCCTTATTTCAGAGTGGAATGCAAACACAGCATTGCTTTCTTCTCTGTACACTTGCCAGCATCCAAGCACCTAGGACTCTTTCTGCCCCCACCCATGTCACTGTGGCTCCAACCTCACAGCCCTCCGTGCCTCTGGTCATCCTCTACCCAGGGTTCTGTCTTTGTTGGCAGCCAAGTTGGGCTGTAGCAGGTTCACACACGGCTGCCTCTGCTTTCTAAGAAATGGTTTTTCATTTACTTTGTTTCAAGCAGCAGCTCATGTGCAGATCAGTTAAACAAACATCCTGTATTTTTGGTCCAACTAAAGATCTTTGTCAAATAACGAGGTCATTTTTGCTGATCTTCTTGCTGTAGAGGTTACTCAGCTCTGCGACCATGAGCCACCTTGCCTTTCAGGTGGCACAGTGAGGCTTACTCTCTCACTGTCATGGTAACAACCTTTCCTCCTCTTGTCTGGAGGATAGAGAGTTACAACCAAGGCGTCTTTCGGGAAGATGGCTTCAACATTACTTCTTACCACCTGCCTCATTAATAGGTAGGGCAAGGAAAGGTCCTTACTCTGTCTAGCACCCTCTATTCTCGCTTAGGCAAGAGTACTCCCTGTCAGATTTCATGGAGTCCTTTATATCCTTGAACCTGAACCTTGGGGTTTTGTCCTCCTTCTCTCAGAAAGCCACCTGTCTCTCAGTATCCTATCCTTGTCACCAAAATTATTGAGTCTGAGATTTTTTTTTTTCTTTATAAACTAATAAGCTAACCTGTTACTGTTTTAAGGATATGAGGATACTGGCGGAAGATACAAGACTCCTGGATCAGAGACGATTACTCACAGCCCAGCAAGTGGCATAAGTATCAACATGTCGTCTTTGGTTCCCCTTGACCCCAGGTTCCATGGAGCGATACAAAAGGCCCACATGAATGCTGCCTGTACAAGTCAGCTTGCACTGCCCTGAGGAATACTTGTGGAACCTCGTGTTTGAGGGCAAGCAGCAAGCAAGCCTGCTCTTTGTCCTGAGGGAGACTTTGCTCCTCCCTTCCCCCAGGGTTATTCACTGCAAACTCAACTTTGTAAAATAGCCCGGGTAAGCAAGCTCAGTATCATGTGTTCTAGATACACTCAGGAAGGATATTCAGAGCCCATGGTGAGTGCCTCTCCCAAAATTGACATTATACATTGATTATATGCTGGATATTCTGCTAAGTCCTTTCCTACCTTATTGCATTTAATCTGCATGACAATTTTGAGTCAGGTACCATTAATATCATCCTCATTTAATGGATGAGAAAACTGACATTCATAGAGTCTAACAGGCTGAATTTGTATAATTGTAAGGGCAGAAACTAATATTGAAAACCAAGTCTGACACCAAAGCCCATTCTCTTATCCACTGTGACAAATGTCTCTCAAGCAGTAGATGTGAGCTATTGTAGTGTTCTTCAGAGTATTTTAATAGATGTAGACTTTTCAGGGTTGGACACTTCCATAAAGACACTAATAACTAAGAGGTTTAAATGCACACATTAGGAGAGCAGAACACATTTCTGATGAAAATACCTTGATAGTGATTGCCTTCCCCGTGTGGATATAGGGATGTTCATATGACATCTTGAAAAGTAAACATTTGCCTTGGTTTCCACCAGACTGTCCTAGTTTATACCTGTTGTTCCAACGTGTTCGTTAATAGTGCTCCCACAGAATATCAAAATAATTAATTCTCATGATTCTTAACCTGAGGGTAGTTTTCTTCAGAAAACATAGGGCAAACCACTAATTGGAAATGTTATGTATCAAAGGAGCATTTTCAAACTTTATATGTAAGAGCAGTCTTTTCAAATCAATTTGAGAATTTATCTACTACACCCAGTAGCAGCTTGATTGACATTTTCTAATGTGCATCATTGCTCTTCTGATCATTCCTACTTTGTTTTCCAGTTTTCTGATGACTCAGAAACTCCCCATCTATATCTAACAGATAAACTCTGGTCAATGTATACAGAAGACAGATACATTAGGAAGAAATAAAGGCCAGTTTCTACCTTGGAAATTTAGTTCTACATTCTAAAGTAATATTTAATACATATTTTAACTAACCAGGGCTATGTGCATGCCATTAGAAGCTCTAAACAAGAAAAATACTAAACTAAACAGGAAAAAAACTCTAAACTTTAAATCAATTTCCACCTACACATGCATTACCTAGCAACATGCCTACGTATATCTGAAATATTACTGTGAAACATTCAGAGTGATAAGAGCATGAGTTACAGTTGAGCTTTTAGTTGAAATACACACATATAGGTGAACATCGAGGTGAGATGAAAATCTTAAGGTGAATGAAAAAGAATTAAATTTTTGATAATTTCATTATTGGTAAAATTGCATCAGTTTGTAAAAGTGACAAGAATGATAATGCAGGTAGCAATAAAAACAGCAGGCACTACTTCCAGGAGTTTTCACCCTAATTGGAGAGAGAAGAGACTCTTAAGGAAAGTTATGCAGGTTTCTCCTATCCAAAGTAGAGCATTCCTAGGTAATCTTTCATGAGCCCAAATGGCATAACATAAAGAAGCAATTACTATTAATTTGCATGGAAAAATTTCAAACATTTCCAGATGCAAAAAAAAAAATAACCCGTTAGGCTTTTCTGATACCTTAAGACATATTTTGCTGATGGACACTCAAACCAATGTAAAACACAGATGCTCACACAGTTCAAAGCTACAGCCACTTGATGCGGAAATGCTGAATGTAGTTCCCAGGGAAGGAGTTTGAGGGGGTCACTTTTACTGCTCGTGTTGCATACTGCCTCTATAACAGAGCTCGCTGCAAAACAAAGGCCAAATGTCATTTTCACTTTTAACCTTTTTTTTCATAAAGCGGAAATCCTCTTTGGATTTCTTCCAGTTAGTGAAAACCGGTACTAACATAGGTCTTTCATAAAAATGAAGTGGCATATTGTAAACTTCAGAAAAACGGGGTGTACTACTGTAATCACGTGGTTGTTTCCTCCCAGGGCAATCTATAGATTGCTACTTGGCCTTTACACAGCATTCTCTTTGGTATGGAGAAACCAGTATGGAAATGGCCCCGAGTGAGAAAGGAGCTTGAAAGTGAAAGTTGCTTTGGGTCTGGACATCTGTAACAGAGAGAGTGAATGTATGCACAGCCTGTGGGAAGAGACATGTGGTTTAAGAGGTGTTAAAACCCATTTACTTTTAGTGAATTAGGCCACCTGCTGCACAGCAATATCCTGAGGGAATAGAGGACAGCTCAGTTTAGATGAGAGAAGGAGTCAAGACCAAAACATGGTAGTTATTTGGATAAGATTTTCAATCTATTGAGTTAGATGCCTCGGGAAGGAGCCCTTGATATTAAAGAGGTTCCAGCATGAGGATCTGGAGTTCCTGAGATTGTAGAAGAAGTATGGAAAGGGAATAAAAACAGGGGTGTGGGGACTTATGCATGAGGAGTGCGGTTTTTCTGCTCAGTGTCGTGATTTCATCCTGGAAAGAGCATCTGGCCCCAGTCATTTTTTACCGACATAATATGCCTTATATTTGCCATGTTGTAGGGATAATCATTCAGAATGCCAACCCTTGTGCATCCCATTAGGCTTGCTCTGAGGGGTGGCCCTTCTGAGGGATGAAAATTGTGCAACTTTAGGGAATACCTAAATACTATAATTAAAGTAGCAAATATGCAAGTAGGTAAACTCACAGTTAGAAGTAAGCCAGAAATTCTAAAGTATTTGGCCTAATTCCATTTAGCTCTTGGGGAAGTCACCTGACCTCTTTACCTGGATTTTTCCCATAGTTAACACAGGGCAAATCACTTCTCCCCTGCCTTGTTTCATGGGAATATATACTGGATACATTTTTTAAAAACTAAGGAGGAGTTCAGTATTATACTGAACATATGGAGTCTTCCTAGATGAACTTCAAAATATTCCATTATTTTTGTTTAAAAAAAAATGTAAAATTCCACTTCAATTACCCTTCCTTTGTACCATTTTCTTCACAGTGCTATCATTGTACATATTCTGAAATTAACAGACCTACTTCCTGCTGAAGCACCGATAGCAGATAAAACAGGGTTATGGACTCTAAAAAGAACAAAGGCCTATACACAAAAGACTTTTCTCTCCCAGGGGTAAGAAAAATTCAGCTTGAAGGATTGGCAAACATTCAGTACATTATTCAGCATACCTGTATATTATCTGGGTCCAGGCCGGCAAGCCTGCTAAATGGTGAGAACTGCTCTCCGGAGATTAATTCTGTTTCCTTTCATATTCCACATTGAAGCCTCTCTTGTTATAATTTACTTCCAGAACTTCAGTTCCCAGGTTACATGCAATATTAAAAGCAGTGGATTCACACGTTTAAATTGCTCTTCTTCCTCGTTCTCGTGCTTGTTTTCAGAAAACACACCAAAAAAAAAACCAACTAATTCAAACAACCTTATAATTTACAGATGGAGATTCTGTAGTGCCATCATGGAAGGTTTCTGCCCTCCTCATTGTTAAGCAAATTCTGTTAGGATCATGAAAAGAAGGTAAACTTCTCAAGGAAAATGACTGATAATTACCTCCTAGGACAAAGAGAATGGAGAACCATTGAAATACAGTCTCTTCTCATTTTTAGTCAGACAGGCTTTAATTTTGAAATCCAACACTATCGGGGATGAATGAAATCATAATACCTTTTAAGAGAAAAAGAAAATAAGAAACTTATGCTGTCATTTTGTCCCCATTTATAATCATTTCTTCAAAAAATTTGTAATTATGTAATTTTGTATTTATGTAATTCTCTTAAGACTTGAAATTTTTTTGAAGTGCCACCCCCACACCCCCACCAAAGACCAAATTAGTTTTATATGAGGCTCCTCTTCCCACAGAGAGAAAATCTCTACAATCATCTGATTGATGCACTGTGATATATTATTTGGATGATACCCTTCTTTGTCCTCAATCTTTAATTCACTTGATAAGCATATGAATATCCCCAAATATACCATATGCTCCTCTGCCTTCCGGACCAAGTCTTTAGGCACTACTTCAAATGTTGCTCCTCAGAGACCCTTCAACTTCATCCATTCGTCCATCTGAGTGTATGCACCCAGTTTCTCATGGTTAGTGCTAGAGGAGTCAAAGTGTATTCCTTCTCTAGGGCTACATCTATTATGTTCGTATTTTAATAGAAAAAAAAAAAAGGAGAAAAGCTAAAATAAGACCAAAAAAAAAAAAAAAAAGAGAAAAAGAAAATGATCCAATAAGCTACTTTCATGTATAGATAGTGAAATCTTGGAAGCCATGTTCTACGAATTCTTCTTTCTCTTGCCCATCAAAGCGAAAGCATACCTATAAGAACCAAAAGTAACTGCCCTCCAACCATAATGCTGTTCAGTCAGAAATAGTAAAATGTAGTGGTTAGGAGGTCCAACCTGGAGCCTGATATCTAGTCCTGTTCTAATCCTGTTCTGCCCTTTGGAAAATTTCTTAAGCTACAAATTTTCAGTTTACCCATTGTCAAATGGGGAGGTTTTACCTACATCATAAGACAATTGTGAGAATTAAGTCAATTACACTGGCAATATTTAGCCCTGGCTAAATATTTAGTATCTAGCATGAAGTATAGGAGTCAGTTGTATTAGCTGTTGGCTATGAACCTGTCTTCAGTTCTTTGTGGTCCAGCCCTAAAAGTTTCATCAGATCAACAAAAAGAATCAAAGGAGTTAACAAATACTATTTCTTCATGGAAAAAAAGAGATTTTTTAAAAAAGTTGGCTTAGAATTTTAAAATAATCCTCATACTTTCTGCCCTAAAGCTTGGTTAACCTTGGTGGTAATCAAAATACTTGTTTACTCCCTTTTATCCTTTTTGTAACTATCAGGCTTATCAATTTTAGTCTCCTTGATACAGAGTGCTATGAAAATTACTACCTCTGTCTCTTCCACACTTTAAATCAACTGACCCAAAGTAAAATCAATCAATGAACCAATTTCCAGACATTGTCATTAAAAAAAATATGGGTCTACTACTGAAATTATGACTAAAATGTGATTTCAGGAATACAAGGAAAATTAGTCCTGGGAGGAATTAAGTTTTAAAATTGTGATACCACGGTGCATTGCATTAGAATATGTGACCTGGACATCAGAAGTTAGGGGCATTAAAAGCACAGCAAGGGGAATAACATATGACTTACATTCTCATGAAGTTTGTACTTCTATAGCTGCATGTGGATTTCTACGAGTGTCAGGCCTAATTCCAGTTACTTTCCCATGTGCTGTCTGTCACAAATACTGTAAGCTGGTTCACTCAACTCCATTGTAATTCCCTTTAGCATGTCTTCTTATAATAAAGACTGGAAAACTAAAAACTACATTTCCAGACTCCCTTGCCATTAAGAATTTATCGGTATATAGTGGGGAGCTTTTTCTGGTTTTATTGTTCCTGGCTGTGTAGCATTCAAAATTTGTTCCCTTAACTTCCTGGAGCTTCTTTATCTTATCTAATACACTGTGATACATATCTTTCCCGTTAAACTAGTGTATTAGGGTTTTGCAGGGAAACAGATCCGAAATGATAGATATAGAGAGATTAATTTTAAGAAATTGGCTCATGCAATTGTGCAGCTTGACAAAACCAAAATGTACATGGAAGGCCATGGAGACAATTGTGGTTCCAGTCCCAAGATCTTCTGCTGGCAAAATTTCCTCTCCCAGGGAGGTCAGTCTTTTTCTATTAAGGGTTTCTATTGATTGGTTTTTGGGGGGATTCCTGGGTGGCTCAGCAATTTAGCTTCTGCCTTTGGCCCAGAGCATGATCCTGGAGTCCTAGGATCGAGTCCCACGTTGGGCTCCCTGCATGGAGCCTGCTCTTCCCTCTCTGCCTGTGTGTGTGTCTCTCTCTCTGTCTCTGTCATGAATGAATACATAAATAAAATCTTAAAAAAGAACTGGATATGGTCCATCCACACTACAGAGAATAATTCACTTCACTCAAAGTCTGTTGATTGAAATGTTAACCTTGGGATCCCTGGGTGGCACAGCGGTTTGGTGCCTGCCTTTGGCCCGGGGCACGATCCTGGAGACCCGGGATGGAATCCCACGTCGGGCTCCTGGTGCATGGAGCCTGCTTCTCCCTCAGCCTGTGTCTCTGCCTCTCTCTCTCTCTCTCTCTCTCTGTGACTATCATAAATAAATTAAAAAAAATAAAAAAAAATGAAACGTTAACCTCACCTAAAAAAAATGGCTTCACAGAAAGATCTAGAATGTTTGTCCAAGAATCTAGGTATCATGGCCTCACCAAATTGACACATAAAATTAACCATCACAACTAGTTAGAGTGGATTTTGTGGTCCACAAATGAAAAACTCTAACATCACTTCATTTCACACAACCTCACAATAAACGGAGGGTTAAGAATTGCAATCCTTGTTTTATAGATGAAGAAACCAGTTTAGGAAAATGTTTTGCACTGCTCTGTGAAGTTAAAAAGCTGAAGATGATTTGAAGCCAGATTCAAGATCCCAAATCCAAGCTCCTTTGATTACAGTTCTGTTGCCAGTAAATTCTTTTAGGAAGATAAAGCTAAGCACATGGAAAAATTAAGAGCTAATACGAGAACAACTACTAACCCTAAATGTAAAAAGAAGTTATATGTCTGTTACAGATCTACAATATGGGTCTAGAGTAGAGTTTTAAGGAAAAAGTGGATTTTAAGTTAGATAAGATTGATGTATACATGAAGGAAAGAGGAAAAAACATTCCAGATAAAGGAAACAGAACAAAACAAATGCAAGGAGTGGATATAGACCTGAATATGTGGAGGTTGGTTAAGTGTCTGGGCTGACTACAGAAGTAGTGAGGGGAAAATTTGATGTCTAGTTTGGAACAGATTATGGTACCGTTAAAATCGATAACATAGGTAACAGTCACAGGTTCTTGTGCTGAGAAGCATCTTGATAAATGTGGTGGTCAGCTATTATTCCTATTCTAGTGGTTCCTGGTCTTCATTTCTAGTCTTGGCACACCAACTCTGTATTTCCACCTGACCCCAAAACATGTTTTATAACCACCTCAAATCTCTCATTCCCAATGTCAACCATTTTTCTCCTAGACAGGCTCTTTTTTTAAACAATGAAATTGCTATTTCTCCCAGTCTTCCAAACTACATCTTTTATGTTTCCCTCTTTTTGTCCCCTGGATCTAATGTTCAACAGGGCATCATTTCTTCATTTCAATTGTCACTTGAGAGCCTGGTAAGATTTAATGCATCTCCCTCCATGTGCCCGGATTACAATAATAGCTTCCTAACAGATATCTCTGTTTCTGGAGGGTTGTAGAAAAATATGCTTATGTTCTCAACACAGTGACTGGCTCTCCTAATTCTGAATGTTATTTACGGCTTAGGTAGTAAAAAGGCTACCTCTTCTCTAAAGATTTGGCATAATTCTTAGAAGTGAGTGTATTAGATATATTCGCCAACCCCTGCCCCTAGGCAGAATTAATTATTCCCATAGGACTCTAAACTTGTCTAAAGATGGGATATATCACACTGTTTTATAGTTAATTATTTATATGCCTGTCTACCCCCAAAGAGTAAGATTTTTAATCCAGCACCATACCATTTTTCACCATTAAGCTCTACCCTCTAACCTGTCATATCTTCACTTCTGTGTAGCAAATTTAGAGCTAATTAGCATTATAATTACTGTTACAAACAATTATTTCACATAGCTCTTCCTCCATCTTTCTTGGCAAAGCCCCATCTCTGATTAAATTTACCTATCTTGCCCTTTCATGCCTGCCTCCAAACAATTGAATTCTGCTGAGAGTAATATAAAATCAAGATAACGGATCTCACTATAAATGCATGAAACACAAATATGAAATTATCACACAACACAACAATATTTTCATACTTCTTATTTTTGTTTTACCACTTTCCAATTGACTAGCTTGCACCCTGAACTTGCTCCTGGAACCACCTATATTTCCCTGCTTCACATTCAGCTAATGGTTTTAGTTATATTTAAAATTTTAAAAGGAAGCAATCCAGCCATTAGTCTCTCCTCTACTCTCCACAAATCTGCTGATAAACCACTGTTTGCACACATACTTCCCCTTCCTTCCTGCAATTGCACATGAACTGTTGTTGCTAGAGTCCTCTTATATCCTGGATTCCAGACACTTTTCTTCTCAGGATCTTTGTTCCTGAACTTTTTCTGCACCAGTAAGTTTCTCTTTTCTCCTCTCTCAATCTCCCTTCCTTTCCTTCCCCCTGCTGGATTATATCTATCACCTCTCATTTTTTTTAAGTATTTTCATTGACCCTAGATCCTCCTCCAATAACACCCCATTTATATCCTCTTCATGGTTAAAGTCTCACCTCCACTTTTCCACCTCAGTCTCTTCTCAACTCACTCCAGTTAGGCTTCTCCTTATATCCTTCCACAGAGACTGCTTTTAATAAGGCAAACACTGACCTCCATATTGCCAAACCCAAAAGACACCTCTCTCTTCTTATTTTACTTGATCTCTCAAGAATGTTTTGTACAACTGATTGCTTCATTTTTTGTTTAAAATTTTATTTATTTATTTGAAAGTGAGAAATAGCAAACACAGCAGGGGAGGAGGAGAAGAGGGGCAGAGGGAGATTGAGAAGCAGACTCCCAGGTGATGGGGGCACTCCCACTCGAGGCTAGGTCCCAGGAAACTGAGATTATGACCTGAGCCAAACTAAGATGCCTAACTCACTGAGCCACCCAGGTGCCCCCAACTGATTGCTTTTTTTTTTTAATTAAAGATTTTACTTATTTATTCATGAGAGACACAGAAAGAGAGGCATAGGGAGAGGGGGAAGTAGGCTTCTTGTGGGAAGCCTGATGTGGACAGTACTCGATCCCAGGACCCTGGGATCACGACCTAAGCCAAAGGCAGATACTCACCCACTGAGCCACCCAGGTGCCCCCGATTGCTTCTTGAAAGGCTTTCACCTCCTAGCTTCAGTGAAGGATTATTTTCCTATTACTGGTCACTCTATCTCAGTGTCCTACTTGCTCAGATCACTACATTTTAGAGTGATATGGGACTCACTGCTGGTAATTTTTTCTTCTCCTTTTATACACTTTAGGTAGGTTAGTCTATTTGGTACCATGATTTTAAATATCATCTAGTTAGCAACGTATTCCATACTTCTATGTCTAAACCTAATCTAGTCTCCAAACTCGTATATCTAACTGCCCTTTTTATGTCTCTATTTAGATGCTGTCTATTCAACTAAAACTTGACATCACCATCACAGAACTCCTTATTCCTACCCATTTACCCTCACAAACTTTTTATTATGAATTTTCCCCATCTTAGTGCTAATTCATTATCTAAATAGGTGCTCAAGCCAAAAAATGCTGAGACCATTACTGATTCATCTTTATTTCTACCTCCCACATTTAGTACATTAGTAGGATCTATAGACCTTCCTCAAAATATATGTCATATCTATCTACTTTCTGTTTCCCCTCTTGCCCCTTAATATGCCATTTCTGCACAATACCCAGTGGGATCCCATCAAACTACAAACCAGCTTATACTATTTCAATGTCCCCCCCCCGCCCTTCACCTTCCCATCAAACAGCACAAAATGCAAAACTTTTCCCTGACTTACCTCTAGCGTTTATCCTCTAAGACTCTTTCCCTCAACCATCATGCTTCCTCTGTACTTCCTTCAGCTCAAGCACAGCAGATGTGTTCCTACCTTGGAATTATTGCACTGTATCTCTGCTTTGAATGTTTCCTCCTGATCTTAATGGGACAAGTTCTTAATGGTTATTCAGATCTTGTTTCAAATGTCACCTCCTCAGATTTTCCCCCCTACTTATCAGTCTAAAGTAACTAATAAACTACTTTCTGCGATATGGTCCTTCTATAATTTTTTGCATAGTTAACATGATTTTTCTTATTAAATAATTTATCCATTTATTCATTCTTTCTGTTATTTTTTTTATTATCTACCATATTAGATTGTAACCACCATGGAAATTTATTCCATTATCTGGCCTGTTCCCTACTCTATCTGTAGTGCCCAGAAAAGTGATTGGTAGATTTTAAGAATTCAATAATTGAAGTGAATGAATAATGAGATCTGTGGTAGTCATTAGTACCCTTGATAGAATTAGACTTCTTAGATCTTTGTAGTTGGATGTGGCCATATAACAGTTTGGGCCCAATAGTTATGAGCAGAAGTGATGTGCGTCACTTCATCACTGCAAGAACCTAGAGAGTTCTCTTTCTTCCTGTCATGTGAATATTTGGGAAATCTATCAGCCTGTCCTGCAATGAGGACAGTGATGACATAGCAACAGAGCTTCCAGCCAACTCACAATAGACAGATACCATGAGCAAGAAATAACTGTTTCTTTTAAGTCACTGAGTTATTGAACTTTCATGTTACATAGCACAATCTAGGCTGTCCTGATAATAAAAGAGCTATCTTTGCATTTTTATCAAATAGCTTTGTATAAGGATGCCATATGTATTTTTTTTCCTTCAGCCTGTTTCTTCATCTATACATTTAGAAAAATAACCTTTACTTTTCAGGATATTTGTCAGAATTAATGTAAACCAAAGATAATATTTATCGAGCACTTCTATGTGCCACACAAAGTGCTAGCTAAGCTCTCATTATGTAAATATCCTGTATAATTCTTGCAACAGGGCAGCCCCGGTGGCGCAGCAGTTTAGCGCCGCCTGCAGCCCAGGGCGTGATCCTGGAGACCCTGGATCGAGTCCCACGTCAGGCTCTCTGTATGATGCCTGCTTCTCCCTCTGCCTGTGTCTCTGCCTCTCCCTCTCTGTCTCTATGAATAAATAAAATCTTAAAAAAAAAATTCTTGCAACAGCCTTTTAAGGCATGTTCTGTTACTCTGTCCATTTTACAGATTAAGAAACTGAGCTGCAGAAAGATCAGTTAACTTGCCTAAGATCATACAGGTAGTAGGTCATAAAGTTGGGACTTAGAATCCAAACCTAAGCAATTTGTCTCAAAAGCTTATGGTTTTTGAAAAAGATAAGGTATATACAGGATGCCTGGATAGCTCAGTCAGTTAAACAATCAACTCTTGATTTCAGCTCAGATCATGATCTCAGGGTTATTGATTGAGCCCAAAGTGGCACTTTGCATTGGACTCTCCCTTGCTCTCCACAATGGGCTCCATGCTGGCCATGGAGCCTACTTAGGATTCTCCCTCTCCCTCTCTCTCTGCCTCTTTCTTTCTCTCTAATAAAATTAAAAAAAAAAAAAGATAAGGTATATAAAGTAGTTGTCGTATTGCCTAGCACCCATTATTTTCTCAGTGGGTGACTATAATTTACCAGTATATTGAATTTCTAGAGAACTACACAAATGCAAAGTATTTGGTTTTGTTATCTTAAAGACTTTGTCTTTTCTCAGCACTTAGTAATAAATGCCTAAAAAGCTATATTTACAGAAGAATAGAATAAGATGTGTTTACCTGGTTACTCTGATCAAGATAGACAACCATATAGACAGTCTTGGCTCCCAGTGATTTATTTAAGGAAGCCTAATACAGACTTTAAATATAGGTCTTTTTAAGGAACTCAATGAGTACGTAGGCAGTAGGCAAGTATCTAACTTCCCAGAAGTATATTTGGCATTGTGGGATCAAGTTGGAACTAACTGGAGAACAAGTAAAATTATTAAAGGATAGTATAGGTCCACATTTTTAAATGCCATTCTGTGTAGATAGAAAGTAAATCTAGTGAAAGTTTAAAGGAGGAAGATCACTGGATTGCCTTATTTAGAAGTTTGATATGGATGTTTCTAACTTTAGACAGTTATGTCACCATTAAATTACTATGGAAATCAAGCTATATTTTAAATGAATTCTGCTTGGTGACTAAAAGGGTTCTAAATAAATTAAAATCCAAGTTTTCAACAAGTGTAAGAGGGACTTGATACATTCTTATTGTCAGAATGACATATAGCTTTATATACTTCAGGCTCTGTTTGTATCAAGTATAACTAGAACTTTTTATAACTCATTATAAATTCTAAATGTTAAAATCTAAATAGTCCTAGGTACAAATTTCCTAGATGACCAGATACATGTCTTGGAAAAGATGAAGCAAATTTAGCAAATTCTCTCAGGGAAAAGGAACTCTATGACGATGTAATGTTAAGTAGTTAACACTATAAATATATTGAAAATGAATTGGACAAAGATCACTCCTGCTGTTGAACCATATGGAAGACACTTAAGGAAGGAGTTGGTGTTGGTTGTGTTTATCTTCGCTACATAAACCCAACTGCACTCTAGGTATTAACATTAACTTTTGAAATCACAGTTGTTAAATTTTGAACAGAAGTGGGATATGGTTGCTAGAATTTTACTACTTCTTTTTAAGTGATGGAAACCTATGTATGAATTTCTGAGAACCTAGGACAGTTGAATTTTTTAGTGACTTGAACTAAAACAGCCTTCCATTCTGTAAGAACAAATTGCACTGGGTTAATCAAAATAATATTAGGCTTGAGATGTAATATTTTTAGATGAAGATAAGCTAAGTTGGGAAGAAAGCAAAGAAAGGAGGAAAAGAAAATGAAAGAAGAAAATGGCTGGAATAACTATGGCCCTTAATAAATAGTTTGTTAATAATCACTCTTCTATATCTTAAGTTGAGGACTCAGGAATATTCAAATTCACTATACTGGTTCCTTAAACTTGAAAAAAAAAGTGCCTGTTTTTTAATAGATACAGTTTGGAGGGTTAATTCTCAGCATATCAAAGAATAGGTCTGCCTCCCTCATTTTTCTTCCCATGATATTTGTAATGATTCACTCACCAGTGCAAGGAAATATTGTGAAAATATTGTTTATACATATGGAAAGCTGGTCTGCTTAAAAATAGGAAGTTATTTCCAAACTTAAAATGTATCTAAAGCATGAATTCTCCTTTGAAATGTCTTATAATAATGGCAGAGAAAGGATTTAACTAAAAATGTTAAGTACACATTGATGGCTAAAACAGTTAATATAATTATTGTAATTTTGCAGTTACTAATATAATATAGAAGATTTATCCCTCAAGACAGGGGACCCTAAGTACAGAGGTAAAGGTAATAGATATTCCACAAGGAGATGATGAGGCTCTGGGACGAGACCTCTTTCAATCCAGGCTCTGGCCATCTCTGCATTGTAAATAAGTGAAAATAAAGTTTGAACAAGCCACCCTGAAGTTAAGCCTTTCCATGGACCATGGTATTCCTTTGGAAGTATCACTCCGACCTGAGTCCCTACTACAGCTCAGCTCATTAGCCAAGGACGTTTCCCTGACTATCTCTGCCACTCATGGAAAGCTGTGTTCTCTATCAACCTAAACAAGCTAAGAACCAGGAGAGAGATTTCTTCCTTAAATATTTTGGGTAAATAGAGCAAGAAACAACAAAATACCTTTTTACAAAAATCAAAGCTTTGTTCTTGGTTTGCCTCTACATAGGATTAAGGTAAAATTGACTCTTAGGGAGGAAGCTAATAAATCTTAATAATGGTTTTGAATTAAAATCCAAACCCAAATCTTAAAAAAAAAAAAAAAAGAAAGAAAGAAAGAAAGAAAAGGAGTGCTTGAGGGATCCCTGGATGGCGCAGTGGTTTGGCGCCTGCCTTTGGCCCAGGGCGCGATCCTGGGAGACCCGGGATCGAGTCCCACGTCGGGCTCCCGGTGCACGGAGCCTGCTTCTCCCTCTGCCTGTGTCTCTGCCTCTCTCTCTCTCTGTGACTATCATAAATAAATAAGTAAATACCTTAAAAAAATTAAAAAAAAAAAGGAGTGCTTGAAAAGCACTGCCTTAGGCTGCTAAAGACTTCACAGTGCATTTCTGTGGAGAGCCAAATGCTTATTTCTGATAATAGAGAAAGAGCAAAATGTGCTAGTTAGAAGACTAATTTCTTACGACAACATGAGAGTTAAATGAGTTGTATGAAGTCTCTCAAAGTTCCAGGTGAGATTTCAACCCCAAACCCCAGTCCTCAGTAGCATCTCTGAATAAACTACCTACCACCCTACAGCCAAGCAGCATTCCATCAATTATGAGTGCTCTGACAGACAAAAGTATAAGGTCTGGGCCAAATCTTTTACCTCCCATGGGAAATTTCCTTAGTGAAAGCAGTAGCTGGTTGATGATTAAGTCCATGCCTAAATATCATTTGTGCCTAGAAGCATACTAGAAAATTCCAGTACAACAAGACCAAATATCGATGCGGCCACCATAGAAAGCTGCCTGTTAAAGCCCTGTAATGTCACACACTTAACACGTTTTCTCCCCAGAGGGAGAAAAGCATTTTATAAATGCTCCGCCCCGTAGAAAAGATTGGTGGCCACAGAGATTTTACAGTCTGTATTGATTTCTTGAGTGGAAATAACAGATGCTGTTAATGAAACTTCTTGTGGGTATACATGCAATGTAACCTATCGCATCTCCCTTGGAGGTGAAATGTAAGTTCTTCCAGTCTGAGGTTAAGCTCATGTGTGCCTGCCAATAGCAACAGGGTGTACGCAGCAGCCTAAACTTTACCTCTGGGGGAAAATTTTATCTATTAGGAAAAAGAGTTACTTCTAACCTTGGTTACCACCTTCAAAACAAAGGATAAAGAGATTTCAGACTTTTTAAAATCTATGCAAGAGAACATAATAACAGAGAAAGAAAATAAGCATGTGTATTACTGATCTGTCGTCTTCTCTAAGAGAAATTATCACCAAATAAAAATCTTGTTAGCACGATTTGCTTTAAATATCTGAGCCCTGAAAAAAATATATATATATTCTATATATATATATATATATATCTGAGCCCTGGTAGCTCAGTGGTTTAGTGCCACCTTCAGTCCAGGGCATGATTCTGGAAACCCAGAATAGAGTCCCAGGTCAGGTTCCCCGTGTGGAGCCTGCTTCTCCCTCTGCCTGTGTCTCTGTCTGTCTGTCTGTCTCTCCCCCTCTCTGTCTCCCATAAGTAAATAAATAAAATCTTTAAAAAAGAAATCTGGTATCATCACTCATGGTTTGTAAAAAGATAAACCTAGATAAACCTAGGTAACTTTTGGTAAGTATAAATTACTACTACTTTGACTCAAAGTACCTTGAAGTACTCAAAGTATCATAGTTAATTATTTTTAGAGCAAAGATAAACTAAAAACTCTTGTCTAATTTAAAACCTGAAAAAAAAATTGGTAAAGCTGAAATATTGCCTTCCTTGATAGAAACTTGTTCCTCTGGAATACCCTTTAAAGATATTGTCTTAGTATTTCATGGACTAGACATATTATGAACAACAATTTTTTCTGTTCCTGTTTTTTTTTTAAATTAAAGAAATGGTTAGAGCAAAGTGGGTTTTATCTAATACAGAGAAGAGAAGATTGAGACTAATATAATTTAATAATATGTTCATGTGTATGGAACATAGTTCTTCAAGGTACCAACGCTTGCTATTTAATATTCCATATATCCAAGAATAAGGGAGTATCTAGAGTTCCAGTATAAAAAACACGATAACAAGAATTTCAACATGATTACAGAATAGGAGATCTTCAGGCTTCAGTTCATTTTTAACACAATGATTTGAAAGAAATCTACCAACACAAGTGCTTTTGTGGGAGCTTTGGGATCCAGGTAGGAGATTCTAAAACACTGTTGAAGTCCAGTATTAACAGTGCTGTTTTTGGAAGGCAGGACTGCACCCTGGTGGCAGACTAAACAAACATGGTCCCACCTGCTGACTTAAAAGCAGCCTTATTCCCTTATGGACTTGGCTCTAGCCCTGCTTGGTCATGGTCCAGCAACCAGTGTCATCCAGCAATGAACCCAGAGGAGCACACCTATCTGTGGCCCCAGTAACAGGCTTTCCAGCTACAGACCCAACTGTGGACCCTGATGCAGCCTGGTGACCTGGCTCCAGCCCTGCTCCACCACCAGTCCAGAATTAATCCTACTCTCACAGAGACCTAGCAGAAGACATGCCTATCTGTACCCTCCACCTGTACCTCCCCCTTCCCCGTTCCAGTATTACTGGCCAGCCAACCTTAATCCTGAGACTGCAAATTCTGAAGCAGCCCTATGACTTGGCTCTGGCTCCCTCTACCACAGTTCTGCAGGTTATCCTGCCTACCCAGAGAGCCACCAGAAACCCAGAGGGAGCCTCCTCAGGAACCCAGTGGGAACCATCTATGCTTCTGGCAATAGGCCCACTGTCTGTCAAAAGCAGCCCTGTAACTGGCTCCCACCATGCTCAACAAAGGTCCCAGAGGCAATTTTGTCAAAGTCAGGATCTGGCAGGAACTATGCCTGCCCACGTCTCTAATGATAGGCCTGCCAACTGCAGACCCAGAAACAGCCATGTGACCTGGAACTAGGCCCACTTGAGTAAAATCCTGGAAGCAGACCCATTAGTCTGCAAACCCAGCAGGAGAAGGTCTTTAACTGCCAAACCCAGTCTGTAAACACACGAGAAAGTATTTGCTCCTCAAATGCATGGGTATAAATTCAAGGCTACATGGATGGTGAGTAATCAGCCAAACAAAACTAATAAAGCTCCAGTAACCCATCTCATATATTGAGATTTTTTATCATGAGTGAGTCAAATGCATTTGACAACTTTGCAACTTTGTCAAATGCATTTTCTGAATTTATTGAGATTTGGCAAAACTCAACATCCATTCAGTAAGGTTATAGGATACAAAATCAACCTATGAAAATCAGTTACATTTCTATACACTACAACAAATTATCTGAGAAATTAAAACAATCACATTTATAATTGCATCAAAAACAATTAAAATTCTTAGGAATAAATTTAGCCAAGGATGTAAAAGATCTGTACACTGAAAACTGTAAGATATTGTTGAAAGAAATTGAAGAAGACACAATTATATGGAAAGATACCACATGCCCATGTAACAAATGACCATAGGAGAAAAAAAAAAAAAAAGAGGCAAACCAAGAAAAAGGCTGTTGACTATAGAGAAAAACTGAAGGTTACTGGATGGGAGATGGGTGGGGAGATGGGTTAAATCCATGATGGGTATTAAGGCGGGTACTTGTGAAGAGCACTGGGTGTTTTATGTAGATGAATCACTGAAATCTACACTGCATGTTAACTAACTGGAATTTAAATGAAAATTTGAAGGAACCCACCCAAAAAAACAAAACAACAAAAAAACGACCAAACAAAAATATACAATCTACCCAAAGCCATTTATAGATTCAAATGTAATCCCTATCAAAATTCCAATGACAAAAAAATTCCAATGACATTTTTCACAGAAAGAAAAAAACAATTCTAAAATTTGTATGAAACCACAAAAGACCCTGAATAGTCAAAATAATACTGAAGAAAAACAAAGCTGGAGGCATCATTCTTCCTGATTTCAAACTATATTACAAACCTGGTGTAATCAAAACAGTATAGTACTGGCATAAAAGCAGACACATAGACCAATACATAGAGTTGGAAACCCAGAAATAAACCCATGCATATGTGGTCAAATAATATTTGACAAGGAGCCAAAATTATTCAGTGGGGCCAGAATATTCCCTTCAGTAACAGGTCTTAGGGAAACTATATTCACATGCAAAAGAGTGAAATGGGACCCCTATTTTACACCACTGACAAAAATTAATTCAAAATGTATTAAAGACTTAAATTTTTAATATTTTTCTAGAGAAGACCTATTTATCCAAATTCTTTTTATAATTTTCCAAAATATTTTTAGATCTATATTTTATCCAGAAATATCACTGTCATCCAATGGTATTAACATATGTTGTAGATATGTTTCCTAGTAGATATGATAAATTAGCTTATGTATAAGCATACTTCTAAATTAAAACCTACTTCTGTATTTGTGTGTGTGAGCGTTTTCCCTATAATTGAAAGGTAGCTTTATTTAGCTTTATTTATTTAGAGCTGGAGTCATGAGTTTTGAGTCAGGCTCTTCTGTGATTATTTGTGCAATCTTGAGCAAGTCATTTAACCTAAGTCTTGGTATTCTCAGTGGGTTAATAATCATAATGACTATTCTGGCATTTCACATAATTGCTGTAAAAGAAAATGATAATTGATAGAGAAGTGCTTTTCAGTCTGCTACCATATATTTGTAAATATCATATAGCAATATTTAAAAGATATTATATCATGTGCACTGGTATAATATAAAAATATCCTAGTTGCTTTGTGTTTCAAATTTAAGATCTTGTAAGCCTCCAACAATTGTAAAATTATCTAGAGATTATAAATTTTTAATGTATATGGTAGCTAATGACACAAATGAATACAAAAGAGATTAGAAATTACTTCATACTTTTTAATAAATTTTATTTTAATTTTTCTTCCTTAGCAGCTCACTATATTATTTATTTTACACTGGAATCACTAACAAATCAAAGTAAGTACTTTAGTTGAGTATGTTGACATTATATCTTGCTCTCAAAATTAGTATAACTGGGAGACAATGAAACTTGATGACATCAATTTTAACTAGTATACAGTTGTATTAAAATATAAATTATCAACAATCATACACCCACACAAAAAGACACATATACTTTTTTTCTGGTTTTGATTAAGAGTCTGAGGCTATCATTTTCCCTGTTGCTACCTCCCAATATGCAGTCCTTTATACACTTGGCATGCTCTGCCTCCATACCAGCTATCCTGTCTCAGTCTGCATTGTCTCCAACCTATTCAAGCCTCATCACTGCCCAGCCAATGTCACAGCCCCAACTGATATAGTTGATTTCTCTTGGGCACATCTTTAATCCTTTCCTCATAAAGCAGAATAAATAAACATAAGTAAAATCACATTATCCATCTATTTAAAACCCTCCAACAGCTGCTCTCTACACTCAAAATAAAAGACATATATCTTAATTTGGCCTAGCCCCAATCCTCCACATGATCTGCTGCCTCTCTCCTTCCTGACCTCATTTCATCTCTTCTCACACCACTCTTCTTCCAAAACTCCAGTTGCACTGATGCTTTCCTACCCTGTGACTCCTGTATTTGCTATTTCTTCCTTCCCAGAGAGCAGCGTGAAGGGATCTTACTCATCAAACACTGAATGAGGGCTTTAACATCATCATATTTTTTCTATTAGTCTATTTCTACTATCTAGCTAAAATAAATGGGTATGTAGTCTGATTTAGAGAAGTATGCTTGTTATACAATGATAGGATACCAGGACTCTCTTGGTTCTCCTCTTAAAGAGTAAATCCCTAAAATCTTCTCATATAAAAATGCTGAAGCTACTCTCTACTGCCTCTACTTGAAAGATATCTCAGACCTTTCCATGCACTGCTCCCTTCTATCATCCAGATCTTAGCTTAAATATCCTCTCCTCAGCAAGGCCTTTACTGACCATCCAATCTGAACATTGTTAGTCATTGTCTTTATATTGCCTTTTGTTCCTTGTTTATAGTCATTGTCAATCCCATAATAGGTATTCAATAAATGTAAGTTGAATGAACGATGGCATTTTAGTTTGTGTGCATGTACAAGAACTTGACAAGTACATAAGCAGCATGTTATGATAAGACTATATTTTCATAAGCAAATCTCTCTTTTTGAAGTTTCCCTTAACAGGATCAAAGTTAATTAGTTAATGTATTCTATTTCTCTACGGACATGAAGAGAAGAGAAAGAAAAGCCAAATAATTCCCCAAATACTTTTCACTAGTTATTTTTCCTATTCATCATTTCATTTTGGCTCTTTTATTTTAACTTATATTTTTTCAGATAAAGACAAGTTGTCAGATATATGAGTCTTTGAGAATACTATCACTTACTTGGATTATTTTAAGGCCAATTAAAGGGAAAACAATAACAACTGCCAGCCTTCATTTCCCAAAGTGACAGGTCATGGTTCTGTGTTGTGTTGTGGTGAATATATACGCATATTATAGTTTCTAAACAGTAAGTCTTGAAGACATGTTTCCTAAACCCATTATGCTTACTATGAATTTATGCCAATATTTTAACTCAAAGTTACCAAAATACTGAAAGCAACTTGAGATCTCATAGTAAGACTTTTAAATGTTAGGATTTCTGTTAATATGTAAACAGGTTTCCATATCAAGATTAGCTTCAGGTCACATTGCTTGAAAAGAAGGCATCACAGTTTTAGCTATTTTATGATTCAGTTTGGCATTTGCAGCAAGAAATTCAGGCTACCACCAAGACTTCACTATCTACTGTCTCAACACCATTTACAGTCCAATGAGGCAATCTGCTGAAATGTTCTGCATCTCTATTTTGTCTCTCAGCCACTCTTGTGCTTCTCCACCTTGGGATATAATTTTGGAAGATTCAATATGACATATTTTTTTAAGATTCTTGACAGACTGAAAGGAATGTAAAAAAAAAAGACCCCAAGAAACAAAACAAAACAAAACAAAACCCAAGTATTTTATTTTAAATCTGATTTTAAAAGCCTGACATTCTTGTATTGCATTCGTTTCATTAACAATGATTAATAATAGTATTCAATTTTTTTAAAGAAAAACAAAAACAAAGAAAAACCTTTACCTGATTTGCAAAGACAGCAAGGAAAATGTTCATTCATTCCAAAACATATTGATAAATTTATTAAGAGATTGCAATGTGCTAAGTGCTATGGAGAATACAGATGGAATCGTATATTTTTTATATTGCTTCTTTATCACTTTATTATATAGAGGAAAAATAAGAAATGTAAATATTTAACTATAATGTAAAGTGAAAAAGCAATCTGATCTTTTCTGCATCTTTCCAGATGCAGTTGAATGTGAGTGAAGAAAATCACAAAATCAGGTTGAGAAGTTTCCATTTCAAATCTCAATTGGGCACACAATAGTACCCATGAAATTTTATCTGCTTCTGCAATAAACTCACTTTCCCACTTTCAGAGGCAACACCTAAAAACTCTCCTCTCTCCTCTAGGAGTCAGGTTTATGTTCTGCAGCTCCCATGCTGGAAGACCTTAACCAGCACTTTATTGACAAAAATAGAAGCTATCTGATTCCCAGCTCTCACATCCCCACAACGAAATCTGTGCTCTAGCTACCCCTGCATCTATCTTCTCTTCTTCAGAATAAAATGATACACTGCCATTTTTTTTTTTTCAGACTGCCATTTCTGTGGCCAAAGGCCACTACCTCCTTCCTTGTCCCTTGGGTCAAATCTTTAGAGTCTTTCTAAAACATGTGCTGCCTTGACTTCCTCTTCTTGTATCTTCAGTCTTCTTTTCTTCACTGGATCGTTAATGGACATGTTCTTCCATATGAAAGAAGAGAAACTTGCCACAACACCACATTGTCCAATTAGTTTTGTCCTATTTTTCAGCTTTCATCTGTTGTTACACTTGTTTTTTTTTTTTCTATTTTCTGAACTTCAGTTCATAATTCTATGTAAAAATTTTCTGATCAAAGACCTTGTCAAAGTTCCAGGTGATTTCCAGGCTTCCAGAATCAATGGATAATTTTCCCATGTTTTCTTAGCATCTAAGATTTTGCAAAATCAGACCATTGTTTCATTTTGCCTTTCTGGTCCTTTCAGAGTCCTTTCCTCTCTACATATCTCCCTAGATAATAGCTGCTATTCTTATGTCTTTTAAAGGTATTCTGTGCTATTAATGACCATATTCCTAATTTCAGCCTTGACATTCTCCTCTGAGATCCAGAATTGTATCCAGTTGCCTTCCTTTGTTATCAGTTTGGGTCTGTAATATACATTTCCAACTTAATTGTCTATATCTGATTCATGAGGAAGATCAATTAATTCTACTTTTAAAATATATATGCAATCTGCCCATTTCACACCTTCTCCATTGATTTTCTCTGTTCCAGGTCATTATTGTCTCTTTCTTAGGCTATCCCATCAGCCTTGTAACTGTTCTACTTCTGCTCTTAGGCCCCTTTGCACAACAGGAAGAAAATAGTATTCTTCCAATCTTACTTGAATCATTTCTCTCCCCCAAGACAGAACAGTGGTGGACCAAGAAAATGATATTTAAAGAGGAATTAAAAGATAGTTAAGTTTTTGACTGTGGAAATTTAGGAAAAAATGTTTTCCAGAACAACAGACCAGCAATAGCAAAGACGTGGAAGTGAACAAGCATAAGAGGATACCTACAGATGAGTAAGTGGTTCTATTTTGTTATATCAGAAAGCACATTAAAATTAGTAGTAGGGATCCCTGGGTGGCGCAGCGGTTTGGCGCCTGCCTTTGGCCCAGGGCGCGATCCTGGAGATCCGGGATCAAATCCCACGTCGGGCTCCCGGTGCATGGAGCCTGCTTCTCCCTCTGCCTGTGTCTCTGCCTCTATCTCTCACTGTGTGCCTATCATAAATAAATAAAAATTAAAAAAAATAAAATAAAAATAAAATAAAATAAAATTAGTAGTAAACACTAAGGTGAGGGTTGAAGCCAGAGAGCCTCCAATTTGCTAGGTATTTGACATTTATTTGGTAATTTCATTTTATGCTCAATACTGAAAAATGAATGAAGCAATTTTCTGTTTGTGATTAATAAGCAGATCAATAGATTAATGCAAACTACACAGAGATTGTGTATTTAAGGTGATAAGTGGGTCATATGAACCTGTCATGCCTCAAGTATGTATCTTTATCTCATAAATAATTATGCCATCTTTTGCTTCTTTTGACATCAGTTGATGGCAAAAATAAAATATTGGTTTGACCCATATTTTTCTTTAAGAGAAGAGAATCTTTGACATAATTGAAAAGTCTACTGCCAGCCTGCTTCCCATGCATTTTTTCCTTCTGTGAGATATTCCTTTTAATTGGAAATTTTGTCATAGAGGTTATATATCCTTCATTCTACCCACTTTATAAATAAATACCTTTAAAATAACTTTTCAATGATGCAAAACTCAATATCTTGTTTTAAGGCTAAGGATACCTGGTCAATGTTCAAAACTACTTATGGATTATGTTGCACTCTTGCCCCATCCACAACGTTTTGCAGGACAGAGGGAAGTCCAGAAGTGAAAGGAATGCAAGCATCTCCCAAATTTCATTAAAAAAAATAAAAAAAACTTTATTGTCAGCATTGCTTCTAGGCCTTATGCTCAACATATATCCCTATTGACCACCATCACCCTCACTTTCCAGATTTCAAAATCTTTGGGAAGGGGCAAGTCATTTCACATTAAAATAAATTTTGGGACTAATTAAGGCAGGCATTCTGAATTGAACACCAGAGTGTCTGTGATTGTTGTATAATAATATGTGATGTAAATATATTGTAAATGAATAACTGAGTCAGGCATCAAGTCAATTCACAACCTTTTGGTACTTAGAGCTTTGGGCAGTAAAACAATTAGCACTTTGGAGGTTTGTGGTCAAGAGGTGCCCTTTGGGAGACATGCAATCAATAGGGCTGTGAGTCTGCTGAGCAATTTAAGGCTTCCAATTAAACATTTTAAAGAAAGTTTAATTCCAAATAACTGTATTGGCAAGACTAGGTATATGCAAGCTGCCAAAGTCAATATATTATATGCCATGAGGCAATTTTTACAATTGCAAGAACGTATGTAAAAAGAAAAAGACTGTTTTCTCTATAACCTAAGGTCAGTAAGCATGCACCCTCCCTCACCCAAGATACTTTCTTTAAAGTTTAATGAAGTTTTTTTTCCAAGATGTAAGATTTAATTTATCCCCTTATCTCCAAGCTTTATACCTCTATTTGAATACATATGTAGAAACAGATCATGTATATTTTTTAAAGAATGTATTTATTCATTGGAGAGAGAACATGAGCAGAGGAGGAACAGAGGGTGAAGTAGAGTCTATGCTGAGCATGGAGCCAGACATGGGCTCCATCCCAAGACTCCAAGATCATGGCCTGAGCAAAAAGCAAATGCTTGACTGACTGAGCCAATCAGGCATCCCAGATCATGTATATTTTAATTAGATGTAGATGATTTCAATTTTCTGATTCCATGTTCCTGCAAAGATGAAAGGGAAAACAAATGGGCAATGGGTATATCAACTAAAATATCTTTTTAAAAGAATAAAAGGTAATAAATATTTGGGATTTCCCTTGCATTCAAAGCCCCCTCCCTACCACTACCACCATTTTTAATCAGTTCTTATGTTACCAAGTGTTCCTATTTAGAACTGTACAATCATTGTTATAATTAGGACACAATGCTCCTTTGCTTCTTTGTAAAAATACATCAAGGATTGCTTCTGAGAGCACAAGCTCTCAGCAAAGCTGAAACAAACTCTTGATATCATTATCCATTTAAGAGTGGTCCCTGCAAATGTCTTTCTAAAGAAATTCTAGAAAAATTTTTCATGTATTTACAGTCATCCTGCTTCCACAAATACTATGAAGAGGATTAGATAGTATGAAATATTAATTTAAAAAATAAAACTAGTTAAAAGGCACAGAGAGACCTATATGCCCAGCCTTTGGGAATAGTTCAGTAATAAAAGATCATTATTATTTTCTTAACTAAATTTCTATAAGATTATCTTTCCTGTAATCAGAGAAAGTCAGGAATAGAAGGTTTCTCAAAAACTTTCTACTCTTATTCTCATGAGGGATGGGGTAGAGACCAGAAAAACTGGCTTATCTAGAAGTATACAACTTAGATAAATCATGATCATTTTAGCATGTTCTTGCTTGGTAACTTCAATGAGAAGAACCACCATGGTCTATCTCTAAAATGATACCTGAGAGAAATACATTTCTATTTAATTTAATGCACAGCATTCAGAGTCTCTGTTAAATGCAGCTGGAGTTTAGGAATATAGGTTATATCCAGAGGGCAATGGAAGTCAACATTAGTCTTTTTAAGAAGGTAATTTTGTCCTATTTCCATTTTTGAATGTTTATTCTTATTCTGTACACAGAAGTGATGGTAGGGATCCCAAGATGGGGAGAAGAGAGAAGACTAGAGATTATCTCATTAACTGGGTGGAGAGATTATGATAGAAATAGTGGATATGAAAAGAAGAGAATTAAAAAAAATAAAGATTTCTAGAAATACAAGCCTAATTAGGCATAGAGGAAAGTGAGAGTGACAACTTAGGGAAGAAACCCAGGTGTTCTGCTTATACAACTTGGTAAGTGGTGGTAGTATTTAATAAGGAATACAGAATGCAATGAATTCATTTAATGCACTTGATACATAATAGGTGGTCAATAACTGTAGCTATAATTTGACAATTTGCTGCTTGTTCTTGCTATACTCTATAGATATTATAAGCAAATTGTTGACCTTATCCTAGATGTTTAAACTATCCATTGAGATAAACTAGCCACAGAATCACCATTTCCTTGTATCAGTTTCCTGAATCCCAATGCCCACAGGATGCTGTGAAGAGGACTAACTCAGGGCCACATGCAGTGGGTTGCATACAGAACAGAAACCCTAAGGAAACGTGAATGTTTTATAATGCACCATAAGCTAACATGCATTTTGCAGTAGAGGGAGGTACTATCTCTGTTTTCAATGGCCATATGTTTTCAATAAAAACATTTTTGAAAAAAAAATAAAAAAAAACATTTTTGAAAATATAGATCAGAATAAAGCCATCAGTGTTTCACCTGCAAGATTTATAGAAATACAAGAGACCCATGGAAAAGTATCTCCTGATGTTGAGCAGACACTGGGACTTACCTTTGGCTCTCACTTAGTAAGGTATAAAATCTTACATACCAATATATGTGCCTTTCCTTGAGTACTTTGGCCCAGACTGCATTCTTAAAACACTTATTGTTAAATTGGACAGTTCCATATTTCACTAAATTTGGCTAGCACTTATTGAAAGACTTTGGGTAAGACCTCAGGCTCAGTATATTTATGGATATAAAAATGAATGAGGTATGGTTTTTGCCTTCTAACTACTCATAATCCAGTGGAGGACATAGGCAACTAAGACCTAATGTAAATTAAGATAGAGAAAATTATGGGATAGTGGAAGAGAGAAATACCAATCTTGACTTAAGGTAGAGTTTGAGAAGGAAAAAGAAAGATATTAAAAGGGATGGCTGGATTGGTGTGGGGCAGAAGAGAAATATGAGTTTAATCACTCTGGCAACAGTATAAACAGTTTAAAGAGGAGAAGACTAGAGACAGTCTATCTCTAAATATAGTGCCAGGGAAAGTCTCAATGACAATTTGAATTAAGGCAGTATCAGTAGAAAGGAAGGAATCGACTGTTGAGGTAAAAGAGAGAATTGTGCCTCACTGTGTTGGTGAGAGTGAAAGAAAGAAAACAATTGTAAATAATCTAGGCCAGATCGGTTATGTGACCAAATCGCCCTGGTTTGGTGGTTGCCTCTTGTGTCAGTTCATGACCTAACTTGAGCATTCCATATCTTTCTTCTTCCCTGGGTCCAGTGTTTGGTTTAGAGGTGGGTTTGTGATGCAAGTCATTTGGCTACACTCAAATCCAGAACTTTAGACTT
Organism: Canis lupus dingo; assembly: GCF_003254725.2. Classification (NCBI taxonomy): domain Eukaryota; kingdom Metazoa; phylum Chordata; class Mammalia; order Carnivora; family Canidae; genus Canis; species Canis lupus. The sequence goes on along the minus strand of NC_064245.1, from coordinate 21,380,002 downwards.
GAATTGTTAGAAACAGAATTTCCCTTTGTGCTGGCCATGGAGATATTAAGATGTAATGCTGACTCCTGAGTGGTACCTCAAAGAAAAGGCAGACAGAGAAGAAAGTCATGTGGAAAAAAAGCAAGATTAAGAGATGAAGAGAGATGGTAATATACTTTGAGACCTTCAAACCACCCATGCTGCAAATGAGAAACACTGCTGAATTTTTCAGTTTTAGGAACCAATTCCCCTTGTTTGAATTATGTTTCTTCCATTTGTGCTTGAAAACACTTTAACTGAATCAAGACTGCCTTACTTGAAATGTACTGAATTTTAGTCTCTCCAACAGACATACTCTAGAAAGTGTTGCTTCAGTGGGGACAGGGTTGGACTGTATGATATCTAAAATTTCTTCTGGTAGCAAGGATCCATGGAAGACTGAATTTTAAAGGAACATACAGGAGAGTGGAAGTGTATCTGTGTTAGTACTACATCTGTGGAACATAGTTTTGGATGCACCTTTGCACTTCCTATGGCATATTTCAACACAGTGAAATCAATTCCATAGAATGCATATAAATGCTCCTCTGTATTCTTCTAGTTCTATAACAGAATGAAAAAATAATGTTTAAGAAAAAAAGCAACAATAATGATGAAACACCATCAGCATAATGCAATGAGAAATATAGTCAGCCCCTTTTATATTCACATCAATCATGGCAGAACCAGAAATGGATATACAGCCTTGTTCGGATGTGTCTTACAGAATTACTTTAGAACACTGAGGCATAAAGCTCTTAGCTTAATGAGTTGGTAACATTTTGCAGATTTGCTTAAAACACATTGCTTTCCAGACTGTGTCAACAGACTCCAACAGTTCTTGCCAACACGCTCGTCCTAAACAATTACATTAAGATCCATAAGGCCGTGTTTACAGTTCTGAGAAGCAAATGTATTGTTAATGGGCCATAAACTATCCTCTGACTCAATGGATTGGCTTTTTGAAATTTGTGTAATAGTCAACGGAAAATTTCCAACATCCACTTGGCATGGAAGTGGAATTAGCTTGGGGACATAAAACTGAATGCGAGAAGCATCCCTTCCACACATTTCCAATCTGATGTGCTTTTTATATAGAATAAAACAATTTACACAAAATTTTGAAGGAAGATCGTTGCCATAGTTTATAATAGTTTTATATGTTGTAACAAAAAGTAAATAATCATTATGAACCATAAAAAAGTCCTATGTGTACAATATCCTTAATTTTCTCTCAAATAGTTTTTTAAATCTCTTGTGAAATAGCTGCATCAGTGAGTCACAAATAGTCTGTGAACAGACATTCAGTGCAGCTTCATGCTTGTCATGCTCATTATCTTTTTTCTGGTTGCCAAAAACCCAGTTGTTTCAATCTACTGTTTTTATCTTCCTATAAAACTCTATGCCTCTTGTACCTATTTTCCATCTTCTCATCTCCTTGCCACTTTCTATTCTTTTTCTCTATATTTCTGCTTCATTCCCTTCTCACTCCAGGCATCTTTCTTGTTTTAGGCTAATGTCTCTCAGTTTCTTTTTTCCAGATGGTTCCACATCCTCTTGCTGGTAATTTCCATTCGTCTCAATGTATTTTTTAAATTAACCAAATCAGGCTTTACAAGCTTTACTCCCCATGTAGTTTTATTCTTTCAATGCCAGCCTTCTTCCTATATTTATAATCTTTCAATGATTTAATTGTTAAACATTTATAAATTCATATGTATCATATTTATATATATTAATCTGCAACTTTGAGCAAGGAATTATTCTAGGTACTGTACAAATACCAAGATATCTGGATCTGGTCACTAAGGAGTTTGGCAACTCTAAGAAAATCTATGTTGCAAGAATATCCTTGGTATAAATAAATGCTCTTCCCTTTTTGGGTCTATTAGTTTATGGGTGGCAAATACAGAGGAAAAACTTTTGTCTCTCTTTGGGAGCCCATCAGAAGTTTAGAAGGAAGAGAAAACAGGCTTTGATTTTTTTGCTGCAATATGTTCCTATTGCAAAGTAATGATGGAAGTGATGTGGCATTGAAGGCTGTGAGACTGAGAAAGCCGCCCCAGTGCCAGCCTTCATGGTGCTGGTCCCTGGCACATTGCTTGTCCTGAGGCTGCTTCTGCAGACAGTGATAACAACAGCTAATATCTAGTATCTGCAGACTGCATATTAGGCCCTATTCCAAGCTTGCTACTCATGAGTAGTATCTCATTTATACAACAACTTGAAGGTCTTAAAGGTAAGGCCAATTCATTTCCCCCATTTCATAGATTAGGACAACTCAGCATCAAAGGTTAAGTCACTTTTTCAAAGTAGTGGGTTCAGATTTCAAATCCAGCTAGTCTAAGTCTGGAACTCACACTCACAAAATCAAATAATGAACATAGGGAATTCTCTGTATCCACTATCCTATCCTTTATCTTGTATCTTCTATTCTATCCTGCCACAATGTCACCTTCTCAAAAGGCTTACATTGGCTAACCCACTTAAAATTTCAGTACTCCTGACCACCAACATTTACATTATTTACTTACTCTGACCCTATAGGATCCTGGGTGAATCATTTACACTCTGGGCATCTCAAGCCACGACCTTCTCATTGGAAGCTTCTTCTGGGCTAATACTAAGTTAAATGTCTTTGGCAGAGTTTTAGGTCTCCTTGGCACCTGGCTCATATATCTTTGTGATGCTTTTGGACTATAAACATAGTCTCTATCTTTCTGGGAACCATGTGAATCTGCTACTGGCACTATTTAGATCTGACTGTTGAACCAGTGGTTAATCTTCATGCACAAATGATGCAATGTAAACCTCATTAAAGGATGGGAGACTTATGATAAAAACTCAGGTGTCCTATGCTCAGATATACAAACCCTGTTCTTGGCTGATCTTAATAACTTTGTAATGAAAACCTTACATTATTGATTCCTGACATGGAAACACCATCTACCCCCAAACAAGAAATCCTGACTTTGGATAAGAAGCTGCTAGAATTTTTTTAAGATTTTTTTTTTTTAATTTGAAGAAGAGAGGGGCAGAAAAAGAGGGAGAGAATCTCAGCAGACTCAATGTGGGGTTTGATTCTCTGACCCCAAGATCATGACCTGAGCCAAAATCAAGAGCTGCTCAACTGACTGAGCCGCTCAGGCACCCCAAAGATGCTAGTGCCTTTATAGTATTCCTACTATTTATGAAATTGTATAGTAAAGTGTTACACTGTGTATCAAACTCCTGGGTTTTGTAAATAAGTTTAGTGCCAAAGAATTGTGTGACCTAGGACAAGTCATTTTTCCTATGTGAGCTTCAGTCTTCTCTTTTATAAACTTAGGTAACTCAACTAGAGGATATCTCTAAGCTCTTTATGAATTCTAACATTTTTTGATTATCTGGAAGGCTCAGAGAAACTAAAACTCAGTAGTCTTGACAACTGTGTGGGGTTTTGAATATTCATGCAGCTGTGGGCAAATTATAGGTAGGATAACTAGATGTTCTTTGCTCAGGATCATCCCAGTTGGCAACATCCCTCCATAATTATAAACAATACCCCCCTTTTAAGCTTGCATGATCTTTAACTTTCACCTTATGGTAATGTGCATCTCTAATGTTTGAAAGTTAATTTCTATTGTTATTTTTTCCAGTTTTATTGAGATATAATTGATGTACAGCATTGTATAAGTTATTTTTTATACTCTTTTCTAAGATTTTATCCAAATTCTGGTTAACATACAGTGTAATATTAGTTTCATGTGTACAATATAGTGATCCTATTCATCATCCTGTGCTCATTACAAGTATACCCATTTATTTCCATCACCCATTTAACCTATCCCCCACCCAACTCCTTTCTGATAACCATCAGTGTATTCTATATAGTTAAGACTCTTTCTTAGTTTGCCTCCCTCTCTTTATTTTCTCTTTGCTTGTTTTGTTTCTTAAATTCCACACATGAGGCAAATCACATGATGTTTGTCTTCTGACAAACATTCTGATGAACTTCTTTTACTTAGTAGGATACTCTCTACCTCCATTATGTCATTGCAAATGGCAAGATTTCATTCTTTTTTTGTGACTGAGTGACCTTCCATTGTATATATATATATGCCACTTCTTCCTTATTCATTCATCAGTTGATGGACATGTGGGCTGTTTCCATAATTTGGCTATTATAGATAAAGCTGCTATAAACACTGGGGTGCATGCATCCCACTGATAAGTTTAAAGTATACACCATAATGACTTGACTTACATATATTATGAAATGATTACCACAAATTATTTAGTTAACATACATCACCTCATATAATTACAAAAAAAATTCTTCTTTGTGATGAGAATGTTTGGGTTCTACTCTTTTAATATGACCATAATGGTATATTTGAAAGTTGCTAACTATAGTCATCATATTGTGGATTACATAACAAGTATTTATTTATCTTATAACTAGAAGTTTGTACTTTTTGATTACCTTCATCCAATCCCCTCTCCCCACACCACCACTCCCAAACTTTTGGTTACCACAAGTCTAATTAATCCCTTTTTTCTGAGTTTGGTTTTTGTTTTTAGACTCCACACATAAGTGAAATCATTCAGTATTTGTGTTTCTTTATTATACTTTGCATAATGTTCTCCAACCATGTCGTCACAAATGACAGAACTTCCTTCTTTTTACAACTGAACAGTATTCCAGTATGTATGTATGTATCCATTCATCTGTTGATGGACATTTAGATTGTTTTCATGTCTTAGCTATTATAAATAATGCTACAGTGAACATGTGGGTAGAGATATGCCTTGATCATTTCCTTTTAATTTATGCCCAGAAGTGGAATTGCTAGATCATATGGCAGTTCTATTTTTATATTTTTGAGAACCCTCAATACTGTTTTTCATAATGGCTATACTAATATACATTCCCACCCAGTCTGTAAGGATTCCCTTTTCTCCATATCTTCACCAGCATTTATCTCTTTTGTTTTGGGTAAAAACTATTCTATTAGGTGTGGGGCAATATCTCACTGTGGTTTTGATTTGCTTTTCCCTAATGATGAATGACATTAAGCAACTTTTCATGTACCTGTTGGCCATTTGAATATCTTCTTTGGAAAAACATCTAATCAGGTCCTTTGCCCGCTTTTTAAATTGGATTTTTTTTTTTTTAGTTTGGTTTTGTTTTGCTATTGAGTTGTATGAACTCTTTATATATTTTGGATATTAACACCTTATCAGATGCATATTTTGCAATTTTTTCCTCTGATTCCAAAGGTTACCTTTTCATTTTATTGATAATTTCTTCAAATATATGTTAATTTTTTAAAAAGATCTTTATTTAGAGGGAAAGCAAGCATGCAAGCAGGGGAGAGGGGCAAAGGGAGACAGAGAGAATGTCAGGCAGGCTCCATACTCACAAGGAGCCCAACTTGGGCTGCATTTCACAACCCTGAGATTATGATCTGAGCTGAAATGAAGAGTTGGACACTTAACTGACTGAGTCAACCAGGTGCTCCTGCATATTCATTTTTAATGTATTAACAGTAAAATTATGGGTTGCATTTTCTTTTACACATTTTCTCTTAATATTTTACTGCTCATATTCTTGTATTTTGAGATAGGCTTCAATTTTATCTCTACACACTGAGATCATATATGTGCCTGTTAATTTTTTTCACTTCATCCATACATAGTTCTAACTTCCTTGTGTGTATATATATATTTATGTTCTTACTATTGTGCTTTTATTTTTCTAGAATTGATGTCCAGATATTGGATCAATGGAACAAAGTTTATCTGGATTTTTAATTTTAATGTATATGTTATTTTACTTTCCCAAAAGCCATTAAAATTCATTCTTATTAGCATCATATCAGAGCTACACTGCTTTTTGAAATTGGTTTTCTATACTAACCATGGTAAAGAGTATCACACAAACAATTGAAAAAGCAGCTGGAGGCATCTCCAGATTCAGACGGACTTGAACTCTTCTAATGAAAGTGATCACGGTAAAATGTGCCTATCAATTTCCTTGGCTCAACACCTATAAGCTCATAAGGGGGCTAAAAGGCTCTTTGTTTTCATGCCCTCTCTCTACCATGAGCCTCGAAGTATAAGCTCTGCATTACTGTTCTCACTCATATTTTCTGAGGGTTATGGCTTTAACTCAATAACCAAAAGGACTGGACAGCAAAGACAGAGAATCAAGGAACATATAAATAAAACCTATAAAAGTGAGAATTTATATGGCTTAGTTCTAAAACAGTATCCAATTTACACAAATCCTCTCCCTCCATGTGATAAATCTACAAAGCAGTCCCATTCTTTATTCATGGCTCTCAGAGAATATTAAAGAAAATGTAATTCATGATCAATCTTGGCAACATTTTCTACCTGTTTTCTCTCTGTTATCTCCTTTCCTGCTCTGGAGAAGCCCGTCTTCTTCACATTTTATCATTCCCCAAAATGTTTCACCAAATTTTCCTCTTATCCTGTCTTCCCCACTTCCAACTCCATCTGCCTCTTTTTCTTTCTCTTGATTTTTTATTTGGTATATTATGTTAACTTTTCTCAAACCTTTCCTCTTCTCCCTACCTATAATCATTGCTTACTCTTATTTAAAGTTTAGTAAGTTGCAGTCTCGTTTCTATAAACTCTACCCTATTAACCCATTTCATTCTTCAAACAATGCTATAGGATAAATTCCATTATAATCTCTAGTTAAAGTTATGGAAAGGTTGAGTAAATTGCCCAAGTGCCCACATCTAGTCAGTGGCAGCTCCAGACCCTAAGCCAGGAAGTCTGGCATTAGGGCCCAAGCAAATAACCACTCTTTTCTGCTGCCTGTCTAGAATACTCCTCCTCTCTGAAGGTTCATCACAAAATACAGGATTCCCATGGTGATTCAGATAAGGCAGGATATTAATAAATGTTATCCTGTCACAGTCACATAAATAACTTAAGTGACTGTGTATTAGATTGTTACTTGGTTTCCAGTGGTGGACAGATACAGATATAGTTCATTCAGTTGATTTGACTATCTTCCTAGTCTTAATATTCAAAACCCACTAAATTTGATCTCCATACAGAAAGACCTAGGATTTCAAAGGTCAAATTCTATGATCCTGATACACAAAGAAAATACAATGTAGTGAGGGAGATAAAAAGGTTAATACTTTTGAAATAATTTAAGAACAATAAGATGTATATAAGCTTGCATTAATTCTCCAATTTCTCCCCCATAAAATTTATTAGGTTTTTTCTCTTCCAGCCTTATTATTTCCTTAACTACTCTTATATTTCCAACATTACTTCAGTGTGAATTATTGAGAAATTCCTATTATCCTGTTACTTATTTTTGAGTTATATTTTTAAAATGTCTCTTAGTATCTCTTTGCACAAGTGTGTATAGAAAATATACTTCAAAAGGGCAATATATGTGTGTATCAACAGTCTTCTAGATACCTTCTATTGTTTAAGAATTAACTCAAAGAGATGAGAATTCTACTTATTAATCACTAGTTTTGTGTTTTTATTCATTTTCTTCCTCAAGTAAACCAAATCAGTGTTTGAGTTTCTTTTTATTTTTAAGATTTTATTTATTTATTCACAAGAGACACAGAGAGAGAGAGAGAGAGAGAGAGAGAGAGAGAAGCAGAAACACAGGCAGAGGGAGAAGCAGGCTCCATGCAGGGAGCCCAACGTGGGACTTGATCCTGGGTCTCCAGGATCACACTTTGAGCTGAAGGCAGGCACTAAACCGCTAAGCCACCCGGGCTGCCCAGAGTTTGAGTTTCTTAATGATAAAATAGTTATTTAACTTGAAAGGTACCATATAAAATAAGAAATTGGTGACTGTAGATGATAGATATTAAGTATTACTATACTATAAAGAGAGTGTAAAAAGCAAATTAAGAAAATTGTGGGCAACCAGCAACCTCAAAAATGTTACTACTGTGATGTGAAGCCAGGACGAGAATTTTCTGAAGCATCATAATGAAGTATTGGATATGGTATAAAACTAAGTTAAGAAGAAGAAAAGAGAATTGTTAGCAGAGTTGTATTAAAAACAGAATGAGTATAGGATAGTAGGAACAAATAAATGAAAATGGACAACAGACAAGTAGTATAAAGTAATACTGTTTCCTGTTCATCCAAAGAGCCAAATGCAGGGGCTGATTATTGCTCTGTTCCAGTGGCAATTTGAAGGAAAAGATGGCTTTGGAAGCAATACAACAACCAACAATACAAACAACCTATATAGGTTGTTACTTTGATCTTAATAATCAAGTACCATTGTAGATGGATTTATGTGGATAATATAATGAGCCGATTTTGCTTATATACTGTCCAGCCCTGCCATTGTGGAAGAGAATGATTAAGGGATTCTCCAGGTAAAAAAAAAAAAAAGTCACTATTTATACATTGTGCATTCTGAAAGCCTATGATAAGTTTGGAAGAAACAAAGTATTCATATCTGTTTTTAGCAAGCATAATGTCAGTCCCCAGGCTAAGGTTTTATAAGTTTCTGTGAACAAGTTTCACTTGTTTTAATGAATCCTTTAATTTGAGAAAAGGGAGAGATAATTGGGAACAAAATGTAACTATCTTGTTCATAAAAAAAACTAATTTATATCTTGTTTTACAAAAAGATAGAATTTCTTCATTTTTATAATTATATATGATTATTAAAATAAAAAAAAATACCTACCTAGTAAGAACCTAGCAAAGAACAGTTGGCACAAAACAAATAAAAACCTTGGGCAGCCCCAGTGGCTCAGCAGTTTAGTGCCACCTTTAGCCCAGGGTGTCATCCAGGAGACCCGGGATCGAGTCCCACATCAGGTTCCCTGCATGGAGTCTGCTTCTCCCTCTGCCTATATGTCTCTGCCTCTGTGTGTGTGTGTGTGTGTGTGTGTGTGTGTGTCATGAATAAATAAATAAAATCTAAAAAAAATTAAAACCTTTAATAAATGTTAGTTTTTCAATATATTATTAAATAATCACTACTCAGTTTTTCCCCTTAGTATATTTTCTACTTCCCATTATGTAGTGTATTTTATTTTTATTCTTATTTTATCTTTGTTTTTGTTATTGGCCAGTCTGCATTCTTTTGATAAGAAATCCCTGAATTTGTTATAAGTGGGATAATCAACTTTCTCACCAGATCCAGAGTAGAAGAGATCCATAAATAAATAGATAGTAAATTCCATGCCCCATCTACTGTGATTGAGGATAAGCAATGTGACTAAAAGCAAAAATAACAGGACAGTAATTAGTCTTAGACTTTCACTAAGGTAGGAAAAGGGATTCATTGAATTTGAATCTGGGAGAATGTAGGGCTAGAGCTTTTGTGGTCATCCAGGGACCACATATTTGAGATGGAAGTCAACACAAATGAAGCAAAGATGAAAATAAATAATAAATAGACAACCTAGGTGATAGTGGGTATCTGAAGCCTGTGAATTAAAGTGCATTATTAGACTGTTCAGTCATGTTAACTAATAACTTTCTTTGTCCAGTCAATATTGACTATGTGTCCTCATTCTTGTATTCAAGGATTCTCCTCCCCACCTCGTCCTTTCATCATCATCAGAGAAATATATGAGACTTTGTCCTATCCCCAGTAGTCTGAGTCCTCTGGTGGGAGATTTCCTTTGTCCTATGCCTTTTGTCGTATCTCCTATAACCTAGTACTTTAGTGAAAGGATTTCCAAGAATATGTGAGCCAAAAATATAGAAAAATATCTCCCCTACATTTTTCCAGCTGAAAAGCTCCAGGAATTCTGATATTCCCTCACAAACAGCCAATGTATTAAGTGGTCTGAATCTCAAAACTAATAGAATAGAATAGAATAGTTTGGCTTTTTGAAGTTATCCATTGGCATGCCTTCAGGAGGAAGAAAAAATTCTTTGCTCTAGAAGAAATTTGCAAATAATTTGGACATATGAATAAGTCATTCTGTTATATTATGAAGTTCATTCTTTATAATAAGAAGGAAAGCAGACTCCAAATAGAATGTTCCAAGATATTCTGGTATTATCTTCTGATGTACTTTAAACTGACTATATATATACACACATAGATATATAAACTGAGACCATTATCAGGAATCAGCCAAATTCCCATGACTTTAGTGATGCATTTTTAGCTTATTTATCATGAAATCCTGACTTAAATGGTAAGAGTGAGTCACAGCTGATGTTGGTTGGAAAAACAGGCACAATAGACTTGGATTGAGGGTGATGGAGAATGGAATGAGTTAAAAACAGGCAAAGAAGAGGCTGAGGAGTGATAGCTGACTTAGAAGTGGTCAGAATCTGAAGGGCAAGATCCAAGGCAGGAGAGACATTTTATACACACACACACACACACACACACACACACACACACACACACACACACACGGAAACTGAGGTTTCTGGTCTACAGGAACAGACTGCTTCCTGTGGCAGCTCCTCAGTACTTTGGATAGCTCCCAAAGGCTCATAAGTACTTGAACTGCATCCAAGGCTTATTTCCCTAAGGCATTTTGCCCTACAACCCAAGTAGCTGACCCGCCATTTCCCTTCAAGCAAAGTTTTCTGATCATTCAAATGATAATAGTTTTGCTAAACTCAGTTTCTATGGTCTTGGAATAAACTTCCAAGACTTTACATTTTGGCATCAAATCAAAGAGTCAAGAATTTGTCTCTTAGTCTTCTGTATAGCATATACCAAAATTATCCCACAGCTATTATTTCAATACATGAAGATAAGGATATACAAGAATAGTCTTTGGAAGATTGTTTGAAGTATATAAATTCCAGAAGCAATTTTCATATTCACCTATAGGGGAATAAATTGTAGTATATCTATATAAAAATCATATATTGTAATGAATACAATGCATATACATAGACATACACTGATGCAAGATCATTCCCTAGGTATTTAAAAGATATCTTATTAAGATAATTTTTAAAGATGGAAGACATAAAAGACAAGTTTGTTGCAAAATAGTGTAGGCATTGTATGTTCTATGGAAAAAAATAGATTAAACATATATTCAAAAAATATTCAAAATATATACAAAAAATATTCCTAAGTTATACACACAAATAGTCTTTAGGAAGAAGGCCTATGGAACTGTTAGAATTTTTTACCATCATTATTTTTCAATAAAAAATGCTGTTTATAAGTATATTTTTAAAGTAAAGTTAAAGGAATGGTTATAGCCCTAATTATCATGCTTCTTTGTGTAGGTATGAGCTACTTCCATTAACAGATCTAGCAAGCTCCCTCCCCTAAGTATAAGCCATTGAGCAATTTAGCAGTTTCCTGTGGTATGCCACTATTTTTTAGTTTCTTTGTCTAAAACTCAAAAAATAAACTATGTTGACTCATAGACAAAAGAGCAAATATTCCGTTATTGGGAATCCAACTCTATTCAAAATCCTATTTGTGACTCTTCAACATGATTAAAGGAACACTCTCTAGCAGTTCACATGAACCTTCAGAGAAGCAATAAAGTGGGAACAAAAGTCACAGACATTTGTTCTGGAACAGTTCATTCTGTGTTTAACATGGTTAAGAACTTCCTTCCACAGAAAGCAGCTGCCAACAATTTCTCAGAATTTCATCCCACTCCAGAGTACATAATGATTTAGAATGAATTAGTGTCTCAGAAACCTAAAAGCTTCTGAAAAAGAACATCTCATATGTGGCCTTGGGGAGGAGGGGAGGATGGGACAGGAACTTAGATCATGTACCTATAACAAAGAAAAAGGACTTCATCTTTAAGCATCACTTATAATAAGAAGGGGGAGTTCATTCCTAGGAGGCCTTTTAACTACAATAAGATACACATAAGAAGTGTTCTCCAGATTTAGTTTGAAAACAAGTTGTGAGTAACTTTTTCTACAGAAAATTTAAATTTAAAAAGGAGGATTTGACTGATCTACTGTGAAAAGCAAGCAGTGGTTCCTATTTCTTGTTACACATGTGGAGAAAATGGTGATTTATGCAATAGAGAACAGAAAAGATAAATTTCCACTTACTGAACTCAAGGAACAGACATTCTAATGGAAGAAGTGAGTCAAGAAGTACAAGAAAGACTCAGATAAGAGCTACATTAAAATATTCAAACCTGCCATAGGAAAATATATGGCAATATGTTAATAGTATTTATCTCTGGTGGGATTGTGTTTTATCAATACTTAAGTACACTTCTTTATATTTTTCAGGATTCCTATCATAATTGTGTATTACTTTTAGGGAAAAATTAAATGTCTATTATTAAAGCCTCTAATAGTCCAAAATGGCAATTTAATTCTAAATAAAACAGAACTCACAGATATAATATGCACTACAAATTATGATAAACATACCTGGGATTATTATATCCCTCTGGTTTTATTATTTTTTATTATTATTTTTGTGTGTGAGTATCCCTTTGGTTTTAAACAAAAGCACATATTTAAATTAAACAGTGTAACAGGTATCACTATTTAGCTTTCAGGGTATAGGACAGCCACACTTTTCTACAAAGTTTTGCCCCCTAATGATCATTTAATTTCTCCTCTGAGTTCCCATAATATTTATTGACTTTACCATCATTTGGTATTTTATACTAGCTTTTATTATACCTATTTGTGTGTGTGTGTATTCTTTCCAACTCTACAGTATGCTCTTTGAGGATAATAACCAAATAGTATAAGTCTATGTGGCCTCTAAATGCCAGCCCAATATTTTGATTATTGTAAAATGTTAAGTAAATATTCATTGATTAATTACACAACCTAATTAATTGCTAAAGTTGTATAAAGTGACCTAATAACATAAGGTTAATATGACATTAACAATGAATTTATTGACTGAGTAAAATGATTATCTCACCTCTCCTGTCCCTCTGAATATATTATTAGAGACCTGGATATGCTGCTGGAAGGCACAGTAGGGCTTATTTTCTGGCCCCAAAATACCAGATATTAAAATTCAGCATTGTAACAAGTATAGCCACTTAGCCCCAGGATCATATGAAAATCTTCTCTCTACCTTCCCAGATAGACAAACAGTAGCATTGGGTGTGTCAGAGTCGTCTGACTTTTCTTTAACTTTTTCCATAGGTATGTTAATCCACCTGTATTATTTGTGGTAGTTCTTTGAGGAAATAATGACGAAATGATCCATATCCATCTTTGCTTCTTTCCTTCTAGGTTCAAAATTAAAAGTATCCAAATGTTACCACAGACCAGGTCTTCCATCTGGGCTTTCTATCCCAACTTTTTTAGAAACCAGTTTTTTTTTTTAAGATTTTATTTATTTATTCATGAGAGACACACAGAGAGAGGCAGAAACACAGGCAGAGGAAGAAGCAGGCTCCTTGCAGGAGCCTGCTGTGGGGCTCGATCCTGGGACTCTGGGATCACGCCTTGGGCTGAAGGCAGGCACTAAATCGCTGAGCCACCTAGGGATCCCTAGAAACTAGTTCTTTGAAGTACCTCTATCTATCTATCTATCTATCTATCTATCTATCTATCTATCTATTTATTTATTTATTTATTTATTTGTTATTTATTTAAAGAGAGGGAGAGAGAGAAAGAGATTGAGAGTATGAGCAGAGGAAGGACAGAGGGAGAAGCAGACTTCCAGCCAAGCAGGGAGTCAGATATGGGAATGATCCCAGTCATGCCCTGAGCTGAAGTTTGACACTTAACTGACTGAGCCATCTGGGCACCCTCAGTATATCTCTCTTTAATCATTCTGCCATTGTCTCCTTTTCTTTGAACTTCACACATGCTTAGATTTTCCGTTTTTTTGAAAAATAATCTGACCTTGCTAATCAGGGCCCCAACTTTCTGCATTAATTTAAACCTTTCTTTGCTTATATTTCTTAATTCCTTGCCCTCCATTTTGATACCATTTATTCTTATCTCCCTTTTATCTGCAAAGTCACTGAACACAGACATGTAGGTCTATATAATAGTACCCAGAAATATTCAGGGCACAACCGGCACAAATGCACGTGGTGGTCTTGTTGATCTCACTCTACTTGCTCTTGTTCCCCTTTTCCTCCCCATCTCACCACGTTTCAAATAATACTATGTGCAGCTTGCAGATTAATTTTCCTAAAATATCATTCAAACATTTCTCAGATAGGATGAGATCTAAATGCCTATCTAGTGTTTTTGGTTCTCACAACTGTCTTTCCCACTTCATTTCTACTCTTGCCCAGAGATTTTCCACTCTGGCCACATCCATCTTCCACGAGATTTTGCACATCATCACTTTCTCACTGAGCATGTGCCATCCTCCTGCATTGAACATCCCATCCCCATCTCTACCTATGTAATTCCTACATATTATTTCAAGTAGTTTGAACCTTGTATGTCTATAGAGCTTTAATGACTATCTGAATTCACAAGGCTTTCTCTACCCACTCTGTGATTCTGATACTACTTATTACTATTCCACATGTATATACTGACTTTTCATTGTATTTATTTGTGAATGTGTATATGCTCTCTTTCCATTTAGTTTAAACCTCTAAAGTCAGAGAGTAGATATTATAACTCTTTGTGTCTTCCAAATTGTATAGCACAACATTTCACATGCAGTGATATACTTGGTAAAGGTTCATGATATAACAAGATCTTCTATAATTGGTAGGTTTTTATAACTATGCCTACCATAGAATCCTATTTTGGCATTTTGTCATATAATAGTCTGTTTCACAGGAGAGGTTTTTTGTTTTGTGTTGCTTGTATATAAGTGTACACATACAAGCTCACCCTTCAAGTTACATAGTTACAGCAACATTCCCAAAGTAGGCATTCTGGTTATGAAGCTCTGTCTCTACTACTATTACAAGTAACAGTAATTTTTAAAAGTTAAGAAATAGGCTTCACTTAGTCATCCTTCTGGAAAATCAGTCTGCACATCAAGTTTCTGAAAACTCCCTTAGTGAAGTAGCAGGTTGGGGTTTATAAATTATGTTAATTAAAATAAAATCACCATGTTTGGGAGAATTCACTTCAGGGGTTGCTTTCTTAAGTGTTCATATTTTCCAAAGAAATCTCAATAACTGATCAAGGATTGGAGCTGAGTGGAAAAATAAAAAATGACACAATTCAAAAGAAATAACAGGAACATTTGTACTTATTTGGTGGAAAGAAAGGGAAATCCATGAACCTATATCTGTCCGCCTCTAAATTTTTCTTTTGAATGAAATTGATTTAAATACTACTATTCTAATTCAGTTAGAAAGATCATACAAACAGAATATTTTGTAAAATTCATATATAATAGCCCAAGAAATTGGCGTGAATCTCAGAACAGTACTGGACTCATAAACTGAGGGCTAAAAAAACAGAGCACGAATTGTCACCTTAATTTGACACCCAAATATCAGGAGCTTTCTTCAACAAAAAGCATGATAGAAAACCACAGAACAAAAATCCATTAAGTCAGATAAGCCTACTAAAGGCTCATAAGTTTCAGAATGAAGGTCTGTTCTCCACCCAACACAGAGCAGAGTGGAAGAGGCTTTGGCTGCAACATGGTTTTCAAGTACTTATTAAAATATATGGTTATAGGTAAAAATATGTTTTTGGCTTAACTCAATAATTTTTCAGCAGAGTTTAAATTATCCTGTACTGAGTAACTATATTTTGGAGTACTATAAAATGGTTTAGTGGAAAGATGGCAAGTTTTTTTTAGTTAAACACGTTGGGTAGCTCTGCTACCAATCAGATATGTGACCTTAAGCAAGTTACTTAATCTTTGAGTCTCACTTATCTTTTCTATAAAACTGAAGACAACACACTCTTAGCACATGGAGGCCTAGAAAAAAAATATTAGTTTTTTTCTTTGCCCTCTTCTTTGTCTTTTTTCCTCCCTGGCATCCTTTCTTCTATGTCCCAAAGGCACAGCATGATATTGAAATGCTTTATATTACCAAAGAAAAAATTAGCTAACTTTGTATATTTTATATTCTTGTTAGAAATTAATTTGAAGAGGTTCTAGCTATGTTGACAGTATCAGTGAAATGTATCAGTTAAAAAGGGATATTTATCTAATTAGATCACTTTCTTTTCTATTCAACATGGACAAATACATATTTACATTAATATGAAAACATTTCAGGGAAGAAACTTGAAACTAGGTAATAACATGGGCAAAGAGAAAAACACAATGCAATCAGAAAAGATGGCATGGAGATGAAAAAAGTTAATTTTGAGTACAATTAATAGTCTTAACAGTTTGAAAATTTTTTATTTAGTCAGCAAATGAGTTTCTGAATACCCACTGTGTATCAGCCTTTATGCCTGAGTGCTCAGGATAAAAAGATGAATAAGACCTGGGCCATTTACCTCAATCTTACAGATTAATAAAGAATTGACATCTAACTTAAAAAATTCCCTTTTAATGTTCAAGTGCAACAACATAATGATTTGCAAGTTATCACAGAATGAGCATGGTGATGCTGCACAGAAGGTTGCTAAGTACTGTTTACAACTATCCTTTAAAGCTGGAAAGGAGGAAATGCATCATCCCCATTTCAGAAATGAGGACAACCAGAGTTCAATGACTTGCATAAAGCTTTTACCAGGGCTCAAAATCAAGTGTAACAACTCCTAAACCACTGCTTTTTCCAGAATGATCAAGTACTCAATCCAGTCTACCTGCACCATAGTCTTTCCATTTATACCTAGGGCTTTAAAATAATTTTCCATCCAACAATGTCAAAGGGCAGCAATACCATATTATTCTTGAACTCCGTAATAAGAGAAATGATAGAATTATCATGTATAATGCCAACAAAACATTATAAATAAGTTCATCATCATCATGGAATGAATATTTGCCTTATTTCAATTTTATGCAGAAGTTCTGCCAGAGAAATAGGATTATAGAATATCTAACTGCTGTATTCTTTAGTTATGGAGTCTTGGTGAAGACATGATGGCTAGGTAGAGTAAGTGGTCCAGAGATCCCCTTGCATCAAAATAACAATTTAAAATACCTATGGTTTTGAATGTATTGAATTGAATGTTATTCCTGACCTGCCTGTACTGAGTTTTTTCTTAATACAGAATTCCTGTTATTGTCCTTCAACCAACAACTGAGTTTGAACATTAGTTATCCAAGTACAGCAATATCCCAGTGGACTTTCACAAGCACTCACTTTAAAAGTAAAATTCAATGTTAGCTTTTACCAAACTAAAGACCTCTTTTCCTACCTTGGAAATACTGTTTGGTGAAACAGTAAATTTAAAAACCTAATATGCTATATGGTTTTTCCAAATTTAATAGAGTTTCTTCATTCCCCATGGATTTTTCTTTCTATTGTATGAATATCATTTCTATTCTCTTTTGATTTGAATTACTCTTATAAGAAAGCACAGGGAACAAAAGTAAAATAAGAATGTGATGTGTTTATGACATTTTTTAGGTTATCCTAACATGCCTATACATGAAACGGAATTTTTGTTTTCTTTCTAAATGTAAGCTATGATTTTAAAGTTGAATTTCTGAGCCATAGAAGTTTTTTAAGGTTTTATTTATTTTTGAGAGAGAGAGAGAGCAAGTGGAGGGAGGCAGAGAAGCAAGCCGACTCTATGCTGAGCACAGAGCCTGTCATGGGGCTCGATGCCACAATCCTGAGATTCGTGACTCAATCCCAGGACCCTGAGATCATGACCTGAGCTGAAATCAAGAGTCGGATGTTTAACCAACTTAGCTACCCAGGCATCCCTGAGCCATAGAAGTTTTGCGAAAGATATGGATGTTTGGGTAGTATCTCTAACTTTTTGAACTTGCCCTTACATAAATTATGTATGCCTTGCTTCAAGTCATAATTGATCTTCATAGTCAAATACAGGCAAGATAGACCAACATGAAGGTAATTTCTTCTATTTGCAATTCTCTTGAAATATAAAGTCAATGCATAGGTTTAGAAGACCATTTGAGTACCATAATGAGATATGCACGTGAATAGATTCTTACTATCAATTAGAATATGTTATACATTGACTTGAATTCTTTCAACAATTGACTTGATAAAATAAAAACCCTTCAGTAGTTTAAAACATAATTATGAGCTTACTCATATTAAGGAAGAAATTTTATTCTTAAAAATACATACCCCTATTTTATCAAATATTTTAGACCTTGAGAACATAATGTTTTACATACCTATATACCATTAACATTTATATTTACACTTAAAGACATTGCTGAGGTGGAAAATATAATTTATTTGCCTATCTATATATGATAGATAGGTAAATAGATTCAAAAGAGATGCACAGATTCCTGATGATACTTACCACCTGGGTGTCTACTTACAGTGTCAGCTTTGGGACATGGTCACAATCAGTATTGGTGTCTTTTTGCCTGCCTTGGGGAAGATGCATATAAAACTGTTGACAGGTTGGGGCACCTGGGTGGCTCAGCCAGTTAAGCATCTTCCTTTGGCTCAGGTCATGGTCCTGGGGTCCTGAGATCGAACCCCATGTCAGTCTCCCTGCTTAGCAAGGAATCTGCTTCTCTTTCTCTCCCCCTTCCTCTGTCTTCCACTCCCAGCTCATCCTCACTCTGTCTCTTTCTCTCTCTCTCTCTCAAATAATAAATTTTTTGTAAAAAAAAAAAAAAGTGTTGGCAGGAGTGGCAATCTATTCCCCATCCTGCCCTTCCAGATCATCTCTTTCACTTGAGACTATAGGTGCTGACAGAGCAGCAATGCCCACTTGCGTGTAGAATAGGAATAAAAATATAAACATTTGAATCCTCAAATTCTCCCCTTTTCCTTCTTCTAGCTTCTTAGAAGCAAAAGGTTCTTGCTTGCTGAACTGTTTCTAGAAGTCTTTTAGAGGATAAAGGGAAAATTCAGAGAAAAATGCAAGAAACCAGATAGGCCAAGTGGAAGCGGATAATCAATAACTGAGTGGAATGAAGAGGGAGAGGAGAGGCAAATGCCCATGAGTATCAGAGAAATATTTTGTAGTTAGGACTAGAGAGAGAGGATGTCTTTCGGGATCAACTCTCATATTTATGAGGGATTTTGGTAGAAACCAGAGATAGGAAGGGATATCTTAAAGTTTTACATTAATAATGTTTTCTTTGTAGAGTTTCCTCTGGAGTAATGTTTATCAAATATGCTCTTGATATTAAAATAGTTCTTAAATGTGCAGGACTGTCCCATACATTGCGGGATGTTTAGCATCTCTGGTCTCACTCACTAAATGCCACAGGTGCCCCTCCATCATCATAGTAACCCCAAATATTTCCACATATTTGCAAATGTCTCCAAGAGACATAACTGCTACTGATTGAGAAATGCAGCTCTGGAAATGATGTGCGTGCGTGTGTGTGTGTGTGTATGTGGGGACGCACAAGTGCACATACAAGCAGGCATATTCCAGTTATGTGTACAATTTAATTCTCACATATACTATATTTGGAGCACCTGCATAGAAAGTGTGCTGTTTTATATGCATAAGAAAGTGAACTTTAAAATGAAGAGAAAGAAGTGTGTTTCTAGTGGGCAATAAGTAACATGAAAGGCAAACCAGGAAAAATCAAGAAAGGAAGCCAACATTTCTTCACTGCCTGCTATGCAGTATAATTTACCAAAAACGTAAGATGGCTCAATGACAAAACCAGTAACTAAACCCAGTTTGATATAATTCCAGAATCCATGATTTATTGAGTGTTGACAGGAGAACACTGAGTGGTTTTAAAAAATAATGAATACTTTAGAAGCTTAAGTACGAACAAAAGAATTTATTTTTCTTTAGGATTAAACAGCATCTATGCCTCATGTGAGTCATCCTCCCACTCTCATTGTAGTAATGCTATATATCATGCCTTCCATCAATAGATGTGGGGAGATTTTGAAGATATAGTTAAGAAATATAGCATGAACATTCTCAAAAAGGCTCACTCAAAATCAATTTCATTATTAGTAAATGAGAAGGTTTAGAGAAAACAACTGGAAAAGAACAAGTCTATGTCCTAAGGAAAGTGTTTGATTTCTTGACTTTCTTGGGCTAAGATCCAGAATCATTAGCAGAAATGTATTATAATAAAATCAACCAAAAACTCACATATTATTCATTTCAATGTTGTTTTGGAATAAGATGCTTTTACTGCTATAAATTCTGAATATTAAGTGAAAATCATATCCTTGCTTAAAACAGTCTTCAGATGGAAATGTTCTGAGTATGATTCAATTCTCTTCTTTAACTTTTCCATTAGCAAGGAGGAAATCCAAGCCCTGACCAGAACAACTTGAATGTGACTTGTGCCCAGCTGCCAGCTTGCAGGACTAGAAGTGGTCAAAGTAGCAGAGGCAAAATGGGCCCTGTGGCTCCTATGAGCTCTTTAACGCTACAAAAGAAATTTAAAGGAATTCTCAAAGCCTCGGGATAATTATCCTAGAAAGACTTCATTCATCAGGCTGACACAGATTCCTACCAGAGGTCAGGGCCATCCCAAGGGGTCTATTCTTTCCTGTAGCACTTCCCCAGAGTCACATAGAGTTTAGAATAGATTTCACCAGGGACACTGCCATATGCAGTTTTTTTAGAGCAAGAAGTACTTCTCCGACCTACTGCTGCCAGTAGGACTAGCCTGGCTTTCTTTGGCTCAGCAATCTAGAAGTGTGCTGAGTCAGATAAGATGCAGAGGTTTCAGTTTTCTAAGATTACTATCTTTCCAACTGGAAGCATTGCAAAGTCAATGGACTACAAAAGATCAAGTCTTTCATTTAAGCATTATCTTGGAAATTCATTTCAATTATTATGCTGAAAGAATACACTGAAAATAAGGAATCAAAGTGTGTCAAGAAAAGTCCTTTTTCCTCTAAAAATTTCCAAATGACAGGTAATAGTGATGGAAGTAATAACACTGGCAAAGCAGTCCTTTCTGTAAGAAATAACTTTACTCTGGGTCTCAAAATTCCTTTATACCTTAATTATATATACATATGTTGATGTGTACATGGAAGAAGAGAGAGACAAAGCTTATTATAATAGCTTTGATTGTTTGGACTCTTCCTTCTGTACTGAAAACCTGTCCTTTAGTTTTAGAGACTAGGTCTACATCATTCACTCAAGCAACAAAAATAGGAAATGCATCTGATAGAATGTCAGATTTGTTCCCTTTAACTGATTATATTGATTATATTAACCAGACAACAGACTAATCTTTCTTATGCTATATAACCACCATTTCTGTGATACCTACTGAGGAAAAACTGTTTCAGTTGTGAATATTCCCGTGGTTCTTTTTTCTTTCTTCTAGACATAATTTTGAAAGTAGTCTCAAGGGTTGGTTTTCCTTTGATTAGTAAACTCAACGCTCAAACCTCCATGTACAGGTTAAAGGACCAAGAGGCAGGCATTAGTGTCCATTAGAAAACACTTGACATTAAGAAGGATTTCAATAAAGAATTTGAGACTTTTTATCTTTTTATTATTTACTTTTGTCCACATAGAAGCTGCAGGTTGAAAATAAAGTGGTTGTTAAGAAGGAAGGTTCTGGGGTGCCTGCGTGGCTCAGGCGGTTAAACAACCAACTCTTGGTTTCGGCTCAGGTAGTTATTTCATGGGTCCTGAGACTATGCCCTGTCTTGGGCTCCATGCTCAGTGGGGAGTTTCTTTGAGGATTCTCTCCCTCTGTCCCTCCCCCTGCTCACTCTTCTCTCTCTCTTTCTCTCCAAAATCAATAAATAAGTCTTTTTAAAAAATACAGTTCTATTTAAATTGACTTTAGAAACTTTCTGCCTTCATTTAGTGGGACTGTGAATGATGAAAACCACAGTTCTGAGATATGCATCATAGCACACGCTCACCCCCAAATAGATAGTTCATCAAGCCTTCCTCAGTTATGAAACCTAGCTTTCAGGTCTCTTTTTTAAGTATTTCACTTGGCTGATCAGTGGTCTCTTTGCTACTTATTAAAGTATCCCTTTGAAACAAAGTTCATCTTGTCAAAACACATCCCAAATAACCCACGAAAGAGAAACTCCTTTGTGGCAATGACCTCATGAAAAATATCTTCCAAGGACAGTTCACACTGAGTAAATTATTCTTCATTCTATCACGAAGTTAGAAATCAATTTTCAGTGACTTGTGAAGTCCTGAAATAGGTCACTGCTGTGTAAGTTCTCTCACCTGTCATGTTATACTAGCGAAAAGCACATACTCACATTAATGGTTTTAATAAGCAAAAGAAATGTCAGCAGCCACAGTGCAATAAGCCTAGGACGCTACAGATTAACATGGTCCTATTATCATTTTTTATTTATTAAGTGTCTAATGGATACATGGCTCTAAAATAGGTACTATGGAGATTTTTAGAGAATATAGAGAGGAATACTTATTGTGATCTGGGAATCTCTTACCTGAAAAGACCCAGTACAGCCTATAGTGTCCAGTAAAATCATGTAGTCACCCTTGATTCAGCCAAAATAGTAAAGTGATATAAGTAATAGAAAAATGCAGGTGATATAATCATAAAAAGAGCAAGGACCTTAGAAATAATCTGGTTTAATTCCTCTCATTTTACTGATGAAGAAACTAAGGCCCAGAAAGTAAATGATTTACCTCATCATGCTCAGTTGGAGGTTCAGGTCTGAGATCCAGGTCCTCGTTATCTCAGTTAGGTTCAGTGCATTTGAGGCATCTTGTGTTTTCCCATTTTGGGTCATTTAAATATTTAGGTATGGGTAGGTCTGTGAACCTGCTCCTACACATACATACTAAACACAAAATATAGAAACAGAGTCAGAATAATCACAGTAAATCTTCCCATACCAAAAAAAAAAAAAAGGTAAGCACAAAGTAGTCACTGGTTCATTGCAATTTTGAATGTATTTTGGGGATATGTATTGTTAGTTAGTTGATTAGTGCATAGTCTGGCTCCCAAGAAATGATTCTCTGAGGCTTTTGGTTCCCCTCTTTGAGTCATCCTTCCTTTTCCATAAGATATTACTCAAAAAAAAAATCATAGCTTGATTTTCCAGCCTGTTTCCTACCCACAGAAAATTGGGGCACTACCTACAGAGCCTTACACTATCAAAGGGAATCATCATTAATGATGACTTTGGACTATTAAAGAAAAGCTGTAAAGAATGGAAATATGTCAGACAGGATAGGACATTAGTGGGGATGGAGAGGTAGAGTAAAATTTGACCATTTCCATTAAAAAGAAAGTATACACTTAAAATGGAATGAGTACCATGAACATGGCTTTTTGTTGGAATATCAAACTAACTTGAAAGACAAAAATAATACTTTTCTAAGTCTCTTTTTCTTAAGAAAATTAAAATTACTAAAAAATTTTGTTTTTAATCATAAAAATCCATAATTATTAGAAATAAACATCATCACTTAATAAATAGAAAAAATACACTTTTTTTTTCTTTTGACTTTCTCTAAAATTTCATTATCAGTACCCAATCAACATAGAACTTAATAAAGGAGAGAGCTAAGGGAACCATAGAAAATATTTTCTGGAGGAACTAAACTTCTACCTAACTTGAGGGGAAAGTACTTTGAAAGACAAGCTGGCAATTTCAGTTAGATGAAATATAAAAGTTGGTAACACTAATAAATACCCTCTCTCCTGAAATTTTATGGTCTTTTCATTTGCTCCAGAGACTGGGGCACAAGAGGAATTAAAATGTCTTTGACAAGATATATGAATTTACTATTTTCCTTCCTTTTATATTCATAACCTAACAACTTTTATAATTAGTCTATGAATGCCTCACTTACTAATAAATTTTAAACTTATGTGAAAGGATTCATTTGGGTGGTATATAATCTTTATTTTTAAGATGCAATTTATCAACCTAAGCTAATTAAACTCGCAGTTGTCATGCTACCTGTGCTTCTTGGAATTCAAATTAAGAATTTGATCTATCTGGCCTTTTGCTGGAAACGCCATATAGGAAAATAAAGCATTTGAATTTAAAAAAAACAAATTAAGAATTTGATATATCTTTAATACGTAATGAACATTTTGTGACATTTGTTTCTTCTAATTAGTTTATTAAAAATTGTGCAAGAATTGCCTGTCAATTGAAGTAGTCTCCGTGCCTTAGCAGAACTAACTTTGACCATTATTTCAACTAGCCAATGATTTTTTAGTTCAAAAAGTCACATCAAAAATTATGTACGTCAATTGTTCTATTCTCTTGCTACTTTTAATTTTTCATTGGTATAGTCAAATGTTATTATATTGTCCATCTAACAGCCTGTAACAATAGTTGTACACAATTCACGCACACACAAATACACATACACAACCAGACTCTGCTGTCAGGACAAGCTGTTAAGTATATGTAATTGACAGAAAGTTCCCATTGACATAATTACTCTTTAAGGATTTTAAGGTAAACTAAGGTTGTCACAGAATGTTTCATGAGAAAGGATTCTTGAGGAATGAGTAGAAAATAGGTTGATAGAAAGAAAGAGGAAGGACACTTAGACTCAGGATGGTAAAGTAGAAGGAAAATATCCCTACCATATGAACAGGTTATAACCACATGCCAGTGAATTAAAAGGAATGAGAGTGAGTAAATAGAAGATTTCTTCTTACTCCCGATATTTCCACCCTACATTTATGATTGCTCTTTGGCCCAGAACATAGTTTGACTTAAAAGATACCCTGAATACAAGCATGTTAATCCTAATTATGAAAATATTGATAACCTCATGAAAAAGTCCTCAAACTTTTCTAAGTCTATTAAATATTTTTCATTATTCTTATAGCAGTTAAAGTATTTTGTTTTTTCTTGTTAGAAATATTTTAACTGGAACTATTATTTTTTTAAGTTTGCTAGAAAATTTTGATGAATTATTTTTCCTTCCTTTTATATTTTTTAATCTATACCAAACTTATAGGTTATGGCTTTACCATTATGATTTTTGTTAATCGGTTAAATGAAAAAAGTGACCAATTTTGTGAGAAAGGTAGAGAAGAGAAGCAAAGGGACAAGGTGATGGTAAGGAGAAGAGGGAAAAAAGAGGGAGAATAAGACAAAGAGGGAGATCTAGAAAGAGAAGCACAAGAAGAGCAATGAGAGCCAGAAAGGTTACAGTGAGTTTGTTTTCTGGCCCATTAGACCCAGAAATGTATGGCAGAGCTAAATATAATAAAAAGGTATAAACTATGGGGCTGAAATGTCCTTTTATATAGTTAACCAGAAAATTCATATATGGGACATAAGTTTGAGAATACAGACTGTGGAAGACCTAAATATAGCAAATAATGAATGTGTATTTTATGCTGTCGGCCAATGTTTTGCCAAAAGATATTCCATAGAGACTTAACCAATCCATAAAAAAAAAAGGTTTATTTTTTTTTTAATTTTTTATTGGTGTTCAATTTACTAACATACAGAATAACCCCCAGTGCCCGTCACCCATTCACTCCCACCCCCCGCCCTCCTCCCCTTCTACCATCCCTAGTTCGTTTCCCAGAGTTAGCAGTCTTTACGTTCTGTCTCCCTTTCTGATATTTCCCACTCATTTCTTCTCCCTTCCCTTATATTCCCTTTCACTATTATTTATATTCCCCAAATGAATGAGAACATATAATGTTTGTCCTTCTCCGACTGACTTACTTCACTCAGCATAATACCCTCCAGTTCCATCCACGTTGAAGCAAATGGTGGGTATTTGTCATTTCTAATAGCTGAGTAATATTCCCTTGTATACATAAACCACATCTTTATCCATTCATCTTTCGTTGGACACCGAGGCTCCTTCCACAGTTTGGCTATCGTGGCCATTGCTGCTATAAACATCGGGGTGCAGGTGTCCCGGCGTTTCATTGCATCTGTATCTTTGGGGTAAATCCCCAATAGTGCAATTGCTGGGTCGTAGGGCAGGTCTATTTTTAACTCTTTGAGGAACCTCCACCCAGTTTTCCAGAGTGGCTGCACCAGTTCACATTCCCACCAACAGTGTAGGAGGGTTCCCTTTTCTCCACATCCCCTCCAACATTTGTTGTTTCCTGCCTTGTTAATTTGCCCCATTCTCACCGGTGCGAGGTGGTATCTCATTGTGGTTTTGATTTGTATTTCCCTGATGGCAAGTGATGCAGAGCATTTTCTCATGTGCTTGTTGGCCATGTCTATGTCTTCCTCTGTGAGATTTCTGTTCATGTCTTTTGCCCATTTCATGATTGGATTGTTTGTTTCTTTGGTGTTGAGTTTAAGAAGTTCTTTATAGATCTTGGAAACTAGCCCTTTATCTGATATGTCATTTGCAAATATCTTCTCCCATTCTGTAGGTTGTCTTTGAGTTTTGTTGACTGTGTCCTTTGCTGTGCAAAAGCTTCTTATCTTGATGAAGTCCCAATAGTTCATTTTTGCTTTTGTTTCTTTTGCCTTCGTGGATGTATCTTGCAAGAAGTTACTGTGGCCGAGTTCAAAAAGGGTGTTGCCTGTGTTCTTCTCTAGGATTTTGATGGAATCTTGTCTCACATTTAGATCTTTCATCCATTTTGAGTTTATCTTTGTGTATGGTGAAACAGAGTGGTCTAGTTTCATTCTTCTGCATGTGGATGTCCAATTTTCCCAGCACCATTTATTGAAGAGACTGTCTTTCTTCCAATGGATAGTCTTTCCTCCTTTATCGAATATTAGTTGCCCATAAAGTTCAGGGTCCACTTCTGGATTCTCTATTCTGTTCCACTGATCTATGTGTCTGTTTTTGTGCCAGTACCACACTGTCTTGATGACCACAGCTTTGTAGTACAACCTGAAATCTGGCATTGTGATGCCCCCAGCTATGGTTTTCTTTTTTAAAATTCCCCTGGCTATTCGGGGTCTTTTCTGATTCCACACAAATCTTAAAATAATTTGTTCTAACTCTCTGAAGAAAGTCCATGGTATTTTGATAGGGATTGCATTAAACGTGTAAATTGCCCTGGGTAGCATTGACATTCTCACAATATTAATTCTTCCAATCCATGAGCATGGAATATTTTTCCATCTCTTTGTGTCTTCCTCAATTTCTTTCAGAAGTGTTCTATAGTTTTGCGGGTATAGATCCTTTACATCTTTGGTTAGGTTTATTCCTAGGTATCTTATGCTTTTGGGTGCAATTGTAAATGGGATTGACTCCTTAATTTCTCTTTCTTCAGTCTCATTGTTAGTGTATTTAAATAAGTTTGGGAAATACATGTGGTATCCCCCTTTGAAAGTATGACAATACCTATCAGCATATAAGCATCTCTGAGGATTGCTGAGAAAATACATTTGGTGAGAATTTATTAAATTATTTTCACTAGGCTTAAAGACAAAATACTTTATGTGTGTGTATATAAATAAAACTCTATTTCATCTTGTAAAATATACTAGAAGAATATAAGCAATGTTGAGCCACAGCTGACTGTTTCCACTGAGAAAGACAATAGAGGCATAGAGTTAAGGAAGATAAAGTCTCAAGGTGAGGTAGTATATGAGGAGACAGATAAACATCCCCTCCTGTTGTGGTCACTTTTAATACCATGTTACTCCACAACTTAACTAAATCAGGGTG
Organism: Canis lupus dingo; assembly: GCF_003254725.2. NCBI lineage: Eukaryota > Metazoa > Chordata > Mammalia > Carnivora > Canidae > Canis > Canis lupus. The sequence continues at coordinate 21,352,453 of NC_064245.1, read as the reverse complement.
AGAATCTGATCCAAGATAACTTGTTCACAACAGGTTGGCAAATTTGACTTCAATGGTCTGGCTTAAAAACAGAAGTTGGACCAGATTTCCCTTTCAAGAGTTTGAAATTGTGGAAAAAAAAAAAAGAGCCGGATACTTTAAGCAGATAGAAAGAGATGGGTATATATGGAGAGAGTGAGGGAGAGAGAGAGAGAGAGAGAGAGACTTACTGTACACAATGCTTACTTCTTATGTTAGGTTTATATGCTGATTTAGACCCCAAATCCAGATTAAGACTTGTCTTCTATGAAATATCAACAACATTGATGTTACATTTTCTGTGTGTCATATTGAAATACTAATCTTCATGTTTGGTTTTTCTCACTTTTGCATATGAGATCTTTTGACCAGTGAGTCAGTGGTACCCATATTTCCTCAAAGAAAAATATGATTTTTTACAGTAAGAATGAAAAATAGCAAGAAGGAGTCAATGTAGAAGGGATGCCTGAAGAAAGCATGGTATAGAGCTTACAAACAGAATAAAGAGTAGTAAATAAACAGACCACCTCATGTGCATACACACACTGCGACAATACAAGTTTATCTGGGCAAGGGAGGAAGGTAGTAGGAAATGAGAAAGAGGAATCATGTGGAACATGCCCTTATAGCAAATCAGGGAGAGGGAGAGGCGTAGACACGGAGCATACGAATAACCTTATGGAGAGAAGTAGTGTCCTCATGGGGAGACTGCCCATCACCTTTAGTGGCCAGCAGCAGAGAGTATTATGGAAGACAAGTCCATATATAGAGACTACTCATGACCTGGGCAGAGCAGGATGTCTCTGGTGGTGGAGTGGGTATAGATGCCTGACCTTTGGCCATGGAACTTCTAACTTAAATAGTCATACAAATAACCCAAGAATTTGCTAGGCCTCATCTGGAATGACATTCATGGGCCTCCTGAATTGGCAGATGAGGGTCTTCAACACAAAGAGACAGTAATTGTGAAAAAGGAGAACCTCAGCATTGATAATTGGGTAGGACTTGAAAGTGGTATAACCTAACCCTGTTGAACATTAAACATAATTCATTTTCTATAAAAGTTTTATTTTGAAATCTCATTATTTTTATGAAAACTATAAAGGTCAAAGGTCAAGTTGAACATAGTTTTATTGTCTCCATGTGCCTAGCTAATCAGAATAGAGATAAAAGGACACAAAGCAAAAAATCTCTTTAATTTTATTTAATAATAGCACATTGCTTTGTTTATTCCATAACCCTCTGGATCTGAGTACCAATCATGCAGAAAAAACTAAAAACTAAATTAAAATATTCTACATTCCATACCTAGCAATTTAATTTTTAAGGCTTTATAACCCAAAAATTGCTTAACTATTATATTTATATTTTAGCTTAGAATGAGTTTTCCAGAAAGGATCTCAGTAACATTAAATCTGATATTTATAATCTCAATTCGATTTTTTTTCTATGCTGTCTCTATATGAATTCTTGTTAACATTTCCTTCATTTGAGTTTTCTCTCTGTTCTTGGTACTAATGTTTGCTGGAAGCTATATGTCTCGAGCTCAGAGAATAATTCTACTTTCCTAAAATGCAATTCTCCACTCAGATGCAATATTTTGGTTTTGTCTTTTTATTTGATTTTTTATGTTTTCAATTTTCTGTTGTTTCAGCAGTTTTGTAAATTAAGCATGGTGCACCTATCCAGTCTCTTCATCAAGGTAGTCTCACTTAGCTAAATGGCCAGATAAGTGTGAATCCATTAGTAATCTTTCCCTATAGATGATACAGGTGATCATCATTTCCATACTAAGAGTTAATATGCTTAATTTAACAAATAAAAGTTCTGATAAATGGCATAAAGCCCCCAATCTCTCTAGATGGAGCCTCCAATGTACTTGTTTCACTCTTTTCATAAACCAGAAGTAGGATGGGGGTGTTAAACTATGGTCTTTTGTTTGTTTGTTTGTTTGTTTGTTTATATTGAGTTTAATATTGGGTTGTGCTTGATATAATCTCTCCCAAAAATTTAACTTTGAGTCCCTTCTAGGCTTCAATTAATCTCTGTATTCAGTATGTATCCATTCAACATATACTTAATAAGAAGCTACAATACATTAGTCACTGAACTCTAGTTATAAGTTTAAAAGAGGATAATGAACAAAGCATTCTGATGCTTTCAGTCTGGTGGAGAAGATAGACATTAATCAAATCATCAAAAAAATATTACTTTAGCCTGTCCCACCTCCTCTATCTTTCTTGGCTTTCCTGATTACTCTCCCTTGATTTCTCCTCTATCCCAAAAACCCCTTCACGTGCTATTTTTTCCTCTATCTATTTTCTAAAGTTGTGTCCTCAGCTTTTGTATCCTGCCTTTCTATACTCTCTCCACGAAGGAGTCAACACACCTCCTGACTTCAATTTTTATCTGTATGCTAAGGATTTAAAAAATTCTTTCTCTTTCTCAGATCTCTACTCCCTGCCCTACCCTGTAAGAACCACTAAGCCTCTGGCCAAATCTCGGAATCCATGTCCTCATCTCAAACCCACTTTCATTTAATAAACAGTCCAATATTACACAAATTATCTCCTTCTTCTCATTTCATCCCCTTAAATGCTTATTCTGTAATATTTCTAGAGCACCAAAATGATCATGCCACTTCATATCTAAAAGTCCCTAACAATGTCTAAGGACCTTACTATAACACACAGCTCAGATCACCTTCTTCTACTTCTCCATATACTAAAGTTCATTTTCGAAATATGCAGTAGCTTTTCATAATGCTACTTCATCCCATGGGCCATTTTGCTTAAAATGTCTTGCCTCCTTTTACCCAACATTTAAGACTTAATTCAAATAGTATGTGAAACCCAAGACTTCTAAGCAGAGTTAGTCACCTCTTTGTTATACCATTGTCCCGATGATATATTTACACTAAGTATCTGTCAGAATGCATTATGAGTTACAAACCATTTATAATGTCATTTATCTTGATGATATCACTATATAGTAGAAAACCTGAAAAAATAGTAGATGTTGAATAAGTATTTATTCAACATGGTTAAATAAGAGAATGCCTCTGTAGTGTGTGTATGTGTATTGAGGTGTTTTACAGTACAAATTACTTTGGAAGAATGGAAATTTCCTTTCTATTCTTTGGATGGAGAGAGAAGAACAAGAAAACAAGAAAGAGGAGAGAAAGCATTGAGTAAAATACTTTTTTACAGAAATCAAAAGTTGGGCAGCCCCAGTGGCACAGTGGTTTAGCGCCGCCTGCAGCCTAGTGCGTGATCCTGGAGACCCTGGATCAAGTCCCACGTCAGGCTCTCTGCATGGAGGCTGCTTCTCCCTCTGCCTGTGTCTCTGCCCACCTCCCCCCCTTGTCTCTATGAATGAATGAATGAATGAATAAATAAATAATCTTTAAAAAAAGAAATCAAAAGTAAAAATTTTAAATAGAACTTATTTACTGATGATGTTTCAAATAGAATAAGGGGTTATTAATCACAGATTTAGAATTAGCCTCTATTTTGATAGACTTAGGATTAGATTTGCTCACCAATGAGAAGAAATCATAATAGCTGTGGTATAAATAATTTTTTACTGATGTATTTGAGAGTGAGCACGAGAGGGAGGAGGGGCAGAGGGAGAAGCAGACTCCCCACTGAGTGGGTAGCTCAATGTGGGACTCAATGTCAGGACCCCGAGATCATGACCTGAGCCCCCAAGGCAGGTGCTTCACTGACTGAACTACCCTGGTGCCCCCATATAAATAATTTTAAAGTTGATTCCTTTCCGTTAGAGAAAGTCTAAGCTGAACAGCCCTTCACAGCATCAGAGAACATGTTTCCTTTAGTCTTGTTGCTCTGTAACATGTAGCTTCAGCTTCGCTCTCCAAAACAGCATATGTATATTCCAAAAAACAGTATAGAAGGAGTGAAGAAGCATTGAACAAAGGTTATGTGAATATTATTTCCTAAAGAAGACTCCCAGATATTATGTAATCCTTCCGCTTGCCTCCTTTAACCTAATTCTATGGCTACTGGAAGGCGAGGAAATGAGATCTTTGTTTTGGTCTCATGTTTCCAGCCAAAACTCTGTAGACATAGAAGGACAGAAGAATAGATATGGACTGCTGGTGATTTGGTTTGCCTCTTTGTCTTTCAGGCTTTATCCAAGATATTGTAGCACACACTGATCACTCAGTGAATATTTGTTATTATATTTACTCTCCACCTTGACATCATTTGCCAGTTCTCCCATATCCAGACAAAATGGATACTTCTCAAATTACTCCCCAGCTATATGTTAAGAGTATTCAATGTTGCAGCCTCTATCAGGCCTTGACTAATACCTGAACTATGCCTTGAAGCTATTAAAATAATGACTAAATTTCTAATGGCCCATGATACACTTAGGGTTGTCTAACATCACCAAAGAGTTGCTGAGCTACTAGTTGACTTAATTAAATGATATTAATGTTATGACTTCACTTTTTATTGAGAGAGATGAACTCAATTATGACTCTTAAATCTCAAGGCTTCATGGAGGAAATTTGCATTTCGCAGAAGCGTTTTGAACTTTAATCTCCAAATCACTGGCCATACCATTCCAAATTACTGCACCAAAACCAACCTTAGGAAGTCCTCATATTTCTAGTGGGGTTTAAAAAATTGTTATACTTCCTTGATTGACAATGCTTGTGTTTTTTAATTCCCCTGCCAGTAGCTAACATTTATAGAGTGCCCTCTAGATAGGTGAGTCATGTGGGAGAGTTCTGAGACCCTTTACTTATGGGACAAGACCAAGGGCTACTGGCAGACAAGATAACTTTCATAGCTCCTTGTTTGCCAGAAATGATTGTGCACAGTCTCTTGCCCAGATTACTGAGAGCATGTTATACAGGTCCTAAGGTACTGCTCCCTTTCCTCTGTAACCTTAACTGTAGTGATCTCAGTGTTAAATGTTACAAAGTTGTCCTGGAGTTTTATTAATGAACCTATCAGCTAAATTATAGTGATCATTAAAACTGCCAGTTAGTGTCAAAATGTTTTGACTATCAAATTTAGAGAGATTAATCATTCTTTTAAATATGCTCTGCTGGCAACCTTATTATTTTTTCTGGTCCAAGATGTCAATTTAGTACAGCTTCCGTTTCTTCTATTTTGCAGGCTGGTAATTAAATGAAGGACAAGTGGGTAGAGCCAACCATTTTGGGGAAATTTTTAAAATAAGTTAATGATCCATTCCTTAAGCATTAGAAACTGAAGGTGAGTCACTAAAGCTCATGACATTTATAATCAGTATTTGCAAAGAGCATCAGGTAATCAGAGCAGAAGAACAGAGTTAAAGGCAGTTCAGACTGGGACATACATTTCAGAGGGTGAGTTTTGCCACCAAATTGTCAGTGACATCTTGTTCAAAAGAAAAGGGAATTTTCAAAATGTTATAAAGTGATAAAAGTCAGAAGATGTTTGATAAGTTGAAGAAGTATGAAAATATTGACTGAGAGGGCAGGTTTTGTTATAAAATTGACAGGGACCTCAAGATATGTTTGACATGATTGAATTGGGTTATATAAAGTGACACATCTTACTGCCTTACTTCTTTTTCTGATCAAAATTGAGACTTAGTAAATTGTATCATTTTTGCTTGCTTCTGCCCTGTCTCTCACTACTGCCACAAAATCCGTGATGCTTGCTTTAATTTTTCAAAGCATTACCAGGATTTATTTTTTAAATCTAAAGAATTGTGTAAAGTGACTACTCAAGCACTTGCTAGAGTTACAAGAAATACTATTCACTTAAAGAGGAAAAAAAATCACCTTTAATTTCTTAGTAGCAGAACATGGTCCCCAGTTAGTGAATTGATTTATATAAAGCAGGGACAACTGTGTACCTAGTTTTGCCCTTTCTGATGGCAAAATCTACAATCTTAATTGTCAAAGTGACAAAATATTCTTCAAATGGCCCCTTGTGCCCACTTCAATGAGGGAAGTGATGCATTTAAAAACAATAATGTATTCCAGTCATCCATGTTTATCATTTAAATTTTTTTAAGTCATCTTGTAACTTATTCACAAGAGACACAGAGAGAGGCAAAGACATAGGCAGAGGGAGAAGCAGACTCCCCATGGGGAGCCTGATGTGGGACTCGATCCCAGGACCCCAGGATCATGCCCTGAGTCAAAGGCAGATGCTTGACCATTGAGCCACCCAGGACCCCTATCATTTAAATAATTTTTGATGAAAATGATAAACTTATACAAAAATGTACTTAGAATTCAAAATCTGAATCCACTACTATAGTTCACCTGCTTTGATTTTAGAAGTCAAAAGATTAAAGACAAATGGTTTTCAGCCTTAGAGCTATAGACATTGGATAGAAAGGCAAAATCAGAGCTCTGATGGAGTACTTAGTAACCCTAGATGAAGTCTATGCAGGCTATCCTTTCTGACATACTCTAAGTTTTCCCTGGAGGTTCAAGAGTGTGTGTGTGTGTGTGGGGGGGGGGGGGTGTGGGTGTGTGTGTATACACATATATAAATAATAATATATACACATATAAATAATATATTTGTATTTATATTTATATAAAGCAATTGCATCCAAGATTGCTGCATTTCCCACTTCCCAGCTCTGTTCTTTCTCATCCTTTGGTGTTTACTTTGGATTATATGCAGGACAGGCAGGAGGTGTGAAGGCATTAAGGTGTGAGTCATGTAACGTTCATCTACTTTCCCTTCCTTCCTTCTGCTCCAATCTAAGTTTGAACAGCAAGCAAAGAAAAGAATCCACATTTGCCTAATGTCTTTTATGAACTGGTACTGGGCTCAATACTTTACACATGTGATTTTATTTTATTTTTCCATAACAGTACTATTGTTCCTATTTTATAGGTGAGGAAATGTAGATTCATAGAGGTTAAGTAATTTTTTCAAGGTCACTGACTGGGGAAATGAGGAAGTTGGGCTGCCCAATTCTTTCCATTCAGTACACCATTACTAATACCCATCTCATCTGGACCTAAGAGTTATTTCAGGTTCAGGTTAGTGGTGATGCCAAGATGTATGAAGCATTATTGATTTACCTACTTGTCATTACTTTGATATACAAGCAGAACAAATTTTCTATAATAGAAAGTTAAGAAGTTTAATATTTATTGTAAGTATTCAGATCTATATTTAGCATTAAGACATTTATGTGAGTAGTAATTCTGTTACAACATGCAACTAACTAATCCATATTATAAATCACTTGAAGTTTTTGTAGGTCAATTATAAACTTTATATTCCATTTTCAATATATTTGATGTGTATTTTTAAATATTTGCAGAATATTTCTCTTCTTTGACACATTCTGGTCAACATTCAAGCTAATTTTATAATCTCATAAATATATTAGAACCTTTCATATTAGGCCTTATTCTGTTGCGTACTTCATTGGGATTCTGACTCAAGCATTTCTTTGACTGGAAATTGTCAAATACTACAGTTAATGATGCAGAACAATACCTCAAGTCAATACTTTATGCAACTACTCACCATTTAGAAGGAACTGTGGTGACCTAATTTTACCACTATTTCACTAGGAACACAGTAGCTATGGGATAACCTAACATGCTTTGCACTCATTCATTCACAAAATTCTTCTACCTCAGAGTAATTCATTCAGGATTTTTGTACTCCATAACTGTTTTGACAGTAACAAACACTCATTCTGTGTAGGAGCATGCCTATCTTGCAACATAATACTTTAATGTTGTTTGTTAACTTGAGCCCATGGATGAACAAGTGGCTTTGTTCTTATAGATTCCATTTTGTTGGAGGAAGGGGTTTGGAAAAGACTTCAGAAAAGGTATTAATGATGAGTAGGAGGTCATCAAAATAAATATAATTGAAAATCTACTACTGAAAATCTAGACAACTGAGCTGAATCACTGACAAAAAGTTATCAGTAAGACACAGCAAAGCTTTAACCAATACCTTTTCTGTGTGTTAGTGAGGTTGAGTAGGAACAGAGCTGAATGTAGTAGGTCAGAGCCTACAGGGCCTTCAGCATTCCTCAGCTGGCTGGAATTACTGAAGACATGAACATAAGACAACCCTGAATCTAGAATATAAGTTCCATGAGAGTGACTAGAACAATTCCTGACATATAGCAGATTATTTATAAAAGATGATGCATAAATGCCATGATAATTTGGCATAAGAATTGTAAAGTACTCACAAGCCCTTCTATTTGGTTTTTAGCAAACATCTATATTTTTTCCTACCTGTCCTCTTATCTCATGTCCAAAGAGGAAATCATTAAGAGATAGAGCTGCCCTCTTCTTAGACTCCTTTTTCCTTGTAGATTCCTATATTTCTTTCTTCTTTCATGAGACCGATGCAGCAGTAGATAGATCTGAGGAGGAGAGACTCTACCTGTACGTGTGGCCTTAGAAGACCCCAGAAATGAGGAAAAAACTCATTATCCTTCTGTCCTTATTCTAGTTGTCTTTTCATTGCATGTCTTTCTCTAAACCTCATAGTATTTCTATAAGAGACAAGCTTAGAGGTCGGGTACTAGAAACCCCTAATGAGCCTCATGGTGCAGCTTTTGTTCTCTAAAACATGAAATTTGGAACTGAAATCTCTCTTTGCCTGGCCTTGTCTCTCTTCATGGGTCTTATGGGAGTGACTTCTCATTAAGGCTCAAACCAAACAGCAATTCATGACCCTCATGGTAGATTTGATGAGAACAAACTAAAGGCAGGAAAGGCATTTCCAATGAGAAGGATGAGAGGCAAACATTACCAGACAGAAAATTAATATCAAAAATCCAAAAAAAAATCCAGAAAATTAATAATGAGATTGATAGAGAATCCATAGAAGGTACAAAATAAGTCTTAAAGCCCTAAGAATGCAAGGATCAACTGCATTTATGCATGCCTATTCTGTAACATTGAATTTGTAAGTCAACCCTGCATACTACATACATATGCTCAACACACACATATGCATAGAATACAGATTTTGTAAGTACTCTGTGCTAGTAAGTAAATTAAGATAATGGGGGGAAACAAACTTTTTAGGTTCTGGGCTATCATCTAACATAATAATGTTCTCTCTGCTTATAGATTCTGCATGTACATTAATGCTTTTATATCAAGTTCTGATAAATATGCACTCTTTTCATTCCTATGTTTTGTTTAAATTTTCTCACTGTGAAATTTATAGTTCAGAAATATCAAATTACTTTTAATCCCTCCCAATACACACACACACACACACACACACACGGCTATAAACTCTGTAAGGTCAAAGATTGTGTAACTTACTCATTTGTATATTCCCAGTGCCTAAAATAATATTCGGTACATCTTCAATAAAATAAAGGTATAACAGGTAAGGGCAGAACAGCTGTTTGAGTAGAGATAGCAACCCCAAAAACAAAACAAAACAAAACAAAACAAAACAAAAAACAAAAAAAAAAGTAACTAACTATTACTTCCTGTTGAGTAGTTCAGAGGAAGTATAGGCCATTAAGGCATGCCAATTTCAGTTCCTTTTCCCTACAAATCAAGTAGCAATGGCCTCGGGTATCAGAGAGCTTTCTCCTGATATTTTACAGAAAGAAAGTAAAGCAATTTGGTGTTCATCTCTATTTTCTTAATCTTTTTTAGTAAGCATATTTCATTGCAACCTTTCCTTCTGTTATCCAAATCATCACCATCTCTTTGTGCTTCGTTCCTTGTCAGTTTTCTATCTCATTTATTTTCTTGTCTCTCTATTAAATTTTCTATTAGTTTCCTTAATTTACAATCTTCAGCATTTAGGCTCACCCTGACTCCAACCAAAGCTGATTAAGATAGGATTTCTCTTCATTCATGTTTTACTCTTTTTTTTCCACACACCTCTCCTTTGCTCCTTAAATAAATGTACATTACTAGTTACTATATTTCTAGTTTTGAGATCTTCTCTAGATATATTTACTTGCACATTCTTACCTGAATATTTAGAAATTGTTGTATTCTTCTAACAGAATTAGCCCACATCCTCTACTTTCAACTGTGTCTTATTTATATACATTATTTTTCAACTTGCCATTTTATTCTGAATTCTGATATTGTTTTTCATATTGTTATTGTCTTCCCAACCACTCAAACTGGTGATAAAAGTATGTTCAATGATCATAATTTTCATTTAAGTACCCAAGGCACTCATGTCATTATCAGATGATTCTCAAATTATCAGATTGTATAGATTTCTTTTCAATCATTCTGTTCACATCCCGCCTGATGTCCAACTGCTAATAATAGTCAACGTATTATTCCTAGTCAGATCCCATCATGATGAATTCTAAAGGGATGCTCACACTCCTCCATAACATTAGAAATCCATTGCACTGGGTTGCATATTGCTTGTATGAAGGAGTCACAAGTCCTATTTCCTCACTTTAACCAGCCAAATATCATACTTTTCTTTCCATTGGGGCTAAAAGTACTAAACCATAGCTATCGCCTTTCTAAGTTTAAGAATCCAATTGACAGATAGATTTGGGTTAAGGTTGTCAGATTTAGTAAATAAAAATACAGAATGCCAAGTTAAATTTGAATTTCAGAATAACAACTTTTTAGTATAACCCATATGATATCTAGTGTATATATACATATATATAGTAAAAAAATGTTTATTTTTATCTTTATCTACAATTTAAGTGTTGAATAATTTTTAGTATTTGTTCTAAATATCTCATGATATACTAAAAATTATTTGTTGTTATTCTGAAATTCAAATTTAAGTAGGTGTCCTATATTATCTCTGGCAACTGTAACTGTGGTGTATTCTCAGAGTTGAATTAGACATGAAGTAACTTACACTGTCTGGAAAGCATCATGACAGCCACAAAGGAAGCTATGGGAAAGAAACAAAACCCTGAATTTTTGTTGTTGTTTAGCTGTATGTAGTTGACATACAATATTATATTAGTTTCAGGTATACAACATAGTGATTCAACATTTATATACATTACAAAGTGATCATCACGATAAATCTAGCTACCATCTGTCACCATAGAAAGTTGTTACATATTATTAACTATATTCCCTATGCTTTACAAAATCCTAGATTTTTTGAAAGCTTAAACATAAGGCTAGACATTCACTGATTTGGGATGCTAGATTTAATTTTATTTCAAAAAAAGAAGACTACAGGGTTTCCAAAACTTGTTTTGGCCTGTTTATATATGCTTGTGTTTGTGTATATCTACATATACCATCTTAATACCATAGCTTATTTCCCTGAACAGCTTGTTATAATCATAGATCAGTTTCATTTGGCATATGCTAAATATCTATAATTATTTTTTATAAAGGAAATATTTATGAATAACCAGTTCTGAAGGCAAAAGAATATTGTGTAGTATCTTTGTAGAGTCAAGTTGTTTGATGTTGCATTGACACACTGTGACGTTTTTGGGTCAAGCAGAAAAATCTGTATTTGCTCCCTGACAGATATTATTACTATGTTCACAGATCCAGGAGAAACCCATCATTTAGAGCTTCAACTTGGCTTCCAAAAAAGAGACATGTAATTTAGCCAAAAACTAGGAGAATGGGAGCAGTTCTAGTTCTTCAAACTCTTCTGCTACATTTGAATGAACTTTCAGCACTAATTTCCACCAGAAATTTTTAACATCCAAATACCAATTACTGGTTACAGTATCTGCTCTGTGATTCGGTTCAGATAACATATTCCAACATATGCTTATCATAGAAAGCAGATACAATTAGATGAGGTAAACAGGAGGTGGGGTTATTTAACTTATCTCTAGGAAATTAAAAGGGAGAATGAAAGGATAGGGATACCTACTTTTCCAAACAAACATATTTGACAGAATTGGCTCTGAGTGAGAGATGCCACAATTCCCACTGGTAAAGAAAATAATGTCATGAACATTGATTCATAAAACTAACCTTGTGTTCAAAAGGATCAGGGTTGGATAACTGGCAAATGCATCCGCTTCCTTGGTGGAGTCACAGCTGAGAAGCTTAGCTTAGTTCAGATACTTGTAGAAATAAGAGTTCATGGGGCCAGATTAGCACAGTCCACGATAAACTATACCTACAAAAATTCCAAATTTTATGTGTCAAGGATAAAAGAAAAATGTTTGTTTATATAGCTGGCTATTTAGTTATGAATTTTTTGCTCTCAAAATATACAATTGAATTTACACACTTAAAAATGACCAAATAATTTATTGTCAGACTATGAAAATTTACAGATAACAAATGCTAAACCAGAGAGAATTAGTGGACAGCAGGTATAAATTAGAACTATTCTGTGCAAACACTAGGGTATACACACTCAGATCTGTGTATATATATATATATAATAACAAATAGCTACAAAATTATTTTAAGTGCATACAATGGACAAAACCACAAGGCAATCTTCATTACAGCCACAAAGTCATGAAACACAGAATGAGAATCTGGATCTACACAGTCTGCATACACAGCTCACACTCTAAATAATAACATATGTGAATCTAGAATTAACTAAATTAATATTAACTTAATAACTGAATATTCAGTGTAATAACATATTCAATCACATAGTATAATGAACTAAATAATAAGTATTCAAAAATTTAAGTACAGACCTCCTTTCTAAAGGCAATGACTATATTATTGTCATGTTACAAATGTGGCAAGTTGACTCTGGGAACAAGGTACTCAAATTGGAACCCTGACCACCACCTGTACCAGATTCACCTGGGTACTTATGAAAATTCAGATTCTGGAGTCCCACCCGATACTTTATGAAGAATTCCACTTGCTTTTATGCATGTAGAGTTTAAGAATGTTTCCTAGAAGACAGAAGCAAGAGTGAATTGGTGACATTGAATTTATGTATTTATGTTGGGTTTTTTTTTCTCTGTAACCTGTTGAGTACTCAAAAACAATTATGCTAATTTCTTCTCAATTAATTAAAAATACTCTCTTCTACCCAGCAGCTCACTAGATAAGGTTTTCTTATAAAGATATTTTAAATTTTAATATGAACAATATATAATTTGATATAGAAATTACTTAAGTCATTGCTACAAAACAACTGAAAACATTGAAGAAATTATTTTTTAATTTCTTCATCTGCACTAAAAAAAGCTAAGCTTATAGATAATTTTCTTAATTGTATCTAAAAAAGCCAAAATGTCTCAGTTGTATTAGCACTCATCATTATTCATGGGACTTAAAACAATTTATTAAATGCATTATTCTTTTTGATTAATTTTGAGACTATCACAATTAGTGCACTAAAACATAATGCCTTTATTTTTTCAAAATAATATTTGCTTGTCAATTACCAGGCAGTATTCTAGGCACTAAGGACAAGTCAATAAAATAAGTACACAGAAAAAATTACTACCCCCTATAGTTTACTGTTAGTGGCCCCTGTGCATCTTTAGCCTTAAAATACATGACTACTTATTAATAAACTTTCATGTATGTGAGGAAGTAGAATTCCAGTGAATGAATGTAGCTGCTGTCCATTTCCAGGAAAGCTATAAGAGAAGTTAGAGCAGAAAATGTGTAAACTGTACCATTAAAATAAGTTTCTGTAGGATAAAGACCAAATATGAACCTTCCTGTGAGAGGTAGGGGTCAAGTTGACTTAGATATCCTCTGGGATCTGAAGGTCTACAGGGAAGTGAATTACCTCCTTAATTTAAAGGGGCGCCTAAGTTGATGATGGCTAAATTCCTTTATGCTATTCTGATAGACATTCCTAGCCTCCTCAGGAGAGAGATCTTCAAAGAGAATGGGATAGGCAAACCCATTAACAGCAGTTAGAAAGAAGGAAAAAAGCAGTAAGTTTACATTCTGGAATAACAGCTCAAAGCAGAAAAATCAGTGGGACACCCAGTTCCTTCAGTAACAATATTCCAGGACATGCTAAGTTAATTTTGAAAGATCGTCTTAAATTTGATTATTTCCTGTGTATTATTTCCTTTCTGTGCTGTTTCTCCATCATGATCATACAGTGGTAAAACCCGTCTAATGAAAGTGCCTGTTTGCTTTTCCTTATAGGAAACTAGGAAAGCCCAAGAAAATCAAATGGTGGTAAGGCAACTTTACAGGAGAGAGGAAAACAAGTTTTTCCTTCAAGTCCTGGTCATGATGCAAAATAGTAAAGAATATTAGGACTCAGCTGAGTCTGAGATATGTGCCTGAGGTCTAACAGAAGAGAAATCCATTTGATATACACACAACTCACATTTGTCATTGGAAAGGAAATAATGTTTCAGTCATTCATGGAGGCAAAGGGCTGAATAATAGCATTATAATGCATTTCTCTGTCTTTATTACCCAATAAACAACAAGTCCTTCAAGGGCAAGGATTAATTCATTTTTGTCTTTTCATGGCCTAGCAGGGTAGTTGACACAAGTTACTTACTCATAAAAGTTGATGCAAAATTTGCAAAATGCATTATTTAATTAATTATCTGAATCATCTTACAATTGAAAAAAATAAAACATTTATAGAATTCTTAATGTGTAACAGGCAGTAGAAAAATATGAATCAGTGTCATAGAGAGCTTGATGTCTGTCTGTTTGTTTGTTTGTTAAAGATTTTATTTACCTGAGAAAGAGAGAAAAGGAACATAAATGGGAGGAGAGGGAAAAAGAGAAGCTGACTCCCCACTGAGCAGGGAGACTGACATGTATACCTGGATCCCAGGACCCTGGGATCATGACCTGAGCCAAAGGCAGATACTTAACCAACTGAGCCACCCAGTGCACCAAGGACTTGATGTTTGATATGAGTCTTGATCAATAATACTATGTGGAAAATGAGAAAAGAGACCTTTGAGACAGAGACACTAGAATTTGCAAAGGCATAGTAGTGATGATGTCTTTTGGAGTAATTTAAGAGGGATGAGGTGAGGCTAGAAAGGTATGTTAGGGCCAGATCATAAATAATTTTGAATGCTGTGTTAGGAAGTTTAGATTTTAATCAGTGGATCCTGGGAAGCCAGAGAAAGTTTGTAAGAATGGAAATATACGGGATAGGATTTGTCTTCTGGAAAGTTAGGCCTGGAACTAGTTTGAATGAAGAACTAAGTATGTCCTACAATATAATCAGGTTATAAAGTTATTGGAACAATTCAGGGAAAAAAAACTAAAGTCCAAACAAAGAGATGGATAATAGGCACAAATGTTTGTGTTTAAACATATAAAGCAAAAAACCCCTTCATATTTAACATAAGGTATCAAAACATATAAAACACATAACAATGACTTACTGATGAATATGAGGTGGAGGATGTAGGAGAGAGAAGTCTCGAGGATGACCCTAAGGTTTCTGGCGAGGAAATGGAGAGTCCCTGTCTTTGTTGAGAAAAACCAGAGAGGGATGATTCAGCAGGAAAGAATGGCCATCAGTTCAGGGACCTGCTGAGTTTGAGGTGCCTGCAGACATTTTATGGAGATGTTCCTCAGTGAGATAAGGAGATTTGCAGCTCTGGGAGTAGCTGGTATTGAGCAGGATTTTTGATTTATCAGCAAAGAATTAGAAGATGAGCCAAGGGGGAAGAAGTTCACCTTGTGAAAGTGCATAGCACTGAAGGAAAGAAGCCTGGAGTGTACATCAGAGATATCACTATCCAAGGAGCAAGAGTCAAAGAGGAAAGAGAGAAGCACATCCAGAGGATCGGGTGGCCAGACAGGGAAGAAGAACTCCTTACAGAAGCCAAAGGAAGCCAAATTCCAGTGGAGAATTAAGTCAGGTATAAAATAAAATGACTGGGAGTGGGGGGGAAGCTATTCCACTGGATACTTTGGAGGACATCATGCAGTGTTTCAAATAGAGAAACCAAATTATAGGATATGGGGGGGGGGGTGGGAAACAAGGGTAGAAGGATATTGGTGCATCACTGGCAGTTAGTAGTGAAAAGAAAGTTCAAGATCAGGTTTGGAGTTTGAGAAGACAACAGAGTCAAGAAAATATTCTCTCTCTGGGAAATTCAGTTTTCTGTCCCTAGTCAGGGACCAGAGAGGGCCTAAATCTGTCCCTAATGTTAACTCTCTTTTTCCATTTTCCTCTTTCTTGATTATCTTATAGATTTTACAATTCAGCCCTTTCTTGTGAGAGTTTCCCATCTCATGTTCCTTTACCTTCCCATATGGTCTAGATATGAAAGACTGAGATCCCACCGGCAGGAGCCTTACCCAGAAGTTGGGACAGGTTTTCCAGTTTAGGCACAGAGAGGACATAGATGTACTTGCTGCTAAGAAAATTATGAATTTTCCCCTCATCACATCCAAATAGCAGAATTCCTGTTTGATTCAAAAGAGCCACTGAATTTTGTAGAATTCTTCACTCAAATATACAATAAGCCTAAACTACCTTCATTTTTCTTATTTCAATTTTTTTTTTTTTTTTTTTTTTTGCCTGTGGACATCCTTATTTTCAACTGGTTTTCTCAGTCTGTTTCCCTCCCCCCCCCATTTTTTGGGGGTATTTCCTAAATGTTTTGTAACCCCAACTGATGTTATAAACATTTTTTATTGATATGAGAAACTTTTTGTTGGTCTTTCCTCATCTGACCCCACTTCCAAATGCATCTCCTTTTAAAGGACCAGGTGGTTTAACTCTACAGACCACATGGATTTTGCAAAAACCATCAGAATTATCCAAGAGAAAGAAGGTAGAATTTAAACATGAGTTTAGCCCACACTCAGTCTTAGAGGTCTCATGAAAGATATAAAATGAATCCCGTTTATAACTCTGCCTTACAGAAAAAAATGTAAATGTCTATGTTTTAATATATAGCTATTCAATGTTTATTTTCAAATGGTTCAAAATAACTGAAAGTAGTACAAGTTACCAAAGCAGAACTGTTCTTCTCTACCCCCAGTGTCACTGCCCCACTTTTCAGTTTTTAAAACACTTGCTTTTACATTAATATAAATCAGCCGACGCCTGTTTCACAAAATATTCCATATTGCTCAGCTCAAAACCATTCTCTGCCAAACACATGGAGGCGCCTTGTGCTCTGGAGAAAATGACACATGTTAACTAGCAAAAACACAGAAGCCTCTGTCTTCCAGTTCCTAATGCTCTGGCCTCCCAGGCTGCCCACGTGGACACTCCACAGCCACTTACCCAGGCCCTTCCCACAGACAGTCTTCAAGCTCTGCTATTGTTCCCAATTCTAGAAAACCACAAATGCATTTATTTGCAATATGTTTAAAAAATAAAACGGCCTTAGGTAATGAGGTAGATGGAGCAGTCACCAATTTGTCCCTTTAAATGCCTAATGTTTGTTTCCTTATGATTTCACAGTTTCAGTGTGCCTTTTCAGAGAATCAGCATGCCAAAAGAAACAACTTTTTTCTGTTGAGTGGCTTCTGATTTCTTGTTGAAGAGCACCACCTCATGGTCATTCTGTTTCTTTAATTATTACAAGGGAGGACTGATACCATTTGATTTTCTCTTCTAGTTTATTTTACTTTGTAACCATAACTAAAGCTGATATGTATTAAAATATAGTTTAAATAGAACAATTTATCTGGCACAGCTGTTTGGGTTGACCCATCCCTTCATCTTTTGCTTTGGGGGTTCATTTTTATATTCCCTGAGCACCTATCACATCCCTTTCTCTATGGTAGGTGCTATATGGATGTGGTTAAAGGCATCTTTCTTGGTCTCACTATTTTAATGGTCACCTATGTAATGATGGTTTTTCACTTAATTTTCTTCTAAGTTCTTACTAGAATTTAGTATCACTCATACAACTGTATGTAGCTGAATATCCAATCATTTCTTGGAATTACAATATAGATAGTTTCTTGTCTTTTCTTCTTATAAAAATCTTTGACACCATTGCTTCTGAAATCCTGACTTAGAATCTTAAAGACAGCCTGATTCCTACTTGTCTTTTCTTTCTTTCAGATAATAATACTGTCATTTCTTCCTCTATCTTTGTTTCACTCTCTATCCTAGCTAAATCTCTGGTGCAACTTTTATTAAAGTTATGATGAGGTTCCTATGGTATTAGCCATCTCTTCTTTAGCAGATCCCTTCATCTTTATTTCAGAACACATATGCTTTTCTCTGAATTTCGCAATTAAAACTGAAGAATACAATCGAAATTACTTTAAAAATCATTGGCATCATTTTTTCCCATCAAAGCTCTTCATATAAGGATAAATATTTAGGTATAAGAATTTTCAAATGTCCAGGGATGCCTGGGTGGCTCAGTGGTTGAGTGTCTGCCTTCAGCTCAGGGCGTGATCCTGGGGTCCCAGGATCAAGTCCCACATCAGGCTCCCTGCATGGAGCCTGCTTCTCCCTCTGCCTGTGTCTCTGCCTCTCTCTCTCTTTCTCTCTCTCTCTCTGTTTCTCATGAATAAATAAATAAAATCTTAAAAAAAAAGAATTTTCAAATGTCCAATTAACAAGGAGATAAATTCCCCCATTTACAGAAATGGATAAATTATTGTACATTCATGCAATGGAATATTAAACATTGAGAATGTTTTTAAATGGTAATTAATATTAAATGAAAAAAGCAGAACACAAAAATATGTAGTCAGTGAAATCCCATTTTTTGAAATATCTGTGCAAAAATCAGAAAGAAATACATAAAATGTGCACAGAATATTTGGTTAACAGCAGTTCTTTTTATATTTTTCAAGTCCTTCCTAATTGTGATTTTTTAAAGGATAAATTATTTATAAAATAACAAACTTAACATTTCTTCTTACTCTTTGAGTCAAACTGGCATTCAGTTTTGAGTTTATCACACAAGCTGACTTAAAATTTGAAACTTTCAGAGGCATCAAGATGGCAGAAGAGTAGGGATCCTCAATTCACCTGGTCCCCTAGAAGTTACCTAGATAACTTTCAAACATTCTGAACACCGATGAATACAATTTGAAACTTGCAATTTTTATTCTAAAATTCTAAATTTAAGTCCTTTTCTTATCTCAAAAGAGATAGCTACATACAGGGTTAATATCCAAAATATGCAAGAAACTACAACTGAAGACCAAAAGCAACAAAACAAAACTCCACGGAAGAAAGAATAAGCGAAGGACCTGAATAGACATTTTTCCAAAGGAGACATACAGATGGCGACAGGTACATAAACTCATCATCAAGGAAATGCAATTCAACATCACAGTAAGATATCACCTCAAACTTTTAGGATGGCTGTTACCAAACAGATAAGAGATGACAAGTGCTGGTGAGGATGTGGAGAAAGGAGACCCTTCACACATCTTGGTGGAATGTGAATTGGTGCAGCTACAGTGTAGAGATTCCTCAAGACATTGAAAGTAGAACTACCACATGATCCGGCAATCCCACAAAACCAACTTTCTTTTTTAAAGATTTTATTGATTTATTCATGAGAGACACACAGAGAGAGCAGAAACATAGGCAGAGGGAGAAGCAGGCTCCCTCCAGGGAACTCGATGTGGGACTCGATTCCGGGACTCCAGGATCCCTCCCTGAGCCAAAGGCAGAGGCTCAACTACTGAGCGATCCAGGCGTCCCACACAAACTCAATTTCTTGAAAAGATATCCATATTCCCATGTTCACTGCAGCACTGTTCACAATAGCTAACGTATGGAAACAACCTAAGTGTCTGACAAATGAATGAATCAGTAAATTTGGTACACACACACACACACACACACACAGAGAGAGAGAGAAGAGTATTATTTGACCTTTAAAAAGAAGGAAATTTTGTCATTTGTGACAACATGAATTGGACTCGAGGGCATTATGCTTGATGAAATAAGACAGAGAAAGACAAATACTGCATGGTATCACTATACGTGGAATTAAAAAGAAAAAGCTAGAAAGGGAGAAGTGGTTGCCAGGGTCTAGCAGGGGGTAGAAATAGGGAGAAGATACAAAATTCAGCTATAGGCTAAAAGATACAAAATTCAGCTATATGATGAATAAAGGCTGAGGATCTAATATATAACATGGGGACTATAGTTGAGAATGCTGTATTGTATAAATGAAATTTGCTAAAAGAATGGAATTTAGATGTTCTCTCTCTCACACACACATAGGATAAATACATGAAGCAATGGATGTGTTAATGGAGAAACCCTTTCACAGTGAATTCATACATACATCATGTTGTGTCCTTCAATGTCTTATCATTGTGTCAATTATACCTCAAAACTGAAAAAACTAAATAGTACAAATCACAAAAATAAAAGGGACAACTGCTCTAGAGTTCCTGAAAATAGGGAACTCTACTATATAAGGGTCTTAGTGAAATATTTTAAACAAAAATGTGGTATTTGTCTAGCTCAGTTCATTCTTTTAGGCAAATTCAACCCACAGTCAGTTTCATAAAAGGAAATGTGTTGAAAGAGTTATCTCCTATTTATAACTACAAACCACTCTGGTAAATTGTCCACTTGGAGTGGAAGTTGATCAAAAGCTGACAATGGAAAAACACAGCTGCAAGCTGACCTACCCATCCTTTGCTAATGGCTGTTTATTTGGACATACAAGGCAGCTCTGGTCTTGGTGAATGGAGTTCATTGTCTCAGACCCTGCTAGGAAATCTGGTAAAGCCCATGCACAGCCAGCTTTTCCTCACCCCACTGCCTTGCTCATCACTGATATAGTCTGTGGTGACTGCAGGACTGGTAGTGGTAAAGAAAGGAAGAGGAAAGAAGGGATATTGAAGAAGGGAAGGGAATAGACCTAGTAAAGACAATATATTAATACATCTATTGAGCTTTCATCATGTACTAAGTCCTCTGCTTGGCTCTTTCCATATGTTATCACACTTCATTTTCACAATGACCTTATGAAGTAGTGCAGATGAGGAGACAGAGGTTTATGGAAAGTTGCCTAAGA
Source organism: Canis lupus dingo (assembly GCF_003254725.2). Lineage (NCBI taxonomy): Eukaryota > Metazoa > Chordata > Mammalia > Carnivora > Canidae > Canis > Canis lupus. Next base: position 21,331,567 of record NC_064245.1, on the reverse strand, counting down.
TGGGTCACGTTACTGGTAGGGAGCAGGTCTTCCACCTCTAAAATTCTGCTCATAACCAGGCTCTTTTGAGAGTTACAGTCACAGACTTTAAAATGTGTTCTAAGCACTTCCTTGTGTGAGAATAAAGGAATGGGAAAAAAAGAAGCTCAAGGGGCTGGCTCAGTCAGTTGAGCCTCTGACTCTCAATTTTGGCCCAGGTCATAATCTCATGTGTCATGAGATCAAGCCCCACATTGGGCTTCATGCTCAATGGGTTATCTGCTTGAGATTCTTTCCCTCTCCTTTAAAAGAAGGAGGAGGAGGAGAAGGAAAAGGAAAAGGAGAAGCAGGAAGCAAAAGCAGAAGAAGAAATAGAAGTAGTAGTAGTAGTAGTAGTTGTTGTTGTTGTTGTTCAGGGATCTGGTTGGGTCTGTGTGTGACAAATTAATCTTACCTTCTCATAGAACCTCAAAATGAAGAATCTGGATGTCCTCTTTTTGAGGAAAAAAGCTCGGGTGACTAAAATTTCACAAGAAAATAGCAGGCATAAAAGTCTGAGCAAATAGCAGACCTTGACTTTATTTAATTTTCAGTGAGGATCAGGAATGCTTTTATTGTGACATTTCTCAGAATGTACCTTTACCAATTAATTTCATAATTGTTAATCCTACGCTTTGTCTTCTGTCTTTCCCATTACATTCTTGTCACCATCACCTCTCTCTTGATTCTGAGGAGGAAAGGGGCTTATATTTGCTCTAGGTGTTTGAGTCTTTATCAGGTCAGTGGAGAGAGAGGCGCCTGAATGGCTCATTGGTTGGCATCTGCCTCCGGCTCAGGTTATGACCTTGGGATCCCGGGGTTGAGCCCCACACCAGGTTCCCTGCTCAGTGGGGAGTCTGCTTCCCCCTCTCCCTCTGCTCCTTCACCTGCTTCTCCCTCTCCCTCTGCCCTTCTGCCTGCTTGTGCTCTCTGGCTCTTTCTCTCTCTGTCAAATAAATAAATACATTAAAAAAAAAAAAAAAAAGACCAGCAAAGAGAAATACCAAAGGAGATTGAGTGACAGGATATAAATTTGTTCATGTTTTCATGATCACCTCTCTCCAATAAGCCAGTGACCTTCTCACCTCTCCCACTAGCACCCATCCTTCCTACCACTAGAAACTCCATCTACCACTGCAGAGCTCCTGCTTCCCTGACCAAGTAAGTAGTGATTAGACAACGGAGCTGGAGAGAATCCCCACAGAGTTCAGGAGATGGAAGTTTTCTGAAATCCAAAATGTTAATATATTTGATCAGGAATTTCTAACATAATGTTTTCTATACTTTGGAGGTATAGGTATATATCACAAAACTATTCCCATATCTTTTTCACCAGGAAACATAACCACAGTGAAAGCTATAATGACGTGGCATGTCAATGGGTGGATTTACGTTCCAATTTGAATCAAACTCTAAGTTTTAGAGGCACACTAATTCTTAAACTTAAAGAAGCTTCCACATGGTAATTCTAAAATGGAGAGACTATGAAAGCTTGTTTATAAAGCTGAATCTACAAACTAGTCTACAAAACCACTGTATCACACATGTTTACAATTAAGAACTAAGGGAGGCTATAAATTAGCCCCAATATTAACATATTCTATCACCCGGATAAACAAACCTCAAAAAAATTCAGATCAACACCTATATTTAACTATAAATTTGGTAAGATTACAACAAAGGTCCCAGTAATTCTTACAAATAGCAGCCTCACCCCATCATTTCACTACCTCATAGCAAGATTTATTTTGATAATTTAAAGCTGTTTACATTGCAAAATAAATAAAAGTGTTTTGGCATTTTGACCTTTAAAAAAATGTAGAAACTGAAATATGGTTATATCTTTACTGAGTTGTTCTTATTTAGAAGTCTGAAAGAGATTAAAGTAGAGTTATAGTATAGTTACACGTGCATGTATCTATTTTCCCCCGTTAGACTGTAAGCAATTTGAGGAGAGAAAAATATGCTTGCCTTATTCTCAGTACATAAAAACAGTAATTGTGAATGTTCAAAATTTTGTGAAATAAATACCTGTTTTTTTCAGTGTCAACTTAAGACTACTATAATAAAAATATAGCAAGACACATAGAATTCATGTGCAAATCATTTTTCAGACAGTTCTCCAAACTTTTTCTCATACATAATATCATCTCAATGTTAACAGTAGAGATTTGATGGTTATGGAAAGGTATTTGTAAGTTAATTAGCAGTATTCAAATGACAGGTAATGGTAAGTATGTAAATAGCAGTCCCTCCCTTGTGGGGGGTAAATAAATACTTAACTGTTTAAGAATAAGCAAGAGCCTCTTCTTAGCTTTTTTTTTTCCTCGCTTTTTTTTTTCTCTCTTAGCTTTGATGCAGACTGTCTACAACCAGTTAGCCATAAATCTTAGAGGACCCCAACATCTGATTAGCAGGAAAAGAAGAGATTTTTAGTAGGATCATGAAACAGACTGCTGAAATAACCTGATCACAGATTTTGCAGAACAAAGATTAGGAAAAAAAAAACAAAACTGAAACTTAAAAGAGAATACAAATTCTTTTAGATGATAAGGAGAAGGAGCCTAGCAGACAAAGGTCATTCTTGAACAGCTGGTCAGGCTGCCAAGATATGTTTGGGAAATTAGAGAAAAATACAAAATCTGGAGAGTCAGAGGGAACTCATGAGAAGCCTCATACTCTCCTCTAAAGAATCTGAAGTTTTATACTGAGGGTGGTGGGGAACTAGTAAAGAACTTTAGATGGTGAAGGTCATGATCATCTAATATCTTAGAAATGTTACACTGAAATTATATTTTGATGAGTTTATAAAACAGCAAATACTTCCATAGTATTTTAAGTAAAACCGCAAGGTAAAATTATGTGCACATGTAAATTATAAAGATGATGTTTCTATCACTGTCAAAAAGAAAATCAAGATAAAAAGATCCAACAGAAAGGAAATAGACCTAAATCTCAATGATGGCTGACTTTGGGTGCTACAATTATGGTAGAATTAACTCAATAAACACATATTGTGTATATTTAAATTTCATTTTTAAAAGATTTCAAGGGCAGCCCGGGTGGCTCAGTGGTTTAGCGCAGCCTTCAGCCTAGGGCGTGATCCTGGAGACCCGGGATTGAGTCCCGTGTCAGGCTCCCTGCATGGAGCCTCTTCTCCCTCTGTCTGTGTCTCTGCCTCTCTCTCTGTGTTTCTCATGAATAAATAAATAAAACTTTTTTAAATAAATAAATAAAAGATTTCAAGCTTCATTGCTCTCTTTGTAAAAAGCTGAAAAGCATAGTAAGTGTATGTCTTTTTTTTTGTTTTATTGCCAATGTGCTAGGATTAAATATTGCTACATGAGATAAGTGTGTCTTAAAAAGTAGTCCTATTTACTATAGTGAATTTAGTTTTTCTTTTGAAACTTGGAGTTCATATGGTCAATTTTGTTTTCTTCCAAAGAATATAGGAATTGGGCTGAAATTATAATTTCTGGAAGGAGGCAGTATGGTTTATAGAACTAAAAGGCCATGCTCAAGCTAGCATAGGTTTATTTCCAGATGTCTGTCCTCTGACAAATTGCTTAACATTCTTGGAAAAAGGCGATCATAATGATGACCCACAGATGTGTGGAGGTTGCAGTGGGGGTATGGTAATAACAACAGTCTGTAAGGCCAAATTGCAACTAAAATTATTTTAATTAACTATATATCATTAATATATTCTGAGAAGTACTTGAAAGCGCAGTTGTCACACCTACAGATCTGGTGAATTTTTACCCCCAGGCTTATCATCCTGTAAGTATGGTTTGGATTATTTCCCTCCAGGGACATTAACTGGCATGTCAGAATTCAAATGTCTCTGCTGCTTTTCTGTCCATTTATGTGGACTTGTAAGATCTTTCTTCAGTGATTTTTTTCTACCATTTCAGATTTCTTTGCCTGGAAATTGGTGACTGAATAATTTCAACTGAAATAATGAAAATTGTATCCCAAACTTGTTTAGGTTACTTATGAATATAAGAAAGGAATTTTTTAAAATTTATTTATTTGAGAGAAAGAGAAAGAGCACATGGAGGGATAGAGAGAGAGACAGAGGATCTCAAGCAGGCTCTCTGCTAAGTGTGGAGCATGACATGGGGGTCTATCCCAAGACCCTGAGATCATGACCTGAGCCAAAACCAAGAAGTCAGATACTTGATCCATTGAGCAACCCACGCACTCCAAGAAAGGAAATTCCAATGGCCTATCCTATTCCTGTGTCTCCCCAGATATGTGTACCACACCAAGCCAAGTCTTGACAAATTTATAGAGTCGCAACTAGTATGACATTTCATTTTTAAATATGCATCACAAAGAATAAAGGAAATCTTTATTTGTGTGAATTGTTCTTCTGCCCTATACCCATCAATGGTATCTCATTCAAAGTAAAAGCCAAAATGCATGTATTTGCAAAACCCTCTGAGGTCAAACGCTCCACTTTCTCAAAAACTTCAGCTTCTATAGCTCTCCTTTCTAGACTGACTCTAGCTACACTGACCATCTTGCTATTTCTTGTACATGTCAAGAATTTGTACTTGCCATTCCCATCTTTATTCAATACTCTTCCCTAGATCTCTACATGGCTTACTCCCTCACCACCTTTAAGTCAAGTATTTATAGTGAGTTGTTCTCCATCCGTCTTACCTAAAATAGTAACAAACCCCACCAGTACTCCCAGGTGCCTCTGTCTGTTCCATAATAAGGGGGGTATATGCAAAATAACCTCCAAAGACTGGAGGAGCCATTAGAAAAATGCTGACAAGTCCAGCTTGACAAGAAATGGTTTATTAAGGGGACTTACTGAACAGAAGAACATTTTGGGCAGATGCAAAACAAGTAGACCTCTGTAACTATCACCCTTAGGATGTGCTTTTATAGTGTATAGGCTAGGGAGTAGGTGCTGAGGGACCACCCAAGAGAAGAATGTTTAAGAATAGGTGGGTATCATAGTCCTATCTCCAGAGGTGGTCAAGGAGGTTATGCCCTGAGCATGTACTTAAGGGTATGGTTAAACAAAACGAAAAAAAATGTAAGGAAAGAATGCTGCACTCAAGAAGGCTTCAGGTCATAGAACAGTCATCATGATACATTTGTTCAATATACTATTAGTCTGGTTCACATACTCTCCCATTCTCATGTTTTCTTCTTCAGAAAGGAAAAGTTCTTTATTGAATTTACAACCATCTCTTTATTTTCAGTTTTCATCAACTAGAATTTAAACCTCACGAGTAGGGATTTGTGCAAGTTTACCACTGCCGTGTACCCAGCATAAAAGTGTTAGCAGTTAGTTGGACAGTTAGGTAGTCAGGACCAGGGTCCTCAACAAGAAAATATGGAGTCAGGACAGCTAAAATAAAACAGCATTAACATCCTGCTTTGCAGCTTAGACAGGACACACACTAGCATTATGTTTTGCAGCCTTTATAGAAATGACTTCTGCAAAACATTCTAAAATGAAACAATTAACCACAAAGCATTTGTCATCCTTATGGGCAAGGGGCAGTTAAGACATCAGCCCCCAGATGTCAGCAAAAAAAGATCATCAGCATGTAGACATTAACCTAATAGGTAGATAGATATGTGACCAAAATCCTGATTAGCATGACTCAGCACACCTTGATTGCTTAAGATAGTTCTGCAAGAGAGCTAATAAAACCCCCTAAATGTAGAAACTCTAAGGGCAACCCTCTCAGGTCCCCTCCTCTCAGGGAGCTTTATACTATTACTCAATAAACTTTGCTTTGCTGCCCACCACCCTCTAGTCTACCTCTTCATTGTTCAAAGTGGTGTGGCCAAAAATCATGGACACTAAAGTCAGAAAATTCCTGCAACAAAACAATATCTTCATAGAGTGTGTGCTCAATAAATATTTACAGCATAAATACATTCATTAATCAAATGAAGTTAGGAAAGTTCTTTCACAGAGAAGCACTTGTTTAAAACGGGGTAAACCAGATTCAGTTGGAAAAAGAAGCACTGGATCCATTTATTATAAAAATGCTTTTTAAAGATTTACTTATTAATTCATAAGAGACACAGAGAGAGGCAGAGACATAGGTGGGAGAAGCAGACTCCACAGGGAGCCCAATGTGGGACTCGATCCTGGCAGGATTACGCCCTGAGTGAAAGGTAGACGCTCGACTGCTGAGCCACCCAGGCGTCCCCATTTATAGTAAAATTTTATTTTAATATCTCAAATAGGATATTTTTCTCAACTAATGATAATTTATCAGGAGAAAGAAAGCTAAGTGACATTGGAAACAAGTAGAAAACACTTCTTGTGGCAAAGCTAGCACTGGAGGCACCAGCTCAGACACAAGCCACAGAAGTTGTTGTCAGCAAAAATATGGTCTCAAGATTTCATTATTCATAAGGCTCCAGGGAATAAGAGAAGGTGATAGTTTCCTTTCTGGGTAGAGGACTGTGAGCACATAACAATAAACACCACTACTCTGCTACCAATTTGAGACAGATGTGCACAAACCAGGTTAAAAACCTGCAGTCTGGGCAGCCCTGGTGGCTCAACGGTTTAGCGCCACTTTCAGCCCAGGGTGTGATCCTGGAAACCTGGGATCGAGTCCTATGTCGGGCTCCTTGCATGGAGCCTGCTTCTCCCTCTGCCTCTCTCTCTCTCTGTCTCTCATGAATAAATAAAATCTGAAAAAAAAAAAAAAAAAAACCCTGCAGTCTATGTGAAACAAATCCAGGGAAAGGATAAGATTGTAGAGATCAATGCCCCTTGAGATGAAGGACTTCTCATCATTGTCTGCTAACTGCCTGGGATGGCTACCAGCCATCAGAGAGGTACTGCAAAGCTCAGGGTTGTGGTGATTTCCAAGTTTGAGACTTAAGACTCCATAAAATGGAGATGTCACCCTCTTACTGTGACTGCAAGGAGAATGAGCACTGAGCAAGCGCTGGGCATGCCAAAACGCCACGTTTGATGATGTAGAAGCTAAGGCTTATCTGAGAAGCTTCTGGCAACAAGCAAAGTGTCAGGAAAGGGACGAGGTAGAGTTTCCAGAAAAATGAAACTTTCTAGATCCTGTGAGCACATAGGCTTAGTTTATGATGATTCTTTAACCTTTTATGTATGGGCATGGGGAACAAGAAAATCTCCAGGAGGAAAAGCTGCATGCCAAGCACATGCAGAACATGCTCCAAAAAGGAATTTGGTAGAACATTCAACTTAACCATTCTCTGGATCCCACAGTGGGAGGCAGAGATGGGAGAGGGAGATTATTTTCATATCAAGAGTCCACCATTCTCAGAGGGACAAAAACTTAGGAATGGGCCCTGACTTTTCAAGGCTACAAATCAGAAACAGAAGCCTCAAAATAGAGAATCACCTTTACATTCTGGTCACACCCCTCATGCTCAAGAGACAGCTACTCATTTTCTTTCTTCAATCAAATTACACAAAAATTTTAAGAGATTTCTTCTGGTTTGGGAGAAGTGTGCCTGTAATAGTTTCTCATGCTGGGGCTACAAATCATATAGATTAAGTAGCTTGTGAAGTTTTATAGGAGACTAGACAGTATGTTTTCATCTTTTCTAGAACATTACCTAAGGAAAGGGTTCATGGACAAACTTCCTTTCTAGGTATCACAAAGATTTTGCTAAAGAGCTGGTGTAACCTAATGAAAATATTAGTTTTGAAAATAGAACATTATTTGCAACTACTTAAACCTTTCTAAGTATAGACATTTACCTAAGTAATGGTTCTTTGGATCTAGAAAAATATTTTGACGGGCCACATTGGACAGTTTTTATTATACATGGCAGGGCTCCCAGAATAATCTGGATAGATAAGATTTAGAGAGGAAACTAACTGAAATCTCTTTCTGTGAAATAAAGTAACAGGGATTTCATAGTTACATACTATTGTAGTTATCCACTAATATAAATGGGAGCAAAACCTTAGAAAAAGAAACAGAATCAAGTTTCTAGATGTGCACTGTCCAACCTAGTAGCCACTAACCACATATGACTATTTAAGTAACAGTAAAAATTCAGTTCCTTAGGCACACTAGCCACATTTTAGGTGCTCAAGAGCCATACAAGGCTTGTGACTACTGGATTGGAAAGGGCAGAAACTTTTGTTGGACAGTACTGGCATAGACAGGATTCTCAGAGGCATAGTTTGGGGGAAGACATTCAGTAGTAGAGTTGTTTTCAGACTGTGTGGAAATTATCTTCTTTTTTTTCCCAAGTCTAAAACAGAAATATTTTTTACATAAAATTCCAGTCACATTATGTTACTGGTGCATTGGAGAATGGAGGAAGGGAACTGAAGTCCCAAAGTTGTAGGTGGGAACCAGCCACAAAGTAATGGAAGCTTGAGTTTGGGCAAGAAGATATGATTATGAATCTGAGAAATGACAGCAGAGAAGCAAACTTGGAACAACCCTCATTTTCTCCAAATATTTTAAAGCAAATTGGCCTCCAAATGAAGGGGGAAGCTAGGTAGTGTTATTTTATAGGAAGGGGTTTGAACCATTTTATTTAAATGTTAGAGTGAAAGATGGCCTCAGGAAGCTGGATGCCTTGGTGATGTGCAAGTGGTCAGTATTTTACTAACCCAATCAAAATGATCAAATAAATACTGTATGAGTATCTTGGGGGTATTGGCTTTTGGGGTATATCTGAGACTTAAGTGCTTTACTTGGGGATAGTAAGCCAAGGGTGATATTTAACAACTTCAGTTTGTCATACATGAGAAGCCTCCCCCCCCCAAAAATAATTCTAATTAACAAAGTCTTTCCCAAGATACTTTCACACCAAAGACATGAACAACCCCTTTCAGGCTTAAAAGCTTTTTCTTGGGAGGCCTGGGTGGCTCAGCAGTTGAGCGCCTGCCTTCAGCCCAGGGAGTGATCCTGGAGTCCTGGGATCCAGTCCCACATCGGGCTCCCTGTATGGAGCCTGTTTGTTTCTCTGCCTATGTCTGTGCCTCTCTGTGTGTGTGTCTCTCATGAAGAAATAAATAAAAATCTTAAAAAAAAAAAAAAAAAGCTCTTTCTCTGCAAAAGATGTTTTGGACCCATATAAAGTCTTATAAAGTTATAAGATTCTTCTTGAATGTATTTCACCAAAAGAAATAAGCCCTACACTGGTCCTCTGTTTAGAGAAAAGAAAATAGAAAAGGGTATAGTTATCTTCAACAAGAATAACTCAAATTTGCATTTTTTAGAACTCTATTATTTGAGAAACAGTGTTATCATTGCAGTGTATATACCTTATTTCATTCACTAGGTAACAGGTTTCTTGAAAAGACACAACTGATATCCTTTCACAATGTCCAGAAAAGTGCATTTTTGTGGTAGATAATAACTACTGTGTCCTACTTATATCTCAGATTATTACAAAGCTTTAGAACTGCACTCTACCAAGCTCCTAAAGCATGGCTAATCCAAATTTACATGTTTTGACTATAAAATACACATCAAATAAGTATAAAATACATACCAAAAAGAATATAAAATATCTCAATCATTTTTATATTGGTTACATGTTGAAATAATAGTTTTTATGTTAAAATATATTAAAGTTAATTAACCGATTTTTAGTAATACTAGAACACTTATTAATTATATATGTGGTTTTCATTATAGATCTATGGGACAACATTAATTTAGAAAAGCCATATAAATGGAAAATCTTGAAAGAAAAAGAAGTTGAATAATAGAAACACAGGCACAGAGCAGAAATGCAATATAAGATCAACTATTTTAAAACATGTATAGAAAGAGATTGGAAGTAAAAATATTTCTTTTTTTTAAGATTTGTTTTACTTACTTGAGAGAGACAGAGGGGGAAAGAGAGAAAGAGAGAGAGGGTGTGTACCCCCTACAAGGAGCTCATGTGGGGCTCAACCCTAGGGTTCACGACCTGAGCCAAAGGCAGCCACTTAACTGACTGAGTCACCAAGGCACCCCAAAAACAATTCTCTTTACTACACTTGTTTAAAAATCTGCATTTAAACTCTAAACTTTGACTCACTACATGCAGAGTAAAATGAGATAAGAATAAGAGAAAAAGTAAATGCTTGAGAAAGAAAAAAATAGATCTCTGGAGCCAGTCATAACAGAGAAAATTCTTAGCCACTCTGGGATGATGGTTTTACCAAATAACGATGAGGAAGATTTGGAAGTTAATATCTGAATCCCCCTTTTATTTTTAGTGTGTTCTACAGTAGAGTTTCTTAACCAATCTTCTTAAAACAACTTCTCAAACAACACATGAGAGTAACCTATACTCTCATTTCTTCTATAAAGCGGATGATGCTCAAAGCATGCTGAATGCTTCAGCAGCAAAAATCAGATTAAGATTATTAATCTTAATTAATAATTAAGGACACTTGGGTGGCTCAGTTGGTTAAGTGTCTGCCTTCAACTCGGGTCAAGATCCTAGGGTCCTGGGATTGAGCCCAATATTGGGCTCCCCAGCTCTGCAAGGAGCCTGCTTCTCCCTTTCCCTCTGCCTGATGCTCCCCCTGCTTGTGTTTTCTGTCAAACAAATAAATAAAATCTTAAAAAAAAAAGATTAAGATTATTGCCACCCAACCTGAAACTCCTATAGACACTCTAAAATTCACCAGGGTTAAATTAAAGCAGGGAAGATAGAGAACAGAGGCCAGTAAATACAGTCCAGACTTTGCAGGCTTATAAACCATGTCTAGATATTTGGCTATGGTTACTTCTACGTGCTACAAGGAAATCATCAGAAGCAAATAGCTGAGACCACTAGGTTTTAAAGGAAAGTAAATGACAGCCCACTGACCCACACTATAATCTTTTTATCAATAAACTTTTCATGATTTTTTTGTACCTAGAACCCCAACCCCTTGTATCATCAAAAAGGAGACACTAAGAGCTATATGACCCCCCAATAATGGTACATAATCCATTGTCCACCTCCTGAAAAATAATTGATAAGGAAAAAGATGAATGGCCATGGAGAAACATGGATAGGGTTTATTCTCTCAAGGATGAAGACCTGGAATTCTAACTGGGCCAACCAAGAAATTTACTCTTCTGGCCTGATGATTCTCTGTCACAGCTTCTGTATGCTTTCTGCTTTTCCCTTTTTCTGAATGGCAGTTTCTATTGCAGTTATACTGTTCCTACTTCATATATAATTCATGAGAGGGAAGAAATGTAACTTGTGCTTTGTTCTATAGGTCACCAGACCACAGTGAGTCCCTTGGACTCTGGGAAAATGATTGAATATCATCCAGAGATCTTGCACTTGAAAACAGGAGCAATATGGAATTCTAGGATGTCTCCATTAGAGATGCAAATGTTTTATGTGTGGAGAAAAATGATACTATGTTGAGGAATAAGTGGATATTTGGATGGACAAAGAGAGACACAAGCCTAATATTTGCAGAGAATGAATCAGTAATATAAATGAAGGTGTCATATCCAGATTTAAAACAAAACACTTTATTTAAAAAAGGCCTATGGTAGATTGTTTCCTCAGATAGCCATGACAATGATTCCCATCTTGTGCACCTTTTTTACAATATGACTTCGCTATTCCTCTGATTAAGTTATTGAAATTAGAAGCATAACTTGTTTTATTGTGCCTCACTTTATTGCACTTCACAGATATTTGATTTGATTTTTTGAAGGTTTTGTTTGAGAGAGAGAGGAGGCATGAGTGGGGAAAGAAACAGAAAAATTAGCAGACTCCCTACTGAGTGCAAAGCTTGACACAGGGCTCAATCCCAGGACCCTAAGATCATGACCTGAGTCAAAGTCAGATGCTTAACTGACTGGACCACCTCCAGATACTTTATTTTTTACAAATTAAAGGTTTGTGGCAAGTCTGTGTGGAACAAGTCTGTCAGTGCCATTTTTTTCAACAGCATTTGCTCACTTGCTGCCTTTATGTCACATTTAAATAATTCTTGCAATATTTCAAGCTCTTTATTTGTTATGGTGATTGGTGATCATTAATCTCTGATATTACTATTGTACTTGTTTTGGGACACCACAAACTGCACCCATTTGACACAAGGAACTTACTGATAAGTGCATGCATTCTGATTGCTCAACCAGTTATTTCCCTCCCTCTCCCTCTCCCTCTCCCTCTCCCTGGGCCTCCCTATTCCTTGAAACACAACAATCTTGAAACTAGGCCACTTAATAACTCTAGAATGATCTGTAAGTATTCAAGTGAGAGGAAGAGTTGCATGGCTTGCTCTTTAAATTGTAAGCTAGAAATAATTAAATTTAGGGAGAAAGGCACACTAAAAGCCAAAATGGGCAAAAGCTAGACCTCTTGTACCAAACAGTCAAGTTGTAAAGCAAAGGAAATATTCTTAGAGGAAAGGAAAAGTACTACTCCAGTAAACACATATATGATAAGAGAGAAAAATGGCCTTATTGGTGATATGGAGAAAGGTTTAGTGGCCTGGATAGATCAGATGACCCACGACATTCCCTTAAGTCAAAGCCTAATCCAGAGCAAAGCCCTAAATCTCTTCAACTCTATGAAAGCTGCGAAAGGCAAAGAAACTGCATAAGAAAAGTTTGAAACTAGCAGAGGTTGGTTCATGAGGTTTAAGGAAAGAAGCTGTCTCTATGACATAAAAGTACAAGATGAAGTAGCAAATGTTAATGTAAAAGTTGCAGTGAGTTATCCAGAAGATCTAAGATAATCCATGAAGGTAGCTATACTCAACAACATATTTTCAATGTAGAGGAAACAGTCTTGCTTATATTGGAAGAAGACGTCACCTAGGACTTTCATAGCTGGAGAGGAGAAGTCAATGCCTGGCTTCAAATAACAAGCTGACACTCTTATTAGGGGCTGATGTGGCTGGTGATTTTAAGTTGAAACCAATGCTCTAAAAAGAAAAGAAAAGAAAAGAAAAGAAAAGAAAAGAAAAGAAAAGAAAAGAAAAGAAAAGAAAAGAAAAGAAACCAATGCTCGAAAAAAAAATACTTGCTTACCATTCTGAAAATCATAGGGTCCTTAAGAACTATGCTAGCTCTATTCTCTTTGTGCTCTACAAATGGAACAACAAAGCCTGGATTCATCTATCAATAGCATTTAGGTTGCTTCCATATCTTGGCTATTACAAGAAATGATGCAATAAACATAGAGGTACATATATCTTTTTGACTTAGTGTTTTCATTTTCTTTGAATAAATGCCCAGCAGTAGAATTATTGGATCATATGAAATTTCTATTTTTAATCATCTGAGGAACCTCCATATTGTTTTCCACAGTGGCTGCACCAATTTACATGATCACCAATAGGGTATGAGAGTTCTTTGTTCTCCACATCTTCACCAACACTTGTTATTTTTTGCCTTTTTTATTTTAGCCATTCTGACAGGTGTAAGATATCTCATTGGTTTTATTTGCAATTCTTTGATGATGAGTGATTTTATTAAAATTTAAATTCAATTAGCCAACATATAGTACATCATTATACATTATACATCATTAGTACAGTTTCAGATGTACTGTTCAACTATCCATCAGTTGCGTATAACATCCAGTGCTCATCATATCACATGCCCTCCTTCATGCCCCTCACCCAATTACCACATCCCAGCACCCACCTCCCCTCCAGCAGCCCTTTGTTTCCTACAGTTAAAACTCTCAAAGCTTTCCACCCTCTCTGATGACTTCCCATTCAGTTTTTCCCTCTCTTCCCCTATGATCCCCTGTGCTGTTTCCTTTTATTCCACATATGAATGAAGTCATATGATAATTGTCTTTCTCTGAATGACTTATTTTTTCGCATAATACCCTCCAATTCCATCCATGTCACCATAGATAGTAAATATTCATCCTTTCTGATGGCTGAATAATATTCCAGTGTGTGTGTGTGTGTGTGTGTGTGTATTACATCTTCTTTATCCACTCGTCTGTTGATGGACATCTTACCTCTTTCCACAGTTTGGCTATTGTGGACATTGCTGCTATGAACATGGGGGTGCAGGTGCCTGTTTGGATCACTATATTTGTATCTTTGGGGTAAATACATAATAGTGAAATTTCTGGGTTATAGGGTAGCTCTATTTTTATCTTCTTGAAGAACCTCCATACTGTTTTCCAGAGTGGCTGAACCAGCTTGTATTCCCATCAACATTGTAAGAGGGTTACCCTTTCTCTGCATCTTCGCCAACATTTGTTGTCTCCTGTCTTGTTAATTTTAGCCATTCTGACTGGTGAGAGGTGGTATTTAATTGTGGTTTGATTTTATTTCCCTGATGCCAAGTGATATGTAGCATTTTTCATGTGTCTGTTGGCCATTTTTATGTCTTCTTTGGGGAAGTGTCTGTTCATGTCTTTTGCTCATTTGACTGAATTTTTTTGTGTGCGTTGGGTGTTGAGTTTCATAAGTTCTTTATAGATCTTCGATACTAGCCCTTTATCTGATATGTCATTGCAAATATCTTCTCTCATTCCATAGGTTGCCTTTTCGTTTTATTGGCTGTTTCCTTTGTTGCTCAGAAGTTAGCTTGATGAAGGTCCTAAGAGTTCATTATTGTTTTTGTTTCCTTTGCCTTTGGAAATGTGTCTAGCAAGAAGTTGCTTTGGCCAAGGTCAAAGAGGTTGCTGCCTGTGTTCTTCTCTAGGACTTTGATGAATTCCTGCCTCACATTTAGGTCTTTTATATATTTTGAGTTTATCTTTGTGTATGGTGTAAGAAAACGGTCCAACTCCATTCTTCTACATGTGGCTGTTCAATTTTCCCAGTACCACTTATTGAAGAGACTATCTTTTTTCCATTGGATATTTCCTGCTTTGTTGAATATTAGTTTATCATAAAGGTAAGGGTGTGTTTCTGAGTTCTCTTTTTTCATTGATCTATGTGTCTGTTTTTGTGCTAGTACCTTACTGCTTTGATGATTAAAGCTTTTGTCATGTAGCTTGGAGTCCATCTAGCATTGTGATGCCACCAGCTTTGGTTTTCTTTTTCAACAACTCCTGTGACTATTCAGGGTCATTTCTGGTTCCATACAAATGTCAATAGTATAGTGATAGGGATTGCATGGAAAGCATAGATTGCTCTGGGTAGCATGGACATCTCAATGATATTTATTCTTCCAATCCATGACCATGGAAAGTTTTTTCATTTCTTTGTGCCTTCCTCAATTTCTTTCAGAAGTGTTCTGCAGTTTTTAGAGTATAGATCATTTACCTCTTTGGTTTGGTTTATTCCTAGGTATCTTATGGCCATTTGGTACAATTATAAATGAGGTAAATTCCCTATTTTCTCTTTCTTGTGTCTCATTGTTAGTGTATAGAAATGCAACTGATTTCTGTGCATTGATTTTATATCCTGCCACATTGCCGAATTTCTGTATGAGTTCTAGAAATTTTGAGGTGAAGTCTTTTGGATTTTCCACAGAGTGTCATGTCATCTGTGAAGAGTGAGAGCTTGACTTCTTCTTTGTCAATTCAGATGCCTTTTATTTCTTTTTGTTGTCTGATTGCTGAGACTAGGACTTCTAGGACTATGTTGAACAACAGTGTTAAGAGTGGGCATCCCTGTTGTGTTCTGATCTTAGGAAAAAAGCTTTCATTTTTCATCTATTGAGAATGATATTTTCTGTCGGCTTTTCATAGGTCGCTTTTATGATATCAAATATGTCCCCTCTATCCCTACACTGTGGAGAGTTTTAATCAAGAAAGGATGCTATATTTTGTCAAATGCTTTTTCTGTATCAATTGAGAGGACTATATGATTCTTATCCTTTCTTTTATCACTCTAGTGTATCACATTGATTGATTTGTTAATATCAAACCACTCTTGCAGCCCAGGAATAAATCCCAGATGGTCGTGGTGAATAATGCCTTTAATGTACTGTGGATCCTATTGGCTCTAGTATTTTGGTGAGAATTTGGCATCCATGTTCATCAGGGAAATTGGTCTATAATTCTTCTTTTTGGTGGAGTCTTTGTGTGGTTTGAGGATCAAGGTAATACTGCCTCATAGAATGAGTTTGGAAATTTTTCTTCCCTTTCTATTTTTTGAAACAGCTCCAGAGGAATAGGTATTAGTTCTTCTTTAAATGTTTGGTAGAATTTCCCTGGTGAAGCTATCTGGCCCTGGACTCTTCTGTTTTCAGAGAATTTTTATTACTGTTTCAATTTCCTTGCTGCTTATGGGTCTGTTCAGGTTTTCTATTTCTTCTTGTTTCAGTTTTGGTAGTTGATAAGTTTCCAGGAACAAGTCCATTTCTTCCAGATAGCCTAATTTGTTGGCATACAGTTGCTTATAATATGTTCTTGAAATTGTATTTCCTTGATTTTGGTCATAATCTCTCCTCTTTCTTTCATGACTTCATTAGTTTGTGTCCTTTCTCTTTTCTTTTTGATAAGTCTGTCTAGGGGCTTATCAACCTTATTAATTCTTTCAAAGAACAACCTTCTGGTTTCATTGATCTGTTCTGCTGTTATTTTAGTTTCTATTTCATTGAATTCTGTTCCAGTCTTTATTATTTCTCTTCCCTTGCCTGGTTTAGGCTTTATTTGCTATACTCCTTCAGCTCCTTTAGGTATAAGTTTAGCTTATGTATTTGAGACTTTTCTCATTTCTTGAGAAAGGCTTATATTGCTATGTACTTCCCTCTTAGAACCATCTTTGCTGTATCCAAAGATTTTGAACAGTTGTGTTTTCATTTTCATTTGTTTCCATGATTTTTTTTAAATTTTTATTTAATTTCCTGGTAGACCTATACATTTTTTAGTAGGATGCTCTTTAACCCCCAAGTGTTTGAGTTCCTTCCAAATTTCTTCTAGTGTTTGAGTTCAAGTTTCAAAGTATTGTGGTCTGAAAATATGCAGGGAATAATCCTAATCTTTTGGTACTTGCTGAGACTTGATTTGTGACCCAGTATGTGATCTGTTCTGGAGAATGTTTCATGTGCATTCAAAAAGAATGTATATACTACTGCTTTAGGATAGAATGCTCCATATATATCTGTGAAGTCCCCTGATCCAGTGTGTCATTCAAAGTCCTTGTGTCTTTGATGATGTTCTGCTCAGATAATCAGTCCATTGCTGTGAGTGGGATATTAAAGTTTCCTACTATCCTACTATAGTTGTATTTTTATCAATGTGTTTCTTTAATTTGGCTATTAATTGGTTTATATCATTGGCTGCTCCCAAGACAGGAGAATAAATATTTACAATTGTTAGATCTTCTTGTTAGATAAACCCTTTCATTATGATAGATGTCCTTCTTTACCTCTTATTACAGTCTTTGTTTTAAAATCTAGTTCGTCTGATATAAGGATGACTACTCCAGCTTTCTTTTTATGTCTACTAGCATGATAAATGATTCTCCACCTCCTCACTTTCAATTTAGAGGTGTCTTTAGGTCTAAGATAAGTTTCCCATATGGGAGCACATGGGTGGGTCTTGCTTTTTATCCAGTCTGATATCCTGTGTCTTTTGATTAGAGCATTTAGCCCAATTACATTCAAGAGTAACTACCGACAGATATGAATGCAGTGTCATCGTATTACCTGTAAAGTCCCTGTTTCTGTATATGGTCTCTGTTTCTTTCTGATCTGTGTTGCTTTTGAACTCTCTTCATTTACAGGATCCCCTTCAATATTTCTTATAGGGCTGGCTTAGTGGTCGCAAATTCTTTAGTTTCTATTTGTCCTGGAAGCTCTTTATCTCTCCTTCCATTCTGAATGACTACCTTGCTGGAAAAAGTGTTCTTGGCTGTATGTTTTTCTCATTTAGTACCCTGAATATGTTATGCCAGCCTTTTTTGGCCTGCCAGGTCTCTGGGATAGGTCTGCTGACAGTTAAATGTTTCTACATTGTAGGTTAAGGAGTCCTTACCTCAAACTGCTTTCAGGATTTTCTCTTTATCTCTGAAATTTGTAAGCTTTAGTATTATGCTGATCTAATTTCATCGATTTTGAGGAGGATTCTCTATCTTTTGGATTTGAATGCCTGTTTCCTTCCCTAGATTAGAGTTGTCAGTTATGATTTGCTTAAATATACCTTTTGTACCTCTGTTTCTTCTTCCTCTGAGACCCCAATAATTCTAATATTTTATTTTATGGTATTGCGGATTTCTTGAAGTCTCCCCTCCTGGCCCAGTAGTTGTTTTTCTCTCTTTTCCTCAGCTTCTTTCCTTTCCATTATCTTTTCTTCTCTGTTACTGACTCTCTCTTCTGCCTCATTTGCCCTAGCTGTTAGAGCATCCATTTTAGACTGCATCTCAGTTAAAGTATTTTTTTATTTTGACCTGATTAGATTTTATTTCTGCACTAAGAGATTCTCTAGTGCTTTTTATGCTTTTTTCAATCCCTGCATGTAACTTTATAATCATTATCCTGAATTCCAGCTCTGACATTTTACTTATATCTTTACTGATTAGATCTGTGGCAGAGTATTACATCTGGTTCCTTATTTTGTTGGGGATCCTTTCTTCTGGTCATTTTTCCCAGAAAAGAATGGATGAATGAGAGAACAAATTAAAAAATATCAATCATGACCCAAGTGAGATATACACTTTCTGAAAAGGTCAGAAAATGAGAATATAATCTCACAGGTGGACAAAATAGGGTGATCCATTTGGTCCTGGGTGTATTTTGTTCTGATTGTTAGAAAAAACTAAATTCCAAAATTGTAAAGAAAGCAAAACTTATATATATGCTAAAATAAAATTGAATACAGTGAACGGAATCCAAAAATGAAGAATATATCTATAAAATGTAAATGTAAAAATGAAAAAAAAATTTTAAAGACTTAAAAACAAAGACTTGATAAAATAAGAAACTAGCTGAAAGGGAAAAAAAAGGAAAAAGGAAATTTTAAACTGAAAGATTAAGACTCATGTGAAAAAGCCCTTTAATTCTATATACTATTTTCTCCTTGCAAGGGAGTTTTTAGTTTTGAGTGGTCTATAAATTTGTTATTTGCCTGAGGATCCTGATGGTCTTCTGAAGGAAGGGGCCTATTTTACTGATTTTCAGGGATCTTTGCCTGGGTGGAGTTGTACCACCCTTTGCCAGTGGGGCTGGCTCAGTGTAAGATGCTTGGGATTGTTCTATGTGGCTTTTGTTCCCTGAATGCTTTTCAGGAGGCTTTAGAGGATGAAAAACAGAAAAAGATGGAAAGATGGTGGTGCCCTGATCTCCAGCCCCAATGGATCATGGCTCTCACTCTTCAGTGCACCCTCAGCAAAAGGCAGTCAAACTGTTTCATGTGCACCAAACTCCCCAGACTCATGCAGTGCACACCCATACCAATCCCCCCCAGTGGAGACAGGGGTGCCTTAACAGCCTGCCATTTATTGGGCCCCTGTATGGGGAGCATTTGCCCAATCGTTTGCACACTGTGCTGCTCCTCCCCCAGGGAAGGAGCTGAATCACCCAGCAGTTGTCACTTGCTGGGCCCCTGCTTGAAGGGTGGTCACCCAATCTTGCTACAGTTGCTGGTTTACAGCAACACCTAGCTGAGAGGCCTCTGGAGCTTGCTAATTGTAACCAACTTCCCTACTCCACTGCTTGGGAACTCTGCTGTACTTAGGCACCCCCGTTCCGTCTGTGACCCTGGAGATCCTGAGACCACACTGTCCCACCCAAGATTCTGCCCTGCTTCACCATCTGAGCACTTTCGGGCAGGGACATCCTTCACAGGAGCAGACTTCTGAAAGTTTTGATTTTGCACTCCACCGCTTATAACAATTCCTGGTAGCTAGCTTACAGAGTATCCTTCTCCTGGCCCCCATGATTTACCTTCTGAGGTGTCCCCTCAGATTCACATCTCCACACCTCCTACCTTGCAAAAAGTAGTGGCTTTCTATCTGTAGAATTGCAGCAATTCTTCTCTTAGATCTCAGGTCAAATTCACAGGTGTTCAGAATGATTTGAGAGTTATCTAGTTCTCAAATTAAACTAGTTATATAGCTCAGATGAAACACAGGTCCCCTTCTCCTCCACCATCTTCCAAAGGCCCATGATGATGACTAATGTTGAGCATCTTTTCATGTGTCTGTTGGCCAAGTGTATGTCTTTGGGAAAATGTCTCTTCAGGTCCTCTGTTCATTTTTTTAATGAGTGTGTTTTTCTGGTATGGAGTTGTATAAGATCTTTTTATATTTTAGATATTAATCCCTTATATATCTCTTAGAAATGTCTTCTCCAATTTTGTTTTGAACTTTTTCCTTTGCTGTGCAAAAGCTTTTTATTTTGACAAGTCAACAAATAAATCAAAAAATTTTTTAAATACATGGAGACAAATGAAAATAAAAATACAGTGCCTTAAAATCACTGGGACACAAAAACCATTGTAAAGGGAAACAATAGTGATACAGGCTTACCTCAAGAAATAAGAAAAAGCTAAAATACTCTAACCATATGCCTAAAAAAAGTAGGGGAAAAGAAGCCCAAGGTGAGTAGAAGGAAGGAAATAGTAAAGATCAGAGTAGAAATAAATGGTAGAGAGACTATAAAAAAACAATAGAAAATATCAATGAAACCAAGAGTTTGTTCTTCAACAAGATAAACAAAATTGATAAAGCCTTAGCCAGAGTTACCAAGAAAAAGAGAGAAATAAATAAATAAAATAAAAAGAGAAGTAACACCACAGAAACACAAAAGATTATAATAGTATTACAAAAAATTATATACTAATACACTGGACAAACTTAGAAGAAATGGATGATTTCCTAGAAACATACTCTTCCAAAACTAAATAAGGAAGGAATAGAATATCTTAACACACCATTTACTAGTAACAAAATTGAATCAGGGATTTTAAAAAATGTTAAAATAAAAAGACAAGGACCAGATGGATTTATAGACAAATTCTATGAAACATTTAAAGAAGAGTTAATGCCTATTCTCCCCAATCTATTCTAAAAATATAAGAGGAAGGTAGGCTTCCAAATATATTCTTTGAAGCCAGCATTACTCTGGCACTAAAACCAGACAAAGGAATGACAAAAAAGAAAGTTACAGGCCAATATCTCTGGGTGAACATAGGTGCAAAATTTCTCAACAAAACATTTCACAATACGTTAAAAGAATCATTCACCATGATCAGTTGGGATTTATTCCAGAGATGCAAGGATGGTTTAATATTCATAAGGTTTTTTTTTAGTTTTTATTTATTTATGATAGTCACACAGAGAGAGAGAGAGAGAGAGAGAGAGAGAAGCAGAGACATAGGCAGAAGGAGAAGCAGGCTCCATGCACCAGGAGCCCGACGTGGGATTCAATCCCGGGTCTCCAGGATCGCGCCCTGGGCCAAAGGCAGGTGCCAAACCGCTGCGCCACCCAAGGATCCCCTAATATTCATAAGTTAATCAACATGATACACATCAACAAAACAAAGGATAAAAACCATATGATCTTTCCGATAGATGTAGTAAAAGCATTTGACAAAGTATAACATCCATTCCTGATAAAAACCCTCAACAAAGTAGGTTTAGAGAAAACATATCTCAACCTAATAAAGGCCATAGGTGAAAAACCGAGAACAGATATCATAGTCAATGGTGAAAACAGAGAGCTTTTTCTTTAAGATAAGAATGTCCACTCTCACCACTTTTATTCAACATAGTACCAAAGTCCTAGCCATAGAAATCAAGCAAGAAAAAGAAAT
Source organism: Canis lupus dingo (assembly GCF_003254725.2). Classification (NCBI taxonomy): domain Eukaryota; kingdom Metazoa; phylum Chordata; class Mammalia; order Carnivora; family Canidae; genus Canis; species Canis lupus. The sequence continues at coordinate 21,309,919 of NC_064245.1, read as the reverse complement.
GAGGTGTCCATATTGATAAAGAATAAGTGAAACTGTCACTATTAACAGATTACATGATACTATACATAGATAACCCTAAAAACTCCACACACACACACACACACACACAAAAAAAAACTCCACAAAAAACTATTAGAGATAATAAATGAATTCAGTGAAGTTGCAGTACACAAAATTAATATGCAGAAATGTGTGGCATTTCTATAGGCTAAAAATGAATAAGCATAAAGAGAAATTAAGAAAACGATCCCATTTACAGTTGCATCAAAAAGAATAAAATGCCTAAGAAAAACTTAACCAAGGTTAAAGACTCATACTCTGAAAAGTGTAAAGCATTGATGAAAGAAATTGAAGACAACACAAACAAATGGAGAGATAGTCCATGCTCATTGATTGGAAGAATTAATATTGTTAAAATGTCCATACTATGAAAAGCAATAAACAGATTCAATGTAATCCCTATCAAAATGACATGGTATTTTTCACAAAATCAGAAAAAAATAATAAAATTTATATGGAACGACAAAAAAAAATAGCCAAACCAATCTTGAGAAAGAACAAAACTGGAGGTATCATAATCCTAGATTTTAAGATATCACTTATACTACAAAGCTGTAGTGCTGTAGTAATCAAAACAGTATGGTACTGGCACAGAAATAGACGTATAGATCACTGGAACAAAATAGTTCAGAAATAAACCCACACTTACATGGTCACTTAATCTATTTATGGCAAAGAAGGCAAGAATATACAAAGTGAAAAAGTCTCTTCAAAAATACTGCATGCAAAAGAATGAAACTTGGGCACTTTCTGATGCCATATACAAAAATAAACTCAAAATGAATTAAAAACCTTAAAACATAGATTAAAGACCTAAACATGAGACCTGAAACCATTAAAATCCTAGAGGAGAACACCAGTAGTAATCTCTCTGATATCAACCATAGCAACATTTTTCTAGATATGTCTCCTAAGGCAAGGGAAACAATAGCAAAAATACACTATTGGAATTATGTCAAAATAATTGTTGCTTTAGTGCATAAAGTTTTGTCATAGTTTGTTAAGTTTGTTACATAGCCATAGATAATTGATACTATAATCCTACTTTGACAAATCTACTTATATTGTGAGCTGAAAGGCTAGATTCAACTTTAGACTTTTCTAACTCTTTTTAGCTCTGCATTGGGAATTTCCAGTGTTGGGCAGCTGGCTTACACTCTCTCCTCTTCCCTTCCCACTTCTAGGTCTATATATACAGGGAGCATCATATATGAGTGAGATTCCTAGCCTGCTTGTTCAAACTGCTTTCATATTCCTGAAATGCTTTTCGTTACCCTTCAGGATTTAGCTGAGACCCTATTTGCCCAGGACTGGCTGTTCAGGGAATTCTGAAGTCCTGGGTAGCCAGTTTAGAAGAAGAAAGGGGTTCTGGTTAGCTGAGTCCTCTTGACCTGTAGGCTCTTCATCCCACGTAGAGTGGCATGACCAGAGGAGAGTCAGAACAAATCTACTAAAGCATTTGGTTTCAAAAGAATCACTGGTCAAATAGATGGGAATATTTCGAGAACTGGTTTATGTCTTTTAGTATTTGCTCCTCCATTCTCTAGTTGCTATAGAATAAAATTTTTCATGAACACATGGTCACCCAGCTAAAGGCTACATTTCCTGTCTCCTTTGCACCTAGGTATGGCAGTGTGACTAAGTAAGCTGAGGTGATGTGTATAAATTTTTGGTCATGCTGTTAAGCTGAAGGAGCATGTGCTTTTCTCTCCCCTTCGTCTTCTGCTACTGATCGCAGTATGAAGACAATAGCAGGGATGAGGATAGTCATTTTTCTACCACTGATGAGAAACTAGTTCGAAGGAGGCACTGTCCCTAATGATTGTTGAACCTCCATGTAAGCCTTAAAATAACCAGATTTTTCTGTTGGAGAGAGATAAAACTCCTTTTTTCATTAGGTTAATGTTATTTTAGCTTAAATCTGTATCTTGCTGTGGAATTATCTTTGTAATTGTATGATTTAATTAAATTCTGCATTAATTGAAAAATATAAGTGTGAAAAGAAAGTATGCAAATTAAGTTAAATGCTTTGGAAAGGGGCCATAAAATCTAGAACAACCAAAAAAAACAAAAAAAAAAGGCATTGAATTAAGTGAGAGTGAAACCACTGTAAAAAAAAATGAGAGGAGATAAGGGAATCATAAAAATTTAGTATGTTTCTGTACTCAGCTTCATAAGAATCTGTAACTTTTTTATACATATTAAAGATACTGAGGCACTGAAACTGAAAAGTTTTATTTATTTATCTTTAAATATTTTATTTATTTATTTGAGAGAGAGAAAGAGGGAGAGAACAAGCCTGGAGAACAGCAGGCAGAGGGAGAAGCAGGCTCCCCACTGAGCCGGGAGCCCAACTCAGAGCTCCATCCGAGGACTCTGGGATCATGACCTAGGCCAAAGTCAGGTGCCCCTGAACCTTAAAATTTTTAAAAGATGGATTCTATGTATGGTTTATTCAAGACAGGTGCAGGTGAGGCAAGAATGTTAGACAGTGGACATATACTTGCAGAAAAAGACTTCATTCTACACCTAATAAATGCACATTTATATGTTTTAAGTTAAATGTTTAAGCGCTCCTGGCCTTAAATAACTTTTAATTAGCTCTCACTCTCTCTCTCTCTACAGGACCCAAACAGATGAGGGCTTTGATTATATACAATTACACGTACATAAATTGCATAACAAATAATACATGCTTTCTTATTGCAGAATGGAGATTTGATCACTCTAAAGTAACTATTTTAGGTCTTCCTACAATCTCAAATACCCTAATTATAGATTAATGTTTGTGCGAGGCAAACTATAGAAAAGCCCCCTTTATAAAAGGCTTTTATATGAGAGAGAGCGAGAGAGAGCACAAGTAGGGATGAGGGGCAGAGGGGAAGGAGAGGCAGAGGGAAACAATCTCAAGCAGACTCCCTGCTCAGCATGGAGCCAACACAGGGCTTGATCTCATAACCCTGAGATCATGCCCTTAGCTGAAATCAAGAGTCAGACACCTAACTGACTGAGCCACCCAACCACCCCTAAAACACTTTCTTAATAAGATTGATTCCTGTTTGTTAAATGCCAGGTGATAAGTCCTAGTATTTTATTCCCCTCTTTTATCAAATAGCCCTAGTCTGATGTATTCATTGACTTTTAACATTGCCTTGAACTTCCTCTCTGTTTAAAAACTTAAGAAATCTCACATTTTCCACAATTAAGAATAAAACTAGTATAAACTCTCCACTGTTTCCTTTTTCTCTCGCATACATTTTCTAATTTTATTTTTAAATATCCCCATTCAATTCGCTAATCCCCTCAGAGTTTGATATACATAATTTCTAACAGTTACCTTTAGAACAGTAGGATGTACTCCATAAGTTCCTTTTCAGTTCTTCTAATTTCTTTTTTTTTTTAAAGATTTTATTTATTTATTCATAGAGCTGTAGAGAGAGAGAGAGAGAGAGGCAGAGAGACAGGCAGAGGGAGAAGCACGCTCCATGAAGAGAGCCTGACATGGGACTTGATCCAGGGTCTCCAGATCACGCCCTGGGCTGCAGGCGGCGCTAAACCGCTGCGCCACCGGGGCTGCTCCAGTTCTCCTAATTTCTATATAGCATTGAAACAATGGCACTTTGTAGACACTATTCTCCATAGCATATCAGGATATTAAAACTTTTAAAATCCTAATTCTTTTTTAAGACACTCAGACTCAAGGATGTGACATGGGACTTACTAAGCACTTATCAGAATCATGAATATTCTACGATGGCATTTTCTAGAGAGAAAATAAAAACATTTTGAGTTGGAAAATAATTCCTTTCAAAAAAATAAAAGCTGTCTTGACGCACTTGGCCGGTTCACTTGGTAAAGCATGTGACTCTTGATCTCAGGGTTATAAGTTCATTAGATATAGAGATTACTTAAATCTTTTTAAAATTTTTAAAAATAAAACCTGCCTTTTCCTTAAGGCCAAAGAGATCTTCCAAAAATGCATTTTGAAATAATTTTCAGGGTTTTTTTTTATAGGTAATTGTTGCTATTTAAAAAATTCCTTTCTATATTCATAACTAACACCCACAGCTGTCAGTAGTTTCTTTTGTTAAATTGATTAACCATGGGGTGGATTTATTTAGCTTGATGAACTTAAATACGTTTTAATCACTGTTATGGAAATTCACCCACAGATATTCTTTGCTTCTTTCCCTGATCCCTGGTCTTAAGTAGACTAACTCTGGCTTACTCCCTGTCTTATATGTCCTAAAACCCAAAGGCAAGAGTATTCTAATAACTCTGGAATACCAATTTACATCCCCAATGCTATTTCTTATTTTGGGGTAGAGAGGAGAGGGAAACAGGAAGTAACATTGTAAAGGGGATAAGAATTTACTGATTTAGATCCCAAATAAACTTTATGTGATTATAATTCTTCAATCCTTGAAATTATCCAGTCCTTATTTCTTTAGCATACACTTTTAGTTGTGAGAAGCTGTAGAGCATATTAATTAAGACATAAGTTCTAAGATCAGACCACCTGGTTGTAAATCCTTGATCTTGCTACCTGTGTGACGTTGAGCAAATTACTTAATTGTCCCAATCCTCAGTATATAGCATAGCAATAACCACCTCCCTACTATTTTGTGTAAATAAGAAAATATGTGTGATACAGTTACCCTAACACCTGGAATGCAGTAAGTGCTCAGCAAATGCCAGCTTTTTTATATTATAAAAAAAAAAGTCAGAAACTCTTAATTCTAAATATTATTCAGGAAAAAACATAATGACATATAAATGATAATTATAATAATGACAATTCAGAGGCATATATGAATGTTTAAAAGGATGAAAAAAATAGTTCCCATAGTGAGGCTATAAGTAAATTTATTTTTTTAATGAAAATGTCTTAAAGTTTTGTCATATAAAAATTGGAATCCAATTCTCCACTGTGTGTATCAGTAATATGTTTACTTATCAAATTATCTGACACATTTTTCCTGGTACAGCACAAATATGTGACAGAAGAGCTAAGTGGGGGAAATCTAATAAAAATCCCACTCTAATGTAGACATTGGCATTGGTCTGTGCTTGATGTTCATTTGCAGAAAATATCATATTATCTAGAAAAATATAACATTAGGGAATAACTGAATATATGGAAAGAAAAAACTAGATAAAGAGAAGTGGTGACAAAGAACAGAGAAGAGGAAAGAGGGCTCTTCATCCCGGTGTGTTTAACATTGCTCCCAGGGACAGCACTGATCAGTCCTGAAGAACATTGGCTTCTACAGATTTTCAAATTCAGGGGCTGCTAAACTGGCTTCTGGTCTTTCTCTCCACCCCACAGAAACCTACCTGGACATTCTCAGATAGGATCATGCTTGTAGGAGAATGCTGAGGAAACTCCTCTCATTTGAGTAGTGAGGGTATATTTTATTTTATTTATAGAGACAGAGAGTGTGGGCACATCTGTGCATGAGCAAGGGGCAGCAGAGGGAGAAGCAGAGAGAGAATCTTAAGCAGTCACCATGCCCATGTCCATGGAGCTGACTGGAGTCTTGATCTTATGACCCTGAGATCATGACCGGAGTTGAAATCAAGAGCTGGTCACTCAACAGACTGAGGCACCCAGGTTCCCCAGTGCGGCTGTATTTTAAGGGCAACATGTAAACTTTTTTTTCCAGAAGCTTTTGTAAGAAGTGGAATATTATCTAAATGATCCCGTATAAAGAAATAGATTTATAAGAGCAGTAGAGTAGGAAAGCTTTCTCATTGGGAGAGGCCATTGAGAGGTGACCACTGGTTGACCCATTAGCTAGATTAGGCAATGGGAGGCTCCTCACCCCATCCTGTCCTTAGAATGTGGGTTTCTCTTGCCTTTCCTGCTCCCAAATGCTGCCCCAAGGAGAAAACCTTTTGATAGGAATGTGGTGTTGAGAACACATGCACCATATATATGACTGAACTCCATTAAAGTCTCTATATAAACTCTTAAAATGTGGTGGGTGGGTGTGGGTATCCACTCATCTTGTTGCAGCCCAAGATAAGCCTCATATATAAGTTCTCTTTGCTTATTAAAACTGCCACCTGCCACTCTGAAGTGGCCTGTGCTTGCTTCCAGCCAGTCTCAAATTATACTCAGCAAGCTCTGGAGGGGATTATGAGCTAACATGTATGTGTAAAAAATACTGAACTTGAGAGTCCATAATAGTTTCAACAGAACTAAGTTGAGATTTACCACGACTGCACTTATAAATAGGTTTTCCAAGATACATATTTTAAAGTTCTAAAGTTGGTTTCACATTTTTAAATGAGTCTATTTGATAATAGTTCAAATGGAGTTACAGAACATTTATGTATTTAAGAAAATACTTTCAAGCATCTCCTGTATTTAGAAAAAATGCCATAATAAATGCAAAACAATTGATAGCACCTTTGCAAATCATTTTTATTTATAAAAGAATACCTATAACATTTAATTTCAAATTTAACTACAATTATAGTTAACCTGTAACTTTGAGAAAAGACAAGCAAAGCATTAAAAAATAAGCTCATATTTTAGGATTATGAATAAATAGCAACAAATGGAATATATCTGGGCATTAGTATATATTAGTCTAAATATCTGCACCTACTTCTACATCTAATATAGAATACTTGCTGAAAATAAATCAACAAATTTTATTTTTAGTAGAAGAACAAGAAAGATTTGGAAACTAGGCTTCGGTTAAGCAGAAAAAGAGTACTTTATCAGAGTCCCTGGGTTGCCAGTCTTCTGATGGCTCAGTTTGTCGAATGTGATATTACCATAGACGTCAATGGAATTTCTTTTTATATTTTCCCTTGTTAATTGAAGATATCTGAAAATATTTAAGCCATATCTAGAGATTAGCGTTTCTTAGAGTTGGTGAATGTGGAAATGTTGCTGTAGGGGAAATAAAGCCCAAAAATCTTTGCATGTTTACTACTTAACCTAAAACAGTATCAGAGAAATAATTATCTATAGAACTAGTGTCTTATTTATTGCTTTTCTTCTGAAGTAACTGTTCCAAACAGGTAAAGCAATGAAAACAAAGGGTTAGTAAATAGAAGTGTGAGTTCAAAGACTTTGCTTTTGTTTATGAAAGTCTTCCAAAAAATAAAAAAAAAAAAAAAAAAAAAGAAAGTCTTCCATTTGCACCAAATTGTTGTTATTCCCTTTGCTATAGTCATTGGTCATGGAGCAGGATTTAACAAATGATTCCTGAAAGTGCATTGAAAATCCTGGGGGTGGGAGTTCCCACTTCCTCCAACAGAAATTATTTCAGACAGATTCTTCTTTGAATTTCTTTAATTAAATTTAAAGTGCTCTCCTCTTCCTCTGTCCTTCAAAACTTTTTGACAAATATACTGTCTTTGTCACACATTCTGATTAATTCAGTCACTATGCCTAGGAAATTAGATTACTAAGCAACCTAATCCCACAAAACAAAGACTCAACTATATACTTTTTTTCCCTACACATCAATACGGTCACTCTTCTAAGCAAATTATTTTCTTAGTTGTTTTACTTTATGATCTTCATGTAGAACGTGTCTTTCATTATGGAGTTACTTTTGCATTTAAACGTTGAAATTTTCAGGAAAGATGCTAAAGAAAAAAACCAACTCTCCATTCAAAACTCTAAAATACCCTTGGTGGAGCTCACCATTAAAATGAAATTTTAAATGATTATTTAAATATTAAAATGATTTGCAACTCATTAAAAATGAAATTTTAATACTTTACAGAGATTGGAGAAATTCTTTTTTTTTTTTTTTGATTGGAGAAATTCTAAATGGACTAAAAGCATAGATATTATGTGTTCAGAATGTAAATTGGCAGAAGAAAGAATCATGTTTGCCTTAATGGTTTGTAGCCCAACTAGACAAATGCTAGTTGTGTTTTAGATAGTGGTTTAGAATCTCTGTCGATTAATTGAAATTAGTAACACTGGGCTTAAATACAAGGGAGGGATGAATCATAAAATGAAATAGTTGCGGGTGCACTTCACCTTAAATATCTATAGATGGTGCCAGTATGACGTTTAAAACCCCCTAGAAGTAACCTAATATGAACATAAATTTCTTTTTTTTCCCACTAGTCTGAAAAACTCAGGCTATAACCTAGGAAATATTGTTTTAGTTCTTTATCACTGAATCACAATCATTCTCTTAGATTTAATGGGCTTCACTCACCTTCTCTATTAAAGACACAGAAATGGATTCTTTCAGGCTTGGCAAAAAAAATTCCCAAAGTAGCAAAGCCCCCCAAATTAATTGCACCTTTACTTATTTATTATGTCTTCCCCACACACAGATCAAGGTAAAAGATCTTACATCCTATTTATATATAGCCCACTAAGAATAGACTCTAAATGCTGAAGAAACCTTGAAGATTAACTATCTTTTGTGATTGATAAGGACCCTGAATCCCAAGAGGGTTATAATGTTCCCATCATCCCTCAGCTGGTTTTCTTCTGTTAGTTTGTTTTTACAAAGACTCTTGGAAAGCAGTTTAATTCTTCCCTCTCTAAAAGAATTAAAGTTGTAACTTCCTGACTTGGACATTCCTAGCCAATACCTCAAGTTGGTTTATTAAAAAGTAGAAAGCTAATCTGTTCCCCAAATGGCTAATTATTTTCTTAAAAGAAGAGTTATTTCTTAATCCCACGGTGGTAGTATAAAGGATTCTACTCTTTTTTGTTAATCTAGATAAAATATAATGAGAGAAAGTGATCACACAGCAACAAAACATATAATAGAACTTGCTTTAAATGTGTTAATGTTCCCAATAAGCATATAGAACAGCTCAAACGTTATTAAATTGTCTGTATTAAACCATCTGCCAGATGATACTTTGGTCTCCGTAATTAGAGCACATGGGGAAAAAAAGAGCATCATGTTTTCTGCACACAAATTTCCAATCTTTTCATTGCTGTGACTAACATAATTTTTCACAAAGGAAAAATACCTGAGTGTTGGTTCTTGTAGCAGTATAATCCCATGCTGTTATTTCTTGGTCTCTGCTGAATGTATCTTAGAATTATTTACCATTCTCATAAATTATATGATTTTTAGCTCTGGCCTGCTTCTTTGAGAACTTCATACTCCAATATTTCATTCAAGAAATTTTTCTTCCACTTCCCACCCCTAAGTCATATACATACAAATAATTTCTTCACATGTGTAGAAAGAGGAAGAGAGAGAGAGAACTTTCTTCCATTAGAGGAATGAAATAAAATAGAATGTCATCCATTATGAATACTGTATTAAAGGGAGATAGTATTCATGGTTTTCAAGATATTCTTTAAAAAATAGAAAGTTCTGTTCCCAATTGGTCAATCTTAGATATTTTCAGAGATTTGTACTTGTGGCCCAAATAGCCCATATGCAGCCTCTATTTGTTATTATTACTTACCTAAGTGAAGATGATCATGATAAAAATAAAATACCTAGTTGTCTTTGGACAGCATACCTTATATATCTTATCCCCTCCAAATTCTTCATAAAGCTTGAAACTTGGATTGCTTTAAGGTGATTTATTTTATGGATTTAATAACTGGCATCAGATTAAAGTCAAATAGATAGTTTTCGGCATACGTAGTTTTTATCCAGGAAACAAATTGTCTTCAGCTTTACTTGTCTTCTCATTAGGGGAGATGGTTGTAGCAACTTTCTTATTAAGCTTTCATCAGCTCTTTTTAATTATTATTATTACATAAATGCACAGGAAAAAGGGAAAAATCAGTAGTTAAGGTAATGGCTTGCTATAAGTCCTAGAAATCAGGAAAGAGAGCAGAGTTTTCTCATTTGTGTTGCAAACCCCCTTGAAGACCTGTAGCCCCTTATTAGCCATAATGCTTGGATTCAAAAGAATGAAACTGAAATTCTATTCTGATTTCTTTAGAAGTGATTCCTGGACATTTTGTTAATGAATGCTGTATGTAGACTATTTGCAAACATTTATTAAATACAAGGAGTCCTTTAATATAGAAGTTATCTATCAATACAGAAGTTAAATTACTTCATTCTGTGACTATGAAAAACTAGCAAGTAATTCTAATAAAAATATCATTGATAAGAGGGCAAGGAAAAAGAATTCTCTATTTGCTTCTGTAATCTATGACGAATTGTTCGTCCACATACACAGACAAAAGTTTAAGTGAATTGCCATTCAGACAGCAGTAGAGAGTAATTGGCCTTAATCTGTCCAGAACAGCAGTGGGCATGTGCCACAGCCATTTTCTGTCTCTTTTAAAACCTTGTTACATTTTCTGGTAAGACAGATAAATACCATTTTTTCTTTTTTCCTGAAAAAAAAGCTATTCAAGAGTAACTTGCATGAAATGTAAATGGCTAAGGAACATATAGGTAACTATTTAAATCTCTAATACTCTCAATTTTACGTTTGCTACATTTCAGCAACTGATACATTAGGTTATAAAAATGAGATACTGGAAAGTTGGGACAAAATATTTTGGGACAGTAGCAGGTACTCTAGTTTGTACTATAATAATTTATCTTTCCACTTTAGAAAGAAAGAAATGTATGGATATAGTAAATGTTTCTCAAATTATAATGAATATACAGATTATCTGGGATGTTTGTCCAAAAAAAAAAAAAAAAAAAAAAAAAAAAAAAACCTTGAGATTCCTGACCTCTCCACATACACTCAGATGCAATGAATCAGAGTGCTGGGGGCCAGGAAGTAATTCTGAGCAGATGGCCCAGTATGACTTGTAAAATTCTAATCCCTAACCTTTCTGCTGTCAAGACAGCTACAGAAATATGCTAATGCCATCCTTAGCATGGTTCAGTGGTTCCATGCTCCTGGTCCTCTAGCAGATGTACCAGGGACCTTGAAGGCTGCAACCCAGACCAACTGAGTCAGACTATACAGAGATGAATCTGATGACACATGTGTCTGCATATCCCTGGCTTAGAAGAGTGCTTAGGACTGAGAAGAGTAGCAAAGATTTTGATGTCATGTTTTCCTGAAATAATGGATGTGAATTGCCAGAAATACCTACTAGTTTCATAGGGTAAGAAATACTCTACAGTATGGTGATAAGAATGCAGATAAGCAAAAGATCATTGGTATCACCTAAAAAGTCAAAGGGACACGGAAATACACCTACATGTTTTTTTCTTCAAAAGATAAAAGATGTTATTTCCTGTTTTTACTGACATAAACACACATATATATGAGCATATTTAGGCATATCACTCAATCCATTGACATAGAGTCCTAATCCGTGTAAACCAGCTCCCAGACCAAACAAAGTAGACGACCACCAATGGTCCTCACCACTCTGCCTTCCAGTCACTATCCCATCAAGGCAAACCACTATCCTGACTTTTAAAAGAATAAATTAGTTTTTTCTGGATTTCATACTTGATGTAAATGGAAACATATGATACGTACTCTTTCACTAGCCTCTTTTTCTCAATATTATGTTTGTGAAAGCTATCTATATTGTTGCTGAAGATGTTGATAACTCCTTCATATTTCTATTTAGTCATTGCTCTGTGTGTCTGCTCTCCTACCCCATTATTGATTGACATTTTGGTAAAACACACTTTTTATTATTATAAATACTGTGCTGTGAGCATTCTAGTATAGGCATTATAAAAAATAAATGCATAATTTTTATCAAATAAACCTAGGAGTTGAATTATTTGTTGCTGGAATATTCATATGTTCCCAAACCATAACAATTCACAATTCCACCAGCAGTATATGAGAATTCTAGTTTCCTCATGTCTTCTTTCCAGGTATTAGTCATGCCGGTAACTGTAAAGCATTATCATAACATATTGTAGATTCATTTACCTTCCTCTTATAATGAATTTAAACATCTATTTATAAGTTTACTGGCCATTGGGCTATCCTTATTCACAAAGTCTCTTCAAATCTTGCACATTTTTAATTGAGTCATCTGTCTTTTTCCTATTGACTTATAGAGGTTCTTTTTGACAAAAGTCTTTGACAAAACATATGACTTGTAGATACCTTATCCCTGTGCATAGCCTTCCTCTTCATTTCATTTATGGTATCTTTTGATGACCAGAAATTCTCATACTTAATGTAATTGGGTTTTTCAATTTTTTTTCATGCTGAATACTTTTTATGTCCCAATTAAGATTTCTTCACTTACTCTAAGATCACATGCACTTCTATGTTTCTCTCCAAAATTGCTCGTTTTACTTTGCACAGGTATTTCAGCAATCCACCTAGAAATTGATTTTTGTATATGGTGTGAGGTAGGATCCAAGGCACTTTTTACTCTACCTGTTAAACACAACACTATTTATTTAAAAGAGATAGGACCCTTTCCCATACATGCAATGTTTTCACTGTAAACCAGGTGAACATACATATAATGGTTTGTTTCTGAACTCTTTATTCTGTTCTCTCTGTAAATTATCCCTGCACCAAAATCACAGTCTTGGTTATGTATTATACTATTAAATGTTTTTCCATGGTTATGATATTGGTGTGTTGTGGTAGATGTGAACATGTTGGGGGGGGGTGTGTTTGTGTGTGTGTGAGTGCATGTTTCACAGAGATACATGGTTTTTTAAAATTATGTACGACTAACTTAATTATGGACTAATCAAGGTACCAGATCACATCGTTTTATTTTTTTTATTTTTTTTAATCTTTTTTTTATTGGTGTTCAATTTACCAACATACAGAATAACCCCCAGTGCCCGTCACCGAATCACTCCCACCCCCCGCCCTCCTCCCCTTCTACCACCCCTAGTTCGTTTCCCAGAGTTAGCAGTCTTTACGTTATGTCTCCCTTTCTGATATTTCCCACACATTTCTTCTCGCTTCCCTTATATTCCCTTTCACTATTATTTATATTCCCCACATGAATGAGAACATATAATGTTTGTCCTTCTCCAACTGACTTACTTCACTCAGCATAATACCCTCTAGTTCCATCCACGTTGAAGCAAATGGTGGGTATTTGTCCTTTCTAATGGCTGAGGAATATTCCATTGTATACATAAACCACATCTTTATCCATTCATCTTTCTATGGACACCGAGGCTCCTTCCACAGTTTGGCTATTGTAGCCATTGCTGCTATAAACATCGGGGTGCAGGTGTCCCGGCGTTTCATTGCATCGGGTATCTTTGGGGTAAATCCCCAACAGTGCAATTGCTGGGTCGTAGGGTAGGTCTATTTTTAACTCTTTGAGGAACCTCCACACAGTTTTCCAGAGTGGCTGCACCAGTTCACATTCCCACCAACAGTGTAAGAGGGTTCCCTTTTCTCCGCATCCTCTCCAACATTTGTGGTTTCCTGCCTTGTTAATTTTCCCCATTCTCACTGGTGTGAGGTGGTATCTCATTGTGGTTTTGATTTGTATTTTCCTGATGGCAAGTGATGCAGAGCATTTTCTCATGTGCATGTTGGCCATGTCTATGTCTTCCTCTGTGAGATTTCTGTTCATGTCTTTTGCCCATTTCATGATTGGATTGTTTGTTTCTTTGGTGTTGAGTTTAATAAGTTCTTTACAGATCTTGGAAACTATCCCTTTATCTGATATGTCATTTGCAAATATCTTCTCCCATTCTGTAAGTTGTCTTTTAGTTTTGTTGATTGTATCCTTTGCTGTGCAAAAGCTTCTTATCTTGATGAAGTCCCAATAGTTCATTTTTGCTTTTGTTTCTTTTGCCTTCGTGGATGTATCTTGCAAGAAGTTACTATGGCCGAGTTCAAAAAGGGTGTTGCCTGTGTTCTTCTCTAGGATTTTGATGGAATCTTGTCTCACATTTAGATCTTTCATCCATTTTGAGTTTATCTCTGTGTATGGTGCAAGAGAGTAGTCTAGTTTCATTCTTCTGCATGTGGATGTCCAATTTTCCCAGCACCATTTATTGAAGAGACTGTCTTTCTTCCAATGGATAGTCTTTCCTCCTTTATCGAATATTAGTTGACCATAAAGTTCAGGGTCCACTCCTGGGTTCTCTATTCTGTTGATCACATCGTTTTAAATCCTTTTTAAGTATTTTTAAGGGACACCTGAGTGGCTCAGTTGGTTAAGTATCTCACTTCAGCTCAGGTTATAATCTCAGAGTCCTAGGATCAAGCCCCGAATCAGGCTCCACGCTCAGTGGAGTCTGCTTGTCCCTCTCTCTCTCTCCCTCTGTCCCTTCCTCCACCTGTGCCTTTTCTCCCTCTCTCTCTCAAATAAATAAAATCTTTTAAAAAATAATAATGCATATTTAAGGGGAAGAAAGTAACTTCTGAGTCCTAGACTTCCACATGCAAACATATGATGTAATGGATTAATAATAGCTATGGTAAGGTGTTTTTTTTTTTTTTTTAACATAATACAAGGCAGACTTCTTATCTGGTTAATTGATGAAGTGTCAATGATTGGTCCCTTAAAGCAAATTGAGCCATAACTCTACCAAATAAAAACAAGTGGTCATATAATTGATTATACAGCTAACCATGATGGAAAAGATTTTAACTTGCAACAATGTATAAAATATTGCAATCCATTAATGATTCCATGTTCTACCAAGTTCCCTGTCAATTATTATAATGAAATAAGATAAAATTCATGGGATTAGCAGTTAAAAAGACATTCAATTTGAAAGGGCACTTTTTTATAGGCTAGGATTTAGAAAATTGAATCAATTTTTTAAATAAATCAAGAAAAGAATCTTGCTTAGGCAAAAACATAGGGGAGGGAGTAGTGGGGCTGAATTACTTCTTCAAATGGTTTCCTATAATTACATTTAATAAGTAATCAATTGCTCACTTTTGGGGGCAGATCCAGGGAATACGTTGGCATTTAAAAAGTCAAATTAGAATGTTTGACGTGGCCAGGTTCTACTGAAAATCTTGTTAGCAGCACTTCCAATGCAGTGTGGGAGATGGGCTTAGGCAAAGGGAGCACTTATCCTGTGACTTGAGGTCTCAGTCACTCTTACTGGGAGCTGTGAAGCTGAGATGGCACTTCAGAGAAGTCTTCAATTAATGGAAGGGCTTAGGTCTTTGTACGTGTGCATAGACTAGTGATTGAATGTGGAATGCCCTTAGAAAGAGGTGTAACCATGGCCAAAGCACTTCTTTTGGTTGAGGGAAATTCAGGACAGAAATTCAACTCAGCCATTAGCAGGCAACACTCCCAGCAGGTAGGGAGATGAATACCTCATCTCAAATGGACACTGGGTGATGAACAACAGCACTCACTACAGTTCAGCATTGCACCTTTTGGATCCATTTGCTTTATACGGTTAGTTTACCCCAGATACAGCTCCTCAAGGTCTCATTTCCTGGGAAAACAGAAAGAAAAAGGATGTGGCAAGAGCTACATGGCTATAGCTAGTTTCAGGGATGAATAATATTTTCATCCTGTGTGATCAATTCCAGGTTAATCAGACCTTCAGCAACTACCTCTGGTCTAGATGACTTGTCTGGTGGAATAATGAAGACTTTCTTCTCAGAGGGGCCTGAGGTTTTGGAAACCATCCTTTCTTAGGTCATGGATGCTGAACATGTCCATTCACCATCAAAACTTGACAGAGGACTACTAACAGGCACCCCAGTGCATCACCTGGGCCCAAATCTTACTCTTTCCTGATTTCATTGTAACAACAGCCAT
The DNA here is from genome assembly GCF_003254725.2 of Canis lupus dingo. Taxonomy (NCBI): domain Eukaryota; kingdom Metazoa; phylum Chordata; class Mammalia; order Carnivora; family Canidae; genus Canis; species Canis lupus. Next base: position 21,294,225 of record NC_064245.1, on the reverse strand, counting down.
ACCTCTTCCTAATGATCAAGTCAATGCCCCCTACCAATATAGTGAAAAAAGACACCTAAAATAACTGGGTAACTACCATAGTTAAAAATTTAGCTATGGTTAAATTAGACTTTTGCTGTATTTCCTAGTGAAAACATTCCTTCTTTGGAAATCTAAATCTCTAGAACCACATAATCTAGAGTTGCAGTCACAGAAAGTCACAGAAAATTTCACTGAGATGATGTGATCCTACTTCTTCTACTAACTGGTTCCCAAGATCCATGTATTCTTCCCATTGATGACATGTGACCATTCATTTAGGGTTTATCCTGCCTCTAAGAGGATGTTATCTTTGCGAGATACATTTCTAAGCTGATGCAACATCTGTGACTGGGCGACGGGCACTGAGGAGACACTTGACAGGATGAGCACTGTATGTTATACTAGATGTTGGCAAGTTGAACTTCAATTTTTAAAAAAAGCATATCAAAGGCATTTCTAAGGATGGAAATGATCAGTGACTGTAAGTAAACATGAGGTTTCTTTTGAGGATGACAAAAATTTCCTAAATTAGATTTTGGTCATGGCTATACAATCTCTAAATGCCCTGAAATTAATTGAATTGTATACTTAAAATGAGTAAATTTATTGGTATATAATTATATCTCAATCCAACTTTTTTAAAGGTAGTTATATCACTTTATCAGGTCATCAGCCTCTCCTTGGCATGTTACATGACAGAGCCAATGAATTCCATTGTTCACAATTCTCACCATCACACTCGTTGTTTGTAAAGTGCATTCCTTGAATATTATGCTAGATTCTCTGTTTTACATCAGGTACTCTGTTCACGCTCAGAGAGTGATCCTGGCTAAACCCCTACACACAGAGAAGGTAAACCAGAGTTTTGTCTTTTTTTTTTTTTTTTTTTTTAGATTTTATTTATTTATCCATGAGAGAGAGAGAGAGAGAGAGGCAGAGACAGAAGCAGGCTCCATGCAGAGACCCGACATGGGACTGGATCCCAGGTCTCCAGGATCACACCCTGGGCTGAAGAAGGTACACTAAACAGCTGAGCCACCCAGGATGCCCATATTTGTCTATTTCTATCAAGATTATTCTCTCCCCTTACAGTATAGAAGGAGTCCAGAGTATTAAGTTGCTACCAAGTGACTAGTAGATCTTCTAGAAAGATGGTGCCATATCAGGGACTTACCATTGGTCTCTGTTGCTAACAGATTGAACACTCAACAACAACAGGAGCTAATCAGTCTTGGTAAGTGGGAGGCCATGCTCTTGAGCTCAAACATAGCCTCCATCCCTGCTGCCATGGGTTATGCTATTAATACACTACGTTGTGTTAGCACATGGTTGGTCAATGACAGAAACTAATTTATCTACTTGATTGTTTAGTGCTTTCTTCATGGTGGGGAGCGAATACCAACATTTAATACAAAGATCTTCACAATTTATGGTCATAGATCTCCTAAGTGTTTTTATGTTTGGCCATACACTTCCAGCTCAAACTTCATGCAATCATTCTTCTTCCATGCCCCAGACCAACTGGGCAAGCCATTTCCATTGTCCCTTGGTTCATGTATACTTTTATCTCAGGCCTACAGATTTGTCTATTGGGAGGATTTTCTACTATCCCACTGTTTTTCTGGGTCCTCTCCAGTGGGTTTGTAGTGTATTAATAATACATTACTGACTTGCACAATATAAGTCAACCCATCCATGAACCAAGCCTCATTTTTTTCCTCCTCTGCCAGCAGGCATTTTAACCTTACCTCCCCCCCACCCCAGAGCAGCTATAGTAGATAATCAAGGGAGAAGTACTCATAGAACAGCAGTGGATTTCACAGAAGGAGGTTGGGCCATCTGTCCACGTAGCTTACTGTATTCTCTTGCCCTGTTTATGACTGGTCCCAGATATACCATTTCCATCTTTTGACAAACTGATCTGATTTAGTGGGTCTGACAGAAGCCAGCTTATGATGGAAATTTCTGGCCATAGGTCCACTTGGTTTCCCATTGTCAGGATCTCAGTCTCTACTAAGGTCTGATAAACACAATAAGATTTTTTTTTTTTTTAATGCTCAGATAGCATGTCCTTACTCCAGAAACCCCAGGGCTCTACATTCCAATTATCCAACTGGAGCTAGCCGCCAGCCTCACACATCATCTTGCCTACCACAGATGCCTCTGATATCACAGAATCTGACAGGTCATATGGCCCAGGTGTCAAGGCTTCTCGCAACCTCTGCCTGGGCCTGCAGCAAGTCCTCTGTACTCTAGGCTCCCCTCAAATCTGGCGGTGTTTGTGTCACTCAGTAAAATCATCAGAACAGTATGTCCAAGTGTGAAATACGCTGCCTTCACATAAATATATGACCTCTTTTAAATTTCCATTGTTGTACAAGTACATTGTCGTTACAGGTACATGGAGCATATTGGGCCTGAAAGGCACCTCTCTACATCACTTCCCATCTAATTCTAAGCCATCCACATCAGGGTAGCTGAGTTGAAGTGGAGAGAGAGAAAAAGACATGTGCATACATCCCTGCATGCGTGTACATGAGTGTATGACCTATCGAGAATCATCACTGAATTTGGATTTAGTCGGGATCTTAAAGGCTAATCTGATCAAATTCCTCATTTTGAGGATAATATATTAAATCCAGAAAACTTAAAATATCTACTCCCAAGGTCACCCAATTTGCTTGTGGCTGAGCTGAAACATACCTTAAGTTCTTAGAGGGCAAGTAACCCTCAAAACTTCTGCAGGTTTCATCTACTCAGTAATGGAGCTCTCCAAATAACCCAATGGGAAAAATTTTCCTGCTCTTCTTGAATTAATATTTGGCTTTAAGACTATATATTCCCTTTTCCCTTGCTTTAAAATACCCCTCACATCGCCAGCCTACTTGATCCACCCTCTATTCGCGCCTGCATTCTACCCCTTTCTCAGGTGAGCCCTGCTCACCAACTACCTGCCAAGAGGCCTTTACCAGGTCTCTCTTTTCTCAGCAGCAGCACCCTCCAGCCCTCCCCGTTATGTCTGTGCGAGTCCTATCCTGGCCTCAGATGCAGTCACTCATTTTCACGAGTACTCTACACTGTTAGAGTAGTAACATTTTCAGCCCTTGGACAATTTTTCTAAAGACAAACAGAAAGGAAATCTAAATTAGGATAGAAGGAATAATCAGTATATATAAAATATACACTGTTTAAAACTCAAATTGGTCATCAAAATTAGTCAATCAGAATTAAAAATCTAATGCCAGCTATGTCATATGTCAAAAAAGGGCACTTAATATAAAGTTCTTTCAAAAATGATTGAAAACAAGAAATTGGCTAATTAATTACTAGGCAAATAAAAAGAAAGTCGGCACGGTTATATGAATACCAGATATGCTTTCAGTTAAAAAATCTTTTCAGAAAATTTAGTTATGATTATGTGTCAGAATCTTCTTTCTTTTTTAAATTTATTTATTTATTCATGAGAGACATACAGAGAGAGAGGCAGAGACACAGGCAGAGGGAGAAGCAGGCTCCATGCAGGGAGCCCGATGTGGGACTCGATCCCGGGACCCCAGGATCATGAGCTGAACCAAAGCCACATGCTCAACCGCTGAGCCCCACAGCATCCCATCAGAGTCTTATTTCAAACTTGCCACAAGGAAGGGGACCTAGGACAGTTTATCCTTTGAACAGAGTATATAGAGTTTTCATGTACCCACAGGTTATTTATAAAATAATTATGAACATCCATAAAGATGGAGGGCTTTGATAGAAATGTAATACAAAATGATTGGAAAAGATCATCAGGGGGAACTGTTTTATTCTCCCTTTCACAGCAATTCCTGGGATGAAGATCCCAGGAACTGGAGAGAAAGAAGGACCCTAGAGGAGAGACGGAGTGAAGCATTCCATTTGTGTCTCTACTCGGGAAACTACCCCCAGCTAAATAGGAGGTGAGACCCAGCAGGGGTGTGAATCAGCCCTGTCCGGGCTGTGGGTATCCCAGACAGAAGCTGACATGGTGCCTCTGGAAATTCAGAGTGTCACCAGGGTCATTAATCCCATGTGGCATGAAAGCCAGAGAACTGAGGCAGGTGCAGGAGGTGTCAGTAAGAGAATGAAAGGCCCCTGAAAAAAAAAAAAAAAAAAAAAAAAAAAAAAAAAGAAAGAAAGAAAAAAGAGAGAGAGGGGGAAAAAAAAAAAAGAAAGGCCCCTGAACCGCCTAGAGCCCCTTGGAATCTCAGAGATTTGCAGAAGAGTGCCTTCCCTGTAGCTGGGGGGGAGAGTTTGAAAATCAGCTGAGAGAGAACAGCAATCAGGCACGTCTACAGGGATCTCTCTGAGGAGAAGAAAAAGAGTTGCATCCTTCCGAGGCAGAAGATGAGAGGTGGACCACGTAAAGAAAAGTTATTTGGAGGCAGCCGGGTGGCCCAGTTGGTTAAGCATCTGTCTTCCACTCAGGTCATGATCTCAGGGTCCTGGGATAGAGCCCTACCTGAGCATCCGGCTCCCCATTCAGGGAGGCATCTGCTTCTTCCTTTCCCACTTCCATTCCTGCTCCCCCTGCTTGTGCTTTTTCTCCCTATCAAATAAAAATCTTTGAAGAAGGAGGAGGAGGAGGAGAAAAGAATTATTATTTGATTTCATGACATGAGGAAGAACATGATTGAGGGACATGAGGTACTTTTCAAAGGATGCCAACAGAGAACCAAGACTGACGAGTATCCCCTCCTAGCTGATGCCCTATTAATTTTTGTGAGAGACTGCCTTCCAGCACAAACACTGCCAACAGAGGTAAAAAATCAACCCCAGGGAAGACAGGAAGGATGCAGAAGAAATACTCCTCTAAGTTTCACTTGTTCAACATGAAATAATGGAGATATCCATTGAATTTCACTGAATTTACAAATGTATATCCAGATTAGTTTTTCCACATCAAGCAGAATGGAGTCTCTGAACCAGAAATCAAATAGAAAAAAGTTAAACTACATTTTACACACTTGTACTTATGACTTGTGAAATTCTACCTTTTACACCATATTTTTACGAGATTTTCTACCCTGAAACCATTTTTCATGACCTTATTATATCCTGTAATTTTGCCTGTGTTCCAAAGAGAGGCATATTTAAAATGAGTTATATGCAGCTAGAAAGTTCCAAGATGGAAAAAATGTGCTTTAGTAAGAAAAAAAATTTCCAAATTCAAATAAATACAGAAAATTTATTAGATTTAGAAATTTGGAGGTCATTTTTGACCTTGTTAAAGATAGCATTTACTGAGCAAGTACTATAGATAAGCGTTAAGCAGTTTACATGGATTATCCCATTTGCTTGATCCAAAAATTCTATGAGAATGTTTATTAACCCCATTTTGCAGTTGAGGAAACTGAAGTACAGAGAATTAAGGAAGTTCTCTGGGTCATACAGGGAGTGAGTAAGCCAGGTATCTAGCCCAGCACTCTGACCCAAGAACCCACACTCTAGCAGCACATCATTTGCAAGTCAACCATCAGGTAGAAATCATCTTATGCTACTAAAAACTAGACCAAAAACAGAGACAAACTAGGAGCCTGAGGGTTTTTTTTTTTCCTATCAAATGTAAAGGAAATCCAGAGGCAAGCAAACTAGGAATATAGTAAAGTAGGGTAACTTCACTTGTCATCACAAACTTTTCTTGTTAGCATTCTGATTTCAGCATTCCTACAATAGACCTCCATCCTCATGCTCTCAAGAAGGCTGCCACAGCTCCAAGCATCAGGCTGGCATTACAGGCAGGTTAAAAGAGAAGAAAAAAGGATGAAAAGAGCCATGAATCAGGGGAGTCAAGCCCATTTAATGTACTGAGGAATTTCCTCTTACATCTCATTGGCAAAAACTCATCACATGATCACCACAAAAATTAAGAGACCCTGAGAATCATAATAGGATACATTGTTACCTTAGATAAAATTGGGATTCTGTTAGTAGGAACAGAAATAATAGGTATTAGGTAAACAACCAGAGACTTGCTAGAAGTGGCCTCAGTGGGCTAGAACTCAAAGTACAGGGGATCCAAGAGTGTTTTTAAGTAAAGCAAGTAAAGTATTTAGATTTTCATTTACTTTTATTAAGTAACTGCCAAAACTTTAACTAAAACATGTAAACATACATTCTTTCACCAATCTTTTGGTCTAGGGCCACACCTTTCCCACTGATTATAACTTTGCGACATCTTCCTTGTATTTTTTAGACCCATAATACAGTATCCTTCTTTTCCCATTTCTTTAAAATGAAAAAGTTACAAAGTGTTTAACTCTAGATTTCTAGATTCTTCCCCCATATTTTATAGCTGTTTTTCTTTTTTTCTTTTAAGATTTTATTTATTTATTCATGAGAGGCAGAGAGAGAGAGAGAGAGAGGCAGAGATACAGGCAGAGGGAGAAGCAGGCTTCATGCAGGGAGCCCCATGTGGGACTCAATCCTGGGACTCCATCTGGGGCAAATATTTCTTGATTCGAAAGTTGTTTAACTGAATTACATAAGTACAATACCAAATGCAACTGACTTATGTTTTGACACACAAGTCTACTAGGGTTAGTAGAAAATAGGGACATTCGAAGTAGCAGCCTACTAGCCCCTCTCATTTCGTTTACTCTGAGTATTAATATGTTTTGTAGGGGAGATGGACAGTCTTAATTAATCCAGAGTTTTTAATTGGCAATTGAAAAAGAGAACCTATATGTAGTTTTATATTACTTACTTCTGGGATAGCTTTTTTTTTATAATTACTTTTTTTAAAAAGATTTTTATTTATTTATTCATAGAGACACAGAGAGAGAGAGGCAGAGACACAGGCAGAGGGAGAAGCAGGCCCCATGCAGAGAGCCCGACGCGGGACTCGATCCAGGGTCCCCAGGATCACGCCCTGGGCTGCAGGCGGCGCTAAACTGCTGAGCCACCGGGGCTGCCCTGGGATAGCTTTTAAATATCTGTGAAAGGTTTTTAAATTTGGCTTTTTAAAAAATTTTGAAATATGACTGATTTCCAAAAAACTGTGCATATTTAATGTGTACATCTTAATGGGTTTGAAGATAAGTATACATCTATAAAACTGTCACTGTAAACAATACTATAAATTTATTGCCTCTAAATGTTTCCTCCCTCCCAGTTTTTTGGGGGTGTTTTTTTGTGATAACATTTTAATGCATGATCCACCCTCTCAACAAATGTTTAAGTATACAGTATAGTATTCACTACATGTCCTATGCTGTACAGTAGATCTCTAGGATTTATTGGTCTTGTAAAACTGTAACTTTGTATCCTTTGACAAACCCTCCCCTGATTCCTCCTCCTTGATTATTCCTAGGAAGCACTATTTTCTATGAGTTTGACATAGATTCCTGTTATTAATGTTGTCATGAAGTAGTTTTTCTTCTTTATCTGGCCTGTTTCACTTAGCATAGGATCCTCCAGTTTCATCCATGTTCTCCCAAATGACAGCATTTTTTTTCCTTTCTAAAAGCCAAATAATATTCCATTATATGTATAGGCCACATTTTCTTTATCCACTCATCTGTTGATGAACATTTAGGTTATTTCCAAGTCTTTATAATTTTAACTAGTGCTGCAATGAACATGTGCATGCAGATATCTCTTTTGAGTCCTTAGTCGCTATTCTTTTGGGTATATACCAAGGAGTGGGATTACTGGATCAAATTTTACATTTTTAGGAGCCTCTATAACTTTCGTTCATGGTGCTGTACCAATTTACACTCCCACTAGCAGTATGAGGTTTCCCTCTCCCCTCCCAGTCTTGAAGATACTTATCTTTGGAGTTTTTTAATATAGCCATCTTAACAGATGTGAAGTGATACCTCCTTGCAGTTTTGATTTACATTTTCCTGATGACTAGTGATATTGAGCACTTTTTCTTTTTTTTAAGATTTTATTTATTTATTCATGAGAGACACAGAGAGAGAGGCAGAGACATAGGCAGAGGGAGAAGCAGGCTCCCCACAGGGAGCCCGATGTGAGACTCATCCAAGGACCTGGAATCATGCCCTGAGTTGAAGGCAGATGCTCAACCACTGAGCCACCCAGGTACCTCAAGCACTTTTTCGTATAACTGTTGGCCATGTGTGTCTCTTCATAAAGAAAAGTCTATTCAGGTCTTTTACCCATTTCAAAAAGTGGATTGTTTCATTGCTCTTGAGTTGTAGAAGTTCCTTATATATTTTGGATATTTACCCTTTTCCTCTTCCATAAAATAAATATCACTCACTCTGAAAAATGCCTAATACTTAAAGATATGAATAGCTAGCCTCTAGAAAAAAATGAAAATGGTGAAATAAATTATCTGAGGTATTTATTTTGGGTGAAAGATGATAAATATCTAGAAATAAATGGAGATTCAAAGCTTTTACTAAAATTCAAATCCTTGTTTTTCATGTTTAATGTTTACCTTCTTTCATAGAATTTAGAAATCCATGCTATTATGATCATTTAAGATAATGATGTGAATACTGAGTAATGTGCTCTGATCAGGGTCACAAAAACCTTCTTTCTAACAGTTTGAGCTCCTAAAGGACTTGACTTCTCAGATAACTTTGTTAACTAATGATAGGAATAGAAGCTCAATTATATTTCAACCCTTATAAATGAGTATAATCAAAATCCACAGGCAGAATTACTGAACTTAAAATTTGATGGAATTAAAGCAGAAAAGAGGACACTAATGTAGGTGTGGGAACATAAAGCAGAGGCGGCGAATGGTTTGCCAATTAACTCTTAAAATGTGAGTGAAAACATCATATCTCCTTTCAGGGTCAACAGATATTTATTGTGGTCACTGTGAATCAAATCTAATGCGGTGTTACTCTTAGCTTTTGATTCAGCATTTTTCTTGTCGTGTTTTGAATCGAACCTTAAGTAGTTTCTCGAAGTGCGATTTATTATAAAGTGCTTTGCTACACATTAGTCTAATAACTGCACTATCAGTTTAATTTGTGCTATGCTTACTTCACTCTCCCTGCTTCTACCTATTAAATCCAAATCCATATATACTTTATGTGGTCCCAATGAAATATTGCCAATTTCAACTTAATTTTCCAATTTCTAAGAATGATACAGATGTTAGTGGATAATTCAATGAATAGAATCTGTTGTGGGGCACCTGGGTGGCTCAGTAGTTGAGCATTTGCCTTTGGCTCAGGTCATGATCCTGGGGTCCTGGGATTGAGTCTCACATTGGGTTCCCCATGGAGAGCCTGCTTCTCCCTCTGCCTGTGTCTCTGCCTCTCTCTCTGTGTCTCTCATGAATAAATAAACATAATATTTTTTTTAAGAATCTGTTGTATAGGTTGCTAGTTATAAAGTTTCTGTGGCTTCTGCATTAGATGGCAAAGCAGAAGTATACTAAGCCATTCAGAATGGAGAGAGTGGATTTGGATATGTTTATACCCATTAATTATTCTTTCCTTAATCATTGCCTAAACTGAAAAGGAAAAGTTATATTCCGCTTCCTAGTGACTTATATTTGCCAGATTCTAATTTTCCAGCATTTATCTATTCTTATATGATTTAGTGACACATCTCAACTAGGGGCTAAGTATTATGCTAACTATCTAGATGCCTTAATGCACATCCATAGGAACCTACTTGGCCCTGAGTCAGGTATTGGCACAGAACCAACCCATCCAGTGTATCCAGAACACATGCTGTCTAAGTATGGCATCTAATCTCTGTCTGAGATCATAATTTGAAACTCATCACAGTGATGTGTGGATTTAAATCCAATTTATAGAGCTTTTACTATGAATTAAGAAATATAACATGTATACAGTACAAAAAAAAACCTACATCTTCCCACATTGCACATGAAATCACCTAAGCAAGATGAGAAAATAGTAGAGATGAGAAACTATAGAACCAAGGATTTCATTTATGCCAATAATTCTGAAAGTACAACACTATAATGCTGTCTTTAACATATTTCAGTCCCAACAATATTCATCCAGCATTAGTGAAACAATTCCAAAGTTCATGAGCTCACTTAGTTGCTACACAAAGAAGAGATTATCCGGTCAGAAAAACTACATATAGTATACTCTCTACTTGGCAGAAAAGAAAGAAAGAAATTGTGTTTCCCATGGGGATAAAAGGTGGTACTACGAGAATTCCAAAAGAGTCTGCATTCCAAGTTTTACATATGCTTCTCTATGTGTGGCCAACAGCCTGATCTGGAGCATGAAGAACACCCATCACACTGACAGGAACTGTCAAACCTGTTATCAATCAGAAAAGGCCACCTTGGTGATCTAGGGTATTAGCCACAGCCCTTATATTTTGCATGAAAGAGTAAGTAGTCTACAAGCTTTTACTGATTGAAAGAGATGAATGATTTGATTAAGGAAATAATAAGCTCATGGTTTTCCAAAGTTCTTTTAAGTGGTAGACACTTGGGACACCTGGGTGGCTCAGTGGTTGAGCATCTGCCTTTGGCTCAGGTCATGATCCTGAGGTCCTGGGATTGAGTCCCACATTGGGCTCCCCGCAGACAGCCTGCTTCCTCCCTCTGCCTGTGTTTCTGCCTCTCTGTGTCTCTCATGAATAAATAAATAAAATATTTTAAAATAAATAAATAAAATAAATGGTAGACACCTAATATTTGAGGATATTGTCATACTCTGCCAAGATGTAATTAAGCACCATTCATTTAGTATTAAGAACATTGTTTGAAACTACGAGTAATCACAGAATAGGTTCTCAGTATCTACCAATAACTTGGCAGTCAGGCATCATATAATATATATTCATTTTATAAAGATTTCCATTTATTCTTGAAGATTATTTTTTTTCTCCTTCGAAGGGAAGAGGCAAAGAAGAGCAATTCAAAGCCTCCTACACTGCCTGGGCACAATACAAGGACAAGGGCCAGCTTCATGGATGTTTTACCTGTGCTGGGTTTAGTGCTCTGATGTTATATTGAAATTTAATAATTTTTAAACTAAGGGTTCCATATTTTCATTTTTGTAATAGGCCCCACAAATTTTGTAACAAGTCTTGACAAGGATATTAGCTATGGGTTAGGACATAGACTCTGTGCTTTTAGTTTGTCACCAGGGCAGGGATATAAATGAACGCAAGCCTTTGTTTTCCATTCTTTTATTTCACATTCTCCATAAATGTTATGCTCTAATTTTGCTCACATCGTGCTTCCTGGTCCTCTTTCTGTTGAAAAGACATCAAAAAGTCACAGATTTTTTTCCACTCGTATGTGGAATTTAAGAAACAAAACAAATGAAGAAAGAAAAAAAGAGACAAACCCAAAAACAGACTCCTAACTATAAAGAACAAACTGATGGTCACCAGAGGGGAGATGATTGGAGGGATGGGTGAAATAGGTGATAAATTAAGGAGTGCGCTTGTTGGATGAGCACTGAGTAATATATAGAACTGTTGAATTGCTATACAGTACACCTGATACTAATATAACACTGTATATTAACTATACTGGAATTTTTTAAGAAGTCACAGATTTACCAACCCTACAATAAGCCAGTTGATATAAAATTACCTTAATGTTCCTTAATTAATTGTTAATTAATGTTCCTTAATTAATGTTCCTATAAAACTAATATTAATTAATATTAATATTAAATGCCTTAATAATGCATTTTATAAGAAGACCAAGTAAATCTCAACTGAGAATCATTTCCTTTTCTAAAACTTAGAAATAAGGTATGGATAAGGATAAAGTGTCAAATAGAGAATCCAGAAGTGGACCCTGAACTTTATGGGCAACTAATATTCGATAAAGGAGGAAAGACTATCCATTGGAAGAAAGACAGTCTCTTCAATAAATGGTGCTGGGAAAATTGGGCATCCACATGCAGAAGAATGAAACTAGACCACTCTCTTTCACCATACACAAAGATAAACTCAAAATGGATGAAAGATCTAAATGTGAGACAAGATTCCATCAAAATCCTAGAGAAGAACACAGGCAACACCCTTTTTGAACTCGGCCATAGTAACTTCTTGCAAGATACATCCATGAAGGCAAAAGAAACAAAAGCAAAAATGAACTATTGGGACTTCATCAAGATAAGAAGCTTTTGCACAGCAAAGGATACAGTCAACAAAACTCAAAGACAACCTACAGAATGGGAGAAGATATTTGCAAATGACATATCAGATGAAGGGCTAGTTTCCAAGATCTATAAAGAACTTATTAAACTCAACACCAAAGAAACAAACAATCCAATCATGAAATGGGCAAAAGACATGAAGAGAAATCTCACAGAGGAAGACATAGACATGGCCAACATGCACATGAGAAAATGCTCTGCATCACTTGCCATCAGGGAAATACAAATCAAAACCACAATGAGATACCACCTCACACCAGTGAGAATGGGGAAAATTAACAAGGCAGGAAACAACAAATGTTGGAGAGGATGTGGAGAAAAGGGAACCCTCATACACTGTTGGTGGGAATGTGAACTGGTGCAGCCACTCTGGAAAACTGTGTGGAGGTTCCTCAAACAGTTAAAAATAGACCTGCCCTACGACCCAGCAATTGCACTGCTGGGGATTTACCCCAAAGATACAGATGCAGTGAAACGCCGGGACACCTGCACCCCGATGTTTATAGCAGCAATGGCCACGATAGCCAAACTGTGGAAGGAGCCTCGGTGTCCAACGAAAGATGAATGGATAAAGAAGATGTGGTTTATGTATACAATGAAATATTACTCAGCCATCAGAAATGACAAATACCCACCATTTGCCTCAACGTGGATGGAACTGGAGGATATTATGCTGAGTGAAGTAAGTCAGTCGGAGAAGGACAAACATTATATGTTCTCATTCATTTGGGGAATATAAATAATAGTGAAAGGGAATATAAGGGAAGGGGGAAGAAATGTGTGGGAAATATCAGAAAGGGAGACAGAACGTAAAGACTGCTAACTATGGGAAACGAACTAGGGGTGTTGGAAGGGGAGGAGGGCGGGGGGTGGGAGTGAATGGGTGACGGGCACTGGGGGTTATTCTGTATGTTAGTAAATTGAACACCAATAAAAAAAAATAAAATAAAATAAATAAATAAATAAATTTACCTAACAGTTAAAAAAAAAAAAAAAGGATAAAGTGTCAGTTTTCCCCATAAAGAAAAAATTCACATTATATCACAAATATTTGTACTAGAGGAACTGTAACACTAAGTTATCAGAAATGCATATGGGTATATGCTTCTCAGTAGCAAACTTTGTGACTGCTTATTAAAAAGAAATATTTTGAAGCTTAATATGTGATTAATTTCCTCATACTAGAGCATGCTTCAGCATCTTAAAACTTCAAACACTTTTAGGGCATCTGTTTATGTTTTGAGGGAAGTTTTCTGGTCAAAATGTGTTGCCTTTTAAACTCCTTCAAATCCAAAAAGATCAGATGATAGTGAATCAACGCAGGTCCCAGTTGCACAAGGGCCTTATGCTCAGGTAAAGCAGGTGGCTGACAAGGGGGGCACAATGTCATGAAGGCTCGAGCCCCCAGGGTCCTCCCAACACCTTCCTCTCCTACACAGATGTCTAAAATCCTGCCCCTAATAAAGCTAGCAGGCAAATGTGCCAGCTATTCTGCTGAAAGCTTTACCTATACAATTCATTCAATCCTCTCAGAGGGTAAATACTCTTTTAAACGTGATGAAACTGAAGCACAAAGTGGCTAAGTAGTGTGCCTACAACCACACAGCTAGCAGTGGCAGTGTTGGCTTTTCAGTCCAGAAAGTCTGCCCCACTCTGTGGTCTTCAGCGATCTGCCTCAGAGCCTCTCACAAGAATTGTTTCTTTTCATTTTGGGAACTCAGTAATTTCTACCTGAGAAGAGAGAGGAATGTGAAAGCCAGCTTTAGGTGGTGGAAGAGAGCAGGAAATCAACAGACACCAAGTGACCAGGAAAGAGGATGTGAAAGGAATGCAGGGTGAAGTGTGTACCTTCTTTCTGCCTACCATCATCATGCCAGAGGTGAGAGAGCCATAAATGATTTGTTGTCCCCACTGGCTTGCAAAAAGCCTCCATATACCCAACCCACTAATAGGGGGCTAGTTACTGAGAGGAATTTTATCATTGGTCAAAGAAAAAAAAACATAGTAAAAGCAAAAAAGCACACAGGAAACTGCCTAAACAGCACCTAAAACTAAATAAATGATCAAAGGCAAGTGATCAAAATTAACTAAATCAATATATTTCCATTACCCCTAACCATCATCTTAGCATTCATCATTGGCATCATTGCAATGATACCTAGATCAGGGCATAAAAATCTTCAAGCTCCAGCCAGAGGCAGAGTTCAAGTCATATTAATGTTCAGAATTCACTGGCTCTTCATCCTCACACCTGACCTTGTATTGTTCTTTATTTCTTTGTGGGGGGAAAAATATCTTCCAAATAACTATATACTCCTTGTCAAGTATCTTCATGAATGATACGGTTAATATATCTCTACTTTATATACAAACATCATGAAATTATAATTCTAGCTAACTTTTACTGTATTTGATTTTAAAATTTTATTTAAAAATAAATAAATAAAATAAAATAAAATTTTATTTAAAAAGTTTCTATTTGTTGAAGCCCCAGAAATTGGAACTCCAGCTTTTAAAATGAGATAAATTATTTATTCTTCTAGGTCTTATTCCAATATCATGCCATCTTTTACTATATTCCTTAACAGAAAAAGCTTTTTGATTTATTTTGCTAGAAGTTCAAAGATTTATTTGTTCAATTCATTCCAAATATTTATAGAGCAGGGACACCGGGGTGCACCGGGGTGGCTCAGTGGGTTAAGGGTCTGCCTTTGGCCCAAGTCGTGATTTTAGGGTCCTGGGATCAAGCCCCATGTCTGGCTCTCTGCTCAGCAAGGAACCTACTCCTCCCTCTTCCTCTGCCTGCCTCTCCTCCTGCTTGTGCACTCTCTCTCAATCTCTCTCTCAAGTAAATAAATAAAATCATTAAAAAACAACAACAACAAAATATTTTTGGAGCACCTGCTTAACATCAGACACTTAGTAGATGCTTGCATATATCAGTGAACCCAGCAGATGAAGAACCCTGACCTAGTGGAGTTTATGTATTAACCACCAGGGAATCAGGCTTTAATTCCTTTATAGGGGAATCATTTCCCATTATTTGCAGAAATTCCCTTTCCTTGGAGTTTATATGTATCCAGCTTACCATGACTGGTTTTATGGATTAATTAAATGCATAAATGATAGAAGTGCAAAAAAAACATTATTTACATCATCCTGTGTCCCAAGACTATAAAATCCCATAGCAACTTATCACGGCTTTGTACAACATAGATGTATGTACTATTCTATACAAAACAAAGGAGAAAATAAAGGAAATTTCTCCAGATATGTGTACATTTTAAGGTCTCAGTACAGTTGAGAACACATGGGTTTGAACTGTGCACGTCCACTTACACATGGATTTTTCTTGATAAATACAGTACAGTGCTGTAAATGCGTTTTTCTTACGATTTTCCTAATATTTTTTTCTCTAGCTCACTTTATTGTAGAATAGAATATAGAATACATATACAAAATATGTGTTAATCTACTGTTTGTTATTGGTAAAGCTTTCTGTCAACAATAGGATATCAGTAGTTAAGTTTTAGGGTAATCAAATGCCATACACTGATATTTTTTTTTTACTATGGAGGATGTTGAGGCCCCTAAGCCCTACATAGTTCAAGGGTCCAATGTCACTGAATTCATTATTTAAACAGGATAGAAAAAAAAAATCACTGATGGATTTGAGGCAAAGAAAGGAGATGTGGCAGTAGGAAAAGAGGAGGGAGGTTCTATATTAGCTGTTCCTCAATCTCATCCTGAAGCTTTCAGTGACCTGGGGGTATAAATCCACTGTATTCATGCTTAAACGCTTTGTTCTCACTTTAAAGCCCTCCACCATTATTCAATCAATCTCTATTATGTATTCTAAAAGTACACACTGGTGGAAAAGTCTAACCTCTAGGTGATATTTATTATTCGATTTTTTCTCTTGCTTTTTTTTTTTTTAAGATTTATTTATTTGAGAGAGAGGGAACAGGGGGAGGGACAGAGGGAGAAGAGACTCCCCACTGAGCAGGGAGCCCAAGGGTGGGGCTTGATCCCAGGGCTCCATCCCAGGACCCCAGGATCATGACCTGAGAGAAGGCAGTCACTTAACTGACTGAGCCACCCAGGAGCCCCTCTACTGCTTTTCATCTGTAAGCAAATGTACAGTGTATAAGTCAGCAAACCAAATTCAACAATTATTTTCTAAGTTTTCCAATACTCATGAAAGGCGCTGTCATAGCCTCTGTATACATAAGACAATTTATAGAATAAAAAGCATTTACCACTTTCACACTTAAGAATCCAGTACACATTTTTAACAGTTGAAATGCATGACCAATTTGACAGACACAGAAAACTAGAGCGGTTTATAAAACGCACTAATCCCTGTGAGGGTATCATACTTTACCAGTTTCTTAGTAAACAGTGCCACCATGTGGTGTTCCATTCTAAAATGAATTTCAAGATTCATTATGCATTTAAACATTGCACTTAATAACACAGAATAATGAAAACATTTTTCTTGCAATATAACATTACAAAAAAACTTACGGGTAATATTTACTAGAATGTATAAATATTCACTAAATGCATTCTGTATAAATAGTTTTGTTCACTAAATATTTTATATATATATAAATATTTTACAATAGTTTTACTTATTTTCATGTAAAAAGAATCCCTCTTTAAACCTAAAATATGCCACTGAAAAAACTAGAAAAATTGAAAACATAATGATCAACAGCTAGTTTTTTAAAGTAATTGGTTCCAATCTGGTGTATAAACACTATGAAACTGCTTTTAAATGTGCTTTAATATATAAAAGTACATAGATGCATATATTTAATATGCAAATATATATTATGTTTTTGCTCAACTATTGTACTTTTAGAAAAATATTAGATTTATTTTTTCCCTTCTTTATATTTCCAGGTTCACTTAGGGTTATTAAACTATAAAGAAATTAAAAGCCAAGCAAGAAGGAAACTTACAAGGGTATGTAATGTTTGTTCTCATATTCAGAGAAGAGAACAATTTTAAATACCTGATACCTGTAGGAAAGATGAAGTACAGCTCACTGTTCTTATTTTGAAAATCCTTATTGGTAAATATTCTTTCTTACGTCCTATCCAACTCTGTCATTTAACAATTTAAAGAATTTCCTCTGAATTTATCTTTAGTTGGAAATTGAAAAGTGATTCTCTCATTTCTAGGAGTTTTTTCCTTCATTGTTTTTCTCCACTCAGTGAAGATGACTGTCACACCTAAACACACACTAACAAACAATACCTGTTCATAGGTGTAACAAAACTGTCTTAAGAATGTGAAAAAAAAAAGTGGTAAGAAGCTTGAATAACAAAACTAACATTTGATTTTAATTTAAATAAGCACATTTATTTTGTATATTATGTAAAAAATATTTTTAAATTTTATTTCAATTTAAATTAGTAGTGGAATCTTGCTAAAATGTGATGATCAAATCCCTTAATGCTTCAAGTAAAGGTTTCTTGGGTGGTGGCATGCTTAATTAAATACGTTGTCTTTTCACTGAGATGCATCTAGCTTGTAGGAGAAAAAAGGTACAGAAAGCTTAAACTGAACAAAAAAGGCTTTAAAAAAAAGGAAAATCAGTTTCATCAAAATTAAACTAAAAATGATTTCAAATTGCTTTTCAACCTAGTCTCAAGAGAATTATTCCTGTAAGAAAACTACCCAAAGGGGATCCCTGGGTGGCGCAGGGGTTTGGCGCCTGCCTTTGGCCCAGGGCGCGATCCTGGAGACCCGGGATCGAATCCCACGTCGGGCTCCCGGTGCATGGAGCCTGCTTCTCCCTCTGCCTGTGTCTCTGCCTCTCTCTCTTTCTCTCTCTGTGACTATCATAAATAAATAAACATTTAAAAAAAAATTTTGAAAACTACCCAAAGAAAAATGAATGAAAAAAAAAAGAAAAATGAATACATTGAAATCCTGTTAATTACTATATAGTGTTTTCCCCTTGAAAGTTTTGTTGCTGTTATTATATATATAATATATATATTCATATATCCCATGTAATAGCCAGCTCTTCTGTTTCAAGCAGTTTATCTCTTAAGTGATAAGTTAATTCAGTTGTTACTGAAATCTTATGGGGAGAGGGAAAGCTGTCCCAATGACCGTTGTAAGTTTCAAGCATTAGAAATAGTATTGTGACTAAACCTAGCATGATTTTCTCCTGCCTATCAATGATCTTTAATATCCAGTCTTATTCCTTGACTAATTATAAGTACAATATTACACATAGCAACATAATCAATGATTCTTCTAAGATGAACCAGAATAATTTTATTTTAGACTAAAAAAAAGTCATTAGAGATGTGAGGAGAAAAGCTTTATTTCACTTCTTGAAACGTATGACCTCAAAATCTCTACATCAATGGATGCAGGTAGATCCATGACCCAAAGGTCTACAGGATAATGTTGCTGTAAAGCGTAGGTTACACAAGGGGAGTATCTCTCATGGACAAGGATGGAATGAAAAAAAGAAAAAAGAAAAAAGAAAAGGAGAAAAGAAAAGAAAAAAGAAAGAAAAGAAAAGAAAAGAAAAGAAAAGAAAAGAAAAGAAAAGAAAGAAAGAAAGAAAAACTAGAAGTTAGTAAAACTGCACTGAAGAGAGCAAAAATTCTCCCCCTCCCTTTGACTCTTCCTCATAAGAATAGAAGAGAAAGGGGAAGAGTTTTCCAAGGAATTAAAATAGGCTTGTGATGACTGAAGTTATTAAACCAGAAGTTGTTTTCTCAAGTTTACATAATAACTAAAAGTTAAGCTATTTAATACAGGACACTTCTTGGGACAGCCTGAGTGGCTCAGCAGTTGAGTATCTGCCTTTGGCCTAGGGAATGATCCCACTGGGATCCAGTCCCACGTCAGGCTCCCTGCATGAAGCCTGCTTCTCCCTCTGCCTGTATCTCTGCCTCTCTCTCTGTGTCTCTCATGAATAAATAAATAAAATCTTTAAAAAAAAAATAGAGGACACTTCTCAAAATTTCTGGCTTGGCATGCCTGTCAAACAACAGTATCAGTCCACATTATAGGGGTCATTAGTTTAAGAAATGTTAATAAGATAAGTCTGGGACCAAAAGTTAAGCTATCTTTTGGGTAAAGCTGAGTTTCGTAAAACTTTTCATCAAAATTTGAAAAAACTCTCACTCCTTGACCAAAGATATTTATTAGACATCATTAAATATACGATAGTATACCAGGTTTTAAAATCTAGTTTGTCAGAAAAAAAGTGAAATAAACACCACAATTATAATGAGATTCTATGATATTAAAAATTAAGGCATTTTCAAAAGTAACCTATGCTCAATAGGTAGCAAAGATTTTAGCAACCTATTGCTTTTTAATATTATTTATCCTTTCCACTTAGTTCTTTTTCTTACACTTTAAATAACTTTAATTTAAAAACACTGAATCTTAGGACATTTAACCCTACTGACATGACTCCCCCAAGGATAAAGACTGACCTTTTCTTACTATTTCAAAAGGAGTGCAACTTCCTCAATTCAAAGTATCAGCTATGAGTCAGACACAAATCGGTGTAGTCAGTATTTTTAAAGCAGAAGTTGGAAAAGTTTTTGTTTTGTTGACGAATTGTCTGTTATGTGTGAGTATATTCCATTTTGCTTCATTTTAATAAAAATAGTTTCAGAAAGCTTGAAGAATGCTAACGTTTTAGATTTTAAATCTCGCAAACAACGTCTGTCTTTTTAAAACTACTGAAGCAGATTTTTTGGTTTTGGTTTTATTGTTCTTTTATAATCCTGCTTTGGTTTGTATTCTCATAGATTTTCAGAATAAAATAAAGAAAGAGGAAGTAGAAAATACTAGAAATTTTACATATGAAACACAAATTCAGTAAATGAAAACAATTATTGATATAAATAAAAAGGAAGTATAAAGAGGATAAAATGCCAAGTAAATATATTTTTAAAAATTTTCCTGGGTATTTTTCCCTGCCTAAGGCCCTGATTCTGATCTGCTTTCTCATAAAAAGAGAGAGGGCTTAGTAAATATTAGGAAGGATTAAAGATGTAATAGCACCAAATTTAGTCTTTCTCCTTGACATAATTGTCAGAGAATTAGAAGGGAATTGATTGCACAAAATATGACTTCCTGGGTTTGAAGTTCATTTGTATAACAACTAAAATCACTCAGAGAACCATCGGGAAACACGGCCCACTCTGCGAAAAGGTGATCCCCCTTTTTCTAAACTTTTCAACTCCACATGGACATGCCATGTATTCTACCCAAAAAATGTGTTTTAGTGTTACTTTATTTTAGACTGGTCTTTTTAACTGAGTGTGAAGATTTTTGTTTGAGAGCAAAAACCATATAATATTTTAGAATTTCTAACTACCAATTAAAGAATATTACATATAAAATATTCCTCAATAGTATTTCCTCAAGTACCTGCCTTGCTAGCATGTACAGATGTCATATGAATATATTCTTAGTTATGCTTGAAGCAGCCCCATAGTATAATCTATATCATAAGCAGATATTTTTTTGAGAGTTCTAAAAGATGCTAGAGGGTATTTTTAAATTCTATTTAAAAAATACAAAAGATTTTTTAAATAAAATATATTTAAGACATGAATATATTTATGAATGTATTTAAGGCATAAATATATATAATACATATATATAACTCCATAGCCCTATAACATATATCCAGTCCACGTCCCTACTTTTATCTGGGGTTGGATGTGATTTATCCAGTATCCTGCATCTATTGACTGTCTTTCAAAGCATTTGGCTTTGTGTTCTTTGCAACTTTTTTCTGTGAGCACATCTTCTGTGGTAATCATGTTTTTAAATTTTTCATAATCAGCACTGTTGAGATGTCATTTCCATGCAGTAAAAAGTACTATATATTTAATGTGTGGAACATTCTCAGTACCCAAGAAATTTTCTAACTCCTTGCAGTCATTTATCCCACTTCAACCCTATGCAACTACTGATACCCTTTCTGTCATTACAAACTAGTGATGTCTTCTTCTAGAATTTCAGATGTGTAGAACCATATGGCATGTCCTTTTTTGTTTCTGGCTTCTCTTACACAGCATAATGCTTTTGAGATTTATCCATGTTTTATGTTATAAATAGTTCATTCCTTCTATGACCGAATAATATTTCATTGTATGGATGTAACACACTGTGTTTATCTGTTCACCAGGTGAGAGCTATTTTGCTTGTTTTTCCTGTTTCATTTTTTCCTTCTGTGAACATCTGTGTTCATCTTTTTATATGTCTGCAGACTAGGTATTATTTCTCTTGAAAAAAATACCTAGCTGTTAAATTGCTGGGTAAGTTGATAAACATCTGTTTTATTTTGTGAGAGATTGCCAAGCAAGGTACGAGGGTGTCAGGTACACTGCTTAACTCTTCTAGGCCCAGGCCTGACTCTGTTAGTCTCTCTGTCTCATGGGTCACAAGCTCCGAATCCCACCTACTGCTGCTTGTTCCTGCTTGGTTTCAAGCACCTGCGAATTTTATTTCTTCTTTTGAGACCCAATTATATGATTTGAATAATTTCTCTGTAATTCTATGTATTTGTAATGAAGGGGTGTGTTTTCCAACATAAGCTCAGCCTGCCATTTTGAGTCTGTGTTCCAAAATTTGCACAGGATGAAACCGCAGGTCATAGAGATTGCATGATTTGAACAGGATAGAAACTGATTACTGGGAAAGTAGAAAAGTGATAGTTGATAAATAAATACATACATACTCTGTTGAGCTTTGATTAATATTGAGCCTAAATTTTTTATTCACCACCTCACAGAGAAAAATAAATCTAGCTTGACTACTGCAAGCATATAGCATATAGCATCTACCATATAGCATCTACCATGCAATACATGTTCCTGAATGTTTTTTGATGATTATAAGCAGTAGCTATGCATTGAAAGATCACCTTTTTAAGTGAATATTGGGAAAAAGTAGGAGAAATTTAAAATACTGTTGAGAAATTCTGTACTGTTGTTTTCAAGCTGTGGAGGATTAAGTTTGAGACTTATTGGAAATGCATCAATGGCCTTTTAATGACTAGATTTTTTTTAAATTTATACTTGGTATATTGAGTTTTTTAAGTGATCTGCTAATGTGTTTGCTCTATAAAGCTCTATACCCTCCCCTACACCTCCCTGTCAAGCTTAACAGAGATCATTTTATTCAAAAACATTTCTGAGTAAAGCATCAGTCCAGTTCATGTTCAAACTTTGCTTGTTACAGTTTTAACCATTGGTGAAATTTCCATGTTTTATAGTACTTGCTTCTTCATTTATCAGGAGAACATTTATTTAAAAGATTTTATTTATTTATTCATTCATTCATTCATTCATTCATTCACGAGAAATAGAGAGAGAGGCAGAGACATAGGCAGAGGGAGAAGCAGGCTCTCTGTGGGGAGTCTGATATGGGACCCAATCCCTCGACCCCAGGATCACGACCTGAGCCAAAGGCAGACGCTCAAACACTGAGCCACCCAGGTGCCCCAATAACATTTGTTTTTAAAGGATGTTTACAATAACAAATTTGGGTGTCCTTGACAAAACCATAGAACTTAAACAGTATTTCTTTTCTGATTTTTTGTTAAATAGATTCACTGATTATTTTCAAAGCAGGGAGTGTCAGGCAATGTCAATTGCATTTTCTCCTTCAGATTTAGCCAGACACTGCTCCAATATTATCCAACTCTTTCAAACATTTGGGATCATTATTGCTACATCTGTTTCCACATTCTACGTTAAATACAGAAATAAATGGATGTTAGAAGTATAGTTAGCCAATTTGCACATATAAATGTCTAGTCCATTTATATCAGTCCAAATATGTCTCCCTCAAATTAATTTAAGCCTAAGTGCCTTGAATTGATATAATTAGAAAAAGAAAAAGATAAAACAGTATTATTTACAGGCACTGAAATGACACATGAAATATTAGGACCAACAGCTTAAATTGATTAAATGACCAATTGAAACCAAAAGGTAGCTATAGGCTGAGCCTCAATCATAGAGAAGCCGTTACACTTAGAAAGATAAGCTAGTTCATACAAATTATGCAAAGTTACTAATAGAATGAAGTCAGCTAAATTATAAATTGTTACTGGGTAATTTTGGAGTAAGTATAAATGCAGCATCTGCCACATTCATCCATCTTCAGTACATATCATATGGTGAAATATGAAGAGCGTTCCATATTTTCATCCCTGAAAATCCAATTTCTCTTTAGGTTTTTCTTTTTCCTCCACTAGCAGCATTAATATAACTTCTCTATCTAGATAATTCATGGAATAAATCATTAAAAATTTAAAAATGAATTTCAAAAAGATTCATTCACAAAACATGAAACCATTCTCAGTGTGATGTTGTTAGGAACCAAATTCTGGAAATGTTTTCTAACATTATTTGTCAATAAATAATGGTTAAAAGAGAATAAGCAACGTGAGTTTATAATTTTAAAAGAGCTGTTAATAAAACTTTAATTTTTAATAAAATAAGCCTACTCATCAACAGAGTAGAAAAAGAAATAAGTATTGAAAGAGCAGTTTTGCAGGAAAAATATTTTTTATAGTCCTTGGTCATAAATTTTTCCTGAGACTGTGCTTTCCTTTTATGACACTCAGCCATTTTTAGTACTATATATGTCTATCTTAAAAATTAAAAGCATTATCCCACAATGTCCTATGGTTTTGTTGTAATGACAATAATTTAGGGATAGCTTGATTATCATCAGAAGGAGGCTGTTGTATCCACAATGTGGAACATCATGCAACTGTTTAAAAAAGTAAGTTACTTATTGCTTGTATGATCCTTTTACAATGTTTAGGACAACCATTTTTGTAAAAACAAAACAGAAAAAAATATATACATACATACACATATGCATGCAATCAATTATATAAATAATAAACACATGTTTGTAAGACCATAGAAAAATGGTCCAATATACATAAAACTGGTATGATTGGCTATCTCAAGAAGGATGGAAAACTACTTTTTTCTTTATTCACATTTTCTTTTCTTGACCTGTACTAAAAATTATATGTTATATTCATAATTTATAAAAACTAATAAATCATATCGGGGGGGAGAGGTCCTGAAAGTAACTATAAGGAGGCCTGAGTCGAAATTAAAAATGGACAAAGTATCAGTCTTATAGAAAAAAACTGAGAGATTCTAAGTCTTTCCAGCAGTGTAGAATCATACTGTTCAGGCCATACCTACTTCCAGACCATCCCCTCAGCCACCCAAACCCATATATCAGTCAGACCAGTTCAGGAATGGGCATTATGCCATTTCATATGTTCTTTTACACTTTTCCATTTTTTATAGGATTGGCTAAACAAGTAATACAGAAATAGGTGTATCCAAAACTAGTTAGTGTTCAGTCACCTTGCTGGGATTAGGGAGCAATCCTGTGGGTAAGTGAAAGAAGCATTTCATTTTCTCTAAAACCCACCAGAGCAGATGTTGGAACAAGACATAAATGACTGGGAAGAAAACAAGCTGGGAATTAAATTAGGAAAGAGGTGAAAACAGAGAGAGCTAGATGTCATAACAGAGGCTAGTTGCTGAGAAACAGTTCAAACCAAGCAGCTCCTATGAAGCAGTCAGGTGGAAAGTTAGTCAAGTGGCATGCAAAATAAGCATAGTTGGCTGTCACTTTGGGGCACTTTGTCACTTGGTCAGCAAATAATCGGATCATGAATAAGAATTTTGACTTAGAATTATACTGATGTGGGTCTGCATATTAGACTCACCGCTGTTCATATAACTTGATTTCTCTGTATTTCAATTTTTCTCAAATGTAAAATGAAGATAATGAAATTACTTTTTTATAGGATTTTGGTGATGTATAAGTGAGATGATCCATGTAAAGTTTTAAATTAGCACAGTTTAACAATAAGTTCTCAAAAACACTGGCTGTGATTATTGCCGGAAATGATAAAGATCATTTAAAACAAGTAAAAATTTGGAATTTAAAATAAAAAAAAATTAAAGCAACGTAATTTAGAAGCAAATCGTTGAGGCAAGAAAATCTAAAAAGACTATTATTATGATTAATTTTGAGTGATACATGTTTAGAGACTCAACTAGTTTTCTAACCAGTATGTACATTTTCAATATAAGATATGGTTGCGGTATCTATATTAAAATGAACTTCATTTGTCGCTTACTAATTGCCTATATGATCACTAGGACTTAAATACAATCTATTATTAAATTGACATCATGTCAGTTCTGTTTTATTCAAAGTAAACTTAAGCATGTTGCCCTTTAGGCATATTCTGATTGACATGTAGCTGATTTCTTTCTAAAGAATAGTCATTCAAATGTGAGGCAAAAAGTTATTATTCAGATCCCCAAACTTTTAAAATTTGGAATGGCATTTTAATAACTAATCTTCCTTGAAAATGGCTGATACAGATTGCACAGAGACACTGTTATGACTAGTGATGGTGAACTCATAGGCTATTTAGAGAAACATTTATGAATGAATACCCTAAAGTTGGATGATTATGGACACCCATTCAGAACAGGAGTTAGCAACCTAGATGCAAATGTACAAGGCAAACATGATGAGTTCCAAGTTTTAGGAGGTTTTTCAATATATTTCAACTGTAAATGAATTGAATGAACCAAAAAACTGATAACAGCTTTTCATCTTCAGCCCAGGAAACATAGATGATTTAAAAATTGATAGGCAAAGATCAAGCATCACCGTGTACGTAATAGGCTAGTATGTTGTCGTCTATTTCCCACCTCTCCACAACCCCCAGCCTCTACTTCATATTGGACTTTGCTGACTGTATTGTCGAAAAGAGTGTAGATTTTATGCATGTTTCTTTTCTTATTTGGTGGAATCACTTCCTATTTTGACAATTCAAGGAGTAAATGATAATGTAGCCCATTTCCCTGAAATCAAGGCCTCTATTTTGCATAGCACAATGAAGTTTTTAAACAGGAAAAGGAAAAGGAAGAATTTAATTAGTGGGGAAGTTTGAAAATATACTTTAAAGAATATCCAGGAAAGGAATAAGGGCATTTGACATCCTCTAGAGATCATTTCTGTATAACTAAAGCATATGAGAAAAGCAGATGTTACCAATGGAAAGTACAAAGCTGAAACACCCCACTTTTACCCACCAAACTACAGTGAATGGTTTATAGGGATCAGGATATTCTTCTGTCAGGAGAAGTCTCTAGAAATCCAAACATAGATAATTTTCAGTATGATGATTATGATATTAAGTGTAGGAATATACACTTAGGAGATTGGTTTCCTTGAGAAAGAGACTGAGGATGATGTTACAACCCTAGAATGAGTCTGAGTTAATATTAGAAGAAACTCAAATTTATTTTAACTAATCTAATCAGTCCATTCAATCCTTTAGCCTTTTTTTTTCAAAATTTTATTTATTGGTTTGAGAGAGAGAACACCTGTGCACCAGTAGAGGGGAGGGGCATAGGAAGAGGGAGAGAGAATCCCAAGCAGACTCCACATTGAGCACAGAGCCTGTGGCAGGGCTCTATCTCACAACCTTGCGATCATGACCTGAGCTGAAATCAAGAGTCCGTCACTCACCTGACTGAGCCACCCAGGCACCCTTTGATTCTGTAGTCCTGAAATGAGCAGAACCTGAGCAATCCAAGATGTTTTTAAGACCACCTCAAATCCTAGTCCAATTCTGTAGTAGCTTCTTGATCAGACAAAGGCTGTTGATCTAGTAATTGTTTCCTTGTCATAACTCAATTATCTATAAGAAAAGAAGGAGACATATGTGACTACAGCACAACACTACTTTATAGATGTTATTTCCATATGATTTGTTTTCAAAGGCAAGGATTAAAGGCAGAAAATAATATGCCAAATGTCAGAAACTTAGTATCTTAGAAGTATTTAATGAACCCCTAAATATGAAAAAGAGTTGTTAATTTTTTTTAAGATTTTATTTATTTATTTTATAGAAAGCATGCTTGAAAGCAAGGAGTGGGAGGGTGGAGCAGTGGGGGAAGGAGAGGGAAAGGAAGATAATGTCTTGCAAACTCTGCATTGAATCCAGAGAGAGCCCCATGTGGGGCTTGATCCTACAACCCTGAGATCACAACTTAAGCTGAAACCACAAGTCAGACACCCAACCGACTGAGCCACCCAGGTGTCCCTCGAGTATTTTTTGTGTTTTTTTTTTAATCAAAAAAAAAATTTTTTTTGAGTAGTCTCTATGTGAGGCTTGAACTCATGGCCCTTGAGATTACAGGTCACATGCTCCACCCACTGAGCCAGCCAGGTGCCACCAGTTGTAGTCAAGTGTAATGTTGAGGTGTTTTGATTTTTTTTTTTAATGATGAGGTTTTATAATTTACAGAAAACACTGAACAAAGTAAAAAGAATCTGTTATAGTTTATTTCTCACCTAAATAAGCAGAAAATAACAATTAGAACTATTTTCTCTACATAAAATTTTGAAAACATACAAGTTTAAATTGGATTTAACATTATTGACAGCTTCTTTCCCTAATACCAAAAATAGTCTTCTTTGTTCCCATACAGAACAGCCTTTTTAATGTGTGAAATTATTATGAACGTTTACTCAAACTACTTAAATATGATTAATTATGAACAATCATTCTACGATATTGTTTATTGGTCATTGTTTCATAATGTTTTCAAAAGAATCTTGGAAATAGCCAGATGGACTGGAAGTAGTCCTTACTAGACCCGAGGCAAGTCATGTCATGTTTCTATCAGTCATGTCCGTTTGCATGGCTATAATGGTGACTATCAAATTCCTACTCATATCGGACATTGTTGTAGGTGCTTATAAGTTTTATCTTGTTTGATATTCAAAACCAGGACATTGAGTAACTTGCTGAAAATTATGCAGCTGCTATAATTTTGTAACAGACCCACATCATTCTGACTCCAAACCCTGCGCCCTTTCTCCTAAATTGCACTGTCTTCTGACGTGATTTGTTTAATAACTGCTGAAAGAACTAGCTCCTTTTTTGTATATATAACATTTTATAAATAATGGGAACCTCCAGTATTTTGTAAGTAATAGCCTCTTAAAAAATATTTCCCGGATGAGTGAATGAATGAGTGGTCAACTAACTCATCTCCAGAATCAGGTAGACTATTTCTCAACTTGCTCAGATAGATAATGTAATTTTTTTAAGATTTTATGTATTTATTGGAGAGAGAGAGAGTGCATGAGTGGAGGCAGGGAGGTCAGAGAGAGGGAGAAGGAGAAGCAGACTCCCCACTGAGCAGGGAGCCCAATTAGGGACTCGATCCCAGAACCCTGAGATCATGACCTGAGCCGAAGGCAGATGCTTAACTGAATGAGCCACCCAGGTGTCCCTAGATAATGTATTCTTACACATCCTCAGAATAGCAGAATTCAGCTTGACTTGGTAACCAGTTTATGCTAATTTTTAATTTAGTACTTTGCACAGTAAAGTTCCAAAACAGTAAGTGAAGCCTGTCAGTTCAGTATACAATAAAGCAGTGACACCATTTCTTAGAAATCTTAAAGCAAAGTTGTATAGATGAAAATATTTTAGAGAAATGTGAAACTTAATATTTAGCTTTTTTTCTAATGTAAATCTAACCAGAATCATTTGTATATATATTCTGATTAAATATAATCATCTCTATCCCCCAAATTGTGGAACAAACTATTTTCTGAACATGTCCAGCCTTTCCAGTGATATTGAACTCTCATAATCTACAATGAGTAGAAAGAGAAATTTGAATGCACTAATCTCATAGAATGATCCACTAATAAAATCAAGATGTTACAGTGCAAACTATAAGTATTTCAGTTAATATGCTGAGCCACCTAATATCAACACTTTATTGAATTCCACAGAATTTCTCACCTTTTAAAAAAAATGACCAATAATCATAAATAGAATCTGCTAAATTGTTGCCAAGTCTAAAAAAGAAAAATATTATCCAATGATTCACTTTTAACTCAGCAATTTGAAAAATACTTCATACATTCAGCCTTTGAATGCTATATTACGCCACAAATCAGAAATAGTCAATGTAGATCAAGTGAAATAAAAAACTCTTTTGTCCAAACATGACTCTTTGCCATTAAAAAGAAACACTCCTGATTTTCATCCAGAGCTTTCTTCAAAGGTGGGTTATGACACAAAGTGCTCTGCACATGCTCACCCTTGAAAGTTTGCTCCCATGTTGCCTTCTTGGGGATTCACCCTAAATACCCCTCTCCCACCCTTCATACCAGAGCAGTCACTCTCTTTGCTCTAACCCAGAGGACTCTGTATTTCATTTTGTTGTAACAAGAATGTGTTTTCTTCACTCTGACTGTGGAATTTTTGGCTGCAGAAAGGATGTCTTAGTCATTGTTCAAATATTTGTAGATAGAATTTTCATCCTAGCATTCTCTTCTCCAAACTAAACATATAATATGTCTCACTACTCCCCATATACAAGTTTTTCAAATCCCTTAAACAACCTGCGTACTTTCCTCTGGGTACTCTTTGCTTGGCCATTGACCCCCATGCCTCAAAAATAGCATCAAGCATTGGAGTCAAATTTATTTATTAGAGGCTGGCTTACAGAGCTCTCTAGTTTATGTCATCATGATACCTTGGATGAAAAACCATCCTATAAAATGTTTCTTTAAGCAATTAAACATTCTCAACAGTATATCAGATAGATCAAGTCATTTGACAGGCACATAGTAAATAGTAAATAGCAGGCAGTGTACTCAAAACAGGAGATCCTGCCATAAGCACCCCCAATATCCAAGGAGGATCTTTTTGTGTAGGCTCCCCAAATGTGTTAACATGTGTCACACATAAATGGAGGTCTCCCTAAACAAATACTTTAGGATCACTCTGGGTTATTTCAATATGACAAACTTTTTTTTTTTCCCTTAGGACTTTTTGCAACTTTTAATATTCAAATGTGAATTGTGACTCTCCAAGACCCCCAATAAAATACATATTGTTTCCCAGACTTACTTGGTGACGCCACACTGTTTTCATGATGTATTCTGTAGAAGCATCTCATGAGAATATTTTGTGAAATACTCTCTAGAGTTTATAGCCAAATAAACAGATCATTGTGGTTTAAGGAAGTAAGAGTTTGGTAGCATCACAGGGTGGGATACAAGTCCAGAGGAAGTTTTCAAGGATGGAGGGTATGAGAGAAAGCTTCTAAAAAGAACTTATATTAAAAAGAGAGAGAGAAGAAGGGGCATGGCTCAAGTGATTAAGCATCTGTCTTTGTCTCAGGTCATGATCCTGGGGTCCTGGGATCTAGCCCTGCCTTGAGCCCCCACATAGAGCCCCACATCACATCACTCCCTGCTCAGTGGGGAGTCTGTTCTCCCTCTCCCTCTCCCTCTGAACCTCCCCTCTGCTCATGCTCTCCCTCACTCTGTTTCTCTCAAATGAATTAAATTTAAAAAAAAAAAATCTTAAAAAAAAAAAAAAAAAAAAGACGGAAGTCAGTGGTGAGGTCTTAAGAAAAACCTTTCGGGCATAGGCAAAGCCCAAAATGGCTTCCTCTGCATGATGGCATTCCATGGTCAGAGCTGCAAATGTATTTATATTAGCTGGAACAGATGTGTAAAAAAGGCAACATCAGCACATGTAGCAAGAACCTGGCCAAGAAAGTCAGGAATCCTCCCTCACACTGCCCTTCCAAGAAGTTTACAAAACCTACAAGAATAGCAAATAAAAATTCAATAAAAACATTTTCATAGAAGCTAAGAAACACAATTTGCAGGTCCTATAATATAACTATGAATTGACAAAAACTATTAAGATTGGTCAGAAGCAATAGGGAGCTAATGAATAGAAAGTGGGGCATGCTTGGTGTTGGAGTAGATATCCAATAGCTTCTGCAAAAATATAACTTTCAAAAAGTGAAAGACTCATTGTGAAATCCCCAAAGTGCAATCCTGTTTCACAACAAGGGTGTAGGGGCTGTCTTGAGCACCACAGGTAGCAGAGGACATGGGACTCTAGGAAAGAATCGCACTGATGAGCCATATTTGCAGGAAGCAGTCTGCTTCTCTGGCAGCAAATGAGGAGAAACGTCCTAAGTGGTGACCACTCTCTATTTAACTGAAATGGAACTTATGGAAAATAGCTGTTCTAGGAATAACCCATATAATAATGACTAAATTAATGGAAAAGAAATACATACAAAATCAATACAATGGCAGCATAAGAAAAAGAAAGTATCAAAAAAAAAAAACCTCACTAGAAAAGTGTAACCAAGAGAAATAAAAGTAAAAAGAATAATCACTATATGTTAAGTAGTATTCTAAAGCCTTAATAGTTAAAACAGTGTGGTAGTGACATATATTCAAATATAAAGGAACAGATTGGAAAATTCAGAAACAGACCCAAAATGCATACATAAATTTAGTACAGGTTATTTCAGAGACATTTCAGATTTGGTTGCAGACCACCACAATAGAGTGCATATTGCAATTAAGTGAGTGAGTCAAACAAATTTTTTAGTTTCCCAATGTGGATAAAAATTTTTTTAAAAAAGATTTTATCTATTTATTCCTGAGAGACACAGAGAGAGAAGCAGAGACACAGGCAGAGGGAGAAGCAGGCTCCCTGCAGGGAGCCGGATGCGGGACTCAATCCCAGGACCCCAGGATCAGCCCTGAGCCAAAGGCAGACGCTCAACCACTGAGCTACCCAGGCGTCCCTGGATAAAAGTTTTTTAAAGAGTGCCCCTCTATTTGCTAGATGGCATGCTGCCCGATTCATGAATCATTTAGGAAACCAATTAGATCTTTAAATTTTACTCGGTTGAATTTTTGTGACTTAATCAGATTTGGTTAGTTAACAGAATCCGATCTAACTTCCCGCGGCGTTCAAGGACAACAGAGAACACAAGCCGGTATCCACGAACCCCATGAATTCACCTTCTTTTTTGCTGTTTTCGAGGTGTGTAGGTAAGTTCCTCTTGGTTCTTAGTTCACTCTTTTTTGGATTTGAGCTCTTGGTCCAATTGGCTTTCCCTTACAAGGCAAGTCAGCTTGGGCTGCCAGATGGTTATGACTGGAGCCCAATTGCGCTGGCACATTTGCCTGGAGCCCTGCGAGCTGGCATTTTTACCTGGAGCTCAGCTGAGCTGGCAGTTTTTCTCGGAGCCCAACTGAGCTCACAGCCGGGTCCCTGGCTTTTCTGACTCTGGTTCCCTGGGTGGAAAACTTCAGCAAGCTTCCACGGGAACTGTGGTTAGTGAGCACAGGGCCTTCTTGAGGCCAGGATGCAGTATTGCCAATCCATTAAGGCACACGTGTTTGTCTTATTTTGTATAGATAAAGGTAGGGATCTCAAGGCCAAAAAGCCATAAAAATTGGTAGGTGCCAGTTGAGTACCTAAAGGCTATTAAAGCACTCAGCACCTCAAGTAGACTTCCACAATAGGATAAGTTGGTCACAGAATGGGATAGATTGATGCCAGGTCACCTGCCAACCTCAAAAAAAGTTCCATGCAACGAGAGGTACACTGGAAACCACACACAATCCCCAAGTACACAGCACATACCTTTTAGGTGTTAGTTTGGTTCCAAGAACCCCAAAGACTTAGCTAATAGGATCTTTAAATTCTAAAGAATCAAACATGCCAACTTTGACCCCCTGCTCATTTTACATCTAAGATCTATAGTCCTGGAACTTGCAGAAACGTAGCAAAAAATGGCAAAATCTGACTAAGGTTGTTTTGGGTACTGAGCAATTTGGGTTGGTAACCATCGTGTTGGGGTCCCAAAATAAGACTGGACAGAAATGTGGGTTAATTTGCAGCTAGATATGGCTAGATAGAAATGCAGGTTCAGGGGTCCCTGGGTGGCGCAGCGGTTTGGCGCCTGCCTTTGGTCCAGGGCGTGATCCTGGAGACCCTGGATCGAGTCCCATGTCAGGCTCCCTGCATGGAGCCTGCTTCTCCCTCTGCCTGTGTCTCTGCCTCTCTCTCTCTCTCTCTCTCTCTCTCTCTGCATCTCTATGAATAAATAAATAAAATTTAAAAAAAAATCTTTCATAAAAAAAAAAATGCAGGTTCACTGCATCTATGGCTGGGGTCCTAACTCCGGGGGAATTACAACCTAGAAATACAATGGCCATTAAGGAGAACCTTCCAATTAGATAAAATTATTTAAGAAGTGTACTTGAAAGTAAGGATTCCCAGAATAAACGAAATGAGACACATATTTTGTTTTTTATTTTATTTTAATTCCCATATAATTAACCTACAGTGTTAAATTAGTTTCGGGTGTACAATATAGTGATTCAACAGTTCTATACTCAGTGCTTATCAGGATAAGTGTGCTCTTAATTCCCTTTACCTATTTCACCCATCTCCCACCCACTTCCCCTCTAGTAACCATCTGTTTGTTCTCTATAATTAAGAGTCTATTTTTTGGGTTGTCTCTTTTTTTCTTTTGTTCATTTGTTTTGTTTCTTAAATTCTATGTGAGTTAAATCATATGGTATTTGTCTTTCTCTGACCTATTTCACTTAGCATTATTAATCTTGATGTATCCATGTTGCAAATGACAGTTTTCATTGTTTTATATGGCTCAATAATATCCCATTGTGTGTGTGCATGTGTGTGTGTGTACATATACACACATATATATAACACATCTTCTTTATCCATTCATCTATCAGTGGGCTGCCCAAGAAACACCTGTTTTAATTGGCACCTTTTGGCCTCCAAAAGGTTACAAAATTCCAGAGTAGTTTCATTGAAAGAGTCATTACAAAAGACTAATTAAAAAGAGAAAAGTTACTTAAAATGAGACTATAAGATGGACATAACTCCTACTATTCCCCTCTATCCTTTGAGTTCTTATCCTAATGCTCCTCTGTGTGATTTGTGTTTCTACTCTGCAGAGACTATGAAACAGTTACTTTTTAAAATAAGGCCACTCAGGGCTGTAGGTGATATCCCTCCTTCCTTGGTCCAAGTTAAAACTAAGGACCATAGTTAAAGAATTTCTTAAACCTAGGGAGGATCCACAAGAGGTATTACAATATGACTAATTATGACTAATGACTGAGCCCAGTCAAGAGAAATACAAATTTACATTGTCTTTTCCTTTCTTAAAAAAAAAAAAGTTATGTTTACACTTGATGGTCCAAAAAGTGTGTGATAGCATTATGTCTAATAAAAATGCACATACTTTATTGTGAAAAAATGCTAACTATCATCCAGGCTTTCAGTGAGCCATAATGCTTTTGCTGGTGGAGAGTCTTCCCTCAATGTAGATGGCTGCAGACTGATAAGGGTGGTGGCTGCGGAAGGTCAGGGTGGCTGTGGCAGTTTCCTACAATACAACAGTGAACTTGCCACATGGATTGACACTTCTTTTCACAAATCATTTCTCTGTAGCCTTCAGTACTGTTGGATAGTGTTTTACCCACAGTAAATCATCTTTCAATGTTGAAGTCAATCCTCTTTAACTCTACGCCACTGTGTATCAACTAAGTTTATATCATGTTCTAAATTCTTTGTTGTCATTTCAACAATATTCACCGTGTTTTTACCAGGACTATATTCCATCTGAAGAAACCACTTTTTTGGCTCATTCATAAGAAGCAACTCATCTCTTGAAGTTTGATCAGGAGATGGAAGCAATTCAGCCTCATCTTCGAGCTCCACTTCTAATTCTCATTCTCTTACTCTTTCCAACACATCTACAGTTACTTCCTTCAGTGAAGTCTTGAACACCTCAAAGTTCCAACCCATGAGGGCTGGAATGGACGTCCTCCAAACTCCTGTTCATGTTGACATTTTGACCTCTTCCCATGAATCACAAATGTTCTTCATAGCATCTAGAAGGGAATCCTTTCCAGAAGGTTCTCATTTACTTTGCCCAGACCCATCAGAGGAATCACTGTCTAGGGCAGCTATGGCCTTATGAATTTCTTAAAGAATAAGACTTGAAAGTTGAAATTACTCTTTGACCCATGGACTGCAGAATGGATGCTGTTTTAGCAGGCTGCTGTCCATCTCCATCAGAGCTCTTGGGTGATCAGGTACAAGGTAATGAGCAGTCATCTTCTGAATCTTTTTTTCCCCAGTAGTAGTTCTCAACAGTAGGCTTAAAACATTCAGTAAACCATGTTGCAAACAAACATGCTATCCTTTAGGCTTTGACATTCTGCTCATAGAGTACAGGTAGATTTATGGTAATTTTTAAAGGCCCTAGGATTTTCAAGAACTGTTAAGTGAGCATTGGCTTTAACTTAACGTCACCACTGCATTAGCCCCTAATAAAAGAGTCAGCCTGTCCTTTGAAACTTTGAAGCCAGACATTAATCTCTCTTCTCTAGCCATGAAAGTCCTAGATGGCATCTTCTTGCAATATAGAGAAGACCATTTCCTCTACGTTGAAAATCTGTCATTGACTGTGGCCACCTTCATGAATTATCTTAGATCTGCATAATATGCTGTGGCTCTTCCATCAGCACTTGCTGCTTACCTGGCACTTTTTTCTTATGGAGACAGCTTCTTTCCTTCAACCTCATGAACCATCCTCTCCTGGCTT
Source organism: Canis lupus dingo (assembly GCF_003254725.2). Lineage (NCBI taxonomy): Eukaryota > Metazoa > Chordata > Mammalia > Carnivora > Canidae > Canis > Canis lupus. The sequence goes on along the minus strand of NC_064245.1, from coordinate 21,258,518 downwards.
CAAATTTGTCTTCTGCAGCCTCCCTACCTCTCTCAACTTTCATAGAATTGAAAAGAATTAGGGCCTTGCTCTGGATTAGGTTTTGGTTTAAGAGAATATTGTGGCTGGTTTGATCTTCCATTCAGACCATTAAAACTGCCTTTATATCAGCAATACGACAATTTCACTTTCTTTTCATTTATATCTTCACTGGAGTAACACTTTTCATTTCCTTCAAGTACTTTTCCTTTGCACTCACAACTTGACTATTTGGCTCAATGGACCTAGCTTTCAGCCTTTCATAGCTTTTGACATGACTTTCCCAGTAAGCTTAATGATTTTCTAGCTTTGAATTTAAAGTGAAAGCCATGTAACTCTTTGCCTCACTTGAACATTTAGAGGCCATTGGAGGGATAATGGACCTAATTTTAATATCACTGGGTCTCAGGAAATAGGCAGGCCTGAGGAGCAGGAAAGAGAAGGGGAATACAATCAGAACCCATACAATATTTTCCAGTTAAGTTCACCATCTGATATGGGTACGATTCATGGTGCCCCAAAATAATCACAGTAGTAACACTAAGGATCACTGGCCACAGATCACCGTAACAAATATCATAATATAAAACAGCTTGAAATATTGCTAGAATTATCGAAATGTGACACAGAGACACGAAGTGAGCAAATGCTATTGAAAAATGAGGTCGATAGACTTGCTTGATGCAGGGCTGCCACAAACCTTCAATTGTTAAAAAAAAAAAAAAAAAAAAAAAAAAAAAACAAAAAAACCAATGTCTGCAAAGTGCAATGGAGAGAAGCACAATAAAACAAGGTCTACCTGTATATGCAACGGGTGGCATCTCAAGCCTGGGTGAAGAAGAAGGATGGTTTAAGAACTGGTGTGAGAACAGCTAGGTAAACTTCTGAAAAAAATTTAAGTCACATCCATACTTCACATCATGCACCAAGATAAATTTCAAATAGAGCAAAGATTTAGTGTTACCAACTTCAGCTAAAGAAACTGTAATAATCCATACTCCCATTGTTAGCCATCTTTGAGGAGATTTGATTCCCCACTACTTAATATTTTCAAACTGTCTAATATTTGCAAATATAATGGGTAAAAGCATAGAATCTTCTTGTTTTAAATTTGCATTTCCCTAAGGACTCCAGTTTAAACAGCTTCATGTATTTATTAATTACCTGGATTTCCTGTGCTGTGAAATTGCCTGTTCTAATCTTTTATCCACATATTCCTATTTGGTTGTTTGTCTTTTTCATATTGATTATTTTAGGATTTCTGGTTACTTCCTAGAAAACAATGTATTGTTTGCTTTATGTGAGGCAGTTATTTTCTTCTATATTAGGCCTTATCTTTTAATTTTATATGTGGCTTCTCATGTGCACCTGTTTATGATTTTGATGGAATCAAACTGTCATTCTTTTCCTTCATGATTTTTGCTTTTGTGTTTTATTTAAGAGGACTTCCTGACCAAAAGGTCATAAGGATATCCTACTGACTTTTCTTATGAAGAAGGAGAAAGAAAAAAAAGAGGAGAAAAAGGAGAGGAAGGATAGGAAGGAAAAAGGAAATACTTCATTTTTTAAAAATAGTGAATACACAGAAGTTCTGGAAAAAATATGAGAGAATTTTTTTATAATTTTAAAATGGGAAGTCTTTTCTATAAATGACTCAAAAACTAAGTCATAAAATTAAAATTGATCACTTTTTTAAACTTTTTAAGAAATGTCTACAGCAAAGCATACCTATCATAACCAAAACGAATGACAAACTGAGGACAAGTTTGTAATTTATATCATAGACCAAGCTCCGTAATACAAAGAGTGCCTAGAAAACAAGTAGAAAATATAATGACACAATAGGAAATTATCAAAATACATTGATAGTTGATAGGAAATAAAATACAAAGTACAATTTAGTGGTGCCTGGGTGGCTCAGTTGGTTAAGCGTCTGCCTTCAGCTCAGGTCATGATGTTGGGGTCCTGACATGGAGCTCTGTATCTGGTTCCCTGCTCCGTGGGGAGTCTACTTCTCCCTTTCCCTCTGTCTTCCACCCTGCTTGTGATCTCTCTCTCTTTCTCTCTATCAAATAAATAAATAAATGTTTTTTAAAACTACGATTTAATTGTACAATGTACAGTGTAATTGTACAATGAGACAAATACCAACTTAAAATAAGTTATGAGTGCAGTTTTCATCTAACAGATTAACAAATACTTGAAATTTTCTACTACATAGCCTATTGACAAGATAGTGGGGAAATAGGCACTGTCACTCATTGCTAGTGGAAATGTAAAGCAGCACAATGCCTATGGAAGGCAGTTTGGAAAAAAAAAAACCTTTAATTATAAATACATTAAAAAATAATAATTATAAATATATATAATGTTTTGCTAAGCAGTTCCACCTCTGTGAATGTATCTTACACTTACTCATGTGAAAATAAACAATATTTTTCACTTCAACATTGTTGAAGGACTAGGATATTCTATCATGAACAGGGATTGGAGTAGAAAAATTGTACAACAACAATCTGTGCATCAATAAAAAGCAGTGAGGAAATTTTCTATACATAAACATCTGTAAAATGTGTTAATTGAACAAAGCAAGTTGGGAAAAAATGGATAGGAGGCAAACTTTTGTGTAAAGAATATGGAATTATTTTTTTTATTGGCTTGTATTTGCTGAAAGTAACTCTGGAAAAATACAAAATTAATGATAGTGGTTCCCAGTGTGTGAATAGGGTGGGGAGGAAAATGGGAAAAGCAGAATGATGGGAGGCAGGTTTTGCAGACTACACATACTTACATGTTCGTGTTCTAATTTTTGAAAGATGATTTTATTACCTATTGAATGGGTGACATTTAAAAAATCAATTCACTTTAAAAAAACCAAAATTAGTAATATTAATTTAGTTTTTAAAAATAGAAGCCAAACAGTAAAGACTATACCTTTGACTATCTTTCTACCTGTGTCAAGGTTTGAAAAGTTAGACTTTTTAGAAACGTGTTGGGGAAGTGATGCCCATGAAAAAAAGTTCTAGTAGGCTGCTATTTTTATGTGCCAAAACAAATGAATTTCCTGAGATATTTCAGGACAGATATTATAAATTTAAAAATATTTTTTTCTAAAGTAGACTATGAAGAGGTGAAGTAATTTATGGTAAGCTGAAGCAGTGAAAATATTCCATGCAGTGCAAAAATGTCAACTTCAGAATTATTCTGAATATCACATATAAAGAAAAAAAAAAACCAAGTTTGCCATTAAATGATCAACTGACAACTCGAAGCAGAATATACTGAAATGTATAACATTTTATTATCATATCTATTTCTTGCAATTCAGAAAAACCATAAAGAATATCATCTAAATCTGTAATTTAATGCATAACACTGTAACACATTTCTAAAGTAAGTTTGAAAATGAGTCAGCCTTATGAGTCTGAGTGACATTTTGTCACTGATTTAAAGGAAAATGCTGTCTCTGTTAAGATCTTATAATACATATAATAAAGAAAAACACAGTATAAGTTTAGACAAATTTGAGAATTTTATCACCTTAACATCAGGGTGTTAATGCACATGGAAGCACAAATATTTGAACTATTCCTTTCATTATGTCAGATGACAAGAAAGGTGCCTGAAAATTGTCTTATTTGTTCAGGTAAATTAAATAACGTCAAATCTATGAGTGATGTGCTTATCATTATAGGATCTAGATGTTCAGAATATCATGGGCTAGAATAACATTTGTAATGGTGTGAAAATGAAATATTTCAACATTGATGTTTTCCTGAAAGGATTTGTTTTCATGGTTATATTTTTTCTGTTGGACTAGCTAGCTGGCTATGGGTCTTACCTAAAGAAAGAAAACCCTAAAAAAAAAAAAAAAAAAAGTCTCAAGTACAGCATAGGTAAAGAAACAAAGGAGGGCATTAGAAATGGACAGATGGATGAGGAAAGATGTTACTCAGGCCTACCTTGTATTATTTAACTCATCTACAGTTTTTAGGGCTGAATTTTGATTGTTCTCACAGAAGAGCATAGACAGTACACACAAATGAATGACCACAGGATGGGGCCAAAGGCGAGGACAGTTGAAACTCAGTGAATGACAGAACAAAAAGGATGGATGAAAGAAAGAAAGAAAGAAAGAAAGAAAGAAGAAGAAAGAAAGAAAGAAAGCAAGGAGGGAGGGAGGGAGGGAGGGAGGGAGGGAGGGAGGGAGGAAGAAAGAAAGAAAGAAAGAAAGAAAGAAAGAAAGAAAGAAAGAAAGAAAGAAAGAAAGAAAGAAAGAAAGAAAGAAAGAAAGAAAGAAGAAAGAAAGAAAGAAAGAAAGAAAGAAAGAAAGAAAGAAAGAAAGAAAGAAAGAAAGAAAACAAGAAAGAGACATTCTCAAGACATTTCCTTACAGATTTTATGGAAATAATTTGATTTAACCTTCACTGACTTTTCTTTAAATTTTGGCAGTTTTCTGTGTTAAGAAAACAAAACAAAACAACAGTGGTTAATTTTAAGAGGTGAGTGAGGAGGAAGAATCCCCGGTACTGGGGGGTCTCCATCAGCACAAGTCCTGCTCCATAAAGGTTCCTGACCTTGAAGGCGCTGTGGCTGCACCCAGGGCTTCAAGGGTAGCTGCTGCTTTCAATGGGAGAGAGAAGCAGGCTCGCCAGAGTGAGGGTAACGTTATAGCCACTAACTCTGCTGCCATACAGCCAGATTCCTTTTATTTGGCAAGAGAAACTAAAAATCTATATCATTCTTCTGATCCTTAGATATTAAAAAAAAAAAACAAAACTTATAAACAGCCTTCAGGAAGCTAGTTGGCAACCTGTGTGCTTTAATAATGACAGCTAACCCTTACCACAAAACTCCCTCTGTGCCAGGGCTACGTACTTTACATAACCTCTTTTCATCCACCAAACAACCACTTAAGGTAAATCCTATTTTATCCCCATTTTTTAAGGTGAGTTAACTGAGGTGCAGACATGTCTGCCACTTCCACAAAGTCACACAGCTGGTAAATGGCAGAGGTAGACCTTGAACTTCAGAAGTTTGTTCCAGGCTGAAAATCAGACTCTCAAGCACCAACTATTCCTATAAGAAAATTTCCCCTTCAGAGAGCTGGTTATAAATATTTTGTTAATTGTAGCAGTGAATTCTCCACTATCCTGCCAGTATACCAATACATTTATATGTAATTTTTTTTTAAGTTTGAAAAAATTCATGAGCCACCATTTCTTTTTTTTAATTATTGTTATTCAAGTACAATTAACATACAGTATTATTTTAGTTTCAGGTATACAATATAGTGATTGAATAATCCTATGATTTACATCAGTGCCCATTAAGACTAGTGCACTCTTAATCCGCTTCACCTATATCACTCATCCCCCCCACCTCCCCTCTGACAACCACCAGTTTGTTCTCTATAGTTAAGAGTCTGTTTTTTGGTTTGTCTCTTTTTTTCCCTTGTTCATTTGTCTTGTTTCTTAACTTCCACATATGAGTGCGCTCATGTGGTATTTGTCCTTCTCTGACTGAATTATTTCACCACCATTTCTACAGGGCCCAATTTGGAAGAGGGGTATTTTGGGATACTTAAGGTTATTACTAACTGAATATTTTCTAAGGGTAACACATCATTTTGAAGAAAAAATATTTTATGTGTTTCAGCTACCATTTCCCCTTTTTTTAAAGATTTTATTTATTTATGAGAGACACACAGAGAGAGGCAGAGACATAGGCAGAGCGAGAAGCAGGCTCCCTCTAGGGGAGCCTGATGCAGGACACAATCCCAGGACCCCGGGATCATGAACTGAGCCCCAAGGCAGACCACTGGCTCAACCACTGAGCCACCCAGGTGCCCCCCATTTCCCATTTTTGATTATACAGGAAAAACTACTTTATAGTCGCATATGTACATATTTATATACATTTATCCATGATGACATATGATTTGTATATATAAAATATGACATAGTAGTGCTGTGACTATGTGGTGAGAAAGCAAGAATAAAAACAGGCAGCATAATTTGATACCTTTGATTTCAGGTTTTTTTCCAGGGTTATAGAGATAAAATTGATATATCACATTGTGTAAGTTTAAGACATACAGTGTGATGATTTGATAAATGTATATATTGTGAAATGTTAACAACAATAAGGGTAGTTAAGACATCCTTTGCTTCAGGTAATCACCATTTTGTTATTGTTGTTGTGGGAGTGAGAACATTAAAGCTCTACTTTTATAGCAACTCTCAAGTATACAATATAGTATTGTTAACTATAGTCATCATGCTGTACATTAAATCCCTGGAACTTGCTCATGTTATAACCAAAAGCTTGTATGCTTTGACCAACATCTCCCTGTTTCCCACCCTTCGTCCTTTAACAACCACCATTCTACTGTCTGTTTCTAGGAGTTTGCTGTCTTAAAACTCTACATATAAGTGAGATCATACAGTATTTGTCTTCCTCTGACTGACTTCATGTAGCATAATGCCCTCAAGGTCCATCCATGTGGTCACAAATGGCAGGATTTCCTTCTTTTTTTATGGCTGAATAATATACCATTGTATATGTCTATATATACATCCATCTCATATTTTATCTTTTCATCTGTCAAGGGATACTTAAGTTGTTTTGATATCTTGCTATTGTGAACAAAGCTGCAATTAACATGGAAGTGGATATATCTCTTTGGGACAGTCATTTTCCTCAGATAAATACCCGTAAGTGGGATTGCTGGATCGTACGGTAGTTCTCTTTAATTTTTGAGGAACCTCCATACTGTTTTCCATAGTCACTGCACCAATTTACATGTAAATTGATAGAGACTCACTAGTGGCTTTTGCTTGCCCTTGAGTAGTACAGACTGTTTTCAGAGGGTTGGCTATTCACCCTCCAATGGTATAAGCCTGTCCCATCATAGCTATAGGCTTCACCCACGTGTCTTGAATTTGTATTCACAAATTGTAATATAATTGTAAAGAAGACACCTGAAAAGTCCTTCCTGATAGAATGATCCTTCAGAAGGTCTGAGTATTTTTAAAGAATCCTCTCTTGCAGAGTCCACCCTTGGTTGGGAAAGAAACATCTCAATTCAGTATACATAGGAAGGATGTCCTCCCTAACTTCTGTAGGAAGGCTATTCATTTTTCTCTATTAAAGCTCCATCTCTTCCTAATATTGACTATGCGCTCACAAATGTCCTTTCTAAATCCAGACTCCTGGCTCACCCCAGATCCCCTTGAATTTCTCCTTAGAGTAAGTGGGAATGATTCCCTGAGGTGCCACCATGAAGGATGTCAAACTCTTAATGTTCTCACTAACATAAGGTAGTGGGGAGTATTATTAAACCCAAACACATACATATTGTAGCAAATCACACTCAGTTCTAGAATTTCCATTCCTTCCATGCACCTAAGCCAGTAGAAAGCTGGGCATTTTTATTGTCCTAAAACTTAAATGTTTGAGTCACCCCTGCTGCCACCTCCTCTGACCTGGCTGTTACCAATACTGAAGGGTAAGTAAGAAGTTTGAGGAAGTGATTAAAACTCAGTAGATTTTCAGACTTACAGTTGATCTTCTTCCAACTGAGCCAGGACTATGGAGATATAGCAAACTGCTTTGACAGGAAGCCAGGCTTAACTAGGTAGCACAGAGGTCTTAGATAAAACAAATAAACCAGAGCTTTGTGAGGTGACAAAAAGGAAATGAGCAAAGTCACACCCAAGCCCATCAACCAGGCAGTCCAGTGAGCAGGAAACAAAGCCATGAGACCAATGGCCCCCAATGGTGAGAATATACTGCACAGGTGATCAGAACAGAGCTAGTTAGGTTCTGTCCTTTAAGCCACTTTGACATATTCTAATTGCCTAGAGCTATGCTCTAAGAAAACTAGGGAAGGGCCTTCCTACTTTTGAGCATAGTCTATGACTTGCTGAAGCTGTTTTTAAAAATAGCATGATTCTGATCTTACAAAATATCTTCTGACATAGAGAAATCTGTAAGTTGCTGTTAACAGTACTATTATGTTAGAAGCAGAAAAATGAAAAACAACTTAAGATTTAGCATTCTGCTCAGAACCTTTGTCACCTACCAGAGATAAACCCAATCCTTTGGTAGTTGGTCACTTTTTTCTCTATTCTCAAAGTGCAGAAGCCTTATGTTGATAATAAGTACCACGATGGAATTCTGAACCAGAATGCCTCTTAAACAATTGTATCTAAACAATAAGGAAATTACATGTAATATAAACATTAAGGACATTATAATCTAAATATCGAGTAAAGCAAAGAAACGGTAATTTACCAAAAAAAAAAGAAAAGAAAAGTTACATTTCTGAGTTAATATTCTTGCCCTGTGCGTTTGAGAAAGATAGTTATACTTTTTAAAATAGAATTGAAGGTCTAGGTAATATTTCATGAAGGACACAGGAAGATCTTATTGGAGCATAAGCAAAAAAGAGTAGCCAAGGCATCCTCAATCCTTAGCAACAATTTAGTCAAAGAAGAGAGATAGGAACGAATATATGTGGAGAGATGATGAATGAGAGAGTCTATGTGAAGAGATGAGAATGAAATCAGTGTGGGCAAAGTGTAGGCATATATTAGGGAGCAATGGAAAATCAATAGAGGTCACATAGTTCCAGACTTGGCTATATGGCTAAAGAACCTGAAATTGATAGGTCAAGAGGACATTATAGTTTCTGTAATGGACAGGGCGTTGGGGTGGAAGGAGTGGGTGATACAGTGGAAGGGGGTGTCTTACAAAGCTGTGCAGGTTGGGTTTGGAAAAAGATGAGTTTATGCATATGAGACAAGGCTAAATACATAATTCAAGACTGGTGTCATAAAGATCTGATGATAACAGGATACTTGAAAAGAAAGGATGAATTTGAGAAACATTAAGAGGAAACCCACATTCCTGAGAGACTGGATATAGAAGACGACAAACATACCCAATATAACTCCACCATCCTTTATAAATAGAAAGCCTATAACATATTCTTGGAAAGCTACTGAGAGGAATGGAGAGGCTGAGAAAATGGGGCCCCGCATGGAGGAGGGGGGGGGCGCACTTTGATTTATTTTTCATATTTACTACATAATTTTTTTTTAATTTTATTTATTTATGATAGTCACACAGAGAGAGAGAGAGAGAGAGAGAGAGGCAGAGACACAGGCAGAGGGAGAAGCAGGCTCCATGCACCGGGAGCCCGATGTGGGATTCGATCCTGGGTCTCCAGGATCGCGCCCTGGGCCAAAGGCAGGCGCCAAACCGCTGCGCCACCCAGGGATCCCTTTACTACATAATTTAAAGCAGAAACTATTGGCACTTAACACTGATCTTAGCCTTAAAGAAATGTAGTCCTGAGAAGCTTTCACTGTTATTGCAAAAATGCAATGCAGACCATCATATGAGATAAAACTAGATGTGAACAGGGTGATAATGAATAAGTGATATTTTTATCACTGATAGAATTGAAAATAAAGGAATATCACAGGAAGTGGGGGCAGTGGATTAAAATGTCACAACTGGAAAGCAGGATGCTGAATCTTGAGTTATGCATTGAGAGATTAGAGATAGAGGAGGAGGAACTGAGTTGGAGCCAGCCTTAGCAGGAATCTGCTGACCCGCGGGAATGCGGGCCTGCGGCTGGGGACTCTACAGAAGTAAAAGTGATATTAAGTGACAAGAACAAGCGGCTGCCTTAGAGGGAGGTTTGCAACATGAGGCAACCTGAAAGTAATATTTCTCCTGCTTTCTAACACAAACCCTATCTCGTACTCGTGATGAATCTGCTCTAATCCTATTCTCTGTGGGGATGGAAACCTGTCAGCCCTCTCTGTTCCACTAAACATACACACACACACACACACACACACACACACACACAAATAAACGTAATAAATACCTCTCCTTGAAAAATGTCCCTTGTTTGAGTTGCTATGGAAATTTTTACACTTGGGACAATTTTTAAATAAACTATAAGTGGCTAAAATTCTGCTTTTTAATCTATAGGGTTCACTTGGCTCTGGGGAGGATGGAGGGTGGTAGAGAACAAAGTAATAAAAAAAAAATCAAGCTGTTGTACAAACCAGCACAGAAATAAGATTATTGTGAGAAAGTCAAGGGACTGAACACATGCTTCATCAGTGACGAAGTTGACAACAGCTACTAACCACGCACTTCCTACCAGAATACAAAGACTAATCTATTAGGGTGTCTGACAACATTTAGGTTAGAAAGTGGCTGAGTTCAAGTCTTAGCTTCTGCATTTATGACTTCAAAGACAAGAAAGTTATTTAGTTCCCCTATGTTCCAGTTGTCTCACCTGTGAAATGGTGGTAATACTATCATCTACCTCATCCAGTTGCTGTTAGGATTAAGATACTAAATGTAAGTATATAGCATACTGACTGTCCAATAGCAAGAGCTTATTAGGTGTCATATAATTACTATTGGGAGAATTTCTTCCTACTTACTTAAGAAAAGACACTTGCAAATACCCTAGTTCCCATTTAGCAATATTTCTGAAATGGAAATGATGTGTGTGGTAATGAGCCTTTTGGTTCTTTTGAATGACCTTGGAGAAACAACTGTCAATCATTGACATTTTTAGATTCTTTCCATCCATAATTTAAGAAAGATCAGCGACATTTATCAGTGTCCTCTTGCACCACCTTACCACTGTGCTATTATTTGTATGGGAAATTATCACCCACTAACATTTGTGAAAGCCCTATGAGTTGTTTCCAACAAAATAGTCAATCGAAGGAAAACGAATGCAAGGAATTTTCAGTGTATACTGAATAGTAAGTTGTAGGAACAAGAAAGTGTGGAAATGCGTGCACTGTGTTATATTTCCCTATTCATTCCTGTCACTCATATTACCTAAGAATTCTCTCAAACTTAATCACAAAATATATCCTGACCTTTAACAACTAGCAGGCTGAAATGTTAACCTTCAACATTTTGCAAAATTCTTCTTTAAACACTTCCTCTGGAAAACACACAGCTCAAAGTGCTAAAATTGTCTGCTATAATAACCACAGCAGGATTGTCACAAACCCACTTTTAAAAACCAAATAAAGCCTTCCGTGGGGGCGATTCGCCACTTCCCCTTTTTAACATGCAGGAACTAATTTAGCCGAGAAGATAAAAGCAAGAACTGCCTACAGATGTACAAGGAAACTAGATCCTATAACATAAAACACCTCAGCAGCTCAGTGGTCTGGACATTTTCTGTAAAAAGAACCTTCTCAGAGTGAAAATGTCCCAAATGGAAAGGAAGGAGTCAGAGATCTGTATAAATTTGTATTGCAGGAGACAGAAAAAGGAAGAAAATGCACACCAAATTAGTTTCAATTGTAACTATTTATGTGTTTTCCAATTAGGTAATTAGACACTTTTTTCAATTTAATTATCCACTTATTTTCAATATAATGCTAATTTAATTTAAAACTAAGATGAAAGACCTAAACTAACTGTGGTAATCATTTCATAGTATCTACTTATATCAAAGCATTGTGTTACCTGAAACGAACACACAGTAATATGCCAATCATATCTCAGTAAAACTGGGGGGAAAATTATGCTAGAAGAATAAGGTGAAAAGTACTTTCAAACCAACAAAATCAGAGGAGGAAAGAACCTAAAGTTCTGTCAGACGACCAAGCTCTTGCTTTTCTTTCACAGAAAGACTTTGTGAAATACCATCTCTTCTAAGACTCTTCCCTCTTCCAGAAAGACCATCCCACGAGGTCTAAATATGCACACAGGATGCACTTAATTCATTTGTTCAATTTTCTGGTTCTCTACATGGTCAGACACCTGTGGGGTATGCTGTGTGAACTCAGGTAGATTATAAACTGCAAGAATATCAGCCACAAACCTCATTTTCTCAATGTATACATTTTCTAGCTGTTGTCACCTAATAAATGTTCTCTTATTTTTAATGTAACGACAAGACTGGAGGAAATACAAACACACAAAGTACAGATTCTGGCCATCCTTCCCTGGTTGTTACTGAGAAGTTTTATTAGATGATTTGTCAATAAGAGTATGTCACATTAGTGTTTCTACCAAATTTTCCTTTAAAAAATATGTGAGAGACAAACACAGTAAATTCTACTATTTAAAAGGAAAAAAACGTAGTAAAAATGTGCTATTAGTGAAACTCACATATTTAGAGGCAGTTTAGCAACATTTTTTTTTACTCCATTATTGTCACAAATTATTTCCTCAGGGTAAAACTTAAATACCAAGTGAGGAGAAAGTGTGCATGCAGGATTTGATCACATGAGCACACACGGTTGCTAGGCACAATTTGAAGTAAATGATGTATCTTTTCAGCGTCATTCCCTTCCAGAAATCTGTTTTGTACACAGGACCTCTAGGCTACCTCTTGACTTCTTAGGATACCTCGGTGTCACATGCCATCAGGTTTTCCTTCCACCTCCTTCGTAAAATTTGTCGGCACTGGTTTGTTTGCTATTTATATATTTTATTTCTTAAGTCCTCACTCTCTAGAAATACATTTGCCTTTTAATAGGTACTTTAGAGGATAACTTCTCAACCCAAGGGGTTTTTTGAAATCTTTCAACCATGTCAGCTTTCTATTTTTCAGATATATCTATTTGCCTCAAGGTCTATGACTTCTCTAGATATTTTTTAAACAAGCTAAAAATTCGATAAGCTGCAGCAGCAACAATCAAGTGGTGGTATTACGTGGCTAAACAGTAAATTTCAACTCTCCTGTACACTACCTCCACTTTTCAAGGCATGACAAAATCAAACTGTTTTATTTGGTTTTCCAATTATACTGTGACTGGAGCAGTCTCTGTCAATACCAATGACAGTTGGAAAAATTAAGTAACTCTTTACTTCCCTTGAACCTCTGCCCTGTTTCATGGTTAGAGGGAGGTTTGCAGAAAAGTAAGCAACACACAACCTGCCATTGCAGTGTAATGTAGTTCCTTTCTTACTCTGTTAGGCTTTAAGCAAGAAAAGTCAATTTTTATTCTGCCTAGAAATAGCCTTAAGGATTTTTTTAATGGCCATAAATGCTTCCCCTCCCACATCCAAAGCTTTGCCACCTAACTTTGTAGATCCTCTTATCAGTGGGTGAAATGCAGTTCTCTATCCCTTAAATTTAGAATGGTCCTGTAACCTGCACCTGGCTCTGTGGTACTTTAGCAAATGTGACACAGTAGAGGATTGAAAGTGCTCGGCACTTAGGGACTTGCCTTCTTGTTGCTGTGGAAACCCTTCTGCTTACATGTGAATAAGCCCTGCTAAGTCTGTTGAATAATATGAGCAAGTGTGCTGCATGATGTGAACAGGTGTGTAGGTAAGCATGTGTGTGAATAACATAAGCAGGTGTGTGGATGATGGGAGCAAGTGTACCGCATGATGTAAGCAGGTTGTATGTATGATCTGGGCAGGCACGTGGATGTTGTGAGCAGATGTACTGAGTGGTGTGAGTAGATGTTCTAGATGATGAGAGATGTGGAGCCCAGGCAGTCCTGTCATCCCAGCTAACAATCAGCCAGCCATCTGACATGTGAATGAGGCCATTGTGACCTGAGCCCCAGTTGAGTTACCAGCCGACAGCAGATACAAGAGTAAGACAAAATGATCTACAATCAGGAGCAAAGTGATCATATGACCCCAGCCCAAATCAACAACGCAGAGAATAATAAGCTAAATAAACAGCTGCTTTTATAAGCCTTTAAGTTTTGCTATGGTTGATAACTCAATAAATAGATACACTGACTCTGTGGGAAAGGAAATTAAATTTGTTTATTAAGGAAACATTTCATCTCTCAGTGTTTATTTGGACTTTGCTGTTCCTGAAAATTAATATTTGTCTTTGGGAGAAGTTCATTTGTTTGCCCTTAACATGTTATATTTTAATAAATGTGTCTGCCATTCACATTGGGTCAATTGCCCAAAGAGTAAAAAAAAAAACAAAAAACAGAGACAACAATAGGGCTTAGGTTTCAACTGTTTTGGATCATCCTAAAGACTCTAGAAGCTTTTCTGCAGATGAAGACCTCAGACTGAACAAATGCCAAGAGAAGGAGCTGGATTTAGAGTATTAGCGTATTTCTACAAATGGGATGACAATTAATGAGAGAGGCGGTTGGGATTATCACAGATAACTAAAGAAGATGCTAGAGAGTAGGCAAGAATCTCAGGGAAGTAGGATCTACTAGAAGTTGGGAAACTCTCATGAGATCATCTAGGGAGTAGCCTGACTTAAGTACCTTCTCTCTGGTACTCTGAGGGAAAATCCTATTTATCAAGTTTTAAATATTTCCCATCCTACTTTATAATTCTGTTCTTAAATGGCTTCATACGTGCAATGGAATAAAAGTTGCAGATTTTCCCAGCCTGAGTGGTAACCTGAGAAGGCTTCTAGAAGCAGCTGGGAAGACATGTATGATCCTACAGAGGACTTAAGAGAGCCTGCTAGACTGAATGTCTTCCCCTCCCCTCCTCTACCACACAGCAGAGGAAGTTGGCTTTTGAAAGAAGGCAGGCAAATATCTGGGTTTCAATACCAGATAAAGGTGCCTGAGGTCCAGAATTATTCAGAAAATGCTAGATAAACAAAATCTCTTTTAAGCAGGTTCCAAATGTATATCTTTTACCTTTTTCACCTGAAATAATCCATTTGAAATGATTCTTGGTTGCAAGATGGAGAAATTAATGGGAATGAAATACCAAACCAGTATGCAGCTAATTTCATCCTTTTTTTTTTTGGAACTACCTTAAATAATGGCTCCCTCTTCTTCTCAAGCACTATTTTTTGTACTATAGTTATTTCTAAACACACATTATACCTTCTGGAGTACTGCAAGTGATTCAAGAGAGTCATGTGCTAGTCATTAATGAATATCACCACCCCCGCACTGAGAACTTTGTTATTTTCAATAGTTGGTCAATATTCTTTTGATTTAGTTTAATGAATAGATGAGTAAATTCCTGAATATTTACACAATCAGCAAATACCTGAATGACTTAAATTAATGAATAAAACTATTTTACTTCAAAAGTAAATAGTGAATATAGCCCTGAATATGGTGGATAAAACCTGGAAAAATGAGGTAATTGGTGGCTTGTTAAAACAGGTCTCAAACAATACCCTCCATCAGGCACCATTATTACTTCAGAAAAGAATCACACAGACATCTTGTTTAATAGCTTATTGGCTTATAAACTTATTCACTTTAGCAAAGAAAGAAATCCACTTTTAAAAATAATACTTTTTAAATATCCCTCTGTGTTGAAGACTTTCGTGTGTATTTAATTTTCTATACCAAAAGTAATACTTCCAAGACAAAGTAGAAGTAGGGGTCACTATATTGGAAAACAAAGACAATTCTAAGCTATTTTAGAAGGCTAATAAGAAATAGTTTCCACATAGGTGTCTTGATAGGGACGTTTACTTGATAGGGAATGTGCTACTTTAATTCTCACCTTTCCTCCTCCTTGGACATTCTTGCTCTATCCTTCTTTATGCTTTGGGAAAAATCCAAGCATATCACAAGATTATTAAGAATAGTTACGAAAATTCACACCTCTGAACAAAACAGGGAGAGAATCTTTTATCGTTTCAATATATAAGAATATGAATTAAGTCATTTCAAATTATATACATAACAGTCATTTCAAGTTCTCTAGAATAATAGCATAAGCTAAATTATCTCTTTCAAACAACCCATAAGCAAGATATAGGAATTGGTTGGTGCTTATGCATTTCCTTGTCTCTAAAATTACAACCTCCAGACCTTCTGATTTTGTCCCAGTATGATAAATTCAAAGACCTCATCTCCTGCCTTTGGCATTAATTTGAAAAATGACTGAGACACCTTCTCAAATGTATGGACCTTTCTGAAATGGCACAAGGCAGATTTAAATGGGTACAATTTCAAAGCTGAGCAAAAAAGATTAAATGTTCATACTGCAGATTGAACATCTAAAGAGATTTTAGGTTAAGTCCCCTTTGAAAATTCTGCCCTTGAGAGTTCACTTTTCATCACACATTTAGATTTTCATTCCATTTTTGCTACTTTCATAGAGCATTCTGAAAGTATTTCTCCTCTTGTGGTTGCACTTTAACACTAGGTCTAATAGCAGAAAGCACTTTCCCCTCCCTTATCTTAAACATGAGCACAATTTGAATAAATTAACTTTATTTCTCTCCTGTTGTGGAAGTTCAATCCAAATATCTATAAACAGATTTCCAACTTATCTCTCCCATGTTTGGGTTTGAATAGTTCATCCTTCATAAATACGGATTTGAAAATCATTCCCAGAAATCCTTTAAAGAAACCTATTACATTTCATTCTGAATGACTGCAATTTGTGGAAACAGCAAGCAATAAAACTACACATATTTGCATATACACTGAAGAATTATATAATCTGAAAATTCTCTTTTACTAGCAATTTAGTGACACATTATACCACATTGCTCCTGCTGGAACTACAAAATGTAGCCTTTCATAAAATGCTAATTTTTCTGAAATAATGTTTTTAGGGAATATAACTTTTAAATTTTGGATAACACTAGTCATAGTCTAGAACCTAGCCCTTTGCTATGTAACTAAAGACACAATTCCTCAAAAAAGAGTCTTTAATGAAATTAGCTCAAGTTGCAACAAAGGAGAGAAAAGGAAAGGAAAGAAAAAAGGGGGAAGGAAGGAAGGATGATAAGAAAATTAAAGAGCAGGAAAAGAGGGAAATAAGGAACTCTCCTCTGGTTCAATGGTGTAAGAACAGCACTGAATTTCCAACTGAGGCTTCCCTGGAAGTTAACATAGAAACAAAAATCTTTTATATACAAATATCCTTTCAAGCTATGTCTTTGAAGTGAAAAGTGGAGGCCACATGAGTAGAACTTAACACTGTGACCAAACACAGAATCACAAACAGCCTCACCTGTATTAAAAGCGTTTATGGAGCACAGTGTGGACTTGGAATTGCATTAAAGATCTCTATGAAAGAAAGCATCATTTCGGGATAGTTTCCAATGAACAAATTCTACTTAGCTGATGTGAGTTATTTTGCACAGGAAAATCATATAGAAAAGCTGTAGACGTTAAAAGTCAATGGTATCACCCACAACAAAGATGCTCTGAAAAGTCAGATCTTAAAATAAGATTTATACCCTTGTGGTTTATGAGGTGGGGAAAAAGGAATTTAAATTAGAAAAAAAATGTTTTGATAACAAAATTTACAACAGCTTTAGTCTCAGTTGAAATAACTAGAATATACATAGAGTTCCCTGAAGGGTATTTAGTTGACCTACTCTTTTGATACGTAGCCTTCAAACTTGTTTTTAGCCACAGAACCACTTGTTCAAATGAAAAAGTGAGAGATTAGCTCTGATCCCAAGAGCTGCCCTAGATCATCTTTCAGTTTCAATCCCCACCCCCCCACCGCCACCCCGAATCCTTAGAATGAAATCCCTGGTTAAATCTTACCAGAACAAAAGGGAAGGATGAAAGGGAATAAAGAGAGAGGTGTTGGGGTGTTGACTGCCCTTATCCCAGGTGAGATTATATGTCTCTGGGGAAAATCTTACCCAAACCTGATCTTTGCCCCCTCCTCCACTCCAGTCCAGACTTAAGCCAAGTCTCTAAAATCTTTATCTCTATCTCCTCTTTGGTCATAGCATCCTTTCCCAATGACTGTCTTTCCCCTTACTGTTGTGTTTCTAACATCTATTTCCTCTAAGTCAGAGCTTTCTGAGGCATCACTGCAATCTCTAACCTGCAGAGACCTCATAAATTGCCTAAATCAGTACTTCCCAACAATTTGCATAACATAATAGAAAAATATAACAGTTGGGGCATCTGGATGGCTCAGTGGTTAAGCGTCTGCCTTCAGTTCAGGTAGTGATCCCAGAATCCAGGGATTAAGTTCCACATCAGGCTCCTGCATGGAGCCTGCTTCTCCCTCTGCCTGTGTCTCTGCCTCTCTCCGTCTCTCATGAATAAATAAATAAAATCTTAAAAAATGATAATAGTTTTATTTTGATATTTTAATTAAATTTGGCATTTTATCTTAATATAATAGATGTTCCAGGCTGCTTATGCAGATGTTCCAGGCCCTTGTGCTTATGCCAAAAGAGAGAACAAGCCTAGACCTCTGCCCATTCTGGCCATGGCCAGCCTGTGGAGGGCTAAGAACTTTACCTCGGCACATCAGTGTGTGGTAGCTACAGAAGACAGTGCAAACTTTTAAGGAAGAAAAACGTAAGAGGCCCTGACTTGGACCTTTTTATTGAGGGGAAGGGGCTAATATCCTCAAATTCCTTACCCCTTATTCTCCCAGCCAACCTGGCCTCAGCCCCAGAACAATATATTTAACTATGGCCTTCCTCAGCTCCTAAACCTAAATTCTTGGCTACTCTGGAGAAGATTCACACAGTAATGGGAGCTGGTACCAAGAAAATTATCATAGTCCTTAATTTGAGACAGGATCTCAAGATATCTGGCATTCCTTTGATGGACTTTAAGGAACTATCTCCAACTCTCTATGACAGAATTTTAAACCATTCTCCTGAAGATCTCATGTCTGATTTCTCAAAGACTCTTAGGTCCCCTTCACAGAGAGATACAGGCCATTGGCTAGGTACTGTCTCACCTCCCCTAGACACACTTATACCCAAATCCTGGAACTTGATGTTCTCTCTAATTTCAGGAGAAGAAGTACCCAACTACAAGCTAATTTCTCTCACCCTCCCTCCAGATCCTCTTTTCTCTGAATTCCTTGAGGACGGTGTTCCTTAAATTATCCCTTCCTACGTTTAAACACATCCTGTCTATTGACTTTTTTAGTCCAATGTTTATGAGGAGGCCTCTCTCAAGTCTCCATTCCCCTAGTTGTCTCCTTCTCACCATAGCTACACTTCATAACAGGAGTAGGAGACACAAATTATTTCTTCTCCACCTCCCATTAACTCCTCAAACTGAAATGTTTCTGCCTCTTGTCAATTCATTGAATCTTGTCTTGTCCAGACCACTAACAACTTCCTAATTCCTCAGTCCATTGGGCACCTTCAGTCTGGAGCTTCCTGGCCCTTACTTTAACTAGAGAGACCTTTGACTCCCATTGTCAAACTCTCACTATTCTTGAGTACTATGGTACCACTCTTATCTGATTTTCTTTAGGCCTTTTCAGATGCTGCTTTTCAATTTCTGTTTTGAATCCATATTTTCCTACCATCATTCTCCTTTAAGTATGCTTCAGATGTCATGATGAGTCATCCCTTCTTGCTTGACATACTTTCTCTGCAGTTTGGAAGCAATCTAACTTCCTAGTGCTAAATGCCACCCATAGTCACTTTAAAACCTTTACTTCTCTGTCTCTGTGGCCAAAATGGAAACTTCTTAAAAGTAGAGCATTTTTTTTTATTTATCATTGTATTTCCAACATCTAGCATTATGTGATCAATAAATATTTGCAGAATGAATGAAGGAATTCACATCGATATTTTTATCCCAGACCTTACTTTTAAGCTCCAAGATTGTTTATCATGCTGCCTACTTTCTCTTTCCATTGAGCTGTTCCGCAGATGTCTCAAGCACATATTTTACCCTAAACTCATCACATTTCTATACGTTCTTTGTGGTATTCAGATAATAGCCACATGGTGAGTGAGTCAAGGTGATCATCAGCATCCACATCTTCAGGGAATTTTGTGGCTCTCTGCTCTAGGAGTTAACAGTTTTGAAAAAGAAATTATATTGCAAGAATGAGATTTCATAATTTAATGATTTATACAAGTATACAAATGTAATCCTTAAAGTATATCCAGGGTTTACTAATCCTGTAGTATACCGTAAACCCACATCTCCCTGTATTTGAACATCTGTTTTTCTTTTAAAGATTTATTTATTTAATTGAGAGAGACAAGGACGCCTGGGTGGCTCAGCAGTTAAGCATCTGCCTTCAGCTCAGGGCGTGATCCCACATTGGGCTCCTTGCATGGAGCCTGCTTCTCCCTCTGCCTATGTTTCTGCCTCTGTGTGTGTGTGTGTGTGTGTGTGTGTGTGTGTATGTACGAATGAATAAATAAATAAATGAAATCTTTAAAAAAATAATTGAAAGAGACAGAGTGAACAGGGGCATGGGGACAAAGGGAAAGGGAGAGTGAATCCTCAAGTAGACTCCCTGCTGAGCATGGAGGCTGTTACAAACTTTGATCTCAAGCCCTGAGATCACAACCTGAGCTGAAACCAAAGGTTGGATGCTTAACAGACTGAGGCACCAAGGTGTCCCTGAACATCTGTGTTTTAATCTGCATGGAACTGCTGTCATGCTTCCTCAACTCTTGAAAAAAGAAAGAAAGAGAGAAAGAGAGAAAAAGAAAATAGATGAGTTATCAGTTCTTTCATGGAGGCCTTCTTATCTTTTGTCCTCTGCCCAGACTGGATTGGGTCTGGATGCTACCTGCCCAAAACTCCTAAGGCTTGTCTCACTCATAGAATGTGTCACGTACTATAAGAATTACCTGTTGATATCTTTGTTTCTTCCACTAAGTAATGAGCTTCTGAAGAGCAAAAAGGTTGTCCTGGTCTCTTATCTTTTCTTTTTTCTTATATTCTACAGCCTCAGAGATAAGTACAGTGCCTAACACAGAGCAAGTACTTAATTAGTAACTTTGGGTAAATAATACTGGAAAGTTGAGGGTTTTATGGGTAGGGTTGAATGAATAGAATAAAATGATGCACAATTCTACAGATCAATAAGTTAAACCATACCTAAAACACAATTTATATGCTTATATTTCCTGTGTTTCCAAAAGGGCCAATAAGTTCATCCTTAAACTTAGTAAGAAGTATAATGAAGTTATTTAATTGAGTGGTTCCACACAGCACCCTAAAGTGATGTGATAAGTCTTCACCTACATTTTCCCTTGGCAATCTCCTTTCTGCCCTTCCACATTTTCTCCTGTTTCCACTGGAATGTGATCTTCCCACCTGGAATGTGACCTTGGTGACTAGAATTCTGATAGCCATTTGGGGACCATAAGGAAAAGTATAAGAGAATCACAGATCTCTGGTTGACATTTTTGAGCCACTGATCCAGCAAATACCAACCTTCAGACTACTCACCACAAGAAAAAAATAAGCTATAATGTGTTTAAATCACTATGACTAATAATCAAATTATATTAGCCATATACCTAACTGATGGAATAGCCAACTACCCAATTTATTCAAAGCATTTTGAGACATTCCTATTGTCTCCATCCCTACCTCCTCTTATTCTTCCTGCATCCTTATCACACACACTAGCACAGCATAGCACTTGTACACAAACACACACCTCATTCATCAGTTGGCCTTAGCCTGAAATTCCACAATTTGAGACTCATTTCCTTAATGTAAGTGTTTCATCTTTTTCAAAATACAAGTGTCCCTAGAATTAGTAACACTTAAAACTTACACATTCATCCTTAGAACAAACTTTTATAGCTTATTAATGATGTTGCCTTTCACTTTGCTAGGAATCTAAAATTGTCTATGTAAGACACAAGCACTGCCTCAAAGAAGTTACACTCCGATGATAAAATCATTCCTGAAAACTAACACTAATAATAGAGTCTAGGGGCTCAGAAAGAGGTGTGGACTTATGCTATTGAGACATGAAGAAGGCAAACAAAATTCTTTATGTTGAGTAAGGAAAAATTTCCCAAAGGAAATTCCATTTCAGTTACATAGGACCAGTAAGAGTTAGAGTGATCTGTGTCTGCATGCACACATGTGGCTCAGGATAGAGGGAAGAGGTCAGCAGGAGGACCATTCTAGAGTACAGTAGGAGAGAAAAGGAGGAGTCTTGTATACAATTTTATGTGTTTAAACTTATTCTGGAAGTTAAAGAAAGCTACTGAAGTATCCTAATATATGGTATAACAAGCTTAGATTTGCATTTTAAGATAGTGTGTTTTTCGGTAGAGTGTAGAAAGAATTACAGTAAAGCAGGAGATAAGGAGTCCAAAGACGTTCTCTCAGAAGCTGAAGCAAGCAGTGATAAAGGTCTATGGCAGTAGCAGAGGCTGTGACAGTATGTTTGGTGGGAAGGTGATGATTGGGAAATACTTAAGAGATTAGATGTCCAGGCTTTGATAACCAAGTGGACTGGAAAAGTGTACGAGCAGAGAGGTTGAGAACTGCCTAGGTTCCTGACCTTATTTATAAATACACAGGCTTAACTTTTAATAGATTCCAACCAAGCAGAGAAGTTGAATTTTCAACACTAACCACTATGACTCCAAAGCCTGTTAGATAAACCAGCACTGCCTCCCGCCACCAAAATAGCCAATGTTGACATAGACCAATACCAGGAAAAAGCATTTTGGTGGGAAATGACAGAGAAAATAGATTCACCTCATTTTTTTAAATTTTGCATATTCTATAAGAAGATGGAGTCTTAACATAAAATCTCTCCCCGTATTTCCAAAACCTTTTCAACTCTCTGTGAGTGAGAACACATTCTAATGGAGATATTAGAGGTTTATAAATAGTCTTTGGCCAGATGGATGACATGAAATCCTGTAACAGTGATTTAGCTATACATGTGTGGGCTTAAATATAAGTGATCAGTTTCAAAATGTCCTTCTGAAAAATAACAAGTATTCTAAGTCCACTGCTGTTTTATTATGTTTCCACTTCTCTCCCTTCCTCCATCAAGCCTGAATTTTCAGTCATTAGTCATTGTGGAATGTGGGATTCTCTCAAATGAGGTTTCAATGTGACACCATCAGAATTTCACCTTTCCATAGCTGAAATAATTTGAGGCATCCATACAATAACCAACACTAGAGATGTGTAAATAATATGCCACAGGCCGTCAGTGATTAGAATTGTTTGTCTAAAAATGTCCTTAGGTCAGCTGGCAGGATGCTGTTCTTCTAACCTCTTCCCATTCTGGTTTTGTTTTGTTTTGTTTTTTTCCATTTGCTGACTTCTCACAGGATGTGAATATGACTTCAATGTCACAGAACTATGAAGAACTTTTTAGAATTAATCAAGACCATACTGCATAGTCCATATTTCATTCCTCTTTAATTCTTAACTGAAGTCTGTTGATGATGTTTATAAAAGATACCTTCATGACTACTAATGACCCCTTGTTCCTCAAAAGATGACTTCTCAGTCATAGAAACATGTCATCGTTTTTCTTAATCTTTCTTCAAAGTAGCACTATTCGTAAGAAAGAACAGCTGATTTACCCAAGAAGAATGGAGGTGATCCTTGCCTACCTAACTTTGCTAATCTCCTGAAATAGCAAATATTTGAAAATGCTTCAGCTGATCCCTAACACATCACACCCATGCAGGCAAAAATCACTGACACTGAAAATTAAAATCTGCGCTATTTTAAAATGCACATTTTGTTCACTACACTGATAATGAGTTCTTTTTAAAGGTATCACTGATTCAGCCACAAGTCACTGGCTGTCAAAAAAATGGCAGATTGCTCTTCTGATAAAGTGACACAGCATGAAATATATCTTTGAACTTAGGCTCTTATTTAAATTGTGGAGCTCACACCTAAGGAAGCAATACCATTAATTGGAAAATGTCTCAAGAAAGATCACAATATGTTGCAACAATAGAGTATTCAGTTATGCTTTTTTGGGCAAATAGAATAAAAGAAAAAAAATGCTAACTTTTCCTTTCAGTCCATATAAGCTATTAAATGCATTTTTAATGTGGGGAAATATATTTTAGCTGTAGCAGAAATGCTGCCACTCTGAAACGTTCTCCGATTTGGTAAGATTCTTCTTTTAGGAAGTTCTTTTACTTCCATTCTAACACTATCGTATTCTTGTGTTGAATTACTTATAGATAATAATTACCACTCTTCCAAAAAAAAAAAAAAAATGCCTTGAGGTCTGTTCTGCCTGGAAGGAGAAGGAGGGTTTGATTTTCTTTTGGAAGGAAAGGGCTAGATGTCTCCTCCATTCTCCTCAGTTGCACTCACGAACCTGCTATATGACAAACAGCCTCTTGCTGTAAAGCTCTAGATTCAGATTCTTCCCCAGATTCCTTGTTTGGGTTTTTCCTCAGTCCCAGAAGAGGAGCACTGGATGCTTTATACTGAAAGTCAAATTTCAGTTGAAGCAAAGACAAATGAAGAGGGTGAAAAGCCACACTTCCCCAGCCAGACTAATTTGATCCACCCTGGAAATCAGTGCAAAGTTAGTGTTGTAGCCAAACTACTTCATATATCCTATCCAGTCATCTCCAAATGTGTTGCATTAAGATTTAGCAACTCTAGTCTGAAATCAACCTCATTTTCTTATCAAAAATGTCTGGACAAATAGAAGGATCTAGTTCGGAAATCAATTTTGGTGAGGATAGATAAATAGCACGTAGTTTATAAATTTATCATAGTGGCAAATATATTAAAAACCCATGTAGATAAATTGATAAAAAGACATTCTAACTAAAAGAAAACAATACAGGTATTAAATGTGTTCTAGTTGCCAACCATCTCTATATTTTGACATTTTAAACTGATCTTCCTCAATTTAATGTTAAAATCCCCTAAGCCTTTATGAAGACAAATATTGCCCATGGAATGCCCTCCTGTTACTTTCCTCAGAGATTGAAAACGAATATGAGAATCGGAGTTCACGTCTCCTGAACTTCATCTTGTGGTGAAGATCTGGCCAGCGGCAAACACGCTTTCTCCTCTTACACCCATTCCAGTGCTTCCTGATCCATCAGGACTCAGTGCAAAATGTCCAGTTCAAGACAAAAAAGAACTTAGAACATTTATTCAGAACCAAGATGATCTTGCCAAGTTAGGTGTTTGCAAAGTAGGCAGCTCCCTTTCAATGCATGTGATATTTATTGAACCAGCCAACAAGCAATGTCTTACAATCCTATAGAGGAAACAAAAATAGTATGCATATGAAACTTAGATCTAGCAAGAAAATACCCAAGTATGCAAATAAGTGCAATAAACACACTCAACCCTCAGCTCTTAGCTTAAACATCACCCCAGAAATGCTCTCCTACCCCTCTCTCCCTATAACTAAATAGGTCCCTTGTTAGCCCTTAGCCCTTCTCCCAGTATAATTTTGCTACCGTTAAAACACTGGTTATAATATGCAATTATGTATTTACCTCATATTAATTTGTTTCATATTTGCCTCCCCCACTTAATTGTAAGTTAGAAGAAGACAAGAACAGCTTTTTGTTTGTTTGGGTTTTTTTTTTTTTTTTTTTCTTACTCAGAATTTAACACCAGTGCTTAGCACTGTGAAAGGATGGGGAGAAATGGAGGCAAAACCTGATTCAATAACCAAAAAGGAAGTATAAATAAGGTAGAATTAATTGACCTGAGGAGTCTTGGGAAGATTCCATAGCACAAGGAAAATTTAGATTTCTAGGATTTCAACAATCCAAGGGGGAAGGAAAGATGCATCCCTACTGGCTGAGGGGGAAAAAGGTGAACAAATATAGAAAAGGAAGAAAGTGCAAGGAATAATTTGGGAATGCTGAGTTAGATCACAATATATGATCTATGAGGATGGGAGCAAAAAATAAATCTGAAAGGATATCAGGGACTCCTTGTGAAGGTTCTGTTCTGGTTGATGTACTAAGAATTTTGGCATGTGATTTTACAAAACTTAGTCATAAAGTTTTTTGATCCTATGTATAGTTCTGTTTCTGTATCTCAAAAATAGATACAATAGGGACACCTGGGTTGCTGAGTGGTTGAGCATCTGCCTTCGACTTAGGGCGTGATCCCGGGGTCCTGGGATCAAGTCCCACATCCCCCTATGTCTCTGTGTCTCTCATGAATAAATAAATAAAATCTTTTTTAAAAATAGATACAACAATGCTATTCCAACTTTACCAAATTGATTTGGGCAGTACTCCATATGACTTTTTTTCTATTGAAGATGAAATGAAAATTCTTGGTATTGTTCATGTTGGCTAAAATATCAATATAATATTTAAATTTAAAATGATGAGTGACAGAACATAGGGCTGGCTTTGTGTTATTTCTTCTCATTGTTTTCTTCCCCTGACATTTTGTGAATAATTAGACTTTAATGAAACATACAGCACACCCAAGGTTGAACAGTCTGTCACCAGCTTCCAGAGTTGAGTTCAGATATGTGTGTACTCAAATTAGCATGTGGGGAATGTGTGTCTCCTTTGCTGAGATTTACAGTAGCATTCTTTGTGCTGTTGGGTCAGAGTCTACTTCCATTTTCCTTTTAATGAGCAGCACTCTCCCCATGGATCCAGTGTTGAAATAGCCTCCTGTGCTAGGAGGAAGCCAATGAAAAATTCCTGAATTAAACATAAATGGTGCCTCAAATTGAGCCTTTCCCATTCCATGCCATTAGAATGTGTTACTCTGTCCTCCTGCCTCTGCCACCTTCTATACCCATGGCTCCTTGATCTCAAGTTTGGATTTGGCCCTTTATAATTTGTGACTTTTGTTTCCAGTTTGGTATTTTACTTCTTGACTGTTCTAACCTTCAAATTCTATATATGCATTGACCTGTTTGCTTTCTTAATTACTTCTTTGACCTGATAATAGTCATAATTACAGTAAAGGCCAACATCACAGGGTACTTGCTGTCTGCCAATTGTTACATGCACATTATTGTATTCTTGATATAGTCCTTCAATGCATGTATCACCATTCCCATTTTGTAGATAAGGAAATGGAATCTCTAAAATAATAAGTAACTTGCCTAAGCCATACAAGTGGTAGACAGCAGAGATAGAATTTATACCAGTTCTGTCTGATTCAACATCTATTTTCTTTCTTACAGTAACAGTCAGACTCCTGCTTTTTAACTCCTGCACATTTAAGCTCTTCATTTCCTACCAGTTTGCTGACTCAGCCTGGGCTACACCTATAAACTGCCTTTTTCCAACTATAGCTGATTTATGAAACTGGGGAAATAAAATCAGGTTGCATTTTTTACCTAGTTTGTTGGAGAAACACGGACTATGGAGTCAGAGACGTTAATTAGAATCCAAACTCTTTCATTTGATATATACTGCAAGACTTTTGGAAAGCTATTTATCCATTCAGAACACAGATGCCTCACCTATCAAATTAGAGGACTTCACTAGATGATATATAACAAAACTATCAGGCTTTCTCTCTGGGGCATGCACTCAGCCCATCTGTGCTGCCACGGTGACAGGCTCTATCTATCCACTTCTGCTACCCTGCATATTTGAAATCATATCTCACATTTCCCTTGTGCTTTCTTGACCAGGGAATGTTTCTCACTCTTTTTTAAAAGGATACACAGTGTCCCCTTTATAAGAACCCACCAGAAAATCCTTTCAGATTTCAGTACCTGCAAAGGCTTAGCTTCTTCTGAATAATTTTTCATGTGTTAGCTCTAAGGTACTACAAACTTTTAAATCACCAGATTCTTCCCTTGTTTTGGCCGCTAGAAAACTCAAAAGCAACCATTGGCCTACCTCTAGGAACTATTAAAAATCTTATGGCAAGCTTTTTGTATACTAAATTTCTATCCAATTTCTCTTACTATATATTATTTAATATCTTTGGGTCTTGGTTATTCCATAAAAACTTATACGAGTGTCCAAAATCAGCATTGCCTTTAGCAAACGGAAAAATCTTCAATAGTAGAATCATTAAACATAATACCACCAATAGAATAAAACGTGCCTCATGTTCATTAAGACACTGTTTAGGACAAAAAGTGGCATGTCAATTTTATCTACAAAGTTAAGTTCCCTGTGTTTTTGTCGGTGCCAGCCAAACTGAAAAGAATCACAGCATTGTCAGATCAATCAAACAATTAGCCCTTATTAGGATTATGATTCAAAAGTATATACACAGCCATATATAAAAGACCATTTTGTTAAGAATGGGGACACCATAGCCTTATAGGACTAATCCATTTGGATTTACAAAAGACTTGATCCAGCTTAGATTTCTGAGTCTCATGAAATCAAACTTCTTAGATGCTTTTTCTCACCCTCCTCTAAAGCAAATCAAAACACCTCATTTCCATTTGGATTAGAAAAAAAAATAACCTTTTCATTAGGCTCGGTGATTAAAAAACTAATTAGTGGGGCGCCTGAGTAGCTAGTTGGTTAAGCTTCCAACTCTTGATTTCGGTTCAGGTCATAAACTCAGGGTCCTAAGACTGAGCCCCTTGCTGGGCTCTGTGCTAGATGTTGAGCCTGCTTTAAGATTCTATATCTCCCTCTGCCTCTGCCCCTATCCATCCCTTCACACATGTGCATGTGCTCGCTCTCTTTCACTTTCTCTCTCTCTCAAAAATGAAAACAAAAAGTGAACTAATTATATGAAAACACTGTGTGCTGCAACTGGTACTGAATTTGAAACCTGCAGAAATTCATCGAGACTTTTATTTTACTCAAAAACTGTTTATTGAGCAACTACCATATGCCAGGTACTGTGCTAGATACTGAGAATACAGTGATAAATAAGACAGAGTATCTGTCCTCTTGGATCTTACATTCTACTAAGGTGAGACAGTAACAGTGCAGTGCCGCATAGACAGAACAGATGGTAAAAAAGTAAAAATAATTGCAGATACTAATAAAAATTTTCAAGAAAATTGGACAGAGTAAGATTACATTAGTATATAGTCAAGGAAATACTCTTTTTAAAACAAAGGTAATGAATTAGCGGAGGAGCTGAAGAGTCAAATAGGACGATGAGACTTCAGAGATTAGCAACAGCAGGACATCATTATCACTCCTAGATTGGAGGGACAAAAAGAGGAGGTATGTTAACCAGATTAGAATCTAAAGACCGTGGTCACCTGGAGGAAGCTGGAATCATAGTGCACCTGATGGAATGACCTAGAGCTACAGAGAAAAAAAATATGCATTGCTGGAGACCCCACTTCAGACAGAGGGGAGGGAAATTCCTTCCATTTCTGCATCAGTGCCACCCATTGATCAAATGTTCCAGGAAGCCAGCTGACATGCCAGCTTGGAAATTACAGCCTGTAGTAGTCAGCGCCAAAGTCCAACAGTCCAGTGGGACATGAGCAAGGATGAGATTTGAGGTCAAAAAGCTCAGGCTTGCACAAGAATAGAGAGTGACCAGGGAGCAGAGGAGCTATTTTAAATAATAAGCAGGATGGTCAGACTAGGTAGGATGTGACATTTAAACAGGGACCTGGAGATGAGAAGGAAGATGCCATGGGGAAATCTGAGGAGAGCATTCCAGGGAGAGTAATAGCAAATTAAAGGCCCTGAGGGAGGAAAGGACCTTGTCAAGTCTGAGCAATGGCATGAAGACAACATGTAAGGGGATAAATGATAGGAGACGTAATCAGACAATTGACTGGAAATAGCTCACTGTAGGCCCTTGGGGGTCATGGTAAAGAGTTTAGGTTTTACTGTATTAAGAAATTTTGACTTGTCTTCTCTACTTGCAGAATAAGCAGTGTGGAAATTGAGCCTAGTACTGCTTAAAACTTGCCTGCCAATTTTAGGGGAAAATGGCCCAATTCTGATCTTGTTATGACAGTAATGAGAGCTGAGGCAAAATTCTCCACTATGTCCCTTGGCTACATCTCCTCAACCTCAACAATGCACATATATTCAAATTAATTAGAGATTTGTGAGCAAGCACTCAAAGAGAATGCATGCTTCACTATCATACTCTTCCTCCCATGTGAATATAGAGAAAGTTCCAGTAAACCTAAAGCTGCCAACTAGCTGCTGATACAAGCACTGGTATCCTCATTTTCTACGGATTCTTTCTAAGCACCATAGTTAGGAAATCTCTGTGCCTTGGTTCTCTTACTTTATTGTTCTTTATTTTTAAAAACGGTGAGATTTTTTAAAAAGTAAGTTATTAATGAGAAATTTTCTCCTTAAAAATGTATGGAGAATACAATATAAATGACAAAAACAAAAATTTTAATAAAAAATTTTTATGGAGCATTAAGTGATAAATAGATTAAGGTATATCAGATAATCACTTATTCAGGTTATTAGCTCTTAGGTACCTGCCACATGCCAAGCATTATAGCAAATATATGTTCCTAGACATAGATAGTCTTTGACCTCCTAGAGATTTATGATTAAGGACCACATCGCTGTACTTCCCGAAGCAGTTACAACAACGCCTTTGCACATAGTAGGTACTAAATAACCATATGTCAAATGAATGAACTAGTGACTCCATTTCATGTATTAATTTCATCAAAATGAATCAACGTCCATAAGTTAATTTCCAATAGCCAGATAAGTATATGTCAAAATACCAAGAAGTTTAAACTTAAAACCAACTTTATTCAGCTGAAGTATAATTATTGAAGTTCAGAACTGAAATGCTAAGTGAAAAATGGTATATCACTGAAAACAGAATATGGAAACGTCTAAAAATCAAACAGCTGAGTAAAGTCTTGGAAAAGCATAACAGAAAAGAGAAGAAAGAAAAGCCTAAACTGACCTTCCCAATAAGAGGAAAGACAACAATGACTGGAGCAAAATAGTATAGCTAGCTGATAATCCAAGAACCCAGTACTTTCTGCAACTTTTTTTTAAGATTTATTTATTTATTCATAGAGACACAGAGAGAGAGAGCGCAAGAGAGACAGAGAGAGAAAGAGACAGAGACAGGCAGAGGGAGAAGCAGGCTCCATGCAGGGAGCCCGACGTGGGACTCGATCCCGAGTCTCCAGGATCATGCCCTGGGCCAAAGGTGGCGCTAAACCACTGAGCCACCCAGGCTGCCCACTTTCTACAACTTTTATATAAAATATTGCCCTTTCTAAAATTGTGTGCTAGAATGTAAAAGCAAATTAAACATAACATATAGAACAGAAAGGAATGTCAGTTATTTCCAACATTTCTCTGGAAAATTATACTCAAACTTCATTTAGTGGAAGCCTATAAGATGTATAAATATGTCAAAGATCAAGTGTTCTCTATATAATAATAGAGAACCCCATTTTCCCCGTTCTTACAGCCTTTCATACCTGCAAAAATTGTCTAGCATGGTATATTGACAAGTATATGGTCAGAGATAAGGTGAAAATCTCCAATTATTATCAATTGTATGATTAGTAAGCTAATTAACCTAAGAGTAATGCTTACTATAGCAATCTCTGAATGTCTTGAAACCTAAAATTCTCTAAATATTTGGTGATGTAATATTAAAACATTACATTTTTTAAAGGACCAAGTCAGGATCAATGAAAGAATAACCAAACGAATAGGAATATATGTGAGCTTTGTGCCAGACACCAGCGAATTTTATATACAAATAATATATAAAGAAAAAATGTTGAAGAATTCAATTTCCATCATTTCACATAATCAACATATAGGCTGAAAATAATTTTGTCAACTCACAAAAGAGAAACATTCTACTAAATGTGGCCAAAGATCTGCTTTTCTAAGGAAATAAAAGGAGTTCATTGTATCCAGATTTAGGATAAATCTGTTCCTGCAAGCAGAGGCATCTGTTGTTACTAGTATTTTTTTGTGTGTATGAATATGAATTGAAATGACTTTCATTTTCATAAGCTTCTTTTTCCATCTACTTTTTAAATTCAAAAGTACCAGAGAGATTTAAAAGGCAACAGTCTTCCCCAACTCTAAAGAGTGTGAGATATATTTTAACTAGAAAGAATAATGCTGAGAAACGATATGCTTGTTTAGCCCAGTTACTCAGAGTTTTGAAAAACAAGCCGTAATAGCCTTGTATTTGTGAAAAACCAAAGACCACTATAGCTCGTTGGTAACAGGAATATGCCAAGAAAATCTGAAGCATCCCCAGGCCTAGCACAGTGGAATGAGATCAGGAACTAGAAAAGCAAGGAATATATTTCTTCCTTTAAAATTAGATGAGCAGATAACCCAAGTATCTGCTTTGATGATTGATTATCCCAGTTAAGCCCTGGCTTTTAACCTGGGTCTAGCTTTCCCCATTTATTGGTATGAAAAGTTGCTTGCATGCTACCAGGTTCTATCTCACAGCTAAAACTCTAGCCAAGAAATTAGAAATGCTGATTCTGGAGGCAATCAGACCTGGGCTCCAGGCTCAGCTCTGCCCCTTCTCAGCTGTATGACCTTGGGTAAGCGGTTCACCTTTGCAAATCTCATCAGTTTCAGGGGATGGTAAGGACTGTAGGAGGTAAAGCTTATCTCTTCATCACGGAGGGGTTTTTTCCCAGGTCTAGAGACCTGCCTTGGCCTCTCTCCATGTTCTATTTAGTCTGCTCTGCCTCTGGGGAAAAACTCTGATTAGTAAATTTGGAAGGAGTAACTATTCACACTCAAGCTCTAAAGAGCAAGCATCGCCACTAAAATCACAGAGAACAAAGATATGTTCTGCTATTCTGTGCCTTAAATCTTACCTGGGAAGCCTATCCCAGGTCAGCATCGTCATGGTGGGTGGGGAAGACTCAGAACCTCAACTTCCAATGTGGCCCCTACTTATAATCAAGGTGATATTTGCCCTCTGTTTCTCTCATTTTTCTTATTTCTCAACAAGTTTAGAAGCCTGATGAAGAGGAATGCCCCCCCGCCCAGGTGCCCTTTGGGAAATCCCCATGTTCATTATTACTACCATCACTGGCTTTTCACTGATTTGGGAAAGGGGAAAGGGTTGAAAATATTAAGTACTCTCCATCAGCACTTCTCAGGATTTCATTAACATCTACTGGATACATTTCAAAATAATGGAACTGTATGGAACCTTAAAGCCCATTTAATCTAATAACATTTTTGTACAAATAGAAACCTTAGTTCTTATATTTATCCCAGTCCTGTAGATAGCTGGGGGCAGAATCAAGACACAGCTGAGGTTTTCAGACTTCTAACTCTCCAGGCTCCCAGTCTGGTGTTCTTACCAGTACAGTACCTCCTGTACTCCTGCACTAAGTTAGAAACTCCTGTTTTATTTTTGCCCTTTTTTTTTTTTAACTAGTAATTTTTTTTCTCCATTCAGATTTGGGGCTTTTGGAGAGAAACCTAGAACCATAGAAAGAAGGGGGTGAGGGAGCAGGGAAAACTGAGGAACAGCTTAGATCACTCAATTTGACTCAGGATAGGAGGTACCATATTAGCTAATATAGATTAACATTAGTCATAGTTCCTCAAGACAAGCCAAAGATTTGCAAGCCCAGTGGTTCACAGGTGTAATCCAGTAGCATCAGCAGCACTTGGGGACTTGTTACAAAGGAAAATTCTTGAGCCCATCTCAAACCTACTGTATGAGTCTTCCAGGGCTCCCATAACAAAATAGTACAGACAGGGTGGCTTGAACTAAAAAAATGTATTGTCTCACAGTTCTAGTGGCTAAATGTTTCAGATTAGGGTGTCCACGCATTTGATTTCTCCTAAGGTCTCTCTCTGACTCATAGATGGCCACCTTTCTGCTGTGTCTTCACATAGTTTTTCCCATGTGTGAGCCTCTCTGGAGTGTCGTCCTCTTCTTATTAAAAAAAACCAGGGGCAGCCCAGGTGGCTCAGTGGTGTAGAGCCGCCTTTAGCCCGGGGCATGATCCTGGAGACCTGGGATCGAGTCTCATGTTGGGCTCCCTGCATGGAGCCTGCTTCTCCCTCTGCCTACGTCTCTGCCTCTCGCGCGCGCTCTCTCTCTCTCTCTCTGTCTCTCATGATTAATAAATAAAATATTTAAAAAAAAGAAAACCAGTCATGCTGAATTAGGACCCCACCTTTATGACTCTCATTTAATTTTAATTATCTCTTTAAATGCCCTAGCTCCAAATACAGTCACATTCTAAGGTACTGGGGTTAGGATATCAACATATAAATTTGGGGGAGACACAATTAAGTCTATAACACCTATTGAGTAAAAAAATTCAGAGGTCGGGGCCCAGCAATTTGTGTTTTCATAACTCCATCAGGCAATTTTCATGCAAGTTAAAGTTTGGGAACCACAGAGCAAGCCAGTGAGAACACCCACTCTTCCTAAGGAAAGGGTAGTTTGAGCTGAAGCTAAGCATATCATGAGATTTCTAAGAGAGGGCTGATTCTGATGTGAATTCTCCCTGTCACAGACACATAGATTAATCTAGGTCCAGAAGACCTCAGACCGGTGTTGTTTTGGCAAACATGAGCATGTGAAATAAAGGGAGCTGTGGGGCTCAGGCTTGGCAAGAACCTAGCCACTAAAGGCATGACTGTGAGTATCCATCCAATACTGTGTGAGTGCTAGAAGCACATGCAGGAGCAAGCAGATTCAACTCCCCAACTGTCCTTGGGAAGTGGACTGAACCTCTTGGATTGAGTGACCACCGTAATTGGATTCTTAGATAATTCTGGAAGTGATGGGATCTCAAAAGAGAACTAATGCTCTATTTTTACACATTGAAATCCATCTTAAAATGCAAATATAAAAGGGGCCTCTGGGTGACTAGTCAGCATGGGTTCAACCCTTGATTTTGGCTCAGATCAAGATCTCAGAATCATGGGATAGAGCCCTATGTCGGCCTTCCTGTTCAGAAGAGATTGCTTGAGATTCTCTTCCTCTGCCGTGCCCCCCCCCCACTCGTGTGCATGCATGCTGTCTCTATAAAATGAATAAATGAATTTTTTAAATGGAAATATAAAGTAGAAGAAGTTATAAACTATTTACAACATTATTGAAATCAGTTAATCCAAAAGGAAAGATTACTGTGCTTTCTGCAGAGGCAGGAAGGGGTAATAGAGAAGGACACACTTTAGGATTTGAAATCCTGGCTGGAGCTCAGAATCACCTGAGCATATTATCAATAAATGGATTTCACAGTCTCAGGACTCAAGCTTGGTCTTCTGGGTAAGCAGAAATGTGGAATAACATACAGAATTAATTGAATTAGTAGTTCATCATTATTAAGCGTCAGAGATACAAAAATAGTACTCACACTTTTTGTCACATATTTATAGGAACAGGAAAAAGAAAAGAGAATAAAGTGAGAGAAGCTTATCACAAATAATTCTGGGTTAGAATTGAGATATTATGAAATGATAATACTGTTAGGGGAAATGGATTTAAAACTACACCCCCCTGGCTCTTTTCCCTTACCCCATTGTAGGCTTTCTGCGTGAAGCTTCGGCACCTTGACCCATTCACCACACACAGGTGTGCCACTAGTTCAGCACTGGTAGCAGGATATCACACCCATATTGAAAATCTTAATATAATCACTCAAGAATAAGATACCTTTTGTCAAAATTCAGATTGAACTCTAAAGAGCTATTTTTTCCTGGGATAATGAGTTTATCACCTATGATAGTTATAAAAAAGATTCTAAAAATTAGCTCAACTTCTCACCTCCCCACCCCCAAATGTGAAATAAATTTGGCTGATTTCAAAACAAATTGAGAAAAATAATTTCCTATTGCAATTTTGGGATGATTTATTATACTGTCTTCTTGTCATGTGTCTGTTTCTAAAAGCTCCTTTTCCTTTTACTCCAAACTTAGTTTATTTTAATATAGAAGTGTTGCTTCTATTATTCATCTTCTAGAAGCCACCTCCTTGTTTTTTAAAAATTAGCCTCTGTATGTATGCAAGATAGAAGTATGTGCTTTATCTTCCTAACATCAACAGAGATGACTAGAAACTCTCACATGGCTACTAATTCTACCTCTAACACGGGCCCAAAAAATCAGCTGCCCATAAATCAGGACAGGTTTGTGTAATACATGTAATAAGTTGTGACAAGATCCTTGCAGAGATTTTGATAAAACAAAAATCTAAAAATTATATTCCCTTATTTATCCAAAAAGCCTTTTCCATGTTATCAAAGCTTTTTGGTTAGTTTTTTACTTGTGCCCTTTTTCAACCTTTTCTGCTATTTTCCACCATATCTGACCATTTGAGCTATAATTTCTACAAGGTCATCAGTAATAACACATTAGTATAATTGTCACATTTATCTGTGAATTTAACTGTGTGGCAGTTGGCAATCTCAATTCACTTGATATAGTTCCCATAATATCACAAAAAGATTGCCTTTAAATAACTCTCTTTCCATCTGCCTTAGATACCACTGGTGAAGAGGCTTCAAATTAATTTTGATAGTTACAGTTAAGAATGTTAATTAACTTGTTTATATCATACTTTTCTTCCAAACCTGAATGTGAAAGCAATAAACAGTATAATTACTCTTTAGAATCTACCCCTGTATCTCCATATAAATTTGCACTTGTCCCAGTTCTTTCTTTGGAGCTTTGTGATCTGTTCGCAACATTATACAGCTACCTGTTGGAATTAAAGAACCAACGGGACCACTCTGTGTGATTCCTGTGGTTTGTCTGAGCACAGCTCTTCTTGAAAGCACTGAGACAAACAGGTATAGAAAATAAAGTGTAGCATTTACAGACACTTCCCTATGCACGACCTTTTATCGAGTTCTTTTGCAGACTAAGGAATGTAATAAGTATATGGGGTTATGAATGAGATGCTCTTTTCAAACCTCAAGGAGTTTACAGTACAAAATGAAAAAGTGTAGTGTCACAACACAATTTGTTGCCTTGAGTGCTGATTTTAAGCAAGATGTTATACAGAGATGGGGTGAAATAAACATGGGACCTGTCTTCCAGGAGTTCACAGTCAAATAGGAGAGAAGACGCAAAATGGAAAAGCAAGCTGAAAATGAAAAGTATCACCAGTGAGGCATAAAGTGCACCAGGGCTTGAAAGGATGCTAGCAATGTAATCAGGAATTCTCAGAGCTGAGCTTGTGCTATTTTAATAGGTAATAATTACAAGAGGTTCTCAGAGAAGTTTCTTTTTATGAGGAGGATTCGTGTAGAGAAACTCTTAAAATGGATATTAAAATTATTTTTCTATGTGTATCAAAATAACAGGATACGGTGTACTTGATGGTGTATGCCAGATAGAAACACATTTGCATAGCATCTGATCTGCAGTTTTTTAAAACGCTTTTGTTGGAAGTTGACAGCAGCCTCCCAGGTGTCAGTGTTTTTGCCGAAACACATTTTCCATTCCTGCATCTCCACATACAGTGAGCATTATACGATACGCTAAAAGGATATTGTCAAATTTTAGTCTAAAAAGAATCCTATGATCTACCAAATAATTTTTAATTCCAGACATAACTTGCATCAGCAAATGTAACATGAAAAATAAATATGCAACTGGCTCTTAGGGTCCATGTGTTGAGCATTTGGAAAATTAAGCTTCTAGAGAGTGCCATACTAGTACCCTTCTGTGACTAAACCATGCACATTGTACTCTAAAATATTCAATGTGGTAGCTTTCTAAAAGACAGAATGTAGTTAATAATGAAATCACAATATTAAAAAGGGAGAGGTATTACATGGTAAAACCAAATGCTCTAACGTAATTTATGCTTCATACCTTGCATTTTTGGTTTTATACACGTATAGATTTTATTTTCTCAGTGTTTTGCTTTATCCAACAAAAGTCTAAATCTCCTAAAGGTTAGTACCGAACTGTCTTTGACTTCTCTACTGAAAGAAGTTCTTTTCCATCCTTTTTACCTACTAAGTCCTACTTAGGACTAAACAAAAATGAAACCCCAGGGGACACACAGTCAACATTAAGCATTTTATGAGCAAAAGATGGATGCGGACTATCACCTGAAGAACAGTCTTATATATTAAAAGCTGCTGATCATTCTTAATACCCCCAAAGCCTGTCAACAAGGAAGTTCAAAAGAGTGTCACCCCAGGAGGAATTCAAAAGTGGAAACAGGAAAAACACACAGGTATCTGGAGATGAGAAGGAAGGTTCAACCCAGGGCAGCTCAATGCATTCTGCTGAACACTTCCACCTCACCCAGCACTATTTTCCATGAGTCACCAGAATGTTCATATGCTTTCAGCCTGTGATGTCACAAAGGTGTCATTCTACCTTGGACCCACCCCATCTTTTAAGGCTTTAGTCAGAATCTACCTCCACCCTGTTTCCTTACCTTAAATTCCCAATAACCTTTTCCAACTTCCTGTGCCATTTTCAGATCTGTTCTCTACAATTGACATGAGCATCTGATCACTTGTACCGTTAGATGAACTTGAAACAACATGTTCTTTCTAAAAAGAACAACTTAAAAAAAAAAAGGATAAAAACCAGGCTCAGAAAACCTAGGTAAGGCTGGGACAGAAAATAAAAATTAGGCAAGTGAGTGGGTCAGCCTCAGTAGAAATCCAGATGCAGGTGATCACAAGGTGGAGCCGAGAACTAATGAAGCATTCTACAAAGGAAACTTTTTCTAAGTACCTGTGCCAAAAGATAAGGTCAAAGTGGTAGTTCAGAACCACCTATTAGAAAAAGGGCCAGGAGGGCAGGAAAGTAGTGAATATTATGGCAGGCAGCAGACCTTGGAATCCAGAAAGATTCTAAAAAACCAATTTTCAGGTGTGTTGTGAAGCATAAATGATAGTGTGTATCTAACATAGTCCCCCATTCTTTTCCCTGGCAATGCCACGCTTTCCAATCTCTCCCAAGAATCTTGACTATATGACCTCACATGGACTCTTTAAAGAGATTTAAAACATGTCATGTCTGATTTG
This sequence comes from Canis lupus dingo, assembly GCF_003254725.2. Taxonomy (NCBI): domain Eukaryota; kingdom Metazoa; phylum Chordata; class Mammalia; order Carnivora; family Canidae; genus Canis; species Canis lupus. Next base: position 21,219,962 of record NC_064245.1, on the reverse strand, counting down.
AGGACATGGAAGGGCCTGTAACCTTGCCATACTTATGATGGCCATACCCCCAAAAGCAGGGATCATAGCAGAATACTTTGATTTTTCTGCTCTTATTCCTAAACACAATCTAGAAAAAAAAATGTGGAAAAATATAGGATATTTGCATATATTTAAAGTTAGGTTTTATTAATGTCCTATTAAGGTATTATTTGGCATACTGTTTATAAAAGAATGACTATCTCCAGTTTTTTTTTCAATTCTGTGTTCTTATGCCCTTCCTATGCTTTGCAGTGTTTGATTGCCTTTATTGTGCCTGATAGATGCTGCCCCACCATGACCCCCTGCAGAGTTATCAAAGAACTATTTTTGAAGAATTAAATAAATTATAAAAGTATGTTTCACATATTCCACACTTCTCCCCCACCTGCAGCCACTAGCTGGCATTTCTTTCTGCTTTGAAATAGCAATTTCTGATCCCCAGAGGCTTATCAGAGTGAAACACACTTTCCTTGCTCGTGTATCCAGAGGGCTAAATCAGCATTACCTGGTCTTTTTTTAAAAAAGAAAGTTGTTGAAATCCCTCCAAAACCCTATAAAACTCTCAATGGTCATAGAAAAGTAAAATAACGTTGAATTTGAACTTTAGATTGCCTTTTAGTGAATCAGATACGCAAAATGATCAACAACAAAAATAACACACATAAAAAGTAAACATCATGAGTGACTTGAAAGGATAAACAATTAAATGAATAAAATCTCAATACCAGAGGGAGAGGAGAACACAAAACATGTTTATCTTTCAGGAGGTGATGCTCCAAGTAGGCTCACTACAAATTCTCCTAATGAGCCCCTGAAACCACAAGTTATTGTCCTTCTAAGAAGAAGGACAATAACTCTTAATGATATGATGCCAAAAGTTATTGAGCCAGATATGTGGTCACAAAGCTGGAGAGTCCATTAGCCAGCCTCCCTTGCAGCTATATATGGTCACATAACTGAGTTTTGCCCAATGGGATAGAACTCTAAGTAGTATGTGGCAGATCCAGTTTTTGGTCTTAAACCTTTGGTGCCCTTCCTCTACTCTACAGGCTAGAACATAATCATATTACTGGTCACTGTGTAAATAAGGACAAGGACAACTGACGCAACTGACCTAAAGCAAAACACCACAACTATTACTGTGACTATAAAAGAGAGAGATGAAGATTTAATCTTATTTAAGCTATCATATTTCTCCCATGGTTTCAGCAGCTTAGCCTTTGCCCTAAACGTTTACATCCATCAGTCCGTATCCAGGCATCATTAAAAACTCTCTCCTTTTGCCTTCCCTTAGCTCCAATCCAACTGTATGAAGAATGCCCCAACACTCCTCCCTACAGAAGTTGGAAAACTAACTCTAACTATCTGAACTGGAGTAAAGAAACAGATACAGACCTCCCTGTATCTACGAATAAGAGCATAAGTTCCTGGGACCACAAGAAACCATCAACTCTCAAAAAATATCATATATTGTTCTAATTGGGACTCTTTTCATTGCAAAAAATACAGTAACTCACGTGCAGGTTATGAAACAAGGGAGCTTTAAATAATGATATAGATCCATGGAATCCCTGGCAAAGTACCAGCAGGGTTCATGAGAACTGAAGTCAAAGTACTAAGACAAGTCATTTTAGCTCTCAGGATTCACAAAGCTTCCAGTTTCTGCTTCTTTCTGCATAATTCCTCTGTCCTCTTTCTTTCTTTTCTTTGCAGACCAGCTTTCTGGTAAGGGGGTCTCCAAATATTTGGGCTTCCCATTACCACTGCTATATAGAGACAGATCTCAAAGAAAGGGGTTAGGGCAGAGACATTCCAAAGTATGTCCAACAAAGATGCTAAGTTCTTAAATCTCTTCTGTCGTTACTCTTCCTTGCTACCTCCCTCCACCACTATGAATATCCTATCTCCTACAGAGTGACCTTCTTTCTAGGTCTCTTGGTTCTTTTCATCCCTGATTCTGAGAAGCCACAAAGCAGTCAAGCCTATTACCCAGGGCCTGAGCTAATAATACACACACCATTTCCCAAAACTGTCTCAGCCCTTCCCATAATTCTACCCCTGTTTCTTTTTATCCTCCTGTGATCTCCTTCATTTGCATCCAGCTAATGTTTTGGTTACTGATTTTTGTCTACACATGACACCACTGTTCACACATGGTATGTATCATGGGGGAGCTAAAAAGTTACTCATCCTGGGTCTCACTCAATAAGATCTCAAAACAAACTTCTAATAATATCTCTGAATTATTTTATATGTATTATCTCTGGTATACTTAAGATCTTATTCATCACAAAAACTTGAATATACCATTATTTTTTTAATATACCATTATTAGATACCACAGTGTATCACAAATTACATTCATTCATTCATTCATTCAATTTTAGAGGGCATGAGTTGGGGGTGGAGAGGCAGAGAAAGAGAGACAGAAAGAATCTTAAGCAGGCTCCATGTTGTGTGTGGATACGGGCCTCAATCTCACAACCCTGGGATCCTGCTTGAGCCAAAACCAAGAGTCAGATGCTCAACTGATTGAGCCACCCAGGCATTACTCACAAATTACTTTTAAATAGAACTCCCAATAGTTTTATAAATAGAATTCTTATATTATATTTTGTTTTAAAACTACTATTTCTTATATAATATTAATATAATGCATTATATATAATATATATAATATTATATAATATTAAAACTTTGTGTTAGCCTTTTTAAAATACATTTCAAGGGAAGGGAAGAAGGCAGCTCAGAGAGATGGAGAGAAGGAAGGAAGGAAAGAGCTTTGCTCAATCCCTGAAAGGCACTGACCTGGCTGTAGCTCTCAGCTTCCCCCTTGAATTTTATCCCCCAAACATTCATATGTGTCCTAAAGAAGTTTGTGGTTGCAGAGAAGTAAGGAAGAAATAATAGGTAAGTGGACAATACTGGGAAGACTGGCCAGAGAGATGCAGAGGAAGGAGATTTCTTTCAAATGGAAAGGTCAGAGGAGGATGTGACATTTAAGTTGACTTTCAGAATATATTTTGTGTAAAGTGAATAACGTGAATCTAAGAGAAAGGGACAAAGGTGGAAAAGCATGGGGAACGTGGGAGAGGAGAGGAAGACAGTCAATTTACAGCCTAGGTTCAATAAATAAGACATGGTGTTCTGTGAAGAGACAAGGCCACCTCTCCCTAGCCCTCTACTGTCTCCTATATTCCACCAGTTACCCCATTCTACTTCTAGAGATTCATTTGGGGAGAACTAAGAAGAATCCCCAGTAGAGTAATATATTAGGTCTCTATCAATTATCAGAAACTCTTTATCAATGGCCTTGTGTGACTGAGAAGGAAGGTGACAAGATATAGAATAAACAGGCGAGTGTTGATGGGGTGGTCCAGGGAAGGCCCACAGTAGAAGTTCTGTGTGCAAGGGCAGCCTCAGTGGTCCACGGATGGAGCTTAAGGTAGGCCATGCAGACCCTGGCCACAACACACAAGGGAGACTATGATAAAATACACTTTTTTGGGTATATTACTATTTTTTCCAGAGCCATTCTGGAAAGAAAGCCAATGGTGAAAAAGGGAATTGAGGTTGCAGAGTGCCTAAAAGGCAAGGCCTTTGTCTGATTTGTCTCTGTTTTATCCCAGAGCCTATAACAGTGACTGGCACACATGTATTTCAGGGATGTGTAAACAAACGCCTACCCTGTGTCAGGCCCTGTGCTTGGTACTTTACCTACATGAGCTCACATAAGTCTCACCCATAAACATGGATGAGGAAATTGAGATACACAGACAATAAGAGTCTTGCCTGAGGTCATCCAGCCAGTGAAGGGCAGGGCCAGAATTCAGATCCTGGTCTCATTGACTAAGGCCAGTGCTATTAACTACCGCGAAACACTTCTTCACCAGACAGGAAACCAGACGATGACTCTAGCACACAATAATCTCAGTTTGGCACAGCTAACTCTGAGGATAGCATCATTCAGATGGAAACTGGAGGAGCCAGTTTAAAGGAAGGATGAGGGGGTGCGGAATATCAAGTGAAGCTGACTGTATTTTATGGTCGCACGTTTGGTTCACCTGAAGTTTAATGAGGACCAGAATTAGTTCAAAGCACAAATGAGAAGTTATTTTTAATCTCTGCTTCTCTTTCTTTAAAATTCTGTAGAAGAAAAACAGAAACTATTCCTTCATTAAGCAAGTGGCGTCGGAACCTACCCCATCAGTATTGAAAAGCACCAGGTAATTTCTTAGTTTCAGAAGCCTCAGTTCACCGCTACTGAAATTCCAAGAAGGCTGTGCTGACCAGCTACTCAGAAATAGTTTGGCTGTGCTATGGCAGACATAAACCAGATTAGTTCTACATATAATAATTTCTGTTAATCATCACAAGCTCAAGGACGTTTGTTTACTCTAGGACTCTATAAAAGAATAAATGGTAGAAGAATGAAAAGACAGGAGGAACTAGTGGGAGGGAGTATATATTAAACAGTGCCATTCATTTTGCATTCTTTACTAGTGGACTTTGACAGGTGACAGTGTGCATTCAGGCTACTGGAGTCTGCTTCCAAACGTTTCTGCTGAATGCCAGAGGAGTGTGATGCAACAGACACTAAACCGACGGCCAGCCTTGTGCTAGCTAGCAAAGAACGGAAATGAGTCATCCGTTTTCACCCACACTCTTGAAACTAAACCTGAAAGGGAAAAAGTCTAATGCAAAACTATGGCTCCATCTTGTTTATTGCCCTGTCCACATCTGCTAGAACAGTGCCTGACCTGAAGGCTGATGGCATTGACGCTTAATAAATATTTGTGGAAGGAATAAATAAGGGAATTATTTTTCCGTTGTTCCCTCAACCTGGGAATACGCAGGAGAGCAAGAACAAGAGAGCATTGCTGATGATCCACAGACCTCGTGAGTTTGCTGAGACTGCAGATAGACTGGTACCGAGATCCACGTAGGCATCTATCTAATGGGCATTGTTAACTCACCAGGGGTGAGACAGAACTTTTCATTTCCTCCCATTATAAACTGATCTCTCTCAATTACTCAGTCTTCTCTCAGTAAATATGCTTCCACCTAGGCTGCTGCTCTGGGCAAAATCCTAGAAGTGATATTTGATTCTTCTTTTCCCCTCATTCCCAATATCCAAATTCTTTGCAAGTAAGCTGACTCCCAAAAATGTGTCCTAAATCTAATCACTTTACCATCTCTGCTAAGAGCACCCGAGTCCTACCACCATTGCCCAACGTCGGGCTACTACAACCCATAACCTCTCACTGGTCTCCCAGCTCCAGGTTTATCCTTATGCAATTTAACCCGCATCTAGTTCTGTACTAGGAAGTTTGTTAATTTCAGAACCTGTCATCATTTTAATAATCAGTATTATTTCAGTTCTCTGCTCATAATTCTCCAATGACCTCCTGGTCCACTTGCAATAGAAGTCTATTCCATGCCTTCCTGGCCATGCGTAGTCAGGCCTCCCCAAAATCTCTCCGACTTCATCCTCTACCACGCTGCCCCTCCTGCCCTCACCGTGTGGCTTGCTTCCTTCTCTGTTTGAACATTTCCATTGTAAGGACTTCCTAGCTGCTGTTCTCTCTATGGAATGCCCTCCCTCTGGATCTTCATGTGGCTGATTCCTTCTCATCATTCAGGCTTTGGTATGAATGTATCCTTATCCAGAAGGCCTTCTCGGAGTGATGCTGGCCCTCTCCACATACCCCCACACCAGGTACATTCCATCACAGCAGTCTGTTTTATCATCTCCATAGAACTTAAAACTCCCCAAAATTACATTATGAATATATATGCTTGATTATTGTATCATCTCCCAATTAGGATATAATTTGATAAAAGTAGGGATCTTATTAGTCTTGTTCTTCATCTTATCTCCTACAAGCCAAAAAAAAAAATGTTTCTGGAAGTGTTTGAGCAGTTTCTGTACTTGGTACTTTTGTTGAGGAAGTGGTCATTATTTTATAGGGACTCTGCAAGCAGCATAGAAACAGTGACTGGGACCAAATTCTTTTATATTGGTTTTAGAGCAGAATCTGATAGCTCTCTCTTCACTTTTAAACTGCCAATGTATCACAGAGCTAATTCTAACGCATCTATATCAAAAATTAATTTCCTCAATTCTATGTGTATAGCATTCAAATTTTTTTCTAAATATTATGCACATCTGGCATGGCCATTATAGTAAATGATTTCTTTAACCACACATTTCCCGCTGCCTCTCTGCCTCACCCCCCTCATTTTTACTTACATTGATAATTTCCCTAAATGTAAGCAGTTTCGTTTTAAATGCTGGCTGAAAAAAAGAAATTATTCTTTGCAATGGCAGAGATATCTGTTGTTACTTAGCCAAGTGCTTCTTCAGGAGCGAAGTTCTCATCAGAAAGCTAACTTTCCAGAGTAGTTCAGAGGTGCCATTTAGATTGATTTTACATTACTGAGCCAGTGTGCCATATTGTGACACCCTGAGGCCACTTGCCCTGGAGTGTCACAGAATGACACCCTGTCCTAATCATCACCAAATAATATGAACCCATAAGCCTGATCTTCAAAGTCTAAGAGTATAGTCTGCTTCTACGCAAGGAGAGATTTGATATTTTTAAATAATTTTTAATGATTTTTAGCTTACTGCCATACCTGAACCTTCATATTTAAATTAGTTGCATTAGTTGTCATTGCAAACAAAGCTGCATTTATATTTTTAGGTTTATTTCACAGTACTCATCACTCACCCATCTGTCTATCTGCTTATATTCAAAGTACAATACACTTCTGATGGGATATATGTTTTTTTAATGCCTGTATTAGGGAGAATGGCAACAACACAATCTGAAAAGGAAAATAAATAAATCCTAGTGAAGAAAAATTAATCCATATCTCTAAGGGGTATAGATAACAAAAAAATTAATAATAATAATAATAATAATAATAATAATAAAAGTAAAAAAGCTATTCAAGTAGCAATCTTCAATATTTTTGGTTTTTTAACAAAGATTTGTATTATTTTATTGAAAATTGCACTGAATATTGTTTCCACCTTTACATTAAACAATACAGTAATGATAATTCACACTGAAATAAAACACTAATTTAAAACATATTTCTAATAGTTGTTAAGTTTGTTTTTTGGGCACAAAATAGGAATGTACCTCTACAAAGGCTAAATATAGACCATCTTTAAAAAAAATAAAAAGATAATCACAAAAGACCATGATTACAGCATGTAACTGGTTGATACAAATCTAACAATATTTGTTAAAATAGTCACCTCTTTGAACACATCTAAAGTGTCCTTGGATAAAATATTACATGAAGAAAAGAACATTTTATTAATGTCTAAATAAATGAGTTTGCTCATAGTCTAAATTACCATAAAAACTATTTCCTGAGACATTAAAAAAAATGCACCATGATTCTTCTTGAAACTCCTCAATTCAAAACTTTCCACTCTGTAAAATAGCTGAGGATCTGCAACTGAGAAAATATATATGAGTACAAGCAACTTGTGAAACTTGATAATTTTTCTTTTCTTTCATCATCATCCAAGGGTATTACTGCACGTACAACCAACTTGCCTGTCCAGTGTACAGTTCAGATGTTAGGGACACCTCTCCCCAGGATCCTGTGCTGTCTTCAGTGCTATTTCAGCACTAGGCTTACAATTGTGTAACACAGGCAAAGAGAGGGTTTTTTATAGTAACTTAATCTTCCTATTTTCAAAGGAGGTAATCAGCCCCCATGTATCATAAGATGAGGATTTCCTCTTCATATTTTTATTTTGATGTTTGAAACTCCTGTTGCAACATTCTAGAGCAAGTTGCTCAGGACCTGCTGTGCCCAAGGGACTGGTAAAGGAAAGAGATCTATCTACTCCTTGTGATTCGCTGCACAATCTCTAAAAGAAATTAATAAAGTAATAATAGAAAAGCAACAACACATGTGACAGCATGTAAAACATGTAAAACATGACTAAATAATTATTCCTTCATTTCTCCAGTTCTGTTATTCCTTCATTTTTCCAGTTCTGTTCAAATGCAGGATTTTGTAGTAACTTACTATCATTAAGAGCAAATGGATACCAAAACAATGATTTTATTTCATTATTTCAGAGAGAGAGGGAGCAGGCAAGCATGAGCAGAGAAAGAGGCAGAAGGGGAGGGAGAAGCAGTCTCTCCAATAAGCAGGGAGCCCAGTGCAGGGCTGGATCCCAGGACCCTGGGATCATGACCTAAGTAGAAGGTAGATGCTTAACTGATTGAGCCACCCAGGTGCCCCTAGAATGGAAATTTATTTTAATGGTTTCCTAAAATGTACTGAGCTTTTAAAAAAGATAATTATCACAAAACATCTCCCTAAACAATTTCTCTATATGAGCATACTCAGTTTGTTTTATTGAATTTATATCTACGAGATATTAGGATCTCATAGGATTTATTTCCCTTTGAAAAAGCACAAATACTGAAACAAGATAATGGTTTGCAATGTCTTAGCATTAATTGATTTTTTTCTTACAGTTTCTAACCACATCCTCTATCAAAACACTCTTCTGTAGTTTCTGTATATTGTAAGTTTCTTTGTAGGTAACAATGATTTTCAAACACTTAAATATTATTTTTAAGGATCTAATAGTTTTAAGTTAAGAAAGTACAAAATAATAGGAAGTATTAATATTCTTATGCATTGAATATTTCTTCATGTTATTATTGCTGAGTTCTGATCTTTAAGAACACAGCCACAGATACTTTCTTCACATGTTCTATAAGCACACACCATGAATTGTATCTATGTTAATGAGTGTACTATCTCCTTTTGGCACAGATACCACAAAAGTTATGTAATGCTAATAATAGTCATTATGACAAACCTATTGAAAGATTGAGAATAATGATTTTTCACCAGTGTGAGATTCAAGCTGAGGAATTATGCTCATTTCTTTTTTTAATGGATGAAATTTAAATATTTAAATATAAAATATTTAATGGAATTAAATGGAAAATATCTAAACAAGATATTTACATGGAAAAGTATCTACAGAAAAATGTAGTAATTACATATTAGAGTCAGAGTTCAGTGAATGATGTGGTTAAAAGAAAAAATCATTGAGTAAAATCCTGTTTCGTTCTTTTGACAAAGAGTAAATACTATATTTCTAACCATCAAAATAAAAGATAAACAAAAGGGGAAGAATACAAAATTTGAACCACCCCTAGACAACTGACGTCCGGAAGAATATGTAAGAATATTTTCACAACTTTTCCTAAAGCTATATCTAATCAAAATACAATAAAAAAAATCCACATAATTCAGGTATTTTTTAAACCCCACCTTTTTTTGAATAGCCAATGAATAAAATGTTAGGTGTTTGAGCTTGATAATGGGATATAGTCCATAGTCTACATTACCAAATAGAGACAAAGAAAAAGCAGGCAGCAATAAAATGCTCAGTTCTAAGCTGTTAATTCTTCGAAATTTGAACCAGCTAATAATGCAAATTGGCACATCTCATGAGGATGTAGTCCTGTTTAAATATAACTACTCTCGAACTTTTGTGGAAAAGAGTGGATGTGGACACTAAAAATTCACAATCTAGTAAATGAAATATATTTGACAATGAATCCCTCTGGGTGAGTATATTGGGCCAAACTCACTTCTTTGCTTGCCTTAGGCTCCTATTAAGGTCAGACAAGCATAGTATTTGGTTGAACGTTCAAAATCCTAGAAACTTTTCTAAGTACCCTAATTAGAAAGGGAGCAAACATAAATTTTCTGTAAATTGGAGGATTCTATTTTGTAGCACTATCGCCTGAATACTTAAATCCTACAAGATGAGGAAAACCATTTAATATTTATATCTATTTTGGAAGGAAGGAAAAGAGGGAGGCAAGGGCAGCGAAAGGTAGGAGAGAGGGAGGAAGTTTACATGCTTCACAGTTTCTCCAAGATGCAATTACATTTATCCTATCATTTAGGATAACTATTATCAGTCTTCATAAAAATGGCCTGACCTAGGCAACATTGCTGTCACAAATTTATTTTCAAGGGCTCTTTACCACCCTTTCTATATACACTTCATCAGTGATTTTTCTCCTCCCAGTGTCTCTTTTCCTATAAATATGTTTTCTCCCAGAAGTTAACTACGATGATAACGAAAATGTTCATTAATATGGCTTGATGGTTACTTAGACACTGACATTTCACTCTTGGTCATTTGAAGACTGAAATGACCTACAGATCCAAGGGAAGAAAGCTGTAAGTCATGCATTACTCATTCGCTCAGTGGAGCAGACACTATCTGTGCTCTGTTCATTGTCCCTCAGCAATCGCCATTCTTATACAGCCTACGGTTTCTTCCTGCCTACACCTGGGGACCTCTGCCTGAGGGCTTTCTCTGCCATAGAAGCATGCTCTGAGGGAAGGCAATAGAGCATAGATGTCCTCAGCAGCAGCCCTCAACTAATAAGAACGGCAGTTCTATATCATCTCTCATAGAAAGCTGGTAGAAATGAGCCACAGTGGCTCACACTGGTAACTTGGCCATTAACATAAAATTTTTGAGACTCCTTTCCCTTTTTTTTTTGTCTTACTCCTCCACTCTTCTACTGGAGCTTCCTGGGATTGCCTTCCAAATAAACTACTTGCACTTGAATCGTTATTAGAGAGTCTGCTTCTGCTGAGGAACCCAACCTAAGACACTCATTCATTCTTTATCCCAGAACATTTGTTTAGTATATTCTAGGGGCCAAGAAATGTGACCAGCGATAGGAATCAAATATGAATCCTGAGGACAAGGGAACTATGTTATGTGCTTCCTCAAATTCATATCATAAGAGATCACCTTCTATAATTAGCTTTGCTTGTTATTGTTCATCCTTTTCTTCAGTCAAGATCAGATAATGATTGCCTGGTATTGAGGCAATTTTCTTCTTTATCAAGACAATGCATGGTTTCCTCATCTCTCTCAGCAGCTTTCATACTTCAACCCACTCATCAGTTTGACCATCTTTATTCTTATTTTCTCTCCTACCTCTGCAACATTCAATTGGGTATTCTTCATGATAAGGCCATGTATCACATCACGGTGGCCATTAAGACTATGTCCTTGTATTCATTTCCAAAACCTCCTTAATTGTCATTCATTGGGGTATGTTCTCCAATGGGGTGAAAGCAATTTCCCAATATTCAGCCATCTTTCAATGTTTCAATCTAGTTTCAGGATATCATTCCCATGATGAACCACTTACAAATATATTTTTACATTTAATTCACAAGTAGTTCCAAGATAGGAATTATTATATGTATTTCATAGATTAGAAAACTATGGCTTTCTGTCTTGAAAGTTTTGATATTTCCATATACTCTACTGTACTCATCCCATGATCATATACAACGAATTTAAATGCATTTTTCTTATGCTCTTCTTAATCATTCATGAAAACCTGTAAAACGGTCAATTCTCAAATGATTCTTCTGCCATTTCAAAAACATATGCTTATATTTGATTCTCACTGACCAGTTTTTAAGAATATCTTCAAATAATCTCATTAGTAATGAGCTATATTCCTTGTGTGTCATTCATCAGTGATGTGTTATCTCTGAATTCAGGAAATACTTCGGGCAAATTTTCTCTAAAACAGAACACCTAGGAAATGTTCACGTGGCTTATATGCCAGTTTACATGTCTCTTTCTGCCACTAGAATTTCCTTCAAAATATTTCATCTCTTGGTCCAAGCAAGGCCACCTTGTCCATCAGTCAGTTCATGTATGTCACACTGGTATCTGGAGAAATGGTTATGTAGTAAATTTTCTTTGAGAAGAACACTATGCTCTTACTTTTGATGATTATTATTTTTTCCTCTCTTAGAAATTTTATTGGTTCTGGGGAAAGGAAGGCAGGCAGCCCCCGCCTCCTGCCAAGGGTGCCTCAAGCTCTCACTGCCTCTGATTGCTGTTGATAGGGAGGTTCCACGTCTGGGGAGAAGCCAGGAAGGCCTGAGCTTGGGCCAGGTGTTGACGTGCGCCAAGTAGGCCAAGAGCAGGGGGAAGGAGTCCAGGCAGCCGTGGGCCAGGACCTGGTGAATCAGCAGTAAGTCCAGCAGGTTTTCATCTGTGAAGGAGATCTGGTTGCTTAAGTTGAAGGCCCCTAGTTCTGGGACAGCAGGATCTCACAAGACTTCAGGTGCCCTCATAATGCCTTCACCTACTCCTCCTTGCCTGCCTCAGAGTTGGTGTAGATGAGGATGATGTATTTGCAGCAGAGGTTCTCCACACCACCATTCAGCACGTTCAGGGCCACCTCGTGCTGGTCCTTCCCATACAGCCCCATGGAGAGGCCCAGGTGTCGCAGAATGGCGTTAGTTAGACTGGTACAGGGTAGGGTCTCCATCCTGGAACTTGGGAAGCTGCCCATACAGACAGGAGGTCTCGAGTGAGCCCTACAGCCAGGTCTCCATGGTCACCACTCCCTCCTTCCAGCTCTGGCCCTAGTCTCTGGCAGCACGTGCATGGTCTTGCCCTGCTCTCAAACAGAGAAGAAGATGCTGGGGCAAGGTGCCATGGTACAGTGGGGGTGGCAGCAGTGGTGGTGGCAGAGGTCCCCAAAACATTATGCTTTTAGATTGTATTTTTGTAGGTTGTTTATTTTTGGAGAATCCCAAAATAGTACATACTTTAATCTTTCTGCTTATATGGGTGTTGCTCAGTGGCAGGCCAGTGACACCAAAAGAAAAAGAGGTGGGAATGTGCTGAACCTGTCAGGTATGGGACACCCAGCATATTCCAAGGAGGGCATGTTAGTTGACATCTTGTTTCAATTCCAAATCTCTCTTTAAGTGGTAAACATAGACCAAATTGATAATTTGAAAATATTCCAATTCCAATCACCAGTAAAAAAGCCAGTAGTGCTATAGTGTTTACACTGACCTATGGGTTTTGTTTCAGCAGTATGCAGACATTGCAGCAGGTTTAGAGAAGCAAATGGCCAAAGTTAAAGCTTAGGAGGGGAATAGAAGTACCATTAAAGCATTAAAGTATTCGTTTTCATCATTTTGTTCCTATAAATCCAAAAGGTCCTCAGATAACTAAGAATTCAATTTATTTGCTCCTTATGTTTGGTGTTCAAAAGGACTAGAAACAGGGGAGCATCTCTTTGTCAGTGATTCCAGACTAAAAGAAGATGCTCCCTTTAGAAATGATCATTCAAAATGATTCTGAAAAGAATGGGTTTTTTTTGGGGGGGGGGTTGTTTTTGTTTTTGTTTTGTTTTGTTTTTTTTAGCAAGTCATTTAACTTGCTAAAAAATGTCCCTAGGACTGCTGAAAGAGCAAACATGAACCTATTCCCAGAGGATATAGTTAAACATTCTTGACTGAAATAAGGACTATGCCATTTGAAACTAAATATGAAAATAAGAGCAAGGAATTAAATTAAGAGCACATATTTGTGCCTTACAAATAAGAATCACCCGGAAGATCAGGAACGAACAGTAGAATAAATACGAGACATAGGAAAGATGGGGCAATTGGCATATACACACAGTCATGAACCTACTCAAGGCAGACTCTCTATTATTGCTTTCTGGGATGGAAACGTGACTTTTTCATTTTTATTACCAGACATAGAAGAAAGGCTAGTATAGGAAATATACATTGTAGCCCATTACCGATTTTTCCTTTTTACGCATGTCATTTTAGCAAGTTGCCAAGATGTATTGAAGGTGCATTTTAAGGGGTTTTCTTAATGGCTTAGGTTATTTAGGATAACGGCCAGTGCTGTTTTCGTGAAGTAGAGCACCCTCCATAAAACCAAGAGGTATCCACACAAGTAAATGCTATTTTAACTTGAAATAAACTGAAGAAATAGGAACATAGTGATATCTTCTAAAAATCACTTTTCAGTGGAGAGACATGTCTATTGGCAATAATAACTACTTGCTATGCCTCTAGAACTCTGAGAAAATGCTAAGCCAATGGGATTACTTTGGAAGTTAATAAATTTTCAATTATAAAAATAGTATGTAGGGGATCCCTGGGTGGCGCAGCGGTTTGGCGCCTGCCTTTGGCCCAGGGCGCGATCCTGGAGACCCGGGATCGAATCCCACATCGGGCTCCCGGTGCATGGAGCCTGCTTCTCCCTCTGCCTGTGTCTCTGCCCCCCCCCCCCTCTCTCTGACTATCATAAATAAATAAAAAAAAATTTAAAAAAATAGTTTGTATAATTTGGAAAAGGTAAACAAAAATCTTTTTGGTTCAACATTAAGTAATAGTTACCATTAATGTTTTGAAGAATTTTTAGTTTTTTTTCAGCATATTTTGCTTTTTTTTAAAGATTTTATGTATTTATTCATGAGAGACACAGAGAGAGGCAGAGACACAGGTAGAGGGAGAAGCAGGCTCCATGCAGGCAGCCCGACATGGGACTCGATCCCGGGACTCCAGGATCATGCCCTGGGCTGAAGGCAGGCGCTAAACCGCTGAGCCACCCAGGCATCCCCTATTTTGGGTATTTTTAAATTGAGATATAATTGACACATGGCATCACATTAGTTTCAGGTGTACAATATAATGGTTTGATATTTGTGTATATTGTGAAATGATTGCCACATTAAGTCTGGTTAACATCCATTGCCACAGAGTTACACATTTTTTTTCCTTGTGATGAGAACTCCTAAGATCTGTTACAAATATTTTTTTTTTCCTTGTGAGAAGAACTTTTAAGATCTCATAGCAATTTTCAAATATGCAATACAGCCTTCTTAATTTGAGTCACCTTGATGTATATTACATGCCCAGAGCCTATTTATTTTATACCTGGAAATTTGTATCTTTTGACCACCTTTACCCATTTTGCCGCACCCCCCACCTCTGCCTCTGAGAACCACCGATTTTTCTCTGTATCTTTGGTTTTGTTTTATGGTTTTAGTTTCTACATATATGTGAGATCATGGTTGTCTTTCTCTGTTTGATTTATTTCACTTAGCATAATGTCCTCAAGGTCCATCCATGTTGTCCCAAATGGCAAGATTTCATTCTTTTCTATGACTGAATGATATTCCATTATATATTATACATATATTATATATATTATATATATAACATATACACACACATAGGATGGAATATATATATATGTTTATATACACAAACACACCATATAAATATACACATTTCTTTATTCACTTATCCATCGATGGACACTTACATGGCTTCTATGTGTTGGCTATTGTAAATAATGCTGCAATGAGCACAGGGGTGCATATACCTTTGTGAGTTAGTGTTTTCATATTCTTTGAATAAATATCTAGAAGTAGAATTGCTGGATCATATAATAGTTCTATTTTTAAATTTTTCAGAAACCTCAAAACTGTTTTCTATAGTGGCTGCACCAATTTATACTCCTACCAACAGTGTACAGGCTTCCCTTTTTCTCCATAGCCTCATCAACACTTGCTATTGCTTGTCTTTTGAGTAGTGGCCATTCTAACAGGTATGAGATAGTATCTCAGTGTGGTTTGATTTGCATTTACTGATGATGAGTAATGTTGAGCATTTTTTCATGTACTTGTGGTCCATGTGCAGGTCTTCTTTGGAAAAATAAGTACTCAGATCTTCTATTTTTTAATGGATTGTTTTTTGCTATGGAGTTGTATGAGTTCTTTATCTATTTTGAATATTAACCTTTTATCAGACATATGATCTAAAAATATTTTCTCCCACTCAGCAGGTTGCCTTTCATTCTGTTAATGGTTTCCTTTGTCATGCAGAAGCTTTTTAGTTTGATGTAATCCCACTTGTTTATTTCTGCTTTTGTTGCCTTTGCTTTTGGTGTCAAAATCCAAAAAATCATCACTAAAACCAATTTTTAAAAAGCTATATTTTCTTCTAGGAATTCTATGATTTCAGGTCTTATGTTCAAGTCTTCCATCCATTTTAAGTTAATGTTTGTGTGTGGTATAAGATCATGATCCAGCTTTATTCTTTTGCATGTGGCTGTCTAGTTATCCCAGCATCATTTACTAAAGAGACTGCCCTTTCTCGATTGTATTCTTGGCTTCTTTGTCACATATTAGTTGACTATATAAATGCATGGGTTTATTTCTGGACTCTCTACTGTGTTCCACTGGCCCATGTGTCTGTGTTTATGCCAAAATCATGTTGTTTAAATTGCATATAGCTTTAAAATATAGTTTTATGTCAGGAAACATGATGCCACCAGTGTTGTTCTTCTTTCTCAAGATTGCTTGGGCTATTTGGAGTCTTTTGTGGACAAAAAGGATTGTTGGTTGTGTTTCTGTGAAAAAGACCATTGGAATTTTGATAGCAATTATATTGAATCTTAAATTGCTTTGGGTAGTATGGATGTTTTTAACAGTATTAATTCCTCCAATCCATGAGAATGGAGTGCCTTTGTATTTATTCTTGTTTTCAACTTCTTTTATCAATGTTTTGTAGTTTTTCCAGTGTACAGTTCTTTCACCTCCCTGGTTAAATTTATTCCTAGATGTTTTATCCTTTTTTGATACAGTTGCAAATGGTACTGTTTTCTTAATTTCTCTTTTTAATAGGTTGCTATTAGTCTGTAGAAACAACAGATTTTTGTACATTGATTGTGTATTCTACAACTTTACTGACTTTGTTTTATTAGTTTTAATAGATTTTTGGTGGAATGTTTAGGATTTTCTATATATACTATCATGTCATCTACAAAT
This sequence comes from Canis lupus dingo, assembly GCF_003254725.2. NCBI lineage: Eukaryota > Metazoa > Chordata > Mammalia > Carnivora > Canidae > Canis > Canis lupus. The sequence continues at coordinate 21,203,235 of NC_064245.1, read as the reverse complement.
AGTGATTGTTTTACTTCTTCTTTTCCAATTTTCATGCCTTTTATTTCTTGCCTAATTGCTTTGACAAGGATTTCAGTACTTTGTCGAATACAAGTAGCGAGAGTACTTGTCCTGTTCCTGATCTTAAAGGAAAACCTTTCACTTTTTCACCATTGAGTATGATGTTATCTTTAGGTTTATCATATATGACCTTTATTATGGTGAGGAACATTTGCTGTATACCTCCTTTGTTCAGAGTTTTTATATAAAGGGATATTGAATTTTGTCAATTGCTTTTTCTAGATCCATTAAGATGGTCATATGATTTTTATCCTTCATTTTGTTAAAGGATAGTGGTGTATCACATTGATTGATTTACAGATGTTGAACCATTCTTGCATCTCTGGAATAAAAGCCACTTGATCATGTTATATAGTCTTTTTAATGTATTGCTGAATTTAGTTTCCTAATATTTTGTTGAGGATTTTTGCAACTATGTTCATCAGAAATATTGGTCCATAATTTTCTTTTGTTTCTTGTGACATTTTTGAGTGATTTTGGTATCAGGTCAAGGCCTGCCTCCAAAAAAAATGGATTTGGAAGTGATTACTTCTCTTCTATTTTCTGGGAAGAGTTTGAAAAGAATTGGTGTCCATTTTTCTTTAAATGTTTGTAGAAATCACCAGTGAAGCCATCTGGTTCTAGACTTGTGTTCTACACTTGTTAGGAGGCTTCTGATTACTGATTCAATCTCTTACTAGTAATCAGTCTATTCCAATTTTCTATTCATACTTTAGTTTTGGTAGGTTGGGTGTTCCTAGGAACTTACCCATTGTCTAGGTTGTCCAAACTGCTGGTGTATGATTTTTCACAGTAGTGTCTTATGATTCTTTATATTTATGTGGTATCAGTTATAATACCTCCAAGTTCAATCAACTTTTATTTATTTGAGTTGTCTTTTGTTCTTAGTGAATCTAGTTAATGATTTATCAATTTTGTTTATCTTTTAAAAAAGAATTCACCTTTTAGTTTCATTAATTTTTTCTGTTTTCCTTTTAGTCTCTACATCATTTATTTCAGCTCTCATCTTTGTTATTTCCTTCCTTTTACTAACTTTCAGCTTCGTTGTCCTTCAGCATTTTTCAGTATCATAATTGCAATATTATTTCAAGCATTATTTGGTAACCTGCTTTTCACTATTGTAATACTAATGTTTTATCATGCTTTTGTAAATTTTAATGACAGTACAATATTCCATTGAACAGAGGTACCATGTTTTTTTAACCAATCTTTTATTGATTTTGTTTACGTTTTTGAATTTCAGATGGTGCCATGATAAGCACATTTTTCCAGGAAGCCTTTTTAAATGTCTGATTTGTTTTAGATTAACTTCCAGAATTGCAAATACCAGTTCAAATGCTATGAGCAATTTGAAAAATTTATAAACATAAAGCTAAATTGCTTTCAGATATATTTTCTAATTTACATCCCCACCAGGTGTTCATGCAAATTCAGAAACTTTTCAAAGAGATCTAGAGCCACTCCACACTAATTCCAAAATAAATTATTATGAGGAAAAAAGAATGACATTTGCCCTTAAATGTTCTTTAATACTTTATAATGCTTTCAAGTTTACTTCAAGTATAAGAATTTTATTTTAATGATACTGCTGTTAATATGTTTTCAAAAAAGACAAGTCCATTATAGAAGATTCAGTATAATTAATTAAAAAATGTCAAATTTAATATTCAGTGGTTTTATTTACTTCACATTACATTAAAATGCAAATATATTTAGAACATGTATATATGTCTTATAGAACTTAGAGCATAACACATTAATTATATCCATTTATAATTGTCATGTCTTTGCTTTGCCCATGTGTTCAAAACTACAATTTGCTTGGTATTATTCTTTCTTATGTAATACAACCCCCAATTACATCTTCCTGTGGAGAAAGTTGACCCTGTTGGAATGATCTTCATTTATGATCATTTCCGTAAAGACTTTGTGGTGAATGCAAGTTCTTCTTGGATACTTGTGATGCCATAACCACTTCATTGTTGTATTCATTTAATGGTTACTGAGTCACTTCACCATGAAGTCACAGTACTAGAAACTGAGTAGACAAGTATGAAAATACATTAATCTAGTGCAGAGATGGACAAGACACTACAAACAGTATGTCATGGGAGCACAGGAGGCACATTTGAATTCATCGCGAGATGAGATATTATTTGAGCTAAGACCTGAAAGAATGAGAAGTTGGTCAGAGAAAAGTGGGGAAATGTTACACGCGGTAAGAATAACATATGCAAAGATATACAGACTTTTTTAAATCCCAACACATCCTAGGAGCTGTAGGTAATAAGTATTGGTGAATACAACAAGGGTTGAGCTTGAGAGGTTGGAACTAGACACAAAGCAGACCAGGTATGCATGTACTATATAGCATGTGCTATTGCATTGTGAAGGGAGCTTGGATTTTATTCCGTAGATAATGGGAAAGTATTGAAGCAATTTGCATGAAAATTTTTTGTTAATAATTATAACTCTGGATTCTACGTAATAAATATTTTGGAGGTAGAGGAAGTCTGTAGGTAAGGACATTTGGGAAGTTACTATGCAAGCCCAGAGGAGACATTAGCGTTTGTGTTAAAGGTAATGAAAATTGGAAAGGAAAATAAGGTTAAGAAATTCTGTATTTTATGAGAAAGGTAGCAAAAGCAATAAGACTTAAGAGCTGATTAAATTTGGAAGATGTTGTCCTAAAGCCAAGTTTGTAAAAATTATCTCAGTGATGGATTATTCAGTAAGATCTCATTAGCTCATTACAACTGAGGGAAAAGGTTAATTTGATTTGTTTCAAGTCTGAATTATAGAATATTTGTAGGAGAAATTTTTAATATACTTATGCACAGACAGTTTGTCAGGCACACTTTGGTGGTATTAAAAAAAAGAATCTGGGGAATATAAAAAATAGTAAAAGGGAATAAAGGGGAAAGGAGAAAAAATGAGTGGGAAATATCAGAAAGGGAGACAGAACATGAAAGACTCCTAACCCTGGGAAACGAACTAAGGGTGGTGGAAGGGGAGGTGGGCGGGGGGTGGGTGAGACTGGGTGACGGGCACTGAGGTGGGCACTTGACGGGATAAGCACTGGGTGTTATTCTATATGTTGGCAAATTGAACACCAATAAAAAATAAATTTATTTAAAAAAAGAATCAAGGGGAATTTGGGCATAAGAAAAGATTCATATGGGAAATCCTTACTCTATCAGACAATATTGTCACCAAATTTAGGATGTTCTATTAGTTTGCTAGGGCTGCCATGCCCACAGACTGAGTGGTTTAAACAACAGAAATTTGTTTCTCACAATTTTGGAGGCTATAGAGATCCAAGACCAAGGTATCAACAGGCCCAATTTCCTCTGAGGCTTCTCTCTGTGGCTTGTACACGGCAGTGTTTTTTTTCCTGATATCTTCACATTGTCTTTCTTCCATATGTGTCCCTGACCTTATCTCCTGTTCCTATAAGGGGCACCAGTTATATTATATCAGGGCCAACTTTAATGGCCTAATTTCACCTTAATTATGTCTTGTAGATTCTGTCTCCAAATATGGTCACATTCTGAGGCAATGAGTTAGGATTTCAGCGTAGGGATTTCAGAGGACACAACTGAACCCACAATAGTTATGGACTGGAGTAAAGATCTCAAAAGGAATTTTCATTTCCATCACATTAATAAAAAATTAAGAATGAATATCAAATGAGGAACATTACATAAATTAAGAAAAATTTAGCAAAACAATTTTCTAAAATCAAATCACCTAAGTTCAAAATACCATTCTCAGTTAAAGAATGAGAGAATGTCTCTTAATACTGACTAATATGATCTATTTATACTAGAGAGGCCTAGTAACAAAAGAAAGAAATTGTGAAGGTATTTCATTATATTCAACGTTTATCAAAATACAGGTCAAGTTCATCATATACTTCATATGTACCTGTTCTGAAAATTGGAATGTTATATATTCAACAATGGGAAGCTCACTGGAGAGGTTTTTGTAGTTGTTGTTCAGATGGCTTTAAATCCAAAATTGTGAAGAAGCACATTTTTTTTAATCAAAATTTGTAAAGACCAAAAATGATCACTAGTCAAAGAATGTGTCTATATTGTGCTGAAGTAGCTGATACTGACCTTAAATAAAACTTCACTTTGGAATTTTAAGACTGAGAAGGGCTCATGTCAGGTGTTAGGTTTTCATAGTTGGGGGGGGGGGGGTTATTTAACTTTTTTTTTTTTTTTTTTCAAAAATTTCTGTGTTGGAGCACAGCACACTACGCACTAAAAATTAGAGCAGCCTAAAATCTTGTGAGATTTTTTTTTTTTTAACAAAGCAAAATGTCAAACCATCTTCTCTCTGGATACATTATCTCTCTGTGATAAGACATTCTGAGCAGAAAACAGATCTAGTAATGCTTATCAGAGCACCATGGAAAGCAAGAATTTCAGGTCTTCCTCCCACCTGTTCATTTCCTGTCTAAAGCCTCAAATTTAACTACTTTGTAGTCCTCCTTCTTCCTTTGTAAGAAACTGTGCAAAAAAAGTAGCTGTTTGTTTCACATCCCAGGTGGGGATGGCTAGGGAGTGCAGCCTCTGGTGAGAATTCTGAGATGCTAAGAAGTATATTGCTTCATAAAATATTATTACAGTCATGAAAAATCAGCAATCACCCAGTTGCTAGACTATGACCACAACAGCAAATGAAAACAACGAAAAGACCTAGGGGAAGGTGCAGGACTAGGAAGTAGTATTTATTATATTCCTACTCCAAGTTAAATAACAGATTAGATTATTTTGTATGCTCTGGTAATTTAGGGTTTAAGAATATTAAGAAACTAAGGCTCAGAGAGGTTGGATGATTTTCCCAGTTTACTATGGACATCTGACAATGGAATTAGTACTTTTTAAAAGATTTTATTTATTTGAGAGAGAGAGAGAGAGAGCAAGAGAGAGAACATGAGCAGGGACTTGGGGCAGAGAGAGAGGGAGAAGTAGACTCCCCACTGAGCGGGGAGCCCCACACAGGGCTCAATCCTGGGTCCCTGGGGTCATGACCTGAGCCAAAAGCAGACTCTTAACTGACTGAGTAACCGAGGTGCCCCAGAATTGGTATTTTAAAATAAATGGACCCCCAAGTTATACTTACATCTCCCCAGTGTGCCCAAGAAGGCCAAGGTGGCCCTTTCTCCTGCACAAATGGGGTAAGAATGACCAACAGAGCCAAAGAAGTCATATTTGTTTGGATTAAGCAAGTCAGGTCTGCAAACTATTTAACTTAATATAAGGTGGAAAACAGGTTTTCAAAAGGAAAAAAGAAGAACAAGAACACAAAACTGAGTTTCAGCATAGAGGACAAGTGAGTGATTACACATAAACCTTTCAGGATTTGCTCCCATGAGCAAGGAAAATAAAATTTTTCAATCCTGCTTAACCCAACCTAATCTGAGTTATTTCAAGAATTGTGACCAATGGTGACCAAGCAGAGAGTTTATTATATCTTTTCACAGGCAAGATCTTCTCAGTAGCAGGAAGCATACATGGAAAGAGACCAAGGTATCCATGGGATGTTGAGCAGCTTTCTCTTATGTACCAACAGGGTGACACATCCACTCCTCAGGAGTGTTGGGAATACTGTCCTACTCCAGCCGGACCAAGCAGCTCATTTTCCCTTTTGGCTGGGAGACAAGAATATTTTGAGTCCTCGCAGGTACTCAAACATAAGTGGAGTCAGAAAGCCCAAGAGAAGGACTCCTGGGTGGCTCAGTGGTTGAGCCTCTGCCTTTTTTGCTCAGGGCATGATCCTGGGGTCCTGGGATGGAGTCTCACATCGGGCTCCCTACCAGGAGCCTGCTTTTCCCTCTGCCTGTGTCTCTGCCTCTCTGTGTCTCTCATGAATATATAAATAAAATCTAAAAAAGAAAAAAGAAAAAAGAAAGCCCAAGAGAAATTTGCACACCATCCAGGCCAGTGCTTTACAAATGAGAGCCTGTATCTTTCAGCACACTAGCAGTTAATAGCAGAATCCCAGATTAGAAGGCTGAGATTTCTGAGATCTATTCCTCCAAAATAAATGCATAGTTTCATTTGCAAAGTAGGACATCATTACCTAAAGATAACAGCATCTGCAGAAATACTTACTTAGCAACTAAATCACAAGGTCTTCCTTAGAGCTTCCTTTAGGCTAGAAATAGTCCCTGCTTAGCCAGCTGGCCTGAAAAACTAGTGACAAACATAAAAACCCAAAGAATTACAGAGCTCATCCTATCCCTTCATCTACTGCTCAGTGGAGCATCTGTAGCACTTTTTTTTTTTTTTTTTTTTTTTTTTTTTTTTTTTTTGAGATTGAGGGTTATAGAGCTAATGGAGGGAAGAAATGCCTAAATTTTCTCCCTTTGTGGCATGCTTTCATGCCTGGAAATATCTCCTTCTCTAGTTAATGAAAGGTACAAATTTTTATTCAACTGTTGTTTAAATTTAAGGCCAGCACTATTTGCAAAGACCATGATGGCCATGACTTATTCAGTGGCCTCAGCTCTGCCGCCTGTGAGCCCAGGCAGACCAGAGATGCTAGGATGTGTCACTATTACTGCTAATTACGGAATCTGGGTCCATGGGCACGCTGACAAATAGTGTTTACGGGCAGCCTCAGAAGTCTTAAAGGATACCTTCATGCCCTGCTCCTAAAAACATATTTCAGAAGCTCCTATTGCTGCCCTCCTAATTTTGTTGTGTTGTTTTCCAAATTGATTTGTGGAGAAAGCAAATACTTCCATATTATTGCTACACTATGATAAAGGAAAAAATAAGCTTGTGTCCAATCTATCCCCCTAACTTACACGTCACATTTTAAATTCACACATGAGTTCCAGAAAAGAGACAATAATCCCACAACGAAGTATCCGTGAAAAGCATTGTTTCTCATTTGCTTCGACCTAAACCAAGAGGCAGAAAGACTCTTCTGACAGAGCTTTCCTGAATCAGTCATATCATCATATTTTCATGGAGCACTAATTATATGAAAGATACTATCATAGGTGCTAAGGAAATAGGAAGATGTATGAAATAAAAACCCAGCTTCCTGGGTTCTGGTCTGAGTAAAGTTAATAACCACATACTTAAAATTCAGGGCAGATGAGTGTATTGAAAGTGCCCTGAACACCAAGTGCATGGTTCAAACGAATTACACAAGAATCTCCTGCCCAGAGCAAGAGCCCATGACTGCCCCCATAAGCCAAGTCCATCTGCTATGTTTTTTAATGTGGCCCATGAGCTATGACTCAAGATTTGAAAATTCAAAAGAAGAATAATATATCATGGCACTTGCAAATTGTTTAAAAGTAAAATTTCAGTGTTTGCAAAGTCCTATTGGAACACAGCTAAGCTCCTTCCTTTACATTTTGTCTGTCTGCTTTCATGGCACAGCAGCAAGGCCGAATGGTCACTACAGAGACCATATGGCCCAGAAAGCCTGGAATATTTACTATCTGGTCCTTCACAGAAAAAAAAAAAATGTGCCAACTCCTGGACTCGAGGATGGAGGAAAGCTGTATGATCCACCTGTGTTTTGAATAGAACTTTGATGGACACAGTAGAATATATGCTGGTAGAAAAGTGAGAGGGTGATTTTTAAGAAAAGGATGAGCAAAGCATAGCACCAGGAAGATGCTTGGCTCCTTCAGAAGGTAGTGAACACATCAGCGCTTCTGGGGTGGAGAGCTCGTAGAGAAGGTTAAGAACACAACCACTGAAAGGATGTCAGGCGTGGCTTAAGGAAGGTGAGGAGGAAAGAAGTGCTTCCCCCCTCCTCTACCCCCCAAACCACTTCCATTTTTTTGTGTGAAAATAAAACAATGAAGATTTTTAAAAGAATAATAATAACCAGAAGAGTGATGGATTCAAAGGAAAGTTTTTCAAAGTAATTTGGTAACAATATGTAGGATGGATAGGAGGTTATGGGAAGAGGAGAAAAAGCTAAGGGAGCCTGAAAACAAAGATTTAGATAGGAGACCCTTAAATAGTTCTACAGTGAAGGAGAAAGTACCACGTGGCTGCCCTGTTGAGATCCACTTAGAGGACACACATACTGCTTGGTTAAATGCACAGAAGAACAAAAGGAAGGTGGGAGCAAGGGAGGGAGGCAGAGGGGGAAAAAAAACTTGATGGATTTTTGTCAATTGACAGTAGAGGGGAAAAAAAAAAAAGGAGGCAAGGTTAGAGTTTAGCTTTAGCCACATAGAGTTTTAGGCAACAAGGAGGCATTCACAAGAAAATATCTAGCAGCAGTTGAAATGGCGAGATTCTAGCTCCAGAGCAAGATCAGAATGGGGAGAGCGATCACAGGTATCCATCCACCCTTCAGAGACATCAGCCACAAAGTCTAGCAGTCCCAAGCAGTTTCTCACAAATAATTTGTAGGAGCTTATATGTACTTTAGGATGGGCATGCAACTTTCTAAGGTTCAAGAGAAAGTTGTAAAGATAGAATCTGTCACTGTGTCCAGCAGGTTGCAAGGGATCCTAAAGGTGACCTTATTACCATGACAATCATTGACCTCAGAGATTCTACCCCCAAGTCATTCCTTCCATCAACCACAGAGAGACAGAGAGACAAATAGAGAGAGACAGAGAGGGAGAGAGAGAGAGAAACACCGGCGCACCGTTCTGTTATTTCCAAACAGATGCTTGCTTCCAGAAAATGATGGTGCACGCTAGATGAATGGTAGACAATACTAGTTTCGTTTTTTTCCCCTCACCCGGATATGTCTTAAGTAGCATCTAGGAAACTAGTTTTAAAAAGTATGCTTGTAAATGTTCTATATTTATTTGCAATGTTGCCCTGGAACACTTCTCTGATCGTGCCCATTTCCAGCAATTATCATTGTAACTTATGTTTTAGCAACTAAATGACTCCAGGAGCACAGTAAAGGTCATACAATGATTTCACGGTGTGACATACTTTGTGTGAACTGCACAGAAGGCAAAGGGTTGCAACAGATAAAGTGCCTTTTATCTCTAGCAAACTTACTCAAAGACACACGCACGTATCTACAAAAACTCGTAGGCAGTTCCACATTTCCTGATGAACATTGGCCTTTCTTGAAACATATGCTTAGCTGTGGCATCTAGAAAAAGATCTCTCAGTGTTTTATAAGCATCATTATCAGAACAATGGCATGCACGGAATGAAAAATATCTCCACTGGGGATTTATGTTCGTTAAGAACTCAGAAAACACAGAATCTGCACCTGCTACAAGATAATATTGGGCTTGCAAAGCAAAACAAAGATTTCAACACAAAGCCAAAGATATTTACACAGGTTGGGAGATTTGCCGAACTGAGTCATGAGAAAATGAAGACCAAATAATTTCTTATAAGGCACCCGAAGTCCAGAATATTAAGACACCATTAGATACAAAGAATTTAGATTTGTGCTCGAAAAGAATAGAAAAGATACTACAGCTCAGATTTCAAAGGAAGGAAGGGCGGAACAGGCCCTGCCAGTTCTTACTATTCATTCTGCCCACATACGCATCGTACACTCTTTTCTATTTTTAATTGCTGTAGAAATGCGTCAGATTCCACACTCTGGTAGTTCTGTTATGAATAACATCGAGACCCTCGAGGATGGCAATAAGATCCTAAAATGATCTTCTAGGTCTTTATCTACAGCATGTGACGTATGACTTGGTCCACGCCGTCCCCAAGTAATACCATAACCCATTCCACCTCCACCGTGCAACTGAGGGCCCCCCTGTCAGCCTTATGACTTGGGACTGAAACCTACGGGAATCCTCAAAGCTGCCCCTGAGGCTCACAGAAGATCAGTGTGCATACTCCTGCTTCAGGGCTCTTGTCATTTCCAAGAAGAATACCTTGAATTTAAATAGGAGCTCTCCTCCGAGGAACACAGAAGGCTCACATCCGCGAGATATAGATAGGTAAACAGATTGATCCACAAAGGAAAGTAAGGATGAGCTGATTCCATTTTAGATGAGAGGACGAAAACACACTAAGTTAATAGGAAACCGAAATGATGCCAGCGCCCGTATGATCTTTTAACCCAGATTTTTTTTTAATTTTTTTTATTGGAATTCAATTTGCCAACATTTAGCATAACACCCAGTGCTCATCCTGCCAAGTGCCCCCGTCATGGCCCATCACCCAGTCACCCCAACCCCCTGCCCCCACTCCTTCCACTACCCCTTGTTTATTTCCCAGAGTTAAGTGTCTCTCATGTTTTGTCACCCTCACTGATATTTTCACTCATTTTCTCTCCTTTCCCTTTATTCTCTTTCACTAATTTTTATATTTCCCAAATGAATGAGACCATATAGTGTGTGCCCTTCTCCGACTGACTTACTTCACTCAGCATAATACCCTCCAGTTCCATCCACGTCGAAGCAAATGGTGGGTATTAGTCCTTTCTGATGGCTGAGGAATATTCCATTGTATACATAGACAACAGCTTCTTTATCCATCACCTGTCGATGGACACCGAGGCTCCTTCCACAGTGTGGCCTATTGTGGACATTGCTGCTATGAACATTGGGGCGCAGGTGTCCCAGTGTTTCACTGCATCTGTATCTTTGGGGTTAACCCAGATTTTTAATTTGAAGTCCCAGCTTCTATGTGCCAAATTATAATTATGTAAAAATTCTCTCTTGCACATGGTAGATTTTTCTTGGTTATTTGGAAAAGCCTTCCTGATTTCCAGTTTGAACACAAGTGATCGTCACTGAGACCTAACTGGCCCACTACTTCCAATATTGTCACTCTAATGTCAAATTTTTTAGTGTAAGAAATAACATTTGGCTGTATGCTGATCATTTAAATTGGCTGCTATCCTGTATCTAGTGACTTTCAGTTTTTAGTTTTCCGGTTTTTGTGATTAAGGAGTCAAGTTAGAGTGAGAGAAGACCTCACATTTTCTTCAGCCCTGAGCAAGTTCTACGAGCAAAAAAAATAGTCCTATTAATTGTTAGTGTGTTATTCCATAGCTCAAAAAATACTATGTAGACGTGACTCCTGAAGAACCAAAGCTGTCTACAAACAACCATGGAGGTGTAAAAATGGAAACAAAAAGAGGACCAGGATGTGCTGTGTGGAAAAGGGAATAGGGAGGACACCTGGCTGGCTCAGTCAGTAGAGCACATGACTCTTGATCTTGAGACTGTGGGTTCAAGCCCAATGTTGGGTGTAGAGTTTACTCAAAAGAAGTGGGGGAGGAGGGAGATAGGGCCTCATGGTTCCTAACAACAAGCATTAGAAGAGAGAGGAGAGACAGAGATTTAGGATGTGACTTACGACCTCAACGGGACATACTGCATATGGGACTAGGCAAGAAAAGCTTATTTTAAAAGAAAAAGCTGTGACCAACGTGTTTCAGATCCAAAGAGATCCTTTATAGGAAAACTCTGACAAAGACCAGTTTAGTTTGTGATTATATCAACGGGCCTTGTGCTAAGTACTTTCCAGATTACCTCGTTTGATTCTCACTGCTCTCGACGTAGGTGCTATTTTGCCCAGTTTACAGCTGAGAAATTAGGTTAAGAGATGTCACCTGACTTGCCACAGGTCCCACGACTCTTAATTGATGGAGTCAGAATAAGAGCCTAGAGTGATCTACCTCCAAAGCTTGCTCTTACCCACTCTGCCACGCTGAGTAATTTTGGGGCGGGGGTGAGGGTGGGGGATTAAATCTTTGAGAAAAACTGACAAGGACTTTTTCTCAAGGATCTTATCTCTGACACCAGTTCTTCTAATCCTTCTCTTTTTCTCTCGAACTAAAACACTCCCCCATTTACTAAGAAAGGGTTGGGTCAGAGATACATTCACATATTATAGCTATTAGTCATGTCTCACAGGAACCTGAAGGGCAACTCTGTCTGTGTAATTGTGCAGAGGCGTAATTAAGAATTTCTAGTACCTGAATGAGCTCCAAGATTTATACTCCACCCCAGCCCACTTTTCTTTATACCAATTATAGAACCGAATACCATTGTGTGCACACATACCAAACCTCAGTAAGTCAGGAACATTCACAGGTACCCATCACATGCAGATCTACGTAGTAGAAACTGCCCAGCTCTGCACCCTACTTGGTTTTGTCCCTGCTGGATTCTGCTGTTCCTGCCCTACCACTAGTGTCATTTTGCCATCAGCAGAGAGAAATTCAGTCCCCAGCTGGCCAACAAAATAACTAGTTGCCATTAAAAACTAACCTTAGGGGCACCTGAGTGGTTCAGTGGTTGAGCATCTGCCTTTGGCTCAGGCCATGATCCGGGGTCCTGGGATTGAGTCCCGCATCAGGCTCCCCACAGGGAACCTGTTTCTCCCTCTGCCTATGTCTCTGCGTCTCTGTATGTCTCTCATGAATAAATAAATAAAACCTTAAAAAAAATAACTCAACTAATAAAATCTGTAACAATCTCTAAATTGTTGAGTACGGCACACACAGCCAATCACAGCCTTGCTTTCTTCCCTCCATTATCTCCCTTCTTCTCTTTTCACACCTCACCCCAACATGTGAAATTACTTTCCAGCCCATAAATACGCTGTGCTCTCTCATGATGCTGAGCCTTCCAAAACGCTGTGCTTTTTCCCTGGGTGCCTTTTCTTCTCTGAGCCAGCTGGCAAACTGCTCATCATCCTTCAAGAGTCAGCTCAAAAGTCTAGAAATCCTGTTTTCTGTACTGCCTCCCCCCTTCTGTGCTGCCCTGGATCTAGAGAATGCCCCTGTTCTAGTGCCCTTGATATCACCATAGAAAGTATTCACATCTCCGTCTCCTCAGTGAATGTATGAATCCAGGCAACCAGAGCCCAACACGTAGTAAGCAGTAGGTCGTGGTTGGACAGTCCATCAAAACCTAGGCTTTTCCTCAAATGCTTTAGGGTTTTGCCATTAAAAACAGTTCAGATGTGAAAGTGTATGCACGCATTCTGGTGTTTCCAACATAATCATTTTCCACGAATTGAAATAAAAGCTGTAGATATTGATACTCATTCAAGAGGAAGAAAAAAAGAACTCTTTGAGGTCAGGGAGGACTTTAGAACTGGTGAGCTCCCAGGACCACAAAGAGGAAGGAAGTGCCTAAGAGCAACAGCTACCTGGTAAGCTAGTATCGCCACACGTGCCAACGCTGGCTCTGATCTACGTGAAGTTGTTGCAGTACCAGGACCAGCCTTGATTCCTGACTGACCTTCCTCTCAGGTGATGGTGCTCAGCTCTCTGGCCCTTGACTGTAGTAGTAAGAGCTTCTGCTGATTCATCTGTCACGCTTCTCCCTGGCATCATTCCTCCACTGAGAATGCACTTCCTCTTCCTCTTCATCAACATTGTTTTCTTGATGAATTCTGCAGCTCTTGTCATTACAGTAAGTTCCCTTTGTCCTTAGAAAGTACATACTGTGGGTAGTGAATATTTTCTCTGAAATACTTTCATGTTACATTCTTTCAATATTACATGCTCCTCAAAAAACTGTCTTAAGAATAAAGAAAGGGGTTAAAAAAAAAGCATACACTTCTAAGAGCAAGATCATTTGAGGTATAAGCTATTAAGCTATTTGTTGTTCATTGACTTTACATTCACAATTAAGACTTCAGCATTTTAAGTGAGCAGAACTTAATGGGAGGAAAATAGAGTAATAGAGAAATCTTATTAAAGACATTTCAATGACCCCAACCAGCAGTAGCCTGGCACTCTACTTTGTATCCGTAACAAAGTCAAAGAGATTGTCTAACTTCTAATTGTTTGTAATCTACAGGAAGTGCTCCTATTATACTGCAAAATGATAAGAGAGAATAGAGATAATCCATGTCATGAGTATAAATCTCATTTTACAAACTTATACGTACAAGAAATGTATTTATTGTTTTCTATAATTATGCTTATTTTTTACACCAAGCTGTTATCTTCCAAACTAGTGGAAAATTTGACCTTGGTGATTCTCAGTTCTTTCTATCCAATTCTCTTACCTGGGTCATTGGAATAGGGGAGGAAGTAGGGTGGAGCACCTGCCTCTGGTTATTGTTCATTGTTTGCCCTGTTATAGGACTCCTTAGGCTCAGGGGTGCTTGCCAACCTCTGTGTCCTGCAAGAGAGGCAAGACATTTTTTACAGGGCTTCACTCTGCTTCCTCTGCCTGGATTCCTCAGGCAACTGGTTTGGTAACTTCATTGCAGGGAGGCAGAATCATAAATTGTTTAAGAAGACCAACGTTGGCATCACTTAGATTCATATCCTGGCATGCCATATCTCATGACCTCAGGCAATTTTTTTTTCAATTTCCTAACCTTCAGATTTTCACCTGTAAAGTAACGGTGTGTATTTTACATGGGTCACAGGGTTGTAAAGGTAAAATGAGGTAACCCAATGTAAAGTGACAATGCCTAGCATATAGTAAGTATTCAGAGCAGCTGCTGTTATTATCAGTGCTCTTGTTATTATTAGTACTGACACCATCATGCTCAGGGAACTACCAGAATGAGTATAGATGTCCTCTCTGCTCCAGATCTCTTTCTCTTCCTCCCTTACCGAAGGCTAGCGAAATCCTTGTCATCTGGGAAACAAGTCCTATGTTCTCACTGCTTTCTGTTGGGTTCTCCACTTCCAGTGGCATACCATTTCTTGTTATTTTTCCTATGGTCACCTATTAAAATGCCCTCAATAGCTTTATGTGGGGGTATTTTGTGGGCAGAGGGGGGTGGTTTTGTCTAAAAACTGTCCTGGGCAAAGAATAGAGAGGAGGGGAAGAAGAGGAATACAGAAAAAAGAAAAGCATTAATTGTATCTCAAAATATCACTTAACTGCACCAATGCTAAGTAGTATGAGAACACTAAAAAGGAAGAATTTAACTCCCTCTGGGAAAAGCAGAGGAAGGCATAGGTGATCAAAACTGCACCCTAAAAATACAACATATTGACTGAGGCAAAGAACGGGAGGGGCATGTATTCCCTCACTTTCCTGAAAGCTCTCTTGAGAGACAAATTTTATTTTGTCTTCCAGTGTGTCTCTAATCTTTCTGGACACCAGGGACAGCACACATTTGACATTTTTGTCAAATAAATAAAATAAATTTTTGTAAGAAGAACTAGCATGCGCAAAACCACAAGCCTTGAAAAAACTTAGATGTTCAGAGAAGTAACGGGTACACAGAACCCTAGCTCTAGAAGGTCAGCAGTGGGGAGAGAGAACAGGAGAGAGACAACACAAATAATAGAAATGAAACATGCTATACTAACCAGGATGAACTCATTGTTTTTACTACAAAATTTAAATTTTTCCTAAAATGGAACTATTGACTTAAGCAGAAGAGTGACCAAATCAGTTATAAATACCGAGGACATGGAGCAAGGCTAGACACAAAAGAGAAAGCAGATAGGTAGTCTATGGCGGTCCAGGAAAGGAGATTGAATTATTGGACAAAATTACTGTTCTTCTGTCATAGACATGCATCCACACCCTTGCCACAGCTTTGTGAAGACGAGAGCTAAGTGAACTTTCCCATCCCTTAACACTGGGTTTGGCCCTGTATCTTCCTTTGACCGATGACTCAAGCATAAGCTTGAATGTGCTCATACACTTGAGTGGCCCTTTGAATTCTGGGGATTTGCCATGAGAAGAACGTGCTTCAGTAGCCACCCTAGCCTCTGCTCCCAAATAAGATATCTATAGCAGGCCTGAACCCAACATGTAGCCTATAGCACAGAGCCCAGGCTCTGGAGTCCAGCCTTGCCCAATGGAAACGCGTGAGAATAAAAAATTGTTGTTCTGAGGCAGCCGTTGAATTTTAGAGGAGTTATTTTATAGGGTACTCCGTATTTTAAAAACTTGGTGGCCTTCTCTTCACACTGCTGTGGACAATCCCTACAAGACCCCTAATGTGCTACTTTCAATGTTACAAAAAAGTCCTACATTCTTGGGTGGAGTACTTGAGGAAGCCTGTTACTTTGTTCTGAGGGAAAAACAGAGGAGTGCCAACTCATTGTTTGGAAGAAGACCCTGAACTCAATGAAAAAACTCCAAAGTCGGTGTTTCAGGGTGGCAAATTAACATTTAACGGTGGTAATTGGGGAAATTTTTAGAAGAGCTCATATGGGTGTTTTTTTGAAAATGTTTCTTTGGACAGACTGGATTTGAGCCATACTATACATATCAATGGCTGCATATATGCCGACTTGTCTGTCTCATCTGGGTATTTGAAATGTAAAGTGAGGATAGAGAGGATACTAAGAGGACTTATTGACCCAATTCTAATTCCATTTCATGCTACTAAAAAGCCAAACTGGTTATGCCAATGCATGGCCACTTGGATGACTGCATTCAAATAAGGCATTACCAAAAGGCAGAAAAACCCCATTGAGTTACCATGTCACAGGTTCCTGAGGCGAGCTCAAAGCTTTGTGGCTAGATGTGGAAGGTTTTCCTTGAAGGGAGTGTATCTTCTCATTGTCAGTGATCCTGGATGAGCTCCACTATAATGCCAGAAATGTGGATTTGGGACCTTAAACTGGGGTGAATGGCATCCTCACTTTAGGCCTCAGAATGTGGACAGGGCCGAGTCATAGATAATGCTGGGACATTCCTGGTGAGCTGTCAGCCTGCCTGAAGCTGGACCAGTAAGAGATCTGAGGTCCTGTCTGCTTTCAGAGTAGCCACTTGTAAAGCAATAGTGATTTACCACCTTCTTGTACTTTTCCTTCCATGATGCCAAAACCTTTAATAGAGTCTAGCTATCATTTTAACCCCATCTCAGCTGTACTGTGGGGAGTTAGGGAGACATCTATCTCCTATTTCAGAGGGAGGAGAATAGGTGTCAGGCTTTTGTGAAATCAGAAAGGAAATAGTGGTAGCTTTCATTCTTGGAGGACAGGAGAGCTGAGCCTGTATGTTTCGTGGTCTCTTGAGCAGGACCGATAGCAAAGGCAGCAGTGTGATAAGGAGACCACCTGCTCCTGAGCAGATGTGAAGCAGGACCTGGGAAAACTCTCAGAAGTAAAGAAGTCTTAATTCCAGTGATTAGATTGGTAGGTGCTCACACTACAATCATTGTGGAATTAAAAGAAAGCATAGTCTTAGTTTATAGTCACTAGGCTGGGAAAATCTGGTACAATAGATGACAATAATTATTCACTTTATCGCAAAATAATATTTTTCTAATTTTTAAAAGACTTTTACCTTAAAATGTAAAGCAAGGCAGTCCTATAAGAAAACTTAAGAGCACAAAAAAAGGGAAAACTTAAGAGCACAATCCAAAA
Organism: Canis lupus dingo; assembly: GCF_003254725.2. Lineage (NCBI taxonomy): Eukaryota > Metazoa > Chordata > Mammalia > Carnivora > Canidae > Canis > Canis lupus. Next base: position 21,185,931 of record NC_064245.1, on the reverse strand, counting down.
TGTAAATGCTCAAAGATAAACATATTTCTCACATTAAAAAATTTCTAGCTTTGTAAACAAAAACTGACTTGTATAGTGAATAACCATTGAATTGACAGAGATATATGGAAAGAATGTTGATAGATGGGAGTTTTGTAGACACCATTAGTAAGAAGTTATTTAAATAAGATGTGTTTCTCAATGCCAAGAACATATTAATGAGAGAGAGGAAATCCTATCTTTAGCTTTTTAAAGATGCCTTTGGCTTCTCTCTTTAAAGACTACTCTCCTGAAATTAAAGCTAATGCTTTGGGGAAAAAAATGTACCTTCAAAAATGCAGAACATTGTTTTTTAGTTAATTATTTATAACAGCTTAAAACCTTTTGATTTCTGGAGCCAAGTTAATTTAAGAACCAAATTAAAAAAAAAAGAAAAGAAAAAACACAAGCCTTGTCTCCCTGTCCTTAAAAACAAGATTTGTTGAACACCAATAAAAAAATAAATTTATTAAAAAAAAAAAAACAAGATTTGTCTGGTGCTTCTAAGTAAACTTAGGCTTTAATTGGTAATATTCAATATGATTTAAAATACTTAAATTTTAAGGATAGCTTTTTAACAAATGCTTGACATTTTACTCACTCCTACCATTTATAAACTAGAAAACGTAGTAAGGCTGATTTTTGTATGCAAGTGGTTACTTTGCTTGAATTCTTACAGGAGTAAGTAGCAGTTTCAGCATCATGTATGGCAAGGAAAGGGTATCCCCTTCTAGGAAGTCTTTAAGAAGAAAGGTATTCATTTGGCTCTCAGCCCATTGTACTTTAATGTGGCTCCCTTGGGTGCTTTATTGTATAATCAGAGCTATCTTAAATATTAATAAATAAGATAATGATTTTGTAGTATATAACATAAAATAAGAAAACTTAATTTCCATAATTAATCTAATTTTCTGATACACATCCCTGATCTTCCCAGAAAAGATAATACAGACTTCATAAAAAGTCATTGTATCTTTTTAATATGTGCTTTAGATCATTCTCTAAGGAATCTAAGCTCTCAACATGTCAGAAATAGGACTGTCTTGTGTAAGAGGGCGAATGGAGATAGTTTTACTTCTCATAAAATGGACAAACAACTGTTAATTTGAATTTTAAATCTTAAATATCTTACTGATGCTCCTGAGAATCAACATTATTCTCTTGCTTTTGTTCACAATTATAGTCCAAGGCTGCTACTTATCAATATTTACTCGCTTTTTTATTTGTAGAACATATGAACCCATGCCTGATTAGCACTGCACATTTTCAGGGCCCTGTCAGAACTGTAAGTGACAGGACATAGAGGACATAACTCTCTGAGAGCGCTAACACTCTTCTATCTAGAGCAACCTATATGTATTACTAAAAGAAATTCATTTAAAATCTATTATTTGGTTTTCAGAAACTGCATAAGGACTAAATATTCCTCCTAATATAGAATTTATTAAAATTTTCCTTTGTCATCTTGAAAAAAATATTTTTTTCAAAGCACAATGGTATCATCATAAATAGAAACAGCTAGGGATGAGTATCAGCAAATGCCAGCAAAAAGAATTTTAGTGCATAAAAATGAAGTGTGTTAAAACTAGAGACCTTTCTATTATTAATGAAACAGAGTGCCATGAGGAAATGCAAGGAGACAAGAGTAATAGCAAAGTCATGAATTAAATAGTAACTTAAAAGAGAGAGTTACTAGTTTCCCAGCACATGACATCTTCCTACTAAAGTTTATTCAGTGGGGATGATGAAATAGTATTAAGAGTTCAAATAAATACATCCAATACATAGAAAAATCACTTCAATATCAAGATGTTAGGTTGGGTGACATCAAGTACCTGTTGCAGTTACTTTAACAGCTTCTTCACCAAAAAAGTCTCATGCCTACCTTGGCTCTACACATTTAAGGGCTTCTATAATATAAATCTTCCTTAGACCAAGACAAAAATCAAAGCTGCAGTTTATCTTGTGTGAACTTACAACACTAAAGATGAGTTTTGCAAGTGTGATACATTATAAAAATATTAATACTGAAAGGAAAGTCTCAGTATGTAGAGGATGTTAATTCCTACATATCCATGACCACCAAAAACATCAGTAACTATGCACAGATTTGGATACAATCTTTGTGAGATCCTTGGAACTACTCCCACATCAACCACTTTGAAAAGCTCACGATGAAAGTGAAATAGTTCTTCCTATAGCTTTGTAACAGAAAGGGAAAGTGCCTTTACCATTAATGAAATTCATTTTCACAGCCCATCAATCTTCACTTAAGTATCTTGAGAAAAATGAGATGTGTCTTATTCATTTAGAATTCCTCAGTGCCTATCATGACATCTATTATTTAATTAGTTCTCATAAAAGCTTGTTGAGTAGAATAAATGAAATAAGTATAAATGTCTAGGATATTTTTATCTCCTTATCTCCTTATCTATAATGTATATAAACACAGTAGCAAGTACTCAATGAATGATCCACCAGAACTGTGAGTCAAGTGACCAAAAGCAACAGAATTTATTCCCTTGAAGTCTATACTTTTTGAAAACGAATACTACTCAAGGCGCCATTAAGAATCAAGGAAAATATAAGTTAGATCAGTGAATTATATCCTTTTGGAGACCTTTAATAATTTCTCCTAAAAGTTTTATACCATGATCTTATGAAATTTGACAGGGTTTTTGTAACTTAACTAATATGCGTAGAATAGAATTCTTTATTTGGGATGGGCAATATCACCTTTAGATAAATAATGCCACATAAGTTTTCTTGATAATTTGTCAAGAAACAGGAACACCCGGATGGCTCAGTGGTTTAGCATCTGCCTTTGGTCCAGGATGGAGTCCTGCACAGGGCTTCCTGCAAGGAACCTGCTTCTCCCTCTGCCTATGTCTCTACCTCTCTGTGTCTCTCGTGAATAAATAAATAAAATCTTTTAAAAAAATTGTCAAGAAACAAAAATAACAAAACAAAAAAATTTAGTGTCCTGGGATAGGCGTACTTAATGTCAGGATAAGATAAATAAAAAATAAATAACACAACTCAGTGTGACTCACCAACTGATCACTGTACCTTCTGAGCACATTTATTTTTAGAGGTACTCAAGTTTTAGCTCTCCTATTTTCACTGATTTCCCTGCCAAAGTATCCTTCCATCTTTGGAACCACTTTTCAGGCTGTTGGAAAAGAGAAAACCACAGTACACAACCTTACTTCTGCCCTACTTCTCTTTCCCCACCTACCCCAACACATACCTACTCTCCAAAAGCATCAGTAGTAGTAATAATCACAATAATCATAAAGTATTGAAGACAAACACATAGATGACATACTTCATATAGTATAATGCGAAGAAGTTTTATTTTGCAAAGAGATTATTTCCAAAGGAGTGGATGGGGCATAGATCAAAACCACAGATGATTATCAGGAACTCAGAGCTATTAGCTGCCAGTTAGCCACCACCATGGACTTAGAATGTGGGAAGGAAGCTTTTGGAAGACAAAGAAGAGGAGAGTGTATCACAGCAGGCTGCTTTGAGAAGATTCCAGACTTTCTGTGGAGGAACGTACCCAGCCTGAGAAAGCCTCCTGGGAAAAAGGCTGGGGAGTTGGAGACCATGGATGGACCTGCAGCAGGGCAGCCCTGGGGCGGGTGAGAAGAACGGGGTGGATTTGTTTTTTTTTGTTTTGTTTTGTTTTGTTTTGTTTTAATTTATTTTTTATTGGTGTTCAATTTACTAACATACAGAATAACACCCAGTGCCCGTCACCCATTCACTCCCACCCCCCGCCCTCCTCCCCTTCTACCACCCCTAGTTCGTTTCCCAGAGTTAGCAGTCTTTACGTTCTGTCTCCCTTTCTGATATTTCCCACACATTTCTTCTCCCTTCCCTTATTTTCCCTTTCACTATTATTTATATTCCCCAAAGGAATGAGAACATATAATGTTTGTCCTTCTCCGACTGGCTTACTTCACTCAGCATAATACCCTCCAGTTCCATCCACGTTGAAGCAAATGGTGGGTATTTGTCATTTCTAATAGCTGAGTAATATTCCCTTGTATACATAAACCACATCTTCTTTATCCATTCATCTTTCGTTGGACACCGAGGCTCCTTCCACAGTTTGGCTATCGTGGCCATTGCTGCCATAAACATCGGGGTGCAGGTGTCCCGGCGTTTCATTGCATTTGTATCTTTGGGGTAAATCCCCAGCAGTGCAATTGCTGGGTCGTAGGGCAGGTATATTTTTAACTGTTTGAGGAACCTCCACACAGTTTTCCAGAGTGGCTGCACCAGTTCACATTCCCACCAACAGTGTAAGAGGGTTCCCTTTTCTCCGCATCCTCTCCAACATTTGTTGTTTCCTGCCTTGTTAATTTTCCCCATTCTCACTGGTGTGAGGTGGTATCTCATTGTAGTTTTGATTTGTATTTCCCTGATGGCAAGTGATGCAGAACATTTTCTCATATGCATGTTGGCCATGTCTATGTCTTCCTCTGTGGGATTTGTAGGAGACAAAGAGAGTTGTGCAGCGTGGCCTGAGCACAGGAGAAAAAGTCGCTCTCATTTGCAACAATAAATGCTTATCTCCCTTGGCAGATGCGTGTGGCTATAGATGACTCTGGAAATAATGGGACTCTGCTCCCAGGGAATTCAACAAATATTCATTGATCAGCAGCTACTATGTGTCAGGAATTATTCTAAACACTGGGGATTAGAATATGAATAAGCCATGGACACTGCTCTGCAGAAGGTCATAGTGTGGGAAGACTTTTAGGCCCCTAAAGAGATAATTACAACGAAACAAAAAGTGCAGTCAATAAAAATGTGAACTCCTTAAGGGCATGCACCAGATCACATTCTTTTTTGTATAACTGGCTCCTGGCAAAACGCTTGGCACACAGTGGAGCTAAATAAATGTTAAATAAGTAAAGTATAGTGTAGGAATTGTACACAGAGGTATACTAGGAAAAGCTAGCTCTGTTCTCTGAGAAGTCCTCAGTGAACATGAAATGGGAAAAATCTACAATTCACAGACATTTTATTTCATTGACACAGTCTTTCATTGTTTATTCTCTCAACATATTTAGAATTTCCTTTTATTTCCTAGATCCCAGTGAAACACGACACCCTATATAGACTGCCTTTTTTCTATTCTCAGCTAAAATGTATCCCATTTCTTAGGTCCCTGCTCATATGTGTGTTTGTATATATATATGACACACTATTTTTTAAATGTATAATGTATATTTTTAAATTATTCAATGTATAACTCAGGTGCCAAAGAAGGCATATAGGATCATTGGGGAAAAAATGGTCTACTCAACATAGCTAGAAATTTGGGATGAAAGTAAATTTATAACAAATCCATGGTTCATATTACAATAATTTGAAACTGAGTTAAGGTTTTAAAATAGAAAATTAAATGATAAAAATATAGGAAGAAAATTAGTATTATTTATGTTTATCTTGAGATAAGGAAATTTCGTTACAGAAAAGAGTTATTGTACACAAAAGTGAAAAGTAAACAACAATGAAAAGATATTTGCAGTATCTGCAATATGTATAACAAAGGGTTAATATCCATTGTTAAACAGGGAAAGAGGCCCTGCTTGCAACTGGGCTTGGACGGTATCTGGGGAAATAGTGTTTTCCCCCAATATAAATAATCCACAGATGCATATTGTTTCTCTCCAGTGTTCTAGTTTAGTAAGTAAATGGAAAACATAAGGTAAAATTATGGCAATACTAGCCGGTGTAAACAAAACTGAGGATATATACAAGCTGGTGAAGAACTCTTACAAACCAATAAGCAAAGCAAAAACTTCAATAATAACTAAGTGAACGCATGAATACGCTGTTCATAAAAGTGTAAGATAATAAACATATGAAAAAAATGCCTATATTTTTAATCTAACAAATTGACCATGATAAAAGAATGATAAGATTCAGAACTCCTGGTGGCTCACTTGGTTAAGCTTCTGACTCTTCGTTTCAGCTCAGGTCATGATCTTAGGGTCCTGAGATAGAGCTTCGAGTCAGGCTCCACCCTCAGCAGGGAATCTGAGAGTCTCCCTCCCCTTCTCCCTCTGCCCCTCCTCCACTCACTCTCTCTCAAATAAATACATGCATAAATAAATATATGTTGACTAGAGGTCTTATAAGAGGAGAAAGAGGGTGACTGGGTGGCTCAGTCCTTTAGGTGTCTGCCTTCAGCTCAGGTCATGTTCTTAGGGTCCTGAGATCGAGCCCCAGCTCAGGCTTCTCACTCAATACAGAATCTGTTTAAGATTATCTCTCCCTCTGCTCTTCCCCCCTGCTGTCTCTCCCTCCACCCCACCCTCACTGGCATATGAACATGCTGCCTTTCTTAAATAATAAATAAAATCTTTTAAAAAAAGTACAAGATCCAATTTGTGATAGAATATAGGAAAACAGGCAGTCATATGCTTTTTTGTCAATACAAATTACTTCACCTTTTCTATGCAATAGATTCATATTGTGAATAAAGGATGACCATGATATTGTCAAAGAGAAGTCAGATTAAAAATAATAATAATGTGACTCTTTGAAGATATGAAGAAATTGTTAATTTGCTATTGATTGATATTGTGGTTTGTTTTGTGGAAGAGTTCTTATCTTTTAGAGATAAATTTGTTTTTCTTTTAAAGATAAATATTGAAGTGTTTACAGATGAAATGATAGGTCATCGGGATTTGCTTTAAAATAACTCAAGACTGCAGGAATAGCAGAAGGTAGAGATAAAGCAAGCTGGCCATATCTTGATAATTGTCAATGGCACATGGGTATTTGTTAGATGGTCTTTCTCTTTTTTATATATATTTTTAAAATGCCAAAAATATTTTAAGCTGTTTGCATGCTAATGTCCACATTTTGTAAGAAATAAGATTATGTATGCATTATACATTAAAAAAAGATGAAAAACTACTGGAAATCAACAGTGGTTATCTTGAGGGAAAACTTTAGTTTTCACCCCTTTGTTTCTCCATATAACCTGAAATTTTTACAATAAACATAAATTACTTTGATTGCTAGTAAAATAACTTTTTAATGAATGCATCCAAAAACAATTTTTAAAAACACATTCAGTGCAGTCACTTTAATCTTAGAAAATGGAAGCCATGAAAGACAAATTAATATATTTTTTTCTAGGAAACGTTTTTATCCCCACATCTTTCACAATCTTATATTCCTTTCCTTCATTACGCCGGCTTTCAATTCAGAAATATCAATCATTGGCTTAGATTCATTTTTCTTCCATATTTTATTTTCTCCTCAATTTCTTTTCTTCTCTCTACTTGTGTATCTTGATATTAGGCCTTCATTTTAACCACAATTACACATTGTTAACTAAATCCAACATTTTGTCCCATCGTGTTTTCATCTGAAACCAATGAGAACTCACTTATAATATAAGGAATAAGCAACATAGAGCAAGATAAGAAATATTCTCTAAGATATTTCAGTTAGTCAGGTAGACAGCATTGTAATTGGGATTGTAAGCAGTAATGTTGCAGTCCACCAAAGTGAAACTGTGCTTCAAATGAGTTTTTAAAATAACAGTGGACTATATTTATTCCTCGCATTTGAGCAGAGAAGAGCATTATAAGAGCAAAGAGAAAAGTGAGTTTTACAATAAAATGAAGGGACGTGGGTGGCTGGGTCCTCTGCCTCCGTCTCCTCCTCCCACCCTTCAAGTTTGCAGGATATTTGTTTTACAATAATAATAAGAATCTGATCATTATCAGTATTATATCACAACACTGTGCTAAGCATATTCCACTTACGATCACTGATGCTCACAACCACCTCCACAGACTTACGTTCATGTAATCTAATCATATTATACAGGTGGAAGAAACTGAGATTCAGAAGAAGGTGAAGTATGTGGCTCAAAGTCACACAGCCTGGATTCAAATACTATTTCTGTCATATGCCAAAGCCTGTTCTTTTGGCCTCCACCACACTGCATTTATAGACAGAGCACATTATGTGGATTGATGGGGAATGAGATGGAGAAGTAGTGGGGGCAGGACAGTATGAGATATAGCAACAATAAAGGGAGAATAAATACTCATTTCAACTGTGATGGTTATTCTTAGTCTAAGTTTTCAGCAGTAAATGTGTACTATCACATTTTGAATTTACAAAGGCATGCCTCTTGCCATTTGCTGCATACCAATGTGTTCTAGGATGATTCATGAATTCCAAGGATGTTAAAACTAGAAGGAACAATAGAGATCATCTAATAAAATCTTTCCCCTCTACAAAAAAATAAAATAAAAAAAGTTTTAAGAAAATATTGTGAAGTGCCCTTTTATCTAGAAACTCAATTGCTATCGCTGTTTATGATACAAAAAAACAATTGGGTGTGAATTTGATACTGTTTGAAAACACCTCCAGTAGCATCCATATCTACACTCTAAGTACAGTGAATGTCACATATATTTGAGTAAATAGGTTACAGTGAAGAAGGGACAGGCACTAGAAGCCCAGGTCTTTGGTTTTACTTGTGTTTCTAACAAAGTGTATGATTTTAATCACTTAAACTCTCAGATTACTCATGAGTAAATAGAGGTAATTGGACTGCATTCCCTTCTCTTGAACTCTTTTAAGGGAATGAACTGTAGAGTTTCTAGCATTGTGGATATACCTCCTTTGCTAACACACAAAGGGGTGTTGTGGTTAGACTTAGAAATCACCTGTGCAAATGTTTTCTCAAAATATAAGTGAATCTATAGGTACCTCTTCTATCTTTCCAATGGTCTAGATTAGTAAATCAATAGAAAATACAAAGGAAAAGTATAGCAATAGTGGGGAAGAATATGAACAGTGTGAGATTATCCACTGCCTTTTTTTGTTTAAAAGATTTTATTTACTTATTTGAGAGCAAGAGCATTCACAGGAGAGAGGTGGGGGCAGAGGGAGAAGCAGGCTCCCTGCTGAGCAGGATCCTGAGATCACCACCTGAGCTGAAGGCAGGCTCTTAAGGGACTGAGCCATCCAGGTGCCCCCACAGTCTTTTTATATAAATAGACATTTGTAACTCAGTTAAAATAATGTAAACTTAAACCAAGCAGAAGAGAGAACAGGATGAGCAAGAAACTGACACTTTGGGATCTGAGGTAATCAATACTCAGAGCTGCAGGAAGCTGCAGGTTAAACTGATTTGTTTAATTGGTTGAAGTGAAAGAAAATATGACTATATAGTATTTTCTGTATGTCCTCACTCAGATTTTTAAAAAATTAACCTCATTTATAATAAGTGATGTAACTTTCGTTATTAATATTCTGCATCTACTTTTTAAAAATCTAATTCAAATCGATCCAAAGTGGCTAAGTGAATAACCAAACACCTGATTCATGTAGTACCTGGGGGATTATGGCATTGGCTATATTTCCAAAGTCTTTGAGATAAATGGTCTCAATGTGAAAATATGCTGCTATTTTAGCAGTAGCATCACGAGTGGCTAGCACCATTGGCATCTGGAGACCTACATCTGCAAATCTATGACAGTTGTATTTTTTGACCACTCTCACTCACCAATCTTGTTCATACATGCCTTATTCTTGGACTCAAAAAAGCATAGATTGTAGCACAGAGGACAGGGAAAAATTAACAATGACTATGCCTGCTAAGTTGTGACACAGCTTATTTTGTGGACAGGGAAAGGCACTATTTTAAGACCTGTTTACTGTAGAATATTGCATTTTCCTTTTATTTTGAGTCCTTTTCTACTTTGAACACTATTCACCTTATTTTTCTTTGTGTAGTTGCCGAAGCAAATTCTCAGGTGTGTTGTAGATAAACGTAACTAGAAGTCATGAGAACTGATTTATCCACCTTATCTATTGATTAATAGTTATTCATCTATCTAGCTAAGAAGTAGTGGGAGAGCTTATTTTTCAGAGTTTGAAATAATTGTTCAGACTGATCCTCTGAAAATAAAGTCAAGCTCTGAGAAATTTCCTTTAGATCTAATAGATACAAGGAAGTTAAAATACAGATGTAGCCACTTGTTTCATAGATAAACCTTTTGTGTGCCCAGTGAGTTGGATAGCATGGCAGTTCCATAGTCCATATTGCTATACGTTAATATACTCACAGGCACTAATTTATGAATATCTAAGTATAATAACATGTGCTAACAGAGAACCAAGCAGTGCTGGAACTGTCACCGGGTACCAGTGTAGACATAGGGTATAGACAGCAAGGAATGAAAATAGAAGAGATAGAGGGCAGGAAGACAGGTATAGTGGAGACAGAAAAAAGTGGGGTAAGGGTAGCAAAAAGTACAGAAAAGGAATATAAAATTTTAAAAAATATATGTAGTGAGAAGTTTCATGTCCATTATTTAATACTTGGCCATGTGACTTATTTTCTAATACTTAAAATTGACCTGCAGTCTTGCATCATAAAATCAACCCATATTAATGATTTATGTGACATATTTATAAAAATGGTACTTTTGACAGGTTTGGAGGTTTTTTGTTTTGTTTTTTTTGGGGGGGGGCTTTTTTGGGTTTTTTTGTATCATCACTCCCACTGAAAGAAATAGACACAGGATTAAGATATTTCTGAGTATCATTCAATAATTTTTTATAAATCTGTCTCCTGGCTACAAGAATATCTCGGGCAACTACTAGCATCCTTGAAAGGTAGTAATGTATAAAATAATTATAAAATGAGTTATTTATTAATTACAGAAATATTTCCTGTAAAAATGATTTCTTGAAATAAAAGCCTCTTTTTTGCAAAGGGACTAATAAATCCCTGGCTTATATATTTTTTATATTTCTATACTCATTCACTACATTTGCTAAAAGTATGGTAAACCTGAGTTTTTGCTGAAAGACTACATTATGCATTTGTTTTATTTATGCATACATTCCATAGCTTGTTGGTTTTTAAATTCGTTCATGCCATAATAATTAATACTAATATGTTTAGTTCCTTTCTTGTGTCTGTACCCCAACGAATACTGTTTGAAAACAAACCTTAATTTAAACATAAAAACATTCTAAAGAGCAGCTCAAGATAGAACCAACAAATGTTCATTGGAATAGTCCGTGTTCTAATAATTAAAATGCAATTGATTGAAAAGAGAAAAGCATTATCTTATCCCTTTTGCACTGTAACTGGTAGCATTTTAATTGGCCAAACCTTTGTTCATGTCCTTTCATGGTTGTTGTTTGCATAGATGTTCACTCTATAATTGAAAACTAGAGATAAAAATCTCATTCCTCCTAGAAGATCCATTCATGTCACTAACCTCTTCAAATTATTTCTTGTTAAAGTTTTGGATGAATAAAATGCAAACACTTTGAAATACATTGTTTATCAAAACATGTATGGTACAACAATATCTCTGCTAAGATTTCTATATATTCCTACTATTCTAAAGGAAATATTCTTTTGATTTTTATGGCACATACCTCTTGGTCAAATGCAGAAATTGCTAGGACATATGAGAAATTTTATGAATTGAAATTTGGATAAAAGCATCTGTCCCAAGTCCCAGAATTGGTTATTTAAAAGAAGAAAAATAGAATATCTGAAGTTTCCAAACTGGAAGAAAACATGTCTATCTACTTTCCTCCTTCCGAAGACATAGAGCATGTTTATGCGGGCCCACTGTTCTCCAGAGCTGTCCTGTACCTGGATCTGCCCTATTGATCAGTTCTTCACCACTAAGAATTTAATTATGTTAAATGGATCTTAAGAGTTTGTTTGGAGTTTTTAGCAAGGAAACCCAGATCCTCCCATTCCTAGGGACCCCTCCTCTGTTAGAATGGAAGTCTGTCTTTTCTGTCTGGGTGTGCAGCTGACAAGAAAAGCATAGGAAGGCAGTGAAGTGGGAAGAGCATAGAGGCCAAGTTATCATCAGTTTGTGAACAGATCACTTTGTATCTTTATTCCATATTCAATCAAGGCCTTTTGTAGTATTAAAAATATAGGATTTGCAAGCATAAGAAAGAATGAAAATAATTTGGGGCAGAGAATCTTTAAGAATATCTTGTATAGGGATCCCTGGGTGGCCCAGCGGTTTCGCGCCTGCCTTTGGCCCAGGGCGCGATCCTGGAGACCCGGGATCGAATCCCACGTCAGGCTCCCGGTGCATGGAGCCTGCTTCTCCCTCTGCCTGTGTCTCTGCCTCTCTCTCTCTCTCTGTGTGTGTGACTATCATAAATAAAAAATAAAAAAAAAAAAAGAATATCTTGTATAACACCATGTGAACAGCTACTTCTAGCCTTCCACCTCCATACTCTCAATAACTCACATTCAGATTAGCAAAAGAAACAGAATAGGGTTGTCATTGTTATTTTGAGAGAATGTTTCAGGAGATTGATTTCTGTAACTATGTAATTCCACAAAGGCTATATACACTGAGACTTTGTGGCCATCTTCATATCTGTAAGCTTGTGAAGTGGCATTAACTCCACTTTTATAAATAGCTAGGTAACCTGGCTTCTTTTAGGCCTGCAATGTGTGAGCCCAAGTGAATTTTCTTATCTTTGGTCAGAATAATTCTTTCCTTCAATAAATAGTGATTGACAAACCTGAATAAGACATAGTCCCTCACCTTGTCTACTTAAAAATATTCATGGGGAAAATAAAGATGTAAGCCATAACAGGCAAATAATCTATCTTGATCCTGAATCAAATAAATGGAAGAAAAACAAATGCAGTATCATGAACAATATGGTACTTTAGGCTCTCTCAGACCATTCCACGGAAAATGTAGTTACCTTATTGATGACCTTATTACATTTTCTGAATTAGCTCATGACCAGGAAGGCAAAAAACACTATTAATTCACCTTCTGTCTATGTAATGATAATTCAGACCATATCTCCAGATGCCAGTTCATTTTACTCATAATTACTAAACACACTATTATGTTGACCCAAATTACAAACCTCTTACTTTTTATTTTTATTTTTTATTTTTTGGTTAAGACTTTATTTTTTTAGAGCACTTTTAGGTTCATAGCACAATTGGGGGAAAGATATAGATATATATGTATACCCCTGCCCCACACGTGCATAGCCTCCTCCATTATCAACAACCATCATCATTTGCTACAACTGGTGAACCTACATTTTGCAACATCGCTATCAGCCAGAGTCCATAGTTTACATCAAGGTTCACTACTGATATTTTCCATTCTATGGGTTTAGACAAATGTATAACATGTATCAAAAAACAAAAATAATAACAAAAACCAAACATGTATCCATCAGTATAGTTTCATGCCGAATAGTTTCACTGTCCTAAAAATGCTTTCCACCTATTCATCCTACTACCACCCCCAACCCTGGAAACCACTGATCTTTTTACTGGCTTCATAGTTTAGACTTTTCCAGAAGGTCATATACTTGGAGTCTTACAGAATGTAGCTTTTCAGATTGGCTTTTTTCATTTAGTAATAAACATTTAATTTTTCTCCTTGTCTTTTCATGGCTAGATAGATTATTTTTTATTGCTGAATAATATTCCACTGTCTGGATGTTCCAGAATTTATTTTCCAAATTTTGGAAATTACGAATAAAGTGGCTATAGCCATTTACATGCAGATTTTTGTATGGACATAAGTTTTCAGATCATTAGGGGAAATACCAAGAATTATGATACTGCAACATATGACAAGAGTATGTTTCATTTTGTAAGAAACCACCCAATTATCTTCCAAGTGGCTACACCATTTTATATCCTACCAACACAGTGAGTGGGAACTCTTATTGCTCTACATCCACACCAGCATTTGGTGTTGTCAGTGTTCCAGATTTTGGCCATTCTAATAGATGTTTAGTGGTATCTAGTTGTTTTAATTTTGCATTTCCCTGATGACATATAACGTGGTGCCTCTTTTCATAGGTTTACTTGCCATCTGTTCTCTTCTTTGGTGAGGTATCTCTTAGAGTCTTTGGCCTATTGCTCAGTTGGGTGATTTGTTTTCTGGCATTCATTCATAAAATATTTATAAAATATCAAATCACTGTGATTTACACCTGAAACTAATAGGATATTTTATGTCACTTGTAATTCAATTTAAAAAAGAGAGAGCCTGCTTATATCAACTATTATTTTAGTAGAACAAATACCTGATTTTTTTAATTAGTTATGAGAGTAATGAGTTGGTGTCCTAGAAAATGCCAGTATCTTGAGGTTAGTGTGTTTTGTTTGGTACTGTTGTTCTATTTTTTATTTATTTATTTTTGTCTCATCATGGACTCATAATTTTTTATATATTCTGTTTAAATATTTATGTTCAAGTTGCCCTATCTTAGGTCTATGGGACCTCCTTCAACCTGTATTATGTATCCATTTAATATGACTGACTACATTAGTATTTGCTAGCTTTTTGCTTTCTGGCGTAAGATATCCCAGACTAATCTTGAAAGTTTTCTATTTCAGATTTAGAATCAGCTATTTCTGAAAAGGGTCTTGGTTCCTTTTAGTGAAAAATAGTATTTTGGGGGTTCTCATTGCTGCTAGATTGTCATTGTTTCTAAGCCTTTTCTAAGATTAGGGAAATTAGTAGAATCTTTTATTTGGATGGATGAGTGGGTAGAACCATGAGTGCTCATTGATATTTCCAGTTCAAATTTAAAATAACAAAATATTGGGGATCCCTGGGTGGCTCAGTGGTTTAGCGCCTGCCTTTGGCCCAGGGCGCGATCCTGGAGTTCCAGGATCGAGTTCTGCGTGGGGCTCCCGGCATGGAGCCTGCTTCTCCCTCCTCTTGTGTCTCTGCCTCTCTCTCTCTCTATGTCTATCATAAATAAATAATAAATAAATATTTAAAAAAAGAAATAAATAAAATAAAATAACAAAATATTTTCTTCTCCATGGAAATTTTTCTTTCTTAAACCATTAACTTATTTACTTAATACTCAATCCTATAACATACCTGAAATAACTTCAAAATAACAATATATCTAATAGTGAAAATTGGAACACAATTTTAAATGCCTATTCTCTTGATCCTTCCTCTTTCAGTGAAATAAAATTTTGATGTAATGCCTAAGATTCCCATATACATTGTAGTTATGCACGCCTTTAACTTCTCTTTGCCAAATTATGGCAGCCAAAATATCCTTCTTTATAAATCCTTCTAGAAAACCTAAAACCCAGCTATCTATGCTGTATATGATAACATAAAATTAGTCAATTATTAAAAGTTATGATGAACCCACTATTTGTCAGATATTGTCCAGGGTTCTGAGAATACATTCCTGTCACAAACTATTAATATGGACTAGATTAATAGAATTTAAATGTGGATATGTATGTACTCTAGTATCCAATATCTACAGTGGTTCCTCATGATACCTACCTCATGGTATTAACACCCTTGTGTAATCCCCTCCCACATTATGCTAGAGTTGATCTACTGGTATGACTAATAGAATATGTCAGAACTTCTGAGATTCAGTTATAGAAGACATTGCGGATTTCATCTTGGTTGCTGCCTCTCTCTCAGATCACTTGGTCTAGGGGATGCCAGATGCTATGTTGTTTATGACAAACATATTTACACACTGAATTTAGTTCAGTAACCATAGGCTTGGTTTAAAAAAATTGTATGTATCCTCATACAAGACAAGGTCTTAGCCTGCACAATGTAGGACATTAAATGATTAATACCAGTACATAAAACTGATACTTGAAGGTCCTTGTGAAAGAAGGGAACAAGTAAAATTTACTCCCCAAATGTGCCTTTACCCTGGTTTAGAGTTTGTATTCAAATTAACTGCAAAGTCCAGGAAAACCTGAAGAAAAAAAGAAAGTAAATAGAGAAAGAAAGAAAGAGAGAAAGAGTGTTGTCCTGGATTATTGGTTCTGACCAATATTACTTCTAAATATCAATGTGTAAATCTTTTTTTAAAGATTCTATTTATTTATTCATGAGATACATACACAGAGAGAGAGGCAGAGACATAGGCAGAGGGAGAAGCAGGCTCCATGCAGGGAGCCCGAGGTGGGATTCGAACCTGGGACTCCAGGATCATGCCCTGAGCCAAAGGTAGACAACCACTGAGCCACCCAAGTGTCCCTCAATATATAAATCTTAAATAAAGCTTAGGTTTAATAGAAAAAAAAATAAAAGATGAAGAAACCCTACCAAACTCATGTACAAGCCCAACGTTATCCTGGTAGACAAAGTTGTCACAAGAAAAGAAAATTACAGACCTATATCCCTAATGACATAGATCCAAATGCTCCCCAAAAAATGTTAGCAAACTCAATTCCATAATACATTAAAAGGATCATACACCATGATCAAGTGGGATTTATTCCAGCGATGCAAGGATGTTTCCACAAATGAGTCAATGTGATACAGCACATTAACAAAATGAGGGATAAAAATTATATGATCATCTCAATAGATGCAGAAAAAGCATTCAACAAAATCAAACATCTGTTTATGATAAAACCTCTTAACAAAGTTGGTATAGAGGAAACATACCTCAACATATTAAAGGCCATAAATGACAGGCCTACAGCTAATATCATATCAACATTGGATCAGGCATAAGACAAGGATACCCACTCTTCTGCTTTTATTCAACATAGTGGTGGAACTCCTAGCCATGGCAATTAGGCAATAAAAAGAAATAAAAGGCATCAAAATTGGAAAAAGTAAAATTGTCACTATTTGCAGATGACTTGAGACTATACACAGAAAACCCAAATACTCCATCAAAAAAACTGTTAGAATTATAAATTCAGTAAAATTGCAAGATACAAAACCAATACATGAGAGATTGCTGTGTTTCCACACACTTACAGCAGACTATCAGAAAGAGAAATTAAGAAAACCCATTTACAACTTCATCCAAAAGAATAAAACACCTAGGAATAAATTTAACCAAGGGTATGAAAGGCATATACAGTGAAAACTATAAGACATTGACGAAAGAAACTGAAGATGACAAAAAGAAATAGAAAGGTATTCTATTTTCATGGATTGGAAGAATTAATAGTCTTGAAAACATTCATACTACCCAAAGCAATCTCGGATTCGATGCAGTTGTTATCAAAATTCCAATGGCCTTTGTCACAGAAAAAGAACAAACAATCCTAAAAATATGTATGGAACCACAAAAGTTGCAAATAACCAAAGCAATCTTGAGAAAGAAGAGCAAAGATGAAGGCATCATGCTTCCTGATTTCAAACTTTATTACAAAGTTATAGTAATCAAAACAGTATGATGTTGGCATAAAGATAGGGACATAGATCAAAATAACTGAATAGAGAACCCAGAAGTAAACCCATGCATATACAGTCGCTTCAGCAAATGGTGTTGGGAATAGCCACGTGGGGAAAAACAAAAAGCAAAAAACAAAAAACAAAAAAAGAAGTTGGGCCACTATCTTACAACATATGCAAAAGTGAACTCAAAATGGATGAAAATTTGAACCTAAGACCTAAAACCATAAAACTCTGAAGAAAACACAGGTGGTAAGCAGCTGACACAGATGTTGGAGAAGATTTTTTTAATCTGACACCAAGCACAAAGCAACAAAAGCAAAAATAAACAAGGGAGACTACATTGAACTATAAAGCTTCCGCACAATGGAAACTATCAACAAAATGAAAAGGTAACCTACTAAATAGGAGAAAATATTTGTGAATCATGTATCTGATAAGAGGCTTATGTCCAAAATCTATAAAGAATACTTACAACTCAATAGCAAAAAAAAAAAAAATTCCAAATAAAAATGAATAGAACTAAATAGAGATGGCAAACAAGTACATGAAAAGAGGCTCTGCATCATTAGAGAAATGCAAATCAAAACCACAATGAGATATCACTACACACTTACTTGAATAGCTATAATACAAAAGACCAGAAATAATAAGTGTTGGTGAGGATATAGAGAAAAGGGAAGCCTTAATGCACTGTTGATGGGAATGTAAATTGATGCAGCCACTATGGAAAACAGTATTAGGTTCCTCAAAAAATTAAAAGTAAAACTACCCTATGATTCAGCAATTCTACTTCTGGGTATTTATCTAAAGAAAACAAGAACACTAATTTGAAAAAATCAAAAGATCAAAATAGCTTTTCCATAGGAGTCACAGAGTTTGAGAGGATCATGGCTTTCTCTCCCTGCCATGGCCTGTGCACGCCCACTGGTATCAGTATTCTGCAAAGGGGGAAGTCGTCTGGCAAAAATGTCACTTTGCCTGCTGTGCTCAAGATTCCCATTTGACCAGGTATTATGAATTTTGTTCACACCAACTTGTGCAAAAACAACAGACGGTCCTGAATTAGCAGGTCATCAAACCAGTGCTGAGTCTTAGGGCTCAAATTTCCAGTGCACATGGCAGTAGGACTCTCTAGCCAGGATACTTCTGGAAATATGTGTTGTAGGGGCTGTATGTTTGCACCAACCAAAACCTGGCACCACTGATGCTGCATTGTGAACACGACACAGAAGGGATATGTCATCTGCTCTGCCCTGGCTGCCTTGGGCTTACCAGCACTGGTCATGGATAAAGGTCATCAAATTGAGGAAATTCCCAAACATTTTTGGTGGTTGAAGATAAAGCTGAAAGCCACAAGAAGACCAAGGAGTCTGTTCTGCTTCTTAAGAAACCTAAGGTCTGAAATGATATCAAGAAGTTCTATGCCTCTCAGCAAATGAGAGCTGACAAGAGCAAATGAGAAACTGTTGTCGTCTCCAGCACAGGAGACCCTGCATCATCTATAATGAGGACAAAAGTATCATCAAGGTCTTCAGAAACATCCTTGGAATTGCTCTACTTAATGTAAGCAAAGTAAACATTTGGAACCTTGCTCCTGGTGAGCATGTGGGAAGTTTCTGCATTTGGACTGAAAGTGCTTCCCACAGGTTAGATGATCTGTATGGCCCTTGGCATAAAGCTGCCTCCCTCAAAAGTAACTACAACCTTCTCATGCACAAGAAACTCAATACGGATCTTAGCAAAATGTTGAAAAGCCCAGAGATCCAGAGAGCCCTCTGAGCACCACACAAGAAGATTCACCGCAGGGTCCTAAAGAGGAGTCCACTGAAAAACTGAGAATCATGTTGAAGCTAAAGCCATATGCGAAGACCATGAGCCTGAATAACCTTTCTTCATGAAAGCAAGAATCAGAAACTCCAGATGGATAAGGCAGCAGCAGCGCTGGAAGCCAAATCAGATAAGAAAGGGGTTCCAGGCAAGAAGCCTAGAATAGGGAAGAGAGGAAAGAAGGCTGTTGGCATTAAGTGGAAGAAGCCTCTGGTGGGGAAAAAAAATTGCAGATACCAAGAAAACAAAAGATGAGAAGCCTGCAGAAAAGAAACCCACCACAGAAGACAAGAAGCCTGCTGCATAAACTTAAATTTGTTTCTTCCATTAATACCCAATCACTTTGGACAGCTAGTTTTGAATAAAGATCTGACCAAAGGCAGTGAGTGGGAAGAAAAGATCAAAACAGTATGGTTACTGGCATATTCCATCCCTGTGTCCATTGCGGCATTACTTATAATAGTCAAGATATGGAAGCAAGCTAAGTGTCCATTGATGGATGGATAAAGAAGTTGTGGTATAATATACAATATTATTTAGCCATAAAAAAGAATGAAACTTTACCATTTGTTACAACATGGGTGGACCTGAAAGTCATTATGCTAAGTGAAATAAATCAGAGAAAGACAAATACCATGTGGTCTCTCTTACATGTGGAAGCTTAAGTAAACAAACAAACAAATAAAAACCCAAGCTCATAGATATGAAGAACAGATTGGCGGTTGCCAGAGATGGAGGGTGGGAAATGGGAGAAATGGGTGAATATTTTCTTAGTTTAAATAAATTGAATTAAAAATAAATTACTAAAGCTTAGCAATTAAAATCCAAAAGCCGATTTAAAAATAATATTATCAGCACCGAGAGAGAGAGAGATTTCATAAGCTCAAAGAAGGTTGAACATTAGAAAAACAATGAATAAAATCCAGTACATTATAAAATTTAAAAAGGATCATATGATCATCTTCATTGATGTAAAAAAGGCTTTTGATAAAATTCACACTGATTCTTGCTCAGATCATTCAGATGCATTTTTCTGAAACATTGTTAAACATAAATAGAGTACAGGCATATATGCACATGTCTCATCATATATATACAGACATACATATATTTACACATATATTAGTATATAAACATTTATATGTATATATACTTATATGTGCATATGTATATATCCATATATGCATCTATAAGCATGTGTCTAATTATATTAGTAAAAAATTAGCGGGGTGTCTGGGTGGCTCAGTTGGTTAAGCACGGCCTATGGTTGAGGTCATGATCCTACAGTCCCGGGATCCAGCCCTGCTGTGGCCTCCCTGCTCAGCAGGGAGCCTGCTTCTCCCTCTCCTCCCCACTTGTGCTCTCTGTTGCATCTGCCTCTCTCAAATAAATAAATCTTGGAGAAAAAAATTAGCATTTGTGTCAAATAACACTAAATATTGCTTAGAAGCGCATATATATGTAGTAAACATATAAAGATATAAATGGGAATGGAAAATACCAATTCAGGATTCAGGAGGAAAAGAGGCAGAATGAGATTGCCAAATATAATTAGGGTCCAACTTGTTTATAATTTTCTTTTCCTTAAATTGGCAGATGGGTACCTAGATTTTCATTTTTCTCTGTACAGTTTTTGCATGTCTGAAATAGTTCAGGAGAAAAGGAGATAAAAAGAGAACACACAAGGTTTTTGAAATAAAAATAAAACTCAATTCCGTTCTCATCTCTGCAATTTCCTAGCTGCAGGATGTTGACTAGGTTATTTAACTTCCCTGAGCTTTGGTTTCCTCAACTGTAAACTGAGGGTTATAACAAGTTACTCACTTCTTGAAAGCATATTTCAGCATTTAGCAAACTAATAAATGCCTAGTATACACTGAAGTATTTGATAATTTTCCTGAATTGTTTCAATAAGGCCAGCATTAATTAAGTGTGTATATATGCATTCCAAATGTGTACCTGTGGGTGTGTTTACAGGGCATATACATTTCAGTTTCTTGGAGCACAGCACTTGGATCCTTATGATTTTACCATCCTTTTTCACATATAACCTTTTCTATTTTGCACTTCCTGTTTTAATTTTAAACATAGAAGGGACAATTTCCAGACAATCAATAGAACAGCTGCTAAGGGAAAAAATAGAAATGAAAGAGCTAAATGATTGAAGGTTGACACTTAAAAGAATAGTTTTGCAGTTAACAGCTGTGTATCCCAGAAATAAAACATCTGATAAATACATGATAACAAAGAGCAAAAATTGCTATCTAACATTGAGGATTCATAGCTGGAGGGCTGAGACTACTGAAAAACAATGACAAAATTTTAGTATTGACCTTAATTTTCTAAATGAGTTATAGTAACATGATAAGAAACAAGGAAAATATAATAAATCCCCTGACAAAGTCTAAATTGTATGGCATTTAAGCCATAAATGAGCACTGTGAAATATACTTTAGATATCATTTTAATCTTTTAAAACATGTTTCGAATACTGAGCAACAAATATAGGTCATCGTCAATGACAATGTTCTCTTTTGATTCTAACAATTTGTCTCTGTTCTTGTCCTCCTAGCCTATGTGGACAGACATCACACCACACCGTGGGTCCCCCTCCACACACACCCACACTTACCCCAGTTGCTTGTCTTTCCTCCTCTCGGTGGGGTAGTCCTTTGTCTTCTGTCTGTGAAGACAGCTTGTGGAATTGGAAAGCCTAGATACCCAAATATGAGGTCACATTTACTGAATGTAACAATTGGGCAAGTTTTTGCCTCTCTGAGCTTTAGTTTTATTATAAAATAGGTGTTAAAATGAGCCAAAATATAACACAGACCTTTAAGAAAAAATTTTGAAGCATCATTCAAACGCAAGATATTACTAATCTCAGGAAACTCTGTAAACTGGGTGGTAAAAAGGACCAGTTTCTAGGTAGTTCTTCTCCCAGGAAACGAAACAAAACTCCCTTAGACTATTTGGCTTCCTGTTTCTGTATCTCCCAACAACTGCAAAAGCAGATGTATATGAAAGTTTCTCTGTTGTCTTCCTTAATTTATATGTACTTTGAAGTTCATGTGGATTACATAAGCTTTTGTTTATTCATTTAGCAAATACTAATTGAGTACCTTTTACATGTCGGGTGCTGTACTAGGTGTTTTGGACACGTCCATTAAAAAAAACAAAGATCCTAGGGGCTGCTAGGTGGCCCCTTGGTCAAGCCTCTGCCCTCAGCTCAGGTCACAATCCCAGGGTCCTGGGGTGGAGCCCTGCATCAGGCTCCCTGCTCAGTGGGGGGCCTGCTTCTCCCCCTTCCTCCGCCCCTCCCCCCCACTCATGTGGCTCAGACTTTGTTTCATTGAATTAAATTTGTATTTATTAGATAAAGCTATTTAGTATTTTGGCAGGTTTGCACTAGGAAGGGTTCAGACTTTTTTCTGAGAAATTTTAATAAAACATAAACTGGTTCCACCAAGATTATTTTTAAAAATTAAGACTATCTGATCTTTAGGGCAGGATTTTTTGAACAGTTGTAATTATTTTCTAATACCTTCTGTAATACATCATTGTGGTGTTTTATAGCACATTTGGGTAATAAATTTTGCATTCATTTTATCCAAATTCTGACATCCTATAGATCTGGCATTAAATTATTTTGTTTAGGATTCTACTTTTAAGTAGCTGAATGTCAAAATAACTTAAAAGGATGTTCCAAGAAAAATGAACAAAGAGAAAACAACCCTCCTTCAATTCGGCAGGCCTCTCTGGACGCACTTCTGTGTATAACAGAAGAGCATGTCATCATGGGATCTAGTATAAAGAGGGCATTTTAGAGTTTGCATTCTTTGCTAAGTAGGGGGTGTTAATTGGTACAGTTCAAAGAAAGAATCCTCAAATGTATTGTATTTTTATATATTCTTACTTAGCCTCTACCAGTATGCTGCGTTTTGATTTACACATTCCCCTGCTCCACCGCCCATGTACTCGCTCTCACTTTACTGGAAATGCTATGTTCTCTAATAGCAGTGGATAGAATCATTGTCACTTTCCCAACCTCTAAGCAGTAGACAGACATTTTTTCTGATGCCTTTCTTCCCTCAGAGGAGATCACGCTTGTTTCCCCTTCTTTGGGAAAATGCAAGGCTTACACTGTGTGAAGCTCATTCCTCAGGTTCCCTTGAGAAGAGTTAAGTAAAATTGACAAACACAAACACTAGAAAGTTTTCTTCTGCCAGTTTTCAAGATTAATATAGTTCTTCTTTGACCAAAATAATTGTACTAACCAGTCATTCAATGACAGAGAATAGAGGAAAAAAAAAAAAGTGGGGTATCTTGAAAACCATCAGAAAAAAAAAATCATGAAAATTATTAGCATATTGGACTGTATAATGAATTTGTCTTTATAAAATTAAATACATTTCCATATATCACAAAACTATTATAAATACAGATAGTATAACCCTGGAAAGAAATACAAGAAGTGTTTCATTGGTTGTCTCCACAGAAGGGAATGGAAAGATCAATTTTAAAGACAACAGGCTACCACTCTGATAGTAGCATAGTGAAATGAGCACTCTCATAAATTGCTGGTGAGTGTCTAAATTAAGCATTCTGTCAAGAAAGCAATTTGCAATATCAGTCAAAGACCTTGAAATTTTTCATGCCTTCAACCTTAGTAATTCCATTTTTTAAGAATTTATTCTAAGGATATAAGCTAAAATGTAGAGGAGGGTTTTGGGCAGGTGTTTTGTTTTTGCAAAATTTGTTACTGACGTATTTTGTACAGAAGTGAAAATGTAGGAAAACTTAAAATTCCCAAATTAGATAGGATTAGGTGATCCTTTTCCTGTTTCCCAATTATTTTGTACATACATTTATTAAAACAACCAGCATCCTGAGATCTCTTCATTTGCATGGATACCTTCTCAAGAAACTGAGCTCTCAGAGTGAGACAGAATTTTCATGTCTGAGATCCCAGAGCCTACTCTAATAACTGGGGCTCACTGGGATCTCAGTTAATACCTGCAAATTAGTAAAATTTTACTTTATCTGTCATGCAATCCATGATGACCACTAAGATTATTATTTCTCTCCACCTCTCACTGCCCACACACCCATAAACAGAATAATTCATTCCATTTTCACAGTTTAGCAACTTAAGACTGTTTAAAACAAACTGAATTTAGGTTTGTCCATTTGTACATACAGATAGAGCTATTGGTCTGGTCATAAACAAACTGAGTTATATCTCAGTATATTATCATGACAAGTATTAATATAATCAGTAAGATAAGAGAAAATATTTCTCTTTAAGTCAGATTTAAGATTTTACATGAAATTTTCAATGCTTGGAAAACCAACCAATTCAATGTCAGATGGATCCCAGAAGTTATGTGAGGCTCATACAATGTGGAATAAAAATTACAGAGTTTAGAAAATCAATGTCATAGATGTATATATGAAGTTTCAGGCCATTTTCTATATCTTAAAAATAATTTTAAGCTGCTTCAAGAGGCAGTCTATTGAGTGTAAGCCTCCTAACTCAGCTCAATTACATCCCAGTACAATGAGAAAAATTGTAGGTGAGTTCACAAAACACTGTGGGAAAACTATTTTAGACTGTTATTGGGAAGTTGTCTGTACATAAAAGTGTAATAGCTGCACTTCAATCCAATTCTGGTCTTTGCAATTTACTCTCAGATGTGCCAATCCTCGGTAAATTGTAGGAGAAGGGAACAATGAAATGATTATTTACCTGAATTGTAATACATTCCTATCTTACTCCAGGAGTAGAATTAAATAAATCAATAAATGGAAGGGATCATGTGTAGAAGATTGAAGTGCTCACACATGCAACTTTTATTTAGGGTTTGGGAGTAGGAGGAGGTAGAAAACGATTTCAGTATTAACAGATTAGAATACTAGTGGAACTTTTAAAAAGTGTGAAGAATTAAATCCATTTAATTTCTGATTATCTCTTAATGTCATGTAAATCTGGATAACATTAAAAACATCATACATGAAAAAATAAACAGCTAAATGTTGGGCAAGAGAGAAAACTCACCTTAAACAACTCAAGCCATTCCTCTAGAAAGGAGAGGAACAGCAGAGAGGGAGGGAGGAATGAAGGAAAGAAGGAATTTAGAGCTTGTATAGTACCTAAGCCACCTTCTCATAGGGTATTGACTACCTCCTGACCAGATGGGCAGCAAACAAGCTCTTGGCAACCCTGAGGCAGAGACAATATGGTACACCAGGAGCATGTACTTTAAAGTCAAAGCTCCAGAGTTTTGACATTCAGTTTTACCATTACCAGTTTAGACAATCTGATCAAAATTTCTTTAAGTCCGTACACA
The DNA here is from genome assembly GCF_003254725.2 of Canis lupus dingo. Lineage (NCBI taxonomy): Eukaryota > Metazoa > Chordata > Mammalia > Carnivora > Canidae > Canis > Canis lupus. The sequence continues at coordinate 21,160,496 of NC_064245.1, read as the reverse complement.
TGAAAACAGATTGTCTCTGTACTATAATATCTTATAAGGTAAAGTCATATATTTTCTCCTTATTCAGTGTTTTTCTAAGTGCTGCTCAGTAAATAATACCTTTCCTTCTTCTCAGAGCTGTAGGGGGGGAAAAGGATACATACCAATCAAAACTATATCTAATTGCAAACATCATTTTCTGAACTCTTCAAATATTTATTGAGTATCACATGTGAACCAACCACTCCACTAGGCACTGGGGGTATGATGGCGAATGAAAGTAGACATGGTCTTTCATGTACTTTAAAATCTGGGGGAAAAAAAAATCTGAGAAAAGCAATTGAGCAAATAGCAAGTAAGTTTTACCTAGATTTGGTTGCAGTTAAGACGGGTGTCCCTTAGGATGGAACGCTTGAGCGGAGTTATGATATATTACCTGGACTTAACCAGGTAAGAGGAGGGGGCTCAAGGTCAGGAAGAACATTAGGACAGAGGCAATTGTTGAAGGGGAAAAGAGAAGTTGGTAAATAAAGGTCAGGCTTGATTTTCATCTTAAATGCAGAGAAGTCATCAAAGGATTTTAAGCTAGAGAAAGGTGGAGAGAAAAGAGTAATAGGATCAGATTTGCCTTTTGAAAAATCCACTGTCCTAAGGTACAGAGAACCCATGGTTGGAAGGGAAGGGCAAAGGTAGATGCATTAGGAGGCTACTGCAGTAAATGGTGCAAATCTAAGTCCACTGTAAAACCTTTGGCCACTCTTTCCTCCTTAGGAGGCTAGGAAAAATATCTTATTTCCCGGAGAAAACCTCCCTTCTGTAGTGGAGATGGAAGTCGATTAGTTGAATACTTAGAAGATAAAATTGGCAAGACATAGTAGTAGATTGGATATGGTTACAAGACGCAAGAGCTAGTTGAGGATTTGTACAACTGGACAGGTGAAAATGCCATTCATTTGGGGAACAATGGAAACTTTATAGAAGTGAAATGGGTAGTGTTTATTGAGCACTTACTATGCAACAGTTATTGTTCTAAATGCCTTGCACATTTTATCAAATTCAGTTTTTTTTTACAACTCTATGATGTAGGTAGTACTACTGTGTTCTCCATCTTACAGATGAAGAACTGAGGCAGAGAAAGATTAAGCAACGTGTTCATTTACACATTGATACAAGTAGTGGATCTAGGTATTGAGTCCAGAGCTACGCTTTTCACCACTTTGCCATGCTTCCTTCCTGTTCAAGATGTGTTTCCCTTAGCTCAAACAAAAGGACCTATTTCTCCTTCCCAGCTCACCTCATGGCTTTCATTTTCTTTCAGCAGTCACCTCCAGTGCTTATAACAATAGCTTTCTAGTAGCTAAATTGCTATCAATTCTCCAGACTGAAAGAATTTCCATCTCCGCATTGGTATCACCTCACTGGGCCATAAGTTATTGCTGTAATTTGAAGCTGAGGGACACAGAGAAAAGGATTCCAATTTGCATTCCTCATGGTCCAATGCAGGTTCATGGACAAATGAATTTTCTTAGTCTGCTCAGACTGCCATAACAAGATATCATAGACTGGATGGCTTCACCAACAGAAATTTATTTTCTCACCATTTTGGAGTCTGGAAGTCTACGATGAGGATGCCAGCAAGGTTGAGTCCTGGTGAGAGTTCTCTTCCTGACTTTGAGATGGCTGTTTTCTCACTGTTTCCTCTTGAGGCCTTGCCTCAATATTTGCACATTGACAGAGGGACAGGGGGAGGGGGAGAGAGAAAGACTTAGCGCTCTCTCTCTCTCTCTCTCTCCTCTTATAAGGTCATTGATTCTATTGAACTAGTATCCCAGCCTTACAAATTTGTTTAACCTTGGTTACCTCCTAAAGGCCCTGTCTCCAAAAATAGTCACATTGGAGGTTAAGGCTTCAACATATGAGTTTGGGGAAACACAATTCAGTCCGTGCCATGGACCCAGGGATCTTCTTTAAGAAAGATAACACAGAATTGGGATCCCTGGGTGGCGCAGCGGTTTGGCGCCTGCCTTTGGCCCAGGGCGCGATCCTGGAGACCCGGGATCGAGTCCCACATCAGGCTCCCGGTGCATGGAGCCTGCTTCTCCCTCTGCCTGTGTCTCTGCCTCTCTCTCTCTCTCTGTGACTATCATAAATAAATAAAAAGCACAGTATCCACACATTTTCATTTTTCAAAGGTACTGTTCTATCCCCTCTGTTCTAATGACCAACTGTCATGGTTCACCCAGGATTGAGGGATTTTCAGGAATGTGATCTTTTCATTGCTAAAACCTAGACAGTTTGAGTAAACCATGACATTTAGTCACCCTAAATGTATCTCCTACCCTAAGAACATAGGAGATTCCTGCTGGGAAGGACTCTCCTCTTCCCCAAAAACAGAGTGCTTGCCCCAGCAGGTAATCTTTATTCTGATTTCAGGCAGAGTTAGATCTTCCTTCTTCCTCAGACTGAGAAGATAAAGGAAGACCACTGTTTAGAATAGCTTGGAACTCAGAGCCTTTGTGTTCAAAATAGGTGGCTGGTCCAGGGCTATAATTTGCTAATTTTATTTCTTAAGAAAACACATTAAAATGTCTATCCTGGGGAACCTGGGTGGCTCAGTGGTTGACCATCTGCCTTTGGCTCAGGTTGTGATTCCAGGGTGCCGGGATGGAGTCCCACATCATGTTCCCCTGCATGGAGTCTGCTTCTCCCTCTGTCTATGTCTCTGCCTCTCTCTCTCTGTCTCTTATGAATAAATAAATAAAATATTTAAAAAATAAAATAAAATATTTATCTTAATTACTGTGTTTTGGGTGCCCTTTAAATTTAACTCCTAAGGTTAATGACTCATTTACTTTACCCTAGTCCAGTCTTGTCAGTAGGCTAGGAATGCAGGTTGCTGGTGGCCAGGAACAGGTCCCTAACAGTACAGTACTTGGTCTCTCCTATCAAGTGCATCAAACCCTCCAACAAACTAAACTGAGGTCCCACCAGCCTGCCAGGTGAGCCCTATGATACTCAAGTACACAGTAGGTGAACGATATTTGGCTAAGGTGCTGGGACCTTTACCATGTTTGTGTTAAAATCATACAATGATGATTTGACTTTTGGAAAATAAATGTTTTTGTGTACACCTTTACTCCAGCAAAGGTGTATAATCTGATGCAAAAAATAGTGTGTTGTTCAAAAAAGCACAACTTTTGAAATCAAATGAGATCTCTGACATTGGCAGCTACTGTATTTTGGGTTGGTTAACTTTACTGAATCTCAGTTCTAGTAACTATATAATAAAGATAATATCTACTTCACAGACTTGTTTGTGAGAATTATATAAATCAATACATATAAAGCATAAGTCACCTACTTGACACAGAGTGAGCGGGTTCTGATTCAGGTCTCTGTCTCTTCATGTTTCCTGCCTGGTCTCCTCACTACTTCTCACCAAAATCATTTTTGTGACTTTAATGTCTGTGGATCTACAATTTTCTTAAGAGCACCCTGGACATATTTTCAAATGTTTTAGAAAGAAAATAGTTATTTTGTCATTGTACGCTTAGGTTCAAAGTATAGTTTGTTTTGTATTCCCCTGAACTGTTTGATGTCTGAAAAGTAAACAATCAGGCTAAAGGTTTCTAAAATCCAATATGATTAAAAAAATATTTATTGAGCATAGCAGTTTTTCTCTGTGGGTTCCCTTGATAATATTGGTACTCTGCTTCAGATTTTTAAATAAAAGAATGTTAAGTTAGAATGCTGCTGTGTTCTATGTTCTCCCGCAAGAGTTACCCTTGAGCAAAAGGACTTCCTCCCTTGCACTCTCTCTGTCCCTGAGCTCACCGCTCCCACAGTTATTTTTCTGCAAGTTAAAAAATTTCCATCATTATCACCTAGGAGAAAAACATTCACAGAACAATCTCAAGTATTTTCCAATTAAAAACAAACAAACAAAAAAAAAACTTGATTTAGAAAATGCATTATAAAAGAAGGTAATAGTGAAATGCTTCCCTGACCACTATTTTATGTGGTGTATATGGATATAGGAACAATGAATTTTTTTTTCAACCTCTTGTTTTGTGCCTACAACAATATCTTAAAGAACACTAGATCTCAAAACAGACTACCATTAATAATGTCTACATTTCCCTGGGAAATAGGATACATTCATAATCTAGTTCTTTGCTGGTGATTCATTTCTTAATGAAATTCTATTATCTTATAGGAATAATGGAATATACTTCAGGGCCTGGTGCCATCAGATGCATTTTAGAAAATTACTATTTTATATGAGCACTGTTTTGCTTATTTTAATTGATGGGGCTTACATTAAATCATCGGAAAATAGATCTTTTAGAAGAACTAGTGGCAATGATCTTCATACATATTTTTTTTTTCAAAAAGTTCTAACATCATCAACTTTCCAATAACTTTGTGTATGTGTGAGACACGCATAAGAGACTTGGCTTTATCTTCTGACTTTTACTTAATCATAAGAGTTTAGGGCTAGAAGAGATCTTAGAGATCTTCTAATCCAACACATCATTTTAAAGACAATAAACACTTTAATGACTCGCCCAAGGTCAAAACGGTCGGGTGAGGCAGATCCAGAGCTATGGCTCAAGTCTTCTGGTTTCCAGACCAGTGCTTATCCCACCCAACTACACTCCTTAATCCTTACATTGGCCTGGCTACCTCTTCTGGCCCACAAATGTATTCATATGATAAGGAGAACTACTCACATGATAGTCCCGTTCAGGAAAAAGTGGGGCTGCAGGATAGCTTTAAAGTGGAAGGCTTAAAGAAATGAATTCTAATCAAATAGACAACACAAGGTATAAACATTTGTTGAAATTTCAGGCAAGAAGAGGAGCTCATGTCTCTTTTTGTTGTCCTCTTTAAGAAAGAAATGAAAAAGAAAAGAAAAAATTCTAAATGTCTTGAGTTTCAGGAAAAATGCTCTATTAATGAGTCAGACTCTCAAAATAATGTTAGCAAAGGAAGTGACTGTCAATGCGTGGGTGAGATTTTTTTTAGAAGTCACATGAAAAAAATAGTTCTATGTGTACAGTTCTAACATTCTTCCTCTACTCTTCAGGGCTTCCTCGAATGACCAGGCTGCCATGAACTAATTTATGTGTGTTCTGCTTCCTCAATTTCTGCTTCGTGTACCATAGGCCAAGAACATTATTATTTTTTTCTAGTAATCCATGTACATGTCTGTGGCTTTCCTATTTTCTTTTACTTTCCTGGGATGTCATTTCCCTCCTTCTTCTCCGTGTGCCAAAATTTTAGGCACCCTTCAACACCTGATTTGATACTACCTCCTCCTTAGAGCTTTTGGCAATCTATAAATGTATAATTAGTCACTACTTCCCATAGCACTTTTGTTGTATCTCTTTGAGAAATGAATCCAGTCTACCTTGTTCTGAACACCATGTGGCTGTCTTCCTTGTTGGATTCAGACCTACTTGAGACCTAAGAAAATTACTTACCTTTATATGTGCTAGGGACATGTTAAATACCAGGGATTCCAGAGTAAACATGAAAAAGTCCTTGGCTTCAAGAAACTACCTAAAATCTAGCATGGAAATATGATTTGGGTTACATTCCCCTGTCGGAAAGCAGATCTTGACATAAGGATTTGAATGCAAGTAGTTGATCTAAGTAGTGAGAGTGAGGAAATGAGATCATAGAAGGAAGAATGCCAAAAAAGAAGCACATTAATAATGGGCAGGTTTCCTCAGAAATAAAAAATAGAGTGGTGGTTGCCAGGGGCTGAGGTGTGGGGGAAAGTGGGAGATGTTGGTGAAAAGGTATAAACTTACAGCAGGAAGATGTGTAAGTTATGGGGAGCTAATGGACAATGGTGATTACAGTTAATAATACTATTTGTACACTTGAGATTTGCTAAGAGAGTAGATCTTAAGCATTGCCACCACCACAACAATAAAGATAGGGTAACTATGTGAGGTTATGAATGTGTTAATTAACTTGATTGCGGTAATCATTTTACAATGTATACATATATAAAATCATCACATTGCACACTTCACGTATATACAATTTCATATGTCAATTAGCCTCAGTAAAACTGGAGGGAAAATAATAAACAGGTTTGAACTGTGGGGCCTGCTCCTCCTGAAGACCTTCCAAGAATCCATGTAGAACGTGCCTGTGATTATCCCGAGATGAGAACGCTGGGGTCTAAATCTCAATTCTACCCTCTTCGTTCAAGGGTCGCTTAATGGAGGATTAACTCAAAGTCACTGCCTGCCAGATCTATTCTTAGGCCAAGCATTCCTCCAAGTAGTCGGAGAAGGCCCTGAGGCAGAGATAAAAGTGCTTGAGGCAGGAAGCCGTTGGCAGGTCTTGCAAGTGTCCACCACAGTTGCAGATGACCTTCAGGGAGGGCCAGGAGGACACAGGCAGAGCAGAAACACTTTCAGCTACTTAAACTGTTGAGTTTAAATAAATCTAGTTGCTACCCTTAACAAAATGTAAAGGCTGAGAAAGGACTGGCTTTACTTTTTTCTAAGGAAACCGAGGGTATTTTTCTTAAATATGCTTTCCTTACCAAACCAAAATATATATCAGATTTGATTTTCTGTGAATTACTGAGTTACAAAAAAAAATTTACTTTATTAGAATAAATTAGAATTAGATTGTTCCTGATAGAGGCTACTCTCTGAGAGTAGGTTTGTAAACTGCTTCTCGTCAGAAATATACTCTTTATTTTCCTTGACATTTTATCTTTCTTATTTTTAAGAGCAATACATGCTAATTATAAAACATACAAGGACACAAGAAAAAAATAATTCATTGTTTCCACCAAATACTTGCACAGAAAAATAACATGGAATCATCCTGATTGTAGTGCCCAAGCATTTCTGTGAACGAGATTAGCTCTAAACATTGCTTCACCTATGTTAGATGATTGATAAGCTTGTATTATGAAAGGATATACTTACTACCTGCTATTTTTCAAAGATTTAAATTACTTAAGCAGAATCAGTAGCCCAGAGAATACTGTTGCTTATGTTATAGACTCGCACAATTTTCAAAGATATTCATAGGTTATTTATTTCTAATTATTCCATACTTTGGTAAGAAAGTGCAGTCTACCTGGCATTCATATTTGGGACCTGCTGCAGCTTCATCCCTGGCCTAGTACATGACAATTTTAGTGACCATTCTGTAGAATCTGCAAAAGGTTCTATAGTCTCAGCTTTTTGGAAGAGTGCTTGTGTTCCCTTCTTCACACTGAATTTTTGAGGATTTCCTAGGTGAGAGTATTGCACACCATCTTGTATATACAGGTATCAATCAGACTCCTCAGTGGCATCCTACACATACACCTGTTTGGCCAACTGTGATGCCCTGAGAGAAGGCATAGGTAGACTCTGCTCTCCTGTTTATTACGAACTTGAATCAACTTCTCCAAATGCCACACACAGCACGTTCAGACAGACTTTGCTAGGAGGAAAGCAGAATAGAGGAAACGTAGGTACAGAGTCCATATGTAGAAATACATCCCCTTCAATCCTAGTGCACACTAAACAGACGCAGAGAACACGCTGTGACGAAGGTGCTCTGACGAAGCATTCTCTTCAAAATCGAATTATACATTCACAGCGCACATTCATAAAGCATTCGTCAGTGTTTCTCATGAGGCCAACTGTATTCTTCCTGAAGCTGTCATGCTCCCTCAAGATTTACAGAGAATACAGTATTTTTTTTTAACATTTTATTTATTTATTTACTTATTTGAGATAGAGAGCATGAGCGGGGGGGCGGGGGGACAGGGAGAGGGAGAAGCAGGCTCCCCCCTAAGCAGAGATCCCATGCAATGCAGGCTAGTTGCAGGGCTAGATCCCAGGACCCTGAGATCACCAGAGCCAAAGGCAGACCCACTGAGCCACCCAGGCACCCCTACAGAGGTGCAGTGTTGATAAATGAAGTTGCAAGTGCAAAACAAGACATTTAGTCCTTGCATCATCTAGTAATCACCAAACGCGGATGAAAAAACTTTTTTGGGAACCAATCTGTAACTAAACATGTGATCCATTAAAAAGTTGCATTATTGATAGTTGTCAGTAGATTTCCTGTGCATTCTCTCAAGAACCAAGAACATACAAATCCAGAGATGTCCCTGTTACTATAGGAAAAAATATTAAAGAAGAATTTTTATTTAATTTTTTAAAGATTTTATTTATTTATTCATGAGAGACACAGAGAGGAAGGGGGCAGAGACATAGGCAGAGGGAGACCAGGCTCCATGCAGGGAGCCCTATGTGGGACTTGATCCCAGGACTCTAGGATCATGACCTGAGCCGAAGGCAGATGCTCAACCACTTTAGGCACCCAGGCATCCCTAAAGAAGAATTTTTAATGAAATAAACTTGGGTCTTAGTCAAATGCATCTTCCCTGATACTACTAGAGGCAAATCCAATAGTGAGGTCAAACACAGAGACTTTCAGATCAGAACCCTGTAAGTAGTGATAAAATTCAGCTCCTACACACAAACTACTTTCTGTTCTTTCTAGGAGGAAAGTCTTTGTAAAACTTGACCTTGCTGGCGCTCTATGAATTCAACACTGTAGCTTGCTCAGGGTTTAGAACTACAGAATTGTCTGTAAGGCAGAAAGTCCTGTACTTAATGTTGTTACCTTGGATGCTTTAGCTTTATGTCATGAAAGATCTCCGATTTCATGCTACATATAATTTGGTTTTAATATTAGAAAACTGCTTCTCTGAGGATATATGTTTGCCCCATGTTCAGAGAGCAAACTCACAAACTTTTGGACAGTAACCTATGGCTATATTGGAAACTGACTACATTAACTTTGCCAGACAAATTTTTTCACTCAGGATAATGATGAGTTACCAGATGACATTGTTTCATAGTTTAAGAAACTGATATTCCTGTCCTGAAAGAGTTAATTATTACAGTTTACCAAGAAATCCAAATTCCAAGGAAGTAGTTTGTAGGTTAGAACAGCCCTACCATTTTCTAATGTAAACTCTGAGATATCTGTCCAAAGCCTATGGACGTTAGTGTCTATGGGTTTGGGTGGAATGGGAAAACATACCCATAAATTTCTTACGTGTGTGTGTGTGTGTGTATATAGTTTGTACATGCACACACAGACACACACATGCACACACACATTGCCAAAATTGAAAAAAAAATTCTTTTCTACTGAAGAGCAGCAGCTATTTTTTTTAATATCATGAGAGGCAGAGAGAGAGGCAAAGAGAACAGGTTATAATATAACTTCCCCTCTTTTCCACAATATTTTACTACTAGCATGAATTTACAGAAATTATGCAGTTCTCGTACTTCAATAGTTGATATTCCAAGCAATGTCATATTTAGGAAATAATTTCCTAGACCAAGAACATCCAAAGATAATAGTGTGATTTAGATCTAAGGCATATAAGGCTTACAGTTGCAGAGGGGAAAAAAGCAATTAAAAAAAAAAAGTGATTCATGTTGTCATTTACTTCGATCCAACGAGATAATTTAAAAACATCCTGAATGCCTTCACTTGTTCTAGCTAAGCTTTCAAAGGTTCTAGAATGTTACTGCTATAACAAAACAAACTAATGAACAAATAAAAATTTTACATAAAAAGAATCAAAGTTTCTTCCTGGAAGCTGAGGTGAAAGAATGGTCAGGAGTATTTTCACTCATTAGAGGAAGTATGACTAAAAATAAGAGGTATCAACAATTAAATCCTGTTCTAAGTTTTATTTAGCAGTTTAGAATAACTAAATTCTTAATGGCTTTAAAATTGATACTATTGAGTTGTTAGAGTAACATTTTTTAAATTACCTTTTATCCTTAAAAACAAACTTGTGAATCTACATTACAGATCCTAGAAACTAAAAACCAAGTGTTTAAATAAGTCAGCCTAATGTATCTATGTTCCAGACTATTCAGCTTCAGTGTTTCCTGTAATATTTGAATTACTGTCTATTACCAGAATACATAAAATAATTCATATGCTTTATAAACAGGTATATTAGAAACAATGAAAAAAAAAAAAAAAAAAAAAAAAAAAAAGAAACAATGTGTATACGTATATAAGACATGATTAAATCAGGTATTTTAGTAAAGAAATATTCACTGAGCATCTACTGTGTGCCAGGCACAGTGATCGATTGATTATCTTCAAAATGAACACTTTAAAATTATTTATATTTCATTATGTTTCTGGAAAAGATCTATGCTGTTTTAATATATTTCAGGTAGATAAAGTCTTATTTTAAGAAATGCTCACTTTTCTATCATAAGCATACAGCTGTACTCAATTATTTTTAAGTAGTAATACCAAATTCACATATTATGTTGGTGTGGCCTTTAGACACAAAAATGTAAATGCAAAAAGTAAAAGAACTGCTTATTAATAGGATAATATGTCTAAGCTCAGTTATTCAAGTATTTATTCAATTTGTTCAATGCTTATTCTGTTCCAGGAGTTGTTTTAAGCCCTGAGAATCCAGTTAACAGAAAAGAGATCCCTGCCTTCATGGAGCTTAGATGACGCTGCTATGCAATGCAAAGGAATCCATTTGCAGATTTCCTTATTATCTTCCTTATAAGCTCTTAGAACTTTGATTGCCACATTTTGCAATCAGACCCTATCCTGTACTTCACGAAGTGTTAATAAATATCAATCAAGGGACTAACGTGTCCTAAATAGAGAAAGCTTGCCATTCTGTTTTTAATTAACTCTAGATGGTAATGCAGATGGACAACTGTGAGTCAGATGCATTATTAGAAATGGTTAGTTGATCTTTACAGAAATAAAATTACATTATGGACCTTAGAAGTAAAAGAATATCACCAGTGTAAGAAAATGGGTTTTGAAGGTGTTCCTATGTGGTTGATTTATTTTAGAAATAGGTTTGTAATCTTTATACATAACCATTACTAATTGTTCCACTTGCATAACATATAATTAAGAGAAAGGCTTATACCTCCAACACTATTACAGTAGCAGAAAAAAATGTCCAGCCATAGGGCTAGGAACTGGGAATTGACTTTGATTTACACAATGGTAATTATGGTATTAACATCTAGAAATAATACAGACCATTCTAGTAGCTTACTCTTAGTTAAAATGAATCATTATAATGAATAACATTTTTAAACACCAAATCGCCATACCCTATACATTTCAAAAACATCATCTTTAATCTTCACGGCAGGACTCCCTACAATGGGGACATTATTATTCCATTTTACTGATGAGGGAACTGAGACTAAGGGAGGTAAAGTGACCCATCCAAGATCATAGAGCAAAGACAGCATTCAGCATGAGCATTTTGAATCAATGTATCATTTGTTCCCAGAAGTGCCCAACTCATTGGTCACTATTTAGCCTATCAGCCTCAGACCTGGAGATCAAAGTATAAAGTCCATAGTACTGTATGTAATTCAACTAATTAAAGAAGCATAAATAGTTTGGGAAAAAATTCAAGTATATCAGGGTCTGAGACATTTAGAGATTAGCTTTTTCCTTGGCTTTCTACTTTTCTTTGCATTCATCCAAAAAAGGAATGAGACCAAAAGCACAGATAATAACAACTCTTAGACCTTGTTATTCTACTATGAACGTACTTGAAGAAAACCTTCTCTTGAATTCTTGGAGTTAGGATTCTCAGACAATCCTATACTGTGACCAATGGGCTGAAATAAATAATAATAATAACCATAAGCCAGACATTCAGTATCTTAAATACAACTGAGTGTAACTGAGTAATCGCGAGTAACTAGTTTTGCAAATTCCACTCCTCCCCGTATAGTATCACACTTGCTCCCCTAGTCCAGCTGTATTATGAAGAATAATTTACCCATGAAGTGAAATTTAGCATTGCAGGATACATAAAGGGGAAGAAACCACTTTTTCCATTGCCAGTGCCTTTTGGAGGTGATTCTAATACAAAATGTGTATTTTGGGTGGTTTATACTTGTAATGTTTTTCTTAACTAATAATGAAAATGCTCACTCGGACAGATAATGGAGTATGCAGAAGTAGATCTCAGTGTAGTCTCATAGTCTAGATTTTAGTAAATAGTGAGAAACAGCTGGAGTTTAGACTTGACAAATAGACACTTAAGGTAATAAAAAAAAAATTGGCAGTAGACTTTGCCACAGTAGATATTCAAGACAGCAATTTCAAAATCCATTTGCCTTATTTTGTAAGCAGCCTTTGATGGAGCAGTTTCAAAATGGGTGAGATTCATTTAAATCATTTCCTCCACCCAAAGAACCTGACCTTGACAGACATGGGCTAAACGAATCTAACCTGTTTTTCAGTATCAGGATCTGGTGGGAAGCCAGCCAACCCAGAAGAAATAACAACTGTTTAGCATTAGGAGAAGCAAAATCACACATAGCAGAGCCAAGGGAAAATATAGTTAAGGGAGACACACTGATCTTAGTTAAAAATAGACTGAATTTGTAGGAATTCTCAGTCCCAAACCAACCTTTGACTAAGGCTACAGAGAAGAGGATAGTGAAATATGTATTTGGAAAGGAAAAAAATGGACTTTTCTTTAAATTGTTTAGTAAGTCCTTTAGAGGTGTGGTTTGGCTGAATGCCAAAAGCAACAGGGAGAATTTCTGGCAAATATTTTGCCATCCTGTACCTGAAAGCTGGTATATCTGTGTGATGGGATTGTGTTGGGGTAGCCTTGAAGTAGGGAGGGTTCCTTTAAAAAAAGGAAAAGAAAAAGTTTGAGACAAAGGTAATGCCAATCCTGGATATTCTAGACTAAAAGTAAAGCAAGAAGAGAAATGATACTTTCATTTCCACTTTCTAATAAATACTGATATATGGTCCTTAATAATATACTTAAATGAAATCTTTCCATAAGCTCACAAGAAATCTGAGCCTTTGGAAAATATAAAGGTATCTTTATATCAACTCTAAAACCATGAGAATAGAGCAGTTAACTAAACAAAGATTCTCCGCCTTCATCTTAAAATGAAAAAGCAGGGACACCTGAGTAGCTTAGTTGGTTAAGTGACTGCCTTTGGCTCCAGTCATGATCTTAGGTCCTGAGACAAAGCCCCACATGGGCTCCCTGCTTATTGGGGGGTCTGCTTCTCCCTCTCCTCCCCTTTGTGCTCTCTCTCAAATAAATAAAAATAAAATCTTGGGGAAAAAAAGGAAAGGCATTGTCTGAAGGAAGAGAAGGTGTATGCTCTACTGCTCAGAACCCAAAGTCTTTCTTCTATTTAGAACCCAAGATCTTCTCAACTCTACTATTGGTCTTCTCCTTGTTTTGCAACAAAATTAATTTGGATTTATTATATGTAAATGACAGAGACTGTTGCTTAAATTATTATTTTAAGAGCGTTAGAAAAGTCTCTCCATGTGACTGGGTGGCTCAGTTGGTTGAGCATCTGACTTTTGATTTTGGCTCAGGTCATGATCTCAGGGTTGTGAGATCCACCCCAATGTCAGGCTCTGCATGGTTGTAGAGCCTGCTTAAGATTTTCTCTCTCTCTCCCTCTGTCCTTCCCCCTAACATGCTCATGTGCTTAAGTGCATGTGCGCTCTCTCTATAAAAGAAAAAACCTTCTCAAAATTTCTCCCATGGGCCTGGAATACCATGGTTCATTGGACTGTCATTCCTAAGGGCACATAATTAAGTGCACTAATATTCTAGAGGGAATAACTCATTAGTCTATCATGTGGCATAGTCTGTCATTGGTTGCATTCAATAGTGGCAGCTTCCTGAGAAGATATCCAATTGGTCATATAGTACAGATAAACTTTGATTAGAAAGAAAAGGAAGGAGGACAGAAAATGGTCTTCAGTGATTTTTATTGACTGGAGAGACTCTAAAATCAGAGATGAAAATATATTTGTACAGGGACACCTGAGTGTCTCAATGGTTAAGCGCCTGCCTTTGACTCAGGTCATGATCCCAGGGTCCTGGGATTGAGTCCCACATCAGGCTCCACACAGAGAGGCTGCTTCTCCCTCTGCCTGTTTCTGTGTCTCTCATGAATAAATAAAATCCTTCTCTCTATATATGTATATAAAGACAGAGAGAGACAGAGAGAGAAGGATTTTATTTTTTATATATATATATAATTATTTTGCAAATTTTATTGCTAAAAAAGGCCTTAGAGAGTATCTGGTTCACACTGTTCAAAGAGAGGATATGGAAGCTAAGACCCAGGCATGTTAAGTGATGTGCCCAATGTTACCAACAAGTTAGTAATAGAATCCCCTCCAAACAGCCAGGTCAACTTTCTTCCTTTTGTTCTACGCCAGTGTTTGCCCATCTTTGGTCATTTCTATCTCCTCTTCACCTTTTGCTTCATTACAATAACACTAACATTATCATATTTTTTCCAGAAATATGTTCTTTGTTTTTATTCAATATATTTACATGAAGATGAAACTTTATATCATTACCACAAATAGAAAACCAGAATCAGGGCAGTCCGGGTGGCTCAGCAGTTTAATGCCGCCTTCAGCCTAGGGCCTGATCCTGGAGACCCGGGATCGAGTCCTGCGTTGGGCTCCCTACATGGAGCCTGCTTCTCCCTCTGCCTCTCTCTCTCTCTCTCATGAATAAATAAAATCTTTTAAAAAAGAAAGAAAACCAGAATCATTTGCCATAAATAGAAAGGAACAGTAAATATTAATACAATGTAGCACAAAGAACAATACATGGTAATTTATGTTAGCCAGTGTCTTACTTGTTGAAAACTCTCAGAAATGTGCTATGCCTTGTTAAAATGGAGGATTTGAGTTTAGACATAGATTAACACCAAACTACAGCTTGATCCTTGATATAATCACAAGGATCAAAAGATGTTTGCAAAGAAAATGAAATGGTTTATTTTTATGATTCGACATTAATTTGTGCCCTATCCATGAACCTCATGTCACATTTCGTGCCTCTTAATATCACCTTGGATATTATCATTGGTAGATGTTGCATACGTCCAGAAACCACCACTTAGTAGTATTTTTGATCAATTAACTGAGTTAGATGATACTTAAATTCCATTGGATAATGCTAACTAAATTGCAGATTCAAAAAAACTGATTAATTACCTGATTTGACTGAGTTGGTGCTTTTAAGTCAAGTGCTGACTTAAATACCAGCAGAGAAAGATTTAGGATAACACAGAAGTCTGGCTTAGGTGGACAATCAGCATTTTTAGGAATTGATCTATGGCCCTCAAAACACCCAGCATGGGGTGGCCTGGTTCTGATGGAGTCTTGGCTACTGACCAGGCCATGGGCTAGTACAGAGATATGCTCACATTCCATGCTCTCAGGATCTGGACTCTGCTGGCCTCCCTTTTCTACAGCTGGGAACAGAGCAAGCTGGTAGATGATGAAATGGAATCAAAACATATTTTGACAACTGAAATACCTATATACTCAAAAATATTTCATATGGAAAGTAATTATTAAATATGAAGCACATTTGATTCCAGTGACTTACAGGATACTGAACTACTTCAAATTATGGACTAACTCCTGACTGGTTACTAAGTTCTGGAAATCAGTTCCTTGGTTCAGCAGTAAGAGCCAGCTCTAGAAGCATCACCCCTAGACTTCAGGGCCAAACACTGGCCAACCTTTCTCCACTCAGTCTGCTTTCTACCCTTGTAGACAAATGAGTACACAGTTATAAATAAAGTGAAACTTTGCCTCCCCATCAAATAATAATAATGATGATGATGATGATGATGACAATAATAATAATAATGATAATAATTGGCATAGTGAATAAAGCATATAGAAGCCTGATTATACTAGTAAGAGCATTTATCTTGGAAATCAGAGATCCAAGTTTGAATACTTAGTTTTACTACCTAATAACTCTGAGAGCTGGGAGAAATCACTCAACATAGAATGTTTCCTCATTAAAAAATGACATATAATTATACTTTACTCATGGATTGTTGAGAATTAAATTGACGTTTCAAGTTAGTGGGATTAGACTAAATATTGGTTTAATTAATTCATATGCTCATTCATTAAAACTTCATAGTTCTCTAAAGTTCTCTATTTTCCCACATAATACTGTGAATAGCTTTTCCATACTCAAGCTCTAAAAAGTCCTTTAGAAAAATAAAGCACATAAGTAGATTTAAATATTTAGTATTTTAAGTAGGGGAACTAAACTGATGAAACCTACTCTTCAAAAATATGCTTATTGTCAACATTCATCTCTTACTAAGTCTCATGGCCACTTCTCTAAAATTTTTTAAGTAATTTTTCTTGAACTTTGATAAAATATGACTTGTGAGCAATAGACCAGTAAACAGGCTATGCAAAAGTAGATGATGTTTCAAAATACTATTAAAGTAGAGTAAACTACACAACAAAACAGCTAAATTCATCCTCATAAATAATATAATTCTCAACAAATTTAATCTTCTCAATAATACGTATTAAGGGATTAGAGACTCTTCCCAGCACGGTTATAGGTTTTAGGAATAGGAAAGAGTCCTTCAGGATGTCTCATATATATGGAGGCGGTGGGGGTGTAAAAATAAATGTATATGGAAATAAATTAGACCAATCAAAGAATAAAGAACATTTAGCCCAGTATATGTTACAACTGAGTAAAGATTTTATTTTCATATCTTAAATTATATACTAGTTGTTTTCCTGATATTTGGTACTCAGACTGTAAAATATTTTTAAAAATTAATTATAGGGACTCCTGGGTGGCTTAGCAGTTGAGCGTCTGCCTTTGGCTCAAATCATGACCCCACGGTCCTGGGATTGAGTCCCACCTCGGGCTCCTTGCAGGGAGCCTACTTCTCCCTCTGCCTGTATCTCTGCCTCTCTCTCTGTGTCTCTCATGAATAAATAAATAAAATCTTTTTAAAAATTAATTATAAAACTCTATTTCCACCCTGTGTTACCTGGGAATAAAACCCCTACAAAAATCAAGTAATCCAATACCTCTATTCCTGTATGAACAGTTCTCACTAGATAATTTTGCTTACTGGAGTCTGATTTAAATTTTCTCTTTGCATCAAATCTCTTGTTTAAACCAACTCTACTGTGTTTGTTTGAATTTCAAAGTTGAACAAATATACATATTATGCTTAAATATCTAGAAGGGTGTTTCTCATAGTGCATTTTGACTGTTTTTATTAGAATCAGCTGGAATGTTTGTTAAAAGGTTGTCCCCCTCACCCCACCCCTGGGACTTCCCCACCCCAAGCTATTGTGTTAGGTGGACAAATGGCCCCCTAAAGATGTTCACATCCTAATCCGAGAACCAGGGACTATATTATGTTAACATGGCAAGAGAGAATTTAAGTTTGGGGTAGAATTAAATTTGTTTGTCAACTGACCTTAAAATATGGAGATTATACTGGATTATCCAAGTGGCTCAGATGTAATCACATGGGTTCTTAAAAGTAGACTAGGAGGCAGAAGAGAAAAATAAGTTGAGGAATATGTAACTACAGGAGAAAAGCAGAGAGATCCAGTATTACTAATTTTGAAAATGGATGATGCAGCCACAAGCCAAAGAATGTGAACAGTCTCTAGAACCTAGAAAGGGCAAGAAATAGATTCTCCTTTAGATCCAGAAAGAAATGTAGCCTTGCTGACATCTTGATTTTAATCCAGTGAGATGATGGTTAGCCTTCTAACCTACAGAACTGTGACATAATTTTATGTTGTTCAAGCTATTACATTTGTGGTAATTTGTTATAAAAGCAATAGGAAAAGAATATATATGCCAAATCAAAATCTCTGGAAATGAGGTCCAGGAATTTGCTTTTTATCAGTCTCCTAGATGACTCCTTTGTACTCCAATGTTCAAAACCCCAATATTAGTTTTGAGTTCTTTTTTAAAAATTGAAGATTTTTTTAAAAGGTTAATTTCCTCCCTTAGTCTTACAGGCAAAAAAGAAGAAAAAGATTGATCAGACTTTTTCTGAAAGACCTACAAACTTGGAGAAGTTAAAAAAAATAATAAGCTAATCAGTTTGTTCAATGATATATACAGAACATTTCTTACAAAGATTTCTAAACAATTTTTAAAAGGTTGAGATATAATGGATTATCTCGTCAAGTGCTATGGGATTAAAGAAGAGAAATATTAACAGAATATTTGTGAAGGATTAAATGGGTTTTAAATAAGTGGGACTAAACATATATGAAGTTTTGGGATGAGAGTATTTAGAAATGCAAAGATGTAATGTTAAGAACTGAGGTGGTACATTTTAAGAGACCATGAAACTAGCTTGATTAACACGTGGCAGGGGGCCTGGTGGGGCTGTGAGGAGACAGTGGCTCTGTAGGGAATTCTGGAAAATAAACTCAAATGGTTAGTGTGGATGCTGAATGCAGAAAGCTTTGTAGATTTTGCCTAAACTGTGGACAAATTGTTGAATAGAGTACTCTTGTATGTTTCTAAGCATTACTTAATAAAAGTGGTCCTTATCGAAAATTGATCTGTTAGTGCTTTGTATAATAAACAAGACAAAAGTGCCAAGACAACCATTCAGGAAGCCTTAAAATAACTTATGCTTACAATGCCCAAGACTGGATTAAAAAAAATGGCAGATGCTAGATTAGGATTGGACACATTGCTTTGAATTGATGTTTCACTAAATATAGATGCAAAGGGATACATATAGAAATATTTATACATATGTGTATTTACATGAACTGGCATATATACATAAATTTCCTTGCTCTGTCAGTTGAGAGGACTTAAAAGCAAAACACTCCAGCAGCAATGGGCACACCCAGTGTCCAAATTTTGTTTTCTAATACCATTCTCTAATAAGGGAACTAGGAGTCCTTAAAGAAATGGTTGATTCTATAGGAAGAATAATGCCTCCTCCCACCCAAAGATGTCCACATCTAGAATTCCCAGGATCTGTGATTATGTTATTTTAAATGGCAAAAAGGAATTAAGTCAGAGATGGGTTTAAGCTTGCTAATCAGTTGACTCTAGTATAGGAAGATTATCATGGGTTCTCCATGTAGGCCCAACGTAATCACAAGGATTCTTAAATGTGAAAGGGGAGGCAGAAGAGGAGAAGCAGAGAGATGGCAGTATGAGAAGGAACCAAGCTGCCATTGCTGGCTTTCAAGATGAAGGAATGTGAGTCAGGATGCCAGCAGACTCTAGAGGATGGAAAAAGAAAGATAAAAAATCTCCCCTAGATCCTCTAGAAGGAATGCAGGCCTGTCCATATCCCAATATTAGCTCTTGGAGTTTTGACCTCCAGAATTATAAAGTGTATAAGGTAACAAATTTGTGTTGGTTAAAGCCACTAAGTTTGTGTTAAGTTTTTACAGTAGTAATAGGAAATTAACACAGGCAGGAAATATACTGGATGACCCTACAGCATCCTATAGTGCCAGAAAATAAGGAAGTGTTTAAAGACACACAGACATACACACCAAGGAGGTATGCCAAAGGATATAGAAGCTAAGTGAAAGAGTTCCCAATGCCTAGAGTTGGAACAATTTGAGCAACCAAATAAGTAACATAGTTTTGTTATAACCCCAAGTATAAAATAAATATCCATGAAGCCACCTTGATATATATATGTAATATATATATTTGTATATATAAAAATCTCCATGCAAAATTCCAAATAATTCTGTAGATACTCTACCCCCAACGAGAAGGAGCATGACTCCCCAATCCTTAAGTGTGGGCTTCCTTCCAAAGAATATAGTACAGGAAAAAAAAAAAAAAAAAGAATATAGTACAGGGACGCCTGGGTGGCTCAGTGGTTGAGTGTCTGCCTTTGGCTCAGGGCGTGATCTCAGTGTCCCACACTGGGCTCCCTGTTATCGGAATGACTTACCACTGTTATTGTTAACCTTGATCATCTGGCTGATGTTGTTTGATAGCATCTACTCTTGATAGGATGTGATGAGAATGGCACCTTGCCTCTGTGTTCTTCTTCTTCAAAATTCAGTATCTTAATCTAATTATGAGAAAAACATCAGACAAATCCCAATGAGAGGAATCCTACAGGATACCTGGACAATATTTCTTAAAACTCACAGGGTCATCAATAATATGTAAAGTCTGAGAAACTGTCACAGCCAAAAGGAGCCTAATGAGATGCAGTTAAATGTAATGTGGTATCCTGAATGGGATTGTGAAACAGAAAGGAAATTAAGTAAAAAAATTTAAAAGTCTGAATAAAGTATGGACTTTAGTTAAAATAATGCTTCAGTCTTGTTTCATTAGTTATGCCGTATGTACCATATCAGTGTAAGATGCCAATGGTAGGGGAGGTGGGTATAGAGTATAATGTAATTCTCTATAATTTTTGTGACTTTTCTGTAAAGCTAAGGCTACTCTAAAATACAAAGGTTACTTAATGGCAGAAAGATTTCAGAAGGAGAAATGTTTTATGCAAGATGTTAAAGGAAGTAACAGCTGGTTTGATGGTTAATTGGATAAAGTAAATGAAAACATAGAGTCATAGAGTGTTGCCAAAGATTTAGGCCTGAATGGTCAGGGGAATGCAATGCTGTGACAAAGAGGAAAAGTGAAAGAGGAAGCTTGCTGATAGTTGAGCAAATGGTAAGTCTGGGACACAAGAAATTTCAGACCAAAGTGGATAATTCAAGTATAAATATAATCAGCAGCTAGAGATAAAGAATTTGATTTTGAGTGAAAGCTCATGAATGGGAATGTAGATTTACATTTAATCAACCAACCAGCAAATATACCTGGAATAACTGGCTGTTAAGTTCCCGCATGGAGAAGGGAGTATATACTAAAATGAAATCACTGGAGAGACAAGGTTTATGTCTACATAAAGATAACAACAGAGGGATCCCTGGGTGGCGCAGCGGTTTGGCGCCTGCCTTTGGTCCAGGGCGCGATCCTGGAGACCCAGGATCGAATCCCACATTGGGCTCCCGGTGCACGGAGCCTGCTTCTCCCTCTGCCTGTGTCTCTGCCTCTCTCTCTCTCTCTGTGTGTGACTATCAAAAAAAAAAAAAAAAAAAAAAAAAGATAACAACAGAAAACAATGCAGTGTTGACTAACATTTAGGGGAAAAAATGCAGTGTAGGAGTTCAGGATAGTAGCCTGAGTGTCCATGCTGTCAGTATAAATGAAACCATCAAGGAAACAGGTAGTGTTGTAAACTGAATGGTATGGGCCCCTAAAATTCAAATTACTGAAGCCCTAACCCTCAGTGTGGCTGTTTTGGGGGCCACTAAGGAAGTACGTGAAGTTAAGTGAAATCATAATAGTAGAACCGTGATCCAATAGATCAGTGTCTTTATTAAGAAGAGACACCAGAAAACTGGTTCTTCACCCCCCACTGCCCTGAGCCTGCACCAAGGAAAAGCCATGTAAGGAGTAATGAGAAAGCAGCCATCTGCAAGCAAGGAATAGAGGTCTCACCAGAAACCAAATCAATAGAAACCTTGATCTTAGACTTTGAGCCCTGGAATGGTAAGAAAATAGATTTGCTATTTGAGCCTATGATAATTTGTTATGGCAGCCTGAGCAGACTAATGCAGATGGTAATAAGAGGGTAAATGAGGAAATGGGAATTGGAGAGTAATAAAAAGAAAACCAAGACAATGTAGCATCCAGGAAGCCAAGGAAAAATAAATCTTCATTTATTGCTTCCTAACTATTTATCAGGAATTTATCTTGTGCCAGACATTGTATTTGATCCCAAAGATACATAATATACATTTGCAAACAAGAATAATAGACAAATGTAGAGATCATGTTTACTGAAGGGAAATGCAATAATGAGTAACCACGTACAGTATGTATGTCTTGAATGGTCAAGAAAGAACTCTCTGAGGGAGACAACATTTAAGCTGAGACCCACAGAATGAAAATGAGCTAGCTCTGCAAAATTTGAGGTAAGAGTTTTGTGGGCAGAGAACAGGAAGTGCAAAAGCAGTGGTGTCAGAAAGCACTTGGGGAATTTGAAAAATGGAAGTGAGGCCAATGGAATTGGCAAGAGAGAACATGATGTAGCAACTTTGTAAAAGGTAAGAAGCCACATTATACAGTCTTATAGGCCCGCCTAAGAAGTATGGATCTATTTCTAAGACAGAAGCCGTTGAATGAGAACGCATGACATGGTCTGATTCATGTTTTTAAATAACTCTGATTGCTCTGTGAAAAAATATTTTTGAACAAGAACAAGGAAGGAGGCAAAAAGACCAATTGGAGAGCTATTTCAAATAGTACAGAAAAGAAATTTATGGTGGTTTAATCTAGGACAGTTGTGTATAGATGGAGGGAAATGACAAAAGCAGATATTTTTTGGTGGTAGAAACAGGAGAGGTGGATGATGGATTGGATATGGAGAATTGCAGAAAGAAAAGTTTTATTTAAGAAAATGGATGAATTTTCTTGTGCCAAATACCAAGATGAAGAGGAGTAGTGGAAAACCAGATTTGTGAAAAAAAATCAAAAGCTCACTTTTGGGCTAGAAATTTAATTTTGAAAACCATTAGTATATAGAAGGTACTTAAATCTATGCCACTGAATGAGATCACTTAAGGAGAAAATTTCTGATAGAACTGAAAAGAGGGCTAGATCTGAGCCTTGGCAAAGAAAAGGAGCAACAGTGAGATAAGAGGAAAACCAGGAGAGTGAGATGTCACAGAGCCAAGAGAAGAGAAGGTTTCAAAGAGGGTGTGTTTGGTGGAATCAAATGTGGTCAGGCATCAAGTGAGAGAACAGAGAAGATAGTTTTGGCAATGCAAAAACTGTGGGAGTCCTTGACAAAAGGAGTTTCAATATAGGAGTGGAAATGGATGCTGGATTAGAATTGGGTGAAAAATTAATTGGAAGTAATAAAGAGGACTGACACTATATTCAACAAGTTTAAGAGAAAGATGTAGAGAAATTGGGCAATATCTGCTAGTATGTGGGATCAACAGATGTGTGTATACTTCTTTTTTTTAACATGCGACATGCTGGAACGTTTTTTGGTGTGGTCTAGTAGAAAGGGTGAGAGGTAGAAGTGTCAAAGATCCAGGTCTGTGAGAAGGCAAGAAGGGATTAAATCTAGAGAAAACTAGAGGGATTTGCATTTGTTGTTTTGTTTTGTTTTGTTTTTCAGATTAATTAACTTATTTATTCATGAGAGAGGCAGAGACATAGAGGAAGAAGCAGGCTCCTGATATGGGACTTGATCCCAGATGCTGAGTTGAAGGCAGACGCTCAACCACTGAGCTACCCAAGCACCCAAGGACTTGCATTTGATAAGAACAGCGTAATTCTTTTCCTGTAGCCCCAGGGTACTGGTTCTATCTGGTTAGATTTAGGGTGGGAAGATGAGAGAGTTCACTTTTGATGCCTCTGTTTCTCAGTTAAACTCAGGAAAATGGGTGTTAAGGATGAAGAGAAGATTTGAAACAGGCATCTGAGAAAGTGGAAAGCAAATTTACTAGGAAGACATACATGAGTTCTAGGCAGCATTGAGTGGGCATTTGAAATTTTGTCATGAATTTCAAGAATTGTCAGTCTGCCGAGTTTTTTCTACTGAAGTTCAGCTACTGAAGTGCAGACAAGAAGAGGGATGTGGAGATTGCAGGTTGCTATTTGGTTAAAGACCTATAGCAATGCAAGACTAGGATGAGTAAAATAGACTAGGAGGTGATGGTCATAAAGTAGGATACTTTAAATAAAGGCGGGTTGCTTTCCCAGTGATGGGAAATGCTGTTGCTTTCCCAGTGATGACACATTCCAGTGCTCATGTGAGTGGGTGGCAAAGGTGGAGCTGAGGCAGAGAGTGAAGAAGGAGAGGTCAAGGAACAGAGAAGCTAAAGTTTAGTGTGGTTCATTCACATGGTTCTTGCAATCACTAAGAACAATAACAGGAATTAAGATGTACAGGAAGGCAGTGAGTCAGTAGTTGAAGTCTTAAGTGAATGAGGAAAAATGATTAGGAAGATAGTTAGGAATTACCACCAAGGAGGGGCCACAGGTAATAAAACTAGATGGGAACCTACAGAGTACCTGTTCAGCGAAGTTTATAATGATATTGTCCTAAAGACAGTATGGCATGGCTCTCTAAAGAATAATATATATACTATTATTTAATTAATACTTCCAACAATAGTTATCTTCATTTTTTATCACACACTCCTATCAAAGAATTTTGAGCATATCCATATTTATTTACTTGTAAATTACATATATGGTACTCTAAAGATATTTGTTACGAAAGCAATTTTAAAGGATGAAAATTTATATGAAATAACCTATGTTTAAAACTACTATTTCATGTTACTGTTAATATTATAAAATTATTTTGCTCACACTTGAAAATTATTATTAAACACTTTACAATGGAAAATACTTTATTTTTTTTTTAATCCTGTTTTAAATTTTGTAACTGAATGATTTGAAGGTCTGGTACTAAGTTTAGTTTATTTCAGTACATGATTATAATGACTTTTCTAATTGAACCAAAAAACTCACAAAACCATTTATATCCAAATGAAAGACGTATATTTTTTACTGTGTTTACCAAATTCTGATTTCTAATCCCATCTACCAAATATACAAAGGTTTTCAATAACTTTTATATGGTAAATTTTAATTTACCCTAATGTCAATCAGTTTTCCTAAGCCAGTTGAAAGGCATAATATTTTTATGTTTGTAACAAATGAATTTAAAATGCATCAAGGGCAGCCCAGGTGGCTCAGCGGTTTAGCGCTGCCATCAGCCCAGGGCATGATTCTGGAGACCTGGGATCGAGTCCCATGTCGGGCTCCCTACATGGAGCCTGCTTCTCCCTCTGCCTGTGTCTCTGCCTCTCTCTGTGTGTCTCTCATGAATAAATAAATAAAATCTTTAAAAATAAAATAAAATACATTGAAATTCTTTATTTGGATAACTGCGGATAAGTTGGAAAATTATCTTTTTAAGGGTACAGATAAGGGAGTATTTATAGGTGCTGTACTTAATCATTCGCAGTTATAATATTCCATAAAGCTGAAAATTTTATAAATGTTTATATACAAAATGTTTTCTCATAACATAAAGTTCTCTCAAAAACATTACTTTCTTTTTTTAAAATATTTTATTTATTTATTTGTTTACTTACTTAGAGCACACAAGAGCCCATGGAGGGGCAGAAGGAGAGGCAGGGAGCAGACTCCAAGGTGAGCACAAAGCCCCTATGAGACTTGATCTTACAACCCTGAGCCAAAACCAAAATTCTGTCTCTTGACTGGCTAAGTCATCCAGGCTCCCCCCAAAGTGTTAACTTCTTATTACTAAAATATATTTTTTCTTTAAGGAACAGATTAAATATAACCCTCTCCCCCTCAAAAAATTAAAAAGCTACTAGGTAAAATACACACTTGAAACAATTCTTTTTGTAATGGAAAATGATTTACTTATCTTGGCCTTACCAGCCTCTGGGGGCTCTGTACAGTAAAGTATTCAAGCAGCAACATACCCTGTGGACTTCAACCAAATTCATATGGGTACAATTTAACGGCATCTCTCCTCCAGCCTTGGGATTCTCTTTGGGTGTTGAACCATAAAATGCCACAGGACTGTGTAGTGGTCACATATGCACAAGCCAGAAGATCAAGAGAATTAAAGCCCCACAGGGTGAACCTTTATTTTAGATTGGGTTCTCCAGAGAAACAGATTAGTAGGATATGTGTGTGTATGTATATATGCGTGAATATATATATATGCATATATATAATGTGTGTGTGTGTATAAAATGAGGTCTACTGTAAGATATTGGCTTATGTGATGTGGAGCCTAGGAAGTTCCATAATCTGCCATCTGCAAAACTGGACACACAGGAAAGCCAATGGTGTGGTTTGAAATCCTAAGAGTTAGAGAGCCAAGGGTATAGATTCCAGTCCAAGTCTGAAGGCCTGAGAACCTAGAACAGTGTCTCCACTCCAGCAGTCAGACAAACTCTCTGCCTTTTTGTTCTGTTCACGCCTGCAGAATGCCCACCCACAATGGGGAGGAGGGCCTGCTTTCACCTTTCTACCAATTCAGATGCTAATTTATTCTAAAAACACCTTCACAGACACACCCAGAATAATGTTTAACTAGAGAGCTGACCATCTGGTGACCCACTCAAGGTGACAGATAAGATTAACCATCACAATCTTTGATTAACAGAAGAGGGTCAGAAGATTATTACTTCTCTCCATTTCTACCATCAAAGCACCATGAAGTCCTTTATACAGTCTCCTGGAAGATGAGCCCATGAGCCTGAGTTGTGGCATTTGAACCTTGTGGTGGCGAACTTGGTAATGCAAATTTGTGTTTGTCCTGTCTCTCATTCCCTGCCATTCTCCCCTTTTCTATCACTTGTAAACCCAGGAGATTGCATTGCTAGATGCAGATGTAGCACATAAGCCTTCCCTGCAGGCTCTAAACCCAAGCTGATATAAATATTTTTCCCTGACATAAGGTATAAACCTCTTATTGTATAAAATCTGTTCATAGTAATACCTCCTCTAATTATATGATATTTATGATGATATAGGAGATATAATCATATGACCTATTCAAGAACATATACACTGTGTTATGTGGTAATGTGATTTTACACAAATGGGAGTGCCAGTATAAAATCTCCCAACTGTGGGACTCTTTCATCAGTCATACTTCGCATACTGTGTGTGAAGTATGAACATCTGACCAAATACCTGATTTTAGTCAGATCCATATATATAGATTATTAGTCAATCCATATGTTAAACATAAGTGAAGTTTAATATCTCCACTTATCTATTGAATTGAATTGAATTGAATTGAATTGAATTGAATTGAATTGAATTGATTGTATGTACCCCTTCTTGAGGACATAGTGACAACTGTTCTAGAAGCTACAGCCAATGCCTATATTGCAAGAATTACCTCCAAGGTAGGGTGAAGTCATCAGACATCTCTGCTCCACAAACAAGGGGAGAGTTACAGCCCAATAGATGGAAAAATAATCATAAATTGTGAAAATTGATTTTATTTGCCTTTTGAAACTATAGAAGGCAATGCTTTAAGGCAGAGGATCCTTTGCTCAAACAGTATTTAATTTCTTATTCAGTATTTAAAAATAAATTAATTGTTCATTTTGAGATAAATTGCTCTATCAAATGTTTGTATATCATCTATCACTAATTTCATATTTTAAGCATAGCTATTTGAACTTCAATTTAAAGTATTTGGCATTACATATGTATTTATTAGGGATTTTTTAGAATTATATTTTATTTACTAGATATGAGTCATCTATAATTATTTAACATTTTAGCATTTAAACTGATATTTTTCTTTTTTTTTTTAAGATTTTATTGATTTAGTTGAGAGAAGAGAGCATAAGCAGAGGGGAGCAGAGGGAGAGGGAGAAGCAGACTCCCAACTGAGCAGGGAGCCCAATGTGGGGCTTGATTCCAAGACCCCAGGGCCATGACCTGAGCTGAAGGCAGATGCTTGACCAATTGAGCCACTCAGGCACTCCTAAGCTGATATTTGTCTATTTTATAAAAACTAATGTTATTCCATAAATTTAATTATTAATAATTATATATGCAAATATATTCTGTAAAACAGTAAAATTAATATTAATTAAGATGTATTCAATTCATAATGTTTTGCAACATTTGTGGAAAGTTTACCTCATAAAATGGGCAAAATTCTAATAACTGCATACTGACAAAGGTCAAAAAAAATCACAGATTATGTAAATATTGTTGTTTGAAGTTATAATTTATTTTATTTTTAAAGATTTTATTTATTCATGAGAGACACAGAGAGAGAAAGAGGTAGAGACACAGGCAGAGGAAGAAGCAGGCTCCGTGCAGGGAGCCCGACATGGAACTGGATCCCAGGACTCCAGGATCACACCCTGGGCTGAAGGCAGGCACTAAACCACTAAGCCACCCAGGGATCCCCTGAGGTTATAATTTAAATATCTGTTATAATTAATTGTATTAGAAAGTTTTTTGCGGGGGCACCTCAGTGGCTTACATTGAGCATCTGCCCTCAGCTCAGGTCATGATCTGGGTGTCCTGGGATGGAGTCCCAAGTTGGGCTCCCTTCTCAGCAGGGAGTCTGCTTCTCCCTCTGTCTCTCCCCCTGCTCATTCTATCTCTATTTTTCTCTCAAAAAAGTAAAATCTTAAAAAAAAAAAAAGGTTTGAGGGACACCTTGGGGGGTCAGTCAGTTGAGCATTTGACTCTTGATTTCAGCTGTGGTCATGATCTCTAGGTTAGGAGATTAAGCCTCATGTGGGACTTTGTACTGGGTGTGGAGCCTGCTTAGGATTCTCTCTTTCCATCTTCCACTGATCCTTCCCCCACTTGAGTGCGGTCTCTCTCTCTTTCTCAAAAAAAAAAAAAAAAAAAAATAGGTTTGATGTCTAACTTGACAATAATTGTATATTAATAGATATTTCACTCATAACCTCCAATTAGCAGAAATGTGTAGATCTTTAAAAAATTTTTCATTTTGTTCACTTTATATCCTCCCAGTCTAATATGACTTCCTTAGTGCAGCCA
Source organism: Canis lupus dingo (assembly GCF_003254725.2). Lineage (NCBI taxonomy): Eukaryota > Metazoa > Chordata > Mammalia > Carnivora > Canidae > Canis > Canis lupus. The sequence goes on along the minus strand of NC_064245.1, from coordinate 21,132,001 downwards.
GTTATAGTATTGTTTTTACTAGTAATATACTACTTATTATAATGTTTATATTAACTCTTTAGGAAAGCAGCCTGGGTAGCTCAGCAGTTTAGCGCCGCCTAAGGGCCTGATCCTGGGGACCCGGGATCAAGTCCCACGTCGGGCTCCCTGCATGGAGCCTGCTTCTCCCTCTGCCTGTGTCTCTGCCTCTCTCTCTCTCTCTCTCTCTCTCTCTCTGTCTCTCATGAATAAATAAATAAAATCTTAAAAAGAAAAAAACTCTTCAGGAAAGATGGTTCCAAATTAGGCCACTCTCTTACTGTGAGTTCCCAAGAAAGCATAGCCTGGCAACATATTATATGCTATTATTTTATTATAAATCCCAATATCAGGAAAGTAAGAGTAAGAAAACAGGGATATGAGGCAGGGGTGTGTTAGGAAGTCTCTGCTTCCTATCAAGCCAAACTGATTACTTGTCAAAGGACCATCTTCTAAGAGGCTACGTTAGTTATTATTTCTCCAGACAGTCCATAGGAGAAAAGAATTTACATGCCAGCTTTTATTTCCCATTGAAAAAATTCTTTACTGCCATTCAAAGTTGGACATGCCTGAGTTCTGAGAGGGTTCTATAGCCTTTCATGATTCAGGGGCAGCAAGGACCTCCTGGAGAAGAAGGTGAGAAGCAAATGACACAGCCATGAGGAAATGTGCTGTTGCATCGTAGCCGCAAGAAACTGGTTACCTAGATGGGGCAAAGCATAGCCTATGCGGTGTTAATTACAGTGGTGGTGGCTGGGATAAAATAAGAATGTCCGAGGAAATACCTAAGAGTTGTCCTCTAGAGTCACCATCTGTATATAATTTTTCCCTGCACTTAAAATTAATTGCAAAATTAACACAGACTTATTATTGAAAAGTTGAGTATTGTAGAAAGGAAAATACAACCAAAAATTACTATTTCTATTGTGTTGAATTCTTTTCCAATATTGTAGTTTGTTTCTTTTTATTACTCACATAACGGATATCTGACTTTTTCTAAAATTATTTAATGTATAGAAGCATACAATTTCGCTATAAAATTTCAAAAAAATAGAGATATATATAGAATTACAAGTGAAGAATCAACCTTTATATCTCAAACCTTCGTGCCCCCAAACCCTAACCCTGTCAGGAATAATAGTTTGATATAAAATTCAGCCAGACTATTTTCTGTGCATACAAATGCAACTTTATATATATGCATGTATAAATGTAAATATATATATCACATAAATTATATATTTTTGTTTTTACATAAGTGAGATTATGTGTACAGGTATTGTAATATGACCTGCATTATGACACTTAATTAGGTCTTGGATATATTTCTATGTGAGAATATTTGGAAATATGCCAACCTTTTTAAGTTTTAAAGTATTACATCATATGAATACATGTGAATTTCAGTCCCTTTTTAATGAGTATTTCAGTAGTTTTCATTTTTTAACCATTGCAAGCAAACATTAATAAACATGCATGTGTCTTTATACACATTATTATTTAACAGCATGGGTTCTGGACACAGATCTCCTGTGTTCTAATCCCAGCTGGGCCACTTCCTTACTGTGTGACCTGGATAAGTAAAAAATTCTCTAGTCCTCAATTTTTTCATTTGTAAAATAAACAATAATAATAACCCTTCATAGGGTCTTGTGAAAATAAGTATTGAGGATTCTAAAATACCCATACAGAAAGCAAACAATTCATGTTAGGTATTATTATGTACAAATATTTCAGTAGATATGTTTCTTAAGGGCAATTGATAGCTAAAGGATATATGCATAATACATTTGTATGGATACTGACAAGTTACTCTAAAAAAAAGGCAATACCTATTTTAACTGCCATTAACAGTGTATGAGACTGCCCATGTACTTACATCTTATGAACATTGGACATTATCAAACTTCAAATTTTTGTCAATAGGGGATCCCTGGGTGGCTCAGTAGTATAGTGCCTGCCTTTGGCCCAGGGTGTGATCCTGTCTCTCTCTGTCTCTCGTGAATAAATAAATAAAAAATCTTAAAAAAAATTTTTTTTGTCAATATAATGAGCAAAAACTTTTTTATTTTGCATATTCCTGGTTACTAGTAAATGTACTCTTTTTTTAAATTTTTATTTATTTATGATAGTCACAGAGAGAGAGAGAGAGAGAGAGAGAGAGAGAGAGAGAGAGAGAGGCAGAGACATAGGCAGAGGGAGAAGCAGGCTCCATGCTGGGAGCCCGACATGGGATTCGATCCCGGGTCTCCAGGATCGCGCCCTGGGCCAAAGGCAGGCGCTAAACCGCTGCGCCACCCAGGGATTCCCCCCCCTTTTTTAATTTTTATTTAAGTAAATGTACTCTTATTTTCATAGTTGCTCATTTGTTTAGTCTTTGCTATTTCTTCTGTGAGTTGCTTGTTCATATCCTCTGGTCATTTTTAGATTGGGTCATCTCTTGTTTACTTTTGGATACTTTTTTATATAATATAGATATTAAAATTTGATATGTATTATGTAGTCAGTGTTTTACATGTTTTATGATTTCCTATATCTTGCAGAAATTTTAAGTTTTATGTACTCAAACTACTGATAGGTCCATTACCTGGTTTCTGAGTCTGACTTAGTAAAGATTTCCCTACATAAGGTTGTGTTCTTCTAATATATTTAAATTAATTGGTTTAATTTAATGCTAGATTGTCTTGAAATTTTTCTATGTATGAGGTAAAATAGCTTCAGGAGTTTTTATCCTGTTTCATAAATCTATTCATATAACATTTTCACATTCGGGTTTGTCTTTATTCTTTCTTTAATTTTTAAAAAAGTTCTTTTATTTTTATTAAAATGACATATTTTCAATATAAAAACTTTAAATAATAAGGGAAATAGAAATAAAAACATCATACTGTCAACAAATTTTCATTGAGCACCTATTTTGTGGTAGGTATTGTTCCAGGAAATAAAGATCTAGCAATGAACAAACCCAACTTTCCTGCCCTAGTGTTTATGTCTCAGAGGGTCATAAATAATACTTTACATTGGAGTAAGTATCACCCCAGACATCTCTTTACACAAATATACAGATGAAAAAATAGTTTGATACAGAAAACATATTATAATGGGATTACACAGGCTAGTTCAGATAAAGTTAATTTTAGTGGCATTTAACAAAGATGAAAACTCCTAATATGACTAAAAGAATAAACATCAGATAAATGTTTCTTCATCACCAAATATGGCTTTAAAAAAAATCACTCTAGCTTGAGGAACTATTATTAAAATCACTGAGTTCAAAGTCACTGGACTTTTTAAATTTCATGTGTCAATTTTAGTCATTTTTGATTGACTCCCTAGTAATAAACAGAGGAAACCAGCAAGCTTAGAAGCTTCCTCTGTCTCCCTTTTATCACTTCCCAATTCCTAGCAGTGTTTACTTCACTTCATCAACTTGAATAATACCTATGCTCTATCCACTGACACAGTATCCACATTGTTTAGTTTTAGTTCTATATTTAAATAGACATTACATTCACTAGAGTTCTTTGACCACAGTCTCCCCATTCCTGAGTTTTATTTTGATTAATTTTTTTTGTTTGTTTGGATTTAATTGAACTGCAACTCTGTCCTGGGTCTCCAGCCTCCCAGCCTATCCAGCAGATCTGGACTTGCCAAACCTCCGTAATCACATGAGCCAATTCCTTTAAAGTTTCTCTTTCATTCTACTGTAGAAATATACAGAATTGCGTTATTCATTCACTCATTAAGGACAATTAGATTGTTTCCAGTATTTCATTATCAAAGTGGCAGCACGGGCCTGGTGCATATCTCTTTGTGCACATGTGCAAGATTTCCTACAGGACATAGAAGTCGATATGGATTTCCCAGTTTTTAGGATAAGAACATGTTCAGCCTTAGTATATATTGACAAATTGCTCACCAATGTAGTTTTGTCAAGGAGGATTGCATTTAGCTACAAGGGTAAAAGAATCTATCACAACCGATAGGTTTGCAATTCTCTTTGTCTTTCCTCCATGGCAACAGGGTAGCTGTTGCAGCTCCAGCTCAGCTATTGGGTACGCTCATTCTTTAATACAAATCAGAAAGAAGGGTGGACAGGATAGAGACAGCAAAAGTTTTCACAGGAACACCCCCAGAATATTTCTCCTTGTGTCTCATTGGCCAGAAATTTTCATATGGAGCTCCTATCTGTAAGCACAGCTGAGAGGGATGGGACAAGATTGCCATGACTGAATTAAGACTAGTCATGAACCATTATTTGGAACCCAGTTTTTTTTTTGTCCTGAACAAAATTGGACTTCTGCTCTTTAGGAAGAAAGGGGAATGGATGTTAGATAGGCAGCTGATGACATCTGCTATAGCAGTTGTACAAATTTATGTTCCTATTAGCAGACTTTCTGGTTTTGTGTTTTGTGTTGTTATGAGGTTGTGTGTGTGTGTGTGTGTATGTGTGTGTGTTACATGCTAACACATTAGGGGTTTAGTGGAGCTTTTTTTTTTCAGTAATTTCAAGTTTTATCTATCTGTTCTGTGTTATATGTAAACCCAATTGTTCATATTGGCATTTTCCTGATACTAAAATAGTTAGGCATTTTTTCATGTTTATTAGTCATCTGAGTCTCCTCTTTTGTGAACTGTGTCTATGTTTTATCTAGATATGAAGTTTTATCTATGTTTTATCTAGATATGAAGCATTTTATAAGTTGTATATATTGTAAATATTTTCTCCCAGTCTGTGACTTATCTTTTAATTTTATTTTGACATCCTTTATGGAACATAGATTTTAAATTTCAATGTTATCAAGTTGACAATATTTTTCTTTTGTGCCTGATTTATGAAATCCTTCCTTCTCGAATTCCTAAATTCTCCTATATTGTTCTAAAATTTTTTAAGTTTTGCTCTTTTCACTTAAATTTCATTCATTTGGAATATATTCTTACAAATAATTTGAGGCAGACATTGTATGTTTTCCCATGTGGCTAACAATTGTCCTGGCATCAGTTTTTTGAGTAGTCTGGTCTTTCTGCATTGAATTCTAATGCCATGCTTGTCATACACCAAGTCCTCACATATGTGTGTTTGTTCTTGTCTCTGAATTTTGTTTTATTGGTGTATTAATTTATCCCTGAAATAACAGCACATTTTTATTAATATATCTTTGGGATATCAGAACCTAGTAGGAAAATATCACATATTTTAAATACTTGATTCAACTATAAGTGTTGACAAACTGTATGTATTTACATGTATACTTATAAGCTTGGTTAACCTATAATTTTTCTTTCTCTTATTTGTTTTTCTAGTTTTAGTATACAGAATATACTAACCTTATAAAAGCTGCTGTATAATTTGCTTCTTTTTTCTACTTTTTATCATATTTTGTTGCAAAGAGGGATTTTTCTGTCCTTTGAAGTATTGGTAAAACCTGCTTCAGTATGTCTGGGCTTGGTGTCTTTACTTTGTTTTTGTTTTTTTTAAGATATTATTATTTATTCATGAGAGACACAGAGAGAGGTGGAGACATAGGCAGAGGAAGAAGCAGGCTCCATGCAGGGAGCCTAGTGTGGGACTCAGTCCCAGAACTCCAGGGTCACTCCCTGAGCAGAAGGCAGACCTTTCAACCGCTGAGCCACCCAGGCATCCTGGTGTCTTTATTTTGGATAGCTTTTTGCCTGCTGATTGAATTTCCTTGACTGCTATATCCTCAGACACAGGTTTATTTTTCTCAAGTTAATTTAGGTCATTTAAATTTATATAGAGAATTTTCCATTTGTGTTTTAAAATTTATTCTTATAAAATTTTAATAATTTTCTTATGATTTTTGATATTTTAATTTGTACCATATCTATAATTATTTTATTATCATTCCTGATACTATCTACCAGTGCCCTCTCTTTGAATTATTGATCTATCTTTCTGAAGATTATCTATTTTATTACTCTTTGAGAAGACCCAAGTTTTGGTTTATTGATCAATGCAGTTAATCAAGGACCTCAATCATCCTTCTTGTGGCACACAATCTTCATCATGTGGTCTCCAAGATCACCCCAGGATGGCAACAGAAAATGGATGATGGAGCAAATAAATGGCTTTTGTGTACCAGGACTGGAAGTGGCATAAATCACTTATGTCCAAATGACTTCAACTCAACTGTAAGACTTCTGAGAGATGCATTTGAATTGCTGTCCAGGAAGAAAAGGAGGGGGAAAACATTCTGTGATCATTTTACTCTTATTTCTACATGCAGAATATACTTATCTCCTCCCCAGATAACTGAATGTCCCTTCCAGTCAGTACCTTCAGCTCAAAATCCAAAATATCCAAGGAATGTGCAGTCTTCTCCAAATATGAATATTTGGTTTCTTCTGAAATGGAATTCTATGAACTGAAGACACAACTTATCTTTACCACCACTCCCAAACAAACATACATACATCTAATATAAAATATTAGATCATGAACTAACTATAATAAAAACTCTGATTAGTAAAGGGGAAAAATGGAAGGCAAGTAGCAGTACCTAGTACATATCCATCTCCAGCAACAGATATCCAAAAATCACTGAAGAATGGGGAGAGAGGGTCTGAAAAGTCATAAATCAAAAGAGTTAACATTAGAAGAGACTTAGAAGTGGCAAATATCTTTTGGACATATTCCAATGGCTAAAGGTCAACTCCATGATCCCAATAAAATTATAAGAAACCTGTGAAAGTATTTTAGTTGTGTGCCAAAAAACAAGAGGAGAAAATGGATATTGATCAGCTCTAGCAGTCTGTGTCATCATGGTGAATTGACCATTTTATCATTAAGTAATCAAGTTTTTTAACCCTAATAATGTTATTGCTATAAAGTGTTTCTTCTAATATTAGTGTTTCTCTGCCAAATACATTTTGGTTGGATTTTTTTGTATAACTGTTTTCATCCCATTACTCTTACTCTATTATTATTCATCTTTTGAGATTGTTAAATTTTAGGTGTGATTCTTGAAAAAAATAGCTTAAACTTAGATTTTAAATCCAATAAAATCCAATCTGAGAATCTCTGTATTTTACAGCTTAATTTAATCCATTTTCATTTTTACAAGTTTGATGCTGGGAAACAAATATCTTCAAAGACTAAACTATCATTAAAGATTTATTATGAAATAAAAATAATTTTCAAAAAAAAAAAGACAGAGGGTTTACTATTTGCAGACCATGCATAAAAGAACTGCTAAAGTATGTGGGTTGCAAAAAGCAATGTCTGTGTGGGAAAAAACAAAAGTTGGTAAATTTGACTAAAAACTATAAAAAAAAATGACTAATTTGAGGGTACTTAAAAACAAAGAGGACCTAAATACAATATAATTAAAGATGAGAGTGGGGTATCAAGCCTGAAATATTTCAAACTTGAATTTGGGGAGAACTGAATATGGGCTATGGAAATAGATTTGGCAGCTACTAATAATGAGTGAAGAAAATCACAGGAGTATTATTGGATGAAGCACTTCCTCAAGTTAATACAGCAAGGTAGACTGAAAACTCTAATGAAAGAACTCAAAGTATACAATGGCTCAAACTCAGTAACAATGTATTTTTCTCACACATAAATAACCTAGGAGAGCTGCAGGTTAGTGGCCAGAGCTGGAAAGGATTCATCTTCATGCAGTCATTCATGGACCCAGGTTGAAGAAATAAACCCTTCCACAAATAACTTTCAGGGTCACCCTGATCATTAACATTCTCACTGAAAAGGAAAGGACTGTCTGAGCATGTTGAACCTTTCTCAGTGCATTATGGAATCACATGATTTAGAAGACTTAGCTCTTCTTCATGATCTTCCACTTACTAACTATGAGTTTTGGAAAACTAATTTCTCTCTATATATATCTGTCAAATGGGGAAAACAAGAACTGCTTTGTCCCACCAGGATGTTATAAGGTAGAGATGAGATGAAATATATAACAATTTTGTAAATAACTATACTGATTACATTTTTACATGATCACTAATGGTCTTAGGATCAGAGTGACAAGGTCTGACCCAGGGTGTTTTCTTATTTCTGACATTACCTCATGCTCTTGGCCATGATTGTTGACCTTCAGGGCACTGCGCCAGAGATACCTTTCTGTGTTTTTATTCCGTTCCTGGTTTCCTGCTAGGATATTTTTTTTTACTTTTGTTTTTTAGTAAAATTTCATTCTTTAGCAAATGCATTTCAGCTTATTGTGATTTTTACTTTTTTATATAACAGAGTTTGGTCATTTATACATCTCTTTTAAATTTGTAAATCATTTCAAAATGACTAATTTAAAAGACTAGTAGAAAGGTTCAAAAGGTGCTTTATCCTTTGCAAAAAAAAAACCAAAAAAGTAAACTATTGCTGCATCTTAGTTATTAAAGTGTCTTTTTGGCAAAATTTTGTTAATATGAAAAGAAGGCATTATTATAAAGGAAACAACTTAAATTTCATCATGGTAATGAAGAACAATATATATAAATCTAATGATTATAATGTAATGAAAAAATATATGAAAAACATTAAGTTTTCCATGCTCATGTATGTTCCTTTATTTTCAGATCCCTGTTGCAGTTACTGGTTTACTCAGACTTTCCCTAGGAAACAGTCACCATCTGCCTGATTAGTCTGTTTCCTTGGTATCCTGCCCATTCTAGCTATTTAAGTTTCTGGTCTATTTCAAGAAATGCACTCATTAGGATGGTCACATCTGTTATCATTTGAAAAGAAATACACATATTCATAAAACATATAATAGAACCTTGATATTTTATTAGCTATAAACAGGAAAGCTCTCCTTTCAACTATCTTACCCTTAAATGCTCATAAAGGACAGTATGATCTTTAAGGTCCCTCCTTTAGTTCCATGAATCTAAAATAAAAAAGGAGTGCTGAAATGATCAAACTATAAATTATATATTTTAACTATGAACATGTTTATAAGAAAAAATGCCATCTGTTAAAAATAGTTAACTGAACACTAGAAAAGAATAATAAAAATGAAACAGGTATATTAGCCTATTCTGGTAACTTTATATCTGGATATTTTCTAAAGCTCCTGAAACAAGAGGATACTAATATCTTACGTATAATTTTTTCCCTTAACTTTCCCTAAACATGCTCCACATGGACTGGTATTTTTAAATATTTTTTTCTCTAATGTGTCCAAGTAATGAGACACATAATAAATAACTGACTCAAGTAGAATTCTACGATGGTCCTCCAAAATTCCTGGCCCCTATTGTCCATATATCTTTTCCACTTATTCACTCAAATAGTAATCTATGTAATACTATGAAAGGATTTTACAGATCCAATTAATGTCTCTAATCTTTTGACCTTAAGATGAGGGACCATCTTGGTGAGCCTGACTGGATCATATGAGTCTTTAAAAACAGGGTTTTCTCTGGTGGTCATAGAAGAAGAAGTCAGAAAGACACATCCTGACTGATCTAGAAGAATGTAACAATCAGACTGTGAATAAAGGCCGTATGGCAGGGGAAAATGGGCAGCCCCTAGGAAATAAAAGTAGACCCCACCTGAGGGCCTGAAAGAAAGCAGGGACCTCAGTTCTGCAGCCACACAGAATTGAATTCTGCCAATAACCTGGATGACCTTGGATGACAACCTGAGCCCCATATAAGAAGTATAGCGCCAGCCAACACCTTAGTTTTAGCTTGATGAAACTTTGAGAATTCAGTCATGTTGTCCTGGACTTCTGACCTACAGAACTGTGAGTCTGTAAGTTTGTGTTGTTTCAAGCTGCTAAATTTGTGATAATTTGTGCTACAGCAATAGAAAACTAATATATTGATCTATAGTAGGAATTCAGTAAGTATTTGTGAAATAAATGAATAAAATTTTGATATGCTACATAGTTAGGGTAAGATAATTTTAATAAAAGGGGCCAAGTGTAAGACTATGTAGATAGAGAATGAAGCCAACTGGAGACTATGGAACAGCCTTAGTGCCCTGATCAGCCTTCATCCTGCTACTTCTCTATGTCACCTTTGTTCCTTAAGCTCAATGTGCTATCGCAGCGGCTCATTCCAGCAGTAATTATGGTGGAGGCTGAGGAGATTGTAGTTAGAGCTGTAGCCACACAAGGCAACATATCACCATAAAATTCTTGTGATTCTAGAACTAAGTTCTTAATATTTTTAATAACCACACATCTTGTCCTATTCATATACACTTATGTGACATTAATATGTCATACTTAAATAGAAAATAAATCCTAAATTAAAATATGAATGGCAATGCAAAGAAAAAAACATGTATAATAATAAATATATCTCCATTAGTATTTTACGTTTAAATGAAAGAAGCTTAGAGTAAATAAGACTACAATCCCATCTCAAATCTATTTTTAATATAGTTGAACTATAAATTTTTATGTATTTGTGGCATGTGAAACAGGATTTATTTCATTTAGAATAACTATACTATTAAATTTAAGGTGAAATTTGCAATCAATATTCTGGAGTTTTGCCCTATCTTTGCAAATATGGCATATCAAATTGGAAAACATTCAAGTAAATATGCAATCCATACTCTTAGAAATCAGTAAAATTTCAAAGAGCCGTCAACAAAAGTTTGACTATAAGTTATTTGAAAGAAACTAAATCAGTGTTGGGTGGCTTGATGTTACATATAAAACTAGGTTATAGTGGATTTTAAAAGATGATACATAGCCCTTCTTAAATATTACTGGCTTCTTAGTATTATAGAAAATTGATACCTGTTGGTCTGAACAGTATTTATTTATATATCACTATTTTTCAAAAAGGATTTGAGGAGAATATAAATAAGTAAATAAAGTTGAATAAACATTAATAAAAAATTGGAAATGTTGAAAAGAAGCCAAATTGTTCATTTCAATGTCTAATATAGTTGTTATAATTGAGTATTAAATTTAGCTCTGGCTAAATATGTTGTAAAGAAGGAAATAAACTCTTATTAAAGAAAAAATTTCAGTGATCTTAAGTTTGCTATGATCTGGTCACTCCTGTGATTTCTTTCATTTCTTTTTAAATTAATATCACCCTTGGCAAGTATATTTTGGGCAACTTTATAGGTAGCTATTAGGAAAAGAAGTCAGAAAACATGTTATGAAAGTAACAAAAGGATAGAATAATAAATGTTCATAAAACACCAAGGCAGAAAGAATTGTTAGAAAACACTCTGATAGGGGTATGGTTTATGTAGTCTTGTCTAATCTGAGCACCAGAAGATTATCTTGATGAGATTATTTAACTATAACAGTGAGTACCTGGCTGAGTTCTTTTACTGTGATTTTTATAAATTTTTGTTAAGAATTTCTGAAGCTATATAGAACAATAGTTATATTCCATTACATAGTTCATGTAAGTGTATATATGATATATATTAAGTTTATATATATATTAAATTAGTGTGATATATAACATATTTAATTTAGTATTACATATATAAATCAATTAAGCATATTGACTTTAAAAGCTAATGTAATGGAGTTCTCTTCAATAAAAAAAACTCATCATTAAGGACAGCTAAACAATAATTTCTATTCTGGTCTTCCCTGGATTTCTCTTTTTGTACCATCAACCTTAGATTGACTCACTTGTGGTTAATTCCCTAGTTTGATCTTATTTCTTATCATGCAAATATCCAAACTGCCTTGATTTTATTGGAATAGGCTTAATAATTGAAGAAAGAATGTTTTAGGTGTAACCTGAACTGATATTTAGTCTATATCTACTAGCATTATGCCCTATGTAACAATATCTGTTTTGATTGGTTGTTACCCATGCATTACTAGTAGTCAAATATACTGACTATAGTCACCTGGATATAAGTATTTTCAAATAAACCTGGCCTACAAAGGTAGGTTATGAAAATAATACAAAAAAATATGAAAGTATTTTGAAAAAAAAATTAAAATATCGTTTAAAATAAGGTATTATCAGTATTACATTTAAATGTATTTGGTTGTCCCCTAGTACCAGAAAGCTTACCTTTCACATTGAGGGAATCTAGTATTAAAACAGCTTAAATTAAAGAGATCCTGAAAGGAAACCAAAACATTCCTAGGATAGTATCAGAACAAAGTGAACATAAAAGCAAGAGTATCGCTAGAGATAAAGAGGGAAATTTTATAACAATAAAGGGACTAACCCATGAGGAGAATATCATAATTCAAGATTTGAATGCACCTAATCACATAGACTTAAAATATGTAAAGCAGGGATGCCTGAATGGCTAGGTGGTTGAGCATCTGCCTTTGGCTCAGGTCATGATCCCGGGATCCTGGGATTGAGTCCTGTGTCCGGCTCCCTGCAGGAAGTCTGTTTCTCCCTCTGCCTATGTCTCTGCCTCTCTCTCCCTGTGTCTCTCATGAATAAATAAATAAAATCTTTTAAAAAATAAAATAAACTACATAAGGCAAAAAGTGGGGCGCCTGGGTATCCAGTTAAGCATCTGATTCTTGATCTCATCTCAGGTCTTGATCTCAGCTCAGGTCTTGATCTCAAGGTCATGAGTTTAAGTCCTACATTGGGCGTCATGCTGGGTGTGGCACCTACTTAAAACAAAAATATATATAGAGAAAAAAGTGATAAATCTCAAAGAAGAAATATATAAAACCACAGACATAATAGGGTACTTTAATAAACCTCTCTCAAGAGTCACTAAAACTAGTAGACAAAATATCACTATGGGTATAGAAAATTTAAACAACACAATGAACAAACTGGAACTAACCAATGTAAATAGAACACTACAACCAACAACATTAGAATACAAATTCTTTTCAAGTTCCCGTGCAGTAAAAATAAATAAAAGGCTCAAAGTGTGGAAATAAATAAAACTATTTGCAGATAATATGATCATGTACATAGAATATCCAAAAGACTACATACAAAAATCAATCCCAGATGAGTTGTAGAGCTAAATGTGAAAGGTAAAATATAAAGCTTCTGGAATAAAACATAGAAGAATATCTTCATGTCTTTGAATCAGGCAAAGCTTTCTTAAAAGGACACAAAAAGTGATAAACTAAAGGCGATAAATGAAATCTTATTAAAAGATATACTGGCCGACATGTGTGACCTCTGTGATCGAATCATCATTGGGGACCGTGAATGGGCAGCACACATAAAATCCAAATCCCACTTGCACCGACTAAAGAAGAGAAGAAGGTTGGACTCGGATGCTGTTGCTACCATAGAAAAAGTATTTCTTCAGACCGTGAGAAAGAGCTTAAAGAGAAAGGATCCCTAGGGCAAAATGAGAAAGAGCTGGAATCTAGTGTTTAAAGAGACATGTCCAGTAGCCTTTGCACAGATACTTTTATAGATGACTGAAGTATTGTGGGCCACAAATAGGGAATTCTGGATTTGGGTGAATGGCAGGAAAGGACCAGCCCCAGTGAGAAGATTAAGTGAACTCAACCACCAGTTCTTGGAATTCCACTGAGGAGAGAAGGACGTGGTCATGACATGGCACTTGAAAACTAAAGACTTTGACATTTTGTTGAGTTCTTCCTGTGTGATAATTACTCTCACTGCTGTCTTTACATTAAGTTAGGAGTCTATATTTTTATTGAAAGTTAAATTAAAGAAAAAAAGTTTCCAAGAAAAAAAAATTCGAGGCTGGGGGACTCGGAGCCACTGAGGCTGCCCAAGCTCAGGGAGCTGCTCAAGTAGCTGTCGTGGTCCGCAACAACTCAATTTTCTATTTATCAGAAGACACCATTATGAAATTAAGAAGGCAAGCAATAGGGTGGGAAAATATATTTGTATATATATTTAACAAATAACTCATATCCATAATATATAAAGAACTCAGATAAATAAAAAAATGACTGACAATGCAATAGATAAATGAATAGCAGACTTAAAAAGCCCTTCACAGAAAAAAAGTATATCCAAATAGCCAATGAAATAACAACTGGAACACATATGTGTCATTGAGAGTATAAATTGGAACACCTACTTTAGAAAAGTGGCAGCTGCTGGGGATTTACCCCAAAGATACAAATGCAATGAAACGCTGGGACACCTGCACCCCGATGTTTCTAGCAGCAATGTCTACAATAGCCAAACTGTGGAAGGAGCCTCGGTGTCCATCGACAGATGAATGGATAAAGAAGATGTGGTCTATGTATACAATGGAATATTCCTCAGCCATCAGAAAGGATGAATATACCATTTGCTTCAACGTGGATGGAACTGGAGGGTATTATGCTGAGTGAAATAAGTCAATCGGAGAAGGACAAACATTATATGGTCTCATTCATTTGGGGAATATAAAAATTAGTGAAAGGGAATAAAGGGGAAAGGAGAAAAAATGAGTGGGAAATATCAGAAAGGGAGACAGAACATGAGAGACTCCTAACTCTGGGAAACGAACTAGGGATGGTGAAAGGGGAGGTGGGCGGGGGGTTGGGGTGACTGGGTGATGGGCACTGAGGGGGGCACTTGATGGGATGAGCACTGGGTGTTATTCTATATGTTGGCAAATTGAACACCAATAAAAAATAAATTTATAAAAAAGTGGCAGCATCTACTAAAGCTCAATATATGCATGTCATATATTCTAGGAATTCCACATTTTGGCATAAACCCAACAGAAATATGTACATATGTTCCACAAAAGACATGGGTAAAAATGATCATAGCAGCACTATTTGTAACGGCTAGAAATTGGAAACAAGCCAAATGTCCATCTACAGCAGAATTAATTATTCTGGATTCGTACTACAGAATACTGTATAGCAATAAAAAAATCAATGAGCTGTAATTACCATAATGTAAATTAATCTCACAAACATAATGCTGAGTAAAAGAACTCAGATGTTAAAGAGAATATACTGTATGTGTCCATTGATTTAGGTTGAAGACGGGTGAAATCAATCTGGGCTGTTGGGAGTCAGGTTAGTGGTTATTAACGGGGTGAGAGGTGTAGGGACTGGAAAGGGGTTTCTGAAATTCTGTTATCATTCTATGTATTGATCTGATTGCTAATCACTCGGGAGTGCTCATTTTTGAAAATCAACTAAACAGTATAGATATTATTTATACCTTTCTGTTCACATGTTAGATGTCCTTGTTACCTTATTAAAAAGCAAAGCCTCACCAAAAAAAAAAAAACCTTCAAAATAATAGCACTTCACTGACCTGTTTCTCCATACCTGAAAATTTAATTTAACTAAACATTGACACTTAAAAGACTGTTAAGGCTGTTGCTAAAAACTACATATAAAACTACTTAAGCACTAAATATCCTTTTGAAATAAAAAAGTATGCTAATAACTTATAGATATCTTACTCCCACACACATGTAGTGTCATTCCTTTTTTGCAGTACCAAAGATGATTATTTATAATTATTTCATATTTGAACCTCAATTTGCATCTCAAACATGTGACTAAAAATATTCCTATTATTTTTTAAAGATTGATTTA
The DNA here is from genome assembly GCF_003254725.2 of Canis lupus dingo. Classification (NCBI taxonomy): domain Eukaryota; kingdom Metazoa; phylum Chordata; class Mammalia; order Carnivora; family Canidae; genus Canis; species Canis lupus. Next base: position 21,116,540 of record NC_064245.1, on the reverse strand, counting down.
TTTATTATTTGAGATGGGGAGAGCATGCACAGGGCTGGGGTGGGGTGAAGGAGCAGACGAAGAGGAAGAGAGAGAGTCACAAGCAGACTCCCCACTGAGCATGGAACCCGACCCAGGGACTCCATCTCCTGACCCTGAGATCATGACCTGATTCTAAACCAAGAGTTGGTTGCTTAACTGACTGAGTCACCCAGGTGCCCTGTGACTAAAAATATTATGAATCAAAGTATATGATTAACAATATTAATATTGAAGAGAAGGTTATGGTTTGTCAGTGATAATTAATCTTCCAATAAAGTTGTTCTTAAACATTAAAATGATAATAATCGAGAAGCAATTTAGCTACTAATCCATGACAGAGGCCATTAAAGTCTAGGATTTGGAAAATTACAGATAAAGAAATATGTGAACTAGGGTCATCAGTCTAAAATTCAAAAATATGATACAAATAATGTGTAAGATAAAGAAGCATGGTGATTTATAATAAAGTTATAGGTGATGTGTTAGTTTTCCATTGCTGCATAAAAAATATAAATTTAGCAGCTTAAAAACAGCACAGATTGGGATCCCTGGGTGGCGCAGTGGTTTAGTGCCTGCCTTTAGCCCAGGGCGTGATCCTGGAGACCCGGGATCGAATCCCACGTCGGGCTCCCAGTGCGTGGAGCCTGCTTCTCCCTCTGCCTATGTCTCTGCCTCTCTCTCTCACTGTGTGCCTATCATAAATAAATAAAATAAAAAAATTAAAAAAAAAAAACAGCACAGATTTATTATGTCACAGTTTCCATGGGTCAGGAGTCCAGGTACAAGTTAACAGTCTAGAACTTGGGCTCTCATCAGGTTGATATTATGGTGTCAGCAGAAGCTATGATCACTTCTAAATATTTGGGATCTTTTGTCAAGCTCATCAGTTATTGACAGAATTCATTTCCTTACCACTACAAGACTAAACTTCTTGCTTTTTTTTGCTGTCTGTCAACCGGGGACAGTTTGCAGCTTCTAGAGGCTGCCCACCATTCCCTCTCCACAATATGGCAATTCCTCAAGACCAGCAGAAGAATCTGTCTGTTCAGTTGGCATGGATGAAGTCTTACATGACATAACCTAATCAAGGGAATGACTATCTCATCATAATCATAGGTCCCATCCATATTCAAGGTGAGAGGATTCTACAGGGCTTATACACCAAGGAATGGGGATTTGGGAGGTCGTTTTAGAATCCTATTCACCCCCAAAAGTGCACGTTGGTCATATGATGTAAATTCCCAACATATGGAACATGTTTAAATAAAAACAGAGCGGTCTGTTACAATATGAAGATTAGAAAAAATGTGAAAGAGATATTTAAAGGAGGGAGGGAGGAAAAACTGATGATTCCGTGTTAAAAATTACAGAAATAAAACAATGTAAATACAAAACTACATGTACTAAACATTATCATGCAAAGTATAATATACAATTTAAAAATAGAGGGGCATGTGGGTGGCTCAGTCGGCTAAGGGTTTGCCTTTGGCTCAGGTCATGATCCCGGGGTCCTGGGATGGAGCCCTGCATCTGGCCCCCTGCTCCCGGGAAGCCTGCTTCTGCCTCTCCCTCTGCCTGCTGCTCTATCAAATAAATGAATAGATCTTTAAAAAAAATAGAAACACATTTGGTTTACCAGTATTTTTACTTTTTACACTAAAATAATTCATTTTAAGAGGACTCATGCAAGAATAAACTGATTTTTTTTTGGTATTTTACCAAAAAGATAATTCTAGAAATCATTTGCCAAAAAATATGAAAAATTATATTGTAGCCAACATACCTGTGAAACATAAGCTAATATTGAACTTGTTTAATAACTACAAGCATGTACACATATCTTAGAGCTTAAACTGGATTCAACATTTCTAAAATAAAATACAGCATTTTCTTCCCTTAAACAACTCTTCCTTCCTAATTTGTCTATTTTTATCGATGGCATCACCATCCTTCCACTTACTAATAATAGAAACTTCAAAGTCATCTTCCATGCCCTTCCCTACCGTATTCCTATAACAAATAGAGTCACAAAGTTTAATATCATTCCCCTCATTCATTAAATAAACATTTACCAAGGGCTTGCTGCCTTTAGGCACCATGCCAGGCACTAGAACTGCCACAATGAGTAAGTCACCAGTGGTTTTACAATGTTTCCTGTAATTTCCATTCTCATTGCACCTGCTTTATCTCAAAAGCTTAACTAGTTGTCCTGCCTCAAAACTCTCCTTATATTTAATTTGTTCTGCATATTACTGCCAGATGAATCGTTCATTCATTCTTTCATTGGCACCGCTATCAAGCTGTGATCTAAATGCTAAGAAGACAGCAGTGAATAAGACAACTGAAGCCCCTGCCCTCAGAAGCATATTTTCTAGTGCAATAAGGAAGATATATATATATAAAAGAGCATTTCATATAATATATTGGAGTGGCAATTATCCTATAAAGTCTTTTTCTCCATGTCATTGTCTCCATCTTCATTTGCTCCTAATGCTTAAAATAACTTGTTGACATTCAGAGCCTTTCTCAATGTGATTTGTCCTCCTTTTTTATGAAGTACCTTATTAGGCGAGCCTTCTCAGGTCCTCATTTTCCTGCTTCCATGCTCATGCCTTTCTTTTTACCCTCTTTTCTGGCTACCTTCTTCTCCCACTACCTAATTCTATCTAGTTATTCTCACATTTGCTCTGAAGTCTTTCCTGACTAATTTGAACCAAGGTGCTTTCCCTCTTTTGAACTTCCCATAGTATTTTTTAACTGTAATCATTGGGTTTTTTTTTAAACCATATATTTTCTGGTAACACAGTCAGTTGGTTTTTTGCAAGTATGTATGTTTCATATTTCCACCAGATCCCTAGCTTTTATTAGGGCAAAAACCGTTTATTTTGTATCTCGGTATCTCTAATACTAGTTTCAACAAAGATATCAAAAAGATAACTTTTCCCTCTTTAGAATTATCTCCTATTTGATGGGGCTCCTGGGTGGCTCAGTGGTTGAGCGTCTGCCTTTGGCTCGGGTCGTGATCCGAGGTCCTGGGATCAAGACCCGCATCAGGCTCCCTGCAGGGAGCCTGCTTCTTCTCACTGTACCTATGTCTCTGCCTCTCTTTCTATGTCTCTCATGAAAAAATGAATAAAATCTTTAAAAAAAAAAAAGAATTATCTCCTAATCGATATAGTTTGCTTAGATGTTAGTTATTCTCAAATAACCGAGCCATTTTATATACTATTTTTTTCCTCAAAAAGGGAAGAGTACTTCATGTAAAAAAACTAGAATCACTAATATGAAAAAAGAAAAGTTTTTGAAAAAAAGTATTGATAAATTCCTATTGACACTCTACAAAAATAACAAGACATCTGTGTCCAACCTATTTTTGTTCTGCAGAGTGCACTCTTTCTAGAGTTTTGTAATCTTCAAAGCACCATGGCTTTGACATTGTGGTCACTCACCCCATGATAACTATCTGTGTCAAGCACTAACCATACTCCAAGCACTGTGCTGGGCATTTTATAAATATTAGTCTTCAAATATTACCCTTATCCTGTGAAACTAAAACCCCCTTTCACTTCAAAGGAGGCAGACTTCCAGTACCAGCAATATGGCAATCTTTATCTGTAAAACCTCCAAAAAAGATGCACAAAAACCTGGTAAAATATAACAAACATCCTTTGAATACATAGCTGAGCTTGCAGGAAAGTAAAAGAAATCCACAGAGATCAAGTGTGAAGAAAAAACTAAAAATTAGAACTAAAAACTGTGAATTGGTGGTACTGTTGTCTTGGGTTGAGGCATGAGAGGTATTCTCATTTGTTGTAAGCATAGACATATGGGGAGGCAAGCCTCGGATGAGTTAAGATGGGGGGGAGGAGGGTTAGCACTGAGACCCTTTGTGAACAGATGGACTTACTGCAATCCCCCAAAAGGGTGAAGTAGAAAAAAATTAACTTTATAACACCAAAGACAAAGCTTGTCATCACACTGCATTCTGGGTCAGAAAACAAAGTCTCCTCAGAATTTGCCTGAGGATAACATTCAATTTGAGATTAGTGTTTTTCTCTCTAGGGCCTAGAAACCTCTAAGCCAAGAAATTCCCAGCTCTCTTGCCAACATCTTGCCTTTTATTTGACTAAGGCCTACACTCTTCTCCCTGTTGTCCATTAATATCAAAGCCAATAATACTCATGGGGAGAATTGCAGCAAGAGATACCAAATCAGTCTATAAAGTGATTCTCTCTATCCTTGGTAATATTCTTTGCCGTAAAGTCTATTTTGTCTTCCATTAATAGAGCTACACCACCATTCTTATGGTTAGCGTTGGTAGGATATATCATTTTCTGTCCTTTTATCTTTGTATTTTATAATTTGAAATGGGTTTCTTGTGATAGAATATAGTTAGGTCTTATTTTTTGTTCAATCTATCCAATCTTTGTCTTTTAATTAGCATGTTAGATGTGAGGAGACACTCTACAGATATCTGGAATTCTTTTTCTTTGCTGCTCTCCTCCTTGCTATTCTGATTTGTAATATCTAACTAGTTTCCTGGGTCTTCCACATTCCCAATTCCATTTTTTTTTTCACTTCAAAAAACCTTGCTGGGCCTTTTCTGTATGCCCTTTCATTGGAAGCCCTCCTAATTAAGGAGTTTACTTCGTTCATTTCCCATTTCTGAAGGACCATTGTCTTTGTCACTTAATGGTGTTGTCTTTTAAAACTGTTGTTTATATATCTTGTCCAGAACTTTAGTTGTTTCTGGAAGGATAATAAATATAGTTTCCATTACTCCATCTTGCCCAGATGTGAAAGTACAAACCATTCTAGAAGGACATCACACAGGATTCCCACAAATAAAGCTCTGCTTTAATGCATGGGTACATGAAAAAAATCACCGGTCATCAATTAAAGTCAACAAACACAACAAACAGCATGCTTAGACCCCAAGAACTTCAGAAAGTAGAATTATTAGTTATCGACTTTAGCATAAGTATGCCCAAATGATTCAAGATTTGAAAAAAACTTAGAGGAACACCTGGGTGGTTCAGCGGTTAAGCATCTGCCTTTGGCTCAGGGTGTGATCCTGGAGTCCCGGGATGGAGTCCCAGATGGGGCTCCCTGCATGGAGCCCACTTCTCCCTCTGCCTGTGTCTCTGCCTCTCTCTCTGTGTGTCTCTCATGAATAAATAAATAAAATCTTTAAAAAATAAAAATTAAAAAATTAAAAAACTTAGAAAAACAAATGACATTCTCAATAAGTATAAGGCAATTTTGAAAAAAAAAAACCAAACGGAACTTCTAGAACTAAAAAATATAATCATTGAATTTATATGTGTAGAAATAAAAGCCATTAAGTTTGATTTGTCTAAAATCACCCACCTTGTATGTGGCAGATCTGGAACAGAAGCTGTTCTAGGTAAAAACAATACCTGTGATCTTTTTACTAATACTGTATCTGAACTTAGAGGAAAGAAAAATGAGTGATGAGGGTTTCCAATATTTAAGTCTCCTCCCAGTCTTTGATTTAACATTAACTAATATTTGAGTCACTGAAAATAAAATTAACTTAACATCTTTTACATAGTGACCTTATACCCAAACTGCGGAAAAAGCGGAGATGTCCATCAACAGATGAATGGATAAAGAAGATGTGGTTTATATATACAATGGGATATTACTCAGCCATCAGAAAGGATGAATACTTGCCATTTACATTAACATGGATGGAACTGGAGGGTATTATGCTGAGTGAAATAAGTCAATCAGAGAAAGACAATTATCATATGATTTCATTCATATGTGAAATATAAGAAACAGCACAGAGGATCATAGGAGAAGGGAGGAAAAACTGAATGGGAAGTCATCAGAGAGGGAGAAAAACCCCTCTGAGAGACTCTTAACTTTACGAAACAAACTGAGGGTTGCTGGAGGAAAGGTTGGGTGGTGGGATGGGATAATTGCATGATAGGCATGAAGGAGATGAGTGCTATGTACATGATATGATGAGCACTGGGTGTTACATGCAACTGATGAATTATTGAACTCTACCTCTGAAACTAATGATGTACTAAATGTTGGCTGATTGAATTTAAAATTTTTAAAAAAGCAAAAAAAAAAAAAAATAGTGACCTTAAGAAGCAGCATTAACACACATGCTTTATGCTAGTGTAAGTGAAATTCATTTTATTGAATTGAAAGTTGAATAAAACTGGGCCTATTTTATTTCAGCTTCAGACAGACTTATGTCAACACATCCAAAATAAATAGATATGACTCTAAAAGCATATTATACATATTCTAATAATTCTTCAAACTTCATAAAAACCTTCTTTATACATCTTCTTTTCCCCAAAATTTCTTGCTTTCCCTGCCAAAACAAAACAATAACAAAATACAATTCCCTTCCTCATCTTCATATTGTTTTTTTCTCTTATCTATTCCTTCTGTTGCCATTTCTTTGTCATTTAAAATGGGTCATTTCATAGTGCAGGTCTTCTCATTTACATCTTTGTGATATACTTGAAAATTATTTTGATATTTTATGTATCTCAGTCTCTTTCGGCCCAATGTTTTTTTTTTTTTTTTTTTTCCGCTCGCTCTTTGTGTGTGTGTGTGTGTTTTGAGGTAGGGGGAGATGATGAGAATAAACATGATATAACTTTTGGCTTGAGTCACCTACTAGGGGAATCTAGCTTAGGAAGAAATCATATAACATTCACCAACATTTTTCTCTTGTTCTTTTAATTACCATTTTGCAGAACTGAATATTGATAAAAATGAAGCTATGAGATTAGTGGCTCAATGTGGCTTTAATGAATATCAACTGTTTTGTGTTTCATTCTTTATTTCAAATCAAAGAATATTTGAATCTTAGAATTGAAATGGAAATCAGAGGATAGATATATGATATTGAATATATTATATAATTATTATGATATTTAATATCATATATAGTATTTGTTAATTCATTAATTTGGGTCTTTAATAATCTAAATGCCATACCATTTATATTTTAGAGTCTAAATTTGCCTGAATAGCTCAAAATGATAGTGAAGAGAAAGACCTTTTGTTCCCCCCAAAAATAATAAATAGCTACAAAACTATGACATAATGTCCTGAAAGTTGGGGTGTGATGTTGACTCATAACAACCAGTCAGCCACACTCATGGAGTGATGTAATACAACTTTAGTTTAATGGAGAGACATTGTTTTCAAGAATGTTTGATAGTTGTCTTCAGATCCATTTTGTATTACCTTTTGAAGACTTTGTCTGGTTCCCCTTTCAGGCTTTTCCTTCCTCTTGGATGGACAAGAGTTATTTCCAAATGCTTGGAAAATGGTAACTTTATTTCCAGTTGTTAGTTGATACAAATGCATCCCTTTGAAGTGAGCCCTCCTCATCTATTGCTGGAAGCTCCTCCCCCATTGTTCTAAGGATCTTTACACAAAGTAAGGCATAAATGACTAATAAATGTTTAAAATATCATTATTTTCTTTTCATTATGGAACTTATCAAATGTACATAAAAGCAGAATGAATAGGATAATAAACATCCAACTACATCACCACCCATCTTCCACAAGTATTCATGTTTGCCAGTTTTATAAAAAAAATCACCTTTTCTCAAATCTACTAATAAGGGTTCATACTATTTTAAAGGGAATCTTCCTGTAAATATATGTTCCTAACCTGGATCATAACTATGAATGGGTGTATTCTATTTCTGTCTGTAAAGAGAATCATGGTCCATTCAGAGGAAAGGGGGGATACATGAAGCATATCTGCTCTACAGAAAGCAAGAAGTGATTCTTTCCTTTGTTAAAAACACAGCATTTGGGGCATGCCTGGTGGCGCAGTGGTTCAGTGCCGCCTGCAGCCCAGGGTGTGATCCTGGAGATCCTGGATCGAGTCCCACGTCAGGCTCTCTGCATGGTGCCTGCTTCTCCCTCTGCCTGTGTCTCTGCCTCTTTCTCCCACTCTCTGCATCTCTACGAATAAATAAATAAAAGATCTTAAAAAAAATAAAAATAAAAACACAGCATTTAACTACAAAAGGTCTCTGTTTAACTTTTTAAAAATGTAGTGTCAGAAATCTCTTTGACACCCAAAAATTTTCCAACAAATTTTTTGATAAATCATCATATTTCACATATATTTATGGAAGTTTCTTTTTTCCTTCTTGGTATTTCCACTCTAAAGTGGATGTTTACATAAAGTGGAGGAAGGAAGAGGTATTTCAAGCAGGTTGTTCTTGATCTCCCATTATTCAAACTTTTAAATATAATAGAAGCTTTCCCTGAATGCCAAAGATAATTAAAATATGAGAGTCCTAACATTACTTCCTCCTCTTAATAATACCTCACTCTGAGAATGAAAAATATTTTAAACCAGGGTAAGTATGTAATGGGAAAAAAGTAAAGACAATGACTAAGTGTATGAAAGGATGAAGTTATATTTAGGGAAAGAGAAAAAAAGTGGATGACTTTTTCACTCCTTATTCTAAAATAAATTCCAAGTAAGTGAAAGATTTAAACAACCTAAAATTGTAAACCATAAAAACACCAGAAGATAACTGGAAGAATTTCTAAAATTGGCACAATAATGAAGAAGGGCTTTTTAAAGTGACACAAATCCAGAAATCATTAAGGAACCCAAGTGGATCATAGGTCATGTTGGGTTGCAAGGGTGGCTGGGAAATTAAGTGTATGCCAAAGGGGAACAGGATTGCTAAAGATTGGCTTGGCACAGTTGGGATTCATTGCTCAGGATAGATTCATTGCCATCCTAATCAAAATCAAGATTCAGTTAGCAAGAAAGGAGGTAGGAGGAGGTTCACAGATAAACAACAAAGAAGATCTGCCATAATCACAGTGTTCTTTTCCTACAGAATTTATAAGTCTTGTCATAGCATTGCCTGGTTTTATCTTCTAACATTTTATTTTTAAAGATTAATTTATTTGTTCATGAGAGACACAGAGAGAGAGAGGCAGAGACACAGGCAGAGGGAGAAGCAGGCTCCATGCAGGGAGCCCAACATAGGACTTGATCCCAGACCCCAGGATCATGCCCTGAGCTGAAGGCAGATGCTCAACCGCTGAGCCACCCAGGTGTCCCCTAACATTTTATTTTAATTACAGAAGTAAAAAATAAGTGCTGATATATCAAATATTAAACAAAAATATAAATTATGAAATATTGCTGTAACAGAGCATAAGACTAATATAAAGTTTTTAGAAATAAGTACTGTTGTTATAATATGGAAAAACAGAATAGTCTTTAAGAAAATATTTATCTAGTCTATATAAAATGAAATAAAATGTTAATATTTTATCAAGTTATCAAAAAAATTTCAAATTTCAAATCAATTAAAAAATAATTACTATAAGGGACAGCAAATTGTTTTAGATGAAAACAAATCACAAATTTTTAATATTTTAGAACTTTTCTTCACATCAGATGAATGATATGATATAAAGCCTTTGTAGATGCAGAACACAGAAAAAAATAGTAATACATACAACCACGTAATCTCCCAAAACTTATTTAATTAGGTGAATTTATTCCTGTAATGTTATTACAATTGGTTTAGCAGAACATTTCAAAAAGCTGAACATACTATATATCATCTGAGGATGAAGATTATATAAGCAGCATATTGTCCATGATCTCAGAAAGCTCAGGAAATAAGATCATCAATACATAATGCATTTAAGAAACTTCAGGCCAAAATCATCTCATGCCTTGGTTAATGCCAAGTCTTAAAAGACTGAATATTTTACTTGAATAAAGCACAATTTTAAATAAGTCAAGCTATATGGATAGATCACGAATTTGTAACTGACTAGGAAATTAACATGGCACTGTTTTTTTTTTTTTTAACCTAATATATTTGTTTTGGTTTTTCTAATTGAAATACAAAAAACAAAAAACAAAATTTTGATATGTTTTTCTAGCTAGTTCAAGCATTTCCAAGGTATAGAGATTTAATGGATATCCTTTTCAGCAACCAAGACTTAAACAAATTTATACTAAAAACAAAAGTACAGATTCAGAATCAAAATGTATTAATAAAGCAGATGAGGAATGGCAAAACTGAAAATAGAAAATCAACTAAAATACCTCAGACCAAAAGAACAACTCCCAACCCAAACAAAAACCTAATTATCTATGCTATGTATCATGATTATACAAATTCTGTCTATAAATTGCTATATTTGAACCTAGCTGTGGCTATGTAGACAGTTATCTAGATTAATTCAGATTTTTAAAGCCTTTTTATTCTCCAATAATCTTCATAAACTTTTGGAAGATATTTTTGGTTATTTCCAAATGTAGCAGAAGCTTATTAATAATTCAGATTCTAAGCTATATAAACTTGCAACATTCTCTGATCTATTAGCATAATCCTAAATAACCATTACTTTTTACTATATTTGATTCTGTTATAGACCCTTTGCCTTTATTAGTCAACTTTGCTTCAGTAACAAGTGATCCCAGAAATGTGTTACTTAAAATAACAATGATGTATTCCTTGCTCATATTACATGTTTGTCAACAAGTTTGCCTGTGGTTTTGCTCCTATGTATCTTCTTATTCTGGGACTTTGACTGAAGGAACAGTCTTTGTGTAGAACACTTCCTTCCTTCCTTCCTTCCTTCCTTCCTTCCTTCCTTCCTTCCTTCCTTCCTTTTTTCTTCCTTCCTTCCTTCCTTCCTTCCTTCCTTCCTTCCTTCCTTCCTTCCTTCCTTCCTTCCTTCCTTCTTTTTTTTGGAGAGAGTATGCCCATACATGTGACCAAGATGGGGGGTGGGGGTAAGGAGGAGAGTGTTTGAATGAGGAACAAGCAGACTCTGCACTGAGCACAGAGCCCAATGCAGGGCTGATCCCAGAACCCTGAGATCACGACCTGAGCTGAAACCAAGAGTTAGATGCCCAACCAAATGAGTCACCCAGGCACCTCTAGAACATTTTATTCTAACGGCAATGGAAAGAGCAAGATTATTGGCAGAAATATCCAATGGTGTATGTCATTTCTGTTTATATATCATTGGCCAAAATAAATCACATGGCCAAACTAAACAATAAGGCTAGAAAGTATATTCCATTGACAGGCAGGTACTATAAGTCACATGGTAATATGTGGGTACATATAATCAGAGAGCAACTCATGATGAGTACAGTCCACCAGTGCTATATTAGATTTAATATGTTGGAGTTATTAAAAAGAAAAAAAAAACAAAAACAAAACAGAAAAAAAAAACTCTGTCTTCGTGGCTTCTCACATCCAGTCATTTACAAACTCCTTTCAATTCCTTTCCCAAGTCAACTCTTAATATGGTTGAGTAAGGACTTGTGATCCAAGGTAAGTTAGACAATACTACCTGGGAACATGGTTGATTTATTTATTATTTATTTATTTATTTATTTATTTATTTATTTATTTATGATAGTCAGAGAGAGAGAGAGAGAGGCAGAGACACAGGCAGAGGGAGAAGCAGGCTCCAAGCACCAGGAGGCCGATGTGGGACTGGATCCCGGGTCTCCAGGATCGTGCCCTGGGCCAAAGGCAGGCGCCAAACCGCTGCGCCACCCAGGGATCAACATGGTTGATTTAAATGGGCTCCATTAAAAAGCTTCATAAAACTTCCATCTTAGCCTTAGTCTACTGAAAGAACGTATAGATGTAATGGATTCCCTGATAAGTTGGATAAGTTGTTGTAATAATTACAAGAGAAACCAAAAGGTAGATTTTAGATACATGTGATGACTAGAAGAGTACTGTGATATACTGTGACTTTGGCAAGTAGTTTAAACTTAGAAGCTTTGGTTTTCTTATTTACTGCATGAATGTAAATAGAAATATCTATTCCTTAAGGTCATTGGCAGGATTAAATGAGATGAGATGACATATAACACAGAATAGAATTTTAAATATTAGCTCTTCTATTAAAAAAAAAACTTTTTAGAAATGCTTATTAAATACACTAGTGCCTAACAAATCTTTAGAAAACATTATTAACCAGTTGTTTTGAGTGTGGAAACAGAGACAATGGATTAGTTATGATCATCAAGAAGAATTTTATAACAAGACATACCAAGCTCTCCTTTATTTTTTGATAAAGTTATTAAATTGATAGAAAAAAATGCTACAGACATTCTTTTTGAAATTAGCAAGGTGTTTTTCAAAATCACTTATACTAAACATAGGAATAAGCTAAAGGTAGGCTAAGAGGACTTTTTTGCCTGTTGAGCAACTACACCTAAATAGTATTAAATAATGGATTCATGTCCATGTAGAAAGGTTGCTAACTTTGTCCTTGTTCTGTTCATCATATTACTGATTTGGATTGGAGTGATAATATACATTATTTGCTTTTCAAGTAATTGGGGATTGATCAGTCAGGATTCTCCAGAGAAACAGAACCAAGAGGAGAGAGATAGATAATAAATAGATGATAGATAGATAGGTGATAGATAGACACCTCAAAGAGAGATTTTTATTTTAAGGAATTTGCTTATACAGTTGTAGAGCTGGCAAGTTTGAAATCTGAAATGCAGGCCAGCAAACTGGAAACTTGGTAGGAGTTGACAACTTCTATTAACTATTAACCAAATCTTCAAAATACCTTCACAGCCATACCTAGATAGTATTTAATTAAATAACTGGCTAGAATAGCCTAGCCAAGCTGATACATAAAATTAACCATCATAGATACCAAAATGGTAGAAAAAATAGTCAATATATTGTGTTACATAATGTGTTTTTTTTTTTATCTTGAAAGCTGAAATATTCAACCCAAACTAAAACAATGCACCAGATTAAGTACTGAGCTGCAGGAAGATGGCAGTGGGGAGACTTGGCAAATATTCATAGGGAAATGTTTCAATGATAATTGCTGTAAATGCAGTGTTTTCCAACAGTAGAATGTGAATTTCCAAAAATTCTAGTTCCCTCCTTCTTCCTTCCTTTTTTATCTGTTCTTCTTTCCTGCCACAGAGATTTACTGAGCACTTACTATGTGGCAGACACTGCCCAAAGCAAGTGGAATATAGCAGTTAATATAGGCAGAAATCCTATTCTCATGAAGCTTATAATCTGTTGGTGGAAGTAGACAATAAACAAGTAAACAAAGAAAATATGCCATCATTTCAGGCACTGAAAAGCACTAAGAAGAAAAAATCAAACAGTGTAAGTAGAAGGTTTTTGTGGTTAGAGTGGTCAGTGAAGAACTTTATGAGGACATGATATTTGAGCAGTCTTCGAGGAAGGGAAGAAGTAAACCAGGTAAAACTCCATTGAAGAGTATTTCATATACAGGGCATAATAAGTCTAAAGGCTCTGAGATAGTAGGATTCTTGGTAGATATTCAGTGTAACAACACTAGAGTTAAGAAGTGGAGGTGTGTGGTAGGGCCTGAGGTTTAAAGAAGAGGCAGAGGCCAAGGTATGTAAGGCCTTAGAGATCATGGCAAGAAGTTTACATTTTATTACAGGTGATGGTAAGACTTCAAAAATGAATGAGAGGTGATTTGATTTGCATTTTAAAAAAGGTCATTCTGGCTAGTCTGTGTTGAACAGACAAGAGGAGAAAAAGCAGAAGCCAGAACACTTCTGTAAAATCCTCTTATGGAAGTTGAGGAAAGAGATTATGGTAGCTTAGACTGGGGTGGTAGCAATTAAGATTGAAATGAAATGAAATACAGGATATATTTTGAAGGCAGAGTTGAGAGGGTGCACTAATAAATTAAGTGTAGGATGGGACAGAAAGAGGAACCAATGATGTAATCTAGATTTCTGGCCATGAAGAGAGCTGCTGATACTATTTACTACATGGGGATACTGGGGGAAGAAGTTTCAGGTGTAGTAGATTCAAGACTTTCCTTTTGAAGATAAGATATTCAGATGGAGATGCCAAGGACAGTTTGGGATAATAGGAGAGCCTAGGGTTAGAGATATTAATTTTGGAGTCATCTGCATATATATGGTATTTAAAGTCATAAATCTGGATCAAATGATTTAGAAAGAGCAGAAGTTAGTGAAAAAAGCCAAGGGTACTCCCAACATTTAGAATTTAGGAAGATGTCTTGGACGACTTATTAGGCATCTTCAAGTGTTGTAATGGCTCTGGGTTTAACATAAATATAGAAACATGAACTAGGACCAGTGTAAGGACGTCACCAAAAATACATGTCTGCCCAATAAAGGGAATCACTTTCTAACACAGCTAATGCCATATCATATGAACCACTGAAAATGTTCATTTTTACAAAGTCACAGAGTTCTCTAGAAAGACCTTTTGTATTGGGAGGATTTAATAATAGATGAACTCCAATGTCCCTTTTAAGATCTAAGACTTGATGTTCATCTTTAGATTTTCGTTACCATGATAGTCTTCCTTATTCAGGTAACTTCAGAAGCTGCCTATTTGCCTGAGGATGAAATCCAAATGCCTCTGATTGGCTTTTTAAAGCCTCTATAACTTTGCCCTAACTTACAACTTTACCATTATCTTGCTTTCTGGTTACGTATTTTCCTCTCTAGTAAGGCTGTACCCCAACCCCTGTTCTTTTTTTGTTGTTTTTTTTTTTGTTTGTTTTTTGTTTTTTGTTTTTACCACAGGAAAATGTTCATCTTTTCTTCTCACCTTTCCTTATCTCCTTGCCTGGGAGATACTACTACTTTAGTATCTTTTACTACTAAAGGAGTTAACAAAGAAATAGAAGCTCAAACAAAATTTTTTTTTACCTTTTTTCCAGGATACAAACTGATTTGACTCTTCTGAACTACCATTGCAGTACTGTAACATGTTAACCCATGTTAACAATTATATATTGAATTACACTGTAATGTATTATTATGTTACTATTTCATGAGTGTATATCTCATCCTCTCAACAAGACTTTTATCCATTTTAGTGGATACAATTTGAGCTCCTATTTTGTTCCATTATCTGGGTATCTCAAATCCTCATAAATACCCCCTACAGGTAGGTTTAAAAACTGTCAGCACCCCACCCATGTTCCTTTGTCACTCACTATTCTAGTGCATGGTCATGGAATCTACCTAGTGACTGGGAGGTCTCTCTTGCCTGTGAGCATGGGACGTCTCAGAAGTATAGGAAGTTAAAAGAATCTCAGAGCAGCCTTCACCACAGATAGAGGGAGTTGGAGAATAAATACTCGTAGTTTCTTGGGATCACCTACCAAATAACTTATGATCCAGTTCTAGTTGGGATCAGCCTCTGTAGGAACCCAACTAAAGCTAACAGATATTGCTTTCCATACATGTAACAGATGTGAAAACTGAGACCCGGAGAAGTTAAGTAATTTGACCAGAGTTATAGAGCTAGCAGTGGCAAAGGAGGGATTTAAATCCAGTCTCTCTCTCCTAGCATCCCAGTTTGGGGGATGATACACTGTCTGCATTATTATACTGTAACACTCTGTGAACACTCAACAAAGATTCTGTTGAATTACTATAAAAACTATAAAGATTTCAAGTCATTTTAGTTTTTTTTCCCCCTAATATAATTTATATTAGTGTTAGATGCTGCATCTATTTATATGGCTACTTGATGAAATGTCTGTCTCTCTCCAAACTGTATGCTCCATGAAAGCAAAGACTACACCTATTTTGGCTTACCACTGTTTCGCTGGCACTTACTAAATATCTGTAAGTGGAAGCAAGGAAGTAGTGGAAGCCACAAATAAGCAGGAATTAGGAGACAGGGAGGTGTCAAGAGAGGTGGTTGTTAGAGGGGGTATGTTGAGCAGAGAAACAGAATACAGTAGTGACCAAACACTTGAGTCATGGGAATGATGCCATTGAAGGAAATAATAACATGGTCCTCATTCTTGAGGCATTACCACAAGGATTCCTGTTAGTTCCCTAAAACTGCTTCTGGGTCCTGAACAAAAAAGATATTACAGTTCCCTACGAGGTTAGACATTTTATTGTGGGACAGTTGTTTTTTTTTTTTTCCTACCATACTTCCCCAGGCATCCTTATAATAAACCACCATGACTTGAGGTGAATTGACCACACCTTTGGAACTCAAAAGCTTATAGATATGTCAATTGGAAATAACAGTATTGTTATACTTTTCAGAATTGTGAAAAAGACAATGCATGAGAAAGCACTTAGATGACTTTAACATTTTCTACAAATACAAGGACTGAATTTTGAACCACTTTTAATAAAGTAAAACATACTTTATTTCTTCAAAAATGCTATTTTAAAATCCATAATAGTTTTTTAGTCTTTTCCATTATGAATAAGCTATTTTATGTCCAATGCATAATCACCTTTGCTTCTATTCTATAATCTAGATCAAAATACATGTTAAAAAAGACAGGAAATATGTTTAATATTAAGCAATAAATGGAGAATCTTAGAAAACCACTCTCTGGTTAGCATTGCTCTAGTGATAATATGCATTACTGGGAAATGATGAGTTCTCATTCCACCTATGCCATGATTAACACTGAATAAGCCTCTTAGCCAGTTGTGCTAAATAAACTTAATAGGTCATAGAGTAAGATAAATTAAATGTAAAATGGCTCAAGTGTAACAAATAACATCCCATAGTACCTATATTTAACAGAAATAAGTTCTTTATTACAGACGTTCTCAAACCCTGGGATAGTAGGTACTGTCCATACCAACTCCATAGTCCTTGGACACTTACTTTTTCTGTACATTCGATAACCTCTCACTGCAAACACCAGTTAACTCTACTTGAGGGCTTTTTCTAGCCCTGGGAGACACTCAGCTTGCGTAGAAGGCAGTGTAGAGGGGTTGCAGAGGAGATACTCTCAGGAGTAGCCCTCAATCAATGACAAATGGGAGCTGATGAGCAAAAACCAGTTTCTTTTTTTTTTAATTTTTATTTATTTATGATAGTCACACACACACACACAGAGAGAGAGAGAGAGAGAGAGAGGCAGAGACACAGGCAGAGGGAGAAGCAGGCTCCATGCACCGGGAGCCCGATGTGGGATTCGATCCCGGGTCTCCAGGATCGCGCCCTGGGCCAAAGGCAGGCGCTAAACCGCTGCGCCACCCAGGGATCCCCAAAAACCAGGTTCTTTGTCCCTTAGGTATGACAAACTCTCAGATGCATTGTGTTGTCTCCCAGGGCTCCCCAGTGGGACTGGGCCCCAGTTACTCACAGCAGTAACCTGCTCGTTAACACATCTTGTATTAGCTTCCTTTCCTTTCCTACTCTCTTTCTGAGGTTTCCTGTGACCACTTCCCAAATAAATGACTTACCACTCAAGGTTTATTCAGGGTCTGCTTCTGGAGAAGGCCAGACTAAGATACCTTGTCAGCAAACCAATGCCAAATTTTTTTTAAAAAAATATTTTATTTATTTACTCATGAAAGACACACAGAGAGAAAAGCAGAGACGTAGGCAGAGGGAGAAGCAGGCTCCAGGCAGAGAGCCTGATGTGGGACTTGATCCTGAGACCGCAGGACCACGCCCTGAGCCAGGGGCTGGTGCCCAACCGCTGAGCCACCCAGGCGTCCCCAAATGCCAATTTTTAATAAATTTGTGGGAAAATGAAAAAGGACATAATATTTTATGTACTTTTCATGACAGCTGATTTATGTAATTCAAGACTTTCTTGAATTAATTCCTTCCCTTTTTTTTTCTCCCTCCCCCCAACCCCTTTCTTTCTGCCTTGAAACACTCTTTCCTTTTATGAAATAGAGTGGTAGGAAATAGTATTTAATAGCAACAATAAACCCAAAAGTCAGCAACTTCATAACAATTTGATAGTCTCTCAATTTTTGTTGAAGCTTTAGTAGTTTGTAAACTCCAGATATCTAGAAATCATTGCTCTCCTATGTGTTATATATCACTGTTATCTTAACAATTAGATAAAGAATGAAGAGGGGCACCTGGGTGGCTCAGTGGTTGAGCATCTGCCTTTGGCTCAGGTCCTGATCTCTAGGTCCGAGTATCTAGTCCCACATCAGGCTTCTCCCCCTGCCTATGTTTCTGCCTCTCTCTGTGTCTCTCATGAATAAATAAAATCTTAAACAAAAAAAAAAAGAGAAAGAATGAAGAGAAAGTTAAAAAATAAAAAAGTGGGTTAACAGGTGAAATTGATTATTTCTTCAAGGGAAATGTGAATTGAGAAATAACTATAGTTAGAAATATCTAAGAAAGGTAGTTTTAGTTTTTGTGACTTTACTCACAACTTCTTCTGATGTACCTAAAACTCTCACCTTATTTTATCTATAATTAACTCAAGACCACAGTTTACCTTTTCATCATATAGTTATTAAGAAGACTATTAAAGATGCCTGTGTATTTATTGTACTAACTGAACTTAGAGATGGAGGGGGTTGCAACCTGAATTAGAGATTTTGCAGAACTTCTAAAGTGAAGAGGCCAAACGTGAGTTGGATTCCATGACTGTGCTTTAGGTGATAAATTATGGCTGACACAGAGTATGGTAATATAGCAAACTCTGAAACATAGAGTTTGGAAAACATAGACCTAGAGTCCTACTCATCCTGACTTTCCCATTTCCCTTGCCCCAAAACCGTCCACTTCCTTTTTTTCTTTTACTTCTCTCATAGGGCACAATCATGTAAAGGAACCAAGGTATAGTCAGGAAATATAGAAATGTTTCTGGTCAGAAGAAAATTGTAGGCAAAGAAAAACAGATTAGAAATAATGGAGGAAAATTTCAGTTAAAGAATAATGAAAAACTGGCAAAATAAAGATAAAAGCATAAGAATAATAAAAAATAAAGACATTTGTCTACTCTTCTTTCAAGAGAAAGAATATTTAGATCCAACTGCTCTAAGCTCCTTTAGCCATCAGAAGAGGGCTTCTGATGATTTTCTTTGAAGTTTATTTTACAGCCTCAGAGATCAGGCTATTATGCAATTTCTTCACAGTGGTTTTATAATTTTCATAAATCTTATTTAGTTATTATACCATATACTGTAATCTCTGTAGAGCTATTTACTTTTTCATCAAAATAATTTCCTTTAGCGTGTGTCTCCTCAATATTATTTTCTCAAAACATCTCCCTAATAAGGAAATGTGAGCTCTTGAGGACTTTAAGATGAGGTCAGCAAATGCAGAAGGAATATTAGGGCTTAGGAGTAAAAGTTTCTTTTGAAGATTTTTTTGGGTCATTGAAACCTTTTGATAGTATTTAGATGAACTTGGAAGTCTATTTGTATAGCTGAGTATGTACTAGGGCATGAAACACAATTTGGGATTCTTCAAACACAGCTGTAAGCTCTTTGTTACTTCTTGCTTAGTTTTCCCCTCAGAAACAACTCATATATTTGCTCTAAGCCCCCTGGAGTTTCTCTAAAATTGTATTACTGCCTAAGAAGTACCTTTTTACATACACAGGTATCAAGGCTGAAAAAAATAGGTTGGAACGTATTGCATTCATATTTAAGTTGCCAATAAAATCAAAATGAGACAATTTTTTTAATTAAAAATGTTTAGATTCTTTTCACCAATGTCTTTGCCCAGCATTTTGATTATTTAAATACTATATTTAATTCAATATCTGTATAACTTTTCTAAAATCACAGATATCAAAGATTGTTTTACTAATGGTAAATGCTATTTTGAATTTTCCTCTTTCTTGTATATTGTTCTGTTTTTCAGTACCTCCTTGTTTAATATTATCTGTGAATTTAATTAACAGACTGTTTACTTCCCTTTGTTAACTGATGTTACATAACACCACATCTAATATCAGTTCCTGCAGAATCTCCGTAATGCCTCTCTCTGAATAGATATTTCATAGTTGTTTTTTTTTTTTTTAAATTGTTCTTCAGTTTTAGACTCATGAAACTTTAAGGAGTTTGACTCATGAAAGCTCAAAGAGTCAGGAAGTACAGTGGCCTAGAAAAAGAGAAAAGGAAACACAGAAGTAGAAATTGAGAGAGAAATTAGCAGGAGAAAAGAGAACATGAGACTATAAATGAGAGAAGCACAGAAGGTCAAGGTGAGTAGAAAAAGAAAAAAGGGAACAGACAAAAAAATAAGGTATAAAAATAAAAATAAAATGTCACTGAAGATAAAAGAGTGACTTGAGATTCAGGAAGCACACAGGGATTAGTAAAGATCAAAGCCTAGATCTGTCCAATAAAAGGAGTACATAAGATATTTGGAAGTGCCTCATGAAAGGCAAGTGGCAATCTCTTTGGATAAAAAAGGACTGCACAACTCTAAGACTGAATATATGGTAAGATATTGGTATTAGGTTGATATATGGACAGACACAGTAGGTTTTTCCTATGAGTTGAGCAGTTGATGTCCAAAGATGCAAGCTGATCTAATCTAGAATTAAAAGAATGGAGGCCTATCCAAAACTGTTGGCATAGATGCCTAGCACTGGGGTAGGCAGTAGGATAGACTATATGTTGTATTTGTGGTGTAGATTTGTAGATACATACACCTAAAAGGAACTAGAAAACAATACAACTCAGTATGTAATTGTTGTTGGACAGCATTAAATATTGGCCTTTAATTGCTAAAGAATTTTCAAAAGGGGAAAAGGCAATTCTGCAAATTAGAGTAGTAAGGCCGACCTGGCATCTTTGGCAGCACACGGATGATGTGTGAACACTCAGAGATCAGTGATAAGAGTTGGTGATAACCTGCCAGGCCTACATTCAAAGGCTGATGGTGGTAATTGGGATGGTAGTGTTGGAGGACTGGGATGCTAAATGCACTGTTGTTTTCAACCAGAGGCTACATGAAAATTTGTTGGGAGTGGGTGGAATAGGTACTTTGAAGTTTTCTTCTTACTTTGAGGGTCTAAGTTTAAAGAAAAAATACCGTTCCAGGGAGGCAAGTGTAAGAAGTAGGACTGCATTATTCTGTTAAGTATTATGAAATTACTTCATTATGCATTTTCTCATTTCCCAACCACTTGTCTAGAATAGTAGGGCTTAGCAACACAATACCTACCTCTCTTATCCACCTACCTAATGAATGGCATGGAGTTGACTTTCTCATTTATTCTTCTTTCTTGAAGTGTTGCACACCTCCTCCTTGATTAGCATACTATAGTACAGTGATTCTTAAGTATGTCAACTTGGAGGGCCTAGTAAAACAGATTCCTGGGCTTTCCATTTCAGAGGGTCTGGGATGGGGCCAAGAATTTGCATTTCTAACAGGTTCCTAGGATTACAGCTGGTCTAAGACCACTCTTGTGACTAATCAATCTTTGCTCTCTCAAGTGGTACACTGCATAAGAGGTAAGCACAATGAGAGTCCTCAGGATTAATCAAGTTTGTCAATGATTTGGCAAATAGGTTTGTGCAAACTTCTAAGAAAAGGAAATGCCTTGTGTGCACCTTGCCACCTCTTTCAGTGGCTTCCCTTTTTTTCCATGAGCCTGTTAGAGCCCCTACTCATCCCTTATGTACTCCTCTGTTGGTTGGATCATCTTTAGCAGAGAAAACATTGATCTCAAAGACCAATATTCGAAGGTAGTCAATGTGAGATTCCTCCTGGGAGAATTTATTTATTTATTTATTTATTTTTTTCTCCTGGGAGAATTTAAAAGAACAATATATGAATGCAAGGGGCAAATTGCCCGTACTGTAATTTCAAATAATGGGAGTGATTCTTCCACTTACATGAATGAACGCAATCGTTTATACATATTCTAGCATAAAAGAGGAAACAAAACCCATTTCTGGCTTTACTTAGGTTGAGACATCAGTTTATTGATAATTTTTGAAACTATGCATTATTGTCTCTGGCACTTTGCAACGTTGACATTGGCCTTGTTCAAGGTTCTCCATGCTTCACATATGCGTCCTGGAACAGGCCCCCTGCCTTCTGCACACAAGTGTTGTTTGTGGCACCCGCTCCTCTATACACGTCAGTCATTAGTGCCCAAGACCTGAGATGGCACAGGTAATTGTGTGTGTGTGTGTGGGGGGGGGGGGGCGGGGAGGGACATGACAGAGAGGAGAGATGGTGCTGTGAGTGAGGAAAACAAAACGTGTACGGTCTTAGAAATCAGAATTTGCCACTATTTCTACCAAAATTCTTAGCCCCCCCCCACCCCGTAAGGCTCCCCTTATCTATTTCCTTTACTTCTCTTGAGTTTCAGAACGTAGTTTGAATTTTTTTTTTTTAAATACGTAGTGGGGGATCCCCGGGTGGCTCAGCGGTTTAGCGCCTGCCTTCGGCCCAGGGCGTGACCCCGGGGTCCTGGGATCGAGTCCTGCATCGGGCTCCCTGCGTGGAGCCTGCTGCTCCCTCTGCCTGTGTGTCTCTGTCTCTCATGAGTGAACAAATAAAACCTTAAAAATAAAATAAAATAAAACACGGAATAGTCATATAGTGATTTCTAGTATGCGACGAAAATCAAACAAATCGATAGCCCTGCCACTCCCCCTCGGCCCCGGGCCCCGGCAGCGCCGCTTCCTAAAGGCGTTATTTTCCACCAGCAGGAAGCAGGGCCCCGGCTCCGCGGCATCTTCCTCGCCGTCTTCCTCGGCGCTGCCCCCTCCCCTGCAGCGTCCCCGCCGCGTTCGCGGAGCCGGGCCCCCCAGCCCTCGGCCCGCCCCTCCGCGGCGCACGCTGACCCGGGGCGGGGCAGGGGCGGGGCAGGGGCGGGGGGGGGGGGACGGGGCGGGCGCCCCCCCGCGGCCGGTCCCCCGCACCGCGCGCCCCCGCCGCTTCCTTCCCTCGGGCCCAGCAGCGCGGCCGCCCCCGCGCCAGGGCCGCGCCTGCGCACAAGCCGCCCCGGCCCTGCTCCCCGCCCTTCCTCCCGCGGCCGGCTCCTCCTCCGGCGCCCCGCCTTCCTTTCTCTCTCTCTCTCTCTCCCTCTCTCTCTAGTCGGTTTCCGCGAGCGCTCCAGGTCGGCAGCCGCTCGGCCCGCTTCCCCGCCCCCCGCCCCTTCCTCTCCTCTCCTCTCCTCTCCTCTCCTCTCCCCACCCCTCCCGCCTCCAGCCCCGCGGAGGATGCAGCGGCCGCCGCGGCCCGGGCCCCAGCAGCGGCACCGGCGGTGGCTGCGGTGGGGGTGGCCGGAACTGGGGTGGTGAAGCGGCGGCGGCGGCCGAGCGGGCGGCAGCCGCGCCAGCCGCTTCCTCTGTGCTTCCCTTCCTCTCTGGCGCGGCCAGGAAGTTTCTCACTAGTGTGCATGTGTGTGAGTGTGGGTGTGCAGGCTGAAGGTGCGGGTTGGCGTTGGTGCCGGCGGTAGGTTTTTTGCCCACTCGGCTTCCCGTAACCCGGGCCGCTCCGGAGCCTGGGCTGTGGCCCGAGGAGGGGGCGCGGCGGCGGGCTCGGTCCTTTTGTTGTCGTTTCCTCCGCCCGGGGAGCCGCCAGGGGGACGCGCCCGGGTGGGGCGGCTGGGAGCCCGGGCCTGCTGGCCCCCGGGGCTCCCGGGCGAGCGTAGAGCGGAGAGCGGAGCGGGCTTCAACATGATGGCGGCCGAGGGCGGCAGCGAGGAGGGCGGCCCGGGGGCGGCGGGGGCGGCGGGGGGCGGCGCGGCCGCGGGCTCGAGCGCCTGCCCGGCGGCGTGCAGGGTGAGGATGCCCGGCGCGCTGCCCGTGCCAGCCGTCGCCTGCTCCGGGCTGCCGGAGGCCGGCGGGGCCGCGCTGGGCGCCGGGCCGGGGGCGGGAGCCGTGGGGGGAGCCGGACTGTCAGGGGGAGGGGCCGGGGCCGGGGCCGCCGGGGCCGGAGCCGGGGCCGCCGGGGCCGGGGGAGAGCCGGCCCTCGCCAAGGGCACCGCTTCGCTGGCTGCGGACACCTTCGGGGCGGGCGGCGCCTTCCCCCCGCTGCCGCCGCCGCCTCAGCTGCCCGCCCTGGGCGCCGCCGGCCTGGGAACCGTGGACGAAGGGGACTCCCTGGATGGACCCGAATACGAGGAGGAAGAGGTGGCCATCCCCCTGACCGCGCCTCCGACTAACCAGTAAGTGCACGCAGCCGTCCCGGGCCCGGGGACGCCGGCTCCTGGGCACAAGTGCGAACCCCTAGGACCTGCAGCTTTTCTTGCAGTTGCGATCCGTTGGTGAAAAAGTTTGGAGCCTTCGGGGTTGGCGTGCGTCGGGACTTGATTGGATCGCTCCTCTTCCCTGAGGGCATGCACGCTGCCTTCGGCGTCTTTTGCATCTTTCTGGTTAGACCCTGGGAAGAAGTGAAGTTTTTGAGCTAGGAAAGCATGGAGAGTGGGGGGGAGGGGGGGGAGGGGGGGCATGTGTATCCATCGGGAACCGGATACGGTGCTGCCTTTTCCAAGCCGAGGTTGCGTCCCCGGGGCTCAGCTGAGCTTGCAGCTGCCCGGGCCGTAGAGTCTCTCTCAGCCTGTGCGTGCATTCCCTGTTGAAGTCAGGTTATCCTTAGTCATAAGGCTTTGGGTATGCAAGTATTCCAAGGAGTATGGTATTGATGACCATTTTAAACATGCACCGGTCAGAAGGCTTTGCCTTTGTGGTGCTGTGCATCCCCAGCCTTTCGGAGGCAGAGCGATGCAGAAAAGTCTTCGGGTCTCTCCTGAAGATGGGGGTCGGCGAGAAAGGAAAGGAGTTCTGCGAATTACAGGTGTGGTGAAGGGTCTCTCTCCTCTTACGGGGTCTGTGACGTAGGCCGTGAAATTCCCATTTATTGATAACAGCCTGATCTTTTTATAGTTGAGGCTTTGTAAGCACAGTTCTCAAGTAAAATTGTCAATACTTCAATACTTTGTTGGTGGCCATGCAGTGTTCCATTTGGCAATCAGTTGCGACGGTATATTGCAGGGCATTTAGGGCAAATGGCTTTTTTCACACGGTGAGTACCTTCCCCTTGTTCCCTCCATAAGTGAACATAGGTGTGTGTTTGTAAAGGTGGACCTTGATGAGAGGAGAGTGTTACTGGGAAGGGGTAATAGATGGCAAAACCGTTCTTACGGATCCTTCACATCAGTTATTATCTGACCTTTAGAATTTCGACAGCCTTGGCGTATCAGAGGAAAAAATATTTGGTTCATATGATGACATTCACTCTGGACAATTGAAAGTATTTGTTTGTTTTGGATAAGCTTTGGAGGATTTAGAAAGGACTTAGAAAATGATTAGAAAAAGATTCTGTGATAATCCATTCTTAACCTAGGGCTACATCTTTTGATATTTAAGGGGGAAAGGTAAAAGTAGCCTGATTTGTGTCAGCCGTGGTATACTGCTCAGTAAGAGTTTAATTTTTTTGTCTAACTTTATTCCAACTTACCATGTTATGTGTTTGTTTTATAGACCTCTGAAGGTGTTCTGGGAGTGTGAAAAATTTGAATTTTACAGCACTGTTTACACACCTTCAAGCCTTTTTGAAAGAATCAGTAAATATTTAAGCGCTCACTACATCACTCCATGCTCAGCACTAGGGTTATAATAAAGTGCAACTTTTCATACTGAAAGAAGGCAGTCTTTTGCCAGTGTTTGTAACTGAGTTATATTAGGCATATTTGTATATTGTAGTTATAAATTTTTTTAAAAAAGTGATTTTGTGGAATGGTTTTAGGTTCACAGCAAAACTGGGCAGAAAATATAGTGTTCCCATTAGATTTTTCAGGATAAACATGAAGGAGTATT
Source organism: Canis lupus dingo (assembly GCF_003254725.2). Classification (NCBI taxonomy): domain Eukaryota; kingdom Metazoa; phylum Chordata; class Mammalia; order Carnivora; family Canidae; genus Canis; species Canis lupus. Next base: position 21,090,956 of record NC_064245.1, on the reverse strand, counting down.
TGGAAAAATTTTTAGAAGTCTATTGTGTGAGGTTTCCATCATCATTAATATATATTTGGGAATAAAAATAATACTTGCATGACTGTATATATGAGAATCGTAAATGTTCTGAAAAGTATCCTCCATTTCAAGTATGTTTTTTAAATTTGTCACTGAGGAGTACAAATTACCCTCTTTTCTTTATCTTAGATATCAAACCAGAGTCACTGGAGGCAATACAGTGTAGTGTTTAAGGGTGCAAATTCTGAAGTTAGACAAGATTTGGGTTGGAATCCTGACTCTACCACTTATAACTGTGTGATCTTGGAAAGGTCAGTTTCCCCATCTGTAGAATGGGGATAATAATGGTACCTCCGTCATAGCATCGTTTTTAAGATTTAATGAGAACCCTGAAGTATTCAGTCAGCACAGTGCTTGGCACATAGTAAGTGTTCAGTAAATAGTATGCCAAAGTAACAGTAATATTTTATTGCCATTAAATTGCCTACTGATTCTATTGGTACAGGGAACTCCCTCACTGATAGTTACTTTAGGCAATGGTTCGTACTCCAGAGGTCTAGCTACCATGGTTAGCTATATTAAGAATTATGACTTCATAAAGGTTTCCATCAGGTTAAGTAGGTTTAGAGATGAAGTTCAGATCTTTTCTATGAATTCCTTTTTTTAATTTTTTTTTATTTTTATTTATTTATGATAGTCACAGAGAGAGAGAGAGAGAGAGAGAGAGGCAGAGACACAGGCAGAGGGAGGCAGAGGGAGAAGCAGGCTCCATGCACCGGGAGCCCGACGTGGGATTCGATCCCATCTCCAGGATCGCGCCCTGGGCCAAAGGCAGGCGCCAAACCTCTGCGCCACCCAGGGATCCCTGAATTCCTATTTTTAAAGGGCTTTAATGATTTGGTTAACTAATGCCAAATCTTTTGTAAGGTACTGAAGAAATGTTCTTGGACTAAGTGAATATTTGTTTACTAGTGAGTGGTCACCTTAGTTATTGCATAGCATGATATTAAGGGGTTCAGGTCACAGGTTTGAGTCCACAGTGGTTTGTTAGAGTAGAGTTCCCTTGCACATGGAGTTCAACCCTGTGTCCAGCTAGTTTGGTGCTGTTGGTCACAAGAGCCGTTAAATGACGATATATGGATGGACAAATGCAAATACCTTACTGCCATTAGTATTTTGTACCTTGTTTTTCTGCGTGCATGGTGAGTCATTGTCTCATGTTTATTACCGAGGGTTTTCATTAGTTTGGTTAAGGACAGAAAAGTTTATATAGTTTTAACTATTTATTTGAATATTTTCCTTTTACAAGTTTTGAGGAAAATTCAAAAAGCATAACATTCTTCCTATGTATTTTTATGCTGTAGAAGTTTCTGTATCTAAAATTCCCGCAGATTGCTTTTTCAAGAGAGAAAAAAGTTAAAGGAGTTTGTCACGGGACACTTTCTAATTTTATGAACTTACTTGCTTTTAGTGCTCCTGGTTATTTTTTCTCTTTGCTTTAGAAGTGAGGGTGATGGTAAAAGGAGTGTTTTCCTCTTAATCCACCTTCAATTATATGTAGAGATTTTAAACTATGAGCCTGCAGTAGCAGGATGCCCTTGGACTGAATCCAACCCACAGATATATATTGCTTTCTCTTGGTGTATTTGGAACATTGAGTAATTAGTTGCCACCATTTAAAAATAGGAAGACTTCACATTTAAGAAGTCTCACTTTCTAGCATCACTTGCAAAATCACAAGATTTGGCTCTACCTGGTTGCTCTTCCTGTTTGTGGATTGCTAGAGCTGAGTAGTGTTGCCCCTTTTAGGTGAGTTCTGAGCTCTAGTTTGCTGCAGTCTTCACTAGGCTTCGTTTGCCTTTTGATATTATCTGCCTGGCAGGTTAGATCATACCCTGGACCTAAGATGAAGGCTTCTCAAGCCTGAAACTTGAAGGAAAAGGAAATAAATAATGTACAGGATACCTTTCTTTTCCTTAAGAAACATGTGACTATCTCTACAAAAATAAAATCATTCTTAATTAAGCCAAATAATTATTAGAGGTGAATGTTAGGACATGTAGCGTTCATTAGCTTTGTTACTAATTGCATTATAACTATGGGTGAGTCATTATTTCTTAATAAACATGGGGGGTGAGGATTGCAAAGATTAGTTGTGTACAGAGTGGTTGCTGACCAGGACCCAGATTTTTTTTTTTTTTTAAACCATATTTGTATGCATTGTAGAGCAGTATAGTAGGTGCTCGATATAAGGGATAAAAATGAGTAAGATGCCCATTTTCTCAAGTCTCTTTTCTGGGGCAGTTACAGATCTAGCAGGCAGTTAAGTCAACCAACTTCTATAATTCAGGCTAGATTAAGATAAACATCATGAATGAAGTATGAACAAAGGGTCATGGGCTTTAAAATAATACAAAATTTAGGCAATTAGGATCAGTAAGTCTTTGAGGAAAACTATCAAGTATGTTATCCCTGTTGCTTATTTTCTAAATAAGACCTTATTGGTCCCCACGCCCTTTGTCTAATGATTCTATCATGTAAAAAAGAATTACAAGTTAAAGTAGTATAAACTTTTGACCCTGAATGTAGGGTTTGTCCTACTGAACTCCTTAATTATTTACCTGTGATCTGGAAGGAGGTTGAAGGAGATGCCTGTAGTCTCTGGGAATACAGAGCACAGCCAAAGGCTAGAATTGGTTTGGATCATTGATGAGGCACTCTGGGGAAACCAGGCAAACATGATTGGTAGAGATAAAAAGTAAAAGCACAGGAGCACCTGGGTGGTTCAGTGATTTAAGTGTCTAACTCTTGATCTTGGCTCAGGTCTTGATCTCATGGTCTGAATTGGAGCCCTGTGTTGGGCTCCTCACTGTGTGTGGAGCTGGAAAAAGAAGAAAAATGACAGCTGTAAATTAGGAAGAAGAAAGGGAAAGCAAAATGTAGGCCTTTCTGGTTGCTTTACCAGCCATGAGGGAAATGAGAGAATGGCAGCTCTAAAACCCAGAATGTACCTTGGTGGGGGTGAGACATAATAATTAACAATAACTGTCATTACTCCTGATATTTCTTGATTGCTTACTGCCTACCAAGAACTGTTCTAATTGGCCTACATGTGTTGTTTACTTATAACTAAACCAGTGTTTATTTGCACTTAATTTTGAAGGTTGAGCTAGGCTTGATGGGGACTGCTCCATATGTCTTCTGTTGGCTATAACATCCAAGGTGGCTTCTTAATTCATAAATCTGATGCATCAGCTGGGATGGCTGGACCAGCTGGTGGATAGCTGGGAATATGACTGCCTCTCTCCCTTTCTCCCTTTACCCCGTGCAGGTAGCCTCCCCCACTTAATTCGATTGAGCTTCTCCACAGCATGGAAGCTGGGTTTCATGAGGGAGGGAGCATTTCAAGAGGACAAGCTTCACCGGGCCAACACATATCAGGCGTCTGTATTCTTATGTTTGCTAATGTTCTAATAGTCCATGCTAATAACATAACCAGTTTGGATTTAGTATGGGTGAGGACTATACAAGGGCATCAGTACTGGGAGATGAGATTTGTTGAGGGGACCAAAGTTAACAACCTACTCGTGTGTTATTCATATACATGTAATACCAGATAATACTAGGATAGGAGTGGTGAGGGATGAGGTGGGAGAAAGGGCAAGTACTTACAAGTTCTTTTTTTTTTTTAAGATTTTATTATTTTTTAAAATTTATTCATGAGAGACACGGGGGAGGGGGGGAGAGAGAGAGAGAGAGAGAGAGAGAGAGGCAGAGACACAGGCAGAGGGAGAAGCAGGCTCCATGCAGGGAGCCCGACGTGGGACTCGATCCCAGGACCCCGGGGTCACGCCCTGGGCCGAAGGCAGGTGCTAAACCGCTGAGCCACCCAGGCTTCCCTACAAGTTCTTCTCTTAGGCTTTAACACGGTAAATTGTTTATTAAACGAATCAGATATCCTCACAATAGATTTTGATTCTGACCACCATTATCTTAATTTTAAATCACAGTTATGGAGTATAGATGCTGGTTATGGCTCAATGTTTGAATGTGCAGTGTATGGGTGGTAGGTGTAGCATCTTGAAATCACCTACAACCCATTTCAGTCATGAGCTAAATTAAAAACAGTTGTCAGATACAATTTACTGATAACTTCTCCATATGTCTGATCATATTTCAATGGGATTTGGTGTATGATTTTAGGCATTTCAGTGATTAAGTGATTTTTATGAGTAAAACAGTGAACATTTGGGGGAACAGAAATAGAAAAGAATATACAGTCCACTTGGAAGAGGAAGCATTAATGATAGAGAAGATGGTAAAATTAATCTTACAGATATATTGTACAGATAACATTTTTCAAACTGGAGGATAGTGTGGAAGAGTTTAAAGAATGAAAGTATTTGAAAGAATAAATTGAAATTTCATACTGTAATCCTCTTTTACTGGAGTTTTATAGGAAGTTTGATTAATTTTCATAGTATTGGTGTTTGTTATTGAAATCATAAAAGTAGTATGCATAGATACATAGTATTTTAGTGATGAAGGAAACCCTCATTGCCCAGATGCAGAAGCCGCCTGGGAGGCTGCCTAGATGCAGAAGTAGAGTGGTCTGGCTAAGGTACATAGGTAGTGGTAGAACTGGGACAGAATTTAGTTCCGTAATTTTTTTTTAAATATTTTATTTATTTATTCATGAGAGGCACGGGCGGGGGGGGGGGGGCAGAGGCAGAGACACCGGCAGAGGAAAAAAGAGGTTTCATGCAGGGAGCCCCGTGTGGGACTCGATCCCGGGTCTCCAGGATCACGCCCTGGGCTCCAGGTGGCGCTAGACTGCTGGGCCACTGGGGCTACCCAGTTCCGGTAATTTTTTAGATATGCTTAGATTTGAGTAATATTTATAGTTAATTTGGCCGGGGCTGGGGGGTGGAGGGTAGAAGATGAAAGGCAGAGGCCTAGGATTGACTAATCCTTTACCATATATGCTAGGCACTTTACAGAGATTATTTTAATTCTCAAAGGTCTGCAGTCAGATACTCTCCTCATTTTTATTGTTGGGAAAACTAAGTGATAGAATTGGAATTCTGATGCCAATACTATACTTTTTCCTTTGCCTTGTCCCCTTCCATTAAGTATAATACACACTTATTATGTTCACTCATAGAATATACTTCCGGGCTGGCCAGCCACTGGGTATTACGGATTGAATTTTGTTCCCCTAAAACTCATAGGTTGAACCCCAAGTCCCATTGTGGCTGAATATGTATAGGGTCTTTAAAGAGGTGATTAAGATGAAATGAGGTCATAAGGGTGGGTCCATAATCCTACTGGACCTTATAAGAAGAGGGAGAGACACAGAAGTGCACATGCACAGAGAAAAGTCCATGTGAACCCCCAGTGAGAAGGTGGCCATTTGAAGCCCAGTAGACTGGCCTCATTAAAAAGTACCTCTGCTGGCCCTTTAATCTTAGACTGGGCCTCCAGAACTGTGAGAAAATACATTTCTGTGGTTTCAGCAATCCAGTATGGTTTTTGTTATGATAGTCCGAGCTGACTGACACTCTGAGTAACCCCGTCTCTTTAACAATGGCTTTGGCTGATTCTGATGCATGTCAGTTGCACATTTACTACTTGAGAAATAGGGTCCTCATGTTTATATTTCCTATCTTCCACTGTAGGAAAGAAAAACTTTCCATGTACTTTACCTTCTTTCCTTATATGCTAGTGGTTTATTTCTCCTTTTTTGGCTATACGTGTGTTGAAAGATGGAAAAATTATTTAAATGCATGTTTGAGTATTATAGCTTGAAAAGGTCTTATATATGACCATGATGGTACCCATGGGAAATCCTGTGGGGGAGACATTACTTCAGCAAAATTTCTGTATTCACTCTGTGTTCCTTGTAATATTCGGTGTTACTTGTTTGTGTGTGTGTGTGTGTGTGTGTGTGTGTATGTGAGTATTTTTTAGTATTATTTTGTCTGGATAAGTAAGATAAACACCTCATCAAGGTTTTACCAAGCTAGATTATCAGCTTAATACAAAAGATAGAACTCAGGAACAACAATGGAAGGCTAGGCATTGGACAAGGTATGTGGAGAAGGGTACAGAGCTTCCATGCCCTGTCTAGAGATGCTACTCTTTTAGCCACTCTCCCTCCTCTATGTGTTCACCAACTGGAAGCTCTCTCAGTGTTACTTTTAAAATTCCCCTTCTCTTACATATCTGTCTGAAGCTTAAGGGAAAGACCTAGAGATTCTTAACTCTTTTAAGGCTTCTTTGTAGGTATAACCTATTAGACTGGGTTCACAGCTAAGACGCTTATATAAAGCACCATATCTCTCCTCCATCCATGTCTACCCACCTACCTGGATATTGATTTATCTCTCAGATTTTTAAATTAAATTTTATTTTGAGGTAATTGTAGATTAAAATTTAGTTGTAAGGAATAATACAAAGTATGTGTCCTTCACCCATTTTTTTTCCTCAGTGGCAACATCTGGTATGGCAACAAGAAATTAATATTGATTTAATTTACATCTTCAGATTTCACTAGTTCTGCATACAGTTGTGTGTGTCTATGTGTTCAATGTGGTTTTAGTTCTATGCAGTTTTATCACATTGTGTAATCATCACTACAGTAAAGACACAGAGCAGTTTCATCACCACAAGGATTCCTTGTGCTGCCCTTCTTTCACCTCTCCATTTATCTCTAACTCCTGGCAACCACTAACCTGTTTTTCGTTTTGTCATTTCAAAAAAAGTTTTACAAAAACAAACAACAAAACCCCATGTTGTACAGATGGAATCATAAAGTATGTAACCTTTTGGGGTTAGCATTTTGTAACCCAGCATAATTCCTCAAGATTCATCCAGGTCCTTGCATGTATCAATACTTTGTTCCTTTACATTTGCTGAGTATTTCATGGTGTGGCTGTATAACATTTTAGCCATTCACCACTGGAGAACAATTTGGATTATTTCCAGTTTTGACTATTAGGAAAAAAAGCTATGAATATTCTTGTTTGTTTTTTTGTAAACATAAGTTTTCATTTTTGTCAGTTAAATGTCCAAGAGTGCAGTTGTTGGATTGTGTGGTAATTATATGTTCAGTTATAGAAGAAACTGCCAATCTATTTTTTAGATTGGTTGGATGCTTTTACATTCTCACCAGTAACGTATGAGTGGTCCAGATTCTGTATTCTCACGAGCATTTGATACTGTCATAAGTGTTTCTTTAAGCTATTCTCTTGGTGTCTACTGATCTTATTGTGGTTTTAATGTATATTTCCCTAATGGCTAGTGGTGTTGAAGATCTTTTCATATGCTAATTTGCTATCTGTATATCCTCTTTGGTAAAATGTTCATGTCTTTTGTGCATTTTCCAATAGGATTGTTTTATTGTTGAGTTTTGAGAATTCCAAATATTACTCTATTGTCTGCTATGTGCAAATACTCTCATTTTGTAGCTTATCGCTTTTTTCCTTTTAATGGGGTGTTTCTGAGAGCAAAAGTTTTTAATTTTGTTGTGGCTTAATTTATTAATGTTACTTTTTTTTTGGTTGTGTTTTTGGAGCCAAGTCTAAGAACTCTTTAGCATTGGTCTCAAAAATTTTCTATTATGATAGCTTTATGAAAGTTTTATACTTTAATGGTTTGCAGATAAGTCCATAGTTTATTTTGATTTTATTTTTATAAAAGATACATTTAAATTGAGGTTCATATTTTTACCTATGGCTATCCAATTGCTCTAGCCCCATTTGTTGAAAAGGTAAGTATCTTTCCTCTTTTGAACTGCTTTTGCAATTTTATAAAAAATCAATTGGGCATATATGTGTAGGTTTACTTCTGGGTTCTCTATTGAGTTCTGTTGGTTTATATGTTTCCATCTGCTAATATTGCACTCTTGGTTACTATAACAATGTAGATATAGATAAGCCATAATACCAAATAGAGTGGTTCCTCTCACTTTTCAATATGGTTTGAGTTATTCAAAGGCTTATGTCTTCATATATAAATTTTTGAACAAGCTTACCCATATCTACACAAATTTTACTGAGATTCTCATAGGAATTGCATTAAACCTGTAGATCAATTTGGGGAGAATTGACATCTGTACTATATTGACATGGTCTTCATTTAGTTAGGTCTTTGATTTCTTTAATCAGCATTTTGTATTTTTTAGTATATATATCAAGTCCTATTGTATGCCTCTTGTTAAATTTATACTTACTTTTTTTTTGTTTGTTTGTTTGGAGAAATTTTGTGGATATTATTTTTTTATCTCAGTTTTCAAATGTTCATTATCAATACATAGAAATGTGATTGATATTTTACATTGATCTTGTGTTCTTTGACCTTGCTAAAATTTTAACCTTTTAGTTTTTAGAGGCTTTTTACAGTATAATCTCCAATCTCTTTGCCTTTTATTTCTTGTGTTATTGCAGTGGCTAGAACTAGTACTGTATCGACTCACAGTGGTAAGAGCAGATATCCTTGCTTTGTTCCTTGTTTAGGTGGAAAACATTTAGTGTTTCACTATTAAATATGGTATTAAGTGTATGTTTTTTTGCGGGGGGAGTGCGTAGTTGATTAGATACTCTATCAAATCAAGGTAGATCACCTGTCTTTCTAGTTTACTGAGAGTTATTATAAATGGGTGGTGGATTTTGTCAAATTTTGTCAAATTCTTAGTGAATTTATATGATAGAGTTATTTTCTTTAGTTGATGTGTGGGGTTTTGTTTTGTTTTAATGTTGAACCAAACTTGCATATGTGGAATAAATCCTATGTGGTTATGATATATAATGTTTTTCAGATATTACTGAATTTAGATTATTGATTTGTTGAGAATTTGTGTCTGAGTTCATTAGAGAAACTAGTCTGCATTTTTCTTGTGATATTTTTGTTTTGTTTCAGTATTTGGGTAATACTGGCCTCAGATTGAGGTAGGACTCATTCCCTCCTTTTCTGCTCTTCGGAAAAATTTGTGAAGTTTTGACATTCTTTAAATATTTGGTTGAATTCTCTAGTGAAAACATTTCAGCTTGAGATTTTCTTTTTGAGAATTAAAATTACAAATTGTTTAGTGGTTGTAGGATTATTTATGTATTATTTATTTCAGTTGAATCTTGGTAGAACAAACAGTCCCTGACTTAAGATTTTTTTGACTTTATGATGATGTGAAAGTGAGACACAATCAGTAGAAACCATACTTGGATTTTGAATGATGATCTTCTCCTGGGCTAACAATATGTGGTAAGATTCTCTCTTGTGATGCTGGATGGTAGTGGCAAATCATAGCTCCCAGTCAACCATGCAATCATAAGGGTAAACAACCACAACGTATAACACTTAAAAGGATTCTGTATCCTTAGAACCATTCTGTTTTTCACTCTCAGTATTCAGTAAATTACCTGAGATTGTCAACACCTTTTTTCCTTTTTTTTTTTTTTTAATAGGCTTTGCATTAGATGATTTTGCCCAACTGTAGGCTAAGGTAAGTTTTCTGAGGAGGCTTAATGTAGGTGAGGCTAAGCTCTGATATTTGGTAGTTCAGGTACATTAAATGCATTTTTGATTTGTGATATTTTCAGTTTACAATGGGTTAGTTGCATGTGGCCCTATGGTAAGTAGAGGAAGATCTTTATGTGGTTGATTGAAGAGTTGATTCATTTCTTCTAATTTAGGGGCATAAACTTGTTTGTATTATTTCCTAATTACCCTTGTAATGGCTGTAAAATGTTCAGTGATACTTTCTTTTTTTATCTCTGATCTTGGTAACTTGTACCTTTCTTTTTGTTTTGCCAGTCTTGCTAAAGATTTATCAATTTTATTAATTTTTTTAAAGGATTAACCTTTTGTTTCATTTTTTTCTCTGTAGTTTTCTTGTTTTCAGTTTTGTTGATTTTCACTTTTATTTTTATTATTTCTCTTCTGATTATTTTGGGTTTATTTTTTCCTGTTTTTCTAGTTTCTTGAAAGCTAGAAAGGAATTTAAGTAGGAATGTAAGATAATGATTTGAGAACTTTTCTCTTTGCTAATGTAAACATTTAATGCTATAACTTTTCCCCTTGGCACTGCTTTAGTTGTATCCCATGTCTTTTGATGTTGTTTTTTCTGTGTTGTCTTTTCATTTTTATTCAATTCTATGTTTCTTTTTAACTTTACTTGGAGACTTACTTTGAGATTCGCTAGTTGTACTTCTTGATTTCTGATTCGAGTCCATTATGGTCAGAGAATATTCTCTTATGATTTCAATACTTTAAAATTTGTTGATGCTTGTTCTGTGGCCCAGTATATGGCCTGTTTTTGTGAGTGTTCGTTCTATGGATTTAAAAAAAAATAGGTATTTGGCTTTTTTTTGGTCAAATATTCTATGTATGTCAATTAGATCCTTTTGGTTGATTGTGTTAGAACTTTAGAACTTTTAAGTTTTGGCTGATTTTCTGTTTAGTGTTTTAGGAAGTCTTGAAATTCCCAATGATAAAATTTGTCTGTTTCTCCTTTCACCTATCTGTTCTTCGTGTATTTTGTTAGGTGTGTACCATTTAGAATTGTTATGTATTTCTGTTGGATCCATCCTTTATCATTGTATTATGTTTTCTTTTCTCTCTAGCAATTGTCTTTGCTCAAAAATCTAATATTAATATAGCCATTCTGCTTTTATTTTGTTTCCATGCATCTTTTTTGGTACCTTTTCACTTCTTATTTTAAGTGAGTGAGTTATAAACAGCCTATTTGTGGATCATTTCTTCTTAAGTCCACATTGGCAGTATTTGCCTTTATTTGGTATATTTTAAATTTACATTTATTTTAATTATTGATAATGTTAGGGCTTATTTTTTTAAAGTTTTTATTTTAATTCCAATTAGTTAACATACAATGTTATGTTAGTTTCAAGTGTACAATACAATATTTCAACAATTCCATATTCTACCTGGTGCTCATCACTACAAATGCACTCCTTAATTCCTATCGCCTATTTAACTCACTCCCCCTTGCCTCTGGGAACCAATCTGTTTCTTGGTTCATCTTTCTCTTTTGTTTGTTTTGTTTGTTTTGTTTCTTAAATTCCACATAGGAGTGAAGTCATGTGGTATTTGTCTTTTTCTGACTTACTTCACTTAGCATAATAATTTCTAGCTCTATCCATGTTGTTGGAAATGGCAAGATTTCATTCTTTTTATGGTTAAGTAATATTCCATTGTAAAAAAAAATATACTGCAACTTCTTTATCAGTTCATCAGTCAATGACACTTGGGCTGCTTCCATATCTTGGCTGCAGAAATAATGCTGCCATAAACACAGGGGTGCATGTATCCCATTGAATTAGTGCTTTTTAATTTTTTTGGGAAAATACCCAGTAGTGCAATTACTGGATGATAAGGTAGTTCTCTTTTTAACCTTTTGAGGAACCTCTATAACTGTTTTCCACAGTGGTTGCACCTGTTTACATTCCCACCAACAGTGCAGGAATGTTCCTTTTTTTCCACATCCTTACCAACACTTGTTTCTTGTATTGTTGATTTTAGCCATTCTGACAATGTGAAGTGATAGCTCATTGTAGTTTTGATTTGCATTTCTCTGATGGTGATTATGAAAATCTTTTCATGTTTCTGTTGGCCATGTGGATGTCTTCTTTGGAGAAATGTCTTTTCATGTCTCCCTGCCCATTTTTAATTGGGTTATTTATTTTTTGGGTATTGAGATTTATAAGTTCTGTATTTTGGATACTAACCCTTCATTGGATGTGTCATTTGCTCTTAGAGCTTCTGCCATTTTGTTTTCATTTCCTGTTTTTTCTCTCTTACTCATTCCTCTGTTTCGTTCTTTCTTCTTCTTCTTCTTCTTCTTCTTCTTCTTCTTCTTCTTCTTCTTCTTCTTCTTCCTCTTCTTCCTCCTCCCCCTCCTCCTCCTCCTCCTCCTCCTCCTCCTCCTCTTCTTCTTTTTAACATTTTATTTATCTATTCATGAGAAACACAGAGAGAGGCAGAGACCTAGGCAGAGAGAGAAGCAAGCTTCATGCAGGAAGCCCGATGTGGGACTTGATCCTGGATCTACGGGATTACGCCCTGAGCCAAAGGCATTGCCTTTTTTTTTTTTTTTTTGAAGATTTTATTTATTTATTTTTGAGAAAGAGCATGCGTGAACTAGGAGGAGGGCCAGAGTGAGAGGGAGAAGCTGAATCCCTGGTGAGCAGGGAGCCTGATGCAATACAGTATTTCAGGACTTCAGGATCATGACTGAGCTGAAGGCAGGTGCTTAACCGACTGAGCCACCTAGGTGCCCCTTCTCTTTTCTTTTTATGTGTCACTTGAGCATTTATTAGTATTTTATCCTGATTTATTTATAATTGTTTTCAAATATATCACTTTGTAGTGTTTTCTTAGTGGTTGTACTGGATATTAAGATGTATATGTACCATAAGTATGGAAACTACCCTTCCATTTAGACCCCTTTACTCTCCCACTTTGTAAATATCACTGTTACGAATATTTTTTCATACATTGAACAGCTGATCAGATAGTGTTAATATTTTTTTCCTGTTGTGCTAAAACATACATGGCATAAAATTTACCTTTTTAACCATTTTTAAAGTGTATGGTTCTGTGATATAAAGTACATTCACATTGTTGTGGTGCAGCTGTTAACCACCATCCATCCCCAGAACTTTTTCAGCTTGCCCAAATGAAACTCTGTACCCATTAAACATTAACTCCCCATTTCTCTCTCCCCCTGTTCCAGGCATCCACCATTTTACTTTCCGTTTTTATGAATTTGAATGCTCTACATACCTCATTTAAGTGGAATCATACATACAAATCATATTTGTTCTTTTATTACTGATTTATTTCACTTAGCATAATATCTGCAAGGTTTGTCTATGTTGTAGCATTTATTGAAATTTTCCTTTTAAGGCTGAATACTATTTTGGCCTCCTACATTTTGATTATTCATTTACCCATTGATGGACGTTTGGATTACTTCCACCTTTTGGCTCTTGTGAGTGATGCTGCTCAAACAGGGTGCATAAATATCTCTTTAAGTCAGTCCCTCCTTTTAAGTATATACCTAGAAGTAGAATTACTGGGTCATATGGTAATTCTGTATTTAAGTGTTTGAGGAATTGTCATACCGTCTGTGATGGTGCCTATATCATTTTACGGTCCCACCAGCAATGCACAAGGATTCCAGTTGCTTCACATTCTCACCATTACTTGTAATTTCCTGTTCCTTTCTCCTTCTCCTTTTTCATAATAGCTGACCTCATGTGCTATCTCATTGTTATTTTGACTTGCATTTTTCTAATGAGTGAGCAAATTTTCATGTGCTTATTGGCTATTTGTATATCATACTCTGAGAAATACCTATTTAAGTCTTTTGTCCATTTTTAAATCTGTTTGTTTCCTCTTGAATTACAGGAGTTCTTTATATATTCTGGATATCAATCCTTTTTCAGATAAATGGTTTGCAAATATTTTCTTCCATTCCATCAGTTGCCATTGTGCTCTGTTGATAGTGTCTTTTGATGTACTTAAGTTTTAAAAATTTTGATGAACTCTATTTTTTGGTTGACTGTATAATTTTTATTTCATCCATCAATACTATGATTTTAAAACTTATTGAGTAGTAGAAGGGTAGTCTGGTGAATCTATAGGTTTTACTCATTCTTGCTTTTCCCATTGTACTTTTTTCTTTCCTGATGTTACAAGATTCGTTCTTTTATCATTTGAAAGACCTTCCTTAGCTCTTCCTGAAGAATACATATGCTAACAGATTTTAGTATTCTGTTGCCTGCTTATGTCTTTGTTTCATTTCTGAAAGATAGTTTTGTCAGATATAGAATTCATGGTTGATTGTTCTTTGAGCTCTTGAAAAATTTTTGTTACTTTTGTCTGACCTTTGTGATTTCAGATGAGAAATCTGTTATTTGAATTCATGTTCCTCATAGGTAATCCTTTCTTTGTGGTTGCTTTTAAGATTTTTTTCTTTGTTTTCAGATGTGAAATGATGTGGCAAGGTATAATTCTTGTGGATTTACCTGTTTGGAGTTGTCACTTGAATCTGTAGGTTTTTGTGTTTCTACAAATTTGGAAGTTTTCATCCATTATTTTTATGAATACCTTTTCAACTTAACCCACTTTTTCTTTCTTTATGGGACTCCAGTGAATACAGAATTGGATCTTCTGTTATTGCCCTATAGATTTTGAGTCTTTGTTAGTTTCTTTTTAGTCATGTTTCTCTTTTGGTCAGATTGGGTAAATTCCGTCCTCAAAATCGCTAATTTGTGCCATTTGTTATTCTTACTGTTGAGCTGTCCGTTAAGCTTTTTTTTTTTAGCTTTTTTTTTTCTTATTATAGTTTTCCAGTTCTGTAGTTTCTAATTGGTTCCCTTTTATAATTTCTTTTTCTTGGCTTGGATTTCCTATTTTATTTGTTTTTTTTTTTGAGAATTTTTAATTGATAAATTATTTGTGATGGCTGCTTTCACATCTTTTTGAAAAAAGATTTTATTTATTTATTTAAAAGAGAGAGAGTGCACATGTATGCTCATGAGCAGGGGAGGGACAGAGGGAGAGGGAAGGAGAGAATCTCAGGCAGACTCCCTGCTGAGCACAGAGCCCAACATGGGGCTTGATCACACCACCCTGAGATCATGACCTGAGCTGAAACCAAGAGTAGGATGCCTAACCGACTAAGCCACCCAGGTGCCCTGTGCTTTCACATCTTTGTTAGACAATTCCAATATGTAATTCGTTTTAATGTTGGCATTTGTTGATTGTCTTTTTTTCATTCAAGTAGTCATTTTCTTGGTTCTTGGTATGATGGGTAATTTTTGGTTGGATGTTGGGTTTTTTGCCTATTATGCAATTTAAAAAAAAATTACTTTTACCCTTAATATTGATGAGTATATTTTTATTGTAGAAAATTTGGAGACTTGGAAATACAAAGGAAAAAAAAATCACTCTTTTTACTACCAAAGGTAGCTACTGTTAAATTTTTTGTAGATTATATACACATTATATACACACACACACACACACATAAAATTCTTGAAAGGAACTATATTTGCATATTTCTATTTTCCTGCCATATAATTATAACTAGCATTTATATATATGAGCAAATTGAAGTAATGAGAGTTTTAGGTAACTTTCTTGGTTCACAAAGCTACCAAATAATTCAAACCAAGCTTCTGAACCCTAGGTCTGTACGTATTTATTTATTTATTTATTTATTTAAAGATTCTGTTTATTTATTCATGAGAATACAAAGAGAGGAGAGAGAGAGAGAGAGAGAGAGAGAGAGGCAGAGACATAGGCAGAGGGAGAAGCCCGCTCCATGCAGGGAGCTCAATGTGGGACTCGATTCTGGGTCTCCAGGATGACGCTCTGGGCTGAAGGCGGCGCTAAACCACTGAGTCACTGGGTCAGGTCTGTATTTTAAACCACTATGGAATACTCTATCTTGTTCTTTTTTAAAAAAATCACTTAAGATAAATTGTTTCAATAGGAGAATGAACTTCTTTGAGGAGGAATCATCAATAGATTAATAACATTCTTAAAATATTTTGAATAATGTTTTAGTAGTTCACTGTGTTTATAGATAATTTAAGTTTGTTTAGATACATACATAATATATTTTGGTAGTGGAGAAAGGAGCTTTGATATACCTCTGTTTATGCATTCGCATGAATAAATAAATTAAAATCTCCTTAAATTTGAATGGAAAGTATTAATAGGCCTTTTTTTTTTCTTAGAGATTTGTACCTCCTTCTGCTTCTCCCTTTGCCTGTGTCTCTCTGCCTCTCTCTCTCTCTGTGTCTCTCATTAATAAATAAAATCTTTAAAAAAAAAAAAGATTTGTACCTCCTTTAAGAGCATTAGTGTTTTTCTTTTTTTCTTTTTTTTAAAGTAAATCCTTATTACCCCTCCTTATTTGTTGAGGAACAACTGTGGATATTCTTCCCCATATTATTTCACTTAAGAGACCATAAGGTCACTCATTATGTACATATAGTGAGCTTGGTTGTTTGTCCATATCCGTTGAGTCTTAGCATGGCTACATAAGCATTGATTTAGAGAAAATTCCTAATCAGTGACTATATGAAAGCTAGTATATTTTATTGCCTTTTAGTTCTTAGCTAAGAAAACCAATCCAGTTACTACAGTGGAGTTACTACTCTATTTACTTATGGGACATAGTAATGCTTATGATTGGTGGTAAGAGGAATAAAATTTAAATTAATTTTCACTACCATTAATCCTTAGACAACGTATGAGTTGGGGGCACTGACCCCCGCAGAGTCAAATCTGTGTATAACTTTGGACTCCCCTAAAATTTAATTACTGATAGCCTACCGTTGACCAGAAGCCTTAATGATGATATAAACAATACATTAACACGTTTTCTATGTTACATGTATTTTCCACTGTGTTCTTATACTAAAGTAATCTAGAGAAAAGAAAATGTTACTAAAAAATCATAAGGAAGAGAAAATATACTTATGGTACTGTTCTGTACTTTCTGAAAAGAATTTGCATGTAAATTGACCTGTGTAGTTCAAACCTGTACTTCGAGAGTCATCTGTAGTTCTTTGAAACTCTATAAGAGTTGTCTTCATTTGTCGTTGCTAGCAATTAGAGACAAGTTAACTATGTGATTTGATGTTTCTTTGTAGTCATTACATAAATTTCTCATGAAATTGAAAAGAAAGGAACACAGATCAGACTGACAAGAGACTGCAAGAGACTGCATCCTTTAATTAATACTAAAATTCCAGAATATCATCCTCAGAATGTTTTCATCATGAAACTATTTTGATAGGATTTTAAATATTTTTTTTTTCTATTTATTCATTTGAGAGAGAGAGACAGACAAAGCGCAAGCCTGGGGAGTGGGAGAGGGAGAGGAAGAAGGCCACTCCCCCTAAGCAGGGAGCCCAAGACATGGGGCTCCATCCCAGGACCCAGAGATCCTGACCTGAGCCCAAGGCAGACGTCAGCCATCTGAGCCACCCAGGTGCCTCTTGATATAATTTTAAAAGGGAATAGAGGGCAGCCCCGGTGGCCCAGTGGTTTAGCGCCGCCTTCAGCCCGGGGTGTGATCCTGGAGACCCGGGATTGAGTCCCACATGAGGCTCCCTGCATGGAGCCTGCTTCTCCCTCTGCCTGTGTCTCTGCCTCTCTCTCTGTCTCTGTCTCTTATGAATAAATAAATAAAATCTTAAAATAAAAAGTGAATAGAAAATAAAATAGTATCTTTAGTTTGACTTTTTTTAAGGAATCTATTCTCTGTGATGTGATGAAATAGCATTTAGCGCTGTAATCATACAAAATCTTACAGTGCTGTGGAGTCATTAATATCTTATAACAAAGTAGTATTGGATGCCTGGATGGCTCAGTGGTTGAGCATCTACCTTTGGCTCAAGGTGTGATTCTGGGGTCCCTGCAGGGAGCCTGCTTCTCCCTCTGCCTATGTCTCTGCCCCTCGCACTGTGTGTCTCATAAATAAATAAATAAATAATAAATAAATAAATAAATAAATAAATAAAATCAAATCTTAAAAATAAAAGTAGTATTGATATTTATGGAAATGGCATTATTTGCCTAGTAACAAGGACTGTGAGTACAGTGAAGAACAGTTGAACTATAATAGATTGCAGACCTATCATGTTATGCTTTAAATGTCACAGTAAGGAGGTTGTGCATTATAGTGTAGAATCCAGAGGGAAAGCCTTTCCTACTACTCAAAATAGTTTTTCTTGTTTTAAGATTTCAGTCATTTTGGCTTTCTTTTTCTCTTTCTCCCCCTCTTATCTAAGCATTTACTAAGATTGTTTTGTACCTCCTAAAGTGCTCCCAGATCTAATATTTGTTTTCTTTTTCTTTTTAAATATTCTATGATTTCAAACCCTCATTTTCTTTTTCCTCCTGTTGGAATAGTTTGTACATTTTCTTTGTTCTTCATCTCTTTCTCTGCCAGTTAGCCACTCTCCTTATCACTGACTTCCAAAAATTTTATTTCATCCAAGTAAAAATTAAGAAATTCATTGTGCTTTGTTATACAGAATTTATCTGGGTGCGTGTATGTGAAACTACAAAACAATGAAACCAACGTGAAGTATAAATTACTACTTACCTGTTCTTTTTCCTTTTTAATACTGTTCTACTTAAACATACTGGCAGAGAGTAAATTTAATTTGAGACTCCCATTAACTTGAAAAGCTGATTTGTATTAGCTGCCAGCATGATTTTCTAAAGACATATTTTACCATATTCTTTTTTGAAACCTTTCCTTCCATGAGTCTGCATCATCTGGAGAGTAGTGGCTTTCAAACTTCAGTTTAACCATCACTCACCAAAAGAAATAGATTTTACATCTGTGACCCAGTATACACATATAAACAGATATTTATAATGGAAACAAAAGTTCAATGAAAAAAATTTACCCTTACTGCCTATGAGGTACACCATTTGCTGTTCTGTTCTCACCTTTTTCACTTAATTAAAAGAAAATGCTGATTGTGACTTACTAAATTGATTTCTTGACTAAAAGATTGAGACCTGCAGGTTGAGACAAAAAAAAAAAAAAAAAAAAAGAAAGAAAAGAAAATTAAAGCTTACTTTAGTATGACATACAACAGGACTCCTACCCTGTTCTCCATTATTACATATTTTGTCAGTACCATACTGTTTATTCCTTAAATTTGATGTGGTATTTTGTTTCTCCAATTTACTATTTCTTCTGTCTGGAGTGCTCTTTTCTCTATCTTGATTGTGTGACAAACTGTCACTCATTTTTCTAAAATACAGCTGAGACATTACCCAAAGTAGTGTATCATGATAAAAATAAAGGTTTCTTCTTAAGCAGTAATAACAATGATTTCATCAAACAGACTTGGAAAGAAATGTTTTCTCAGAGAATTAAACCGCAATATCTCAGTTAAATGAACACAGGATGAATAAAAAATGTTTCTGGTTAGAAAGTCTCGGCGGTAATGTGGTTGGTGCTATTGCTGTATTTAAATAATGGGGACTTAAATAACATGATCATAATGGGTTCATAGAAAATGGAGCCATATAAAGGGTAAGCTTGTCAGTGATCATCTATGTTCAAAGGAGTGGGTTTTTCTTTCTTTCTTTTTTTAAAGATTGATTTATTCATGAGAGACACAGAGAGAGATAAAGGCAGAGACACAGGCAGAGGGAGAAGCAGGCTCCCCACATGGAACCCAATGCAGGACTCGATCCTGGATCCCAGGATCACGCCCTGAGCCAAAGGCAGAGGCTCAACTGCTGAGCCACCCAGGCCTCCCAGGAGTGGGCTTTTTTAAGCCCGAGGATGAAACTGATTTATATCTGGTGCAGTTATTTTTTTATTATGTAAATACTTATATTAAATATGTGAATTCTCCGTATTCTGAGATTAAGAGTCCTGTGATTCCCACTGAGCCAGCCAGCCACTCCCTTGAATTAATGCTATCTTTTTGTCCAGATTTTATGCTCCATGAGCAACCGTTTTTGTAAATTTTTATGTTGTGAAATTTCATATTTGCAAAAAGATTATAAGAAAATGTACCAAGTAACCATATTTCATTTACCTTTACATTTTACCACATTTCATTTATTTGATTGCCTTTATACCAACATAGTTCCACTCAACTATTTGTGAGTTACTTGCAGAGATCATGTCTCTTCACTCTCAAATACTCATCATGTGTTTTCTAAGAATAAGGACAGTAGCTTGCGTAGTCAAATAGAATGAATTTAACACTAATATTCATTTTTAGATACTGACCATTGTTCCTTTGTCCTTGATACCTACTTATTTATTTTAGTGAATTGTATTTATGTCTCTTTTAATCTAGAACAGTTCATCCACCATTTTTTTTTTTTTTATGACATTGACATTTTTGAAGAGTCCAGGACAGTTGCTTTGCAGAATGTGTCTCAATTTGTATTTGTTTGTTGCCTCAGAATTAGATGCAGGTTAAACATTCTTGGCAGAAATACTCCATAAGTCATGAGTTTTCCATACATCATATCCAGGGGCACACAATGTCAGTTGTCTTATTGATGTATAGAAGTTTGAACTTGGTTAAGATGGATCCCACCAGATTTGCCATTAAAAATAGGTAATTAATAAATAATGAATACTTAGTGATTTTAGTATTCTTTGATGCTTTTTACCTGAATCAGTTGTTACTTTGTTGTACTGGTATTATAAGATGGTGAGTTTTGTCCTATTTATTATTATTTTGAAATTTCCTAGTTGGCAGCGTTCATTACACAACCTTGGGATAAGTTTGGCTTCCTGCTTAATACGCATTCTGCAGAATAAGCTGAGAAGAGATACAGGCAGGCATTTTTGTTATTAATAGAAAAATTACTACGGTTTCTATATTAGTCCTTTGTGAATTTTGTTAGAATGGATTGACGACCTTGAGTCATCTCTTGAAACTTGACTAACTTGATTTTGAGTTATAGACCTTAGAGAAGTCACCTCGCCTATTGTGATCTCATGAAGTATGCTGGAGCAAGTTGATTCTGTCTAGCATCCTTTCATTTCATGTTTTTACAGTGACCATTTCAAAGTAAATAAGAGCCAGGGGTATGCATATCAGAAGGGTGTTGGATTTTATTATTTAAAGGTGATGAATAATTAATAGAAGTGCTGTTTGAGTAAAACAGTGAATGATTATAGATAAGCTTAAAGGAATGTTATCTTAACTGAATTTTTTTTAACTAATCAATGTATTTTTCAGAGAAATTTTAAGTTCAAGGCAGAATTGAACAGGAAGTACAGAGAATTCTCATTTCCTTTTCTCCACACATGTATACTATCACTCTGTATCACACTGGTACATTTGTTACAATCAACAAACCTAAATTGACACATCATTATCCCCCAGAGTTTGTGGTTTACATTAGGCATCACTCTTGGTGCTGTGCATTTAAAGGCTTTTTAACAAATGTAAAATGATATGTATCTACCACTGCAGTATCACAGGGGAATAGTTTTACTGCCCTAAACATCCTTTGTGTGCTGCCTATTCATCCCTTCTTCCCCACCCCACCCCGTGCTCCAAATCCTAGAATGTTTTTACTGTCTCCATGGTTTTGCCTTTTCCAGAATGTCATAGAATTGAAATCATACAGTATGTAGTCTTCCAGTTTGGCTTCTTATACTTAGTAATACATAATTATGGTTCCTATATGTCTTTTCATTGTTTGATATTTCATATATTTTTAGTGTTGAATATTATTCCATTTTCTGGGTATACCTCATTGTGTTTATCCATTCACTACTGAAGGGCATCTTTGTTGCACTCAAGTTGGAATGAATGAAGCTGCTTGTAAATATCTGTTGCAGGATTTTATGTGGCCATAGTTTTCTGTTCATTTGGGGGAAATATCAAGGAGTACAATTAACTAGATTATATGGTAAGAGTATATTTAGTTATTAAGACACTTCCAAAGTGTCTTCCAAAGTTGCTGTAACATTTTGCATTCCCACCAGCAATGAATGGAGGTTTGTGTTCTATGCCCTTTCTAGGATTTGATGTCAGCATTTTGGATTTTGGCCATTCTAAGAGGTGTCAGTCCTTTGGTTACATTTGTCTTTTGCAAATATTTTCTCCCAGTCTTTATCTAGTATTTTCATTGTCTTTCACAGAGCAGAAATTTTGAGTTTTGATGAAATCTAGCTTAGGTATTATTTCTTTTCTGAATTAGGTCTTTGGTATTGTATCTAAAAAATCATTGTCATCTAGGTTTTTTTTCTTGTATTATCTTCTAGGAGTTTTGTAGTTCTGCAATTTACATTTGCATCTGATACCTATTTTAAGTTAATTTTTGTTCAGGATTTAAGGTGTGTGCAGGGTTTTCTTTCTTTTTTTTTTTTTTTTTTGACTTTTGAATATCCAGTTGTTTCAACACTATTTGTTGAAAAGACTATCTTTGCTCTGTGTATTGCTTTTCCTCCTTTGTCTAAGACCTGTTCACTATATTTATGTGGGTCTGCTACTGGGCTTTCTATTCTGTTCAGTTGATCTATTCATCTGGTTTTCCACCAATAGCACCCTGTCTTTTGTGGTTTTGCCATGAATCTTGAAGTCACATAATACCAGTCCTTCAACTTCTTTAATATTGAGTTGGTTATTCTTAGTCTTTGGCCTTTCCGTGTAAACTTTAGGATTAACTTCTTAATTTCTACAAAATAATTTGCTAGAGTTTTGATTTCAGTTGCCTAGAATTAAGATCAAATTAGGAAGATAGGACTTCTTCACAATACAGAGTCTTCCTATTTATGGTCATGGATATAGATAGTCTCTCCATTTATTTATCTCTTTGTTGATCAGAATTTTGTAGTTTTCCTCATATAGATCTTAAACATATTTTGTTAGATTTATAATTGGGTCTTTTGGGAATCTCTGGGTGGCTCAGTGGTTTGGCGCCTGTCTTTGGCCCAGGGCGTGATCCTGGAGTCCCGAGATCAAGTCCCACATCCGGCTCCCTGCGTGGAGCCTGCTTCTCCCTCTGCCTGTGTCTCTGTCTCTCTCTCTGTGTGTCTTTCATGAATAAATAAATAAATAAAATCTTAAAAAAAATAATAACTGGGTGTTTTGGATGCTGAAACAAATGGCGATGTGTTTTAAATTTCAAATTCCCCTTGTTCATAGCCTGTAATGGAAAAGCTGTTGGTTTTTGTATATTAACTTTGTATCCTGCATCCTTGCTGTATAATCTCTTATTACAGGATTTTTTTTCCGATCCTTCTCAATTTTCTCTACAGAAAATCATGTCATCTAGGAACAATGATAGTTTTATTTCTTTTTTCCTGATTCTATACCTTTTATTTCCTTTTGTCTAATGTGTTAGCACTTTCCATTATGATTGAAAAGGCATGGGGAGAGAAGATAACCATGCCTTATTCCTAGTCTTAGTGGGAAAAGTTCAAATTTTTCACCATTTGTGATGTCACTTGTAATTTTTTTATGAAGTTGTTTAAAGTTTTAAGATCTTTATCAAGTTAAAGAATTTCCTGATATTTCTAGATTTTTGAGAGGTTGTCTTATCATTAAAGGATGTTGGATTTTGTCAATTTTTTTTGGCATTTATATGATCATGTGAGTTTCTTCAACTTGATGTGATGGATCACTTTAATTGATTTTCAAATGTTGAATTATCCTTGCATATCTGGGATAAATATTTGGTCATGATGTATATTTTTACACATTGTTGTAAGTGATTTGCTAATATTTCAATGAGGGTTTTTACATCTGTTCATGAGATATTGGTCTGCAGTTTTCTTGTACTCCTTTGTCTGGTTTTGGGTTCATAGAATCAGGAATTATTCCCCTCTACTTGTGTCTTCTGGAGGAGATTGTAGAGAATTGGTATAATTTCTTCCTTAAGAGTTTGGTAGAATTCAGCAGTGAACCCGTCTGGGCTAGTGTTTTTTTTTTTTTTTTTTAGGATTTTTTTTTTTTTATTCGTGAGAGACACAGAGAAAGAGAGGCAGAAACACAGGCAGAGGGAGAAGCAGGTTCCATGCAGGAAGCCTGATGTGGGACTCGATCCCAGTACCCCGGGATCATGCCCTGAATCAAAGGCAGACACTCCTCCACTGAGCCACTCAGGCATCCCATTTTGGAAGGTTATTAATTGTTTATTTTAATAGGTACTCTCTTCAGAACATCTGTTTCTTGTATGAGCTTGGGCAAATTGTGTTTTTAAAATAATTGGTTTTTGTTTCATCTAAGTTTTTAAATTAGTGGGTATAGAGTTGTTTATAATGTTCCTTTGTAATCCTTTTAATGTCTGTAGGACCTGTTGTGGTGTCCTTTCCTGATATTAGTAATTTGCATCTTTTTTCTTTTTTATCTTAGCCTAGCATGAGGCTTATCAAGTTTTTGATCTTTTCAAAGAATTAGTTTTTGGTCTCATTGATTTTCCTCTATTGATTTGTTTTCAATTTTAGTTTTGAAATACTGAGTTTTGCTCTAATTTTTATTGCTTTTCTGGTACTTGCTTTGGGTTTAATTTGCTCTTCTTCTACTATTTTCTGAAGGAAGCTTAGGATATTGAATCTAGACCTTTTCTAATTTAAGCATTCAGTGCTATAAATTTCTAAGGACAGTTTTTGCTACATCCCATAAATTTTTAATGTTATATTATTTTAATTTTTAATTAGTTAAAAATATCTTAATATTTCTCTTGAGATTTCTTCTTTGAGGCATATGTTATTTAGAAATGTAATGTGTCATCTCTATTTTGAGGCTTTCAAACTATATTTCTGTTAGTGATTTATATTTTCATTCCATTGTTGTCGGAGACAAGACATTGTTCTCTACTTTAAATTTGTTACTTTTTTTTTAAAATGACCTGTAATGTAGTCTATCTTGATAAATTTACCATATGAGCTTGAGCAGAATATGTTATCTGCTGTTGTTAGATGAAATAGTCCATAGGTGTCAATTATATCCAGTTGGTGGTGTGGAATTTAACTATGTGTCCCCTTTTTTTTTTTAAAGTTTTATTTTATTATTTATTTGAGAGAGGGAGAGAGAGTGCACGTGTGAAGGTGCACAAGTGGGAAGGGCAGAGGTAGAAGGAGAGGGGGAGAATCTCAAGCAGACTCCATGCTGAGTGTGGAGCCTGATGTGGGGCTCAATCCCAGGACCCTGATATCATGATTTGAGCCCAAACCAAGAGTTGGATGCTTAGCCAACAGTGCCATCCAGATGTCCCTAACTATGTCTTTTCTGATTTTTGTATCTGTTCATTTCTAAAAGAGGATTGTTAACTATAATTGTGAATTATTGTATTTCCCTTTGCAGTTCTATCAGTTTTGCTTCACATAATTTGATACTTTTTTGTTAGGCACATATGGACTAAAGATTGTCCTGTCTTCTTGGAGTATTGACTCTTGTATCATGTAATGTTTTTTAACTCTGATAACTTTGCTCTGAAGCTGTTCTGTTGGAAATTATTATAGCTACTCCAGCTTTTTAAAAAATTATTTTTTACTTTATTTTTACTTTATTTTCTTTGTTTTTTATTTTTTAAAAATATTTTCTTTATTTGAGAGCAAGAGAGAGCATGAGCAGGGGGCGGGAGGGACAGACAGGGAGAATTAGACTCCTCACTGAGCAAGGAGACTGATGTGAGGCTCTTTCCCAGAACCCAGAGATCACGATCTGAGCCAGAGGCAGACGCTTAACCAGCCGAGCTACCCAGGCACCCCCAAAATTATTTTTTAAATAGTATTAACCTGATCTATCTTTCTGTATCTCCTTACTCTTTAAAATTTTTTTTAAAAAGATTTTATTTATTTGTGAGAGACAAAGAAAGAGAGGCAGAGAAACAGGCAGATGGAGGAGAAGCAGGCTCTACGCAAGGAGCCAGATGTGGGACTCCATGTGGGAATCTGGGTCAGGCCTTGAGCCAAAGGCAGACGCTCAACCACTGAGCCACCCAGGCGTCCCTCTTTATTCTTTTTTTGTTTGTCTGTTTTACAGTGTTCTCTCCCCCCCCCCCCCACCTGTGGTGAGAACTTTCAAGATTTCCATCTCTTTTTAATATTTATGTATCTTTCTATTTAAAGTCGGTTTCTTGTAGACAGCATTCAGTTGGGTCTTGCTATTTGATACATGTGGCAATTTGTCTTTTAATTGGTGCCTTAGAACTTTGACCTTTAATTATTGATATAGTTGGACTAATATCCCTTTTAATTGTTACTGTTTTCGATTTGGTGTCCTTTTTTCTTGTTCCTGTTTTTATCTTAACACACTTTGCCTTTTGTGGTTTTGAGCATTTTATGTTTCTATAAATATTGCTTTTCTTCCTTTCTTTTTTTTCTTTCTTAGTTTTTCTGTTACACATAGATCTTTTATACTTGTCCCACAGTTCTCGGATGTTCTGTTCTTTTTTAAGGCGTTTTTCTTTTTTTATTTTCAGTTATGGAAGTTTCTATTGTTATATCAAGTTCATTAATTATTTCCTATCATTTCCAGTTACTAATGAGTCCATCAGAGACAACTTTCATTTCCCTTACAATGCGTTTTTATACCTAACATTTCTTTTTTGATTGTTTTGTAGAATTTACAGGTTTTTGTTTACATTGCCTTTCTATTCTTGCTCACTTTTTCCATGAAAACTCTTAGCATACTAATAACAAGTTTAAAAAAAAGATTTATGGTCTCATGATTCCATCATTCCTGCCCCAACTGATTCTCGTTGTGATGCTTGCTCTGTCTTTTCAAATTATGTTTTTTGCCTTTTAGCATGTTTTGTAATTTTTTGTTGAAAAGTAGACATGATGTGCTGGGTAAAATAACTGGTGGATAGGTCTTTAACAATGTAGTGCTAAGGAGTGGGGGAAAGGAAGTGTTCTATAGTCCTGTGATTAGGTCTTAGTTCTTTGGTGATCCTGTGTCCCTGGACTGTGAACCTCAATGTTTATTAATTTGTTTATTTTTTATCCCTTTAGGTGGAACAGGATGGCTATAGAAGGCTAGAATATTTCTCTTTTCCTATATTGAAGGCTAAAGCTGGCTTGAGTAGGATATTTCCCTTCGTTTAGTGCTTTGGACTCTTGGTAGGACTCCAGCAGGTTTGACATTGATAAATTAATTTCTTATGGGTGCAGGCCTTGTTAAGAATAGATTGCTCTGGAGATTTCAAAGTGGTTAATTTCTCTCTGCTTCCTAGAAGCATGAGGTGATTTTTGTCAGATACTTAATGTGAGGACCTGATAGAGGTCTTGAAAGTAAAAGTCACAAAGGTGTTGCTTCCTCTCCTCCATTACTGAGTCTCCCTAGAGTTTTTAATTCTTCAGAGTTTTCCACACTGAACCTCCAGTAATTAATTCCTCAATTGTGCTTTAGGTTTTCCTACTCTGGTGGTGTTTCCTCAGGGAGGTATCTGCTCAGATAAGTTAGGATTCTCATTAATCACCTGTTTTCTTCTCAAGTTTGGGGGCAGTTGTTTGCCCTATGACCTCATTTCTCTGATGGATCCAAGAGGAATTGTTGACTATTCAGTTTGTTGAGCTTTTTACTTGTCATTCGGACAGAGTAGCAACTTCTAAGTACCTTATGTGCCTGACAAAAAAATTGCAGGTGACTTAAAGGATTGTTTTAAGTTAAAGGTTTTAAAGAGCTTAAAATGAATTTGGTTTATGGGTATTTTGAGGCTAAATCCTTTAAGAGAATGGTAGCAAAGTAAAAGACATATAGCAAAGTAGCAGCTTTTTCAAAATAGCAAAGAGAAGTAATTTGAATGAGAATATTTTTATTACTAATAGTAAATACTTAGATGTGTTTTTAAATAGTCATTTAGCTTGGGTTTCTTGTTTTTATTTCAGTGTATTCAAAGGTAAGTAATGCTTTATTTTAAAATATATTAATATATTTAATAAAAACTTGCAAAACAAGGTAGAGATTTTATCATTAGAAGAAAGTAGTTTGAACAAAAGAGGGAATTACTAGCCAACCAGTGTCCACTGTTTTGTGTTTCATAGCATTTCCTAAATTGTGCACTGCATTATTCAATCATAAGAATTAGTGTTCTATGACATTTTTGATAGTTAAATAATTTAGATCCATGTTCTTAGAAATCCAGAATGCATGTGGTGCAAGATTCCTAAGTTTTTATTGTGATAAAAAAACTTTTTCATTTAACTCTGCTTTTCCTGAACTTACTTATTAATTACTATGTTTAGTGAACACTGTTTGTGGAACGTGTTGAGAAACAGTGTAAGTAGCTATGTTTCTATCCACCTGGTGCTTATAGAGGAAGTAGTATATAGAGGAAGAACGTATACAATAGAGTTTGGAAACCTGAGCTGCTATTTTTAATGCTTTTAGTGAATCACTATTGGAAATTTTATTTAATTTCCTCTTGGTTCAGTTTTTCTGTAAAATATGGTAGCTTTTCTCCTTTTTTAATTTCCTGTGATGTTGGTGTTTCATAGTTATAAAAACAGCTTTTGTAAAGCACTTACATATAAGGTTAATTTGTGGTTCTTAAAGAAGAAAGTGAACATTTCACATCTACCTTTAGGTAAGCAGGTGACATTGATGTGAATTGTCACAGAAATCAGAAACCTGTATAAATATTGAAATAGTAAGTGAATCAAGTACATAAGTGAATTGCTTGTTAACTTTATGTATGTATAGGCAGCAGTGCTAATAACTTGATTTTCATATAATTTTTTTGCACATAAAATAGTATGTGGCTAGGATGAAATAACAATAAACAAGAATAAATATGCATTTTAGTGTTACTTATTAAGATTTAGATAAAAGAGGAAATTTCCCAGTGGGGAATCTTATCCTGCTTATTAATGACAGAGGTAGGATAGGAACATGACAGAAGAGATTTGGATAAAATCATATGCATTTGTTTTTGAGATAACATCTATACTTAGTTTAATTGCTTTGTACTAAGGAACTTAAAATTGTATGCGTTTTAGAATAATCCTTATGGTAATTGGGGATGAAAAAGCTTTTTATTTGAAGAGGGACTAAAGTATTCAGATGCTTTTTTAATCACTGAAAAGCTTAAAAATGACATATATGATTGAAGTTTACATAATTAATGAATAGAAAAAGTGAAAAATGGTGACAAAACCCTGAGACATATAAAAATACACATGCCAAAAGAGGTAGAAGTGTGTATTTTCTGCTCTCTCTGACCTTAGTGGTCAGAGTTGTTAGTCACAGGCAGACAGAACAGATGAGACAGGACTAGGTCCTTGGTCTGTCATCCATTGACTCAGCTGCTAGTACTGATCATAGAGTCCTAGGCTATTGAGCAGAACATAACATTGCACAGTCTTGGCTTCTGCTAACATTTGGCAGTATTGGGTGTTAAGGGATATTGAGTCCAGGACGATGTAATAGATGAGGGAGAGGGCAACAGTTGGCAATATACTATTATGAGTGTCTAATGTGGATATAACTTTGCCTAATATTGTTTGTGTAACAAAATATGTTTAAGCATGGTCCCTTTTAATGTTAAGATGAAAGTTTTAGTAGAAAGACTTTTTCTTTATTTAGAATTACTTTTTTTCTTAAGTATGTGGTTAAGGATAACATATATATTTTTTAATTTATTTATTTATGATAGTCACAGAGAGAGAGAGAGAGGCAGAGACACAGGCAGAGGGAGAAGCAGGCTCCATGCACTGGGAGCCCGATGTGGGATTCAATCTCAGGTCTCCAGGATCGCGCCCTGGGCCAAAGGCAGGCGCCAAACCGCTGCGCCACCCAGGGATCCCCTGAGGATAACATATTGAAGTACAGCATACATAAAGTTTAGCACCATAAGGTTTCATCTCGGTGAATATTAACAAGTAGTATCTATGTATTTATACATAATTATTTTATTTAACAAGTAGTATCTATGTATTTATACATAATTATTTTATTAGGTATTGTATATGTATGATACTATGTGTTAATATCTATTAGTATGTTACTACTGCCATTGCCACTACCATAATACCTATGTAATCCATCTTTTATTTTTAAAAAATATTTATCTATTTATTTTAGAGAGCAAGAAAGAGAGTGCAGGAGGGGTGGGAGAAGGGAAAAGGGAAAGAGAAAATCTCAAATGGACTCTTCAGAAGACTTCCTGAGCTAGGAGCCAGTTATGTGGCTCAATGACCCTGAGATCATGACCTGAGCCAAACCAAGAGTTGGATGCTTAACCAACTGAGCCACCCAGGTCCCCTGTAATCCATCTTAAATTTGAGAACAGAATATTATCAGTGTCCTAGAAGTCCTTTTGTGCTTGCTCCCAGTATGATACCTATGCCACCTCTCCCAAAGATAAACATAATCCTAACATCTTATACCATAGATTATTTTTGAATTTTTGATTCTATGGAAATAAGATTTTGTGTAAGGTGAGTAATATAGCACATATTCTTTTGTGTTTAAAAACTTTTTAGATTTGTCAGATTTATCCATTGTCACTCATCTCATTGCTTATACTGTTATACTGTGAGTATACCACAGTTTATTATCTTTTTTAAAAATTTACTTTCTTAAACATTATTTTTTTATTTCATTATTTATTTATTCATGAGAGAGAGAAAGGCAGAGACATAGGCAGGGAGAAGAAGGCTCCCTGCCAGGAGTCCTATGCAGGACTCCATCCTGGGACTTAGGGATCTCGCCCTGAGCATAAGGCAGACGCTCCATCACTGAGCCACCCAGGTGCCCCTATCTTTCTGCTATGGACAGACATGACATTTAAGTCGTATCCAGTTTTATATTAGAAATAGTACTACTGTGAACTTTCTGGCAATGTCTTTGTCTTTTGATCAACATATATATGCAGTTATTAGTTGTATACCTACAATTAGAATTACTGGTAGGATGTTCATATGGTAAGCTTGATAGATATTGTTAAATAGTTTTACAAAGTGCCAGTATCAGTTTACATTCTTAGTAGCAACATATGAGAATTCCAGTTACTCCACATTCTTGCCAACAGTTAATAGTGCTTTATCCTTTTCATTGTAGCTGTTTTTGTGGGTAGGTGATGAAATAGCCCTTGTGGTTTTAATTTGTATTTTCCTGATGTGAGGAATAATGATGCTGTGTATCTTTTCATATTTATTGACTTTTTTTTTTGTTTGTTTAAGATTTTATTTATTTATTCATGAGAGAGAGAGAGAGAGAGGGAGAGTCGGAGACATAGGCTGAGGGAGAAGCAGGCTCTTCGCTGGGAGCCTGATGTGGGACTTGATCCCGGGACTCCAGGATCATGCCCTGGGTGGAAGGCAGGGGCTCAACTGCTGAGCCATCCAGGGATCCCCTTTAATGACTATTTTGAAACCTCTTTTATAAGTTGTCTATTCAAAGTCTTCTGCTGTTTTTCTGTTGGTTTTTTTTTTTTTCTTAGTGTTTTCTAGTTGTTTTTGTCCTCTCTATGAATCCTTTCTTGGATGTATATCTTAGAGAAGTCAATTTGTATCTTACCCTTTTACCATCTTAATGCCATCTTTAATGAACAGAAGTTCTTAATTCTATTATTTTATACCAATTTATATGTGTCAGGCTTTTTTCCTTTTTGATTGGTGCTTTTCTTTTTTTGGGGGAGGGAGCGTGTTTAAGAAATCTTTGCCTGTCCTAGAGGTGTGAATATATTTGCCTATCTTTTTTCCCAAAAGCTTTATTGTTTTATCTTTCACTTTTAGATGTAACATACATATGGAATTGATTTTTGTGTATGGACCAGGAAGAGGTTAACATTCTTTCTCCCCCCCCTTAAAAAATATGCATATCCTGTTGAACCAGCAGCATTTTCACCAAAAAAACATCTTTTTCAGGTTTTACCATTGTCAAAAATTAACAGCAGTCTATGATTAAGTCTTTTACATCTCGGTTCTTTTCCTTTGGTTTATTGTATTACCTTTGTAATAAGTCTTGATAAATGATTGCATAATAACTTTTCTGTAGGACCTTTAAGAGTCCCTCCTTTTTATTATTGAAATTGACAATTTATGACTTTTTTCTTCTGACTTGTCTTACAGAATCCTCAGTTTTACTGATCTTTCCAAAAATCAACCTTTAATTTTTCTTCTGAAGTTTTGTTACACTTTTGCTTTTTTTTTTTTTTTAAGATTTTATTTATTTATTCATGAGAGAGAGAGAGAGAGAGAGAGAGAGACAGGCAGAGGGAGAAGCAGGCTTCACCAGGGAGCCTGACATGGGACTTGATCCCGGGTCTTCAGGATCACACCCCGGGCCGAAGGCGGCACTAAACCGCTGGGCCACCACTAAACCGCTGGACCACTGGGGCTGCTGCCCATACCTTTGCTTTTGATTACATTAATTCTGTTCTTTTTGTGTTTTTTCATGTTTAACTCTTTGTTCTTTCACTAATTTTTTGAGGTAGATACTTAAATAATTATTGTCCATCTTCTTAACGTAAGCCTTTAAGGTCATATATTTAATTCCAAGTAAAGCTTCAGCTGGATGTCCCTCATAAGTTTTATATGTCCTTTTTTCATTATCATCCATTTGAATACTTGTTTTCCATTGTGATTTCTTACTTGACTCAAGAGTTCATTTCTTAATTTCTTCATAGTTGTTAATAGGTTTTATTTTTTATTTGTTCATTTGGTTTAGTGATTACTTCTTTGATTCCACTGAGGCAGGGAAGATAAGTCTGAATGATTTCAGTCCTTTAAACGAGGCTTTTTTTTTTTAATTTAGCATATGGCAGTTTTGATAAATGTACCATGTTCATTTGAAAGAAATATATATTTTGTTATTAAATGCAGTTTTCTATATAGGTAATTATATTTAAGAATCTTGGTCATATCTTTTTATATTTACTGATTTTTTCTTTTGTTTACTTCTGTAGTCAATTATTAAAATAGAGAAGTTTGTTTCCCAACCTACAATGCTTTATATTTTGATGTTACGTTATTGGGTATATGCATTGTTATTTTAGTTTAAATTTCTGCCCTATGTCTAATAATACTTCTTGTCTTAAAATCTAGTTTGGCTAATATCATTTTTCTTTTGATTAATGCTAGTATGGTACAACTTTTTCTATTCTACTTTTGACTTTTCTGTGTTTTTTTATTTAAGATGTATCTCTCATAAATATGTTTTATTTTTTATCTCTTCTGACAGTCTTGATCTTTTAGTGGTTGCTTTAGAGATTACAACACATATTGACTTTCTGCAGTCGACTGAAAATATTTGCTTTTACCACTTCCCTAACAATGCTAAGAAGTTAGAATGCTTGAACTTTACTTACACCTCTTTCGCTTTTTAACTATTGTCCTAAATTTTTGTTGTACATAAACTTTAATACTCAGTAGATATTAATGGTTTATACGGCCAGTGTTTGTTTAGATTTACCTATGTATTTACCTGCTTTACTTCATAGTGCATTTCCATGTTTTCCTGTGAGGAAATATTTTTTCTTTTCTCCTTTCCCTTTCCCTTTCCCTTTCCCTTTCCCTTTCCCTTTCCCTTTCCTTTCCCTTCCCTTTCCTTTCTTTCCTTTTCTTTCTTAACTCAAGAACTTCTGGTATTTCTTTTGGTAAACATCTGTCACCAAATTTACTGTCCATCTGAAAACATGCTTGTTTTGATTTTGAAGGATTATTTTTGGGCATAAAATTCTAGGTTTGCAGTTATTCTCCCATGTGAAGATAATTTTATCCTCTCAGGCTTCCAGTATTTCTGTTGCAAAGTCAGCAAAGATTTTATTGTTATTTCTCTGAAGATAATACATTTTTCTTCTGACTGCTCTTAAAATGTAGTTGTTACTGTTTTTTAGTATCTTGATTATGGTGTGCCTAGATGTGGCTTTCTCTTTCTCACTTTCTTTTTTCTTACTGTGTTGGAGGTTTACTGAGCTTCTTGAATCTGGATTATTTTTCCTTGAGTCTGAAAAACTTTTGGTCATTTTCTCTTTAGATGTTCTTTTGTTCTCTTCTCTTTTTTTCCTCTGAGACTTAACA
Organism: Canis lupus dingo; assembly: GCF_003254725.2. NCBI lineage: Eukaryota > Metazoa > Chordata > Mammalia > Carnivora > Canidae > Canis > Canis lupus. Next base: position 21,057,445 of record NC_064245.1, on the reverse strand, counting down.
TATATGTTAATCACTTTAAAAAAATTATATCCTCTTTATCTTCTATGCTCTTTTCTGTTATTATCCATATCTGTATTATTTTTGTGCTTCTATAGGATATTTTCTATGAAAGCTAATCATTTGGTAGCTTCTTAAAAATATGCCTAATCTAATACTAATCTCTTTTTTAATACTAATCCCATATTTAGTTCTTAACTTTGTAAATTTGCTTTTTAATCATACTGCTTTTATGGTTAAATTCCATCTTTTTATTTATTTTATCTTTTCCTATATTTTTTTGAATTGCTACAGTCTCTGTTACTTTGCGATTTATTCATCTGTGGGTTGGAAATTGGTAATTTGTGGCTTTTTATTCCCCTTCTGATCAATTTTGCTAGAGTCTGTTGCTCTTATTAGTCTGAGAAACAACTTTTGATTTTTTTTCCTGAATTTTTATATTATACATTGTTGTTGTTGTTTGCTTGTTTGCTTTCTTTATTGGGTTCTGTCTCGTGATATGCTCTTACTTTTTAAATGCCAGACATTGTGTTTAACATTGTGTTTAACAGTTTATAGGAGATCTGAATGATAGTTTACTACAGAGGATAGCTTGCCCTTTCCTCTGCTAAGCAGGTAGAATGCAGTTAATCACTTTATTTTAAAAAATTTTTTAAAAAATTATTTATTTGAGAGAGAGAAGAGAGAGGGGAGAGAAAGGAGAGCAAGCATGGGGTGGTAGAGGAGAGGAGCAAAAGGAGAGGGACAAGCCGACTGTGTTACTCTGCTCTGAGAGGGGAACCCAACGTGAGGCTCTATCCCACAACCTTGAAATCATAAGCTGAGCCGAAATCGAGTTTGACACTCAACTCACTGAGCCACCCATGTGTCCTGCAGTCAAATTACTTTAATCACAGAATTTTCAAATATGCATTTTGCTATGCAGAGTCTTTGCTAAGTTTCATTATCCCTCTAGTTGAGAATTTAGTTCCTCTGTCTCTCCTTTATGACTGGAATCCTCTTCAAGTCTCTCATGTGTTTTACCAGCTTCGTGAAACTATCAAAACCTCCACTGGATTCTTTTCCTCTAAATAGGACCCAGGCAGAAGACCTGGGTCATTTGCTTATTTTCTCAGCCTCTATGTGACCCCAGTTGGAAATACTCTGAGGGAGAAAATGGCAGTGTGGCTGCTGCTGGCGCTCTACTTCCTGTGAAATTTGGGCTACTCAGATTGTGAATGCCTGAAGTAACTCTGGGATGACTTCAAATGGACAGACTCCTTTTTTTTTTTTTCCTCTTGTATTTTATTTGCTTGAGAAAGTTATTCTTGGTGGAAGGATTATTATGCTTGTGAGCAAAGTTACAAGTATTAGATGAATACTTCTTTTAAAATAAACAAAAACCAAACAATACAGGAAAGTCTCCACTCCTTTATAACTCCTTAATCTCATTATTTTACCATTGCTATTATTTATATGTGTATTTGTTCATAAATATATGTGTAGTGCATGTTATATATATGTATATATGTGATTGTTACGAGTTATGTGTATATATATATGATTAGTATGAGTGTTAAGATTATGAAGTTTTCCAATAGGCAGCTTATGTTTGCATGTGGGGAAAAATTAAGTATGTATAAGAGAAATATGAAAAGAGAAAGACTAATAAGTAGAATATAAAAAACAAAACACATGAACAAAGAAATAACAAAGGTAGAAGCAGATCCATAAATACAGAGAACAAAATGGTAGTTGGCAGAGGGGCAGTGCAAAATGAGTGAAGAGGAGTTTGGAAATACAGGCTTTCAGTTATGAAATCAATGTCACAGAGATGAAAGGTACAGCATAGGGAACACAGTCTGTGATATTGTAAAAACATTGTATGATAAGAGATGGTAGGTACATTTGCGGTAAGCACAGCATAATGTATAGTGTTGTTGAATCACTGCTATACATCTCAAGTTTGTCAACCTATACTTCAATAAAAATAAATGTAAATAAATAAGGGATAAAATTATTCTACTACAGGCTTTAGGTTCCCTAATTATACTTTCTAAGGTCAACCATTTACCACTTTTTCGTATGTTTATTATTTAATGGTAAATTTTTTTCAGAACCTGTCTCTTTACCAAACACTGTTCTGGATGACTTAGAACAAATAAATAAACAGATGAAGATGGCTTCCCCTTTGGAGGTTATATTTTGCCAGGAGTAGAAAGACAATGTAATAAATTGTGCAAAATGCTAGAGGTAGTAAGTGCTAAGACAAAAAAAGAAGAAAATGTTGCTCACTTTAAAGGGGTATTGGGGCAGCCCGGGTAGGTCAGCGGTTCAGCGCCGCCTTCAGCCTAGGGCCTGATCCTGGAGTCCCGGGGATCGAGTCCCACGTCAGGCTCCCTGCATGGGGCCTGCTTCTCCCTCTGCCTGTGTCTCTGCCTCTCTCTCTCTCTCTGTCTCTCATGAATGAATAAATAAAATCTTAAAAAAATAATAATAAAAGGGGTATTGGTGGTGCCAGAATGGAAGGTGTAATTTTAAATAGGGCGGTTTGAATAGGACTCAGAGATTTTTTGTGAATTCCTTTAAATAGCAACATAGTTTGCTATTGGATGTACCTAATTTATTTAGTCCTCTAGCCATTAAATAATTCAGTTTTATATAATCATATTGTATACAGCTACTATGATAATCCTTGTGGGTTATTTGAGCATTTATGTGCATTTAATACTTTGCTTTACTTTTATTTTGACGTATTCATTTTTTTTTTTTTTTTGTGGAATAAAATCTCTGTCATCTTTGTGTGTATTTTTTTCTTTTTGGCTTCTAAGCACAGATTGTCATCTATCTAGATTCATATATATAAATCTATAGTTTTCATAGTTTCATTTTTTAAATAATTTATCTGGCATTTATTTTGTTATTTTTGGGAATCTAAGTTATTTCCAAACATTTAATTGATTATTGTAGAACTATTTATTGAATACTTTTTGTGCTGTGCCTCCCACTTTATATTACATTTTTATATATAATAAAGGCCTTTTCTGGAATTGATGTGTGCATAGTAGTTTTCTTTTTATTTATTTTTTGTGTGTGTGTGCATAGTAGTTGAAAGATATTGTTGCTAATTGGGTACCTTGAGGAAAAGCTTTAGGGGGGAAGAAGAGGAAGCAGGTGTATATAATCTTTTGACTAGAGGGAAGACTTATGTTGTTTGCTATGTCAAGTAATGTCAAGGATTGATTGATTTTGAAAATTTACATGTTAGCTGGCTTGAAGTTCATTTCTTTGTGCATAACTTAAAGTTATCAGTAAGTAAGACTTAATAACAGCTAAAATATGTTAAAGGTAAAGAATATAGCAAATTGTTAAGTAGAAACAGGAATTTTAAAAGAATTTTAAGGAATTCCAGAAGCCTGTGATTCAACTAAGGAAAAATTAATAATCTAAAGAGAAAACAGTTGATCATCAAAATATTAGTAGGCAGAAGAAAGATGTCAAAGCTAGGAAGTTAAAACATTTGAAGCACGTCAGTAAAATATAATGTTTGATTTAATAAGTTATTTGGAAATAAGGTACTTGATAATAGAGTTGATCTTATTTATAAACAATGACAGTACAACCATGTATAAGAAATGGAGGCTGGGTGATCTTCGCATAAAGAAATAGAAATTAATCAAAATTTTGGTTATGCTGGTGATGGCCTTGTCTTCTGTATAAGAGCTGAAGTTGTTTGTGAAAGAGATTGGAATATCTTCCCTGGGATTGATAGCCTCTTCTAGTCTACTTCGACTGGGTATTAGTTCTGAACCCTACCTGGAGGGTAGGCTGGAGACCGTTTCAAGAGGTCTGTAATGTTAAAATGGTTTTCATAATACTAAACTCCTATTTCTGTTTCCACTTTGTTGATGTTGGCACAGTGGTGCACTGGGAGGTAAAACTTGTGGTATTTTAAAGTTGTTTCATGCAGTGGTACCATACTGTACTAGTTTAAGTCATTGTGTTTGTCATTGCCAGACACTGGTAGAAAAAAAGAAAACCAGTTTCAATTAAGAATATCTTGATGTAGCAGTAAGAATTATTTTAAGCTGCAGTCCTTGAGAGTTTGTCTTTTAAATATTTTGTGTGGTGAAATGGAAAATATACATAAAACTGTATTCATCAGTACACACATAATACTGTATTCCTGAGTACATTGTCTTGGGGAAAACGGTTGTGTGATTGACTTAGGAGCTTAACTAGGTGCTGCTTTTATGGCACACTATTTTTGCTATAAAGAATAATAGACTATGGTAATTCAGATTTGAATATTTAATGGATATTTTTCTTGAAAAAGAACAAAGCGAGCCTGTCATTTTACGGAAAATAACTGACAATATTTGGTGCTTTCAAGCAAAATTTGAGCTTTTAAATAAAAATTAGAATTTAAGAACCTTCTATCTTTAAATTTGAGAACTTCCCAAATACTTAATGACTTTTCTGATGATACTGATGGTTGTTGTTTGAGGTCCCTTAAACCACCCTCCAGTTCAGTGATTTTCTAGAAGGACTAACAGAACTCGTCAAAACAGACTCACAGTAACCACTTATTATACAAAAGGATATGGATTAAAATCAGCAAAGGAAGAAAGTGCATACAGCAGAGGCAAGAAGAGACTAGATGCAGGCTTCTAATTTCCTCTCTTGCTGGAGTCACACAGACCTGCTTAATTCTCCCAACTGCTGTGTGACAATACCAGTTGTCAATCAAGAAAGCTCACCAGAGTCTTTTTTTTTTTTTTTTTTTCTCACCAGAGTCTTAGTGTCCAGAAGTTTTATTAAGAGTTGGTCCTATAATAGGTGTGGAGCCCCCCTGTGGCTGACCTTAGTTACTCCATCAGTTTGAGTCTAGGATCCCCACCAGAAATCACTATGTTATCATAAATAATCTGGTATAGCCCAAGGTTCTTAGTAAACTAAGGCACTCTTTTTGAGCAGGTATTGAAAAGGCTTAGAGGTTATCTCCCAGCAGCCAGTCAAGGGCCAAACGTATATAGTTTGGACAACCCCCCCAAGTATGTTTTCTGTCTAGTGGTATTATAAAGAATGTGATTTTTGGTATTATAAAATGTTAAAACTTGAAAGATTGTCATAGGCCATTGAACCAGTATTGTCAAATGACTATTGCATGATGCTACAAAATATACACGAGTAACTGATAGAGCAGTGGATTTTAACCTAGCAGAGTATGAAACATTTATAGGTATGGTTAGATACTATATTCATCTAACCTTTAGTAACTATATTAAGTAACAATCTGCATATACTATGAAGGAAAGCAGTAGCAGCAACTAATTAAATGTAGAAACAGATATGAATATCCAGATAAGGTTCTCAGTTTTATTTCTAATACTGCTAATATTGATATATACAACCCACATAAACAAATTTGTTTGGTGCTGTAGTTTTTTAAAAATCATGTGAAGGGGCAGCCCAGGTGGCTCAGCGGTTTAGCACCACCTTCAGCCCAGGGTGTGAACCTGGAGACCCTGGATTGAGTCCCATGTCGGGTTCCCTACGTGGAGCCTGCTTCTCCCTCTGCCTGTGCCTGTGTCTCTTTCTCTCTCTGTCTCTCATGAATGAATAAATAAAATCTTAAAAAAAAAAAAAATGAAAACATGTGAAAGGACATGGAGACCAATAGCTGGTGTATAGGTAATAAAAAAGGATGAGATGAACAGCTAAACAAAGGGAAGGGTAGGCTTGTTACTGAGGTCTCAGAGAGAACTGGAATCAGGGATTTGAACACAGTCATGACTCTCTTTTTCTCTTCTCTTCTCAAGAAAGGAAGAGAGAGAATCCTAAGCAGGCTCCACATCCAGTGCAGACCCCACCGTGGGGCTCAATCTCAAAACCCTGAGATCATGGCCCGAGACAAAATCAAGAGTTGGACACTTAACTGACTGAGCCATCCAGGCACCCCATGAGTCTCCATTTCCATCTTTGTATTTGTTTAGTCCTGTCAGCTTCATTTTTTCTTATTATAGACTGGTTCTTCCAAGTGATGGGAAGTTTAGCAAACATACAACCTCCTCCTCACTCTTTGACCGTGCATCCTATAGTTTATGCTATCAGAGAAAGACTGACTCTTTTTTAGTTCGAGCGAGAACGGAGTACTTGAAAAGAGTTTGATTCTGCTTGGTTCAGGTACTTACCATGGAGTGATGAATTTTGACTAAGCCAAGTTCTTCAAAGAAAATGAAAGCTTCCTTAGAAACCATGTTGTTAAAATTGAGGAAGAAAGACCTCCCAGAGAGGGGGTGTGTTTTCCCTGAATGGGATGGCTGCCAAACAGGCAACTTCCAAATCAGCATCTTTGAGTTTCAGCAAGTTGTATAGATGATAGATATTATGGTAATTCAGAGTAAGGGTGCTTGGAATGTCCAGGTGAGGGAACACCGTGTTCATAGATAAGTACAGAATTATATTGCAGTTCTTATTAATGGCCAACAAGCAAAAGCTTCCTTTTTAAAAAATCTAGGGTTTTAAAAGAGGTAAACTATCATCTAGGGTTTTCAGAAAACATCTCAATCTGGAATAAGTACAGTTGACACTTGAACAACACAGGTTTGAGCTCCACAGTTCCTCTAACATGCGATTCTTTTCAATATAGTATAGTAAATGTTTTTTTCTCTTCCCTGTGATTTTCTTAACATTTTTAATTGTAAGAATACAATGTAGAACACATACAACATATGCAATATTTGTAAATTGACTGTTTATATTATCAGTAAGACTTCCCAGTGGAAAGTAGACTATTTATTTATTATTTGTTGCGAGTGTCAAAAGTTACAGATTTTCCACTGTATGAGGTTAGTACCCCTCTAACCTTGCATTATTCAGGGGCCAACTGTAGAGTCCTGTTTGTTATTTCATGTTAGAATGCTTCATATGGGAGAGGATTGAAGAATTGTTTTTGCCATTGTTGTATTTTATGTACTAGTAATAAGAAGCAACTTGAGAATGACAGCTTTGTTTTCCATTAGTAATGAAGCAAATTAAATACTTCCCAGCAATTATGGTTATTTGTCTGGCTTAAGAAACAATTTTGATATAAAATAGAATGCACTCTAGGTCAAAGAACCCCCCTAATCTTTATAAGTCAATATGTGGGTTGATCCTTTGATTTCTGTTAATGAAAGTTCAAAAATTTTTTTTTAAAATATTTTATTTATTTATTCATGAGAGACACAGAGAGAGAGAGGCAGAGACATAGGCAGAGAGAAGCAGGCTCCTTGCAGGGAGCCCCATGTGGGACTTGATCCCGACACTCGAGGATCATGACCTGGGCCGAAGGCAGGTGCTCAACCGCTGAGCTACCCAGGCATCCCAAAAGTTCAAAATTTTAATCAAAATATTCTATAGCTTCTTAGACAATTTATCTGTAATTCATTAAAATTTAGCAAAAATTGGGATAGTAGATGTTCAAATCTATCTACTGATACTTTTGTGGGTAGATTTGAGAGCTATTAATGTTTAATTTCTTAGTGGTACAGATACCTTGAGGCCAGATCTATTTATTTGAAGACACAAGCTAGAAGGGTATAAATTTAAAATCAATATAAGGAATAATTATTAGCTGTGCTATGGCTCTCCTGCCTTTAACAAACACCCTGTAAGGTATCACTCACTGTTCTGGCCATGCTAAACAATTCTTTCTTTAGACAGTTACCATGGTCATACGATTCAGGGCCTTTTGGTTTCATAATGCACTTAAAGAAATGTAAAATATAGTTGTGGAAAAATTTTTAAAAGTCAACGGATAGCTTATTCTCATTTCTAGATGAGGAACAGACAAATGTTAAGTTTGATAATGACAAACATAATTTAAAATTTAAACCTTTTTGGTTTTTTGTCTTTCTTTTCTCTAAATTCTGTACCTCTCTTTCTCAAAGACTGGAGCCTTTTGTGGTGGCCTTTGAATGCTAAGTGAATTAATGAATAGTTTATACCTGGTATTTGGTAATGCATAGCTATTTGTAGACTTGAGTTATTAGAGTGAAGTGTTTGAGCCCATGGTTTAGGAAAAGCCTGTTGGGAAAGTGAATCTTTCCACAGTTGTAGGAAGGGTTGAAACAATGTGAGAAGAGGGCTTAAACCAGAGTAATGGAGGAGGGAATGGAAAACTTGAGAATAATTTGTCTGTTGTAATGCTAGTGATGTTGGAGAGGCGGTATACAAGTTGGCACTAGTATTATGGCTAGAGAGATAGGAAAGAATCAAAGTTGGGAGTTTGAAGGTTAGGAAGGATGCTGATGTCATTAACAGCATAGAGAAGTAAAGAGGAAGAATGGGTGTGTGTTAGTAGGGGTAATTGCCAATTTTTTAGATTTGGCTATATTCACCCTTAAGTTGAAGATTCTTAGCAGGTACTTGTTAATTTAGGCCTGATACTTAGGAAGAAAGTTAGGTTTAGTGAAAAGAAGTTGGAAAATTATTCTCATGAAGGTTATAGTTTGAGCTGATACTGAATAATATTATTACTAATTATTATTAGTAATAATATTCTGTGAGTAAGAATAATAGAGAACAGAAAACTGAGAAAGAATAAAAAACCTTACAGGAAATGCTTTAATTTTAGGATGGCCTTTGGCTAAAGTGCTTAATCTTTCCACCTTTATTTATTTAAAAAGTTATGTAGGAAAGAGACCTTGAGAAAGCACAGAGAGGGAGTGCCTAAAACATAGTAGGTGCTTAAAAAGTACTTGTTGAATGAATAAATGTAATTTGGTCAAGATATAGGGGTTTATAGGGGAATAAATGGGCACATTGTGGAGAATTTTGAGATATGGTATAATGCCCCCCCCCCCCCAACTCCCCAGGGTTATGTCTGGGACCTGATTAGAGAATAGAACTGAATATCTTGAACTTTTAAAATGTTCTTTGAGGTATATTTCCGTTTGAGGAACTGAAAGAAGTTCAGCAAGTAAGGTTGTAAGTCTAGTCTAATTTTAAAGCATATATTCTTTACATTTCTTTCTGCTAAGAATTTGATGTGTAAGCAATATTTTGAAAGTTTGAAGTATTCTTATGTTTTTATATCTGTATGTAAACTTTTCTTTGCCTATACTTTTCCCTCTGCCTAATGAAACTTTCTCACTTTCTCAGTCCCTTGCTTTCTCTGAATCATTTGCTATTCATCTTTTAAGTTTTGTTTAGCCATCCGTGTTTTTAGGAAGTGTATTCTAAAATCCTAAGACTGATGCTTTTCTCTATGCCCTCATATTCTGATACTTACTGGACCAGATTGCAGTTGCTTGTTTTGTCTATATTCTCCACTAGATCATAAATTTCTGTGTCATGGTGTTCATTAGCATTAACTTGTTTCCTATGTAGCACCATGGTTGGCCATTGTTTGTTGGAGATGGACTAAGTTAAAAGGCAATGTTAGACTAAGTTTGCTTTTAACCTTCAGATTCAGTGTTTTAAAGATATATTTTAAAATACAGGTTAAGAAATATTTTGGTTGTAATAGATAGCCACTGAATCACTATTTCCTTCAAAGTTTTAGAATGAACATTATGAAACTAAAGAAACTGTTTCTTTTTACATAAAGGTGATTTACAACTCTGTTGCAGCAAGGTGGCTACAAGTCATTTCCTCCTGTTTTTCATGTGCTCAGTTACTTTTATGACACTGTAATTGTTAAGGTTCTAAGAATTGGTAGTTTTTGAGGAATGAAATTACACAGATAGAAGTGATTGACCATAGAGGTAGGAATTGATACTAGCTTCCTGCTAGTAGATATTGTGCTTTTTCGTTTCTTCCTCTTTCGTTTCTTCCTCTTTCCTCATTTCCCTCTCTCCTTCCTTCCCTCCCTCCCTCCCTCCTTTCTTCTCTTCTCTTCTCTTCTCTTCTCTTCTCTTCTCTTCTCTTCTCTTCTCTTCTCTTCTCTTCTCTTCTCCTCTTCTTTCCCTTTTCTTCTTCTTCTTCTTCTTCTTCTTCTTCTTCTTCTTCTTCTTCTTCTTCTTCTTCTTCTTCTCCTCCTCCTCCTCCTCCTCCTCCTCCTCCTCCTCCTCCTCCTCCTCCTCCTCCTCCTCCTCCTCCTTCTCTCTCTCTCTCTCTCTCATATATGATTGGTGCATAACGTTTTTGGGGAGGGTGTGGCTTTTTCTGCTCTTCACTGTTACCTAGGGTAATGGGAGTTAAGGGTGATGAGAATGAGGCTATCTTGGTTGAGTGCCTTTTAATATAAATAAACTTTTGCCTGTGTAAGCATTGTGTGTTGGTCCCCATCTTCATATATTAGTCTTTTAGCAGACTAAATTGTTGGTGGGTAGATCACATGGCAGTGCTTTTCTTTAGAAGTACTCTCAGGAATTAACTCTTTTGGACTCTGTAACTATGTACTTTTATGAATAAAAGGAAATAGATTTTCTACTCTTGATTTGAGCTAATTAGATCTGAAACATATAACTAAATATACACAGGATATTTGCCTCAATGCACAAATATACTCAAGGTACCTAACATATATGCACATAAGTATTACATATACCTACTGTATACATAAGCATTTTTTCTCAAGTTTTAAGTGATGTAGTTGGACAAGGGTAGAAGGCATTTGAGGGGCCTTATGCTTATTAGTCCAGTGGTTTTTCAAATGAATTTATTAGTGACTAAATTTTAATGTCTATGCGTAGTAATATGAAAAAAAGGACCAAGTAAAGTCTCTCAGTGTAAAGCATGATTTCTTTACTTTTCATTCACTTTAAAAAGTCAGTTTGTTATTCTTAATCATCGGCCCAGACTTAGTGACTGTAAGAAGTCTGTTGAAAGGAAAAATGGGGGCTTTAAGAGATGAATACTAGTTTTAGCAATTTTTTAAAAATATATCATACCATCTTGAAATAACCAGTTCAATTTAAAAAAGGACAAGCATGTAAGAAAATCTGATTAGCATCTTTGAGAATTACAGAAACACTTTAGGAGTTTGTAGTATGATCAGGCACACAGTATCCCAGGTGACTAGGTGACAGAAGGGATTTCTTGCAATAGGATACATGCAGATACAATTTTCAGGAAGGACTTTGGTGTCTGTCAGTGACATAATTAAGAGGAAGAGCATTGTGGAAAGTAAAAGTGAACTGGGAACTTGAATGTAGTTTGCTTTTTAGAAGGAAGTATGTTGATGGTGACACTGTTTTAATTATTTTCTACTGTAGTAGACAGTTTCCATAGAGGAATGTCAAGTTAGTATCAAGTAATTGTATAGTTTGAAGTGTCTTTCTTTATTCACACCAGCTGGTTTTCTCATTGCATAGGTTTCTGTATTATTTTTCCTGATTAAGAAAGACAAACTAAAGAGCACAAAAGCTCCTATAAGGCCCATCAAATGTCCTCTACTGATACACAACATAAGTTTATAAAAACAATTCAGGTGATTCCAAGTTTTAAAGTAAATTGGTTCCTGCAACGTGTCCAACTTGTCTCTTTTATTGTTGACTCTTGAAATATATAGTATCATCTTGTATGGCATGTTATCTTAGATAAACTGATTATGTAGTTTCTGATGAAATCAGCTCTGTATCTGCCTGTAAGATTTCTCAACTTTAAAAAACAAAACAAAGGAATGTAGGGGAGAAAAAGAGAGAAAAACCAAGAAACAGACTTAATTATAGAGAACAAACTGATGGTTGTCAGAGGGGAGGTGAGCCAGGGGATGGGTGGGATGGCTGAAATAGGTGGTGGAGATGAAGGAAGGCACTTGTGCTGAGCACCAGGTGATGTATGGAGGTCTTAGATCGCTATATTGTATACCTGAAACTAATATTACACTGTATGTTAACTAACTGGAATTTAAATAAAAACTGGGGAAAAGATTTCTCAACAAAAATTTACAAAGCTAGCCGAGAAAAATATATTACTTATTAAATTTCCCACTGTTTTCTTTTCCCTACCTCCTTAAAAGAAAGAGAAAAAGAGAGAGGTACTTTTAAATAGGAGGACATTAGATACTTTATTATTAAAATGCTACATTAGCAAAGTTTAAATCACAGTATCTCAAATGCATATTTTCTTTGTCATCCCTCCAGAGAATATATCCACTGGAGAAAGAATGGGGCTATCTGCAGGTTTTCTCCTGGAGTTGCCAGGAGAAATGGAAGAATTTCTAGTTTATGAATACAGTGGCATCTCCAGTGCCACTTAACGTGTATGATCTGTAATGTTCAGAAAAGGAATTTTGGGAGAAGAAATTTTCTCTTAAAAATAAGACTTTTGCAGAGACATTGTGTTCTCTTCCCCAAATTAGCTGGAAGGTGAAACAAGACTGGAAAATAGGAAGATAACTGGAGCTTATGTGATCTACAAATTAATTATCCATTATGCCAGAGTCATAAAATTTGGGATTTTCACTGATGAAATTGTATTAATCAGTCGTATAGTCTTTTATATGTATATATATAATTTTATATGTATTATTTCATCTAATATCAAGCCAACCTACTATGAGGTAGATGTTGTTATTATATGCCTTTTATAGAGGAGAAAACTGAGGCTCAGAAATTAAGTCATTTGCCCACACTTGTACAGTCTGGTGGCAGAGCTACAATTCAATCAGGAGCAGGGTGGCTCCAGAGTCTTTACTTAACCATTATGCAATTATAGCCTAGGTAGTAGTTTTTCATTTTTATATTTTTCTTTGAAGGAGTTTAGGACAAATCTGTAATTTATTCTGAGGTTAGATGAAAATTGTTTTCCATATTTCATAACTGATAGTAATAAGTAACAAAATGTAGAGGCTTGACCAGAATCATGGAGGTTTCTGGTAAGTCTTTATCTTTCCAGTTGGTTTAGTCTCTTCTGAACATGTTTAGGAGGTGTCAGTGTAGCCATCTCTCTTTGAGCTCCCTTGGTCTAAATTATTTTCATATTCATTTTAGACCTAGCTGGCAGTCTTCAAAGATCAGGACTTAACTTATTATGAACATTGAAGAAAAAAAAATTATTTCCCCAACATTATGGTTTATGATTTGACACTTCTTCCTTCATTCAACAAATGCTTTTCTTAATTTATTTTTAAAATATTTTAGTTATTTATTCATAAGAGACACAGAGATAGAGGCAGAGACATAGGCAGAGGGAGAAGCAGCCTCCCTGTGGGGAACCTGATGCAGAACTTAATCCCAGGATCCCGGGATCATGACCTGAGTCAAAGGCAGACGCTTAACCACTGAGCCACTCAGGCATCCCTCAACAAATGCTTTTAAAATTAATATTACTATGTGCCAGGTATATTCTGTGATTAAAATTTGCCATAAATGTAGTAAGTAGAGTAACAAATTTACATTAGGTAGTGGTGCCCATATATATTCGGTAATCTCGTGTTCCACTCAGAATATCCTTATACTCCAATACAATACCAGTTAGTTATTCTGCGTTCCTTAGAGATATTCCAGATTCACATTTTTAAAACTTATTTGAAAACAATCACCAGCGAAACTACCCTTATCAAGATATAATAAGACTTTGATTGTAAAGATTGTTAAGAAATAGTGGGAATGATTAAATAGATTTTTTTTATTTCCTTGTAATATTTCTGCTGTAACTGTGTATAGTCAGAAAGTGTAGCATTTTTGTAAAATGGATCTTAAACCAATATCCACTAGGGGCACATATCCTCTAGGGGGTTCACCTCTTTGGTATGGGGGTATGTTTTGGAAAGCCATATTACACATTTTTTTTTAAAGTATTTTATTTATTTATTCATGAGAGAGAGAGAGAGAGAGAGAGAGAGAGAGAGATGCAGAGACCCAGGTAGAGGGAGAAGCAGGCCCCATGCAGGGAGCCCTATGTGGGACTCGATCCTGGGACTCCAGGATCACGTCCCAGGCTGAAGGCAGGCGCCAAACCGCTGAGCCACCCAGGGATCCTCATACACGTTTTTTATATAAAATGAATTTTATTACAAATTTCAGAAAATGAAAGTAGATAGCATTTTTTTTTGACTCGGGGTTAAATAGAATCTATAATGCTTCTCTGTGAGAATGTGACAGCTTAAGTATTCTGGATTTCTTGGTAGGTGAAATTTTATGTTTATCAAAAAGTTCATGGGCTAAAAAACGGTGTTGAGAGACATTGTTTTAAAGACTGAAGGACCAGTGCTCTGTGGATGTAGAGCTTAGGTTCTATAAAGCTGAAGTACTTTAATCAAATCATATCACATTGGAATTGTGATCTATTTATAAAATATTTGTTTTACCTACATATTGTGATACTATATGCATTTATAATAAAATTATTATTTTACCTAGCATGATACTGCTTTTTTTTTATTTCCAAGTTTTTAAATGGGAAAAAGATTGCATGTTGTAACCGCTTTTTTGAAGTGCTTTTTATTCTTCAATAATAGCTTTAAAATAGCTGTGCAGGTACATTTAAAATATTCTTGTATGATTTACCTTAATTTCAAATAAACAATAAAGATAATTCAAGAAAGTATGAGTTTTGATTAAGACAATTCAGTTTTGTTGGTTTGTTTTTTGTAGAACAGCCAGTGGATTTTAACAATGGAATTTCAACACTTAGAGTATCCAACTCAACTACATATATGCTCATCCAGGCTATTACTGGATAACTTATTTTCTATTTATAATCATAATCAATGACTTTTTTTTACTGTAGTTGACACACATATTAGTTTCAAGTATACAACTTAGTGACTTGACAATTACACAGTATGTTGTGTTCATCTTAAGTATAGCTACCATCTATCATCATAGATGGCTATTACAATATTTTTTTTAATTTTTTTAAATTTATTTATGATAGTCACACAGAAAGAGAGAGAGAGAGAGGCAGAGACATAGGCAGAGGGAGAAGCAGGCTCCCATGCACTGGGAGCCCGATGTGGGATTCTATCCCGGGTCTCCAGGATCACGCCCTGGGCCAAAGGCAGGCGCTAAACCGCTGCGCCACCCAGGGATCCCACAATATTATTGACTATATTAATTATAGTGTGCCTTTTGTTCTCATGACTTACTCATTTCAAACCCAAAGCCTGTATCTTCCACCTCCTTTCACCCATTTTGCCCATCCCCCCACTCCTCTCTGCTTTGGCAACCATTAGTTCTCTGTATTTACAGGTCTGATTCTCTTTAGTTTATTTATTTAACAATTTAAAAAAATAATAATGAATTGACATATTTTGCATCATGTATTTGAAGCTTCCTGAGCTTTTGGCATAAAGGGAATTATTAGTATTCAAGAAACAAAATTGTTTAAGATACTGTTTGTCTTAAACTGAATACCTGTGTTAATGCCAGAATCTTACAGAAAGTACATAGAGTTAAAAACAAAATCACAAATATACTTTTATATAGTAGTAAAAGTTTTTAGTCAAGTATTTTTATGAATTAGTAATTGTGTAACACCTCAAGCCTTTTGTATCACCTCATGGTGGGTTTACAAGATGGAGATTAAAATGTTTTAATCTAGACATTTTGGGCAAAACAACAGAAATTTTAACAAATATAAGCTATATAAAAATAGGAGTTTTGCTTATAATTGTTTTTTTTAAGATTATTTATTTATTTGTTAGAGAGAGAGAGATACAGGCAGAGGGAGAAGCAGGCTCCATGACGGGAGCCTGATGTGGGACTCGATCCCGGGTCTCCAGGATCACACCCTGGGCTGAAGGCAGCACTAAACCGCTGAGCCACCCGGTCTGCCCTATAATTTTTTTTTTTAAGGATTTTCTTTTGAAAGAGAGTGAGTGAGTGATAGCACAATTGGGGGAAGGGGCAGAGAGAGAGGGAGAAGCAGACTTCCCTGCTGAGCAGAGAGCCTGATGTGGCTCCATCCCAGGACAGTGGGATCATGACCTGAACAGAAGGAAGGCAGCCTCTTAACTAACTGAGCCACCCAGGTGCTCTGCTTATAATTGTTTTTAATTTTTGTCTTTTCAGTGTGTAAATCTGCCCCGTGGGATAGCTTCATTGCTTTAGGTAATAATGTACCAATTTCATGTTCTAAGGACATGTCCCATGTATTTTCATGACAAAATAAACTTCTAAATAAATTTTTTTGAATGGTGACTTTTAAAATCTCTTTATTTTTATTTTTTATTTATTTGAGAGAGAGGGGGGATCACAAGCGGGGGTAGGGGCAAAGGAAGAGGGAGAAACAGACTCCCCTGGTGAGCAGGGAGCCTGATGTGGGGCTTGATCCCGGGACCCTGAGATCACTTACCTGTGTTGAAGGCAGACACTTACCTGACTGAGCCACTCAGGTGCCCTCTAAATAAATTTTGTCGTGATCATATATGGTTAAATTTTAGCTCTTCAAGGAACTTTTAATCATCATTAGTCTAAACTTTTCCTTTTAGATTAAAAAAAAAAAAAAAGCTCTTGAAAGTTGAATTTACTTGTCAGTAGCCTCAAATATATGATTGAACTGAGATTAGAATTTTAGAAGAATGCAGTGTTGATTATTCTTTGCCTCCTTTCTCTAATACAATTTATAATTATGTTCTTCCTATTCAGTTAAAACTAGCTTCATGATTAAGTTTTTCATTATTTTATTTGTCTTTTGCATAGACTTCAAATAAATGGGTTGGTTTTTTAAAAGAAAATTGAAAATTCTTTTGATAAGTTTTAAGCTTTTTTTTTTTAAATAAACTAATGAGTCTAGAATAGTTAGCCTTCCTTACAACAAGCCTACAAAAATAGGACTGTAATAGTTTTGACTATTGACTTCTCTTTAGATATTAAATATATCAGTACAATATGAATGTTTTATTGTTTTCCTGAGTGTTTCAAAAGAGACTACAAGTATCAAGATGACTTTGGATGACTAACATATGGAAGGTGTAAAAATATTTCATAATTTTTTTTTTTTAAATATTTCATAATTATTTTGTAGAACTATTACCATGGCCATGTGAAAATTCCAATACATTTCTTTTTTTAAATTTTTATTTTTTATTTACGATAGTCACACACACACACAGAGAGAGAGAGAGAGAGAGAGAGAGAGGGGAAGAGACATAGGCAGAGGGAGAAGCAGGCTCCATGCACCAGGAGCCTGACGTGGGATTCGATCCCGGGTCTCCGGGATCGCGCCCTGAGCCAAAGGCAGGCGCTAAACCACTGCGCCACCCAGGGATCCCTAATTCTAATTATGCTTCTGTTTATATCAATCCATGAGTCTCTTATAGGCATAAATTGGTAGCGTGGGTGATGCTAGATTTATAGCCAGTCATTTAAGCAGATTATCTAGTAGCATGGTAGGTAGAATATATTTAATTTCAGAATAGGAAAGTTAAAGGAACAAAGGTATTATTTATTTCCTACATGTTTGTTAAATACATGTGAGGAATTAAGGTCATATGTGTGGTTATGGAGTAGTAGAAATAATCAGCTTCATGTCAAAATAGGAAATTAGAACAGTAGTCTTTCAACAGTGTCATTCTATTTTCCCATTCTAGAGCACAGACACTGAAATGGAATAGTTTTATTTTCTTTCAGGTACCATGTATTTTGCTTGTTATGTCAAGTGATAGGTATATACTTAGGTTCCTTAGTATGTAGAGAGATGGTAATTGTTTCCATTGTCTATCATATTCTAATTTTTCTAAATAAAGATTTGACTGTTATAAGTGTTTATATCTTCATGAGGTAGACAATCCTGGAGGGAGACAGATGGACAGACATGGAAGAAGTTGATATGTGAGATGATTAGCCCTGAGCTTATAGAACAAATTAGAAACTGAGTAAATGAATTTTTGAGAGAGGGAGAAGTTAGAAACAATTGAGTTAAAATTGGAATAACCAACGCAGAGTAAAGGGTAAATGTTTAAGTTACATTTAGGTATTTAAAACCTCTAGTGGTAAGTTTTCAACTACCAATAGTAATTTTATGTTTGCTGTTTGTATTCTAATGTCAATTTTTTTCCCTGTAGGTGGTATCATGGAAAACTTGATAGAACTATAGCAGAAGAACGCCTAAGGCAGGCAGGGAAGTCCGGCAGTTACCTTATAAGAGAGAGTGATCGGAGGCCAGGGTCCTTTGTGCTTTCATTTCTTAGCCAGACAAGTGTTGTCAACCATTTTAGGTAAGTATTTATTTCTAATATGAGGCTAGATAATATAGTTTACTTTGCTGTTCTTGAATATATCTGCCTTAATAAAGGTGAATGATTCACTCATATTTAAATGATGGGGAAAGTGATTTGTTTTCAATTAAGTGACTTAATCAGGTGATATAGAGTAGATAATTGAATGTTTACTTTTTTGGTTTAAAAACATTGGGCATTACTGTGCCAATCTCAAAAATAATTATCACTTTTAAAGTATAAAGAGCTATGAAGAAACTTTGAACGGTAAAGCAGAAATGAAATGTATATTTTTAGACTACAAAGTAATAAATTATAGGAAATAGTATTTAAGAGTCAAGATGTGTGCTTTTTCTTTAATTCATTTTGCTTTGCTGTTCTGAAATTCTTTATAAACATTCATGTCAAAGGTATGCATTTTTTCAAGTACAGATATCAAAGTCTATATAAATACATGTCCCTATGTTATTGTCTTTAATTTCATTTTTATGGGAGACATTGAAAAAATCATATGCTGCCTATGTTAACTGATAAAATGTTTGTATACCCTTGACTTTCAGATCTTAAAATAAATTTTAAGAGCATTTTATACCACACATAGAATGTAAAATTATAATCCTCTAAGTATTTTGAGATCTGTGAGCTACTCTTAGCCAGAGAAAACTTACTAAAATTGCTATTCAGCCTTAAATATGAAAAGTGAGCAGAGGTATATGAGGATAGATTTATAAATATTGCAGTGAGTTATGTAATGGGGTTTGGTTTGTAGTCACATAATGTATTTCATATCACATAAATACACATTTTTTTTGAAGAAATAACCTCAGGTAAATTTGCATTGACGTAGATATTAATAAATGGTATTATTGTAATGCAAAGATATAGTTAAAGGAAAACAGTATGAAAATTAGGGATTTATAATTTCTTTAGAAATTGGTCTTCAAAATTGGCTCTATAGGTTTTTGTTATACTGTATGTCTTTTCCTGTACAAATAGGATTATTGCTATGTGTGGAGATTACTACATTGGTGGAAGACGTTTTTCTTCATTGTCAGACCTAATAGGTTATTACAGTCATGTTTCCTGTTTGCTTAAAGGAGAAAAATTGCTTTATCCAGTTGCACCACCAGAGGCAAGTAAAACTTTAATAAAATAATTTTCAAAAATTTATTATTTCACTTTACTAATGAGGTTAGCTCTTGTTCAGTTTCTTATGGTGTTATTACATTTCAAAATATATTTGTTGTTTTAAATTTTAATTCTGGTTGTACTGTGAGCAAAACCGATTCCCTCTTAAAAAAATTTTTTTCTGTAATTTTCTATTTAAGTTGCCTTTTTTTTTTTTTACAATATCATATGGTGATACCTTAACAAATATTTTTAAGTGAATGAAGAGTAATGACTAATAGCATAGGTAATCCTGAAGTTGCTGCAAGATTCTGAAATGCCTATACATCATTAGAGAAAGGTTAATTTATGTGTTCCACATAGTTCATTTAAAATCAAGTGGTTGTTCATACTACTTGATAAAAACATTGGTTATACCATTAAAAGAATTTCTTTAAAGAAAAAACAGAAACAAGACAAGTATTTCTAGGCTTTGAGTATTTAGAACCTTACTAAAGAATAATTTGAAGGATCCTATGGTGTTCATAATGTGGATTTTTGTTGGTTTTAACTTGATGTGAACATACCTGATTTGACTTTGACATAAAGAGTTTATCTTTTGTAAAATTTATTTTTTTATGATTCCTAGCCAGTAGAAGATAGAAGGCGTGTCCGAGCCATTCTACCTTATACAAAGGTTCCAGACACTGATGAAATAAGGTATTTTATAACATAGTCTCATCTGTAGGCATTTGAATTAGGCATTTGACAGACTTTGAAAACTTGCTACTCTTGGACTAGGAAGGTTTTAGAATTTGAGGAAATAGCATGCAACAAGGTGAAAGTGCCTTAAATATGGAGTTCATTGTTTCTGTACTCCTGTGTTTGGCTTATTTGTTCAGAGAATGGATTTGGATCAGAGTGGCCACAGTGAAGATGGCAGGTGAAATAAATTCAGTTTTTATTAGACTGTCTCTGACAAAGTAAAGATAATTGTTATATTCTTTAGTTTAATTTTTATTAATATGTGGCATTTATGTTTCAAATGTAATTTGTACCTAAATGATGACTGAACTTCTGTTTACATGATGAGTGAATAGTTTAAGTATGGCATTGAACTACAGAACATGATAATTTTTAAAAATTATTTTTATATAATTTGATATATATAACTTGTTTTTATTATTTTTATATAATCTGGTGTTTGATTAATTATGAAATTATCAGTTCCTTTCTATAAGCTATTTAACCTTGCAATAGAAAATTTTCTTACTGGTAAAATGTTTACTGATTCTAAGTGTACAGCTTCTCACTGAAGTCAACAGCAGCATTTAAAAAACAGTAACTGGGGGGAGGTTACTGAAATTTCTGGAAATAGGATATTTTAAAAAACAAAGATTCAACTATCTGGAATCTCAGAATAAAGATTCCATTTTTATATGATTGTGCATGAAGTAACAACTTCTCATTTAGTTTTTATTGGCATACCTTTATTTGTGATCTAATCAGGAAAAGCCAGTGAAAGAAAGAAGGAATGAAATGTATACAATAAAGAAGAACAGTGGTGAGCTACCAATTCAGGAATTTTGAATAACTTGTAAATTCCCAGTGTATCATCTAGGACAGCAGTTCTCAAAGTGTGATCCATGTAACCTTGGAGATCCTTGAGATCCATTTAGAGAATTCATGAGAGCAAAACTATTCTTAATAAGACTACCATATAATTTGCCTTTTTCACTGTGCCATTTACACTGATGGGACAAAATATCAAGCAGTAAAATTGTTAGTGCCTTAGCACAAATCAAGGCAGTGCAGTGGCACCAAAGTATACAGTGTTCTTTACAGCCACACACTTGGAGGTAAATAGTACCAACCAGTTTCCCCTCATATTTTCATATTTTTCTTGATGAGACTGTAAAAAGGTGTTTTTTTTTTCCTGCCAAAATCTAAACTCTTTGAATATTCTGTGTGGTGAATACGTTTTTAATCTTCAGTGTGACGAAATGTAAAGTACACACAAAGTATCTTCATTGCGTACCCCAGGTCCTTGTCTTGAGGAAAGCAGTGAGTTGAGAACTGAGCTAGCTTCTGCCTTTGTGCACACCCTTTGTACTTAAGAGAATGACAGGCAAACTATGGTTATTCTGTCTAGAGTATCTGTCTTTTTTTTTTTTTTTTTTTTAAGAGTAAATCTATTATGTTACATTAGGGAGAATAACTGGTGATGTTTGTTGCCGATGACAAAATTTGAGCTTGCAAGCAAAAATGAGAATTTTGGAAATCCTGTATCTGCTATCAGGAGTTTGATAGCTTCCCACATACTTCCTGATTTTTCTGATGAGATTGGTAGAGATGCTAAAGAATGTGATGTTTTGATTGTGTAAAATGTCTTTACATCTGGATGATCAGCTCAGTGAATCAGTATTTTTTAAATGATCAATGCACGCTGTTAAAGAATTATGCCTCGGTAAAGGTCTATGGGTAAATAGATGTTACTGAAATGGGGTACGGAAAGTTCATTGGTGTAGATTCCATGTTACAACTAACCTTCCAAGTACCAATTGTTGAGTTTTTGGTGTAATATCATAGAATATCTGTAGTTATCTGAGAGGCTATTGAAATACTCATTCCTTTCACAACTACATAATTTTGGCTATCCAGATTTTTTTTCATATGCTTTGAACAAAAAAATGTAAAACAGTAGATTGGATGTAGAAGGAGAAGAATCTAGCAGTTTGCAGTTAAGCCAGATGTTGAGATTTACAAAAATGTAAAACAATATTATTCACACTAAACTTGTAAAAAATAATTTTTCATATTCTTTGTTATGTGTGATGAGGTATATTATTTTTTAAGAAATTAGTAAACATTTAAGAACATTTTAAATTCTAATATGGTAAATATCAATAGATACAATTCACTGTAAATAAAAGCCTATCAGAGTATCAGTTTTTAGGTATATAAAGGTTCCTGAGAGACCTTCAGAACTGACAACTACTGGTCTAAGAAGAAGAAAATTTAAATAAGAATTAGAATGTATAAATTTTAATTTGATCATAGAAATACACGGGAATGTATGAGTCCTAAAAAATTTGTATGTATCTGAAGTTTTTTTTTTTCTTTTAGGTAAAAATATCTGAAGATTAATGAGATTTAATAAGGCATCTTAACCTTTTTTGGGGAAAATGCAAAATAAAAAAGAATCTTATGTTTATATTGTTTGTGTTAGTAATCATTTTATTAAATTTTTTTCATTTTTGTACCATATATTTCATGTTCTAGAAACCACAGAATTCTCTTAAGACTGTTTTTGACCAAGAAATGAAACTTGTCACTTCACATTTGTCTTCTGTATTTTTGTCCATATGTATTCTCCTTTTACTCATAATTCTGTTCTTTAATGTAGTTATTTAGGAGATTGGTTCTAGAAAGGAATAATTTATTTGGTTAAGTAGTTATGTCTGCTGCCAATCAGTGAAATATTGGTCACTGTTAAGAAGAGTTGTAGAATCAAGATGAGATGCAGTATTACATGCTCATTGATACAGTATTCATCTAAAGTTTTCTAGTCTTAAACTTGTCCACACTGAAGTTTGTGATTTTTCTGGAGAAAAACAGTTTTTAGAAGTATGAGAGGAGATTTGCTAAATGGAACTTTGGTTTGTGAAAATTTAGACTGGAAGGAAAATTGATTAAGAAACATGCAATAGATACTGATACAGATATAGGGTGAATAGCAGCAACCAATCAATCTTAAAACCTTAAACAATGAGAGGCATACATTCAGGCCTAAAATGAAAAGTTCAGTGAATTACTGGTGTTGATAGAGGGCATCAATATAAAACTTATTCTTCCTGTGATTTTTGTGGAGTTTGAAAACATATAGATTACAAGAAAAAGAAACTAGTTTGTGTATGCATCCCCCCACTCAGAAATTGATAACAGAAAAAACATGCATGCATTCTCCTATCTTTTGATACAACTTTCAGAGAACAAGTGCTATGTTGTATCATGGCTATCTAATTGAATTAAATAAACCTTACTGTTTTTTATGAGAAAAATGTTAGTTCTCATAAACAATTGCTGATAAGGCTAATTGTGCTTACTTAAATTTTTTCTAAAGTAACTGTATCTTGTGTATGTGTAATGAGTTAATTATATTATAATTTTATATCTAGCCCACATCTGAAAGAGTTAATTACATGGAAGCTTAAATTTTTAAGCTCAGTCTTCTTGGAGTTATTCCCTAAAGCCTGTAATACATATATAATTACTGTTTACAAAAATTATAATTTGAATTTAAGAGTAATCCAATAATGTAGATAGTGCAGATACCATTATTAAATCCGTTTTACATATGAAGAAATAAGATTCAGAATAAGTATCTTCAGAATTTTATGTATAGATGATACCAAAAACAGGATAAAAAATCCAGGGTATTTGACTTTAATTTCTTGCATTTTCTTGCATCATATTATCTCTGTACAATGGCACATGATTACTCAAATTTCCATGTTTAAAATTTTAGTTAAATTTTAATAAGTTCATAATTGCTGTTTTCAGTTTCCTAAAAGGAGATATGTTTATTGTTCACAATGAATTAGAAGATGGATGGATGTGGGTTACAAATCTAAGAACAGATGAACAGGGCCTTATTGTTGAAGACCTGGTGGAAGAGGTGGTAAGTTTTGTTCTTTTCCTCTCACTCTTAGAATTTTAAATATTATGTACATTTTTGGAACTTCACCATAATCAGGCAAAGTTAGAAATGAAACTTTGTTGAATGAAAAACCTCAATTTCCTAAGTATGAGGAATTTTTCATTAAAATATATTTACTGTAGTAAACATTACTAATTTACTGAAGTAAAGAGCATAACTAAGCTAGCGTGTTTGAATCTTTAACTGTCAATTTTCAGAAAGTTTTTATGAGTTTCTAAGAATTAAAAAAAAAGATGAACATTTGTCCTTCTTTGTATCTTTTAGTGGTCTTCCTCGTAAGTGAGGCTATGAAAAAATGATCATGGAATCAATCAAATAGGGTTGCACGTGTTTGCTTTCAGATTTGTTATCTCCCAAATATATGTACAATTTTCTAGTAACCTTGGAAAAACTTAGTTGTACTACACATTTATTATTATGTTTCTACATTTCCAGTATTCCCACTTTCATTGTCACCACATAATACATATCAGTAGTCTTTCACACAGTATAGATAATTGTGTGGTTTTTTGATAGCAGGTCTGCTTTCAAGCAGCATTTGCATTTCAGTGATAATACCCAGTATTACTGAATCCTATCAAATATATTACAATTTTGGAATTCATCCTTTCTTTTTGGATTTGTTTAGTATGATGGAATGGTTTCCTTTTTATAACCCTTGGAGCTACTGTTTTTAAATTATGTCAGGAACTTGGTAATATTCTGTGCTTTGATTATTTTCCAGGAAGATAGCAGTGGAGAATATTTTTCTTTGTTATTAATTCTCTTGATTAATAGATCTTGATAAGTAGAAGTATAACATATGAGGAAAAGTGGAGGGCAGTTGAGGAAATGGTATGATGCATTGCCTGCACATAGTAACTTGGTGGAAGAGCTGGGATTAGAACTCCTAATTTCTAGGTTAGTATTTGGTATTTTACAGTAGGGAGAGTAATTTATTTTATATAGGACAGAAGTGTTCAGACAGAAGAACCTTACTGTTTTGGTTTTACTACAAATTTCTTAGTTAAAACTTTTTTATGTCGGAGTTTTTCCTCCCTGCTATCATCCCCCGGCCCGATTTTTTCCTGACTATTTGAAGGATTTAGTATAGTTTAACTTTTCTCCAGCTCTTGGGATTCTGGGTCAAACTTAATAAGATAAACTTTAAGAAGGATAAGTGAAAGTTACCCAATGAGTACAGGAAAAAAAAAATCCCAATTTAAGATAAGGGCTCATGATCTAACATCAATAAAAGGAAAAAAAAAAAAGTTAACAAGTCAGCATGAATGAACAATATTATGTGGCTGCTAAAAGGAATATAAGCACTTTCAATTAATAGTGGAATAGTTCCAAGTTAGAATTAATAAACAGTTTTTACCCTAATAGTTAAAATAAGTTTTCATAATGATTTTCATTGGAGCATGGTGATTCCTTGTAGCTTGAAAAGCCATTTGGAGGTTTTCTAGATATCAGACATTAGGTTGGTAGTTGGATTTAAGGATTTTCCCACTGAAATTCTTTTTTTTTTTTTTTTTTTAGTTTTTTTTAAATTTTTATTTATTTATGATAGTCACAGAGAGAGAGAGAGAGGCAGAGACACAGGCAGAGGGAGAAGCAGGCTCCATGCACCGGGAGCCCGATGTGGGATTCGATCCCGGGTCTCCAGGGATCGCGCCCTGGGCCAAAGGCAGGCGCCAAACCGCTGCGCCACCCAGGGATCCCTCCCACTGAAATTCTAATTACTGTTCTCCAAGTACATTTATACTTTTATGCCTTAAATCTATAATGTAAGCTCCGTGAGGATTTTTGTCTCTGATTCAATGATGTGTATATCCACAGCATAGTATAGTGTCTGGCATTATTAAGCCTTCAGCAAATGTTTGTTGAATGAATTTCTTTATGCCTACACTTTCCTGATAACTCTTGCCCTGCTAGACTATTGCCATGTAAAATTTGATTCATCTTTATCAATTCAGCTCAGGTGTTGCTCCTGTTTTCACAGAGGATTTATGTCTTTCTTGGGCTAAGTTGTTTCATCTTGTGTTTTTATAGCACTTTGTTAATTCTATATTTTATTAGAATTATTGTATTGTATTGAATTTATTAGAATTATTGTATAAAATTTATGTTGTAAATCTGTTCTATAGAGATTAACTCCTTTTGGGCAGTGATTATGCATTTTGTTTTTGTGTAATTTTTTTTTCTTAAGACATTCAGTGGTTACTTGATTTTAGTTCTGTCAGGTATTTGATGGGTAGGGAACAAATGGAGAGAAGCAAATCCATGTATTTAGACAGACCATTTTTCTACTTTTTTCCTTTATTACTCAGTGAAAACCTGGTGCCAGGTACCCAGTTTTGCTGGGTACTAGGAGTACAGTTCAACAAATATTCAGTGAAAATTATATGTCCAGCATTGTGCTAGTGGTTATAGTGGTGGTTGGGTGTTAACAAAGAAGGGTTAAGATCTTAAGGTGGTTGTAGCCTTTATAGTGGGATGAGTAACACCGGTGTATCTTACCTAATAGGAATGTCAGAGTAAGGTAAACTTCAAAAGATGCTTAAAAAAAAGGGGGTTTTCTTTTCTATTCAAAGTAGAAGTTTATGTTTTAGAAGAGACTCTGTTTTACTGAGGACTAGTATTTGAGGAAGATCCTGTCTGGATA
This sequence comes from Canis lupus dingo, assembly GCF_003254725.2. Taxonomy (NCBI): domain Eukaryota; kingdom Metazoa; phylum Chordata; class Mammalia; order Carnivora; family Canidae; genus Canis; species Canis lupus. The sequence continues at coordinate 21,030,901 of NC_064245.1, read as the reverse complement.
GTTTAGGTTAACAAACAGGAATAGAATATTCTAAGTTAAAAAGAATAAGCCAGTGGTGTGAGAATATAGTTTAGCACATCAGTAGTTATGTGTGTCCATTGTTATAGATAACTAAAGAGAATTGGTAATGGGAGATAGGAATGTAGACTTGAGTGATATGATAAAGGATTTTGGTTTTATCAAAGGAGGAATTTGTAGGGAGCAGAGAGGTATTACAGGTTTGGTTTTGTTTCTTTTAGTTTTGTTTGGTGTTTCTCACTGTAAGACAAAGTTGCACTTGAAACTGATAAGTCCAGATTGGAGTGGTGAGATGATGGGGTGGGACAGGGCATAGGGGTAATTAAACTCACTGGGTTGTGGTAGTAGTTTGAGAAAAGGGAGGAAAAGGGCCTGAATTACAGTAACCACAACAAGAGGAAAAGAGTGTAATGGTAAAGGGAGAGAGTTTTGGAAAGATATCTTGAACTGATACATCTTTCCTTGTATATGCACAAGTAAATATGAGGAACAGGGTAGAGGTATGTTTGCAGATGTGATTTTTATTAATTTTAATAAAAACAGATTAATATTTTAAGTTACATAAAATACTGTCTTAATGTCTTACCCTTTAGGGCCGGGAAGAAGATCCACATGAAGGCAAAATGTGAGTTTGTGTTAATTACTAAAAGGAAAAAGAAAATATGTTGTAAACCTACAAATTGGAATACTTAGGCCAAAATTTATTTTAAAAGAAAATTGCTACTTCTGAGGCTGACCAAAGAATTGTTTTTATTTTGGTGCAGGAACTGATATGTTAGTATTTTCTTTAGGATCTACTGATAGTCTTATTTTTAAATAATGAAGATGTCTTTTATCTATATGCAACTCTTCTGTCACTAAACTAAAGGCTTTTCTATAAACATTAATAACATTATAAATCATAATTCTTCATATTTTTCTTTTTTTACTGATACATTTATAGCATTTCTTGTTTTTGTGACTACATCCTTTGGGTATTTTATGTTTCAGTTTTTTCTTTTCTTTGTTTGTGTCTGTGTGTGTGTGAGAGAGAGAGAGAGAGAAAGGGAGTAACTTTACTCCAGATCATGGTTCTTTACCATATTAATAAGAATCTGCAAGGCCTTTCTTTTCATAATCTTTTCAGGCTGACTTTAAGTATCTTGTAAGGGCTAATTCAAAGACCAGGTATTACTATACTTGTTATTTGCCATAGTCTCATATTTCAGAAGTTATTAGCTGTTAACAATAATCTCCTATGGGAAATTTACTCTAATTTTGTTTTTGTCCTTGGAGATCTTTTTTAGTGTCCTGCTTATCACCTCATTTATTTGCATATTAATTTTCTTCTGAAGATATTAACTCTCAATTCCAATTCTATTTTATTCATATGATTTTAATAGAAACTGTTCATCTTTTGATCTCTTTTTTCACTGGAACTTTTTTTTCTTTTTACCATCCAGTTAGTATTTATGAATGGAATTTAAGGTTTGTCTCTCAAGTGGTTGCTTTCTCTGTTTTGTAACCATTAGAACACAAAAACATTAAGCTGAATTCTCTACTTTCAGTAAATCTCGGTTAGTTCCCCCCTTTCTTTAGATGTGGAACATATGAGATGTTTTCTGAGTTCATTTTCCTTATTCTGTATAGCTGTGTAACTGCAAAATAGGCTCCATGAATGAGTCTGTACCTTGTTATTTTTAGTGTGAAGTCTTTCCACTACCTATATTAGATTACAAATTCTAATTAATGTTTGGAAGGGACATACCAGTAATGTAAGCAGATGAAGTGAGTCAGGTGTAAATACTCCTCTATTTTTCTCAAATTACAGTAATCTTGATCTTTGCTATTTTACCTCTTTGCTATATGGAACTATTTCCCTATGATACAAACAACAGCGCAAAGTGTGGTGATAAATGGCAACTAACATTCTTTTTTGTGAATGGTGTAATAAGTGGCCCAGGTTCATTCTTTTGCATATAGCTGTCCATTTTTTCAGTACCATTTGTTGAAGAATTTTTTTCCTCTATTGTATATTCTTGCCTCCTGTGTCGTAGACAAATCGACCATATATAATCATACATTATTTCTGGGCTCTCTGTTCCATTGATCTATAGGTCTGTTTTTTTGTTTTTTGATTATTACAGCTTTGTAATATATCTTGAAATCTAGGATTGTGATAACTTCAGCTTTGTTCTTCTTTTTCAAGATTGCTTTGGCTATTCAAGGTGATACATGGTTCCATACAAACTTTAGGATTGTTTGTTCTAGTTCTGTGAAAAATATGGTGGGTTTTTGATTCTGTAGATTGCTTTGGGTAGTATGGACATCTTAACATTTGTTCTAATCCATGAACATGGAATATTTTTCAATTTATCTCTTCAGTTTCTTTCATCATTATTTTATAGATTTTGGAATACAGGTCTTTCACCTTGGTTAAGTTTATTTATAGGTATTTTATTATTTTTGGTGCAATTGTAAATGGGATTGTTTTCCTAATTTCTCTTTCTTCTCCTTTATTGTTAGTGTATAGACATGCATGGATTTCTGTATATTTAGTTTATATTCTATGACCTTATTCCATTTATCAGTTCTAGTAGTTCTTTTTGGTGGAATCTTTAGACTTTTTCATATATAGTATTATGTCATCTGCAAATATAGTGAAAGTTTTACTTCTTCCTTCCCAATTTGGATGCCTTTTATTTATTTTTCTTGTCTGATTGCTGCAGCTAGGACTTCCAGTACTTTGTTGAATAAAAATACTAGGAGTAAATATGCTTGTCTTGTTCTTGGTCTTAAGGGAAAAGCTTTGAGTTTGTAACCATTGAGTATGGTACTAGCTTTGGATTTCCCCTATATGGCCTTTATTATGTTGAATTATCTTCCCTCCAAATCTACTTTGTCCAGAGTTGTTTTTTTATATCATGAATGAATACTGTACTTTGTGAAATGCTTTTTCTGCTTCTATTGAGATGATCATATGGTTTTTATCATTTCTCTTGTTAATGTGGTGTATCATGTTGATTGATTTGCAAATATTGAACCCTACTTGCATCCCTGAAATTGATTTAGTTGTGTTGAATGGTTTTTTAATGAATTGTTGAATTCAGTTTGCTAATATTTTTTTTTTTTTAATTTTTACTTATTTATGATAGTCACACAGAGAGAAAGAGAGGCAGAGACACAGGCAGAGGGAGAAGCAGGCTCCACGCACCAGGAGCCCGATGTGGGATTCGATCCCGGGTCTCCAGGATCGCGCCCTGGGCCAAAGGCAGGCGCCAAACCGCTGCGCCACCCAGGGATCCCAGTTTGCTAATATTTTGTTGAGGATTTTTACATCTGTCTTTATGAGGGATATTGACCTGCATTTTTTTTTTTCCTTTTTTTTTTTTTTTTTGGTAGTATCTTTGTCTTGTTTTGTTATCAGGATAATGCTGGTCTTGTGGAATGAATTTAGAAGTTTTCATTCCTTTTCTGTTTTTTTTTTTTTTTTTTGAATAGTTTGAGAAAAATAGGTATTCACTTTTATTTAAATGTTTGGTAGACAGAATTCACCTGTGAAGCCGTCTGGTCCTGGACTTTTGTTTATTGGGAGTTTGTTGCTTACTGATTCAGCCTCATTGCTAGTATTTAGTCTATTCAGATGTTCTATTTTTTTCTGATTCAGTTTTGGAAGGTTATATGTTTTAGGAGTCCATCCATTTCTTCTAGGTTGTCCAATTTGTTTGCTATACAATTTTTCATAATATCTCTTAAAATCTTTTGTATTTTGATAATGTTGGTTGTTACTTTTCTTCTGTCATTTCTGATAGTATTTGAGCCCTGCTTTTTAATTTTTTTTTTAAAATGAGTCTGTCTGAAGGTTTACAGATTTGTGTATTTTTTCTAAGAATGAGCTCCTGGTTTCATTGATCTTTTCTACTGTTTTAGTTTCTATTGTATTTGCTTCTGCTGTAATCTTTATTATTTCTTTCTTTCTACTGGCTTTGGGCTTGTTTATTCTTCTTTTCTAGCTCCTTTAGGTGTTAAGTTTAGGTTGTTATTTGAGATTTTTTTCTTCTTTCTTTCTTCCTTTCCTTCCTTTCTTGATTTTATTTATTTATTCATGAGAGAGAGAGAGGCAGAGACACAGGCAGATGGAGAAGCAGGCTCCATGCAGGGAGCCTGATGTGGGACTCAATCCCCAGTCTCCAGGATCAGGCCCTGGACTGAAGGTGGCGTTAAACCACTGAGCCACTGGGCTGCCCATTTTTCTTATTTCTTGATGTAGGCCTGTATTGCTATAAACTTCCCTCTTAGAACATATTTTGCTTCATCTCAAAGATTATGGACTGTTTTCATTTTCATTTGTATCATGTATTTTTTGATTTCCTCTTTGAATCTTGGTTGACCCATTCATTGTTTAGTAGCATGTTATTTAGCTTCCATGTATTCTTCCCAGACTTTTTCTTGTGATTGATTTCTAGTTTCATACTGTTGTGGACAGAAAAGATGCATGATATGATTTTAGTCTTTTTGAATGTCTTGAGGTGTTTTTTTTTTTTTTTTTTTGTGGGCTAATGTAATTTATCCTGGGAGATGTTCTGTGTGCACGTGAAAAGAATATGTATTCATGGTTTCTGGGATGCATTGTTCTGCAGATTATCTATCTATCTATCTATCTATCTATCTATCTATCTATCTATCTATCTATCTATCTATCTATCTATCTCTGTTCCATCTAGTATAATGTGTCATTAAAAAGCACTTTTTTCTTATTGATTTTCTGTCTGGATGATCCATCTATGATATAAGTGGGATGTTTAAGTCTCCTACTGTTATTGTATTCCTGTCAAGTTGTTTCTTTTGTGTCTGTTAATAGTGACTCTATGTCTTTAGGTGCTCCCATGCATAGATACTTGTAATTGTTATATCCTCTTGTATTGTTCCCTTTATCATTTTATGTCTTTCTTTTCTCATCACAGCCTTTGTTTTTAAAGCCTATTTTGTCTGACATAAGTATTGTCACCTTTCTTTTTACATCTACCTTTCTTTTTACATCCATTTGCTTGATATTTTTTCATCCCTTCCCTTTCAATCTGCATGTGTCTTTAGGTCTGAGGTAAGTCTCTTGTAGGCGGCATATGGATGTGTCTTGCTTTTTTGTGTCTTGCAGTATTTTCACTTTCTAAGTTGTTTTTTAAGCCACTATCAAAAGTTATAGTAGATCCCAAGTTTTTATGGCAAAGTGATAGAGGGATGATCTGGAGTTGTCAGCCTGGCCTTAAGAGGTGTTAATCAGCAAGATAGATAATAGTCCTTCAGGTAAATGAGAAGAGATTCTAGGAAATTTAATTACTGATTAATTTGTAATACCAGGTTTGTTATTTTATTCTAAGGTAAATTTAAATACTTTAGTTATTATATGTAGTGGATCCAAACTATAATGCCATTTATAATAATTTCTAAATGTTTATTTTAAGTGTACAGAAACTAAAATACTCTAGCCATCTAATTTGTTAGGGCATTAGCTCAGATAGAATTAGGAATGCGAAGCCATTCATTTCTTTCAGTCCTTCTGGTATCTACTCTTTGTCATCACTCAATCTTACTTTCTGACTTTAATATGGGAAGTATTAATTAGCCATGTCTGTTTTCTTTCAAGAGAGAACTTACCTCTTATAATATGGGAAGGTCACTTTGAGAGTAATATGAGGAAAATTCATTTACTAATTTTTTTTTCTGGATAATTCTGTAGTGGGCTCTACCTATACCATCCTCCCTCCTAATACAAAGAAAAGAGAACCCTAGCTATGATGTAAGCATGCACAGTTTGTCATTATCAGAATTAAAAATAATTATTGTTTTTGTATTGTTAATATGGAAATTATGGTTCATACTGGTCCCTTATTTTTTCTGTTTCGCTGAAGTTATATACGTTTACAAAGTGCAATAACATAAATGTAAAAGATGACAAAATTTAATCAATTGCTTTTGCATTTATTTCATTTTGTCAGCTTGAATTAAACTTATGTGGTTGTTTAGTTTTGATTGTATAATAGCAAAAAGGACTTCAGATTTACATATCTTATTTGTTCTCTTTTTAAGATGGTTCCATGGGAAAATTTCCAAACAAGAAGCTTATAATTTACTTATGACAGGTACTTGTATATTCACTTGCCTTTTAAAATAACTTTATTTAAAAAGAATAAAAGAGCAAACTGACCATTTATCATCAATTTTGCCTTTAGTGCTCATTTAAAATTTAAAAATACTGTAATTTCTTGCCCACCACAGAGAAACTTGTATATTTTCTTATGCAGTGTTTTTTAGTTGAATACATCCATGTAGTATAAAACTCAGTGAAATGTTTCTCTCTGTCCCAGTCCCTGTTCTCTTCCCTACAAGCAGCACCAGACGAGTTTCTTTTTCTGCATTTTTATAAGTTTTCAGTGTCTGTGTGTATCTCTGTTTCTCTCTCCTAAACATACCCTTACACACACACACACGCACACATACTTTAGGAACATGCAACATACTTTTTTCCTGTTAGGATATATTTTGGGAGATCATTCTATATCTACTTATATATAAGTTTTCATTATTCTTTTGAATGACCATAAGCTTCTGTTATATAAAAACCATAATTTATTATCTGTCTTTAGAGGAATATTGTGTAGTTTATATTTTTGGTTTTTTTGTTGTTCAACTGCAGCATATGTTCTTGTTTATCGTTGTGCACTTGTGGAATTATAGATTGTGCCTTATTTAAAATATATTATTTTAACATTTCTAAAAGTCTGGTTATAGAGATATGCAAAGTAAAAATTGACTTTTATTTTGGATTTATTATTTGAACTAAAAACTGTCCTGTCATCATTTATCCTAACATTTAAGACAGAATTAATTTAATTACCAAGTATCTTTTTCATAAACTGTACACATATGAGGATTTGACACAAGTTGAAGCCATAATCTATAATGTAGAAATCTTAGTTCTTTAAAAAACAACCTGTTTGATAGTTTCCATATATGGTGAATAAACTACTGATTATTAAAGATGTAATCTGAATTACTCTTTTGAACTGTGGGCTTTGGAATCTAATGTAATTAATTAATACTTGGCTCTTTTGTAAGATTTAAGGTTTTAGAAGTATTCAATTTTATTGTGAGGACCTAGATTAAGTAGATTAAAAATAAAGAACATGAGGATACATTATGGGAGTAATAGAGACCAGATGCTCAACCACAGTGACCTGCTATCAGCTTTTGAGAGTGGGGCCAAAATATTTATTTTAAATTTATATACTTTTGAATAGAAGTTTATATTTTTGAACTGGATCCCCAGATACTTGAGGCACTCATTCTTGTTTTATGCATTTCAAGTTGAATGGAGCTAAACTTAATTTCTTTATGTTATTTTATATTTTCTTCGGGTCATGTGCTTTTTTAAGAATCTGGTGATTTTCTCCCTGAAAAATGCACATAATCACTAGCATGCACTATTTTGCATGAGTTCCTATTCTTTGTATTAAACATGAAATTATTTGGTAGTAAGTGTCTCAGCTAGATGATTGGAACTCTCAGTAATTTACATAAAAATTACATCTGATATTCTAAGTATTCAATGTGTTTTCCTAAAAGCAATCAAGTTCTGATCTTTTCTATGTCATTAGGACTTAAGGCAGAGGAAAGACAAAGTATTTTGGTGTTAAGAGTCACTGCCAATTGAAGACATTAGAAAGCCTTCTCTAAGATTAGTGTGAGAATCTTTAGTATATGATAATTTGTTTCTATATGACTTCTCAGGTTCTTAAAGGAAAGAGTGTACAGGTATTGATTTTGATAAGGTACACACATATTTCATTTTTGAATCTACCTTTGTAAGCGTTGGTACTATTTTATTACAGTTATTACTTTTTAATGTTTAATCAGAAGCATTAAGTATAGAGTATTCCTTTTAAAAAAAAAAAAAAAGATTTTTAAAATTTATTTATGATAGAGAGAGAGAGAGGCAGAGACACAGGCATAGGGAGAAGCAGGCTCCATACCGGGAGCCCGACTCGGGACTCGATCCCAGGACTCCAGGATTGCACCCTGGACCAAAGGCAGGTGCTAAACCGCTGAGCCACCCAGGGATCCCCGTATAGAGTATTCCTATACAAAATTTACTTAAACTTTTTTTAGACTCTTCTTAAGAGGATTTATAAATAGAATGTGCCCATTTTGGCCAGTGTCCTCTACCCATGGTTAGATTATTTTTTCCAAGTCATGACAGGTATAGACATTATTAACCAGAAATCACTGCTGCTGACCTATTTTTATGTAATACAGACATGCACCATCATGGGTGGTTGTGACTTATAAACTAGAAAATACAAAAATGTGTTAAAATTGCCTTTATTATAAAACAAGTTCCAGGTGAAAATTTACATAGTTGATGTATTTTAAATGTAATTTATAGTTACATTTCTTAACACTGCTTCTTTTTTATTTGATAATTAGGAAATAAAACTAACAGCTTAATTTTTACAGTTGGCCAAGTCTGCAGTTTTCTTGTGAGGCCCTCAGATAATACTCCTGGTGACTATTCACTTTACTTTCGGACCAATGAAAATATTCAGCGATTCAAAATATGTCCAACACCAAACAATCAGTTTATGATGGGAGGCCGGTATTATAACAGGTGAGTTGTGAGAAATTTTAGTTATCTTTTTCTTTTGGCAAAAATAGTTGAAATCTCAATATTTAGTGTATCAGATTCAAAATTGCATAAAAGTTTGTGACTTTTTAACATTTAAAATTATAAGGCCTTTGATACAATTTAGTAGTAGTCATGTCCAAGTAGTAATGTCCAATTTACATTACATTCAGACAATGTAAAACATGAATGTAAGTTAATAACTTGTAATTTGTTTTCCTCTAAGATAATTTTTGTTTGTTGATTATATGCAAACTGTTTACAGCAAATGTGCTAAGTCCTTAACTATAGGATAACAAAACATTTGTTCTAAGATAAAGAAAATATATTACATTCTTCTTTTTTTTTTTTTTTTTTACATTCTTCTATTAGGGAGACATTTCATTTTATTTATTTATTTATTTTTTTAGGGAGACATTTTAATAGAAAGAAAGTTATTTATTTATTTTTAAAGATTTTATTTATTTATTCATGATAGACAGAGGCAGAAACACAGGCAAAGGGAGAAGCAGGCTCTATGCCGGGAGCCCGACGCAGGACTCGATCCTGGGACTCCAGGGTCACGCCCTGGGCCAAAGGCAGGCGCTGAACCGCTGAGCCACCCAGGGATCCCTAGAAAGAAAGTTCTTAAAGAGTAAACTGAGACTTATTACAAATGTTACCCATGTTATTGGGTGTTCTCAAGTTGATATTTCTTGTTTGTGATTATTGGTTCCTACTTCTCATTTTAAAAATTACAGTAAAATCATTGCTTATCCCATAACTCAGAATGAACTATAGCCACTGGAGCAAGAAAATAAATTAATCAAGAAACCATATGATAAGGCAGCCCAGGTGGCTCAGCGGTTTAGCGCTGCCTTCAGCCCAGGGCATGATCCTGGAGACCTAGGATCGAGTCCCACGTCGGGCTTCCTGCATGGAGCCTGCTTCTCCCTCTGCTTTGTCTGTGCCCCACCCCATCTTCTTCCTCTCTCTGTCTCTCTCATGAATAAATAGATAAAATATTTTTTAAAAAATAAAGAAACCATGTAATAGAACCTCCCCCCCCCCCCATATATTAGAAAAGAATCTTTCTTTTCTTTTTCTTTCTTTATTTTCTTCTGAATGTGAATAATCTCCCATATGAGTTAACTCTAGAGTGGTTTTGTCTTCCTTTTTTGGAGGCTTTTATAAACAAAAGTGGTGGCATTTGCCTAGTTTAATCCCTTAATACCACAGCAGTATTCTCCATCCCATTTAGAATTTTTCTTAATTCCAGCTTGACCTTTGTGTGTATAGAGATCCAGCAACTGGTTTATCTTAGAAAACAAAACAAAACAAAAACAAGTTGTAGTTGCTTGACAGAAGGCCCATGGACAGTTATAAGACATCAACTGGAAGATGTGAGTCTAGACGTTTGAATCCTTTCACACACCTTATACAGAAATGCTACTTGAGTGGTTTCTACATTAATAGTCCAATCTAGACATCCTCACGGAAAATCTAGCTACCTGCAATTTGAGCTCTTTATGAAGGTAAACTACTTTGTCCCGTTGTCCAGTTTTCTAAGCACTTAGAATATATAAAACTGTAAATTGAAAACATATATTCTTAATTGAATTGATAAATGTCCATGGAAACTTTTAAAGATAAAATAATTTACTTGGTTTATTTTTTGTCAGTAAACAAACTTCCTTATGATACACATTCTGCAAAGATGAAAATTTTTCCTACATAAGGGGGAAATCTGTAAATTGTATAAAGATTATCTTTTTTATTGATAAAGACTAGAGTGAAGCAGGAAGAAAGAAGTATTTGAAGTATATTTCTAAATTGCAAAATTATTAGTCTGCTTACAAAATGACAAAATTTTAAATACATGTACATGTTAATTTAGTGACTGTGATCATTCTCCCTAATTTTTTTTCTTTCTTTCTTTTTTTTTTTTTTTTTAAGATTTATTTATGTATTTTAGAGAGAGAGCATGTGTAAGTGGGGGGGAGGTGCAGAGGGAGAAAATCTTCCAAGCCAACTCTCCAACAAGCGTGCGATGCCCAATGTGGGGCTTGATCTCACAACTCAAGAGATCTTGATCTGGGCTGTAATCAAGAGTCCAACGCTTAACTGACTGAGCCACCAAGGTGCACCCACACCCACAAATTTTCTTTATAGTTCTGTTCATTTGGTAAAGTTAAGGGGGATTGTTGTTTCTAGTATTAATATTAAAAATTTTTAAAAGAAATATTTATGTAAATCTGATGTCTGGGAAAAAGGCAGTTTTATAGTTGTTTTGGAAGTATATATTTCAGCATGGAGATATATATATATGTATATATATATATATATATATATGTACCATTTCAGCATTAGTGTCAGTAATAAAGTAAATCTTAGAAGATAAACCTTTGTGAGTTACTTGGCTGACTCAATTAGGAAGAATATGTGACTCTTAATCTTGGGGTTGTGAGTTTTACTAAGAGATTACTAAGAAAAGATAAATGAATTTTAAAAAGATACACCTTTGTGATTATCAGTTATTGTTTAGATATGAAAGTGTAAAGTTGAATTATCCAATATGGATTGGATGAGATTACTAAGAAAAGATAAATGAATTTAAAAAAGAAGATACACCTTTGTGATTATCAGTTATTGTTTAGATATGTAAGTGTAAAGTTGAATTATCCAATAAATGTTTATAAAAGAGCCATACTCTACTGTCTGTTCTCCCCATTAACTCAATATTAATCATTTGGTAAAGAGAGGTAGTTACGTCTGTTTCATTTAGAAACTGTGCTTTTGAGACATAACTCTTAACTTTCCTATAAATAAACTTTAAGAAAAGCAAGAGAAACATTTAAAAGCAAATATAATTCAGCAAGCATTTATTAACTAATTTGCTTTTTGAAATATATTGTATAGATCCTGTGCATATACATTAAAGAGAAAGTTCTGTGAGGTACAGGTTTATGAAAAAAGATGGTGGGCTGACTGTGGTAAGTTCAGGGATGTACACATAGGCATAGGAGAGTCAGTGGAAAGAGAGCAGTTGAGGTAGTGATGAGAAGGAAGAGAGAGAGGAAGATTTTGGTCAAACATTGAAGCTTACTAACATTTAGGGGGTTCAAAGAGAGAGACATGGTTTTATTTATTAAGTAAATTAATTAAAATAAAAGTATAGGATATAGTATCTTTCAGAACTCACATTTATTTCACTGACATATAGTGAACATGTTTTAGTTTTCTGAAATATAAACCTATCTGATTTCATATCTGAAACTTTCATGGAATGTCTAGGAAATTCTGGGTTGCTGTGTATTCCTTGACTGTTTCTTTAGGTATATCTGGGTAGAATATAAAGTAATTTAAAAAAAAAATCTTGAAAGTCTAGCTCACTTGTAAGAATATTTCCCATTGGTTGTCACACACTTAAATTTGCTCTTGGGCAGCCTGAACTGCATTCCACAACAGTATCCTATCTTTGAGCTGCTAGACAAGAATTTACATTGTAACACTGAGAAGCTCCACAGGATCAAATGCATTTTATAGTTAATGAATCAGAAACCTTTGATATTTACTGTTTTATATAGATTTGATGCTTTTTCCTTTTGCTTTGAAACACATAGTCATCTCTATGTCTACAAATGTATTCTTTTCTGATTTTCTTTCTTCTTTTAACATTTTTGGATTTATATGTAGCATTAGTTTTCCTCTAAAAATGTATAACCATCCTTGTCTTTTTTAATGTTAATACCTTTTTATTTGTCTCATTTTGCACTCCTTCCCCTTGTGTAGAATGCTGCATCTGGTATTTAGTTCATATCCATTCATGATTGTTTTTCATTAATCCTTTCAAGTCTTCTATTTCGCTATTTTAACATTTGGTTTAAATTAATTTTGTAGTATAGCAGAGATATTTTTTCTTTGGAGACATATATATGTATATATTTGTGTGTGTATCTTTGGAGAGGGGTTTGTGTGTGTGTGTATCCGCACATATACATATGTGTCTCTGAAGATAATATATATATTTCAATTCCATCAGTAGAACTGGAAAAAATCAAGTGGAAGGTTAAACAAGATCTGTTTTTGAGAAATGTTTCCTAGGTGTCCCTAAAATACCCATTCCTGCAGGATATTAAAGGGAAGTTTAAAAGTCTAGAACTTAAATAGTTAGGACAATAAAATGAGCTACTGATTATATAGAAATAATATTGAGAAAAGTCATTATGCCTTTCTAAAATATGTGTTAAAATACATTATACAATGTCATTTTATTTTCAGTTTTGTTTGTAAAATTTCCTAAATAGTAAGAATATTTTATAGTGTTTATCAAAATCATCAATAAGCCTTCTCTGTTGTAGTGATAATCCTATATGTAAAGTTATCTCCTGGTCTTCTGTTTGTTTCTCCTTTTACTTGCTGTTAATATGTTTTACGATCTAACTCATCTGATTATTATGAAAGCTGAATGTGTGTTTTCATGATAAAAATTCTTAAAATCTACCTGAACTTGCTATATAAATGCTATTTCTCTATCAGTTCTTTCTCAGTTCCTCAGAAATACTCTTTAAAAAAAAAAAAAAGTAGGCTTTTATTCTTTCATTACTTATACTGACTCTTTCAGTATGTGCATGCAAAATTGGAATCTCTGACTCAGGTATTCTGACCTGTAAACCAAATCTTGCTTTTCCAAAATAATGGAACTATTATAATCCTATGTACTATTGCTGTATTTGGGTTATATTCTTTGGGAAAAAACTGGCAAATACATAATTCTTGCCAACAGGGTCTTTGTGTATTTTCAGGATTTGCATTTTTTTATAAGACAAATTATGTCAATGTTAGTTATTTTTATTTTAACAGCATTGGGGACATCATAGATCACTATCGAAAAGAACAAATTGTTGAAGGGTATTATCTTAAGGAACCTGTACCAATGCAGGTCAGTGTTGTTTTTCTTTTTGCAGTAATAAGCATTTTATTTTAAAATGCATTTTTGGTGTTATGTTTTATGCACACAGTCATGCATTTAAAATTGGATAAAATTTAAAACTGCCATTACTCAGATTCTTTCAGAAAGTACATTGTAAGAGAATCACTTAGTTTTTATTTCTGTTGATTCTAGCCTTTGTGGCTTTTTGAGAATAGAAGCAGTGGTGGGACAGAAGCCATGTTACATTGGGTCAAGGAATGAATGAGTTTGTTGGAGGCAAAAGTGGAGACCACAAGGATAAATCACAGCTGGGCTTACCTAGGTGAGCTTGGTAAATAAAATGAAAATTAATTCTAGAAGAAGATAGGGTTGAGAGGGATTTAAACTTTTTATTTCATGGTTTATTTGGCTATAGATTTATGGTGAGAGAGTTTTGTGCGTGTCTGCATACTCTGTGTAAAGCCACTAGTGATGAGGAGGGTGAGATGTGGTAGTGGCAGTACCTGATGTACAATTTCCTAGGGCAGGCAAGAGTGGCTAAAATCCACAGTATAAGAAGGAAGATTGGTCTTAACAAGAGGGCCTGTTCAGTATTAGCTGCTTAATGCATAGGGTGATTGTTTAGTCTGTGTACTTCTTAGACTTTCTGAAGAGTGGTGGGCAAAGATTTTAGCAGATGCTAGGAACAGGTATTTCAAAAGAGTGATTAGGAATTGTCTATGTGGAAAATGGAGGAATTGATACTTCAGGGACATAAAGTTTTTTTGGGGGTACCCAACTAAACTTCCAGTGACTGATAGTGTCTCTAGCGTCTCAGTTTTCCCTCCTAACATGTTAGTTTCAGAGGGTTGTCCCTGCTAGTCATTGAAGTTGCTGCGGTGGGGGATCATTTTTCTGATGCTTAATATCCATTCAAGAATCATCACCATCTTGTCACACTATGGTAGCTTCATTTCCTCATACTTTTCTGGTAGACTGTAAGGTCCATGAGAGCCAGGGGTGTTGTGTTATATTCCCAGTGTCTAGAGTAGCATCAGTGTTACTGAATGGATAACTGTTTGCTCTCCAGTAGGAAGCACCCACTTCATCCCCTCTGTATTATCACAATGTGTCTTAATATCGTTGTGCTTGTTGTTATCTCTATGTCCACCCCTTCCTCTAGGACTGTCGAAACACTGCTAGTTTTAAGATCCATCTCAAGTTTCACTTTCTCCTTGTTGACACCTTCCAAATAACGGTAGTCAGCCTTGATGTCCTGCTTTGGCAGTTTGGGCAGACAGTGTCAGTTCACTGCTCTGCTGACTGCATATTAAAATGAATTAAAAAAAAAAGTTGTTTTGTTTTTGTTATCACAGTTTATTTTCTAGAAGCACTGCTCAGGGTCTTTTTATTAGGGATCAGATGTGCCTTTACCTCCAGATGAAGATTGTGCCACTGTGTCTCACGGCTGTATCCTAAATTCTAATTCACGCTGGTTGTTAGAGTTAATGATGGTTTTAATTTGTTTCAGAAGTCTACAGATTCTGTCTAAAAATTAAGTCCTATGTTTTCCCATCTTGGATTTGGGCTTAGAATTTTTTAATTTAAAAATTTTTAGAAAAGTTTATTTTTTAGAATAAAAACTTATTTAGCACAATAAATAAGTAGTATTTGACCTTTAGTAAACTTTTGTACTTGAGTTATAAGGTTGTTTTAAGAATTACTTCATCTATATAGTCTGCTGCACTCTTGTGTTGTGGTTTCATAAGTCAACAAACCCCAAATTGTTGTCATTTGTAAAAGTGTCAATTAGTGCCTTGGATACTTCAGAAATAACTGATGCCAATTACAAAGCAATTCGGTTGCTACATAAAAACCATTAAATGCTATTTGAAGTCTCTTAATTTGAGCCTGGAGTTAAAAGTAGGTTACTGTAGAAGTTTGGGAATCAGAATATCCTTCTGATATCTATCCTTCCCAGCAGGCTTCTATTACAGAACAGAAAGTGTAATAATAACCTTTATTAATGGAAAAACTGATTAGCTCACTCCCCCTGAGGTGACTGCCTACCCCCACTCAGAGTAAGATGCTGGAATAGAAAGAACAGTTTTTGGTAGGTTTGCTTACTTTCTGGAGCTAACACTTCTTAAGACAGATGTTAGAAGAGAAGGAGCCTTTTGAGCCAATGCAGCCCACAATAAAATGAGCAACATTTTTTTTTTTTGTTTTGCACCATGATTTAGACACTGTTCTTATTAATTTATTTAGTTTTTCAACAACGTGTTGAACTACTGTACAATAGGGAAATAACAACTTAGGGCATCGAGTCTTCCTTGACTTCTTTCTCTCCTATGCTTTGTATCCATACTGTCAGGTACATTATGCTGACTCTGCTTTCCAAATCTAACACATAACCACCGTTA
The DNA here is from genome assembly GCF_003254725.2 of Canis lupus dingo. Classification (NCBI taxonomy): domain Eukaryota; kingdom Metazoa; phylum Chordata; class Mammalia; order Carnivora; family Canidae; genus Canis; species Canis lupus. The sequence continues at coordinate 21,014,910 of NC_064245.1, read as the reverse complement.
GAATCTGACTTTGTCCCCGTATTCCCTCTTTTGCCCTACGGCACAACAGTCAGGGGGATCCATTTAAAATGCGAGTAAGATCATTTCACTCCTCTGTTTAATACTCACTTGCACATGTTTTATATTTCATTTGGAGTGAAAGCCAAAGTTCTTAGAGTGGCTTCTCAGACTATAGATGTCATCTCATTAGTCCTCTGAACTTCTTACTACCATCCTCTCTCTCTCATTTGTCTCCAGTCATACTGGCTTCTCTGCTATTTTTTAAAATATGCCAGATTCTTTTCTGCTTTAGGATCTTTGCTTTAGTTGTTCACTCTGCCCAAAATGATTTTTTTTTTTTCAATATCCACTTGCCTCACTCATTCTCTTATTTCTTTCAGGTTTTGTTCAGAAATTAGCTTCACAATGAGATTTACCCATACACCTTATTTAATACTGGTACTTGCCTTACCCTGTAAAGCGCTTAACCATTTATTAACATACAGTATGATTTATATATTGTTTATTTCTTTCCCTCATTTCTTTGAGGATAATCTTTGAGGAATCTTTGATTTGTTTGCTGTTGTATTTCAAGAACTAGAACAGACCCTGACACTAAACTAACATTTATTGAATTAAATGTATGGAAACATTTAAGACTTCTCTGGAACTATGTAGATTTCAGCCTTTTCTTCTGTCATCCAGTGATTTACTGGAGTTTGGAAAGCAAAGTTCTGTCCTTGGCCATAATTTCTTCTAATATATTAGAATCTTTCAGAAGTTGTAGATGAGTATATCAGCCTCCTCCTAATATAATTTAGAAAAGTGCTATGGAGATCATCCTGAAATCAGATATTTAAATCCAAATAATAGTATAGTTATGTCTTAATGCACACACTACAAATATGCCCATTCTGTAGCCAAGACTAAATATTATCATTACTGAAATAAAAGACTGAAAAGTACACATCCATATAACTGGGAAGGTAGTCATCACTGTTTATCATCTGGGTCCAGTGTATCCTTTTAAAATTTTTCTTCTTAAGTCATTTTATGAATAATTCTTAGAAGTGGGAGTAAAGATATAGTCCAAAAAAGTTAATAGAAAGTTTAATAATAGGAATTTAAATATAGCAAACTGAAAATTTTTTTCCATATTTCCTTGGTTATAAAGGCTTAAAATAGGCAGCTGTTAATCCACTCTCAGGCAGGGACCTGGAACGTATCCATCTTATTAAATCCTAATTCCAGATTTCAGATACATCTCTAATTAATTTTTGCTTTATAATTACTCAGGTTATTCTTCCCACACTTTCACGGTCAGAATCCAATACTGATTCCAGATGATTCTTGGTTTTTGTTCATGTACTTGAATCATCCATCAAATAGAATACTTTTGAAAACTTGTATGGTTTATATAAATTTTATTGGGAGAGTATAGTCTTCTTCACTCCATAGGGGTAAAATGTTTTTCTGTTTAGATTTTTAAACATCAATTACAGTGATAAATATGGTGAATTTTAAAATTTCTACATTATGTTTCCTTTCAGCAACCTTTGGATACAAAATACCTTTTGGCCACTTACAAATCATCTTAAATAAATCTTGGTGCACAAACATAAAAATTTAAAAGAACCGTTATTTCTTTTTAGCAAAACAAGACAGTCTAGATTCTTGTTACAAAATATTGCATGAAGACATCCTTCCTACTAAATGACTGACTAGATAGAAACACCCCATATCCCTCCCCCCCACGTAGAAATCTATCATTTATTCAGTGTTTCTTGAGTTTGAGAAAGTTTAAGGATACTGCATTAGAAGAATTAAAGTCTGAGATTTTTGCTTATCAGAAATCAATGTTATCATCACAATAGATCCCAAAATGCCACTACCTCTTTGCATTAGTCTTTTGATTCTTTTAATAATTGTCAAACATCTTCCTATGTCAATTTTTTCTCTTTGCTGTTAGCAGAACATTGAGAGTTCTGGGCTGTGTTCAGTGAAGGCTACTGAAAAGATAACACAGATGGTAGATGGGCTTTTATACTTTTGAAAGATGCTGCAACGGTTGGCAGCATAGTAAAAAAAAAACAAAAAACAAAAAACAACAAAGGGTGATGCAATAGAGATGGTTTATTTCACTCTTGCATCATCCTTTAAGTTAACAGTTGGCAAACTTTTCTGTAAAGGACCAGATAATTAAATATTTTAGGTTTTGCAGGCGATTCAGTCTCCATCTCACCTGTTGAACTCTGCCTTTGTTGTATAAAAGCAACTGTAGACAAAAGGAATGAATGTGGGTGTGTTTTGATAAAACTTTATGTCCAACATCAGGCAGTGGGCTGGGTTTGGTGCGTATGCCATGGTTTGCCAACCCTTCTTGCTCTTTAGTATACTTGAAAAGTAATTGTTGAATAATGATGAAATGATTTCTAGGATGATGAAATAGAATGTTTTAAGATACAGGAAAAATATGATTTACGAAAATCTCATATCTTAGATTTATAAAAGGATCAGAAAGACCCATGAAGTCTTTAAAAAATCATTCATTAAGTATTAATCCTTGGAAATAGTAAGAACTGCTCAAAAAAGAAACTAAGAAACTGAAATTAAGTCTAGTGGATCCCATTGATAATATTGGTGATTGATTTATTTTGGAAAGATCATTATAAAGACACTCTTCTCTTTATAGTCTCCCTGACGTCAGAAATCTTTTTGTTACTTAGGAGGATTTAGCAGTTAAGACACATGCATCCATTCCTACAAGTCACAGTTATGTAAAACCATGTAGTAAGAACGATAGGCTATATAGGAAGGTGAGATTATGGGGTACAACACTCAAGAACCTCATCAGTAACACATAAAGATAAGAACCTAATAAAACGTAGTATAGTTTTTATATGTGATAACTGGTTAAGAAATGTTTAACCAGAACAATAAATATGGTACTTTACCTTGAAAAAGACCTGAAGCTTACTTGTGGAAGAGGCTACCACCAGAAGGGTTGTGATTATTATAAAGTGGTAGAAGGAGGATTACTTGAAATCAGATGGTGTTCTATCACCAGGTGTAGATGAATGAGTGTGGCATAGAATGCTTGGTGAATTGAGAGCTGTAAGGTATTAGAGGTATGTTTTCTGTATTCCCATGCATGTCATTTTAGCTGGGCATAGCTTTGTGCATTCATCTAGTCCTCCTCACAGATACAACTTTGCATAAGCAACCAGGTTTTTGTTTTATGCTTAAGTTGGCTCCCAGTTTATCAGTTCTCTTGGGACAAATTCATGTTTTCAATGTTATTTGCTGTAACACAATATTGTATTTTTGAGACTTTATTTGGAAAACAAAGGATCTCTTAATGTTGTTACATTTTTAGAATTTTAGTCTTAAAAACTTCTTTTAAATGTCATAGACAATCAGCCTGGTTTTTTAAATTGGTAATTTAGTAGATTTTATTTGATTTCTATCAAGAATTCATGAAATAATTTTAATATTTTTAAAAATTCAGGATCAAGAACAAGTACTCAATGATACAGTTGATGGCAAGGAAATCTATAATACAATTCGTCGAAAAACAAAGGATGCCTTTTATAAAAATATTGTTAAAAAGGGTTATCTTTTAAAAAAAGGTAAGTATTAACTTTAAAGATTCAATTTTAGTATTTTACCATTAATATTTAATAGACACGTTATAAATATTGGCATAAACGTTCCCACTGATGTATTTAATAAGTTTTGATATGAATTATTAATAATTGACCCTTGGTTAAAGCTTTTATAAGCATCGTTCAAAATCTGGAGTCTACAATAAAGAAGATGTATATATAAACACACACACACACAGTGCAATACTACTCAGCCATCAAAAAAATGAAATCTTGCCATTTGCAATGACATGGATGGAACCTAGAGGGTATTATGCTAAGCGAAGTAAGTCAATCAGAGAAAGACAATTATCATATGATCTCATTCATGTGGAATTTAAGAAGCAAAACAGGATTATAGAGGAAGAGGAAAAAATAAAACAAGATAAAATCGGAGGGAGACAAATTATAAGACTCTTAATCCTAGATATAGCAAACTGAGGGTTGTTGGAGGGTAGGGGGCACTTAGAGGGATGGAATAACTGGGTGATATAATGAGCACAGGGTATTATATGAGACTGATGATTCACTGACCAATACTTCTGATACTAATAATACAGTATATGTTAATTAATTGAATTTAAATAAAAAAATCTAGAGTCTAGGTATATCAAGTCCACATTTCCAAGCAGAGTTTCATGAAACAAGCTTACATATTTCCAAGTGTGTCTTTCATTCTTGAGGTCAGTTCCAGTGCAAGATATTTGATTCTTTGCCCCCTCTCTACCCCACACTTCATTATTATTTTTCTTCTTAAAGAGAGACTTCTGATGACACTGGTCACATTCATTGTTTTGATATTTCTGTTTTATATATTTGCCTCATTTTAACATTCAGAAATGTAGGGGGTTGGTTATTAGGATGTGGAGTAGAAGAGTATTTTCATATGATTAGAGAAGAATTACTCCAAAGCAAGAATTTTAAAGATTTTTATCTTCATGAAACTTTCAAAGATATAGTTAAGGTACCATTGTCATTTACTCTGTGATTCATTAAAACAAGCAGTATAGCATAAGGCATTTTTCTACAGATAAATTTAGGTATTTTGTCATTTTGTAAGGATAGATGTGTGATTGAAGCTTTGGAATAAAAATGGATATACAATTTTTCTTTTCAGCAATAATTTTTATGATTTTAATATATATGGCTTCATAGTTTATTATTTGGCTTACAGAAAACTTTTTTTTAAACAGGCAAAGGAAAACGGTGGAAAAATTTATATTTTATCTTAGAAGGCAGTGATGCCCAACTTATTTATTTTGAAAGTGAAAAACGAGCTACAAAACCAAAAGGATTAATAGATCTCAGTGTATGTTCTGTCTATGTTGTTCATGATAGTCTCTTTGGCAGGTAAGAAATTAATTTCCTATTTCTTTTTGGAATTGCTTTAATCGTAAAATAGTGGATATGTTCATCATTTTTTGAAGCATAGCCAGTGGATTTTCAGAGTCCTAAAATCATCTGAAAATGTCCGATTTACTTTCTAGGGTGATTTCTGTCTTCCTTTTTTATTTTAGACTAACCTGTGCATGAAATTCCACTCTTGTATTACATAGAAATCTTTGGAATGACATCTCCTGTAGTTAAACATGGCTTGTGTAAGGCATGTTTCCTCCCTGCGCCTAGCCCCAGTCTTTTGAGTAACTCAGTGGGAGTCTTGTCCTCTCCCATTTTATCCCATTCTCTTTAACTCATTGCATCTGATAGTACTGAGTACACTCAGTTGTATTACTAACTTGATAATAAGCATGTTCGTAAAAAATTTGACATTAAGAAATAATTCTAATATAAAAACAATTGCTTCAGTAGGGAAAAGGAGAGTATTTTGGATTTGGAGTTGAAGCATTTTTTCTTAAATTAATTTCAAAGTTTTTAAAAAAATAAATATCAATGTGTAAGCTAAAAGTGAATCCTGACCATCACAAAGCACATGCAACTCTTGATTACTTTTAATTTTTTGATCAGGAACAATGGCCTGTCTTTACCTTTCACTATCAGTATTATTAATAATCCATTCTAGAGTCTTTTTTAGACAAACTTATTTTTATTACGTATTATTTTTAATAAAGACAATTAAAAACACGGTTTTTTACAACCTTTTCTGTTGTAGGTGGCATTTCTACTAAGCAAGTCTAGCTTTATCCTGTTTAAGTTCAGAAAACTTCACAAGTAGCTGTGGAACATACAATCTTGTCATTTCTTTTCTCCAGACATCATATTAGTGTTATTTATAATTTTAATAGACTTTTTTAAATGGTCTTCTCTGTGGGAGCGGGAAATGGATGCTGAGGAGACAACTGCATTATTCACCACCAAACATGGTTTATTTGTACTATGAACAGCTACAAAAGGGAAGAAATTTGGGGGAAATAGGTAATAAGAAATTGGTGGTTCTTAAGCTGAGTCTTGGAAGATGGGGATTCATTCATCTAGATAGATCAAAGCTTTCCCAACCAATGTGTCACAAATAGGTTATAGGGGTCCCTTGAGATATTGGTAGTTGTAAAAAATGTTACTGTTGTAAAATGTTACTGTAATAAAATACTAAATGTTTTAAATTTCAGAATTTCATTATTATAAAATATATAATGGAGTTCCTCAAAAAATAATAACTTAGATATTTTTTAGATGTTTAGATATTTTAGATATTTATTTTTTATTTATTTATTTTTTTTTAATTTTATTTATTTATGATAGTCACATAGAGAGAGAGAGAGAGAGAGGCAGAGACATAGGCAGAGGGAGAAGCAGGCTCCACGCACCGGGAGCCTGACGTGGGATTCGATCCGGGGTCTCCAGGATCGCGCCCTGGGCCAAAGGCAGGCGCCAAACCGCTGCGCCACCCAGGGATCCCTATTTTAGATATTTAGATATTTTTTTCATTGTTACTTCTTTGATTGGCTTTAATGTATAGATACTTATTTTACCACCAAGGGCAATTAGATGATTATAAAGCTGGAAAGTCATTAAAATCACAAGATAAAGACAGTAGGCTTAATTTAAAAAATTCAACCTATTAGGCCACTTAAGAAATGTATTGGGATAACTAAATCCAGTAAATCTTCTCTTCCTCAGCCTAAATATTTTGCATATAAGTTGAATGAATCAGTGGTACCAAGCACATTGTGTTGGCACCATATCCCTAAAGAACTGTAAGTTTTAAGTAAAAGTCCCTCTGTCCACACAGCTTCCCCTCCCAACCCCCTCCTTTCCATAGATCTGTTCCTACACTATCAAAGTATACTTGGGAAGCTTGTTAGGAGACCTTGGAATTAATAGCTAAAGCTAAAGCCAAAATGCTTCATGCAGAGTTGGAGAATTTGTTTGTTGAAACAGTCTGTATGGACATTGCTAATTGTATGTTTGAAGCCAAAAAGCAAAAGAAATAGAAGAAATATTATTTTCAAATAGTATTAGATTGTGTTCAGATAGTATTATCAATAAACGCATTGGTGAATCAAATGATAGGCTGTATACAGATCCAGAGATTACATTTTCACTGTACACTGATAAATCTGCAAACATTAGAGAAATACTTGGAGGTAAATTGTTGGCCATCCAAAGAAGTACCAAAAGAAATTATAAAATATGAAGTATTCAAAACAGTAAATTAATCCTTTGAAACAAAGAAGATGTTGTAGAAATAGTATTTAAGTTCATGATCAATGATGAAACTTCATCATTGGTTTTTACATCAAAAATTCATTCTGGAAAATAAGCAATACAGAAAGGCTCTTACATGTCAAAGTCTGTTTGTAGACCAGAATTCCACATTGAATATCATAAAATGAGTCTAATAAAATCCAAGCTGCTTCAGCTACACATGTTTTCACTTTCACGGGAAGAAGTGGGATCAGAGTACCACTGAGCTATTTGATACCAGAGTCCATAAGCTGTCCAAAAGGAGACTTCTGCTGATGTCTACAAGATCTACAAGAAAAAAAAAAACTTCTTGGCAAATGATTTCCACATCACAGATTAGTTGAAGAATAGGTAAACTTCCTCAGATTTAGAAATACAACACAAAAATATATTAATGTGCTCTGATGGTTTATGGATTCAAAGCAGAAATTCAACTTTGGAAAAATGAAGGTAAAAAATGATTGATTCCCTAGTGATACTTAAAATTTGAATAACAAGAATCTTAGAATCATTTAGACTAATAAAAGCTACATCTGTGTAAAAGTGGTTGGGGAAAACTGTAAATTATTTTTGACATACTTTCTATGAACGGATGTGAGCGGACTGAAAACCAGTTTGCAGTATCAAAAAAAAAAAAAAAAAAAGAAAATGATGGCTAGAGTTAAAGAACAGGTCTTTTAGTGCAATTTAAAGAGACCGAATTATTTCTATTATGGTTACTATCAAGAAAGTAGTTTTAAGGAAGCAGAAAAGCAGTAAATACACATTTATCATTTGCTACAGGATCACAGCTTGCTTCTTGTGCAGAGTTTCTTGTTGAAGGTGGCTTTTAAGAATTTGACATTGAATTTAATGATACCAAGTCTAAACTTGGTGTTACAAATGATATGTTCACAGGAACTATGGTACAAGTCTTTTATTTTTAAAGAACTGAGTTTTTTCCCCAAAGTCTGCCAGTATACCATCACCAGCTCTATTTTTGAGGGCCTTTACTAGGAAAGAGATGGGAAGTACCAAGAAAGAGTGGATCCCAAGAAAAACAGCATCAGCAAAATATATTTCAAGGAAGTGAACAGATACCTCTACCAGATAGTAGGACTAATGAAAAATTGACATCAAATTATGTAACACAGAATGCAAATATCATGTACGAAAAGGGAAATAGTGGATGAATGCAGTTATCTTTTTCTTTGACACAAATGACTGGCGCTGGACATTTTATGCTTTGTGTCTGCATAGAACCCAATACGCTGCCTGACCTGCATTTGAATGAAATGTAATGTGAAAGGTAACAGCCCCTTGCAACACAGGTTAAATGACAGCATGCTTACTCAGGCCACGGCGAGGGAATGTTTAGGCAGCACTGCTCATTGGCCTGTTTTCCCGAACTGTTTTAGCTGCAGAGCTATGCAAGTTTTCCAGATTATTTTCAATATTAAGAAGTCACTAAGCACACCATTTCTTTACATTAAACTTACGACTTTTAATATTGCTTTAGTTTAAATATAATCATTTAAGAAGCACAGGTTGAAAGACATTTCAGTGAAAGAGTTACTGTAGTGAATATGTGGGAATGTTTACACCTTTTTGTGCGCTGAATCTTTCATTGTGGCAATATTTATTATCTTCATTTAGGTATGATGTTTTCACTGGATATTAAATTTTTAGGTTGACAGTTATTTTCTTTCAGTGTTTTAATTAAGGATTATTTTCTGCCTTCCAACTTTTTCTTTTATGATTCTCTTTTAGAGATAATACATCTTTTTTTTCTCTTTAGGTATACTGTATTTCATCTTTCTCTGGTTGAGATTTTTCTTTAGATTTTTAGCAGTTTAACAAAAATGTGCCTACGGTAAATTTTCTTTAGATAAAACTTTATCCTAATATTTGTAGAACTTCTTCAGTTCAATACCTGATGTCTTTTGTGAGTTTTAGGAAAGCCTTGGTAACTCTGTCTTTACACACTTCTTTTGCCACATTCTCTTTCATCTTCTGAAATTCACATTACAGGGTATATCTTTTTTAAAGATTCAATTAATTTATTTAGATAGTATGTGTGTGCACAAGCACAAGTAGGGGCGGAGTGAGAGGGGGAGAGAGAATCTCCGCCAGACTCCCCACTGAGCAGGGCTTGATATCAAGACCTGAGCCGAAATCAAGAGTCTCGCGCTTCACTGACAGAGCCCCGAAGCTGCCCTAGCATATTCCATCTTTTACTGTGTCCCATGTATCTATGATATAGTTTTCTATGTTTTTCATAATTTTTTCCTTTATGTGCCTTAGGCTGGATATTATTTGTCTTCCAGTTCACCAATATGCTCTCTGCAGCTAAATGCATTTTTTGAGGTCTTAATTTTATTGCATTTTTCAATTTGGAGTTTCCATTTGATTCTTTTATAGATGTAGTTAGCTGACAAAATTCTCTATTTTATTACCTATTTTATTAAACCTTCTAATTACAGTTATTTGAAAGGTGCCCTTATTTTGAAGGCATGGGTAGGAGTCTCAGATGAAAGCCTTCCTTTTTAAAGGTCCTAAAGTCATTTGTCTTTCTTGGCAATATGAAACTGCTGAACGTGCTGGTTAGTTTTTGAGCCTCTTAGGGGCTCCTTCCTTCGGCTTAGTTTCTCAACTTTTTGCCCTGCGCATTTTAGGAATTGGCAGACACCTTGAAAGGAAAAGCTGTGGAGAAGTTCAGGCTCACTGTGATCTTGGCTTCTCGAGTCTGAGCTGCTTTGGTGGTTCTCCAGTGATTTCGAACAGTTGCTTTTTGTTTTATTTGTATTTTATGGAGTCAGGAAGGCCAGTGTGATTCAAGCCACTTTCAGAAGCTGAAGTATTCAGTTTGTACCTGTATTATTTTATAGCATTTTCAAAGCATGAAAGAATGGTTTTAAAAATAAAGGTTAAACTTGTACTCTGGGTATTTTGCCGTGGTCTTCTAATACTGAAGTAAAAGATACAATCTTTGGTTAGTGCAAGAAATAGGAATAACATTTATTGAATTTTGAGTTTCAAAAACATGGAGGCCCTTAATAAACATTTCATGATCATTTTCAAGTCTTGTTGGAAAGATAAAAAACAGATCTTCAAAAAAGATATAAACTACTATCTGATGTGGTACCTAATGTGGAATGAATTCTAGTATGGTGCATACTATTGGAGGACAAAGGACAAAAACTAATGTGTGCTGTATACCACTGTTGGGTTCTTTAATCACCAGAACAAGCATATGTGTGAGCAGGTGATGTTTCCATTTTAAAAGATGAGGAAAAATTGTCAGTTGTAAAGAAAAAAAAAGTTTCTAAAAAGTCACCCATAGTCCACTGAGAGATAACCACTAAGAACATTTTTGGTCTAAGAACATGTCTTTTTTCCAGCACATATAAATGTATAGTATATATTATTCTGAAGTAAGGAGTTTAGTAACATTTAATTTTAAGAAAGTGTTTTAGATGAGCTATGTGCAATTCTAGCATAAAACATTTTTAAACTTTGAAGGGTAAAATTTCAGTGGTACTGACAAAAAGTTTATTAAAATGTATGCAGCTGACATTTTCTTTTCAGTAATGATCTGGACAGTGGAATATTGGTTCTCTAAATTAAGAATTATGTCAATTGACCTATATAATTATATGTTGTGACTTTTTTTAAAAGTTGGTGTCATTTGATGCTTTTTGTTAAGCTTCCTAATAACTGTTCTGTTTATATTTTAAAGGCCAAACTGTTTTCAGATAGTGGTTCAGCACTTTAGTGAAGAACATTACATTTTTTACTTTGCAGGAGAAACTCCAGAACAAGCAGAGGTAAGTTCATTGTTTTCTCAATTACTGCAAACCTTTACTTAGCCAAAGTTTCTTTTTAACTAGGAAACTTCTGCATTTATGATAAGTAATAAAAAGGAAAACTGAAATCTAATCATCTTATTATTTCAAGGAATGAGAACTTTAATGTGTAAATTTTTTTTTTTAAAGAAATGCAGAAAAACTCAGTGAAGGGTTATTAGAAATGAAAACTCCATTTTAAATTGACCTTTAAATACTTTGTCATGTTGAGGCCAACTCAAAGTGCTCATTTAAAGTCCTTTCTGCAGAAAGGTTATAGATATTCTCAGTACAATCGAAAGGTAAGGCAGTTAGTTTTCCTGAGAAGCAGTGTTATTCTTCACTGGGTGAACTCCAGGTCTAAAAATAGAAGTTCAGTCATCAAAAATAAAAAGTATTTTAGGAATTTTCTATTTTCTCTAAGTCTACATATGATGTCTTACTTTTAGCACTAGGCATTGATCCATGTGCAATGCCCTTCTTATAACTTTTATTAAATTTTAAGCATCACTGTGATGAGAGAATGTTTTTAAAAAAAACCTCTTGTTAAAAATACTTGGAATTCTTCAAACCATAATATTTCAGGGGTGGTATTTACTGGTATTTTGTACAAATATGATATTTTTTTGTTTGTACTCTATGGAAAGAATCTGAAGGTGGTTAAGAGGTCAAAGAAAACTTTATTGTAAATAGAAGATAATTTGCCAACTCTGGATATGGAGCAGTAGCTCTTAGAACTGGATCTTGGCTTGGGTCCTTGATTCATAAATTATGAAAAAGTCTTAGAGTCCAGAATAAACTTGATGAATGAGCCACATTATTTTATGGTTCACAACTGAATGTCCTGTTTGAAATCTTTGCAAAATATTTCAAATAAACACTGTAAACATATAACACAGAAAACCTTGTTTTGTGGGTATTATCCCTAATATTTAGATGCAAAAAGTAGAGTTGAAAACATTTCAGTAACAGATACATATTTTTTAAATGCTGGAAATTGAGTTAGTCAAGAAATTTAACCTTTGTATCCTATGCTCCAATTATTTCACCAGGTTCCCTCTTTCTCAATAAAGATGTGTTATATACTTCGGTAACATTTCAGTATAAGTAGAACATTTTCTTACTGTATTTATACGTAAACTATTTTACCTATTCTTTATTTCCACATACCACTTAAAGTCCAAAAATACTACCTGTATTTCCAGTCTCTGTTACTTTGGTGGCCTATGGGATCTTTGGTTACTCTCTTCTATTTCCAAAAGCTATAGTAATTGATTAGGGCGTATTTTGTTCTGTAAAGATGTCCTCTAAACATTCAGAGTTCAGACTGAAATAGTCAGCAAGGTAAGGATATAACTGAGTAAAGCAGCAGTGCAGAGCTTTTGGAAGTAAGTAAGCCAAAGTGAAATGTTTAGATTTATTTTGGATAAGCCTAAGATTGTTTTCTCCTTTCTCCAGACCACTAGATAAACATTTAAAAATACAGCTTCAATTTAATGTGAAAATTAGCATGAAATTTTTTTTGAACCTCATGTTATATTTGAAAAGCTTATGAATTAACCCAGATCCCCTTACACATTTCTACCTATATCATCATGGTCCAAGGTAAGATTAGAATGCTAGTCATGAAGTCAGTCATCACATGATCAGTTGGTTTTTCAGTCAGCCCTCCTTTCACAATACAAAACTGCTTAATAACTTGATGTGAATTATATTTTTTGTCTAATTGTCACTCGTGGCATACTTAACATTAATTTAGGGATTCAATAGAAATATAATTTTAGGGATGATTATAATTGTTTTGATCATTGTTTTATGGGGCCACAAATATATTGAAGTGCAGCATACTCTGAGTATAGAAATAGTAGTCTGGAGCAGGAAAGAATTCCTGAATTTGGGGGAAAAAAAAACCCTGGTTATTGAAAACTGAATAAACTATTGTATAGTATATTTTTTTGAAATGCTGTTATTTTTTGTAGGACTGGATGAAAGGTCTGCAGGCATTTTGCAATTTACGGAAAAGTAGTCCAGGGACATCTAATAAACGCCTGCGTCAGGTGAAACTTAATTTTCTTTGATTTCATGTTCCCACGTTTCGCTTTATTACTTTACTCTTTATTTCTATCAGAATTGTTTTGGGTAACCTTTCAGACACTTCTGAGTTCTTAAGAGAAGTTTATCTTTTCAGGCATCTTAAAGCCATGCTTTCACTTGGTTCAGTAACAGAAGAAATATTTATGAAAAAATATTCTTTATATACCTGCTGGGTACTTTAGTCCATAATGCCATCTTTTGAATACATACCAAAGATTTTTTTTTTCCTTCTACTTGAAATAACAATACCAAACCAACAGCCAGAAACCATTCTGTTGGGCACCTTCATTAGTTTTTTATTGAAAAAATTATTTTGGCCTATTTCAAAAAAGTACAACTAAAAGTAATTATTGAAAAGATCATCTGACTTTATTATTCCAAATAAATTTTTTTGTTTTTCACTTTATAGTAATTGCCTTTGAAGTCTGTTATGTAACTGTTAGGTAGTGTCCTGTCTTTGAACTTTAACATGTCGTACATGTTCAATTTATAGAGAGTTAATAAGCTAGACTTTCTAGGTGTGTAAAGTCAACTCTATACCCTCCGTATCTTTGCTTTTTTCCCCCCTGTATTGTTATCTTTGGATAGTTGGAAAAGGTTATTTTACTATTCTTTAAGTTTGGAGCAACATTTTGTACAGTATTATTGACCGAAGTGATTCTTGTTGTATTCGTGGAAATTTCCAGTAAGCTTTGTGAATTTAGTACAATGTTCTATTGCAAGTCAATAAATGGTTAATATTTAGATGATTATATTTCCTGTAACCAAAAGTCTGACCCTTTCCCTAAGGACAGTTAATTTTACACATAATTATTATGTGTTCTCAAATCATATTTTAACATTTTGTAAGCCATGAAAAATCAGTTTTTGCAGATTGTGTCTTGTGTGAGACTTCAGCTATGAAGTTACCATTTTTAGCTATAATAGAATAAAAAATAATACAATAAAATCATAGCTAATGTGCCTTGAGCCCTTCTGCAGGCACTTTGCTATGTATTTCCATGTATTACCTCTAATCTTTAAAACAGCTTGCAGTGTAGACTTTATTCTAATTTTGTATCTGAGGAGGTGAGGTCCAGAGAGGCTGACTTGTCCTGCGCCATGCGAGTAGTATGTGCTAAGGGGGGAAAGAGACCCTCATGCTAGAAAGTGAATGATCTCTAAGTTTTGGCATCATAGCTGATGAATAACTGAGCTTCTTTGGATTTGTATCTTTATCTGTAAATGAGAGGCATAATCCATGTTGTGAAAGTGTTTTCTGGCTGTGGAAGGTGTATAGATAAATCTTCCAGATAAGGATTTTGATTTGGGGGATGACAGTTGTTTACTTTTATCAATAAAAAAATCCTCCTCTATTTCATTTTCTCTTTTTTATTTTTTAAGTAAAAAAGTTGCATTTCATTAAATTCCTACAAGAATATTATTGGAGGAATAACTTAAAAAGCAAAACTGCACTTCAAGAAATAATTTAAATGCTTGAATGTTACATTGTATCACATAAAGAGGAAAATATAATTACAGGTCATAATGTCTGAAGAAAGGGAAAAAATCCGTTTTGGTATTTTTTAAATAATTGCTTTTGAAACATAACTCATAATTCTTGAAATCTGGGATAACAATTTTTATGTTTTTTTTAGGTCAGCAGTCTTGTTTTACACATTGAAGAAGCCCATAAACTGCCTGTAAAACATTTTACTAATCCATATTGTAACATCTACCTGAATAGTGTCCAGGTAGCAAAAACTCATGCAAGGGAAGGGCAAAACCCTGTATGGTCAGAAGAGTTTGTCTTTGAGTAAGTCTCATTTATCATTACATTAAATCTTCTTCTTTTACCCTATTGCATTTTCTCTCTCTCTCTCTCTCTCTCTCTCTTTTTTTTTTTGGGTGTCTGTCTGAACTATCAGAACAAGGTACCAAGTCCAGGCATTTTAATAGTACTTACATTTTTTTCCCCTGCTTTTATTAGCAAAGTGCTATATCCTTGGTTTTTCACCTAGTTCCTAATAGGAATTAGTGTTACTGACAAGTTCAAAAACATATACCAAGACACATACAAAATGTTTATAATGGTCAAAGATAGGAGGAAAAGTATCATTTGCTTGTCTGCATTCCTGTATTTCAAATAATAATATGTTTGGAATCTAGTTTTAAATTTAGCATTTCAAATTGTTTAGTAGCAGAAATAAGGGACTTATTTGATACTAGAAATAAAAGAATTAGAATTTGAGGCCAGAATATTTTGTTAATTCTTTTTCTCTCTTCTAGTGATCTTCCTCCTGACATCAACAGATTTGAGATAACTCTTAGTAATAAAACAAAGAAAAGCAAAGATCCTGATATCTGTAAGTTGATGCAGAAATTTCTTTCTGAAGTAAAAATGTTACATACTTTTTTTCATAATGAAATGTAGTCTAAAATGAAAATTTTAAAAAGTGCAAATACTACAGTTTGACATAGTTTCTTTTCGTACTCCTAAAAATTTTGATTGAGAAAAAGTTTCTCTAATAAGAAAGAAAAGGTGAAAATGGCTAACCTGTGCATACTGTAAATGTCAGCCCTTGCTACTCAACTCTCTCTCCTCTTTCCTTTGGTCCCCAGAGGACCGGGGAGCAAGAGAACAGGAAGAGTGGCTGTCCTTCTGTGGTGCTTCCAGTATCCCTTCTTTCTACTTTTTTACATTTTTCCTGTTTTCATAGACTGTTACCTAAGTGGTTAAAAGCCCTCTATTAACATGTTTTCTTTAAATTAGTCTATGATTGTATTCATTTCTGGTGAACCTTATCGATCTTGTTTTCAGTTGGCACATCTTCTCCCACCCAGCCTGTTGCTGAAACAGGTGGCAGTGGGGATTTAGATCGCATCAGCGTGAGTTAGGTTAATACCGTCTTAAAAGTCAGGCTTAGGGAAAGAAGTGATATGCATTAACAGATCAAAGCCTGAATTTTCCTCTACAAAGTATTTATTCTTTCGTTTCTGTACTACTTAAATGCTTAACATTTTCTAGTGGTCCCCCATTACTTTTAAGAAAATCCAAACCCATAGTAAACACAGAGGAAAGGCCCTTCCTGTTCCACTCTTCCCCACTGTTGCTCTCCTAAGTGTATCTTTGGTATATTCTTTTATAGACAGACCAGCCTTCTTAGCGCTCATAAGTCATCCACGGATTGTAAAAGTGCCCACCATACCTTCAATTTGGACTGTACGCTGTTTCTCTGCCTTTGTACTTAGCTACACCTCCACATCCTGTTACATGTCGACTTAAGGGTTACCTGTTTGGAATGGATTTTTCCACGGGCTGAATTATATATTATTTCTCTGTACTTTGGTAGCATTAACCACTGTTAACAGCACTTACCACCCTGTACCAGGATTGAGTCCTTGCCTTACTGTGACTTCCATGCAAGTCAGAGACCATGTCTGTATCTTGCCTACCAGAGTCCAGCACAAAATAGGCATTGAGTAGATTAATGAAGCAGGCATCAAGTATTGAATTTATGTTACTACTGAAAACTCCTTTAAAGCATTTAACACCATAGAGAAGACAAAATGTCAGGAAAATTTACTGGTATGACAAATTACAGTGTCCTCTTTTTAGACAAGTAATCATTTGATGTTTTTCTATCAAAGTATTTATGCGCTGCCAGTTGAGCCGGTTACAGAAAGGACATGCCACAGATGAATGGTTTTTGCTTAGCTCCCATATACCATTAAAAGGTATTGAACCAGGATCCCTGCGTGTCCGAGCACGATACTCTATGGAAAAAATCATGCCAGAAGAAGAGTACAGCGAATTTAAAGAGGTATTAAGTTATTTACCGGTCTGATTATTTTTGATGGAATTAACAAATATCTAACATTTAAACACAAGATCCATTAAGTTAAACATAGTTAATGTCGTAGCTTAGTGCATGGTGGGAGGCATAGAAGGTTGAAAAGTCTTGTGGGAGTATGACACTGGTCTTAAGAGACTATAAATGTGTAGGCTGTAAAATTGTTTTTAATAAATATATTCAATAGAACATATTTCTAAATAGAAGAACATAATTCCTGTGAATCTCACTGAGAATGTTTAATGCCGTGTACTTTGAACAATCTTTCTCGGTGTCCTTTTTAGCTTGTACTGCAAAAAGAGCTTCATGTCGTCTATGCTTTATCACATGTATGTGGACAGGACCGAACACTACTGGCTAGCATCCTGCTAAGGATTTTTCTTCATGAAAAGCTCGAATCATTGTTGTTATGTACACTAAATGACAGAGAAATAAGCATGGAAGGTAAAGCACAGATGTTTTAGTGTGATACTTTAAAACAAATCATCTTGCAAAATACGTTGTTATTCTGTCTTTCCTTCATTAAAAATTAAAGTTGGAATGTCAGTTCTGATCCTTGTGCTGGCTAACATTTGGTGGTTTCTGTCCTAGTAAATTATTCCATCAGAAGTCAAAAGAAAGTGACTTCTTAACCCTATCAGTGGCTCAGGGTGCTTGATTATTAAGCATAGTTTGGTGTGCCTACCAATACTCTCTTGTTTATATTTTACTTGCTAATTCAGTGCTCAAAAGTTGGGTGGCAGCTGCATTTTATTTCTAGCTTCTAAGTGGCCTGGACACACAGTGCTTTGTGACAGCTTACAAATTTGTCACAATCCCTTTCTAGCTAGCACTTTGGCTCAGTAACAGTGCTTGCTTCTAGGCTCCCCAATAAACTAGAAAATATAAAAGACATAAGATTTGTCAGGAAAGATAGAGTGATGGTTAAGATGTTACACTGAGATTGTCTTTTTTGGGCAATATTTGTGTGTTTTACATTAATAGCTATTTTTTTTAAGGTAATAATTTATACTAGGATTTTGTGGGTCTTTTTTTCCCCCATTTTTTGCATTTAAAAAAAATTGGAAGTGTTATTGACATGCAATATCCTATTAGTTTCAGTTATACATCATAGTGCGCTTTGGTACTTTTATACATTACCAAGTGACCCTCATGATAAGTCTAATTATTCATACCACTATGTTCTTATTCGGAAATTAACCCAGAATTTCCAAAGCGAGGGCTCAGTGGATAACAAAGCTGAATTCTGATCCTATTTTTGTCACTCAGTGGCTCTTTGGTCCTAACAAGTCGTGTGACCATTCTAGGCCTTTGGTTTTTCTTATGAATATGGCAGTGTCAACACCTTTTCCTGTTGATCTAATGAAGTAATACAGTCCTTTGAAGAGTTAAATTTATAGAAATAATGGGATATCATTATAATCCATACTTCAGTGCTGCATGCAAATAAGCATACTTAAATGGCTATGTTTGGGAAAAAAAAATTCATTTAATTTCTAATCTTGTTCACATTAGTACAATCCTTTATATAAATAATCTTTTAATATAAATATTTATGTAGATGAAGCCACTACTCTATTTCGAGCCACAACACTTGCAAGCACCTTGATGGAGCAGTATATGAAAGCCACTGCTACACAATTTGTTCATCATGCTTTGAAAGACTCTATATTAAAGATAATGGAAAGCAAGCAGTCTTGCGAGGTACGGATTTCATATTTTAAGTATTTCAGCAAAGAGCATATTTTAATAGGTGATGCTTTATAGCTAATTACATTTTAAGGAAAATATATTAGCTTTCTAAAATTATTCATCAGAGCATTTACACATTTTGAAATACATTTAGAAAAATGTTAGACAAAACAGACTTTTTAAAAAAGATGTACTTTGAGATTAAAAACCTCAAATTGTACCAGAAATTAATCAAATTACTTTCTCATTTATCCTACTGTACAAAGTATATGCTGCTTTCAGAAAGTGTACATGACATAAATTGGGAGTTTTGCTAGAGACTTTTGTTGTATAACCTAGTTACTAAGGTCTATGAAGCACTTCCTAATAACAGCCAGGGGTGTCCTTGAAGGTTTTGGGGGTAAAGAAGTAGGACATAATCCATTCAAAAACAGATAAAAACATTCTTTTAGGATTACTAAGGCTTCAGTGTAAATTCATAATAAACCATGAAGAGAGAGAGTGGAATCTCACAGGACTCTTGTCTCATTTTATTTTGAAGCTAATTAGAGCAACTACAGAAGGAAGATACTAGATACATTTTTTAAAGATCTGATAGAAGCTTAATAAAACAAGGAATTGCTTTTGATAATGTACATTGGGAGCTGTCAGAGGCTAATTTTGCACTAAGTTGTCAATTTTTACTAATTAGCTTAAAGGGAAGAAATTGAGGATTTAGTGTTTAAAACTTGGGGTAATGCCATAGTTGGCCTACTGAAATGAAGTAAGTCTGCAGAGAGTCTCTGGCTGAGTCCTTAGATTCAGGCTAGGGAATTCAGACTTACGTAGATGAATCTACTCCACTGATTCTAGATCAGAAGTCTTAGATTTTCAAGGGCTACTGGAAAAATTTTGAGAAAGGTTCATTATTCTGTCTACAGCATTCAGAAAAGCCTTTCTATTTTAATATGAGGGTTGTTTCAAATATAATTAAAGATTTTATAATACATGGTGATCATTATTCTCAAATACTCAGTATATTTATGTGTATGTGATCACTAAAGCTGGATTTCTGTCTTGTAGTTGAGAATATTGTTTTAAAAATAAAGTCTAATAATTTCTGTGGCTATTAAAAATCTGTGGTAAATGAATAAGAGAACTTTATCACTGGTATGAATCCCAGAGCAACTAAAATGTTCTGAGTAATCACTGCTTATTGTACAGTTGAGTAATTGGGAATCAGTGGTAAATGAGTTCCATAGAGCAAACTACTTAAGAATTCCCATTTATACCCACCCCCCCCAAGAGCTAAAACAGATTGAAAAATGGAAAAACAGAGAACCTTGAAGAACTACTGTTTACCTTGATTCATTTGCATTTATCATTGCCAAGATGCATTTATATTAATTTATTCCTTCTCTTAGTTAAGTCCATCAAAGTTAGAAAAAAATGAAGACGTGAACACTAATTTAGCACACCTATTGAACATACTTTCAGAGCTTGTGGAGAAAATATTCATGGCTTCAGAAATACTTCCACCGTAAGTGGTGAAATTTTAATTTGACAAACGGTACTGCATTTTGAAAAATCTGTATTTCTAAAACATGTAAACTTTTGAACTATCTTAATGTTTTTTACTCTGGAAGTTTTTTTTTTTTTTTTTTTTTGTCTTTACAAGGTAAACTGTGTTTAAGGCAAAAGAGTGACTTGAAGAAACAATGGTGGTGAAATATTTACATTAAAACAAAATTGTGTTTTCATACAGGCTAACATGTCTGGTTTATATAGTAACTTGGGTCATGAATAGAGACTTATAATCTCAGATTTGAGATCATAGATATCTTAGTTAAACGGACACCAGTTTGTACCTGCTTAATAGCTTTTAGTGTAAGTGAATTCACTTATTTAGGTAGAAGTTATCCTATATCACTGGAATCTGAACTTATTTCCGGTACTTTTCCCCGCATTAATACAGAGGCACTGTAAGAATGTTAAGATTTCTTCCAAAGTAAATGTAAAGAATTGACTAAATGATGATGAAAACTATTTGTTTTCCTTATCCCTTGCTGAGTGTGTCCTTCCTTCCTTGTAACAGAGTACTTTTTTGGGGGGAAAGGCCAGTTGCATTCATATGTGTATTTACTAAATTAAGCTTCTGGCAGCAATGAGATCAGCATTTTTCCCTTGGTTTGTGTATTGAGATGATTGTGTTGTTTTGGCAGGACACTGAGATATATTTATGGGTGTTTACAGAAATCTGTCCAGCACAAGTGGCCTACAAATACCACCATGAGAACGAGAGTTGTTAGGTAAGGCTCATCAATTTACTTGTTATATATCATTGTGTATAGTATGCAGAGTGGCTGAAAATTTGGAGTAACAGTATACAACTCAAGACTTTTTTATTTTACTTTTATCTCAGAACCCTGTTGAATATTGGCTGAGTTCGGACAGCTACTAAGTTTTAACTTTATTTTTGGGGGGACGTTACCAAGAGATATTTAGCTACTTTGTGCATTTCTGAAAACCTCAACGCTTACGTATAATCAATTCACTATTGGGAATTTTTATCCTGTGGACAGAAAGGTTAAAAGTTACATAATCAGCAAACTCTTTAGCTAACTTTATATAGTAGTAATCGTATACACATCACATTACCTACACGCATGTACATACATCTAGAGAGGAAGAAGAGGGAAGGGGAGAGTGGGAGGAGTGAAACAGAGCTTGATGTGGTGCTACCAAGGAAGAGCAATAACGGAACCACTGTGGTGCTGACTGATGGGTTTGTAGCAGTGGTTCTGTGCTAAGCTCCAAGCCAGAACCTCCAGTTCCAGTGAGCTTGCCACACAGTAATTAGGAGGAATTGCTTTGGGCAAGTCACAGGATGTTGTACCTCCTGTACGGCAGCGGGACACACTTTGATATCACTATTTTAACTTTTTCTGATGAGGAAGCAGATCTGTAGAAGTTAAAATTGTTTGCTTAACTTTATATAGAAAGGGGTCGTACTAAGGCAGAACTAAAGGCCAGCCTTCTAAGATCCAGTCAGATCTCTGACACCATTGTAGGCTTTTGATAGGTACACCCGGCCCACTGAAGACCACTGGAAATCAGTGTCAAAGCATCAGAGAATATAGGGGTCTACTAATAATAGATTCAGTAGAATACATCCTGCTGTCATGTTATATCCCATTAAAAAAAAAACAAAAAAACAAAAACTAGACAACCACTGAAGACACCAATAGCATACATTTAGTTTTGAAAAAAAAAGTGTTAATCCTGCCCTCAACCAAAGTTTTGTAAAGAGGCTTCTACTTTCGTAGAGAATATTTCTCTTGGTTAGTAATGATATGACATAAGAACGAATGACAGATTCTCTATTTTTTCACTAGTGGCATAAGTTTCAGCACAGTTTTGTGTGTGATGTAAATTAAAGCCTCTGTAAACTGTTTCAAACAAATATAATTGTTAAGCAAACACAGCAGGAATTTCTGCTGTGTGAATCGTCTGACACGATAGGGTTTTTAAGGGGTATTGATGCCCAAGGTGATGATTTCTGTCCCTACTAACAAGCCTTTAAATATATATGTATGTATCTAGTATTCCTTTTAAATTTAAAATCACCTTTACAAATTCACAGAAAATAGATTTGTATACTGAAATTCTTTCATGATTAAATTATAGGTTATGGTTCAAATTCAAACAAGTATCAAAATGTTTTCAAGCAAATTTGTGCAAGATTCTTCATAAATTAGTTTAAAAAAAGATATTTAAAGAGCTGATAATTGTGTATTATAATTGCAATAAATGGTATCTGAGAAGTAACAATCATTTTCTAAGAGTCCAAAAAGTAGTAAGCTGTCATTAGGTTGGAAAGTAAATGTCATAAAGTTGACTTATCCTCTCTGTAATGGAGAAGGTGAAAAGTGAGGTCTTTTTAATAAAAGCTTTATATTTATAGCATTCTATTGTATACATTTCCATTTATCAAGAAGTCACTTTTCTCTACTAGAATGGATTCTTATTTTTAGGATTCACCAGCAAAATCAGTTATAATCAACTTGATTTATAACAGATTTTATTTGGCTATTCTATTTAAATAAGGAAAGAAAGAAGTGAGAGAATGAGAGTTTTAGCACCATATAGGCCTGTCTCTATAAAAAGGATTAATTCATACTCCTATAGTATTTCAGAAAATCTTAGTGTTCCTAAAGCTACTGCTTCCTCAGAGTAAGTATACTGGAATAAATAAGGAGTTGTCAAGACAGTAAATGTTACAGATGTAACTTACATCTTCCCAAAATAAACTGAAAATTCCAAATTTGGGAAAAGTAAATAGTGTAAGAAGCAAAGATACACATACCTTAAGTAAGATACTTAAGCTATTTTCTTAAAACTTTGTTTGGGCTTTTTACATCAGTTCAAAGCTCATGGTTCTACAAGTATTAAAATTTTTGTTTATTATTTTTATGTAACATATATAGTAGTTTTCTAAAAAGAAAAAATTTCCCTCCCATTCAGTGGTTTTGTTTTTCTTCGACTTATCTGTCCTGCCATCCTGAATCCACGGATGTTTAATATCATCTCAGGTAATCAGCTTTTGATAAAATTTTGGAATTAAAAAAATTAGAATAAAATTTCATATTATTTGGTAAGGTTATTCATTTTTTCTTTTTCATCTGATTTTTTATTATTCTCCAGTTCTAAGACTTGATATAAAACATTCCAACGCATCCTTATCTCCTTCTTTCCTTTTGCTACTTTACCTTCTGCATTTTGCTGCTTTTCTTTCCATCTAGTATCTGAAACCTGAGGTGGCTTGATTAGACACGTATCACTTTTTCCCCATTCCCACCTGTGTCTCCAACTCTCATTATGATGATTTTTTTCCACTCTGCAACTTGGCTTTTTCAATTGGGAAGAGGATTCTGTGTTCTCTTAGCCCATGCCAGACCCTGTCACTACCATTGCAAGCTGTATTTTAAAGTCAAAAAGATAACTACAGTTGCAGTAGTACTCTGTGAATACTTGACAGTGGCCCTTGAGAGATACAGAAGTTTGTGACCAGTTAGATAATGTTAAACTCCAACAAACCAGATTTAGTTTGCTTACTGCCCATATGTCCATTATACAAGGACTTTCAGATGCCATAAGTTTCTTTCAAAGAAAGGTGAACAGTGTTATTTGTGACTACAAATGTAATAAATGAGCCATTAAAAACAGAAGGAACCGGAACCATTTTTCTTTTAGTAATTAGAAGCTCAAAGTTGTGTTCAAAAATACTTTGGACTGCATCTTAAGTTTTACCTTATTATAGTCATCACATCTCTTGTCATTATCTTCTATTGCTATTAAAATGGTTAAAACCATGGTTCTATTAAGAATTACGGGTTTAGCATTCTGTTGGAGAGATTAGTTTATCTGAATGTTGGCCTCCAAACCACTAGGCAATACTCATTTACAGTTCAGCTTAAGATTAATCTAAAATCAGGCAGTCAGATAGACCTACCTATACATTTTTAGTTACATAATTCTGTTATGTTTCAGGGCTTATATGTTAATCACTACAGATGGATTTCATTTACACCATACTATGTATATTCTCTAGGGAAATGTTTCCGGACTAATCTTTACGGTTGATACTATTTTTTTTCTCTTCAATATATAGCAGAAGTCCCAGATTTTATCTTTGTTATTGAGCTCTAAAGTGATTTTGTAGTCATTTGGAGGTTGGTAATAGGGAATTGCTCAGATTGCAAATTGCTAACCTGAAGGGGTTGGAATTAGCTGTGAATTATCATGAAGCAGGTGTGTGGAGTGACAGTGTTTTTAGCAATAAAGATAAAGCTTTAAGGGAAATATCAACCAGCTGAGAATTGCTGAGTCTTGTAGCAGCAACTTTTCACAAACTAGAAGTATTAATAAATGTATTTAACTCCCCCCCCTTTAATTCAGGTTTTCTTGTGAATTACACAGGTCATGTCATTTCCAAGAATGTCAGTATTTTTAGCAGGAAAAAAATGTTTAAGTGTTAAACTTTATACTGCTTTCCCTGAAAATGCCTTTGGAGTCTGTGTCATTACCTGTGCCCAATTTTTCTTTTATAGATTCCCCATCTCCTATTGCTGCAAGAACACTGATATTAGTGGCTAAATCTGTGCAGAACTTAGCAAATCTTGTGGAATTTGGAGCTAAGGTAAAAACATTTTGATAAATCACAAATGAAACCTTGAGATGATAAAACCATAGAATATAAAGTTTTCAGTAGTGTCTCTTGCATAAAGACTATTACATTTTTGTTGGTATGTATGTCTTTTTAAAAATGTTACTATATTTTAGTAATGTATATTTTAAATGTATATTTTAATGAAATTTTAAAAACCACTGTTTTAGCAAGTATACAGAAAATTACATTTTCTATTTCCAATATATTCATATTTTCCTACTCTTAAATATAAAAGTAAGCATATTTTTAAATGTACCTATTATTTATTTTCACCATAAACATTTACTGTAAATAACTCAGATGAGGTCTTAAAACATTTATATGTGATCCTACATAAGGATAAGGATTGTTAATAATCTAGTAGTGGTTGTACCATGTGGCCTGATTTTGTCAGTATTTAACAAACTTCTTGCCATACCCGGAAACATAACAATCATTACATCATCATATAGCTGTTAAGTAGTCTTTTACTTAACATTTAGATGGCTTCCAACTTGTCACTGTTACAAGTATCCATATAGATTTCCTTTCAAAGTTTTCCAGTTATTTCCTTAAACTTAGTTTGGAGGAAAATTCCTAAGTAAGATTTTTTGCTTTCCCAGAGCCTTGCCAAAATTCAGTATTGTTTATTTTTTGCCAACCTGATGGAATAATGTTACTTTGATTTTTCACGTCTGTTTCATTGGAATTGACTGATGAGGTCTTTATCATCTTCTGTGTATTGACTTTAAAAGAGCTTCTGTTAATACTAAACATTTTCTGTTTTACATCATAGCACATTTTTAAATAAGCTTAATATGTTGTTAGTATGAAGAGCAGTTTATTGTATGGCTTAGCTTCTGAATTTATCTGAATAGTGAGAAAGGTTCTATTACCTATTCCTGTTGCAGTCTTTAGCACACTGTATTTTAATTATATTCTCTGCTAGATTCTAAGCTCTGGGTTGGGCCCATGTTGATCTTGGCAGTTGGCAAATAATAGTTTCTCAATAATTATTTTTGAATGAATTACAGTTGACCTCTGACACACAGGTTCAAACTGCACGGGTCCACTTATTCATGGTTTTAATGTATTTTATTTTAGTATTTTCTTTTCTCTACCTTACTGTATTGTAATAATACACAATAGAATATATGTAACATACAAAATATGTGTCAATTAACTTTAGGTTATCAGTCACGTTTTGGGGGGTCAAGTTATTTATGGATTTTTGATCACTTGGGGTGGTGCTCTGGGTTTTATTTTTATCCAGAATTTCTTACTCTTTCACTAAAATACTCTAGTTCCTTGGTATAGCTTTTATTAGAAGGAAAAGTTATAATTCTTGTGAACATGTACTGCTGTTGATGTACGTAATCAGATACATAAGAATTCTTGCTACACATTTGGTTTTGATGCATACAGTAAGCTTTTTGTTCTATTTTTAGGAGCCCTATATGGAGGGTGTCAATCCATTTATCAAAAGTAACAAACATCGTATGATCATGTTTTTAGATGAACTTGGGGTATGTATATAATTTTTAAAGTACTTTGAGACCTATAGTTAACTCATTTAAGCTTCTGACTCTTGATCTCAGGCTAGGAGTTCAGGCCCCACATTGGGCTCCACTTAAAAAAAAAAAAAAGCAAAAAGCTGCCTATTTTTGTCTACTTTCATAAGCAAATTATTGATTATAACCACTTATTTTTACACCAAATGGTTTATATCAAGTACTTACTATGGTAGCTTTTGTGCTTCTTGTGTTATTTTTTAGTATGTCTTGTTTTTCCATTATCCCTTTAGCTGGTTCATCTCTTTACTGCAGTACTTAGCTGTACTTGAAACAAGATAGATGACCCAGATCTGACCAGGTTAAATAAGTAAATGGACTGTAGAGTGAATGTTCTTGGGGCTTCACTAGGAATAAAACACATGGATTTAATACTATACTTCATTCAGTGGGACTACCAGTGTCTTACTTGGGTTTTTTAAAAATCACTATTTATAAATTAATAGAAATGGTTATATATTAAAAAATTCCCTAAGACCCTGTATTTCTTAGTAAAGCTTAATTTTATTGTTATAGACCTACAGATACTGGGTCAGTTAAAAACTAAAGTATATTAGTAATTCAGTTCATTAAAAAACAAATAGGTTTATCAAAAAGATTCCCAGGTTAGCCAGGTGTTACGGCATTAGGGAATGCTAGGGTAGGAGACTGAGGTGCCCATGTTCGGCCTTAATGTATTCAGATCCAGTTAAAAATACAACCACACCAGTATGCTGTGCAGCTAACCAGTACTGCCTGAGTGTCCCTCATTTGCTACCTCAGGGATAAAACCAGTGTGAAAGAAGTTACTTGCATCCATACTACTCTTTCAAGACTCACTTCAAATTATCTACTTCAGAAGGGCTTTGATGGGAACTAAACCTGAGTCCAAGACCTTTTCATCTGCTTCCTAAGTATCCTCTGCAATCCTGGATATCCATGTTGCTATGGTCGGTTTACCTTTTAGAGAGACTGCAAGCTCTCTGAAGGCAAATACTGGTTCTCTTTCCCCTCTAGAATCCTCCATTCACTGAATGAATAAATGGGTAACTGAGTTAATTAACAAGAATGGACTATATTTCAATTGTTTGTTCATGGCATAGAAAACTATTTCGCAGTTTTTAGGAATGCAGTGGATTTAGTCAAAAGTACCAGCAATCTGAGCCCATGTTGAATTTTATTCCAAGGCTCAAGCTAACATTGGTGTTTAGTACAAAAAAGTACTAAGTTATTTAATGACCCTTAGCTGAAGATGCCATAATCAACACTGATCATTTCCACACATTACCAAGTGTTTTGGGCACAGGCCACAATAATAGCCTGATAGGTTCTCATCACGCTTCCACAGTGTAACTCCTAACTTATATAAACTGATAAATCTGGACAAACTATTGTAGCTCAAGTTCTGCTTGCATTTAATCCAGATTAGCAGTTACACTGTTTTGTGATCTATGTGCCAAATCAAAAAAACCCCGAAACTCTTGTTCGGTATTCTTATTATTCTGAATACCAATTAAGAGTTTCTGTCCTGTTTAAGAACATTGGAGCCTGGTTTTGATGTGAATATTAAGGTCCCAGAATCTTAGTACTGAAGGTTACACAGCATCTTAGACTGTTAGGAGAAATGTAAGAGAATAAATATGTTAAAAATTGTTTATTATAAGCAATTAGGATCTTTTCAGAAGTGACTGTAATGATTTGTATTTCTAAAAGCAATCTTATCATTCCCATAAAGAATGTACCCGAACTTCCGGACACTACAGAGCATTCTAGAACCGACCTGTCCCGTGATTTAGCAGCACTGCATGAGATTTGTGTGGCCCATTCAGATGAACTACGAACGCTCAGCAATGAACGTGGTGCACAGCAGGTAGGTTTTTGCCAGCCTCCTTAACAGTGATGTTTGATTAGCACTTAAGCAGAATGTCAGCATAAGACTCAGAGAAGTAGCTGAATTGTGGTCAACATTGTTATTTTATCAATCAGTTATATTTTTAAGAATCTGAATCCTCCTCCCCAAAGATCTCGGACCCAGACTAGAAATGCGTGTGTTTGACACCACACAGCATGAACTCTCAAGTCAGTAGTGATGTGGGCTTATCACACGTACACAGCACGTGGTCAAATGACTTGCAAGCTCCAGATTCAGAGATTCTGGAGTGTGGCCTTGAAAACTATCATTTCTAATGAGCTCTTCCTGAGTGCTGTTGCTGTACTGGCCAACCATGTGGCAGGGGCCTTGGAGAAGAGATTAAAATAAAGCATTGTATTTGTGGATTCCAAGTTTTCTTCAACCAGAGATTCTAATCAATCACTAGCAGAGTATGTGCCACTGGCCCACTTATGTGTCTGTGGTACATACAATGTCTTGCAGCTACACTGGACATTTTATTATTATGATCTGCCTTAATTAAAATAAAATTCTTATTGGAGAATTTGGCCTATTTTTAGGCCCAGTGTAGTTCTGATCCTCGATCCACTAAGGATAATAATGTCCTTTGTAATGATAAATCTATCTTCTGGCAAGTAGATATGAAAATGCCAAATGAATTTCTATCTAGTGTACAAAAATTCTATACTGAGTCAAGGACTTAATGATAGAAAGCATCAAAATTTTATGCTTTAAGTAAATGGTTAATATTTTATGAATTCCTTTGAATCAACGTGACTATTTACAAAATCCAGGTTCCCAGAAATTTGACTGAACTTTCATTTCTTTACTAATTATTTTCATACTATTTTTCCTTGTTTTAGCATGTACTGAAAAAGCTTCTGGCTATAACAGAACTGCTTCAACAAAAACAAAACCAGTATACAAAAACTAATGATGTCAGGTAGCAGCCTTGGCCCAAGTGTTCTGCTTGGATTCAGCATGCCCAACATGGTAATTCACATCAGTACAATGTCTCCTTTGCTCTTGCCAAAAAAATAGCACACCTTTCCACATTCCAGTGATGTGTGAGCTATGCAAACAAAATCCAAGATTCTGCTGGTGACTAAATGTGCCAGCAGCTTTGTAAGCTATCTGTGCAGGAAATTTGCACTTTTTCCACATATGGGATCAATCTTTACCAACATCTGAGCCTTTGTGTACAGATCACCTTTCACATGACAAAATGCTATGAGACTGACTATACCTTGAACTTGGAAAATATATTTTCAATACATCCAATTGCCAAAGTTTTGCTGCATCTTTGAAAAAGAACTATGAAACCAACTGACAAGGAAAAGGATTCTAACTGGATTGCTGACTGTTCTTACTGTAACTTCTTCCTGATTAGGAATATGACCGTTTGACTGTTCAATGACTATTTGTATTTACAGTTTTCAGAGTCTGCCATTATAATAGGAACAATCTTTGCTGTATACTTTTTTTAAAATACTGTGCTATTTCTCTTGCTGGAACTGTTGAAAGAAAATATGATCTATTGCTCATCAGCTTTATTTTTTAAACATACCACTTATTTTGTTGGAATTGTCAAAGACTGTATTTAGATCTCATGATGCTTTCGTTAAATGTTTACAACAGTAAATAGTTTGAATTCAATAAATATTATTGGTCACTGTACTGATCAATGCATGTTACCCATTCATCCATTCTGTAGATTACAATTTATTTTGTGTTTAAAAGTCTGGAATGCTTTTGTTGAAAGTACTCATTTCCAAATTGATTTTTTTTTTTTTACACAGTTATCCATCTTTGAACTTCTGACTACTTGTTCTATCTGCTGCATATTTAGTTTGTATAGTTTTGCTTCTGTATATGTATTTTTGTGAAATATTCACAAGGGTTTAAGTTAAAATAAAACCAAGGGTTATCTTGAATAACTGATTACTTCTGTCTAAATACAGCTCAGCATTCAGTTTCATCATTCTCCTCCTCCTTCTGGGGCAGTTCAAATTTAGCACCAGAGCAAGGCCCGGAGAGAAGAATCACAATTCCTTCTCTCCCATGAGTGTGCAGGGGAGAGAAGGCCTACAAAAAGTACATGGCAGAAAAGCATTTTCCACAGTAAATAACTTTCCAAGAGCAACACTTCAGTTAACACTTTAAAATACAGGAAAAAAACAATCAGGGCTTTAAAAGATTGATGCATAGCAAAGGTGTCAGCTATTGGAGGCTGTTTCTTCTGCAGACGCAGGCGAACAGCCTCCTTTTCCTTGGTGTCTACGCAGTTCCCCTGACCTTTCCCATCACAACTGCTTCACTGCCATGGCAGTAGCCCAGTTGGGTTACAGGACAAAGGACGGACCAGAAGGGATAGACCAGTGACCACTCCAGAAATGTTTCAACACTATGCAAAAGAGGGCCAAATCCTAGTGCGCGGCAACTTACTCTTACCCCATCCATCACTCATCAGTCTTCACTGATACTGACCTATCATCCTCCATTCCCCTGGCAGGAATTTCCTCTTCTGCCTTTGATACTTTAATGCTATCTTCATCTCTAAAGCTGTAATAGGAAATGTGTCATGTACCTTTGTATGCCTTGCAGTAACTAGTTGGGTCAAAGATGAAAGAAAACCACAAACTTTCTAAAGGGGTTGGGTAGGAGACTTTTCAGAAATAAATGTGGACCTTGCTCTGATACCAAAGCTTAGTGACCTAAAAGAGAAGCAGGATCAAAGGCATGAACACTACACAGAGACGAGCAGCACTGCTGCTTCACTTGGACTGCGTAAGAAGGTTGTCAACTTAAGCTTCTTCTGTTCTATGTAAAAAAAAAAAAAAAAATCACGCTTCATGAATTTCATTCATTGTTCTACAATTAGAAGGCACTAAAAATAAACCAAAAAAGTCAAACTTTGTAAAGAATTAGAAGAATATTAGAATATAATAAATACTGCCCTCAAATACTGAGGTGGAATTAAAATGGTACCTGCACTTTCATGGTAAGCACGGCCTGGGATGTGCTGACGCTGAAGACAGCTGTGTAGCCATCAAACTCAGATTTACAGGGCTACTGAGTTTCTCAGAATTCCTACAACCAGGGATCCCTGGGTAGCTCAACAGTTTAGTGCCGCCTTCAGCCCAGGGCATGATCTTGGAGTCCCACGTCGGGCTCCCTGCAAGGAGCCTGCTTCTCCCTCTGCCTGCGTCTCTCTCTCAATAAATAAATCTTTCAAAAAAAAAAAAAAAAAAAGAATTCCTACAACCTAATTTTCCAGACAAAAATTTGACATTCATAATTTGGTTCCAACTTAGAAACTGAACAGTAAGATCACAGTTAAATACCTGAACAAATGAACACTTAGAATATGCAAGCACCACTCCCATTAATCCTATGAAAAGTAGGCATTATCTTCCCTATTTACATCTTGGAAAACTGTCACAGCTTTAGAACTCGACCAAAGTCACGGAGTGAAACAGACAGCCAAGGTCATACCCAAGTATCTTGGTACCATCATCTGTGCAATTACATTTTAGATCAGCTCACTTCAGTTTGAATTCAATGTTTTGAACGTATTTAATTTGAAAAGTTCTTAGTAACTATAACACCTGTTTATATAGATTGAATAATGTTAGTTTTGAAACGGAATATACAATTTGCTATCTGCTCCCCTACAGCAACTTTATCTTTTCGTCTAGACCGTATTCAAGACTACGTGTTTATCTGATTTCTTTTTTAGAACTTATTTGGTAATGATTTCAGGTAACTGAGGGGAAAAAAAATGCAGATGATGATTACCCTGGGTTAACTGGCTTTCAGTTTCAGTTGAAGTACATTTTTGTCGTTCGGTAGTTCTATACAAAAAAGCTAAGTATATCATGATGACCTTTGAGACGGCATTTATAAAGGTTTCTAGAGGGCAAAAACCATGTCCTACCATGTTTAAAGCTGATTACTTGGTTTTATTTTTTGTAGACCTTTTTTTTTTGGTGCCTTTATTCCCTAAAAGGATAGGTTTGCTTATTTTAAGACAATATAGGCAAATAAATTATAGCTCTGACTACTGTAGAAAGACTAATTTGATATTAGTCATGATGGGGTAAGATCTAAACCAGGTGCTATTCTGGGTCCTTTTAGAGCAAGTTTTATTTCACATAAAGCTATCTTGGAAGGGAAAAAAATAACAAATAGAAAAGTTTAATATACTTGATACTTTCACATTAATTCATTTTTCAATAAAGTTAAGATGTGCTTCATCCGTGTGATCAGTTAGCATTGAAAAGTCAATTTCAAATGGCTAGAGAGAATCTACGAGGTCATCGTCAGTCCATTCTTCCTAAGAAGGAAAGAGAATATAGTAAGAATGACATTACACTGAAGGATAACAGCACTGTTTACCTCTTCACGTTTCAGGAAAATCTTCCTTTCCCTCTGGTTACAGGAAGGTAATAAACTAGGAAAATTTGTAGAGTTCAATCTTCTAGTAATGTGGCTTAGTCTCACGAGACTACACCAATGACAGGAGTAAAGGTTATGATTGTGACTTTCTGCCTCTTATTATTAATTTATATCTGACATGTAAGGTACAATTCTTTGAAAAAGGTAAGAGAAGAATCCCTGAAGAGGCAAAAACCAAGCAAAAATTTAGCATGTTATCTCTATTTCTGCTGCTTTCCAGAACCACAGGAAGGATTCTTCATCAATAAACTATCATACTGATTCTGAACACGCTAAGATAGAAGTGAGAAAACCCCATAATCAGACAGTATACATCAAGAAGGATGCGAAAAACAAAAATGAAGGCTTCAAAGCCCACATCTCTAAGATACTTGTGTTCTGGAACAATAAAATCAGAACACTATGGTCATACCAGATTATCCAACAACAGTAACTTTAAATTTACCTTTGGAGAACATACCTCTTCATGTTTGGGTTTCTTTGAGACATAATCATCATCTTCATAGCCTTTCCTCTTCTTCCTGTAATTGGGCAGCCATCAATAAGTAATCTAAAACTGGGAACAGACACTATAAAATAAACTAGTAAGGTGATATGAAATATTCTGTGTGAAGAACTAAGCTGCAGTAGATGGAAAGAGATGAATTATGGAGAGGAAGACATTACCTTTCAAATTAATCTTTATGTTTAATGCAATTCTAACTAACATCCTAATAAAATTTCTCATGGAACCTGTCAAGTGTAACTGATGTGCAAAAGACTATGCAAAAATAGCAAAAAGAAACTGAAAGAATAAAGCGTGGGGCCTTTGTTCCAGTTATCATCAAAACACTATATACATAAGATAAAATGCTGTATTAGCAAGAATTAAATGGATCAATGATTGGAGCAGACAAGCAAAAAATGATGTATATATAGGAATTTAATATACAATGAATAACTGGGGAAAATTATCAACTTTTTAAAAATGGTGATAACATTATTTAATAAAAGTTAGTGTTAGAATTATTTGTGAATGATGTGAGGTACACATCTCCTAAGTGATTTAAACAGCTGAACAAAAAGCAAAATAAAATACGTATTACCTTAGGGTAAGAAAAGGCATTCAAATGGAAAAGCACAAAACAGAACACAAATCTCCCTATATATCACAAAGTTGAAAGAAACCAGAAAACAGCTGTAGGATATAAAGGAAAAGACGAGTATATAAAATATATAAAGAACTACAAATCAGTAAAGTAACACCAGAAAACTGCACAAGGGTTGTAAGGAGGAAAAAAGAAGAACTACAAATGACTGTTAAACACAAAAGCCTCAACGCCTCAGAGTAAGAGGGGAAATGTAAATTAAAATACCAATGTGATACAGCTTTCTCACCCAGACTGGCAAGTTAAAGATTGATACTATTATATGTTTTACAATATGTATGAAACATCCGAGACGAAAAACCTTATCTGATACACACATATACAAAAAAAAGACTGACAAAAGTAAACCAACTAGGTGTTGCCTCTGAGGTCACAACTGGATTTGGGTTTTGGTCAAAGAGAACTTTAGTTTACCTGTATTAACTGACTTTCGTAACGACAATACAGTTAATTGTGTAATGAAAAAGAAAGGTAAAGGAATTTAAAGACCCAGAAAACAAATATTTTTTCTGAAGTAGTGCCTGTCTGTGTTCCACGCACCAGTCGTGAACCATTTTCAGAATGCAAAAAGTTGAAGTATAGAAACAGACTGTGTTTAGAACTTTTATAGCAACTCCATCGATTAGTTTTATGACTATTTCTAATAAAATTTCAACTTATATTCTATTTCGTTTTTCTAGTAATTTATTGCATTTCATATTGGACTTTAAAAAAAGTCCTTTACAGGTGGTCTAAAAAGCCCTTCTCAAGTATTCGTGGAAACGCAGAATTTGCTTGACATACTACAAAAAAAGCACATAATAACTTTTAGAGTAAGAGGTACTCTGGCAATTAGGAATTTTGGACTATGGTCCATTCAGTTACCTAGCTAAGAGGGCAGATTAATAGTTCAATGGTCTAATCCAGAGAATGATAACATTTTCTTTAAATAGTCAAACAGCAAATATTTTTCACCATCTAGGCTACACAAGGAGTCACAAGTACCCAACTCCTATCATTGTGTGAAAATAGCCACAGACAATATGCAAACTAATGGGTATGTCTCTGCTCCAGTACAAGTCTTTCTAAAAACAGGTAGCAGAGTTCACATTTGGCCTATGGGCCACAGTTTGCGGACCCCTGGTTGAAGCCCATTTAAAAATCAATGTGAAAAGAATATAATCACTGCTACAGTATTTTCATTTATTAAAGTCAACATTTCTATACTTCTCTGTAACCACTCTGTCATTTCTGTGAGTTACCACTGAAACCCAGGAGTGAGGTCTACCAATCTGAAGTTCTAGACTAAGGCATGCTTTGCCATGAGAGCTAGGCTATCATAATTCCCTATTCTGCATGATTCATAAATCCTTGGATATTCTTCACCTACAACTGTGTAGTTAAAGAACTTGAACCATGTGGATCTGGACCTAAAGGCTATGGAACGCTGTTCTGGTTTCTCAGACATTATGCATTTCAGTATATTTGCCAATTACAGAAATCAAAAACATATCCAATGGATGTTAACTGTAAAATATCAAGGCTAACTCCCACTGCATAATAAGGTAGAACTTTTGAATCAGAATGTATTCCACAGAAAAAAGTTTTCCCATTATTACCTGCCCAGACCCCCAACTTGTTTAAACCGTAAAAGATGAGGCTTGAGTGGATCCTTCAATTTGTAAAGCACAAAGAGCCCAAATCGTGTGATTCCCACAGTCAGCCTACAAATCAGAGACCTTATAGGTGTTCCTTATGGCTGCCAAGAGGATTCCGAACAGCACATTTTCTTACTGGTTCCATCTTCAATTTAAAGCTTACCCTGAAAGAAAATAGGTCAGCTTTTCTTGCTCCAGCTAATAAATAATTCTGAAACAGTATACCTGTTTTCTCAGACAAGATACCAGACCTGTAAAGAACCCAAATGTTAAAAGGGCAAGAAGAGGCTCAGAGATTCTCTAGAAAGACTCCAGAGATCCCACGGGAAGTAATAGGATATGGCCCACAAGCTAAAGAACACATTAGTCATATAGCAGGAGCTGTACTATGAAAGCCAAGCTGTTACGTCGTGTAATGGGTAAGTCATTTTTTTCCCCACAAAAGCAAACATTTACCAGTTAAATGATTTAAGGACAAGCTAGTCTCAATAACAGTTTTATCTACTGAATAATATTCTCATCTACTTACGTAATTACGTTAAGGGCAAGCTCAGCAGAGTGACATCTCTCCAACTTCTGTTTCAGAGCAGCAACTTCTTCAGATCTGGGTGGCTCATATTTTTTTACCAAGTTTCTCATACCTATATGGAGATAAAAAAAATTCATACTAGATAGTAAAAAGTCCTGTTCCCTAAGGGAGCTGAGTATTTTCCCATCTTATTATGGGAACAATAACAAAACTCTAGAAATGTGATTTTTCTTAATCAGGATTTGCAATGTTAGGCATTAAAATACAATGAACATGGGGATCCCTGGGTGGCTCAGCGGTTTAGCGCGCCTGCCTTCGGCCCAGGGCGTGATCCTGGAGTCCCGGGGTCAAGTCCCACGTCGGGCTCCCTGCATGGAGCCTGCTTCTCCCTCTGCCTGTGTCTCTGCCCACCCCCCCCCTCTTTCTCTCTCTCCCTGTCTCTCATGAATAAATAAATAAAATCTTTAAAAAAAAATACAGTGAACACCATACTTCAAATAATGGTAGCTGTCTGCTGCTTAGCCTATATCATATACAGCATAAAAATAAACATGTTCTACAATCTAATCAGTATTTTTACCAAATCCCACCGTAGTCGGTTTTTCAGGTCTAACGCTTTAAAAATCCATGATTTAGTAAACATGCTTTGTTCTCTACCAACAACTGTATTTATGACATTCTATGCTACAGATGGTGGCCCAAAGACTTTACTTCTTATTGACAAAGGAAACGAGTATTAGATGACGTGCAACAGGAGGATGCTTAGTAAAAATGTGTCAATGATCCTTTGCTTCAACAAAAGGCAGAAGCTATATAATAAAGCATCACCAAGAAAACAAAAATGTCCTCTTTAGGCTAGGAGTAAACTACTGTGTCAGGGACTTTACAACTGCAGAAATGTCCTTACCCTGGTCTGTTTATGTTATTCAACTGCAATAAACCAAAGAATATAAATCTCAAGATTTTTAGGGGAATAGGTTTATTATTAGCAGCTACATGCTCCAAATAGGTGGAGCTACTGGCTTATTTCGCATTGCAAAGCAGTGTTTTCACCTGAACTAATACTTGTGGCTCACTACCCTTAGGACAGTATCTTTGTTCCGAAAAATTATGAATAGGATAAGACATCTTAACATTGCGAAAGCTGAGTGTTTTGTCAGGAGCTACTCTTACTTCACATTAAAACAAGTGGAGTAAAATAAAGGTACAGAGAAGAAATCAATCAAAAACTATCAGCTGTACAATGAACATAGTCGGTTATCTTTAAGGCTCCTTTTACCTCCTCAATTTCATGATCCTAACTAATAATCTCTGGCCAAATCACAATTAGCTCTGGAAGTGAACCCTCTAGTGGTGTAACTGAAGACCTACAGTTTTATGATTCATAAATCACAAATCCATCACTCAACTGAAGCCCCCATGAGATCATTTCAGAGAATCAAGAAATGATAATTTACATGCCCTGAAGAAGCTTACCTTCTGAAACATAAAGCATATAAAAAGTACCCTCACTTACTACTATCATTCAAGATCAAGATTTTTAGTCGTAGTTTATTGGTTTACTCAGTATTTCAACTACATACTTAATTAACAAGGATAAATAGCACAAAGAGTTTGGGGGATACACGCAATTGACTTTGAATCATAAAGCTTAGTAGCCATGAGCATCAGTGACGCCCAGGCAAGCGTGAAGAGGAGAGGGTGGGTAATCTCTACTCAACCATTAAGACAGGGTTTCTTGACACTGACAATGCTGACAGTTTGGCCTTCTTGTGAGGGGCTCTATTTGTTTCCGGAGTCAGCTATTGAAAATTATCACAAACTCAGTGAGGCTTATCACAACATAAATGGATTTGGATTCTCCTCCAACAGTTCTGAAGCCCAGGAGTCTGAAATCCTTTTCACTGGGTCAGAATCAAAATGTCAGCATAGCCATGTTTCCTCTGGAGGCTCTAGGAGGAAATCCATTCCTTCTCTGTCCCAGCTTCTTGTGGCTGCCAACATCCCTTGGCTTGTGGCCCTATCACTCCAATTTTCAGTTTGCACCCTCAGATCTTTCACTGTGCTCTGTCGTCACAGTGCCTTCTCTGGATCAAACTTCTGCCTTTCTTTAATAAAGACTCCTGTGATGCATTTATGCCCTACCTGGATATCCAGGATACTGTCCCCATCTCAAGATCCTCAACTTTAACACATCTGCGGAGACTTTCTAAGGGAACATTCACGGTTTCCAAGGATTAGGACATGGGTATTTTGGGGAGCCGTTTCTCAGCCTATCAGGGGGCTACACCGAATCGTAAGATGTTCAGCAGCATTCTTACTTCTACCAACTAAATGCTCGTAGTAGCCACCATCCCCACCTGCCCCAAGTCCTGAAAGTCAAAAGTGTCCCAGACATTGCAAAAATCACACCCACTGGAGAACCAGGGCTTTTATAATAGCAACATGACTAGCAAATAATGTCTATTCACTAATTAAAGCTGTTTACAAAACAGAACTTCAAATTTTAAGTATTATCTTTTAATCTGGCTCCATTTAGATCTTTTCCTGTGCCTATCATATATCTGTGTACACTTTAAAAGAACTGTTTTGAATCTTAACCCTTTCTGAATCTTGTATTTTCACTTTCCTAGTAAGTTCAGTTTATGTACAAACAACTTACTTTCATGGAAGCTGTATTTGTTCATCAGTGAATGTATCCCTCATGCCTCCATGATACATTAATTCAATGAAAATAAATCTAAACAACGATCTATAGGATACCTCAAGTTAAATATCAAGATGATATTTAGAAAGTAGCTTTGTAATAGAAGAACGTTTTATGAAATTGTCCTGTTTCACTTACTTTTCATTATATCTAGTAACTGCGATAAGCAAGTTCTGTTCTCTTTCAGCATCAGACTTTCTGATAAATAACTGGTAAAGAAAAGAAAAAAGTTTTAATCTATTGAACCCATATAGCATCTTAAGAAACATGACGACATAAACTAGTTTCCCCCATGTGCATTTCATTAAGGGCAATTTTAAAAGTAATTTACTTCAAAAGTATTAAATAACAATATTTTGATTTCCACAAAACTGTATAATCTACAACTATTATAGTCTTAAGAATTTAATACAACTGAGTTTATTTATTTATTTTTTAATTTTTATTTATTTATGATAGTCACACAGAGAGAGAGAGAGAGAGAGAGAGAGGCAGAGACATAGGCAGAGGGAGAAGCAGGTTCCATGCACCGGGAGCCCGATGTGGGATTCGATCCCGGGTCTCCAGGATCGCGCCCTGGGCCAAAGGCAGGCGCTAAACCACTGCGCCACCCAGGGATCCCTACAACTGAGTTTAAAAGATGTTTAATGTTCGGGGTGTGCCTGAGTGGTTCAGTCAGTTAAGTGTCTGCCTTTGGCTCAGGTCATGATCCTGGGGTCCTGCGATTGAGCCCCACATCAGCCTCCATGGTCAGTGTGGAGCCTGCTTCTCCCTCTCCCTGCTGCTCCTCCTGTTTGTGAAGGAGCACATCTCTCTTACTCTATCGTAAATAAAATGTTAAAAAAAAAGTTTAATGTTCAGATTAGTGTGTAAATTTTGTAATATATATTTTACATATATATGTCCGTCACAGGACAGACAAGTCATGATCTTGTCGCCTGCCCAAAGTCATAAAGCTGCAAAGTAGCAGAGCTGACTAAGGATTCTCTCTCCCCTTAATATCTAGTTAAGCTACAGGTGCTCTTCTCGAGACTAACAGGTTTCAAACCAGTTGAGAATATCCTCATGCTCTGCAAATCTATCACATCATATCTGCATAGAGTCCGAATCAAAAGTGTTAATACTTTTCCATAAATGGATATAAAGCCCAATTATCTGTTTTTCTCAAAACCAATGATAGCAGCATGAAAATAATTTCTGTATGTAAATATTTAGTTACTCTGAACTTGATCTATAATTGATAAATGCCCAAGCGAACAGATTTTGAAGATATAAATCATCCAACACAAGTGCAAAAAATTAATGTCTCTGAAAAATGGCAAAGTGAATAAATGGTGATATATAATTACAACAATAGACAATTCTTTAAGAAATTTTGTTGGTATCTTTTAAACTATCCAGATTATTTAAATAATATTACATAAATTTTGATAACTAAGTTTGATGTTACAACTTCATCATCAATGATGGGAATTAATTTTAGATATAAAAACAACTTCCTTAACAACTAATACATTTCTGGTTATCAGTAATTCAAGATAACCTTTTTCTCCCTAAAACCCCTTACACTTCTGGCATCTTCTTTTGTCTCTTTTTATTCTTCCTTTCCTTTCCACTTCTTAAGTGCAAGCGTGCTACATTGGGTTCTAAGAGCTGACCAGAAAAAAAAAAAAGAAAAATAAGAGCTGACCAGGCTCTTTACCTCTACAAGCCTTTAAATTAGCAACTCAATCTCAATCCTGATTTTGAATTTTAGAGAATTTCAGTATTTTGATTTTTAAAAAAATCCATAAGCAAGCAGGAATACTTAACAAGTCAAAGTAGGAGATGAAAAATAAATCTTAAAATCCAGTAAAAAAGACAGAACAGAACATCCTATGAGTACTAATCTAAAGCATCATCCAGAATAGCACAAGGGCTTTCCCTTTCTGAAACCAGCAATAAATATAAAGGGAATTCCAATATATCCTCAAAATTTGCAAAGTAAATCAGAAGTTAAAAATGATCTGCAAGTATTTCCTCAAAGGAAAAAAAAAAAGTTCAACTGTTTATGGTCCCTTGGAAATTCAATAGTATATTTAATTTGCAATGAGCCCAAGTTACCACAATTTTAGTTTCCACTATCTGAAATTGTAACTACACTTCCAAGATGACATAAACTCTGATTTGGACTTTCGGATGCTTCATCCCTCTCCAACTACAGAAGAAGAAGAATCTCACACTGGAGAATTTGCATATATGCTGCATCAGACACAATGCTTCAACAGATTAATCAAATGTGTGGTTATCTGAATTGTGGGGAAGAGGCTTTCTTCTCTTGGAGAGTGGAAGCTGCACACCTGAACTCTACAGAGAGCAACCATCTGCTGGCTATCTTCCCTAACTAGAACAAGGATTGACAGCTTGGTTCATTCTAACCGTGCAGCGCATGGTGCAGGGAAGGGACTCAGTAAAGTTTTGCTCAATTAAACAAATGATCACTTTGGGATTAAATTATGTACATTTGGTGAGCTGTGTTTGTAGAGAAGAGGCATACTATAAAGTAAACGTGATTTACACGTAAGCCCACAATCCCTTATCTTAGATCTGTTTTGAAATTCATAAACTGTTCATGTTTTGGGAAGGGAAGCTGTGGAAAGTACCATGAAACATGCAACAGGCTAGAGATGTCTGGGGAAGCAGCTTGTCGCCAGTTACGTCCTTACTTCT
Organism: Canis lupus dingo; assembly: GCF_003254725.2. Lineage (NCBI taxonomy): Eukaryota > Metazoa > Chordata > Mammalia > Carnivora > Canidae > Canis > Canis lupus. The sequence goes on along the minus strand of NC_064245.1, from coordinate 20,973,386 downwards.
CTGAGAAACATGTAAACACTCCCATTAGGCGGAATAAAGACACATCTGTTCATGTTTGCCACCACCATAATCCATGCATCATGAGATCATGGAGGAGGGTATCACAAACGTGGAGAGTGGAAAATTTTATCATCTTTCTCAGATTTTCTAGGACTAAGATTGGTCAGAACTTCAAAGTCAGAGAAACGGAGAAATCATCATAAAAACGGACACAATCTCATTTGCTACTGGCCTGTGCCTGAGTTACAATCAGTATAATAGGGATGCCCGGGTGGCTCAGCAGTTGAGTGTCTGCCTTCAGCTCAGCGCATGATCCTGGAGACCCTGGATCAAGTCCCACATCGGGCTTGCCCCAGGGAGCCTGCTTCTCCCTCTGCCTGTGTCTCTGCCTCTCTCTGTGTGTCTCAAATGAATAAATAAATAAAATCTTAAAAAAAAAGAATCAGTATGTTTAATTAGCCCGTGCATAAGATATTGCGAAGAATCAAGTAAACTTAATTCAGGTGAAGGGCTTATGGAGAAGCCTGGTCCTCGCTGTGCACATATGCATCAGCTGTTGCTTTCTGCAGCTCAGGTGCACGTCATATGGACAGTCTCTAAAGCCTTATTCATTCAAAGGACCTTCACGGAATTCCACATGCCATACACGCTCCACAGCAGGGGAATAATGAGAAATCAAGGCAAACGTATTTGCTGTGTGCATGTTGCTTACCAGTTCACCCTCTGCTGGCAGCTCCATCAGCCCTTCAAGGATCACCTCCTTTACTTCTAGTTTCATCACAAAATGGATATCCCTCAGCTCAAAGATGCTCAATTGTTAAAGATTTATTTAAAAGGTGATTTCATTTCTTCTCTCAGTGCCCCTCACCAACCCTCCCAACCATAGGAGGCACAGAGGACTACTGTCACAAAGTGAGTCTCACTTAAAAGCTGGGTCTACAGGCAGGGATAACCTGAGTCTGATCCAAGTTAAAACACAGATTAGTACCTTTCCATAGTAATTCCCGCTCGAGATGCACTAGATAAAATGGCAGTCAGGGCAATTTGGGAAGGTGTATATAACAGGTAAGCGTCGGTCAATGCGATTCTATTAAGAAAGTCATCAGCTGTTTTCCTCAACATCTCAGGATTCTCCATCATGGGATAGCGAGTCTAGAAATAAAGTATCCCAACGTTACCACTTTTGAGAGTTAACAGTAATAAGAGTTCAAAAATATTTATATAAACAAGAAAATGTTTAACAAAGGATTCTTTTATTTATAAAAATAACACCCCAGGGGTGCCTGAGTGGCTTCCATTGATCGGTTAGGTGTCCACTTCTTGGTATCAGCTCAGGTCATGATGATCTCAGCATCATGGGATCAAGCCCTGCGTGAAGCCCTGCATTGGCCTCCACACTGAGCAGGGAATCTGCCTGAGAGTCTTTCCTTCTGCCCCTTCCCCCCACACTCCCTGTTCTTGTACACTGGCGCTCTTGCTCTCAAATCTTAAAAAAAAAAAAAAAGTAACACACCAGCTTAATCTTTCCACATATGATTGTTTTGTACTCAGTATCAGAATGTACCCAAAGTATAGTCATTAAATTCTGCATGTTTTAAGAATCTGCTTTTCCTCAGTGACTTTCAAACTTTTTAAAATCACAACCCGGGATCCCTGGGTGGCGCAGCGGTTTGACGCCTGCCTTTGGCCCAGGGCGTGATCCTGGAGACCCGGGATCGAATCCCACATCGGGCTCCCGGTGCATAGAGCCTGCTTCTCCCTCTGCCTGTGTCTCTGCCTCTCTCTCTCTCTCTGTGACTATCATAAATAAATAAAAATTTAAAAAAATTAAAAAATAAAATAAAATAAAATAAAATAAAATCACAACCCTAACAAGAAATATATGCTTTAAGAATCTGATGTTCCCAGTATAGTACTTGGCACTGTTCGGATTTATGTTAATCTTTCTTTATCCTTTTCCAGCTGAGGAGGAAGGGGAAGAGAGGTTTGAAGTTGACCTAAGACCTACATACTCCAAGGAAAAGGCTTTCCAGGCAATCCAGCTTTGATTCAGCTGCAAGGCCGTTTAGGAATCAAAGCACCACCTCATCTAGATTTGAAATTCCTGCTACTTGAAGTTTACTTTTGGGAAGAAGTGAATGGAAATGGATCTTGATTTGATTACAGAATTATTTTTAGAATATGCCCAGGAAATATGGAAGAGCCTGTATTTCCTAAAAACTCTTATGCTGTTCTCTAAATCCTAAACCCTCAGATCTATTTCAGAAATCCACATTCAAGTCCCAAGGCACTAAGAAATATCTTCTTTGCTCCACACAAAATATCCTGAGTCAACTGCAGTCACACTCAAATCTTATTCTCCTGAAATAGGCTGACCTCTACTATGACAAATTCAGACATTCCACTCTGACCACAGTGCTCCTTTCCCTCAACATATTTCCTCAATTACTTCACAGCTATTCCCTGACTTCCTCTTCAGAACCTTTGGTCCCTTATCCCTCTACTTGCTCCTACTTACCAATGTCCACGGATCCTCATTTCCCTCCAGAATTCCCTGCCTCAATATGCTGCCAATATATTTCAGACAGAGCCTTAACAACGGCTGAATCCAAGCAATCTTCTGCTTTGTAACTATATCCACATTTCTTGGTGCTGCAATAGAAAATAGTACCACCAAGAGGTCTGATACTATTATTATAAATTCAAGTTCACTGACCTCAGGAGGACTTTCAACACTGCCTAGCTATGATAATATCCCATAGAAAAGTTGTTCTCCCATTTTTCAGTAACTGGGTGTTCAACATTTTCCACCTGTCTCAACGTCTCTGGTAGTTTTCAGAAATTCCACCACTCTCTGTAAATGATCTCTGCCTTAAACAAAGACACACTATTTTCTGTCAGCCTCAATCCCCAGGGGTAATGCTGTCCTCAACCCATGCTTTCCTCTTTCTCTCTGTTCTAAGAGCTATTATTCTCTCAAGGCCAATTCTTCTATTTTGCTTTGAATCTCATGCCAATCCCTTATACCTTACTCCAAAGAGAAAGCTGAACTTATTTTTTACTTCTTCCTTTAAGCTCTCTCTCACTACTAGCTCTCCACATCAGTTTCTTCCACAAAGCAAAACAAAAGCCATCTCTCTCATCTCTTTCTAGGAGTTCCTCTATCTTCTCACTCATCTTTTTCCACTTCAAAGACAAGCTGTTTAATCCATGTCATAAATACCTGTTTTCTCACCTTCTATGTATTCCCCAACTGGCTCCAATCTGCTTTCTTCCTCCATGCTCTATGAAGACAAATGTCACAAAAATCGCAAATGACCCTTCCGGCACTCCACCCAGCAAACATTATCCCTTTTGCTTTTACTTTGCCTGAATTCTGAACAGGTTAGAGAGTGACCTGTGTTCATCTTCTAAAAGTACTCTACTTCTCTTCACTTCTCCAGAAAGTCCTATCTCTTTGGATATTTTCAGTCTCCTTACTAGCATCTTCTATTCCTCCAACTATTCTATATTTATTTATGAAAATAACTTATTTTTAGAGAGAGCAAGCAAGGGAGCAAGCATGAGAGCGGGGGGGGGGAGGGCGGAGGGAGAGAATCTCCAGGAGACACTGTGCTCCCAGAGCACGTGGGGCTCAATCTTATGACCCTGAGCCAAAACCAAGAGTTGGGTACTTAACCAATGAGCCACCCAGGCACCCTTCTCTAACTACCCTTTAAATGGTCCTTTTGGCCAACCCAGTTTAAGTTTTCCAGAAGTAACAACACCCAATAGCTTAGCCATCATCTCTCACTTCCAGACACTCATAATGTCTTGGAGGAATTGGAAATTTATTATGTCCCAAACCAGATTCATCAAACCCCACCCCTCCACTATCAATAAATCTCTTCTATGCCAGCGTTTTCTGTATCCGGAATTGAACCACCATCCACCTATATTCTTAGGCCAGAAACCTGGGGGTTCCTCCTCTGTTCTCAATCCCTACAGGAAGTAAATCCTCAAGCTCTAGTGGTTGACTAGTATCTCCTAAGTCCAGGAAGTTCTCTCTATATGCACAGCCACTGGATGAGTCAAGCCAACCACCATCTTTTGCTTGGACTACTCATAATAGCATCTTACTGGTATCCTTTCATCCATTCTAATCCATTCTCCATATTATGTCTGACGCATACATACGTGCAATAAATAGCTGATGCAGACTGATTCAAGAGCTTCCAAACAAAATTTTTAAAACTGCAAACCTAATTATGCCTCTGCTCAGACTTCAGCCTTACAGTGGTCTCCCACTGCTCTATTCAAAATCCTTAATATCCCCTCCACAGTCTAGACTCTACCTTCCACCCAGATAGCACTCTGTGGTAGTCTTTTCCCCTCTATCTCTACGCTGTTTAGGTTCTTGCACCACAGTTTCTTGAATCTGGACCTTTGACCAAAGAAATCTAATTGGTGTATTATTCTACTGCCTAATTCCTACTCTTGCTCTGATTTTCACTCTAAATGACCCTTTCTCACGACAACCCATCTCATTCTAAAGTATCCTGTATCTTTCTTTCTGTAACACTTAGCACACTGAATATATGATTATCTTTCCCATTAGACTGTAAGACCTAGGAGAGTTGAGGCTGTTCCTGTCTTAATCCTCAAGCACAATGTTTTGGCATATGGTACACATACCCAAATTTTGCTACTCAACTGAGATGAATGAACCAGTTTTTGACTTCCATTTTGACCTCACTCACACTATCCAAGTCCCCTTTCAGGACCCAAACAAAACAAGTTATTTTTGTCAGGGTTCATTTACTTACGTTTTTGATGCCTACACATGCACTAAAAATAAAAATCACTTAGCAATCTTCTAGTTAAAATTAAGAATTTTTGTGGTTCTTTAAATCAGATCCATGGCAGTATACTTCAGAGTTAGAAAAGTTAACTTAAGTCTTCAAAACCATTACTCTAAACTGATAATAGTCCTCATTACAGTTCCTGGACCAATATGCAGATCCACTAAATGAGCAGCTCTGGTACTGTAGCCCAACAGTACGGTTAACAAGCCTTCCAGGTGGCACCGAAGTTTGAGAACTATAACATTAGAGATCCAAGCTAAACTCACATGTTAGAGCAACTCATGTTGTTACAATTAGGAATATTACAAGTTATAATAAAATTTTGATTTTTCTGGTTACAGAACTATAGCAAAGGTATACACTCTACTAGTTTACTTTTTATATCGACAGGATACCTTTAAATCAATGAGAAAGCCCTCAAATGGTCTATAAGGATTGTGGACAATAAGGTGGAAATTAAGTTGCTGTATAAGAAGCAGTTCATATTCCAAAATCTGTTCAAGTGCCTTCTCTTGTCCAAGAGGACTCTCCCTCAAATTTCCAACGAACTGTGGACTAGATACGTTGAATTCATCAACTTTGCAGGCCAAAAATGCACAAGTAAGCCTAGAGGAAAAAAAACCAAAGGGATAGGATGGGATCTGTACATACTTTGAGAAATATCTGAGTATTTTATTGCTAAAATAAATTCCAAAAATGCCTAATATTAACAGGTGACGATGCTAGACATTACAGGAAATTTTTTTTTTTAAAGAATTTTCTCTTTCAACTTTTTATCCATTAGAAGACTATAATTAGGTTGAACTGTATAATCTTGCCATAGCATTCAACCATAATTGACTTAATGGCAATTTCATAAAGTTCAACATAAATATCTGGAAAAATAACTGAAAAATAAGAGTACACTGGATCATGAAATGTAGATAGAAGAACACAGCAGTATACACAGATATACCTGGGAAGGAAGCAAGGTAAGAAAGGTGGGAAGAAAGGTAGGAAGAAAGGAACACCACCAGTGAAGACTCTGAAGGCATTTCAAAAGATTACCACCTCAGTAACAAACTTGGGAACTCTCATGGCTACTACCATAAATATCAAGTAAGAATCTAGTAATAAAATTACCACAAAAATCAAGATTGAAAGCAACAAGGGCCTGGCCTAGACTGATAGAAAAGGAAATGAAAAAGAGAGAAAATAAATAAGGAGAATGTGATTGATAGCAAGCTCTTTGATGAGTCTCATACTAGATTTATCTTTATTTTTAATGGACTTTTGTTCAATTGATATGAATCCGGAGCTATAAGACTTTTAAACCCACTGATACAGAAGGAGAAGAGGTACCACAAATGATTCTCAGCGGAAGCAACAAAGAGAAGAAAGGTGCTACCAACAGAAAGGGGTATTAGGGAAAGTTAGTATAAGAAAAACGGACTTTGAACAAGTTGAAGTTCAGATGCCATAAGTACTATAGGGAGGGAAGTATTACAGATATATAGGAGTAAAAGGACAGTATAAATTCATAACAGGAAGCAAGTCTAAATTACCCTTTATTAGAAAGTCATTTCTTTTTTTCCCCACACAAATAAAGATTTTCTTAAATGAAAATCAATAAATTAGAATTATACTCACATTATTATCCGGGGGTGATATTCCATTACTGAGTTATTAAGATAAAAACGCTTGAAATACATACAAGCTGTACCCTATGATTAAAAATACATACATTATCAAAATCTATTCACACATCCATGTTAAATTTTGTATAAAATTCTTTTAAACTTACATATGCAAAAGTTTCTTTGAAAAAGTTTCTGATACAAATATAAAACTTAATCTTCTTTAATCAAATAAATTGTGATGAATTATTACAGCAATGTCACAGCCAAAAGACCTTTTCTTGTCCTTCCCCACCCACCCTGGTTACCCTTCCTATGGTCACTGAGTTAATTTTAAAAAGTCTATGTGTGTTTATTTTAGACTTCAGAATAACAAAAGCCAACTAGATTAGGAAAAAATGAAGGAGAAACATACAAATATTCACAGCTTAACCAATCTCGTGAAAACATGGACAGAATTAATACAGTTGGGGCAATAAGCCCTCTCTGTAAATCCACTTTGGCTCTGTGTGGTAGAACTATGCTCGTATTGCCAAATTAAATAGTAGAAGCAGCACCTACCATTTATTAACTGTATCCCATGGGCCAGATTCTGTGCCAAGCACCAAGCTATCATCTTTTTCTATCCTTACAACAGCTTGGTGAAGTATTGCTATCTCCACAGAGAAGGAAACTGCCTATCAGTGAGATTAACTGGGTCACACATCTAATAAGGAACACAGAGGGATTCAACTAAGATCTGCCTGTATTTTTAACTACTCTGTCATTTCACTAGAACCAATGAAATAGATACTTATCTATTTTTGGATTGAAAGAAAAGTTTCATGTGGGCACCTGGGTGGCTCAGTGGTCAAGCATCTACCTTTGGCTCAGGGAGGGTGTGATCCCAGGATCCTGGGAGTCTCCCATCAGGCTCCCTGCAGGGAGCCTACTTCTCCCTCTGCCTATGTCTCTGCCTTTCTGTGTCTCTCATGAATAAGTCTTTTTTTTTTTTTTTTTAAAGAAAAAGAAATGATACAGAATTCCTAAGTTAATGAATTTATCAAAAAATACATGAAATGACAAAAACATGAATACGTACATTTGCCTAAAGTGGGCAGAGAACTGTGTTACACATTTAGAAAAGTTCTGATTTCAGAAGTCAGCTAAAGGACATTACACTTTATCACTATTGTAACTTACCACAACAGACCTTGGCATTGCTGGCTTAAACACTGAACAGAATTCTAATAATCTCTTCTCATAGTATTTGCAGAGTATCATTTCTTCATGAGGTTCAAGAAAGACTGGATCATTTGGAAGAACCTTTAGATCAAAAGTTACAAATAAAAATTTAAAAAAAATTAAAAAAAAAAAAAAAGGGATCCCTGGGTGGCGCAGCGGTTTGGCGCCTGCCTTTGGCCCAGGGCGCGATCCTGGAGACCCGGGATCGAATCCCACATCGGGCTCCCGGTGCATGGAGCCTGCTTCTCCCTCTGCCTGTGTCTCTGCCTCTCTCTCTCTCTGTGACTATCATAAATAAATAAAAATTTTAAAAAAAATTAAAAAAAAAAAAAAGTTACAGCAGAAGTTCAATGAAATGAATAATCTTAAAATACTTTTCTCGGTCCAGACTGCATTTGTATCTCCAACCAAAGGGAAATATACCAGATGTCATTTTTCTCTTTAGAGAACTAAATTATTACACGAAGTAATATTAGTGAAATATCTGATAAACTAAAAATGATCCTATTGTATCACAGTTTCTCAGAATGTCAGCTGGGCATTTACTTCAGTAGGGTAAAAAGAATCATGACAGAGGGTGTGCATCTGCTCACAAGTTTGATGTCAATCATAAATCAAAAAGATGATACAAGGTTGGGGGGGGGGAGGGGGGCCTCAGCGGTTTAGCGCCGCCTTTGGCCCAGGGCCTGATCCTGGAGTCCCTGGATGGAGTCCCGCGTTGGGCTTCCTGCATGAAGCCTGCTTCTCCCTCTGCCTGTGTCTCTGCCTCTCTCTCTCCAGTCTCTCATGAATAAATAAATAAAATCTTAAAAAAAAAAAGATACATACTGTCATTGGTTGGGAAGGTTTCAACATCCCTTTCTCAGTCATTAAGTCACATAGGCTGAGGTAAAAATCAACAAGTGTCTCAAGGATGATTATGACCCTTAAAAAAATAGTACCTCCAACCCCCTCCCCCCAAATAGTACCTCCTGTCTTTATAAACTCTCCACAAAATACCTAGATGGTTCATAAAACAATTTTAAAACAATTATATACTAGGCAGTGTTACTGGATTAATTATGTTTACCAAAAAAAGGGGGGGGGGGGGTATGTTGAAGTCTTAACCTCCGGGATCTGAGTGTGACCTTATCTGGAAACAGAATCTCTACAAATGTGACTAGTTAATATGAGGTCATACTGGAGGACGGTGGCTCCTAATTCTATACGACTGGTGTCCCTATAACAACAATGTGGGAAGATACAGAGAGAACACTTTGTAAAGACAGAGATAGAAGCAAGGAACAGGGCAGCCCTGGTGGCCCAGCGGTTTAGCGCCACCTTCAGCCCAGGGCCTGATCCTGGAGTTCCAGGATCGAGTCCCATGTAGGGCTCCCTGCAGGGAGCCTGCTTCTCCCTCTGCCTGTCTTTGCCTCTCTGTGTCTGTCGTGAATAAATAAATGGAATCTTTAAAAAAAAAAAAAAAAGTTGGTAGAAGCAAAGGAACACCTAAGTTACCAGAAGCTGAAGGAAGAAAGGGTCACCTGGAAACTACAGAGAATATATCCTGATGACAACTTTATCCCAGACTTCCGGCTTCTAGAACTGTGAAACAGTACATTTCTGTTGTTTTAAACCACCCAGTTTGTGCCTTTTTTTTTTTTTTAATGATAGCACAAGGAAACTAATACCAACTAATTTTATGGAGATGGCCCAGCAGGAATGGGTTCACAGATCCTGGCTCTGCCACTTACCAGTCCTGAAAAGTTATCCAACCACTCCATACCTCAGTTTCCCCGGCTGTAAAGCAAGGACAATAACAGCATCTGCCTGGTGGGACAGTTGTGAGGACTGAATGAGCTAACACACACTCAGAGCAGCGCCTGGGGCGCAGCCCGGGAGGTCCCCCTTCGGGGCAGCGCCAAACGCAGGCGGCGTGATACAGACGTCGGTCGGGCATCAAAGGGCCTCGGCCCCAAGGGGTCTGAAGGGCGGAATACTCGCCGGAGGGACGCTGGTGCTGGAACCCTTGGCGGAGCCCGTGGAAGAGGAGCAGGGCGGCGGGAGCTACGACGGCAAGGGCTCGGCTGGCAGGGCCGAGGCCTCGGGCGCCGACCACCCCCGCGTCCCGCCTCCACCCCCCGCACCCCCGGGGTTCCCAGCTCCCTACGACAGAACCCGAAAGGTCAGTCTCCCACTTGAAGTCTTACAACAGGCTCCCCATCTCGTCATCCCGAACCGGACTCCTTCCTTCCGCCTCCAGGTGCGCGGCCTCGCCCTTCGCCGCCCCTGCGGGCCCCGACCTGCCCACTGCACCTGCCGCCCCGCCGGCCCGGAACGTCCCTTCCCAGGCTCCCCGCGCCGACTCCCCGCACAGCGCCCCACAACTAGAGCGCCCCAGAGCCTTGGCCTCCGCACGCTGCGGGTCGCCCCCCGAGGTCCTCGCCCGTGTGGTCGGGAAAACGCCCCGCGCTCCGCCGAGGCCGGCAGCGGGGAAGGGGGCGCGCAGGGAACCGGCCGCCAGGCTCCCTCACCTTCCCGTTGGCCACCGCTTTGCATTTGAATTTACGGTTGGCGTCGGCCCGCAGGCGCGCCAGCTGCTCCTCGCTCGCGAAAGTCCAGTGCCGCTTCTGGCTGCTGTTGTGGTACATCGCGGAGCCGCGAGGCAGGCCGCGGCGGCCTGAGGAAAGGACGCCACAGGGCACGACGCGGCGGGCAAACACCGCCTGGGCTACCACCGCGGTCCCGCGGAAACCGAGGGCGCCCGCTCGGCGGCGCCGGCGCGGTGACGTCCAGACCACGTGATATTTCCGACGGCAGTCGCGCTTCCGGAGCGGACTGAGAGGAAAACAGCCCTCGGTAGGTCCGGGCGGCCCCCGGCACGCAAGTGGGCGGAGCCTAAGGGCACGCCCCCTTACGGTGACGCGAGGCCCTAGCCCCGCCCCTTCCCGACACAATTTAAAGGAGAGGCGCCAGGCAGGGGCGTCCAAAAGGGATGGAAGGTGGAGGTTGGGCGGGGGCGGGGGCGGGGGTGGGGGTGGGGGTGGGGGGCTACGTTAACAACTTAAGTGCGGTAACTCGAAGCGGCTAAAGGGCCTGGGAGGGTGTCAACTTTTAAATAAGGCGTTCAAGGGGATCCCTGCGTAGCTCAGCGGTTTAGCACCGCCTTCAGCCCAGGGCCCGATTTTGGAGACCAGGGATCGAGTCCCACGTCGGGCTCCTTGCGTGGAGCCTGCTTCTCCTAACGCCTGCTTCTCCTAACGCCTGCGTCTCTGCCTCTCTCTAGGTCTATCATGAATAAATAAATAATTAAAAAAATATAAGGTGTTCAAGTAATGATATGCCCATTTTATATTTAATCCTATCATCAAGCAACTCCAGGCTTCTAGCTTTTTCATTTTATTTTTTATTTTTATTTTTATGTATTTTTTTAGATTAGCGTTTTCATTTTATTTTATTTTAGCTTTTTCATTTTAAATGGCTACTATATATAAGAGAATAAGGTATTATACTGTTAATACTTTTTCTTTTTTTTTTTTGGTTGTGAAGATTATTTATTAGGCAAGTATTTTCTACCTACCACACACGCCTTGAGTCGTAGACAAAATCAGGCACAAACCCTGCTGCCATTTAGCTTACTCTCTGAACCTAATTTTCAAATTATTGACGCTTTTTCAAGTCAAAAGATGTGTTATCTAGAAAAGAATTTAGCACTGAAATGGGATCTTCAAGATCAATTCTGTTTCATATACTCTGAAGCAAAAATAACATTCCTAGTAGGCAGGATTTAATTATACACCTAGCAAATTCTCGATAGTCACATATTTGTGTAAACAGTTTAACATGGTTTATAACGGTTCCAGAAATGTTAAGTCCTATATCCAGTTTTCTGCTAATTCTTCTTTCATATAATATAATGTATACATATGTATTGTTTCAAAAAAAAAAATAGAGTGTTCAAAGTATGCCTCCCTGAAAAGGTGACATTTGAGCAAAGGCTTGAGAGAGTTGAGGGAGTAGGCCTCTTGCGGGAGCGGTGGATTTGGGGGCAGATAGAACATCAGGGTCCCAAGGCAGAAGCGTTCCTGGGACTTTTAAAGAAGAATGTGCCTCCTCACAAAAGACCGCCTCAGGGAGCATGGAACCGGGTGGACAAGCCAGATGCAGTGCATATGCATTCTCTACTCTTCCACCACTGCTGTGATCCTATCCTTTTCCCAGGACCTTTCCCCTCCCCTTCTGCTGATTACTAGCCAGTCTTACCCCACTTCCACATCTGAAGCACTATGTAATGGTAGTTTTATGATTTTCTTGAATTCTCATCTTCATTATTGCCCCAGGGAAGACTTGCAATAAGCTACTGTTAATACGGACGAGATTTACAATTGCTATTGCTAGTATTTTCAAAATTGCATTTGCGAAACAAAATTTATATTGATTACAAAAACCTTTACTGGTTTTCTTATTTGTCCCATGTAGGCAGGCATACTTTATTCTGTGCAAAATTCATCACGTTAGAAAGATGGAATGAGCTACAGCAAATAGTTGGGTTTTTTAAAAAATAAAAAGCAGATAAAGAGGAGATGAGGAATTTAGGTCTTGAAAATTTGCATAGGTAAAAAGAGGTAGGAGGGTGTCTGTGTTCTATGAAAAAGTTTTGAGAGGTTTAAGGGAGAGCTTTATTTGTTTTGTTTTGTTTCATTTTGGTAGGTACAGTTGAGGGTAGAGTTTGCCAAAGTCATTTGAATTTCTCAAACTTGCAAATTTGTAATTTGCAACTTTTGAAATCCAGACACTCCTTAAACATTTGTTGGTAATATGGACTAGTAAAATGGCTCAGAAAAGAGAAAGGAGAAAATGTCATAATGTTAAGGTAGGACATGGTAAGTTAAGAGCCCAGTGCACTGTGAGCACCTTAAAATATTGTGTAATGGGGAAGAATAATTTTAAAGGAAAAACAGGGATGCTCGGGTGGCTCCGCGGTTGAGTGTCTGCCTTCAGCCCAGGGTGTGATCCTGGAGACCGGGAATTGAGTCCCACATTAGGCTTCCTGAACGGAGCCTGCTTCTCCTCCCTCTGCCTATGTCTCTGCCTCTCTCTCTCATCAATAAATAAAATCTTAAAAAAAAAATAAAGGAAAAACAAAGTTATAAAAGATAAGCAGGAAATGTAGGTAAATTAGTATGTACAGAAGATCTTGACCCATGACAGTTTTGTATACCATGTCAATTCTTTTTGTTTTTTTCTAAAAGACATCTGACAACTCCTTTAATTTTATGTAAAGGAGAATCCAAAGATGGGCATTTGGGAGAAATAGGATAAGATTTCCACAGTAAAATTGCTCAGTGTCAGAGTTCATTTAGGAAGTCAATGTGAAAAAGCTGGTGGTGATGATGGAACTATTTTTTTTTTCCTGTAACAAATCTTAGCCTACAAAAATTAATACTGACCATATTTTTGGGATGTATAAGGAATTATATCTAAGTTAACCAGCTACAGGATAAAATTATTACTGATGCCCTAACAGTGAGGCTCACATACGACTTCTTATTAAGATGAGCAGGCTGGATGCTACATCAGTCACTATGACAGAGTCACATTCCCCTGTCGAGCTCTTTGAGCACAAATTTATTCCTTGTGCTATTTCTACAGTGGAAGGCAGACTGTGGACATAGAACTAGGTGCCTTTACCTAGTTCCATTTCTAATTCCAACTAAAAAGTAGCAAGTGTTTCTTCCATACTTTTTATTTGTATAAAACTTCAAAGAAGAGAGAGAAATGAAAATTTCAAAATTATCAATACACACGGTCAGTTCCCCTCCACTTCCCACCCCAGTTAAGTCACAATTTCCCTGATACTAGCTGGAGGCATTTCAAACAAACTAAACAAACTGAAGAATTTATACTTTCTAAAAAATAGAAATACTGCAAACTTGAAAGCCAAGGTTATTTTGTTAGATACTACCTAGAAAGTAAATGTTAGCAGAAAAGATGACAATGAGTTTTTAAGTAAACACTATCTCTTTTATTGTGCTGTAGTTGTTAAATTGTGTTGCAGTTTGTATTTGTAGACAAACTCTAAATATTTTGACTGCATGCATTACCTCAAAACCAAGGACTGTGAATCTGAGATTAGATGATGCAGAACAGGCGTCATCTGGTGGAAAGTCTCTATACTTACCCGTGTGTGATGCCGAAGTTTCTCATGACAGCATTAGGAATTTCTCTTCTTGCTGTAACTTTCCCTCTTCTTCAGGCTCTACCCTAGTGCTCATAATGTTTTGGGGAAAAATAAAGAATATCAGACTGCTTGATCTTATGAATAAAAGAAGAAAAGGAAAATTAGAAGGGTGAGGGAATGAATGACCAATAAACATATGTGGAACTTGAATAGATTTGTAGTCCAATAAAACACTTTACTGAGTGACCTGATTAATTTATAGTTATTTCCCAAACACTTCAGTATACTCATATCCACAAAGTTTCTGATTTCAGGGCCATAAAGGCCAAAAAAAAAAAAAAGTGGCAGGGAGAATAAAGCACACCTATGCTCACACACACAAAAAAACCCCACAATATCTTCCTTCAAAATCTGACATGCAACTGTACCCCTTCAGCTACTTGACATGGGTATGTGACATTCTAAATATAGCTTGGCAATGATATTCAAAAACAAACTCTTTGCAAGTCTTTATGATATATGCAATTAGCATCGGCTCTAAAATCCTTTCCTATCCCCCCCTCCCCCCCAGTTTTCACATTGTGACTCAAAGGAGCAACATTCAGCAAATACCTAGTTTCTCCAAAAACTGAGTAATAGAAAAGGAAGACAGAGCATCTAAAAAATATCCTTGATCTAAATGTAACCCTCTCCCCCAAATTGAAACACTTTTTCTTTCCTTTTAGGACTGTTTAAAATTAAAGTGTAAAGAGGATTGACAACCATACTGAGGAACAAATTCTATAAATCCATATTCAGTTCCACAGTTTACTAAATCCCCACCATAGTCTAAATCTGGTGCTAATTAATTGTTAGGTGGTGGTGATGATGGTGATGGAGACATAAAAGTGGACTATTTCATAGTCCCTATCTCAGGATAGGGTCTGTAGTAGAATGACTATGACATGTACAATTACAGTCCCCTCTCAATGACAGTAACTTTGGGTAGGGCTCAACAGAGAGTGGGATAGTAAGATTTCTTATCCCTAGGTGCTAATACCTGGTATTGATATAGACATGACCTTTATATGGTTTGAAACCCATGGAAAGCCTAAAGCCTAGTTCATTCAACCTGTACCAGTTATGGTTCAGTCCAAAGACTAAGTGTCTTTTCTGATAGGTAGGTGTGGTCAACATGAAAGTAATTTCTGTGTGGTGGTGGGAGTGGTATTTTAATCACTGTTAACCACCACCTTTCCAAAAAAGAGTTGGGGTTTGTTCTCTTGCAACCATGTTTAAGAGTGATCTATTACGATCTTTATCCTTCTTTTATACCAATTAATCAATAGCAAATACATCTATTTTATAGAGTACCACGTAATCATTTCCAACACAATTTTATAGCAATTTAACAGGGTGGAAAGATTTCATTTGGGACTCAATAAATCTAGTATTTCAGCGCTTAGGATATGAAATCAAAATCCCAGCTTTACTACTTGCTACTGAGTATTCTTGGGAAAATCACTTCAATCTATTTTTCCCTAAGTTTTGTTTTTTGAACAGTAAAGGAAATAGTTGTAGATACCTAATAAAGTATCTATGAAAATTAAATTAGTTAATGCATTGGAAGACATAGCAGAGTGACTGGCTTCTACAAATTATTTAATAAATGTTAGTTATTACTTAATGGACACCTAGAACAGGCTGATGGAGGATATAAGTTATGTAAATTTGATTTTGTTATTGACATCGAGGGAGGCAACACTCCTGCTGGATGGAATCTGCGTGGGCAAAGTAGAGGGGCATAAAGTACAATGTGTATCTAGAGACAGAAGAAACATGGCTTGGTTGGAGAATAAGGTGAATTAATGGAGATACGAATTTGTAAGAAGATTAGCAGAGGGTGTTGAATGTGAAGCCAAGTAATTTGTATGCAATAATGTCAAAAATCTTGAGTGGGAGAGAAAAATTATCAGAATTGAAGTACTTTAATCTAGAAGTTATTTGTGATTGTTTTAATAATGAAGACTTTATGAAGTTCACATTAAAATAGAACAGGGGGTCAATTCTAATGGGGAGGCTCAAATATTTACTCTTTGAGTAGCTTTGTCAGATTCAGGAATATAAAGGTGAAATCCTCACTAGGCTCCCAGATATATATCACTTGTATCATACATATCATATATGATATATACTGAATGAAATGTAATACATTAATATGTTTTTGTGTGTAATTTTGGAGCATGACCTAGGAGTCTGTGTTTTAAAAAAAAAATCTTAGTTTTTTCTGATGATTAGCATTAGGTTTGGAAGTTTTTTGCAAATGTAAAATGTATAGAACTTGACAAAGCCCTACAGGTTGGATGGGGTGGTGGGATGAAAGAAAAGCAGCCAACTCTGAAGTAGTGACTTTGAAATATGAATGAATCTAACGGTCATCTGGGAGCTTGTTAAATGCAAACCAGAGGTTTCCAATTCAATACATCTAGAGTAGAGCCTCAGGAATCTGGACTCTTAAGTTGAGTTCTCTTGAGTTCGGTGGTTTTCAAACTTTAATGTTCAACAGTTGGAGAGCTTGTTAAAATACAAATTGTGGGGCCCACTATCCAGTCCTGGATAGGCCCAAGAATGAACATTTCTAACTAGTTCCCAGGTGATGGTGGGAACTTGAATTACACTTTGAGAACTACTATTCCAGTTGCATCACTGCAGTTGATTTTTAAAGCCCAGATAATGAGGAGAATGACAGTGTGCCTTATCATGGAGAGTCTCCACCTTTTCTACTGGGTTGAATGAAGAAAACTATACTTTTATTCCAGGTTACCTTTGTGAGAGAAAATAATGGGAGATGCTTATTCATTTGTTGGCCTTGTGTTTATACACATGCAACATGACCACAGTGAAATTTAATACCTATTTGAAGAAAAATTATTAATAACCACATTCCCACTGGCTAAAAAAAGGTAAGGAAAAAATTTCATTTTCTCACAATTGGATTAAGATATCCTTTGGTTATAGAGTAATAAAAATTACCAACCTCTTTAGTTATTATTCTTCTATTGCTGTTGAATTTAGCTGATAAAAATAACTGTTTTCAGGATCTCTATTAGCTGCTCAGACAGGAGTCGGTAAACTACAGTCACAGACAAAATCTAGCCAATGTCTATTTTTGCATGACCTGAATACTAATAACAGTTTTTACATTTTTAAATGGTTTAAAAAAATCAAAACAAGAGTAGTACTTCATGACACATGAAATTTTATGAAATTCAAATACTAGTATCCATAACTGAACAACTGTATTAGGGTTCTCTAGAGAAACAGAACCAATAGGAATAGGAGAGATAGCTAGATATCCTACAAATAGATATATAGTTACATATATACTTTTATAATTTATTACAAGGAATTGGATTATGCAATATGGGACCTGAGAAGGTCCAGGATCAGCTGTATATAAACTGGAGACCCGGGAAAACCAATAGTGTAAGTTCCAGTCCGGGTGCAGAGCATTAATGCCAGAGTTGGAAAAAAGTCAAGCAGAGAGAGCGAATTCACCTTTAACCCTCCTTTTGTTCCACTTGGGCCTCCGACAGATTGGATAAGGCTCATCCACACTAAGGAGGGCAATTTGCTTCACTCAGTCTGTCAATTCAAATGCTATCTTTTCCAGAAACATTGTCAGACACACCCAGAACAATGTTCAGCCGAATATCTCGGCACCCTTGTCCTAGTCAAATTGACATATAAAACTAGCCATCACAATAATAAAATTTTACTGGAACTCAACCATGCTTGTTCATTTACATACTGTCATTTATGGGTGCTTTCATTCTAAGTAGCAGAGCTGAGTAGTTGGCCTATAAAGCCAAAAATATTTATAATCTGACACCTTACAGAAAAAAGTTTGCTGACTTTGTCTAAGAGTGTTTTAAAATTTTTAATGTAAGTGAAAATCATCTAGGGTTCTTGTTCAAACGCAGACTCTGATTCATAGGCCAGGACCAAGATCCTCCATTTCTAATATGCTCCTGTAAGTAAGGACAGTGCTGCTAGTCGACAAATGGTGATTTATTTCTGTTATTGCTCTTGTCACTGTCCCTGACTGCAATGCCCCAAACTCCCTCTGTCTATACAAATTTCTTTTGAGTCCATCTAGCTTAAATCCTGTTAGTTCTGTTACTGCCCAAGTATATTAGCTTACTGTGTATATTACCCTTCGTAGTCATTGCACGTACTTTGCTTCACTCTTTTGGCCTTTAAATTAAGCTGTGTTGCCTTGTTGTTTGACTTTTAACTGCCCCAAAGACTTTTAAACTCCTTTGAAGAAGGGATCCTGTTTTTAGACATCGCCTATGATGCTCGTATAGTGCCTTACGTCTGGGAGATATTCTAAAAATATTTAAGTTAATAGCTGTCCTATGTGTAGAAAAGACCTTCCTTGTCAATAGGGTGTCATTACAGTAAATAAGGCAATATTCTTAGCCACCTACATTTTTAGAACTTTTTTTTTCTGCTTTAATAGATTTTGAAACATTTCAGTTGGTAAGCATTATATTTCTTCCAGAACAAACACAGTTTTGAGGTAAAATATAAACCTTTGGATTGATATATTAAATCAGATTATGGAATTAAAATTTAAATTTGGCTTGAACCTTTAGATGAAAAGTACAACTTAATTATGAACTGAAAAAGTGCTTATTGAACACCGTGTCTGGAGACTGGAGAATTAGAAATGCCATGTTAATTTCACTAGTATAATAATCTCATTTTCAGAATTTGCTTGAAGGAGATATTGATAAATTACAATAGCCAATCATGTATGAAAGTTTACAGACTATGAAGATGTTTTATTTTGCCATTAAGAATCACACATTCCAAGCCTTTCAAGAGAATTATGTGAGTAGTTAAATAAGATGAGAAACTTCTACAGTCATAAAAATTAATCAACTTATTTTGATCTTCTTCTAATCAATTTAAAATTTCTACCTGAATTATTTCAGTATAGGTCAAGAATAGGAGTGATGTGATTATGAAGCTACTTTCAAGGAATCCTAGAGAGATAAAAAGCAATTGTAAATGTTTGGCATTTCAAGTCCTCAAAGCAACACTCTTAATACCTTCTGCCCCAAAACTAATGTGATAATTTCACTATTTAATAGACGTTAGACATAAGGAATGTAAATAAATACCTTTTTCATACAGATCGTATCCAAGGAAAAATTATAAAGAAATTTCATATGTAAAACATTGTATCGGACTTGAATAAAGTATTTGAGTTCCAAATCTTTTTATGCATCAACACATATTTTTCTTCTAAGCAACACGCTATATTTGGCTTTTTATTTCTACTGATATTCTCATGTTAACCACAACCAGGATCAGAAGGAAAAAAGCTATCAGCTGACTTGATACATCACAGTTTATCCACATGGTGGAGCCATGTGGCTAGATCCTGGAGACATCAGTTTTATTGTACTCATTTTGAAATCTCTCACGGTAAATCCAATCAAACAAATTTCTTGTTCCTGTATTCTGTTAGTTCCTGCGTGTTCCTTGGGTGCTATTTGTTTGCTTCCTTATCATCTATCTCAGCATAGTGCAGTCCTGTTCCATCCAGTCTTCCATAGCAGTGGTTCTCCCACATTGGCTGTACATTACAATCACCTGGGAAGTTTCTAAAAACCCTTATAGTTAGGGCTCTGAGGCTAAATGAACAGGTGTCTCTGCAGGGTGGGGTCTGAGCATTGGCAAGGTTCAAGTCTCCATAGGTGATTCTATCCTGAAAGTAAGGTTGTACACCAATGCATATTCTTACAACTACTATATATTTCTAAATTATAATCATGCCATTCCTCAGTTAAAGTCATTCATTGGTTCCTCATCAATTTTAGGATAAAATAAATCCTTCAACATAGCAAACAATCCTTATCACATTATCATTTTTTAGTATCACCACCACCATCTCCTACCTGGCAACACACCAGGCCTTTTCACACCTCCAAGCTTGGGTTCACATCCCCAGTATCTAATACAGTAGGCACAAATGAATATTTATTGAATGATTAAATGAATACTATGAAATGGCTAGATCTTATTTAGGACAGAGATGTTTATTTCTGTCAAACTCCTAAGTGTTTGCTTACCTTTCTGTGGCTTGGAGTGCAGAATGTGGCACGATATTAACCAACAAACGTCAAATATATTCTAAAGCCGACACTCTTCTGCCAACTTATTTCATTCAAAGGGAACATTTGAAGGCTTCCCTAGGAACAGTTGCTTCAGCACTGTATTTCTTTTTGATCTAAATTTTTCAACTCTAACATTTGTGTTTGAGTCAACAGAGATTGAACTGTTTGCCTGTGGGTGATGATGCCCTTTAGTTATTCTTTTTAAATTAGTGGATCCTTGGACTCACTGGCTAGCCATTTAGCATCTTTGATCTTAAAATAGTTCTTACCTGGAAGTGTCAAAACCTTAACTGAACTAGATTTGCTAGACTGGATATTTCTGAAGAATATGTGGTTTCACATATTCTTCAGGTGTGGTTTCAGTCAGGGCCACCTTATCTACTGGGCAGCAGCAGACACAGTGCCTGGTGACCACAATGCTTTCAGAGGTCCACAAACATGTTTTAATATCCTTTACATCAAAATTAAACTTTTAGGTCAAAGAAATGTTTTAATATAAAAAAGGAATATATTTGTCTTTACACCAACATGATGATAAATACAATCGGTAATTATCTCTATGGAGGAAGGGGTCTATGAAGACCAAAGTGTCTTAGGTACAGGAATGCCAAGTGGCCCTGATTTCAGGAAAACTAGACAATGAGCCTACAGACCTAAGAAAAATTCTACCTCTCCATGTCTGCCACAGGATATAAATGCTTGATAGTGTCTACCAGGGTATCTTGGTCTTTATTATCAGGCAATCAACATCTATCCCAGTACACTTTTTTTTTTTCCTTCAGGAGAGGAGGTAGTTGCTGGCACTCATATGTCAAGTAACAGAAAAATGTCCCTCTAATCATCCCCTTAACCTGCTTTTTCACTATAGCACACACCTAGTAAGTCATTTGGCATGTAAAAGCCACTTTTTCTTTAACAGACACATCTTGATGTTGTTCTAATAAAAAGGTGCCAATACTAGAAATGAGTGCGAACGGTCATAGAAATAATACAGTTCTATCATGTACACTCAGTTTTCAGAAGCACTTCTCTGAAATGCCCTCTAGTGAAGGAGGTTACTAGAGTTTGCAAGTTTATGAAAATAAATGTTTTTGAAAGTGTTAATCATTGCAAAGAGCTCACATTTAGCTGAGCACCTTTGACGTCAAAATTCATGATTAGAATATGGATGGTATTTTTGTGCAATACTAAACAAGTGGTTTTGCTTTTCTAATGTAAATTCAAACATGCTGCTGAATGAATTAACTAGTGTTTCTGTGACACTGGATAGTCTTAATCTAGCTCTTTATTAAAGATAAATAATAAACTCCACTGCCTTTAATGGCCTTGCTGGGCAATCCCTTTTTGGTGAGAGGAGTATTTTAGGGTTGAAGATACTTGATAACTACAATGTGTTTAGAATACATTTCTTGGCTATTAGAGCATCATTTTTTTGTTTGTTTAACCTTAGGGCCATGTTCATATATAGTAGGAAGCTCTTGGCTTTGTGGATTCTGGCTCCCTAGGTGCTATTCAAGTATTTAATGCTTGAATAACAATTGATCTTCTTTCCTTGCAAAAAATAAACCAATGAAACTGATAAGGTTAGTTCATAATTTAATAGTAAAGGTGGATGCATAGCTATCTAATGCATCCTTATAGATATTTCTCTGATTGGTTTGCCTGACATCTTTCCCTTCTGGGATTTAAACTTGATATTTTGTAAAGATTGCTAATCATAGTGCATTCTGCTCACTGCTCACTGTGATTAATCCAAGGAGTGAGCACATGATATGTATTGTGTCCATCAACCTATCTTCCTAGGAACTTAACCTTAAGTTAGAAGGATGAGCCCTTTTATCTCAAGTGGCAAAGATTTAAGGATATGAGTCCAGGAGTTGCAAGTGGTGGATGGTGGTTCAGCCTTACACTGTGAGTTCTAAACAGACAGAAAAAAAATAAATAAATAAAAAGAAGGAAAGAAACAGAGTTCTGAGAAGGGCTTTCACATGCTTAGGTCCTTGAAAAATCTTAGTTTTCACAGTTCTTGCTGTCTGTTGTTCTTATCCAATCTATAAGCTAATCTGGTGCCTTCTGAATATATCTTGAAAACACCCACCTTGTCCTCAACACTCTTTATTCTAGGCTTCTCTCTATCCATGCCTTTAAGTAGAATATTTTAAAATATTAACTAGGCATGAAATTTCAGACATGTTACTTGGTTGAAAAAAAATTGAGGATAGTAGGATCTTAGGATGAGATGACATAGTATATATCAAATATTTGATCGGGGTCTGGCATATGATAAATCAATAAAAATATTTTTAATTGTTATCTCTTAGTTACTTATACTATATACTTTGAGAACTATAATAATTAATACATATAATAACAGATTTTCCCTTGCTATCCAAAAGTAAAACATTCCCATGAAACTTCTGTAAGCTGAAATGGCATGAAGTGAAGGAACAGTTACCGTTAAATTTATATGGAAAATTTCTTGAGTATCCCCAGATCCCAAAAATAACCTCTTTTAGGCTTTTCAGATACCTTAGGACACATCTTGCTAACAGTTGCACAAAATAAATCTAGATAAAGCACAGTTGCTCACTGACACACTTGAATGCTAGGGTGGCCAGATGCTGAGTATAGTTTCCAGGGAAGGAGCTTGGCGGTGCTGCCTGTATGATGACTCACTGCAAAACAAACACTGAATGTTATTTTTACTTTTAGCCTTTTCTTATAAAAGTAAAACTTTTAGGGGCTCCTGGGTGGCTCAGTCAGCTAAGTGTCTGACTCGATTTTGACTCAGGTCATGATCTCAGGTGCTGAAATCGAACCATGCATTGGGCTCTGTGCTGAGCGTGGAGCCTGTTTAAGATACTCTTTCCCTCTCTCTCAGCCCCTCCCCCTACCAACTCCACTCCTACCCCTCAGCTCCCATGCTCATAGAGCTGGTAGACATAAGGCATGGAGTTTGCAGAGGGAATAAGTGACTGTGCTAGGAGCCAGTAGCCAGGAGTGCATGGGGTAAAGCACACCCATGGATGCTAGACCAGAGGTGGTACTGTGGTCAGAAAAGAATTGAGTGAGAGCCCACTCACAAGCCCACACACATAGCTCAAACCCAGGTTTGGCAATGAATCCTCAGTAGCCCAGGCCTGAACTTACATGTGATGATAGAGTCAGCTGCTGTGGTACCTTTATGGCAACCCAATCTCATCAACTTGATCCTGCAAAGAAATGCTGTGCTATTGGGAATTGTCCACTCAACAGGCTGCACTCCTGGAACAAGGACCAACTCTGGAGTGAAGGACAACCCCATCAGCATGAATACCAGAGCCTCTCAGATCATTTGGTTCACTTTACACCCTTGGAAGAGGATTGGAGTTTTCCCCAAAGTGGGGAAGAAGAGACTGAAGACCTTGTGGTTCATGATTTGGACTCAGAGAATGCTGGATGGAACTGCCAACCCTGGCCAGCCCAACGGACCAGAATAGTCTTTAGGGAAGGCACTCCAAAGTGTGGGGCCTTTCTGGAACTGGACATATGCAAACTTATGCATACCCTACAGCCTACTATTTTAATGCACCTAATAAATCAATTCTAACTTTTTAAGTGTTTAAGTTTTTAGACTTGAAAATCAATTTATATTTGTTTATTCTTTACACTAGTTCTTTAAAAAATTGTACCACTAAGAATTTAATGTTCATTGAAATGTTTCTTTTAAAATATCAGTAATGTTCTAAGACCTTGATATAATTTATCAGTGAAAATAACATATTCCGTTTCAAGGGGATAAGAAATGATTTAGGGCCTGAAGTTACTTTTTTTTCCTGAAGTTACTCTTAATACTATTTCAATGTTTCTCTGACTTCTATTCAAATATTTATATTAATATTTACATAATCTATATAGATGGCTTAGCTGATCTGTAGGTGCTAATTAAAATAATTCTATGATTAATGGGTGGAGTTTTCCTAAAGCAGATGCATTATCTCATTAAACCATTAGACTAACTTGTATTTTTATAAAATTTTGCTGTGATCATGCCCATTATCTTATTTACTCCTCATAATTAGTATCTACTTATGATTAGCTGCCTTTGATAGATAAAAAATACTAAGGAGAGTGACTTACGATTATTGTCCAAGTTTATATATTTGGTATCATAGCCATGAACAGAACTAGGCTTTCTGGACTTCTCATCTGATGCTCTAGTGCTTGTGGTAACTATCATGTGCTTTCCCCAGGCATGCCTGTCATGGTTAAGTTAGTATTTATTCTGAGTCTTTTTCCAATGTTCACTATGTCAAAAAAGATAACATGTCATTTTTCTTTCTTGATGCCTCTATTGCTTCAAGGGAATATAGTTTTAATATTCAATAGTGAATATTAAATACATCTATTAAACATGATATATGACAAGAAATCTATATCCTGCATTCAGAATTTTACTGTTACCCAACATTCTGATGTGTGTGTCAATGCAGCGAACACAATGGATCCTCCTGCCAGTCACCTCTTAACTACCTAAATATCACAGCTTCTCAGGGCTTGAGGCAGGAGGATCTTGCTGCATTTAAGATTTGATGGCCCCATGTCCTTTTTCTTGATTTGGAATAAAGAACAAAAAGTATTAATATCCTTATACGGTAAGTGATGAATAGAACTCTGCTCCACATTTTCAAATAAGTGATACTGTCACTACCTGCCCTCAGGGTTCCAGCAGGGTTCTTGTCACTCCACAAGATCCCAGGAACTTACAGGTTCATTATGATCTCTTAGGTGTGCAGGCCAACTTTATATACTTAGGGGGTGGTACAGCCAAGGGGGGGTACAGTGAGAGTTCTAGAGTTGAAAAAACTGAACTAACTCATTTACTAATTGTGGGTTTTGGTCAATCTATCTTTTTAATTTCCATTTATACTCACATCAACATGTATTTTTTTCCTAAATGAACTTTCCAAGTGAGAACTGTTTCATATTATTCTTGAAATGACTTGGAACCTTGGCTTCCTTGGCATTATACTTTTACTATCAAAATGCCCAAGGTCCTAACAATGATTTTATGAGAGCGCATGTTCATCTGTAGAGGTTGCAGAAATTTGGTGACTTCTGGGAACAGCAGCTCAAATTCCACACTATTCCTTTCCAGTTTTTTCCATCTCATTTTTGATGAGAAAAAGTTCAGTTTTAAAAACTTAAAAAAATATATCTAATGTATATAGAAAAGAGAGATATGGCAGGATGGCCGGAAATGGCATACATTAGAAGAAATAGATGCAAGACTTTACTTTAAAAAAAAAAAAATCCTGTTCATGCAAGTCAGGTCCCTTCAGGAAAATGGTGCTACTTGCCAAAATCCTCCACAGAAGATATGCTTGACGAAAGTGGTGCAGCCCTATAATATGTCTTATTGGCTCTTTTCCTTCTACCTCACAACTACTACAAATTATATGTGAATTTATTAAAGGGTTGGAGAAAATTAAAAGTAATGGAGAAAAGTCATAATGCATGTATTAGATACAGCTTTCTCATAGTTCAACAGGAAAACACTCAAGGATTTCCACATTTTGGTTCCCAACCTTATTTTATCCACAGATTTCTAAGGGTTTCTCCTTGGCAATCTCACCAACTAGTGTTAGAAACTCTACTTTAACCATAAGGGTTGATTTCACTTCAGATCTATTCCCTTCTCTCACAGAAGTATCTTCTTCCAAGTGTGAATTAGAAGAATCCCATACAGGTTCAAGAAGGACAGTTCAGATCTATCATTCACATTCCAAATCTCATAGAAAGGTCAAGAGTGGGTGTGGCCTTTCCAAGCTTAGCCTCTAAAAGTCTCCCAAATGGTGTGAGTTGTAGGTGGTTGTTTATTCTTAATGATCAGTGAGTAGCTGTTGAATCATACACACACACACACACACACACACACACACACACACACACACTTCAAGGCAGATATTAATGTTCAGGGTCAAGAAAGACTAAATTCATAAAGAAGAAATTTCCTTCCCTATAGTTTTTAAGAATACCATTATCCAAAATTTTTCCTAATATTAATTTTCATTCTTCCATTTCCAAATTTTGTTTCCTAAAGCTACTAGGTAAAGTAAATAATTAATATGCTAAATTCATATGGTGGCTTCCTTAGCTGTATATGACCAAACCAAGACATGGACATTATTGTTCTGAAATAATGCATCATTCTTCTCTATGGTTGTGGGGGTGGTAGACAGATGGCAGTGAAGAGGCAAGGAGCAGGATTAGAATTTCATTTTTTTCTAGCTAAGAATTTTTGAGCTGAATTGCTTTAGTTAATGTATGTATGGGGCTAATATCTGAAGTAATAGTTAAATAAAATTTGTTTTCTAGGAATATTAAAAGGTAAAAAATCATTCTGTTCTATGCTCATCAGTACAGTTGACCCTTGAACAGTATAGAGGTTATGGATGTTGACTTTCTATGTGGTTGAAAATCCATGTAGAACTTATCACTCCATAAAAACTTAACTATTGGTAGTCTACTGTTGACTAGAAGCCTTACCAATTACATGAATAGTCGATTATCACATATTTGGTATGTTATATGTATCCTATAAATATCCTTACCGTAAACTAAACTAGAAGTAAACAAGGTTATTAGGAAAATCATTAGGAAGAAAAAGTACATTTACAGTACTATACTTATAGAAAAAAATTGCAAGTATAATGGATCTGCACAGTTCCAACTGATGTCATTCAAGGGTCAACTGTGTAAAATAAGCTCTAAACTTGATCCTTAATTTAAGGTGTACAACTAGAACTCTTAACACATATGTAGTAGAGGTATGGACTAATTATTTACATTTTATTAAAGGATAGAATTCTTTTTAATGATAAATGTAATTATTGTAGTAACAATAAAGAAATATGTTATTTGAGACAACAAGGACTCAGATTGTGAATCTGCTATACTGAAGAGTACCTTTCTATTTTTTTTTTTTATTTTTTTTTTTTATTTTTTTTTTATTTTTTTTTTTTTTTATTTTTTTTTTTTTTTAGAAATAATATTATTTAATTTCTGCCATGCAAAAACATGGGAAGACCAACAACATTGACTAGGCAAATGCACATTGCTTAGGCAGGGCCAAAAAAACCCAAACCAAGCCAAACCAAAACAAAACAAAAACCCCAAAACAAAAACCCAAGATGTAAATTATAGCTCCAGATGACGTCTGTCATTTGCTTTGCAAGTAATAAATCCCTGAAATCAGAGCCAAAGGAAACCTAAATTTTACATTTGGCCAGACAGATATAAAGTTCCTTCAATATTAGGTCAACAATTAAACCTTTTATTAAGATGTGGGCAGCCCCTGTGGCGCAGCAGTTTAGTGCTGCCTTCAGCCCAGGGCGGGATCCTGGAGACCCAGGATCGAGTCCCACGTTGGGCTCCCTGCATGGAACCTGCTCCCTCTGCCTGTGTCTCTGCCTCTCTCTCTCTCTCTCTCTCTGTCTCTATGAATAAATAAATAAAAATCTTAAAAAAACCCTTTTATTAAAATGTAACATAAAATAATAACAGAACTTGAAATTTTCACCTGGACTCTCTTACTCTGGGTGAAAGTCAGATATAAAGTTTTTGACTTTAGAAATTTATATTTCTGTCACTATCTCAGTGTTTGAGTTAACTGTGTACATATTTTATCATTTCTCTTCTTGCATTAATATATTTTTGTGCGGAAAAATTCTTGCCTTTTCACTGATATATATCATGACCACATATTATTTTGAGTGTTTTTCACATAAACTCTCAAATTTTAACTCTGTGGCCTGGTAGTTTACATATTCCAAGCAGATGCTGTTTTAAATGGTTTAGTCTTATTTATGGGATGAAATGGTTTGGGCTTCTGGTGAAAAGTAAATCACTCACAGATATATCTTGTAAAAATACAGAATAAAATTAAACATTTATCTGGGCCTATTCCCTGTGTTACTCATCAATGTAGCCAATTAATACGTATTAACCACTTACAAAAGTGTAGGGCATATAGTTAAAGCTCAAGAACTGCTAGGCTCAAGGACTTGTGATACTTGCTGACTCCTGCCCTCATAATTGTAAAATAATAATATTGAACAATATTATTATTTAATAATAATATTAAACATTATCTGGGAGCTTCAAAAAGTCTCCATGGTTAGGCTCTTGACCAATTAAATCAGAAATTTTGGAGATGGGATTCAGGGATCAATTCTTTTCCAACATTTTATTTGGAAAACAGTCAAGCCTACAGAATATCCACTAAATAGTAAATCAACATTTATATATCCTTGTAACATTTGTTTAGATTTCTGTTTATGTAAGATTCATTTTTTTATCCTTGAAACGTTTGAGTAACTTATTCTGAAATTATGAAATGTTACTTCCAAACATTTCTGCATATAACTTGAAGAACAAGGGCATTTTTCTATATAAGCACAACATAAAGACACAACTTAGGATATTTAATAATTATATATTATCTAACATATGGACTATATTCAAAATTCTCCACTAATCCCAATTAGATCCTTTAAATAGCTTTTTTCTTTTTAAATCAATATCCAGTCCAAGATTTCAAATTATGTTAATTTACCTTGCTTGTTTTTTCTCCTTTAATCTAGAACAGTTCTCCAGGCTGTCATTGACCATCATAAAGGTTGGTGTGTCCTTCAACTTGGACTATGCAGGATTAGATTAGGTTAAACATTTTTGACAGGAAGACTATCTGAGAGCACATAGTGTTATTTATCACATTACTGGTGACAGTAGTTCTGAGGACTGGTTGAGGATTTTTTTAATAATAAAAATATATACCTTTGTTACTTTGTGACTGATAAGGCTATGGCACTTCGGGAAATGCTGAAGTGAAAGAATAGTAAATGATTGGGTAGAACTGCTTCCCTTAAGAAACAGGTAAGACCCTCAGGACTGGAGATGGCAGTCATTAAGGTGGATGATTTTTCCCCCCTTCTGGTTTGAATTTTTTCTTATCTCACTTCGGCTTTTGTCTCTTCAAATCTCACTTTTGGGTGTTTTGGAAAAAATTTATTCTAAGAGAATCTATACTGAGAAAAAGTACTTTTCAAATTTTCTGCCTTAAAATTAATGAGAATACAAAAGTCCTCTGGCATTATTATTATTTTTAAAAACAAACCTGATCATGTGGTTATCTGGTATATTGGTCCTCTGTCACCTTTAAGGTATAGGAACTCTTTGGCACAGAATAGTAGACCTGTGCCTCAGTTTCTAGCCCCTACTATCCTGCACCCCATAACTCCAGGCATTTGGGATTACTTTTTGTTGTAGAAGCCTCTCTGGCTTGACAAGACTGTTGCCTTCACTTGAAATGAGGGACCTTACTTATTTGCCTGGTGAACTTTTACCTGGCCTCCCAAATGAAACTCCTGTATTAACCCCTTTTTTTCATGTGATTACCCGCTTCACAGGCAGAGCTAATCATTCTTACCCCCCCGCCCATTGAAACTTCAATAAATGTCCTTCTATTAGGGCAGTCACGTGAGGTTTATTATTTTTTTTCCACAGTGCCTTCCCCTTGGGGTTATGAGCTCCTTGATGGAAGACATGTTCTTAATTTTATTTCCCTAGTTTTGAGCTCAGTGCTTTACATATACGCAGTGCTCATAAATATCTGGCAAATGAAAGCTATTAAACTGAACTACTGATTCAATAGCAGTAAGAACCTAGGTTTCATTAACGAGTTAGACTAACATTTCAGTTCTCTAAAATAATGTTTCCTAAGGTTCAGCCATGGTTTTGGCCATATCTCATACCACATATTATTTTAGTATTTTTATTTAAAATTACTTTAACTTCGTCTGTATCAACTTCTTACTAGACATATCTGCTGAGAGAAGGGAAACAAAAGCAAAATGAACTTTTGGGACTTCATCAAAACAAAAATCTTATGCATGGTGAAGGAAACATCAACAAAACTAAAAGGCAACCTGTGGAATGGGAGAAGGTATTTGCAAATGACATATCTGATAAAGGGTTAGTATTCAAAAATCTATAAAGAACCTATCAAACTCAAGACCCCCAAAATGAATAATCTAGTCAAGAAATGGGGAGAAGTGAACAGACATTTCTCCAGAGAAGACATACAAATGACTAACACATGAAAAAAAAATGCTCAAAATTACTCAGTATCAGAGATATACACATCAAAACCACATGGAAATACTACCTCACATTAGTCATAATGGCTAAAATTAACAACTGAGGAAATAACAGATTTTGATGAGGATGCAGAAAAAGGGGACCCCTTCTATCTTGTTGGTGGGAATGAAAACTGGTGCAGTCATTTTGGAAGACAGTATGGAAGCTCCTCAAAAAGTTGAAAGTAGAGCTATCCTATGATTCAGCAATTGCACTACTAGGTATTTATTCAAAGGATACACACATAGTGATCTGAAGGGGCACATGCACCCAATGTTTATAGCAGCAATGTTCACAAGAGCCAAACCATAGAAAGACCTCAGATGTCCATCAGCAGATGAATGAGTAAAGAAGATGTGGTACATGTATACAATGGACTATTAGTCATCAAAAAGAATAAAATATTGCCATTTACAGTGATGGGGATGGAACTAGAGGGTATTATACTAAGTAAAATAAGTCTTGGAGAAAGGTTAGTACCATATGATTTCACTCATAAGTGGTATTTAAGAAATAGAACAGAGGAACATAGAAGAGGGAAAGGAAAAATAAAATAAGGTAAAAGCAGAGAGGGAGACAAACCATACGACACTTAACTAGGAGAACAAACTGAAGGTTGCTGGAGGGGAAGGCGGGTGGAGGGATGGGTTAAATGAGTGATGGGTATCAAGAAGACACTTGCGAAGGGCACTGCATGTTATATGTAAATGACAAATCACAAAATTCTACTCCTAAAACCAATAAAAAATATAAAGTTTTTTCATTAATATTCATAAAAAATAAAATTACTTTTAAAACTGAAATGCTTGTTTCTTAATCCCATCCAAAGCAATATTAGCTATGACTATCATGGTTTTGATGTGAGAGTTTTTTTTAATGCATATCAAATATATATTCAATATATATTGAATGCTTCGATGAAAAGAATCGATGAAAAATTTTAAGTACCCTGCCTCTACAGCACCTAAAATCAACTTTTTGGTCTTTGACAGTACAAACATTATTATATTGGAAAATCTCTCTATTATCAGGCATAGGCAATTCTTACAGACACACAGCTACTGCATATTTTGTAGCTATGAAGTAGATTTTATGACATTTGAGTTTAGAAAACCAACAAAACTTTATAGGCCAAATGAGTCTCCTATTCTTGATGTTTAAAGTTAGATTCAAGAGATATATTGCCTAACCAACATTTTTACTGGGCCATCACATTTTTATTAGCCTCATCCACTTTTTCAAATATCACCACAGTTGCTCTAGTGGCAGGCAAAAATCATCCAGATGTTGCTAGATTAGTCAATCAAATCATTCACGTAAACACATACACATATACACATATGTGTATGTTAGGTGATGCACAGAATACTTAAAAGCATAAATTCAACACTTGTCTTTGATGAATGTGGAGTTTAGTTGGATATATTAGTAATATCAAAGATGTTTAATCAAATAATTACATATTAGGTATAGCATACAAGAATACACAATTTTATAATAGAGTACATAACTATTTTCAACTAGGAAGTCAAGGAAACCTTGATGTGGCTGATGTTTAAGCTGAAACTTAAAGGATGGGTAAGATTTAGATAGGGACCCTTGTGATTAAAACCACAATAAAAAAACACAAAGTGTATCCCAGTGGATTGATATACATCAATTTCACAGGTGTGAAACCTCAATGAGATATAAATGTGTGAGTTATCTAATGTGTCATTTTGGTTCTCTGAGAGTCAGATGCTGATTTGGAGTTAGAAGTGTAAGGGGTTTATTGATTAGAAACGTAGAGGGTTGGTAATGCCTATGAAAGGTAAAGCAGAAAAACAAAAGCTATATCATGGGGATGCTTTGATTCTAACACCTGACAGGAAAGAGGAAGAATTGGACAGTGAAAATCGTAGACTGGGATGTAGGTATGACAATGGCCTGGCCAACTTAAGGGTGAGGCTCTGATCAAAGATGGCCTGTTGCAAGAGTCCCTTGTGTTGCCGCATTGGGCAGGCCCTAGGACATCCACTGTACTCAGTGACTGGATAGGTGCTTCCCAGGAAAAACATAGCCTTGGCTCAAATACTGTGGTGAGTTTGGAAAGAACTATAGCTAGAAGCTATCATCTAACAGCCCTCCTCAGTACTGACTGACAAAAATCTTTCTCAAAGGGAGAGATGAGTGGCACACCTCCCTGGTTGTCCCATCTAGCAATGATTCTAGCCAAAGACATGCATGTGGATGAGATACCCTAGTCAGCAAATTAACCATGAAGATGTTTGAAAAGGATTTATTAAAAAATGATATAGGTGAAAAGTGGAGAAGCTAAGTTAAAATCATGTTCTGAAGTGATGTAATGACAAATATGAGATTTGATTGGTACAGGTATATATTTATGTATTTTCTAAATTGTTCAAGAGTAATTACGTCTGCTTATATAAATATGTTCTGTATAGTAATAAAATTCAAAACACAATGAATAAAACAGGACAAAGAATGATGTAGCAGGGTTATGTTGTTTCAAAGGTCATGTCAGAGAGTTATATAAACTGAGTAGAAGTGCATGCAAACATGACTCTGAACTTCCTTGGTGCAAATGAAAAACATAATCATTTATATTGATTCATAATATCTATAGGACAAAAATAGACCCATTGCTGAAGAAAAATCTATTTTTTTCTTCTGACATCACATGATGTAAAGGGCAACATCTTCACAATAAAGGCAGGGAGGAGTTACACAACTCCGATTCTTAAATTTCCAACTAGGATGATTAACATGATTTTATGTGGAGAACTATTGGTTAATTTGGTAAGAGACTTAAGAGACTTTAGAAGAAAAAAATTGACTGCACATCCTATCAACAACTCAAAATGGATTAGGATTGAAATCATTTCACAAAGTCGGACCCTGATCAGAAATATAAGCTACCCTAAGTCCCATAGAATTAGCCTGAGGAGCTATCAGCGAACCAAACCACGAATCTAGTCAAGAAGTAGATTAAAAAAAAAAAAAAAAAAAAAAGGAAGTAGATTTTGTTTCTTAGAGTATGCACACAAGAGCTTCTTGCCCTAACCATTACATGCGTTTCACCATGTCGGCAGAAATTTCAACACTGAAAATAATTTAAAACAGATAGTAAACTAAATATTCATCTCTTTAAAGGAAGATATTTAAAAAGAAAAACCTGCATATAAATGAAGTCTTCATAGGACATTTAACCTATGGTACTTTTAGTTTTACCTCATGAAATCCTCATATAAAATCTATAGTGAAGATTTTCTGTTGATTTCATTTTTCTTTCCATGGTGGTTTCAAATTATATCAATGAATTCTTTGGTTCTCCCCTCATCAAATGGACCTTAATTCTCTCCTTATGTAGTACAACCTACTAATGAATAGAATAAAGCCCAAATGATGGTATATTTTAGGGAGTTTTCTTCTTAAATACATTTTGTAAATATGAATATATTCTCTAAATTTTAGCCAGTGCATATGACTGTTTTAGCAGTACTTTAAAAAAAACATTCAGAATTTTGAAAGAGTTACAACTGATTTGATCTCCTTATATTTTAAATGTTTCAAGTTTTTATTAAAATTCTGGTTACCATATAGTACAGTATTCATTTCAGGAGTAGAATTTAGTGATTGATCACTTACACGTAACATCCAGGATTCATCACAAGTGCACACCTTAATACCCATCACCCATTTAGCCCACCTCACTGCTCACCTCCCTTCCAGCAATCCTCAGTGTATTCTCTATAGTTCACGAGCTCTTTTGTCCTCTGAAAGGTGAGGCCACCTCTCCCAGATGCACTCTAAGAAGGGGAAACTTCTCTCCCAGTGTGTCCTGGGTATCCTCAGACTGTGCCATCAGCTGTGCACCTCAGACCTCCTTCTCCACAGGAGCCCTTCAGTGTCTTCTGGGCTTAACAACTGCCAGACCATGGACTTCTAAAACTCCAGTCTGAGCTCTGCTGGTTATAAAAATGATAATCAGTCCGTCTCATTTTTCCAGCCAATGGCTTTGAGGAAGTGTTTTCCTTGTTCAATCCTCTGTATGCTGTACTCCCTCCCTCTCCCTTTCTACGCAACACCACCCCCCCCCCCCCGCCCCCAACCTTCTCTCCACTTTCTTCCCTCTGTCCATGATCAGGGCTCTCTCCTCTTCATAGCACCTGTGATCCTTTTCTGCCCTAAATCATCTCTGTGCACCTCCTACATTCTACGCCTCTTACATTCTACGATGTGGCCTTCTAGTTCTCCTTCTAGTTGTGCAGTTTTTTCTAATAGTCTCAGATAGATTTCTTTGGCGTTTAGAATGATTTGACATTTATCTAGCTGTGTTTGAGGGATGAGGCAAGCATAGGGTCCCCCTCCTACTCCTCCATCTTAACTTCTCAACCCTGATCTCCTTATTTTTTGATATGCTGAAACTTTCTTAAACTCATTAATTTCTGTGGATGTCATTTTATGAGGCGGTATGGCACAGTGAGCCAAACTCTGCACCTTGTTGGGTGTGTGACCTTGTGCAAGTTACCCACCATGACAGTATGTCTGTTTTCTTCTCAATAATAACAACATAATATACTTCATAGGACTATTGTGAAGAGTAAATTAATTTATGTAAAGTATTTAAAACAAGGCCTTACATGTCTTAAGTCCTCCATAAATATTAAGGGAAAACAAGTTTAGAGGCAGTAGATACACTTAAAAAAATCATTTTCATCAGGTATACTCTAAAAGATATTTCTTAAAACAAATTTTTGGTAAATTTGATCAGTCAATTTTGCCATTCAGAAACTGGTTATTAGGCAAACTGATTATAATAGATTAATTTTCTATTAATTTCTGTGTTCTCTATTAATGATGATTCTCTATTTGTGTATTTATTGTGATTGTGCTTTAAATTTTTATTTCTTCAAAAATCATGCTCTAGGTACCATACATGATTAAGTATGTAGTTAGTATTCTGATAAGCAGTGATTAATATAAAAAGGTGTTGAAGATTTCAAAAAACGCTATTCAATGCACATGATTAGAAATCTGATTCACTGACCAACCAAAAGTATTTAATATTTTACATCTCCAACTTAAAAATGAAATATTAAGAACACGTTGCTATACTATTTTCAAACTTTTTAATAAAGTTACAGACATAGGTTGAGGAAGGTATGAGTTCTAAGTAAAGTTCAAGAATTCATTGGAGGATAAATACAAACCCTGAGTCTGTTAAGTGACAATCAATCCAGAGTTGTGAAAAACATCTTTGGCCTTGCAGCACTGTACAATATTTTCTAATTGTGTTTAATGGAAATATTTTTTTATCAGATCATTATTTAAGGTAGGGGAATGAGAATACAAATCGCTGCTTTGTTTGGTTTTGCTGCTAGCCCAGTGAAGACTGGACATTAATTAATAGTTAATAGCTGAACAATTCAAGCAGCCTGTTTTAGATCCAAAAATATTCTTAAAGATGGGAGAACCATATTAACTTCAGTAAGCTGTAATATCCAGCTGGTTCTGCTGATCCCAAATCACAGGATTTTTGCTTTGCAAGGGGCTCTGTAAATCATCTAGCCCGAACCTTCAATTGAGGCTATTTAAGGGAAGTTTTTAGAGACTTCAAAGGCTTCATAAGACCGTATATTTGCTAGGACTACTTATTACAGCTAAATCCTCCAAGGCTTTTGAATGTACCCATGTACTGAAGAAATTATTCAGCTTGTTGAAGGTCACTTATTAAAATGTGGCTCTGGGCTACTTGGTGAGAAATAAAAGTGTAAAAGGCAAGGAGAAGCTGGAGGAAGCTGCCCTGTTAGGGAGACTTGGCTGCTGCCTGGGCTCTGGCTTAGATGTGTGCAAGGACAATTTTATATACAAAAAGCAGGAGGCCAACTATGAGGAGATAAGGCATACTTGATTGTCACACATGAACATGATGCTACTGTAGTCTTCCAAGTTTTGGATTTGTTTGTATGGATTTTGTTCCATGATTTTCTGTAGCCTTTTTCCCCCCAGAGGAAACATTAGGTTTGAGAATTTCATCAAAAGAAATTTATGACCTGAATATTATAGATATTTACTATTATGTGCAATGCTTACAAAACTGAGACCCAAGGGTGTAGTCTTGCACTGGTGTAGAACTTCAGGAATGCCCCAGTGGGGGTTCCAGTTCTCTCACATATCCTCTTTTTTCTCTAGGCTTTTATGCTCCCTGAATCCATACTCCATTGGCCTGCTTTCCTACGTTGAGCCCAGCAGACACTTATCTCCTCCCACTACATGCACCCTCATGTGATAGGTAGTTTGTCTTTGGCTTTTACTGTTTTCCTCAAGACTCACCTGTGTAGATTTTGACCTCTTTCCATCTCAGAAGCTAAATGGGACATGCCCGAATGCACTTTCACTGGGGGGTTAGGGTGCAGCATGAGATGGTGAAGGAAAGGATACAAATTTCACACAAATTCTTGTTCCACTGGAGATTGTTAAAATATTAAAAATTATTTTACTATATATGCAGTCTCCTCCAAAAGCTCTTTTGTTTCTATGTATCAATGACTAACATGTGAACTAATCAAATGTAATCTATGTCAGCCATTTTCACCTCAAAAATGGCCCAATTGGCCCCAAAGTGTCTGGATGCCTCATGATAACTATGAGAACTATTACTAAATTGTATTTGTGATTCATGCCTAACAATGAAGTGATAATATTAAATTACAAACATTATGAGTAGAAGGGAGACAACATTATAAAGGGCTGTACCCTTGCAATAGATGATGAAGGAAAATAAAAGCAGGTAATTTTGGGAGAATGTAACTTTTTTCATATATGGCTTTGTCTTTGGTGCTGTGGTTCTACAACTATATTGGGGAGCAAAAACAGGTCACAAGTAGACAGTTTTGAATATTACCTACCTCTTCTGTTTCTCTACTGGCATGAATAAGTAGCTCCTACATTACATGGAGATTAAGGATTCATAACATCTGCAACTAATTTCTCAAATTGTCAGGAAAGGAATCCTGTTTTGGGTATTTATGGAAAGATAGTCTCTAGGGGAAAGAAAGAGAATCACAATTAATGTGACCAATAGCAAATTACTATTTTTGCCTCCTTAGTTCTTTAAAAATGGATTTGAATTTCTCTCTTACACATCTCAGGTATAACTAGGATTTTCAAAGCTGATGAAATAAACATGTAAAAAAGGAGCTCCAGAAGACGATTTGAATATGTCTACAGAAGGAAAATTTGAAGGCATCTGTCTGTAAGATTGGCTATAGGGGCAGTCAAGAACCTGATGATAGAATTCTGATTGGACAGAGATTTTGAGACAATTTGCTTCTGTTTTCAAATATTTGGTAAATTGCTATTACATTTTTTAGTGGTTTTTTTGGTAATTTTATTGTGGAATTACACAGAATGTCACTTTTGGGAGCCTAGAAGAACAAGCCTTAAATTAATATGGCTATCCTAGGACATCTTCAGAGATGCTCTTTAAGTAGCAAGGTTAGGAAACCAGCTATCATTTGAGAAGACAAAAGAATGAATATATATATATATATATATATATATATATATATATATATATACACACACACATACACACACACACTCATATATACATACATATATATGGCAGTGAATGCAGTATAAGATGAAGTGCCAGGTTTATAAAAGAATAAAGGAAACAGACGGACTCTGAATAGTCTTTGAACATGGTCTTATACCAAGCTGTGCCCACTAGTACACCTGTTTCATAAGAGTAACTTTTGTATATAGTTATTTCAGATTAATTTTTTGGTATTTTTTTATCTGAATAGTTACGTAATTATCTACTATGGCTGCAGCTTTTTTTTTAAATCACCAATTGTCTTCAGAATTTGGTAGACACTACTCTTTGCCATACATGTACACTCAATTTAACAATGTCTATAGAACACATGCAGTAAATACTGGAAAACCAAAGTAAAACAAAGTAGTAGAGGAGCTGATTATTTGATGTCTTATAGATGCACAGATGACAGGACTGTGCTTTTGACTATATTCATTCAAATCATTTGCGGTTTGTTATCACTTTTCAGAGTTTGGGGTTTTGCTTGTTTGTTTGAGAGTCAGTTTGGGTCTTTGAGTCGGTTGCTAAGATGTCCAGAAAAAAGCCAATATTGAGTTTGTAAGGGCAGTTACCTTTATGGCCTATGGTTATTTTACCAGCGCATGTCAGCTTTCTTTTCATTTACTCATGGTTTTATTCAGCTCACTGTTTCATACCTCAGCCTCACCCCAGGACCTAAGGGGTCTTAGTCTTTGTACTGGTTCTGAGAATCTACTCCTACAAAGTCACTTCACTGATTACACTGACTGCCAGTGACTGCCTCTGAGAAAGATCACAGGGCTCCATACTGACCCAGCAAGCCCTGAGACTCTGATGTGCCAAGCCCTGTCCTGTCCAGGCCTGACACATTACATTCTCTTCCGCAATCACAAGTGTGACTTGAAAATTGGTGTTTTTGCATACTTGTATGTGTGAATGCAGTACCTTGCAGCCACCAGCACATGTGTATATAGCAGTTTTAAGGGATTGGTTCTGCTTTTCATTTCCCAGAAGTCACTACCATGCAGATTTTCTGAGAAATGTTTATGTGTAGCAGGATAATGTTCTGGTTTTTGTCCTTTGTTTCCTGTTCTTATTCCATGCTGTGATATTGCCCTTCTTGAGAGGCAATGATGCCAGATAGTAGGATGGACAGGCTGAACACAAGGATTAGAAGGAAGTGGTTTCCCTAGCAACAAAAACCATGCAAGAAAAGCCACACTACTTATCCACTACTCATGTCTCTTTTCCTCTGGTTTAAATAATACCGAGGATCTGAATGCTAAGTACATATCTGATTCTGAATCATTCTAGTAGATGGAATTAGAGTGAACTGGCGTTGTTCTAAAAAAAAATTTGGAAATTTGATGAGTGTGCAATATACTTTTATATACTAATTGACACCTCCAAAATTATGTCTTTCCTATTAGTGTGTCATTGATTTTGCACTTTTCACAACATGGAGCCACCAAATAGTTTTCTCTCTCAAAAATGAAGCAGGTGAAACATTTGCAAAAAACCATATTTAAAAAAAATAAGAAAACTCGTATTATAGCTTTAATATTTGCCAATTACCCTTTCTATCTCAGTGGCTAAAAGAAAAGAAAGAAAAACCAATCTGTAGATGAAGTGATATGATAGGAAAGTCACTTCATTTTAGTTCTTAGTAGTGTTTCATTTTAAGGTCTTCAAATTATTCTTAATTCTGCACTTATTTTATTAATATCCTGACATCAGAGTACTAACATTTTGATGTGATTGTTAGTCATTACATAGGGACTGGCACTCACTCAAAAATCTGTCACTGTATCTGGAAACAACTATTGATGGAAGATCACTTGCCAAACTATTACTTCTCAAACACTGGTCCATTTTTGATAGAGCAGTTGTTATCCATTATTTTCTTAAATTTTCTGACTTACTAATAATTGGTGAAATCTACAGTAATGAATATAGTCATGTATTCCTGAAAAAATATTTCTGATTTGAGCAACACTGGTTAAGAGTATAAAATGATGCTAACACAGATATAATGTGAATAAAAAAAAAACCAAGCCATGTGTGTGGTTTAAAATTTTCTAGAAACTATTTTTATAAAAAGGAAAAAGTGAAATAATATTTAAAGAAATATCTAAAATATTATTTATACATATAACCAATATAAAATTATTATGAGATTTTTATATTTTTCATGCTCAGTCTTCAACATTTGACTTATATTTTACATTTAATCTCTCAGTTTGGACTAGCCACATTTCTAATGCTCAATAACCATGTGTGGTTCATGATTACTGTATTGGACAGCACAGGTCTAGAACATAAAACATTATCAAAGGCATTTGAGGTTTAGCCTCTTAAAAGGATGCTGACCCTGTAGAAACACTATTTTTCCTAGTAAGATTTAAAAAAAATCCATCTTTTTATTTGTTTGGAAAAGTTAATAAATTGGCAATGTTTTCTGAATTTCATATTAGATGCTCCTAAAAAGTATTTAAATGCTCAAAAGAATTTTCCCAACATTCTTCCCAGAGACTGATTAAGGTGATGGTAATATAATTAGAGAGATTGGAAGTCAGTGGCAAATTTAGTTAATTCTGTTTATTCCATGAAATATTCTTGGAAAAATTTCCTTGCCGATTTAGTATATTGTGTTGTTATATTAGCATAATAGAATTGAGACTATCTTACAGAACATAGCTCTTTGCTGATTTTCTTTATAACCACTATTTTTGGAATGTGAATGTATACTGTGTAGATCTAGAATGACTGAACTGAGGAAACTGTAGGTTTTTCAATGGGAGGTTTCATTCCAGTCTCCTTGAGTGCAGAGAGATACTTGCCTTCTCAGAATGATATTCCAGAGAAGAAAAAGAGAAAGGAAGGATAGGAGTAGGTTTCTCCCTGCCAACTGGCCGAGTCAAGCAAATTCCTTTCTCTCTCGATTTCCTGTAATACTTAGAAATCATTTTCAGAAGAACTAGTTAGCAAAGATACAACTAGGTTTTTGAATAGTTTCCATGGATAAAGATATTGTAAAGCTATATAGAATAAATAAGGAACTATTATGTGAGCTCACAAACCAATTTATAAGCTTTCTATTGTCAAAGAAATTCCAGGCAAGTGTCTCATTAGGAGATCCTGCCCCTTACCATTTATTAATACTGTCAATGGCCCAACTAGAGTTCAGAGAGTATACTGTCACTAGACAACTTAAACAAGCCCAAACTGTCAACAATTAACAATCACCGATTTGTGAAGTAAAGGAAAAAATCATCTATTACAAAATGGATCAGATTCACGGGAGAACTAGACCTCTACATGTAAGGATCAAAGTGATTTTTAGGACACAGAAGCAAGGAGCAACAAATAATTTATGTATGCTACCAGTGTACAAATCGTTCAACTTACTGAGCCAATAAATATTTTTAGAACTACTATATGCAAATTGCTTGTCTTGGATGTAATGGAAGCTCAGAAACAAATCAGATGTGAATTCTACATTTAAGGATTTATAATTTAGTGGATCAGAAAATATATAAATAGCCATAATGGAGGCTTAGGAATCTTGAGATCTGAAGAAAAAAGACAGGGTTCAAGGGTAGGGGCTGATATTATCAGAAAAGAAGTTAGAGCACCTTCCTAGAGGAAGCCAACTTGAGCTGGCTCCTGATGAATGGGAAGATTTAGTCTCACAAAATAGCAGAGGGCACTGAGGGAAAGAAAATACCAGCAAAAGGAAGCCTCTTCAGGGAACACAAGAAAAATCTGATTCAGAAGTGATAATATATGTTTATGCATTGCTCAAGGATTCTGTTCTGCATGGAAAGAAATTTTACCTTATTAATAATGGTGATTCCAGGCAGTTTTCAGCATCAGTTCAGACTTTTTAACTAAGGAGTCACTTTTAATCATAACTCCCAGTACAATAAATTCTATGTTCAGATCACAAGCTTGTGGCCATTTCTCAAGTCTGGTACTATGTCAGGGAGTCATATTCATTAATTAATTCACTGCTTTTGTCTGTATTGGTGTTAGTGGCATTGAGGCTTAGCCAGCATAAAAAAAAATATTTTTATCAGATGGGAAAAAGATATTAGTTAAAATAATATGAATTATATTTTAAAAAATAGAGGTAATTTGTTATCCAGTAAATTTTGGTTTTATATATTTTTTTAGGGTATTTTACTTACATGGTGTCTACAGATCTATAGATACTTTTCTTAGTGATTTCTTATATTACATTTAAATTTAGCTGGGACTCCTACCTGTTCACTCAAATTGGATAAGTATTCAGTCACTTTTATCCCAGTTATCCCATGGCTTGATTTTATCTCATTGATAACATAAACTTTTTACACCTTTACTGCATCAATACTAGGTAGCTAGCAGGTAAGTATCAATTTCTTTTTAATTCGTCTTCCTTGCTGATATCATGGCCCTAATAGTTGGGCTTCTTTTCTGTTCCCTCAATTATGCAATTTTCCCTGCAATAGGCCAAGATAACTTCTTGCAACTGAAGATAGCATAGACACTCTTTTTAGAATGGCGAAATACACATTGATGCCTTTTGTACCCTGTGTCACATCCCCTCAGCCTGCCTCTGACTTGAGAAACAAGCAATAGTGAATGCTTTCTATGCACAGGACCACAACTCACTGCAAGTGTCTAACCAGGTGTATCTACTTTTATATTCGAGGATTTTTGCGAGCATAGGACCCTTCAGCCAGGGGCAGGGCAGTATCACATTGCAGGAGCATTAATTCCTCTAGGAGCAAATCTCAACTAGTAGAGGACTGGAGCTGATGGATATGCCCTAACCTCCTATATACCCAGGGATAGTTTTAAGATTATGATTTCTCAGAGTCCCCAGCTGAAAGAAGCCCCATTGCCCAAAACAATAACCAGTTCCCTAACATACCCTTTGCTT
Organism: Canis lupus dingo; assembly: GCF_003254725.2. NCBI lineage: Eukaryota > Metazoa > Chordata > Mammalia > Carnivora > Canidae > Canis > Canis lupus. The sequence continues at coordinate 20,930,681 of NC_064245.1, read as the reverse complement.
GTTCTTTTTCCCTGGCTCTCTACTCTCTCACTCCCAAATATACTACCCGTGCTCAAGTCAGCATCTGCTTTGTGAAAGAAGCAAATATCACCATTCTTAAACAGAATTAGACACTTAAAAAAAATTAAGGTTTAGTAACATGGTGACTAAAGAACTTATATCAGGGCCCCTTGATAATAAACTGAGAAAATCTGAGCCCCATGTGTATAAGTAGATTATAATAAAAATATTAACTTATATGTCACTGGTTTTAAAGCTGGAATATATTCCCTAAAAAAAAACACATCAAAATGATAGCTAAGTTCCCAGTTAACAGAAATGAATTAAGCTCACAAATAACTAAAACAATAATTTAAGTAATAAATACAATTTATCCTGTTTTATGGAGTCACATAGCATTAGTTTGCAGGGGCTGCGATTATAAATCCTAGACTGGGTGGCTTCAATAAGAGAAATGTATCTTCTTACAGTTTTGGGGGCCAGAAGTCTGAGATCAAGGTGTGGGTATGGTTGGTGTCTTCTGAGGCCCCTGTTCTTGGCTTTTAAATGACTGTCTTCTCTCTGTCTTCACAGGCTCTTCCCTCGGTAAACATCTGAGTCCTAATCTCCTCTTTCTACAAGAACACAAGTCATTGGGTCAGATTCCTCCCTAATGACTTTAACTTAATTACCTCTTTTAAGACACTACCTCCAAATATACTCACATTCTGAAGTACTTGGGCTTAGGACTTCAACATATGAATTTGGAGAGGGACACATTTTAGCTTATATACACCTTTATCTTTACATTTTTACTTATCAACTATTTGATCCAGGTAAATAAGTAATAAAATAAGCACCAATGAAATCACAATTCAACTTAAGAATTAAAATGTTGTAAATACCTTTGAAACCACTTGTGGTCTCCCTTCATCTCGTACCCCTAACCCCTTCCCTCCAAGAAGTAGACACTCTGCTGAAATTTATCAATTATTTATTTACTTGTTTGTTTTTAAAGATTTTGTTATTTACTCATGAGAGACACAGGCAGAAGGAGAAGGAGGCTCCCTGAGGGGATCCTGATGTGGGACTCAATCCCAGGACCCTGGGATCCTGACCTGAGCTGAAGGCAGATACTCAACCACTGAGCCACTCAGGTGCCCCTACTCGCTTTTCTAAAATCACACATGAATGTATATTTCAACAAGGCACTGTGGTTTTGAGGTTTATAAAAATAGCCCCGCTTTGTATATAGTTTCTTTTCCCTCTCAGAGTCCAAGATTCCTCCACACTGAAGCAAGTAGTGGTTCATTCATTTCACTATCATATTCAGATTCCAGTAGGTGATTATATACATACATATGTATTCTTTCTCGTTTAAAGAATTTAGCTTTCCAGGATTTTGCTTATTAATTATACTGCCATTGTCATACATATCTCTCACGTAGGCTTTATACCCAGGAGTGCAATTGCCGAATTGTAGGTAATGTGATTATTCACTTTTGCAGGATAGTACTTAATTGTTTTTTAAGGTGATAGTGTCAATTTACATTCCCAAAAAGTATCTCAGATTCCTTGGTGATACGTATTGTGGCCAGTACAGGGCATTGACAGGTTTGTAAATTTATGCCAATGTAGATGTCAAACGATAGCAAATTGTCTTTCTAATTTACATTTTCCTTACAACTAATAATTATTAGGAGTCTCTTATGTTTATGAGCTATTCATATCTTCTCTTCTATGAATGCATATTTTCTTTTATTTTTTGGTCCATTTTTCTACTGAGCCTTTATTATTTTTTTTAGGGTCTTTTTGTGTATAAGAGTTTTTTCTATACCTAGATATATGTCCTTTTCTGCTTATATTTGCAACTCTCATCTTGCAGTTATCATATTTTTAAATTTTCTTTATGTGTATTTTGAGGAGAAATTTTTAATTTTAATGTAGTTGAACTTAGTTTCTTCTTTTGTAATTATTTTTTTGGTATTGTTCAAAAAATTCTTCCCTATTCTAATTTGAATTTTTCTACTAAACTTGTTTTACATATATTGCTTTTGATGTCTTGTTTTCATGTATTGATATTATAAACATATTTCCTTTAAAATGTTTATGGTTTATCCTTCACATTTATATTTTTAATCTTTAGGTAACAGAATTTTGGGTATGAAGTAGGGACCAAGTTCCATTTTCCTTCTGCAGAAATCCTCAAGTGTCCTTTCAATGTTAGAATAAAGTCACCACTTTGCTTTTGTACCTATTGCTAAATACTCCAGTTGGAACTAAAACTTTATAAAAGAAGGAAGTAAATAAGCTGTCATAAGACTGTAATTGTATAAACAATCAGTAGTCAGCCATTTTGCTAGCTGAACAAATAGTGGTGGCTATAAAGGAGAAGGAAGAATGATTTCCATCACAAAGACAAACATCCTTTAATCTGCGTTGAAAGAAAGGAGAAAAAGAAGTAAAGGTGTGTCTAGTTAGGGTGAAGACAGTGAAATGTATCCTACACTGGAATCATTTATAACACACAGGACATTCACCAGCATGAATGTGGAATCAGAAACCAATTTTAATTTAAAAATCTGTGTTTTTAAGAAAAACTATCTACTGTATTATTTGATTCCTTCGTCTTGTCAGACATACATGTAAGACAAAGTAAATGACTTTCCAAAAGACACATGGTGAGTTGGGGGATAAGCTGTCAGTATAGTTCAGGTCAGACTTCTAAGAGTAGTAGATCTAGAACCAACCAAACAAAAAGACAGGGACACCCTTTTTAAAAAAAATTCATCAACAAACCTGAAGACTTTTTTGGACTATTTGTTTGCTAAAGGTGTAGAAATGTAACCTGCTAGCCTGATGCAAAAAATGTATTTTGTAAATTTTGTTCTTTATGCTTACTCCAAAAAAGGAGATTAAGCCTAAAGATAAATTCTTCTACCATATTCCTAGCATGAGCAGATTTCCTCTTTTAAAAAAGCTTATTAGTTTGCTTCACAATAAAAACTCCTCTCTTGATAAACAAGTTGAACTTTCTCACTTCCAGTTAGCATGAATGGTTTTGTTTGGCTACTAACAATAGTTTAATAGTTTGAGGATAATAGTTTGAGGATAGCATAAAAAGTTAATAGTTTGAGGATAGCATAACAAAGTAATCAGAAAAAAAAGGCACATGTTTAGCTTCCCTAGACTTCTTTTGTAGTTGATAAAATGTTAAAAAAAAAAAAAAAAACCCAAAAACCTCACAAGCCATGATCCATGTATTTATGACTTGAGGTTCTGTAATTTTATTTTCCCTTGCAGAAGAAAAAAGACAATAGCTATAATAACTTATCTTATAGATAGAATTTTCATTATTTTACAGTGATGTTCTGTGTAGTATATGAGTTACAGTACTTGGCTGCCAGGAAATTATTTCTCAGAATATCTGCAAAAACAACTTTGCATCGGAAACTTGGAACTCTGAAGGAAGATTCTTCCTTTCTTTGAAACAAAATTATGGTGCAAATAGCTAGTGAGTCATCAACTTCTTAAATTTATGAAGTTGTATTCAAATGACTTCTTAATTTTTTGCATCCTCAGAACTTGATTTTATCTTAACATTGATGCTGTGTTGGATAGTAGACCAAACCATGAAATGAGGACAGATATTTTTATGGAGAAGAACAGGATGGAGTAAAAGGGAATCTTATTGGTAAGAATTTATCTTTAAATAATAATTATAATAAAAACATTAAATAGAAATGTTAAATAGTTTTATAATCTCACTTGAAAAATTTCTTTCATTCTCATCGATAAAGAAATCCTCAGCTTTACCGAAGTTCAATTTACATACAGTAAATGTATTCATTTAATGTAAACAATTCAGTGAGTTTTCACAAACACATATATCTGTATAACCACCACAATCAAGATAATAGAACATTTCAGAATCCTGAAAGATTTCCTTGTATTTTTCCTTAACTAGTCCCTCTCTTGCTCTCAACCCCAGGCAACCAATGTTCTTCCTATCACTATAGTTTAAATTTGCCTTTTTAAAAGAGTTTCATATGAATGAATCAGAAGGTACGTACTCTTTGGTATATAAAGTCTTCACTCAGAATGATGTTTTTGACATTTATTCAGGTTGTTGAATGTATCAGAAGTGTATTCTTTTTTTTTATTGCTAAGTAGTGTTCTATTGTATGGATATCATAATTTATTTATCCATTTATCTACTGATGGACAGTGACCTATTCTGACTTAGGGCTACTATGAATAAATAAATGAATAAATCTTTAAAATTTCATAAACAACTCTTTATGAGGACCTTTTTTCATTGTTGTTGAGGAAATACCCAAGAGTAAAATTGCTGGGTCAGTCTGTAAGTAAATGTTTAACTTCAGAGGAAGCTGCCCAACTGTTTCCCACAGTGATTGTACTACTCTACATCTCTACTAACACCATATGAAAGTCCTTACTCCATACTTTTTTTCTTACATTTTGTATTATCAGTTTTAAAATATTTCACCTATTCTAATGAATTTGTGGTTATCTCTCATTGTGGTTTTAATTTGCATTGCACAAATGACTAAGAGCGTCTTTTTAATTCTTTATTTGCCATCTATTTTCTTTTGTGAAAATTCTGTTAAAATCTTTGCCTAATTTTAACTATATTGTTTCTGTTCTTGTTATTGCATTTTGATTTCTTTATATACTCTGGATATAGTCCTTATATATAGTTCTTACAAATATTTTCTCCCAGTGTGTGGGATTTTATTTTTAGTGCTGTCTGTTGTTGAGTAGAAATTTTAAACTTTGATAATATCAAATACACATTTTTTTTTTGTCTTTTTTGTTCCTTTTTTCTTCCTAAGGAATTTTCACCAATCTTAAGGTTGCAAAGATTTTCTTCCAGAAGTTTTATAATTTTAGGGTTTATATTTAGTTCTATGGACCATTTCAAATTAATTGTTGTATATCACATGGGACAAGGATCAAGATTTATTTTTCTATCTAGTCGTTCCAATACCATTTGTTGAAAATACAATCCTTTCCTCATTGGATTACTTTCATGCCTTGTTGAAAAGTAATTGAGGATATATGATGAGACTCAATTTCTACATTTCAATATAAATTTTATAATCAGTTTGTCAATTTTTAACAAACATCAGTAAGGGATCTGACTGAAATTGCCTTAAGTCTATAGATCAATGTGACCAGTGGGGTATAATGTGTCTTAGCCTGTTCAGGCTATGATAATGAAATACCACAGACTGAATTGCAGTATTGCTTACAAAGAACAGAAATAGGTTGTTCATAGTTCTGGAGGCTGGAAGCCTGAGATCAGGGTGCCTGCAAGATCAGGTTCTGTGTTTGGTGAGGGCTTACGTCCAAGCTGATAAACAGCAATATTCCAACTCTAACTTCACATGGCAGAAGGTGCAAGAGAGCTTTCATAGGTTGCACTTATCAGGCACTAATCCCATCCACGAGGGCTCTGCATTAATCATCTCCCAAAGGCCCCACCTCCTAATGCCATCACCTTGGGGGTTAGGTTTCAATATATAAATCTGGGGTTGGAATCGTGTGGAGATACAAATATTCAGAGCATAGTACAATTCAAGCCAAAATATATAAGGAAAGGCAAAAATGTATAAAATGAAACTTGTGAAATTAATGTTAATATATTTTATTTAGCTCAACATATAAAAATATTTTCATTTCAAAATGTTATCAATATGAAAGTGTTGATGTAATCATTTACATTCTTTTTTTGGCAATAAGTCATCAAAATCTGGTACTCATAGCACATCTTAATTTATATTAGTCAGATATACAGTATTCAATAGCCTTATGTGGCTAATGGCTTCCACTCTGGGCAATTTATCAATGTGGGGGAAACTGACAGATTAACAACATTTAGTTGTTGATATTTATTATAACATTTTATTTTATTTTATTTTTTATTATAACATTTTAATACATAAGGTTTTAATTTTCATTAAGTTCAAAATACTTTCTAAGAGTTGTGAGAAGATGAAGTAGATAGATCCTAAAGTCACCTTGACCCATGGACACACTGAGAAAACAGCTACATCTATGTGACTAACAGTGAAAATGACCTGAAGACTAGCAGAACAGACCTTCTATGTTTAATCACAGAGAAAGGCTGCCCTGAAAAGGGTAGAAGGGGTGAAGACATGCTTGGAAACCAAACCTCTGGAATGACTAGCCACAAACAGGAGGGATACCACAAGCACAGAGAAGCAACAATATCAGATGTCATACCAAACACTCCTGACACTGGGGATCCAACTGGGAAGATCAGTCCCCTTTATACCTGACTTTGAAATCCACCAAGACCTAACTCTGGAAGCTTTAAAGATCAGTGAGCTTAAAACTCTGAGAGAGCCAAAGAGCTATAGAAACTAAGTCCATATCCTTAAAAAAATAGCACGTTAAATAACTCAACCTGAGAAATGTCACAGAAGCAGCAGTTTGAAAAGAGCCTGGGGTACATGTGAAGGAGACATATTTATGAATCTTAATCTCAGAACATGTTTTGAAGGGACAGGGATCAGTAGACTTCTCTGGGAACAAAAATACAGGTGGGCACCATTTATTTCTATCCCTTTCCTCAGCAGATGGACACTTACAATAGCCAGCACTAACACTGAAAGCCCCATCCTGGAATTTCCTCTGCGGACCTGCCTCACCCACCCCAATAACCTAGGCAGGCATCCCTTCAGATGCCTCCTGCTCTGGGCAGAGGGGAAGATAGGCCCATACTAGCATGCCTGCAGTTTCTGTAGCTGAACATCACAGATGGCTGTGCAGCAGCAAGTCCTGCCCTTTGATGTGTCTGCAATTGTGGCAGAGAGGCTAATTGCAGGCTGAATGCTAGGCCTTGCCAGCCTTACCCATCAAAAAGCACACAGATATTATAGACAGGTCTCTAACAGTGCAAAAAGGAAACCTTGACCAGTGCACCCAGAGCAGGCAAAGCTGGCACTGCAACTGACTAGGCCAAAGGAAATCATGGCTTGGGAATAACAGGAGGCACCTGCAGCCTACACAGGAGACACCTTTACTGTGCCTGGTTCTGATGACCAGGGTGAATTGCTCTGTAGGGCACTACAGGATCTCTTCTCCAGAAGGCCTCTACTTTTAGGACCAGGAGATGTAGCTGACCCACCTAATACATAGAAACAAACACAAAGAATTAGACAAAATGAGGAGCCAGAGGAATTAGTCAGAAATGAAAGAGTAAGACAAAACCACAGTAAAAGAGCTAACTCAACAGATATAAGAAGTATGTCTGAGAAAAAAATTCAAAGTAATAGTCAAAAAGATACTTGGTGGACTCTAACTGGACTTGGGAAAAGAGTAGACAGAAAAAATTAAAAAAAAACAGAACTGAAGAATTCAATAACTGAAATAAAAAGGTTAACTGGAGGAAATTAATAGCAGACTAGAGGATGCAGAAGAAAGAATCAGCGATTTTTATGACATGGTAATTGAAAGCAACCAAACTGAACAGCAAAAAGAAAAAAGAAAAATAGAAGGGGATAAGAAAACTTTGCAACATCATCAAGCATAATAACATTTACATTATTTACATTATAGGGATCCCAGAAGAAAAAGAAAAGGAGAAGGAGGCACGAAACTTACTTGAAGAAGTAATAACTGAAAACTTTCCTAATCTGGGGAAAGAAACAAACATCTGGGTTCAAGAAGCAAATACAGTCCTTAACAAGATGAACCCAAGGAGGTTCTCACCAAGATACATAATAATTAAAATGACAAAAGACAATGATAAAGAGAGAAATCTAAAAGAAGCAAGAAAATTGTGACATAAGGCAAACCCCATAAGACTATTGGCTGAGTTTTCAGCAGAAATTTTGCAGGGCAGAAAAGAGTGGCATGATATATTCAAAGTAAAAGTAAAAGCCTTCAACCAAGAATACTTTAACCAGCAAGGCTGTCATTCAGAACAGATGGACAGATAAAGAGTTTCTCAGACAAACTAAAGGTAAAGGAGTTTATCAGCACTAAAGCAACCTTATGAGAAATATCAAAGGGAATCCTTGAAATAAAAAGAATAGGCCATAACTAAAAATAAGAAAACCAGGGAAGAAAAAATTTCACAGGTAAAAGCCAACAAATAAAGGTAGTAGATTAATCACTTATAAAGCCAGTATGGATACTAGTGGCTTGGGGAGGGGCAAGACGGCGGAAGAGTAGGGTCCCCAAATCACCTGTCTCCACCAAATTACCTAGAAAACCTTCCAATCATCCTGAAAATCTATGAATTCGGCCTGAGAATTAAAGAGAGACCAGCTGGAATGCTACAGTGAGAAGAGTTCGCGCTTCTATCAAGGTAGGAAGACGGGGAAAAAGAAATAAAGGAACAAAGGCCTCCAAGGGGGAGGGGCCCCGCGAGGAGCCGGGCTGAGGCCGGGGCGAGTGTCCCCAGGACAGGAGAGCCCCGTCCCGGAGGAGCAGGAGCTGCACCAACCTTCCCGGGCGGAAAGGGGCTCGCAGGGAGGTGGAGCAGGACCCAGGAGGGCGGGGATGCCCTCGGGCTCCCCGGGACAGTAACAGAGCAACTGCGCGCCCAGGAGAGTGCGCCGAGCTCCCTAAGGGCTGCAGCGCGCACGGCGGGACCCGGAGCAGCTCGGGGGGGCTCGGGGCGGGGGGGGGGGGGCTCGGGCGGCGGCTCCGCGGAGGGGGCTGCGGGGCGGGAGCGCGAATCCAACAGCGCAGGCTCCGGAGCACAGGGCGCCGGGACACAGCCCAGGATCTGGCCTCCCCCGGGACAGGCAGAGGCCGGGAGGGCCCAGGACAGCGAGGACGCTCCTGCCCCGAGCTGAGCAGATCAGCGGCCCCGCCCCGGAGCCTCCAGGCCCTGCAGACGGAGAGCTCCGGAGCTGAATCCAGGTTTCCAGAGCTGCCCCGCCACTGGGGCTGTTCCTCCTGCGGCCTCACGGGGTAAACAACCCCCACTGAGCCCTGCACCAGGCAGGGGCACAGCAGCTCCCCCAACTGCTAATACCTGAAAATCAGCACAGCAGGCCCCTCCCCCAGAAGACCAGCTAGACTGACTGACAACTTCCAGGGGAAGCCAAGGGACTTAAAGTACACAGAATCAGAAGATACTCCCCCGTGGTTCTTTTTTTTCTTTTTTTCTTTTTTTTTTTTTTCTTTTTAAATTTATTTATTCATGATAGTCACACGGAGAGAGAGAGAGAGGCAGAGACACAGGCAGAGGGAGAAGCAGGCTCCAAGCACCAGGAGCCCGATGTGGGATTCGATCCCGGGTCTCCAGGATCGCGCCCTGGGCCAAAGGCAGGCACCAAACCGCTGCGCCACCCAGGGATCCCTCTTTTTTTCTTTTTTTTTTGCTTTTTGATTTGTTTCCTTCCCCCACCCCTTTTTCTCCTTTCTTTCTTTTTCTTTCTCTTTTTCTTCTTTTTTTTTCGTTTTTTTCTTCCTTTTTTTCTCTTTCTCTTTTCTTTCCTTCTTTCTCTCCTCTCTTTTTCTCCTTTTCCCAAAACAACTTGCTTTTGGCCACTCTGCACTGAGCAAAATGACTAGAAGGAAAACCTCACCTCAAAAGAAAGAATCAGAAACAGTCCTCTCTCCCACAGAGTTACAAAATCTGGATTACAATTCAATGTCAGAAAGCCAATTCAGAAGCAGTATTCTACAGCTACTGGTGGCTCTAGAAAAAAGCATAAAGGACTCAAGAGACTTCATGACTGCAGAATTTAGAGCTAATCAGGCAGAAATTAAAAATCAATTGAATGAGATGCAATCCAAACTAGAAGTCCTAACGACGAGGGTTAACGAGGTGGAAGAACGAGTGAGTGACATAGAAGACAAGTTGATAGCAAAGAGGGAAACTGAGGAAAACAGAGACAAACAATTAAAAGACCATGAAGATAGATTAAGGGAAATAAACGACAGCCTGAGGAAGAAAAACCTACGTTTAATTGGTGTTCCCGAGGGTGCCGAAAGGGACAGAGGGCCAGAATATGTATTTGAACAAATTCTAGCTGAAAACTTTCCTAATCTGGGAAGGGAAACAGGCATTCAGATCCAGGAAATAGAGAGATCCCCTCTCTAAAATCAATAAAAACCGTTCAACACCTCGACATTTAATAGTGAAGCTTGCAAATTCCAAAGATAAAGAGAAGATCCTTAAAGCAGCAAGAGACAAGAAATCCCCGACTTTTATGGGGAGGAGTATTAGGGTAACAGCAGACCTCTCCACAGAGACCTGGCAGGCCAGAAAGGGCTGGCAGGATATATTCAGGGTCCTAAATGAGAAGAACATGCAACCAAGAATCCTTTATCCAGCAAGGCTCTCATTCAAAATGGAAGGAGAGATAAAGAGCTTCCAAGACAGGCAGCAACTAAAAGAATATGTGACCTCCAAACCAGCTCTGCAAGAAATTTTAAGGGGGACTCTTAAAATTCCCCTTTAAGAAAAGTTCAGTGGAACAATCCACAAAAACAAGGACTGAATAGTTATCATGATGACACTAAACTCATATCTCTCAATAGTAACTCTGAATGTGAACGGGCTTAATGACCCCATCAAAAGGCGCAGGGTTTCAGACTGGATAAAAAAGCAGGACCCATCTATTTGCTGTCTACAAGAGACTCGTTTTAGACAGAAGGACACCTACAGCCTGAAAATAAAAGGTCGGAGAACCATTTACCATTCGAATGGTCCTCAAAAGAAAGCAGGGGTAGCCATCCTTATATCAGATAAACTAAAATTTACCCCAAAGACTGTAGTGAGAGATGAAGAGGGACACTATATCATACTTAAAGGATCTATCCAACAAGAGGACTTAACAATCCTCAATATATATGCCCCGAATGTGGGAGCTGCCAAATATATAAATCAATTATTAACCAAAGTGAAGAAATACTTAGATAATAATATACTTATACTTGGTGACTTCAATCTAGCTCTTTCTATACTCGATAGGTCTTCTAAGCACAACATCTCCAAAGAAACGAGAGCTTTAAATGATACACTGGACCAGATGGATTTCACAGATATCTACAGAACTTTACATCCAAACTCAACTGAATACACATTCTTCTCAAGCGCACATGGAACTTTCTCCGGAATAGACCACATATTGGGTCACAAATCGGGTCTGAACCGATACCAAAAGATTGGGATTGTCCCCTGCATATTCTCGGACCATAATGCCTTGAAATTAGAACTAAATCACAACAAGAAGTTTGGAAGGACCTCAAACACGTGGAGGTTAAGGACCATCCTGCTAAAAGATAAAAGGGTCAACCAGGAAATTAAGGAAGAATTAAAAAGATTCATGGAAACTAATGAGAATGAAGATACAACCATCCAAAATCTTTGGGATGCAGCAAAAGCAGTCCTAAGGGGGAAATACATCGCAATACAAGCATCCATTCAAAAACTGGAAAGAACTCAAATACAAAAGCTAACCTTACACATAAAGGAGCTAGAGAAAAAACAGCAAATAGATCCTACACCCAAGAGAAGAAGGGAGTTAATAAAGATTCGAGCAGAACTCAATGAAATCGAGACCAGAAGAACTGTGGAACAGATCAACAGAACCAAGAGTTGGTTCTTTGAAAGAATTAATAAGATAGATAAACCATTAGCCAGCCTTATTAAAAAGAAGAGAGAGAAGACTCAAATTAATAAAATCATGAATGAGAAAGAAGAGATCACTACCAACACCAAGGAAATACTAACGATTTTAAAAACATATTATGAACAGCTATACGCCAATAAATTAGGCAATCTAGGAGAAATGGACACATTCCTGGAAAGCCACAAACTACCAAAACTGGAACAGGAAGAAATAGAAAACCTTAACAGGCCAATAACCAGGGAGGAAATTGAAGCAGTCATCAAAAACCTCCCAAGACACAAGAGTCCAGGGCCAGATGGCTTCCCAGGGGAATTTTATCAAACGTTTAAAGAAGAAACCATACCTATTCTCCTAAAGCTGTTTGGAAAGATAGAAAGAGATGGAGTACTTCCAAATTCGTTCTATGAGGCCAGCATCACCTTAATTCCAAAACCAGACAAAGACCCCACCAAAAAGGAGAATTACAGACCAATATCCCTGATGAACATGGATGCAAAAATTCTCAACAAGATACTGGCCAATAGGATCCAACAGTACATTAAGAAAATTATTCACCATGACCAAGTAGGATTTATCCCTGGGACACAAGGCTGGTTCAACACCCATAAAACAATCAATGTGATTCATCATATCAGCAAGAGAAAAACCAAGAACCATATGATCCCCTCATTAGATGCAGAGAAAACATTTGACAAAATACATCCATTTCTGATCAAAACTCTTCAGAGTGTAGGGATAGAGGGAACATTCCTCGACATCTTAAAAGCCATCTATGAAAAGCCCACAGCAAATATCATTCTCAATGGGGAGCACTGGGAGCCTTTCCCCTAAGATCAGGAACAAGACAGGGATGTCCACTCTCACCACTGCTGTTCAACATAGTACTGGAAGTCCTAGCCTCAGCAATCAGACAACAAAAAGACATTAAAGGCATTCAAATTGGCAAAGAAGAAGTCAAACTCTCCCTCTTCGCCAATGACATGATATTCTACATAGAAAACCCAAGAGTCTCCACCCCAAGATTGCTAGAACTCATACAGCAATTCGGTAGCGTGGCAGGATACAAAATCAATGCCCAGAAATCAGTGGCATTTCTATACACTAACAATGAGACTGAAGAAAGAGAAATTAAGGAGTCAATCCCATTTACAATTGCACCCAAAAGCATAAGATACCTAGGAATAAACCTAACCAAAGATGTAAAGGATCTATACCCTCAAAACTATAGAACACTTCTGAAAGAAATTGAGAAAGACACAAAGAGATGGAAAAATATTCCATGCTCATGGATTGGCAGAATTAATATTGTGAAAATGTCAATGTTACCCAGGGCAATATACACGTTTAATGCAATCCCTATCAAAATACCATGGACTTTCTTCAGAGAGTTAGAACAAATTATTTTAAGATTTGTGTGGAATCAGAAAAGACCCCGAATAGCCAGGGGAATTTTAAAAAAGAAAACCATATCTGGGGGCATCACAATGCCAGATTTCAGGTTGTACTACAAAGCTGTGGTCATCAAGACAGTGTGGTACTGGCACAAAAACAGACACATAGATCAGTGGAACAGAATAGAGAATCCAGAAGTGGACCCTGAACTTTATGGTCAACTAATATTCGATAAAGGAGGAAAGACTATCCATTGGAAGAAAGACAGTCTCTTCAATAAATGGTGCTGGGAAAATTGGACATCCACATGCAGAAGAATGAAACTAGACCACTCTCTTTCACCATACACAAAGATAAACTCAAAATGGATGAAAGATCTAAATGTGAGACAAGATTCCATCAAAATCCTAGAGAAGAACACAGGCAACACCCTTTTTGAACTCGGCCATAGTAACTTCTTGCAAGATACATCCACGAAGGCAAAAGAAACAAAAGCAAAAATGAACTATTGGGACTTCATCAAGATAAGAAGCTTTTGCACAGCAAAGGATACAGTCAACAAAACTAAAAGACAACCTACAGAATGGGAGAAGATATTTGCAAATGACATATCAGATAAAGGGCTAGTTTCCAAGATCTATAAAGAACTTATTAAACTCAACACCAAAGAAACAAACAATCCAATCATGAAATGGGCAAAAGACATGAACAGAAATCTCACAGAGGAAGACATAGACATGGCCAACATGCACATGAGAAAATGCTCTGCAGCACTTGCCATCAGGGAAATACAAATCCAAACCACAATGAGATACCACCTCACACCAGCGAGAATGGGGCAAATTAACAAGGCAGGAAACCACAAATGTTGGAGAGGATGTGGAGAAAAGGGAACCCTCATACACTGTTGGTGGGAATGTGAACTGGTGCAGCCACTCTGGAAAACTGTGTGGAGGTTCCTCAAAGAGTTAAAAATAGACCTGCCCTACGACCCAGCAATTGCACTGTTGGGGATTTACCCCAAAGATACAAATGCAATGAAACGCCGGGACACCTGCTCCCCGATGTTTATAGCAGCAATGGCCACAATAGCCAAACTGTGGAAGGAGCCTCGGTGTCCATCGAAAGATGAATGGATAAAGAAGATGTGGTTTCTGTATACAATGGAATATTACTCAGCTATTAGAAATGACAAATACCCACCATTTGCTTCAACGTGGATGGAACTGGAGGGTATTATGCTGAGTGAAGTAAGTCAGTGGGAGAAGGACAAACATTATATGTTCTCATTCATTTGGGGAATATAATAATAGTGAAAGGGAATATAAGGGAAGGGAGAAGAAATGTGTGGGAAATATCAGAAAGGGAGACAGAACGTAAAGACTGCTAACTCTGGGAAACGAACTAGGGGTGGTAGAAGGGGAGAAGGGCGGGGGGTGGGAGTGAATGGGTGATGGGCACTGGGGGTTATTCTGTATGTTAGTAAATTGAACACCAATAAAAAATAAATTAAAAAAAAAAGCCAGTATGGAGGACAAAACACAGAAATGGTAAAAATCATTTATATCTACAAAAATTAGGCAAGGGATATAAAAAAAATGATGTAAAATATGACATCATATAAAATATAGAGAGGAGAGAAAAATTTCAGTGCTTTTAAATATGTTTGGATTTGTGACCATCAACTTAATATAGACAACTATACACATGAGATGTTTTATATGAACCCAATGGTAACCGCAAATAAAAAAATCTATAAAAGATACATAAAAATAAAGATAAAGAAATCCAATCATAACACTAAAGAAAGCCCATCAAACCTCAAGGGAAGAGGGCAAGAGGAAAGGAAAGAACTAGAAAAGAACTACAAAAACAACCAGAAAAAAATTAAGAAAATGGCAATAAGTACATAACTATCAAAAATTACTTTAAACGTAAATACAGTAAATACTGCGATAAAAAAAAAATAAAGGGTGACTGAATGGATAAGAAAACAAAAACAAAAGCAAGACCTGTGTATAAGGTGCCTAAAAGAGACTCTTTTCTGACCTAAAGACACACAGACTGCAAGTGAAGGAATTAAATATTTACCATGCAAACAGAAGTGAAAAAAATCCAGTTAGTGATACTTATATCAAACAAACTAGACTTAAAAAAAAATTGTAGCAAAAGGCAAAAAGGGATAATATGTAATGATAAAGGGATCAATACAACAAGAAAATATAACAATTATAAATATCTAGGAGCACAACACAGGAGCAGCTAAATATACAAAGCAAATATTAACAGACATAAAGGGAGAAATTGACAATAATAGTAGAGGAAGTTAATACCCCACTTAGATCAATAGGTAGATCATCCAGACAGAAAGTCAATCAGAAAATGGTGGCTTTGAATGACACATAAACTAGATGGACTTAACAGATATACATAGAACATTCCATCCAAAAAAAAAAAAAAAAAAACAACAGTGGAATACACTTTCTTTTCAAGTGTACATGGAACATTCTCCAGGGTAGATCACATATTAGTCACAAAACCAATCCCAATAAATTTAGTAACATGAAATCATATTAAACATCTTTTCCCACCACCATGATATGAAACTAGAAATCAATTACAATAATAAAACTGGAAAAAATACAAATGCATGGAGGCTAAACAACATGCTACCAACCAACCAACAAATCAGTGTAAAAATCAAACAGTAAGTGAATAATACAGGGATACAAGTGAAAATGAAGACACAATGGTCCAAAATTTTTGGGATGGAACAAAAGTAGTTGTAAGGGGGAATTTTAGAGTGACATAGGCCTACCTCAAGGAACAAGAAAAAGTTCAAATAAAAACCTAAACTTATGCCTAAAGGAGACAGAAAAAAAGAATAAAGCCCAAAATGAATAGAAGGAAGGACATAATAAGAATTAGAGTGGAGGGGATCCCTGGGTGGCGCAGTGGTTTGGCGCCTGCCTTTGGCCCAGGGCGCGATCCTGGAGATCCGGAATCGAATCCCACGTCGGGCTCCTGGTACATGGAGCCTGCTTCTCCCTCTGCCTGTGTCTCTGACCGCCCCCCCCTCTGTGTGACTATCATAAATAAATAAATAAAAATTTAAAAAAAATGAAAGGTTTAAAAAAAAAGAAGAATTAGAGTGGAGATAAATGAAATAGAGACAAAAAACAATAGATAAGATCCATGAAACCAGGAGATGGTTCTTTGAAAAGATAAACAAAATCAATAAACCTTTTTTTCCAGACTTGCCAAGAAAAAAAGAAGACTCAAAATAAAAAATGGAGAAGAAACAGCCAACACTACAGAAATATAAAGAATTAGAAAAGAATATTATAAAAAATTATATACCAACAAAAATTCTAACAAATGTTAAAGAAAAGTTAATACTTATTTTCTCAAACTATTCCAAAAAATAGAAGAAGGGAAACTTTCAAGTTAACTCTACAAGCTTGCATTACTCTGATGCCAAAACCAGACAAAGATACTACAAGAAAGGAAAACTACAGGTGAAAATCCCTAATGAATACAGAAGCAAAAATCCTCAACAAAATATTAGCAAACCAAATTCAACACTACATTACAAATATCATTCATCATGATCAAGTGGGATTTATTTCAGAGATGCAAGGATGATTCAATATTCTTAAATCAATCAATGTGATATATAACATGAATAAGAGAAGGATAAAAACAATATGATCATCTCAATAGACGCAGAAAAAGCATTTGACAAAATACAACATTCATTTATGATAAAAACTCTCAACATACTGGTTTTAGAGGAAACAACCTTCACTGTAATAAACCCACAACTAACATCATACTCGATGTTGAAAAACTGAAAACTTCTTTCTCTAAGATCAGGAGCAAGAAAAGCATATCTACTCTCATTACTTTGATTCAACAGAATACTGAAAGTCCTAATTGCAGCAAGCAGACAAGAAAAAAAGGTATCCAAATTGGTAAGGAAGAAGTAAAAATGACAGATGACATGATACTATACTTGGAAAACCCTAAAAACTCCACCAAAAAACTATTAGAACTGATTAATGAGTTCAGTAGAGTTGCAAGATATAAAATTAATATGCAGAAATCTGTTGTACTTTTTTTTTTTTTTTAAAGTAGTCTTCATGCCCAGTGTGGAACCCAATGCAGGGCTAGAACTCAAAATCCTGAGATCAAGAATTGACTAGAGATCAAGAGTTGGGTGCTAATTGAGTGAGCCACCTAGGCATTCCAGTACACTATACACTAATAACAAAGTAGCAGAAATTAAGAAAACAATCCCACTCACAATTGCTCCAAAAATAAAATGCATAAGAATAAATTTAGCAGAGGGAGTGAAAAACTTATACTCTGAAAACTAGAAAATATTGAAGATAGAAATGGAACACAACACAAATAAAGATATTCCATGCTCATAGATTGGTTTAATACTGTTAATATGTTAAAATGTTAAAATACTCTTAAAATGTCCATACTACCCTAAGCAATCTACAGACTCAACATAATGTGTATCAAAATACCAATAGGGTTTTTCACTGAACTAGAACAAATAATTCCAAATTTTGTCTGGATCCATAAAAGGCCCCAATAACCATAGAAATATTGAGGAAGAAAAACAAAGCTAGAGGTATCACAATTATAGATTTTAAGATATACTACAAACTTGTAGTAACCAAAATAGTATAGGACTGGGACAAAAATAGACAGAAAAGGGATACCTGGGTGGCTCAGTGGTTTAAGCACCTGCCTTTGGCCCAGGGTGCGATCCTGGAGTCCTGGGATCGAGTCCCATGTCGGGCTCCCAGCATGGAGCCTGCTTCTCCTTCCTCCTGTGTCTCTGCCTCTCTCTCTATCATAAATAAATAAATAAATAAATAAATAAATAAATAAATAAATAAATAAATCTTTAAAAAGAATAGACACAAAAGATTAGTGGAAGAGGATAGAGTCCAGAAATAAACCCATACCTATGTGGTCTATTCATCTATGATGAAGAAGAATATATAATGGAGAAAAGACAGTCTCTTCAATACATTGTGCTGGGGAAACTGGACAACTATGTAAAAGAATGAAACTGGACTACTTTCTAATACCTTATACAAAAATAAATTTAGAATGGACTAAAGACCTAAATGTGATACCTAAAACCATAACACTCATAAAAAAGAAATCAAAGGCAATAATTGCTTGAATATCAGCTTTGATAACATATTCATGAATATGTCTCCTGAGACAAGGAAAAGAAAAGCAGAAATAAACTACTGGGATTACACCAAAATAAAAAGCTTTTGCAAAGCAAAGGAAACCATCATCAAAACGAAAAGGCAACTTACTACATAAAGATGATATTTGAAATGATATACCCTGTAGGGGGTTAATACCCAAAATACAAAAAGAATGTATTCATGTTGACACCAAAAATCCCACTTAATACCATTAAAATTGGGCAGAGGACCTGAAAGGACTTTTTTTCCCCCAGAGAATACATACAGATGGCTAACAAACAGATGAAAAGTTGCTCAACATCACTTATCAGGGAAATGCAAATTAAAACCATTGTGAGATAGCACCTCACACTAGTCAGAATGGCTAGTATTAAAAAGGCCCAAAATAACCACCCCTGTCTTTATTGCAGCATTATTTACAATAGCCAACAACTGGAAACAATCTAAGTGCCCATTAATAAATAGATAAAGATGAGGTACAACGGAATATTACTCAGCCATAAGAAAAATAAGATTTTGTCAATTATGACAACCTAGATGGACCCAGAGAATATATCAACTGAAATAAGTCAGAGAAAGACAAATACCACATGATTCCACTTATATGTGAAATCCGAAAAGCAAAACAAAGAAAAAATATCAGATTATTAAATAAAGAGAATTAGTAGCCACCAGAGGGGAAATGGGTTGGGGGATAGCTTAAATAGATAAAGGGTATTAAGAGGTATAAAGTTTACAGTTTTAAAATAAATAAGTCACTGATATAAGTATAGTATAAGAAATATGGTCAATAATAATTGTAATAACATTGTGTGGTAACAAATGGTGACTACACTTATGGTGAGCCTTGAGTGAATATAGGTTTGTTGAATCAGTATGTTGTACACCTGAAACTAATGTTACATGTCAATTATATTCCGTAATAAAAGAATAGCAGAAAATACCTATCTAGAATCCATTTTATTTGAAGATTACATTGTGATCATTAACTTATGTTCCTGAAATAAATCAAAGTAAAAAATGAAAAAAAATGAGCAAAAATAATCAGTAAATCCAAAATAAGAGTTTATAACAAAATTAGCATAAAATCAACAACATTCTTACATATTCTTAAGTAACTGGTTAAGAAATATGACGTAATTCCATTTACAATAGCAATAACTAAAAATAATACCATACAGTTCCTGGTATAAATTTTAAATATCTACCAATAAACACTTGAGAAAATTACCTTGATATATTTGACTATAGATTGAAGAGGGATAGGGAAGTCTCAGAGATTAGAGGGTAAAACTAAAAATTGAGATGGGACAAAAAGGACTATAAAGATTTGCTTCACATTATTTTCTCCACAAGATCATTAGTCTTTGAAATTAGAGGCTGCTTTTCACATCATGCATTCCCAGAAGCTAACATCTAATATAAGATAGGAGTTAAATTCGTTCATTGAATTAATGATTTAAAAGTATTTTATTTCTAGTCATTTCTTCTTCGGTTCATGAGTTAGAGAGAAGTGTGTTAACTGCCAAATGTTTGGGAATTTTCCAGAAATCTGTTATGCGTTCCTATTTTAACTCTCTTGTACACACAGAACATGTTTTATCTGACTTCAGTCCCTTTAAACTGGTTCAGAAAATGCCCTACCTCAATGAATGTTTCACGTGCACTGGAAAAAGAATGTATATTCTACGATTGTGGGATATAATGTTTTATTTATATCAATTAAATGAGGTTGGTGCTGTTTGGATCTTCTATATTGCGACTAATATTCTTTTTGTTTTATCAATTACTGGGAAATGAGTGATAAAATAAGTACAATTGTGGACTTGTCTATTCTTTCAAATCTATCAGTTTTTGTTTCATGTGTTTTAAAGTGTTATTAGATATATAGACATTTAGAATGGCTATGTTATCTTGACTAGTGAACCTTTTTATCATTGTCAAATGTTATCACCAGTAAAATTCCTTGTTTTAAAGTCTCCTTTGTTTTACATTAATATAGTCCCTCCAGTTTTCTTACACTTAGTATTTCATGGTGTATCTCCACATCCTTTTAGTTATTTTTATCTTTATATTTAAAATAGATTTCTTATATATAGCATTCAGCTGGATCTTGACTTTTTAGTAGGGCACTCTTATCTTTTGTGTTCAGATCATTCATACTTTGTTTAGATGCTTTGTTTAGATTTGTTCCATTTGTTATTGGTTTATTTTCCCTTTTTAAATAAAATACTTGTTAATATTTTATTTTGTCTCTATTATTGGCTTGTTACTTATATGACTTTTAACATTCACACTAGGGTTTATTATATCAAACTTACACTTAACACCTTCAAATCATATCGTATCATTTATTTGTAACATATAAACCTTAAAACAGCATACTTTTTTCCCCTTCTGCCCTTGGGACAATTCTTGTACATGTTTTACTTCTAAACATGTGAAAAACCCCATATTATACTTCAAACAGTTACTCAGCCTTTAAGGAAACAAAGTAAGAAAAAAAATCTTTTATATTCACCCACATGTTTACTATTTTTTGGTGCTATTTTAAAATTTTATTTATTTATTTAAAATTAATTATTTTTTTATTGGAGTTCAATTTGCCACCATATAGCATAACACTTCGGTGCTATTTTTATGTTTAGGTCCAAATTTTCCATCTGGTATCATTTTCCCTCTGTCTGAACAACTTTATCATTTAATGCTATCTCAGTCTTCTAATGACAAATTTCTCAGCTTTTGTTATTTTCATTCGAGATAATTGTAGAGTTGACTTTTTGTCCCTCAGTATTTTCAAGACCTAATTCTTTGGTCTTCTAGCTTTTATAGTTTCTGATGACCAGTTTATGTTATAAACTTAGTCCAAAAAGAACTTACATGCTCTGACAAGGTGAATTTCCAGACACAAAAATGCTTTATTGTCTGTTTCTTCCCCATATACCAATCAATAACTTTTCTACTTTGTAGAATTCCACAAGATGTGCATGCTTACATTCTCCTATAAGACTAATCACTATGAGAGAAGGCTCTAAAACTCATTTTTCTTGGCAGAGAGTAAATCCCCAGTAAATGTTTTAAGTTAGTAAGTTTCTTTATGCTCATTACATTGCATAAAATATTTGGTTAGGACAACTTAGTTCTATCTGCTTTAGATGCCTAAAATACGGTAGCTAAGAATAAAGTCATTGGTTTCAAGTATAACAACAATAATAGGTACTATTTTGAGTACTTTGTATGTGCCAGACACTGAATGAATCCTGTGAAGTATGTATTATTATATCTATTTTATATATGAGAAAACTGAGGCTCTAGTTTATGTAAATTGCCTGAAGTCACACAGCCGGGGTGTGGAAAAACCAGGATTTAGATTATGTGAGCAAACCTCACGAAACATCTTCATAAATGTCACTTCTTCTTGGAGACAAAGAGATTATCAGGAATAGTTAGTATAACACTATGTATCCTGTATGTATGTGTATCATATGTACTTACATACAAGTCTGTGTTTCCTTTTAAAAATTTTAAGGCTTATATGAGGCTGCTAGGCTTCCTGAAAATTATTATTAAGACTTTCACGTGTTCCAGGGTTCAGAACTCTAAATATCTTATTTAGATATTTAGAACCCTTACAATTTCTTTTTTCTTTTTGAACCCTTACAATTTCAAGTGACAAAACTCCACTAAAGTAAATATAAATAATTTATTGTCTCATGTAACCAGTCCACAGCGTAGCTTTGATAAATCCAGATCTCTAAGTCTAAAGGGAAAGTGGATTCCATTCATCAAAGCTATGCAAGATGTGGAAATAGAGGCATATTCAATTCTATAGCTAAATTACTGTTCCCACAGAGGTAGAAGTTCCAGCCAGTTCGTTGAGAAATACTCAAGACAAAGACTATTTAAATAACAACATATTTCAGATAAATCATACAAACCATTATATAATCATAAGCTAGTTTTTCTGAAAATAATTCTCAATTTGGTGTTAAGAATTTGCATTTAAAAAGTGTCATCAGACTTTAATGCTATAACAGGGTTTAGTTTTTCGTAAAAGCTCATATCGCCTAAAGGATGCCAGCTACAGGTCAAAGAATATGTGACTTTGAAGACTGAACTCTCAATTTTAAATTCCTCTTTACTTCAGGTTACGTTACACCATAATACTAGGAGAGAGAAAGGCTGCATATGTTGTCAAACTTAATGGCAAAAGTTACATAGATTGGCTAATTAAATAATAAGTGGATTCTAACTTATATCGAGGTGAATGTCAGAATTCATCACTGTTAGTGTTATTTGACAGGGGTGATAAATCTTGTTCTCCAGGGTTGGTATTTTTCAATACCCTTGTGTATCCTAGGGCATTTCAAATACGCTGGAAGGGCTGGATTAGCAGCAGCCTGATTTACTGATACCTTTAGGGGGGCCACTCTAATTAACACATATCTGTGATCTTTAAATAGCTTAAACTGGATTTATGCAAAGTGAAAAAGATAAGGAAGATAATAGTATGTGATTATATTCACAAAGAAACTGCATATAATAGAAGATGCTGATGAAGGCTTGAGTGGGGTAAGAAAACAAAACTGTTATATTAAGAGAATTTCCAAGAATGAAGAAAGTGGAGACCAACTATTTTCAGGGCTTGCAATTCATTGCTAAAACTACAATGAGATTAATTTCAACTAGTCAAAGTCAACATTTAGAGTAGATGGCTGACCTGGATCTTAAATGGTACGAAGAAGTAAATGTACACAGATATTTTATATTTATGGGGTTCTTCTGAACACTCTTTTAGTTCTTTTCCTCCGTATTTTCCTCCTACCATCACCTCTACTTTCCTCCAGATCCTACTGCCTGAATCTGTTGTAGAAGTGACTGACCTCAAACTAGCCTGCAGGAAATATTATAAGCTCATTTATTTTCAATACAAAAATGTAGCAATTTAAAATAAGAGAGGAATAAATTTGTTACTAGTCTTGGGACCCTTCCACCCATTAGCTGTGGTTTCTATGAAGTCACAGGGATAATCTAGCAAAGACTAATATGATTTACAGAACTGAAAAAAATACCTCACGATCTACAGGGGAATCATGGTAAAGGTGATGCAATTTATCAAGCTGAGCTCTCAGTTCTGTAAAACTTTACATATACTAACTCTTTCCCCATTGGAATAGTTTTTACTTTGTGACCAGTTTAGCTTTATTCTCATCAACAAGGATGGAGGAGGAAACCTGCAAGTGAGAATTTTCACTGCCAATTTGGAGGTGATTGTCTTACATAGTCTTATTCTCTGAAGATTTGCAGATTGTGACCTCTTATGGTTCCAGCCAATCCATACTTAAAGATACTATTTGGGTCATAAATGTTTTCCCTCATATCTGGCACCAATAAATAAGTTGAACACCAAGGATATACTGATAGTAGATATGTTGAATTATGAAGAATATAGGTTGCTAATGAGAATGCAGAGTGTTTAAAGATCAGTACTAATTGCCACATAAGCATATAAGACATTATCTGTAGAATAAAGAGCAAAGGCCAGAGGACATTATTTCACAGTGTAACAATGGAAAAAAATGAAGGCCAGAGTAAAAAGAGAGATCTGGGTTAGCCACTGTAACTTCTTTGCCTGTGGCCTGGGCAACAAGATTGCTCACCTCAGTTTAATTTGTATAGACCCATTTTTAAAGTCTTAGGCTTAGATTTTTTTATTATTCAGTATTTGTTGAGCTCTATTTGGAGATCACCAAAATATACATTAACTTTCCCAAGTTATCAAAGAGCAATAGAGCGAAGCAGAAAGATTTTCTTATCAACTTTATCAATAAAAGCCAAAGCAGCAGTGGCAACAACAAACTTTTTGTGTTAAGTGCTCAGGATGAAGAAGAGCTTTCAGGTCAGCCTGCTAATGGAATTATGGTTAATTTCTAAATATTTCTTATAGAAAGAACTGTTTGAATAAGGTAGGTGCAAAACAAATTACTATCTACTTATGAATGATACTTTCTAACTTTTATTTTACTGAGGTCTTAAATACTTTTAATCATTTAGAAATACCTAAGTGTTCCTTTGAAAAATAATAGTTCAACCCAGCTAGTTCATGGCCTCTTAACTTTCTTAAAATTGGAGTCTATTAATTAAAAAAAAAAAAAAACTGAAAGTTTTTACTTTAAAGGCAATATCTATTATGAGTTTAAATCACTAGCATACTAATTTCTTACCAATTACTAAAAGAAGAAATATATACTTAAAAATGCCTAAACAAAATTCAAGGAGCAATGTGGATATGTGTAAGAAATTAATTTATTATTCTGAGCATGGAATGCTAGTATAATTACTATTATGCCTATGTGGAAGTTCAATTTAAAGTTACACAAAGCATCAGTATCTTTAAAAATTCTCTATTGTATATGTGGCTGAGTTCTCTCTACTGTATAAGCAGAATGGCTAGTAGACTATCTTTGCAGTTGAGGGGTCTAGGAGCAGAGAGACTTTCTTCCACTCTCAGTCAGGGCCCTGTTGACCTCCTTGGCAGCTCTGTAGCTAGCCCATAACACCATTTTTGGTAGTGCTACTTCCTAAGGTACCCCATGGCTGTCTGAACTCCAGTGAGTAGTCAAAGAAATGTATCAACTTATTTGGAGGATCCAAAAACCAAAGAGAGAAAGAACTTAAGATGAAAGACAACTGTTGGAAAAAAACAAAAGAAAGCTGATATTTAAAATATAAGTAAAGAACACTAACTTCACTTTACATCTTAAGGAAGAAGTAAACTAAACCAAAAGCAGAAGGGCACTTCCTCAACACAGTAAAGAACATTTATAGAAAACCCACCCCTCATAACATACTCAATAGTGAAAGAATGAAAGCTTTTTCTCTAACAGGAACAAGACAAGGATGCCTGCTTTTACCATTGCTATTAAACATTGCCCTAGAAGTTCCAGCCAGATCAATTAGGCAAGAATAAGAAACAAATGCATCCTAATTGGAAAGAAATAAGTAAAATTATTTCTATTTCCAGTTGATCTGATCCTATATATAGAAAATACCAAAAATCCACATGCAAAAAAGAAAAAAAAGGCTATTAGAGGTAATTAATTTAGTAATGTTTCTGTCAAGTAAATAATCCACTTACAATAGCATCTGAAAGTATAAAATACTGTGGAAAAAGGTGGTAAAATATTTATACACTGAAAACTACAAAACATTGCTGAATGAAATTTAAGTAGAACTAAATATGTGGAAAGATATCTGCATTCATGAATTGGAAGACTTAATACTATTATGTCATTACTATCCAAAGCAATCTATATATTCAATGCATTTCCTATCAAAATTCCAATGGCCCTCTTTGAAGAACTGAAAAAGGCAATCCTCAAATTCATATGGAATTACAAGGGGTCCCTAAAAAGTCAAAACAATTTTGAAAAGGAGAATAAAATTGGAAAACTCACATTTCCTGATTTCAAGACTTGCAGTAAAAGTACAATAAAAACACTATTTTGTGTTCTGTTGACAAAATAGATATATGTCTATGGGATAGAATTGAGAGTCCAGAAGTAAACTCATATAACTGTGACTAAATGATTTTCAACAATCATGCCAAAATCAGAAACTCTCAACGCATACTGATGGTAGTGATTGGGTGGGGAGCCTGGAAGCTAATGGGTCTTCCTGTGGGCAGTTCACAGTTCAGTCTTTAGGTGCCTGTGAGAGTCTGTTTCCGGCTGTAAGTATTGCCATGACCTAGAAAGCATGTTCTTAAATGGTAAATAAAAACTCCATGAAAGGGGCACCTGGGTGTCTCAGTGATTGAGCATCTGCCTTTGGCTCCAGTCATGATCCCAGGGTCTTGGGATTGAGTCCCACATCAGGCTCCGCACAGGAGTCTGCTTCTCCCTCTGCCTATGTCTCTGCCTCTGTTTCTCATAAATAAAAAAGAAATCTTAACAAAACAAACAAATCTCATGACAGGTCAAAAGAGTTTCCCCCTGTGGGGGAAAAGGAAAATGTTTTATATTTTTCTAACTTTCATGGCATGTTTTTTCACTTTTTGAATGAGGGACCCTACATTTTAATTTTACACTTGGCCACACAAATCATGTAGTTGAACTTGGTCAGAAATGTAAAGGATCTATAACTTATGATTGTGCACATAGCAAAGACAAATTTCATTTTATGTAGGGTCTATGACTTAGCCTGGTAAGTCAGATAATTATTTTTTTTAAGTTTATGGACTTGTAAATATTTTCTATTTCTAAGTATCTTTTTATTTTCAGGATAGAGAAAGAGAAAGGCTATGTATAGCAAAGCTTTTGAATAAACACAAGTATTTTTAAGTTCGTGTGATGGTTTCTTCCTTGTATAAGACTCCTGGTCTGTATCAAATTGTGATTTGTAGTTTCCTATTAACTAAGGCTGCACAAAAGTATCAAAGGAGATTTATCAATCAGATAAAGGAGCTATAGTAAGCTGGGTAAAGATATTTGTGCAACAGAGCACCTCGGCACACCCTGGATAACACCCACATTAGCTTCAGCTATTCTGCCAAAGTGCTTTCTACATGTATAGTCCCAGGACAGTCTGGCTTGTACTTGCTGTGTAGAGAGCCCAGGGACAGTACCAATCTGTACCCACTTCAGCTTTAGCTGTGCTAGCAGGGTACACACTATGTGGAGAGCCCTGGGATCCCCAAAGCATGTCAGTCACAGCTCCAGCCAATCAGTGAAAATCTCCAAGCACACACAATCCACATAGGAGATGACCATATGTATGACAATTTCTTCAAGTTTAGGAGAAGTAGCTGTTTCACCCAATCCATGGAAGCAAACACAGGAAGTCAAGCAAACTGTAGAGGCAAAGGAATATGCTCCAAAAGAAAATACAAGATAAACTTTAGAAAAGGAATTAAATGAAACAAAGATAAGCAATTTACTCATAAAGAATTTAAAGTAGTAATTGTACAGATGCTTACTGGGCTAGAGAGAAAGAGTTGAAGTTAGTAAGAACTTCAATAAAGAGATAGAAAATATAAAACTGAAGTAGAGTTTAATACATAACTGAAGTTAAAAAAAAACACTGCAGGGAATCAAAAGTAGAATAACAGATGCAGAATAGTGTATCAGTGATCTGGAAGGCAGGATAAAGTACTAAAATTGGACAACAAAAAGAGAAAAGAATTTTTAAAAATTAGTATACGTTAAGGGATGTTTTGGACAACATCATGAGAATAATCAATCGCATTATAGGGCTCCCAGAAGAAGAAAAAAAAAGAGAGAAGGGAGCAGAAAATTTACCTGAAGAACTAATAGCTGAAACCTTCCCTAACCTAGGGAAGGAAATAGACCTCCAGGTTCTAGAAGTACACTGAGTGTCAGACAAGGTGAATCCAATGAAGTTTGCACCATGAAATGTCAAATAAGTGAATATGTCAAATAAGTGAAATGTCCAAAGGTAAAAAATAAAGAGAAAATTTAAAATCAGCAAGAAAGAAGTAAAATTTACCCAAAAGGGAAAACCATAAAGCTATCAGTTAATATTGCAGCAGGAACTTTGCAGACCAGGAGAGTGGCACAATATATTGAAAGAGCTGAAAAGAAAAATCTGCAATGAAGAATACTCTATCCAGCAAGACTATCATTTTAATTTGAGGAGAGATAGAGTTTCTCAGATGAACAAAAGTTAAAGGAGTTTATTACCCTTAAATCAGCCTTATAATAAATGTTAAAAGGACTTCTTTAAGTGGAAACTAAATGGTTATAATTAGACATAAGTAAATTATGAATAAAAAGATGTGAAATATGAGAGCGTATACAAAATATGTAGAGGAGCAAGAGAAAGGTTTTTTTAAAGTATATATTTGAACTAAAATGATCTTCAGCTTAATACAGATTGTTATATATTTAGGATGTTATATATGAACCTCATGGTAACCACAAACTCAAACTATATAATAGATACAGAAAAAATAAAGAGAAAGAATGCCAGACGTAAGACTACAGAAACTCATTAATCTCAAAGAAATAGAGGAAGAAGAGAGAAAAACAACAAAACTAGAGAATAATAAAATGGCATAGTACATACCTATTAATAATTACTTTAAATGTAAATGGCCTAAATACTTCCATTGAAAGATATATGGCAATGGAAAGGATGGAAAAATAAGACCCACCTACGTGCTGCCTACAAGAGATTCACTTCAGACCTAGAGACAGATGCAGATTCAAAGTGAAGGATGGAAAAATATTTAACATGCAAATAGAAGTAAAAAAAAAAAGCACACACAAAAAAGCCAGGGGAGCAATATTTATATTAGACAATATAGACTTTAAAATAAAGACTGTAACAAGAGGTAAAGAAGGCCATTACATAATGATAAAAGAATCAATCCAACAAGAGGATATACAATGTAAATAACTACACACCCAATGGTGGAGCACCTTAATATATAAAGCAAATATTAATAGACATAAAGAGAGAAATTGGCAGTAATACAATAGCACTGATGTAAGTGGGGACATTAACACCCCACTTATATTACTGGATAGATCATTACAGGCAAAAAACATCAATAAAGAAACATCTTTGAATGATACATTAGACCAGATGAACATAACAGATAAATACAGAATGTTCTACCTCATAAAACACACAATACACACTCTTTTCAAAAGAACCTAGAACAATTTCCAGAATAGATCATGTCAGGCCACAAAATGAGCCTCAGTAAATTTAAGATTTTAAATCATGCCATGCATATTTTCCAATCACAATGTTATGAAACTGGAAATCATTCACAAGGAAAAAAGTGGAAAAAAACCAAACAGGGGGAGGCTAAATATGATACTCCCATCAATGGGTCAATGGAGTAATCAAAGAAGAATTAAAAAAAAAATACGTGGAGACAAATGAAAATGAAAATAAAAACACAATAGTCCAAAATCTTTGGAATGGAATGAAATCAGTCCTAAGAGGGAAATACAAAGATACAGCACTACTCCAAGAAACAAGAAAAACTCAATTTAACTTTATGCTTAATGAACAAAGAATAACAAACTAAGCCCAAGATGGGTAGAAAGAAGGAAATAAAAAAGATGATATGAGGAAAAAAATGACAGAGACAAAAAAAGAAAAGTCAATGATACCAATTTAAAAACAAAATTGGTAAACTCTTAGAGCCATACTCACCAAAGAGAGAGAGAGAGAGAGAGAGAGAGAGAGAGAGAGAAAGGACCCAATAAAAATCAGAAACAAAAGTAATAACTAACATCAAAGAAATAGTTTTATAAGAAACTATTATAAAAGTTATATGCCAACAAACTGAACAACCTAGAATAAATGGATAAATTCCTAGAAACATTCAATCACCTTAAACTGAATCAGAAAAAAAGAAATGGAAAATCTGAACAGACCAATTAGTAGTAATAAAATTGAATTGGTAATCAAAAAAACTACCAAAAGATAAAAATTCAGGACATGATGGATTCACATGTGAATTCTACCCAACATGCAAAGAGGACTTGGTATATATATATTCTCTTTAAACTATTCCAAAGAATAGAAGAGAAAGAAAGTTTCCAAGTACATTTTGTGAGAGCAACATTGCTCTGATATCCAAAGACACTACAAAAACGCAGAAACAACTACAGGCCAATATATTGGATGAACACAAATGCAAAAATCCTCAACAAAATATTAGCAAACTGAATTTAACATTACATGAAATTCACCACAATCAAATGGGGTTTATTCTGGAGATGCAAGAATGGCTCAATATTCAGAAATCAATCAATGTGATACACATCAAGGACACAAAATATAAAAATTATATGATCGCCTAAATAGATGTAGAAAAAGTATTTGGCAAAATTCAACATCAACTCATGATAAGAATTCAACAAAGTGAGTTTAGAGGGAACATATCTAAACATAATTAGGGCCATATATGACAAATCCACAACTAACATAATACTGAAAGGTAAGAGTTTTCCCTCTAAGATTAGGAACAAAACAAGGAAGTCCATTCTTGCTGCTTTTAATCAAAATAATCCTGAAAGTCCTAGCCATGGAAATCAGACAAGAAAGAGAAGTAAGAGGTATCCAGGCATCCAAATAGATCAAGAAAAAGTTAAACTGCCATTATTTGCAGGTGACATGACACTACACAGAAAATCTTAAAGACTCCATCAAAAAACCACTAGAAGTAATAAATAAATTCTATGGGGTTGAAAGGTACCAAAATTAGTACCTAGAACTTGGTAGCATTTCTATATTCTAAGTGAAGAAACCCAAAGAGAAATTAAGAAAACGATTCCATTTACATTTTCACCAAAAAGAAGAAAATACGTAGAGGCATAAACTTAACCAAGGAAGTGAAAAACCTGTACTCTGACAACAATAAAACATTGATGAAAAAACTGAGGATGACACAAACAAAGGGAAAGATATTCCATGTTCATGGATTGGAAGAATTAGTATTGTTAAAATATTTATATTACCCTAAGCAATCTACAGATTCAATGTAATCTCTGTCAACACCAATAGTATTTTTTTTTTTTACAGAACTAGAATAATCCTAAAATGTGTATGGAACCACAAAAGACCTCAAATAGCCAAAGCAATCTTGAGAAAGAACGAAGATAGAGGTATTACAATCCCAGATTTCAAGATATACTACAAAGCTAAAGTAATCAAAACAGTATGGCACTGGCACAGAAAGAGACATATAGATCAATAAAATAGCCCAGAAATAAACCCATGATTATGTTGTCAATTAACTTATGACAAGGAAAGCAAGAATACACAATGAGGAAAAGATAGCCTCTTCAATAAAAAGTGCTGAGAAAACTGGACAGCCACATATAAGAGGATGAAACTGGATGACTTGTCAACACCAACACAAAAATAAACCACAAGTAGGTTTAAAGACCTAAATGTGAGAAATGAAACCATAAAAATCCTAGAAGAGAACACAGGCAGTCATCTCTCTGATATCAGTTGTAACATCATTTTTCTAGATGTATTTCCTAAGGCAAGGAAAACAAAAGCAAAAATAAACTATTGGGAGTACATCAAACTAAAAAACTTTTGAACAGTGAAGGACACCATCACAAAAACAAAAAAACCAAACTACTGAAGAGAAGTAGATATTTGCAAGTGATATATCTGATAAGGGGTATCTAAAATAGAGAATGTATACATCCCCACACCAAAAACCATAATCTGAATAAAAAATGAGCAGAAAGGGCAGCCCTGGTGGCTCAGTGGTTTAGCGCTGCCTTCTGCCCAGGGCCTGATCCTGGAGACCTCGGATCGAGTCCCATGTCAGGCTCCCTGCATGGAGCCTGCTTCTCCCTCTGCCTGTGTCTCTGCCTCTCTCTCTCTCTCATAAGTAAATAAATAAATAAATAAAATCTAAAAAAAAATGGGTAGAAAACCTGAATAGAGATTTTTCCAAAAAAGACATACAGATGTTCAATGTCACTAATAATGAAGAAAACTCAAATCAAAACCACAATGAGTCATTTCCACATACCTTTCAGAATGGCTAAAATCAAAAACACAAGAAACAACTATTGGATAGGACATGGAGAAAAATGAATCCTTGTGCATTGTAAGTGGGAATACAAATTGGTGCAACTACTGTGGGAAACAGTAAAAAAATAAAAATAAAAAAGAAATACCATATGATCCAATAATCCTACTGCTGGGTATTGACACAAAGAAAACAAAAGCACTATTTCAAAAAGATATATGTACCTCTATGTTCATTGTAGTATTACTTACAATAGCTAAGAATTAAAAGCAACTTAAGTATCTAATGAATGCATGATACAAAAATGTGATATATATAAGCAACAGAATATTACACAGCTATAAAAAAGGATGAGACCATACCCCTTTTGACACTATGGATGAACCTAGAAAGTATTAGGCTAAGTGAAATAAGTCAGACTGAAAAAGGCAAGTACCATATGATTTTATTCATATGTGAGATTAAGAAAAAAACAAGTGAATAAACAAAAAGCAGAATCAGGCCTATAATTACAGAGAAGAAACTGATGGTTGTCAGAGGTGAGGGGGATTCTGGGGATTTGGGACAAAATGGGTGAAGAGGAGTGGGAGGACAGGCTTCTAGTTATGAATGAATAAGTTACAGGAATAAAAGGTATAGTATAGAAAATGTAGTCAATGCTATTGTAATAGTGTATGATGACATAATAGCTACACTTGTGGGTGAGCATAGCACAACATATAGAGAAACTGAATCACTATGTTGTACACTTGAACCTAATTTAACATTGTGTCAACTATATTAAAATATAATTTTTTAATAAATACAACGGACTCAGGAAAAAATATTGCTTGTGCAGGATTAATAGCAAATACCATTCTAAATGGTGAAAAGTTAAAAACCAAGGTTAGTAAAAATGGACACCATTAGTATAATTCAATTTCTTTTGGAAGTCCTGGCAAATGTAGTATATCAGAAAATTCAGTGAGAATAGAGATCCCAGTACATATGAGATCAGTACCTATGGGATCAGTCCGTAGGTACTTCAATATACAAAAGATGATTTATCAATTATTTGGAAGGAGGATACATTTTTAATAAGTGGCAGAAGAAGCTATCCATTTGGAAGAAAAGAGAACTTATCGATCACTTTTCTATAACTACAGAATGTAATTGCAGGTGGAATAGAAAATTAAATGTGAAAAATAATTCCTTAAAATTTTGTGTTATTTGAGAGAGAGAAAGAGAGAGAGAGAGAGAGAGAGAGAGAGAGAGAGAGAGAGAGAGAGAGAGAATGCGCGCAAGCAGAGGGAGGGGTAGAAGAAGAGGGAGAGAGAGTCTTAAGCAGACTCCATGCTGACCATGAAGCCCAATGTGGGGCTTGATGGTAACCACTCTGAGATCAGGGCCCTGAGATCAGGACATGAGTCAAAACTGAGTCATGCTTACCTACTTATAACCTTAATTAAAGCTTTTCATCCTTGTCTTTGGACTCAGGTCGTATGTCACTAAAACATAAAAAAAATAAAAGTAAAGCCTCATTATTTTTTCATATCTTTGCCTTTTATTTTCTACAAAATAGGGAAGAAAGTATTTTGTTATAATATTTTAGAAATACAACATTCTATTTGAAATAGAGTCCCTGTCTGCCATTTTTTTTTCTGAAGAAATAACCTATTGCTTATACAAATGTCTGGCAGTTGGTAGTTTCTTATCACTTTTATATTTTAACTGATGATGTCTTGCTTGATACTTGATGGAGACCAAGAGCAAAGAGTTGTTTGTGGCAGAGAACAATGAATGGAAAAAGAGCATGAGAATGGCCCTGTAGAGCAGCATAGAGAGGGATCAATAGCCTTAAACAGTCCATAAATGTATATTTAGCTGAATTAATTCCTACTGCATACATTTTTTTTTGGTAGAGCAATTGAACATATTGGCTTGCACTGTATGAAGGATACCTGAATTCCTCAGCATTTGATGGACTATCAAAAGGGGGTCAGAGGGAGAAAATATTCATTAAATATGGTTCTGGTGCTATCTTGTCTCTTGAAAAATGCCATTCTCTATAGGGGTAAAGAGACATTGGTTTATTTGAGGACATCCTAACCATAATTTTAACATATAAGCATGGATTATTTTACTTCTTTCATGTGCCAATAACTTTTCTTTAAAAAACAACAACAACGACAAAAACTAATGGTCCTATCACTGCAGTTATAACTAAGCAATCATTATAGTGAAGGGCTTTTGAATGTTTAAAAATCAATTTGTTCCATTCTTAATTATCACCTGTCTCCTCTTCTGTTCACTTGGTGCTTTATCTCTCTTCATAATATTAAATAAAGGCCTCAAAAATAAAGACGGGTTGAGGACTAAGCTTGTTTTATTTAAAATGCATTCCTAACATAATACTAACCAGTTCTTAAAGGCCTGTGCTACTCTGGCCTTAGCCTATTGGTTTTAGAAAACCTTGATCATGGATGTCTTCTTTGTCTATTTAGGCCATAATTAATTGTATCAGTTATTTTCATAATCCATTGGTTCTAATACTCTGAGTATTTTAAGAAGCAAAACCAAGTTTTTCTTTGTTTCTTATTTTTAAAAAAGATTTTTATTTGAAAGAGAGAGAGCATGAAGGGGGGAAGAGCAGAGGCAGAGGGAGAAGCAGACTCCCCACTGAGCAGGGAGTCTGATGCAAAGCTGGATCTCAGGACTCCAGGATCATGACCTGAGTTGAAGGCAGATACTTAACCAATAGGTCACCAAGTGCCCCAGATTTTTCTTTTCTAAACAAAGCCTTTATTTTTAACTTAGTTTTTATAGTACATAACAAAATTTACCATTTTAACCCTTTTAAGTGTATGATTTGGTGGCATTAAGTTTAGTTAATTTTAGGTAATAATTAGATTTCATATATATAAATATATAAATATAAAAATATATATATATATATATATATTTATTTATAGGGTTTTTGACTCTTCGCTGTTTTTTTGGTTGTCTCAAAATTCCAATAAAATAAGATTCATGATCAGAGCTGTGAGTAGCTACCAAATAGCTTTTTCTTCATAGCCCAAATTCAGGAGAAATGATCTTTGGGCTATTTTCAAAGAAGGTGAAGTATTTCCTTTTTTATGAATGATTATTGAAAGTGATACTATTGAAATATAACTTTGTATTTAGGACACTGAGAAGTGGTTTTCTCTAATATCCTTTTTTTTTTTTTTTTTTTTTTTTAAAGTAGGCTCCACTCTTAGCATGGAGCTCAGCACATGGCTTGAATTCATGACCCTGAGACCAATCCCTGAGCTGAGATTAAGAGTCAGATGCTTAACCAACTGAGCCACTGAGGTGACCCAAATGTTCTCTAATATCTAATAGAATACAATAAAGTAGTAAGTAGACATAATTTCCCCCCAAAAAAGCATGACTTGCAGAATATTCCATGTATGTATTTCCTTCCAATGTTACATCTTATCAATGTGTAAATTATCTTGAGAGAAGAAAGGCCAAGGCCTATCTTAAATCTGGTGAAAGTTTTTTCAATTAAGTATAGAAAATACTTTTTTATGAGAAATTGTCTCAAAGCCAGATTTTCTGTTTTGGCATAGTGTTGACCTATTTCTCATCAATTTCAACATACTACTTCTGCTTTGTACTCATGATAATTTCTGTTTCACAACAGAAATTTAAAATTTTACTTTTTTCCCCCTAGATTTTTTTTTTAGTTGAAAAAGCAAATCAAGAGAGTTGTTAAGATATAATAATTAAAGGGGACTGGTAGTTAGAGTGAATGTCTGGGGCTGAAACCAGTGCTGGGAGAGCAAGCCTCATCTGTAAAGATATCTAAGGACTGGCCAGTCTATTAGGCTTATGTTAAACCAATTCTTTGCTCTGAATTCCTACATTCTGTTCTCCACTCTCTAGACTGGTTCTTTACTTCAAAAAGCCAGTGGTCTCTCACAACCTTGGATGGCCCTTAGCCTAATTCATGGCAATTTTTCATGGCCTATATGCTGCCAAATAGTTTAGTTTTTAATTTCACCTTCCCAAGAATGGGTTGCTAGTTAGATTTACTTTTGTCATAGCCCCCCAAAACTGAAAAAATTATAGTGCAAAACTACAAGTTTACATGTATGCATGTGCCCACAATCCCTAAGCATATTTATATGCTCTGAATGACTCGGATATAATTTCTTCTTGAGATGAGACTATAATGGAGATAAACCTATACTCCAATTTTTGTACTTGGAATTCTTCATGAGGCTTGTTTAGCATTAGGACTAACTTTAGAGTTCCTTCCATTGTTTGAGGTGCTGTCTGCATTCCTAATAGATGGTAGAAAATTCATACAATACCAGAGGCTCTCTTCCTCATCAACTCGTTGTAGAATGTCTGTGAATCTTAGTATTGAATGGTGTTGAGTTACTAAGCAGTGAATGTTATTTTAAAAGGGTTAAAAATTGTTAAAATGTGTTCAACAATCATCAGAGCAAGATATTTTCTTCTTTGTATGTAAAAAGAATCAAAAGAAATTGGCTTTACTAAATAAGAGGAGGTAGACTTTAAATGGTGTGGTCTGACAGTAATTTGTATTAGAGTCTAGAGGAGCACATTTGTAATGTCTTGTGGTAGTACATTTATCTCTTGGTGACAGAAGGAATAATTGCTTTAGAGAGCATATCAGTGGCTGTTTAAAAATTTAACTCTTTATTTCCTCACACCTAAAGTTACAAAATTGAAGAGGAGAAAAAACATTATGAAAAATATAATTTGCGCAGAACAAAGTGTTAGTTATCAGAAAAACATATACATTGTCTATTTTCAAGGAATGGCAAAAGGCTGGAAAAGTAATGAAAATGTTTTTCATTATATGTGGGTATTTGTTATTTATTTATGGGTATTACTAGCATATACTCATCACTTCTGCCTGTTTTGTCTCTGGAACATGTTTTTCAAGTTGAATATACCTACCTAAAGTGGTTTTTGCTCAAAGATGAACTGTGTCTGATAAGTTGTTAATTAGGCTCTGCTGTCCAATGTTCTCAAATTTGACAGCTTTAATGGGTTCTCGATTCCTGACTCCCTTTTATCTACATCTTTGTGTGAAGTCTGTTCATCCTTCAGGTCCTTGCTTTCCCCTGAAAGGATCTGTTGATATTTATGCCTCCCTTGGTGTCCAGACAATTTCTTAAGGAATTCCATTTTATTTCACCCCATCAAAGGTGCAGTGAGTTAGTACAAGTGAAGAGACACTTCAAACTAGGAGGAATCACATAATTTGTTGTTTAAACTGATCACTTCTAGAGTAAAATACATTAATAATTATGCTGGCACAGCAGGTGTAAACTGTCCCAATCAAACCAGGATGCATGATTATTTTTCTTCAAGGCAGCCAGGGTGGAAACAAAGGTAAGACACTACTGGAATCACATTTTTAAATATGAATAGAATATTACTGATTTGAGCAGACTAAGAGCCAGTAAAATGTCTTTGTAATCACCTTTGTTATTACCTTATGATAATCCAAAATAAAACATTAAATATGATTTATTTTGAATCTCTAAAGTGACTCAGTTTTGCAAAGATTACCCAAAGCAATCTACAGATTCAAAGTAATCCCTATCAAAATACCAATAGTATTTTTCACAGAACTGGAACAAATAAACCTAAAATTTTGTGGTATGGAACCACAAAAGACCTTGAATAGCAAAAGAAATCTTGAGAAAGAAGAACAAAGCTGGAAGTATCACAATACCAAATTTCAAGATACAATACAGAACTATAGCAATCAAAACAGTATGGTACCAGCATTAAAAAAAAAAAAAAGATGCATATATCAATGAAACAGGATAGAGAGTTTGGAAATAAACCCATGCTTATTGGTCAATTAATTGTACAACAAAAGATTCAAGAATATACAATGGGGGTAAAGACAGTCTCCTCCATAAATGGGGAAGAAAAACTGGACGGCTACATGTAAGAGAATGAAATTGGGCCACTTTCTAACATCACACACAAAAATAAAACAGATTTGAGACCTAAATATGAAAACTGAAACCCATAAAACTCATAAAAGAAACTACAGGCAGTAATCTCTTAGAAACCAACCTCAGCAACATATTTATGGATCAAGGGAAACATATTTATTTCAGTCAAGGGAAACAAAAGCAAAATAAATTACTGGGACAACATACACAAAGAGCTTTTGTACAGCAAAGAAAAAGAGTGACAAAATGAAAAGGCTTAAGAGTACACTTATTGTGATGAGCACTGAGTAATGTACAGAATTGTTGAATCACCATATTACATACCTGAGTCTAATATAATAACACTGTACATTACATATATTGCAATTTTAAAAATTTAGAATGTAAAAAAGCAACCTACTGAATAGGAAAAGATATCTGCAAAAAATATGTCCAATCATGGGTCGATATGTAAAAAATATAAAGAACTTATACATCTCAAAACCCAAATAATCCAATTTAAAAATGCACTGGAGACCTGAATGGACATTTTTCCGAAGAAGATGTATAGATGGCTAACAGACATGTGAAAAGATGCTCAATATCATTAATCATCAGGGAAATACAAATCAAAGCCATAATGAGGTACTACTTCACACCAGTCAGAGTCGGAATGGCTGGTATTTAAAAAAAAAAAAACACGAGAGAGAAACAAGTGTTGGTGAGGATGTGGAGAAAAGGGAGCCCTCATACACTGTTGGCAGCAATATAAATTGGTGTAACCACTGAAAAACAGGACCGAAGTTCCTCAATAAATTAAACAGAGGAATAATACATGAACTAGTAATTCCACTACTGGGTATTGGCCCAAATAAAATGAAAACACTAATTTGAAAACATATATGCACCTCCACATTAATTGTAGCATTATTTATAATTGCCAAGATATGGAAACAGCTTAAGTGTCTATGGATAAATGAATGGATAAAGAAGATCTGGTATTTACATATACAATGGAAGTAAGCTATAAAGAAAAGAAAAATGAGATCTTGTCTTTTGCAACAACATAGATAGATCTAGAATATCAGGCTAAATGAAATAGAGAAATACAATACCATATTATTCTAGTTAAAAACAAAGAAATAACAAAAAGTGAGAAACATATCTATAAATACAGAGAATGGGTGCAGGGGGGATGTGCTAAAATGGTTAGAGGGAAGTGGGAAGTACAGGCTCTCAGTTATGGAATGAATAAGTCAGGAGGATGAAAGATACAACATAGGGAATATAAGTCATTGGCATTATAATAGCCACTGTATAGTGACAGATGGCAGCTACACTCGTGGTGAGCATAGGGTAACATACACAGTTGTTGAACCACAATGTTGTGTATCTGAAACTGATATAACATTGTGTGTCAACTATACTTCAATCAATCAATATTCTTGTAAACAAAGGCATTTCCTGCTTTTGTAGTATATAAATGAACAAGAAACATAATGAAAATGGTTTTTGTGTTCTTGTGAATCTTGACCATAACCCAGATACAAATACTTTGGGGATAAAGAAAACAACAACAACCCAATGTCACTGAACTAGTCAAGCAGTGCTCAAATAAACACAGAAATGAACAAAATAAAATGTAAACTAAAAAAAAAAAAAAAGACTATACACAAACACACACAAAATATACTCACTTTTAAAAGAAGTATACAAAAAAATAAATAAAAGAAGTATGCAGATACACACACATCTATCTCAGTATGATGCTGGTATTTCTTGAGGTGCTTGTATTTTCCTTTCTAAATCTATTGGCTTTGCACAATGTAAGAACATGCAATTTTGAAAGGGATTGATTTCTTAAAGGGGGCCAGTCATGCATTAAAGGAGAGGGCAGATTTCAAAACTAAAAATACATTTGTGTCAAATGATATTCAGCTTGTGGCCGGCACATAGTAGGCATTTAATAAATATTTGATGAATGCATAAATAAATGAGTGATGAATTCTAGCTTAGACTTTTTTTCTCCTGTAAGACCTGAGGCTAGCTAGTATTTCATCTGGTTCACGCTGTTTCTTCAATTTATCGAGGTCACTTTGAATTCTGATCTTCTCTTCTGAAGTGTTAGCAACCCCTTCTAAGTTGGTGTCATCTGAAAAATACTACCTGTATGAAATGTGTGACTGAGTTAAGCTAGGAGTGTCATGTTGGACATTTTCTTAAACTAGAACACAGCTGGAAAATTATTACACAACCAAAAGCATACTTCATTTCAGTCTTATCAGGCCAGCCTTGTCCACATTTGACTGATTTTTTCTGTTATCATCCATAACCGATCACTCAACTTCTTCACTAAATAGAAAATAAGATGCACGACGGAGCCTCATGAAAATTAGAGGACAAGAAAGGTAATAGGCAGTAGGTGAAGACATTACAGAAATATCTTGTAAGCATACTTTATAAATTATACTCCAGTGCATACTTATTGTATATGCCTCAGTAGGCAAGTCTTGACATAAAATGTATAGAAACAATCTACTGTAGATAGTCCCATAGGGCAGATGTGAATTCTGTAATACATTCACATGCCCTCTTTCAAAAATTTGGTAGAAGAGTATCTTACTGTTGAGAGCTTAATTCTCTTCAAGTTTCATAACCAATTCACTGTTTTGTTGTCAAGAAAGCTTTTATGTATGTCAAGTAATAATAACAATAATCTCTCATTTTATTAAGTCAAAAGTAGTCTTCTAAAATGCCCAGAGCAAAATTTTTATTTTTTAAAAAATAAAGATGAATAGTAGAACATAAGCCAATCTATATACATGACCTGAAAGCAATATCTGAGATAATTATCCAGGTAACTTAAAACTCTCTTTTGCTTATCTATTTGATAAATTAGGTAAAAGTTGCCTCTCGAGTTTTCATTTGTGGACTCATGTCACCATAGAAACTACTAAGCCATTGTTCAAAAATTGGTGCATTCTATCTTCGTTTTTATCTCTCTCTTACTGTTAAAGTTAAATTTTCTTCCTGTAATAGAAAAATACAAAGTGCTATTTACTAATCAAATTGTTTTTAAAAATTTTGTACTATATGATTTTTCACTTGGGGAAAATAGGACATAGGTAAAAGATAAATATTTCCATGGAATAACTTTTAAGAGAATTCCTTTTGTTTACATAACAAAGGAAAAAAATCCTTCTAATGATAAATATCCCACTTCTAAGACGTTTAAAATTCTGGTAGCGTGATGTGTTTTAATAGCTTAGGACGATAGTCGCAACACTTTCTTTGATCCATAAGTGGCAGTATGTATTTGTATGAGGAGGTACAGTTGGCAGTGTGAATTCCCAATGTTGATGATGATCTGTATGTCACAGGCTTCATTTCCAACAATGCTA
Organism: Canis lupus dingo; assembly: GCF_003254725.2. NCBI lineage: Eukaryota > Metazoa > Chordata > Mammalia > Carnivora > Canidae > Canis > Canis lupus. The sequence continues at coordinate 20,889,533 of NC_064245.1, read as the reverse complement.
TATGCAAATTAGTTATAGCTTCATGCCAGCGTAGAACACCATTCACAGAGTAATTGCCAGCATTTTTCCTGGTCATTCTATATATGGAATGAAAATAATAACCATTTAGAGACCTATTTCTATAAATTAGTAGAATAAAAGCATTATGTTGTACATATTCCTCACATTATTTTTTATCACAATTAAAGATGTTCATTTTTTGTTACATGTTTAACACATAAGAATGGAATTTTAATATACTTTCAATATTTAATCTACTCTGCAATTTTTAAACAAAGTGATTTTTATATAGTTTAGGGATGAGAACTATTTACAATAAAATACATTCTGTTGCAAATTATTTGAAGGTCTTTAAATGCCGTGAATAAAACACATGATGATTAGGTGTGTGAGAAATTACTCTCAGTTACTGTGGTAGCACATGGAGCGCAAATGTTTAAATTAATTTTTGCTTCACCTAGAAGTGTTTGCTGTTTTCTGAGCATTTCTTTTGATTTCTACGAGGTACAGTACACGTGGACTTAAGCACGAATAATGGAAGGGATAATTGTTTCTAATGACAAGAGCTTACAATTCCTAGCATGAGAAATTCAGCACCAGATTTTGCAAGTCTATGAAAAAGGTACTAATAAGTAAATTAGAAACAGAGAAATTTTCTATTATAGCATCTGTTGGGCTTTCCTCATTCCATTTAAATTTACTCTCATTTTAGAAATGTAGTGATATGTACTCCTCCTTTTCTGTGTCACATGCAAAAGTGAAGCAACGGCTTTCCTCCACACACAAAATGATTTGTAAATGCATTCTGTGAATAAAACACATTAAACGCCATTTGCATATAGTACGTTAACACATGTGAAAAATGGTTCACACAGTACATTAGGAAGGGAATAAATAGAAATGACTTTAAAATGCCTGCTATATTTATAACAATTTAAAAGATAACAGAGCAATGAATTTCAGGTGCATTGGACTTAATTCAGCAACAATGTTTTGTTTGGAAGGCCTTATTTATTAATTTTTTTTTGAAGCCCTCCTTTGCCAATTGTAGTGCTAAGCTGCCAAGATTTTCAGAGCTGACCAGGAGGTGGAGAGCTCATGCAAATGAGCTCCTCTCCTCTGCTGGCAGCCCACAATGACTGATTCAAAGGAACACTTTAACCCAGAAGATGAGTCTGAGCTGAATATCACCAACCAGAAACCACTCCAGTGTTCCACGTTAGATGGGAGGGGGCCTTCCAAATACTATTTTACCTTCCAAAATTCACTATTTTCAATAATAGAAGAGTTCATTTTCTTTTTTGTCTTTTTTTTTTTTTTAACTGAAAATTCCCATCCATTAAAAAAACCCTCCCTATCTTTAAGTTAAATTTCCAGGCATCTCTTCTATTTCTCTCAACTTACATAACACCCATTAACAGGAATATATATGTCCATCTTTATTCCCAGACTGTTTGAATTATATATGGCTAAGTGTCAGTGTTTAATATTACATTGAATCTGAAAAGAATGTTGAAAAATATACAATATGTGTAAGCCAAAGTTTTATTAGATTTCTTAGTGTGAACTGGCACATGATGTAATTTTCAAGAATCGTATAACGGGGGTATGTTGAATTGGCGAGATGCAAGTCCAGCAGTATATTATAACATCGTCATTTTACCTCAGATTCTGTTTCGTATACACTTCCGCCTTTGGTAATTTACATAAACATGCATAGGCTATGAATTATGCATAAACCTTATTTTAAATGCAGAGCTTTCAACTCTCACAGTGCACTAGTATACACACCCATTTGATTGGCTCTGCCCTGTTTTCATTACTCGCAATTTCTTGGAACACAAAAGAGGTTGAAAAGGCTGACAGAAATGGACAGTATTTTTTCTTGTGTGTGTGGGAAATATTTGTTTCCTTTTCAAGGCAATTGGTGTTGCAAAGTTTTGCCTGTGATTATTGTTCCTAGTTGTTATTTTTTCCAAGGAAGAATACATTAAAATGTCTGAACCTACCACACAACAATCACAATCAGATACTTTTATTTATTTTTAAAAGATGCTGCAGAAATTGCTCCCTGTTTGAGTAAATCTGAACACATGGTTATAATAAAGAAGAAATATAGATTTAGGGGGATATCCCAATTATACTTGAAATAAGTAGGTAATCCTAAAGCATTGATGGAATAGTTAAACATCCAGGAAATTTAAAAATTTTAGCACTATGATTGTGTTTATTCAAGTAGAATTGAGAATTCTGATTAATGTGCACACATAATGGGTCCTCTGCATTTGACACATTGTGTGATTGTTCTTTTCGTCTGAACTTATTTATGTAGGAAATAATCCGTTCAATGATAAAAAAAAAAAAAAGAGGGGCATTGACATTTTTACTTCAATGGCAGTACACTAAATAAAAACACAGTAAAGTGGCATGTAAACAGAATTTTAATCAGAAAATATTTTATCTTTGTTTTCTAACCATCCTCTGATTTAATATTTAATATTAAAATAATATTATGCTTTAAAAGTAAATTTCTATTCTCTCTTTATAGAATTTACTTCTTATTGTCTTCTTTCATTCATTTCTTCATTTTTTTCTTTATATGCCTCTAGGACATTGTTACTTTTTCTTTTTTTCCTCCATAACTTTTCTTTTACTTCCTATTTTAACTCAATGGTGGACATTATTCATCAAATTATGCCTGATATTATCTTCCCTTTTATTAACTCTTTTAGCTTATTTTTCTTAATATCTGATTAAGCTTTTATGAGAATTCTCTCTTTTGATACATTCTCTAATAATGGTACAGGAAAATGGATATTTGATTTAAGTGAAAAAGGAGGTATTTGTGCTGCTAGATTTACTTTCAGGAGTACTACTTTTGAGGGCCATAAAATTTTGATTTCATTCTGTTTCAGGGAGTTACCAAGTTCTTCTTTTGTGGGTTATATACTAGAGAGGGACATTTGGAGATTAATGACCAAGAGAAGCCTCTGAGATCATTTTGTCATGATTTTACACATAGCTTTAACAGAGTGAACCTCCACTCCACAGCCAGACAGATTTAAATACTAGTAAAGGAGGGGGTAAAGCTGAAAATTCAGGATCACACTTAGTGGCTGGAACTTAAAGGGATCAGCAGCAAACTGAAAGTAGTGCAGTTCACCTGAGAGAAGGTGAAGCAATTTGCTTCAACTTGGACTCTGAAAAAGAAAATTACACCTGGCAGGACTTGTTCTGCTGATTTAGGAAAAAAAGACACAGAAAAGTTGGAGAAGCACAAGCAGAACTAGTTAACTACATTACGTTGCTTAAAGAGAGATGTCCAACTAAAGTTTAAAATTAAAACTAGGGATCCCTGGGTGGCGCAGCAGTTTGGCGCCTGCCTTTGGCCCAGGGCACTATCCTGGAGACCCGGGATCGAATCCCACGTCGGGCTCCTGGTGCATGGAGCCTGCTTCTCCCTCTGCCTGTGTCTCTGCCTCTCTCTCCCTCTCTCTGTGTGACTATCATAAATAAAAATTAAAAAAAAAATTTAAAATTAAAACTAGTTGTCTGGCTAGCTAGCTATTATCTGTAATCTCTCTCTTATCCATATAATCTTTGTGATTATATTTGGTAGTAAGCAATACATTTCTATTTAAATAATACATCTTTGCTTCTTTATATCTTAGTTTCTTTGGCTTTACTAAATGAATATGAATGATTTTAAACCCAGACTACTTAGCAGAAAAAATCTACCCAGATGGCATTTTGTTGTTTGATCACAGCAAAAGCTTCTTTCACGATCTTTGGACTCCCTAGAACTATGTAAGTTTGAGTAAAATGCTCATATCCATTCTGAAATAAGCCTTATGAAAAGAAGATTCAGTAAGCTAGAGGCAGCTTTCCTACATTGGGCCCTTCAAACTTGCTCACAGTGGCCAGTTGGCATATACCAGTACAGATAGCCATAACTAAAAACACCTGGAAGAAAATCTTTTAATTTGGGATTTTATGACAACAGCAAAAAAAAGTTAAATGAGAATGATGAAATCTATATCACAAAATGAAACTGCCTATAGCCTAAAATAATTAAACAAAGATATCAACATTGAAATAGGTTCAGTATAATTTTATTTCATTGCATTATATTTCCACATTAAAAATCTTAAGCACCCAGATCCGACTCTCTCTTTCACACCTACAATCTCAACCTCATTCCCACTAAATCTGCTCTTCAAGCTCTTAGATGCATCACGTTTCTTTTTTTTTTTTTTTAATTTTTATTTATTTATGATAGTCACACAGAGAGAGAGAGAGAGAGAGAGGCAGAGACACAGGCAGAGGGAGAAGAAGGCTCCATGCACCGGGAGCCCGACGTGGGATTCGATCCCAGGTATCCAGGATCACGCCCTGGGCCAAAGGCAGGCGCCAAACCGCTGTGCCACCCAGGGATCCCGCATCATGTTTCTTTATGCTTATGTTTCCTCATTATTTGTCTTTCTTTTGGATTTATTTACTTTTTCTTTCCTGGAACCATGTGGTTGTATATCTTATCCACTTTCTCTCATCCATATCTCAGTTATTTGATGTTTCTATTGTTTATTGCACCTGCTCAGCAGAACTACAACTCTGGATCAATCCTTCCACCAGGCTTCTTTGCTATCCTGTCAGAGTAGTACTGTTAAATATACCAAACAACCGTATGTCAGTCCAAATATAGATCAGTCCAAATTAATGGTGTCTAAACTTATTTGGCTCCTTAATGAAGTTCAACAATCTTTACCCTTAATGCCTTTCTGTTTTTTTTTCCTCATGCTTTTCTGACTTGTTCTTTCTTGGATTCCTTAAGCTCATACATCTCTTTTCTTCCCTTGCATATTGGTATCCAGCATCATTGCCCCTATTTTATTATTCTTCTCACATGCTTTCTTTCAGAGTTTCCATGAAACTTCATGGTTTTAATTTCTCTATCTGTACTAAAGACTTCCATTTCTACATCTTCCACCCTACATTTACCTGCACAGAGCTTTGGATTAATTTACTCTCAACACAAAGCATGAATGCAAGTCAGATCATGACATGACTCTGTCAATAATCCCAAGGCTCCCCATTTTTTCCCAAATTAAATCCAGAATTCATTATCTGCCTCTGGGAATTTGCACTTCCCATTCCCTTTCTACTTTGAATACTTATACCAATGATTCACTCCTTTACTTTGTACAGTGTTCAACTGAGACTTTTCAGTGATAATTTTCCTAAACACTATTTAAAACCACGTTCTTTCCCCCTAACCTTCTCAAACACACCTCTGCTCATTACTGCTTTTCTTTTCTCCAGAGAATATTGTATTATCTCTATATTTTATTTTATTTTATTATTTAACTTCTTTCCCATTTTCTTCCTCACCCAATAGAGTATAAGTTCTGTCAGATCAGGAATTTTTGTTTATTTCATTGACATATCTCCAGGGAATATAATAGTGCTGGGAGAAATATATTGCTTACTAAATAATAGAAAGAGTGGAAGGATCATGGACTTGGAATGGTACAGAGTTCACTAATGACATTGAGTATGTAGGCACACAGAAAGGGACAAGTGACTTTCTTAAACTCTGAAGAGAGGAGAGGGTCAAAGATAGCAATGTAGTAAGATCCTAAACACTCATGTCCTACCATGGAGACAACAAATCTATACAGCTACATATCGATTATTTCCCTCTGAAAAAGATCTGAACACTAGATTAACTGCTCTCCATAATGAAGGATTAAAGTACCACATGAAGATGGTTAGGAAAGGCAGAGACATTATCTCATAAAAATCCCCACCCCCAGTGCTGAAACACATACTAGGAAGGGATCTCACCAAATAAGCACTTCTGGAGAAGCAAAGGTTAGTGCCCACTTTGGGCACTCCGGCTCTCTGGAGAGCTGAATCCCCCAAAGTCTGACTTGGAAAATCAGCAGGTTGATGTCCAGGAGCCCTAATGTGCTATGTGAAACTGAAATTCCCCTCTTGGAAGGCTTATGTGTGGTCTCACTCACCCCAAGACCAGAAGGAAAAAAAGTAGTTGAAAGTCATATACATGGGAGGGACATTTATTTGGTATCTGAGGGCATCAGCCAGAGAGACACAGGACTGTTCAGACATTCCCAGGAGACAGTGGAGATACAGGCTGACACCATCCTTGCACTCTCCATTAGCCTACTAGCACGGGTGGGCAAGTTCTTATAAGATACCCTCCTGTCACATTGCTGGAATAGGTGGGGGTGAGCAGTCATGGTACTTGCTGAGACATGGAACTTGCTCTTCTGTTCCCTGGCTAAAGCTGATGAGCACAAATGGTTACAAAGTTCTCCCACTCCCTAGTTAAAGTCTGTGAGAGTTGGCAGTTGTGATACTTCATCTCCTGCCTGGGGCTGGTGAGTGCAAGCTGCCTCAACACTCTCCCACTCCCAGCCTAAATCTGGCATGAGTGCACAGACAAGGCACCCTCCTACTGTACTGCTGAAGAGTGTGGGCTCACACAGTCAAGACATTTCCCTCACAGCCTTTCTGAAGCTGGTGAGCTTACCTTGCCCCCCAACACTATCCAGTTGCCTCAAAAAGCCAGTGGGCACAGGTAACCTATGCAGAGGGCATCCCTTGATTGCCTGGCCCTGGTGGACAAGAGGGCTGTCATTCCATAACACCACAAGACTGCAACAATCAGAAAGAGTTCTTGGTGGACACTACGGAGACAACAGACTGAAATACAACCCAGTTTTCCTTTTCAAAGGGCCCATTTCCTAGATTGGAGCTCTAGCCTGACAGATAGGCTTTAGGTTTTCCATACATCTAGAGGCTAAGGAGGTTTTTCCATGGAACATAAGCAAGGAGACACATTCTTGCACATCCCCTCAGCTTCACCATGCCTGATAAGAGCTCCCAGAAAAGAGCTTATACACCTATATGGAGTTCTGATTTTTGCAACTGCTATCTAGAGGACAACACTAGGTATCCTGGTCTGAACACCAGCAGGGACTACAAGTGTGGCTCCATAGGATTATATATATTTGTATACTTTAAAGGCTGCTGCCTGAGGATCTGGCTTCCAATCAGCCAACAACTAAATCTAAATGAGATTCTTCCACCGAAAGATCTTGGGATATCCTCAATAATTGGAGTGTATCAATAATGTCTGGCAGTTTATACAATCACGAAGATCAGAGAGAAAACACAGAGCTAGGGAAAACTAAATGAGTAGATTTATCACCCCTAGAAGAACACTCCTCCAAGATTGAGAGGGGTGGCTCTTTCACCTAATCCATAGAATCAAACATAGATAGTCAGCCTACAGCCACATCAGCTCCATCTACCCCAGCCAGAGCTGCCAGCAACTTGCAGTCTACTCTGGGTATGTTCCTATATGAGATCAGTCTTCAAGACTAGGAAATGTAGCTGTTTTAATTCATAGATATAAACAGAGAAACTCAAACAAAATGAGGAGGCAGAAGAATATACTCCAAATGAAAGGATAAGACAAAACTTCAAAAACAAAAAAGTAAATGAATAAAGATACACAATGTACCTGATAAATACTGTGAAATATACCATAAAGGGAGTGCCTGGGTGGCACAGTCAATTAAATGCCCAACTTTTGGTTTTAGCTTAGGTTGTGATCACAGGGTTGTGACACTGAGCCCTGCACTGGGCTCTGTACTCAGTGTGGAGTCTGCTTGAGGTTCTCTTTTCCTCTCTCTCTGCTCCCTCCCTTGTCTCATTCTTTCTTTAAAATAAGGTAATCATTTTTTAAAAATACCATAAAAATGCTCACTGGACAGAGAGAAAGGTGGAAAACTCAGTAAGAACTTCAACAAAGAGATAGAAAAAATATAAAATAGCCAGAGTTGAAGATTACAATAACTAAAAAACAAAACACAAACAAACAAAAAAACACTAAAGATAATCAAAGCAGAGGTGAACAGCAAAAAGAAAAAAGAAAAAAAAATGAGGATAGGTAAGGGATCTCTGGGACAAATTAACCAAAGTCACATTCATATTATAGGGGTTCCAGAATGAGAAGAGAGAAACAAAGGGGCAGGAAACATATTTGAAGGAATAATAGCTAAAATATTCCCTAACTTGGGGAAAGAATGATACATTCAGATCCAGGAGGCACAGACAACCCCAAAAAAGTTGAGATCCACACCCAAATTTCTAAAAAGTAAAAAGTCAAAAATTAAAGATTAAGAGAAAAAATTTAAAAGCAGCAAGAGAAAAGCAACTAGTTACATTCAAAGAAAATCCTACAAGGCTATAAAGATATTTTCAGCAGAAACCTGGCAAGTCACAAAGGAGAGACATAATATATTCAAAGTACTGGAAGGAAAAAAACCACCACCAACAATACTTTGCCAAGCAAGGACATCATTCAGAATTGAAGGAGAGATAAAGATTCCCAGCCAGAAACATTAAATAGTTCATCACCACAAAACCAACCCTATGAGAAATGTTACTAGGACCTCTTTAGGCAAAACAGAAGAGGTCTTAATTAGAAAAAAAGAAAAATATGAAAGGAAAAAATTCATGAATAAGAGCAAACATACAATGAATGTAGTAGATCACTTATAAAGCTACTTTGAAGATTAAAAGACTATAGTACTAAAAAAAATAATCAATGATATCTACAAAAACTAGTTCCAGAGTATGTAAGATGTAAATATGATATACATAAAGGAGGAAGTAAAAAAGTAGAGCTTCTATAATATTTCAATTTAAGGAAACAGGAACTTAATATAGACTACTATACACTTAAGCTGTTATATATGAACCTCATGGTAACTACATGCTGAAAGCCTATAATAGATACACAAAAAATAAAGGAAAGGAAACCAAATATAACAGTAGGAAACTTCTCAATCATAAGGGATGAGACCAAGAGAAGAAAGGAACAGAGAAGAGCTATAAGAATAACCAGAAAGGAATTAAAAGTGGCAATAAATATGTACATATCAATAACTACTTTAAATGTAAATGGTCTAATTCCTCCAATCCAGACACAAAGGGTAGCAAAGTGAATTAAAACAAACAAGCAAAGAATGCCATCTATATACTGCCTACCTGAGATTTACTTCAAACCTTCAAACAGATTGAATGCAAATGGATGGAACAGATATTTCATGGAAATGGCAGTGAGTAAAAAGCTAGGGTTACCACACTTTCATTAGACAAAATAGACTTAAAAACAAAGACTGTGAGGAACTAAAATGGCAGAGTAGTAGGAGGATTGTAGGCTTGCGTCATTCCTTGAACACAGCTAGATATATACCAAATTATTCTGAATATCCAAGAAATCAATTTGAGGACTGACAGAACTATACAACTAGAGAGAGAGAGAGACACGAGGCCACATCATGGAAGGTAGGAAGTGCAGAGATGTGCTTTGGGGGAGAAATGGAATGTGAGTGCTGTGCAGGGAAGGGAACTCAAGTTGTGGAGAGAGATGAGATAGAGAAAGGAGCTCCCAGAGGATAAGAAAAAGAAAACAATTCTTCAAAACTATTTACTGAGATGCTATCTAGCAAGGCTGTCTCAAGATAGGAGGAGAGATAAAAAGTTTACCAGACAAAAACTAGTTTGTGACCACTAAACTAGTCCTGTAGGAAATATTAGCCCTAGTTATTATATGACTTCTTCTTTATAAAGCCATTACTCTCAGGAGCAGGAAACATAACAGGATTTCCTAACACACAGAAGACAGACAACTAGACAAAATGCCATGATGAAGGAATTCATCCCAAAAGAAAAAAAAAAACCAAGAAAATTAGAAAATGTCACATCAGGGATCTAATCAAAACAGATATAAGAAATATAAGTAATATGCCTGATCCAGAACTTAAAGCAACAATCGTAAAGATACTGGCTGGGCTTGAGAAAAGCATAGAAAACACCAGAAAGTGTTTTCTATAGTGTTTTGCTATAGTGTTTTCTAAAGTGTTTTGCTATAGAGATAAAAGAGCTAAAAACTAATCAAGCTGAAATGAAAAACATGATAACTGCGATTTAGAACAGACAAGACATATGACCTCGAGGATGGAAAAAAAGAACAGATGAATGAGTAAGTGATATAAAAGATAAAGTTATGGAAAATAATGAAGCTGAAAAGGAAAAGAAAAATCTTGGATCGTGGAATTAGACCAAGACACACTATAGTTAGATTTGCAAAATATAGAAATAAGGAAAAAATCTTAACAGTAGCAAAGTAAAAGAAATTCTAACCTACAAGAGCAGACAAATAAGGTTACCAGCAGATCTCTTCGTAGAAGCTAGGCAGGCCAGAAGAGAGTGACATAATATATTTCACATGCTGATGGGAAAAATTTGCAACCAAGAATATTCTAACCAGCAAGGCTGTTATTCAAGATAGAAGAGATGAAGAGTTTCCCAGACAAGTGAAAACTAAAGGAGTTCATGACCACTAAACTAGCCCAGCAGGATATATTAAAGGGGATTCTTTGAGTGGGGAAGAAAGACCAAAAACGACAAAGACTAGAAAGGACCAGAGAACATCACTAGAAATACCAGCTTTAGAGGTAACACAATGGCACTAAATTCATATCTATCAGTAATCACTGTGAATATAAATGGACTAAATGCTTCAATCAAGATACAGGGTATCATAATGGATTAAAAAAGCAACACCTATTTATATGCTGCTTATAAGAGACTCATTTTAGACCTAAAGACATCTAAAGATTGAAAGTGAGGGGATGGAGAAATATTTGCTGTGCAATGGAAGTCAGAAGAAAGACATAGTAGCCATACTTCTATCAGACAAACTAGATTGTGATGGGATCATTAAGCCCATTCACATTCAGAGTTACTATTGAAAGATATGAATTTAGTGTCATCATGATACCTATCCAGTCCCTGTTTTTGTGGATTATTTCCTTGGACTTCCTCTTTCTTTTACAGAGTCTCCCTTAATATTTCTGGCAGAGCTGGTTTGGAGGTCACATATTCTTTCAGTTTCTGCCTATCTTGGAAGCTCTTTATCTCTCCTTCTATGAGAGCCTTGCTCGATTAAAGTATTCTTGGCTGCAGGTTCTTCTCATTTAGGATCCTGACTATATCCTGCCAGCCCTTTCTGGCTGCCAGGTCTTTGTGGAGAGGTCTGCTATTAACCTAATACTTCTCCCCATAAAGGTCTCTTGTCTCTTGCTGCTTTAAAGGATCTTCTCTTTATCTTTGGAATTTGCAAGTTTTGCTATTAAATGTTGGGGTGTTGAACGGTTTTTATTGATTTTAGGGGAGGATCTCTCTATCTCCTGGATCTGAATGCCTGTTTCCCTTTCCAAGTTAGGGAAGTTCTCAGCTATGATTTGTTCAAATACACTTTCTGGTCCTCTGTCCCTCTGGAACCCAAATTAAACATAGATTTTTCCTTCTGAGGCTGTCATTTATTTCCCTTAACCTATCCTCATGATCTTTTAATTGTTTTTCTCTTTTTTCCTCAGCTTTCTTCCTTGCCATCAACTTGTCTTCTATGTCACTCACTTGTTCTTCTACCTCATTAACCCTTGTCATTAGGACCTCCAGTTTGGATTGCATCTCATTTAATTGATTTTTAATTTTGCAAACTAGATTTTAAACCAAAGACTGTAACAAGAGATGAAAAAGAACCCTATGTCATAATAAAGGGATCTAATCAACAACAAGATCTAGTTGAAAATATTTGTGATCCAATTTGGGAGCACCCAAATGTATAAAACAATAACAAACACAAAGAAACTCATTGATAAAAATACAGTAATAGCAGGGAACATGAACACCCCACTTACATCAATGGACAGATCATCTAAGCAGAAAATCAACAAGGAAATAATGGCTTTGAATGACACACTGGACCAGATGGACCTAACAGATATATCCAGAACATTTAATCCTAAAGTAGCAGAATAAATGTTCTATTGAAGTGTGCATGGGGCATTCTCCAAAGTAGAGCATATACTAGGTCACAAACCAGGCCTAAACAAACACAAAAAGACTGAGATCATACTACGCATATTTTCAGACCATAAAATATGAAATATGAAGTTAACCACAATAAAAAGTTTGAAAGATGACAAATACATGGAGGCTAAAGAAGAACCTACTGCAGAATGAGTGGGTCAACCAGAAAATTAAAGAAAAAATTTAAAAAATACATGGAAACAAATGAAAATGAAAACACAATGGCCCAAAACCTTTGGGATGCAGCAAAAGTGGTCCAAAGAAGGAAGTATATAGCAATACAGGCCTTTCTCAAGAAGCATGAAAAATCTCTAGTAACCTCACCTTACACCTAAAGGAGCTAGAAAAAAAGAACAACAAATGAGGCCTAAAACCAGCAGAAGAATGGGAATAATAAAGAATGGAGCAGAAATAAATGATAAAGAAACAACAGCAAACCAAAACAGTACAACAGATCTATGAAACCAGCAGCTGGTTCTTTGAAGGAATTAATAAAAATGGTAAGCCTCTATGAAGACTTATCAAAGAAAACAGAAAGAACTCAAATAAATAAAATTACTAATGAAGAGAGGAGAAATAACAACCAATACTATATAAAGGCAATTGATTATAAGAAATGTTATGGAAAATTATATATCACCAAATTGGGCACTCTGGAAGAAATGGATTCTTCTCAAACTGTTTTAAAAACAAAAGAAATGGAAGTCTAAAGTTCTAAAGTCATTTTATGAGGCCAGCATTACCCTGATTCCAAAACCAAAGACTCCATTAAAAAAAAGAGAACTACAGGCCAGTATCCCTCATGAACATGGATGCAAAAATTCTCTGTAAAATATTATCAAATAAGATCCAACAATACATTAAAAGAATCACTCACCAGGATCAAGTGGGATTTATTCATGAGTTGCAAGCATTATTCAATATTCACAAATCAATCAATGTGATGCACCATGTAAGTAAAGGATATGATATTCTAAATAGATGCAGAAAAAGCATTTGATAAAGTGCAGCACTGATTCTTGATAAAAACCCTCAACAAAGTAGGGATAGAGGGAACATACCTCAACATCATAAAAGCCATATACAAAAAAACCCAAAGCTAGGGGCACCTGCATTGCTCAGTCGTGTAAGCATCTGCCTTTGGCTCAGGTCATAATCTCACAGTTCTGGATTGAACCCCAAGTGGAGCTTCCTGCTCAGCAGGGAATCTGCTCCTCCCTCTCCCCTGCTCTCCACCCCGTTTGTGCGCGTGCTCTCTCTCTCAAATAAAATAAATAAAATCTTTAAAAAACAAAAACAAAAAAAAACAAAAGCTAATATCATCCTCAGTGTGGAAAAATTGAGAGCTTTTCCTCTATGTTTGGCAACAAGAAAGGGATGTTCACTCTCATTCCTGGAAGTCCTAGCCTCATCAATCAGACAACAAAAAGAAATAAAAGGCATCCAAATCGGCAAGGAAAAGGGAAATTTTCACTATTCTTAGACAACATGATATTCTGTAGAAGAGCTGAATGAACCCACTGAAAAATTGCTAGAACTGATGAACAAATTCAGTAAAATCACAGGATACAAAATCAACATACTGAATTTGTTGCATTTCTGTACACCACTAATGGGGCAGTAGAAAGAGAAATCAAGGCATCAATACCATTTGCAATTGCACCAAACCCCACAAGATACCTAAGAATAAACAAACAAACCTAGCTAAAGAGGTAATGGATCTATACTCTGAAATCTACAGAACACTTATGAAAGAAATGGAAAAAGAGACAAAGAGATGGAAAAACGTTCTATGCTCATGGATTTGAAGAAAAAATTTTGTTAAAATACCTTTACTACTTAATGCAATCTACACATTTAATGCAATCCCTATCAAAATACCACCAGCATTTTTTTTTTTTTTACCACCAGCATTTTTCACAGAACTAGAACAATCCTAAAATTTGTGTGGAATCACAAAAGACTCCAAAGAACCAAAGCAATCTTAAAATAGAAAAACAAAGCTGAAGACATAACAGTCTGGACTTCAAGGTATAGTACAAGCCTGTAGTGATCAAGATAGTACACAAAAATAGACACAAAAGTCAATGGAATAGAAAACCCAGAAATAGACCCACAAGTATATGGTTAACTAATCGTTGGCAAAGCAGGAAAGAATATCCAAAGGAAAACAGATAGACTCTTCAACAAATGCTGTTGGGAAAATTGTACAGTTACATGAAGAATGAAACTGGGCCACTTTCTTACACCATCACAAAAATAAATTCAAAATAGATGAAAGACCTAAATGTGAGACAGGAAACCATCAAAATCCTGGAGGATAACACAGACTGCAACCTCTTTGACATTGGCTATAGCAACTTTTTACTAGGTATTTTTCCTGAGACAAAGAAAATGAAAGCAAAAATGAACTAATGGGACTTCATCAAGATAAAAACCTTCTGCACAGTGAATGAAACAATTAACAAAACTAAAAGGAAACCTTCGGAATGGGAAAAGTTATTTACAAACAACATATCTAATAAAGAGTTATTATATAAAATCTATAAAGAGCTTATTAAACTTAACACTCAAAAACAAATAATCCAGTTAAAAAATGAAAAGACATGAATAGCTATTTTTCCAAAGAAGACATCCAGATGGCTAACAGATATGAAAATATGCTCCACATCATCCATCATCAGGCAAATACAAATCAAAACTACAATGAGATATTGCCTTACATCTGTCATAATGGCTGTAATCAACACGTCAGGAAACAACAGGTATTAGTGAGGATGCAGAGAAAGGGAAACCCTCTTACACTGTTGGTAGGAATGCAAACTGGTGTGGACACTGTGGAGAACATATGGAGGTTCCTCAAAAAGTTAAAAATTCAATTACCTTATGACCCAGCAATTGCACTACTAAGTATTTACCCAAAGAATACAAGAATATTGATTAAAAGGGATACATGCACCCCAATGTTTACAACAGCATTATCAATGATAGCCAAGTTATGGAAAGAGCCCAAATGTCTATCAAGTGATGAATTGATAAAGGAAACTTGATACATACATACACAATGGAATATTACTCAGCCATCAAAAATAATGAAATCTTGTCATTTGCAATGACGTGGATGGAGCTAGAGAGTACTATGCTAAGTGAAATACATCAGAGAAAGACTAATACCATGTGATTTCACTCATACATGGAATTTAAGAAACAAAACAAATCAAATGAACATATGGGGGAAAAAAGAATAAAACCAAAGAACATACTCTTAACTATAGAGAACACACTGAGGGTTGCTGGAGGGAAGTTGGGCAGGAAGTATGGGTCAAATGGGTGATGGATATCAAGGAGGACACTTATTGTGATAAGCACTGGGTGTTGTATGTAAGTGACAGATCATTACTTCTACTCCTGAAACTGATTATACTCTGTATGTTAACTGGAATTTAAATAAAGGATTGATAGTAAATAAATAACTAACAGGAGACAATAAGGACATTATATAATTATAAAGGTACCAATCCAACAAGAGGACATAACAATTTTGAATATCTATGTACTTAATAGAGGACTACCTAACCTAAATACATGAGGCAAATATTAACTGAGATCAAGGAAAAAATGACAGTAGTAGTACTAATAGTAGGGGACTTTAACACCACACTACAACAATGAATAGATCATCCACACAGAATATAAACCAGAAAACAGTGGCTATGGATGTTATGTTGGAGTATGTTATGTTGGCTGTTTCCATCCCCAAACATCAGAATACATACCCTTTTCAAGTGCACAGGAAACATTCTACAGAATAGATCACATGTTAGGCCACAAGACAAATCACAATAAAATCAAGAATACTGAAATTAGGGGTTTCTGGGTGGCTCAGTTGGTTGAGTGAACAACTCTTGATTTCCACTGAGGACACAATATCAGGATCATGGGATTGAGCTCCATGTGGGGCTCCATGCTGAGTGTGGAACCTGCTTGAGATTCTCTCTCTCCTCCCTTCTTCCCCATCTCTCTTCTTCTCTCTCTCAAATAAATAAATCTTTAAAAAAGAATACTGAAACTTATTTAGCACTTTCCCCAACCACAACAGTATGAAATTATGAAACAATTACAAGAAGAAAAAAAAACACAAACATGTGGAGGCTAAGCAACATGCTACTAAAAAGCCAGTAGGTCAACAAAGAAATCAAAGAAGAAATAAAAAATGCATGGAAACAAATTAAAATGAAAACCAAGAGTCCAAAATATTTGGGACATAGCTAAGAAGTTCTAAACAGGCAGTTTATGGCTTTATAGACCTCCCTCAAGAAACAAGAAAAATCATAGGTGAATAATCTAATCTTACACCTAAACTAAAAAAAAAAAAAAAAAAAAAGACCAAAGCTTAGTTAGTAGAATGAAAGAAATAATAAAGGCCCAAGCAGAAGTACATGGACTAGAAAAGAATACAGGAGATCAACTAAGAACTGGTTATTTGGAAAAGTAAACAAAAGTGATAAACCTTTAGATAGCTTCATCAGTAAATAGAGAAAACTCAAAATCAGAAATTAAAGAGTAGGAGTTATAATCAAAACCACATAAGTAAAAAGGATTATGGAAGACTACATTGAAAAACTATAGGCCAACAGCTTCCTTTCCAACCAGCATCTAGCAGAATGGCTCCCATAAAGAAGGGTGTCAAGAAGAATGGCTGTTTTGTCAACCAGATAGTGACCAGAGAATATTCCATCAATATTCATAAGAGCATCAAGAAGTGTGGTCCTTGTGTAGTAAAGGAGATCCAGAAATTTGCCATGAAAGTTATGGGAACTCCAAATGTGTACACTGACACCAGGCTAACAAAGCTGTCTGGGCCAAAGAAATAAGGAATGTTGCATACCATATTCATGTGCAGGTGTACAGAAAACATAATGAGGATAAAGATTCACCAAACAAGCTCTATACATTGGTTACTTAGGTACCTGTCACCACTTTAAAAAATCTACATATAGTTGATATGGATAAGAACTAACCACTGACTGTCAAATGAAGGTATAATACTGAAGCAAACAAAACCCCATACATCAACAAATTTGACAACCTATAAGAAATGGATAAATTCCTAGAAACATATAATCTTCCAAATTAAATCAAGAAGAAATAGAAAATCTGAACAGACCAATGACCAACAATAATTTCAGTAACAAAACTGAATTGGTAATCAAAAAACTTCCCACAAACACAAGGCCAGGCCCAGGTGACTTCATAGGTGAACTCTCACATTTAATGAAGAGTTAAAATTTATTCTTCTCAAACTTTTCCAAAATATAGAAGAGGTAGGAAAGTTTCCAAATTCACTCAATGAGGCCAGCATTACCTGACACCAAAACCAGATAAAGACACTACACACACACACACACACACACACACACACACACAAAAGACAAAAACCCACAAAAACTATAAGCCAGCGTCCTTGGTGAGCACAGATGCAAAAATCCTCATGAAAATACTAGCAACCTGAAGTCAATAAGTTAAAAGTCAAATTCACAATAATCAAATGGGATTTATTCAGGGAAGCAAAAATTAATCAATAGGATATATCACATTAACAATATGAAGAGTAACAATCATATCTCAACAGATGTAGAAAAAGCTTTTGACAAAGTTCAAAATTTTTTCATGTTAAAACATTAAACAAAATAGTTTTATAGGTAGTGTACCTCAATGAAGGCCAAATACAACAAACCCACAGCTCACATCATACTCAATGTTAAAAATTTGCAAACCTTTCCTCTAATATCAGGAACAAAACAAGGATGGCCACTATTGCCATTTTTATTCAATATAGTACCAGAAATCCTAGCCATAGGATTCAGAAAAGAAAAAGGCATCCAAATTAGTAAGCAGGAAGTAAAACTTTGAGTATTTTAGATGACATGATACTATACATAAAATCTAATAGACTCCACCAAAAAACTATTAGAATTAATAATGAATTCAGTAAAGTTGCAGGATACAAAATATACAGAAGTGTGTTGTATGTTTTTTTTTAAAAGATTTTATATATTTATTCATGACTGACACACACACAGAGAATGGCAGAGACACAGACAGAGGGAGAAGCAGGCTCCATGCAGGGAGCCTGCCGTGGGACTTGATCCCGGGTCTCCAGGATCAGGCCCTGGGCTGAATGCTGCACTAAACCGCTGAGCCACCTGGGCTGCCCAATGTGTTGTGTTTCTACACACTAATAATGAAGTAGCAGAAAGAAATTTAAAAAGCAATCCAATTTTCAACTGTCTTAGAAGGAATAAAATACCTAGAATAAATTTAACAAAGGAGGCAAAAGACTTACACTCTGAAAACTCTATGACATTGATGAAAGAAACTGAGGGTGATAGTAACAAATGGAATGCTATTCCATGCTCACAGACTGGAAAAACCAATATTGTTAAAACATTCATACTACCCAAAGCAAGCTGCAGATTCAATGTAATCCCTATCAGAATTCTACTGGAATTTTTCACAGGGCCAGACAATTAATTCTAAAGTTTGTATAGAATTACAAAAGACTAAAAAAAAAAAAAAAAAAAAAAAAAAAAGAATTACAAAAGACTGACTAGACAAAGCAATCTTGAGAGAGTAGAATAAAGCTGGAAGTATCATAATACCAGATATCAAGATACACTACAAAGCTAATCTAATCAAAACAGTATGATACACAAAAATCGATGAATGAATGAATGAATGGAACAGGATAGGGAGTCCACTAATAAACTCTTGCTTATATGATCTATTAATCTATGACAAAGGAGAAAAGAATATACAATGGAGAAAAATTGGTCTCTTTGATAAATGGTGCTGGGAAAACTGGACAGCAAAATGCAAAAGAAACAAAACTAGACCATTTTCCTAGAGCATACACAAAATAAACTCCAAATGAATTAAAGACCTAAAAGTGAGACCTGAAACCATAAAAACTCCTTAAAAAGTAGGCTTTAATCTCTTGGACATGAGCCTTGGAAACCCATGTATGAATTTGTTTCCTCAAAGGAAATAAAAGCAAAATTACTGGGACCACACCAAAACAGAAAGCATTTGCACAGCAAAGGAAACAAAATGAAAAGCCAATCTTCTGAAAGAAGATAATTGCAAATAACAAATTCAACAAGGGGCTAATACCCAACTATATTAAACAAAAACAAAAACAAAAACAAAGAACAACAGAAGCCAATTTTAAAAATGGACAGGGCACCTGAATAGACCTTTTTCCAAAGAAGACATACAGATGGCCCAGAGACGTTCATACAAAGACGGTCAAAAATCACTAATCATAAGGGAAATGCAAATCAAAACCACTGTTAGATGTTACCTCACATCAGTCAGAATAAGTAGCATTAAAAACAAACAAGTGTTGGTGAGAATATGGAGGAGAGGTAACACTTATGCACTGTTGGCAGGGATGTAAATTGGTGCAACCACTATGGAAAAAAGTATGGAGTTTCCTGAAAATATTAAAAATAGAAATATCATACTACCCAGAAATTCCATTTCTAGGTATTTATCCATGGAAAACAAAAACACTAATTCAAAAAGAAATAGGCATTCCTATGTTCATTGCAGATTTACAACAGCCAAGAAATGAAAGCAACTTAATTTTCCATCAACAAATGAATGGATAAAAAGATGTAGTATATATACACAATGGAATATAACAGCCATAAAAGAATGACGTCTTACCACTTATGACAACATAGATGGACATAAAAGGTATTATGTAAAGTGAAATAAGTCAGAGAGAAAAAGATAAATATAATTTGATTTCACTTATACATGGACTATAAAAAACAAATCAAATGGATAAACAAACAACGAAAATAGACATGTAGACATACAGAAGGTAGTTGCCAGAGGGTAGGGGTGGAGGATGGGTGGTTGCCAGATGGTAGGGGTGGAGGATGGGTGAAAAAGGTGAAGAGCATTAAGAGGTACAAACTTCCAGTTATAAAATAAGTCATGGAAATGAGAAGTACAACATGGGTAATATAGTCAGTAATATTGCAATAACATTATATAGAAAGGATAGTGACTACACTTATGGTGACTTCGCATAATGTGTAGAATTGTTGAATCACTATGTTATATACTTGAAACTAATATAACACTGCATGTCAACTCTAATACAAATAAATAAAAACACAATGAGGTATCACCTTACCTCTGCCAGAATGGCTAATAATAAATAAGTATTGGTAAGGATGTGGAGAAAAGGGAACTCTTGTGCATTGTTGGTGGGAATGTAAATTAGTACAGCCACTATGGAAAACAGTATTGAGGTTCCTCAAAAAATTAAAAATAGAGCTACCATATAATCCAGCAATTCCACTACTGGGTATCTACAAAAAAAAAAAAAAGAAAAAAAAAAAAGAAAAGAAAAAGAAAAAAGAAAAAATTCAAAAAGGTAAATGTACATTTCTGTTCACTGTAACATTTTTTCCAATAGACAAGATATGGAAACAACCTGTGTCCATCCATGGATGAATGGATAAAGAAGAGGTGGTGTACACACACACACACACACACACACAATGGGATACTACTAAGCCATAAAACGAATGCAATTTTGCCATTTGCAGCAATATGGTTGGACCTCGAGTGTATTATGTAAGTGAAAGGAGTCAGACAGAGAAAGACAAATACTATGATATGGAGAATAGATTGGTTGTTGCCAGAGGGGAAGGGAATGGAGAGCAGGAAAATGGGTGAAGGAGATCTAGCGTTACAATCTTTCAGTTATAAAATAAATAAGTCATGTGCATGTAATATGGAGCATAGGGAAGATAGTCAATTATATTGTATTAACTTTTTAAGGTAGTAGATGGGAACTAGATTTATTGTGGTAATCATTTTGCAATGTATACAAATGTTTAATCATGTTGTACATCTAAAACTAATACATTATATGTCAATTATACCTATTAAGGTATAGTTAAAAAAAATCCTCAGACTTGTGAGAAGGTATCTGGATAAAGGGAAACTTTGAGTCTCCCCTCTTTGTAATTTCTGGCATGGGAAGATGAGTTAAAGATAAAACATTGTCATGCACATTACATGGAAGATTATGAATTAAGAAACATCAGTAACAAAAAATAAAGGCTTTTGCTATTTCTTTAGCAAAGCTTGATTTCTTTTCTCCATTTTGGTTCAGAACTACTCTGAATGCCTTACTATTACCGCTAGGCCTTTGTTTTTTTTTCCTAACCTCCAGTCTTATTCATTCTTTCTTTTCTTTTTATCATTTTTCTCTTCTTTTCCTTCTCTTCCACTAATGCTCTTATACAAATTTATTTGTTACCATAAAAATTAGTGTTTTTGCATGTCATCCAGCCTTTCAGGAGGTTGATTTGATGATTATGCTGATGATCTACTGGTCTAATCAGTTCAAAGACAGCCAAGAATAATATATTTTGGCTATATCTACAACCCATGAGTTATAGGAAATAAACCCATCAGTCAAATAAAGGAATTAAAGAAATGAAGACTCCACATCTAAAGATACATTTACTTTAGCACATTCCCTAATTATCAAGGAATTTTTACTATTCTCAAAAGTTGACTGGAGTCTCTCTCAACTCAAAAACAAAGCATGTAAATTAATAGTTCATGTAGCCTCATAGCCACAAATATTGTTTTCCCATGCTATGAATGTGTAATTCTTTCTTGAAATTTGCTGAGGTATTTGCCTCACTAAAATCCCGTGGAAATGAGTGCTGTAGATTTATTAGGCACTCCATAGAAATGTATTTCCTTTGTGTTTTAAATTAGTTGCATTTTCATGTCATTGAGCATGCCCTTGTTCTTGCTTCCATTTGTGGTCTTGCATCCAGTGGGAATTTATAGGGCTCAGATTTATTTAAATTATGCTGATGTATTTGATCTTTCAACATACAGTGCATGGTAAAAATGGGTGTCTGTCCATATTCATAAATGAAATATGAGGGAAAAGGCAGGCTGATAAATTCTCCACTAAATCAGGTTTAATTAGATATCAAAAAGGGATAAAGCCTGGGAAAGTTTCTACTCTAAGTGTTACAGAGATCTAAGATCAGAAAACGAAAATAGATATTCAAATGTGTATTATAAAACATTTTCTTGAATTTTATAGGTGACAAAGCAAGAACATACTTCTAATTCAGCCAATCCACTTGTTGAGCAGATGCTTCCTCTTCATTAATTCTTCCAATTTCACTTCACAAGTAGTTTAGGAAAACCTCTCTACCTGCCCCAAAGATTATTAGGCTTGTAAAATATCATCATGCGTGCCTACATTAGATTCTAAGAATTGCGGAGATATTATTAGTAACCCACATTTGACATAGGTATGTTTCTGCTTTTGGGATGTGGGCAAAATTTGATACATCTCTAAAGACTGTGTAAATCAAGTTGTATGTTTAATATGCTGGGGCTGCTTTGTAATTAAAAAAATCTCAAGAAAATGCATTTGTGAAATGAAATAGTCTGTGAAATAAATAACCTCTTAATTTGTGTTTTGCACATATTAGAACTATTTTACATACTAAGTTTAAGTGAGACACAATCTTACAGGTTTCAAGGATCCACGTACATATGCACAAAAGTACATTGCCTTGTCACAATGGCATACATTGATTGACCCTTTTCACTTTATCCACGTGTCTATTCTTTTCATTTATCTTCTTCCAAACCACATGAGTGGGAAAGAAGTAGTAAAAGTGCCATTAGAATAGTTGTAGGCGTGGGAAAGACACGTTGGAATGTGTGGTGGGAAAAATGTCACGTGTACTTCCCCATTCCATTTGTTCCCTTGTCCTAGTCCCCTAGTCTCTCTCTTTTGCACCATGTTTTGTCATGGGATTTAGGACATACCATACACAAGTGGAGTTAGTTGCAACTAAAGCTGCTGAAATTACGCTTGTAGATCTTCTCCGTGTCTCTTTCCTAATTATAAAAATAAACACAGACTAAAATTTAGGAGCCAACAAATATGTTAAATGTCCTAACTTTATTTAAAAAACATAGGAAAGTCAGGATATTGTGGTTGAATGAATGATACAAATTAAACATATGGTTTTCAAAATGCTAAAATAAATGACCACACCAAAAATACAATGTCTACATCCCTTAGAGATTTATGTAGATAGATTTTACCAATTGTATTATTTTCTTTGAAGGAGAAAAGTTTAAAAATCTCACTAAAACCTCTAGGTTTCTTGGAGCTGATTGATTTAACACACTCTTTCTTAAGCTTCCACGCCTAGATTTAACTTTCCCTCATATCTTCACAATTCTTTTAGGATTTCATCAACAGTTCTGAAGTTCTGGAATTTCATCCTGTCCTTTTAATGCCCTAATTTGTCATTCAGTATTATAGCCATACTCATCTCCTAAGCCACCATGGCAACTGCTCCTTTCGTCTATGTCAACTATGTAAAAGCATTCTCGGTACAAAGCAGATTTTCAAACTCCAGAGTTATAATTCTGTGTTAGTTTTACTTTTTAGAATGTTGAATCCATGCTTCAATTCTATTTGGAAATAACAAATCCCTAACACTTTGTTTGGTGCTACTGATTCCATCCTCTTCTGTCTCCTGTGGGATCATTTTCTATCTATCATTCTCACTTTTATTCTAAAAACATGTCCTTTAAGCTTTTATTCTAAAAACAAGTAAACATTTTTATTCTAAAAACACTATTCTAAAAACATGTTCTTCCAGCCAGCCCCTACAAATTAATCCACATCATTACTGCTTTTTTTCTTGTATAGTGTTTTAAGTTATCAGTATTTTTGTTGCTTCCACTTTTCACTTCTTATAAATTAGGACTCAGCTCTCCTTTTGGTTCAGTCCTCTCCAATGTGAAAATAACATTTCATTTGTTTTCCTTTATTTCTTAGCCATACCCAATCAAGCATTTCTTGTTGGGAAATGCTCCTCTCTTGACTTTAGTACAAACAGCTAATGTCATTTTTATATGTACTTTGAGTGCTTTGTAAATACTACACACTGGACTAAAGGATTTTACACATTTTTGCTCACATAATATTCCCTTAGCTATCCCTATTTCGCAGATGAACAAACTGATTACCTTCCCAGACACCCAGTGGCAGAAGAATGGGCTGGTTCCAGAGACTACTCTACAATTATCCTGTCTTTCAGGTTAGCTTCTGGGCTATCTTACATTGACCACTCTTGTGCTAATCTTTATATATGTATTTGAAAGGTTATATATTTCACAATTACAAAAAATCCAATGCATTCTTTTAAGAATTACAGATAACAAAGAAATATGTAGAATGAAAAATAAAAGCTCTCTATTATCTCCCTGGACCAATTTCAATGTAACTGTAGTTCTGTTTGTCTTTACAATCATTGAATTATCATTGATTACTTTGAGTTTACTCTTTGAAGGCTGGAGTATGTGGTACCTCAGGGGATGAAGATGCCAACAAGGCTGGAAATAAGTCAAAGATTTGTAACCTTAGGAAAACTCTTGCAATAAATATGTGTAGCTGAATTTACATCTATACAGGATATATAATTGGGAGTCCCCTGTATTAACATCCAAGGAGAATGGAGTATTTTTAGGAGGATACATAATACATCTGTGCTGATTTGAAATGTACATACAAATTATTAAAACTCAGCCATAACTGTGACAGATTTTAGAACATACATAAAGTATTTGGGGGGAAGAAAATCTTATCACTAACATTGTTTTAAGATGGCTGCAGCATGGTGATAAGAAAAAAACAAAATATCACTGAGCTTTAAAAAAAAAATCCACCTCAATAGGTTTTGTTACTGCTTGAATTCTCTACAGAAACCATACCCTTTATAGGCATACCTCATTTTATAGCACTTTGTTTTATTTTGCTTTACAGACATTGCAGTTTGTGTTTACAAATTGAAGGTTTGTGGAATCCTGCATTAAGCAAGTCTATCAATGCCATTTTCCCAACAGTATTTGCTTACTTTGTATCCATTTTGGTAATACTCTCAATATTTCAAACTTGTTCATCATTATTTACTATGCTTATCTGTGATTAGTAATCTCTGATGTTACTATTGTAAATGCTTTGGAGGCACCTTGAACCATGTCCATGTCAGACGGAAAATCTAACTGAATAATGTTTTGTGTTCTGATTGCCCCGCCAACTGGCTATTCCTCCCTCATTCCCTCTCCTAAGGCCTCCCTATTCCCAGAGTCACAAAAATATTGAAATTAAGACAGCAAATAACCACATAATGGCCTCTAAGTATTCAGGTGAAAAGAAGAGTGACACATCTCTCACTTTTAATCAAAAGCTAGAAACGATTAAGCCTAGTGAGGAAGGCATGTCAAAAGCCAACATGGGCTGATAGCTAGGCCTCTTAGAATAAGAAGAAAGTTTTAGTCATTGGATAGAACGCCAAACCAGACACAATACTCCCTTAAACTAAAGCCTAACCCAGAACAAGGCTCCAATTCTCTTCATTTCTATGAAGGCAGAAAGAGGCAAGGAAGCTGCAGAAGAAAATTTTGGTGCTAGCAGAGACTGGTTCAAAAGTTTAATGAAAGAAGTTGTCTCCATAACACAAGTACAAGGTAAAGCAGCAAGTACTAATGCAAAAGCTGCTGCGGTTATCAAGAAGATCTAGCTAAGATAGTCCATGAATGTGACTACACACAATAAGAGATTTCTTTTTTTTTTTTTTTTTTTTTTTTTTTATTATATTATCATTTTATTTTATTTTATTTTATTTTTTTTTAATTTTTTTTTAATTGGTGTTCAATTTACTAACATACAGAATAACACCCAGTGCCCGTCACCCATTCACTCCCACCCCCCGCCCTCCTCCCCTTCCACCACCCCTAGTTCGTTTCCCAGAGTTAGCAGTCTTTACGTTCTGTCTCCCTTTCTGATATTTCCCACACATTTCTTCCCCCTTCCCTTATATTCCCTTTCACTATTATTTATATTCCCCAAATGAATGAGAACATATAATGTTTGTCCTTCTCCGACTGACTTACTTCACTCAGCATAATACCCTCCAGTTCCATCCACGTTGAAGCAAATGGTGGGTATTTGTCATTTCTAATAGCTGAGTAATATTCCATTGTATACATAAACCACATCTTCTTTATCCATTCATCTTTCGTTGGACACCGAGGCTCCTTCCACAATTTGGCTATCGTGGCCATTGCTGCTATAAACATCGGGGTGCAGGTGTCCCGGCGTTTCATTGCATCTGTATCTTTGGGGTAAATCCCCAGCAGTGCAATTGCTGGGTCGTAGGGCAGGTCTATTTTTAACTGTTTGAGGAACCTCCACACAGTTTTCCAGAGTGGCTGCACCAGTTCACATTCCCACCAACAGTGTATGAGGGTTCCCTTTTCTCCACATCCTCTCCAACATTTGTTGTTTCCTGCCTTGTTAATTTTCCCCATTCTCACTGGTGTGAGGTGGTATCTCATCGTGGTTTTGATTTGTGTTTCCCTGATGGCCAGTGATGCAGAGCATTTTCTCATGTGCATGTTGGCCATGTCTATGTCTTCCTCTGTGAGATTTCTGTTCATGTCTTTTGCCCATTTCATGATTGGATTGTTTGTTTCTTTGGTGTTGAGTTTAAGAAGTTCTTTATAGATCTTGGAAACTAGCCCTTTATCTGATATGTCATTTGCAAATATCTTCTCCCATTCTGTAGGTTGTCTTTGAGTTTTGTTGACTGTATCCTTTGCTGTGCAAAAGCTTCTTATCTTGATGAAGTCCCAATAGTTCATTTTTGCTTTTGTTTCTTTTGCCTTCGTGGATGTATCTTGCAAGAAGTTACTATGGCCGAGTTCAAAAAGGGTGTTGCCTGTGTTCTTCTCTAGGATTTTGATGGAATCTTGTCTCACATTTAGATCTTTCATCCATTTTGAGTTTATCTTTGTGTATGGTGCAAGAGAGTGGTCTAGTTTCATTCTTCTGCATGTGGATGTCCAATTTTCCCAGCACCATTTATTGAAGAGACTGTCTTTCTTCCAATGGATAGTCTTTCCTCCTTTATCGAATATTAGTTGCCCATAAAGTTCAGGGTCCACTTCTGGATTCTCTATTCTGTTCCACTGATCTATGTGTCTGTTTTTGTGCCAGTACCACACTGTCTTGATGACCACAGCTTTGTAGTACAACCTGAAATCTGGCATTGTGATGCCCCCAGATATGGTTTTCTTTTTTAAAATTCCCCTGGCTATTCGGGGTCTTTTCTGATTCCACACAAATCTTAAAATAATTTGTTCTAACTCTCTGAAGAAAGTCCATGGTATTTTGATAGGGATTGCATTAAACGTGTATATTGCCCTGGGTAACATTGACATTTTCACAATATTAATTCTGCCAATCCATGAGCATGGAATATTTTTCCATCTCTTTGTGTCTTCCTCAATTTCTTTCAGAAGTGTTCTATAGTTTTGAGGGTATAGATCCTTTACATCTTTGGTGAGGTTTATTCCTAGGTATCTTATGCTTTTGGGTGCAATTGTAAATGGGATTGACTCCTTAATTTCTCTTTCTTCAGTCTCATTGTTAGTGTATAGAAATGCCACTGACTTCTGGGCATTGATTTTGTATCCTGCCACGCTACCGAATTGCTGTATGAGTTCTAGCAATCTTGGGGTGGAAACTTTTGGGTTTTCTATGTAGAGTATCATGTCATCGGCGAAGAGGGAGAGTTTGACTTCTTCTTTGCCAATTTGGATGCCTTTAATGTCTTTTTGTTGTCTGATTGCTGAGGCTAGGACTTCCAGTACTATGTTGAATAGCAGTGGTGAGAGTGGACATCCCTGTCTTGTTCCTGATCTTAGGGGAAAGGCTCCCAGTGCTTCCCCATTGAGAATGATATTTGCTGTGGGCTTTTCATAGATGGCTTTTAAGATGTCGAGGAATGTTCCCTCTATCCCTACACTCTGAAGAGTTTTGATCAGGAATGGATGCTGTATTTTGTCAAATGCTTTCTCTGCATCCAATGAGAGGATCATATGGTTCTTGGTTTTTCTCTTGCTGATATGATGAATCACATTGATTGTTTTACGGGTGTTGAACCAGCCTTGTGTCCCAGGGATAAATCCTACTTGGTCATGGTGAATAATTTTCTTAATGTACTGTTGGATCCTATTGGCCAGTATCTTGTTGAGAATTTTTGCATCCATGTTCATCAGGGATATTGGTCTGTAATTCTCCTTTTTGGCGGGGTCTTTGTCTGGCTTTGGAATTAAGGTGATGCTGGCTTCATAGAACGAATTTGGAAGTACTCCATCTCTTTCTATCTTTCCAAACAGCTTTAGGAGAATAGGTATGATTTCTTCTTTAAACGTTTGATAAAATTCTCCTGGGAAGCCATCTGGCCCTGGACTCTTGTGTCTTGGGAGGTTTTTGATGACTGCTTCAATTTCTTCCCTGGTTATTGGCCTGTTCAGGTTTTCTATTTCTTCCTGTTCCAGTTTTGGTAGTTTGTGGCTTTCCAGGAATGCGTCCATTTCTTCTAGATTGCCTAATTTATTGGCGTATAGCTGTTCATAATATGTTTTTAAAATCGTTTGTATTTCCTTGGTGTTGGTAGTGATCTCTCCTTTCTCATTCATGATTTTATTAATTTGAGTCTTCTCTCTCTTCTTTTTAATAAGGCTGGCTAATGGTTTATCTATCTTATTAATTCTTTCAAAGAACCAACTCCTGGTTCTGTTGATCTGTTCCACAGTTCTTCTGGTCTCGATTTCGTTGAGTTCTGCTCGAATCTTTATTAACTCCCTTCTTCTCTTGGGTGTAGGATCTATTTGCTGTTTTTTCTCTAGCTCCTTTATGTGTAAGGTTAGCTTTTGTATTTGAGTTCTTTCCAGTTTTTGAATGGATGCTTGTATTGCGATGTATTTCCCCCTCAGGACTGCTTTTGCTGCATCCCAAAGATTTTGAACGGTTGTATCTTCATTCTCATTAGTTTCCATGAATCTTTTTAATTCTTCCTTAATTTCCTGGTTGACCCTTTTATCTTTCAGCAGGATGGTCCTTAACCTCCACGTGTTTGAGGTCCTTCCAAACTTCTTGTTGTGATTTAGTTCTAATTTCAAGGCATTATGGTCCGAGAATATGCAGGGGACAATCCCAATCTTTTGGTATCGGTTCAGACCCGATTTGTGACCCAATATGTGGTCTATTCTGGAGAAAGTTCCATGTGCGCTTGAGAAGAATGTGTATTCAGTTGAGTTTGGATGTAAAGTTCTGTAGATATCTGTGAAATCCATCTGGTCCAGTGTATCATTTAAAGCTCTCGTTTCTTTGGAGATGTTTTGCTTAGAAGACCTATCGAGTATAGAAAGAGCTAGATTGAAGTCACCAAGTATAAGTGTATTATTATCTAAGTATTTCTTCACTTTGGTTAATAATTGATTTATATATTTGGCAGCTCCCACATTCGGAGCATATATATTGAGGATTGTTAAGTCCTCTTGTTGGATAGATCCTTTAAGTATGATATAGTGTCCCTCTTCATCTCTCACTACAGTCTTTGGGGTAAATTTTAGTTTATCTGATATAAGGATGGCTACCCCTGCTTTCTTTTGAGGACCATTCGAATGGTAAATGGTTCTCCAACCTTTTATTTTCAGGCTGCAGGTGTCCTTCTGTCTAAAATGAGTCTCTTGTAGACAGCAAATAGATGGGTCCTGCTTTTTTATCCAGTCTGAAACCCTGCGCCTTTTGATGGGGTCATTAAGCCCGTTCACATTCAGAGTTACTATTGAGAGATATGAGTTTAGTGTCATCATGATATCTATTCAGTCTTTGTTTTTGTGGACTGTTCCACTGAACTTCCTCTTAAAGGGGAATTTTAAGAGGCCCCCTTAAAATTTCTTGCAGAGCTGGTTTGGAGGTCACATATTCTTTTAGTTGCTGCCTGTCTTGGAAGCTCTTTATCTCTCCTTCCATTTTGAATGAGAGCCTTGCTGGATAAAGGATTCTTGGTTGCATGTTCTTCTCATTTAGGACCCTGAATATATCCTGCCAGCACTTTCTGGCCTGCCAGGTCTCTGTGGAGAGGTCTGCTGTTACCCTAATACTCCTCCCCATAAAAGTCAGGGATTTCTTGTCTCTTGCTGCTTTAAGGATCTTCTCTTTATCTTTGGAATTTGCAAGCTTCACAATTAAATGTCGAGGTGTTGAACGGTTTTTATTGATTTTAGGGGGGGATCTCTCTATTTCCTGGATCTGAATGCCTGTTTCCCTTCCCAGATTAGGAAAGTTTTCAGCTAGAATTTGTTCAAATACATATTCTGGCCCTCTGTCCCTTTCGGCGCCCTGGGGAACCCCAATTAAACGTAGGTTTTTCTTCCTCAGGCTGTCGTTTATTTCCCTTAATCTATCTTCATGGTCTTTTAATTGTTTGTCTCTTTTTTCCTCAGTTTCCCTCTTTGCTATCAACTTGTCTTCTAGGTCACTCACTCGTTCTTCCACCTCGTTAACCCTCGTCGTTAGGACTTCTAGTTTGGATTGCATCTCATTCAATTGATTTTTAATTTCTGCCTGATTAGCTCTAAATTCTGCAGTCATGAAGTCTCTTGAGTCCTTTATACTTTTTTCTAGAGCCACCAGTAGCTGTATAATAGTGCTTCTGAATTGGCTTTCTGACATTGAATTGTAATCCAGATTTTGTAACTCTGTGGGAGAGAGGACTGTTTCTGAATCTTTCTTTTGAGGTGAGGTTTTCCTTCTAGTCATTTTGCTCAGTGCAGAGTGGCCAAAAGCAAGTTGTATTGGGAAAAAGAGAAAAAGAGAGGAGAGAAAGAAGGAAAGAAAAGACAAGCGAAAAAAAAAACGAAAAAAAAAAAAAGAAGAAAAAGAGAAAGAAAAAGAAAGGAGAAAAAAAGGGGGTGGGGGAAGGAAACAAATCAAAAGCAAAACAAAACAAAAACAAAAACAAAAACAAACAAACAAAAAAAGAACCACCGGGGAGTATCTTCTGATTCTGTGTTCTTTAAGTCCCTTGGCTTCTCCTGGAAGTTGTCAGTCTAGCTGGTGTTCTGGGGGAGGGGCCTGTTGTGCTGATTTTCAGGTGTTAGCAGTTGGGGGAGCTGCTGTGCCCCTGCCTGGTGCAGGGCTCAGTGGGGGTTGTTTACCCCGTGAGGCCGCAGGAGGAACAGCCCCAGTGGCGGGGCCGCTCTGGAAACCTGGATTCAGCTCCGGCAGGAACTCCGGAGCTCTCCGTCTGCAGGGCCTGGAGGCTCCCGGGCGGGGCCGCTGATCTGCTCAGCTGGGGCAGGAGCGTCCTTGCTGTCCTGGGCCCTCCCGGCCTCTGCCCCTCCCGGGGGAGGCCGGATCCTGGGCTGAGTCCCGGCGCCCTGTGCTCCGGGGCCTGCGCTGTTGGATTCGCGCTCCCGGGCCGCGCAGCCCCCTCCGCGGAGCCGCCGCCCGAGCCCCTCCGAGCTGCTCCTGGAACCGCGCAGGCCCCTCCGCACGGAGCCTCTTCCTCTGCCCGAGCCCCTCCGAGCTGCTCCCGGGGCCGCGCAGCCCCCTCCGCGGAGCCGCCGCCCGAGCCCCTCCAGCTGCTCCGGGTCCCGCCGGGTCCCGCCGTGCGCGCTGCAGCCCTTAGGGAGCTCGGCGCACTCTCCTGGGCGCGCAGTTGCTCTGTTACTGTCCCGGGGAACCCGAGGGCATCCTCGCCCTCCTGGGTCCTGCTCCAACTCCCCACGAGCCCCTTTCCCCCGGGAAGGTCGGTGCAGCTCCTGCTCCTCCGGGACGGGGCTCTCCTGTCCTGGGGACACTCGCCCAGGCCTCAGCCCGGCTCCTCGCGGGGCCCCTCCCCCTTGGAGGCCTTTGTTTCTTTATTTCTTTTTCCCCGTCTTCCTACCTTGATAGAAGCGCGAACTCTCCTCACTGTTGCATTCCAGCTGGTCTCTCTTTAAATCTCAGGCCGAATTCATAGATTTTCAGGATAATTTGAAGGTTTTCTAGGTAGTTTGGTGGAGACAG
This sequence comes from Canis lupus dingo, assembly GCF_003254725.2. Classification (NCBI taxonomy): domain Eukaryota; kingdom Metazoa; phylum Chordata; class Mammalia; order Carnivora; family Canidae; genus Canis; species Canis lupus. The sequence goes on along the minus strand of NC_064245.1, from coordinate 20,857,549 downwards.
GTGATTTGGAGACCCTGCTCTTCCGCCATCTTGCTCCTCCCCCCAATAAGAGATTTCTGATGTAGAGGAAACAGCATTCCTTATGTTGGAAGAAGATGCCATTTAGATCTTTCATAGCTAAAGAGGAGAAGTCAACACCTGAATTCAAAGCTTAAAGTGACAGATTGACTCTCTTGTGAGGGGCTAATGCAGCTAATGCAAACTTTAACTTAAAGCCAGTCCTCATTTACCATTCTGAAAATCCCAAAGTGCCAAAGAGTTATGCTAAATCTACTCTGGCTGTGCTCTATAAATGGAACAACAAAGCCTGGATGACAGCACATCTGTTTACAACATGATTTACTGAATATTTTAAGTCCACTGTTGAGACCTACTGCTGAGGAAAAAAAAGATTTCATTCAAACTATTACTGTTCACTGACAATGCACTTCATCACCCAAGAGCTCTGATTAAGATATACAATGAGATTAATGTTGTTTTCATGCCTGCTAACACAACATCCATTCTGCAGCCCATGGATCATAGAGTCATTTCAACTTTCAAGTCTCATTATTTAAGAAATACATCTCATAAGGTTATAGCTGCCCTAAAGAGTGATTCTTCTGATGGCTCTTAGCAAAGTAAATTGAAAATCTACTGGAAAGGATTCACCATTTTAGATGCCATTGAGAACATTTATGATTCATGAGAAGAGATAAAAATACCCATATTAACAAGAGTTTGAAAGAATAGGTTACTCTTTCTGTGAGTTGTCTTTTCACTTTCTTAGTAGTGTTTTTTGAAGCACATGTTTTTCTTTTTCTTTTTGATAAAGTGAAATTTATCCAGTTTTTCTTTGGTTAGTAGTGGTTTGCATGTCATACATAAGAAACCAGTGTCTAATCCAAGTTTACTATCATATACATGTATGTTTTCTTCTAATAGTTGTATTGTTTTAGCTCTTCCATACAGATCTTTGACCCATTTTAAATAAAATAATATATATGGTATAAAGTAGGGATTTAAATTCATTCTTTTTCATGTATATACCCAATTTTCAAGCAAACTTACTGAAAAGATTTTTCTTTTCCCCCATTGAATTGCCTTCGTATCCTTGTCTAAAATCTGTTGACTAGAGATACATGTATTTCTGGAATCTTAGTTCTAACCCATTAATTTGCATGTTGATTATTATGACAGTATGATTCAGTGTCATTCTAGCTTTATGGTGAGTCTTGAAACTAGAACATTTAAGTCCTTCAACATTGTTCTTCTTTTAAAAGACTTCTTTGGCTTTTCTGGGCCTCTTACATTTTCATATGAATTTTAGAACCAGTTTGCCAATTTCTACCAAAAAATTCTACTGGAATTTTGTTGGAAATTGCATCATGCACATCAATTTAGAGATTACTGACATCTCAATAGAGTTTTCCAATACATCAACATAAGAAGTCTTTTTATTTGAGTCTTTAATTTCTTTCTACATTATCTTGTAGTTTGCAGTGTACACGTTTTGAACTTTTGTCAAATTTCTAATTGTTTTATTCTTTTTTGATGCTATTACAAATGAATTGTTTTCTTAATTTCATTTTCATATCGTTCATTGCAAGTATATAGAATAAGCAACACAGGAACATCTCTGGTGAAAAATTAGTTTCTAAATTTGACTTTCTTAAGATAAATAACTAGAATGGCAATTATTGAGCCAGTGGGCATGCAACTTCTCCAGTAGTTCTTGAAATCGACATATTCTACCCAACATATACTACTATAAAATATTTGGTAATGTGGTAACTGTCTAAAGAATGTTATCTATTTCTTTTAAACTTTTTTTTGTAAGCAAAATTAAACCTCACATATTTTAGCTTTTAAAAATTGTCTCTTGCTTATTTATATATAGTAAGCTTATTGTTTTCTAATTTTATATGTTGGTTTTAATTTTGTAATAGCTTTTTAATTGATCTTTCAATCCTTGCCACCTATGAGGCTATTTTCAACTTAGTCATTAAAGAGATCCTATTAAAATGTAGCTCAGTTCTTTACTTAAAATCCTCCACTGCTTTCTAATTTCACTCAGAGTAAAGCCCTAAACATGGCCTACATGATTTGACCCCATATGCTTTCTGATCTGATTCCTATTACTTTCCTGTTCTGAATTTTTTCCCTTTCAGTTGCCCTGGTTTTGTTTTTTCAAACCTGTTAGGGTATCTGCATAGCTCAGGGACTTAGTGCCCTCTGCCTGGAATGCTCCTTCCTACCTAGAGAAGAGGTATAGCTCTTCATTTATTTATATCTCTAATATTATTTGTAAAGTTTTCTTCATAAAGATTTTATTCATTTTGTTGTTCCGTAGATATTTATTTCTTGCAGCAGGAGTTGTTGCTATTGGTAAGCTTTTACTCTATTATATTTTCTTTCATTTCATTTGTATTATATGGAAAAAATTTATGCGTTTTTCTTGTCTTTAGACTAGCTTTGAATTCAATTAATCCAATTGTAAATGATTTTAAGTTTTCTAATATGTATTCAAATGATATGCAAATATTTTGCTTCATCTTTTCCAGTACTATATTTCTTATTTTTGTTTTCTATTTTATTGTATTATAAAAACTTTCAGAATAAAATTGAAAATAATTGGAGTGGGACTGGAAGTTCTCTCTCTTCTTAGAAAGAAGACAATACTTACTTCTGCTATAACAAGAAATCAGCAGATAAACCTACTATAAAGAATGTCTTTAAAACAATTATAAATAGAGACAACACTGAAAGAACCAAACACCAGTGAGAAGAACCTTTCCTAGGTGATGAAGGGATTAAGAATGCTATACATTTGAGACCAGATGCTGAGGTTGGGGTTGGATAGGCAGAGAAGTGACTGCTGTGAGAGATCAGTCTTTGCTGGGATGAGGTGAAATTAGTCAAACTTTTGATAAAACTATGGGCTGACATGCTGGATTTAAATATAGTGGAGCCCCATGGACAAACATAATCCTCTCTGCTCAAAATTTTGCAGTGACCATTTTTTTGAGATAGCAGGGCTAAGGAACAGGATGAGAAAGCAAACAGGATGATATCTGGTGGTCTCATAGTTGCTGCCTTACAGCTCACTCAGAATCTTCACTCTCATTGCTTCAAGATCTCAACTACCAGGCAGTAGAACTACAACAATAGAGTCAATACTCTCCCTCTAACCAGTGTCTCACTCTTAAGACCAAGAGAAAAACTTCCCATACTTTTGCAGTTTCTCTTCCAATAGTAGTAGCTGATCATGTCAATGAGGATCCTGAACCAGAAATTGACTATCCTTGATGACTGTCTTTAAATTAACTGGCTTGTTTTTCTGAAGGAACTCCTGAGGCTTAAGTTGGATTTCAAAGAATAAAGTAAATACAGCATGATGTGCTCAGCAATAAAACTAATCTATAACCAGGGCTCAGAATGTGTTTTATTTTAACTTTCACTTTAATTTCCTAATAGACAATAAATTTGCCAGTGTTTTAGGCCTGGCTTCCAGGAAGCAGATCTAAAAACAGGCATTCCTGTATATGTAATTTATTAGGAAGTGCTTTCAGAGAAAGGACAGTGACAGAAATGAGACAGAGTGGTCTGGAGTCTGGCTTCTGTCTGATACCATGGAAGCCAGAGAACAAAACATTGAGATCATCCCATCATGAGGCAAGGAGGTGGCTTCTTGGATATCTGTCAGTTTTCCATCATAGATGGCATTCTCCATTCTAAGATTATCAAGAATAGTATAGGTTCTAGTTTTAATAATTTGTTTTCCTTTCTATTTTTACAGTTAAATTTGTGATCCAACTGGTGTTTATTTCCATGTGGGGTATGGAATCTCCCTAACATTTTCCCTAAACTGTTTATTAAGTTACCAATCTCTTCACACACTGATTTATAATTCAGCTTTCATTATATATTAAATTTGCATATATATTTGAATCTCTTTCTGGATTTTTTAAATGTCTTCTATTCATAACCCAATATTACAGTGTTTCTACTTATATAGTTTTATAATATAATTTCATATTTAGTATGCCTAATTCTCCCTTATTAGTATTTTTTTCTTCACAATTTCCCAGCCTATTCTCACTCATTTATTTTTCCATATGAAAGAACTTAAGATTAGTCTGTCTACACAGAAAAAATACTTTGTCTTTATTTTTATTAGGATTTTGGTATGCTTATATATTTACCTATAAGAAGTAGAAACACTGTGATATTGAATTTTCCTATGTATGATCATGTAATGTTGTACTATTTGTCCACATGTTATTTTCTTGACTGTAGCAGCCTTTGACAGTGTTTTATATAGCTCTTGCTCATTTCATATTGTAGCCTCAACTTACATAATATGGTTTGTAGTATAAATAAAACCAAGGACTTATTAATTATGTATCTATCCATCTCTCTGAAATCTTTTGTAATAGTACAAGCAGTTCTATTACATTTCCCAAGATGCAATTATATTATCTACAAACAATGACACTCTACCATTTCTGATTCTTACACTGATAATTTTTTCCTCTTTTATAAATACGTCAACTAGTTTCTGCAGAGAAATGTTAAGTGCTTGTTATCCTACTGTCCATCTTTGCCTTAATTCTGACTTTTATAGCCATGCTTTAGTGTTTTCATCAAGTGTGATATGCTCAGACATTTAATTAGTTCCTCCTTTAAATTCTTTATGCAGAGCCAGGGGACTTTCTCACCAAGTTTGTCCAAAGCTGTTCATCAGAAGACCAGTCTTCACTATCTTTCTTTGATTTATTTACTTTATCAAACACAGGGCTCACTGGCTCCCATGGATTCCTCTCTTCTAAAAGAAAAAAAATGGCTTTTTATTTTTTCTAAAGATGCAGCATCTGCTTTAGCAATAATCTGCTAAAGTCAACTGGCCATATGCCCTGGGAATGCCATTGCCTCACCCCCAGCTTCGATGATGCACCTACACAGAGTGGATTTGGATTCTCCTGCCACTGACATACTTAGTGTGGAAACTGGCATCCACAACAGCACTGCAACGGGCCAGTAATGAGACCTGAACATTCAGGTCTATGTATTGAACTTTAATGATTGGGAAAAAGAAGAATGGTATAGCTGGCAGGTACATTTTGCTCCATCTCTTTTCCCACAGAGAACTTCAAGGTACAGTTTGTCCTTGCAGCCTCTCTAGAGAGGCCCTGAATATTCAATTAATGCATATGCCACATGACTTGCTAGTTTCCTAGTCATTCTTGTGAAGCATTTTTCAGCATTATTCTGCTTCCCTTTACAAAGTTTCTCATCTTTTCTTGCTCTGCTTCCCTTTTTTCTCATCCTTGCACCTCTGCAAGGGCTTCCCAAATAATATATTAGCACTTTTCACCTTGTCTCAGGTTTTGCTTTCTCAGGAACCTAGATAAAATACTACTCTTAATGCATATTTACTCCTAAACCAAACTTGTTAAGATATAAAAGTTTTCCTGTTATTGTCTCTTTTGCCTAGGGAGATGATTTAGTAATTCTAGAAATCAAAATATTTTTTTCTTTCCAGGTCATAAGTGGCAAAACTATGTCTTCAGTCAGCCAGGGTTCTATCAGAGAAGCAGAACCATCAGGAATACCATAGAATAAGGGATTTATAATAGGGATATAAATAGCAGGAACTGTAAAAAAAAAAAAAAAAAAAAAAGTCTTGTTTGGCTGTTTCTTCTGTATGTGGTACTGAGCCTGAGTGCACGTGGGAGACTAGTGGGGAGATAATGAAAAGTTAGGGGGCAGCATGAACAACTAAAAACCATGAAGAACAAGCTAAAACCTGCATGCATCACTCAGAGAACTCCCTGGCCTCCCTTCATCTCAAAGACTTTGATTTGGTTTCTGTGGATGACCTGCTGGAGAAGCTGTTGTTTTCCTATACCTGGCCCAGACTTGGAAAAACAGAGAAAAGATTTAGCAGCAGCTGGAGAAGCTTTGTGCTTTGTGAAAACTTCTGTGGGCTCCAAACTGGGTCTCTGTGCATTGACCTTCAGACGGTAAACCATGACTATTTCTTCACTTCTGCCTTCTAGATATCAAGCAAGTTTCTGTTGTGGCAACTTTGACTGGAAATTTTCAGTGAATTGATTCCTGCCAAACGTAGTTTAGTTAGGCAAGTTTACACATCATAAAGCCAACTAACATGAAGTACCTATCTGGTGTATAAAATGAAACATGCTAATCTTCTCTACAGAAAGAATACAACGTCCCATTATCCAGCTTTGGGTGATATTTATTCTTTATCCAGCTACCCCCCCTTTGATAACTTTTTACTTAAACATGGACATGTAAAGTTGACTACTACAAACTTATGTTAGATAATTAAGAGATGAGAAAACATAGGTAATAATTAATAAATATATTAATATCATGACACGAAAGGAATATTTATAACTATTACAGTCCTTGTTATTCCTACTGTTTACATCATTATGGTGATTTATAATATCCTTCGCTCGCTACCTATATCATATTCCCTTGGCCCTTAGTAAGCATATCAGCTAATCATGGTTTCTTACCTGGTAGGGTGACAAAATTTTCATTCCTGAATGGTCTGGACCATTAGTAATCCTTCCTATTGGGTTGTTTTAGTTTTCCATTGACTTTAATTACAGGTCAGGAAGGTATCTTTTTAAATTTTTTTTAAAAAGATGTTATTTATTTATTCATGAGAGACACACAGAGGCAGAGACACAGGCAGAGGGAGAAGTAGGCTCCCTGTGGAGATGTGGGACTCAATGCCACTCAGGGCCCCGGGATAATGCCCTGAGCTGAAGGCAGATGCTCAATCACTGAGCTGCTATCCAGGCATCCCAGGAAAGTTTTTTTTTTTTTTTTTTTTAAGATTAATTTATTTATATAAGAGAGAATGAGCATGAGGAGGGGAAGGGGCAGAGGGAGAGAACATCCAAGCAGACTCTCTCTCTCTCTCTGAGCATGTAGCCCAACTTGGGGCTCAATCCTATGAACCATAAGATTAGGACCTGAGCCCATCCAAGAGTCAGACACTTAACAGGCTGAGTCACCCAGGTGCCCCAGGTCAGGAGAGTATTAAGAGGTACCTTGGGGAATCTCACATATTCCAGACATACTCCTTCCTACCCTCATTGTATAATAACTACCCAATTTCCCCTTGGTTATCAAGATAGAATAAATTTAACCAAGTTGGTAAAAGACCTGTACTCTGAAAACTGTATGACACTGATTAAAGAAACTAACAATGATACAAATAAATGGAAAGATATACTATTCTCATGGAGTGGAAGAATTAATATTGTTAAAATGTCTATACTACCCAAAACAATCTACAGATGCAATGCAATCCCTATCAAAATATCAATAGTATTTTTTCACAAAACTAGGACAAATCATCCTAAAATTCATATGGAAATACAAAAGGCCTCAAACAGAAAGCAATTTTGAGAGAAAAGAAGTTATCACAATATCAAATTTTAAGATATACCACAGTCTAGAGTAATCAAAGCAGTATGGTACTGGCATAAAGACAGACATGTTGATCAACAGAACAGAATAGAGGGCCCAGAAATAAGCCCATGTTTATATTATTAATTAATCTATGACAAATAAGACAGGCATATATAATGGGGAAAAGGTAGTTTCTAACATCATACACAAAAATAAAATCAAAATGGATTAAAGACCTAAATGTGAAGCTTGAAACCATAAAAATCCTAGAAGAAAACATAGGCAATAATTTTTTGGATTTAGGTCTTAGCAAGTTCTTTTTATGTTTTCTCAGGCAAGGACAGCATTTGCAAAAACAAACAATTGGGACAACATTAAACTAAAAAGCTTTTTCACAGTGAAGGAAATAATCGACAAAACAGAAAGGCAACCTACAGAATGGAGAAGATATTTGCAAATGATATAACTGATAATAGGTTAATATCCAATATGTATATAGAACTTATACAACTCAACACTAAAATATTAAGAATCTGATTTTAAAATGGTCAGAGTACCTGAACATTTTTCCAAAAAAGACCTACAGATGGCCAATAGACATATGAAAAGATGCTCAACCTCACTAATCATCAGGGAAATGCAAAGCCAAACTACTGTGAGATAGCATCTTACACCTGTCAGAATGGCTGATCTGAAAAAGAAAAAAACAAACAAGTGTTGGCTTGGATGTGGAGAAAAGAGAACCCTTAAGCACTGTTGGTGGGAATGTAAATTGGTGCATTCATTATGGAAAACAGTATGGAGTTTCCTCAAAAACTTAAAAATAGAAATACCATACAATCTAGCAATTCTATTTATCTGAAGAAAAAAACAAAACAAAACACCAATCCAAAGGTATGCACCTCTGTTTACTGCAGTGTTTACAATAGCCAAGATATGGAAGCAACTTAGGTGGCCCTTGATAGATAAATGGATAAAAAGGTGTTGTGCATATATGTACAATGAATAATATCTCATCCATTAAAGAGTAAAATCTAAAAAAAAAGTGAAATATTGCCATTAGTGGCAACATGGATAGATCTAGAAGGTATTATACCAAGTAAAATAAGTGAGGAAATGAAAAACAAACACTACATAATTTCACTCTATGTGAACTCTAGAAAACAAAACAAATGAACAAACAAAATAGAAGCAGACTCAGATACAGAGAACTGATAGTTTCCAGAGGGTAAGAGATTGGATATAGGTGAAATAGGTGAAGGGGATTAAGAGTTACCAACTTCCAGTTATAAATAAGTTGTGGGGACGTAATATACAACATAGGGAATATAGTCAGTAACATTATAGTAGCTTTGTATGGTGACAGATGGTAACTACATTTATGGTGAGCATTTCATAATGTATATAAATGTCTAATCACTATTTTGTATAGATAGAACTAAAATAATATTGTATTTTGACTACACTTCAATAAAAAAGATAAATCACCATAGCCAATGATGAAGTCCTCTATTTCACCTGTTAATTTATTAGCACAAACACCTAAGGTAGTCATATGGCAGTCTTGGCTCACAGTTAAACATTGCTGTGTACTCTGCTTGAAGCATTCCTTCTTTGAGAGTGAAGATTTCTAAACTAGCAGAGCCTAAATTTGTAGAAATGAGAAACAGAAATGTTGCTAATTTATAACTAACAGTGAAGTGATATAAGTTAATCCCATTTTTTTTTTTGGCTTCTAGACCCATAAATCCTGACTCTTGGAGAAACAACATCATATACTGATCATGGATTTAAAGTATATGCCGTATCTCGAGGACACTGTCCCAGTACGGCAAGATGTTGCCACCCAACTAGTTCCTAACTGTCTTCAATATGTCATTCCCCTGTTTTATCAAATTGGCTGCTTTAGAGACATGATAAAACTAGTGAATACCATAAGCATGGACACATTCCTACACTTTATTTAAAATCAAATAAGATCCTAGGTCAAAAATGATGCTGTGAAAAATCCTATGATGGATGAGACATTTTGTAAGTTGAGAGATGGTTTTGACAGAAGCGTTTGCAGTCAGAGAAGGCAAGTATATTGTCAATGTCTATTGCTCCTTTCATAATAGAAGCAATTCAATTTGATCAACCTGCTATTGAGTAGCTGTTTCTTTTACAGAATCATGTCACATTAAGGGTTGGTCTGTAATTTTGAAGGATCAGGTACTCAGTACTTGGCTATTGCCACATGGGTCTTGGTGAGTGTATCCTCCCTACATGCTGCCCTGCTCACTTTCTTCACGAGGCCATTGAGCAATTAAGTGGCTACAGAGGGATGTTGACTGAAGTCCTCATTGGATAGGCTTCCAACTGATCTTAAAATCTTCCCCTGAGAGGGTCATCACCTGGTAAGCAGTCACATGGGATACACATATCTTCATACCCTGAGCCCACTAAGAGAGATTTTCTTATAGTTTTCTTACCATAGAAGTCTCTGACCATCTATTTAAATAGTTAATTACAGCTCGTGCATTGGTATAGAACTGTATATGCAGCTAACCCCTTTTCAGCAAAACAAACTCCTAGGTGCACCTCTTATAGTAAGCTTCCTGAAAGGAGTTCCCTTTATTAGCGTCCATCAGGGGAACTCTGGATTGGGGTTATAATGCTACAGCTGTAGTCTTCCAGAGGATACCTGCATAGGATGCAGAACCATCTCTACACACAAGGACTGAGATTTTTCTTCCTCAGTTTGAACATCGTTGCACATCTTTGTTGGAAATTCAGGTTTTCTCCTTTAAGTTAGTTGTTCATATCCAATGTCCATTCTCCATTGGTGACCCACATGTTCATCTTAATTCTCTCTTTCTCTGTCAATGGCTCTTAAAATGTTGATCATCTGGTTGTCAGAGTATTTATGAATGAAAGATTAATATGTTTCTTTACATTTAAGTAAGTTTTTTCCTTCAATAGTCATTACATTTTAGGGGATAGATAGAAGGAGGTTAATTATGTTTTATGTGGACAGGCAAGATTTCCTATGAATGCGTGCAGAGCAGTCCGGCTAGCAGTCCTCCTAACTGCAGAAATAGATGGGACTTTATTCTGGGTGTGAATAGCTTTAGAGTATCTGACATCTGAGCAGATCTGACTTTTTTCTTTTTTCTTCAGTGTGTCACTGAAGGAGTAGGTTTTTTTTTTTTTTTTTTTTAAATTACCGCTGTCCCCAATATCCTTTGTACATCTTTCCCCATAAAGACTACCCACTGTCTTGAGAGAATAGCTGTTAGGTTTTATCTTATGTCTAAGCTCTACCCTTGCCGCCACTTGTGATCATACTCTGTACACAAAGTAAGTAGAAATGGGAAAAAGGACTTTACTGACTTAACTGAACTGAAACCAGCTCTCCAATTAATAATGCTATGGTTGCTCCTGCTGTTCTGATTTGTTGACTTTGAGTGGGGAGCGTATCTGTGACTCCCTTTGGAAGGGCCCATCTTAACCCTGGACAAACATCCTATATTTGAAGCTTGATATAGTTGTTTATAAGGATCAAGATACTTTTATTTGAATAAAGTCAGCATTAAAACAAATCCTAGATAAAAATGACTCTGGATCAATTACATTTGTATATGGTTAAAGAAGATATAAATATTTTATATAAACATAACACCACCTTAGCCACTTACTTTTGGTATAACTTTGTGCAAGTTTGGTAGCCTTTAAGTTCCTCAGGTTTGCCTTTTATAATGTTTATAGTGTTGTCAAATTAGTTGACATATATAAAAAGTAATTAGACTCATCCCTAGCGGAGGCATGCTCTAAATTATTTTCTCATATTTTTCATATTGTACAAATATCTTTGTGTTTGTCACGATTTATACAGTGCAGCCTTGACGTTTAAAAAATAATGTTCTGATTTTGGAGCTAGGGAAGATGGCAGACTAGGAGGATCCTGAGCTCACCTCAACCCATGGACACACTGAAGCAACAACTTTATCTATGCAACTAACCTGTGAATACAACCTGAAGACTGGTGAAACAGATCTTCCACTGCTAACTGAGGACAGAAAGTCACATCAAAAGGGGTAGGAGGAGCAGAGACATGGTCAAGAACCAATTTCTCAGGGTAACTAACCACAAATGTGAGGGACATCATAAACAGAGAGGAGTGAGGAATCAGATGCCACATTAGACACCCTTAGCCCCAGGGATCCACACCAGAAAGATAGTCTCCATAATGTCTGGCTTTGAAAACCAATGGGACTTCACGCTGGGAGTTCTAAAAATAAGCAGGGTTTAACTCTGGGAGTCTTAAAAACCAGCAGGCTTAACTCCAGATGAGTCAAAGAGAGATAGGTAATGCTCCCTACCCTCAGAGAGAGAGCATACTAATTAACTTGGCCTAAGACAGCACAGAAGCAACAGTTTGAAAAGTGCCTAGGGCATATGTGTAGATTTACTGACTAATCTTAAAATATATGCTGGAGAGAGAGACACACACAGATTAGTCTGGGAACAAAAGGGATAGTAGTGTCATTTCTCTGGAAGCTTGCAGGAGTCACCTATAACACTCTCAATCTACTTTGCTACCACTGCATGCCTTATCCTGGTGTTCCTGTAAGGACCCACCCCATCCAACCTGCCCACCTCAGCAGGCAAACCCCCAAACAGCACCTACTCTCCCACATTCAGCAGGCAGCCCTGGCTGAGACTGGTGCAACCCCAAACTGACTCCTATAGCCAGGTGTCTTAGCTGGTTGTGCAGGGAGAAAGCCTTTTTTTTTTTTTTTTTTTTTTTCGGTACACCTGCAGCTGTGGCAAGGGACTCATTACAGACAGCTAGGCTGAATGCCAACCCACCCACCAACAAGCCCAGGGCTACTGTAAACCAGACTCTCAACAGTGTGGGAAGGAAATCCTGCCCAGTGCACCCACAACAGGTAGAACAGGTCATTGGAACCAGCTGGGCTGAAAGCAATTCCATCTCAGCCACAACAGAAGGATGCATGCAGTCCACACAGGATACTCCTGAAGTGCCTGGTTCTGGTTACCAGGGAGGAAATTGCTCTATAGGGCACCACAGGATCCCTTCTACACAAGACCAATACTATCAAGGCCAGATGCACCTGACCTCCCTAATACATAGAAACCAGCAGGAGTTAGATTAAATGAGAAAACAGGAATTTTTCAGAAATGAAATTATAAGACAAAATCACAGTAAAAGAGCTAAAATGAAACTCAGGTAAGCAAATGCATGATAAAGAATTCAAAGTGATGGTTATAAGGATACTCACTGGACTTAAGAAAGTGGATGCACTCAGTGAGAACTTCAATGAAAGAAAATATCGAAAAGAACCAGTTAAAGCTGAAGAATTCAGGGACTAAAATAAAACATATAGTAAAGGCAACCAACAGGAGTTTAAGGATGCAGAAGAAGGGATCAGTAATCCAAAAGATAGCATAATTGAAAGCAACCAAATTGAACAGCAAAAAGAAAAAATGAAAAAGGAGAATAGGTTAAGGGAATTCAGTGATACCATCAAATGTAATAACATTTGCATTACAGGGATCCCATAAAGAGAAGAAAGGGAGAAGGGGCAGAAAAATATTTGAAAAAAATAGCAGAAAGATTCCCTAATCTGGGGAAGGAGACAGACATCCAATTTCAAGAAGTACAGCGCTCCTAACAAGATGATCAGAAGGAAATCCATATCAAGACATGTACTTTAAAAAAAAAATGTTTTTAAAGATTTTATTGTTCATGAGAGACACAGAGAGAGGGGCAGACACACAGGCAGAGGGAGAAGCAGGCTCCATGCACGGAGCCCGATGTGGGACTCGATCCCGGGATCTGGGATCATGACCTGAACCAAAGGCAGATGCTCAACTGCTGAGCCACCCAGGCGTCCCCAAGACATGTACTTGATAAAAAGTAAGGATAAAGAGATAATTTTAAAATTAGCAATAGAAAACAGTTATGTACAGAGAAAATCTTGTAAGGATTTCAGCTTATTTTTCCACAAAAACTTTGCAGGCCAGAAGGGAGTGGCATGATATATTTAAAGTGCTGAAAGAAAAAAAAACCTACAATCAAGAATACTCTACCAGCAAGTGTCATTCAGAATAGAAAGAGTCTCCCAGACAAAAATTAAAGATATTTATCACCAATAAATTAGCCTTTGAATAACTGTTAAAGGTAATTCTATAGTCAAAACAAAAGGCCACAAGTAGAAGAAAATTATGAAAGGAAAATACAGGTATTTAAAGCAAATGTATAGTATAGTTAGTAGATTAATCAATTAGAAAGGCAGCATGATCATTAAAACACTAAAGTATTAAAATCAATTATAGCTACAAAAATTAGCCAAGGGATATACAAAATGAAAAGATGTAAGATATGACATCATATGCATAAAACATGGAGAGGGGAGTAAAAACTTAGTGCTTTTAAAATGTATTTGAATTTAAGTGACCATTAACTTAATATAGACTGCTACACATATGTTATATATGAACCCCATGGAAACCACAAATCAAAAACTTATAATAGAAGAACAAAAAATAAAAAGAAAGAAATCCAAGCACAACACTGAAGAAACCAACCATACCACAAGGGAAGAGAACAAGAGAAGGAATAGAAAAGAACTAAAGACAACTAGAAAATAATAACAGGTCAATACATACATATCTATAGATAACTGCTTTAACTGTACGTGGACTAAACATTCCATTCAAAAGACATAGGACGATTGGACAGATTAAAAAGAAAAGATAAAAAAAAAAGAAAAAAAAGAAAAAGAAAAGATAAAAGAAAAGCAAGACCATCTATACATTACCTACAAGAGACTCACTTCAGACCTAAAAACACAAACAAACTGAATGTGAAGGGATAGAAAAAGGTATACTATGTAAATGGAAGTGGGAAAAAATTAAGGCAGGGTAGCAATATTTATTCTGGACAAAATAGACCTTAAAACAAAGACTGCCACAAGAGGCAAAAGGGCACTGCATAATGATAAAAGGATCAATCCAACAAGATAATGTAATAATTATAAGTACCTAGGCACTTAAATAGGAGCACCTAAGTACATAAAACAAATATTAACAAACCTAAAGAGAGAAACTGACAGTAGTGCAATAGCAGTAACAGGCTTTAACATCTCGCTTACATCAGTAGACAGCTCATCCAGGTAGAAAAATCAGTAAGGAAACAATGGCTTTGAATGACACCCTAGATCAGATGGACCTTACAGATATATAGAGATTCCCAAACAGCAGAATTATTTTCAAGTGCACATGGAACATTCTCCAGGATAGATCACACTTTAGGCCACACAACAGATCTTAATAAATTTAAGAGGACTGAAATCATACCATGCATCTTTTCAGACCACAACAGTATGAAACTAGAAATTATAAGGAAAAAAAACCTGTACGGAACACAAACACACAGAAGCTAAACAACCAATAAAACAAAGAAGAAATCAAAGAAGAAATTTAAAGATACATGGGAGCAAATGATAGAAACAATTCAAAATCTTGGTGACACAGCAAAAGTAGTTCTATAAGGGAATATTATGATACAGGCCTATCTAGAGAAACAAGAGAAATCTCAACAAATCTGATCATACACTTAAAGGAGTTAGAACACTAACAAAGCTTGAATTTAGTAGAAGGAAATAAAGACCAGAGCAGAAGTAAAGGAAATAGAGACTATAAAAACAATGGAAAAGATCAATGAAACCAGGAATTCGGTCTTTGAAAAAATAAAACTGATAAAATTTTAGCCAGACTTATGAAGAAAAAAGAGGGGACTCAAAATCAGAAATCAACTGGGAGAAATTAACAACTGACACTACAAAAATACAAGGATTATGATAATATAAAAAATTACATGCCAACAAATTAACCTAGAAGAAGTGGATAAATTCCGATAAATATACTATATTCATAAATTGAATCACAAAGAAACAGAAAATTTGAACAGTAACAAATTTACTAGTAAATTTATTAGCTACTGGTAACAAATTTGAATTGGTAATCAAAAACCCCCAACAAAAAAAATTTCTAGAACCACCTGGTTTCATAGAGGAATTCCACCGAACTTAAAGAGTTAATACCTATTTTTAAAAACTATTCCAAAAAATAGAAGATGAAGGAAAACTTCCAAATTCATTCCATAAGGCCAGCTTTACTGACACAAAAACTAAAGGAACTACAAAAAAAAAAAAAAAAAATAGACTACAGGCCAACTTCCCTGATTAACACAGCACAGTGGCAAAAATCCTCAATAAAATATTAGTACACTGAATGCATCAATACATGAAAAGAGTCATTTACCACAATCAAGTAGTATTCACTTCAAGGATGCAACAGTATATCAATATCCTCCAATCAATGTGATACGTCACATTAACAAGAGGAAGAATAAAAACAGTAGGATAAGTCAATAAATGCAGAAAAAGCATTTCCCAAAATACAACATCCGTTCCTGATAAAAACTCTCAACAAAATTGAGACTGGAAAGATCGCAGAGGAACAGGGGCCTCACCCACCCCCACCCGCTCCCGGGGCAACTTTCCACCCCCCTGAGCACCCACGAGCTCCACCTGGGAGGTGAGCAGAGAACCGGGAGCTGCAGCGGGAAGGGCCTTCGCCTCTGACGAGGTCGGGGGCGGAGAAGGAGAAATGAAACAGCATCGAGGGGGCGGGCCGAGGAGCCGGGCTGGGGGGAGCCTCGGGCGGGAGAGCCCCCCAGATGCCGGGGCTTTAACGATCCGCCGGATTCTTCCCGGAGGGAAAGTGCACAGCGGGGAGATGGGGGGACCCAGGAGGGGGTGACGCCTCCAGTCCCGGGGTCACCAGGGGAGGAGGGCTCCGGGGGAAGCGCACGCACCCCACGCGGTCTCGGTGAAGGGCCGGAGCATGGCCCCTGGGCCTCGGGGAGAAGTGGGGGGCTCCGGGTGGATGGGGCTGAGCCCCGATCCCTGGGGAGGGCTCTGGGTGGAGGGGGGGGCTGAGCCCCGATCCCTGTGGTGGGGGGGCTTCAGGCGGAGGGGACTGAGCTCCAATCCCTGGGGGAGAGGCAGCCGGATCCAGGGCGCCCAGGGGGACAGAGACGGGATCCAGCAATTCCCCCGGGGCTGGGTGGAGGTGGGGATGGTGTGGGACCTGGAAGGCGATGGATGGGGAGGGACTCTCCCACCCCAGGCTGTGCAGAGCAACACCCCCACCACCCCAGGAGCACCTAGGCCAGTGCAAACCGGGAGCTGTATTAGTTACTAGCGGGGAGCTGACTCCAGAGGTGGGGAGCTGGCCGCTGTCACTGTGGTTGTTCCTCTGTGTTCCACCTCCTGCTGGGGGCGGGGCAAGGGAATAGTGGCCTCACAGGATAAACAGCTCCCACTGAGCTTGCACCTGGCAGGGGGCGGGGCATCTCCCCCAGGTACACACACCTGAGAATCAGTACAGCAAGCCCCTCCCTCAGAACTGCTGGAAGAATAGAGCAAGTTTATTGAACAAGCAGTGCTGGAACGCTCCAGGACGGAGGGAAAATAGTATATAGAACTAGAAGGTCTTTTTTTTTTTTTTTAACATTATGACTCATTTTTATATCAGATTAAAAATTTCCAATATTTTTTCTCATTTCCCACCTTAACTATAATATTTTGCCAACTCTTTGTTTATAAGTTTTTTCCTTTTTGACTTTCATATTTCTACAATTACATGTCTTTGATATATTTTTCAATTCTGGGTTCCCATTAATGTATTCAATTTAATTTTGGTAGATATAGGAGATAAGGGTTTTTGTTTTGTGGCTTTTCTATCTCATTTTGTTTTACAATGGTGGGAGTTAGTACCTTCTAACACATGACCAACATACACCCAGAACCAAGTGGAATACCAAACTGGTTCATTCTGTGAGACTATATTCTCTTCCTTCCCATTCTGCCCCCTCTCTTATTTATATTTTTGTGGTCAATGTTAGGTCTTTACATATGTACTGCTAGTTTGCATAAATTAGGGATTGAGCATCTTCTAATATACACAACAAAATACACTCAGAACCAAGAGGATAACCCTCTAGGTCCCCTCAATTATAAAGTTACTGGTGGCTCTGGAAAAAAAAAGCGTAAAGGACTCTAGATCTCAATTCTGCAGTAACGAGGTCTCTAATCAGGCCAAATTAAAAATACTTTAACTGGGATGCAATCCAAACTGGATGCTTTAACTGCTAGGGTTAATGAGATGGAAGAGTGAGTGAAATAGAAGACAAGTTGATGGAAAGAAAGGAAGGAAGCTGAGGAAAAAGATAAAAACAAGCACATGAGGAAAGGCTTAGGGAAAAAAATGGTGGCCTGAGAAGGAAATATATATGTCTAATTGGGATTCCAGAATAGGCTGAGAGAGAGAGGACCACAAAGTATATTTGAACAAATCATAGCTGAGAACTTCTCTAATCTGGGGAAGGAAACAGGCATTCATATCCAAGAGAGAGAGAGGACCTCCTGCCCAAAAATCAATAAAAACTGTTCAACACCTTGACATTTAATAGTGGAACTTGCAAATTTCAAAGATAAAGAGAAAATTCTTAAAGCAGCTTGAGACAAGAGATTCTTATCTTACATGGGGAGAAATATCAGATTAACAGACCTCTCTAGGGACCTGCTGGCCAGAAAGTGCTATCAGGATATATTCAGAGTTCTAAATGAGAAGAACTTGCAGCCAAGAATACTTTATTCAGCAAGACTGTCTTTCAGAGTAGAAGGAGAGATAAAGAGCTTCCAGGATAGCTAGAAACTGAAAGAATATGTGACCACCAAACTGGCTCTGCAAGAAATATAAAGGGGACCCTGTAAAAGAAAGAGGGAGCCCAAAGAATCCACTAAAACCAGGACTGTATAGGTAATACGATGACACTAAATTTTCATCTTTCCATAGTTACTCTGAACGTGAATGGGCTAAATGATCCCATCAAAAGATGCAGGGTATCAGACTGGATAAAAAAGCAAGACCCATCTATTTGCTGTCTACAAGAGACTAATTTTAGACCTAAGGACACCTCCAGCCTGAAAATGAAGGGGTGGAGAATTATTTACCATTCAAATGGTCCTCAAAGGAAGCTGGGGTAGCAATTCTTATATCAGATAAATTAGAGTTTATACCAAAGACTGTAGTAAGAGATGAAGAGGGAAACTATATCATACTTAAAGGGTCTATCCAACAAGAAGACCTAACTAACAATTATGAATATTTATGCCCCTAATGTGGGAGCTGCCAAGTATATCAATTAATAACCAAAGTAAAGATATACTTAGATAAAAATACACTAATAGTAGACTTCAACACGGCACTCTCAGCAAATGACAGATATTCTAAGCAGAACATCACTATAGAAACAAGGGCCTCAAATGATACACTGGACAAAAAAGATTTCACAGATATATGTAGAACATTCCATCTGAATGCAACTAAACACACATTCTTCTCAAGTGCACATGGAACTTTCTCCAGAATAGACCATGTACTGGGTCACAAATCAGGTCTCAACCAATACAAGATTGAGATTGTCCCCTGCGTATTTTCAGACCACAATGCTTTGAAACTAGAACTCAATAATAAGGAGAAATTTGGAAGAAATTCCAACACATGGAGGTTAAAGAGCATCCTGCTAAATGTTAATGGGTCAACCATAAAAATAGAGACAAATTTAAAAGATTCATGGAAACTGATGAAAATGAAAATACAACCATTCAAAATCTTTGGGATACAGCAAAAATAGTCCTGAGAGGGAAATACATTATAATACAAGCCTCCCTCAAAAATTTGGAGAAAAACTCAAACATACAAGCTAACCTTGCACCTAAAAGAATTGGAGAAAGAACAGCAAAAAGCCTAAACCAAGCAGAAGACAGATAATAAAGAAAGATTCGAGCAGAACTCAATGAAATAGAGACCAGAAGAACTGTAGAACAGATCAACAAAACCAGGAGCTGGTTCTTTGAAAGAATTAATAAGATTAATAAACCCCTAGCCAGCCTTATTAAAAAGAAAAAGGACTCAAATTAATAAAATCATGAACAAAAGAGGAGAGATCACAATAAATACCAAGGAAATACAAACAATTTTAAATATGTATTAAAAGCAACTATATGCGAACAGAGTAGACAATCTAGAAGAAATGGATGCATTTCTGGAAACCCACAAATTACCAAAATTGGAACAGGAAGAAATAGAAAACTTGAACAGGCTGATAACCAGGGAGGAAATTGAAGCTGTCATCAGAAACCTCCCAAGACACAAAGGTCCAGGGCCAGGTGGCTTCTATCAAACGTTTAAAGAAGAAATAATACCTATTCTATTAAGCTGTTTTGAAAGATGGAAAGGGAGGGAATACTTCCAAATTCATTTTATGAGCCCGGGATTATCTCAATTCCAAAACCAGACAAATATCCCATCAATAAGGAGAATTATAGACCAATATCCAATAGACCAATGAAAACAGATGCAAAAATTCTTACCAAGATCCTAGCCAATAGGATCCAACAGTACATTAAGAAGATTATTCACTGTGACCAAGAGGGATTTATCCCCAGGATGCAAGGGTGGTTCAACATTTGTAAAACAATCAATGTGATAGATCACATCAATAAGAGAAAAAACAAGAACCATATAATCCTCTCAATAGATGCAGAGAAAATATTTGACAAAATACAGCATCCATTCCTGATCCAAACTCTTCAGAGCGTAGGGATAGAGGGAACATTCCTCAACATCTTAAAAGCTATTTATGAAAATCCCACAGTGAATATCATTCTCAATGGGGAAAAACCGAGAGCCTTTCCCCTAAGATCAGTGGCAGGGATGTCCACTCTCACCACTGCTATTCACATAGTACTAGAAGCAATCAGACAATAACAACAACAAAAAAATAAAAGGCATTCACATTGGTAAAGAAGTCAAACTCTCCTTCTTTGCAGATGACGTGATACTATATATAGAAAACCCAAAAGACTCTTCTCCAAGATTGCCAGAACTCATACAGCAATTCAGCAGTGTGGCAGGATACAAAATCAATGTCCAGAAATCAGTGGCATTTCTATACACTAACAATGAGACTGAAGAAAGAGAAATTAAGGAGTCAATCCCATTAACAATTGCACCCAGAAGCATAAGATACACAGGAACAAATCTAACCAAAGAGGTAAAGGATCTATACCCTAAAAACTATAGAATACTTCTGAAAGAAATTGAGGAAGACACAAAAAGATGGAAAAATATTCTATGCTCATGGACTGGGAGAATTAATGTTGTGAAAATGCCTATGCTACCCAGGGCAATTTACACGTTCAATGCGATCCCTATCAAAATACCATGGACTTTTTTCACAGGGTTGGAACAAATAATTTTAAGACTTGTACAGAAACAGAAAAGACCCTGAATAGCCAGAGGAATATTGAAAAAGAAAACCAATGCTGGGGGCATCATAATGCCGGATTTCAGGCTGTATTACAAAGCTGTGATCATCAAGATAGTGTGGTACTGGCACAAAAACAGACACATAGATCAATGGAACAGTATAGAGAACCCAGAAATGGGCCCTCAACTCTATGGTCAACTAATATTCGACAAAGCAGGAAAGACTATCTACTGGAAAAAGGACAGCCTCCTCAATAAATGGTGCTCAGAAAATTGGACAGCCATGTGAAGAAGAATGAAACTAGACCATTCTCTTACACTAGATACAAAGATACACTCAAAATGGATGAAAGATCTAAATGTGAGACAAGAATCCAACAAAATCCTAGAGGAGAACACAGGCAACACCCTTTTTGAACTTGGCCACAGCAACTTCTTGCAAGATGCATCTATGAAGGCAAGGGAAACAAAAGCAAAAATCAATTATTGGGACTTCATCAAGATCAAAAGCTCCTGCACGGCAAAAGAAACAGTCAACAAAGCTAAAAGACAACCTACAGAATGGGATAAGAGATTTGCAAATGACATATCAGATAAAGGGCTAGTATCCAAGATCTATAAAGAACTTCTTAAACTCAACAGCAAAGAAACAAACAATCCAATCATGAAGTGGCAAAAGACATGAACAAAAATTTCACCAAAGGAGACCTACACATGGTCAACAAGCCCATGAGTAAATTCTCCGCATCACTTGCCATCAGGGACATACAAATACAAACCACAATGAGATACCACCTCACCTCAGTGAGAATGGTGATAATTAACAAATGTTGGAGAGTCTGTGGAGAAAGGGGGACCCTCATGCACTGTTGGTGGGATTGTAAACTGGTGTCGCCCCTCTGGAAAACTGTGTGGAGGTTCCTCAAAGGGTTAAAAATAGAGCTACCCTACGACCCAGTGATTGTGCTACTGGAGATTTACCCCAAAGATACAGATGCAGTGAAACATCAGGACACCTGCATCCCAATGTTCACAGCAGCAATGTCCACAATAGCCAAACTGTGGAAGGAGCCTCGTTGTCTATCGACAGATGAATGGATCAAGAAGATGTGGTCTATGTATACAATGGAATATTCCTCAGCCATCAGAAAGGAAGAATACCCACCATTTGCTTTGACATGGATGGAACTGGAGGGTATTATGCTAAGTGAAGTAAGTCAATCGTAGAAGGACAATCATCATATGGTTTCACTCATATGTGGAATATAAGAAATAGAAAAAGGTATTGTAAGGGAAAGGAGGGGGACTGGGTGGGAAAAATTAGAGAGGGAGACAAATCATGAGAGACTCCTAACTCTGGGAGACAAACAAAGGGTTGCAGAAGGGGAGGTAGGTGGGGGATGAGGTAACTGGGTGACAGGCAAAGAAGAGGGCAATTGATGGGATGAGCACTAGATATCATACTATATGTCGACAAATTGAATTTAAATTTAGAAAAATGTAAAATAAATGAATAAAATAAAATTTCCAGAAGGAAACAAAAAAATTGGTTTACAGAGAACACATCTCACCATAATATAGGCCTTATATGAAAAACCCACAATTAATAATGTAATCCAAGGTGAAAAAAATTGAAAGCCTTTCCCTTTAAGATCCAAAACAAGATAGTATGCCCACTTTCACCACTTTTATTCAGCATAGTACCAGAAGTCTTAGCCATGGAAATCAGACCATAAAAGGAAATAAAAACAATCTAAATTAGAAAAAAAAAAAAAAGTAGTAAAACTGTCACAATGTGCAAATGACATGATGCTACATATGGAATCCTAAAAATTACACCAAAATGCTATTAGAATAAGTCAATAAATAAATTACAATATATAAAATTATGAATAAATTATTAGTAAATCCAGCAAACTTTCAGGATACAAATTAATATATGGAAACCTGTTGCATTTCTATACACTAATAACAAACAGAAATTAAGAAAAAAATCCCCTTTCAATTGCACACACACACACACACACACACACACAAACCTGGGAATAAATTTCAACAAGTTGTTGAAAGACCTACATACTCAAAACAGTAACACATTGATGAAAAAAGTTGAATACAAACATATGAAATGATAATCCATGCTTATGGACTGGAAGAATTAATATTGTTAAAATATCCATGCTACCTGGAGTACTTGGGTGGCTCAGATGGTTAAGTGTCTGCCTTCAGCTCAGGTCATGATCTCCGGGTCCTGGGATCAAGCCCCATATCAGACTTCCTGTTCAGCAGAGTCTTGTTCTCCCTCTGCTTGTGTGCTCTCTCTCTCTCAAATGAATAAAAAAAAAATATCCATACTACCCAAAGCAATCTACAGATTCATTGTAATCCCTATCGAAATACCAATAGCATTTTTCACAGTTCTAGAACAAAAATCCTAAAATATGTATGGAACTACAACTACTGTGGAAAACAGCGTGGAGGGCCCTCAAAAAATTAAAAATAGAAATACAATATCATACAGGAATTCCATTACTGAGTATTTACTCAAAGAAAATGAACACACTAATTCAAATAGATACATGTATCCCTATGTTTACTGCAGCATTATTTACAACAGCCAAAAATCAGAAGCAATCCAAGTATCCATCACTAGATAAATGGATGGGTGATGGGCATAAGGAGGGCACTTGTTACAATGAGCACTGGGTGTTACATGTAAATGATGAACCTCTAGGTTTTTACATCTGAAACTAATACTACGCCATATGTTAATTAACTTGAATTTAAGTAAGATCTTGGAGGGAAAAAATTTATTTTTTATTTTTTTATTTTTTTAATAATAAATTTATTTTTTATTGGTGTTCAATTTGCCAACATACATAATAACACCCAGTGCTCATCCTGTCAAGTGCCCCCCTCAGTGTCCGTCACCCACTCACCCCCACCCCCCCACCCACCACCCCTAGTTCGTTTCCCAGAGTTAGGAGTCTTTATGTTCTGTCTCCCTTTCTGATATTTCCCACACACTTCTTGGAGGGAAAAAATTAGTCAATGATGTGGAAAGTCCTTGGTTTTTACTTTTACTAGAAGTATCAGTATTTTTTTAAAGGATGGTTTCAACTTCTGGCTACCTAAGACTCTGCATGGTTTGACTACACCTACATAGGTATCCATTAGTTAAAGGCAATAAACAAATAAGTAAAACAAAACAACTCATGATAAATGGATAAGGAAGGCATGGTATATACATAAAATGGAGTATTATTCAGCCCTAAGAAATAATGATATATGGCCATTTGCAACAACATGGATTGAGGCCTTTATGTTAAATGAAATAAGTCATACAGAGAATAAAATACCATACAATTTCACTTATATGTGGAATCTAAAACAGCAAATGAACAAACAGAACAGCCTCTTAAATACAGAGAACAAACTGGTGGATGTCAGAGGAGACATATGAGGGTGGGATGGGTGAAAGAGGTGAAGAGAATTAAGAGGTATAAACTTCCAATTATAAAATAGGTCAGAGATGAAAAGTACAGCACAAAGAATATAGTCAATAATATTGTAATAACATCATATGGAGACAGATGGTAACTGCCTATGATGGAAAACATTGAGTAATGTATAGAATTGTCAAATCACTAGGCTTTACAACTGAAACTAAAATAACATTGTATGTCAATGATACCTCAATAAAAGTAAAATATGTTTTTTACTTTAAAATAACCTTGAAATTACAGAAAAGATGCAACTACAATAAAAGACCATTTTTCGTCTAAGCCTTTTAAGAATTATTTGCCACCCTGGATCTCCAAATACTTTAGTGTGCACTCACTGCCAACAAGTACATTTTTAAATATAACCACAGTACTACTATCAATATTAAAGCCCTAACCCCAATACCATACTTACAATCCTCAGATTCTAATTATATTTCACCAATTATTATCTCAGTAATTTTCTTTAGAATATAAGGGTGTAATTCAAGATTATGCTTGCCTTTAGCTATATTGCCTCCTTCAGACTGGATCATTTCCTCACTCTTTCCTTGCCTTTCATGACCTAAAGACTTTTTAAAGATTACAGAAACATTATCTTGTAGAATGTCATTCAGTTGTGTTTTGTCTAATATTTCTGCATGATTAGATTCAGGTTATACACCTTTGGCAAAATATCACAAAAGTGACACTGTGTGCTCATTGCATCCAATAATGCAGGGCACAAATTTTGATCTGTCCCATTACTGCTGATATTTCCTTTGAGCCCTTGATTAAAATAATTGCTAGGATCTCCATTTTCAAGTTACTTTTTAAAACTTTTTATTTATTAAGCATTTGCCTTGTAAATCTAGATAAATATTTTCCTCAAATGCTTTAATTCATTCATCCTAAGACTATGGTTTCCTATTTTATTCAATAGGCTACGATCCATAGTGTTATTTCTACTTAGTGTTCATGTTGTCCAAGATTGACCATTGTGGGCTCCCTGAAGCTGGCTCCTGTGTCTTTTTTGGCATCAGCTCATTACTCTTTGAACACTTCATTGTTTTCCAGCACAATAAAATGTTTCAGACATATCTATACATTTCCTACCTTAGCCATAATCAGACATTTCTCTTAGGAACCCTGGTTCCATTAAGTGGATAATGATATTTAAAGTCAATATCTTCTGCTACTTATGCTCAGTGCTTTGGGGAATTTTCACTTATACCAGGCCTAAATAGAGAGAGCTAAGGAATGTGTATATATAACATAGACACATACACATATATATAGATCTGTATTTCTCTCTATATTTCTGTATATTAAAAACCATATCATTGACTGATACCTCTGATTCCAGACCAATACAGGGTTCAGTTTCATTTTGTAATTTCTATTTTTGACAGTGAGAAATTTGTTTATATTTTTTTCCTCTCACTGTCCTTGCATGCAACCTATGTCCCATGAACACATCAACCTCATCCCACTAGCTCTGACATCCTGTTTGGATATTCTCCTTACCCTACTCTTGTTGCAATCCCTTGTGCTTCTCTGCATCTGTACAGTAGCCCTCCTCATTCCACTTGGAATTCTGAAACTTACTCTGGGCCAATTTCCCATCTCATACACATTCCCACTCATTTCATTTGGGATTTGATTTTCTACCCTGGGACTCTGTCCCCGCCTTCCATCACATATACACCCACCTAATGGTTTTAGTACTGAATTATTCTAGGAGGTAAGGCTAAGAAAAGGGCATTAGTTAGAAGAAATTGATATGGGACTTATCAGCAAATATAGTTTGTAGATAAAATTATTTACTTCTTATACCATGTGGTCACAAATCCTCCCCAATATGTCATTGGCACCCTGGTCCTTATACCCCAAGACCTATAATTGGTTAGAAACATTCTTGAACATGCAAAGTCTCAGCTCTAGTTTTCTTTCTTTCTGATTTTCACACCTAGAAATTTCCCTTGTTTTCATTTTGAATTAACTATGCATTTAAAATTTGGGGTTACAATGTATCCAGCCTATCTATGTGTTTTATTTATATAGATTTTATTTGTATTAGTTTAGCCCACCATATTGCCCCACATCTCTTTGGTATGATTTTAAAACATTTTTTGTCAGATTTATGTGATCACTTTCTGAATGATATCCATCAAAGGAAAGAAATAGATAACGGATGTTTCTATTTATCTTTTATGAAGAATGTTTCCAGTAGGTACTATATTTAGCGGTTATCATAAAAGTAAATCATTATATGGTTTAACTCATACTAGGAATATAAGAAATAGTAAAAGATTATAGAGGAAAGGAGGGAAAATGAGTGAGGAAAAATTAGAGTGGGTGACAAAACATGAGAGACTCCTAACTCTGGGAAATGAACAAGGCATAGTGGAAGGGGAGGTGGGCGGGTGGATGGGGTGACTGGGTGATGGGCACTGAGGAGGGCACTTGATGGGATGAGCACTGGGTGTTATACTATAGTTGGCAAATCGAACTTCAATAAAAAAATATATATCTAAAAAAAGTAAATTAGTTTGAAGCATTATTTCTTAAATGGAACAACCTAATGTATTATTTTGTTTTTGCTTTTTGTTTCATTATTTTTATTTTAATTCCAGTTAGTTAACATACAGTGTGATATCAGTTTCAGGTATATAATATAGTGATTCAACACTTCCATACATCATAAGAGCACTCCTTAATCTCCATTCCCTGTTTAATACATCCTCCTACCCACTTTCCCTCTGATTATCAGCATTCTGTTCTCTATAATTAATAGTCTGTTTCTTGGTTTGTTTCCCTTTTTTTTCTTCCTTTGCTTGTTTTTCTTAAATTCCACATGTGAGTGAAATCCTATATTTGTCTTACTCTGACTGACTTCTTATTACTTAGCGTTATACTTTCTAGCTCTACCCCTGTCATTGCAAGTGGCCAAAGTAATAATAATGGCCCTCTCATAGTGTACTAATTGGTATGGAATAATATTGTGAAATATTAAAATAATAGAAGGGTCCCTACCTCCATTCCAAGCTCTTATCCAGGCAGAGTAGGCATGGGCAAGAGCAAGAAAGCAGAGAGGCATTACATTATTGATGTTGAAGTTTCAAAATCTGCTGTGTAAATTTAAAGGAGAAAGAGATGCAAATATATTCTGTGATAGCTTCTTATACCCCTTGACAGAATGGAGAGAAATCTCTCCATTACTAGATTATTTAAAGGCAGTGGCACTGGAAGTGGTTATTGAGTCTAAATAGAAAGTCCATCCTCTGCCTGAGAAGCACCTCCTTTCTCTGGTGTAAGCCATGTGGTAGTCAAGTCAGATTCTGAAGACCTCCAGGCTCCATTCACATGAATGCTGTACCTATTCTGTGCTAATGAGGTCTACAACTGTCCTCTCTGGAACTATTTAGTGAGGACAACATCAATTCTTCTTTCAATATTCCAAGACAACTTAAGGACCAATCCTCACCCTCAGACCAGAGGAGCGAAGTCAAATTCCCAATGGAGTCAAAACCCACTTTGTACAGTTGACACCACACAGGAAGCCACACGTAAGGGCACACTGTGCACCTGATGGATGTCTCCGGTAGCTGGAAAATGTTTGCACTCATATAACTTTGCTATCTCCACATGCAAGTTATTTGTATATGTGTTATGATAATCTTGCAACAAATGGCAGTGGAGTGTATTTTTTCTTTTCTTTTTTAAAGATTTTATTTATTTAATCATGAGAGACATACAGAGTTAGAGACATAGGCAGAGGGAGAAGCAGGCTCCCTCCTGCTTCTGAGGGAGCCTGATGCAGGACTTGATCCCAAGATCCCGGGATCAGGACCTGAGCCAAAGGCAGAAGGCTAAACCACTAAGCCACCCAGGCACCCCTCAAGTGTATTTTTCAAATAAATTCAGTAATTTACAATAATTTTCTGACACATAAAGTGTCTTATTCTAACATGTCTATTCTTTAATTTCTAGTGGAAGATTCTCAGTAATTGAAAGACCTTTTTAATGTAATATTTCAATAAGGAGCTCCTGCTGCTTTTCTCACTCATGTCCTGAATGGTATCTTAAAACAAAATGAAATAAAAATTTAAGAATCTCTTTCAGAATAAGTGTACTGGTTAATTTGACATTTCGTATTTTAGTTTATATTATCTGCCATTTGTTTTCTGTTAAGTACCATTTAAAATCCACATCTACATTATGACATGAATCATTATGCAATAATCTATATACATTTACATTAAAAATCCACAAATTAGCATTAAATATAAATTAATGATTGAAAATGATGCTTAACTCTATGATAGAAATTTTTTATTTTTAATATGGAAATGTTATCAGTATAAAACCAGCTAAAATTTAGCAGCTTAAAATACACATTTTTAAAAGCTCTAAGTTTTAAGATAAAATATGAACTCTTCCTTAAATAATCCTTTATATTACTGAGAGAATATTATGACCTTCCACAAGACTGGCATCCTGGAAAGTTCTTAGAAATGCAGAATCTTAGGCCCTGAAACACAAACTGCATTTAAACAAGATCCCATGTGATTTATATGCATATTTTAATGTTTTAGAAGCATTGTTCTAGATGCCATATATAAGTTGAATAATTACACAAAAATAAAACACAGCTATGTAAATTGTATAAAAAATGCAACTATATAAAAAATTTACCTTTAACCTTTAACAATGAATACAGTAAAGAAGTTTGATATTGATCGGATATCAATACATGGAGAGTAGTAACAACTGCAGTTGCTTACTAAAATGTGGTAGGACTCCTGTTACAATATTGTAATAATATTTAAAAGACAGGTTTCTAAATACTTTTAGAGTGTTAAATCTGTTTGAGTTTTCAATTCATTTCTCATTGGAGAATGTTACATCTCAAAACTATTTATTGTTAAAAACTTAAAGTCAGCTTCTGCAAGAGAGCAGCACAGGAAGATCCTGAACTTACCTTCTCCCATGTAAACACCAAATCCTACAGCTACCTATGGATCATTTCCTTTTTCAAAAAATGAAATGATGAACAGCTTCTCTATAACAAAGCATTAAAAGACTATATGAAGATGGATAGGAGAGGCAGAAACATGGTATTGCAAAAAACCCCATCCCCTGGTATCACAACACATATTAAGGAGGGATCTCACCAGTCCCTCCAGGAGGAGCCAGGATATAATGCCCCACAAGGGTATCACAGCCCCTGGATTTTACATCACAGAGACAAGCTTCCAGAATACTGGCTTAGAAAACAAATGAGACTAATGTCTGAGGATTACAAAGTGCTACAGGAAACTGAGATTTCCCTTTTGGAGGGCTTGCACATGGATCCATTTGTCCCAAGACCAGGCAGGGGAGGGAGCAGTTTGAAAAGAGCCTGGAATATATGTAACATTCATTTTCTGATCTAGAGGCATTGATTTATAGGGCAGGAAAGAGTTGACACCTCCCTGGAGATGCTGATGCTGTGGGCACCATATAGCCTGCTAGCACAAGCAGGCAAGCTTGGATAGGAGATCCCCCTCAACCTTCCTGGGATGGAGAGGGGCATGTGATTGCAGCACTGTAGAAGCTGAAGAGTGCTGGTGGTTTCAATGCTCCCCTACTCCCTAGTTAAAATCAGTGAGAAAGGGGAGTTGCAACAGGGGCTGGTTAGGGTGAATAGTTGTATCATTCTCCTGCTTCCACTCTGATTGGTGTGCATACACAAGAAGGTACTTTCTGGCTGCATCCTTGAAGCTTGTGGGTACACACAATCAAGATATTTTCTCCCTACTTTTCCGAAGCAGGGAGGATGGGCCACCTCATATACTCTCCAGCTACCTAACTAAAGCCAGCAGTCAAGGGCAATGCACACAAGTGACGTCTCTTGATCAATTGACTGTGGTAGCCATGGGCGCTGGTATTCCTGAGCTCCATGGGATGTTACGATTGGAAAGACAATTCTCAGCAGGCCACTACCCTCAGAGTACTGCACAAACAGAAGACTAAAACACAACTCCAAACTTCCCATGAAAATGGCCTATTTTTCTTAGTGTGGAGCTCCAGCCTGAGGGACAGACTTCAAATTTCCCAGACATCTAGAGGCCAAAGATGAATTCTCAGGGAACACAAGCAGGAAGACATCATTGTACACTGTTCGCTTTACTACAGTTCCATGAAACTTCCCAGAAGAAAAAAGCTTATCCACTAGCCTGGAGCTCCAGTATTTGCAACTTTCACCCAGGGGACACCTCCAGATTTCCTGGTCTGGATATTAGCAGGGATTAGATTACAATCCCACAGAACTATATATATCTTCAGACTTTAAAAGCTGCTGAGAGTCTGGGGTCCTATCAGCCTAAAACTAGAAGCTAAATACAATTTCTTCACTTAGAACACTGACAGGTCAAGGCACACTCTCAACTATGGAGACACATCAAAAATAAATCAGGCAGCTTAGAAAAATCACAAAGGTTTGAGACACTCAAGAGCTAGGGCAAGCTAAGCAAGAAGGTTTGTTACCTACACACATCCACCTATTCTTTCATGACTGAAGAGTATATGTTTTGCCTAACACATAAAAACAAACACAGAGAGTTCAGCAAAATGAAGAAAGAGAAATAAGTTCCCAATGAGAAAATGAGACAAAAGGTCAGAAAGAAACTCTAATAGTATGTAGAGAAATAATCTATTTGATCAAGATTTCAAAGTAATGGTCATAAAGATGCTTGCCAAACATGGGAGAAGAATGGAAGAGCACAGTGAGAACTTCAACAAAGAGAAAATGTAAGAAAGTACTAAACAGAAGTTAGAGAGTCAAATAATACAGTAACTAAAAAACAGACTAGGAATCAACAGCAACTGGATGAAGCAGAGCAATTAGATCAGTGAGCTAAAAGACAGAGCAAAGAAACTCACCCAAGCAAGAGAAGCTGTAGGAAAAATAGTTTTAAAAAATAAGTGATCTTGAGAAACCTGTAGGACAATGTTAAGCTTACTATTATTATAAGGGTCCAAGGAGGAGGAGAGAGATAAAGGGGCAGACAAATTATTTGAAGAAATAGTGGCTAAAAACTTCCCTAACTTAGGAAATAAAACAGACATCCAGGTCCAGGAAGCACAGAGAGTTCCCAGTAGGATGGAAACAATGAAATTCACATCAAGACATATTATAATTAAAATGTAAAAAATTAAAGAATCTTAAAAGCATCAAGAGACACACAAATTGTTATGCACACACACACATACACACACAAAAACCCCATAAGCCTATCAGTAGATTTCTCAGCAGAAATGGTACAGGCCACAGAGGAATGGCTTGACATATTTTAAGTGCTGAAAAGGTATTCCAAAAAAGAATATCCTACCCAGCAAGGTTTTCAGACAAGCAAAATTTAAAGAATTTCATTAGTACTAAACTAGCCTTCAAAGAAATGTTAAAGGGACTTTTTTAAGCTGAAAAGTTAAGGCACTAATTAATAATAATATGCTATAATAAAAATCTTACTAGAAAGGTAAATACATAGTAAATGTGGGTGGATTAATCATTTATGAATGTAAAAAGACAAAGGGAATAAAATTAAAACTATAATAATGGGGCATCTGGGTGGCTCAGTGGTTGAGCGTCTGCCTTTGGCTCAGGTCCTCAGGGGTCTGGGATCGAGACCCCTGCCTTTGGCTCAGGTCCTCAGGGGTCTGGGGAGCCTGCGTCTCTGCCTCTCTCTCTGTGTCTCTCATAGATAAATAAAAATCTTAAAAAAATAAATATAAAATAAAACTACAATCATCAGTTAAGGAATACATTAAAAGATGTAAAAGATGACATCAAAAACAAAATATGAGGGGTATAGAGTTTTGGAAGGTGTTCAAATGTAAGTTGCGATCAACTTAAAATAGACTGTTGTATACATAAACTGATGTTTGTGATCATTATGTTAACCACAAAGCAAAACTTATGGTAAATACAAAGATGAGAAAGGAATTTAAACTTAACTCTAAAGAGAGTCATCAAACCACAACAGAAAGGAACCACAAAAACAGCCAGAAAACAATTACAAAATGACAATAAATACATACCTATCAGTAAGTACTTTAAATGTGAATAGACTAAATTTTCTCATCGAAAGATAGGGTGGTTAAATAGATTAAAAAATAAACAAAAAGACATGTATATATACTGCCTGCAAGAGACTCAGGTCAGAAGTAGAGACATACGGAGACTGAAAGTGAAGGGATGGACAAAGAAATATGATGCAATGAAAACAGAAAAAAAAAATGTTGGTTTACCTACACTTGTGTAAGACAAAATAGAGTTTAAAACAAAGATTTTAATAAAAGACTAAGAAGGATACTATGTAATGATAAAAAGGATCAATACAGCTAGAAGAGTAAAAGTTATAAATACATATGCATTCAAACATAGGAGCACTGAATTATATCAGGCAAATTATTAACAGACCTAAAGGGAGAGATTGATGGCAATACAGTAACATCAGGGTATGTAAACACTCCAGAATAGGTCACATTTTGAACCACAAAACCAGTCTTAATTAAGTGAAAAAGAATGAAATCAGAACAGGCATTTTTTCTGACCATAATGATAGGACTAGAAACTAATTACAAGACAGGAAAAACTACAAATATGTGGAGATCAAACTCATTGTTACAGGACAACTACTGGGTAATAGAAGAAAACAACAAAGAAAAAAAAAAATCCTAAAGGAAAACATCCAAATCTATGAGATGCAGAAAATGAAGTTCTAGGGGGAATTTCCTAGGAATACAGGTCCGCTTTGAGAAACAAGAGGAATTTCAAATAAATAATGTAACTTTACACCTAAAGGAACTATAAAAAGAACTACCAACACCTAAAAGTTAGGAAAAAGGAAATAAAGATTAGAGCAGAAATAAATGAAATAGACACTAAAAGACAACAGAAAAGATCAATGAAACTAAGAGCTGGTTCTTTGACAAGATAAGCAAAACTGATAAATCCTTAGCTAGACTCAACAAGAAAAAAAGAGCTCTGATAGTATCAGAAGTGAAAGAGCAGAAGTTATAATGGATATCACAGAAATACAAAAAATCATAGAAGACTACTATGAACATTTATTTACCAACAAATTGGACAATCTAGAAGAAATGGGTACAATTGTAGAAATTTACAATCTTCCAAGAATGGATCACGAAGAAATAGAGCATCTGAAGAGACCAATTACTAGTAAGTTGTATGAATCATAATAAAAAACCTCCTAACAAACAAAAGTCTAGGACCAGATGACTTCATTGGTGAATTCCATCAGACAAAGATTTTATACCTAACCTTCTCAAACTCTTCCAAAAAATGGAGGAGAAAAGAAAGCTACCCAGCTCATTGTAAAGGCCAGCAGTAGCCTGATACAAAAACCAGACAAGAACACTACAAAGAAAGAAAATTACAGGCAAATTTCCCTTATAAACATAGATTTTAAAATAATCAAAATATTAGCAAACTGGACTTAACAATAAAGAATCATTCACCATGATTAAGTGCGATTTATTCCAGGGATACAAGGATTAGTTCAATATCCAGTAGTCAATCAATATGATATACCACATTAACAAAATGTAAGATAAAACTCACATGATTATCTAAATAGATGCAGAAAAAAACATTTGATAAAATATAACATCCATTTATGAAAAACTCTCAATGAGTATAGAGGGAATGTACGTCAACATAATAAAGGCCATGTATGACAAGCCTGCCACTAATATACTCAACCGTGAAAACCTGAAGGCTTATTTTCTATGATCAAGAACAAGACAAAGATGCCCATCATCACTTTTATTCAATATAGTATTTAAAGTCTTAGTCATAGCCATTAATGAATAAAAAACACACAAATTGAAAAGAAAAAAGTAAAACTGTACTATTTGTAGATGATGTGATACTATATAAATAAATTCCTAAAGTCTCCACCAAAGTATTGTTAGAATAATTTAGCAAAGCAGCAGGATGGAAAATCAATATACAAAACCCTGTTGCATCTCTACACACTAACAATGAACTATCAGTAAAAGAAATCAAAGAAGGGATCCCTGGGTGGCGCAGCGGTTTGGCGCCTGCCTTTGGCCCAGGGCGTGATCCTGGAGACCCGGGATAGAATCCCACATCGGGCTCCCGGTGCATGGAGCCTGCTTCTCCCTCTGCCTGTGTCTCTGCCTCTCTCTCTCTCTCTCTCTGTGACTATCATGAATAAATAAATAAAATCTTTAAAAAAAAAAAAAAAGAAATCAAAGAAACAATTACACTTGCCATCACATCAAAATACAATAAAATAAAATATCTAGGAATAAATTTAACCAAGGAAGTTCAAGAACTGTAAGCTACAAACTTTAAGATACTGATGAAATAAAGTGAAGAAGACATAAATATGTAAAGATAATCCATGGTCATAGATTAGAAAAATAATATGAAAATATCCATACTACCCAAAGCAATCTACAGATTTGATGCAATCTCTATTGAAATTCCAATGACATTTTACACATATCTAGGACAAATAATTCTAAAATTTGTAGGGAGACAAGAGCCCAAATTGCCAATACAATCTTTTGTTTTTAAGGATAACATTTTGGGATCCCTGGGTGGTTCAGTGGTTGAGCACCTGCCTTCGGCCTTGTGCATGATCCTGGAGTCCCGGGATCGAGTCCCACATAAGGCTCCCTGCATGGAGCCTGCTTCTCCCTCTGCCTGTGTCTTTGCCTCTCTGTGTGTGTGTCTTTCATGAATGAATTAAAAAAAATCTTTTAAAAATAAATAAAGGATAACATTTCATTTAATTGGCATTCATAATTAGCTTTGTCTTACAAAGCCCTTCCCTTTTTGAAACACTGATCTTCCCTTCTGGGAACTCACCAAAATATGTTGCCCGCATCTCTTCTAAGTTTTTTTTTTTTCTTCTTCTTCTAATTATTTTTAGGAAATAGACCACGTTGTAAAACCATCACCATAATCCAGTTTTAGAACATTTTTATCTCCACAATAAGAACTCTCACACCTGTTTACAGGTATTATCAGTCCCAGCCCTGGTCCCAGCCCTTTAATCTACTTTGTCTCACAGATTTGCCTTTTCTGGACCTTTCATAAAAATGGAATCATACAGTATGCAGTCTTTGTATCTGGCCCCTTTTATGTAGTGTAATGTCTTTGAGGTTCATTCTTCTTGTAAGGTGTAGCAATACTTCGTTTCTTCTTATTGTCAATTAGCATTCTGTCATATGGATATATCACATTTCGTTTATTCATTCACCAGTTGATGGACATTTTAATTATTTCCACCTTTTGGCTATTATGAATAATGTTGCCATGAATATTCACATGAAGTCTTTGTGTTAGCCAATACAATCTTGAGAAAGAATAACAAACTCAGAATTATTATACTTTCTGATTTCAAATTATACTACAAAGTGGTAGTAATAGAAAACGTACACTTTTTTCCAGAGAAGCTATGCTGTGCTCAGCGGTCTGGGAGGTATGGGTTGAAAAGTCTTGTTCCAAATTTGTAGAGAGAGAGAAGAGTGGTACCCATGAGCCACAAGGAAGCAGGAGAGAAAAACATAGCACCTAGAGAACAAATTATTTTAAGATTTGTGTGGAATCAGAAAAGACCCCAAATAGCCAGGGGAATTTTAAAAAAGAAAACCATATCTGGGGGCATCACAATGCCAGATTTCAGGTTGTACTACAAAGCTGTGGTCATCAAGACAGTGTGGTACTGGCACAAAAACAGACACATAGATCAATGGAACAGAAGAGAGAACCCAGAAGTGGACCCTGAACTTTATGGTCAACTAATATTCGATAAAGGAGGAAAGACTATCCATTGGAAGAAAGACAGTCTCTTCAATAAATGGTGCTGGGAAAATTGGACATCCACATGCAAAAGAATGAAACTAGACCACTCTCTTGCACCATACACAAAGATAAACTCAAAATGGATGAAAGATCTAAATGTGAGACAAGATTCCTTCAAAATCCTAGAGGAGAACAAAGGCAACACCCTTTTTGAACTCAGCCACAGTAACTTCTTGCAAGATACATCCACAAAGGCAAGAGAAACAAAAGCAAAAATGAACTATTGGGACTTCATCAAGATAAGAAGCTTTTGCACAGCAAAGGATACAGTCAACAAAACTAAAAGACAACCTACAGAATGGGAGAAGATATTTGCAAATGACGTATCAGATAAAGGGCTAGTTTCCAATATCTATAAAGAACTTATTCAACTCAACACTAAAGAAAAACAATCCAATCATGAAATGGGCAAAAGACATGAACAGAAATCTCACAGAGGAAGACATAGACATGGCCAACATGCATATGAGAAAATGCTCTGCATCACTTGCCATCAGGGAAATACAAATCAAAACCACAATGAGATACCACCTCACACCAGTGAGAATGGGGAAAATTAACAAGGCAGGAAACCACAAATGTTGGAGAGGATGCGGAGAAAAGGGGACCCTCTTACACTGTTGGTGGGAATGTGAACTGGTGCAGCCACTCTGGAAAACTGGGTGGAGGTTCCTCAAACAGTTAAAAATAGACCTGCCCTACGACCCAGCAATTGCACTGTTGGGGATTTACCCCAAAGATACAGATGCAATGAAACGCCGGGACACCTGTACCCCGATGTTTATAGCAGCAATGGCCACAATAGCCAAACTGTGGAAGGAGCCTCAGTGTCCATCGAAAGATGAATGGATAAAGAAGATGTGGTCTATGTATACAATGGAATATTACTCAGCCATGAGAAATGACAAATACCCACCATTTGCTTCAACGTGGATGGAACTGGAGGGTATTATGCTGAGTGAAGTAAGTCAATCGGAGAAGGACAAACAGTGTATGTTCTCATTCATTTGGGGAATATAAATAATAGTGAAAGGGAATATAAGGGAAGGGAGAAGAAATGTGTGGGAAATATCAGAAAGGGAGACAGAACATAAAGACTGCTAACTCTGGGAAATGAACTAGGGGTGGTGGAAGGGGAGGAGGGCGGGGGGTGGGGGTGAATGGGTGACGGGCACTGAGGGGGGCACTTGACGGGATGAGCACTCAGTGTTATTCTGTATGTTGGTAAATTGAACACCAATAAAAAAATAAATGTATTAAAAAAAAACATAGCACCTAGTTACCACCTAGTTACCATTTAAAAAACAAAAGCAAAAACATAATATTGGCATAAACAGATACAGAGATCAAGGACTCTCTAATCTTAGAGAGCCCAGAAATAAATCTACATATCTATGGTCAATTAATCTACAATGGAGGGTTCAAGATGAGGTAAGGACAATCTCCTCAATAAATGATAGGAAAAGCTACACACAAAAGAATGTCTTACACCATATAAAAGGATGAACTCAAAATGGTTTAAAGATCTAGATGTAAGACCTGAATCCATAAAACACCTAGAAGAAAACATAAGCAATAATTTACTTGACATTTGTCTTAATGATGATTTTTTTGGTTGTTTCTTTAGTCAAGGCAAACAAAAGTAAAAATAAATAATTGGAACTACATTGAACTATAAAGCTTCTACATAGTGAAGGAGATCAACAAATCAAAAAGATAATCTACTGAATGAGAGAAGACATTTGCAAATACTTTATCTGATAAAGGGTTAATACCCAAAACACATAAATAACTCCTACAACTCAATAAGCACACAATCCAATTAAAAAATGGACGGACCTGAACAGGCATTTGCCAAAAGAAGACATACAAGATAGCCACCAGACACCTGAAAAGAAGCTCAACGACATGAATCATTAGGGAAATGCAAATCAAAACCACACCTATCAGAATGGCTATTATCAAAAAGACAAAATAACAAATACTGCTAAGAATGTGGAGAAAAGAGAATGCTTGTGAACAGTTGGTGGAAATATAAATTGGTTTAGCTTCTACAAAAAATAGTATGGAGGTTTAAGAAATTTTATTTTGAAAAATTAAAAATATAGCTAGCATACAATTTACCAATTCCACTACTGTGTATCTATCTGAATAAAATGAAAAACACTAAATCAAAAATATATATTTACCCTCATTTTAATGCATTATTAAGCATTACTTATAATACTGAGACATAGAAACAAACTAAGTGTCCACGGACAGAGGAATGGATAAGGTGTGGTATATAATTACAACAGAATAATACCTTAGCCATAAATTAGAATAAAATCTTGCCATTTGCAACAATATGGATGGACTTTGAAAATATTATGCTAAATTAAATAATTCAGACAGAGAAGACAATTACCACATGCTTTCACTTCCATGTCCAGTCTGAAAAACAAAACAAACCAGAACTCAAACTCATAGATACAGAGAACAGATTGGTGCTTGCCAGAATGGAGGGGGAGGTGGTTGGAGAGAGCACAAAATGAGTGGAACAAATTGAGAAATACAAACTTCTAGTTACAAAATAAATGTTACAGTGAAGTTAGGTATAGCATGAGAAATATATTCAATAATGTTAAATAACTTTGTACAGTTAATATTATTAACTGTGTGTAACGTTGCATGTAGTGACAGTTGCACAGTAACTGTAGTTACTGTGGTGATCATTTTGCAGTGTATGCAAATGTCGGATCACTGAATTGTATGCAGTAAACTAATACTGATTATCAAGTATACCTCAAAAAATATCCTTAAAGTAATTAATTCTAAGATAAGTTTTCTATGTAGTTACCTTTTCTATAAAAATGGAAGTATTGGCACTTGTAAGCTTCAATACTGCCAGGAAGAATATGATTTCTCTCACCGTAATGGAAATCAACTATTTTATAACAAATTATTATATCCTAAGGACTTGGCTCTTAATTCTTAATTCTTTTGCCTTAAATTATATGATTTGCAGAATTTATATGAAATTAGTTTGCTGCTGTTGTTGTAAAATAATATACCCCTCTAAAACTCTTTTACTGAGCAAAAAATATTTTTTCTTAAACATTCACATGGGGAGACCATAGCATTAGCCCAAGAGAATCAGTCGGTTGAAGTTAGGAAAAAAAAAAAAAAAAATTCCCTGATGGGACCAAGGCAAGACTAGAGGGACTGAACTTCTTTCTCTGTCTGGCTGAAATGGTTCTTATCCTAGGCCCCACTGAATAGCATTGATGTCATTCACTAGTTTACATTATGATTACTACACATCTTACTTATTTGGGACTAGTAATGCAGCGATTTCTAAGATAGTCATTTTGTTTCTCTGCAGTGTCTTTCCTTTCTATGATTATTCTCACTTACAAAAATCAGTTTTTCTGAAACCAATTACATAAAACTACATTCTAATTAATTTCTACCACTGCTTAAATACCTTTAATATAGGGAGGCTGTGTGTTGTGTTTCCTTTTTTAAAAAAGTTGTATTTTAGCTACTTGTTTCCTGAGGTACTAGGTCATTTTTTTTCTCCAGGTGCTTTAAAAAATCTTGCTGGGCCTTTTAATGTCAGCCTGCACATTAAAAAAAAAAAAAAAAAAAAAAAAAAATAATAATAATAATAATAAATAAAAACCTGTGTGTATAGCCTTTCTTAGTCTAAGAAAAATGTATAAAATGAGAAAGAGCTTTAAAACAAACCTTAGTAAGTGGAACATAGATTTATCACATGGAGAACCTGTTTCTCTGGAATACAGCGATATATGTCCATTGGTCAGTCTCATTCACATGAGGCAAACTCCATTACTTGCTGTGAGCAAGAAAAAGGTTACCTGACCCAACTGGAGAGTATTAGCTTTTTTGTTCAGCTATGAAAAAATTGCTTTGCCACTTAGGTCAGCATCATGATGTAAATCTTAATGAAAGTTTCTGAGATGTGAGAGTAAATCAAGCTGTTTGGCCACCTTGATGCTCTCTTAATCTGTCTTTTTCTTGCTTTCCTTCCATCAGTCAGGTTTAGAGAGCACTGATCTCAATGCAGACCCATTTGCAGAGTAATTGTCACTCCACCCAGCCATCTTGGCCCCTTTGGCATCCAAGGCTGAGGATACTGGAGATTCCAGCCCTAGTTCTCTTCATGAAATAAAAGCAAAAAAAATTTTAAAAATACAAAGTAATAAAATTTGCTTTCATCTCACTTGAGTTTTCTTTTTACAAACTGTCATTTGGGATCCTATTCTTTATTTGACAAGGGGAAATTGAATAAGATTTTTATTATGAAGAAAAAGTTATTTGGATTATTTTAATGGATTAGTAGGGGTCACAAAACCAACTAGACTGTTTGCCCAATTCCTATGATCTTTATAGACACACACAGTGATTGAAATATATCTTACTTTATTTAAAAAAGGAATTATTTGGGAACAATAAAGTACTCAGATAATCTAGGTGAGATTTAAGTAAGCTTGGAAAAAATTCAATTTAATTGTCTGGAATCATTTTTCTTTCTTTTTTAAATATTTTATTTATTTATTCATGAGAGACACACACACACACACAGAGAGAGAGAGAGAGAGAGAGAGAGAGGCAGAGACACACGCGGAGGGAGAAGCAGGCTCCATGCAGGGGAGCCTGACGCAGGACTCCATCCCAGGTCTCCAGGATCAAGCCCTGGGCTGAAGGCGGTGCTAAACCGCTGAGCCACCTGGGCTGCCCTGGAATTTTTCATTCATGCAACTATATGCTCAGTAACTACTTATTGAATGCCCATTAAATTAGTATAAGTATGTCAAGTCCTCTTCTTGGTATGGGACACTGTGATGAAGAAGACATAAAAGGTTCTTACTCTCATGAAAATTGTTACAGTGGGGGGTGAGAGGAAACTAATAGATCTTTTTAGATAGTGGCAAATATCATGAAAACAATACAACAGTATTATAAGAAGGAATTATTTTTGAGAAGTTGAGAAATTTAATTGGATGATCAGGGAAAACCTTGCTTAGGAGGTGACATTTGTGGTTAAGGCATGAATGACAAAAAGTAACATATATCAGGGCAGAGAATCCTATGCAGGGAGTATATCATAAGTGAAAAAGTTTTAAAACAAGAATTCACTTGTAAAAAAAAAAAAAAAAAAAAAAGAATTCACTTGTAGGAAGGCCAATAGAGACTGCAGGCCAACAAACAAGAGGGAAAGTTCTAGAAGATAAAATTGGATAGCAAGGCAGGTAACTTAGGACCATCTAGGCTTTATGAGTAAGGATGTGATTTTTTTCCAAGAGCAATAGGAAACTAAAGCATAGATTTAAGTAGGATATGACATGGTCTACTTCATACTTTAAAAAACCTAATTTTTGATGGATTCTAAGAGCAAAAGAACATGAAACAAGAAATAAAGAGGTAAACGGGGTAACCCAGGCAAAAGATAAAAATGGCTTTCTAACAGTGAAGATGAAGAAGGAAGACTTCTAGAATATACTGTGAACTGAACCAACAGGACAGGATGATAGATGTCGATGTGAATGGTAAATTTTCACCCTTTCTGATGGCTGATATTCCATTGTGTATATATACTACATCTTTATCCATTCATTTGTCTATGGACATCTCAACTCTTACCACAGTTTGGCTATTGTGAAGATTGCTGCTATGAACATTGGGGTAGCAGTTTCCCCTTTAGATCACTACATTTGTATCTTTGGGGTAAATACCTAGTAGTGCAATTGCTGGGGTGTAGGGTAGCTCTATTTTTACATTCTTGAGGAACCTCCATACCATTTTCAGGGGTGGTTGCACCAGCTTGCATTCCCACCAGCAGTGTAAGAGGGTTCCCCTTTCTTCACATCCTCGCCAACATTTGTTGTGTCCTGTCTTGTTAATATTAGCCACTCTGGTGTAAAGTGCTATCTTATTGTGGCTTTGACTTGTATTTCCCTGATGCCAAATGATATGGAGCATTTTCTCGTGGGCTTTTTGGCCATTTGTAGGTCTTCCTTGGAGAAATGTCTGTTTATGTCTTCTTCCCGTTTTGTCACTGGATTCTTTGTTTTTTGAGGTACTGAGTTTTATTACTTCTTTATAGAACTTGAGCCCTTTATCTGATGTGTCATTTGCAAAGATCTTCTCCCATTCCATAGGTTGTCTTTTAGTTTTGTTGACTGTTTCCTCTGCTATGGAGAAACTTTTTATCTTGAAGCCCCAAGATTTTATTTTTGCTTTTGTTTCCCTTGTCTTTGGAGTCATGTTTATCAAGAAGGTGCTGGGACCAAGATCAGAGAAGTTGTTGCCTGTGTTCTCCTCTGATTTTTATCGATTCCTGTCTCACAGTTAGGTCTTTCACCCATTGTGAGGTTATCTTTGTGTATGTGTAAGAAAGTGGTCCAATTTCATTCTTCTCATGAGGCTATCCAATTTTTCCGGCACTAGTTGTTGAAGAGACTGTCTTTTTTCCATTGGATATTCATTCCTGCTTTCTCGAAGATTAGCTGACCATAGAGTGGAGGGTCCACTTCTGGGTTCTCTATTCTGTTCCATGGATCTATGTGTCTGTCTTTGTGCCAGTACCACACTGTCTTGATGATCACAGCTTTGTAGTACAAAGGCTGTTGTAGCCAGAAAGCAAGGTAAGTGGCTAGGGTGGGAGTGGATAGTGCTGCATAGACCAAGTCAAGTGCAGATGGTGTTGGACTAGCAATGGACCAGGTAGGAGCTTAAGTAGGGAGAAGGTTGTGTACACAGAGGAAAGAAAGCAGCCAAGTCCCAGAGTAGCCCATATTTAAAGTCTTGAAGAGAATTTGGAAACAGAACACAAATTTGAGGGAGGATCACTTAATGGGGTAGGAGAAAACCTAAAGAATGTGATGCTGTAAAAACCAGAGAGGTATATATAACTAGGAAAAAGGAGTTTATTATTTGGAAGGTAACTAAAGGGTCATCTTAGGTAAGAACTTAGAAGCAATTCATAATATCATTGTAGTAGAATCAACAATGCTAACAGATCCCCAAATGGAGTGGGTTAATAAAAGAATATATTAGGAAGAGCAGCAATGTAACTATTGACAATTTATTTAAGCAGAAAATAAGAAGGTATCAAAAGAGGAATGGGAGAGAACAGAAGAATATTTTTGTTAAAGAAACTAAAAAAAAAAAAGTTTATATGTTGATGTAGAAGCTGATGATCAAGAAAAGGATCAGATAGCTGCTAAGTGAGAGAGGAGATTGGAGTCCAGAACACAAAGGAAAGCCCAGACCCTGCGTAGGATATGGCTCACCACTTCAACAATTTCATAAGAAGGAGGCAGATAATATTGGTCCAGCTACTAGGAAGTTGATTTGGCAGTGGGAAGATAAATTAATTCCCATTTAGTAAGATCGTATTTTCTTAGTGAAATATGAAGAAAATGCACTCAGAGTCAAAAGGCAGAGTAAAGGGTTTCGATATTTGAAGAGAGAAGAAAGGTGTGCAAGTCATTTTAGAGAGTAGGGGAGCCAATATATAATAAATCTTTAATGCCTATTTGAAGTATGTGGTTGCAAATTTATAGTAAGGCCAATCACTTTTTTTCTAGCCTTAATTAACTGTACTGATACTCATGAGAAG
Organism: Canis lupus dingo; assembly: GCF_003254725.2. Taxonomy (NCBI): domain Eukaryota; kingdom Metazoa; phylum Chordata; class Mammalia; order Carnivora; family Canidae; genus Canis; species Canis lupus. Next base: position 20,813,688 of record NC_064245.1, on the reverse strand, counting down.
CAGGCATATAGTAGAGTTAATACAGAGTTCCATTTTACCTTGTAAGTATAACAGAGTTTGGGGAGGGAATTAAAGGTTTTGTAAGGAGGGGGAGGAATCCCTGGGTGGCTCAGCGGTTTAGCGCCTGCCTTTGGCCCAGGGTGTGATCCTGGAGTCCCCGGATCGAGTCTCACATCGGGCTCCCTGCATGGAGCCTGCTTCTCCCTCTGCCTGTGTCTCTGCCTCTTTCTCTCCTCTGCGTCTTTCGTTAATAAAATAAATAAAATATTTTAAAAAATAAAAAAATAAGGGTTTTGTAAGAGAGTGATAGATTATAAACCTAAAAATGGGTAAGGAAGGAAATTCAGACATTAGGAAATGGAAGTTACAAGGTAAATGGATTGGAAACTTTTAGTATGATCCAGGGAAACATTTCTGACATATTAAAGCATCAGAATTTGGCTAGAAAATAGTAAATATGGATAGTTGATGTAAGCATTTTAAAAATAGGAAACTTTATCTTGAATCTTAATTGTATGCCACAGTTACAGAATTAAGAAGAGGAATTAGACTATTGGTCTAATTTTTAAATTTTAGAATCTCATCACATACATGTATTTTTTAGCAGTACATATAGATTCTTAAGATACCAGCTAAATTCTCATTTAAATCATTCTAAAGATATTTTTTCCAAAAATATAGCTACCAAAATGTGAATAGAATGCATAAAAGTACATAACCCACAATAAAATACACTTCTGAAAAGTGAAACTAAACAGAAAAATCATGCTGTACAATAATGTAGTTACTTAGGGAAGTATTTACTCAATGATCTCAAATATTTAGGGTTACTGTAAATGTGGGATTCAATTATATTGATCCTTTCTTATGTTGACCTCTTACACTACAGATCTGATTAGCCCCTTTGAAGACCTTTTGCCAGTTACCTTCAAAGTTCTCTGATTAATCAGGGTTTTGACTATAGATTTACTGGGCTATAGCTCAGATGGGTTTCTGGAGTAGGAGAAGCATTTTAGAACCTTATTGAGAGTGTCAGGGTGGAGATGCCTCTGTGCATGCTCTATGGTTCCCACACCTCGAACTTCTTTCCCTGCAATCTAATTTCCAATCAGTTATCCCACACTATCAACCTGTGTGAAGATTCCATAATGTATGCTTTGCTGTTGTCTAGAAAATCCTAATAACTAATAATTGGGTTTTGAAAAGATGACAAGATATATGCAGGAGATAAAGGAATGTTAGACATTAAGAAAAAGAATGTTTTAAGTGAAAAGAGGGAAGAAATGGCAAGATGGAAGAAAATAGGAAAAATAAGTATTGCTAAGTTTTAAGAGATGTTGAATTCATCTACAATTTGATAATCTATTCAGTAATAAAATCACATTGTATTACTAATATAACAACAGGCCCTATAGCTGTTGGGGTATAATTACAGATTCTAGGGATAGCGTTCCAAATTTTCTACCTCAACTCACAACGAACCTCTCTTTCCTTCTCCTCTGGGTAGAGAGAAGTATGCTTACTTTTTCTAAATGAATTTCAGAGTTAGCAGGGTCTATTAGTTTGCTAGGACTGCCATAACAAAATACCACAGACTGGGTGGCTTAAATTAATTTAAATCAAATTAATTTGCTAACAGTTCTGGAGTCTACAAGTACAAGATCAAGGTATTGGGCAGTTTGGATTCCTCTGAGGCCCCTCTCTAACTTGTAGATGGCTTACTGTGTCCTCACATGGCCTTTCATATGTGTGTGTGCATCCTTGATGTCTGTGTGTTCAAATTTTCTCTTCCTATGAGGATACTTGTCAGGTTGGATAATAGCCTAATAGCCTCATTTTACTTTAATAATTTCTTTAAAGAACTTAATCCCACATGGTTACATTCTGAGGTATTGGCAGTTAGAGCTTCAACACATGAATTTTGTCCCTCTACAATTCAAATTCATAGTTCATGCTATAGAGTAAAATAAATGTATTTCAGAGCATGCTAAAATTTATTTTGATTTATTAAATTCTAGTATGTAAGATAATTTGCTTTCAGAATATATTATTGGTTAGTAACTTGACTCAGGAAAACATTTTTGATTTTGATTTTATTTGAGAATTATAATTAACAAAACTTCCTAAGAGATTTTCAATTACACTTAAAATATAGCAGTAGAGTTCTGAATAATCTCATTTTTTTCCTTCTGGAAACACCACAAGACAGAATCTACAACCTATATTATTTTACAAATGAGGATGAAAAAGAGAAAATATCTGCAAACTCAAAACTATGTGCAAGGGCTTCATAGGGAACTAAACTGACCTGGGAAGCAGGCCCACAGAGAGGTTGTGACAGAGCTATGGGAAAGAGAAGGGAGTGCAGAGAGGTCCAGCTACAGCAGATCTCCTCAATTTACAGCAAATATTCATCCCAGAAAGATAAGACCCTAATACTGAGAGTGAACTTCTATGGGTAAGAACATGAATTCTAGGGTTGTTGAAGACAGAAAATATAGAAAGTTCCAGTTGGAAAAAAAAAAAGAGAGAGAGAGAAAAGATCACATTTGAAAGACAAAGGCTACTCACTTGTGACAACAATGTATGAAGAAAATAGGGAAACTGAGGGCTGGCAGTAGGAGTCCTCCAGAGCCAGACTAGAATCTAAAAAGCTGTGGAGGGAAGTCTTTACAGAGGCAACATATAATGAGAAAAATGGCTCTTGGCTTGAGAGGTTCTTGAATGGTGAAGCCTGGAAAATTATCCCAGTTCCTTCAAAATTCTTAAAGCTTCAGAAAAATTTTTACTTACTCAAATAACAAGAATATTTACCGTATTCATAAACAATTTTAGAAATATAAGATGTAGCACAACTTTCTTGCTAATGATAAAATGCACCAGAAAAAAATTTAAGATGAAGCATATGAAAACTTTAGCCAGCCTACCAACATGAATTAACATTAAACATGAAGTGATAAAGAAAAAGTCACACAATAAAAGTACAAGATCTCAGGGGGGTAATAGACAACACAAAGGTATGCAACTGGAACTGGAAGAACTTGGTAGGGAAAAAGAAAAAGGTAAAACCTTAAAAAATAAAGACTAATTACTAAGAGCACAAAAGTACATGGAGGGAAGATAGATATTCTCCCCTCAAAAGAAGTAGTGGAGCCAGTGGTCCAAGAAAAAGGCAAAGACAGACCCCAAATTCACCTCCTCCCATGGACACATCAAATCTACACCTATATATAAAAGAACTCCTCCTGAAGAATAATGCAGATGAAGCCAAGGAGGACCACATTACAACATGTAATAATTTAAACGTCAAGATTAAAGATAAAGAGAAAATCTTAAAAGCAGCAAGAAAAAAGCAAGGGAAAAGCAAATGTATAAGGGAAACCACATAAGCCTATTAGCTTATTTTAAAAACAAACTTTGCAGGCCAAATATATTCAAAGTGTTGAAAGAAAAAAACAACATCAAAAACAAAAACACCTATAACCAAGAATACTCTACCTGGCAAGGTTATCATTCAGAATTGAAGAAAAGATAGTTTCCCAAACAAATGAAAGTTAAAGGTGTTCATTACCACAAAATCAGACTTATAGGAAATGGTGAAGGGACTACTTTAAGTGGAAAAGAAAGGCTGTAACTAGAAGAAAATTATGAAAGGAAAAATTTCATGGGTAAAAGCAAACATAGTAAAAGTAATAAATCAATCAATAATAAAGCTATTATGGATATTGAAAGAAGTAGTAAAATCAATATAATTTTAAAAATTAGTTAAAACAATTAATAAAGGGTTCACAAAGTAAAGACATGTAAAATATGCCATCATATACATAAAAGGTAGAGCAAGAGGAGAAAAATGTAGTCCTTTTAGAATGTATTCAAACTAAAGCAACTATTAACTTAATAAAGATTGATAAATATTTAAGACGTTGTATATGAACCCTGTGATCATCACAAATCAAAAACCTATACAGGTACACAAAACAAAGAGAAAGGAATCCAAGCACAATGCTGAAGAGTCATTATTTACAAGAGAGCAAGAAGAAAGGAAAAAGAACTAACACACACACAGAGAAGGCAATAAACAAAATCGCAATACATATTTTTTATTTTTTGTAAGATTTTATTTATTTATTCATGAGACACACACACACACACAGAGAGAGAGAGAGAGAGAGAGAGAGAGAGAGAGGGGCAGAGACACAGGCAGAGGGAGAAGCAGGCTCCATGCAGGGAGCCCAACGTGGGACTCTATCCCCAGTCTCCGGAATCCAGCCCTGGGCTGAAGGCGGCGCTAAACCGCTGAGCCACTGGGGGCTGCTCTACATATTTATTTTAAATGTAAATAGTCTAACAACTGCAATCAAAAGACACAGGGTGAGTGAATGGATTAAAAAAGAAACAAGACTATATGCCTAAAAGAGACTTACTTCAGAGCTAAAGACACATGTAGACTGAAATAAAGGAATAGAAAAAGCTATTTTATGCAAAATCTAAAAAAAGGCTGGAGGAACAATATTGATATCAGACAAAACTGACTTTAAAACAGGACTATAACAAGATACAAAGAAGGGCTACATGATGATAAAGGGACCAATCCAACAAGAGAAAACAACAATTATAATGTCTATACACCTAATGTAGGAGCACCTAAATACATGATGCATATATTAACAGAGCTAATGGTAGAAAAAGGCAATAATACAGTAATAGTAGGGGGATTTTAACACCTCACTTACAGTAATGGATCCAGACAGAAAATCAATAAGGAAACAAGTGGCTTTAAATGGCACATTGGATAAGATGGACCTAACAGATACATAGAGATATATTCTTTCAAACAGCAGAATACACCTTCTTTTTAAGGGCACATGTAAACATTCTCCAGGATAGACCTCTGGTAGGACACAGAAAAGGCCACTAAATCTAAGACTGAAATCATACCATACATCTTTTATGACCACAATAGTATGAAAAGAGAAATCAATTACAAGGCAACAACTGGAACCCCATCATCACCACCCCCAAACTTGTGGAGGCTAAAACAATATGCTGCTAAATAACCAGTGAGTCCATGAAGAAATCAAAGAGGGAATAAAAAAATATGGAGCTAGGCAAAGATGAAAACACAATGGTTCATAATCTTTGGGATGCAGCAAAAGTAGTTCTGAAAGAGAAGTTTGTAGAGATACAAGTCTATCTTAAGAAACAAGAAAAAAACTAAATAATCTAACCTTACATTCAAAAGAACTAGAAAAGAACAAAGTCCAAAGTTAGTAGAAGGAATGAAATAAGAAAGACCAGAGTGGTTATAAGTAAAATAGAGACTAAAATAATAATAGAAAAGACCAATGAAACCTAGAACTGGTTCTTTGAAAAGATAAAGTTGATGAACTCCTAGCTGAACTTATCAAGAAAGAGAGGACTCAAATCAGAAAGAGTAGAAGTTACAAACAACACTGCACAAATACAAAAGATTATAAAGGACTACTATGAAAACATATGTCTAGAAGTTGGATAACCTAGAAGAAAGGGGTAAATTCCTAAACACAATATTGCCTGGTTGAATTAGGATGAAACAAATATGAAAGATTGGTTACTAGTAATGGAATTGAATCTGTATCAAAAACTTCCTAAACAAAAGTGCAGGACCAGATGGTTTCACTGGTGAATTCTACCAAAAATTTAAAAAGTATTAGTACCTATCCTCCTCAAATTATTCCACAAAATAGAAAACTTCAAGATTAATTCTATTTTTTTAAAGATTTTATTTATTTATTCATGAGAGACACAGATAGGTAGAGACACAGACAGAAGGAGAAGCAGACTCCTCACAGGGAGCCTGATGCAGAACTCGATTCTGGACCCCAGAATCACACCCTGGGCCCGAGTGAGCCTAAGGCAGACACTCAACTGCTGAGCCACCCAGGCATCCACTTCCAGATTAATTATAAAAGGCCAGCATTACTTTGATACTAAAACCAAAGATACTACAAAAAAATAATTACAGGCCAATATCCCTGATGAACATTGATGATAATCCTCAAGAAGTATTAGCAAATTAAATTCAATAGTACATTAAAGGATGATCTACCATGATCAAGTGGGATTTATTCCTGGGCTGCAAGACTGCTTCAATATTGGCAAATCAATGCAATACATCACATTAACAAAATAAGAGTAAAAATTATACAATTATCTAAATTGATGCAGAAAAAGCATTTGACAAAATTTGTCATGATAAAAATTCTCAACAAAGTAGATTGAGAGAGAATATAACTCAACACAATAAATACCATAGCTGACAAGCCCACAGCTAACATAGTACCCATTGGTGAAAAACTGAAAGCTTTTCCTTTAAGATCAGGAACAAGACAAAGATCAAGACACCACTTTTACTCCAAGTAGTCCTAGAAGTGCTAGCCACAGCAATCAGACAAGAAATAAAGGCATTCAAATTGTCAAGGAAGAAGTAAAAGTCTGTTATTGTTTGTAAATGACATGAATATATATATATATATATATTCTAGGAAATTAATATTAAAATAAATCAATTTGGTAAAATTACAAGATACAAAATTAATAAACAGAAATCTTTACTACATACTAATAACAAAGTAGCAGAAAGAGAAATTAAGAAAACAATACCATTGCACCAAAAAGAACAAAATACCTGGGAATAAACGTAAACAAGAAGGTAAAAGACCTATGTTCTGAAAACTTAAAATTAGGGAAAAATGGAAGATATTACAAATAAATGGAAAGATATACCATATTAACAGATTCAAAGGATATTGTTAAACTGTCCATACTACCCAAAACAATCTACAGACTCAATGCATTCCCTACCAGATATCAATAGTATTTCTCACAGAAATAGAAAAAATAATCATTAAATTTGTATGGAACTACAAAACACCTCAAACAGCTAAAGTAATTTTGAGAAAGAAGTACAAAAGCTGGAGGCATCACAATACCATATTTCAAAATATACTTCAAAGTTATAGTAATCAAAATAGTATGATACCAGTACAAGAAACATGTATGTCAATGGAATGGAATAGAGAGCTCAGAAATAAACCCACACTTATATAGTCAATCTATGAAGAAGGAGGCAGGAATATAAAATGTAGACAAGACAGTCTCTTCCATAAGTGGGCTAGGAAAACTGGATGACCAAATCCAAGAGTGAAATTGGACCATTTTTTTAGATCATTCACAAAAATAAATTCAAAATAGATTAAAGACTTGAAATTTAAGACTTGAAACCATAGAATTGGCAGAAGAAACATAAGGAGTAATCTCATGGACACTAGCCTCAGCAATCCTTTTCTTGATCTGTTTCTTCAGGCAATGGCAGCAAAAGAAAAAAAAAAAAAGCAAACCATTGGGAATACATCAAAAAAAAAATTTTTGCACAGAAAGATAAATAACAAAATGAAATAAATGACAATTCACTAAATGGAAGAATATATTTGCAAATGATACATCTGACAACAAGTTAATATTTAAAATATATAAAGAACTTACACAACTCAACACCAAAAAAAACAAAATCAATTTAAAAATGAGCAGAGGGCCTGAATAGTCATTTTTCCCAGGAAGACATACAGATGGCCAACAGACACATGATAAGTTGCTCAACATCACTATTCATGAGGGAAATGCAAATCAATAGCATAAGATATGATCTCATACTCAAAATGCCTAGTATCAAAAAGACCAGAAGAAGTAAGTGTTGGCGAGAATGTGAAGAAAAGATGCACTGTTGGTAGGAATGTATATTGATACAGAAACTCTGGAGGTTCCTCAAAAAATTAAAAGTAGTGGGGTGCCTGGGTGGCACAGTCAATTGAGCATCTGACTCTTAGTTTCAGCTCAGGTCCTGATTTCAGGGTGATGAGATTGAGCCCCGCATCAGTCTCCTCACTTAGTGTGGAGTCTGCTTTAAACTCTCCCTGCCCCTTGACCCCTCTCTCAATAAATAAATAAATAAATAAATAAATAAATAAATAAATAAATAAATATTTTCAAAAAACTAAAAACCAAAATACCACATGATCCAGGAATTCCACTTCTGGGTATTTACCCCAAGAAAACAAAAGCACTAACTTGGAAAGCTATATGCACCCCTATGTTTACTGCAACATTATTGATAATAGCTAAGATATAGAAGCAACCCAAGTATCTCATTGATAGATGAATACACAAAGATGTGGTAAAAATATACAATGGAATATTACTCAGTTGTTAAAAAATTTTGCCATTCTTGACAACACAGATGGACCGAGAGTGTAATATACTAAATAAGTCAGGCAGAAAAAGATAAATATGCTATGAATTCACTATGTGTGGAATCTTAAAAACAACAACAAAGACAAAACAGAAATAGACCCTTAAATATAGAGAACAAACTCGTGATTTCTAGAGGGGAGGTGGGGGATGATAGGCAAATTAGGTAAAACAGTACAAACATTCAGTTATAAAGTCAGTCACAGGGATAAAAAAGTACAGGATAGAGAATATAGTAAATAATATTATAATAGCATGGTGACAGATAACTACATTTACCATGTTGAGCATTTTGTAATGTATATAATTACCAAATTACTGTGTTGCACACTTGAAATATAACAGGTAAGTCACCTACACTCAATTTCAAATATAAAGTAGAAATAAAGACACGAAAGAAAGGATTATAGCAAAAAATGAGAAATCATGCAAAGGAGATCCAAAAAATACTTAATTGAAGCCCCAGAAGAGAAAACTAAAACAATAGGGAATAACTATTAAAACCACAACTAGGTGCTCACTTCCACAGCACATATACTAAAACCACAACTAAATACTTTGAGATAAATAAAACCACTTGAAATTTCAAACTGAAAGGGCACACATTTAGCAGACAAATCCTGTCTCAGAATGATCCACACAGATGCATTGCTTAGAATTACTGGACTTTAAAGATAAAGGTTGTCTAGTAAAGCTTGTAGTCATCTAAAGAAACAGTATGAATAGCCTGTGATTTTATATCAAGTTTACTTCAAGTATTAAGGCTATGGAGAAAATGTTCTGAATATGCAAGACGTCAAAAAATATTGTCCAAATACATTGTTCTCTAGCCAAGTAGTAGAGAGCAAACTTCAAGAAGCAAGACTTATAAAACTGGACAAAAGGACTAGTAGTTTTGGAATTTTCAGAAGATTCATACAAATGGTCAATGTTCTCATGTATGAGCATAGTTAAAACCTCTCTTTAAAACTTCTGGGTAGGGATCCCTGGGTGGTGCAGCAGTTTAGCGCCTGCCTTTGGCCCAGGGCGCGATCCTGGAGACCTGGGATCGAATCCCACGTCGGGCTCCCGGTGCATGGAGCCTGCTTGTGTCTCTGCCTCCCTCTCTCTCTCTCTCTCTCTCTCTCTCTCTGTGACTATCATAAATAAAAATTGAAAAAAAATTTTAAAACTTCTGGGTAGAAGCAGAATATGGAGACTAGTAAGTGATAACTATAGTTGTAAGCTTAAAAGCTACTACTATCTTTAAAAATACTCTACTACTGTCCATAAGAACTTTGTCGGTAATCTTAAGCACTTCTTGGCTAGAATATTGTAGGCAACCAGAGATTTTGGAATTTGGTATGTTAATTACATCAACTTTTCAGACCAACTGCCTAGCTTTTTCTGCCTATGTAGGCAATGTACGTAAGGAAGGAGGAGGAGCCATGAGCCCTAAGATCTTGCCTGTGATCTTATACACAGTAAAGTTTTAGAATCCATTAAGAATTGTGGATCTTGGTTTTCACTGTAAGTAAGCCATCAACTTGATAATATGTAAATCTGATAGAAAATGATTTAAATACTTAACAGTAGGAAAAATTGAAAAATATGACATTGGAAAGAGTTCAACTGATTAGGCAAATAGATTACTGGTGATTTAACAGACTTACGAACTCTGACTTAAGAACCATTTGGTATAAGTTGCTACATCTATAAAACTATAGTATATCCTTTTCTCCCATTTATTGATAAATGAAAAAATAAACTATACTTTAAAAAATGATACCCCAGAATAATACTCAAAGCAAGAATTTCTATAGCTAATCAATGTCAAAATTTTAATTTTTTTTCATTTAGGAAGAAATCAGTTAAAATATGTTTGATGTTTTTAAACCAAATATAATTCCACATAATGTTTTTTGGCCAATGTCATATCAATATGTCCAAAAATCTAAAGTCAAAAATATGAGTTAGAGTAAGGAGCTCTTTGAAATATTAACATAATATTGCTATCATAGACAGTTAAATTTATCTACTTCACTTAATGTTACTAGGATTCAAATTAACTTTTTGTGGACAGGTGGTTTATAAGAATTCAAGAATCAATCAGCATCTTATATTATGAAAGGTAAATATGAGGAAGGAATTGGGGAAGACTTTTTGCCCAGGAACCTAAGCTGGGAATTGTTTGTTAATCTGCATGATTGTGTGATTTTTTTAATTCAATTATTCAACCTAATTTTTCACGCAGGCTGTTTCTGACTGTCCCACACTGGCTAAATCTATGTGTCCATATTTTCTATCCTTACTATCCTCCTTTTAAGATCCTCTTATACAATATACAACCTGTGGGCTGTATATTCATGTGATAAAGAGAAAGGAATTGGCATTATTTGGACTTCCTGTTTATAGATCATGAATAGATTTAGACTCCAGTGAATTAAGTATTATAAAGACAAAATTGTAAAGTTAGTATTAAAAAAAAATAACACCAACCAACGTATTCTATAGAAAAGGTAAGAGGAGCTTAAAAAGATGTTTTACTGTATCTGTGCTGTGATATGACAAGTTGCAGATGATACTCAAAGACCAGTCCAGGGGTCAATGCGCGGGATTAGGGAATCAGATGTGGAAGGTCTGTGAGCACCAAGGCACCTCAGGTCATGTCCAGTAAAATACTAAAACCTGCAGGTAGGAGTGCACATTAGATCGTGTTTTTTAAAAAGTCTAAACAAAAATCACACTTCCTACATACTATCAGAGAGCCCCCCGTTCCTGGGTGAAGATTGAAGAATGAATGGTTCAGTTCTCCAAAAGCCACCAGGAAATGTCAGCACCATCTAGTTAATGAATTCCTGATTTGTCTGGCATTTGCACTTTCTTAAGAAATTGCTGATGTGTTTAGACTTCCTCTTCTCCTCAGCAGCAGTGAAATTTGTTGATTATGATGGCCTTATATAACATCATCCAGGCAGAAAGCTAAAAGATTACACATTAAAAAGAAACAGGCCTGTTTATTACCAGGCATTGTGCTTCCTCATATGCATATCTCTGTTCTTCAGTCTTTGGCCAGGTTGCTTTGTGGGAGATGCTTTGTTAAAAGTATTTCATGGCAGGCCTCCACTCATGAAAATGTCATTTTCTCTGCCTGGTTGTGATAGGAAGTCTTTTTTTTACCTATTGAAACCTGCTAAATTTCCTTCAAATGTTTTTGTTTAACACTTAAACAAAGTTAGTGAAGGACCATTTAAAAACATGTAGATTTAATGAGGAATGGATGTTTATAACCTAAAAACATTTTTCAAAGACACTGCTTCTGTACTGCTGCATAAAAGGCCACAATCTTCACAGATTTCATTCAGTCAGGTCAGACAACCCGGACTATTTATATTCCACATCATTCTCCCTTAAAGATTTTTAACCATATATTTGTTTTACGAGATATTCCACATCGTCTAAGAATCCTGCCACTTCGGTTTAGTTTGTACATGGATCAACCTGGTAAGAAGCTGTGAGGTTAAAATTACTCAATTAAAAATGTTTGGTATGGCTTCAAAAGAGAAACACAGTAGGTGCAATATTCCCTACATAAATATGACTGCCTTGACCAGACTAGGTTTGCAGGTTGTATCCCGTATTACATAGCTCTCTGAGCAGTAAGCTAACTTAATTACGATGTTTATATTGTTATTTATTCTAAAGGGACAAATTTCTCCATTACGGAGAATTCTAACATTTTGATCATATGTTTCCACATCCATGGGCTACTATTTGTGCTTTATATTGTTCTTGTATGAGAATTTTCTACTCTGGTTCTCTCCTGTCTTTGACCCCCAGCTGTTCCATTCAACCCTCTCTTATCCATGACCTTAGCACCTAACTCTTCCCCACTCCTCTTGATGAGTATGAATTACCCAACCAACACCTATTAACCTGCAAAAACAATTCTTCCCTATTCAGGGAACCATTTTGGACCAATTTGACCAAATTAACTGAACTTTGTCTGACCCATTCTGCTAATGCTTTAAAAATTTTGCCCCCTTTTTCCTTAACAGACCTTTCATTCAGAGCTTTCTGATGTCTGGCATTTTTAGTACAAAGACTTATGCTGGGATTTTTCCATTTCTGCATTATTGACATTTTGGGCTGCAGCATTCTTTGTTGTGGGAGTTTGACCTGTACAAGATATTTAGTGGCATCCCTGGCTTCTACTTACTAGAAACTAGTGGTAGCAGACTGACTTCCCACGTTGTGACAACCAAAAATGTCTTCAGACATTAGCACATGTCCCTTGTGCCATCACTGCCTTCCTCTTCTCCCTCTGGCCCATTTTCATAACCACTGGTTTATAGCAATGATTGCTCTGGTTAATTTTCTTTCACTGTTTTATACTATGATTTAGATCAGGATTGGGCTCTTCTCTGCTCATTTTGAGCCACTTCCATGAGAGTTGGAGATTCTCTGACATTTTTTTCCTTAGAGGCTTAGTGACAGGACAGCTGAGCAAGTCCTTTTATCAGTTGCTAGTATTTTGGTGATTTTTAACCAATTTAGGTGAAGATCGTGGTCAATCTCCCTGCTTTTATAGCTTTAGCCTTTGGTGAATATCAGATTTGCACAATCTAGTTAAGGAATTTCAAACCCTCCTAAGGAAAGACAAAGATCCACTGAACACTTTTGGTCTGTCCTTGGAGCATAAAGTCTGAGACTCTGGTTTATCGTCTGAGACTCTGGTATCCAGCAATTAGCTCAGCTTGTGAGACTTAGAAATACTAAGACTTGGTTTGAAAAATCAGAAAAGATTGATGATCAGACTGATGTAGGATGTATGGGTCAAAATTTGACTACAGACAGATTTTAAGAAGGTATAAAATAGGATAAGACCTCACAGCTACCTTATCTATTTTGTTTTTGGATGGTCTTAAATCTGAGATGGAAGATTTAATCTGAAAACACATAGCATGGCACTCTTTTTCTGAATTACCTGGGGTTATGGAGTACTTAGAAGATATTTTGACCTAAAAGAAGAAAATTTATAGACCAAATTAATATCTCTTTAAACAATTTGAAATACCAAGGGCTATGTCCAGTTCAGATATAGATGGTTTTTTTTTAAAGTCTTTTTTTTTTAATTTTTTTTTCATTTATTTATGATAGTCACACAAAGAGAGAGAGAGAGGCAGAGACATAGGCAGAGGGAGAAGCAGGCTCCATGCACCGGGAGCCTGACGTGGGATTCGATCCCGGGTCTCTAGGATCGCGCCCTGGGCCAAAGGCAGGCGCTAAACCGCTGCGCCACCCAGGGATCCCCAGATATAGATGTTGGCTGAAATAATGACAGATGATATTGGAGGAACAATTGTCCTACCTTGGAGCAAAAGATGGTATCTTTAAAAAATTAAGAACAACTAGAGAAAACAACTAACACTTCTAAAATAGATTGCTCTAGTTTGCCAACAAATGCCCTCAACAAAAAGAAAAAATTCCATAGAACAGCAAAACCAGAATGCTCCATTTCTTACTTAATACCAGGACTACACTGTCTAATATAAACTTGACCATTTTTTGTCATTTATTTCTCTGGAGTAACAAAAATGTTTCATAGGATTTTCTTTGTGTCTGTGTCAATTTTATCTCAATAAAACAGTTTAAAAACAAATGTTTCACTGGTAGTTACCTCACATACCCTCCAGACTCGGTTTTTAGCTGCTCTCTTTCTCTCTGGACTCTCTCACCAGTCAATATGCTTTTCCGCTTAGTGATTTAACTTTGAAAATTCTAGAAGAGACCTTATTTATTAATGGGGGCACCACTATTAAACTTGGGCCTGAGTCTTTCTCAAACTCCTAGGAGGAGAAACAGCTTTGGCCTGGAATTTGATGATGGAACATACTGGTTATATACTCTCTGAGGTTGCCCCTACCGACATCTCAGACCCTGAATCTGTCCCCAGTTGTCACTGGGTTCAGCACAGCTCAGGCATAAAACACATGAAGGAGGAATTACCCTTAAATGTCCCAATCAGTCCTTCAATACTTTTACTGAAACTGACCCAAAATACCCCTTAAAAAAGGCTTTTGAAGGACAGCAGCCCATCTTTATACTTACAGGAAAAATTCATTATCCTGTATTAGCCTTTGTAAATCCTCCACTTCATCCCTCAAAAAGACAAACAGACAAGGCTACTGCTTGTAACAAGATTTGAGAGCTATTACAAAGATCCTGTTTTCTCACTTTTTTATAGTCCTCAATTATAGCACCACTTCACTTTCACAGAAACAGTGACTCACTTTATAGTGATATATCTATGTTCAACATTCTTTAGAATGGCTTTGTATTAAGACTCACTGTATCTATTGCCATCACTTGGAAAAAAAAAATCAACAAAACACATAGTTATTTTCCAAAGATTTACAGAAGCACTCCCTTCTTGCAATTATATGATCCTAACCTTAGAGATAACCAGCTTGGAGGTATCCAGCTTCCACAGGACTCAGATACTCTTAAAAAAAATACACATTTTTTACATATCTACAGTTATATAAAATGTGGATGGTCTTCTGTTGTTTTTATAGATTTAAAGTCTTCAAGAATTTATTTTTCTTTGCTGACAATGTGACTGTATAAGGTATACGAAGTTTCTAAAGATCAATGTGAATTTTTTAGTCCCAAGTCCAATACCTAGGCCATGACATCACATAAAATGGGAAGCCTATATCCCCTTAAAGATTAAGAACTGTTGTAACTTTCCTCAGATAATTACCAATATGGAGAATTTCTTGGTCTCATGAGGTAGGGTAGACATTGGATACCTAACTTTTCTGAATTGGACACCCCATATATGATCTACTGAGAACTGGCTAGCCATATTAACCTGGATAAATTTATTAGATATTGCCTTAAAAAAATCCTCCAATCACCATAAACATTTCTTCTACTTGCACATGAACTTTGAAGACTCTAACTCAATAGCACAACAGATTTTAGTTATTTCACCTATGTAGCTATGAGTATTTTCTTATTATGGTCTGTTAACTAAAAGCTCTTTTTTTCTTTCTTTTTTCTAAAAGCTCTTTCTTTGTTACAAAGAAACTTCCCAAATAGCAGTGAAGAAATTTTAGACCTGGGTAATATCAAGTAATATCAATGAGTATTATCAATACCGACTGCCACTGTTTTGGACTCCTTTTGGTAACTTTTTTTTTTTTTTTTTTCTGGTGCCTGTGTCTCTATTTAAGGCTTTTTATTGTAAAAGTAAGATTCTTAAAGTTGTTTCCCTGGTAACTCTGGGTAAATAAGGAGAATAAACAAAATATTAAGTAAACCTATTGATATCAAACTTATGTCTGCAGAGACTCAAAGTAGAGATAAGATCTGTTCTTTCCGATGATCCCAAGTAGAGCAGGATCGTGGCTAAATGGTGTCATCCAAATTCATCTAGTAATTATGTTATCTATTCTCACAATATTTTCTGTGTTCTCTCCCACACAGCCATTCACTCAATGGATGATTGAGATTTGACAGCAAAAATTCTTAAGCAGCCTTAAGAGCACTCTAAGAAGTCTGATACTACAATTGCCAGGAGCGGAGCAAATCTGGAGAACTCAACCATCCAAGCTCTGGTCAAAAATGAGACTCAATTTCCTTGTCGACTAGTAGGAGAAACTATGAGATATTCCAAAAGTCTAAAAATCTTCCATTGAATTCTTTAGATGTCCCTGTCCTACACAAATTGTTCCTCTCCACCCCGTTACATACAGCCTTGGCTACTGATTTGTTTCTCCTCATCCTACTTAATAAACCTCAGTTGTTGCCTAACCAATGGTTACTGCTCTACAAGAATAATTCCTCTCCCTGCCCTCCAAACCATTTTGACTTGCTATTCCCAGAACTGGCTGAGTGTTAGCTAACAACAACGCTCCATAACTGCACTGTCCAACAGAATGTTCTGTAATGATGGAAATGGGTCTGTGCTATCCAATATGGTAACCTCTAAGCAAATGTGACTTTTGAGCATTTAAATGTGGCTAGTGAAACTGGGGGATCAAATTGTAAGTTCTATTTAATTCAAATAATGTAATCTTATATTTAAATAGCATATATAACCTGTGGTTACTGTATTCTACCCCAGAGCTAAAAATCTGATTCCTGTTCCTCTAGAAAGAATTTTTTTTTTTTTTAAGATTTCTCTTGCCTGACGTTTAGATTTAAAAACAAGTTGCTCTTAATGGAGTCAGTTTCCTTTATAAATAGCCTGTTCTTGACCTCGGTTCAGTGTCATCCTCTCCTTAATCTTTCCTTTCCTCATTGCTTCTTACTTCCTACTAGTCTCTTACGCTCCTTTTCTTCTATTTTTTTCTTTCCCCAACTGCCCCCTTTCCTCTCTTTTTACCAATCATTGCAAAAGCATCTGTCAGCTTGGCTATCTAATAGGAGTTACGGTGTCAAATAAAGCAGTTGTGTAGTGAGGCAGCAGCTCAAAGACAGATGCCCCAATCCTACCTCCATCTCATTTCAGATCAACCTGATCATCCTTCTTCTACACACTTTGCTGTCATATCCATACTATTTACTAGTCTCTTTGGCCTTTTGTTACTAAATCTGAAACCTAGCCACTTATGACACTAATTACACATTTATATAAATTGTATTTCTCTGAAACCAAAATAAGTGTATTAATTTTTATTTGAAAACTGTGTTTGTTGAAAAAGCAGCCAAACTAGCCATTGGGTGTGACATTTTTTGTGACAGATTCAAAGTTTGTTAGTTTCAACTTTTCCAACTTCATAAAATACATGAGAGAGGAAAACAGGAAGGAAGAAGAAAAAACATTCACATTCAAAAAATTTTAAAAAATAATTTCTAAAACACATAATTAAAATGTTGGACTGAGCTCAAAACTTCATTGAAGGAACAGTAAAGAAACAAAAAAAGATATCATAACTAGTTTATTAAATGGGCTGGGACTGGTGAAAATACAAGAAAGTAAGCTCTAATTCTTCCCCACCTCTGCTTTTAAGTGTATAGGGTTGAATTTCTCTTTCCCACCCTGGAAATCTCCAGGTATCTCTGATAGATTTTTGTTATTTTAGATAATAAAATAATATCATTAGTCTAACCCCAACTAAAATTTCTATTTCATATTTGTTTCAAAGGTGAAATTCCCACTCCCTCACCTACTTGAGGCCTGACTGGGGCTGGAAGACTTAAAACAGGGTAAGAAAACATGTTCTGTATTTTACTGATTCCTCTTAGCTCATCATCTTCTTTCCCCCTCCATTTGCTATTCTTTCCCCTTACTATTTGCCGATAATGTCCATTCTCTGGCTGAGCTGCCATAACTCCTCCTCAGCTGGTGCCCTGACAGCAGACTCCATCTCCTTTCTGGCGCTACCTTTAGATAGCGATCTTTCACATCATCTCCAGTCAAAGTTGCTTTCTGCGCATGAGGAAAAATTGATGACAGCAACCACCTTATTTTGGACCCACCCAAATCTGAGGGATTGAAGTTACAGCCCCTGGACATCTTTGTTGTTTGTGCCACCGTTTTCCAATTGAGATTAAGTCACCAGCTATTTAACTCCACACTTCATAGAAAGCAAATCAGATTTTCCAAGAGTTTCCTCACCATGTGCTGCTCTGGCTGTGTAACAGAACAAAGTCAACTCTAAAGAAAAGAGAATCCCACTGGCATTAGATATTTCATCAGTAGTACCGAATGCCAGAAGACTAAAGTTAACTTTTATAAGTCAAAGATAAAGCCATTTCAACCTAAGATTGTATCCTATTTACACTACCTCTCAAGAATGAATTAAGTAATTTCAGGCATGCCAAGACAAAGATTTACTTCCCATGTATAACTAATTAGTAAGGTATTTGAGGATGTATACCCAGAAAAGAAGAGAGCAAATGAACAAAAGGAACATGGGGCAGGGTGCTAATGGAAAGAGCAACTCCAACTCAAACAAGTAGAGAAGAACCAAGCTATTTGGACTGGCCATCTGACAACGAAATTAGTCTGTGGCAGAATGATTCAAATCTTTTCTCAGAGAAAGGTCTCCAGACTAAAAAGGGATCCAATATCATACTATGATTGAGAGTTTGAAAACTAACTTGGTGATCTACAAAACAGAAACAACCACAACAGCCAATGTTTATTGTTCCAGGCTGTGAGCTGTCCTCTCACCAAAGCAGAGGAAGCAAGCACTGTTAATCACTACACCTGAAGTCCCAGCCTTAGCGTGTGGCACTCAGGAAGCACGACAAACATACTTTTAATAACTGAATCATTAGCGTTCATCTATAAGTGGAAGTTTTAGTGGTTTAATTCTCTGCAATCCTCTCATTGTCCTTACAGGCTTGTTATGTCGATATTTAAGTATAAAAGTACTAATAACACTGTATAAATGGTTCTCAGGCTACAGAGAATATCTAGGAACTGATTAAAAGGCAGATTCCCTGAAATTCAGATGATTGCATCTGGGATGGAGTCCAGAAATCTGAATTATTGACATTCATTTCAGGTGATTATAATGGAAGTGTTCTGTAGCCCCCATCATTAGAGACTACGATTCATAGATTTTATTGATTTATTCACAGGGAATTCGAAATTAACTCTAGAGTAGATATTGTTTTCATTATTTTCTAAAGTGGACATTTTTTTTTTTTTACTAAATTTATCACTCATTTTCCACTTTAGCAACTTCTATAAAATGAAACTATAGTGTGAATAGATATTTTGTTTTAAAGGAGTAGGCAACTTTATCCCCCAGGGAGGGGGAAAAAAATCAAAATTCTTTTTTTCATTTATTTATTCTGTCTCAGTTATGTGCCATGGTAGTAACTTAGTTTCTCTCTACATCTTTCTCAAAATTGCTACTTTTCCCCCTGTCTGGACTTATGACTCCCTAAGAAATATAAGCACGAAAGAATAAAAGTAATTCTGATTGCTGTGCTAACATGCCTCTATAGTGCTAAAATTGTATTGTTTCAACATTATTTCAAAAACCTATTAGATTATTGGCTTCCCAGGTTTGAAATTCTTTCCTGAGTGTTCCTAAGTTTTCCTTTTCTAAATATTTCTACAGAGTATTATACTATGCAGCACATGTATCTTTATTCATTCATTTATAGATGCATTTCCTTAAGAAGTGGTGTATTAGTGATCTCCGCTATATACAATGAGATAGAAACTATGCATTATTTTTCTTTCCAAGAAAACTAAATTGATGCACAGAATGATTGCTAGTAGCTGAAATTGCAGCAGAGGGGTGCACTTGCCTTATTAAGAAGAAATTTCTGGTTTTATTTATTCTGGAAAAAAGCTCTATCCCCAAATAAAGGATTAGTCTAGGGACCTGGTACATCAGTGCTGCCATATCGAATAGAGAAGTGAGTGGGATGTATATTATAGCACACTCTTTATATTGGTTTATTTGTAGGTAGGAAAAAATGAGAAATTGGAGAAAGTATTAGTTCACATTAAAAGGCAAAACACTAAGAGGCTACTGTCAATTCAGGCTGTGCTTGTTGATTTCCAAATAACAACCCTGTCTCTGGAGTCATTAAAAGTATTGCTCTCCAGAGAAGAGGCCGAGCTTCTCTGCCTTCGAAGTTGAATAAACCTGGTGTATCATTTTGTCATTCTTTATGAGAACAGTGGCCCTGAGGATCTTATATTTAAAAAATAAAATAAAAGCTATCAAAGATTATCTATGCCACCTCCTTTACGAAAGAATATAGGCACCTGCATTTAGTAAATTTTATTAGTTAGAAAGCCAGTAAATAAGTCAATTCTTTAGAGTTAACATTTCTCCAGAAGAGGTCTTAGTATGATCAGTTGACATTTATTTGCATTTTTTAAATGAAAGATCTTTCTATTCCTTCCAGAGACAGCATTTCTAAAAATGAAAAAAATATATATTCTTAATCTAGAAAGACATGAGAATTAAACTGCCTAATATAATAATACATGGAAAGTGATATAGAAATTCAAAGTATTGTTTTAATACTTTCCAGGAACAAACCAATACTGCGCCATCAGTAAGTGTACAATTGGTTTTATAGACAGGGAGAGTTGGCCCACCAGTGTTCTGGCTGCGTAGGCTAAAAATGCCCTTTTCTTGGGGATGGGACCGCTGATTCAGAGGATGCCTGGAGATGTGCTTCCTTAAAAAGTGTGTGTTAGTGACCTCCACTGTATACACTGCATACCATACACCAAGAGTTCTGAGTGATACAGCCAGTGTTAGTTTAGGGAACATTTTAGGACTGGCAAGTGTTCTCTCAAATCACAGCATTAAATTATTATGAACTTAGAAGCCAAAGAACTGTTTGACTGTTTGACATGTGCTGTGGATAGACTATCGGGGGGATCCACCTTGGAAACTCCATTCTCAAGAACACTTTCAACTCAAGATGTCACAGACCCTTTTTGCACTTCTGAAGTTTCTTTTACAAATTATGAAAATGTGGGATGCCTGGGTGGCTCAGCTGTTGAGCATCTGCCTTTGGCTCAGGGCAGGATCCTGGAATCTAGAATCAAGTCCCACATCAGGCTCCTTGCAGGGAGCCTGCTTCTCCCTCTGCCTGTGTCTCTTGTGTCTCTGCCTCTCTCTGTGTCTTTCATGAATAAATTAAAAAAAAAAACCACCACAAATTATGAAAATGTAAACAGTGTTGTATGGAGATATGTACTAGCAGTTAAAACTAATTTTATTTACATTTAGTGGGTGCCAATATTGTTTTGGTTAATGATGCAAAGATAATTAATGTGGTTTAAGGATTTTTATTCATTTCCATGAACTCTGAGGTGCTTTGATTTTCCTTCAATATGAAAAAAAATGAGTCCATTTAAATAAATTATACATTTCTTGGGTAATGTTAAGAAGTAATCAGGGAGCTTATAACATGGGATAGGAGGAAAAAAAAACAATTTATCAGGTGCAAAAGAAAAATATAACTTAAGATTAGTTAAATTTAGAATATTGGTAAGAGCTCATTTCACCACCCTTCCTCTACTACTGGTGCAAACTTATCTTCAATAAAGTTTTATTTAGACACAAGTGGTGAGCTCTGCAGAGAAAAGCTTTTGAAAGTTTTTTGGGGGCTTTTATTAACTGAGTATTTTAGCTCTCACTAATATGTTCCATTTTTAAAAGTAGTTACCTTTTGGTTGTGTACTGTTAGTGCAATTAAAAGTACATTTAAAAATAGAAGAAATGGGTGCTTAGGAGGTTCAATGAATTAAATATCCAATTCTTGGTATTGGTTCAGGTGATGATCTCAGGGTCATGAGATGAAGCCCTGCCTCCAGTTCTGCACTGAGTGTAGACCTGCTTAAGATACTCTCTCTCTCTCTCTCTCCCCCCTCCCTCCCCCTCCCTTTTCCTCCTCCTCCACCCTCAACCCCACAACTCTCATGTGCTACCTCTACAAAATTTTTTTTAATTATAAATAGAAAATAAAAATAGAAGAAAAAGGACAAGTTCAGAATATTTTAGATTACTTGCATTTTAAAATTTACAATATTGCATTGTATTTTATTATATCCTATTGTATTTGAAACATTTCTATTCTGGTAAATTTTATACATCTATTTTGATTCCCATCCAGATTGATTTAGTTCCTGTAATTATTCAATTTATTCTATTGTATGTAACTAGAAGTTGAAACAAACAGAATTAAAGGATTTTAGGACTCTTTAATCTTCTAGGATACTTAAAAAAAAAAAAAAAGAGTAAATAAAAGACAGGGAAGTCCTGACACCACAATTTCAAATGAATAAAACATAGAGACACACATACAAAATATAAATAACCTAGTATTGAATAAAGAGGGTAAATCCTAATTTACACTTGTAGCCATACTTGAAAATACTAATGTCTTTAGGAGACAAATTTACTATATTCTTTTCCACCAAATCATTGTGCTTGAATTTAAGCCTGTTTCTAAAGAATGACATATTGTTTATATAACAAAGACCGTAGCTATTTTAAAATATTCAATCTGATGCAATTGAAGATTCATTAAATTTCTTACTCAAGTCACAAAAGATTGGAAGAATTATACTAAATTTGTGTACATTCACACAAAAAGGCTCACAAGCTCTAGTAAACTGATCATCTATAATATTGCCACTGCTGGAAACATAACATCTGTATAGGAGATTAAAGTGTAATATACTTAAAGATACCAACTCCTGTTTTTTAGAGAATGTATTTTAATCTGTTTCCTATTTGTAACATTCTTGATAGTATTTTTAATTCTCCTTAATAAAACCTTGTTTTTCAGATGACCTCTGTGAGGGAAGTAAAACCCAATAACAACAAAGCACTTGCTGCGGATTGATTTAAATCAGCATCAGAAACCAAGATCCTTTCTTAGACCATTCCTTAGCGTCCAAGATCCCATAAGAACTTCTGGAATTTAAATGTTTTCATCTTATTAACTCATTAGTATAGGTTTGAAATGCTTCCAGAGAACTTCTTTGACTTATACTCCATTCTGATCCAACCCAATCACTGTTTTTTGCTTGGCAGTTTGAATTGGCCTCTTTTCTCCCCCTCCCCTCCCCATCTCCTTTATTTACTAGGTAATGTTTATGAGTGACCTGAAGATGATTGTGTGTCTGTAAAATGTCAAGAAAGCTGGCAAGATTTCAAATATCACTAGAGAGAAAGAGAAAGAATACCCTTTCACTTATATGTTCCTTTAAACTGCAGACACACATATATCAACTGGTACATATATAATGTATGAAATAATAGGAGTTACTTTTTCAAGTAAGAGTTATTAATTACAGATACATTAAGAAGTTTATTAAACACAGTATTTGCTTTGATGGGCAAAACTCAAGAGCTTAATAAACTTATTAGTACTAGGAAAGAGATAGACATGCATAAGAATGTCTTGGAAAAGAGCTAACTTAAAATATACACATGAGAGCTGAGCTTTTGAAGCACAATTAAATCAGAAGTTTCATAGATGTCATGTTGCATTCCTAAGATTATATTTTCCTAACAAGCAGTCTTTTGGAATATCAGAATATTTCACATTGATACCAGCATTCAAAAACACATTGACATATAAACTTTAAGAATGGTAATTAGATTGGGATGGCTTTTGCCTTAACTATGTGGACTAGTATTATAATAGTTACCCAAAAAGCCAGTGTATTTTTTAGTATGCACTTTGAAGCTAAGCCACAGTCTATTTTTAGATGATGGTATTATGGATCTCCACATCTGTTCAACCCAACATGATATGCTTATTCTATACCCATACTGAAAATAATGGGTGGTAGGGCATGAGGATTAAGTATTAATTCCTTCTGATTATGTAGTTTAGCAAAAGCAGGTGATTACAATTCAAAGAAGACCTATCCGCTTGTTAAATCTCCTTTAATTGGACTCTTTGGTTTCCTTTGTATGATTTAAAACAATAAGTTTAATTCTGGGCAGGTCTGGACAACTATAATCAATTAATTGGTACGTACTTCTATAGTAAAGACTCTAGTAGAGGGAGGGCTGTTTGACGTGACAATGATGAGCTGTGGGATATGGGAATAGACATTCTGCAATATATATTTATTCAGAAATACATTGCAAGACTAGCCTGTTGAGGATGAGCCGTTACTGTACTGAACAGTCTACAAAATCGTATATAAGTTTTTAGTAGTATGGTAGGTATAGAAGATAATTAACAGCATAAGAAATATTCAGAACCTAATTGACTTGCAAAACATGGGTAGGTATAATAGAACTTTCAGACACAACTTTCCTACCTTGAATTCAACTCAGTTGGAATACAGACCATTTTTCTAGCTGTTGAATAGAACACACTTTGATTCTTTGTAGATTAACTATTCTTTACAGTATAACAAGAGCCCTTTTTGCAAGCCAATTTCAAGTTGTTTCTTGTTTATTTTCAGGTGTCTCTCCCACTCCGTTTCACATTTTCCTACCCACTCCACAAGGAATACTAAACACAATAGTGCAGAGGGGACTTTTTATAAATGTGTACTATGTCCAGTTTTCACATCAATATCAACCATCATCCCCAAACAGCTTTCCCTGTTGCCAAAGACAGACCAGAACAATCAAAGACTACACATCCATTATTGCCTGCTGTGCCTTAGTCCTGAGTCAGTATGATGAGCTGTTCTGGAATCTAGAGTTGCTCCTCCAGAGCAAATTAGTGCTCTGGAGATTAATTTCCTTACCCATATACTGCAGGTTTGAAGCCTTGACATATTTTCACATTCCACCTATGTTTACAAACTCAAGTTAGAGTTGAGAATTCTGTTCTATTGAATGGAGTCATTCTAGGAGCTAAAAGCTTTGTATGTAAAAAAGAGGGTTGACTATAAGGAAATGTATGCACACTTACAAAGAAATACTCAGAAGCTGTAGTGGCTTGATACTGGACCTGGGAGGTGTTTGAAGATCTAGGGAATATTTTTAGTGATGGCAGTGGTCACAAGGACTGTGGAGGGAGGTTACTTTTCAAGGAGCTGAACTTCTTTTATCCTCCTTTGAATTCCTGCACTAATTTTGCCTTTCTTCCTTGTCTTTGTTAGAAGCAACAACCACTCTTTTCCCCCATCAATATGTATGTGGGAAAAGACACCTCTTTGCTGCAGATAGCTTTTTAGAATAGATACGTTCTAACGCATGAAAATGATTTTTTTTCACTTGCTTAATTGTCTTAGAAATACCCCACATATAGGAAATAATGATTATAATGAAGGTGACTACATTTGTCATTGAGAAAGTTTTAGTATTTTACTTCTAAGGCAATCTTTTTAAGTAGTGTGAAGCTAGTCTGACCCAACCTTGGTTTTGTAAGTTATAATTCGACAAAAGTATATGAAGTCGACTTCTGGAGGTTAAAAATGTTAGCTGTGCCATAATGAATGGAGCACCACATGTCCTATGTTTTTATATTTTGTTCTTTACGGGTCCTATGCAATGCCGCTGCTGGCTTGTGGATGGCCCTGTAGAATTTTAATAGTCCCAATTTCAGGCACAATTTGTTTTTCTGAAGTCTCAGACCTATTTTAATGGAGGCTAAAACCATGCAACCAGTCAGGTGCAAAAAAGCTGAGGGGAAATATCAGACAACGTAGGAGAAAGTAGATTGCAATAACTGACTTTCATTTATACTCTCATTTACATATCCAGATGCCCATATTCTTTTAAAAATAACAATGAAATAAACCTAATAATCAAGTTCATGAATGTAGTTCCTTATGTGATTCATTTGCATGTGGGTAAGAAAGTATCCGAAGTAGGACATGATCACCTTAGCAGATTAATAACCGAGCCAGTACGATAATAGCATCAAAGAGGAAAAGAGCCCTCCTCAGGAATTATTTCTTTCATAAAAGGAACAACCTTGTCCAGTGTTGGCCAGGGTACACCTTGGGATGAATAAATTATGGTTGTGACTGAGTGTAGGAAAAAAATGCCTGCAACATATAGTCACACACTTGTGATAACAAGAGGACAATGTCATTTGCTGTACAAGTGCAGAGGGAAAGAATGCACTAATAAATCAAAGTTTCAATCTTAAGTAGGGGTATGTAAAGCAAAAAATTTGGAAATACAGATCATTATCTTTGTCCAGGTAATAATATGTCATTTAACTTATTGTTAATTACAAGATTTCTGATTATGGCCCCTTGTTTTCTTATTGTTGTTGTTCCTCTAAACATAGATTTTATATATCAGTTGAAATAATCTCTGGGTTTCATATTTTATTCTAGTCAATCCTGTATGTTTATGTTTACTTATATCAAAAGGCTATTCACTTGCCTGCTTATTCAGAATTAAAAAAAAAAAACAGCTCAACTATAAAGGCTATATTGCAAAATTTACCAAATAGGTCATATAAATGATGAAATGAAGCAATGTGAGAAACTGAAGTGCTTTCTAAAAACAGAATAAAAATCCTAATCCATAAAATTTTCTAAGTGTATTTTATCCCGTGGGAAAGCCCAGACTTAATAAAATCTTAAATTGTGCCATTCTGCATTTATCATCTTTCTTATTGTAATTAAAATAGCCATAGTAGCAATTGTAGAAATATACTTCCAAAGAAATCTACAACGTAATTTTATATTATGCTACTTTCCCCCTATACACTTAATACATAGAACACAAATATTTTTTATATACATTTTACTTTACTTTCATTAATAACTTTAATTTATAATGGTTTTTTTCCAGGAATGAAACCCTAAATTTATAACATCAAAGGATTGATTTATAAGGGCTTTGCTTGTACTAGGAACCGATTACATTGTTAAGACAGGAATCATCTGTATTTTAACTTTGATAAAATTGATAAGCTCTGCATTGGACTACTTCCTATTTTTAAATGTGTTGGAGTAGCCAAACACAACTACTATGGATGTTTATAATTAGCCAATTCTACCTTAATAATAACTGCTACATATGTATGTGTATGTGTGTGTGTGTGTGTGTGTGTGTGTATACATATATCTATCCTTTATACCTTAATAATTCTTGTATATATACAAGAATTATATATTAATTCTTCTTGTATATATACAAGAATAGTTTCTTATATATATACCCTCTGTAAGCTCCTGAGAACATGAATGGTGTTTTCATTTTTTAATACCTTCTGGTGCTTTTAGCACATCACAGTAAAATGGTTATCAGCAGACAAATGTTTATTAAATGAGTGGACAGATATACAAGAATTTACCCTTTACATGTATGTACTTTTGCTAAGAACTGCATAGATTAGACAATATTGCATAGATAAACACCTTCTTGAAACAACTTAACATTTTTATATTTCAAAGAATCTAATTTTTTCATGTCAAATTCTTTCTATTATATCTGTTTCTGAAATAATGCTACATCATTGACTCAAATATTTTCTATTATCACCCATAGATTCAACCTCTTTCATGAAGCCTTTCCCATTTACTGAATTCCTTCCTTTGAACTTCAAGTTGAATTTTGCCTGTGCTTTGACTCAAACACTGTCCTCTTTTCAGTTTGTCTTACTATTTTATATATCTTCTAGAGGTCATATATTTTGTGGATCTCATTTACCCTCCTAGATAGATAGCTCCTTGAAAATAGGGTCTACATTTGTTTCATCTTAGGACCCTTGTAGCAGTTCACAGTACATAATAGCAATTCAATAAACTGAATGGATGGAAAATGGATCAAGAATTTATTAAGCGTCTCCTCTGTGTACAGAGGTGTGTTAGACCCTGAGGATACAATGAAATCTTAAGAGATAGCTCTTATTCCAGGGAAGTGTATGGTATTTAGTGGAAGTATTCATGTATATAAAAATATAACAATAGGTTTTCATGAGTGCACAATTTCTAACACTTTTACTCATCCTTTATGGAAATATTGCATTTTGTTTTTGCATTTTGACATGAATGAGATTCAAATGACAATTTTATCAAAACCAAATGGGCTTAAAGACCACACGAGACTCAGTAGGACCCCTCTCTCTGCATCCTGCATTGCCATCACTATGTTGTGTTCCTTCTCAGACATAAGATTGTATGTTTACATGGAACCAAAGCCACTTGCAAGACTACAGAGACTATCAGGATAAATTATGTAAGTTGCTCATTATTCCTTTGGATTTACAGGGTAAATTATTTATAGAAGAGACACTGTGAAGCACACTGAGTAAGTGGACTGTGTTCCCAGTCTACTCTGCTCATCCCTATCCACAAGCTTTGAAAGTGCTAGCAGTCTATTTTAGGAAGGAAAATCTGTACAGTTCTCTCAGCTAATATCAGCTCTACAGAGGGCCTGTCAAAACTTAAATCTAGCCTATATGCTTTTCGTTTTAAGTCTTACCATCTCTTTTTTCCTGCCTTGGTACTAGATAATTAAATATTTTTAAAGGATGCTAAAGCATCCAGAACACAAAACAGTTATGAGCTTAGTAACTACTGTGAAAAGTTAAAAGGCTGCATAGGAAGGGAATCGAATCTTCAAAGCTTGACCTTTCCCCTCTCCTACAGATCTTGCCCAGAGCACATATCTATTTCCATTAAAAAGTACTATAGTTAGTACCTCTTTCTGCCTTTTTGTCATTATGTAACAGATTTTCAACTGTATTTAGAATTTTTAAAGAACTACGTTTTAGATGATAGGTGTTTTAAACTACTAAATAGAGTATTGATGTGTGGGTGGGTATTTGTCTCTTTGTAGCTGAATGCCTGAGGCATCTGCAACTGAACAGTGGAAGAGATTTCAAGAAGCAAGTGAGTCTGTATGTACCCAGTCAGTTAGCAATCAATCTTCCTTCCTCTTGCCTTCCCTTCAGTAAGTGAGATTATAGGCATATACACACGCAAATATGCACATCATATAGGAAAAATGTTTCCTCTGTGTGCATAAACTAATGTCTCAATTCCATTATTCACATTTTAATATGTCTGATATTTGGATAGGTCAAGGGATAAATGCACACACTTAACACATCTTGTTTGTCAAAAAGCTGTCATAATTGAAGCTAAATATTCTTGCAATTAATGGCATTTTAGAATTGAGAAAAGATTATAACGTAAGATTTTCAGTTTCCTTGTCTCAAAGTTTGACTCAAAGGTAGCAACTTTGCTCATTTTCTTCTGTTTCTGTCACTTATATAAGCATATGCATTCTATCACTTTTCTAAAAGAATGGAAAACAGTGGTCTGCTCCAGTTTGTATAAAAGATTCTTCTTTAAAAACATTCGTGAATGATGTAAAGAGGAGGAGGAACTCGCTTTTTCAGAGCAGTAACATTTTTAATTGTTTCTTAAAGTGGGGACTTTGTAGGTAAAGAAACTTTCAGTTTATGTTTGCTTTTTAAATATTTCAAGCTACAAAGATCGGATTTTGTAAAATTACACTGCTCTCTCTCAGGAGTGCATCTTGATGAATTTAGATGATACACAGACAAATGGAGAACTAACAACTGAACACACAGTGGGTTCACAAATTATTCTTTGACTGAAATGTATTTAAATGGTAAAATAATCACTACATTTCTAGTTTATATGATTCTGTGCCAAGATAAAAATGTCGTCATTCCACTAATGATTCTATTACCTTGTTTTAGATGTTTAGTAAGACAGGCTCAAGTCAATTCCCGTGGTAATAAAAGGTTGATTCCTTTAGGGAAGGGACTTAAAAGTACATATTTAACTCTAGTACACTTCATACTGATCAGCAAATTTATTTCTTGGAAAATTGGACTACTATGTGTATAAGATAGGCAGAAAAAAAAAACAGAACAAGGGAGAGATCTGTGGCTTATTACTATATTATACACCAATAGAACCCCTTGAAAAGCAAAATACATGATAAATTCCAACCTGGACTTCATGAATTGAATCAAAATTTTGCAATAGGGGGCGTTCAGCCACATGAAATCTGTGTAGAGTTTTTCAACATACAAGAAAGAAAATTGGTTTAAATATAATATCTCAAAATAGCACAACTTGCAGCAAGTATATAATTTGTGAAGTAATTGGGTAATTAATTGAAAAAAAAAAGTTGAACAGTGCACGAAGCTTGTCCATCTTTCAAAAAATGCAGCTCAGTTGGCATATGGCGGAATGTAAATGCATCTTTTCTCTGTGGCTTTGAATGTTAATTTTGTGAACTGTTCTAGTTCGTCCAATTTGTAGAGCTAAATATAAATTGCAATTCTCAGGAGAGTTTTTGGCTTAATGCCGTGTTTTTATCACTTGGTTTTTCAAAGTTTATATGAAGTCTTATGGAATATCTCCTAAAATTTTAGGATATATCTTTTAAAAATGTTCCCTTATCAATGTTTTGCCCTCTCGGTATCTTCCTAATGTATATCATACCTTGGGAAACATGGTAGTTGCATTGATAGCCACTATGATTTTACTGCTAATTTACCTTTATTGGCTCAATACTAGTTATTTTCCCTCTCACACACTCCAAAACTCAATCTCACAGAATTCCTCCCCAAATGTGGGAATCCACCCGGTGTTACTATACCCAGTGGCTCCACCCAACCCTACCCTGCACCAAAACACCATTTCCTTCTGACCTCAGCTAAACCTATTGGCCTCTGTGAGCTCTCCTTGCATTTGCTCCACCACGTGGGAGATCTCTGCTGACGAGGTTGTCTCCTCTGGATTATACGCTACTCAAAGGAGGATGCCATGAGTAATTCATATCTGTACCCTCAAAACACCAAATTATGGAGCACAGTGCCTGAAATATACTTGGTGCTGATTTTGAAAAATTTTGCTCAGGAAAAATTACAGTTGTCCTCATTAAAACTACATTAAAAATACACTGAAATACTAAGAATAATAAATAATAAGTAAAACATAAAAATACTTCTTTGTCGTGTGAACTAGGTACGTTTTGTTTTTTCTTTAAATTTTAAAACATATTAACAGGACTCCATTAACCCAGTGATTGATAAGTATAAGTCTTCAACCTAAAAAATAGGAGTTGCAAGGCAGGGTTCTAGCCAGGATTCTGTTTACTCAGGTTGACCTTGGGAAAATTTCTTACATTGACTTTTCTTTTTTGTAAAGTAGGAAGAATTAAAACATCATTCCCACAGTTTGCTTGTGAAGAGCACATGGTAATAATATATGCAAAACACACAGGACAGTGCTATCATTCAATAACATTAGCAATTATTATTAATCACTGCTTTTGCTCCTTTGAAATTTGTATTCTTTACCATGTTGTATCCTGAGCTCTGCTATGCAATAAACAATTTTAACAATTAAATGACCTGCCTTTGGCAGAGGAGATGCCAGCTACCCAAATTCAATATTTTTAGCACAATTTAGTATAGAGAAACCTTTCAACTTCATCTAAGATTTCTTCTTGATAAATCCAACTGATATTTCCACTGAAACAATCCAACTGACTTAATCTGAACACATTGAACTCCCTGTGAAGAAACTCACATTCTTGCTCTCGCTGTCAGAATCAAATTTATGTCTTAAGAAGTTTAAGCATTCTCTCTTTGCCTTTTCAGGCACCACTTTATTATATTTCCCATGTTTATCAGACAGACAGTACGGTACTATAAGCCAGTATCACTTCTGCAAATTGATGCTGCTTTCTCTTGCACACATTAGCACTAGCAGTAAAAAGTTTAGGTCAGGAATCATCTGGCAGATGATTTCTCATCTCTTGATCAGGCCTCAGCTCAGAGACAGCCCAGCTTGCTCTATTCTACTTATGGCATCAGGGATTCTGTGCTCCTGACACTGATAAAGAACTGGTACCACTGAAGGAGCTAAAATTGTAAGTCTGGAGACATACTGAGGGTAGAGAGGTGACATTTTCACCAATTTCATTTTAACTCTCACTGTATTTTCTGAAATTTTGTGTTCTTTTGTATTTCCTTCTTCAAATCACCCATGGAACCCTTCTGAGCCTACAGATCACTGTCTTTGGGCTGAGAACCGTATTATTATGTCAAATTTGAGACCCTTCACAAAAAGAGAACAATACTCACAGGGATTATGACCAAGGTGACATGCACTGGGAACCTAGGTAACAGTGTGCCAAGGGAAGAGGGAGAATGAAGCTGAAAATATCCATTACCTCCAAGCAAGGAATTAACTGTCTCCCTAAGACTTCTATTTTGTCCTACTATTAGAACAAGTGATTTCAGACTTTGAACCAGATGACCACATTATTGCAACAATGGTTAGAGAGCAAAAGACAGCATGGTTGCCTGCCCAACTCAGACAGAAAGTTGATACCTGAAAGCATGCTCTCTTTCATTAAAAAAAAAAAAAAAAAAAAAAAAAAAAAAAAAAAGGTAATGAGTAATAGTTACCCACTACCAATAGTAATCAGTATAAATTATATGTCTTTGGATTCTGAATTAATTTCTTTGATTATTCTGTTTTGATTGATCACCGAAAACCAAAAGGGTGTAGCTTACATATATACCTATCTTCTGGCCAAAGAACACCTTAAGCTTTAGGAGATTCTAACTTAGAATGAGAATTAACTAATAATTAAATTTAACTATTTGTTATTAATTCAATTTTAATAAGTATAAAGAAATTTACTGAATTTAAATGATAGCATCCTACTGATGAAAAACTGAATGGAATAATGAGGAGTAAGGAACTAAAGAGTACTACTACCACAAAAATAAAAAGTGAGACTAGAAGAAATTATATCACAAATTTTAGCGTTGATAATTTTGTCATTAGAGCAAAGTGAAAAAGTAATTGTTGAATACAAAAAATGTTAAACATAAAATTGGCAACACTAAGAGGTATTTCTGAAAAACACTGAATTTATTACTAAGTTTCCTTCCTCTCAATAATAGAGAATTGGTGAAATCGGTCATTAGAAATCAGAATTAAATGTCCTTGAAATATTTTAAAAATAGTTATTATCACGATCTAATCTTATAATTTGGACAGCTACAAATTGGCTGAGACTCCAGCATACAAAAGAAAGCTATTTTTAAATGGATATATGAAGAAATGCCCTTAATTGGTATCCTCAACCCAAAAAAAACTCACAGCACAGCTTTTTAAAATCTTGTATCTTTCTAAGAATAATTTGAGTTAGATATAAAAATGAATTTATATCATGATGGACAGTGTTACAACTATTTTAGATCAAAAATGCACATTTGTCAAATTTATAATTTGGAATTCTAAATTTTAAAACAAGTGATTATTATTTCTCTTGTTTCATTCCTCTGATATTGAAAATATTTATCCTCAGATTTCTGAAGCAGAGACTGTCTATAAAAATGTCATTGAAAGGACTGTCAAAATTGATCAGTACATATGTATAATGGTACAGTATCAGCTGTTTATAAAACTGTTTAAAAACAATGAGTCTAGTGATGCTGTGTTCTTTATCAGTGCCCATTGGTTGAGTCTTAGAAAAATTTTTACAAAGGTCAGCTGTTTCGAATAATTTGCTGTTAATTCAAAATTTTTCTTGGAAATTTAAAGTTCTGAGTTTATCTATGACCTAAATAGGTATAAAAAAATGCTGAAATGGAAAATTTGCATAAATACAAATCAGTAATAATAATTTACACATCTAAAAAAGTGTCTATATAAATAACTTTCTAATTGTAATTTATAGCATTATGTAAATCGGCTGCAAAAAACTACAAGAAAAAATTCTGAACAACTTTTTCTGTATATAGCTACACTTAGAGTTGGTTTTCATTTTCTTTTTTTTTTCTTTTTTTTTAATTTATTTTTTATTGGTGTTCAATTTACTAACATACAGAATAACCCCCAGTGCCCGTCACCCATTCACTCCCACCCCCCGCCCATGGTTTTCATTTTCAAGGCCCCTTCCAATTTAATGGGAATATTTAGTTGACACAAGAGATGGCAAATTAAGTTAACTTGAACACATATAGTTTATAATCGAGATTTTTAAATCAAAGATTAATAAATTTTTCTATAAAAGATGAGCCATTTTTGTTAATGTGGATGCAAGTGCTAGAGGAAGTGTTTAGTTGTTTGAAATTTTAAGTATCTTTGAAACAATTTTCACATATGAATATGATGTTAAATTATATAAAATCTAAACTCAGTGTTTCCAGTGAAAATATGAAACAGATATGTTGCAAGAATAAAATGTACAATGGACTACGAATACAATAGAGAACATAAAATCTCAATATTTTTATGTTTATTACTTGTTGAAATGATTATTTTAATCTACTGGATAACAAAATATATTATTAAAATTAGTAGGCTTCTTTTTGCTTTTAAAATGTGGCTACTAGAAAATTTAGAATTATATATACATGGTTTGCATATTTCTATTAGTTTTTCCTCGAATTGTGCAATTTTTCACTATTAATATTTTGCCAACTTTTTCCATTTCCCTTGTATTTTTTCCAGTGTGTATGACTGGCAATAAACACTTTAAATATTCAGCTATGAAATTTATTTAGTATTTGTATTACACAGTGCCCTTTCGGAAATTACATTTTATTACTAATATATAGGTTTTCTTAGTCATTTTGAGGCTTTAATGTTAAAATATTAATAAATTAATCAACCCTGTATCTTTTCCTTCTGGCCAATGCCACACAGAAAGATAGGTCTTGGATGGGGCGATGGGGTGGTTCAGTCAGTTAAGCACAGACTCTTGGTTTCCACTCAGGTCATGATCTCAGGGTTGTGGGACAGACTCCATGTGGGGCTCTGTGCTCAGACAAGAGTCTGCTAGAGATTCTCTCCCCCTTGCTCTCCTCCTCCTCCTGTTCATGCACTTGTGCTCTTCCTCTCGCTCACTCTTGCTTGCTCTCTAAAATAAATAAAATCTTTAGAAAAAATAGCTAGGTCTTACACATTAACACTTCCCGTCCTTCCTTTTCTTTTAGATTATTTGTTCTTTAAAACTGAGACTTTGAAGTCAGATCTTGGCAAGAAAGCTTAAAGTGAGAATAAAAGTATATAGGTTTCAGTATTTTTCCATTTTAACTGGGTTAAAATAATCAGAGGAAAACATATTTAAAAATAAGACTTCCTAGCAAATTAAGCAAGGATAGATTGGCACATATGTGAGACTTGGGTATCATGCTTCAGGGTTGATATATGGTAAAATCCTCTCCACTCAGTCATAGAGGAGGTGAATTAGAAATTAGATAAACATAACTCTAGGATCACTAGACACAGGCCACATTACTGTCCTCAAAGAGTCCCAGAAGTAGCTCAAATCACAGCCTCAGGGTAACTGGCACAGAAAGACATTTGAAATTACATGTTGGGACCACAATCTCTGCAACTAATTTAATTATGCTCAGGACGACTAAGATCTAGTCTAGAATGGGATATTAAGGTTGACTTTGAAATGTGAATGAATAATGCTGATTTGTCACAGATTCAGCTCAAAGTGTATTAATGTTTTAGATTGTGATACAGACATGTTCCTTCGCTAGATTTTTACTGCCATCTTTTGCATTCTGATTCTCAAAACATACAAAACTAGAATGAGAGAAAGGGAAGAAAAGTGATTAAGGGAAAGGGAGGTAGAGAGAAAAGGAGGAAAAAAATCCAGAAAAACAGAAATAAACAACAGCAAAAACTCTGAAAACATTAGAAGCAATTCCTGTATCCCTTGCATAGAGTGATTTCTACAATCTCACATTTCTTCCTTTTTTTGCAGAGAATGGAGTAGAAATTATCAATGGTAATTACAAGTTATTGAAATAAATTTATAATTTATTAATTAATTATAAATTTATTTCAATTTAACAGAGGTTTTTCCCAACCCCTATTCTCTTGTGAACTTGGGCACCCTCAACATCACAGTTACTTTCCTCAATCCTGTCAGGTTCCTGTTTAAGACAATCAGACACCAAGTTCTAAACTCGCTTAAGTCAAAACTCAAATAGACACATTTCTGATATCAAACTATGTTACAAAGTTTTTGATAGTAATCAAAACAGGATAGTACTGGCATAAAAACAGACACATAAATAAATGGGACCAGATAGCCCCCCCCAAAAGTCTCTGTTGTGGTAAATTAATCTATGATAAAGGAGGTAAGAATACACAATGGGAAAAATACAGTCTCTTCAATAAATACTACTGAGAAAATTGAACAGCTATATGAAACAAACAGAAAACAAACTGGACCACTATGTTAACATCACATAGAGAAATAAACTCAAAATGAATTAAAGACTGGAAGGTAAGATCTAAAAACATAAAATTCCTTGAAGAAACTGTAGGCACTAAGTGCTTTAACATAAATCTTAGCAATAATTTTTTGGACCAGTCTTCTCAGGCAAGTGCAACAAAAGCTAAAATAAATGCAACTACTATTAAACTAAAAAGCTTTTGCAGAGGGAAAGAAACCTTCAACAAAGTGAAAAGGCAACCTACAGAAATGGGGAAGATATTCACAGAGCACACATCTTGTAAGGGATTAATATCTGAAACACATAAAGCACTTACACAACTTATTATTTTAAAAAATCAAATAACCTGATTGAAAAGTGGGCAAAGAACCTGAATAAACATTTTTTTCCCAAATTAGATATACATGTGAAAAGATGCTCAACATCACTAATCATCAGGGAAATGCAAATCAAAACTACAATGAGCTATCTATCTAATCCTGGCAGGTTGGCTGTTATTAAAAAGATGAAAAAAAGGGCAGCCCAGGTGGCTCAGCGGTTTAGCACCGCCTTCAGCCCAGGGCCTGATCCGGGAGACGTGGGATCCAGTCCCATGTCGGGCTCCCTGCATGGAGCCTGCTTCTCCCTCTGCCTGTGTCTCTGCCCCCCCCCCTCTCTAATGAATAAATAAAATCTTTTAAAAAAAAGATGAAAAAAAATAAGCGTTGGCAAAGACGGGGCGGGGGGGAAGGAAACCCTCATACACTTTTTGGTAGGAATGTAAATTGATGCAACCACTATGGAAAAACAGTACAGCAATTACTCAAATAATTAAAAAGACAGCTACCATATGATGCAGCAATTCTATGTCTGGGTATTTATCCAAAAAGATATATGCACACGTATGTGTGGGCATTATTTACAATAGCCAAGATATGGAAGCAACCTATGTATCCACTGATAATTTAAAAAAGGAGGTGAATATACACACATACACAATGGACTACTGCCCAACCATAAAAAAGAATGAAATCTTACCGGTTGTGACAACATGGATGGACTTAGAGTAAGTTAAGTGAAATGACTCTGACAGAGAAAGACAGATAATGTATGATTTTGGTTATATGTATTGTCTAAAAAACAAGACACAATGAAATAGAATCATTGAGAGATACAGGAAATAAACTTGGTTACAAGAGGAAGGAAGGATTGGAGACAGATAAAATAAATGAAGAGGATTATGACGTTCAAACTTCCAGTTATAAAATAAATAATTCATGGGGATGTAATGTACAGCGTAGGGAATATAGCCAATAATATTTTAATAACTTTGTATGGTGACATGGTAGTTAGACTTATCATGGAGATCATTTCATAATATGTAAAAATATCAAGTCACTGTGATGTACACCTGAAACTAATAGGTTATTGTATGTCACTTATACTTCAATCTAAAAATGTAAAAATTCAATTTCAATTAAATGCATGGGCATATATACATGCACAGGTGCAAATACATGTACATACACACACCAGAGTCCCACTACGATGAGTGTTTTAAAGCTTAGAATAACGCGTCTTATCCATCATTAGAGCAGCTGGCAGCGCACATATACGACCAGCACTTTAGAAGTCTCCTAATGCATTCAATTACACTATTTGTAAATGAGTTGCCTGACAATAATACTGTCATGTGCCAAGCAGACCCAGAGAAGGTCAAGGGGAATTACTATTCTGTGAGCAAAACCTTGTCTTCTAGTAGAGGACATTAGCAAACCAATAGTTTATAAAAAGAGACCCCTGAACTAATATAAAGTACTCAGGTGATCCAGGCACAAGACAGCGCAGAGGCTTAGGGTGGAAAATGTGGTCTAGTTGTTTGATGCATACGAAATCTTTCTCAGATAGAAATGAAGTAGAGATGCAGAGCTGTAAGGCCACTCATAGGACACCAAGTTTGTTTACCGAAGAGGCTTTACACGAAGTGCAGGCACATGGAAGATGAGAGAAGTAGGTAAAATTCCAAATATAGCCTTAGTTCCACTTTATTCTTTCTGTGTGTCATCATTGGTGTAAATCCTTAGGGAATGTGTGTGTGAGTCGCCCAACTTATCCTCTAAAAAGGGTTAAGGGGGGGTGGGGCCAGATGGCGGGGGAGTGGGGTCCCCAAGTCACCTGGCCCCACCAACCTACCGAGATAACTTTCAAACCATCCTGAAAGCCTACCAATTCAACCTGAGATCTAAAGAGAGAACAGAGACCGCTAGAGAGAGAAGGCTTTGCGCTTCTAACCGGGTAGGAAGTTGGGGAGGAGCGGAGGGGCCCCGAGGAGCCGGGCTGAAGGGGGGCAGGGGCCTCGGGACAGGGGAGCCCGGGTGGGAGACGGGGGAACTTTGAAAATCTGCCCCAGATCCTTTCTGGACAGAGGGGTGCTCGCAGGGAACGGGGGGGGGGGGGGGGATCACAGGAAGGGCAGTGGGGCCCCCAGGTTCCCCGGGTCACTAACAGAGGAGGTGCCCCCAGGGGAGAGCGCCCCACACTGCAGCGCGGCCTGGGAAAGGGCTGGGGGGCCCAGTGGGGCCTCGGGAGCAGCTTGGGGGGGGGGCTCGGCGGGGATAGGGCTGCTCGGCCTGGGGAGCAGCTCAGGGGCAGCCCCAGGAGCAGCTCAGGGGAGGCTCCGCATGGAGAGGGCTTCACGTGGAGGGAGCTGCATGGCCCAGGGGCAGCTCAGGGGGGGTCCGGGCCGAGGGGGCTGCGCGGCCCCAGGAGCACAATTCCAGCGGCACAGGCCCGGGAGCCCAGGGCGCCAGGGGACACAGCCCAGGATCCAGCTCACAGGTGGAGGCCGGGAGGGCACAGGACAGTGAGGATGCTCCTGCTGCCAGGCGCCCCAAACTGTGCAGGTTAGCGACCCCTGCTGCCCCGGAGCATCCAGGCCAGTGCAGACCCGGAGCTGCGGGAGTTACTGGGGGAGCTGACTCTAGGGCTGGAGGGCTGGCCACTGCCACTGTGGTTGTTCCTCCTGGTGTCACCCTGTGCCTGGGACTGAGTGGGGCCGCCAGGGAGCAGGGGCCTCAGGGGGTCAACAGCTCCCACTGAGCCAGCACCTGGCAGGGGACAGGCCAGCTCCCCAGGTGCACACACCTGAGCATCAGCACAGCAGCCCCTCCCCTCAGAGACCAGCTGGAAGGACAAGGAAGAGCAAGTTCTGGACTGAGCAGCGCTGGAAAGTTCCAGGGGAAGTCGAGGGGTTTACAGTATATAGAACCTAAGGGTACCCTCCTATTTTTTTTCTTCCTTTTTTCCAGTACAACTCATTTTTATATCACACTATAAATTTCCAATTCTTTTTCTCTTTTCCCACCTTAACTACAATATTTTACCACCTGTTCATTTTTCAGATTCTTTCATTTTGACTTTCATATTTCTCAATTACAGGTCCTAGATCTATTTTCCACTTCTAGATTCCCCTCAACATACTCAATTTTGGGAGATATACAAGATACATTGTTTTGTTTTCTGTTTTTTGTTTCCTCTGCCTCATTGTGTTCTACAATGGCAGAAGTTAATACCTTCTGAAGCATGACCCAGCATGCACCCAGAACCAAGTGGTATACCATGCTGGTTCATTCTGTGAGATTCCTCACTCCCATTCTGCCCCCCTCTTTTATCTTATGTTTTGGTGGTCAATGTTGGGGCCCTCTACAAGTATTTCTGGTTTGTATAAACTTGGGACTGAGCAGCTTCTAACATACAGAACTTAATATACTCAGAAACAGGAGGATCACCCTCTAGAACCCCTCAGGTAGACTACATCCTCCCTCCACTACAACTTCTTCACCATCACCATCTCCCAGTCGCCTCTTTTCTTTTTTCTTTTTTTTTTCTCTTCCTCTTTAGGATTCCTGGCCTTTTATTTTTACTGCTTTGTTTTAAAATTTATTTTTCAGTTTAGTGGTTCTTTTGCTTTATTTCATTCTGATCTTTGTTTTCAATTTCTGGTCTCTTGACCTCGGCAGAATAATCTAGGGTGAAATTTACTTAGGTTGTGGTTGATATTCTTGATGCAGCCCGCCCATACAGCCACTCTGCACTGAGCAAAATGACTAGAAAGAACTCACCACAAAAGAAAGAATCAGAAATAGTACTCTACCACAGAGTTACAGAATTTGGATTACAATTCGATGTCAGAAGACCAACACAATGATAAAGCTACTGATTGCTCTGGAAAAAAGCATAAAGGATTCAAGAGACTTCATGACTGCAGAATTTAGATCTAATCAGGCCAAAATTAAAAATCAGTTAAATGAGATGCAATCCAAACTGGAGGTCCTAACGATGAGGGTTAATGAGAAGATAAAAGTGAGTGACCTAGAAGACAAGTTGATGGCAAGGAAGGAAGCTGAGGAAAAAAGAGAAACACAATTAAAAGACCATGAGGAAAGGTTAAGGGAAATAAATGACAGCCTCAGAAGGAAAAAAAAATCTATGTTTAATTGGGGTTCCAGAGGGTGCTGAGAGGGACAGAGGACCAGAAAGCATATTTGAACAATCATAGCTGAGAACTTCCCTAATTTGGGGAGGGAAACAGGCATTCAGATCCAGTAGATATAGAGATCCCCCCCCCAAAAAAAACCAACAAAAACTGTTCAACACCTCGACATTTAACAGTGAAACTTGCAAATTCCAAAGATAAAGAGAAAATCCTTAAAGCAGCGAGACACAAGAGATCTCTAACTTATATGGGGAGAAATATTAGATTAACAGAAGACCTCTCCACAGAGACCTGGCATGCCAGAAAGGACTGGCAGGATATATTTAGGGTACTAAATAGAAGAACATGCAGCCAAGAATACTTTATTGAGCAAGGCTCTCATTCAGAATAGAAGGAAAGATAAAGAACTTCCAACATAGGCAGAAACTGAAAGAATATGTGACCACCAAACCAGCTCTGCAAGAAATATTAAGGGGGACTCAAAAAGAAAGGGGACCCCAAATAAATAATCCACAAAAACAGGGACTGAACAGGTATTATGATGACACTAAGTTCATATCTTTCAATAGTAACTCTGAACGTGAATGGGCTAAATGATCCCATCAAAAGACGCTGGGTTTCCAACTGGATAAAAAAGCAGGACCCATCTATTTGCTGTCTATAAGAGACTCACTTTAGACCTAAGGACACCTCCAGCCTTAAAATGAAAGGTTGGAGAACCATTTACCATTCAAATAGTCCTCAAAAGAAAGCAGGGGTAGCCATCCTCGTATCAGATAAATTAAAGTTTATCTCAAAGACTGTAGTAAGAGATGAAGAGGGACACTATATCATACTTAAAGGATCTATCCAACAAGAGGAGCTAACAATCATGAATATCTGCCCCTAATGTGGGAGATGCCAAGTATATCAATCAATTAATAACCAAAGTAAAGACATACTTAGATAATAAGACACTAATACTGGAAGACTTCAATGGCATTTTCTGCAAATGACAGATCTTCTAAGCACAACATCTCCAAAGAAACAAGAGCTTTAAATGATACACTGAACCAGATGGATTTCACAGGTATTTACAGAACTTTACGTCCAAACGCAACTGAATACACATTCTTCTCAAGTGCACATGGAACTTTCTCCAGAATAGACCACATACTGTGTTATATATCAGGTCTCAACTGATACCAAAAGTTTGGGATTGTCCCCTGCATATTTTCAGACCATAATACTTTGAAACTCAATCACAAGAAGAAATTTGGAAAAAAACCTCAAACACATGGAGGTTAAAGAGCATCCTGCTAAAAGATGAAAGGGTCAACCAGAAAATTAGAGAAGAATTAAAAAGATTCATGGAAACTAATGAGAATGAAGATACAACCATTCAAAACCTTTGGGATACAGCAAAAGCAGTCCTGAGGGGGAAATACATTGCAATACAAGCCTCCCTCAAAAAATTGGAAAAAACTCAAATACACAAGCTAACCTTGCACCTAAAAGAACTGGAGGAAGAACAGCAAATAAAACCTACACCAAGCAGAATAAGATAGTTAATAAAGATCCGAGCAGAACTCAATGAAACGGAGACCAGAAGAACTGTAGAACAGATCAAAAAACCAGCAGTTGGTTCCTTGAAAGAATTAATAAGATAGACAAACCATTAGCCAG
This sequence comes from Canis lupus dingo, assembly GCF_003254725.2. Taxonomy (NCBI): domain Eukaryota; kingdom Metazoa; phylum Chordata; class Mammalia; order Carnivora; family Canidae; genus Canis; species Canis lupus. The sequence continues at coordinate 20,771,630 of NC_064245.1, read as the reverse complement.
CCTTATTAAAACAGAAAAGACTGGGATCCCTGGGTGGCGCAGCGGTTTAGCGCCTGCCTTTGGCCCAGGGCACGATCCTAGAGACCCGGGATCGAATCCCACGTTGGGCTCCCGGTGCATGGAGCCTGCTTCTCCCTCTGCCTATGTCTCTGCCTCTCTCTCTCTCTCTCTCTCTCTGTGTGTGACTATCATAAATAAATAAAAATTTACAAAAAAAAATTTTAAAAAATAAAACAGAAAAGACTAATAAAATCACAAATGAAAAAAGAGATCACCACCGATACCAAGGAAATACAAACAGTTTTAAAAACATTATGAGCAGCTATACGCCAATAAATTAGGCAATCTAGAGAAATGGACGCATTTCTGGAAAACCACAAACTACCAAAACTGGAACAGGAAGAAATAGAAAACCTGAATAGGCCGATAACCTGGAGGAAATTGAAGCAGTCATCAAAAACCACCAAAGACACAAAAGTCCAGGGCCAGATGGCTTCCCAGGGGAATTCTATCAAACGTTTAAAGAAGAAACCATACCTATCCTACTAAAGCTGTTCCGAAAGATAGAAAGGGATGGAATACTTCCAAACTCGTTCTACAGCTACACCTTGATTCCAAAACCAGACAAAGACTCCACCAAAAAAGGAGAATTATAGACCAATATCCCTGATGAGCACAGATGCAAAAATTCTCAACAAGATACTAGCCAATAAATGGGCCACTGGCCCCTATAAAGCTGCTACGCCGCAAAAAAAAAAAAAAAAAAAAAAAAGATACTAGCCAGTAGGATCCAACAGTACATTAAGAAGATTATTCACCATGACCAAGTAGGATTTATCCCTTGGATACAAGGCTGGTTCAACACTAGTAAAGCAATCAACATGATCGATCATATCAACAAGAGAAAAAAACAAGAACCCTATGATCCTTCTCAATAGATGCAGAGAAAGCTTTTGACAAAATACAGCGTCCATTCCTGATCAAAACTCTTCAGAGTGTAGGGATAGTGGGAACATTCCTCAGCAGCTTAAAAGCCATCTACAAAAAGCCCACAGCAAATATCATTCTCAATGGGGAAACACTGGGAGCCTTTCCCTTAAGATCAGGAACAAGACAGGGATGTCCACTCTCACCACTGCTATTCAACATGTACTAGAAGTCCTAGCCTCAGCAATCAGGCAACAAAAATAAATAAAAGGCATTCAAATTGGCAAAGAAGACGACAAACTCTCCCTCTTTGCAGATGACATGATATTGTACATAGAAAGCCCAAAAGACTCCATCCAAGATTGCTAGAACTCATACAGCAATTTGGCAGTGTGGCAGGATACAAAATCAATGCCCAGAAATCAGTGGCATTTCTATACACTAACAATGAGACTGAAGAAAGAGAAATTAAGGACTCAATCCCATTGACAATTGCACCCAAAAGCATAAGATACCTAGGAATAAACCTAACCAAAGAGGTAAAGGATCTATACCCTAAAAACTATAGAACAATTCTGAAAGAAATTGAGGAAGACACAAAGAGATGGAAAAATATTCCATGCTCATGGATTGGCAGTTAATATTGTGAAAATGTCAATGTTACCCAGGGCAATTTACACGTTTAATGCAATCCCTATCAAAATACCATGGACTTTCTTCAGAGAGTTAGAACAAATTATTTTAAGATTTGTGTGGAATCAGAAAAGACCCCGAATAGCCAGGGGAATTTTAAAAAAGAAAACCATATCTGGGGGCATCACAATGCCAGATTTCAGGTTGTACTACAAAGCTGTGGTCATCAAGACAGTGTGGTACTGGCACAAAAACAGACACATAGATCAATGGAACAGAATAGAGAACCCAGAAGTGGACCCTGAACTTTATGGTCAACTAATATTCGATAAAGGAGGAAAGACTATCCATTGGAAGAAAGACAGTCTCTTCAATAAATGGTGCTGGGAAAATTGGACATCCACATGCAGAAGAATGAAACTAGACCACTGTCTTGCACCATACACAAAGATAAACTCAAAATGGATGAAAGATCTAAATGTGACACAAGATTCCATCAAAATCCTAGAGGAGAACACAGGCAACACCCTTTTTGACTCGGCCACAGTAACTTCTTGCAAGATACATCCACGAAGGCAAAAGAAACAAAAGCAAAAATGAACTATTGGGACTTCATCAAGATAAGAAGCTTTTGCACAGCAAAGGATACAGTCAACAAAACTAAAAGACAACCTACAGAATGGGAGAAGATATTTGCAAATGACCTATCAGATAAAGGGCTAGTTTCCAAGATCTATAAAGAACTTATTAAACTCAACACCAAAGAAACAAATAATCCAATCATGAAATGGGCAAAAGACATGAACAGAAATCTCACAGAGGAAGACATAGACATGGCCAACATGCACATGAGAAAATGCTCTACAGCACTTGCCATCAGGGAAATACAAATCAAAACCACAATGAGATACCACCTCATACCAGTGAGAATGGGGAAAATTAACAAGGCAGGAAACCACAAATGTTGGAGAGGATGTGGAGAAAAGGGAACCCTCTTACACTGTTGGTGGGAATGTGAACTGGTGCCGCCACTCTGGAAAACTGGGTGGAGGTTCTGCAAAGAGCTAAAAATAGACCTCCCCTACGACCCAGCAATTGCACTGTTGGGGATTTGCCCCAAAGATACAGATGCAATGAAACGCTGGGACACCTGCACCCCGATGTTTATAGCAGCAATGGCCACGATAGCCAAACTGTGGAAGGAGCCTCAGTGTCCATTGAAAGATGAATGGATAAAGATGTGGTTTATGTATACAAGGGAATATTACTCAGCCATGAGAAACGACAAATACCCACCATTTGCTTCAACATGAATGGAACTGAAGGGTATTATGCTGAGTGAAGTAAGTCAATCAGAGAAGGACAAACAGTGTATGTTCTCATTCATTTGGGGAATATAAATAATAGTGAAAGGGAATATAAGGGAAGGGAGAAGAAATGTGTGGGAAATATCAGAAAGGGAGACAGAACATAAAGACTCCTAACTCTGGGAAACGAACTAGGGGTGGTGGAAGGGGAGGAGGGCGGGGGGTGGGGATGAATGGGTGACGGGCACTGAGGGGGGCACTTGACGGGATGAGCACTGGGTGTTATTCTGTAAGTTGGCAAATTGAACACCAATAAAAAATAAATTGATCATATATAAAAAAAGAAATTTCACCAAAGAAGACCTACACATGGCCAACAAGCACATGAGAAAATGCTCCGCATCACTTGCCATTAGGGAAATACAATTCCAAACCACAATGAGATACCACCTCACACCAGTGAGGATGGCAAAAATGAACAAGATAGGAAACAACAAATGTTGGAGAGGATGTGGAGAAAGGGGAACCCTCTTGCACTGTTGGTGGGAATGTGAATTTGTGCAGCCACTCTGGAAAGCTGTGTGGAGGTTCCTCAAAGAGTTAAAACTAGAGCTACCCTATGACCCGGCAATTGCCCTGCTGGATATTTACCCCAAATATACAGATGCAGTGAACAGCAGGACACCTGCACCCCAATGTTCATAACAGCAATGTCCACAATAGCCAAACTGTGGAAGGAGCCTGGTATCCATCAAAGATGAATGGATAAAGAAGTTGTGGTCTATGTATACAATGGAATATTACTCAGCCATCAGAAACGACAAATACCAACCATTTGCTTCCATCTGAATGGAACTGGAGAGTAATATGCTGAGTGAAGTAAGTCAATTGGAAAAGGACAAACATTATATGATCTCATTCATTTGGGGAATATAAAAAATAGTGAAAGGGAATAATAGAGGAAAAAGGAGAGAAAATGAGTGGGAAATATCAGAGAGGGAGACAGAACATGAGAGTCTCCTAACTCTGCGAAATGAACAAGGGGTATTGGCAGGGGAGGTGGGCAGGGGGATAGGGTGAGTGGGTGAGAGGCACTGAGGGGGGCACTTGATAGAATGAGCACTGGGTGTTATGGTAGATGTTGGCAAATAGAACTTCAATTAAAAAAATATACAACAAGAAAAAAGAAAAATAGTCAAACTCACTAGCAATCAAAGAAATGTAAATTAAAAATGTGCATTTGCTAATAAGAATAAATGAATCAGTGTGCCACTTTATCATCAGTGATAAAAAAACTAAAAAGGTTTGAAATTATTCAACATAATTGCTGTTGCCTTTTTATTTATCCCCTTCAACACACTACTTGAGTTTTCATCACATCTCTACTCTATGACCAACTGGACTTTCCACTTTAACATGGCAAAGCTGAGAACATAAACACCATGAGTCCAAGCCTGTGTGTGGTAAACAGGCAGTCTCATTAGACAAAATAAATATTAGCACCACTATAATTATTCTATACTATTTGTCATAATATATTGCAGCACTTCATCAAGAATGTCAGGTAGCATGTGCTGGAGGCAGAGATCAAGGAAAGAGCATCTCTTCTCATGCATCTTACTTCATAATATGATTTCTGAGCATCTATAGATCCAGCTTTGCCTCTTTTGATAGTTGACCGAGTTTCCTGGGATGTAATCTGTACACATAGGTTATATACCTTAATCATAGTTTTCATACAGCCATGCTGTTCCCATGATCTTTTTCTACTCCAGTTTGTCTTATTCAATTTGGCCTTATGCATATCCTTGATATGTATTTCGCCTCTCCCAAAATGTACAATCCTAGATTGTTTGATGTCCAACTCCCAACTAGTCCAGTAAGAAATAGTTTTTTCCTACCAAGTCCTCTTACTAGCATTATTAAATTAAAAAGCAGGGACAGTTATTTTTTACCTGTTTAAGTAGAATTTAAACAGTTAAGCCAAGAATTTTTCCTATACTGCTGGAGTCTGCTAAAAATTCGTGATTTTTATTCACTATTTACCCAAGCAGTTTATATTATGTAGTGTTTTCTACATTTAAATAATCTTTAACCTGCCAATTTATGTTAATTGCAGTGTCAGCTGAAAATAATGTGCCATGTTACAACCTTCAATTGCATGTATATGGTAATGTCATGTATTTTTCATGAAACTTAAATTTTTTTTCCAGTAAGTATGAGCACGTTGCAAAGAATTATAGATTGCAGCTTGGATATGCATAATTGGAAAAAAACCTAGGTAATTTCAAAAACAAAATATTAAGGCCATGTTGTTGTAAAGTTCCATGTGTTTTCCTTGCAACTATAATTCCATTCTGTAATTCTATAGATTTCCTTTTATTTGAAGAATATTCACTACTTACCTATTTTAGGCAAAGTAACCTAAGTATAAATATCACACAATTTATGCATTAAATGTTTAGAAATTCTGAGGGACAATGCATATTTGCAAGTTACAAAATAATGCATTGTTCATAATTTCCTAACATAATTGTTCTTTAAGATCCATTCAAGCAAATGCCAAAAAACATCAGGAACTAAAATATTCACCATTTAATCTATATTTTAGCTGTTATAACATGGCATGAATTTTAAGAGGTAATTGCAGTATTACACACTTAGAAAGTTAGTAGGTATAATGGATTCTGAACTTTCCTCAAAGCCTGTAGAGTTGCTTTATCAAATTCAGATCAACTAAGTTCTCTGTGATTCTTCATACTGGTACAAGTTTAAATTATGACCTTCTGATCATTTGGGCATTGCTTTGGTTTTGGTCTTCATCATGGGGTTGACATTATTAACTACATGAAAATTTGTTCTCTAAAAGTAGAATGTAGAAGCTTATAAATCTTCAGCATGCAGTTGAGCAATACCACATATACTAGTAAGATATATAATCAAATTTCTATCATTATGAATATTATTATACTGAGATCTTTGATCAGGATCTAAGTTTTTCTTTATGTAAATTTATTTTAGAATAGGATTCATACATTGGTAATTAACTCTTTGCTTATCTAAAGTTTTTATGTTTTATGAAGTATTAAATAAAGTACTTAATCTAATGATAATATTCTTCTAAACAAAATACCTGAAACCAGACTAGGAAAATCAGTAATTTTATCCCTGGAAATTAGTAGTAAGACTATTTGAGATTTGACTTACATAGGTCAAATCTAGCTCATCCTAAGATCTTTAATTTGGTTATTAATTGGTTGATATAAATGACTGTTCCCAAGTTAGTGGCATAAGTATTTACAATAGTTGGATCTTATTGGATAGACCCTTTTATTATGATATAGTGTCCTTCATTTCTTATTACAGTCTTTGATTTAAAATCTAGTTAGTCTGATATAAGAATTGCTACTCCAGCTTTCTTTTTGCTGTCTATTAGCATGATAGATGGTTTTTTACCCCCTCACTTTCAATTTGGAGGTGTCTTTGGGTCTAAAATGAGTCTCTTGTAAGCAGCATATCTATGGATCTTGTTTTTTTTAAAATCCAATCTGGTAGCCTGTGTCTTTTGATTACAGCCTTTAGTCCATTTACATTACCGTACTTACTGAAAGATACAAATTTAGTCCCATTTTACTGCCTATAAAGTCCTTATTTCTGTAAATTGTCTCTGTTCATTACAGGTCTGGTCTACTTTATTCTATTTGAACAATATTGGTGTTAGGTCATTTTAAAATCTGAGAATTCACAAGTGAAAGTCATCTGGGCCTAGGTAGGGCCCATTATTATTATTGATGATAATACCATCATAGTAGGAGACTTTAATACCCCACTCACAGCAATGGACCGATCATCTAAGCAGAAGAAGATCAACAAGAAAACAGAGGCTTTGAATGATACTCTGGACCAGATGGACTTTATAGGTATATTCAGAACATTTCATCCTAAAGCTACAAAATACACATTCTTCTTGAGTACACATGGAATTTTCTCCAGAATAGATCACATATTGGGTCACAAATCAGGTTATCAACCAGTACAAAAATATTGAGATTATACCATATATATTTTCAGACCACAGTGCTTTAGAACCTTGAACTCAATAACAAGAGAATATTTGGAAGCAACACAAATACATGGAAGCTAAAGAGTATCATAACTAAAGAATGAATGGATTAACCAGGGAATTGAAGAATTTTAAAAATATGTGGAAACAAATGAAAAATGAAAACACAACAGTTCAGAACCTTTGGGATGCAGCAAAGGCGGTCCTAAGAAAGAAGTATATAGCACAAGAAAAACCTCAAGTATACAGCACCTCACCTTATACCTAAAGGAGCTGGAAAAAGAATGGCAAATAAAGCCTATACCCAACAGAAGAGAAATAATAAAGATTGGAGGATAAATAAATGATATAGAAATTAAAAACAGAACAGATGAATGAAAGCAGGAGCTGGTTCTTTGAAAGAATTAACCAAATTGACAAACCCCTAGCCAGATTTATCAAAAGGAAAAAAATAAAGGACCCAAATAATTAAAATAATAAATGAGAGAGGAAAGATCACAACCAACATCACAGAATTACAATCGATTATAAGAGAACATTATGAGCAATTATATGCCAACAAATTTTGCAATCTGGAAGAAATGGATGCATTCGTAGAAACATGCAAACTACCAAAACTGAAATAGGAATAGAAAACCTGAACAGATCTATGACCGGCAAGGAAATTGAAACAGTGATCAAAAACCTCCCAACAAACATCCCCAGATGGCTTCCCAGGGGAATTCTAGCAAACATTTAAAGAAGAATTAATACCTATGCTTCTGAAGCTGTTTCAAAAAACAGAAATGGAAGGAAAACTTCCAAACTCACAGTATGAAACCAGCATTACCTTGATCCCAAAACCAGACAAGGACTCCATCAAAAAGGAGAATTACAGACTAATATCCCCGACGAACATGGATGCCAAAATTCTCAACAAGATACTAGCTAATAGAATCCAACAGTACATTAAAAGGATTATTCATTATGACCAAGTGGGATTTATCCCTGGGCTGCAGGGGTCATTCAATATCCACAAATCAATCAACGTGGCGCACCACATTAGTAAAAGAATGGACAAGAACCATGTGATCCTCTCAGTAGATGCAGAAAAAGCATCTAATAAAATACAGGCATTATTTCTTCATAAAAACTCTCTGCAGTGTAAAAAGAGAGGGGACATACCTCAATACCAAAAAAGCCATATATGAAAAAGCCACATCTCATATCATCCTCAATGGGGAAAAATTAAGCTTCTCTCCTAAAGTCAGGAACATGACAGAGATGTCTACTCTCACCTCTGTTATTTAACATAGTAGTAGAAGTCCAAGCCACGGCAATTATGCAAGAAATCAAAGGCATCCAAATTGGTAAGAAAATAAAACTTTTACTATTTGCAGATGACATACTATATATGTAGAAAATGCTGAAGACTCCACACACACAAAAAAAATCCTACTAGGACAGATAAATGAATTTAGGAAGATTTCAGGCTATAAAGTTAGTATACAGAAATCTGCTGCATTTCTAAACACAAATGAGGTAGCAAAAGAATACAGTAAGAAAACAATGCCATTTATAATTTCAGCAAAAGTAATAAAAAACCTAGCAATACAATTAACCAAGAAGGTGAAAGAGCTACACCTTGAAAACTGTAAAATAAATTGAAGAGGACACAAAGAAATAGATTCCATGCTCACAGCTTGAAGGTATCAATATGGTAAAATGTCCATACCACACAATCTATAGATTTAACACAATCCCTTCTCAAAATATCAACAGCATTTTTCACAGAACTACAACAAATAATCCTAAAATCTATAGAGAATCACAGAAGACCCCAAATAGCCAAAACAATCTTGAGAAAGAAGAACAAACCTGGAAGTATCACAATTCTAAACATCAAGTTACACTACAAATTTGTAATCAAAACAGTATGGTATTGGCACAAAATAGACATAGATCAATAAAATAGGATAGAAAACCCAGAAATAAATCCATGATTGTATGGCCAATCTTTGGCCATTAAAAGATCAAAGATCTTTTAATCTTTGACAAAGGTGGCAAGAATATGCAATGGGAAAGCAAGAGTTTGTTCACCAGTTGGTTGGGAGAACTGGACAGCTACAGGTATTGGAATGAAACTAGACCACTCTTTTACACTGTACACAAAAATAAACTAAAAGTGGATTAAAGACCTAAATGAGAAGCCTGAAACCGTAAAACTCCTAGAAGAGAGTACAAGCAGATTAATCAGCCAAAGTAACATTTTTCTAGATATATTTCCTGAAGCAAGGAATAGAAAAACAAAAATAAACTATTAGAACTACATCAAAATAAAAAGCTTCTGCACGGCAAAGGAAACAATCAACAAAACTAAAATACAACCAGTGAATGGGAGAAAATATTTGCAAATGATATCTCTGATAAAGGGCTCACATCTAAAATATACAAAGAACTGATACAACTCAATATCCAAAAAACAAATAATCCAATTCAGAAATGGGCAGAAGATTTGAACAGACATTTCTCCAAAGAAGAGACATATAGGTGGCCAACAGACACACGTGGGGAAATGCAAATCAAAACCACATTAAGATAGCATCTCACACGTGTCAGAACGGCTAAAATAAAAAACGCAAGAAACAACAGGTATTGGCAAGGATGTGGAGAAAAAGAAACTTTCACGCACTGTTGGTGGGAATGCAAACTTGTACAGCTGCTGTGGAAAACAATGTGGAGATTCCTCAAAAATTAAACACAGAACTACCGTAAGATCCAGTATTTCCACTATTGGTTATTTACATAAAGAATCTGAAAATACTAATTCAAAAAGACATGTGCACCCCTCTGTTTATTGCAGCATTATTTACAATAGCCAAATTATGGAAGCAGCCCAAGTGTCCATTGATAGATGAATGGATAAAGATGGGACACACACACACACACACACACACACACACACACACACACACAGGAATATTACCTCAACCATAAAAGAGATTGAAATTTTTGCCATTTGCAACATCAGTGGAGCTAAAGAGTACTATGCTAAGCAAAATATGTCAGAGAAAGACCAATACCATGTGATTTCACTAATGTAGAATTTAAAATAGAAAACAACTGAACAAAGAAAAAAGAGACCAACAAAAAAGCAGATTTAACTATAGAGAATAAACAGATGGTTACCCGAAGGAAGGTGTGTGAGAAGACAAGTGAATTAGATGAAGGGGATTAAGATTACACTTCTTGTGATGAGCACTGAGTCATGTAGAGAATTGTTGCAGCACTATATCGTACACCTGAAACTAATATAACCTGGTACATTAATTATACTGGCATTTAAAAATTAAATTACTTTTTTGATAAAATGAAAATGTAATGCCTACCCAAAGAGGGAAAATATATTCAGCACATATAATAGTCAAAGAGCTTGTGTCTCAAACATGTAAAAACTTTTTCAAGTCATTAAGAAAAAAATAGATAATCCAATAGAAAAATAAAAAAATATATTTGAGCAGGAACTTTATAATACAGAATATGTAAGTGACCAATAAACATACAAAAAGATGCTCAATATCATTATCAAGAAAAATGCAAATTAAAACTACAATTTTGCACACTCTATACCACCAAAACGGCTAGGTTTAAAAGGAAAAGTCTGATGTTACTAAACACTGGTTGGTCCCTAAGTAAATGGAGCAACAGAAAATCTCATATCTTGCTGCAAGAGTGCAAACTGCTTTAAATAGATTTGGCTCTCTTTTAGAATTACCTTCTGAAGTTCTATCTACTATGTGATCTTGGAATTTCACTCTTAGGTATAGGACAATACATGTACCTATGCACCCCCAAAAAAAGGGCACATCAATGTTCATGGCAACATTATTCATAATATCTAAGAAATGGAAATAATCCATAAAGCCCCATAATGGTAGGCTGGATAAATAAGTTACATGCATCTGTATAACAGACAAAAATTAAAGCAACAAAATGGCAACAATTAAGGAATTATATCTGTATTCACCCACGAATAAACTTCATGAACATAATGCAGGATAAAAGAAACCAGAAATTAAACACATTCTAAGATTTTATCTGTATAAAATTTTTAAAAATATGCAATACTAAACTAACAATTTGGAGACACATTTCATATTTGAAGGGACATGAGATATTCCTAAGTGATGGCAGTGTTCTGTTACTGATCTATTTCAGTGTTCTAAACCGGATGTTCACTTTATGCTATTTCACGGAGACATACACGTCTGTTTTCTATGTGTTATTTCGTACTATAGAATAATTTTCCAATATACAATTTACTTTTTTCTCTAAATCTGGAAATTTTGATTGCAAGGAAATAATTCTGTGATATGTGTTCCTGTCGGAAAGACACTAGAACCTACTGTTGGTGGACTTTTAGGATGAATCTTCTTTAGAAGGAGGACAATAGTATTTTTCCCCTGGTTGAACTTCCTCTAAATACAGTAGATAAGTTTTTGGCCTTTCCTCCATAAAAATAGACTGCAATGTCAACACATGCGATGTATTTTGTTTGAATCTCTTCAAGACCTTCCTTCCTGGGCAGCCTCGGTGGCCCAGCAGTATAGCGCTGCCTTCAGCCCAGGGTGTGATCCTGGAGACCCGGGATCTGGTCCCATGTCGGGCTACCTGCAAGGAGCCTGCTTCTCCCTCTGCCTGTGTCTCTGCCTCTCCCTGGTGTGTCTCATGAATAAATAAATAAAATCTTAAAAAAAAAAAAAAACTTTCTTCCTGCTATACTTAATTTGTGGATCCAATGCTATCACAGAAACAGATGCAGTGTGATGCCCAGTGTCAAGAGCAAGTAAGATTTTCATCAGCACTACATGGCCCCCACCATAAATTGGTCTTGCATACTCTGCTCAGTCAGATGTACCAGACATTTTTAAAAACCTTTAAAGATAACAAAAAAAAAACAAATTTCTTTTAAAATTAAGGATTCCCCCACACACACAAAAAAAGAGGGGAGAGTGGGTTGTTTGCTTGCTTCCATTATTTGTTTATTTTTATTTCCTCCATTATTTATCAAAAAGAATATTTACGGAATTATTGAAGACAGTATTTACTAACTTTGGCCATGTTAAAAACTCCTATATCTGTTATCTATTTTTAGTCTGATTTGAAACTAACTTGACAACTGGATCCATGATTTAATAGAAAATACCAAATTTTAAAAAAACGTTTCCTAGCAATTATAAATGAATGAAAATAAGCATTCCCTATATGCCTAAAAAATGCTAATTTAAGTTCAGACAAGATAAGTATCCTTTCCCTTTTCATCTATTATGCAATCACCTCAACTCTTAATTCAGATCTATCTCTACAACAAGCATATGTTGTAGAAGGAATTAAATAGACAGGATTAGTCAAGCAGTCATTTTAAACATGGGAATTAAATTGGTCTTTGCCTTACAAAACCTGCTGCCATTAAAGTACCAAGTGACTGCTTAGGTAATGAGAGATTACCAAAGGTTTCATATTCCTGGGGTGCCTGGGTGGTACAGTTGGTAAAGCACTCAACCTTTGGTTTCTACTCAGGTCATGATCTCAGGGTCATGAGGTTGAGCCCCACATGGGGCTCTGGGATCAGCGCAGAGTCTGCTTGGGACCCTCCCTCCCTCTCTTTCTTTCTGTACCTCACAGTTACATATGCTCTTTAAAACAAATAAATCCTTAAAAATATTTTTAAAAATCTTCATAGTCTTGATATGTTCCTAACCTACTTATATTTAATGTTACTGAAGGAAAAATAATATTTTCATTTATATTATGACTTGGATATATGTGTGCTAAATACAAAGACGACTTCTCCATTTAACCATTTTTAGGATTAGAAAATAAATTCTTATCAGTGGACTCTTCAAATTAGATATTTCAAATGCCATTTGGCATTTCCAAGCTTATCTTTCTTTTCTTTTCTAACATGGTTCTCTCGCTCTACCTTCCTTTTGATAATTCAGAAAACTTAGAGACCAATATAAACTGTAACCTCATTCCTGTTACATATAGCTTTGCAAAAAGGAAGATGGGAACTCATATTTCTTCCCTGGACACTGGTGATACCCCAGTGGTATCTTTTTCTCATGAAGAGTCAGCGTCAAAACATTTATGGTGCAAATTGTTGCCTATCGTGTGGCTGGTTATCAAGGAGAGCACAAGGGCAGGGCAGTGACCCACTCTTCAGCACTATCCTCTGACTCCTACTAAACATTCTTGTATTGAAGTAGAATCACCTCCCCAAAGTACAAACCCGGCAGCTTGTTGTGATGCCTGCAGAGTTACTGAAGCCAAGTTACTTAGCAGTGGAACCTTCCATATCAATTGCAGACCCTACCCAGACTGTAGCTGGGCACCTGTTGAAGACCTAAAGTAACAACATTCCTGGGTCAGCCTGCATTTACTTATACCACCTAACCCTAAAGAGTCTATTTCAGGCATACATTCTTTGAGACCTTCTCTTCTTCCTTTCATCCTCTGCATCTTTTTCTCTCAGTACCATCATCCTCAGTTTAGGTTCCTTCTCTTCACAAAAGCCTATCCAATTTCCAGTTCCTACGATAGAGCCAAGATGTCATTTTTCAAACTTTAGAGTCCTAATTTCAATCAAGTATGAGAAAACCTTGAAGCAAGAAGTATGACACAGGTCACTTTTGGGCCCTACCAGTGGCTTCAGTTTCATTTTTCTACTTCTCTCTCTTATTCACACTCATCAAGTTATATAGACTCTACCATGTTCTTCTCTCCAACTTCATTCTCACTACCTTGGTTGTTTTTTGTTTTTACATTTCCTTCCAGCTTGATATAAAATTGACATACAGCATATTGTAGTTTAAGGTGTACTACATGTTGATTTGTTAAGCTTCTATACTGCAAGATCACACTAGTGTTAGCTGAAAACCCCATATTAAATAATTACTGTTTCTTTTGGGTGAGAACATTTATAGTCTATAGTAACTTTCAAACATGTAATTCAGTATTCTTTTCATTGCAAGTTTGTGTTATATTCTAGTTAACATATAACATAATACTGGTTTCATGAGTAGAATTTAGTCATTTATCACTGACATACAGTAACACTCGGTGTTCATCACTACAAGTGCTGTCCTTAATGCCCAGCACCTGCCCATCTCCCCTCCCTCAACCCTTATTCTCTGCAGTTAAAAATCTCCTATGCCTTGTTTCCTGATCTTGTTTTCCCCCTTCCCCTATGTTCATCTGCTTTGTTTCTTAAATTATACAATTCATTTGTCTTTCTCTGATTTACTTAGCATAATACACCCTAGCTCTATCCAACATCCTTGAAAATGGCAAGATTCCATTCTTTTTAATGAGTAATACACACATGTGGTGTGTGGGGATATATACATATAGTGATATATATATCACTACTTCCTTATCTGTTCATGAGTCGATGAACATGTGGCTCTTTCCATAATTTGGCAGTTGATGATAATGCTGCTATAAATATCAGGATGCATGTGCCGCTTTGAATCAGTATTTTTGTATGCTTTCAATAAATACCCAGTAGTTCAATCTGAGCCATAGGGTAGTTCTATTTTTAACTTTTTGAAGAACCTCTATACTGTTTTCCAGAGTGGCTGCACCAGTTTACATTCCCACCATAGTGTAAGAGGGTTCCTTTTTTTCTGCAACCTTGGCAACATCTGTTTTTTTCTTTTTTAAATTTTTTAAATTTAAATTCAATTAGCTAACATCTAGTACATTAGTTTCAGATGTACTGTTCAGTAACTTATTAGTGTATAACACCCAGTGCTTGTCACATCATGTGCCCTCCCTAATGCCTATTACCCAATCACCCCATCTCTCCATCCTCCCACCCACCTTTCATCTAGCAACCCTCAGCTGGTTTCCTATAGTTAAGAGTATTTCATGGCTTTTCTCCCTCTTTGATGACTTCCCATTCAGTTTTACCTTCCTTACCCCATGATCCTCTGCACTATTTCTTATATTCCACATGAGTGAAACCGTATGGTAATTTTCTGTTTGACTTATTTCACTCAGCATAAACCCTTCAATTCCATCCATGTCGATGTAAATGGTAAATTTTCACCCTTTCTGATGGCTGATATTCCATTGTGTATATATACTACATCTTTATCCATTCATTTGTCTATGGACATCTCAACTCTTACCACAGTTTGGCTATTGTGAAGATTGCTGCTATGAACATTGGGGTAGCAGTTTCCCCTTTAGATCACTACATTTGTATCTTTGGGGTAAATACCTAGTAGTACAATTGCTGGGTTGTAGAGTAGCTCTATTTTTACATTCTTGAGGAACCTCCATACCATTTTCAGGGGTGGTAGTACCAGCTTGCATTCACACCAACAGTGTAAGAGGGTTCCCCTTTCTTCACATCCTTGGCAATATTTGTTGTGTCCTGTCTTGTTAGTATTAGCCACTCTGGTGTAAAATGCTATCTTATTGTGGCTTTGACTTGTATTTCCCTGATGCCAAATGATATGGAGCATTTTCTCATGTGTGTTGGCTATTTGTAGGTCTTCTTTGGAGAAAGGTCTGTACAGGTCTTCTTCCCATTTTGTCACTGGATTCTTTGTTTTTTGAGGTACTGAGTTTTATTACTTCTTTATAGAACTTGAGCCCTTTATCTGATGTGTCATTTGCAAAGATCTTCTCCCATTCCATAGGTTGCCTTTTAGTTTTGTTGACTGTTTCCTCTGCTATGGAGAAGCTTTTTATCTTGAAGCCCCAAGATTTTATTTTTGCTTTTGTTTCCTTTGTCTTTGGAGTCATGTTTATCAAGAAGTTGCCAGGACCAAGATCAGAAAAGTTGTTGCCTGTGTTCTCCTCTGATTTTTATCGATTCCTGTCTCACAGTTAGGTCTTTCACCCATTGTGAGGTTATCTTTGTGTATGTGTAAGAAAGTGGTCCAATTTCATTCTTCTCATGAGGCTATCCAATTTTTCCGGCACTAGTTGTTGAAGAGACTGTCTTTTTTCCATTGGATATTCATTCCTGCTTTCTCGAAGATTAGCTGACCATAGAGTGGAGGGTCCACTTCTGGGTTCTCTATTCTGTTCCATGGATCTATGTGTCTGTTTTTGTGCCAGTACCACATGGTCTTGATGATCACAACTTTGCAGTATAGCTTGAAGTCTGGCATTGTGATGCCAACAGGTTTGGTTTTCTTTTTCAACATTCCTCTGGCTATTCAGGGTCTTTCCTGGTTCCGTACAAATTTTAGGGCTATTTGTTCCAGCTCTGTGAAAATGGTGATGGTATTTTGATAGGGAATGCATTGAACATGTAGACTGCTTTGAGTACTGTTAGGGAATGACTGCATAGGGAGGTTTCAGAAGGAACTGTCCATACAGTAGACAAACGGAGATGCCATGTACATGATGGTCCAGATGAAGACTTTATCTTATGCAAGGTCAGGCTGTGAACAGTATGGATTCATTCTTTTGTTCCATGAGAAAGAGCGGCCTGACCTCAGTTCATATGTAAACAACCCCTAAAATAGATTGAAATGAAAAACAGAGGGCACGGTTTGTCTGCCTTGTGTGATAACTGAATAAACGCAGCCTGCAAGGGCAAGAGCTTGCTCTTAGTCCTTGAGGCTTTGAGACCCCCACCGTGTATTCATTCATTGTCATGCTGCAGCATTGGGACCATTCAACAACAGAATTCCATAGACATTTTTACAATATTTATTCTCCCAATCAATGAACATGAATGTTTTTCCATCTCTTTCTGTCTTCTGCAATTTCTTTCATAAGTGTTCTGTAGTTTTTAGAGTATAGATCTTTTACCTCTGGTTAGGTTTATTCCTAGGTGTCTTATACTTTCTGGTGCAATTGTAAATGGGATTATTTCCTCAATTTTTTTTCAGTCTCACTGTTAGTGTATAGAAATACAACTGATTTCTGTGCATTGATTTTATATCCTGCCATGTTGCTGAATTGCTATATGAATTCCAGCAATTTTGAGGTGGAATCTTTGAGGTTTCTACATGAAGTATCATGTCATCTGCTAAGTGAGTTTGACTTCTTTGCCAATTCAGATACCTTTTCTTTTTGTTGTCTGATTGCTAAGGCTAGGACTTCTAGTACCATGGTAAACAATAGTTGTGAGGGGAGCTTCCCTGTCGTGTTCCTGACCTTAGGAACAAAGCTCTCCATTTTTTCCATTGAGAATGATATTTACTGTGGGGTTTTTTACATGGCTTTTATGATATTGGGGTATTTTTCCTCTATCGCTACGCTGTGGAGAGTTTTTATCAAATCCTTTTCTGAATCTATTGAGGGGATCATATGGTTTTTTGTCCGTTTTTTTTTTTTTTTATTAATGTGATGTATCATGTTGACGGATTTTTAAATGTTGAACCACACCTGCAGCAAAGGAATAAATCCCACTTGGTCATGGTAAATAATCCTTTTAATGTATTGTTGGATTCTAGTAGCTAGTATTTTTGGGAGAATTTCAGCATCCATGTTCACCAGGGATATTAGTCTGTAATTCTCCTTTTTGATGGGGTCTTTGTCTGGTTTTGGGATCAAAGTAATGCTGGCCTCATAAAACAAGTTTGGAAGTATTTCCTACATTCCTATTTTTTTTTTTTGAAACAGCTTCAGTAGAATAGACATTGTTTATTCCTTAAATGTTAGGTAGAATTCCCACAAGAAGCCATTGGTCCTGGACTCTTCTTAGTTGGGAGGGTTTTTGATTACTGCTTCAATTTCCTTGCTGGTTATGAGTCTGTTCAGATTTTTTATTTCTTCCTTTTGCAGTTTTGGTAGTTTATAAGTTTCCAGGAATGCATCCATTTCTTCCAGATTGCGTAATTTGTTGGCATACAGTTGCTAATGATATTTTCTTAAAATTCTATTTCCTTAGTGTTGGTCATAATCTCTCCTCTTTCCTTCACGATTTTATTTATTTGAGTCCCTTCTCTTTTCTTTTTGATAAGTCTGGCTAGGGGTTTATCGATCTTACTAATGCTTTCAAAGAACGAGCTTCCAATTTCATTGATCTGTTCTACTGTTCTTTTGGTTTCTATTTCATTGATTTCTCTTCTAATCTTTATTGCTTCCCTTTTACTGCTGGCTTTAGGCTTTATTTGCTGTTCTTTCTCCAGCTCCTTTAGGTATAACGTTAGTTTGTGTATTTGAGATTTTTATAATTTACTGAGAGAAGCTTGTATTGCAATATACTTCCCTTTTAGGGCCTCCATTGCTGCATCCCAAAGGTTTTGAACAGTTGTGCTTTCATTTTCATTAGTTTCCATGAATTTTTAAAATTCCTCTTTAATTTCCTGGTTGATTCATTCGTTCTTTAGTAGAATGCTCTTTAGCTCCATGCATTTGTGTTCCTTTGAAATTTCCTCTTGTGATTGAGTTCCAGTTTCAAAGCATTGTGGACTGAAAACATACAGGGAATAATTTCCATCTTTTGGTATTGGTTGAGACCTGATTTGTGAACCAGTGTGTGATCTATTCTGGAGAAAGTTCCATGTGTACTTAAAAAGAATAGTCTGTTGCTTTAGGATGGAATGTTCTGTATACATCTATGAAGTTCATATGGTACAGTGTGTCATTCAAAGCCAGTGTTTCCTTGTTGATCTTCAGCTTAGATTATCTGTCCATTGCTGTGAGTGGGATATTAAAGTCCCCTACTGATAGAGGGAACATTCCTCAGTATCTTAAAAGTCATTTATGAAAAGCCCACAGCAAATATCATTCTCAATGAAGAAAAACTGGGAGTCTTTCCCTTAAGATCAGGAACACAACAGGGATGCCCACTCTCAACCACTGTTGTTCAACATAGTGCTAGAAGTTCTAGCCTCAGCAATCAGACAACAAAAAGAAACAAAAGGCATTCACATTGGCAAAGAAGACAACCTCTCCCTCTTTGCAGATGACGTGATATTGTACATAGAAAACCCAAAAGACTGCATCCCAAGGTTGTTAGAAGTCATACAGCAATTCAGCAGTGTGGCAGGATACAAAAATCAATGCCCATAAATCAGTGGCATTTCTATACACTAACAATGAGACTGAAGAAAGAGAAATTAAGGACTCAATCCCATTTACAACTGCACCCAAAAGCATAAGATACCTAGGTATAAAATTAACTGAAGAGGTATAAGATCTATACACTAAAAGCTACATAGCACTTCAGAAAGAAATTGAGGAAGACACAAAGAGATGGAAAAACATTCCATGCTCATGGATTGGAAGAATAAATGAAAATGTATATGCTACACAGAACAATCTAGGTTCAATGCAATCTTTATCAAAATACCCTGGACTTTAACAGAGTTGGAACAATAATCTTAAGACTTGTACTGAAGCATAAAAGACCCTGAATAGCCAGAGGAATATTGAAAAAGAAAACTAATGCCAAGGGCATCTCAATGCTGGATTTCAAGCTGTATTACAAAGCTGTGATCATTAAGACAGTGTGGTACTGGCACAAAGAGACACATAGATCCATGGAACAGAATAGAGAACCCAGAAATGGGCCCTCAACTCTGTGGTCAACTAATATTCGACAAAACAGGAAAGACTATCTACTGGAAAAAGGACAGTCTCTTCAATAAATGGTGCTGGGAAAATTGGACAGCCACGTGCAGAAGAATGAAACTAGACCATTCTCTTATACCAGACACAAAGATAAACTCAAAATGGATGAAAGATCTAAATCTGAGACAAGATTCCATCAAAATCCTAGAGGAGAACACAGGCAACACCCTTTTTGAATTTGGCCACAGCAACTTCTTGCAAGATACATCTAAGAAGGCAAGAGAAATGCAAAAGTGAATTATTGGGACTTCATCAAGATCAAAAGCTTCTGCACAGCAAAAGAAACAGTCAACAATACTAAGAGACAACCTACAGAATGGGAGAAGATATTTGCAAATGACCTATCAGATAAAGGGCTAGTATCCAAGATCTAGAAAGAACTTCTTAAACTCAACAGCAAAGAAACAAAAAAATCCAATCATGAAATGGGCAGAAGACATGAAAAGACACTTCTCCAAAGAAGACCTACACATGGCCAACAAGCACATGAGAAAATGCTCTGCATCACTTGCCATCAGGGAAATACAAATCCAAACCACAATGAGATACCACCTCACACCAGTGAGAATGGGGAAAATTAACAAAGCAGGAAATAAATGTTGGAGAGGATGTGGAGAAAGGGGAACCCTCTTGCACTGTTGGTGGGAATGAGAACGGGTGTAGCCACTCTGGAAAACCGTGTGGAGGTTCCTCAAAGAGTTAAAAATAGAGCTACCCTATGACCCAGCAATTTCCCTGCTGAGGATTTACCCCAAAGATATAGATGCAGCATCTGATGCAGTGAAACAGCAGGACACCTGCACCCCAATATCCACAATATCCAAACTGTGGAAGGAGCCTCGGTATCCACTGAAAGATGAATGGATAAAGATGACGTGGTCTATATATACAATGGAATATTACTCAGCCATCAGGAAGGACGAATACCCACTATTTGCTTCAACGTGGATGGAACTGGAGGATATTATACTGATTGAAGTAAGTCAATTGGAGAAGGACAATCATATTTTCACTCATACAGGGAATATAATAGTGAAAGGGATTATAAGGGAAAGGAAAGGAACTGAGTGGGGAAAATCAGAGAGGGTGACAAACCATGAGAGACTCCCAACTCTGGGAAGTGAACAAAGGGTAGTGGAAGGGGAGGCAGGCGGGAAGGATTGGGGTAACTGGGTGATGGGCACAGAGAGGGGCACTTGATGGGCTGAGCACTGGGTGTTATACTGGATGTTGGCAAATAAAACTTCATTAAAAACAAATGAAAAAATAAAGTCCCCTACTATGATTGTATTATCAGTAAATTTCTTTAATTTAATTATTTGATATGATTGGTTGCTCTCAAATTAGGAGAATATTTATGATTTGTTGGGTAGACCCTTTATGTGTGATATAGTGTCCCTCATCATCTTTTTTTTCCTGATACAAGCATGGTTACTCCAGCTTTCTTTTGAAGTCCATTGGCATGAAAAATTGTTCTCTACTCCCGTCAATTTCAGTCTGAGGTTATCTTTGGGTCTAAAAGGAGTCTCTTGTATACAGCAATGAATGGGTGTTGCTTTTCCATCCAATCTGATACCCTATGTCTTTTGACTGGAGCATTTAGTCTATTCACATTCAGACTAACTACTGAAAGACCTGAATTTAGTGCCAGTAAAGTCCCTGCTTCTTTATATCATTCCTTTCTTTCTGGTTTATGTTACTCTTGGGTTCTCTTTGATTATAGGATTTCCCTTAATATTTCTTGTGGGGCTGGCTTGGTGGTCACATATTCTTTCAGTTTCTGCCTATCTTGGAAACTCTTTCTCTCTCCTATTCTGAATGAGAGCCTTGCTGGATTAAGTATTCTTGGCTGCATGTTCTTCTCATTTAGGACCCTGAATATATCATACCAGCCCTTTCTGGCCTACCAGGTCTCTCTGGAGAGGTCTGATGCCAGTCTAATATTCCTACCCCTGTAGGTTAGGAACCTCTTGTCTCAAGTTGCTTTCAGGATTTTCTATTTCTGAAATTTGCAAGCTTCAATATTATATGTCAGGGTATTGATCTATTTTTATTGATTTTGGGAGGGGTCCTCTCTACCTCTTCAACATGAAGAACTGTTTCCTTCCCCACATTAGGGAAGTTCTCAGCTATGATTTACCCAAATATACCTCCTAGGCCTCTCTTCTCTATCGGGCATCCCCGTAATTCTGATATTGTTTCATTTTATGGCATCACTGATTTCTCAAAGCCTCTCCACATGGTCCATTAGTTGTCTCTTCCTCAGATTCCTTCCTTTCCAACAACTTGTCTATGTCACTTACTATCTCTTCTGCCTCATTCATCCTAGTTGCTAGAGCATCCAGGTTAGACTACATCTTTTGGAACATTTTTAATTTCACCCTGATTAGATCTCATTTCTTCAGTAAGAGATTCTCCAGTGTCTTTTATACTTTATTCCAGCCCAGCTAGCAACTTTCTAATAGTTATCCTGAATTCTAGCTCCAAAATTTTATTTATATCCATAGATTAGATCTGTAGCAGAGAGTATTATCTCTAGTTCATTCTTTTGTGAATTTCTCCTTCTAGTCATTTTGCCCAGAGAAGAATACATGCACGAGTGAGCATTATCAAAAATATCAACCAGAACCCCAGTGAAATACACACTACACAAATCTGAAGAGGTCAGAAACCAGAAAAAAAGGAAAAGACAACAAAAACAACAACAAACAAAAAAAATAAGGAAAGAAAAAAGCTGGTGGGTGGGCAGAGAGAATATAATTTTATAGGGTAGACAAAACAGGGTGATCCACTTGGTCCTGAGTGTATTTTGATCTGTGTGTTAGAAGACACTAAAATTTTTACTAAAAAAACAAACAAAAAAACAAAAAACCACATGCAAAAATAAAATTGAGTGAAAGGAAGCCAAAAATGTAAATGTAAGTAAAAAATTAAAGCTAAAAATATTTAAAAACAAAGGTTGGTAACATAATAAACTAGTTGAAAGAGAAGAAAGAAATGGAGAATTTTAAACTGAAAGATAAATGAATAATGAGGAAAAAACGTCATTTTATATACTATTTTCCACCAGCACTGGAGTTTTATAGTCCTGTGTGACCCTTAAGCTTGCTGTTCACTTGCTCGTCCAGGTGGTCTTCGGGTGGAGGGGCCCGTTATGCTGATTTTCAGTTGGTGTCTTTGCCTGGGCAGTGGCAACTCCCCTTGCTAAGGGCCTGGTTCAGTGTAAGCTGTGTTTGGTTGCTCTCTGTGGCTTCTGTTCCCTAAAGGCCTTCCATACTTCCTTAGAGGATCGAAATAAAAATGACCGCGCCCAATCTCCAGGCCCCAAACCAAAAGATTGAGGTCCCCTCTCTTCAGTAAACCCTCAGCGATAAACAGTTTATTTTTGTGTCTACCAAATTCTGCAAACTCCTGCGGTGTGCACCCACATCAATCCTCCCAGGAGAAGGCAGAGGTTTTGCCATTTCTGCACTTTGTAGGGCCTTGGCATGGAGAGCAGTCCCCCAGTGTGGCACACACCCACTCCACCCATCTTGGGGGATGGTGGAGGGTCACCCGTTTTGGTTCTTTACAGGCCTCCACTCTAAAAGCCATAGTCTAGTTTGCACAGACCATTCCATTCCTCCAAGGGGAAGGACAGGGTCCCTGCTTTCCTGTCTTTTGCATGGTTCTGGCACTGAGACCTGCATCCCCAGGTCATGTACCACCCACTCTCCCCCTCCCAGGGGAAGGCGGAGAGTGGTCACACACAGAATGGTCACCTGATCTGGCTGTAGCTTACGGTTTATGGTAAACCCAGCTGAGAGCCCCTTCCTAGGTTGGCTGATGGTAACTAGTTTCCCTGCTCCAATGCTTGGACCTCTACCAGGTCAGGCGCCCCCATTCTTTCTGTGACTCCAAGGATCCTGAGACCACACTGCCCCACTTAGAATTTGGCCCCATTTCACGACCTGAGCAGCTTTCAGGCAGGGATAGCTTTCACTGGAGCAGATTTCTAAGGAGTCTGATTTTGCCCTCCCGGGGCTCTATCACTTTCTAGTAGCTGCCTTACTGAGGCTCAGCCTTACTGAGGCTCAGCCTTACTGAGGCTCCCCTCCCCCTGCAGTTTATCTTCAGATATACCCCCTCAGAATCACTTCTCTGCATGTCCTACCTGCAAAAAGTGATCACTTCTCTACTTGTAGAATTCCACATATTCTTTTCTTCTTCTATCTCGGTTTGAATTCATGAGTTTTCAGAATGATTTGATAGGTATCTATTTAAATTAAAGGGACCAGATAAAACAAGGTCCCCACTCTTCTGCCATTTTGCTTCCCCTTAGCCTCATCTATTTTCTGTGTCACTACTTTATTTGAACCCCCATCAGCTATTCAAAAGTCTCCCTATATTTCTTATCATATACTTTAAGTTTTATTTAAATTTCAGTCAACATACAGTGTAATATGTTTCAGATAAACAATATAGTGATTCCACATTTCCATACAACACCTGGTGCTCATCCTAAATGCGCTCCTTAATCCCCCATCCACCACCACCTCTGTTACCATCAGTTTGTTCTCTATAGTTAAGAGGGTTTCTTGGGTTGCTTCCCTCTTTTATACCCCCTTTTGTATCCTAAATTCATATATGGATGAAACCATGTGGTAGGTCATTCTCTGACTTATTTTGCCTAGTATAATACTCTAGCTCTATGTTGTTGCAAATGCCAAGATTTCATTCTTTTTGATGGCTGAATAATAAATACTCCATTGTGAGTGTGTGTATGTTTTTTTAATCCATTCACCAGACAGTGGATACTTACACAGCTTTCATAACTTGGCTATTATAGATCATGCTATAATCATCATGGTGCATGTATCCCTTTGAATTAGACTTTTGTATTCTTTGGGCAGATACCTAGTAGTATTTGGTATTTATCAATTGTGGGGTCATAGGATAGTTCCATTTTTAATTTTTGAGGAACCTACATGCTTTTTTTTTTTTTTTTTTTTTTTTTAATATTTTAGGAACCTCTATACGGTTTTCCAGAGTGGTTGCATGAGTTTCCATTCCCACCAACAGTGCATGAAGGTTCCTTCTCCACATCCTCACCAGCATCTGTTTTTTCTTAAATTGTTGATTTTAGCCATTCTGACAGGTATCTCACTGTAGTTTTAATTTGTAGTTCTCTGATAATCAGTTATGTTGAGCATTTTGTTATGTGTTTATTGGCCATCTGTATGCCTTCTTTGGAAAAGTATCTATTCGGGTCTTTCACTCATTTTTAAACTGTATTATTTGTTCTTAGGGTGTTGAGCCATACCACCAAAACATCCATGAACACATCCAATCTTGTCTCACCACTTTAAATTTACCTCTTCCAATCCATTCTCTATGCAGAGTGGTCTTTGATCCCATCCTTGTTATAACTTACCATTATTTTACTATACATTCTAAGTAATTCAATGTGGCTTGCAGCCCCTATATGATCTGAGCTAGTTTCTAGCCTCATCTGTAACTTGTCTTTTTCCTAAAACCTATAACTATCCACATTCACTTTATCCACAACACCTCTTGTTCCATGGCCCTGGGCCTTCTCACCAGCCAGTCTTTTGAATGGAAACTTTTCATTCTTCTCACAATCTCCTTGATTGGTTCCCATTCAAATTTTAAGTCTGACCTAAAGTATCTGGGTGAAATCATCTCCTCTCCTCTTCCAGTTCCTTCCCACATCCTTCTGGGCTAGAGCCTTTAATTCTTCTTCAGAACCTGCAATCTTCCCTAAGAACCCCATGCTATATGTACTGATCTACCAGTCACTATTCTCAATTAGTTGGTACACTCCTAAAATATCATTTCTTTTACAGCCAACAGTCTGAAATGGCACCATCTCTCATTACATCTCATCCTAAGCCCCTTTTGAGTCTCAAGATTTAATTTCTTGATCACAGGTCTTACACTCTTCTATTGCCATCTTGGTTCCAACAGGTTCCTGAGAAAGAATGTGTACTAAATAACTATTTCCAGATATTGGTCTCCAAATTGTCTTTAGCCCCACCTACAATTGTGTTGCTGTGTATAGAAATGTAGTTTGAAAACTATTTTATTTCAGAATTTTGGAGATAGTACTCCATTTTTTTAAAACACAAAAGTTATTTAAACACATTAGTGTCATAACTAGAGCAAATTCAGCAATTGTGGGGGAGGGGAAGGACTTAGAGTTTTAAATAACTAATCACAAATTTTTATGTAAAATTCTTAACAGTTCATATTGTGAGAGTGGCATGAAACAGCAATCAAAATACAATTATTACCTGGAAATAAAATTCATACTCATGAAATTTAGTTCTAACAAGCTTTTTATTCCAATAGTAATTATATTTTTCAGTTTTTCAGCTTGAAAAGAATCTCTAAATCTTCAGGTAATTTAAAATCTTGGGCTAATATGAAAATAATGATAAATGGTTGACTTTATGTGTGCATGTATGCAGGTCTGGGTTTAAAAATGTGGAGATTCATGTAACTACCACTACAATCAGAATACAGAATAGTATCATTCCAAAAATCTCCCTCACACTGCATCTATGCAGTCAAAACTCCACAACTCCTAAACTTTGGCAACTACTGATCTGTTCCTTAACCCTATTTGTGCAGTTTTTCCAGAATGTTATACAAATAGATTTATACAATATGTATATAACGGCTGTGTTTAGCTTAGCATAATGCCTTTGAGGTTCATCCATTTGTTGTGCCTATCAAGAGTTCTTTTTTTCCAGTAGTATTCTATTGTAAAGCTATACTAGCATTCATATACCCATTCACCCATTAGTAGATATTTGAGTTGCTTCCATATTTAGGCGATTATGGGTAGACTGGCTATAAACACCCTTTTTGTGAAAACCTCAATTTTTATTTCTCCAAAATAAATCCTCAGAGTGGGGATACTGGGACTCATGACAAGTATAGGTTTAACATTGTAAGAAACTTCTAAATTCTTAAGAGTAGCTATGCCACTTTGCATGCTCACCAGCAGTTTGTAAGGGTTACACTGGTTCTACATCGTTGTCAGCACTTGGTATTGTTAATTTTTAATTTTAGCCATTTTAATAGGTGTCCAATGGTGTCTAACTGATTTTAATTTGCATTCCCTAACAGCAAATATGAAGCAGCTTTTAATGTGATAATTTGCCAGAGAGTCTTGTGAAGTAGGTCTTCAAATATTTTGCCCTTTTTGAGTTTTACAAATTCTTTAGATCTAAGGTATCAGGTTTAAGTGTTTTCTCAGTTTCCAGCTTCTCTTTCCATTTTCTTAATGTCTTTCACAAAAAAAGGTTTTTTTTATGAAAAAGTTCGATTTATCATTTTTCTTTTATGAATTGAGCTTGGATTGCTGTTCTACTGAGCTTACTTGTACAATATAAGAAGTTAGGGCAAGATTTTATTTTTTTGGCCAATGCATGTCTAATTGTTCACATCATTTGAATAGACTATTTTATCCATTGAATTACCTTTGCATGTTTGTCGAAAATCACCTGGTCATAATGGTATGGGTTTATTTCTAGACTATGCTGTTTCATTGATCAGTGTGCCTACCCCTTCACCAAAACCAAGGTCTTAATTACCCTTGTGTCAGACTTACCATTGTAAGTCTTAAAATTAAGTTCTCTGGTTCTTTCAACTCAACTCTTATTTTTCGTATAGGTTTTAGAAATAGCTCATCAGTATCTACAATAATTTCTACTGAGTTTCCCATTAAAACTGAATTATACCCATAGATCAGTTGGGCAAGATTTATATTCTCACTGCATCTGGTCTTTCAATTTACAAACAATTTTAAAAGGATATCTTACAGTTTTTCACCAGCATTTAAACTTTTTCAAACAGAGATTCTTTACATACTATTAGATTTATACTCATTTTATATGGCTGTTCCAAAAAATTATTGCAAACTTAGTGGCATAAAACAACAAAAATTTATTATTGTACAGACTGTAGTTTAGAAATCTAATATGTCTTGTTGGGATAAAAATCAAGCAGTTTACAAGGATACATTCTTTTCTTGAAGTACTACAGGAGAATCTGTTTCTTTGCTTTTTCCATTTAATAGAAAATTTCTTGGCTTTTCGGCTTGTTGTCATCCATCTCTCTAAATCCCTTCTGCCTTCTTTTTCCACTTTTAAGGGTCTTGTGATTATATTAGGCCTGAACAAACCATCCAGAATAATTTTTTTTTTTTAGTGGGCTTCATGCCCAGCTCAGAGCCCAACATGGGGCCCAAACTCAAAATGCTGAGATCAAGACCTAATAACAACCTTAATTTCCCTTTGCCATGTAACATCATATATTCATGGGTTCTGGGGATTACAATATGGTGGACACCTCTAGGTGGTCATTATTTTGCCTACCACATTGAGCATTTTTTTCTTTTTTGAGAATATTGAAATCAAATTGATTTTTATTTTAGTTTCTAATATTCAGTGCTAGCATATAGAAACATGATTGATTTTCCATGTTGACTCATGATCCTGTTATCTTGCTAAACTCATTCATTTTATAGTTTTTGGTAGATTGCTAAGATTTTCATAGTCAGCAATCATGTCAGTGATGGGCAGTTATTTCTTCTTTTCTAGTATGTATGCCTTTTATTTTTTTTCTTATTGCCCTAGATAATACTTGCTATTAAATGTTGAAGAGAGGACAGTGAATATCACCATTTTGTTGCTAATCTCAGGAGGATATATTTAGTATTTCACCATTAAGTATGATGTTAGCTATTAGTTTATTCGTGGATTTTCCTGTCAAATTAGGGAAGTTACTTTCTAGTTATAGTTTTCTATGCCTGAGGAATAGGTGCTAATTTTTGTCAAATGCTAATATGTATCAGTTGAATGTGATCTTGTAATTTTTGTTCTTAGTCTGTTAATATGATAGACCCAATCAACTTTCAAAAACAAAACAAAACAAAAAAAATCAAACCAACTTTGCATGACTAGGATAAATTTCATATAGTCCTGGTGCATCTTTTTATCTATTGCTGAATTCCATTTACAAATATTTTGAGATATTTTTTGTGTATGTGTGTGGAATAGTAGTCTGTAATTAGGCTTTCCTGTTCTATTTTTGTTTGGTTTTGGCATCAGTAGTGCTGGCCTCACCAAATGAGTTGGGAAATTCTAATACTTATGTTTTCTGAAAGTAATTGTGTAGAATTTATGTTATTTTGTGTTCTTTTTCTTTGGCAAGTACAATTTGGGGCTGGAAAGATTTTCTCTCCCTGAAATTTCTATAAATAGGACAATTCAAGTAATTTCTTTATGTGCAAGTGTTTATAGCCTGCGGCTTTCAAGGAATTGGTTCAGGTCATTTAAGTCATCAAATTTATGTGCATAGAGCTATTTGTAGTATTCCCTTATAATTCTCTCAATGTTTTTAGAATATGTATTGATATCCCTCTTTCCTTCCTGATTTCAGTAATTTGTGTTCTCTCTTGTTTGTCTAGGTAAAGGTTTATCAACTTGATCTTTTCAAAGAATCAGCTATCGTTTTTATTATTTTTAAATTTTTCAATTTCACTAATTTCTGCTTGAATCCATATTACTTCCTTTTAGTTTTTAGTTTTGTACCCCCCACCACTTTTTTTTTTTTTTTTTTTAGTTTCTTAAAATGAGAGCTTATATAGTGACTCGAATCCTTCCTATTTTAATAGAAAACATTTAAGGTTATAAATTCATCTCAGCACTGCTTTACCTGCATCCCACTATCATGTATTGTATTTTCATATTTTTATTAAACAAGTTTTCTAGTTTATCTTGATATTTCTTTGACCTCTGGAATATATACAAATGTGCTGTTTAAGTTTTAAGTGCTTTCTTTAGGAGTTCATTTGGAGGGATCCCTGGGTGGCGCAGTGGTTTGGCGCCTGCCTTTGACCCAGGGCGCGATCCTGGAGACCTGGGATCGAATCCCATGTCAGGCTCCCGGTGCATGGAGCCTGCTTCTCTCTCTGCCTGTGTCTCTGCCTCTCTCTCTCTGTGTCTATCATGAATAAATAAATAAAAAAAAAAAAAAAAAAAAGAAAGGAGTTCATTTGGATTCTTTGTCCTTGCAAAAGTTCTCTTGAGTTTTTTTTGTTGTTGTTTTAATCTGGGAATATATTCATAGCACCTTCATTCCTGTATGGTATTTTCACTGGATATAGAATTCTGAGTTTGTTGTTCTCTTTCAGCACTTTGAATGTTGCTGTTTCTGGTGTTCATTGGTTATGAGGCAAAATCTGTAATCTTAGTAAGAGGTCATTTTTTAGATGGCTACTTTCAAGATTTTCCTTAGTTTTCAGTTTATGGTATATATTCAGCACATTTCTTTGGCTGTCTCATCTTTGGTATTTGCTGAACATTTTGGAACTCCGAGTTTACATTTCTCACAAAATTTGGGAAATTTTCAGCCATTAGATTTTTGGTGATGCATAATCCATTTACTATAGGCTAGCAATGTTTCAAACGCTAGCACTGCTACTGGTCTTTCATCTCCTTCAGTCTACTGATGGCAGACTTTACCGTGATGGTAGAAGTGGTATTGCAGGTCCAGGCACCACCTGCTACTGTTTTCATTCACAAACTAGACCCCTACAGCTCGTCTTTTCATCTTGGTTTTGCCACAGAAGGAGAAAGCATACTTGGTGTGCTGGCTTATTTTAATCTTCTTCACCATTTTCCTGAAGGAGGCACCATAACAGGTCCCATAATTACTACGGATTCTGACTTTCTTGGTGTGGTTAGCCATGTCACTGTAAACGAGGTCTGAGCCCAGAGAGGATCAGCCATTATACTTTTAAAACATTTTGTTCTGCACTCCTCTTACTCTACATCTAGAAATGTACTATTATACCTTTTCAAACTGTTGCACCGGTGATCCCTGTGTCTCTTTGTTTTTCAGTCTTTTTCTCTGTCATTTGGGTTGGATTATTTCTACTGGTCTATATCTGAGTTCACTGATCTTTCTTCTCCTATCTTCATTGTGCTATGAGACCATCCAAAGAAATTGCCTTGGTTGTTTTCAGTTCTACAATTTCCATTTTTTATTTACTATTTGTTAACTCTCTCCATATGTTGCCTGAGTGTTTACCTTTACTTTCAGGAACATGGTTTTAATAGCTACTTTAATGTTTTTGATTTCAGTATCTGTGTCATCTTGGTATACTCAAATCTCTTTTTGTGTTATTGAAAGGTTTCTGGTCCTTTGTATACCAAATCATTCTATATGATATCCCAGATCTTTTGAATATCTTAGGAGGCTCTAGGTCCCATTTAAGTCTTATAGAAAAGGTTATTTACTTCAGCAGGCAATTGGCCCCATTAAGTTTAGTTTGCAAGTTCCTTAATACATTTTTATATCGTGACTTCAACATCAGTTTCCAAAACTTCTACATGCCATTCCCTGCATGTACACTGCCCAGTGGCCAGTCTAGGACCTAGAGCATGTCTCACCTACAGTCTCTTAAAAACTATTTTCCTATGCTATTAAGGGTAATGTACATGCATGTGCAGCTCAGCAATAAACCTAAGAATTCATATACACTTTCTGTGTGATTATTTCCCTTAGCTTCCTCCTCTCTACAGTCTCTCCAACACTTTGTAGTTCCCAGAAGCCCCCTCTTCCAGATTGTCTGGCTATAAAGCTGGGGTTCCATTTCCATCGCTCTGCTATATACTTCCCATTACTCTGTACAGTACATTACTGTGTATGACTGCCTGTAGGGCAAAGCGGTAAAACAAAAAACAAAAACAGAAGAACAGAGTGGGGGGAAGCAGTGGGTACTCTCCCTATGCTTTTACAACCACCAGATCTCTGATCAATATGTTGTCTGTCCCTTCAAGCTTTACACACTTGCCTAGCTACCACTGCTGTTTCCACTACTGTCAATGTGAGGTTGACTAGGGACTAGGATGGAATAGAACTGGGGGGAGGGAGAGCTTAAAATTTTCCCTACTCTTGGGGACACTTGGGGGTCCACTTTACCAATCCTCAGAAATAGAAAGCTTCTCTTGGAGCTCTCTGTCTGCACTTGATATGGTGTATTGAGTTTTAGGCTACAATTACACTCAGACCAGGAAATACAAAAGGGAAAAACCCTTTATTTTTTCAGTCCTCAGCCACCCCATGCCTTCTGTCTAGAGATTTTGTGTTCATTTGGTAAGATAGGATAGGGTATGCTTATTTTATCTTGATTAGAACGGCACCTTTTTTTTTTTTTTTTTTTCTCTCTTTAAAGACAGAGTGAGAGGGGCAGCCCCGGTGGCACAGCAGTTTAGCGCCACCTGCAGCCCAGGGTGTGATCCTGGAGACCCGGGATCAAGTCCCACATCGGGCTCCCTGCATGGAGCCTGCTTCTCCCTCTGCCTGTGTCTCTGCCTCTCTCTGTGTCTCTCATGAATAAATAAAATCGTTTTTTTAAAAAAAAGTTAAAAAAATACAGAGAGAGAATGGAGAAGAGAGGGAAAGGCAGAGGGAGAATCTTAAGCAGGCTTCATGCCCAGTGCAGAGCTCAGTATTACAACCCTGAGATCATGACCTGAACCAAAATTAAGAGTCAGATACTTAACTGATTAAGCCACCCAGGTGCCCCCAGCACTTCTACTTTAAGTTTTTTTTTTTTTAATTTAATTGTAGTAAAAAAAAAAAAAAACCCACAGATGTTACCATCTTAACCACTTTTAAGTATACAGTTTGGGAATATTAATTCACTTTAATCAATCTCCACATCTTTTCCATTTTGCAAAATAGTCTATTCCTATTGAATAACAACTTATTTTCCTCCAGCCACCATTCTACTTTTTGTTTCTATGTTTGACTACTTTAGATACTGCGTCTACATGGAATCACATAGTTTGTCTTTTTGTGACTGATTTCACTTAACATATTCTCTACAAAGTTTATCCATGTTGTAGTACATGACAATTTCTTTATTTGAAGGCCGAATACTCCCTTGTATAGAGCACATTCTTTTTTTTGTATAGAGCACATTTTCATTCAGTTCATCCACTGATAGTTGTTTTTTCACCTCATCTATTGCGAATAATGCTATTATGAACAAATTAAGCACATGGGGGTGCTAATAACTCTTTTGAGACTCTGCTTTCAGTTTTCTTTTTTGGCTACATATACTCACAAGTGGGATTACTGCATCATATGGTAATTATAATTTTTTGAGAAACCTCAATACTATTACCCATAGCAGCTATACCATTTTACCATTTACATTTTCACTTACACTGCAGAAGAGCTCTAATTTCTTCACATCACCAAACTTTTTCGTATAGTAGCTATCTTAATGAGGGAAATCATAACACATTGTGGTTTTGATTTGCATTTCTATAGTTATTAATGGCATTGAACATCTTTTTCATATGCTTATTGGTCATTTACATACCATCTTGAGAAATGTCTACTCAATCCTCTACCCAATTTTTAATTGGGATTATTTCTAATGAGTTGAGTTTTTATTAGTTTCTTCTAAGATACATGATTTATAAATATTTTCTCCCATTTTACATGTAGACCTCCATTTTCTTTTAGCTTCCAGTATTACTATTGAGAGGTCTGCCTTCTTGATCCTTTGTATGAAACCTTTATTCCCCCTTACTTCTGAAAAATCTTATGATGCTGTTTTTCCCACTATTTCAAAATTCCATGACTATTTTAATTGGCATGTATATATTTTGCTCCATTTTTATGAGCCGTTTTATTTATTTTAAAAACTTTATTCATGAGACACACAGAGAGAAAGAGAGGCAGAGGGAGAAGCAGGCTCCATGCAGGGAGCCTGACATGGGACTCCATCCCAGGTCTCCAATATCACACGCTCAGCTGAAGGCAGCGCTAAACCGCTGAACCACCCAGGCTGCCCTATGAGGCCCTTTAATTTGGAAGGTCTCTTCAGTTCTGGGAAAATACTTCAATCAGCTCTATAATGATTTCTTTCCATTTTTTGGTTTCTCTATCTCCTTTTATTCTATTATCATCTTGATCTATTTGAGAATCTACTCTATCAGTTAAGTTGGTATTTAGTGAGATTACTGCTATTTAAACTTAAATTATTTTTAGTTGTAGAATTACTATAGCCCATATTCACTTCTCTTGTTCATCCTTTTAAGACCATTGTTTTATTACAATTTTCTTTATTCTCTTTTACTCTTGTTATTGTTCTAGAATTTGTACATTTCCATAGCTTTGTGATTTAGCCTTAAGACATTTTCTATGTCCCTGTGGGTGTTAGAGCCCCAGACCTACCCTTTTTATTGTATTTTCACTATCTACACTCTGAGTTACCTAACGCTTATTGCTATCCTTTGAGTTCGGTCCATTTGTGGCCAAAAGAACATTTGTGTTGTGTCTGTTTACTTGTATTTATCTAGCATTTCTATTTCTAACAGAAAGGGTTACACTGCAGCATGTCATGTTGCTTTACAGAGTAGCCTACACTTAGCAATTGTCACCAAATATAAGCATATGTATACACACATATAAGTAGATATGTGAATATATCGAGTAAAGAAAATCAAGCACATTTCATAGGATTCCACAGAATACAGTTTTGTTAGCATTTATTTTATAAAGAGAGCTAGGTTATATTATATAAACCAAACAACCCTTTATAACTAACACCTTTCAAAGCCTTTGTAGTTTTAAAGGGGATAGGCCCACAACCATTTCAGCTGAGTTGGATAATGAATACTGCAGACAGCAAAGCACTATAATCCCCAACACGAAAAACTTATAGTTGTTGCAGGGCATGAAATTTGGAAATACTTATCAGACCTTCTGAACTTTGAACAAAGTTAAAAAAGCCTGGCAGCATTTTCTCCCCCTGAACAATGTGTTGGTTGACTTAGAAAAAAAAGAAAACTTTTCTATTTGGACCTTGGCTCGTATCCCTGTACGTTAGCCATTGCAAACGTTTATCACTATTTTAAAAGCTAGAGAATAGGAGGGGGAGTAAAATATCTGCCTCAAGCATTTTTTTCCTCCAAAAATAAAAATAAAAAGAGGAAGGGAGGGAAGATGCTTAAAACAATATTACTCTGCATTCTCCACTTCGTCGTTCAATGCTTTACAATTGCCTAATTGTTCATCAGCGTCACAAAAGAAATGCCTTTTATTTTCTCCAGGCACTTAGAGATGACTAAGTGTCACTTAGTCAATTGGCAGAACAAAGAAGTCAATTTATGGATCACATTTTCTCTGTTTCGTTGTTCTTGAAAATAATTCACTTTATTGGTTTAGTGTTCTGGAAAGGTGAGGGATTGACAGGCCTGAAGTACAGAAATATCATCCCATAGATTCACGTTGCGCGCACATACACACACACACACACTTCTGTTTAAAACTAGAGGTGAAAAGGTAACAGTTTCTCAGTCTCTTACTGCAGCAAACCACTCTAAAAATTAAACAATACTTCGAACTCCTGACTTTCTCCACGCATATTTCATCTGAATGTAGATACCTGCCTGCATTATTCTTTCCATACCAATACTATTGATTAATTAAGCTATCCCTCAATCATCTTTTTGATACATACAGAAAGTGGTTATTTAGCATTACAATATA
Source organism: Canis lupus dingo (assembly GCF_003254725.2). NCBI lineage: Eukaryota > Metazoa > Chordata > Mammalia > Carnivora > Canidae > Canis > Canis lupus. The sequence continues at coordinate 20,736,527 of NC_064245.1, read as the reverse complement.
AAAAGCTTAATGTATCCTTTGTGTTCCTCTACTTAAAAGTAGCATTACAAAAAAAAAATAAAAAAAATAAAAAAAAATAAAAAAAGGTAGCATTACAATTGCAGAGGTTTGGAAAATACATACCATATAAAAAAGAAAAAAAGAATTGCCAATAATTTCGTAACAGAGAAAACCACCATTTTTATGTGATCTTGCCATAATTTCTCTATATTCATAACAAATTATAATCCTGAATATATTGACTTCATTTTATTTTGTGAGCATTTACAAGAGATCAAATATTCCCCTAAAATCATTGCTAAGTTGTCCATATATGAATATACCTACCTTTTTAAACCATTCCCTTTCTATTGGGCAGCCAAATTATGTACACTATGTGTGATCATAAGTAACACTGAAATGAGTATCACTGAACATGTCTTTGTATAGATCTCTACTTTCTTAGATTAACTTATTTCTAGTGGACTTACTACCCTCAAAGATACATTTTTTAAGGCTTTATACAGTATGTGGCCAAATCACCTTCCAAGTTTACTAATTTACTACCCTTAAAATGGAGTCAGTTTTATCTTATATGCATAATACACTTTTTTTCATAATACATTTTTGAATGGTGAAAATAGTACCTTAACAATCAATGGACCATGGACTGCCTTGATTCAGAGTTGAGCTATTGGATTTTTCTATTAGCTTGTATAGAAAATGAAATTTACTATGGAAGAATGTGTCCTCCTTTATTATTTTACTTGTATTTTTCCAGTATAATCTTAGAAAGAAAAAAAATGTTAGTTTCATACTTTTCGTTATCCTTTAATCTTGTATACTGGTAAACCTCTGAAATAACTCAATGCTATTTAAATCACTTTAAATTCATCCCTCAGAAATATGAAATGTATTCACATTGCAACATGTTTCCTTATCTTTTAAGAAAGGTATCTAATTATGGAATATATCATTATGCTTTTTTAAAAAAAGTATTACTCCTTTTTAAAATTAAACTAAAAAGTTTTGAGAGCCTGGTTAGAGAAAAATTTAGAGAAAAAGTCAGAAAAGAAATTTGGAAGAAAGATGCACAGATGTTTGCTATTCCCTTTTAATCACTTTTCCCCAGAAATTGTTCATTTCACCGGAATCCACTAAATATGGGAATAAAACTGCTGCAGAGTACAGTCTATATCCACAAATGAAATTATCTAGTTATATTCAATCTACTCTGTATTTTTGAACAGCAAGTGCATTTTCTATATGCATAGTGAGCATTGAAAAACACTACAGCCACAAATTGTGATTAGAAAAGCTGCTTGTTTAGCAGTTTCAAAGAAAACCAACATGACAATCAAACATGGAAAGCAGATGGAAAATTTATTTCAGGACATGTAGCAATAATAGAGAAATTAGGGAGCAATTAAAACATGAAAAAAATCAGTTTAGCTGAGAAAGTGAATCCAAAGTTATTTCAGTTCAGTTCCCAATTACGCTTGTTCTTAAACCAAGATTTGAATTAGGAAGAATGAAATCTGAATGTTCTTTCAGCAAATAAGGTACAACTTGGAATGACATGTAGTGATTGTTTAAAACAATCTTAGCAACCAGAGCAATTACTCAATACTAGCATTTATTTTTAGATGGTAAATTCCCATGTTTAGACTGTTTGCTAGATATCAGCATTATCAGAAACTCCTTGTAGTCAGCCTTGTACACTTCTAATTATTTTTAAAAATTAAAATGCTCATTTTAAGTAGCTTGAATAGTAACAAGGGCCCTACGTGTGAGTTTCTTATACCTCTAGTGTCAAATACATCAGGAGAAATTCATGCGACCCTTGAAAAGAAAGCCTTCTATAAATCACTATTAAAGGACTTGGCTAGAACATGCCAAGGCACAAGGATACCTTCATAGGAATATTTGCACTTCTACATGTAATGAATTATAGCATCAGGTAGAAGTAATTCCAGACACTCACCCAGAATTCTCCTACTGCAGGGCTAGAGATTGACACAGAAGGCCGCAGGCGCATCCCGAGAAGATGGGGCTGGTGAAAAAGCAATGGGTTTGCCAGTGTTATTTATAGTGTTTTTGGCTGGATTCACCTGATCCTATTGAAAGAATCATGTGCAAGTGGCTTAATAAGAAAACGCTTCCAGGAAAAACCAGTAAAGGAGTGTAGGACCCAAGACCAGGAAAAGGTTGGATCTAATAAAGTACTTAAAACTTTTAGGCAAAGGCCCTGGAGGGTAGTTTTGGCCTGATCCAGAGAGAATTTTGAAGTGTTACGTCTTAGTTTTGTCCCAACACATAAATGTACCTCAGAGAAGACATGACTTGGTTAAGTTGCCACCAAATAGCTGATTGGTCTTCCCAAGAGTTGATAACATATTGAGCAAATAATATCAGATTCCAATTCTGACACATTAGATATTCAACGTCTTTGAGAAGCCCATGCAATTGAGTCCATGGATTGAGTCCATGCACAGCTGCTAACCTAATACCATGGCTACTCAATTTGTGGGCTTAAAGGGGAAAAGACAATGGTTGGGACAAGCTATTCTTACTTTAAGTAAAACATGATTTATATTTATTGAAAAAAAGTAAACAGGCATATATAATGTTCTGGTGAAAGTCTTATTTCCCCACCTCCACCCACAGGTATAATCACTATTATTTAGTACATGCCTCTTTCAGACCTTTCATTAAAGTTTTCTCTTAACTGTTTATTGAAAAACCTTGGGGGAAAATCATTCCTGACTCTATCATCACTTTTAAAAAGTACATGAATAAGTACTGTATTCCAACCCATCTCTCTTCCCTTTCCTTTTCAAGTTTTTGTGCCAAATAAAAGTATAGGCAAAGGATAATAACCCTCAAAAAACAAAAAAGGAGAAGAAACTAAGTGGGAAAGCTTGAAATCTCTTTAAAAAAGGAGGCAGTAGAAAAGCAGATAGACCTTCCTCTCTCTTTTTGTTTATTAGCCAACAATTTCCTAAAGGATTTGAGGTTGTCTTTAAAAATATGTGTAACACAGTAAAAAGTAGATAAAAATGAGGCCTGATGTAAAAGCGAAACCTATACTGGATAGTAGAGATTTCTATAGGATAATTACACTGTGGTCTAGAACTTGACTTTGACCTGGGAGGCAATCAGAAGAGTGAACTTTTGGATTCTGTTGAAGATATAGAAAGCTGGAAAGTACATCACTCCCATCCATACAATAATAAAAACGTTCAGATACTCTACAAAATCATGACTACTTTTGAATCCAATGGGAAGTTAAGGTTTCAAGGTAACTAACTTGAAATCTAAAGAAAGACAGGAACCTCCATGGAGAGACAAGATATGAGCATTTACTATCTTAACAGCACACAATCTGATAGGAAAAATTCATTCGAAAATCTTAACAAATTGATAGAGGCCAAATGTGGGCTAATGTGAGAATATAGAACATCTGGAAGACAGAGATAGAGGGAGGATTCATACCCGCCCACCAAGTCTTCATAGACCTTATCAGGTACATCAGGTATATATAACAGCTGGGGCAAATTTTTTAGAATCAGTAATTAATGTTTCATGAAAGGAGTCTCTAAGGATAGAGAAAAACCCCATTTTATTAAATGAATACAGCTTAATATCAAAACAGAATTGTAACAGTCAAAGAGAAGAAATTGTATGCAAATTCCACTTAAAAAAAGATGTAAAACCCCGAATTAAAATGTTATCTAACCTAATTCTACAGCATATTTTTAAAACAAGACAATCATAATTGATTAAGATTTATCTCAGAATAGGTGGGTAGGGAATGGGATTAGGAAGGGTGAATGAAGGGAACAAAACATAAAACAAAGGAAGTGAAATAAAATTAGAGTCATCAGTGGACTGATGATGATAGTAAGCTTCACATTTATTCTGCATACCTGATTTTTAATTAAAAAGAAAGTAGACTGGAGCAAGGAGAAGATATGGGAAATCACATGAAGTGTTCATTTTTTGGAGCCGGTCAGATATCACTCTGGGAAAGCTAATATATTTTTCTCCCTGCTAATCTGCATCCTCTCCCCACCAGCAGGAAATGTCATCTGGTTGGTCTTATCTCTGTGCACAAAAATTTATAAGGCATTTTATGTTGTCACTAGCTAGCAAGAATCTTGTGATCTTGACACTAGTACTTTCCAAGAAAGCAAGACTCACATGGTCAAAAAACAAAAACATACACATGGGCAGAATTTTGCACAAGACAATGAAAATCAGAAAGTAAAAAAGCAACAACATATCATTTATAAATAGAAGAAATATTAGGCAAATACCATTATAGACATCTCTCTAGGCACATCTCTAGACAGAAGAGTGTAGAGATAATAGAAAGTAATAGAAGTATTTTCATAAATGGAAACATACTGTGCATTATTAGTTTAAAATTTTGAATTAGTTTTATTTAAATGTAACAAAAGAACTAGGAACTGAAGTGAAACAAAAGTTACTTTGCTAACTTCACATAAATATTTCATCACCACAAGATATGTTAGTTTCAAAAATGTTGAGGATTTGAAAGACTACAAATTCTTTCGGCATCAAAATAAAATCTTAACTACATTAAAAATTTCTAGGTATTAATTAACTGCCTGATATTAAATAAAGGTGATTAATAATTTGGCACTTATTTCCACCAGAAATTTTTAGATATGTCCACAAGTTCTTGGACAGTCCTCTGACAAGAGATAAAATTAGCTCATGTGGTCCTAGCTTTGAGAATGGGCAAAAGTAACCTCTGAGATTAGGACTATAAAGGGCAATGTGGCTTTTATTTCTGTCTTCCTTGGACCACTCATTCTAGGGGAAGCCAACTATTTCGTCATGAGGACATTCAAGCAGCCCTAGGGAGACGTCTGCTTCATAAACTGGGATTCCCTGGGAGCAACAGCAAAGGACTGAATTCTTTTCCAATAGCCATCAGTGATCAGGCCCTTCCAGCCTGTCCAGCCTTCTCATGACTGAGCCCTAGCCAAGAGCTTGACTCATGAGAAACATTGAGTCAGAACTGCCCTGCTATACCACCCCAAAATTCCTATCCCACAGAAAATGTGACTTAATAAATGTTTGTTCTCCTAAGCTGGAAGTTTTGGGGTAATTTTTATGCAGCAAATAGATACCTAATACAGGATTTTATTCCTAAATTTTAATATTTTGATTCAGTTTTTGACACTGGATTTTGTTTTTTCATTTTTCTTTTCCAGAAAAGTCAAGGGTTTAAATCAAATGATCATTTAGCTGAGCATAAAATTCTTGGATCACATGTCCTTTCCCTTATAATTGTGTAGAGAGATACAAGGAGAAGTTGATAGTCGATTTTCTGGCACCAAACATATTACTAGTTCCTTAAGCACAGTTTTTCCATTTATCCACTGAATAATCTGGTAGTCAAAGTACTTTAAAAAATAAAATTTGGGGCTTTTAAAAAGATTTTATATATTGGGGGGCACCTGCGCGGCTCAGTGGTTTGTCCCCAGTAAGTTTTGTGTAGGCCAGAAAGCCATCTGTTCTATAAGAGACAGCTTGTTCTGATCTCTCTTTCTTGTATTTCTTTAATTCTCTCCCCGTATATGTCTTATTTGCCATTGTAATATCTAAGGAATTCTTGTTTTTCTTCAGCTCTAGAATTTCCAGGTTTTTTAAATAGGCTATATCACTATTCATAATTTCCAGTTCTTTTGTTTTAAGATTTTATTTGTTAATTAGAGAGAGAGAGAGAGCAAGCAGGAGGAGTGGTAGTCAGAGGGAGAGGAAGAAGCAGACTCCCCACCAAGCAGAGATCCTGATGTGGGACTCAATCCCAGAAGTCTGGGATCATGACCTGAGCTGAAGGCAGTATCTTAACCGACTGAGCCACCCAGACTCCCCATTATCTCCAGTTCATTACTGACATTTGAAAATTATGTTTCTAATTCTGAGAGCATAGTAAATAAAGTTATTTTACAATCTGTGACCAATTTCATTGAGTAGTGTGCCTGTGGATCTATTTCATTGTCTATTGTGCTGCTGCTTGTTGCTTATGTTGTCTTTTTGCCTTATCTTTGGCTGCGTGTGCTGGATGTTTTATTTGAAAAAGAATTTGTAGAAATAATTTGAAGCCTTAAATGAAGTTATTTTCCTTCCATTTACTTTTATCAGGCATCTTGGGACACAAGCAAAACAGGTGATCTTAAGTCAATTTCAAGGTTTGAGGTTTTCTGTGGAAACCAGATGACTTAGAGCTTGCTCAGTACTTGGCAAAGGTTGCATTACTTTCTGTTTGTCCTTACTGGTAAGGTGTGGGTGGCCCTTAGGGGTTGTTTACCAGGGCACAAAGCCTTGAACTCAGCTTTTGTTACTTGAGAGCAAAGAAGTTGTTGAAGATAGCGCTCAGCTTCTCAAAGTTCTTTCAAGATCTGCAAATGTCCCCTGCACAGAAGGAGCCCCAAAGGTAAGTTACATTTGGATTTCTATATTCTCCTAGATATTGACATGGTTACTATCACTATCATTTTGAACTCCAATATTTCTTTGATTGACTACCATGTTTTATGCATCCTGAAATTCATACAATTTATGGGTATCAGACACAGGGTCTTGTGAGGAAGCAGGCAAATGAAGAGCCCTGGAATCTAAATGTCATTAGCTTCCTGGTAATCTTCTGGTAAGCTTCACTTGGTGGTTTGGTCCAAATTACCTGGTCATTCAGTAATGAAAGTGGAAGGTACTTTAACGTTACTTAAAGACCTGTACCCTTTAACGTTACTTAAAGACCTGTACCCTACCTAATATGATGTGATATTAGTATCATGTATAGCAGCAGAGCTAACAGATCAGAACATCTCTCTCTTTTCACATGCATCTGCTCTTTGAATGGAATGGCAGTCAGAATCAACCCCATTATTTATATAGTTATTTATATCTCACTTGCACTCTTTTCTCTCATATAAGTAAGCATATTTGAATCTGCAGAAGTTAAATTTGCATGTGATGCAACGCCATTATTATCTGTAATTTTACTTTTGAGAGCTTCTTCAACACAAGAGCTATTTCAAAGCGCATATTTTAATTTCAGATGAATATATATTTTTAGCTATTTTTTATTGTTAATCACAAACTTTATCACATTGTTCCTAGGATTATAGTCTGTATGCTTTTGGGAATTCTTGAGATTATGTTGAAGCCAAATGGTTAACTTATTAATGTTTTGTGTCTATTTTGAAAGAATGTATATATTTTCTTTTTATTGGCAGGAAATTCTCTATAAATCAATTAGATTAGGGCTATTGAAAGTGTTAATAAAATTCTCTATACCTTATTTAATTTTTTGTCTATTTTATTTATTTGTTGATATCTGAAAGACATGCCTATTGACTGTGTAATCATCAATTCTAAATATGGTTGTGTTTTGTCAGTTATGTTAGCATACAGCAAATGGTATCTGGTGGACCAGAAATTCCAAGTAATCTGTGGAAAAAATGAAGAATAGGATCTATCTGGAGGATTTAAAAAGTCTAACACACAAGCAGAGGTATACACTTCCTGCCATGATGTAGTAACAGGGATTGGATTTCTATTTCCACAGGAAGCAATTAGGAGAGTGGATTAAATGTCTAAAAGGACTGTTTAAGACAGTGGACAACATTAAAGTAAACAAAATGGGCAGACTCTATGATTGCCTGGTTTTCTGCAGGAAGCACAGTGCCAGTGGTGAATCATGGAGAGCACAAGGTTACTCTTGCTGAATTGACAACACAGAGACTGGAATTCAGGGAGGCTGAAGCAGCCAGGAGCTACAGGCTAGAGTTAAGGAGAACAGGAGGTAAGTAGAAGAGGAGCTTCAAAATACCACATGTGAGTTCTTGTAAGTCTTTGCTGAATACTACGGTATGTATTCCCAGGGCAAAGAGGGAGCAAAGGCTTTAAGCTGAACACTTCCCAGAGCATACAGAGATGAGACGTCCCTGATGTTCATTCAGGGAATTCAGTAGAAACCCCAGAAGAACCATATAGGACTAAACTATCCCCAGAGTAAAGGCTATTTTCAGCCCCCCAAACCAATGTTGAAAATGCCAGGAAGCCACAAGTAAAATCTAAAGCCAGCAAGATAGCAGAATACAAGGTCAGTGTATGAAAATCATTTTTATGTATATATACTAGCAAATAAACCATTATAAATTAACATTTTAAAATATCATTTAAATTAACTTTAAGAGGGCAGCCCTGGTGGCTCAGCGGTTAAACACCTCCTTCAGTTCAGGGCCTGATCCTAGAGACCCAGGATCCCTGCGTGGAGTCTGCTTCTCCCTCTGCCTGTGTCTCTGCGCCCCCCCCCCACCTCTGTGTGTGTGTCTCTATGAATAAATAAATAAATAAATCTTTTAAAAAATTAACATTAAGAGCATGGATTATTTAGGGATAAATGTAACATAATATATCCAGGTGCCAGACCTAGATACTGAAAACTACAAATGTTGTTGTGAGAAATTAAAGGAGACAAATAAATGGAGAGAAATACCATGTTCATTCATTAGAATACTCAACATTAATATGTCAGTTCTTCCTAAATTCCTCTGTAGATTCAATACCATTCTAACCAAATCCAAGCAAGCCTTTTTTGGTTAAAATGCAAAAGACTGATAATACCACATCAAGGATGTGGAGCAACTGGAGTGCACATCAGTGGTAGAAATACAAAGTGATACAGCTAACCTCTTAATCTTCTATTGCTGTGTAACAGATTACCATAAGCAGCAGCTTAAAAACCATACAATTATTATTAACTAATGATTCCGACAGGTCAGAAGTCTGGGCATGGCATAGGGAGACCCCCTGTGTAAGGTCTCACGAGGCTGCCATTATGGGGTGGCCAGGGCTAAGCTCTCATTTGAGGCTTGAGGTCCTTTTCCAACTCTCCCAGGTTTTTGGCAGAAGTAATTTATTTTTGGCTGTAGAATTCATGGAAGCTCCCTTTTTCAAAGACAGCAAAGGAGAGAGTGACTCTAGAGTGAGTCGAGTCTACCAGCCAGCACAGATTTGTATGTAAGATAATATGTTGACAGGAATGACATATGCTCACATTTGCCACATGCAATTAGTTAGAAGCCAGTCGCAGATCTTGCCCACACTCAAACTACAGAGTTATAAAAGAGCATGAACACCAGAAAGCAGAGATCATGGGGGCTACCTTAGAATCTGTCTTCCATTGACAGGCTGAAAAAGTCTGGTAGTTTCTTAGGGATAAATTTACACTATCACACCACTCACCACTTCTAATCCTAAGTATTTACCTGAGAAAAATTAATGCATATGTCCTGATAAAAATTTGTATGCAAATGCTCATACAAAATTTATTTATAATATCTCCAACCTAAAAACAATTCAAATGTCTACTACTGGTGGATGGATAAACAAATTGTAATGTATATACAATGGAGTATCTTTCAGTAGTACTAAAAGGAGATAAGCCACTGACACACACAACAACATGAATGAATTTCAAACATTTGTGCGAGGTAAATGAAGCCATACAAAAAAGACAACATTCTATGTGAAATGATAAATAATTTTATATAGAAAAAAATATAATATTTTATAGTGGCAGAAAGCAGATTTATAATTGCGTGGTGCCAGGCATGAGGGATGAAGATTGACCAGAAAGGAGCACAAAGGAACATTTTTTGGGTAATAATGATATCCTGTATCTGCTTTGTAGTGGTAGATTTCTGCATGTACATAATGTCAAATATATGACTGGCACTTGGCACACCCTTTTCAATATCATATCCCACTATTCCCAATAGGAAATAGAACATATGAAGGAATGAGATGTCCATTTCACTGCAGAGATTAAGGGTGATAATATGAGTTCATATTGCACTCAAAAAAAAAAAAAAAAACCCCACAACCTCAGCATTCATATGGAACTGGGAGTAAAGGAAATAAAAGTGGGATTTATTTCTGGATAGGAAAGCTCTGAAGGTAGGTAGTTGAGGAAATTGCAACACATTTACTATGGCTTCTCATAGAATTCAGATTAGTACAAGGGCAAACTGAAAACAGAGATATACTACATGCAATGAAAATGAAAAGCAGGTTAAATGGAGAAGAAATAGGTGAGCTGTAGGTACAGTGGAAAGAAAGGTGCAGACATGCCACAGGTAATGACAAGGTTCAAAGTTTGTAGAAATGGAATTGATATATATATTTATTTATTTCAAATATTTTATTTATTTATTCACGAGAGACACTGAGAGAGGCAGAGACACAGGCAGAGGGAGAAGCAGGCTCCATGCAGGGAACCCCATGTGGGACTCCATCCCAAGACTCCAGGATCATGTCCTGGGCCAAAGGTGGCGCTAAACCACTGAGCCACCCAGGGATTCCCAGGAATTGATATATTTAGAGTTAGAACGTTACATCCAGAATTTTGGAAGATACGTGAAGTGGAAGTCGAAGCTGCCAACCTTTAAGTAATTAAAAATGTGAAAAAAGATTAAGGAATAGATAGGATACCTGTAATTTATGGCAATGAAGATGGGGTGATCATGATGCAAACAGATCCATGGACTTCAACAGACATATCACAGGATTGAAGTGGAACAACAACCTGAAGACAGTAGCTAGTTAGTATCTTGAAAATATTCCTATCAAAACGTTGTTCCAAAATATGCAAATTCAGAAATTACCCTAGGAAATGAGACTCTGGCCTGCAACAGTAGTACCTATACTAGTATTATATCCTAGGTTAAATCAAGCAATCAATTAAAGTCCCCATTTCCTCACTAAAATGAGATCTGTGCCAAGTTTGTAAATGTTTTTTACAATGAAATTTACTCAAGATTACCTCCTTGAAGTTTAAATGAGGTGCCACCAGAGCCAATATTGTTCTGGCTGATTCTTGCATACACAGAGCTATTTGAAAGATTCATTTGAACTGAATTTTCTCTGCCACTGGTCCTTTTATTAAACTATTGATCAAATTAATTCATCAAGTTAATTTCAATGAACCAGATATTAGCCTGAGCCCTTATAAAGAGGAAGCAGTAAAAGGAATTTTAAAATGTCAGGACAAAAGCAAAATCAGGAGCTGAATATGGTCAGGGTATATAATCTATATACACAATGTATAATCTATAATCTCTATAATCTCTATAATCACAATGTAGGGTTCATGCAAACCAAGCAGAAGGGAGAGGAGAGAGGAAGAAACATTTTGTCTACTTTTCAATTTGAGGTAGAGAAGACCCAGTTGTCTAGGTATAAGCTGCCCGTCTTATACCTAACAAAACCATTAAGCAATCAAGCAATGAAGCTCCCTGAGATTATTTAAAATACTTTTCCCCTGTGGAGACAAAACATTTTCTAGGGGGAAAAAACAGTCTACCAAATGATCTTACTAGAAAATGGTATGTCCTTGACTTTGGTGGATTTGCTTATGTTGTAGGCAATGCTTGCTAAGGAGTCAAACAGGGAAGAAATGCTGTTTTAAGTAAACTGCAACCAAAAACCTAAAGGTTGTTAGTTACTTTGGTGAGATTAGAGAGCAGATAGATTATTTTTCCATTACAAATTAAGATATGTAAAATAGTATTGTTTTATTTTACTTTTCTGTTCCAGATGTTTTTGTTGATGTTGTTATTAAAAGGATAGCATGATAATATCTGACATAAGTTGAATTGTCAAAATGTACACATGGAAACAACCTGACTACCTAGTGGTAACCTACCCTGTGAATTATTTATTTTGCCTCTCAATGACTCCTTGGACAACAAATGTTTAAACATACATCTATTAAATAAAAATATAAAAACGAGACATGTGTATATTGAAAACAGTGCTACCCCAGATTCACAATTCAACTCAAATTCCTCAGGTCACAAATCCATCCCTGAAGGGATAGCATAAAGGAGCAAAAGCATCCTGGTGAGAACTCCTAGCAGATGGAAAACTTGGGATCTGCTTAGAAGAAGTAATCTTACTTATCTGGCTTCTGAGGTTTGTTATTTCATGGGGATGCCAACCCAATATGACACAGTTTCTGATTTTTGAAGAAAATCAGAAAATTCTGGTTTTTATGTAAAATCTCACACTTTTTAATCTTGGCAATTTATTTTAATTTTAAAATATTTATAGGCCAAATAAATTTTAGGTGTTTAGTTTTCAAGGGGAGAAGCCAGTTCCTGTCCCAATTTTATATATGGGCCAATTGACTACCAATTTCACCTGATTGATTTACTGATTGAGGTTTAGTTGCACCCGTATATTCATTCACTATCTTTGGATTGATTATCTACAGCCCAATTAGTGGGCTTCAAAAGAGAGACTCAGACTTCTATCATAATCAGCAAATGAGCTGAACTTTATCTCTTTACAAAACCTTTATAAGAACTTTTAATTTTTTAGCACTTAACTGTGATCTAAGAACTGAACAAATTATGAGCCTGGAAATTGTGGACCCCTCATTTAAACCAGTTAATGCAGTCTCAAAAGCATATGATTATTTCACATGGAATACACTATTTTGGTTTTCTATAGAACCTAGTTCTCTGAATAAGCTACTCTTGCTCTACATGGATACAAAATAAAGGTCTGAAGTGACCATGGCCTAGGGCAGTTTGGATTTGGTTTATAAATATTTTAAAATTGTCCAAAATACCCCAGAGTTGTACAGGGGCCAGAGATTAAGAGATTCAACCCAAGAAAAGGAAAGAAAATTCCCACTAATGATATGAAGAATTGGACAAAGGATGACATTAATGATATCCATTTATATTTTGCTTTGACAGTCAATTCGAGGGGTGTGTGTGTGTGTGTTTGTGTGTGTGTATGTAATGTGTTTCTTTAAAAACAGAAATATCTTTCTGAAGGAAGGCTTAGTTTTTTTGCAACCAAAACATGGCTAATGTAGCTTAAACAAGCAATACCTGGTGTTAGTTAAAAAAAAATGCATTTAAATTTTAATTAGAAAGTTGGAACATTTGAGGTTTAAAAGAAAAATCTAAATTTACCAACATGAAAGTGCATTGTCATATTATTGATTGGTTTTATAATCTTATCATTTCTTCCAGGGCTTCTTTTTTTATATAGATTCTATTTATTTATTGGAGAGAGAACAAAGTGGCATGGGGGATTCAGAGGGGCAGAGGGAGAGAGAGAAGCAGACTCCCCTCTGAGCAGGGAGCCCAATGTGGGGTTTGAACCCAGGACCCTGGGATCATAACCTGAGTCAAAGGCATACACTTAATTAACTGAGCCACCCAGCTGCCTTTTTTCTGGGACTTTCAATGAGGGTTCTTATATTGAAAACAAAATCAAATAATAATTATTATTATGATCATTATTATTATTAGCCATTGAAGTATTTCATCTGAAAAAAAAAAGTTTCTACTGGGATTAAGCTATACAAAGAAATGTTTTTTTAGAAAAAAGAGCTGGGACCAGATAATTAACTATGTCCTCTGATTTTTTTAAAAATAATCTTTGTGGAGACAGAGAAGCTTAATAAAAGGCAACTATTGCTGATTAACCTAAATGTTGTTTCTTAGAAGTTTTAAATTTAGGATTCTTTAACTAAAAACAGAAATTACCAGTCCACCTTCTCAATAATACGTTCTTAAATCAATAAAAGAAAAAGAATTGCATGATTAGCAAACAGATGTATTATTAGTTATCCATTAATTTTTATTCTATTTTTGGAAAATATCTGAATATATAGTTAATAAATTAAATTAAAGAAGTTCCTTATAAACACATAATGAAAGTTCATGGCTTCTAGAATTTCACCAACTTTTTTCTAAGTGTTCCATATGCCAATCACATTATTTCCCAAGTCAATTCTGAAACTTAAGGGAATTTTAAGGAGACATTAATTAGAATTAATATATACATATAACATCAGTTATAGAAAATACCTGTCAAAGTTGACAAATGTACATTTATGGGGATTACTTTCATGGAAAGACAGTGAGCAACTTTGAAAGAAGGAAATTATTTGAAAGCTGAAATTAGGCAACCAGAAATTACCACAAAGAAATCTCTTTCTTTCTGAATACCTTCTAGTAAAACAATGTTCAGGAATTAGATCTCGTCTTCTTTCCCTACCCTTGCATTCTTGAGGTCTAACTGATATACAAAATACTGCCCATATTTAATGTGTACAATGTTGTGAGTTCAAACACATGCATACACTTCTGATATCAATCACCACAATCAAGTTAACAAACATTGGACCTCATCTTTTAGTATCTATGATAAGTGTAGCCAGCTTTGTAGAAATGCTTAAATTGCTTTAAATATTTCTATTTCTTGAAAGTATTGGAAAATTTATTACATTATGTGAGGGAGACCAGAGGGGCTGTGGAATGAAGATGTGAGAATTATTAGGAAAATATTAAGTGATAAGTACTCTTTAGTGATTGGTAACTGCAATGAAGAACACTTCCCTCTTATTTTTGAAGTTTGGAAAGTATGTTCCAGAAAACAAAGGAAAAAACAAAAAGCAAACAAAAAATACCTATCAGATGCATGCCAGCATTTTTAGCCATCTCTATTCTTACTTATTAAAAAAATAAAACGTGGAGAATATCCTTGACAACGTAAAGCATTTAATGCCAGACATGCATTGTATCATTTAAATATTATGAATCCTGTCAATGCCTGTAATCGGTTCTCACATACATACGTGAGGATTCACATCTTTTCATGATTAAGACACTACACAATAGCATGCATTTCAGAAAATATTACTGCATTTGGGCTCCAAAAGTAAAAATCCTTGGAATTTAAAACTGCATATACCAGAATCATTTTGGCCAAAAGATTCACAATATTTATTCCTAATATAAAATAATCCCCACTTCAAGTGAAGCAGATACCTATCAGTATTAAGAAAGCAGTGAGCTCAACCTAATGCTGGAGATCTTCCATTGGACTTCATTCCCTAGTAAGATATTACCACTGAAGGATCACTACATGAAAGACTTAATAAAGGGCCACATATGGCCCTGGGTTTGGTTATTAGTGTATTGAATTATGTTTTTATTATAACTATTTATTCTTTTCTGTGTTTAAGGGATCTGCTCATATAAATGACTGCAGGATAAATAAAGCTGACAAACACAAGTGACTGTATCTTTTGGCATTAAGATAATTATAGATCATTACATGGTAGGAATAGTCAATAGCTCTAAAGTGATATGATTAAATAAAGCACTTTAAAACTGTAATTCACCTAGCCTTTTTAATATTTTACCATTTCTTCTTTGTTGCTCCAAAGCTATGAATTTTAAGATTTATTTGTCACTACTCTCTATATTTTCTGCTGTACACAGTATTTGTGGGCTATGGCAACCAATCCCCTTGGGCTTTCTTTTGCTTTAATTTGCATAAACACAGGCATCATATGAATATTCAGTGAGTGGCTTTGCATTAAGTAAGTGCCCTTAATCAGCTTTTCAGTTCAGTTTTATTGGTTGCACGCACAGTCAGTTATTTCATCCAGAAAATCTGAAGGCCCTACAAACTAACCAGGTAAGGATTGTAATTCCTTGATGCATTTAATGAAAGAATATTATCATTTGATTACATAGGTTCTGGAGAATGCTAAAAGCATGGTGGGTTCTTTTTTTCCCTGTGTTTTTTTCTTCCCTTGGTGGTCAGGTGGGTGCATGATTCTCTAATTTGCATAAACATCAGTTCTATGAATAATTCATCAGGGTTATTTTAAACACTAGGCTTCTACTTTGGATGGCACTAGGGTACCGCCATTTGATTGGTTGAATGCTGTTTTCATCACCAGCAGAATTCCTATAACATGAAAGCACCTAAAAGGAGCTGAATTGAATATACAGTATTTGTTTTTTGAAAAATGTCTGTTATCTTTTCAAAGCAAATTGTGCTGCTTTTCCCCCCTCCCTAACATTAGAACTTCTAGCTTTTCATGATAAATACATTACAAGCTCAAATGTGGCTACCGTTTGTAGACTTGACCGGTGTCTATGATTTCTGGAGAATGGGGTAGCAGCTGTATTCTTCTGAACATGCATAAACATGAGCGACATGTAAATAAGAAACTGTCACATGCATATGGAGCTGTGAACAGCTCCATTGCTAGGATCCATCTATTTCTCTTTATCAGAATATCCTCTGAATAGATAACTTTGAGACTGTTTCATCTATTTTATAATGCCATGGACAATTATGGCACTATATATGCATATAATAAGCATATATGATCTGACAAATTATTTCTTGTGTAACATGTAATTTACAGTTTCCTCTCAGTCCGCCTACAGATTTTTAAATTTGGTAGTCCTTTGCAATATAATAGCGACAGGAAAAGTGTTAATCAAGAATGACCAGCTAATTAATTTAGATATTAGGGTGTAATTCATTCCCACCATTTACTAAAAATAGATTACACCTTTATGCTTGTGGAGATGAGGAATATGGAGGTTTACACCATCCTTTGTTAGTCACTTATACATTAGCCATGTACATTTCTGGTCTCAAAGCTCTCACTGACAAGATTCTCATTGTAAACATTTGTGATCTTGAAACATTACGAAACATGGGATTGGAGAATAGTGTAAATTGAATTTAGTATTTGGCACATTCCATTTTTGTGTTCCTACTCCACAGAGGAATATATCACAAATAAGATGTTGAACAATTACTGTTATGAAAGGTATATTGAATGATATGTATAATCAGTCTGTGTAATCAACTATAAAATATTCCACATTCACCATGTTTTCTATACATTATGTGGATAAAAATACCAAGGGCATCTTCAATAATGAATAAAAAGACTGAAATTTTCTCAGTATTTCATAAGTTTGCCATATAAAATTACTCTGTAGCATTTTCAGACTTTTTGTAAACAATATTCAAATATGAGCTTCATACATGCTGAAACTGAAGAAAAAATCCTTTTTATTTTATTTTTTAGCTCTCTATATATCTAATGATAGCACTAGGCTAGTTTCCATTTTCCTTTATTTGGATTGTTTATAGTTAGGTGAGGGTCTATTTCTTTCTTTCTTTCTTTCTTTCTTTCTTTCTTTCTTTCTTTCTTTCTTTCTTTTCTTTCTTTCTTTCTGCTGTATCGTCAGAATCTATATACTAAAGAAATATTTTTGAGACAATATTCCTTCACTCAAAACCAACTTTCACAAGCACACTTGACATGCTTATTATTTTATCTGTTGACAAAACACTTCACAATTAAAAATATGGAAAAAGGAATTCAAAACAAAGATTTTTTAAACGAGATAATATCGCAAATTTCTCTCAGAATTTCACATACTCATATCAGCAATTGTGCTTTACATTTAATTATAAATAGTATATAAATCTCACATCTGCAGTGTGCTATGTTTAATTAAATCTTGCACGATTCAGTATGGATGCTGTTTATTTAATTATCAGCCATTAAATGTTTACAGCTGTAATAAACACCAAGCAATCTTTACCATACCATATAGAGATTACAGATTTGGAACTATTTAACCAAAGATTCTCATTCAAGTGATGCTCATCCTATTGAATACTTTTCATATAAAATCAGCTAAACTTACATTTCATCAATATTTAGTCCTTTCATTTGTTTCAAAATAATCCACATTATTTTCTAAACAAAAAAATGAATAGTTATAATTTCAGAAGACATATCCTTCTTTAGTTTTGTGACAGTATAATTCTATCAGGTACATATAATTTTGAAAATGAAAAATTCTCATTTAACTCTTTGATGAAGCCATTGTGAGACCAGTTTAATGGGATAAACAAGTTTCTTTGTGCTTTTGCCATCTATACTATTTGCAAGAATCACTGAAGCTCTTTTAAAGAAAACATATTTTAAATGAAGTTGGAAACAAAGATAGTGAATGACCACAGAATTTACCTTTCATTTTATTAAAAGATTCTTCCTAGAAGGACAGGAGTCATCTTGTATTGCATAAAACTTGTGTAAAGAAAACAAAGCATTTGTTTAAATTTTGAAAAAAAATCATTACATAAATATAATTAAAATTATTATGCATTACATTCCAAGGGAGAAAAATAATTTGCATCTTGCAAATAGTCTCATTTCATGTAATATTTTTCAGACATTTAAGAAGAAAAGCAGGCATAATGTATAAGTTGATACTGTCATTTTAAACAATATTTTTCTTTTAAAAAATGATTTTTTAACACCTAATCGTCCTGTATTTGGTTAATAAAAATGTTTATTTTCAGATACTATTATCTATAATATATGCATAGATATTGTCAAAAAATTGTTGGTGGGGGATTTAAGCAATTAAAGCTGTATATATATCATTACTTAATCAATTGGTATTTAAGATAAATTTTACCTAATGGATGTTTTGATCTATATAAAATAAAACATCGATTGATCTATATGAGGTGAAGTCTTAAACTTGAAGAAGCCTTGTCGTACAGAAGTTTTGGAATTGAGTATTACCTTAAGGCAAGAGATATCAATTCCATTACATGGATCCCTTAGCTAGTTCATGCATCCTTATAAAAGACTGAATGTTCTCAATGAAGCTAGGATATCCTTTAGGAATTCTTAATTTAATTGACCGTGCAAGTACATGACATGACCCATATACAAATCTCTCCCCTCCAGTGTCACTCATTTCTTCGGAACCCCATCATTAAAATTTGCTAATATACTTGAAATTTTCTTCTCATTTTCCTGAACTAATACTGTTTAAATACAGACAGACAAAGTCTTGCGTGATAACATTGTGTTTAAGTTAGCCAATTAAGTTTCTTAGTATAGAGAAAGACAAGGAGGAGGAAAGGAGATGGAGGATTGGCTTACTTTTGGGTTCTCTTATTCTGATTGGAGTTCCCCTTAGCTACTCTGGTTGCTTGACTATTAGTTAGAATTTGCACAATCAATATTCTAATGGGTAGGTTTTGAAAAGTTATTGGGTAATGAATTTGCACAGTTATTCTTATAATATGATCCTTATCATATTTAGGATGTCAGCCATTATCAATAAAGATGCTAGGTAGTATATATTTTTTATTACATTTTAAGTTCAGACCTTGTTTGCAATTCCTAAGTACCACTGACCCAGTGGCATTCTGAACTCAGTGATAAGGAGAGCAAAATTATTTGTAATTAAAATTTTATTTTAAAGGTTAATTATGTTGGAGGGAACTATAAAACATTTTCAGCCTTCCATCGTACTATTTATGGAAGACATATGATATACTGAGAATCTACCTGGGATGAGTACTTAAAATAGAAAGACCTTTAAGAAGAAATTTTAATAAAGGAGCCTTTTTTAGGATTACCATGTATTCTCTTTTTGTTAGCACAGTGCATTACATTTATAAATTTTTTATGGTGACTCTTGAACAAATCACAAATACTAGTTGGTATCATATGCAGTGTTTTTCCACTTCTAATTTTAAGTGAGACTGGTTAAAAAATTGGGTGTTACATTTTTTGTCAAGTTCTAGTATCAAAATTATATTAGCCTTATAAAATGTGTTGAGCAGATTTCCTCTTTTCTTTGCAGGTTGTGTATGAATTATCTATTTCTTTGAGTTTTGTGTAAATTGCCTATAAATCTCTCTGGGCCAGGCATCTTTGGAAGGGAATTTTTTGTCTTTCTGATTCAATTTCTGAAGTGGTAGTGATCAATTGGGTGATTTCTTATTGTATATATTTTAATCATTTATATTTTTTCTAGGAAAAGGTTCTTTTCATCTAAGTTTCAACTTCATCAATGTGAACTTTTTATTGTATTTTCTTATGATTTATAAAGTGTCTACTATATGTGTAATATGTTCCTTTTTTCATTTTGTATTTCATCTATTTGTGATATTCTGTTTTTGCCCTTGGTCATTCTTGCAAGAGGTTTGTCTATTATCAATACTTTCAAGAAGTAGTTTTGGGTTATCTATATCATTACCTTGTTCTTTAATTTTATTCCTTTCAGTTTTTTAAAGCTTTGTAGCCTCAAGTTCCTTAGAGATTATCTCAAAGCTTTGTTCTAGCTCTAAAATTCTACCATCCTATAAAAAGTTATCCTTTGTTTAGAAGCCAATGGAATGCTCACATAAACATGAAATAAAGTGGAATGTTAGTTATTAATTTAGTTACTCTAATTTTTATTTAGAAACTTTTTGTCCTGAGTAATCACAACCAGACCATTTCACAGGGCTACATGAAGTAGACTACAAAGTCTACATGAGTAGACTTTAGCTTTGGAGTAAATCTACTTGGAGAGACTCCTATTCTCCTATCCTGAGGATATGACCTTTTAGTGTCTTTTAAAAATTGTATCATTTTATTTTGACAGAGAGAGCTCAAAAAAATCTACAGAGTAGTATTCGAAATACATTGTGCTCATGATTAAATACAATTGCATTAATTGCTTAGAAAATGTTTGAAAATTTCACAATGCAACACACATGATTATAGGCTCATATAGAAGGTTGCTAATCTATTTAGGATTTTTTACTTTCTCCACTTTGTGAGTGAACCACTAACATAAAATTATCTCAAAATCAGGCAAAGCTAATGAAAAAGCACATCAGTATTCTAGTCTGCCTACTTTGATAGTATTTTCTTAGTAAAATCGAATTCATGCCTTTGGTATTTCAACATTAAGTGAAATTAAATTCTCAGTTAATAAATAGATACCCAAAAAGTCACAGTCTGAATTCTTATCTGTATGAAGAGTTGGTTTTTGTTTGCTTGTCTTGTGTGGTTGTTTAGTTGCCTGTTTGTAACCGAATATGCATGTCAGCTGTCATTCTTCCTTGTTAGCCTGGTAACATGATAAATCATTTGACCTAAACAAATTGCAATCAAAGCTATATATTGGAAATGTTTGAAATTCCATACAAATACACTTAAATAAAATCCAAAAAGAAAACAAGAACTTTATGAAGAAAATGTTTTAGCAAAATGATCAACTGTCTTGTGGAATATTGTAACCTTGACTGACAGCTATAACATTAGAATTTTGTCATCAGTTAGAGCCCCCTTATACTTTTAATAAAGCCTCTTAATTTATTTGCTTTAAAAATATAAGTAAATTTGAGAAGAAAATAATTATTTAAATTTTAATGCTATATACAAGTGATTGAACATGTAGAAAATAACTTTCTTTTAAATACAATTTGTACATTACTGAGATATGTTTTCATCATGATTATTTTTATTCCAATGTGATCAATTTTACATTTACTTCTTAACATGATTTCGAGAGCAATATTCTAGTTATTTCAAGGTCTGTAAATTGTTTAGTTCAGTATCTAGTTTCCAGATACTTGTATCAAAATATGTCTGAGCTTGCACCTATATTTTCACATTAAATTAGACCATTAAACCTAACTTCAAATACCCAACTCAGTGATTCTTTTTCTCTGAGACTATCCAAATTCCTTTGCCACCAATTTTGAAGTCTTCTGGTCACAGTGAGAAGAATTTTGCCTACCAACAGACTATTTTAATAAGTCACATAAAGTACCCTGGAGAGAATTTGATTTCACATAGAACAAAGTCTCAATAATGGTTGTTTCTTGATATCTCTGAAACAATAACTGATGTTTTAAAAGTAGTAATATCAAGATTTTGAGGGTTTTTACTTATAATTAACTTACAATACCTTTGTGCAACCTGAGAGGATTTTTACCTGGTGGCAGATTCGTACGACAGAAAAGAACAAGCTGGTAATACATTCAGATCCCATAACAGGTCTTGCAATTATATAAGGACTCTCTTGGAAAAGAGTTATCATTCTTTTATATGTACAATGCAATATTAGACTACCAGTATTTATATTTTATAAATCAAACATAGAATGTCTTCTCTCTTCCTGTTCTTCCTTTGAGAAATAAATGATAAATAACTTTCTCTAAGTACTGAGCCTCTCATGAGGCAATCTGTTAAAGGGCAGCCACAGTAACAACAACAACATTGCTTAGGAACACTTTCTTCTTTAAGTCAAAATTTATAGCTTTTTTTCTCTTTAAATTATCAGCAACAGAGAAGAATCTGCTTCTTCTGTTATTGTCCACCTAATATGCTAGTCTTTGATTACTGTATCACATTAATGTTCATTGAGGCTGACTGTAATATGCTAAACAATAGATGCAAGCATTAGAAGAGAAATACGAAGTAATAGAGGCGATGAATGTTTTAAAAATCAAAATACCCTTTTCATGTAAATGCCTTGGGGTGGGGGTAGAGAGAGAGAAAGAAAAGAATATTGCAATATCTACATGAAAAAGAATAAAGTGGAGCCTTATCTTACAAAATTTAATCAAATGGATCAAAAACCTTAACCTAAGACCCAAACTATCAAACTCTTGGAAGAAAACATAGGAATAACGCTTCAGGACATTGGATTTGGCAAAGATTTCTTGGATAGAATATCAAAAGCACCAAAAGGAAAAATTTAACACTATATCAAATTTAAAAACTTCATACATCAAAGGACACAATCAACCAATTGAAAAAGCAACCTATGGAATGGGAGAAAATATTTGCAATGTATACTTTAAATGATTGAGCTGTACACTTAGAAAAGATTAAGATGGTCAATTTTATGTTATATGGGGTTTTCCTTACCACAATTAAAAACTTTGAAGAGATTAAATAACTCATTCATTAGCCAATATAGATTTTGTCAAACTTTTCACTATTAAAAAGATGATTTGAAATGAATTAAAAAACACATCTTTACACATTTTTGAAAGAAAAAGAGTATAATTGCAAAGCGTTTACTAGAGGAAGTCAGTAACATACACAAAATCAAAGTTTGAAAAATCTGGCTATAGGCAATTGGGCAAACCAGAAATGTCCACTTTATCCTAAGATATTGTCTACTGTTATATTTGATTCCAGGATATTCAGGGCAAATTCACCATTGGTGGATAGCCTGATTAGCATTTTTGTCATTTTATGCTCCCTGTGTTTTTTTGTTTGTTTAAACAAATGTGCACCATGATGGTTCAAAATTAAGACAAATGCCATGAATATAAAAGCTGTAGTTTGTAATATACTACATCTAGAACCCAGAGGAGGTAAATTGGACAGAAGCTATAGTCATTCTAATTAAGCATTCAGGTAACACCATGACAAGTTGGTTTGCAGCGTGAAAACTGTACACTTAAGTTTCCTTATTTCTTAATGAGTAGAGGTCCCACATTGTCTCCAGTCTCTTCATTGTGTTTTGTGTGAGATCCATGGCAGAATGGGAGCTTTTTTGGACCTCCAACAATGGCAGTACACAGCTTTATCTCCCAAGTCCTTTATGTCAAAAGCATATACTGTCTTGGGCTTGTCTTTCTGGATGTGAAAGTTTATCATAAATTCATCCCAATGATCTTTAGCATAAAATCTTCTGAAAGCTCAATGACGAATTGCAGCTATGTCAGTAGCAATGATAACTGTTGCAATCTGGAAGTCAGACTCGTGGTGCCATTGCTTGCAAGGCATGTGCACAGGGCACGAGGCACAAACAGGGTCTCAAAGAGAGCCAGAGTGCCTGTGAGAGAAACACCCAATGCTCACCAACTCTGGGCCACTAAGGTGCAGGCCCCAGAGGCGGGTGGTAAGCATGTGTATGCTTCTGATGCTTTTAATATCTAGCTATCCATCTGTCTTTATATATGTATTCATCCATCTATGTATATATAATTTTCCTCCTTCCCTTTCTTCTACCATGCAATACCTGTGGGTGCTTACCATGGCCCCATGTTCTCAAATATTTTAATTCTCTAAGAACTTAAAGAATATCGAAAAAAGATTTATAAAGAATTTTTAGGAATTACCATAATATGATATTATGATGAGAGTATGAACAAATCTTGTGCTCTTTTACCTATCAGTAAAATACCCAAATCAAAAGCAACAGCCAATGTGACTCATCTTTTTCTCCAGTCTAAATGACAAAAGGTAGCTTCATTGCGATTCACTTACTCTCTTACTATTAACAACTATTGCATTTGCTGTTCTTCACACCAGTTGCTGTGTCAGGACAACTGCATATTTTGCACAGTGTTCTCTAGCAAATGTTTTGAAATTTACCCTCCGGAGACCATCTGCTGCTATAAATGGGCTTCAGTGGAGTTAATGAATATTTTATTACTCTCTTGCCTTTTTTTTTTTTTTGGTTTAAAATGGAAAACGTGGGTTAAGTGTGAAGTGTTAAATTAACAGAAACGTTTCATCGAACCATTCATTTTCTGAAAAAGTTTTGTTAAGTATATGTGTGTATTTCATGTAATCAGTTTACCAATGTGAATATATACCAGGAAAAACATGAGTGACTCAAATATGAAATGTTGAATACTTTCTAGGCATAATTTCTGGTACTACAAACACATCACTTTTGATTGACTTGAAATAAGGCAGTCATTGACTGGTTGAATGAATCTGATAGGTCATATGTTCTCTTGAAAGTCAAATGCCTTGAGAAAATTTTCTGCAGTAAGATTATTCACCACAAACCATTTTTTCTGTTGTCACTGTTTGATCATCTTTTGCTTTGTGGCCATGTAAAATGATGCTGAACCTCTCAAATTGTTCATTATTTACCTATCAGAGAATTACTGTGAGGTCTGGGTCAGATGTGGGGCTTTCACCTTCAAAATTCCTTCTTTCTAAAATAAAGAACTGTTAGTTAAACAGCATTATATAACCTCACATCTTTGCATTTCAGCAACTACATCTATGTTTTCTGTGGTTTTAAAAACAGAGGAGCTGAAATATCATGTGAGATTTGAGTACTTCATGTTGCTCTGGTCACAAGGTACAATGAAAAAAGATCTACTAAAGATCTACTATGTATCTGATAAAATGTTAAAATTTTTGAATGTATCATCTCATTTTATCCCCACAATTGCACTGATTTATGAGAACAGGTATCATCTACATTTTATAGTTGAGGAAGTTTGAGTTTGGAAAGGTCAAGCAATTTATCCAAGGGCACCCACTTTTAAGTTGCAGTTTGAATTGGTCTAATGCAAAAGCCTACATTTTCTGTTTTATCATGTGGACTCCAGGTTAATATTGATAGCTACTTATATCATGAATATAGTTATTTTTAAGTTCAAATTTTTAAAAATTGACTTTGCTTTTTAAAAAGAAAAGTAGATAGGAATAAAAACTTATGAGTGCATATTATGTGATAAAATGTTACGTAAGATACTTTCATGGGCAGCCCAGGTGGCTCAGTGGTTTAGCGCTGCCTGCAGCCCCGGGTGTGATCCTGGGGATCCAGGATCGAGTCCCGCACCGGGCTCCCTGCATGGAGCCTGCTTCTCCCTCTGCCTGTGTCTCTGCCTCTCTCTCTCTCTCTCTCTCTCTGTGTCTATGAATAGATAAAATCTTTTTTTAAAAAAGGTACTTTCAAATACATCCTTAAAATAAAAGTTAGATTATTTCTATAGTAAATATGATACAGTTGATATTATAAATTCTAGATTTCATTTCTAGTTAACATAATCCACACTTTAATTAATTAGGTGGATAATTTATTTTTTAACCTCAGATAAACATTATAGATCATACATGTTTTGCTTTTAAGTATCAAGTATTGAGCCACTTTTATTTTTCACTGGATTTATTTATTTACTTACCTAATATTCACTGAGTGCATATAATAGATCAAGTAGCCTTCCAGGTGCTAGAGTTGGAGATAGAAATATCTACCCCTGGGCAGCCCCGGTGGCGCAGCGGTTTGGTGCCGCCTGCAGCCTGGGGTGTGATCCTGGAGACCCGGGATCGAGTCCCACATCGGGCTCCCTGCATGGAGCCTGCTTCTCCCTCTGTCTGTATGTCTGCCTTTCTCTCTCTCTGTGTCTATGAATAAATAAATAAATAAAATCTTAAAAAAAAATATCTACCCCTATAGAACTTATATTTTATGAATTTTATGTCTAGAACCAACTAATACACTACATGGAAAAATGTCCTATACTACAAATAGGACAAAATGCCTATTTGATAATGTTCATCTACCATTAGTTTGATTCAAGAAATCAGGGCCATCAAAACATCAAACTTAAATTGTATCTCCATCTGCCAATTGGTAAAACATTTTTTTTTAACCTCAAGAGAGTGAGTAGAAAAAGTACTCACCCTCTTACATTAATTCTTTATTTATTTCCACTCTTAATGACTTTTCTTTCTGTCCACATTTTCTTCCATCCGAATGCATAGCATGGAAAGTTTCAAAGTTGTTATGTGTGAGGAGTCTAGTTTCTATGGTTACAATGCTCTCGTATAGTAATATGATGTTCAGCATATATGTCCAGCCATTACAAGTTTCATTCAGTCCTTAAAATTTATCATTACCTGTATAAACCAGTTGGCTTCATTCTCTGATTACTTCTACAGTTTAAAGAGATAGAAAGTTTAGAAAATTAGGGGACATTCCCCACAAAGTACAAATATTTACCCATCCTAGGCAAAAGCAGACAGTTCAGACACAAAAAAGAGGGAAAAAGATAATTTCCAAGAAATCTATTTACATGCTCTTTCTTTAATCTAAACACAGAGGAGCATGAAAATAGAAAAACCATGGTTAGGTAGAAAGCTGACTATATTTAACCTTTGCTCTGGTGGGTAATTGACACAGAGAGACTTAGATCCCAAGACTTCTGGGTACAAGAGCTGGACCTTGTTCTTTTGACAAAGCCACTGCATCAAATAAAAGATTTTTTAAAAATATCCCTAGTAGTAGATGTACTTATAGGATTGGAAAGCTCAGCATTGCTGCATTTCCCTATCTCTGTGCATTAGAAGATGGAAATATGAACATCTTTTTATATAGAACTATAATTGGTGGATACTCTAAACTTTTAAAATCGAAACTTTGAACAACATGCTATTAGCTTATCAAATTTACATGGTTGAGCAGTTGACACGAATTATATTGTAAAGGGATACGGATGATGTTCATGGAATGACACGGAGCCATATCACTCAAGAGGAAATGATTACACCAGAACAGCCCCAGAGACAGTCTACCTAGTTACACTTTAACTAAAGACAATTATTAGACCAGACATCTATCCTTTCCTTCATTCACTGATTTATTGGGATTGCATAACTCATTAAGATCTAGGCACGAATATAGATGTTGGAGATATAGCATGAACAAAAATATGGAATCTCCTCCTTAGAACTCACATTTTAGTTATTTATTTATATTTTTGGCAGTAGTGGTAGAGACTCTTTGCTACCTATCTCATATCTACTCACCTCTTTTCTTTTTAAAGAAATCTCTACATTATTGAGGGTACCATTGTATTCAGAGAAAACAACATTTCCCACCTTCCCTTTAAAAGAGAGATGTCCAATAAAATGTCCACAAAGTCAATGGATAAGGCTTCCAGCAAAGTTCTTTAACTGAGAGATATATCCATGTACACTTTTTCCTTCTTCCTTCCTACTATACCAAACATGATTATGAGGGCTGGAGCTGAACAGTTATTTTGAAACCATGAGACAACTTGAACATAGAAACAATATTCTAAAAATGCTGATGAGAAAAATGAAAGGAGTCTAATTTCTAGTGAAATCTCACAGAAGTTCAGGAAAGCCTGCCTCTGAATGTCTTCCATCTGAAAAATAAAGTCATGTAGTCATCTTAAATTATTATTTGAGTTTTTAAAAATATGCCATTCTAATCTTGACATATACCCAAATGTATACATATATTTGTGACATCAATTCTAACACAAACATGAATTTATACACATACTGAAATGTTATTCCAAATGTAGACTTGGTTATTTTCAATGAAAACTTCCACATACCTCTTCCATTTCAGCTTCACAAAGCTTTCTGATGAAAGATTGCTTTGGGGTGCTTTAAGGAAAATGCCTAACTAGAAAAAGTGGATGGCCACTGAAAGCAGTTTTTATTATTCAGAAGGAACAAACTAGCTAAGAAGAACCCCTTACCCAATGAAGTTCCAGATAAGCTACTCAGTACTATGTGGTATCTTCTACATTTGCTCTGATTTCAGTTTTACCATTTTCTAAATTCTTATATCATATCTCCTATGTCATAAAGTTCATTGTTTAATTAACCATCTTCAGTAATTTTCTTTATGAGTGTCTTCTGTCTTCAGTACAATTACCCTTGCATATAAGAACGCTACCTCTTCATGTTATCTCAGTCACCGGGCTCAGACTAGGACAGGATATTCAGTTATTAATGAGGTGATTGTATGACTCAGGGATCCTTATTTAAGGAATAAAATATGCTATTTTTATTTTATTGGAATATTTAAAGTTTGTTTTTTAAAAATGTGTTTTTATGAGCACTTACAAGATAAATGTTTTCTAATAATGCATTAAAGTTTTATCTTTTGTTGTAATCCACAAGAGAATTTTTAGAAGAATGTCTTTAGAGGAGATCTCAGTGAAAAGTTTAGGGATACTAGTCAACACGGGGTTCTATTTTTCTTTGATTCAGCAGATCTTCCTTGAGGACCTTCCACCTAACAAGCATTAATCTAAGCTAGAGGGGTGGGGTGAGATGGGTGAGATGGGTGGGATGGCAGTAAGACAAAAAGCTGCACCACAAAGAACTATTCTAACTGGGAAAGCAGACTACAAACAAGAATGCAAATGTATAATTCTAGATATTGAGAATAAAAAGTTCTAGAAAGAAATTAAAGCAGAATTGAAGGAGAGAGAATGATAGGCATGAGGACTATTTTCCATGTGGAGGTAGCAAAGCCAGCAAAACAAAGCTCTCGAAAAATAGATTCCAGAGCTTGAGGTACTGACGCTCTGGGTGTACTTCAGAAAAGCTAATGTGTCTGGATGGCTGTGAGTGAAGCATAGTGCTAGGGGCAGAACACCCAAGTGGAGGCAAAGAACAGATTGTTCAGGACTTAGGGGGTAAAAGTGAGAATTTACATGGTACTCCAAGGGTAATGGAAAAAACTTGACTAGCAAGTTTTAACCAGGGCAATACATCATCAGATTCACATATTAAATTGTTCTTCTGGCTACAAGGGAAAGAATAGAGCATTTGGGGAGCCTAAAAAAAAAAAAAAAAGGAAATATATAGGAAATCTAGAGACCAGGTGAGAGATAACAAAGGTAGTTCAAATGAGAAAGGATGTAGAGTGGACTCTTGGAGAATAGTGTTGAGAAGTCAAAATGGGCCATTTCAGAAGATATTCAGCAGCTAGATTTGAGAGGACTTTCTGATATAGGTGGTGTGGTGGCAGTGTTTTGTTTAGAGTCAATATATAGGGCTGATGAAATCCAGACTGACAACATTAACACACCGAGGTACTGAAAAAATGTTCTCATTTCATCCAGAGAAAACACAGCTTTGCTTAAAAGAGTTTGCCTTTCAAATGAATGAACTGGTGGATAAAGGGAGACCTAAATACTTTATAAAGAATTCTTATTGGTGGCTAATAATTCTTAAAGTTGCTAATCAAGAGATAGGAAAATAAAGAATGATAATTTTTATGATGATCATTATTTTGTGAAGAGTGTAAATGATCTGGATTCTAAATTACTTATGTTGAATGTTCCTGATTTATTTTGCCTCAGACCTTCACTTCATCTTCTGGCAACTGGCAATTTTAATTATAGTAAGAAAAATAAAAAAAAATTGACAACTTAAAAATTTATAAAACCAGATTGGTTAAGTTGAAAGCACTCAATAGGATGCTAGTTATACTACATTTTTGAGTTACTGGGTACCATCAGAAACATAGACATTCAGAGGAAGGAGCACATATCAGAAAATTGACAGCTTTGTGGATGGCTTGAAAGGCAGGAGTAAGATATATTTTAAAAAATACCAGAGAAAAAGATTGAAGCTTCCCAAATGTAGAGAACTCAGTGATTAAGCATGTTGTCAATAGATTCTGACAGTAGGCATGCAATGACACTTTGGGTATTTCACACACTGGCACAATTGCACTAGACAGGTAAACACATATCCACTCATTTGCTCACTGAGTTTGATGAGTTACTCTGGTTCCCGTATAGTCAACACTATTAGGATTTAATGGTATTCATTGTCGATTCTACTGGGAACATCTATCTGGAATATGGCTGATTTGTGATCAATCACAGCGAAAGGTAAATCCGCTGGTGATAGGTAGGCAGGTAGGTAGGTAGACAGGCACTGAAGCAATTGTGGCTAGATCACTGTACCATAAGAGGGTGAAAATATTTAATATGCCCTCGTGTAAAATTCATGAGCTGTTTTTTTTACATGATAACTCTTACTTAGACATTCTTTGCAACTTTAGAAATTAAAAACTAAAAAGGAACTGTTGAACAAAATAACTTTGCAGAAATCATTTTGGAAGCACACAAATTGTAACACTCAATTCTTATTAAAAGTCTCAAAAGTCTCAATGTGGAAAACTAAAAATGATTCACGATCAAATGATATCAGCAATAACAGTTTTTGCCAAGATAAAGCCTGACCTTTCTAACTTAAGCTAGGTTATCAGGTTCAGTTCACTAGGGAGAATAATGGCACTTACAGCCTGGAACCAGTAGTTACCAATTAGGGACTGTGCATTATAATAACTTCATTTAGCATTCTAACAACTTTAAGATGGATTTTTATGTCCATTTCATAAGATAAAGAAATAGAGATTCAAAAAGATAAATATTAAAAAATAAATTTAATATTAAAATAAAAATAATAAAATAGAAATAATAAAAATAATAAAAATCAAAATAATATTGAAAAGTAAAGTAGTAACTGGTGGATCTCTGATTCAAAATCACCCTTTTCATGGTATTGCTACATCTTTCTTTCAGTAAGTCTTTTCTTTAGCAGTAGAGAATCTTCATTTGATTGAAAGAAATGGTTAGAAGGTAAATTTCAGCTCATAAAAAAGAAGTACCTTCGATCTATTTAACTACTCTTTAAGCAAAACAGATTTTCTCAGGAGATATTGAGATCTCTGGCAACTGTAAGACTATATGAGTCTACTACTATGTTCTATAATCATGATGAAATAAATTAGGAGTGGGATTTTATCACACAACTCAATTTATTATAGAAAGGAAGTCAAGTAGGTATATATCACTGCGAACAGCACCTAGGGAAGGTAAAGAAAGATGAGCCTGTAACCCCTGTGCAAGGACACTGGACTGATACAGTTCATCTTTTGTTGCCTTGCAGGGTAGTAAGGGATGAGACCAGAGTTGGATTGTGAATACCATCCACAGGGAGCTACATATGAGTTGGCTGATGTGTTGCTCAGATGAACCAGTAAAGAAAATGAACCAGATGATCCCACAAGTGCTACCTTTATCTTTTACAAGTTTTGAAATGAGATGATATTTACTTTATATCTTCACCAAAGCACACTCTATCTTCTAGTAGAAACTGAACCAAAATTATTGGTCTGCCTACTGGCTCAAATTACTCTAGATTGAGTCCAATACAAATATATTTAAGAGAAAGAAAAACGCTACCCTAATCTAACCAAAAATGTTCTTATACATAGATACTTCTCATTTAGCTGATGCATTAGAACTACACCCGCCGTGAGAACTTGCACTTCTTTCTCTAATTTGTTTCCATATTGATTTCACTAATAGCTCTGATGAATTAATTCTAACTTTTATATTTGTACAAAAATAGAAGCTATGGTTCTGCCATGAAATAATATCTACTTAAATTTCGAGCACTGTGGCTACTGATAATGATGAGAAAATTAGCAGAAAGCTGAAAGATTTCCCAAGATGCTTTGAAATATATTTGCCTCTACCCTCCAACCTCTTCTAATGAATTGTGCTTTATATCTTCATTATCAATGCATATTATCTGATTTGAATATTAAAATACTAGTATTAAAAAATAAAATAAAATAAAATAAAATACTAGTATTTACATAAGAAATATAAACTACATTTACTACAAACATTGGCAAGGATGTGCAATGCACTAGTACTCTCTTATACTGCTTGTTGAAATATAAAATGGTTCAACCACTTTGGTAAATAGTTTGGGAGTTTCTTACGATTTTAAATACATAGCTATCAAATGATCCATTCATTCCACCCTAAGTTTGTACTCATGGTGTAAACATATCCCTCCATCAAAGATGTATATGCAGATATTCATAGCAGCCTTATTTGTTAAATCCCCAAACTGGAAATAACACAAATATCCATCCACAAGTGAACAGACAAGCAAATGTGGTATACCCATATGATAAAATATTATTCAGCAATAAAAAGGAATGAATTATTGTTGTGTTCTACAGTGTGGATGAATCCCAAAAGTATGCTTAGTGAAAGGAGTACATATTGTTTCATTCTATTTATATAAAATGCTAAAAAAATATGCAAACTAATCTGTGGTGGCAGAAAGCAGATCAGTGGTTTCCTGGGGAACCAGGTAGGCAAAGGACAAATTACCAAGTAGCCAAGGAAATTTTGAGGAGTGAGGTATGTGTTTATGATCTTGGTTTTGTTGCTATTTTAATGGATGAATATGTTTTTCAAAACTTATATTCTATACTTCCGATATGTGCAATTTATGTCAATTATAACTTAAAGTTACTAAAAAAGGTACAATACATAATAGAGTCACTTGTTTTGGAAGAAAAATATTTATACTTAAGCCAAGGCTCATGGTGATATTCAAGAAGTCTTCTTTGCATTTAGTTAATACATTAAAAAGAAAGACCATTTTTTTAAAAAAATGATGCAAAATACTAAACAATAGGTAGTCACTCTGAAAATATCCTCTTGTCTATACCCAATGCCCATTTTTAATTATAGAATTCATATAATAGCTTCAAGGAGCTGATGTTAGAGACCTACAAATGAAAACATCCCATATGCAAAAGCTTTACCTCTGTTCACTTTGGATGTTGTATTTGGTCCACAGTCAACTTCATTTTCGTTTCACATTCATTAAAAGGCAAAATGGACTTTTACAATGAAAACTAACCTCCTTTCTAATGAAATTGGAATCTGTTACTCTCTGTCATTGCCATTTACAATGAATTGTTACCTAAGCCCCAATCGTGCAACATATAGTGATAATAATAGTCACTTGGGACTGTACTCACCTTCAGGAATAATGTAATTGTTGTCTAGAAAACCTCTTCATTTAATGCTCCTCAGCCATGCTGTGCTTCAGTGAGGACACTTTTTTATTCAGTACTAATACACCTCTTTCCTGGTAGTAGCCTCAATTCTATCCTATATCTTTCTCTTTAATGATGAAAAAAGCCCCTCTTTTATTTGTTTGTACTACTAATGCTCTTTATCATCTAAGTGTTGCAGTATGTCATCCAAGTTCATTTTCATCCGACGCAGTAATACTTGGTATTAGAATATATTGTGAAAGAAGCCACAGTACGTAGGCTAGTATTTAGCTGTAGTTCTCCTTTGTGTGTAAGAATCTCCTTGGTTCCCAGCATTTACTATTCTCAGACAGAAACTCGGTAGGGAGTTTCAAGTCTTCTAATACCTTGATATCCCACTGAGAAGCTGTGTGATACAGGTAGGATTAAATATCCAAATCCTCTCTGTAGAAAGTTTCTTTTTCCGGTATTAAAAAAGGTCAATTGATAACTATTAAGAACTCTGGCCGCCCCCAGGGACCTCCCCATTTAGTAACTTATTCAGGAGACGTGGAATGTAGCCTACCTAAAGGTTGAAGGCATGAATTTAAGGGCAGGGCCAGCTTCATGGGCACTGAGGACCTGCCAGTCACACAGTGTCCTGCGCGTAGAGGGTCCTGTGTTTGGTTTAATGCTCTTCCATTGCCCCTTGAAGCACAATAATTTTTTAACAGGGGGCCCCACATTTTGTCTTCCATCAGGTGCTCACAAATTGGGTAGCCAATCCTACTAACCAGATAGACCATTTATAAATTGTATGCCCTTCTGAGAATCTGTTTCCTCATCCAAAAAGTGAAGGTAGCTATTGCACCTACCTCCCAGGATTGTTTTCAGGGGTATATGAGAAATACTTAAGTTTCATGTCTTGTACATAATATATACTGAATAAATACGATTACCTTTGTTGTTATAAAGTCATTTCATTCACTACCATCTCCTGTTTGAAGTTATTTTACATTGTTTATATATATAGGCATGTTAACTTTTAAAATATACATGTATATATTATATATATAATTTAAACTGGATCACATATATCAATGGCTTATGTGACATTCTCCTAGATTTCCTCAGGAGAATTAGGACTAACACACTGAATTTTACTGCACCCTATACTTCAGAACAACTAATGATAAAGATGTTAATGTTCCCCTAAACTTGACTAAACTTTAGACAGGCTTCTTCTTGACTCCAGGCTTCTGAGCTCCCTTCTCTTAGAACATTAATGTAGCAAACTTGAAATGGTAAGTTATTTTTTTGCCTCTTGGAGATATAAATCTCTCAGACTTTTGCCAATTTTACAATCCAGTAATATCCTTTCTGAAGGACCATCACATTGAAATGTAAACATCAAGGGATATAGTACCTCTATCTCCTAATCTTGGTGAGAAGGTGGGAACCTAATTTAAATAAGCAACAATTAAGAAGTGCAGATAATCTACTCACATTGACCACCTTTCCCCTATCATCCCTCAGCAATTGTTTTCCCTGGCTTACCCCAGCACTTAAAAACCCTCTGCTTTTTGTTTCAGTGGAGTTGAGGTCAGTCTCTCTCCCCTATTGCAATAGCCTTAAAGAACTTCTTCTATGCCTGTTTAATTCTATCTAGTGCAATTTTTCTCTGACCCTGAGGACCCTCTTAAGGATTTACTACTACTTCCAAGTGTGTCCAAGAAAGCAAGCAATGTGGATTCAGATCCTAGCCATGCCATTTATTATCTAAGGTATGCTTGGGCAAGTATCTTAACCCCTCTGAATCCTGGTTTCATCATTTATATGTTATAAGACTAATAGTGGCTATCTTACAGAGCTTTTGTGTGAAATAAATGAGATGGCCACTTATAATTCTTAGCCGATTTAAGCTTGGCTAAATAAATATTAGCTATAAACAAATATCTCAATAAACTCTAGCTATTAATATTAGTTACAGGATAAAAAATTACAGATATCATTGGGTCTCAGGTGATAAACTAGGCCTTTGTCATCTCTTGTTATGACTGCTGGAAGTTTTTGATTTCCTTTTCAAATCTACAGTCTTGCCCACCTCCTCAATCCTCAACACAGAAACATTCTAAAATGCAGCTTCTATTATTTTTCCCATTTGTATTACCCTTCAATTTTTTCTCATTGTGAGGATAAAGTTCAGATACATGATGACAAAGTTCAGATGGCATTCAAAGAACACCTAGATCAAGCCCTAGCCAACTCTGCAGCCTCCTGTCTTGTGACCTCTCACCCACATCTCTGTCTACATGCATCCCTTCATTATTCAAGACTTCTGTAGGGTCCTGGCAGCAATGCCATATTGATTCTGTGACCCCCCTCTACTTTCTGTGCTGGGAAACCCTTTCCTATCTTCCATGATTTAATGTAGTCATTAAGACTTCTCAAGTGCCAACTCCCCTGTGAAGTCTTTATGTTTGTTTGTTTTTGTACTGATTTCATTTATATTTTGATTAAAATATAACCTAAGTTTATCATAGAAAATTCAAAGGCAATGTGGAAATCATTTACTTAACATGTGTTCCCTTTATCAAACCCTTTCAGAAAGGTAACCATTGTGAAGAGTTTGCTTTTCTTTTGACTTCATTGCATTTAGAAACATACACAAAAACACACTCGATATATGTTTTTTAAACAAAAGTATGATTATACTGAACATACAATTCTGGAACCTGCTCCTTTTTAAAAACACTATTTCATGAGTGATCTCATTTTACTTCCACAAGGACCCTATGAAATAGGAGGCAATATTGTCTCCCATTTTCCAGCTGAGGAAACAAGTTAACGCTATGGCTTAAGTTCATATGGATAGTAATGGGTAGAGATGGATACAAAACAACACAGGCAGAGATGAATGACTGACTCCAGAGAGAATGGGAGGTACCCATCAGAGAAAGGCTCAAATTTAATATCTTGGCAGAAGAGTGTGAAGCCTAAGGAAGCTGCTGGAGGCAACAAAGAAGGACAAGGAATGTTCAAATCTTAAACCTCCCTTATCAGAGAAGGTGGTAGAGCCAGGAAAGGCTGAGTTCAGTTTCCTAAAGCTGACATCTGTTGTCTGGGTTTATGGGACGATACGTGTTTGCTTCTTGGTTTAGGAAACTGGAAGAAGTGGAAGGGAAAGTATGGCTACCCTGTCTCACTTGGTAGGTGGACACTGTCCTAATTTGTACTTTTCCCATGACATGGGATTCTCAGTGTTAGAAATAAAGCACAAAACAAGAATGAACTAGTCACCTTGCCTGAAAATAACCTTTTGAAAAACTTCTATATTTCCATCTCCATGTCTTAGATCTATTTTAATCCCACTCAGGCTTGAAGGTCCACCTCAAATGTCACATTTTTCCATGTCATTGTCATTTTCTCTTGAATCACATGTGTGTCTCTCCTCTATTAATTTTTTACTGGTGTTATATACAGATGCAATTTTATTTTTTTACATATAAAAATTCCTATTCTAATAATAATCTCAATTATTTAATAATAATTATCCCAATAATGCATATTGAATAACCTGTCTTTTCCCACTGACCTAATCTCCTACCTCTCTCATTTAAACTCATTAGTAAGAAGTCATTATCCTAGGCATTTTGAATCACCACGACCACCACCAAATTCTATGCATCCTGCTTGCTGGGTGCTTAATAAATATTTATTGAACTTAATTAAAACAAGCCTATTATTGTCATAAGCTCTTTTTGACTTTTACTGCCTTAGATCCAATGGGAAGATTTATGGAAATTTTAAACTTGCTAGAGCTGAAAGGACATCATTTGGATGATCTGCTTTACAAAGCCACAAAAACCTGTTCAATATGCTTATGACTATTGAATTGGATTTCAAATATGATATCAGATTAGGTTCTAGAACAGGGAAAAAAACTGTATCATTTCAAACAACCTAAGTACTCATTTTAAAGCTAATATGAAGATTAAAAATAGTTTTTAATTTGAAAATATGTAGACAAAATATGAAAGGCCCATTGACATCCTGATGAAAACAAAACCATGAGATGGCAAAGGACTGGGTTATTAGAGAAAATAATACATGAGATTATTGTCCGTTTTCTTGCTTTTGTTTTGGGTGGTGGGTTCATAAGTGTTTATTTTATTATTTAAAATAACTAATAAATAATAACTAAAACATAGGACATGTGCAGACTAATAATGAGAGAACAAAATAAACTATAGGTTATGTTTCATCAAATTCTGTGCAAATGAAGTAGAATTTTTTAAAAATGGTAAAGTGTCAATGATGTAGATACATGGAAATTATATTGCCTATATTGGCCATATTAAATATGGGCTCACTTTAATACACATATATTCAACATGTATTGTAGAGTTGTGATTTGGCTTTTTTGAGAAAGTAATTATTTTTAGGTCACTGGAATCTATTTTTGTTTTAAAAAAGGAATTCCTGGGGATCCCTGGGTGGCTCAGTGGTTTGGCGCCTGCCTTCGGCCCAGGGCGTAATCCTGGGGACCCAGGATCGAGTCCCACATCGGGCTCCCTGCATGGAGCCTGCTTCTCTCTCTGCCTGTGTCTCTGCCTCTCTCACTCTCTCTCTGTGTCTCTCATGAATAAATAAAATAAAATCTTCTAAAAAATAAAATAAAAAATAAAAAAGGAATTCCTATCTTAAAAATTAAAACCAATAATATAAATTACTTAATTAAAAAAAACTGCTCCCTGGACTTTCGACCATGCACTTCATCAATCCAAGTCAATATAGAAATATTCATTTACTTACATTCATATGTATCTTTCACTTTCATAGGGTATTTTAAGGAAAAATATACATTTAGGGAAAAGTTACCTGTTAATGATGGATGAAAAGTCTTCTATTCTTACTTTATGCTATTACAGTACCTTTGAATTACCTTATAGTATGGCTGACAAAAAACTCCTACCAGAAAAAGAAATTTCAGCTCTCTTTCCTTTGATTCCCTTATATACAAATTGTAAGTATTTTTGGTTCAATCAGTAATTCCCTCATCATTTTCCAAGGGATTTTTTTTAATAACATAAAATAACTTACTCTGGAAATCCACTTAAACCAATTATGTGAAAGTAATCATGGGGAGGTGAATAGAGGCCAGAGGGCACTCTCAAGGCCTCCAAATGATGGAACACTCATACACACCTGGTACCAGTATTTTTGCAATATTTCCAAAGCACCTATCAAAGAGTTCCTGGCAGTAACAACAAAATTCTCAGATGTTCTACTTTGGAGAATTTGTGTTAAGAAAACTGTCAGTGAAACAAAGATCTACAAACTTAGGTGTTCCCAAGGCACTATTACTATTATTGAAAACTTTAATGAGTTTAAATTTTTCCATTGAAGAATGTTTAAACACTTTGTACTCATCCACATGCTAGAATAGGCAGCCATTCACATGGTATTTCTAAAATATTTGATAACAATGAAAAAGGCTTATCATAGTAAGTAAAACAGCAAAATACAAAATACTATATACAATTTAAAAACACAAATGTAGGGAAAATTGTAAAGTAGTACATTTTCCATCTTCCCCTGTTCCATCCTTTAAGTTGCAAATTATTCACAATAAGCACGAATTACATTTATAATAATAAAATCTCCTTATAAAGTTATTTTTAAAATTAACCCTCAAAATCCTGCCACGCAGAGATAGCCATTATTAAAATTTTGGTCTCTTCCAGTACTCTTTCTAGGCATATTAATATAGTTCATACCATATATACATATATAATTTTAATATTTTTACCTTTAAAGGTTAATATTAGACAATAAACGCAAAATCAAGGTCTTTGGGTCAAACAGATCTAAGCTTAAGTCTTGATTTTTCCACTGATCAGCTGCTTCAAATAGAATTGTGTTTGGCTGCACTTACTAATAATGTAACTTCTGTGACTTAATCAGACGGTTAAGGGACATACCCAAACATGGGCTGGTGCAGTCCTCAAGAATTTCCTCAAGGTCCAGGCTTCTCCTAGCCTCTCGTCCTTGTTGTTTGCAGCCATGGTTACAAGATGGCTACTATACATATGGGCTTCACCTGCCCTTTGGAAGAAAAAATGGGGAAAGATGAAGGTCAAAAGGCTGAAGAGGCTCATTGTATTGAATCTTCCTCAAATAGCAGTCTCTGCTTGAATTACATGGCCATAATCAGTCATGTGGCCAGCTTCAATTGTGTTAAGGCTGGTAGTTGAGTATTTTCAGCTGAGCTCATTGCAACTCAAACAAAACCAGAGACTTGTTAGTAAGAAGAGAGAATGGATTTTAGGTGAGCAACCAATAGAGACTAAACCATAGCTGTATAATCCTCAACAAAACACAGCCTTGCCGAGGTTCAGTTTTTTCACACCTGAGATGAGATCAAGAAAGTATCTCACTGGATAACTGAGAAGACTTAAAGCACATAAAATGATTGGCAAAATGCCTAAAATCTATAAGTATTCAAGAAATTTCAGCTATTACTTATTAGTACTCATATACATAATAGTCTATGCTATGATGAGGTACTTCAATTTCATTGACAATGTCAATTTATTTTGGTTATTGTAAACATATCTTTTATAATTGATAATAAAATATATTATTTAAATTAAATGCTGCTATAAATCATGTGTGCATAAATTTTCCTTTAGTTTGTATTTTTGAGAAAAATTCATAGAAATTAAATTCGTGGATTCAGGAGTTTGAACAATTTAAAAACGTTTGATTCATCTTGGCAGTTTGCTCTCCAAAATGTTTATTTACATAACTTACTTCCAAAACAGTTCTCATTTCTTCACCCTATGCTTTACCTCACTGTGTAGTCATTAAAAATGAAATTGCTAATTTGATAGATGATTTGGCAAAGACTACTACCTACTCATGAAAGCCTATATTTTCCTCTTCTTCCAATCCACACAGCTTTTCTAGCTGCTATATTTTGTTATTAACATTTTAATTAAGAAGCACCTTTATTATTATATCATGTTATTGTAATATTTTATTATTGCACTTCAATCTAATTGGTTTCTTTTTTTAAAATCTAATTGGTTTCTTTTGAAACCTTTTACATTTTATGTTATATATTTAAAGACATTATTCGAAAAAGAGGTCCTAAGCTTCACCAGGCTACTCACATGGCCCAGGTACAAAAAAATTTAAGAACATTTGCTTATATTATTTTTGAGCCATTTTACATTGTTAAGTCTTTCTGTTATACCTTTTAGCATTACCCTAACTTATTCAAATAATGAATAGTGCTTGCGGGTTTGGGTATTGTAAAGTTAATTTTGATGTCATTACACATATGTATGTATTTCTTACATCAATCCTATGAGATTATTGCACTGGGGGCAAATGTTCTTACCAGTTCTTGTCTGTCTTTTAATTTTACAATGTTTGATGTATAGTATTCAAATGTGTTTATGTGATTTTTATATGTTTCTCATTTAAAAATTATTCTCAACCAAAATCCAGTCACAATGTGCTAACATTTCTCACCCAAAAGGGTGTGACAGTCCATGTGAATATAACTGCTGGAATGTGCAGCCTACAACATGTGCAACTCTACTCAGCAAAAGTTTGTTAAATTCTTACCTATATATTTTAATTTGACTCTTTGATCCATTTGGAATATATTTAATTCTCTGTTATGAGATGGGTAAGGAAGATGGATAATTTTTACAATACCAATTTTCCAATAATTCAAGTTTTCCACCGCTGTTTCCTTTGGAATATATATGGGTCTGTTTTTAACTGT
The DNA here is from genome assembly GCF_003254725.2 of Canis lupus dingo. NCBI lineage: Eukaryota > Metazoa > Chordata > Mammalia > Carnivora > Canidae > Canis > Canis lupus. The sequence goes on along the minus strand of NC_064245.1, from coordinate 20,695,655 downwards.
TCCATGCTAATCCTGTGTCAGTTTATATTTTAAAAAGTATTGTTAATTTTATATGATTTCACACCTTTATTACTCACAATTTTTAAGTTTTTAATACTCTGAAAAAAATCTCCCAGAAAAAATTGCAGAATGTATTCTCAGCAGAATGAAACTTTGACAGTTGCAGGAAAAATCTGTATTGCCAAACAAAGAATGACTCCAAGATTTCTTTGTATATTTGGCCCCACAGAAAATATTGTACTTATACTTCACCGACAAATTTATGAGTGACCTCACTTCAACTTTTTCACTTAGACTTAATGGTGTGGTGAAAAGAGCTGTGGAATAAGAGTCAGAAATCCTCAACTTGAAGCCATCTTTAATTCTTTCCAGGTGTCTAACTTTAGACAGGTTGCCTATTGTCTTAGAATCTTAGTTTCCTCATGGGTAAAATGTGAGTATAATTTCTATTCTACCTGTTACCCAGGACTGCCATGTAGAATGAGATAATATATTTGAAATCTCTTTAAAAACTGTAAAGTATTATAGGCAACAAATTAATATTTAATTAAAGTTACTGTTGTACTGGACATGGAGATGTATTTACTGTTGTCTACATTTGTATTACCACATTCTCTAGAGCAGAATTTGTTATAAGACAGATATGTCTTGGATATTATCCAAGAAGGTTCAGTTTTGCTGGAGAAGCCAAAAAGATCTCATTATAAGTTAGTCCCATGACATGGACCCTGAGGATGGTATTAGACACCGGTTACAATTTATGTACCTTCCAGTGTTTGAATGAGGTAATTGAGGGGAAAAATTAATAATGACTTGACATGACCCAAAGTTAAAATATGGGGATGGAAGCTGAGAATAAGTTATACCAAAAAAAAAAAAAAAAAAAGAGAGAGAGAGAGAGCCTGGTTTTAGTTGTACAAAAGAAGAATCTTTTTGAATAGGGGTCAAGATTCCAGATGGTTCAGGGTTGTCAAATTTCTACTTGTCAAAGTCTAGTTTTGCAAGGAGTTTGAGTGTAAGGTAGAGCCCAGTGGTGATACATTCAGTAACATTTATTGTAGAGCAGCATTTAATTTCCTTGCAGAACAAACACATTCCTTGGAGACACTGTATAGCACACTATGTCTTCCAAAATTATATGTACAAATTGTGATTGATATGTTTCCACTCTAAAATCACCATTATGTGTGTACAGTCTACACTGTTGTTGTAGCGAATTACCATAAGCATCAACAGGAGGAGTGCATTTCCCTATGAAATGATGCCCAATACTGCAAAAGTGTTTATAAAAAAGGAAGTACATTCTTTAAACAGACTCCACGTGCAGTCTCCTATTGCTCTTTTTAAAATAAGAACTGTTTTTACCAATTATGAGGGGAAATGGTGAGGGAACTAGCATTTTATGGACTCCTACTATGTGTCACCCACACACAAGCAGTATGTTGTAATCATAGCATTAAACGCTTCCATGCATAATAGATTTGCAAGTTGATTTCTAAGTTTGGCAATGTTAACTTTATAAAGCAGAGGCAGTTTTCCATAATGTATAGGCTCTAGGGTCAGCAAAACTGGGTGTGGAAACCAATACGGCTCTTCTGCACTGTAAAAAATTACTTGACCACTGACTTTAAGCTTGATTTTTCATGTCTACTAGTAATAACAGATACTGCTACTACTAATAGAAATGATGATAATAATACATAAAAAATAATAGGAAATAATAACTATGTGATAAAGATAATAAACATAGAGTTTATTTAGTATCTATACTTAGTAAGCAGTAAATAATTGTTCATAAGTGTTATGAAGGCTCCAAAACATTTACTGGTAAAAAGAAAACTTTCATATTAAATTGTGTTTTCAAAAATATTTTCTCTTCATATCTTTACTGGAACTTCTGTGGTTCCCGCTATAGCTTAGAAATTTTTCATTGAGCCAGATTACTAATTGATTCCCTTTAATGTGTATAGCATCTCAGCTAGATAGAACTCTGGCCCTGCTTCATGTTAAGTTTTGGAATTGCTTGGGAAATGCTGTGGGCTCAGTGAAATTGGCTAATTCAACTTCCAGCTTCCAAAAACAAAAATAATTATTTGTAGCCTGACAGATTTAATATAAAAGGATCTATTTTAAAATTTATACATCATACTACATAAAGTGAGCAGCTAGGAGGTTTTAATCTATTTATAAAAATAATTGAATTATAGTTCCTTAATATCTGCAATAAAATAAAAAAAAACCTCAGAGCATTATAGTTGTTAAAGAGAAGACTAAAATTCCCTCGGATTCTATTCTAGTGGCTTCCAGCTTAGTTGAAAAGAAAGACTGACCTCCTCAGAATGGCCAACAAAGTAGTAACAAATCTGCCTCCCCCAACTTCTTGACCCCAACACTCACGCCTTTCCTTCTAAGACTTTGATTCCTCCTCCAAGCCCTCAGTTCTAGCCACAGTGATTCTTCCACCAAACGACAGGCTTCCATGTGCACCTGCTTTTTCTTGTGCTTGGAAGGTTCTTCCCAAGATAACCTGATGGCTCCCTGATTCACTTCATTTGGAAATTTATCCAAATGTGACCTTTGTGGCAAGACCTACCCTAACTCTCCTTAGAACCAACTCCCACTTTGTCTAGTGCCCATTCTCTCCCCTTCCTGCTTAATTTTTCTCCATAACATTTATCAACTATCTTACATACTTCTTATTTTACTTTATTTTCTTTATTATTCATCTTCTTTACAATAAAAGTTGTACGGCTGCAGAGATGTCAATTTGTTTCACAGGTCTATCTCCAGTGCCTATTGTATACATCATTCCTGGCATATAATGGACACTTATTAAATCTTAATTAAATGAATACTTTCTTTTCTCAAAAGTAGGAAGTTTTAATTGGTGACTTCTTACATAAAAAAATGGACATGTACACTTATGAGACGCTAATGACTAAATATTTAGTGTCTACCTTCAATCAAAGAATAAGGAAGAACTCCAGGAACACAATTTATTTAAGAGGACATTCACACATTATGCTGCACAATGGAGAGAATGAAAATTCAGAGGAATTTAATGCTGGATGGGGGAGAAAGAGCCTTGAGGCACTGGAAGGAATCTCCAGATGCAATGGGACAACTCCTAATTCATCCTATGAAAATTATGGGAAGAAGTACATAACTGAGAACTTCTACACCAAAATGAAATAATGTTAAACTCAGAGACAAGACATACTCTAAACTACAAATAAAACATATAGTGATGCCATGTTCCTCTTGGTTGTTTAATTGAATTATTCAGAATGATTTTCCAAATGAAATTGTATGGCTCCAGACTATTGTTTCAATAGACTGTTTTTAGTTGTACATCCCGTAAAATTGCCACTATTACAGTTTTGCAATTTAACCAGCAATATTTTTATTTGTCTTCCATCTGACCAACTTTTTAAAACTCTACTCCAAGGTCATACTGCACCCTTTAATTGTGACCGGATTGACAAGGTCAAGCCCTTTTTTACTTTGACAATGACACCCAGACATCATTTTTCAACCCTGATAATTGATGCAGGCAGCACTGTGGGTGGAGAAAAGGTGAAATGGAATTCACTCAGTTGTTGTTAGGGATGCAACACATCTTATGAATGCAATAAAAGCCTAATGACAAGACAGTCTCTGTTCCCTTATCTGGGCTGTAATGAGCCTTTAAAAATTTCTTCCATGAAACAAGGGAGATGGCTGATCTTTAATAATCAACGAATACACTTGGAAAGGATCGTGTTAAAATTACTGACAAATTCTTCATGTTTCCTCTATAAATTTCTTGGATTATGGAGCCACCTCATGTGAAAAGCAAGTGAGCAGCCCTCTGGAGCAAGGGCGGGGCAACACCTCTGACAACACCTCTAAGAGGAGCAAAGCTGTTTGCTTCCAATGCAGAACTGTGAAGACAGAGACAGAGTTTGTTGCTTTTGTTATTTTTTTTCATGTTGATTATCTTCTTCATGGAAGTGATTGCTAAAGAATATCTAGCTTCTCATTCTCAGTTTCATCATTTAGGTTCTTCTGAATTGCTAAGAGTGTTTTTCAGAAATGTTTAAATCATTAGGTAAAATACACATTGGCCATATCTAAGAACTACAGCTTCAGTATTTTCAAATGTTATTTTTAATAACACAGATTGTCTGAAGGTGTACGCCATCAAGTCTGAACAGTTGTCTCCCATTCACGTGTCTCATCTACCTCATTCTGTGACAGCAGAAAAGAATTTGTTTTCTTTTTAAAAAAATTCCTCCATCTTCTGAGCCATTGCTTCTATTAAATTATCGTCACAATGTGAGACTGAAAGTTCTTTCCTGAATGAGGTTCAAAAAACATGAGTTTAGTTGTTTGGAAATTAGAATAAATCACAATTTTTGCTGCATTTAAAGAGAACAAACATATACAAGTACCTCATGGATTTTCTGACCAAGATGCTTCAAGTCTTTTATCTTCCCTTCCCCTTTATATACAGGACTGGAAACAAGCAGTTGAAATCAAGAGAAAAAACAAAGAATGAGACCCAATGGGCTCTCCTCCCTTGATACATCTGCCCTCTGAGCAAGCAGATCAGGAAACTGCTGTCTCATTTTTCTCAGGTATCCTAAGAGACCCTGGCTTGTAAGGATATTCTAGGAACACACTCATAATCTTATGTGAAACTTTCTACTTTCTAATTAGTCTCCAGAAATCTATTTACATTACATATTTACTGTCATTTTTTTTTACAGGTTTATACTGTTCAGAATTTACCACATAGAAAAGTTCACTGTTTCTGGTTTGACACTTTCTTGTGATAATACATTACTTCCAACTTTTCAAAATGCTTTCACAAAAAAAGCAAAAAGAAACTGTTTCCCTGAGAGAGTAACATCACTATTTTTATCCAGTTTAGGTGCTAAGGAAGTCCAAGTAGAAATAATTTTTAAGCGTTCAAAACCTGTTTAACAATTTAAGGTAAACATGACGTAATTACTGGATCATCCTTTTGGTCTTCAACATATGCAGGGTGTTCACTTAGTACTTCATAATCGCCATCTAGTTTTACTTGAAATCTTCCAAAGATTTGATTTATCTGGGTTAGTGAGAACCTGACATAGAATGATTGGCTTCACATCAGCGATCACTCTCAACAATACCACTTGGGCACTTTAAGTAATTGACCTAACTTAATCTTGAAAGGTTAATGTTTATGAGAGTAAGTAGTGTGTTTTATTTAAGCCCATTTCCTTTCTTCTATAATCTAAAAATGATTATTTAAACCAATGAAATATCTGAAAGATAATAAGGGTAAATAATAATTTATCAATTGTTTCTTATTTTTCAATCTCTTTCAAGGCATCTGACATATCATTGCACTCTCATAGCAACCTTATGGGTAGGTTCTACTCTTGTGCCCATTTTATAGGTGGTGCAGGTAAGCTTTTGAATAGTGGTTTTGGCCTAGGTGGTGATCTCAGGGTCCTAAGATGGAGCCCCACGTGAGGCTCCACACTGAGCAGAGTCTGCCTGAAATTCACCCACCCTCTCCCTCTGCCTCTCCTGCTCACGTGCTCTCCCTCCCCATAAATAAATAAATAAATCTTTATAGATGAGGAAAATGAGGCACAATGTCCTCCACACCTATAATGCAATTTGCCCAAGGTCAAATGGCAAAACACGGCACCTGTTTTGACTACAAATCTTATTTTAATAGTTCTTATCAAATAAAACTTCCATCTTTGCAAATGATAAATATCTTCAAATATTTAAAATAGTAAGATGCTTAAAAGAACATATGAGCAACATGGGATTGTCCTGTGCATACCACAGATCTAGAGCACTATTTCATGGAAACAAAAGGACTATGTATATGATTTTAAACAAATTTATTTGATTTCTTAGAGCCTCAGTTTCTTTGCCATATTGTCAATATTAATATTGATCTATTATGTAAGGACCTAGTAGCACCAGGCTTTTTTAGGTTCTTAATGAATATTAGTTGAATTTTTTCCTTCTTATAGACCCAATATCCAGATTTATGATAATTTGATTCTCATACTGCACTGAAATTTCACATCTAACTTATTACAACTTTTTATTTAAGAATCCCTGCTCTTACGTTTGTCATGCTTAAATATCCCATTTTATAATTGAGCCCTGTTTTATAATTTAGCTTCATATTTCTATCTTGTACTCCAAATCTCTTTTTTTCTTATGATGTATAGTTGACATAAATCTCTCTTTAATATTATAGCTTCTGTGAGATTCCATAGGAGTTGAAATTTCTAACAACTAATTTAGGAGAAAAATTGCTTTTGTTGCTATTAAATATCTTTCCTACTTATTTATGGTAGAGCTGATTATCTCATGAAAGTCTATGTTTGTGTTTCAGGTGATAGTGAAACTTTGATCCACGTTACTTGTTAATAAAGTTTATGTTTTTTCTTTTAAATATGAGGCTAAACCACCTGGAGCATAAGTATCATGTCTGTGAATATGCCATAGAGGCTTCTCAACCACTTAATTGAAACCAGAAAACTTCTTATCAATTACAGGGATTCTAAAAGAAAAATGTGTTTCTAAGTTTAAATGATTTTCCACATTGATTGATCTCTTCTGCTTCTTTGTAATATGATTGCTCTTACCAATTGTTTAGCAATGAATTATGTCTTTTTCTTTCTTTAAATCTTTAAAATCTTGATTTTAATTGGTAGACAATCATCTATCTACTGAAGAATATTACAGGTAAAACAATGCAGTAAATTTTCATAAATAATTGTCTTGCTTATCTTTTTATTATTTAAATTCAGATGTACAGTTCAGTAATTTATCAGTTGTGTATAACACCCAGTGCTCATCTCATCACATGCCCTACTAAATGCCTATCATCCAACTACCTTATCCCCCCACCTACCTCTCCTCCAGCAGCCCTGTTTGTTTTCTATAGTTAAGAATCTCTTATGGTTTGTCTCCCTCTCAGATGACTTCTCATTTAGTTTTCTCTCCCTTTCCCTATGATCCTCTGTGCTGTTTCTTATATTCCACAGATGAGTGAAACCATATGATAATTGTCTTTCTCTGATTGACTTATTTCACTCAGCAGAATACCCTCTGATTCCACCCACATCAATATAAATGGCAGGCATTCATTCTTTCTAATGGCTGAGTAATATTCCATTACATATATATGTATCCATTTATCCATTCATTTATGGATGGACATCTCCACAGTTTGGCTATTGTGGACATTGCTGCTGTGAACATTGGAGTGCTGGTGCCGTTTAGGATCACTTCATCTGTATCTTTGGGGTGCTCAGTAGTGCAATTGCTGGATCATAGGGTAGTTCTATTTTCAACTTTTTGAGGAGCCTCCATAGTGTTTTCCAGAGTGGCTGCACCAGTTTTCATTCCCACCAACAGTATAAGAGGGTTCCACTTTCTCTGTATCCTCATCAATATTTAATATTCCTCAATCTCTGTATCCTCATCAATCAAGCGCTTTCAGACTTGTCAATTTTTATCATTCTGACTGGTGTGAGATAGTATCTCATTATGGTTTTGATTTGAATTTTCCTGATGCCAAATGATGTTCAGCATTTTTTCATGTGTCTATTGACCATTTCTATGTCTTCTTTGGCAAAATGTCTATTCATGTTTTTTTGCTTATCTTAGCTGTGTACAAAATGTTTTCTAAAGTCATGTCTGCAAAATCAACATGAACTGAGGGGAAATATCAGAACACTTCATAACATAATGTACTAATGCATTATCATGTTTCAAGGCCATGGATAAGAACAGGAAGTTTTTAGGAGTAACATTATAATAGTTACTTCTAATACTTTGGATATAGTATACATCTTCATTTAACAGCTAAATAAATTAGAACTAACTAACTCCAAGCAAGAGAGACCGTATAATATAATACTATATTGGCTTAAAGCAATCAGATGGTCAATATGTTTTTTAGGTTCCACCTGGTTTCAGTCACTGTATACCCTCCCTTCTTCTCCCAACATGATCAAAACTCTCAACCCTATCCTCTCCCCATCACCATCCCAGGGCTGTGGCTTATTTTCATCAGAAATAATGGCTTACTGTGGTAGTAAATTTCAGTGGGGTGGCAGGGAAGGAGAAAGTCAAAATAAAAAGCATACTAATCCAAGTTAAAATAAAAGAGTGTGAATAGTTTGGAAATCCCTACCACGCAACATGATGTGATGACTGAAGATGCCTTCTTTCTGCCATAGTCTCCAGGTTAAATCCTGACCAGACACAAGGTATTAATGTGATCTTGCTCAGTACTCTGATACCTGGTGCCAACTCACTGTCAAGCTACCCTGGAAGCAGTTTAAAAAGTCTGGTCTTTGAGCATGGGCTCTACCTTGGTTCCAAGTCCCACTTTCCACCTTGGGTTCTGTTTCATTTCCCTGGGCTCTGGCTGCTACCCAGTCACTTTCATCTCAGGTCTTCATTTTCCATACGTAGGTCTCTGCCAGGTTCCCACTTGGCCCCTCCGACAACTGTATTGTGTGTGCATGCTGGTATCACAAGATAGCATTTTAAAGCTGAGAAGGCCTTGAGAAATCATTGAACTTAATATTCTCTGTTCAGAGAAGTGGAAACCAGGATCAAAGCAGATTTTCCCAACTAAATACTAAAGGCGGGGCTTGAGTATGACTCATAATTCAATATATTCTTCTTCTTCACTATGACCACTAGTGGTGCATTTTCTAAAAATTAAGCAATTCCTTACCCAGACTTAACCTGCCATGTTTTCTCCCTCCTCAATGATACTTCCTTCCTGTGTTATCTTGGGTCTTATGCCACCAGCAGAGAGACCTGCTCTCTTGCACACAATGCAGGTCTACATGTTGAATGAGGGATGGTCTGCATGCAGATTCCCACTTGCTAGAGAGTAACCACTCATTCTCTTTCAATACAGAGAACCTTAAGACTATCTGACATCCTTTATGCAGATAGAAAAGTGTGTTTTTCCTATAGAAATGCAGAATTAAGATCCTGGTTTTAAAACCTGCTTCTATCTTTAGCTTTTCTGTCACTTGGCCTATTCCTTATGCATCTCCTGCTACCACCAGAATCAGTCACATCTGCTTTTGAAGTGGTTCTGGTGTGAAAGTCTGGAGCTTGAAATGTTTTTCTCCCATTGAAACATGTGAGGTGTAGTTGAAATAGTACTATTACCATCGTTTAAGTCTATTTTGCATTAAATAGGCTTTTTTCCCTATTCTTTTCCAAGAATAGAATCAGCAGATACACATAGTTTCTATGGGAAAATATGTTTTAAGATCCAACCAATATCAAAATTAACTTTTGTCTCGCATAATCCATTCAAAAGTTCACGGCTACCGGAATTTAGCAGTTTAAAGTGGTCTGCATTTCCTGTGGTGTTTGTAGATGGTATTTCAATATAACTGAATTTCTTCCCTTGATATTTTCTTGCTTAGCATTGACAGTCAAGGGTTTATGTATCAAGATGAGTAAGAGGTAACAATTCATTCTCAAATGTCTGTTAAAGCTTTTTCTTTTTTCTTCTAGCTGAGTGGAAAAAAAAAATCGATCCTACATAATGTTAAAGCAAAAGACAGAGTTAAAAGGTCAAGGTTCTGAACAAACTTGTCCAGGGACTGTCTGCTTGAGCTCAGGTTGGTTATTTCAGCTTTCTGTGAATTGGATTCCACATCTACCAAATACCTTCAGTTCTTGTTTGCAAAATATAAAAAAGTCCTTGAGAAAATGCATTATGTATTATAGTGCAGAGTATGCTTACCATTGAGAAGAGTATGTAAAGGGCTCATCGTCCACTTTTTGTGCACATAAAACTGACCTATGTTCTGAGAAATGCATAGACTGTCATGGCTGCAAAGAAAGGATGTATTTAATACAGCAAAGGGTTTTAGTAACTAAATGCTGTGTGCTATAGTTAGGTTACTGAGGAAGAGGGCTGAGAATCTTTTATGTGATAAATGTGCGAAATTCATCTTTCTATAGTTAAAGAAATTGCTCTATCAGAAGGAGGAAGAAAAAGAGAACATGTTCTATATGGGCATACTCCTTTTACATAAAACCTAGGGAAAGCTATTTGTTCCAGGTTGAGGTTAGGAGAAATATGTCAGAAGTGAAAATATGAATTTGCTTTACAAACTTGTCCAATGTTTGGACACACAATGAATGACCCATCCAGGGGTCTATTTTTGCACAGGGCCACAAAGATTTGTGACTGTTTATAAGAGTGGGCAAAATGAACCGAGAAGAGTAATCATCAGGCAATTCAGATGCAGATTGCAGGCATGGAGAAAAAGGGTGGGAACTTGCAGTTATGATGAGTAAAATCGCTGACTTTAGTCATCAAGACCAAGTGTTAAATATGTGTTTGCTTTGTTAAGGATGAATCAGGCTGAACGACAATTGTCTGTGGTTGTGGTTATTGAGAAGAGAGTGGCAGTGTGTTATATGAGTGCCAGCAAGTGTTCTCACCCTGTGTGAGCCTGAAAAAAAAAAGTTCCTATTACTGTTTCCATTGGCCAAGTCATGTGATCACTCCTAGGGCATAAAAACAGTGGCACAAATTTATATAAATTATACAAGCACTGCAACACACATTATGCCACAATGTCATACAAACTATAGTTAATTAATATTAATATTGCTGAACATAGAAAATATTAAAAAGAGTGTGTTGAAAATGAGATATCAAAACTAGGTAATTAATAATTCTTTGATTTTGAGGAATGCCAGGGAAGTGTCTCCAATGTAGGAAAACTATAATGTCTGACAGGTCGGCTCAGCAAGTCTGTATTAACAAACTATGCTAGGCATAGCATGATGAAACCTATTATGAGGGATGAATTCATGGGAGAAGAATCAGCAAGGAAAGAGTACTCTTCACGAAAAAGAGCAACAACAATAATAGGAACATATTCAAGGAGTACATTGCAACGACAGGATTGTAAATCCTACAGGAATGTAGAAAGGAGATCATTCAAAATGAAAATGAAATGAAAGTTTTGATGGTCTACTTTATATTTGATCAGATGGAAAGCAATATAGTGTGACAGAAAATGAGCTACATAAGTTGTGGGAAAGTCTGGCCTTTTCTTTGAGCTTCAGCTTCATCATTTCCAAGTTGAAGATCACTTTAGTAAGAATAGATAATGCTCACTGGCAATATATTCCATTCAGAATTTGAAACTAGACTTTAAACCCAGGCTGTGAGCCATTATTTCACTCGTAATGTCTTACCTTTGTAAGGTCTTACCTTAAAACCTTTCCTCAACGTATGAAAAATTATCAGATCCGAAGTTTCCAGATCTTACTATGTCAATATTAATTGATTGAAGTCATGAAGCCTAAAAACAAAACGTAACTATCTCTTAAATTAACAACCAAAAATAGATAAATCCATGCTTATGGCAACCTAGTAATTGTACAATTGCTGATGGAGTTATTCTTCAGAATGCAAATTAGAAGTATCTATTATGTTCATATCTTTCAACTTAATAATTCAATTTCTAGTTATCTAAGGTATAATATTTAGTGTAGAAATTCTATTCGTACAAAGGTGCTCACTTCAGCCTTAATCAATAGAGCAAGGTATTAGATGCAACTAAATAAAAAATAGAAGACCATGCAACTACTAAAACTGACAGTTATGAAGACTAACAATGGCAACTCAAATGACCATCCAAGTGAAAATAGCTGAAAAAAGTGTAATATATTCACAGTGTTTAATATACAGTCATAACAAGTGATGTAGAATGATAGCATTATGCCTTAATAATAAGATTATTAAATGAAAAAAGTAGATTCCAAAAGATTACATGCAGTATAAACTTTTTATAAAGTCAGGAATAAAATATGTATTTTTTAGGATCACATAAAGTATAATTTATAATTTACATATGTATAGACACAATAAATGTATATATTTGTAATGTATAGAATATGTATACAATGTATATAATATATATATTTCATATATTTGAAGTAAGGGAACAATAACAATAGAATTCTGAATGCCATGTCTGTGGGGGAAGGCAAGTGAGGGATGGGAGACAGTGTGTGATGTAGGTTTTGTCAAGCTCATAGCTTTTTGGGGGATGATGGTGAATTTCTGAGGGATTTTATACTATTACAAATAAGTACATGCTTGAACTACTAATTAGAATGTTGTCACAAACCAAGAATTATGATTCCTGCAATTATGTATATCTACAAGTCAAAGGGAGAAAAAGATAAGGCAAAATTTTTAAAGAATATACTTTTCAAAGATTCATTAATAAAAAAGACTAGAAGATAATAAACACAAATAATGGTTGGGTTACTGTGGAACTGCATGATCTTTTTTGTTTCTTTTTCAAATTTTCTAATACATATTCTTTTAATGAGAATGACTGTTTGTAACTCATTTAAAAACAGTATGCAGACCCATGGGTCTATATGCCAATGAACTTTTGCAAACACAAGAAGACAAATGAAATAAATGTAAAAGTGACCAGCATTTCAGCAGGCTGTTGACCAGTTCCCATAGCTGGAGGACTTAAAGGAGTTACTATTGACCTTGCATTGATAACTAATTAAAGAATCAACCAAGACAAAATAAATGTGACTATTTGCAAGAGCACATGCCAGACCCAACTTGTAATGAAAAGTTGTATTACCTATTAGAAAAATCTCCATTTGGCATTGACCCAGAGAGTGCAACTGTTGGGTTTCAAACATGAAAGTAATATGACCGATACACTCTCCTTTTCAGTTATTTCTGCAGAGGTTGTATATTCAGGAATTTTAGATTAACATACATAACATGGACTTTGAGTCCATTAGTCGAATGTTAATGTGCAGAAAACCAGTAGGAATAGGGGATGATTCATAATACAAACAAATTGATTGGACACTTTGACAATGAAGTTCATACAGCATGACATCGTTGCTGGTTAGATGTTAATGCACTAGGAGGCTCATTCAGCATCAGAAAAATATTATGCCAAATTATGCTTTTATAAAGAGTCAGCTATAAACCTTTGATTTACAAATATTTTAGACCATTTTTCACCTTACTTTTAGCTTTCAAGATATAAGTCACATTATCTTTTAAAAAATATAATGATAATTTTCATTATTCTGAAGAATACTAGATGAATTAGATGAGTTGCATACTTTGCAGATTATGTCATATATATTTTCCTCAAATTTAGTGTTTTCTTTCTAGTACACCATCTGTAACACATATAAATCAGTAGATTGCACAGTGTGTTTAATCCAGTTTTATTTGCTGAGTAATTAAAAGGAAAAAACATCTTGGGCAAGAAGTAGCTTCCAGAAAACAGTCTGTTCAGGGAATTTAAAGAATAGTTTCCCTTTCTCTCCTCTTTTATGCTGTTTCTAACGGTAAAATAAAGACAAAAGTTGGAAATTAGTTTATGAAGTAATTATTTATAATTTCTTATCAATCATATTTTACAATCATAAGTGTTTGAATTTTCTTTTCTTGCTATTTAAAGTCTATGGCTTTTGGGACGCCTGGGTGGCTCAGCAGTTGAGCGCCTGCCTTGGCCCAGGGCGTGATTTTGGAGTCCCAGCATCCAGTCCCACATTGGGCTCCCTGCATGGAACCTGCTTCTCCCTCTGCCTGTGTCTCTGCCTCTCTCTCTCTCTCTCTCTCTCTCTCTGTCTATTCTCATAAATAAATAAATAAATAAATAAATAAATAAATAAATAAATAAATAAGTTTTATTTATTTATTCATGAGAGACACAGAGAGAGAGGCAGAGACACAGGCAGAGAGAGAAGCAGGCTCCATGCAGGGAGCCTGACGTGCGACTCGATCCCGGGTCTCCAGGATCAGGCCCTGGGCTGAAGGCAAAGCTAAACCGCTGGGCCACTCGGGCTGCCCTAAATAAACAAAATCTTAAAAAAAAAAAAAAAAAAAAAAAAAGTCTATGGCTTTCAAAGACAGGTGTAGACGGCTATGTGATAAAATAAAATGAATCTTCAGATTTGAAAGAAAAATAGCGGAGTTTGAATTCTCACACCGCCCCCTTAAAAAAGTCATGTAAAACCTCTGAATGTTATTTTCCTAATATGTGAAAAGATGAAAGCAGCCCATAGCTTAGAAGATTCCTTGAAAAATAAATGAGAGCTTCTATACAAATGAGCAAAACTCATTGTTTTTGATAATTGCTTTAGAATGAAGTATTAGGCTGTAACAAGAGCACACGGAAATCTTAGTAAACTGTTTTGTAAGGGATTAAGAACAGTCTCTTTCAAGACAGGCACCCAGTGTGAGACAATGTGAATACTATCATGTTTTCCTGTGGATGAGCATGGTGGCGCTCACTCTCTCCAGTTCAACTGAAGTCTGCGGGCTCCAATGTAAGCACCTATATAGATGTGCTGTGGAGATTCTGGACATGAGGTGTCACCCTGTCAGAAGGTTAGAGACCAAATGTGGCACAAGTGAGCTCTTATAATATAAACATAGCATCTGGTCAATACTGCTAGCAATGCTATGAGTTATGGTATTTTGATATCTGTATTTGTTGCATTTAAAAATTATTATCTAAATTACTCATGTTTATGCAGAAAAATAGATGCAAAAAATAAAAGCAAGCAGAAAAAAATTACCCATAATCCTACCACCATAACTGCAATTAGGTATATTCCACTATTAGCATAGAATCACTAGTGACATTTTAAGCATTATTTTTATATGTTATTTTCAAAATGCATGGATAAAATATATGTATCTTTATTTTTTTAATATATGTATCTTTAAAGTAGGATCACAGTAGGACATATTTTTTTGATAACTACCTTTACCATTTAGCAACGTATCATCAACATGCTACATATTGATCCATATAGATTGACACCATCATTTGTAAGGATTGAGTAGAACTCCATTTTAAGGATGTATGAGGTAATAACCTATAGCTGTTCATTTAAATTATTTTCAGCTTTTCTATATTATAAATAATATTTTGACATGTATTTTTACATTCTATCTTTATGAATCTTATTATTGAAAAAATTATTGGAAGTGGAATTTCTGAATTAAATACATTACTTCCAATTATACTGTAGGAAGTTTCTACAAACTTTTACTCCTGGCAAAAATCTGTGAGAGCCCATCTCTTTTCAGTGCACCATACTGGGCATTTTCCTTCTTTATCTCTTTGACAGCCTACTAATTTATGAGAAGAGAGAGGATATCTAGTCTTTTCTTCATGGTTATGATTACTAGTAACATGAAATATTTTTCATCACATATTATTATTTGTATTTCTGATTTTTTGGAACCTTGCCTGTTATATGTTCTTTTTATTACCAATTTGTAATATTTCCACATCTTAGACATTAACCCCTTTTTGTCACACATGGTTTTATTTTTCTTGTCTGCCATTTGCTTTTTCACTTGGATTGTGGGACTTTTCCCCATACAGACATCTTAAAGTATTTATCTTTCTATTTTTGCCTTGAGCCTTCACTGAAACGGCTTTCTTCACCTATACATATGCACTTCTATTTTCTTCTAGTAGTTTTAAATTTTATTATGTATTTGTATTCAATCCACTAGGAGAATTAATTTTATTTTAAGATGTGGGTTAGGGCTTTAAATTTATTCTTGCCAAGTGGTTAACTGGTTGCCACAATTATTTATTTATTTATCTATCTATCTGTCTATCTATCTATCAAACTGTACATATTTTTCTCACCAGTTTTAAATGTTGCCTTTATCCAAAGTTTCACTTTCCACAGTTTGTGACCCATGGTCAACTGCAATCCAGAAGTAGATGACCCTCCTTCTGACCCATCGTCAGAAAGTCAATAGTAGCCTCATGTCATGTCCCAATGCCTATGTCATTCATCTTGCTTCATCTCATCACAAAGGCATTCTAACATCTCACACCATCACAAGAAGGGTGACTACTTGTACAATAAGATATTTTGGGAGAGAGAGAGACCATATTCATATCACTTTTATTATAGCATATAACAATTATTGTTATAATTGTTCTACTTTATTATTAGTTATTGTTGTTAATCTCTAACTGTACCTAATTTCTAAATTAAACTTTATCATGGGTACATATGTATAGGAAAAAACAACATACATTAAATTGCATATACAGTATACCTAGAGATGTTACATATGGGGCTACACAGAGCATATATAAGATTCAGTAGGATTACCCATAATCCTACCACCATTAGCACTTTAGCTATATTTCCACTCTTAGCTATAGGACCCACTATTTGCACATGACCACTAGCAGCATTTAGCTACTATACTGGATAGTGCAGAACTAGAAAACTCCCTGTCATAAGCCTTAAACAATAATTAAAGCTTTTCTAGTGGTGCAGCTGGCCCAAGTAGAATTACAGATAGATATAAAAAGATGGCATATAGCAAAATACAAAGAAAGAACTGGGAGTTAAGAAATGTCAAGAAAGAGGAGCCTGCAAAAAAGACTAGGAAAGTGACTTAAAAAGCAGGACTAAAGGGGAGAACATCTGAGATTTGGAAGACAAAAAAAAGGAGGGGGTTTGAGGAGAAGGACTATTGTTTGTAAGAGAATTTTGCTAACTTATCAAGTTGTGTCTTCAAGGAAAAGTTGGATAACACTAAAAATACTGGCACTAAAGAAGTAATGATTAATAGTTATTTTTAAATTGAGTATTTAACAAATTCAGAGAGTCTAAGAAGATACTATTTTATAATTTTCATGAATTTCAAATATATAGGTTTTACCTATAGTTACATGTAAGGAAAAAGCTTCCTATTTCATTTTGTAATAGAATATAGTCATACTTTACTCCTCGATTTTTCTACATTCCATGTCTAATATAGTATAAAATCTTGTAGTTTACAACTTTGAAATCTCTCCATACCAGTCACCATCTCCTGCCATCCTGGTACAAGCCACCATCACCTACTGCTTGTGATGATACAACAGCCTCTGGAACTGGGGTTCAGGATTTCATCCAACCTGCTAGTCCATATTTCCCTGAGTTGCTGTGCTCCTTTTATAAAATAAGTCAGTTCCTATCATTCCTCTGCTGAAAACCCTTGGGTGGCTTCCCTTCTCTCTCAGAGTAAAAGAAGAGTATGTAAAACTTTCCTGCAACTCTCCATGATCTGACCATCTGCTATCTCATGGATGGCATCTCCTACAGTAATTTTTCCCTTACCCCATTCAGCCATCCTATCAATCCTTGAACTTAGCAAGTCAGTTTTGAACCTCTGGGCTCCCTCCTTCACTTCATTCAAATTTCTGCTCAAATATCACTGTGCCAAGAAAACCTTTCCTGGCCTGTTAAAGGAACAACCTCTTTCTCCTTGTTCTATATGTCCTTGTCTTATTTTTCTCTATAGCACTTCTTACCATCTATCTATTGTATTATATGGTATTGCATTGTTTTGTATTCTACGGTATCCTATTTATTCTCTAGTCTCTCTTCTCACTAGAATGTCAGTTCCATGAGGGCCTGAGCTTTCTTTGGTTCTCTGCTGGATCCTGAGGGCCAAGAACAGTACTATCACTTAGTAAATATCTGCTTGGATGAATGAACATATATCCAGATATTTTAAGAATCACCATAAGCCTTCTAAATCATTTCTGGCATTAAAAGTAATGGTTCCAATTTTGAAATATTTCAGAAAAGGTTTCTTCTCCCCAAGAGAAGATTCAGTTTCATGCTTTGAAAGATTAAATGAAAGGGAATTTGAGTTATGATGACAGAATTTTGGAATATCATAATTTCAAGAGATTTTTTACTGATACAACTTTATTGTGATAATTGAGAATAAAAATATTTCTTGAAAGGTCATATGGCATAAAAATGAAAAGTTTAACACTTTGAAGACTTTACAGCAAGATAATCTGGTCTTGGGAGATCTACATCCCAGCTGCCTAACTCTGGGTACCCCGCTATGCTTCAGTTTTCTCATCTGTAAAACAAGGTCAATATTGTACCTACTTTACAAAACTGTCATGAGAATTAAATGATTTAGATTATGTAAAGGGCTTATAATATATGCTTCAAACATAGTGTCTCACAAGAATTTGCTATTATTATTTATTTGCTTATAGTATTATCAATTCACAAGTAAGTGGTTGCTCTTAGCTGACAGACATTTTTTGCATTTTTTGTTTGTTTGTTTATTTTTCTCTGTAATGATCCCATGAAAAAATCTCTTTCATGGGAGAAATCTAGCCAGTGTTAATTGTGTAGGTACAAAAACTAGATAAGAGAGTTAAGGCAATTTCTAGTCATTTGCATAAGCTCTCCTTTTTCCCCACTTGTGGGATTCAAACAAACTTTTCAGGGCCCTTACATTTTGCAAATGAATTTCTGTCCTATTTGCAGGGTAAAATCAAAGGGGAAATAAGGTAGATTCATCAAGGGATTCTCTAATAGAATGAAACTCTACAGGCAAGTTTTCTTGTGCCTAGGAAAGTTTATTTAGAAGAGTAAGGAGCTTCAACACTGAGTGGGGAAAGTCTAAAATCACAAACCTAGGTTTTAAAAAATTGTCTCTGAAAAAGTCAGGTCCTCAAATATTTGTCCTCCTCAGAGAAATCTGACTTAAACAATTCAGCCATACTTGTACTTCTAGAATCTACCTCCAATGATCATTTTTTTTAGCCTTCCAAAATACCTAGAAATTTTATATATTACATTTGGTAAATCTACTGGAATGATGATATTAACAGTCATAATTGATATTGAGCCACAGTTTTTAATTTTGCATCTCCTGTGTTTATATGTATTTATCATCTGATTTAACTATAATCCTTATAAAATTAGGTCTTTCATTTCCTTAGTAATTCCCCGAAGAGGTAAGAACAGTGCTCAGGAAACAATATTATTGGTAGAGATCTAACAATCAAACAGAATTTTTAAGGACATCATGTCCTCTACTTCATGTATTATATTATTGCTTTTGAAAAATATAATGTTATTTAAAAGTAAATTTTAACAAGGAAAAGATTATTGTTGCATATGTAAAACATTTGGCATGATTTTTTGAACAACAGTGAACACAACAAAAAGTTGATTTCTTTTCTGCCATGACCCGAGGCATATTTATTAGCTGTTCACTGCCTAAATGTCTCAGCCTAAAACCCAGAACAATCAAGACTTGATGTTCAACTTAACTAAGCAAAATATTCACTTTAAGGATTGAAAATACAGAAGAAGAATTATATGAAATTATTTTCTTCCAACTCTGCCTCAGGGTTTATAATCCTGCAGGGACAAGTCACACCGGTGGAAAATGGCATCTGATGAAATGCTGAAACAACAGCACTCATAGAGCCAAGAGATCAGAGAAGGAAGTCATCACTTTGTGATCTTCTTAGTCAGGGAGAAAGTTGGGTTTCAGCTAATACACCTCTAAAAGATATGTAGAATTTGGAGAAGGAGATGGGAGTAAAGGTGGTTATGGTTCCAGCTTTGGAAACTTCATTTTTTTTTTTTTATCTTTGGCCAGGACACATTTACAGATGATCTATTGAATTGAAAAAATATCTTGTCCGTCTTTGTAATCTTTGTATCTCCTTAATCTACTCAAAGGTGACTTTATAAAGTGAACTTTATAAAGTTCAAAAGATCAGTCTGAAATAAATATCTTGTGAAACTGTATAAAATTGTTCCTGTTTTTTTTTCTTTTTTTAAATACTGAAGGATTTGTTTTGCAGAGAGAGAGGCATTAAGCAGGGGGAGAAGAAAAATATATCCCCAACATTTATCATAATAGAATCTAGTATCTTTTATTTTGTCACTTAAACTCTGAGGAAATACACTACAAACTCCATTTTTAGCTGCCCAAGTCCTTCTTTTTTGCAGAAAAATTAGCATTAAAAATATTTTTAGTTAAATTCACCATATCAATGTAAGCTATAACTAAAAACTAATGAAATAAAAAGCAACTGATAATTTTTCTAATTTGCAAAATGTTTAATTGTGATTTTTCTGATAAAGAAACTAACCACTGCCACAGCTACTACAACAAAATTATTTACAGAATATAATAATGGGGGGAGGACAATAGATTAAAGCAGATGAAGAAAGAGAATAGGTAATACTTTTAAAGTCCCAGCTTTATTTTATTCTAATTTTATTCTATTTATTCTAATTTTATTATGTCACCCTATAAAAATCCTGCATCTTAATTTTAAAATAAAGGTATTGATCCAAGATATTTTGAGGGGTTTCAGGGAAAAGAATGAGGGAGATACAGGGATTGGGAGAAATTTATAGCTGGAGCTGATACTGAGGGAAAATTTAGAGTACATACCTAGCATGTTTTGTGCTTCCTTTCTTCCAGAGAGGAAATGACACTTTAGATTCCCTAGGATGCTGGAACCACATGCAAAAAAGGATGGGCAAATTTGTCATTCAGAATTTATGAAGGATATTTTTTCTTCTCACTGACTAAAAAGAACAAATCAAACACTAGGTTTCCAATTCTGAAAATTAGTAGACTCTGGAGAGCCAATTAAACATTATTCCCCTATCTCGACTCTGTTTTAACATCCTTCTTTATTGCACACTGTTTCTTTCGCTCACAAGGCAGGTAGATGGTGTTATCAGGCTAATTTGGGGACAGTTATCATTATAATGTAATTTTTTGCAATTATGTGGTAGACCAGGTGGCAAGACAGCATGGCTTTGCATTGCCAAGGTGCAAAACAAATTCAGTGTTCAATCAACCTGAGAGAGAAAGGACAATTCTCATTTGCATAAACATGTAGCCACGGAAACGAGATGCACAGAGGTATAAGGGGAAAGAGACCTATTTTACATGATGTGCATAGAATATTTGACAGTTTAGATTGGAGGCGTCATTGATGTGGGTTGGAATGGTACGGTTGGTTGCCATGGATATGGTTTTCCCTACTGGCAGTGCAGAGATTGGCAGGGATGGATGCTGGAAAAAAAAAAAAAAAGCCCAAACCACTGCAACACTCTGGCAGCCTCATTCTTTTCTTTTGTTGAAAAGCTATGTATCCTTTCTGCACTAATGACAGCTCATCAAGTATGCAGTGTAATCTAGAAACACTGATATTTCTGTAATAAATCATTCATGTATAATATATATGTATTTATACATTCTATGCACATATATATGTGGCTATCTACATGTATATATTTGGAATAACATGTATGCAGATTAATAAAAGATTAGATACAGGAGGAAAATATTTACCTCTTTGCTACTCTTTTCTACTTAGCATCAATTTAGGAAATCTTTAGATATGAGGATTTATTAAATAAAGTAAACAATGTATAAATACACTGAATTATCATGTAACTTAGGAAACGAGAATTGCAGTTTGTTTTTGTGGATAAGGCAAACAATGAAAGGAAGGAGGAGTGGCTCATCACAACGGCCTAGTCTCTGATTATTTGACTTCTATAGTCACCACATTGCTGTAATATAACGACATAAATGATATTTGTCCATGAAAAACAAGGTAGTTTCTATTTTCTTTATAGGTTCTAACACAATATTTAGCATAGTATAAACCCAAGTAAGCTGTTTTTCAGAACAGTTAGGCACTTACTTTCTATTTCTAAAAGCCCACCCATCTTGTTTCCATACTGTTAGTCCAAAACCTTGCTTTTATTAAAAAGGATCATGGGAATGCCTTTTGTCTTTAAGAATTTATTCACTAGCGTACCATGTGGTGGGTCTGAAGGAGCAAAGTCTCTTATCCTGCAGGGTAAGAACTTTTGTCTCCATGAATGCAGCTTTGCACTCGGCCATACTCCTGAGATCTGAACGCTGGTAGACAAGCTCTTGTGGAATTCTGGGTTCCCTCAATCTTCCCCTCAGACAGAAGTGTTGAGTGATGCAGCATCTTCTAAACTGTCTATTCAAACATTGGAAACTGGAGAAAGGGTTATAAATAGGATTTATTGTACAATCAAAATATCAGGATCACTTTTGAAACATGACCACATTGTTTGCCTTTAATAGTTGACTTACTAATATAATAATTTATCCATACAGCTAAAGCTTGATGGATGGTTACCAGTGAAGATATGTATTTGGATTAAGATTTAAGAGACTGTGTAGGGACGCCTGGGTGGCTCAGCAGTTGGGTGGCTGCCTTCGGCTCAGGTCGTGATCCCGGGAACTGGGATTGGGTCCCGCATCAGGCTCCTGCGAAGAGCCTGCTTCTCCCTCTGCCTGTCTCTGTCTCTGTCTCTCTCTCTGTGTGTGTCTTTCATGAATAAATAAATCTTAAAAAAAAAAAAAAACTGTGTAACTGAAAGAGTGATTAAAATGTTTTTCTCTTACCTTATAAGTAAGGTCTTTTAAATGGGCCAATGAAGAAAGTCTACATTGATATTATGTATTTTTTTTTTAAATAAAGCCTACTAGTGGATCAATTCCTGTATGAAACCTACTCCACCCCAGCCATGCTTGTTCTCAGGTTTCCCTAGAAACCACTCAACAATTGCTGGTATCCTTTCTATGATAAACTAGTCAGTTACCCTTTTCTCAAGGTGAAAATCATATTGCATTTAGTTTCATTATCCTTATTTCTTAGTTGATTTTTACCTGTGCTTCTTAAAGTGATTTATTCCCTAAATCCATTTGTTTCCAGTGCTTAATAAATATCTGTTGCCCAAAACATGAAAATTAGTAATTGCTTTAATCCCTGCATTTGATTGTTCTCTAAGTTTTAAAGAAATGAAATAGGACCTCGAAATTCTACCCAGATAACAAGTTTATCATATAAGAACGAGATTCAAATGATTAAAAAGGGAATGAGTACACATTTTAATACAGTAAATTAACATAATGCACAGGATCAGCTTGGCTACATACCATTTCATCACATGTAAACATTCCTGTCCGGGCACTCCTCTCACCTATACTTTATTGTCTTATGTATTTTGCTTTATTTTCTCTAATACCCTGTGTTCTTTTCTATTTTTCTTTCCCACTCCTATGCTTCTCGTCTGTGCACTACTCCTCCATTTGTATTGGTATAAAAGATAACTATATTGAAGAAAAGTCAAGTGATGCTGGGGCATGTTCACCACTGCCCACATATTTTGGAAAGACTTGCAAGATCTTAGCATGGTTCTTTATTTATGTAAAATATTTAGATGCTACAGCACTGAGCCCCTCACACATCTTTGGAGAGGTGAGTGAGTGAGCTGGTATGTATCATGCACTGAAATAAAAGTTTTTAAAACTTTGTTTCTATTTCAAAGACACAGAATTGCTTGCTCATCATTAAAAATCAATTTTTAGTCTTACAGGAATAAAGAAATATGAATGTGGTTATTTTATGAGCAAAGACCTGATTATCTCATGCTGTGCGTGTGATTCCTCAATGGTCAGAAGGGGAGTTCTAGAGAGGTCTACTTTTCTTGGGCAAGTGTACACTTGCCTCAATCTCACTCATAAACCAGGAAACAGTCACATGCACTGGGCCTTAAATGTGTTCATTTCAAACCAGGCAGGAGGCCTGACACACATACTAAATTTTCAATATTAGCATCTCCAAATCTTTATCATTGTATATGTAGATTGATTCATTTTCAGACTCTGGTTAACTGGTTCACTGTCACATCATTTTAGGGATTTTGTTGAACACTTTATTTTCTGGATTTTATGTTGTTAAGGCATACAACTTTACTTAGTTTTAGTCCCTTCCATAAGAGAAAAATGTAAGTTTTAACATTTTGCATCGTGGGTTCACTTTTTTCCCCTGACAAAAACATTTTTCTTGTTTCTCAGATCATTCAAAATATAGGCAGTATTTCTTCCATGAAAGAAAAAAAAAGCAGCAAACTGATTATTTGTTGTGATTAAGCTTAATAAAACAAAATTCACTTCCTAGACTTGTCATTTGGTGATTAAAAGGGGAGGGTTTCTTTTTCTTGTGTTACTTTCCTCATTTGTAAAGTGACACTCTCTGATCTTCATAAGCACATCTGACACAGTAAAACAAGTAAATCATGATTTCCAAATTCTCTGGGATGAGAAGCAGTGACTGATTTCCCTTACGTTTTGACTGCAGCTTCAGGTGGGACATGTGCTCAGTTGGCCATGACAGAACTAGTTTCTGACACAGGTGATGAGAGGACAGGTTGGCGGCCAGATGTGATGACATAAATTGCTGACTTGGACTAAATGTTAATCAATATAAAGCTTTGACAGCTAATGATGTATTATGATCAGTCTTCAGAATAATTGATTCACTGCTGATGTCTTACAAGTTCTTGTAGAAAGTATTACCTATACTGATACGTGCTTTATATCTCATCTTCTTCATCTTTAAATGAAATTAAAGATCCTTTTATCATCTATCTAAATCCATCCGCTTCCTTGGGATAGCATGAGGATTGGTATAATAAAGTGGAAAAATTATATTTGTTATGTGAAAGATACTAAATTCCTGATATAAAGCATGCGTCTCATTATGATGACATTTCTTTCATTCTGATAAAGTTATAGATATTAAATTTTCACTCGCAAATTTGTCTATCTGCCACCTGCACTTAACATGACCCCACAACCCTGACATCAATTTTATTTTCCTCTTAGACTTCTTCAAAAGAGTTAATAAGAAAAAAAAAACTTTTAGGTCTCAGAATTACTGGATAGTGTTTCTTCATCTGGAAAAGAAAAAGCACTTTCATTCAGGGCTAACCTTAAATTTTTATTTTTCTGGTCTTCAAAATGCCACATGTCATTTTCTCACTGTACCACTATTTTGTGTCACCCATGATGACATCAAACCATGTGCCAATATGAACTTACCCTCATCCAGTCAGCTCAATAGGATGATGCCCTTCACCATTCAAATTAAATCTGAACCCTGTGTCACTGCTCCTAAGCTGCTATTCATCAATTTTTTCATGTTGTCATGTAGCCATGCTGTGGCTTTTTCTAATGTCCTTATCTCTATCATTAATTTTACCTTCTGATGTAGTAGTACTGAATGATATGATTTACAACTTAATAAAATGAGTTTTTAAAACATTAGATAAACTAGTAAATCAATTTTTATAAGAGTCAGCAGTCTAGGGTTTTGAAGGTAGACTTAATTTACCTCCTTTCCCTGATTTCATCTCAGGTGAACTGAATGGCATAAAACAATACAGTAAACAATGCAGTCATGCATAATACATAGCAGTTGAATTCAATTTTAGTGGTTCTCCTAATGGTGTCCAGATGAGAAGAGGGTGGGAGTGGAAGTGTTGATAGGTGTTCTGAAGCATCTCCTTGACTTTGAAATCTTACTTTCTTACTTTTTTAACCTTTATCCCTGAGAATAAAATTTATCTCTGTGGACATAATCCTTAAGGGGAGGGTAATTGTTTTTCACTGCTTGAAATGCCAACTTTAAAAAAAAAATGTACTCAGGTGAAGGATAAATAAAACTAACACAATGGAGAATATTGATAAATAATTTGGTATGGTTTTCTGCCTTTAGGCAGGTAATTAGCCAAACCACCCAAGACAGATACTTAAAACGAAGATATTTATCTTCTAAGTGCAGAAAGAACAATTTGTTCTCACTATTAGCCTAGATACCAATTTAAAAGACTAAGGCAATTCCAAATGTAATCCAAACATATGTCTGCTAAAGTAACCTGAATTCTATAACTGGGTGATAGTAAATTCCAGGGTAACAAATATAATCTAGTCTATTATAAACCAACATACTTTTGAATAGGTATGGGCACAAGTGATTGTTATTCACTCACTCATGAAATTCAGTACAAGCTCTCCATATCATCCCAAAGACCTGTGCGAGTATCTACTTCCAAAATAAAAAGGAACTGACTGAGACAATTTTTCAGTGGCCTGAAATGGTGAGAGTAAGAATTTATCTAATCTCCTCATTACTCACCACCACACCACCACACATCCCCACCCCGGGGAATAGAGTGCTAAGTGGAATTCCCAAGCTTTAAAAAGTACTTTTCTTTGCTTAATTTTGAATTGTTCACATAAAAAAGGTTAAATTCAAGAAGGAACTCGTAACGTGAATGAAAATGGAGAAAGCAGCATACAGACTTTAGAGTAAACAAGGGTATGTTACCCTTATTCTTTTAGCAACAAACAATGGCAGCAGTACTTCTAAGAATGATGTGTTACAAGACTAAATACAGGCAGCATTGTAAATAACCCTAAAGGACATTGACTTCACTTTCCTGCAGTGCCATATATATGAATACAGGTTTGTGTAGCTTTTAGACTTATAATTTCAATATTACCTTGCAGTGTCAAATTTTAAGAATTGTTGGGTCCCATTAAGGACCTCATTGGTGAGCACTGGGAGTTATGCTATATGTTGGCAAATTGAACACCAATAAAAAAAAAAAAGGACCTCATTGGTGATGAAAAATAACAAAACATTCAAATTGATGTTGCATCTGCACTGGAATTTTCCTGGCATGTCTGCTTCCTACAACTGAAGGAAATATATCTGGCATATATAACACAGGTGGAATCTGTTTTAAAGATTTAAATCTGGAAAAAAGATCCAGATCCTGCTATTACTTTGAAATTCATATGCAAGAAGCATTTATATTTATCAGCTCAGAAAGACAAAGGCTTATTGGATGTAGGATCAAAGTTTACAAAATTAAAAGTAAGTTCTTTTTAAAGTAAATAGATTCTCATCAAATCTTGAAATGCTGGAACAACTAACAACTATGGGAATTTGAAAACTTTAAATTTTAGCACAGGTCAGTATATCAGTAATTATTTTATTACTGACATACCCAACACGGTGCTAAATTTTGTGGTAGGTATGAAAGTATAAGGCATGAATCATATTGCCAAAGTAGTTACAATCTAGTTGGGAGGTAGAACAATAATGGGAACTACAAGAGTTTATGCACTTATGCTAAATTTCACAATACAGACCACAAATGTACTGCTTTATTGTTTTTACTGTGAGTGGTAGGTATAATATGGTCCTCCAAGAATGAAAATCCAAACAGGATTAGAAATTAGATCAGATTAGGATGTCCGAAAGTGTGTAAGTGAAAACACTAATCATAGGGAATACTCTTTAATACTGGTTTTTGAGGGATGCCTGGTGGCTCAGTGGTTTAGGGCCTGCCTTCAGCCTAGGGTGTGATCCCGGAGACTCGAGATTGAGTCCCGCATCTAGCTCCCTGCATGGAGCCTGCTTCTCCCTCTGCCTGTGCCTCTGCCTCTCTCTTTCTCTGGGTCTCTCATGAACACATAAATAAATTCTTTAAAAAAAAAATACTGGCTTTTGAGGTCAAAAACATTATATATTTATAACCCTGCTTTGGGTGTTAATGAGGTATCTTACCTTATATCTTACTTTATCCTAGTATACTGAAGGCTCCAAGAAGTCATGTAGAAAAGTTATCCTTATAATTTCATTTAATCCAGTATTTTCCAAATTTAATTAACCAGGGAACCCTTTATGTCTCTTATCACTTACATTCCTCCCAACACACTTTAGACAACACTGCGGGCAGCCCTGGATGGCTCAGCGGTTTAGCACCGCCTTCAGCCCAGGGCCTGATCCTGGAGTCGCAGGACCAAGTCCTACGTCAGGCTCCCTGCGTGGAGCCTGCTTCTCCCTCTGCCTGTGTCTCTGCCTCTCTCTCTCTCTCTGTCTCTCATGAATATATAAATAAAATCTTAAAAAAAAAAAAGGAAAACACTGGATTTGGTAAATCCATAAATTACAAAACTGTAATACAGTAGTAACTGAACCTAAGAAAGCCAGGAACATGTCTGTTTTCATAAAGATGAATTTCAGGATGACAGTTAAGATCTTGGTAGACATAAAATTTGGCTGATGGACCATGGTCCATCTAACATGACTCTTGATGGCACATATTATGCTCTTAGGAATCCGTCTAATATCCAGACAAATGTTTTCGTTGTAGATTTTTTGCAAAATTACAACAAAGACATACATATAAGAAAAAATTATTATAAAAATAGAGCCTTGGGGTGCCTGCGTGGCTCAGCTCAGTCTGTTGAGCATCTGCCTTCAGTTCAGATAAGGATCCCAGTATCCTGGTGAGCAGGGAGCCTGTTTCCCCCTTCTCCCTCTGCGCCTCCCCCCCTTTTGTGCTCACTCTCCCTCTCAAATAAATAAAATATTTTTTTTAAAAAGTAGATAGCCATAGAATTAACTGAAGGATATCTCAGCAGCATTCCACTGGACTCATCCACCCATGTGCTAGCAGAAGGTATAGGGGATGACAGGTTTGCCATTGACAATATGAATTTAGTTCTGATTGTAAGAAGTTTTGATTAGAAATTACTAATATAAATGGACTCAGTAGAGAGGTTTGCTCTAGGCCCCTCTATGTCCTTTACAGGGAAGTATTAAAGATTTAATCTTGGAAAACAAATACTTTATTTATAGCATTTTCTCCACCTCATTATAAAAGTTAGTCATGGTGTTATCAGTATTTTAACTAAAATAATTGGCCCACATCATTTTATGTCAAAACCAACCAACTGTAAGGTCTCAAAGTGTTGGTACTCTAGTAGCATAATTAGGCAACTTGAAAGCACACTGACAGAAAAGAGGTTTTAAAAGTAAGTCGTCTTGGTAGAATGGCATTAGTAAGGACTTCTATTACTACTATCTACTGATAATCTCAATGTCAACCCTTGACATGGAGCGTGCCAACCAAACTTTCATATGCAAAAGGATGATTTGGTAGATCTTATTAAAATGCATATTCTGATTCAGGGGGCTTGGGATCTATCTCAAATTCTGCATTTCCTTTTTTTAAAAAGATGTATTTATTTATTTGAAAGAGAGAAGAGGGAGAGAGAGAGAGTGAGAGAGAGAGAGAAAGAGAAAGAGAAAGAGAGAGGGGGAGAGAGAATCCTTAAGCAGACTCCCTGCTGAGTGTGGAGCCTGACCCAGGGTTGGATCCCAGGACCCTGAGATCAAGACTGAAGCCTAAATTAAGAGTCAGATGCTTAAGAGACTGAGCCATCCAGGCACCCCAAATTCTGCATTTCTAATGAGTTCCCAGGTGATATGCTCCCTGAACCACTCTTTTTAAAGAGCACAATCACAGAGAACAAAGGCATAGCAAAAAGCTTGCTTCTCTCCTGTCCTGGGAGCTTATTGGTTTTTAATTCCCAAAAGCACCTGGTACAGGGACAGAGGGTAGCTGACCTTTTGTTTCAAGGATGTCCTTCTCTCTCTCTGTTGTCCTCATCTAAAAATTCTAGTCATTGTTACTTCCAGAGCAGTGTTTGTTTTAATTAGTTCTTGATAATTTATTAGTTTTCAGATATTTGAAGGAAAGTAAGAAGTTTTGTGTAGACTTTCTATCATTCTTCTCTTTTGAAGTGAGCCTGGACAGATAACCTGTCCTTGCCTGGGCTATATTGCCTAAAGCCAACAGATCCTTGCCCAGCTGTAGTTGAGAAAAGACTTGTGTCCGTTTAGGCTTTAAATCACTGAGTGTGAGCAGGATACCCCTGGGATGGGTCAGACTATAGCAGGGGCAGTCTTCAGGGAATGACCACTTCATTTTACTCCTAATGAGGCAGCAATGCCAAGCTGCTGTGGATTTTACCCAAGGTGTTGTGTAGGCATTTTTTTAATGAAGTCTCAGACATATTTTGCATGCTTTTACCCAGCAGCCTAACCATGCTTCAAAGTTTCAATCTTTTGATTGATCTCACTCATCTTGTTTGGGGACGAGGGGATAGGGGAAGCTTCTGTAGCTGGATGGAGGCAGATCCCACAAGAAAGCAATAAACTTCAGAATTGAATAAAAATCTAATTTGTGTACGCTAACTCTTTTTGGTAATGTTAATTTTTTTTCATTCTGTGTGTACACTTCCATGGCCATAACTTCCTTTCCGTTGGACTACTCATTAACTAATAGCCCACAGCAGTTAATTTCCTGCCATTCCCTCCCACTACTTCACTTTATTTGTTTAGCTGACAGGCTTTTGAAGCAAGCCGGCTAAAGCCTGCAAGAATTCCTGGCTTTTTTCCTCCTTCATTCTTGTTATTATTAGGAATATGGACAAGGTGCTAGTATGTGTATTCCATCTGAAAATCATGCTGGAGTTTCTATCTCTTGGGAAAGAACCAAATTGCTTCATAATCGTCATGGACCCAATTCTGTAACTATTCGCAGACAAGATTCTTGTTAGTGCCAAAGGGAGTTTTGCCCTCATTTAAGGTTACAAGATCAAGTGGTAAAGGTATTTATAGCCATCTCACTTTCCCCAAGAAAATAAGTTAAACCAGATATGGGAAAAACTACTAAATGTGCTATAGATGCTTTCCTTTTCACTAGAACAATTTACCTAAGATAAATCAATGAAAACACAAAGAAAAAAACAAGAAAATTAAAATTAATTGGTGACTAGTGTTTCAACTAACAATTATCTTCTTTTTCACTTTTCATGATAAAATATATATTTCACTTGGAGGATACAAAGAAATATAAAACTTACTGGCTTTCTTTTCTTAGCCAAATATGGAATGAATGAATATTCTGATCATTTGTTCCTCAGAAGATTCATAGAAAAGCTAAAAAAAAAAAAAAGTTCCCAGGCTCTTTGAAGGTCAGTCACATTCAAATAGCACTGTTGTTCCAAAAAATGGACTGGCATTTTTTAAGCACCCAGCTTACTCCATGATGGTACTTACACGTGTCTTCCTAGTCCCTCCTCTTTTTCTTTCCTCCCCACATTTCACTCACAAAAATGTGACAGTGGATTGGTGGATGAATCAGAGAACTTCAAACCAGAACTTTTGCTCTATTCTAGTTTTACAACTATTCCTCTGGTGGAAAGTGCTTGACCTTTCTGGCCTTAATTACTTCATTTATAAATGAGTGGGGTGGATTAGCTATTCTCAGGTTTCTGTGGATCAAATATCCCATCACGAGTACAGGTTATAAATTTTACATAAATATTTAACTTTATCTACATAATGAAGAAGGTGAAAAGAGAAAAGCCAATCAGTATATTGTACTTTCCATTTCCTATACAACTCTACAGATCTGTTTGTGATTTTTTTAAAATTAAATAGATGGCTCTGCAGCAAGAAGGGCGACTGAATTTAGACAGACTTTTATTAGGTTGCTGGCCTAAGGTGACTTTGGGCAAGTAACTTAATCTCAAATAGAGATGTATAATTGATCAGTCAAATTGGGATATTAAACCTACCTTACAGGATTGTTAAGAGAATAAAGTAAGACTTTCCATGCCAGACACAAT
Organism: Canis lupus dingo; assembly: GCF_003254725.2. Classification (NCBI taxonomy): domain Eukaryota; kingdom Metazoa; phylum Chordata; class Mammalia; order Carnivora; family Canidae; genus Canis; species Canis lupus. The sequence continues at coordinate 20,664,385 of NC_064245.1, read as the reverse complement.
AACAGCCCAACAAATAGTCACTGTTCTAAAAAAAAACAAAAACAAAAACAAAAAAACAAAGAGTCACTGTTCTGACTACATATTATGCCCCTATATGGGTGTTGGTAGTAGTGAGAAAAACATCGGTTTAGGCATTAGAAAATGTGGATTCTAATTCCAGTTCTTCCATGCCTAGCCAAATCACAATTTTCTCATTTGTTAAATGAACTATTCCACAGAATGATTTTTGGGTCTCCTTCTAGCCTTAGTTTTTCACAATTTTAATGTGTGAAAACGGCATTGAGGCTTCTTGTCACTCAAAATACAGGTATTGTTTTCTACAAAGATTTAAATAAATAATTCTGATTGTTTTTAATAGCTTATTGCAATAGTTCTTGTTCAAGTCTGACTTTTCTAGTAAATATTCAACCTTTTTTCTCTGATATCTGCATTAGTGGTATTTAGAATTAACATAGGTTTGTTTTTTTTTTTTTCAAGGACAAATAAATTGATCTACATTTGGAAACTAGGTCCTTGAATTTTATAACAGAAGATATTTAAAATATTAAAACAGAAGTATTTTATTTTTTAGTATTCAAATCAACTCCTGAGTAATTTGACTTAGGAAAACAGAAAGAAAAGAATATAAAAAGACCCCAACAGAGTAATAATTATTTAAACACCCAAAGATTTCCCTTGGGTTGGTAATACAATAAGTTCCTTTCCTATTCAAAGTGAATCTATAACAAAATATGACAAAAAAAAACATAACTGGCATTCTTTTCTGTATTGCAAATGAATTGCAATTTATATTTTTAAATTCAAACTATTTTACACTCTTAGGGATCTACTGGGGGGTCAGATTTTCATTTGGTGCTTGGATAGCTTCCATAAAATGTAAAACTAATTGACAACTTGTTATGTATTAGCCATTGGTCACTAAGTTCCCTGGTTTGAACAAAACAAATCTCTTTACCAAGTTTTATACGGTGTATGTATCCCCTAAATGTTGACAGTCACTCAGAAATATCTATACTACTACAGCTGGATTTTATAGTTGCAAAAATACATTGGCTTAAAAAATATTTGGAAGGTTGCAGTTACTTCTGTATTTGAAACCACCAAACTATCAATGGCAGATAAAGATCCAAATATATTTGCTAGGACAAATTTCTCTTCCAAAAATGACTCTGTGAAATTCATATCCATTTTACATAAAAAATAAATGCTGCTAAAATGACAATGAATTTTTCAAATGGATATAGTAAGAATGTTGTTGGTGCAGAACCTGATCATAAAGACATAAAATGTGAAATGAAATATATTGTGTGATGAACCTATATACATATTCTTAAAGACATCTTGAACCATCATTAAATCATATTACTGTTGATTTTCATTTAAGTAAGGGTTGCAAACTGAAATGCCTTCAGGGCCTAACCAAGTATCATAAATGTAGAAAGAAGTCAGAAACTAAACAATTGAGAGGTGTTAGGACTGTGATTTACAGGAAGCATATGCCTCATCCCAAACCATTCAAATTATATTAAAAGCAAAATGAAAATCAGGATAACTGAATTAAACACATCTGGGGGCGGGATCCTCTTAAGCCAATCAGAAAATCAAATTCACATTAAAAAAAAAAGCATTCCTGCTTTAAACAATGGATATTCAAAAGTTGAAGATGGATTAGGATTAATTGGAAAACTATTTAAATTCAGGCATCTAGAAATCATGAAAAGCATATATTATAATATGAAGAATAGAGCCAAGGCAATTTCTCAGTTTTCCAGAATGGCCATTTCCAGAATGGAAAAAAGAATTGGAGCACGGATAGATATGTTCTTCTAATCTTTGACTCTAATAATGAAAACTCCATAATCATAGCTGAAAATCTGTAAACCAATGATCCCTGAGATAGGGTTACCAATTTCAAGGTCTTTCAACTTCTTTGTCATAGAGATTTCAGTGTAAAATAGGAAAAGAAGGAGGAGGTGGAAAAGAAAGAGAAGAAGATGAAGGAAGAGGACCAGATTTTTTTCTCTGGCACATGAGTTCATGAAATTTGACTGGGACAAATACATCAGATCAAATTTAGTCGCTATTCCATACATTTGGACACAGGACACACTGGGAAGCATGTGTCCAGAATTTTCTCCTGTCTAAATGGCCACATCCAAGTTATCAGTTTATTTTAACTTCAAATTGAATTATTTTCTTATACATCTCGCTGATCCTTAATTACTCATAAGATCAATAAGAGGTGTCTCCATGGCCTCGCAGTCTGACCTGTATAGCAGTGTTTTGATTGGCTAGAGTTTCTGTTTACCATCACTTTACAGGCACAGTTCTCAAATGTGAGGCTGTCTTATCTGTTACTTCCATATTTCTTTGGGTTTTTGGCACTACATTTTAGGTGTGTGCAGTACTGAAAAATGTTAGTCACTGCATTTTGAGGCAGTCTAGAGATGTGGTTTCAGAGCCTGGCTCTGCCCCTTTCCTCCTGTAGCCCCTAAGAAAGTTACCTAACCTCCCTGGGTCTTCTTATCTTCATCTATAAAAAGGCCTTGAGTATAGTTTTCTCTTAGAATGATGGCAGGGCTAACTGCACTAACTAATGTGTGTGAAGTGCCTAAAACAGCTGTGACACACAGGAGGTGAGCCCTCAGTAAACATGTTCCTTTTCACACTCAACAAGAACTGATAATTACAGCAAATCAACTTCAAGACTTTCAAAACAACCTCACTGATTACTAGGATCAATTCAACTGCTCTCTCTGGTCAGAAATAAAAACCCTTAAACAAAGAAAATTTAGATCAATGCCTGAGTGGAATTTGAGAATTCAATAGCTGGCTAGGAACAAGGGTAACAGCTCTTAAAAACATGAAGAATGTAAGGGCCAGTATGTCTTGGTATTAGGTACAGAAGCTTCTTAAGGAGCAATGATGCTTTCTGTAAGGAAGCCAATGGTAAGGTTGTGAACACAGCTCAAAGAAACAGGAAACATCCAGTGAAAGAACTTCTATTCAGCTGGGATTGCTTCTGGTCACCAATCATAAAGCTGTGCCTAAAATATGCTTAATGCATTCAAGAGCAATCAGCAAGAGCCTTATTATTTAAATTTCATGATCAGAAGTACCAAAGGACCCTTGCTCCCTTAGTCAAGTGAGTAAGTGCTGACAAATTACCAAAATCTAAATTTAATAAAACTGTATTAGTCACCTTCCAAGGTGTCATCTCAGAGTAATGCTGAGATCAAAACCCTGATTTGAACATGTCAAATCAATTGCAGGATGCCAGGTGGCTTGTGAGTTGGAGAGAAACTACTGACACGATGGTCTGTGTCGCTCTGCTGGTAAAGGAAAAGCACTCTGCCTTTTAGGAGTCAAGACCAAGTCATATCCTTCTTGCCCAAAAACATTGTTTGTCAGACCTTGGGTGATATTTTATGTTTGTGCATAATCAGCAGCACATGGTAGTAGTGCCATTGTTCTATGCTATCATTCAAGCACAACCCTAAAGAGCAATGTGCCAATAACCAGAATTAAGTTGCAAAAACAATAAATTTAAGAATCAGGAAAAATTGTCTCTGACCTCAGCTTCCTAATCTGACTAATGAGAATAATGATAACTCCTCAGCCAACAGCAAGAGGTAGTTTTGAGGGTAACATATAACAGCATGCCTTATACTACAAAACACTATACAAACCTAGCATTTATTCATCAAATATTTATTATTCACATACTATGTGCAGGTACACTTCCAAATTCCTTGGACAAATCAGAAAACAAAAAAAATGAACTGAACTTGTGTTCTTATGAAATTTATAATCTAGCAGGGGAGACAGAAAACAAGCAATAGACATTAATGAAATAAAAAGTAAATGTCACCATATGTTAAAATGGATAAGCATAAAGGAAAAAGAAAAAAAAAATACAGCCATGAAAAGGTTCTTAGGAATGTGGGGCTGGGAAGAAGTTTGTAGAATGAACCAGGGATATCAGGTTAGTCTGTTTGTGAAGGTGATATTTGAGCAAAGACTGGAGATTGTGAGGGAGTTGGGCTTTCAGATATATGTGGGAAAGCTCTGCAAATCAAATGAACAGCCCTAAGGTAGGAGCATATAAAGCTGTGGACGGAGCAGAGTAAGGAAGGGGAAGAGTGGTTCTAGGTGGAGTCAGAGAAGTACCATGGTCCAGATTCTGTAAGGCCCTGTAGGTTTTTGTAAAGACTTTAGCTTTTGCTCTTAGTTGAAAAAGAAGTCACTGCAGGATTTGAACAGAGTGACATGCTCTGTTATTTTTTAGAATCTTTGTTTTTGCATGCCTATTAAAAATAGATTGTGGGGGGTCAAGGTCACTTGGCCATTACAAGATCACTACTATACCTCCAACTGGAGGTATTGAGTAGGCAGGTAACTACTATGTGTATGTAGAGATCAGAAGAGAAGTCTAAAGATACAAATTTAGAAGCTATCAACATATAGGTAGTAAGTAAATCCATGAGGATTTGAAATAGAGAAATGAAGAGACTTAAGGACAGAATCATGGGATACTCAGGTTTTCACTTTCTTGGGGATGTGAGGAGGAGCCACAGAGGGGACTGGGAAGGAATAGCTAGAAATACAGAAGGAAAATCAGAAGACTGGAAGCCAAATGAAGAAAACTTGCAAGGGGAAGGAACCAATTCTGTCAAATGCTAATGAAAAATGAGATCACAACCAAAATTGCCCGTTAGATTTATCAGCATGGTTGTCACTAAAAAGCAAGAAAGAATGGTTTGAAGAGGCAATAGAGAAGTAAAAAGGACACATGTCCAATCCCTAGGTTCATATACATGAGGATCGTGGAAGAAAAGCAAAGAACAACAACCAAAAACAAATAAACAAACAAAACCCCCGTGTCCCTATATGAGAGACATTGTACGGAAAGAAAGCAGCCTTCCTATAGAAAAGCCAGGTTTCCACTAGAATGAGAAAGATAAAGGGGATGTTCAGTAAGTTAAGAATCTACGGGATTTTGTTGACCGCAGACCATGAATTCCAGAGGGCTTGGTGGAAGGATTTCATGAGATGGGGAGTTGGGGAAGAGGTGAGCAGGTCAGAGGCTATGCAGAGCCCTGTGAAAATTAGATACAGATATGGGGGGCGGGGGAGAGTGACTGGAATCCTGGGCCTCTCTTAATGACTGACATAGAGAGAATGGGAATAATGTGTCCTGGTAGAGCCAAGCAGAACATAGCAGCAGAGCAGTAAGCGTAAGGAGATCAAACAATTTGGTTGTCTAGGTCTCTCTCTAGACCCCTGTTGGGAGAAGCCATTAGGCCCAGGAAAGCTGTGGATAGTCAAAGTCCAAAGCCTTGGACTCAGCCTTGACACTTGTGGCTGAAGCAGAGACTCCTAAGGAAAGCGGGTTTTGATTTAACTCACAATCCAATCCCCTTCTGTACCCCTAAGGAGAGTTAGAAGGCCTAGAGGAGGCACAGACACTGCCTTGCCTAATGGTTACCTTTAGATCTCTCTTGAGACAGGAGAAGAATTACCACAAATATTCTGCATCTCTTTTGTCCCTTGTTGGTGGAACCATGAACTTCCGAGGAAACCAGGTATGATTTCCACCATTTTTATGGTGATCTGAAACTTAAAAAAAGTATGGTTTCAGGAAAATATAATTAGTTGAAACCATCTAACTAATTGAATAGGACAGGAAGGTATGGGATGGGAAAAAAAGAACTGACATTCATTGGGTGCTTATTATGTTCCCAGTTACTATACACATATGGCACATTTCACTTGGTCTACAATGTTATAGTTAAGTAGGATTAATGATCTTCACTATAAACAAACGACATGCTGCTGACTCTGGGATATGATATCAAGTATGATTACACTATGGAAATTTTGTTGGGATCAACTTCCAAATGTATTTCCATTTTTGCACTGATATATACTGTTGATAGTATGTCTAATTCCAAATATTTTATAGGCATTGCTATACATTTTCATGAATTATTCTAAAGTAGCTAGCATACAGGCTGATTTTCAGTATGTTTGCTCAGTGACTAAATCATTCATTAATTCGATCTTTTCTTTTCATTCAACAAGTACAGGTGTTTCCTATGTATAAAGAACCATAAATCCTTCCATTATACTTTTCATTCTCTGTCCAACTGTTGACTGAATGTCATTTTATTTTCATCTTTAATGTAAACATTTTTAACAGGTCAATTATAAGTGCCATAAAGTCCTTAAATATCATAGAGCCAGAGAGCAAAAGACCCCTCTTGATACATAAAAATATTGGGTCTGTAGGAGTACCTGAGCAGCTCAATAGATTAAGCTTCTGACTCTTGATTTCAGCTCAAGTCATGATCTCAGGGTCCTGACATTGTACCCCCTGGCAGGCTCTGTGCTCAGCAGGGAGTCTGCCTGAGATTCTCTCTCCCTCTCCCCTGCTCCTCCCCATGCTCTCTCTGTCTCTCTCTAACATAAATAAGTAAATCTTTAAAAAAAAAATTGGATCCATAATGTATTTATCTGAAACACTGAATAGAGTTCTATTTTTAATAATTTATTCTCCTTTAGTTTTATGAATGGGTTTATTCATTCAACCACTTCACTAAAAGCTCTAGTACAATGATTAAGAGTTCTTGTTCTGAAGTTAGGCAGACCTGACTTGGAAATTCTAGTTTCACACATCCTAGCGGTGTAAATTTGGGCAAACTTCTAAAATTCTCTAAGCTTTAGCATCTTCCTTCATTAAATGTTAATGACAATAATGCCTTACCTTATAATATTCCTATAAGGATTAAAAGAGAAAATGAATGAAAACCTTGTAGCACAGTTCCTGGAACATACTAGAGGTTCATTAAATGGTGTCTAATATCATTACTATTATTATTATTATTATTATTATTATTATTAATTTAAAGCACTGTGTATAGAGGGGGGCAATATACAAGGGAATAAGATCTGGTTCCTAACACCAAGTACTTAATAATTCAGCAGTGAAAACTGAATGTATACAAATAATCACTATAGCAAGCAATACAAATGCCATCAAATGGTCTAAATCAAGTACAGAGGATGAATAAATCACTTCTTGCCTAAATAATCAAGCAAGATTTTGGTTGAGGTTGACCATTAGTTCATAGTCCTTGAATCAAACATTAGTCATTGGCTGAGGGAAAATGAAAGTGTATCTAGAGATTTGAGGGATGATACTAAACTGACAGCAGCAGCCAGTCGCAAAGCAAGCCCAGAGAAGAATTGTGACTTCAGAGGCAGAACCAGAATCTAATACTTTCTTATGAGGATGGGTGGTTATAAGAACTAAATGGAATGAATTTTGGAATCAGAGTTATGACCAAAGCCAGATCAAGAACATGCAGAAGCAAATAAAGCATCAAAATTTGCTGCGGACTTAAAGACTCAGGTGCCAGAACCTATCCTCAACACTAAATCTCCTTGCACAGATTTTTTTTAAAAGAGCAAGAGCACACTTGTACAGCCCTGTTGTCCCTCATCTGAAAAGAAATCACCATCCATTAACCAGATAGAGTTTGAGAAAGGAGAGGTCTATGGTAAGGGAGGCTTTAAATGAGAGCAACAGCATGAGCAGTGGTGCAGAGTTGGGATAACCTGACGAGAGAATGGTCATCCTCCTTTGTAGAACTCTGGGATACACTTAAGGAATAAATCCTCTATGGAAAGCAATGATTTGGGGACAAAGTTAGATGTTAAAAATCAATTCACAGTTTGCCTTTGCCTTACTTTGAATTTCAGAGTTGCACTCTGTAAAGATTGTTTTGTGTCATTCTCTCAGCCTCCCTGCCCATTAGACGCTGTTATTTTTGTCTTGGGCTCATTAAACAAAGTACTGGCAGGGTAGAGGCTCCGTCTTCCCTTGAAAGTGACTTCATCTATTGTAATCATGTTGTGCGATAATGTAACAGTAAGCTCTCTGTCAGAGCTCTGAGTCCTAAAATAGAGCGGCAGGACCTCACTTACTTAGCCTGAGCACGTCACCATTGTACTGTGGTTCTGACAGCACTGGCAAGGAAACCCAGAGGTGGGGCTCAATCTGTTTGTTCTCATCTCAAAGAACTTATAATATAGTAATAGTAGCTAGAGGCACTCCCAAAGGAAGCAGATGCTTACATAGAACCTACACTTTTATTTCAAAGAGGTGAGGCACGAAGACTAGCTGATTAAAAAGGAGAGAGAAACCCACTTAAGATTAGAGGCTGGATTGCCTACTGCATAAGAGCACAGGGTCTGAAGTCAGATCAACCTGGAACGAATTGCTACGTCTACCACCAGGCAGCTCAGGTAAACCAGTTATCCTTGTAGATCCTTAATTCCTCATTGTAAAATGGGAAATTGTAATACCTGTCTCAAAGGGTTATTGCCAAAAAGTTACATGATGTAATAACAAAGCATTTAGCTCTTGCTTGACACATGGTAAATACTCAATAGATTATTGCTATTATTCATTGATAGGTCCAAGAATCCTATGCAAAAAGAATCGACGGTATATATCTGTGTTGTAAGACTGGAGTTCAGTTCATTGTATACCCAGGTTGATACAAAAGTGTTGAGTTAATGAGACTAACAATGTCACAGAAAGAGATTTCCCACAGGTTGGAGGGCCCATTTAAAGTCTCTGTATCCATTCTGTGATTATGTCTACTCAGTTCTTGACATTTCCTGTCCCATAGCCTGGTGGTACCTTTCCCCTGGCTAAAATGGCCAGCAATACTGGCATTTTGAGTTTAAGGTCATTGTGGTGTTGGGTTCCAACCTCCTTAAGCCAGATGGAAAACAGAGCTGGTCATCTAAAACAAAGTTCATGACACCAATTCCAAGGAATATTCATTGTCCAGTGAAATCACACATTGCAGCAAGAGGAAGAGCTGGTGAATTTTTAAAAAGCCACTGAATTGCAGGATGCCTGAGTGGCTTAGTGGTTGGGCATCTGCCTTTGGCCCAGGGTGTCATCCTGGAGTCCCACATCGGGCTCCTGCATGGGGCTTGCTTCTCTCTCAGCTTATGTCTCTGCCTCTCTCATGAATAAATAAATAAAATCTCTTTTAAAAATGCCACTGAACTGCAAAAGAAGAGCATATAGAGTACATTTAATAATCAGAATCACTTCGGTACTTACTAAAAATGAAGATTCCTGGATTCCCATCCTAGGCTACTGAATCAGGGCCTCTGGAAACATAGATTCCCAGAACCTATATTCCCAGAACAAGCATCCCCATATGATTCTGGTTTAGGTGGCCTCTGTGCTCCACTTTGAAAATCACTGGTTTAAATAAAGCTTAAATGTACTGAGGGAAATGCGGAGGGAGTTTTACAAAGAAGCCCAAATGGCCGAAGTCTTCAAGGAAAAAATAAAAAATAAAAAAGACTTCAGCTTATTTCAGCTAAAGCAATGTAGATTTAGGAAAAAGGTAGGTTCTTTAGTAAGCCACAGCTGAACTTTCTCACTTGGAATGGTGAAAGACAATCGATTTGGCTGCAATATCTTTTTGGAGTCTACTGCAACAGCTTCTTAGATATATCAGTTTTATTCATAAGGAACAATAATATAAGGCAATGCAATTTATTTTCCCAGGCCACTCAAGCTTTAAGAAATCTAATATTTATCAGCCCTTTACGGTACAAGTAGTAAAAAGCAAATTAAAACAAATAAGAAACAAGAGCTAAATGATTAGTCAATCTTTTTTTCCCCATGATTAAAATTAAAATTCTAACAGGACATAAGATTTCTGTAGCTTTAAGCCTAAGGAATTTGCACCTTCCAGTCCTTTTTCCCTGTTTAATTCACCTCTGTTGCCAGGACGGCATTATGCATTTAATTTTTTCAAGACTGCCATGTGTTTATTATGAGAATTTCCTTTTAATTGCTTGACTACAATCCTCTGCTTCAGCCAGAGCACAAGATGGTAGATAAGAGCATTCATTATCATCATTTGTGGGTGAAATTTGGACACAGGGGGAAAAAAAAAGAAATTTGGACACTGATTTGGATAGGGTAATGGGAGCAATGTTATTTTTCCTTAAAAACAATGACATTTCTGTGATTTTTTTTTTTTTACTTACTTGGGTTGAGGATTTTTTTTACATGTAATGATAAAATATTGTGATAGATGGCAGTTCTTCTCTCTTAATTACACTAAAAGCAAAACACTTACTCCTAAGGAATAGTTGTGGCTTATACAAATACAAATCTTTTTCTTTTCAATATAGAGTAAGCCACTCTCCATTTAAAGGATCAGCCCGTGTACAATCACAGTCCCTGGTAGTCTGCCAAACACAATAGGGCATTAATTAACATGTGCTGGGGGATTCATCAACATGCACAGTGGTAGCATGCAATTGGAACCTTTTTCCCCCTCCCTTTCCTCCCTACGTCTGCAGAATTCATGAAAGATCTACTCTAGTATGTAAATCAGCTCTTGCTAAACGCCTCGTAATGGAGTTCCTTTATTTTTCAAAGCTGTTGTCAGAGCTACTCACATATCCTAGAAAGACATTTACTCTGTCTCTTTCTTATGTTTAAAATCCAACTACAGCGGGCAAAAATAACATATTTGTTTACTTGTCACGCAGATTGCACTGTAAATAAATCATCTGATAAATTACTCCCCAAAAAAGAACAGAATGAGATTCATTTCTTTTAATGTGGCGCTGGTGGAAATGGTAGACTTACTCCCCCTGCTAGACCAGGGTGACAGTATGTTGGCCGGCTCCCTTCCATGTGTGCTGAAAGAAGCACAGAAGTCACCATATCTACCTTCTACCCCCCTGGCGTGAACAGGTAAAAATAAATAAATAAGAAACGTAAATTTGATTTTAATTAGTTCTAAGTTGGGTCTTTCATCTAAGTCCTACCTTGCTAAGCCCTTGATGATTTCAGCAACTTTTAGATATTCTTCGGGACCACAGGATGGATTTAATCATCCAGACTTGTATGCACCAGACTTGGGACAGTAGAAAACCTGTCTACTTGAAGTGAAAGTAGAAATCAGGGTAATGGAAAACTGTGTTCATATCTATCACTTCTGACAAAAAAAGACACATAGATGTTTCACTTTAGTTTGAGCTTTAGATTGTAAAATTTGTGACTAGTTCTTTTTTAAAAAATGAAATAATATATGTAAAGTGCTTAGCAAAATACCTCAAGTAAATGCTTAGTAAATGGCAGTAGAATTAATCTTGAAAGTGGTGATAGAGGTGTGATTATTCTCATTTATTGTCTTTTCTAGCCCAGAAATCACTGGTATTATAAAAAGCACAATGCAGTTTTCATGTTTTAATCATTTTCAGTATATATCAATAAAATGCTTAGTTTGGGGATGGAGAGAATATAAGAAATTTGAAGGTTCAGTTTGATCCTCTTGCCCTTCCATAAACGTCTGCCCTTTAGCTGATCTGTCTTAAAGAGAAGCAGTTCAGTGATTCAGATGTCTTTAAAGTTGTGCAGACCTGGTTTCTATCCCAGTTCTACGAAGTATGACCTTGAGTAAATTATTTAACTACACAGAGGTTCAGCTTCTTCTTTTGTAAAATGGGAAGAATGGTTAGAAGGAGTCACTGAGATGTTGTGTATCAAACACTCGGCAGCATCCTGGTACACAGAAATGACTCAGTAAATGGTAGAGATACACTCTTAATATATCCCAAACCTCCCTTCTATGTTGAAAGACACAGGAAGCATTCTTTGATCCACTTAGAAGGGAGAATGCTTCCTTTTCCTCTACCAAAGAGCAGGAGCTCCTGTCCACTGATATTCGGAAAATCTGAGAAAGTAAGCCAGATGGTAAATATTCTATGTCATTGCTTCTCTTCCTTGATTTTTTTCCCCAAGATTTACACTTTATAATTAGTAGTCAATGAGAACCAGATAATTAAAATTGCTTTCATTAAAAAAGCAACAACAATCACTTGGAAGTAAATAGTAAGTTTTGAAATATTAAAATTTACAACTTAAGTGAAAAATTCTCCTTATAAATACACATTTTTCTCCTACTAGAGACTTCTAGGAAAATACCTCTGTTTTATGAGCTTGTATTCCATCATGAATTCCAGCATGATTTTGTTTTTAATTTTCTCTTTGAAATTATGGAATATTTGGGGCAATGTTCTTACTATAGTTCCTTGAAGTGTGAAAAATTAGTTATGATATCCTATAAATTGTTTTTCAGTGAGAATATGTTTTTTGGCAATTAGTACAATTGTGTTGATGTTTCTATGGATCCATTTTTCCCTGCAGCCCTATTTATATCATATTTGACTTGTAAGATATTAAACAATTTACATCTCACATTTACTCTTATCCATAACAAGAAATTACAAGATAATTTTCCTATATTGAATTTAAGCAGACTGAAAAATACGATTGAACTTAGATTTTATGTGGAAGAGAGGTCATCATCATAGGAGCGTCAGTCTCCCCTGTCCTCAGCTACTGTCCAGAGTATGGGGAAGTAAAGTTAATTCCATGGGAAAAAAAAATATCAGAGGAAGACAGTTATTCTTTCATGAAGAAAAGATTGTATATTGTGCTTCACATCTGTTGCTTCACTTCAAAGGAATAGAAGACTCTCAAATCTTTGTTAAGACAAGGAAGACATACATAGGACATATTTAATATTAGAGGATATGGAAATTTGGGCATGTGTGTGCTGGGTTTTTTTTTTTTATATTGAGATCGTACAAGAAGTCTGTCTATAACGATCTTCTGAAACTGCAATTTCGGTGTTAACTGAAGTGATATTATAAGAACAACAACAGAAGCTGTTCTTTTCTGGGTTGGAAAAAAGAATTGGAAGATTACCCTTCCTGTTCCCGAGTCTCAAGGAATTTGAACTAAAGTGAGTTGGGAATGGAGACTTAGAGACAGAACATCATAGCTTGGATTTTTCCTGACAGCTGCTGTTTCTTTTATGAAAGGATGAGTATGGTCATTTAAAATAATTGTAATTCCCCAGTCATATTATGTTTGCTGAGAACACTTGTAAATACTAACATGGAGTTTTCTATGTGCCCAGCACCCGTCTGATCACCTGGTAAACAATAACTCATTTCACCTTCATAACAATTCTATGAGTCATGGGCCTTTATTATCATCCCCAGTTTACAGATGAATAAACTGAGGCACTGACCAGTTAAGCAACTTACCTCTGGTCTTTCAGCTAGGAAGTGCTTGCCTTCTGATTGCAATACCTGGCAGTTTGGCTCCAATGTCCATGTTTTTAACCGCCGTGCCATGCAGCGTCTCCAGCAAGCTGTGTTAGTTTTTCTTCTCCATGAAAAAATGGAATTGAATAGTAGCAGAAGATGGGTGTCAGAAAAAGAGAATCTACAACAGCCTGTCACCCATTTTAGGCCACAACAGTGTGTATTTAGCATCCTTTCAGACCCAAAGGTGAGCTCGGATTGATTGAGGCAAACTCTTATTAATTCAACAAGCAACAAACCAGGATTCAACAACATTAATTAATTGACTTGAGGTTAAATTCTAAATTATTCAGCATTTTGTAAAGAATGCCTAACATCTAATCAGTTAAGGACTACCAGTTACTTTGAATTACATCTTATTTTGAATAAATCAGCATTGGTTTAACAAATCTTTATTAGTTATCAATGGTTATTTCTTTGTTGGTATAAAAAATCATTATTGATATCAGTTTATTTAAGAATGGCTATAATTTGAAGCAATTGCTAAGATCTCTCTCTCTCTTTTTTTTTTTTTCAAGTCCTGGAAGAACAAATGATTATGCAGCCAAATATTTGTGCTACCATCTTTGTTTCTCACTGGGTTTTCCAGTCAGTTAAGGAATATGAAGAAATGAGAGACAGGGGAGGGGAGGGGAGAGAGAGAGGGGGAAGGAAGGAAAAAAAGAATTTTAGGAGAATTTTCCCCATGATTTTTGAGAACTCTTATTCTGAGAGTATTTTTTACTGCCAAAATACAATATGATGGCATAGGCTCAATTATCTTCCATGTATATATGCAGCTCTGCGTGGGGGTATGAGGGTGTGGTGTGGGTCATGTGGGTGATGTGGGTGTGTAAAAGGTAATCTTGCCAACTATCAATGACATAATACACACATAAATGCCATATTCAAAACTAAAACACTATTATCTAAAACAATTTAACTTTTTTAGACATCTAACTTTTGTTTTCTAAGCAAAGAGCACTAATGTGAGGTTAGAACTATGAACCTCAGGAAAATTGAAGTCCCATATGTCATTATCACAGAATTGCCTCATGGTAAGGACATATTTTTGCCTCCCTGCCTCCTCCCCCACTTTACTCACACAAGCAAATGTGTGCACACCCACAGCCACACACATTCACATACTGATGCATTTATAAACTACAACAGTCTGTCGGAAAATGAAGAACTGGCGTCAGTTACCTGAATATTTTTGTCTACTCTGACATCTAACAATTTGTCTCATTATTCTCCCCGCCACCAGAGAGGCCAAACCCATCAGCAGTTAAATTGACTGATTTGTTGTGTTTTTTTTTTTTTTAAATCAAATTGCCTGCTCCCTACAAAAGTCACCTGCTTGGCAATGGTTCAACACTGCCTTTGACCATTTCAGAGGCTTCTTTTTCTGTGCTCACTCCTTTCCAGAATTCCCTCACGCATGCCCTGCATTCCCTCATGTATCCATTATTTTTGGAGTGGGGCTTTCAGCCTCCTCTCTATGGAATTTAAGTTCACATTTCTTATTAACCCATTGCCTCTCTGACACATTTTGGTGGAAGACCTCTTTATAATTCTTATTAAGTATAAATTACTGTATAGCTCACAGGGGACACAAACTAATTTGCAAAATTCTGCAATCCTCAGTGGCCCTTCCTATCAATAGGGTCAATGAGCTCTTGTGCTTGATGACTGAGTGGGTGGGTGAGGAATGAGTGAGTAGTGGGAGAGCAAAAGGCTCTGTCCTTCCTCTTAATGTATTTAATATTTGCCTTATCTATACTGAAATGGGCATAGTATTGAGACTTCTAAGAGGCCCACTGCAGCTCTCTCCATGCAGAACGAGCCCAGTAATGAAGTAAAGTACAGAGCACTGTGGTTACTTTCAGACACAGTGATGATGGTCTGGAAAACTAAGTTTTAGAGCTATACTCAGATCAGAGGCAAGTGACAAATGTTGGCACAGATGATTCATTTCTCTTAAGAAAATTACCTTAACACTTCTAAATTGGGAGAAGCAGTTTCAGTGTTGTTTACCAAGAAATATTTTTGAAGGTGTAGGTAGCAATCATCTTTGCCGCTTTTTGTGAATCATTTGTTGGTCCCATTCAAAGTTTTAAAATACTTTTGCATAAATCTTTGATGATAATCACTTTATTGTCATTCTTTGATTAAATGAATAATATTAAAGAAAGTGGAAGAAACTCTTTGGAGTCTCCCATTGACGGTCAAGGGCTTTTTACTTGTGAGGTCCATCATTGTTAATGAAAGCTACCCCTGCAATTCCTTAGGCACTTGTGGGAGAATGGATCACTTAATTTCTATTTAGAGGGCATCCCACATGGAGTACCTGATCTGTTGGAGAAGTGAGAGATGCAAGTTGGATGAACTAGAAGTTGACATACACAGCAGGTTGTGTAGAATTGAAATTACTTTTTCATTTGTCATCTTCCTAATTAATACTATGTGATCAAACTATCAGAATGGAATATTATTTAAATCTTTTTTACCCTATTGGAAAATTTACTCTGCCCTCATATAATATAGTAGGTTGAGAAAGAAGCAAAACTGAAGGATAATTGCTTGGCAGAAAACAAGTAACAAAGTGAGATTTATTTTTGGAAATCACAAGTCTTCCATATTTCAAATGGAAAGGCAAAGCTACGTGTTCCTGATTTTATTTAAAGTTGCATTTTACCATGTCTGACATTTATCCTGGAACATTCGTACTTAGTTATTATGAATGAAAGATATGCCCCTCTCAAAGAGCAAACACTGGATTGGAGGGGCTATTAATCTGATGACCAAAATCGTCATTGTAAGTGATCCTACCTGACTCTTGAATAGAAAATATGACCCACAGATAATGCCTAACGTCAGTCTAGGATGCATCAAGACCTTTGTACCAACTTCACAGGAACCCAAAAATAGTTAAGAACATTAGAAACTACTGTTACCAAGATCTGAAGCCTACCAGTCAAGTCAGAGGAGATGGTTTCTGAGTTTATCGGTATGTCTATCCTAAAGTTTATCTATGTTGATCTGTATAGGCTTTGAGTCCCCATCTGATATGGCCGACCACCCAACTCCACCTTATCCCCCCTCACTGTTTCTCCACCTCCCCTATAGTTACTCTGTATCCATCCTCTTCCTCAACACCAAACACTCCTGTGTTGTCAGGACCACTGTACTTGCTACTTCCTTTGCCCAGAAAGCTTCTTTCTCCCTCTTGATCCTCATGGTTCACTCCACCAATGATTTCATATTTTTGCTTAAATGTCGTTTGATCAAAGATGTCTTCCCTGATCATTACTTGCAAAACAGCACCTTATCACCTCTATCCCCCTTCCACTGCTTTATTTTTCTTCCTATAACTTATTACCATCTGACATATTATGTATTTGTCTTTCTTAATGTCTCCTTTCCAACTCCCACCACCAAAATGTGAGATCCATGAGGGCCAGTTTTGTTGGCTGCTGTTTCCTCAGCCCCCAGAATAGTGCTTGGCTCAGAGGAGACCCTGGATAAGTATTAGATGAATGAATGAATGAATGAATGAATGAAAGGCTTTTCCCTGGTCCACTCCTAATATTAGCCATATCATTCTCTGAAAACAATACTTTAGGAAAGTAGCATAGTTAATGTCAGTAACTTGACTTTGCAACTTAAGATCTGAGTTTAAATCATGATTTTATCATTTATGAGTCATGAAAAGCTAGAACAAGATAAATGACATCTCTGAGTTTCATTCTCCTCATCTGTAACATCATTATACTAATACCTATCTTATTGAGACATTTAAAATTATAAATTGGTGTCTACTACACAGTCACTGTGTAGTAACTGTGTACTGTGCACATGTAAGTAGTAACGTGTACATACTTAGAAACATTGAAACCCTTCATGACACAGAAGGCATGAATTCTCGTCTATAACTCATGGAATTTAAGAATTGTCACTTGTTATTTTTTCTAAAGCAGATAAAAGTTCTTCAAGTCCCTTCCTAATTAGATGGAGGGAAAGATAATATTAGTGGTAATTTGGGAAGCTCCTATGCCGTAAGTCATGTAAGAATTCTAGGGTTCTACCCACTTCAAATTCTTCAATGAAGCACTCTCTGGTCTTCAGTTCATACTGGCCCCTTGAAAGGCTCAATGCTTGAGCAAGGTCCCTTGAAAACTGGTGGCTTAAGTGCTCTAAATTAGAGACTCAGGGCCTAGTCTGCATTCTTTCCAGTTATTGCCATAACTGCTTCCATCTGAGGTCTTGCTACCTCTTTGTGATATTGCATGAGGTCAACGCTCTGATTCTGTCACCTGTAGAACAAGCAACACTCCACCTTCTTCCTTATCCTATCTCCCAAAAAAACTCTCCAAGCCTCTCATACTTCTTCCATTGGCTCATTTTGGACTTTCTTAGCCTTGAAAGTCTTCTTCCCATTGGCATGTACAGTCCCATTATGTAAAAGAAGCCGGGCTTTTCCAAGCCAAAATATTAGGTGAGGATTATGGTTAGATTCCTGGAAATTTAACAAATTCCTGGGTCATGGAAAGACAATAACTTGGCGATTTTCTTAAGGTGTGTAGAAGGGAAATATATATATATATATATATATATATATATATATATATATACACACACACATATATTTACATATATATTATATATATATATATATACACATATATCAGAATATATCAGAATAGAGGACAAATTTTCCTGCCAAAATTTAATCTACTCAGAATTCTGGAAAGTGGGGACAATATACTAGCATGTTCTTTCAACCCGGTCATGTTAAAATCCCATAAAGGAAGTTCTATCGCAACTTAGAGTTCTTAAATGTTTAAGTATCAGATACTTTCCAGGCTTTGCAGCTAAAGGATCAAATCAAGGAATAGGAGTCAGAACAGCAATAATAAAATAAGACTTACGGTTCTGAGACCTCACTGGAGTAATTGCTGGAACTCTTCCCTAAATTCCTTCCCTTTGCTTCTAGTTACTTTTTTTTTTTCAGTACTGCTTTTGCATCTTTAGTCAGTTTATGTTTTCAAGTTCCAGCACAGTAGAATGCTCTCCTATATTATCTTTATGTGGAGCCATAGAGGGAAGCTATTAAAATGAAGCAGGGCTAACGGCACCGCTACTTCTGTTTTTGATAACAGTACTGAGGGTGGAGAGTCTGTTTCCCAAGCCTAGGACTTGTAACTTCTTTTTACTAGGAGCTGACACCTTTATCAAACTTCTTCTCTTATTTGCAACTAAACCAGAAGCCTTGGGAACTTCCTGATACCTTTAGAGGAAACTGATATTTTTCTTGTCTCCCTTACTATATAGGAACTGGGGCTTCCCCAACACAAATCCTTGTCCCCACCGAGCTCACCCCCAAATTCAGGCCATCCCTCCCAGAGGATCCCTACTACACTTTCTCATATTTAATAGTTTGCTATTTATAAAGAACTTTTTTTGCATACATTATCTTCTTTAACTCTCTCAAGAGTCTTGTGTTACAGAGAATATTATTGTCTTTATTTTACAGAAGGCAGAAATGGGGTGTAGAGTGGTCAAGTGTTTTGCCTCTGTGTTTTGCCCCATATTAGAGCTACCACATGTTAACTGGATCTCAAACTAAGGTCATATGACTACAAATGCTTTACCTTTCACCCCTGCTAGTGACTTATTTATCACATTTCCATGTGCCAGACCATGTTTTAGAACTATTATGGAAGGACTGGAAGGTGTTTTCCTGAATTTGGAGATCACAAACAAACTTCTGCCAGAGAAATCTATACCTAATCAAATATTTTCAGAGATCATAGAGGTCTCTGAATTATTTTATGTAAGCAGCCTACCATTGGTGATGCTGTGATTATCGAGGGGTCCGAAGGAAAATATACCATAAGCCAGCAAGGAGTGGAAAGTGAGACTATTACAGAAATAATTTGGAACAAGATATCTACCACTCCTGAGTAGACTATGGATGGCAGGAATAGGATGTGCTGGTAAAACATCTAGCAAGAGAATATGATATAAATAGCTCTTCTGAGGTAGGAGAATGAGAGATTCCAGGACCTTGGGGGTAGCAAGGAGTAGAAAAAATCATGGCATTCTTTAGAGCAGTGACTATGGACTAGGTATTGACATTCTTAGCCAATGTGTATCTAGAGATCTAAGTAGAGAAAGAAATTCCTAGTTGAACTATATTTCTTTGAAGGCAAAATAAGTTTAGAACTGAACATGGGAGCCCAAATTTAAGAAAGTTAAATTGAGGCCAGTATATTTCATGAAACTAGAAAATATGAGCTATCCAGCCTTTTTGCTGGTTGCAGTGTCTGTCAATATGTTTACTTCACAGGTATAACAATTCTTTTCTCTTTCTAGATTGTAATTTTTAGTTATACCAATTTTTAGTATGAAGAGAATTTAGATTTTACACACTAAAGTCAACATCTTAAGCCAAGATAGAGTATCTAAATTAATGCCATTATTCTCAGATTTTTAAAAATGGTTTCTGGTTTTGAAATTGCAGAAGACCACTGATATATTTTAAGTCTTTATCCTTATTTAGGGATGCCTGGGTGGCTTAGCAGTTAAGCGCCTGCCTTCAGCCCAGGACATCCTGGAGTCCTGGGATCGAGTCCCATATTGGGCTCCCTGCATGGAGCCTGCTTCTCCCTCTGCCTATATCTCTGCTTCTCTCTCCCTGTGTCTCTCATGAATAAATAAATAAAATCTTAAAAAAAAAATATCCTAGGTGGCTCAGTGGTTTAGCGCCTGCCTTCAGCCCAAGGCATGATCCTGGAGTCCCAGGATCGAGTCTCACATCAGGCTCCATGCATGGAGCCTGCTTCTACCTCTACCTGTGTCTCTGCTTCTCTCTCTCTCTCTCTCTATCATGAATAAATAAAAAAAATCTTAAAAAATAAAATAAATAAAAATAAATTCTTAAAAAAAAAACAAACATCCTCATTTATATATGCAAATGAAAGAGTAGCATTTCTTTTTTCATCAGACTGTCTTATAAATTTTCCCATTGTGTCTACCCACTTCAAATACTGAGTATGAAGTGGGGCCACTAATTCAATTATTTTAGTGTCCAATTGTTTGCTTCAGCTGTCATAATGGGTAAATATTTAGCAATCAATTGGATAAAAAAACATGGGTCACCAAAATGAAGGAATGTGTCTGATCTATTATTCACTCATGTATACTACAAATAACTAATCTGTTAGACCATTGGAATAGCTCCAGCACACCTTCCAATTTTATTAATTTCATGCCAATAATCTGTTTTGCCTGAAAACCATATTGAGGTGATATTTGCCCTCACTGCCATTTCTTCTCTGCCACTTCAATGGTCTCATTTTTTTTTCAAAATGAAATTTATTTTCCATATCTAAGTAATATAAAATATGCAAAGGAATCATTTATACTTGCCTTTACTAATAAGAACCTGAGTTTGTTAAATGTAGGTACCTTTTTAGTTAACTATAAAAAATGTTAGGAGAGAATTGCATGGCAGTAGGTAAAGCTTACTGAGCCCTGCATTTGAATAATATGATGATGTTGTATACAGACTAATCAATGTATTTTATTCCTTAGAACTTTTCCAAAGGAATAGTCCACACTTTAGTAGGCTTGAAAGTTCATTTCTTAAAAGACTTGAGAAATATATTTTTATCCAGGATTGTTATAGAAAATGAACAAGATGTCCTTGTTCTGCTTTCAAAGGAATTTGAAATTGTTTCTGATTCCATATAACTCAGAAGTAATTCTGAGTATTTTTATAAAATAACAATATGCTATTTCCACTAGACTTGGAGTCACAAAATCATTATTGTTACTATGGAGTTTCTTAACAATTTTGTTTGGATCCCAAATGGACATGAATACTTCTGTGTATCGTAGATTGTCTGTGACTTCTATATTTCTCTGATTTAGTTCCAACAGGAGAGGGAAGAAAAGATAATTAAAGCTCAAGAAAAATCTTTAGTAGTATAGGCAAAAACAGATAAATTATACGTGAGAAGAAAGAAGCAATATTTTATGAGCTATACAAATCATAATTCTGATAGACATTCTCCCGCTCAAAAACTCCCTATAGCCTATAGATTCAAAACCAAACTCCAAAAACCTTAGCAAAGTCACTGAGCATAAACAGAGTTGTTCGCTCTGGACTTCCATCACTCCTCCTCAAGCAGTTCATGTTGTTATATCCAGTCCAGGTACTCCATGTCATACAAAAATGCCCTGAATTTGCCCACCTTGATGCTTTTTCTCTTGCCACTTTCCTATCTGGGATGTATCAGTTCTGTCAAACCATTCCTGTCCCTCTTATACCACAACCCCAGTTGAATGCATCTTTCAAGGCTATGCTGAAGTGGTTTCTCCTCTGTGAAGTCTTCCTATTTCAGATGGAAGAAATCTCATTGATGTGTTCTGATGGAATTTTGTGGTTTCCTGTACTTATTCATCATAGTCTACCTTTTATTATGGCTGTGCACGTTACTTTTTTGCTATATTGTAGAATTCTTAAGGCTAGAGGAGATGCCTTATTCATTTTTATATCTCCCTATAATCCTAGAGCAATACCTTACTGATAGTAGATCAAGAAAGATTTATCGCATTCAATTGAACTGAAAAACATGAACTCCACTGAGAATCCAATAATCAGCATTAGTTTTAGTGTATTTATTAAACAGAATTCTCTCTGCCTCCTCTCTTGGTAAGTGAAGTTTGGATATTTAAAACCACTAAGAAAAAATAGAGATTTTAAAAACTAGTGATGAGTCTATTTTTTATAATATTCCGATCAAATGTTGAAGTAGATAGAAAGATGAAATAAATTGGAATCAGCATTGTATGTTCCTCAAAATATACATTGGGTATGATTATGAAAAATTACCAGGTGGATGGCTTTGGGGCTAATGATTTCACGTTATTTAAATTGTCTATCGTTTAGAAGTGGCATCCCTTGGTGTTCCACCTTGATTGAACTTGAGGCTCTTGTCAAAGGGAGCCCTCCAATCTAAAGAGGCAAAGTTGTATAACCTTCTTAATAACCACCTAGTACTTTTCAGTGAACTGTGCTCTTCCACTGGGACAAATGCCTTCTAATATTTTATATATTCCTGGTCAGTGACTTAAAAAAAAAACCCTACCCAATTGCAGTCTGCCATTCAAAAGGAATATTTCTGCAAAGAAAAAGATGTGAAAATGTAGGCATTCAAGTGAAAATTCAATCCTTCACAGTACAGAGCCTCTGCGAAGTCTTTTAAATGACCCTTTTTATCATGGTGCCATGTCTGTACCTTTCTGAATAGTGAGACCTGGTAAGAAAAATAGATGTATGTATACAAGTGGTTGAGTAATGTATTACTCATATGCACTTTGTTCTTTTTGGCAAACTGACCTTATCAAAGGAAAGAAAGCTATACATTGTGACAAGCTGAGCCTTACCAGAAAGTCTGAATTAGAAGTGCGAGTCCTGTGTTATCTGGATTAAAATGTGATCAGAACAAAAAAAAAAAAATTGTCATTTAACCTCTTGAGAAGTGGAGATGCTAGGGAATTGAGTTCTTTTTTAAATCAAGACCTAAGCTTTCTTGTTACATTTAGATTAAACCATCAGAGATGATTTATATTAAAAACAATAACAAAAATAAATACTTTTTTCCCTCTAAACACTTAACAGAGTTTTTTTTTTAATGTTCAAATAAAGAATTAGATTTTTTGATTGCCTATACTTTTATAAAGAACAATTTAGGAAGGTGGTGATCAAATAATCTTTGTCACTTTATCCAGGGCAAATGCTGTGCCTTATTTTCTACCTTGATAAATCCCTTTTAAGTGAAAAATTAAACTTTTGCATTAATATTATACAGTTAACAGAAGGTTTTGGTAGTTATCTGAGAAGTCTCTTAAAACCTAAAACTCTTACGCCAATTTAACCCATTTTAATACAGATATCAAATTATTTTTGAAATTAGTGGAGGAGTAATGAATCAAATTCATTCCTTTAAAAATAAACAGACATAGACAAGTCAAACTTGCTCATCTGCAGTCTTTTTTCCTTTATAATAAGCAACTCCTTTTCAAGCAAGTACATAAAGATGGGCAAAATAATCTGGAATGGATAAAGCCAAGAGGGGGAAAAAATGGCATCTGATATAGCACACAGGCACATAAAACTATTGCTATTTTATTCACATTATAAGAGTATGTATGTTGCTGCTGCCCAGTTATTGTGCATGTGAATTCGCCAGATCTAGAGGTATTTGCCTAATTAATTACTATGCTGTTCAACAATGATGGGTAATGGTCCAAGCAGCCTGCTCTCCTTCAGATCACCGATGGAATTCATGCACGCATAATGTCCTCTCTTCAGAAAATGATCCCAACAAGCTCTATAATTATTTTTTTCTTTTGAAATAAAAGCATCGATTCAATTATATGTTAAAACAGTTTAATAGGAGAAGGAAAGGAAATGAAGCCTCTCTCTCTCTCAATCTTTTTACCTTTCTGGGTAGAAAGCTGGAAGGCGAGCTTCCCCCACTCTACTCTTTCCAGTAGCAACTTCGATATTAAAATATAATTGCGGATCAAAATTGTTCATCATTACCCTTAATTAGTCTGTTGGTTTTCAATAGTTTTCTTCCTTAAAACAGATGAAGGTGTGTCCTTCCACGTTCAGTTATACATGCTATCCCTCCGTGCTGGCAAGCAGATGACTAAGCTTATGATGTAGCAGATCAAACAAAGAACCCTCATGTACAAATGCTTGGCAGTCCCCTAAAACTGGGCTAATTAGCATTGTAATTAACTCACGTGACGACTACAACAAAATCAGACTAACCTAAGAATCACTTAGGAAGGATACCAAGTGGTGCCCCCTCCCTACACTTTTGTTTCTAGTGCTGGGGGAACCTGGAGTCATACCCTCCTTCCAGCTGCGCAGCTTCCCACCTCCTGGAGGCTCAAACCAAGTTCTCTGCCAGGCTTGGACAGCAAATGATGTATAGGGCTCACCTGGGTCTGCTACAGTGCTGTTGTTAAGATTTTAGTGTAGTGCAGGATGTTGCCTGCAGTTAAAGTGGCTTATTAAAAAGGGGTTTCCTCCTTTGACTTTGCTGAAGTGGACAGATGCAGTTCTCTTTGTTAGCATGAGAAATGGAAGCAGTGGATATTTGGACTTCCTTTCATGGAGACTTCTGGGCTTAGTATACTACATGGAGTATACTACATGGAGTTCTGTTTACATGCTTCCACACCAATATTGCCTATAAAATAGTAGGGTCTGCCAGCCTAAATTATTTTCTTTGGAATTTCACATGTCATGATTAAGGTTTCTTGCTAATTGATACAGATTTTCTTACTAATTTTATGTAATTATGAAAAATAGTTCCAAAATTCCACCAGAGCATGGGAAGTCAGAGACCATAAATAAAAATCAAAGGGGAAAAAAAAAGACCATTGCAGAAAAACAAGTTAATATTTGGAATAGCATAATTCACTCTTTAAATAACTTTGTGTCACCTAAGATTAATTATTGAATCTTGAATCTATTGAATCTATTGAATAAAGATTCAAGTGTTCTCACTTTTTATTTCATTTGATCCTTACATTTGATCAATTACCTTGCAAGAGGTAATTGCATAGCAAGAGCTATGGAAGGTATTTTAATTCCCATTTTACATTTCCTTCCGAGGAAATGACCTCGGAAGTAAGTGATGGAGAACACAATCATCCCAGAACATAATCCTCAGACTTTTAGTTCAGTGAGGATTCTACTTTGGCAATCAGATCACACTTAAAGGTCTCATTTCTCTTAGGTCAGTGAGACTAGGGAAGTTTTTGTTTTAATTAGTCTTGATCTAACTTCAACACAACTGTTATTTCAAATTTTCTGACTTAACCTTGATAAACTATTCTTAGTTTGTCATTATTTTTAGATCTACATAAATTCATAGAAGATCAACAATTATTCAAAAAAATTATAAGCTAATTCTATTATAACAATTTAACATTATCTAAAATTAATTCTTCAAGGGGCACCTCAGTGGCCCAGCTGGTTAAGCGTCTGCCTTCCGTTTACGTTGTGGTCTCGGGGTCGTAAGATTGAGTCCCACCTCATTTGCATTGGACTTCCCACTCAGCAGGGAGTCTGCTTCTGCCTCTCCTTCTGTCCTCCCCCTTGCTCATGCTCTCTCTCAAGTAAATAAGTAAAATCTTTAAAAATAATAATAATAATAAAATTTAATTAATGCCTCAAAAGACATGGCTCATCCACCCATTTTTAGTGTTTAACAGATTTATTGAAGATCTCAGAATCTGTACTCCCTTTTTCAAGGCCAATGTCCACTTATTTGGGGGAGAATTGCATTTGTTCTCCTTTAAAGATACGTTCAGGTAATTTACAGCCATGAAAATATAAAACTTTTGACCTAATGAGTCAGTTGGTCATTGGATCTATTACCTATCTCAGTTTACCCTATTTGATAGAATTTGATCAACTAGTTTTCAAAACAGCAGATCCAGTCTTGTGTTAGATGTAGCCTAAATGGCAGCATAAGTTTGTTGAGTCTCAGGATTGATGACAAAAGCTTGGTAAATACTCACAAAATGTTACTGGAGATATCCTAAAGAATCAATGCAACAGAAATAAAATGGATATGTCTTTACCAAAAAACTTGTGTTCACTTTCCATGTGATATACGAATACTTCTAATTAAGACACAATTTGTTCTTGGTGTCTGTCACAAAATTATGTATGGATGAGCTTGCTTCGAACATAAAAGAAATAACAGAAGACCTAGATAGGCATTTGGAGTGACTATTGGGAATCAGACTGCTAATCCAAAGAAAACGCATACCCTCTGCTTGTACTTTTTTGTCTCTTTTTACAGAACAATGTGGGAAAGTGAAATTAGGGGTGCAGTGGCTATGATTTAGCCAGCTTAATTATAATAGGGGGGATAGAATAAAAGGGTAATCAGTAAGTGAGGGTAAGACTAATACATACAACCCTCATACTCTTCTCAGTCTTCAGGTTTAATTGCTGTTAGAAATGAGGAAAGGAAGATTCCAATACAGATCTGTTCTTAATTTGCAAAATACAAAAATAGTTTTGGGCAATGTCTGCTATCTGATTTTGAAATTTAAATAGAAAAGACAAGACACAGGTGAGAAAAACATAATCTGGCAGTGTGGAACACAGTATAATACCTGTGCTTCACCATTTAGGCATAAAAGTAGCATCTGAAGGATCACCTAAATGAAGTAAGATTTTTCAGGAGAAAAAAATAAGGATAAAAGGAAATATGATTATTACTAATCGAGATGCAAAAATGTCAATGCTCCATGGAGAAAATTAAAATTGCAAAACAGTACAAACTAAATGCAAAGTAGCAATATAATATATGCATTATGATCTATTATGTTTAGGGCAGCCTGGGTAGCTCAGTGGTTTAGCACCGTCTTCAGCCCAGGGTGTGATCCTGAAGACTTGGGATTGAGTCCTACATCGGGCTCCCTGCATGGAGCTTGCTTCTCCCTCTGCCGGTGTCTCTCATGAATAAATAAATAAAATCTTTAAAAAAATATGATCTACTATATTTATAATTTGCTGTTTTAATTATTGCATTTCTTCACGAATAGTGCCTTCTCTTCTTCCTTTTCTTTTATCCCCTACATCTGGAGTCCAAAGGAGGGCTTTCAGCCACCCATGCCCACCAGAAACTGCATGGAGACTTTTTTATGGAACTGCATTTGTATAATTGTGAGATGATCCATAAATTTGTCACATACACTAAGAAGCCCATGTCCCCAAATGGTTCATTCAGCATTCTATAGCTAATTAATATAAACTTCCTAATGATTTTTCCCTTTAAAATTTCTCCATCTAGACCTTCAATGCTGACACCCTGCTTATGCTTCCCACATACCTTCTTTACCTCCTGTCTCCTTTCTCTAACTCATCATCTATAGCAAATACCATCAAATCAATCATATTAAAAACATCATCTGTATCAGGTCTCAAATCCATTTAAAAACAAATAAAAACACAAATAGCTTTTACTTTATTTACAGGGTCAAATTTAGAACTCTCATTTTGGCATTCAAATCCACCTAATATTGGGTTCTCTCTCACCTCTACTAAGGGTAGCCAACATTTGTGGAGTGGCATTAATGTGCCAGGAACATTGCTAAGTGCTTTGCATAAATGGATTCATATAACCTCTCAAATGTCTCTATAAGATCAGTCCTGTTCTAATCATAACACTTATAGATGCTTTATTGAGGCTTAAGAAGTGAGGTCATCTGCCAGTTTACACAGTAAGTGACAGATCCAGAATTCAAGCTGCTAAGCCCTGCATGAGTTTTCAGCCATGAAGCTCCTTCCTGCCTACCTAATTTGCTTCTTGCCAATGTGAACCTTCCTCTCTAGACAAAGGGGATCTTCCTATCAACTGAACAAAGTATATTTCTCACCTCAAGCCTTTTTCAAACTCCATCTTCCTTGTTCTCCAAAGTCTTACCTCTCATATAATAAGCTTTTTGTAGTTCTTCTTAGAACCGTTATGTTCATTGTCCACTTCCATTGTGTTGATTAGGCACAATTTTGCTTTGTGATTTTTCTCTAATTGGATAGTAAGCCACCGGTGGGCAGGGCTTTGATCTTGTATTTTTGTTTTGTCAGCTTCAGCACATCAACCAGTTCCTTTCATCAAGTTTGCACTAAAAAAAAAAAAAAAAAAAAAATACATATTGAGGGAATAAATTAACCTGAACTTCCAGAGAGTGTCATGTTTGAAAAATGATACTATAATTAGTTTTCTAACGTTCTATTATATCTTGATAGAAACTCCTGTATATGGTGGCAGATGGGTTTATCAGCTATTTCTACCATGCTGAAACAGGCTTTCTATATTATCTCAGTTTGCCTGGAATAAATTTGGTAGGCAATAAAAAGAAAGTGCCCAAGGTGAGTGCCTGTGTGTGTGATCTGGGGGGGGGGGGGGGGAGGGCAGAATTAATTTTCATCTGAGAAATGCTCTGTTATAAGCAAACAATAAGAGAAATCACATTGCCAATTTTTTTCTTTAAATGAATTCAGCACTACTGGTTTAGCTTCTTCTCAAGAAAACGATCTATTTAGAGAAGAATATCTCCTTGATCCAGAGTCAGAATTTCTGCTCAAAAAGGGCAAGAAAATTCGAAGGATTCAGATTCATACAGTTCTTAGGAGCAGTAAGAGGCTTCAGTTCTTTTAATCCTTCCTGGGGATACATGAAAAGTTCAGGTCCCTAGTGCATGGGCCAGTGTCTGATTACCCTATCAACACATTTCTCGAGGACTGGATACTTCCTCACCATCAGACATTCTAGCACCAACTGATAGATAGCAGAGAAGGAAGAGCTCTACTCATATGCTTGAGAACTCAACTTTCTCAAGCAAAATTATCTACATTCAAACTCTATGTTTTCTTCTCTTATATATACAGAACATCTTGTCTCTTTCATAGCTAATGAAAACACGTATTACCCATTTTATAGTCCAACCTTAGAAAAATGTAATATGGAAGATATTTTGTATAATAACTCATGTTACAGCTAATCTGGGTAATTATATTAAGTACATATATGTGTGAATTTATAATAGAATTTTTTACAGTTTAAAAAATCCTTCTGAAATTTCTAAAAGTAACTCATTCCTGAAGCATTTAATCGCTCAGTGGATAACACCCAGGGCTTAGATGCATCACTATAAATGACTCAGCTTTCCTTTTAATAGTTTAAAATGCAGAGCTTAGACTAAATCAGGAATCACTTAAATGCTTACAGACGGAAGGCAGATAATGAGTGCTTGAAGTGGAGTTGGTGGAAATCTCTCTAAGAAGTACTGAGGACTGGGGCAAATTGAAGAAAGTATGCCCTGTCTAAAGAGAATAGCTAATGTTCAGTCCCAGATGATTTTACCCTATAAGACCCAGTGTTATAAAACCTTCCAGGTCTTCATGAGAAGCAAAGTTTCGTTTTGTTTTGTTTTTTAAATGTGAAATGCAATGGATTTTTTAAAAAAGATTTTTATTTATTTGAGAGAGAGAGAGAGCAAGCATGAGTGGGGGAGGGGCAGAGGGAGAGGGAGAAGACTCCCCACTGTGCAGGGAGACTGACACAAGACTGGATCCCAGGATCCTGGAATCATGACCTGAGCCAAAGACAGATGCTGAACTGACTAGCCACCCAGGTGCCCCTGAAGTGACCTGGTTTTCAATTTTAAAAACCTTGGAAACTGGACAGGCCAAACAAAGCATATATGAAAATGGGATCCAGCCCAGAAGCTACTAGTTTGTTTGTGATTGGTGGACTGAATGATCCATATCTATTTATTTGACCCAGGCAACACATGCATTTGTATGCAGCTATTGCCAATATATAATTTCAAAAAATCCTTAAAGATATTCAATCATAATCACTGTGGCTAAGTGAAGAACAATTCCTCTCACTCTATTAAAAATAATTGGTAGATGGAGGAATAAACTGCTATAATGTACCATAACTTCAACAAAACTTTTCCTTCTGATTTTTATGAGGTGCTCACCCATAAACTATGGTTAAGATTCAGTAAAAACTTTCAGATTATATAAAACTATACCCAAAGAAACATTATTAGACTCCTGACCATCCTAGAAAATGTTTAATAACTAATATTCTATAAGAATTAGTCCAAGGGTACCTGGGTGGCTCAGTCAGTTAGCATCCAAGTCTTGGTTTGGGCTTAGGTCATGATCTCAAGGTCCTGGAATCAAGCCCCATGTTGGGCTCCAGGCTCGATGGAGAATCTGCTTGAGATTCTCTCCCAGTACCTCTACCTCTGCCCCTCTCCCTGCTCTCTCTCTCTCTCTCTAAAATAAATAAATAATCTTTTTAAAAAAGAATTAGTCTTGGCCTCATCTTACTTAACAACATCTTCTCAATGTATATGATAGAATTGAGTGTTATTCCTTATCCTAAGACTAGGGAAATGATTTGATGACTTGCCATTCATCTGGCTTGGTCTTAACTATTAAAAAGGGTAGCTCTTTTTTGGAGCATTCCACTGAGTACATCATATGGATATTACAGAAATGTAAGAAACGAAAATTGCTTCCACCGTGAAGGTTTTGAATATGATTTAAAATATCAAACACATATATGAAATGAAATAACAACTTTATTTTACAAACTGGTAGAGAAGAAATTAATGCCAAGTGGTGCTAAGACAAAAAGGAATCTGATCAAGTGATATCAATCACCACAAACTCCCTGGAGGTGAATCTCATACTTGACTTTGGAGAAAGTTATGAGGCCAGGCAAAACAGAGATGAACAAATCATGCTAGGTCTACTGTGTTTTATGTTTGAAGTGGTAAGATGAATAAGTCAAGTGTAAGACTCTCTAGGCAGATGAGATAAAAGGCAGCAGTTATGAACAAAGGAAGGAAAAATGGTGCCATTCCACAATCCATAAAATGGAGTACTATTACAGAACATGTGAAAAATAATAATTACCACATTCATCCATTAGAGTTCTTTTTAATATTGTATTAAATCCAGTTTGTTAGCATTATGACCCTTCATTTTGACCAAAGAATAGTGCTTTGATAACTGATATACCTGATTAGAGTTCCATGTCTGCCTTTTCTAAAAAGTGAATATTGTAAATATATTGGTATTTATAAATCCATATTCAGTTCAATTTCAGAAGCTTTTAGGAAACACCACAGTTCCTCATAAATGACATATATGAAAAACGGAATAATTTCTGATTTATATTAGTAATCAGCATGGCATGGAGGAACAAAGTGTGGTAGAATGAAGAAGACATGGATTTGAGGGTTTTTTTGTTTTGTTTTGTTTTTTGTCGCTAGATAACCTGTTGATCATGGGCAAGTCAACAAAATTCTTTGACCTTCAGTTTCCTCATGTGTAAAATATGAACAGTTCCTATTTTATAAGATTGTTCTAAAGATGAACGAAAATAAAATGTGAATCATGGCAGATGGTATTAAGTAACAGCTATTATTATGAAAATTATCATTATTAGTCATATAACAATTGTAAGTTTCCTTATAATATTCATAAACACTCTGGTAATGAATCAGTCTCTAAATTGCTATTGTAATGAAAATAGGGCATCTTTCTCAAGGTAGGATTTTAGAATCTTTTAAGCAGAAACATATTACTTAAATTTCTTCACCTGTAGTCCTTAATCTAGATATTAGCTAGCTCAGAATCTTAGCTAAAACATACACACACTCACTTTTCTACACAATATAATAATTTGTTTGTGATAGGTTTTTTTTTTTTTAATTTTTTATTTATGTATGATAGTCACACAGAGAGAAAGAGAGGCAGAGACACAGGCAGAGGGAGAAGCAGGCTCCATGCACCAGGAGCCCGACGTGGGATTCGATCCCGGGTCTCCAGGATCGCGCCCTGGGCCAAAGGCAGGCGCCAAACCGCTGCGCCACCCAGGGATCCCCTGTTTGTGATAGGTTAAATTACTGTGCTTCTGATACAGAAAGAAAGAAAAGGAAAAAAAAGAAAAAAAAGAAAAGAAAGAAAGAAAGAAAGAAAGAAAGAAAGAAAGAAAGAAAGAAAAGAAAAGAAAGGAAAGAAGAAAGGAAAAGGAAGAAAGAAAGAAAGAGAGAGAGAAAGAAGAAAAGAAAGGAAAGAAGAAAGGAAAAGGAAGGAAGAAAGAAAGAAGGGAGGGAGGAAGGAAGAGAGGTAGAAAGGAAGAGAGAAAGAGGGAAATTTCCCCCTGGGACTCTTGTGGAAAATTAATCTGCTGATTTCTAAACCTCACTGTGATTCAAAATGCCTTGTTGAGTCTTGAACACATGTATTGTTTTAAATACAGCAGATGCTTCTGTGTGGGGCATGGTTTTCCACCCTCTGCTTCATTTATGAGGCAGATAGAGTGGGGTAGTGCTGCAGCCTAGCTGTGTAGCCCAAAAGAAAAATATAGCCCACAAAAAGTGCAAGAAGGATCCACCATACAGAATATCTGCCAAGTGCAGCATTAGGTAAAGAACACCTGAGCAAGGACATTCATTAGGAGATTTCTTTACACCAAATAAACTCCTACACGTGCAAGGGAGGAAAGAGCCCCCTTGATTTGTGTTTATGAGATTACAAATCATTCCTCCAGAAAATATAGAAAGACTCTCCCTCGGGTATATAACATAAATGCCAAAGTCAATTAATTTCATTAATTCCATTAAAAAACATCTGAATAAAAATTAAAAAATTTCAGATATCTGTATCGATCTAAATCTGAATTTACCTGGAAATAAATATATCAGGTAAATTCATCCGAAGGTAAAAATAGGCTAAAAGAAAGAGATGCAAAATGCACAGAATTATTTTCATCACGATTCAACTGTAACACCTAAAGAAAGAGCCAATTATTTTACCCTTGGATAGACCAAGGTTAAATTATGAAGATCTTTTCTGATAAATTTTCTGTATCAAAAGCATTTCTAATCATAATTCAAATTTTCATTTTCTCTAGTTTATAGATGAAGCTTCTTTGTTTATTTCATTTTTTGCAGGAAGGATACCAAAAAAAGAAAATTACCTATGTAAGTTGAGTAAAATTAAAACATGAACATTTTCATTCATCATAAACAGTTGATTTAAAAAAAAAACTTATGGATTTCTTGTTTTTCACTAATTTTGAATACCAAATTCATCTTCTAGGATAAGCTAAGTTGAGCAGCCTGTCGCCTAAAAACTTATCAACTATACAAATTTTAAAGAATCATTTTTCCTATCATAAAGCTACAAACATCTGCACTGATTACAATTAAAAACAGTGTAAAAGATTATCACTCCAATTATAGCTTCTTGTTCTCATCAAAATTCAGAACTGTCCTCAGACAGCAATGTGTGTGATGCCCATATGCCTTTTTCTTTGAAATGAAACCCTCCATGAGATTTTTTCCCACTTCTTTAAAACAACGAATAAATGTAGTTGCACTGAATTTATCTTTATCAGAAAACTAGTCTTTTATTGAGACACATGCTCAAAATTCTCTGAAAGCCTATTTTTCCTTTCTGACTATGTGAATTTACATAAAAGAAATGAAGAAAAGCACTAGTATGTCACCCAATAAAAAAAGTTTCCAGTTTTCCAGTTTTGGGGTTTGGAGGTTTTTTGAATGCTGTTTTAAGGGACTAATCTCTTTGATTCACAATATTACTGAAATTGAAAAGTGTAGATAAGCTGCTGCATTTGAAATATGTGTGCATTAAATTATTACAGAATATTACATTAAAACCAAACCAATATTTCTCAAAATTTTATAAGTTGTTTCTTTTTATGTATGGAAATAAAACTGAAGAACATATGTAATAATGAGTACAAAATGTAAAAATTGAATGTGATTTTTGAATTATCAGATCAGGTAAGAAATTCTGTAAGAAAATCACTTTTAAAAAATTACTAACAGTTGAACAATTATATATGTATCTATATCCACATATAGATACAAAATATCAGTAAATATTTCTCATTTAGGATCTAATATTTCCACTTAAGGCAAAAAAAAAATTGGGGGAAAGTATTCAGTATTTTCTGACATAAATTTTCCACCGTAATTTTTAAAATCTATAAATGAAGAGAAAAGTGAAAACACAGATTTGACCTCTCTTTAAGCAACTTTACACTAAAATTTAGTACGAAGTGGAGATATTAAAGAACATTTTGTTTGGTGCAGCATTTAAAAAGAACATCCTTACTTTAAAATATCTGTTCATCATCTAAATTAAATGGTGAAAACACAAATGTTCAAAAAGAACACTACTAAGGCAAATCCATTATATCAATCAGAAAATGTTAAATTCACATTTTATGAATTTTTATGTTTATAAGCTGAATCTATGAAACTAAATGTTTAATAAACATGGCAAAAATAAGGAAAATAGCCTTAAAATAATAAAACATTATTTTCCCATGATATTATATAAAATGTATGAAAAGTTAAATTTCCACCTCTTCAGTGAGAACTAAATTCATTTCCTAAATCCTTTCAAGCAGGGATATTTTATAGAAAATATTTATCAGCCATTGATCACCATATAAATAAAGTTCCAACTTGTATTTCTTATTGCTCTCCAACCACAATAAAGCAAAATGATTCTTATGATACAAAGTCTTCAAAATTCCTGTTTTACAGATATAATGTTACAGTTTCTTCCACTAAAAGTCCCCTTTTTAAATTATTTACAAACCTTAATCCTTGATCATGTCTAAAACTATGCAGATGCTTATTACATAAATATGGAAATCTGCTTCTTTACGTCATTAAAAGTCATCTATACCTCATCAGTGACAATATTATAAATCTAATCTTTTCATATCATACAGAATAGCAACTATATTCCCAGAGTAGAATGGTTTCTATCTGAGGACACAATAAACGTAATATTAAAATATGTGAATCAGTGGGGTCAAAAGAGAGAATTCCTATGCCAATGGAATAACTCTTAAGTTGGAAAGATAAAAATGTGTGATTTTGGTTAAGTGCACTTGATACCAACTGAAGATTGACTTGTTAAAGGAAGTTCAAGGACACTCGCTATACATATAGTGTGGATAAGGACAGTCGATGGCATTTTGCAAGGATAACAATGGAAAGTTGTGTTTCTGAGAGTGACAAAAATACCTTAGGTGGTAAACTCTACCTTTACAGTTTGACGTTCTAAGCACTGCTTGCAGGGCAGCACATTAGAGGGGTGGTAAGAAGAGGGTCAGAAAGTATAACTATTTTAGGTATTTCCAAAGAGGTGTTTCTTTGATTTTATCATCTCAATAGTAGAGTGCTGAAGAGAACATTTTATTGGGAGGTGGGGAAAGCCTGATGGAAGCACACACACAAGTACACACTCACAAATCTTCAAGTCTTTGAAAAACTGAAAACCAAAACAGGAATTTTAAAGTGAATATGTGGAGAAAGAATGGAATGGAGTAAAATGGAAGGGAAAATGACTTGGACTATATCCACCAAGCCAAAATGGCACCCAAAATGTAAAACCAGGTTTATTTTAACTGCTGGGATTCTTTAACCTAAAATCTTTACTTTTTTTTTTCAAGCAAAATAACTCCTTTTTGCCCAAATTCTCTGAATAATTATAATTCCTGTCTTTGATTTGCTTTGTAGACACCATCCAAGTACAGACAGGAATTGGTTCCTTGAGATCAGAAGGTCTTGGGGAGACCTCTTCTAAAGCCACTAGATGGCATGAAAGCACTGCATTGGGCCCGCTTGGCCGCGCTGCAGCTTGCAACACCGAGGCGTTTATTCTCATGCTGAGAGCTCAGTGTTTAGTCAAGTAAGATGCATTTTCTTTCAGAGAAATCTTTCTGTCGCATGACACTTTTCAGGACACAAAGAGGGTATCCCACCCTCTCCCCACATACCCTCAGAAAATGT
The DNA here is from genome assembly GCF_003254725.2 of Canis lupus dingo. Lineage (NCBI taxonomy): Eukaryota > Metazoa > Chordata > Mammalia > Carnivora > Canidae > Canis > Canis lupus. The sequence continues at coordinate 20,628,700 of NC_064245.1, read as the reverse complement.
CGAATTAAATTTGGAATAGTAAAAATCATTTCAGTATTTACTGGGGCTTCCTGAGAACTTTACCTTTCAGTTCTTTAGGGGATAGTCTGCTATTTGTTATGCAGTCTTCCTTAATAGGTAGTTAGAGGGGAAGAGAAGTCCCCTCAGCATTATGGCTGAGCTCAAACAACTGCAGACAAAGTTTGCATATTCTCAGTCATCTCTCTCCTTCCCCTGATTTTTTTTTCATCAAAAATTCTCTTTGTCTTTCTTCATCTGATATTGTGGGGTCTCTCATTAAGGACTGTAATATGAAAAGCTGGATTTAAAACTGCTGTCAGAATGGCGGTTGTCCTCTTTTAATATTCTTTACCAGCAAAGCAAAAGGAAATGTCTTTGTTCTTGCTTTTCAAATGCAATGTTTTTGCTTCATTTAATGTTTCTGCATGATCAGTAGGCACCTTCTAATTTACCCTCCAAACTTTGAGATACACTTTTGTGTATCTCCAGCTTCCCAGCATATATTGAAGGTATATGCCTCTCTGTGCCTCCACGACAGGAACAATTACCATATTCCTCCAGATATTATCACTATCTCTCTTCACCAATGTCCATTGTGAAAGCTGTTTTGATCTTTGGGATAAGTGCCTTAATTTAAAACAACAGAAAAAGGTAAAATTAGGCCTCTATGCTCAGCAGTGCATGAATGACAAATCTGTTATCGTTTGGGGTATATTTTAAAAGAATTCTTCTAAAAGTTATAGCAAATTTATATGTGATCAAAAATTATATTACACATTGGCAAACTGAACTGTATAATTTATTTCATATGTCATTGATATAGCTATGTTTATATATATAATGGATTTTATAGTTTTTGCAAATTATACAGTCACATATTTCTAAAAGTGTTTTGTTTTGTTTTTTTAAGTTTTGTGCCACCCTGGGAAAGTTTTTTTTTTTTTTTTTTTTTCCTTAGTATCACATCCCAGAGCAGGATTATCATTTTTCAAGTATCTTCTTATCCCGGACTTAAATGAATTTACAAAAAAACAGATTTTATAAGTACATTCAATTGAAATATTTAGAAAAATAAGACTTCAATAAAATGTAATCATACCTCTTTAAAATACAAATATTGGAGACCAAATGAACAATTTGGCAAAACTTGCTTCATAGGCAATGTTACATCTTGTTTTTACCCTGTGTAGTTCTGGTTTATGGAAACATAAGTTAATTTGTCATATTAATAGATCCATGAAATAAGTCCCGTGAGTCATATTTTAATTGGCTCCAATCTTTGGTATCACTTAAAATCTTCATTGTTATTATTATACAATGACTTGCTATAAAACAGATAATACATGATAGAGATAGATGATAGATGGATTTATAGATAGAGATATATATATATATATATATATATATATATATATATATATATAAGACACCTTGAAATAGAAACGGTGTGTGCACAACTGATTTGCTTTCCTTACATTCTGTGTAATTCACAATTGGTCATTAGGGATATAATACAGAGTAATAGGTTAATACTTTTAAAGTGAATGATTGTATATACCAATCTAAAACAATTTCTAGTAGTATAATTTCAACTGATTGTGAATGACCACTAAGTTTTCTTGTGGAATCTAACTATTTAACACCAGTGAGGCATTAAGTCACTTTATACTTGAAAATCCACCTGGGACTATATATATGTGCCAAAGAAACTGCTTGCTCAGTTCTGTTTGATTACTTGCTGAAAAATAATAGCTTTTCACTGGTTCTGAGAGGGATGTTGCTTCCATAATTATTACAATTAATTATTTCAATGAAAATATTTAAAAAAAATCTTTTTTAGTATTTGGGCTCCTTAAGGATAAATGAGTAAGCTATTTCCATATAATGAAAAAAGAAGACATGTTCAAGATTGGTAGAGGGGTGGTAGGTGGAAGCAACATGGATCAACGTTTTGTTCTTTTTGTATTCACATATTCACAGAGTTTGACAAAACTTGGCAATATTATTTTCTGGAAAAACAACCTACGAAAAAAAAGTTTTTGTAAATGATTTTGTAGATGCGCTAGGTCAGGCAAAACACCCCGCATTCAACTATATTTGGAATCACACCAAGCAGACTTAACCAGCAGTTGAAAAAGTTAGTAATGCATTATATTGTTATTTGTCAATTGGTTTTCAGCATACTTGTATTTATAAAGTATAAAAGAAGATTTATTGATCAGAAGTTTACTTTAAAAATGAAACTTTTTTTTTCATTTCTTGGTGGGTTTTGGTTTTTTGGTTTGTTTGTTTGTTTTGAGATAGGCTTTATCCCTTTAATATTGGTTAGCTTATTTGGCCTACCAATTAATTAGATATCATTCATTTTTTGACAATAAGTAGCACATATTCATAGCAGAGTAGTGATTTCATAGCTGTAAGCTCCCAAGGGTTTCTTCTCTAGTAATTTTGTATTTCATCTTGTGGTCAAGATTCTACAAAGTCATCCTATATCTTCAAGAAAAATAAACAGAGACCCACTAACAATTTGGAAACTGTTAATAAAATAAATATCCTTCTTTAGAAAAAAAACATACAAAAGCTACACTTTTGTTGAAGTATCTTAAATTTGAATTACGTTTTTTAAACAAACATCTTCCTAACAAATTAGGAAAAAATATTTCAAGGCCATAGAAAACATATAGGCCATAGAAAACACATTTTGAGGTGACTAAAACTCCTCTCTCTTTAATATGCAAAATATGGAAGAAATATTTAAGAATTCACCATTGATTTGGAAAAAGAATGTTATTTATTGGCTGGCCATTTCATTTACTTCCTTCACAGAAACTCAAGTGATTAAGTTAGCTATCCTAAAAATCAAGACAATTGCTTTGTCAGTATATTAATTCTGGTTTCCCAAGTGTTTTCACACGGTGTCTTCCCACAACACACTGCCCTAAGCACTAAATCTGTGACTGAGGTGGAGTAGTCCAAGCCCAAAGAGCACATCTTCCATCAGCTTCAGAACTTTTAGTTTTTCACCAGTGTTCAACTACATTTCCACTTTTACTGAGTACAGTACTCAACAAATAAAGCAAAATAGAGTAAAACAAAGCAAAACAAAACCACAGACATTTGAATGAAATTAATGTTGGACCTCTATTATGTGATTACACCAAGACTAGTGTGTCACTTTGCTTCTTCTCTGATTTGCTGCTTGAATGAATTGTTTACAAAACATGTAACATTCTTCTAAAAAGAACGGGGAGGGAACAGAAAGAGAGAGAAAAAGAGAGAGAGGGTGAAGGGGAGAAGGAGGAAGGAAGAAAGCACTCAGTTCAACTGGAATCAAGAAATCTGAGCAGGAAATACGATATGAAGGCCTATCATTCTTTCCAGGGTTTACTGAAGTTAACAATATACAACTTTATAAGATACTTTTCTCTGCTTCAGGCTCTCTTTTTCTCTCACATGTGTACATGTGTGCGTGTACACATGCACTCAAACAGGCCTCTAGCCCAACTGAAATAAAGGGCAAATGTGTGTTGCTAATCTTTATGAATGACCACTTGCACCTGGCATTGGTAATAGCAACAAAAGCCAACTGCTTTTCCAGTTATTTTCTACATTAAAATGCCACCGAGAAAGGACTCACATGAAATCAAAATGCATCCTGTTCTGGAAGAAGAATGCAGGTAACCAGACCCACACAAGACTTTGCCCCAGTTTGACTGAAACTCCAAATATATAAATGTGAAGTCGCAGCTAGATGGGCTCTGACAAGATGGGAAAACAGCCCGAAGCATAGAACATCATGTGAAAAAGAATATGAGCAATTAATCTGGTAGAAATTTGAGATATCATACATCTTTTAAGTCACCAAGATGTCCGATTTTCTTTATCAGTTCGCCAAATTCCCATTGTTTATTGAATGATCACATGGTAGGCCAATTCTATAACATGTGGACATATTGTTGCAATCACTTTCACCATTTCCAGAAAGACAGAGTGAGAAATGAAAATACTCGATTACAACCTCATCAGGTATCCAGTGGCTTGGGTAGAATTAGAATTCAAGACATCAAAAACCTCAATACCCAATTTAATCCTTTAACCACGAGTCCACACTCTCTTTCAAAATTGTTAATAGAAACAACATTGCCCTTTTTGTACGGCTGTAGATGCCCTATTGATCTGTATCACATACCATTTAACACTGGATGATTTGGCTAGGAAAAGCAATGTGCACTGTTCCATGGCAAATCAGACAACAATGCTAAGATAGGCTATAGAACCAGGAAAATACTCTAGGAGATGGGGAAACAAACAACCACAAGGAACAAATCTCATCTGCATGTTTTTCACAGCTATTTTTTTACTCCGCAAGAAAGCAAAGTGGTAGAGTGCAACTGTATTAAAAGTAAAACTATTTTTGCCTAACGCAGATGTGGATCATGGGAATGGAAACCTAATAAACCAACAGCTGAAGGCCACATTATTGCCCTATCCTCCTCCCCTAGCTCATTTAGAAAATGACATGTTTTTCTTCACAATGTTTTCCCCCTCCTCTCTCTTTAGTGGCAGTAATGCTGAATGCTCTTGACATAATTCTTCGTTCACCCCTGACAGTCATTTTTTTGAATACTATCCCAGTAATAAAACACCTGACCTCAAGTCTTTCAAATGGCCATGGGCTTGGGTTACCCCAATTAGCTAGGCTCATTTGGAAGTATCCAGAGGAGTCAGGTGTCTCACTCTTGGCTAAACTCAGCATTACGAGAGAATGCATTGTTTTATTTATGTCAATTTCTTTTTCTAGTGGATTTCTTTATTCTTCTATGATCTAAACATAGCAAAATAACAGATTTAAAAATAATCTACAAGCATATAGAATTCTGATAGTAAATATTTCTGTCTTGGAAATCATACGGGACATTTCTAGTTCTCTGAGAGTTGCTTTTCAATATTCAAAGGTAATTGAAAGAATTGTACGTAAGAGCATCAACGAAGAGCTATTTTATTTACATGTAAAGTTACAACAGTTCTGCATAACTCAATGAAAATACATATGCACTTGTGTGCTGAGAATATCTGTGAATATCTTCGTATCTGGGTCAATATATTTGGGGATATATGTCTCCCAAATCAATAGCTTTTATTAAAAAACTCCTTAGATGTAGAAAGAAAGGAGAAAATGTGTATTCTAGAGATAAAAGTATGTTTATTACTACGGGTTTGTGTATTAACTAAATATAAAATTTGCCTCCAGAATCAAGTCAGGAGTTACTATAAATAATAAATAATTACACTGAGGTTTCTCCAAGAACTTTGTCAAAGGAATATGGGCATTTTCAACATAAATGAGATGAAAGAGAAATTAAACGTATGTTTAAAACATATATTAAAAGGAAGGGCCCTTTAATTTTTAAGTTGGTATGAACTAAAATGCAACTTTGTGTATCTGATATAATAACCTCTTTGCTCTCTTTATTTCATAATTAATATTCGCCAAGAAGTGCAAGACTTCTCAACAAAAGTATCATTTTTCTTCACAAATCCTAAAAGACTTGTGTGTGCTACAAATTTTATCACTGGTTACATTTTTAATCCTTCTAAAAAAAAGGTAAACTATAAGATTTCTTGACAGACAATACTCAAAATAGAATATGAAGTCCACACAACTAAGGTGGACAATTAATGCATACTGAAGTGAGTGCATATGTCTTCCAAAGACGACAAGCTTCTTTTTGACACACAAGCAACTCAGTAAGGAGGGAAAAAGAAATTGAATTTAACTGATGCAAATGAAATTAAAACTAAATTGGTTGTCACATCAAACTGATGTTAAGTATGTAAATGTTTTCTGTTTATAAAACTACAGTTTAGGGAGTAGAATGCTACAAAAATAAGAATATTTTTATGTTAGTCTAAAATAAAAATTTAAAAAGAATATGAAATTGTTTAAAATCTTTCCCACTTACCCATGTACTATTTGAGGGACTATGAACCATGAAAACCATGTTCATAGAGTATTGAGATAAATGTGCACATACATACACACGTCAATACACATGCATGCTTTTCTGGCCAGCCAGTATCCCATTACATCATTGCTTCAAATGCATTCATTCTCTTCAATATTGTTGGCTGTTTCAGGTTAACTACCAAAATCATTTGCCTGAGAAGCGAGATTTAATTGTCTTACAACTACCTCTGTGAGGTACAATAGGGATTACAAGTACCCATTGATTATACTATTGGGTAGAATAAGGGACTCTTATTCTAGCATTTCTCATTCATTTTGTCATTGCATTCTCTTTGAAAGAGACCAAATGGGTCCCAGCAGGTGAAAGCAAAGAAACCTGAAAGGCCCCCTTTGATGAATGACAATACCACAACCACCCTCCCCCACCATTTTTGGAGATTATAAAACCTTATTAAATCATGCCCTGTTAGATATTGATTGAGAGGGAGCTAAACTAAAACCAACAATAGCAGCATGGATCAGAGAACACTGCTTTCATCAATGGGCACTAAACACAGCTAAGCTTTCCAATCCTTTGGGTGCGGGGGAGGGGGGCTTTTTTTTTTTTTTTTTTTTACTATTTACTTTTGTTTAAACCATTATCCCAGAAAGTCATACAATTATAGCAGCTTTGTCAGTCAAGAATAGATCGTAGTTGTCTAGCACTTCATCTTTTTTAATGTAGCAGTGTATTGCACAAACAATATTATACTTGGTTAAGATTCAGGATTATTATTATGATTATTGGGGGGGTGCAATTCTGGGTAATTATCATAATTATTCTTGACTCTGGGACCCCTTTGATGACAAGCCTGCTTTAAAGTAAACCACTTGGACATAACAACCCAAGATATTTGAAAAGAGGCTGCTGCCAGAACCAGAGTTGAAAACTCACCCATATTTTAAGGCTATCTTGATTATCAGGCTGTTTGCGTTCCTGGGCTGTCTTTTCTGCCATCTGTGAGCGCCACAGCAAACAACCCCTTTATGACAATCACCTCAGTATAAGTTGAATATGTCTGCTTTAGAGGAGACTTCTGTAATAAGACTCTGTGCTAATTAACTGTCAGCTTTTTTTTTTTAATCAGCAGAGTGCATTTCAAAAAGTAAAGGAAAGACATTTCACCAAAAACTCCTCAACAAGAATTCAGCTTATGTGCTAGACTACGACTTCTCCTTGTTCTCAGGCCTTCCTCTAAGTAAATCTGTTTGCTTTAATTACTTTTCATGTGATAAAGATTTTCATTTTTCTTGCCAGTTGACTATGGGTAATAACATTTGCTCCTCCCTCTAGACAGCTACTTGATTCAATAACTTCACCAAAAGAAAAAATTTAAAAAGAAAAGGAGAGGACAGAAAAAGGAGAGGAGAGGAGAAGGAAGGAAGGAGAGAAAGAAAATGTGCAGGTGTAAAGGCAACTTTTTTGTGCTAGAAATAGTAGTTACATGGTTTTCAAAAAAGTCTGCTAGTATTGCTATTGAAAACAATCATAGTGAAAAGGGCTAGATACTGAAATTATTAGTTTGCTACCAAAGATGAGTAATTTCCTATTCAAGAGAAATAATTATTTGTAGAAACAGCATTGTATGCCAGGAAAATGGCATCTGAAAAAAAAATCTCTAGCAACTATCATTGTCTTGGAAGACTATAGAAATCAAAGTTTGTGCAAAATAAAAACAAATTTATTTTGGTGAATTCTTTTCTAGTTGGTGGACAACAATAGTAGTAACTATTTGAAATAAGCATTAATATCTCCTTAAAAAATAAAGAAATAATAAAAAAATGAGAACAGTATGAAGTTACTTTGTTTTTAGACAGATTTTTCTTTTTACACAATTTCCGAATTTTAGATTGCATTTATACATTAAATTTTATTATTGAATGACATAAGATTTACTCAAAACTTTATCTTATTGTTAATCAATATTTTCTATTTCTGGAGTCTCCTGAGTTAGTTAGCTTAAACTTTGAAATTAGGCTTTATATTCTTTTAACATTTTTAAACACTTGGCATCAAATATCATAATTCATAAATTTCATTTTCCTATTTTTATTTCTATACTTTCCTAATGCTATATTCTAAATAAAAATTTTAAAGTATTAAGTATGTCTACTTTTAAATCAATATATCTAATTAGTATTTAAAAACATTTTCTAAAAGGACAGTTAACAAAAAGTTGCCAAGTTATGTATTAAATGATAGTCTCTTTTTAAACGTGATGATGTCTATATATTTTTATAAATGCTATAAGCCAGTTTAAAAGCTTTAAAATTAAAAAAATAAAAAATAAAAAAATAAAAGCTTTAAATTTTTAGATAGTACCTGATAGATAAATGACAAAATCTGTTTGCTAATATTATTTTCAGTAGATTTGATTTTTTTTTAGATTTGATTTTTTTAAGTGAATGTTACCTGTTAGTTTCATATTCCTTTGCTGATTTGCATTTCCTAAAAGAAACATGAAAATTATTCTCTTATTGTATAATAAATTTTTAACTCAATCGTCAATTGGCAATTTTAGATTGCCCTCTATCTTAGGCAAGTAGCTACGATGTAAAATAACTGACCATTTCAGTTGCAATAACAGTATTTTTAAAATGCCCTTAAAGTACCTTTTTCTGTTTTCCATCTATTTTACGTGCTGTAATTTTAACTCTTATTTAAGTTGTCTGGGAAAATTATACAGAAATAATTCCATTTAATTAACCATTCCATTTATTAATCATTGTAGAAGAAAATAATCAAAATTTTGTTCAGTATCCTCTATATGTGAGAATAATTAATAATACTTAGCTTGCAAAATGCACATTGTAACATATTTAGAGGTGCCTTTACTGAGTTTTTTCTCTTCCATCACTTGTAAAGATTGCAAGCAAGTGAGAAGTTATTTTCGTTTCAACACTAAAACATAATAATCCCAATCCTTACAATTTTCCTTAAAAATGAAATTTAATTCTGTTTTATCATTTTATTGTGTGACCTTTTGTGGTCAAACTACATATATGATTTTTCAGTAAGTTCTGTGATCTCTGTCTAGAATTTTGTATGTTTAACTTATTCATAAATACTGTGCCCAAATTATTACTTATTAATAGTTTTAACAACACTGTAAAATGATTTTAATCTGTATTAGAACTATAGTAAAATAAGAAAAGTGCTACATATTTTGCTTATTTTTTTAACTGTTGAGAACACAGAAAGTCTATTTTATAGAATTTTACTCTTTATGAATGATCACATATACTTTTTTTTTCTTCAATGGCTCATTATTCAGAGATACTTTTCCTCCAAAGACTCTCGTAAAGCCAATCTCCAGGATTATATTGATGTATATACAAAGTATTACCCCCTTCTACCTTAAAAAAAAATCCCCTCAAATAGTCTCATGCATGTGACATAAAGTAAAAATTGAATAAATTGTTTAAATGAATAACTGTGCTGAAACATCCTAAATGCTCTTAGCACTTACTCCACAAAATAGTTTCTGTTGGGTTAAATAGGATTTTTTTTCCTAGTGATAGTTGTCATACTCACTTTGTTACTGGGGGGAGGGGAGCACAGCTAATTTTCACTTAAAGTAATATTGTTACCATGCAAAATAATAGTTCGATAGAAATTGGATTTTTAAAATTGAGTTGGTAGGAACATCTTATTTATTTCTTTTCAGACACATCTAACTCATGGTAATGTTCATTTGTGTTAGATTCAGTGGAATGAATTTTGACAAAATGTTTCAACTGTCATTTGTGAAGTTGGTAAGTACCCGATGCAGCGCTTTCTACACATGAAGATTCTTTTCTTCAGAATCTTACATTCTCTTTATATTCAGTTATTGAAAAATTTAAGAAAATTTAATTTCCCACGGCAGGAAATAATTATAGTATTTTTCACACAGAACTTTGGAAAGTTGTAAGACTGCTTGACTTTGTGGAGCTTTCGCATAAAGATATTTGGATGAACTCTGCTATAATCTCCTTATGATTTATTAGGGTGAAATGCTAACAGTAGCACTCTCTTCAGTTTCCAAGAGATGTTTACATAACGAAGCTAAAGTCTTTCTTTTGACCTGACTGAGGCCTTCCAGTTCAAGCTCAGCGCATATTCACAAAGTACATGCATTAATTTTCTCATTCAGCATAGGGAAATTGGAAACATCTGTTAAGATAATTCTTAGAAGCCAAACTCCTACTTAAAAGGAAAATCTGAGACGAAAAGTCAAATCTCCTTACTTTCAGGCTAAATGTTAAAGTCCCAGGTCCCATTGGGAGGTTTCATTGGAAAGTCAGTCAGCAACACTCTTCTTTTGTCTCTTACAAAGTATGACTACTATGATGCAATGAGACATTTGGATGGTCTTCTTTATAGCAGCTACCCTGAGAGTCTATACACAAGTTTCACTGAAGCCAGTACCCTCCCCACTCCCCATTGCTCAAATCATTTATCAAACTCTTCTTTTAGAATAACCTTCAAAGTGTGATAATTAGCTACTAGAAAAATATTCTGACTTTACAGTCAGACTTCATGTTTAAACACAAAGCACAGATATCTATGTTCACCACAACTAACACCACATATGTTTTCCCAGTTTTCTTTTATTAGACAAAGATTTTCCATTATAAAAAATGTTCAAATGAGTGGGCAGTAGCATCTGAAGGCAATTATCAAGAGGACATCCAATACTGGTTTGAGCAATGGTAGCATCATAGAAATGAGTATTTAATACCTACAAGATGACCACTTTGAAGCATTTGATTTTGATGAATGTTTGGTTATATTAATTAAAATCATCAGTCACTCTGCCCTCAAATATCTGCCTGTCACTCCTTTACAAGATCACAGTCTCTTACAGCTCTGCATGAAGCATGACTTGAAAACATACACTTCATAGTCACAGTCCCTTTGGATGTAGGCCTTGTGAATGACAAGGCTTCATTGTTTATTTGCATAGTGGGTAAAAATTTAAGACATATTTTAACATATAGACAAATCTTTAATATATTTTCAGAAAACACTGCATCACCATACATGTAAATTTGTTAATGTAGGTAAATTTAAATTAAAGAAAAATATTGGGTCCAAAAAGACATAAATTTAAGAATACAATAATATGAGCATTTAGTTAATGCATCAAATATATGCATTCATATTTAAAATTTTGTTTTTAAGACAAAGTATATATACCAGTGTTTAAATGTTTTCAAACGGTTTGATAAAAACCACCCAATAATTTTAATAACAGTTGTTTTACATATGTATTTTTTAATGAGTATGTTCAATTATGTAGAATTATGTATATGCCAAATTTTGAATTTCTAATTTTTCCTTATAGTTAATTTCTCTATTTTCATCAAAGACCATAGTGTTTGATGTACTTTTTCGCCTCTGAAAATTCTGTTACTGTTTTGTGAATGCAATTTACCATGAAGAAGTGGCTATGTGATGTACTGGGTATGTGAGAATTCCTAGTCATGCCTAGCAGTGTAGGTGGACTCTGGCATCTTTGCATAACTTGGTGTGGTTTGTCATTACAAACTAATTATTCCAGTTAAAAAGAGGAAAGTAAATTCAGGTTTTTCTCTCATAATGCAGCAGTGAAGTCTTTTCAGAGTGTTTACATGGATACAATGTCTTAAATTTCAGAAACATTTACCATCTCTGCCTCTAGAAGATGCCAAAAGGGAAATCATAAACATCACAACCAAGAGACCCTGTATTAAATACATGGTGGGAATATCGTTGCTCTCTGATTGATGAATGTGTTGTCTTTTGTGTGGCAATTCATTTTTTTCATGTATGACATTATATATTAAGGATTTTTAAGATTGGCTACAGATTTTCATTCACTCACTGATTTTCTGTATTAGAAAAAGTCATTATTCTATTATTTATGTGGCTCTAAAATTCTTCTTCAAAGATTATTCTTTGACTACCTAGTTAGAACACAGTATTTTATTTGTGTGTTATGTCATGGTTTAGAACTAAGAAATCAGTCCTTTCTAAAAGCCTGGCTACTTAAACAATGAGTTTTCATGAGCTCCTCCTCCAGTTGTGCCTATAAGAAACCATGCCATCCTCTTAAGTTATTTTATTTCTCTTTTGACTTAGATAAAATCTAACGCTGAATCTTTTTAATAGCTTAGGGGGAAAATCATAAAACTCTATGTTTTATTACTGCAATTTATAGGTTTCTGTGACACATTCAGTTTAGAAAAAGAAAGCTGAATCATTTGAGAAAATGTTCAAAATCATAATAAGGAGATCTAGATAACTGCTTTCCTAAAATACTGAAATAACAGGCACACATACTTAGTGATTAAGACAAGCTGAGAACAAGGGGTGGGAATTTGGAAACATATTTCCTTTAGTATACCAGAATTACCCTAAGGGCAATTATCCTGAACCTTACCTTCTTATCCCATCCTTTCTGGTTCCTTCTGCAGGCCGTATAGAGAATAATTTCCTATGGGTCTGATGGGTCTGATCTTAACAGTTTCTCTACCTCCCTACTTTTGGCTTCTTTTACTTTTTCTTTATTTATTGGTTTGTTTGGTATTTTTACAACAAAAATAGTGTAGCTAAGCCCTGCTACCTTGTAGTATGACTTGTTGTACCTTATAAATTGGGTTGGTTCTTAGAGCCATGGGCTGGACAATCCTTCGGATAGTGTAGCTCTGAAGTTGTTATTTCTAGTAAAGTAAGAGATTTTTAGTTCCAACATCTAACTTCTGTTATTTGCTCTCACCTTCTATCACATGGAGGGGACTCAATACTGCTTTCTTCATAGGTATTAGATTTTAAATTTCTGGAGGGTAGAGATGCTTTCATTTGCTTTTCTTCTTAGTTATCCCTTTCTTGTGGCTAGTGAAATTTGGTTTTGCATAGAGTAGGTGTTAAAAACTTTATTGAAGGACTTGTCTGCCATTAATACTTCCTCTGAAGTGAAACATGTATAGTCTATAAGAAAATCCAATAAAACGTATCGAATGGATATAAGACCGTTGCTTGCAGAGTCCCTATCCAGAGCTCCTCTCATTAATAGAAACCCATTGCCACTACATAGTGGCATATCCCAGGGGACACAGCTTCAAGGTTTGTATTGAGTCACTGTCCACCCATGGGTACCCTGATCCAGAAAGTATCTAGTACAAAGCCGAAGCCCTCTAAGTCTGCTCTTTTCCACCGTTGTTATTGTTGGCCTGGCCCTGTATGCCTGTATCTACGTAGAAGTTGCGCCATCAGCAACTCGTGTTTCTATCACAACCAAACTCAAGAGGTTAGTGAACAGGATATAAAAGATTAGGAAATTCTGATCCTACTTAAAACCTCAATCTAGTAATTGGCAGAGAGATAGTAACAACCTAAATGAGTAAAATCCAACTGGCTTTCTTAAAATAATAATCCCGGTATCATAATCACACAGGTAGATTTGAAAATATTTCATATCTTGACATTACATCTAAGCATGTTGAAGCAGTATTAAGCAACACAAATGCTGGATTTTTGTCCCTTTATGCCTCCATGCCTTAATATACAAAATCATAATTTTTTAAAAGTAGATTTTTTTGAATAAATGAGACACAAAACACATTTTAATATGCCAATGGTTGATTATGTTACCAATAATAACTTTAAGCACCTGGACATTTGAGAGCAATTTACATCAAAATAGTGCTTTTCTAGAGAAACATTTACCATCTGCATAATGTAGGTTGATATTTCCAGTTAATACCTAGTTCATATCTGGGGTACATACTAAGAATGAAAAAGATGTTGCTTATGAAAGGCCTGTTTCTTGACAGTGAATGAATAGTGTAACCATTAGTTTGTGTTCTATTGAAATGATCAATAGAGAGCCAACTTTTTTCTACTTGTAATTGCCAATGACAGAAATGATGGACATTATTATTTCTGTCTGAAAATAAAACCTATTTCTGCAATTCTGTGATTCTGATTTCTTCATGCTATGTAGTAAATGCTTCCAATTACAATACATAAAAAGGACCATTTTATATCTTATGTTTTCCAAATAAAGTTTGCATTTGAGCCAATCTGTACCTTATCAAGAAAATACAGATGTCAGGGGTTTTTTCCAATGGGACAATATTTGATCACAGGCTTCAAAGCAACTTTATATGATATAGGAAGTTATTATACAAAAAGGCAAGATATTGAGCTATTAATGGCTCAAACAATAATTTTTGTTGAGTAAACACTAGTAACATCTGATTCTCTATACCTGTGACTGCCACCTGAACCTGAGTTTTCATCCATTACTCTTTATCCTGGACAAATTCAGAGCATGTTATATAAGTCAATCCCACATTAGCATAGTGAGTATTTTCCAAGATGGTGAACTAACAATAGGGCTTGATTTTGTGACCAGAAGAGTCATGCTCATTCACTTCATCATTACATTTCTCCAGATGGTTTTAAACAGAAACCTCTGGTGAGGAAAAAGGCAAGCTACCACTGTCCATCTGCTTTGGTTCCCAGCTCATTTAATTTTATTGATTTTACATTTTGGTCAATTAATGTGTTTGGTTTATAATGTTCTATTTTTTATTCAAGAAGATCCTTGTACCCATTTTAGCTTCTCTGGCACACACACTCCAAATGACAGCAGCTGGTGGTGGGGGGGCGGGGGTCACCACAGCAACTTGCTAATTCCAATTGTCATGATGCATGGAGTTTATCTTAGAGTTTCAAGCCAATTCACCCTTTCCTCAGGAGAAGAAAAGCAAGAGAGCAAGAAGGCAGGAAGGAAGGGGAAGAAAGAAGGAAGAGAGGAAGAGGGGAAAAGAGAAGAGAGGAAGGAAAGAAAGGAAAGAGAAAGGGAGGGAAGGAAGGGAAGAGAAAGAGAGAGAGAGAGAAAGGAATAAAGACCATAGAATTCCTTTTCCTTGAACTGCTGATACGCCAAAATAGGAAGTTAAGAACAAGGGAGGCCTCCTGGTTCATGCTGCGATTTAAGAAAGGAAATAGTTCCCACAAGAAAATCACATGCTATTGCGTTTTGGCATTGCATGTTAGGAAACAAAGAGGCTAGATTTTTTTTCCAAAAAGGCAAATGGCACAGTAAAGTGATACAGCTACAGTTTCTATTCTCTAGTCTCTTTATAGAGAACAGGCCTGTGTGTGGTTTTTGTGTGCGATCACATATATTTATATCTCAGTGGCACTGACATGCATACTTCTCGTTTTGGATTTAATTTCTGTATTTGTGTCCAAAAATCTTTTTTGAAGATCAGTTAGTTGTTAGAATAATTTACTAGTTTGTTGTGAAGGCTATGGAGTGTAATTTTCAAGTTTGGGCATTTGAATTGATTTAGAAAATTTTTAGAAAATACAATTATCAAGTATAGCTATTAAATGTTGTTTTAAAGGGTTAACCGTGTACCAAAAAAAAGTCTTTTACTTTATTTTTTCATCAGTCATTAACATAGCTGCCATGCTGTGATTTTCTCCTTTATGACTTTCTTTAAATAGACGTACCAAAAGAAATGTTATGTGAGTCAGTCAGTCTAAAGCTTTCTTGCTTGTTCCATAATTAAATAATGCCATTCTTAAAGAGAGAAAAATATATATTTTAGGAATTTGCTCTTAAGAAAAAAAAAACACCTTTTATTTGGACAAAATGCAATCAATGCAAAAAAATGGAGTTTGAGATTTTATTATATGGATCATTGTCTCAATTCTTTTTTAATTTTCTTAGTGTAAAAGTGGCTTTTTCATTGATTTACTTCAAAATCCTGAATAAAACATAAACTGTTTTATTTTTCTAACCTCTAAATAAAGATAATACTTAGCAGGCAGACTATTTTTGAGGACCAAAATGTTAATGATATTAAATTATTTTAATTAAAGTAAAGCAGCTCTCTGAAATAAGGATATTCAAATATCAATTGTTCTCTGCTCCAAATTATCTTTTGTCTTGCTTTTCAATTGGTCTGTTTTTGATAAAAATTAAGAGTTCATGATGATTTACTAGATGCAAAGATCAAATTATTATTCAGCTATTTAAGGTAAGAGAAATGTCTGGATAGTACTGTAGGTAAGTGACTTGAAATTTTTTCATTGTATTTATATTTTAAAAGTTTATTTAAAAATAAATATTTACAACCGTTTCTAAGCAAGAGAAAAACACAAGAAAAAATAGAGGATAGTACTTTAACAGGAAAAGCTGGGTGAGCCTTGTTCATGTGGCAGTTACAGATTTGTCCGGATCTTTTCTGTTCTTTATTCAAGCCTGTCTTTTCAAACTCACCCTCACCTAACCTGACCTGCCTGTCTTAGATCATACACAAGAACAATTATTCAGGAGTGGTTCTGTGTTGATACCTTCACCATTTAGTGTAGGATTAAGGTGGGATAGAAAAAGAGCTGCAATAATCCCCATAATTAAAAAATCAGACTCCATCTCCTTCTTACCACCCCTGACTGTGTCATCTAAATAACACAAGCACCTCCCCACTCCCACTCTCCCATCTAGGCTCCCCTTCTTGACTCTTCTGGAAAGTTATAAGAAAAAAAATTCAAAGAAGGGTTTTTAAAAGAGAAAATGAGAAAATGAAGTAGAGCCTAGACTTAAGGCAAAAGATAGGAGGTTGTCTCTTGAGTAGTTCTTACCCACATTAAGTGTGGGCAGCAAAATTAGGACAACCAAAACAACTCAAAGATGGCTTTTTCACTGTAACTGCAGAGATCAACAGGGCTTGGAGTCAAACCACATGATCGCTAGTCCTGGATTTCCCACTCTAGGTCTGCAGCCTCTAGCAAATTATCTAACCTCATCTATAAAATAGGGACAATAATAGTCCTACCTCAGAGCGCTATGAGGATTAAATGAGATAGCATATATAAAGCACCTACCAGAACACAATCAGTAAATGCTACTACTATTATTGTACCATCAGTCATCAAGCACTGCGCTAATCACAAAGCTATATATCTAAAATTATTGATGATTTCCCTCCAAAGCCTAAGTTATCAAAGGAGAGCATGACTCCAAAAGGAAAAGCTTGTTTTTGTCATGTTTCAATGGTGACTCCATCTCAAAAGGCTACAATAAATCAACCCAGACATATGGCTAGGGACAAGGTAATCTAAGGTAACAGTAGCCACCTAGAGACAAGGATTCTTATTCTGAGGATCAGGGACATTCCAACACTCAGGCCTTCAGAAACTTTATGATTTCCTTGGAGAGAAGGGCTTTAGCCTTCAACCAATTTTCAATGATATCCAAAACGTTAATAAATTTGCCTGCCACCTTTACTTCAAATTAATTTAAGGAGGAAATTAGCTATGTTACCATATCCAATAGTCAGGCATGAATATCAATTGGTACGTGCAACAGGGCTTCTCTGGCCACAAGCCAGGTTTTCACATTGATTCTAAAGACCCTAGACTTCAGCTAGGGAGGTAGAACAGGTGATCTGTTCTGGTTTGAATAGGTCTGATTTTGAAACATTTATTTTTTCCCTCGCATAAAGTTTTCCATCTAAAGGATTTATATGGGGCAGCCCGGGTGGCTCAGTGGTTTAGTGCCTGCCTTTGGCCCAGGGCGTGATCCTGGAGACCCAGGATCGAGGCCCACGTTGGGTTCCCCGCATGGAGCCTCTTTTCCCTCTGCCTGTGTCTCTGCCTCTCTCTCTGTGTCTCTCATGAATAAATAAATAAAATCTTAAAAAAAAAATAAAGGATTTATATGGTTTTCTCTGGCACTAAATATTCAAATCTGCCCTTGAGCTTCCACTGATAGGCCAGCATCTCCAGGCCTAAAAGGGCTTTTTATAGGTTCCCTTACTAAGAGTTTTGGCCACTGTGTTATGGTTACTCACATGGTATAGGTCTATGGGCCTCAGGCCAAGTCCAGATGCTCTAGCCATGAAATGGGCAGTGAGATTTGCCAGTTCCATCACAGGTACAAAGAAGTATAAGGCTGGCTACCCAAACGCTTGATTTGACTATTTTAAGAAACAGCTAGTATAATTTAATCCATAATTATTCAGAGAAGGGTTTCTCCACTTGCCACCTGCTCTTTGATCCTGCAACAATTGTCATATAGTTTTCCAAGCAACTTCATCCTGAAGTAAAAGCCAGTCATGTCTAAATTTAAATATTTTGGATTACTTGCAAATAACACCTCAAAAAAATCCTATTTTATGAGCTATTTGATATATAAGAATCCCTGGAATCTTTGGTATAATTGCTTCAAAGCCATTTTTCCCCTCTTAAGACAAGGATGTTTTCTTTTTCTTTTCTTTTTTCAAAAATCTGAAAAGAAATTAAACTCACTCACACTGAATCAAATACTATAACCCAAGAGATTTAAATAAATTCTGAATTTGAGAAAATTCATTTTTGCTGTTATTAGTGATCGTCATGTAAAATGTAATCCAGAGCTTAGGCTAAAATATCTTCTTAAATAAATTTTTTTCTGGTAGCAATTTATAAAGGTTTTGATTAATAATATATGTACCAATATTACATATTTGTGTGGATATTTCCTATAATTAACACATATGTACATAAGAGCATTATATTGGATATGTGTATTTTAAAAATACAAGATAATTCCATTAAAAGGTGAGAGAAATATGTAATATCTAGGATACAACAAAGCACAAGATATGTGAAAACTATTTCTGGAGCTCTCATTTGTATATTAGAAATATAAAGTGAGCACCAGAGTTGGACTCCATCAATCTCAGTTTCATTAACTACCTCCAGAACCACAACCTCATCCCTATTTTTTAATTTGGCTTCTCTGACCTGCACTCAGACACAGTGTCTGAAACTGGGGCGTTTTTTTATTGAGTGAGTTTCTTGTGGGATCTACAATTTAATATAACCAGGTGAGTTAGGAAGTTTGGATTCTTTTTAAAATATGAAAAAGTTTGGTTAATTCTCTTTTTGCTTTTTTGTTATTTTTTGTTAAGAGCGCATGACACAATAAGATCTACACTACGCTTTCACGTTATTTTCTCTTGTGAGTCTTCAGCCCCTACTGTTTCCTCTTTTCTGTCAGCTAATTAAACACATAAACCTGTGAGGAAGCTACTGTTAAATCCACCCTGCTTACAAAGATGATTTCTCAATAGGCCTGATGTCGAATGTGTTTGAGGTGCACAGCATAACATCTTCAGGAAGAAAAATACATCTACTCACAAGCTGCCAAATGATATTCATGATTGCTTCAAACTGGACACTTGTATTAATCACTTACCACAAACATTTGTGGGGGAAAAAGCTTGGACTTCCCAGAACAGGTGAGATAATCCACTAAAATAATACATCTTCAAAACATGTGTGCCTAAGCTTTTTAAAGTGGGCACTGATTTATTAAAAAAATTGAAAAGGGTATTATGTAAAATTAAAGCAGAATATATATATTCCAGGCATTTCTTTAGCATAAAAATACTTGTTCTTCATGTCTTTCCAAAAAAACAGATGTGGATAGTTCCATGTCCTAACTTTATTAACAATGTCTTTTGTGGCTATGCAATTTAAATCCATCTATCTATTTTCAGGTTTAATAGTTAAAGTACAATTAGTACATACATAAGTATTTACTGTCTGCTACAAATATAATTAATTAGATCTAATAACCAGAATTTTTTTTGCATGCTATAAATCACTTTTTATTTCAACAAATGGTACAACACAAACCTTTGTAAACTAAATGCTATTTGACTTATCATTGCTAAATAATTGAATAAAGAGAAGAGCTAGGTAAATGGTGTGGAAAAAATATCTAACATCACTCTTATCAAAATGAAAGTTGTTTTGAAAATGAAACACAATTTCAGCTTTTGTAGCTAGTGCAATCATTTTCCTACCTTTATTTCAGTAAAGCACTTTTCCCCTACAATTTACACATATACACAATCTACAGTGTAACTGTCCTTGTGATGCCTCAATTTCAACAAATGATTTTTTCTTTTAATTATCTAGCTTTATTTTTGGACATAGAACAATTGATTCTACATGTCATTAACCAAGCTCAAAGCACATTTGCACATATTATTATTATTATTATATAATATCATGAATTTGGGAGGTGACTGGGGAATTAATTACTAGTAGGTAAAATTACTTTTGTTGGTATTAATAACAAATCTATCATTGAAAATTACAAGTATATAGTATTCTGTTTTGGACCTTGTGGAATCAGATCTATGTGTTTTTTTATAATAACTTATTTCACTAAATAATACATCCCAAATACACTTAAATATAGATTGGAAAGCTTTCAGATCTGGGGCACAGAGTGAATGTTTCATCTGTTTGTGTTGGATACAGTTAAATAAAGTACTGTTCAGGGATTATAAATTTTGAGTTTTCTTTTTCAGTTTCTTGGACATTTGGGCAATGTATTATCCTTTTTCTATTGAAATTCTCATCATGTTTCATGCAGAGTAGTGAACTACACCCTGTAAGATCTCACTCAATACATTCTAGAGGAGTGGTTATTAATGAAAGAAATAACTTCCCAGACATACATATTATGGGACAATCATAAAGAAAAAAAGGGGAATCTCTTTGTTTGTAATACATTTTACAGTGAAGACTTTTACTGTTAAACAGTCTTACCTTCTGACTTGATTGATTTTTAGGTGATCATGGGATTTTCCCACTTCCATTACTGACCTATATTATCTGGTACATTATGAAAATAAAGTGTGACTTGACTAGAGTCTGTTAATAGAAGCCTAATATCCCAGGTGAGCTTTTAGAGACTTGTACCTTAAGTTCACCTGAGGGATTTTTGCAGAATTATAACTTAATACAGCTAGCAAAGACCTGGATTCCTAGGTAAGTATAGGAAAACTAGCTCTTCCCTCATACTAATGTTCCCACATCTCTCTATCTGCTATAATCCAAGTCTTGGCTCAATCCAAGGAAATGAAAGGAAATTAAGACGAGTTAAAAGTGCCTAGGTGCCTAGAGAAAAGATTCACTTGAGTTCTCACAATATTATGAAGAAATCTTCTAAACTGAACACCCCCAGTGACTCACTTTCTTGAAGAAAATACTTTGTATGACTCCTGTAGTTAAACTCAGCCCACTTTCTAGTTATTCTCACTTGCCTATTTTCCACTGTGGTTCTAATCCCCAATTACTTACATTTACATTTGTTAATAGAAAACTTCTAATTTCCTAAATTCTCAGTAATTTAACAGTCATTAGAGACTTCTCTGGGTTAAGGTACAAGAAATTCCAAAGATTAGGTATAAATTATCACTGTCTATAGGCAAGCAACAAACTATCTATCATATACAAGTATATCTTTTCTCAAGAAAATATATTTTACATAATGTTTATAATATTTAAGCATTCCCTATATGCAACCACTGAATTACATGCCTTTTAAAAAATATTTTATTTATTTATTCATGAGAGACAGAGAGAGAGAGAGGCAGAGACCCAGGCAGAGGGAGAAGCAGGCTCCATGCAGGGAGCCTGACATGGCACTCGATCCAGGTCTCCAGGATCACGCCCTGGGCTGAAGGTGGCCCTAAACCGTTGAGCCACCCGGGCTGCCCAAATTACATGCTTTGAATGCATTATTTCATTGATTCTGATAACAACCCAGTGAGTTAAGAATAACCATTTTCCCATTTTGCAGAAGAGGAAACTGATTTCCTCTAAATTTACCTATGAATTAATCCCAGTACAATTATCTGGAGGGCTTTGATGAAACTGGAATCTCTTAGGTACAAGCCAGCTCCCCAGATGACTTTGATACATGCTAGATTAAGAATCCATATAATGGATTTTAAATTTAATAGCTTCTTACGTATCTATAAATATCTTCATACTAATTCAAATATATATTCATAGTGACCTGCATTATTACCACTGAAAGCTGAGTATATAGCACTCATTTGGTGATCTCCTAAAGCCAATGCATCATTGTAGATGATCTGATATTCACCTTGAGAAAAGCAATGATATCAAGGCCAGTGTTTAGTTTATAAGCCATTCTATGAGGCTAGGAAGCACAGATATTCCATGAATGATTCACTCAAATGAAAAGCCTCTACTCTGTGGCAAAGGCAGTAATTTTTTAATAAATAAATAAATAAATAAATAAATAAATAAATAAATAAATAAATAGTTTGATCTAATTTCCATGGAACTTCTTATGCTTCAGGTACTGTACTGATCTCAGAAATAAATGTTGATAAGAACAATTCCTAGAAGAAGCAGGTTGAGCCCAGGAGACTTTTTGAGTTGAGGATGACAATACGGGAAGATCAAGGAGGCTAGATTATGAAGAGCAGAATATCAGAAAGGAAACAGTTTCACAGAAAAATTACTCAGAAGATCTGTAGAGAGCCACCCCCCCCCTTGAGTATTAAGTGGAACACCAATCCCTACTTGCATGTAAAGAAACTGCCCAAGGGTAAGGAAAGAGATACCTGGAAGGATGGACGCAATATTTAGCACTCACAGGACCAGAAAGCACTAAGCTTTCTTTAATTATAAATCTTTTCTTTTTAAGAGTGCACATGAGCAGGGAGAGAGGGAGAGGGGCAGAGGGATAGGGAGAAAGAGAATCTTACGCAGGCTTCACACTCAGTGCAGAGCCCAACATGGGTCCTAATCTCATGACCTTGAGATCATAACTTGAGCTGAAATCAAGAATCCATGTTCGACTGACTAAGCCACCCAGGCACCCCTTTAATTATGTCTTAAGCAAAACCCAGAAGGACCAAACTGGTCCCAAGTAACATAAGTGCATGCAATAGAAAATGTATAGGAATACAAAAACATTCAGCACCAAGCAAGGCCAAATACACAATGTCTGGATCTGATAAAAAAAAAAAAAATTTCAGGTATGAAAGGATACAAAAATGCAGATTTGAAGGGATACATCCACCCCAATGTTTATAGCAACATTATCAACAATAGCCAACTATGGAGAGAGCCCAAATGTCCATCGACTAATGAATGGATGAAGATGTGGTATATATGTATATACACAATGGAATATAACTCAACCATCAAAAGAATGAAATTTTGCTATTGGCAATGACATGGATGGAGCTACAGTGTATTATGCTAAGTGATAAGTCAGTCAGAAAAAGACAAATACCATATAATCTCACTCATATGTGCAATTTAAGAAGGAACACAGATGAACATGTGGAAAGGTGGGAGAAAAGGAGAGAGGGGAAACAAACCATAAGAGACTCTTAACAATAGAGAACAAACTGAGGTTTGATGGAGGTAAGTGGTTGGGGGATGGGCTAGATGGGTGATGGGTATTAAAGACGGCCCTTGTCATGAGCACTGGGTGTTGTATGTAAGTGAGGAATTACTAAATTCTACTCCAGAAATCAATATCATATGTTAACTAAGTGAAATTTAATTTAAAAAATATTTAAAAAGAAAAATTTAATAGAATAACAGCAGAGTACACACTGCAGAAGGAAAAACTACCATGTTTAAGGAAACAGCTATAGAAACTGTCCAAACTGAATACAGAGAGAAAAAAAAAAGACTAAAAAAATGCAACAGACTATGGGTGGCCTTTGGAAAAAAATAGAGCACCCTAATAAACATCCAACTGGAGTTCTCAAAGGAGGAGAGGAGAATGATAAATAATATTAAAAGAAATAATAGCTGAAAATGTTCTGAATTTGATGAAAATTATAAGTTAGCAGATTTTAGAAGCTCAATAAACTCCAAGCACAAGAAGCATGAAGGAAACACAAAAGCACATCATAATCAAACAGCTCAATATTATTAATAAAGAACCAGAGAGAAAAGATATACTATATACAAAGGAACAAGCATAAAGATGACAGAAACAACACAAGCAAGAGAATGGAGCTGTATCTTTAAAACACTGAGAAAAAACTTTTAATGTCAATCTAGAATTTCACACCCAGTGAAACTATCTTTCAAAAAAGAAATAGAATAAAGATTGTTTTTAGACACATAAAAGCTGAAAAAATACATCAGCAGCAGATATGCACTATAAGAAATGTTAAGGGAAATCTTTTAGACAGAAGGAAGGATTTTAAGATACAGAAAGCAGAAAACTAACAGAACTAAGAAATAGATTAATCCATAGTTATAGTCAGAAATTTAAACATCCTTCTGTGAATAATTGCAAAAATGAATAGACAGTAAATCAATAAGGATTTAGAAGACTTGAAAAATATTATCAGTGAATTTGACTTAATGGATATTTATAAAACACTCCACTCAACAACAGCAGAATACACATTATTTTCAAATGAACATAAAACATTTACCAAGATAGATAATTTTCTAGGCCATAAAACAAGTCTTAATAAATTTTGAAGAATTAAAACCACAGTAAATCTCTGACCACAATGGAATTAACTTAGATATCAATTAATTGAGATATCAATCTTTAAAATCTCCAAATATTTGAAAACTATATAACACACTTTTGCCAAATCCATGGATGGGCCAAAGAAAACATCAAAAGTAAAGTTAGCATTTCTAACTACAAATGAAAACACACCATATCAAAATTTGTGGGATGCAGCTAAAGCAGTTCACAAATTATAGTCCTTGAGCCACATTCTGCCCATCAGCTCTTTTTGTGAATAAAATTTTATTGGAATATAGCCACTCTATCTTTTTACATATTGTCTTTGGCCACTGAAGCTGAAATGGGAGAGGTAAGTAATTGAGGTTGAGACCATAGGGCCTGCAATAGCTAAAATATTTACTATCTGGTATTTTTACCAAAAAAAAAAAAAAAAAAGTCTGCTGAATCCTGACTTAGAGGAATTGATAGCATTAAATGTACATATTGGAACAGTCTTTTAGTCCAGAAATGACTTTTGTCAACATTTTCATCTATGCCTTATCAGTCATTGGTCATTTAGTTACAAATATTTAGTTATTTTTATAAAATTGGAACCACACACACACACACTATATATATATATATATACAAATAGTTTTGAAATATACGTTTTTGAGAGCTATATAGAACTCCATAAAATAGATGTATCAAATTTTATTTTTTAGTTTCTTATTCTTGATTATAGCCTCCATTGAGGACAAGAGTGATCCTTTGATGGTGGATTGGAATTGTGATAAAACCAAATGTCATTCTGAGTCAAAACTGGCAAAGTAGAATAAAAGAACAATCTAGGTAAGCCACTGGACAAAAAATGTATGATGTTTTTCACAGAATTTATAAACTGACTTTGAAGAGAATTCTATTATAGATTGTAATGGATTTGAATTGACATCACCACAGGTTGCCTAGAATGAAGAAATATGTCACAGATAAATTTTTTTGTACGTGCAACAGTGTGGTGTATCTGAAAGAGCACTAAACTAAGAAAAGGTAAATCCAGATTTTATTTCTAACTCTGACAACATCTACTGGCATGAACCTGGTATCTGAGAGCCACTTTCCCTAAATGAAAAATAGTTCAATTCATCAGTTCCCAGAATGTCTCCTCATCAAAATTCCCTTTATCAGAGATATCTGGACCACATCCTACAGATTCTGATTCAATTACTCTAAAGTAGGTGAGTCTCAGGAGTTTTTATTTTTAATGTCCTTTGTGTTTTTGATATTTTGTGGCAGTAAGTCTGTGGGCAGGCATTGGGGACAACTGGAATAAATAATCTTTAGGATTCTTTCTAATTCTAAAGTCCTATGATTCTATAAAGGCAATGAAGAAAAACGAAGATTCCACATCACTTCTAATCAGTTTCTAATGATTGCAGTTGCCACTGATTAGACTAAAAGGACTCATTTCAAATTAAGAAATAATTGAAATAATGAAAATAAGAGTCCTTCATATCAAGTAGTGCAAGCAGCAATAAATAAAAGAGCATTCCACTGTCCCCTGCTCTAAAATTCTTAAGAATATTAACAATTTTCCATTCCTTCCTTTAGGAAAGAAGAAAAAGAAAAAGATGAACTTATTCAGAATTCTGTGTACTTTGCCCTTTAGAACTAGATGGTGTTACTGCAAGTTATAGGGATCCCAGCACATTACAATATATAAATATCAGAACCTGAATATAAATGTGCAGTGCATCTTTGGCCTTTGGGATATTAAAATGCTTGATGAGCCATGGACACACATTAATTTAAAAAAAAAGGTGGCCTCTCTAAGTTATGTTATGAAACCACTAAGAAAGAACAATGTCTTATTTGATGTTCTCTATAGCACTGACTGTATGTTGAAGTTCAATAGCCATCCAATAAAAAACGTTCATTTATGATCATAAATTAAATTATGCTGAAAGCTAGTACTTCAGTGATAGGTAATAATAGGGAGGTAGACATAACTTTGGTACCACACAATATTCTATATAGAAACGTTCATAAGTCTTTTTGTATCTCTTGTTTTTATTTCTAGTTTGTGCTATATAATAAACTCATTTAATCTGTAAGATGAGTTTTATCTATATATTATTTAACTTGTTAAAGCTATATATCCAGTTCATGTATAAACTCATTTGTTCATACATGTGACATTTATTTTGTACTCACTTTATGCAAAGCACTTCCTGACACATTAAAACAAAAAAACAAAATAAAACAAAAAAAGTTGACTCTTTTCTTACAGATTGCCCTCACTTCTCTTTTTTCCTCTTTTCTTCAGTCATCCCAAATGTTTTTACCAAATATACTTCTCACTCCTTGTCCCACTGGTTGTTCTTTTATATACACTGAGAAAACTCTATGTCGCCAGGTCATACTGCATCACTTTCAATATCTTGACAATGACCATCACACTTCCATCTCCTTTCCCAAAATAGTTTTATCTCCTGCTACATACCTGTAGATCTGTTTTGATCTTCAAGCTGGTCCCCATGGACATTTACTCTTTCCCTGGTGTCAGGCTTCTCATGAACTAGCATTCTATCCTGGATAGCCTTATTTTCCCAGCATCTTTATTTCTTTTGTTCAAGGTTCACCCCTCTCATGGAAACTTCCTCAAACTGGAAATGCAAATGCAGTCACACCCATTCCAGGTCTTTCTCCACTCTCACAGATTGGTGTGTCATACAGCTTTCAATTAGTGCAATAATGACATGGATATGACCAGGCTTATTACATTGAGAGCCTACTTTACATAGGACATCATAAGAATCTGAGGATATCAAGAGGTAAAACACAGTCCTCAACAAAAAATTTTAAATCAATTTGGAAGGTGAGACAAGGGATGGATAACAATACTATAGAACATGAGCTAAATCTAAATTAGTAGAAGGAAACATATAGCAGAGTCAAACTTTACTCAGATACACTGCATTGCACACGCACATGTGCACACACATGCACACACCTTTTATTTAGCTGATTTCCTCATGTTATGGTACCTCTGTTTTTACTTAGTAGCAAAAATATTTTTAAAAATTCACTGGCCAATTTAGTGTAACTCAGCACACTAAGTAAATGTTGTTTGGGGAGAGCTACTACACAGATGTGTCCCTGTTCTCTTCTTTTCATGACTTGCCCAGTGATATGTGGTCATAGAAGAAGGATTTGCAATTCCATGGCAGCAGGAAAGTGGCTCATGTTTCCATGTTAATGTCACTGCTGGCTCTCTCTAACCTATCGCTGAGTTCGGCTTCTGACTTCGAGGACTTGGCCTCTCTCCTGCTGCAGTCATCAAAAGCAACACTGTCCTGGAGTGGGCAATGCTAACAAATGGTTCTGCAGAAGTAGATCATCTTCCTCGCTGACTGGACTCCCATCTTGACTCATGAGAACTAATACTCATCAAAGGCTTCCTTCTGTCCCCCACTTTATATGGTTCCCTTAAGACTTCCTGAGGTCCAAAAAAAAGACTTCTTGAGGTCCTTTCACCCCAGGTGATCCCTTTATAGCTATACTGATTCAATATATCAGATTCCTTTTGCTCATCCTATGGTGTCACAAATGAATTCCTGGGAAGCAATTACATCTCATACAGGTCATGGACGCCAAGAGAGGGATACAGGGGAAAGGGGAGGGGGGGAGAATGAGCAGGAGGCTCACCAGGAAGAACTGCAAGGAGTTACGTTTGATTATTGTGGGGTTGGAAGAAGGAAGTTATGGGATTTAACTTGGGGCCACTTCATAAATAGCCCTGTATTCTTTGCTGAGGGGTTTAGCATTTATCTGAAGTACCATGATTTCCCACAAGAGAGTACACTGGCCCACAAGCACAAGGGGAAATTGGAACTCAGGGTAGAAATCACAGATTGTTAGTGGTGAGATCAGAGGCTGAAACGACAGAAAGGGAGATCCCTCACTCTGGGACAGGACTAAGCAGCTCTGCTCAGCATCATTGCATCATCACTACTTGAAACATAATAGATGTTTTTCTTTAGATTTTCTTGACTGAGAGGAATAAATGGTGCAAATAACACAATTCCATCAAAAGTCCTAAAGAGATTGCTCTTTCAGGCTTATCCTGGGAAATTGGGTTCTAGATCAGTGAAATAGTGAGCTTTCTGGAAACAGGAATACCTGCATATTCATGTTAAAGAATTATGTCATTTCTAGTGTAAAAAAGTCACATCCTGTAATATTTCAAGTTCCTTGGTTAAGAGCTTGAGTGGTGGGGCACCTGGATGGCTCAGTTGGTTAAGCATCTGCCTTTGGCTCAGGTCATGATCCCAGGGTCCTGGGATGGAGCCTCAGGTCAGTCTCCTAGCTCACCAGGGAGCCTGCTTCTCCTTCTTCCTCTGCCTGCTGTTCCCCCTGCTTATGTGCTCTTTCCCTCTGTGTCAAATAAATAAATAAAATCTTTTTTTTTAAAGAACCTGAATGATTGCAGCACTAAGGACAGGAGGTTTTATTCTGCTGGTAGTTTTAGTCTGTTGGAAGACCTTTTGAATTGTTTGCTGTCAGCGTGTGTAACTTGCTAAAGCCACTTCAGAACATAGCTGCTTTCTTTGCTCAAGGATGGCCCAACCCCCTCTCTTCCTAAACTATGATTTTAATTGTGCAGCAAGAGGAGCTTTCCAAAATGAGTGTACAGAGAGGTCCCTCTACTGCCCTTTAAGTCAAGTTATTCTTAGCATGCTGAGGGATTACAGGTTGAAACAACCTTATGAAATACTTTGGTTATTTTAGTAACAATACACAGGGTCATCTAATTTCATTTGAATCTCTTTGGGAGCTTAATCATTAAATGGCAAATATAAAAAAAACACCTAGGGAAAATATATGCTGAATCTCAGTGTTATCATTTAATCATGGAGGTATCTGAGTCATGATAGTGAAGTGTATATCATAAACCCTCCCCAAGACAGAACATGAAAAGACCCCTAACTCTGGGAAACGAACTAGGGGTGGTGGAAGGGGAGGTGGGCGGGGGGTGGAGGTGACTGGGTGGCAGGCACTGAGGTGGGCACTTGACGGGATGAGCACTGGGTGTTATTCCGTATGTTGACAAATTGAACACCAATAAAAAATAAGTTTATTAAAAAAATAAAAATAAATAAAATAAATAAAATAAAATAAAATAAACCCTCCCCAAAATATGCAGAACTCCCTCTCTTTCTGCAACCAAGCGCCTGGTATTTTATATATATCATTTTGTTTCATTGTTTCAACAACCTACATAGTAGCTATTGTTAACTGCATCTTACATACAAGGAGGACAAGGAAACTGCCTCAGAAGCCTTCCATAACCTATCCAGAGTCATTATTTTAAAGGTAGGAAGGCCTACCTCACTCTAGTCTGACGTACCTGTAGCAGACTCTACGAAAACCCCCAGTGTCATTGTTTTGGCAGGTCCATTATTCTGTAGAAGTCTTCAATTAGTACTTTATTGCTTACTTATTGTTATGAGTACTGCTGTTTTTCTGCTCTGAGCATCTATGCCTGTTGTTCTATTCTGTTTTACAGATGTAAATATGAAAATGCTTCAAGAATAAGAGGAGATGTACAGATGAACAGAACTGGAATGTGCCTTTTTTGTCTGGGGCAGGAGACCAAGAATTTTGGGGTGCAATATTGCATTTGAGTATTTTTCTTTCAGACTTCTTTTGGTGTTTCCCTCAGATGTGAAAGTCTGGTCCAGGAGTCAAGTGTTGAGATTTTTGTTGTCTCTGTTTTATTGGATCAAAGTGATTGACAAATACAGGTCAATCTTCTCTTAGCTCTTTCAAGTTGTTGCTTTGTGGAAAAACAAAATCCACAATTCGCAGAAGGTGGAAATGAATAAGCAAAATAGGATTGAAGAATGGGAATCAGACTAATAAAGCACACACAAAAAGTTATTCTTTTCAGAGTTGACTTCGAAATTTCACTAAATGTTCTCTGCTGGGCCAAACTCCCTACAAAAGCTATTAGATACATGAGGGCCGAGGGCTGTCCAAATAAAATACACTGAGGGTCCCTTACCCTTACAAAGTACAATTACTTTGGCACATTCTCTTAGTTAGAGACCATATGATAGAAACAGAACAAAACACTCAAGCTGAATGGGTAATTTATCAGAGATAACTGGGGAAAGACCATGGAGCCTGCTATGGCTCTGACTTGGATAGAAACGGAACATCCATCCAGAACCAATGCTCTCTCTCTCTCTCTTTTTTCCATTGCTTTCTCACATGGGCCAAATAGAGTCATCATAGGCCTGGATTTCGGTCACTTTAGAGTTATGGAATCCATCAAGTTCACCAGAGTCCCCCAAATCCATTTCCAAATGCCGGAGACAAGGAGTCTGATTGGTCTAGTCCTGATCCACTCAGCTGGGGATGCTGGGCAGGGCAAGAACCAGCCACTCTGAGAAAGAGCCTGACTCTCCCATCCTGTGGGGGTATCAGAGCACTTGCCCTAAACCTAAGGGGCCCTTCACCCTCCCAGCACTTAGAGTACATCAAGTCAATTCCCTTAGTGCATTCTGATTACAATATACTACAATTAATGCCCAAAGCCCAGAGAAACTAGTTTTACCATCATGTTCATCCAGACCTCTCATGACCACTACACAGCAATAGAAATGATTTTTGCGTAGTTCTTCAAAAGCTGCACAGAACGCTTCCATGTGCTCCTACCACCACCACTCATACACCATCTCCCCGTCTTCCCTTCC
Organism: Canis lupus dingo; assembly: GCF_003254725.2. Classification (NCBI taxonomy): domain Eukaryota; kingdom Metazoa; phylum Chordata; class Mammalia; order Carnivora; family Canidae; genus Canis; species Canis lupus. The sequence continues at coordinate 20,597,636 of NC_064245.1, read as the reverse complement.
CATCTGTCACCTCCCCTACAGCACACATCAGAGATAACTGTAAACACAAAGAACCTATTATAGGCCTGATAGCAAAGAGGATAATAATACCTCCCTTGAGCTTTCTTCAAAAGGATGCTGTTGACGGTGAATATACTACTGTTTGTTGGGTACTCTGAGTTTCTCGGAAGACAGTCATTGTATAAATACAAGGTATTATTACTATTATTACCACATTTAACATTTGGTTAATAGTAAGAAAGTTCTTTTACAGTCCTCGCCGTAAACTATGGCTGTAAATGCTTTCCTTCTGCTTTAAAGCTCTTCCAGACGCTCTGAACAATGATACTGAAGTAACAATTCAAGTACATCACTGTGCCTAATGAATAAAAGCACTCTTGATTAATGGCACTTGTTCAACATCACACTGACAGAAGTATGAAGTGTTAAAAAAAATGGAGTTTCTGCCTACAGTGATTTTTTTCACTATTAAAAAAAAAACAGGCATCATCAGAGCTGATTTTTTTTAGAGCTGCTTTTTTTTTTCCTATTACCTTTTCATCTATTCAACTGCTGTTGTATTTTTCATTCGACAAGTACTGTGCTTTTGTCTCACGCTGGTGCTTGCTATCAGAGTGTTATCACTCAAGAGCCCTGCTGCAGGATCTCCTAAGCATCTCTGCAATCAGCAAGCCTCCTGCTACCCTAGCACCAGACCTCTGCCCAGGGTGGAAAACGGAGGGTAGGGGAGGGAGGGAGGGTGGGCATTGCTAAAAGGCACATGCTGGTCACAGCTGACAAGGAACAGCCAGGTGCTGGGAATATCTATCATGAAGTCATTGGTGAATTGCAGGTGACCAGAGGCATACTTCACAGTGCTGTATCAGAGTTTATGTATTTTACTAACCTTATTTCATAGGGTTGAAGCTATACAGTTTTATGGCCCCCCCAATCCTCTACTAGTTGGAAATAAATTCCTCCTCAGTTATATATCAGAGGATGACATTGGCTGTTGGCCCATCTCTCTGGGCAAATGCTCTGCCTGTATTTCTTCCTTTTCTTTCAGCCTCGGGATACAGTGCAGGGGTGCAGAGGTGGGAGTGTTTCTGTATGACATGCCAGAAAGGAAAAAGCTTGCAGCTCAAGGTGAGGGAGGTAGTGCAACCTGAATGCCAGCTTTAGCCTCTTGTTACATCCCTCTTGTTACATCCTGGTCTTGCAAATTGTTCAGTCGGCTGGCGATTTGAATGGTTAGCACGATTGTCAGCTATCTCTGCACTCCAGCTTTTCTCTCTCCTGGCAGGAACATCTGGGACATAGACTTTACAAACAGTAATAATAACCCTACTTTAGCTTTCACATTTTTGCAGTTGTTATTATGTCATCATGGTAAATGACCATAATTGACCCTACAATGAAATGTTGCCAACATTCATATGAATAGCAAAACTGCAATCGCACAGGCTAGCAGGCGTGTGCTTTGCAAATAAAAATTTTGCTGAATAGCCCAAATCTCATGTTCGTTTGGGGGCCTGGGTATTTCTAGATTATAATAGAAAATGATTTGTTTCTGAAACACAAGAGTGCTGCGTACAGTAACCTAAATAGGAGGTCAGGGGTAAGTAAGTATTAAAGAAAGATTTCCAAGATTTGCAAGAACCCTTGTGTCTTTGGAGGCTGATTTGGATACAGAGTGATGAGTCATGAGACTTCACCTAGCACAGAGATCATGTAATTCTATTTCTCATCTACAGGGCACACGCACGCGCACACATGCTCATGCAAAATTCTACCATCTCTACCATTCCAAAGTTAACGCTGACCTTTCCTGACTTTCTGCAGAACAGGCATGCAATAGGATATAACGAAATAGTGAAGAAAGAGATGACAATGCAAAACACATATCAATTCTCTGACTGTAACTGTGTGTTTTTACTATTGAGCTCAGGAGGCAATTCTAGTTAAATTTGTCTTGACAATTTTCAGCTGATTTGGTTTAGAAATTAAGATCATTTCAAGGTGGTTGTTTCAATAAATGAATAAGATCTATATGCTCCTATTTCCTAAGGAAACTATTTTTTCTCAGGATGCTTTTCTGATTTTTTCCCCTCGAATTGGGCATGCTGTCCTAAAATAAAACACAACCCAGCATAAGAAGCAAGGACCTTGAAATTTAACTGAGTCCAGTTAAAGTGACTCACACAGGATTTTGAAACCTGCCCCATGGTCTTCTCATAATTCTTCCTCACATTCCAGAAATAAGTTTCTTTCCAGTCCTGCTCCCCTGCTTAATCCCCTGCTCACACCCATGTTGGTATAGAAATTAAGGAAGATCATGAACTTCACATTATAAAGAGAAGATAATGGAAATTATTTAGCTCTTCCTATGATTCCCATATCATAGAGAAATTGAGAAAGAACTTCGCCTGGGCAGTTTCTAGCATTTTAGATAAACTAGCTGCAAGAGTATGTTTCCTGGGGCTTCCTGTGGCATGAAGAGTTATCCTCCTGAGGATGACCTAGGACAACCACAAAATAGAGCACAATTGTCTTTGGGTCACTTCAATCTCCCTGAAACTACTGTCTCCCAGTTCCTGTATTGACCAACAGCTCCATTTGTTCGGTGACCCCTAAGAGCAGTCAAAGAACCCCATAATATCCACACTCTTCCTTATTCCCCACCACAAACAGATATGCTCCTTTACTCCCATCTATCACCACAGTCAAAATTTCCCCATTATACTAGTGTGGCAATGCTAGATATTACCAAAAATGTATTAGTCTCATGCTTTTTTTCACCGGGCAGTGAAAATGTGTAATTCCTCTAATAAATATTTTCTATTTTTAAAAGGAGCTTAATAAATGAATCTCCTGTTTGTTAAATGCGCAGATTTTGCTCAGGGAGAATTTTTCTACAATACTTCTCTGATTCTGCTCTGGCATGCCAAAAGTCAGCAATTTGATACCCTGCTTCTGAAAAATTCCCTGATTTGGATTTGAATTTCAAAGCTGAAATTAAAGTATCTTAACTTTCTTAATTTTACTCTAAGGCAAGTTAAAAACAAACAGATTAAAGGCAGAGACATATAACATTTTCTAATTTGTGTTTATTATTTCTTTTTTTCCCTTCTTATTTTTACCAGAACAGAAGAGAGCTAGGTGAAAACTATAAGACATTAAGACATAAAACTATGAGATGAAAGAAACTGAAGAAGAGATAAATAACTGAAAAGATATGCCTGCTCATGGGTTGGGAGAACTAATGTTGTTAAGTACCCTAAGTGATCTATAAATTCAATACAATTCCTATCAAAATACCAACGGCATTTTTTCACAACACTAAAACAAATAATCCTAATATTTGTATGAAATCACAAAAGACTTCAAACAGTTAAAGCAATCTTGACAAAGAAGATCACAGTCCCAGATTTTAAGATATACTATAAAGCTATACTAAACAAAACACTATGGCAGTGGCACAAAAATAGACACATAGATTAATAAAACAGGATAAAGAGCCCAGAAATAAACTCATGCTTATGTGGTCAATTAATCTACAACAAAAGGGGGCAAGAATATATAATGGGGGAAAAGACAGCCTCTACAATAAATAGTACTGGGAAAACTAGACAGCTACATGCAAAAGAATGAAGTTGGACCATTTCCTTACACCATACACAAAAATAAACTCAAAATAGATTAAGGACCTAATTGTGAGTCCTGAAACTATAAAACTCCTAAAAGAAAATATAGACCATAATCTCTTAGACATTGGTCTCAGCAACATAGTTATGAATATGTCCACTTAGGCAAGGAAAATAAAGGCAAAAATAAACTGTTGGCACTACCCCAAAATAAAAAGCTTTTGCAAGGCAAAGGAAGCCATCAACAAAATAAAAAGGTAACATGGTGAATGGGAGAAGATTTTGCAAATGATGTATCTGATAAGGAGCTAATACCCAAAATACATAAGGAACTTATACAACTCAATATCAAAATAAAACAATTTGATTTTATAAATGGACCTGAATAGACATGTTCCCAAAGAAGACATAAAGATGACCAAAAGTCACATGGAAAGATGCTCATCATCACTAATCATAAAAAAAAAAAACGCAATTTAAAGCCACAATGAGATATCATCTCATACCAGCTGGAATGGCTAATATTAAAACAACCAGAAATCACAAGTGCTGGCAAGGATACAGAACAAAAGGAACCCTTGTGCACTGTTGACAGGAATGTAAGTTGGTGCAACCATTGTGGAAAACAGTATGGAGTTGTCTCAAAAATTTAAAAATACGAATACCATATGATCCAGTAATTCCACTACTGGATATTTACCCAAAGAAATAAAAAATACTAAATCAAAATGATATGTGCACTTCTGTGTTTATTGCAGCATTGTGTACAACAGCCAAGATATAGAAGTAACCTAAGTGTCCACTAGAGATGATGAATGGATAAAGATGTGGTATATACATAGAGAGTGACATACTATTCAGCCAAAAAAAAAAGAATGAAATCTTGGCATTTGCGACAACTTAGATGGACTTTGAGGGAAAAATGCTAAGTGAAGTCAGTCAGACAGAGAAAGACAAATACCATATGATTTTACTTCTATGTGGAGTCTAAAAGAAACAAACAAAACCCCAAGCAAGCTGACTCAAAAATATAGAGAACAAACTGGTGGCTGTAAGCAGAGAGGTAGGTCGGGGGATAAACAAAATAGGTGAAGGAGATTAAAAGGTAAAACTTCCAGGTATAAAATAAATCACAGAGACAAAAAGTAGGGAATATAGTCAGTAATATTGCAATAATGTATGGTTACAGGTGGTGGCTACATTTATCATGGTGAGTAGTGAGTAATATATGGAGTTGTCAAATCAATATATAACTAATATAACATTGTATGTCAATAAGACTTCAGTAATAAATTAGAAATTAAAATTAAAAGAAATAAATTAGGGCAGCCCGGTTGGCTCAGCGGTTCAGTGCTGCCTTCAGCCCAGGGCGTGATCCTGGAGACCCAGGATCGAGTCCCAAGTCAGGCTCCTTGCATGGAGCCTGCTTCTCCCTCTGCCTGTGTTTCTGCCTGTCTCTCTCTTTGTGTCTCTCATGAATAAATAAATAAAATCTTATAAAAATAATAAAAGAAATAAATTAAAAAGAAGGGAGCTAGGAAGAGAAGCAGAAAGGCAGACAACCACTTGACGGTTTGGGGCTGACTTACTGTTGACCATGCAAAGCCTGAATCATCTCCAACTGGATTAGTTGGCCACTGTGAGCAACAGAGGTGGTCCTCATGCATGGAATCTGTAAGGAGACAGAAATATGTGACATTGTTGCTTATATTGAATTTTTGAAGTTTGTGGATTTCATTAGTAACTCAATTAGGTGTGGGTTTTTTTTTTAAAGCATATTATGTATGTATTTATGTATTTGGTTTAAATACTTCCTTCTACATAAATGAAGTCATACCATACATATGGTTTTGTACCTTGCTTTTTCCATTTAACATATTGCACACATTTTTATTTACCAATATGTACAATTGGGTGTAGTTTTGACCAGTAACATAGTCACCAGCCTGGGCCATCATTCTCTGTGGTCAGCCCTCATTCCAAGAAGGAAGGAGACTTTCCTTTCTTCTTACTCGGCACGGGCTACCCTATCCTCCTCCTCTATGTTCTGATTCTCCTTCCTGACTAGTGGTTCTTACTTGGTAGGTCACTATATCATTCAAATGTGCAAGAAAAATTAAGCTTTTCATTTTATATGTTTAAAAGATGCTCATTAACCAAATGACTAATATATTTTTGAAATGTGTAGTCATTTTCCATAATGGAGTTAATCTTACTTTTGAACACCCACCCTGTAAGTTATATACATGAGAAATGATCTCTCTTACTATCTTCCAGTTTAACATAATCTTTCATTTCAAAGTGGTCTATCTGGGGAAACATACTTCTTGTAGTCTTTCCAACTCTGGGGAACTCTGGGGAAACATGCTCAGTCTTTCAGAGGTCTTTTATGCCTGAATTATCCGAGGGTAGCACTAGGGTATATAAGAGGTAAATTATGTTCCTTTGTGGGGGTTAGGGAAGAGGGGAAAAGTACTGAATCTTCATTTATACTCCCTTGTGCTGTACTCTCGATCTTGAAAGGATTCAGGTAAGGGGTAGCTCATCCAAGGTAATCCGGTTGAGTCTATAGGGGCCTTTGTGATATCTTCTGAGGTACATGAAACATCATGTTCCCATGGATGATATCCATGGCCCTATCTATTTGCTTCTGGTCTCCAATATTCTATAATTTATTACCATTTCTTCCAAGTCTCACGTCTCTCCTTACCAAGGCCAATGGATACTTCTGAATTATCTACATGCTATGTGCAGCTATGAAAAACCTGGACTATATCTAATGTCCACTTAAATAAATCTGCTTTCTACCATGTCTATGGTTGAAAATGGTTCTGAATAAATATTTGGCTTCTCCTAAAGCTTTGTGCCCTCCCTTTGGCCATTTCTAAGAAAATAGCCACTAGCACAGATATATTAAGTTTTCTTTATTTCTCTCTGGATAGTCCTACTGCCCCACCCTTCACTCAATGCTACTCCCCAAACTTGGTGTGCAGTGGAAAGCCTGGATGCATCTGTCCTGCTGCATGCTTTAATTTCTCTCTCTTGTAGTCTTTCCAACTCTCTGTGAGTTGGATTTTCACAATATAGCAGTATCTTCCCTTATATCATATTCATGGCACATGGTAAAACTGGGAGCTCAGCAAATTTAGAAAATTCACCCTGCCCCTGACAAGGCATTTTTGGCCTTTAAGATTGTTTTGTAAGTAGGTGCTCAAAAGTTCTACTTTGGTAGAGAAAAGGCCGAATGTTGGCTCTTTGTTTCTTTTCACATTCTGCCTATTTCATGCCTAATATTTCCAGATAAAAATCAATGTTTCTGGATGAATAGAAGGAAAGTCTTGTATATGAAAATGCAAAAGAGGAAAAGTGCAGTGATATTTTAAAAGAATATTATCCCTGTTATATACGCTTAACATTTCTAGTCAATGCCCTTTCTGCTATCATTTTAGGTTGCTTTTAGTGGTGATACCTTACAAAACATGATGAATGAGAATTTCTCCCCAAATCCCCCTCAGCCACAGTTCGTGACCTAAGTTTTAGAATATAGTTAATGAATTAAAGAACAACTTACTACCTTTGTCTTGTCATTGGACTGTAAGTTCCCAAAGTACTGGGACGTATCTTGTTCATATTGAATCCTCAGGATCTAGTGTAAACATTAGTCATTGGTTGAAATTAATCCAAATTTTATTAAGTACTTCTGAAAATTGAAGTCAGTATTCTCTCTGGTCTGATAGTTTGAGATAGTCATTACTTCTATAGTATTCAAAAAGATACATTTTTTATTTTTCTATGTGTACTGGACCATCTTATTTAGACTCACAGATTTAATACACTTGATATACCAGTGATGCACAAAATTGTATCTGCAGCCTAGATATCTTCCCTGAACTCAGATTGTATACCCAATTGGCTACCTGAACCCTCCACATTATTGTCTAAGACTGGACCTCTAAACCCCCCATTTTCACTCCTGCTCCTCCCTGTCTTCCCCATCTGTCCTTTCTTTTCAGCTCAGAATCTACATTGTAGTCATCCTTTATTCCTCTTTCTTACATTCCAAATCCAATCCCTCAGAAAATTCTGTGTCTTTATCTTCAAATAACATTCAAAACCCACTCGCCAGAATCTAAGTACATCTATACCACTGTTGTCTTGGTCCAAGGCACCATCATCTCTTACCTGGATTACGGCCATTGCCTCCTAACCAGTCTTCCTGCTCTCAGTCATGTGGTCTGTTCTCAATGGAGCAATTGGATCATGGACCTTACTCAGAGAAAAGCCTCCATCAAAGTGCTTATAAGGTTCTAAATGAGCTGGCTTCTTGCTACTTCTCTGACTTTATCTCTTATTGTTCTGCCCCCTGCTTACTGTTTTTCAGTCTTACTGGCCTCTTGATACATAACCAGAAAGCATGGTGCCACCTCAGGAACTTTGTGCTGACTGTTCCTTTTGCCTGGGATGGCCTTCCACCAGATATCTGAATGGCTACTCCTTTTCCTCCCTCAGATCTCTGCTTAAATATCTCAGTGAGGCCTTGCCCGACCACTCTAAACTAACAGACTGCCCCTGGCATTCCCTATTTCCTTTTCCTGCTTTTTTTTCCATAGCACTTACAATCATCAACATATTTTCCTTCTCCATAATTGCTTATTAGGTGTTTCCCCTCCCTAGAAAAGAATCTACATTAGGGCAAAAAAAAAAAAGTTTTATCTTTTTATTCATAGCTATTTCTCCAGTGCCTAGAACAATGCTTGATTCATGGTCACTACTCAATGAGGATTTGTTGGGTTGATGGGAGTATGGAAGAATGGATGGATAGATGGATAGATAGATAGCCAAAAGGAGCCATGGCGCTATGGAGCCCTATATGTCTTTTGTACCATCAGAGTTTATTGGCATCTATGAGATATTTCTGGAGGTACTTTGAGCTAGAAAGGGAATATTTTAAATAAGCTTGTATCTCTTTATTCATTTATTCATTGAATCTTTATTAACTGGAACATCCAGCAATGAACAAGATAGATATAGTCTCTGTCATCAAGATGAGAAATCTCTCCCAAGGTAATCCAAGATATTAACAGAGTTTAAATTGTTTTTAAATATAACTGAATTTTTCCTCTTTTGCATTTGTATATACAGGATATAAAATCTTGGAAACAGTGAGACTAGTTTGGAGGCAAAGGCAATAACCCAGATGAGAAATGATGGTACCTTGGACCACAATGGTGGTGGTGGAGAAGTAATTAAAATCCAGTTTGGATTTTGAATATTATTCAAAGATAAAGAGATAGGACTTATGACACATTAGATTTGGGGTACTAGAAAGGTCTTGGGCAATACCTTGGACCTTCCTAAATCAGGAAAAGACACAAATTAGAAATCATTTTTTACGTATCAAGCACTATCTTAAATCACTTATTCAAGCTTCCAGCTAGAAAATATTTCTTTTGGCTATGGGTGTGGCCTTTACTAGATTGGTGCCAATGGGATGTGAGTGGAAATGATGTATAAAAGTTCTAAATTGTCTCTGACTTGAAGACAAGCTGCCTCTCCAGGACTTTGGTTTTCATTTCCACAAGCAGAACTGTTTATGAGCCAGCAACCCAAATTTCAACTTTGTAAATGATGGTGGAGACCAAGATGAAAGGCATCAAAGTCCGTAAAAGTTTGTGGAGCTCAGCTACCCCATCGTTTTAAACTGGCCTGTTACATTAGAAATTAATAAACTTCTATTTATTTAAGATTGTTGGATAGGAACATAGCATTTACCCTAACTAATATGTGTAGTTTTCTGAGGTAAAATGATAGTAACATTAACCAGGCACACGTTGAATCTTATTTTTAGATCATTTTTTACAATTATAAAAGAGAAAATTCCCTTATTGCATCTGAGCAGCTCTTTGCCAGTCAGATCCTTGCTCTAACCTCCTTCTTCAACTTTCACCCAAGCTAGAAGAAAAGTAAGAGTCAAGGTGATATGATCAGTTGTGGGTACAGCAGAAAACATATGATACATTTAGTACATCCCAGTAACCACCACTAGCACTGTTTGACCACTCATTTTCTAGAGCAAGCTACATATTCCAATTTTTCCATTAATTTTCAATCTTTCCTCCCAACCATGAAAAGTAGACTATGGTTTGCCACTCAGCTCTTATAGCACTCACTTGTTAACAAAGGATATTTTTGCTTCATTAGCTTTCTCTCTTTGTTCCACTTGTGGTATGTTGCAAAGAACAACCTGTAATAAGTTGCTCCCACTTCACTACCAAAAATAAAATCTTCTTTTAAAATTAAATACTTTCATTTCAACTCTGATAATGCCAAATTTGGCACAAAACTATGATAATTTAACAATTTCAACTTCAAAAATCTCCCAAAAACATTGGATTCAAAAGAATGTTTAAAATTCAGGCAACATTCTCCTAGGGAAAACATTCATATAGCTAGGAAGACCCTAATAATTAGAGATTTAGATCCCACCTTCGCCATCTCTACTGATGACACCCCACCCCAATGCCTAAAAACTCCAGTCCTTAGCAATTCATCCTTGCATGACTTTTCATAGCTCTTTTAATGAGCATCCATCATTTAGAATTCATTTATCATTAAAGTTTTTTATATATTTGCATGTACCTTGTCTCCACATTTAGCTTGTAAAACAGGCACTATGGCATAAAATCTGATGTAGCTCCAGCTGCTAGCACTGCCACTGCTTGAACAAAGGGTGCTCAGTAAATATGGGCTGGTGATGACACATGGAAAAACTTCTCCTCCTGGAGCCCAGTGTTTCCAGGAGGCAAGGGTGGGAAGGGAAATTGGAAGGGGAAATCTATTCCACTAAACATATATATATACACACACACATACATATATACATAAATACATTATATATTTTTGTGATTAATAAAAGTTAAGGGACAGCCCCCATGGCTCAGCGGTTTAGCACCGCCTTCAGCCTGGGGCCAGATCATGAAGATCCGTGATCGAGTCCCATGTCAGGCTCCCTGCATGGAGCCTGCTTCTCCTTCTGCTGTGTCTCTGTCTCTCTCTCTCTCTCTCTCTCTCTCTCTGTCTCTCATGAATAAATAAATAAATAAATAAATAAATAAATAAATAAATAATCTTTTAAAAAATAAAAGTTAATGAGGCCCATAATAGTTTTTTTCTGATGAACCAGTGTTTAAATTTATGCTGCTCCCCTTGGGACATCTCATGAATTGTAGTTCTCAATTTAACAAGCAGGACTTGAATAATCTCAAGAGGATCAATATCTAATATCTAACAAAGTATGAGGAGTATATTATGAGTATTAGCATAGTTAAGGTTCTCATTTCTATCTATGTTGAGGCAGAAAATATTTTAATATTTTCCCATGTACTTTGCTGATAATTGTCAGGTTTATTGTTATTAATTTTATTTTTTGGTTTACTCTGTTAAAAGTTTATTTTATGGTATTCTTCTTTGTGAAAAATATGGCAAATGATAATACCACAATGTATCTCAAAGAATTTGTAAAGGGCGTGTATCACCATGACATTACTAACAGATGTCAATTTTATGTAAATATCATTGTAAAGGCAAGAAATCAAGATAATGAAAAAAAAAAGAAGTCTGCAGTTAAAAACCCATCTGAGGGGCATTTTTCCATTTAGTTTAGTGGTTCAGTGCAGTCTCTTTAAAGTTCTCAGAAAGGCAACATGGCAAATGGGCTAAGGAAATAGACTAGAAGAGGACCAGACTGTCTGGTTTGAATCCCAAGTCTACCACTTACTAGCTATTAAAACTAGAGCATATCATTTCTCTGTGTTTCTATTCCTCCAACTGGGAAAAATTAGAGGGGAATAGCATCTATCTCAAAGGGAAGTTCTGAGGATTGAGTAAATAAACACATGTAAAACATGGAGCACATGGCCTAATACATGATAACTACTCAAAAGATATTAACTATTATTTGAGGATAGCAAGTAATATAAATACATCAAGTGCTGAAATCTCCCTTTGACTTTTCATTTTCTGATGAGAGGATGTAAACCAACATTTTTGTCTCATTTAATTCCCTCTTGTCATCTCCAGGTGAGTTCCACTTTAAGAGGAACATTACCTCAATGCGTAAAAATGCACTGAAAGAAAGAATCTTCAGTAATTCTTATTTTTATAAAGGTATTAACCAATGGTTTAAAATATATATCCATATCTAATATTGTATTAAATTGAATACAACTTCCATGAATAACCCTAGGATTAATTATAAAACAGGAAAAATGGTCTTACCTCCTATTGTTACATCATCTCTCCCTTTCTAGGTGTCTATTCTAGGCCCCATTTCCACTGTCTCAGAGTTTATCCAAGCTTGAAGAATGTGTATTAAAATGTTAATCCAGTATTACTCTTTTAAGTATGGCTTCATTTAATAGAAAACCCATAAAATGAAATATGCTGGACTGATTTAGTGGAAACTCACTGTTTCAGCCACCTATCACAGACCACATTACTTTCTTGTGGCAAGTGACTTCCCCCCACTCCACCCATATTTCTCATGTCCTCTATGATCCTGTCTTCTAATTCAAGAGTTGGTATTTGTCCTTGAGTAGGCCAATATCTCATCCTTGAGGTGTTTAAACTTGGGACACAGGGAGGCAGAGTAGTTTCTCCTGAATTAAAGATGTAAGATATTAAATTTGGGAAGTGTTGATGTCATAATTATATTAAAACAAAGAAAGCCAAAACAAAGAAGAATGACACTGATGCACAGAGACTAGAGACATAAACAGTTGGGGAAGATTAGAGATGCTGATTCCACAAGACATTGGGAGGGGCAGTGAGGGGAAGACCAAGCAGTTTTCCTGCCCTTCTCACAGCTATTTTTAATTCTTCTTGAAAATTTGGAAGACACCTCTTATGTTGTCCTTTAGAATTCTTTGTGGCCATACTGTGGCCACTGGTTTGATGCAGGCTTCTATCAACTCCTGATGGTACATTGAGACAGCATCTCACAGAAGGCTCAAACACTGTCCTTCTCACTTCCTATATCGGGGCTTCTGTGGGTTGCATCCTCCTGTATGCACAATACGGAACTCCAATATATTTCATGCTCGTGAAACCACCATTGGCCAGTAGAAGGCAATGGTTAAAGGCTTTCTTCTTTTGTCCATGTGTGTATTTCATAAGGGGTTAAACATCAGTCACCTGATCTCCTGGAGCAACTTAGGGTGATCAAGCTCTTCCTCAAATTGACTTTTTCTCCTTCTTTGTTTCTCTCCCTGTACTCCATACCTCAGTTCTCTGGCATCATATTCCCAGATAAATGTAAGAAATCCTTTGTTCAGGCTCTATATTTTAGGGAACCTAGGCTAAGATACTCAGGATTCTTTTGGCAAGTCTTCTTTGGGTTAGATTTCGTAACTAATTGTAATGACTTTAAAAAAAAAAAAAGATGATATTTCTAGTCCCAGATAATAATACACTATTCGTAACTTTGAACACATTGGTTGTTCTATACTTCAGTTTATTCATCTATAAAACAGTGGAATTGGTCTAATTTCTAAGATTCCTTTCATTTCTAGTATTCCAGGATTTGAAAAAAAAAAGGTCTCATGTCTCAGAGAAATAAATCTCTAGTGATGGCACTGCAGACACTGGGACAGTCAGTTCCTCCTATATTTCTGGTTATTTAGTGCTCCTGTTCCCGAAAACACCATGAAACAATTAGCCCTTGATTCTCATTGGGGAAACTAGGGAGAAATTGGTGATAGTGATTTATGTACAAGTGGAGTTTATAATTTCCCGAGCATATCTGAATTTCTCAAGGTGTTCCTAAAGAATCTTTGGGATTACTCTTGGTCTAAAATTAATTATATTTTAATGAATAAATGATCAATTCATTAAAAAGAAATTCTGTGAGAATTTCCTGGAAATCCTTTTCATCTGTGAAAATTTGAGTTTCACAGGAGATTCTGAAAGGTCCTTGCAACTTCTCTTGGTTCCAAGATTCTCCAACTTGAGCTTTTGACTTCAGTGCATTTCCCTGTATTCCTTTTACATCACACATTAGATTCTCTCCTCAGGGCCTTCAGTTGTTACAGTTGCACAATTCTCTGGTGACTCCTGGCTAAAAATTCAAGGCACTACTGTCATCTTTAAAACTGTACTGTGAATTAATATCTGACTTTCTTGTCTTTGGTGAGGACAGTTTACTCCTTCAATTCTGCTTCCCACTTAAATTTCTCTCCAGAGATACGAAGTAGAGAGTGCAAAAAATTATATGGTTAAAACAAAACAAAGCTATTCCTAAATATTTTACATATTTGGTGTTGAAGAAAAAATATGGATTCATGGCCTTAAAAATCAAAATCACTAGAGAGTTCACGAAGGGCAAATTTCTAATATCCCAAGCTATTTTGAAGAGTGAAAGTATTTGGCGTGCAGTAAGAACTGATAGAGCAACATCATTCCAAAGAACTGAGGTCAGGCAGCGAAGAACATATTTAGCTTCACCTAGTGCACTTGGGCAAAGGGAAGGGAAGATGGTAGAGTATTTAATAGTAGAGCAGAGAAAATGACTTGAGAATAAAGGGGACAGATGTTCAAGGTTTTTAGACAATAATAAACCCAAATCTCTTGTTCGATTCATCTAAAACCAGAGAAGCTTATAAAATCCTTTCCACTTAGTGGCATTAAGAAGGCAGTGATTTACGGCAAACATTTTTGTGGAGCCCGTTTTATTAAAGGAATATTGCATTGCCAAGTTTTGTACGAATTTGTGTAGTATAAAATAAAAACAGAAATGGCCAGAAAAATTAAAATGCAGTTAAGAAATGTGTTTGCTTTAGAAACTAAACTGAGTAACCACAAAAAGAGAAACAAAGAAATTTTTGCAAAGCATGTGCCAGCTTTGATTTTTTCAAAATGACTTTGGGATCTAGAAGAAGATCAAAGGAAAATGCAATAGAAGCTGCTGTGCATAAGGCCCATTGGCTTTCCCAGTGGGCACAAGGTGTCACAGGTCTCAAAAAGCACAGGGTGCGCAATGAGATAAAAAAGAGGCCAATTCCTCTTTGATGAATGTATCTAGAATTTTGCAAGCCAGAAAACATCTAGAAGGAAACTATTTTCACTTCCACATCTCTTTAAGTACTGTCCTTATGAAAACAAAAGTTTTTTTGAATTACATATAAAGGTCTGGGGAGGGTCCGATCTCTCCTGCGGAAGCTTTTGTGAAGTCCTTCCCAGGGCCAACATGGATTACCAATAAACATAGTGAAACCTCTGAACTGGAGAGAAGATGGAATCAAAGTGGCTCCAACCCAACTCTATACCCCATCTGCCAAGCTAGCATTGCCTCTAAAAATAAGTGAGAGCTTCATTTTCTAGAACATTACTTCTTTTGTTGTTGTTGTTATTGATTTCCTTTCCTCTGTCCCTTCCTTCTTTCTATCCTTCCTGCCTTCTTCCCTCCCTCCTCTCTTTCCCTTCCTTCTGTCTTTCCTTCTTTCCTTCCTTCCTTTCTACCTTCCTTCCTCCCATCCATCCATCTTTCCTTCCTAAGTGTGATGAGAACATTTAATATGATATCTACCCTCTAAAATTTTAAGTGTACAATATAGCATTGTTAACTATAAGCAAAATGTTGCACAGCAGATCTCTAGAACTTATATATATCTTGAGTCACAAACTTTGTGCTCACTGAATAGCAACTCCCATTACATTTTAATAACTGATGAAGATGGAGAGGAATTTCCTATTGAAATATTTCCTGAAATTATGGGGAAAAGAGCATGATAATTTCTGTATCTAAAAACAACCGAGGATTTGACCATTCCTTGTTCCAATATTCGTAGCCATAAAAACTAGAAATTAATCAATTATAGGGACTTGATGACTTAGTACATTTTTTTCCCCATTTGCCTCTCCATGTTCCCACCCAAAACTTTTTCAAATAATCTTTTCCCTTTAAGGAAACAACTGGTGGAATATATCCTGAGATATATCCTGAGGCCTTCCTATTTTCTTACAAAACACTAGGCATTTCCCCTCAGGAGAAAGAATGGTGGGACTGATGCATCCAATTTAGTGTGACTAATCCTGTGTTCTTCTACTGCTGAGTTTAGTTCCCAAGAAATGCTTTTATGTGTTAGTCTGGAGAAACTGACTATCTCATTCCTCTTGGTGATTGCTCTCTTGACTTCCTGTTGAGTTACACATCAGCTATAAATTGTCCCTCACCAGAAAGGTGATCTTTTAGAAGAGGAATTTTCCTTAGAGTTATTGAAATAATTATAGGAAGTGTTTAAAAGGTATTAATAACATTTCAGAGGAGTTTACATCACGTACTCTACAAAACAAATGGTCATTCCAAAGGCCAAAATATCGAATACTAAAATCACAATGACATTCTGGTACTGAACTAAATCCTCTGAGAAACAAGGGAACTGGCTTAGTCTACAGCCCACAAAATTTATCACACTCCAGAGTATAAAGCAAGGCAAAGAACTTTATTTTCTGTGTTATATATTTCAGTAAATATGTCTATGTCCCTAAAAGGATATTACTTTTAAAGGCTGTAAAGACCTTGAGTTCCCTAAGACTTTGACATTTTGGGATGACTGCAAGTTGCCTATACAAGCAGAACAAAACCTACATTTTCCATAGGACTTTGAATCTATTATTTCATCAGTTTCCCAAATTCATATTAGTAGCATTTGTAATAACATGAATAAAGTGAAAATACAGATGTAAAGGTGAGGGGATTTTAAAAAATAAGAAATGCCATTCCTTTTGAATGAAATTTGATTAAAATAAGCTTTGGGGTTCTATTTATCTTATAGACTCCCCTACCCCTGCTTCAGTGTCAATTCAGAAACCTAGCTGTGAGAAGGAGAATGTTAAATATAAAAGAATCCATCCTGATTTTTCTGAAGCCCTGCTGTCATTGTTCAGCCACGCAATTTGAATCTTGTCCTACATGGATCCTGAGCAGCAAGGCAAGAGCTGGCTAGAAAAAATGACCAAGCATGTGGCCTTTTCCAGCTCTGCTCGGCAATATGTAAGAATAGCAGCAAGATTCCTCGCTTGCCATTCAGAATCGAGGTGGGACCACCTGGGGTTTCCAGTTTTAGAATATAACTCTTTGGGCAATTAGAAAATCTCTGAGCATCTGTCTCCCCTGGCATTTAGGTAAATTAATAATATTAAGCATTCCTAAAATAAGAAGTGGGTTATAAGATATGCCAATGTACCACGAGCATAATTTGCTCAGTTACCTTTTCCCCAAAGGAGACTTATCAAGGTACAGTCCTACAGCATTAATGCTTATGAGCTCATAGCCCTGGAATATCTATTTCCCACATATTCAAGACAATGAAACTTCATTATCATGCCCCCTTATTTAACTCCAATGCCCAGGACAACGATTTGTTTTAATGTCCCAGTCTAAACCTCCTACAGCAATATTTTTTCAGGTAATAGCTTCCATTCATAATGCTAACAGCTCTTGAATTCTCCAATCAATTTAGCTGTTAGGATCCTCTCTTTTCTTTGATTTCCTAAGCTTTACACCTTGCCATATGCAGTTTAAGGTTTTAAAAAAAGACACACAAACGTTACATGTATCATTTGGGATATTAGATAATTCCAAAATCAACAGGAGCTTTGCTCTCAAGATACATATATTTCTTCTGAGTTTTCCATAAACAAGAATGAAAGAACCTTTTTAAAGTCTTCAAAAACTCAAGTAAAACTCTCCTTATTTATGATTGATAAGATTTTTGGTTTCTGGAAGAGAAAGTTATTTATTTATCATCTCAAGACTTTTAAGCTTCCCACAAGGTTCTTTTACAACCTGAAAGTTATGGAAGACAAAACTTAAATCCTTTCCTGGTGTAGATTAGATAACCGTATACATATTTAATTTGTGCTACATAGGCAGGATAGTAAAATAGAATGACTTTGAGGTACAAAGTTAGAATGACCTGGATTCCATTCTGAAATCATCACTTACAAGTTATTTGTCTTTGGGAAATTTTTCTCATCTGAAAAATGGGGTAATAATATAACCTAATTCACACGGTTGCTATGAAGATTAAAGATTTTAAACAGGTATTTTTCCATCTCTACAATTCATTAATCATTTCCCCCTTGCCAATACAATGATTGTAGGCCCTGCATGGTTTCAGGGAAGATGACCCCACCCCTGGCCATGTGATCTAAACTAAGTAATCATCATGTCTACTACACTCACAGCCACAGAGAGTTTCATGGGTGGTTTGAATCAGGATGAATTTTAGGATTTGAATCTTTCAATTTGTTTTTGTTGAATATATCAGGACAAAAAAAAAAACTCACCTCTCTCTTCAGCTAGACAAGAAACAGAAATTATGCAGCTTTGAGTACTTTTGGCATACATCTTAGGACCACAAAGGAACCAACAGAAGGACTGAATGGTCAAGCTCTGAGTCAACCCTACCTCTGGGTTCTCCACTCACATACCCCATGCTTATCAGATTCTCCCTAAAATGTTATTTTTAACATTGTCTTTGGGTACCATAACCTTCTTCTGGACACCAAGAGTGTGGCATCCTGGCTTTCATCAACTTTTATCATGTGGCTTAATGGCTTTTAGTGTGGCACCCAGAAACTAAAACACTCTTGGAAGCAGGCACACAAAAGCTAACAGCTCCCTTATTTTGCCAGTCCTATTGTGGTATAGAGGCAGAAGTAAGCCAAGTATGGTCAGTATTTCTAATTACTTGTATAATGAGTAAATAATCCCAAGTAATATATTCATTCCTCTGCCTCTCAACTTGACTAATTTGAAGTTACGGTAGGGTACAAAGTGTGTATTCAGATTTTTCATGGGTGATTCCATTCTAATCACAAATCAGTATAATTTCCCTAGGATTAGTGAAGAAAGGGAACTAAGTGCTAGCTCTCCCAAGGACTTTATGTTCTTTTTTTTTCCTTTTTTTTTTTTATATACACATAAGCACACACATACTCCCCTAAAGCTGACAGACTTGTTAAAACGTGAATATTTTTATGTTTTTTATTCACTTATAAATATAAATTCATTTACAAATATTTTACTCATCGATACATATTCTGTAAAGTAAGTAGGAAATACATACATATCCATAGGACTTTATATTCTTAGAAATACCTTGCTGAAGTCTTATTATCTCCTTGTACTTGTAGACCACCTATTACCTCTATCCCAAGCTCCCATCTGATACAGATATATCAAAGAAATATCTGTAAAATACATAGGCCTTCTGAAGCCATCCTTCCCCACTATCCATGCGTCAGCATCTACACTCTCTTGGCAGATTTCACAAAGGGCTGCACACCAGGAGAGGGAAAGGTAATGATGTGTGTTTGTCTTACGGGTGCACTCACATTTCAAACTTGTCTACAATTCCAATAAATGAAAGTAGTTGTTAAACCATACAAAAGCTAAATAAAAAGAAACATTAAACTGTAAAATGAATAAAAACTGTCATTAGGTGTAACCTAAACAGTCTGTGTGTGGTTTTCCAGAATGACAAGTAAACAATAAACATTAAATGTTGTCAAGTAGCTTCAACAAAAAGTGTTTCCATGCATGTGCAAATAGGGAGATGTGCTGTAGCCAGCACCAGATCACAGGAGCTTTGTGGGCAATCACATGGGCATTGAGTAGAAAGCCCTTGACCTGCCAGATTTGCCGTTTTTTCCCCCTCTTTCAATCAGTTGACACGAATTCTCTCTCTCTAATAGAATATCCAGGGTCCTTTTTCTCGCTTTTTGGCTGCTTACTTAACAAAGCACTCTAAGAAATTATTGGAAAAACTGGACCCTGTTTAGATTATTTTAGTAGCAGTAGCAACTGAAGAATGCAGTACCAGTATTCATAGCATGTAGTCACAATAAAAATGGAACTCTTTCCATGCTACAATGACAGTACAAAAATAAATACCGGGGTTATTTTTTATTTCTTTCTTTCCATGAATCAGAAGCTCCAAACCCCAATACCTCTGATGGCCAAGCAATTTACATAAACGAGTGAGGCAGCTGGGTGTAAGATGTAGAGAGGTGGAAGCTTAGGGTAGTGGAGCATGTATACCTACCTATCCAAAAGGTACTTCCATTATCTAACCTGTAAAATCTGTGCTTCCTAAACAAAACACGTCTTCAGGAGGACATTTTTTCTATGCATGTAATTAGATTAAAATTAATCAGAAGAGCTTAAGAAAGTCAATATTAAACAACCAGAGTTTTGGTTGAAAGTCCAAGTCAAGTCTAACCTAAACAAGAAAAAGATCTCCTTATTTTCCACTTCCCATAAAATAATGCAAACAGTAATGGATCCTAAAGAGAACTGAGTGTTTAAAAAATAAAGAAAATCACTGATTGTTTTGCTACCAAAACTATGTATTTGAAGAATTATGTTCTCATCTAGTTGTAATCTTTACAGTAACTTCAACTATATGTCGTTTCCATGGACTAGTCATTTTGATTTTAAAAGACAGGTCTTTGCTGAGGAAAAAAAAATAATCTACATATATGTACTTGGAACATCTGGGCTAGTAATAAACTTCCAACTTCCTCTTTTAGGAATGCAATACACATTTGCTCCATGACGAATCAAATGTGAAATAACGTCTTTGTCGAAAGTAAAGCATCCTGCACTGACGTTAGCTGTTTACACTGATCTTAGCACCAGGTACCCTGCAAATATAACTTCAGTGTCTGCGTCTAAAGTTCTTATGTTTTCCAAATGAAGAAGTAGAAAGCTATAATGAGCTAGTTTCCTATAAGAGGTCATAGGTTATTCATATATATTATCAATTTTCATTTTAATGAAAATGAAAATTTTGTTATGATGATTCTTTGAAGATGGTTATTTTCTACATTGACAAGGAAAATGAGACTCAGGGATGTTGAATGACATTTGATAGAGAAGGCTTTAAAACTTGCTCTAGCCACACAGGTTTTTATTTTCCTTAAACTATACTGATTTCTTAAGTTTGAGGGGAAAATATTGTGCTATGACAGTTCTTCAATGTATGGGATCCCATTTTCTGTTAACATTATTTATAAATAAAAATTGTAGTAACTGTCACTGCAGCAAGTCCAGACGGATATAGAAACATTTAGATACTGTCATTTCCTTGTGCTCCTTTATTAAATGTGAACATAACACAACTAGTGAGTCAAGAAACATATTGCTTTCACTTTCTCTATGCGCCTTTGGCAGACTTTTATCAGTGGTTATAGAAGAAATGTAGTAACCAATGAGGAGAAAGGGAAATGGAGGCTGGTGTCCAGCTGGTGATGTTGGCACAGAAGGGTCTGTGTAGACTGATGGTAAAGAGAAGCTGCCAGTCTCCACCTCCCAGAGGATCAGGGGATAGGATTAAGAGTAACAGCACAAAGTTCTGGACTATTGCTTGAGAAATCCTTGCACTTCAGCTGTTGGCCTAAAAAATCCAACTGTGCTCATGAGGAACCCAAATATCACCTTTAATTCGTTAGGAGAAGCTGTTGCCACTTCATAGGCAAGAAAAATTAACAGATACCTCCTCAAGGATTTTTTAACTTTTGCGTCATTTTCCTTTGTATTTCTGCCTTTCCCTCCTTCTTCCTGTATTATGCACAAATGTTCTGAAACCACTGGTTTCTTTCTTTCTTTTTTTTTTGCAATCTGAATTTTTAGTTTCATCTCTTTCATTATGCTTAAAATTTTAATCTTGCATAGATTAAGCTCTCCATTAATATCCTTGGAAGAGATTTTTTCAAAGAATCTCTTGAATGAAAAGCACTCCAAATGTCATAAATAGATGCTATTTCTGAGTAGCTAAAACATAGGTTTTGGAGCAACATCAAGTTTGATTCATTGCCTATTTATGACACTTCCTCTAAGTCCAAACTCTTGCCACTTAGTAGCCATGTGACCTTAATTATGAAAACTTCCTGTGCCTCCTAAATGTTGATAATAATAATAAATAATTTTCTGAACAATTGAAACTTAGAATATAAAGCATGTAGAACAATACCTGATAACACATAGTAAATTGATATAAAATGTTCATTATTATTACTCCAAATATCTGTGTGACTTTATGCAAGCTACTCAAACTTTCTAAGATTCTAATTTTTATCTGAAAATTGAAATAAAATAACTTCGCTAATAGATGTGCTATAAATTCTAACCTATGCAGTCGATGTAAAGCAGAGTTGCTAACAAATAAATGTGTTCATCTAAACACTGTGTCAGGTAAGTGATACATGGCCTATGCAAACCTCAAACCTCGACCTCTTCATCCTAAGGTCTTCACCACCACCTCATCTCACCAGCTTTCCTTTACACTTATCTCTGGGACCTTACCAACATTTGGAATAGAGAAGTCTACAGAGTTTCAGGTTCTAACATTCCCACTCTGATCACAGATTTCTTTGTCTTATGATTGCTCTCTTTGGTAAAACTCTAACTTTGGACCTAGTTTTCAACCTTCCTGCCCTCATACCAAGGCAGGCACATGCCCATGAACAGAGCCACACAGCAGCAAAGACTGATGCTACCAAAAAGTCCTAATTTCCCACTAATTGGGAACCTAATAGTGGTTGGCAGTCTTTATATTCTCCAGGTCAATATTCTCTCTTATGCCTTTTGTGATTTTTCAAATCATCTCTATTTTCCTCAAACATTATTCATTCCTCTTAGATTATAACCTACCTAACAAAGACAGTAGAAGTTTCCAAGCAAAAACTCCACCAGTATGAGCACAGGTAATTGGATGGGCTCTCAAGTAACTTTCTAAGGAAGGTAATATAGCCATCGCCTCCTTTTATACTTGCCAATCCTTTTCCCAGAGCCTGGAGTACAGATATGAACTCTATCCCTTCCCAAAATCAAGGAAGTTCTGTGTCTCACCTAAAAATAAATAAAGCTAACCTCTTCATTTGGACTCTTATCCCCATTTTCCTTCTTTCCTCACAAGGACTTTGCTCTACTTGTCTCTTCTTACTACTGGCTCTTCTCAACAGTGTTAAAATAGGTTAGGTTTTCTTTAATATTAATAGGAAAAAAGTCCTTCTTTTGTACATTAAAGATGGCCACAAATTCTGTTCCTCTTCATTCACTGAGTCCTGATAACTCTGCCTCATTAGTGTCTCTTGATTTCAAGCCAATCTGCGCATCTTCATTGTAACCATGTCTCATCATTGTTTCTCCCTCAGTTATAGGCTTGCCTCCAAACTGCTTCCTGCTTCCAGATTTGCCTCTCTCAAATACATAATTTGCCTTCCAATGAAAACAACACTTTCAATAAAAAATATGGTCATATTACTCCCTTTTAAAATCCCACTAATGACTTCCCATTGCCCATAAATAAAGAACAAATGTCATAGCATGCCAAGCCAGGTTTTCTCTCTATGTCCTCTGTTTATTTAACTAGACCTGAACACTGGCAGAACAAACTATCCACAGCTAAATGTAAAGAACAGGCTGCACCAAAGAGGATAGGAAAGGAGAAGATATGGGCAGGAGCTAAGTGGACTCACAGAACTGCCCATGATAGGGAGGGATATGTGGGCATGGAGAGGGAAGAGAAACAGACTCTCTCTCATACCAGGGAGCCTGTACAGGGAAGAGGAATTTCCATAAAATATGGCTTTGAAAACCAGAGGAGCCATATTTCATGAGTTTTTACAATTAGCTAGGCTTAAAACATGGGACTTTAAAATCAGCAGGCTCATGGGAGAGCTGAGAGGGACATAGGAAACTGAGTCCCTGTTCTTAAAAAGACAGCACAACAGAAGGGTCCAGCTTCAGTGCAGTCTCAGAGAGGGAGAGAGGTGGGAAGGAGTTGGTTTATTGCTGAAAGACAGGACAGACCATTGATGCAGCAGGTAATTTCCCCTACCCAGATCAGTGTTCCTCTTCAGTTCATATATGGAGAATTCAGCACTCAGAGGCATTTACCTGGATTGGGAGGAGAAAAGATGGTAATTCAAGGGAATAAAGGGGTAAGAAGAAAGGCTCTTACACATCAGATTTACCTCTCACATGTCGATATCAGTAATCTGATAAAAAGAAATTGATAAACTGACCCTAGAATTCTTATGGAAACCCAAAGAATCAAGAATAACCAAAACAAGTTAGAAAAATCCAAACTACCCAACTTGAAAAGTTAAGCTACAGTAATCAAGACAGTGCAGTACTGGCTTAAGGACAGATCAGTGGGTAAATGGTATAGAATTGAGAGATCAGAAATAAACATGTCTTTTTAAAAAAAGATTTATTTATTTATGAGAGAGAGAGAGAGAGAGAGTGGCAGAAACACAGGAGGAGGGAGAAGCAGGCTCCATGCTGGGAGCCCGACAAGGGACTCGGGGATCACGCCCTGGACCAAAGGCAGGTGCTAAACTGCCACCCAGGGATCCCGAGATCAGAAATAAACCTTCACATTTATGGTTGATGGATTTTCCTGAAAAACAATGCCAAATAGTTCTATAGGGAAGAACAATCTTTCCAACAAAAGGTGCTGGCATATGAAAAACAAATTGGGCCCTTACCTAACACCATATTCAAAACATGATTCACAGTAGATTAAAGGCCTAAATATAAATGCCAAAACAAAACCCTTAGAAGAAAACATAGGCATATATCTTTATCACCTTGGATTAGGCAACAGGTTTTTACTTATAATACCAAAAACATAAGCAACAAAAGAGAAGTAAATTGGACTTCATCAAAGTTGAAAACATTAGTACATCCAAGAATGCCATCAAGAAAATAAAGAGAGGAATGGGAGGAATATTAACAAATCATATGTCTGATAAGGGAATTAAATACAGAGTATATAGGAAACTCTTACGACTCATCAATAAAAAAAAGGATAATCTAATTTAAAATGAGCAAAAGACTTAAATAGACATTTCTCCACATAAGATATAAAAAATGGCTAGTAAGCACGTGAAAAGATTTCAACATCATTAGTCATTAGAGAAATGAAAACAAAACCACAAAGCTATACCACTTTGTACCTAGGATGGCTATTAAAAAAAATACAGAAGATAAGTGTTGGTGAGGGTGTGAAGAAACTGAAACCTTAATGCTCAGGGGAATATGAAATGCTACAACATGGATGGACTTCGAAAATTGTATGCTAAGTGAAAGAAGCCAGACACAAAAGGCCACACACTGTATAATCCCATTTATATGAAATATCCAGAACAGGCAAATCCATAGAGACAGAAAGTAGATTAGTGGTTGCCTAGGGCTGGGAGGAAGGGGGAGTGGAGTATCGGGTTTCTTTTGGGGGTGATGAAAATGCTCTAAAATTTGATTGAGGTGATAGTTGCAAAACAGTGTGAATGTTCTAAAAACTACTGAATTGTACATTTTTAAAAGGGTGAATTTAATGTCAAATGCATCTTCATAAAATAAAGAATAGTATAAAAGAAAAAGAGAGAGAGAAATAGCCTAATAGAAATATAGCACAGAAACAGCAGTTTGAAAAATGCCTGGAGTATATGGAAAGGAGATAAATTTACTAATCTTAGAGCATGTGATAAAGGGCAGGGATTGTTGAGAGACTTCTCCAGGAACAGAGGACTTAGTGGGCACCATTTTATTCTCACTTCCTCCAGCATAAACACATAGGACACCTGCGGGGAACCAGCATGGCACCAACACTTGCTACTTAACTTTCCAACTATAAGCCCTGCCATGTGTTCTCTTGCAGACTTGCCCCCTCCAACCAGGCCTCAACTCCAGGTCCCCTCCAAGAGCAGACCTCCAAATCTTGCTAAAACCATGTGTCCCACTCCCCCCCACTTCAGAAGATATGTCCCCTCTAAACCAACATGCTTCAGCCCCCAGCAGCAGCAGGCCTGCACGTCACCTCCTACCTAAGAAGGCCTTGCTGGCACTGAGACCTGCCCCCATGTTCTTCTGCAGTTTAGTGCTACTTTATTTCTGACAAATGCCTGGTCTGATTCAACTCAAGCTCAAGGTGGCTCTAGACTGGCCCACAAATACCATAGGGACAAAACACTGTCCACAACAGGCAAAGATCCCTGCAGAAAACTGGAATGAAGGCAAATGCAGCTCAGCCAAAACAGCAGGGTGCATGCAACACACACAGGAGACACTTTTGAAGTGCCAGGTTCTGGTGTACAGGGAACATTGTTCTGCAGGGGACTACAGGACCTCTTCTTCATAAGACCATTACTTTCAAGAGCAAAAGACATAGTTGACTATCCTAGCACCTAGAAACAGATACAGAGAGTGAGACAAAATGAGACATAAGAATATATTACAAATGAAAGAACAGAACAAAATCACAGGAAGAGACCTAACCAAACAGAGGTAAGTAAATGTTTGATAAAAAATGTACAATAGGGATCCCTGGGTGGCGCAGCGGTTTGGCGCCTGCCTTTGGCCCAGGGCGCGATCCTGGAGACCCGGGATCGAATCCCGCGTCGGGCTCCCGGTGCATGGAGTCTGCTTCTCCCTCTGCCTGTGTCTCTGCCTCTCTCTCTCTGTGATGTGACTATCATAAATAAATAAAAATTAAAAAAAAAAGAATGTACAATAATAATCATAAAAATTCTCATTGAACTAGAGAAAAGGGTAGAGGACCTCAGAGAGACTTTCAACAAAAAGACAGAAAACATAAAAAGAACCAATCACAGATGAAGAACTGAATAAATGGATTATTTCTACTAGATAGAATTAATAGTAGACTAGAAGAAGCAGAACACATCAGTAAGCTGCATGACAGAGTAATGGAAAGCAATCAAGTTTAACAGGAAAGAGAAAAGGAAATAATAAAAAAATTAAAATAGAGAACTTAGTGACAAAGTGTAATAACGTGTATTATAGGGATCCCAGAAGGAGAAGAGAGAGGGAAAAACAAAACAAAACAGAAAGTTATATGAAGAAATAATAGCTGTAATCTTCCTAAATCTGGTGAAAGAAACACAAATCTAGATCCAGGAGGCATAGAAACCCCTCAACTCAAGGAGGTCCACCTCAAAACATATAGTAATTAAAATGACAAAAAGTAGTGATAAAGACAGAATTTTAAAAGCAGCTATAGAAAACCACCACAACATTATGTACAAGGTAAATCCCATAAGGTTATCAGCTGATTTTTCAACAAAAAATTTGCAGGCCAGAGGTAAATGAAATGTTATATTCAAAGTCCTGAAAGAAAAAAGCTTGCAGCCAAGAATATTCTAACCAGCAAGGCTATCATTCAGAATAGAAGGAGAAATAGTTTCCCAGACAAACAAAAGTTAAAGGAATTCATTACCACTAAGCCATCCCTACAAGAACTGTTAACAGGGACTCTTTGAGTAGAAAGGAAGGAGCATAAATAGGAGTAAGAAAAGTAGGAGATACAAAAGCATTCAAAATAAGTATATCTATAAAAATCAGTCAAAGATTCTAAATAAAAGGATGGAAAGTATGACACTATATACTTAACAGGAGCCAGGGGATGAAAAGTTAAGAATGGGTTCAAATGTAAGTGACCATCAACTTAATATAGATTGCTATATGCAGAAGATGTCATATACAAACCTAATGGCAACCACACACCAAAAGCCTGTAATAGATATGCAAGAAATAAGGAGAAAGAAATCCAAGTATATTACTAAAAAAAATCCAACAAATCATGAGAGAAGAGAGCAGGAGAAGAAGGAACAGAGAACTACAAAAACAACCATAAAGCAAGTTATAACATGACAATAAGTACATACCTATTAATAAGTATGTTGAACATAAATGGAATAAACAATCCAATCAAAAGACATAGGTGAAGAAATGGATAAAAGAGAAAGATCCATCTATATGCTGCCTATTAGAAACTCCTTTCAGACCTAAAGATGTGCATATTGAAGGTGAAAGATGGAAAAGTATTTACCATGCAATTGTAAGTGAAAAGAAAGACAAGATAGAAATACTTATATTGAACAAATTAGACTTTAAAACAAAGACTGTAACAAGAGACAAAGAAGGACATTATATAATTATAAAGGGAATAATCCAACAAGAAGATATAACCATTGTAAATATTTATGAACCCAACATTAAAGACTCAAATACATAACACAGCCAGTAACAAAGACTTTTAAAAAGTAATACAATAATAGTAGGAGACTTCAACACCTCACTTACATCAGTGGGTAGATCATCCAGGCAGAAAATCATGGAAACAGTGGCTTTGAATGACACATTGGACCAGATGAATCTAACAAATATATTCAGAACATTCCATCTAAAACAGCAGAATACACATTCTCCTTAAGTGCACGTGGAACATTCTCGGGAATAGGTCACATATTAGGCCACAAAACAAGCCTCAACAAACTAAAAAAGATCAAAGTCCTTTGATACATACAATACTATGAAAGTTGAAGTAAATCACACATACAAAAAAATCTGTAAAGAGTACAAATACATGGAGGTTATGTAACATACTACTAAACAATGAATGAGTCAATGAGGAAATCAAAGAAGAAATTACAAAATACATGGATACAAATGAAAATGAAAAAACAATAGTCCAAAGCCTTTGAGATGCAGCAAAAGCTGTTCTAAAAGGGAAACTTGTAGCAATATAGAACTACCTCAAAAAGCAAGAAAAATCTTAAACAAATGACTTAACCTTACACTATAAGAAGCTAGAAAAAGAAGAATGAACAAAATAAAAAAAAACAGCAGAAGGATAAAATAAAGATTAGAGCAGGAATAAACAATATAGAAACTAAAAAAACAATAGATCAATGAAACTAGGAGGTGGTTCTCTGAGAAAAGCTCAACAAAGTTAGTAAAACTGTAGCCAGACTCATAAAAGGATAGAGAGAGAGAGAAAGCTCAAATAATCAGAATAAGAAATGAAGAAGAGACAACCAACATCACAAAAATACAAAGGATTATAAGAGTATTATGAAAAATTATATGCCAACAAATTGGGCAACCTAGAAGAAATGGATAAATTCCTAGAAACATATAATATCCCAAAACTGAATCAGAAAGAAATAGAAAATTTGAATAGACTGATTGTCAGCAATGAAATTGAATGAGTAACCAAAAAACTCTCAACAACAACAACAAAATCCAGGACCAGATGGCTTCACAGGTAAATTCTACCAAACATTAAGAAGACTTAATACCTATTCTTCTTAAACTATTCCAAAAAATAGAAAAAGAAGGAAAACTTCCAAATTCATTCTAAAAAGCCAGCATTACCCTGATACCAAAACCAGATAAAGGTAACACACAAAAAAAGTACAGGTCACAGTCTCTGATGAACATAGATGCAAAAATCCTTAACACAATATTAGCAAACCAAACACTATAATACAATTTAAAAAATCATTCACCACAGTCAAATGGATTTTATTCCTGGGATGCAAAGGTGGTTCAATATTCACAAATCAATCAAAGTGATACATCACATCAATAAGAGAAAGTATAAAAACAACAAAAATCATATCAATAGACGCAGAAAAAGCATTTGACAAAGTATAACATCCATTCATGATAAAAACTTTCAACAAAGTAGGATTAGGTGAAACCTAATACCTCAACATAAAAAGGCCATATATGAAAAATCCACAGCTACAACCTGCTTAATGGGTAAAAACTGAGAACTTTACCCATAAGTTCAGGAACAAGACAAGGACGTCCCCTCTCACCATTTTTAGTCAACACAGTATTGAGAAAAGAGTATTGAGAAAGAAAAAGGAATAAAAGCCATCCAAATTGGTAACAAAGAAGTAAAACTCATTATTTGCAGATGACATGATACTATATATAGTATAGATACTAAAAACTCCACCAAAAAATGACTAGAATTAATAAATGAATTCAGTAAATTTGCAGGATACAAAATCAACATACAGAAATCCATCGCATGTCTATACACTAATAATGAGGTAGCAGAAAGGGAAATTAAGAAAACAATTCTATTTACAACTGCACAAAGACAAAAACAAAAACAAAAACAAAAACTAGGGATAAGCTTAACCGAAGAGGTGAAAGACCTGTACTCTGAACACTATAAAACATTAATGAAAAAAACTGAAGACAACACCAAAAAATTGAAAGATATTCTCATGGATTGGAAGAACAAATATCATTAAAATATCCAAAGCAATCTACAGATTTAATGCAATCCCTATCAAACTACCAACAGCATTTTTCACTGAACTAGAACAAATAATCCTAAAGTTTATATGGAATAAAAAAAGATCCCAAATAGCCAAAACAATCTTTAAAAAGAACAAAACAGGAGGTTCACCATCTCAGATATACTTTAGCCCAAGTAATCAAAACAGTGTAGTACTAGCACAAAGAAATCCACGATTTTATGGTTAGTTAATCTTCAACAAAGGAGGCAAGACTATGCAATGGAAAAAAGACAATCTCTTCTACAAGTAGTGCTGGGAAAACTGGACAGCTATATGCAAAAGAATGAAATTGGACCATTTTCTTACACTATACACAAAAATAAACACAAAATGGATTAAGGACTTATATATGAAACATGAAAACATAAAAATCCAAAAAAAGCACAAGTAGCAATTTCTCTGATATCAACCGTAATATTTTTCTAAATATATCTTCTGAGGCTAGGGAAACAAAAGCAAAAATAAATCTGGGAGCACATCAAAATAAAACCCTTCTGCACAGCAATAAAACTAAAATACAACCTACTTAATGGGAAAAGATATATGCATATGATATATCTAATAAATGGTTAGTATCCAAAATATATAAAGAACATACACAACTCAACAACAACAGAAAATCCAGTTTAAAAATAGCAGAAGACATGAACATCTTTCCAATGAAGACATACAGACAGTCACAGACACCGGAAAAGATGCTCAGCATCACTCATCATCAGGGAAACCAGAACAAAACTACAATGAGATAGCACCTCATACCAGTCAGAATGGATAAAATCAAAAACACAAGAAACAAGTGTTGATGAGGATGTAGAGAAAAAGGAAGCCTCCAGGCACTGTGCGTGGGAATGCAAACTAGACGGTAACAAGTTTTAATGAAGATGGTAGAAAAATTTGAACCTTTGTAAATTACTAGTACAGATGGAAATCAGTACAGTCATGTTGGAAAACAGTTTGAAAATTCCTCAAAATATTAAACATAGATTTGTCATATGACCCAGCAATTCTACTCATAGGCATGTACCCAAGAGAAATGAAAATTATGTTTATGCAAAAACTTGTACATAAATATTCATAGCAGCACTATTCATAATAACTGAAAAGTAGAAGCAACCCAAATTTCCATGAATTATTGAATGACCAAACAAAATGTGGTATAGCCATATGATGGAATATTATTAAGCAATAAAAAGAATGAAAGTGCTGACATATGCTACAATATGATTGAACCTTGAAAGCATTATGTTAAGTCAAAGAAGCCAGACACAAAAGGCCACATATGGCAGATTTCCATTTATATGCAATGTCCAGAAAGACAAATTTATATATAGAGCGTAGATTAGTGATTGGTTAGGGCTGAGATAAGATGATGGGGATTTATGTGATTATATTGGCCCCACCCATATAATCCAGGGTAATCTACCCATCTTTAGGTCCTTAATTCTAATCGTATTTTGCCATGTGATATACAGATTCACAGGTTACAAAGATTAAAACATGGACATCTTTGTGGGGGACCATTATTCTGCCTACCATTTTACCAATTGAAGCTTGTGTTTTGGAAACTCTTGGCTTGATCCCTACATTTTAGAATAACTGCATAAATATAATTGACTACCAAAAGACTTTGTTTTGTTTTGTTTTTTTCTACCAAAAGACTTTGGATGCAATGTGGAAAAAGAGAGATTCAAAGAATCCTCTGGAGTCAAACAGATGTCTCCGAGTACCCTCACTCAACACAATTCATCAAATATCTTAGGAGTCAGTTGAAAACTCCACCCCAGGTTGTTGTAAAACATCATAAAATCACCTTATCCTCTTAATAGGCCTCTGAATTTGCAAGAATGCTCTGGATTTAAATATAGTCTGAACCAGGTCTCTGTTTCTGAGATTAAGTGTGATGTATTCAGTGACCTAAAATTTCCTCTTACTTCAATATGGGAATTATGGCTCAGGTAGCCAAGAGTCCAGCTGACAGTGACTAGTCATCCTTATATCAGTGCCCTTTATGTGTCCTCTGCATCCTTCTATGAATGAAATGTATATCAGATAACACTTTATGGGTTTTTAAATCATATTCTTTACTTTTCAGCATTTTTGTTGTAGATGCTGGATATGAGAAGTGGCCAAGAACACTACAAATGCTTTGGGGGGAAGGAGCTCCATGAAGTAAGAATAATGTAATTACTTTACATTGTTCTTGGAGATTATTCTTTTCTCAACCTGCTTCAGTCATTTTTTTTTATTTTTGGTCAACATGCCTTCATATTATGTAAAAGAAGGAAGTATTACTTCATCAAATGCAAGTCAGAAATTAGTAAAACAGGTGCTTTTAAGAAGTTTGGGAGTATAGTGTTTAATAGACACATATGGTTACACTCTTTCCTTCAGTAATTTTTTTCTTCCACAGACAAGACTTGAAAATTCCATTTCTGCTCCTTTTTTATCCCACTATTATAACTTTTCATGGTTCACTGGAATTCCGTGCCATTACTAGTAAACAAACATAGATGTCCTAAAAAGTTTATAAACACTGTAAATTACTATGTGATTGGTTGAGAGTGTTAATGTTCTACATTACGTTTGTTCTACTCCCCATAAACTCCTTTATTAAAATGAAGTGAGGCGAAATTGTACTGTCATAGTCAACCCACTCTATGAGGAAAAGGAAGGATATGTCAATGTGCAAGAAGGCATATTTAGTGCACATGAGCAAATGATTAAAGCAGATTTTTTTTTCAGATAAAATACAGAGGCAACAGGAGTGCTTGGGTGGCTTAGCAGGTTAAGTTCTGATTCTTGATTTCACCTCAGGTCATGATCTCAGGGCTGTGAAATCAAGCACCAGTATGAGGCTCCACACTCACCGGGGAGTCTGCTGGTGATTCTCTCCTTCCTCTCCTGCTGCCCCTCCTCTCTCTCTCTCTCTCTCTCTCTCTCTCTCTCTCAAATTAATTAATCAATTAATTAATTTTTTTTAAAAAAAGATAGAGGCAATAATATTCGAAAAGGAGATTTGGTCATATTATGAAGAGCCTTGATGACTGGAATCAGGAATATAGAGTTTATTTTGTAAATCAGTGGCTCCTTACTATAACTTATTTGAGATCTTGAAAAGTATGGACACTGGGAAAGCTGAAAATTTGCTGGTATTTAGGGCCATTCTGTCTTTTTTTGCGGTCGGTGTCCATCCTGGTTGGTCAGCAAAGTGCTTTGCAGCTCTGATTTGTTAGTTTTTTGTCATGTCACTTGTCAAATTCTTCCAGTATCAGCCCTCAATGTTTGGCTCTCCCCCACCCCCAAAAGTCTGTTTCAGTTGTCTGGGTGAGGCTGGGCATAGGACATTCTAAAGACTCCCCAGGTGATTGGGAGGATTGGAAGTCAGGATTGGAAAACTCTATTGTAGGTTTTCCAATATGAGAGTGACATGATGAATACACAGTTTTAAAGGAACAATTAATCTTGAATGTATTGAAAGGCTTAAGAAATTGAGACAGGGGGCAGCCCCAGTGGCTCAGCGGTTTAGCACCACCTTCAGCCCGGGGTGGGATCCTGGAGAGGGGAGATCGAGTCCCACGTCGGGCTCCCTGCATGGAGCCTGCTTCTCCCTCTGCCTGTGTCTCTGCCTCTCTCTCTCTCTCTCTCTAATAAATAAATGAATAAAAAAATCTTAAAAAGAAAAAGAAATTGAGACAGGGAAGCTATCCATTCACTAATTTGACAAGTAATTATTATGTGAAAATCGGGGCACTGAGCTACGGTGTCAATCCAAATGATAAATGGAAAAGATTGTGCCAGAAGGAAGTAATGGACTTTGGAGATATCAAGATCAAGCAGGCTGTATTACATGTGGTCAGGAAAGGAGAGGACTCAAGGGAGACTCTGAAGTTTGTTTCCTAATAAATGGGAGGATGAATGTAAGAAAATTAAGAGGCAGAGATAATTTCAGGGACATTATGGGTTCAGTTCAAAATACATTAGATTTCAGGTAAGGGGAAATCATCCAAGATCGTCTAACAGGCCTTTGGAGGAGCGCTATTGGGAATTTTGAAGTAATTTTGGTCTACGGCCATACCACCCTGAACGCGCCCGATCTCGTCTGAAGTAATTTTGAAGGCAGAGGTATAAATTTCAGAATCACCCATGTAAAGACAGGAATTAAAACCACTCATGTAACTGAGATAAAATATGATAAGTTAAAAGGAAAATAGAATGGAGGGCTAAGAACTAAGTTTTGGAAAAGGGGTAATGGAAGACACAAGCAGAGAACCTACATAGGGTAGAGTCAAGGAAAATAAGATAAGGGAGATTTTTACATGTTGAGAGTAGTCAACAAAAATTCAACTAAGGAGGCTGTTGAATATTCCTACAAAGAGCCTCAGATTTATTTCAAAACTCAGAGAGTGGAATCAGAGGTCAAGCATTTACATGTGATCTATACTGAAATTAAATATACATATGTGACTGCCAAAGGTTAGTTTCTAAGATTTAGCTTTACTGGAATCAAAATGATACTGCCTATAATTCAATTCTTCTTGGTTAAATATACACTAAAAAGTTGACAAGATAGCCAAGGATGACTAGTGGATGACAAGTGAAACTTGGACAAATTTAACTGAAATATAATTGGCATAAACTGTGAATATCCAAGAAATAAGAACACTAAGAATGTGACAAGTAGTCTGGTATCAAAATTCAAGATTGAAATTGCTGTTTTCATCAAGGGCTAAACACCCAGAGACATATCTAAAATGCTGAATTCCAAATGATAATGGGGTTTCCTAATAGCATTCACTCACAGAATTGGGGGACAATCTAATTGCCTATCTAATTTCTAACTCCACCTAGACTAACAAGTCTGTAGGCTGAATCTCTCTGGATAATCCTTTTCTCAACTTAATCCACGCTGTGGTAGATTTAAGTTCCTCTTGGTGGAGTACCAAAAGACAGAGGTTGTGGCACTACCTCTGTCTTAACGTAACGTGGGATTCTTTGTGTCCAGTTTCCTTGCTTATAAATGTATTTTAAATATGTGAAGCAAATTGGAAAATGACTCAGAGAAAGGGCCATCTTTTTCATTTCAGCTCATGAAAATCTACCTTGACTATGGTGGTTATAGTTTTTGATCTTTATCTCTGAAATTTTTCAGTATTTTTCCTCTTAATCTTTTTTCTTTTAAGTTGCTGTTACTAGTTTTGCAAAGGGGGAATGAAAGGAAAGGCATTAAGTGACTTTATTAAATCCTATTCAATAGAATTTATTGAGCACTTACTTTAGGCTCAGCTCTATGGAAGACACAAAAGAAATACCTGTCCCTGACCTTGATAAGCTATTCATATATTTGAAGGAGATGAGATTAATATGTAAGCAAGTATTAATTTACAAAATAAATCAGTGAATGATTAGAGACCCCAAAATAGTAAATATAAAAGATATAGTACATAAAACAAAGAAAACCAGTAAGTCCAAAACATTCTGAGAGGCACCAGGGAGAATTTGGTCCTGACTCTGAATGAGTAGTTTTGAGTAAATAGGAGGGGGAAAGGCATACCAGAGGAGAACCAAATAAGCGAAGCTATAGAGGCTGAAAAGGGCTAGGAGAATTTAGAGCAGACTATTCTAGAAGGACACTTTAATCCCTGCTCCAGAGCTTTCCGTGCTAGTTAGCTTTCTGATTCTTGACTACTTCCATTTCCAACCTTATAAAGAATTTTAAGTGGGCAGAAGACCATGAGTTGAGAGTCAGAGAAGGAAAGGAGCTAACTTGCACTGTAGTTTAGTGGACCATCCTTTACCTACTTCAGCATTTATATGGGGCTATTCTCACCAGACACTAGGCATGGTTCTAGGAGCATTCACATTTAATCTTCATTAATTCGTTTAATCTTCATAACAACCACATAGCATAGGCACTATTTTAATTCCCATTTTACAGACAGGAAAACAGAGGCAAATGGAGATTAAGTAACTTGTGCGAGGTGACACAGCCCAGTAACTGATGGGACTGGAATTTGAACTCAGATATTCTGGCTTCAGAACTCTGACTGTCATGTAGAACTGGGATATGTAGTGTGTGGGGTCATATTTGGGAGGGCTTTGGAACGCAAATGTGGGAGTTGATATTTTACTCTAAGAGCAAAGGGAAACCCATAAAGGTTTTGACATTTGAATAACATGATAAAATTAATCTGGCACTGATGTAGAATTCACTGTAGAGGGAAAACTGCTGCCATATTGTTCTTCTCTTTTTTCTAATGTGCAGTTTCCAACATGCTGTGTAGTTGACAGACACGAATCTGGCCCTCAGTTATGGTTAGGCTGAGGTGCTCTAGCTTTTGAATGACACTTGTCTCCATGTTCCAATGTTTTAAGTTAAACCACAGAAACATAACACAAATGCAAGGTAGTGATTAGTCAAGTTTACTTTTCTGTACAGCTTAAAGCACTCATGTTAAAGCTACTTTGAAAGGAATCTTGCCACTTGCCTGTCTGCCTGCCCTCTTCTCGGCTTACACAAAGTGTTATTTCTCCCCAGCTGCCATTGCCTTTTCAAGCTGAGTTTGCAGGCTACACTTCCATGAAGCAATGTGGGCAACTGATCAGGAAAGGTCTTGGTGCATCCAATTAAAAATTGTTCAACAAACATAAAAATTCAAGCTCTCTAAGACTAAAATCAAATCCCTGGTGGGTTGTTGATAGACTTGTTATTAAAGGTTTGCCAAGCTTTAATAAGACTGATAACAAGAAACCGCAAATCTCCTCAAACTATTCTGTAAACATTTGGATTGGACTGAAATTAAGAATACGGAGTACATTCATTTCACTGATCTGTTCTTTTTAGTCTGCTTTCATGTTACAAAATCAGCAACATATGTCGGCAGATCCAATTGACCTTCAAGCCAGAGTTTGAATATCTTAGGTGTATGTCACCTCATCTCTGCCTTTGATCTGCTGTAAGACAGAGAAATATAATTATTAGCACATTGTTCTGTGCAGCTGACAGAGCATCTGGTATTTTAGAAATGCTTTTGAGATGCCTCAATTGATTTGAAAGTCAGTTATAAGGAAGCTTGGAAAAGATGCAACATCTTTACAGCACTAGTAATTAAGAGAAATCAGAAGCAAGTTTGATCAGCACAAAGTTATAGCTGAAAATAAAATACCTAAGCATGATTAAGAATAGAATTAATTTTAAAAACGATAGCACATAAGGCTCCCTAAGAATGATTAGTCAACTATCTTCCTGATATAGACAATTTAATTACATTTCCTTATTGCAGCACCACCATCCTCCTGACTATGGTGACTGAATTTCCATCATGGACTATTATGTCTGAGTTTCCATTATAAACAGTCATTTCTGAGGTTTAAAATCTCAGTCATTTCAAATTGCTACAGATTTTGACTTGGCATATGGGCTGTTAGTCCAGCTGCCATTATGTAAAAGGGAAAAAAAAAGTATTTGAAGTCTTTCAAGACAGTTCTGAATAAAAAATAAAAGTATACAATTTTCATGCTTCTTTCCTCAATCTCTAGTCTAAAAGAAATGTGCACAGAGTTAGTCTAAAAATGTTTCAATACTGGTTTTGATCCAAATGAATGAAAAATATCTCTATTCATTTGAATGGGGATTACTGTCATAACAAATATTTGAAAGGGGAGAAGAAGTGCAATGTTCTTTCAAAAGAGAAGACAAAACTATCTATAAAATGTCTAGTTAGAAATGCTGGTTTTCATCCACTCCTGAGCATTGGAATAGTTTCTAGTATACTTCTAATAGTACTAATCACTTCCTTAAGCAATTTTGCATTCATTTTCAGAAATTTTAGCAGTAAATTTAAATTTTTGCACCAAATTTAAAATGCTGGACTCTTATATATGTTTCATCCCTTATGTAACCTTTTTCACTGATAGTGTATTTATTGATAAATTGAGGCACCCTTCTGATTTGGCAATTCTTAGAGACCACTTATTTTTTTGTTATGAAAATAATGCCAAGTGCCAACAACACAGTACTGTTCACCCTGCTTAATAAAGCATTTCCATATTTGTGGTTGAGGAGGAATTATAGATTCGGTCAACTGCTTGTTGTGTATCTGTATATTATCCACATTATGGCATATATGAGGTAAACATTTAATTCTCTCATGGCCATTGTCTGGCATCCTTTCCCCAGATATGGCTGATACATTTATAGGAAATACAAAGTAATACTGACACTGATTCTCTTCTTTCAAGAAAACTTCAGTATATAAACTTGTAACAGTTTTTAATACTGAGTAATCTCTGATGTTGACCTAGCTACTCTACATTCTATACTGTAAATACATATGTCATTTAACATAACACTTTAACCTTGAGGATATTTGTGACATAAAGCAAACAAAATGCAGTAGCAACATTTGAACTTAAAATTCAAAGTCTCAAGTACTTGAAAAAATCTTGCAAAACTAAAGAGTTAATGCTGGTTCCAAATGTGTACCTTTAGAAAATGTGAAGTATAACTTTTGTGAACTAATAAGAGATAAAACTAAGCTAATCTCAGAGCTTCTGTTCCTTTTTATAATATCAAATGAATTGATATACACTCATCAACAAAATTTCCAAGTTCAATCAGTCTTTGGAGGGAAGGGTTCCTCATCTGATTACCTATTTACCCACCCCACTCCTGCCATCTACCTACCCATATTTACACATTAAAGTGGAGTGACAGAGGATCAGATAAAAATTTTGTGAAGAAGCCCATAGAGAATCAGTGATATTATGCAACCCAATATTTGTGGGGTAGATGTTTCAGATGATAAGAAGAGGTGTGAGTTGTGGCTTCCACTCTCTAAAAGTTATGATTTAAAAACTTAGAATATATAGTCCAGACTAATGTTGGACTGGTGTATATGACAGATGCTCTTGGGCACCCTGGATCCTATTTGACACCACAAATAGCTGTGCTTTTCATAGACCATGAC
The DNA here is from genome assembly GCF_003254725.2 of Canis lupus dingo. NCBI lineage: Eukaryota > Metazoa > Chordata > Mammalia > Carnivora > Canidae > Canis > Canis lupus. The sequence continues at coordinate 20,558,860 of NC_064245.1, read as the reverse complement.
TATCTCCTGTGTTCAACCACATTTACTGAATATTTGCTATTTTTCAAAGACCAGAGATACATACACTGGTGTATATAAGAGGGTCCTTACCCCTCAGGTCATTAGCAATTCAAAAATTGGTCAGGGTAAGTGTTGGGAGTGAGGTGTTCCAAGGGATTACATTTTACTGACACTGGAGGGGTGGTTCTTTTACCCTGAATAATGTATCATTCATGGTTTATTGTAGGGGCAAAAATAAACAGCAAGTACAAAGAGCAACTTTTTAAAATCTGGTGGCATTTTTATCACTATTAAACATCTGATCATTCTTGAATAATTTGATACAGAGGTGGAATTTAGGCTTGCTGACATTTGCCTAAGAGAACTGTCCAAGGGATGCCTGGGTGGCTCAGTGGGAGGGCGTCTGCCTTCAGCCCAGGGCCTGCTTCTCTCTCTGCCTATGTCTCTGCCTGTCTCTCTGTGTGTCTCTCGTGAATAAATAAATAAAATCTTAAAAAAGAAAAAAGAAAGAAAGAACTGCCTGAAATGGGAAGGAGAAGGCTGGGAGAATAAGATAAATCGGATAGAAAAATAGTAGTCTCTATTTTCTAAACAAATATAAATCATTTATCTGCTATACACTATTTTCAGTAAACCTCTAAATTAGCATGGATAATCAGAAACAAAATTTATCTATTTTATTTCAAAGTACATATTGTAGTTTATAATCTTCATACCACAAAAAGGTATGTCCAATCTAATTTTTAAAATATTATAATATTTCTATAACATAAACCTTTATTATGTCAGACCCCCAAAGCTAACCTAAAGCAACTATCTAATGAATTATAAGATACTTGGGAAAGCCTATTTGGCTGTCTATATAATCCCAATTCAACATAAACGTGCTAAGATTGTTAGACCCACAAAAGGCAGAAAAAAAAAAAAAAAGCTGAGATAATTCTTATCTGGCAATTATTTGCCAGGTTTACACAGATGACTTCTTCAAGCTCCTTTGACACCACTTTTTCATAAATATGGTGATCGTCTCTCTAACTCCAGTATTCGCATGAATTGTTCTCTTTGCACACATCACAATCTCAATATGGAAATTCAACTGTTTATTAGAAGAAAGAGCAACCAAATTTCAGAAAGCCATTTTAAAATAAATGATTGACCCCACACTACATTAATATTTAGTATATTTTGTATTGCTTGAAAGAAGATATTATAGTATTTTTCATTTTCCTTCTATTTTTGTGAGTTTCTTTAAGCTCTTACTTAGCTTTAAGGAAGAGAAATATCCAAGCTCTCTTCCCACCAAAGGAACCTAAGTGGTGAGTGTGGTACTAAGAATTGATAAAATCAAGTTGCCAAAGTGATGAGGTGAATGAAAGGAAGGAAAAGAAAAGGAACATTTTAGCCCCCACATTTGCTCCATATCACATCAGCGTGCTCACGTGTCTGCACATCATATTTAACTCAAACCTTTGAGATGAGGTATGTTTCCCCTCATGTGTCTCAAACGAGGAAGCAGAGACACAGGTCAAAATCTACCTGGGGTCACACAGCTAAAACAAAACAAAACAAAAAATCCAGGATCAAAATCCTAGACAGATCTCGGTTGGAATCCGCCTGAGCACAACCTGAAGCAAGGTAATTCTGAATCTGAGAGCTTGGAAATTAAAGTGTTGGCTATACATCATAAAGGGGAGTAATTTTGGTTTGAACAAGGACATGTGGCTGAACACAGCAAACAACAAAGAGACTACTGGAGAGACTTCACAATTATTTTCTAGAGAACAAAACCAGAGACTATCCGTATTTTGCCATTCACATTCTTCACATCCCTTACTTTTACCAGCTGCAAATTTAGGGATGGTTTTGAAAACGGCCTCAAAGCAGTCTTAAAAATAGATGTATCTGATTGGTTCCTTGGAGTATTTATAGTGTTCTACTGTTATCTGATGATGTTAGGTTCACTAGAGTTTTGTGGGATTTTGCTTCCATGGAGACACTCTCTACAAGTCCTCAATTCTAAAAATGAACTTCTCTTTAAAAATGTGGATCACTTACCCACCGTTTCCCCATCTCTAATCCAAAGGTTTCTTTGGAAAAAAAAAAAAAAAAAAAAAACAAAGGTTTCTTTGGTTCAGTCCCTACTTGGCATACTAAGTGTACCAGAACCCCAAACTCTTACCAATTCTTTCTTTGAGGAGGAGATTTCTACTAAATTGTCTAAAAAACTCTGTGGAAAGCAAGGGCCAGAGAAAGGAACTGACCAGTTCTTTATCATCCAATAATGCAACAAAATTGACAATAATAGACTGTAAGTGACAGTCTTATTGGGATCAGGGATAGAGTTACCTGACTAGCTTGAAGTCTCCGACTTTTTAATAAAGGAAAACATCGACATTTCAAAAGAGGTGAGAATTTATTTTAACTACCATTTGGGTGTATTTTGTAAAATTCCCATTTCTATGGTGCAATTATGGTGTATATACTTTAATAACTAGGCATTTAATCCAATAACAAATTATTAGCCTTATAAAATTGTGTGGCCCCTTTATAGGTGAAGAACTTGCTAGGTTGCCAATAATATTATCATCTATCTTTTGGGCTCATGTGAGTTCCTCTCAAACTAGAAAAGATCCCAATTATTAACCTAAGATTAATCCCATTCCTTCTACCCAGTGCTTGTTGTAATGGCCATGGATGCATGTCATAGCTGCCATCTTAGATAAAATGCTCCTTCTGAACAACGCCCAAATATGCCTAAAATTGCAGACGACAGTTGTGAGCTTTTTTGCCTGCTTATCTGTCTGCCTTCGATGTGACCCTAAATTAGGCCTCAGAAGGTATAGTGTTTAATACAGATTCCAGACACAATATACCTTCTCACAATTAGTTGAAAGTGCTGTTTTGTAATTAAAGGGTGAAGTGGGGCATGATGAACATATGGAAAAGGAGACCCTTAATAAGTGATGGAGCCTTCAAAAGAAATTGCTAATTAGTATGCATTTGATGTGCACTATACCAATTTTAAGACTTTGCCTTGAATAAATTGCTATGTTGGGTGTTCGAAGGAGTGGTGAGATTAGCATTTACAAAGGGGGCAATTTTCTGTCTTCTTGACTCTGTTAAATGGAGGAAATAACTTCCAAGACTGGAGCAGTAGTTAGCCCATCAATCATTCTCACAGCTGGAAACTGGGGATCCCAAATGCGGAGATCAGTTAATCCGTCAGCTAATAAGTTCATAGTGGCACCATATGGCGCAGGGCCACTCCACACTGGGACAAGGACAGAACTGTTTACATAGGCATGCTGCTTTCTCAGGTAGCTCCCTGCTGACAGAACCCTTTGTTCTGAAGGATCAATTTACTTTGCACAGTAAATTGACTGAATTGGTCAGTTCAGAGCATATAATTGTTGGCTAATCCTGTGGAATCATGTCCCATCCTTGTGAGAGGGACAAAGAGGTGCTGCCCATGGCCTGGTCTAGGGCATCATCCTGGGGCTATTCTCAGGCTGGACACTGATTAAAGGACCAGTGGATGGTAGATGTGTAGTAAGCATTGACTTCAAATACCATAAGAAAGAGAAACCTGCCATGCTCAGAAGGACTTTTCTGTCTTTACTCAATTGGTATCACAACTTAACTTGGAATAAAAACAGTCAGTCCAAGCAATTTAGTTGCAGACCATTTTTCAAATACTCACCTGGAAGAATGAAAGGTACTCCTCCATCTAATAAGTGACTATAACTCATGCTCATTTCTAAATTTACCTTCTATTAAAAAAAAAAAAGGAACTAAGAAAGAAAGAGAAGTTCAAGAGATATGTTCCAAAAAAGCATGGAAACTGCAAGTTAAGTGAGAAACACATTTCTTAGGCATTGTGCAAAAGTGGCAGAGACATCCACTGTTACGCCTGTGTATGGGAAAATGCATCAGGGCTTTTCAGAGCGAACGAGAGCAGAATCTTCCCATCCCTGTACATTGGTGTGAGCCCTGTTGCTTTGTTCTATAGATGTGTTTGATCTGACTTTGTTTTATCCTTCTCACGTAAAAAAATAAAAGAAGAATAAATAAAATGAAAAAATTCCACCAATAGAGATAAATGTTGGACATAGTTCCCTCCAACTAAAGGTTTTCTTCAATAGCTAGTGTCAATAGAATCATTTCACATCAATGGTTTGAAAAGAGAATTGTGTTCAATAGGAACTGAAGCCATTTGGAGTTGCTGAGAGGACATTTGCTTATTAAATGTCTGAACAGTAATGAACTTTATACAACCACACCAAGAGTTTCCACCAATTAGGGAACTATTGATTTCTTTACTTATTTTACTGAGAATTCTGAGATAAAGTGTAACCATGCAAATTACAGCAAGTTTTTGGTTAGATATCTGTGATCTTAGGGGTTATCTCAGTTTTTCTCTTCTTTAAAGCAATTTATAGAAGGGAGCATATAATTTAATAGCAGTTGATGTATTTTATCATAAAACATCTAAAATTAATAATTTACAAATATCACCAGTGCATCTTTCAAAATTCCTGTGTATTTGCAATGTTTCTCCTTTCACGGAATTTTTCATGTATGACCACATCCACAGTATTCAGCATTCTGCAGTATTAAAAAAATAAATGCAAAACCAAGAAACATTTGTATATTTTATTTTAGGACCTGCCATAATGAGAATAAGATAAAATATAAATAATGCTGTAGAAGCGCTTTTAAGTTAAACTTGTGAAATAGGGGGGAGGGAGCAGAAAATGTAAATTGTATAAAGAAAACATCTAAGCAGGAGTCTTATGTGAAAGCAGGCACTTTGCCAAAAGAACACTTTTTAGAGAGCAAAAGGCCCTTTGTGATTTTTTTGGTAAAATTTTCTCTCTTGAACGTTGTTATCAAATTGGATTCTCCCTCTCCATAGACTGCATATGAGGCAAGCTTAAACCCTTTCTAAATCTCATGTGCCAATTTTTCATTTATTTAAATAAAATTTGCCCAAGCACACACTCTGAGGTCAACTTGAATTCCCAGGCCCTGAATTACCAAGATCAAATCCATCCCCTTTGCCATATCCTGAATTTTGACAAATATCCACTCCACCCCCATCTTAGCATTTACCAGCCTGTGGAGGTGATACTAAAGCTCTTGCATTCAAAACCAAAAGACAGGACTCAGTCATTGAAACATATGTTTTATTTTGCCTATTCATGACATATTATATAATTGAAATTAAGTAAACTTTATAAATGTAGTAACTTTCCATCTTCAATGATTTTTAAGTATAGAAGTAGGTTTAAAGAGGTTATAGTAATCACATTTCACCAAAATATTGCCAAGCTTTCTGCCCATTTCTCTATTTTATGTGTACTCATGCCCTTCCTCTGCTGTTTTGACTCTCTATAGTAGTTATACTGGAAATCTCTGAAGTTTTTTATAAGTGGAAGATGCTCTTCACAGTTAGTAGCAATATGTCTTAACTTTAAAGAGTGATTTTGAATTTATTATCTCAAAACCTTGACACAAAATCTTCTATGTTTAACCTTTTTATTTCTTAAATTAACAAAAAAATAAGAAACCAAGGGAAAATATAGACTTTTTCTCTCCTTTGTTACTGTGGACCTTCTCCTCCCCGGGACTTTCTCAGTGAAGACAAAGAAAACTTCTCTCCCATCTCATTATAGTATGTCCCCTTACAGGCTCTATCTCTTAAATACATCATTAGATGTGTTTTCTTTCTTCTATAGTTTCAGATTAAAGAAATCCCTGCTCAAGGGCTTTAGAAATTTACCGTTTTTCAGAACTAGCTTTGGGGACATGGTCAGTAGAGTTCCTCATAGACTAAGACAAGGTAAAGGTCAAAACCTTGGGTGATTTCTCCCTATGGGGGCAGCAATTTCTCTATTTACCCATTTTCAATTTTAATCTTAAATTAATAATATTTCTCTACCTTACTTTATCTCCATAGCAATGATCCCAATTTTTCATATTATATTTTTTGCTTACTGATTTTTTTTATTGTTTTCTCCTCCTAATGTAAACCACATGAGGGTAAAGATGTAAACCACATGTCTGTTCTGTTCACTTCTGTGTCCTAGTATCTTGAATAGCACCTAGCACATAGTAGGCCCTCAAAAAATACTGTCAAATGAATGAATGAAATTAACCTATATTATTTGAACTTTTGGAACAAATTATATTATGCACAAATGGGATCAAATATACTTATTTTCCCCAATGAAATAATTTTTTAAAAAAATTTTTATTTATTCATGAAAGACATGGAGAGAAAAGCAGAGACACAGGCAAAGGGAGAAACAGGCTCCATGCAGGGAGCCCAACGTGGGACTCGATCCCCAGACTCCAGGATCATGCCCTGAGCTGAAGGTAGGCACTCAACTGCTGAGCCACCCAGGCATCCCTGAAATAAATTATTTTACATTTTTTTCCAAGTTTTTTTTTGCAGATTTGCTTTAGTAAGTGCTTATTTTTCAAATTGTGGATTATGTGTGACTTTTAGGCATTGCTATGGATGATAAAAACAGGAAAAGGTGATATGCTTTCTTTTGCTGTTTGATGTTTTAAGTAAAAATTTGATATAATACAAAAACAACTAAAGGCTAATGATAGGGTTTGGATATATCCATCTATTTAATTTCTTCTATATCATAGTCTTTACTTTTATCACTATAAATTGCTAGAAATTGATACTTTGTTTGGTAGAGAAACTTTAAGGTCTTAAATAACCAACTTTTAATAAGGACCATGTATCAAATTTATTACACTTACATATAATAGGTTACATAAAATCCCTTTTCTCTAAAAGTCTGTGTTCTATCCACTGGAGTGCCAGTTTTTACAAGCCAGTTTTTACAAGCTCATGAGAATGGACTTTATGCATCTTTTCCAAACTTCATGTTCAGTAACATCATATTGCTATCATGAAGTTGAGCATGGATGGAAAGTAGCTCAATAATAGATGAATGCGAGATGCCTGGGTAGCTCAGAGGTTGAGCATCTGCCTTCGGCTCAGGGCGTAATTCCGGGATTCTGGGATTGAGTCCTTCATCGGGCTCTCTGCATGGAGCCTGCTTCCCCCTCTGCCTGTCTCTGCCTCGCTCTCTCTGTGTGTCTCTCATGAATAAATAAAAACAAAATCTTTTTAAAAAAATAGATGAATGTTACAAAGAGACATTGTAAACATCTGTCAGTGTACCACTAGTCCTGTCTGAGTCTGATGAAGCCAAAAACTAGCTAGTACACTATTAAACAAATGAGTTCCCAATATGAAATGCTTTGATTCATACAAACCTGGAAAACAAGATTAGAAAGATTTCCCAACTCTCTTTCCACTTCCTTACTCATCTATTTCCCCTTTTCCTATCAAGCCATAAAAAAATGCTTTCAAGTATTAATCTTCAAATGAAGAGATTTGCCATAGCAACTATTCTTCCAGGTGTCCAATGGATACTTATTATATGATGAATGATGATGGTATACAGGTAATAAATCTTAAGGGAAGAAAAAAGAGCGGTTTTATTACACCCTTTGAAATGCAGGATATGGGCTACTTTGTGCCACACCCTTCTTCCTGGTACTTCTGTACAGAATTATTCAGAAACAGGAAGTTGATTCTGATTCATTTGCAACAGTGGTCTGAGTAATACATTTGTGTAAAATGTACTAGAGGAAACCATGAGAGTCTGACGAATTGAAAGGGAAAAAATAGTAGGGCAAAGAAGGCTGGCATATTTAAAAATGACAAAAGAAGCCATGAAAGTCCAGGTTTTGGTGGTTCACTTGTGAGACGTGCTGGAGGAACTTGCATACTTCTTTTTTTTTTTTTTTTAATTTTTATTTATTTATGATAGTCACAGAGAGAGAGAGAGAGGCAGAGACACAGGCAGAGGGAGAAGCAGGCTCCATGCACCGGGAGCCCGACGTGGGATTCGATCCCGGGTCTCCAGGATCACGCCCTGGGCCAAAGGCAGGCACCAAACCGCTGCGCCACCCAGGGATCCCTTGCATACTTCTTTGAACAAAAGACAAGATCGTATGCTTGAATTACTTGGTTTTTGTTTGCGGATATTCGTATCTTCATGTTTTTTGTTTCTTGAAATGTCTTTATGTTGGTGGGTTGTGTATAGAAAAAGACCTGAGCAGGTAATATTTGTAAAGACAAAGACACTATATAGTAAAATCATAGAATGTTCTCAATCATTTTTTAACTAAAAATATCAAGAATATTTCATTGATTTTTAAAAATTAATCAAAGATTTAAAAGATACACACTTATACACTAAGATATCATAGAACCTTAATGCTATAAAATACTTAGAAATTATTTGACTCTTGTGAGTAAATGCAAGACATGCATGTTAATACTCACCATCTCAAACCTTCTTAAGATAAGACAAATTGACCAGAACGTTTGTTACTGTTCCCAATTGGTTTCACATCACAGGTGACTCAATGCTCTAGATGACCACTACCAATTATCAGGTAATAGCATACATTCCGAAACCAATTTACCAATCCTAATATTGGTAGACTCTTTCATTTTACAGTTTTCCTACACGGATATACTGAGCTAAAGAAAACTACAGTCTCATCCAGTTATAAACACACAATTGCTGCATAAAATGTTTTAAAATAATTTTAAAATATATGAGTGTGCTCTAAAGAAAGAAGTTAAGTTCTCAGACACCAGGAATGAAGAAAAAACTTAAAGACAGATGTGTCCTTGTCAGTAAGCACCATGCTAGATCAGGGAGATATTTATTATAAACTTATTGTTAAGTACTCTGGGCTTAATACTCAGAGTTTCAAGACATGCAGCCTTGGACTCAGTTGAAATGTGGTGCTGAAACTGAATGTGTTGCATAAACCTGGTATGCTGAAACAACTCCATTCTAGGGAAAGGAAGTAATAAAACTCTACCTATTGATCTAGGAAAGTAAAAACAAAACAAAACAAAAATGCCACAAGAAATAGTATCTCAGGATACCTGGGTGGCTCAGGGGTTGAGTGTCTGCCTTTGGCTCAGGTCGTGATCCTGGGATCAAGTCCCATATCAGGCTACCCACAGGAAGCCTGCTTCTCCCTCTGCCTATGTCTCTGCCTCTCTCTATGTCTCTCATGAATAATAAATAAAATCTTTACAAAAAAAAAGAGAAAGAAATAGTATCTCAGGGCGCCTGGGTGGCACAGTTGATTAAGCATCCAACTCTTGGTTCAGTTCAGGTTGTGATTTTAGGGTCGTGAGACTCAGCCCAGCATCAGGCTCCAGGCTTAGCACAGAGTCCGCTTGAGATTCTCTCTCCTTTTACCTCTGTCCCTACCTCTGCTCTTTCTCTCTCTAAAATAAACAAATAAATCTTTTAAAAAATAGTGTCTCTAATTCTTCCCCACACATGGGTTTAAAATCTGAATTATGCTTCTTGAATTATTATGAAATCCCACGACAAGATTAGGGTAAGATCTAGTTAAAGACCAATAAAAACTCTGGGGTACCTAGGAGAAGCTAACACAAATATACTAAATTTGGACATTTCTAAGATCAAGAGCACAGAAACTTACCCTTAAACAACAACCACAGCTGGGAGTGCCTGAGTGCCTTGGTCAGTTAAGCATCTGCCTTCAGCTCAGTTCATGACCTCAGGGTCCTGGGATGGAACCCCACATCAGGCTCCCTGCTCACTAGGGAACCTGCTTCCCCCTCTCCCTCTGCCTCTCCCTGACACCACCCCCCTAGTCATGCTATCTCTTTCTCAAATAAATAAAATCTTTAAAAAACCAGAGTTGAAGTGTACAATCAAAAGCTACAAATCATACAGCATATGATTTACCATGAGAAAAAGTAGGTAGAGTCAAAATAGGAAGAGTAGCCCCCTTCAAGACTTTGAGATAATAAAATAATCTGAAAGAGACCACAAAACAAGTAGGTTTAAAACAATACATCTTAAAAAAAAAAAAAAAAGAAAGTGTAATAAAAGAATACTCTATGAAGGTCAGCTGAAACTGAAAAAGATTCAAAGTGAACTTCCAGAAATGAAAAATAGCCACTTAAGTTAAAAACTCAATTGATAGGTTGAAAGCTGATAACTAAAGGGAGAATATGTGAACCAAAGTATACAGATCCAAGGAAATTACCCAAAATATAGGACAGAGTGAAAGAGATTGAAAACAGATTAAGAGGCATGGAGCATAGACCAAGGAAGCCCAATATATATCTCAAAGAAATTCTAGAAGAAGAGAACAGAGAAAACAAAAGAAAGGTAACATTCAAAGATTATGGCTAAGGGTTTCAAAAATATATGAAAACCATAAATACTTGGAATAAGGAAGTGCAATTAGTCCCAGATATAACAAAACACACACACACACACACACACACACACACACACACGTACTTAAAACTTCAAAGAGAAATGGAAATTTTTAAAAGCAATTAGAGTAAAAAAGATTATGCACATATGAATGACATTTATAATGAGAGTTGATTTATCAGTTATGATACATGTTAGAAAACAATGGAATAATATCTTTAAAGAGCAAGAGAAAATGGCTGCTAATCTAAACCTGTCACTCAAGTGGGCAAAATGAAGATATTTCCTATTTTTAAAGACTGAGAGAATTTACCATTCTTAGATTCTAAATACTATAAGCTATTTTTAAGTGGGAAATCAAAACCAGAAGGAAGCAGTATGAGCAAAATACAGGGAAACATGAATACATGCCAGAAAAAGTACTGTCTATAAAATAATACAATATATAGTTTATAGATTTAGGGACAAGAATGGACAATAACAACATGGAACCCAGGAAAAATGAGGAAGCAGAGTTAAAGCATGCAAAGGTCCTATTGGCAAAAGTGAAAAATATTAACTATATACTTTGTTAAATATAGCACATTTGTATGTTATTTTACAACTATACAATTTTTAAAAAAAGGATCAGAATGCAAATATCCAACTTACCAAAAGAGAAAAGAGAATGTAGAGAGGAAGAACAGGAGAAAAGGGGGAAACAAATTTTAAAAGAATATGGTAAAGAGAAAATATATTTATAGCTATAATACAAATAAGTGTTAATCAGATATTCTCAGAATGGATAAATAAAGAATCTGATTCTGAGTAGCTCAATCGGTTAAGTGTCTGAGTGTCTGCCTTTGGCTCAGGTCATGATCCCAGGTCCTGGGATCAAGCCCCACATCAGGCACACTGCTCAGCGGGGAGTCTGCTTCTCTCTTTCCTCCCTGCTCATGTGCTCTCTCTCTGGCTGGCTCTCTCTCTTTCTCTCTCTCTCGCAAATAAATAAAATCTAAAAAAAACCCCAAAAATCTAACCATAAGCAGTTAGCATGAACCAGTGACCTTTTTTGTACACCACACTAGATAATACCTACCCTGAGGTAGATATTAAGAAGAGGCGGAAAGGGACTCAAAGTTAAGTGGTCTGTTGCCCAAATTTGTGGTTACCCATCTACTATTATTAGAGTAAGAATAAATTAACTAGTATTTGTTGAGTACTTACTAAAACAAAGTTCTAAGTGATGGTCCCATTCTAACATACTTAGTACATATTTAATAATCACAGTAAACCTATGAAGTATTCCTATTTTGCAGATGAAAAAACTGAAGCATAGAGAGGTTGTATAACTAGCCCAAGATACAAAGCTAGAAGTAATTGTCAGTCTTGTTTTAGAGGCCATGTTCTTAACCCCAGTGCTAGCCTGCCTTACATCCCTGATGGCACAGGAAGTTTGAAAGTGAATGATAGAAAAAGAGTTGGAAAAGAGTGTACTCCAAAGAAAATAGTCTAAGGAAGCTGGTGTCACAATATACATGTTAGACAAAATAGACCTTAAGTAAAAAGCAGGATTAAGAATAGAGTTATCATATAAGAATAAACACATTTGCTCATAAGATTTAAGATCATTCAATTTAACAATGAATTTGCATGTGCTTAACAATAGCATCAAAACATATGAAGCAAAACTCAACAGAACAACAAGGAGACTAACGAATTTTTAATAACAAAAGGAGAATTAAGGAAACTTTCTTAGAAACAGAGATCAGGAGGTAAAACAACTGTAGTTCCAAGAGATGAAGGAAGTAAAGAGTTTAAGGCTCCCACTCCCAGGGAATGGTGATCCAGTCAATAATCTAGAAACAGACTAAAATTCTTCCTATTTGGGTGATTTCTTATATTACAAAAAAAAAATTGTTTCACATACAACACCCATTTTTATTAACCTCTCTTCAACTGAGTTTCCTCAATACCACTGAGGAAACAGGCTCTAAGAACTTAAAAACCTGTGTTGAGGGGACAAGGGAGTTTTCTTCACATATTGTTGGCAGAAAAGAAATGGAAATTGGAGAAGGGGATAATAAAGACTACTATCTGCTCTAACACCAGAGCCATCCATGCCAACTAGTTAGGCTCACAAGTACTGACTGAAGACAATTTTATTCTAAACTTGCAGACAATTTTTATATGAGAGAAAGCCTTCCTTTACTTGATTAATCAGAAAATTCTTTGAGACCCTGACCACAGGGATTGTGTTATATGGAATGAAGTCTGGCTCTTTTAGGTGCAATTAAGTTACCACAAGTGATGGAAGGAATGACACACAGCCTGCTCTCAAGGAGGCTGGACCACAAGGTCATCCCAGATCTGTATCAGCTCTAGGGATCATGGCAGCCAGACTCTATGGAATTCTACTTCAGGGCTGACCATTGAATAACATGGTTCTGTCTCAGTCTTTTGCTTTTCTGTGTTCTCCTCTCTCCTTACCATCTGGGTTAACTCTGCATCTTTTCTCCATCTCCAAGCTTCCCCTTCATTATAACTCTAGATCTACACTTTGACATCATGATCATTATGATTAGCTAGGAGATACTCTCCATATTTCCCAAATATTTCTAAAAGTGAGCATCAGATCAGTTTAGGTATTTTCCATTTCAGAATACTTTTTCAACCCAGGCTACCTCCTAGGCAGTTGTTTGGCCTGTTGATTATTGGGTCAGCCACCTGTGTAGTCAGCTGTGGCCAAGAAGACGTGGTTTAGATTCTAAAACATAGTCTAAAATGTGGCTGGTTAATATGAGCTATTCCTTTTTCTGTGAAAGAAACTATGGGTTAAAAAAAAAAAAGAAACTATGGGTTTAGCATGAATGTGACTTTCAACTAAACATTTTAGATATACAACTTAGTCTGAACTTCTAAATATAAAACTAACTTTTTACATTCAGAAAGCTCTTTTCTCTTACTACTCTAGTGAATTCCTTTTTTATTCCATAATTATTTCTCGGGCAATAATATGCATTACCATACTATCTTTATACAAGATTATTAGAAGTAGATTGCTGTCTACCATGAAAATGAAGATTCTTAAATTTCAGAGTAGATGGAGTGATTCAGAAGCTCTACTATTTTTCTATTTCCAACACATTAACAGAACCAAATAGAAAATCATCAGGATTACCAAACTGTAATACTTGCCATATATGTAGAGTTTGAAAGAGTAATTCAGGTTGATTTCTTTAACTAATTTTACTCAGATCACAGAAATGTTAAATACAAGTTTTACAAGAGTAAAAGTTGAGATTAAATTTGAATGGGTGATGGGAAGGAAAACCCAAGGGTATAATAATTTCTGCCAAATGGCTACATTGGATGTTTCTTTTCATGTTGGAGTCCCTAGAGGGCAACAGATACACAGAAAATGGGTTTGACTGAATGGCACAATGTATCACCATCTTGAAGCAGAGTCCAGAACAACAATGCTATGGATGAGCCATGAGTTCAAAAGACTCCAAACCACCTAAGAACATTTCCAAAAATGTATTTACAGTGTTTAGTGAGAGTATAAAAACATGATTTTTTTAAAATCATAAATTAGCATGTAGTCAAACAGAATGGAAATTGGCTCAACCTCTTTTAGAAATCTACCTAGGTATGTATGCTCAACAAAACTCCCTTCATTACCCACCATTGCTATCTGTAAGGAAAAAAGCTTCGGTTTCATATGGTCTTTTCTGCATTTTCTGTTTTCCTGTTTTACCAAGCCCATTCTTCAAAGAATAGCTCCTTCCTTAAACAAAGAAGGCCCTTGGCTGGTGCAGCATAGCTGAACTGTCAGACTCTGACAGATTGAAAAGCTACAAATCTGCAAAGAACCAACAATAGGGCTACATGACCTTTAGCACCTCCCTGAGTTGTCTGACCCCATTCTTTTGTCTGCCTCACTTTTAGTTTTGGATATGTTACCTACAGCTCTTTCAAAGATGTGTTATCATCTTAACATGTTTCTGCATAAGTTAATTTCTCAATTCAGACCCTTTCAGAAAAAAAAGTTAAATTAATTTTTTCATATATTATTTCACCCTTATAAAAACTAATACATATATACACATTTAAAATATACTGTTTGATTTCTCAGAATTTATCTCCAATGGATATTCTCAATTCCCTCTTCCTGAAATAGAAAAAAATTTGCATATATATGTATATATATATACATAATCACAAAATGGCTGGCTAACTAAAACATTTTTAGTTTGCATAGTACATAGCAACAAGTGACCTGTTAAATGATGACAAATCCTTTAGATTATGGCTTTAGACCTTTAACCTTTTGACTTTAGGTTGTATCCAGGGAGCGGTCTGAGAGGAAGAATGCAATAAACTGCTTGTAATCTAGTGGTCTCAAAAGAAATTACATCAAAACCAGCTGTTACACCACTAGTCATTAAAGACTGACAACATGTTAACTAAAATACGGCCATTACATTGAAAAAGACTTCTCCCCTCCCTGCTGCTGAACTGCTAGAGGTCTCCTGACTCACTCAACAGTATCAGAAAATGCAGCAAAGCAAATTCAACACTTAGACTAGCAAGAAATAAGTTGCATTTGATTGAGACATGACCTCTTTATTTTAAATGAGTTTGAGGAGTCTCGCCAATTTTGAACAGTGTGGTCTCACAGATTGCTGGCAGATACTTGGGTTTTAACATGCCTTGACAGCTAGCATAACTTTTCATTGGATTGTTTCAAAAAAAGTATGTTTGTGTACGACTGCACCTGTCCTTCCCCCTCCCTCCTCTTTTGATATGAAGAAAGTTGGTGCAGGGATTTTAATCATAAAGTACAATTCCCTGGGTACCACTTTCCACCTTCTTTCCACTTGAAACATTGAAGGAGTTTGAGTTGGAAGTCATACTGGTCTATGTTTGACATCCAATGGCATGTCAAAACTGTAGCATAAAAGCTTGAAATGTAGTACATATCTTTCTGGGGATTGTCATCCAACCACGCCAGCATTTAAAATCCAGCAAACAGTATGGGTAGGCTTCAAAGATGAAAGTCAAAATCAGTGTGGGAAGCACACAGCAGTGGTTGAAAAACATGGGGTGGAAAACATGTTGCTAAGTGCCTGCTACAAACACAACCTGCACAAAAGAGAGAGTGCCAGGGCATCCAAAGAAGAGAAGATGCCTTTCTCTGCCAGGGAAACCAAGCATTTGAGCAAGAGGGTAACTCCAGAGCACAAATTCAGCAAGTGGCAACACCATTTCCTGGGCATCTTTCTGACCTTGTTCTCTCTCATGCAGCATTCAGGAAGCAATCCTCTCATTCGAAAAGACTCCTTGTTGTGTTGAAATGTACTCAATAATTTCAGCTCTTTTTGCATTCCTGTTCTGAATTTTATACCAATTTCAACTTTGATGTCTTTTTAGTAAAAAAAAAAGGGGGGGGGAAGGAAGAAAAAGAAAGTTAAATATTTATTGTGTACAAATAAAAAATAGGTGATCTTACAAGGCTAACAAACTGTTTTTTTAATGCCATAGATGCAGGGCCAAGTCTTTACCCATTGAGAGAATCTGGGAGTGTTCCTTCAACTTAGACATCGAGAATAAAAATCCAGCATGCTCCTGTTTGTTCATGCATGGGTTGCATAATTGCCAGTCAACCACAACCTCAGGACCAGGACAGATACAATCAAACACAAGGCCAGGATCTAACTCTTCCTTGTTGCTTTTGAGTACCGTGGGGATTGAACAAGGGGCAGTGGAGTCAGGAGACCAACATATGAATCATAGGAGACCAACATATGAATCATGGTTCAACTACTTGGCACAATTTCTCCAGGCTTTAGTTTTTACTCTCTAAAAACTCAATACTCAGTAGAGCCATTGCCCTCAGATTTCACCACCTGGGTTTTGTGAGTGAAAATCCCATAAAATAATATGCATGTAAGTGTTCTATAAAGTGCTATCCATATGAAAACGACTACTTTTACTACTTTCTGCTGTTACCTAGTTCTCCAGTAGTGTGAATGATGACCATACTTCCTGGGACCATACCTTCACCCTGTACAAGACCAATCCCACGTAAACTCTCCAATGGCTGGCATCTCTGATGCTGATCCCTCTAAGGGATACAAAAGAATTCACTAGTAAGTAAAATGTCAGCGATGTCCACATGCCTGGTTGTCCTAATAGCTATAATAATGATACATTTATCACTGTAAAGTTTACAGAATTCATTGTCTCACCTGTAGTAAGTAGGGGAAAAGCAAAGTAAAATTCACTGGGCTTCTAACTTTTCCTCACATTGTCAATCCACATACATATTTTGAAAGGGGTTCTAATAGCCTATTTACATGGCTCTTTTATACTCCTTTACCCTTGTTAAAGAAAATCAATTTTCCATATTTTGAATGTACTTATGTCTTCTCTTATAGTCCTCACCTGGCACACTTCCTTTCATTTATATTTTTAGGAAGATTCCATACTGAACATGACATATGAATGAATATATCTCTTTTTTGTAGTTCTCTGCCCAATTCACAAGGACTCCTAATTTATCTTAAAATAGCTTTCTACAATTCACAGAAATGAACCCTATGCCAGCCATGCTTATAGTCCATGACCAGGGTTGATTGGGTAGAGGGTGGACATCTGACCTGGGTTCAACCAATCAGATCCTCTTACCCTAATTATGAAATTAGGATTTAGAGATTATTAGTCAGATTATTTCTACCTGTTGCAAAACCCACAAGCTATAAATTCAAGATTATGAAAGACATATTTGTAGAAGTAAGAAAAACTGGACATACAATTAAAAAGAAGCCAAAATGAGAGGGTCCTAACAGTCTCTGGATCACATTTCGTGATGCATGAGTGTACTGCTGCTCTTTGGTTTCACAAGACATTTCTATATATATATATATATAATAAATTGCATTCTTTTTTGTTGTTATCCTACATAAAATTGATTTATGTCTTGTGCAAACTTCCAAAAAATATATTGAGATTTTGTACTCATTAAGCTGTTTAAAATATCTTAACAGCCTGAGGAAGGTGAGGAAAATTGAATGTATAAGTGGAGAATAAATCAATAGGAAATTTTTGTATATTTATCATAAGGACCAAACTACAAATGCAAATTTCCTACAAGATTTGGTGATATTAAATCCATTATATTAGAGGTTCAATATATTTGTGGATCAAATTCTTGTATCAGTTAAGAATTAGACCAGATTATCATTAAATTTTTATCACCCTACTGCCAGATATTTATCTCAGAGTTGATCAAAAAAATTAGATGATACATCTATCTGTCTATCTAATATCATGATATTTGGATAGAAAAAAAGATCCTTTCATAAGGACAAGAAACAATGACACCCAAAACACAATAAGCACATATAAGTCTCTCATAAACCAGAACTCCTCAGAAGAGTAGCTAATTCCAGGGTTAGGGCCAAGAACATACAAGATAAGCCTGGAATATTTTGTTATGCCATAAAGTGTCAGGAAAATGATAGGTTATGTCACAAGGATAAAAAGCCTATTTGAAGGGACTCCTCACTCACCAGATCTGGGATAATTTGTTGACTAAAATGATTAGTACAATAATGAATTTTGGGGGCTCCTGGGTGGCTCATTTGGTTAAGTGCCCTCCTATTGATTTCAACTCAGGTCATGATCTCAGGGTTGTGAGATGGAGCCCCACATCCAGCTCCATGCTCAGTGGAGAGCCTGCTTGAGATTCTCTCTCCCCCTCCCCCTTTGCCTCTCCCCCCTACTCAGGCTTGCTCTCTCTCAAATAAATAAATATTTTAAAAAATTAAAAATAATACTGAGTTTTAAAACTGTTGAAAAAAATAGGAATCCATGAGTCCATATCAATAATTAAACAATAAACAGTTAAATAAAAAGGAAAGGCTCTTGCTTAAGGTTGAATGCCAATAAATGTGGAAAGAGTCCTCACATTGGAAAATCAGCATTTGCAACCAGTATAGAAAAAATGGAGTCAAACAAAAATTATCAATAGATGCTAAATCTAGAGGGGAACTTTGACAAGGAGCAAGATATTTGCATGGTCTTAATTTATGTCCCTGAAGACCGGTTATTAATGATAAGGAAGAAAAAATATAGCAATTATAGATTGGAGAAATCAATAACACTTTGAACATATGAACAAAAATGCTATTGCGAATCAGTAATAAATGAGCATCACACATTTCTGATGTGATACCCTCCGAAGGACACATTACCTATGCAATGTTCCAGCCAAGAATGAATACACTGAATCTGAAGTTTCATGAAGAAATAGTTGGACAAGCCCAAATTGAGAAATGCTCTATTTTAAAAATAAGGGAAATATCTGTGTCATTAAAATCAGAGAAAGGCTGTGAAAATGTTACAGATTAAGAAGGCTAAAGAGGATGATAATAAAATGCATTACCTGATCTAGCTTCTATAATGGAGGGAAATGTTTATAATGGAGGACATTATGGGATCAACTTTAAAAATCAGAAAATGGACAATAATTAAAGTACTGTATCAGTGTTAAATTTTCTGAAGTTGAATCATTGCACCATGGATATGTGAGAGAATATTCTTGTTCAAATATACACAAATTTATTTAGGGAAAAAGAGTCATGTCACAGAGAGAGAGAGAGAAAGAGAGAGAGAGAGAGAGAGAATGAGCAAATGCTAAAACAAGCAGGGCAAAATGTTCATAAGGGTGAATTCTCAACAAAAATTTTATGAGTTTCCTTTGATTTAATTCTATTCCTGCTTTTCTTTCCCCTGTAAGTTCAAATTATTTCCAAATAAAAAGTGTAATTGCTCTTAAATATCTGCTCATAGATCAGAATGAGACTACAGAAACTGTCTAATCAAGTTTGTCTTAAACTATTCTAAGATATTTTAATAGGTGTTTTGAAAAACAGAAGTATTTTGTGTTTAAACACAGTGTAAAATGTTAGGTTAAAAAAACTTGGAAGTTCTTTACTGAAGGGCTTCTCTGAGCCTTCCCTATACTGTGGATGGAGGCTGTGAACCTCCAGAAAAGGGCTTTAGCTTGAAGTGCTTACAGAATAGATTTAAATATTGAATATTTTTGTCAATATCCACTTATTACCTTTGGTCTTCTTGTCTAGTCTCCATGCTTCATAGATAAAGAAGTGGACCTTATGAATGATAAATGATTCTAGTTTTGGCCAAGGAGATGTAGCTTGTAAGTAAGAATGAAAGTATCTAACACCTCCAGAGTACTTACTATGTGCCAGTGCTTTAAATGTGTTTTTCTTCATCATGATCCCACAGAGTAGAAGCTACTATCACCTCCGTTTAATAGACAGCTCACAGAGGTCATACGATTGGCCCAAGGGCAAACATCTAACAAGTCAGGAGAGAGACTTGAACACAGGCTGCCTGTCTCTGAAGCTACGAGTTTGATCTCCAGGCTATCCTGTCAGACCAAGTTAGGGCCAAAACCTGGAGCCCAATCCACACATCCCTAAAATCACTAAATAAACTGACCTAATTGACATTCTATGTAAAATTTAAGAGTCAATTAAATAGTTGAACAATTATTGAGAGTTGCTAATTATTGCATTATTCTGTTTATGTTTCCTTCATTTTTATGTTTTAAAATGAAAAATAGGGGCACCTGGGTGGCTCAGCCAGTTGACTGACCAACCTGATTTCAGCTCAGGTTGTGATCTCAGAGTCATGGGATCAAGTCTCACATGAGACTTCGCCCTGCGCGGAGAGTGTGCTTGAGATTCTCTATCTCCCTCTTCCTCTGCCCCTCCCTGCACTCAAGCTCTCTCTCTCTCTCTTTTTCTCTCTCAAATAAATTAATAAATCTTCTTTTTAAAAAGAAGTATTAAAATGAAAAATAAATTTCTTGCATTTCCTAATATACACATATATGACCATTATTTCAGTGAATTTTAAAACACAATTTACATTAAATACTTTTAATTGCTGAACTGGTTGCGTATTGTTTCAAATTTCTAATGTATAGTATTGGCCTCCCGCTTCTAGGGACTTCAGAATATTATGATTATTAGGTTGTTTCTACATTGCACTTTGTGTTGCCAAGTGTTTCACAATCAGTTCTATCACTTGTTCTTCCCAGCACCCTCTTACTATGGGACAGCAGTTTTGTGAAATCCTCTGAATAGATCATAGATAAAATGATTTCAAAATCAGGTATAAGTCTAGTGGAACTTTGAGTGCCAGGATCACTCCTCCAGGTGGTACAATTAGCTACCCCTGTCAAGGATCTGCTCCAAGAAGCATGGCCAGTGAAATCACAATCAATTCAAAGATACTGATGGGCTGAGAGAAGAAAGCTGCTGAATGATGTCTGTGTGCGGAGAGAAATTGCGTCTAAAAGTGTTTTTACTACTGATTAGTTTCTGAAGTTAGTTGTACATCAGCCTAATTTTCTTTCCACTTGTAATTTTCAAGTATCTTCACTATAGGCCAGCCTTCTAATTCCCACTTCAATGGAAGTTCTGAGCAGCTCCTTATGTGATATGTGTTGCAATAACATTGTATGAGAAGAAGAACAAGGATCTGTGACTTAATAATGAAGAATTATGGTACAGACGGCAGTGCTTGTCTTAGTGACCACTGATGTAGAAATCGACAGCTTTCAGGCTGCAATCTCCTCTGCCCGACTTGGCTGATGACTGCTCCAACTAAATGACAGCTTGCAAGCATTTAAAGCACTAGACATGTACAGCTAACTGAGTGTCTGCAAGAACAATGTTGTAGATCTCAGTTGCTGTTTATTTTACTAGCATAAGTTTATCAATCAAAATCTACCAGGAGTAGAGCCAGTGGAATAGCCAGGTAACTGGTGAATTCATATAGCAGCTCTTCATAAAGAACAAAATCGAGTATAAGACACTCCCATAAAGCCATAACATCTAAATTATAAAACAGTGACATAATTGACGAAAATTACAAATGTGTCCAGTAATTAGATAAGCTTCCAAAAAGGGGTTAGAACCAACATCTGATCCTGGGAAACATTTTGTATGTCTCTCTCCAGCCTGCGTGTCCAGCCTCATTTTCAACCACAGTAGTCCACCCTGCCCCCTACCCCACCAATATGCAGGTTCACTTACTATACTTTTGGTAACCTGTGGTCAACCAAGGTCCTGAAATATATGATTCTCCTTCTGACAAACCTTCAGAAGGTCAGTAGTAGCCTAATACAATGTCACAATGCCTACGTCATTCACTTCACATCATCTCATCATGTAGGTGTTTTATCATCTCTCATGATCACATGAACCAGATTAAGTACAGTATAGTTAGATATTTTGAAAGAGACCACATCACATAACTTTTATTATAGTATATTGTTATACTTGTTCTATTTTACTGTTTGTTATTGTTAATCTCTTACTGTGATTAATTTATAAATCAAACTCTATCATAAGTACATACGTATGAGAAAAAAACATGATGTACAGGGTTTAGTACTCTCCACGGTTTCAGGCATCCACTGGAGGTCTTGGTCCATACCCACCATACATAAACTGAAAGCTTTAAGTTCTCACCATTATGTCTGTGCCATACCTAATGCTCTTTCATGCTTTCTTTTCTCTTCTTGTCCTTCTCCCTCTTACACTACTTGCCTCCTCATCCTCCTGACAACGTCTTATCCTTTCTTTTTAACCTTTGCTCACACTTCTTCTGCTCAGGTTCTCCGTAACCTCCAGCTGCCATCCCACAGGCAGGTGATTATTCTTCTCCAATATCCTTTCTGTCCTTTTCATTTTTCTATTATCATGTGCAATCATATGGCATGGATTTGTAATGATTTGTTTACAAGTATATTTCATTCACTAAACCATAAACACCTGGAAAGTTGGAACAGACTATGTTTTATTCTTTTATACAAAGGCCTAATAGAGTATTGATGCATGTAGGCCATCAGTAAATGCAAAACTGATCTGCTGAACTTTAGCTAGGTCCATTTGGAGACTTAATGGCTAGCTCACTCTTAAAAACATGTTATTTACAAATGGCATACATTAGTTTCATAGCATTTTTTAGTAAAATGATCTAGAGTAATTTAAATTTTGAATAGTATAGAAAAGGCCAAAAAAAAAATCACCAAGCTAACCAGTTATCCAGAGATACATCAAACCTATACACATTTACAGAAATTTATAGACATAGGTATACACTTTTGCAGAAATGGTATCATTTTACATAAGAACTCAATCATGTGCCATAGTTCTATGTGTCGATAAGTGTAAAACTTATTCCAGCAGTAGCAGAGTAGTTCTTAAAATGTATATAACATACTTCAACATATTGGTGGACATTTAGACTATATTCAGGTTTTCATTGTTGTAAATATTGGCACAATGATTTTTGCTGGAAATGTGTATGTTTCAGTTATTAGTAAGGAAGCATCTTTTCATAGAGTTATTGGTCATGCATATTTTCTCTTATTTCTCTTGTTGTTCTAGTGTTCTGACAAGCATTTAACAGATGACTGTCAATGCTTTTAACATAACAAAATAACTAATGTTGGAACTTCAGGTATGGGGTCAAGGAAAGGAGAAAGACTTTTTTCAATGAATCTGCCTTTACGTGTCTATCAGATCAAAGACATTTACAGTCCTTTGCCAGGAATAACAATGATACTGTATAAAATGTCCAAATGGTATGGGAGGGGATGGGAGCTTCTCCTTGGGTTGTATTTCATTGTGAGATAAGAACTTTAGAAAATCAGGATATTCGTCTATTAAATTTTTTGTCTTTTCCTCAAAGTAATCTCTCATAATATTCACTGAAAATACGTATCACTAATTTACTGACCTTAGACATTTTATTTATGGTTTACATGTCACCATGCCATCTGGTTTTCCCAAAGGAATTTTAAATACACATGATAAGATAGAATTTATATACTTGAAATTATAATTTAAAAACCAGTTTACTTTCTGAAGATTTATATGGCCTTTATTTAACTGAAGTACTTGACACAATATATTTACCAAACTATGCTCTAACATGCTGAAATCTTTAATCCTACAAGATAAAAATAAAGACACGCTCAGGCAAGGATTTAAATATATACCTGTATATCCCTTTTATGCCACAATTCACAGTGGCTTTGTTGATCTCAAAGGTACTAAAATAAATTTGATTATCATGCTATAAACACCATTATTCTAAGCTATTGAAAGATTAGTAGGTGAGAGTCTGGATAATGTTGTTTCTAAGCAAAAATGGAAAAGCAAAGTTTCAGGATCGATTTTTGTCAGATATGTGAACACCCGTTCTATAGAATTCGGCTCCTGTTTTGACAGCTTATTGAATACTCTCCCAACTTTTCCCGCCTGGTAATGTCTCCCATTAATTAATATCCATTCTCTGTTCACAGTTTTGATAGAACAGCAGTAGTTGTTAACACAACACTCATAATCACAATTGTTCAGGTATGTTTTTTGTCTGTGTCTAGTACGAACTTCAGATATTAAATATTGCCTAAAGAGAAAAGTAAAGTGGAATTTTTAAGAATAAAATTAAGTTTTGTAAGAAGCATAACAATTTTTGCATTTCACTTTTTGTGTTTGCGTTTCACTTTTTTCCTTTTCTTATGGTGGTATCAAACTGCAAAACATCTTTTATTTGTGTATGAATCTGGCTATAAGAACTGGATTTTCAAAATTCTTTAAATATATTTAGAACACAGTGTTTTTACTTGGTGGAAGTGAGGAGCAACTTTCTACTGCAACAATGCAAAATAATGGTCATCAAGAGAGGTCATATGTTCAAATACAATTTTTCCCTTAGAGTGTAAAGTAATTTAGTGATATTATCTTTCAATATTTTTAAAGTTTGCAAGACTTTGATGCAATGTTCCTCTAGATCATTAGCCCAAAGGAGAGCATTAAGATTTCTTAAAAATAACTACATACGATGAAGTTCTCCTAGAGGAACTGAGGATGGTGATTGGTATAGATCTTTTGAAAAGGTTATACGTGAACATTAATAAACACTTGACAACACAAAATTTTATGAAAAACAGTTCTAATATGAGTATTTTTGATAATTTTGTGTTTTTCCTTCAAGGATGTTTCCTATGCGTAAGTGGCATCGCTGTAACATCATATTGAAAGTATTTACCTATGTTATTATTTCTTTTTCAAAACTACCATTTTTATGTCTAAATAAAATGCTTTTGAGTAGATTAAGTAAATAACGAAGTTTTACTTAATCATTTATCTATAATCAAGTATTGATTTGTTTCCTTTTCAAAAAATATAGATATAATTCTGAAAAACATCACAACATGTATATCCCTGTCCCTAAAGTTAGAAGTATTGCTTTAAGGGACGCCTGGGTGGCTCAGTGGTTGAGCATCTATGCCTTTGGCTTAGGGCATGATCCTGGAGTCCCAGGATTGAGTCCTACATCAGGCTTCCTGCATGGAGCCTGCTTCTCCGTTTACTTATGTCTCTGCCCCCCCACCCCACCCCATGTCTGTCATGAATAAATAAATAACATCTTTTAAAAATATATATTTAGAAGTATTGCTTTAAGACACATTACCAGAAGTGGAATTATTGGATAAAAGGATATAAATATATCTATATGTAATATATGTATATATATATGAAATATATAGAAAGAAATTGGTGATTTTGTTGCTATATATATATTAAAGATTTAACTAAATATAATTTGTCATACATTAGACCAACAAGAAAAGATATGAAAATTAAAATAATACAAGACTTATTTATCAAGTATGGTTGAAATGACAATTAAAATTTCTGAAACCTGATAGCTTTATCCATAAAGTAAATCAAATACTATCTCTCTCCATGAGTCAGTTTGAAGAATAAATTTTTTTAAATCATTTTCAAAAAAAACTAGCTAGAAACAAGCTTCTTCTGGTTGTTTGGGCAACTGCAGTAAAATCCATTTTACTTTTATATTAAGATTAAAGAATTTTTCCTTTTTTTCTCTTTACTAAGAGAAAGAAAGAAATCAATGTTTTCATACACAAAAACAATGTTTCAAGTGTTTTTTAAAACAAGGTAAAACACTGATTTTACTGATTATGGATTATTAAAGAAGAGAAAATATGAACCTTTCTGTAGAGATTTACAGCAGTTATTTTAATCTGGTCTTTAGTTGAATATCATTATCAGTTAAGGAAAACAAATAAAGGTTGAAGAGAAACAAGAAAGATCGAAAAGATAGAAGAAAAAAAGACACGGAGAAAAGTGAAATAGGTGGGCAAGAGAAATAGAGGGAAAGCCACAGAAAAGAGAAACACAAACAAAGAGCCACAAAGCAAGGAAAGTAGAAACGTGTAAGTGCTGTTAAAGACCCCAAGAGAGTGTCTGTTCAAACAAAAGCAAGCCACCTTAGTCACACTGTGGAGTGTGCTGTCACAGGGACTCCCTGATTATTAGCTTTTGTAATCATGTCTTTCAAATACTGATTCAGGAGCAGAACACTGATGAACCAACTAGCATTCTAAACATGAGATCCTAACTGAGTCTTCATTACTGACTTTGAGTAGTTGGGAGAAGGAAGAGGAGAGTGGCCCCCACAATTGTGTCATATTCAACTTGGGTTTACTATGGAATATCCAACATAAACCATAAACATAAATCACAGGACTGTGATTAGCCCACCCAACACAAGTATCTGCACCAGTAGATCCTGGGCAAGTGGTGTCTAATTTCACTAACAAAAGGAGAAATTGTTTTTCTATCAGCTTGAAATAAGAGCAAAGCTCAGCATCATTTGTTCACTTTATTTTTGATTATTTTTCATTAAGTATGTTTTTACATTGTTTTTCTTCTTTCCCAAGGAAACCACCAGGGAGGCCTCGTTTTCACTGCACTAATATGGCGTGCCATTCTTGGCAGGGAACTGTAGGTGTTGCTGAAGCTACATAGCTGAAAAGGCTAAACCAGGCCTCCAATTCTTTGGCTTATTACAGTTCTATTTTAGCCTTGTCCTCTTCCTCCCACTCAAATTCTGTACCCTACCATGTGTTTGGATATGCTGCATCCTCCAGTTCTTCACACTAAATATACTCTTAGAAGCCTGAGCAAAACTTGAAGATGAATCATTCTTTCTGGAAGCCTCAGCTTGGTGGTGGACAGCTCATAAACTGGAATAGAGTCAGTTGGATGGGGGGAGTAGAGACAACAGTAGTTAGTGCATCATGTTCTGCAAAGGGAGCCAAGGGGGTGGGTGGGGGGGGGTTCAGAGTAAACTGAAGCAAATGCTCATATTACACTTTAAAGAAAAGTTGGTTAAAGAGCTATTGCTCTGAAGATACGCTCTAAGGCTCAGAATTTTGTGTTCATCTCTTGTTTTTTGGGTCAGCCAATTTTTTTCTTCTCTTTTTCTTTTCTTCTTCTTTTTTTTATTGTTATCCTTTGACTGGTTCTCAGAGCATAATTTGTTTCCAGTCTTTTTTGTTCTACAAGTGAAAAGGTCAATGCCCTTTGACATTGCATGAGCTGTTCAGTGCACCAGGGGAAACATCATCAGCACGGCTGGGCTTAAAACAACTTCAGGGCAACCAGAGTCAAACACAGGAAGTGTTGTTCAAACCCCCAGAGAATACTGGCTTTGTTTATTAGCCAACTTACATCTTGTTGAATTGCTAAGTGCTGCTATCTTGAATGAGCAGATATATCAGAGACTCCAAACCCAGATGAGGTATTTGTAAGCATGATATAACAACATCAGTCTCCTAAAGTGTCCCCTACAGGAATCTAAATACAGAGTGGCTATTTTCTTAAATGGGAAAAGTTCCATCTCAGGTCCCCATAGTCCAATACATGCTAAATGATTCTACAAATGAACAAACACTGCTTTGATGAGACAGTAAATTTAGTGGGAGAAATAATCAACAAGAAATGCAGAAAAAAATGTGTATTTCTTTTATAAACGTCTAATCAGGAAATGAATTACACATTCAATCTTGTACTCACAAGACTTTTTTTTTATTATTAATTTAGCCCAGGAAACACTGACCTGCTCAAAATAGCATCAGAAACATTTTTATTTACATAGCATGTGTAAATCTCTCAGCGTTCAATGAATTATTAACTGTTATTTTACTGGTATAAGATAATATTTTAACTCTATTTCACAGATTAATTGAGAAAGAAAGGTTAAGTGCTTTGCCTAAGGTAACTCAGCAAATCTAAACCAGGGACACATTTAGTTTCTTGAACTACTGATTCCTCTCTTATGTTTTAAATCAGTGAATCATTTTGCTTCTAAATATACTGGAGGAGATTCAAGGCACTGTGGAAAAATCACATTATGTAGCAGTCCATTTGGAAACAGAAGAAAACTGGATAAAATGCACACCAACCTTATTCCATAGTACTGAGGGCAGCATTAAAGAGTAAAAAATGCAGCCCAGAGAAGGAAAAATTCCAGGTAGATGCTAAACGGTTTGGCCATGCAAAGAGCCATCTCTTTACTTTCAAACCAAGATACTTGGGCACTGTTCCAAGCTCTGTCATATACTTAGCTGGATGTTTCTTAACCTCCCTGAGTCTGATTTTCCTCATCTATAAAATGGATATAATAAGACCTGCCCTCCCTTGTGGAAAGTCATGAGTTTCAAATGGAAGTATGGACACAAAAGAATATTTTAAAGAATATTGTAGGTTGCAAAGTGCTGTACAAATTTCATTAATAATTGTGGTAGTGGTACTATTGTTCTATTACAAAGGGAATGACAGGAAGCCAATGAATAAAATTGTCATAAATTAATGGTTCTTAACTATTTTATGTCACCAACCCCACTGAAAACCCAATGAAAATCATGGACTCTTTTCAGAAAAATTCACATTCGGAAACATATCCAAAATTTTAATTATAATTTCAAGAGATTAAAAGATCATCTGAATTGTATGGGTTCATAGAACTCACATTAAGAACATTTGTTGTAGAGAAAGAACAGAAATGGCAGATTATCTGGAAAGCAAGGAGGCATGAGAATCAAATAGCAAGATGGACATACTAGCGAGCCTAGTCAATCTGTGGTATAAAGCTGTAAGATAGTGGGTTAGAGTCATTTGGAGGTGAGACGTGGACAGATAGATTGCTGACAGAGGAACAGCGTTAACGTTTTCTTGTGCAAGAGAGAAGAAAATTCCTTATCCATTTCCATAAAAATTCGAGAAGCATTCTCATAAAGATGTAGTGAGAAATCCAGGAAAATGTGTTTAGGGGAGAGGGTGCAGTAAGGAGTTGAAGGGGATGCAGCCAGAGATTCTGACTGGGGCAAATAGAGTCAAGACATGGGGGTGACTCTGTCGACTGGCAATCAGCCCAGGTGGTATTGCCTCAGAAACTAACTATAACTGAAAGAAACAGCCTCTGCATTCCTTTGGTTCTCCCACCTATAGGCTCCTCAGGAGGTCACAATGGAACTAATTCTAGCTAGGCTTAGGAGGAAAAAGGGACCCCAGCTCTGAAGATCACTTTCCATGAAGTCATCCTATGGCTGATCTCATTGTAAGTTTGGCTCCAGTCTCTCTCTGAATGAATTTTATGATTGCTG
The DNA here is from genome assembly GCF_003254725.2 of Canis lupus dingo. Taxonomy (NCBI): domain Eukaryota; kingdom Metazoa; phylum Chordata; class Mammalia; order Carnivora; family Canidae; genus Canis; species Canis lupus. The sequence continues at coordinate 20,529,970 of NC_064245.1, read as the reverse complement.
CTGCTCCCTAGAACCTCCTTCTCTACCTGGGTTGACAACTTGAATCTTAGACATGACTCCAGACTTGCTCAATGGAACTCCTATGTATTCCACATCTGCCTAATGCTGTCTCTGATCTACGTCCTAGGTTCATATATCCAATGACATATGATATGTCCATGTTCCTTAGTCCTGATCAGGCAGCAGATATCCAATCCCTTAAGACTTTGAATTCAGGAGAGATTCTGGTTTTAGTCCCTCTTGGTCTGGCTTAACATTATCTCTCCTGATTCTGATCTGAATGGTATATAAAAGTGCTAACTGATAGAATTCTAGCAAGTATCTGTATATCTTTCTCCTCTCATAGATACATCCCCAGTCATGGTGTCATCCCAATAGTAGAGATGTTCTCAAAACCAAGGGTTTCTCCAATTTGCCATACTAAAATGACTGAATTTATCTAATGTATCTGAAAATAAAATCATCAGTAAGAGATAGAAATGGGATACTTAATTGTTGGGCCATCTTTCACAGTGAAGTTGCAGATTGGTACTCTTACTTATAATGTGGATATGCATGTATATGCACATGTTCTTCCATTTTATGATGACAAGTCACCTTGGAATATCCTAGTGTTAAGTTTGTACTCAGATTTATTGTTTGTTTGTTTGTTTGTTTGTTTGTTTGTTTTTGTAGCCCACATAAAATTTCTAACTGTGTGTTCTATTACATAATGCAAGACTTGGTTATATTCTTTTCAGTGCTCACCTCTGAAAAATTCTCAACTGGAAAAAAAAAAAGGTATGACTCTCAAAGAAGTTGGAAAGGTGGAATTATAAGGGAGGCCAGACAGCTCTGACTCCACTATATACTTCCCTGAGTGTTAGAAATAACAATCAATTTTAGGAATCATAACTTTATTATATGGAATTCCAAATAGAGGATTTTCGTTTAAGTACAAGTTACGAGAACCTCAGCAAAATCTCTTGGTGATGTAAAAAGTAGTCCCCCCTTACCTTTTGCTTTCATGATTTCAGCTACCCGCAATCAACCAATCTAGAAGCAGATGATCCTCCTATCTTCGGGAGGCCATTTGTACCCTAATGCTAAGCCACAATGCCTATGTCATTCATTTCCCTCACCTTATTATGTAGGTATTTTATCAAATCACAGCATTATAAGAAGGGTGAGTACAGTACAAGAAGATATTTTGAGAGACCACATTCATATAACTGTTATTATAGTAGACCATTATGATTGCCCTATTTTATTATTGTTGTTGTTAATTTCTTACTGTGCCTAACTTATAAATTAAACTTTGTTCACTGAGGGGGGCAGCTGATGGGGTGAGCACAGGGTGTTACTCTGTATGTTGGCAAATTGAACACCAATAAAAAAAATTATTAAAAAAAACTTTGTTATAAGTATGGATTATAGGACAAAACATAAGAGGTTGATATTATCCACAGTTTCAGACATCCACTATGTGTCTTGGAACTTCTCCCTCAAGATAGGGGAGGAACTACTATTGAGATATTTTACATATTTCACTTAATTTTCTTATAACATGCAGTATTTTAATGTCTTTAGATAAGTTTCTTTGAATGAAGCAAGTCTTGCTTTTTTTTATTAACAAATATTGCAGGGAATAGTAGCCAGCAACTTCAAAAGTTCTTTCTTTTGGGGCGGCACCTAGCTGGCACAGTCAGAGGAACATGTAATTCTTGATCTTGGAGTCGTGAGTTTGAGCCCTGCATTGGGTGTAGAGATTATTTAAAATGAATAAATTAATCCTTAATTTTTAAATTTTGATAAGTACTTTCTGGAAACACTAATAAATATTTTGCTAAACTTTAGCACTAAAAAATGAATCCAAGTTCACTTTAAACCACATTGTTTGGGAGTATTAAGTTTATATGGTTACAATATTTATATGGGATGGAGTAGAATAATATGTTTTTGTAAAAACTACTGATTTGCATTGACTGCTTCTGGAAGACAAGTAACACAATCAATATCATGATGTTGAATTTAATTTGTGCTTATACTGTCAAACCTGAAAACAAGAATTGTTGTTTTGGCAACAATATCATTTATCACTATTCATTTGGCATAATCTGAAAAACGAATATGCTGTTCTAAAAATCTTCACTATGCAACCCATAGCACCAGGCAAATAACAGGAACACTTGTATTATATCTATACAATTAGGATATAAGATCTGACCACATTTTATTTACTCAATTATTTGTTTGTCTACCTAGTCATTCATTCTTTTACACCACAAGGCACTGTGCAAAACTCTGAAAGTATGGAGATAAGTAAGACATGGCTCCTTCCCCCAAAGAACTTGTGATTATTAGAGAGGAAGATACTAAAGGTTATGATCAGTTGAATAATAATCCTTAATAATAAGTGCTATTTTCAACTCTACCTAGAGAAAAGAAAACGAGAAATTCTTGAAAAAAGAGAATATGGAACACAACCTTGAAGGTAACGTAAGTATTCTTTGCATGAGATAATTAATGTTTTTATTTTTAATCCATTTTTAGTTGGATATTCTGTTACTGGAAGCCCAAAATCTTCTGATACAGATTTTAAGCAGCTACATTATGAAATTGCTTTTTTTATAGGTCAAAACCTATATAAAAAAAAAAAAACAGTTCAATATCCGTAATTTCAGATACTTCAACCTCAGAGCTATCGTGAAGAGATCAGAGTTTAAGCAAGGGATTAACACGGTCATAATTGGCACCTCAGAATGATCATACTGACAGCAGAATATAGGATAGCAGTAAGCAAGGAAATCAGTTTGAAGACTATTCCAATAGCTGAACTGAGAGTTAATGGGGCACTGAATTAAGGCAAGAGCTGCAAGGATGGTAGGTGTAGGGGGACAGATGGGAGAGATGTTAGAGAGGCAGGACTGACAGATTTGGTAACTTATTGGAATTAGGAAGTAAGAGAGAAAGGGATACTTCTAGAAAGATTTTCTGGCTCAAGTGGGTAATTTTACTGTTCAGTATAATTGATTCTAAGTCTGTTGTCACTTCTGTATCTTGATTCTGAATGCTCATTGGTCCTGGCAAACTCTGACCCTTCTACCTTGATAAAAACCCCTCAATTTGTTCTTTGCCTTCTGAATGTAGCATCTTGTGACCTGCCTTTGGGACAATCTATTGTCTATATGATATATTTTGATGCTTGAGAGCATACAACTTTGCCCTGTTGTTATTTGGGGGCAAGAGAAATACACAATGGCTGGCCTCCCCTGATGGAAGTGTAAGCTCTTTACAAGAGGGACAGGACCCTGCCTTCTATCTCTCGATTGTCCTCACAACACCTGACAGACATATGTACAAAGAAAACAAAATTGACTTCAATTATGGCAGATCAGAATGCAGGGAAATTTAAAGAAATGTTGGTTAATTATAAGAGGTGACAGCTGTAATATCCCAGCCTTAGCCACCCAGTCCCATCTGATCCCAAGTTATAGAACCATGTTCTATGCCTCATGGTATATCAGACATCTGCATCACCTCCACAATCCTTGTGCCTAATCTATTTGGAAGATAAATTAGGAAATTTAAAGGATCTGACATGCCCTATAATTCTAAGAGTTTTATTATTTGTGTTAATAAATCTAAGAGTGGAAAAGGTTGTTAGGTCATTTAAATATTAAAGATTCTTACAAGTAACAAATTAGTTTGCTTTCTAAAAACTCCAGAAAATGAAAATAGCATCAAAATTCATCTGACTTTAAATATGATTTTTATAGTTGTCTAGAATTGACCCTATATATGTTATCAATACATGATTTTCTTCTCATATTCATTATATTACAAAACCTTTTTTTTTTTTTTTTGAGGGCAGCCCCGGTGGCCCAGCGGTTTAGTGCCACCTTCAGCCCTGGGTGGGATCCTGGAGACCCGGGATTGAGTCGCATGTTGGGTTCCCTGCATGGAGCCTGCTTCTCCCTCTGCCTGTCTCTCTCTCTCTCTCTCTCTCTATGTCTCTCATGCATAAATAAATGAAATAATAAATAAATAATAAATAAAATTATTCAAAACAATTTAATATACATTCTAATTTTTGTTGCAAATGGTTTGCCACAATTACACAAGATGTAACAGATACTTAAAAAAATTTTTTTTAGAAATATAATGTAGATTCTTTCTTGTGCTTTTCAGAAAAAAGACAAGTCTATGATCCTAAAGATCTTTCTCCAGTTCTCTTCATGTCTATTCACATAATTTTGTCATTTTGATATAGTCTATCTATATTGCATATGAAGCTGCAAAAATTGAAAGATGAAAATGATCTATTCAAATTATCTGCTATTACACAAACAGGTTAATAACAGTAATTAAAAGAATAATTATGCAACTACATGCCACTCAAAGGAGTCATTTAAATTATGCAAATCAAGCATAAGGTCACGTAATGCTAGGAAAAAAGAGCTAAAATATGCAAAATAGTGTACCCTCGGTTGGTGGCTCCAGTATTAGAAATATTCATATCACAAACATGTAGTGTGCATCTCATTTTTGAACCTTTGTACCATAAAATCAAATTAATTTTTCTTACCTTATTAGATGCTCTGAAATTTGAGAAGTATGAAGCTTTATAGTAGGGCTGATTTGATCCCAGAGAAGAATGTTATGTTTATTTTTCATTTGAGGACTTTATTTTTCAAATAGTGATTATTTTTCTACTTATAGAAACATATTGTAGTGTTAAAAAAAGATTTGGAAAATACACAAAAGTATAAAATTAAAAACACCTATGAAGTTACCATTTTGAAATAAGCATGATCTCATTATTGGTGCAATTATCTCCTTCTTTTTAAATGCATTTGGTCCATCATAATAGGTACCAGACTGTGTACTTGTCTGTGTTATGTTTGCTTTTGTATTTTATTTAATATTATATCATGAATATTTCCCCAAATGATTCTTGAAATCTTAGTTTTTAATGGTGGCATAACACTTTTTACCTATGTGTTTTTAATGGTGGCATAATATTCAATTATTTTGCTACTTTTATATTATTTTCATTGTCTACTTTTCTCTTATAAATCATGCTATAACAAACATACAGTAAATTGAATGAGAATTATGATTATTTTATTTGAATAGTGAGCTAAAAGCAGGTATGGATATTGTAGCAATGGCTATGGGTAGAATTAGATTTAGATGTAGGATTAGGATCTGGGAAGTAATAAACATTTTTAAGTTTCTTAACGTATATTAACAGATTTTTTTATAGAACATTTATATCAGTTTACACAAATATCAGCAATCCAGATCTCTGTAAAATTTCCAGTAATAATGAAGGTAATCTCACTTTACTAGTATTTTATTGATTACTAGTGAGGCTGAATTTTTTTCCATGTTCCTAGGCCCTTTGTTTTTCTTTCTCTATTACATGGCTGTATATGAACTTTATTCATTTTTCCACCAAGTGGTTATTTTTCAATCATCTGCAATAATTCTACTTTTTTCATATTTGTTGTAAATATTTTCCCAGTTCATTATTTGCTTTTTATTTATATTTTGACATACATAAGCATTATGGTTTTATGAGGTCAAATTACTTAATATTTACCCTTATGGTTTTTTCCATTGCTCTTATGCTTAAAAAAAATCCCTTGCTAAGAGATTTTTAAGTTTTTTTAAGAGTTTTAAGAGTTAAGAGTTTTTTTCTAGATCCAAATGAAACTTATGTTAATAAATGATACAATGATTTTCCCCCAAGGAGCCAATTCTTCTAACATGTATTGAATTAAATCTCTTTCTTATCTGTTTCATTTTATAAATTAGTTTACATATTAGCATTTTGTTTTAAGATGATCTAACCTATTACACTAATCTATTGATTCTTATATGCATATTGTACTCTTTTTTCATACGTTATGTATCAATCTTTCAGATGAATTTATCTGAAGAATTTCAGAGCTTTTCTAAAAAGATTAAGCCTTTATTTTTTTAAAATCACCTCTTATCATTTTGAGCATTTCAAAAAACACCTCTAATATTTGCACCTCACCAAAAGAAAGGTACAGAAATATGATAAAGTACCTCCCATATTTCTTCTAAGTACTTTCTAAATACATTCACAAATAGTATAGTTCACTTAATCCTTGGTCACTCTATAAAGATAGGATTAATTATCCTATTTTACTCATAAGAAATCTAAGACTAAGAAGATTTATGTCTTACCCAGATTTCCAGTAAAAATGCTGGTAAAATTATAACATATATCTTGTCCCATACTTTAAAAAAAATGAAACCCTTAAGTTTAAAGATTATCATTGGGGGGCGCATGGGTGGCTCAGTCAGTTAAGCTTTGGACCCCTGTTTTTGGTACAGGTGGTGATCTCAGGGTCATGAAATCGAGCCCCACATAGGGCCCTACACTCGGCACAGGATCTGCTTCGGATTCCTTCCTGCTTCCTCTTTGACCCTACCCGTGGCTCACTTGTTCATGCTGTCTCTTTCTCTCTAAAATAAATAAATAAATTCTAAAAATGTCTGAAGACTATCCTTTTACTTAAAATGTATATATCAAATATTCTATTATTATATGCAATTAATGTGCATTTTTATGTTTTTATTTACTAGCCTGATGATATCATTTCAAGTGAAATATGCCAAAGAAGACACAGAATCTCTAAAAGCAATCACAAAAACTATGGTTTACTCTCAGGCCTCAACAAAGTTTCAGGTAGGTCCCTGACTTGAATTTGCTTATGGGTCAATTTCTTGTCTTCTCAAAGGTAATAATAAAGACTATATAATCTTTTTCACTACTTGAATATGTACATAGAACACACTGGAACAAAGTTTTATATATATTCAAGAATTAAATATATACAAAAAAAATTTCAGTCTAACGGGAAGATCCCATTCTTTTAATTCTTTCTAAGAATAATTTGTAAGTCAAATCCACAGCTCTTCCAGAAGTCCATTTTCAATCTAATCTTTTATGTAGTCCCACTCCCACATCTTATATTTTCAGTTAAAATAAATTATTTTGATGGTTCACATATAACAAGATTACTCAGGATTCTTTGGTTGTGAGTGGCAGGAAATTAAGAAAGCTTAAGCAAGAAAGGAAATGATTTGGCTCATGTAACTGAAAAGTATAGTAACATCTGGACTCAGGCTCAATTTAATTTCCAGACCTTAGAAAAAATATATTGTGACAAATCTCTCTCTCTCTCTCTCTCTCTCTCTCTCCATATCCTTCTAAAAATTTCTGTTGGCTTATTTATCTGGAAAGCATCAGAAAATAAGAGGATGAAATTTTATCCTGCTATAAACTAACAAGTTAACCTGCCTCAGTCCCCTGATACTGAGAGAAGACATAAGACTCCTGAAGCAAAGACAATAGACTTGATTACTCATGGCACAGCCATCAGCATGAACATCAGCATATTTCTGCAAAGCTGCCTTGCCCCCAGATCCCACAGGTCTGGCACAGACAAGCTCAAGGAGATGCCTCCATAGGCATTATGTTGTGTTATAGGAGAGGAACCTTGAGTTTAAGGAACTTGAGTATTTTAAAATGGGCAGTAAAGATTATTTTCCTTTGCTCAGGATCCATATCTCTCTTCCCACAGCTGTTTGCTAAGCAAACATATTTGAAAACATAGTCCAGAACACAACCCTGGAACACAGTAACTCTAACCAAGCCTGAGCACCAGGCCCTCTGTGATTCTCCCTGAAAACACATAAATAATTATTAGGGTAATGTTAACAGAAAAAAGGGTATTGCACTGAAGCAAGCAAAATGCAGACAAGTTCTATATCATATACCCTTTTCCCTCTCTGTATCTTTGCTCTCAATCTTGTCTTTGCTTTTGCATATTCTCTTCCTCTTTTATCTCTATGTGCCTCTATCTTAGACATCCTACAAAGTCATGCCTAGATGCACATTCCTTCATGAAGGCTATAATATTCCCTTCTAAGCTATAGAATTTTCTAGACTCATTCAGTATTTTATTTTCCTTAATTGTGGCACTTTTAACTTTCTACTTTGTATCACTGTAATCTGTTTGGACGCTTTAACCTTCCCATACAGGACTGGATCTCCTTTTGGGCAAAGTCATATCTTTACCTGTCTGTTACCTCCCATGGATCAAAGCAATTACAGCATATATATACTGGGTAAAGGGAAGGATATTTGACTGAATTTCAATAACTTGTATCTTTTAACTAATAATGATGGAACAATTACCTGTCCAAGAAACCAAAGACTTTGCTTCTCTTCCTATTTTTAACATACAATGGTTGGCCACCTTGAGCAAATCTATTAACTTCTATAAGGCTTCAATTCTCTCATTTATATAAAGATGAAAATATGTGTTCTTCCTCATATGGTTATTGAGATAATTACATGAGAAAATGCATATGAAACTACTTTAGAAATATAAACCACTCCAATAATTAACGAATTCCATTTTCAAATAACAAGTGAACCATTTCTGTTATATGAATTCAATGTGTTTAATATTATCAGAATAGTTATCATACAAAAGTAAGTAGCAGAAGATGTAATTTGAAAGATGCTTACAAAAATTCTGTCAGGACAAAAATATATATTCCTTGGTACTTTTAATTCCATCATTACCTTTTAATTTATTTGAATTAATTTTTAGAATGCTTATCTCTAGAAGTCCTCAGAAAGTGTAAAGTTCTCAATAGAGTTATTACATTAAGCCATTACCTGCTGATAAAACCTTGTTATTTTTTTTTACTGACTGAGAAGCAAAAAGATATATACAGGTAAATTTTGAAGGATAGAGACAAATTAGAAAGAAAGTAAAACCTTGGCATGAATTTGCCTAGAAGATAATTGGAAGAGGAACATATTGCCAAGAAGAAAAAGGCATATAAGGACAGACAGAGAGGCAGCCGGGGTGGCTCAGCGGTTTAGCACCGCCTTCAGCCCAGGGCGTGATCCTGGAGTCCCAGAATCGAGGCCCAAGTCAGGCTCCCTGCATGGAGCCTGCTTCTCCCTCTGCCTGTGTCTCTGCCTCTCTCTCTCTCTCTCTCTTTCTCTGTGTGTCTTGCATGAATGGATACATAAAATCTTAAAAAAAAAAAAAAAGGACAGAAATGTTGCCAAATAAAATTAAAATTTCTAATTCACAGGTTTGTCTTGTACTGGTCATGTCAAACAGTTTAATTTTCTGTACATCTATTTTTAAAATTCACAATATTTTCTTTCAAATTTGAACAGGAAAACAGACTAGTCAAATAATTCATTTTTTCAGAAAATTTTCTCCCTTTACAGGAAGAATCCCATGTTTCTTTCTGTTATATTAACAATTGTTGGCTGGAAAAGCATAGTTTTTCCTAGAAATGTTTTCATAGAATCTTTTTTCCTAGAAGTTTTCGTTGAAATTTTGAATAGAATCTCCAAGTACTCAAGTGTTGAAAATTACCTATACCAAAGCTATGTGGTTCTTCTGTCAGATAAAAGAGTATATTTCCATAAAATGCCTTCCTAATTAATAATGAGCAAATGTCCTATAAGTAAAATCATGACAATGTGATACAGAAATGTTCACTGAAAAATGCCAGAAGAACATAGTTACAAAAATAAAAAGATATTGACTCTAATACAGAAACCCCAAAGCAACTACATTTTCCCCATGAAGTTGGGAACTGCATAAAATCAGTTCCAAACTATTTCCTCATAAATAAACAGAGATGAAAATTTGAAGCAGGACTGTACTTCTAAAGTCCACAGTGAATTCCAGGCACCAATAGAGCACCAAGATTCCCAGCATCAGAAGCTATAGCAGGGATCAAGAAAAATTAAAATTCTTTGTCAGAAAGAATCCACCTGCAACATAAGGTCACTATACCTCCTGCTCTTTTATTCCAGTGATCTCTTAGGCCTGATGTAAGGGTCTGGGTTGTGTCTGAAATGCTTTTAATTAAGGTAATCCCTTAACAGGAGGACGAATGAAACAGTGGTTACTACACTGTAGATTTGGGAGAGACTAAAGTGACCAAAAAAAGGCTGTAGGTTTGATATCCTTTGTCACAGTCACTAGAGCTCAGATTTCAGAGAACATAATAGGATCATATCATAAGAACCGAAATTAAAAAGTTAAGTGCCTTTCTTGCATTCAACAGATGAGTCATACCTCTGTACTAACTGCACTATAGCTTTCAGCTCCCTTCCCTGCTTGTCAGGATCAGGAAGAAAAAAAACCTTTAAAGGCTTTAAATTTTTTTATTTTCCAAAAATCTCATTTAAATATTCCTTAGTAAAATGTTGCAGTATGAAAAAAAAAAAGTACTCTGGGTGCTTTTTAAAGCTCTCAAATGTGGCTCATATCCCTACAAATTTTTAGATATTATTATAGTGGTCCTCCAAAGGAAAAGTAACTACTTAATGCCATGTACTGTGGATGAAATGTAGAGGTCTAAGTTTTTCATTAAAAATTATTCTTAGGGCAGCCCGGGTGGCTCAGCAGTTTAGTACCACCTTCAGCCCAAGGCCTGATCCTGGAGACCTGGGATCGAGTCCCACTTTGGGCTCCATGCATGGAGCCTGCTTCTCCCTCTGCCTGTGTCTGCCATGAATTTTTTTTTTAATCTTAAAAAAAATTATGATTCTTAGATCTAAAGGTTGAGCACCTTGTGTCTGTTGCAGTTTCTGGAGTAGCAGTTTGGGGCTATTCTCTTAGCTTCTTCAGGTCCCTGTAAGCAGAAAGAATACATAGCTCTCACACTATCATAATATGTGACTTTTGCTAGTTCCTATTACTCAAACATGATGGAGAATTAGCAGTTAAAATTACATTTTAAACATACATTTAAAGATATCTATGTATATACATCCATAAATTCTAAACAATGTTCTTTTAATGGATACATGAGAAATAATCAAAATAACAAACACAAACAAAAAAGTCCAACCTAGATAAAAAACATCCTAATCTGATCTTCTGCAGAGGAATTTTTCCTCAGCATCAGAAATAAAGTTCTTATGATACATTCTATATCAGAGATTTGTGTCAAGAAGACAAACTCATCCAAACCCTGAATCATAACAATTCTTAAATTGAAATAGGATAAAAATTTAACAGTTCACCTGAAGACAATACTGTTGTTTTAAAAGAGTTATTTATTTATTTTTAAATATTTATTTATTTGTAATTGGTGGGGAAGGGGCAGAGAGAGAAGGAGAGAACCTCAAGCAGATTACTCATTGAGTACAGAGCTTGACTTGGGGCTCAATCTCATGAGCCTGAGATTATGACCCAAGCCAAAACCAACAGTCGGACGCTCAATAACTGAGCCACCCAGGCACCCCTATTTATTTATTTGGGGGGGGGGGGGATGTGCATGCATGGTGGGGAGGGGCAAAGAGAGAGGGAGAAGGAGAATATCAAGCAGACTCCCCCAGTGATACAGGTGTGGAGCCTGATGCAGGGTTCAACCCACAACCCTGAGATCATGACCTGAGTGGAAATCAAGAGTTAGACACTTAACCAACAGAGGTGCCCCAACAATACTGGCTTTTAATCAATGACAAAAATCATTAAAATGTTGAGCAGAAGAAAACCTTAGGTAAATGAAAAGAAAAAAGTAAAAGAATATTGTAAGAGGTCTATCTCCAAGGACTCACAATAAATGACACTATGAAAGGTTTAGATGAGAATAACATACCTCAGGACACAAATGAGAATCACAAATGAGAATAATCTAGGTGAGAAACAAGAATACCCCTTGAATGGTAGGAACCATTCAAGAAATTTGTTCAGTTTTCTTAATTAAAAGAGAATAATACATATACCTATTGCACTTCTTTCACAAACCTCAGGATTGTCACTTTATATATTAAATTTGTAAAATTTATAAAGTCCAAATTAATTCATATTAATCACTTCTTGTATTTTCAAGAAAATAAGAACAATTTTAAACTAAATGCATAAAGACAGCATTCTATTCCTCAGAATCAAGAAGTGAAAAGTACTTTGCAGATAAATGATTAAACAATAATATATCTCGCAACTTTGCAATTCTGTGAACTTTATATATATATATATATGTTCATTCTCATTCTACAATTGAATTAGGTTCCAAACAAGTTACTGCTATCTCAGTTTTATATCTGGAAAGTATGAAGCACAGAGCAAAACAATGTCTTTCCCGCCCCCAGATAACAGACCATTGATAATTTTTCTCTTTAAGAACATCATATTCACCCAGCCATGTAGTGTTTATGGCTCCTGTAGATTAGCAGGAAGTAGAGTAAAAAATAGATAAAAGAAATTAAATGAAAATAACTACAATAGGCCAAAAAGGTATGATTTCAACCACCTGAATTATATATTACAGAATAGGAAAGGTTTAATTTTACAATTTATTAATTTTACTAATAAGTATATGGGAAACTAAGAGAAAAAAAAGACAAAACAATTTTAACTACTAGGATTAAATATAATAGATAATGGTAGAATCTATCAGAGAAGATATAAGAAACCATAACATAAACAACTTTGTAATTAAATTATAACATACAAACCTATACAAATTTAGGAATGAAAGAAATTATATCTTTCAGATGATGTTTAAGGGTTAAAGGTTTAGGCAGTTGTTTATGAACTTAACACAAGGCTTGCATTATGAAATTAAATTTTTTTCCTACAGCATAGTGTGATTAACAGAATTTTAAAACAGAGTATAATCCTAATAAAGCTAAATACACCAAAAGGCAAATCACATACCACAGTATGAGGTTAAAGAAATAACTAAGATGATTATTTATGTACCTATGATAACATAATGACGAAAAGCTTTTTCTTACGGTTAGTCCTTGGTACGTGTGTGTGTGTGTGTGTGTGTGTGTGTGTGTATATGAGAGAGAGAGAGAGAGAAGCTAGTTCCTACCCCTCTCCTTACATGGAAAACAATTCTGATAGCGTTCAGACATTGAAAGATGAATGGATAAAGAAGATGTGGTCTATGTATACAATGGAATATTACTCAGCCATTAGAAATGACAAATACCTGCCATTTGCTTCAATGTGGATGGAACTGGAGGGTATTATGCTGAGTGAAATGAGTCAATCGGAGAAGGACAAACATTATATGGTCTCATTCATTTAGGGAATATAAATAATAGTGAAAGGGAATAGAGGGGAAGGGAGAAGAAATGGGTAGGAAATATCAGAAAGGGAGACAGAACATGGAAGACTCCTAACTCTGGGAAACGAACTAGGGGTGGTGGAAGGGGAGGGGGTGAGTGTGGGGGTGACTGGGTGGCAGGCACTGAGGGGGGCACTTGATGGGATGAGCACTGGGTGTTATTCTGTATGTTGGCAAATTGAATACCAATAAAAAATAAATGTATTATTTAAAAAAATAATAATAAAATAAAAAAAAGAAAGTTATACGATGCTGGTGGCTTGAATCATTACCTTTCCCAGAGATATTTCTCAAGAGGTATCAAAGCATTATGCAAATGAGCAAAGGATAATGGGCTTCCCAAAGATCCCTGAATTCATTCAGGAAGACCCTTGGTCTCCAATTTTCCCACCAGGAAATGTGAATTTAAACTCCTGATGGCCTCTAAATGTTACTCAAAGAGGACTATCATTTGGTAACATTTTCTAAATATCTCAACACTTCAGCATAAAATCTTATATGAATTTTGGCCCTTACTTTACTATACACGTATTTATTTTAAAATAAAAGTAATGGGTTCTCCAATCTGGAGCAAAATTGTTACTCAAGAATGATTCCAGAAAACACAAAGTCACATTTGTTATTTTGAGTATCCCCTGTGCATCCCACTCTACCCCGGCATGTTGACGAATGTCTATAATATTTGACTTAGAATGAGAAGGATGAGTATACTGTTTTTTACTAAACTGATAATATAGACAGAAATAGGGTCACCTGAATGGCTGAATAATCATCTGCCTTCAGTTCAGATCATGATCCCAGGGTCCTGAGATCTAGCCCCACGATGGGCTCCCTGCTCAATAAAGAGTCTGTTTGTCCCTTTCCCTCTGCCCCTCCCCTCCATCATGCTCTTGCTGTCTCTCAATGAATAAATAAAATCTTTAAAAAAAATGTGCAACCTTTAAAAAAATATATAGACAGAAACATGTATCTATATGAATCAGTCAGCACCAGAACAGAACAAACAGGTACGATATATAGAAACCACTCCTTATGTTTTGTTTAAATGAAATGTAGCCATATGTATACTGAATATAGTCTACCTAAATCAAGATAGGCCTTTGGAAAATACACTGGCCTATTCTGTTCTAAGATTAGCCAAGAATTATGAACATATATGGCCAGAAATAGTCTCTCCAAAGCAAAAGAACTAAGCAATTACGGTGAAGTTAGACAACACAGAAAGTCACTTGAGATCATTCAATCTCAAAAAATCCTAACAATGTATTTGTGTGATGTTTGAGCTCAAATATTATTGCCCAAACCTCCAACATCTCTATAAAAATCCAAATTAAGAGTTTTAGAGCCAAAAAAAAAAAAAAAAAAAAAGAGGAGGGAGGAGTGTATAATGCCATGGAACTGGGTATTTGCCCACAAAGGAAAAAAAATAAAAAGATAGTCATGTTAGTCAATAGTTTTTCTTTGGATTTTCGTTGTTTAATTTTTAAGGCAAATATCACATAATACCCAGAAAAGTACCCAGATTGCAGATTATCCTTCAAAAAGATCACAGCCTGGGCATTATCTTGTCTGTAATAAAACTCCACATTCACACCATATCACACTGAAATGTTTACCTAGTAAAAAGCCAATTTCTTACAAGGATTAAAAAGAGGAAGTTCTAAATTATGACAGCTGCTGATACTATATATGAAGTAGTCATGATCACATCCATGAGGCCCTGGGTGGAAGCACTCAGACTGAAGCGGCAGCAAAATGAACAAACCTTTTTTTTTTTTTTTATTTGAAAGAGAAAGGAAGAGGCTTTTTACTGGAGCCCAAGTAGGGACAGCTACCTGGGATACACAGTCTTCACAAAGAAGAAAGTGCTTCAGGGAGGGAATATTTGGCAGAGGGTTATCAAAGTTTTCATGATGAAGGACATTCCAGAAAGTTACAGACTTTATTTTATGTACTTTATTCCATGTTTTTTCTCATGTTGCTAGTATGTTCAAGACTATATGACTAATCTTATAGGAACAAGAGAGATTTTTTGTTTTTCTTATCTTTATGTTAAGAATACTCCTTTTTGGTTTTGTTTTGTACAAAGAAGAATGTACAGTGTGTGCTCAAGGCAGAAAAAGAGCCCATGCTTTGAGGTTTTGCTGTGTCACTCTGACCTTAATAAATGTTAGAGTAGGGATCCCTGGGTGGCGCAGCAGTTTAGCACCTGCCTTTGGCCCAGGGCACGATCCTGGAGACCCGGAATCGAATCCCACGTCAGGCTCCCGGTGCATGGAGCCTGCTTCTCCCTCTGCCTATGTCTCTGCCTCTCTCTCTCTCTCTCTCTCACTGTGTGCCTATCATAAATAAATAAAATAAAATAAATTAAAAAATAAATAAATAAATGTTAGAGTATAGCTTCCCTGGGAGCCCCAGAGCAGGGCCCACAAATATTAAAAGTTGAGAATTTCCTTTGTCAGGAAATGATATAAATGTTCAGATGCTAAAGCACTTGCACTGTAATATTAGCATATTCAAGGTATTTGAAAATCATTAAGCTAGGTATGCTTTTAGTTCTTCTTTTGTCACTCTTAGACAAATTAATATTAGTATGACATTTTCTGACATATCCAGTAAAGGGCTACTATCCAAAATATATAAAGAACTTATAAAACTCAACACCCAAAAACCAATCCGATTAAAAAAAGGGCAGAAAACATGAACAGATATTTCTCCAAAGCAAACATAAAGTGGCCAACAGATGCATGAAAAGATGCTCAATATCACTCATCATTAGGGAAATGCAAATCAAAACCATAATGAGATATCACCTCATATTTGTCAGAATGGCTAAAATCAAAAACACAAAGAACAACAGGTATTGGTGAGGACATGGGGAATAAAAAGAAACCTTGTACACTGTTGGTGGGAATGCAAACTGGTATAGTCACTGTGGAAAACAGGGTGGGGTGCCTCAAAAAGTTTAAAACAGAACTACTTTATGATGCAGCAATCATACTAGTGGGTATACAAAAACACTAATTCAAAGGGATACATGCACCCCTAAATTTATAGCAGCATTATTTACAATAGCTAAGAAACAGAAGCAGCCCAAGTGTCCATCAGCTCATAAATGGATAAAAAAGATGTGGAACATTATTCAGCCATGAAAAAGAGTGAAATCTTGCCATTTACAATGACAGGAGTGGAGCTAGAGAGTATGATGCTAAGCAAAATTACTACCTTATGATTTCACTCATCCATGGAATTTAAGAAATAAACAAGCAAAGGAAGAAAACGAAGGAGTCAAAGCAAGAAACAGACTTTTCATTATAGAGTACAATCTGATGGTTACCAGAGAGGAGGTAGGTGGAAGGATGGGTTAGATAGGTGATAGGGATTAAGGAGTGCATTTGTTCTGATGAGCACAGAGTGTATATGGAACTGTTAAATTACTATATTATACACCTGAAACTAATGTAACATTGTATGTTAACAAACTGGAATTAAAATTAAAACTTTAAAAAGTTATATTACATTTCCAAGAGAAAGCAAAATCTAAACTTGAGTGCATGCTATGTGTCAGACACAATTATGTACATCCATTATTCTAAACCTGTCCTACATTGACACTATCACCATTCTTAAGATGAGCATTAGATTCAGCTAAAGAGTCAAGTAACTCATCCAATCTTGATCAGCAAGCAAATCAATGGCTGAGTCAAAAGTTGAACTGAACTTGAAACATGAAAGATTTTCACTCCACTTCACTAGCCATTGCCTAGCTCTTCCTCATGCTGTCCCCCAAAAAAGGAAACTTAGGAATTCCTCCAGAGAGGAGAAGCTGTTATTTTCTTTGCAAAGAATGGGAAATTTATCCGGAATTTATCTTTGATTCCAATTTGTGGCTCAGCCACAAGGACAGCAGACAGATTATGGTGGGTCATTGGAGTTCTCTAAGGCAATTGGTAAGAGTTTGCATTAATCAAAATTACATAGAGGAAATGTTTAAGATACACATTTCCAGAGCCCAACTTAGAACCACTATAAGCAATTTCTGGTAGTGGGTACACGCATGCACATTTTTTTTTAATTTTTATTTATTTGTGATAGTCACAGAGAGAGAGAGAGAATGAGGCAGAGACACAGGCAGAGGGAGAAGAAGGCTCCATGCACCGGGAGCCCGACGTGGGATTCGATCCCGGGTCTCCAGGATCGCGCCCTGGGCCAAAGGCAGGCGCCAAACCACTGCGCCACCCAGGGATCCCCCACGCATGCACATTTTTTAGGAAATGTTTCAGTGAATCTTTACACAACAAAACCCCTGCTCTAACCAGAAGAAATAGTCCAATCCCAAATCAATCCCAAATGGTTAAACCTAAATGGGAAGCTAACAATGATATCTTGAGATAGCCTCAGAGCCAGACCTGCATCTCTTCAAGTAGTTAAATTCTGTCTAAAGAAGCATGTTCCAAGAGTTAACTGTCCTCTGGATAAAAGAGTCAGCCCTAATAAGGGTTTCTAGTTCTCTTCAGACTGAAACTAATTCAAAAATTCTTACTCATAGAACTAAAATTTTAAGTCATGTTAGGCTTTGTAAAATTATCAGGTAAACCCACCATTGCAGTTCTATGCTTAATGAACAACGAAAATACAAACAAAATAACACAGATGAACAAACAGATGAACAAACACCAAACAAAGGGTAATTTCTTTGCATCCAAGAAAAGAATTTTTTTTAAAGTGTGAGTTCCTTGCAATATTCTAAACAAAATCAATAGCTTTTGTGATATGTTAGATAATTTTGCCAGGTATATTATAATGAGAAAATAAAATTTTCAAATACATTCTGAGCATTATAGAATCTAACTTTGTATGGTACCAGGATAGAAATGTGAGGACAAAAATTTAAGAACTCTGCTACGAGCCAAAGAAGCAGCACATCTCAAGTCATCCTCTACCTAAAAAATCCTGTGAGAGATGGGCAGCCCCCAGGGCTTCTGTCTTAGAAACAACATTCCTACCAGGCCCACTAGAATTCTGTTACCTAAGGAAAGGAGGATGGATAATACAAACAGTGGAGAAAGAGGAAGGGATCTAGGTCCTAGTCCTGGCTACTACTCTGCCAAGTACAAACTGTGTTTCTTTTAACAGATTACTCAATTTGGCAAGACCTTGGTAATAATAAGGGACATATATGGAACTACTTCAAGAGTATAAAGTAATTTGTTTGATTTCTTTATCCCTAAATGATCTGACTAGGAAGACTATGTGAATCACATAAATACCTTTGAGAAAAGATATAGAAGAAAATTAGAAGGGAAAATGATTTTTATAAGGTAAAAAAGACCTTTAAAGATATATTTAAAAATAAAGGTTGAATAATATTATAAGCACAGCACAGTGTTTAATGAATGAACATTCAAAATGTATTGCTAAGGACATAATGTATAAGTAATACACATTCCTTTAATATTTACAGATTATCAAATATAATACTATCAGTAAAGATATAGTCATCTGCTTTTTTATTTTGAATAGTCTTATTTATTCATTTAAAATCTATTCCGAAAAGACTTGAATAAGCTAAGTAATTGGGCATTTTTTATAAACTTATTTGTTTGAAAGGCAATTGAACAATAATTAAAACAACTGCAAATTAAGAAATCTATGCAATTTCTGAAACCTTAAAAGATAGTCCAGAAACAATTCTAAAATTTCCATTTCTTAAAATAGCTAAGTGCCAAAATATATCCCCTGGTGCTAGTTAAGAGATTTTGTATTCACATATGCAGTATCATTCACAAAACTACCTTTTCTTCAATGGAGAGGGAAATAAGGGGTGGTCTAAAGCAGGCTTCTAGGCTTCTAGCATCAATACTTGATGAGACGAGAACTGTCCAAACCCTTTAGATGCATTATCTTGTTTCATCTTCTCAATCATTTGAAAAGGCAAGTAATATATTATCTCCATTTTACAAAGAACCTCAGAATACAGGAGGTAAGTATCTTCCGAAAAGTCAGACAAGTATGAAATGAAAAAGCTTAAACATAAATACAGCTTAATCTGAAGTTATCCTCCTAATTACCTCATTTTCCTGCCTCTCTTTCACCTGATGTTTTAAGAGAGTATTACTTTCTGCCTACACATAGCTACAATTTCCAAATATGGCCACCCTAACCAGGTATTTTATTTTTCATGATGCTCCAACAAAATGAAGAATTTCTACCACGAGACTTTCTGCTTCTTGTATCCCCACCCCCTTATCCCTGCCCTACTCACCAAGATAATCTCGGGAGGCAAAAAGAACTTGCCTAGAATATGGAACTTCTTAGAGCTATCACAGTCAAGATATTTGTAGAAAGATGACTCCAGGATTCCCAAAGTGGAGACAAAATGGAGCAGAGGCAAATTACTATGGCTCTCCCCTGAAAGTGAAAAGGGGAACAGTTAAGCCTACTATTATGTTGCTTGTTCCCTGAGAACAGTATTGCCATCATGGAAAAAGAAAAAAAGAAAAGTATTTTCTCTAGAAAACCAAATACATTACATGCAAATCATTCATGTGCTCTTTGAAAGATTTATATGATGGTGAGCCCAAGATTTCTCACTTCTATTCCATTTTTGGAATGTCTCCCTGGTCATGGCTTAAAACATCACAAAAAAGCCTTTTGCCAATATTTCACTGCTAATTCTAAGTCATAAGACATAAGTCATGTCTCCAATGCAAGGTCTATGCCCTGTGATTGAGAGCATACATTTGAGTATGAGTCAACTAGCCCAAATGGGTAAAAAGGCAACATCTTATGGGCAATGTCTTATCACCCAATAGAGCACTTTATCCAAATATATTCCTCTGAAAACTGAAAAGGAGAAATGCATCATATACTCAATTGATTTGTGGGAGACCCCCAGGTCCTACAATTCCCTTCCTACCATACTCCAGAATATTCACAAAAGAAGAGACAATAATAAAGTAGCACTTGGAATGTATGAGCACAGTTAAGACTGTGTGGAAAAACATTGAGTACTTTGCCATAAGGTAGGAACCAGAGAATTTTCTACCACAATTCCAATTCCAGACTCAACCTGCACAGAAATCAGCTGTTTCCCAGTCCAACCTCTCTCAATGCCAGAATTGTACTGTGGCCTCCCCTGTGCCCACTGGATCTACATTAGCAATAGCACCAAGAGTATTCCATATTGCTTTCATCATTTCTGCTTTTCTTTTTTTTTAATTTTCAAATAAGAGCTCTCATGTAATCTCTGGTTCTTTCACAAGTAAGATTTTTGAAGAGGAAAAACAAACCATGTTAACCTTTACAGCGTCAAAAAAAAAAAAAGTGATAAACCAAAAGCATAATTAACTTTGTTCTTTTAACATAACACAGTTTCTTTGATAGATCCCAGCTTACTAGCATTTCCATAGGCCACTTTCTTTCTCAGTACATACAGATGAATGAAAAAATTAAACGATTTTTGTGACCTATAGTATGGTCAGACTTTATTATGCTAATTTCATGTACCATATTCAACAGATTTACCATTTTCCTACTAACTAATAAAACTATATTCAACAGATTTACCACTTTCCTACTAGTTAATAAAAATTTTTACTAAATTTTTCTAGTCTTATGGTTTCCATGTCTTGTCTATCATAAATAATGATGCTATGAACATGGGAGTGCATCTCTTAAAGTTAGTGCTTTTGTTACCTTGGGATATATTCCCAGAAGTGCAATTGTTGGATTTTATCATGGTCTACATTTTATTTTTTGAGGATTCTCCATTCTGTTTTCCACAGTAGCTGTACCAATTTACAATCCCTCCAAGAGTGCACAAAGGTTTCTTTTTCTCCACATCCAGACTAGCATTTGTTACCTCTTATTTTTTTTGATGATAGCCATTTTGAAGGCCTGAGGTGAGATCTCATTGTGGTTTTAATTTGCATTTCCCTAATGACTGAGGTTGTGCATCTTTCCACTTACCTGTTAATCTTTCATATGTCTTTTTTTGGAGAAATGTCTACTCATGTCTTTTGCCCATTTTTAATTAGGTTACCTTTTTTTTTTCTACTGAGGTATACAAGTTTTTCATCAAATATATGGTTGGCAAATATTTTTCCCATCCCATAAGTTGTCTTTTCACTTTGTTGATGTTTTAATTTTCTCTGAAAAAGCTTTTTAGTTTGATGCAATCCCTCTTGTTTATTTTTTATTTTATTTCTGTGTTTTAAGCATCATCTCAAAAAAATCATTTCCTAGACTCATGTCAAGGAGCATTGTTTCTATGTTTTCTTCTAGGAATTTCCTGCTTTCAAGTCTTTCATCTAAATCTTTTTAACCCACTTCAAGTTAACTTTCATGAGTGAAAATGTTGGTCCAGTTTCATTCTTTTACATGTAAATATATAATTATCCCAGCACTGTTTATTGAAGAAACTGTCTTTTTTTCTCCATTTGAGTATTCTGGGCCCCCTTATCAATTAGTTGTTTGGGCTTATTTTGGACTTCCATTGGTGTATATGTCTATTTTTATGCTAGCTCAATACAATTTTGATGACTATAGCTTTATAGTATAGCATGAAATCAGGAAGTGTGATACCCTTCTTTGTTCTTCCTCAGGATTTCTTTGGCTATTTGGGGTGTTTTGTGATTCCATTTAAATTTTAGGACTGATTTTTATACTTTTATAAAAAATGCCATTGGAATCTTGATAAGAATTCAAATAAATCTATAGATGGCTCTCAGTAGTATTGACATTTTAACAATATGAATACTTCTACCCATTTATTTTTATCTATAATTTCTTTCATCAGTGTCTTACAGTTTTCATTGAAGAAATCTTTGACCTCTTTTGTTAAATTTATTCCTAAGTATTTTTTGGATGATATTATATAAGAGATCAATTTATTTCCTTTTCAGAAATTCCACTGTTAGTATATAGAAATGCTCCAGTTTTTTGTATGTTAGGTTTTGTATCTTGCAACCTTACAAAATTCATTTATTAGCTTTAATAGCTTTCTGGTTGAGTCTTTATGATTTTCTATAAATAAAATAATGTCATCTGCAAATAGAATGTTACTTCTTGCTTTTCAATTATGATATCTTTTATTATTTCTTTTTCTCACCTTATTACTCTAGCTAGGATGTCCAGTAGTATGTTGAACAGAGTGGCAAGAGTGGGAACACTTGTCTAAACTCAGAGAAAAAGCTTTCATCCTGTCTTGTTCCTGAACTTAGAGGAAAAGCTTTCATCCATTGAGTATAATGTTAGCTGCAAGCTTGTTATGGTGTTTAAGCTGTAGGCTTGTTAGCTCTAGTTACAGTTTGGCTGTGGGCTTGTTAGCTATGACTATGGTTAAGCTGTGAGTTTGTTAGCTATGGCCTTCCTTTATTATGTTAAGATGTGTCCTTTCTTTAATTTATTGAGTTTTAATCATGAATGGATGTTGAATTTGGTTGAACACTTTTTTTCTGCATCTATTGAGATGATCATATGAATCATTTCTTTCAGCCTATTAATGGGATGTATCACATTATTTGATTTGCATATGTTGAACCAACCTGGCATTCCAGGAATAAATCCCATTTGATCATGATGAATGGACATTTTAGTGTGCTGCTGAATTAGGTTTGCTGGTATTTTGTTGACAATTTTTATATCCTTATATATCAGGAATATTGGCCTATAGTTTTGCTTTATTTTGTTTCTAGTAGTGTCATTTTTCTGGTCTTAGTATCAAGATAATGGTCTTCTAAAATGAATTTGGGAGTATTCCCTCCTTTTTTATTTTTTGAAAGAGTTTGAAGATGATTGGTGTTAATTCTTCTTTAAATGTTTGGTCACCAATCAAGTCATCTGGTTCTGATCTTTTCTTTATTTGGAGATTTTTTTTCTTATTATTACTAATTCAATCTCCTTACTAGTAATTGTTCTATTCTGATTTATAATTTTGTTGATTTGAGTAATTTCTCTTTTTCCTTGGTTTGTCTAGATAAGGGTTTTTCAATTTTGTTTATCTTTTCAAAAAACTAATTTTAGTTTAGTTCATCTTTTCTATTATTTTTCTCTTCTCTATTTCAGTTATTTCTACTTTAATATATATATTATTTAGTTTCTTCTGCTAACTTTGGGCTCAGTTTGTTCTTTTGTTGGTCCTTCAAGGCATAGAGTTAGGTTATTCATTTGGGGGAACTTTCTTGTTTCTTACTATAGGCACTTATTGCAATGAACTTCACTTTCAGAACAGCTTTTGCTGCATCCCATAAATTCTGGTATGCTGTTTCCATTTTTGTTGTCTTGAGAATCTTTTTTAATTTAAAAAGGGGGAGGGGCACCTGGGTGGCTCAGTCAAAGTAGCTGCCTTTGGCTCAGATCATGATCTTAGGGTCCTGAGATCAAAACTCACATGAGGCTCCCTCCTCAGTAGGGAGTCTGCTTCTCCCTCTGCCCCTTCTTCCAGCTTGTGCTTTCTTTCTCTCTCTCTCTCGTAAATAAGTAAAATCTTTCTTAAAAAAAGAAAGTTATTAATTCCCCTTTAATTTCTTCTTTGATTCAAGAGAGTGTTATTTAATCTCCATGTGTTCATGTATTTTCAGTTTTCCTCTTACTGATTTCTAGTTTCACGACATTGTGGGCAAAAAAGATACCTGGTATGATTTCAATCTTCTTGAATTATATAAAGTTTGTGGCCTAACATGTGGTCTATCCTAGAAAATGTTCCATGTGTGCTTGAGAAGAATGTATATTTTGCTGTCTTTGGAGATAATGTCTATTAGGTCTATTTGGTCTATAGTGTTAAAAACTGCTTTTTCTTTATTGATTCTCTGTCTATATCATCAATCCATTGTTGAAAATGAGATATTAAATCCCAGGTATCATTGTATTTCTGTTTATTTTGCTTTTAGTTCTGTTAGTTTTTGCTTTATATATTTAGGTGTTTCAATGTTGGGTGCCAAAATGTTTAAAATTGTTATACCTTTTTTATTTTTTATTTTTATTTTTTTTTTATTGGTGTTCAGTTTACTAACGTACAGAATAATACCCAGTGCCCGTCACCCATTCACTCCCACCCCCCGCCCTCCTCCCCTTCTACCACCCCTAGTTCGTTTCCCAGAGTTAGCAGTCTTTACGTTCTGTCTCCCTTTCTGATATTTCCCACACATTTCTTCTCCCTTCCCTTATTTTCCCTTTCACTATTATTTATATTCCCCAAATGAATGAGAACATATAATGTTTGTCCTTCTCCGACTGACTTACTTCACTCAGCATAATACCCTCCAGTTCCATCCACGTTGAAGCAAATGGTGGGTATTTGTCATTTCTAATAGCTGAGTAATATTCCATTGTATACATAAACCACATCTTCTTTATCCATTCATCTTTCGTTGGACACCGAGGCTCCTTCCACAGTTTGGCTATAGTGGCCATTGCTGCTAGAAACATCGGGGTGCAGGTGTCCCGGCGTTTCATTGCATTTGTATCTTTGGGGTAAATCCCCAACAGTGCAATTGCTGGGTCGTAGGGCAGGTATATTTTTAACTGTTTGAGGAACCTCCACACAGTTTTCCAGAGTGGCTGCACCAGTTCACATTCCCACCAACAGTGTAAGAGGGTTCCCTTTTCTCCGCATCCTCTCCAACATTTGTTGTTTCCTGCCTTGTTAATTTTCCCCATTCTCACTGGTGTGAGGTGGTATCTCATTGTAGTTTTGATTTGTATTTCCCTGATGGCAAGTGATGCAGAGCATTTTCTCATATGCATGTTGGCCATGTCTATGTCTTCCTCTGTGAGATTTCTGTTCATGTCTTTTGCCCATTTCATGATTGGATTGTTTGTTTCTTTGGTGTTGAGTTTAATAAGTTCTTTATAGATCTTGGAAACTAGCCCTTTATCTGATATGTCATTTGCAAATATCTTCTCCCATTCTGTAGGTTGTCTTTGAGTTTTGTTGACTGTATCCTTTGCTGTGCAAAAGCTTCTTATCTTGATGAAGTCCCAATAGTTCATTTTTGCTTTTGTTTCTTTTGCCTTTGTGGATGTATCTTGCAAGAAGTTACTATGGCCGAGTTCAAAAAGGGTGTTGCCTGTGTTCTTCTCTAGGATTTTGATGGAATCTTGTCTCACATTTAGATCTTTCATCCATTTTGAGTTTATCTTTGTGTTATACCTTTTTTGATGTATTGACCTCTTTATCACTATATAATGACTTGTCTCTTTTTAGTTTAATCTATTTTGTCTGATATAAGTATAGTTACCCCTGCGTTTTTGGTTATCATTCACTTGAAATGTCTTTTTCCATCCCTTCATTCTCAAGGCTAAAGTGTGTCTTTAAGGCTAAAGTGAGTCTCTTATATGCATATGATTTGATCTTGCTTTTTCATCCATTCACACATTCTATGTCTTTTGATTAGACAATTTAATCTAGTTGCATTTAAAGTATTATTGATGGATAAGGACTTAATGACTGCCATTTGGCTCATTGCTTTCTGGTTATTTTGTAGATCCATTCTTCCTTGTTTCTTATCCTCCTGTCTCGTGTGTGCGTGTGTGTGTGTGTGTATTTTGATGTCTTTTAGCATCAGTTTGCTTTGACTTCTTTGTCATGTTCTTTGTGTAATTACTATAAGCTTTTCCCTTGTGGTTACCATGATACTTACATAAAATATCTTAAATTGGGATCCCTGGGTGGCGCAGCGGTTTGGCGCCTGCCTTTGGCCCAGGGCGCGATCCTGGAGACCCGGGATCGAATCCCACATCGGGCTCCCGGTGCATGGAGCCTGCTTCTCCCTCTGCCTGTGTCTCTGCCTCTCTCTCTCACTCTCTCTGTGACTATCATAAGTAAATAAAAATTAAAAAAAAAGAATTGTTATAAAATATCTTAAATTTATAATACCCTATTTTAAACTGATAACTTCATTTCAACAGAACTTGTATACTTCATACTTTTATTTCTTCTCCCCCTCATATTTTAGATTTTTTGCTGTTATAATTTACATGTTTTTTATATTATGTAACTAATAACAGATTATTAAATTTATGGCTATTTTTGCTACATCCTTTTTTTAACCTTTTAACTAGAATTTTGAGTTATACACCACTACTACCAAATTGCAGAATCTATGGCTATATATTTACCATTGCCTATGACACTTACACCATCTTTTTGTGTTTTTATAATGTTATTAATGTCCTATTTCCAGTCTACAAACTCCCTTTAGCATTTTTTATAAGGGAGGCCTGCTGGTAATTAACTTCTCAGCTTTTCTCTGTTGGGAAAGCCTTTATCCCTCCTTCATTTTGAAGAACAGCTTTGCTGAGCATTGAATTCTTGGTTGACAGTTATTTTTTTTAATAGTTTGAATATATCATTCCATTCTCTCCTTGCCTGTTAAGTTTCTGTTGAGAAATCTGCTGATAATCCAATGGGATTCCCCTGTATGTAACTTCTCTCTTTTCTGGTCTTTCACTTTTCAAATTTTAATTTATAATGTGTCTTGGTGTAGCTGTACACAGGTTCAACCTGTTTGGGATAACTTGGGCCTCCTGGATCTGCATGTCCATTCTCTCTTCATGTTTGAGAAGTTTTCAGCCATTATTGCTTTAAATATAGTTTCTGTCCCTTTCTGTTTTCTTTCTGGAATTTCAAAAATGCAAGTATTGTTTCTTTTCATTGTGACCCCATAATCCGGATAGGATGTCTTTACTCTTTGTTCTTTTTTCTTTTTTACTTCTTTGAGACAGTAATTGTTAATGTCCTGTCCTATGCATTGTTGATCCTTCTGTATGGTCAAGTCTCCTTTTGAAACTCTATTGAATCGTTCAGTTCAGTTCTACTTTTCAACTCTAGGACTTTTGTTGATTTGGGGATTTTTTGATAGTTGCTATTTCCTTGTCAAGCTCCTAATTTTGTTCATGTATAGTTTTCCTAATTTCATTTAGTTGCCAGTTTGTGTTTTCTTGTAATTCACTAAACTTCCTTAAAAGGATTATTCTGGGGCAGTCTGGGTGACTCAGTGGTTTAGTGCTGCCTTCAGCCCAGGGTGTGATCCTAGAGACCTGGGATCAAGTCCCACATCGGGCTCCCTGCATAGAGCCTGCTTCTCCCTCTGCCTGTGTCTCTGCCTCTCTCTCTCTCTCT
This sequence comes from Canis lupus dingo, assembly GCF_003254725.2. Lineage (NCBI taxonomy): Eukaryota > Metazoa > Chordata > Mammalia > Carnivora > Canidae > Canis > Canis lupus. The sequence continues at coordinate 20,502,690 of NC_064245.1, read as the reverse complement.
CTCTCTCTCTCAACAATAAATAAAATATTTTTTAGAAAGAGGATTATTCTGAATTCTTTGTCTGACAGTTCATAAATCTCCATATCTTTAGAGTCAGTTGTTGAGCCTATACTAGTTTTCTTTGATAGGATCATATTTACCTGTTTTTTCATGATACGAGATTTTATATGTTGGTATCTGCACATTTGAGTAATGACTTTGCAGGTTTGCTTTGGCAGACTTCTAGACTTTACAGGTTTGCTTTGGCAGACCACTCATCATTTTGGGTTACTAGGTGTCTGCTGGCAATGTCTTTGGGAAGGTGGAGCCTGCTATTATGATCTGTTTTTGATCAAGGCAACTATTCAAGCTCTAATAATGGGGATACACTGGGGGGAGGAGTGCCACTGGCTGAGAACAGCTGGATAGAACTGTTGGCTTGATTCCCTACCCAAGTGAAACTGGGGGACAGGCTCCACAGATGCCTGGATTTTTCAGTCAGGTTTACTAGATGGTCAGGACTGGTTGCTATACTCAGTAGTAGTTGGGCTATAAATTAGGTTCCCTGTTCCAGCAGGGCAGTGGGCTGGGACTTAGGGCCTGTACAGCTCATTGTTTGGAAGCCTGACTCAAGCCTGAGGGAGCACTGAATACCTTGATCAGGTTAGGCCACTGTTTTTGTTCTACAGATAGGGGAAGCCATAGGTTGTGCTCTCTGTACCACTTTACATTGGACTATTGAATAAACTATGCAATTTCCTGTGTGACTAGGTTCACTGATCAGACAAGCTGAAGGTTGTATTCAGCAATGAGGGGGGCCACAAATTAGATTCCCACTCCAGGTGCAGTAGGAAAATCAGCTCTAAAACCAGTAAAGCTCTTTGTTGCCCTTCTAACTCAATCCAACCCACATCTCAAGTTTCTTGGTCAAACAAGCCCAGTGGCTTTGCTCTGAAAGCTATTGGGTCTGTCTGCCCTTCTCTCGGCAGCTTGAGTGCTGCTGGGCCACACAGTTTTCAGATGTTTTTCACCAGCCCTTCTGATCAGAGGAGGTTGGAAAACACTCTGCACAGTGAGTGAGGCTATGTCTCAGCCCCCTTACCTGAACAGGAAAGGGAGGGATCACTCCAGGCTCCCAATTTCCCAGTCTGTCCTTTAAAAAGGGCCAGGAGCTACCCTCAGTCTTGTCTGTGAATTACTGTCTCACAAGAAGCCTACCATCTTGTACTGGCTTTGCTCACTGGGCAATCTGTTCTGCTCACTCATTTGAAGCTTGAGTGTTGCTGGGCCACACCACTTCCAGGAGTTATCACAAGACCTCTGATAAGATGGGGCTGGAAGACACTCCTCATAGCAGGTGGGGCTCTGACTCAGTACCTTGCCTGAGAGCTGGCAAACTAGGCTTAGGGCCAGCAAACTTCCTCATTTGAGGATCCAAATCAGGCAGATCTGCTCTCCACCAAGTTCCTTGGTCAGAGTGTGCTCCTGACTTGGCTCTGCAGGTAATGCAAACCACTGGTTGTTAGGATTACTACTTGGCCTCTGCAGGTATAAACTCAGTCTGCCAAGATCCACATGCTGGTTAGTGCTAGCCCCTCCCTTGTTCTCTGTCACAATCAGATTGCCAGGGTCTGGGCCCCAAAGATTCTCCTGCAATTCCCATGGTGCAGGATCATAGTAGGGGTTTCCACAAAGTAATCCACAATGCTAAGGGAGGTTAGTAGAGGAAACTGAGGCTCATAGGAGACCTCTTCACATGGTGCTTCATGGTCCTAGGGGAGGGGCAAAGTGGTCAATGTGTAGCCACTTCTCTTACTCTGCTAATATACTCTTTCTTGGTCTCTGAGGTGCAAAGAGGGCTTTAGCCTCATCCTCATGTTCTGGGATTCTCTCAGTTGTGTCTTGTTCTCGAATATATACTCGTTGTCCTTCTTGTGAGGGAATGTGAAGTCAAGAACAACTTCTTTCATCATCTTGGTGACATCACTTCTGCTTTAGTTTTAGCTTTTACCAGCATTAAGATGGTTGAGTGGTTTATTTGTTTATTAAATATTTCCTGAATGCCTGCTTCATGGCAGACACCAAACTAGGTGTTGAGAATACATCAGTGAATAAAATAAACCTAGTTTTGTGCTCTGTTCATACAGACTACACTATGAAGTAAGATAGAAAGTTAGCCAAGTACTTACAGTGGAGACAATTATAGACATACTTAACTTCCTCATTGTCATCTATGTTTATTCAGACCAAAAAAAAAAAAAAAAGGAAAAGAAGATAAAGAGTTGGCAGAGGGGAAAAGGGAAACATAAAAAATCTAAAAATCTAAACTCTGTCCACCATTCTTCTCACTGATAACATGTCCTGACATAAACATGATCCAGAAAATATGAAATCTCAGTTACCACCTGCCACGCATAATGTGAACATCTCACCATGGAATGATCTAAGTGTTTTGAAGGTTTGGCCACTAAATACAAATCACTGCCTTCATCTTATCTTGAACTGAATTAATAATAGCAGTCTAGAAGACAAATAGGTTGTGCTGGATTTATTAAAGACAAGATAAATAAATATATCCTCCAATGTGGCAACTTCCTATAGGAAGGGCTTTTCAAAGGTAATTTTGACCCTATGTGAATCCTGTTTCTTGAAATGTATAAGCTATGTCTCTACTTCATTAGAGTGTGGTATATGGCAGGAAAGAAAAACTCCAGGCACTTAGGTGACCAAAACTTTTCCTGTTTGATTTTGTAGATCACCATATAGATAAGTGAGGTGCAATGGGTGATGAGAGGGTCATGTTTCCTGCCAAACGCCATAGAGTTCATTCTCTTTTCCTTTAGCTATGCCCGTTGAATACTGTTGATATCTTTAGTGTGCAAAGTGAATTTGAAAAGATCAAAGCATTTTACTATTAGGACAAGGTATTTTCTCACCTGAGAAAATGCTATATTTAATCCAAGTGCAGTTCTTCTTGATACAAATAAGATGAATCAAAAAACAAACAAAGAGAGTGAAAAGTGGAGTGTCTTCACTCTTCATTTCTATTGATAGACCCTCAGGATGAGACATTTGACCATTTCCTAACAGTTTGCTTCTTCACTGGGCATTACTAGTAAACCTGTTCAAATGGACTAAGTTTAAGGAAGACTGGATGAATGTTCTCTGCATAAGGAAAGAGAATCATAGCAAAAAAGTAAAAGCAATCATCTGCAAAAGTCAAGGCAAAAGCTCATTTTTATTACTATTACCTGGATACTTGGAGTGGGGGAGAGGCAGTAAATTATCTTGATAATTGCATTATTTCTTTAACTCTTTGCATCTTCATACTCAGCTATAAAGTTTTTTATTTTCTTTCTGAAAATAGTTCAATTTCTAAACTTAATTGAAATAAAGAGCAAACACAAATGTAAGCATTATCATTCAAACAAAGATTTGATGACCCAGAGAAGTATACTGGTCTTACAGCACTTAACTTTTGCATTACTGTTTCATTACAATATCACTTAATTGATATTCAAAAACATGCAAGCCCATGCAACTTTCCCATAAACCAAAGTAGAAAATGTTGAAATGGAGAAGAACAACAAGAATGCATAAATAAAAAATGAAGAGTTTTGTCATGTTCTATTAGGGTTTTTCATGTTAGCATCCTATTATATTAGTATTTGTTTTCACTAATATGATATGAAAATTGCTGAAATGATTGCATGGTCATATCTTGTTAGGCAATTCAAATTCTAAAATTATATGATTCTAATATAAGATGAAAGAAAATTGTTAATATTATAAAAAGTTTCTAATATGATGTGAAGGCCCATCTGGAAAAAAAAGTTTAAGTTACTTTGGTGTGATTTCTTGGAAATATTATTTTCATAGGAACCAGGTGGTGACAAAGATGCAGAAATTGGGCATGAGGACATCTCTGGTGGAAATGAAAAATATTTCTCTCAGTCAATATATTACACGAATTTTTTTATTCATTCTAAAAATGAATTTGTTTTTAAATGCAGGAGGTACCTGCAGCAATTTAGTTTTTGTGTGTTTTTTGTGTGTCTGTTTTTTTAAGAAAAGCTACTACTAATAATATTTCTCTTCATAATATGCTTTCATGTGGAAGTTACTATTAATCACTAAATAATAAACTAATTGCTAAACAACACAGCTTGACATCTACTCTATGGTAATAAATGTAGGGCATTTGCTCAGTTTTTTAATGCTTATGGAAAGAAGTTATCACACATCTTAAATGTGATATCATTTAGTAGTCTTATTTATTAAATAATTTGGAGTTAAACCTAAAGTTCACTTTCATTCTGGGCATAAGTGCATTACTTGGGAGTTTCAGAAGTAGTAGTATGCCTAATGTAACTCTGAAGTCAAAGTAGACTTCTTTGTCAAAACTTGTGTTTTATGTTACAGAAGTCTGGTACAATAACCAAGAGCTGAAAGAAACATTGGAAGAATAAAATAATTGATTGTAAAGGATGCTATTTACTCTTTGAAAAATACCAATTTCAAAGTTTTATAAGACTCCTTAAAATATATTTGAATGAAGACTGCCACATTTTAATATTTATCTTAATGTAACATGTTATCCACTGAAGAAAACTTTTTTCTCAAAGATGACATTATCAACAGTTTACAAAATGATTGTGATTGCTTGAAGGGCTAGGCTTAGGAAATCTAGTCCTAACATATATTACTTTTATGGAAAATAAATTTATCTCAATCGGCTCTTAATGTCAGCTGAAAAGGGAAACCATTTAAAATTAGCTGCCAGACACAAAAATCATCTTAGTTGAAATTAGAACATGTTTTATAAAGAAGACAAAGTGACAAAACTGACTTTAAGATAGGGCAACTTTCTTAAAACAGCCTGTTTTATCTTAAATATGGTGTAGATTGGGTTTGTCAGAACCAGACTAATTCCATCCCTCTCTCATTTCCTCCAACTTGAAGGGTTCAACCCCATGTCCAATTCTTCAGAAATGATTTGGGATAAGAACGATTCTGATATAAACTCCTACAGGGCCATTTGGAGCTCGGTGGTGAATCAATAAAACAAACTAACTAAAATAACAGCCGAGCTAATCATGAGGCAGTTTAAATGATAGGACTTGAATTACAGCTTTTGCAAATTCCAGTGAACTTCCCTCATTACCATATCTGTCCTAGTTTGAGTATCTAGGTCTTGTTACCAAGTCTTCTCTTGTCTGAGGCAAAGAAAATCAGGTGAAAGAAGCTTCTGAGGGTAGTAATAAGAATTGAAACATCCATATCACTTCACAATCCATTTCCAATAAACTATACGGTCAAAAGATCAGATTCATCTTGGAACAGGAAACTGTTTCCCATAAAAAAAAAAAGACAATAACAAGGACGACAGTTCCACTGTATATCTTTCCACAAGGAATGGATTTTCCTATTTCTGTATTGCTAGGGATTTCTCAATGCTGGAAACTTTATACTTATCTCTGTTCTAATCAATCAAGATAACATGATTCATCCTTAAAGTTAGACTTTATCCTAAGCAACTTTTCTAATGTTTTCACTAGCTTTCTTTAAATTGCCAGCATGGTGAAGATGTAATGTGTCACCAAGGCCCTTGTCTTTATTTCTGTCTCGTGGTAGTGGAAGCCGCGAAACTTACACACTTTATTATCTATTGCAGTGAGAATACTGCCGGCCCCAAATCAAATGCTTTTCTTTCCTCAAAGCCCCAACAATGCTTCCCTCCCCCGCCCCCCCCCCATAAATTAGCAGTGTTTAGAAGGAGTCTTGCCAACATTCTATAGATTACTTTAAGGAAAAGCTCCGTCATCCATAATACATTTGGGCTTCTTTCTAGTCGAAGATTTATATTTTTTTTTATTGATGGGTTATGAATATTGACACAGGAGATATTCATTGTTTATTGAAGGCTTGTTTACATAAAAGATCTTCACAGGCTACCCCCTAAGTCTAGAGGTCCTAAACCAGTGTCAGGGAGCTGTCTGGGTATTTTTTCCCACGTATTGCACTGCCATTCCCCCAACAATAGAGGCCCATTAACGTTTGGCCCTTCCAGTTACTGCAGCCCAAGCCTCAGTGGCAGGACGTCTGCCCAATATGTAAAATAACGGAATGAATGGATTCCTTGGAAACAATGATAACAAGACCTGGCTGAGCTAACTGTGACAGCATGTGGTAATTTTCCAGCCCGCTGGCCCTGTAAAGGAAACTGGAACACAAAGCGGAGACTGCAGGGCGGGCCGGCCTGAATAGCTGCAAACAAGTGCAGAATATCTGATGATGTCATACGCACAGTTTGACAGATGGGGCTGGACAATTTTTCCCCCTTCGAACGTGTTCTTAACTATTTGTATTCCATCAGCTCCTCACTTGGGAAGTTCAATCCTGCGATCACCTGCTTGAAAGACTAAACAAACCTTCACTGTCATGTCCTTGATTCAAGTGCCACCAGTTTTATGAAGAAAAATGATATCCAGTATTAGCGGCTGGATGCTGAGGGGGGCTGGCGGGGAGGGGGTGTTGCTGTGGATTAATGCATCATCTCTGCCTTCAGCTGTGGGCCAGGTTTTGAGGCTAGCTCTGCCTGAATCCTGCCATACACTCTGAATAGCATAATGAAGTATTGTTACTGCCTCCGTCTAGTCATTACATCAGGGAAACAGACATCCAAAGTTATCAAAACTGATTACTAGCTGAGCTTTTGTGTCTATAAAATAAATGCCTTAAAAAAGGCTCTTTTTTTTTTTCAGTCTTATGGGTGTTCTCTCAAGGTTGTATGTTTTCGTGTTTATAGTTCTATGTGTCACTATATAGAAGTTGGTGCTGGGGCATATCTACAGACTGTGCTCTCCCAAAACACGCTGGTATGTCGATCTGCATTTGTGTGTGTGTTTAAGTTGCTGCATGGGAGACAGAGAAAATGAAGATTGACAACATTTATAAAAATGAGACACAACTCAATTAAAATTCACCGAAAATAGTAAATGAACCGGCGTACTTGCTTTAATTGTAACAACACAGGACTGTCTATTTCCTTCCTTCAAATAAGTAGTTGCTTTGGATCTCACATGTCTTCACCATTTTATTCATGTACTTCTTTTTTATTTACTTTTCAAGGAATTTATGTAAATATATGTAGGCTACAGAATGGGTCTCAGATACAGCTTTATTCTTTAATCTTTTCATCAAATAGCTAACTACAGAGGATAGCCAAAGGATTCTGTTTAGGGAGAAGTGATATCTGTCCCATAGAAAAGCATGGCACATTGCCTAGCTTGCAGAAACAAGAATAATAGCAACAGGATGATAATAAAAAATAATGATTAAGATTTACAAAATACCTTTTCAACTAGGAAAGTACCCCACACTAAACTATTTGCTTCAGAGTCTCCTAGATTATAGAAGCTGTAGAGAAGCTATGCTCAACTTAACTTGTCCTGTATTATCTAACACAGCTGTCGGGTAGGGGGGAAAAGTGATAAATGTAAACAAGGAGAATTCTTCTTCTCATCCTTGAAGACAAGTTATGTCCAACTCACCTCTGACCTCAATTTCCACCCTCATCTTCTAGATGTGAAGGGAAAAACATATCCCTGATATCCTCTACGATTACCAGCTCACCTAGACACAATCAGACCACGCTTTGGCCACCGTTTGAACATTCACTCCATGAGTGTCTACTATTTGCATATTACTGGGCCATAGCTTTATTCTGTGCAAATACTCCAATTGAGATTGTGCTACTACTTTAAGTTAGTGTAAGAGAATTATTTGTATAATACACATTTGCACCTGTAGCTACATTTGAACAGCAGAGCTGTGGTACATACGTAGCCAGAATCTAGTCCTAGGTCATGCCCAAGTTCAAGGGCCTAAGTAGCTGCCACAGCCTACACTGAATGAGAAGCTTATCAAAGGGCTGGCTCATGGTTTATGAGGGGAGTTTGTCTCTACTTCCTACATTTCCCACTAACTATCACCAAGGGCATCCCTCTACATGTTTATACCAGATGGAGCACCCCATCTGTTAAAAAAAAAAAAAGCCAAATTGTTTTATTAGTAGCTGTGGTACTTACATCTCTACAGGATACTGAGAAGGTGAGAGCAAAGAAAAAAATGGGATAGGTGGTAAGAGCTTTCCACTATCACAAGTCATAATCTGACGCTATCCACAAGCTATTCTTGGAGACTTCTTTTGGACCCATCTATGTCAACAGCATGGGTAGGGCTCTCTTAGAAGACCCAGAGATCACAGCCAAGAGGTTCAGGGTGATATACGGTAGGAAGGAAAACAGAATTCTCCATTCCCACTGTTAATAGAGAGGTAAAAGTTTGTTAATACATTGGCTTCCTAAAAGTATTCATCTGACCAAAAAGCCACTCTCCTGAGGGTGATCAAAGTAACATCAGCCAGAATGACAATTAGGATAGTATTTCATAACTATGACCTGCAGGATGCTTGAAGGAAATTAACACATGAAGTTGCCTTACTCATTTAGTACAACTCGTAAAAATATCAGTGAAGATAATGTCATATGAAGTCAGACCAAGTATCATCCAGTCCAATATGCCAAGAGACATTCATTTGATGATAGGACATACTGTTCAGGTTCACACCTCCAAAAGTAATTTATTTCTGCACATATGACTAACTCCTTAACAATAAATTATAGGTGTGCCAGTATTTAACCTGCCTAAAGATTTCCTGTATCTGCTGAGGATTTAAACCTATTACCACCTCTTAAGGTAACAAGATTCATAAATATATCAGCCACCTCATAAAACTATGCTCCATGTTTATCTGAAACTTACAGTTTAGTTCTATTAAATAATAATTTTAAGGATATACATAGTGAATGGTACTGCGCAAGAGCAACCAGAAATACAAAGTTGGCAAGGAGGCTTCGAAAATTTATAATCATTTATAGGAAAATAGAAATAGATACAACTGTCTCCAATAATCATGGAGTAAAGGATATGCTATGGAAAAGTAGAATTTATAAATAAAGTATAAAAGATATGTCCCCCAGGGAGAGTGCTGGGGTTTGGGGAACACATTCATGTTTACTTCAAAATATTACAAAACGATTTTTTAATTTTGATAAAGGTGTTGCCCATGCTTAGAGCCTTCCCCTTTCAGGACTGCAGCAGAATCTTGTCTTCTAGTTTATCTGCTTTTGGAGAACATCCATTTGCACTTTTATCATTGAAGTGACTCTTTTCTAGACATTTTCCCATTACATCACTTGTTTTTCACTTTCCATTAGGCATGTTTAAGTATCAATGGACTTTTTAACTTGGAATGTGAAAATAAGGAAAACTGAGTCAGATCTAAGTTATGTATGCCAAACTCTTCATTTAAAAAAAGTTAAAACCAATTCTTTATGTCCGTTGATCCCATTGAGCAGTTAAAAAAAAAAAAAAAGGTTCAAATCAAAAAAGGGATTTGAAGATGGGGCAAGGAACATGCAGTTCTTACCAATTATTCAGCAAAAGCATTGGCAGAGTGCTATAATCCATCACAATGCCTAATTCTGCTATTGTTTGTGTGACTATAGTTAATGGATGTCACAGCACAGTTTTTAATTCTATACCTGGTTTTGGGGATAGCCGACCTATCTTTGTCATTTTCTAGGTATGATGTTTAGAAAATTACTGGTGCCTTCTGCGCACTGTTTCTTCATTGATAGAATAGAAATAATATCTATGTCACAGAGCCATTAGCTCAGCAACCAGAATATAATGAGTTTAATAAATTCTATAACCTGCTGTTCTTAACAACAAGAAAAGTAATAAAATAAAGGCTCTGTCTCTTAATTTTAAGATGAAGAATTATATGTCAGAAGTTTTGCAGTTTTCTTAACTCTAAAATTCTGTGTTTCTGTAAAACAGAAGTCTATAGTTAAATAAGATGATTTACACCACCCTTCACTTATTTATTTTTAAACAGAGGCATAACTTGAAAGACAAATATGAGCCAGCAGGCATAACTGAAGGGAAGAGGCTCTCAAAGTCCAAGTCTTGTGTTCAGCTCCAGCTCTGCACTTTGAGTACTCACTTAATGACACCAAGTCTGGGAACTTTTCTGAAGTTATTCTTAGAAAGGGATTAGTCATCCTTACCTCAATATGAAGACCCTTTGTGAACTTCAAAGTGCTATAATAACATCAGTTTCTATTGTCTTATGCTACTTTGCAAACTTCATTTGTACCAGTGTTATCATGCCCCACAACCCTCTGGTTTCTCCAGATGTGTTTCAGCATTTTGGTTATAAGAACAATTAAAGCCAAAAGTTCATAAAAATATCCTTTTAAATTACGCTATTTGGACAAGATCAGGTGTGTTCAGGAGGGTATGGCCAGGGACATCAAATATGTCATCAAAACATTTACTTAATTTTTTAAAAAATTTAAAGTCTCATGAAATTCCTTCTTTGGATTTATTCACAATTGTTATTTATTCATCATATTAAACTGTATGGCTAAAGCAAAGTCGGCTTTCTGAAGGCACACAATGTCATTGAGTATTCAGATCTGTTTCTCAAACTAATTAGAATATGTTGGGAGAGATTCTATTTCAATTTAGGATGTTTTGTTAAAATCATTCTGGAAATCAATTCACCGATATTCATTAAGTCCCTTCCCTTCTAAAAGAAAAGCACTGAGATAGGGGCTGCAGTAAACACAAAATGAATCAGATCAAGTTACTGACCTCAAGAAACTGACAAAACTGGTAAAGTACAAACCAGGTATACAAACGATTATTACCGAGCATAAGATAAATACTCTGAGAGAAATAAAAACAAAGTTTTATGAGAGAATCAAAAAAGGCAAAGATCCACTTCACCTGGAGAATAATTCCATTTGCAATTAGAAAAGTTCTTTTCAGGACAGGTCTGCCAATAACTTGCAAATTAAATATCTGAAAAGACTATAATTACAATGCAGGGTGGCCCATTTAAAGAAATCCCACTTAACATAATGTGATTTCAACAGTAATAAGATAAAAAAAAATACATAGTCCAAGCGCTTATTGATCTTTTTTTTGAAGGACACAAAGGATTTTTACCGCCAGGTTTTTTCTTAAATGGCTCACCCTGTCTAATAGGATCACACTATTTTTTAGAATAAGATAAATTTGAAGAGCTGATACAAACTTCCAGGATGAAAATGATCCGTTTGTATTTGCATTAGGGGACTCTACATGAAGTTTGAAGTTCTGTGCCTGCGTACAGTGCCCTCTGGCATTTCTGTGGGTGCGTTAACTCTGAACCATCGGGGCACCACAGGGTCATGCAGACCTCCAGGGAAGGAGGCGGCTCCCAAAGAGGCCCCTTTCCAGGATATCTTTCTTTGGAGGCTAGTGGCCCACTCTAAAGGATAGGGTCCCTCACCCTTACCCCTCTGCCCTCCCCCAGGCTGGGTCTGGGTACCATTAGTGCACTGGAGCAGTAATTTCACTAAATTGTACCTTAGTGGCCCCCTATTACGAAAGGAAGTGTGAATGCTGCCAAAGCCCTTTCCTCACTGGCAATGGAATCACAGGTCAGAAAACATCTTTAGCAAGCATAAATTATTAGGCTCACTATAAAAGAGAGCTGACAGATGAAACAGGCATTTCCATGAGTGAACAATACAGCTTCAATTCAAAGACTGCTGATTGGGTGTTCAGCCTTCCAGCATAAACAGCTATTCAAATTTTAAACTGTAACCAAGTGAATAAAGGGAAGGAATGCCACGGCCACCTCGGGTTCTTCAGAACAATTCAACAAGGGATGTGATATAAATAAAATGTCAACCTATAGGTTGAGTATTTCTTCTTCTTCCCAAGGGTGCTTCACAGCTCATGAAACAGAAGGCCAGTGTTTCAGACCAGAGTCTGCTCTGGAAACCTGGAGAGCCAAGTTCCCCCACTGGCTGTCCCAGAGCCTCACCAGGGGATGGTCACTGAGCACATCAGCCTCCCTCTCCTCCTCCCCTGTCTGTCTGAGTCGTTCCCAGCCTCTCTTTTGTACGATGTTATCTGTATTCATGGGGCGAGGCTGTTGAGGGTGAAGTCACAAACATGTAATTATGAACCTCGAAGCAATGCAAAGCATTCTACTCATAGGAAAAGTAGACACTGCCAGTTTCTTGCTGAGATGCCACAAAGGAAGAGCGCCTCCCTGAGATAAAACTATACATAGTTAACAAAATGAAAAGAATTTATCTCCATGGTTTGCCAAAAGATGCAAATTCCAGATGTTTAAAGCCTCCCAGCATTTCTCAGGACGTGATGAGAACCTAAGACCATCTGCAATCTTTGGTCATATGTAAATCTCTGGTTAAAATAGAAGCATGTATCTATGTATGTGTATCAGGTGCTGAGGGCTTGCTAAGAGAGAATGCTTGACTATTTTACTAGCAGAGTACATTTTTAAGCATGCCAAAGTATTGGGCACTTCCATGTCGGGCTTACATTGGGTCCCCTTGCATTTCAGAAGGTCAGTAGAAGTAATTTTAGGCAGCAGGAACAAAGGATATGAATTGGAGTTTCTTTCCTGAGGGACCCTGGGTCTATGCCTTCTAAAAGACCTACACACTGGGCACTCTGTCCTAACCCTTCCCCTGTGGCATCAGTTTAGGTCGCTTTTCCTAAAAAGAGCACCTGTTAACACAGAAACACTTGCTCATCAGTGGTTGCTCTCAGGTTAATTTTTCAGTAGTTTCCAACATAAGCTGGGAAGTCTTCCAATACTGATGATATCCATCCAGAGAGCTCTCAGGTCATTGGAGAGCTCTGATTGTTTTTAATGTGTTTTAATCAGAGCACACAAATAATTCCATTTACATTGAAGATGCAGCCAGAATAAGTTAAGTTTTGTAATTTATATGTATTTTTTTCCATTTTGATATATCTGCATCAGATCAAAATTACTGGAGGTCCAGAAGTCACTATTAAAAAATCTCTTTGGGGATGGTGTTCCCTTACACTGATTGAAATTACAAAAACAAATGGGCCTTCTGCTCTAAGGTACTATTTTCCAGCTTCCTTGCCTCCTGGAATGTGCTTGTAGCACTGTTTTTAGATGCTAAGGATAAAGTGAATTATTTAAAAATAAAGAAGGAGTTCTACCATCAAAAAGAGCTACTCTAAAATGTGCCATGAAATGAGATAGTGACTTTAAGAAAATTGTATGTGTGTGCAATTAGGTATGCCTTTGGTAACCTCAGGTTGAGTTCTCATTCATTTAGTCTCCAACCTACAACTACCAGTTTAAATAAGGGTATTGCATGGCCTACGTAATTTTAGGAAAGAGTATTTCCATGACCACCATCTACTATAGAGAAGCCGCAATGTATGAAAGTCTTTTGTTATTAAAAATAACTCTGCCAGGATGGTACCTCAGCCATGGCTGTATCACACTGTTGTCTAGAAACAAGACATTGCATGCAACCTGCCACCAACTAGAACATGCTAAGCTTCCATCCAGTTATTGGGTTGTTGGCACGTGTATTTTAATGACCACTGATTATCAGTTTCCACAGCAACATCCCAAAGGATTCTAGTTGGCTTTCTTTTCCATGATTCAATCCAATGATTTTGTTTTTACATTACAGCATATGGAAAGAAATCTTCTTACCTTGTCTTGGTAGGAATGTGCTTTGTCAAATTTTTTTTCTGTTCTAACATACTCGAATGAAGTAAATTCATACATATCCTAATGCAGGAAGTTTTCAGAGATAACCTATACATTATCATCCACTAATAATTATCTTACCATTGATCTTTATAGGTAAGGTAATTATGATGTGAATTGTATAACTAGATGTAAACTTAATGATAAAAAGCTTGATAAAAGTGATAATCTTCAACATGCTTTTACTTTATAAATTCTAAAACATTTGCATCTCCTCTACATAGATCTTTGCCCATGATATTACAAACTTCTATTGTACCACCTGCACTCCTTTATCACAACAATCACTAACTTGTGATTACATGTATTCAATATTTATCTTTTCTCTTAATCAGTGGTTCTGAATTTGGGGTATACATTTTAAAATTCTGGGAGTGTTAAAAAATACTTATTTAGAGGCCAATAAAAACTGAATTTCCATGTGTTTGTGCATATGTTGGAGGTGGGGGAAAGGGAGGACTCATATTTTTTTTCTTAATTTCCACACTCAGCTAGAGACAAAAACCACTGCCCCAGTTTGTTAGCTCCATGAAGAAAAGGATGATTTCTATATCTTGCTGCTTGGGAAAAAAAAGTACTCAAAATTTGATGTTGAATAAATAAATGAATATCCCAGTATTGTCATGCACAACACACTCCTTTGTCAACAAGCAGATACAGGAATTTCAAGAACCTCTCATATTTAAAGCTAACCTTGGACAACTGGCCTCTGAGTGTTATTTCTGATGAAGCAAAAGTTGATGAAATTATATATGATGAATTATGATGTTAGTTCGGGTCTTCCTTTTTAAGCTTAAATTGCCACCCTACGGTGGCCTCAGCTGCAGAATGCCATCCAACACCATTAAATCAGCACCTTCCTGCCCCTGGAGGGCATAGGCAGGAGAAGGCATGCACTAGAGGGTAAACTAGCTACACTCTTCCCCTACCTCCTCTACCTTTTCAGGTCCATGAGCACAGAGCTATGCATGAATGCAACTTGTTGCATTAGCAAAAGGAATGTTGACTTTTTTATCCCTTCCTATCGAAAAAGTGGTGAGACATAAAATAATGGATTTCCTACTTAGAATATGAAGACGTGTGCATATCAATGGTTAGTGATATTTCCGATCCATCCAGATTACGGATCTGGGTCTGGTAGAAACAACACAGAAGATGTTGAAAGACAGTATCTACCCACCTTAATATCAAAGTAAAAAATCCACACCTGAAATGATTTCTGTAAAAGTCAGGATAGTGATTACTTCTGGGGGAAGGAGAAAGTGAGATAAGGACAAGGCTAAAAAAATTATAGTTCTTGATCTGGTTGAAGGAGTGGTTACAAGATTTTCACTTGAAATAAGTCATTAATCTACAGATTTGTTTGGGTGTGGCTTTCGAGTTCTGTGTTTTATTTTATAATAAAAATTTTTAAATTAAACTGTATTAATAGTCAACCAACAGCTTATACCAATTTTAATTTAAAATAACTCATCTTACTGTAAAAACGTAAAATATAAATGTATAAAGTATTTAAAAACTATATCTTAATTCAACTTATCTTTTTAAATCTATTTACATATTAGTTATTATCACCTGTTGGATTGTCGAGCTCTCTGAGTGTGTTTTTCCCTCCTCTCTCAGGCTTCAAGGGGAGCTTCTATCAGTTCAACTGTGGAACTCAGAGGGTAACTTTGTACTTTCTCAATAGAACCATCTGGGCCATTAGTGACTTTTATCGTGTGCCTGTTTCAGCTCCCCCTTTCCAGACAGAGGAGTCCCAGCTTTTCAGTCTACCATCACAGGACGGAACCCTCAGACCCTTGAGCATCTCAGGGCTCTTCTCTAGACGTGTAGATTTAGTTGGGGATAAAGAATTCAAGACAGTTTAAGTGGTTTCTCCCAGTTTATACTTCTTCCACCATCTTTTTTCTCCTAAGTAAAACTTGAGTTATAATTATGGAGTAATTCAGGTGGCTCTTTTTTATTTCTCCCTAACTCCTTGATTTCTCCTTGAATTTGCTTTTATGTCTGCCAGTCAGTTGACATTTCCTGAACATCCAAGTCTGTGCTTTGTGAATTTCACCAATTTCTCACAGTGATTCTGACTTCTCAGAGCTTTCTTCTTATTTTATCCTTTTACAGTTCCTCTCTCTCCTCTCTTGGTAAATATGTCTTCCAGCCCCTCCTTTTCCTCCCACTGTTTCCTGAAGGAATTAATGAATATCTATATACTTTCTTTGTTAGTTTTCCATCCTCATACCTACTTCTCACCCCTGCCACAGCTAACATATTTCCTGAAGTAAATTGGATTACTCACTGCATCCAATTGTCATTGACAGACATTCAAGTTCATATCCCCTCAAGCCTGTTTTAATTTATTAGCTTGAATTCTAACTTTTAGGATTCCATTTGACAAAGAATATATTTAAATCCTTATTGATGATAATAATCCTAATAATTCCTACTCAAAGCATATTTCACTCATGAAGTATGTGTATTTTCTAAATAAAATAAAAAAGCATTAATCTTTTAAAGGCTCCAGTGAGCCAAAGAGAAAGTGTAATTATTCCCATTTTGCATGTGAAATCACTGAGGTAAAACAACGCATATTCCCCCAGTGGCTAAACAGAGCAGGAAGGAAATAAATTCCTGACTCCCAGTTATCTGCTGGGCCACAAAGAAAAAATTTCTTGAAATTCAAGAAAATCCAGATGAACCTTCTGTGCCAGTGACTTACCGTTGCCTCCCTTGAAATGATTATAGTGAATATTTATTCAGAAAATTCTAAGATAGCTCATGCATGTCATGCTACCCTGAGGAGGAAATGTCAAAAGACGGGGAATAAGAGAAATGCCAGGAAGAACATGACCCACAGAGATGATTAATATGGAGTTTGTCCATTGAGATATAAAATTTAAATGAAAATCTTTGACTTAATGCAACCTGAGGATGAAGAATCCATGGAGATACTTCTAAGACCTGAAACAGTGCCTTTCCAGGGGTCAGAGACCTGACTGAACTCTCACCCTCTTTCTCCTTATACAATGCTGTCCCTGCCTCGGAAAGCTATATCACATGAAGAGAAATGAAAAATCACTTTTAACTTGATTCAAACAGAAGAACTAGGGGGCAATAGAAGGATTCCTCAAACAGGGCTGTGACATCACAGGTACAGCAAGTGTAGAATTGATGGAGTGAGGAAAAAACAAAACTCACAAGTTGAAATTCCAGTCTTTAACAGTTTTGGATGTAGTCTCTGGCTGTATTACACCACTTAACATATAGGCAGGAAACCTACCAAAAACAAAAACAAAAAAAACTTCTTGATGAGGGCCAAAATGATGTTAGATTTCTATCTCTTCCTTCCTAGATCGATTCAATCACATTAAGTGCTTTTTTTTAATAGAACAGGGAGTTCTCAGGACATTTGGGTGGCTCAGCAGTTGAGCATCTGCCTTCAGCTCAGGGCATGATCCCAGGGTCCAGGACTGAGTTCCACATTGGGCTCCTTGTGGTGGGCCTGCTTCTCCCTCTCTCTGCCTGTGTCTCTGCCTTTCTCTTTCTGTGTCTCTCATGAATAAATAAGTTAAAAATCTTAAAAAAAAAAAAAAAGACAAAAACAGTGAGTTCTCACCTAGTCAAAGTAGCTGATCCTATTCAACTAGAATTGCCACATATCCAAATATCAATTCATAGCACTAGATCTGTTCATGGTTTCAGCTGATGAACAAGCCATCCACAGTAGTAGGTCATCCCAGTTGTAACTCTTATTTCCCAAATTTCTTATTAGGATATTATTATTATTATTATTATTATTATTATTATACATCCTTGTGTACCAGCAGAATCCTTAAAGTCATTTCTTTCTCACTCTTAGGAGGGATTCACCCCACCTTTAACTTTCTCCCTCTTACTACCTTTGATATCATAACCATGGGCAATTCTTGCCAAGGAATAAAGGATACTTTGAGAGGGCTTCCTCCCATGTTGCACATGCTTCTTGTACAAATTAAAATGTTATTTTTCTGAGTTCCTATCAGCTTATGAGATCTATTAATAAAAAATCCAGATAGTCAGGAAAACAATTGCTTTCCTGGACCTTTTTATAAAACTATGCTCCACTTTGATAAATTCAAAAACCCAAGTGAGGAGGCAGAAATTCTTCTGAAGAAATCTTCAAAACAAAACTTTAAATGCACAATAAAAGAACTGAATAGCTCAAATGGATTCAGAGTCACTGCTATGTTCCATTTCCTAATCCCTAACCCTATTCTCAGAATTGTAAAAAAACAAAAACAAAAAGAATAAAACAAAACAAAACAACCCTTTGGTCCTAGTAACTACACTAGGTGTCATATTACCTTTCATAGATGTTAAGACTTCTCTTTGAGATTAGTATGGTTGGGAGGAAAAAGAGCCAGGCTCATTGTACCTATGCATATTATGCAAACATGTATGTCTGTAAGAAAAGAAAGGAAAAAGAATTGTAGAGGTTTTTTTTTATGCTCAACAGGGTATTATTTCATTATTTTTCTATTGAGATATCATCTGACCTCCATCCCAAATATAGATTCTCATAGCTTTGAACATGGAAAACCATTAGTGCTGACAGGCTGATCATATTCTCAAAAGGTCAAGATCTGCTGTAAACGTGGTTTTTCTTCATCATTTGTCATTTCTGTGGGGTCTTTTCAACTTTTGTGTCAACATAAGTGTTCCTCACATCTGGGTTGACATCTCACTTCAAAAGCATGTTTAATCCCTATTGCTTCAAATGCATGAAATAAGAAAATCTACTTTTAATAAGCAAAAATTATTTTATGAAAATAAATATCTGTAGTATTGAAAGTAGATCAACACACTGATAACTATTTTCACTTGATATATATCTGGAATTTCTCTTCAAATTTCCTATGGTAAAAAATGGGTGGATATCATTAAGCTTTTGTGAGGTAAAAAACGGTCAGGTATTACTCATCTCCTTTACTAGGTGGGGCAACATGGAAGAGCCTTCCAAAAGAATCATCTGAGGATGAAATTAACTATTCTCATTCTCATTTAATGCTAATTAACTTTGAATCACTGCCTGAGGAGTATAATGTTAGAGCATAGGTTAATAGATGTTCAAGTTGTGATACAACCTCTCCCTCTGGTTTTGGTTCAGGAAAGTGGATGGAAAGGAAAAGACACTTGATGTCTGATTGAACTGGGGACCAGGGAGGAAGGAGGAATCAATTACCTCTCCTCTTCCATTGCTGTTTTTGGCTTTCATAACCTTCCATCCCAAACCATTTTTTCTTCCAACTTTCCAACAATCTCTTTTTTGTTCCATTTCTAATCCTCAATTTGCCAATCTGGATCACTGTAAATATCAATAATATAATTCAAAGCCTACCTTATATGGAAAGATTTCCAGGCTGGTTATTCCTTCTATGAAAATAAAAGCACTCTACCATTTCCAAAGGCTTTCATATACAGCCAAGAGCACCTCAAAGGTAGAGGAGATCATCTAGTCCAGATCGAGATTTTTAAAAAGAGGACCCAGAGGTTCAGAGAGATAAAGTGATTCCCCAAACTCATTGTACTATAACACAATTCCTTCCACTTGTCCTCAGGGATTTGTTCTATTGTATGTCTGCGTGTGTGTGTGTGTGTGTGTGTGTGTGTGTGTGTGTGTGTTAGTTTAATGGAAATGGTTTGTTCTACTGAGGCTTCTGCTGTCGTTGTTTTTATGGCAATGAGAATTGCCACCCTTTCTATGCCCGAGGGTTGTCAGTGATCCTTCTCAGGAACAAGGATGGAGAAGAGGCCATGAGAAACTAAAGCCCCTTAGCTGGCCCAAGTTCCAATACAGACTGAAGAGTGACCACAGCCCCCTCTGGAGGAAGACATGGAGTCTTGAGGACTATATTTGCTTAACAGGGAACTAACTATGGGATTCTATGCTTTAAAAACTTCCCCATCTTAACAAAATCAAGAATAGATAAGTACTATTCAGATGCTGGACTATTTTCGGTATCCAAAAGTTTCATTGTCCAAAAGTTTTACTACCATGAAACTATTTTGTCATTGCCCTTAAAATAAAAGCAAGAGAGGATGTTTGACCTGTATTCCAAGATCATCTTAATCCAATGACTCATAAAACAATAGCTGCTTTTTTCCAATTTTGCTCAAGCTTGCAATTTTAACAAGTTGACAATTTCTAAATGTCTAAAATGTGTTTTTTAATGGCATTAGCCCTAAAATCTCATGTCCAGCTTCCCAAGTCCCAGCTCAGAAAATCAAGACACCATCCTCACAAATTCCACTTCCCAGCTCAAAATGAGATGTCATAACCAAATCCAAGAGCATTCTCATTGCCCTTGGAGGTCCCAAAACAAAGCTATTTCTCATAAATGAAAGAGTGCTTTGGTGGCCCCAGAACCTCAAGGCTAGGCAGGAAGGTCTAACCTAGATCTTTGTAAAAACTAAAGCCATGCCTCCCACATATCTCTGATGAAAAGCTTATATGAAGAGCAAAGTAGAATTCTGGACTACACATTCTGCTTGGTTATTCTGGCAACTTAATGATTTGTCTGCATACTGTTCCAGTTATCATATTCCCCAAGCAGCAATTAATAATATTTACTATATATTATGCTTCACACTCTTATGGGTTGTGTATTTGTGACCCCTCAAAATTCATCTGTTGATATCCTGACTTCTAATGTAATGGTATTTGGAGGTGGGGTCTTTGGGAGGTCATTGGGTTTGGAATAGGTGGAGTTAGTGCCCTTAAAACAATAGGAAAACAGAAAGATATCTCTCCCTCCACATGCACACACAGAGGAAAGGACATGCGAGCGCACAACAAGAAGGCTGCTTGTCTACAAATCAGGAAGGGAGCTGTCACTAGGAACCAAATGTGCTGGGACCCTGATCTTCCCAGCCTTTAGGACTGGGAATAAATTCTAGTACTCTAGTACTTTAAATAAATGTCTGTTGTTTAAGCCACCTGGTCTCTGATATTTTGTTATAGCAACCTAAGCTAAGACACAGACCCTATCCTATATATTTTACATTCAGTATCCCATTTAAAATTTACAAAAATCCCACTGGGAGACACCATTTTTCCCATTTCACAAATGAGAAAACTATCTCTTAGATTAAATAGCTCTTCAACCTGAAGACATACATAGTAGACACCAAATAGTTGAATTGAATACCTCCTACTTCTTCTACTTCAGCATTTTTTAAGATTTTATTTATTTATTCAAGAAAGAGAGAGAGATAGAGAAGCAGAGACACAGGCAGAGGGAGAAGCAGGCTCCATGCAGGGAGCCTGATGTGGGACTCGATCCCAGGACTCCAGGATCACGCCCTGGGCCGAAGGCAAGTGCTAAACTTCTGAGCTACCCAGGGATCCCCTACTTCAGCATTTTAAAACTGTTCACTCATACATATATCTTCATCACACAGCTAGAAGTTCTTTGAGAGCCAAGATTATTATATTCTCAATGTCAAGCACATGGTAGGTGCATGAAGAAGGAAGGGAAGGGAAGGGAAGTGGGAAGGGAAGGAGAAAAAAAAAGAAGAAAAAAAGAATACAAAAAAAATGGAAGGGAAGGGGGAGAGGAGGGAAGGGGAGGGGAGCGAAGTGAGGCAGGAAAGAAAAAAAGAGAGAAGTAAGGAAGAAAATAGTATATGTGAATCCCTAATTAGTAGGTACATGAGTGTCTTAGGGCTCCCATAATAAAGGACTACAAACTAGGTGGCTTGAACAATAGGAATTTATTGGCTCATAGTTCTAGAGGCTAAAAGTCTGAAGTCAAGGTGTGAGCAAGGTTGGTGCTGAGGGCTGTGAGGGAAAGATCTATCCCAGACCTCTCACTTGGGCTTGTAGATGGCCAACATCTCCCTAAGCCTCTTCACACTGTATTTCCTCCATATATATCTCTGTGTCTGAATTTCTCTTTTTATAAGGACACCAGTCATGCTGGATTAGGGCCCACCCTAATGACCTCATTTTAAATTGATTACCTCTGTAAAGACCCTATCTCCAAATGAATTCACATTATGGGGTATCAAGAGTTAGGACTTCCACATATGGATTTGGAGGGAGACACAATTTGTCTCATAACTGTGGTAATAGAAATGTTCTCCACATAAGGCACAGCTGGCCACAACACAGCTCAGCTGTTTGAGGGACATAGGAGGCTTTAAAAACATGTTCAAATGCACAGGGGCCTCTGTGTGTCATAAATGGCCTAACCTCACAATAACAAGAGCTAACAACTGAATCTGTTAAAAAATGGTTTTACTTATGTATGTGAGACTACCCCTCTGGCAGGCAACCTATAAACTAAACTATAAACAATTTTAAGGCATCATTTTTATAATCAGTCCTATATCACCACTTCTGCATTTAAGTTCGCTCCTCAGGTCTGTTAGAAATGGTCATAGGTATTCTCTGTTCTCAATTATTCTATCCAGGTTTTCACTTGCCTTGAATAGATAAATTCCACTCACAGAACATCATTCTCTCTGGTGACTTGTGAGTTGAGCAGGAAAAAAAAAAAAAAATGCCTATCCCGTGTGCTCAGTCATGATCTCTTCTAGGCCTTTACATGCCCTGCAATGTAGTAAATCTCTATGAGCCTTTTAATGACCTCATCTTTCCAGGAAAGAGTATCTTTTACCCCTTAAAACTGCACTTCCTGGTGGTAAAGAGAAAAATCTGCTTCAATGTTCTCTAAGTTCCCATTAGAAATGGAAAAGAAAAAGATTCAAAGGATTCCTGGGCTCAGCTCCCAGGTTCAGCCATAGATGGCTATCGCACAGCAGTGGAGTCACTATCCCTACTTGCCATGCAGGCATGTACACAGCCTCCAACTCCTCTCATTTCACACTGGAGAAGAAAGAAAACTACACAGGACCAGGGATTCAAATACCCTCTGTCCCTCTGCTCGCTGCTCTCACTTTTCTTTACTTGTGTCTTTAGAGAATGTTGAATACACGGTACATCCTTCTTCTGTAGGTGTTTGACAAGCTACAACCTTAAGGTTTCATGTGATTTTGATCTCATCAACTCTTCCAGAAATTGGTTTCATTTCCCAGTTGATCTCACTGTTATATTTTTCCCCCACTCTCTCAAACACTTCTTGTTCAAATTTAAATCCATTATTTCTATTCTTATCTTTGCTAACTAATGAGAGTGGTTTCTTCTCCTCTGGGAAACTACCAAGGTATGTGTACCTGCATTCACATTTTCATGTGTGTTTTCTCTCAAACTCTTAGAGGTTATCAAAAATTCTGAGGAAGAAAACCTTGCTTTAATTAAAGAATATACACAATTCCATTCTTTACTAGAACCTCCTTGCATGTTTACTTTCCATAATATTTGTCTCCCGAGAGGAAAGTAGGAGTAATAGGAAAGATGTTTCTCAGATACTGTTTAAAACATGCAGCCTATTATCAAAACTATCAAAAGTCCACTACTGGGTAACTCGATTGTGGAAATTGAAGCAACTCTGCTTACATGGAAATTATTTGACTACCTTACAATTTCTCAGAATAAAATACTCCCTGAATTGTAATTTCTTTAATAAATTACTGTAATTTGACCTACCATTTATGTAATATGTGATGAACAGTGAAGAATCCCTCTTCTGAACTGTCAGTGATTTTAACAGACAGAAACTTTAATCACATTGCCTATGAACTAATCAATTAACAAATATTTATCAAGAATTTACTGGGTATGCAATACTGCAAGACACAAATAGGGATATAACAAAAATATGATTTCCTTTCCATCCCCTTAATCCCAGAACAATCTCCCAAGAGAGAAATATTCCTATCATCCTCTTCTTGATCCTCAAATTTTTTACCCTATCCTCTTCAAATCAATCAATATGTCAAATGACCATATCCTAACCCCTAGGAGGCTCCTTCCAGCAAAAGATAAACACCTTGCTTCTTTCCCCAAACATTAAATCTACTGCTTTCAACCATCACTGGGCAAACTTGAAATTACTCAATACTATCATTGCCCCCCACCAAGCCCCATTCATTTCTGACCTAAAACAGGCCTCTTTTGTCCCCTTCTAAATACACTCACCTCCACAACCAGTGAACTCCATGAGTTACTTCAATCACCTTCACCACTTCTCTCTGAATTCTGTTGACACATAGACCTCCTAGACCCTCTCATTGGTACTTCTATAGCAGCATTCTTCAAAAAGAGAATAAGAATCCTTGAGAGCGAAAAACAATTTTCACACAACCAAAACTACACAACCAAATATGGTTTTGAGGGGGGTCATTTTCCAGATCCTCACCTTCCATATATGTTCTTTCACAAAACTGATCTAAGAATGGTTTTAGATGGAGGGAATTCTACAGTTCTCCTTTCTCATTTCATTCTTTTCATTTTCTCATTTGTGCTTTCCCCACATAAATAGCTACATAGTTATATACATATGTAGATAGATAAATAAATTTTCCCTCATTCCAAATGTTACTATATTGCACTGCCTTAAGATATTTAAAAACGTTCAGGGTCCCAAAGAAAAAAAACTAAAAGATTTGGTACTAAAGTCTCTTTTAATCAAGACTTTATAAATCTTTGCTAGGCCTCATATTTTTCTTTGTCTTATACACATTTTTGCTAAAAGCCAAGTGTAGCATAAAAACAGGAGCTTTGGCCTCAGTTGGGATGTAATGGATTTAGATGTTTTGGACTCTGCAGCATCTCATGTATCACCCAAATATTTATCCAAAAAAAAAATGTATCACTCTTAAAGAAGAGCCTGAGAGAATAAAGCTAGACTGTATGGGTAAAATATATTTAAAGTAGTAGAGCTTTTTTTCATTTAGGCAACAGGGTTCTAGTAAGGCTCTGTGACTTGCCTGACCTAAAATCAGCATTAAGAAGTGAGGTGTCAGGCAGCCTGTACTAACACATTTATTTGAATTGATAAGTGCAGACTTATCTGAGAGAAAGTAAATCTAATTCATCTAATTGGTTTGATAATGAAAACTAGTCTGCTTATTTGGTTATATGACAGATGTGTTCCTTAATTCAAATGAGTTAAATGTGTAGTTCCAAAGTTTTGATGAAAAAATATTTAAAGCATCTGATATAATAAATGCAATTTATCAAAGATTATTGTATTAGCAAAGGCATACTGAAAGTTACAATGTTTCAATGTTCCCAGCAGTATCTGAATATATCAGATTTTTTAAAAAGTGCCTCTAAATTAAAGAGAAACAAGTACAGTTAGTTACTTGATGAGTCTCCCTGAAATGCTCTTGTTATGCTCACTAGAAATTCAGAAACTAGGTAAATAAAGACAACTGTATAAATTCTTTCACAATTCTCTGCTCTCAATAAAATTGAAAAAGAAACTATCATGATTACAGATTATTAAAAATAATTTTGGTAATATATTCCTGTGGTCTTTGGTATTCAATTCAGAATAAATTCAAAAACTTGTCAGAGATTGTTATTAAAAATAAACAAATTCCTTCTATTCCTGTAAGGCCTTCCAATCATTCCATGCTTAAATCCATAGTGGGAATAGAATTGTAATTGACCCATCTTTCATTTCAATTGTTGACTCCCAAGAATAGGCTATCCACCTAATTTTAAAATGCACTAATAAAATTTATTTCTAATGTTTAAAAATTTTATATCAAAATTTATAATATTTTGATACATTGCTAATTCAACCCTAAAGAAAACATTTTTTAAGGCTTAGAACATTATGGTTACAAGATAATTAAAATTTTTAATTCAACTAAGTTAAAATTCTACAAGAAAAATGGAATAGAAATATAGGCTCAAGGAATAAAAGAAATTATATAAAATTATAAATAATATATACAATATTATATTATATATGATTATATATATAATAAATTATATAAAAATAAAATTAAAGTGGAGCTTATTTATGAATTTTTTTATTTATTTACTTTTAATCTAAATATAGCATCTAGGGACACCTGGGTGGCTCAGCAGTTGAGCACCTGCCTTCCGCTCAGGGTGTGATCCTGGTCCAGGGATCGAGTCCCACATTGGGCTCCCTGCGAGGAGCAGGCTTCTCCCTCTGTCTATGTCTCTGCCTCTCTCTGTGTGTGTCTCTCATAAATAAATACATACAATCTTTTAAAAAAAATTTTTAGGCCCCCATTTATATAAACAATTTGAATCATTCCAAATCAGCTATGTAAGCACTACCCTAGTGGTCTCAAATCACCAATCCTCCAAAAGAAATTCTACTCTGGCCAGTTGGAGTGCTCCATTTGCCAGGCCTCAGTTTGGGAACCAGCCTGGCCTGGGGTTCCAGGATGATCCTATAGGTATAAGTCTCATAGCTACTCTAGCATCTGGTTGATAGCATCTATTCAGCCAACTTCAGAAAAACAAAAAAATAAGTGTAGCTCTATAAATTTTCACCAAATGAACATGTAAATCAGCATCCAGCAGATCAAGAGTAAGAACATTACCAGTAACTCAGAAACACATGATATTTCTATTTCATAGGCAGCATATTGCCCCAATCACTACCTTCCCAAAGTTAACTACTTTGCTTCCAATATGCTGTCCTTGCTACAATATTCTAGCTAAGATGTACTTGTTTTTGAACTTTATAAATGGAGTCATACACTACATGTTATTTTTCTGCTGTCTTTTACTCAGCACCATGTTTGTGAGGTTCATCTACATTCATATATGGCATAAATGCATGATAATGGCTACTAATATTTATTTCAAGCTATCAATTTTGCAATATATGAGAAACTACATGTTTGAATCTATTTAAACATGTGAAGAAAAATCTGGATCTCAACTCAAAATTATGCAAGGTTAATCCATGGGGCTCAATTTTATCATATGTAAAATGAGGTTAAAATACTCATTCCTTACAGAGTTGCTGTGAGACTGTACATGGAAAGCACAATTTCTGACACATATAAAGATTGCAGTCATTGTTGTGATTTTGATGTTGTTGTTTTTGCCTTCCAATGGGTCATCCCCAATTTAATAAGTATTCTCCAAATCCCTTCTTATTGCCACTAAGTGACAGAACTAAAACACATAGATGAACATGTCCCCACCATGCTTATATTAACTTTATTCTAGCTTTTTATCTCTTAAGGTATATGGTTCAAGCATCCATGCATGACTTGCAATGGTGAACTGGACCAGACTCCTACTTAATTCCTTTGTAATTGAGGGTTACCAATACCTCTTTCACTGGATCACTCAGAAAAAAAGTAACTGGGAATAAATAAAAGACAGAAGAGAGGAAATTTTAAAAAGCTTAGTTTATGTATGTAAAGAATTTGATACAAAGCAGGTGCATAACAAATGGTAGTTACTTAGGAAGAAGAAAAAAGGGAGGAGGAAAGGAGAGAAGAAACATTATTTTATAATTTGATTTTTTTCGGTGACAGAAGGGTGCCTATGAGGTGATACACCAAGTCAGTTCCTCTTTAGTCTACTTCCTAGTCAAGGTGGGTCAAAGTAGTTCAAGTAAAATAAGTAGGATATGTGATTTTATCTCATTTCATAGATGAGAAAACTGCAGTCCTGAGAGGTTAAGTGATTTACCCAAGGATTTATAGTGAATTAGTGGCAGAGCCAGGATTCTCATGTGAATCTGTCTGATTCCAGAGCTATGGTTTTTTTTTTTTTTTTTTTTTTTTTTGCTCTATTCCATTGCCTTTCTGAAATAGTCTAATTTTAATGTGTTATCTCAAATACACTCCACTTCAAGGAAGAGGTAATTTTCAATTTTAGCCTTTCTGACCCTCAGAGTCTAGTCTATAAAACTGAGCTAATAATAATTGCCTTCTAAACAAGTTAATATAAGTGCCTAGAATGGCACTCAGTAAGTGTACCTTTGTTGTTGTTTCAATTTTAAACTATCTACTCAATGAATTTCTGGTTTAAGTAGAAAATCAGTGTATGTGGCTTTGGCCAATATAGGTGAGCTATCTCAGGGGAGCATTATCCCTTCCACTTAAAGTAAACATCAACATTCAGATATACCCTTGACTCTTTTCCTAATCATTACCATAGGCTTTTAATATCCTTGCAAACTCAAGCCCCCAAAATAGGTGCTAAATAAATACTAACTCAAAAGTTAGTTAAAACCCCTGCTCTTAAAAAGCTTGCAACAAAACTGTGTAATTAGGACATATTGGAAGGAAGGAAGGAAGGAAGGAAGGAAGGAAGGAAGGAAGGAAGGAGGGAGGGAGGGAGGGAGGGAGGGAGGGAGGGAGGGAGGGAGGGAGGGAGGGAAGAAAAAGTAACCATGCTTTTCCTGGTACAACTCTGTACTCAACAAATAAACTTGAAATAATGTTCTATTTTTGAAAACTCAAATTCTCCCCAGAGTTCTTAAAAATACTCTGACAATCAGTTGAAAATATGAATATTTTTATTACTGTTATTTTCTACTATTACTTATTACATTTATTATAGTCTTTAATTTTTCTCATAAATATGTGTTTGACCAGGCATGCTGTAAATATAAGTGTTGTCATTTATATTCATGGCAAGGTGAAAATGAATGAAAATGAATTTCAAAGTATAATTTACATCATCCTTGATACATATGGAAAGAAAAGGATTTGCCTGGATAGAATTAGTACTATTCAATAGAAACTGAGTATTTATCATGGCCACAATGGATTTGACAGAGGGCACAAAGACTTGAACACAGTCCCTGCTCTGTGGGAGGACCCAGCCCAAAGGGGAAGAGAAAAACAAACAACATACATGCACAAATATACACATAGAACATGTAAACAAAGCCTACCTAATACAAATTTATGAGGCAGCTGAACAACATCCATGTTGTGAGCTGAAATATTCAGATTCTCAGGATACATAGTCCATATAACTGAAGCAAGGAGGGAGGATTCCAAATTAGCTGATAATGTATAAAACACTGTGTCTTCATGAGACAGTTTGGGGCCAACATTATATAGCCTTACTTCTCAGGATGTAACCCACAGACCATCAGCATCATCTAGGAGCTTCATAGACCCATAGAGTCTCAGGGCCCATACCTGACCTTCTGAATAAGAATCTGAATGTTAGCAAGATTCCAGGTGACTTATAAATTAAAGGTGGAAAAGCCTTGGTATAGGGTGGTTCTCCAGGCTGCCTTTATATTAGAAATACCAGCAGAATTTTCTTTAAAATGTTCATACCTGGGCCCCATTCCAGGTCTAAGAAGTTGGAATCTCTTGCCCACCTTCATCATATCGCAGCTCAAACATCACTTTCTCTGGTACACCTTTTCTTGACCCACCTCAGACCAAAATAAATTCCTGAATTGTGTATTCTCAATTACACAATTAGCTCTTATCACACTTGCAACTAAACATTTGTTTATGTTTTCATGCGATAACCACCTCTCAAATTGGCAAACGGTCTGTGAGAGCAGTGTCTATTCTTGGTTTTGCTCAACATCACACCCCCAATGCCCAACAGAAATTTTGTCACATGTCATACATTCAATAGATTTATTCATTCATTTATTCCACAAATATTTACCTACAATGTTTTAAGTTCTTGAGATGTATTGGTGAATGAAAGAAGAATCCCTGAAGGAAGTGACAGATAACAAATGTGTTATTTTTTTCTAGCAAGGAAAGAAAAGTAATAATAAGAATAAAAAATAAAGGCAAAATATGGTATGCTAAAGAGACAGAAGTGTTACATACAAAATAAGAATGAAGGCAAGGTAAAGGGAAGTTGGAGAACTAATGGGGGAGGGCCAAGTTATCATTTTAAATAGGATTGTGAGAGAAGCATCATGAAAAGTAACATCAAAAAGAGATTTGGAAGGAGTAAGTTAGACCCCATCTCAAGAAAGAGCATGCCAGACTAGTAGAACAACACTGGTGGAAAGGAGCACGTTGTTATGTTCCAGGTACTGCAAGAGGGCCAAGGTGGGTACCGTGGAGTTGTGAGGGACAAGTAAGCTGGCAGGGAGGAATAGAAGATAATAACACAAAGGTCATTGAGAATCAGACCATGTAGGTTCTTGTAGGTGAATGTAAGGGCTTCACAGCTTTTACACTGTATGAAACATGGAACCACTATAGGATTTTGAGCAGCAGAGTAATATACTTTGACTTAATTTTTAAGAGAAACTTCTGGATACTGTGTCAAGAACATTCTCCTTTAAAGAGGATTAAGAATAAAAGCAGAGAGAAAAATCACGAAAATGTTACATCAAGTCATGTGAGAAATGATGGTAATAAGGTGGCTTTGACCTGGGGTTAGCTGTAGCTCTCAAGAGAATTGGTTCAGATTGGAGATTACATACTTACATACATACATACATGCATACATAATGAATCCATGTATTACCACAATGTGAACACATCCATGTAAACATCTATCAGGTGTAAGAAGAAAAAGTCACTTACATCTCCTCTTCTCCAAGGATAACCACTATCTTGACTTTGAACACCATTAGTTAACCTATTTTCAGTCTTTATATATGTGGAATCAGCAATATATATTCTTTTGTGTCTGTCCTTCTTCTTTTGAAGTCAACTCATATTGTTGCATGTAACTAAAGTTCATTGATGTTTGTAGCAATGTAGCACTTAAATGCATAAATAATCCTAATCTATCCATCTTACTGTCATCAAGCATTTCTAGTTTGTGCTTTACAAATAATAATACCACAAACATTCTTATATATGTATTTCTGTGTCAATATCCATTGATCCTATTCATAAAAAATTAGAATCCTTAGGTCATAAGTTGAGTACGCACAACTTTAGTACATAGACAATAATATCTTGGACATCAACCTTAGCAATATTTTTATAGATATTTCCATAGGCCAGGGAAACAAAGGCAAAAAATAACTACTTGGGCTACCCTGAAATAAAAAGCTCTTGTACAGCAAAGGAAATCATGAACAAAGTAAAGAGGCAACCTACTGAATGGAAGAAGATATTTGCAAATGATATATCCAATAAAGGATATTATTATTCAAATATTGTCCAAAATATATAAAGAACTTATACAATTGAACACCAAAAAAATAAATAACACAATTTAAAAATGGACAGAGGATCCAAAAAGACATTTTTTTTCCAACAAAGACATACAGATGGCTAACAGACACATGAAAAGATGTTCAACATCACTAATCATCAGACAAATGCAAACCCAAACCAAAATGAGATATCACCTCATGCTGTCAGAATTGCTAGCATCAAAAAGACAAGAAGTAACAACTATTGGTAAGGTTGTTTTAAAAAGGGAACACTTGTGCACTGTTGGTGGGAATGCAAATTGGTGCAACCACTGTGGAAAACAGTATAGAGATTCCTCAAAAAAGTCAAAAATAGAAATTTACCATATAATCTAGTAATTCCACTAGTTGGGTATTTACCCAAAGAAAATGTGAAAACACTAATTTGAGAAAATTAGGTACCCCCATATCCTCTGCAGCATTATTTACAATAGCGAAGATACAGAAGCAACCTAAATGTTCACAGACTGATAAATAGTTGTATTTTTTAAAGATTTTTATTTATTTATTCATAAGAGACAAAGACAGAGGCAGAGACATAGGCAGAGATAGAAGCAGGTCCATGCAGGGAGCCCGATGTGGGACTCCATAACAGGACTCCAGGATCACGCCCTAAGCTGAAGGCAGACGCTCAACCACTGAGCCACCCACGCATCCCCAAAGACTGATAAATGGATAAAGAATTGATATATATTACGGGATATTAACCCCCAAAAAAGAATAAGATCATGCCATTTGCAACAACACAGATGAAACTAGAGACTATTATGCTAAGTGAAATAAGTCAGAGAAAGACAAATACCATGTGATTTCATTTATATGTGGAATCTAAAAAACAAACAAAAAATACACAAAAAAATAGAAACAGACTCATAAATGCAGAGAAGAAACTGATGGTTGCCAGAGGAGAGGATGGTAGGAGGAAGAGTGAAATAAGTGAAAAGGATTAAGATAACTGGAATACAAGTTTCCAGTTATAAAATAAGTAACAGGGATGAAAAGTACAGCATTGAGAATACAGTCAATAATATTGTAATAACATTGTATGGTGACAATTATTGCGGTGAGCACAGCATACTGTATGTCAAATCACTGTGTTATATACCTGAAACCAATATAATATTCTCTATCAACTATACTTTGATAATAAAATTTTTAAGAAATAAAAATTAAAAATAAAGTTTTAAAAGCAAGAGTCCATTATTATAAGGATTATCTAGTCCTCTTACTGATTTGTAGAAACTCTTTCTATATTTGGGAATGAGACCTTGGTCAACTGCATGTATTGCAAATATCTTCTCCTACTATGTGGCTTGCCTTTTCACTTTCTCCTCAGTGTCCTCTGATGATTAAAACGTCTTAATTTTAATGTAGTCTAATTTATTTATATTTTCACTTGTGGTTAATGCTTTTTTCCTCATATTGAGAAATCTTTCCTCATGGCAAGATCATGCAGATTTTCTTTTATGTTATTTTCTAGAAATGTTTATTAGTTTACTATTTATATTTAGCTCTAGTCTTCAACCAGAATTTCAATTAGCAACAATTGTGCCTCAGATATACCTCATTGGCTACAATTCTACCAATGCTCAGAGCTCAACCAGACTTAATAATGGAGAAAGACAGAGGTTGAATTTTATTTTTTCCCATATGAATATTTAATTGACCCAGCACCATCAACTGAAAAGACTGTCTTTGCATTACCCTGCTATTCTTTAACTTTAATCATAAATCAAGTCTTCATGTTTGTGTACATTCAGTTCTGATTATTCTTTTCTATTCTATGGGTCTATTAGCAATTACTGTGACTTGTAGGCCAGATATTCAATAGTATGAGTTGTCTATATTTTTCTGCCACTTTAAAAGTATTTTGGATATTCTTAGCTTTTTGAATTTCCATATAAATTTTAGAATCACCCTGTTAATTTTAAAAATTAAAAAAAAAAGAGGGGGGACGCCTGGGTGGCTCAGCGGTTGAGTGTCTGCCTTTGGCCCAGGACTCGATCCTGGAGACCCGGAATTGAGTCCCGCATCGGGCTCTCTTCATGGAGCTTGCTTCTCTCTCTGCCTATGTCTCTGCCTCTCTCTGTGTGTCTCTTATGAATAAATAAAATCTTTAAAAAAAAATTTTTTTTTAAATCTAAGTGATTTAGATTTTGGTTGTGATTTAAATCTATAAATCTTTACGTAATCTGTTGACATCTATACGTTACATCCTGTAATCAATAAACATGGTACACACATCCTGTGATTTATCTTTAATTTCCATTAATAATGTTTTATAAGTTTGTGTGTAGATGCCTCACATATCCTTCATTAGATTTATATCCACGGATTTTGTGTTTTTAATGCTACTAAAAATAGTTATTTTTAACACTAATTTACATTTTCTAATTTTATTCTGTTATGTAGAAATATATAAAAATTTGTATGTTGACCTTATACCCAGAAAACTTGCTAAACTTATTAATTATATAACTTAAGTGCACACTGCTTTGGATTTCAATGCATATAATTATATTATCTAAGAAAACATTTTTTATTTCTTTGTTTTGAATCCTTATACCTTTTAATTTCTCTTGCCCACAAAACAATATACAATAGAAGTAAGGCCTTCCTTTCTCATTCCTAGCTCAGAGGAAAGTTTGCAACAGTCCTTTCAGTATGGTGCTTGCTATAGGCTTTTTGTAGATGTCCATGACCAAATTAAGGATTTTTCCTCTATTTCTAGTTTGTTAAAAGTTTTTATCATGAATGAATTTTGAATTTTATCAAATTATTTTTCTGCATCTACTTTTTTATTACTGTTAATGTGAAAAATGACACTAATTGATTTGCCAATGTTAAACCAATCTTGCATTTATGGGTTAAAATATATTTGATTATGATATAATATCCTTTTCATATATTGACAGTTTCAGATTGCTCATACAGGTCTAGAATTTTGGTATCTACATTCATGAATGAGATTGGCCTGATATTTGTCTAATACTAACCTTCTCGGATTTTGGTATGAAGTTTATGCTGGCCTCATAAAAACATTGGAATATGGTCATTCTTTTGAATGGAAGATTTTGTGTATGATTGGCACCATGTTTTTTATATTTGGTGGAATTTGCCAATAAGACCATTTGAATTTGAACTTTCCTTTTTGGTGAGGTTTAACATGCTGATTAAATCTAAAAGTTATAGCATGGGAAGAAAGCAGCAGGCCTGTAGATGATTCTGTCCTCCTACTGGGAGATGCCTCCATAGAAAGATAACCTGGTCTAGTAAACTCCTCAAGACCAAACTCAATCCTAGTGTATATGCTTCAGGTGCTCAATATATTCCTCCCGATAGGCTGACCTATGGCAAGAAGTTTGTCATTTTTATAACTGTTTTTCCTTGGTTGTATTAAATTCTGCTATTTTGATTGTTCCTACTCTCCTTGTCTTCATTGTAAACATCTCCACCACATCGGATATTTTTTTGTCTTATTATTTCCTTTTAGCACCATGCTCGGACCAACTGAGCTAACTGGACATTCTAATGTTCCCCTTTAATCACCCCTAAGTATCCAACATGACAGGCTGACTGACTGGGAATCAGAGGAAAATATTAATATCCAAAATGGTATTCCCAAAATACCTAAATATTCATTAGAAAGGGAATGAATTATAGATGCAAAAGTTGAGGACGTTAGGCTAAGTGAAATAAGTCAGACAAAGACAAATAGTAAATTATCTCACCTATATGCAGAATCTGAAAGAAAAAAAAAAAAAAAAAAAAAAACCTCCTAGAAACAGAGAACAGATTTGTGGTTACCTGAGACAGTAGTAGGCAGATGTGGTTTGGGGAGTAAAAATGGGTGAAGGGTACAAGCTTTTAGTTATACAATAAATAAGTTCTGGGGGTATAATATACAGCATGGTGACTATAGTTAACAATAATGTATTGTGTATTTTAAAGTTGCTAAGAGAGTAAAGTTCTTACCACACAAAAAATATGTAACTATGTGAGGTATAGATGTGTTAACATTGTAGTAACCTTTTCGCAATATATACGTATATCAAATCATTATACTGTACACCTTAAACTCAAATAATGTTATATATCAAGTATATATCAATAAAGGTGGGGGGGGAGAAGCAAAGGTTATTTGAAGCTGTCTTGTAGGTGAGAACAATCCAAGTCTT
Source organism: Canis lupus dingo (assembly GCF_003254725.2). NCBI lineage: Eukaryota > Metazoa > Chordata > Mammalia > Carnivora > Canidae > Canis > Canis lupus. The sequence continues at coordinate 20,467,798 of NC_064245.1, read as the reverse complement.
ATCCAACATCACACTGGCATTCATTCCCCCATATTTGGCTTCCCAAAGGAAGAACCAAGAGATAAATAAAATGTTTGAGTTGACAGTTTGATATGGGAAACATAATCTTTTGATGGTTTATCTCAGTCAGAATTCAGTGGTTATTGCCCATCATAGTCTAATAACACAAAAGGTAAGCAATCATGTCACTGGTGTCATGCCCTTAGAAATGTGATTCAAGACAGTCATAGTGATCTTCAACATGTTTTCCTCTGCCTTTGATCATTTTTAAACTGGGTAATTTACATTTGAAGTGTCATTGAGAATGATTTTTTCCCCTCTCCTCACACAATAAAGGAGGAGGGAATCCTTTCAAACTTTGTGCTATGAAATTCTTTTAGAACTACCTCAGGGTTTCTCAAGTAAGTGTTAATCACTATTGCTGTTAAATTATTTTTCTAATGAAGACATAAAAGTTATCCTTGTATTTCTTAAAAACAAACAAAAAACATCTTATTGACCCTCTTGGGTTATGACACAGAAAAAATTATCAATAAAATCATAGTCTTTGTACAAACATACAACATCTCCTAAACTGAACAATTCTGACCCCCCATGGACACAGCTCTACCCTTGAGTTGAATCTCTTTAAGCCAACCGTATTCTTCCAATCTGTTAGTGTTTTATATGGTCCACAAATAGAATTTTCTTTATCTTGTGGTAGAATTGTATGTAACTAGGCAATTTGGTCAGTTGGATTTAGTTCAGCTGAACTTAATACTCTAGATTAAATTATAGAGATATAATGGTTCTAGTATTAGAACTAGCTTAAACTGCTCAAACAATATATACTGACATAGTATGTGTACTGTACAATTTTTTATACTGTACAATTCTATCTCTGTCAAATACCCAAAGCCACTGTTTCTATTTACTAAAATGTCTTAGGACATGGGGAAATATTGTACTTTCTAAAAGACATATACCTAGCACTGAGAAACTATGTATGTTTATATCATTAGCACATCTTTCTATCAATAGCAAATTGTAGACTGGATAAGTATTTGAGGATGGAAAGATGGAAGAGACTATAAAAGGAGTTTACTAGATAAAGTATTATCATGCTTAAATGGGGTTTACTTGGATAAGCTGAACACATTAGGAATTATTAAGACCGCATGGTTGCCATTGCCCTAAAATGTTACAAGGTGGCACTATTTATAATCATAGTCAATCCCCCATTTACTAACTCAGAATGCATTTCTCACATAAAATTAAGCTACATTTAAGCAGAATCTCTATAGGTGAAGGTTGAAAAGACATGCATTCATGGTGAAAAATATGGGAACAGCCACGCAATACTAAAAACTTTAAATACACAAAGACTTTAAGGAAAAGAAAAAAATACAAACACATAAAGACAACAAAAAGTAATGAGACTACTATAACTTTTTGTGTACCTGTTTTAAGAATTCCTTGTTTCATGAAAAACACAATTAGTTCGATAAGGAAATAGGTAGAAAATTTTCAGTAGGTTCTGAAGAACATTTTTAAATGATTTAGATGAGATACTGTTCTTGAGAGGTACTTCTCTTTTAAAATATTTTTAAGGAAATCTGGAAAAAAATGTATATCCCTTAAGGTGGAAAAAATGTTGTTTTAGGATGTTAAGAGAAACAGAAAAACATTTGTAAGATCACTAAGAGATGAAGAGAGAATTAGAAAAAGCAGCTAGTTCAGATGATCCCCTATGTTAACCATCGGGTGGTAGTGTCTTTCAGGGGATTCTTAACTATCAATCTGACTTAAGCAGATCCCATGGGAGAGCCATGTGTACCCTACTGATGGTGGACCAAATCTAAACATTGAATTTAATTGCTTCATATTGCCTACATATTTTTAGAAGGAAAAAATGATGAAAAATGAGTAAAGAATTGCCAAAACGTAGTCCCTAATAAGAGGGATTCATTAAGTAAATCATATATGTCCTTTAAGTATAATGATAAAACAATAAATTTTATCAAGCTAGAAAAACTTGGGGGAAAGCAAAGAGATAGGAAAAGTGGTATATATCAAACTGTTCTTAGCACATCAGGACTTAGAAAACATTGTAAAGTCTATGTCTAAAATTGATGGTTTGTAGAAGTTATGAAGGAGTGTATGAAGTATATCAAATTCATTAAATCATGCCAAGGTGTTTTCTAAAATGACTGTGCAGTTTATTATATCTTCATCAAATTTTGGTGAATTTACCTTAAGTTTTACCAATATAATAGATATAGAATGTATCTCACTGTGGTTTAAGTTGGCATATCTCTGATTACTAATAAAGTTGAATATCTTTTCATAAGTTTATTGGTTATTCATTTTTCCTCTCCTATGAAATGTCTATTAACATCTTTTACCTTCTCCAGAAGATTGTTTACCTTTTTTATTGGTTTTCTGGGTTTTTTTTAAATATTTTAGATGCTATCCTTTATTGATTATACATGTTGCAAATATTTTCTGTCAGTTTGTGACTTGACATTTTACCTGTTTGGGGGAATCTTTTGATAAATTAATGTCATATTTATCATTTTTTTCTTCATGTTTTGTGATTTTGATGTATTAATCCATTCCTATGCAGAAATTACATATTTACTTCTAAAAGTATTGAAGACTTGCCTTTCCCACTGAAATCTTTTAGCTGACTGGAATTGATTTCTGTGTATAGTGAAGATTCTAGGAGGAAGGGTAGGAAGCACCTGCCCCTCTCTTGGTGACCATTTAGAAATCTTAATACATGTTCCATGAATGTGGCAGGCACAATGGACTGGTGTCACAGTCATGACTAAGCAATCTAGGGGAAAAGGGTTGCTCTCATGGCCTCTGGCAGCGTAGTAACTTTGTGCAGTATCTCTGATATGATCTTGCCACCTATCAAGGCCTCAAGTTTTGTTGCCTTTATCACATGTGTACAGTGTGAACAAATTCAGGTAGGCTAACTGGGCAATGCAAATACTCTTCCCTTCCCTTCCCTCTCCTCTCAGATAATGCCCAATAGTGTAATTGTTTATATATCTAGATTTACGCTTTCTCATTTTGGTTTCTGAAGATGCTCCTTTCAGCCCACAAATTAGCCATGTATTTAAAAATATGAGATTTTTAAATATTTTATCCAGTATTTTAAGTGTCCTTCCCTAAAAAGTGTTCTCTGAACATCTACTCAGCCATATTGCCTGCTACAGAAGTCTGTAATATAACTTCAAGATGCTTTTAAATGGAGTCTAGGCTGAATGAACATTAACCAAAGTTTTTGCTGAAAGTGTCAGTATTGTCTCCATTTTACAAAAGGGACAAGTGGTGCTCAGAGACATTACATTTCTTTGCCAAGGTGACCCAGAAAACAAAATGTTCCTAATTTTGTTTCTGAGAATATTTTTTAAAAATTTATCTTACATCTTAAGGTTGGCAATAACATAGTTCCCTTAAAATCTTGCAATGTCTTTTCCCCAGTCTTTCTGACAAAGTTCATTTTAGTGAAAGACCATTCCCTGAGTTATTATCTGGAACCATATATGAAGAGAAAAAGAAGAGTAATTGAAATGTTTTTATTATAACTAACAAACTGCTAATCACAATTGGATAGCAGGCACTAAAAATTTAGTCAGAATAATCAGTTTAAAATATTTTCATGTTGATATGCTTAACAGGAAATGTGACTCTTGCCTTTGAAAATTAGATTTTAGGCACACCTGGGTGCTCAACGGTTTAGCTCCTGCCTTCGACCCAGATCATGATCCTGCAGTCCCGGATCAAGTCTCACATTGGGCTCCTGCATGGAGCCTGCTTCTCCTTCCGCCTAGGTCTCTGCCACTCTCTCTGTGTCTCTCCTGAATAAATAAATAAGATCTTTAAATAAAACAGATTTTAGAATATAATACATTATGTACCTACCTTGTTTTATCATTATTATTTGGAGGAATGATTTCCCTTTCTTTCATAATCAAGTGACAAAAAGAATATTTTCTCAGGCTGGGTTTTCTAGAAACAGATTTGAGATAGATATTTGCCTTTGGGAAATTTATTGGAAAATGCTCTCAGCACAATACACAGAAAGAAAAAGGGAAAGCAGAACTGGACAGAGGGAAGGGTCGAACCATGAGACAGTTGTAACAGAGACCTTAGCATTTCCTGTGATGAACTCTAGTAGCAATGGTCCTTCCAAATTGTCCCAAACTGAGGCAAGGGGACCAAGCTTTTATACCCCATGTGGCCCAATGAAGGGATGAGTGGTGCCATGGAACTGGAGACAGGCCATAACCATCTGCAAAGTGGCTTCCTTTGGCCAAGGGCAATTCCGAGGCAACTTTAGAAGGAATGTGTGAGCTATAGCAACCAACACTCTCAGTAGCTCTGGAACAAAGCATGTCTTATCTTGATTGAGGGGTGGATAGAATCTTCCTGGAGAGGAATATTGGCAGCAAACCACACCATTTTTAAATAGGAAGCATGATAGGCTCTAAGAAACTAGTGTTTTCTAATGCTGACTTTTTGCTAACTCACTTTTATTAAGGTACTTCAAAACCAAATTAATTTCTCCAATTACCACAAGTCTTAAGAAAATTCAATTTAAAAATCAGAGGGAAAAAAGATTAGAAATTTAGAAATTAGAAAGTTTACAGGCTTTGGTTTTTTGAATGAAGCTACTTTTTTTCATAAATGAGAACACTCATTTTTAAGAATACTACTAAAACAAAATGACATCTGGCTGGCTCAGTCAGTAGAACATGTGACTTTGATCTCCAGCTTATGAGTTCAAGCCACATGTTCGGGGTAGAGGTTACTTAAAATAAACAAAAAATAATAAAAATAACATGTTTATAGCAGCATCATCTACAATAGCCAAATTATGGAAAGAGCCCAAATGTCCATTGACTAATGAATGGATAAGAAGATATGAGGTGTAGATAAATAGATAGATAGATAGATAGATAGATAGATAGATAGATAGATAGATAGATAGATGATAAATATATATACAAAGAAAAAATATACATATATGCAAAGACATATTATTCAACCATAAAAAAAGAATGAAATCTTGCCATTTGCAACAACATGGACAGAGCTAGAGAGTAAAATGCTAAGTGAAATAAGTCAGTCAGAGAAAGATAAATACCATATAATTTCACTCATATGTGAAATTTAAGAAACAAAACAAACAAGCAAAGGAGAAAAAGAGACAAGCCAAGAAACAGACTTAACTATAGAGAACAGATGGTTACCAGTGGGGAGGTGGGTGAAATAGGTGAGGGGATTAAGGAGGCCACTTGTTGTGATGAGCACCTGGTATTGAATCACTAAATTGTACACCTAAAACTGAAACTAATATTAAACTTTATTAAACTAATATTATTGGAAATTAAATAAAAACTTAAAAAATAAAATAAAAAATATTTAAATAACACAAAACAGAGACAAACTTAAAGAATGCTAAAACACCACTTCTTATGACATCTACAGCAAATGTTATGGAATGCTGCCAAGATCCACATACAGGACCATGACATTTATTCCCCTATATTACAGATATTGGATATTGACTGCTTAGAGTCAAGTTTCCTCCTGTAAATGGGCTTTGATAGAAAAAAAGCCATCTGCCCAAAGTTTTACTCCACTTTTAATGGTAACTTTCATTTAGTGACTGCTTTCTTTGGAGACCGAAATGTTTGCCCTCCCTGCCTCAAATTGAGACAGTTCTTAGAGACCATCCCAGCTCATATGATCAGCTGAAGCTTTTCTTCCAAATGCATCACAATTTAATATCTCCATCCTGCTTTTTTACTTCTTTATCTATCTCATGCCCAAGAGTATGACCAGTAAACCACCTGAAGACACAACTCTGTCTCAGGATATTTTTCCAGGGAATTTGATCTAAGAGACTATACCAAGAGTAATCCTAGGTAGTAGAATCTAGAATGAAATGTTAGAGCTGGATCACCTACTGGCCAGCTGGTAACATGGAACCTGTCATTGGCGCTAGGTAGATTACTGATAGCCCATCATACTATAACAGTTCCATTGTAATAATTCTCACCAATAGCAAACTGGTGGAAGGGAACACATGGGCATAAGCAGTATCTCAGATATCTGAGCAATCTGGAGGACTTAGCAATACTGATTATAATGAAAGGCTAAAGATAATTACCATTAGTTTAAAGCAAAATGTGAAAGCCGCAGGCCCTCCTTAGAAGCATATAATGGGGCTCCACTCTTTTGCAGTCAAAGGGCAGGAAAAGCTAAGTATCATACCTAGTATTTAATTGTGACACAGCATATTTCCAGAAAATACTGAATTCTCAGCCTCAACAGGTCTGCTATTCCAAGGTCAGGGCTCTGATGTGGAAAAAATAGGAGCATATAATATAGGATGGGAACATTTAGGTTGATGCACTCAAAAATCTGGAAACTTTAAGTTTCACTGAAACCTCTCGACCTCCCTAAGTGTTGAAAAAGCTAGTGTTCCCTCCTTCCTTGAAGATGATGCAGAGCCTCTGCTCTGAAAGATACCAGATGCCCTTCTCAAGATCTACTTCTACTTCCTTCTCTAGCTCCCAAACCAATTGTTAGGATCAAGTCATGACATAACTTGACAAGAAAGTTCTGGGCCTATTGAGGGAAAAAAGGCAAAATAAGAATATACTGAAGAAGTTACAGGCCCTAGAAAAAATATATCAGTGGGAGCTAGGAAAGTAAAACTAGACCCTGATGGTACTAGATCAAGGATATATAAAGCATAAATTTGCATATAGGAAAATTTGTTGATGTGGAAGCATTTGCCCATGATACATAATTTAACATCCTGGCAGGGACCAGGTAACAATGCAAACATACCCCTGGACAATCTTTGGAACCCTAAAAAAGGCTGTGATCCACACATAGAAATGCCAGATGTGAAGGAAAGGATCCACAGGTTTAGGGAAATGGGCATTCTGTAGTAGATGGACTACAAATGACTAGAAGCACATCAGGGGACTATATGCCATGGGTGACCTTAGAAAACATAATAAGTAATGTACTGGTTAGAGGGTACCAAAATCACTCAGAAACTCAGTGGATATAAGAAATAATGAAAGGGATTATAAGGGAAAGGAGGGGAACTGAGTGGGAAAAATTAGAGACGGAGACAAACCATGAGAGACTCCTAACTCTGAGAAACAAAGGGTTGCAGAAGGGAGGTGGGTGAGAGTATGCGGTAACTAGGTGACGGGCACTGAGGAGGGCACTTGATGGGATGAGCACTGGGTGTTATACTATATGTCGCCAAATTGAATTTAAATTAGAAAAAAGAAAGAAAGAAAGAAACTCAGTGGCTGTCCTCTGTAGGCTAGGACTAATGGTAGGAGATGCTATTCCAGAAAGCAGTAGACATGATAGAGTCAACTAGGGATAATAGAAATAGTAATAGAGGCCAAGGAGTAATGATGCTAAACAATCAGAAGCAAGGTGGGGGCTATTATCATTATGAGTGAGTAACTGCTCCCAAGGAGCTATGGAGATGATTCAAAGAACATAGAATTCCTAAGGGAAAGAGATGGGCACCTAATAAGTATATTTCCTAATTTGCACAACAAAAAGAAATCAAGGGTAGATAATCAAGATGTTTAGGGCAGCTGCCCCAGTGAAAAGCTCACTTTGCAAACTGATCCAGTTCTTAGACCTAAGATCCAACGCCTGAAAGAGATGGTGGGTCCCCAGGAGAAAGAACCTTGCAACAGCACAGCAAGTATATACAGCAGTCCTTGCTTAAAAGGGTTTATAGTCATTTACTCAGATAACCATTAACTAGGAAAAGAGGAACATTGACACTTTTTGAGGTCCACTGAATGCAGAATCTAAATTAACATTGATAAGAAGAGCTAATATCTATTTATTCTTCCCAAACTATTCCAAAAAATAGAAGAGGAAGAAAAACTTCCAAATTCATTCTATGAGGCCAGTATTACCCTGATACCAAAACCAGATAAAGACATTATAAAAAAAAAAAAAAAAAAAGCCAGAGGCCACTATCTCCAATAAACATAAATGCAAAAATCCTCAACAAACTATTAGCAAATGGAATCCAACAATACATTAAAAAAATAATTCACCAGGACCAAGTTAGATTTATTTCCAGGATGCAAGGGTAGTTCAATATTTGCACATCACTCAACATGATACAACACATCAGTAACAGAAAGAATAAAAATCTTATGATAATTTCAATAGATGCAGAAAAACCATTTGAAGAGGTACAACATCTATTCATAATAAAAATAAATCTCTCAGCAAAGTAAGCTTAGAGGGAACATACCTCAACATAATAAAGGCCATATATGAAAAACCTACAGCTAACATCATACACAATGGTGAAAACCTGAAACCTTCCCCTAAGGTCAGAAACAAGATAAGGATGTCCAGTCTCACCATTTTTATTCAACATAGTATTGGAAGTCCTAGCCATAGCAATCAACAAGAAAAGGAAAAAAAGGCATCCAAAGTGGATGAAGAAAGAAGTAAAACTCTCACTATTTGCAAATGATATAACATTATATATATAAAACCCTAAAGACTCCACTAAAAAAGTACTAGAAATAATAAATGAATTCAGTAAGCTTAGTCACAGGATACAAAATCAATGTTGAGAAATTAATTGCATTTATATACACTAACAATAAGGCAGAAGAAAGAGAAATTAAGGGGAAAAAATCCCATTTACAAAAAAAGAAAACAATCCCATTTATGACTGTAACAAAAAACAATACAGTAGCTAGGAATAAACTTAACCAAAGAAGACCCCAAATAGCCAAAGCAATCTTAAAAAGAAAAACAAAGCTGGAGTCATCACAATTCCAGATTTCAAGTTATACTACAAACTGTAGTAACCAAAACAGTATGGTACTACCACAAAAATAGATAGATCAAGAGAACAGGATACAAAGCGCAGAAACAAACTCACAATTATATGGTCAATTAATCTTCAACAAAGGGGCAAGAATATGCAATGGGACAGTCTCTTCAACAAATGATGCTGAGAAAACTAGTTCAGTTACATGCAAAATAATGAAACTGGATCATTTTCTTATACCATTTACAAAAACAAGCTCAAGATGGATTAAAGACCTAAATGTGAGAACTGATATCATAAAAACCCTGGAAGAAAGCACAGACAGTAATGTCTCTGACATCAGCCATAGCAACATTTTTCTAGGCATGTCAACCGAGTCAAGGGAAGCAAAAGCAAAAATTAAACTATTAGGATTACATCAAAATGTAATATTTGATTTATTTTGATTACATCAAAATAAAAAGCTTCTGCACAGTGAAGGAAACAATTCACAAAACTAAAAGACATTCCTACTGAATGGAAGAAGATAATTCCAAATGACATATCTGATAAAGGGCTAGTAACCAAAATATATAAAGAACTTAGATAATTCATCACCCTCAAAACAAATAATGCAACTTAAAATGGACGGAAGACATAAACAAACATTTCATCAAAGAATACATCCAGATGGCCAATAGATACATGAAAATATGCTCAGCATCACTCATCATCAGGGAAATGCAAATCAAAACTACAGCAAGATATACCAGTCAGAACGGCTAAAATCAAAAACACAAGAAACAACAAGTGTCAGCAAGGATGTGGAGAAAAAGGAATCCTGGTGCACTGTTGGTGGGAATGCAAACTGGTGCAGCTGCTGTGGAAAACAATATGGAGGATCCTCAAAAAATTAAAAATAGAACTACCCTATGATCCAGGAATCACACTGCTGGGTATTTACCTAAAGAATACAAAAACACTAATTGGAAAGGATATATGCACCCTTATGTTCACTGAAGCATTATTTGCAATAGCCAAATTATGGAAGCAGCCCAAATATCCACTGAATGATGAATGGATATATATTATATAAATACTATATATATGCACACAATGTATACAAATATATATATATATATTTATATATATAATATTATTTATGGATAAAAAGAATGGAATTTTGCCATTTGCAACAACATGCTTGGACCTAGAGAGTATAATGCTAAGTCAGAGAAAGACACATATCATATGATTTTATTCATATGTGGAATTCAAGAAACAAAACGGATGAACACAGGGGAAAAAAGTAAAAAAAAGAGGAAGGCAAACCATAAAAGAGACTCTTAACTATAGAGAACAAATAGGGTTGCTGGAAAGAAGGTGGGCAGGGGGATGGACTAAATGGGTGATGAGTATTAAGAAGGGCACTTGTGATGAGCAGTGGGTGTTGTATGTAAGTGATGAATCACTAAATTCTATACCTGAAACCAATTTTACCATAACTAACTAGAATTTAAATAAAAACTTGAAATAAATAAGAAACAAAACAAATGGACAAAAGAGAAAAAAAAAACAGAGAGAAACAAACCAAAAACACTCTAAACTATAGAGAACAGACTGATGGTTACCAGAGGGGAGGTGGATGGGGGCATGGATGAAATAGATGATGAGGATTAAAGAATACATTTGTCTTGATGAGCACTGAGTAATACATGGAATTGTTCAATCACTATATTATACACCTGAAACGAATATAATGCTGTATGTTAACTATACTGGAATTAAAATAAAATAAATTAATTAATAAACATTGATAACTAGAGGCCCAAAGACTCATCATGGCCCTCTATAAGAGTGGAGATATATGGAAACCAGGTATTAAGTACAGTCCTGGACCAAGTCTGGCACATAGCAGGTCCATAAAGTCCATGGTGGCCATTGCTTTGGTTACCAGATCAGTAACTGAAATGGACATACTTTGTAGTCTATAGAACCTCCACAGCTGGTCCTTGGTATATAGGATAAAAGCTGTCATAGTAGAGAAAGCCTAATGTAAACCCCTCATATATCTCTTTCACAACTAAAAATGTTTCATTTTGGTGGTGGTGGCAGAGGTTAGTGCCACCCTCATAGCACTAAAGAATGTAGAGGTAGTAGCTACCATAATACCCTATCTAAATACATCATAGCCCTAATGAACCGTACAAGCCAAATGGATCCTGTACATGGCATTTGAAAACCACAAACTTAATCAATTACAACTATGTGCCAGATGTGGTATATTTACTACAGCAGATTAATATAGCCTCAGGTACAATCTATCTGGGAAACGTGATCTTTTCCACTTCTATCAGGAAAGAGGACCAGGAGTAGTTTATATTCATATGAGATGATATGGACAATCATACACATTTAGTCTTGCCCCCTTAACTCTGCAGCTTCTGTCATATATAGTCCAAATGAATCACCTGGATCATCTGTACATTCCACAAAACATCACAATGGCCCACTATATTGATGACATTATGTTATTCAGACCAGATGAGTAAGAACTGATAAACATATGGGAGATCTTGGTATGATACATGGGCTCCAGAGAGTCTATGAAAAACCTTATAAGGATTCAGGGACCTCACATAACAGTGAAGTTTTAAGGGGTCAAGTGATCTTCATATGCCAGAACATTCCCTCAAAAGTAAAATACAAATTATATCCTGGAGTTCTCACCACTAAGAAAGAATGACACCTGGTATGCCTCTTCAGGTTCTGGAGGTAGCATATGCCATACTCTGACAACTTCACTAAATGGCATGAGAGGCAGCCAGCTTTGACTGCAGGGGTAGGGACTACAGGAAAGAATTACACGTCATGGCATCAGGCTGTGGGCGAGCAGCTCTGCCTGCTAGCTATATGAACTAGTAGGCATTTTCTCAAGATTTGAAACAATTCTAAAAATGACTGTGATTTTGTAATAATTCAATACTATGTAAGTCAGGCAGACAGCACCGGTTGCTGAGAGCCTACCATCCTTTTTGTTTAAAATTTGGCTACGGGAAAGAAAGACATCATTTTCCACGTTACCACTCATGTGATTATTAGCCCCCATCTATATGAGGACAAGTCTAGATAATGGAAAAAAATAGTCATAAGTGAAGGGATTTCTCATAAGCTTTCAGAAACCAAAATAATCACTTGAAAAATGAAGGCTTTGATTAACTATATAGTTATTTCCTCTAAATAAAACAGTAGTCTTCAACTATTAGACCTCACAAGGACCTTCAAGGCCATCTAGTCCAAAGCTTTAATCTTACAAATGAAGAAACTGAGGCAAAAAAAAAGGAAAGGTTAAGGAATTTGCCTAATATATTTTCAATTTAAATTTTACCAAAGACTAATTTACATCCAATTATATTCCCATAAAACTAAGTCTAATCAATTCCATATTTAACAATTAAAAACCAAAATCAATCAAATCTAAAATGCAATCATGTAAAAGAGATTCATATATTAAATCATAAAAAATAGAACAGGTGATTAAGCAAGGATTCATTTGCTCAGCCATCTCCTTATCTGGAAACATAGTTCACATCACATGGTCTTTTCTTCTAACAAAATCTTTTACACAAACTCATGACACAAAGTTGCTAAAATTTATGTCCCCATTTCCCCTGATTAATTTATAGACTGAACATTATCACTTTTAATCATTTTATGAGACTGATATTTTTATGACCAGAAAAGGGCCTCAAGGTTATCTTTTGTGTTATAGGATTTGGTCTCTAAGCTCTACAAATCCAAACTTGATGGTCTGATGAGCCAGAGGAAAAAAATAACTTACTCCTCCCAAACCTATATAAGGCTAATGGCTGCCATAAAAGTCAGAAATCATTCAAGCAAAGGTTTCTGTTGATCAAATCCTACAGACTCCTTTTAATATAAATTTCTCTTGGCCTCTTTACTTAAACTTGGGTGCTCCCATTCCTTAGCTTAATTAATCACTCTCATAATTCCCTTTCTACCTCTCTGGCCATTTCTTCTCTTTACATCACCTCTACTTAACTCTTAAACACTAGAATGCCTAAGGATTCTATCCTTCCCTTCTTCCCTTCTTTATACTCTATAACAGATATTTTTAACAAAGCAGGTATGAATTTGAATAGTAAAAGTTAAATCTTTATCCACCAACCTCTAACTCAAATTCAGTATTCTCTTCAATCATGAAGATATACATTAAACTGTGGTAATATTACAGTAACTGTCACTCTATAACCATTCCTTAAAAATCAGATTTTTTTAATATCACATTGAAATTGTTTTTAAAGATCTCAAGATTGCCTTTATACTCATCACTTACTTCAAAAATACTATAGGAGAAACTATCACATAAAACATAACACAAGAAAGTACAAGAATAAAGAAGGAATAAAGTTTCATGGAGGCAGAGAGGAGAGTGTGTAACTCTCATTAGGAGAAATGACTGTTTTATAACTCTTATAAAAGTATTGCAACCTTAAACATCATCTTTCAACCACCTATATTTACATTTTCATTATTTCAATTTTATTCCTTATCACATGGATGACATACTATTTTATTTGACCTGTAATTTGTCATTATAGACATATTGTACTAGGTTCATCAAAAAACATAAAGAAAACAAAAAAAAATAAAGAAAACAAAAGCCTTTATAAATCTCATTACATCCCCACATATAACATAGAATGCCATGGGTTTTTTTTTATTTTTTTTTAATTGGAGTTCAATTTGTGCCATGGTTTTTTACTTCCTATTTTACTAATATAAAAAATTAACTTTCAAATAATGAAATTTATTATAGTAAAATTCCAGATTGATTGATAATAGATAGATAGAAATATAGATAGAAATATAGATAGATAGATAGATAATCACAGTTAATCACAGTTCTTGGATAAAATAGTAGTTGGAAACTTTGCATTCTTCTATTGCTAAGAAGTGAATAGCATTTTATTTTTCAAAATTTCCTGTGTGCATTGCTACTGCTAACCATTAACTTATCTAATTATGTCAAAATGGTATCTCTGAAGACAATGGTTCAATTCACCATGAATTCACAAATAGCTTTCACTCAATAGAACTCCACATTAGACCTTCCCTCTCATTTTCTCATGACAGAATTTCTAGTTCATGAATACAAGTCTAGGCTACAATCAAAAGTAAGTTCAAGGACAACGGTGAGTTTTCTGGGTTAATACACCCGATTTGTGAAGCCATTTTTGCCTCAGTTCTCACCCTAAGTCTTCTGAAAGACAGGCATGTCTGAGCAACATTAAAAACAATGGTGATTTATTCTCAAGTCAAATTTCTCTCCTAGTTCTGTATGCTTTTTTGTCATGGAGGTTTTGTAATGTTTGTCCTATACAATTATTTCTCTTCTGAGTCTGCCCCACCTCCCTGCCAGCCTGGGAGGACTCCCAAACAGAGATTGTGAATGCACCTCAAGATGCACTTTTTGACCTCCACTCTACACTGTACATGACTGTTTAATTTCCTATTTAACACAAATTAATCGTTGCATGCTCTAATGAGGCTGCAAAGGATCTCGCTCCAGTCCACAAGCTTGGAAGAGGTTACCCAGAGGTTGCCCAGATTGATGGTTCCAGGGTGGATGACCTGAAAATGAACTTTGGCTAAACTTTGCTCTTTGTGCACTTGGCAGTCTGTACTTGGGAAGTGCCAATTGTCTGCAGCAGACATTTAAAACTTCAGCCTAAGATTTTGTTTGGAGGTTAGCCTCCAGGAGAAAGGAGTGTGCGTGTGTGTGTGTGTGTGTTGGGGGCAGGGGGATTCTTTGTCAATCTTTTCAACTAGTTTTATGAATTGTTTTTCTAAGTGTTTTATTCTTTTTTATAACATCCAAGTTATATTTAAGGATAGAAAGTATTAGCCTAATTAAAAGTATCTTTTCTTTTCCATTTCCTTGCCTTCCAGGCACTGTACAAGTTAGAATTGTTTTTCAATTTGAACCCAATATACTATAATGCAACTTCTACAATGCCCTCCACTTAAGAATTTGGATAATATGCTTACAAATACTAGTTGGTTCCTGCAACCTATAGGCCATGTATTAAAGACATTTTACTGATTAAATATAATTTATCTTTGGTTTCTGTTGGCACTGAAGACAACTGTTTTGAAATCATTAAATTTCAACTCTGTGATATAAGACCACAATCTGTCCAGGAGATTTCCCCTAAACTAATTGTTCATCAAAATGAATATTAGAGAACTTTTTCTATTAATGTGCCTGTACAAAGCAACAAGATATTCTGAGAAATTATTTGAGTTTGACCTGCCCTAGCAGCTATACTGGATGCCCCATAAAACCACTTTTGAATAACATATAACTACTCTCCACTTAAAGATACATAAATAAAATAATAGTGTTGTTTTATGTAATATTCTTCACTGTGTTTCCTCATAAGCAATTGATAAATATCACCATATCCTCACTAAGAATCATGAACAGGAAGAGGCAGCTCCCTATGAGAAATGGGAAAACTGACCTAGGAAATGGTTTAAATTACATGATGATAGATTTGAAGTAAGTCAACATTTCTTTTCATCTATTTTCTCTTGAAGTAACCTAGGCAATCCCAGGTGCTGGCCAACAACCTAGTCTCATGGTAGTTTCAGGTGGAAAAAAAAAGCAAGCCTTACTGTATCCCTCTTTAGGTAGGCAGGAAAGGAGTTTGCATTTATCTTTTCTTGACCAAAATCACTAGCAAAGTCTAGAAAAGTCTAAATAACATCTTAAAAAGTTACCATATGTTTGAACCAGGCCGATGTGCATGTGAAAGACTCTCAGTATTACCCTAAAAGTTTAGGGCGACAATTTCATTTGTCACCTGGAATAACCAGATTATTTCATCTTCTTAGGGATATTCTTCAAAAAACTGGAAATTTTTTTCTGGTTCCTTTAGAATACATCAGAGCCCCCACTGGGCTCCAGAGCAGATCATCATGGCATTTTGAAGTTATCCCTTCTAGTACTACTGTGCATTCCTAAAGTCAGGCTGCTCAGCCTAGAGACAAAGTGACTAGAAATTATTAAACCAATCCCCCTGATGTTTCCCTACATTTTTTTGACTGGATGGAGTTCACTAGTATCAACCTGTACCCCTGACTTCCATAGTTAGGCAGGGGTCAAGGAAGTCATCTTTCTGGACTGTAGCCAATCAGCACATTATCATCAGCAAACCCGCCTAAAGAACAAAATAGTGTTCTGTGGCTTTTACTGTCTCTTGAAATTATAATACCCTCAAGTAGATAGGATTTCGGAAGGAGTGCTGATAGAAACTCATATCAATAATGTGCCCTTTTGGCTCTCTACTTCCCTTCACTTGTCCATTGAAATTCCAGGATCAGAATTGGAAACAGAACTTATGGGCAGACATAAAATAAAAGCCTGAGCACAGAGCTCCAGTGGTAGTGTTTCTGCAATACCCCATGCCCCTGAAAAACCAATGGACCAAATAATCCATGATATATTGTCCATGATAAAACTCCTTTATAAGAACAGGGCTTGACTGTTATAACCCACACTAAAGGCAAAAGCTGAAGTGAATAAAGCAGAAGCAGATCCTCTGATGGGCAAAGATACTCTGAGTTAATGTCAGAAATGAAGGGGGCAAAATGAACTGAGAAAAATATAATAACCTTTTTAACTTGGAGAGGGATAATACCTGCTAAATAGAATGACTTCCACAATTTAACGTGAGGCATCACCAGCTCTTTTGGGGTCATTTCAAATCACACCAGGTGGTACTAACTTGGCTCTGAGGCAAGAAATTGAGACACGGTTATGATCAGGTACTTATCACAGTTTAGAATGCTAGAGAAAATGGGCCTGTTCTCCATGCTTCCATTTCTCACAGCTTTCACTCTTTTACCTTCCTCTACAGGGCAATTTGACATTAGTGATATTGCTGGTATGAACTGTCTTTTTCAAGTCACTTACTTATCTTTTGGTAGAAATTTAAGATGTGGGATGCCCGAGTGGCTCAGTGGTTGAGTGTCTGCCTTTGGCTCAGGGCGTGATCCCAAAGTTCTGTGATCAATCCCCACATCAGGCTCCTTGCAGAGAGCCTGCTTATCCTCCATTTGCCTATGTCTCTGCCTCTCTCTGTCTCTCATGAATAAATAAATAAATAAATAAATAAATAAATAAATAAATAAATAATATTTTAAAAAAAGAAATTTAAGATGTGTCACCACTGCTCCTTTAAGAAAAGGTTATAGACTTAGTGGAAAAGAATGATTGACACATTGTCTTTTGAGAGTGATTTTCAGAGTGTCTTCCAAACTCAATTTCATGTCAAGACTTCCAGCCATCGGGAAGCCCAGGTGGCTCAGCGGTTTAGCTCCGCCTTCAGCCCAGGGCCTGATCCTGGAGACCCAGGGTCAAGTCCCACATCAGGCTCCCTGCATGGAGCCTGCTTCTCCCTCTGCTTGTGTCTCTGCCTCTCTCTCTCTCTCTCTCTCTCTCTGTCTCTCATGAATAAATAAATAAAATCTTAAAAAAAAAAAAAAGACTTCCAGACATCTGAATTCCCAAGTTATTCTATGTAGAGAGCTCTGGATGTTCTGTAGTCTTCTCCATTGGTCACATGGCTACTCCTCTTCTTTTTAAAACAGTTAAGAGAAGAGAGCCATTAACAAGGCCAAGACCACAGTGCAACCAAGAAATACAAGCAAAAGCTAATTCCATTTCCTTCTGTGATTAGTGTCCCTAAAACAGGTCATGAGTAAGTGAGAATGTAGCCTAGCTTGAGGTTAATTTTTTCACCCCAAATTATTATGGTGAATTGGTGTGGTACTATCAACTCTTACTATATTTTCAATTGATTTGCTGCTAAAATAGAAAAAAGTCTGACATACTAAGGCCATACAACCATTATGGAAATGAGAATTATTTACTCTACAAAGCATATTGTTAATTGTAAAATCCAATAACTGATTTTGAGTTAAATGATTGACACACTTGAAAAATTTGTGAGATGTGTTTTCATAAATCATTATTAGTCTACTAATCCTCAAGCAATGTATTCATATACAAAAATACATTGCTTCACCTTGTGTATTTGTACACATTCATTTAAAAATGACCAAAAGCTGAGGATCCCTGGGTGGCTCAGGGGTTTAGCACCGCCTTCAGCCCAGGGCATGGTCCTGGAGTCCTGGGATCGAGTCTCACATCAGGCTCCCTGCTTGGAGCCTGCTTCTCCCTCTGCCTGTGTCTCTGCCTTTCTCTGTGTGTGTCTCTCATAAATAAATAAAATCTTAAAAAAAATAAAAAAATAAAAAAATAAAAAATGACCAATTAAGAGGGGGCATGGTGGAACATGAGACTCTTTATCTCAGGATTGTGAGTTTGAGCCCACATTGAATCTGTAGAGAGAACTTAAAAATGAAATCTTAAAAAAGGACCATAATTAAAATTAAATACTAACTTCAACTTTTCATTAATCTGTATTTTTAATAGAAAACAGTGAAAGGGATTATAAGGGAAAGGAGGGGAACTGAGTGGGAAAAATTAGAGAGGGAGACAAATCATAAGAGACTCCTAAATCTGGGAGACAAAGGATTGTGGAAGGGGAGGTGGGTGGGGAGATGGCGTAGCTGGATGACGGGCACTAGGAGGGCACCTGATGGGATGAGCACTGGGTGTTATATGTCGGCAAATTGAATTTAATTTTTTTAAAAAAACCTGAAATTAAGAAAATAAGTAAGACCTCAGAGTGCTCCCCAGAGAAAATTTTTATTTCGATGGGATTCATGATTTTTAAGGATCTATCTATGAATCTCTGTATTATCATTATAGTCAGTCTTCTTTTATCTTTTTTCTACTGGCTTACATATTCCTTTGCTCTCCTTCTTTAGGGAAGGCAGCTTTCCTTTATATTATTCCCAATAGCGCTGAGGCATGAAGCAAACACAAGACAACCAGATACTAACTATTCATCAGGGTTAGGTGAAAGTCAGAACTATTCAACCGAAATTAATAAGAAGGGACGTAACAAACCCACCTTCTTATCATTCATTTGAAAGTCAGATAATATCAATTAGCATTTATCAAATAAAAATGGGCAGGTGAGGGTGACAATATCTTACCTACGTTTCGGGAACATTTGATGATGAATGACTCATTCATTAAATATTTTAAGTCAGCATTTCCTGAACACTCACAGACTATGTCTAAACAACTCCAAATATCCAGACAAAGCAGAAAAACTCAGTTGTGAAGCCACACCTGAGTGGACCCAAGCAGAGTATGATGAACACTTCACCAAGCTAGAGTCCCAACCTTTTAGCTGCTAATGTCTTAGGAGATAAGCATTAAATAAAGTTGACCTGGATTCTACTTATTTCAGGTTTAGTACAAAAATAGTTTTCTAGGAAAATATATAACTCTTTTCTAAGGAGTTCTGGGACAATCTGCGTTAATTCCTATTGATCTCCGCCAGGTGGGTACCATTAGACGCATCATAACTGGACGACAGGTACAGAGGAGGGCACTTGATGGGATGAGCACTGGGTGTTACACTATATGTTGGCAGACCGTACCTCAATTAAAAAAAAAAAAAAAGACCTATCATAAAGGGAGAAAATGAAAGCAATGAGAGACCTTAGAATGATTTGCTCAAATGAAGAAACTGAAAATAGAAATCTACATGCTGGAAACTTAGGACAGCATTTCATTCCACCATGCCAGACTATCTTTTATACCAAACTACTTATAGGAACATTCTGTATGTGGAATCATCACTGTTTACCAATTATCCAGATAAATGCATGTCTACTTAGTAGGCTTTCACCAATATGTGGGACATTCAGATGCAACCTCATAGAGCTTCAGTTCAGGAAACACAACCTTATGCCCCAAGGTACTTACTAGTAAGTCAGGCTTCCTGCAGTGAAAGAAGAATCTTTGACCTTGCAATTCCTGGTATATTCAGGTTTAAATTCACTATGAAAGTTCAGGATGCCTATATTTGATTTGAACACTGGATGTCAACACCGAGACCAGTGTTACAAGCTTGGAATAAAGTGTTGAAAGTCAATTTGGCTGGTAAGGTATAATTAATTTAGGTTATAACTACAAAACTGAATACATGGGATTTCTTAGCCTTCCAGTAAAATGGATAATAAACGCCAAAAAAAGATAATTGTCTACATTAAATGGTTATAAAATTGGAATTTTTTTTAAATTCAACTAAAATTCAACTTTACTATTCAACTCAGCTGCATTTTTTCCCTTTTATTCATTCATTACATGCATAGATCTATGTGGAGCACCTGCTGCTATACACTAGAACTAAATTCATGGTGACTAAGTACTGTGCCAGGACTGAAGACACCAACAGGGAGCAAGTGGACTTTGCCCCTGCCAGCATGGAACTTACAGTTGGGGAAAGGAGATCCAAAGAGCACATTCAATACTCCATGATTCACAGGATCACAGAGTGTTATCAATGGGATACACCCTGCAGCATCTACTCAACCAGGGAGAGCCAGACAACAACCATGGAAGACATCTTTGTGACAAAGAAGAGATGTGCATGGATTAGGAAAGTATTTAGAAAACTGATTTGATTTTTAAATCAGTTTTAGCCTCACAGTGTGGTGGCTGTGAGGACTCTGGGGAGTAAAAAGGGAGAAGTTAACAAAAAACTCTGAGACTCCATGAGCATGACCTTATAATGCCTTCTTTTTGAAAAATAAATGAGTTTAGTAAAAAATGTAATGGATTTAATTTTACAAGATCTGTAAATCTTTTTCTGAGAAATGCTGCCCTGTATGGGAGACTCAATGAGTATTTGCTTTAATTCTTTCTTTTTTTTTTAAAGATTTTATTTATTTATTTGAGAGAGAGAGATCATGCACACGCACACTCACATGAGGTAGCAGGGAGGGGGTGGGGGGAGGCGGGTGCAGAGGGAGAGGGAGAAACAGACTCCCTGCTGAGCAGGGAGCTGATGCAGGGCTCAATCCCAGGACCCCAACGTATCACCTGAGCCCAAGGCAGTCACTTAACCAACTGAGCCACCCAAGTACCACTTAACTCTAATGTCAAGAAATACATATAAATTGTTAAATGTCAAGATATAATCTGATTCAAAGTATTTCTTCACAAATATGCAATGAAGCTGCCAAATAGTACACAAGGATATTTAACTGGGCAAATTAAATTAAATAGATAATAACAGTAAAAAAAGAAAAAGTAGTGGTAAGGGCCCAGAGAACTGACTTGAAATTTGTAGTTTCCCTTTAAACAATAGCATTTTTAGTTGAAATATCACAAAACTGGTAAATTTGAGAAATTCTTATCTTAATATGATGCACATGCACTACTCAACATTTGCCAGGGAGATAATTAGAACTTTAGTTAATGAAAGTTCAAAAAATGAAATACTTAGACATAAATCTAACAAAATATGTAGATTTGATGTTTGTTTTCCTAGAGGTGCCATAATAAAGTTTCACAAACAAAATGGCTTAAACAACAGAAAATATTGTCTTATAGTTCTAGAGGCTAGAAGTCCAAGATCAGCATGTGAGCAAGGTTAGACTCCCTCTGATGGCTATGAGGAAAAGATCTGTTGTATGACTCTCTTCTAGCTTCTAGTAGTTTGCTGGCAATCGTTGGCGGTGCTTGATTCCTGCACACATGGATCTCTACTTTCATCTTGCATAGCATTCTCTGTGTGTGCTATCTCCAAATTTCTCCTTTTCTGAGGACACCAGTCATATTGAATTCAGGCCCAACCTAATGATCTCATTTTAACTTGATTAACTCTCTAAAGGCCCTGTATACAAATAAGGTTACTTTCTGAGGAAGTGGGGATTAGGACTTCAACATCTGAATCTGAAGGAGGACACATATCAATGCTAAAATCTACAGGGCATAGATGAAATCTGTAAAGGTAGGAGCATACTGGGTTCAAGGACTAGAAGACTCAACATAGTAAAGATGTCAATTCTCTCCAAATCAAGGTATAAATATAACTCAATTCCAATCCAAATACCAGCAAAAAAAATTTGTATATATAGTCAAGTATATTGTAAGATTTATATGAAAAGGCAAAAGAAGTAGAACAGCCAAAACAATTTTGAAAAGAATAAGGTTGAAGGACTCATACTACCCAATTTTAAGACTTACTATAAAAATATAATAATTAAGAGTGTAATACTTATTTTTTTTTTTATAAATTTTTTTTTATTTATGATAGTCACAGAGAGAGAGAGAGAGAGGCAGAGACACAGGCAGAGGGAGAAGCAGGCTCCATGCACCGGGAGCCCAACGTGGGATTCGATCCCGGGTCTCCAGGATCGCGCCCTGGGCTGGGCCCTGGGCCAAAGGCAGGCGCCAAACCGCTGCGCCACCCAGGGATCCCCAAGAGTGTAATACTTATGATGGAACAAACATATCTGGGTGTTATTCTGTATGTTGGCAAATTGAACACCAATAAAAAATAAATTTATTATTAAAAAAATAGATCAATGAAACAGAATAGAGCACAAAAATGCACATTTTTCCCAATGATTTTTGATAAAAAGCATAAGGGCAACTCAGAGACAGGATAATCTTCCAACAGTGGTGTTGGAATAATTTGACATCTGTATGCCAAAATAAAATCTCAACCTAAATGACACATCTTATTCAAAATTTAATTCAAGAAGAGTCACAGGTCTAGATGTCAAATCCAAAAGTATAAAACTTTTAGAATAAAACAAATTCTAGTAGGAAAAGTTGTTCTTTGAAAAGACACCAAAAGTTCAACCATGTAAGAAAAAAATTGATAAACTGGACTTCAAAATTTTAAAGTTTTGCTCTGCAGAAAATACTGTTATAAAAAAAGAAAAGATAAGCTACAGACCATGAGAAAATATTTTTAAACCACATAACTGAAAAAAGACTTGTACCAAAAATGTATAAAGAAATCTGAAAACTTGAGCACATTTTTAAATAGGCTAAAGATGTGAACAGACAGTGAATAAAAGAGGACATATGTAAAGCAAATAAATTCAGAATTGTAGAATGCTTTAATTTCTATTCTTTCCTCCCTTTATAAGTTAATTGTGTAAGCATTTTATTTCCATTTTATTTGATCTAATTTCTCAAATTATTCAATATTTATCATATTCATTTATAGTTAATATCTGTTTAAATTTAAAGTCAAGTTTACAAATCTATTTGTTCAACACTCTTATACCTTACTCCTTTTCCCTAGGTTAATATCCTTCTTGCTATAGTAAGAAACTTGTTTTGTTTGTTTGGAAATGTATTTTTCCCAGGACACCTGGGTGAGGCACAGCGGTTAAGCATCTGCCTTTAGCTCAGGGTATGATCCCGGAGTCCCTGGATCAAGTCCCACATCAGGCTCCCTGCTTCTCCTTCTGCTTTTGTTTCTGCCTCTGTGTGTGTGTGTGTGTTTCTCATGAATAAATAAATAAAATCTTTACCCCAAAAAATGTATTTTTCCCTAACTCATGGATAGTTAGAAGTTTAGATACAGATTTCTAGGTTAATAATTCATTTGTTTCACCATTTTAAAGACTATATTGTCCTCTGGCTTCTTACTGTTACTGAAAAGTTTACAGCTTAGTCTAGCTGGAATTCTTTTATAGATAATCCTTCTTTTCTTTGTTTTTGTTTTCAAGATTTCTCATTTGGCCTTTGGCGTTTTGCAGTTTTGCTTGATGTCTGAGGTATGAGAAAAATTTTATTTATCACCCCTGGGACACATTGTGATACTGAAAAACTTTCCCTTATTATCTTTATTCATTCCTTCTGGAAGTCCTAATAGGCATAGATTGAACCTTTTATTTTTACCCTCCATTCCTCTTTTGTAATTTCCAATCTGTAACTCTCTTTGCTGCATTCTGGATAATTTCCTTAGACTTGTTAATTTCTCAGTTTGGGGGTTTAACCCTCATCTTTGCATGAAGCACAGACCATGGTTACCCATTCTAAAAGAGCTCTTTTATTCCACCCAAAATCCAAGCCAAGAGAAAATGGCAGATATCTTTCTATTCTCCCTTTTGCTGAAGTTGTAATGTTCCGAGTATCTTAACATTATGTGGAGATTTCAATTTTAATTGACCTCATTGGATAAGCCCAAATCCTAATCTGCCATCTTCATGTGAGCAACAATGAAGTACTTATATTACAATCTCTATCAACCAATTTACCTCCCATTCCCATACCCGGTAGCTACAGCAGCAGGTACTGGCTCCCCACCAAGGCTTATTCCTAGAACTTAGTGATTACTTTCCAATGAGATCAACCACACATTCAAACGTGTTAGTTATTTTTTAGTTATTTGTAGTAGTAGAATTTTTGTGTTTTACTTTGGTTTTGTTCTCTAGAACAGTACTTTTCAACCACTTTTTCATCAGGGTTACACATTCTAAAATAATATTTATTTGACATTCTGGGATTAAACAGAAGAGGCTAAAGCTGACTTTGTCACTTACCAGTCAAATGACTTTGAACAAGTTACTTAACATATCCATACCTCAGTTTCCCCACCTATAAAAATAGGCATCAGAGTAACTACTTCATAGTGTTGTTATGAGAATTAAATCAATTAATATCTATCAAGTGATTACAATGGTGGCTGGCACTTTGTAAACGTTGAGTATTTGTTATATAAAAATGAAAATAAAATGTTAGTAGTCTTCTGTTGTATTAATCGGTGAATTTAAAACAAAGAAATTCCATTTTGCTTTAAAATCCAGTGCCTATTGTGTAGATAGAGGATTAACAAGAACCCAAAGTATTTTTATTTAAAGTCACTAGGTTAACACGCCTGAAGTTGAACAGTAACATTCACTCAATTCTGTTCCCATCATTCAACAACAACCCTTCCCCGTCCCATATATTCACCTTGTCACTCACATGTCTCAAATTCTTATAAGCAAAAAATTGTAAATGACAAGTAAAGTGACTACTGCATCTCTCCATTTCCTACTCAGAGAAGCACTCAGAGTTTCTAGGAAACACACAAATCCCAAAAGGAAATGACATTAAGGGATTAAAGGGGTTTGCTTTTTATTATCTTCCTTCTGACTTCCCTGGACCAACCACTTTCGCATATTGCTTCTTGAAGTCTCTGTCAGTCAGCACTGGTCAGGTGGAGAGTAACTTCTGGGCAAACATGCTGAGATTTCTACTGATCCATATATTTCTGCATCTTTGTAGAAAAAGCCAAATTTTCAATTATTCTTATAAATACGGTAAGCTTAGAATCAAACCTCTTCCTTTCATTTGAATGGGCTTCTAATACTTGCATTTCCACTTCTCAGTTTGGCTCACAGTTACTCAACAGCTGATGCAACGTCTGTCACATCCTTTCTTAGGCTATTAAAACTTTCTTTTTTCTCCCAACAAAGTGTTTCAAGGAATGCTTCCCTAACTGTTCTTTTAAAGGAATAAAAAAAGAAATAATTAGCCTTTAAGCTAAATCTTATCTAACCATGGGTAAGTTTAAAAAGTCAAAGCAAAGAGGGGTGCCTGGCTGGCTCAGTTGGTAGAGCATGTGACTCGTGATCTAGGGACTATGGATTTGAGCACACGACAGGTGTAGAGTTTAATTAAAAATAAAATATTTTTTTAAAAAAAGTCAAACCAGGGAGGAAATACAGTCACAATTACAATAAATAAATAAATAAATAAATAAATAAATAAATAAATAACTCACAAATTAACCACAAAGTAGAGTTCAGAGACATGGCAATAAGTCCAACATAGGTGCTTCTCCTTGAACTGATTCCAATGATTGTTTCCTCTGTTAAAGACCATATGATGGAGTTTTCATGTTATTTCATTGGAAAAAAATATATACATTTAAATACTAGAGCTACAATCAGGGCCGCAAGAGACTCACACCATCAGAGTTAGGGACTGGTGTGGCCAACAGAGGGAATACAAACTCACACCCAGCACTTACGTGAAAGAGCAAGCAAAATCACCTGACCTATTTAAATACCACTTCCTCTTTGCCCAGGGGTAAATGTGATCAGATTTTATTCTCTGTATCCATGATGATGGAAAAGCTTGGTCTTACGGGTTACCAACATATCAAAAAAAAAAAAAAATTAAAAGAGAAAAGAAAGGAGAACGGTACTTGGGTCAGTGACAATTCAAAGCCTAACTTAAATTTCACAGAGAAATAATTATGAGAGAGGGTCATAAAGTAGAATTTGACATAAATGATAAAAAGTCTCTGATTTACAGGCTACTAAATCTGCTTATTGATGCTTAAAATGACTAAACATTTCATAACATTATTGTTTCCAGAATATCAGAAATGTTTTTTTCATTTAAAAATCTTGAAGACTTTTGCTAAAAAGACATTCTTTTAATATATCAAAAAAATGAAAACATGCAATTCAATACATCCAATCCATACTGTTTTTCAAATTGTTCTAAAGAGCTCAAGAGTTTGGGATTATTCAAGATTCAACGGAGACATGATAGTTGTCTTCAACTATATGAATGTCTGCCATTTAGCAGAAGAATTCAGTTTATTGGAACTAGGATCAATGATTGAAGTTGATAGAAAGGCATATACTAGTATAAAATATACAGTATAGTTTTTTGACAGAGCTGCCAAAGTATGAAACAGGCTCACTTATGACATAGGAATTCTCTATCACTGGATTTATAACTAGAAAAATGGTACGTGAAAGCATCTGGTACACCTGAAACTAGTACATAACATACTGTATGTTAACTATACTAAAATTAAAATATATATATTCAGAGAGAGAGGAAAAGTAATTCATTAAAAAAATGAAATTTAAAACAACAAAAAAGAAAGAACCTGACATACAGTAGGTTCTTGAGGTTTATAAGCTTAAATCATACTCAACCTGAGTATTCTCTATTAGGACACTATTACTATAATTTGACTGAGCTCATTTCTAAGATAGCTCTAGTTCTAAAAGTCAGTGAGCTCTAGATGTAAGTTTCTGTCCCCACAGAAACTTGATGTGGGCCACATCAATCCCATAACTCTTGTAATGGGAGAGCCTCTCATTGCCCTGACTATAACTCTGTACCTAAATGTACTGACTTTTTTCCAACAACATGACTCCTAAACACAAGCCAACTCTATCATATGTCCTTGAAAGAGGAAACAATCGTTGGTATAAGTGCAAGAAGAAGCACCTGCACTGGACTTACTGTGTGGTCACCAAATTCTACTTCATGGTTAATTCTGCAATGCTTTCAAATAATTAAAGATAACTGAATAATAGTTTGAATGTTTTTCAAATTACTAAGAACAATCCATTGTAGCATTGTGAGAAAAGATCAATTCTTCTTAGAAGACCTCTAGCAACATACTTTGGAATAGGTGCATGTATTATGTGTACAACATGACAAAGTAAGTTTTCCTCTTTATCAGGGGTCAACAACTTTTTCTGTAGAGAGCCAGAAAATAAATATTTTAGCTCTCAAAGGCCATGTGGACTCTGTCACAACTACCCAGTTCTACTATTACAGCATGGAAGCATCAATGGGCAACACGTAAATGAATGAGTATGCCTGGGTTCCAATGAAACTTTACAAAAACAGGAGCAAGCCACAATTAGGCCACAGTGCATCATTTACCAACCATTGCTGTGCATCATAACACTGCAGATATTACACAAGGTCAGAGAAAATATATGATTTTTCATATCACAAGCTTTTAATAGAGGCCTTTGAAAACTTATGTGTAAATTCAATGAATAATTGATTCATATTTGTAGCAGAGTAATAAACATTTGAGAAAAAAAATCAAAAAATACTAAAGAAAACCTCCAGCTCCTTAGATGTAACAAGGTAGTTTGTCAGACTTTCTGATGATCTTTTATCCTGTGCATGTTTTATGTTACACACTAGAGTTACATAACTGTATATACAATTTTATATGTTTTTTAAATTAATATTAAACATGAATATTTTCTTGTCACTAAAAACCTTCATTAACATCATTCTAATGGCCACATAGTATTCTAACACATGAATACCATAATTTACTTAACCTTCCTGTAATGTCTAACAAATATTTATAAATTTTACATTTTATAAAAGTACTTTATACTATGGAAAATGTAAACATGCAAAAAGCACCCATGTTCCAATAAAGAAGATCTATGAGAAAAACCTGAGCCTTCTGTGAAACATGAACACACTCGCCTTTTCCTAGGCTTCCTCTTAAAATGACAGCAAAGGAATGTAGGAGACAAACTCACAAAGACAAACAGGAGAGGAAATGACAGGAGACAAGAGATGTCAACAGGTTGGGGAAAGAGGAAAGTAGATAGATGAGAGGCACCTAGGCTTAGCAGGTACCTGCAACTTTCAGAAAAAGTAGAAAAGGGAAGACGCAAGTCACTGTAATACCAAACATTTCCACTTTGGTACCATTTCTTGTTTCATTTCCCTACCATCCTCATTAATCTCCTCAAGCACATTTTATCATACCTCTTTTAAATTCATGATAATTCTGCTTTGATAATCTGCTTTAGGATCATGTAAGATAGATACATTGTCCAATTTGTTTTTATATTAGTTAAATATGGCTAACCTATTATTACAGAAAGATCTAAAAATGCAGTCGATTATGAAATATAGACACTTAATTTCTTCACTTAATAGATCTGAGGAAAGCAGTTGTCAGCGGGGCAGCTATGCCCCATGCGACCATTCTGAACACCAGATTCCTTCCCTTTAGTGCTCGTTCATTCCTGGGTCACTGGAACCATCAGCAGAGTTGAAGATGGGTCACCATCAGGTCAGAGTCCTAGCCAGTGGAGGGAGCGAGAAAGTCTGCAAGAAGCATGCCCAGGACCAACATGTATCATTTCTGCTTATATCCCATTGATTAAAACTTAATCACATGGCCACATCTAGCTGACAGGGAGACCTGAAAATGTTACCTAACTTAGCAAGGAAAGAATTAATTTTGCAGAAAGCTAATGGTAGCCACCATAGTTGTCTTTCTTTTTTGTGAGTTGTACTCCTCAGGCATCTACTTGTTTTCGCTTGTGAGCTTATATGAATATTTAAAGCGGCCAAGAGCAAATGCCCACTTTCATCTCTTCCTCACCATAATGCCTACCATGTTACCAGTCAGCAGACTTTTGCACTAGAAAAGGGGTCACCACCACTGATACCTGCCACG
Organism: Canis lupus dingo; assembly: GCF_003254725.2. Taxonomy (NCBI): domain Eukaryota; kingdom Metazoa; phylum Chordata; class Mammalia; order Carnivora; family Canidae; genus Canis; species Canis lupus. The sequence continues at coordinate 20,438,749 of NC_064245.1, read as the reverse complement.
TGAGGAAGTGATGCAGTGATTGCTCATGGAGGGGAAAAGCAAGAGTATACTTAGAGAAGGCTTCTTCCCACCTATTCACCACCCTGTCAACCAGGCTGCAGGCAAGACTGCTGTGTTCTGTGCATGTGTGTGTCCTTGTGCAAGTTATTTAAACTATTACATTATCAAGTCCTAGCTTCCCATTAGTAAAGAGGAGATAATAGTAACTATCAACAAGGGGTATTTGGGGATTAAATGCACACATATGTAAAAATCTTACTATCCTTCCTGAAACATATAAGGCAGTCAATAAATGTTAACCATTATGTTTCTCTACCTCAAAGAGATGCTAATAGAATGTTAAGAAATCTGAGATCTGGTCTGTGACAAGGTCACTTTGTGTTTATGATGAAATCACCTAACAATAAATATCTTGGTCAAGTCACAGAAAACTAGATATATCTAGGGAGCCAACAATAAATTCTAGAGCTCCTTTCTAGCTATTACCTACTCTGATACAAAATGAAACCTGTCAGTGTGATCTGCATTTCTAGGACATCCCAGGGTAGCCATGATACATTTTGTGCCTGAGTAAACTACCTTGTCCAAATGTCTAGGAAAAGATTCTACTGTCTCATCAACAGAAAAGACTACAAACAATTCAGATCCATATCACGATTGCATCACTAGAAACTAGAAACAATACCATTTGGATTAGTCTGAGAAGACACGGACAGAGATAAACAAACAGATGGCACACTACTACATAGCATGGATATCTGGGATTTCATCATTCCTAGAGTGTTGATGTAAAAATATATTTTCTTTCATGAAATGATGATGTCAGTAGGTACGGTTGGGGAGTTTTGTTATTGAACATCCTCAAAGAATGTAAAGTTAACTATCCTTTGTTATTTTGTTCCTCAAATTTTTAAAAAAATGTTATGTCAATAAATTCAAGATCCTAGAACTACCTCCTAATGACTAGATAGATGACTCAAATTGCTCCAGCATGAAAGGACTGATTCATTATTTCCTTATGGTTGTCCAATATTTTTTACGATTCTATACATGGAGTCTCATATGAACTATGCCTCCTTTTTCTGAACATCCTCAAAACAGTGCTATTGGATTTTGATTTGATTTCAATATCAGAGACAGACATTCTGAAAAACTTCCTAATATGAAACACATATATGGTAAAAACAACAACAACAACAACATGACATCTCTGAAGGCTCAAAGCAAAGTAGTTGAAAACCAGAAGTTAACCATAGTTGAGAGTGTTAGCTGCTCTTGGATTACAACAGCTACACACCAGGGATAGAAGATATGACCTGGACCTGCAAAGATGAGAACCCCAATATAAAGTTTGGAAATTGGCAGAATTACAGCATTAATGAAAAGGTAGACCAGGAAAAAAACTCTTTTCACCAAAAAAAAAAAAAAAAAAAAAAAGTGAAAATAAAATTATCTATTTCAGCCTAGGCTTCGAGTGGGGAAAAAGTCTCTTTTGAGAATTTGTAGCTACAGGCCTTCCCTCACAAAGATTTGAGGTTCAAATTTATACTACCTACGTGTGATCCAAGAAATGCCAGACTGAAAATTAATCTAAGGTGGACTTGGCATGCTGGGACCCTTGTTACAGCAAATGTAATCATAATCCAGGCCTTATGGAGTTTCCAAAAACATTGCCTAGACAAAAATAATCTCACAACCCAAAATCACACATAAGAAATAAGTTACCATGAGACAGTATCAGCAGAAATACCAAACAGTACATTAGACTCCTATGAACTTATATTTATTATGATTGGATTTAGAACTTACAAATAAAAGAAATAAATATTCTTAATGGTAAAGAATTACAACATGGAATCAAAGATATGACTGGGAATAAGACAATGTCAAAATAAGACCAAACATACTTTTTAAAGAACCAAACAAATCACGTAGAAATGAAAAATATGAGCACTGATTTATGGTCACCATTGTTTTGAGTTGTAGGGGGATTCAAACACAGGAGTAAAAGGTGTTATAAACATATGCACATTCCTGTCATGTTCTGATTTACATTTGCCTGACATTGTCCTGTATTTCTAGCCTTATCGACCTTTAAAATAACAATAGATAAAGGGTCTACTCCGACTTCAGCCCACCCCCTTTTTTATACTCCAGAGTAGTTTTCTTTCTCTCTCTCTTTTTAATTATAGTTGACATATTGTATTAGTTTCAAGTGTACAACACAGTGATCTGACATTTATATATTACAAAATGATCACCGCAATAAGTTTAGTTACCACCTGTCACCACACAAAGTTATCACAATATTATTGATTATATTTCCTATGCTGTACTTTACATCCCTGTGACTTATTTATTTTATACCTGGAAGTCTGTATGTTTTAATCCCCTTCACCTATTTCACCTATCCTCCCACCCTTCTCCCCTCTGGCAACCACCAGTTTGTTCTCTGTATTTATATCTATTTCTATTTCAGTTTGTCTGTTCATTATTTTTGTTTGTTTGTTTGTTTAGATTCCATATATAGTGAAATCATATGGTATTTTTTCCTCTGATTCATTTTATTTGCATAATACCTTCTAGGTCCATCCATGTTGCCACAAAAGGCAAGATTTCACTTTTTTGCAACTGAGTAATATTCCACTCTATATATACACTACATCTTTTTTTTTATCTATCAATGGACATTTAGGTTGTTTCCATATCTTAGCTATAATGGACAGAGGGGTGCATAAATGTTTTTGAATTAGTGTTTATGTTTTCTTCAAGTAAATTCCCAAAAGTAGAATTGCTGATATTTCTATTTTAAATTTTCTTTGCTTTTTAAGTTTTTGTTTTAATTCCAGTTAATTAATTAACATAGCGTTATATTAGTCTCAGGTGTACAATATAGTGATTCAGCACTTCCATACAGCACCCATGCTCATCACAAGTACATCCCTTAGTCCCCACCACTCATTTAATCCATTCCCTCCTGCCCTCTGGTAACCATCAGTTTGTTCTCCATAATTAAGAATCTGGTCCTTAATATGTCTCTCTGTCTTTTTTCCCCTTTGCTTCTTTGTTTTGTTTCTTAAATTCCACATAAGAGTGAAATCAAATGGTATTTGTCTTTTTCTGTCTGACTTATTTCACAGAGCATTATATTCTATAGCTCCACCCACGTCATTGCAAATGGAAAGATTTCATTCTTCTTTATTATGGCTGAATAATATTCCATTGTGTACATATACTTACCTCTTCTTTATCCATTCATCAATCAACAGACACTTGGGCTGCTTCCATAATTTGGCTATTGTAAACAATGCTACAACTATAGGGGTGCACATATCCCTTTGAATTAATGTTTTTGTATTCTTCGGATAAATATCCAGTAGTGTTGTTGGATCATTTATGTTGCATCCATATTCCAGCTATTGTAAAAAAAAAATGCTGCGATGAACATAGGGGTGCATATTATCTTTTTGAATTAGTGTTTATGTTTTCTTCAAATTAATACCCAAAAGTAGAATTACCAGTATTTCTATTTTAAACTTTTTGAGGAATCTTCATATTGTTTTCTATAGTGGCTGTACCAGTTTACTTTTCCACTAACAGTATGCAAGGGTTCCCTCTTCACATCCTCACCAACACTTATTGTTTCTTGTCTTTTTGATACTAATGATTTTGACTGGTATGGGGTGATATCTCATCATAGTTTGATCTGCATTTCCCAGGTGATTAGTGATGTTAAGGAACTTTTCATATGTTTGTGGGCCATCAGTATGTCTTCTTTAGAAAAACATCTATTCAGTTCCTCTGCCCATTTTTTAATCACATTGTTTGCTTATGTTGCTCCTTTTTAGAGCTTTTTGGAACAAACCTAATATACAAAATATATGGAATTATAATTACCATCCTAGATTGAGGATAGTGATGGTGGATAGAAAGGGGAGAATCATTCAGGTAGGTCCTTACCAGCATGAGTTCCACATAACAGTCCCTGGGACATAAGACCCTAGAGCTCCCTACTGCCCAGTTTGAAATATTCTGCTCTGGTACAGCTGACTACCATGCTGCCTCAATTGCTTTTTCTTCTTCACTTCCTGAAGGTACAATCCCTGGGTGGTTTTATCATAAGAAAGAATTATCTTTTTAGCAAATGACTAAAAGATTTTAAATGTAAGGTATTTTTGTTTTTATTCCCAAATGTTCAGTCATTTTAATATCATTTGCCTCTAAACTAACACTATTAAATATAGTTAAAGAGGATTTCTTTCTCCACGATAGATGTAGGATTTATTAGAATAATTCATTGTTCCCTAAAGACAGTAATACACATATATTGCAATTGTTGCAAATCACATAGTTATCATCTTTCCTGGGGTTTTTTTCTACTGAAGCCTTGTTTTGCACAATCAAAATTTAGCAACTTCATTAAATGCATTGCCTGATGCACCTGTTTGGACTCTGGGTATCATTTTCTTTTCTCCGACACATTTTTATTCAAGATGTGCTGTATTTCCCAGAGGCTGTCTGGGGACTTTGAGACATCTGTACCCAGCAGTTTGCTTAAACCAACAAAAAGTATTGAAGCAAAAATCAAACTTTGGGGCATTGATTTAACCATTCCTTTTCAAGTATCCTAGATTGATGAAACATGTCAGCCCTGATACATTCACCATCACTGTTCAATGCTTAGAATAACTATTAAAGCAAAACTGACTACACTCTAATGAAAGCTGTCACTGGGAGTGGAGTGAGGACCATGAGGAGAAAACAATGCAGGAAATATTATGAAAAACTTTGATTTGAATGGAGTGACTATGAGGGAAACAGTTCAAATGCCAGAAATAATATCATGCAAGATAATTTAATCTATATAAGTGACTGTGTACAAGTAATTAACCCTATTAATAAAGAAGTAAGCATCCAACTGAGGAAGATATAATAAGATCAAGCTTTTCAGTTCTCAGCATATAGTTCAGTTCTATGATCCCAATTTTCTGAAAGTTTCCTTTTATCACATGTGAATGTGCAGTGATCATTTCACTGGCTCTCTTCAATGAGTTTATGAATTTAGATTTGAAGAACTATGTACAAACAAAAGGGATAGAAATAATGGAGTAAGCAAAAGGGAGAAAGTATGGCTAACAAATGAAAATTCATTTGCAAATCTTAATGAACATCTTCTAAGAGCCAATTTTTGGTCTCTGAGTCTCACATCAGCTTTTCCAAATCAGATTTTTTTTTTTTAAAGGCACGCTGGGGTAAGGGGAAGAGGTGAGAAAAATTAACACACAAGACCATGACCAGTAGGGGGCAGGATGGCTTTAATATTTATACTGAGAGTATTTTAAAAGCCTCCAGTGTATTTCCATATCCTGATGGCAAAAGTGGCTGCAGTTCATCATTCCTCCCTGTCCACATCCTTGGCAATCTGATAGTGAAGCTCCTCCCATCTTGACTTTGGACTTGCTTTGTGACTTACTTTGTCCATCAGAATGCAGAAGCAGTGATGCTGGCTAGTTCTGAGCCTATGGCTCAAGAGGCCGTGCTTTCCACTCACTCACCCTTGTAATTTTGCCAGTAGAGACGAAACGAGTTCAGCCTAGCCTGGCCAGATAGACGAGTCAGGCCGACTCCAGCTATACTCGACAGGCTCCAGCTAACCAACTAGCTGACCACCATATACGAATGAGTCCGACCAACATCGGTCAACCTTGGCCCAGACTCTTATGCTAGATAAATGCTTATTGTTTTAAGCCACTGAGTTTTGATATGGTTTGTTAGCAATAATTAAGTGACTTGGTCGGCAAACAAAAATGTCATTTCAGGTCACCTTTGTCATGTATGTCCATCGAGTCACTCTGTATCCATTCATTTAGAATTTTTTTCAATGCCAATTCTATACTAGCTGTTAGTGTTAGTGTACAGACTATTCAGTAAGCATTCACTGAGCATCACCTGAGCACTATCACTACTTAGAATACAAAGAATAGGGGCAGACTCTCAAAGAGTTAATTATCTGTAGTAAATCAGAAATTTGAGGACATTTAAAATTTTTTTAAAAATCAACTAAGACGAGAGAACCAAAAGCAAATATATATTGTAACAAATTATTCTTATAACAAATAAATAATATAACCACACTGAAAGGGGTGGAGAATAAAGGGGCTGACCCATGTAATTCTGGAAAACAGTATTTTGACTAGTTATGGTAAGATAAAGACAAAAAGAACTGTCACAAACTGTACTGATTGATAAGCCTTTTTCTCACAAAGATATGGGTTAGTCATCCTAAAATTACTATATATGCATGATAGGATTGAACAAATAAGTAAATGTACTGCAATATTAAGAGCTAGGCTTCTCGCTGTCAGAGAAAGAGGTAAAAATAAAGGGGAAAGGCTACAATGAATTCTGTTTCTTTCAGTATGAACTCATCAGTATGAACCTCATCACATCAATATGAACACATGCTTCTTTGTATTTTAAATACATATACAGATAGGGAGACACAAAACTATATATAGATGTGTGTATGAAGGGGTAACTATAATTATACACATAGATTTCCTAGCTCTGTCTGCTGACAAGGCCTAGAAACAAACAGTGGCATCCCAGTAGGAATCAGCACACTTAGTATTCAGATCATGGTTTCTAAGTACCAATTCTAATAAAAAGAACCAAGTCTCTGTGGAAAAGTGATTGATTCTAAGGCCAGGGTAGTTAAAATATAAGAGGAGCCTGGGACATCTTATGGTGCTTTAAAAAATAAAGGAAAAAGAAGAAGAAGAAGAAAATAGATGGAGGCCTAGAGAAAGGATATAAGAGCCAAACTAAGAGTACCCCAAATGGTCAAATCTAAAACAAGTTAAGCAAGAAACAACAATAATGGCTTATAATCCAAATATAAAATAAGTACCCTTTATGTAAGATATACATACTTAAAATATATATATATATATATATATTATATATATATATATAATTAGGTAAATATGTGTATATTTACCTAAAAATACTTCTTTATAAAACAAATAAAGCAGAAGGGGCAACACTTCTTTACTTCCTCCCAGTTAACAAACATACAAGTAATAAGAGAAATAGACAATAACAATTAGAATATCACAGTAATAACTGATGTAGGCAAGATGCATTGATGGATGCTAAAATTAGTGTGTAAGACTTAAGGAAAAATGGAATATTTGCATCATTTCAAAGTTCCACCCTCAAAATAAATATATGTTAATTACAAAGAGAAAAATAGTAACTCTGCAGTGTAGAAACATGACGACATCTCCTTTAACCTAGGGACCAAGATTAATATTACCAGTAACAGGTTATATCTACATAATATAACCCTATATCATGCACTGAGAAGCACATATCACCTTTTTGGTGTTTTTCCTAATAGTGCATAACATCAATACAATCATGAAAAAACATTAGACAAACCCAAATTGAGGGACATTCTCCAAAATACCTAACCAGTACTCTTCAAAAGTCTAAAGGTCATGAGAATCAGAAAGATTGAGAAACTTCCATATAATGAAGGAGACTAAGATGATATAATAGCTAATTTAATATGGGATTCTGGGTTAGATTCTGGAAGAAAAGGGAAATCAGTAAAATCCAAAGTCTCTTATTTAGTGCACAGTATTGTACAGATGTTAATTTATTGATTGTGTCAATTGTGCTCTGATATGTAAGATTTTGATATTAGGGGAAGCTGGGTAAAGGGCATACAGAAACCTTTTTTTAAAAGGAATTTATAGGGCACCTGGGTGGCTCAGTGGTTGAGCATTTGCCTTCTGCTCAGGGCGTGATCCTGGAGTCCCAGGATCAAGTCCCACATCAGGCACCCTGCAGGGAGCCTGCTTCTCCCTCTGCCTATGTCTCTGCCTCTATGTCTCTCATGAATAAATAAATAAAATCTTTAAATAAATAAATAAATAAATAATAAATGGAATTTCTAAGTTGTGATTTTTTTTTTAAGATTGATTAATTGAGAAAGAAAGAGAGCACATGAATTGTGGGAGGGGCAGAAAGAGAAGGAGAGAGAGAATCAGAAGCAGACTCTGAGATGAGCACAGAGCCCATATTGGGCTCAATCCCTCAACTCTGAGATCACAACCAGAGCCAAAATCATGAGTCAATGTTCATCCAACTGAACCATCCAGGCACCCTTATACAGAAACTTTTTATACCATATTTACAACTCTCCCATAAGTCTAAAATTATCTCAAAATAAAAAGGTTAAAAATACATATCCATAGGGGCACCTGGGTGACTCAGTCGGTTAAGATCTGCCTTCAGCTCAGGGCATGATTTCAGGGTCCTGGGATCAAGCCTCCGCATTGGAATTCCTGTTTAGCGAGGAATCTGTTTCTTCCTCACCCTCTGCCCTTACCCCCTACCTGCCCCCTACTTGTGCAATCTTTCTCTCTCTCAAATAAATAAAGTCCTTTAAAAAACTCATATCCATAATTAATTTCTTTTAGGAGTAGACACTACTAAAATAGTTTAGACTATGTCTGTTTTTTTTCTTTTTATTACATTTTCTAATTATTTTTTTAATAAATTTATTTTTTATTGGTGTTCAATTTGTCAACATTCAGAATAACACCCAGTGCTCATCCCATCAAGTGCCCACCTCAGTGCCCGCCACCCGGTCACCCCCACCCCCCCCACCCACCTCCCCTTCCACCACCCCTAGTTCGTTTCCCAGAGTTAGGAGTAAGGAGAAAAAATAAGTGGGAAATATCAGAAAGGGAAACAGAACATGTCTATGGTTTTATATACACCAAATTCAAATAAGTAGAGTTTTAATATATGTTTATTTATATCTCTTAATACTGCCAAATATATCAATAGAAATTTGGATTAGTTGCCAGGTTACTTGGGTCAACTAAGTAATGTTAAATCTCCATTTGTATATTACATTACATAGGCACTGATCAGATATTAGTTTCACCAGTGTACTTGGCATTGAATCAGAAGAATATGTTTTAAAATCCCTATTCCAGGGGTGCCTGGGTGGCTCAGTCAGTTGGGCATCTGTCTTCTACTCGGGTCCTGGGATAAAGCCCCACATCAGACTCTCTGCTCAGCAAGGAGTATGCTTTTCCCTTTCTCTCTGCTCCTCTCCTTTACCCCCCTCCCACTTACATCCTCTCTTGCTCTCTCTCTCTCTCAAATAAAATCTTTTTTAAAATAATAAATAAAATAAAATAAAATCCCTACTCCATTCAAGCACAAGAGACTAAATCAAACTAAAATAAACTGAACTAAACTAAACTAAAATTAAAAACCATGAGCACATAAAGTATGACAAGCACTATGCTTGGTACTATGATAAAGTAGTACGCAAAACAGACCTGGTTCTTATCCTAATATAGTTTATATTTTACCACTGAGATTATTCAGTTCTTTTGCTTTCTTTTATATCTTCTGAGACAATTATCAAAAAAGTCTATATAATTGCAACCAATGTCTCAAGGGCAAGAATTCTTCCTTTAAACCCAATCGAGTATGTTATGTATACAACTTAATCTTGAACAAATTCTCTTGGCTGACTGACCTAGACTCAGGATGTGCACATTGCAAAGGCATTTTTGTTCAAGCCTATGAGAAATCATGTACACAAGGTAAAAGACAGCTTTTGGAAAATGTTCTCCACATTGCAGATTGTAGCAAATTGCTCAAGTTGGCCATACACCTCACCTTCCACCACGTTAACTAGAAGACCAGTTGCAGAATCATCCAAAACAAATTACCTATTAACATACCTACTTCTACCCAGCAATAACAGAAAATTCTCTCTCCTCTTTAGTGATTCCAATTGTCAGATATTGATAAACATTACTGGGTACGAAACTAAACAAACTGATTCATCTCTTAGTACAACTGTGATCTATGATTTAAAGAATAAGAATAAATTTTAAAATCTGTCCTGTTATGGAGCTTATTTCTAAGGCAGTTTCCTGCCGTGTCCTCACATAGACTTTCCTCTGTGCATGCACATCCCTGGTGACTTTCTCCTTCTTCCAAGGACACCAGTCATACTGGATCAGAGACCCATCCTTATGGATTCCTTAATCATAATTACCTCTTTAACCCCAAAATACAAATAACAACAAATACTATAATTTCAAATGAATAACATAAGTACACTGAAGGGAAATAGAACTAAGCTAGCAACGTCTGTGTACAGCTTTTTTTAAACTATGTACACTCAAGGCTAAAGATGAGGAAAGCTATAGATTTATTAAACTCCAGTTAATAGATTTTTCTTAGTGGTATGAGTGAGCAATTCTGAAGTTTTTTGTGTGTGTGTACTGTAGCACTGAACAATAGATAAACATATTCTAGATCATAAAACCAATTCATTTTATGAAAAAAAATTACCTTTTAGAGGCCCTATCTCCAAATGTAGTCACATTCTAAATTGTTAGGGGCCAGGGCTTCAACATACATACTGAGGAGAGGGACACTCCCATCTGCTCTGTTGTCAAAAAGTCAATGGACACTGGAAGAGACAGCAAGAATTAATAGTAAGACGGAAAACACCCCCAAAATTACACTCAAAATGTCATTTATAACTTCCTTTTTTTTTTCTCTTTGATGCAGGATCCTATCAAGATTCATTCTAGCTGGCTTGTCAATGATGTAGCAAGAAGAAGGACTAATCCTTCTCTTGGGAAAAACCACACCCCCAACTTCCCTTCCCAAAGAATCAGGGGTCCAAGATTTCCAGGTGTAAGAGGCTGGCATTTCTTATCACCTCCCTAAATAGCTAGCCTTGATGCTCAGACTCCTTAGCACCTAAGCCAAAAATATCCCAAAACCTGCCAGTCCCCCAACCACTACCCCACAGGCCACTCTCATGTTCACCTCATAAAGAGTGACAGTCTCAGAAGGTCAAGGTCTATCTCCTGGTACACAAACGGATCTATATCAACTGTGCCCTGGCCCACATACATACTCCACAGGATGCAAGAGACTCAAGGAGCTACGCACTCAATGACCGGTGCCCAGGAGTTCCAGCCTGACCAAGTGACCAGGCAGTATTTGTCCAGAGTCTTCTGCATGAAACATCATCCTGAGAAATTTAAAGCAGTTGTGGAGGTTTTCCGTTCATCTTGTATTGAGCCTAGTACAGTTCCTGAAATATAGTGGGCCTTTGATAGATGTTTGCTGAATGAGCAAATTACAAATGAAAGCATACCCATTTATCATCTTCCAAATGACTCTACAAAGTGTTGTTGCCTGCCAATAACAACAGTGCGCATTCATAGGTATTTATGAATTTGCATCGTATTACAAACATGCAGTTTTAACACCAGTGAATTTCCTCCACCCCAGCTTGCAGAGAATAAAATGCCAGTGTGTTTTCACTGCCTCCCTGCATATGCTGGTAGTAAAATATTCACGGCTTAGAGAATTATGCAGTGTGTTTTCAACAGCAGCTTTTGAAAGCCACTTTTTCCATTAAAACTGTCAGTTTGGTAATACAGCCATGATTTCAAAGCAAAGGAGCATTATGGCGCAAATCAAAGATAGATTACATATTTTATGTTTACATATTCTAGGACCTTCACGGTGTAAAGTTGTTGGATTTTTTTTTTTTAGACTTTATGTAAGTCTCATCCATTTTGGAATTGGAATGCATCACCTTTATTATGAACCAAATAAAATCTGTGTGTAATATATGTGGTACTGCTAGGTGTTATACCTGGCTCTATTCACTAGCAATTGCAAAGGAAAACAGTGGCAGTGAGAACTAAAGAAAGCCATTCCCTGGTGCCTTAATTTTTAGTTAATGAACCCCTATATATCTTCTATCTTTCTTACATTCTGGCAATATATGCAGATATCCCCAAAATGTCTATGATTACAACTAACTACTGGTCAGATAACAAAGTTAATAAAATTTATAACCAAGGGACCTTAAAAGTGAAAGGAAGCTCTGATGCTATTTTTTTATTAGGAGAAAATATATTAATATCTCTGACAATTAGTTGCAGTAGGAAACTATTGCTGGGTTTGTGGTGCGAAGGAAAAATTGCTTGGAAATAAGACAGCCTGTATCTTAATTATAGGTTACAATGCATACTTGGGCATGCTCAGTTTGTAGGGAAAAAAATAATAAAAGGAACTAAAGCTCTTAAAATAACAGTATTTGTCCATAAGTGGTGAGATTCAACAACACATGAAAGTGACAAGATGATAGCCTGTTTAAATACAGTTAGATAATATGCTTCAGAGATTTCCATCTTTAGCAATATGGTGGCAAATGAGGGCTGTATAAATTAAACAAAAATTGGAACAGTTCTGCAGTCCTAGGTTCAAACTTGATGAGAACTATTTTATACAAGCATCTCTTCTGGTCACCAAGACCCCATAAGGGGAAAAAAAAAAAAAGAACCTAAGAAAAATAGAAGCTACGTGGCACCATGATTAAGGGTATGGGCTCTGAAACAGCCTGAGTTCATATCCTGCCTCTGCCAATCACCAGCTCCTTAAAAAAAAAAAAAAAAAAGAAAAAATCACTTAGCCCTCTGAGCCTTGCTGTCCTAATCTTCAGTGTGCAGAGCACTTGGTCTGGCTAACTCCGTGCCATTCCTGACACCTTTCTCCTATTCTCACACAGGTGAAAGAGCTAATGACTCGCAAACCAGACTCCCATACAGCTAGGGCTGGTCATATGGTGCCATTCTGGCCAGTGAGACAGAATCAAACAGTCTGGTAGGAGTCACTAGGGAAATATTTGCTTTCCTGTAAAATGGATCATGGCAGCTGGCTCTACTCTTTCCTCTGACTTTTTGCTTTGAACACAGAGGGGAGGACTTAAATTGTGGCAACCATCTTGGAACTTGAGGAAAAGGCCCAGAAAATCCTAGAGACACTGGACCTGACATCACTGAGCCACAGGATAATCAGCTATATTCCTTGATATTCACAAATCAGGTAGTAGTCTTCTATTGTAACTAATTATCAGAGATATTAATATATTTTTCCTAATTAAAACTAGCATCACTGATGGTACCCAGAGATGAATGAGTAAAGTATAATTAGCTGGTAGTGGTACTAATAGTGGTATCATCATCATCATTATTATTACACTTTAAAACCTGCTAGGAAAAAGATTATACCTCCGACACGGTACCCCTAAGTGTGCGGCCTTTGGAGCCATGAGCCTGGGAAGGGGGATACTCAAGAATTCAAGCATCTCTCAGTTTAATTGGCCCAGAAGAGAATCTAGAACCCTAAAAGGATGAACATGGTTGTCAAATGGACATTATCTACAATCATGGGTTAACTCAGGCATTGGGAAATCCAGGCCATCACTAAAATCCATTGTAAAAGAAACAAAAAGAAGGTAAAGCAGAGGATATGCAATTTGGAATAACAAGAAATTTAGTTCATTTGAAACATGAAGTCAAAGATTATGAAGGTAGCCTATTCAACACAATCTCATATCAAGCAGAAAATGACATGTAATTTATTATTTTATTTTTTAAGTTTTCGCATTTTAGAAAATTACTTCTTCCAAGAATTGCTAATTAAAAGAAATGTATCTTTCTCTCACTTTAGCCTTAGAAGAAGACAAACATTGGCTTCTCCACAACCACAAATGTAATCCATGCTAATCATCAAAAGTACACTGCCAGTTTCACTTTGGCAAAGACAGAGCAAAATTCAGATCCCTGAGAGTCAGTCACCAAATAACCAAAGGGCAAACTCCAGGATATCAAAGCAAAAATTATTAAAAATTTTAAAAGCCATCAAACTGTAGCACTTTGCGTCAAAGCAGTGAGTCCACCTCTGAACGACAGAGAAACGTGATGCCCTGATACTCCTCACCACAGTGTTTACAAAACTAGGTGTAGGCCCTGATATTACTGTAGGAGGAGGAAAGAGGAGACAACAGCATCCAAGCAGCACGGTTGCAAGAACAGCTGATGCCCACAGTCACAAGAGTGGCTGCTTCCATTTCTAATGCCCTGCACTGTCTTCGCCACTGACTGGCAGGAAACTAGATACAGGTTTATTCCAAATGCTTACAATCACTCAGGTTGATAATGTACAGTGTGAAACAAACATTATGTAATTCCCCAACATCAAGTTGGCCTTTTTAGAGTAGAATAGATCTACTTCCTGTCTTCTGCATAAACAGTGTGCAATTCAAAGCTCTGTGCCACAGTGGCCCATTAGACAGAGTTATCCTAGTCTGCTGGCAGCACAACTGTAACGAACACAGTGCCCCTTTCTCCTTCCTTCTTATTCATAGTGGTGTAAGGAGGAATTGTTAGCTTTAACTTTGAGCTTCCTGGCATTGGTCCATTTGTATCACCACCCTGGCATTATTTAAACACAGTGTGCTTCATATTTATGAGCTTACAAAATTTCTGGTCTCCTGCTTCTGCCATTCTTAAGAACCATCAAGGGAAAAGGGTGTGACCATAAAAGCTAGTGTGTAACAAACCTCATTCAAATGCAGGCAGTGTATTGGGAATCTTAATTCTATTAGAGCATGGACAATGAATGTATTTGTGTTAGTTACTTTCCCACTTTGAGGTTAAACAAACCAGTGAATGGGACTCCGGGTGGCAGCAGAATGAGATACTGCATTGGATGACGCAGGCAGACAAATGCCAGGGAGCATTTTAAAAAACAGCAAGTCTCTTTCCTGCCTTCCCATGACTTTTCAGCAATTTGGATTCTGTAAATGGAAATGAATAGCTCCAGTCCTCCAATATCTTCATTCAGCAGTTCGGTTCCGACAGTCACGTGATGCATTTATCTCTATGGCCGCTTCTAAGAAAATGTACCCCATTCAAAGAGGGTCTGAATTAACTATAGTAAATGTGTTCTCTCTACTCTTAAATTGATATCCTTTCCTGAATAAAGTTCTAATTTGCAATAATTGCCAGACTGAATAACTTGTCGCAAACCTCCTACTAATGCCACCACAAGACTTGTTTTCCAGCAATGTGATTAACTGAATACAGTAGTGTTTAAAACACCACACACACACACACACACACACACACACACACACACACGTGCCACACCTTTGGTGATGATGTAGGCTTCAACCCAGGTCCTCCTCCACCGCTGTGCCCATCTGTCTCTAATATGCATCACTTACTCTGCAGGCTGGAGTGGGGTGCCACAAGTCACCTCTACCACCTGCCCAAACTTTCATTTCACACACACTTACTGAATATGACTGGAATCCAGCATGATTTTTTGAGTAAAACTGGAGGAATACGGACTTGCTTGTTTTTCTGAAAATTAATCTACCTTCAGGTAGAGGATCTGGTGTAGAATACGGGCCCTAGAAATTTGGGTGGCATCCCTTTACCACACTTGTCAGGGTCCTGCATTGTGGGCCTGAAGGCACGATGACCACAATAAGCATCATTTAACAAGTATCAGAAAAGCACTAAGAATTAAACCCTTACAAATCAGGGAGGTGTTGAGCAATCAGACTGAACAGCAAAGAACAATAAGAATAAAGAAGTTAAACATGGATGACATGGTATAATAAGATTCTTGCTGTGCCAGGATTTTCACAGGCCTTCAAGTCCAGTAGGAACCACTGTAGATAAAGTAGCCTACCTATTGCCTTAAGAAATGCCCCCTTATAGAAAGAGGGAATCATTCTATTTTTTTTTTTTAGATTTTATTTATTTATTCATGGGAGACCCACAGAGAGAAAGAGGCAGAGACACAGGCAGAGGGAGAAGCAGGCTCCATGCAGGGAGCCCGACGTGGGACTCAATCCTGGGTCTCCAGGATCACACCCTGGGCTGAAGGCAGTGCTAAACCGCTAAGCTACCAGGCTGCCCCAAATCATTCTATTCTTAAAATCGCACTAAAGGAGAGTATAATACGAATAGTCCTGATTACCTGCACTGATTCTAATTTGCAATAAAATTTATCATAATTTTTCCTAAGACTCTTGGCTCTCACTGATTCTTACCTAATTGGCATTCAATAAATATCTATACTATTGCTGTTTCAAAATATTAAGCAGTCTTTGAACTTCTTAATATTTTGAAGTTAATAAAGCTTGTTTCCTAAGGAAGGAAACATTAACTATTTAGGTATTATCAGGGTTCAAATCAAATGTTTACTCTTCAGATTTCCTAATCATAATATCATGAAGGCATAGAGAAAAAATCAATTGATATTTATCTACAGGTGGTGCCATGGGAATTCTGGTATTGTTTTTACCAATAAAGACTTAGAAAAATATATCATTTTCTCAATGAAGCTAAGAAAAGCAAATATAAAAACAAGACAAGAAAACCGGCCAAATGTATGAAAATATCTCTCTCAAGAAATGGCGAAACATTTGGTTTCATATTAGACGTCGGGGTTCCTGGTATTTTATTATGTTTTCGGTTTCTAAGAACTACAGCTATAGAATGTTTGTTATCAGATCTATCAGTAAAAGAAACAGTGAGATAAGCTAGCCGGCAATCTGTAATCACAAAGAGAGATTCAGACTTAAAAATGAGCTTACGAGGTCATGATAATTAAGGCTGGGTGAAAGGTTAAGGTCTGTCATTTGGGGCACCTACCTGACTCAGTCAGAAGACCATAGCATTCTTGATCTTGGGATTGTGAGTTAGAGCCCCACCTAGGGTGTAGAGAGTACTTAAATAAAAACTAAATAAAATAAAACAAAGTAAAAAATAAAAATAAGGTTTGTCATTCAATCCAGTCCCTTTTATTAAGTTAATGTATTTGGCAATAAATTCTATCAAGATAGAAAATAAAATAACCTAAGTTGATATACTCTTTCTCCAGCAAATAGAGACCAGATCTACAGAAGCAAGTGAACAGGAACTGTATAACTCTTACTGGCAGCATATCTTTGTCTGAAATATCCAGTTTATGTAAGAAACCATATCAGTTATTGGTAGTGGAAAACTCTCCCAAGAGTTCAGGGTTAAAACATCGGAGTCCTCTGACTTCTGGCCTTGACCAGTCACTCTAGGCCACAAACTTCCCCAGAAATGCTAATAAATATAAATCCATATTTTTAGAATGGTGGAACTTATAGAAACAAAAGTATTTAAATGAGGTTTAAGCCAAAACAGCTTATCTCCATTTTATAAATTCCAAAAAGCATTAAAGACTTTCCTATATGTCTTCTACTACCTTTCCCCTCAAAGAGGACTGTTCTTCCAGTCAAGACATCCTATAACATTCAGCCGCTGAATATCTTCTACCTGCCAGTTTTGTCAGGATTTGGAACCTATACCAGGATTTTCCCAGGTCAATGAAGAAAAGTCAGACACAAATGCTTTCTTGGAATGCTATAGCCCTGTTACAATTAGGCAAATACATTTAAATTTTAATGTCCCTTGAGTCTAGAAGTGTATTTAAGTATCTCTTTCCATGATATGTAACAATAAAAAAATGCCCATTTGAAAACCTAATAATTTTTCATTATGATAGAAGTTCTACACAGTAAAATCTTCTTACACAGAAAATAGGCAGAGCATGAACAGTGACTCTGGCAGTTTTCGTTTTTTCAACCAAGTCAACCAACAAAGGAAGGCCTGTCCTCATCAGAATGAGAAAGAATTTCGGCCCCAGTTCCTATTTAGCCCTTGACCTCAAATGTGACTGACAAGTGGAATGGTGATTTGGGAATGTGAGCAGACACCTGTCCACTGAGGAATGGACTGGAGCCAACAGCTCATTACACAGAAAACTACTAAACAGCCATTGTAGAACAACGACTTTTCATCACCTGGGTCAGATACAAACCAATAACCTAGAGGTGAAAGGCTGTCCATCAAATTCCAGTTCCCACTTCCCAGGTCCATTCAATTCCATCTATTCAATTTTAAGGACTCTCTTCTATAGGTTTGTGCAAAAGAGGCCATGTGATTCAATAGAGTTCAGACTGTTATTATTTATGGGATGAACTGAAAGGATTATAGATTCGATCACAATTAAGTTCTCTCCTAATGAATCTGCAGGCTTTAAATAATCTTCTCAAAGTGCACATCACTTTTCTTTTCTCCTTAGACACTCTTGAGAGAAGGCACACTGGGTGATTTCAATGGTAGATACTCTCAGCCCTGAAGTGGATTTGACATGTAGACGAAGCTGTTAAGCCCAAGACTGTGAAGTCCACACTAGTTGCAGTGTTCCTGATGTGTGAGCACGTATTCATAAATTAGCAGCCCAAGTGTTTAATTTTCATGCAAGTACTTATGTGTTTACTAAAGATTAGCATTTTAATTAGTCTATATTTTTCTCTCAGACAATTGGCACGAATAGTATTTGCGGATACCTGACTAAGAGGATGCAAAGTAAAAAAAAGAGGGGGGTGTCACACAGTTTTATTCAAAAATTCTAATTAGCTAGTCATTCCCTTAGCATGAAAGAAATTGACATGGACTATAAGTTAGGTAACCACTGAGACTGTGTGTGGTTGGCTGGTTTTTGGTTTGGTTTTTTTATTTTATTTTATTTATATATTGGTTATTTGGGGTGCTTTTTTCCTCTCAATTATAGCTCTATGGAGAGTTCGGCAAAAGTCTTTTCTCTCAGATCTCTTTGTATTGTGTATTTGGGTCATGCTTGGAATATTAAACATCTGTCTCCTCCATTTTAAGTTCTGATAGTGTAAAATTATGAAGTGGCGATAATTTAGCTAATTCCTAAGAGACATCAAAAGAAAAAGATTGAGATACTTCAGTTCTGTTTAAAGGCTTTCTGCTATAGTTGGGTAAATTCTTTTTTGTGAGATTCTTTTAATGGAACACCTGAAGAAATGTACAAGTTGCTAAAGACACAACTCAATCCCCCAAAAAACAGAGGGGCTTCACCTAGAAAGGCCCACACTGATGGCCAGTGCAATAAATTCAATCACTTAGGATTCCTTCTAAAGTTGTTTCACAGATCCAAATCCAGTAATTCAGAAGCTAGGTGTAGTTATCGTGGGACGCTAGCAAATCAAATCTCATGTGAGTTCACTTTCTCCCCTGTTACCATGTCATTAAAATAGAAAGCTTTTTAAAATTCCACTATTTTTCCTTTTTTTCCAGGTACAACTTTTTCTTCTATTCTCTACTTCAGAGGGGTTTTTTTTCCATTTTGTTGAATAATATTTCCTACTTTAATATATAATCCTGTTCTTATATTACTCCCCTCAAAAATAATAGTGTGAGATATACTTGTTTTGTAAATTTTTTCATACAAATTTTCTAAAATAGCATGCCTGGGAGACATTACTATATATTTACAAATTATCTGTTTCAGATGGTCTAGAATGTATGCAATGACCACCAGTGTTTTAATAGAAATGATTGAGATTTGTGGATGGAACTGGAGGGTATTATGCTGAGTGAAATAAGTCAATCGGAGAAGGACAAACATTATATGGTCTCATTCATTTGGGGAATATAAATAAAAGTGAAAGGGAATAAAGGGGAAAGGAGGAAAAATAAGTGGGAAATATCAGAAAGGGAGACAGAACATGAAAGACCCCTAACTCTGGGAAACGAACTAGGGGTGGTGGAAGGGGAGGAGGGCAGGGTGTGGGGGTGACTGGGTGGCGGGCACTGAGGTGGGCACTTGACAGGATGAGCACTGGGTATTATTCTGTATGTTGGCAAATTGAACATCAATAAAAAATAAATTTATTATTAAAAACAAAACAAAAAAAATGATTGAGATTTTTAAGGAATGTATCTTTAGCTCCACAAAACAAAATTTTTGTTTTGCATTATCTTTTTTTTCCATATAATGGTTAATTTGAAGGAAACGAGAAAACAACGATGATTTTAAAAATTAGCACCACAAAGATGAGCATGGAAGTAGCCTATGTAAATGTCACATAGACTCTTAAATATATAATGGAATCTGATCATCTTCTTTGTCAGAGTTGTGACTAGATGTCACATACAGATATTTTATGGCATTATATATAACCATGTGGTGTTGTTATAGCATGTAACATGACATTTGACAGACATAAAATAGCTCTCTGAAGTGAAGAGGGCACTGAGACAAAGTCATCAAAATTTTCATGAAAAACAAAATAAACAAAACAAATGAAAAGGGCAAATGATTACAAAGGGAATAGTTATTAGTATCTCTCTTTCCTGTCATAAGATCACTCAGAAAATTAAGCCTCTAAATGAGGGGACTTTAAATATTATTTTTGAAAATTTAAATTTCTGAGGGCACCTGAGTGGCTCAGTTGGTTAAGTATCTGACTTCAGCTCTTGTTATGATCTCAGGGCCCTGGGATCATGCCCTGCGTTGGGCTTCACGCTAACTGGGGAGTCTGTTTTCCCCTATCCCTCTGTCCCTCCTCCTGCTTGTGTGCTAGCATGTTCTCTCACAAATAAATAAATAATTTAAAAAAAAAGAAAGAAAGAAATCCTTAAATGTCTGGGGACAATTTCAACCCCATTGTGAAGACACCAGCTACTTTACAAAGTATAAGGATCTCTTATTTCTAGCATTGACAGAGGATAAGATTTTCCACACAAACGAGGACTAACATCAAAACTGTTTTTTGGTTGACTTCAACCCTTTTTATAAAATTCCTTCTGAAACATATACTTCATACTTCCTTACCTCCTCAAACTGATTATACAGACATAGTCATCATTTTATTGATGATTTGGAGCCATCATAATAAACATCAATTATTTTGTAGTCAGATTCTTCTTAGCTGTTAACACTGAGTTTATTGCTCTGAAAAGAAATTCTTCTACATAGTTATTTTTTATTTCCTATATCTGTTATTTATTTATTTATGTTCATCTCTTTCAGCTTTCAGCTGTTCCTACTTACTGCTATCAATATTCCTGTATCTGTAATAACTTTAATATTCTAATTTCAAATTCTAGTTGGCTGGAAAACCAATAACCTGGCTTTGGAATTAAGTGAGCTAATGATGATGCATTCTTCTTATCTTTAGCCTGTGAAATATTATGCAAAGATATTTTGGCATCTATGTTTGCTTTTTAAAAATTTCTCTGCCTACTCTTGCTCTTAGCTGCATCCCCCATTAGGTTCAGTAAATGAATGAATGATTTTTAGATGAAAAAAAAAAGGTGTTTCTAATATTCAAACCTCTAACTGGGTCTATAGGGGGAAAAAAGTAGGCAAGTTAAGGTCAATGCACTATCTTCTGACCACCTATATGGTCATTTTTAACCTCCCAAGAGTTAACTACACCATGATCCTTTCTTTCTTCTACACTTACATGCAGTCATTGGTTAACAAATTCCTATTTTAGTATTAAGAAAAAAAGAATCGTTTTCCACGCTACCCAGGGAAGGATCCATACGGCGGCGTTGTTTTGCATTCCCATTGTAACTTAAAGGGAAACTTAAAAAACGTCCAGAGCCCTTGATGCTCTGCAAATGAAGGAGGAGGATGTCCTCAAATTCCTTGCAGCCGGAACCCACTTAGGTGGCACCAACCTTGACTTCCAAATGGAACAGTACATCTACGAAAGGAAAAGGGATGGTATCTACATCATAAATCTGAAGAGAACCTGGGAGAAGCTTCTGTTGGCCGCTGATGCCACTGTTGCCATTGAAAACCCAGGGGATCTCTGGGTGGCTTAGCGGTTGAGCATCTGCCTTCGGCCCAGGGCATGATCCTGGACACCTGGGATCCAGCCCCACATCAGATTCCCTACATGGAGCCTGCGTCTCCCTCTGCCTGTGTCTCTGCCTCTCTCTGTGTGTCTCTCATGAATAAATAAATAAAATCTTAAAAAAAATAAAAAAACCCAGCTGATGTCAGTGTTCTATCATCCAGGAATACTGGCCAGCGAGCTGTGCTGAGATTTGCTGGCTGCTTCACTCCTGGAACCTTCACTAACCAGATCCAGCCAAGGAGAGCCAAGGCTTCTGGAGGCTACTACTGATCCCAGGGCTGACCGCCAGCCTCTCACAGAGGCGTCTTATGTTCACCTGCCTACCATTGCTCTGTGTAACAGACTCTCCTCTGCACTATGTGCACAATGCCTTCCCTTGCAACAAGGGAGCTCACTCAGTGGGTCTGATGTGGATGCTGGCCCAGGAAGTCCTGTGCATGCGTGGCACCCTTTCCCGAGAGCACCCATGGGAAGTCCTGCCCGACCTCTACTTCTGCAGAGATCCTGAAGAGATTGAAAAGGAAGAACAGGCTGCTGCTGAAAAGGCTGTGACTAAGGAGGAATTTCAGGGTGAATGGACGGCTCGAGCTCCTGAGTTCACTGCTACTCAGCCTGAAGTTGCAGACTGGCCTGGAGTGTGCAGGTGCCCTCTGTGCCTATTCAGCACTTTGCCACTGAAGACTGGAGCTCAGCCAGCCACTGAAGATGGGTCTGCAGCTCCCACTGCTCAGGCCACTGAATGGGTACGAACGACCACTTAGTGGTCTTAAGCTGCTCTTCCACAGAAGGAACAAGATGGAAATAAGGTTGACAGAAAATAAACAGTTTCTTAAAATAAATAAATAAATAACCTAGCTCTGATTGAGGTCAATCTTAACCTGCTGTCCATGTAGTCACTTTCAAGCCATTAAAGGGCACTTTGGTACCTAGGCTAAGAAAACATAAAAGACACAACCAAAGACACAGCGTTGTGTGTTCAGGCATTCTACACCTGTTTATGGCATCAGAATAGTGATAGGTACATAACTTAAACATTTTGAACTGTCTCTGCAAATGAATATGAAAGTGCCACGAACTCAAAACTAAAACTCATATCAGACAACCCTTCTTAAGACTCTAGGCACTATGTGGTCCATAAAGTAAAGCATATAGTATTATTTCTCTAAGCACAAATAATTCTCATGTAAGATGACCGAGAACAATCCTCAAGGTTCTCTACAATGAAGTACTTATCCAAGAGATAAAAGAAATCTGCCAAATTTACATAAGAAACAAAATGAGTAAATATTTGAAAATCCAAAAACAGCTAGGTGCCCTATATAATACCACTTCGTGGCCAGACTAATTATTTATCATCTTTCTGACTCAGTTTCTTCTTCATTCGTGGAGGTAGGGCTACTTATAAAGGGACAATGCTGGTATTGTCTACTCTGCAGGGCTGCTTGGGGAGTTAATGACTGATTGAAAATCTTGTGAATTTTTCATTTCAAATGAGATAATATATGCAAAAGGGTTCTGAAAACTTGTTGAGCATGATAGTAATGATTAAAATCAGTATAAAAGAAGTTAGTTATCTGCAAAATATACTTTGATGCAGACGCATGCTGGATGTAAATATTTCACTGCTTCAATGCCCTTTCTATGCACAAAATTTTTATTGTAAATGTTATAAAAGTTATCTTGCACAGAAAGTATGTACCAAATAAAAAGCAAAACATACACACACAGTATTGATAAAAATATGAAATGAATGCTAGCAATAATAGCAATAAGAATGTGAGGGCAATAAAATATTTGCAAAAGTAAACCTATTAAGGATGTCTCCAAAAACTTCATGACACTTCGAAAACAGATTCAAGAATTGGAACAATCAGAAAGGAATTGCTTCGGATGAAAAGAAAAAGAACAGTTGAAAAAAATAAGGTAATCAAGGTTCTGTTTCCTGCAGGAATACATTAATTCATCCAATGAGTATTCCATGAAAGCCTACTACATGCACCTTTCCACCAGCTCCTGTTCATTTTTCGGGTCTCAAAATAGGTATCAATCCCTCAGGAAACCTTCCCTAGAGTGTCTCTCTGAGAACAGTCTGCATTTCTTCTATCACAGCATTTCTCACATCTTTTGGCAATTGCTTCCTTCTCTCCCTCAATAGACTATAGCTCTAAAAAGGCTGCGTTCTTCTCTGTCTTGTTTGCAGTGTCAAAAAAATATTTGCTGAATTAATAAACAATAGGCCCTGTGCTAGGAAATGGGAATGTAAAGAATACAGCATGGCCCCTGACCTCAGGGAGCTCGCAGTCCAAACAAACAACGGTAACACCCATGGTAAGTGGAATGAAAGAGGGTCCCCTGGGGCTGGGGAGAGCAGGATGTCAAGGGAGATTTTCTGGACAAATGGAGTAGAGAGAAGAGAGAGCCAACCAGCAAGTCACAGAGCCCATCTGGACGATAGTCTCCTCATAATGGAACTCTAGGAAATTTTAAATTGAGATCATAAGAGTCAACATAAATATTTAGAATGAGTTACATGAAAAACTGAGTTTCAGAAAAAGTGAAAGAGACATTTTGGAACTACATGGCTAAACTGTGTTTCTCAAAAGCACAAGCATTCTGGTGGAATGTTAATAGTTACTTAGTGAAAAATCAGAATTCCACGGACAAGTATATTTGAGAAATATTACATAGTTTACCCCAATGGGAGGATTCACAGGGCTCCTTAGATTATTACAGGCTCTAAGTAGTCCTACAGGAAAGAATCTTCCTAAACTTTCTTTAAACCAAGTTTTCCAAACTTTTTCCATTAGGGACCCTTTCCTCTGAGACGACCACTGCCATCTCAGGGGATATGATTTGAAAACACAGATCTAGACATGTGTAAGTTAGTTCTATGTTACCTTCTTCATCAACAGTATCATGTAAATTACTTTTATTAAACTATAATATTTCAAAAGCTGTATGCAGCATCAGTGAGAATCACCTCAGAAACTATAGCTAGTGGTAATTAGACCTGATTAACTAATTAGATTTGTGGTCACCTTCTCATATGCTTCTCATATAACTTTTATAGCATTATATATATTTTTTTAGAAAAACACCTAGGGTGCCTAGGTGGCTCAGTCGGTTAAGCATCTGCCTTAGGCCCAGATCATCTGATCCCAGGGTCCTCAAATCTAGCCTCACATGGGGCTCCCTGCTCAGCGGAGAACTTGCTCCTCCCTCTCCCTCTGCCCTACCCCCCATTCATGTTTGCTCTCTCTCTCTCTTTCTCTCTTACACAAACACACACACACACACACACACACACACACACACACACACATGCTCTCAAATAAATAAATACAATCTTTAAAAAAAAATAAAAATATAAATAAATAAAACACAAAAAGATTCAGCATTTACCAAAGGGCATGTGAGACACGTGTCCCCAGTTCCACTTTCATCTCTTACTGAGAGAATGGAGGCATGTTATCAGTGACTTCCTGTGGGACCCTGGAAGAGCAAGTCTTTCATGGTTTGGTCTCTACAAGGAAGAGAAGAGCTGACTTGGATTGTCTCTACTATTCTGGTATCACAATCATCCTACAGTGATGCTTTAATATATTTTTCCTTTCCGTAGCCAATTTTTATTATCAAAAATATGGTGTTAATTTTTAATTGTTTCTTTTCATTCTAATCACCTTCCAAGGTTATCAAAAGCCTGTGGTGGGTAGAAGTGTTTTAAAGAACTTTTGATCTCTTAACTGATTTCCTATTCCTGTGTAAAAGACAAACATCAATCCACAATGGGCTGTTATTTTTGCTCGGGTTGGAAAATTTTTTGTATTTCTAACAGTAGACCAAACTACTGAACAATTTTAGTTCCACTTCAGTTCTGGAAAAAACTATATTTGTTCCATTACAGTCTTTAAGAGTAGATTACATAATGTATTCCTAAATAAAGTTATAAATTGAACATTTAATCATGTTTGCACTGAAAATCAGGTACATGTTTTCAGCTGATAGGAAAATTTAAAACAGCCCTTTAAGTATAGGTTTCCTGCCATCCAAAAGACAGCATTTAGTTTAGATGATCACTTTTTTTCAGAAGACACCAAGAGATAACATTAAATGAAAAAAGATACGAGGGTTATAGAAATCCCCAAAGCTGAGAATGTAGTAAAGACTTCAGAGCAAAGACAAAATCTGAAGAAGCAGAGCACAACCAGTCTGCAGAGTAGTTAACTGATGAGAGAGATGGTCCTCATTATCCACTCAATTGACAGTTGGGATGACAAACTCATGTTTAGACAAACTGAGGTAACAGTGATTCTTGAATATTTATAGATTATGAATCTCAGAGCTGAAAAAGTTTGAGTTGATGCATTTGAGGCCCCAAAAAGAACATTACAGTCTGTTGCACCCCTGTGAAGACAAGGCAAGTAAGCTCCATATGCCACCTTTCCCTTTTTTTGAGAGTTCCATGCTTGGGAGAAGGAATAAAATTTTGAATTTGGACCATAAATCCAAAGTGGTTTTTCAAGGTTTGAAAATCTTACTCTTTTTGAATTACAACTCTGCCCTGCTTTGACATTGGAAGGCATTCATGACTGCTATCAAGGTAAAATAGAAATTGATGGATTGAAAGACCATGTTTCTTTAGCCTGTGTCATTCGGAGTTTGTCGAAGAGAGCTGGGATTTATTATGTGTTCATTAGTTCTAGGACTATGGGGCCATGGTTGGTGCTTTTTATGTTAATGAATTCTCTGATTCACGTAGGAGATGTTAGAGGTGAGAAATCCTGGCTAATCCTCACTAAAAAAAATCTGCATCTTACCAGCACTCTTTTAAAAAAGTAGCATTGTTGAAGAGTTTTAATTCTTCCATGTTTCCATATTCAGAAATAACGTGATAATAAAGAATGCCTAGAGTTGTCAGTTGAAGAAAAAAAACAATAGGAATATTGATATTGATAATTCTAAGGAAAGCTAAATGTTTAAAGAGTAAATGATAGTCTTTGAAAAATATGCCTCTAATCTCTAAAAAGATTAGAGAAAAACTATATTCACTTTTGTGGAAAGAATCATCTGAGAGATAAAGATCCCAAAAGGAAGAGACCATTCATGATTGGTCATAACCAAGAAAGGCAGGAAAGGGCTGCAGGGGTGAGTGTAAGAACCAGTAGGAAATGGGTGCCTGCCCAGGAGGGCAATTAGAGAGGCCTCAGCAGCATGGCTCTGGGACAAAATTTTAAAGGTGGTAGAAATTTGAGATGACAGTTGCGAACCATAAAGAAACTGGCATGTGATGAAACTATTACTAGTAGAGCTCTAAAAGTCAAGCTCTAAAAGTCATTTACCAAGCTCTAAAAGTCATTCAGTGAAGTCCATAATCTTAGAAAAGCGTAAGCCAAGACTAATCTAGTTATACCCAGAGAGTCTGGCATCTCTTTTTAAATAGCCTGAAACCAAAAGAGGGAGTCAGAGACTATACAGAACACAGGAGACAGGTCACATAGCATAGTTTATAACAATGGCCCTTGACCTTCTTTGCCCGGTTTCAATCACCCGGGAAGCTCTCTTAATACACACTCAAGCCCAATCCCCTGAAATCTGGATTTGGGATTCAGGTTGGGGCCCCAGGCATCCTTACTTTTTAAAGGTTCCAAAGTGACTCCTAAAGTTCTGCCAGGACTGAACAACTCTGGGTGATAGCAGGGGACTCTTTAAATTGAAATGTTATTTTCAGAAACAACAAACGGCAAAAGTGATTGCCCTAAATATTCAGAGTCCGAATCCAGCTAGCTCTCTACCTACCTTTCTCACCTTATTTTGCATGTACTTCTCTCTCCAATAACCATCCTGCCTACTGCTCTCCAAAGATGCAGTGTTTTCATGCCTCCATCCTTCTTTCATGATGCCTCTTCTGCCTTTATGACATTTCACCTGCCCTGTCTCCTCTTCATCAGCTAGTGAATTATACCATCTAGAAAGATCATTTGCAAGTCACCTTTTCAGTGATGTTTTTCTCAGGGTCTTCTATCCCCATCCCTCTCTCCATGAGTCCATTAGCACTTGACTGAATCCAAAAGCTTACCACTTCCTGTTGTATTATAGTTCATTGTTCGGTCTGCTGTATCCCCAAGATGAGCCAGTAACACTCACTCAGCTGTGCTGACAGCTAGTCCTTAGGCAGCCAGATTTTCGAACACATAACCCTCTGCTACAGCTGATTGGATGAGGGCAAGCATCTGATCCAGGACAATTATCCCCCAGGAGAAGCAGGGAACTGTGAGCCAGGATTCAAATGCAGCTCCACCACATTCGAACTCTCTGCTCTTTGTGCTATGTTCCACTGCCAGCTTATTTTGGGTAACAAAATTATCTATAATAGAGGGGGAATGGATCACTAAAAATAACACACTTATCACAGAAAATCTAGAAAATAAAAACCAACTAAAATAAAATTTAGATTACCTATAATCCCAAAATTCAGATACAA
Organism: Canis lupus dingo; assembly: GCF_003254725.2. Taxonomy (NCBI): domain Eukaryota; kingdom Metazoa; phylum Chordata; class Mammalia; order Carnivora; family Canidae; genus Canis; species Canis lupus. The sequence goes on along the minus strand of NC_064245.1, from coordinate 20,410,622 downwards.
TTAAATTGTTAACTTTTGGGACATATAGGTATAAAACTTTTTATATAGATATATAGATAGATATAACTGTTTATATATATAAATACATATACACACACATATATATACACATACAATTACTGTATAAAAATGTTATATGTATAAACAGTTTTATATCCATATATCCCGAAAATTAACATATACATTTGGGGGGAAGTAGTTATATATAATGAAGAAAAGATTTTTTTAATTACATATATAATTAACATTCATTAAGGAATGAAATATTCCTTTATAAAAATAATCCAAGGGGTGCCTGGGTGGCTGTCAGTTAAGCATCTGACTCTTTTTTTTTTTTTTTAAGATTTATTTATTTATTTATGATAGGCATAGAGAGAAAGAGAGGCAGAGATTCAGGAGGAGGGAGAAGCAGGCTCCATGCCGGGAGCCTGACGCGGGACTCGATCCTGGGACTCGATCCCGGGACTCCAGGATCGCGCCCTGGGCCAAAGGCAGGCGCCAAATGCTGAGCCACCCAGGGATCCCCAGCATCTGACTCTTAATCTCAGCTCAGGTCTTGAACTCAGAGTTGTGAGTTCAAGCCTCGTGTTGGGCTCTACACTGGGCATGGAGCCTACTTTAAAAAAAAAAAAAAAAAGATAAAAATAAAAATTCAAAATACCATATAATAGTCATAAAGTTACCATGACTTATTTTGGACATTTAGACTAGATCTAATTCTTATAAGTTATACTGTAATAAATACTGTGGTTAAAGCTTTGTATTTATTCTTAGCTATCCTTAAAGATATATTAATAAAAACTGAATTATGGGTAAAAGACTACACAGACTTTCAGGACTTTTCTTCAAATTGATTAGCTACCAAAAGGTCTGCATATCCATTTTCCCACATTTTCTCCCACACTTAATATGCAAACTTTTTTTGCCAGTTTTTTCAGGTGAAAATTACATCTCTGGTTTTTAGCTTTAATTTCTTTGATTATTAGTGACTGAGCATTTTTCTTTTGAGGGAGGTCATTTGTATTTCTTTATTGTGAATTTCTTACTTAGGCCTTTTGTTTTTTTCTTCCTGAATTGTTTTATTTATTGATTTGTAAAAGCTCATTATGCAACAATGGTATTTCTGCCATATATGTGGAAACATTTTTTATTTCATGACTTACCATTCTATTTTATTTAAGATGTCTTCTGATCTGCAAAAGAGTTTGCTATGGAGTATGAGAAATCTATCAATTTCTATGTTGGCATATGCTTAGGGATCATGCTTAAGAAGATTTTCCTCAAAAAAAAAAAAAAGGAAGATTTTCCTCGACCCTCAAATAATACAAATATGTACCTTATATTCTCATATAATTTTAAGTTCTCATGATTAGCCTTTACATTTTTTATCATCTGGAATTGATTTTTGTATGTATGATGAAAAAGAAATGTAGCTCTATTTTTTCCCCAAATAGTTCACAGTTCTCATAACATAATATCAGTAATTTAAATGCTAACTTAATTATACATTAAAATTATATTAAAGTCTTATGTGTATATATATGTGTATGTATATATATATATCAGGATGTTTCTGATTTTTCTAAGTTTTTAATTATGTCCTATTGATCTGCCTACATTACTGTGCTGACCCATCCTGTGTTAATTATTGTAGTACTGCCAAATTATTAAGTATCATTTGAAGTACACCTCTCTTATTAATACTTTTAAAAAACTATTATTGCTTGCTTATCCTTGCACATAAATTGGAATGTCATTAAAATGCCTTTGATGTTTTAACTGAAATATAATTAGATTTAAGAAATTAACTTGAGCTATAGTACCCTGTCTCTATCTCCATCATCCAGGACTGTGCCTAAAACACAGCAAGTACTAAAAGTTGCTTGATTTATGCAGATCACTGCATTTTGGTTTCAGTTTAGACAGTATATTAGGTGTGACCCTTACAAGGACATAAAGTGTATATCTCTATATTTATTTTTATTTCTTTATCTATATTAGTAGAAGTACTGAACCAAACTGGCATTGGACTACATTAAGATTTGGACTATATTAAGATTAAATAAAGTAACTTATTAAATTCTTTGATGTTTGCCATCAAGGCAAAGGGCAAATTCTTTTGTTATATATTCCAGTTATATATATATATATATATATATATATATATATATATATATATATATATAGTTAATCCCACTAACTCAGATATGAAAGAATAGTATTCTTGGTGAGGTAAGCAGACCTCTCAGATGGACCCCAAAATTCCTACTTCCTGGTATAGACACACCTTCCCAAGTAGTCAAACATTAACCCAGTAGTTTCCCCTCATCCACAGGGGATACATTCCAAGACCCTCAGTGATGCCTGAAATGCAGATAGTACCAAACCCTATATATATTATGTTTTCTCCTACATATACATACTTATGATCAAGTTTAATTTATAAATTATGCAGAGTAAAAGATTAACAACAATAACCAATAACAAAATACAGATCTTCCTTGATTTCTAATGGGGTTCATTCCAGTATACTATCCTAAGCTGAAAATGCATGTAATACACCTAGCCTACCTAACATCATAGCTTAGCCTAACCTGCCTTAAATGTGCTCAGAACACTTGCATTAGCCTACAATTGGACAGAATCATATACATAAAGCCTATTTGATAATCAAGTGTTGACTACCTCATGCAATTTATTGGATACTGTAATGCAGGTATAGAATGGTTGTATGAGTGCAGAATGGTTGTAAATGTAGGGGTTGTCTACCCTCCACATGGTGTGGCTGAATGGAAGCTGTGGCTCATTGCTGCTGCCCAATATCATGGGACAGTACTGCACTGCATATCACCAGCCCAGAAAAAGATCAAAATTCAAAATTTGAAGTTCCATTTCTATGTGTTTCACTTCCACACCATTGAAAAATCACTAGTCAAACCATCATGACTCAAAATAATTATAATAATACACTGCAAAAGGGACACCTGGATGGCTCGGTGGTTGAACTCCTCCCTTTGGCCAGAGGCGTGATCCTGGCGTCCTGGGATCGAGTCCCACGTTGGGCTCCCTGCTTCTCCCTCTGCCTGTGTCTCTGCCTCTCTGTGTCTCTCATGAATAAATGAATAAAATCTTTAAAAAAAAAATAATACACTGCAATAAAAGCTTATGTTGGGACGCCTGAGTGGTTCAGCGGTTGAGCGTCTGCCTCCGGCCTAGGGCCTGATCCTGGAGTCCCAGGATCGAGTCCCGCGTCGGGCTTCCCGCATGGAGACTGCTTCTCCCTCTGCCTGTGTCTCTGCCTCTCTCTGTGTGTCTCTCATGAATAAATAAATAAAATCTTAAAAAAAAAAAAAGCTAAAAAAAAAAGCTTATGTAAATGTGGTCTCTTATTCTTACACACTCTCCCTCAAAATATCTTTTTAAAAAAGATTTATTTATTTATGAGAGGGAGAGAGACAGAGCAAGTGGGGGCAGGGGCAGAGGGAGGGAAGCCCCAAGCTGACCACCCACTGAGCTCAGAGCCCAAAGCCAGGTTCCACAAGGGGCTGGATCCCACAACCCATGAGATCATGACGGAGGCCGAAACCAAGAGTTCCACGCTTAACAGACAAAGCCATGCCCAGGTGCCTCATAAAATATCTGATTGAACTGTACTCACCTTTCTTGTGATGATGCGGGATGGTAAAAGGCCTATGTGGAGATGGCGTGAGGTGAGGGACGGAGGGACTGGGACATAGAGTTGGCCTACCATTGACCTTCCGATGATCCGTCAGAAGGATAATCTGCTTCCCCACCACAGGGAACCGTGGGTAACCAAAACCCTAAGAGGCGAAACTCAGAAAGCGAAACCACTGCTGAGGGAGGAGAACTATTGTCCGCTGAAGGGCTTTAGCAGGTGTAAATAGTTCTCAAATTCTGCTGTCTCTAGAAAATACTAACCTGAATGTATCTGGCCCAATTAGGTGAGCTCTTAAAAAGGGATAGAACTTTTCATTAAAAAGAGAGAGAGTTTCAAAATGTGAGAGGAGGGATGCCCGGGTGGCTCAGCAGTTGAGCGTCTGCCTTCAGCCCAGGGCATGATCCCAGGGTCCAGGGATCGAGTCCCATATCGGGCTCCCTGCATGGAGCCTGCTTCTCCCTCTGCCTGTGTCTCTGCCTCTCTCTCTGTGTCTCTCATGAATAAATAAATAAATAACATCTTTAAAAAAAAATGTGAGAGGAATCTGACACAACATTGAATCTCCATTGCTGGTTTGAAGACAGAGGGAGCCACATGGCAAGGAATGTGGGGGGCTGTTAGGAGCCTGAAAGCAGCCTCCAGCTGTCAGCCAGCAAGGAAATATAATCTTCAGGCCCATAACCCCAAGGAACTGATTTCTGCCACAACCATATGAGCTTGGAAGAGTACAGCACACAAACCCCTCAATTTTAGGCTTGTGAGACTCTGATCCACAAAACCCAGTCTTGCTATGACAGACTTCTGACCTACAGAACAGTTTGGTAACTGTTTTAACCATTAGTTTAAAAATGGATGTTATTGGGACGTCTGGGCAGCTCAGTGGTTGAGCGTCTGCCTTCAGCTCAGGTCGTGGTCCCCGGGTTTCGGGATCGAGTCTCACATCGGGCTCCCTACATGGAGCCTGCTTCTCCCTCTGCCTGTGTCTCTGCTTCTCTCTGTGTCTCGCATGAATAAATAAATAAAACCTTAAACAAAAAATAAATAAAAATGGATGTTAGTTTAAGCTACTAGGTTTGTGGTCATTTGTTATAGCACTTTGACTCATACATCATTGCATCCCAGATCTAAAGGTATTAATGTGACTTAACTTCACCAATAACTTACCTGCGTCTTGGTCAGAATTGGGTACATCAAGAATCACTATCAAAAGCAATATAGAATATTTGCAGTAAGGCAAATTGCACTAGGCTAGGAGAGACTCAGTAATGCATATTGCCATTACAGTAATAGTAAGTATCAGTTGGGATCCATCAAATATTAATGTTGTTAAAAATGAAAGACACTTGAGAATTTTTTTAAAAATCTGTGTTTAGTACACAGCCAAGACCTTGTTAGGTAAATGTTTTGGGGTTATCTCTTATCTACATTCTGTACCCTACCATGGCCTACCTCATTTTCTAATGCAATCTAGAGAACAAACACTGGGGACCTGTAAGTCACACTTTGTATAAAATGTGTTTCTAGAATAGTGACATTTCAGTGGCTCCTTAGGCCCCTTCAAACATGTGATTGACAAAAACCACTATTCAAGAAGGCTCTCATCTTCCTCACACATTAGAAGTGGAAACAGTAGAAGAGTTCCATTTCTGTTTAAAGAATAAAAGTGTTTTTAAGGTTCCATCTTGGTCAAATGACTTCAGTCTTTGTAAATGGGAAAATGCAGAAGCAGATATACTAATACATAAGTTAGCACAGAATCAGCGAGTAAAGTTGACCTATTCTTTTGAAGAGAGAAGTATCTCTTACCCACACAAACATGGCATGTGAGCGCACAGGTGGCAACTCAACAAAACCAAGATGAAAAAGAAAATGACTATGGAAAAGTTGGGCATCTAAGGACATAATTTCTTTTACACAAAGCATGCTTCATTCTTTTAGGACTACTCCAAAAAAAAGCTTAGTTGTATTTCCAACAAGGTTATTTTTTCTAGTAGCAAGTTCATGTTTTCTCCCTTGGCAGAGTAATTCTGAAAATAAAAGAATTTTCTTTAGCCAACATTCCATCTATCAGTAAAGAATAGTATAGCTTCTAGTCAATGACCTTAACCTCTCTTCTTCATTTGCTGGCCTTTTATGGGGATTAGTGGCTCTCTGAGTTGAGTCTCTATAGTAGCTTATCACCTTTGGCAATGGAAAATCAGAGCTTAGGGTCCTCTTTTGAAAGGATTAACACAAATATCATCTTTATGTTACAAGTAGTGATATAGCCTGATGTGTATAAGAAATCTGCTAAGTGTCTGCACCCCTTCATGCAAGCTCCTGAGATAAAATAAATTATTTCACTCTGGCTTTCAACTAAATTGCAACTACCAGATCTAGCCCAATAACCAACATCAGACCAGCCAAAGAAATATCCTTGCATGCAGATTACCTTTATAAGTATTTCAATGATGAAGTGGTGTATGAAGAAGCAATCTCATTTCTACATTATAAATTCTTTTTCTTCTGTCAAGAAAAGGATGGGGCCCTGCCCAAATCCTCTTCACATGTCACCCAATCTAGGTTGAATTGTGGTATTCTTGTAAACTTATAGTAGGACTCTAGAGTTACCCTAAATATAACTTTTTTAAAAATCACCATACTATAATGCCTTCAATAACATGTTTGAGTAAATAATGAAAGGAAGCAAAATTCAACTCAAGAGAGAATTTTTTCTAATATTTTTAATCTAAATTGAATCTAAATTATGTAATCACATTGACATGGGTTTGGGACCAAGTAAAATTTTAAAAATATTCTCCACATTACATTTAGTTGATTTTTTCTTAAGGAGGAAATTGAAAAAAGTTTAGTCTTTTTTCTCTCCAAACTCCTGGATGGTAGATGGAGTGATGTGCAGCCATGGTAATGGAAGAGATAACAAAGGGATTACTTGTTGTTGGTTTGAAAATCTACCACTGAGCATTGCAAACCTGAAGAGGCTATGAGAGCCTCACAAGACACTCCCAGAGACCCTGGAAAGTTGTTTGAAATTCAAGTCTTCTTCTTTTTCTTTTTCTTTTTTTAACATAATTGAAATGATGGCTACTCTATATTATCACCATTTCTTTGAAAATCTGGGGGAATCTGTGCTTTTGGCCAAAAAATGGACTTTCAGTAACATTACTTCCTGGTGGAACTTGGAAGAATGCCACCATATCTCCTGAATATCTTTGAGTAACATCTGGAACAATGGGAAAAGAGAATCAGAAGTAAATCAGGACCAGGGATGCCTGGGTGGCTGAGCAGTTGAACATCTGCCTTTGGCTCAGGGCATGATCCTGGAGTCCCAGGATCGAGTCCCATATCAGACTCCCTGCATGGGGCCTGCTTCTCCCTCTGCCTGTGTCTCTGCCTCTCTCTCTGTGTGTCTCACATGAATAAAGAGATAAAGTCTTAAAAAAAAAAAAAAAGAAGTAAATCAGGACCAGAAAGGTGATGCCCTAAAGAAATTGGAGATTTGCGCTAATAAACTGAAGTATATTAATGTCACTGTTTAGAAATGGTGTCTTTAAAGAATAACCTACTTTAGTTTTGTTTCACTTTTTATTTTTAAATTTTAATTATTTATTTGAGAGAGAAAGAGCACAAACAGTGGAGAAGAGGAGAGGGGAAAGCAGGCTCCTCTGAGCAGGGAGCTTCATATAGGGCTCTATCCCAGGATTCTTAGATCGGGACCTGAGCCAAAGGCAGACACTTAAATCACTTAAGATATCCAAGGTGTCCCCAAAATAACCTATTTTAAGTTTAACCATACTTTCCATAAGGAAAGGGGGCCATATATTTTTGTTCTGCTTCTGTGTCAAGAATTGATATCCTTGAATTTTCACAAAATCCCTAACAAGATAAATCGTATTATCCCCACCTTATAGAAGAAGAAATTGAGGCTCAGGAAGGTTACATAACTTGTCTAAAATCATAAAGTCTTGGGCACCTGGGTGGCTCAGTGGCCTTTGGCTCAGGTCGTGATCCCAGAGTCCCAGGATCAAGTCCTGCATCAGGCTCCCCATGGGAAGCCTGCCTCTGCCTATGTCTCTGCCTGTCTCTCTATGATCTCTCTGTGTCTCTCATGAATAAATAAATAAATAAATAAATAAATAAATAAATAAATAAATAAAATATTTAAAAATAAGAAGGTAAAATCATACAGTCTATAAATGGCAGATGCCAAAGTTAAAGTCTTAATCTCCTATTCTTGATTTAAAACATGAATGAAGGTTTTATTCTTTGTTCTTATTGAATAAGGGTTTCACCCAGTAATATATATAAGGAAGGCAAAGCATCTCAAGACGTCAGATCAGAGAATGAGAGGAATGCATCTGATCTTAGGTCAGAATAGGAAAAGATGCCCAAAGTGGAATAAATTACACCAAGCAGTAATAATAATAATGCATAAAGATTCAAAAATACTTGAAAAAATGGAGGAGGATATAGCAATAAATTCACAAGTAAATATAAAGCAATAAAATAAAAACAAAGAAAAAATAATAGATTTTTTTAAAAATAAAAAGAACACCATTCTTAAATGTTTCTTTTTTATCTCCTCTGCCCTACCATGTTACCTAGAAATAGAATGACAATGTACTGCATCAAATTGGGATATTTTTGAAAGTCAAAGGAGGTCCTATCAAAAATTATTGTAGTTCAACAAGACCTTTAAACATTGTGACAATGAAGGATGATGAGAAGTTTCATTCTATGGCAAATAGTTGCCTTTGTAGTAGGGCTGATAATGTGCAAAACACACATTTCTTGTACTTTAGTACTACAAAACTACCTTACAATTTCTAGTTTCCCCCCTTAAGCTGGCTTCCTTTGGCTACCAAAATGTATCCTTTAGGGGGAAAGAGATTAGACTGGATATTTTGAAGCATTACACTGGATATTTACCATTCCAGGAGTATTTCTATTTTAACATAAAACTATTTCATAAGCTGAAGGAATGAATTTCTAACTCTGGAGTACCAGTATAAAAAACCAAGTGGCTCCTCAGCACCTGTTAAAACATCCCATCCATAGGAAAAAGAAGCCCTACTTATCAATTCACCTCCAGCTATAAATACTAGTGAAACCAAACCAAGGTGTCTTTATGAAAGACCAAGGTTATCTGAAAACAGACACTGAACCATTCAATTGAAGTTGTAAAATGTAAGCCAGAGGAAACCTTGTAGGTCTCAGCTCTCAATATTTTTTTCTATTCACAACTTGAAAAGTTGTCATCAGAAAAATGGTCATGGTGCATAATTGTCCTTGTCGAAGAAAGCCTCAATGCCCCCCTAAATGAGTCAATCAGTCTAGAAGAGGATTATTGCAAATGAAGAATTCTGAGATCAGGCTAATCATAGGCACGAATGAATAGGTATTTACCCAGGACCATGGGAGCACAGACTAGACATTGAGACATGTTTAATAAATTCAGTAAGTAATGAATGAGTGAGTGAATAAGGGACATGAGTGAACCTATGACAAGAGATTAGGTCAGGTCTCTACCCAGGTCATCTTACCTCGAGTTACGTACTCTTTTGACTATATAAAACTAAATCTCAAGCTCTGAAAAGTAATAGCATTATACAAAGTATATTAACTACTTAAACAGAGCAAAATAAAATCTGCAATCAATAAAATCTTCACTTGAACTAAAAAGAGGAGAAAATATAAGTAGGGGATAGAGAGAAACTGGAATTTAGAGATGAACGCATTCATGCAATAGAAAGCAAGAATTACTTCTGGGATTAGAAAGATGGATGAAAAGGAAAAATGCCTTAAAGATGGGCTAAGGATATAAAGAAGGCTGAGAAGAAAGGCAAAAAAAGAACATCTTTTGTTTTTATTTTTATTCAGTAACTGTAAAGCAAATGCTTCCATCAAAAATTAATTAAATGAAACCATACAATAATTATAAACAATAGGGGTTGGGGGAAAAAGGAAGAGAGAGGAGCATCGATGCTGAGGGACAGAAATGTACAAAGTTATAACCCATAGGAGGAAGAGAGGAAGAGGTGCAACTTCAAAATATATGAGGATTGATAAAGGAATGCGGAATCTGCAAAGGAAATATGACTTGAAACAACAGATAAGCAACAGAATCAGAGAGAAAATCCAAGCATGACATGTTAAAATTAAGCATAATTAGATGGAAGGAAAGCAAACATCAGAAGTGATAAAGCAAATACACAAGACCATGCACAAGCACACGCACACACAAAAAATAATGGTAATAAAAAGAACAAAGGGAAGAGAGGAGAAAAAATAAGGGGAAAAAAAAAGTAAATTTCTCTTCCTCAGAAAATTCTACCCTAAAACTTCCCATCTCCATACACACACTCTGTAAAGAACCAGACACACAACTCTTTTCCCAGACATTGAGAATGTCTTTGCCCCCAGACGTCACCCCTCAACCCCCCTTACAGAAATTCTCCTGGGAAAAGCAACTGTTCAGGCAGCAGTGCCTGGGTTGCTCCTTCATTAGAATAGTTCCCACAGGCATGTGTCCTCGCTAGTAATACACAGGAATCCCATATGGCACAATCTGGATCTCGCAGAGGTGGAATCTGCATAAAGTAGGACGAAGCCAGGGCCAGCACAAAAGCGGAGACATGCATGTAGCGACATTGGCTCCATGCCCTCTGACCCAGCTCTGTGCCTGTTCCCACACTTCGTGCAAACCCAGGCGAGTGTGTCCGAGGGCCCGTAGGTAGCAACAGTCTGTCACAGGGTGAGGACGGGGCTGAAAGGAAGCCCAGAATTAGTCCCTCGGCAGTGCGTGGATCAATTTTAAGGCAGGGCCCTGTCATCCAAAAAGAAAACCTACGTGTGGCTGCAATTAACCCTGTTAGCATGTGTCTAGCATTGTCCTCCTGCCAAGCAAATGACCCCATGAGGGAGATGACCAGAGCAGACCATGCCTCTGATCTCTAACTCAGTTGCCTGCCATCTGTGACTAGAACTAATGGACTTAACTAGTAAAGGTTTCATTCGGGTACGTGTGGGCGTAGGTTTGCGGTGGATCTCTAGTTTATGCCAGTGTTTGTGTGTTACTTGGTGCTCCTTGAATGAAAGAAACTACAAACATTAAAAAGTGTGAACTAATTAATTTCTCGTGCCAGCCATTTACTCCAGTAAAGTTGCCATTTTTATAATTACAATTCAAAAACACATGAAAAATTATGACTGTAGTTCACGTTTACATTCAGGGATGGGGATTTTATTTTTGAAACAAAAATGCCTTTTCAATTTTTCTAACTTTTTCTCTACATACATTTTAATTTTTTTTTAATTCATTTTTTATGATATTCACACAGAGAGAGAGAGAGAGAGAGGCAGAGACATAGGCAGAGGGAGAAGCAGGCTCCATGCACCGGGAGCCCGACGTGGGATTCGATCCGGGGTCTCCAGGATCACGCCCTGGGCCAAAGGCAGGCGCCAAACCACTGCGCCACCCAGGGATCCCTCTACATACATTTTAAATACTTCAATGCAAAGGGCTGAGGCAAGGCCACGTGAAATGCAATTTCCAACTTCCTTATTCAACTTTCTTTTTCTGGTTTGAAATAATATAATTATTTTGATCGGGAGAGAAATTTTAAACCTCCAGCAACATTTTTTGATGTCCACTGCATGCTTGAAAAGAAATAAGGGCCCCCAGGAAGTGCAATGAATTATTCAGGAACAAGGTAAAACATCCGTGTCTCCTTGCTGGGCATTCTAGACTCCTAGGCACTGGCATGGCAGGCTGTATCCCAGGGCTCTGGACTCTTATCTAACAGAACATCTTCTTCATGAGGACTATGCAGTCTTGATTTGCCATGTACCTTCACACACAACAACAAAATCCAGGCAAGCTGCCTTGCTTGAATTTTAAGACAGGCCACTCACAAAGTAGCAAAAGAAAGGTGCTGTGTGGAGTGCTAAAAGACCACAGAATTTATTTGTTAGGAAGCTGTAAGTACAGGGATCATCAAGGCCCATCATGTGTTCCCCGGGTTCGGGACAGATTGGCAGGGCTGCCAATCACAGCGTCCTGCAGTCCCCTACGTCACTCCTCAAAGTGGGCTGCTGCTTCTTTGGGAGCAGGAGTGGTTTAAGGACATTCCTGGTTTGCCAGAATGTGTCTGTCTGATTCCAATAGGGGGCAGATGGTGAGAAAAGAAAACAAGAAAGGAGTAAGGAGATGGGTGAAAGAAAATCAGGGCCCTGTTTTTATGACACACTTAATAATAGTATCTAATTTCAAATCACAGAATGGACTTTTGTTTAGGTGTTTAGCTGTTGGTTGCTGTCTGATCTGATCTATATTCATATCTTAAAGCAAGAATATTGCTTAAACGCTGTACTATTTTAATCAAATGTTCAGTATATCGTACCAACTTCTAACACTTTCTGATGCTTCTTCTAAGCATATTATATGGACTTTAACCAGAGTAAAATGCTAATAACAACATATCCTGCCTATCACTGTCCTTATCTACAGTTCCCCAGGGCTCCTGAGTCGATGCTCCCTTGGTTAAGCATTGACTCTTGTTTTCGGCTCAGGTCATGATCTCAGTCCTGCATCAGGCCCCACACTCTCCCTCTCCCTCTGCCCCCACCCACCCCCTGTCCATGTGTGCTCTCTTTCTCTTTCTAAAACAAATACATAAATCTTAAAAAAAAAGAAAAGAAAGAAAGACTTCCTCAAGGGGCTAAAGATGGCCTCTAACCCAATGTTATCTTGTTTTAACAAGTCATTTGAATTTAAGATATAACAAAGCAGCATCTATAAATAGGCAAATTCTATGTCTAAAATGAGGTGGGTTTCTTTTTTTTTTTTTTTTTTAAGATTTAATTTATTTATTTAAGCGAGAGTGCACCAGCACAAACAGTGGGGAGAGGGAGAGGCAGGCTCTCCACTGAACTGGAAGCCCAACATGGGGCTTGATCCTAGGACCCTGGGATCATGACCTGAGCTGAAGACAGTGGCTTAACCAACTGAGCCACCCAGGTGCCCCTAAAATGAGAGATATTTTTACCAATGGGAATGCTCTGATAAAAAGTTTGGAGACAATGAATATATTAGGACTTTGGCACTCAATGGAAAGACAGAGTGCAATTATACTTGCTGGCCTGAAATAATATGAGGGAGACTGGGCTTGTCTCCCATCAGAATAAGCCTCCTGCACTGGCATGCCCAGATGGTCATCACTAACATTATATGTCTTTGGGTTAAATGATATCCACTCCAAGTGTCTGCGTAAGATACAAACACCCAACTGAGAAGGCCCGGAGGTGATATCTCTAACACTGTCATGTTAAAGAGTGGCCTGAGAGTATTGCTTACCAGTACTGGGTGGGAGCTGTGGACGAAGGAAGCAGGACCAAACCCTGAAAAGCATTAGGATTCACTGAGGGCAAATGACACCACCCCATCCTTACACTAGAGAGGTGTTCTCAAGTTCTCAGCATAAAATGGGTGTAGGCCAGGACCACCCTCAGCTCGTGCTGTCAACAGGTGTGCTCAGTCGCAGGCAAGGGGGGGGCGGCATTGTTCACTTACTAACAGCACCCTGTGATAAGCATGTGAGCATCGTATTTTGGTCTGTCTAGATATAACTCTGAAGGATTTTTTTTAGTAGTATTCGGTATTTTTTGTAATATTGGCAATTTACTGTATATAAAACTCACAAAGTTCAAATTCTATTTTCAAGCCACTCTCTTTTTTTTTTTTAAACTACTGTCCATCTGTTCACAGTTATTTCTAGATGGAAACAGGACCCGTGGTCTCCTCACTCGCGCTACAATACACCAGAACCATGAGCATTTCAATCAGTTGTCTTTGTCATCTGTCCCAGGATTTCTTCGTTGCCCTCCTAACGTTTCCCCATTGTACCAATGCTCTTTTAATAGAAGGCATTTTAGAATAGAGAAAAGAGAAGTTAACCTCTCCTGGGATGACCGTTAAGGCCACACCCTCCCCACAATTCCATACCTGAAACAATTAGCAGATTGATTCTAGTGCACTGGGGACACACCCATTCTGTGCCACGGCCCTGACGGGCTCTTGCAAATCCTGAAGGCAGTCATCTCTGCCAGCCGCCCATCCCATCACCTCAGCAACAGAAACCCTCCGACCCACAGGTCACTCCACAGCGTCTTTGACAAGAACACATCCCCCGTGGGTGGTCTGGCTTTTACAAGTGTTTGGGCACAAATACATTAATGTGACTTTTTTTTTTTTTTTTTTTTTTAATGCAGCTGATCCTTCAATGCTTGCATGGAAAAAAATCACCCCACCAGTACTCTGCTCTCTAAAATACTTTTTTTAAAAGGGAGCAAATCCAAACACTGCACAATTTCAGACTGTTGTTGGTTCCCAGATTCTCATCGCCCTCCTGCCATCCAGTCAAAAGCTCATGCATTGTATTCGTGTTTTCAGCTCTGCTGTCCTCGGAGCATCTCCATGCTTTGCTGCACTGCAATGATATTTAGTGTCCTGTCAGTTCCCCGGTGGCAAGGAGTGCAACCAAATGGTTTGCTACTTAATCGGCACAAACTGTGAGCACTTAGAAACTAGACACAGAAAAGGCTGGCTGTTCCTTGATTACAAATATCAAAATGCTTTTTAAATAAGCAAAACTTGCTTTGGCCTACTGGCAAGCAAAATGTGCTCTTAAATTTTTGTTCTAATTAAGAAAAAACAAGAGTATTTTCAGAATCAGCTTTACAGTGATATCTACAGCTGAAGTTAATTCGATTTAGATGAGAAACCAGGCACTTTTTTCACATAACAGGTTGTTCAGAGTCTCAGAAAGTATTAAACTATTTTCTTCGTCATTGGAAGGAAACATTCTTTGCAACAGCTGTAACCTGAAGGCGAAAATGCCTAATTCGCTCGTAGATTATTAAAAAGCAGCAGGATGTACTCAAAATGAAAGGCCCTTAGTTCTTCAGATTGAGGTGACTAGTTAAGGAGAGAAACAGCAGGACGTTTCAAGGGTTCTTTTTGAGGTCTGAGTTCTAAGAAAGTTGCAACAGCTTCTCAAAGTTCCAGAGGCTCAGGAAAGAAGCTACCAAATTAAATTGATTGCTTTTAAAGGGAGGAAAAGAAGAGCAAGTGAATAGTGAATTATTCACACGGCCCCATTAATGAAAATTGTGTGTGTGTCTGTGTGTGTTTAACTGAGTAGCTTATTTTCCCAGAACACAAATAGGTGGGTCAACTAGAAAGGAAATCTCAAGGGAAGGGCAAGTGGACATAAATGCTCGTTTTTGATACCCGTCCGCCAACTTGTGAACTGCTGGTCTGTTATCAAACCAGAGCCCACCCACCTCTGTTTCATGATGCTACCTAGGTGCATTTGATGCTCTACCCCCCGGCTCCCGGAGACGTCTTTTTCTGCTCCTTTGTTCTATCCAACTTCTGTTTTACTCTTTCCTCCCTTCCCTGTAACCTCTGTCATTCATCAGCAGACTCTTGCTCTGCGCCATGACCTTGCTGTGTTCTTTGGGGTCAAAACTCCTTGAACTTCTCCCTGACCCTGACACTTGTTCCGGCCTCGTTCTTGTCCTGGAGCTGCCTGCCAGAGGGCTCCCTGGCGGCCTTCTCAGAGGACTGGGGGCAGTGTCAGCATGGCCAAACAGCCTGATTGCTGCACGCAAGCCCTTTATTGACAGCATCTTCCCAAAGGTGGAAAGCGTGAGTCAATTTTGAACTTGAAAATTTTGCATGGTTTCCAAATGTCCTGAATGTATTCGCCTGTTTCATATGATTATCACTTTGCAGCATGCTGCTGGCTACCTAAATCCCATGCAAATAGCTTGGAAGATGTAGGCTCAGTGAAAAACACTCTCCCACATGTACAATTAGAACCAAGCATTATTCCCTACAAATCGAGCTCTAAGAAATGAAAAAGGGAGGTTATTATTATTTTTAATATTAATAGCAACTATTAACCGTTAATTTAGCCTAAATCATCTGCAAGGGAAATCTGTGCTGCTTGCTTGTTAGTTGAGTGGAGTGCATGATAATATTCTGTTGTATGCTGCGTGGCATAGTCAGTTGCTAGGTTACCCAGAGCATCAGGAATTCAGGGAACAATGTACTTATATCTTTTTCAATTTTGAAAAATAAAATAGGTATTGACATAAAATACAGTGTGGCACTGAAGTAATTTTGTAGTGGAGAGATCAGAGGAAGGGGGCCTTTCATCTCGGTGACAGCAGTTTACTCCTCGTTGTGACTTACCGAGGGCAGTGGCAGGACAGCACAACAGGATGTCAGTCTGTGGAAGAATGCTTGCGGTCCCCGTACCCCAGCAACTGTTTCTTGAGTCAGGCTCCCCAAAGCCATCCAGCAGCTGCTGTTCTGAGCTGTGTCAACTGGTCCTACAGACACCCATGACAGGCCCCGTGATGTATGGGCCTGCAAGGGAACAGCCAAGCCTTTCATGTTCAAAACAAATATGACAGATCCGGCGAAGGTCCTCAGCCGGCTGGGGCCATGCCGGGAGCTTTCTTTTTTTTAATGATTATTATTATTATCACCTTCCTACTCAGAGATAATGTCATAATTTACAGTCAGGCATTGTGTGACCCAAATGATTGATGCCACTTGGACATGAATTGGTGGGGTTAATAATGGTCTTTCAGCAGGGCCCAGCATGGGAGGAAGCTCTCTCAGAAAGGCCGCCTTCGCTTTGATATTCTGCTCAAGACAGGAAGGTGGACTTCTGGGAGCCAACACTCCATCACGCTCTACATCTGAAAGCATCCCCTGGGCCCTAGTGAAAACTAGGGATGGGGAAACCTCAAAAGCTTCTTTCTGTTCTTTCCAGAAGTACTTTTGATTTTGTTTCACCTTCAGCAGTGGATGTCACCATAGAAGCTCCACTCAGCTGTGCGGCCTAATTCTCTGATAAAACAAGAAGTGCCCCTGGAAAGTATGTATCAAGACTCCAGACAGGGAATCTGCCTCAATCCCAGCAGCATTATTCAGTAGGAGCCCCAGCTACACTGGGTTGCCTCCGTGTTCTTTAATCTGCTCATCATGGCATCCTATCGAACGCCTGTGGTCAGACACTGGGCTGAACGCTGAGGAGTTAACAATGATTAAGATTTGTTTGTCTTAACAATGATTAATGATTATCTTTAAGGTGATCAAAGCCAACTGGAGATACCGTAATAAACTTAAAGAAAGGAAAGGCATGATGAGGAGACTAGTGTTCATCTTACACCTATGTGGCAGGTACGTCAATGAAATTTTTTTGAGCTTAAGGAAACTGAAATTGAATCCAAGGGATGTTAAGTACTGCCTAAGATCACACAGTAAGTAGAAAATTAGGATTGGAATCCAGATCTCCCTCTCCTGCTGTACATTTTGGTGTAAAAGATAGCCATGTATAATGAGAATAATTTTCAAAATCTAATCCAAAGTATCACAAAGGTGAAGAAAGGAAATATGCCTCTTCAATGAAGGCATCAGAGAAGTCTCAAGGATGGAATGGGGTAAATGTAGACCTTGAAGGATAAGAGAATATCAATAAGTGGAGAAGGGCAGATCTAGCACCATGACAATCCTATTGCAGGCAATTCTGTTTAGAGAGTCACTATACCTTTGTTTCCAGCGCTGCCAAAAAGGAGAACTACTCTTTGGAAAGATTAAACTGGGACAGCTTGTGCCAGTAAGTAGCGGCGTTCATTTTTCTTAAACACTGCGGTTCGCCTGTCCCTCTGCAACACGCTACGCAGCCATCACCATAAAAGCATCATTCATCTTAAATTTCCTTTTTAACTTTATACCTACAGCCAGCAATACCTGTCCTCCAAAAGCCCTAAAGCACTTTAAAAACAGATGATATTATTACTATTTTACTGGCAATGACACTGAATCGTACCTCCTGTCTAATCCTCTTTTTGCTGGAATTATCGATAGGTACTCGTGATAAAGATTACTTTATATGAACAACAACAACAACAAAAAAAAAAAAACCCACAAGTGCAGTGAGTCTTCCTAAGTAATAAAACAAGGCAGAAATGATTTACAAATACACGGTAGGTATGCAATAAATAGCGAATAAAATCAACTCTAACACACATCAACATCTTCAAAAGCAACTTAGCTGAGGGTCCCACAGCTTTCAATCCCGAATCTATTAATCTTGTCTGCTTTCAACTGCCCTCCAAAGCCAACACAGGAAAGCCCGAATTCATCAGCCTGGCATCCAGAGTCCCTCTCTACAATTTGATCCCCATCTGGACCTACATGGCCCAAAGTCTTCTCCTTATATGATTCTGGGTTAGTTGGCCAAAAGAGAAAGTTTCGTGGGATTTGGAGCCAAAAGTGAAACTGGAGCCACTGTGTTCTGAGAATCAGTAAATGGAGGGTACTAGGCTCCACTGCCATTCACATACATTGATGCTGAATCTGCTGGATCACGCTATGGTTCTTCTGCAGGGCACGCATGTCCTCAAGGTTGGAGGTAGTGATTAACTGCAGCTTCCAATGCAGCCTTTGTCTTTGCTCTCGCCCTCTTTACACTCTCCATCTCTTCCCACTTGCCAGTCCTGCTAGCCTCCCATCTCCAGAAACAAGAAACAACCTGCCACGGACTTCTCCCTGGCTCCCCAAATCATGTGCAGTCAAACTTTTGTTAGAAACTCCCTTATTTCACATCCCTCGTAGTGGGTCTCCTCCCCTGATCAAACCATAATAATTACGCTAGCCTTCATACCCTAACCATCTTTATATTTCATTTCTACTTTTGTACACCATATCATTCTATTTTGTTCTATTACTTTCCCCTACAATGCCATTTCTTGCTTCCCTACTTGTGATATAATAATACCAACACTGGGTGCCCTGGTGGGTCAGCCAGTTAAGCATCTGCCTTCAGCTCAGGTCATGATCAAGGAGTTCTGGGATCAGTCTCACAGCAGGCTCCCTGCTCTGTAGGCAGCCTGCTTCTCCCTTTCTCCTTCCCCCTGCTTGGGCTCACTCTCTCTCACTCTGTGTGAAATAATAAAATCTATAATAATAATAATAGCCAACACTTAGAAGAACTTACTACGTGCTAAGAACTGCCCTAAGTGCTTTACATATTAAATTATTGAATCCTCACAGCAACCCTATGAGGTAGGTACTATTGCCACCCTGGTTTTAAAGATGAGGACAATGAGACTCGGAAACGTTAAAGTTGACTTGCCAAAGATCCCACAGGCACTAGGATCCGAACCCAATCAGTCCAGTTCCAGAATTCCTGCCTTTAGTAACTACTCCATGCTGCCTCTTACCTTCTATGTAGCCCACAAAGAATGCTGTGTTAACAAGTGAAGCCCCAAATCTCAGTGGTTTAACACAATAAAGTATATTTCTCCTTCATGAAAAGTCATGCGTGGGTCAGGCATTCTCTTCACCACCTGGAATCTAGCCCCCAAGGCTGCCACCATAGAGAAAAAAATATATCCACAGGATTTTGCAGGACTATTTTAAGGGCCAGGCCCACAAATGGCTTCCATTCATATCTCATTGGCCACAACCCAGTCACATGGGCCCAGTCTACCTGCAAGGGAGTCTGATACATGCAGAGAAGTCTGTGGTGATTGTCAAACACCAAATCTCTAGCATGCTCACCCTTCTCCATGAAAACTGCCTTCTAGACAGAATGATTCTCTGCCAAAGCACTATGTTTGCAAATCCCTTAGATAGTACAGAGCATCTTTTTTTGAAACCTTATTATTTTAATTTTACTTTTTATCAAAGTAAAAACAAGAGAAAAACTGAACATTTTTAAGTCAATTCATCATGTCATCTTAGAATGAAAAACAGTGGTCTCCTGCACCAGTGCTTCTAGAAACTTCCATGCCCCCGTTCCATCCTAGACTCTCTAGTAGTCCTGTCACTCTGTTGTCATCCTAGTTATTTCCTCTTCTTCTTCCTACATGGAATCCCTATGTTCTTGTGCCCATGTCCTGTTTGATCATAATTACAACCTCATTTTCTTAGAGTAAGTCTTAAGTGGGTTCTGCAAAAGGAGGCACATGTTCTGAGATCTTGCATGCAAAATGTGTTTGTTGTATAATAGTTCGAATGGATAGAGAATTCTAAGCTTCCTTTGTTGCTACTAAGAAATTTGATGCCATCATAATTCTTGATCCTTATATGTGAGCTACTTTAAAAATTTAAAGAATCTTCTTTATAATCTTATCCTGAAATTTCCCAGTGAGGTATGTTGGTATGGATCTTTTGCAGGCCCTCATGTTGGGCACTCAGTGGGCTCTTTCAGTGTGGAAATGTATGCCTTTTAATTCTGGCGAGTGTTCTTATATGACTTCTTTGTTCACTTTCTTCCCATTCTCTTTATGGAAATATTATGAATCAGATATTAGTCTTTCCGGATTGGTCTTTGAATGTTCTTATATTTTCTTGCCTTTTAAAAGACCATTTCTTTGTCCTTTTTCTTCTACTTTCTGGAAAATGGTCTTAACTTCCAAACTTTTTACCTTTTTTTTTAAAATTATTTTGGCTATTTTATGTTTAATTCCAAAGGGCTCTTTTGTTTGTGTTTTTTTCTAAGTGTTCTTTTTAATGCTGTCTTGTTCTTGATTCACAGAAAGAATACATTCACTCAGCTCTCCAAAGATTTTATTAATGGCTTTGAAGCAGGAGAAAGGTGCATTTCTTCTGTTTCCTGTCTTATCTATATTTTCCTGAGTTCTTTTTGTTCTCTTTCCTTTTGTCTCTCTCTCTCATACATGCACACATACACACATTTTCCTCTGTCTTTCTTGTTGAAGGCTATCCTCATAGATCTGCTGACTTGTTGTCCATTCACATTTAAGAGTGAAATACTAGAAAATTGTTTAGCAACTGTGTAAGATGGAAATTGTCACTTGGTAGGTTTCAGTGCTGTCTAGCCATAGCCCTTTGGATGAGTGATTTAGATCAGTCTCTGTGGACAGATACATATACTCAATGATAGTTTGGAACCTCCAGAGACAATTTTCCACCCTCCTGCCTGTGAGCTGCTTCTTTTAGCCAAGTAGCTCATGGAGGTCAGGTAGTCTTAACCACTCAGCATAAAGATTTTCACTTAGTCATCCGCTTTTTCTATAGTATCTTTCCTCCCACCATTCACATGAGACTCATCACTTCAATTTTCTTAAAAAATAAAACCTCTGCTTTCTGTTAACATTGGAGAGGGAAAGAGGACCTAGCATCTTGGTATAGCAATTTCCAACCATTTCCCCCTGTTTTCAATTCCATGCTTTATTTCTGTCTTCAGTGATACCAAATATCTTCAATTTCTGAGATTTTCTAAGATCCTGTAGCAAAATTTGATTTCTCATTGCCGTTACCATCTGTAGACACTTAGAATCAGTTTTCTACCTCTGCCAATTCTTCTACTCATTCCTATGTTCTAAAAATGGTTTGCTCTATTGTTGTATCTGTTCCCATTCTGGTATGCCTATCAGTTCATGCCTCCTTAGTTTTTTTTACTGTACAGTATTTCAGGATGGTACAAATAAATGTGTACATAATCCACTAGGTTTAATCTGCTTATGTTCTATCCATGTGCACACCTTCTTTACTCCAACAGAGTTATAAACTTCTTGAAGGCAGGTAGCATAACTTACTCTGCCTTCTATCTCCCATGGGATCTTGCACATAACAGACTCTCAAAAAATGTTTATTTTATTGGAGTGTTGGAAAACCACCTGAAATTGTATCCAGAACCTCACAAAACCTACTTCACGTCAAGGCATTTGAATAACATTTTTTTTTTTTATAATAAAGTGTTTAGGTAAAAACCTCTGTCAACAATCCCTGGAATTGTATAGATCAGCCTTTATATTTCCTCACCTCCTTGTTTTGATTTTTTTAAAGATTTTTATTTATTTACTTATTCATGTTAGACATAGAGAGAGACAGACAGACAGACATAGAGAGAGGCCAGGCAGAAGGAGAAGCAGGCCCCTTGCAGGGAGACCGATGTGGGACTCGATCCTGGGACCCCAGGATCGCACCCTGGGCCAAAGGCAGGCACTAAACCGCTGAGCCACCCAGGGATCCCCTTGATTTTTTTTATTGGCTAGATAAATGTTCTTCATTCAACTTCTACTTTTTAGCCGAAGCCCCAACCAATATAATTTACAGTAAATGAAAATGAAAGAGATCCCTGGTTATTTCTAAGTATTAAAGACAAAGCAAAAATCCATAAAGGATTTCAGTCTCAATCTCTAAGTTTCTATTGGCACCTTCTTGTTGTGACTGAGAAGTTCCTGCTGTTAAAAATACATAAAGAGAGTGACCCAATCTCTCAGGGTTTTTTTAGACAATGATATGAATACTGACTGTTTACTCAGTTAGGAAGAAACATTGCCCACAAAATAAGAGATGACAATTTAAAAGAGCAAAGTGTAAATCCACATCTATTTTTTATGATACAAAAAAGACTATTTTTAAATCATCAACATTTTATTCTTCATAGCTGCTTCTGCGTGTGTGTGTGTGTGTGTGTGTGTGTGTCTTTTTAAATTGTCCTTCCCCATTGGGGCATCATTTTAAGCTAAGATTTTTCAAATATATTATTTTAACTGCTGCTGTTTTGTTTTATGTATTTTAATTGAAGTTTTAAATTCTGTGCTTACACCCCATGGAGTAATAACCACAAAGGGTACAATTTTATTAATTGAAAAAATAAATTTGAAGCAATGCCCTAAATAAGTTAAACAACTAGGTTATAGATGGACTTCCAAGAGATATATGGATTAAAATGTGTTAGTGCTTGTGTGCTCTTTATGTACATGTGAATCACTTTATATTATAAGGACAAATAGAATGGTAAAATAAAAGTCTAAATTACTTTTATAAAAAATACTGTATTCTTGAACTACGTAAGTTATAACGTGTTTCTGAAGAAAGAATTTCATGAAGATTATAATACCCCTGTTTGTTCAGAATCATTGAGTAACCACTGTGTGCCTGTACCATGCTATGCATTAGGAAAAAAAGAAATGACCCCCCCCCCATAAAATAATTTGCCTTCAAAGAGTTTGCCATCAAAAGACAAATGTACAAATGGTTGCAAAACAACATGAAAACTGCTAGAGCATGTCTAGATATGGAGTTCTGTAGGAATAGATACAAAGGAACGCTGGAGCTGAGACTTGCAAAATACTTTGGCATTATCCAGGAAAGTAAAAGCTGTAGTGGTCGGTCATTCCAGAGGGAGAGTGCAAGTGTGCAGAATGCAGGGCAAGGCATCATTCTGGTAAAGCTGGGAACAAAATGAGACATGGAGGGGGAAGAAGGAGCTAGAAAGGTAGGCAGGAGCCAGACTATGAAAGACCCTGTAAGCCATGCAAAGGGGCTTGGATAGTAGCCATGGAAATAGAGGATTGGAGGATTTTATGAAATGGATTAACAAAATAAAATCCATATTTTAGAGAAGTCATCTTCTGAAGGATGAACTGCCAGGGGACAAGAATAGAGGTTGAAGAGTCTTTGCACTATCCAAGAAAGAAATGATAAAGTCCTGAACTAAGGCACTAGCAGCAAGGCTGGAGGGCAAATTTAAACTAAATCTAAGAGATAGAGATGACAGGAATTGGTAAATGATCAGATAAAGGCAAGAAGAGAAAGGAGGATGACCATGACATTTCCTACTTGGGTGCCCGTACTGAGGGTAGTTCCATTTGCTGCGATAGGAAAAAGAGAAGAGAAGATGGTGAAATCTTAAGAAGGAGAAATCTTAAGAAATTCACTTTTAGGGACCCCTGGGTGGCTCAGCAGTTGAGCATCTGCCTTCGGCTCAGGGCATGGTCCTGGGGTCCCAGGATCAAGTCCCGCATCCAGCTCCCTGCATGGAGGCTGATGTTCCCTCTGCCTGTGTCTCTGCCTCTCTCTCTTTCTGTGTCTCTCATGAATAAATAAATAAAATCTTAAAAAAAAAAAGAAAAAGAAATTCACTTTTAGATCTGCTCTGTTTAATGTGGTAACATCATAACCAGGTAGAGATTTCAGGAGATATGTAGCTCTGTGTGCTCAAACCATGACTCTGACATGTCTCATTTCCTTCCATTTTACCTATATTCCAGTCACACTAACCTTCCATTTTTATCATTGGGACTTTCTGTGTTCTTTTTTGCTTTAGGGTCTTTGGGCTTCTTGATCCTTACTGGAGACTTTACATGACTGGTTCCCTCACTTTATCTAAGTTTCTATTCAAAGGGCTATCAAGAAGACTTTCTTTCCTACCTCATATGAAATAATCTCCAAAACCTATGTCACTCTCTACTCCCATACTTTTTTTTTCTTTATAACATGTGTCACTGCCTGAAATTACATCATGCATTTGTTTGCATTTTTGCTTAACTGTTTGCCTTAACAGAATGTTTCATATGACAGCAGTCTTATCTGACATATTCTTTTCTGTATCCTCAGTGCCCAGAAAAGCTTCTGACACATAGTCAGGGGTCAATGGGCAGCAGGAAGGGCCCACCTAAAAAGGGTCACAAGGTTGTAGTGGCGCCAACTTTGGTAGTTCCTTGATACTATTAGCAGTCAGCAGTTTAGACATGAAGGAGGTGATCTGGACTGATCCAAAGCATGTCAGGTGGCAAAATATCTTTGTAAAAGAAAGGAGAGAGATGGCAAAGAAAAAAGAAAGAAAGAAAACAGAAATGTGATCCAGTCTAGATAAGAGCGGAAGTATTTAGGACTCAATTTGGCATAAGGGAGAAAAGGAACCATCTAGCTCATGAAGCTAAATATTGAAAAAGTAAGTATCCCTTTAGGAACATGTGATTTCATTTGCTTAACTGAAACCTTGAAACCTAACTCTGTCTCTCAGCTCTGCTTTTCTATCTGTGTGGGCTTCATTCTCTGACAGGTCCTCCCTGAGCAGTAGCCAAAATGATAAGTAGCAGGAACAGGCTTACCTTTCACCAATTTAGAAACCCCAAGAGACAGTGGATGCCTCTTCCCCAGTAATGCCAACCAAATCTGGATTGACATGTCCACCCCTAAACTAATCATAACAACTAAAGAAATGGAGTATTAGGATTGGCCAAGCCTGGTCACATGTCCACCCCTGGACTCAGGGGATAACAGTGCCATCTGATCCATAAACTGAGGTTAGAGTACCAGTGATTCCCTCAAAGGACACTGAGTAGACAAAGAATACAAGTGTGCTACAGAATATAAAACACTGAGGAACCAATGAGGTAAAAGGAAACAGAAGGAAAGTTCAAGTGCTTAAAGATTTCAACAAAATCCAAGTGCATTATTAGGGGAGGGAATAAGGGAATGACAGAAATGGCAGGATGCTGGCTGAACAGCAGGGAAATAATCTCAACAAACACGGGGAGTGATCTGTGAGTCAATGTAAACCAGTACAAAAGAAGGAAAAACAATAGTAAAATCAGGTACTATAAATCCAAAACTAATATAATTAATAAAACAAGTATTAACAGTAAAGCTTAGGTAATAGCAAATTCAGAAAAGTACTTGTCCATTAAGTGAGCCATCAAACCAATTCTTTCTCTCAATCTATTGGTTGTTTAACTGGGTTGATCAATACCTGGAGCCAAAATAAATAGTAAATATAATAAACAAAAAGAGATGCTAAGTATATAGTCAAATATTATAAATAAAAAGAGAAACATTGTCAAGAGTAAAAATAATGTATATGTACCCTTAAAAGTTTTAGGGAAGGGACTTACTATGGGCCAAAAAAAAAAAAAATGCTTGGATATGCTCTGTCCTAGCTAAATGTCTTCTATTCATATTAATTTCACATCAATAAGGTATTCAGTTGTGTGGCGACATTGAAGCCTCCACATAGGTATTAATCTAACTATTTAGATTAGGTACCGTTATTCCCATGTGTTATATGGTTGAGCCCATAACAAATTGAGCATACATCAATTTGTTTTATCTAAGAAGTTAATCATTTTTCACCTATTTTAATGTCTTAAGAGTATCTAATAAAAGTTGCAAAATAAATATGCCATTTGGTTAATACTAGAAGTATCACTCAAGGCAGAGACAGAAATGACTAGATTGCTCATCATTGATGACTAGCAATCATCCTACAGGCAAATACAACATACCATCATGTTCAAGAATGTTAGCTAGGAATGCTCTTATCCCATTCTGGAGGAAGTGTTTTTCCCCAAGTACTCACCTTTTTGCCCCACCTTGTCTTCTCATCAAATAGAGAAACTTACCTGGATACAGGTACAGGGAGAAGCCAGAGGCATGTGTAGATCCTGTCTACCATAGGAAGCTGGCATTCTGCTCTGCTCTTCCATGCTGGAAGTTGTACAGGGGCAGGCCCCCACATGGGAAAGCTTCTCCTGACCTGGGGCTGCCCTTAGCTGGATGAGCATGTCTCACTCTGCAATACGATAATAGGAATCCTATTATTGGCCACATTCTCCAACATCCGCTTTGCTGATAATAAAGGGGACCCCTGGGCACTGCATCTATCTTTTGTTTTACCTCTCAAACAATTCCACACTCAGGCAGGGATAAGGTGTTACATGCAAATCCCAAAAAGGTCACATCTACTTTTAAATAAAATGTATTTCTGGAGACCAGAACTTAAAGAAGCTTGTTTTAAGACAAAATTCAGTGTGTGACCTATTGCCTTTACTGACTTGGGTATTTAAAAATATGGATAAAACAAAGAGAAATGAAATACAGATCTTAATTATCCTGCATGGAAAGGAATCACAGAATTCAAGAACATTATATGAAATATGGCTCTTTCACACAACTCTTTTAGTACTCTCCAAATACATTCAATCTATCCGTATTAGCATCCAAAACTACCTGTTACATAAAGACTTAAGTAACTAGAATAGATTTTAAAAAAATCTTTACCTTTAATATTACTTTTAGTTCTTCCTGAAGAAGGGGGGGGGACCATTCTCCAGCCTGCTAACTAACATTTATTTCTCCAGTACATCCACCAAACTTCAAGTGAACATCTACCTACTAACAGCAAGACACTATAGACACTATGTATACAAACCATCATGATTTCCCCTTCCAAGGAACACACAATAAAACTGGGGAGATGGTACCTGTGTATAAGTACCTAGTATGAGGTAGGATTTGCTAAGTTCAAAACAGATAATAAAAATCACATGGACATTTACAAGAAATCATAACCTCTGTCGGAGGAGAAAAGCGTCTCCACAGAGGAGGAAGTAAATTAGGTGGCATTTTCATTGGAGATAACAGAGGAAGGTATAAAAGGAAGAGCAAATGTGTGGAGTTTGGAAAGCACAGGCAAAGAGCTTTTGGGGAGAAATGAGAGATGAAACTGAAAAGGTATTTTGGGGCCATATCTGGAGCGGGGCTTGAATCTCAAAGAAAGTTAAAAATGTTTGGAAAAACTGCTGTGTGGGATGTGCAGTGAGTCAGCAAGAGATGAATAAAAGAAGTGCTGAGCAGAAATGAGGGTTTGGTTAAAGTGAACGAGCACGAATGTGTGGCAGACTCAATCAGCACAGCTTTCTCTAGCAGCACTCTGCAGCCCAGCAAGGAAGCGATTGGAAGTTCAAGGTCAGTGGGGAATTTTAGGGAATAAGCAAAGCACTGCTGAGTTGGCTGGCCATGGAAAGCAGGATAGTCAGGAAAGAAATGATGTCATAAAGGGGCTAACAGACTAGAGGGAAAAGAGCTGAGGCAGGGTTGTGATGAAAGTGAAGACGGGGTCAGTCTGAGCAACAAATTTAGAATGATCGGCATTAAAGAGCTTTGGTAAGAGGCTGGATACTCGCAACTAGAGATTGTGCACATAGATGATGAGATTCAAGGATGGAGTGGAGGTGAGGATCACTGGTGTCAAGGAAGTAAGAAACTGTGGAGTCACTGGCATGGCAACACAGAAAGTACTGGGGGCCTTAGGATACCATAGCAGCTGCATAGAGGAAGGTGGCATGAGACAGCTATAAAGAGGAGGGATTACTGAATGTCAACAGCCGGAACAATACTCTAGAATTGGTAATGGTGAACAAAGAATGTTGACCCTTTTCTTTGTCTTCTGCATTAGCGATAAAGGAAGGGGAAAGGGGGAAGTCTGTACTGGGAGGAATTTCATGGAAAATAACATCATTAAGGAGAAAGCCAGGTTCACTTATAGAAGAGAGGTGGAAAGAGCAGATGAGGGAAAAAGATAAAAGATAAAATCTTCAGGCCACTTGGTTAGGTGTTTGCCTTCGGTTCGGGTCACGATCTCAGGGTCTTTGGATTAAGCCCCAAGTCGGGCTCCCTGCTTAGCAGAAAGCCTCGTTCCCCCTCTATCTTCCCCTACCCCCATTCGTACATGCTCTCTCTCTCTCTCTCTCTTTGTGTCTGTCAAATAAATTAATAAATAATTTTTTAGCCAGAATTTTCATAAATCTAGGGAAGAAATCACAAAGTATAACCATAGGAACTGGTGCCACAAAAAGACTCATTACAGTTATTCACAAATATTCCGATTCACAAAGCAGACATAAATATGGGCTTGCTTTGGTCAATTAAATGTGACCAAGTGACATGTGTCACTTCTGGTAGAAGTTTTACAAGTTGGTACACAATTCACCACATTCTCCTGACCTCAGGCAATCTAGAGGCATGAATCATAGTGGGATACATACATAGTATGTGGGTCCTTGAAAAGCAGAGCACCTTGCCAACCTATGATACACATGTCACAAGTGAAAAATAAACATTTGTTCATTTGAGCGCCTGAGATATGAGGGATGTTACTACACCCTAACCTGTCCTGAGTGATATGCAACTCAAGTTGCATATGCAACTAGAACCAAGAAGCTTTTTTTAGAAAGTTCTTGGGATTTTACTTGTAATTCTCATAAAATATAGCCATATTTATAAATCACAAAATTTTCATCAAAATAGAACTCTGAGAGCTTAGGTAGGAATACTCCAAGATTAGAACACCTAGTGTTCACTGATAATTCAGGACCAGCAGCGGCCCTTAAGACCTGCAGCCTCCTTCTCCAACCCCACTGCTACCCAATCTGTTAGCATCCCTAAGCCAATGCTACAGGCTCCCGAGAGAATGCAGATGAAAAGGTCATTCTTGGGGAAAGACCTGGCTGAGGTGGAGATGGAGGAGACAGCAGAAAGGAACCACTTGTGCCTGGATAGTGTGCAAGGGAATAGATGAAAGTTAGCAAGACATTGGTACAGAGGCTCCCTAGACATGGAATCTAGAATCTCAGAGCCAGGAAGATAACAAGGACTTGTCTAACCAATATTTAGCAATTTGGCAATGATCGGAAGGCAGAATTTACTGATTGGAGTTTTTCGGAGCTGATAGGATGGGCCAACTCCAATATTAGATGGGCAATCTGCTGTTTATTTTTGGTTTTGTTCCTATCTTTATTTACTTTTCACAGAATGGGAGATATGGTGAGCAGGATTTGGCATGCTCTGGGATGATTTCAGTTACTCCTGCCAACACCTATAGAAAATTCATCAATTCACAATATTCTGATTTTTTTAAAATAGCCTTGGAGTGATGATACCACATGAAAGATCTTGTCTCCTGAATTAAATAAATAAATAAATAAATAAATAAATAAATAAATAAATATTATATATCTTCCTTTGTATTATATATATCTTTATATATATTCACCTTTATATTTTATATATATATCATATATATAATATATGTATATTTATATTTTATATATATATATATATATATATATATATATATATATATATATATATATCTTCCTTTGTCTATTTGTAAGCAACTTTCTTAGACCTGCTCCAATTGCTAGGTCCATGGTCGCTGGTTCTGAGGGCACGGATATTTGGTGAGGTGCCAGTTCCCACCCACTAAGGGATGATTCCAGCAGCAAGTGGCGGACTCCCAAGCAAGACAGTCTCACTCAGAGCTGTCATTTATGGCTTATAATATATGGTACACTAATGATTTCGTGACACTGTTATTCCTTTTCTTAGCTTCTCAAAGGACACCTGGCTCAACCAAACAACTAGCCTATTTTGTCACACTGTAGGTCATCCCGACCTTTAGAAACAGAATTGAAGAGAGGAGGGAGCACTGTGCAATTGTCACACCATTAGTCCCAGCCCTAGAAACTCGATGTTACTGAAGTTCAGAGATGCAAAAGAGACTGCTGGGAAGGTTGGCTGCCTTCTTAGCTCTGACAAGGATAATTCCAGGGCCTATGGCTTCTAGTAATAAGGTTTCAAATTGGCAGCATTTAGATGTACGTATGTTTTTGATGGTTTTCTTTAGGTTACACTAAAGGCTCTCAGGAGTTAACACTGTAGGCCACAGAGACTTGTTTGTGTGTTTTAGGGGGATGTGCATCACTGAAGAAAAAAGGAGGTAGATGGAGAAAATTTTGCAAGTGAAGATCCTAAAGGAGCATCACATATCTGTTATTGTTACCATTAGGCTATTTTCTAATTATTTAGCATTTTCAAAGCCAAACACTATACCACAGGGCTTCCTTTGTTGACTTTACAACTTCACTTTTTACAAGTGAGTGAGGTCATGTTAATTATATTATATGGAGTATTTCCACTCCCTTTTCATTTAAGTTCTGGTTAAGCCAGGCATACGGTACTACTTCCATTTAAACAAATTATATTAATGAAGTTTTGATAACTCAGCCAGTTTTTCTCAGAATAGGCCTAAATCAGACATATGTGCTGGCAGCTCAGAAAGGAGTTTTATTTGGAAATTACAGCTTTGGATAGATAAGATTTTTTTCCAACTCTTACGTAATACATACTTTTGACATAAATCACTTGTTCTATGCATTTTTGTAATATAAAGCCTGGGCTACGGTTAAGTTCTTCCTAGGCCAAAAATTACAGAACTCTGCACACAGTATGGAATCTTTTCTCTTTTATTATCAGTTCAAAGTACATACCCAGAGGAATTTGGTCATGCGACCTAAGCAGTAATTCTAGCTCTGACACAAAAATAAGGAGGAAAGGGTACCCAGGAGTTCTAGGACATAATTGTGCAGCAGGACACACATGTTCCACTTGCTTCCATGTGGAAACACAACTATGTTGTTTACCTTCCTCCTTGTGATGTATTACAATGAATAGTTTCTAAGGAACATTTGAAAATTAAACCCTACATGAATTTGAGGAAGGTGGACAACTTCTGCAGTTGATTCTGGTTCTAGGCTTTCGGAGCCATCAAGATCTGTCAAAATGAAAGAAAATGAAGAAAATAACTCATTTTAAGAGTGAAGAGCCCTGATCCTAGCCTTCAGGAAGAAAGCCTGGTAACCAGGAGGCCTGTGAACTGAACTGAACAGCCTCTGCTTACATACCCATGAGAATGCCCTGGATTATAAAGGGAGAAAAGACTTCATTGCCAGCCAGCCAGGTTCAAGCCACTCCAGCCAAACCTCCTGTATTACTTTCCTATGGCCACTGTAACAAATCACCACAAAAGTAGTGGTTTAGAACAGCACAAATTGATCCTCTTACACTTCTGGAAGTCAGAAGTCCCAAGTAAGTCTTACAGGGCTAAAATCAAGGCAGGGTTAATTTCTTCCCAGAGCTCTAAAGGAGAATCTTTCCTTGCCTTTCCCAGCCTCTAGAAGCTGTCGTTCCTTGTTGCATGACCCCACGTCACATTGCCTTTCCTCTCACTGTTCCCATCATTGCATTACCTTCTACTTTTGCCCTTCTACCCTCCCCCGTATAAGGAGTCTTGTGGTTATATTTAGGACCCATTTGGCTAATCCAGCATAACCTCCCTATCACAAGATCTTTAACCCCACCATATCTACAAAGCTTCTTTTGCTATTTACAGCAACACACATGGGTTCCAGGGATTCAGATGTCCTTATCAATGGGAGATCATTTTTCAGCCTACCACACCTCCCATGTGGCTTCTCCGACATCTGGTGCCTGAGGACACTGCACCCTCTTACCCACTACCTCTCCCAGTGACAGCCCTGCTGAAGTGATGTCTGCCTGCATCAACACACTGGTTGTTACTTCAAATAATCCCCCACTGCCACCTCCACATATACACAATGCTCTAGGGTACTCGTAAACTCAAAACGCAAGAAACTGGAACATTTAACAGAGTGGTAGAAAAGAAGCTATTCCCCTATGCTTGGCAAGGAGCAGGAAACACAAAACACAACAAGCTTAAGACCTCTCAGCAGGGACAACAGTGAAAGAGCTCACCAATGTTGTCGAGAAAGTAAATTTCAATCCCCTTGAATCTCAAGAATGATGTCCAATGATGAGGGTGAGTGTGACGATATTTTAAGAGAAACATCCTCATATGCATTCTCATGTCCTGGATCTCCATAGTCTGTTAGTTTGTGATCGATTTAAATACTTGCAAATTATTTAACTGGAATAATGCATATATTCCAGAGGGAGGAAAATAATCCCATTCATTCATTCATTCATTCATTCATTTCCTTTTCTGGTTATAGAAAAATTAAACCACTTAATGCCCGCCCAGACCAGCTCGTGGCATTGTATCTAATCCCTTTCTGGCCAGGATAGCAGCACCTGTCCCTTACCTTGGAGAGGTATAAATCTGAAGCATGAGTGAGCTACCATTCCAATAACATCAGATCCTTTAAAAGCTCAACACTCAAGAAAGATGTGGAAAAGTTTATGTTTGAGGACAATACACAGCACAGGCATCCTACAGTAAATTTTATTAGGTTTTTAAAGAGAATTATAGATGATAATGGATCTGTGGAATAATGGATAGTCCCAGAGGAACCACAAAGCTGTGATGCACATGAAGGGCTCCAGTAATGCTATAAACAGTGAAGTGTAGGCCCAGCAGTTTATGAATAGCCAATGTACTCAAAGAAATTCAGTTTCATATTAAAGTTGATATAATCTACTGGTATTTAATTCTCAGTAATGATTTTTATTGATTTCCATATTTTAGTAATGCAAGCAAATAAATGCCTTAGAACCTCAGATGCTACTATAAAAAGTATTTTTATTCTTATAACAGGGTTATTGTGATAGCTTTTCATTCATTCCCTCATTCATTTATTCATTCGACAAATCTTAGTGTCTCATCTCATGATTGATATTGTGGGGACATAAATAATGATAATCATTTAATCATCTGTAGTTTTACAATTTAAGTGGCACTTTGCCAGATGCTATTCCATTCCATAGCCCTAAAATAGGTATTTTTTCATCACTTCATGGATGGAGAAACAAAAAGCTTATACAGTCAACTATCTTCCCAAAGGTCACACAGTCTTAAGGAATTGGCAGAGTTATAAGTTAATCCCAATTCTTCTGCCTCCAGAACCACCAAACTATGTCATATGATTTGCTCCCTGCCTTCTGAAATATTATCATCCTCAAGAGGTCTCATACATAAATAATCACAATACAAGGTAAGAAGTTGTCTATATCATAAAATCAAGAATCAGTATTTTCTCAGGCTTGTGGCAAACTCATAAATCACATTTACTGGAGAATTACCCCTTCTCTATGCCTCTCCTCAAACCAAAAGCTAACTACCTTTTCAACTTTCATCTTAAGTTTTATCTCTCGATTAACAGCCATTTTCCACAATGGAGCACAGCTTTTAATGAGTTCACAAAACTTATTGCCTATATTACAACAAAGAAAGAACAGTGAAGCCTCGCTGAGGTCTAGATACTCGGCCGTGCATGACTCACTTCCCCATGAGAAAATTCACTACTGCACTCCCACTTGGCAGCATTCAAGATTTGGATTGCACCTCAGCAGTGTTAAAAATGCCTTTTGAATTGTACCTTTGTGGGCTTTTGTGAGTGATCAAAACTCAAATGATAAGTCCATGAGTGGTTAGGTTCTATAGTGGACAGAAAGCACTAAGGAAGTTGAGAGAAAAGAGAAATCCCAGCTGATGGAGAGTAACTGAGCTGGCCTCATGCAGTGGAAAGCCATAGGGGTGAGTCGGCCCTTGGTGGGACTGCAGACAGGATTTTAAGAGGAGGAAATGCCATGAGCTAAGGTGCCAACACAGGGACAAGTTGGGGCTGTTGAGGATTCACTAAACAGTCATGGGAGAGTAAAGTAGAAGATGAAAGAAAGAGCTGTATTATATACTGTATGAGCTGGTAATAAAGTTACTGAAAGTTTAAGACCAGAGTGATGACATTTTCTTTAGAAATGTACTCAGAGAAGTACATTTGGCAGAAATGCAAAATGGATTTAAACACCTACCTGAGAGCCTTCCCAACCTTCCCCTTTCTTCCTAACAAATATAGGGACTAAAAATAACAGATATTCACTTACCTGGTTACATGTGCACCAGGGCAGAAGAAAGTAGCCCAGTCCTGGCTAATAAGATGTATAGAGAAGTCTTCCAAGAGTTATCTGGGAAAGCTTTTCTCCCTTGATAAGACACGTGGGGAGGAATTCTCCCCATCTCTTCCAGTATAGGATATATATGAGGTAAAATAAAAACTCATGGACTGGGACGCCTGGGTGGCTCAGTGGTTGAGTGTCAAGAAGGGCATAGCATTTCCTTTAAGAGAACCAAACTTGAAAAACATTAATTAGGGGCAGCTGGGTGGTTCAGTGGTTGAGCGTCTGCTTTCCACGCGGGGTGTGACCCTGGGATCCTGGGGTCAAGTCCCCGCATCAGGCTCCCTGCAGGGAACCTGCTTCTTCTTTTACCTACGTCTTTGCCTCTATCTGTGTCTCTCATGAATAAATAAATAAATAAATCTTTTTTTAAAAATCTCATGGACTGATTGGTAACACTATATAAATTCTCTCATAGTAAAACTAGGAATCCTCAACCCATAACAAATGAGTTTCATTTTTTAAACTTGACAAATAAAGTAAGGGTAAATGTATAGATGTTAAGTGGGTGACAACATAGAATATGATCATTACAAAGAAACTTGAAATCTGATTGGCTGTATCATGCCTATCTGAATTTTTTTTTTAATCCGAAATTAGAGTACAAGGCCAGGAGTCTACATCAGAAAGCCAGAAAAGAATGAGTCAGGGTTCACCCGGCACTATCTGAGGAGAGGGTTTTGAACCTGGAGGCTGTGGGCAAATCTAGCCAGACTTGAAAGATGTTGACCTCACCCAGCAATTGACATCCTTCAGGCATTGTTGGGGGATGGAGGAAATGGTCTTCTACTATGATATGCCAAATCAGTTTTCCCAAATTCCAACAAATTAAATGTAGAGCATAAGAGAAACAAAGTGAATGAAACTTAGCCCAAACTCTTTGGACTGGTTACTATGGAATGGTGACTTAAATAACAAATAGGGAATAGTGGAAGGGGAGAAAATGAATTGAAAAGTTAAATTTGAAAAAAAAATAAAATAAAATAAAATAAAAAAAAAAAGAAAAGTTAAATTTGGTTTGAGCCACGTCAAGTTTTAGGGGCAAGCAAGGATACAATGTATAGATCTCTGGAAGGTGACTGGAAATGCAGGCCTGAGCTTATGAGAAAATGCTCATTAAAGACAGACCAACTTTACTCGAGGCTATGAAGTCATTCAAATTGCCAAAAGTACAAGACAGAAAGCCGGGGCAGGTGATAATGCCCATATTTGTTAAATATCTACCTTGTGTTGGGCACAATATTATTAATTACACAAGTTATCATGGGACGCCTGGGTGGCTCAGTGGTTGAGCATGTGCCTCTGGCTCAGGGCGTGGTCCCAGGGCCTGGGATAGAGTCCCACGCCAGGCTCCCTGCGGGGAGTCTGCTTCTTCCCCTGCCTACATCTCTGTCTGTCTCTCTCTGTATTTCTCATGAATAAATAAGCAAAAATCTTAAAAAAAAAAAAAAGAATTACATGTTATCAAATTTAACCTCCCAATACCACCATAAAGAAAAAATCACAAAAGCCATTTATAGGAGAGCATATGCAGGTTCAAAGAACTTATACATCATTCCCAAGGTAGAAGGTGTAGCAAAACCAGGCTTCCAATGCCAGTAAAAAAAAAGCAGAAGGCTTTATACCTTGCTCTTTCAAATGTACATGTTAAAACACTTAGTTGTTAAACTGCCAAGATGCTCATTCTTATTTCAATTTATATCATTACAAAATATAAGACCCAAAGCGTAAACACAAACTTTTTATAAATAGTGTAGAAAAAGTATTATTCTCCAAATTTTACATTTGGGGAAACACAGAAGGTCATATAGGTCACTCCGTGAACCCTGAACCTAATAGTAACATTTGATAAATGTTATTGACTCCTTACATATGTGGGGAATGGAAGCTACTGAAAGCCCAGATTTGCAATATAGTTGTAGAGATTATATAAATAAATATATGTGAAAACTAAGAGTACAATACCAAATAGTACAGGATTAACTTTTAAAGTCATACATTCACATTCTTTAAAATAATCATCTTCCCAACAAATCAGTCTTCCTTTTAAATTTTCTCTATAAATAAGTCACCGAAGATCAAAATGTGTAATAATAAACTTCTGTAAGCAAGTATACTCAAATTTGTATTATTTCTCATGTAGTATATTCATAGCAATAGTTGAATATATGGGTAAAATCACAAAGGTTTCATGAAGTATTTGCTTATGCCCACGCCATGTTTACTTACCTAATCATCCTTATTTACTCTTATTCTATCACCACTAGGTCATCGACTCAACATGTCAGGGGATGCACCTGGAGTATACTAGATATCATGCGAGGCTCTGGATATAGGAAAATGAGTACAGCATTCTTCTTACTTCCACCAGGCTCACAATACTACTTGTACTTGTAAGAACACAAGCTAGACAGTTACCAAATTACTCACTAGAAACATACTCCAGGGATCCCTGGGTGGCGCAGCGGTTTGGCGCCTGCCTTTGGCCCAGGGCGCGATCCTGGAGACCCGGGATCGGATCCCACGTCGGGCTCCCGGTGCATGGAGCCTGCTTCTCCCTCTGCCTATGTCTCTGCCTCTCTCTCTCTCTCTCTCTCTCTCTCTCTCTGTGACTATCATGAATAAATAAATAAAATCTTTAAAAAAAAAAAAAAAGAAACATACTCCATTAGTTTACAGTAAAACACGCGTTTACACTGAATAAGTTTCAACATGCTAAAAGAAAAAACAAGGAATTTATTTAATCCAAGGATTAAATTTCAGACTTCTGATTGGAACCAATATTAATGAGATGCTAAATGAAATTCTCCCCATTGCAGAAAATTAGAATCTTTTAGTATATTTCCCACCAGACTAAGATAAAAAAAATACATACAAAAATAAAAACCTTGCCATCTTTATATAATATTTTGAATTAGTTCTTAATAAACATAATGGTGTATTTTCAAATTGAAAAACATACACTTAACAACTTCTAGGGATCAAACACAAGCATTCAAATGTGTACAAATGTGGAACTAGAAAATCTTAAAAAGAGAAATTAGAAGAATTGAACATATTCTTTAGCTATGATAAAGAAGGAAATCTGCAATTTGCAATCACATGGGTGGACCTTGAGGGCATTATGCTAAGTCAAATAAGTTAGACAAAGACAAATACTATATGATACTATTTACATGTAGAATCCAGAAAAAATCAAACTCATAGAAATAGAGAGTAAAATGGTGGCTATTAGGGCCTGAGGGGTGAGGAAAATGGGGAGAAGTTGTTAAGAGGGTACAAACTTCCAGTTATAAGATGTATAAGTTACAAAAACCCAACGCACTGCATGATTGTAGTTAACAATACTGTATTATATACTTGAAAGTTGCTAAGAGAGTAGATCATAAATGTTCTTGCCACAAAAAAGAAATGGTAATTACGTGACGTGATGGAGATGTTAGCTCATGTTTCAATATGGTGCCAATCATTTCATAATATATAAGTATATCAAATCAACACGTTGTACACCTTAAACTTAAATGTTATGTGTGAATTAAATCTCAACAAAGCTGAGGAAAAAATAAGAAGAAAATAGTTTATCAAACAAAAAATTTAGAGGCATCAATAATGTCAATGATAACAAAAGAGCAAAAAAAAAACAAAAGAGCAGATTCTATGAATATAATCATCATACAAATATTAAAAAATGTAGCTAAGCACCTTCAAGTTACTGATAAATACTCTAGAGATATTTCACATCAAATGTGGTCCCCATCTTTATAATCAAAGAAAACCTTGCCTTAAATTCTAATAGAAGTGTCCATGTAGTAACAGGAAAACAGTGTTCCACCATTAACTAATGCTACGCTTGAGAATTGGTTTTAGAATGATTTTTAAGTTTCTTTTGAAGAAGGAAAACCCATGAGGCCTCTAATATATGTGTTTGAAACATTCACACAGTAAAATAACATGATGAATATCCCTTCCTCTTCCCTGTGTTCTCTCCTCTCCTTTTTCATTAGACTGAATGCCTTGAACATCTTTGATATTGGTTGAATCTGTTCAAAATAGGAATAAAGAAATCTGATGGAAATTAATTACACTAAATTGTTAGGAGAGGACAACAGCAGAAAAAAATATGTTCAACGTATGGAAATGAATTACTTAAGGTGGAGTGCAAGGAAACGGTGGGAAACATCTCTGTCCAGACACATTCAGGGTACCCCCTAAATAATACCCACATATGGAATCACCTTTTATGCCAATAAACAAGAACTACCCTCCTCCAAAAACATAAAAGGTTGAAAAATGAATAGCTGTTTCTATCCCATCACATTCAGAGAGAACCAGACAGAAAAATTGAATCAAAATGATTATGACTGCCATAGTTCTTAGAATTCCTAGAATAATCCCAATAATAAATATTCTTCCCATTGTTGTAAAAAAAAAAAAGTAATAATGCCAAAGAAACGTCAGTATGTTGGCCAGTTTCCCAGACTACTTTTTATACCTTGAAGAGACAAAAAAAAAAAAAAAATTTATCTGTATCTTAGGTATTCCACTTGGGGCTTTAAAAAAAATTCTCACCATATGTGAGCCCTACAGTAGAAATTACAGTTCAGAAAATCAGTGAAAGATTCAGCCAATCACACTGTGATCTTCCATTTTATTCATATTGGTCATACAGCCTGATCATGGACCAGTAGTCCCAAAATTTCACTTGAAGAGCACTATAAAAAAATGTGAATCTCAGATCCTGACTAGGTCTGTCTTGAATTATTATGGTGAATTATGGTGAATATATTTTAAATTAGTAAAGCTCAACACTGAATGAAGAATCATAAACCAAGGACCTAAGCAAAAAAGTCTTGTACAGCCAGAATACATCCAGTAGAGTATCGTGACACTTGAGACTTGTGCCCATTTTAACCTTCAGTGATGGCCTAATAGAAAGGATAAATAGACAAATTGATAACTGGAAAACATTATAAGAAATTTGAAAGAATTTGTTCCTGAAACAAAAGAGAGAGAGGTGGTGGAGGAAGTTCAGGAAACAAATAAACAAAACCAGATTTCTCTCCAGAGAAAATTAAGATCAGCCCATCAGCAGGAAAATGATTGTGCACTGAAGGTAATCCAAAGAGATGGAAAGGTAGAAAGCAATGCACTAAGTGGTGGAATAGATGAACTTCATATAGTAACAAATCCTATACCAAATTATTTCCCTTCTACCACTCATTCGACTATTTACTGCTTAAAGAATGCTCAGTATCATTTCAAGTTGTATTTCTCACCTCTCGTTTATTCTACACTTTTAAAGGTGGATAGAAAAGAGGGATAGGAGAAAAAGAGTATCAGAAATAAAATTTCATTAGATTCTCACCTTATAAAAGTCAAGTGAAAAGACAAGTGTAAGTTATATATCTATTATGCAACGTAACCACTAGGAAAGTAAAATGTTCAGTTATTTCATCTGTATAGTAGGAAATTCAGGTAAAAAGTATGAATTTCCTCCACAACACATGGATGCAGGAAACAACTGTGTGTGCATGTGTGTGTGTGTGTGTGTGTGTATGAGAGAGAAAGAGAGAATGTGTGCATGTACACAAGTGAGTGCAAGCACACACAAATTAATCTGGCTCTGCCTATACCTGCTAAAGTGGAAGGAAAGTTCAAACTGAATCATGTTTTAGGAACACTCTGTAGGGTTATATAAGAGTATAGTCCAGAAATTTTGAGAAAAGGCCATCAGTCTTCAATACATTATATTGACCAGGCCCATATCAGTTATTCCAAGGCAATTTCCAAAGCTTGGCCACAGAGGCCTTCCTCCATGACCCTCAAGACTGCAGAACCTAAACATCCACTTATGACTGCCTGAGAGGGCCTCTCTCCTCACAGAACACTGCATGGCAGGATGGTCTGGGTTTGTAGTCTCACACATCACCCACATATGACCCTTCTCTCTATTCTATGGAAGACCCTACTAGGACCTAGAAAATCTGCTATTCTCCTTTTAAACTCAGCTCAAAACATCACCTTCTAACCCTCTCTTCTCTAGGGCTTAGTGGATGTAAAAAAAAACAAAAGAAAACTGAGTAAGAGAAAGCCAGTAAGGATATCTAAGATCTTTAGAAATACTATGCTAGATTCTTCTTTCAGGAGTGGAGAAAGGAATACATTTTTTTTTGTCTTGGAAAACTGCAATAGGATAAATTAAAAAACAAGGGGGGAATGCTCAAGAGTCTATCTATGTATTAGCTTGAAACACAAAATTGCCATTGTCTTAGTTCAAGATGTCTAAATATCAGCAAGTTCATGTGATTCGGCCTAATATTTTTATCTTAATAACTTATAGTATTTGCTTGACTAGTTTTCATTAAGTGAATTTTTTTAAGCGGACTCCATGTCCAGAGCAGAGCCCAACACAGGGCTTAAACTCATGACCCTGAGATCAAGACCTGAGCTGAGATCAAGAGTAAGATAGATGCTTTACTGACTGAGGCACCCAAGCCTCCCTAAATAAACTTTTTTAAATTAATACGTTATTTGAAGGTCAAACTCTGCCTAAACATAAAAACATGCAAGTGACTTACCAATCTTTCCCCAGAAGCCATTATTATCGAGGACAATTCTTATAGACATTTCAGGATAATACTGCCTAGTGTGTTGATCTTACCAGTATATAATAGGCAACTCAGGCTGTCAGCTTATGTTGTTACATTGGTCCAGCAGATGAAGAAAATGGATGGATGGATGGATGGATGGATGGATGGATAGAAGGAAAGAAGAAAGAAAAAGAAAAGAAAAGAAAAGAAAAAGAAAGCCCAAGCATCTGAATAAAGTTCAGTTTTAATTTTTCTCCCAAATCATCTGAACCTCAGGAAGTGATTTTTAAAATATTTTCTAAATGAAAAGGGTTTAGTACATTTCCACTCTCTGTGATAACATCAGAGTAATTAATGCCATGACAACAAGAAAAAGGCTGAAAGGAATAAATAAAAAGAGAAGTTAATTTTTCTATTTGTTGCTGATACAAGATGCTTCAGTTTCTCTTGAAAATTAAATTATTTTCAATAATCTTTTAAATCTTCTATTTGCTTCACAAAGAAAACCTCAATTCAGTTCCAATCATCTCAAACAACTGATAATTTCCCACCCAGTTAACAGTTTTAAGCTCTCTGGAGCAGAGAGCAGGAGTGTCCTTTCTGTTCAGCAAAGGAATGAAGAATCAGAGGAAGGAGCCCCTGAACACTCAGGCTGGGCAGACCTTTTCCTGGTGGTCTGCAAATGGGCAGATTGGTATTTATTCAGATTCAAACTGAATTCATTCCAGAACTCTTTCACCAGAATACCAACTAGACCCTGACAGATATTTTAGCATTCTTTTACCAAAGGCTTGCAGGGTGTCCCAAAGCAGCAAAGGATCCAAATCTTTGAGGTCATGAACGTCTACTTATGTAGACTTTTCACAGTACCAGAGGAGGCAAGGTCCCTCTATCTCAGCCTCTGGAGGAGATTCCAAGAGGACACTCTCCCTCCCTTTCTCTCACCTTCTCCCAAGCGTCTTCAGGTCCTTTCAGCTGTCTTCTCTTCAGCCCCTCTCAAAAAAGGACAAACCACTCTTCCGCCACTGAGTCTTGGGTCTGGTCCATCTTCTGCTTTGCAAACTCTGCTGTCTCAGGCTTCATTAGGAATTCAGAGAGGTCTGTCTCTGTTTAAGCTTCCTCCAAGTCCATGGTCTATGCAAAAGGTGGGTAGTTCAAGGTCAGTGAGGACACTTTTCACCAGTAATGTTGC
This sequence comes from Canis lupus dingo, assembly GCF_003254725.2. NCBI lineage: Eukaryota > Metazoa > Chordata > Mammalia > Carnivora > Canidae > Canis > Canis lupus. The sequence goes on along the minus strand of NC_064245.1, from coordinate 20,368,770 downwards.
AATTCACTTTCCTGCCAAATACTTTAAGGTTTACACCCCTAATCACAGAAAGGTTCATCTTCTTCCAAAGACTTGAGCAAGGCCCTATCTAATCTTCATGAGAAATGTGTACATCAACTATTAACATGACTTTGGCCCCTATTCCTTGTGAAATAGTACCTCTAACCCTGCGATAGTAAAAGCTCACGGCTTTCCTGGCCTGGTTTTTATTACAAAGGGTCCCTATATTAATTGAAAATGCTTCTGCCCGAGTCATTCAAGATGAATCTTGCAGGTTTAAAGAGTGTCACTCTGATACTCTAGTTTCTCTCATGACAACAGATGCGGCATTTATCTGATGCAGATCTAGCTGACCTCTGGAAATCAAGCCCAACTAAATTCCATTTAGGAAAAAGCCCTTTTTACAAAACCAGGGGCTAGTTTATATGACCCAGGCAATGTCTTCCATATCTATATCCCCTGCTGCTGTAACTAAGATACCATACTTATTCATAGTCATTCTAAGTATCCAAAGAAAAGCACATTTATTGATCCAAAAGATCATTAATCTTGATCAAGATCAACAAGCTTTTTTCTATGACAGTTCAGATAGTAAATACAGTCCCTAACACAACTACTCAACTCCACCATTTATAGCTTTAAAGCAGCCATAGATAATACACAAATGAATAGGTGTAGCTGTGTTCCAATAAAATTTTATTTACAAAATAGTCAGTGGGTCAGATTTAGCCTACATGCAATAATTTGACAAGCTCTTTTCTAGATTATTATTCCAATTATAGATTTTAATTTTTACAAGATTTATTTATTTATTGGGAGGAGGGAGAGAGAGTACAAGTGGGGAGGAGGGAAGAGAGAGAGAGAGAGAGACTCTTTAAGCAGACTCCCTGCTGAGGGTGGAGCTAATGTGGGACTTGATCCCAGGACCCTGAGATCATGACCTGAGCCAAAATCAAGAGCTGGCTGCTCAACCAACTGAGCCACCCAGGGACCTCCAAATTATAGATTTTAAAAGAAACTTTAGGTTTACACTGATTCAGGTGATTATCAAAAATATACGAACATATCACAAACCATCTCTCCCTTGCTGTCCTGCTTACCGCTCCCTTGCAGTGTATTCAATAAAATTATTTTAAAAAAAAAGTATATGAAGGGATCTATGAGGATAGATCTATTTACACACAAGATATAAATTTGAAAATAGGGATCTCTGGGTGGCGCAGCGGTTTGGCGCCTGCCTTTGGCCCAGGGCGCGATCCTGGAGACCCGGGATCGAATCCCACGTCAGGCTCCCTGCATGGAGCCTGCTTCTCCCTCTGCCTGTGTCTCTGTCTCTCTCTCTCTCTCTGTGTGTGTGACTATCATAAATAAATAAAAATTTAAAAAAAGGAAACTTAATAAATAAATAAAATAAATAAAAATAGCCACAGAATTTTAAAATTCAAGACATCAAGAAAACCAAGGATATGTAGTTAATGTACCTTATTTTACAGATGATAAAAATGTGTGACAGGTTTTAGTAAAGAACTAGGTCCACTGACTCCCAATTTAAAATTATCATAATCTTGGGGCACCTGGGTGACTCAGTGGTTGAGCATCTGCCTTTGGCTCAGGTCATGAATCCAAGATCCTGGATCAAGTCCCACATCAGGCTCCCTGCAGGGAGCCTGCTTCTCCCTCTGCCTGTGTCTCTGCCTCTGTGTGTGTGTGTGTGTGTGTGTGTGTGTGTGTGTATGTGTGTGTGTATGTCTCATGAATAAACAAAATCTTAAAAAAAATTATCACAATCTAAGAAATTTATCACAAAACCGAAAGCAAAACATAATAAGCACATAAGTAACTCTAGGGATATAAACACTATCAGTTATATCATAAAGGTAGTATCTACAGAGTTAGATGGCATTCCAGCCACTGCTCCAATTCCTTAGTAATTTTAAGTCTCCATACTAACACACACACACACACACACACACACACACACACACATCATATACAACATTATTGTGGGTTTCCAAAATCCAGCCCATGCCAACATAGGCATAAAAATTCAACTGCAATATACCTTGACACTGACCAGCAAGAGTTATTTCCACCGTTAAAAATAATAATAATAAAGCACACCAAGAAGCCATAAATAATAATACTTAGAATTAGGTCAGTGGAAACTTAAATACAATATAAAATATTAACAGTGGTAGGTCTTTTAATAATGTATATTTTGCTTTTTGTAATTCTCTTTTGTATTTTTCTAATATTTTTCCAATTTGCATGCACTAGTTTTATAACCTGAAAAAAGATCCTCAAACGAACTGACACAGGACATGTTATGCAATACAAAATAACTCCTTGAAAGAATGATTTATCATATGCAACTCTGTATCACTAGATCCTAGCAAAATCTATATATTAGACATTCAATAGATGTATATGTGGCAGGTAGCTTGAGAACATTCTCAGTTAAACAGGTAACATTAGCGAAGGTATTTAAATACTAAAAATTCTAACAAAGTCATTCTCATCTTTATTTGTAATATCCATTATTAGCATGCAGAACTATTTGGTTTTATTACAATCTAAAGTTATGCTTCACAGCTGTGTTTTTGTAGCTGTGAAAATTTAGTCCTCCGATTACATCTTAGCTGTTTACATTTTAGCTGTGAAATAGGATTTTGTTTTTAGCTAGCTAGCAAAAGAACTTTTGTAACATCAGTTTCAAAAATTTTCAAATCAGAAATAACAACTTTAAATATATCAAAATGTACCTTGCTTTCTCTCATGTGATAATAACTGCCATGTAATAATTAGTGAAGTTGAACACTTAAATTACTTTATCATTTTTTTCCCCATGGAAGTGTCTGTTATGTTCTGAATAAAGAAAATACCCAATCTAAGGAAAATGTCATGGGGTCACTGCTGCATCTTCATTGATAAAGTACACAGAAAATTATCTGTTCTGACACAAAGTTCATATATAGGAACATAAAGAAATATTTTGCTAAAAAACAAACTCATGTGTAGTTTAATGTGGGCACCAAAATCAATGGGCAAATCAATATTTAACTTGCTTAAGAGAGCTATTTAGAGAGTCTAGGATAGTGATACTCAGAGAGGTCCCTGGACCATCATGTTTGGATGGGAGCTGTTTAGAAATGTTGAATCTTGGGCTTACACCAGAGCTCTTGATTCACAATCTGCATTTTAATACCTTAGAGCATTCTTGTTCACATGGAATTTGAGAAGCGCTAGTCCATTGCTATTTTCAGCAAAAATTTTGGACATAATATGCAAATTATAGAATCGTAGACAATAATGACACTTGTTGGTCACAAATATTCCAGAATACTTGTATTCAGATTGTACCATTCTTACTGTAGTCACTTTTGGAAGCTAGATATTTACTTCCCTGACCCTCCATCCATGACACTATACTCAGAAAGTTCCTTATGGACTTGTTAAGACGTACAAAATCAGTGGTATTACCTTACAGTTTCACCTCCTTTCATACCAAAAGCAGCTTTTCACGCTGATTTTATTCACAAAACTAAGCCAAATAACGCTGGACTCTTTCCGAAATCAAATCCATTTTCAAACATAAATATTTGTGCTCTTTGGGAATGATTTTTTAAAAATTGGGCTACAGGCTCTGAAAACCTGAGGGTGGAATCAAAAAACTGTTGAGATGATGGTGGCAAACTACAATAATGTACAGCAAGTGACTCCTTTAAAAAGAACAACTATCACTTATGTGTACCATTAAGTACATTTTTGTTATTTCAACTGGAAACCCCACTAAAGATTTAACTACTTAAAAGGGCAACCTGGTGAAGATCTTGTTGTAGCTCCTTTAGCAAGAAGATACCATGAAGTCTTCCAATTTGTCCTTGGAAGAAGGAATTTTTATAAAGGAAGGGAAGTGTTTCTAGACTATGGAGGTAAATATACATTTGTGTCTTTGTGGTCTGGATCTTTCTATTAACAAACAAGCTTCGTAGTCAGAAAAAGAAGAGGAATTGATCCTTTGTTTGGGGTAAGGGAAAGGGAAGACTGCTAGACCCCTGTGGATGAATCTCCAGGGGTTGAATGTGGACAGTGGATACCACCTAGCACGTCCTTGGATAGTACACAAACCCAAAGGATGGTCACTGAGATGCATGTCCTGTGGAAATGCTCATCAGAGAAGCATCCTGACCTGGAAATCTATGGTAGCACCATGTGGTACCCGGAAGCAATGCCACAATGGCCCCAACAAGAGTTCTCCTGGGCCCAGAGCAGCCATGGGCCTTTTCTGTGGGACCTCCGTAAACTCATAGGATTCTTAAATATTTCTGAATAAGGGAAGGGATACTCCTAGGTTATAACATAGATATTTATGTCTATCATAAAGATAAGATTCAAGCCAGTTCTGATTCATTCAGAAATATAAAACAAAAAAGACAGCACCTGCAGCCCAAGTATTGTAGAATAAATTGTACCTTGCCATTATTTTCTGGCCATACCTATTAAATACGTTGAATAAAGACTCTCACTGGCAACAGCTGCCAAGATGGTCAATTTTGTGGCTAGCCACTGCAGAAGTCAGTAGTGTGGGGGTATGATCTGTGGTGTGGGATACAATGGGCCAGGTAAGGGACATCCATTCAGTCTTTTACCTGTGTTCATGGAGCTTCTTCTCTCATTCTCTCTCTCTCTCTCTCTGAGCTTCTTATATAGTACAGACACTGCACTAGGCAGAAAGCATGTGAAGTAAATAACTGGTTTTTCTGGAGTTCATACTATTGAAGAGAAAGTGATATGTACTCTAATATGGGCTATCAAAGGAGGAAACAAAACAAAGTGGCTACATTTATAGGTTTTAGGGTCAGGCATATCTGTCTGAAAATTTACTATGCAAGTGATATTGGACAAGCCTCTGAATCGCATTCTCTTCATCAATAATAATAATTGCAGGACTTAAGCATTCAGTAGATCTTTATAAATATATCAGTGGAGTGATATATTAATTCTATCTCTAGGATCACAAAAAGCTTCATCAAGAAATACATTTGAACTCCATCCCGCAGGATAAGTGCAATTCGCCAGATAAAAAGTGGGGGAACAGCATTCTAGGCAGAAAGGACAATATGGATTAAGTCATGAAGAAGCTTAGAACAAATCTCCCCAAATTCTGCCACTTTGGCACGTGAAATATTTTGAGCTGAAGGTAATCAAGACCAAGCGGGCAAAAGAGAAAATTTGCCCTCCCCTAACTTCCTAGAATTTAAATTGGGAGTCTTTTTCAGAATGAGAGTTTCTACCAGAGATAAATTTTATCTGAGTGACCCATCTGTATGGCAAGGCAAACATCTAATTACCAGTCACCAGCTCCTCTTACTGCCCTGTGAGCTGTCCTCCTCTCCTTTGAATGTATGTGGGCTTCCTGTATATACAAAATTAGATTTGATTTCCTCCTGTTAATCTGTCTCATGTCAATCTAATTCTCAGACCAGCCAAAGAACCTCTGAAAGGTAAAGAAAAATTCTCCCTTTCCAACAAGCCACAGGAGAATTAAAGTACATGGTCCATGCAGGGATTAAGAAGGGTTTAAATACAATCATAATAAAAGGCCTGGGAAAAGGAGGCTGAAATGATGATGAAAATGTAAAACAGGGCTGTGATGTGGCTGGCCACATAACCTCTTAGCAATGAGAAATCAGTAAATATTTTATTTTTATTTATTTATTTATTTATTTATTTATTTATTTATTTATTTATTTATTTATGATAGTCACACACACACACAGAGAGAGAGAGAGAGGCAGAGACATAGGCAGAGGGAGAAGCAGGCTCCATGCACCGGGAACCCGACGCGGGACTCGATCCGGGGGTCTCCAGGATCGCGCCCTGGGCCAAAGGCAGGCTCCAAACAGCTGCGCCACAGGGATCCCAGGGATCCCAGTAAATGTTTTAATACAAAGAGCAGAATCAGATACATATTTTAGAAAGATAGGTGTGGTGCTTTGCAGAGATTAGAGGAGGAAAAGTCAGTAGTGTAGGGCATCTAGGATAGAAAATATCTGATGAAAATCAAATAGATAGGGTCACCTGGGTTCTTCGGTTAGTTGAGTGGCTGCTTCTTGGTTTCAGCTCAGATCTTGATCTCCAGTCGTGAGATCCAGCTCCACACTCAGCGAAGAGTCTCCTTAAGATTCTCTCCTTCTGCCCTTCTCCCTACTTGCATGCGCACGCTCTCTCTCTCTCTCTAAAAATAAATAAATAAAATCTTTAAAAAAAAGAAAAAAGAAAGTCAAATGAGTATACCAGGAAACCCTTGGGAATTGTTATGTGGGAGATAGGGAGATGGGCAACAATGTACATGACTTTCTCTCTCCTTCTACACACGTACACACCCAGAAACATGTATATTTATATGTTGGTCATATAACCTCTGTGCCTCATTCTCCCCTTTCATTAAAGGAGGATATAATAAAATGTCATAAGGATCGTATAGGTTGATATGTAAAAAATGTCTGGCACATAGTAAGGATTATATAAACACGGTTATCGCACTTTTTCCTATCACATCAATTCTTTCCCTTTTTCCCTGGTTTAATCACTGCCCCTTTCCCACTGTCAACCACTTTCTTTTTTGTTAACATTTTCTTTATTTGAGAGAGAGAGAACACAAGCAGGGGGGAGAAAGAGGTAAACTCTACACGGAGCAGGGTGCCCAATGTGGGACTCAATCCCAGGACTCTGGGATCACGCCCCCAGCTGCAGGCAGATGCTTAACTGACTTAGCCACCCAGGTGCCCCTGTCAACCATTTTTATGTCACCAAAGATCCAGCTGCAAATTCTCAGGCCTAAAATGTTCAAGGAGTTCCACAACTTCGATTCAATTCAATATATTTTAAGCGACTCCTTCTATCTTGGAACAATTTCCAGACATGGTAAAGGAGAGTCCATGTAGAAAAGGAATCATTCTCTCTTCTCTGCACTAAGGAAGCTCACATTCCATTAGGGGAAATATGCGATGTCCATAAGGTAGTAAAACGTGGGACACAATAAAGCAAAGACAATGAGAGAAGTTAGAACCAAATGCACAATGGAAAGGCACTTGACTGGGTATCAGAAAACCCATGTTGGAAGTTAATGATTCTACACTTAGTGGCCAAATTGCCTGGGCAAATTGCTGAACTCTGACTGGGTAGAGAGTGTACCGGTTAATCACTGGGGTCTGGAACCAGGCCGGTGGATTCTCAGGGGACTCCACTACCTACTCATTCTGTAGCTTGGGACAAGTTACTTTCTCTCTCTGTACCTCTGCAGTTCAGTCAATAGAAGGAAAAGGAGAATAAGAGTATGTGCTTCCTACAGCTGCTATCTAGACCACATGAATTGAAACATGGAAAGTTCTTAGAACACTGCCTGGCACAAAGAAAAAGCTCTACAAAAAAGCGAGCTGTTTTCAATATTTCTGAACCTCCATACCATTTACCATAAAATAAGAAGAACTAACTTATCCTTTTCACAGTCCTCATAGAAGGTTATCCTGAGATAATTTACATGAAATGAGATAATCTATGTGAAAGTGTTTTGTCAATAGTTGGGTATATAATATACAAAAGCATAATATTATTTATAACATGAAATGCATAAGTAATACATCAGATAATAAATTATATCTTCTCAGAGTGTCCTTGGGCCATCTTGTAGATAGGAATGCTATTTGAAGCCCTTCCTAAATGTATCAGAACTAGAATGAAGCCTTTAGATCTATCTTGCTAAAATTCTAATCAGTGAAAATTGGGGACAATGTGGAAAATAACAAAAAGTGTTGTCAGATGTTTTTAAATAATCATCTGAGTGGGTTGTTCTAACCAATGAACCTGTAGGCACTAATGACCATATTTTTGAAATGATATTAGAATAAATATAAGAAATTCAATCTTTTAAAAATGTTATCCACTTGGGATGCCTGTTGACATTTTGCAAAGCAAACCATAAATGTACTTAAACCGATGATTAAAACATCAAAATTAAAATCAGCCTATCTTTTCTCTGAGTACCTTTTGCAAATGGCACAGGGAACCTTACACAAGCTCCAGGCACCTCTATATTTAATTCCTAGGAGCAAAGGTATTCATCACTGCATTAAGCATCCTGGTCAGGTACTGCTGAGTCAACCCCGTTCTGGGACTTTCCTTGATTGTGAATGCATCATACAAGCCTTGAGATGTCATTATTCCTACATTATGATAAGGCACTCACTTATGCCTCAAAGGGGAGCAGATTTGCCACCCCAAAATATGTCTCTGTGGCATAAGGATTATTTTGAGCTAAAGGCAATCAAAACCCAGCAGATTCAGGAAAAGCTCTTTACCTCCTCCTCAGCTGCCTAAATTTACATTGGAAAGGAGCTATTATCAGAGATACCTTTTTACCCAAGAAAGTTATCTGCATAACAGGCTAACCTTTGTTTTCCAAACAACTTCTCTGCCTTCCAGTAAATGGCCTTCTGTCCCTCTGTGTCGAACATCTCTATCCCTTTCCCTTGCTCAGGATGTTATGTAAGCCTCAATTACCTGGCTGCCTTTGGGTCTCATATTTTTACGGGGCTCCTGTAGGCATGAATTCTGTTTTTCTCCTGTTCATCTGTCTTAGATCAATTCAATTATTAGACCAGCCAAACCACCCGGAAGAGAAGAGGAGCTCATAAAGTGCTTCTTGCTGGGGGAATCTTAAAACAAAAAATAGCAACATGTTTGCTCCTTTGCCCTTTTGTAAGCAAGAAAATTGTGTACACATAAGATAGGGTTGTTCTCAAGGTCTCACAAGCCTTAACAAAGCTCAAATGTGGCCGCTCTAGCTCTTGATGTGTCACCTCTATAACCTCTCCTTACATGTATCCAAAGTAAATTACAAGTGGCTATTTTACCAACTGGTTCTTTAGTTGACTAGTTAAATGAAACTTTTGTCTCTAGAGTCATTTACCAAAGGGTGGTGCTAATTATTAGAACTAAGACTAAGGATGACCTGCAAAGTGTCAGTGTAGCCCCTGGATACAATTTAAATTGAAATTCCGGTCTGTTAGGATGCTTGGGTGGCTCAGCCATTGAGCTGCAGCCTTCGGCTCAGGGCGTGATCCTGGAGTCCCGGGACCCAGTCCCACATCAGGGTCCCTGCAGGGAGCCTCCTTCTCCCTCTGCCTGTGTCTGCCTCTCTCTGTGTGTCTCTCATGAATAAATAAATTAAATAAAATCTTTTTTTAAAAAAAAAAAGAAAGAAATTCCGGGCTGTTTTAGCAACGGAACAAGGATGAGAAACAGTACCTTTGATCACAACACCATAATCACTCTTTACAGCTGGGAGTGTCCTCTTCTCTACTCAAACCCACATCCAGAGAGTAGTCAAATTACAATGTTTGGTTCTCTCATTTCCACCTTGAACCTTAAAACAGGGCCAGTTGCCTTTGACCAAAACAGCTTTCAAATAACCATTACAGGGCTACAGGTTTTAAAAGTAAATAAATCCAATAAGGCTCCAAGTAGTAGATAACTCACAAGCATCTGATATTTGGCTTTGGAACTCTGAGGCATATATGTTAAGAAATGTTTATAACCCCACAGGTGTACTCTATTTCTGAATCAGCACCTACTCTATAGAGCCCAGGTGTCAGTCTCTCAGGGTCCCAGTGAGAAACAACCAGAAGACCAAACAAGAAGAAACCAAACCGTTGAGGACTGACACTATAGACCAGGATCTGGAACTACACAGAATCCTTATAAGTGTTTGGAACCCCTGGAATAGTGATATAAACCACCATCTTGAATCAGATACATGGAAACTTCAGCCTGCCACTGAAGCTCAAGCTGGATCTCAAAAGGCCAAGGTCCATCTTTCAATAGGATTTAAGGAAATATTTAGAAACAAGCCATAGTTGCACACTTGGAAATACACAGATGCTCAGAGTTAGAACTGTTAGGTCATCAGCCATACATGCAAATTCACACAAGCTGACCATCAGAGTCTCTAGTTAGTACGTCCTACTGCACTCACAACTAAATTAGTTATAGGGCAATTCCAAATGACTGTGAACATGTATGTTTTTCTATACATCTGGCTGAGTAGGCCATACCTAGCTCACAACGCACGGTCCTTAAATCAGATTACAGATTTCACCTCTGGAGGAAATAAGTGAAGACATTTAACAATATAATACAATGACCAGTCATAAAAGACCCACATTATACATGACAACACCCTAGACAACAATGAGTCCACTCTCTGGAATCAAGTAACTGCACACCAGGGGTGCCTGGCTGACTTAGTGGAGCATGCAACTCTCGATCTCAGGGTCGTGGGTTCAAGCCCCACGTTGGGCACAGAGCTTACTTAGAAAAGAAAAAAAGACTGTACACCAGAAACAACTCAAATGGCCTTCAACTGGTAAAAAAGAGAAACTATCTGTGGTATGTCCATGCCATGAAATACTGCTCAGCAGTCAAAAGGGACAAATTATATGGGAACTAACTACATCTAACAACCCAGCACAGATGAAGACAAATTCATTATTCTAAGTGAAGGAAATTAGACGCAAAGAAAAAGCTACATACTGTATGATTCAATTTATATGACATTCTGAAAAAAGGCAAAACTATAGGGATGGAGTGGTTTTCAGCATTTAAAGTTATAGGGGAGGTGACTACAAATGGTAAAGGTTGATTATAAAGGCTAGCACTAAATAAATAAATAAATAAATAAATAAATAAATAAATAAATAAATAAATAAATAAATAAATAAGGCTAGCACAAAGGCATTTGGGGAGCGAGTAATGGAACTCTTGTTTCCTGCTTGTGGGGATGGTTATGTGACTCCTTGCACTAGTAAAACTCATAGAATGCTATACCCCCCAAAAGTGAATTTTACAGTATGGATATTAAAAATTAAATAAAAAGTGCAAAAGCTTCAGTATTTCTTTCTCATGTTTTGAATATTCCCATTTAGCTCTTGCTTGTCACTTCAAGCGGTTAGCTTCAATGTCTCCACTTCAACACAGTCTTCCCATACTTCTCCATGTTCTCTTATCTTTCTAATTCTCTCTTCCTCCCCTCACCCCACCTTTCTTCTTTAAGGAAATAAACCTTATTCATATAGCTCAAGCCCATATGGTGCAAGGATCCTTCTCTCCCAGGGATATCCTCCGTCCTGAAGGTGGCAGGACATGTCTGTATACTTCTATTTTGTATACATAATTACATAACAACTTTTATATTTGGAAAGGGTTTAAAAATCTTTTTACAATAATCATTGCTAATATTAACATCAATATCCCACGCTTGTTTTTTGTTTGTTTTGGGGCTTTTGTTTTTTGTTTTTTTTTTGTTTTTGTTTTTTGCAATTTGCTTTTTTCATCCAGCATGCTTTGAAGACAAACTATTCATTTTTAACTGCTGCGGAGTATTTCACTGCAGGAATATGCCAATATACGAATTCACCGTATTCCGGACAGAGATTTAAGACGTTTCCATGCTCCATGTTACACATTTATCTGTCCTTCCTGTCACCTCTTTCTGCAAGACAATGGGCAACTCTAGGGCCAAAACCATCCCCAAATCCCTGTTCCTCTCCCTAATTTCCATCACACCTGAGAATCCAGGCGCATACACGGGTGCTTCGCATCGAAGGGGGATGCTGCGTGCCTGGCATGCGATGCGCACTCCGTGGTCACGTGCTGAATGAGTAAATGATGACGAAATATTTCAAATCTTGCACCCTCTACTCACTTCTCCATGGCATAAAATTTGAGGGGCAACGGACTCAATTCCCACCACAAAGTCCTTTAGACAGTCCTACGTCCAAGTGGGCATCTATGAAACAAGACCACTTGACCATTTCCCCCCTCTCTCACTAGAGGATCTCAAAGCACTATGGAAAGCGCGATTTTCTCCAGCGACACCTGTCCCCTGCGTGCGCCTCAAGGTCAGCTCTGAGCAGTGTCCAAAGCTCGCCTACCCTTTCCCGGTGGCTCTGAAAGGCCGGAAACCAGGGTCTGGATGGAAGTACAATAGCAACCTACTACTCCCAGGTCTTTTTTTCTTCCGGGATTTGGTTTTCCTTTCATGGGTGCGCGTTTGTGCCCCAGGTGGGCTCACCTGCGCGGCTTAAGCCCCCGGCACTGCGCGGGCGGGCGCTGCGGCAGGTCTGTAGCCGCCCCGCCCCCCACTCTCTCCAGCACTAGGGAGCTCTAACGCCGTGCGAGCTCATCTCCAATCCTTTGCAGTTTTGGAAGCTGTGTAGCCCGAGGTCCAGGACAAATCCACGCTGTAGCTCTGGGCTCTCGAAACCGTCTACCAGCGTCCTGCCTTTGGACGTGACCAAGCACACTGTGTGTTTCAGAGCAACGGACCCGGTGTTTGGGAGGAGAGAGACGTTTCACAACCGTCCTGCGTGCAGAGCCTCCCTTGCACACCCGCAGAGGCACGCTCGCCGCCTTTCGCCCCGGCTCCGCAAGCCTCCAACTTGACCTTCGAGGGGATTTCAAGGAGAGTACCTTCCTCCCTCTGCCTGTCGCGTTCCAGGAGCGCGCGCAGGCCTCCTTCGGGGAAGCAGCTGCCCGGGACCGCAGCTCGGAGCAGCGCCCGGCCGGGCGCGCGGACGCGGCGGGGGCGCGGGGGCGCGGGGGCGCGGGGGGCGCGGGGCGGGGCGGGGCGGGGGCAGCTCGTCTGCATATGCATGAGGCAGGCGCCCGGCACGGCCCCCTCGGCCGGCAGCTGCTCGGGCGGGAGCGCGGGAGGGCGGGGAGGACGCGGACCCGCCGCGGGTCCCCGGGACGGAAGCGGCGATTTGCATGGCGCCCGCTGATTGGGTGGCGGCCGGAGGCCGGGTCTGAGACGCGGCTGCTGATTGGCTTAACGGAGGAAATGACAGGATTCCTGTGGCTGAAGCCGGCCCGGGAGGCGCAACCCGAAGCCTGGCCGCGAGGGGGCGCGATGGCCCATCTTTGTTCCCGATTGAGGCGCCTGCGCTCCCCTCCCCCGCTCCGGCCCTGCCCCCACCCCCGCACCCAGACACACGCAGAAAGTGCGGAGAGACCCTGTGATCCAGTCAACTGGCTCTGCCCCGTCTATTAAGAAAGATGAACACTCCTTTCTCTTCCATCTCCTTCATGGGAGACCACTTTTCATTTCAGATGATCACATCAATAAATATTCTTCCGGGAATAAAAAAGGCACTTTGCCAAAAGATAAGAGAATATATGTGAAACGTGCGGATTACGGAGAGAGACAATGCGCGTAGGCAGGGGGACAGGCGCACGTACGTGGATGGGCGCAGGGTCACCCCGAGAACCCCAGGGCGGTGGGGGCGGGGCCCGGCCACGCGGGACACCCGGGGGGAGCGCGCATCGCTCGCAAGGTGCCCGCGGGCCCTACACGCTCGGCCACACGCTGGGGCACACGCCCACTGCCCGCACACCACCACCACCACCACCACCACCACCACCCCGCACGCATGCACACCCCCCACCCCCGGAAAAGCCATCGCAGTAAATGCACACGCAGGGGAAAGACTGCCGAGAAGAGATGGGAGAAGAATTTAAAAGGCTCATCCCCTCCCCCTCCAAAAAATACTCAAGCAGGATGATTCTATTTGCATAACACTAATACACGCAGGACGGCGACAGGAGCAAAAAAAAAAAGGCTCCATTTGAGGCACACACCAGATAATGCGTGTATACACACACACGGACACGCACACGCACGCGCGACTGGGGGCGGGACACACCCGCAGCCTGTGTCCTCCGCCCACGGGCACAGGCAGAGGACAGATGCCATCAGCTGCCATCAGTACAGTTTTCCAGAAAACACTATCGTGAGAAAAACGTAAAGAACCCCCCCCCTTCCAGCTAAGCCACAGAAGAACCGCTAGTGAACCCAGGTTCTCTAAACACACACACACACACACACACACACACACACACACACGTGCACGCGCGCGCGCACACGCCTGCCAGACAGTTAGGTTCAAAGAAATAATGGATGCACAATAGATAACTGAGAGCTAGAGTATGTCATCAGCTTAAACAATACTTTGAAATTACTTCAGCCTGGAGATGGCTTTCTGGAATGCTCCTGGAAAAAAAAAAAATCATACCTAATAAAAAAAATAAACATTTTCATTTATTCGGCTTTTCTTTTTTCTTTTCCTTCGTATTTTTTTTTTTTTTTAAGACAGGAAGGAGGGCGAATTCCCCTTCCCCAAAGGAGGGTAGTAGCCCTGTTGTTGTTTGGGGAGCTCCAGAGCTTTCCAGTTGACTTCCCTGGGAGGAAGGTGCTGGGAGAGGTCTCCCCGCAGCCTCCCAGCCAGACGGCACCACAAAAGGCATTATTACACATTCCAAATAACAAGGGCTGTCTATATATTTACAAATCTGTTCAAATATTTAACCTCTTAACTTGCTAAATATCCCCCTCTTCTCCCTTCCTTTCTCCCCTGCGCTCTCCCCTCTCCCCCTCTCTGCCCTGTCTCCTCCTTTTCCCTTCTCCTCCTGGAAGGGGCGGGGGCGAGAAGCGCCCTTCTGGCCTCCAGAACCGGGCCAGGGGCCCTGGGCTTTCCCTGACCCTATTGGAACCCCAATTTCGTTTCAGCCAATTGCTTCCTTGGCAGCCAAAAAAATCGGTTTGGGACCCCCAGGGCTACCTTTTTGAAAGGAGAAGCTTTGATGTTGTCTCTTAGTTTTCAAACTGCCGCCCCGAAAGGCACCTCCTGGGTAGGAGGGATTTTCCTGACCCTTTGGAGGGGCCCGTGCCCCCCACACCGTGATGTTTTCCCCTGTGTTGCACCTTCAGGACTAGGAGAGGGGCAGCTGCACAAGTGAGGCAGCCGGGGAGTGTCCGCAACATTGGGGGGGACCCAGCCAAGGCCGGAGGTGAGGCGCACGCCTCCTGCAGCAACCAGTTTGGCCACCGTTGAATATTTCTCAGTGCCCAAACCTTTCTTCCTCGGGCTACCCCAGTGACCCTGAGGGCCCGCGGAAACCGTGCAGCTGGCTAGCAGTGGGCCTTTGATGCAGCAGAAGTGCCACGTTCGTCCAAAAGTGACGTGCACTCCCTTTGACGCCTAACGGGACAAGACAGGCGGTGGGTGGGTGCTGCGGGGACCAGCAGGTGAGCCTCCGCGGGGCCCGGCGCCGCCCACCCGTACTCCCCGGCGGGGCCCCCGCCTGCAGCTCACCTCCAAGGACCCACAAGCTCCCAGACCCTGGGCCGGCCGGGCCTCACCCGGGACTGGGCTGCGACACAACCCAAGGTGCCCTGAAGGCGCTTCCCGCGCCATCCTGGGCTCTTCCTTTTTCGGGAAGAATTGCAAGGCGACTCCGAACAGGACCCTTCCCCTTGTCACGTCTCCTCCGGCCTTAAATAAGAACTTTAGGGGCGCCTGGGTGGCGCAGCGGTTTGGCGCCTGCCTTCGGCCCAGGGCGTGATCCTGGAGACCCGGGATCGAATCCCACGTCGGGCTCCCTGCAAGGAGCCTGCTTCTCTCTCTCTCTCTCTCTCTTTCATGACTAAATGAATAAAATCCTTTTAAAAAAATGAGAACTTTAGTCCCCTATGCGTCTGTCTGGGGGTCGTGCCAACAGTGAGGCCGCAGGGTGGCACAATGATGCGCAGCGTGTCTGCGTGTCTCATTTGTTCAGTTGACCATAATCATCTCAACTGCCACCCCCTTCAGATGTCTGCTCTTCTCGGGGGCGATCTACCCACCGCCCCCCACCCCCAGAGCACTTTAGAGAAGCCCAGCCCTCACCTCCCACCGCGGCCTCGACGCACCCCACTTGGGGCTCCACCTGTCAGCGTCGGGCGGCTCGTCGCCTCCGGGGGCCCGGCGGGCCCGACCCTCCCGGGGCGGCCTTGCTGCAGCTGTCGGGGCTGGCGCGGCGCGCGGGGGGCTCCCAGGGCCACCCAGGCCCGGGGCAGGCCGCGCACGGGGCGCAGCAGCTGGTTTACGTCGCCAAAGGGGCTTCCTAAAAACTTTTACATGCATCAGAGAAGGGAAGGAAGGAAGACTAAGTGAGTTAAAAAAAAAAAAAAAAAAAAGAAAGAAAGAAGAAAGAAAAAAAGAAAAGAAAACTAAAGAAAAGGGGAAGAAGAAAAAAAAAAAAGTATGTTTACTCTCCGCGCCCCGCCAGCCCCGGAGGGCAGCGCTGGCCCTAGAGGGTGGCGCGGCGCGCTGGGCAAAACGCCGTCTATTTATTTGCATGACCGTGCGGTGGTCAGGACCTTTCTCTTCTATTGCACAAAACCCCTCAGGAAAACTGCGGGGCAGTTTAAGAGTTTTCTAGCTCTTCCAGATCGGAAAAGATACTCATCCGGAGACATTATCTAAATTTGCGAAAGAATGAAGGCTGCTTGTCATGCGTCCTTCGTCTCCAGTAATATGTGCCACCCAATTAGAAGCAATTTAAGCAATCAAGGCCGTTATGAGAGAAGGGGGGTGTTAAAAATAGGTTTTCTATAGCCTCAGAACTCTAAATCGGAAGAAAATCTAAAATTACATATGTATCATTTCTTTATATAAAATAAATATATGATCCAAGAGTCTCCTTTTCTTTTTTTTTTTTTTTTTTTCAAGAGTCTCCTTTTCGCTCTTCTTCTTCTTTTTTTTTTTTTTCTCTTTTCCCCTCCATGGTCCCTCCCCCATCGCCTGCTTTCCTTTTGGGAATTTATAACAGAAGTGAGATGTAAAGCTCCGGCAAAGCAAAGACGTGAGAGGGTCCCTAAAAAGTCTTTGAGACCAACGCGAGGACCCGGGTGGGGCTTGGCCCAGCTCTTCCCGGGCTTCTCGGCTCGAGCGTGCAGCCCGCGCCCCTGGCGGGGGTCGCAGCTTGGTTCTATCCGTGGAGCGCGGGAAAATCTCAAAAGTGACGCCCAGGTGTGGAAGGACCCGGCTCCTGGAGTCGAGCTGTTGACCTCTCCGGCTCCCGGGAAGGGGGAGCGGTCAAGGAGGGCGGACTAAGGCGGGAGGCTGTGGTCAGTGCGGGGAAGCTGGGTGGGGGGGGGGGCTGCCAACACAGACGTTCACCTTGGAGCTTAGGGGCGCAGCAAAAGGGCGGAGAGAGTGTGCTTGGGGGGGCAGAGGTCAACCACAGCAGGTGCGTGCTTCCAAACAGAACGGGGGAAAGTAGAAACCAAAAAAAAAAAAAAAAAAACTAAAGCAAAACAAAGAAATAGACCCCAAGCAATGTCCTCTGGCAGAAGCTAGAATGCAAAAATTGGAGGGTGTCACTTCTCCCCCATTTCTTGCATCCCCGCTGGGCAAGCGCCAGCGGAGGGGGGGGGCTGGACTAGGCTGCCGAGCATCTTCTCCCCGCACCCCACCCCCCACCCACTAACGGAGCTTGCCCTTGCAGCACTGCAATTTGAGAAACAATTTTATCCTCTCCAGCTCCCCTCAGAGAGCCAAAGAGAGCCGGCCCGGAAATGGACACAAGTAAAGTTGGCAGAACTTTCAGGAAGCGAAAGGCCAGTGCCTCTGCTTCCTACAGACGCCGGGTCCAGAGCCTTTGATCCCTTTGGCCAGGAAGGCCACGGTTCTCTGGAAGGTGAGTTGGGCTCAAAGCCAGCTTGAACCCTGAAACCCCTGGCCGGCCGGGGAGAGCGGGGAGGGGTCTGCCCCGAAACAGCTCTGGGCTCAGAGTGGCAGGGGCACACCAGGCCGCAGGAAGCCGCCTCTGCCTCCCCGGACAAACAGCAGCTGGCTCCGGGGGGCTGACAGCCTCCAGAGTGGGAATTAATCACCTGGCAGTAACCCCCTTCAGAACCCAGTCTTCTGGAAGGAGCTTAAGGTCAAAACAATATCCCTTCTCTAAAGCCTCCAAGGCTGGAGGATGAGTACAGAAGTGGGGACAGTGCTTTCAGACCTCCGGTTGTTCACAGACAATAGCTGTTCCAGAGGAGGCAGCAATGCCTCAACAGGACAAGCTGAGGGTCAACGTCTGGGTGTCTCAGAATGTGAGCCCCAATCCAACTTATGCAAGGAAGGCAGATGCCAGGGCCTCTCTCCATCCTCCCACTGATTCTTCGCAGAAGGTTCTTACACACAGCCCGGATAAGATTGCAAGGTTAAAATCCTTCCTAATAGCACTTAATTTATTGCCTATTTGTTCTGCTTGTTTATATCTGATTCATAAACTGAAACCACTTGAGTTTTTAACAAATTGATCGATTTCACAATTCCAAAAGTATTTATTTTCAAATAATCTTCCCTGGAAAATAGTGTTGAAATTTCTTGAATTTAAAGCTTCATGAAAGCTTTCGTGAAAACTTCATGAAAATTAATTGCCTCCAAAATTCTTTGAAGAAAAAATACTGTATTTTTACACACCTGAGTTAGAAATAGGTGACATTTTAAAAATGGATAAATAATAAAAATATTTATCCTAATGAGGTTTTGATTTAATAAATATAGATGCAAGCATTTCTGAATTTAATTCCTCCTTTTGCTACATAATGCCCTAATATATTGGGGTAGAAATCAGAATAGGTATTATTCACAAAAAACAGTGCCTTCTTAAAAGTTAAATTTGTCCTTTAAATCTACTCTTTTCATATAGGAGTTTGAAAGTTTAGCACACACATGTATACCCACAGAACATCATATAGCCTTTTTCTCCGTCACAAGCTAGTGGGTGAACATGAAGTCTTTTCTCCTTATTGGGTCTCAGCTTTGTTCATTTTGGAGACTGAATAATCTACAGTTCAAAAATTATACTTAAAAAAATTATAGTTTTTAAAAATATTTTACTTCAATGTGCTGTGCAGTTACATAAAGACAATAAACATTTTCCTGGCTATTTTATACAATCAGTTTGTATTTTAACTGTCTGTATAATACTCTGTTTTAACTGTCTGGTAGGACTGAGTAACCTGATCCATTGCCCCATAACAGTCTAAGGGAATACAGGAGGGATTATAAAGAAATGTGTACCTTGATGCATATACCCACTTTTCTGTAAATGAGGTCCTCCTATCTCACTAGATTCCCAAAGAGACTCCTGATTCAGGAAAGTTTAAGAACCACTGTCCTATACTGGAAGCATTTGTAGGCAAAAACACAATAAATCCAGCAATCATTTCATTTGCATTCCTTTGCATGGATGAGAGGATTAATTCTTAAAGTAATTTAAGGGAACTGAATGCTTTGTGACCCTCTACTGTAGCACTCCATCTAGTTGGAGAAAATGAAGATCTCAGGAATGGTGTTATCGGTAAGATTTTTATAGACCCTAAAAAAGAGCTTAAATTTTTCCCTCCACCTATTACTGAAGGTTGTGAATTAATACCTTTGACGATTTTATAACTTTCTCTGGAAGCCAGCTAGCTTATTTCAGTGATTATAAGAATCAAGAACTATGTGGAGGAGTACCTAGCTGGCTCAGTTGGAGGAGCATGAGATTCTTGATCTCAGGGTCGTGAGTTTGAGCCTCACATTGGGTGTGGAGATAACTAAAAATAAATAAATAAACTTCAAGAAAAAGAAATATGTGGAGAATATGCTCTCTGACATGGTCCCTGAAGTTGTCTTTTTCTCCAGTAATAATCTTTTCTCAGTTCTCTTCCTCCTCTCCCCGCAGTCCCTGTTCTATTCCCAATACCCAGTCCCCCACCTCGGCCCATTCTTCTAGGCTGACCTGAGCTTATTTAGTCTGAACAACATTTTCAGGAATCAGCAGCAGCAGATTACAATGAACAATTTTTTTTTTCAATTTGGCCCAAGTCTATGAAATTAATTTCCATTTTGACAATCACGAGACTTCCCTTGGAAATATCAGTGACTGCACAAGCCATAGACAGATCAAGTGTAGGTGCTCAATCATCTGAATGGGGTTGGGTTATGTTTTCAATTGGAACAAGGTATTAAGTGATTAAACTGTGCCAGCAGACATAACACTTTTATCAAGCCCTTTTCTATCCAAGCAGGCACAAGGATAGTCAATCCCTGGTTCTGAAAGTCTCTAAGGAAAACTTGGAATGCTTTAAGAAACCATGTTTGCAATTAAAGCACTGGCATTTTTCTTTCCATCACAGAATAAAGGCTGAATACCATTTTAGAAACTTTACCTTTCTTTTTATTTCAATAAGCTGCTTAAGATCCTCTTGCATTCATTGACAGGATTTTTGGCCCCATTCTGCTGCACTAGTCCACAACCATTTAATTATTAAATGTTAACAGATTACAAGTGACTTAACAGAGACACATTCAGAATTCCAGATACCATTATCTTAATTCCTACCACAGTTAGCATTCATACAATACAGAAGATCAAATACCAATTTGGGCACCATATTTTGCCTGCCTTTTTGTAGATAGAGTTAGAACACTGGTATGTCTTTAGCATACCTGGCACATCTGTGGGAGAAGGAGTTAATTAATAAATGAATGAATGGATATGTAGAGTGCTCAGTGTCTATTTGACTATTTGAATCATGGGAAAAGTGGCAGCTTTTTAGTAATTCCTAGGATACTTCCTATAAGTGCTCTTAAATGAAAAATACAAAATGAACACAAGAAAAAATACTAAACACATATCATAAATCTGAAAGAAAATTAAGCAGTCCATTATCATAAACTTATTTTTTAAAAGTCTTCCAACTGATGAAAATGGGAGAAGTAAAAATGAAACTTCCTTGGGAAGGCCAAGAGATTATTGGGTCAGGCATTGTTCTTAGCGTTTTACGTGGATTATCCCATTCAGTATCCCAGGAAAACCAACTGAGACATGGAATATTATGACCAGCTTACAGGTGAAGAGATCAAGGCAAGAGACGTTGACTCACTGCTCAGCATCATATGACACAATTGACCCAAGTTTCAAATGGAGGCTGTCAAGTTCTAGACAGAGTTCTTAGCCATTTGGGTGATACTTCAAACAAAACAGTGTTAAATTGGTGGTCACATAATTTGTTGAGAGAAGATAAGAATGTGGGAATTAAAATAATATTCAGAAAATAGCAGGTTCTTCAAAGAATCCAAAGATTATATTCATATTTCTAATGATGAATAAATAAATAGGCAGTATAGTGTGAACTGTAGAGTCAGTTGAGTTGGGTTCATATCTCTAAATCCTCACTTTTTGGCTGTGAGACCTTGGGCCAGTTACCTAACCTCTCCGAGCCTCAATTCTTCAACTGTAAATTAGTAATAAAAATACTAACCTTATGGAATTGTGATGATTAAATATAATGGAAACAAAGTACTTTCTATAAAGTAAGTATATAGTAAATATCAGTTATTGTGGGTGACATCCATTATAAGATTGAATTATAGCCTAATCGCAGCATTGACTCTATTTTGAAAATTGAAATGTCGATTTTCAGTTGTTAGGCTCCTCTAGCTACTTCCACAACATCCCCACTGTTTTTCCCAATATGTTATCTACAGAGAGTGTTTCTGTCACACTTAATATAAAACCAAAGTTATGTTCTTTATATTTCAGAGATAAACTCACAGTCTCCCTGCCCCCATCAGAAATACTGTCTTGGAAGTGTTAAAGAGATCTAATTTGGAGAAGGCCTAGAATATGAGGAAGATGTGTGCAAGGGCATGAGGAAACTTAATATGAAGGGACAGACTTTTTAATCTGGTCACTCATCTCCCTAAAAGAAGAGCTTTTCCTGCTCATAATATATATTTTTAAATTATATGTCAATTATATCTATTTAATTATATACTCTTAAAAAAGATTTTATTTATTTGAAAGAGACAGAGATAGCAACAGAGAGCACAACTGGGGAGGAGAGGGAGAAGCAGGCATCCTAGTGAGCAGGGAGCCTGACATAGGGCTCAATCCCAGGACCCTGAGATCATGACATGAGCCTAAGGCAGATGCTTAGCTGACTGAGTCACCCTGGTGCCCCTATACACTTATTTTTAAAAATATTTTATTGAGGTAAAAGATATATATGTTGTAAAAAAAATAACAGGTTGACTTATGAGGAAGAGGACAGTGTCCTGCCCTTTCTTCACTTTCATTATAGTCCCTCATAATCATTTTAAATGTTTTCAATTGTTTCTGATTTTTTCTTTTTTTTAAAGATTTTATTTATTTGTGAGAGGTACAGAGAGAGAGGCAGAGGCATAGGCAGAGGGAGAGAAGGGTCCCTGGGGGGAGCCTGATGCAGAACTCAATCCCAGGACCCCAGGATCACAACCTGAGACAAAGGCAGACACTCAACCACTGAGGCACCCCCAGGTGCCCCTGATTTCCTTTTTTTTCTGGTGATTACTATCATATTGCTAAATATTATGTTTATACATTTTTGTTGTTGTTGTTGTTAATTTGGGACTTTGTCGTAAACTTCCTGCCATGGGAAATGCAGATATGGGTTACCTGTACCACTTCCCATACATTTTCCCAATTATAGTTTCCTCACCACTTTCTACTTTACACTGTTTATCTTTTCAACTTTTTTTTTTTTAAGATTTTATTTCTTTATTTGACAAAGAGAGGGAGAGAACACAAGCAGGGGAAGTGGCAGTTGGAGGCAGAGGGAAAAGCAGTCTCTCTGCTGAGCAAGGAGCCTGATGCAGGACTGGATCCCAGGTCTCTGGGGTCATGACAGTAGCTGAGAGCAGCTTAACAGACTGGACCACCCAGGTGCCCCCTTTTTAATTTTAAATAATACATTTTACATGTATTTCTTGATGCAACAATCTCAGGTAATATCCTTTTATGTCACACTTTAGCTCTCTTCCCATCTCTCACCACCCAAATAGTATTTTTTGTATTTTATTATCTTAGCTAATTTGATGACATTACATTCTGCTTTTAAATTCATAAAATTAAGTTTATATATGCTTTTATAAGTTAAATATAAAGTTGAAAATCAATAAATTTTACAACTGTGACAGTGTAATTATTATTATTATTGCCCAACTGTAGTATACTCTTGTACGCTTTTTGTTTTTCCTGGAGTTTCCTATTGCCTTTTTTTCTTAGATATTCTTTGTTGCCTCCATAAGTTTTGATAGGATCAAACCTCTGAAATCTATCTCAAACCTCCCTGTAAGAGGTTTCTTTTCTTTTCCTCCAATCTTGACATATTTCTCTCTAAGCTGTCTCTACAACTGTTAGGCTGAGACATCCCTTCATTACTTTCTTGGGTCATAGCCAATATTTTCTACATTGGATCTCTCTCTCTCTTTTTTTTTTTTTTTTTTTTTTTTTACGATTTATTTATTTGAGAGAGAAAGAGAATGAGAGAAAGTGCAAGCCTACACAAGGTGTGGGGGGAGACAGAATGTTAAGCAGACACCCCACTGAGTAAGGATCACAATGCAGGGCTCCATCTCACAACCCTGAGATCATGACCTGAGCCAAAATCAAGAGCTGGATGCTTGACTGACTGAGCCACTCAGGTGCCCCTCATGTCTTTTTTTGGGGGGGAGGGTAAAGAATTCTAGGTTTAAAATATTTTCCTTCAGAAAATTTAAGATACTTATCCATTCTCTTTTGCTATGGCTCATGTGAAGATCAACTGAATCATATTCCTTTTCTGTTGTAAATGTTTAGGCACTCCTACTCCTAGGAAACTTCGTCTTCTCTTTATCCTTAGTGTTCTGTACAATTTAAATAATGTATTGAATATAGGTCTGCATTTATTCACTGTTCTGAGCACTGAATGGATACCTTCAATCTAATTGCTCACGGTCTTCAACTAGTTTCTTTCTTTAGTTGTCTTTTTCTGTTTTTAGAATTCCTATTAGCTTTTAAGATTAATTCTTTCTTGTATGTCCATTATATTTTCCATTTACTTTTCTACTTGTTTCCTGGTTTTGAAATTTAATTTTATTCATTCAATTATATTTTTTTAGTTTGATAATCATTTTTATTATTTTTTAAAAAGATTTTGTTTATTCATGAGAGACTCACAGAGGGAGGTGGAGACATAGACAGAGGGAGAAGCAGGCTCCCTGTGGGGAGCCCAATGCGACACTCGATCCCTGGACCCTGGGATCATGCCCTGAGCCTAAGGCAGACACTCAACTTCTGAGCCACTCAGGTGTCCCGATAATCACATTTTTAGATTCAAGGAGCACTTACTTCATCTATAATCTTTTTTCATAGCATCTCATCGTCATCTATAATCTTTTTTCATAGCATCTCATTGTTATTTTACGGATGTATCATGCTTTCTACTTTTTCCATGGTATACATTAGAATTTTTAAGGATTTTTTCTGTTGTTGTTGTTCCTGAACTACCTATTTTCTTCAGGGTACTGTCATCTCTGTGTCTGTTTCTTTTTATGACTTTTTCTGGGCCTTCCTCATTCATATTGCTGGCTCTCCTCGAATGTTTAGAGATGCTTAGTATCTGTTTATAAATAGGAAATAGTAAAATGGCTGAGTGCTCTCTGAACATGGGAGGGTCTTATTTATAGGCAGTTCTATTAATAAAATATAATTAGAAAGCTAGCCATTTTATTGAAGAACACATAATTGCCATAACTTGTTCTGCAGTATCAATACCAGCACAAGTTCCTGGATCCACTTTGACAATTTCCATAGAGAAGGCCTTTTATTATATTGCAAAGTGATACAATTGCCTATACTCTACACATTGCAGTGGGGGGATTTATCATTTCAATATAATCTTTTTACAAATGTTTTTATTTTTTTGACAAAGAGAGAGCGGGCACAAGTTGGGGAATGGCAGATAGAGGCAGAGGGAGAAGCAGACTCCCCACTGAGCAGAGATACTGATGTGGGACTTGATCCCAGGACCCTAGGATCATGACCTGAGCCAGAGGCAGACCCTTACCTGACTAAGCCATCCAGGTGGCCCTCAATATAAACAGTAAAATGCCTGTCTGTGGTCACACATTTCACTTCCATCCTCCCTCACACCTGAGTTCTGAGCCTTTCAGGGTTTCACAAGGAGTCTAGACCCTTATTTGCCTATAGTCATCTCTGCATATATTCTAGGTAGTGGCTGCTCCCTCCCTGGTTCATTAGTTACCACTTCATCTTTTTTTTTTTTTTTTTTTTTTTTAGATTTTATTTATTTATTCATGAGAGGCACAGAGAAAGAGGCAGAAACACAGGCAGAGACAGAAGCAAGCTCCCTGCAGGGAGCCTGATGTGGGACTTAATCCCAGGACCCTGGGATCATGACCTGAGCTGAAGGCAGACACTTAGCCACTGAGTCATCTGGTGCCCCACCACTTCTCCATCTATTTTTCAATTTCTAGAACTTTTACATAATCTCTCTTTTATAGTTAGATTCTTCTTATATTCTTTTATACTCTTAAAGATGGTTTTCTATAATTTATTGTTTTAAGGAGGGTCAGACTGGACTGCCATGTCAAGTCAAAAGCTTATGTTTAAAAAATTTAAAAACCTTTTTATATTGTTTACACTTTACTGATTTCATACATCTGATTTATTGCTTTTTATTGGCAGTTTGTAATCAATCATGAACCTGAGTTCAATATACATTATAAGTTGGTTCTAAGGCATAGTCTTTGATGATTTGAATGACCAAACATAACTATTTAATTTTGCAAACTATGCTTCAAAATGTAAAATGGGTATAAAATATTTCTAGGAAGTCCTATGTTAGTGTTAAGAGCCTAGAAAAGACAGTGCTTGCTTTGGCAGCCCGTATACTAAAATTGGAATGATACAGAGAAGATTAGCATGGAGAGTCTCTTAACTACAGAGAACAAATTGGGGGTTGATGGAGGGAGGTGAGTAGGGGATGGGCTAAATGGGTGATGGGTATTAAGGAGGGCATTTGTGTTGAGCACTGGGTGTTATGTGTAGGTGATGAATCACTAAATTCTATTCCTGAAACCAATGTTACACTATATGTTAACTAAATAGAATCTAAATAAAAATCTGAAACAAAAAAGAGTCTAGAAAAGACAATCTTGGAGTTTTTTGATATTTATTTATACATTTTTTAAAAAGATTTTATTTATTTATTTATTCATGAGAGACACACAGAGAGGGAGGCAGAGACACTGGCAGAGAGAAAAGCAGGCTCCATGCCGGGAGCCCAATGTGGAACTCGATCCCAGAACTCCAGGATCACGCCCTGGGCAGGCACTAAACCGCTGAGTCATCCAGGGATCCCTATACCACATCTTTTCAAAAGCTACTTGAATAAACTAGAAAATCCTATCTGTAGCAAA
This sequence comes from Canis lupus dingo, assembly GCF_003254725.2. Classification (NCBI taxonomy): domain Eukaryota; kingdom Metazoa; phylum Chordata; class Mammalia; order Carnivora; family Canidae; genus Canis; species Canis lupus. The sequence goes on along the minus strand of NC_064245.1, from coordinate 20,342,596 downwards.
AGTATACACACCAACAGTTGACATTCCACTAGTAGTTCTAAGTTTGCTTACCAACAAATACAGAATATTAGATCCTTTCTTAAAAGTACCTCAGTCCCAGGGCAGCCTGGGTGGCTCAGTCAGTTAAGCATCTGCCTTCGGATTATCATGATTAGAGTCCTGGGATCCATCCCCACCTTGGGCTGCTCACTCAGGAGGGAATCTGCTTCTTCCTCTCTCTCTGCCCCACTCCCCCCTTGCTTACTCTCTCAAATACATACATAAAATCTTTTTTAAAAAGTACCCTTAAAAAAAAAAGTACCTTCAGTACCATCATTATGGTCACAGCATTGTATTTAATATTGCAAATGATACACATTATTTGGTGTTTTTTAAAAAAAGATTGATTGATTGATTGATTGATTGATTCATGAGAGATACATAGAGAGGCACAAACACAGGCAGAGGGAGAAACAGGCTCCATGCAGGGAGCCCAATGCGGGACTCGATCCCAGGACCCAAGGATCACACCCTGACCCAAAGGCAGATGCTCAACTGCTGAGCCACAGAGGCGTCCCAATACACATTATTTGACCCTCATTCATCTATTCACCTTATAGATCAGCTCCAAAATGGCTGTGGTCATGATTTTCTCCACTGTATCTCCAGTGCCTAGCACAGCTCTTGCACAATGTGGTCAATTGATAAACATGTGTTGAGTAAATGCTGAAGGAACTGTATGTCCAAACAAGGTTCCGAAACTGACAATCAGGTTTGGGGAATTAGATGTAGTAAGATGTATCAGGAATAAGGGTCTGCAGTGTGTGATACATGTCACAGGGGTCACCTGCGCAAGTGCAATACTAGACATTTAGCAGAGGGACGCCCGGGTGGCTCAGCAGTTGAGCGTCTGTCTTCTGCTCAGGGCGTGATCCCGGGATCCAGGATCGAGTTTTGCATCAGGCTCCTTGAAGGAAGCCTGCTTTTCCTTCTGTCTGCGTCTTTGCCTCTCTTTCTCTGTGAATCTCATGAAAATATAAACGAAATCTTTAAAAAACAAAACAAAACAAAAAAACAATATCCAGCAGAGAACAAGGGATGGGATTTTGATAGGTAGAAATGAGAAGGGCCTTTACATGGCATAAAGGGCTTAAGTCAAAATAATATCCAGCTTATAAAGTGTTTGCACTCCTTCAATGTATTTAGCTTAAAAACAAGAGCCTGACTTACATAATTCAAAAATAAGTTCCATAAGCCCTAAAGGCAAATCAGGTTTCCTTTCTTAGACCAACCCTATAAAGCCACTGAATGGACGTGTAGGTGCTATGGCCTTGGTATACGAAGCACACTGTTGAGGTGAGGTTAAAGGGTTTCACACCACATGTGCTTGGCTGGGGGCTGAGTTAGAATATTAATGCAAATGTCCCTCACTTACAGCTGCTTGTCTGCTTGATAAAGACCAACATTGGGACACCCGGGTGGCTCAGTGGTTTAGCGCTGCCTTCAGCCCAGGGCCTGATCCTGGAGACCCCAGATCGAGTCCTATGTCGGGCTCCCTGCATGGAGCCTGCTTCTCCCTCTGCCTGTGTCTCTGCCCCCCTCTCTTTCTGTGTGTCTCATTAATAAACAACATCTTAAAAAAAAAAAAGACCAATATCTTTCATTCTTGATTATGTTACCAAGTTCTAGCAATTTCCACTTGCAGTCCTTAGATTTTCTTGATGAGAACACAATGTCTGGATATTTAAATGTTCTGTTTACACGCATCCAGGTGCTCACACTTTAATCAAATAAACCACAAAGTACATCAGGCAAAACTAAATGCATCTGGTTGAAATTCTCCGACAGACACAACCAGGGGCAGAATGACACACACTCACCAGAGTTTTATCTGGGGCCCTTTGAAGCAGAATTGGGAGTCGCAGTCAATTCCAATTGTCCTAATAAGAAAAAGTAGTACCTCAAAAAAGATGAGGGATGCCTAGGTGGCTCGGTGCTTGAGCGTCTGCCTCTGGCTCAGCATGTGATCCTGGGATCTGGGATCGAGTCTCACGTCAGGCTCCCACCATGCAGCCTGCTTCTCCCTCTGCCTGTGTCTCTGCCTCTCTCTCTGAGTCTCTCATGAATAAATAAAATCTTAAAAAAAAAATCGAGGAAAGGGTGCCTGGGTGGTTCAATCAGTTAAGCAGCTGCCTTCTGCTCAGGTCATGATCTCAAGGTCCTGGGATCAAGCACATCAGGCCCTCTGCTCAGTGGAGTCTGCTTCTCCCTCTGCCCTTCACCCTGCTTCCCCCGCCAAATAAATAAAATCTTAAAAAAGAAAAAAAAAAAAAAAGACAAGGATACACAAGACTACTTGGAGAAAAAATGTAATCGAGTAAATAAAAGGAGGAAACATGATAACAAAACAAATGATAGGGACGCCTGGTTGAGTGTCTACCTTTGGCCCAGGGCGTGATCCTGGAGTCCCAGGATGGAGTCCCACATGGGGCTCCCCGCAGGAAGCTGGCTTCTCCCTCTGCCTGTGTCTCTGGGTCTCTCATGAGTAAATAAAATCTTTAAAAAATGAAACAAATGATAAAACAGTAATAAGAGTCAAACAGACTTAAGTTCTTTACATGTATTAGTTCACTTAAAGAGAAAAAGACAAGGAAGCTGGAGGGATACTTTATTTTCCTACAAAGTTCTGATCTTAAAATGACATACAACTTTTCCACTGTTGTCTTTGGGAAGTATGATGAACGAGAGTCTCTTCCTTACCAAACCATGGCTCCGAAGTCTTGAATCTTGTCAGAAATCAATTTTGCTTCATATTTTAGGTGACAAAACAGGCATTCACAGAATATTCACTGGAAACTCCAAGACAGCCAGATAGGGAGAAATGCTTAGTGCCTTTAAATTTGGGGGTGCTGGGCACTCAAATCATGCATAAAAACTGGAATATCGTGTTGGTTTTAGAGTTTATTTATATGCTATATTCTAACATGCTAAGTTCTCAGGATGCGGCATGTTTTTAAATAGAATCAATGATCAAAAGCACAGTGGTAAAAGCACATGGTGAGATGGGAGTCTTGGATATCATCTAACCTCATCTCTGGCAAGAATTACCTGGGTGAGGTAACAAAATAGATCAAGGTTTTCCAGACACCTAATGTTGCCAGAAACTCAGAAACCAGAGACTTGCTGAATGCTACCACCACCTACACCCCACCAATCCCAAACTGGTTACGTCTTTGAACTGATTTTTTGCATTTAGCTTTAAGATTACCTTCTCCTTTAATGAACTGGCTGGGCTCTACAACTCTAGTTCTAAAGAAATGAAATGTGCCACTGTCAGTCATCACATGGAGGAGCCGTGTACTTATTCGGGACACCTCGGGGGTGTAAATCAATTTTAAAAGGCAGAGTTATACACATGCTTTGATGGAACCCCAAATTACAAGTCAGTGTCTAAACCATGTGGTCATTTTAAATTTCAAAGATTATGCCTCATTTTTCCTATGTTACATAAGCAGGGCTTAACCGGTGCTCTAAAACATGCAAACCAGAGTCCAGCAAAATTATGCAAGCTAATGGCAAAGCAGACAGAAATCTTTAAAACCTGTTTTTACAAAGTTTTGACCTCTCTTAAAAGCACCAACTTTTTAAAACATTAGTCTCTGTCTCAAAGGGACTAAAAGGTCACTTTCTCATTTGGCAGTGTCTAAGCCACTTTGCCCACACTCAGGACACTTATTTTGCACTCCCCACATGCCTATGTCCATCCACACACTAAGTTAAGTGACCAGTAGTCCAGCAGTTTTTTAGACGAATTTTTAAAATTCTGGCAAAGCCAAGTAACAACGACTGCTTTGGGGTTAGCAGCATTGCCAAAATTACACCCTTGTGGGAGCACTACTTTTGTGGCATGCGGGTCTCCAGAACAGAAGCTCTGCTTCGGTTAGCAATGGAGTGTCTCGAGGCAGGAACATTCAGAGCCCCTACATGTAAAGCAGCAGCACCTGGAAAGATTATGAGAGCATTTGCAGGCTGTGCATAGTACTAAAAGCGCTGCCGAATCATTCCACTGCTGCTCTAGTCAGTAACAAATTGAAGCACTTTATAAAATTTGTAGCTCTTCAATAATTTTGAATCACTTTAAAGTGCTCATGCTCCAAACCATAAAGTCTTTCTTAACCACTGCAAACATATAAAAGGTACATCACCAAAATGACAGTAATCAACTCCTTCAATTTTAGGTGTGAAATTGTTCTGTGTTTTTTTTCCTCCTTGTTTTTGTTGTTCACCAAGTGCAAAAAAAAAAAATGGTCATAAAGGACACAATGTGCAAAATCTCCATTTTTCAATAGCACAAAATAATCAAACTCCTAAAATTTTTTCAGATGAAGAAATATTTGATTTTAGATAAGATACCTAAAGGTAGGGGTGTAGGGGTATAGGGGTGTGTGTGTGTATTACATCTATCCAGGATCCTAAATGAAGGTCATTCATAGGTACAAAACTGCTGATGCAAGTCTTTGGGAAGCCCTTGAAATAACATGTACCAGGATGCCAGGGAAAGTAAGGGAAGGGAAGGCAAAGTAAGTGAATTAAGGCACTCTATGGTATGTGTTTCTTTTTGAGTCAAAATAAATTTCTTATGGCCTAAACCACTAACTGAAGAGCACTAAAATACTGTCAGGTTGACACAATTTTCTGATTTGCCTTTTTCTTTAAGTTATTGATCCCATTCAGATTAGGTCCTTTCAGATAAAGAGTATCAACCCTGGTTCAGACTTGTTTAGAATGAAATAGAATAAAACTACACCATTAGTTTCTAAATGAAGATGTTCAATAATGTAATGTCTTTCATTTCCTGGGATAGCTTGAAATTATCTTAGAAACATTCTACGTCCAGTTTTAGTAGAACTCAAATTTAGTTCACTTGAAAGCAGTAAAAGTAACACATCCTTACCAATTTGAGGCTAGGTGACACACATCTCTTCTCATAGTTCTAGCTCACCCTAGTTGGTAGAACTAGTCACATGGCCCTGCCTAACTGCAAAAGAGCTGGGAAATACGAGGGAACATTCACATAACTTGGTAAGCAGTAAACATCTCTGTTATGGGTTCTACCCAAAACAGAGCAGTGAGCCCCGCTAATTTTTAAAATCATAACGTGTATTCATACAAAGCTTACTCTCAAGTTTAATTTTTCTCAAAGCATGGATTCAACCTTTTTTCCTCTTCCTATACTTGTATAGTTGGTGGAACTAAGGGCAGATTTTTTTTCTCCTTTAAACAAGAACTCAAATTCCTTTTTTAAATTTAATTATTACTTTTTAAAGATTTTATTTATTTGTTCAAGAGAGAGAGAGAGATAGGCAGAGACACAGGCAGAGGGAGAAGCAGGTTCGTGGGAACTCGATCCCAGGTCTCCAGGATCAGGCCCTGGGCTGAAGGCGGCGCTAAGCCACTGAGCCACCCAGGCTGCCCTCCCTTTTTTTTTTTTTTTTTAAATAAAGATTTTATTTATTTGAGAGAGAGAATGCACACACACATACAAGCCTGGAGAGGGGTTGGGAGAAAAGGAGAGAATCCCAAGCAGACTCTCCATGCTGAGCGCAGAGCCCAGGGCAGGGCTTGATCTCACAACCCTGAGAACATGATCTGGGCTGAAATCAAGAGTCAGACGCTTAACCGACTGAACCATTCAGGCACCCCAAGAACTCAAATTAAGGGCAGAACACAAGCGAGCTATTATTGAGTCCAAGGGTGCAATGGACTGAACCAAATTCATGTGTTGAAATCCCAGCCCCCAACATGATAGTTATTAAGAGGTGGGACCTTTAGGAGATTAGGTCATGAGATGGAGCCCACCTGGATCAATTTTTTTAAAAGAGATCCCAGAGACCTCTCTATCCAACCCTCTTCCATCACAGGACACAGTGAGAAGTCAGCCATCTATAACCCAGAAGAGGGCCCTCATCAAAATGTAACTATGCTGACATTCTGATCTTGAACTTCTAGCCTCCAGAACCATGAGCAATCACTTTCTATTGTTTTATAGAAGCCACCTACTCTATGGTACTCTCTAGCTGAAGACTGTGCTATCTTCCCATCGCAAGTAGGCTACTTACTATACACACCAACAGTGAAGGAGGAGGACGAACTTGTTCCAATAGCCTGTTGCCCAGGAGAAACGATGGTCCCTCCTTGTCTAATCAGGGAAAAATAAAGTCTTCAGCACATAGCAGGAAGGACATCCAGTCACTCTCTATTTACGAGCCTGGTGTGTACAGCCTTGACTGTTAACTAGAACCTGACTTGACTAAACCGAATCTACCATTCCTATGAAAATATACAGCTCTAAAGCTAATAACATGCATTTTATATATATTTGGGGCCTTAATTTAAAGATTTATTTATTTATTTTATGATAGAGAGAAAGAGAGAGGCAGAGACACAGGCAGAGGGAGAAGCAGGCTCCATGCCGGGAGCCCGACGCGGGACTCGATCCCGGGACTCCAGGATCACACCCTGGGCCGAAGGCAGGCGCTAAACCGCTGAGCCATCTAGGGATCCCCTGGTGCCTTAATTTAAAGGACATTTCAATGACAGAAGAAAGTCTCCCTACAAAGTAGTATTTGGTTTTGGGATTAGGTCCAAAATAGGATCAACAGGGGACAGTTACCAAGCCAAAAAGCACATATATATATATATATATTTTTGGATTGAAAAAGAAAGCACTGATTTTTACAAGGCTAACCCACCTACCTGATGGAGAATAGACTGAGGTAAACTATTCTGTGAGTTTCCGTGTCAATTAATATGAACCTAAGAATGTATTAGGAAACAGCTATTATACAAATTGCAAAGAGCTCTGGGGGTTCTCAACTAGGGGAAGGTTGCCTTCCTACAAGTCAGCTGGAAAGGTGTAAAAGTGCTTTGTTTTCACTTTTTAGGTTATCCCATTTTTAAGTGGGGGGCCTCAGGTGGCAATAGTGAATGTAGAGTCAGGGATACAAAATATCTTGCAGTGTATGCGACACTCCTACAATAACGCATTTCTTGCTATAAATACTAAGCAAGAAATACTGAGCTAAACACAAAAAACCTAAAGGTAGAAAAACACTGACTCTTTATATTCCTCTTTTGATGAGGCAAGAACTCTATCATGTACCCAGAGAAACGCAGATTAGTTTGGAAAAGGAGATAAAATACATCAAGAGGATGGAGGAACTTGACACAAAGGTAACAACTCAAGTTAGTTTTGTTTTTAAGATTTTATTTATTCATGAGAGACACAGAGAGAGAGAGAGACATAGGGAGAGGGAGAAGCAGGCTCCCTGTGAAGAGCCTGACATGGGGCTCGACCCTAGGACCCCAGGATCACACCCTGAGCCAAAGGCAGATGCTCAACCACTGAGCCACCCAGGCGTCCCCTTAAGTTGTTTTATTCAGACATTTAAAAAGTACTCTTTGACCCCTTCCTCCTCTTGAATAAATGTAGTGCTTAAGGGCTTCAGGTGGGTATCCATGGTGGGGGAGATGGCACTGCAATGGTTGTCAATATATCCAGATGGAATATGAAAAATCAGGGACACTGGGTGGCTCAGCAGTTGAGCGTCTCCCTTTAGCCCAGGGCATGATCCTGGAGTCCTGGAATCAAGTCCCGCATCGGGTTCCCTGCATGCAGCCTGCTTCTCTCTCTGCGTCTCTCATGAATAAATAAAATCTAAAAAAAAAAAAATCATAATGAGCATCTGCATGCCTGCACAAGCATGTGTGCACTTAAGATTCCTCTATTTCAGGGATCCCTGGGTGGCGCAGTGGTTTAGCGCTACCTTCGGCCCAGGGCCTGATCCTGGAGACCCGGGATCGAGTCCCACATCGGGCTCCCTGCATGGAGTCTGCTTCTCCCTCTGCCTGTGTCTCTGCCTCTCTCTCTCTCTGTGTGTGTAACTATCATAAATAAATAAATTTAAAAAAATTTAAAAAAAGATTCCTCTATTTCATAGCTCTGTCCACTGAGAAAGTCTGTGAACAAGGATGATCCAAAAGCAATCAACACACCTGAATGGTCATTTCTTGGTTTCTAATTATCATCCTCCACTAAAAGAAACCCAGGTTTCTTATAAAAATGATTGATTCCAGAGTAGAGAAAAAGCAAGATGAGTCTGGAATACCTTGCTGTGCCAGAAAATAAGGAATATCTCAGAAACCAATGGAGACATGTCCAAAGGTCATGGAAGCCAGGTTGAAGGAACTTCCACTGGCATATCTAGGACAGTAAGAGCATGAAAATAAATAACAATAGTAACAGATAGTGGCTCATTTAATAAACATGAGCCCATATGATTTATTAATTGTATGTTTGGTGAGGACCACAATATTTACATTTTTTCAAAGTATCTCTCCACAAAACACTTATTAAAAAGATTTAAAAAAAAAACATCTTCAGAGTGGCAGACACCACTTTAATTAGGGATTAAAGTGAATATTAATAATTGTGTGCCAGCTGATAGGATACAACAAAAAGTGCAAGATGTCACTTCTGTGATAATCCTCCCAAAGTTGAATAACCTGAATTTACCCATAAACATTAGAGAAATCCAAACTGAGGGTCATCCTATAAAATAACCAGCCTAAAATCTTCAAAATGGTTAAGGCTATGAAAGCCAAGAAAAGATTAAAAAGCTATTTTAGACTCAAGGGCATGACAACTAAATTCAGTGAGTGAAATGCTGTAATGGATTACATAAAGGATATTATCAACAAAATTGGCGAATCCTGACTGTGGCTTAAGATTTAAATGGAAGTCATGTATCAATATCAAATTTCTGATTTTGATGGTTGTACTCTGATTATACAGGAGAATGTCTTTGGCAAGAAAACACTATAGGATTAGGAAGTGAAAGGGTGATTCTGTGAGCAATTTACTATCCAATAGTTCAGCAAATTAAAAACAAAGCCCTTTGTACTGTACTTGAAACTTAGATGTAAATTTAAGATAGTTTTAGGGTGCCTGGGTGGCTCACCATCAATATGATAGGCCTGTAAAGTGCAGATACCAATAGTTTAAGCTCCTCAATAAATGATTAAAACAAATCAGGGTATCATTATTGTTAAAATTTGTAAAGACTGAATTTTGAAAGAAAAAGATGCTATAACACCTTGATTTTAAGTACCTCCTTCCTCAAAGAAATTCAACATATGCTCACTAGCCAATTTTTGAAACATAATTGTTAAAAAGGAAGTAGTTTACTACTACTGTTTTACACCTGAGGAAACTGAGGCAAATGACTTGCACAAAATTACCTAATTTTTAAGGTGGTAGGGCCAGGACCACATCATCAATTTTTAATCTCCCACGCCAATGCTTTTTAAAATTACTTGCACTGAAAAAAGAAAAAATTACCTGCATTGAAAATATATCAACCGTGTTCATGTGGATGAAAAAGAGAAAAATATTGTATATTCTTTTCATTATATAAACAGAAATATACCTTACGAAGATTAGTACTGAGTACAAATACAGAACTGCTTTATTTAATCAGTGTCACTTGATCATTTCCCCACTATAACCTATTTCTCTCCTGTCCCAGATTTTACTTTTTGGTGACTATTCTACTTTCAAAGATTTCAGAACTTTCCCTTAGCAATTCATCTTCGAACATAAATGAGCTCTACTTCAATGACTCTTCACCTTTTTAGTCACAAACCTCTGAGAATTTGATGAAAATTATGAACCACTTTCTCTTCAAAATATTCACACACATATATTTGAATGAAAATTCGAGTCTGCTGAGCTATTTTAAGGACGTTTACTTTCCTTTTTCCAGGTCATTTATGTACCCCAGATTATGAACCCCTGATCTGTCAGTCACTGGTTTATTTTTATTTTCACGACAAACCTGAATACCCTGGAAGGTACTGGTATTCTCATAACACCGCAGAGGAAGCCATAATAAGCTAGGATCTGAATCCCTGTGTCTTCCTTCCCAAGATCCATCCACTTATTCTTACCTACAAAATAGCCCTCAAAAGTCACCCAACTACATCTAGAGTCCTATATTCAGCCTTCATCTGTCCAATCAGCCTCCTCTGCATGCCAAATCTTTTGACCATTTTCCTACTCATCTGAGAAATATCAAGCCTATCAAAGTTGCCAAACTTCTCAGGAAGTTTCAAACATATTTTAACAGTTATCTTCTTGCTAAGTGGTCTCTGGAGGCATCTTCAGGGTCACTGCAAATAATTTTTAAAAGTTCCCCAGTGAGGTATGGTTCCCTTGTCCAAAGCTTCTGTTTGTAACTACCAGATAATGATAAACAGGGATGTGGCAGGTCTTGGCTTTCTACATTCCCAGCCTCCTTCTTCCAACCAGTTTGCCTCTTTGGTGACCATGTATCTTCAACTCTAGAACCAATCCTGTGCCTTTCATCTTCTCACAGTATTAGACAGAAAAGAACTATTTGGGTGTCAGAGTTTTGGGGTAACTGATTATGCATAACTGAAACTCGGGCAGGTGAAAACACTACCTCAACTAGACAGGTTCCTTTTTAAAGATTTGTATGTCTAAATGTGAAGTAGAATTTTACCTTCTCGTACTTATATGCATCAGTAGGCAGGCGGACAAATTATTGTTGTCACTTCTTTGTTTGATTGATTGGTTATTAGAGCAGAAGGGAGAAATGAGTTGAAGTCCCATTAGATGAATTAAACATGGGCAGATTCAGGTTTTGTGGGTTCTGAAGCATAAATAATTTGGGGGACTCTCTTAAAAAATATGTAATTATGTATACAGAATTAGGTTAAAAAGTGAATAGCTACTTACAGTGAAAAAAACCACATCACAATAATTAGAACATTAAAAATAACCGCTATGTCACAAAATCCAGGAAAACAATGTATTTTTATTAAATGACATACCTCTGACCAGCATCTCATGACATGATGCTGGATGAGTCAGTACAGTGGGAGTTAGAAATATATTCTAGAAGCCAACCAACCCTCTAGTTGGATGGGCAACAATAACTACACATGGACTTCACATGGACAGACGACCACATAAATGCACCCCTACTAAACTTGAATGACATATATCCCTTTAGCTGGATGCCCCACATACTTCAACACCATCCAATGTTAGGCACCCCTCAACCAGGGGTTCGGGTGAGTCTGAGTCAGCCATCTTAAGCTGTACATTTTGCAGAGAATGCTAAAGTTGGGGAGATCCAGGAAAACAGCTGCTACAACTCTCTTCATTTTGCCTACTAGCAAATAATTATCTTCATCTGAGACTATCACATGGTCTTTGTCTTGGCACTGAATGTGCAAAGATATTCTGCTATAGGACCACCTCTCCCCTCTCTGCAGCACCCAACTCATCCATACTTCACCATCCCTAATCTAAACTCCACCTCAAGGCTGCTCTAGCTTTGTCTTTGTCTCTGGATACATGTATGCTTTATACATGTCTGTACACTTTATACATAGTGTTTTCTGCTTTGCCTCCCATTAGCAGTTACAAAGAAATTAAGGAAAGGGATTCTGAGGTAGACCTTTTTTCCCTCTCATCTTACAAATAAGGGATTCTATTAAAATCAAGTTTATTATTCAGATTTGCAGACCTCTGAAATAGTAGTTTTAGTAATGTTTCATACTGTTGTCCCTGTATCTGTGATCGGTGAATGTATCTTTTCTTTCAATATTATTCTAATTACTAAGTTTGAAGTTTGAAATTTCTGCCTCGATAACTCTTACCATCTTGATTTTCTTAACATTCAGCCAATTCAACTGCACAAACTTCCAACTTTCAAGGAAGCTTTTGTCCTTCATAAAGTTTTCCCTAAAAATCAAATACACATTAATCTTTAACAGAGTACTTATCATACTGTATGGCAATCATGTCTCTCAACTAGATGAGAAGCCACTTCAAGGCGAAGACGATCTTGTTCACGTTTATGTGCACAGCACACATTATAGCAGCAAAGAGTAGCCACTAGACGTTTGCTGGGCAAACTAATGCACATTTGAATGATAGATACACATCACTTAAACTTACACTTCATGTACAGAGGTATAGCTATCTATGAGAACACTTGAGACTTCACCTTGCTTTTTAAATGTACTGCTACAATGTGATAGCAGTTGCAGAAGCTGATGAAGGCTTAAATTATTTCCAGATAACTTGAAAAGGTCAGTGCAACTTACAAGTCCTGTAAATCTAGGAACAAAATGCCCCAACTCACCCCACCCTAAAACATGAAAACCCATGATTAACCTTCTTGGTTTCCATTATGGACAGATTCCTACTGCTTTTGGAATCTATTACCCTGAGATGCCAAATGAAGGTGCCTTCGTTTTCCACCTTATTGGTAAGAAAGGTAAGAAAGAGTTCTTTTCTTGGATTCGGAACTTTGGAAGATCCTGGCACTTCCTTTCACCACTGGATGGATGTGAGATGAGACTGTGGGAACTCTCATTTTATCTGGTTCTTCTACTTTTATTTCCTTTGCTCAAGGGTGTCGGAAAGGATCAGATACCTATCTGGACTCTTAAAAGGTAGACATAAGAAAAGTACCATAGAGAAATAGCATTTTAGCACTACCCAGAGGATGATAAATTTTCTTAAAGTTTTCAGGTAATGAACTGATAAAGGCTATGGCTCTCAGATTTTTTTTTTATTTCAGGGACTAATAACCAACTTTTTATTTTATTTTATTTTTTTAACTAACTTTTTAAATGATTGTAAAGTAGTAGACCAAATCTACTGATTAGTGTCATTTCAAAGCAAAAGTTATTTTAACATCACAAACTCTAAAACAATCTTAGAATAAAGAACCTTAAAATTGTATCAACTTAGCTTCATAAAGAATATATTACAATAAACACTCCATTGTATTCAGAAAATTATAAGCTCTGTTCTTAGCATTCTTGGAGTCTAATATTTATCTAACTTTAATAAACTGTAGATAAACTTCATATATATTTTAAGATTTTATTTTTTTATTCATGAGAGACACAGAGAGGCAGAGGCATAGGCAGAGGGAGAAGCAGGCTCCCCGCAGAGAGTCCAATGTGGGACTCGATCCCAGGACCCCAGGATCACAACCTGAGCCAAAGGCAGACGCTCAACCACTGAGCCACCCAGGTGCCCCCAATTTCATATATATTTTAAAAACTTTTAGAAAAGTTTCAGATTTACAGAAAAATTGGAAATATAGTATAAAAGATCTATATACCCCATATTCAGTTGCTCCTTTTATTAACATCCTATATTATGGTACATTTATCACAACTAATGAACCAATACTGAAACATCATTATTATCTAAAGTCCATACTTTGTTCAGATTTCCTTAGTTTTTACCTAAAGCCCTTTTCTCTCCCAGGATCCCATCTAGGATACAACATTATATTTAGTCATTATGTCTCCTTAGTCTCATCTTGGCTCTAACAATTTCTCAGAATTTCCTTCTTTTTTATATTCTTGAAAGTTCTGAGAACTATTGGTCAGATATTTTATAAAATGTCCTTCAATTGGGACCTCTTTTGATGTTTTCCTCATGATTATACATACTGGTGTTATGGGTTCTGGGGAGGAGGACCACAGCAAAAAAGTGCTATTCTCATTACATCATATTAAGGGTACATACTATTAACATAATTCACTGACGTTAACCATGAGCACTTTGTTGGGATACAGGTTACTAGGTTTCTCCACTGTCAAACTAGCATTTTCCCCCCATTCTCATCCTGTCCCCTTTATGATGAAGTCACTGTGTGTGTATTGTTATGCACCACTATGCTGAGTATTCCACTGAACCCATACACTGATGTGTCTATTCTACTAATGACGGACACCTGTGCTGTTTTCAGTCTGGGGCTATTATGAATAAAGCTGCTATGAATATTCTTAAGTCTTTTTGGTGAATATATTTTTTATTTCTCTTGAGTAAACACTTAAGGGTTGTTGGGCAGGTATATTTTCTTAGTTTCATAAAACAAAACTACTAACTTTTAACAAAGAGACTGTGCCATTTCTAGTGTAGCTGTAGCACAAAGTCTGAGTATTCCAGTTGCTTCATATCCTTGTCACCATTTAGTGGTATCAGAGGCTTGTTTTTAAGTAGCCTCACAGGGCTTAAACTCTTGACCCTGAGATCAAGACCTGAGCAGAGATCAAGACCTGAGCAGAGATCAAGAGTTGGATGTTTAACCAACTGAGCCACCCAGATGCCCTCAGAGTTTTTAATTTATCTTTATTTTTTCTATTTTTAAAAGATTTTATTATTTATTCATGAGAGGCAGAGACATAGGCAGAGGGAGAAGCAGGCTCCCACTGGAGAGCCTGATGCAGGACTCAATCCCAGGACCCCAGGATCACAACCTGAGCCAAAGGCAGATGCTCAATCACTGAGCCATTTTAACCATTCCAGTGGATATATAGCAATACCTCATGTGGTTCAAATTTGCATTCTCCTGATGACAAACGATGTTGAGTGATACATATTTTAAAATAGTATGTGAATAGAAGGCTGTCTCTGAACAGACTCTTCATGGAGAATAGAAATTCTCTAATAAAAAAAATTAAAACTCAGAAGTTGGGGCCTTCTACTTCCAGCCACAATGAAATTAGTAGGGATCAGATGTATTCTATCCTATAGAACTATTGAAAGGGCAGCACAGGACTGTAATCCCTGAAAGAAGGAAATTATGAAGTGAACTCTGTTCTAGTTTACTGACTGAAGCACTCTAGCCACAGCACAGGGAAAAAGAAACTAACCTGAACCCAGTGGTTTCCCTGAGTTGAGAATCTGGTGGAGGAAAAGGCAACTAAAAATCAGAGAAGAGTGATCAGAAAGGAGAGTTGCAGAGGGGAGCTCTAGAGATTGGCAGAGAGTTCTTTCATGTATGTCTTCAGCTGAGTTCTGATCAATGGATGCATTTGAGGAAATTACTCAATGTTGGGGAAAGAACCACCAGAAAGGGACAGGTAGACAATCCTTAGGACTCAAATGATTGGGGACAGTTCCTGTTCCCAGGACTCAAAATGGGGATTGGTAGAGTATTCAGAAGGGTATTTCCTCACTGGTAGGTAAAAATTAGCACCAAGTTAAAAGCTGCTCTTTGCCCCTGTCTTAACAGCAAATCAAAAGAATCAAGTGTCTCCTAGGTTTCCTAGTAACTTAGCTGCATCCCAGAAAAAAGCTCAGGAATATTTAAAGAAATACAAAAATATTCAGTACCCACAAAGGCTAAATTCAGTGTTTGCCATCCAAAGAGTTTCAAGAAGGCAAATAAAGTAGAAAATATGAACCACAATGAGAAGAAAAATTAATCAATACACACAAGGTCCAGGGATCCCTGTGTGGCTCAGCAGTTTAGCACCCGCCTTCGGCCCAGGGCGTGATCCTGGAGTCCTGGGATCGAGTCCCACGTCAGGCTTCCTGCATGGGGCCCACTTCTCCCTCTGCCTGTGTCTCTGCCTCTCTCTCTCTCTCTCTCTCTCTATCATGAATAAATAAAATTTAAACACACACACACACACAAAGTTCCAAAGTGAGACAGAAAATGAAAGAAATTGGGGCACCTGGTGGCTCAGTTGGTTAAGCATCCAACTTTTTATCTCATCAGGGTCATGAGTTCAAGCCCCTTGTTGGGATTCATGCTAGGTGTGGAACCTACTTAAAAAAAAAAATTACCAGACCAATACATTGAATCAATTATTATAAATTATATTCTGTATTTTCAAGAAAGTATAAACCTGTTAAAGAGAGACATGTAGGAAATAACCAAATTGAACTTCTAGAGATTAAAAAAAGGACCCAAGATGAAAAATACAATGGATGACTTAAGCACCAGATTAGAAACTATAAAAAAAAATTAGTCAGCTTCAAGACATAGCCATAAAAACTATCCAAAATAAACACAGGAAAAATCACCTAAACAAAACAGTGCCAATGAGTTGTGAAATAAATTCACCTTTTAAAAAATAACAAAAAGTTTTTTGGTGCTTTACAATCAGCAAATTAGATTAATAATTACAAACATGGTACTTCTAAAGTGGTACTCTAAGTGACAAAACCAGAAAGTGCTCTTCCACTTAAAATGTGAAAACTAAAATCCCCTCCATCTGCCAAGAACTCTCAAGCAGAATCAATACTTAAAAGAGGCAAAGAAAACTATTATCAAATTTATTGCATGTCTGATCACATAATTGAAAAATCTTTATGCATGATCTAGAGCTAGTACTTAACATTTTATTGAACCATCCTAACTTTAAGAATTGAACACTCTTTTCAACACCTTTTTCTGCAAAAGAGCTGTCAAAAAAATTGTAAAATCCAACAATGCATTGCAACCGCATTTTGATTTCTTTTCTCAAAATGGAAAAACCAGTCAAGTCTTTAACTTGACCTGAGATGAAAACCTGGTGATCTAAGAACCTCAACAAATTCAGTACAAGAAATTTAAGAAAATTGTAACAACAAGGATCATCACATTAAAACTGCCAGAGATGAGTACTTTTTCATGTGCTTTATGGTCAACTGTGAAGTCTCTATTTAAATTTCTTGCTCTGTCCTTAATCTTTTCTTTTCAGTAACTGTTTATATATCATCCTGAACACCAGTCCTCTGTCTCGTTTCACAAGTATTCTAATCTCAAACTATGACGTGTCTATTTTCTTAACAGGTTTTTTGATGAGAAATTTTTAATCTGTATGAAATCTATTTTATCACTAAAACAAATTTTATGATTGTTGTTTACATACTAAGAAACCTTTGCCCATCCCTAAAATGACCAAACTATTCTTATAACTTCCTCTAAAAACTATATGGTTTTAGCTTTTAAAATGAGGTATGTGGTCTCTCTTGAATTCAATTTTGTGTGTAGTCTGAGGTACTATAGACTACAAATGAAAGATTGAGGTTCACTTTTTAAAATGTGGATATCTCATTATTCTAGTACCAAGAGTTGAAAAGACTCTGCTTTTTCCATTGTTGCAATGGTACTCCTTTAATATTTCACTAAATTAAAAAAACTTTAAATGATTAAAGTTTGAAAAATAGGGATGCCTGGGCAGCTTGCTGTTTAAGCATCTGCCTTCGGCTCAGGGCGTGATCCTGGGGTCCTCGGATTGAGTCCCATATTGGGTTCCCTGCATGGGCTCCCTGCTTCTACCTCTGCCTATGCTCTGCCTCTCTCTCTCTTTCTCTGTCTCTCATGAATAAATAAATAAAATCTTTAAAAATAAATAAAATTTGAAAAATAAAATTTTGGGTTTTTCCTACAATTCAGTTTTTTTCTCTGATGTTGATACTCAATTTCAACAGACCATTCAGTTGCCAGAGTATCAACTTTAGACATAAGCCACTTATCAAAACCAGTACATCAAAAAAAAAAACAAAAAACAAAAAAACCGGTACAGCGACCATTTACTATAATGATAGAAATTTAAATATGTGGAAAAAAGTTACAGTTCATGCTCTGAGGAAACGTTAAAAATATATACATAAAGGGGAGCCCCGGTGGCGCAGCAGTTTAGCGCCGCCTGCAGCCCGGGGTGTGATCCTGGAGACCCGGGATCGAGTCCCACATCAGGCTTGTTGCGTGGAGCCTGCTTCTCCCACTGCCTGTGTCTTTGCCTCTCTCTCTGTGTCTCTATGAATAAATAAATAAAAAATCTTAAAAAAATATACACATAAACACAGAGTAATTCCTGTAACTTATCATTGCTCCTTAAAGTAATTCTACTAACGAAACTAGTTTCGTTTGTTTAGTCTTTTAGAATTTTCTATTCATAAATATAAATTGTTTCACTAGAATTACAGAAAGAAAAATGCATTCTAAATAAAATAGATGTTAAAGCTAATTTTTGTAAAGAACTATTTTAAAAAATACATCTCTTTCATTTTTAATACTTCAGCAGTGGGTACACTTGATTTACTCAAATTGTGTTATAACATTTAAAATTTTGCTAAGATGCTATTAATCAAATTTGTCCTCAGCCATGTTACCCTTTGTTAATTACCTCTGTGTAACAGATTATCTGACAGATAAAAGAACTGGTGGGCAAAATTTGTCTGCCAAGTGGACATACCATATTGCTCCAGGGTCCTGTAACTCATTTAAAATCCTTTGAGTCTTTAAAAGTTCTACTAAAATAAAATGTAAACATGTCTGAATTAAGTTAAAAAGCACTTGACAGAAAAACTATAACAAGCAGACTCAGATTATATTTCTTACATGCTTTACTGTTCATTGGCAAACAAGCAGCATATAATGCCTATAATCCTTTCTGTACAATACACCGAATCGGAAATATAATACTGTTTATCTTTTCAAGTATTTCGTTAGTGAGCACACAAATAGCAAAGTCCAAGCAATCGAGGTGTTTTGTCAACAAATAAACTACAGGGATCATAAGAAAAAAAAAAAAAACAAAAAACCCACTATGAAGGGTCTTACTTCCTACAAGTCAGTCATTACTCCAATTACTTTCTCAGTGAGGCTTTCTCTCAATGCTCTGCTTAAAATTTTACTTTATCCCTATCCTCCATCTTCATATTCTTTCTCCCTTCCCTGATTCCTCCCCAATCTCCACTTATTAGATCACTAACATCTCCTACATTCGACTCATATTCATTTAGTTGCATTCCTGAACCAGACTCTAAGCTCCTTGAGGGGAAGAATTTTGAGGTTTTGTTCACTGTTGTATGTAGGGTAGTTTCTGGAATATTATAGATACCAAATAAATATTTACTGAATGAATAATTAAAAGAGTACAAAGCAAAATGTTTCTGAAAAAAACACTTGGTGAAGTTATTTCCAAGGAAAAGTGAATGTCCTCTAACCTGATCTGTGACTGCTCCTGAAGCCAAAAATTGCTATTCATTTTTCTCATGCTAACACACACAAAAAATTGATACCAGCTGTAAAAATATATAGCCATACATTTAATGTAAATTTTTTTATTTTATGATAAAACTGAGGTCAAAAGTGATGATACTTCAATTCTATTTAATTAGTAGAGGTTGAACACTTAGTAAGTGCAAAAAATAGCTAACTGAAGGCAGCAATGGGATATTTCTTGATTATTAAACTAACATTCTTTCCATAAAATTATATTGTTTCTTCATTTAAGACGATGAATAGGTCTTCTGCCAAGTGAGAGAAAGGAGGGGAGTAACCATATACAGGGAATTATAAGGGGAAAAGAAACATTTCAACAATGAAATAGAAAATACACACTCTGAATCACTAAAGAGAGGCCCACCCAACATAATAGTTTGTAGCTAAAAAGAAAGGAGTTCAATTTTAACATAAAATAAGCATATGGACAAGCTATATCTGGTTTTTCTTTTTTCTTAGGAAGAAAAAAAAAAAGACTAAGTAAAATTTTTACCACTTTAAAGAAGAGAAAGGTTAACATTAGTTTTGTGATCATCCTTAGTGTCCATGTCAGAGTTATCATGGCACATAACCAGCTCAGTTATGAAGCCAGGGTACAGACATAATGAGACAAGTAGGAGTTAAAAGACAATATTGTAGAAATATCTGAGATACTGGGCTCATGGTCTCAGATCATAATTGTGTTTAAATCTGATTCTTTAGGCCACCTAAAGGTCTGTGAAGATGTGGGATGATCTACATTCAAAAATCACTTAGTTTTATTTTGCTGAATAGAGCCATATACCATGATAGACCATTTTCAATTATGAGATGGCTCAGAAAGTGTGTTTCAATTCAGAGAATGTTGAGACCCTATGCTTTTCAGTACTGAGAATTTAATCTTTCATTTGAAAGAATAAAATCTATCCAGTGAAGTTCCAATTATAGATTTCATAATGAATTCTACTTATTGCTTCCTGGACCTATCAATTCCATTAATGGATGAATATCTGTTCTGAATCATAACTCAAGAAGAAATGTCACTATTTTACCAATGATATTTATATCAGAAACAATAAGACAATGAGCCCATTCTGCTTGGATGCGTTGGTCATTTAAGCATAGCAATTGGAATTCTGGGGAAAATGCCAAAGATAATCAAAATGCATACGGATATTAAGATAAAATTATATGCTTTTCATTTCAGACACATCAATGGGGGTAGGAGGGAGAATACAGCTTGGATTTTTATCATGTAATGGGCAGGGAATTGGGGGGGACAGGAATCAACATATTGTCAAAAGCAATTCCACAAATCATATGAAACAAGATTATAAGGATTCCTAGTTAATTTAACAAAAATATAAAATAACTGATCTATGAAGCACTTATTTATATTGACTAGAGCCCAACATAAATAATAAAAGAATTCTACTGGCCTAAGAATATTAAAATATTATTTGGAATCATTTTGCTATATATATATAAAATATATATATATATAAAATTATGTTGTACATCTAAAGCAAATACAATGTTATATGTCAATTATATCTCAATTAAAAAATATTATTTGATTTACAGAAAGTATAAACCCTTTACACTCAGAAACAAAATTTGTATACATAGACAAGATGCTTAAATAAACCAGTTAGTAGTTACAACCATCATATTCTTCAAATTTGTTTGGAAAGGCTAAAAAAAACCTAAACCAAACCCATTACTTAAATTAATGTGCAGTTTGAACAAGTTCACAGTACACTTAGGGAGAATTCAAGTCTAAAAAGAGTGAATCAATAGTATTTTAGAAATGCAGGTTATTTCATCCAATAATAAATTCTATGCCTCCCCCTGCCCCACCCTATATAATACCATGGTACAATCTTTGAAACTCAAAATAATAACTTAAATTATAGTTTTAAAAACATAGCTCTTCAATAAAAATGGTTTTATAAGTATCAGGTGAAGTTCTTTTCAAATCCAACATGTGAGAACTTTCACATACAAAATAAATATCATGCTTTGCTATAATCTTATTAAAAGACACTTATTTTAGTGGATGCTGTTATCTCAAGATGTATTTGGAATGTTCCTTTTGGAAATACACATGAACTACCATTAGGCTATATTAACAATTCATATCAACCAGAGTTTTATCCAAATTAAGCACTTATTACTCACTCATATTTAGAAATGTCAGCTAATTCCACAATACTTAATCTATACCAAAAGACAGGAACTTGCTGTACTGCGATTATTCAAATGAATGTGAACCACAAACCTTGAAATTCCAAAAGAGATTCAAAATTTCTTTCAATAGTGACAATAGCACTGAAACCATAGCACTAACATATAGCCTCTCAAGAACATTCAATGGAAGAATGTTTATCTATAAATTCTGCTATTTGTTGAAAAAGGAAACAGACTTTATTTATCCCTTATATTCATTCCCTTTATAACTGAAGCTCTTAATTTGGGGTTTTAGATAAACAAAGCATCAAAAACATTTTTAGATCTTTTTTCACTTCCTATGAATTTTTCATTCAAGTTACCTTCAATTTCATTCTGTAAAAAAAATTATTAACATTTCTTATTCTAAACACCATAAACCTAAACGAATTCCTATTTACCATGGGTTTAAATGATTCCTGTAGATTTGGTTAGCGGGAAAAGTTCTGTTTTTTGAAAATGACAGAAAAACAATTTTAATTTGGGAGAAATCATCCCAAGTACTTATAAAATCCTAAGCAGTCTCACACATAGGTAACACAAATAAATTGCTTGATCTGATGAACTTTCAAAACATATTTTAATCTCATTCCAAAAAGAAAGAAAATTTCTAGATACAAACACATCTCATTCAACCACATTTAATATACATTCAACAACTTAAAATATAAGGATCCAATATTTTCACCTTTTATAATCTCAATATATTATATATTTAATATATAATATATACAATACATACAGGTAGTCAGCAGGATTAAAGTAAATTTTTAAAAGTCTGATCAATGTTGATAAATATCTTTAGACTAATAAAAGAACTATATTTAGGATCACAGAATAAAATATGGGAGTTCCAAGCCTATTAGCAAGATTGCAAATGTTCATATAGCCAATCATATTAAAAGATCCCTCAAATTGGATAGAATACATTTTAAAACAATATTCTTGCTACTCTCAAGCAGCAGTACTTGTAGATATTAAGCATGTACATCTCCATAAAATTTAAAATTACTATGCAGCTTTCTTTACTGTAATATACAGTAGCTATTTCGTCCTTTCTGTTGGATTTTGCTATTGTTGTTTGAAGAGTGACTAACATACTACCAACAGAAGTGATTTTAGCTCCTTTCCCTCCCCCAAAGCATGGCTCAGTTTGAAGATTGTTCTATAGGCAGCCAATATGAATATTAACAGTACCTTTATACCATTAAGAGCAATCAATCAATAAGTGGAGTCAAATGAGAAGTTTCAAAGACTGCTGGAGGTTTCTGTAAACCAAGGTAATCAAAAGTATTACCCCTGTAGATAGCCCTCTCACATTAGTTAATACAAGGAGTTAAAATTCCAATGCCACAGTATAGCAGTTAATAATCTACTCTGTAATTTTAAATATTATACCATTGATTCACCCTGAGAATACAGAGGAAGCATTTAAAACAAAATATTCTGATATGTTTTTTTTTCCTTTGTATTTGCTTTCTTCTGGTTTCCGACAGCACAAATATTTCAATTTCGAGTGTGACTTGGATATCCGTTTTTGTTAATTAAGATTCATGCCACAGTCAGATACTGGTGATAGAAAAGCCCAAAAAGGCTTGTAGAAAAGAGACAAGCAGCAATCCACCAGGTCAGAAAAGACAGAAGTCCTCGAAAAAGCAGAGGAGTGAAAATATTTTTTAAGCTGCTCAGTGCCACTGTTATTTGTGTAACAGTTACCTTCATCTTCCCATCAGCAGATGGTAATTCAGAGGAAACAGAATTGGAGGGTAGAGTATTATCCACTGGCAAGGTAGAGCTAGATTCTGGATAAATCCCCCAGGAATGATTACCTAGAAAATTCAAGACACAAGTAAAACTTGAAGAGTAACAATTCCAAGGCTTCTAATTGAAACGAAAATCTTTAACATATACTTGAAATTAAAAACAAGAAATTTAGTAGCATAACAAACTATTTCCTATTGAAAATGAAGTAACATAGAGTTTCTACATACCCGGTTTAAAAAAAAAAAAAAAGTCATTTAATTTGATTAGACTACAAGCTGGTCTTATATCAGTAAAAGTAGAGATAAAAGTCTAATTTACTTTTAATTAGCTGCACTAAAACCTGGTAAAATAATAATAACAATTTTCTCCCTTGTAGAATACATTAATCAACTACCTCTACTGGAATGACAGGGAAAGACTCAGTAACTTCTTAGAAATCTTTTCTACCTTTAGAATATCAGAATAAATTTCTTTCTCAGAAACTATCTATGATTTCAATGTGAGAGACTATTAATAGCTTCCAAAAGTTTTTCATCATATATTTTCCTATGTTGGATAGGATATGAGTCACATAATTTATAACTGAGCTACCTCTTTATGTTCCATAGATTCCTAAAGGCCATTTACATCTATCATCATCTATGGTATCTACAAAGCCCACCCAAATAATACATTTAGTTCCTTTGGGCTTCTTAAACCCCCACACTGGCTGACTGCCTGATCTCAGCAAAGGGAAATGATCAATACAGTAATAGACAGTTCTCGAATAACACAACACAGGAACTTGATAGTTTAGTGAACAGATTTATATGAGAACTTTGTTCTTCTGCTGAAAAATCTTTATCCTGTCAATATCTAAAGTAGAACTCACCAAAGGACCCTGCAATTCATATAAGTATACAATTACCTTATAATAACTGAAATGTCAGGCATTAGCAAAATCTTTTATAATCCTTTTTACAATACAAAATAAATAAGACTAAGAGTGCTCACTCAAGTTACTCAGTAAATTTGGGGATTAATCTTTAGCAGACAGCTCCTATATATAAAGCATAATATTATTAGAACTATATGGACCTGAGTTTTCAAAATCAATATTATGAATCAACTTTTAAAAGTTTACCATATTTCTTCTTAAAACTTTTAAAGAAAACAATTTTAAGAAGCATACTGCTTTGTAGGTAACAAAAAGCATTATTCATTATAGGTAGAAAGTAAAACAACGTATTTCCCAGTTACCAGGGCAGGCCTACCTAGTGTTTTCAAAAGCAGAGTTGTGTGAAGCAGCATTACCAGAGGTGCCACATACTGCAGGGCAATGACACAAAGGTAATAAAAGACTCGAGCCACCTGCAACCAAAAGCATTTTTAAGTGACATGTTATGAGTGAATTAAACTTTCATATAATTGTCAAAATGAATTGCTTAAGAGATAGGTAATCCCATCATGTGAAGGAAGCTAAATGCTATTAAGTTTGCACTTCATTATAAATGACTCCAAACTGACTTCAGGAAGGCTTAGTTTGAAGACAAGTTTTTAAATGTGAAAATATTAAAATAAATTCTTTGAAAATAGTTAAGTGGTTAATATAAATTGGAGAAAATAACCACTTAAATTCAATTAGTATATTCACTTACATTTCAAATATAAAACAAAATGCTTGTATCTCTAGACAGACACCACAAACATCAAACTAAATAAAAATGAGTCATAAACCCCTAGTAAATAAAAACATTAAATCTCTATTCTATATGAACATATTCAACTAAAATCTGAGGTAAAATTATACAGAATGAAAATACGTAAGATAAAACAAAGTGTCTAAATCTTTTTTTTTAAAGTGTCTGAATCTTAATGAACACCCCTGACTATGAAAGACAGTGAAGAATAAAGTACCCAAAACCAAATTTTGAAAAAAGACATGATCAGATTATACAGATCCAGTTAACTATAATGGTGGATGGATTCCTAGCCCTTTCCTTCTCTGAAATTCCCATTAAGTTATTTACATTTTATGTTCAAATACTTCGAATAATGTCACATGGAATCAAGTTAGTCACTAAAACTAATATTTCCTACCTCGTAAGTCTTAAAGGCTAGACAATATATTGTAATGTCTTCCAAATCAATGTGGGGGAGGGGGGGTGTCTCATTTAGCAACAGTAGATATACCACAGCACTGCAACCCAAACTATATGATACTTTAAGTACTAAGGCAGGAAGAGGACCTGAGACTGTTTGTTCACTTAGCACCAAAATCAGATCAAGATCTCTTCAGTATCTTTCAATTTAGGATTATGCCATTTATTTAACATCAAGAGTACTATGGGATAAAATTACTATTAAGGGAAGTTAAGGAATGCCCGGGTGACTCAGTGGTTGAGAGTCTGCCTTCAGCTCAGGATGTGATCCTGGAGTACTGGGATTGGGTCCTGCATCGGGCTCCCTGCATGGAGCCTGCTTCTCCCTCTGCCTGGGTCTCTGCTTCTCTCTCTGTGTCTCTCATGAATAAATAAATAAATGCTTTTAAAAAAACAGTAAGGGAAGTTAAATGCTTTGTTTTCTTACAATACAGTGTTTGCTATTTTTCAGTGACTACAGTATGAAGCTTACCATTTTCTGTAGCTCAACTGTACTTATTCGCCCTGCTTCTTTCTTCATTTGATCCACACATTTCTGGGCTAAGTTTAAGTAAGCTTGTAGGTGACTGCGCATCATGGCCAACCGCAAAGCACACAGCAGGATTATTAACCAGAGTCGCAGAGTATCGAATGTCGCTTCTGTCATTCTACAGATCAAAAAGTTGATATGGTGCTCTCAAAGACCAAAATACATTAACATCTAGTTATATGTGTCAGTGTTCACCATATAAAATATATGATACCTATATTTAGTTACAATTGGAGATATAAAACAAAAGTATCCCACACTATACTACACTTTCTATATAATACTTTTGACTTGTATAATAGAACTAGAAAGATAATGTACCTACCACGAAAGAATACTAGTAACAGATATCTAGAAGAAACGTGTAGAGGATACATGGGGTCCTTTTCTCTATCTACCCTCCTTCATGAAAAAAAAAAAAAAAACTGGTTGTAAAATGAAGAGAAGCTGAAAGCTCTTACACTGGAAAGCAGGAGAAAGAAGGAAACTATAGGA
The DNA here is from genome assembly GCF_003254725.2 of Canis lupus dingo. Lineage (NCBI taxonomy): Eukaryota > Metazoa > Chordata > Mammalia > Carnivora > Canidae > Canis > Canis lupus. The sequence goes on along the minus strand of NC_064245.1, from coordinate 20,316,578 downwards.
GACTGTCTTTGGAACTATCAAGTGAACCACATGCATAGAATTTTGTCTGATTACAAAGATATTTGAATAAATCTCTCACTCTGCTGAGTTCCTGACTGGGATCCTAGGAAAACCAGTAATTCTGATATATTAATGAAGAAATTGGTCTCAGATTTCTCTCCAACGAGTCACTTAACCTATGAGCTCAAGCTGCCTCAGTTATGAGCAATTCCTCAAGACTAAAATGAGGATTCCAGGTAGAAGATGTACCCTTATGACTTTTTTCCCAGTTGACTGGAGAGGGATCCTTAAAGGAATTTAGGAAGCAGAGGTAATTTCTGATGTCCTTTCGTGGCTTAATGTTTTTAAAAGACCATGGTTTCTCCTTTGATAAAAGCTAACACCACGAGTAATTTGAAAGCAACAGTTAGACCATGCTCCGTACCTATTCTAATCTCTAGCATACATCAGGCGCTTAATAGGACAGTTGAAATGTGTGAAATTACTTTTAAAAACACTGGGAATCTGTCAAGTTAAAATTATCATTAAGACTTACTTGTGTGGGGGAAAAACATTACAGCTTCAATGAATACTTCCCTAGTTCAATAAGATTAACTTAAAAAAAAAAAAAAAAAGTCATGGTCATCACTGATTATATACTCCAAGACAAATCTGTACCAGGATCTAAAAGAAATACATAATATAAAATGTATACTGTGGAGTCAATGACTAGTCAAGGTTTTCTACTTTAATTTTGACAAGGCAAAGCAGTGAAAGAAACATTGATTAAGCATTTACTTCCAGCTGGTTGCATTACATGCATTCTTTCATTTAATTCCAATGATAACTTTGTGAGGTAGATACTATTATCTTCATTTTCCAGATGGGGAAACAGAGGCTCAGTGAAGTTAAATCATCTCCCTCACATGACAGTTTCAGTGAGATCAGAAGTAGGGTTTGAACCAGCTTTGTCTGAATCTTTCTATTACTTTCTATTACTTATGGAACATAGTTTCATAAGGTTAATGAGTTAATATATCAAGTATAGTTATTAGCACCTTTTAATAAATTGTTTCTGTGTTTCCTTACTATCTTCTTCTGTTAAAAAGGAAAATATGACCTAATATTAGATAATAATGGTAAGGCATTATTTTTAATTTGATAGGGATGATGATAATACTATGCCAGAAAATGTCCTTATTTCTTAGAGGTGAATACTCATGTACTTAGGGATGAATATGTTAGATCCCTAATTCACTTGAAAAACTACTACATCAAACAAAACAAAAGTGAAGTAAATATGGAAAATACTAGCAACTCTTATGCTAGTAAGACTGAATATGAGTATCCATTTATACTACTCATTTTATCTTCCGTAATTTTCACAATTAAGGAAAAAAAAAAGAACGGCAAAAAGTATATTAAAAATAGGCCCCCAAACACAATAATGTCAGATAGCAACTGGACATTAAGAGAGAAGACAGAAAATCTTACAAGTGTACAAGATAACATCAGTGTGGATTAATGATCATTCACATTCATTAAGGAAGATCATGAAAAGGTCAAATGATGATTTGTAGCTTCAGTTTTAGAACACATCTTTTAGCATTTCTATTAATGCTTAAAAACACAGTATCAAAAAAAAAAACCAGTATCCTAATATTATCGTTAAAAAACTTAAATATAGTATATACCATTTTGGAAAGCAGTTTTGATTCTCTAAGGAAACAAAAATCAGCCCTCAAATACCCATACTTACAAAGGGACACTTTCTTTACCCAATGGTGGGTTCATAATGTAGTCTTTGGTGATTGGTTTTACCCACAGCAGAACCATAAATAAAGGAGCCAAGAAGTTGATATGAAGCAATGTTCTGAAAGTATGTAAGAAATAAATATAAAAACCAAGGAACAAAATACATTAATACATTAAACTTGGAATTTACAAAATGAAGACAGAAACTTATTTTCAGTATTCTGTATTAAGGTACTACTGTCATCATTATTTTCTATTTATCATTATTACTCAACACTGATTTGAGCCCCTGCAAAACTACCTCATTATCTGAATTTTTCAAATGAGAACATTTAGATTCAGGAAAGTTAAATGACTTGCTCATGGCAATATTACAGGTTAAAGGCAGATATAGCACTAAAGTCTAACAGTGTTCAGTTCTATTCTAGTGTTAACAATCCCCTACTACATCCCTGATTTGATAACACAGGTACCTAAATGACTAACTTAACACAGTCAATGAATCCAATGGATTGTCAGTACACAGGCATCATCTTTTGATACTTTTTCAGTGCAAGCTAAAACAAAGTGCCTCCTCATTAAATATAAGTAAGAGTCAGTGATTATTAGCAAGGTCCACTAGAAGGCATATGGCACATGGAACCTACTACAACAGCTTATAACTAAGGAAACTTTCAATATGCAATGATCATGTATACTGTTTTAATAACACTGTTAAAATTATAAATGATTCATATATTTTTATTTCTTCATGAAGTATTATGAAGTTCATTTCCCTATCCTATACATACCAAGAAAATGTACATACTCCAGAAAGGCAATATACTGAATACACCAAAAGGTTTTAGGTTTGAGTTATAATTTCACTGTTAGTTATTGTCCCAAGTTTGTACCCTACAAAGATAGATAACTGGTAAAGACTGTTCTTATTTTAGAAAAGAGAATCCTTCTATTTTACCATGTTCTGTTTTCATGATCAATCACAGTGAAGGGCTAAACTGGAGGATTTTAAATACACACGCATACACGCGTACACACACATTTCAAAATCTTCACTACAGTGCAAATGACTGTGATCCATGTGAGGCAAACAGGGCTGCGTCAGAAAACCATGAACACCTGACAGGGAACGGTGGAACTTTGGTTCTAAGCTCTGGCATTAAACAGGACTAATGCCTGGGCACGGGGCTGAGGGAAACATTGTCCTTTGTGCCAATCATGCTAGTCTCACAACAGAACAAGCTTGCCCACACTCCTATATCACGGCAGAGTGCTACAACACAGTCAGGAGTTGCAACAAACTGAAAATAAAGCTCCAAACCCCAAAAGGAAAAAATCTTAAAAAGAAGCTATGTTTTACTGTAAAGAAAACTAAGATGTGCCCCCTCCCAATCCCAAACCACTACTAAATGCTTTAAATGTTTTTATAAAGTGATTCTTTCATCCCCCAGCCTGGGTAAACCACCGGGTGCGGGGGAAGAAAGCAGCAGTATTAGGTATGCAGTGTTGCTAGGGAACACTCTAGTATCAAGGAGCAGCCCACAGCGGTTTCAGTAGCTGGTGAAGGGCTCCCCTCCACCCACCCTTTCAGCTTATTTAAATCCTAACACTGGGGTTAGTGGACTGAAGTGTGTGTGCAGAGAGGAGGGGTAGAAACAGGTTTTGTTTTAAAAGAAGCCATTAGAGAGATGGATGGATGTTGGGAGAAAGACAGGATGCAGCCAAGAGCATGCTGAGTAAAAGGAGGGGGGAAAAAAAGAGGGATGAAGAAGTGGGTACTGGGAGGTGAGAAGAAGTAGGCACACATGCAAACACGTGTGCATGCACACACAAACACAACATGTAGAAAAATGGAGGGAAGGAAAAACAGAAAAAGATTCAAAATTAAAGGAAAATGACATAGGTAAGAGATAAGTAAGAATATAAAGACCAGAGAATCAGCATCATTAAATACAGGGCTTTAAGGGCAGAAATGTTAAAAATGATCACTCAAAGAAACTCAAAGATAATATATACATAAATCAAAATGGAATATTCTCAACTTGAGCTTCTACTGCAAACATAAAGACAAGATGGAAATTTGGGTCTGGATATGAATTGAAAGATATAAACCTGTCGTTCTGCTAAGGTGTCTAACATCAACAAAAAATATCTATAGCAACCACAAAGAATGTAGTAAATGAGCTTTGAACTATATGCAGGGATTCAAATAGGAGTTCTCCATTTGATAATTAAAATAGAATTTGGCAGTTAAAAGTAATCTATGATATTCAATACTGTACAGTAGCAGCAATTCCCAAATAATGTATGAATTTAACAAAATCTCATAAACAGATCAATTTAGAAAAACATACATTTCTTATGCATAGAGTGAACTTTCAAACCATTTTTAAATAAAAAAATAAGATTTACATACAATTTAAATATTTTTTAAAAAACTGTTGATTTAAGAGAATTTCCATAGATCCTTTGTTCAGTTGTAGAGATTACAGTATCATAAACCCTGACTTCTGAGTTAAAAAGAACATAAATACTGGTATTTCCATTTCTTAACAAGTAAAAAAAGAAATTTAGTAATTGATGTATGTTTTTAATCACAGGACTTAAAATTTAGAAGTGAATAAAAGACACCTGCTTATAGAAGAGGAAGTAGTGTGACATCAAATGGTTATTAATTTTCAATACAATAATTATTTCATTACAATAATATACCTTCATTAAGATGGAAAACATATATTTATCTGCATGTGCTTATGTACATTTTCCGCTTACTGTGTAATTTTTTCTGTTGCCAAATTCAGGGCATCCAGATGCATTTGAGCCAGTCGTAATCCAGGAAATGTCAAAAAAGCCCCAATGAGTGAACAGAAAATAGCCAGGAAAAATTTGAAAGTAAGTTTTGAAACAGGACCCCTATAAATAAAAATTAAAAAAAAAAAAAAAAAAGACAGTAAGTTCTGTAAGTCAACTTTCTGGGAATTTCCTTTCCTCTAATCAATTACTTTATAAACCACAATAATAACAATAACAAAAACTAAGTGAGCTTTTACAAAAAGACTGCTTTTACTCAATTATTGATAAAGGATATTGGTGAAGTGTAAACTAAATCAGGCATCTCTAGCCATACGGGTAACAACCCAACCTGCATATTAAACACAGAATTTGATATATGACTCAGGTATTAATTTATTTAATCTCTGGAATTAAATCAAATAAAAGCAAATCCAAATAGGAATTCTATGAAACATACTGTCTTTATACGTATGTAAAAATTACAAGTGAGGATACTTCTAAAAGTCCTACTTTAAAAAGGAATTCTTTTCAAGGATTAAAAACACAAAGCCACTTATAATAAATGCTGTTTTACGAAAAACGAAAAAATTTAAACTTAAGTGATAATATTTTTAAAAACTTACTGAGATTCTAAACCTTGCTTTTCAAGAAACTGCATCGCACTATCTGAAAAATTTGTAAAACCTGCAGGGAAAAAAAAATTCTTAATACAGAATCTTTCTTTGGAAATAAAATGTTAGGAAACAGAACATCTTAAATCTTGAAGTGACTAGCTTAGCTCTTTCATGTGCTAATTAGTATGCCATAATGCAATAAAATTTGGTTATTAGCAGGAACAGTCTTTGAAAACATCCCTTTGATATTTGTACATTCCATAAGTGTGCATAAAATTTGCATCAAAATTTGCATCTTTATCTATGTGAGTAAACTTCAGCATTGCAGAAACTTATTTAACTGTAAGGAAAAAATGAGGGGGCAGCATTTTTGGAAAAAAGTAACAAAAAATTTAGCTGAAACAAAAAAGGGAAGATCTTAAGAATAATAAAAGTTCATTATTTACATTACAGAATATACATCTCAAACCTAATTTTAAAAACATATCAGATATAAAACTTAATGAAGTAAAAAATATTAACACTTGAGAAAGCAAAACTGATGTTTAAACTTCTATGAAATGATTACCTGTTTCAAGTCCAAATTCCAGATAGTTTTCTGTCACAATCAAGACTGCCATTGCTTTCACAAAGAAAAAAAATCCAAAGGTAACACAGACTGATCTTTCACCACCATCTTCTACTTTAAAATAGTGTGTAGTTAATGAAAATAGAACTTTGCTGCAGAAGAAAAAGTTCAGGAAAAACCACACGTAACTTCATGAGAGTTAAATACAACCATCTTTACGGGAATTGAACTTCAATAAAATCTGACTACCACATTTATTTTGATTCTACAGCATGCTTATCTACATGGTGCCCTTTGGATAGAAGTGAAAAACTACTGAAAATCTGATTAGTCTTCCAGGAAATAAGACATAAAAACAAAGCAAATTTTAGCGAAGTTTATAACATTTTTAAATTATTGCAAAGTGCACATATACACGTGAAACTGTAACTAGGAAAAGAATGTATTTGTTTTATCGGACTCCAATTTTACTAGGAGGTTATTTTAGTAATTTTATGAAATAGATTCTCAGTGACATGAAAAACCAAGGTAGAGTTATTTTAGGAAACTACCTTTCCTTGGGCATGTTTTTCAAGTAACTTATATTTAGAATTAAACACACCCACACACACAACAGAAATCATCTGTACATCATCCAATAATTCAAAATTTGAGAATTACTTATAGCCACTGGCAAGCTGTGGTACCTGGTATCATCATTTCAAGGATCACCATTAAACAAAAAACTACAAAAATAAGTTCCAGTTGAGTACTCAAAACAGCCAAAGGTTCAACATGCTCACCTATTAAAAAAATTAAAATGCTTTTATCTTACATAAACATTTTAGATTATTTTATCTGAACTCCTCCACTCCTCCAACTAATTGATCAAATCAAGATCAAACCTGTGGATGATGCAAGGCTAGAACCCACATTTCCATTACATGAAATTGTTCTTGAAAGCATAAACCTGCCAAACAAAATAATAAGGTGCTTGGCCAGAAACAAACAAGAGAAAATCTAGAAAAGTTAACTTCTATATCAACTGTATGTCAAGCATGGAAAATAGTAACAGCTGTCACTTAGTACTTGCAAGTGCCAAGCATTACCAATTAACCAATTTCATACTCACACAGCCAACTATTATCATTACTTCACAGATTTTAAAACTGTGGCACAGAAAATTCAAGTAACTTGCCCAAGATCACACAGTTTAATTAGAGGAAGTAGGGTTTAAATCTAGGTGGTCTGGATCCAGAGTGTTCACTTAACAACTTATTATACTGCCTCTGCTACTGTATACAGTACCTAAGTTATGTGGTAGTTCAGCAGTAACACATGAAACCTTCTAAAAATAGAGCTGCCATGACAGAGTGAATAGTTCAAACACTCTCATGATCAGAAGAATCCTTCTTCACGGAAAGCTGGGAAAGGATACCAACTCTCATCCTTACTTCTTAAAAAGAAGCTGTCTTTTTTTTTGCCCTATTTAAAAATGGTTAATAAACTTACTACCCCTTCTCTTTTTTTTTTTTTTTTTTTCCGGATACTATCTAGGATACTGAATATCCTAAAGTAAGCCAACTTAAAGGTAATAAGGATAGTTGACTTTTTGGCATTTTTCAAGCGAAACTTGAAATAAATCTCTCCTAGAATGTGAAGTCCATTAAATCAAAGATTGTCTCTTGTTCAATGCTGTAGCTGGAGTGCCAAGAAAAATGCCTGGCACACAGGAGGTACTCAATCAATGAAGGAATTTTGCCATAGAAATAATGTTTTTATGGCAGTTTAGGTAAGCTAAAATAGTATTAATTTCTATGCTTTAAGGGTAAATCGATCTTTTGAAGAATGGTATCAAATTCGACACTATTCCTCGGGATAATATACTCAAAGAAAAAAAAACACTCAATGTAGAAAATGTTTTAGTCTAAAGATCTGGTTTTATTATTGGTAATAACAAAAATATAAATTATTTACCACCCATGGTCATAAATTTAAAAGACTGCCTGGGTTTTTATAAAGGTAGTGGCTTCCTTTTCTTAAGGCCTTTGTGGTGGATAGTTCCCCCCTTTAAAATGTAAATAAATAAATGAAGGAAGGAAGGAAGTATAGGAATAGCTCATCTTACCCACCTATTCTAGAGTAACCAGGCCCCCAGAACAATGTGTGATGGAAAGTATTTTATTAACACCCTATACTATATTCAGCTCATTTTTCAGTATCATCCTTTTCCTGCCATTTACTATTCTCATCTGTTATTTCCACTCCAGCTATTCTCTTTTCACATAAATCTCTCTTCTTTATCTTAAATACCATAATGCAAGATAAATACTTTTTGTTTCCCTAATTATTAGTAATGGTGTTATTTTCTTTTGAAAACCATGGTCCTGTAAGCCAAATTGTAGACAAAATGAACTCTCCTAGGCTAATATTGCCAGGGAAGAGGCCATTTATAGCATTACTTCTCTAAAAAAAAATATTTCTAAGCATATTAGAATACAATCTACACATTAGTTTGTGGAGATACTACCTACAAATCGCTATACTAGAAACTGATTTCAACTTTTTAATATAATTCTTCATAGGTTATAATATTTATGCTACATTCTATAAATAAAACACCTGATTTGCTTCAAAGCTACATCCAGATAATGAAAACCCAGATAATAACCCCTGAACTTTTTTATTAAAAAGACTTCTGCATGTTATCATATTTACTATAGTGAATACCTGCTTTAGGATATATATATATATATATAAACAAACACCAGAATACACATACAGAACTTCAGCAAACACCTTCTGAAGCCATTTGCGAGGTAGTCTAAGCATCTTCTTTATATCCTCCATAACTCAGGTTAAATATATGCTGGTTAAGTATTTGAATAAATTACTTTTTTTTTATATACAGATTTTATGTATTTATTTGAGAGAAAGTGAGAGAGCACAAACAGGAGGAGCTGCAGACAGAAGGAGAGGGAGAAGCAGGCTCCCTGCTCAGCAGGAAGCCTTGACTTAGGGCTCAATCCCAGGACCCTGAGATCATGACCTGAGCCAAAGGCAGACACTTAACCAATGGAGGTACTCTGGTGCCCCTGACCAAATTACTTCTTTAATGTTAAAAAAAAAAAATACTAATAAGCATATGCCATTAGTTTACAATTATGAACCTCCAGCAAATATTCAGCACCCTATCACAAAGTTACCTTGCTCAATTTATCTCTGCAGTACTCTGGTTACAGAACAAGAAAGAAATCTGAAACTCTACTCAAGTAAAAAACAACCTACACAATAATAGATGTCAGTTTCCATGATATTGAGCACTAAGGGGTGAGGGGTAACTAAATTATTTTTCTAAATCTTCAAGTCTTATACATCTGTAAAACCAACAACCTCTGCAATTTACAGTAAGAATTCCAGGAGTGATACTTACATTGCAGTTACTTTCCAATGTAATATTTTGTGATATTCCATCTGTTACTCATTCACAATTCTCCCTAAAATCAGCTAACATTATATCAGCTAACAAGTTTTCCCTAAACATATTTGTCAATCTTTTTCCTACTTTGGCTAATGGCTACTAACTTATTTACATGCAGTAGGAGTAGATCACTTCATTGCAAAAGTTGGCATGATTTTGTAATATTCAGCTTAAGGAGGACTGTCAAATTGATAGGATGTCAATTTCAATTAAAATGACTAATGAGGGTTTAACAAAGCACAGTTAGGTTCCACATCATTTTAAAATGTAATATGAATTGTTTTTAACTTTTCTACAACTAAATCATTACATATATCTTACCACTACTTTTTTCTTCACTTCCGTAATAATATATTCATTTCAGAGTTTTTGCATTTATACTAGTATCAAAGACAAACACTGGTAATCTATAGTTGCTTAAAGTATAGAGACTTTTGCGGGGGGGGGGGGGGGGGGGGAGGGAGACTATATACCCAAGATAGGGCCTGACAGTAATCAAAAGTCTCCAGTGAGGGGAAATAAAGGCAAAAACTGCCCCGTCATCAGTGCAAGCCTATGCCATTAACTTGGGTGAAATATATATTGTTTGTAATGAAAGATGCTTCTGAGAGGAAGCACACCTGTGTGTGCATGCAGGAAAAAAGCATTACAAAGCATTAACCTAAACTACTTTGCATAATCTAAGCTTGTGGGACAGTTTGCTAATTAACAAAAGTAACGAACACATTGTGGTTTAAATTTACATTATAATTTAGTTTTTAGTAGTTCAAATTACTAAATACCACAGACTTCTCTGCTTAAAACATCCTTCAGAGAAAAAACAAAGATTGCTTACTTAATTTACATTACACATGTAAGATTCTACTATACAATTTTTTAAATAGTGCAGTTATAAAAGCATAACCTCATTATATCTATGATTAAGTGACATTAATCACTTTACTAAGAGCTGAAACCAGGTTAAGTGTAAGCATTATGAAAGCAAATAATAAAAAAAAAAAGACTTTTTCAATAAATAGGACTACTGAAGCTTTTCACCCTGCAAATCATTGTTTTTCTTATAATGTAGTAGAGAATCTATCTCTGAGCACATATTCTAAGAAAGCAAATTAGGAACAATTTTACAAGTCTTTTAAACTTCATCCTAACTTTTAGCATTCAAGGAATGAAACACAAAACACTGTTTAAGACTGATGATGAAATTCTAGAATACAGATGCTCCAATTTTTCTCTAGTCTAGGATATTCTGATTCCGTTCATTGAACTCTTCTCCAAAACTTAAAAAAAAAAAAAAAAGAAATGACTCTGGTGACTCATTTTAGGAGTATCAAACACTATAGGTCTATCTCTTGACATTATAACGAAGAGCTTACACACTGGGAAAGAATAAGGAAAACCAGAGTAAGATTAAAAACCAAAATACAACCCACCTCCCTCACCACCAAATCACAATTGAACTGCTTTTGAGATTTGCTATGATCTCTCTCATTGCCTAAGGGCCCTAAGCCCAGGCTGGAAAACCATGGCTTCATTTTTACTAAAAATGGATACAAGAAACTAGAGACAATTTCCAACTCCTTCACTTACAATAAAAAGCAAAACAACATCTTAGCCAAAAGTGGTATCAAATGACCAAAATGAAATTTCTCAAATATTACACCCACTGCAATACTTTGTTACCACAAAATAATTTCAAAATATGTCAACCTTCAATGGAAAAAAACAAAAAACAAAATTAGATGCAATCTAATCCAGGCAGGAAGCCTAATATTCCTCATATCACTACCTAAAGTGTTATATCTCTGCATCTACAATTCATATTGAATACCAGATGATTCTTACTATTCAGTCCCATATTAGAATAAAACCTTCCCATAACCCACAGTGTAAAAAACACATACGTTATTCAGAAATGTAATATTACGATATGACTAACAAACATTATGGTCAAGTTTTCATTCAACAATCCCCAAGCCTCCACTTAAATCAGAATGGTATATTTACCACCTCCTAAATGTAACAGCTATAGTGTCTTAGATCACAACCTATTATCTGAACTACCTTATTCCCTTCCTCCTACCTACTCAAGCTCCACATCCTTTATGAAGCTTACCACTAACTCTCCAGCCCGGACATCCTGTCTTCTGAACTCCTAGCAATCACAACTATAATTCACCTGCTATGTATGTCATATGCTTTTTTCTTTTTTTAAAAAAAGTAGGCTCCACATCCAGTGTGGAGCCCAACATAGGGCTTGAACTCACAGTCCTCAGGATCAAGACCTGAGCTGAGATCAGGAATTGGATGCTAATATGACTGAGTCAGCCAGGCTCCCCCCTCTATCATATGCTATCGTGAACTATAGTGTAACATAGATGGGAAGAAAGTATTCTCTAGATCTAGGCTGCCTGCCTGAATCTTGGTTCTACTCTTACAATGTGATCCTCCCTACATAAACTTAATTAACCTCTCTGTGTCTCCAATTTCTTCAGTTGTAAATGCAATTAATACATCTACAACCTCAGAGGGCTCCTTTGAATATTAAAGATTTCACCCTGAACTTTATGGTCAACTAATATTCGATAAAGGAGGAAAGACTATCCATTGGAAGAAAGACAGTCTCTTCAATAAATAGTGCTGGGAAAATTGGACATCCACATGCAGAAGAATGAAACTAGACCACTCTCTTTCACCATACACAAAGATAAACTCAAAATGGATGAAAGATCTTTTTTTTTTATTTTTTTTTTAAATTTACTTATGATAGTCACACAGGGAGAGAGAGAGAGAGAGAGAGAGAGGCAGAGACACAGGCAGAGGGAGAAGCAGGCTCCATGCACCGGGAGCCCGACGTGGGACTTGATCCCAGGTTTCCAGGATTGCGCCCTGGGCCAAAGGCAGGTGCCAAACCACTGCGCCACCCAGGGATCCCGGATGAAAGATCTTAATGTGAGACAAGATCCCATCAAAATCCTAAGAAGAACACAGGCAACACCCTTTTTGACTCGGCCACAGTAACTTCTTGCAAGATACATCCACGAAGGCAAAAGAAACAAAAGTAAAAATGAACTATTGGGACTTCATCAAGATAAGAAGCTTTTGCACAGCAAAGGATACAGTCAACAAAACTAAAAGACAACCTACAGAATGGGAGAAGATATTTGCAAATGACATATCAGATAAAGGGCTAGTTTCCAAGATCTATAAAGAACTTATTAAACTCAACACCAAAGAAACAAACAATCCAATCATGAAATGGGCAAAAGACATGAACAGAAATCTCACAGAGGAAGACATAGACATGGCCAACATGCATATGAGAAAATGCTCTGCATCACTTGCCATCAGGGAAATACAAATCAAAACCACAACGAGATACCACCTCACACCAGTGAGAATGGGGCAAATTAACAAGGCAGGAAACAACAAATGTTGGAGAGGATGCGGAGAAAAGGGAACCCTCTTACACTGTTGGTGAGAATGTGAACTGGTGCAGCCACTCTGGAAAACTGTGTGGAGGTTCCTCAAAGAATTAAAAATAGACCTCCCCTATGACCCAGCAATTGCACTGTTGGGGATTTACCCCAAAGATACAGATGCAATGAAACGCCTGGACACCTGCACCCCGATATTTATAGCAGCAATGTCCACAATAGCCAAGCTGTGGAAGGAGCCTCGGTGTCCAACGAAAGATGAATGGATAAAGAAGATGTGGTTTATGTATACAATGGAATATTACTCAGCCATTAGAAATGACAAATACCCACCATTTGCTTCAACGTGGATGGAACTGGAGGGTATTATGCTGAGTGAAGTAAGTCAGTCGGAGAAGGACAAACATTATATGTTCTCATTCATGTAGGGAATATAAATAATAGTGAAAGGGAATATAAGGGAAGGGAGAAGAAATGTGTGGGAAATATCAGAAAGGGAGACAGAACGTAAAGACTGCTAACTCTGGGAAACAAACTAGGGGGGTTGAAGGGGAGGAGGGCAGGGGGTGGGAGTGATTGGGTGACGGGCACTGGGGGTTATTCTGTATGTTGGTAAATTGAACACCAATAAAAAAAAAAGATTTCTTTGTAATTTTTAGCAAAAACCATGTTTTCTATGTAACAGAATAAAATCCTGAACTTTCAATACCAAAAAGATAGTATGGGAATGTATATAAGGTCAAACAGATTATATAATGATAAAAGAACTTAGTTAATTTTACTTCATATACAATTCCCAGTTATGTTTAAACTTTTTTAATCTTTTTCCATGAAAATCTAAGTTAGGAGGTACAGTAATCTACAAAACACAGCAGTGTTAGGTCAGGCTGGAAACAGGCATGAGTTGACTTCTACTTAAATAGAAATTGGATGCCCAACTCTCCACTCCCTGTGCAGCCAGGTAACAAACTTCACTGTGACTCCAGCAGAAGATGAAGATTTGGCCTCTGAAGGAACTCTGAATGTGAAGTAGAGAATTTAGATGAAGGTAACTGTACTGAAATCAGAATAAATGAAACCCTGGATAATCAGAAGTGTTCTCGCCTTCCAAACATGTGCAGCAGATTCACACACTCAGGCAAGGAGATTAGATTCTCTTCTAGAGAAACCAAAAAGCCCCAAATAAAAAACCAATAAATAACAACATTATGGTCTACCCGTAACAAAACTAGCTTCAACATTACCAAGTTTTAATTTCCAGGAAAGCTAAGCAAGCCCTACTTACATACAGTTTCCAATTCACTTGTAGTGTCTCTGACTCTTAAACATGGAGGAAAAGCCTGGAATCCACAGACATTAAAGCAAAGATCAGAAAACTTTGTTAACAGATAGTAAATATTCTAGGCTTTGTGGACCATCAACGTCTCTGTAGCATATTCTTCTTTTTAATTTCTTTAAATAACCCTTTAAAACGTTAAAAACCATTCTCTGCTCAAGAGCTAAGACAGGATTTAACTCCGATGCAGCAGGCCAGTTTATCAATCCCTGTATTAGAGTGTAGCATCTTATGCAAAAGAGAAAAAAAAAAGCATTGGAGAAAAAGTAACTTGGAAGAAAGAAAGATGATACAAGCAGAATAAAAAAATTTTTACATGTAGGTTTTTATACACAGATATCTACATATAAGATATATCTGTATTTCATAAGGCTAACCAAAAACCAATAGAACACACAAAACAAATTTTAAAAGATTTGAAAGATAAAGTTGAGGAAAGTTCTATCAAGCTGAAAGCGTGACAAAAAGAGAGACCAATCTAAGAGGTACAGTATCTGACTAACAAAAGTAATAGACAGAAAGAGAACAGGTGGTGGAGAGATTACAAAAGAGAATAAGTTATCAAAGACATCATAAAAGATATTTCCAAACGCAAAGTTTCCAAATTAAAATAGCCTACCAAAAGCCCAGCACAAAAGAATGAAAAAAAGATTTCCAACAGAGTCCGTGATCACAAATCTTCAGAACCAAAGATTGTAAAAACTTCCTAAGAAAAATAAAATCATATGCAAAAGATTCCATATCATGACACTGTACTTCTGAAAAGTCAAGTTTGAGATTGAGAACAATGAAGTACTGTCTTCAGAATTATGAAGAAAAATATCGACGACCTGAAATTCTATATTTAGGTTAATGAGTACAGAATTAAGACACTTTCAAGACTGCAGTCTAAAACTAGTTACCGTGCATGCTCACTTTGGCAGAAAGCTCCACCAAAATATCTGAGCAAACCAAGAAAGTGAAAAATACTGAGTTCTGGAAATGGGAGATTAAACTTGGGAGAAAGGCAAAGAGAATTCCAAGATGATAACAAAAATAAGTCCCAGGAAGATGGGTATCTTGTAGGCCTGAGGGCAATCCCTCCAGGTAAAAGCTAGAGAATGGAGGTTTCCGGGAAGGATATCCTCACATGGAAGGAAGAGGGTGGGTGAACATATACAAGTTATAAGCAACCTTGTGGAAAACAATATGGAAAAGCAAGTGGAATTAATACAAAAATAATAATAATAAATGCAAAGAAGTGAATTTTTAAAAATTAATGAAAAAATGACAAAAGAAGCTATAGCACCTTATAATGTACACATATGAATAATATTTACATAGGTATAATAATCACTGAATATTGACACTTTTCAGTAAAACTGTAAATTAATTAAATTAAGAACATAAAGGAGAAGCACAGAGGATGCCATAATTTAAGAACGGAAAAATCCTCACCTATCAGAATTGTCGAAGTAACAGTAGTGTATTATATTCAGAAATACAAAAAATATTTTTAAAGGAAGATTTTTTTTTAAGATTTTATTTATTCATGAGAGAGAGAGAGGGGGGGGGGGCAGGCAGAGACACAGGCAGAGAAGCAGGCTCCATGCAGGGAGCCCAACGTGGGACTTGATCCCGGGTCTCCAGGATCAGGCCTTGGGCCAAAGGCGGCGCTAAACCACTGAGCCACCCGGGCTGCCCCAGAAATACAAAAATTTTTTAAAGCCAAAATAACCAGCTAAAACAGGAGAAGTGGCAAGGAGGTTCAGGAAGCAGACTCCGTTTTTAATACGTTAAGTACTTTTGTCTATATAACCTATGTGTATATATTATTTGACAGAAGTTAACATTTTAAGAAATTCAATCTAGGTTTTAATAAAGTCTTGATCTACTACATACCCTCAACTCCAGAAAAAAGTACATTACGTCCTGGAGTTTAACAGAACCTAATCAACTATGAACCCACAGCCTAAAGCACGTATGTATATTTTACTAACCTTTCAATCTCATGCACTGAAATTATTTCCATATCTTATTAAAATATAGTGAAATGTTAACAGTAATTAATATTAATCAACTGTTAGAAATGTTTCGATGCTATGAAACACTAGCATCATAAAACTGTATGATTTCAATACACTCTAATCATCCACTGGCACAGACCTGCTGTATACACAACCCAGAAGAGAACAGAACAAATATTTAACCTATTTTATAAGAAGTAAACAGGCAGCTTTTCCAAGAGTTCTACTCTCCCTCCAAAAGAAAAAGACCTGAGTATTTTCCAGCAATACAGGACCTAAAAGTTTGTTCCTGGCCAGAAGAATTTTGTAAAGATTTGCTGAACCAACTCAAGTCTAACCTGGGGTTTCATTTTGTAGAATCTTCATGTTTCTTTTTTTTTTTTTTTCTTATAAAGACTTCATTTATTTATTCATGAGAGACACAAAAGGAGAGAGACAGAGACACAGGCAGAGGGAGAAGCAGGCTCCATGCAGGGAGCCCGATGCGGGACTCAATCCCGGGTCTCCAGGATCACGTTCCTGGCTGAAGGCGGTGCTAAACGCTAAGCCACCGGGGCTGCCCAAATCTTCATGTTTCAACTCAAAACTCAACTGCTTGTTTTACCAAACTTTTAGAGCAATGTGCATTTTATTCAACAAATATATAATGAGTCCAAAGTTATTAAGTAGTGTATAGTAGTAGACTAAAGAAAAACTTCCTATGAAGACAAAGACTTTTGTTAGCATTTGACATAACAGAATATAAAACCAGCTTATTTTTTTAAGCCAGGAGAAACCTACATTGTGATATCCCATTTAGAGTTCCTCACTGACAAATGTGGTAACTTTATTTTGAGATCATTTACAGAGACTGTCTATACTAGCTAACATAGTAACAAAGTTTTTTGTTGAGCTACTTATCAAATTTCTCTAATACCTACATAAATTATTTTGAAATAAGAAAAATCCTTTTATGCTCTAATCCCATGAATATGCTTATTAACCATAAGTCATTTATATAGAAAAATAATAGACTATACCTGAAATACTACAGGAATGGCTTTCAAAATGCAATTTCTTTTAGTTTCTTTAAATCTGTTCTTGCTTCATAAATTGTCCACAATTTACAAGTAAGATATACTTACTTTTGTCCTTTCATAAATAAATATAACCTGATAATGTATACCAAAAAAATTAGGCTTCTATTTACTGACAAGTATAGCAAAAAACACTAGGTAAAGACACAGCATTTCCTGATTTAGGATTTAATGGAAATAATAGTCAAGTACTTTATGAGTAAACTCTTCTGCTACCTTTATCTCGCTATTATTTTCACAGATCATTCTAGAAGTTAGGCTTTCATAAAGATTATTGTATTAGTAAATATTCTAAACTGCATATGCAAAACTACCAATGCAAGTAGTCATTTTTTTTTTCTTTTCCTTTTTATAATTCCTCAGTCCCAGATGAATGAGCCACATACTTTAAGGGCTTATTTTGCTTTAGATTACAAAATCTTAACCCCTGAAATGAAAAGAACATTAGGGATGGAATAAATTTTTTTCTGCCACATGGCTGACATTTTTAAAGTTCTAATTTAATATCAACATTTTTCACAACTAGAATTAGACAACTGTAACATGCAAATACCAAAATTTCAACCAAAACTTCAACAGGTAAGAAAAGTCAAAGACAAGTGGTAAGATTTAACAAGTAGGAAATTTTAAATATATTTATCTTTGAGCTGGCGAAAAGAGCTTTTAAATGATGAATAGGCTTAATTTTTAGATCTAAAATGGGAAATTTCTCTCACATCTAGGATAACAACTTAAAGAATATCTACTTACCAAGACACTGTTTCAATTTAGTTTCTACTTATATTGTTTTAAAGACTCAATTCCCATATTAAGAAAAGGTTTTCTATACCCTAACATCTTGAAATTACCTGAAGATATTTATAATGCTTTTTTTGAGAAGGAAAATAGAGATCACATTATAAGTATTTTGTTCACAACACACAAATCTAATGGATAAAACCTAAGAATAAACACAGATTTTCAGAGGTTTCTCAAAACTTTTTCATAAAATTCACGATTACCTTAAAAAAAAAAAAAGATTTATTTATTTATTTATTTATTTATTTATTTATTTATTTATTTGAGAGAGAGAGAGAGAGAAACCACAAGCAGCGGGAGCTGCAGGCAGAGGAAGAGGGAGCAGGCTCCCCACAGAGCATGAAGCCCAATGTGGGGCTCAATACCAGGACCCCCGAATCATGACCTGAGCCAAAGGAGACACTTAACTAACTGAGCCACCTGGGCGCCCCTGATTATCCTTTTTAAAATAGATTGTGTTTCCACTCAACTAAGTTATTTTCATGTAAACTCAAAGTTTTCTACTCTGTGAAAGATTATAGTCTTGTTTTCGTGACCACTAACAATAAAACATTTTTTCCTATTCAAATAGCTAACCCTATTACATCTATTTTTATATAAAAAGCAACCAAAATACTCAAAGCACACTGTACTTTGCATTCTCACTGCAAAGAAACCTATAAACTATACCAAGAATCTGCTACAGTACATATACTATAATGAAAAGTACATTAATCCTTATAACCTCTCAAGTAAAATCTTTCTAAAAAGAATTGATCCTGTCTTCCAACTTAAAAAATACAATTAACTTGGACAACTTAAACTTAAATTTTTTTTTTTATTTTTTAGAGAAGGTTCAATTACTTTAAAGAGAAAAGAAACTGAACTTAAATTTCTCTCAGATTTTTTTCTCTTTTTTTTTTCTCTCAGATTTAAGCAAAAACTATTATGTATGTTTAAAATTTGTCCCACAAAAGTTTACAGCCACCATTAACCTAACCAGATGGTGGAAGAGAACAACAGTCATAGATTTTTTAAAAGCACAAAACATAGGTTTTATTTAAAAATAAAAGCAAGCAAACAAAAAACTATTAACTAATCTTCTGTACTAAAATAAAGCAAAACAATGAAGATTATCCTTAAATTTTTAGATGTAGGAAGAAAATTATCACTTCCTAGCTAAAAGGGAAAAAAAGTCTTAATTATAAATTAATGAGCCAGAAATACTGGTTTTATCTCCCAAAGTAAATTCTCTTCATAACTCTAGGTTTCTGATCTGAAAGGCAAAAAATTTGGCAATATTGGTATCACAGAAGATCTCCAAAAGAAATAATCTTTGAAACATCATGCTATGTACAAATTTTTAACTGAGTACTTTGGCTTAGATTCAATTGCTTTTACTCTGTTCCTTTCTCACCAGGAGACTTGATAGCTTACGCAGTTCACCTCAGGGTTTTAGTGTTTCATTTTTCTTATTGATATGAAGCAGAACATTTTGTAAAGTAAGAATACAGTCATTTAGAATCCTTTAAGGTACAGAAAAGGTGACCATGTTGTGCTAAGTTTGCTTTGGTTGTCTATTTCCTACAGCAAACAAATGCAGCATTTAAGGTGCACACTTTAATTTACAAATCTACATATAGAATTGAATATTTAATACAGAAAACCTTAGAATTTATTTCCATTTAAACCATTCCCAACTTTTCACATTGTATGAAATTTGCATGTCTGGCAACCAAAGCAAATTAAAAATTTTAAGCATAGCCTTAAAAACATACATAATAGGGTTTTGTACCTTAAACTATCCACATTGTAAAATACAAGCAGTGTGGAAATGTGACTAATGATCCAGTCCTTTAACCAAATATAATAGGACTACTGAGAAGCTTTATCATTCTTTGTAGAATAGCTTTCTTCTCACTCAAATTCACGTAATTGACTCAATATTACTCTGTGATACAGCTTATTTGTAAGAAAAGGTTCTTTGAAAAAAAAAAATCCATAGATTGGTAGAAGTAAAACTTTTAAAAATTAAAATATAAAGGATTACTGAATTTTTTGTAAGCATCATTTTTACCTTTTGCTTTTCCTTTATTCATAAATGAAAATGATACACTTTACATTATAAAATCAGTAAACATTTCTCCACTGACTCTAAGACTTCACAGGCCATCATGCAGGAGAGACAATTTACAACTGTTCCATCCTCACTTTAAGGCTTTCTTTACCCTTTATCTTCCCCATACCATGTAATTTGGCATAAATGGACCTGGAACACACACACTTGGTCAAATAAGGTGGTTAGAATTATAAATGGGCAAGGGAGTAAAGCTGAAAATTAGTTAGGGTTTAGGAGTGAGACCAGAAGGTATGATAGCTGAGATGCATGTACAACATTGCTGAAACAATACACAGCTATGACAAGAGGCAGGCCAGTTTTACATATAAGAGTTGAAGATTTCAGTGTCACACATTAAAAAAAAAAGAAAAGAAAAAACCTCATTCCTGTGCTTTTTAGAACTTTCAAGATTCTGTAGAAGTTATAACTGTGGTTCTATGTAAGGATGTCAAATAAAACGGATGGGGAGGAAAAAAAAAATGACCATGAAATAGAACAGTTTTCCTCCTTACTTTTAAGTGAACCAATTATTTAAGTTTATACATGTCTAAATTTGGGACCATTTTAACAAAGGACAATTTATCAGTAACAACTGCAGAGAATTTCTGAATCAACTGATGTATGTGTGACTCTGGAATTAAGTGGAGCTATTGTCCTATGTAATCAATGGAGACATGTGTTTGACTAATAAGTAGGCACATACAATAAGAAAATAAAGAGAAGCCAGGCAGAGGTCATTGCAGTTATACACTGTTCATATGGCGTGAAAAGCAAACCAGATATGTTATAACTAAGATAAAAGGCTATAAACAGACTCCTCCCTGGTGTTAAATCTGGATAGCTGGCATTGAATTCTGGTTTCCTGCATACCACAGAAGGCAGTAGGTCATTTTCTCACATGCCACAAGTTTGAAGGGGAATCACGTACCTAAACATACACACAATTCTACTTTCCTTCTTCTTCTCTATCCCCTTTGTGGAGGGTTAAAGTTGGCAGAAAATAGCTTTGATTCTAAAGCCCTTCAGCACTTTCTGTCTTCTCTAGGATGGCGAGACAGCCAGCTACCAGATTCCCGCAGAGATGCTATTGTTTGGTGCATTTCACGAGTGCACTACTTAAAACTAAGGAGAGGCAGTTCAGTACTGAAGACTGTGTGGGACCTTTGCTCTCACATTATTAGGCATTACTGAGTGAAATGAAAGATGAAATTTATTCACATAAACAATAATCTGAGTAGCTGGGAAGAGGTACATTTTTCTAATTTCTCTGGTAAATTGGAATTAAGAATTATATAACATTAAATAAAACTGGGTATCAAATATGCATTTCTACATAAATACCACAAACACCATTTCAATATCAGACCATCAACCATGATGAAAATTAAGACAGGAACATTCCAAAATAAGCAATATTTCAGAAAACATGAGAACTCAAAGTATGAAATAAACAACAAGGCATGTAGTCAGCTAGTGCTAATTATCAAGTTAAGATATTTTTAGTGTGTTTATATAACTTGACATCTATGGTTGGGTCTTTATTCTGACTGCACAGTATTTTTACATATTTAATACTATAGAATTAAAAAGTAATATTCTAACTGCTTCAACTAAATCTCCTCTTAAAATCAGTATAGCATGAGATACCCAGGGATGCTCCTCAATTGACGCATATGATCAGTATTTCTATCCAGCAGAATACATACTTGGTGAAGATGTCAACTCTTAAAGACTGTTCTGGCTCTTCTGGTCTACATTATACCTCAATCAATCCAAAAGCATCAATAAGGAGCACACCGGTGTTGAATGTCAAATCATATCATATTTAAAATAGTATCCACTTGTAGTTTTAAAAGTTCAGTAGTCTATAGTTAAATATAAAAGATACAGGATATACATTTATTCTGCTTAATCCCAAAATCTGACTAACCATATAGCAAAGAAACGAAAGGCCATCAAAAACAAAGAATAGGAAAAGTTGACAGTTTCTAGAAAAGCAATGTCAACAAAAGTTTGGAAGACAGTCTGAATAGATGGACAACCACTAACTGATTTAAGCTTCTGTTTACTCTGCTCTGCTGGGTGTACAAGGGAGAAACCCAGTAAAAAGAAAGCCAACTCATTCATCAGCTCTGGAAAAGTAAGGAAATGAGAGATAGAGGGGACCTTTGAAGGAAAGGTTGCAGAACAAATGAAAATCAGATGACAGATTGAACGTCTATAATAGCAGTAATCAGACTTGGCAGATCTTGTCTCGCCTAATCATACAGATTAGGTCAGGGCCTTTCCCCAACTCTGGCAGAACCTAGAAGAAATACTATCTAAAGATGTTATATCAGAAAAGATTGGGCTTGGGGAGTACCATGCAAACCCCAGGGTGACAAAGACCTGAAAACAAGGGGCAGAGAGGGACCTCAGACATGCATTTAATTAATGCCTGTACATGAAATGCTAAGTCTCTGAACCTTCTCCAATCAGTATCCGTAACACTGGCTGTCAGACTTATACCCCAAAAATGAAAAAATGGACAATTCTTGTTGGAGAAAATGATAGACCCCAAAACCTGCACACACTGATATCCAAAAGTCCCCTCAAGGATAATGTAAGGTCCCTACTCAGTCACCTACAAAAAAGGCCACCAATCAACAAGTTCCAGCTACTTGCACAAAACTTCTGTTTTTTAAATGCCTCTTCCTTGAATATAATAAACAGATAATCAAAGGTCATGAGACATTTAAGAACAATCTCTAACAGGACAATGATTCAAGTAAAAAATGGAGGGGGATACTCAGAAAATAACACAAGGTACAAATTAAAAGATACTAATATACTTGAACTAAAACGATATTAGACATCCATGACACAAGAATGCTAGGAAAACAGAACATCCAAAAGTCTTAAAAAAAACTGTTTTAATTGATATAAAAAATTCAACAGAAGGGTTAAGAGAGTAAATTAAGAGAAAAATCAAGAAAACACAGTAAGATAAATGGAAAAAGGGAGATATATTAAAAAACCATTCAAAGAACATGTCATTACTAAGAGTCCCTGAAAAAGATGACAGAAAACAGAATTTTATCAGAGAATCAATATAAAACTTCTGGATAAAAATAGCAGATTGAGCACATCCAGTGACTTCTGGTCTCTCCCTAATCCCCACCAAAATGACAGTATAAAGGAATTTGTTTTAAGTACATAAATACAATGAACGAGAAGAAAAAAGCAGTAAAATTCCTCTAAAAAAATGACATTACTGTATTTATAAGACAAGGTGAATTGGTAATGATCAATGATAGATGACAAGCCAGGAAGATGTGCCAAGTCCTCACTGACAGAGTGAAACGGCAACAGTTAAAGCCTAAAACTAACATCAAGCACGAGCTTTGTACCCACAGAGAAATAACAGCTGTAAACATCAAACAAAAAGGAGCTGTCTCTGAAAAGGCAGAAATGGAAGAGGAAATGTTTAATTTTAATAGAAGGGGGGAAACTGCCCAGTAATAAAGGATGAGTTCCCCAGATTTAAAAGCTAAACCTAGAATTTAACATAATTAATAATGAAAACTTCAGAACACCAAAAGAGAAAAGCATCTGGAGGGTGTATGGGAGGGGAAAGGGAGGCAAACGCCAAGAGCAAGAAGGCATCTACTTTCTCAAGAGCCTTCAAAAGTCCCAGGAAAAAATGCTTTTTTCTTTCTTTTTTTAAAGAATTTATTTATTCATGAGATACCGAGGGGGGGGAGGAGAGAGAGAGAGAAAGAGAGAGAATGAGGTAGAAACACAGGCAGAGGAAGAAGCAGGCTCCATGCAGGGTGCCTGATACGGGACTCAGTCCTGGGACTCCAGGATCACGTCCTGGGCCGAAGGTAGATGCTCAACCACTGAGACACCCAGGGATCCCTACTATTTCTTTCTTAGAATTTGTATTGAGCCAAACTATCAACCGAGTATTAGGGAAAAAAAAATAATTTCAGGCATGTAAGATTTCAAAAGTAAAAACCATGGCATCCCTTTCCAGGACACTATAGGAGAATGCACTCTGACAAAGGGCTGTAAAGCAAGGAAGAACACATGTTGTGATCCAAAAAAAGGCATAGAGAATTAGGAAGACAGTGAAGAAAACCCCAGGTTAACAGCTATGCAGTAAGTTTACACAATTGAGAGCTCCAGAGGATACTCCCATGGCAAAACAAATAGAAATGATGTACTTTAACTACTGAGGTTTAGATTTCTTCAAAAAAGTTTAGCATATTTAACAAGATTAAAAAATTGTTCCAGTAAGGTGATAAATAGCTATAATATTTTCATTGGTATCACTAAAACTGACTGATGATTTGGTAAAACATTTGTTTCCTTACTATTTTGGGAGAACAGAAGGAAGAAAAAGGAAGGGGGAGAAAGGTGTAATAATCTAAAATTAAAGAAACATCATTATTACATAATATTTATACATAAAGAAGAAAATCTTGGAATACATAAAACAAGGTAAAGTGGTTCCTCTGTGATATGAAATTCACAAAAGAAAGCAAAGGCAAGGAACTGGCATCTTTTCTTGAATTTCATTTTTTAAACTATCTACCTCTACTTCGAAAGTCTTTTCTATTAAGTAAAGAGGATTTCAACAACAAAAAAATATTCTCCAATGATCTAAAGTTTTTTCGAATCAGAGACAAGATCTAATTGTGTTAGCTATAAAAGGAGTAAAAACTTATAAATTAATATCAATGATGTTTTGAAGGATACACTGCAAAAGATAAAACAAGCAGGCACCAGACTAAGCTGATATTCATTTCCTGTGTGGGCTTCATAAAATTGTAGTAGACTTCAGTTACTAGATACACAACTGTAGCAGCCACTGTGAAATCCACCAGCCACTGGTATTCTGGAAAATAATGCAACGCTGAAAAATAAAGGTTAAAAATAATAGTTTACTTAAACTTTCATAAATAAATAGCTAAGGAGGATTATCTGTAATTAACTAAACATGCTAGACTTTATTTACTTGTTGATATGCAATGTAAGGTTTATAAATACAAGAATCAAAAAATGCAGGAAACAGATTAAGAATGTTGATGCTTAAAATTTAATTTTAATACTTCCTAAATTTTTTTAAACCTGGAGTAATTACCAAAAATTATTTAAACTATTGTTAAAAATATATGATTGCAAAATGATCTGGTATCTTCTCAGCTGATTATCTGTTTTTTACAGAAATTAAAAATCAAGTATGGGATGCTTGGATGGCTCAGTAGTTGAGCATCTGCCTTCAGCTCAGGGCGTGATCCTGGAGTCCTGGGATTTATAGATTTAGAAATCTTTATAAATAAATAAATAAATATCAAGTTTTGGTTCTTTTTTTTTTTTTTTAAGATTTTATTTATTTATTCATGAGAGACAGAGAGAGACAGAGAGAGAGAGGAGGGGGCAGAGACACAGGCAGAGGGAGAAGCAGGCTCCACGCAGGGAGCCCAACATGGGACTTGATCCTGGGTCTCCAGGATCATGCCATGGGCTGAAGGCAGCGCTAAACCACTGAGCCACCCAGGCTGCCCAGGTTTTTGTTTTTGTTTTTGTTTTTTTTTAAAGATTGTTTTTACTTATTTTACAGAGAGAGAAAGCATGAGCTGTGAGAGGAGCAGGAGAGGGAGACAACATCCAGTAGACTCTGCACGGACTACAGAGCCTGACTCAGGGTTCATTCAGTCCTACAACCCGGAGAGCACGATCTGCGCCAGAACTGAGAGTCAGATATTCAATTAATGGAGCCTCAAGATTTTTTTAAAGAATCTAAAGTATGATACTTTAACTTGAGGACATAACTTGGTGTACAAAGAGAAGTTTACTTATACTTTTCATTTCTGTGAAGTAGGAGAGTTGAACTTTGCCAGTTATTAACTGCATGCACTAAAGGAGGATTAATAATTCTGTGATTTAATCAGATTAAAATAACAATAAATACACTTTTTATTCCCTCGTATGTTCCTGCAAGAAAAACTGATGAAATGCCTGTCGATTTTCCATAAAACCATATCCCTTCCAACAAAGGGTTTGCATTAAAATTAGCATTCTCTGATAGTAAGTATGATTCCATCTCCCTTTTCATCTCAGATATTCTGGTTTACTTTTACTTGAGTACAGTCCAAAGTATCAGCATCATTTTGTAGAAGATGTTTTGAAATGTGGGAATAAGTCACACACATAAACAGTAATTTCTATGTTCCCATTGGTACATAATAAAATGATCTACATTGTTATAAAAAATTTTATTTGTAAAATATAATATCTGAGAATATTTTAAAATCATGCATTCACAGAAAAACTATTTTGAAAATAAAATACCACTCAAAGCATAACTTATTTAAAATATCAAAACAAACCAATTAAACTTACATTTCTATAAGACAGCAAAAATTCTACATCCTTTTATGATTGGGTAAGTTTTTAATATGCTTCAAGTTATTTTAACTGTTAGGTTTTTTTGTTTTTGGTGATAAATATAATAGCTTATGAACATCAAGTCTAAAGATTTACCCTCAAGTAGTTGAAAGAGTCTCACGCTCTAGTCACATCACTTCTCCTCTAATAATCACCCTTTACAATGACTTTCCAGACAGGGAAATGGGTAGAATAGACAGATAAACAAATATCCATTTGGGTATACAAATATCCATTTATCTAAATGAGTAGACAATATCAATAATTTTAGGCTTTCAATTTTTATTAATAACTGAATTAAGTGTTCCAATTCTTCATGCCCACATTCACAGAGGCTTCCTCCAGGGAATTCACTCAGAGCAAACAGCCAAGTGACATATCAAATATTTTTGTGTTTTAAAAGGTTCTTATAATCAATAGCTAATACAAATTAAGACACACTTTAAAGATACTTAGTGGGATAACAATAATATATACACATTCAACAAAAGTACAAATTATACATATGCTTGGCTATATATTTAACACAAGTATTATATTCTTTTTCTATTCAATAATATAATTAACTATGTGCCTTTTATTAGGCTACTGGAATCAAAAGAAAACTCAGAGTTCATCAAGCCTCGTGGTTTGCCTTAAGCTCATGAGTGTACCTTAAATTTAGGGAGAAAACCCATTACTTTTACCTAAACACACATACTTAGCATCCATTCACAAATGATTACATAAACATAAATAAAACATCTCCCCATTATTCTAT
Source organism: Canis lupus dingo (assembly GCF_003254725.2). Taxonomy (NCBI): domain Eukaryota; kingdom Metazoa; phylum Chordata; class Mammalia; order Carnivora; family Canidae; genus Canis; species Canis lupus. The sequence continues at coordinate 20,289,466 of NC_064245.1, read as the reverse complement.
TCTTGAAATTATGTGGCCAGTTGTTAAACTAGTGCCATTTGCAATTAGTTTTAAAACTGTACAAATGAAACAATATATTGAGTAAGTTGTGTGCTAAGGCCTTAATTTAAATCTTTTTTTTAAAATTTTATTTATTTATTCATGAGAGATACAGAGAGAGAGAGAGAAAGGCAGAGGGAGAAGCAGGGTCCATGCAGGGAGCCCGATGCAGGACTGGATCCTGGGACTCCAGGATCATGCCCTGGGCTGAAGACAGCTCTAAACTGCTGAGCCACCCAATCTCCAATTAAAATCTTCTTAGGTTCATTACCAATTGCCTAGTTCTAACCGGCTCTACCACATTTGGTGTGTAAACCATACCAAATTAAATATTTAACTCTAGGAGTTCAAAGAGTTAAAAAAAAAAAAAAAAAGTCCATTACAGTTACATATCTCACAGAACTGGAAGGTTAGTAAAAGTAAAGCATTTAAAACAATGCCTGGTAAATACTCACATTTAAGCCATTAATAAAGCTAATAAGCTGGTAATTAACTATTTAACATCAGTTATTAGAAAAGACAAAAATTTGCATTAGAAATTAGGGAGAATGTGTATATATTCTTGTATTTACACATCTGTGAACATTTTATACAAGTAAGTCCACATAAAAGATTAGTAAACTAATGTGACAGTCAAAAAGTCAAAGTGCTTTCAAGTATTTTAAATTTTGCATGAAAAATAATTAAAAAGAAAAAAGAGGATGATATAACCAGTCCCAACACAGTTGTAATGATACTGATTTATACTGTTCCTCGTTGACATTTTTGGGTTCCAGGACACTCTTTGTATATATATATATACACACATACATAAAAAAAAAAATCTTAAAAAAAAAATCTTTGTAAATATAGAATCAACTTTCAAATATCTTGAAGCCATTTTGTATCACTAAATAATTCTACATGAGATGCTACATGAATCTACTAAGGTTTTTCAAGGGTGGTTATGACTTAGCCCATGAAGGACCAATTACATAATGATATTTGTACATTACCAAAATTATTTTTTAATGTTATTTTTATTCTTCACTTACCATGTAAACCATTATTTCTCAAACCTGATCAAAAGTCAGAACCACTAAGAGCATTTAAAAAAAAACACAAATTCAAATGAGGAGATGAGTACTACGTGTTACACTATATGTTAGCAAATTGAATTTAAATAAATTAAAAAAAAAACAACAATAACAAACAAGAACAAAAACACAAATTCCCAGAACCCACTCTATATTTACTGGATCTCCAGGGGTAGAAATGAAGAATCTTTCTTTTCAAAGAGCTGCTCAAGTGATTCTGATGGTCAGGTTTGAGAATCAGTATCACCTTAGATGCCACTCTCTTAGAGGATTCAAATAATTTCACATAAATTTTAAATATAAAATCATTATAGTTAGGGATCCCTGGGTGGTGCAGCGGTTTGGCGCCTGCCTTTGGCCCAGGGCGTGATCCTGGAGACCTGGGATCGAATCCCACATCGGGCTCCCGGTGCATGGAGCCTGCTTCTCCCTCTGCCTGTGTCTCTGCCTCTCTCTCTCTCTATCATAAATAAATAAAAATTAAAAAAAAAATCATTATAGTTATTATACCATTAAAACATTGGGATATAGGCGGAAAAAACTACATAACCTAACAGAGATATCCTGTAAGTAAGAGTAAATCCTGAATAAGTTTTCTGATTCCTATCTATTTCATTTCTCTAAAGTCATTTTCCTTTCTACTAAACATAAGCATAAAGTTCAGTCTTGTAAGTACAGGTAATTAAACACAAACACACAAATGCATTTCTGCAAGCCACATCATAGAAGGAGCAGAATGGTATATAAGGTAAGAAGTCTAGAATTCGAAATAATGAAAAGTGACTGTGATCTCAACATAAAATAGAAACTGTGCAACAAACATGTAAGTCAGCCTCTTCTGAAAAATGGGAAAAATAATCCTTAGTACAGGTTAGGTGAATAGAAAAAAAAATTCAATTCAGTGAAGTCATTTTGAGCTTCTAAGTTCTGAAAAAGATTTCATATTCTATAAAATGGACTTAAAGATTAAAAACCAAACAATAAATCTAGCCACAATAGATAAAATGAAACTTTCACTTAGCATAGTATAAAATTGAGATTTACAGAACATTTTATCAAGATTTCCCTTACCTAAAGTATCCACTTCTGTAACTGACTTTGTTTCTAGATGGAGGTCAATATCCTTTGGAATAGTTAGTGGCTTACTTTCAATGTGACCATTATATTTCCTATAAAAAATGAGACAAAAGACACAAAAAACAAGTTACCTATACTGTTATCTAAGTGCTTCTATCGACTAATCACAAATGGGGTTTTAAATTTCACAGTAAAAAAAAGAATTTCTAATATTTCAGCAAAAAGGAGGTAAAATATAGTCAAATGTAATTTTTACAGGGGAGACTACAAAATATGGATGTAAATTATTATGTGAATATGCAGATTACCAGGGAGTTACCTAAATTAGTGACATAATCTTGACTACTAGCTTAATATTTCACCCACTCTATTCTGTAGATTTAAAGACAACTAACCTCTTTTTCTTTAGGTACAAGAATAAAAACAAATCAAAAATTAAAGAAATGCCATTATCACATAATATTTAAACATATTGAAGAAAACTTCAGAATACCTAAAAGGGTAAAGTGGCTCCTCTGTGACATGAAATTCCCCTAGAAAGCAAAGGCAAGGAACTGGTATCTTTCCTTGTATTTCACTTTGAAACTATTACTTTAGGTACAAGAATAAAAGCAAATTGAAGACAAAATGTCTTTCTCTTGGAAATTATACATATCCACACATACATATAAAAAGACCTATAGCTATAAACAAGTCAGAGTTGAAGAAATATATTAAGATTTATATGTGTAAGAAATTCAGTCATGTGAAAGGAATCTGGAGTTGCTTTTACTGAATCACAAATGGGGAAAATAAAAGAATGCTTCAGGTGCACATGTATCATTCCCAAATTTAAGTTTTAAAGACAATCACGCATACATAGAAAGTAATAAATTTAAGTTTCAACAGCAGTAATTACAATACCAAGAAACAATTTTCATTTATTCTGGGAAAACCTCAGTAAAAATATTAATTCATGTCAGTAAATGAAAAAATAATTATTGCTACCAGGAATAAAACAGTGTCATTTTTGTATCTTTTTTGTACATGTACAGCCTTTTTAAAATAATATAGAGGAGGGCTAACACTTAATATTCCAATGATCTTCAAGGTATATTTGCACCAATAAGTGTAAAAGAGAATGGTAGCAAAATCAGAAAAGTCTTTTTAGAATTTCCTATTTCATGACAAATAATCATTAATGTTTAAAAAAAAAACTTTAGCACCTACAAATGCATTAGCCCAGGTTAATATAATTTTTATGATACACATGAGAAATTTGGTGATAAATTTGTTGTCACTGACATTTTGTAATATATTAGAATCATACTTTCAGGTTCTAAGAAGTCCTCCCCAACTGAGGACACTAAGGTCCATATAGAGAGGCTAATTATCATGTACTTTCCTTGAGAATTCAATTTAAGAAGAGATATAAAATTTTAAAGCTGGAAAGATCCTTCAAAATTACTATGTTTGGTCCTTCCATTTCACAGATAACACTGCTGTGGTCCACTCAAGGAGTTTATTAGCAGGAAGTTTTCTTCATAACTTAAAATGCCAATATAATATTCAGCAACTGAATGGGACCTAGGAAATTATACTGCCTACATTTTTTATTTGAAAAATGAAGAAAAGAGGTCAAAAGCAGGCAAATTTGCCCAAAATCATAATACTGAATAACAGCAAAACCTGGAAAAGAACCCAAATCAACAGGTAAAAGAGTTATAGGGTCAAAACACAGGCTCTGGTTTTCTCCCCAGTCAACCTCCACCAAGTTTTAGTATGATGGCTAAACTGTTTTCATAATTTAAACACAAGAATATAATTAACCATTCTTAAGTAAAACAATCACTTCTGTGCTCATATATTAAATTATTACATACTCGGTTTTCTTAAAGCATAATTCAAAATTATCTTAGATCATGAGTTTTAATCTTGAATTTTTCGATGCTCATAGCATTAGCAATAAATGTTCCTTTAACCAAAGTACAAAATATCTTTACATAAATTGTATCAAACACTTAACACTTTATAAGCTCAGCAATGTAACTTACCTGTCTTTTCTGCTTTTCCCTTTCTGCTGCTTCCCTGCAAGAATTCTTAATTCTTCTTCTGTAGGATGTTGATACCATCTCAAACTAAGAAAAAAAGAATCCTTTTAAATAAAGGAATTAAAATCACCAGAATTATTCATTTACTGTACAAATATTTATTGATTTTCCTATTTGTGAAGACACTGAAGGGAAATCCCAGGTGAAAAACTCTAATCTGAATTAGATACTACTGCTTACGCCTTAAAAGGGTTTCAATTCAAATCCAGCACTTACCAAGCACTTACTAGATGCCAGACCCTGCAATGCTGTTTATAGATATATTTCTTATAACTGACAATTATTATTATATATTAAGGCTAATAGGTGTACTACTAAAAGTAAATGGACTCTGCAGGCAAGCTGGCAGGAGCACATTAGAATTCTCCACCTATCCTTCATTTACACAGAAAGAATGGATAGTTGTTTTAAAAAGCATCCTTTCAATGTCCTCAAAACTACAAGTAGTCTTTGCTTACCTTTCCTATCTTCCCCTCCTTTAATTTACTTGGAGAATTCTCAAACTTTATGTAAGTTAGGGCTCCAACAACTGTGTGTACGTATTCACCTTTACCACACCATCAAAATACCCTGAATGAATCACTTATTCTCTCCCAAGCACTACTCCCTTGCTCATTCTCAATTTCCTGTCTCACCTGAATTTCCTATCTACCAACTACCTAAATTTGATATTCAGGTTTTATCTTCAGTATGTCCTCTCCACATATTTGTCATTAATTCTATTGTTTAACTCTTAAAATTCTAAACTTCTCTGCCCCCTGTAAGAACCTGAGTTCAGCACATGTGCCTCTCTAGCTCTGACTACTACCAACACTCTCTAACTGGTCTCCTTGTCTTTCCTGGACACTCTCCTAAATGCATTCTGATCCCAACTCTAGTTATCTTTCCATAATGTAAATGCTATCAAGGTAAATGCCTGTTTAATTCCTTTCCAAGAGTCTTCACAAGGTAAAGCAGTGAGTAGGCAGCTAGGCAAAGACTTTGATCAAGGCTCTGTTCTTATAAAGGAGAAACATACACCTAAAATTGCTAAACCTACCAATTTTTCAATCACAAAAATCTAAATTTTTAAAGTAAAATATCTCAATTAAAAAATGTTAGCAACTGATTTGCTGTTTTTAAAAAACACTGCAGAACTGGCAATTTGAATAATGACTGAGCATCTGATGATGTTAGGAAATTACTGTTAAAAACTCTTAAACTCTTAGCTGTAAAAACAGGATTATAGTTATTTTTAAAAGCTCACATATTTTAAAGATATACACAAAAATATCTATGAATGAAATAATATTTGCTACAAAATAGTATGTTGGGGGTAGGAGAGATGAAGGGGAACACAGATGAAACAAGCTGACCACCAGGTGTTAACTGTGATATGTACATAGGAGATCATTATAATCATCATATATTCACTGTATTGTTATGTTTACTCTTTGTTTGAAATTTTCCATTAAAATCCGAACTGTAAGGCCCAAATGTGCATAGGATTTGTGACCTATTTCCAAAGATTTTCATGATCTGACTACTATCTACTTTATCAGACTCACCTTCAACAATTCCCCTGTTGAACATGACATTCTAGCTAACTAAACATTTTATTCCATAAATTCATTCATCCCTTGATGTTTCTGCATATATTCTTCTATCTGCTTATAAACATCTATGACCCTATCTGGCAAACTTCTAATTTACCTTTTACTATTTATAAGGCAATTTGCGCTGTGGTATAAAAAAGAATGTATCTGGTCATGTCCCCAGTTCTGGACAAAGAGCTTTAAAAGCCTTTGGAATTTCCTGAGTGATGGGGGGGGGGGGGTATCTTTGTTATGTTAACTAGGGGACTCCTGGTGGACCTTCAGGTAACTTCAGGATGGTGGCTAATTACCAGAAATATCAACTATGTGATTAGAATTGGGATTCTTAGACATACAATCTGCAGGAGGGAGATGGAGGCTAGAAATTAAGTTCAATCATGTGTCCACGTATTTAAAATCACACCTATGTAATGAAACTCCATAAACTCTCTGAACAATGAAACTCAGAGGAGCATCTTGCTTGGCCAAAACACTAATGTACTTAGAGGATGACAGGCCCCAACTCCACAGAGAGGCCACAGAAACTGTTCTTCCCAAACCACTTACTGTATCATCTTTATAATAAAACTATAATCATAAGTATAGCACTTTCCTGAGTCCTAGTTGTTCTAGCAAACTATTGAACAGGAGGGGTGTCATAGAAACGCCCCAATTTGTAGCCAGTAGTCAGTTTTCAGAAGTATGGGTGGCCTAGGGATTCCAAGAACTTGCAGCTAGTATCTGGAAGCGTAGGCATTCTTAGAACTTTTGTCTTTAACCCATGGAGTCTACGTTAACTGCAGGTAGTGTCAAAATTAAATTGCAGCTGGTATCAGACCAGTTTGATTAAAATCAAATACTCCCCTAACTGAAAGATTCTTGGAGTGAAGATTTTATGACTTGTTTTTGTATACTTCAAAACTAGTACAGTTACTGGCATATAGTAAGTGCTCAAAAAGGATCACTGAACCAAAATGAATTCAGTTTTCCTCTTAGTTGAAAGGTTTTAAAATATATACCCCAACCAAAAAGTCTCTAAACTATAATTAACATGGGTGAGGAGGGACTTCCTGAAATTTCGATTTAAGTCCAGAATTTTAACTTACAGTCGATTCTTGTTATTCGCGGTAGTTATGTTCTATAAAGTCGCCGCGAACACTGAACATTGCTCCTAGGGGAAATACAGGGTTAGGTTCCTGCGAGCCTCTGGTCACAACATTTTCATCAACCAATCAATACAAAACTTTGTTTTATGTGTGTTTATGTTTAAAGACACCTTATTTAATATATACTGTTGATTCATTCACATTTAATTCCCAGCCAACAGCACCATAACTCATGCCTAAACAAAGTTTACTTAATAACTGTAGTATTAAGGACAGTATTTTCCTAAGTTGTGAATATTTCTAGCAAATTTTCTCCATAAGGCACATCATAGCCTTCTTGTGCTTAGAAACACTAGATAGCCAGCCCTTCAGCACTATGTTTGGAGGCCATTTTAAATAGTGAAATCAACAAAAAGCTAAAATGTGAACAACATGATACTAAATAGACCATGAAAAGCACACTCATTTACAACATGTAAGGTGAAACAAGGCATCAGCTGGGAATGTGGGCAATGGGCCACTAAAATTTTTTGCCACTCTGGATACATCTATGAATGACCTTGGAAGCACCACAAGTATGAATTTGGGGGTTACAAATGAACTTCAGCAAGTACGCAAATCACAAATACAGAATCCATGAATGATGCGGATTGAGTGCATAACATTTAGAAGAACACTTAAGTAATATCTCACTTATAAAGACTAAAACCAGTCATTTAGCTATGAGAAATAATCACTATTATCAGTGAAAGAACTCTTAGTACAGGAAAACTTAAGTTACTTTTAGAACACTATAATAATGAAATATTTTACGATCCTTACATTTTCTAGGACCCATTTTCTTTTTAAATAAACTCGAACTTATTTAATCTCATTTTGTGAACCCATTTTTCTAAAATGGATTGCACTTACTATACTTTTTACTGGGCAACTCAGGTCATCTACATCAGTAATAATTATTGTTCAAAGCTGGAATGTAAGGATGCTGGGTGCTCTTAGGGCCACTTCTAGTCTGTTACTCCTGTACTATCCTATCCATCCACTTGTTCATTCATCAGAACTTACAGAGCTCCCTATAGCCAAGTACTCTGATGGACAATGGAGATATATCACATACAATAAAGTCAAAGTTCCTGCTTTCTTGATGCTTATATTCTAGCTGGGGCAGAATTTAACCAATTAAAAAATGACCAAAAAACAAAAAAATCACAATTTGGATACTACACAAAAGAACCAAACAAATGATGAAAATGAGAGAGACAAGCCTTAGGTTGTAGGTTAGGAAAACTCCTCTGATAAGGAATTTACCCAGAAACCTAAAGGATGAGAAGAATGGAAGGGAACAGCATTTCAGGCAGAGAAGAGCATGTCCAAAAGCACAGAGGCATGAAAGAACACGGAACACGGCAGTAACCAAAAGGCCAAAAAGGCAGTCGCACCATAGGCAAAAAAAAAAAAAAAAAAAAAAAAAAGTATGAGGGAGGCTAAAGAGAGAAAAAGAGAACAGATCATGCAAAGCCTCTTGGATCATGGTATGGGGTTTAGATTTTAGCTAAAATAATGGTCTCAAAGCAGGAGACAAAAATAACTCGTTTTGCCTTTTAACATCTTTTTTTTTTTTTTTTTTTGCTGCTCTGTGAATTAGAAGCAGGCAAGGAAAGAAGATATATTTTGGACACTGAGTCAATAGGTCATTTTCTGAGATGTAGCAGAAGAGGAAGAATCAAAAATTTAAACATGCTAAGTTTTTAAGTGCCTATGAGACATCAAGTGAAAACATCAAGTGGATACCATACATAAGAATCTAAAGCTCAGAAGTAACCTGGAGTCATTACATAATTGTGGTATTTATGGAATCAATAAGAGCACCTAAGGGGAAAATAAAACATGGTAGAAGGCTAAGTAGTTAATAAGGAAATAAAAAGTAGAGTTCATGAAGACAATGCATGTGAGAGATGCAGCTGTAATGGAAAACAGGGAAATAGACCAAAACTAAGAAATGGTCATGGGAGGGGCCATGTTTTTTTAAGGCAGAAGGGAGAAAGGGCTGTGACTCTATTTATTGTTGCTGTTATTTTTAATAAAAGATTTCATTTTATTTTATTTATTTTTTATTTGAGAGAGTGAGAGAGCATAAGCAGGGGGGAGTGGCAGAGGAAGAAGCAGGCTCCTCCTTGAATAGAGAGCCCTAAAACAATGTGGGGCTTGATCCCAGGACTCTGGGATCATGACCTGAGCCAAAGGCAGACACTTAACTGACTAAGCCACCCAGGCGCCCCAATAGGAGACCTTTAAAACATTAAAACAAAACAAAACAGTGTGCGTATGTGTGTATGTGCTAACAGGAATAATCTAATGGAAATGAAGCAATTAATGACAAGCAAGAAATCAAAGGGCCAAAGGAGCAGTCTACGTGAAAGTTAGAGAGAAAGGGGTGTAGAACACAAATGCAGGAATTGGGCCCCAACAGAACGCCTCCATCTCAGGCCAAAATTAAAATTTATAAACATTTTTTTAAAAATAAAGAGGGATTGATCATGTAACTAGGGTTGTGGGTTTGGTGGGGAAAAAAATAAGGGCTGGGCTCTGGTTTCAAGAATTTAGCCTGAGGCTGAGGCTGATGCAGGCAAGCTTACTTAGTATTTGAGGAAAAAGGATTTAGGTTGAAAGCTGCCTGAGAAGTAGAGCACACAAAGACCGCCAGGCAGCATGGAGTAGCTAAGGTCTGAAAGTTCAAAAGAAAACCTAGAAGCAGAGTTGCATAGTTTTCCTTAACAAACAGTGCTTCATACCCAATTGGATTCCATACATGTGGTTCCCACATAATATACACTTTAAGCTCATGTCTCAGTTTTTAGCTTTTTCTTTTGCTGTTAGTTGGTATGTCTATCTTACCAAAATAACTTGCAATCTGCTTGTAATTGCTGCACCATGCCTTTCTAATATGGGCTTGGAAGACAGACATAAAAGCTAATTACCTTTAGATTCTATGTAGCAGTTAATAAGGATGGTTACAAAAATACAATTAGAGAAAAAATGTTTTGAATTAATGTTATAAAATTGCACATACAATATCATCACAACCATGACAGGAAAATATGAATAGATTAGAAGGAAGTACAACAAATGTACACAGTGATTATCTTTAGCTGATGAGAATACAGTTCATTACCTCTAATTTTTCCTTATCAATTTATTATCTTTTTCTATATCATAGGCATGTATAGTGTTTGAAACAAGGAAAAAACTTTAAAAAATAAAAAGTATTAATAAGATCTCACTAAAAAACTGAACTTCTTGCATTTAAGTTAAAGGCATTAATCTCAGGGTATTTTATTACCTTTACCTTGGCTATTCAGTGGCATTTTTTTCACCTATATTCAAATTGTCAGCAGTGTCTCAGATAATAAAGTTAACCTACTGTTCCACTTCACTAAATCACTGAAATAATTTTTTATTAATTTTCTTATGTAAACCTCTTATATAAATACTATCAGACTATTAACTTTTCTTACTAAAGTTCAATAGCACTGAAACAACATGTAATAGAAAATATAGAATGTATTGATCTAGACTTTTCAAATAAAATTAAATGGCAATGTCATTTAAAGCAAACCATTTTAAAAGTTTTCAGAAGTAAAAATTTCATAAATTTAAAATGGAAATCTAAACATGAACAAATAGTGAAAAGCTTGGTACTGAGAGCAAAAAGGTTTTAATACATAAATAATCATACAAAACTATTTCAAAACATAGATCACTAAAGATACTTTCAGTCTTCATTCTAAATCTCAATAATTTTGACAAGTGAAAAGAAAAATAAGAAAAAACAAATACCACTTAAAACCTAGAAAACCTTTTAGCACAAATAGCTAAAATATCGCTATACGTATACAATTCTCTTGTTATTTACTGGAAATTTTAATAGAACAGCATCGCATTCTGGAACTGGAAGTTCAGACCACTAAGGCAAGGAGAGCAAGGACTCAGGCATTCCATAAGGGTGGTAGCTGACAATTTAAATCTTTCCCTTAGGTCTTAGGTCCCACCTACTGTGCATTTGAATAGTAGGTTTCTCTTACCAAAGGGAACTTGCAGATACTTGGATCAGGCAACATGCAAAAAGAATTAAAGCAACTGAATATGAAGGTGTTGTTACACGCTCTTTACCCAATATAGGATGAGACAAAATCAGAATAAATCTAACCGTAACATGTTTTCAATGAGGGACATATGATAGGAAGTAGCAGACCAAAGTGAAAGCCTTAGGAAATAAAGGGGTAGAAAAAAATGTGTTAGGTTTGAGCTAAACAATAAAGGAAATGGAAAGCAGATCAACAAGGAAGCTATTACAAAAATAAAGCAAAAAAAGCCTACTTCCTCATGCAAAACCCACTATTCAAATGTACAAAGAATGTAACCTATCACTTACCTCCATGTAAAGAGAGGCCAAGCAAACTTCAAAACAAAAAGGAACTTTAATTACAATAAAAAGTAGAGAATACTTTGGCTACAATACAGTAGTATACTGGACATGATAAAGAACACCTCTGGATGATCTAAGTAACTGTTAGAAATGTTCTTTATGTTACGGAAAGCAGTTCATATTAAAGGCACAGAGAAACCAACTTCCCATGATTTTTCCTCCTTTTGGGGAGAGAGGGAAGAACTGAGCAGTCTGAGAGCACTAGACTCTTCATAGTTGAGTTTTCAAGGTTAATAATACATGCTCACAGGTTACAGGCAGAAGAGATTTTGTTACTTAAGTTCTTGTTAAAGCAGAATCCTTTCCAAAAAATTTGATAGTTACATAAAAAGTCATGTAAAAAAAGAGAACAACATTAGAGAAGAAAAAAATCTTTTCTAGTAAAGAAAACTGCAAGAACGGAATACAAAATATTTATAATTTAATAATGTGGAATAAATTTAATTTCAAATAGTGACGTGAGACGTATAATTTGAACAACAGATGATACTTCTTAAACTCTACTTCACACTTAGCATGTTTGTGGTAATCAAAATCAATGCTGAGGTTGTCTTTTAATTCAGAATAAAAGATGGCCATGTAGTCATAGAAAAGCCAGAAGAATACAGTAAGTGAAAAGAAATCATACACTAACAATATATAACCTGAAAAATAGTTTATATGAGGCTAAGTACCACTACCATAAAATAAGTAGAAAAAAAATCTAAAATAGATTATTCTGTATACTGCCAACAGAAGCCACAGTAATCATAGAAAAGCTCACCACCATCAAATTCCAAACTCTGTTCAAGTATGTCAATTCCAGGACAACGTCTGTAGTTGATAAGCAGCCATACATAAAATAAATACTATGCTCTGAACTAAACTCTAGGATAAAAAGCCTAGATCGGTTTCATTTTTCAGCCTGTGAATGTGAGTAAAGTTAAAACCTATTTTCTCATGTGTAAACACATCACCTACAGCAGAAAAGGACCAGATACTCAATCTTGCTTTTACTTCCTTGGTACAATGAAACATAACACATTCCCAGGTTCCCATGCACTTTGGTCTGAACTCACAGGGCCCCAACCTAAGGAATGTGGACAGAGCTGATACAACTATTTCTAAGCAAGTCCCCTTGAATCACCTAAAAGATGCATAGCCTACTTCCTTCAGTTGTCAAATGGCTCAGCATCTGTAACAGAAGATTCCAAGGTAGGAGGAGGAACAAGACACCCAACAAATAGGAAGAAGCGTAGACTCCCTAAGTTACCACTTGAAAGTCAGCTTAATCCTTAAAATATCATTTTGTGAAGAATCTACCTGGAGACCTGCCCAATCCCTTCCTGATTCTCCCATCTGACCCTGATTCCTTCCTGAGGAAATGGATTAAGAAACTAAGTTTAGACGCTGAGATTTCTGGGGCCATGACATACCCCAAACACACCTTCTCTCTACCTAGTTCATAATGTATACACATCCAAATGGGATAACAGAAATAAAAATTTTTATCAGGATTAAGTTTTATAACATTGTAAAGGCGATATTAATGGAATTAAACCAGGCTAACTGGGGATCCCTGGGTGGCTAAGCGGTTTGGGGCCTGCCCTTTGGCCCAGGGCGGGGTCGTGGAGTCCGGGGATCGAGTCCCGCATCGGGTTCCCGGCATGGAGCCTGCTTCTCTCTCTGCCTGTGTCTCTGCCTCTCTCTCTCTGTGTGTGTCTATCATAAATAAATAAATAAATAAATAAATAAATAAATAAATAAATAAATAAATCTATCTTAAGGAAAAAAAAAAAAACAACCAGGCTAACAACTTTAGTGGGTTTTTCTGTTAAACTAGAGATCTACAACACTAACAGCAATACATGTTATTTAACAAGATCTAGAAAACTAGTTAATTTTTTTATATTAAAAAGGCTGCTGGGACGCCTGGGTGGCTCAGTGGTTAAGAGCCTGCCTTAGACCCAGGACGTGATCCTTGGGTCCTGGGATCGAGTTTCACATCAGGTTCCCTGTATGCATCCTGCTTCTCCCTCTGCCTACCTCTCTGCCTCTCTGTGTGTCTCATGAATAAACAAATAAAATCTTTTTTAAGAATAAAAAATAAAAAAATAAAATGGCTGCTAATTTAAAAGCAAAACTGTTTATTCCTTCAAGGTATGACTTCTTCAAGTAAATGGCAGGCTTACTTATTATAATAAACATAATAAAATCTGATGGCACTTTAAACCTTCCATTCCAAAAGACACAGACTGATGAGAAATATGGACATAAATTAATTTATATGATACAAAAAGACAAGCCATAACTTTTAAGAAAAATATGGATATTTATTTACAATATGAAGATATGATATTAGGGGAACAAATATTAGAACGATAGATGCAGAACCTAAAAACAAGTCTCTCTTCTAATCTATCATGGTATCTACACATCTATTCACTTGAATTGTTCTATTCAATAGTCACTCCCAAACCATGAGCCTCTCCTCTTAAATTCCTTTAAACATTTTACAGATGATAAAGAATGCCCCTCAGATCTTTCTCTTTTTTAAACTCAAAAGCATCATATGGTTTAAAATATAAACTGTCATTTCTGATCAATATTTTTACGTGAGCAATTTAGAAGACATCTTACATTTTATCAATATCAAAATAGTTAACCTCATATCATAATTTCATATCATAAAAGGATGATAAAATAATAATTATCCCAAGAGAATAAAATCAACGATCCTATTCAACTGTTAGGCAACAAAATTAAGCACTGACTTCATGACCTAAAAACCTCAGGATTAACATTAAAGAAAGACACAAAACAAAATATAACAGAAAGGAAATTGATGAATTTAAAAACACAAAATATAACAGAGGAAATTAAATGATTTAACTATTACTAGAAAATTCAGATTGCTATCCTTGGAACCTGATTTGGAATTAGAGGCAGCATTAATTAACACTAAAGTTAATCTGTTTACAAAAGCAATCAGGATCACAAAATATTATCAACTTCATGTTTACTTTTAAAGGCTGAACTCCCCCCTCAAATTAGTAGTATATTTATGAAACAGTCTTGTCAAAAAAGTAAAAGATTAATTATAATACATAATTCCAATATTAACAAAGAGGAAAGAATAGGCTTTCAATCCCTGAAGTTTTAGTTTTTACTGGTGAATGTAAGTTTGATAGAAACAATGGAAAGCATATTATGTAAGAACATGGAAATTGCTTGTACCCTAAAATGAAACAAGACTGCCAAGATCTTTAGAGCCAAAAAGAGATCTGAAAGTCTCACTGGAGACTCACCATAAAGAGTCTATAAATATGGAATTCTCGGTAGAAAACAAGCTACCTCAACATATTTTTTAATCTAGTTCATTAATTTCAGATTCCATTTTTTTAGAATGTATGATAATTTGCCCAGCTGGTTTTTATCCTTTCATGATCTATGGAAAAGGGTTTTGATAAGCAAAAAAAGTAAACAAGACTATATAGGGCATAAGACTACACAGTTAAACACTAGTTGCAAATGACTGATTTTTCTTAAAAATAACTGATAGAGGTTTTCAATTTCACTAAAACTTTATAGTCATTATTTACTTTGCTAATAAAACATGTTTTTAAATAGCTGTTCTCTCACATATTCCATATATGTGTCTGTGTGTTGTATATCAGTGATCAAATTTTAAGCAGTCATAATATTTTTCTATATTTAAATGATATGAAAAAAGCATGAAGCATAGAGAAGAATATTTAACTAGAAAATAAATTCTAAAGGAAATTTAAGCTTTATGGATAGAATAGCCTTTAGCTAATAATAAAGACTTATTATTTGTCTTTCAGTGTATGAAATCATTAGGAGGATAAGAGCTATCCATTGTTTTCTGACTCCAAAAGTTTTAAACAAAAGAAAATGGACCTACAAATCAGTAAACAGAATTTGGTTATTCACTGGAGATGAACAATTAGAGTAAAACTTTAGTCATGATACCAAATCTATAACTTACCTTTCATAATTGCACAGGATTTTGGCATTTATTTCTTTATGCAATCTTCCTGCATTTGTCTCATATACCCTATATTCAACTTGTTTACCTTCAATTTTATTATTTTATTGTACAAATATCAACAAGAAAACCTAGCTCCTTTGTGGAAGGGCTGGGAATAGTAGTAAGCTTATAGTGCAGTAGACAAAATTAAAATCTTACAAAATAACTTTGCCTCCTCCTTCTCAAGTTGAAGTTTAAAATTCTTTGCGGTAAAACAAAGAACCCCTAATTCTCATAACAAACTCTCAACTGAGTCACCAATAATGAGACATATACTCTCAGTCATTTTTTTCCAACAATAGAAAAAATCTCATCCCCTTGTTAACCAATCTTTTAAGAAGGTAACTATAGTAAAGTTATTTGGTATTTTCATTGGCCATGGATAAAAGGTGACAGGAAAGGGGGAGGACCGAATTCTTGACCATGATCCAATTACCTTTATACTAAAAAAATAAACTACTAATATCTCAAGTAAGAAAAATAAGGAAGCTAGATTTTTCTTATAACCTTCTTTTGTTATGTTTTTAGAAAACAAATTCATGCTTAACTTCTGGGAAGTCAATCAACTAGAGATTTGAACTAAATAGAGATTTGTAAGTGCCAGACACAATTAGCCTATCTTTGCCTTACCTGCCATTACAGAGTAGCCATCGAGCAAGAGAATAGTGAGGTATAATCTTCTGCATGACACTGGCCATCACCATGGTAACAACCAGCTGTATACCTATCACACCCTGTATAAAACAAACAAGTTTAACAATGAATGAATATAGATTTGAGGACACTGTGGAAAATTTTCTATACATTCTGAAAATTATACCTTAAAAAAGATGAGTTTACTATTAAAATACATATTATTCTGGCATTTAAGCATTCAAGACCACATGTTTAAGCTTAAAACATTTAATCTCATCTCATAATCCTCTACAAGTTACCCAAGGGTAACAGCCATGTTAATAAAAGTTAAATGAGTTAGCATGCACATTTAAAATCAATTCCCAAGAAACTTTCTCCATTATTTAAGGGTATCAAAATGAAGTGAAAAGTAGCAATTTCTTCATCCTTCTCCAAACTTACTACTCTATTCAATACACTTAAAATACTAGTTTGGCAAGCTTTAAAGGAGTATGCCCTAGCTTTTACTTCTAAGGTGGTACTGATAATTAAATGATTAAGTGAATGATTTAAAAGCATTAACTATATTAAAACTGTGATAACTGGCCTGAAAGTCACTAGAAAAAAAAAATTAATTCATGATGTCATCACCAACTTCCAGTGGACAGGCCTTCAATAATATCCAAAAACGTTATTTTACTCTCATTAATCCTTCCCTGTTCTCTATGATAACTAATTCAAAACCTTCTTCCATCTCCTCACACCTCCAACCTCCCTCAAACTTCTAACTTTCCACTCAGTAGAGAACATCTTCTACTTCATAAAGAAAATAAACACCATTAGGGCGCCCAGGTGACTCAGTTGGTTAAGTGCCTGACTCTTGATTTCAGTCCAGGTCATGATTTCAGGGTTGTGAGACAGAGCCCCACATCAGGCTCCCTGCTCTGCAGGGAGCTGGCCTGAAATTCTCTCTCCCTCTGCCCCTCCCCCCCAAAATAAATAAATCAATCTAAAAAAAAAAAAATAAAAGGGCACGCCTGGGTGGCTCAGTCAGTTAAGCATCTATCTTTGGCTCAGGTCATGATCCCACAGTCCTGGGATCAAGCCCCATATCAAGCCCCATGTGAGGCTCCCTGCTTAGCCAGGAGCCTGCTTCTCCCTCTCCTTCTGTCCCTCCCCTTGCTTGTGCTTTTTCTGGCTCTCTCACTCTCTCAAATAAATAAAAATAAAATTTTCAAAAAAAAGAAAAGAACCACCATCAAATGGGTACTCTCACTTGCTACCAACAAGCTTGCAATCATGTCTATCTGCACCCATCTTTTCCTAATATCCTCTAGAAATAACGAAGCATCTTCTATACAAATCACCGCATCTGTGCTTCAGAGCCCAAACTCTTCTTTGTTTTTTAAAAGCCTCAACTACTACCTTATTTACTATATCTTCTTTAATGTCTTCTGTATCTAAATCCTTCCTACCTACATTGTAGCATCTGTAAAGGTCTCTCATCCTTCTGAAATATAACAATTTTCCCTCATTCTACAGCCCTCCTCCTTCATATTCATAGCAACTTTTTCTCTATTTCTATGTTCTTATACTCTCACACTGTACCCATCTGACTTCTGCTTCAGCCCACTCCACTGAAACATCTACCACCAAGATCATTTCATCTTGCCAAATTATCTTTCCTTATCTTAAATCACAGCAGTATCCCACAAGCTCTACCACATGCCTTACTTTACTCACACCATGATGATCAATTCTTCATACTTCTCTTTGCTAGCTCCTCCCTCTATCCAAGCAGTCCAAAAATAAGTTGAATTCCTACCTCAAACCTAATATACCAAAACAAAACAAAACAAAATAAAAACAGAAAAAATGTAAAAGTGTGATTAAAAAGAAGCAGTATAGCGTACAGGCTTACAAGCATGGATTCTAGACCCAAACTGCCTAGGACAGAATCAGCCATCAACTAGTTCCATGACTTTGCACAAGTTATTTAAACATTTTGTATTTCTATTATATCTCCTATAAAATAAAGCTACTAATTCAACCTAATAACATAGTTAGGAATTACACCTGATACAGAGTAAGCTCAATATGTATTAGTAGTATTTGTTGTTATTATCACTGTTATTTTATTAAGTTAGCCTTTTAAAAATTTTAATTCTATAAACTTTCTAAATTTTAAGAACAGAGAAGCTTTACAAAAAATACCAACAGTCTCCTAAGTGATAAAAGACCAAAAAATAAGTTGAAAAAATTAAACTTCATTGTAACAAACTGTTCAACTGATTGTTTATCTCTGCAACAAATGTACTACTATAGAGTGAACTGGTGATAAAGGGGGGAAGGACAGGGGACTGAACATGTGCAAGAAAAGGGTATACAGGAATGATCTGTATTTCCTATTAATTTTGCTATGAATCTAAAACTACTCTAAAAAATAAACTTCATTAATTTAAAAAAAATCAAATTTCTGTAATAGAGGACAATATAAATAATGTCAAATGACTAACTGGGAAAGAGTATTTGTAACTCACATCACAAAGGGATAATTTCCTTATATTACAAATAGAGTTCTTATAAATCAACTACAGTAGTCTCCCTTTGCCCTCCCACCCATCCCCTATGCTGTGGGAACTACATTCCAAGACCCCCTGTGAAGGTCTGAAACCTTGGACAGTATCAAATCTTATATATACAATGTTTTTCCTGTACATACATACCTACAATAAAATTTAATTTATAACTCTGGTTCAGTTAGAGATGAACAGCTGTCAACAACAAAATAGAATTAGAAATGTTACATGAATGTAGTGTCTCTCTCCCACAAGATATCTTACTTACATCCTTGTGATGATGTGGAATGACAAAATGCCTATGTGATTGGATGAAGTGAGGTGAATGTCAAAGGCATTGTGACATACTATGGGGTTACTACTGACCTTCTAATAATATATCAGAAGGAGAATCATCTGCTCCCAGACCATGGTTGACCGTGGGTAACTGAAACCATGGAAAGTGAAACCACAGACGGCAGGAAAGGGGAGGGCGGTGAGGGTGGGTAACTACTGTACTAAAAGACCAAATGCCTAATTAAAAAAAGAGGAAAAAATATGACAGATCTCCAAAAAAAGGAAGTAAAAATGGCTCTTAAACAGGACTGCTTTTAAAATGCTTTTGAAACCTGCCTTAACTCTGGTTTTACTGTGGATATTTTAGTGCCTTAAATTCTACCAATTGGGTTAAGGTTCAGACCACTTTTATATTCACCTAACATCAAAGAGGTTACATTTTTACCTTTCTACTTTCACATTTCCTATCACTTGAATTTACTATCCTATTTTCTGTGTGGTTTGTGATAGAAGTTCTGCAATCTCCATACAATGAATGCCATTACAAAGAACTCTTTCAGGCAGAACAAGGCCAAGAAATATATTAGCAAGTATGTCAGAAGGTTGGTCTATTTGAGATTATAGACTTAAAAGCAGAAGATAAGTTTTTAGGCAGGGAAAGTTTTGTGGACAAAGTGAATCTCAAACTAGTCTTTAAAGCAGTGATAGTGTCACAGAATCTTCAAGGTCATCTAGTACAATCTTTCACAAACATATATACCAATTTATTAGAGTGTAAGCTCCTAAATAGCAGAAGTCGTATCTTAGTCATATCTAATAAATGTGATGAACTGGGGAAGATATTTTGCTCAACTCTCTCCTCTTATTCCAAATCACTAAGCGGGATATCACTGATAGACAATACTAAAGATGTAAACCACGTGAAGGCAAAAAACAAAAATCAGCAAACTGGATTAAAATTAGGAATATCAATTAGGTGTCTGTAATGACTCAGACCAGAAATAAGGAAACTTTAAATTACAGTGATATCCTTGGTACTCAGGAGAGAAAAGCATTCTGAAGATCTTATTGCAAAATTCAGAGGCTTATCGAATATGGAGGCAAAGGAGGAATGAATGAGAACAACCCCAAGAAAGGCAAACACCAATCTCAATGTAGTGGTTAATGTCTGACTAAACAATGGTCAAAGCAAAACTGTAATCTCACACTATTCCTTTATTATGCCACTTCCACCTTTTTAAACAAAGTTGGAAATATTTTCTCAAAACCTCACCTACACACTGTGCTAAACAATTATGCAACTCTTCTGACAGAACTCTAATAGAAGTCAGTAAGTCTTTCCAAGAATGTATCTAATCTTTTGGAGAGGTAGAATTATGTGGCAACCATTTCACCAAAGTTTTCCCTTTTTATACATATTGAGAAAAGAGTCCATCAAATAGACTTTCAAAATGGCAATCATTTTACAGAATTATATATTACCTATTTAATAAACTACAAACACTAAATTTAGATCGACTTTTGAGATATTACTAGTATGCAATTACAACATACATTGCAGGGCTTAACATATTAAAATATAAAAAGTATTCAATTTGCTGAGACACAACAATTTGAAACTTTAAAACAAACCATTCTAATAACCTATCTTCACTGCCCAACTTAGCATCTATGTCTACTTTTATACAAAAGCAGAATTTTTGAACTGTTTAACTTAAAAATAAAATTTCCTGGACATTTCTCATTTTTAATTAAAGAGAATGATTAAATAAATTTAACCATGAACAACCATATATTTCACAATAGAAAGCTTTTTAACTGGGCAGAGGTGTAGTGAGGCTACAAAGCCCATCATGGCCGAAAACTCAAACACAACCATATGGATCACTGACCCAAGTAGCTTTAATGCTTTTATTAATGTATCAAAACAATAACTTGACCAAAGAGATCATTTCTGTCTAGATTCATTGACCCTAGGCCCTGATTCTCTTGATAACTAGAACTGGGAAAAGTCACTTATGAAATAGCTCATAAGCACCCAAGAAGGGTAAAACACTAGGGCAACTTAGGTTTCAACCTTTACATATCTATTAACCTGAGGCCATGAAGAGCAAGGCAAAGTTAGTCTCTAGAATAATCCTTTTGATCTTTGTCAGTAATTATTTCTGGGTAGGTTAAAAAAAGTTCTTGCCAAGGAAGATTAAACAATCCTCCAAGAAATAAAATATATCGGATACTAATATTTTATCTTGTCAATATTGAAAATAAAACTCCTAAAATTTAAATATAAATGCTACAATTTTTTTAAAAAGATTTTATTTATTCATGAGAGATACAGAGGCAGAGACACAGGCAGAGGGAGAAGCAGGCTCCACACAAGGAATCTGATGTGGGACTTGATCCCAGGACCCCAGGATCATGCCCTGGACCGAAGGCAAGCGCTCAACCACTGAACCACCCAAGAGTCCCAAAGTGCTACAATTTTAAATTTGAACTTGGAATTCTGTGTCAGACTCAGTGGAGTTGATATTTTGTTGTTTCATTAAACTAGCCCTCCAGCTGACACACAGCACAGGCTGATCACCATTAGAAGCCATATTTGCATATATACTTGGGACTCAGACCACCTCAAAGCATTTCAAGTATAATATCCCTGAAGAAGGTAGAAGGGAGAAAAAGGAAAAAGGATATTACCTGTAGAGGATGCTTTTAGGCAACAGGCTTGAGCAATGGAAACCACAGTAAGGCAAAAGGGCCCATAGTGACCATGAGCTGAATGCAAAAAGGCTCATCAAGCAACCCACCTCAAAATAACCACAAGCCTTAACTGACCAATTACAGCCAAGTACAGTTCCTAAGATTACCAAAAACGGGGAAAATTCCCTTTGTCCCCTACTTCCTTACTCCACCCTATAAATGTGGCCCCTCACCACAGCAGGCAGTCTCTGCTCTGCTGTCCCACCCATTGCTCTTGTGCTGCCAGCCCCCATCCACTGTGGACAGTCCACATTTGGTGGCCCCTCATCCAATCGGAATTCCCCACATTACCCAATGACCTTCCTGGTTTTTGTCTCTTGAATGTTTACATGTTTTAGTGATAACTAGACATGTTGAGATAGACTTCTTAACGATGTTCAAATAATTTAAAAGTATACATTTTATTTCAACCTAGATTTATATAAAACTTAGAATTCACACTTTGAGCACTTAAACCATCTCTAAATAATTTATAAATGAGGAAATCAGGGTTCAAACAAAGATCAAAGTTATAGACTTAACCAAAACCCAAACCCGTAATTTCCAACCTAATACTTTTTCCACTAAATTCAGTGCATTTGATTAATATTTAATGAGCAACCAACAAAATACATGTGCTGATGATCATTAGATCGCTCACATGCAATAGGGAGAAATAACACAGTCCCTGTCACCAATGAGCAGTCAGGGAGCTAGGAAAGTAAATGGACCATCACAATACAAAGTGATGAGAAGACAGGCAGAAGATTTTGAAAACACAGCAAAAGGAGAGAGAAAAAAAAATGATTAAGGATGAAAAGCTGTGAAAGGACACTTTGGAACATAAAGCCTAAGTCAAGACCCAATGGCTCAGTCTGGTGACCATCAGTGATACCTGCTTCAAAATGAAATGGGTTTAGAATTTAACCCGAAGGCTATGGGAAAACTATGAAAAGTAGTACCATTGGAGCAATATTTAAGAAAAATCACTCTGAATAACATGCAAAGAATAGATGACGGATCACCCAGCAGTACCAAGACAGCTAAGCTCAGGTTTGAGAGGAAGAACTGTACAAAAGATAGTAGCAGTACTATAGATATAATGTCCCTTACTTTGGTGATAAGAACTATATTATCACTATATGTCATGTGACAAATGAGTTAGGATCTCACTCAAACAATGCTAAAAATCATGTTAAGTCCAAATCATGTCACTATAGAATTATTTACATCTACATATAAGAAAAGCAAACAAAAATTTAATTTACAAGTACAAGCTGTCTAACATACACCCAATATCTTGCTGGCTGTTATCAGGAACTTGGCAAAGGAATTTTGCATTTCAATGACTGTTATATCCCAAATGACACAATGACATTTAGAATAGTTCAAGGCACATAATACGGGTCTTGATATTTGTTGAACGACTGAATGAAGGGCATTACTACCAACGAATCAGTCTTATCAGAACTTAAAATCCAAGATTATCATAAGGTAACAACAAATATACTACAGCAATATTGCAGCATAAAATTGCATGGCATGATGAACAAACATTATAGAAATGTAGAAACAGAAATAGAAAAAAACCGGATATGAAAGTTTCACAGAGTAGACAAAACCTAACATGGAAACTGAAATCAGAGATGAAGGGCATTCCAGGCTACATGACAAATGGGAACATAGAGTAACCATGAGACAGTGAAAATCCTAGCTCAATCAAAGCAAACTTTAGTATCATATGTCAAAGAATTGTGAGAAATAAGATGAAGACAAAATTTTACACTGTTGAATCATTATAACCAAGAGGACACATTTAGCTGAGGTGTTGAAAAACTTTTCAGTAGACAGTGGTACAAGGATGAAATAATCCATGTAACATAAGAAAAATGAGATATAGCAATATATTAATCAACTAAAGAGAACACCTAAGACTAAGGTAGAAGCAGTTGAGACTAGGCGGGAAAAAAGATAAAAGTAGGTCAGAAGGAAACCAGTCAGATTAACTGAGTGTGACTGAACATGAAAGAAAACAAATGTAGAATAAAAATGAGGAATATCTCAAAGATTATTTCAGGAAGTTTTAGCCTATTGATAGAATCCTACAGCCCCTGGGCAGGAAATCTGTAGACTGAAGGAAACTGAAGTGGACTAACAAACCTGAGGCAGGTTTCCTAAGGACAGCAACTCGGCTACATTCTCAGTTTTTCAGAACACAAAGAAAACATGCTTTGCTGGTACTATCTACATGAAAAACTGACAATAATGAAGTTGTAAAAGTTTTATCAACTAATTTACAGTGAAACATAAAACTATCAAGTGGATCAGACATTCAAGTTCACTAAGGGTATATTCAATTACTGTCTTAATGATCCTTTGGAGGTCAAATTTTAAGTAGGCTGCCTGGTGAGTAGTAATTTATTTTTATTTTTTAAGATTTTATTTATTTACTTAGAGCACAAGAGCACAAGCAGGTGAAGGGGCAGACGGGAAGGAGAAAGAATTCCAAGCAGACTCTGCGCCGAGCTTGAAACCGCAATTCCATGACCCTGAGATCATGACCTGAGCCAAAATCAAGAGTCAGACACTTAACCCAACTGAGCTACCCAGGTACCCCAAGGTGAGTAGTGATTTAGAGCAAAAGGTAGAATTGAGGGATGGCTTATGCAGGCAGTGCTAAAGTTTGAAGAAATACAGAGAATAGCTGGAGTATAAAATAAAACACTCTCAATGGTAAATAGTTCTGGATAAATATGTTCAATTTTGGCTATTTGAGCTTCTAGAATTTCAACTGATAAAACTGCATTCCAATTGGCACATTCTTTCCTTAGACAAAAATCTATCTAAAAATTATTCTATCTTTTGATATGTAAATATCACTGCTTTGGCTATAATCTAATCTACCTTATGTCTTAGAACCAATCCGTATCTAAGTTCAAGGTGAGGGAACAACTCATATCTTGCATCATGTAATTTAATCAAACTCTTAAAGTGTTAACCACTCCTAATTTCCATCTACAAATTATATGTGATAAGGTATGGTAGAGGTCAATGCGAGTGATTTGGGAACACTCCAAAAGAGGCAGTGATTAAATCTAAATGGGAGAACTAGGAAACATTGGTTCAGAGGTGACATCTGACCTAATCTTACAAGGTTAAAGAAGTATCCCATTCTTACAGAAAAAAGGGAAAAAAAAGTTTAGATAGATACTAAGAAGTAAATGGCATGATCCAAAATTATGAGCAACTTCACAAGCTGTAGACTTTGATATGGATTGCACACAGGTACTCAGAGTCCAAGATCTTAAGACTGGAATGAACCAAATCAAATATATTTTAGAAAGGTTAACTGCCACTGTGGGGAAAAATTAAAAAGTTAAAAGTAATTGGAAGCAAAGAGGTAAATTAGAAGTCCTCTGAAATAGTCCAACCAACACCATAAGAACTAAACTAAAACTGCTTCAAAAACAAGAGCAAAAACCAGGAGTCTAGCTGGCTCAGTCAGTGGAGTGTGCAACTCCTGCACACACTCACTTGTGAGTTCAGGTCCCATGTTGTGCAGAGCTTACTTAAAAAGAAAAAAAAAAGCAAAACCAAAATCAAAAAGATTTTTAAAGGAAAAAAGGGGAATTAGGCAAAAGATTAAGAATTATCTCTGCAGGGATCCCTGGGTGGCGCAGCGGTTTAGCGCCTGCCTTTGGCCCAGGGCGCGATCCTGGAGACCCGGGATCGAATCCCACGTCAGGCTCCCGGTGCATGGAGCCTGCTTCTCCCTCTGCCTATGTCTCTGCCTCTCTCTCTCTCTCACTGTGTGCCTATCATAAATAAATAAAAAATAAAATAAAATAAAATAACTTAAAAAAAAATTATCTCTGCAAAAAAAAAAAGTATCTCTACAAGGACAGTAGCATCAGCTGATAGGGATAAAACTGAAGTGATTACGTAAAGATGGAAATAATGGACACAATTATTCTTTGTAGAAAATGAGCAATAAGAGGAAAATCTGATGGACACTAGAATGACCGACATATAAAAATATATTTAAAAATGTATCTTCATAATGGGGAAAATAACCATGCCAAGGCCAGGATCTTGGCAATATGACTGAGAAGAGGTCTAGAAACTCAGAAGAAGGTCTGATAAACTTATACATGTGAATGACTGATGGATCCCAGATAGATTTTTTAAAAAATGATTACTTCTAGTAGGGTCTTTAATAGGATTGTGGGCTATCTAGATTTAATGGAGATTTAATATGAGAAGTTCTTCCATATAATGCCAAAGCAGGTAAAAGCAGCATAAAACAATCATGAACAGGTAAGGAGAATCTTAGGGTTATGTGGTCTACTACCCTGGCCTTTTTCTGGTTTTGTAACATAGCTCCAACCCTTACAGACAATAAACAGGTCTGGAAATAAGAATAGGAAAACTTTGCTAAATAAATAAAATGAAAATAACAAAAGGTTTGTATAGAAAACCAGCTAAACAAGGTCACCCATTGATTTAATATAAATTTATTAACTGAATCATATGAAATCACAGATATTTAACTGGTTTGACCTACAAAACAGCAATTTCATATACTTCAAAATAATACTACCAAAAGAATTATATAAATGAGAAGGTAAAATGAGAGAAAGAAAACAGTAAAATACAATTATCAACAGCCCTAATTTGAATTCAAGCGCATAGGTTTTCAAGTTTAACTGCTTACAGAATGTGTTTGGTTTGCAGCATCACATTTCAGAACACAGAACATGTTTTTAATTTCTTAAAGTAAAAAGTACAAACAGAAATTTTTGCTATTTTCGAACTCAAAATAAAAAAGTTAATGAAGTTTAAGGTCAAAAATAAAAAACCCTCAATAAAATGTCTTGGTACATCCTAAATATCTTAATTAGACCTACAACATTGGAAAAATGAATGAATTTAACCTAACTATATTCAAAAATAAAAGCTCCAGAATTCCTGCTTAAGATGATGATATAAAACCATTCCTTGGAATTTGACTGAATTTAGAAATAAACTTAAGACATTTTCCTTGCTATAAGTTGATAAGGCAAAGTGGAAGACAAACAACAAACAGGACAAGAACATTTTTTAACAAGAATAGAGGGCACTTTAATTAAATATAATTAACCGTTTGAATATGTTAGTGTTGAAATTAATGGTTTTTTATTTTAAAAGATGATTTTCTGGTTACAGTAGGTTGAGTAAATTATGCAGTATCTCATATAAAAGTAATACCAGCCAGTAATTAAAATATTGATGAAGAATGAAATATTTTTAAAGATGTTAATAAGTCACTTCACCTCTAAGACATGCATAAATGTTTCATTATAGTATTGATAAGTAACAAAAGGTTCAATGGAAGAAGGCATCGCTATTCTGGTACTCTTCCTTAGCTGTGTTTTTGACATTACAGGAAATAATATGTAGGGGGTATA
Source organism: Canis lupus dingo (assembly GCF_003254725.2). Classification (NCBI taxonomy): domain Eukaryota; kingdom Metazoa; phylum Chordata; class Mammalia; order Carnivora; family Canidae; genus Canis; species Canis lupus. Next base: position 20,262,335 of record NC_064245.1, on the reverse strand, counting down.
TTTGTAGTCAAAACTAATAAATTTATATTTGACATTTATAAATCATCTACTTCAGACCAACTCCTATCCATTCCTCAACATTTTCCCTTATAAAACTTTCCTTGTTAAAAAACTTAGCATGCTCAACCATGACCAACAATTTAAGGGTCTCTGCCCCACTGATACAGTATTCATCTCACTTCTACAGCCCTACACCCACTTCCCAGAAAGTACCTAACATGGCAGGCTTTCAATATATGATGAATATTACCCTTTAGATGAAATAAAAGGATAAAGCATTAATTTGCCCAGGATCTTTCTCTACCTTCAAGTTCCTACTATATGCCAAGCACTGAACTTTAGCATAAAGAAAGTTATTCACTTTAAGATCAACAGATAATATACTGTATCTCAGAGAAAGAGGTTTATCTATTTGTACAAAATAATCCTCTCAATTTAATACAATAGATACGTGTTAGAAATACTTTCTTTTAAACAAACTAGAAATAACAACTTTGGTAAGTACACTGATAAAGATTCATCAAATAAATTTAAAATAAAAACTTCAGCTTAACTCTAAATTTTAAGCCGTATACAAAAGTCAAGAAAATTTAACTAGTAGAAAGATGCACTTATTGTAAATATTTTAATATAATGAATAATTAAACGTAAAAAAAAAGAAAATCAAAGTCATTTTGTCATTAGTAGCAGTCAGACAAGCCCACTGGGACTTATTCCTTATCTACAAAATGACAAGAATTGGCAAAGGATCGCCAAAATCTTCCAAGATCTTATTGTTGATGACTGCAATATTTTAATTAAATATACAATGGATTGTTGGCATTCATATATTTAGTAAATATACATTTCTAAATCACCTTTAAAGCCTGTGAGGTGCATTTACTGCTGATAGGAATGATTATTCTTTCTTCATAAGGATTAAATGAGCTAAAATTTATAGAAGACCTACAAGTAAACCAGAGCTACAAATTGATGTGGAGTACACCTAGCCCACTGCCCAGCATTCTCCCCTCAATACTGGTGTGTAGGAATTTCTCTAAAGAGATCTGTGAATATCAATAGTTCTACAGTTTTATTTTGTTTTGTTTTTTAAGTTTATCTGGATATTTGGCCAATTCTTTTATTAAATGATTTGTTTTTTTGTGGCCTGCAATTTTCTTTCAGTGACTATCAGGAGAACTATGATGACCTTAAATACTTCTGAGTGAGAAGCTTTCTATCAAAACCAAGGATAAGCACTCAATAAATAATAGTTAAAATCAAGTTGGGAAAGACTGTTACTCTTAAAGAGCTAATGTTTCGATTATAATTATGACTTAACATTATAATGAATGTTACCCAAGTTGTCTTGTCTGTCCCTCCTGATTAGAAAACACATTTAGTTTGCAACTAATTCTAATTCTAGTTAGCATCTGCCCTACCCAACCAACTAAGCTGTCTAGTAACAAATGATAGTGAGGCCTCCCTGTCCTAATGTTAATTAATCTAATAGGGAAAAGGTGGAGAGAGATAGTAAGCATGAATTTAAACATAATTTAACTATTAATAAAAGCAAAACCTTTCAGGAAAAAGTCATGGCTTTTCTTTTGAGAATGACTGTATTCAGAAACAAATGATTCTAGTCATAAGCACTCATACTTGAATACATAGGTTCATAAACCATAAAGAAACATTTTTACTCAATCATTTATACTTTAAAAGTGGAATAATAAAAATATTTAATAAACATTTAACTTAATGGAGTTATGATGGAGAATCCTCCAATGTGACTTTTTCTTTCAGGAAAAAAAGGCAGTAAAGTGTGGCACTGCTTTTCTAAGTAGATCATTATATTTGGGCAAACACTGGCAAACAAAAGGTAAAAGATAACGAAAATTAGCTAAGCAGTATGTAAAGGGCAGACATAGATAACTACATTAAAAAAATAAGCAATCAGATTAGTATTTCAAAAGGCTTCTACTACTTATCACAAAGATAAAAGTATTGTTTATTGTAAAAAGAAAAGCAGCCCTAGCATTGCATAGCCTTAGAGTGCCTTATTTGTAACATCAACTGATGGTAGTCTATAATCATGTATTTATAATACACAGCAGAACAGCTTGTTGCCGTTCCTTCTTCGTAATTTCCGGTGGAGAAAAGTCTCCCTTTCGCTCTCCAATGTCCCTTAGAATTTTCCATCTCACATTTCTTCACAATCCAAACCTCTCTACTTCAAAGAATTTATTGCAAAGCCTTATCATATCATCTAGAGCTTCTACTTTTTTCCCTAAAAGATCTTTATGATCAAGAGTTTATGGTCAGCTGGAAGTAACACAGGAAAGTGATTTTTAAAACTCTCCTATGGGACGCCTGAGTGGCTCAGCAGTTGAGTGTCTGCCTTTCGGCCCAGGGCGTGATACTGGAGTCCCAGGATGGAGTCCCACACCGGGCTCCCTGCATGGAGCCTGCTTCTCCTTCTGCCTGTGTCTCTGTCTCTGTCTCTCTCTCTCTCATGAATAAATAAATAAAATCTTTAAAAATAAAACTCTCCTAGCAGCAAAAACCTTTATGATGTGTGAACATATGGGAGGGTAGCCTACAATATATTCTTTTTCACAACGGGGAAAATTCTAAGTTCTAGTTGGAAACAACAAGTAGTTCAAGTGAAAGGAAAAGGAGCAAGTCAATCCTTAGAGCCCTCAGAAAAAGAAATGGGCTAACAATGAGACAGGCTTGCAACAAGTGTGACACTCTCCTTACAATGATGATAAATTCAAATTCATCACCAGTTCTCTAATTACTCCTCACCTGATCAGTGTTACCAGAAGCCCATTCCCAGGCACGACGGAAATAAATTCTGTTTGAGGAATGCCTTAACTGAATGCAGTTAAGGTGAAGGGAATATGAAGGACTGAACCCTTATGACTGCAGTAGTGTCCAATGTGTTTGGCACCTAAATTAGGCTAAATATTGGTGCTATGTAGGTCTGTAACAATTTCTCTAATACTACATAAGAGGTAATATTAGTTATTAACTAGGTTGGGAAAGGTTTTCTAGAAATATAACGGCATATTATTTCTATAGGGAAACATTTTAGAAATTAATACTCTCATAAGTTAAAACCTATCAAATATAAATGGTAAGACTGGCACAACAGAAAAAAAAAAAAAAAAAAGACTGGCACAACAGTACAATGGCCAAACCACCTGGGTTAAAGTCAAATTCCACTGCCACTAGCTAGCTGTACGACGTTGGAAGAGTTACTCCAATTTTGCAGTGCCTCCATTTCTACACCTTGTAGGATAGAGGTTTTTAAAAGAAGTAGGTAAAAAAGTAGAGATAAAAAAAAATTCAAGATTAAACACTTCATGAAGATTTAAATGAATTAATATGAGTAGGTAAATATTAACACCTAAATAACTGTCACTAATTAGTGTTATTGATGAAAAGTAAAATTCAATTTATCTACCTAACATTCTTCCACTTACCCTTAAAAGACTTAATCCAATCAATCCTTTGTGAAACTCTTCTTGAACTCCAAATTGACTATACCCTCCTTATCCCGTCAATGTGCATTCAAGTAAACAAATGATATTCAGTTTCACATATTCAGAATCACAGAACCTTGAATCAAACTATAGAGGTCATCTAGTTCTAGTTCAAGCACACTTTCCATGCCATATATGTATTGGAATTTCTCGTCATTTTTAAAAATATGTGTAGATGAGCAGATTGTTTTTTCATACTACCTAGAAATTTTTAAAAAAATAAAGCCTTAAAAAATTTTTTTAAATAAATAAATAAATAAATAAATAAATAAATAAAGCCTTATAATCAGACATTAAGATCCTGAGTCTCAATATCAAAGTATTAAAAGCTGAAATGATTTCAGGTTTTTCTAAATCTTTTCTTTATGGGCAAAACACAAGATACTTTAATCTACTTTAACGATGGCATTACTAAGTCTTTTAAGTAACTGAAAGATATGAATGTAAAATAAGGATATTTTGAGTAAATGAATTGTGTCTTTCAAGAACTATAGTAACTTAAAAGACTAAAAATAGGTGGCAGAGCGACACCTGGGTGGCTCAGCTGGTTAAGCATCAGACTTTGATTTTGGCTCAGGTCAATCTCAGGGTCCTGAGACTGAGCCCTCTGTCGAACTCCACACTCAGTGTGGAGTCTGCTTGAGATTCTCTCTCTCTCTCTTTCTCTTGAATGAATAAACCTTTTTAAAAATAAAGGTAGCATAAATCAATCTATTAAATAAAATATTATCTACTATTATAGAGGTTTATTTAAAAAAAACTTTCCTGTTTACTATTTGGAAAAAAGGTTAATATTATCTTTATTGAAAGAATAATATAGCTACAGACAATATGAACTTTGTGCCTAATATTACAGTATATTTTTAGGGTACTGTTCATAAATATGTATAGACACCAGGCATATATGCTAAATACATGACTTGTTCCAATGTCACCTCTTCTTGAGGCTTTCCCTGAATGCCCTATCTAAAATAACTACACTAATAATTTTCTATCCCTTACCCTACTTTATCTTTGTTATATTTGTCATGATTAACATATATTATGTCTCATTTGATTATCACCAGAATCTCCCAGTAAAACATAAACTGCACAAAGGCAAGACTATCTCTGCTTAATAAACAGTTATGGGACTCCTGGGTGGCTCAGAGGCTTGTTAAGCGCCTGCCTTAAGCCCAGGGCGTGATCCTAGAGTCCGGGGATCAAGCCCCACATCAGGCTCCCTGCACGGAGTCCGTTTCTCTCTCTGCCTATGTCTCTGCCCCTCTCTCCCTGTCTCTCTCATGAATAAATAAATAAAATCTTAAAAAAAAAAAAAAACCAGTTATATCCCTGTTGCCATGAATACAGATACAGCTGATACACCGTGCTTAACAAATAATGAATGATTGACTAAATAATACTTTTGAGATAAGAGCATGATTTTTAAATGCTGAGTAAAACAAAATGTATAATCATATCAATCAAAACCAAGAGAATGTATATTTTACCAGAACTTCAACAATTTTTTTCCCTGTAACTCAAGGGCAGGTGGTACATAAGGAGTAGAAAAACAAGTTTATTTCTTCAAAGTTTCTTTGCAGCAAGTTGTGTTCATGCTTGACTTAGTAACATGGGCACAAAAATTATCTCTTAGAAATAAACACTTTCAACTATCTTCTGATTTTCTAAAATCAACTAAATTTGCTTTACATTTTTACTCTAGAACAAATGAAAGAACTAAACTATTTAAAAAGTGGACCAAAGTCCAGAGAATAAGCTAGTTTTAAGAATTAATCTTGAATCAACCAAATGCTAAACAAGAGAACAATCTGTCTGTACTTTGTTTTTGAGAGGTTTTTTGGTTGTTGTTTTTTTTTTTTTTTTTTTTTTTTTTTAAGAAAGTGGGGGGGGAGAAGAAGAGGGAGTCTTAGATCCTAAGTTAAATGTGGAGCTAGATATCAGAACCATGAGAAATCAAGAGTCAGACGCTTAATCAACTGAGTTACCCAGGCACCTTGAACAGTCTCTACTATTATCTAAACTAAGCTTCTTTAGGAAAGAAGCAGCGAAGGAGAGAAGTTACAGGAAAAGTCAGAGAACTGAGAAATCCAAATCTCTGCCACAGTATGGCTAATTGGTAAAACCTGAAAACTCATCCCTCAAGCTACACATGTCCATTCACCAAGAACCACATTCTGGATCATAAAACACACCTTAACAAAGTTAAAAGAACAGAAATCATACAATGTCTGCCCTCAGATCACAATTAGAATTAAACTGGAAATCAGTAACAGAAAGGTAACTGGGAAATCCCAAAATATGGGGATAATAAACCACACATTTTTAAATAACACATGGCTCAAAAAGGAAAAAAAAAAAAAAATCAAGACAAATTCAAAATATTTTTAATTAAATGAAAACACAAATCAGAATTTATGGGACACAGCAAAAGCAATGCTTAAATGGGAATTTATAGCATTGAATGCAAATATTAGAAAAGAATATCTAAAATCAAACACCTAAAATTCCACCTTAGGAAACTAAAAAAAAAAAAAAAGAGATTAAATCCAAAGCAAGCAGAAGCAAAAGAAATAACAGCAGAAATAAATAAAATTGGAAAGAAATCAATACAGAAAAAAAATCAATGAAATGGAAAAGTGGTTATCTGAGAAGATCAATAAAATCAGTAAGCTTCTATCCAGGCTGAGGAAAAAAGAAGAGGACACAAATTAGTAATATCAGAAATGAAAGAGGGGACATCACTACAGGCCTCATGGACATTAAAAGAATAAGAGAGTACTATGAACGACCCTATGCCCACACACTTTATTTTTTAAAGATTTTACTATTTGAGAGAGAGCGCATGTGTGCTCGTGGCAGTGGGAAGGGGTACAGGGAGAAGCAGAATCCCTGCGGAACAGAGAGCCCAACTGGGGGTTCAATACCAGGACCCCAAGATCTAGACCTGAGCTAAAGGTACACACGCTCTCTCTTTTTCTTAAATGAGTAAGTAAATAAAATCTTTAAAATAAGTAAATAATATAGAAGTCTCAAGACCTTGTTTTCCATTCTGAAGTAGTACTTCAGACAGTAGTGAAATACTTGCCCAAACATATGGACAAAGATCCCAAAGATTTCTACATGATGTATTAAAAAAAAAAATGATAAAACAAATGAAACTTGAAAAATCAAAAAGATAAAGAAAAAAGGTGGAGACTAAATTTTATTTCATGAGAAACATATACCTATTCTGAAAAAGGTCCTAAAGTCATAGAATCAGAAATGTGAGAGTTAGACGGTGTTTTCGTCTTCATCAAGCCATACTTTTCTTATCTAGGAGGAAACTGGAACTCTTTCCTAAGGTAAGTGATTTTGCCAAATCCTATCACTAATAATGGACAGAATGTGGGTCTTCTGAGTTCAAGTACTACGTGCTTTGCACATCATTAGGTCGAAGCAATGCAAAAGTCCTTAATTTAACCAACCTGTAATCAAAATAAATTCAACCCCTTACTTCATTTAATGGCTAAACCCCGTCTTTTGATATATTCCAAACACTTTGACCAAACTTGCATATAGAGACATCAATTTCATGATCGAGAACACTAAAGTAAAGTAAATTAACACAGAAATGTAAGCAATACCAGAATAGACTCAACTACCTGGCTGGTAGTTGGTGACATTCTCTTAAGTGACATTTTGAGAAACTGCATGAGTTTACCTTAACCTAAAACAAAATTACAAGTTTTGAGTCTTCCTCTTACAGAATACTGGGAATAAATTCACATTCAGCTTCTTTGTGGCTATTTTAAATTTAAGGATTGTTATTGTATTTTTTATTTAACTTTTCAGAGCAAGAAGTCCAAAACTGAGCTTAAATTAAAGTGGAGATCTGAGTTTTAGTCAAGCTATGCCAAACTATTATTACCTTGGGTAAACTGATGCTTATTTCTAGTCCTCAGATTCTTCCTTTATGTAAAATTAAGGCTGGTGGGGAAGTAGAGGTAGAGAGGCTAATTATTGTCTTTGGCTCCTTCTCATTCTCCTATTCCCTATCTTTGTCTCCACTGATACAAAAGCGGGGGGGGGGGGGGGACCTCTTAATCAATACAGAGTGTTATTATTCACTGAGGTTAAACACCCACCCAGTGCCCAAAAGTGTCATAGGTTACATTAGCTGGTAGACTGCACCAGAAACCACATTTTTAAGCTCTTTCCTTTCACAGCTAAGTTTCTCAAAGTCATTGAGAAGTCCAACATCAAACACAACAGCTGAACAATGTCAACATTTGGTCCTGGAAAAGCGTGGTGTACTGAGACTAAATTCCAAGACAGACTGCCCTCCGGATGAGAACCTGAAATCTCTTATATAGTCAAATAATTGACCATGTTGAACTTTACCAGACCCCTGTGATCTTGGAAAACAGCAAAGGTTTTAAGAAATGCCTCCCACTCCCTTTTGTGTTCTGGAAAGGGGCTTACTGCAATGAACCACCAGCCCCCATAGGACTTAGGGAAAACTCAAAGACGTCCCACTTGTTTACCTATGACAAGGTCAAGGACAAAGCCCGCAACTTCCCATTCTCTGTTTCATCATCAGTGACCGGCTGAATGGCCTGTCCCCGTGAATTAACTGGAACAAAATATCTGTTACTCAAATTCTGGTTGAGATCATCCTTCCCCAGGTTCCTGAACTTTGGCCCGCCCTGGGTTTGAAGCTGTCAGCTTAACACAGCTCCTCCTCAGAACCGGCTGGACCGAGGGTAACACAATCTCCGACCTACTAGTCAACCGGTACTTCCCTTTCATCGCACCTCCCCACACACCTGGGCGCTTTCTAGGATTGTTTCACTTCTCCCTAAAGAGAGAGGGGTAAAAAAATAAAATAAAATAAAATAAAAAAAAAACCTTTTCTTGCTTAACTTTCGAGACCCTTGCGAATCTTACGGTTAGCGCATTCTTTCTATTTGCCCCAGCATTTGCGATATTCCTTACCAAATAAAAATCTCTCCTTATGAATGAAGCCTGAATTTTTCATTGGACAGACGGACACCCTTCCCGATTTCCAATGGGCTGAGCGTGCAAGGCAAGCCGACTTGGCCCTTTCTTTGAGTGACAGGTGGTGACCCTCTACGAAGGGATACGTTGTGACCACCTGGAGAAGCTAAAGGGATTTATTTCTAAGATCGTAAGTGCTCGGCTGCTGCCGAGCAGCCGAAGGAAGAGGGAGGGGCGGCGACGAGGAGCCCGGCAAGGTCAACTCCGGGACCACCTGGCGCCGCGCGCCGCACGCAGTGAATGGGCCACGGACCCTCGGCCGCCTACTCGGTAGCGCAGGCGGGCCCCACGGCTGGGCGGGGCGGCTGCCGCTTCCTCGGGAGCCCAGGAGCCCCGGGGCGGTGGGGGTGGGGGGCGGCCCCCGCGGCTCAGCCCACAGCCCCAGCCCGCTCCATCCTCAGCTGGGCACCCGACTGGCCACCTTCCCAGGACTGACCTCCTGGCCCCTTGCTCCCCACTGCTGTTCCTCCAGCCTTCACAGGAAGACTCACCATGGCGCCGCGGACAGGTCGCGGACAGGACGCCCTGGAGTCCCCGGGACCGTCCTGGACCTTCCCTCCCCACCCCGCCGCCCGGAGCCTCTTAAAACAACGCGAGGGACAGAGTTTTCCGGCTCTGACGGAAGTTCGGCCCGCGCGGGACAGGAAGTCCCGCCCCTCTCTCCTGAACGCCGGCGACCCCACGCCACGCAGAGGTGAGGAGACGCAGGACGTCCTCTCCTGCCACTTCCGTGGGTGCTGAGGGTAGAGGCTGGGGGCGGCGCCGACCTTGAGAGCGCGCGAGGGAGGCGCAGGCGCAGCACAGGTAGGTGGGCGGGCGGCGCGCCGTGCAGCGCCAGTGAGGAGCCGGAGGTAGGCTGCGTGGCTGGGTCCCGAGTGCATCCTCGCCGTGGGGGGCGATGGGGGCGCAGGTTGATGACGGGGGCGGGGGGCGACCCCGCAGTGACGGAGGAAACCACAGGCCGTGCCCGGGCAGCTGGGACTACAGTCATCAATTGCTCCAGCTGAGCCACGCCCTTTCTTGTTACCTTTTCCTTTTGCAGGCTGCCCCTTCTTGGAGCCTTGCCGGATCTCCGCAGACCTGGCTGTCCCTGAGTCGTCCTTTCACCTGCCTCAGTGTGCCCTGCAGCTCTCCCCTTCCGCAGGGCAGTGGAATTTGATCCTGAGACGTCTCTTCACTGTTCCCGCAGACCAGTGGAAACCAGAAGAACACGGAGCAAGAGCAGAGAAACCAGGACAGTTCTGCCTACTTATGACATTCCAGTATGGACGGTTTCCTTTTATTTAAAAAAAAACAAAAACTATATAGATCATCGGCTGGGAAAAAAGTGAAACTCCTATGCACCCCTTAAATTTGTGTTGTCGGGTTTCCCCGTCCCCCCCCCCACCCCCCAAAAAAAATCTGTGCGCTTCAACTCTGTGCTCTGTGCCTTTTTATGTGGTCATAAGGCACAGTCCTGGAGGCGTGCTTGAAGTGGATATACAGAAAACCTTGAACCCAGAAACTAGTCTCGCAACTTGGGGATCCGTGCTTAAGACGTGGCTGTATCTACAATTTCATTTTTAGGATCTCCTTTTGCCGCTGTCTAGTTTTGCCCTAAAGGTGGAATTGGGAAGGTAAAGTAGGAAGCTTCCCAAGAAGTCAAAAGTTTGGGCAGGCAGCGGTGGCTAGAGGTGTTGTTGCACCCTGCTTGTCAGGGTACCTGGAGAGCATGGCAGCCAATCCACGAATGGTCGCAGGGCCCTTGGAACCACTTCTGAGCCATCCGCAAAGAAGCATCCACAAGGCAATTGCTTTATATTAGAAAAGGGGCTAGAGACTGAGTGTATGAGTTGTTTTTGACTCTTAAATTTTCTCTTGGGGAGAGATGAATAATAATGTGACAGACAAGAGAAAGGACCTTGGAAGCAGCAGGCGGTGGGGTGGGGCTGGGAGATAGTTTGTGAGACAGACCTGCTGAGAATCCATCCAGAACTTCCCCGAGGGTCCTACCTCTGCTGGATAGGGATGACGCTGTAAATAGACAAGCCCCAGGGCATCTGCAGATGCTAAGCGTGGTAGAGAAGGACTGGAGTCGTTCTGCTTGTGTATCTGCGGGAAGCAGCTGCTATCCTTGAGGAAGAAAAGGTGGAGAAGGAACCTGGCTATCAGTCTGTCAGTGACAACACACTGTGTGAAGTCTTACTCTTTCATTTCTGACACTTTGGTTCTTACATCCGTCCTAAACCTGGCAGCCTCCTTGAGGTTCACAAAGCCTCTCCTCCATGTGACAGTAAGACAGGAATTATTATCAGGGTGGAATCCATTCCTGCCAGAGTAAAACCACGAAAGGAAATCACAGTCCGTATTCGTTACCTGCTTATGATTTTTAAAAGATCATGGGGTTCCTTATTTGGCATTTGACAAGTTGAAAATAACCCTCGGTTAATATCCTTTAATATTCCAGTTTCTGTTACAGTATGAAAAATCTGTTACAAGTGACATTTTTTTAAAAAGATTAAAATGCATACCATGTATGTTTAAAGGCAGCATCTCCCGGTCTTTTTTTTTTTTTTTTAATCCCATAGATATTTTATAATATTTTTACTTTCTGCATGTAGTATAGTTGAGGGATTTACCTATTTGTATTCCCTAAAGTAGATGAGAGTCTTTGACAGAGATTCAAAGAAATGGGAAAATTATGAAAGGGAATAAAAAATGTACATGATAGAAATTAGGAAGAAATTCAGTAGTCTTGCAAGGGAATTAGGAGTCCAATCTTTGGTAAAAGTCTTGGCTGCTTATAATTAGGGCTTTGTTTTGAGTTGCAATGTCCTGAGTGAGAACTGTTCTCAAATACATAAGAACACCAGCAAAAAGTTACATCCTCCTTCAACACCCACACTGACCTGGAACACTTTCAGTCTTTAACACCTATCACTGTATCAAAGGCCAGCTCCATATTCTTTGCAAAATGTTTACCTGATTAACTCCCCTTCTGAGAAATTTCCATTACTCTTGCTTTTCTTTAGTAAATACGATTAATATGTGCTTATATGATGTCTTTATACTTTCCTCCTTATAGTTTAGACATAAGTGCCTGGAAAGCTGGGACCTTCTTTTTGTGTTGACTACCTCCCCCGTAAATACCATTTAAATGAATGTTATGGACAAAGTCACTTCAGTTACGTTGCTCTTAAAATGCTTTATGGACCAACCAAAAAAAAAAAATGCTTTCTGAACAAAAATGTTGATTGCAGCAATACGTAATAATGGTTAAAAAAATAGGAACGATCATTAGGAATAAGAGATTGGTCAAATTCTATCATGTATACTTAGTGGGATTTTATTTACCTTTTTTTTTTTTAAGTTATTAGTCTTTCTAATGGAAAAAGTTTGTCTTCCAAGTGAAAAGAGTAGGCTACAAAATTGTGACCAGTATGATTGCTTTGATTTGGAGGAAAAAAAAAAAATCCTAAACATAGAACAAAGTTAAAAAAGGAAGTTACCAAAATAGATCAATCACCATTCCTAGAACTACCTTCTAAACCTTTCTGTAAGGGAGTAATTTCAAAAATTATCTTTTATTTAAGAATGGATGAAAGGAGCTTCTTTCTTTCTCAAAATTATGCCTTGTAACCTCTCTATAATTCTCATCTTACTAATTTGGGAAAAACAAAAGAAAAATGCTCTTCAGAAGTACATTGCAACCCTTTAATAATTCAGTAGCTTTCCTCTGAAACTTTCCATTACTTATATATTACTAAAGTTGCTTCTAGGACCACACCACATACCTAATTAATTACAATAACTACTGCAAATTTTACACAAAGTATACTCTGCACATTTTCAAGGATCCTTAACATATATAAATGGGATCTTGGTTTCATTTGATACCTTTTGCTACTCGGAGAGTCTTTAAACAGCCACCAAGAGCAATAAACAAAATCATAATACCTAACTGCTTAAAAACGAAGTTAACTTTTTCATTCATTAAATACTAAGTATCTATTGTGTTTCAGTCACTGTTCTAGACTTGGAGAAATAATGGTAAATAGTCCCTAGACACTTAGTCCCTACTATGAGGGAATTCACATTTCAGTGGTAATAGACCATAAATAAAAACATAAGGTAGTAATAGTGCTAGGCAAGCAATTAAAATAGATGGCTTTTAGATGAGGTGACTGAGGAAAGCTTCTAAGAAAGCACCATTTAAGCTCCTATTTGACAGGAAAATCCAGCTTTTCAAAAATTGAGGAAATCATGTTTGCAGAGGGGACAGTAGTACAAAACCTTGAGGCATGAACTAATTTGGAATATTTTAGGAACAAAAGAAGCCTAACTGTTGAGAGCATGGTGACTAAGAAAAGAGTAAGTTTAGGGAGTATGAAGGGGCTAAGTCATATTGGCATTGAAAGCCAGGAAAAGATTTGGATTTTATTCTGAGTGTGATGAGAAAGGCATTTTAACCTGAAAAGTGGGATGAGATCATATATTTTTTAAATCTACTCTAATAGTATTTTTTTTAATTGAAGTGTTTAATCCACTTACATGTAACACAGTTACTAATATGCTTAGATTTGAATCTATTAAGATAGCAATTGGTCTTTATTTGTCCTATGTCTCTTATGTCAATTTTGTCCTTTTTTGCATTCTTTTAGGTTAATTTTTTACTTCTTCTATTTCCTTCACCCCATCAGCTTGAGAGTTAAATATTCTTTTAGTAATTTGTATTGTGCCTCTCCCATCTGTTGGATGGTACAACAACCTGAGAACACATCAACTATATTTACCAACCCCCCTTACGTTACATACATAGTGTATACTTAATGTCTCCAATTCCTAAATACATCATTTTTACACAATTACTCTGCATTTATATTTATTCAACCATTTACCTGTCTCTTGCGCTTTATGACCCTGAGTTTCTGAGCCTCTATCTAGGATCATTATTTCTTCTTCCTAAAGAACATGCTTTAGTATTTCTTTTTATAAATATCTGCTGGTAATAAAGTCAATTTTTGTATCCTGAAACTTTATTTCACTCTAATTTTCAAAAAACATGTTTACTGAATTAGCTATTTTATCATTTTGAAGATACAGTCCATTGCTTCCAGCTTCCATAATTTTTTTGAGAAATAATGTCAGTTTTATTTTTGCCCTTTTAAAAGTAATCTCTTTTTTCTATGGCTGCTTTTAAGATGTCTGTCTTAAATTTGAAGCAGTTTTATTATGATCTAACTAATGTTTTGGATTTTGTTTGTTTTCTTTCTGAGGTTTGTAATGCTTCTTGAATCTGGGATATAATGTTCTTATGCTATTTTGAAAAATTCCCAGTTCTTCTACTGCTTCTCCACAATTCTTTCCTCTTCTCCTCTTCTGGTACTCCACTTAAATGTATGTTAGATCATTTCACATTATCCCTTATGTATCCATTCATTTGCCTCTCATGGTTCATTCTGGATAATTCTTACCTTTCTTTGAGTTCACTGCTTCCTTTTGAATAGTCTCTCACCTGTTAAACCTATCTGTTGAACCATTTATTTCAGTTATTACTTTTTTGGTTGTTGTCAGTATGGGCATTTCTGTTTGTTTCTGTTTTATGGTTTCTAGTTGTCTACCAGTTATCTATTTCAATCTGATCTTTTATTTTTCTCAAACACATTAAGCATGATTATTTAAAACCTGTGTCTAACTATGGGGTCTGCTATTATCTGAAGATCCTTTGTTTCTTGCTGTGGTTGTTTATCATATTGTCTCATTTACTTGCGTATGTCTCATATATATTTTTTAAGTTTAATTATTTATTTATTTGAGTAACCTCTACATGCAATGTGGGACTTGAACTAACAACCCCAAGAACAAGAATCACATGTTCCTCTGATTGAGCCAGCTAGATGCCCCTATTACTTGTATTTTTTTATATTACTTATGTTATTTTTATTTATAACATTTTGTTAAGTTATGTTGTTATTTTTAATTGAATACCAACTATTATGGGAAGAAATTATACTCTGAAGTCTAAAATGATATTTTCTGCAGAAAGAATTTATGTTTCCTGGCTGGGGTTTTAGGTACTAGTAAGCTAAAATTACTTTAATCAAGTCAGAGATTGAGATGATTAGACTCTGAGCAGGTCTACTTCTAGTTCATATGGGGTATAGATTTTTGGGGTCTCAACTTGAAGTCTGTAGAGTTTACCAGCACAGGCTCTGAACTCCAGTTTTTGCCTTTCTAACTCCAGTCGGAAGCGCTATTCAAGCTGTTCAGGCTATCGTCTCAGGAATCAGCAAATACCTCAAAAGAAGATCTGTCATGAATGCTAGATTAATCTTTTTTTTCCCCAGATTTTCCACTGCCTCATTAGCTCTCTAATGCTGTCAGATGTTTGTTTTATATTTTGTTCAGCTTTTCTAGTTGTTTCCAGAAGAAGGAATATTCTAAATTATCAAGTCCATCATTACAAAAAGTAGAAATAAAAAATATTTTAAGTACACATGAATCTCAAAATTTAATCATTAAAAACTTAAATTTTCAAAGAATTGATATTAGATATTTTCTAATCACAATATGATTAGTTTTACAGAAATCAATAGCAAAAATCTAGGAAACCATATATCTGAAAAATAAACTCATTCTCATGTAAGCTGGACCAAATTCATAGGATTCTCAACAAAAAATAGAAAATACGTATTCAGAACTGAACAATAACAGAACTACTGCATCTTAACACCTATAGAGTGTAACTAAAACAGTACTTACAAGGAAGTTGGGAACTTTAAATATTAAATAAAGGAAGACTGAAAATTAGAGATTAATAATCTGCCCTATGCCTGAGGGATTAATTAGGAAAAGAGTGTTGGAAATAAAAATGAATAAAACAAAAAGCAAATATTCAATACAGAGAGGCAACAAAGTCAGAGGTTTTACCTTTTAATGATAATATTGACAAATTTTCGACAAGATTACCCAAGAAGAAGCAGACACAAAGAATATTAGGAACGAAAATGGAAGGGGAAGTGGAGAATCCCTGGGTGGCTCAGTGGTTTAGTGCCTGCCTTTGGCCCCGGGCATGATCCTAGAGTCCCGGGATCAAGTCCCACATCAGGCTACCTGTGCGGAGCCTGCTTCTCCCTCTGCCTGTGTCTCTGCCTCTCTCTTTCTCTGTGTCTCTCAAGAATAAATAAATAAAAATCTTAAAAAAAAAAAAAAGAAAATGGGGACATTACAAATGCTATAGAGATTCAGAAGATATCATGAACAATTTTATCATAATAAATGGTAACATATAATTGCAGTAGATGCTTCCCAGAAAAATGTAACTTTTCAAAAGTTGTTCAAGAAGAAATAGAAAATATGAATGGTCTGATTACTATGTAAGAGATTGAATCAGTAGAAATTTTTCAAAAAAGAAAACATTGCCCAGAAAAAGACTTTAAAAAAATTAACATAGACACAGATAAAACCTTTGACAAATTAGAATAAAACCTATAACAAATATATTTAACAATGAACTTTTTGAAACAGTCTTAGAATCAGGAAAAAGTACCATATTGGAGATCCCAGCCAGCATTGTATGACAGTAAAAACAAAAGATAAAAAGATTGAAAATGAAGAAGAAACAATTTACAGATAAATTTTAAAATAAGACTTTATAATGATTCTGGATATAATATTAATATATAAAAGTAAAGTGTGTTTCTCTCCAGCAGAAATGAACTGTTAGAAAATGATTTTTTAAAAGATATCATTTATCATATCATTTTGAAAATATGAATTACATAGGAATAAATTTAAAAATTTAAATTTTTTCCTTTAAGGGAAAAAAATCACAAAACATTATTAAAAGACATCAAAGAATGTCTAATAAAAATATACTTTACTCAAGTATTTAGAGACTCTAGTGTTAAGATGGCAAATCTCCCCTACAATGAAAGCAATTGCATTAAAAATACCAGCTGAGTTTTTCCAGAAACTTGACAAGCTAATTCTGAAGTTTCTATGAAAAAGCAAAGGATCAAGAATTTCAATATACTCCAGAAGCAGAAGATTTAATATGGAGAAAGTTAACTTGTCAGACAGCAAAAATTATTATAAAATGATACTAGTTAGGTTTCATAATAGCCAAAAGGTGGAAACAACACAAATGTCTATCAGCTTACCAAAGGATAAACAAAATGTGGTATATCCATACAGTGGAATATTATTTGACTATAGAAAAGAAATGAAATACTGATACCTGCTATAACATGGATGAACCTTGCAAATATTATGCTAAGTGAAAGAAGCCAGTCATAAAAGACCACATTTATGATTCCATTCATATGACATTTCTGTAATAGGAAATCTATAGAAGATAGTACATTAGTAATTGCTTAGGGATGGTGAGGTTTAGGGAGATGGGAGCACAGGGTTGTAATAGATAAAGGAAATGGGGTTTCTTTTTGAGGTGATGAAAATGTTCTGAAATTAACTATGGTGATTGTGAATATCATATCTGTGAATATCCTAAAAAGCATCCCATCTTAACACTTTAAATGGGTGAACTGTATGGCATATGGATTATATCTCAATAAATCTGTTAAAAGTACAGTAATTAGGATAGTGTGATTTTATATTAGGAATGGAAAAAATTATTTATACTGGAATATAAGTCTAGAAAGAGATGTACTTTTATAAAGAATCTTAATTTAAGACAGATGGCATTGCAGGCCAGCAGGAAAAGCAAGATCACTTCAATAAATGGTGCCAGATATCTACACAGAAGAAAATGAAATTGGAACTCCCTATTTAACACCATACAGAAAAATCAGTTCAAGGTAAATTAAAGTTTAAATGTGAAAGGAAAAATTTTAAACCTTCAGAAGATAAGATAGCAAGATTATGATCTTGTGGTAGGGAAATGCAAACTCAATAAAGAAAGAAGAATTATATTCAAATGCATTAAAAACCTCTGTTTAAAAGACACTATAAGCTTTTGCAGTGGCAGTTGATTTCAGTTAGGCACAGGAATGTAGAAGATGAGCCTGGAACACTTATGTTTTTCAAGACATCAGGTAAGCCATTCTAGAATCATGTCAAATGGATTCAGGAGATAACTGAAAAGTATTCCACTGGCCAAAGATGGGACAATTTGCCTGTCAACAAGGACTCACTGACTTACAGAAACCTTGATATCCCCCTGAACACAGATTGGAACACATCAAAAACAGTGGATTGGAACATATAAAATTATGAAATGTCTTTAAGTCGAGTTCATAAATCTATGAATTCAGTTTTGTTAGTAAAACTACAAAAAGCATCTACTTGGTCAACATTGGAGGATGCTCTGAAATGAATTCATTGTTTTGAAAACCAATTTTAAAAAGTATTATAAAATTAAGCATTTGTCCTGCCTTTTTTAAGTGCACTGTACCACAGGTAACCAAATAGTAAATGAAGTGAAGCTTCTCTATATACATGTATTAAATTAGGAAATTGTCATTTTGAGATTCCTAATGAATAAATAAATTTGTTGTACAGTATGATGTACATGGAAGCTTGTACATGATGAACAAGGAAGCTTTATGTGCCTCTTAATGGAAAAATATGTCATCGCCAACTAAAAAATCTTGACAAAATTGAACCTGGTTCTGGGAAATATAGAGAACATGTTAAACACCATGGCTATATGATTAGGAATATCCAGTCTATAGAAAATCATGGGACAAAATAGTTTTAACAAATATGTTGCAGGAGAAAGAGAGGAGAGAGGAAATTGTAGATTAAAAGAGACTTATTCAAAAGACATATAGAAGTGCCTGGGTGGTACAGTTGGTTGAACCATTGACTCTTGTTTTCACCTCAGATCGTGGTCTCAGGATAGTGAGAACAAGTCCCACATCGAGCTCTGTGCTCAGTAAGGAGTCTGCTTGAGACTCTCTCTCTCTTTTCTGTGCCTCCACTTTGCCTACACACATGCTCTCTTTCTCTCTAAATCAATCAATCAATAAATCAATAACTCTTTTTTAAAAGATAGATAAATAGAAGACATATAAATTGCTACCTGGCTGACTCAATCAGGAAAGCAAATGACTTAAATCTCAGGGTCATGAGTCAAGCCTCATGGTGGGCATGGAGCATGGTTAAAAATAAGATAAAACAACAACAACAAAAGGACATACAAAGTAGGACAGTTGGCTGGGTCAGTTGGTAAAGCATATAACTTTTGATCTTAGGGTCATGAGTTTAAGCATTTTGAGCACAGAGCTTACTTTGAGCACAGAGCTTACTTAAATAAAAATAATATAAAATAAGACATATAAAGCGATATGTGAATTTCTATTAGTTATCTACTGCTTCACAACAAAGACTTAACAGCTTAAAACTGAAAATACTTATAATTTCTAAGGGCCAGGGATCCACGAATGGCTCGGGTAGGCATTCTGGCCCAGAGTTTCTCATGAGTTTGCATTCAAGGTATTGGCTAAGCTGCAGTCTTCTGAAGGCTTGACTGGTGATAGAAGATCCACTTCCAAGATGGTTCACTCACAGGGCTGCCTAAGGGTCCTCACAGCATGGCACTTGGCTTTTCCCAGAGCAAGTGATCCAAGAAAGAGACAGAAGCCAAAGCCACTTAAAATGATATACCATTACCTCTCCTATATTCTATTAATCATACAAATTATCCCTGATGCAGTGTGGGAGGGAACTATCACAATCTGGGCTCCAGAGATTCATTCTTCCAATATTCAAAATACACTCATCCTCTCCCAAAGCTCATTAAAACTCTCATCCCAGGGATGCCTGGGTGGCTCAGCAGTTGGGCATCTGCCTTTAGCTCAGGGCGTGATCCCATGATCTCAGGATTAAGTCCCACATTGGGCTCTCTGCATGGACCATGCTTCTCCCTCTGCCTCTCTTTTTCTGTGTCTCTCATGAGTAAATAAAATATTAAAAAAAAAAGAAAGAGAAAGAAGAAAGAAAGAAAGAAAGAAAGAAAGAAAGAAAGAAAGAAAAGAAAAAGAAAAAGAAAAGAAAAGAAAAGAAAAGAAAAGAAAAGAAAAGAAAAAGAAAAAGAAAAAGAAAAAGAAAACCTCTCATCCCATTATAGCATTAGCTCAAATCCTAGAAATACGAATCAAGCTCAGGTGTGAATGAGGTTTTTCAGGTATACTTCCTTAAGCACAGCTCCTTAACTGGAGTTCCTCTTGATCTGAAGACCTATAAAGACACACAGTATCTGCTTCCACACACCTAATGTAAAATGGGTAGGATAACTACTATCCTATACTATAGACGTGTATTCAAAGGGAGGGAAATGAGAATACAGTGGACAGAAATTAAGAAATCCACCTGGGAACAGGTTGGCAGTTCGTCAATAAAGTTTCAAGGCCTGAGAATAATTTTCCATAACTCTTCACTCTGCCTTCTGGTTTCTCGCTGAGTTATCCTTCTTTGTCCATATTTGTAGCTCTATGTTGTTTGCTTGCTTTCTGCCTGTAGAAAGTTGGATATCCAAAACTCTCATTTCATTTAGTATTCTGTTCCTTCAGTATCGGCTGGCAAACAGCATGGTAATATAATTCTCTTTAAAAAGTCTTTTTTTTAAAGAGTATATTCTGCTAATATAATTCTCCTATAAGCTTTGTGGGTCTCCTGTGAATTTTAGTTGAGTTCATGTCATTAGACAAAGCAACACCCGTAACTCTTCCATATAAACCCTCTCTACTTTGGAAAGATGCACCACATCCTTGAACTTAGAAGCCCTGTAATTTGAGAGGTTCTGTGAGGCACACCCTTTTTATCTGTTGGAAATTATCTGAGGGTGACACATTAGAATTTTCTGAGGTCTCTACAGGGCTTTACTAACTACATCCTCAACTTCGTATTTTCCCGTTCATCCTGAGATTTGTTTTTTGTTCAGAGCCATTTTCTAATTTTAACATCATTCATCACCTGGAGAGGTTGGGAATCCTCAACTCTGCAAGTTCTGGCTCCTTATTGTTTACCATTTCCTTCCATAATTTATCTCCCCCCGCCCTCATTTGACTGTAGGCAACAAGAAGAAAACCAGGTGACATCTTTAACATCCTGGCTGGAAATCCTCATTTTTTTTAGGCATATTTTCTACTTTGCATATTAACTTCAGCTGACAACTTTGCTGTTAACTTTGCCAAACTTTCTGCCACTTTCCACCAGTTTTCTTTCTTTTTTTAAAAAAAATATTTTATTTCTTAGAGAGAGTGTGTGTGCATAAGCAAGAGGAGTGGGAGAGGGAGAAGCAGACTCCCCACAGAGCACAGAGCCTGACATGGGGCTCAATCCCAAGACCTTGGGATCATGACCCCGAGCAGAAGGCAGACGCTTAACCTACTGGTGCTGAAGGCAGGTGCCCCTCCTCCAATTTTCAATAAGACTTTTCTAATCTGTAAAGACCTCATCTGCCACCTCTTCAAAGTTATCAAGCATCTATAAACAAACCTTTCAAACTTTGGCTAACACTCTCCTCCAAGTCCCTCCACCTTCTGCCCACTGCCACTTTCAAGGGCACTCTTCCATTTTAGGTATTTGTTATGGCAGTACCCTATTTCCAGGTACCAAAATCTTTATTAATTTTTATTGCTTTATAACAAACTACCAAAACATAATATTTAAAGCAACAAACATTTCTAATTTCATGCAGTACCTGAGGATCAGAAATCCAGAAGCAGCTTAGTTGAATGGTTCTGGCTCAGGGTGTTTTGTGAGGAAGCAATAAGCTGTCAGCTGGGGCTACCATCATCTGATGGTTTAATTGGTGCTAGAGGATTCACTTCCAAGATGGCTTACTCTTATTGGCTGCTTGGCATCACACTTTAGTTCATCACACCAAAGAGCTGTCTGACTTCCTCTAAGGCAAGTGATTCAAGACAGAGGGGCGGAGGCTACTATGGCTTTTATGTCTCTTTTGATTTAGCCTCAAAAGTGACATACCATCACACAGATATGTGACCAACAGGTTGATCACACATTCAAACCTAGATACAGTGTGAGAGGGTATTGTGCAAGGGTGAGAACAACAGGGAGTAGGAATCATTGGGTACCACTTTGAAACATAGCTACCACAGAACCTTGTCTGGATCAGGATTCAAACTTAAAAAAAAAATTGTGATGGGGATCCCTGGGTGGCTCAGCAGTTTAGCGCCTGCCTTTGGCCCAGGGCTTGATCCTGGAGACCCAGGGTCGAGTCCCACATCGGGCTCCCTGCATGGAGCCTGCTTCTCCCTCTGCCTGTGTCTCTTCCTCTCTCTCTCTCTCATGAATAAATAAATAAAATGTTTTTTAAAAATTGTGGTAATTATAAATTTGAATGCTTACTGAATCTTTGATAATATTATGGAATTATAAATTATTTATTATATTAAAATAGTCATTTTTAAAGGCCCTTTATCTTTTAAAGATACATATTGAAATATTTAGATATAAAATGATACAAGGTGGAGGATATACTTTAAGATAATAAGAAATGGGGAAAGTGGGTGGTTGTATAAATGAAGTAAGATTGGTTATGAGTTGATAATAGTTGAAGCTGGGTAATAGGTAAATGGGAGCTCATTATTCTATTCTGCATACTTTTATATATGTTTTAGCATTTTCTGTAATAAAAAGCAAAAAATAAATAAATAAATAAATACATAAATAAATAAATAAAAAGGACACCATAATGAGAGTAGAAGAAAAGCCATAAACTGAGAGAAAATCTTTACAACCTGTACTACTAACAAAAGGATTAGCAATCAGATTGTGTAAATAGCTACTACAATTTAGTTTAAAAACAAACAAAACAAAATGATGTTCTACACCATAACCCACTCCCCCAAACAGGCAATTAACAGAGGAAGAAACCCAAAGAAATGTGCAAACACAGGGAAATGCAATTTCACACCTACCACATAAGCAAAAATTTTAAAGTCTGACAATATCCCAGAACACATACATTACTATTTCTGGTTAGAGTATAAACTGATATAATCAATTTGGAAAATCATTTAGCATTATTTAGTAACCTTGAAGAGGTATATTCTTCATGGTCCAGGAGAAGTGTTCCAGGATAAATAAGTAAGAAAATTCTTAACGGTATTATTTATAATAATAAAAACTAGAAACAGTCCAACTGTTCAACAGTAGAATGGTTAAATACATTGTGTATACTCACACAGTAGAATACAACAGTGGAAAAAATAACTTACAAATCCATGGACATAAATCTCTAACAGTGTTGAGCAGAAAAGCAATTCACAAAAGAATATTATAGTAGGATTCCACTTCTATCAATTAAAGAACCAATAAAAGTAAACAATATGTTGCTTAAGAGTACAAACATAAGATATGTCTATAAATTAAAGTGAATGAATGATAACCACAAAATCAAAATAGTGATTTTCTCTAGCTGTAGAAGGAAGGGTATAGAATAAGGAAGGGCACAAAAGAACATAAAAGTAGTGTGATTTTACATTTTGGTTTAACCAGAATAGTCCTGGTTTATCTATTTTCCTGGTGTTATAACTAATAGCACTATCACTCTCAAATTGGCTCTGGTTTAGATAATAAATTATATGTTCAACCTTTCTAAAGCGACTTTTTTCCTTTTAATCTGGATGGAGGGCATATGAATATTCATTGTATCATTCTTCCTTCTATCACACATATATTTTATAAATATTCATTTGAAACTAGCCAATATCTACTAACATAATTTTAAATTTTAGAGAGTGACAACATAGTAAAAAAGAAATCTGTATATAGGATAAGTGTAAATAGCATTTGAAAGAAACTTTGTCATCAGGGTGGATATGGAGATAAATAACATACTGTGTGTCTGGCAACATGTTTAGGTCTTTGTAGATATTACTTCATTTTCATAGCAAGAATTTTATGTAAGTATTACCTCCATTTTACATATGAAGAATCTTGGGCACAAAGAGTATATATATAACTTAGCCAAAGTCATACTGTAAGTGACAGAGCAGAATTTGTTTGAACTTAAGCAATGTGAGAACAAACTACATGTTCTTAACCACAATGTCAGAGTCCATAAAAGATATTCTTAATCTTTTTTGTGCTATAGATCCCTTTGGCAGTCTGGTAGAGCCTATCAAACCCTTTTTAGAATCATGTTTCTAGTTGTACAATATATACATAGAATCATTAATGAAAAAAATTATTTTAAAAAACAGTAATCAAGATATTCAACAAAAGTATGCTATATATGTGCTTCTTTACTAATGCACCAAATAACAAACTCTAGCAGAGGATATAATAATGTCCATAATTTAAAAGTAGTGAACACCAAAAAAAAAAAAAAAAGGAAATACCAATTGTATCTTGAGATTTCTACAACTATAGTAATGTGATGGGAAAAATATCTAAATATCTGTGATTTTTATTGATGAAAATGTCACCAGGACTTCTAATAACACTGTGGTTTATTGTACATGTTACAATTGAAAGAAATGTTAACTTTTACTTAGAGGTTAGCAAAAACTAAGGTCTAATATTTTCCCATTGAAATTCATAGCCCTCTGTGTTATGACTAGTTCATATACTTTCTGACATCTATTTTACTATAGAAAGGTCATTTTTCCTCACCCCACCTTCCACTTTCTGGTTTGGGATTATATTAAAAATGAGATGCACAAAAAGTTAGTTTATTAGAATGAAAAAATAAATAAATAATACATATATTATATATATATGTATATTTTTTCATGTGGTTAACTTGAGCAGGAGGTGAGAAACAGGAATGTGTTAGAATAATCAGATGTATATGGGAAGCTTGAAACTGCTTTAGAATGTTTTATTTGAGACATTTAAAACTGGCTCCAAATATATCCTGCCACATGTAATTATTTATAAAAGAATTCATTATTGATACCACAGTGCCCTATAGTATACCCTTTGTCAATATCTGCAGCAATGCACCAATCAAAAAAGAAAATTCAAATACCTGGTCACCTTTTAAAAGTTTCATTGAGCTAAAGGCAAAACATTTGACAAGTTTTTGATTTGCCTTTCTCATGATTTGATGTCCCAGCAGAGCAACTGGGGAACCTAATTCTGACCAACAAGGAGGAATTGCCTGGCTAATTGGAAGTGACAGAAACCTTGGGAGAAAGCAACCACATACCAAGGATAATTATAAGAAGGTAACATGGGCCCAAAAGAATAGTGTCAAGGAAACTGAAACCCCCAAATGAGGTGAGACTTGCAAAAAAATGTTAAGAAAGGACAAAGAACAGGCTTTTTAAAATTCTATTCAGAGCCAGAAGATGATCAAGGAAGGGAAAAGCCCACTTGCAGCCTCTGGTCTAAGGTTAGAGCTGACAGAGAAAGCAGACCTCCCTAAATACTATTTTGCTTCATTCTCTGCAAAGGAAACATGAAAGGTAGGTTGACGTAGTAGAAAGAGCTGTGTATGTTTGTGGCATCAAGCTAATCTGAGTTTAATTATCTGCTTCAACACTTGGGGAGTTATATAATCCTGCATCTCCTTTCCCCTTTTCCCATCCACCTTCTGTAACTTGGAGACAACTATGTCTTTTTCATAGCATTGTTCTGAGTAATGGAAGTAGCATATTCAAAATGCTAAGCTAGGCTCACAGTAGTCATGGTAAATAGCAACACATCAATTTATATTATGTCATCTGATATGAACAGCTCTTATTGTAGGCTTTGGAGTGGAACACTAGTCGGAGAGCACAGAAGAGGCCTGAGAACAACTATCCCCATCATTGAGGAATTATGGGAAACAATAGATCCTAGAACATAAAACATGGACAAATGTCTGCCTTCAGGGTTAGAAGTGGAAATTTAAAATGTGGAATTATTTGCTTTTTGACTCAATGATATTCCCTCCCATTGGTGTACTATTCATTTGCCCAGGGAAGAGGGAATTCCCAAAGAAGCAACTGAAACAAAGGAATGGACTGAATTTTCCAAAGAAGTGCTTAAAGTGAAGTCACAAGTCTTGAAAGCTGAGATGATGATGGAAGAACAGTTCTCTTGGATTTCTTCAAAGCTTCAAGACGTACAGCTTGAAAGAAGAAGGGAAAAATTGTATCCTTAAGCAAGATGAAGTGAGTTGAATGGGGGCATGACATCAAAGATGTCCATGTCTCAAATCTGAGGAAACTGTGAATGTTACCTTTTTTTGGGAAAACGGTCTTTTGCAGATGTAATTGAGTTAAAGATCTTGAGACGTGGAGATCAATTGCCCTGGATTATCCACCAGAATGTAAATTCAGGGGCAAGTATCCTTATGGGACAGAGGAGAAAACACAGAAAAGAGGAGGCAGTATGACCCCAGAGATGGGAGTAATGTGGCCACATGTGAAGGAATGGTGACAGCTAGCAGACGCTGGAAAAGGCAAAAATGAGGTTTTATCCTAGATCCTTCAGAAGAAGTGCTGCCCTGCTAACATCTTGACTTCAGACTTCTGGCCTCAGAACTCTAAAATAATAAATTTCTGCTGTGTTAAGTCACCAGTCTGCAGTAATTTGTTATGGCAGCTCTATAAAGTTAACACACAGAGTTTAAAAAGTATCCAGTAACATCTCTAAGTAGACTAGGTTTTCGTTGGAAGGAATGGGCAGAGGGTGGGGTCATGGTAGTGACATGGATGGTGGAGTGTGGAGAAAGTCTGAGGGACTTCATGGAGGGAATATGTGAACCAGATTGGCATTAGCAAAATACAGACCATACAGTCTCTGCTTGGACAGAGATTGTCAGTTTGAAAGAGACCTGACAGGGTTACCCCATGCATTGCCAAAACCAGGAAGTCAAGCCAATATTCAGTTTCCCCAAAGAGTATTTAATATTATGAGAGAGAGAGAGAGAGCTTCTGTTTGATTGACAAATGTTTTCCATTCCCTGCCCTCTTGATCTGTAGCAGCACTAATAGCTATCTTTATGCCAATACTTCACTCAATTCTGTCCAAACTACTCATGGAAAAAGTACTTTTTCAATATTACCCGGCAGTCACAAACCTTTAGAAATAGAAAGGATTAGGGACATCTAAAGAGGTTCCAGTAATAAAATATGGAGATCCATATCACTTGGAAGGATTCCCTTCAATCTTTTCTTGACTGGGACTTTATTCCTTCAATGGAGAATTCCTAACATCTCTAATTCCCTGACAGGATCACATTGATCTGGGGAGAATCTAAAAGGAATTATTAAAAAAATGCTCTGAGAACATCTATAAAAGAAAACAGTAATCAACCAAATATAGCAAAGGTTTGTAAAACAGAATTTGTCTAATTTTATTTTTTCCTGAGGGTTACTAGACTAGTACACCAATAAGACGCAATTAACAATATTTATCTGTCCTAATGGGCATTATTGACATTTTTCATCACATTCTTATGAGTAACTGGGGCTAGGGTTGGGAGCTGGGAGGGGCTAGGTGATAGTAGTTTCAGGGAATCACTTAACACACAAAGGGTATTGAATCCTAGATAGCAGTCAACCTCTCCAGAGGCTTTTAGTGTAGAAACAAAGTCTCTGTTTGGGTCAAGACTGCATTTCATTGACTTGAGAGAGGACACAGAACCCATAGTTATCAAGTTTTTATCCAATTTCAAGTTGGAAAGGGTAAAATATTTTACAAATCTTTGAACAGCTTAATGTTGACTCTGGGCTAAATTCTAGATAGTCATAATTAAAATTCATAAAATTTGGGGAGTCTGTAACCATATTTGCAGAGTCCAACAAACTGATAGGGATTTTTAAGTTTACTCACTAATTTAGATGTCACAAATTTATGGACCATCATCTACTCTGTATAAATGTCTATGTTAGGCTTTAGAAAGATGATTAAAGTATTGCCCTTGGATTATAATAGTTTAAAATCTTGTAAGTGAAACAGACTTGTAAGGACATAAACTATATTACAACATAAGTGTTCATTTTAAAGCCTCATATTTAGTAAAAAAAATTTTTTTAAATTAACTACATAAAACTACTTGGAATAGACTGACCCTACCATGTGTGAAACACCTTCAGGAGTTTAATAAACTGAGAAAATATATATTTTTCAAGAATATGACAGTGGGCTGATATTCTTATTATAGCTTATACAAACTGATTTTCTAAAATTTAACAAGGTCTTAAACACCCAAAGGAGGAAATACAAATAGCCAATAAAGATATAAAAATATATTTTAAAAATGCATTCTCAATTACAAACAAGTCAAGACAACAAATTTAAAGAAAAGCAATAAATAATAATAATATTCCATGTTTGCAAAGATGTGGTGAAATGGATACTTAAAAATCGTTGGATAAATATAAAATGGTAATTTTTTGGAAAGTTGTATACAAGTCATACTATGCAACACAGCTTTTTTTTTTTTAGGAAATTGCTTTAAGAAATAATCTAAAACATACATAAAATATACATAAGTAAATCTATAACATATTATATTATAAAAAATGTAAAATGAATGACTTAAAATATATGTACAACCTATTTGATAGGATATCATAGTCATAATCACTGTTATATGTCTATATATATTCTATATCCTCTCTGTGTGTGTGTCTCTCATGAATAAATAAATAAAACTTTAAAAAAATGAAATCTAGAACCAGTTTACATACAAGCAAGAAGAATGATAAAGGAGCTCGTGTAAGACATGGTTAGAGGAAAATGTAAATGTTTGGCCTAGAGAGCATGGTGGCTGTCTTCAAGTATCTGAAGTATGTGGAAAAGGGACCATTTCCACAGGAAAGTCTCAGAGGCCGAAACTAGACCCAGTGGCAGAAGCTATAGTAAGCCATTTCAGTTCAATGTCAAAACACTTACAGACTTGTTCACTTGTTTATAGGCCATTTCAGCCCAATGTCAAGAAACTTTGTAACAGAACTGGAAAAAAAAAAAAAAAGGAGAGAGAGACAGAGACAGAGACAGAGTGAATTCACAGTCCTTGAAGGATTCAAGCATACTCCATCATTTACTTGATTGGACATTATAGAAGAGATTCGAGCATCAAAAGTGTGGTTTTTGTATGATTCCTGCCCTGTGAGAAATCATTTAACCTCTCTGATACTCCATTCTCTCTCTCTCTCTCTTTTTTAAAGATTTTATTTATTTATTTATTTATTCATGAGAGACAGAGAGAGAGAGAGAGAGAGAGGCAGAGACATAGGCAGAGGGAGAAGCAGGCTCCATGCAGGGAGCCTGATGAGGGACTCCATCCCAGGACCCCAGGATCACACCCTGAGCCAAAGGCAGATGCCCAACCACTGAGCCACTCAGGCGTCCCTCTGATATTCCATTCTCTGTAAAATGGGGAAGTTTGACTAAATTACCTTCAGTTCCTTTTGAGTTTTCAATTGTTTTGATTCTGCATTTGTGTAATTACATTTGTCTGTCTTTTCTAGATTTACATAACATTGGCCTTTTATCACTTGAAATATGTCACACTACACTTGTAAGAATTGAATATTTGTTTTTTTTTAATTTTTATTTATTTAGGATAGTCACACACACACAGGGAAAGAGAGAGAGAGAGAGAGAGAGGCAGAGACATAGGCAAAGGGAGAAGCAGGTTCCATGCACCGGGAGCCCGACGCGGGATTCGATCCCGGGTCTCCAGGATCGCGCCCTGGGCCAAAGGCAGGCGCCAAACCGCTGCGTCACCCAGGGATCCCTTAATTGAATATTTGTAAAAATGCAAAACACTATGTAAAAATGTAAAACACAATAAGTGTAAGACATCATTACAGTCCAATATCATTGGCCATTAGGAAAATTCAAATTAACACCACAATAAGATATCACCACACACCTGTTAGAATGGGTAGCTAAAATTTAAAATATTTATAATATCAAGTATTGATAAGATGTGGAGCAACTGTATCTTTTTGCTAGTGGGAATGTAAAATAATACAGCTATTCTAGAAGATAGGTTGGCAGTTTCTCACAACATAACACATGTTTACTGTAAGATCCAGTAATCCAACTATTGGATATTTGCTCTAGAGAAATATAAACTTAAGTCTGCACAAAAATCTCTGTATAGATTTTCATATCAACTCTATGTGAGGGCAATCCAGGTGGCTCAGCAGTTTAGCACTGCCTTTGGCCCAGGGTGTGATCCTGGAGACCTGGGATTGGGCTCCCTGCACGGAGCCTACTTCTCCCTCTGCCTGTGTCTCTGCCTCTCTCTCTCTCTCTGTGTGTCTCTCATGAATAAATAAAATAAATAAAATAAAATAAAATAAAATAAAATAAAATAAAATAAAATAAAATAAAATAAAATAAAATATTTAAAAAACAACCCAGCCAATTTGACTTAGCCTTAATATATAAAAACTATGAGGTAATAAATATTTATTGTTATGTTAAGTCACTAAATTTGAGGGTACTTTATTATGCAGCAATAGATAACTACAACATTACAGTATATAAAAAGATGGGAGAGCTGAAACTTAATTGAGTTTCTAGAAGAGATTGTATGCACTATTGTATGTCAGCCTCCTTACTAATAACTGTTTTTTTAAATGTCTATTTATGTGACAGAATTTGGTCTGAGACTTGTTTTTATTTTAATTTAGTATCATGATTATGTCAAAGTACCCCACATATTTATCTCAAAAATTAGTAGCTACTTTTATCTGTCAAAAAGAACAAAATAGGGGCATCTGGGTGGCTCAGTCGGTGGGGAGCACATGACCCTTGATCTTAGGATTGTGAGTTCGGGTCCTATGTTGGATGTGGAGCCTACTTTAAACAAAAACAAAAACAAAAACAAAAACATAAACAAAAACAAAATAGTTGTGTGTGACCAAATTGGCTTAGAACATTTGCAAGAGAGTTCTTTATTTATTTATTTATTTATGTATTTATTTATTTTATTTTTTTGCAAGAGAGTTCTATTGATTCTTCTTTCTACTGAAGCCAACCATAGCTTGATTCTATCCACTTCTCTTAATCATCACCATTGATCCAGTACAGGATACATTCGTCCCTCACCTGGACCACTACAATAATCTTACTCATTTATTCATGTCCATTACCCATTGGTCCTCTTCTACTCCACTGTCAATAGTAAAGTCAGAATGATCCTTTTAAAACACAAATCTACTTATGTAATTTTACCAGCACCCCTGCCTCAGTTTAACATCTTGCAATGCCAGGTCTGGACTTACTAACCTTTTAAGCCTTGTCTTGCACTCTTCTCCCTCTTACCTGCTGTGATCCCACTTCATTGGTCTTTCTTCAATTATTAGAACTCTTCTGTTCCCACTCACCATAGAGGATTTGTATGTGGTCTTTCCTCTGCCTTGAAATCTCTTCCTTTTCTTCTTTGTCTAGTTTAAGTCTACTCATCCTTCATATCTAGTGCATATGTCAGTTCTGCAGCAAAACTTTCCCCAATCTCCCTGACTAACCATTATGGCATCATACGTATCTCCTTTGTATGCCAGGTTTACTGCAATTTTACATTTGTTTGTATAATTATTTGATTAATGCTTGTGTTCATCACTAGACCTCATGTTCTATAAGAACAGGTACCATATCTGGTTAAATTCATTCATGTATGCCCTGGAGCCCACCACAGTATTGAGAACATAAGACAAATTTGATGGGGCACCTGAGTGGCTAAGTCAGTTAAGCATCTGCCTTTGGCTCAGGTCATGATCCCAGGGTCCTGGGATTGAGCCCTATGTCAGACTCCCTGCACTGGGACTTTGATTCTCCTTCTCCCTCTGCGGCTCCCCCTGCTTAGGCTCTCTCTCCCTCCCTCTGTCAAATAAATAAATAAAATCTTTTTAAAAAATAAAAATAACAAATAAATAATAAATTTGATAAGTATTTGATTAAAGACTGGAAAACTAATTAGATAATTGAATGAATTTAGGTACTTAATGAATGTTACTTCAAAGCCAGACCACTTAGGTTCAAATCTAGGTTCAAATCTGTTCCTAATTATGCTTATGTTAGGAACAATTTTGCCTTAGATTTTTGTCCTCTATAAATTGAGAATGATAATTACTTTACAAGGGTTTTGCGTGGATTAAATGAGTTCGTATACATTAAGGGCTCAAAGCCAATCCTTTCGTCCTAAGTACCACATATGATAGCTGTAATTATTATTATCATTAATATACCTAATCATTTTGTCCTACTAGTCTCTTAGGTCATGGCCACCAGTTCCTTGTATAACTTCATTCTTTTCTTATAGATACCTAGTTTCAAATGTCTATGTAAAAAAAAGAAGCTAAGTCAAAGACACAAACCGAAGGCAGAGTTTCTAAGTTTTTTAGCCTATCAAGTTTTAGCTAAGCCTATCAAGTTTCATATAAGTTAAGCCTATCAAGTTCTAGCTTAGCTAAGTTTTAGCTAAGGTGTAAGGAAGCTAATGTCAACTCCCATATCACAGGTGTTTACTTATTAATTTACTGTTTATAAAAAAAAGACCAAGGAAGCAGAGAGTTTAAAGTAAATGGAAACCTCAAAAGATTCTATACCCTTTACTAGGGCACAGTTTATACATGGAAAAGAATTGAGCCCACAACCTCTTTCTGTGTTTTTGCATTCTTTACTTACTTATACTTTGAATAATGGAATCTTATTAACATTATATATACACACACATACCATTGATCTCTCTGGATTATGGACTTTCCATACTATGAGGCACTGACTTTAAAATGTTAAAGCTTCATAAACACCATATGTTTATAAACTTTTGAAATGATATCACTTGTTGACAGTGGAAGCATTTTGCATGCTCAGAAAAAAGGCAGCAATGGTTGGACCTTGTTTAACTGCTAATGAAGTTGTTTTTTATAGAAGTTGTGAATGCTGGTCTCTTATTATATTTAGGGCCCTACCTACAAACAGGTGCATCGTAAGCTGCTAAAAGGTTGCTTTAGGTAAGTGTTGCCAATGACGCATTTTGTTCTTTGTTTACTACCAACCATGAAAAACAACACTGCACTTTCCAGAAAAACTGAGATCACCAAGTCTTTGCAACTTAGGTCATTTTAGTCTGGGAAGAAAAAAACAAACACTTCTTTTCAACTTCAACTCATTGACAGTTCCTCCTAGTTTCTGAGGAAATACGTCTGAAAAAAAAGATCAAATTTTACATGGGACTAAAGGCAGATCAGATAGCTATACTTTACAGTCTGTTGAAAACAAAATTACCCTTCCTGGAAAAGAGATCATTTAATAGTTATAAGGAGCAGAAGAAAGGTTAGAGGGAAGATTTCTCACCTCCAACCTTTTACTAGTTTATTATTAGACCTTAAAATTCTATCATTAGAAATTCATTTGTTTGCATTTTAAAAGATAATTCCTTGAAGCAGTTACCTGTGAAAAAAAGTGAATTTTCTATCAATTCCTCTTCCTGAAAATGAATTTTGAAAGCATTAAGATCAAGAGGTAACACTAGTTCCTAAAATCTCTGATTTGACTATAGGAATGCTGTGGAGAGAAAAGCTTGGAAGAACACAGTCTACATTTCAAGAGAGGCTCGAAGGAAATCTCTGGCCACAGAAAACAGTGATTTCAATATGTAATGACTATGAGGAGAAAGAGAAAAAGAAGTGGATTTTTTTGTTTGTTTTCATTTGGTCTCTGGGCGTCTACAATAGAAAAAAATATATGTTACTGTATATAATGAGATAGAATGAAAGTAACACTCAGACAAAATAAGAAAATCATTCATTCCCCTGTCATGCCATGTGTATAAGAGTAACTTCACTTCCATAATATCCTGGTCATTTTTTTTCTAACCATAATCATAGTAAATTTATTACTTCTTTATAGAGTGATTAATATATACAGAGGCCCTTGAGGGTAATATAAAATTTTAAGTTTTTTGTCTTTAAGGAGCTATCCACATGCCCTGTCTCCTAATAATATCAATGCAAAAATCATTTACCTGTTAAGTTGAATATGATAGATTGAGTATCCCTTCATTAATAAGTGAGGAAACACAGGTTCCTTTGTCTTATAATAAGGAACCAAGGAAAGTAAGGTAGGATGAATGAATAAGAAGGGCAGGTGTACAGATGTATATACTTAGACTATTTTTATGTGCTTGATATTTGCTAGTTGAACTGTAAAGGAAAAGCTATCACCTTGTGATGAGCAAAGGAATTTTGTGGCATGATGAGAATTTGCTAGTGGCTGTAGGGGAGATAGAAATGGTAGGAGCAGAGGGGTTCTACCAATTTCCAACTCACCAGCAAAGCACAGGAGTCATAGTATCTGATTTTGAACACTTTCATGAATAGTGGTATCTGATTATGGTTTGATTTATATTTCCCTCATCAATAATGATATTAAATCATTTTCCATCTGCTTATTGACCATTTACATATCTACATTTTTGAAGTGGCTATTCAAGTCTTGCACATTTTACAAAACATTGAGTTGTCTTTCTTTTGCTGATTATATTAGTGATTTATATATTTTAGATATAAGTCATTTGTCAATAGATTTTTTACATTTTTCTTCTACTCTGTGGATTACTCTTTCATTTTACGTCCTTTGATAAACAAAGGGTCTTAATTTTAATGAAGTCTATTTAATAACTGTCTTTTCTTCTATGGTTAGTGCTTTTTGTATTTTTTTAAAGATTTTATTTATTTATTTATTTATTTATTTATTTATTTATTTATTTATTTGAGAGAGAGAGAGAGAGAGCCAGCTGAGGGGAAGAGCGGAGGGAGAGGGAGAAGCAGACTCCCTGCTTAGCAGGGATCCTGACATGGGGCTTGATCCCAGGACCCTTCCCCAAATGGTAGCTATTTTAAAAAACAGTGCAATATAATTTTAAACGGAAAAAACATTAAACATTTGAGTCTATAACAAAGTAAAAAAAATCTTAGTTCATTTGGGCTGCTGTAACAAAGTACCATAGACTGAGTAGCTTATAAATAACAGAAATTTTTTACAGTTCTGGGTGCTGGGGAGTCTAAATCCCCAATAAAATGGCCAGAAGAAATATAATCACAATAAATATAAATAAGTTAAATTCCCCTAATAAAATAAAGCCCCTGTCTAACTGGGCTTTCAAAAATCCAGCTACATGCTTTTTAAAAGAGTGAAGGAAAATGGACTTTTACATTATGTTGGAATATACTTGTATCAGAACCACCCAGAAACTTGATATCAGAATCACACAGAGAAGTCATTACATTAGAATTAGGGTGTAGACTTTGGGATTAGGGGCTTTCTTTTTTCAGTACTCTAGGAATTAAGTAGACATGGTTGGTATATCTGGGTACCTGACACAGTGGCTGCTTATAGAGAAAGAAATGGGCTACTAATGAACGGGATAGAAAGTACATTTCCTTCTACTCTTTACCATGTGCTTTTTGGGGCTCTTTTAAACTTAGTTTCGTCATTTATTTTTAAAAAAATTTTTTTACTACTTAAAAAATTGTTCACCAATCGAACAATTGTATTGTTGACTTGAATAATTAACAGGTTTAATAGAATATTTGGGGGAGGTCATTACCTATATGCAATTATGTGATTTATGACAAAAGTACAAGTCAGTAGTGGAAAAGATGATCTTTTGAATAAAGGATTCTGGATCAACTGGTGACCTGTATGGAAAATACGAACCCTGACCCCTTCCTCACATTATATATAAAATTAACTCAAAATGGGTAAAAATCTAATGTGGAACAAATAAACTTCTAAAAGAAAATATAGGAGAATAGCTTCATGACCTTAAGGCAGACAATGTTTTCTTAAATACAAAAAGCAGAGGGGGCACCTGGGTGGCTCAGTTGGTTAAGTGTCTGCCTCTGGCTCAGGCATGATCCCAGCAGCATCCTAGAATTGAGCCCCCTTCCCGCTCCCAGCTCAGTGGGGAGTCTGCTTCTTCCTCCCCCTGCTCTTTTTGCTCTTGCACTTTCTCTCTCTCACTCAAATAAATAAATAAAATATTTTTTAAAAAAGATAAAATAGGTATCATTTATTCATTTGCGAAGTTCTCCCTCCTGCTACCTTTTCTAAAAGAGTTTATATATGACAGGTGTTATTTCTTCTTTAGACGTCTGATAGGATTTACCAATGAAATCATCTAAGCCTAGAGCCTTCTCTAGGGGAAGATTTTTGATAAAAAAAAATTCAATTTCTCTAAATGAAGACTATTCAGATTTTCTTTTACTTTCCTTTTTTTTTTTTTGTCACTAGAGTAAGTTATATTTTAAAGAATTTGCCTATGTTATCTAAATTGTTATATTTGTTGGCATAAAGATATTCATATATTTCCTTACTATCCATTACTGTCTTTAAAATCTGTAGTGTGCACCTTTTATTCTTGACACTGATAACTTGTGTTTTCTCTTTATTCTTTCTTGATCAGTTTAGCTAGATGCTTATAATTTTTGTTAATCCTTTCAAAGAGCTCTTTGCTGCTTTTCTAGCTGCAGTTTTTAACCAATTTATATTTAATGTAACTATTATTCTGGTGGTATTTAATTTTACGACTTTATTACTTGCTATTTATCCCATCAGCTTTTTGTTGTTGTTGTTCCTCTCTACTTATTCACAAATGTTAAGTTAATTGAATATTAGTTCTTTAAGGCAGTAAGATAGCAGGTTTCTATCTAGATTTTAGTTGCCCAGCATGACATCAGCTGGCCAAAAAACCCCATAGAAATAGGAAACTCACTTAGTGTTATTAACTCTATCAGTTAAGGCTTTCACTCCCTTCCAATTTTTTTATTGCTTTTGGTCATATTCCCATGCCTTCAGATAATTGTTTTTGATATTTTCTCCATCTGTATTGTTGTCATCTGTGAAAGAGTTGGCTTAATAGGAGATACTCTCCCTTTGCCAGGGGTGGAAACTAATTTTTAAAGTTTCAAATCAACTCTGTTATAATATCCTTCACTCATACAGTATCTGATGAATCTATATGTTGAAATAATTCACTAGTAGATCTGTATTTCTTTAATGGGTCACTGTTAACCCTGAAATCTAACTATTGGGGAAATCATAAAAAAAAGTTTGCTTGATGATATCTGTGTATGTGAAGTATTTAAAATGTTGGCAAGAAAATGAATTATCAATATCTTACATATTTACCTTTGAAGAGCTGAATTATAAGGTGATATTTTTTCTCCTTCATGCTTTTTAGAATTGTCCAAATTTCTATAATTGACCTACTCTGTAACTGGAATGAAGGATATTAATTATTTTTGGATAAGGGAATAAGAGGATACTAACATCTGCTGATCACCTACCATGAGCTGAGTAGTGAACTAGGTGCTGTTCCATTTTAAACTTCTATGATTTTTTTTTAAACCATAAGAAAGTATCTTAAAAATTAACTGTTAAGGTACAGTTTAGAGGATTATTTGGTATTCATTATAATGACGTCCTTTGGTGTTTTTCTCGTTAGGAGTCTTTCTGTGTCTTCCTCAGGCTAAGATTAGTAGGTGAGTTCTAGAAACACATCACTATCTGGGATATAGTAGTAGTTGAGAAAAACCAATGCTTCTTCATTATACCCAGGCATAATTTTGACCTCTGGCACAACTGGAAGGAAACAATTTCCCCTTTGATCTCCTAGTATTCTTAAGGTACCTAAACTGTGTAGGATCTTGTCCTTTCTTCTAAGGACCAATACCATTTTTAATTCAGTCTCATTTAATTTACCAGTTTTAATTTTTAATTCTCACTCTTTCAGAATGCTTAAGTTAGAAGAGTATATTCTATAGTAGAGCAAGACTGAGCAAAGTATAGTCAAGCACAGAATTGGAGGCCAAGCAAACTCTTCAACCCTCATTTCCTAAGGACCAAAAGCAGCTTCTGTGTTCTTGCCCTAGGCCTTTACCCTCAGTGCTTTCTAGGTAAAACTGCCTTGGCTTCCTTCTCCTAATCAGGGAAAAGGTGATTGGATTGAGTCATGTTTCACCTGAAGTATTTTGGCCCCTTATCTGAACCAGTCATTACATCTTGAGGCAGTTGTAACTAGGACTGCTGTAATGATCTGACAAAAGACCTATTCCTTCAACATTACCAGTCATTAACTCTCCAAGACAAGATGTGACATGCCACAGCCCTCAGACAGTTCATCCAGTAGGAGTTCCTTCTTGACAAATATAATCCCTTTTCACCTTTGTTCATGACAATTTTATTTCTTTCACAGTGTCAAACTACCAATTTTTCCAAGTCAGCACTCCCTAGTTGGACCAGAGATCTTTTTTCACTTAAAAGGGAGGGACTACTATCTTTTCATTTTTTATTGTATCTTACTTTAATTGGTCTTTCTTAGAACAGTAATTTTGAGCAGATATATAAATAGTAGCAAAGCTTGACTCTAACACCTATAAATGTTTTCTTTCCTACTATTTTTGCTGCAGATTTTACAGTTTGAGGTTTAAAAAAAGCCTATTTTAATCATAGGCACTACTTTATGTTCAGTCTGTACAATAAATACTTATTCCACAGATGTGATATCACAATGAATCCAGTGTTAGGGATATTTGCCTGGAAACAAAAGAAAAGCAGGACACTTGGTATCTAGTCTTCAATTCTTAACTTTATTTAAGTAACTCTGCCTACCCAGAAAATTCTAAAATAAGGTCTCTTGTAAAAATGGAATCTTTGGTCCAAAATATCTCTATCCATATTCCCTTCAGTGGTTAAACTTACCCAAAACTATTAAACTGATACCGCAACGGAGAAGAAGCATTTTTCTCTAAAAACTGTAATTTCCCCCCTGGAGAGTCTCATTAGCTAGAAGCAGATACAAGTATCTGCAACACAGTGCAAAACTATGAACATAAGTGACTTAAAAGGTAACGAGGCAAACAATACAGGGGTACACAGGAAAACTATGCTGATAGACTCAAGAAAAATAGATGTCAAAGAACATAATGGCCTCCTAGCAGCAGTATGAGGTGACAACTTAAAGAATGGTAAAGGAAAGGCATCCCATGTTCAGGAATTGGCTGAATGGAATTAGGGAAAGTGGAATGCACCAGATCTGGAATAGGGTGTGGATTCTTGCATTGGGCTCACATTTTCTCATTTAAGCCTTCTCTGTGGTATAAAAAAGCAAAGTTCAACGAGACAGTATTTATCAAGTGTTAGTTTAAGGTGAAAAAGAAAGAAGAAATACAGGAAAGAGTAGTAACTTCAATATCTGATTTAAGAAATAACTCTCGTTCCCTCTTGAAGACAGAGTCACACTGAATCAAACACAGTGCGATCATCTGCACAGTAAGAGTGCTGAAGGGATGAGCTATTTGCAGAACTGAAAGAGATCAAGTGCTGAGGTCTGAGTGTTGGGGCTCCTACAGGGGAAGGCTAGGACGAAAAGACAAACTCCTGTAGAAGATAAAGAATAAAGATCATTGGACAAAGGGGAGTAAACTCATGAATAACATCTAAAAATGATCTTTAGGTATCTTTCAGCTTTTCTGTTATAGAGCAAACCCACATTTTGAGGCTACAATTACTTTTCTTCTCTTAGAAGTAAAGTGAAGATGGGCTCTCCTTCCTTAATACATATATAATTTTTTAAAATAATGGTTTGGATTATAAACTAGAAAGCTAGTTATTACCATGTAACAGTTTTATGCAATGGGGTATAATTGCTCACTAATTGTTCCATGTTCTCTCATTTTTTGTTTCTTTATCTCTTAATTAGATTTTGAGTACCTCAAGGGCCAGATAAATATCATGCATTGCTTAAAAGCTTAAACTCTGAGTATTGAAGGTTGATAGAGCTAGTAAGATTCCTAGCCTCTCTTATCTGTGTGCCCTTCAGAAAATTATTAACTTCTTTAAGCTTCAGTTTCTTCATGTGTAAAATGGGAGTAATGGGAATACTTCTTCATAGGGTTGTAGTAAGGAAAAAAGTGAATGAAAGAACATAAAATGGGCAGCCCAGGTGGCTCAGCCGTTTAGCGCCTGCCTTCAGCCCAGGGTGTGATCCTGGAGACCCGGGATCGAGTCCCACGTCGGGCTCCCTGCATGGAGCCTGCTTCTCCCTCTTCCCTGTGTCTCTGCCTCTTTCTGTCTCTCATGAGTAAATAAATAAAATCTTAAAAAAAAAAAAAGTTTCCATTTTGTAACAAACAACACAGCAAATTTAAATTTGCTAATGTTGGAAGGAAACATGCCTACTGTCCTTTCTTCTATCGTATACCTTTAGCTCTCTTATGGAAGGCATGTTGTATGGAATGTGTTCTGTTTGTTATCACATTAAGTGGGAAGTTCAGGACTGATATTCCTAAATCTGATGTTATGTTTGGGGTAGTATGTCAGAAACTAAAGATCAGAGAACTCTATAATCTCTCAGGGCAGCTGAAACTAAGGCACAATAAGGAGCCCATGTGACCACACAACTGGGAGAGGTGTGCCACAGGCAACACGATGCAATGGAAGCAGTAAACAAACGATGGTTTCTAAGGGACAGGGACTCCAAGCGAAAGCAAGAAATTATTCATTGCTGTATTAATATATGCATATATATTTAATTTCAACACATTCATATGAGAATGTGAGCGTGGGAAAGACAAGTTACTCTGGTAAACAAATGAAAATATTTATGTGACCTGAAATAATTGCAAATACAAAGCTAAGGAGAATTGCATTGGATCACAACTTATAAAGAGACCACTGGACCCAGCTCCTGAACTTCCTCACTGTTCTCGGTGCTTCCAGAACCTCTGCACCTCCCTTCCTTCTGCCACTTCCTCCAATCCAATCTGTACAAATAATGTAAAAGTGATGGCAGTTTTTAACTGTGATTAGTAGAGCTGATTCATATAATAAACTGAAAAGAGCCATTTGAGAAAAAAGAAAAGCATATTCTACAATTGAAGATACATAGCATTCGATCTATAATGTAGTTTCTAAAAATATGTGTATATATATTTATATATGACCTATATAAATATAGATATAAAATTAATACAGTCACTGGCAATCACCACAAAGTATTTAAGGTAAATTATATACATTATCAAAATCTGTCATGTATCATATTTCTATCTAATGCATCCAAATGCCCTAATGATTAGTGAATGGAAGCAAACTGATAAGCTACAAGAGATATCTAGAAAATTGGTCACTGAGACTGTATTAGAAATCTTCCAGGAATAGAAGCAAACAAAAAACAAGTAAGCCTAATTGTTCCCATGGTTGTAGTCAACATTAAATTAAAATGTACCACACAGTTTTTAAACTGTTGATTTAAAATTTCTTGGTTTTAAATGTGAAGAACGCCTTCTCTAAAGTATTCCTAAAATACAGCAGAAAGCTTAATAAAGAACTGTGATAGAGCTCTGTGTTTTATTACCTTATTTTATTTGCCTGGGTCATAAATGAAGGATTTCAATCTTTCATTTGGCATCTTTCAGAAGTACTGAATTTACAAGCATAAAAAAAGTTATATTTTTATTTTCTGATGTGATTTTAGAAAGTAAACTGGTGGTTTTATTAAGCATTTATTAACCTTATAACAATGCCTCAGATTTAATGTTAAATATATTACTTGTGTGTCCTGAAAAATATGTTTTAAATGTGGAGGAAATATGCTATTTCTTGAAAGAGAGAAGAAACACAGAACTAAGAAAAATGCATGGTCACTTGCCATAAAGCTTAAGCAGCATTGCTTTTTAGAGAGAGAAGAAAAATAAAACATTTTTCTTTTCTCAGGGTTTTAAAAAAATTAGTGACTTGGTCCTAACAATGAGAAGCATAACAGAAAATAGCAGAGATTTGGTTGCTTGATACTGTTGCTATGAGACTGAATTCAACCCAGCATGTGTGAGACCTTGTTCTGGCCCCTGAGCTCTACTGTATTCCAAGGCGCATGGAAGTGTGCAGTGGTAGATAGTTCTGGTGCCCTGTGATTGAGGACTACAAATGCCAGGATACAGAGATTGCCCATAATTTGGTAGGCTGTAAAGAATAACTAGAGATTAAGAGATCAAGAGGTAAGGGGTGGAGGAAAGTTATACTTAAAAACATAAATTCTTAAGGAAAGAACTCAATAATTTACCTAATGTAAAGATCTGATAACTAAAGTAATTTGAAATGAAGATTTCAAAAGACAATGTCTAACTCAGGCATGGACTAATAATCATATAATGTATGACTGGACTATAAAAATGAGATCCTAACTGTTATGTCAGAGATTCTTTAGGTGCAAGTAAAATCTTATGTAGAAGGGGGGGGTGGTTGGTAAGTCTGAGCAGTA
The DNA here is from genome assembly GCF_003254725.2 of Canis lupus dingo. Taxonomy (NCBI): domain Eukaryota; kingdom Metazoa; phylum Chordata; class Mammalia; order Carnivora; family Canidae; genus Canis; species Canis lupus. The sequence continues at coordinate 20,220,572 of NC_064245.1, read as the reverse complement.
ATTTTCTAATGGTTTTTAAGAGTAATCACTTAAATTTGAAAATAAAAAAGAAGCAACCATACACAACATTTCATTAAGACCAATAAATGCAGAGCTGTTTTGGTTGACAAAGGGATGGGCATGGAGATAGGGGCACTCAACACATCTGGTATGGCCTTGAGGCTTCTTGGCACAATTTTAGGGCACTATTCAATATAAGTAAAGAGGTCCAGATGACTTCTCTAGGTCCTCTACATCCCTTGATCAATGATAAAACAGCCTGGCTTTAATAAAGATGTATCTTTAGATTTTTGCATATCTCCAAATTAATACCACTAAAGTATATAATTATCCCTACCTTTGCTCGTATGGCATAATTTTATCAGAGTAACCACACATACAATACATAAGAAACTACAAAAATGTTCTGAAATGACAGGCTGGGCAATTCCCAGGCTCACTTATTACCTACGTGACTTGTTCCCACATCAGCCTTGCAAAATAATCTAACTATTCAGATAGAGCCCTTTGCATAGTCTTTTATATAACCCTATTTTGGGGTTTAATGTTGGATTTAGTATTTCACTCCAAAGCATGCATAAGCATAACAGAAACTAAATACCACAACCCACAGTTTCATTCTCAACATTAGAAATTATTGTGGCAATATGGCAAATGATTTTGTGAAGTTCATGTTTCAATTCTATACATACTCAAGGCATGATGAAATTCTTGAATCAGTGAAATATCAGAATTGAGGAAATTAAGGATGTCCATGATAAAAATGCACACACTCACATAAACAAACATAAATAAAGACTTTCTCTAAGGAATTCAAAATGTTTCACACATGATTCTTTATCATTCATGTTAATGAAGGGCAGATGATCTTCATTTCAGTTAATGGCTTTAATTTTCCACCCTGCCAAATTTTTTTACTGACCCCACTGCTGAATAATTTAAACATAACATCCTCTTTCTCCCTTTGCATCATCCTTTAAAGGGAGAGCTAATGAATAATAAAAACACAAAATTGGACAACAGATCTAGAAAGGACAAAAAAGAAATTCTGAATCGTTCATAACTTGTATAATAAATAGGTGACTACCCTATTTAATCTTGTAATTCTCTTGTGAGCTAGAATGGGAAGATGCAATTTGCTAATAAGGAAACAGGCAAAGAGAATATATTCACTATGCTAATTCCAAATGATTTATCCAATGTCACCCTGAGCTAAGGTTCAGCATAGAATTGAGTGATTATTGAGATAATCTAAATAGGGCATTGGATTACTAAAGAAGCACATGGATCTCCTTCTCAGAAAATACAAAAATAAGATTGGTACTCATGTTGGCTGTGGATAGAAATAATTTTGTCAAAAGATACAATTATTAACTCTGGAGAAAATAACTCCTTTTCAAATAACATTAGGTATATCAATTCAAAATAAAAATTGCTATTGTTTTTCCTATTAGCTTTGGGGCACTGGCTTGTACTGGATAGATGCTGAAGGTCAGCAACAGACACTTTTTACCTTCAAGGGACTTTAAATCTAGGAGAGGGTGCAAATATATCCTAATAGTTATAAAATGCTCACATCAATGTTAGTGCTACACACAGATGAGGGACTGAGTATATGGAGCTTGACACCTAATAAAAAGGAGGGTAGTAGGTAGGGGTACAGATAAAACTAGACTAGGCATGAATTAAGTACTGAAGCTGATAATGAGTATATGAAGGTTCCTTACATTATTTTGTCCATTTAAGTTTTCTCATAATAAAAAGTGTCTCTTAAATTAAAAAAAAAAAAAAGGCTTCATGAATGAAGTGGCATTTGAGATACACCTTGACAAAAGGCACTATTTTGATAAACCAAGAAATGAGGGTAAAAACAGGAAGATGCTGATATGTAGTTGAAAATCCTGGGACTGTTTAGATTCAAAATTGTACTAGTTAGTTAGGACATAATGTAGGAAGCAGTGACAAAACTAAAAACTATTTTTATTATTATTGATTTGATGACTACAAATATTCAGTTGTGATGATTAAAACTGCAGTAATTGCAGTTAATAGCCATTGGGGACTTAAGCATGATTTGAGTAAATCTTTGATTAGTGGTGGGGGGGAAGAGAAAGACTGGGATGAAGCAGGTCTAAGTCCAAATTCCAATTACGAGGACATTACAAAGTTCAAAAGAGGCAATCTAGAAAAGAACAGTGACATTAGACATGGAAAAGAAAGACTAGAAAACAGGGAGAATGCTGGAACAATTGCTTGAACTGTGAAAAGACAGAAAGAGGACAGAGAAAGTAAAAGATAAATTCAAGATTTTGATTCCAGTCTGGGAGCACAGAAGCAGGGGTGACATATCTAGATAAGTGAAGAAGGCATGGTGGGTTTTGGCCATAGCTAGTCTGAAGGACTAGAGGGAAAGCATCTACACAGAGGTGACCAAAAGACAGGAAAGTATTGTTGCTCTACAAAAGAGAGGAATGGGAAAAGAAAGAAACTTGGGACTTATTCATATGGAACTAATCAGTGAAGCACAAAATTGCTGAGCAGGTGAGAGAGTGAAAAGAAAAAAGATTAGAGGGCTGAGAACAAAATCTTGGGGAGTTAGGGGCTTGGTTTGGGATAAGAAAAGAAAAACAGTGAAAGACAGAAGAGAATGTGGATAGAAATACTACTAATAACACCTTGTATTGACTCAAGATTGGCAAACAATAAACAATGCCAAATTTAAGAGGTTTAAAACAATGAAAGTTCTTTCCCTCAAGCAAGGGCCCAACATGGATTTCTGCTTAGGGAGCTCTACCAGCAGCAGTGCCTGGATTCAGATTCCTCCAAGTCCTTAAAGTCTATCCTGTTCAATCAAAGGATGGAAAAAGCAAATGGAAAATCATGGCAGGGAGGTTTTATGGATCAGCCCTAGAAGTGATGTGTATCCCTACTGCCCATATATCAGTAGCCAAAATTCAGTCACTCAGCTGCACCAAAATGTAAGGTCTAACTAGTCAGAATCTGTCATATCCTATGTTTGTTATCACACAATTTTTAGAAGACTTTCTTATACTTTACTATATAGTACAGTTTCATGGAAGGCAATTAAGCACAGTGGTTAAAAGTATGAGCTCTAGAGTTAAAATCACTTGGATTTGTTTCTTGGCTTCAGTATTTGAAGCACAGGTGTCACCTAGGATAAATTAATTCACCTCCCTGTCCCTCATCTGTAAAATGGTGATAATAACAAAAGCCAACCCACAGGACTGTTAGTAAGATTAAATGAGTTTAAATGTGAAGTGTTTAAATAGTGCCTGGCATGTGTCTGGCATATACTAAGTACTCAGTGCGGATTAGCCATTATTATCATATTAGAACTATCATATTAGGACTGTAGCAATTTAGTGACAGCGTGGGCATTAAATAATGTGAAATGTAGAGAGGCAGCAGCAGAGGCCAGAGGAGAAAAAGCCATCGATTTGTCCATTAAGCTACACAAATAATTGCAGAAAATTCTGCTTTGTTACAGTTGTTTAGCACCAACCAACTAAGAGGTGAAAGAGGCAAGATTCCCAAATCACAGCAAATTTCAGTTTATATGTTTAGAACTGCAAAATAAATGACCTCTGAGCAAATCAGATGGCATTGCAATCAAGTTAAATCCTAGAAGGTTCAGATGGGGTCTTATTCCAAAGATCTCATACTGAGTTTAATAATCCATGCCTTGGAGAAAGAATGCTTATCAATTTGAGATCCACTTTCTCTTCCTCCCTCTCTCAGGATGAAATCTTTTGGTAGATCACAGCCAGAGGACCTAAGCAAGCTCACTTCATCCGAGCAAGTACTCGACGATACTTTATGTATATATAGTGTAAGCATGAATATTGCCTATGGGTATTTAGTTTTGGAAGGTTCACTTTTTTTAAATTTTATTTATTTATGATAAGCACACAGTGAGAGAGAGAGAGAGAGGCAGAGACACAGGCAGAGGGAGAAGGGGGCCCCATGCAGGGAGCCTGACGTGGGATTCGATCCCAGGTCTCCAGGATCACGCCCTGGGCCAAAGGCAGGCGCTAAACCGCTGCACCACCCAGGGATCCTGGAAGGTTCACTTTTCTATCTTTTGTTGCTCTGTCCCCATGCCTGTCAAATAATCTATCCATTTTGTCACTTTTGTGGTTTCTTGGTAAATGCCCAATATATTTTTTATTTAAAAAATTATTTTAAAATTAAATCTTTTACTTTGATTTAATTGCAGGTTGGCATGGGTTCTAAATAGCAATATAGAGATCTAGGACACGCTTTACCTGTCATTTCCCCCAGTGGTCACATGGTACTAGTACAATACAGTACAGGACAGTACAGCATCACAACCAGAATACTGAAATTGATACAGTCAAGATACAGAACATTTCCATCACAAGGATCCCTGTTGTAACTGCCTTCATTCTGCACTCACTCCCACTCCTTCCTTGAACCCTAGTAACTACTAATCTGTTTTCCATTTTTATAATTTTGTCATTTCAAGAATGTTATGTAAATGAAATCGTATAGTATATAACCTTTTGTCATTGGCTTTTTTTTTCACTCAGCATAATTCTCTGCTGATATTACTCCAGGATGTTGTGTGTATCAATAATTTTCTTCTTTCTATTGCTGAATAGTATTCCACAGTGTGGGTGAACTGGTGTGTTTTACCATAAACCTGCTGAAGAATAACATCTGGGTTGCTTCCAGTTTTAAAAACACCCAGACAATGGTATACAAAAAATACATATCAACCATCCCTCCAACCTAATATCTAAGGCAATGAATCTAAGAACAACCAAGTAGGCAATGAGGGGAATACTGAACTAGACAGGTTTTTTTTTCCTAAAGCATAAATGCATAGGAAAAAAAAACCAATATGAAGCCTAGGAAAATATTCTGCAATGTGAAATTCTAGTATTTCACTTTTATGATATGAATAGACACCACAGTTTTGAATAACGTTTACCATAGGAAATTTTAGAAAGCTTTTCTCTATATCCCTCAAAATCCAGAAAAATTTAGATTCTATGAAACTGGAACTAAAAGATGAGATAACAGACCTGGAAAAAGGGAATTGGCTAAAATCCAGGTGAACTGAATTATAGGAAGAAAGATCAGGAAAAAAAACAAAAAGAAAATTCATCTGCAGAACTGAAAACACTGTCACAAGTAATAAATTGCAGATATAGAAAATATTTTGGCAATTAGGATGATACACTTGGTTAACTCTACTGTAATAAAGAAAGAGAAAAATGAAATTTTGAAAGAGAAGATTATAGAAAGAGAACATAGGGAACAGAGAGTGAACAAATGGAAGCAAAGTGAAACTTTAGACTGAACAGAAGAAAGTTTCTAGTCTGAAGAAAGACTGGTCTATATAGATGGAAGAGGTATTAAAATTAATGAAAAGACAAGACTAGGAATAGATACTATTTAAATATATCTCCATGACTGTAGGGAATTATAAGCAAATGAAAAGATCCTAGAGGCATTAGGAAAAAGGGAAAAAAAAAACAGTTTTTATCCTATAATAAGAATTGAGCTTGTCTTAGACAGCTTATAACAAACAAAATAGCATTTCATAATAAATAGAAGAAAATAGAGCTACATCTAAAGCTCTGAGGGAAAAAAAGATTGAGACTCAAAAATTTCAACCAAAACAAAATTTGTCATTTACAATTGAAAGCAGCAGAAAAAGTCTCAGGTATAGAAGGTCTCAGAACATATGCCATTCATCTAGTCTTAAATAAACTGTGAAGACATATTTCAGGTAAATGAGAAACAAAGCAAACAGAAAACTCAATTACGGTATTGTAAATTAATTATAAACATTGAAGACAATGAAATATAGAATTAAATTAATAAAACTTTTTTTGGAGTGATTTCAAAACAAGAGGCAAAAATCACTTTTAAAAGATGCAGTATAAAGACATTCAATAATCTGGATGTTGGGTGAAGGGGGTACTAATTCCTTTGTATTACCAATTCTGTTTTTTTTTTTTTTTGTATTTTTTTATTGCAGTTCAATTTGCCAACATATAGCAAAACACCTAGTGTTCATCCCGTCAAGTGCCCCCCTCAGTGCCTGTCATCCAGTCACCCCCACCTCCTGCCCACCTGCCCATCCACTACCCTTGGTTTTTTCCCAGAGTTAGGAGTCTCTCATGTTCTGTCTCCCTCACTGATATTTCCCACTCATTTTCTCTCCTTTCCCCTTTATTCCCTTTCACTATTTTTTTATATTCCCTGAATGAATGAAACCATATGTCCTTCTCCAATTGACTTACTTCACACAGCATATTACCCTCCAGTTCCATCCACGTTGAAACAAATGGTGGGTATTCGTCCTTTCTGATGGCTGAGGAATATTCCATTGTATACATAAACCACATCTTCTTTATCCATTCATCTTTTGATGGACACCGAGGCTTCTTCCACAGTTTGGCTATTGTGGACATTGCTGCTACGGACATTGGGGTACAGGTGTCCTGCCATTTCCCTACATCAATACCTTTGGGGTAAATCCCCTGTAGTGCAATAGCTGGGTCGTAGGGCAGTTCTATATTTAACTCTTTGAGGAACCTCCACACAGTTTTCCAGAGTGGCTACACCAGTTCACATTCCCACCAACAGTACAAGAGGGTTCCCCTTTCTCCACATCCTCTCCAACATTTGTTGTTTCCTGTCTTGTTAGTTTTCACCATTCTCACTCTCATTCGCCACAATGAGATCATTGTGGTTTGGATTTGTATTTCCCTGATGGCAAGTGATACGGGACATTTTCTCATGTGCATGTTGGCCATGTGTATGTTTTCTTTGGTGAAATTTCTGTTCATGTCTTTTTCCCACTTCATGATTGGATTGTTTGTTTCTTTGCTGTTGAGTTTAAGAAGTTCTTTCTAGATCTTGGATACTAGCCCTTTATCTGATAGGTCATTTGCAAATATCTTCTCCCATTCTGTAGGTTGTCTTTTAGTTTTGTTGACTGTTTCTTTTGCTGTGCAGAAGCTTTTTATTTTGATGAAGTCCCAATAGTTCATTTTTTGCTTTTGTTTCCCTCACCTTCATAGATGTGTCTTGCAAGAAGTTGATGTGGCCAAGTTAAAAAAGGGTGTTGCCTGTGTTCTCCTCTAGGATTTTGATGGATTCTTGTCTCACATTTAGATCTTTCAACCATTTTGAGTGTATTTTTGTGTCTGGTGTAAGAGAATGGTCTAGTTTCATTTTTCTGCACGTGGCTGTCCAATTTTCGCAACACCATTTATTGAAGAGACTGTCCTTTTTCCAGTGGATAGTTTTACCTGCTTTGTTGAATATTAGTTGACCATAGAGTTGAGGGCCCACTTCTGGGATCTCTATTCTGTTCCACTGATCTATGTGTCTGTTTATGTGCCAGTACCACACTGTCTTGATCATCACAGCTTTGTAGTACAGCTTGAAATCCAGCATAGTGATGCCCCCGGCTCTGGTTTTCTTTTTCAATATTCCCCCGGCTATTTGGGGTCTTTTCTGCTTCCACACAAATCTTAAGATTATTTGTTCCAACTCTCTGAAGAAAGCCATGGTAATTTTTTTTTTTTTTTTGCCCATGGTATTTTGACAGGGATTGCATTGAATGTGTAAATTGCCCTGGGTAGCATTGACATTTTCACAATATTAATTCTTCCAATCCATGAGCATGGAATATTTTTCCATCTCTTTGTGTCTTCCTCAATTTCCTTCAGAAGTGTTCGATAGTTTTTAGGGTATAGATCCTTTACCTCTTTGGTTAGGTTTATTCCTAGGTATCTTATGCTTTTGGGTGCAATTGTAAATGGGATTGACTCCTTAATTTCTCTTTCTTCAGTCTCATTGTTAGTGCATAGAAACGCCACTGATTTCTGGGCATTGATTTTGTATCCTGCCACGTTGCCGAATTGCTGTATGAGTTCTAGCAACCTTGGGGTGGAGTCTTTTGGGTTTTCTATGCACAGTATCATGTCATCTGCAAAGAGGGAGAGTTTGACTTCTCTGCCAATATGAATGCCTTTTATTTCTTTTTGTTGCCTGATTGCTGAGGCTAGGACTTCCAGTACTATGTTGAATAGCAGTGGTAAGAGTGGACATCCCCGTCTTATTCCTGATCTTAGGGGAAAGGCTCCCAGTGTTTCCCCATTAAGAATGATATTTGCTGTGGGCTTTCGTAGCTGGCTTTTAAGATGCTGAGGAATTTCCCTCTATCCCTACACTCTGAAAAGTTTTGATCAGGAATGGATGCTGTATTTTATCAAATGCTTTCTCTGCATCTTATTGAGAGGATCATATGGTTCTTGTTTTTTCTCTTGTCAATATGATGTATCACATTGATTGCTTTACGAGTGTTGAACTAGCTTTGCTTCCCGGGGATAAATCCCACTTGGTCAGGGTGAATAATCTTAATGTATTGTTGGATCCTACTGGCTAGTATCTTGTTGAGAATTTTTGCCTCTGTGTTCATCAGGGATATTGGTCTATAATTCTCCTTTTTGGTGGAGTCTTTGTCTGGTTTTGGAATTAAGGTGACGCTGGCCTTATAAAACGAGTTTGGAAGTATTCCATCCCTTTCTATCTTTCAGGAACAGCTTTAGTAGAATAGGTGTGGTTTCTTCTTTAAACATTTGATAGAATTCCCCTGGGAAGCCATCTGGCCCTGGGCTTTTGTGTCTTGGGAGGTCTGATGATGGCTTCAATTTCCTCCCTGGTTATCGACCTGTTCAGGTTTTCTATTTCTTCCTGTTCCACTTTTGGTAATTTGTGGTTTTCCAGAAATGCGTCCATTTCTTCTAGATTGCCTAATTTATTGGCGTATAGCTGCTCATAATATGTTTTTAAAATCATTTGTATTTCCTTGGTATTTGTTGTGATCTCTTATTTTTTATTCATGATTTTATTAATTAGAGTCTTTTTGTTTTTAATAAGGCTGGCTAATGGTTTACCTATCTTATTAATTCTTTCAAAAACCAACTCCTAGTTTTGTTGATCTGTTCCACAGTTCTTCTGGTCTCTATTTCATTGAGTTCTGCTCAAATCTTTATTAATTATCTTCTTCTGCTTGGTGTAGGTTTTATTTGCTGTTCTTTCTCCAGTTCCTTTAGGCGCAAAGTTAGCTTGTGTATTTGAGTTTTTTCCAGTTTTTTGAGGGAGGCTTGCAATGTGATGTATTTTGCTCTCAGGACTGCTTTTGCTGCATCCCAAAGATTTTGAATGGTTATACCTTCATTCTCATTAGTTTCCATGAATCTTTTTAATTCTTCTCTAATTTTCTGGTTGACTCTTTCATCTTTTAGCAGGATGCTCTTTAACCTCCACGTGTTTGAGTTTCTTCAAAATTTCTTCTTGTGACTGAGTTCTAGTTTCAAAGCATTATGGTCTGAAAATATGCAGGGGACAATCCCAATCTTTTGGTATCAGTTGAGACCTGATTTGTGACCTAGTATGTGGTCTATTCTGGAGAAAGTTCCAAGTGCAGTTGAGAAGAATGTGTATTCAGTTGCATATGTATGTAAAGTTCTATAAATATCTGTGAAATCCATCTGGTCCAGTGTATCATTTAAAGCTCTTGTTTCTTTGGAGATGTTATACTTAGAAAACCTGTCATTTGCAGAAAGTGCCGTTGAAGTCTCCCAGTATTAGTGTATTATTATCTAAGTATGTCTTTACTTTAGTTATTAATTGATTGATACTTGGCATCTCCCACATCAGGGGCATACATATTCATGATTGTTAGGTCCTCTTGTTGGATAGATCCTTTAAGTATGATATAGTGTCCCTCTTCATCTCTCACTACAGTCTTCGGGGTAAACCCTAATTTATCTGCTATGAGGATGGCTACCCCTGCTTTCTTTTGAGGATAATTTGAATGGTAAATGGTTTTCCAACCTTTCACTTTCAGGCTGTAGGCGTCCTTAGGTCTAAAATGAGTCTCTTGTAGACAGCAAATAGATGGCTCTTGCTTTTTTATCCAGTCTGAACCCCTACGCCTTTTGATGGGATCATTAAGCCCATTCACGTTCAGAGTTACTAATGAAAGATATGAATTTAGTGCCATCATAATACCTATTCAGTCCCTGTTTTTGTGGATTATTTCTTTGGGTGTCCCCTTTCTTTTACAGAGTCTCCCTTAATGTTTCTTGCAGAGCTGCTTTGGTGATCACATATTCTTTCAGTTTCTGCCTATCTTGGAAGCTCTTTATCTCTCCTTCTATTCTGAATGAGAGCCTTGCTGGATAAAGTATTCTTGGCTGCATGTTCTTCTCATTTAGGACCCTGAATATATCCTGCCAGCCTTTCTGGTCTGCCAGGTCTCTGTGGAGAGGGCTGCTGTTAATCTAATATTTCTCCCCGTATAACTTAGGGACCTCTTGTCTCTTGCTTCTTTAAGGATTTTCTCTTTATCTTTGGAATTTGCAAGTTTCACTATTAAATGTTGAGGCGTTGAATGTTTTTTATTGATTTTGGGGGGGACCTCTCTGTCTCCTGGATTTGAATGTCTGTTTCCTTCCCCAAATTAGGGAAGTTCTCAGCTATGATTTGTTCAAATATGTTTTCTGGTCCTCTGTCTCTCTCCGCAACCTCTGGAACCCCAATTAAACATAGATTTTTCCTTCTGAGGCTGTCATTTATTTCTCTTAACTTTCCTCATTGTCTTTTAATTGTGTTTCTCTTTTTTCCTCAGCATCCTTCCTTGCCATCAATTTGTCTTCTATGTCACTCACTCTTTCTTCTACCTCATTAACTCTCACTGTTAGCACCTCCATTTTGGATTGCATCTCATTTAATTGATTTTTAATTTTGGCCTGATTAGATCTAAATTCTGCAGTCATGAAGTCTCTTGAATCCTTTATGCTTTTTTCCAGATCCACCAGTAGCTTTATAACTGTGCTTCTGAATTGGCTTTCTGACATTGAATTATAATCTAAATTCTGTAACTCTGTGGCAGAGAGTACTGTTCCTGATTCTTTTTTGTGGTGAGTTCTTCTTTCTAGTCATTTTGCTTAGTGCAGCATGGCTAAAAATGAGTTGTACTTGTTAGAAGTGCAAACTCTTTTCTCTGAGTGTTCCAGCTGTTCTCTCTTTAAATATCAGGTCGAATTCGTAGGTTTTCAGTATGATTTAAAAGTTATAAGTTGGTGAGGACAGGTGACCTGGGGATCCTACTCCTCCACCATCTTGCCCCTTTTATCTGCTGGAGACCCACAGCAGAGTGGCGGACACTGAGTGCTCCATCAAAGTCCTCCTGATTCTTTTTATTTTATTTGGTATATTAATCATTAAAGAAACATGGATTTATTTATGTAATGTGATGGCAATCTTTAGTAAAATTATCAGATAATATCAGATATTATCAACACCACTAGAATAAGTACTAAAATTTCAATTTTCTTACAGCAAAAATAGAAATCAAAATAGAAATCAACAGAATTATCAAAGAAACATAAAAACAAAAATGACACATGTTAAAATGCATGAAGCTGTCAGCTAGGACAGTAAGTGTCAGTGGGTTAAAATTTTCAATTAAAATACATAAATATTCTCAGACTAAGTCAAAATACAAAGTCAATTATGTGTTCTTTACAAAGAGACATATTGCCAAACAAAATAGAAATGTTTTAAAGTAAGATACCTAAACTATTTCAAACAAAGTAAAAACAAAGAGAAAAAGGACAAAAGGGAAAAAGCACATGTTCAATTATTAATGATGGCCAGAGTAGAACCCAGGGCAAGGAAAGAGCACCAAACAGGGCAAAGATGATGATTATTTTATTTTTATAAAGGTAACTTTATAACAGAAATAAGTGATTATGTATCTGACATATCATCAAAATTTACAAAACAAAACTGTAAGAGTAATGGATACAAATTCTAATTGTTAGAAATAAATATCTTTAATTTTGTACCCCATGAGTAGAGGATAAATGATCTTTCAAGAATCTATAGCACTCTTTACAAATTGATCATAAATTAGATCAAAGTTTGAAGATTTTCATAGTAAAGTTTGGAAATCTACATACAACATGAGAATAATGTAAGTTTGAATCTTTCTCATTTCACTCTCTTTGCTTTTTATGTGTAAAGGGAAGACTTTTGTGGAGGACTCTGGCATTTGTCATTGTGAGAACTAATTTCATGGTGAATACTACCTAGAAGAAATTGTGTGTTTTGAAATAATTTGGAAGATCACTTCTGTTAGCATGTTGGACATTTATTTTTTAACTAATTTATGCTCACAAGGTATATGGCCTTCATGAGCATGTGGCCATTCAAACCACTTATCTACTTTAATACAGTCACCTCAATAGAGTTATTCAGGTGGTTATTTGAAGTTTTGTAGTATAATCTTCTTGTATGAGACTGTGCTTTTGTGGGTTAGAAATTAACATTAAAAAGAATCATGCACATGATACTCTATGTGGAAAACGCAAAAGACTCCAATCCAAAATTGCTAGAACTCATACAGAAATTCAGTATAAAATCAATGCACAGAAATCAGTTGCATTTCTATATACTAACAATGAGACAGAAGAAAGAGAAATTAAGGAGTCAATCCCATTTATAATTGTGCCAATAATCATAAGATACTTAGGAATAAACCTAACCAAAGAGGCAAAGGATCAGTACCCAGAAATCTATAGAATACTCATGAAAGAAATTGAGGAAAACACAAAGAAATGGAAAAATGTTCTATGCTCATGGTTTGGAAGAACAAATATTGTTAAAATGTCTACACTACACAGAGAAATCTATACATTCAATATGATCCCTATCAAAATACCATCAATTCATTTCTTAGAGTTGGAATAAATAATCCTAAAATTCGTATGGAACCAGAAAAGACCCCAAAAAGCCAAACGAATGTTGAAAAAGAACACCAAAACTTGTGGCATCACAATTCCAGAGCCCAAGCTCTATTACAAAGCTGTGATCATCAAGACAGTATGGCACTGGCACATAAACGGACACATAGATCCATGGAACAGAATAGAGAACCCAGAAATGGACCCTCACCTTTATGGTCAATTCATCTTTGACAAAGCAGGAAGGAAGGAACATATAATTGAAAAAATACAGCCTCTCCAACAAATGGTGTTGGGAAAATTGGACAGCCACATACAAAAGAATGAAACTGGACCATTTTCTTAAACCATACACAAAAATAGACTCAAAATGGATGAGAGATCTAAATGTGAGATAGGAATCCATCAAAATCCTAGAGGAGAACACAGGCAGCAACTTCTGTGACCTTGGCCACAGCAACTTCTTTCTAGACACGTCTTGCTAGATACATCTCGAGAAGTGTCTAGTTTATCCAATGAATACCCACCATTTGCTTCCACATGGATGGAACTGGAGGGTATTACGCAAGGGATTATAGGGTAAAGGAGAGAAAATGAGTGAAAATATCAGAGAGGGTGACAGAACATGAGAAACTCCTAACTCTGGGAAATGAACAAGGGGTAGTGGAAGGGGAGGTGGGCAGGGGGATGGGGTGACCGGGTGACAGGCACTGAGAGGGAGCACTGGGTATTATATGTTGGCAAATTGAACTCCAATAAAAATATACACAAAAAGTAAAAAATAAGTTTAAAAAAAGGAGTGTCTAGTTTATCAAACTCAATACCCAAAAAACAAACAATCAAGAAATGGGCAGAAGACATGAACAGACATTTCTCCAAAAAGGCATACAAATGGCCAACAGACACATAATAAAATGCTCAACATCACTTGGCTTCAGGGAAATAAAAATCAAAACCACAATGAGATACCACCTCTCACCAGTCAGAATGGCTAAAATGAACAAGTCAGTAAATAACAGATGTTGGTGAAGATGTGGAGAAAGGACAACCCTTGTATACTGTTGGTGGAAATGCAAGCTGGTGCCGTCATTCTGGAAAACAGTATGGAGGTTTCTCAAAAAATTGAAAATAGAGCTACTTTATGACCCAGCAATTGCACTACTAGGGTTTTACTCCAAAGATACAAATGTAGTATGATCTGAAGAGGCACCTGCACCCCAGTGCAGCAGCAATGTTTACAGCAGCAATGTCCACAGTAGTCAAACTATGGAAAGAGCCCAGATTTCCATCAACAGATGAATGGATAAAGAAGATGGGGCATATATAAATACAATTGAATGCCACTCAGCCATAAAAAAAAAGAAAGAAAGAAGAAAGAAGAAAGAAAGAAAGAAAGAAAGAAAGAAAGAAAGAAAGAAAGAAAGAAAGAAAGTTCTCCATTTGCAACGATATGGATTGAACTAGAGGTTATTATGCTAAGCGACATAAGTCAAATCTGAGAAAGACAATTATTATATGATCTCATTCGATGTGGTTTAAGAAACAAAACAGAGGATCATAGGAAAAGGGAGGGGAAAATAAGACAAAATCAGAGAGGGAGACAAAGCATAAAAGGCTCTTAATAATAGGAAACAAACTGGAGGTTGCTGGAGGGGAGAGGAATGGGAGGATGGGGTAAGTGGGTGATAGACCTTAAGGAGGGCACATGATGTAATGAGTGCTGGGTATTATTTAACACTGATGAATCACTAAACTCTACCTCTGAAACCAATAATACACTATATGTTAATTTAATTTAAATTAAAAAATAAAAATAAAAAGGTTCATGCATTAATTTAGGTTGTATATGATTCGTCACTCAGCATGTCATTGCAGACTACCTTGTAATGGAGGAGTGGGATTAAGTGGGAAGAAAAATACCAGAGCTCTCCTTTTTGATAGAATGAAAATTTTAAACCTTTAGGAATCCTACTTGGAAGAACATGTACTTTGGTGAAAATACAGGATTTAAATGTTATATTCAAAAGATCAGAACTTGACTTTTTTATTTCTAGATGTGAGAATAACTCATATAACTACATCAGAATCTTAAAAAGTGAGCACTGTTTCAATTTAAAATGGCACACTGTTACCATTAGGGATTCAGGTAAATTAGTTTTCAGTTGGACTTCCAGTCTCATATCTGTTCCTTGAGTTGGTCAATGTTAAAATGCAGTTCCCAAATATTTGGTAATTTCTGCCTTTTTCTCAAATTTCTGTAGCAGTTACCACTTCATTTCCTTTTTTCACCTTCCTTTATTTTTCCTTCCTATTTCAACCAAACAACTCATTATGTAATTAACAAAATAACATTTTTAAGTAGTAATAAGAGAGAGGTCAAGAATATCTTTTGAGAGTCCAGAAATATGACTATCTTAAATCTTATAACCCAAAATTATTTTTCAAAGAGTATATTATTTTAAAAATCTAGTTTATAAGGTTCGTTCAGGATTTACTAGGCTTATACAAATAACATCAAGATAAAGAAAGGTAATCATAGACATATTAAATGTCTCACTTTAAAGTTGTTTTTCTCTGAGTCATTTATCTAATTTCTAGATGAATTTCTTTTTTTTTTTTTTAATTTATGTATGATAGTCACACAGAGAGAGAGAGAGAGGCAGAGACATAGGCAGAGGGAGAAGCAGGCTCCATGCACCGGGAGCCCGATGTGGGATTCGATCCCGGGTCTCCAGGATCGCACCCTGGGCCAAAGGCAGGCACCAAACCACTGCGCCACTCAGGGATCCTCTAGATGAATTTATAAATTCAATGGTTGAGAGCAATGAACCATATCCTTAGAAGTGTTTTCCCTCTGGTGAAATTCAATAAGATGTTGAAGTATTACTGTTTCTAGGAATTAACATTTTTTTTACCATAACAATTAAAGCAATTTGATGGGCATCTGGATTAAATGTTCATCTCTTATTTTGGCTCAGGTCATGACCTCAGGGTTGTGAGCTCAAGCCCCTCATCTGGCTCTGCACTGGGTGTGGAGCCTGCTTAAGAGTCTCTCTCCCTCTCCCTCTGGCCCTCCCACTGCTCATGCTCTCTCTCTTTCAAAAAATAAATACAATCTTTTTTTTTTTTTTTTAAGAGAGAGGCAGAGATATGGGCAGAAGGAGAAGCAGGTGTCCTATGGGGAGCCTGATGCTGGACTCAATCCCAGGAACCCGGAATCATGACCTGAGCCAAAGGCAGACGCTCGAGGCTGAGCCACCCAAGTGCCTCAATAAATACAATCTTTAAAGTAACTTGAGAACAGGACAATTAAATATATGTATATGTATCAGGTTCATCTCCCAACATAAGAAAGAATAAAACTGGGACTCCTGGGTGGCTCAGCAGTTGAGCATCTGCCTTCGGCTCAGGGTGTGATCCCAGCATCCTGGGATTGAGTCCCACATCCGGCTCCCAGTGAGGAGCCTGCTTCTCCCTCTGCCTATGTCTCTGCCTCTCTCTCTGTGTCTCTCATGAATAAATAAAAATCTTAAAAAAAAAAAAACAATAAAACTTGTTTGTTATGTCAATAATATCTCAATAATATTTTTTAATTAAAAAAGCTTCTTTATTAAATGTCTATCAATCTTCATGGATTGGAAAAAAGTGTACTTTGGAAAAGCTGACATTTTACTGCACATATTATTTATCTTTATGTTGTAGGATTTAAAGAGATAAAATACTACAAATAAAATAACATTCAAACAAATTATTTGCCACGTTCTCAAGTTAAACATATCCCTTTCCCTTCCTCCATCATCTTCTTTTTTACTTTTACAGTATAGCCTCTAAAAGTCATTGTGTTATGTATTCATAGTAGTGTACCTTAGGATGAATGCTTTGATTTCAGCTTCAGAAAAAAAAAAAAAAAAAAGAAGAAAAAATTGAGCAATAGAATTTTGATAATAGAATACATTTCCTTAAATTTTATTCCAATCTTATTTAGATTTAACACAGCTTTACAAAGGATTTATACCTCACAAAAATATATCTATTATGTTTGAGGTGAAAGTGGCAAAGTTTGTAAACATGAGAAAAATAAAAGGCATTCTGAGTCTGAAAGATTATCTCACATTAGAACATTTGATTAAAGCTAAAATGTCTGTTATATCTTGATCAGGGGTAACCTTTCCTTACAATTACCCAGAATTACCAACATTATACACAAAACTTCACTATGCCAGTCTTTCTGTTTCATTGCCTTAGTCACCAAATTGGAGTTGTTTTAAAAAAAAAAAAATCCATCCATTTGCTTCAAACAGCTATTCCTTCTCTTTTATGAGGTAACCAAGAATTACCTATGCTATGCTGCTTGTAGATCAAGCGATTAAGAGCTAATTAGCTGGACGCCTGGGTGGCTCAGCAGTTGAGCGTCTGCCTTTGGCTCAGGGTCTGATCGGATTCCCAGGATTAAATCCCACATCCAGCTCCTTGCATGGAGCCTGCTTCTTCCTCTACCTGTGTCTCTGCCTCTCTTTCTGTGTCTCTCATGAATAAATAAATAAAATTAAAAAAAAAAAAAAAAAGCTAGGGCAGCCTGGGTGGCTCAGTGGTTTGGCGCTGCCTTTGGCCCAGAGTGATTCTGGGGACCTGGGATGGAGTCCGTGTTGGGCTCCCTGCATGGAGCCTACTTCTCCCTCTGTCTGTGTCTCTGTGCCTCTCTCTCTCTCATACTCTCTCTCTCTCTGTTTCTCATGAATAAATAAATAAAATCTTAAAAAAAAAAAGGAAATGCTATAAGAGTAATTTCTGTTTAAAAAAAAAGAGCTAATTAGCTAGTTTTGCTAATTGTACTGTGTTCCTGTGTCCTTTGCATTGATCACTAAATACTACATGTAAGTTAAATCTTTACCTTATATCCTTAGGAATGTGAAGAAAAAGAAAAAAGAGCCCCCAGAATGCTCCATAACATAGATGAAATACTCATACCAAAATATATCATTGCAAAATTTTAGTACAATGGAAATGGTATTCTAGAAAGAAAATAACAGGTTACATAACATGAATGAAAAATCAAAATAGTTTTATACTTCTCATTGGAATAGAGGAAGTTCAAGGCTAACTGGGGTTCACTTTCAAAATTCTGAAGAAAAATTACTTCTGTCCTAAAGTTCTGTATTAAGAAAACTTTTAATCAAGATTTACTGTAGGATAAATAAATTTCAGCTAGGCAAGTTCTAAGAAATATATTTTCCCTGTTCCCTTTGCTCAGGAAGCTACTGAAGGCTGAATTCTTCAAAATGAGGGATCAAACCAAGAAAGAACTGGCAAACCAAAAACAGTATTTCCAACCCAACAGAGAGATGAAGTTAATAACCATGATGCTCATGAAGGGAAATCTCAGGACAAAAAAAAAAAAAAAAATGCAGGAATAGAGGATAACTCATTCATAGTGGAGCGTGGCAGAGACTCTGTGAGAGTCTCCATTAGGAAGATGAAAATGATAGGATGAGCATTGGGTGTTATACTATATGTTGGAAAATTGAATTTAAATAAAATATTAAAAAAAAGAAAATAATGGAATATCTGATACTTTTGAGCATTTGAGAGATTTATATAACTTGTTAAAAGTTTGGATGGAATCATTCATAAATATATGGAAAGTTAAGCAAATAAGAAAAGACAAGTATTAGTTCTAAACAAATAGAGTTAAGCAACAAAGGAAAAATAATCATAATTTCCTTTCCTGGTTCAGCTGGGAATATTATTTAAATTACATTTGTAAAGCCACTCCAGCTCCCTATTATTATTTCCATGATAATTCTGTTTTCTATTATTTTACTTTCAACATATTTGTATCTTTGCAAGGGTGTCTCTTTATATAGCACATGATTAGATTTTTTTGAACCACTCTGCCATTCTTTGTCTTTTGATAAGACTATTTAATACATTTACATTTAATGTAATTACTGATAAGGTAGGATTTATGTCCATCACTTTTTTTTTAAGATTTTATTTATTCATAGAGACATAGAGAGAGAGAGAGAGAGAGAGGCAGAGACACAGGCAGAGGGAGAAGCAGGCTCCATACAGGAAGCCCAATGTGGGACTCGATCCCGGGTCTCCAGGATCACACCCCAGGCAGCAGGCAGTGCTAAACCTCTGCATCACCGGGGCTGCCCTATGTCCATCACTTTGATATTTATTTTTTTATGTCTTCTTTATTCCTTTATTCTTCCACTACTACCTTTATTTTGTATCTTAGATTTTTTTCAGTATATCATTTTATTCTCTTGTCACTTATTTTATTATTATTTTTGAGTTATTTTGTTAGTGGTTGCCCTCAGGATTCCATTAAACAGCTTAATCTAATTTGGGTTAATATTAATTTAATTTTTTGAAAATGTCTTCATGCTCTCTTTATTATTAAGTTTTTAATTTTAACTTCAGTAAGTTAAAGTACAAGTTTAGTTTCAAGTTACAATATGTTGATTCAACAATTTTATACATTATTCAGCATTCCTCATGATAAGAATACTTTTAATTCCTACTGCTTATTTCACTCATCCCCCTACCCACCTTCTCTCTGGCAACCATCAGTTTGTTCTCAATAGTTAAAAATCTGTTTCTTGTTTTATCTCTTCTTTTTTCTTTTAAAGATTTTATTTATTTATTCATGAGAGACACACATGGAGAGAGAGAGAGAGGCAGAGACAGGCAGAGGGAGAAGCAGGCTCCATGCAAGAAGTCGGAAGTGGGACTGGATCCTGGGACTCTGGGATCACGCCCTGGGCCAAAGGCAGTGGCTCAACCGCTGAGCCACCCAGGCGTCCCTCTCTCCCATTTTTTACTTTTTCTCATTTGTTTCTTAAGTTTTACATACGAATTAAATCATATATTTGTCTTTCTCTGACTTATTTTGCTTACTGTTATGCCCTCTAGATCCATCCATGTTGTTGCAAATGGAAATGTTATAGTATTTTTTATGGTTGAATTATATATATATATACACAAATATTCATCAATTGATAGATACTTGAGCTGCTTCCATAGTTTGGCTATTGTAAATAATGCTGCAATGAACATAGGGGTGTATATATCCTTCCGAATTAGTGTTGTTGTTGTTTGGTAAACATGGAGTAGTGTGCTTACTGGATTGTAGGGTAGTTCTACTTCTAACTCCATACTATTTTCCACAATGGCTGCATCAGTTAGCATTCTCACCAACAGTGCACCAGGGTTCCTATTTCTCCATATCTTCCCAACACTTGTTTTTTCTTGTGGTGTGAGGTGATAGCTCATTGTGGTTTTGATTTGCATTTTCCTGATGATAAATGATGCTGAGCATCTTTTCATGTGTCTATTTGCCATTTGGATGTCTTTTTGAAAAAATGTCTGGCATGTCTTCTGCTCAATTTTTAGTTGGATTATTTGGTTTTTGGTTGTTGAGTTGTATAAATTTTTTTTAAAGATTTTTTAAAAAGATTTTATTTATTCATGAGAGACAGAGAGAGAAAGAGAGAGAGACAGAGACACAGGCAGAGAGAGAAGCAGGCCCCATGCAGGGAGCCTGATGTGGGTCTCGATCCCAGGACTCCAGGATCACGCCCTGGGCCAAAGGCAGGTGCTAAATTGCTGAGCCACCTAGGGATCCCCAAGTTGTATAAACTTTTTAATAAATTTTGGATACTAACCCTTTATGGATATATGTCATTTGCAAATATCCTCTCTTGTTCAGTAGGTTGTCTTTTAGCTCTATTAATTATTTACTTCACTGTGCAGAAGCTTTTTATTTTGATGAAGTGCCTAGTTTTTGCTTTTATTTCCTTTGCTTTAGTAGAAATCTAGAAAAATTGCTGATTTCAGAGAAATTACTGCCTGTGCTCTTTTCCAGGATTTTTATGGTTCCAGGTCTCACATATAGGCCTTTAATCCATTTTAAGTTTATTTTTGTATATGGTGAAAGAGAGTGGTCCAGTTTCATTCTTCTGCATTTAGCTGTCCAGTTTTCCCCATACCAATTATAAAGACGTTGTCTTTTTCTCATGATATATTCATTCCTCCTTTAATTTCCATATAACTGTGAGTTTATTTCTTGGTTTTCTATTCTGCTCCATTGAGCTATGTGTCTATTTCTATGCTAGTATCATACTGTTTTGATTACTACAGCATTGTAAGATAGCTTAAGGTCTAGAGCTATAATACATCAAATGATATCTTTCTTTTTCAAGATTGCTTTGATTCTTTGGGGTCTTTTGTGGTTCCATAAAAATTTTAGGATTGTTTGTTCTAGTTCTGTGAAAAATGGTGTTGGTATTTTGATAGGGAGTACATTAAATCTGTAGATTGCTTTGGGATGCCTGCGTGGCTCAGTAGCTGAGCATCTGCCTTCAATTCAGGGCATGATCCCATGGTCCTGGGATGGACGCCCACATCTGGCTCCCTGTGCAGCAGGGAGTCTGCTAATCTCTCTCCTTCTGCCTCTCTCTCTCTCTGTGCCTCTTTTCTCAAATAAATAAATAAGATATTTTTAAAAAATGAAGATGTTTCTGGTCATTACTTCTTCAAATATTCCCTCTGCCTCTTTATCTTCCTCCTCTTTTCCTGAAACTCCTATTATACATATGCTAGATGCTTGATGGTGCCCTGTAGGTCTCTTAGAATATTTTGAATTTTCCTTCCTTTTTTTTTTTTCTTATTCCTTAGACTAAATAATCTCAATTGATTTACTTGAAAGTTCATTGATTCTTTCTTCTGCAAACTCAAATCTGCTGTTGAGCCTCTCAAGTGAATTTTTCATTCCATATATTACACATCTTAACTCCAAAATTTCTATTTGGATCTTGTTATTATTTCTATCCTGTTGTTAACAGTCTTTATTTGACAAGTCATCATTCTCAGACTTTCTTTTAATTCTTTAGGCATTATTTCCTTTGGTTCTTTCAACGTATTTATAATAGATGATTTAAAGTCTTTGTCTAGTAGTTTAACATTTGGGTTTTTTTCAAGGACTGTTTCTATTAACCGTTTTCTCCCTCTGTGTATATAGCCATACTTTCTGGGGTTGTTTGTTTATTTTTGCATGTCTCATATTTTTAATTAAAATGTGGACATTTAAAAATGTATGATAGGGATCCCTGGGTGGCGCAGCGGTTTGGTGCCTGCCTTTGGCCCAGGGCGCGATCCTGGAGACCCGGGATCGAATCCCACATCGGGCTCCCGGTGCATGGAGCCTGCTTCTCCCTCTGCCTGTGTCTCTGCCTCTCTCTCTCTGTGACTATCATAAATAAATAAAAATTAAAAAAAAAAAAAAGTGTTTAAAAAAAAAATGTATGATGTGGCAATTCTGGAAATCAGGTATCCATTCCCTCCAGGGATCATTATGAATGCTGAGTTTTGTTTTGTTTTACTGCTTTTTTTGGTTGTTTTTAGTGATTTTCCTGGACTAATTCTGTGAAGTCTGTATGCCCTGTTATGTTTTGCTACTTATATCTTTTCTTGGTTATCTTTGTAGTCAGCTAATGTTTGGACACAGATTTCCTTAAGTGCCTGAACTAATAACTCCTCTGCCTTTTGCCTAAGGTCTCTATGTGTATATTGGGGCTTCTCACAATTTAGCATCCTGCCTTAGCCTTCACTTCCTGATTGCACAGAGCCTCTAGGTTAGACAGAGGTGAGAAATGTTCTCAGGGTTTTTTCCTGGAAATTCACATAGTCCTGCACAGGCATGGCCCTCTAGATTCCCAGAAATATGTTAAAGCTTTTCAAATTCCCCTGTTAACAACTCATTTCCCAGATAGTCTTTTAAAGTCTTTTGGCCATCATTTTGTTTGCCTCAACTGGTGTTCCTGCCTCAAGTGTCTTTGAAGTTAAACAATTTCCTGTGATTGTTTTCCGGCCGCCCCCCCTTGATTGTTTTTGATTAACACCCTGATAATAGGGCTTTTCCCACTGAATAAGTTGTAAGTCTAGTCAAATAATGACAAGTACTACGAATAAGGATTTTCTAGCAAATTCCAGACATGTCAAATAGTGACATTCTTTGGGGATGGAACATTTTAAGGAGCTTCAAACCTGGTCAGCACCTTTCTGTAGTTGCTAGGCTGCTGGTTTTCAAGGCTACTGTGAAGCCGGTGAGAGAAGGATGGGAATAGTGCAAGTTAAAATGCTCACTGTTTTTATAAAGTTTCAGCAGTGTTTCTTGAAATACTCCTTGGATTCTTTCAAATTAATTTTCAAAGTTCTGAAAAAGTTGATTTTGACAATTTTCGCCTGTGTTCCCACTGCTTTTATGGAGGAGTGAATTTTCAGAGGTCCTTAACTCCACCATTCTGGAAGTCCCACACCTGAGTACTGTTGAAATTATAAGGTAAACACTGATTATTTTTTTAACCAAAATTATATTGTTTGGCAAGTTAGAGGGGGAGGGGGATAAATGTTTGAAGAGTGGTTTCATGTGATACAAACAGGAGTAGAGAGAAAACTAAATATTTACCTTCTTCAGTGGGAAGTTAAGAGAAAATGCCCCAAACTAAGAAGTCAGAAGCTGACATTCCAATAATATCATTTACAAACAATGCAAGTAAATACTAAATTGATTAGCTTAAGTCTTTTTCTCCCTGGCTGCTTGAAGCTTAGCCACCATCATGAACAGCACGGTAACTATCTAGACCAGGAAATTCATGACCAACTGACTACTTCAACAAAAGTAGTAGAACATCATTGATGTTCTTCACACCAGAAAAGCTACAATACCTCGAAGAGAAATTCAGGAAAAACTTGCTAAAATGTACGAGACTATATCAGATGTCATCTGTATATTTGGATTCAGAACTTATTGTGGTGGTGGCAAGACAACTGGCTTTAACATGATTTACGATTCCTTGAATTATGGGGGGAAAAAAAAACAAACATAGACTTGCAAGACATGGTCTGTATAAGCAGAAAAAGATCGCAAGAAAACAGCAAAAGGAACACAAGAACAGAGTGAAGAAAGCCAGATGGACTGCAAAAGCCAATGCTGATGCTGGCAAAAAGTGAACTGGAGATTGGACAACGGAAGGAGTAAATATTCTGCAGTGACTTTACCTGTGGTGACTGCGCAGTTTTTTTCATGAAAGGATTAATAATCCAAGAACTATAAATAAATTAATTAAGTCCATGGCAATAGAGAAGCTGTGTTGCAGGTATGACATAGATCACTAGCAGTCTGCTTGATGCTAGTGACAAGGCTCCAGTTAGACCACCTGACAGCAACTGCATTCTTGTAGGCCACAGAGAGGAGGTTTTGATAATAATGGAGAAGCTCCGGTTGAGCTCCATGACAAGAATCATTCACTGTGCTATTCCTTCTACTCTACTTCCAAGGACTGGAGCAGTGTTCAGTCCAGATTCCTTGTTGTACAAGGAAGCAACACAGGTTCCTGTGTTGTAGACAGGAGCAACCCCAAAGTTCCTTGTCTCATGCCTTGGAGAAAGGAGCCTCTTACTTCCTTCCCCTGGAGGTAATCATCTCTGTTGCCATTGAAGAGCAAAATTCCCCTGGATCTACTCAGCACTCACATGCCCACAGAAGCTTACAGCTTGGTAGGGCTTGCGAAGTACAGTTTGCTGGTGGGCAAGTGCCGTTAGCACAGAGCCACTCACTGGTTGACTGTGCACTGTGGCCTAAACCTGGGATGTTACCACTGCGTTCATAGGTTCTGGCTTCCTCAGCAGCTGCTTGGATAGACTAGATGGCACAGACTGGAAATGCTGAGGAGATATACAGTGGAGTCAACTGCTGCAGTCACCACAAAACCAAGACCAGCTAGGTAATGGATATCCTATTATTTGTTCCCCATGTTTCCCTCCTTTATTTTTCCCTCACTACCAGATTCCTGGGATCACACCAAAAAAATAGATAGAGAAGGTAAGTTTTTTCCCTTGAACCCTGTTATCTAGGGATCCCAAGCAAGGAGACTATGGTATCTCTTAACATACCTATAAAACTATGTTTTCTTTTTTAGACTAGGTTTATACATAATGTTCATTAATATAGAATCTTAAGGAAAGAAAAGGGAGGGAGAAAGGGAGAAGGAGAAAAAAAGATACTAGATACTGTGTTACATCAAATGAGAAAGTAAACCAAGAGAAGATATTTCATCCAAAAAACATGGAATTTATCAAAAGAGAAGTCTTAGAATGGTAACTGAAGTATGGATCTAGAGTAGAGCAAGAAAATAGAGGTTTATAGGAGGGAGGTCAGGACAATGACTTTTTAAACTGTGTTCATGTATTACTTTGGTTACATTTAAAATTAATTAAAATATGTAGACAGTTTCCAGATATTTAATTTCTGAACTATGTGGTGCATTCCTAGAACTGGGCAGCAGCATGCAAAAGTACAAGACAAGTAGCCAATAGAGAGCTATAGTGAGGATGGCAAGGCCCTTACACAATGAGAAGCAGAGCAGTGTGCAATATGCCAATATGAGCTGGAGCAAAACCATAATCAGGTTCAGGATTAACTATGGATTGGAGGTGCATGGACAGATTAGAATTTGATGATGGTATCTTAGGGCTCAGACAGTGAAAGCTGAGATAGACTAAGTGGCCTCAAAACACTGAGGTGGATCAGATAGATTTCTAGGCAAATGGTTTGTATTGAGTACTAGAAAGTCAGGGATCTAATTAAGATTAATAATGGATCAAGAATTCAGATAAGGGATCAAATAACAGGAATAGAACACCCTTGAGGAAAACAAGCAAACAAAACAAAATTTGGCATTCTAAAGACATTTTGACTCAGGTCAGGAACTATTTCTGAACATAGGAACCAGCTGCCTTTATTATCTACCTTGAAGCTTTCAGCTGGAGTCCTTGAGGGTAGGTTAGATCTCTAGACTGGAGTGGAGAATGAGGAAGCGGCATTTCTGGTGTAATATAAATCATATCTTAGTGATGTATGTCATAAACTTTCAATAAAACGGCACAGTTAACATTTTATGTGTTTGATAAATTGAAGCTGGTATTCCTTCCATCTCCAGAAGTGTATAAGTCACTATTTTGAGCCAAAAGGAATAAAAAAACCCATTTTCTTCTGGGATATTTTTCTAGAACTGATGGCCTCTACAACAATAATCAAAATTGCTTTCCCACATAGTTTTATAAGGTACACAGTGGTGGGTGGCAAACCTTTGTCTAATCTAAATCGCTCCTTCTGGGTGTGAATGTTATTCCTATGCAGCAGTAGAGGAATAATCTCCATTGCGACCTCTCTCCTCTTACTATAATTCATTCATTCATAGAAATGACTAGTCAGAAACGGGTTCTCAGACCAGTTGTCCATCTTCACAGAGAAAAAAAAAAAAGTTGGTTGCTAATTTAAATAATTAAGAGTTTAAGCCTTCATTACACTTCTAGAACATTCTAGAACTCTACCAGGACCATTACTACAAGGTAAACAGAACAGAGTGGCTGCCCTCAAGAAGCTCACAGTTTAGTAAGGAATGGAGGCA
Organism: Canis lupus dingo; assembly: GCF_003254725.2. NCBI lineage: Eukaryota > Metazoa > Chordata > Mammalia > Carnivora > Canidae > Canis > Canis lupus. The sequence goes on along the minus strand of NC_064245.1, from coordinate 20,194,273 downwards.
AGAATATAATCCTTTTTCCCCAACTGTGATTAGTGCTCTTGTTAGGATATGGGCATAATGTTATGGAATCCCTCTGGGGAGTACCTAACCTAGTCTTAGGGATAGGAAAGCTTTTTGGAGTAAAGACTTTATCCAAAAGGGTTATTGCAATCAGAGGAAGGTGACTGTTGCAACAGGAAGAATACATAGACTGTACGATCTAAAAGGTCATGCAAAAAATTTTTTTTTCCTTTTTTATAGGGAAGGAGAGAAAAGCTAGAGGGAATCAGGTGTGGGGGAGTGGGATGAGTAAGCATCATCAGATAATTATCAGGGAAGGTCTTTTCTTGCAGTCTGCTGATGACCTGGAGAGGCTGTTAAGGAGGACTGTTCTGCCCCAGAGCCCAAGGGTGGGGCAAAGTTCAGGCACCTAGCCGGAGAAGAGAAGCCTGACTAAAGTTTTTCAAGTGAAGCATTCTGTCCAGGTAGGCCAGCAGGGACAAACCGTTCACCTAATCATTTAAGAGGCAAAGAATAGGAATGGGAGGGTCTGTGTCTGGCCTTGTCAGAGGTAAACAAAGAGGGCATCAATGAGTCCTATTTAAGAATCGAGAAGACTGGCTCTTTGCAGTAAATCTTTTCCTGGAGCACAAAAGAATTGGAGTTGGGGGATTTATTAATCATAGCTTTTTCTAGTGGCATAGGGCTCGGGTAGAGTTTGATATTATCAGTATCTACAATGATACTGTCAAGCAGATCAAGGGGGCATTTGAGATAGGAACATTTGTGAGGCAAAATAAATATGGTATATCCAAGGAATATGAGGAGTTGGTGCAGTTGACCTTGGAAGTAGGAGACTTTGAATTCTACTGCAGCAATTCAGAAGGAAATGTTCACTTGAATTAAGGAGTAGTAGTCAAGTGCCAGATAAATGTTGGCCTGTGAGATGGACTAAAGCTATTGTAAAGGGAAATCTAGGCAGTGTGAGCTATAAAACTATCAAAGATTTACTAAGGAATCATGTACCTCGGTTAAGAAAGCAGTCAAAGGAGTAATCAGATCAAGAGGGTGGATACTCCGTTCTATCTGAGATAAGGTATCAGATCCTTATATACAGAAGGCCAAGAAGCAAAACTACATAAAACAGACCTATTTTCTCGGCAATGACTTTTTGGATATGATTCCTAAAGTACAGGTAACAAAATAAAAAAATAGACAAATGGCTAAAAGCTTCTGTACAGCAAAGGAAACAGTCGACAGAGTGAAAGGCAAACTACTGAATGGGGAGGGGGGATACTTATAAACCATACATCCGATAAGGTGTTATACATCCAAAGTATAGGGCAGCCTGGCTGGCTCAGCGGTTTAGCACCGCCTTCAGCCCAGGGAGTGATCCTGGAGGCCCAGGATTGAGTCCCACGTCGGGCTCCCTGCATGGAGCCTGCTTCTCCCTCTGCCTGTGTCTCTGCCTCTCTTTCTGTGTGTCTCATGAATAAATAAATAAAATCTTTAAAAAATATAAAATAAAAAAATAAAATAAAATCCAAAGTATATAAGGAACTCATACAACTCAAGGGTAAAAAAAACTAATAACCATTTAGAAAGTGGACCAAAAAAGAGAACACATATTTCTCAAAAGAAGACACACAAATGGTCAACAGGTATATGGAAGATTATTCAACAATACTAATCATCAGGGAAATGTAAACCAAAACCACAATGAGATATCACCTCATACCCATTAGAATGGGTACTGTCTTTTTAGACAAAAGAACCAATGTTGGGAAGGATGTGAAGAAAAAGGAATCCTTGTTCACTGAGCAGGGAGCCTGATGCAGGGCTCTATCCCAGGACCTTTGGATCATGACCTGAGCCTAAGGCAGATGTTTAGCCAACTGAACCACCCAGGGACCCCTCTAGCAGTCCTACTTCTAGGTATATATCCAAAAGAAATAAAATCAGTGGCCAGAATAGATATTGTCTGCACTGTCATGTTCATTGTAGCATTATTCACAGTAGCCATGACATAAAAATAAACTAAACGTCCATCCACAGATGAATGGATAAAGAAAATGTGGCCTATACATACCATAGAATATTACTCAGCCTTAAAATAAAATGAAACCTGGTCATTTGTGACATGAATGAAACTGGAGGATATTGTGATAGATGAAATATGCCAAACACAGAAAGACAAATACTGTATGTAGAATCTAAAAAAGTTGAAGTTATGGAAGCAGACAGTACAATGGTGGTTGTGAGAGAGGAGTAGGGAAATAGGGAGCTGTTAGACGAAGGGTATAAAGTTTCCATTTTATAGGATGAATAAGTTCTGGAGATCTAAGGTACACCATAATGACTATAGTTAATAATTACTATATTGTCCCTTGAAATTTGCTGAGATCTTATATGTTCTCACCAGACACATAAAAATAACAATCTAAATTGATGGATATGTTAATTAGCTTGATTGTGCTAATCATTTCATAAGCTATACATATACTAAGCCATCATGTTGTACACTGTAAATATATGTAATTTTTGTCAGTTATACCTCAATAAAGCTGGAAAATAAATATTATAAAATGTTAAAGACCTATTTTAAGCTAATTAGATGACTATGAGCCCACTGTAATATGATATACTTCAGCACTCTGTTCACATTTTCAATATCGATAGCTTGGAATTAAGCAATGCATTCATTGCTAGTCACATTTAAAGACTTAGCTAAGTTAATATATCCAGTACTAATCCAGAGCTTTAAGTACAGCACTCGTGCTAGAGGCCCATGACTCAGATATATTCCCATTCTCATCCCTAGATATGGTTGCCAAAACAATTTCCCTAAACACCATATCCAAGAAATGAAACTCCATGTTCCTAGAAGTTCCACAAAGGCAAGACCACATTTCTTCCAAACAACAAACAAAATGAATTACTTGCCAAAATCTGCTTAACATAGTCATTGTCAACAAACATTAATATTAAGGTAGCAGAGTTTCTTGGGGTATGGGTTTTGGGTTTTTTTGTTTTTTGTTTTTGTTTTACTGTTTGTACTGATGAAATCAATTGGGAAACTATCACTTATCATTGGATAGCTTTTGCATATGCTATAGTCTATAATATTAATCTTTTTAGTAGACCTTCTCTCTTCTATTCATTTATCCAGCAATTACTGAGCGACCATGATGTGCCAGGAAATGTGCTATGTTCCAGGAATACTAAAATGAATAAGACAAGGCTTTATACTCAAGGATTTCGTGATAATGAAAAGGGTAACCATCTATGTAGTTATACTATATATGCATCATGTACTAATTTACAAACTATGATGTGAGCTCTCTCATTCCCTAAAATCTCATTCAGTTCCTGGCTTGTTTTTGTACGGTTGAGGAGTTAAGAATGTTCTTTACATTTTTAAAGGTTTCTAAATAAGTAAATAAAACAAAGAAGATAAAACAGATTCCTTATGTGCCTGTAAAGGCTAAAATATTTACTATCTGGCTGTTACAGAAAAGTTTGCTGACCTCTGCTCTAGACCAGTGATTCTTAAATGAAGGTTTTCCTCAAAACTGTCTGTGAACTTTATTTATTGTTTTAAATACACATGGTGGATGGGATCCTGGCATTGGTATTTTCACTAGATTCGGGTGATTCTTATGTGTACTGTGGTTGAGAAGCTTTGCCCTATGCACTTTGTCTAAGACAGTTTCCAGAACACTGACCTGGGTTTACGGAGACTTTCAGGAAGGATTTTTTTTCATTAACACAGCTTACCCTGTATACCACAGAAAAACCTTTTACCTTATTTTACATGCCTTAGTGGAATAGCCCCCTACCTCTTACATAATAACATTTTAAATTAACACTGTTCTTTGAAAGGCAGAAAACACATTCACATCTATTATATAATTTGATCTTAATTATGGCCTAGAATTACTACTTTACAGATAAAAAAAACCTGAGGTTTAGAGAAGTCAAGTGCTCAAGGTCGTATAGGGCTTCTGGTTCCTACTTCATTGTTCTTTCTCCACATTGTCTCCTACTTACTTTTTTCTGATTCTCCACTGAAATAGACTAGACAGTCTATTCTTACTACCCAGTAGCAAAATTTCATTACATTCCATAAATCTGTTAGCTAAAGAACGTAATTCCTGTTTAACTTGAGAGCCTGTATGTCTTAAGGCAGACTTGTGTTACAATAATTCCTCTAATTTGCAAGCACTTTTTCACATATATTATGTACTTGAAATAAACTAGAAGCTAACTCCTACTCGGGTATAAATGGAGAAAAAAGTATCTCTCTAGAGCATTATTCAACATAAAGCTCATGAAATAATTTGCCCAGGCACAAGGTTCATCCTGCCTAAGCAAATTAAACAATTTTGTTAACCCTGATGTCTTTTGTTAGAAGTGAAATTTATGATAACTGTATTGGCTCTACGTAGCACCCAGAAGTCTTTGTTTGCTCTCAGCTAGAGCTATTTATATCCCAGGATATTGATATTCTTTCACTTAATCAAAAAATATTCCAACTAAAATAAATATAAATGCCACATTCTTTTGAATATGCAAAGCCAAAACAAAGGCAAAATAACCAAAGAATTATTTGCAAACACTTTGGATATATTCTTACTTCATTCTTTCCACAAGTCTTTAGTTTTGACCAATCCTTATATTCAGAAGCTGTCAGAAGATGGATAACTCAAATGTATCCTGTATTAGATTGTGTGTTTGTCAGGTTCATTGATAATGTTGATGTTAGAAATGAAAGAGTAACACATTTTAACCCTGTATTGGCGTAACTTGGGAGAATACTTAATGCTGCCAAATAGGAAGTGTCACGATATCGGTGTTGGTGTCCAAGGTGAGAAAGGGAGGAAGGGTTCAGTTAGGAATAACTTTAGAAATTCAGGCCAAAGTGGAGAGTGGAAAGTAGAATTCCATAATATCCACTGTATGCAGAACAGAGAGGCAACTGCTCAGGGGATTCTGAGTACATTTTTTAAAAAAGCAGACTTCATTTTTAGAGCAGTTCTATGTTTATAGAAAAATTGTGCAGAAGTACACATCTCCCCTCCCTTCACTGTTCCCCCATCATCAACACCTTGCAATGGTGTGGTACATCTGTCACAACTGTTAAACCTACATCGATGTATTACTGAGTGTAGCTTTTAGAGACAACAAGTTCAAGTTATGTAAATCAAAAGAAAAGCCTATTTCAGGATAGTAAGAAATTAATAATGGGCCTTTTGAAAAGGATATTGGAGGAGGTAAAGTATCATAAAAAGTTTTCTAAGTCAAAGGAAAGAGAATGAGATTAGCTTTTCTGGGGGCTTCTAAGAAAGAAGGTTCTTCACTTTTCTGTAGCTTCCATGAGCTAGCCTTCTCTTTCTACAGCCATTTTGCCACCATAAGAGAAACTCACTTTAAGATAAAGATGACAGGGAACCCTGGGTGGCGTAGTGGTTTGGCGCCTGCCTTTGGCCCAGGGCGCGATCCTGGAGACCCGTGATCGAGTCCCACGTCGGGCTCCCGGTGCATGAAGCCTGCTTCTCCCTCTGCCTGTGTCTCTGCCTCTCTCTCTCTCTCTCTGTGACTATCATAAATAAAATAAAAAAAAATAAGATAAAGATGACAATGTAGAAGACAGAGAAGAGAGAATAATGAAATAAAACAACCTTTGTTTTGATATCCTTGAGTCACTGGATCAAACCAATCCTGAAGCACACCTATATTACTTTATAATCGAGTGAACCAGTAAATCCTCTTTTTTTATTTTTTAGTGTTCAATGACTTATCAGTTGTGTATAACACTCAGTGCTCATCACATCACAAGCCCTCCTTAATGCCCATGCCAGTAAATCCTCTTTACTATTGAAGCTAGTTTCAGCTGGATTTTCATTGCTTGCAACATGAAGAATTATAATGATGTGATAATTATATTTAAGATAACTGCAGAGTCATGTTGTTTTTCTTCACTGTTCACATCAAACACTATTATAGATGGATATCCAGATCAAGTGGGTGCTTACCTGACCGCTACAATCAAGATGCTACAAACTGGTTGCAAACTAGGTAAACTGCAACTTATGTGCCAAAATTTCTTCCTTAATTGTTTTCATTTCTGTCTGGGAGTAGTTGCACTTACACATGGTTATTAACCATGCTGGGAAAGATCACTGTGCCTGAAGAAACATCAGGGGTATGACCAAAGGCTCAACATGCGAGAATATTTCGAGCACTCCTTACCCCACTTAACCTCACAAAAGGCATGAAAGAAAAGAGCTCACTACCTAAATAATTTGGTATGAAAAGTAGAAGTGGGCACATATGGTATGATATTCTTTTTTACAAAGTTAAAAACAAAAACATGTTTTAACTAGTATTTACAAATGTATTAAAATATACAAAAGAAAGCAAAGGAACCACGAAATAGGAGGTAAAAGGATGGCTATCTCCATTTGGAGATGGGTTGGTAGAGAACCACAAGGTTAATTGTAAGTTTTCGTCATGGTCCTAACTTTTGTGTTGAGCAGGTCTTTGCAGATGCTTACTACATTATTGAAAAAACAAAACATGAATTGAACAATAAAAATTTTTAAAAACTACAGGGTATATTTTTATAAAATATATTAATATCTTTTTGTTTCCCTTCTGGAATTAAACTTCAGAGATTAAGCTGAATAAAAAGGCCTAAGTAGGAGACCTGTTTCCAAAAACTTTGGAATGACTTATGGACCATCTTTTGGTCTGCCTATTTGCTGAGGTTTGAATGGGACAGGTAATGGCAAATAAAGTTAGGTTAGTCAAATCCAATCTCCTGCTTTCTTCCCTGCTATCTTGTCCCTGAGGATGCCTAGGAATAGATTTGCAGTGACTGTATTAGCATGCTCAGGCCGCTATAACAAAATACTATGGCCTGGGTGGTTTAAACAACAGAAATGTATTTTCCCACGGTTCTGGAGGCTGGGAAGTCCAAGAACAAGGTGCCAGCACGTTTGGTTTCCGGCGAGGACTTTATTTCTGCCTTGCAGAGCCACCTTCTTGATGTGTCCTCGTGAGGAGGAGAGTGAGAGCTCTCTGGTGTCTTTTCCTCTCCTAAGGACACCAGTCCAATCAGATCAGGGCCTCCCTTCTCTGACTTCATTTAATCTTAATTACTCCCATAACGGCCCAGTCCACAAATCCCGTCACAGGTAAGGTTTCAACATGTAAATGTTGGTGGGACATAAACATTTGGTCTATCACGGTGACAAATACCCTGAAATTTTTTTTTTCTTGGTAAAACTACTTATCTAGTTATCTTAGTCCTTTAAGTTACAATTGTAAATAGCTTTTTCATACTTTTATATATAAAATCAGATAACATTCTGAGAACAGATTAGTAGATTAATCAAATGGAGAATATGCTTGGGTCTCACTGCCAATCTGGCCACCCTGGCACTGGTGTGTAGATGTTGGTGTTGGTGAGCAGAATGCTCTGCCCTTAGCTATAGATAGAGTCTAAGAAGCAAAGAGCCTGGGATGCCCAGATGGCTCACCGGTTTAGCATGGCTTTCAGCCCAGGGCATGATCTTGGAGACATGGGATCGAGTCCCACGTCAGGCTCCCTGCATGAAGCCTGCTTCTCCCTCTGCCTGTGTCTCTGCCTCTCTCTGTGTCTCTAATGAATAAATAAAAATCTTAAAAAAAAAAAAAAAGCAACAGAGAAGCTGTGGCCACAAACCAAACTCTACTTATCCACACTTCTAAATATGTTTGATTGATTATGAGATGCCCTTTTCAGCTATACCTGCATGTGAGGATAGTAATCAATGTCAATAATATATTCTTCTAATGTAACAGATAAGTATATATGTAAATTTTTTATATATGTAAATTTTATATATGCACAAACACATACACTTAATTTGTTTCAGAAATAATCTTTTCTCTTCAACTAATCATTCTTTTAGTGGCACCAAAATTCCCAAACCCTTTTATGCAGTACTTTGTCCCAAACAGGTTTTCCAAATTTGGGGTGGTAAAAATCCAATTTAGAGTTGTAATAAAATCTCATGCATGTATATTTGTAAAGTAACTTCATGTATTTTAGGTGAGCAAATGGCAAACCTGGGACTTATCTTTTGACCCCCAACTATGAAAATTACCCTATTTCCTTTGTGAAATACCTACTATTCCTCTATAGCTAACTTTTAATTCACTTATCAATGGTGAAGTCATTTTTTCTATTCTGAATTTAGAATAAAGTTGTTGAACTAAAAGCGGATTCTGGCTGAGAAACAAGATGTACGGGAAAACCTCACAGTGTAGTATGACACTAACACTGTTTCAACAATAACTCTCATGAGAAGACTTTATTTCCTTTAAAATTACAGATGAGAGGTGTGGATAGTTTCCTCTTCATATGTCATTTGAGTTGGTTATTTCACTTAAAAAAATATTTATAGTTCGGGTACATTCAAATCCTTTAAAGCTGGTATTTGAGAATAACAATACAAATTTAATTAAGTTCAATATAGTCTCTTTTCTCACTGGCAGCCTGCATATTTCGAAGTTTTAGCATGAATATGAGAACTTCAAATTGAGAGAACTGTTCTAGATATGTACTGAAGAAAATTTAAAGTCCTCTGCAGTGTCTCTAGTTAATAGATGTGAACAATAGACTCATACCTGCAGCGCATGAATGGGGAAAGCAGCTTGTGCTGGGTGCAGGAACAGGATCACCAAAGGTCTTATGGGTCAGAAATGGAATTTTAAAATCACTCCACTGCTTCACAAGGAACCTGTGTAAAGAATAAAGTCAGTACAGTGTGCTCTGTGGCTGGGGAGAGAGTTAACAACCTGGTGGCAACTGCCTTCAAAAGCTGTGCAGAAGTGCTCTCGTCCTCTAATGTATTCCAAGGCTGGGGCACGGCATCCCCACCTACTGATCCTCAATTCTGATGAAAATACAACCAAAGTACTTTGCTGACCCTGAAACCAGTTCTTTGGGTGGCCCCTGAGGTTAAAGTGGAAGGTTAAAGAAGCTCTAAGTCTAGACACCAATAAATAATGACCTGGGCCTCACAAGTCAGCATTTCTGCAAACTGCAGCAGGCTGTCTTTGGTTTCTTAAGCCAGCTACTACTTTAGGCATCCTTAGTCTATGGAAATTGTAATAACTTCATCTCTAACTGACTTTTTTAGAAATGTTGAAATGGAATAGCATGACTGTGTTTAAGGAGGTCAGCTGTTTGTTTAACTATGGGGGATCTCTTTTGTTCCTAACTAGTAAATTAATAATTATAAGTGTTATACACAAAGAGTGATTTAGAAAGGTTCTCCTTCACTAATAGGATTTGTGTCCTATAGATGTTCAAATGCTTTGCTTATGTCACACTGTAACAGTTAGCACTTCAGTGGAGGAAAAGTAGAAATATTTGAAAATCTTCAGTGATTAGCAAATCAAAGCCATTAGGGATTTTGATTGTTTTTGTGTATTTCTTGCTTTCCAGGATTAGTATTAAGTAGAAGGAATAAGATGCCTTTTAACTTGGAGGAAAGGCTGACATGATCTGATATGGATTGACTGAGGACAAAGTTTTTAGATACATCCAAAAAAGCTGAAAATAAGATTAAGAGGAGGAATTTAAATTTCTTAAAAGGATGAAAAAATTTGTATTCGCCTGGTAGTGATTATAAAATTATCCTCACAGCAAAAATTTCAGGAAATGTAATATCTCATAAGAATAACCATTAGTTACTAGTAAAATGAATAGCATAATCTAGTTGCTGGCAAAGGAGGCTCAAGCAGTTGATATTTTCATGGGAAACTACTCATTTCTGGATTACAATTGAGTTTGGAGAGACCTTTGAAAAAGCAAAGTGCTTTCAACCATGCCTTGGTGTGTTATTTTGATTAAAAAAATAGCCCCTCAGGTAAAATTTAAATACATTTTCCAAAAAAGTCATGTTATATGTTTTCTAGCAAATTCAAACAATTGCTTAGAAGTACACTCATCAGTATTAGCAATTATTAGTAATAATGGCAATTAAATATATTTATATGAACAATGAGCACAATTATTTCCCTTTAAAATTTACTTTGTAATCAAGCAAGCATACTCTCCACCTGATAAAGTGTGCACTGGTGAGCAAACATTTTTTCATTTAATATCCTTATTCGCATTTTTCTTGATGCTTATTTGTATATTTCTATTGATATAATAGTTTGCAAGAAAAAGAGCTCATGTCTGTGCCTGAAGGTGGAATCTTATGAATATGCAAATAATGTTTTGATGTGATGAAGTTTTTCTTTGGAATGGAACTGTGCCTCTTAAGTTATATTGAATATTAGCCGTAGCTTAGGAAGGACATAAAGCACATGAAAACTTGAGTTTTAAAGAAAAAATATCTGAGAAATAGTTGCTTTCTAGTCACAAAATGCTACATTGTTAAATCTGGTCTTCTTAATTTAGGTTAATGCTTTGTTGTAAAAAAAAAATTACTGCTATTCAATTTTTATTGTATAGAAGAGTAGTGAACCAGTAATATGCAAAGATGTATGGATTATCTACCTTGTATGTTATAGTGCACTTCGCAAAATGCAAATTCTGGGACACATCTTGTAAGAGTTTTAATTTAAGTGATATGACATGTCCAGATGGTTTTAAAATTTTCCTTTTGTGGACTCTTAAGAATAAACTAGTTTTTCATAATATCTCGTACTGTAAAAATATTCTACTGATATTTAAGTTCAACCCCTGACAAAAATCATGCACACAAAGCTATGGAAATATTAGGTTGAGGACACAGCAAGACAGCAGAATTGGCTTCTCAAACCGTATCAGCGTCTCAACAGGCTGACTGTGTGTTTCCTATTCAGGATTATATTCGTCCTCAGTCTGAACACCAAACCAATGGTTCTCAAACTTTGGTCAGTAGTAGCAAAACCATAGTGTTAAACGTTGCACAGTAATGTCAAAACAGTATCAAAAACACCTGTGGATCTTGATTAAAAATATAAAGGCTTAAGTCTTAATTTAATGAACACACATCACTGTTTCTTTTCTTTCTTTTTTTTTTTTTGGCTGCCTGAGATTCTGATACACACCAAATTTGGGGAACCATTACACTAAAATAGCCTTTAAGGAAAATATTAGGAAAATAAAAAGCCTGTGATGGAGGTCAATCCATTCTAAAATATTTGAAGTATGGCTATAGCTATTTAAAATAATATTTTAAAGAAAGAGAAAAGCATAAGATTTTTATGAGGGAACAATGAAGTTGTCTCTTTCTTTCTCACTTTAAGAATTTGGAAAGAAGATTGCCCTCTGAGATTTAAACTAATACAAATTTACAATTAAAGAAAGAGATCAGGCCATTGTAAGTAATCCAAGATACTGAGTCTAAAAGTGAGATCAAGATTTGGAGCATTCTGAAAATACTCATCAGGATAAATTCACGATTTTATTTATTTAATCATGAGAGACACAGAGAGAGAGAGAGGCAGAGACCTAGAGAGAGAAGCAGCCTCTCTGTGGGGAGCATGATGTGACATGTGACTCGATCCCAGGACCTTGGAATCACGACCTGAGCCAAAGACCTATGCTCAACCACTGAGTCACCCAGGTGTCCCAATCAGGATAAATTCAAATATGACTGTAACTTTAAAAAATGAAATTCTGTCACTTACATTCTGTTCCATCTAAGGAAAGAGTAGGTTAAAAAGATGGATGGAGGGCAGTGGTTTAGCGCTGCCTTCAGCCCAGGGCGTGATCCTGGAGACCCGGGATCGAGTCCTGCATCGGGCTCCCTGCATGGAGCCTGCTTCTTCCTCTGCCTATGACTCTGCCTCTCTCTCTTCCTCTCTCTGTGTTCTCATGAATAAATAAGTAAAATCTTAAAAAAAAAAAAAAAAAAAAAAAAAAAGAAGAAGAAGGATGGACTAAAGGGGATATTCAGATAGTAGGCCCATAAAAAGATGCTCACCATCACTTGTCACTATGGAAATGCAAATTAAACAGCAGTGAGTTACCACTGCACACCAATTAGGATGGTTAAAAACCAAAACACTGACAATATCAACTGCTGGTGAGGATGTAGATCAAGAATTCACAAAACAAAATGGCACAGCCACTTTGGAAAACAGTTTTGTAGCTAAACAAAGCTAAACATAGTCTTGCCATACAATTCAGTAAATCATGCTTCTTCCTCAACTGATATGAAAATTTATGTTCACACAAATATCTGTACATGACTATTTAGTCATAATCACAAAGAAGTTAAAACCCCCAAGATGTCATTCAGTAGGTAAATGGGTGAAGAAACTTGTACAGGGGCGCCTGGGAGGCTCAGGTGGTTAAGCATCTGCCTTCAGCTCAGGTCATGATACCAGAGCCTGCTTCTTCCTCTCTCTCCGCCACTCCCCCTGTTTGTGCTCTCTCTCTCAATTAAATAAAATCTTTAAAATTAAAAAAGAAGAAACTGTTGTACATCCATAAAATGGAATACTATTCAACAGTAATGAGAAATGAGCTGTTAAGCCATGCATAGATCAAGAGGAATTCACTCTGAAAAGGCTTCATGTATGATTCCATTTATAAAACATTCTGAAAAAGGCTGAATGCTACAAACATTGTAAAGTTCAGTGGTTGCTAGCAGTTTTGGAGACTAAGAGAAGCACAGGGGAATTTTAATGTAGTGAAACTCTTCTGTATACTATTGTAAAGGTAGCTGTGTGACACAATGCATTTGTTGAAACCCACAAAACTTTACAGCACGAAGTTTGAACCTTAATATGTACAAATTTTAAAATACCATTCAGGGGGTCAAGGGATCCCGGCATAGAATGAAGACCATGAGGTAAGAATCTAACTATACTATAAATGTATAAAATACTCTCATTAAAGGCAATTGGGAAATAAGTTGGAGACCTAAGGAACTTTGGAACTGAGTAGAGTTTGTAAAACCAAAGGCAAAAACAACTGTGCATAAACACTATATTCTAGTTGATCAAATTGTTTTCTATAGGGTATGGGTTAAAATGAAAAAACCAGTATACATATATATTGGATTGAAAAATTAAGTAAACGGATGATGGTCAGTAGGAGCCAGGTTTCTCATCGTTGGACTGGGTGGGAAGTTACAGATTAGCAAGTAGAAAAGGCTAGAATGATCCATATTGTAATGGATTAGAGTTAGCAACTTCAATATGAACTCATGTTTAGCATTTTTTTTTTATGATAGTCACACAGAGAGAGAGAGAAAGAGGCAGAGACACAGGCAGAGGGAGAAGCAGGCTCCAATGCACCGCGAGCCCGACGTGGGACTCGATCCCGGGTCTCCAGGATCACGCCCTGGGCCAAAGGCAGGCGCCAAACCGCTGCGCCACCCAGGGATCCCCTGTTTAGTTTAATATACATACAGATGGATATGTATAGAGATATTTATCAATTTGTGTATATACACAGGTTAGTATACACCCATATATTTCCTTGCTTTGTTAGCTAAGGAAACCTAGAAGGACACCACAGCAGAAATGAGCACATGTAGAAGCCAGATCTTGGTTTCTAATACTATTCTAATAAAAAGAAGCAAGCCTCCTTGCAGAAATAGTCAATTCTAGAACTGGGGAAGGAAATACAGAACAAATCTAGAGCATCTTATGGTGCCAAAAAAAAAAAAAAAAGGAATTGCTGAAAATACAAAAGTAGAACCAGAAAACCATAATAAGTAAGCATATTTTGGGGAACACAAAAGCTAAGTGAAAGAATTCCCAATGGCCAAACTGGAAAAATGTGAGCAACTAAATAAACATGTGGTATTGGATTGTAACTGAAAGTATAAAATAAATAGCTATGAGTCCATATAGGAATAGATATATAATTATATGGATATAACAAAATACTTTTAAAACAAAGAAATAAATAATAAGTCGGAGGAAATAACTAAATCGCCTATGCGGAATTCCAAATGATTAATGTAGATGCTCAACCTTTAAGGAGGTGCAGTTTAGCACCTTATACTCTAAGTGTGGGCTAGGTACAGTGACTTCCTTACCAAGAGTTCAGTATGGAAACGGGAAAAAGGGTAACTTTAGGGTAGATAAATCTGACAAACATCCCCTTAACCAGATAATCAAGGGGAGCATCAACAGGGATGAGTTATATCAATAATAGTACGTGTGGTTTTCCTCTCTCAAACCCATAATTCCAGTTTAATCATGAGAAAAATATCAGACAAATTCTAATTGACAAACATTCTACAAAATACCTGACCAGTACTCCATAAAATTATCAATGTCATTGAAACCAAGGAAAATCTAAAAAACCATCACAGTTAACAAGAACCTAAGGAGACAGGACAACTAAATGCAATGTGGTATTCTGGAACAGGAAAAGAACCTTAGATAAAAACAAAGGAAAGAAGGTTTTTAAAAAGATTTTTATTTTTTTATTTTTTTAAGTAACCTCACACCCAATGTGTGGCTTGAACTAACAACCCCAAGATCAAGAGTTACATGTTCTACTGACTGAGCCAGTCAGGTGCCCCAGGAAATCTTAATAAAGTATAGACTTTGATTAATAATGAGGTATCATTATTTGTTCATTAGCTATATGAAATGTACCTCATCAAGGTAAAATGTTAGTAATTGAGAAAATTTGGTATGGAGTATATGGGAATTCTCCATTCTATCTTTATAATTCTTTTTGTAAATTTAAAACTGTTCCAAAATAAAAAGTTTAAATATTTAAAAAGGGCATGGATTCTGGAAGAAAAAATATAAAACAACAGCAATAATCACGATCTTATGCCTCCTTTTACTAAAGATTTGAGGAGACTGAGGAGTGAACAGTACATGTAACCTCATACTGAACTTTCACATTCCACTCTGTCCTTCTCACTGCCCGTGTTCTCTTTCTCCCCTACTTTATTCTCTGCTGTCTCTCCATCCACAAATTCCTGTTCATTTCCAGGTCAAAGCCATTTAATTATACTGTTGCATCCTTGGTGCCTGCTAATCTCTACCTCAGGATTTCATTTCCATCTTAAAAAGATACTACATTGGCCAAGGCAACTCTATTGCCCCATAGGCTCCTTTACCTTTTCTCTGCTGCCTACAAGGCCTACTCCAACCAACCCACTCTGTAAATGCCCTCTTTCTTCTGATTACCTTCAACAAATTAATTTACACATTTATTTTATATTAATTATATTTCTGTCATGTCTTCTTGAGATTATAGCCTACTTTTATTTCTTGGATAGCAATGCACTGAATCATTTGTTTTCTGTTTATTAATATATAAAAATTTACTTCTAAGTAGTACATCTTTCATGTTGAAACAGTTTTCCCATTAGAAGCTGTATTAACTAAAACTAAAACAAACATATTTTCATATTGCTTATTTTAAGTAGGAAGCTCTGCCTTTGGAGGGGTTCTTCAATATATATAGTCTCAAGGGTCAGAAATGAGATCCCTTATTCCAGGTAAAAAGCCATTTTCTTCATTGGTATAGACTGGGCTACAGCAACAAAAAGACCCAAGTTCTTAAAGAATGCACTCAATTTGCTTTAAGACAATATTTCTTTTTTATATGATATTCCAGGGCAGCTGCTCAGAATGGCAGGAATAGCTCTCTACCACATGCATTTATGCAAGACCCTAGGCTACTTCAACCTGGATCCACTGACCCCTAGTGCCTCCTCATCTGCATCCAGATAGCAAAAGAGAAAAGTCCATGCTGAAGCATGGCCCTGACCTGGGAATGGTATTTCTTCCATTCAAGTTCCATGGGCTAATCTACCTGCATGATGGGATAGGAAATGCAGTCTTTCTTTCCGTTCAAGAGGAAAGAATAATAGTGGACATCTAGCAGTCTCCTCTACATCCAAGTAATACTATCTGAAGCTTGGAAAAGTTTATTTAGTAGAGCCCAGAGCTGCATGGTCACAAGGTCTCCATAGTTGAGAATGTGATCAAAATCAACAGGTTCCTCTATTGGTGAGTTCTAATTAAACATTTCTGAGAAAAATTAGAAGACTTTGACACCACATTTTCCATGTCATTCATCACTGAAGAAAGGAATGTCTTGGATTCATCAATATAGTAATACCAAAGCTGATGAGGCAATAATGGATCCACTTACCTTATACAACTACATAGAAGTCCATTCACAGGTATAGATTTACTTCTAGTCATAGCTCTTCCATTGAGAGAAGAAAATAAATCACTATAAGGAGCTCTGCTAATTTCAGTGGGTGGCTCAATCCTACTTGGATTTGGAAGACAGGACAATCACCTATCATATGTAAGCTATATTATATATATTTGGCCTTTTTTTTTCCTCCTAAAATAATTTCTGTAGGTTTCTTTTCTTTTTTTTTAAGATTTTATTTATCTATTCATTAGAGACACAGAGAAATTGGCAGAGGGAGAAGCAGGCTCCTGTGGGGAACCTGATGCAGGACTCAATCCCAGGATCCCGGGATCACGACCTGAGCCAAAGGCGGACGCTCAACCACTAAGCCACCTAGGTGCCCCTTTCTGTAGGCTTCTAACATAATATTTTTGTTTGTGTGCTTCGTGAAGAATATCCTTAACTTCTTTGTGGGAGCACCTTCCTAAAAATGTAGCCTCATACACATAATAATTATGCTCCAAAGACAAAATACTTTTACGATCCTTTTCCCTTTTAAAGTCTCTTTTACAGCTAATTTATAAACCATCCAAAAAAATTAGTTGTATTAGTTTATTCTCAGACCTTAATTTTTAATTCAAAATGGCTTTAGCTAGGTTGACCAGTCAAATCTAATGTGATTTCAAATGATTCCTGGTTCTTTCAAAATATTAAATCCATGAATTGACACCTTTGAAGTTATTTAAAGAAGTTTGCCACAGGCTTTGAAATTCTAAAAACAGTTCCAAAAACATTTTTTTTTCAGTTCCAAAAATATTTCAAGTAGTTGCAGCAACTTTGGACTAAGTGTCTAACTTCTCAAGGAGAATGGCTCTGAAAGGAAACATTCATTTGATGTTTAAGTTCTGATAAACTTGATTTTAAAACAACAATAAAACAAACATTACTTTATAGTGAATATATATAAGAAAGTAAAGAGTCAACATATCTGGTATGAAAGGTGAAACAGTTATACAGATAATTGCTTTATCTAATCATGGCTATTTTTACTTATTTACTTTGCATTTTTCACTAGAATCATATATGCAGAGTTTAAAATGTAAAATACATTTATTAGCCTTCTTATAGAGAAATGGCAGTCCTCTATCTTTTCTCCCTGCTCTATTTCCTCTTTGTCAGGAGCACTTCCAACATTTTTGGCTGATCTTTTGATATTTACCTCCATGTCTCCAAATAGCATGCTGCATAGTTTCTTCCTGTGTTCACAGTTTGGGATATTATCTATAGATCTACTGCAACGGAAGGAGAAGACCTCGCTAGCTTTCCTTCATGCTCCTATAACACATGCAAACCCTTCTCATTCCTCATTCTCTCTGTATATTTCTACCTCAATTTTGTGCTGACATTATTATTACTATGGAAACATTATTCATAGCTGTGCCATGTAGTAAATCATGATTCCCTTCCCTTTCCTGTACAACTTTTTGAATTAATCATTTTGTGTTGTTTTCCTGGTTTTCTCTAACTTATTTAACACTAATTCAAGCCCAAACTCTATGTCAATTGTCTAAATTTCTCTCAAATATGCTAAGATGTTGGAAATGTTCTATCAGTTTTATTCCCCATTCTCAACTTTATCTTCTAGAAGAACTCTTTCTCGAAGCCTTCTGGCTTTTCCCATTCTGGATGTACTGCTTCCTCAAACCTGCATTCTGATGGTTTGGGATCTCCCTCCACCATGATCTTGAGATTCTCTTTGCCTTATTCTGCTAATTCTGCTGTGTTCTCTTTCTTAATTTTCTCTCCCTTTTGATGGAGCAAATCCTCAGACATTCTTCTGAAAAAAGATGCATGGGAAATAATTGAGATCTTACATGTCTGAAACTATCTTTATTCTGTCCTGAACCTAAATCAATAGTTTTCTAAGTATAGAATTAAAGCATAGAAATCATTTTGCTTCATTATATTGAAGACATTGCTCCATTGCCTTCAAGATTTAAGTAGTGCTATTCAGAAATTCAATGCCATTTTCCTCTCTGATCCTTGGTTTGTGACATGCCCCCTCTAGAAGCTTACCAGAACTCTCTGTGGTCCACAGTGTTCAGATAATCTAGTATGGATCTGTCTTCAATTTGCTAGCCTATATTGAGCTTTTTCAATCCAGAAAATTATGTGTTTTAAGTCTGAATAATTGTCTCATATTGTATCTCCGATGATTCCCTCCCCTCCTGTGGTCGGCAGAACTCTAAGCCAGCCCCCCTGATTCCCACTCCATAGTATACATGCCTTTATATCCCCTTGCGTATAGACAGAACTTGTGACTTACTTCAAACCAACAGAATATGGCAAAGGGGATGAAACTGCAAAACAAATATAGCAAAGACCCATGATTACACAGTGTTATATGGCAAAGTGAAGGGAATTTTCAAATGTAATATAG
The DNA here is from genome assembly GCF_003254725.2 of Canis lupus dingo. Classification (NCBI taxonomy): domain Eukaryota; kingdom Metazoa; phylum Chordata; class Mammalia; order Carnivora; family Canidae; genus Canis; species Canis lupus. The sequence goes on along the minus strand of NC_064245.1, from coordinate 20,175,731 downwards.
ATCCCTAATCAGTTGACTTTAAGTTAATCAAAAGAGAGATTATCCTGGGTAGACCCGACTTGCAGGTGATCCTTTTAAAGGAGAGTGTAAAGGTAAAAGTCTCTTTCCTGCTGGCCTTGAAAAGCAAGCTACCAGAAGTTCTAATGCTATAAAGAAACAAATTCTGCCCCAAAACACATAAGCTTAGAAATGGACATTGAGCCTCTGAAGAGACCCCAGCCCCAGCCATCATTTATCATAGTTTTGTGAGACCCTGAGCACAGGATCCAGTTAAGGGTACCTGGACTTCTGACCCAATGGGCCCAATTTTTCTGATCTGTTTTTCATTTCTGCTAATATATATGTATATATAAAATTCCAGTAGCTTATTTTGTTCTCTGAATGTTTTCATTTGTTATAGTATCCTTTTTTAAAAAAGATTTTATTTATTTATTCATGACAGACACACAAAGAGAGACAGAGAGAGAGAGAGAGGCAGAGACACAAGCAGAGGGAGAAGCAGGCTCCATGCAGGGAGCCCGACATGGGACTCGATCCTGGGACTCCAGGATCACGCCCTGGGGTGAAGGCAGGTGCCAAACCGCTGAGCCACCAGGGCTGCCCTGTTATAGTATCCTATTATTGCTTCATGGTTGCAAGGATTTTTTAAACACTTCTGAGTTTATTAATAACGTGATTTATGTTTTATTTTGTTTTTGGAGTTTTATTCTCCACTTAGGGCATGTGTTCCCTCCAAGTTGCTTTTATCTGTTGCTTTATTTTGGTCTCTTTACCTTTCAAATTGAAGATTTCTCCCTGGTGATAAAGATAACAGGTATCTGTGGGGGCGAGTGTTGGGGAGGAAGTGGGAAAGTGACTCATCCTACAGTTTTACTTTAGGGTAATCTGGCTTGGCTATTTGGTTGAGGAGCCTAGGATGCCAATATCTTTAAACTTTTTCTTTTGAGCTTGTCAGACTGCATGGAGATGGATCTTCCAATCTCCTGGCTGAGGGTAAAAGTCTGTCAACTATTATTCTGGAAGGTAGGTAGGTAAAAAGACTTAGGGTTTTCAGCATTTAGCATGTATATTTCTACTTCTTTTCCCCACTTTCCGTATCCTATTCTCCCCTCCAACCCCCATCCAGCCAAGAATCTGTGTCTCACCTTCCCCAAGGACTAGATCTCTAGTTCTCTGCCAGGGTTGGCGGGTTATTTGGCGGGCAGAGGAGGGAGCAATGGTTGCCTGGATGCTGGGAGTTGAGGATGTCAATGATAGATCGGACTGATTTTTCCACCTTCAGCATATTCTCCTATTTTTCCCACCCTCCTTCAATCTCCATTTCCAAAGACATCTAGTGCTGCCAGTCTCTGCTGTAAAATTGAGTTAGTCTACAACTTTCCTCCTTGCCAGCTTTGGGATCTGTATTCTCAGGTCCATTAAGTTCTCTCTACCACTCATTCACTCGCTGTCTAGCCTCCAGGTCGTTTGCTTGCTTGTTTGTTCTCTGTTGTTCTGCTCTTCTGTTCTCCCCGTCTTCACTGGTTTGTGCTTCCTAAATATGTATCTTACTACCATTTCTGGGGTTTGGGAAGAAAGTAAGAATAGACGTATATTTGCCATATCAATTTGCCATAATTACCAGTAAGTCTGTTTATGTTTTACTGGAAAAATTTTATGGTTTTGTAGGGAGAAGGTATTCCAGATAATTGCTCTATGGAAAAACAAATATAGCAAAGACCTACATGCTCTGTCTTTTCTGGGATCTGTCTGAGGAAGTACATTCTTTTTCCTCCCCAAAGCTTTGACTCAGGTCAGTAAATTGATTAAACAATTTTAGAGAGTGATTCTTTCCTCTGGGGAGATAAAGAACATTTATTTGTCAATAAATATATGGACTCTGAAAAAAAGTAAATGCCTCTTCATTGATAATTAATTTTTCATGCTCACATAAAACTGGCAACTTCCACTCCCTGAGAGATTATTTTGGAATACGGCTGCTTGAAGCTGAGGTTTCTTTCTGTTAAGTACTGGCTTTATTCCATTGTTGACAGCCCAGTCCATCAAACCAGAAGAGCTTCTGACAAAGTGATGAAGAACCAGCATCGCCTTTGTCTTCTCTATTTTGTTTTTAGTACTTGTTCACATAGCAACTACCCAAAACAACATATAAGCCAATTCGTAGTTGTAAAAGAATATTCATAAGTTAAAGAACTATCTCCCTAAAAATGTGGTCACACATATTTGGCAAGTTTAAGGTTGAGAACATCATCAAAAAGATTATCACATTTGGCATTTAAAAATCTTTTGTCTCTACGGGCATTTTAATATCTGTTGGGTTCTCCCAACATCCCAAACCTTGGCAGAAATGGCCCTGCAATATTTGTTTTTATTTTAAGAACTCTTATGAAATTCATTCCCTGAACAGGGTGTCCTGATACTGTACTCGAGGGATTTTTCTCTAAGTTATAAATCTACGTCTCTGAGGACCGTGACCTTCTCAGAGAAGCCTTTACTGCCCACCCTGTCCAAAATTGTCCCCTGTCTGCAGTCTATAACTCTCTTTCATTTTCTTTATAAAACTGATCACATTCTGGAATTCTGCTACTTGCTAGCTGCCTACCCTTAACTGTCTAAATATCCTCACCAGAGGTAAACTCCCCTAAGGCAGGGCCCTTGTTTGGTTTGCTCTCTGCTGGACTCCTAGTTCTGTACAGAAGCGTTTGCACTTCGTTCCTCAGCTCCAGCTCTCCCCCGCCAGCCACTCATACTACTTGCTCCTCCACATTCCTCCTGCCCCAGTTCAAATGTCACCTCAGAGAGGCCTCCCTGACCACTATGTCTAAAGTTGATCTCTCCTAATTATTGTCTATTCTCATCAGGGCCTTCAGTCGCAAGCAATCAAAGGTGACTTCAGTTGGTTAAACAGAAAAGGAGTTTAATAGAAGATTATTTTGCAGCTTACTGAACGGTTGAAAGAGCTGGAGAGCTAGGCTTGAGTTCAACTTCCAGACTAGCAACCAAAATTATGTTGCAGAACTGATTTGATAAAGGAGTAACTCTAGCTGCTAAGGACAAGTTGGTTCTTTTATGCCAGTTAGTATCTTATAGCCCCAGTTACTATTAAAGGAGGGAGGGAGAGAAATAACCTGAATTATCTTTTTTTGCATCACTAGCATCTGATTCAAATTCTGACATGGCTGTATCTAATTAGTGGAACCCAAGTCAAATGCTCTAGGCATAGGTGCAGATGCAAAAGGCGCCATTAAAAACTATAAACTAAAAAACAAAAAAAAACCAAAAACAAAAACAAAAAAACCTATAAACTATAGGGGGAGCTAATCTTTACCCAACACCAAACCTCAAACTATGGAGCATTCGCAAAGCATTGAAAAGTTTTTATATGCGTCCATCATAGTTTCACACCCAACCTGCTTTGTCTGGCAGCAGAGGAAGAAGTTTTGGGTAGCAAAACTCTATCAATAGCCCATCAGAGAACTGGCCCAGATTCACTTCTACACCTGCCCAGTGCATAATGCTGTTTTTTTTGACATGGAAGACTGGACCCCATATTTTCTACCTGTCCTGACCAACTGAATCTATATCACTGGCATTCAGATGTAGATCATTAGAAAATTCTTACAAATTTGGAATCTCAGAAACTGATGGTGACCCTGAGATGGGTAATCACCCTCGCAAACAAATTTGAAGTGTGCCTAATTCAACCAAATCCATAACATTGTGACTGCTCAGCCAACTACAATTATTTATCCTCCTTAGTGCAACCCTCTAGATGTTCCCATGTGTGTGCAAGCATGTGTGGGCAAACTGAAACACAGTCAGCAGGACATTTCTTCCCAGAAAGCCAATTTTACTAATAGCAAGTCAATTCAAGCACATTTTTCTTGTAAAACAAACATGGACCTATTATGGGATAGTATATAACCATTTCTTACATTTTCAAGGTAAACAACCACAATATTTTAAAGACATTTCAGACTTGCTGCTTTGGGTTACCTTCAACAGCCCCCCTAATTTCCTGCCATAACTGTGTCATCCTATTGATGGAATTTGGTCACCCAAACTCACTCCTTTACCATGATTTAGGGGGTATGTTGATGGAAAATGCCAAGAAAACTGCTCTAAACCTACCTCAAGTACCAATTACTCAGCTTTCAATACAGTCTAAGAATATACAATAGTCCTTTTTAATCTTTCTGGGGCTGGAACTATCACGATGAGAGATCACTTGAAGGTGATATTTTGCAGATATCACCCAAGGTTGATAAAATCCAGAATTCTCTACTAAAGTTTATCAATCCACAGGTTCGTGGGTCAAGAAATTGCTACCAAGATCCTTGGGCAAAAAGGAGACAGAGCTTTTCTTGGTCATCCTCCTACCTTCTTTTCTCTACGAATTCAGAACCTAAGGTAACCACAAACTTTCTACTCTGGGGTCACATTCTGGTATGCCTTCTCAAAATTCTCCATGCTCTAAAATTCTCTCTCACTTTTAATTGTTCTTGCTCAGCTTACTGCCCTCAATCCTCACCATAAACAATGAAACTGAGCCTTTACTAATGAATATCTATCTACCTAGAGCAAAGAATCAAGAAAACGAATTATTCATCTGAAGTAATTCATACCAAAATATGAATGGCTGATAAGCTGCTTCTGTTTTGAAAGTAGAAATAGAATGGTTATCCAAATTAGTTCATTCAATAGGGTGGGTATTGTGTCTGTTTTGTTCACTCTCAGGACTCTAACACAAGTGCCTGGAAATGAATATTAAATATTTGTTGACTGGCAGAATATTTGGGGATGGCAGCTTTGAGTAAGGAAAACATGTTGGTGCCCATGTTATTCTTCGACCGCCTACATCCCTACTTATTTTGACAGGCAGAAAAATAAGACCAGTGATTTCGGTTTTGGTTTCTTCTTCACTACTCATAGCTAAAAATTTGCTTGTATCTCATCTATATCATTAAATAGTAACAAATACATGGTAGGGTTGTTAGTAAGGTTTGGGCTGGGGGGTCGTTTAACTTAGAATTTCTCTTCCTCCAAAAGATGTTTAAAAAAATTTCCTTCTAGAACTTTCAGGGGCACACCCTAATATAAGAATAAGCCCATGAGCAGGGAATTCGAATGCAATCCTCTATAGCACTTACACTGACAGAACTGAATTTGGGAGACAATATGTAGGATGCAGAGTCTGGAATAAAAGTCCAAGTTTCTAATTCAGACTCAGCCAGTGGTCTGATCCCATGCAAGTCATCTAACTGCTTTCATGGGTTATTTTCTCCCACTATTCCCATATCTTACCTGAAACCTGCTAACCTGCAAGGCTTAAAATCTCTTATTAAAATTGCAAAGTAGTCCTCCTTGTTAGCAGGAGTTTGAGCCAAGACCCCCTGCGGATGCCTGAAGCTGCAAATAGTACTGAACCCTGTATATACTGTTTTTTCCTATACATACATACCTATGACAAAATTTGATTTATAAATTAGAGATTAACAGCAATAACTGATAATAAAATTGAACAATTCTAGCTATATACTGTAATAAAAGTGATGTGAACGTGGTCTCTTTCTCTCTCTCAAAATAACTCAACGTGCTATATTCACCCTTCTTCTTCTTGTGATGATGTGAGATGATAAAATGCCAAATGATGAGATGATGTGAGGTGAATGACGTAGGCATCAAGTCCATAGAGTTAGGCTATTTTTGACCTTCTGCTGATTTGTCAGACGAGGATCACCTGCTTCCAGACTACTTAAGGTTCACCGTGGGTAACCAAAACCACAGACAGCAAAACTGAGGACAAGGAGAGACAACTTCACAAAATTGTTTTCAGAGAAAATAAAAATGACAACAATGACACCAATTATACAGGTTATGAGTGTGTTACATTTCCAGAAAGAGATTGAAGATACAATATATAAAATATCAGTTACGTAGTGGCAGTGAACTATATTTTTAAGTGAATTCATCCATGTAACTAGTAAAAGCTAAACACAGAATATAACATGGCCTCATGCTTAAGGGGAAATGCATAATAATGCCCACTGGGGAAATGGAACAATGGAGATGTAGCTCTAACAGTGATCCTGCTTACCAGGCTTTTCCTGTCCACCTTCTCCTGCCTTTTGTCATCCTCTTCTTCTGGGGGTACACTTTCACTGGCAAGGAGTACAAAAAAGCCATTACAAAAAGAAACTGGTAAAGTGATAAAGTATTGACCCAGTGGGCAAGGAAATGAATTATATAACTATAGAATGGTGTGTGGGAAAATATGTACAGACAGGAGATGAATAAAAAGAGGCACTGTGCATGTTATTAACTTGGACAGGAATAAAAGAAAAGGATCTTATCATCTAACTTTTTTCTCTGCCTTATTTTTCTGGATAGATTTGACAGCTCGGAATTCCTCAGTGACTTTCCCTTCTTTGTTTTACATCTTTTGGTTCATCTTTCTTCCCTTTCTTTCACAGTTTTCAAGCTCCAATCTTAAACTCAAAAAAAAAAAAAAAAAAAGTAAAGTAAAAGAACAAGGAAGAAGAATGCTGGGCCTGGGGCTTGCACGTAACTCTGCCAGACTCAGAAGAGTCTCGGTTTCTCTGCACTGTGTTTCTCCATCTGTAAAGTGGGGATGATGATACTTGTCCCAGCCATGAAACAGGAATGTGTGACTAAGGAGTGGGAGGACGTGAGCAAAAATTAACCTCTCAGGCATCATTGTCACTATCTCTCCTCTAGAATCTCTCCTCATTTGGGAGAAGCCTTGGTGGTGGGGCACCTCTGAGGACCATGTCTTCTCCACTCCCACAGCCACAACTCTTTATTTACCTAGTCCATAGACAATTGTGTTTTTTGCCTGGGCTATGATCCCATTTCATTCTTTCTGCTTCTCCCATATTTTTAGTTGAAATGAACTAATATCTCATTAATATCTGTAATCCATTTGTCTATGATTTTTTAAAGACATGTAAAATCCTAATCCTATGTGAGATTAATTGCCAATTCTAATTCTTAAATTGGAACCATGTGACATTTTCTTTAAAGTCTATTAAATATTTATCAATAAGAAAGCTTACTTTTATACTCTTTTATATTCATTATAGCTAATGACTTTTTGTTTTGTTTTTGCCCTCTCTGACCTGTTTTGAAACTGCCCTTTCAAAATTACCCATAGTGTCCCAAGAAATAAAGTAAGTATGACAAATCCCAAAACTCCTGAACATTTCTGTAGGAAACACGTTTTCTTGACACTGTCCACACCAACTGAATATTATGAAACCTTGTTTCCTTTCATCTCTACACCCTGAAGAAAAAAAATAAAAAGTTCGATTTCCACATTACATCAAGAATTTAAATTTTCCTGTGGGATATGGAACTCTGTAACACCTCCAGCAAAATAGTCTATACTTCTCCTTAAATCTTTACAATTATTGTTTTTAAGAAAGCAAATTAAACAAAGCAAATGGTGACATTGGATTGGAGTTCTCTAATGCAAAATGATAGATCTCAGAGGGCCTTTTAAAAATATACCTTACCTAGTTGCTATTTATTATCAAACATAGCTAAATGTTTGTAGTGTGTGAATATTTTAAAACAAACCTATCAGGGTGTCTGAGTACAGAGTTAAGTCAATAGTTTGCAAACATCTCTTTGTTTCTTTAGACACATTTAGCTACTGATATATCTTTTTCAGTGAATGAAGCAGACCTGCACACATACAATAAAGGAAAGCAAAAATTACCAGGTTTGGACTTTGCTTCACAGCCAGAAAGATTCTGTTGAGCCTGCCAGCAGGAGATCTTGCGTATTAATACTCTACCTGGAAGAGCTGACATGTTGAAAATGAGATTAACACCTTCCTGTTTTACATTAACTAAGGCTAAAGTGTCATTTGCCTTATCAGGAGAAAAAAAATTCAATACTGAAATGATAGGGTTGCCAGCAAGGTATGGTTTTAAGCAAATGTTGAAATACTAAGTAGGATTTTTTTGTGTGGTGGTGGTGAGTCTTTGAAGATAAATGCGTTGTGCGAATAAAAGTCAAAATAATCAGGATGACTCCAAGACTAAATACAAACACGTGGAGCACAGCAACTCCTTTTCAGGCCAATACTAATTGACATTTGGCTCGTCGTAAACAACTCGTCAGAGCACTTAAAAAATAATAAATAAATGAATGCACGATGTCAAAGAGTACTGATGCCTTAGTATGTGTTGCCAATTCCAAACCAGCCTAGAAACAGAAGAGCTAATATAAATGATTTATTTGTTCAGATATAAGATAGCACTTTTTAATTCCCTCACTTCACAACCCATCCAGTTATGTATTTACTAAAGATGAGCATTTAGATGAAAAAATATTAAAAATTCTAATGTAGGGAAGTCTCTGGATCATTGTCAAATACGGTGTGGGAGGAGTGGGCCAAAACTGGCTCCATGTTCCTCTCCTCCAAAAGGACCCCAAACAGAAACTGGTGGGCTTTTCTCAGGCTGTGAAGGCCAGGCGGTCATCCACACTATCAGGGATAGCTCCCTTCTGCTGCACGGGGCACACTTGTAGGAGTGGCAGAGAGTCCAGAAAGGAAGACAGGAGTTCTTTGTCCTCCAGGCCTCAGAGTCTAACTAATTGTACTGACAGGTATCAGTGATGGCTAGAGTACAAAGTGGACTCCAATCAGAGCAGAGGCATAAACACCTGAAATGGGAGCAGTGAAGGGAGGGAGAAGAATACTCCGGGGACGACCCGGGACAATTTCCTGGAGGAGATACGGTGTGAGCTGGATCCTGCAGGATGAATAGGATTTTAACAGGTGGGAAGGGAAAAGGATGGTGAGGGCTTTCTAGGTAGAATGGACCAATTCATTATATTTTGACACCATGATCACATAGAGCATTATGGTTAAATAGACACCTAAAATACATCAATGGAAAATATGTTATTACAGAAAATGCTGTCAGCAATCCACTTAAAACAAAAAAAACTACCTATACATGTGGACTGAATACACAAACGGTAAGAAAAAGAGAGAAAATGAGACTTTATTCTCCTTGCTAAATGTCTACTATTCAAACCTTAAGAATAAAACATACCAGTAGCTATTGTTTCTATTCATTTCAGAGCTTCTAATTGCTGCTATCTCATGGGGTCTCCAGGAGAAGGAAGGAGGAAGGGGAAATGAAAATGCACGAGATTTTCAGGAATGCCAACAATGTGAAGTTGGAATCCCACTCTAACTACTTTCATTCATTGTTCCAAAGGTGACACTGGTCCTTGTGTTCAAACGGAGCAGGAGGAGGACAAGCAGTTTTAAGGTGGCACAAAGGAAGGCAACTTGATGCCTCCTTAAGGAGAAGCTGCAGAGGGCTGTGCTGGTGGGGACGGTGATAACAGCAAAAACAGCAATGTGAGATGGAAAAGAGTGCTGCGGTGGGATGGGGGGGGGGGGGAGCAGTCCTGCTAACTTGGGATGAGGTAGGAGGAAGAGGTGGAGGTAACTTGGACAGGTGTTTGAGGAGGATCTGTGAGTGATGCAAATGCAGGGGCAGCAGAAGCAGCGAGGCAGGATGCAGGAACATATCCAGGGAGCTCCCAGGAATAATGGAGAGCACACGTTGCATCATCAGGATCATTGAGACCCGAATCCTCTGGGGAAGTCATGTCTTTTTTGTACTAAATGTTTTGAAGCAGAGCTTGGGGGTGGAGTGAAAGAGGAGGGGAAAATCACTGGGAAAAATTAAGCAGTCTGAAAGGAGTGTAAGATTATGAAGATAAATGTTTACCTCTCTGCTGCATTGTATCTCTTGAAATGAAACTGTTTTTGAATAGTGCTGCATCCGTACTGCAAGAATGTGGGCATTGTGAACAAATTGACTGTCTCAGATGATTTGACACATTTTGATTTCTGCTTAGGAAAATATCTGTTAATCCTATTAGAAAGAGAAGGAGAGGGTCCTGAGTAGGAATGTAAGAGATCAAATCACTTACCATCTTGCTCACACTCTCCCACCGCCAAGGTCTTAAAGTCAGCATTTCCACAAGACCTGGCGCCTCCCCCCTGCCCCACCTGGCACTGCATCAAGACCCCTACTCCACCTCCCCATCCTTGCCATGGCCCTGGCGAAAATCAAGACCATACTGGATGGTTGCCTTGTCGCTGGCAAACTAAAGCAGAAAAGACCCGATTTTATGCTTTCTTTTCATGTAGTTTTGTTTTCTTTTCCTCCCTCCTCCCTTCTATCCTTTTCTCTTTCTTCTCTCCCCCCGCCCCCCTTTCTTCTTTATAAGGTTCGCTGTTTGCTAATATCCAACTCCAGACCATTCTTCCTGTTTGGCAAAGGAAGCAGTTTTATTGTTTGGTATCCCCAGGGGGGATATGGTGTCTATGATGTTGTCTAGGCCCAGCCTCCCCTAGGAAGGTTAACCACCTCCAGCTTACTCTCCGAGGGGGCAAAGGATGGCAACCACACGCTTGAGCACCAGCCATCCTCTTTTGCCAGAAAGTGGAGCTGTTCCCGCCCTGGTCTACCTCTGCTTCCCACGATGGTGTATCTCAGCATCGTAGGGCAACTCACTGGGACCAGTCGCCTGGAATCTGAATCGATAGAGTACAAATTAGGAACAAGGGAAACAGAAGACTTTTCCCCCCAACTACTTCCTGAAAAAGGTTCTTCTGGGAGCAACACCCTAGTCTGATCAAAGGATCTGTTCATCTGTCTCAAGAGCCAACGCTGGAGCCCAGCATGTAGCTAAAAATATGCACTCACAGTCCTAGAAAATTGTATTCATTAGACTCTACCTACAGGTCCTCACCCAGAATCTGCTCTATGCCAAAGCAGCGTGCTGCTGTTAATCCTCCTTTATAGATTAGGCAGTAAAATAAAGAGGGTGGGGCTGAAATGCAGGGGAAGCCTGCACACGTGTTTGGAAAGGAAGAAAAGCAAAAGCACGGGGATTTCTTGCTCTCTCCTTTACGTTCCCAGTTGCTGGGGTTGTCCAGAGAGATGCAGGGCTTTTTCATGTTTATAGTATTTTCACTTCCACGGGGTTAGTGCTACTTATAAAATGGGAATTTAGAGACAGAGCAAATAAATGCTTTTCAAACTGGGGCACGTTATTATTTTGGGGGTCCATCTTCCCCTCTTCTTTATATGTGAGGGAGGAAATAAAAAGCACCAGAGCTGACATTACTGAGCACTTACTACGTGCCCAGCACTGGGGCGAGTGCGTTATACATGGAATCTCCGTTCCTTCTAAGATACCTGGGAGGTAGGTACTTCTGCTCACCACCACTTTGCAGAGGAGGACACTAAGCTTGCAGAAAGGTGAAAGAACTCAAGCAAGTGAGTGGCAGAACTGGGATTCGAACCCGAAGCTTCCAAAAGTCTTGCTCTTGATATCTGCGCCATAAGGCCATCTCTACGTAGTTCCTGTAAAAATACGTCTTACGGCTTTCTTCTGAGATCTCGGTGACTGCATCTTAATAACAATTATGTCATCATCTTCCTCTTTACGATTTTCTGCCCTCAAATAGTAGGGTTCCCTGAAGGCAGGGACTGTGTCTCCCTCACCTCTGCACCTCCACGACCCTTAAAACAAAGTATCTTGCACAGAATAGGAGCTAAAGAATTATTTGTTGAAATGCACTTTAGAGTACCTCTGAATCTAAATAAAGCCCATCTAAACAAGTCCATTTCCCAAACACTGGGGTTTTCCTCTTCTTTGTAGCCATCCTCTTCTTGTTTTGTTTTCAAAAGGTTGATTTTGAACTGGAGGGACATTGCAGTTGTCTTGTCACTTAGCGTGATTTGAAAGTGAGAGTCTGTGTAGTGCTTTAGCCTGCCCTCAGCAATCAGGCCTCACACTCACGAGGCTCTGATTGTAGGAGTTGCCTTATTTGCATTGATGAGGATGAGCCAGCTGCTAGAGCATACAGAACTGCACCTGACACAATCACCGAGTTCAGGATTAGCGCGGGGAATCAGGAATCCACTGCGCTGCGTGGCAATCTCAGCCCTACATTAGAGTCACTCATGCAAAATGACCCAAATTTGCAATGAGCACAATTAGCAATCCAAAGATGCATGTTAATTTGGGGGCCGATATTTTCCTACATTTCCCTAAATTAAAAATAATAAATATACTCTTTCCTAGTTGAGTCTAGGCATGAAAATAATTCAGGGGATTGTGAGTTTGTACAAAATGCATAAAGCCCCCAAAATGTGGATTTCTCTGGGTAACTAGCCCCCAAACATGCACACACACATATACACCGGAGGGAGGTATTAAGTTTGGCATCAAATATGGTAAGATCTTTGTGGTGTCACGTTCCTTTTTGAGTCAGTAGAAAACAGCCATTTACAAGGATAAAAATACTAGAAATAACAATAGCTATGATATGTGGAAAAGGAAAATCGAAGCTTTAAAAAAGGGATTTGATATTTTCTATTATGTATTAATATTTCTGAGGCTATGTTTGGGTCACATATAACCACAGATACACTCGGTGATTTCAGGATTTTCTAAAAGTGCAAGAGATTATGTCGAATTTTTATTAAAGAGAGTCTATAAATCAAATGGAACATTCTCAAACCCTGTACTGTGTTTCCATATGTCTGCAGTCTAGAGGTATTGAAATGCTCACCTATACTTTAGGAAAAAAAAAAAAAACACAACATTTTGCAAAAATGGAATAAATGATCATTCGAAGCAAAAGCATGCAGTTCAAAAGCTAAACCTCCCATTGGAGAACAGAAAATTTAATGAGCTTTTAATGGAATGCAATGCTCAGAGTAGTAAATTATTTGTTAGTTGACGATGCAATCAGCATGCTGATTAAGGTTGCTTGGTTTTTTACTAAACATTAACTGAATGAAAACGGGTAGTCCTTGTTCTGCTTGGGGGGCTTTAAGGAAGCAAATGGACTTTCAGAACAGAGATTGTCAATAAAGGTGAGTGCACTCCAGGTGTCATTTGAATATGATGATAAAATACTTCTGATAAATATTTAAAAGCATTTTAAATCCACAATGTTCGCCTAGTGTATTGTGGACTCTGTTTAAAGAAACAGTGGGCCTTAGCAGGCCTAACGACCATCCCTCTCTCTCTCTCTCTCTAGAAAGAAATATCTAGATCTGCTTTCTTTTATTGCAAAAGAGAAAAAAGGGAGGGTGGTATGCTTTGAAAATATAAGCCAGCATGGACTCTGAGACCAGGAACTGTTTGGAATGGGAACCTACAAAAAAAGACAAAAAAGGACAAAAATCAAAACAAAGGAAAATATTCTGACAGCAAATAAAGGAAGAGACATCTGTTTCTCTGGATAGATTAAGATAAAATTTTAATGAAGCAGTTTTGATATTCTGATGTTTTAAAATAATTGCCATTAAAATACATATATATTTTTAAATCTGTAAATGACGGCATTCTGAGGGCAAGAAGTATTGTGATATCGGAGTTATATCCTGTCTCATTCAGGAGGTCTGAAGGGGGAGTGAGAGAAAAAGAACAAAAATTGTAAATAAATTCTATAATGCTTATTTTTGTTGTTAGATGGTTGATACAGAATTTATAAGGTCTGTCATTTACCATATATTAATCGATATATACATTTACTATAAATTATTGTTTCTGAGAGGGATTTTGTTACTAACTCTGTTTAAATTGCTAGATTTCTTCCCCCCTCGAAAGAAGGGTGTTTTTTTGTTTGTTTTGCTCTCTACCAATTGCAGAATTATGGGTTTGTAGGTTAATTTTCTTTGAACAGCTACAAAGTTCTTTTTCTATAAATCCTAATTAGTTTCATCATTGGTGATTCTCTGGCAATGATCAGATACCCTTAAAATCCGATAAATAACTACCTCTCACTTTTAACTATTCCTGTTTATGACCCAAGAGGTTAAAAGCCTTTGACTGGCATTTGACTTCTGACCTCATATAAATGTTATCTTATCAGTTCCTGCTTGTTAACTTGTATTGAGTGCTTGTCCCTGATGGCTTTTAGATAAAGGGTTGTGGGCTTTTTTCTTTTTTTTTTTTTCCTTTTTAATATATTTCCTATAGGAACTAAACCATTTGCTTTGTTCTATGCCTAGTGCACTCCAGTCTAGAGAGTAACCTGCTAGAAATCTGTGATAAAGCCCTAAATACACTTTTATTTATTCTCAACATTATTTTAGTTTAGCTTTATGGGTGGGATTTGATCATTGAGAATATATGTTTATTATAATTAAGAGCAGTAATTACTAGAGATCTTAATCCTTTAACATGTTAGGGAACTGGTTAGCTTGGTATTCTCTCTTTTTTAAAGAAATGCAAAAAATAAAACACACACACACACACACACACAACAATTTTAGCTTTGCATTTTGCACCAGCATGAGATGAGTTAGAGAGATAATTTATGGAAATCTTGTCTCCCCAGACTTTAGAAGTCTGCCTAATGAGAGAGTCATCAGTAAGATATATCTTTTTTAAAAAATCGAATCCAGACCAGGAACAGGGCATTTTCGAACCTTTGGGGAGGAAGGAGGTGGCCTGGAGCCCTCCTTTGCCCTTCTGTCCTAAGAATTAAGAAGGATTTCGGCCTTTTATTCCATTTGCAGCTGTGTGTGTGGCTCACACATTCAAGTGTGTATGTATGTGAGTCCAGTTACTGTGTACAAATCTAAATACATTTGAATGTTTGCATTTTAATCTCTCCATACCTCGATGGCATTGTGAGAGCATTCTAGGCAGATATGGGTGCCTCCGAGGCTGCCTCATTTGCAAATGACCTACAATGTGATTTCTAAACAAAATATTACATTAATTTCTATGTGGAAAACAGGCAGTAAGGAGGGGAAGGAGGAAGGGGCAGCCATCTTGGAGTCATTTTGCCTTTTAGCCTCTTCTCCTCCCCAGGCTCGAGAGTTAGAATATTATCTTTATTTTTAATTGGCCTTGAATGTAATGCAGTAAGCACATACAAGAGACCTTTGTATTCGTGTTTGGGGTAGGAAAAAGTTGTAACCTCTTTGGACTTTAAATAATAACTGCGACTATAGACAAACTACACCTATTCTTCTCAATCCTTCTAAATAAATATACATATAAATGAAGCATATGCCACAGCTTGTAAGAGACCTGTACAAAACCTATTAAGGGAAACAAATGTCTATTTGGACCATTCATTTACTGCTATCTAAAGAATTAATATGTCAGTAAAGTTATCTGCCCTTCCTCGTCTCCCATTCTTTCTCTTCTCCCCAAACACACTCTCACATGCACACACACAAACACACGCATTCAGACACCCCCAATCTGCAGAAATGGCAACTCTGGAAACTTGCTTGCATTTTTTTTTTCTTTTTTTAAATAGGAATCCCCTTTCTCTTAGGTCTTAAGTATTTCAGAAAGTAAAGAAGGCCAGCTTTTATTTTTTATTTTAATTTTCTGTGTGTGGAGAGCTGCTCTGGCTCTGTAATGTCCTAACACTGCTTTCATCATGCTCATATTCTGGCGACACACAGGTTTAATACAATTTGTCCTAACTTTTCATTTCAACCATTGCTTTTCTCAAAGTGGCCAGAGTTTAAAGACTGCAAAAGCAAAGGGAAAAGAAATACCACGGCAGGGGGAAAAACAAACCAACCCCCAAACTGGTGCTGGTATTCACAGCATTGACACATTCTCAAATGTTTTCTCTGTAGTTATAACACAAAAGCGCTTTCTTCCCTGTTTTGATGTGTTAAAGACGGGAAAGAGAGAGGACACTTGGAAGTGGTAAAGTAAGTATTTGGAAGCACAGAGAAGGTGTTTCTCCTTTGAATATCCAGCATGTGTCAATAACGTGTAGTTGCTTACAGTTGAAGATTAATTAAAATTTTTTAAATGGAGAGGGGATGAAAAGTTAAATCTAAGCAAGTTGTGTCACATCTGCTGAACTTTTAAGCTACCAGTGTTGCCTTTCTGTGTGTAATTAGAAGTAGGTCCGAAGCCAGTCATTCTGCTATCTCTGAAATAAGGATAACCAGGATGCTAAGTCCCTCTGGAAAGGGTGTGAGGGGATCGATAACAAATTATCATCTAATTTTGGTATTTGGCAGAAGAAACCACAAACTTTTTTTTAAAAACTCCTTTAATGTCAGTAATCTGAAGCAATGTCAGTTATTTTTCTAGCCAATATTATTTTGCAGATTGTTTTACTGGGTGAAACAAATAAGGATTTGAAAGACAAATAATGACCTGATTCCTAAACACTCTCTCCTATTCTCATGGCCAAATTCTCTGAGTTGAATCCCAGAGTTTTTACCATTGTATTTTGTATCCTGGCTTTAAAAAAAAAAATAAATAAATAAATAAATAAGATTGAAACATGTAAGCTAGATGATTCCAAAACTGGTGTAAGTTACACTACCACTTTTTAAAGATGTAATTAATACATTAATATAGAGAGGTGAGCC
The DNA here is from genome assembly GCF_003254725.2 of Canis lupus dingo. Lineage (NCBI taxonomy): Eukaryota > Metazoa > Chordata > Mammalia > Carnivora > Canidae > Canis > Canis lupus. The sequence goes on along the minus strand of NC_064245.1, from coordinate 20,159,292 downwards.
TTAGTATACCCAAAGCAGAAAAAAAGTGTTCACTTAAACCAGTTTCTATATCAATCAAAGTGAACTGCCCGAAACATTTTTGGTATAATATTTTGAAATGTAGTTAGAGGAAGAAGATGAAGGGGAATCAAGGCCCTTGGTTTTTCTGCAGAGCTGTATCACCCAGATTTATAAAGTTACCTAAGGGTGTATTAAAATATATTGCCTTTGTGTGTTTATATGTTTATAAACTTACCTCAGGAATATATTAGGAAAGACAGCCCATTTGATTTTTTTCCCCCCTGTTTCTTGTCAAAGATCAAACCTGCTCTCTCTGGAAAAAAACAGAGACTTCTGGGTATCATGGCCTTTTTGTATTTCAGCAAAGAAGTAGAGGACCTAGAGTCAGAAATATCAACATTTCTAGGACTCAAGTTATTACTGTCAAGGTTTCACTTCCTTCCTTTGTAAAGACTGATGGAAATGGGTTTCTGATTTCCTTGGTTTCTGTCCTCTCTTTTGCGTGTTTTCTTTATTTGTGTAAATTAGCTTTGTCCCTTCTTAGGAGAATGTTTAGTTTGGGCACAGGCTTTCCCAGATAGATTCTCATTCTCATTCCCCCCATCTTCTCTTGATTTTGGAATGGGGAGTGGTTCCTTATTTTAAAAGCTTTGTAATTCAGACTCAGAGAGCCAGTACTCCTTCTACCCATCTGCACGCACTCAAGGGTCATACCCAAGATCATAAGCCATGTTTGTATCCTTCTTATGGGAAAATGATAAAATAATATCCACAAGGATATCAGATACTACGGGCATGGCCTGGACACACACCTTGCCTCTTCCCCTTGGCCTCGCCTGCCCTGAAGAAGGAATACATCCATCTCCAAAGTTGATGCTTAGGAGTGACCAGTCAGATGCTAGCAGGTCAGCTGGCTGTCCTCTCGGACAGAGGGGTCCATAAATCAGAGACGTGTTGGTGTGGTTGAAAGAGGAAGGTAGTCTAGCCCGAGGGAAGCCACGTAAATCTCTCCCAGAGCATTGTTCCTGGTAGGGAGTGGGGGTGAGAGTTGGGGTAGCTCCTGGGGCCGCGAGCTGTTATTAATGCCCCGGCCCTCCTGCAGTGGGTGCTAACTTGTTGTGCATGAGAGCTGCCACCACCCTTCCCAAACATCGGGCGCTTGGAAAAGTCAAGCACTGCTGAGCCCTGATTTTCATTTAATAGTCAAAACCAAGATGCATTTGGGCTATGATGATAGGACAGCTCCCTTGAAAAGATTATTTGAACTACAAAGGCATTCATTTAGGGCTAGCGATGTTGCAAAAGGGCCTGCTAGAAATTAGCAGCCTGTCCCGGTATTTGGAGAGCAAGAGTGACAACTTATTGGAAGTTCTCAAGGAATCATTTATATTTCACACTCCACTAGGCAGCTGATTTGAGATTGTCTGTTAGCATAACAAAGGCTCTGAGCCTGTGAACTTCAGAAACCTTTCGACCTCTTAGCTGCTGGCATGAATAGCCCCCAGTCCTGCCTATAGAGAGATCTCCCAAAGCTCCCCTGTTCGTGGCTAAATTGTTAATCAGGGTAATTTAATATAGTTTTCAATATGCCTCATCTCTTATTGGGAAAGGTATTCACAGCTCCCCTACCCCTGAAAAAAAAAAGTTCTTTTATTCCAGTGTGAGGGGCAGCTGCAGACAGACCCCCGCCCCTCGCGGCGGGCCCGCTCCCGCTCCGCGGCCGCCCCGTGCAGGCCCCGAGCAGGCCCCGGCGCCGCCTCCGCACGCCCGGCCCCGCCGCCCCGGGCGCCTGCCCGTCCCGCCACGAGCCGGCGCAACCCAGGCCCGCGCCGCCGCCGCCGCCGCCGCCGCCGCCCGCTCGGGGCCGCCCCGCGCGCAGGCACAGGCACAGGCGCACGCGCTCCCGCACACGCCACACCCCCTCCGCCGCCCCTCCCCCCGCTCCCCTCCCCCTCCCCCTCCGCCTCCGCCTCCGCCTCCGCCTCCCCCTCCCCGCCGGCAGCCCCGCAGCCCCGGCCTGCCCGCCTCCCCTCTCCCCTCCACCTCCCGCTCCCAGGCCCCGCAGCCTGCAGCAGCCCCCTGCCTCGCCTCCCCTCTCCCCTCTCCCCGCAGCCCCCTCCCCTCGCCTCCCCTCTCCCCGCAGCTCCCTCCCCTCGCCTCCCCTCTCCCCTGTCCCCGCAGCAGCCTCCTCCCCTCCCCTCTCCCCTGTCCCCGCAGCAGCCCCCTCCCCTCGCCTCCCCTCTCCCCGCAGCAGCCCCCTCCCCCCTCCCCCCTCCCCTCCCGCCCGCAGGCCTCGAAGCCCGGGCCTCCCCTCTCCCCTGTCCCCGCAGCGCCCTCCCTTCTCCCCCCTCCCCTCTCCCCTGTCCCCGCAGCCCCCTCCCCTCGCCTCCCTTCTCCCCGCAGCCCGGGCCTGCCCGCCTCCCCTCTGCCCGGTCCCCGCAGCCCCGTCCCCCCGCCTCCCCTCTCCCTCCCGCCCGCAGCAGCCGGGGGTCGGGGCCCTCAGGCCCAGGCCCCCTAGTTAGCGGGAAAGAGCCGGGGCGCGACGCGTTCCTGTTAATCCACTGAAGACCCAAGAGGTCTCCTAGGATATTGTCCAGCGGTTCGAGAATCGAGTATAAAACTCAGATTGTCGCCACACTGTCTCCTCCCAGACAGGCCTGCAGCCGGCCCGCGCCTTCCTTCCCCTCTCCTCCCAGCATATAAGGTACAAAAGGCAAGTGAATAAAAGCCCATCACGAGCGAATGAATCCCCATATTCAGGCAGCCACGGTTCAAATATTATTATTTTGTCTTTTTTTTGTTTTGTTTTGATGTTGTGTTTCTCATTCCCCGTGTGCAAAGCCAGAAGAAAAAAATCATACAAGGAAGGGGGAAAATTGGAGATCACGCTTTTTCAAAATGGAAGGATACAATCTCTTATTTTTTCCACGTGAGAATTTTAAGACACCTGAAATCTTATATTTTTACATGGGAATTTTTAAGACTTCTGCAAAATGTTATCTGAGCATGTCCTGATTGCTTTGGTGGTGATTTTCTGTGCAATTGTGCTCTGTCTTTGTGCGGGTTGAGGCCCTGGGTCTTGCTTCTTCCTGGAACAGCCATTTCTCGTTAGCCCTGGCTTGGTTGGTGTCCTTGCCTCCCAGCCTCCCACACTGGGATAAAACCAGGATCTAGTGCCTGAACTATTTTCTTGGAATTTGCTCTAGTTAGAGTGGTGTCTGATGAGGGTGTGGACTTCCTTCACTCACTTGGGATCCTAGTCTACCCAGCCTCTCAAAACTGCTGAGATGGGAGACGAATTCTGTTTATAGGATCCGAGACAGAATTACTAACCTCCAAAACCTCCAGAAGTACAAATAGAGACCCATAATTAACAAAACAAAACAGCTCAGCCTCTTTCTCAAGATAATCTTTCTTGGAGCTAAAATAAATAAATAAATAAATAAAAGATTTAAAAAATCTGTTTTCTAGTCAATTTTAATATCTAAACACTGCCCAGAGGTGACACTTGAGAACAGAACAAATAAATAAATAAAGTGTGTCTGGTTATCATTTTATATGGCAATCCAAAAATCTGCATTTCTCTTAAAAAAAAGAATCTGACCACTTAAATTTCAATAGTGTGGAAGTTTTTAGATCATAAGCATTTTTGTCAATAATATATGCTTGTCAATAAGTATGCATTTTAATGACAGGCCTTTTAGTTTATTTTTCTGTAAGTAGGGATTTTCATGTTCTGATGTCTCAAGCCAGAATATTTAGAAAATGTTGATAGTTGCCACAAGTCAGTGAATCAGTATTTCTGGTTTCTCCTTTAAAAAGCCCCCCTCCCCCCAAATCATTCATATATAAATTAACAGAAATTTAACTTTCAAAAGATGGTGAGAGAGAAAAAATATTATGACTTTTAGACCCAAGAAAGAAAAAATACACAATTTGCATTTTTTCAGTGCTTTTGCTTAACATTTTTTTCATTAGCCTTTTCTTCATTAGAATTTATGATCCATGTCCATCATTACACTTTCACATCTCTGATTTCTGTTAAATTTTCTAACAAAGGTTAATAAATATAAAAGGGTAAAAAGGCCTATTTACTTTCATCTGAAGTGCTCAATATTTCAAGGTTGTTTGTATTTGCATGTAAATTTTTCCATGTTCTAATTTAAATTATTAAAATTTGACTGAAATTAATTCTATTCAGAGTTAAGAAGTAACAGGGATTTTTTTTTTTTAAAGAATTAAACAATGTGATTTTACTAAATTATAACATTTTCTTGGTGTTGGGCCATCTAACACCCTCTCTAGCATGGCACAGTTTGGGCTTCACATTTATGGAAGGAAAAGGGTTGGGGGGAGAGGGATATATATTTGGAATGGTGTTTGACAGGGGGAATGAACGCAGACACCAGAACAATTATATTACAATCCCACTGGGAATGCCAGCACCAAATTTAGCCAGACTGATGGGGTACTGTCTAGACGGTCCCTTTTGTGTATCAGCTGTTTTTTCCCTGCTTTATTGCACTGCCTGAATGTGTGAGTTGAACATGCATATGGATCCCAAACATAACCATTCCTACAACCATACATTGCTATTAAACTTCCTCTCATTTGGCTCAGAATCAAGGGTTGTGTATTCCTACTGTATTCCTTTTACAATATTTTGTAATTAAAATGCAGCTTCCAGAACTAGTGGTTTAACAAAGCTTCTAAGACAAAGTACAAGGTGCCTAGACTGTTTTTTAATATGAAAAAAAAATGTACTAGGTAAACATTTCTATCTTCTCAAACATGTCCACCTCTTTTCAACAGAAGTTAAAGAAAGCCAGGAAGAAAAAAAAGAAAACAATGAGATGAAAAAGGCATAGCACATGTAAATTACCACCTTTCCTTTTGAAAAGGGCAAGGATAGAAAGAAAGAATATTTATTAAATGTTTACAGTATAATTAATGGCAGTGTGTGTGGTTTTCCTTTTTTTTTTTTTTTTTTTTTTCTTTTCTTTCTCTCTATTTGGTAAATCAAATAGAGTTCAGGAATCAGGGTTCTTGTGAGGGCTTAGAAATAGATTTCTAAACTCTTTTAAATACATGCTTACAAGATTACTTTAGTGTTATTGGGCAGATAGGAAATCCCAGAGACATTTCACATCTGGGCAACTGTCAGGATTTTGTTTTGTTTGTCAAGATAATGCAGGAAGGCTAGTTCCTACTTATATGTGATTACAGTATCCACACAAAACATTCATTGTTCAGAGGAGCAAGAATGCACCCCTAAACAGGACATACATTCCATGGGTGATAGGTACTAAGGTTGGATGCCTTTGCTAACAACCAAGAATTGAAATGAGCACAAATTAATTATTCCAATTAGAAGGTGAGAAATAGAAAAACACATTAACGTTAATGAAAGTAGGTATCAGATCTACCTCTGCCAATGAAAGGTTTATCAGCAACTTTTGTCTACAATCACCAAGAACTGAAAGGTATAAGAAATTGGAATTCCACAAAATATGTCATTATAAATAAAAAATCTTGCCTTCTAGTAGGAGTACAAATGAACCCACTGTTTAGGAAGAGAATCCCGTAGCATAGATAACTTTCACTAATATGTACACACAAACAGGAATTTTGTGTTCCATTTGCTTTAATTTTTCCCCTTAACAAGAAGAAAAACAGTAAAAGTTTTTGCCCTTAAGGAAAACAAAATCAAAGGTAAAGTTGGTCATAGAAAAAAAAATTAAGAGATATATTCTGATTTCCCGAGCTAAATTTTGTCAGTGACTAAATGATGGAATCTGATTTTTTAAATAATAATTTTCCATGCCTTACCTTTAGAATTCAATAACTACTGCCTACTCAGGACAATGAAGATTTTATCCGTCTTTTGAGGACTGGGTATTGAAGAGGGCTGGAGGGAAGAGAAAAAGTAAATTTTATTCCCAATTTTACTGAACAGGATAAGGCTAGAAGTCATCTATTTTTCACTTTGAAACATCAGATCACAAATCAACAATCATACAGTATGATGGGTGACACAGGATTGGGGAAATTTCCTGTTTGGAAGAGGTTGAGTCTTGAACAACTGACACTGACCATAGAAATCTTGAGTTGCACTTGTGGGCATCCCTGAGGCCTAGGTTTGTTATGGTTGAGAAAAATAGAACCAAAGGCAGTGACAAAGAGCAAAAGAAACCAAGATGGGAAATAAGAAAGCAAGAGAAAAATGGTGTGGGGTGGGGAAGAGCGGGGGTGGGGGTGGGGGTGGGTGGGGGGTGGTGGCATGCAGGGGCAGTGAGCGAGAAAAAGGAGAGAATGAATATTCTAAGCATTGTTTTAATCTAAAACAGAGATGCTTCCAGGAGAATGCATTTCAATGGAGCTGAGCCAAAAATAATTATAGAGATTTTCTTGTTTTGTTTTGTGAATGAAGAGCATCTCTTTTCTCTGGAGATGAGAGAGAGGGAGAGGGAGAGAGAAAGAGAGAGAGAGAAAGAACTAGAGCCAAGAGATTGAAGTGATGCCCCTCTGCCCTTTTGCTTCCACACAGCACAGTAGCAGACCTTTCTTTCTTCCCTTTTCCAAAAGCTATTGGCACCAGATTGTGCTAGGAAGAGAGGGAAGTGGCAGCAGCCCTCAAACCTAGCTGGGTTTTCTATTCTAACAATAGCTTGTTTACTTTGATAAGGCTGAAGTATTGAAATTGGAAGCGATATTGGGGGGGGGGCAGAAATACATATTTTAGGTTCTAGAAACAAAACTGAGCTATTTGCAACTAAAAATATTCCCCTATTTGAGATACCTGAAACTTCCTTTGGGGTTTGTTTTATCAATTACATTTGTTTCCTTGTTTTTCATCATCAGTCGCAAGCTACTACAGGAAACAAAGTATTCTCTCAATTTTTCTCCATTTTTTTTTTCTGTGATGCAAAATCTTTATCTTGGAACCTTTTTTACAGGGAAAAAATTGTCATTTGTTAATATAGCTTGGGCTATGGCTGAATTTTTATGAAAGCAACATAATAAACTCTTCATGAGAGGTGGAATAAAAAATTTTATACTAATATGAAATACATAGGATTGGGGGAGAAACCCATCAACATTAACAGACTTTGAGGAAGAAAGTAAGTAATCATAATTCAGAACACTACTGAAAGACTATTAGTTTTCTTAAGTTAAATTGATTTACGTACAAATCACACCATTAAGTACTGTCTGAACCTGAAATATCCTCTCCAAATCTCTTATATTAGGTGTTGTGCCATGCTAATGACCTTGTTGTCATTTTTATCATTCATAGATGTTAACTCTATACGTAGGTTTAAGGTACTACTTTTATCTTTGTATTACCTGAATTTTTAAAAAACAATTTCAGAAACCTAAGAACCAGCTCCTTTCCTCCACATTATACTTCACAACTTATAAAAATTAACTTGTTTGTTTTTAGGAATATTTGACCTGTTAAGTTAAACAATTTAGTCATCCAGTAGGAGAATAGCATAGCGACCTTACTGGGTTAACACCAAATAGGTAAACTCAATGGGTTAACATCAAAATGACCTTGATGTGAATTTAAAACAAGTAAAGCTACTTGTGTTACATTAGTAGTCAAGATTATCTATTGGGTTAAGTATCAACATCCCAGAAAGTAGCAAAAATGGATATAACTTCCTTTAAAACTTTTACATATTAAAATTGTCCCAGGTTTTCTGTCAAAAAACTCCTGAAATGCATAGTAGATGGCAGTAAAGTTATATGATTCTATTATGTGGTTAAGTTTTTTTTTTCTTAAAGATGAAAAATGTCTTCATGTACATGGGACTTTATTTAGGGATTTTCAAAACATGTTTTAAATGTCACTGTGAATATATTGTGTAAATCTATGAATATGAGTTTTATAAATCCACATTTAATTTAATTAATCATATTGATTCACTTGACATTTTTCTCCTCCTAAATCTCCCTTTCTCTTTTTTTCCCCAATCTCTCTATTAAAAGCAATTCTTTCACAGTGGTAGACTAATTTTTGAAGCAGATTTTACAAAATAAAACCTACAATGGTTTTAGAAGAACTTTTAAAAGCATTCAACTTAAATTTGTTAGAAGTGGTTAAAATGATTTTTTAAGAATTCAGAGTACTTAATCACACTAATCTTCACATTCTATGTAAAGCCCAATACCCCAAATGAGCAGATCTACTTTTTTTAAAAAGAGCACTTATTAATATTAAATAACCAGAATCATCATTAATATATACTTTAAGGCAAAACAAGTGATGAGATTAGCAACAAATACTTATTTTGCCAAGTTTTAAAAGAAAACTTTACCTCTTAAAAAAAATAACCTGTAAAACAGAAAAATATTTAGTGATATTTAGTATCAAAGCCCCCAATATACACAATTTGAGAATTTCTATTTGATTTTACTACATCATTAAAATTGTCAGGGAAAATATTGGTCTACTAAAACATTTAGAATATGGTATATAATAATTTATCATTAAAGGCAGTGCAATATATCACAGCAACATATGTATTTACTCTCAAGCTCTGGAACTAATTTGGAAATGAGCAGAAAAAGATAGATTTACACTTGGTAAATGTCCCAAAGATATTAGCAATATTAACCAAACTAAAATGATATAGAGCCCCAGGTATCTGCATCAAGGTTTCTATATTTTATAAGAATATAGAAATATAGGTATACAGATAAGCTAAATGTAGATATATTCGTCATTTGTTTGCAGCGGTCATCACAGTATAAAATGGATTTTTAAAGGTTCTATTTTGATCACTTCTTTTCCAGCCCCAAATTACTAAACCAATTTCAAAGCTTTGCTCAGAAAAGTTATATTTCACTTAAAACCAACCATAGAAATTGCCCCAAAGGAAGTCTTGTTTGCTTGTTCTTTTCATTTTGTAGTGGTATGGAGTCCAACACGCAACCGAGGGGGTGCGTGGGAGGGGGAGGAAGCAGCAAGAAGCAATCAAAAGGATTAGGATGGAAACTTCCTCAAGCTTCACGGGCTTGTTTGCTGGCCACAGATGCCATTATGGTGTATAGATAAGATATGTTTAATATTAAGACTTTAAAAAGAGCCTTCACACTCCTGAAAATTCAGAGGCAAAGCCGAGCCTCTTCTTTAGCCCATATACTTCACTACATTGGCCCAGGAAGCCTGGCTAAAGATAGTTTCATCCAGCTCACACGCTTGGTTTTGTCACTTCATGTCATAACCTCCACATTACTTAAATGTAGTTTTAAAATGTGTTAAACGGAAATGCTGATATAAGCCTAAATGTAGCTGTACTTGCTGTTTCTGCTCTAAGTTCATTCATGGTAGTGGATTTAGTTAAAGAGCCCAGAACAGCCATGCTTAACTGTAAGGAAACAAAATCCTCCTGGCTTCAATGGGGGCGAGGTATATGTCAGAGCAGAGGGAACTCACTGTAGATATTTGAGATAAATACCTTCTGTAGAAATGGACACATTTCATTGGTGGCCTGTATAATGTAAAGAAAAATATGCTGCATTACAAATAAAGCCCCATTAGCTTTTTCTTTTCTTTTCTTTTTTTTTTTTTTTTTGGGATACTAAATGCTATTTTATATATCTTGGACACAGAGAACATGCAGTAAAATTTATGATAGTAAATAGCCGACTCCAAATAAGAACTGCTAGGGATCCTAGGTGTCTATTGAATCATAATCAAGGACTACCTGGTTAGCAGTAAGCAACAATAAAGGGTATTCTTACTAAAATATTAGATGAATTGATAATAGAGAAAATGGTCACTTTCACAGAAAAGCCAACAGAAAATAGCAGTAATTATGTGTGCCTTGTACACGAGCATCCTACATTACACCCAGTATGCAGTGTACTATTATTAAAAAAAAAAAAAAAGTATGGTACCTCGTCTGGATGATCCAGCTGTATTAGGAAGTTTTACAGAATGGCTCATTTTCCAGAGCACAACATTTAGCTTTTCCACATGCTTTTTTTGGTGGAATTTCTCCTCCCAGTTAAAAACTGGTTTTCATCACACAACCGCATAATTATTTTTCTGCAACTAGCGATAATTACTTGTTTTGTGTATCTCTACTAGAGTGATTCAGTGTTTGCTGTTCTACCTCATAAAATGCATCTGTATTAGAGGCATGTGAAAAGGAGTATTGACCTTATATAATATATTGCTATATTGGTAGGGGCACACAGCTCTAATTCTTTGTAAAAGGCACAAAAGTCTATATTGCTTTGGGTTTTCCTTTTTGAATGCTATGTGAGTTTTCAGACTAAAGCATAAAACTGGAGGTAACTGAAGACAAGAAACCTCACAACATGGAAATTACTCAGTACACAAAGAAACTCCCTCTCAGATAAATGTACAATGGGTGACTGAATAAAAAAGGCTGTTGGAAGGATTTGTTGATAGTGGCATCATAGAAAAGTCTGGAATCAGTGTTTGTGAGATTTGTCACACCAAAAAATCAAGACCAGATTTCAAATCATTCAAGAATATCTAATCATTTTATGTCACTCACAAAGCTCTCCACAAATACAAATGAAAATTAAGCAGAGCCCCTCCTGCCAGTCTTCTTTTATCTTACAACAGCACTTCGCTTTCTCTCTTTTCCTTCCAACTCTTATTTGTCTGAGGTTCTCCTTTCTTTCAAGTTCTCTTTAATCCTTGCTTTCCCATGTCCCTGTTTAGTTTTATTCACCAGTGATGCCAATAAAAATAAACAGTCTATTTAAAACAAGTGAGTCAATGCCAAAAAATGCATGATTGATGTGCAGCTTAATATTTTATTTTTATTTTTTAGTGAAACTACACCTGTGGCATTGTTTTACTTATCTATTTATTTTTTATCATTCAAAAAACACAACACAAAGGACACAGCTGAGAATTGAAGGGCTATTTGAGGTCTTTGGGTTTATTTATAAATATATGTAATGTTAAATGCAGTGAAATCCTTGTGAGACTACTTTCGTGCTTACTGATCCCAGGGTACAGAAAGAATTAGCTTATCCAGGAAAACTCAAAGTCATAATTAGTCTTGTGAATTATAATAATCGGGTCTCATCCTACATTTCTTTCTCATGTGGTACTCCCAGTGGGAGTTCTGCAAGAAAAAGGACTACAGGATTGGCCATTAATAATGGTATACCTGCGAAATACGAGCATTTTCCTATCGTGCCAATCAATGAAATTAGAAATCTGCCCCCATCTTGGTTCTGTGCCCTTCAACCAATTAAAAGATTAACATCAACAGATTTTTCAAATTTCAAAAGGAAATCTTATTCTTAGTTTTAAAAATACCTCTTAAAATCATAAAATAAAAATAGAAGTTTTTCCCCCTAATGAAATATATCTTCTATTCTTGACTTAGTTATAAGGTGTAATTAATTCTCACTTTTAAGAGTTAACGATGCTTATGTTTTAGATAATTTCCTCAAGGAAACAAAAGCAAAAGAGAAAGTAAGAAAAGTCAGTGAAACTCAGTGGAAAGCTATATGTAATCTCAAGGCTTTCAGATCAGCTATGCTTCCTAAATTGATTACTCAGGGTTGACTGACTGAGATGACCAGTTGTTTTAATGTACAGACCTAGCCTAAATTAAAGGGAAAAAAAAGTGTAATAGTTTACCAATCCCAAGATGCTGACGTTTTGCCACAGAAGTGTTTTTTATATGAGTTGCATTATGATGGACTGCTAACTAGTCTTAGAAAAGTAAGCAGAATGCAATCATAATTGCACATCCATCTAAAGCCCAACCCTTCAAGGCCCTCATAACCCTAAACATTTAGACAATAGTCCTTCAACAGGTGAATGGATAAACAAACTGTAGTATATTAAAACAATGGAATACTACTCAACAATATAAAAAACGAACCTTTGATACATTTTGCATATATGGAAGAATTGCAATGTAAATATGCTGCAAGAAGCTAGACAAAGAAAAGGGTACAAATTCTTTATGTAACAATCTAGGAAATTCAAATTAATGCATAGTGACATAAAGCAGACCAGTAGTTATCTGAAGGAATGATCAGGAGGCAGGAATCCCAAAGAGGTAGGAAGAAACATTTGTGGGTGATGGATATATCCATTGTCTTGACTGTGATGATGGTTTCACAGATAGATATATCTATATATAGAAATATATATTTCACATATACATATATGAAAAAACTTTAAAAATATACAATTAAATATGAGCAGTTGGTTACATGTCAGCTTTACCTCAATAAAGTTGATAAAGATAAATGGTGTGATTAGAATGGATATAGCAACCAACCAGAATGGATGCTTGCCATTAACAATAACAAAAAATTCAGACAATAGGTATCAGGATTATCCAGGTAATTGGGAACACATATAGTTGACCACAAAGAATTTGGAGATTGAGATGGCCCTCTTCATCCCCTCCCTGATGTTTATGATCCCTGGTTTAATTCAAAACCATTTCCCACATTCTTCTGCTAAAATTCAATACAATTCTGAATGAGGTGAGCATCACAAGTTCTAGATTCTACCTCCAGCAGTGCTACAAGCTGCGTGATTTAGGAGGTATCGAACTAATGTCAGACTACTACCAGGCAAGTGTTTGAGGTAAACTGAAACATACTTTCTTCTAGAGCAAATCGGATCCATCTAGAAAGCTTTTCAATTTTACAATTGTGTGTTTTGCCACCACTTTTCCAAAGATTTTCTCTTCTCTTTCTTTACTACCATGTGTATGATAAAAATGGAGTGGGGAGCTGAACTGGGGATACTATTAGCAAAACAACAGAAATTACCAGAAGATATTTGTCTCAGCTCAGTATCCTATGTGAGCTGACCAATTTCAATTCAATTCAGCAAAAATGTGCTAAAATCTGCAATAAGGGGCAAAATCACCATACTGCAACTCTATTCTGGAATGGAGGACAACTGTTTTGAGTTACCTATCAAAGTGCTTTGTGTAGAACAAAGGACTGAAATAACCGCAGGTTATTATTTTTATTGTTCTATTTTTATCAAAGCAAATGTGCTTGCTTACTTACAACTAAAATTTTAGATGTGTAACTTGAGTTAGATCAGTGCCCATCTCAGGCACAGAGGAAAAAGAGCCCTACATAATTTTTAAGAACCTCAGGGATAAACTGAAAGTCAAAAAACATGGGGGTGGGGAACTGGAATCAAATAAATATATGTGCAAATTGACATTTTATTAAATGGACATGCTTAAAACTTTGGGTTTATCAAACATATATCAATGAAATTGAAACTGAAATCTCTTCAGCAAGTAGAATGGGTTTCTGAGTGCAGAAATGTATGTTTTACATTACCTGAAATGGAAACATTTTTCCATCTTGTTCCCATTATGACGTATTATTCTGATTTTAGAGCTGTAATGTTAAAAAAAAAGTTAAAGAAAACATTTCTGTTTAAGGACTTAAATATATTTTAGTTTTTAAAAATGTCCATCTTTTTGCCAGGGTCAATCCTCACATCTCATAGTTAGATTTCCACATTAAGATTTACAAAATGAAAAATGTGCCATTGATCTTGGATTTAAACGTATAACTTATGTTAGCATGTAGCTAATTCCTGAATTTTAAACCTGTGTACAATAGTGGTTAAATATTTTTCTAGATATTTTTTCAAAATGGAAAAAAACCCAGAAGTTCAACTTTGTACTTTGTTCATGTCTCCTAGTTTTCTTTTTCATGTCTTCTTTCCTCTGCTCTTACCTTCTTTTCCTGTCACTTCATTACTTAGCCACTGATTTTTTTTCTGCTATTGTTAATGTGGGTCAGTGACCAAGACTTTGTCTTAACCTTGAAAACGCAATTGCTTTAGGCAAGTCCCCGCACGATTTCTTGACTGTGTTTAGGCATTAAAAGAGCTCTTCAGATACAGTGTCTGTGAGATTGTTTTCTTTTGTTACTTTTAGTACTGGATTTTAGCTTTAACCAGGACCTGTTTGGTGAGAAAGAAATTCAAAAGGATCTCAAGAAAAAAATAATTTAAAAAACAAAAAAATAATAATTTTTTCTTAAAAAAAGGTTTTTAAGAGGTCCCACTACTGCCTACTTCCTGCCTGATATCCGATGTTCCAAATAATCTAGTGAGATGAGTACACATTCTTCCCCTTCAGACTTTTGGGAAGGGTCCAAAACAAGCTGTCTAGAAGCTGATACACAGAGGGGAAACCCAGTACTTAGGTTTCTGGAACTGGGGAGTCTTGCTAGAATAACCCAAAGAGTCTCTTGGTATAGAGATAAGTGAAAAAGCTGCTTTCTTTGCTCTAGAAGACTGTCAACTTCCATTCCTCCTGTATCCCATACCTGAAGGGAGGTTTAAAGTGGCCATGATACTTTATGGCCACATTCTAGATATCTATGTTTTTTTTTATCTGTATACATTGGAAAAAACCCACCTTACTCATTCCATTGGATTTTCTTTAGGGCTCAATGTGGTAATGTATGTGAAATCACATTGCAAACTATAAAAGAATGATTAAAAATATGAGTATTGTTTACTGGAAACAATAGAACATTAGAAATGGATATGGTATTAGTATTATCAGCCAGGTACATATTGATCAATTTGGGACCTCCAATTTTTAGATCCTGACACAAATACCTTGCTTGTGCAAACCTTTTTTTTAGTTCACAGAAAGTCAGATCATGAGGTAGAGCTAAAAAACTGCTCCTTGGGATGTTTTCCCTGTAATCTGGAGGAAATATTGAAAGAGTTTGTCAGCACTGAACCATTTGGATATAGGAAATCGCAGCAGAAAAAAAAAATCTTTTCTTAGTGAATATGTGAAAAATGTCTATGGACAAGCGATGATATCATTAACAAACCCTATCCTCTCTTACCACATTCTCTCCTGCAAACTTAAAGACCTTCCTTTTCCTCTCATCGATCCATTAACATATAATCATTTTATAATTCACTATTATAAGTAATTACAATTAGAATGGATTTATTAATGTCTATTATAATCATTATTAATTAATCTTAACTATACAGCATTTCATATAATCTGTTCCATAACTCTTCATCTTTTGAAAGATAGAATTCAGAGTTACCACTGAGGACAGTGGAACACAGAAAATCACTTAGGGACTATAGATAGAACAAAGAAATAAAACTATTTAGCACTTCAAAATGAAGTAATAAATATAAATCTTTGTGTTTATCTTGCCTGCACTGGGTTAAATTACTTAAGATTTAAAAAATCAATGTAATATTCAAATTCTACTGTATACATTACTTTTATTCATCAACTATCCAAGGAATGTGATCATCTCAAAATTTTACTTATATAGAACTATAATATTTAGACATAAATATTCATCTACTTTCATCTACTTTCACTAAAATTTCTGCAAAATACAAAATCAAGAGAAAGTAGTTTTTTAACCCACACCTAAGAATTATTTGCAAGATGCTGACTGGGAAACAAAACATTATTTCAATGTATGCCTAAGGAAAGTTATAAGAGCATTCTAGAACATCCAAGTTTCATGCATTTACCTAAAATGACATCCTTTGCTAACCACATTATTTATCTGTAACTAATTATTTTTACAGGTGTTTACTGTCCTATCCTACAACCAACATGTCAACACTTTTTCTAAAATAATGACAAGAATAAATTATACAGAATCCTATTTGAAAGTAAGCAAAATTATACTGTGGGGATGCCTGATGTAACCTAAGCAGAAATAACAAGCAGACACAGAGAGTGAGACATGAGATAATGGCAAAGTTCTTTGCTTTAAGAGATCTTAAAACAAAAACTGAATTAGAGGAGATACAAAAGATATACAACTATACCTAAATTTTACCTTTTCCCCAGGTAAGTAACTCAGTTATTCCTTCCTACTGATGACTGATTTATGGTTCAATCCAATAATCTCTTACTTTTAGCCACCATGGAAGGTGCTAGCTGCATAACTCCTGCGTATAGGGAAAGAACTTGAGACCATGTATCTCAAGAAAGGTGCTCCATGACATCTTTTCATATGTCATTTACACGAACCAGCAAGTATGCACCTGGTCCATTAAAAATGGCCTGGATAAGAAATGGGATAGTCTGCAGAATCCGCCAAAACTCACCGCTGCTACTTCCCAGTTTCTGTCAGTTAGCTTGATTGGTTTAAAAAGTCACTGATCTTTGGTTCTTGTTTTTACCTCAGGCTTTGGCATTTCCTGCATGACTCCTGATAATCAAATTGAGGAGCCCACCATGACCCATCTGAAACTCTTTACCAGTACTCTCGCTGCCTTTTCCCCAGTCTTTCCGTATAGTACCATATTATGCACTGACAGCTATGTCAGGTGTTCGCTTTTATCTATGTTAGCACACGTATTTGGTCAACTGAGAAAAATAAGCAGTTTATTAAAATTATTAAATAATTTTTATTAAAATTATTTTTTAAGATTTCACTATTTATTTGAGAGAGAAAGCAAGAGGGAGAGTGCACAAATGGGGAGAGGAAGGGCAGAGGAAGAGGGAGATGCAGACTCCAGCCTGAGCAAGGAGCCTGACAAGGGGCTCAAATGCAGGACCCTGAGATCATGACCTGATCTGAAGGCAGCTGCTTAACAGACTAAGCCACCCAGGGGCTCCCAGCAGTTTATGTTAATACTTAGTTGACCACCTGGGCGGCCAATTAGGAAATAACTGCATAAGATAGTCAAAAGACTGTAAAATTCAGAACTAAGATGATAGCAATAGGGAGGAAATATGATGGGGCTTAAGAGCTACTGAAGAGATAGAATCAACAGGATTTGATGACTGATTGGTTCACAGAGATAAAGGAGAGGGAAAAGCCATGGATCATGCCTTAATTCTGGCTCAAGAAATAGAGGTAATCATGAAGCCATTTATTAAAATGGGAGACACAGGAGGAAAAGCAGATTTTGGTTGAAGGAGATGTGATGAATTCAGTTTTGCATAATTGAATCATAGGTGTGTCTGTAAGACGTCTAAGTTGTGATGCCCAGTGTACAGTTAAATATTGGGTCTGCACATCAGGCAAGAAATCTAGCTTTGTGATACACATTTGGGAATAGAGTATTTTAAGAAACTAAATGGTCAACAGTGCTTTTTAAAAAAAGGAGTCAAGAAGTCACATAGGACAAATCACATAGGACAAGGACAAGAAGTCACATAGCACCAGGACCCACTGGGTTTACCACAAAAGGCTGTTGATAAATATGGCTAGTAGAGTTTTAATGAAATGATGGAACAGAAACCTGGAAGAGTAAATAGAAAGTGAGGGAATGGAATTGCCCTAGCCTTACAATGAGAACAGTATTTTTTTTTTTTTTTATTAAATCTCAGGATTAAGAACCAGAATTTCTTACATTTTTTTCTAAAAAATTTAAGATGAAGTATTTTTTACCTTTCTCATCTATTCTTTATTCTTTCAGGTATCTCTGCTGAGGTGTTTTTTTTTTTTTAAGATTTTATTTATTTATTCATGAGAGGCACACACAGAAAGAGGCAGAGACACGGGCAGAGGGAGAAGCAGGGTCCCTGCAAGGAGCTGGATGTGGGACTCAATCCCGGATCCCAGATCACACACGGGAGCTGAAGGCAGATGCTCAACCACTGAGCCACCCAGGCATCCCTGAGGTCTTTATTTTAAAGAGACAATGTGCATAAAATGTTTAGCATAAAGTCTAACATAGTAAATGCTCAAGTAATATAACTGCAGGCATTGCTAGATATCTGAATCAACCACTTCGGAAAACATGTGGGAAAGCAAAATTTTTTTGTAGCAAGAGCAAATATTTCATTATTTTAAATGGGAAAAATAACAATGCATTCTTAGTACAAGCCAAAGCCCAAACCAGTTCCCCTAAACATCATTAAAGCACTCTGAAACATCTATATAATAATCTACTAAGAATTTATGCTATTGTAAAAATATATAATACTTGATTATGTGACATTTAATGAACACACTGGTGAGTATGTTTGTATGGATTGCAGACAGGATCAGATACATATTACATTTTCCTTCTACACTGCAATGAATATGTGTTCTAATGTAAATAAGCAAGAAGATACATAAAAATACATATTGAATGCAAGTAACAACAAAATAAACAAATGACTTTTTTGTTTTAAGTGGTTACTGTCAGAGTGAGAATCAGCGATAAGGGAGACTGTTTCACTTGATAATGCATAACACCTTCAGACAAGGCAAATGCAAAGTACTGTTTATTCAGAGAAATATCAGAGATACGAATGCAACATATTTTGCACTCTCCTGTGTAAGTCTGTGGAAGTTACATGGAAATTCATTTCAATCTTAGCTTCAAGCACTAAATTCGGGGTAAATGTTTTTAAAAGTTGCTATAACCATTATTAGTGTTACATACACACCTATGCTGTGACTCCAGAGCGCTCTTGTGGGACGTGTGCAAAGCAGAGCAGTGGTTCTCAACTGGGCAAGATTTTTGCCTCCCAGAGGATATTTGGTAATGTCTGGGGACATTTGTGGTTGTCATAAAATAGAGGTCAGAGATACTGTTGAACATCCTACAGTGCGCAAAACAGACCCTCCTAACAGAACAACCCATCCCAAAATGTCAATAGTGCTGCCGTGGAGAAGCCCTTGAGGAGAGAAAGAATGGAATCAAACCAATAGTTCAGAGGAAACCTCAATTGGAATAAGGAAGACACTGAATATTGCAAAATCAGAAGTTGGAATGAATAGATGTTATTAGCTTGGGGAACTATGGCACATGTCCTTTTATCTATGGCACTAATGAATCTAAGAAAAGGAGCTACTTTGGGAAGGTACTATGAGGAAAAATATTAAATTTATTTTTTACTACGTTATACTTAAGGTATTGGGGAAATATCCAAATGAACTGAATAATTTTAAGTAATTTTAATTCATGCAAGAGTTTTTGTCTAAGTTTTTTAGTTAATTCTTTAAAAAAAAAAGTGTTTAGGGGCACCTGGGTGGCTCAGTTAGTTGAGAGTCTACCTTGGGCTCAAGTCATGATCCTGGGATCCTGGAATGGAGCCCCACATTAGGCTCCCTGCTCAGTGGGAAGTCTGCTTCTCCTTCTGCTTGTGCTCTGTCTCTGACAAATAAATAAAATCTTAAAAAAAATAAAAAAGCATTTAGGTACTCTTTAGGTTTTAAGTCAACTAATACATCTAAACTCTAACTCTATGCCATATGGCATACTTTTTTCACATGCAAGCTCAACCTTCAAGAAGTTGCTGGAGAATGATATTACTACCTCAGTTAATGAATGAGAGAGATAAGGCTTAGAAAGGATAAATGACCAAGGTGATACAGCTATGAGATCATTATACTAAGATTTAAGCCAATGTCTTCTAAGTCTTAAGCTTTTTGCTAAAATAATTTTCTTTTAGTACTCACGCATGCTCCAGTTATTTCAGACAATCTCCTGCAACCACATCTTCACTGAGCTTAATAAGTGACTTCCTCCAGCTACACACACACACACACACACAAATACAGTAATGCACATACACATTTTACATGTATTTTGTTGTTGTTCTTATAAAAGTCATTTATGTCAATGCAGAAGTTTGGAAAATATAAAGCCTGAGTCAAGAGGATAAAAATCATCATTACTTTCACCACAAAGAAATATCTACTAATAAATAACTTTTACGTAATGATTTGAATTTTTACTGTTTTTCTCTGTTGATGGCTTTGCTGATATGCAGTGGTATTTCTAAAATTAATCATGAGGAATTAGAAAGAGGAGATAAAGGGAACGATGGTACAGAAGCCAGAGAATTAGCTCTCAAATTTATAAAGAACTTTGGGTGAGGTGAGGGTAGTGAGAAAACATGGGGAGGGTAATTTCTAGAGCCTCTCTTTGCCCAAGGAGTTCTAGGGACTTAATAAGTCTTAGTTCATCTGTCATCTCTATGCTCTGCTAATGACAAGATTAAATGGAAGCTACACATTTCAGAGTGCTTATCATTTGCAGACTCGGTACTAAGAGCTTTACTCACATTATCTCATTTTATCCCTGCAGCAACTTCGAGGAGGATATTCTTATTTCCAACTTAGAGAAGAAACTTAGGCTTAAAGAGATTTTAAAAACTTGCCAAGTTCCACATCTAGTAAGTGGGGAAGCGAGGATGCAAAAGCAAATGTGGCCACAGAGGCAGTGTTCTTCCTCTTTGCCCTGCTGCCTCCTCTTACTGCAGAAAATCAAGTGCAGAAAGGTACGTAATTCAGGAAAGTGAGAGCAGAGCATAGAACACCGTCTCAAGGTTTCCAGCTTTAGATTTCCATTTCTTTTCTCTTTGTAGGAGTGGGTTGACACATGGCCTCCAGAATACAGTTCAAGTTTCAGTCACTACATGTTTTACATTGGATTCCATTGGAAAAATACAGTGTGATAGGTAATGCACATGAGAAAATGACTATGTGCCCAACACAAGAGTTTGCTGAATAAAGGATCAGAAGAAGGGAAGTCTACTAAACTGAAGATCCCTTCTCTGGAGTAACATTAATAACAAGTTGAGCCAGACACCTACCAAAGCTTACCACTTATCTATCTAGAAATGCTGCATTTTAACAGATAGATGTCAGCTGACTGAAATTACTACTCCCTGCTACTTGTCTTGAGGTCAGACCACTGTTCATGGAAAAGAGATGAATACCAGAGTTAAAAATTGTGGGATTGTCACATTTTGGCTCAAATTTAAAATAAATAAGCATAATTCCCTTGGTTCTGACAAGTATTTGGAAAAATGTCGTCTTTGGTTTTTAGCTTTAGTCCGTAGGATGGAGCTGATGTAGAAAAGTAGACTTTGAGTAATATTTTGAGTGCATTTTCTCAGCTAGCTGTCTAGCTTGGTAATATTCTGTGGTCTGTGGAAACAGGCTCTTCCTGTGAAGCTCAATGTAGATCATTGGCTTTACATGAAGGCCTATATTAATCTAATCACTCATGGACATTTTTATGCATAATTGTTAGGTAATAGTCTGTGGTCATTTTATGATAAATGTTTCAAAGCTACTGTTCTCTGGGGTTCTCACATAAAGGAAAATATTTATCTCATTGGAATTTTTTTAAAGATTTTATTTATTCATTCATGAGAATACACAGAGAGGAGAGAGTGAGAGAGGGGCAGAGACACAGGCAGAGGGAGAAGCAGGCTCCATGCAGGGAGCCCGACATGGGACTCAATCCCAGGTTCCCAGGATTAGGCCCTGGGCTGCAGGCGGCGCTAAACCGCTGAGCCACCAGGGCTGCCCTATCTCATTGGAATTTTAACCACACTACAATTAAAATGAAATGCAATAGATAAAAAATTAATGCAGGTATGTTTGAAGATCAACTACTTAATGGTTAGGCCCCTATCTATTATTCTCTAGTATTCTGAAGGTCAATATATAGCATAGTCAATGAGTCAACCAGCAAATCAGAAGCACAGTATCTGTCTAATTGTGGGTCTATTATTAATTGCTTAATGAAGTGCATGACTTGTTGATCAGAGTTTATGCTGGCTATTCTCTTTAAAATCTTATGCCAGGCTGGATTGTTCTTTAAAGTCTCAGATAATTGAACATTATTTTTAATGCTAGATATCATTGTAGCACTATAGGAAGTAGATAGAATCATAGGAAGTGCAGGCAAGAAATGGCTATATAGATCTCTTCTCACTCTTTCTCTTAGAGAAGGGGACATTGAAAATCAGAGCTGCTCAATGTGACACAGTTAGTGGTGGAGCTGACCTGGAACTCAGGTCTTCTAGTTCCCAGGTCACTGGTCTCCAAGCCACCACTGAATTGCAACTTGTGAGCCTGGTCTTTTGTTTTCCGTGTTGTTTTCTAAGCAAACTGAAGTAGGAATTAAGTAGGTAAGGCATAAAGGAGCAGCAGCAGCTTGCACTAACTGGAAATTCTATGTCACAGCGGCAGGTGCTATGGAGATTTTTTGAGGCTACCTTTGGTGAGGATGAGCCACCTATCTCTCACTCAGCAGTGAATGTCTGAAATGACTAGCACCAACTTTAATCTTATAAAAAGTACTACCTCTAGGTTCCAGGCAGAAGGATAGAGCTCCATGGTGTTTCTGCCAAGTAAAATGGATTATTGAAAAATAATGATATCTCAATTACCATTATGGTGTTTTATGCTGGCAGTAGAAGTCAAAAACTAACAATGAATTTTCCCACTAATTTCCATTGCCACTTTCTATGTGAGTCAGTTTTAATTATTCATTTTACTTAGTGCTGGATAACAAAATGATTCTGTGCTTTGGTCATTTGTGTAAGTAACTCTAGCAGCACCCTACAAAGGAGAAAAGAAAGTTCTTGAACTAAGGTTTTACTCTAACCGTACAAGCCTCTCACAAAAAAACAAAAAAAAAAGAATTATAAACAGAAATTGCTATTAATTTCAGTTTTAAAAACATTTATTTTCATCATGCAAATGATCACTGGGCAATTAGAACTAGTTAAAGATAATTAAGTTTGGCAATATTACCAAAACTGCATCAATTCTCTTATCAAAATACAGCTACTGTGTCAAACTGATCCCAGAATTTGACTTTCAGCTCTACCAAAAAAAAAGTTTCAACTGATTCAATGACACTTTTCGATTTGACTTTTAAATAAAGGTCTTTTGAAACAAATCAGATTGGCCAGTTGAATCCTAATTCCTGCTCTTATTCCCACTTCCTCATTACATTTTCATGTCTGAATAATTTAGCCAGAGTTATAGAGTAGAGAAAAGAGTCAGTTCTTCCTACAAGATGTTTGTGTCTCAGCTTTTTGAAGCACCAGAAGAGAAATGGACCTCTGGGTCTTTTGTGTATCTGTAAACTGAAATGACTGGTTTGCAGTATAATAAAGTGTTACAGCTGGCAGGGGTCTTGGACAACATTCAACCCCGTGTTTCCCAGGTTGAGGGACATGTATGCACCATTGGTGTGTACAAGATAATTTTAGGAGGCATATGGATATCGAATAACACAATAAGAAGATTTGCATCATTTCAGGTTTTTTGAGACTTCTAATTATATCAGGAAGAAAGTCACAGGCTGGTGCTGACAAAGAACTCTCTAACACTTTTCTCTTGCTTTTTAAGAAATAGAAAGTAAGCCTCAGGCTCAGTCTTCAGCAGACAGCTCTGTGGAGCTAGAATTTAATAACACTGTATGGTTTCCATTAAATTAATTTTGGCCATCTATTTATGGCAAGGACACAAAACTTCCTTTTAAGATACATTTAGTTAAAATTTTTAAGCTAATTAAGGACAAAAATTAAGTAAACATTAGTGCAGTGAATATAGCAATGCAAACGTTACATAAAGGCTGTAGGCACTGATACAGTGAAGATCACAGAGCTGCTGGGGAGCTGGAGACTGACTCACTGAGCAGGTGGGAGATTCAAAGCTTCAAGAGGGCAGGAAATCCCAATCAAGACAGCAATGCACAAGCCATTCACCAAGTAGATGCCTCCCCTTTATTTCATTTCCAAAATATTACTAATTTGAATCATTTTCTTTAAAATGGCCTTTCCCCTCATTGCTTTGTGAATAATATACTTTAAGTTTGAGCTTGGAAAACAATAAAGGGCAGAAGTGATTTGATAAGATTATTTAGAAGAAATCCTATTATTAGGAAAATTAAAGTATATTTGAGAGACATGAGGGGCGCCTGGATGGTTCAGTTGGTTAAGCATCTGCCTTTAGCTCAGGTCATGATCCCAAGGTCCTGGCATTGGGCTGGGAATCAAGCTCCCTGCTCAGTGGGGGAATTTGCTTCTCCCTCTCCCTCTGCTACTCTCCTGCTTGTGCTCTCTGTCAAATAAATAAAGAAACTCTTTTTTTTTTTTTTAAGGATTCATCAGGCATGAGTTAGAAAAGTGGAAAAAAATCCCCAGTATAAAACTTTTTAAATTTAAATTAAAAACTAAACTAGTGTTTTTTCTCTTTTAAGGCTAGTTTGCCTAAGCAAATCAAAATGTTTTGTTTTATTTTAAATTTACAAGTCCTGAATACTTGGAAAACTAACAAGACTAATTTTCTAAGATATATATATATATATATATATATATATTTAACATGTACAGGCTTTCATTGAAATATAAACCTAAATGCTACTAGAAAAAGGTTTAAATTAAGGGAAATTATGTGTCTTGTAACTCTTAAAAATATAATTAAACTTACAATTTGAGAAAAGAAATCTAGAAGTTTTTGTGAAATCCAAAGATTCTTGACAAAGTATTTTGGTGAGGTCTGAGAGGGACGGACGAGCTACTTTTACTGACAACTCATGGCCTCCTAAGGTTCTAGCCACTCCAGCTGAGCAGACATTCTAGAGCACAGGGAACAAAATTTGAGAATGACAGAAGAATGATCACTGAACTACTGACTTCTAAAAATAAATAAATAAAAACTTTCCTCTTACCATCTTGTGCACTTGAACTGAAGCCTACCCCCCACCAGAGAAGTAGAAGAGTTGGTGGGTAGCAGGATCAGGCTAGTTAATTAATCAATTGGGTGTTGAAATCTATGCTGTATATGGAAAGAGATGAAACAAAGAAAGGCATTTAATATATTTAAGAATTCTAGCCAGATGAGAACTAATTCCTTAACTTTGCACTGCCTCAGTTTCCTTTACTTAAATATTGGGACTAATAAGCATCTATGTAATTGGGTTGTCTAAAGAAATAACTAATATCTATTAATGAAATACAAAGTCCAAGGGCTGAAATAGGAAATAATTAGACTGATTCTCTTTTTTAAATTAATTTTATTTTCAAGGTTTTGTTTATTCATTTGAGACAGATGCCACGAGAGAACATGAGCAGGGGGAGGGGCAGAGGGAGAGAGAGAAGCAGACTCCCTGCTGATGTGGGGCTGGATCCCAGGATCTGAGCCATCCAGGTGCCCCTAGACTGATTCTCTTAATGCCTAAATAACATTCAGGTTGTGAATGAGGGAAAAAGAAATACACTACATTTTCCAAGTAACTAATACTCTCCCATATTGCGGATTTCCACTCTCTGGGTCTAACATTGTTGTTCTTGATTCTGAGAGCCCAGCTGAAGAGCCTTTAGAGAACTTCCAGTCTCTGGGGATTTCCAAGGTGCATACCCCACCCCCACCCCCAATCCCACCCCCATCCCCCCATTGCATGCACAGCACAGTATCGGTGTATGGGAAGTTGCTGGGCATAACTCACCAGAGAAGGAAGATGCTGCTACACCCTCTTTGATTTTCTCCCAAGATTTTAGACTCATTTCTGATGCAGAGTCCCTGAGCAGAGCAAAAATGTTAGCCATTTGAATTGGAGATCACTAGTGAACCATTCTCACAAAAATCTGGAACTCATCATTACAGCCCCTCGCCTCACTCATGAGACTGCCACAGGTGACATGGTGCCACACCATTCAGGACTCATCTCAGGTACCCAATCTTTACAAATTTCTCTCCTGCAATCTCCCCTGAAAAGGGGGAGGAGGGTAGACTAGAAGCAACACTGAGTAAAGATTCCACAATACCTCTTTAGCAGTTCACACCAGTTTGAGTCAGTTTAGTGTATGTGACTGCAAATGATTTTTATGACTTTGCTCTTATAAGTTTCAATTGTTTCATACATCCTGAAAATCTCCCCACTTCATCAGTGAGGAATCGGACACCCAGAGCTATTTACTTACGAACACCAAGTCATCCCATAGCTGGGTCGTAACTGGAATCTGCTCCAACACTCAGCCTCCCATTTAAATGTTTCTTCTACAGTGCAATTCCCAGCGGCGTTATCTCTCTCAGCTTTCCCAATATCCCAGGTCTGCTTGTCCTCATCATTTATGAAGGATGTTACAAGGCCCCATTTACAAACGAGGGCACTGAGTCTCAGGGAGACTAAAGGACATACCCTAGATGACAGAGAAGCCACCTTGGTCAGCTGTATAGCGTATTGATTCTTTTCAGTTAAAAAAAAAATCACTTATCCTTGCTTGCAGGGTTTCTGACCCAGGGGCCTCCAATCTTTCATGCCAATCCTTCTTAGCTGGCCTACTTCTTGGTTCTTCTGCTCAGCAAATACAAGTCACGTGATTCAGCTGAATTGAAGTCACCTGGCAGATTTTTTCCATCCTCATCAATAGCATACATACCAATTGTCCTTTAACCAATCACAGAAGAATTTTCTTATTCTTTATTATCTTTTAAGCACTTAAAGAGAGCTTTAAATAATTCTTTTTCAAAGGAAGCCACTATCATTTGCAGCTTTAATAATTCATTCATAAAAAAATCAAAAATTTGTAGTGAGACATTATAAATTGAAAACGTTATTTGATCCTTTGGTTTCATCATATTTGCTTGAGGAAATGACCAGGAGCTTAAAAACCTGATCTAATGTTGACAACCTCAGATATATAATCATCAAGGAAAGACTGAAGACCTTGGAATCATTAGAATTTGTTTTTGTCACGACAGATGCCTTCACCTTGTATATGTTTTTCCCTTCTTTATTAGTAGTACAAGCAGATAATTATAATAAAATAGCCCAGGAGAGTTAAAATAGCCTGAATTAATGAGAGAATTCTCATGAGAATTAAAATAGCCTGAATAATAATGTGTTTGATTTTTTTGCCCACTTTGAAAGGACAAAGATGTGGCCTCTCCAAGTAAGGCCCAAGGAGAAAGTTTTCTTTCTTTCATCCCTCCTTAAAGAAGACTGAGTTGCTGTGCTAGAGGAGGCAGGAAAAACATTCCACAAAGAGGGAACAATTCTTCAGAAGCGCAGAAATAGGAACATTGGAGATTTTAAGTTCAGGAGGTAAATAACTCAAAAACTCAAAATTTGAAGTCAAAGTTCATCAAAAATGTTTTCTCTCCTCCAGTCTTTTAACAAGTCTAATTTGTTGAGATAGCGATATCACTTTAATCCAATGCATCATTTAAATTCCTTCCATGAGCAGACTTAAATAGTCTTTTCACAGTATCCCTCCCCCACAAACTCTGGTGGGCCAGAAAGGTGCCAATAGAGAAGTGAGTTGACATAAGGAGGCCTGCATGGTAACCGACTGGTCACTTTCTCCAAAACACAGGTCCTCATGAAAGAGCATGTTGTAAGATGTGGAGTACCCTAGAATAGATGCCATTATAAAACCACATGGACTCGGTTAGTGAAATCTAAGGTTAATGGGTCTAAATTTTGGAATCAAGAGGTTTTAAAATTCATATAGAATCATATATGTGAGGCAGGGAGGTGATATGAAAGTGGAGACCAGTGTTTTTTCACAAATGATTATTCAAGGTAGTAAGGCTGTCATGGAAGGATTCTTTGCATCAGGAGACATTTTGGCATGGCATGAGGTTGTTGTACATTCTTTAAAAGCATGAGGATTGGGATGCCTGGGGGAGGGGGGGGAGGCGGGCCTCAGCTGTTAAGTGTCTGCCTCTGGCTCAGGGCGTGATCCCAGGATCCAGGATCCAGTCCCACATCGAGCTCCCAGTGAGGAGCCTGTTCCTCCCTCTGCCTATGTCTCTGCCTCTCTCTCTGCGTGTCTCTCATGAATAAATAAATAAAATCTTTTAAAAAGGCATGAGGATTATTTTTTTTTACTTTCCTTATGATAGTAATTTTACAGTTAGATAATCAAATATAACTGAACAGCAAATCATCTACTTTAGGTATCTCCATGCATTTATTCAAACTGACTCTATAGAGCACATTCTTGGGTGCTAGGGATACAAAAAAGAAAGAGAGAAAAAAAGGCCAGAATTCCTGTCCTTCAGGTGCTGCCATTGTGAGATTTGAATAATATGTTAATGTGCCAAAAGGCAGTGTGAAGACTATGAATCATGCTTACTTTTGGGAGGTACTATAGCAATGGGAATGGTTAAAACTCAAAAGAGAAATAATTCCCATGGGAAACCTACAGTCATTTGAAACGTATTTCCTTTAGAAAGTATGAACTTTTTTTCTCATTGGATTCAGGATCAGCAAACCATCACATCTTGAATAATCTGGAAATCTCAAGATGCTATAAAAATGGGCGTCTAAATACATGACTAGAAAAATACTTTAATCCTTAACACCACTCTGATAAACCTAAAGAATCCATGCCCTACTACTCCTACTATAACCATACACATGAAGTAATTCATCAGAATTAGTGTTTTTTGAAAAAGACTTTATTTATTTGTTTGAGAGAGTATAAGCAGGGAGAGGGGCTGAGGGAGAGGAAGAAGCAGACTTCCCACTGAGTGGGAGCTCTACCCAGGCCTCCATCCCAGGACCCTGAGATCATGACCTCAGCTGAAGTGAGACACCTAACCAACTGAGCCACCAGGCACTCTGATTTAGTGCTCTCTTTGATGAGGCAATAATGAGCGGATATCTGATTTGCTATATATCGTAAGTAAATTATGCCAGCACAGAGAAAGTGGGCATTGTCACTGATATGCACTGAATTAACCTTACATAATACAAAGACCATCCATAAACTACATGTAGAATTTTCATGGGATTTGAGGAGTTCTTGCATCACATTTTAAAAGCCATAAGTCCATTGTGCTTTATGCTGGTGTCTTCTTGGACAGTGTATGTCTAGGTATATATATCTGGAAAATCCATGACTCTAAAAACGCAAGAGATGGAAACTTTTGGTGTGCAACTTTCAGGAAAACTTCAGAAAAAGCTTCAGGTTAATATATTCACACTTTCTCACTAGATTGCCTGGAAAGGATTTTTGGTCAGAATAGGTTTTTGGGTTTTTTTTTTTTTTTGAAAGTGTAGGAAGTTGCTTTTTTTTCATCTGTGATATTTAGCATTCCAGCCATAGAGGCATACTTTTATCAGAGATGTTTAATCATTTTTGGTTTACTTTTCAAGAAACCTGAAATGAGTTTGGGTTTTCTATGACTTTGGTAAATAAATATGTAGTAGAGAGAAAGTCCACCTCATTTTAAATTTGCATTTCTTCTCCGGAGAGAGCATATTTACCAGTCTCTATTCCCCAATTTTTGTCATCACTGCAATAATAAACCAGACACACAGGCATGTGTGCATTCACATGCACCTGCACACCCACGCATACACATTCCCATGCACATCCTCTCCTACCATGACATAAAGTTTAGTAGTTTGTCATTCTGATTCCCACTGGTTGAATTCTGATTTCAAAAAATTATGAAACAAATTGAAAAACCTTAGACTTTACATCATCCATGTACCCAGCAAGAGAGATAAAGCTTAATTTGAAAAATGGTGGTGATATGGACTAGATTTCCTATCCAGCAGGAAGATTTGTAGCATGAGTGAGATGCCAAGAAATGAACCAATTTGGTACAGTGTATGGTTGTTTTAAAAGGGGAAAAATATTCTACAAGACTCATGAGCCATTATTTCAAATGCTTGTGTAAATATGGTTTAGTTCATCATCACCTTTTCCAATTATGTATACGTTCATCTCCAAAGTACAGCCTCTGCTTCCTTGTTTGAAATGCCACCAACTGAACTAGCATTTTCATTAATAAAATGTTTACAGTGCCCAGAAATGATGGTAGGAATATAGGAGTCTTTTATTATTTGTAAACTAAACATACCCTATTAGTTTCAGCTTAGCTTTTTGAACAGAGCCATTTAAAATATTACAATTTTTAGGTACTTCATGAAATTTTCATATTTTTTTATTTTTTTAAAGATTTTATTTATTTATGAGAGAGAGAGAGAGAGACAGAGACAGAGACAGAGACACAGGCAGAGAGAGAAGCAGGCTCCATGCCAGGAGCCCAATGTGGGGACTCAATCCTGGGTCTCCAGGATCACCTGGGGCTGAAGGTGGCACTAAACTGCTGAGCCACCTGGGCTGCCCAAATTTTCATATTTCTATAAGAATTATTATCATCATGTAAGTAAAACAATATATTTTATTTCTAAAAGTATCATTGCATACTAAGGAGATTAGGAATTAAATCATAGTTTCTTAATAAAAACAATTTTATTTTTCAGGTGAGTTATGGACCCACTACATACTTGGAAACTACCTATAGCTCTGTTTGTACTGAAATTTTATTCTTGGAAGACTGTAAAATATTTTAACTGCATTAAATATGTAATGCAGCAAGGCATTATTGCATAGCTGTTAAGAGCAAGGACTGGAAGAAGATGGCCTGGTTTCACTAACTACCTGCATGACTTTGGGAACTTGCCAGACCTTTGGGAACTTGCCTGAGGAACTTGTAGTTTCCTCATCTGTAAAATGGGATAATAATAGATTCTATCTCAGAGGTTAGTTGTGAAAATTAAATCAATAAGCAAGTGTTAGAAGAGTGAAACAGAAGTGTTTACTTTTGCTTCTATGGCATATCACGATAGTAAAGAGGGGTTCAAGAAGGAATAAAATGACACAGAAAGAAGACGTTGCAAGTGCTAGTTTGTGAAGGATGCCTTTACATCTTTGGCCCACTCCAGGAACTAGAATATTATCTATAAATGTAATTGAATCTTCCTGATTCAGGCATCATTCCTTAATAATACCTTAAGACCATGTTTTTAACACTAAAAGATCATCAAAAGGTTAATGAAGAATACCTGAATGCAGAGCTCTCTGAGGGTCACGACTGTCCAGGGTCCTCAAGGTCGATGTTTGCTTTTGAGTCTTCTTCCTTCCAGTGTTTAGCTATTGGCTCATTTGGGCTTTCTTTCTGATCATTCTAATTTAGTCCAAACTTGGGTCATTATCTGTCTTCTCTGTTCAGAGCTACTCCTAGCTGTCAGCTACTTTCTGTTGCTCACCCTAATTCCACCTTTCTCAAATTCAAAAAGATTTTTTAAAGGAATATATGCTTATCCTACCTCACCTGGTTGCTTATATCCAGCTGTCCTGCTTCTGTAAGCACAAGAGACACACCATGTGTCATGAGAGTGAATGATGGTTACTGCTCTGCTAGTTCTCAGTAGTAACAATCCTAGTTGATTCCTCACCAGCACCTCTAAATCAAAATAGGAAAGAATGGTTTTATGGTACAATATACTAGTTTAAAGATACTGGTCTGCTCTTACTGCTTAAAGTCATAGGTTAGAAGAAGAGGGAACCATCTATCTTTGGACCTGGTGTCCTAGACATGAGTTCCAGCACCTGTTAAATATCCCAGAGCTATTCTACTAGCCCTGAAAGTGATGCCTCACTGTTCATTTGAAAACAGATGCTAAGGAGAAGGAAAGGGACATACCAAAAACCAAGCCTGAACTAAAGACCTTCAGAAAATCACTTTAATATTTGCCTAGCCACGCTCAGTGGGAAGACTTGCTCTATTGAATCCATACTGTATCAGAATGCCTTCTCAGAAGACACCCTGGTGGAAGAAAAAAATAAAACATAAAAGCCTTGTTCAGCAGAAAGCATCTTAGATAATAGAAGGCAACAGGGCCAAAGATGGTGTTTATTCCATGTCACCATACCTTCTTTGGTCCCTTTTTTCACTGAAATTCAGGCAAAGTAGTATGGTGGGCAGAATGTGGTGGTATTGTGGAAAGAATCCTGGACTAGGAGATGGGGTCAGGGTGTGGTTTCAATATCTGTTTTCTGGAAAAGCCATTGCTCTCTCTGAATTTCAACATCTATTCATATTAGGAGGTAATAATATCTACCTCACAAAACTGTTGTGAAGATTAAATAAGACCTTTGTGTGTTACAATAGCAATATTGGACATTATTGGTTTTTATTAGTGACAAATAATTTTGATATTACAGATCCAAATAATTAAGGTCCCAAAGCCTTGTTTTCTACCAAACTAGATGCTTGAAGTTTTTGGAGTTTTTTTCCCAGAAATTCATTAATCTGCATATCTTCTGGATACAGTAGGCAGAGTGCAAAGAGCTCAAGCATTGGAATGTGAGAGATCTGAAGTCAAGCTGTGGTTAAGGCACTCTGAATTCACTTACTAGTTAGTGCCAGTCAAGTCTTTGATCCTTGGTTTTCCTTTCATAATATGGGGCTAATGGCATTTTGCATAGTTGTAGAGAGGATTAGAGATAATGTCCAATGGAGCCTAGCATAGGGAATAGTTCACAGTAAACAATCATATAGGATATCCAATATAGGATTTTTTTGGTTTTTCATTCCTTTATATTATTATTGACAATATGGGTTTTCCTTTGTTCACAGTTACTTTATAGGTTCTCAAGCAGTGTGCTTAATGGGCAGTAAATTCTGACAAGATTACACCTTGACAAAGAAAAGTCATTTGGATTAATGAATCATTACAAAGTAACATGGGGGGGGCTCAAAAATTATTTTCTCTTTAGATAACTGGAAATTCTTTAGAAATTCAAATTATTAAAGAATATGAACATTGATAAGACACGGTTAGTGCCTTCAGGAAGCTCACATCCTAGCTGGAGGAATTTCTTTCACTAATATCTATGTTCAACCAAATGTAGTCTTTGTATGATGACTGGGCTGTGGATTAAGAAAAAAATACTTTCAGAAATTAGGCAAAAATCTGTGAAGTCATCTTTCTGTCAAAGGGGATGGGTGACAGGGACCTGGGTAGTGGGAGAATTAAAATCTGTTAACTGTATTCTATGTGTCAGACACAGTACCAGGCAATTTAAGTTCCTTGTTTCAGCTAATCCTAAAAACAAGCCTATGAGAAAGGCTGTAAAATGTTGACTTTTTATTTGAAAACAACTGTGAATCTCAGAGAAGTGAAGCAATCTTACTTAATATCATACATCCAGTAAATGTTGGAAATGGTATTCAAATCATTAATGGGAAGACTGGGGTTTGAATGTGGGTTTTGTCCTATTTAACAGATTTTAAGAAATCTGAGTATTTCACCTTCTTCAAAAAATGCCTCCTTTTCTCTCCTTGGTTTTCTCCTTTCCTTTTCTGTTGGGCCTGATAGTGAGTTCAATTCTAGACTTTGGAACCCTCTGATCAGGGCTATAGCTATTTTTTCTGTGCACATAGCCCAGAGGGCTTATCCTATTTTTTAATTTACAAAAAGAACTGATAGCCACTTCAGATGTGCTAGTGTTGAGTGTTCAAATAAAAGGAAATTCACCCAACATGAATTTAATTGTAGAAATGTGGCACAGGACAAGCTCAATTAAGATACACAGTTCAATCATTTATCCTTTTGTTTAACAAATATTAGTGATTATTGCTCTCAGCCTCCAATAAGTCTCAAATCTTTATAAAGCAGTTTTAGGTAATCAATATAATCAGCCACAAGTAACAAATTCACATGGCTCACAAGAAGGATGCTTTTTTTTTCTTTTATGTATCAGCCAATGTGAGGATGGATAATCTGGAATAGGTAAAGAAGAAGGGCGAAGAGGTGAAGGAATCAGAAATTGTTTTGCTCGCTCTGTGTGTGAGTGTAGAACACTTAACAGGAGGTCTATCCTCTTAGCTAGAGATCTGCTGTGCAACTGAATCTGTCTCTTTTAAGAAGACATTCAGGGGAACCCAGCTAGCAACTTCATCTCAGTTCATTAACTTACATCTTCAGTCAGAATCTATCACACGGTTACTCCTGGGAGAAAGAACTCTGTTGTGGCTTGGAATGTAAAATTGGAAGAAAAAAGTAGTATCAGACACAAAGAAGTCTTTTTCAAATGTTAGGAATTTTAGTTTTCTAGCCTCCAGAATAGAGAAAAGCAAGGCAGAGAAGGGCTACTACGAATGGCTTTGAGGTAAAGCTATCAGCTCCTCTACAATGCTGACCACTGGAAGCTACTGGTCTTCCCCGAGCCATGTATGGTGCCACAGAGGGCATTGTGGTTCTACTATTTACTGTGAAACTGTATTAAAGGTTCTTGACTTCTGCCAAGCTTAGCTTCCCTATTTATAAAACACGGATAACTAAAGTGTTTATTGTAAAGGATTCTTGTGGCCATTTTATACAACAGTGAATGTTAAGTGCTTAACAAAGTACTTGGCACACACTGAACTTCAATAAGTATAAACAACTATAAAGATAATAATCATTCATATTATTAATACTGACACTTCTCCTTGACCAGAGTGAGCCTTTTTACATTATCTGTATATTGCCAGGTTTTCTGCTTTGTTTTTTGTTTGTTTGTTTCTGTTGTTGTTTGTTTTGGTCCTAGGAATACCCATCCCGAGCTTTGGATGTGTCCTTTGAGAAGGTACCCATGACACAGACCACGCTGGACACCAACTCACACATTGGGGAAAGGTTCTATGACACTTGAGTGTGGACCTGCCGATCACAGAGCTCACTGACGCACAGTCACTAATGTCTCCTCTTGAGCTGATGGAGGCTGGTGCTGCTTTGAAGCATTGAGAGATGCCACGCCAATTCACAGCAAGGTCTTTATTGTCGAAACTCCTGCATAATGACATCTTTATTCATGTGAAAATACAGGATGAATTTCAACTATATGATATTGTTTATGTTCATCAGAAATGTTATTTGTCTTTACAAAGTCTGGTTTCAATGAACCGGCTATGTAATGGATATTAAATAAACATGGAATTTTACACATTCATAATATTTGGTTTCTTGTTGTGATTTTGATGAACTACACTTTCAAGCACTGTCAGTTCATCCTTATTTACAAACGAAACATTTGCTTGTAGCAGAGTGATATAGTGTCTTGCTTTATTTTAAGATAACTCAACTTTTCTATTCAATGTTTAATGTGAAACTGACTCAAAAATGTTCTTTTAGGCCACAATTACATTTCTCTCTGTATAACATGTATTATACTATTTTAACTTAATGCTGTGAGCTATATAAACCAAAGACATTCTAATTCTGTTTTTAATGTATTTTTTCCAAGATAAATAATTTATAATGTACTAATAAAACTAAGGAGCTCGTATTAAAAGACTTATTTTATATGACCTACTGAAACTGATCTATGGGAATTGACTCTCTTAAAAGTAATTTTGTGAAATTATTTCGTATAAAATTGACTTTCTTATATGAATTCTTGACAACAAATATAAAACAAAAAGAACTTGAAATTTCTCTCTCCATCCTTCTACACACTGAAGAGAAGTAATCAAATACTTTCTAACTTTATTATTTGGAGATTTCTTAGAAAAAGCAAGCAGATGAATAGTAAACATTTTATTTATGCATATCAGCCTCTGGCTACCTCTTTAAAATAAAACTCCCTTTCAAAGTACACTTAGTCTTTTCACATCTTTAAACGGATACAGTTTTACTTATGGGTTTATTTGTAAAATGTTCTCATTTTGCCATCCAGGGGAAGAAACGTCCTTTTTTTTTTTTTTTTTTTTTCAATGTGAAAATAAGTAACCCTAAGCCCATGTTCCTTCATCCTTTCAGCCTCGGCTCCTAACAGGCACCCTGTAAGCACTCATAGGCATCATGTGAGGTAAGGAAAGCTCTGGAAGGACAATATTCCAAACATTAAGGTTCCTTTTACATTGAAAGGGCTTATTTATTTATTTATTTATTTATTTATTTATTTATTTAATATTTAATTTATTTATTCATGAGAGACACAGAGAGAAGCAGAGACACAGGCAGAGGGAGAAGCAGGCTCCCTGTAGGGAGACCAATGTGGGACTCGATCCCAGGACCCCGGGATCATGACCTCTGCCGAAGGCAAACACTCAACCACTAAGCCACCCAGGTGCCCCAAAAGGGCTTATTTAAAATGGGTACTCATGGCATGCCATGAGCAACGTATGTCATCACATGGGCACGTTTTTGACATTGCCTTCACGGGGAGGCACCAGGAAGGTGCTGGGAAGGGAAAGCTGACAAGCTTCCAAGAGGGTTTCAGAGGGGGTGACGGTATCTGCATACCTAGTGTCTAGTCTTCAGTTTCAAAGCTTGAGGTGGTGGGATTGGAAAGGGAAAAAAAAGGGGGAGGAGGGAATTGAATAAATGGAAAAGCAGAATTGAAGGAATAAAGGAAGTCTGTAGGAATTTTAGGGATCAAACGCTGATTCCTGTGAGCATACTTCAGAACATTCTCGTACCAGCTTGCAAGGGCTAGAAGAATAACTTAAAAGAGTTAGAACTTTTTAAATTCCATAAAAAATGCTTTTCTATGCCATTTCTTGGATTGGGCTACTTCTGTGGGTGACTAACCTCACCCATTCCTAGGATTCTTTCCTTTTGACTAGTTCCATTTTTCAGGCAGCGACCCTTCCCTGACCTCAGCCCGAAACTCTGGGTCACCTTGCTATAGCCTTGGTGTAGCACTGAATAGAGGGTTTACCAGATTGTTGGCACCGGATAAGTGGTACTGAGCACAATCGTCCTCTTTCATGAGCTGGAGGGAAGTTGCCTTTTCTAGGGTTCAGAGAGCTGGGTTGACTTATGCCTCCTTTTCATTCTGTTGCCCAGTAATTTTCCCTCTGGCCAGATCTGCAAACTGGTTGCCTTGCAGGAAGGTGACATGCACCACTGATGCAAAAAGGAAAAAAAAAAAAAAAAGACTATTGGCATCTGCACAACATTCAACGGTACTTCAAAAGTTTCGTTTTACAGTGAAATAGGTCAATTATTTGCTCAAATAATTAAAAAGTTTAATTGCTTAAACTTAATCTCAGATATCTTTATGTTCCTGTGTTGTTATTATACTCCTCTTCTGAGTGGAATCATTATCTGAACACCTGCTTTGCCAGTTTTCCAATCCATCCCCCAAATTAACTCAGATATCAACTTCCTCTTCTTGAAAAAAAAAAAAACCACCTCTTTTTCCCATGTTTTCAAACATAATAAATAAATAAATGAAAAATAAATAAATAAATAAATAAATAAATAAATAAATGTTTGATTATACCCCAGAGACTCTACATTACCTCTATCACTGGCCCCCATGTTGCCACATAGCCATGGCTCTACCAGCAGGATGGTGATTTCTGATATTCTAGACTGTTCTGCGTCTTTTCTAGGAAAAAAACCTGATGGGTCTCCATGCCAGGACTCAAGGGCTACAGTGAATAGCGAATTCCGATGTCACACTGAAAGGCAAGTGCAAGGTACCAGCCTGTCTCTTTGACATAAATCGATCCTGCAATATTGACAATTTCCCAGGCTATCTATATTCTGTATTGGCTCCCATTCTAAGGATGTTAGCACTAAAAAAATGACCAAAAAAAAAAAAAAAAAAAAAGAGAGAGAGAAGGATCTCAATGGCAAACAGGAAACCTCAACTAATCCCTATCTCGTCCAACTTTGTCAGTTCTTGGGAAAATAGTGCTAGAAACTATTTTTCAAATGAATAGACTCATGTCTTACGTTTGGACATTTAATTAGGCCTAAAGAGGGGAAAAGGTGGAAGTTTTAAATACCATTTTGCTAGGTAAAATGCTCATGAATATTTCCACCATATTAGGTAACTCACCCTCAAATATACTTGTGATTCCAAGTGGCTTGGCCGCAGGACCGCAGAACGCAACCATCATTCACTGTTAGCTCCGCGCAGGACGCATTGTGCCCTGCGCGCTCTAAAGCAATCAAACGAGTCTGCAAATGTTCTTCAAAGAATACG
The DNA here is from genome assembly GCF_003254725.2 of Canis lupus dingo. Classification (NCBI taxonomy): domain Eukaryota; kingdom Metazoa; phylum Chordata; class Mammalia; order Carnivora; family Canidae; genus Canis; species Canis lupus. Next base: position 20,121,796 of record NC_064245.1, on the reverse strand, counting down.
TGTAGAATGTTACTTCGTTAAACATCTCCTTGGCATTCATTCTATTTTCCACTTTGAATTGCTGCATTTAGTTTTGTAATGACCTTCTATAGCAAGGAGGTTTTATTAACTCTTTGATCTTCTAGCTTTGGGATGAAAACAAAGAAAATATAAATGAGCACTTTGTACACTGTCTTATAGAGGAGAGCAGGAGAAAAAAAAAAGGAAATATGTTTTCATCAAACAGATTGGTCTGTGTGGAGACTTTCAGCCCTTTCTGTTCTTTTCTCCCTTTAAGCAAAATGCTTATCAATGTTGTACATGTGTTTGTTTTAATGTCGTTTGTATAACTAAGTCTTTGTTTCTCTTCTCTCTAGCTCCTGTAGCTGAGGTTAGGGTCAGATATCTCTTTGTGGATTTTCTTTTTTAAGGCATTCTCCATCCTTGGTTTCCTCTAACCCTAAGTGCAATTCTTGGGAAATCTGCCATCCTATTTGTGGGATGCTGGCAGCCCTGCTCTGTTTCCAACTGTTCCTTTGTGTGTGTCCATGTGAGTGGGGAAGGGGAGGGGATCCCTGGGCAGGTAGTTGCCTAATACTGCAGTGCAGAAAACACTGGCAACTCTGCATCCCAACCCAGTTCTGTACTTTGTTGTGACTGGGTCTATATTCTGGAGCAGAATCTCAAAATTTAGTTATCTTGCTCCTGAAGTCCAACACTTATAGAATTATTAATATATAGATGAGATATTGCCTTTCACACTATTTTTTTTTATCATCCTTTAGCATGCTTCCTTGAACATATTCATTTGATTCTATCTTTTAGTCTTTAACACAACTTTGGAATCAGAACTTTAAGTGCGATATTTTAAAATACCAGCATTTTATGATATTAGTTCTAAAGCATGAAAATAGGTATCAATCAGAACAAATCTTTTCCCAATATTATAAACAGCTACTTATTATAACATACACATTTTCTCTTGAAATTTGAAACTCTTATTTGTTGTTGTTTTTTAATGATTTTATTTATTTATTTTTGAGAGACAAAGAGATTGAGTTAGAGACATAGGCAGAGGGAGAAGCAGGCTCCCTGCAGGGAGCTCAATGCAGGACTCAATCCCAGGGTCCCTGGGATCACCACCTGAGCCACAGGCAGACACTCAACCACTGAGCCACCCAGGTGCCCCTGAAACTCTTGTTTGTTATTAAATCGAAAGCATCCTGAACTGAGAGCCTGGGAATGTTCTGGATTTCCTCAATCTAGACTCTAGAATAATAGATGATCCAGTTGTATGCTGATAATGTCATCTGGTCCTAATGCAGTGCCTTAGGTTTACTGGAAATGGAAATCCATGTTTTATCGTGAAATGGATTCATTCTGTTTTGGCGAAGGTTTTCTTTTCCCTGACTCATTAAACACTAAGCGTTCATTATGGTAGTGATGTGCCTTAAGTGTTAACCTATATAATTCACCAGTCTTACTTCAGAGATGAAAAAAAAAAAATGAGTGACAGTGTACTTAGGTTTCCTGTCCAAGGAAGCATCACCTTTTCGTTTCTCTTCTGCTTTAACTTGATTTTCTGGGTCAGACAAAGAATGGGAGGAAATGATATACTATTGCATTGGGAGACATTCAGCTTTCCATCCTTGGTGTTTTCTCAGTTGACAATCCCATCAGTAAGAGAGGTGGCAACCAGCTTGGTGAACTCCTTTTCACATCCTCACTTGTTGCCTTTCAATTGTTTTCTACTTCTTTTCTTTTTAAGATTTATTTATTCATGAGAGACACACAGAGAGAGAGAGAGAGAGAGGCAGAGACATAGGCAGAGAGAGAAGCAGGCTCCATGCAGGGAGCCTGACGTGGGACTCCATCACAGGTCTCCAGGATCATGCCCTGGGCTGAAGGTGGTGCTAAACCGCTGAGCCAACCGGGCTGACCGATTGTTTTCTACTTCTGAGAACATTCCTTCTTCATCTAGGCAATTCCTTATATTGTTGTATGTTTATTTGTCTAGTCATACTTTAAATTATAACTTCCCTAAGATGAAACCTTGCTTATGTTCTAGAATGTATTCTAAAAAAAGTTTCCAATGATATTAATAAATATAAATGGCTAAAAACTCAGACTAGTTCTTTTAGGAAATTTAAAATTATAAATAACTTACTTTAAAGGTGTCAGTCTGGCATTTATGATCAGATAAAAATCTAAGTTATATACGCATGAAGAATATTTCTAAGCATTTTACAGAAGTACCTTTTTATAATAAAATAAATAAAAGAGCAATCAGTATTTACATACATGCAATGCTTTGACCTTAGGCACAAAGCAAGAGGACAGGCAAAAAAGAATAACTTAGAACATTTATTAAATAAAAATTTGATTAACATATACATGAAGAAATGCTAAAATTTGAGATCTTAGGGGCCTGGGTGGTTCAGTCAGTTAAGCACCTGCCTTTGGCTCAGGTGATGATCCCAGGGTTCTGGGATGGAGCCCTTCGGCAGGCTCCCTGCTCAGCAGGGAATCTGCCTCTCTCTCTCTCCATCTACTTATCCCCCAATTCATGCTCTCTCTCACACTCTCTCTCCTTGTCTCTCTATCTCAAATAAATAAATAAAATCTTTAAAAATTGTTTCGAAATCTTGAAATACTAATTGTTTTAAATGGTCCCAGAAAGATTGGAAAAGATTGGGAGAAAAAAAATCAAGTTACTTACAAAATTCTCTTCTACTTTTACCTTTTGGTGGCCCATTTGAAAAAATATTTTAAACATCATATAGCATTTACTCAGTGGCTAATAGCATTTTAAACCTACTTGATAATATTTTATACTTCTTTCAAAAATCTCAAAGTATACAATCATAGAATAATATTATGGAGGGTGTACATAGAGTGTACACAAACAAGTGAAGAGGAAAATGCTTTATAGAAGACAATTATTTATTTAGTTTTTTTTCAGTCATGTCACTAGATCAAAGAGTAAGTTTGTTTTTCTACTTTGCAAAATGATGGGAGAAAGAGAATGTAAGGATCAAGGGCTCTTGTGAAAAGTTCTGATTGCCTTGATGCTTTAGAGAAAAAATTCTAAGGAGCTCTTGGTTAAAAATGGTGAATTAATCACATGTACTTAACTCTTCTCCTTCTACAAACTCTGCCAAAATGATAGCAAAGGAAAAACAAAGGTATTTGCCTACAAGTAAAGAAAATGAGAAAGAAATAAGAGTGGACATGGGATTTCAGCAACTACATAGAAAATAAGCAGATAGAGAAGTATAAGCAGATCAGAGGGACACAGCTAGGAGGTATGCCAAAAGGTCCTGAAAGGCTGAATATAGAAGAAAGGATAAAGTGCAGGGCTGAAAATTAGAGCAGTGATGGAAAGTGTGAATACAGACAAGATGAAACCTTCCTACCCCTGCCTACACAAACAGATATATATACATACAACACACACACACACACACACACACACACACACACACACTACCCATCACCCTCTCCCAAGCACCAAAGAGGAGGTTATTTTCCAATGAAAATAAACTATACTGGCCCTAGTTTTAAGGATTTCAGGCATCATAGAGGCTGAGGCTAAGACACAGGACTAAAATAAATGAAAATTTAATATTTAATTGTAAAACCTCCATCCCCTTCTCTGGCTCAGCTCTCAAAATGCTGACAACCAGGAACATGCCTTTCTAGGTAGGACACTTGAAAATACCTCTCTGAAAAAAATTAAATGGTCCTCAAGAAAAGACCCATACAAACTGAAATTTGGGATCTCCCAGGAAAATGCTGGCTTATTAATCAATCCCCCTACAAGGAACTTTACTATTCATAAGCTCTGACCATACATGCAGATTTTTCACTCAGCTTTAAAAAGTCCCATTTTAAAAATATGATTGGTAACTAATGATTACCACACACAGAAAAAAAGTCTTCAATATGATAGATAAAGACAAAAAATCTAAACTGAGAAAGAAAGTTACCCAAATAATAGAAAAAATTCAAGATTACCTATAGTTATGTATATTCAGATATATGAGAAAATACTGTGTCCAAAAAGCAAGAACAGAATGTTATTTAAAAAGGAACAATAAAATAAGTTTTTAACTTTTTAAAAAATTTTTTATTTATTTATGATAGTCGCAGAGAGAGAGAGAGAGAGAGAGAGGCAGAGACATAGGCAGAGGGAGAAGCAGGCTCCATGCACCGGGAGCCTGATGTGGGATTCGATCCTGGGTCTCCAGGATCGCGCCCTGGGCCAAAGGCAGGCGCCAAACCGCTGCGCCACCCAGGGATCCCTAAAATAAGTTTTGAATACGAAAAATGTATCTATAGTCTTAATTTAAAATTCAACACAAAGGTGAAAAGATAAAATTAAGAAAATAATCCAGAAAGAATAGCTAGTTAAAGAATTGGAAACCAAGAGAGAAAAGAGATGAACTAAGAATTATATCTCAATACATTAAATATACAAAGAAAATACATTGCTCTTATAATCATGTCCATGAGCTAATGGTAAATATCTTGTGTGGCTGGAGTTATGGTTGCCTTGTGAATTCTGCAACGGAAGAAAATGCTACAATTTACAGTGAAGCGCCTTCAAAGACTTGAGAAATGGCCAAGCTTGCTATGTACCAAACTCAGTGTGGTCCAGACTCGAATAAACACAGTTTCTCATGAGTTTATGGACTCCAGATTGACCCAGGTCACTCCTCGTCCCAAGCATTCTCGGTATGGTAGCCAACTGATCAAAAAGACAATGAGAGGGACCGAGTCAACTTTGGAATCTTGGAGCTACCCACAATCATTAATGAGATACTCAAAATTCTAGTGCTTCATTGATTTATCTGTTCATTCTTTGATTCTTCAAACATTTAATTACTATCATTCTTCCCTCTTCCCTGTGCTCTAAGACATTTGGTCTTTAATATGCAAAATAACAAATAAATGTAGTTAATTGTCATTGTAACCATCTTTGGTCCATCTATACTCTCACCACTGCAATTTATTGCTAGCTCACAGCCTCCCAACTTTTTCAGAAAAAAGTCACATTAAAAGTCTGTCTCAAAAAAAAAAAAAGTTTGTCTCATACAGCACTGCCTATACAGTGCTGGTTTATTATAGTAGATTCATCTCTGAAATATTTTATATTAACTTGAATACACGTGGTGGCATATGTACTGTTGGCCAAATAGTCTTGTGCACACAATAGAATTATATTTTCTTTTCCTCTTTGAAATTAGCTGTGTCCAATGAATTTGAGCAAAAGTGCTTTTTCCCTCTGCCATGGTGACTGGATATGTCCCAAAAGCTTTTATCGGAGACTAAAGTAAAGATGATAAAGAGCAAAAATCCAAGTAAACTCATGGATAAGTAGAATGAGCAAAAAAAAAAAAAAAAAAATCTTTGTTTTATATAATCTCTGAGATTGGTGGATTATTTATATTATGGCAAAATCCAACCTATCCTGACTGATACAAATGTAATATAAATACAAATATAAACATATACAGGGTTTTTTTCATAGTAAATAAGCCAATATATATGATGGGTATCATTCTAAGCTTTCAGTTAGTGAGCACTGATATGGCATTCTGCATTTTTCCCTGAATGGTACTTCTCTCTGTTGTTTGTTTAGTTCTGCCTTTAATTTAGTTCAGGAGAATAATTTTAACCAATACTGATAAACAAATATTGCAAATGATTCACGTAAACTTCCTATCAGGCTAGATGTTAAGCTGTAAACCTTCAAAGAAACAGAGGAAAAAGAGGCTGAAGGCCAACAGGTAATTAGAACTTGGTTGGAGATAGGGGTACCTGGGTGGCTTGGTCAGTTAGTTAAGCATCTGCCTACAGCTCAGGTCATGATCCCACCCTGGAATCTGGCCCATATCAGGCTCACTCTCTTTCAGGAGCACTCCCCCCTCCCTCTCAAATGAATGAAATCTTTTTTTAAAAAAAGAAATTTGTGGAAGACATCTGACATGAAGTGCAAGCATCATTGCAAGCTGGCAGATGTTACTAACAGTATGAAAAGTAGCTGGAAGAAACCATGGCCAAACACCTGTCATAATTCAGGTGTTTTGAAGATAGAGGCTGTTCATTATCTCTTGCTGTATAACAAATCTCCCCGCATTAGCAGGAATTTAGAAGTGGTTTAAATGGTGGTTATGGCTCAGGGTTTTTTTCAAGTCTGAAAAGTTCCTTGGCATAAGAGTCTCATCACAGGGCTTCTGGAATGACCTTACAACACAACAGCTAAATTCTCCCAGAGCAAGTTATACAAGAAAACAGGATAGAAGCTTGAATGTTGTTTGTGACCCTACACTTAGAACTTATCCTCTGTCATTTCCACAAAATAAAGTTTGCTACACAAGTCAACTCCATTGAGTGTGGGAGGAACTAACAAAAGGATATAAATTCCAGAAGACAAGGACCATCAGAGGCCACGCTGGGGACTGGCTACTACAATGGAAGAACCTTCAACAAAGAGTAGTGCAGTGATTGCATCTTTGCAAAGGATTTTTGCTGTGATGGCCTGTTTCTGTGAATTCAGTGCTCCTGTTCTGGAAATGCCATCTATCCATGTCATCTGCACCTGCCTAATGGGATATAATGAATAAACATATTTTAAAAACATAAAAAATGACTGATTGATTGAAACCCCACAAGAGCTACTGGCTTAAAAAGATATTGTACCCAATATTCCACAGTGTTTTGCCATTATTTTCATAAAATTGTAAATAATTTAAAAGATTGAACTCTTGGTGTCTCAAGGAAGTCTTTCTTTGTTAAGTATAATATTTTTCTATCATGTAAATATAAATATAGGTTAATCAAGAAAAGCTAAATTATAATTTTTCTAAAAGTAAAGTCTGAAAAAATAACAATTTACATCATATAGTACTTACTATCAGCTACAACTGTACTTTTGGAATAATTATTTCCTCAGTTTATTCTGCAATGACTGATAATCATCGTCTTAATTTCCCTCCTTTTCTCATGTTGTTAAAATTGGAAATATTTCCTAAATTTCATTATAATGTCAAATTCATTAAATTTTAAAAATTCTCATTTGAAGTTTTTATTATTTCACAAAAAGACAAATATAATGAAATATTTCATTTACAAATTTTTAGTAAAGATATTACTTCTACCCTTGTCTGAAATTAAGATCAACATTTTAAAATTCATGTTGATTTTTTTTTAAATTTTTTATTGGTGTTCAATTTACTAACATACAGAATAACCCCCAGTGCCCGTCACCCATTCACTCCCACCCCCCGCCCTCCTCCCCTTCTACCACCCCTAGTTCGTTTCCCAGTTAGCAGTCTTTACATTCTGTCTCCCTTTCTGATATTTCCCACACATTTCTTCTCCCTTCCCTTATATTCCTTTTCACTATTATTTATATTCCCCAAATGAATGAGAACATATAATGTTTGTCCTTCTACGACTGACTTACTTCACTCAGCATAATACCCTCCAGTTCCATCCACGTTGAAGCAAATGGTGGGTATTTGTCATTTCTAATAGCTGAGGAATATTCCATTGTATACATAAACCACATCTTCTTTATCCATTCATCTTTCGTTGGACACCGAGGCTCCTTCCACAGTCTGGCTATCGTGGCCATTGCTGCTATAAACATCGGGGTGCAGGTGTCCCGGCGTTTCACTGCATCTGTATCTTTGGGGTAAATCCCCAACAGTGCAATTGCTGGGTCGTAGGGCAGGTCTATTTTTAACTCTTTGAGGAACCTCCACACAGTTTTCCAGAGTGGCTGCACCAGTTCACATTCCCACCAACAGTGTAAGAGGGTTCCCTTTTCTCCACATCCTCTCCAACATTTGTTGTTTCCTGCCTTGTTAATTTGCCCCATTCTCACTGGGGTGAGGTGGTATCTCATTGTGGTTTTGATTTGTATTTCCCTGATGGCAAGTGATGCAGAGCATTTTCTCATATGCATGTTGGCCATGTCTATGTCTTCCTCTGTGAGATTTCTGTTCATGTCTTTTGCCCATTTCATGATTGGATTGTTTGTTTCTTTGGTGTTGAGTTTAATAAGTTCTTTATAGATCTTGGAAACTAGCCCTTTATCTGATATGTCATTTGCAAATATCTTCTCCCATTCTGTAGGTTGTCTTTGAGTTTTGTTGACTGTATCCTTTGCTGTGCAAAAGCTTCTTATCTTGATGAAGTCCCAATAGTTCATTTTTGCTTTTGTTTCTTTTGCCTTCGTGGATGTATCTTGCAAGAAGTTACTGTGGCCGAGTTCAAAAAGGGTGTTGTCTGTGTTCTCCTCTAGTATTTTGAGGGAATCTTGTCTCACATTTAGATCTTTCATCCATTTTGAGTTTATCTTTGTGTATGGTGAAAGAGAGTGGTCTAGTTTCATTCTTCTGCACGTGGATGTCCAATTTTCCCAGCACCATTTATTGAAGAGACTGTCTTTCTTCCAATGGATAGTCTTTCCTCCTTTATCGAATATTAGTTGACCATAATCTTTTTTTTTTTTTAAGGCACCAGAAAACATCTATCATGATGGTGACAAGACCATAACCATCTAAGTGGCACCTACATTCCGTTCTCCTCCTCAAACAAAAACGCACTCTATTGGCTTTCCAATAGTATCCTAGTTGACTGATGGGACTCATTTCAAAGTTCTTTTTTAGTTTGGTTTGTTTGTAATCTGGAATGGATATCCTATAGAAACAATGTTAAATATAGTAGTGAGGCAACCAAATTAGTCCTTGGAAGCCCTCTTAACCAGAGAATTCCTCAATTTACCATTCTGCATCTACAGAATCTAATCCCTCTTGTGTGGGAAAGCCCAAAGATGGGGAGGTTTATTGGAAGGATGTGCTACAGCTTCTTGTGGTTTAGAGAAAAAAATTAGTGGTCTTTTTGAAAAAAAAATTTTTAAGATTTTATTTATTTATTTATTTGAGAGAGAGGGTGCACAAGCAGGAGAAGCAGAGGGAGAAGCAGACTTGTCACTGAGCAGGGAGCCTGATGAAGTGGTGCTCAATTCCAAGATTGAAAAAAATATCATGACCTGAGCTGAAGGCAGATGCTTAACCAACTGAGCCATCCAGGTGCCTTAAAATTAGTGGTCTTAAGATTCTTTCTTTTGTTTTCTTCCTGGTGACCTCCATATATCTACTTTTATTCCCTACTGTTAAATCTCTTTGCTACTTTCTAGAGTGTATCTGCATCCTTGGTTCACAATAGATACAAAACTTACTTCTTAAATAACAACAACAACAATAACTCCCACCACTTCTTGAGCACTACTGAGGATTAGATGCTGGTCCAAGCACCCTGTGCGTATTATCTTATGTTAGCCTCACAACAACTGAGGTGGAAGGCATTGTTATTTTCATTTTACAGCTGACATAACTGAGGAATACAGAAGCTGAATAACCTCCCTAGAATCATGTAGTTAGCGGGTAAGGGGATAAGAATTTCAACTTAAGTAGTTTGATTGTAGATTTCATCTCTTATTAACCACAAGAAAATAGATAATAGATTAGATGATAGATGATAGAAAGATAGATACACAGACACACACAATTTCATCTCTACTAAAAATGAAAACAGACGGAAATAACACCTTTTTTCTTTTTTAATTTAGCAGCAGTGGGAAAAGTGAAGTCTCAGAAATCAGTAATAACTTGTACAGGTCATCTCCATATCAAAGTAAAAAAACTGGTTTTCGGAACTGAGGCAGTAGCACTGGGTAGATGAGGGAAGAAATCTGATAGTGGATTCTGGCCTGGGTATGGAAAGCACAGCAATTTGTTGGAGAGATCTGAAGGGAGCAACTTTTCCTTTTCCATTCATCATGGGACCTTCTCGTCCCCACAAACCTGACGGTGAAATAGCCTTCACCAGTCCCTGGAGAGCATGATAAGGAGGCTTTGGGATTCTGAGCTTGCCAGACCTGGAGGGAGCCCTGTATCAGGATACACTTCAGGTTGGCAGTATGAGGAAGAAAGAAGAGGTTCAGAAGAGAGAAAAACAGCAAGTAGCACACACTCGTTTCTATCCTTAAAAAAAAAAATAAACAAAATGTATAAAGCGAAATTTGTAGATGCTATATTTTATATAGAATTTAACTGAAAATTCCTTATTTGATGCTAATATATTAGTTCATTTTTTTCATCCATTGCTGATATCTGGGAACAGAATCAAATATCACAGACACCTCTTGAGCAAGTTATGAGTGGCTGTGAAGCTAAGCCGTTCTCAGTTCCAAAAATTAGAAATACTTTTCCATTATGCATTCTCATATCCTTGCCAGGCAAACAGTGACATTTCCTCTCTAGGAACAGAACAAGGTCACCTTGGCACAGGTCATCAGGAACTAACTCAGTACCAGACATTTGTCTACAGGAAGATAATAATATTGTTATTAAAGATTTCTAACATTTCCTTTTTTAAAAAGATTTATTTATTTCTTTTTAGAGAGAGAGAGAGAGCAGGGTAAGGGGCAGAAGGAGAAGGAGACTCTCAAGCAGAACCCCTGTTGATGCAGGGCTCGATCTCACAACCTGAGATCATGACCTGAGCCAAAATCAAGAGTTGGATGCTTAACTGACTGAACCTCCCAGGTGCCCCTCTATCATTTCTTTAAAAAGAGAAGACTAATAACATATGGAGATTTAATTAATGTCTAACAAATATGAGATAGCAATTTAGTTTATACTGCCAGCTAAGTGATTGTGTTTAAAAAAAGAACAAATGAATGAATAAATAAGCAGTGCAACAGTCAAGTAGTCAACTGACTTTCTCTAGCTAGAGAGAAAAGCAGAAAGTTGCAGAAGTTGCAAATGGAAATAAAATCCAAATAGCAGTCTGTTGGGGCACAGAGAGGGACTGGGCAAGTCTTCACCAAAGGAGCTATGGAGGTGGCTGGCCATTGCCGGGGAAGCTAGACATCCATGATGAAGGCAAAAATTTTCTCATATACAAACATAGTATATGTCAGAGTCTGGAATTTGGAAATTCACTGTTGATTCTGAAATGAATAGGTTAGGAATCTTGAGAAAATTGGTTTTCTTCTTTGGGGTCTTGGTTTCGTCTACAAAATGAGGGAGTTGGAAAAAAAATCAACATTCCCAAGGAGTATGCTTTGAAATAGTCGCTCTTTGGGATCTAAATACACACAGCAAAAAAAGCCTGAGTTTCAGTCAAATTGTGTATTGGTTAGGGCTTTCTAAGTTGCAAGTGACAAAATACCTGACTCAGGCTGGATTGATAAAAAAATGGGATTTAGCCTCTCAATAGTTGGAAAGTTCAGGAACAGAGCTGGCCTTTGGTATAACTGATTCTCTGGCTTGAATGATATCCTTAGGAACTGTGGCATAGGCTGAATAATGGCCCCCCAAAGAGGTCCAGTGCTCTAGACACTGAAAATTGTGACTATTTTATCTTAGATGGTAAAAGAGATTTTGCAGATGTGATGAAGGTTTGAGATGGGAAGATATTCCTAGAGCCAAACTTATCTTGCAAATCCCTAAAAGTGGCAGTGGAGAAAGGTGACATAGGAAGCACTCAACGTGCTGTTGCTGGCTTTGAAGAGGGAGAAAGGGGGCTACTGCCAAGGACTGTGGTGGCTTCCGGATGTTGAATACAGCCCTTAATTCAATAGCCAGAAGATAATGAAGGCTAATCAAGGGAAAAGAGTACCTTCTAGCATCTCAGTTCAGTGCTTTTAAATTGGGCAACTTTAAACTGCCAGAAGGAAAGATTTTCACTGGTGGGGGATGAAATGAATGAAGGTAGAGGGGGTTAGAAGAACAAATGGGAAGAATAGAAAACAAGGAACCGTGGTGGAATGTGAGTTGTGGCTTTTATGGCTAACTAAACCTAGCTGTTTTTTCCGTTAAGTCTTATGTTTCAAGCATTCCACATAGTTTTCAAAGTTGTTTCACATTGCATTTGATTCTTAAAACACCTTGGGAGACAGGTAATGCAGTATCCTTATTCGTCTTCCACACATGAGGAAACTAATATGCAAAAAAGTTCAATTTCAAGTGTTAGAGTCAGAGAATGAGTGGTATAATGGACCAAAGATGGATCTTGCCTGTAAATTCTGTTTTCCATCTGAGCAGTGCCATTGGGAAGGAGTTGCATCAAACCACTGAGCTTCTGTTTGCACAACTGTCAAATGGAACACATGATATCTGCCTTATAGAGACATGAGGATGAACCGAAATGGGATGTACAAACACCTAGGATACAGAAGAGCATGGACAGTCAATAGCCATAAATTCCTTTTACCCTCTTCTCCACCCAGAGCTCATATTCAGCTTAGCTAACTCCAGATTGGTCATTATAAACCACATGGCTGCTATTGTCATTCACACATTCATTCATTTCCATACTGATGTAAGCTTTGGTTTAATGAGAATCCAAAAGAGTTGCTTTGGAGAAATTAAGTTTCTTACTTTTTTCATACAAAATCCCCTCAATTACGTCATTATGGTTTTGGAATGCTTCTTGCTAAAAGGGGATCCCTGGGTGGCTCAGCAGTTTAGCGCCTGCCTCTCGCCCAGGACGTATTCCTGGAGTTCCGGGATCGAGTCCCGCATCAGGCTCCCTGAATGGAGCCTGCTTCTCCCCCTGCCTGTGTCTCTGCCTCTCTCTCTTTCTCTCTCTGTCTCTCATAAGTAAATAAATAAAAATTTTTTTTAAATTACCAATAGTGCTTCCTGCAGATGTACTAAGAGGGTTAGCAGAGTTTCATAGTTTTGTGGGAACAGAGAAGAAAGAATGCATTACTTTTGTGTTAAACGACAGTACTATCAAGGTATAAGAATTGTTTTAGATTTTATAGCTAATATTTTACTGTGCATCACATGCAAGTCTACTTAGATTAGAGCATAAAGATTGAGAAGAGGCTGGGGAAAAATTTACCATGCATATGATCTAAGAAATTACTGTAATTTAAAATTTTTTGTAAAATCAATGAGTTTAATAACTTTATCATGATGTATATATAAGTTTATATATGCATATATATGCTGATCTGATGTTTTAGTGTCTTAAACAGTGGTTGTTTATGGAGATGTATTCTGATAGCAAAGAATATAGAATTTTTAAATTGATGCTAGCACTGTATCTCCATATTGAGAGTAAACAAATGCAACAGGAGTCTTTTTTCATATTTTTAATATTGCAGTGCTGCTGACATCATTATCCATTGGTCATGTTAATCTCAAAATGCACAAAGTATTTGTATGATTTGTATAATGTATACAAAGTGTTCAAAGATGTGACAATATACAGCTTTATTTGGGCATTTATTATCAGATTATTGTAATGTGCATCTACTTTAAGGAATCTGATCTGAAAACAAGCACCTTTTTAAAATACTGTATCACACAGTGTGCTGGAAGTGGCTATAGAGAATCTTCTTTTCATTTCTGGATCTATGCAAAAACCCACTTGCAGCTAACCAATAGCTGCAACAAAAAAAGAAAATTTGTAAACAGCTGGTTTATATAGATTTTTCAAAAGGCTTATGCTTTGATTCATAATATGTGTGGAATTTGTATTAGGTTTGGGGAAGGAAAAATGGAAGTTACTACAGCTGTGAGTCAAGAAATTAATTCCAGGGAAAAGAAATAATATTTCTTTTCTTTAAAGATAGCAACAAAATGTGTTCTTGGTAAGGATGCGTTTCTTGATTTTGTGTTATTGGCTATGAAATATACCTGCCTGGAAGAGCAATAGCATCTAATATGAAATTATTAGCCTATTTCATAACTCTAATATGGGAACAACCCCACTCATAATGTTTAGTTTATAAACTGACCTCAGTGGAAGTCATCAAGGTAGTAAAAAAAGGTTTTACAGGATTTGCAGAAATTCTTTGCCTGTGTGCATGTGTTTAGTTCATATAGTTTAATGTCCATGAAAACTGGATAGTAAAGTGAGAAGCTTTGTTTTTGGGGGGATAAGAAAAGCTCAGGACATAGTTTTACATAAAATAAACTCATTAGAAAAGATCTTGTTTGTTAACAAATTCAGTTGTTTCATGGTTAAAATCAGTTCACCATGTCACTCTATCTCAGAAAATGTATTTACTTGGGTTTGATCCTTATTCCTTAAATTCACATTTGAAATATAGCTCTCCCACATCATTATGTTAAGTTATCGTTTACAGGTGTTGTAAGTGACCAGTCTCTATTCCTTTTCCTGGACAAAGTTTCCCAAAGGCTTCATTTTTAGTAAACACTGCAGTAGCATATGTAAAAATATACAGTTTAAGACAAGAATTGCTTCAAGATATAGTACCCATTGGTTCCTTCTAAGAGATATATGGATTTATCATTTTTACAAATTTAACTTTAATTCAAAGCCGAACCACAGTGTTTCTGTATTTAATAAATTACTAATGAAGATTCTGTACAAACTTTACAGTGATCCCTGATAATAAAAACCTTTGCAAAAATGTACTGCTTCTTCTAATATAATGATTATATGGTATAACCATAACTCAGAGCCTAAAAAAAATATGTATCAGTTTCCTTTAGCAAACCAGACCTAATTTAATGATAAATTCAATATTATATCAAGCTATGCTGAACTGTCAAAAGACATTTTTTGTAATTTCTATAACCCTTATTCTAATGATTGTTTTTATTCATAAAAATAGGATAGATATTTCCTTATCCTTCCTTTACATGGCATACCTATTTGAAAAAAAAGTTAGAATACCAAAGAATAAAAATTAATGTGCTAATATTATCAATAAGATCAAAAAATAAAAGTCTAGATCTCTAATTATTGGAGACTGGTTAAGTTATAATAGATTCATATAATGGAATAGCATGCAGGCACTTAAAGGATGTTGTCAAAGGATATTTATTGAAGTGAGAACTTGGCTATCACTGATAAGAAAAGTAAAACCAGCATATATAATATATGTGTGTATATATATATACACACAAACACACATATACATATATATATGATAAAAAAACTAAAAACAGAATATGTGGTCAAGATATACCAAGATCTTAACAGAGATTATATTTGAGTGGTCATATTGGTGATGATTTTTGTTTTTAAAATTTTCATTCTTCCTTTGTACCTTTCTGCATTTTTTAAGTTACCTGCATTGGCTCTTTCTTATTTTTGAAATTAAAAGAAAATTATTAAAATATTCTCATTAAAGAGCAAAAGATAACATGACTGTAGAGGTCATAGCAGTATGCTTTGCCAGCGAGCATGATGTTGTAGTTAAACCCATCTGTCTTCTGCCACCAGGCCCCTTTGATGACAAGTAAGAGGAAGGAAGACTGGTTAGGGGCCCATATCTAAAACATTCTCAGGTTTGATTTTGATTGCTCAAGCTAGGGGAAGAAGTTCATTATCTGACTCTCATTATTTACTTTTCCCCCCAAATGTTGGGCTTAAATATCTCCTTTTACCATTAAACTTATACTGAGCATAACTGCTTTATGACTATTAGGTGTATAATAGTGCTTTTATATCATATATATAAAAAAGCACTATCTTCATTTTAAAGCTATGCTTTTTAAAGTATTTTGCAAAGGCAAAAGCATTTTTGACTTATTTAGCAAACTAAGAGGAAAAGAGAGTTTCTGTTAACCTTTATCTTAGCTCGATATTAAATCATCTGGCACATTTGTCATTTCCTCCGCGTTTGGCATTTTCTGCACGTTGTTAATGCTGATTCTATCTGGTCATCTGCCAAATAGAAATCAGGTGTCAACAGTCGATTCTGTGTTCCAGAGTTCCTAAAAGAAATAAAGACACACACTTTGGTAAAAAAAAAATGAAAAATTGACAAATTCTTACAGCATATTTTAAACACAGAAATTTAATTTAAGGATGCTGAACTTATAGTATAATTTTGTTAAGTATACAAGTTCTCTGTAGATATGTGGGCCAAAGAATAAAGATAGGTTTGGAATTGAAGCCTACTCCCTCCAAATCCTAGGATTTTTATTAAATCATTGTAAGTAAAGCATTGAGAAAAATAACCCAAACTTCTTGCTTTCTTTCCTAACAGTTGCTTTTAGGAGACCATGAAAAAGTAATTAAAATAGTAAAGATAATCACTGGATAGAGAAATCATCTATTTAAATAGTTCTAACTAAGCTGCTTTGAGTTATCCACTAATGGACATGGCTATGTACTCTTCCTAGGAGACTAATACCCTAGGAGTCAAGAGCCACGCCTGTTCCACCCAAACCAATAGTGCGACCTTGAGCGAAACCAACAGTCTTTCTCGGTTAAAGTTCCTTAGTCACACTTTACACAAAAATTTTGATCACATGTTTGAGTACATGTTTAATGGTAAAACTGAGTATTTCTGCCTATAATGATAATTTGACTAGATAATTTGTCAGGTGCATTCTAGCTTGAAATCCATTTGATTTTATATATGTGTGTATTATGTTATATAGATAACATTTATAAATTTTAAAACATAAAGATGTGTTAGAACTGAGAGCTTACATATCGAACTGCCCTACTTTTCTATTTGCAGCCAATTACCACCCCAATCTAATGTTTCACTGTATATAAATTCATTTATTCTTTCATTCATTTCAAATATGTGATGATATAGCTATAAAATCAATGTTTGGTTATTTTGAATAACCCAAAATAGCAAATAATTTAAAAATCACTTCCACTTGACTTTGGAATCTATTACATGCATTGTTTTTCCAGAAAATTTACCTCATAATTATGTTGTGTGAGAGCGAAATGAGTTTCTATTCCAAATTCACACATTGAATTCTGACTGCTGGGTGATGAGGAGAAGCATCCCAGGGTTAACACTTGTCATGTTGCCACGGATAATTAGGATTGCTTGAGTGTGTCTTTAACTCTAAATTTGGTATCAACTCTTATGAGTACAGGTCATCATCCACTGTTTTATATTTTTTGGACCTTGTCAGGATCTCGCCTTTCCTTTTGTAAATTTATACACTTTGCTTTTGGAGACTCTATTTTCCATACCTCGCCCCCCTTCTTGCTTCTATGAGTTACCTCTTATGATAAAAGGTAAGAGATCCCTTTAAAAAGGAAACTCTTCCTAATGTTTACTGTATTTACAAAACATTACTATACAAGTTAATTCTTAACCTCACCCATAAACCTTTACTGTGATCTTAACTCACTTCAGGTGAATCAAGGTAGAGAGTTTCTTAAGCACTGCTCTTCTCACTTGCTAAATTTCCACTTCCAGTTATCCTTCACCATCAGAACTTTGAACAGGGCTCATTCCATTCACTGTATATATTTGCTCCCTCGTCAGCCTCTCTTAACCCATCTCCAGGTTTGTTTGTTTTTCTTAAGAGTTTATGTCAACCTACAACCTCAAAAAACTTGATTTTGTGCATTATGATTCTTCAGGGATCTAGTTCCCAGAGCTAGTACAATATATTTTGACCACGGAAATACGATCACCTGAATTTATTAGGCCCTTTGCAGTTGACACATTAATAATTAATTATTGCAAAAAAAAAAAAAAGCTCAGCCTGCTGTTACTTTTAGTAGTTTTATTGATTGCTAAATTTCTAAATATACTTACTAAAACTTCTGGGGCTTCATTCATGTATTTTTACATTCAGCAAATATGAACAAGTGTTACATATGGACCAACACTGTTGCAGCTGCTACGGATACTGTGGTTGACATAGCAGATCAAATGCCTGTTTCTGAGGGAGGATATTTGTTTACTTGGGAGAGTTGGACAATAAACTAAAAAAGAAAATATCAGATTGTGACAAGCTATGAAAAAAACCTAATAGGGTAATGGTCACAGAAGACATCTGAGGAGGGCACATTTGAGTTGACCCCCCCCCCCAAACCAGCACCCCCTCAAAAAATAACAGCCAAATGTGAAGATCTGGAACACTAGAGGGGATGCAACTGCCGTAAGAAGGTGTGAGCTTAGTGTGTTCACAGTGGGTCCTCTTGTGCAAACATCATGAAAGAGAAACGTGGAATGAACTGAGGTTGGGGAGGCCAGCAATATCTACATCACATAAGAGCATTGCAGACTATGGAAGGAGGTGGCAGTGGGAAGCCATGAGAAGGTTTAAATTAGTGAATGTAGACTCCAATTTAGATTTTCAAAGATTATTTACTGAGTAGAAAATAGACTATAAAGCAGTGAATATGGAAGGAAGGAGATTAGTTGTAGGAGGACTTTGCCTCCTACAGAGATGATGATAGTTTGGACTGAAGTGGTAGCTGTGGAGGTGCTGATGAGCGGACCTATTCAGAATATGTTTTGAAGGCAACACTAATAAGACTTCTGAAGAACTGATTGCATGTAAAGGGATCATGTGAGGGATGATTCCTAGTTTTTTTTGCCTGGGTTGCTGGGTGGGTGGATAGTGGTACATTTTGCTATAAGAAAGATGGCCATGGGAAAGGAAATTGCTGGAAGGGGCAGGAACCAAGCACTAGCTTTGGACATGCTAAGTGTGAGATGCCTATCGACTTCTAGTGGAGACAGCAAGCAGGCAGTTGGCCTTTGAGTCTAGAGGTTAGGTGAGGTCAGAGCTAGGTATATAAATATGGAAAGATAAATGAGATCAAATAAAACCTTGCAGTTAAATCTTCAATTTTTAAATTGCACTCAATCTGATCTCATTTTCTCTTTTTTTGGGGTGGGGAGGATCAAGAGGGAGTCTAATCATTTTGTTCTGAAAGTAGAAGTAGATGCAGAAAGCCATTTCCTTGAGGTAGCTCTTTTCCAAGCACATTTATTTTAAGGATGGAAAATTCATCACAGCAACTTTATTCTGATGTGCTTAGATGATCAGGAGAAAAAACCTCCTCAGTCTCAGATTCTGACTTAAGAATCTCTGAGGGAAAAGCTGTTCACATGGTAGCTACAAATATTACTGACATCACAGTACATCATCTAAGAACAAGGGTTAGAAATTCCATAAGCAAACTTCTTGTAAGATTTCTTGGCAGATGTTATAGATAGAAAAGTTCACCCAGAATTCCAGTAAGCAGATAAATATTTGCACGGTTTTCTATTTTTTAAAAAATGCACTTTATATCTTTTTTTAAAAGATTTTATTTATTTATTCATGAGAGACACACAGAGAGAGGCAGAGGCATAGGC
Organism: Canis lupus dingo; assembly: GCF_003254725.2. Lineage (NCBI taxonomy): Eukaryota > Metazoa > Chordata > Mammalia > Carnivora > Canidae > Canis > Canis lupus. The sequence continues at coordinate 20,102,676 of NC_064245.1, read as the reverse complement.
AGAAGGAGAAGCAGGCTCCCTGCAGGGACTCGATCCCAGGACCCCGGGATCATGACCTGAGCCAAAGGCAGACGCTCAATCGCTGAGCCACCCAGGTGTCCTGCACTTTATATCTTTAAAATTTCCACTTGGCTTATTATCACTGGAGGAGTGATATTAGGGCATGGCACCCAATAGATGTATGATGACATAACGGAATAACCACTTTTAGTGACACTTTAGTAGAGTCTCTTAAGTATTGGAGAGATATATATAACTTATGTAACTTTTGTATATAACTACAAAATCATGCTAAAGACTATCCTCCCATATTTTTATTTTTTTAATGACACAAGAATATTGGGATGTATATTATCAAATTTCATGTTTTAATGCTATACGTTAAATGAAATACATCTTGCCATATTAAAAATTTTTAGAAAGGATAAATGAGGTTTCATTCTTCCACACATCATTGTTAATTATATTGGAATCACTCTGAAAATTCTCATCACCCCTTTCACTATGACTGAAGACTGACTTGGACAAATAAATGTCCAATTCAATGAATTTACCCAATGGTGTATATGTGTGCTGTTCTTTGTTGAATTATGTGTTGTTTTGGCATATAGTAAGTCCTTCCGGAGAGGGTCCACTGTGATCCCTAAGGAGGTGGGAAGCAATGAAAAAGTATAACCATTGCAACCAAAGAAAACTGTCCTGTTCCCTCTCCCAGCCAAAGGCTTTCCAAGCTCTCATAAGTGTCAAATAGCAAGCTTTGAAGTTGTGGAGTCTTCTGTCAGTAGAACTGATTCGACCAATTCATTGCTCTCTTTCTTCTTCTAATGCATAGAATATTAATTTGCATCAGGCTCCTTTTTAGCCTAAAAAAATCTCTAATGCCACAACAATCTCACTCATCAATGTTTCAAATTCCGGGAAAAGCATTCTTGTTATTACTTGACATATGTGCAACATTTAATGTCTGTTATTTAACTGCTGTTTATTTGCTCTTTGCATTTCAAATGAATTGTGACATTTTCTTTTCCATTGTCTTATTAATAATATTCCAAATGCATTGTGGGGAAAATAGTCATCTCTATAAGACAACAGAAAAATTCCAATCCTTATTGTATAAATGGAAATTCAAAATGAGACTAATAGATATATTTGGGTAGATAATAAAAAATCATTCATTCAGTCAATGCATTTATTAAATCCCAATTATTTGCTAGTGATTGGGGATATAAAGAGGAATAGGATACAGCCCCTGATCCCAAGAGGCTAACGACAGAGTGGAGGGACACAGACACATAAAAGAGTAAGAACACCAAAGTATTTCATGAACTATAATGTAATATGTGTAGGGAGAGAGGAAAGACTTTTCAATTCTGCCATAATAGCATTCATGGGAAAAGTGTCTTAAAGCTGTGTGTTATCAAGGAAAACAATCACATTTTCAGCATAGTCCTCATCCTTTTATTGAATAGTTTTATTTTTTAAGAAGCCATCTTTAACAATGTTTTGCCTTTATGATGCCAAAGCAATCCTCTGAAAAATAAAACTTTAAACAACGGATTCTTTAGTTTACCAGGATGATCTCCTCAAACCATCTAGTCAGTAATTATAATGGCTGGTTTTAGAATGATTTAGATAGTCTGGACTCTGGCCAGGAAACTGGAAAGTCTCTGAAGTTACAAGGTTTCTTGCCATTGTCCAGCCAGTTGATTCCTTCAATAGAACTGAATTCAGTTCAACTGTCACTTGAGTGCTAGCTGGTAGCTATGAAAACACATATCTGTAAAGTTTATGTTTTAGGGTCTAATGTAAATTCTGCTGCTTTGGGTTTCTATGTAGGCTTAAGGACAAGGTTTTACTTGCAGATTTTTTACCTCTGATTTTTCTTTTACAGAAGAAACAATGTCACTAAAAAATAAGGGGGAAATAAGCAGGATTTCTTTTTTTTTTTTTTTTTTTTTTTTTTTATGATAGTCACACACACAGAGAGAGAGGCAGAGACACAGGCAGAGAGAGAAGCAGGCTCCATGCCCCGGGAGCCCGACGTGGGATTCGATCCCGGGTCTCCAGGATCGCGCCCTGGGCCAAAGGCAGGCGCCAAACCGCTGCGCCACCCAGGGATCCCATAAGCAGGATTTCTAAGAAAAATGAAAGGAGAATGAATACAAGAAAGGCTGAAACTTGATTCACTCATTTTAAAAAATACCAAATGAATCCTGGTTATTAATTTTGGAATTAGCTAAGCTATAGGCTTCTGTTAGAATGTGAGGGTCCGGGATCCCTGGGTGGTGTAGCGGTTTGGCGCCTGCCTTTGGCCCAGGGCGCGATCCTGGAGATCCGGGATCGAATCCCACATCGGGCTCCCGGTGCATGGAGCCTGCTTCTCCCTCTGCCTGTGTCTCTGCGCCTCTCTCTCTCTCTCTCTCTCTGTGACTATCATAAATAAATAAAAAAGAAAAAAAAGAATGTGAGGGTCCCCTTTCTTACTTTTTTTTTTAAAGATTTATTTATTTTATTTATTCATGATAGACACAGAGAGAGAGAGAGAAGCAGAGACACAGGCAGAGGGAGAAGCAGGCTCCATGCCGGGAGCCCAACTCAGGACTCGATCCCAGGAGTCTAGGATCCGCCCTGGGCCAAAGGCAGGTGCCAAACCGCTGCGCCACCCAGGGATCCTCCCCTTTCTCACTTCTTATTCATCTTTCAACACAAAGGTTTCTGCTCCGACCAGTTCATTACAAATTTCTCTTGACAACGTACCTTGAAGATAAGCCCAGGGGACCCTTTCCATCCTCCTTTTATTTGAGCTTTTGGCACTATTTGACATCACTGGCAGCACCCATATTCTTTGAAACCCTGCCACCTCTTGACTTAACAGGATTCTAGTTTTTCTTTCCCCTGTTTGGCCACTCCTTCAAAATATCCTTTGAAGACTATTTCTTCAAAATGTGTCTGTTTCAGTGTTTTTGTTCCCAGGTCCTCTTCACAATTGTTTTTGATTGTTTGTCCCTCATGCATTTAAGAATGTGAAAATAAGCTATGCACTCACTCTTCAGGATGAATACAGAAACATACAAAAACATTTTATGCATTATTAAAATGGATTAATAGACATACCCCCCTGCTTCACACAATTTAGTAACATAATCTCCACCTAACATTAATATGCTAATTCCCAAACTCCTATTTCTCCAAGATCTGTTTGACCTGTATGTCAGACTCATATATCCATGTCCACTATTCACTTGACTCCTCTTATATGTCCCTCTGACACCCAAAACCCAACATGTTCAAAATGCAATTTACTATCTTCTTTCCCTAAACCCGTCCTTCCTCTGTTTTGCATCTTAGGACATGATATCATGATCACAACCAGCAACTTCTTTTAGTCTTCTCCCGTCCCTCTTGGCATCCATCACAAGAACTATGAATTCCAGCTTCAAAATGTCTCTGCAACATCGCCATTTCTCTACAACCCAACATAGACCAACCTCTGTTGGCCCACTATTTTCTCTCTCCTAATCTGCTGCAACCACCTACAAACTGGTGCTCCTACCACCTTTTTTTTCCCCTACAATGTATTTTCTGTATCCATGCAATTGGATCATGTAATTTTCCTCATCCTTCTATTCCTAATTAGACCTATCATCAAACCTGGTTTATGGTTAGAGGAGAGTTGATACAAAGAAAGTTTAACTGGCTCTCTGTAATCCCCAAATCATTTACTCATAGGACATAGAGCTAACATCTTCTGATCTCATCCCAATTCCCTCCTCATAGGATAGGAGTTGTATTAACACCTGCCCTTCCCAGCATTTTATGAAAAAATGAGGGAGTAACAATTCTAAAAACTCCCATTTGCATAGTGCTTTACAATTTACAAGATGCTTTCATAGATGTTTTGTTGCAATAAATGTGAGAATACTTTTGAAACACTGAAGCTGCAAGATAAATAGAACACTTTTTATTTTCCATATAATATTTCATATATGAAAGTCACTGAGAATCAAGGTGATAGGACAGGAGAGGAAACTAATGTTCCTCAGAGTAAGCTCTTTCCAGCTGTCAGTAGACTGCCCCGTGTGTAGCTGGAGGTCTTCCCAGAGAGCCACAGCCCCTCCCATCCATAGATGGGCTGGGTAATTTTAGCGTCTAGACTGCCTACACTGGCCCTTGAAAAGTCACATTTAGTAGAATCTTTAAAAAGCATCCTCTTTGTTCAGAAACTATTCCATCTGGAATATGATCTCTCTGTGACTTCGCACTACTTGTGGCAGTAATTTTATCTTTTAGTAGAAAGCCTGCAATAATATTATGTCCTTGGAGGAAAGAGAAGGGAAAAAAATTCCACATCACAGCAAGTGACTCAAAAAATACAAAAAATTAATATAACAAAACCTTTAGAGAAGGCATAGAAATGTATATAGAAAACTGCTCTTTTCCTTTCTTTTAAGGTTTACTTGTCTTTTATGGGAGATCTTGAAAAGACTGAGGGAAAAATCTTTTAGCTTCTCTCTAAGCTACTTCAAATTCGCTGTTTGGAGAAGACAGACTATGCAGTGGGAAAATATGGGTCTGGGGTAGTTTAATTCTGCCCTTCCTCCACAAAGCATGACCACAGCTTCCTACTTGATCTGAAAGCATGGGCAGAGGAAAAAGCAATGGCTCAGGAAGGCATGAAAAGTTCCTGAGGGCAATTTGTAGCCATGTCTGTGAAAAGAGATTCATGTCATCACCAAGAGAGATTGGCAGGGCCTTTGCACTGGAAACAGAAGTGCTGCGAGTAGACTCACTGAGTGTTGTAATGCAGTGAGTCCAGGCTCCACTGACATCCACAAAACCGTCCTGGTATGCAGACAGAGGTAAGACCACTTTCACAAGGCTAATATTGGCAGTTCCAGGGTCATCAAGGGGGTAAGTAGAAGGTCGTTCGACTCTGGACTCACAGTCACAAAGATGTCCAATTTAGACTTTTGACATTATTTCCAAATGAGGTCACACATGCAGCTGCAAAGCCATACTGACAGGATTGAAAGAGGTTCATTGTGTCCTTTTAAACTTATGCATTGCCACTGAGACATCACTGTTGACAGCCCAAATCAAAGTCCCTACATTTTCCACCTGAATTACTGTGGGAGCCACTGAAACAGTCTCCCTACTTCCATTCTTGCACCCCTACCGCTAATTTTCCAAAAAAGCAACCAGAGTGATTTTTTTCAGAGCGATTTTTTTAAATGCAAATATCATAATAACCCTGATTGCAATCTTCAATGCCTTCCAATCAAACCTAGAATAAATCCCAAGTCCTTAGTACAGCCTGTACAACCTTACGTGATGTGAACTTTAGCTGCCTCCCCTACTTCATTTTAATAGACTCTATTGCACTCTAAGCAGAATGAACTCCTTGCTCTTCGTGGCACATGACAGGATGTCCTGAGGGCCTCTGCACTTGCTGATCCCTTGTTTGGAAAAGTCTTTCACCAGATATTTTATTGCTTCTTTTCATTTATATCTTTCTTCAAAAGTAATTTCTTCAGGAAGATGTTCTTTGGACAACCTCTGCCACTCTCTTTTCAGGATGCCTTAATTTTCTTACACACACAAATACACACACATTTATTTTGTTTATTTGCTTTTTTGTCTTCTTCAAAGACTATAAGCCCCATGAAGGTTGTTAACATTGAAAACAAAACTGCCAGCTGTTTTGCCAGGAAAAGATGCGTTTAGTTGAGAATAGCAGAGAACTACAGTCCAGGACAAGCAAACTACAGCAAAGCCATAGGAAAGTCCAGAGAACAAAGGAGAAGAGCACTCTTATAGAGGAAAGGGGAAGTTGGGCAGGGCTGTTAAAAGCAAAAAGTCTATTGGAATAAACTGGGGGGGGGGGGGTCTAAGTATATGGCTTCTCATTAGCTGAGCTGTAAGTGTCTCTCATTGGCTGGGTTGTTGCCAGAATAGGAGAGATCTTCCTTCCTTCTGCCAGGATAGTAAAGTAGTAGTCACAGGAAAGGTTCCTCTCTTCTTATTGAGCCCATGAAAACCCCCTCTGCCTGCCTCTCAACTCCACTCTAAATGAGGCTCCCTTTTATTAATTTTCACATATCCCCCTTTTGACTAAGATCTTTCTTTGAAAGCATCACTAATCAATAGCCAGGTTTATATATATATATATAAACTATATATATATATATATATATATTTAGTGGCTTGTCCCTCAGTAACAAGAGGGACCTTTTGTAGTTATCATGTCCTACATCAGAGGGAGAGGACATAGTGGTTGGAAACCAGTGAAGGCCACATTTGAGTAACAAGGAAGGTTAGGAGGGAGAATCTTTCAAGGACTCTAATCTAAAACTCATACTTTCCCAAGATCATAAGTGTTGGAGATCATCTCAAAGCACTGAGCCAGCATTACTTTACTGGGTACATCACTTTTTTTTTTTTAAAGTTCAATAGTTAACAAAATACAAAACTTAAAATAATTATACAAAACAAGGAATGTTACAATTCCAAGGTGTGTATGATGGTTCTAAATCAGGGCTCTAGGGCTGAAAGTAGCCAACTGAAATATTTATTGGCACTTATTTCAACTTAGGGAAGAAAGGTTCTTCTTATAAAGTCAAACCCAGAGTCATGTATGTTTCCTGAAGTCTCCACTTAAAGCAACCATAAAAGCAGGCAGGTGCTCACTGAAAGAATTAACCAAGTTCTTTTGGGAAGACACAGTTTAGGTATAAAGAAGCAATAGTTGATGAACTTTTTGCAAAACAGCAAAATCTCAAAGATGTTTTAATACAGTATTATCTCAAAGAACTCTTTGAAACCAAATGTGTTATTGATAATACAGCTTGTATTACAAATTCAGAGACCATGAATGTGGAGAAGAATCCAAAGTCAGTTAATAGTTCAGATGAAAGAAGACTTTCGTGAATTCTGAACCATCTAAACCTTCAGAAAAACAAGAGAAAATTACCTTGTCCCAGGATCACAATGAGGCTGTTTCTGAAAGGCCATAATCAAAAGAAGAGGTTTCCCCTTTTCACAAGGGCTTGGGAAGTACAAAGACATGGTTTTTCCACTGAAAAGAGAGAAGAAACATCAGTGAGAAAAAGAGATACATACCCAGTCTGAACATCTTGGAAAAGCTGTCTCATCAGATGTCATTTGCTTCAATTCCAGATCTTATTTTCAGGTCACCAGATGGTGTGCAGGTCTAGTCAGGGTTTGGTGCTTTCTTTAGATGCTTCATGCGAATCCAAGAGTCCATTCCCTGGAGTTTGGTGGCACAAAGATTGTTTAGCAGTTCCTGATGAGGCCTTCCCAGAGAGGCTGGAGAGTCTTTCTGGAGATGTTTTTTCCAATAGACGAAATCTCCATATGCTTTAGGTCATCATCTCCTCAGAGGGCACTGGGAAAAGACTGCTTTACCTAATCACAGTTATTTTTAATAGTAGCAATTAGGCTTTTACAATATTGAAGTATATCTCCTTTTATTAATTGTGGATCAGAAGAGACAGGATCCAAGTACATTAGACATCCTGAGACTACCTCAAAGAGTGACAAGTCTCAGTTCTCAAGGGGGTAGATCTGAGATTTAGAAGGATCAAAGGCTATGCTTTCAGCCAAACTTTTTGGAAGTTCTCTACAAATTTTGCCCGTTGAATCTTAATAGTGCTGTTAATGAGTGCAACAAACCCTGATGATTAAGGATGGTATGCACAGTGCAAGTGTAGCAAAAACTGAGCAAACAGCACATACTTGTTGCAGCATCCGGCCAGTATATTGGGTTCCCTGATCACTATGAAGTTCAAGAGGGTTCCCTCGGTAGGGGTAATCTTTTCTAACTGAAGTGTGGATGCAGTGAGAAAACATACAAACCGTGACTAAAACATATTTATATCCATGAGATGGGGACGCTGTATGAAATCCATTTGTACTAACAGGTTTCCCTGGATTATACTTTGGAGAGGTGGGACAAGTGATATTAGCATTTTTGAGGCCTAATTAACTTTTTCCCACCAATATGGGTTCATGAATGCTATAATTTTGTCAGTACACCAATAGTTTAATGCATGTACAATTATGAGAAGTGCAAATTTAAGGATTTCTGGTAGAGTCAGATTGTTATTTGGTCCAAACCAGTGTTCTGTTTTTATCAAGCCAACAATTATTAGGTTTCCATGTTGTTTCTCTCTCTGGGGCCAATTATTGGTTATCTCTTGTCAATTTTTCCAAAATTTATAACTTGGGAGAATATCCCTTGGATCATGACAGAGGTTTGGCTATGGGCCTTCTTGTGAGAAACATTTTTGGTGGAAATATCAGCAAGGTGGCTTACTTTGGCCCCCAGGGAGTCAGGTCCGGAAAGCTTAATAATAACCAGAGCAGCTGGCAAAAGTATAGCATCATAAATTTTGAATGTAGGAGCCATTTTTTAAGTTATTCTCATAACTTGTTGTTTCTATAATATTCCAAAGTCATGAGCTATCCAAAAGGAATACCAATGATCAGTCTATGTGTTTGTGCTTTTTCCCTGGCTAAAGTATAAGCCTGGGTAAGAACATATAACTTAGTCTGTTGGGCTGAAGTACCTGGTGCTGCCTCAATGACTTTAAAGGGAATTGCAATAGCATACCCAGCACCACATTTGCTATTTTAAGTAAGAACCATCAGCAAACCATGAAAATTGGGCATTGGTGAGAAGAGCTTCCTATAAATTGTCATGGGTACTCAAAAAGCAATCCGTCAGCTTTAAAGAGTCATGAGGGATTTCATGTGGGTCCAAATATAGCCCTTATTTCAAGATCAGAAGACCTAAATATCTAACCTGAGCTTGAGCAAACTGCAAATTTTCTTTGGAGACTTTAAGTTCCTTCAAAGCCAGAAGTTTTAACAGGTGGATGATGTCTTCTTGTGAAGAGGTTTGGGAAGAGCAGAGAAGCCAATCATCTATGTATTATAACAAGGTAGAACCTACAGAAAACTTTCTATCACCCAAGTCCAGTTTTAAAGTCTGTGAAAAGAAGACACTCTGTAAAACCTTTGGGCATGACTTACTGTCCAGGTGTATTTCTGTTCTTCCCAAGTGAAAGCAAAGAGATATTGACTAGCCTTTCCATCTGGAACACTAAAATAGCACTACGTAGATCAATTTTGGTCAAAAATTTGCTTTCAGTGGGAATGGATGTTAGCAGCACATGGGGGTTAGGAACAACAGGGTGCCAAAGGATAACAGTGCTATTCATTGTCAGAGGTCCTGGACGAACCTTCATCCTCAGCCAATGGGTTTCATCACAGGTCAAAGAGGGTTGCTACAGGAACTAGTGCAGGGGATAATGAGACCCTGAGCCTTGTAATCTTCTATTATGAACTGAGGGGCTTCTGTGCTTATAGGGCATTGATTAATTATGGAAAGAGTGTTGAGAAATCTATTTGAATCTTGATGGGAGGTGCACAGAGGAGGTGCCATTATCACTTGAGGATTTTGCCTGTGATTTGCCACTTGAGGATTTTGCCTGTGTGATGGTAGTTGATCCCATAGGAACAAATGATCAGTGTCCCCAGACTGCACTACAGTGCCATCAGAGACAGAACGAATAAAAGATGTCAAATAGTCATTTAATTTCCTGGATGGCTATTTTGATTTCTCTTGTCAAATTCTAGAATTATTTCCCCCTTTCAGAAGAAATTCTGGCATGATACATTTCTTAAAAATCTTGGCCCAATAAGTAGTGATGGAGTAATTAAGGAGAAAAGCGGTGAGTTAGCTCTCAGAGGATGTAGACAAAAGGAGATAGGTTCAGAGACAGGACCCTGTTGAGGTTTATTAGAGACCCCTACTATCTGAAGTGTTTTCATACTCTGAGGCAGGGGCTGCTTTACAGCAGTGGGGCTAAGCACCCGAGTATAGCTCCAGTGTCAATACAGACAGACAGAGATTGATTCCCAATCTGGAGAGTGGTTTCTCCAAGCTGATTAAGAGGGAGGACCACCCCTGTAGTTCCTCAGAGCCCCGCCATTGGGAATTAGGACACTGGAAAAATTGGCTAGAGGGTTGATGATGCCTGAGGTGCTTAAATTTGTGAGAATTTTCTTTTTCTTTTTTTAATGCATTCTTTGTTTTGTTCTGATGCCCCAAACCAGGTTTTTGGTTTTGTTCAGGGGCCTTCACTTGCTGGAGTTGAAAACTGAGAACTTTAGCCTTCTTTCTAGATGATGTGACTCATCTAGGACGTTAGCAAGCGGGTTTTCCATATTAACTAAGTCTGCAATGGGCTGTTTCTCATTCCATCCTAGTCTTTTTATTTTATTTCCATCTTGGTCGTTTTAATTAAGAGAAAACTCCTCATTCAGTCCACTAATAAGCACAGAATTAAAAGCTACTCAGGTGGATTCAATATTAAAGAAAGGCCAGAATTTTTTGAAAGACCATTTGGAGCTCAATGTAATAATCATGAGCAGATTCTCAGGTTTTTGTGCGCAAGCCTGAATTTTGTTCCAATCAACGGACTTAAGAAAAGCTACTGTGATGCTTGATGGAGATTTCCAATGAGGTTTCTAGCCTCTTACCAAAATTTAGGGGTCAGGGGCACCTGGGTGGCTCAGTTGGTAAAGCAACTGATCCTTGGTTTTGGCTCTGGTCTCATGGGCCATGAGATGGAGCCCTGCCCTAGGCTCTGCATCCAGCAGGGAGTCTGCTTAAAGATTTTCTCCCTCTGCCTCTCCATCCACTAATGCACCCATACTCACCCACTCTCTCAAATAAATAAATCTTTCTTGTTTTGTTTTTAAAAAGTTAAGCATCTGTTTCTCTAAATCCTTTTCAGGATCTTCCTATTGGGCTAATTTCATCCAATGTTTGGCCTGGTTCTCACCAATAAGCATGTGGACTAATTGACATAAATTTGAGAAACCAAGTTGATAAGTTTGAAAAAACTATATTAAATTCTTCAGAAAATTAATGGGGGTCCTCAGCCCCTTTGGGGACTCTTTAATGATGACTTGCAATTTGGCCTTAGTCCAGGGAACACAAGAAACTTGGGTTTTATCAAGATCTTTAGGACACTTAACTTTAAGGGTGTAGGTTTTAGTAGGTTCAAGAGAGGAGGGAGCAGAGGGAGTTTCAGAGGAAAAGGGAAAGTTGACAAAAGGACTGAAATGAGTGGGGGGTGGGGAGGGAGTACAGAGGAAATGGGAAAATACATTAGGAATAGAAAAAATGGCACCAAAGGTGAGACCTGAGCACAAGGTGGCTGCCATGTGTCTGCAGGCAAATAAGATGGGCGAAGGGGAATAGGAGGCCTCAGAAGCCATGATGACGTCTTTCAATTGTTTGCCTCAGTTAATTTAGAAACAGTCTTTTGCAAAAAGGCAAACGTAAAATCCTAAAAACATCTGGAAGCTTCAAAGTACCATTTAAAATAGGCATCCCATTCAGGTTTTTTGAAGCTGCCGCTAATTTAATTTTGAGTTAAACAAGTTTGGAGGGATTGAAAATTCCCCCATCATGGCCTCTGAAGTTCTCAATTACTTTTGGTTAAATCAGTCGACTTAGTTTTATCGGTGTGCATGTGGAGGGGCCATACTTTTTAAAACTAAAATAGGCTGGAGTTCCAGTAGGAAGAGGCACCCTCAAATCATTTTGACTTAGGTTTTTCTCTAGAACAAAGAGAAAACGTCCAAAACAGCACAGTTTGTACAGGAACAGCCTGGTTCCAGAAGGGATCAGACTAACGGCCAGCAGAGTGCTGGTAGGAGCAGACCAGCTCTGAGAAGGAGTCAGACTAAAGGCCAAATGAGTACTCTCAGAGATAAAAAAAAAAAAAAAAAAAAAAAAAATTAAAGCAGGTACAGAATTAAGCCTGGAGAGTTTAGACATAAAATGTGGAGCTCAAAATCAGGGGGAAAATTTACCCTCAACTCCCCGGGCCTGCAAAGAAGCAGCCCGCCCAATCAGCATGTGGGTACCAGCACCTGCTTAGACACTAGCCCTGAATCTCTTGGGTGTCTTCTCTGCATCCCACCACTGATCCCCAACTACTGTCAGCCTTAAAAATAAAACTGCCAGTTAGTTTACCAGCAAAAGATGGGTTTATGCCAGACGACCCAAGGACTGCAAACCACAGCAAGACCAAACGCCAGGCCAGCAAACAAAGGAGGGGCAACAGAACTCCTTTTATAGAGTTAGGGAGCTGCGCAGGGCTGTCTGTTACAAGCAAAAAGTCTATGGGCGTAGACTGGGGGGGTCTAAGTATAGCGGCTTATCATTGGCTGAGCTGTAAGTGTCACTGTCTCCCATTGGCTGGGCGGTTACCAGGGTAGGCAAAAATCTTCCTTCCTCCTGCTGGGATAGTGAAGTAGTATCCACAGGCAAGGTACCCTCTCTTCCTGTGGGGTCTGCAATTGTGGAAGAGGGGTAGGTGGTAAGAGTGCCCCCTGCCTGCCTCCCAACTCTACTCTAAATGAAGTTTCCTTTTATTAATTTTCACAAAGCCGAAAACTTTTTTTTTTCATTGTTGTATCTCTGGTGCTCGGAAGAGTCCCCGAGACACAGAAGGTGCTCCCTAAATATTTGGTGTCTGAATGAAGGAATGGTCATTGGATCATGCTGCCTATGATGAACTAAGAATTTATTTATTGTTTATGTTTTAAAATAAAATTATTAAATTGCTAAATATGCATGCATGGCATGCTTCGGGATAGCTGTACCCTTCCACGCTATCCCCAGCTTCCTGTCCTGTCCTCCAGCACAGGGGCCTCATGCATGCATGCCTAAGCCCTAGTCACGCTGCTTCCGCCCAGCTGTCCCTCTCCCAGTCCCTCGCAGCAAACTGCCACCCTCCAGGAACTCCTTTAGCATTGGGTGTGTACACCAGCAGCAAGGGTTCCCTGGGCAAAGAAGACCACGGGAGAAGGCTGTACAGCCCTGGAAGTGAGCATAAACTGTCTGAGTGGGGAATTCTGGAGTTCTGAGGATCTGAAGTATGGTCTCTAGCCAAGAACATGAGCTATATAAGTGGAGATGTCCTCTGGCACAGGGAAGGGTGTGGCTGAAGGACTATAAAATGAGGACCTTTTAAAGTTATCTAGCTACTAGTCACTTGTGGCTGTTTAAATTAAAACTTGAATTAATAAAAATTTAATGAAATTAATTAATTCCTCAGTTGCACTAGTTACATTTCAAATGTTTAATAGCCACATGTGGTTACCATAACCCACAGTAAGCAGATATAGAGTTTTTTCATCATCGCAGAAATTTCAAATGGACAGCACAGCATTAAAGCACAGGCCATTAGAGCCTCTCATCCAGGTTTAAATGAAGTACTCCATAAGCTTTGTTAAATCGCTTTGATTTATTGAGATAATATTTACTGAGCATCTGTTATGTTCCATGTGCCATATGAATTATTAGAAAATCAGAAATGAACAAAGCACAATTTCTGTTTTCAAAGACCATGCCATCTTGAGAAGGGCTATGGCTAAACCACTATCAACATGAAGTAAAAAGCCCCCCACAGAATGCTTTGCAGCATCTTTGCAGTTCTACTAAAGTAGCCTCAAGTAGAATCCAGGTGTTCTATGCAGAGAAATGACATATAGGAAAAATGGGATAATATGCACAAAATGTATCCAGTAATATATAATCGAAGAAACACAAGATCCAGCACCTCTTATGTAACAGAAATTTCTGTCTTTTAAATTAGACTAGAGGTTAAAAAAAAAAGCAGATTAGGTTTGGTTTCAGCTCAGGTCCCCATCTCAGGGTCATGGTATGGAGTGTCCCCCTCCCCCGCAGGCTCCTGAACACAGCGTTGAGTCTGCTTAAGACTCTCTCTCCCTTTTCTGCTGCCCTCACTGCAAATAAATAAACCTTTAAAAAAAAAAAGAATAACTGAAGAGAGAAAAAAATAATGGCTTTTTAAAAAACACATTTTCAAAGTTTTATGTCTCTGTGGTTTAATGTTTTACTAGAAAAAAAGATTACCTATTTGTATTTGTAGTCCAAAATTTTCCCAAGTATATATTTTTCAAGGTTTCTTCCTTCAACTTTTGTCCTCTAGTACACAACACATAGAAAAGTCTAATTCAACTAATAACTCATTTTTCCACTCGAACTGAAGAAACCTGTTTTGAAAAAAATTACCTTGTAAAGTTAAGCCCGGATTTATTTTTCTGAATTGGACTCATTTCATTCTGGCAATTTGTTCCATTCTAAGAGATGTATTAAACAGTCCTGTGTGGATGTTGTGTGAGAATAAACACAAGGTTTGTATAAAAGTCCTTACCTGACTTTGGAAATGGTTTCAGGTCTTCCTTCCTACTGTTTGCCTGGCCATTAAATCTAAAACCTGAATGGATCCTCCCAGAAGCTTTTGAGAAACCAGAACTAAAGCAAAGGTAGGTTTCTCAGCAACTCCAGGACTGTGGGGCTTAAGTTTAGTTAATTGTTAGTTTTGTTGATATTCCTAATTAGTGCTACATTGTCAAGTCAGTTCTTCATTTCACATAAACTTCTAATAATTGGCACCCTTCAGCCAGGCAAGTTTGATACACGTTATGCTAAAAGTATGAGGACATATGTTCAAATACACATTCTCTCTTGGGGATGAGTGTACAGGCCAACAGAATACCATGCCCGTTGTAAATTTCCTCTCATTATCATAAATGTGATATTTTATACAAAGATATTGTCTAAATAAACTAACTTGCCATTTATAATCTATTAGCAATCCCATATGCCTTACCCAGAATGGATTTTTGCCCTTGTTTGGTCTAGATTCTATACTCTAGAATTTCCATATGCTTCATAGAGTTACAGACTGTATATTATAGTGCTGTATATCCACACCAACTTATGGATTTATATTAAATCCACATTCACATTTATATTATTGCAGAATATTTATTCAGTTTCAAAATGTTTATTTTCACAAATTTTAAGCATATTTAATATGCACAGGCAATTAAATCCTTTAATATCATTTTCTAATAGACTAACTGTAATGAGTTTATTCTGCAGGAAAACAAATGGAAACATTATAAACTAGTTTAATTCTATTTATATTGCCTATAAGGAAGATTTATTTGAAGTGAAAAGAAATTGCCTTTGGAAAATTGGTGAATGTGTCTCACTTTCAGGAGAATATCAGAAAGACAATAGTAGTACTTCTCTGATGAGATCCTTTTTTTTATTTTTTTGGAGATTCATAAACTTCTCTAGTTGGATCCCTCTTTCTTCATAAATGGCATAGATCTGTAGAATATCATTGTTACTGTCACGTTCTATTAAATACATATTTTAATTTCCTTTCAGCATAGCATCATAAATTGAATTGACAGCCCAAACTGTCACTTATCCTGAGCACTCATTTGTGGGGTCCAGAAAAAGTAGCTATCCACGAAGAAGATATATTGCATTATAATATTAGCTATTATAGAGTAAAAACAAAACTTTCAAATTTAAAAATAAAATCCTGGAAGTATACTATTATCTTAGCCTGTATCTAGACATATTGACTAGACCTATTTAGGATTCGTTTTATTCATTGCCTATATTTCACATTCTAAAAATTTAACACATCCCTTCACTTTTAAGAGGGATTTACTGTGTTGTTGAAAGAATACACCTTAGCAGAAAACATAACAACAATTTTTTTCAGGAGATGATTCCACCTTCATCTACCTGGTTGAATCAGCTGATAAAATTATTTATATGTGAAAATCAGTTTAGTCATTTACACTGTTCTTTCCCACAATGTGCCCAGTAGTTCTAGGATTCTAGGGTTCTAAATCGGCAAGCCAGAACTTTGATTCCTTAAGGAATCCGTGTTCCAGAGCATAATGTTCTTGGTTTCCCTTTAACATCAGTCTAGTTAACACGTCTGCTAGAATTACCAGTAGAAATGAATGCAACAAGAATAGTCTTAACTGACCCTCTTTTGACTATACAATACTGATGATTGCCAAACTTCGTACTCTAGGACTCAGGTGTTTCTACTTTGTTTCATTTTGTTTTGTTTTGGAAAGATGACTCGTATGGAACAAACAACCATTATAAGAAAATATGAATAAAATACTGGATTTCTCTGATCCAATAGAATGGAATAGGCCTTCCTGATACATGAAGATGCCTATTTCAGCTCAAAGAAGGAAAATATAGTAGGCAGTGTTTCCTACACCTGTTTAATAACAGAACCCATCTATTGAGATACCCCTTTTAACATCTCTCAGAATCAGTGCTTAATACACAGTAGATTCTCAAAAAAAGTTTGAGTGAATATATAAATGAATGAAGGAATGAACAAATTGAATTTGCAAAGTGTTAACAAACATACGATCTTATTTCTCTAATGTCAGAGAGCATTTCTAATTTATAATTTCAGATGCCTGCATCATCCAAAAGTTTCGTGTGACTTATGAACACAAACACAAAATAAATCTTTGCTATTGTTACTGAAAAAATAAATGAAGAAATTTGATTTTTGCCTACATATTTTTAAATGGCATACTAGGAGGGCCCAACTGCTCACTTGTTCACCCACAAACTAGTTTTCAAAAGAATATATATTAGTACCTTCATAGTTAGCACAGTTGAAAGTGAGTTGAGTTAATGATATAAAAATGAAAGTGACAACTGCACCTAGACAGTACAATATCCATGATTAATATTTTAACTATCAAAAATATTAGAGAAACATATTCTCACGAATGGGCTGCAGGAAGGATATGATATTCTTGAAGCATTCTCATTGAGGCTCTTTGGTGGGGATAGGTAGAGACATCCTTAACTTCCTCTCCATGTTCTCTCTTTGGTAATAAACGTCTAAGTGCCAGTTTTAACACTCAACACCACTGCTCTGAGAAGACCATCGAATGGACCCAAGTGGATATTGCCTGGCCACCTCTGTCTCTCCAGGAAAATGCCCTGGAGTGCACAAGATTCATTACGGCCTTGGCAAAACACCAGCGCACACCAGCTGTGTGTGGGACTGCTCAGCCTCCTGCCCAGTGGAGAGGAATAGAAGTCGTCAGTCTTCCTCTGCAGGTTTTCATTAACTCTCTGCTAATCTAGAGCATTAATTCTTGGACTTCTGGGAAAACAGAGTTGTTTAATCCTAAGATCTTAAAGGCAAACATCTTTCTTTTCAAATCTACTTCTGGAATTTGTGAGCATTTGAAAGTAACATTCACAGCAGATTTGCAATATCCACTTTTTGTAAAGGACAAGTTAATGGTGTGAGTTCCATCTATTACCTGTTATCTGAATGCACTAAATTAGAAGGAAAAATAGGGGGGCTAACATGGGGGGCAGGGTGGGAATCTGTTACTTCAGTTAGATTTACAGGGAGTCCTTGTAAACAGGGTGCTAAAAAGTGTGTTGGATTTTTTTTAACCTTTTGTGACACACAACAGAGCTGTGAAATCAGTGAATTAAATAGTTCCAGTCCCCTGGGCACACATGAGCAATAGCATAAAAATGGACAGCACCCATTATAACATTACTGTTATGGAGCAGATGGACAGCTTCGGTTTCAGTCTTTTGTCCTTTCTTCAGAATGGGGCAGAACTGGGAAACGACTGTAAATTTTCTCAAAAGAGATGAATAGGAAAGCTGTTAACTTTTTTCTTATTAAAAAAAAGAAACCTGGAAAAATTCCAAATTACACATTTTGCAGCTCTTTGACTGCAATTCTTTAGCTTTTGCTGCAAAACATCTGTAGGTGGTTAAGCATTTCCCACCCTCATTTCCCAAAATGGAATATCTCATTCCTGGCAAGACATCCAATGCCCGTGAAGACATATGTTTACCAAACCAGTTCACTGCCATATGTGTGCCACAGTTTCTCCAGAGCATGATGCATGTGAGTTGATTGGCTTAGCTTAAGAGACTCAGAAGAGAGAAACAAGCAGGAAACAGATTGAGAAAGAAGTAAAAGATGGGGAGAGAGCGAGTGAGAGAAAGAAAAGAAAGGGGAAGGGAAAGAGAATTATTTTTCACTGTGCTTTTAAACTTAATTTCTTTTGTAGTGAATGTTGATGAGAAAATTTCCAGTCACATCACAGTGGTTTCCACTACCGGGTAATTTCCAAAAACCCTGAGTGTCAAAATAACGAGAGTACCAAATAGATGAGCCTTTAGACTTGAGATATTTTGATATGTAGTCATCTCCAAGTTTATTCCTTTGATGCATGTTAAGATTATCAAATGAAACAACATTAATAACCACTTGAATTTAAATTTTAATTTCAAACTTAGAAAAGTTAGCATATTTTGAAAAAGTGCAAAATAGAACCTCAAATGCAATATAATCCTATTAGACCCAGTGACTAATTCTAGCCACCAAAAAAGAGCGGTTATCTACATAGTACTTCAAATTCACTGAAATGATTTTAAATTTTAAGATAATTTTGCAAAATAATAAAAACTTACCCTTTCAACAAGCAAAACAAAAAACAAGGCTGAGAAAAGAAAATGTATACCTTATTTTTCAAAAGTTTCTGTTCTGCATATTAATTAAAATAGTCTAATAAAAACCTAATATATCAATGGTGCTAACTATTGGTAGTAAATAGCTTCTAAATGTTAATAAACAAACATATTGATAGTCTCCTGGGGAGAGAACAGTTTCACTTAAAAGAATTTTGCATAAGAAAAATAATTTGAAGCATTCAAAAAGGACAAGAGACTAATATGAGTCCGGATATAAAATTGATTTTGTTCATTTTTCGATCTTGACTCAGGCAAATCACATTACCTGTATTACGAAAAAAATCTATGAGAATTTGCAAAGTTTTATCTACTCTGATTTTTCTACCATCTGGTACTATTATAGTCAATGGGTGGGCTAAGATATATAAGATAAAGCTTTACAATAATAGAAATGTGTCAACACAAGCAACTCTGATGTGTTCCCATAAAGTTTATGTTTCAACTTTTGAAAAGCTTTTGCTATCTCATAAGATTTAGCTTCTTTCTTACTTTTAATCTCATTTTGCAGTTGCAAAAAAAAAAGTAAAGAAAGAAAAAAATTTAGTACTGTTCTGCTATGTTGCTATGTTGTCATGGATACACAAGTATAGAACATCACTACCACCAGTAAGTAAACAAGATTCTCAAAGAGCACTTGGTAGGACATACTAACCTTGTAGTATTGCAGCTGCAGAGAACGTTAAATAAGCAAATGGTTTGTGGTTTTAAAGTAACATATATTAGTGGAAGGAAAGAAGTTAGACTAATATCCACTTTTTGTATGTGTTTATTCAATAATCTTTAGAGGAATTTAAAATTGCATAATGCCCTTTCTTCTCTACTTTGACATTGCGTATCAGTTATTCTTACATCATTAACAGAAATTGTCATTAGAACGATCAGTTTCTGTTTTCTATGGCCATAATAGTACTTCACAAGTACTATTATTTATGAGGAGAATAATAAGTGTTCTTTATGTTTATGCAGGTCTTTCAGCAGGTGTTTGGAAGATTACATTTAACATCACAGCCTTTAATGAAATTTCATTTTTGTGGTTAGCTTTATTTTTTGTTCGTTTGTTGTTTCCTTGAAAGCAAAGTTTACTATGCATCCAACCTAAAAAGTTAAAATTTCATTATAACAGTGAAAACAGGGTGCTTGATTATAGCAAATGAGTGTCTTATAAGGATGAAGTAATGGCGATTAAAACCTTTACATTTGTATTTCAAACGAGAGGGAAAAATACATGGATTATTCGGAATGGACTGTTTAGTTCTGTGTATTAAACTTGGCAGGAAAGAAAAGTCTGTCCCATGATTAATTTTTCTAGCTCATATGTGACAGGAAAAAAATTTGTTAATCCAGATAGCTTCAACTTTAAATACTTTTACCAGACACAGAATAATATGCTATTATGTCGGTGTGCATCCTGTGAATAACCATGAGCACATTGTTTGGGGGGAAAGTTTCTCCTCTATGTAGTTGTAGAAAGATCTCAAAGCAGGACATTTTACACATTCCAGTAGGCTTCTTTAATTTTTTTGTTTGAATGAATGTATCAATAATGAAAAGTCACCCAAAAACTTAACTCGTGAGTTTCGTAAACTTTCTTCAAAATATGCATAAAGCCATGCAGATGAGGAAAAATAACTGTATTCCATTACAGCCAGGAGTGGAAGCTGACAATATTAAATTAAAAGGGTCTGAGTATTGTACAGTTTTCTAAATTATCTTACTCTAAGTCTCACAGCAAAGAATAATTAATCCGGGGGGCGGGAGGAGGGAATGCAGTTAGTTCCCTAACGGAGGTTTAAAAAAAAAAAAAAAAACCTAGCTGAAATACAGATGTGCAGATGAAAAGATTTTGCAATAAATCTGGACCTACAAAAAAATTCCAGGGGAAAATACAGGTTTGTTTCTCGTCATTCCAAATAGATCTTTCTCAATTTAATCTGCGAAAGACTGTTACACCGCAGGCCTCCACGAGAACCACCGCAGCTCCTTGTGGGGACTATCTTATTTCTATTTCCCAGATACATGTTTTCTCCTTTCTCAACTATTTTGAGAATTGTAAAGTAAGCAGGGCTCTGAAATTCAAGTTCAGTGTGCACAGAGTTAATTTAAATTTGATAACAAATGGCTCTGCTTTTGAAATGAATGTAGCCTGGCAACTTCAACTGGGAACCCTTCGGAGGGCCTCAATTATGTATGCAGCCTCTTTGAGAAATAGTTTCACACATCTGACCCAAGGACCACTATCTTGTTGCCATGAAATAAAACTGTACGTAGGCATTGTTTCATTTCTGTACCCGCTATACACTGCCAGACTCCACTCCCTGCCCCCACCCGGTGCATGCATGTACACACACACACACACACACACACACACACAAACTCCTTTATTGTCATTCTGCTGCTATTTTTTTCTAGTAGAGCAAATGCATCTATATAATTATCATGAGCATAATGGACCCTGATTACTTTTTTTTTTTTTTTTTGGTCATAAAAATATTCTGATTCTAAATGCCTAACTGTTCCGGTCAAAATCAGGAGTGGGAAAGCTCAGCTGAGGAAAGGGTTAAGCCACCCACACCATTTCATTTTTTTTCAAAATGGCTGCTTTGTCTGTGTGCATACACCAATAGCAAATGTCCTTCTGTTATTGTACAGCCAATTTGATGTGTCAAGTATTCATATGCTAATAACGGTACAGTTTCTCACTTTTTCACAGATAAATGGTAAAGATTGTTACAGACAGTGAAACACAAGAATAAACAGCTTTTATTTCAGACGCGATAAATTACTTTCCATTCAAATAACATGCGACACACGCTGCTGACCATTTTGTTTCTATTCACTGTTAGTTTGCCTTCTGGGTGTGTTTTTTTAGAATAGTTTGAAAATATTTAACAGATATGGACAGAGTTGTTACTAAAGACTTGATTGCATTAATTTGCTTTGTAGTCATTTCATCACTCGAAGTTCATTTTTATGCTCCGTTATTACAGGGGGAGAAAGTTTGATGGAAAATCTGACACTGTTTCCCTAACATGGTACAATCAAGTCTTTTTAAAGCTGGGTAATGACAGTATTTGAAGAATGGATATCTTCCTTTCCAGGTTAGCAGAAATGTCATTTAGTAAATAAAATCCCTTGCTAAGAATATCACCTAAAAAGAGGCACTTGAATGAAATGGAAGTTGTTCTGTCAGAACAAAGTGGAATCGTTTTGGTTTTCTGAGGCATAAATATGTCCTTCACAAAAGGCTGAGTAGGTTAAATATATATGATTAAAAATACTGGTATTGTTAGGATGGACAAATTAATGCAAAAACGGGGGGGGGGACGGGAGGCTAGAGTAAGAGGTAATTAAGCAGTCCTTAGAGAAATATTTTTTAAAAGAATGTACTCACGAACGTGCATGCATTGATGACACAATTGTAAGTCAAAAGAAACATTTTGGATTTACTTTTCATCAATTTAACACAAATGTGCTTTGATACTCCAGGTGTAATACTTTCCTCTAGGCACAAAGACTAGAAAACTTAGAAATAAAACTGGTGATTCTTCCAGCTACTTCTTCAAGTCACTTTATTGTGCCTAGATCGTTTGTCTAAGCTTTACACATGACCACTATTTAGCTTATAACTGGTCCCCTGTAACTGTTATCCATGCTTGGTTTAGTGGCGACTTTTGATGGAAAAGCATACAAAATAAACACAAAACAAGTCATGGGATTCACTAAGCTGAACGATCACGGCTTTTAAAAGTGGGTCAAACAAAAGTTATTTTTTCTAGTTGCTCAAAATTAAATGCACGCATGCACACGCACACGTGCGCACACAGAGATATCCAGACAAAATCAAATTAGAGAATTTTTAGAAGTACAACCCTTGATCATGTAACAGTCTGCCTTGAGACATTAAGGATTCCAAAGGTAACTATGACATCGGGTCAATGAGGCTGCAGCTCCCTAATAGCGTAATCAGCAGATTGCAAATTTTTATATAATTCTAGTACAAAAGCTAGCCATTTAAAGGCAGTCCTATAATCTCAGACCTTTTCTCTGAACTCCAAAATACCAGAGCTGACGATTATATCCTATCAATGAAGAATAATGAACGCCAAGTGACCACTTTTATATCAAACATGGACAATCAAGGGGTTTCTCTACTACAGGTCTATGCAAGGAAGCTAATAAAACTTTATTCCTCCTTTCTTCCCTTCTGATGCCATTGTTAAACCTATAAATTAATAGGATCAACTTTCAATATCTATTTTAAATCTTCTCTGTTACATATATTAACATTATTTTGCTACAAGAAGAGTAGTTAATGGCAGATGAGATACTAATTTTTACTTTATGGGACACCCATCAAAAAGTGACTGTAAGCTAATTTATCAAAATTGAAATAAAGTAGGACACGAGTAACTATTTCAAGAATTAATTTAAAATGTGATATATGCCACATAAGCGGCATTACTCGGATTGTGTTTTTTAATTTAAATGTTTCTTAACTAATTACGAAGACTAAATGGAGAACTTTTCCCCCATTGTTTCTTTTCTTCTCCCATCTAGTCTCTCTTTATCTGTGTAAATACAATTAGGTGTCACTCAGAGCCCTGAATCTCCTATTTTTCTCCCTGTTAATTCTTGTCGTTAGTGTAATTAGCACCTTGGTCACAAGCACAGGAATACACAACAGGAGTTGACTTTCCTGGCCTATTTTGGTATTGCTTCCATCTCTATCTACTGTATGCCTTTGCTCTGGGAGCTGCCTTTTTTAAGTATAGCAATTTAAATCACCAGCTCAAATTTTATACAGTGGACGCATGGTAACTAAGAACCACTACCGAAGGTGGCAGCTGCCTGTAATATTTGATCTTTCAAAATATCCTCCTGCAAATGAACTCCAGGCAAACTGCTTTGCGTTCAGGTAGTGGCATTCCACCCTCACTCATGACGGGTTCATTATAACTGAGGTTTCAGATAAAAACAAACAGAATGGAGCGCCAAAATTCGAGGGGCTGCCAATGGACTGGAGGAAACACGCTTCTGTCTTCTGGCCTCAGAAAGTACAGGTTGTAGGTATGTATTATAAAACATCCTGCAATTCCCACCAATGGACTAATTTTGAGAGGAGAATTGTAGTTTTCTTTCTCAAGAAGCTTGAGAATTGTGTTTTGAGTTTGGGGGTTTATAGGCACACAACTTTTCTCATTCATTTATACTCTCTGCCGCAAGTTTCCAGCCTGTCACTTAAAAGGAAAAGTATTACCTCGGTAAGGTGGGCAAAAAAATGAAGGGACGGTCAAGTGTCATACAAAGTCACCGAGCTTCTCAGTTCCAAGAGTAGAATTATGTACGAGGACTAAGGATATGCTGTGCCTGGAATTGCCTACACCCACAGCTACCAGCTGAAAGAGACAGTGTGACACGCTTACTTCTTTTTCTTGTAATCAGATGGACCAGGAGGTGTTCCATGATATTTGGGGACGAATGACACTCTACAAGAATGCATTATCTGTACTCATGTGGCCTAAGATACATACTTCTTGGATCTCCGTAGATGCAGCTCTGAGAATACGGTGCCAGTGTATAGTTTAGGTTATAATTACACACAAAAAAGGCAAATGGAGACTCCAGGCAATAATCAACATGAATCAAGTGTGTAAAAAAATCTCACATCTCACCTTAAGTATCTGCATATGTTAAGCAAAAAAGTTTTTTCACCTTTATCTAGAAATTGATTTAATTGTGGATTTTTTTTTCTCCACCGGTTCTATGTTACTAAACTATTATAAATGTATAGGTGTGTGATTATAGATTATGTCTCACATAAAATTGCAGTGTGAATTTAAGGCCAGGACCATTAGGATAAGAAAATATTCCCATTAAAGACAAATATACAAATGTTATATGAAATGAAGAATTGAGGCATTATCTGAACGGTGCAAGCTCGAAGCACTTGCTATTGAAATAAGCGTCGGGGGCCCAAGTTATCTAGATAATTGTCTTAAGTATTCATGTTATTTGCATGGGTCCGTTCTGACCAACTGTACCTAAACAGATTCACCGGTGGCGTGAGGATCATTAAACATGACGAACTTAACAGACGAGCATGTCCCTCAAGCTTTCCAGATGGATATTTTCTGCATCCCTTTTTGAAGTAGCAAAATCCCTACCAGGAGAGATTCTCTCATGGACACACAGGCTCTTAGGTCCAGTGTTTGCCACATATAAAAGCTGATGGTTTTGGTGGTTTGGGCCATAAAATGAAAGTCACTTTTTTCCTTCTATTTGGTCAGCGGAATGATGAGTACTGTGAGTCACCAACAAAGGAGAGCAGGACTAATGAAGAGAGAGTAGGGGCCTTCTCTGATTGCTCCCACACGGATGCACCACCCTGGACGGCTCATTAGGGTACTCAGCAGAATACAAAGAGTCTTTTAAATAAAGCTTCCTTGTTCCAAAAGAGTGTATTCATCACCTCATGCATATCCAGGATAGGAGGGCTTTCTCCTTGGACTCTGAATGAAACAA
Organism: Canis lupus dingo; assembly: GCF_003254725.2. Lineage (NCBI taxonomy): Eukaryota > Metazoa > Chordata > Mammalia > Carnivora > Canidae > Canis > Canis lupus. The sequence goes on along the minus strand of NC_064245.1, from coordinate 20,077,667 downwards.
CCTGTAATCATTTGTACAGAGATGTTGCTAAACATATTTGTAACCTCAAAGAAGTCTTCATTCATTGGAACAGGGACAACCTCAGAAGAAACGGATTTTCCCAAGGGTACCACTTGTGTTTTGTTTTGTTTTGTTTTGTTTTTAACGTTAGTACCTTTGTAACCTATTGGACCGAGGGCACTGTGGGAACAGCCTAGAGAGACTTTGCCCTTTACACAGAGAAAAGAAATCTAAAGGACAGGAGCCTCGTGACAAAAAAAAAAAAAAAAGAATGAAAGAAAGAAAAGGACAAAAGTGACTCATGTCCATCTAGTGCAGCAGGCACCTAACTAAGCGATAATTGCAACTTTTCCACGATTGTGTCAGAGGGTCCAGCCACAGGCTGGATTTTGGCACAGTGTTAGTGTGCGAAATTAGAAGTTACCCTAAATAGAAGGGAAGCCCAGGAACACAAGGTAGCATTCGTGACTTGGACTATTCTAAAGGCAACATGGGTTGCCTTGGAGTCAGATGAACTATATTCATTTGTGTCTTGGCTATGGCCGGCCGTGCTGCTTTCCTCTTTTAGGCTTGAAGTTTAAAAGCTATGGGATTAGTCTTACCTGCCAGAGAGAACAATGGGCTAACGTGACACAAGCCAGGAGAGCTTTCTCGAATAAATGATGCTGTGCTCAATTTACAATAGCTTGAAAATAACAGTAATTATTATAGGTGGAGAAGACATTCTATGGCACTGTGCTGAAAAGTCACAAACCTTCTGGGTCTAGCAAAAATTCCTGCAGAGGTTCTCAAGTTAAAGTGAAAGGAAAGGACTTAAGTCATGAGCGTCATCTCACATGGGTGCAATCTCAAGTAATCAAGCAGGTACTCGAGAAAAATCGTTCTATAAATTCAATTTGGGACTGAATCTGGCAACTTCTTCTTGGGCCCGGCGGATGAGTGGTGGGGTACTGAGCAATCTCCATTTCTTCATTGTTGAGGCCGGTGGCAAATGAGAATGCTTGAGGAGAATAAGAATGCAGATACATACCCTACGTGTCATTTTTAGATTGAAAACTTCTTACAATGTTATTGTTAACAATAATTGTTTAGGGCAATATTGATCACTTGTATTCATTTTTGGATGAGCTCCAAAGCAGTTCTAATGGAAGAGTGAGGCCCTCCCGGCGGTGTCCTCCTGCTGCCTGGGTCTGGCGGTGGCTGCTGCTGCTGCTGCAGAAATTTCTCCTGACTGGGCTGCGGGTGCGTCTTCACCTCCAGGAAGGAGAGTTTTGCAACTGAGCAGATGCTTTACATTAGCAGCTGGACAAGCTATTGGCTGATCCTTGGCACTTATTTATCAACATTCTTATACCAACTCGGCACATGTACTCTTGAGGCGATGTGAAACATGACAGAATGAAATATTCAGTCGTTATCTTGCAATTTACATTTTACCATAATTAGCAAAGAGGCATCAATGAGGACTCTGGATGTAATTCTAAATTTCAGTTGAATTTTCAGTTTTCATATTAAGAAAACCATAATTAATCCTTAAACTATGTTGCTGCCTGAACATTGGGAAAACTGAGGGGATAAAATCAGTGCTATGTGCTATGGATACAACATAAAAAAACATATTTTTTTATATTTTTATATTTTGTAACATGTATGTATTTAGTTATAGCTGCAAATAAATATAGATCTGCAGAAATATAGATCTGCAGAAATAGATATTTAGATAGTAGAGATATAGGATTTTGTTGTATGTAAACTTGAAATAACTAGAGATTCTCTTTCGATTATGTATCTTAAAGTCTGTCCACCATGTAAAAAGGAAGAAAATTGGCAACCACTGATTATCTTTATTTGGGAAATAAATCCTTACTGAGTTCCTAAAACTTGGATTAGTTGCTACTTGGTGTGCATGCTTGTATGAGTGTTGGAAAGAAATCCTATCTTGATTTAATACCTGAACAACTCAAATGTATTAGGTTTTACATGTGCACATTTTTACTATAATATTGCTATTGAGATAACAATAATACCAGAAACTATAAATGTGAACTTCCTTCTATCAGAGAAGGCACGTGATTTTAAACAATCATAATTTCAAAGACTCATATGACTTTGACAGCACAGATAAATTTCCCTTGGACCTTTCTCCTAGGTTGATGACAAAGACAGGTAAAGGGTTTTTTTTTTTTTTTTTTTGTATTGTGATATATTGTGTTATGTTTTTAAAGAAGTTCAGTAGTTAGGCTCAGAAGAAGTTTCTACTATCAGGTAGGTTTTGGAGGTCTGAAAGGGGAACACCCTTACTGATAGGAAGTCTGCTGGGCCGTGATCTGAGAATCTACCTGGAGGAAGCACTGAGAGGAAAAGAGGAAGACTAATGGAGATGACCATGGGAGTTCAAATGTGAGTGACTTGTGTAAGGCTGAAGGGAGAAAGGAGACCATATTCTCAATTATCTTCCATCACTCAGACACATGGCCCCCAAATCTTCACACATAACTTTCTAAAGTGGGTTTCATAAGAAAGAGATACAACAGGATCACAGAGTTTGGGAAAAGCCACATACCCAGAGCTCTGTTTTTGCAGGGGAAGGAAAAATCCTGATCCCTTACTAAACTGACAAGACAGCTGGAAATCGCTGTTTTTAATATAGACAATTGTCTCAAATTGTGTTTTTATTAAAATCAATTCCAAGATCAGGGTGCCCAGGTAGTGGGGTCAGTTAAGGCTCCAACTCTTGGTTTTAGCTCAGGTGGTGATCTCAGGGTCATGAGATGGAGCCCTATGTAGAGCCCCATATGGATCTCCACGCTCTGCGTGGAATGTGTTTGAGATTCTCTCTTCCTTTCCCTCTGCCCCTTCTGTTCATGTGCGTGTGCGCTCTCCCCGTCCCCCAAATAAATAAATCTTTAAAATCAATTCCAAGATTGAGGTAAGACATTTTAAATACTAAAATCCTCAAATTCTTTTTGGATGTGTTCACTATTTTCCTAATTAATCATAAGGTTTTTAAGTACAAAGCTGAATTTAAATCTGGATGATGAAAATAATGGAAATATCTTTCTGAGGCCAGAAGCACGTATACTTTGGAAGCTGGCTACCTCTTATTAATAATACATTCAAATATAGGAAGCATTATAACATGCAAAGTCTTCCAACTAAAAGAGCTTTCCGGTAGATATCTAATTTAGAGACAGTATTGTTAACAATGTTGACATTTAAGTGGCCATAGCTAAAGCATTGCAAAGAACATTCCATTACAATAAATGTGAAAACCGACAACTTTTCTTGGTGTTCAGCTTAACAGAATTTAAGTGTATTGGTTGACGTGTGAAGGTTGAAATAACTAGAAATGACTTTCATAACTAGAAAGTTTACCTAATAGTTTTAAAAAGGGGGGCACTCCTAGAGAAAAGCTTTCAGTGCAATGGGACTACAATAGGAAGGGGAAATTTATGGCATACGGAAGTCTACTTCCCTGAGTTCTGTATCTGAAACCATGGTTAGCTGTACAAGCCCATATTTTCTCCTTCACAGAACTAGTCCACTTTCAAGACTCCAGCCCTAGTCTGTTACAAGACTAATTGGATGCCCCATCAGGTTAAACACAACATTTCTATACCTGAGTAGACCATACCATCTATAATGCCCCTACTCCTTCCAGCCCCCCACTACAAAAGAAAATCCAAACTTCCTCCCCTTTCTGACTTACCTGTATTCCAGTTGGATCAACTGACAAGTACAAGTTTTAATTTTTTGTAGTAACTCACTTTTAACCTTTTATTCATGACTGTCAATATACTCATCATATCCAAATTGTTGATATTCCTCTCAGTTTTTCTTTCTTTCTTTCTCTCTATTCAGCTCTAGAAGCCACTGGCAAGTTAATCCCCCAGAACTTCATTTTTAGTTGGTAACTCTTTTGCTAAAAATGCTAAATGTCTACTCACTGCCTCCTAAGCCTGGGAAACAATGACTCCCACAAGCAACTTATTTCCTATTTCTTCTCATCACTATTGCCTGACTACAACTCATAAGGCCTGAGTCTCTGAACATGCCAGGCCATTCCCAGCTCTCCTTTACATAGCCCACTACTGGACCCTTTCCCATCCTCTTTACCTTTACTGGCTCACTAGAAGACCAATTCCTCTAAGGATACTTTACTGACAACATTAGTCTCATCGGTCTTTTGTCTTACTTCATACATAAGCCATAGGAATAAACCAATATTTCTAGTTTGTTCATTTAATTATAGGAAAACATTTTACACTATTATGATTTCAAGAGGCAGTGGTGAGACCCTAAAAAGTAATGTAAAGTGGAATTTTACCAATTAAGTCACATATTTAACATAGAGAAGAGCTGACTGATTAAAGGAAACTTGTAACAAAACATTTTAAAAATAAAAATAAAATTGTAATATTAATAAGCATTAGCAGAGAGGTATGTTTGGTTTGTGAAATTTAAATATTCACAAATTAGTTTTAAATATTGAGTCATGATTTATGATAATCAACAACTTCCTGATTTGATTAAGTTTGGGAGTTAAGCAAATACTTTATAGTAGAAAGTATTATTCATCAGAAATAATGTTTGAATTGCGTTTTAATTGTAAGGATTTTAATGATGTCATATTTAATAATTTTGATAAGATTTTAGTGATAAAAATTAAAATTTCTATAATACTTTGCAGACTTTTATTTTTTCATTTTTTTTTTTTTTTAAAGTTAATTCAAGAATTCCTGGGATAAAAAGTCCTGGGTCAGTCCAGTGGTTTAAGAGTCAGGATTAAGACTTTTTTTCTTTTCTTTCTTTCTTTTTTTCTTTTCTTTTTTTTTTTTTAGGGGGAGGGGAGGTGGATGGGTGAGGGAGAGGGGGAGAGAGAATCCTCAAGCAGTCTCCATACCAAGTGCGGAGCCCAATGCAGGATTCCATTTCACAACCTTGAGATCACCACCTGAGCCCAAGCCGAGTCCATCGTTAATTGAGTGAGCCACCCAAGCGCCCAATACTTAGCCGACTTTCTAAAAATGTACTTTCAAATGCATTATGTAAGTGGGCCTTCATAACAACATTTTAAGATCATAAAGACTGGCATTCCCATTTTAAAGATGAAAAAACTAAAATTAAAGAACCACATATATCTGTAAACTAATTTGATTCTCAACATTGAAGGGTGGTTATTCCTATTTTTTACTTTGGAGAAGAAACAACTGAACCTGTAAGAAGTTAAATTATATGTCCATAGTCACTAGGCTGTCAAGTAGCACATTTGTGATTTATAAATCCCAGTCTGTCCAATTCCAAAATCTCTGTCTTTCTGTAGTTCTTCCAACATGTTCCACGATATATCACAAAGAACACATACCATGACTGGAAGTAAAAATATTTTTTATTGGGGCACCTGGGTGGTGTAGTCAATTGAGCCTCAGACTCTTGGTTTCATCTCAGGTCTGATCCCACGGTCTTAAGATCAAGCTCCACCTCTGGCTCCCAGCTCAACGTGGAGTCAGCTTAAGATGTTCTCTCCCTCACACTCTGCCCCTCTGCCTTGTGCTTGTGCTCTCTCTCCCCCTAAAATAAATAGATTTAAAAAACATAAAATAAAAATACTTTTATTGGGTATCTACTAAATATATCAGACTTCATCATTTATCCTAATGATAATCCTTACAAGTAGTTTTATTTTAGAACATGACTCTTAAATGGTGCTTAATATATGCAGGCATTACATTAGCAGAGGGGGATAAAAGTTTGAGAATACAGATGACAAAACAGAGGACAATAATCACACTACTAATAAGTAGGAGACAGGGTCTGCAACTACATCTATAAGAATCCAAAGAAATATTCACACAGAATCTTCCTACTAACTTTAATCGTTGCCAAAAGAAAAAATAAAATCCACAACTATCCCATAACTTTGCTGAATTTTCTCACAAGTATAATTTTCATGATTTTTTTTTTTTGCGTGAGACAATTATAAATTATGAGCCCAAAGCTTTGATTCTCCACTAAATACTATGTTGGGAATGTAATAATTGGATTCTCTTTCCTCCCTTGACTATTCAAAGACCAGCTAGCTGTTCTGGTGTTGAAAATTATTCTTTGTTGGCCAAACTTTTCTGTGTATAACTTCAATTATGTATTCATTCAAAGTTATTATGGTTTAACCACACTGGATTTTATATCACTATATTAGTTATAGAAGGCAACGTCATTCTGTATGTAAAGTATTTGAGTTACTACAGAGCACAATACAGAAAGAGGAAAAACATTTTTTTTTTACTTTTGCCAATTTTCTTGGCACCCAGTTTAAATACGAGAAGGTCAAATTATGTTGGAGTCCCTCTATCTCCAGTAAAATATATTTTATGAAAGCAATCTCTATGTTTAGGTCACATTATCTACTTTATATACACACAAACGTACATAAATATCTCCTAAATAACCAGAAAATAGATGTATTTGTGTAAAAAGAAATAACATATAAGAGAGAAAAAAAGATCTTGAATTGTACTCTTGAATCTATTAAAAATTTGCTGCATTACCTTAAACAAGAAAAGTCTCTGAGTCTGTTTCCATTTTTTATGAGATAAAGATAGCATTAACTTCCACCTATGTGAAAATGTGAGGTGTCTACCTTAAAAATAAGCCCAAATATTAAGAAACCTACCATGCCACTTTAGAAAGAGCACCATATGACAGTTCAGTTTATATTGGTCTTCTAGTTGAGTTAGACACAGCTGAGGAGGTAAAGGAGCAAAGAAGAGGCCAAGGCAGAAAATGCTCTTTCCAGATTTTTCTACACCTCATTCAACAATCATGGGAAGGTTATTTAGTTTCTCTCTGTCCAGGTATGTCCTTCTGTAGTATCAGGGAACTACAAGAAATAAATAAATAAATAAATAAATTAATTAATTAATTAATTAATTCTTTTTTTTCTTTCTTCCTTCTTTCCTTCCTTGAGATCCTTTCTTCCTTCTTTTCTTTTTCTTTAAATTCTCCTAAGCCTGGAAAAATGAACCACCTTGAAAAGCTCCAAATAATCTCATCAGTAATTTTACAATAATTAAAATCAGGTAATAAAGTCTTTCTTTCTTTCTTTCTTTTACATTTCATTGGCAATAAAGCTTTGGCCTAGAGGAAACAAAATCAACTCAACTCAATGAGAAATTTTAAAAATCAAATTGGCCATTTTATATTGGAACAATAAATTTCGACACAGTTAATTTGCTGACTTATATGTGAGGTTTGCATTTATTTATTCCCTTCTTCTACTCTACTTTTCTAAAGCCAGACCTTCCACAAATGGCAGATGCCTCTGTTACTTGTGCCTCCAGCCTTGACCACTTCCATGTACACATTGACCTGATTAACAACTGCCAGCATCTCTTTACCTGAGGGCTTTCCTGACCAGTAAGGCCTGTTCTTTTTTTGCTTGTAGCAGATTGGAAATGTCTAAGAATTAATGGCCCTCCTGTGTAGCCCTCATACGATGCTGTGCAAACACCTGAGCCCCCTCTGAGGCATGGGTTCTATACATTACCCAGAGTTCTCTAGTGGATTAAGGGCCCTGTTGCCCCCACACGCTTTCCAAATGCCTTCCTTTCCCTGCCCCGCTTCCCCACTAGGCTATTTTCTGCGACCTGCCAAATAAACTATTTAAACATGAGTCTGTGTGTCAGGGTGTGTGAGTCTGTGTGTCATCTTTCATCCAAAAAGATGAAGATCTTACGGTTTTGTGGTGCCAGAGGTCACCAGGAGCTTCTCAATATGACCCACTGCCTTGATATACATTTCAAGCATTGCTCCCAAACTCTTATTTTTAAAGTGCAAATATGATTGGATAGCTTCTCTATTTTTTTTCAGGTTGAAATTCAAACTTCTTTGCATGATATAAAATATCTATGGAAATCTAATACTTGACTAATCTTCCAGACTATCCCCCTTTTTTGTCCTATGGTGGGAGTAGAGTAGACACCAGGGAAACAATATTTAGTGGGCGTGGACTATACTAGCACTTGTACTAGTTGCACTATATGTGTTATATAGTCATAGCACAAACCTACAAGGACAAAATTTACCATTTTACAGGTGAGGAAATTGCCAGCGAAATAATTGACTGAACATAGTCACTCTGCCTCTGACCATCTAACTTTTATTCAAGTCTAAACCCCTTCCATTCTGTGGCCTCCTCACTCAGGGTCACCAAATATCCTAATTTACCTGGGACACTGCCTGTTTGTTCCTGTTGACCCAGAGCAATTATGAAAAGCACCGCTTTTCACTTTCAAAAGTATCATCCTGGTTTTGTGGGTGAATTATATGGCCCCTCTGGCCATACTCTAAATCCATCATGTGATCATCTGTTTCTGGAATGCACTATACTCATGATTCCATTTCTTGCCATGTGCTGTTCCTTCTGCCTAAAATGTCCTTTCCTTCCCTTTTCTCCTGGAAAAACGATGTCCAGGGCTCAGGACTCTGCTCTTCTTTGTCGTCTTTGGGATATCTTTCCATTCTTCTAGCTACAAAAAAGGGGTTTGGTATGCTCCTCTGTGCTCCTCATATCCCATGTTTACTGTTATTACATTATAATTTTTTGAGTATTTGTCAGTCTTCTCTACCAGCCTGTGAATTTCTTAATATTTGGGCTGTACCTTCATTATTTCTGTATATCCACAGTGCCTATAATTTCCCATGGCTGGGCAGACGCTTATTAAATATTTGTTGAATTATTGGATAAATGACATAATAAAATTTGAAAAACCTAGCCATCTCCAGAAATTATGATAAAAAGTAGAAATGGGCTCTTTCAAAAGGAGCAGGTTTATACTAGCTAGCTCTGATTTACTTTACCTGGAAGCTGCTTAATTCTGAGCAATTGTTTAGACAGCCTCTGATCTGGCATCAGCATTCCTACCCAGGCTATCCTATGTCTATCATGTGCCTCAGGCTCCATTTGAGTATTTTCCTGTCCTCTCTTCTGGTTAGGAGTCAACCTGTCTGGGTTAGAATTTTGGCTCCACCATTTCCTAGCTATGTGAAGCCCTCAAATTTCTTTCCCAAAAGGAAAGGTGCCTCGGTGTTAATGGGTGCTGCCTAAGAAAGAAAAGGAGGACGGTCATTTAGAAAGCCTGAGATGATACACCAGATTTATGTCCAATATACACTGACTCTGCAGGCTCCAATGTAAAAGGCCACACTGATTCTTTCTGTATCGAAACTCATGACCAGTAGGCTATTCTCTAGGATTCTCTCATCCTCTACTCTAGCCAAATGAATTACATGCTTGTTAAGAAACATTTATGTTGGTTCCTAAATTTTTCTACCATTTATACTTGTTATTAGAATTACACAATTTTAATTAAATACCACATAAACTGATAAATAGGAGTGTGAAAATGGCAGGTGTTTGTTATGAAATCTAAGGAGGTTGTTTTAGAAAGACTTAATAAAGGTAAATCTCTGTAAAAAGTGCCATCCAAGTAGGCTTATATTTTTTAAGTGTCTGTGTTTTTTAATTGATGTATAGTTGACATACAATGTTATATTAATTTCAGGTGTAAAACACAGTGATTTGACAATCTCTATATTATACAAGTTCACAATGATAAATGTAGTTACCATCTGTCACCATACAACGTTATCACGATATTATTGTCTATGTTTCCTATGCTGTGTTTCTATCCTTATGACTTACTTATTTTATAACTGGAAGTTTGTACCCCTTAGTTCCCCTCACCTAAACGCTAAAGTAGGTTTATTAAGAGACACAACTGTAAAACATTTGCAAGGGGACAACGTAAAAAGCCAGAAGAATCTGCACTAAGGTCAGTTCCCCCTGTCTTTAGATCCTTGCTCCAAGGAAAATCCCATACATATAAAGTATGACCTATGTGGTAACGAGCAAAAGACAGTATGGAACTCCAGTTGGCAAATTCATAATCAAAGACAAGTCCTTGGCTAAGAACAAAAATATTATTCTATATATATCTACTTATTATAAACAAAAAAGAACTTTTAGAGTTATATAAGCAGTCTGTTAAAGATCCTTTGTCTTAACTACCTTTTTGATTTACCAACTATAATCTGATGACCTTGATTACACTGCAGTAACCAATAACCCTCAAGTCTCCGTGAATAACGCAACAAACTTTACTTCTTGCTCCTCCTGAGTTTGCAGGTCCTGGAAACCTGTCCTCCACGGATGACTGTCTGAAGCACTTACCATATGAAACATGTACTCTCCTAGGCCAACAGAAAAAGAGAAAACACCAAGTGGTGCACTTCTCTTCTGCACATTAGCCAAAACAAGCCACATAATCACATCTAAATTCAAGGATGTGGAAAAGCATAATGCTCTCATGTGCCAGAAGGGGAGGAGAGCTGGAAATACAGGTGAGCAGCAGGGATGTCCACTACATGAGCTTCCTACAGTACCTAGCACACGAAATAGGAGAGCCTCTGCTTGATTACATGAAGGATTTTGAGGCAGAGAAAAAGATAGTTTTTTCTTTAAATAATTAAAATAAATATTTAAAATTGATAGCTTAGTGATTATATTTTCAAGGCCATTCTTTATTTCTGAGAACTCATAACCAATTAAAGTAATTCTAGAGAAGACTTTTAAATAATACTTAAGTCATGAGCCCCCAAAGTTTAATTCAGTCCACATAATTTATTCTGTCATCAAAATGTAAAATATATTCCCCTAATCATGCATTCTGCTTTTATATCTAAAAAGTAAAGAATATTAATACATTAAAAACCTCATACTCCAAAAAATCCATATATCAGTCGACTGCCAATATGGTGGAATCATTAAAAGACCTAAGATGCAGAAAGTTCAATTTAAAAATATTTTGAATTTCAAAAATGATTTTAAAAATCATGCAATAATAATCCTTAACATTTTTCATTTTCCTCTTCCTTCTTCTTCTTCTTCTTCTTCTTCTTCTTCTTCTTCTTCTTCTTCTTCTTCTTCTTCTTCTTCTTTTCTTCTTCTCCCTCTCCTCTTTTTTTTTGCATTATTATTTCATTTTTATTTCATTTTATAGCTACATTTTCAATGGCAATTTTCAGGGCAGCTGCATTTAGTGTAGATACTGTATTTTTTTTCATTTTAAAATACACTATATCACAGAAATATATCTAACTCTTTTTAACTTTTTAATTTTAATTACAGTACAGATAACATACAGTGTTATATTAGTTTCTGGTGTACATTGTAGTGGATCAACAGTTCTCTACATTACTCTGTGCTGATCATGATAAGTACTCTTTTATTTACCCCCAATTCAGTACAGTTTTTTTTTTAAGATTTTATTTATTTATTCATGAAAGACACAGAGAGAGAGAGAGGCAGAGACACAGGCAGAGGGAGAAGCAGGCTCCATGCAGGGAGTCTGATGTGGGACTCGATCCCAGGACTCCAGGATCACGCCCTGGGCCAACGGCAGGGCTAAACTGCTAAGCCACCCAGGGATCCCCTTCAATAGTTTTTATTGCATCTTTAAAATATTACAAATAAGTCTGAAAAAAATCATCTGGCATCTTGCTGTTTCTGTAGCTAGAAAGCTTAGATCTTATTCATCAGCCTGAAGAACTGTTCCTTTTTCAGAAACATAGGTACCACCCCCAAATTTTCTGATATCCTTATTTTTAACTCTTGTGGCTTCCTAGATCAAAGTAGCTGAGTCTGATACAAGTTCAGTATCACTTCCTTCAAGAGTTAACTCATCTTTCTGGGTTTGAACAAGCAACACCTGGCCTCATCTGAACCCTGCAGATACATTTTTCACCCAAGAAATTTGGATTTCAACAAGAGAATTATTCTCCTGAATAACATCATTGATGGGGAAGTGAGCACACACAGATCACATCTTGTAATGGAAGCGCAGTGTAACACCCTTGATCGTGTTCTGCACTTGACTACAACTAGTGCGAACAATAGCCAATTCCTTTCCCCACCATTTGTCAACTCGGAGTGTCTTCTTTTTCTTTCCAAGGAGATTGAGTTCTACGTTGATGTGATTAAAATCCCTTCATAGGGTCCCTCTGGGGCCCTTCACATTAACAGCAAGTCCCTTAAGAGTGATGTTGGCATTTTCTGGAATGTCAACAGTCTGATTGCCAAGAATGGTCTTCATTCTCACAGTAGGTGGGGCAAAAACAATAAATGTACTCTTAATCCCCTTCACCTATTTCACCCATCCCTACACCCACTTCCCCTCTTATAACCACCAGTTTGTTCTCTATAGTTGAGTCTGTTTCTTAGTTTCTCTCTCTCTCTATCCCTTTGTCTATTTGTTTTGTTTCTTAAATTCCATGTATTGAGTGAAATCATAGGGTATTTGTCTCTCTCTGACTGACTTCTTTCACTTAGCATTATACTCTCTAGCTCCATCCATGTTGTTGCAAATGGCAGGATTTCATTCTTTTTTATCGCTGAATTATATATATATAGTTTGGCTATTATAAGTAAAGCTGAAATGAACATAGGGGTGCATGTATGCTTTTGAGTTAGTGGGTTTGTATTCTTTGGGTAAATACCCAATAGCAGGATTACTGGATTATAGGGTAGTTCTATTTTTAATTTTTTGAGGAACCTCTATACTGTTTTCCACAGTGGCTGTACCAGTTCACATTCCTGCTGGCAGTGCATCAGGGGTTCCTTTCCCTCCACATCCTTGCCAAGCCTTGTTGTTATGTGTGTTGTTGATTTCAGCCATTCTAACAGTCATGAGGTGATATCTAATTGTAGTTTTGATTTGCATTTTCCTAATGATGAGTGATGTTGAACATCTTTTCATGTGTCTGTTTGCCATCTGGATGTCTTTTTTGAGAAATGCCTGTTAATGTCTTCTGCTTATTTTTTAATTGGATTTTTTTGTTTTTTAGGTGTTGAGTTTTATTAGTTCTCTATAAATCTTGGATACTAACCCTTTATTAAATATATTATTTGCAAATACCTTCTCCCATTCAGTATGTTGTCTTTTAGTTTTGTCACTTGTTTCTTTGCTCTCCAGAAGCTTTTTATTTTGATGTAGTCCTAATAGTTTATTTTTGCTTTTATTTCCCTTGTTTGAGGAGACATATCTAGAAAAATGTTTCTATTGTTGATGTCAGAGAAATTACTGCCTGTGCTGTCTTCTAGGATTTTTACCATTTCAGGTCTCACATTTAGGTTTCTAGCCCATTTTGAGTTCATTTGTGTCTATGGTGAATGAAAATGGTCAAGTTTTCCCAGCATCATTTTTTGAAGAGACTGTTTTTTTTTTCTCATTGCTTATTCTTATCTCTTTTGTTGAAGATTAATTGACCATATAATCATGGGTTTCTGGGTTTTCTATCCTGTTCCATTGATCTCTGTGTCTATTTTTGTGCTAATACCGTACTGCTTTGATTACTACAGTTTGTACTATAACTTGAAATCTGGAATTGTGATGCTTCTATCTGTTTTTCTTTTTCAAGCTTGTTTAGACTGTTCATGGTGTTTTGTGGTTCCATACAAAAATTTTAAGATTATTTTTTCTAGTTTTATGAAAAATGCTGTTGATATTTTGATAGGAATTGCATTAATCTGTAGTTTACTTTGAGTAGTATACATATTTTAACAATATTTGTTCTTCCAATCCATGAATGTGGAATATCTTTCCATGTGTTTGTGTCATCTTTGATTTCTTTCAACAATGTCTTACAGTTTTCAGAGTACAGGTGTTTCATCTCCTTGGGCAAGTTTATTGCCAAGTATTTTATTATTTGGGGGGCATGTATATGAGATTGCTTTCTTAATTTTTCTTTCTGCTGCTTCATTATTTGTGAATAGAGATACAATTGATTTTTGTACATTGATTTTGTATCTTGTGACTTATTAAACTCATTTATCAGTTCCAGGAGTTTTTTGATGGAGTCTTTAGAGTTTTCTATATATAATATTATGTCATCTGCAGATAGTTAAAGTTTTACTTCTTCCTTACCTATTTGGATGCCTTTTATTCCTTTTTCTTATCTGGTTGCTGTGGCTAAGCCTTAACAGTACTATGTTGAATAAAAGTAGTGAGTGAATATCCTTGTTTTGTTCCTGATCTTAGGGGGAAAGCTCTCAGTTTTTCAACATTGAAAATGATGTTTGCTGTGTGTTTTCCATATACGGCTTTATTTTTTGTCCAATCTAAGTATTGCTACCCTGACTTTCTTCCATACCCATGTGCTTGATAAATGCACTCCCAGCCCTTCACTTTCAATCTGCCTGTCTTTAGGTGTGAAATGAGTCCCTTGCAGGCAGCATATGGATGGATCTTGTTTTTAATCCATTCTATCACCCTATTCTTTTGATTGAAGCATTTAGCACATTTACATTCAAAGTAATTACTGATAGGTATGTTTTAATTGCCATTTTGTTACTTGTTTTGTGGTTGTTTTCTCATGATGAGTTGGCTTTCTTTAGTGATATACTTGGATCCCTTTTTTTTCTTTTTTGCATTTCTCCTACCGGTTGTTGATTTGCGGTTACCATTCAGTCTGTATAGAACATCTGCATGTAGTAGTTTAAATTGATGGTCACTTAAGTTTGAACCCATTCTTTACTCCTCTCCTCTCCCTGCTTTGAGAATATGGTGCCACACACTTTACATCCTTTTACTTTATGAGTCCCTTAACAGCTTTAGTCCAACAAATGGCTTACTAGAGGGCTAGGCAATGAGGAGGGGGTGTCATTTGTTGTCCATTTTATTCTCAATATAATCCTTGCTTACCTGATGGATGGCTTATTAAAAACAGTAATACCTTCAAATTTTTATTTTTGTCTTTAGAAAGAATAGTAAATTATGCTTTTATTTAACTTCTAAAATTTTCGTGACTAATTGGTATGCTTTCCAATCTGTCTATAATATTTTTTGAGTCACTAGTGAAAACTTATATAAACAAACTATTATAGTATAAAAAGAAATGAGTTCTATTTAAAATACTAAAGACAGATCATCCACTTTTTCTTTTCCTTTAGTCTAAGCAGCAACCAAGTGAAGCATGTAGGGATGGGGAGGGAGAAGCTATGGTTGGAAAGAGCTTCCCTGATAATTCAGGTAACCCTCCCACCAGCACACCCTCACCGCCAGCTAAGGATCTGTGTGCAGGAGGGAAGTCACAGCACTTGGGGAGAATTCTGCTCAACTATTTACTAAGTTTACCATTACCTGGAACAAATTTCCTAACACTTAACCTCATCTCTTCTTGCGATAATTTCTCTCCTAGTGTTACCCTGAAGGTTAAATAAGATAATAACCATAAAGAGCCTTAATGCTGTATTTACATACAAACTGGATTGAAACTTCATATTGAGGTCAGTATAACAAGTTACCATCAAGATCTTTAAAAATAATAATCAGCAATTAAATTCAATACTTAAAATAGCAAGGACACCTACGCACATGTCTACTACTTAATTTCCATCAAGTTGATCTTTTTTCTTATCCTTTTTGCTTATTTTCCTCAAAATTTAAGAAAAGGTGTTTACAAATAGCCACTACCCATTGGTAGGTAATAAAATAAATGCAGTGGGTTCTAACTAGCATTTTTAAATTAAATAAATACCACAAATGTGAAACAAAACACATCACATGATTTCTCAGCAAGAACTGTTTACATTGCAACAAACGTACATAAATTATATTTCTTACTGTATATTTTTTAAAGTTTGTAAAATATTACTCTAGAACAAGGCCAAATGAAATCTGGTACACTTCCTACTATTAAGTAGATCTCCTTTCATTTCATCATTTCTTTAATTAAGAATAAAATATAAAGGTTTTAGCCATCTATCAAGCCAAGTTTTTTTGTTAGCAACTCTTATATCATTAAATACTGTTTAGAATGATTCTTACATAGCTAGTATCTCAAGTAAAGCAAGTGTACACGAGGTAGAACAAGAAGTTGCCTGCAGTACACCCCAAGTTACAGCTGCTGAGAGAAAGTTCAGTGGTTTTCCACACGCAGTGCCCCAGCACTGGAGCAGACGGTGGATCCATTTAGATTTACACTCCTCAAAGGAGGGACTTGTCTCACTGACATGGCTTTAAAATATCTATATCCCATCAAGGACAGAATGTAGTACAAGAGGAGAGAAAACAACTTGTCACCATGAGGCGCAGAGACTTGATGCGTGGCAAAGTGAGTCCTGAGGCAAACCTTTCTGATCGTGCCTTCCCATCTGGAACAGGGCACCAACCCAGGGTTCACACACTGGGCCAGCAGAGAAACACTGTCCTGAAAGACATGTAAGTAGAGACAGATCGCAGAATCATCATCTGACCTTTATAGATCATTTACATTGTTGTTCAATCCTACATAATTCTCATTCCAGGATTTAGTCATGGAATCAAAAAATGCCATTTTTTTGTAACAAGGAATCAAAAAATGCCATTTTTGTAACAAATCTCCCTCTACTCGGGAAATGGCTCAACTCATCCTGTGCTGATTAAATCAAACTTCTGACACCTAATCCGGCCTAACTGAGATTAGCAGTCCCCTTTCAAATCCTGCCTCAGTGAGGCTAATGTCTGCGGGGCTGTGCTCCCCATCCAGAGCACCATCCAGCGCTCCTATGAAGGTGCCACCCGACAAGAAGCCTTTCTGGTTCATCACTGCACCACAGGATGCCATGAAGGAACTCATAGGCTGTGACAAATCTAATACCCTATTACTTGCATTTTTTTGTACTGGGATTTCATTTGGTGACATCACTGGATACAACTGAACTTGAAATCTGTGTGACATTTTTGCAGGTGTTGCTTTTCACCAAAAAAAAAGGTTATTTTACATAGTTTAGCCACAGTGCAGTGCTTTGGGTCTAGAACTAAACCTCGGGAAATCTAATGAGGTTGAAAAGAAAAGTGAAAGTTAACGGCCACGGCTTTAACAAAGGCTCGTCTTCCCTCAGGCTGTAAGGAGTCAGTAACTGAGTTCAGTAACTGAAAATTAAATTAGAAGAAAATGCCACCTCTGCAGCTACTGCTACCTTTAGCATTAACGGTAATATAGAGCAGGGTGGGGGCCGGGGGTTCTGCTGAATAGAGCCATCGGGAAACTCTCAGAGCCTCCAAATGGTATGGAAATCTGCTCTTACACCGTGTTACAGGATTCCTCTGGGTTGTGTTTTGCTGTCTCTCTGTCTTCCTTTTCCCTCATGCCCACATTCTTGTAGTCTGTTTCCTCTTCTCTTCCTTCCATCCTTTTTTTTTTCTCCTGTTACTCTGACTTAATGTCCACTTTCCCCCCTCCCCTACTTCCTCACTTCTTTTCTCAACAATTTGGTTCTTTTTCCTCTCCGCCCATATTTATGTCTATGCAAGACTAATCCAACCAATGTCAAGGTTCCTGTGTTGTGCCCTGCTCAGAATCCGAGAGAAAACAGCTCAGGATTCTTCAGTGCTGGGAAAGCATGAGGCTTTTGATTTTATCTGGTCATATCAAATGAACAGGAACCACTTTCTGGGGATGGTATTATCAGGTTAAGTGATAAGGGTGGGCAGGAAGGACTTGTGGGCAGTGGCCTATATTTTTTTAAAAAGGCAGGGGCGGGAGCAAAGAAAGGAAAACAAATTAGACCGTATCAGGATCCCTCCTATTCTTCGAATAAGCATCTCTAAAAAACAATCAAGCAAGGTTGTCAATTTGGCCAAAAATCAGCGATGCTTTAGTATAATAAGATAGTACCGCCACTCCTTTACTTCTAAACAAATTACTAAAAAATCTAACTATATTATACAGCAATAAAGAAATAAAGGCTATTTTATCATAATTTGATTATGCTACAAAGCACTGTGCATAGCAATTCGTGGATCTAATTTTAGTTGTAATAATCTCTTGCCCTGTTATGTAAATGGGAAAAGACTTTCTACAGGCTTGAGATAGAGATAAGCTTCGGATCGAAAGCATGCAAAAGCCATGGTTCAATTACTCTAAAGTGATCTGCATCATATGTTACAGTACATCTTTCTGCCTTTGCACAAAAGCTAGTATCTGCTGCAAATTAACCATCCTTTTCTAAATGCCTACAGATGCCCTCTGAGAGTTTACGGATTCAAATTAAACCCAAGTCCCACAACTACAAAATAATAGGGGGCATTTAAAAATTAAAAATACTTTCTCCTTTCATGACTTTCCCTCATTTTTGCCCTTACTTTTCAGTAAGCTTTGCCCTTTGCTTATGTGTTCAACCTGACAGCAAGTATACAACAGTTCTCACTTCTAGCTCTGTGGGCCCAACCATTCTGCAAAAGGGTGAACCACCAGAACTATTCCAATTCCACCTGTCTCTGCAGGCCGAAAAATTCAAGTTCTGGTCCCTGAGCGGACCTCATCCTGACCCAACTTCACATCTCAGAATGCAAGAATCTCGAGAGAAAGGAGGAGAACACTGTACCCATCCTTATTTGCCAGGGCTCTTCATGTGCTCTTTGAAATGAAATTTATAATAATCCAAAATTTAGCTCCCCCAGGAGGGGCAGGTCCTGAGGGACGGCTAGAACCACCCACAGGCTTTCCCCTTCACTGACCCTTCTCTTTCATCTCCTCAGGTTGTGGCTTTATTGGCTCTTACTGCAGACTGTTTGCACACTACTGAAGACATGGTGTGGACCATTGTCAACCCTTCTCCCATGGCTCTGCCATGTGGGAAGGCATGGTGATGTAGGCATTAGACACCCTGGGGGAGGACTCTCCTTGGTCCTACTTGAGTCAGACACTCTTTTCCCATGGGCCCTCCCCCAACCATGATGGGGAAAACTGTTTTGTAACTAGTGGTGCTCACTAAGACTGATCCAAGCAGGATTACAACACACGTCCACTATGCATGGGCTGTGGCTTTCTCAGTTTGCATGAAGGCTGCAAGACAAGAAAAACAATGAAAGGATAGATGGTGATGTTTGATGCCAAGCACGTCTTTTTAACCTTTTTTCTGTTCAATTTAAAAATTACTGCTATTTCCAAAATAATCACTTTATTCTGGGATTCGATACCTATATTGTTGTCACAGGGGGGCAAATATTTGTGTGCGTGTGTTATGTAACATTTTCAATACTAACTTTCATTGTTCAAGAGATTAAATATTTCTAGAGAGTAGCCAGGCTGGCTCATAAAGCCTACTGTTGATTAAATTAGAACTGTTGGGATGCCTGGATAGCTCAGCGGTTGAGTGTCTGCCTTTGGCTCAAGGCATGATCCTGGGGTCCCCGGATCGGGTCCCACATTCGGGCTCCCTGCATGGAGCCTGCTTCTCCCTCTGCCTGTGTTTCTGCCTCCCTCTCGGTGTTTCTCATGAATAAATAAATAAAATATTTTAAATTAAAAAATAAAAAATAATTAAAACTGTTATATCTAGGGGCGTCTTGGTGGCTCAGTGGTTGAGCATCTGCAGGCTCCTGTATGGAGCCTGCTTCTCCCTCTGCCTGTGTCTCTGCCTGTCTCTCTCTCTCTCGTGAATAAATAAAATCTTTTTTTTTTTTTTAAAGAACTGTTTTAGCTAAGCAACACAGGATAGAATACAGAATGCCCATTACAGAGGTTTTGTACTGTTTTACTTTTTGAATTTATAGATGTTATGTCTAGGTTCTCTCATCACCCAGACTACCTCAC
Organism: Canis lupus dingo; assembly: GCF_003254725.2. Taxonomy (NCBI): domain Eukaryota; kingdom Metazoa; phylum Chordata; class Mammalia; order Carnivora; family Canidae; genus Canis; species Canis lupus. The sequence continues at coordinate 20,058,032 of NC_064245.1, read as the reverse complement.
TCTACTCTCACCTCAAAACAAGCAATAATTTTCAAAAGCAGATGTTTGCTAAATTCTCTGTGCTATTCTTTTCTCTCTTTATATATTAGAGTTAATCACAAAACTGAAATCCAAAACATAGGATGCTACATAAGTTTTTGGAATATGAAAAAGAAGATATTACTTCAACCCAAATTGCATGCATTTGTTTTCTTCTATCCCCCTCAGAAGTTTTACTGCACTTTTTCAAATTTTTTTTCTGCATAGCTCTTTAAATACATCGTCATGACAAGGAGTGTTGTCAGATAAGGGAGAATGAGCTTTAATTCAAGACTTTATTAGGTCACCTACTGGCATTGGCTCAGTCATTTAATGTTTCTCAGACCCAGCTTCTTCACCTAGGCCATAATATAATATGTGGAGATGCCTGGTAAACTGTAAAGTAACCTACGAAAATAAGGTAAAAATAATGTACTCTATCAATCAAGACTCAACCAGAGAAACAGAATCAGTATATATGTTTTAAAATGTATTTTATATTTTGCATATATTTTTATATAATTATACATAAACACACATACTTTATATAAATATATGTACAGAATGTGTGTGTGTGTGTGGACTTATCACAGGAAACTCCTGGCTAAGCAGTCTCTGCAAGGCTTTCTCTCACCAAATGCTAGAACCCAAAGTGCACAGAGAGGCAGGAGCGAAGGTTACCAAGAGGCTGAGATCCAACAAGTATAGACTAAAACATCCATCCTTGTTGCCCCTGACCTTGGTGACGAGGGTAATCTGAAGAATCAGGGGCTCTAACCATGGAGCCAAACACATGCTGGCTTGGGAATCAGAGAAACTGAAGGAAGATCAGGGAAAGGGAAGGCATTTGTAGGCCGAGCTGCTGCTGCCTTCCAACAAGGCAAACAGAACTATCTTACAATTTTCCTCTCTCTTGGCCACCTGGAGTCTCTGCTCCTCAAGGAGAGCCCAGCCCTTTTTGAAAGACTTCTACTAGATTAAGTCAGTACTACCCTTTGATTAACTCAAAACAACTGATTTGGAGCTTTACATCTGGAAAGTCCTTCAACATTGCACCCAGACTCTAGTATTTGATAGGATACCCAGTAGAAGGTGTGTACAGGCTGCTGCCTTTCTTGCGCTCTCCACCTCTTGTGAGAAAATCTTCCTTAAAGCCCACATGAACCAGAAGCAAACTAAAAAGGTAATTCTGGAGAAGGGAGTTCAGTGAAGATGACACATCACAGAGCCATTCTACAATCAATAAAAGTGATCTCTATCCTAGGAGACAAATATAAGTAGCCTACTCTACAAATGCCAAAGATGACCCAAAGAGTCATTCTCTGCTCTTGTTTTTCCCTCCTCTTCCTGCTCACCCCTCGACCCAATCCCATGCACCCATTCTTCCTGATAAACAGCGTAGCTCTGTGGCTAATTGGTCCCAGGTGGAATGAGTACCCATTGAGGGGGCCTTGCTCTTCTCCTTCCGGCTCCCAACTCGTCCTGAGCTCTACATCATTAAAAATGTAGTCACTCAGTCATGGCCTAGTTGTGAACATAAAACATCGCCACATCACTACATTTTGCTTTCATTTTGGACAAAGTATGTTTTTCCTCTTCCTTTAGGAGTCAGCCTGGGCCCTCCGCCTATGTTCTTGCAGTGCCTTTCTCACCTTAGGCTTGGCTTTGAGGAACAGGTTAAATGTGTATTTTTAAACGAATTCACTTCCACTGTTTCTTTCTTCACTCTTCTGAATTGTAAGGAGTATACAGGTCAAAGCACAGTAAGGATGGGGCTATTTGGGGAATTTGTTTTCAGTGCAGTCACAAAATAAATTCCTTAACTAGACCTTCGGGTGTATCTTGATAATTCATGGTTACTAGTGAAAGAAACTTTTGACACTATAGGTTCCCAGGATCCTGACTAAAGTGAAGTTAGATTTATTGTCCATTATATCCCTAGTACTAAGGGTACTATTCTCACAAATTATAGCTTCAAGCCTTTGCCAAATAGCTCCCAAACCTGTACCTGAGGAGACAACAGAGGCTTCATTCAATATTTCCACATCGAGTCACCCCTTTTGCCAACCCTAGCATTATGTTGCTTCTACTTTCCATAAGGAGTTCTTGTTTTGTCCACTGTAGCAAAACCTCTGCCACACAGCCCTGTCCTAGTATCTTGGGGCTCCATCCTGTTGCTCCAATTATCTTCTTGGTTCTCTGCTTCAATCTTGGCACCTATGAAGCTAGTACTTGGATGTATCCCTCACACCAGTCCTCACTCAGAGGTCATCAGCAACCTCCGAGTGCCAGTTGCTATGACTGGATGTCCACTACTTATGGGTAGATCTGGAAGAAGCCTTCGCTCCATCAGCCTGCATCACTTCTCTTTGCCACCAGGAGTCATAAAACAGCCCTTGTCCTCTCCCTCCCTCAACATCCTATTCTAGTCACTTGCTGGCATATACATTTCTCGCCTACTTGGGGGTCAGCCTCAGGCTGACTGCACAACTGTCCCAAATGCAGCTGAAAAACTACTGCCAGAACTTCTCTTGTGAGCTTACCCTAAGGCTGTTTGGGTTCTCAGTCCCTACCAGGGAGGTCCATTTTACCACTGATCAACTGTTGTGGTTGGTAATTCTGAACATTTGATTTTTTTCATAGAGATGCAAAAGTCATGCAAAAGCCAAAGCATATCAAGAATAAATTTCACAAATCACACTGTTTCTGTGTTGACAAAATAATTAGACACAGAGCCCATGAAAGTCTGAATGAAGCAATTATTGGTGTTGATTAGGATCAACAAGATTTAGAGTTAATATAGAAAGGGACTTCTTTCTCCTTCTTTCCTTGCTTTTCTTTTCCTTCTTTCTTTCTCATTCTGAAACATATAGTTTTGAGACAGGAATTGTGCTAGCCATAGAGGATACAAGATGGATTTATGTATTATAATATATCGGCCCTTTGAGTTTTTATATCATAGAGATTGAGACAAATGAAAAACAAAAGATTACAGCTCATGATGAGAGTCTACAGAAATTAAGGTGCTTGATTTTATCTAAAAATATTAGGAAAGGCATTTTAAGGAAATGAACTTGAGTTGACTCTTTGAAGAATGATTAGGATGAATTCAGCAGACAGATAAGAAAAGGGCTTTCTTTTGGAATAGAATGGCAGAGACACAGGTAAGTGGGGTATCTTTATAGAAGTGCAGGGAGCTCCATGTTGCTGGTATCTCGGATTGGTGCAGGAGCAGTTGTAAAGCAATGAGTCTGAAAAAGTAGAAAGGTCTAAACTCATGAGGACTTTGTAAGTCATGCTACGAAGTCAAGATTTTATCCTGCAGCAGATGAGGAGTTACTGGTGGATTTTTAATCAGTGGAGTGACATGAATTTGTCTTATACTGAAGGGGAGGCTATACGAAAGAGGGGAAGGGGAACAGTTAAGAAATTTCTAGAAAAGTTCAAAGTTCTGAAAATCTAAAATAAGGAAACAGCAAGGCAAGTGGAACAGACATGGAGAACTTCTTCAAGGATGAAGGCTCTGTCATTTCTGTAGAAAGTGGGAAAACTCAGAAGTCATTTTCGTTCCCAAGATTCTTACGGCTGAGGCTATAGTGCCTGCATTAGAGCTCAACTTTACCCTCCACCCAATGCTACTTCCGTGCCCTTCCTTCCACTGATGTTGATTTGAAGCAGAATCTGCATCCCAGAACCCAATCTGTAGCAGAGAATGAGTCAAGAAGGGGTGGAAGCAACTAAACTTAGAGGCCAATTAGATATGGAGTTGAGGGAAATGAAAGAACCTCAGAGAACTCCAAGAGTTCAAGTTGGTGCTGGATAGAATATGGTAAAGCCAACTTAAGTGATTATATCCAAAGATGATAAGACAATAGGTCTGCTCAAAAGATCACGTGCGACATTTGTGTAAAAATTATTCACTATACATTTGGCTAGCAGAGCATGGGTGAGAATAGGACTAGAGAGAAAACCTTTAATGTCAATAAAACACAAGCAGTAGCTATAGATGCAGATGATTATGAGAAGAATATCTTGAATAAGGTAAGAAAATGAAGGGAAACAGATTTCTAAGCAGCTCTGAATTCTTCAGTCATTCCAGCTGCAATCTCAGTCCCTAAGTAACTATGTAATAATAGCCATTATTGTCCACTTTTTCTTGATATTCTTTCTAATTTGATATGACTGTCTTTGCTGGTATGTGAAGTTGTTAAAGGAAGGAGCTGATTTTATTTATCTTTTCAGCCCAAAATATCTTACATGAAATAGGGGCTAATATTGAATGGATATGGCACAAATATTAAAATGGAGCAAGACCCAACTGAAAGTTGGAGCCTTCAATGCCCTCTAGGCTAAAGATGGTTGCTCTGAAGACTTGCAGGCCTGTGCAACACCCACTTCACTGCTTAATCTGTTTTAGCATTTCTTATATCGAAATATCAGGTAATAGTAGAATTTTGTGCCAAATTTCTGCTTAAGGTCTAATGACTGCCTTTACTTTATGCTGGCTCTTTAGAAAGTCTTCTTTTCATTTTGTATGTGTCTTCCATTTCAAAGTCATCAGCATACAGTAGTCCCAAATGGCTCTCTCAACAACTTTTAAGGATCCTCACAGCCAGAAGAACCTCTCAGAGGATCAGAAGCACAGCTAATACCAGCTTATTACATCCTTACACATGAATAAAACAAGCTAGACCTATTATACAGCTGTTTTCTCACCATTAGTGACTGGGAACTGATCTAAAAAAAATATGTAAACTTAACCATCCACCTTATCTTTCTCTTGGCAGCTGAATTAGTCAAGTTTAGTAACTATACCATACTCTTGCCCCAAACACCCTTACAATTCCAGGACTACACAGTGGGTAAAATTAGAATATAGTCAATCCACAGTATCCCTGACAAGTACTGGACCTGAGCAATTCAATGTCTAGACTAGTTGTTTCAGTCAGGAGATTAACTGGCTTATCTCAACCCCAAGGGCAACTTTTGGCTCACATCCAGGAAGTCAGCAGTTTTCAGGTTAGACCCTGACTGATCAAGCCATCAGCTGTTTGCCTAATCCCAGCATCATAGAATTACAGAACAAGACTTTTCCACACAGTTTTGGGTCTGAGCTGGCTATTTCTTTAAGGTTTAGTATGCTATGTTAATAATTTTTCCCCCAGCTGGAAATTTCATAAAAATGGCACATTCTTTGGCAATACTAAAATAATTCTTTACCTAGAAAGAAAAAAGTATATACAAATAAATTAATGTTAAACTGTTATAAATATCAATAATATTAGCAATACTAGTGTGCTAATAATTTTATATTAATAAAAATTGATATAAATATTAATATGTAACAATTTATATATAATATCTTCTGGATATGAACTTAAGGAGCACTGCTTCCAAAATTTAACTTATTCTAAAAAAACTAAAATATTCTCCAAAACATTTAGAGCATTTTTTTCAAGTTCATTTTCCTTTCTTAAATGGGCCATGGTGATTATTAAAAATCCTGAGCCCTCTCAGTGCTGAGGACCAGTATGATGCAACGGAATAAGTGTGAGAAAAAGAGTTTAAATTCAGACTCAACGGAAGTTGGGCAAACCAATGATCCCCCTCTGGGCTTTAGTTTTCTCCTTACAAAAGATGGTGTAGTCAGTGAGGATGTCCCAGAGAGGAGTCCTCAGCTGCTACCCTCCAGTTCTAAACATTCTATTGTCAGGGGACCACAGCCTAGGGCAGAGGTAGTTAAAGAGGGTGTCAGAGAAAGTGTGAGTAAATGAAGACTAAGATGGGCATACTTTATAATGTCATTGTTGCAGGTGTTGAAAAATCAAAATTTCCAGGAAAAAAATTAAAATTCTCACTTTTACTTCTTTTATTTTCATTGGGCCAAAAACATCTATATGTTTGTAAATATCAAGAGACACTTTTTTTTTTAAGATTTTATTTATCCATTCATGAGAGACACAGAGAGAGAGAGAGAGAGGCAGAGACACAGGCAGAGGGAGAAGCAGGGTCCATGCAGGGTGACATGGGACTCAATCTCAGGACTTCAGGATCATGCCCCGGGCCGAAGGCAGAGCTAAACCGCTGGGCCACTGGGGCTGCCCCAAGAGATACTTTTTAAATATGCATTTAACCTGAGTGTTTTGTGTTCTATAAACAAAGCTATTAAATCAAAAGATCAGTGCTGAATAAAATTGCTACTATGATGATTATTAATTATAGTTAATACATTTGACCCTTAATCTCTGCCAGGTATTGTGCTAAGAGTTTACTTCAATTATTTTGTTTAATGCAGCTGATAAACATTACTTCATTAACGCTACCTGTGTGGTAGCTATTATTTATATCCCTATTTTATAGGAAGAAAAAAGAATTTGGAATTCAGAGGGGCTAAATAACTTGCCCAAAGTTACTCAGTAACAAACGTGAAATTGAAGCCCAAGTCTGTCCAGCTCCAGAATATAGGTTCTTAACCATGACATTTAATATTACTGATACTCAATATTACTAAATTCAAAAATTTATAAAATTTTATACAATGGTTCTTTTTAAAAACAAAACAAAATGAAACCTATAAGACATTCATTAGATTGTAATGCTATTTTATGGGACTTTTATTGAGACTGGCTAAGGGGCTTTATGGACTCAAAAACTGGAAACTGACTACTGCAATTAGTTGTTCAGAATAAAAGCCAGGCTTGAAAGTCCTTCTTTGCATTGAATTTCAAATGTTCCACTTTGAATGAAACAGATGTTGAACTTTAGATTAGTTCAATCTGCATTAGATTTATCCTGTGCACACAGTAAGATAGTACTAACATGGGCACTTACGCTACTTTCTCTTTAGGGACACCTTTCCCCAGACCAGCTTCATCTGCAATTTAAAAGAGGTCTTTTCAAAGAAACAGAGGATTTTACTTAAAAGCACAAGAATTAGTCTAGTGGGTCTGAACCATGGTCCATCCAATATTCCCTCTCTTCTAGGAGCATACAGGGGCATATCATGTGATGGTGGTCTTCTATCATGTGAAACTCAAAAGGTTAGGGATACACCCGGAGACTTCTTGATATTTTTCTGACATGTGTGAATTTAGATTAACCTTTCTAGAAGCCTATATTTTAGGTTTTCATGACATAAAATTTCCATGTATCCACTACCTTTTGAGTAAACGAACATAGGAAACATCTTGGATTTGTGGATTCCAGCCTCTCTAACATGAGTTCAACTGACCCCTATTCTCCTTTAAGGCTTGTCAGACCCACCACAGGTTTATCAAAGATTCGATTATTTACTGAACTCCTATTCTCTGTTAAAAGGGAAGTTAGCAAGTGTTAGCTGTTAAAGACAGATGAACACCAAAATGAGACTTTCTTCTTGATAAAATCAGAAGGATGGAGTAGGAATTTTAAAAAGGATTAGCTTTGGAAGTCAGCAGCTATTGGAAGTGTTTTATGTAGGGTGCAGCGCCTCTCCAAATGACTGAGCATAGTGTGGAAGAGTATATCAACAGGCTGGTGTGCCCCTAAATCCCCAAAGAAATCAATCTAATTGTCCAAGTACATTAAACCATCTTTGCTAATTGGAAAATACAAATCACAATTCTGTTTGTTCTCTGAGCATAAAAGAGAGACATTGATATACAAGTAGAAAATGAGAACATACCACTAAGCCCCAAAACTTGGGCATCTTCTCAAAATAATTTAATTAATTGAATAATAGTTTAAATAATAGTTTAAATAATTAAACTACAACCAGGAAAGAAGGTGTACAGGTTTTACTTTTATCAGTCTTAAACTTATCTGGCTCAAGCTTTAAGAGGTTCCACCTGTTTCCCACATGTTTGGATTCAGTGTACAACCTATATTCACTCTGTATCCTTTATGACTTCACGAGCTTCAGCCATATAATCTCTTAGCCTTTGCCTCTCCAGTCTGTAGAAACACTTCTCTAGTCTCTCCTCATTTCTTTGTTCTTCTCGTAACAAAAATTTAAATTTCATAACCAAATTTAAATTTGGTCATTTAAAAATTTTCATGTTGAATATATTTTCTTAGTAGGTTCTAGCTAGTGTTGGGAATACAAAGAAGTCCAGACTGAACTGAGTTCCTTCCCTCAATCTACAGATCACTAAGAGGTATTGCATTGGTTCCTCCCAAAGAACCCAACTCTTGAGTTTTGTTAAAGTCCCCTCCAGAACTTTCTGTTTTTAGGCTCTGTCTCACCTCTATGTTTACCACCTAGGGCTTGAAGCAAATACCAAAAGCAATCCTATGACGATAAAGTTTCTAACACTGCACGATGGTATTGAGAAGGAGGCTGTGAATTTTCATTTGTGCAGGCACACAGCTCTAGGGATCATTTTTGGATGGATATCTCAACACTTGAGCAAGAATATTCCCAGACTACTCTTCAGAATGCAGCAGCATCTTCCCATGTATATCTACCCACCTTTTCTGCACTGCCCTTCTACAAACCTCTTCAAATACACCATTTTCCATTAATATTTAATTATTATAAAGATACATTAATCTCTTCTTTTGCCAGCGCAATTATATAATACAACCCACTATGAAGCTATATAGTATTTAAATATGTTCAATTATTTATAATATAGTTTGTTACATTTTGCTCATGTTAACTTTTTATATTGTTAACATCTTGATGTGACTGTTCCTCAAACACTGTCACCTTCTTTTGGGGCATGCACCTGGACTCCATTCCTGATCTCATCTTGCAGTTAGATGTAACCATGTTGGTGGAGTTCTAGCCAGTGAATTGTGATTGGTGGATTGCCCTTCCAGATAAGTCCCATGGAAATCTTTCTGGTACTTTCTTCCATGTTTTCTTCATTATTCTGGATTTATATAAATGAGCATGACATCCTCAGAAGTCATATCTTGAAGATGGAGGAGCCCAAGAGATGAAAGTCACCTGGAAACCTAGCCTATCAACAGAAAAACCTTTTTTTACTTACATGAGTGAGAAATAAATGTTTTTTGTGTATAAACCATCATATGCTTATAACACATTACATATTTTATATGAGTTATAGATTGTCTTTTGGCATAACTAAAAGTTTTGTTCAGTTTGAGTAAATATTTAATAGAAATAAGTATTATGATAAAATAATGTAATTAGCATTTATTGCAGCTCTCCTGGCAGTCATTGGCAATGACCTACCAGTGATTCCTCTAGGCACTGCACATAGCCTAGCATGTTTAGTTCCCTCACTATCCTTTTAGTTAGACATAACCAGTGAACTCTCCAGGATAAGCAAACCAAGGATCAGCAGAGTTAAGTTACCTAAAATTACTGAATGGCAGAGCTGAGATCCACACCTGTCTGTCTGGCACCCAGCCTATATTCTTCCCACTATACCATGATCTTTTTCCCCAAGGTTTTTTTTTTTTTTTTCCTTTCATCACCTAAGGCCCCTAATTATGCCATGTCCTTAAAATGAAAAGATGCAATAAAGTATTACTTGAGTCATGACCACAAAAAAAAGAAGAAGAAGAAAATAAAACAACTTAATAAAATAAGAGTTTACAGCTATGCTTGATTTTCCACCGGTCAGTACAACAATTTGAGGAAAACCACAATAACCAATTCCATGATGGAGTCCTCAGAATTAGTAAATCATTGATATGAGTATTATAAAAGTTATTAACAATCCAAAAAGTATGTAACATCCTAGAAAAGAATAAAAGATGGATTAGAGCATTGATTGTTCACTATATCCATCATGATCTTGCTAAGAATAAATAAAAGTGATTGCTACGGTAACACTTGTATTTTTATGACATATCTGCAACATCACAAAACCTCTTCTGGTCTCCACAGGGATTCTCTTGAGTTTCTCTTGGAAGGGTATAACACATTTCTGCTGGCTAGCAAAAATCAGTTTGAAGTTGTGACTTTTAACATTTGTTACAGCTTTGATGCAATGAGTTGTCCAAACAACTCATTATTCTTAGTGATCTGGAATAATCATTTTATATTCAAATACAAATGTAGAAGGAATTTAACTCTGTTTTCATTTGAAAGTCTTTCCATTTCTTCTCTCAGTTCTCCAGGAATGCATACATACCTACTTTACCCACCAGAGCTCTTTGTGGCTTAGGAAACAATGCTAAAATCTCTTTTCTTTTCTTTCTTTCTTTTCTTTTCTTTTCTTTTCTTTCTTTTCTTTTCTTTTCTTTTCTTTCTTTTCTTTCTTTTTTTTTAAAGGATTAGTTTTCAAAGAACAGTCCTCATTTAACTACTTGTCTTTTTTTTCCTCCTCAACTCTAGAATAGAAATAATCATAGCAGAAAGGGCCTAAATTTTCTACTGTACTACTGTAAGCCCAGTTGACTTTTCCTGTGCAAAGTAAATATTTTGTTTGGGGCATCTAAAATCTTGCAACTCTCATCCTGAAAATTACACGAAAATGAAAAATCTTAATCAGTAGTAGCAAGTAGGGGTTGCTAAAAGTACTGAAATATAAGTACTAAAATATTTGGCCATTCCAGGCCATTTGCAGATAACACGTGTGACTGCAGTATTTCTTGGCCGTATGTCATCTATTTTTTAGAATGTCATTCCCCATTTTGTAAGAAACTGATAAATCTTGAAGGTCTCCTATTAAAAGTTTAAAGAGGATATAGTCAATCTTTTTGGTATTTCTTTTATATATTACATAATGACTTAAAAATAATCCTACACCTACATTGGGTTTCTTCAGGAAATGAAAAACCCACACTCATTGATAAATTTTATCCTCCCTAAATACAAGAACAAAATATGCAATTTTGCTAACTAAATGACTGAAGGTGGTTGTGCAAAGTAGCAATATTCATATCCAATCAAGACAGTTTCAGTACTCTTTCAAAAAAGTGAAATATCTTAACAAAGTTACTGGGCATGAAAAATTTTACAAAGAGTTGGTGGGTATTAAGGTGTGCTAGACAACATCATCAATATACATGGAATTCCTTCTAGATGTTTATCTCCGAGTGTTGCCATTGTATCTCTAACTCCGTTTTTGCAGGTGACAAGAAAGCTTGTCTAAATTTCTTCTGATGATTATGGCTGTTTGTCTGAGGAGCACCCATAATACAAAAGAATAAGAGCCCAAGAATAGAAAAATCTGCACTCCAGACTGCAGCATTGCGGTTTGCCTCCACAATATTGATTCCCCTTTCCTTCTACATCCACTTATTGAGATATTTTTCCCTCATCTACTCTGGTTCCATGTGGCCTAGAAAGAGCTTTGCCACTCTGATTCTGTGACTGAAGCCCATGGCCCAGGTGCAGTCAGAATTCCTGTAACCATGGGGCACCTGGATGGCTCAGTTGGTTAAGGGTCCAAATCTTGGTTTTGGCTCAGGTCATAATCTAGAGTGGTGAGACTGAGCTCTAGGTTGGGCTGTTGGTGTAGTATGGAGTCTGCCTGAGATTCTCTCTCTCCCTCTCCCTCCACCATTGCCCCCCATGTGCACTCTCTCTTTCTAAAATAAATAAATAAATAAATGAAATCTTTTTTTTTTTTTTATGGATTTCCCTAACCGCAATGTTGATTTGGTAATGGACATTAGAATTAAGCCAGTCCTGTCAGAGCAAAGGCCAAGAGTTTTGAAAGGAAATAGGGTACAGACTGCCTATGAATACAGCTAAAAAAGGATCAAAGCCAAGGAAAAAGAAATAGGATCTTAATGAGATCTTTCTGATCCTTATATCCAGTTGCACCTGCAGCCAGAGTTCTTCTGGAATTTTGTATCATGTGACTCAGGGTCAAGGCAGGTTTTCCATCCCATCACATGCTACCTAAATGATCTTAACTGACTCCTTTCCATGGCCTTCGTTTACTTCCTTAGTATTTTCAAATGACAGCACAGGAACAATTTAAATGGCCTCCCTCTATCCAAGGCAAATGATCAGAACAACAACAATAAATCTAGTAGGTTTTCTACACTAGCTGAAATGATTTCTGCCACTCCTTCATGCTAGCAATTGTGTGGTTGGTGGCTTCCCATAGGCCAAAGGCCCTTTCCACCAGATCATGCTAGGCAGGAGAGAAACAGAATTTTTTTAAAAAAGATTTTATTTATTTATTCATGAGAGACATGGGGACGGGGGCAGAAACATAGGCAGAGGGAGACGCAGGCTCCCATGCAGAGAGCCCCATATGGGACTCAATCCCAGGACTCCAGGATCATGCCCTGGACCAAAGGCAGGCACCAAACCGCTGAGCCACCCAGGGAGCCCGAAACAGAATATTCTTAAGACATTACTCATTCAAGGTGACAATTAATATGGTTTAAAATGTGGTAGTACTGACCCCACATGTGCTGAAAATGTTAGCCTTTCCACCTTCAAACTACTACTCTTAACTTGGGTATAAGACATTGAAACAAAAATAAAAACAAATCCAACAAAAATGTGACATAAACACAAGTTAATCACTCAGCTTATGTATAAAAATATGGTTAAATTCAGTGTGATAAACTATTTGTAGAAAAAAATGGAAAGTATATCATTTTTTTCAAATGTTTGATTAAAAGTTATCTTCCTCTTTGAAAATGAAAATTGGTTTTATGTTCCTCTACTTGTCAAAGCCATTTAAGTAGATCAGGTTAGAGGTCCTAATTACAAGTTGTTGGCAGTCTGTGTTTATTCTGAGATACAGTCTGACAGGTATACTGTTTGTTTGTTTTAATTTAAAGATAATTTACTACCCATAAAAGGTAAAAGATTAATGGTCCTAGAAATTGAAATCAGTTCCCTACTCACCAACTAGAGAGAGTCTAATCTAAGGAAGTCTATGTTTCCATACCAATTTGTGTCACAGGTGAAAATGTATTTTATATCCACAATAATTCAATCCTTGAGCTTTTCTCTTGAGATTGCCCAGGAGGGTGCTAATTGCATTGGTGACTTTTGTTATACGCACATTAAGAATAGTCTGAGTTCTCAACATCACTTTGTATAATATGATAACTGGCAGATATCAATGACTCTTTATCATTACTGCCAATACTACCATTTTTAAACCAGAACACTCTAAAACCCATTACCAATTCCACAGCCATCATTTTTTCTCTTTCAACACAAAACTATAATTTTTTACATTTTACCACTATTACATATTTACCTATTTATGTAGACACTGTTGAGCAATTTAGAAGTCTCCAAATTGCATTAGTATTATTATTGCAGATAGACTTCATTTGAGTTAGCCAAAAGATTTTAGTAGTTTTACATATATGACCTCTATAATTAGCCATTATTGTGAGGCATTAAATGGCTAAACTGAAAAAACAAAATTATAAAAGACAAGAAGGCTGACATCTCAATAAGAAAAAAATGTGCAAAGAACTTGAACAGGTAATTCACAAAAGAAGACACACAAATGTTCATTAGTATATGAACAAGTAGTTAATGTAATTAGTAATAAATGAAATACTTTCATTTTTAGTATTAGTAAAACAAGTGACAAATCATTTTTCACCCATCAGATTACTAAAGGTTGAAAAGAGCAATGAAATCTGGCACTAACACTAATATAGTGCAGGTAAAAATATAAAATGTCAAAATAATTCTGTAAGAGAATTTAATGGTATTTATAAAAATTACTTTTTTAAAAGGATTTTTCAATTTGAGGACTTTATCCAAAGAAAAAAATTAAAAATGATGCAAAAATATTTGAACAAAAATTTTCATGACTATTTTAAGTCTTAGGTGACAAAGGAACCTGTACTGTGTCTGTGTGTATATGTGTGTGTTTTCTCACCCTTTTACCTTCAGTTGCCAAATCCAGTGTCTGGCATACCAGAGGGATTCAATATTTGCTTCATTAATTTAACTAATGATTTACATTATCAAAAAATTTTACTCCATCTAAATATCCAGCATTAAGGCATTGGGCAAAAGAAATTATGATATGGTTTTACAATTAAATATTATGTGCTTTTAGAAAATAATATCAGTGGATATTTATTGACATGGAATGACATTTATAATAAATTAAGTATCAATTTACAAAATAATATTATTTAACTTTATAAAAATAGGTTTTAAAATATTTCCAGAATATATTCTACAATGTAGTACTGAGAGTAACATGCATAAGTTATAAAATTCAACTCCTTTTTAATTCACCTGCATTTTCAAAAATTTCTACAAAGACTATGTATTAAAATCCTAGAGGAAACTACATAAACTTTTATAAATCATAAAGTAAGGGGAGTTTTCTAAGAATAAAAAAGCAGAAAGCGTAAAGGAAAAGATTAAAGTTACATAAAAATGAAAAATTTTATGTTTCACATAATAAACTATTATTTTAGTTTTGAGGCTATCTGAAAAAGGGAAAATCTCTTAAAAATATGTCAACTATATAGGGGGACTTGGGTGGCACAGTCAGTTAAACCACTGACTCTTGGTTTCAGGTAAGGTCATGGTCTTGGGGTTGTGAGATCGAGCCTTGTGTTAGGCTCCACGCTCAGCCCAGAATCTGCTTAAGACCTTCTCTTCCTCTGCCCCTTCCCACACACCCATGTTCTTTTTCTCTCTAAAATAAATAAATAAAAAAAATTTTTAATAAAAAATAAAAATATGTGAACTATATTTCAATAATAAGTATAAAAAAGGGAGGGACAGTGTCTTTTAGAGTTACATATTGAATTATTTGCAGATTAAATAATATAACATGTGGGGTGTTCTTTAACATAATCAGGACTTGGGAAGAGGTAAAATAGAATTGAGTACAGGGAGGTAAAACAAGCTGTTAACTGTTGAAGTTGAGTGATGCACAAATGATTTTATATATATGTGTTATCTCTACTTTTGTGTGTATGTTTTAAAGTTTACATCATATGGAAATTTTAATGCAATAAACAAAAGTCATAGAGAAAACAAGAATTGTGGAAAATATTTACAAAATGAATATCAAGAAATTAAATTCTTAGCATATAATGAACTCACAGATAAAATCAAAATATTAAAATGGCAGGGCACTTAGGTGGTTCAGTCACTTAAGCCTCTGCCTTTGGGTCAGGCCATGATCCCAGGGTTCTGGGATCAAGCTCCACATCGGGCTCCCTGCTCAGTGGGGAGTCTGCTTTTCCCCCTCCCTCTGCCTGCAGCTCTCCTTGTTTGTCCTTTCTCTCCCTCTCTGTCAAATAAATAAATAAAATGTTTAAAAATATTTTAATTTTGGCAAGACAAGAACAATTAACCAAAGGAAAAGAAGAAATGACAATGACCAAAAAGCATATGAACATAATTGTATGCTTATATAAGATATTAGGTATCTCTAAGAATCAATGAAATTCTCTATTTAAAATGGAATAAAATTTATCTACTAATAATACTGTTTTAAAATGACAAAAATCTATATCTGACTTGAGTAAATTGACAATTTGAAACACCACTGATGAGTATATAAGTTGTCACAAACTCCCTGGTAATACTCATTCAAAATCTTAACATTTTACTTATCCTTAGCCCAGCAATTTTACTTCTAGGAACACAAATTAAGAAAATAATCATGGATGTGCAAAAAAAAATTTATCCAGAGAAATACATCAAGGTGACATTTATAATAATGAATGAGACAAAAATAATCTAATGTATAAAAATAGGGGCATCAAGTCACTGCGGTGGACTTAGCAACAGAATTTTATTTATCCTTTCCTTCATTCATTTATTAATTTCTTTTCAAAGATATGTAACCCAATGTCAGGCCCTGGTTAGGCACTGGGAGTACAGTGATGCATAAAGATACATTTCATGCTTCATGTGATAGAGAAAAGCTGGGGTTGGGGAGTGGTGACCACTGGTGGTGGTAATCAAGGGAGCTTCACTCAGGAGGAGATGAAAAAGAGGAGACATGAAGAATGAGAAGTGACTCAAGAGATGATTCTGATCATTAAAATAACTCCACATTTTTTTTTAAAGATTTTATTTACTGATTCATGAGAGACAGTGAGAGACAGAGAGAAGCAGAGACACAGGCAGAGGGAGAGCCAGGCCCGATGTAGGGAGCCCGACGTGGGACTCGATCCCAGGTCCCCAGGATCAGGCCCTGGGCTGATGGCGGCACTAAACCGCTGAGCCACCCGGCTGACCATAACTCCGCATTTAAAACAAAAAAATGTTCATGTAAATTAATGGGGAATAAGTAAGGGTCAAAAATTACATGTAATATGGTAACAATATCTATAAATATGTACATCACACATATAATTAGAAGGTCAGATACCAAAATTTCAATGGCTACTTTTGAGTGGAAAACATGAGAACACAATAACTAAAAAAGAGTAATTAAGAATCTTCACATTTATGAAATTATGGTTTTAAGCACAGGGGCCTATAACTGAAAGTGTGCTAATTACTGAAGCCATAGGACATGTGTTACATGCTTTAACTTAAATATTGAATACCTCGGAATATTTGGAGAAACAAGACAGTGCTTCATACAACTGACTATGTAAATTGCTAAGGAGCTCACACTAAGATAGACAGGCACACTATTTGTGTGATAGCTACTGGAATATCGGTCAAGACTCATTTATTGAACACACACTATCTTGCCAAGGCACTTTCCTATGTAATCGACATCAACAGAAATATCGGCAGGGCTTCTCTGTTCATAACATTTATATTCCAATATTTGTCATCAGAGGATGATATATTTATTAAGTTTTGAAGTCAATTTTATTATATTCATTCAACAAATATCTACAGAGTGTCTATCATGTCAGACACGTTCTAGGTAATAGGGATGCAGTATTGAACAAATACTCTGTATTTACTACAAGTTAGACAAGTCTCAATGGGAAAAAAAAAATAACTTAACCAAATTACTACTCTCTACCTGCCCGAATTTTAAAACTTGAACTGTTCATAATATGTAATGTCATGCAATATATAAGAAAATGATTTCCACATTTCTTTCCATATATTAAACCTCAGCTTGTACTTTCCATCTTACTGATTTCCAAAATAATAGTGTTGACTAGTATAGGATAAGAGGATAGTCATATTCTTTTTCACACACACACACAAAAAGACACTGGGAAAACATTCAAGTTGAAATGTTCAAAGAAAACAAAAATCAATTGCCACATGTTTTTCTTATTGTGATTCCCTGGGTAAGCCTCATTCTCCTGAGGGCTGCCAGAGAATACAACTAATAAAGCTAAGTGACTTGCAGAATGTTGAAAATGCTAGACGGTGATTGACTGGGGAAGCCATGATGTATAATTTATCCAAGTGGCAAGCAGCTTGAGCAAGCTCTAATGTAATTTTGGGCTTAATTATTTGGAAAAAAAGGTAAATGGTACATGAATGAGATCCATAAACGATACAAACCTGGGAGTTATAAATGCCAATGAGAAGAGGAAACAGTGCAGAGGTGTAGGGAGGTAACACGTATCAGGAGGCAATAACCCAGAGAAGCTCCACATGGAAAGAGGTAGGAGACATGGAGAAATAATGCTGTCTAGTAGGGCTGTCAACTGGAAAACTATTTGTAAAGGTTTGCAGGCCACATACTCGCTCTTGTGTTACCACACTGTGTATACTTTCGGGGTCAAGGTTTGTAATCTTCTGTTATGGTTCCTATTTAGCCTGTAGAGATGAATGGATTTCAATAGTGCAACAGATATTTTATCCACGTAGGATCATGAGATGGATAAGTTGAGAATCAATTAAAAGGGGATTGGTTGGCTCAGTCGGTTGAGCATTTGACTCTTGGTTTCCGCTCGGGTCAGGTCCCAGGGTCCTGGGATCGAGCCCAGCATAGGACTCCCTGCTCTGTGGGGAGTCTGCTTCTCCCTCTCCTGCTCCCCCTGCTTGCTCTATCTCTCTGTCAAATAGATAAATACAACCCTTAAAAAAGGCGGGAGGGTTGGAGAGCAATACAATGGGAATTATTGTATTTTACATCTTAAAAATGCAAATATGGTGATTCTTACATATGCTTCTCTCTGATCACGGTTCAAACCTGCTTCTAAAATCCCAGATCTCCAACACCCTCCTCGAGAAAGTCTAACACACAACAGTTCTCCAATCCTTCACTGTCTTTCAGTTTAATTCTCCCACCAAGTGGTGTTTTTTTTTTTTCTCAAATTGCAAGTCAAATTTTACAAACGTGCCAACTTAAATTCTATCTCTCCATCATATGTCACCCTGTGTAGGTCTGGATTTACTCCTGAGGCCACTGATTTCCTAATAGGCAGTATCAGAACACCTCACAAACTGATGGATACTGCTTCTCCTGTCATGGTCTACCACATGGGTGACTTGAGGATTTAGAATAACTATTTTTCCACAGTTTTATCTATTAAAAATTGCCTTTTGTCCCTAAAATGTTTATTAATGTACACAATATATTTTAAATGTGTATCATGCACCATTATATTTTAAAGAAATATTCAACAAAATGATATATAAAAAATGGATTGGCACCTAGTTACAATGAATATTATTCCGTATCCCTCAACTCTTAGCTTCAGTATTTAACACTTAAAATTCTATCTTTACACCAAATCACCTGGTACTTTTCCTGATGTTACAACCTCCCAAGATAAGCCTTTGGGATCTTGACGGTCAAACCTCTCTTTCATCTGTACAATCCTTCCTATATAGCAGCTTTAGGCCTGCCTCTGTCATGCTTCTGGAACTAGTAGTGGTGAGAACTCCCACTACCTCATTGGCCATTATTTCCCTCTTTTCTCTCTCTCCTGGAGAAGTCAGGAAGTCACATTTTTGTCTCACTGGATGGGCAAAGCTGAAAAAGAAAAAACATCTAACTGTGATAAATACTTTCTTGAAAATTGATTACCTGCTTCTTTCCCTTCCCAGGAACTCATTCTTATCATCTCTCATTTGGCATTTGCCTCACCTACAAATACAGTTCATCACCTTTCAAATCAGTTCCAATTCAGGGAAACCTACTGAAATTGATTTGTATCCAAAGACTTGGAAGTTTAAGCAGGATTGTGCTAATACATTTTTAACAGTTTGCTCTGGGATGGGATGAGGCAAGGTAAGGTAGACGGAGATCTGACTTGTACCATCTGCCATTTCTGTAGTATAAAAATTCCCACTCTAGCTGGAGTTGGAAAGAGATGATAACAACTGGCCCATGTTAAGTCAGTACAGGAAGGCATCACCACACCACTGGGACACTCAGCTTACTAGATCCAAACCAAGACATTTCCACTATATAGATCGTGAATGCAAAAACATTAGAAATTGTTCTAACACTCCTATTAATAGTATAAGCTACTATTTATATCAAATCCATCACCTAACTACTACTATGAATAGTATAAGCCACTATTTATATCAAATTCATCACCTCAACACGATTGCATTAAGCAGCACCCCTGTTTATCCATTAGCTGTATTACAATTGTCCTATTGCTAAGATTATTTCAAATTAAAGCAAAGTATTTGAAAAATATACATTTGGGATTAACCCTGAGTTGAAGGAAGTAGATAAATTCTGGGAGGGAAATGGCTTGATTAGCAAGTAAGAGTTCTCAGCTTGTATTTCCTGATGTTTAATAGTAATAGGATAATCATGCACAATAAATTTTTCTTTGAGACAAAATGAAGTAACTCAAAATCATTCAAATTTTGATATTCACAGATTATCATTTATAGCTCAAATTCTTCCTCTTCCATGAGACAGTCTACCACAACCCACCACAAAAAGGCTTTATTTCACCACACAGTTGAGATATGCTTGGAGGTCATGGCAAGCTAGATATCTTTTCCAACAAAATCCAACATTCAGTAGATTGTGGATTGACTGATTGATTTTAGCTAAATTGAAGGGGTTTTGACTGAAACCAGTCGTTCTCTTAATTCATAGATGAGAAAAAAAATTCATAGATGAGGTTTCTCTATTTTTCCTAAAATGAAAAGTTAGGATATATATGATGACAAATAATTCTTATCTGCAAATTTATGTGGAAAGTTGTAAAAAATGTATAAAACACATATGCATTTAGTCATTTGTTAATGCAAAGCAGTCCTTCCTGAAAATAATGGAAGTTATACTATTAACATGAAAAATATAGAAGAGGTGCCATTCTAGTCATTTATTGCTGTGTAACAAATCATCCCAAAACTTAAATGCTGTGAAACAACTCTCACAGTTGGTAGAGCATGTGACTCCTGGTCTCAGGGTCATGAGTTCAAGCCCCATGTTGGGCTCAGAGCTTATTTAAAAACAAAAGGAAAAAGCAACAACACTCTATTTCTCAGTGTTCAGCTGGATGCTTCTGGTTTGGAATCTTCTTTTTGAGCTGCAAGCACATGATGGCCACAGCTCAGACAGCTTGACAGAGAGATGCTGGCTGAGCAGCTCTTCATCTGTTCCTAGTCTCAGGTCCTTCCTCTCCATGAGGCCTTTCTAGCAGAAGGGACTCAGGGTAGCCATATTTCTTTCCATATGATGGCTCAGTAAATATCTTAGGTTGAACTCCTGAAATCAATGGGGAGAAGCTACATGGACTTTCCTTACCTAATTTTAGAAACCACACAATTTTAAGTCCATCATATTCTCCTAGTTAAGGTAGTCTCAAAGGGAGAGGGGAATAGACTCTCCCTCTATCATTACACTTTTAAATTTAAAGAATAACTGACATGCAATAAATTGAACTTTTAAAAAAATATATTTTATTTGAGAGAGTGAACAAGAGAGAGAGAAAGAGAATAAGTGGGAGAAGAGGGAGAAGCAGGATCCCCGCTGAGTAGGGAGCCCAATTCGGGGCTTGATCCCAGGACCCTAGGATTATGACCTGCAGACACTTAATTGATTGAGCCTCCCAGGTGCCCCTGAAGTGAACTTTCTGATGTTTTGACAAATGTATAAATCCATAAAACAATCACCACCACCAAGATAATGAACTTACCCATTACTTCTACAAGCTTTCCCATATCACTTGGCAATCCCCCTTTCCACCTCTTCCCCCCTCCCAGTCCCAGACACCTACTAATCTGCTTTTTGTCACTGTTGATTAGTTTGCATTTTCTGGATTTTATATAAATTGAATCCTACAAGATGTGTTCTTTGTCTGGCTTATTTCCCTCAGCATAATTACTTTGAGACTCATCCATGTTGTTATACATATGAATAGTTCACAACAATGATGTGCATAACAATAGTTATTCCCTCCTATGAATATTCCACAATTTGTTTATCCATTCAGATGTTATAGATATTTGGGTTGTTTCCAATTTGGTGTTTAACAAACAAAGCCGCTATGAACATTTGTATACAGGTTTTGGTACTGATGTATATTTTCATTACTCTGAGATAAATGCCCAGGTGTGTGATTGGTGGGTCATATGGTAAGTGCATGTTTAGCTTTTTAAAAACTGCTGCTGTACCATCTTACATCCCCACTAGCAGTGTATGAATAATCTTGTGTCTCTGTATTCTTGCCAGCATTTAATGCTATCACTATATTTTTTATTTTAGCCATTCTGACAGATATGCTCATTGTGGTTTTAATTTGCATTTTTCCTTAATAATATTAAACGTCTTTTCATGTGCCTATTTGCCATCTCTAGATCTTCTTCCATGGAATGTCTGCTTATATCTTTTGCACATTTTCTAACTGAATTTTTTTTTTAACTGTTGAGTTTTGAGAATTCTTTATACAGCATCTGTAAGTCAGTTGCCAGGTTTAAATTATCTTTAAAATAAATTAAATAATATGAAATAAAATCTTCAAGAAATAGCAGTTTCCAGTGCTTTTTATTTCCATGTAGTCTTACTTTCTTCCTTCTTTAGGCAATTTCTTTACCATATCCTATAGTGTGAGTCTGTGGGCCATTTTGTATGTTTGACAAACTTTATCTTTTAAAGTTATTTTTGCTGGGTATAGAATTTTAGGTTGACAGACTTCTTACTTCTTCTTCCTTTTTTTTAAAATTTTTTTATTTTATTTTATTTTTTTAGTCTTTCAAACTGCAAAGATATTGCCTCACTGTTTTCTTTCTTGCATTGTTTCCAGAGAGAAATATACTATCATCCTTACCTTTTTTCCTGTATAAAATTATATCCTTTTTCTCCGGCTGTTTTAAGAATTTTTTTTTAACCACTGATTTGAGCAATTGATTATGATGTGCACTAGTGTGGTGGGTCACATGCCCATCTCTAACCCAAACCCTAGCAAAGGAGAACAGAATTATGATGAAAGTTTTAGACCAATAATGACTCATTTCATGGGGATATGCTTACCCTCTGAGTCTCTTTTTCCATGATAAGTGTAAAAGAAGCCAGAATTTTATTAGTAAATAAAAGAAGGAAAGAAACATTTGGGAAAGCAGAGTAGAGACTGAAAACCTTGGTTATATCAAAGAACAGAATAGAAACCAATTAAGAGATCTTCTATTTCTTGGGTGCATGGGTGATGCAGTTGGTTAAGCATCCAACTATTGGTTTTAGCTCAGTTATGATCTCAGGGTTGTGGGATTGAGCCTCAAGTTGGGCTCCATGCTCAGTGCTGAGTCTGCTTGGATTTCTCTCTTCCTCTCCCTCTGCCCCTCTCCCTTGTGCATGTGCTTGCTCACTCTCACTCTATCTCAAAGAAATAAATCGTTAAAAGAAAGAGAGAGATCTTATATTTCTAAATGTACACACCATGTAAGAAGAAATATGTCATACCCCATTTGGCTTGGGATTAGAGTCAAGACAGTGTATGCACATAGAGTAAATATTTTAGGTATCTGGGAAGAATTAGGCCTGGGTAGGAAAGAAGTCAGTTCTGTCTCTGTAAAAGACAGCGGGCCTCAGTTTACATATTTTGTATAAAGAGATTTTTTTTACTGTAGAAAAGTGCTTTATGACATTTTAAAGCAAGGTGAGTAAACCAAGGGGCAGCATTATAATCTCAAATCAAAGTATTAAGGAGGCACCCTGATCTTCAGTTCATCAAATGTTGCCAGTATACAAGATGAGTACAGTGTTGGGTCCATCCTCCTGTGTGTCCCTAGCAATTTATCAAACTCAGGGATGAAGAAGCAGTCTATCTGAGAGTCCCACAGGCAACTGCATTTAAAACATTAAAACAGTGTCCCTCATAAATGTGGGAATTTAATAGCCAGACTCAACACATCTAACTAACAGACTCAGCTAACAAAACTGATGCTTCTTATCAAAGTCTCAATTATGCTTCTTCAGAATAATAACATTTTGAGAATATGAAGACATGAAACACATCACAAAACATCATTCACATACTCCACTCATTTCATTTCTGAAAGAATTATCTAAAAGGGAGTAAAACACATTCAAAAAGACTGGATAGGCCAAAATTTGGCTAAGAAAGGTGGTTTTACTAACGGACTGTGCTTCTGTAAAAAATAGCAGCAACAACAACAAAAACTTAGAGTCATCATTTTTATGTGCATGTCCGTCTGGTATTTTGATGGAAAGCCAGAAATTTTAGGTTCTTACTAAAGTTATTCTGAAACCAGCATATCAGGAGTCCATTTATTCCACACACTTTCAGGAATAAACAACACATATGAACCTCCTTGATGGCCCAGTCAGTAGGGACTTCTCTGCCCACAGATGATATTACACATTTCTCTGTTAACTCTGAAATCCAAATGCAAAATCCACCCTTTAGGAAGATTACCATATGGATTTGTAACACCCTCTGAGACACTTTGGTTCTACAACCAAAGACTAGAATACACTTTCCTGTATGAGCTTTTTGGATGAAAAATACAGTATAGCTATAGAATGCCACTTTCACATGTTAGTTTTTTTATGAGAAGACATAAGCGCTACAGTGAAAATGATGAACAGAATACCTCCTATCAATTTGACATATTCTTCATTTAACCATTTGAAGACACCAAAGCAAGAGAAAGGTCATTATCAAAAACATGGCATAGTATTTTTATCTGACCAGTGAACTGTGCTGCTCTGGTTCACACTGAGAACCGTGACCCAGCTGAAGGAGAGTGTCACACTTAAAATCTGGTTTGCAATGTGTCTTTCATTTCAGCAAATGACCTCTTTTCTGCTACATATCAAAGAAGCTGTATAGGGTCAGCTGACCTCTTAAAAGTGGGCGAGACAAAAGTCAGTGCTGCTACATCGGCAGCAGGGTTTCCAAGTGAGATTCTTTCCCCTAAATTGCAACAGGGTAAATCTGCCCGCAGCACTTGGGTAAGAGGCAACCCAGCTTTTCGGTTTGTGTGTCGTTTTGGACAGTTTTAATACAGTTTCAATGGCCAAAAGGTATGGTTTTTGCGAACTGCTCAAATCAAATCCAGAGTGAAAGAGAGCACTGCTAATAGTTACATAAGAACAAGAGTCATAAATAAGGCGTGTCCTGATCAACAAGGGCACATGGTCACCCTACTCCTACATAAAGATGAGGGCAGAGTTGTAGGAAATGTAAGCGAATACACAAAGTATGACTACTAAAACTCCACACTCGGTGGTCCTTGTACTGTCATAGACACAAAAAAAGAGTTTGCATGTGGAAGTCCCCCTCCAAGACAGCACTGGCTGATGCTATTTTAGTCATTATCACAGGAGGTAGACCGTGTGGATGGGAGAGAGCACGTCTACAAGTAGCTCAGGAACTTCTGCAAATAATCATAATGTGAGATGACTATGGGGTAAAATGGTATTTAAGGTATTTGAGCGGGTTAGGAGATTTTCATTTGCTGCCTCCCACTTTGGTCACTTGTCCATTTCTTCAATGGCTCCCAGTGGGGGCAAAAAAAGAATCTGTCCAGAGCAAGGGACTCTGTCCTTGTTCCAGCTGGGAGTCTCTCGTGGGAATGAGAGCTCCTGAGACTCCCCCAACCAAACAGGGCATCCTTTGGGGGCTCCCCCCAGAGTTATTTCACTGAGCTCATACTTTTTATAGCCAAAACCATTTCCAAGGAGGAAGAAATCCGGCAGTCGGTGCTTGCCCTAAACCCTTTGAACGTAAAACACAAACGAATAGTCCCTGAGAAATGTATTTAGCAAATATTTGGGGAAGAAAAAACACACCGTTGTTTTTCTTTTTATTGTTGTTGTGGTTGTGGAAATGTTTCTCACTCCTCGCCCCCTCAAAAAATAAGAGGGGTGCGGGTGTTGGGGCAGAACAGAGGCAAGGAGAGAAGTGGCTTCAGCTCAGTGAAACACTAAAAAATGCACATGAATCAATTATGAAAAAGAGAAGGTCCCTTTGAATGAGGAAAAGCTGATTGGAATTAAGATAGGCTTTGTTCCTATCTGCAAGGTACAAGGAGTGGACTTTTCAGCGGAACAGAAAAGGGGGATTTGGGACTGTTTGGCTGCTTAATGCCATAGTGCTTCAGAGTCCATGTGAAAATTTGCTGCTGGCTATTAATCATCATTGTGCCCCTGCAAAGAAGCTGTTACAATGATGACTATATGTCATTATATTCCCACTGTAAGTAACGAATCAGAGAGCTGGGAAAGTTGGATAAGAGCGGCTGGCAAACTTTTAAGCGGTCGAATCTATTTAAATAAATTTACATCACATTTGCTACTTTCTCTGGTATGGGAATCATACTTTAAAATGAAACAATATGCTGTGTTCATGGGGCCTGGTCTTTTATTCCCCTGTCTCTGAGCCTACTTTCCAGGTCAGCCTTTGCCAGCGCTGACAGCACGCTTTTCTCATAGCCTCTCCTTCTCATAGCCTTTGGTTGCTTTCAAGTTCAATTTAGCACAATAAAGTTGTTATGCATGACAGTTTGGAGAGCAGAATAGGTGGTGTCTGAGCCCGCTGTGTCGCTACAAAGTGGGTCCATTCTCTGTGGGCCGGCTCAGTTACTGGAGCCTTACTGGTGGGATACAGCCATGGACTTCCAGACGTTCCCATCCTGACGAAGACAATTAGCTTCAAACTGCACGAAGCCGTGGGGTCAGCCTGTCTTTGACTGAGACTGCGCCATTTAATATGCTGCAGTGGATTTCAAATTTATGTTGATTTATCCTGTTGTGCTCCTCTTTTATGCGCTTTATTTACAGATGTGTAAAGAACAGGGAAAGTTGGAGTCCCACATGCTTCAAGAGTTTTATTAGAAATCGAAACCATTGTTTTATGTTTATTTTATAAAGAAATAGAGTTGAAACGTGTCAGGCTTAATTCCATTAGGCTGAACTGCCCAGAACAGAGCCCTGGGGTTTGGAAGACAGGATCTGAAAGGAAGTGTCTCCTTGGCTAAGCATCATCAACAAGCCAAACAACAAACAACCCTAAAACACCACCATTGTCAGGAGAGTTTTCTATTGTGGGAGATCACCCCTCCAAAATCCCTCCCTGACCTAAAAGTGACAGATCTTTTAATGGAAGCAAAATGTAATTTTTCAACCATCACAGGCCACCATGTGTATTTGCGTATGTGCATATGGATGTATCAGATCAATTAGTGTTTGGTATTCATTGACGTCCACCCAAGTGCTTACTGTCCTTAGAAATATGATACAACATTCTGCTGTCAGAAAACAAATATTATTTGATTCTGACGCTGCAGAATTGTCCTCACGCAGAGAATATAACCTCTCCTCCCACCCCTCTGAAGGGAATCATGTAACAAAGCAGATTTAGGTGTATTTTGAATTTTACCAGCAGACTGGTCTAGGCCAGATGTCTTCAGTCTCTGAGCTCTCCTAGTAAAATAAATCACAGTTGTCTTGATTACTGATCTCACTAATTATAGGGTACAACCAGCAAATAAGCCTCCTTCGAGATTAGAAATTAACCAAAAGCATATCTTAAAAGCATATTTCACTTTCTTAAAGGAGTTTATTATTTTTCTGTAAGCTATTTGTGAGACTTAAATTTTTTCTCACCGAAAAGGGTGGAAATACTGATAGTAACCATGCTACATAATATTTGCTCTGTGTATTAGTAGAGAAGAGTAAAAATAAAAATGACACAGGGGGAGAGTTTCCCCAAAATAATTCTGTTTTTTAATTTACGATTTAATATAATTACAAACTGTTCTTGACCAAAGGACATCATTAAAAGTAAAAATACATATCTACTTTTAGCAGAGGTTGAGAATGAAAGTCAATTGTCCTGATCATCACTCTCTTTCTGCTATCATCTGAAGTCATTTTTGGTAAGGTCCCATTTAGGATCATTTTGGGGAACGGGCCTGGACAAACAACAACAACAACAACAATAGCAACAACAACAAAACCTGCATTATGAGAGGAAGGAAATGTGTCTGGGAAAAGGCACTATATCCTGTATAATTTTCAAATGGAATCATTTCTTTGCCATTTAAATGAGTGAGTACTCAAAAAATTGACCAAGATATCTCAGTGACAACTTTGCATTTAAATGATCTTATTTTTCTTGAAGAAATATGTTGTGAGCATATTAAAAAATTCCTCCATATGAGAGTGGAGAGAGTAGAGGATGGTTAGGTGTTGGACAGGATGGATATGCCTGAAAGTTTACACACACACACACACACACACACACGAACCAAATATGCAGAAGGTACTGCAGTACAAGCTATAAAACTTAACCTACACGTCTTTGTCTGGATTCTGAAAACCTAAGGGCAACTTACTAGGAAAGTTTGTTTTCTCATCTCAAGAAATTTCCTAGAAGAAACTGTCAAATTAATATAAATCGATGAGAGAAGTTTTGGAGGGAAGCTTGAATGATTATGTCATAATGATTTTATATGATATTTACAGGGACCTAGGATTTTGGACTGACAGGTTTTCTATTATATTCTTTACTTGAGGAAAAAAACCAGTAGAAACAGTTGTGAATAGGTTGACCATCATCGCTTGTTAGTGAAGTCGCTTCTATTAAGCTGATACAGAAGGTGTCTGATAAGGAACATGATCAATCTTCAATGTTCTCTGGAGCAAAGGAAAGGCAGGAAAAGAAAGACAAAAAAAAAAAAAAAGCTCATTATGGGAAGTAAATTTGGGAGAAAAAAAGTGAGGCAGTACAAAGGAGAAAGAGAGAAGACAGTATTCACCATAAATGACATCAGCAAATCAGCCAGATTTTACCAAAGTCCTTGGGCTGAAATAAGTATTCCTGCAGTTTAAGCTTCAGGAGAATATGGTCTTGAGCTTAAATAGCCACTTTACCACTTATTTGCTTTGTAGCCTCAGGTAAGTTTTTAAAAAACCCAAAGCTTCCTTCTTCGTATTCATAAAATAAAATAGGAATAAGAATCCCCAAATACCCAGGGTTGTTGTGCAGACTACACAACATAGGTGAGGTGCCCCTACAACACCTGAATGTGGTAGATAGCCTATAAAAATTGCTTCCCCTTCTCTTATCAATTTTTTGACACACTCTTGCAATTCTTTTCCTTAAGTTCCTCCACTGATCAACAATAAGTCAAAATTCCTGACGTAAAACTTATAGAAATAGAGACGTTCTTAAAAAAATAAAAAGAAAGAAAGAAATAGAGACGTTCTTGGTAACAAATATTAACCTGATGGATTTGAGAAAAACTACACTTCCATATCACTCACTCTTATTTGGTTGTATTTAGCATCTGCTTATCCTAGTTTGATCATGGAATGATTAATAAAGACCTGAAGAAAGGTTGCTCCATACCAGGGCAATGGTATCTTCCTTTATGCAGACATGGGTTTAAAGAGCCAGCTTTCTGATAACTACAAGATAGCCTTCAGAAAAAGTCTCCCAGGGCCTTTGGCAGAAATCTGAGATGCCCAAAGTAATAAGACCCAGGGCATTTTAAGAAAGAATTCTGCTTAGTCGTTACTCCTGTTGCCCAAAATTAGTATGCTTTGGAGGAATAATGCTTTAGTGCTCATAAAAAAAAGAAAGGGGTGAACTCATTGACCTAATATTCATTTTATTGATAAAACAAATTCTCAGACACAGAGAATCATGCTTCCCAAGTAGCAAACTTCATTCTTGTGAAAAAGTCATGGAACCAGGAATGAGTTTGATGGGTGAGGGGTGGGACATGGGGAGGATGAGGATCTTTTCTCGTTCATTGTTTGAACGTTGTTTCACCAACATAACACTTTTAAATACTTGGAAAAACTTTAGGTACAACTCTCAGAAGAATATGTTCTATTTCTACTCATTATATAAGTTTTCCAGGTACTAGCAATGATCTTGACCAAGTGATTGGCCAAAATTATTTTTCCCGTATACTGCTGCCTAACTGAATCCTTACTTTAATGCTCTCGCTAGCCTTATTTGAGACACTGCAATGCATTTTGTAGAATTAAATAGGCACATGTAATATTACATCAAATTGCAAAAATGGACTCAATTCTATGTTAGAGATGCCATATATGATGGAAGCATGATAAACACTTTTTACTAAATGCAGTACATGGACATATTGATCTTTTCCCCCAAAGTCTATTATTTTTAATGTCAGTTGATTATGCTCCCTAATGAGTGTAATCCTTCGCATATTTAAAATATGCAAAACATGAAATAGCATTCTAACTTGACTTTGAAGCCCATCTTTCTTTACAAATATTGGTAGAAAACCAAGAAGAGATTAACTACATTATATTTCTGCCTATTTCCTTGTCTTTTAACTACTAAATAGAATATATTTTCTCATGTCGCTTCATCACTGAGGTGATTTTTTTAAAAACCCGCAAATATTGAATTAAAAATATATGTGTTAAATAGACTATTTGTGCAACATACAACCTTTAAATAATTTTTTTTTGTTTTTATGGGCAAGCTGTTAATAAAGAGACATATGTGCTGTTTTATATATCCACATGCTTTACTACCATTTTTTAGATAAGCACCATAACTTAAGTTGTCTTCCACACAAAGTTCTGGCAAGCTTCAATAGATTCATTAGTGGGTTTTTCTTTACAACCAACGAAGCTCAAAGAGCTCCTAACAATGGAGCTAATCACTGCCTCTTCCCTGACCCAAGCTTAGGTTTTCCCTCCTTTCACTCCAGACTCTTATTTCATTTCTGAGCAATTGGATTTCCGTGGCACTCCCAGAACAAATAAATATCTCCCTTTCCCCCTGCTTACATCTTTTGTGTATATTTTTTCTATACGACTGCCCGTATTTAAACTAGTGTGGTAATGGCAGGGTTGTTCAGGTAATCTTTCATTGGACATAAATGGTGTAGCATTAAAATGCAGATAATGTTACCTCAATTAGAGAATGCTGTGCAAAACTTGAAAAAGACGTAGCTAAATGTTTGGACTAAACAAGTAAGTCTATGTTGTTAAGAGTGGGGCTGGGCAAGTTGCATTTTCAATAGATCCCTTAATGAATAAATGTTAGACTGTATCAACAGTCCTGAACAGGCTTGTGGTTTGTGTGTGCATGAAGTGTAATGGTATCAATTGACTGGCTCTTTGTGGTTGCTATAAAGTACTCTTGAATGTGTCAATGGAGAGAAGGCCTGCAGACAATGAAGCCATGACAGCTGAATGTCAGCAGCGACCTTGAACCTAAACTGGTTTCACCATTCCAGTGACTCTAGCTACAGTGAAGACATGCACTGGAGCCGGACCTTCGGCATTGACTGTCATTTTCTGTGTTCAGATTCCAAGCACTTAAGTGACAATTTCACCACATTGCTAGACCTTGCTAATATGCATCAGTGAACGTTCACTTATTAGTGATGGGGCTAACGATATGTTCAGCATTTTAATCAGACCTGCATTGGCATTTAAAAATACAAAAAACAAAGCAAAACAAAGCATCATTCTAGACAAAATGTTTCATATAAGCAGACTCATCCAGAGAAGATACTCAAAACATGTCTTTTCTGCAGCAATGGATTCTTTGATATCGATCTTGCATTACACAGCATTACTGCACATACATTACTACACTCTTTATTGCTGCAAATAGCACATGATTAGTTAATTAAAATATGGCATCAAGGAATAATTAATATTTGTAATGCAGTGTTTCTTTAATGAAAAACAAGAGAATTCTTCTAAAGGTCACATTTACAGATTAAATGTGTCTTTAACATAAATGGAATGTTATTAAGCTAGGCTCAATATTCAGGAGAGAACTACAAAGCCTTTTGTGGCAAAACACTATTAATGAATTCAAGAAACTGAATCCCTTTGCTAATGCTGGAGTTGAGCAAGGTTAGAAGCCCAAGCACAACTGAATGTTCTTAATATGTTGACTGTACTCTGCAGTGAAGAACTGAGGACCTGGGTTGGGAGAGGGAAAGACTGGAGGAAACAGAGGAAGAAAAGCAAGAGAGACAAGAGCAGAGAGAGAGGGAGATAGAAAAGAGAGGAGATTCTGATTGGTGAGAAATATATAACCATGTGTATGCAGCAGAGAACAGTAATATCGGAAATTGGCATGCATGTGTTGAAGGAAAGGCAGCTAATGTATTTTTTTGTGTTATTGGTATTATAGTACTATAAGCTCATTATGATTCATTCTACAGAAAATGTAACATTTGCAAAAAATAAACAATGTAAAGAAAAATATTAACCGTATGAGCATAAATTAATGCAAATTTGTTATTAGACACATGCACTTCATTTAATTAGCGCATCTTTGAGTCCTAACCATCAGTAAAACCTGTTATGTGATACACTATTTTTCGAAGTAAATGAAAGTGAGACACAACTATCCTCTTGTTTATCTGGGGTTATTTTAAGTGCTATAAATACTGAACTGCCTGATTAAATTTGTCCTGATAAATTCTTTACAATATACAGAGGCAGGGGGGAAGCCTCTCTAGGATATATCTGCCTTTTCCGTGAAAAAGCTGAATGTTGGCAAAGATTTTTCAGTAAGTTGCTAACAGGCGAAGGTCACATATGTCTTCAAAGATAATCAGAAAATATCTTTAAAATAAACATGCTACTGTGAGAAGTGCTTATTATCCCAAAACCACTGCACATAAAGTTTATTATTTATTTATTTATTTAGCAGGATAATTATTTTACATCTATTTTTATCAGATCATACTGTACTATAGAAACAAAGGTAAATACATCATCTTGATTTCATATTTTAGTTAAAATATGTATTATGTGAAAAATCATATTATAAAGGTGATTATGCTACTACAAAATAACCAACAAACACTTTTAAAACAGATATTCAAATAACAATCTAAAATCATCAATTGCCCCGAGATACAAATGTGCAAAATTTAGCATATACATGGGTTCTTTTTGGCCTTAAAAGTGCAATGAGGAAAATAAATAATGAAATAGAAATATTTTCCTGCATTAACTTTTATGTATATGTTTCCTAGAAAGAAAGTAATTCCCTGTCTACTCTTTATAGATGTGTTTGCAAAGTTGAACAATTTATACTTTCTTACATTAGTATTACCACTTGTAAGTGAGCTGATACTATCAGTTGGCAGCAATAAAAAATTATCTGTGTGATATATTTATTTTTAGTTTAACATGACTCTGTATTTTTATAATTTTCCCAAATATAAGTTTTATACCAGAAAGAAGATCTTAGCATCACCCAGTTTTATTCTGAATCATTGAGATTTCTATGAATTATACTCACTAGAAAAATATCATTCAGAAAGTTTTTATATTTATATTGTCACTTAAGTGTACATAGATGTGGTATAATTTTTATGAATGCCAGAGAATAAAGGAACTCCACAGACGCCACCACTGATGATGAAGCAGCACCTCTGCAAACTCCTCCGGTTGGTATCAGACTCGAAGTTGCCTCTTTGCTCTGCTCTATGGAAGAGCTCTCAAGAAGACAAGCTCCAAATGCTGAAAAAGTTGATGGTTGGAATGAACACCTATTTTTGCTGTTACAGTCATTTTAAAGTAGGATGATAATTCTCAAGTGAGAATTAATCCCCCTATGCATATATAGGTTATGGAATTTAAGTTTAAATACAAAAGTAGTCAGAAATGAAATTCAGGTTAACAGGTCAACACAATGCCTACAGCTGAGGCACTCATTTTTATCGGCCTACATACATAGCAATCTAGACTAAACCCAAACGTATATGGTGATGTCTGAAAATATACCCTTCATGAGATGGTTAAAGGACATATTTAGTAAACCTCTGACTAACTATGTGATCTAAGAGAACATTCTACATAAATGCTCGTGCTATAAAGATATGACGGACTATTCCACAAATAAATATAGGACTATGGCTAGAAATTTCACTGGACCATGAAAAAAATTGTATAAGAAGTATGCATTAATATGGGTTTATTTTTGTACATACTCCATAGAGGTGTATGCCAAGTAAGTTTTTCTTCAACATATGTAAGCATAAAGAAGGATCATTTTAGTGTCCTTCACTCTCTTAAAGTCCTTTGAACTTTTTATTCTCAAAAGAAAAAAAAAGGATGGTGGTAGGGGTGAACTTGGAATTACTTATTTTCAAATTTTAGTGGTTTGCGTATTTAAAATTCATCCTTACTTGTGTATTTATTTGGCAAATGTTTCTTTAGACTGTTTTATTTCAGGTTCCATGTTAGAAAGAAAACGACACTGGACTCCTGTGCCAACTTTCATTCTCTTTGTTTTTAAGCACTCAGTTTTTTAACTTTTGCAAGCTATGAAAAAAGATGCAGAAGTTTCACATGGTTTGGTTCAATGTGGAACTCTGACCTGAGAACCGAGCAGCAACCCCACATGGGGCCTGGCCTCTCTTGCCCCACTAGGATGATGGAGAGGCTCTGCAGCCCCACCCTGCCCTTCTCAGGATGAAACAGCGGTTCTTAAAAGACTACTCAGCTCTGAATTTATCCTGGACTCTAGACATTCAAATTTCAATGCAACCACTACTCTGGGGGGCATCTCCTATATTTCAGATATATTACTAGTCATTTTGTCAGATGATATTTTATGTATATTTATGTAATCTTTGGAGTCACTGTGTATGGAAGAAATTCCTGAGGTTCAGTAAGGCAATGCAATTGGCTCCAAATGAAGACAAGCAGCAATCTGAACCCAGATCTCCTCACTCCAAGATCAGTGCTCTTACAGATTTCTATATGCCAAAATGACCACCTGAATCACACAAGGCAAGCAGCTTCTGTAACTGAGTCGAACTAGAATCTGGATAAATAGACTTTATAAGCCCCTAGATATAGATGCCTGTAGACAATTAAGTGAGCAAAGGTACATTTATCTAGAATATACAAGTATGAACACCAGTTAAGTGAACTCTGACGACATACCCACCCACTCCCAACCTCTGTCAGTTATCCCTTGGCAAAAAACAAGACTCTCCTCTGCAACAGGGGTGGAGACCAGAAGGGATTCTTAGTGGGATAGTGACTCTAATTTTAACAAGCTCTAGGTGGGGATGCCACAGCAGAAACTGGGTTGCTTCTAGAGCCAGTTACGATTCCACTCCTACGCATGCCCTCTTTCCCTCTAGATAGTCACACACTGCTAGAGGTCAAGGAGTGAGTGAGTGAGTGAGAGCAATGTGGCAAGTTCATTCTTGTTAGAGCTTGGATCAAGGATGACATCTTTTAAAAAAGAGAACTCAACAGAAGTTTTTCCAGTGCCCAAATATTCAATATTCCTATATATTTAATTTCTTTAGTTGCATTTGAATTGTTCTATTCTTGACAAACAAAATTTTTCAAGGAGAAAGAGAAAAGTTATTCTTCATATTGTACACCTCATGTTTCATATAAAATCAATTCATTGTAGAGGAAAGGTTAATTAAATACATGGTGCATACTTCCTGATTTAAATAAAAGTATATTTTTTTCTCTTCTTTTTATCTTATAACCTAAGTTATAAACCCGTTACATATTAGCCATAAACTTTATAAAAATATAAAATCCTTTAAAATAATGTTTTATAATCCAAAATGGAGCCAGATCACTGTCAATTAAACGTACGTAAGAGTAATACCTAAACCCCATTTACTCTCACCTAAACTCTACAACTTCAGTCCGGCTTCAGACATTTTCAAACAGAAAACTAACTTGCATTCATTTTGTCAATAAAATATTCTAATATATGTAATATCTACATGTGACGATTATAGCATAATAAATATTTCTGTCAAATTTTGCTTTTTTGGGAACATGAATTATTTTACTATTTTCTGTCAAGCTATCGTCTTAAAATAATCCAAATAAACACATATATATTTTATAAAGTCATACTTAAGATGATACGATTTCCAGAGGTAAAGTTTCTCTTGTACGAACTCCAGTTGCATGTCCTGTTGATACATAATTGATTGCATCATCTAAAATTGGTTGGACAGTTTTAGAAATGAATGTAACAGTGTAGTCACATTAATGCTGAAGTAATTATTAATAATATCCTAAAAAGGAGTGCTATTGATCAGAAAGAAAAATGTCATATCATTTTACTTGTTATCACAAAAAGTTTTACTAATACTATTGTGTAACTAAACACATTTGGAGACACCATGCAAATCTACCTGTCATGTTTAATTATAAGCTACTGAGGAAACTGCTAATAACATTAATAAATAAAACTAGCATTCTTCGGTATTTAACAGCTCTTTGTCTGAAAGCATATGAGAATCGCCATTTGTAAGAACCAAGTGCCATTTAAGTGATTAATCAATGAATTCGTGATAACAAATTCTCTGAGAAGTTTCTATGAGGAGGTCAGCTCCCAACAACATGACCTCACATTTTAAGATGCAGTCACGTTAAAATGGTGACATCCACACGTTCAGAGTACTGAGAAGTACAGGTACATTTGGAATTATGAGATACTTTTGAGTATTTCAAGGCCCACTGTTGTTTGGATGTTGTATGTACCATAAACAAAATCATGTCACACAAATACAATAACCATAAACAGCAAGAGTTCAGGGAACTCTGTACACAGCACTAATTTGGTGATATTTCCAGGCACTAACACGATAAAGGGGATCCATTCCCACCATGCTGAAAACACTGGTTTTCTTTGGGACATATAAGGGAAAAAAGACAGACTTATTCATATTAGGCCAATGTAAATTCAAATAATATTTCTCAAAAATTAAGGGATAGTTTTGGCAGTAATATCTGAGATGCAGAGTTTTGCTTTATATCAAATGGTAAACTTTATTCATAGAATACAAATTCTAATTTATAACATCTTTCTCTGTCATCATTATATGATGATAGATATAAATTTACCTGGAGCTAATTCAATTCATACAAAATTACTTGGACTTTATAGTATGCTTTATTCTACACAGTATATAGTCTACCTTATTTTAAATGCCTTTCTCATGAAAAATACATTTTTTAGTAATTAGGCAGCATTGTTTGGGTATTGTCTTTCACATGCCTACAGAAAGTTACCTTCTGAAAGAATACCGTTGTTCATATTTCTGTTTTCCATCATAAGCAAAGCAAAGCACATGAAGGGTCCCCTCGCTGAGTTCGCATCTAAATATGTGAGAATTTATAAAAATCAAATTTCTCAGTCCCAGTACAGACATTGAACACTCCTCTCTTCTGAGTCTGCAACAAACTGCCTATCTTCCTTCAACATCTATCTGAAGTTTCAGAGCCACATTAGGAACCTTTCTTGGGCGGGCCCTATACACAAGGTATAGACTAGAAAGTACATCATTCCATTAAAGTGTTCTTGTTTCCTTTAGAATAATATCATTTAGAATGCACCTTAGCCATATTAAGTGGTTGACAGATAGCATAAACAAAAATAGGTTTTACATTGCAGCAGTACACAATACACCTTTGTACAGCTGACTGACTGCTTACGACAATAAAAAATAATTGTAGCGTTCTGCTGTCAAACTTTCTGACTAGTTTATAGTGAACTTCAAAAATATGGTTCCTTTTTCTCAAATGCAATTAATTTGAAGATAAAAGTAATGTGGTGCCATGAAACATAAATGTTGCACCCCAAAGAGGAGATTGTTTGTTATCCAGTAACAATAGGTAAAGTTCCACATCCCCATTTTTCAAAAGAAGCCAATGGTACCACTTAAGTATGCAAAGAAATGCTTCATGTGGCAAGAAGTACAATATGATTAATATAAAAAAATGAAAAGTATTTATTTACCAATTTTGACAGTTGTCATGGACATCACTGTTTCAGGTGGCATTTTTGACAAAACAATTTGCTGCCTGATAGTTACAGGGGAACTGAAAGATTTCTTTTTTTCCCTGTGTATTTACAACATAAAAAAAAAATGCATCCTCAATGTAACTTTTCTGCTTAGGAGAAAAAAAGAATGAGTTCTATAAAACAACCCATCCAGCGCAGTTTCTATAAGAACAAATGAATGCAAGTGTTAACAAGGCCTAATCTTCCCTTTTGTATTTGTTTCTTCATTAAGCTCTAACTATGCTCTAGCTCTTGTACCCTGAAGATTTGATGTGAAGATGGTATGACAGGCTTGGCTTCTGCCGATGCAGCTGGCACTCCTGATGCCAAAAGCCAGAGCTTGTGGTAGTGGGATCAGGAGAGAGTCGTTCGAGCACAGTTTGCCTGTCAGTTTCCCATCCGCCTAGCAGTGCAGCCCTCCCTCCCCGAGTCCCCTTAATGAGAAGTGGAGGACAATACCAGTATTGTTGTTTCTACTCGCAATCTTGTGGAAAGAACAATCGCTGTTTACCCAAGCATTTGTATTACCCAAACTCTGTCGATAATTACTTCTAGAGTCCCTGATTAACTCTGCTCTCTGCCTCAGCACAAAAAGCTATTGAGATAGACACCAGACAACTTTTCTCTTAGAGCCTTTTAACAGTTTACTGAATATGATTCAGCCCTCATATTTATCAGAAGAATCGTACCTACATGATTTGCACTCAGCTCATCAAGAGCTTTCAAAGCATAGAGGAAATCCATGTACTCCCGAAGGCCTGAAAATTCCCCATTGCCCCACCTTCTAGCTCCCTACCTCAAGGAAAGTTAAAAAGCACCCCCTCCTTCCAGTTGGCATCCTCTTGTACCTAGGAATCCATAATAAATAGAAGCACATTGCAAGTAACAATGATAACCCTAGTCAGCTTCTCGATGCTAACTTTTTTATGATGAAATTTGTAGGAGAAAAATTTCTAGTTATTTAATTACTGGCAATTTTATGATGTGCTTTTGTTTTCTAAGACCTAACAAAATGGAACTGTTGCTATGTCTATTTCCATGATACTGGTAATAATT
Organism: Canis lupus dingo; assembly: GCF_003254725.2. Classification (NCBI taxonomy): domain Eukaryota; kingdom Metazoa; phylum Chordata; class Mammalia; order Carnivora; family Canidae; genus Canis; species Canis lupus. The sequence continues at coordinate 20,019,917 of NC_064245.1, read as the reverse complement.
TTAATCCGTCACATCACTCCTACCCCCCTTCACGTCCCACCCCACATGCAGTCTGCTGTTAGCACTATGCAAAACAGCATCATGAATATGCGTAATTATGGAGATTCATGGTAATTTTTCAGGGTTATCCGATGTGACGTTTATAGGACAGCAGCATACATCAATTTAAACGAGAGTGACAAATATCTTATCCTTTATATTTCTATAGTATTTTTAATATTTTCTTGGCCCCTCTCTAGGGAGTAGTGTGAAATGGTAAGAACTTGAATAATAAAAATGTTAAACAATCAAATGCTTTACTAGAATGGTTTTTAAAGGCAAGTTTCAAAATGATTCTCTACCTGTTGAAGTTTAAAGAGTCTAATATGCTGAATTTTCTCTCATGCGATACTCTTTATCCAGCATCTTACACGTTTCCAAACCAACAAAAGCATGGGCATTTGCATGTACCATTTAAAGATGACGCTGAATTGCTTAATTACTTTTAAACTATGACTGCTTGTCTGACAGAATTATTTGCCAAATAATGGTCCACCAACTTTATTAAGCATAGGCATTTGAAACAATAATCTAATTGTGGCATATTTGAATTTTATTCTAAGTCTGTTGCACCTCTTAGAGACTTGCACATTATCTTTATCTCAGTGACTAATTAGGACTAGCTTGACAATTTCATATTTACAATGATTACCAAGTAGGAATCCTTTTCCCTGTTCTTTATGTTTGTCATGAATACTGTATAATACTAATTACATTGAAGATATAAAGAGCCCCACAATTTGATTGAGAGACATCTTGAGTTTAAAGTGAGTAAGTGCGAATTGTATCAAGAATTTTAAATGGTGGGGCAATTAATATCTATTTCTTATGCAGTCACTAAAAAAGACGAAATAACTGTGTGAGCTCAAATCATTATATCAGCCCAATTTTTAAGTGTATTAACAATAAAGTCATTAAAAATTGGCTTGATTGAAAATGACCCTCCCCATTCCAACCAACTGAATTCAGAATTCCTTTTTCTCAAGCATATACTTTCAGGATTTCAGGTTGAGGGTCAAACTTTCACAATTAAATGTTCCTCAGTACTTTGCTGGTAACACACCATCGTGAATACTCTCCATACAATTAGCAGGGCCTACTGTGGAAGTAGACTGCTAATAGAAATAATAATGAAGGATACTGGGGCATTAGTATGCCAGAGAAGGTTGAAGAAATCTAGTTTGCATGATGCATATATAATTGTATGTTACATCTAAATATCACTGTATGTTGCTTTTAGAAATAATTACTTAGGAAAATATATTTAACCCCTCCCCTTTTTTAAGATTCCAATTTGATTAACAAATAAGTTCAGTGGTGTATTAAGCCTATGAGGTAGCAGTGTTGTACATGAATGTGTTCTCTATTTGCATGGTTTTTAAAGTGGCACTTTCTGAAGACACACAATTGCTATGTCTATATACACATCTAAAGCAAAGTGAAGAATTGATGCAATCATCCAGATAATTCAAGAGAAAACCACTTTTGCCTCAATTATCTATTGCAAGCAAAAGTGAGGGGGTTAGCCTGAATTGTTCGAATAAGTGCCTGGAAATCTCCTCACTTTGCACGTGTAGACACATTTTACAATATTCATGTTACCATTTGTAATTTACATATACATAAAGGAGAAATATTTCTACATGAAAGATAACCAAAATCTTTTCACAGCAATTTCTACGTTTTGGTTTTACCTAATTTCTGGTAAAGAGTCTGACTATTCTTGTGCATGTTATGTATGGTAATTGAATTAAGACAAAACTAGATGGACTCATTTGTTCATTTATTAAATGCTTGGTTAATAATCTGATTTGTATACCTGATACTGATATCTCAGTATAAAAAGTTTATTGATACAGTCCAAAACTTTAATAATACGTACTTTTGAATATAATCATAAATTGACTAGAAGATGTGAATGTGAGTCATACGTACATTTACTTATACTAAAATGCAACATTAAAACAAACAAAAATTTTCAAGGTCTACTTCCTATATTGTCCATGTTGAAAATTTGTTATGAATAAGTTAAAATCCATAAAGAAATCAAATGCCGGAACACGTTTTGAAAAGTTCCACTGACACATTAAAAATTCAAATATGTAGCAGATTTTACAGTGTTTTCTCCATATGCACTGACAGAAACAATGATATATTTAATTGCTGACATTTGTCTGATTTTACCTTACATTTATTAAGTATATAAAGTGTATTTTCAATGCACTTGAAAAATCTGTTATGTTTATTAATACATGAGGAATCTTAAATTTCTTCTGGGCTTGTTTAATCCCTACATGTAGTCTTTCCTCTGGCCCACATACAAAATGCCTTCCAGAAAATGTAAGGCAACCCTACCATGTTTCTTCATATTGGTACCGTGTCAAAATATGTTTTGTTTGAATACCAGAAATTAAACCTTGACTTAGTTAAAATATTGCTGAAGTATTAGATTGTAAGTGTTTGTCTGGACAAACAATTAACACCTAAATGTTAAAAGACACTGGAATATTTTATGGATCTATTAGGCAATGAAAATGAACTATCTATGTTATAAATTTGGTAGATAGGGCTCATGTGTAGCATTCATTTACAATTTTCATGTTTTATATAAAAGTATGTAATTGATGCTTACAGTATAACCAAAATCTTTTCTGTCCTCATAAAAACACATGGAGCAGATGTAAAATTAAGCATTTCAGAGTATTTTACTACTCCAATATTGTTTTAATTTGTTCTAAAAATCAAGTGTCTGTCTCTAAATTTTATTTATGAAAAAAATCAACTTCCAGAATTAAATAGATACGTTTTATAAATACCAATTTGGGCCTTGATAGATATTTTTCTTTAGAATTGCTAAAGAGGAAAATATAATAATTTGGTGGCAAACATCTGTCTGATAATCATATATGATAAATTCATAAGAAATACAGGAAAGATATTTATTTACTGTTACTGCTAAGCCAGTCTTTATTTATCTTAGAAGATTTTTCATCTATGAGTGGAAAACAAACTTTCCTTCAAGAGGTCTGTGAACCGAATAATAAATGTCAGGTCTAAATCCTGTATGAAAATCAGTCCGGTTTAATCCTGGATATTCTTCAGCATGCAAATGAAGACTAGAGGTTTCCCTGGGCCCGCTGTCATACAGGCAGCCAATTTACAGACCCTGGCACAGTGTATGTGTTAGGGGCTCGCCGGCTGCCCCTCCCCCCTAGCCTAAGACTTGGTCTCAGCTGCCTGCCTTTCACAGAAAACCACAAACCAAGGAAACATATCAGTAATAGCGCCCTGTAAATTAACTTGACATTTGATGCAGAAAAAACCCTAAAAGCTTACAAAAGACATTGAAAACAAAAGCCACTCAGGACCCACACTACATATATTGTGGATTTAAGAGATCTGGAAGGTGGTTATTCTATTGTAAGCAACACATACAGCCTTCATCTTCTTTGTTAAGACAATTCAGTCATTCTTTGTTACAGGCAGAGTATCCGTCAAACAAGAAAACAATATTTTCCACCAGAAAAAAAAAAAAAAACCCTAAGAGTCCAACTGGTATTATAATAATAATTCAATCAATGGGTTTCTTTTACATTAAAAAATAAAGCTATACATTCCTAATGTGAAAAAAAAAGATGCTAAAAATCTGCCTTTATGTTTCCTTGGTAAATAAGACATGTTGACACTGCTAAGATGTAAATAATGTAAGACACGTTGGGAAATGGTGTGAATCTTGCTGAACATGAAGTATTCACAAATATGTTGTGTCTTAAAATTTTGCCATTCAAGAGATTTAATTTTTGTGTGTGTGCTTGGAAACCCTGGAATCCTTTTTATAGGAAAAAAATTGGGGGGTTCAAAGAAGGACTATTGATAAAATATTAAATGATTCTTTGACATCAGCTGCCGTGTGGAGCTAGAGTGAGGCACACAGCATATTTAAGCCATTAGACATGCAGGAATGTTAACATTATTATGCGTTATTGTGTCTGGCTATGTGCACCCCCCCCCTCTTCTTCTCAATCTCTCTCTCTCTCTCTCTCTCTCTCTGCTTCTCACTCACTTTCCCTCCCTTCTTCCCTCCTCCCCACCTTTCTCAGCGACTCTCCTTCCACCCCCTCCCTCTGCAGGACCTGCTACACTGCATCTTACAAATGTCTGGCCTTATAGTTTACAAGCACAGAACTGTACTGGTAAAAATGCATAATCTTAGCATCTGTGCTTCTTGATATTCATGGATTTATTTACAAGTCCCTGTGTTCTACTTTTTTTTGCCTGTTTCTATGGTTTATATTACTGTCATGCCTATATTCTTGTGGGAATTTCAAATAAGAATCAAGATATAACTGGCAAATATTCTGTAATGCAGTCTGCATTTCCATAATTTAGCTGTTTTTTAAAAGAGACAATTTAAAGAGGTTTATGGACTTAAGGATATATGAAGAGTATTCTGATTGGCTTTTTTTTTAGTACTTCAACTGCTTAAGGTTCAGTTTGTGTAAAATGGATGTAATAAAATAAATTTATGTACATATATGTGCTTGTGTATATGTAAATGCATTTAGAATGAAAAAGTTCATAAATCTCAGTCAAATTTACTGATTAAGTTCACTATATTCACATTTGGCAACATTAAGATATTTCACAAAAGGGTTCAAAGGTAAAAGGCTAGCATTTTATTTCTTCTTTAGATTCTAACCTGCAAAAATGCTTAAATATTTACAAAGCAAGTATTTGGGTTCCTGTGTTTCCCCATCCCTCAACACACATCTCTTCCCATTCGTGGAGCTGATTTAACGGAAGCCTTTTAGTACACATCACCAGTGCTAACGAAATGTGGTGGTTTTTTTTTTTTTTTTCCTTTTTTTAAGCTGTAAAGACACAAATTCTTTTGAATAATTTAATTAGCACTAACATTGGAAATTTAACTTACTTTACGATAATGTTCAATTCTTTTCCCACCTATCTCCACCCCAAAAATACCACTGCACCTTCATATTATCAATGCATTTATTTTGGGGAATTAATATTCTCTAGTTTAATGTAATACTGAGATTTGAGACATCCATGTATATGCTTTGCTGTTTATAGCCCCAGCCTAATTACTGTGTGTTAAACTGCCTAGACAGCGAAATGAATTTATGAATATCTTCAAGACAGCCATAGTTTGGAACTGCACACGAGAGAAAATGGGATGGTGGGGGACTCTGCATTAAATGATCTTTATGGCAGTATCCTTGAAAATTCCCACTCTATGTAGGAAAATGTTAAATGTGAGAACATTATGATAAAATGATAAAGGCTTGTTAGAGTCCTAAAGTATGGGACATGTAAAATACAAAGATTTTCACATGTACAGTTATAACACATGCTAAGCAGCATAGATTATTAAGCAAGATTCATTCCTTTATTGGAGAGGGAGGGGAGTAATTTACAGACAAGAGCGAAGCAATTCTGTTTAACACAACTCTGTCTAGTTGATTGTAAGGCATGTGTAGTATTTTTCCAAAGCCCGTCATCAGTAGTAAAGCAATTTACAGCTCAGGATATTTTTTAGAAGATACTCATTTTATTAAGAGTCAGTAAGATAGGTTGTGCAGAAAGATATACATGTATTTGCAATTCATATTGTTGCTGTGTTTCTATTGTGTTCTGAGCTTCCATCATGGCTGGGAGATGGGAAGCTGGCATGTTAGTGTAGGAGGGTAAGAGAGAGAGCCCCAAATAAACACTTACAGCATTTTCAAATTATCTCTAATTATAACCACGTTTCTTTTTCTTTTTTTTCCTGAGGTGGGTGAGGGAAGTGGTAGGAGAAAGATGATTATAAGTGCAGATCATATCTGTGCTATTAAATAATATTAATAATTCTTTTGGTCCAGGGGATGATGTTTTCATTCTAGACTTTCAAGCACCTCAGTCTACCCATTCAAAGTGATGACAGAAAAATGAATCTGAATGTGTAGGCATTAAACATTTAAATTCTCTACTCCCTGGTCATTATACCGACTGTCATATTTTATACCTTCCCCTCCCCCACTATGCTTTTGCTGATTTGACTTCATTTACATTGGCTCATTATGCATCTGGTCTTTGTTCTACTGAACGGAATACAGTACAGTGACAAAGCAAAACTTACACGTCAGCCGAAATATTTTTGATTTAAAAATTAGGTTTCATCACTTAAATTTATATTTAACTTCCCAACATTGTTTAAATTGGAAGCAAGTCTTTTCTTATACAATAACTATAATCTATATGCAATTATTTTAAGAGTGGTTAAAATTACCTCAAAATGTCATTAGGAAATGACATTTAAGACCCTTTATAACAAATATTCTACTGCTACCTAGGCAATATTATCCTATTAGAAGTATTAAGTTGTTCTTTCCAAGCCTCTGTCTGAATTTCTATGTAGGCCCAAGGAGCAAGCTTTTATCTATTTTACATGAAGTTCATTGTTTAGAGCTGTCCCTTATGGGTCTTATTTTAATGTATCAAACAACAAAGGTAATGTCAATCCTTAAAAAAAAAAAAAATCCTGCTTTGCATTTCTTGCAATTAAAAGGTTTTCTGATTTACAAACCAAATTTTCATCAAATTAAAAGGAAGTCCTAGCTGACCGATCAACATGGAAAAATATGAAAGTTACATTGAACTTTAAATGTCTATCCCCATGACAGCGTATACTGTCTTTTCATTTGTTATAACCAATGGAGACATGGGATTAATCTAATACAGCCTAATTAAACACCCATTCACACATGAGGGTCTTTAATGGTACTAGAGGCACAAATGCTACTTTGTATGACAGTTATATTTGCATTTATTTTAAGTTAGACAACAGATATTTTTGAATACAAAGGAAATAGGGCAAAAATAAAAATATGGGGGAGCATGCTTTTGAAATGGAAGCAATTTCATGTTTCTTGCAAAGGAAGCATAATTGCTATATGCACAGTTTGAGTTTCATTCCAGATACTCTGACCAATGTGCTTTTCTAATTTTAGTTATTTATCAAAATGTTTAATCATGGTTATAGTGGCTACATGTCTGGAGCACCATCTTGGAAGAAAAAAACAACATCATGTTTTCTTGGCTCTGTTAATAACTGTATGACCCTGGTTTCTCCCTTTCTTTTGTGCCTTGATTTTTTTCATCCAAGAAAAGGGAATATTTGTCCCTTACTTACCTCTACTGGGCTACTGCCAAGTTTAACCAGGATAATGTTCTTAGGAAGAAAGTATGTTATGAATCCAAGCTTTTAGTTTTCTCATTGATTAATTTTCCCATACTGTGGGAGAATGAAGTATTGTATATTTGTCTATATTCAGTTAATCTCTTTTACTTAAGTCTGGTACTTTTGGTTTAGAGTTAACGAGAATAAGATATAAATGACTATATTTTTTGAAGATGAGAGCAATTGCCCACATCTTGGCGATTTTTATCATATAACCTTGTTATTACCTGCAAGATATTTTTATGAGCATAATTGGTTTTAGAAAATGGCTTGTATAGTATAAGTAGTCAACACAGTAGCATGTAGAATGAGTGCAAGCCTGTAAAAAAAACTAGAAATTTGGCAAAAAATAACCTTATTTCAGTGGCATCTCAAGAGAAAGAAAATTAAAGTGTTTAAGCTATAGTTGCTTTGAAAGTACCTTAATTTTTCTTTTGAGTCCTAGAAATTTTAGATGTTGGACAATATGAAACTCTGATATAGAAATCTGTAAGATTATATCATTTCAGTTTTTATTAGGACTTACCTAGATACACTCCCAAACTACCATTTCAAAAATATATACTGGACACAGTTAACTCTATTTCCATCTCTAGGATTAAAATGGTGTGACTTAATTACTTCACATCTCAATTGGATCATCTATTAAATCATGAGCTTGAGCTAGGTTACCAATAAGATCCTTTCCAGATCCAAAATTAACTTGGCCAGTATTTGGATATATCATTCTTGCAATTTTAAGCACATAAGTATCATACCCAAATCTAAATGATATTTTGTCAGGTATTTGTCCATTTATTTGATGAATGTTTATTAAACACTGAACATATGCCAGAAATTTGTTAAATTCTTAAAATCTAGGAAAGGAGCAGATTTGGAGGCAAAAATAAAGACTACTAAAATCTGACCAAGATCCAAGTCTATGAGTAACAGAGTTAGATGTGCTTTAAAAATATTAGTGGGCATGGTAGACAGTATTAGTGTTCACTAATATCCTGGGTCTGTTCTTCAGGAGGGCTCTACCTCCCAGCCTTCACGAAGTCAGGCTACAATGCGGGAATTGCTTTACCTAATGACATAAGAGCAGAAGTAAGAGGTGTCATTTGCGGGGGGAAGATTGAAGAATCAGTCCATATTTTGCCATGCTTTCTTCTCCCTTTTCCCTTAGAATAGCAATGTTCTAAAGAGTTTCTATTCCACCAAAATGGGTCCCACAGTGAAGGCTATGATGACATAGAGCAAAATGTCCAACTGATCCAAAATGGATATTAGAATGAGGAAGAAGGAAAAAAAAAAAAAACCCAAACCTTTCCTATTAAGATACTAGGATTTGAGGATTGTATATTATCATAGTACAACTTAGTACAGTGCTTTTCAGAGCATGGTTTGGGGGCCCCCTGAGACTCCTGATGCTCTTTCAAGGGATCCATGAGGTAAAAATTATTTTCATAACATGAAGATGTTCTTTCCCCTTTTGCTTTCATTTCCTCACAAGTGCAAAGCAGAGTTTTACGAGGTTCTACATGGTGTGTGATGTTGCAAACTACTTGATGGAGAAATTGACATAAGAATCTGGTGCATAAAAAAAAAAAAGAATCTGGTACATAGAGCTTTGAAAAAATGTATAAAGATGGTACTGTCCATGTTAACATGTTTTTTTTTGTCTTTGAAAAATTTAGTAACTTTACATAAAATGTGCTGTTTATGTTAATATGCTATGGATTTATTACCGTTATTTAAAAATTATGGCTATTTTAAATTTTTCTTAATTTTAATTTCTAATATGAACAAAAAATTAGTGGATATAATCCACTTCAACAAATACTCTTTGGGAGTCCTCAATAATTTTTAAAGTAAAGAGACCAGAGGCCAGAAGTTAAGACCTCTCCTACCTTACCCTGGCTGATACAGTAGGTTCTCCCAGGAACAGCTTATTAATTTGATCAAGTTAAGTCCTGGCATTTGTGAAGTTCTGTGGATAGACAAACAATAACTGTAAAAGTATAGCTAGACATAAAAATTCTAGAAGAGACAGTAATTTCTTTGACATCAGCAGTAGCAACACCTTTCTAGATGTCTCTCCTGGGCCAAGGCAAACAAAAGCAAAAATAAACTATTAGGACTTCATCAAAGCAAAAACCTTCTGCACAGCAAAGGAAACAACCAACAAAACTAAAAGACAACCTACTGAATAGGAGATAATATTTGCAAACAACATATCTGTTAAAGGGTACTAAAAATATATAAAGAACTTATACAACTCAACACCCAAAAAACCAATAATCCAGTTTAAAAAAAGGCAGAGGACATGAACAGACATTTCTTTAAAGAAGACATAGAGATGGCGAACAGACACATGGAAGATGCTCAACATCACTCATCATCAGGGAAATGGAAATCAAAACTACAATGAAGTATTATCTCCCACCTGTCAGAATGACTAAAATGAACAACACAAGAAAACGATAGGTATTGGCAAGAATGTGGAGATACAGGAACCAATCCCCTTACACTGTTGGTGGGAATGCAAACTGGTACAGCCACTATTGGAAACAGTATGGAGATTCCTCAAAAAGTTAAAAATAGAACTACTCTCTCTGATCTGGTAATTGCACTACTGGATATTCACCCCAAAATACAAAAACAGAAATATAAAGGGATACATGCACTCCTATGTTTATTGCAGCATTCTTTATAAAGCCAAATTATGGAAGCAGCCCAAAATGTTCACTGATAGATGAATAGATAAAGAAAATATGATATATGGAATATTATGTACACACAGGAATATTATATAGCCATAAAAAAGATTAAAACCTTGCCATTTTCAAGAACATGGATAGAGCTAGAGTATAATGCTAAATGAAGTCAGTCAGTCAGAGAAAGACAAATATCATATGATTTCACTCATATGTGGAATTTAAGAGACAAAAAAAAGAATAAGGGGGAAAAGAGAGAGAGCGAGAGACAAAGAAAGACTCAACTACAGAGAACTGATAGCAGAGGAGAGGTGGGTAGTAGATGAGCGAATAGGTGAAGGAAATTAAAGAGTTCACTTACCATGATGAGCACCAAGTATTGTATAGAATTACTAAGTCACTATTTTGTACACCTGATACTAATATAACACTGTATGTTAACTACACTGGAATTAACATTTTTAACTTCATTAAATAAATAAAAATGTGGTCAGTATCAATCACATTATTTAGTTATTTAACAGAATCAAATGGAACTTTTCCATTACATATAACAAAAGAATAGTCACTGCCTAATGCAACCACTATAATAATTAGTCTAGACACACAAAACTATTCTTTGGTAGGATTTGACAGAGTAGGTTTTCCTCTTTATTCTGTAGGAGAGAATAAATGTAATTTCTTGCAATAAGCATGAAAATATATAAGCTAAATTGTAAATCACCCTACAAATGTACAATTTGTCCAATTTATAGCGCAAGGATAACAAGTAAGGGAACAGAAGCAAGATAAGTTGTAAGATGTGAAAGTCTGAAATCATGCTTTTAAAGTTTTGTTTTTGTTTTTTTTTTTTTTTTTTTAATTTATGATAGTCACACAGAGAGAGAGAGGCAGAGACACAGGCAGAGGGAGAAGCAGGCTCCATGCACCAGGAGCCCGACGTGGGATTTGATCCTGGGTCTCCAGGATCACGCCCTGGGCCAAAGGCAGGCGCTAAACCGCTGCGCCACCCAGGGATCCCTGAAATCATGCTTTTAACAGCCACTCAGACACATTGTGACTGACTGCTACAGACCATACCCAAGCAGAAACAACCTGAATTAAAAATATTTGGGCCTATCATCTCTCTTTCAGGTCAGCAGTTTCTGTATCAATTTGCTGTCATTGGCATGTTTGTCCATAAATGTGGTTTCCTCTTTTTCAAGTGGTGATGTGCATTCCTTCAAGGCCCTAAAGGATAATGATGGTCTCTTCTATGGAATTTGCCTCCATCCCCACCCAGTAATCCTTCCTAGTGCTCCACGTGAGGCTGGGACTCCATAATGCAAGCAAGTTAAATAAAACAAAATTGGGGTGCCTGGGTGGCTCAGTCGGTTAAGTATTCAGCTCAGGTCATGATCTAGAGTCAAGAGATAGAGGCTTGCATCAGGTCTGTGCTCAGCAGGATGTCTGCTTGTCCCTCTCCCTCTATTCCTTCTCACACTCTCTCTCTAAAATATAATAAATAAAATATTTTTAAAAATAAAAAATAATAATAAATAAATAAATGAACGAATGAAATCTTGGGGCACCTGGGTGGCTCAGTCACTTAAGCATCTGCCTTCAGCTCAGGTCATTACCCCTAGGGCCTGGGATAGAGCTCCCCCCTCCTCCAAGCATTGGGCTTCCTTTCTTGTTCAGTGGGAGGTCTGATTCTCCCTCTCTCTCCCTCTGTCCCTACTTGTGTTCTGTTTCTCTGTCAAATGAATAAATTTTTAAAAATATTTTTAAAAATTTAAAAATAAGAAATAAAACAAGATCTCTAACTTCATAGCTATTGTCCAGCAATTAAGTAGCCTGGGTAGGGGAAAAGTTTGATGATTACTTTCTATCAATTTAAATAAATCTGTCATTATAAAGTCAATATTGTATGAAATGTTAAAGGGTTATTCAGGATTAAACAGATCATATCTAACACCCATTTCCCATTGAAGAAATACTTCTGCTGTCCGACATAATTCCTGGATGGGCTATGCTCTGTTTTGGCTGTAGTACAGGGGCATTTTCATTTAAATATATTCCCCTTCCATATATCACAGAATTGTAGAGATTCCTAGAGGAATTTATTGTCTTAAAACATAAGATATTTCTATAATTATCATTAGCCAATCTTTAAAAAAGTGTTGAGTGTGTCTGTGTGTATGTGTAAGATTTCCTAGTTTATAACATTACCTACACTGTCGGATTGTGAGATCATTATGCTTACCCTCATTTTATAAATAAAAAATTAGACCTCTACTAGATTAAGACATTCGTCCAGGAATATATATCTAGTACTTACTTGAAAGAGAATTAAACCCCTAGAATCAATTCCAGAATTATATTGCTTTTTAACTGTTAAGATACGGACATAACAGTGAAGTTTATTTTTAACTTTCTCATAAAAAAGAAAGTATTGTTTCCCTCAAATGATTTCTAAATTGTATTACACAAACTAGTTGTTTATCCACAGCTTTAGTGTAAATATAAATGAGAATTTTTACATACATTCCCGAGAATGGAATGGCTCAGACAGGTTAGGCATCTGACTTAGGTTCAAGTCAGGAACTCAGGATTGTGGTGGGATGAAGACCCAGGTCGGGTTTCTCATTCAGTGGGGAGTCTGCTTCTCTCTTTCTTTCTCTCTCTCTTGCTCTGCCCCTCCTCCTGCTCATGCTCTGTTTCTCCCTCATTTAAATAAAATCTTAAAAAATAAATAAAAATAAAAATTAATTTTATTTATAAATTTAAACAAGGTTAATTGAAACAGACTGCCTTAAAAACAATAATTATGGGACACCTGGGTGGCTCAGTGGTTGAGTATGTCTGCTTTTGGCTCAGGTCATGATCCTGGAGTCCTGGGATCAAGTCCTGCATCAGGCTCCCCACAGGAAGCCTACTTCTCCTTCTACCTATGTCTCTGCCTCTCTCTCTATGTCTCTCATGAATAAATAAAAATAAAATCTTAAAAAAAAAAGATGGGCAGCCCGGGTGGCTCAGTGGTTTAGCGCTGCCTTCAGCCCAGGGTCTGATCCTGGAGACCCGGGATCGAGTCCCACATTGGGCTTCCTGAACGGAGCCTGCTTCTCCCTCTGCCTGTGTCTCTGCCTGTCTCTGCCTCTCTCTCTCTCTCTCTCTCTCTCTCTCTGTGTGTTTCTCATGAATAAATAAATAAATAAATCTTTTAAAAAAATCTTTACAAAAAAGAAAAGAATAATTATGCTCCAAATTTTTAAAAAAGGAATGTCATGATAACATTTATCTTAAGATCTCTAGTAGTTTGGCTGATGGTGTTAACACAAAGTTAACCCATTTATATTTTTAGTAAGTATTACCATAAAAATAATTGAAAGGTCTTACATTCATATTTTCTCATGAATTTTTAAAAATAGAGACCCCTGGGTGGCTCAGCAGTTTAGCACCTGCCTTCGGCCCAGGGAGTGATCCTGGAGTCCTGGGATCGAGTCCTGCATCAGGCTTCCTGCATGGAGCCTGCTTCTCCCTCTGCCTATGTCTCTGCCTCTCTCTCTGTGTGTGTCTCTCATGAATAAATAAATAAATAAAATCTTTACAAAAATAGTTTTGTGTGTCATAATAATTCTCTAGAGAGTCAGTTAAAACTCCTACCCAAGTCTAGAACATAAAGTTAGAGGCAAACAATAAGGTCTATACCATAATTTTTCCCCTATACCATAATTAATAAAAGCAATAGAATAGAAAATCACTTTCGACTTTTTTCTTTTTTTGTTTTTGTTTTCTACAAAGACTTGTATTTTTTTAAAGTTTTTATTTAAATTCCAGTTAGTTAACATACAGTGCAACACTAGTTTCAGGTGTAGAATTTAGTGATTCATTATTTACATACAAAACCTGTGCTCATCACAACAGACACCCTCCTTAACGCACATCACCTATCTAACCCATCCACTTCTTACTTTTTTCTAATGACAGCATTCCTAAAAGTATAAGTTCCCATCCTTCTTTATCTTCAGAGTTTGATCTAAAAAACTGTGAACCCTCAAACTCTCCTGATGAATGAGAGGCCATTTTAGAAGGTATGAAAGGTACTGGAAGGCAAGCACAGGTAGGAGAGAGATGGACACAGAGTCTAAATGGACTGCTGTTACTCTTCCTTTCTCTCTGGAAGTTTGAAATTCTACCTCAGGTTACTATAGAAATGTCCAGTGATTGTTGGAGTATTCTAACTCTTATCTGACAAACTTATCTACAAACCAAAGAAACTTAATGGTCTAGATGTTATTTTTTTTTAATATCTAAAAATTCATTGCATAACACCCCTCCTTAACATGGTTTCTTTCTTTCCTTCCAAAGAGCAACATTTTCTCTTGGCACGTTCATCTGATTAGGATGGTTCCTCTCTGTCTTTTCCATATAGAATTCATTTAGTCTTTAGCAATCTCTTAAAAAAACCTCTTCTCACATTCCAAAAGATGCTTCTTTCTTTGAATGGACTCTATAACCTCAAAGATATATGTATACATGTATGAAAACCACAAAGTAACCTATTAGACTCTTGATAGTTACAGATTTATCTTTCCTGGTCTCTCCCACCATTAGATATAGACTCCATGAAGATAAAGACCTTGTCATACTCATCAGATGCTCTCAACAATTGTTGAATGAATGAATGAATGAATGAATGAATGAATAAATAAATAAATAAATAAATAAATAAATAAATAAATAAGAGCCAGGGACTCAATGGTCTACAATATGTAATCCATAATGATGTTAGGTATAGTGTATATAGTGGATGAAGAGGCTAGTCCACAGGAGGGTCAGCAAGCTCTTAAATGAGTTTAGGAAGCATCTAATGTTTTTAGGGTCAATGGTTTCCTTTGGCGGCATTGTGAATCTCACAATTCTCAGGGGCCCCTTCTATAGTTTTGGTGAAATTTAAGGTTCTATTATATATAGTGCTTCTATCTGGAGGCAACACAGTGCAGAAGTATAGACAGGGATTTTGCAGCTAGAATCCTTTAGTTCTAGTCTCAGCTTTGACACTTACTAGCTATATTATTTGGGAATAAAAGTATTTATATTTCCAGAACTACAAGGCTTAAAGGATATGCAAAGAATACAACACAATGCCAAACATAGTAGGCAATTCATAACTGTTTTTTTATTATCGTAAAATTTCTAAGTGATCTCCAAGGCTGAGAATTTGGGCCTCTAACTTAAGATAAATACGTTAACTCATAAGAATGGAAGGACGGCTGAAGAATTAATTTAGGCTTAGAATTCAGTTTAGAAGAAATGTTTTGTGTTACTAGGAAAAAACTGGAGTTGTTGGAAGTTGCACTATGGACATCTATAAACTGAAAGTGAGTTAAGTGCAGATTTTAACTGTTTTTTAGTAGATAACTGTGCTGAGACTCAATCCCAGTAAAACCAGCAGGAATCAGGCACATACATTTTAGCACACTGAAAAGAAATCACTTACCTTTAGTGTCTGAATAACCAGTATAACTTCAAAGCAGAGTCTGTTTATTTTTGTTTTGAAAGCATTAAATACTCCAAAACAAAGAATTATCCACTTCCAGATTACATTCCAATTGTGAGAATTTTGTTTGCTTACATTTAAAAACAGACACAGAGTTTTTCTTCAATCATAGTTCAATGCTTCTATTTAAGTTCAATTATTATGGGTAGTAGAATCCTCAATGTAGAGACTGCTGCTTGAGCAGCACTTTATTGAAACAAATATTTTTGCATGTTTAAAGGGTCAAATTCTAAAACATACCTGCAAATCTGTAAGAAATTTAAGTGAGTCTGCCATTTATAGGTATGCTATGGTTGAAATTCAATGCCTATGAAGGTAAGCTCTAAAGAAATGACCTTCCAAAAGACTGATAACTCAGAAAGGGAGGCAGAACATGAAAGACTCCTAACTCAGGGAAACGAACTAGGGGTGGTGGAAGGGGAGGTGGGCGGGGGCTGGGGGTGACTGGGTGGTGGACACTGAGGTGGGCACTTGACGGGATGAGCACTGGGTGTTTATTCTGTATGTTGGTAAATTGAACACCAATAAAAAATAAATTTATTTTTTTAAAAAAAAGACTGATAACTGTTCCTATGAAAAAGGGAAAACTTCGAGAAAAATGGAACTATCTCTAGGCTTAGTTTCATGCAGTCTGGACATCCAAAAGTAGAAGCTCTTCTGAAGTGGGAATCATAGATTTGGAGGGAAAAGTCTAAGCTTCATCAATGTCCAAACAGGACATTTAGCCCTTACCTAGCTTGTCTTGCCTTTTGCATGTAATAGTATTGATCTCTTTGTTCAAATTATTTCCTATTCCATAACAATACTCTAAGTTTACCTATTTTTCCAGACATTTCTTTTCAGTCATTTTAATGTATTCTTCCGTCCTAAGGGGTCAACCTCAGACCTCTTCTCTATTCTCAAATTACTCTAAGCACGGTCAGAGAAGCATCTGCCACAAAACATCTGTATGCTTGGTAAAATTCAGATTCCTAGGCCTCCTTCCATACACCTGAATTAAAATCTCTGGATATGGGAGATAATAAACGGTTTCCTGTAGTTGTACGGTAAATCTCAGAATTCTCAAAGGCCTCATTATAAGCCCTCTGTGAAATTCAAGGTTCTGTTTTATACAATGCTTCTATCTGGAGGCAACACAGTATGGGAATAAGGAGGGTAGGGACTTTACAGCCAGAATGCTTGGGTTCAAGTCTCAGTTTTGGCACTAATTAGCAATGTAAACTTGGGAATATAAATTCCACTCACTTTCCAAGATTGTGAGGTTCAAGATATAATATATGTAAAGGAGCTGTATATGTAAAGGGCTTAATGCAATGCCACACATACTAAGTGCATTTTTAAAAGGATACTTGGTTGATTCTGATGCAGACCAAAGCTAGAGAACCAGTAGGTGATAGCATTCATTTCCAAGGTTCCAGATCCACTTCTAGGATGATTATTTAAAACTCTTCAATGGCTTCCCATTGTATAAGATCCTGCATCACCTCACTTTTCTCTGCCTTTCCAGCCTCTTCTCTTGTTTACCTTTCTGCTAAGAATTAGTCATATAGATATTCCTACTGGTATTCTTTTTTGGCTCTCAGCTTTTCTACTAGCTCTTCACTGTTTCTAAAATAATTGATCTAGGCACTTTTGCCAGGCTCATCCAATTTGTCCTGTCTCAGCCTGGATATCAGTTTCTTCCTCATCACCCAGGTCTGAGTTTGGTACCTCTATGAGTTATCATGCACTCTTAGTTATTTGTTTCTACCCCCTATAAGATATTTCTACTTCCATATCTTCACATATAATAAGAAGGTGCTTAATATATTCAAAATGATGGATGAATAAATGATTCACAGATTATACTTCTGGATCAGATCTCTTCTCTAGGCCTTCATATTACACTGGACATGTAAAAAGCTAAATTTGTAATCTTCCCTAACAAAATAGTTTCTCCCTCCCTCCTAATTCTACTTTTCAGTGAAACACATAAAAATTTGCCCAACTGCTAAAACCAGCCAGCTGAGGATTATCCAAGACTGCTGTATCTCCCTTATCCCCATATCCAATCTGTCATATTGCACATTAGCAATAGCCTGGCTCAGAGATTTTTTCCAAAGTATGGTTATTGAGGTTTGATTTAAAAGAGTATTTTGAGTTCACATGTTTACTTTCTCTCTTTATTGAAAACCCATTGAAGAAATAGTAAAGAAGCACAAAAGGGAATAAACTGATAACGGGCCTAAGAACAGGAAGACCAGAGCGTTTGATGACTTGCTGTAAGATGGGGAGCAGGTGGAAGCTATCGTATTAATAGACTCCAAGGGAGCAGGTACAAAGAATAGAAGTGAAGGTGAAATGGATGGGTGGGTGGGGAAGCTGATGGCTTGAAGGACTGTCTACATGTGCTGTTACTGACCTGGGCTGATCATAAAATTACATGGAGTTCTTAGCAAACTTGGAGAATCTCAGGACCCTTCTCTGGGGACTCTAGTTCAGTGAGTCTGGCAATACGGCTCAGAATTCTGACTTTTTGACAAGGATCCCAGATGATTTTTGTGAAAAACAAACATAGGCAATACTGGAATATGGACGGCTCTTTGTTCAGGAACCCCATGCCAACTGCCCCACCCCAGATCTACATGGCATATAGGATTAGCATTTATCTCCCAGGCTTAAAATCAAATAATTTCTAAAGAAATTTAAAAATTATCTAGGACACATAGCAGAGATAGTACCCCAAAATAAGTTTGTCCTCATTCTAGCACTTGAAATTGCCAGATAATTCCCTGTCTGAGCATCTTTAAAGTGAGTCCTGCCAGGGTGTCTCAGTGGCTCAGTCGGTTGGGCATCTGCCTTCAGCTCAGGTCAACATCTCAGGGTCCTGGATCAAGCCCCATGTCGGCTCCCTGCTCCGTGGGAAGTCTGCTTCTCCTTCTCCCCACTGTTTGTGTTCTCTCTCTCTCTCAAATAAATACAATCTTTATAAAAAAACAAGTCCTGTCAGCCTACATGCCCCCATCACATACAAAGATGTTCTCTGTTAGTCCTCTCATTCAAAGGAGAACCTTATTATAGACACAGATAGAGTTACCCATAATGAACTGCCTAGATTTCCATTCATATATATAAATAAAAAGCTAAACTCACCAAACATTTGAGGGGGAAAAAACAGCATAAAAGACAAAGATAAAAATTAAGCAGGTAGAATCTAAAAACTTCACCTTCAAAAAATGTGGTAGATGCTGAGGTGAACCCCACAGAGTCCCTCCCTCCAGTTAGTTACTGGCAGAGTTGCCAGCAGAAAGTTCTAAGGTAATTGCATTGGCTGAGAAGAGCCATTCAACCCAAGATCATGGCCCAGATCCAATGACTGATCAACAAAGATACAAAGTCCTAGCTCCCTCATCTCAACTTGGGGAAAATCTTCAGGGTTATCACAGCTTCAAAACTCCCTGAAACTTAGGGGTCCCTAGGTGGCTCAGTGGATTAAGTATCTGACTACTGATTTTGGCTTAGTCATGATCCCAGGGTCTTGAGATCAAGCCCTGCACCCAGCTCCATGCTTAGCCGAGAGTCAGCTTGAGATTCTCTCCCCCTGCCCTTCACCCTGCTCATGCACTCTCTCTAAAATAAATAAATAAATAAATTTTTTTAAAAAATTAGTTTATTTCTTTATTCATGAGGGACACAGAGAAAGGCAGAGTTATAGGCAGAGGGAGAGGCAGGCTCCCTACCAGGAGCTCAATGTGGGACTCAATCCCAGGATCCCAGGATCATGCCCTGAACTAAAAGCAGATGTTCAGCCACTGAGCCACCCAGACAGCCCAAAAATTATTTTTTAAAGCAAATGAGAAATATTCAAGAAGTATAATAAAATATCCAGAATTGGAGAAGGGTAGTCTCCAAAGCAAAAGAACCACAATTTGAAAATCAGAATGGATTTTTTTTTTTTTTAGATTTTGTTTATTTGAGAGAGACAGTGATAGCAACAGAGATAACAAGAGAGAGCACAAGTGTGGAGGAGAGGGAGAAGCAGGCTTCCAGCTGAACAGGGAACCTGACACGGTGCTCCACCCCAGAAGGCAGACACTTAACTGACTGAGCCACCCAGGCACTCCCAGAATGGATTTTTTAAAAGACTTACAACTCAACATACTTTACAAATTTTCTGACAGTAAGATTTTAAGAAAATTTCTTTCAAACCTCCAGTATGAAAGATCAGGAGTTTAAGAAGAGTATGAAGGAAAGTAGAATCTCATTACTGATGCTAGGATAAAATGATACAATGTCTTCAAAGTTTTGGAGGTAAATGATGTTGAACCCGTAATTTTATACCCAGCCAAATTATGGAAAGAGGGAAGGAGAAAAAAAATGTCTTCCTGCATACAAGTACCCAGAAAATTTTTCTGATAACCTTTTAAGGAAAAATAGTTGAAGATTTACTCCAAAATGTAATCTCTCACAGTTGTGAAGGTCAGAAGTTTAAAATCAAGGTGTTGGCAGGAATGTTTTCCTTCTGGTGGCTTTAGAGGAGAATTCATCTTATCTTTTTCAGCTTTTCTAGGTCACCCACATTTCTTAACTTGTGCTCTCTTCCTTGCACCACCCCAACTTCTTGCTTCCACTGTCACATCTCCTATCACTAATTCTGATCCTCCTGCTGCTCTCTTAAAAGACCCCTGTAATTGCATCAGGCTGACCCAGGTAATCCCAGGTAATTTCAAAACCATTAACTTAATCCTATCTGCACAGTCCTTACCACACAGAGTAACATATTCATAGGTTGGATTCCAAGGATTGAGACATGAACATCTTTGGGGGGCCACTACTGAAAGTACTATAATCCCATTTTAATATCCTAGTACTCATGTGTTGGTGTTACTTTTAAAACATTAATGTGGCTATTATTAATCTGTAACAGAATTTTATTGATTCTACGCTCTTAAATGGCTCAATCTGCTAAATTACTCCTTCTTCTTACTACCATTGCCTAAAGTTCAGCCTCAAATTATTATTTTTTTTCCTGGACTACATCAATGATGAACTGTTTTGCTCCCCTATCTCTTCTAGTTCATCTCCCTCCCTTTCCCATGGTTATTGGACTTTATCAAAAGTAATCTAATCTGGGACGCCTGGGTGGCTTAGCGCAGTTAAGCACCTGCCTTTGGCTCAGCATGTGATCCTGGAGTCCCAGGATCGAGTCCCACATCAGGCCCCCTGTATGGGGCCTGCTTCTCCCTCTGCCTATGTGTCTGCCTCTCTCTCTCTGTCTCTCATGAATAAATAAAAATTTTTAAGAAGTAATCTAATCCATACTCCCGTATGTAAAATAAAATGTATCCCCATGGCCTTCAGAGTATATTGCAAACCCATACATTCCTCAGATAGACTCTCACATGCAGTTACATAAACTTCACGTACTTCCCTGAATGGGCCACATTCCGTCAGTTCTCCTACTGCACTCTTCCCTCAGCCTGGAGGACCCATCCCCTTCCTTCACCTAACTTACTTTTGTGCATCCCTCAAGATTCAGTTCACACTTTGTATCCTCTCATATACCTCACCTGGCCACATTCTCATGCCCTTCACTTCTCTTTACAGACTCCTCAGGATGCTGAAAAATCTTCAATTGCAGCATTCATAACTCTGTATTATAAGTGTTGGTTTACTTGTCTGTCATTGTCAATTGCCTGTGAATTCCTTGAGGGCGTTGACAATGTCATCTATTTCTATGTCTTGGCAGAGGGACTGGCACATATTTATCTCTCAAAAGAGTATTTTTTGGATGAATGAATAAACTATGACATGCTTTGGCCAATTGCCTTTTTATATGTTTATCACTATCCACTCTTTAAATCTATCAGGAGTGTTTCTCAGATACTATGTAGACAAACGTGTGCGCATGCATGCACAAACACACACACAAATCAGCACTTCTCACTATCTGTTCTTACCACTGACTTGACAGAAATCAATTAGCAAACTAATGTTTAATGCTGCATAAACAAGTACACAGTACATACTTAAATAAAAATAGACTGAAGTTTTATCAAGGAGCCAGGGCACAAAATCAAAGAAACTGGAGATGGGAGGAAAAAGTTTTCCCAAGGTTTCTTCAAATTGACTTCTTTAAATCACAAGAAAGCTAACCTGACCATCATCATGTCTCACGTTTGTACAGCATGTCCTAGTTTTCACAAGTTTTAAAATCATCTCTGCATTTGATCTTCATGACTGTGTGAGACAAACAGGCTTGGTATGTGTTGCTTCAATTTTAGAAATGTGAAAAGAGAAGCTTAAGGGGGTTGAGTTCTTGAAAGGAATTCACAAAAGTTAAATGTTATAGAATGGAAAGTAGAACAGTGAACTCATGGAGGAGTTTGTAAAAATCCTGATGGCTGATCCTCATCCCAAGCCAACTGAGTTCGACTCTCGGGGAGAGGGAGTGATGTCAATAGCAGCTGTAGCTACTGACAGCTCACCAGATGTTTCTAATGGGCAGCCAGAGTTGAAAGAGCACTAGAGTAGAACCTAGGTGTTCTGACTTCAGTTCAATAGTTTTAAAACTACATAACACCAAACTGTAATAGCTGCTCTATGTTATATCACGCAACTGGTGTTGGCATTAGGTTATTTTTGTTATGTTATCTTGAGGGGGGAGAATGAAGGTTTGTATTTGGTTTCAGTGATCTATTAATATTTCCTGATGGTTTTATAAAAAGGGTAGGAGTGCCAACATTTAAATAGCGTTCAAGACAGGTTTTAAGCATGTATTTTCCTGGCACCTTGAAAGCTAATAACAATGCTTACTATGGAAGAAACAAGAAGCGGAAGGATAGAGAGGCAGGCCTAGTACATGGCAACAAACGTGTTCCATGTCTCTTATATAACACAACTGCATGAGTCCTTATGAAATCCAATCCAAACGCTGCCACTCAATTTTTTGAGGAAAGTTCTAACACCCCATTTATCTGCATTTTTTCATTTGCACAGGTACATACTGACAGAAGCTTAGTTGATCACTTAAAATATTTGATCCTAGAAACTGAATGATAAATGCATCCCCATGTCACTGTCACACAAGCCTGATTGGTAGGAAATGCACACCTCACAAGGACATTCTGAGGGATAAGCAACCGTTACACAGCTCTTGGAAATACAAATAGCTCTCATAAAAAATGTTACCATGCACATGCTTTCTGCCAAGGTAAACTGTAATTTACACTTTTACCCTAGGCATCATTGTTAGTTTATCTTTTTTTTTTTTTTTTTTCTGTTCACACCCATCTATTCCTCCCTTGGGCCTCAAAGCCACAAGAATTTTCACAAAAATATCTTTAAAACATATATTTAACCTCTTACTGACCCCTTAAACTAGCTCTTTATTACTCCGAGGCATTTTAAATTGTTCTAAATTTGTTTTGGAGGCTCTGGGTGGATTCTCTTCTCTGTAGGTATTCATAACCCCCATTAACTTCCATGTGAATCAGATACACACGTATAAAAATGAGACTGGGCCCTCATATGTTTAAATCATGATTAAAACCTATTTATAATAAAATAAAAAACTAAGAGCTAAAATCTGGAGGAAAATGCGTGAAAAAAAATGAGACCATGTTGGGCTTAATTAAAGAAGTTTACATTAATGGATAACTAAAATGGCATACCAGCCCCTGGCACTATTTCCAATATATCCTTGGTCTCAGGTTATTTACTGTAAAGTGTCCACATTATAAAATGAAATGTGTGTGAGTAACTCTCTCACAAACTATGCTTGGCCCTGTGTGTCTTGGCTATGTTGTAAACACAGAAGAGCAAAGGCACTGTTTTGACCAATATTAAGTCACCTGTGGGTAGAATTTGATCTTACTTATTTATTGTCAGATTTTAAAATTATGTCATAAACACTTGCCAAATTTGCATATATACATGTATGCCCATGAAAATTGGGTAATGGAGTTCCAAACAGTCCAATTTTTTCTTATAAACCCAGATCTGTATACTGTATACCCTCTCTATGAACATTACTAGGAGGCAAATACAAATTTTACATACATATTTTGGTGCTCCTTTGAAATGTTTGCTTTGAAATACAGATATATCATACATGCAAATAAATACACTAATTCATCCATGCATTTAATGATATGAAGTCAACTCTAAACCCCACAGCAGTAAGAAGTGCAATATTAAAATTCATTTCCATTTTACAAATAAACATTGTGCATTTCTCAGATAAAATGTGAGAAAATATGAACCTAGGTGAGTTTTAAACATAGTTTAAAATAAATGGATCTTTACTGAAATATATGGCCATTCTGAGGAGATGTGGTAACGTATTTCTTCAACTGCACTAAGGTAGTATCTAGCCATTTTGCTAAGTAAATAATACTTCATTAAGTAAGACCCTTCTGAAGAGAGAAGCATCAAATGCAGCTTTCAGAAGCACCCAAAGAGCATCTAGGAAGCCAATAAATTAGGAGAGTATTTCTTTCCTTTATATACAAAATCACAATGAAACTAGATTTGAAAGAAGATTGTAAAATTAACCAGATATGTATGACACACAGTTGTTTCCAAAATGTCCTATTTTAAACACAATATGATTTTTTTTTTTTTGCCCCTGAGCCTATTTGAATGGTGCAGAAATGGACTATGTGAAAATCCTAAAAATATTTACCTTTCTTCATTCTCTTAGATTTCTGCCTCATGTCTTCCTTTGGAGCAGATTCAGTCAGCCTCCAAAAATGAGCTGAGCTACCCAGATCCAAGTTCGGAGCATTTAACTGAAGTGGCTAACCAGTGGCAACAGTTTTATAGAGATTTAAGACGACTCTTCCTAAACAAGTAAGTGTAAGTAAGTAAGTAAGTAAATAAATAAATAAATAAATAAATCTCTTCCTAACTCCTTTGAATTCTTTTTTTAAAAAGGATTTTATTTATTTATTCATGTGAGACACACACACACAGAGAGGCAGAGACATAGGCTGAGGGAGAAGTAGGCTCCTTGAGGGGAGGCTGATGTGGGACTCGATCCCGGTACCCTGGGACCCTGCCTTGAGCCAAAGGCAGACAGACACTCGACCACCGAGCCACCCTGGCCTTCCCCCTAACCCCTTTGGAATAACCATAACAATTAATACCGTTTATTCAGCTGCTACTACATCCCAAAAACTGTGCTAAATTCTGTATAAACAGATCTGCTAATCCTCAAAATGAGTTCATAAAATAGATATTTTACAGGTTTAAGAAAATGAAAGCACAAGTTAGATACAACATGTGAATGCAGGAACAAGATTCACCGTCAGGCCCTCTCAGAGGCTGCCTCCTCCTACCTCCTGCTGACTCCCACAGGGGCTGAACCTTATAAATCTCACAGAGTGGATACCTACATTTGGTTCCTGCCCTTTTAGAAAAATTTCACAAGATGAGGCCAAGTCAGTGTAATTTTTAAATTTTTATTTTATTTCGGTAAGAACGCTTAACATGAGATTTACCCTCAACGAATTTTTAAATGTGTAATATAGTATTGTTGACTAAAGGTACAATGTTATACAGCAAATCTCTAGAATTTATTCATTTGCTTAACTGAAGCTTTATGCCTGTTATTAACAACTTCCCATTTCCTTCTCCCCACCCCCACCCCCAGCCTCTGGCAACCATTATTCCATTCTTTGACTACATAAATTTGACTCTTAGATCCCTTCTGTAAGTGGAATCATGTAGTACTTGTCTTTCTGAAAATTGGCTGATTTTACTTAGGACAATATCTGCAAGGTTCACCCATTTTGTTGAAAATGGTAGTATTTCCTTCTCCTTTAGGGCTGAATAATATTCCACTATATGTATATACCTCATTTTCTTTATCGACTCATCTGATGATGGACATTTAGGTTGATTCCACACTATTATGAATAGTGCTGAAGCGAACCTGGGAGTGCTAATAGCTCTTTAAGATCCTGGTTTCAATGCTTTTGGATAACTATCCAGAAGTGGGCTTGCTGGATTACTATCATATGGTAGTTCTACTTTTAATTTTTGGAGGAAACTCCATACTGTTTTCCATAGCACTTGCATTATTTTGTATTCTCACCAACAGTGTGCAAGGGTTCCAATTTTTCCACATACTCACCAACATTGTTTTATTTTTGTTTCCTGATAATAGCCATCCTGACAGATATGAAGTAATATCTCACTGTGGTATTGATTTACATTTCCTTGATGGTTAAATGATGTTGAGCATTCTTGCCTGCACCAGTTGGTCATTTGTATGTCTCTTTGAAGAAATATCTATTCAAGCCCATTTCCCAGCTTTAATCAGGTTATTAGTTTTTTTGCTATTGAGTTGTAGGAGTTCCTTATATATTTTGGAGATTAACCGCTTATCAGATATATGGTATACAAATATTTTCTGCCATTTCATAGGCTGCTTTTTCTTATTGTTGGTTGTTTCCTTTGTTGTACAGAAGCTTTATAGTTTGATGTGGTTTCTCTTTTCTATTTTTGCATTCATAAGACTACAGTCACCAAATCACTCTTGAAAAAGAATAAAGCTAGAGTCATTAAACTTTCTGAATTCAAAATATACTACAAAGCTATAGTAATCAAAACAGTATGATACTGTCAAACTGATACAGGCAAACTGACCAATGAAACCTAGCCCTGAAATAAATCCACGTATATACAGTCAACTGAGATCTTCAACAAGGATGCCTAGAACATGTAATGGGGAGAGGTTAATCTCTTCGGCAAATGGTGTTAGGAAAACTGGATATCCATATGCTAAAGAATAAAATTGGACTAGACACTAGACATAAAAATCAACTCAAAAGGGATTAAAGACCTACAGGTAAGACTTGAGACTGTAAAAAAGCTAAAAGAAAACATAGAGGAAAGCTTCAGGATATTGATCTTGGCAGTGATTTCATGGTTATATAACACCAAAAGCATAAGTGACAAAAGCAAAAATTGACAGGTAGAATTACAGCAAGCATAATTATTTAAAGATTTATTTATTTAGCAGGGCAGAGGGCGAGGGAGAGAGAAACCCAAGCAGACTCCACACTGAGCACATTGCCCAATGTGGGGCTTGATCTCATTACCCCAAGATGATGACCCAAGACAAAACCAAAAGTTGGATGCTTAACTGACTACACTACCCAGGTGTCCCATCAAGCATAATTTTTAAATTTAGTTCAAGCTAGAGAGCCACTTGGAAAAGCTACCCAACCAGTAACTGACGGTCTAGGGCTATTGAGGTCTTCCCATATTACAGCTGAGGCACCCATGATGAAATAAGAATCACCACCCCTTGTTTCCTAGGGCTTCTGTAACCAATTACCACAAATTTGATGGCTTCAAACAAGAGAAATTTATTTTCTCACAATTCTGGAGGCAGAGTCTAAAATCAAGATGTCCATAGGGCCGTGCTTCCTCCACAGGCTCCAGGAGAGGATCTGTTCCTGCCCTTTCCATGAATCTGATGACTGTCAGCATTCCTTGGTTTGTAGTTTCTCACTCCAATCGCTACCTTCATCTTCATGTGTCCCTCTTCTTTGTAGTTTTTCTCTTTTGTTTCTCTCAGGGATATGTCATAGGATTTAGAGCCCTCTGGAATAATCTAGGATGACCTCATCTCAAGATCCTTAATTACATCTATTTAGTCCCTTTTTCAAATAAAGTTACATTCCCATGTTCCAAGGGTTATGTCTTAGACATATCTTTATGGGATCTATAGTTAAACTCATCATACTGCCTTTCTCAAAACACTTCCACAATTTCCACTTGTTTTTAGGATTAACACAAAGTTTATAAATGTCCTAAAAATTCCTGACTGGTTTGGCCCATGATGCATCTTGTGCCTCTCTCTCCTTTGCTATCTTAACACCTGCAATGCTGGCCTTTGTTCAGTTTCTCCAGCTCCTCTCACCTGGGATCATTGCAAATTTTTTTTAAGGATTTTCATTCATTCATTCATTCATTCATTCATTCATTCATTCATTCATTCATGAGAGAGACAGAGGAAGAGGCAGAGACATAGGCAAAGGGAGAAGCAGGATCCCTGCGGGGAGCCTGATGCTGGATTCAATCCCAGGACCTCGGATCATTATCTAAGCTGAAGGCAAACACTCAACTACTGAGCCACCCAGGTGTCCCTTTTGCAAATGTTTTTTTCTTCTCTCAATAGTCCCTCATACTCCATCCTATTCAAAATTCAGCAGAGCTTTTTCTTTCACCCCTACCTCACCTCCAGACAAAAACTAATTGCTTTGTTAAACTGAGTATAGGGTTGCTTTCCATTAAAAAACCTATTTGTTTGTAATCATACTTTTATTAGTATCCTGAGGTGATTAATGCCTGCCTCCTCCACTTATCTGAACCTTCATAAGACCAAGGATCATATCTACTTATTTAGTTTGTGGTTTTCTTCCATTCATTGATGTGTTTTAGGGATGGACCTAACACATACTAGGAAGACAAGAAAAGTTTGTTGAATGAATTAAACAGAGAACAGATGAGTGGCTCAATGAATATGTTTAGATATAATCCTCCTCTGACACTTTGGGGTCATTCTAGTAAAATGGATTAATTAGTACCAATGGAATATTGCTATAAGTTTCTATAAAGAAACAATAAGATTACAATACACTGGATTGATACAATGACTAACATTAAGTGGAGAACTGAGCTACTAAAGAGAAAAACAACAACAACAAAAAAAAAACCACGCTTGTATTGATCAAATTTACAAATAACCATCCTGACTATGTTTCTTAGGGCAGGCACAGGCCACTATGCAAGTCTGTCACCAGTAATCTGTCTCTATTTGGTCCAATTCTCTTGGAATCAGCTATGAAAGAGCAAGTCATTTCCTCCACTGTAGAAACAGTAACAGATTTCATATAAAATAGAGGTCTCAGCTTTTGTGATTCTGTCGGAACTCCGTCCTCACAACGGTGTTAGCTGAGAGAAGACTGGCTCACGTCAAATCCAAAGGCATGCAATATCCATGCTATAGCAGGGGCACCTTTTATTTTATGACTTAAATAAAAACATTTCTAAAATCACATATCCTATGATAACAAGATTCAAAAAGAGCCTAGGGTTATTGGAACACATGAAATTCAAGCTTGAAAAGAATTTAGTAGGTTTAAAATTATTTGAAGATCATATGAAAGTAAGGAATTTCCTTCTAGCTTCAGTTTAATACCTACTATCACTATGGGGATACAAGTAGCTAACAAAAAATCTTTCTACTAGATGATTCATATTCCTACATAGAAAGTTGCCTAAACTCTGTGTTCACTGAATGAAAGACTATGACTAAAGGATATTTAGTTATTCATTAGTTCATGTGTAACAAAAATCCCACAGAATTTTCAAAGTTACAATAAATTAAAGCTGCATGTATTATAGCCCCTCTTAAAATGAGGAAATAAATCTACTAGTATAATATATATAATTACTTTTGCATCCTGAAAATTATTAGAATGATTTATCTAGTCACTATGTGTATGCTACCAGTTATCCTACATACTTAACTCTGAATACTCTTAAAATGAAAATCATTTAAAACGCTAAAATCAAAGAAGTTATCAGCAAAAGTTATTTTCACAATAAAAGTTCACTGGAACTTCCAATTTATTTAAAGACTAGAGAAAATTTTATAAACATAAAGAAATACTCCAAATGATGCATCACGTTCCACTATATTGTCAGATCCCATGGATATAAAGAATGTCACAGTGATTTTAATACAAATTCAATTTTTTTATATTTGGTTCCTCATTTTATTGATCACTAAAATAATCCTTTAAGAATTAATTTTGAAAACTGAAATATTTTCAAATATAAGTAAAACAACAAAAAGAAGATAATCTAAAAGTAGAGCATATCAAGTATAAACTTAATGTTATTTAAATAATTCACTTGAAAATTTTATTTCCTTTGCATTTTAATGTAAAGAACATTAATATCTTCTTACTAAATGTCAATGGAGGCTATGAGAGAAATCAGGAATTTAGATCTTACTTCTGACCCCATCAACTAAACTTCCCTTTAAAATGTTGGTGTTTACCATGTTGATACCCCTAGACTCACCCATTCCCTCATTCTCTGGGCTTTTGGCATCACCCCTTTTGCTGGGCAGACACTATTAATACAGTCACCTGGACGTCACCATCAGCATTTTTTCCCTTTCAACAATATCACCATAACTTTGCAGAAAGGACCTCCTGGTCTAATTTCTACAACTATCCCCAAAAATAATTTTCATGGTAAGTCAATAAGCTATCCACTCTCTACAATGCATAGTTTTAAATGGCCTTTAAAAAGAGTTTACCATCACATAAATGAGCTCATTTGTTGAACACTAAACACTTCTACAAGGAAAGCTTCTTTTGGTCCTTACAGCATCCCTCTAGTGCAGAATAACATGCACAGATTAAGAGATACCTATACTCCTGTAGTTGCAAAATGAGAATACATGAAATATTCTAATTTTAGTATTGTTGCTTTGAAAAGGGATCAAGAAGGTATTCTATTTAAACAATGTTTAGGTTAAATTCAAATATTCTTCTATGCTTTCAGCAAGTGAGAATATAGATATACTTGCTTGGTTCATGCAGTTGATTAAATAAGCCAACATTTAAGCAAAGGACTCCATAAGGGATATAACCATAAAATTATTTAACACAAAGAATGACTTTATTATCTTAGTCCAAACTATCCTAACTTTTAGAAGAAATTGGAGAGGGAAATATAAAATATATCTTAGTCTTTGGGTGCCTGGGTGGCTCAGTCGGTTAAGCACCCACCTTCATCTCAGGTCATGATCTCAGGGTCCTGGGATCAAGCCCCAGATTGGGGGTGGTGGGGGACTGCTCAGCAGGGAGTCTACTTCTCCCTCTCCATCTGACTCTCCTCCCACCTTGTGTTCTCTGTCTCAAATGAATAAAATCTTTTTTAAAAATTAAAAATAAATATTGCTGTTTATATAGGCAAACTACTTCAGATTGTTTAATTTATTGTCATCAAAATTATGGTGCAAGGGAGAGAGTCCAAGATGGTGGAGGATTAGGAGACCTTAGTTTTGTCCGGTCCCAGGAATTCAGCTAGATGGCCATTAAATCATTTTGAACACCTGCAAACTCAACCAGAGATCTAAGAAAAGAATAGCTGCAACTCTACAAATAGAAAAGGAACCACTTTCTGCAAGGTAGGAGGTACAGAGAAGTGAATCCAAGGCGATATATGGGAAGATAAACCATGTGGGGAGGGAACCTCCAGCAGCTGGCTACCAGAGAGTGATGTAGCAGTGGAGCGCAAAGTCAGAACTTTTAGAAGTCCACTCTAGTGAAGGATGTCCCTGCCTGAAAGGCGCTCAGGTGGTGAAGTGGGGGCAGAATCCTAGGAGGGACAGTGTGGTCTCAGGATCCTTGGGGTCACAGGAAGATGGGGGTGGTGCCTGAGTGACGCAGAGTTCTTAGGCTTTGGAGCAGGGAACCCAGATGCAATCAGCAAGCCCAGGAGTGGGCTCTCAGCTCGGGGTTGCCATAAGCCACCAACCTTGTCATAGGCAGGCAACCCACTCTCTGAGCAGGGGCCCAGCAAGTGGCAAAACTCGTGAAACCTCCAAATCTCTCAGGTTGTAGCCCAAGTAAGCACCTCAGGAGGCTGCAAGGTTCAGGGACTCAAAATGGGGTCACATGCCTGAGCTAGAAATACTTAGTGACAGGCTGGGCAAGCACAGAGTGTGGAGGGAGAGGAGGGAGACAGGAGTGATTGACTGCTTTTCCCTGGGGGTGCACTGAGAAGGGGGACCCCAAGTTTTAGGCTCTAGGGTTAGAGATTGGGAGGCAGCCATTTACAGCTTTAGGGAAAGGAAAGCCTTCAGTAAACAAAAGCCATATGGAGCAACCAGAACAGATACTTAGCCCGGCCCCTGACAAGGGCGATGCAATCCCTTCCTCCCTCACCCCCACCCCCCACACACACACACCGGAGCAAAGACACTTGAGAATCAATGCAACAGGCCCCTGCCCCTTCTTGGGGAGATCTGTAAGAGCATCCAACCAAGACCAAGTTTACTGACCATTGAGAACTGTAAAACTCCAGTGCTAGGGGGTAAGGCATATAGAATTCATGTTTTTTCCCCATGATTCTTTAGTCATTCAATTTTAATCTTTTTAATCTTTCCATTTTCAACCAATTTCTTATGTTATCAACTTTTTAAAAAATCTTTTTTAATTTTCATTTTTGCAGTTACATTCTATCCTTTTATTGTATTTAATTTTATTTTTGTATAAATGTATAAATTTTCTTTCTTTACAATTCTGGAATGCAGTTCCTTCTAACAGACCAAACTATACTCCGAATCTAGTGTATGGCTCTGTTCTGTTCATTGGTCTGGTCATATTTTCTTTTCTTCTTCTTTTTTTTTTGTTTTTTTGTTTTTTTTCTGTTTCGCTAAAGTTTTTAAATTTTCATCGTTTATAGTTATAGTCTATCCTCTCATTGTATTTAATTTTATTTTGTATATTTATGGTTTTCTTTCTTTACAGTTTTGAGATGTAATTTCTTCCAACAAACTGACCAAAATACACTCAGGATGTGGTGTATTGCTCTGTTTGCCTGTCTATTTGTATATAAATATTTTTTGTACACATATGAGTTTTTCTTTCACTAAATTTTGGGATCTAGTTTTCTAACAAATGGACCAAAATACACACAAAATCCAGTATATTGCTCTATTTTGTTCATCTGTCTGACTATATTCTCTCTCTCTCTCTCTCTCTCTCTCTCTCTCTCTCTCTCTCTCCAGGTCTCTTCTAATTTGTTTAGTGCATATTTCTCTGAGGTCGTTGTTGACATTTTAGTACATTGTTCTCTTGTTCATCTATTCTTCCCTGGAAAGAATGACAAGGTGGAAAAACCTCAAAAAGAACAAGAGGCAATAGGACTGCCAGGGACCTGATCAGTATGGACCTAAGTAAGATGTCAGAACTACAATCCAGAATAATGATTATAAAGATACTAGTTGGGCTTGAAAAAAGCATAGAAGACACTAGAGACTCCCTTTCTGGAGAAATAAAAGAACTAAAATCTAATCAAGTCAAAATCAAAAAGGCTATTAACAAGATACAGTAAAAAAAAAATGGAGGCTCTAACTGCTAGGATAAAGGAGGCAGAAGAGAGAATTAGTGATATAGAAGACAAAATGATGGAGAATAAAGAAGCTGAGAAAAGGAGAGATAAACAACTACTGGATCATGAGGGCAGAATTTGAAAGATAAATGATACCATAAAACAAAACAATATTAGAATAATTGGGATCCCAGAAGAAGAGGAAAGAGAGACAGGGACAGATGGTATATTGGAGCAAATTACAATGGGGAACCTCCCTAATCTGGGAAAGGAAACAGACATTCAACTCCAGGAAACACAGAGAAGCCCCTCAAAATCAATAAAAATATGTCAACAACCCCCCCCCACCCCACCCGACATATAATAGCAAAACTTGCAAATCTCAGAGACAAAAAGAAAATCCTGAAAGCAGCTCAGGATAAGAGGTCTGTAACCTACAAAGGTAGAAATATTAGGCTGGCAACATACCTATTCACAGAGACCTGGCAGGTCAGAGAAGACTGGCATGATATATTTAGGATGCTAAATGAGAAAAATATACAGCCCAGAATACTTTATCCAGCTAGAATGTTATTCAAAGTAGAAAGAGAGATAAAAAGCTTCCAGGACAAACAGAAACTAAAAGAATGTGTGATCACCAGACCAGCCCTATAATAAATATTAAAAGAGATTCTTTAAGTTAGAAGAGAGCCCAAAAGTAATATAGATCAGAAAGGAACAGAAACAATATACAGAAACAGTGACTTTACAGGTAATATAATAGCACTAAATTCATATCTTTTAATAGTCACTTTTAAAGTAAATGGGCTAAATGCCCATGATATGTCTGAGACTCATTTTAGACCCAAAAACACCTCCAGATTGAAAGTGAGGGGATGGAAAACCATTTATCATGCTAATAGACCTCAAAAGAACATTGGGGTGGCAATCCTTGTATCAGACAAATTAGATTTTAAACCAAAGACTGTAATAAGAGAAGAGGAATGACCCTATATCATAATCAAAAGGATCTATCCAACAAGAAGATCTAAGAATTATAAATATTTATGCCCTAACATGGAAGTAGCCAGTTATATAAACCAATTAATAACAAAATTAAACAAACACATAGACAATAAATATAATAATAGTAGGGGACTTTATCACCCCACTTACTGCAATGGACAGATCATGTAAGCAGAAGATCAACAAGAAAACAAGGGAATGACACACTGGACCAGATGACACACTGGACCAGATGGACTTCACAGATATATACAGAGAATTCTATCCTAAAGCAACAGAATCACATTCTTCTCAAGTGCACATGGAACATTCTCTAGAATAGATCACATACTTGGTCACAAATCAGGTCTCAACCAGAACCTAAAGACTGGCATTATTCCCTGCATATTTTCAGATCACAATGCTTTGAAACTGGAACTCAATCACAAGGGAAAATTTGGAAATAACTCAACTACATAGAGGCTAATGAGCATCCCACTAAAGAATGAATGGGTCAACCTGGAAATTAAAGAATAATTTTTAAAATTCATGAAAACAAATGAAAGTGAAAATACAACTGTTCAAAACCTTTAGGATAAAAAAATACCTTTGGGATACAGAAAGGCAGTCCCTAAGAAGAAAGTAAGCAACAATACAAGCCTTTCTCAAGAAAAAGAAAGGTCTCAAACACACTCCCTAACCTTATACTGAAAGGATCTGGAGAAAGAACAGCAAATAAAGCCTAAACCCAGCAGGAGAAGAGAAATAATAAAGAGAAAGGAGAAATCAAAGAAATAGAAGCCAAAAAAAAAAAAAAAAAAAGCACTGTAGAACAGATCAATGAAACTAAGAGCTGGTTCTTTGGTTCTTTGAAAGAATTAATTGATAAGCCCTTGGCCAGACTTATTAAAAAGAAAAGAGGGATCCCTGGGTGGCGCAGCGGTTTGGCGCCTGCCTTTGGCCCGGGGCACGATCCTGGAGACCCGGGATCGAATCCCACGTCGGGCTCCCAGTGCATGGAGCCTGCTTCTCCCTCTGCCTGTGTCTCTGCCTCTCTCTCTCTCTCTGTGACTATCATAAATAAATAAAAGTTAAAAAAATTTAAAAAAAAAAATAAAAAATAAAAAAAAATAAAAAGAAAAGAGAAAAGAGAAATAAAATCATGAATGAAAGAAGAGAGATCACAACCAACACCGAAGAAATACAATTATAAGAACATATTATGAGCAACTACTTACCAACAAATTAGGCAATCTGGAAGAAATGAATACATTCCTGGAGACGTATAAACTACCAAAACTAAAACAGGAAGAAATAGAAAACCTGAATAGACCCATAACCGGCAAGGAAATTGAAGCAGTAATCAAAAATCTCCCAACAAAGGATCCCTGGGTGGCTCAGCGGTTTGGCACCTGCCTTTGGCCTGGGACACGATTCTGGAGCCACGGGATCGAGTCCCGCATCCGGCTCCCGGCATGGAGCCTGCTTCTCCCTCCTCCTATGTCTCTGCCTCTCTCTCTCTCTCTCATAATTAATTAATTAATTAATTAATCTTAAAAAAAAAATCTCCCAACAAGAGAGTCCAGGACTGGATGGCTTTCCAGGAGAATCCTATCAAACATTTAAAGAAGAATCAATACCTACCAACTCTTCTGAAGCGGTTTCAGAAAACAGAGATGGAAGGAAAACTTCCAAACTCTTTCTATGAGGCCAGCATTACCTTGATTCCAAGACCAGGCAAAAATGCCATTAAAAAGGAGAATTACACACCAATATCCCTGATGAACGTGGATGCAAAAATTCTCACCAAGATTCTAGCCAATAGGATCCAACAGTACATTAAAAGGATTATTCACCACGACCAAGTTGGACTTATTCCTCGGCTGCAAGGGTGGTTCAGCATCTTCAAATCAATGTGATACACCACATTAATAAAAGGACGAGAACTATACAATCCTCTCAATAGATGCAGAGAAAGCATTTCACAGAGTACAGCATCCTTTCTTGATTAAAACTCTTACAGTGTAGGGATAAAGGGAACATACCTCAATATCATAAAAGCCATACATGAAAAGCCCACAGTGACTATTACTCTCAATAGGGAAAAACTGAGAGCTTTCCCCCTAAGGTTAGGAACATAGCAGGGATGTCCACTATCACCACTGCTATTCAACATAGTACTAGAAGTCCTAGCCTCAGCAATCAGGTAACAAAAAGAAATAAAAGGCATCCGTATCGGCACAGAAATCAAACTCTCACTTTTTACAGATGACATGATACTCTATATGGAAAATGCAAAAGACTCCACCCCAAAATTGCTAGAACTTATATAGGAATTCAGCAAAGTGGCAAGATATAAAATCAATGCACAGAAATCAGTGGCATTTCTATACACTGACCATGAGACAGAAGAAAGAGAAATTAAGGAGTCAAATCCATTTACAATTGCGCCAATAACCATAAAATACCTAGGAATAAACCTAATCAAAGAGGCAAAGATCTGTGCTCACAAAACTATACAACACTCATGAAAGAAATTGAGGAAGATACAAAGAAATGGAAAAATGTCCTATGCTCATGGATTGGAAGAACAAATATTGTTAAAATGTCTATGCTACCTAGAGAAATCCATACGTTCAATGTGATCCCTATCAAAATACCATCAACTTATTTCACAGAGTTAGAACAAATAATCCTAACATTTGTATGGAACCAGAAATATCCCAAATAGCCAAAGGAATGTTGAAAAAGAACACCAAAACTGGTGGCATCACAATTCCAGACCCCAAGCTCTATTACAAATTTGTAATTATCAAGATAGCATGGTACTGGCACATAAACAGACACACAGATCAATGGAACAGAATAGAGAACTCAGAAATGGACCCTCAACTCAATGGTCAACTAATCTTTGACAAAGCAGGAAAGAATATCCAATGGAAAAAAAAGACTGTCTCTTTAACAAATGGTGCTGGGAAAATTGGACAGCCACGTGCAGAAGAATGAAACTGGGCCATTTCCTTATACTGTACACAAAAATAGACTCAAAACAGATGAAAGACCTATATTTGAGACAGGAATCCATCAGAATCCTAGAGGAGAACACAGGCAGCAAACTTTGTGACCTCAGCCACAGCAACTTCTTAGTAGACATGTCTCGAAAGGTAAGGGAAATAAAGGCAAATATGAACTATTGAGACTTCATCAAGCTTTTGCACAGCAAAAGAAATAGTTGACAAAACCAAAAGACAACCTACAGAATGGGAGAAAACATTTGCAAATGATGTATCAGATAAAGGGCTAGTACCCAAGATCTATAAAGAACTTATCAAACTCAACACCCAAAGAATAAATAATCCAATCAATAAATGGGCAGAAGACATGAACAGGCACTTTTTCAAAGAAGACATACAAATGGCCAATAGACATATGAAAAAATGTTCCACAACACTCGGCATCAGGGAAATACAAATCAAAACCACAATGAGATACCACCTCATACTAGTCAGAATGACTAAAATTAACAAGTCAGGAAACAACAGATGTTGGCAAGGATGTGGAGAAAGGGGAACCCTGGTACACTATTGGTGGGAATGTAAACTGGTGCCGCCACTCTGGAAAACAGTCTGGAGGTTCCTCAAAAAGTTAAAAATAGAGCTACCCTATGACTCAGCAATTGTACTACTCATTATTAAATGTAGTGATCTGAAGGGGCATCTGCCCCCCAATGTTTATAGCAGCAACGTCCACAATCGCCAAACTATGGAAAGAGCCCAGATGTCCATTGACAGATGAAGGGATAAAGAAGATGTGGTATATATACACAACGGAATACTACTCAGTCAGCAAAAAATGAAATCTTGCCATTTGCAACAATGTGGATGGAACTATAGGATATTATGTTAAGCAAAATAAGTGAATCAAAGAGAAACAATTAGCACATGATCTTACTCATATGTGGAATTTCAAAAACAAAACAGAGGATCATAGGGGAAGAGAGGAAAAAGTAAAACAAGATGAACTTAGAGAGGAAGACAAATCATAAGAGACTCTTAACCATAGGAAACAAACTGAGGGTCACTGGATGGGAGGGTGGTGGGGGGATGTGGTAACTGGATGATAGACATTAAGAAGGGAACATGATGTAATGAGCACTGGGTATTATACGAGATTAATGAATCACTGACCTCTACCTCTGAAATCAATAATCCATTATATGTTAATTAATTGAATTTAAATAAAATTTTTACAAAGAAAAAAATAAGTAAAAAAGTTGCAGCTTTCAAGAAAACAAATTAAAACTAAAGCAGCAATATTTGTAGTGGTTAAACAAAAGGACTCTGGGATCAGACTGTCTGGATCTGAATTCTGACTCTGCCACTTATAGCTGTGTGACTTTGGCCATGTTATTCAACCTCTCTGTGTTTGGTTTTCTCACCTTACCCCATCCAATTGGCTTGTGTGAGGCATCTCATCCCCTCTGCTTATAGGGTGAGAGGACTCCAAAGCCTGCCCACACTTGTTTGGGTCTGTCATGATAACTGTACACAACCTGAGGCCTACTTGGGTAGCTCATCAAAATCAGACAGTGCTTAACTACAGAAACTTCTTAACACCACCTCAGGGAACTTCTGAACTCAGGTCCTCAATCAACAATTCTCACTTAAATGTGCAAGAAGCTCTTAGAAAACTATTAACTGCCTCTGAATGTTGACTTTACTTTGTCAGTGGATACCAAGAAAATATTCCCATGCCATTTCATAAGAAGAAAATTAATTCATCATTGAAAACAAGCCTTTATACAATTTTGCTACTTTCCAGAAGCAGGACAGCACAAATATTAATAAAGCTTAATTAATAAAACTAACTAATAAGGTAAAATTCATTAATAAAAGCTTAATTCTATCAAGCTGTATCATTAACTTTAGTTTTCATACAGTGATTCTGCCTACTTGAGAACCATGAGGAAGTCTTCAAGATATTAGCTATTTTTAATAAATACATATTTTCAAGTCAGTAACGTAAAGCACCAGAGGTACTCTACCACAAAAGATGCTAAAATAAAACCAAATTATTTCTCAGTTAAATACTACTCCCAGATGTGTACAAATGAAAGTCAAATTAAAGTAGAAAATTTAAAAATATTAACAGTGATACAAACTATGAAAGGAATATTCATTATCTTTGTCTTCTAATCTGGCTCTTCTTCTTCCCAACCTCTAATTATAAGCATTGCTCAAAATTCATTGGTCCAACTTCTATCTTTCTCAGAACCCACCAGTAACAAAGCTTTAACTAACTCTTACCTGCATAGGACTCCAGAGTTTAAACTTCAACCCTTACCTCATATTTTTATTGCAGTAAATTTTTTGTCTGCCTAATGGGCATTCTCATCATTTCAAATTTAGACTGGTTCCTCCATATAATTCTTCTCTTCTGATGAATGGTACCACAATTTTTCTAATCGTTCAAGCTCAAGTTTTCCATATGTAAATTCTCTTCTTTCCTCATACCCCATATGTAGTCAAGCCCCTCAAGTGCTTTGGTTGAATTCGTGGCCCCTATGAACCAAGTGTTTTTTTGCCATCCAGTATTCATTGCATCCCACACTGACTTTGGCCAATGGCACATTCGCAGGTGGAAAACAAGCAAGTATTGAAGTGCTGGTACATTGGGACTTATAACTCTTCAAATGCTCTCCGTTGGAACCCTGAGCCACCATGCCAAGAGGTTCAGCTACTCTACTGGGGAGACCTTATGGAGAGAGATGTCCTTTGTTCTAGCCATTTAGATAAAGTGCCAGGTGATTCACACGCAAGTTAGGAAGGCATCTTGCACTTTCTAATACCAGCAGATGCCAGGTGAAGCAGAAGACAATTGAGCCCAGCCCAGATGGTATGATTAAGACAAGTTATTATTTTAAGCCACTACATTTTGGGGTACTTCTTGTGCAGCAATAGATGAAAGGAAATGTTTTTTATAACACCACCTCATAAACACCAGTTCCATAGGGATCTCTATTCCCACTAAATGCCTACGGCACCTCCTGTGCACTATTTTCTTGTTTCATCATCATACAATGCATCACCTTGTATTATGGGATTTTTTCATGTTTATATGTTTTCTTCTCCAGCATGACTATAAGTGTCTTACTTTTCAAATCTAGAACATCATGGACCCAATAATTATTCACTGAAAGGGAAGGACAGAGGGAAGAAAAAAGGGAAGGGGACTAAAGAAAAGAAAGATATGAGTCAAGTCAAATTGAACAAAACTGAACAGGAGGCCATAGGCAAAGGGTAGGGAGGAAATGTATTGACATTTTTCACACTGAGCAAAGACAAAAGAAAAATTCTGCATAGATAACTATGACTATGAAATATAGGTCAAGGTAAATGCTTGGAACATTTTCTATTTTGCTTATAAGATGATGGGCAATAAAACAGAAATAACTGTCTTATAGAAACCTGGTTATTATGTGCTGACATTACTTCTTTTTCAGCACATGCTTTTATAAGTGAAGAGAATGCCATCAATGTAAGCACTATCAATATATTTCCACATATATTTCTCACATACACAGGATTAGAGGAGACTGAGTTTGTGTTGAAAAGAAGTTACCAACAAAGTCTCACGTTAGGGATGTGGTGAGTGATTATAATTGATGACAGTTTTAGCACTGTAGTAATGAGAACAAGGTAGATTTTTACCATTTCCCACTCCTATCTTTATCACTAAAATAGATCCAGGGTATGCCATTTTCTCTTCTTATTAGTCTTTGTCATAAGAATATGGCATCGGAATGTTAATGCCTGAAAGAACCCCAGGAAAACAAAGTTTTATAGCTTCAAGTCTCTGGTGTGTGGTAGGACTGCTACCTAAGAAAAAAAAATTAAAGTACTTCAGAAATTTTAGTCAAAATCATGGTGTGTAAGATTTCTTTAAAAAAAACATTTTAGAACAACTGTTATATATAAAAAGAATTAAATGATAAATATTAAAATATTGTAATTTTTAGTAAAGAGTCTTGAGTTTCTTCTTTCTTTTGCAAGAAGGGTTCTTTAGCAGTAGTATGAGCCAGATAAACCTCACTTACAATGCTATCATATGCCTCTGTTTTAGACAAAAAGGGAAAGCGGTTGGATCATATTTATGGCAGGTCTAAATTAGAATGAAAATAAATTTTGGTCAAGTCAGCTTGTGTAAAGTATCTTGGTTACTCAGATTAATTAAGTTGAAACAGAGTAGACAACATAAGTTCCTTCTGTTCCCATGGGGTTCCTTTGTTTATCTGCCAAATTCATGAAGTCTTTACAATTTATCTACTGAAGTAACATTTTAAAAAATTTAGTGCCACAGAGAGGCCTGCAAGGGCAATGCCAAGAGCATTGATTTAGAGTCAGAATTGAATTCAAGCAATTTTTCCACTCACTCCCTTCTCTATGGTCATCAGAAAGCCAGTTAACTTTTCTGAGTCTCAGTTTCCTTAACTACAAAGTGGGCATAATAATGGGTTATGGGAATGTGGATATTACATAGATAAGGTGAGAAAATGCCTTATGAACTCTCTTGCACTGATTCTCAGGGGATGGTTGCTAGACCAGCAGCATCAACATCCTTTGGGAACTTACTGAAAGTGACAATGCTTGGGCCTCATCCTAGATCTGCTGAACCAACAATACTGAGGTGGGGGCCCAGCAACTTCTGGTGTCGCCCTGAGGGTGATGCTGACAGGTGCTGATGTCTAAGAAGCACTGCTCTAAAGCGTTTCCACCCACTGGTTTAGGTAAGGGCCTTAATGACCTAAGTCAGTACATTGTTTTCCTTACGGGTAAATTGTGTCTACCTCATAGAATCGATGTGAAGCTTTAGTAAGTTAATATTTATAAAGTGTTGAGAACAGTGCTGGGCAAGTGGCAAACATAAGAGTTAGCTACTAGTTCACTGCTCCAGGCCGTGGGAAGACCAAGATGAACAGGATAGACGGTGTTCCTGTTCCCATGGCAAACACAGATGATATGAGTAGGCAAATAGGCAATGGCATTTCAAAAAGTGCTAAGAAGTGCTATAGATTTTGTCGTGCTCAAGACTGAATTGGGAGGGGGATTAAGGGAGGTTCCCTTAGTTAGGCTGAGAAGGAAAAACTTCTAAGGAAATGACATCTGAAGCTGAGACCTGAATGAGGACACAGCAGCAGCCACATGGGAATTTGAGGAAAGAGCATCCAGAGGGACAAAGAATTGCAAAGGCTGTGAAGCACGAATGTGCTGCCTAGTTTAAGGAATGGAAAGAAGGATGGTATATGGAACGATAATGGGGCAGAACGTGGAGTATGACATAGTCCAAAAGGAGGGCAGCAGTTATGGTACATGAGGCCTTGGTTAAGCATTTAAAGAATTTGGGTTTCATGCTCAGTGCTATAAGGAAACCTTCTGGAATGTTTTAAGCAAGGAAGTGACATGATCTGATTTTTAAAGACAAATTTAGCTGCTCTGTTGAAAATAGACGATGGAACAGGCATAAGTGGAAGCATGAGGGGAAGTTAGGAGGCTATCGCAGTAACATGGGCAAGAGCTGGTGAGGCCAGACGGAGGTGCGGTGGGAGAAGCGGAGAGAGCTGACTAGAATACAGATAGGCTTTGGAGGGAGACTCACCTGGATTTGCCAATGAATTGGATTTGGTCAAGGGAGGAAAAGAAGAAACATGGATGAGTCTGATTACTAAATCTATTAGGTCTGGTTTATAAGGACCTTCTAAATATCTCAAAATTTAGTCCTGAAACAAAGAAGAAGTACTGCAAAGAGCATTTCAGCTCAACTCTGCCACTAACTGTGTGATCCTAAACATGTCTGGGTTCCTCAGCATCTCAGCTCACTGTCTGTGAGGCAGGATTTCAAGTTGTCTCTACTTCTGGGTAAGTAAAGTGAAGTTCATTCTTCCTGAAGTCCCTACCAACATACTCCAAGCCAAATCCACCAGCTGCTTTCCAAACTCTTGACTTCCACAATAGAATCTGACGTGTTGAACCCTTGACACTCTTTGTTCTCTTAAGCCTTCACTGATCCATTCTCCTTCTTAATCCTGATTATGCCTTTTCTTTTTCTAACCAGATATATCTCTTTTCTTCCCAATCCCTGTACATGATTTTGTAGGGTTCCCTCTCTGGCCCATTTCTCATCCTACACCCATAGCTTTAACTACCCTTAAAGGTTAATGACTCCCCAAATCTACTGATTCAGGCCTATGCATCCATGGACTTACTGGGTATTCACTTCCAGGAGTTTCATAGTCACTTCAATTCAATCATGTGTCTTCCTCCTGTTTTACCTACTTTAATAAATAGAACCAAGAATCATTCAGTCACTAGAATTATAATAGTAATAACAAAACGTTTAAAATAAAGTAAAATCTCAAACTTCCACTTTGAATCCTCTAGTCTTCTCCACGGTTAATATGTCACTGTCACTTCCTCTGAATTCTCACTGCTTTTGCCTTAGTTCAGACTGTCATCATCTCTTACCTGGACTATTTCATCAGCCTTTTACCTTCTCTGTCCAACCTCCACATTGCTCCCACAGTAATATTTCTAAAGTGCAATTCATTTGATTGTCTCTATCTCCTGCTTAAAATCTGTCAGTGGAATACACACTAGTAGGTCAAGCTCCCTAGAATGACATTCAGAATCCTTCATGATCTGGCCCTGTGTTAGTCCATTCAGCTGCT
Source organism: Canis lupus dingo (assembly GCF_003254725.2). Classification (NCBI taxonomy): domain Eukaryota; kingdom Metazoa; phylum Chordata; class Mammalia; order Carnivora; family Canidae; genus Canis; species Canis lupus. The sequence goes on along the minus strand of NC_064245.1, from coordinate 19,976,559 downwards.
ATATCAAAATACCACACATGGGGTGCTGGGTGGCTCAGCCAGTTAAGCATCTGCCTTTGGTTCAGGTCATGATCTCAGGATCCTGGGATCAAGCCCCAAGTCAGGCTCTCTGCTCAGTGGGGAGCCTGCTTCTTCTCCCTCTGCCCTTCCCCTTGCTCATGTGTTCTCTTTCTCTCTATCTTTCCAAAAGCTTAAAAAAAAAATACCACACACTAGGGAGTTTATAGACAACAGACATTGCTCACAGTTCTGAGGGCTGGATGTCTGATATCAGGGGTCCGGCATGATCAGATGGGGGCCTTTTCCAGGTCACATACATCTTGTGTCCCCACATGGCAGAAGGAGTAGGAAACTCTGTGGGGACACTTTTATAAGGGCACAAATTTCAAACATGAGTGTCCTACCATCATGATCTAATTATTTCCCAAAGGACCATCTCCTTGGGGATTAGGACTTCAACATATGAATTTGGGGACTTGTAATGGTTAATATTATATGCTAACTCGACAGGGCTAAGAGACACTCACATAGTTAAAAAAGATTACCAATTGAACCAGTGAAATGAGTAAAGCAGATGGATATAAGTGGGCATAATTAATCCAGAGTGTCCAAATACAACAAAAAGGAGGAAGAGGGGCTAATTTACTTTCTCTGTTTGAGCTAAGACATCCAGCGTCTGCCCTCAGACATTAGCATTCCTGGTTCTCAGACTTTTTGGACTCAGATCAGGACTTACACCACCAAATATCAAATCTATGGGTGCCATGATCTTTGATTTCCCAGCTTCCAGAACTCTGAGAAATTTCTATTGTTTATAAGCTACCCAGTCTTTGGCATCTCTGTATAGCAGCCTACAGCACTAAGACATAAAATTGATATCAAGTATGGGGTGCTGCTATAATGAACACCAAAAATGTGAAAGTGGTCTTGGAAGTGGGTAATAATAGGTAGAGGGAAATGTTCCTCAGTGCATGCTAAGAAAAACCTACACTGACGTGAAAAGATTGCTAAAAGCAAATCTGGTGAAAGGCTCAGAAGGAGAAGAGGACGGTTATCAATCGAGGGCAGCCTCAAGCTTCGAGAATACCTAAATGGCCATAAACAGAAAGTTGGTAGAACTATAGATAGTAAAGGCCATTCTGATGAGGTCTCAGATGGAAATGAGTTTCCCACATTCTGGCATCACATTCCTCAGCCCCCAGGTATAGCTCCAATAGGCCCTGGAGTATCCAGCAAAACACAAGCCATGGCTACCTCCACCTAGATTTTAAAGAATGGAGGTCCCCCCCCCCCCACCTGGGTGGCACAGTCGGTTGAGCATTGGACTCTTGGTTTCAGCTCAGGTCTGAACTTGGGGTCATGAGACAGCTCCGTGTTGGGCTCCCTACTCAGCAGGGAGTCTACTTGGGTTTTTCACTTCCTCTCCTTCTGCCCCTCCCCACTGTGCATGAATGTGCTCTCTCCCCCTAAATAAAATTATTTAAAAAAAAAAAAGAATGGAGCAACCAAGCCCCCAACTCTGGCAGAGGGTAACTGATGGGTCAGCACTACCAGAGTCCCCACTAGGCCAATGCCCAGCGGAGCCATGGGGACCTGTCACACCCATTACCCCAGACTGGTAAAACACTAGCATATGATTCTAGCTTAGGAAAGCTGCACCAGGGCTGAACGCAGCAGAGATGGAGAGTGGGACCACCCAGAGCCTTGGGGGCTCTTACCCCATCTGTCTAGAAGGCAGAGCCCTGAGCCAAGGAGGATGATTTTCAAGCCTTGAGATTTAGTATTGTTTGACCTATTAGGTTTAGGATTACCCTGGATTTGTTACTCCTTTTTTTCTTTTCATCTCTTCCTTTTTGAATGGGAATGTACATATTATCCCTAACCAACCACCATATTTTGGAAATATGTAAAATGTTTGACTTCACAGGTTCACAGCTGCAGAGCATACACAGCTTCCAAAAAGCCTTACCCCAGCCCTGAAAAGCATTACCCCTTAGCTGGCACTGGAGTTCTCTGAGTGCCAAAATTATATATATAGCCTCCAAAATTCAGAGACCCACTACATATTGTATTTCTTGGTTGTAGGAGGGGCCAGATATAACAACTCATCCTTCACCTTGGAAGGGATATCTCAACATACACCACTCCTGGTCCAAAAGAGACTTCAGAAGGCCATTCCACTTTTCTAATTAAGCCAGCTGCTTTAGGATGGAGGTAACATGGTAGGACCAGTAAATTTGATCAATATGGGCCCAATGCTCACTTCTTTTGCTATGAGTTCCTTGACCTGAAATAATGCTATGTAGAATATCATGATGGTGGATTAAGGTATTCTTAAGCCCACAGACGGTAGTTTCGGCAGAAGCATTATATCTGGAGTAGGCAAGTCTGTATTCAGAGGAAGTATCTATTCCAATAAGGAATAACAACAAAACCGTGCAAAGTAATCAACTTGTCACCAGGTAGCTGAATGATTACCCCAAAGAATGCTAGCACACCAAGGGATCAGTGTTGGCCTCTACTGCTGACACACTGGACATTCAGTGGTGGCCATGGTCAGGTTTGCCTCAGTGAGTGAAAGTCCATGTTGTTGAACCCATGGATAATCTCCATTCCTGCCAACATGACCACTCGGTTGATGAGCCCTTGGGACATGACAGGAGTGGCTAGGGAAGAAGGCTGATGGGTATTCACAGAATGGTCATCCCATCCACTTAATTATTAAAATCCTCCTCTACTGAGATCACCTGTTGGTGAGCATTCACGTGGAATGCAAGTATCTTCATGTTTTTTTGTGTAGAGAGTCTATTCACATACCTCTCGCCAAATTTCTTTGTCACCACTTTTCTAATCACGTTTCTTCCAAGTCTCTGACCAGCCAGCCAATCCACTGGGAGGATTTCCCTTCACCACTGTCCTTCAGGGATATTCCAGAAACAGGCTGTAGTGCTACAGCTGTCCACTTTCAGATGGTGCCTACTTATTATGCAGCACCATCTCTAAACTAGGTCTGAATCTTTTTTTTTTTTTTTTTTTTTTTTAGATTTTTTATTTATTTATTCATAGAGATGCAGAGAGAGAGAGAGAGAGGCAGACAGGCAGAGGGAGAAGCAGGCTCCAGGGTCTCCAGGATCATGCCCTGGGCTGCAGGTGGCGCTAAACTGCTGAGCCACCTGGGCTGCCCATTAGGCCTGAATCTTTTGTTTCTCTTCTAATTGATCGTAAGGAACTCTCCATGAGACCACAGGTGCACACTGGAAAAGGCAGTTTGGGGATGGAGAAGAACATTTAGGCCAATTCTTCATGTAACTCCCTTGTGCTTTCAGGGCCTGCCCAGGGCCTCATCATTTGATAATGAAAGTGCTCCAGTGTATACCCAACTGTATGGCTTATGGGCAGGATAACACCCAGTTCATGATGGACAGCTCAGGTTACATGATAACGTGGTGGCACGCGGTCAAACATTCAGTCTCTCCTAAGCTCAGTAACAGGCCAGAAGCTGTCTCTCAAAAAGTGAGTACTTATCAAAAGAGGATGGCAGGTCCTTGCTTCAAAAAATCCTAAAGACCTTCCCTGTGATTCACCCACAGAGGCTTGCCAAAGACCCCAAATAGCATCTCTGTCACTGACCCTTCAGGCACCATTAGATCTGCTGGATCATATTGCCCAAGTCACAGAGCAGCTTGTACAGCAGCCTGGACCTATTAGAGACTTTTCTCTTGTTTGGGGCTCTAGTTAAAACCAACAGCTTCTCAGATTACTCAGTAAAAGGGCCAGTGTAACACACCCAAATGAGGAATATATCGCCTCCAAAATTCAGAGACCCACTATGTATTATATTTCTTGGTTGTAGGAGGGGCCAGATATAACAACTTATCCTTCACCTTGGAAGGGATATCTCAACATACACCACTCCTGGTCCAAAACCTGTATTACTCAGGGTCACCTGGAGAAAAAAAAGACCAATGGGATATATGGAGAGAGATTAAGAGATTATAGGAATTCGCTTATGTGTTTATGTAGGCCAAGAAGTTCTATTCTCTGCTACCAAGAAGCTGGAGAACTAGGAAAGCTGGTAGTGTAATTCAATCCAAGTCCACAAGCCCAAGAATCAGAAGGTCAAAGGAATAAGTTCTCAGCTGAGTTCAAAAGCCGAAGACAGGAGGGCAATAATTCAGCTCCAGCAGAGATACCTTATTTATCCTTTCTTCACCCTTTTGTTCTATTTAGGTCTCAATGAAATGGATGATGCCCACCCACATTGGAGAGGGTCATCCACTTTATTCAGTTTACCAGTTCAAGTGTTAATCTCGTCTGGAAACATCTTCAGAGACACACCTAGAAATAAGGTTTACCAACTATCTGGCATCTTAGCCCAGCCAAGTTGACACATAGAATTAACCATCATGGGCCCCTTCTCACCTTTCCATCCTCCATAAAAGGAACTTCAGCAATACCAAACTATCTGTAGCTCTTGAAATAAACCATGCTATTTCTTATGGTCTTTCTTAGTACATCCTATTCCTGCCTAGAATTCCCTGTTCCCTTATCTGTGTCCCCCTTAATTAAATACCAGCTCAACATCACCTGTCTGGAGGCCTCCCTAACATACATCTCTAGGCAGGGTAAAATGGCTACTAATGCCTCCCAACAGTGCTGTGCCTATACCTTTGCTCTTCTCAATGCACTGCTGATATAATTACATGTTACCTGTATCATCATGAGATTAGGGCAAATGAGAGAAAATATTTTATCTCTGCGTCCAGAGTAGTACATGGTGGTGCTTAATATTCATTCATTCAATAAATATTTATTGAATGCCTTATCTTATATAATTGAACAAAGAACCTTAACCCCATGGAGCTTACACTCTAGTGGGAGGAGGGGTGGTTGAAAGGACAGAGAAAACAAAAAACAAACATAGTCAATAAAGTCTCTAATATCTATTTAGAAAGTGATAAATGCTATGAAAAGTAAAGTGGAGTAAAGGAAAACAAGTGCCATGAGGAGGGGAGGTACTAAATGTTGGGTGGTACTGAACAGTAATAAGTATAGCATTCACGATTAGCTAGGTTATGTGGTAGTAACAAACAACCCTCAAACCTCAGTAGCTTAAAACAACAAAGGTTTATTTCTGGTTCTTGCAAAATATCCAGTATAGGTTGGTGGGCACTCTGCCCGTGCCATCCTCACTCAGGGATCCAGGCTAACAGAGACCCCATCATCTGAAAGGCTGACAGTTACAAGGACATAGGGAAGGGAGCCCTGTACACCAGAGAATGTACACAGGAGAATATACACAGGCTTTTAAAAACATACACTTGGAAGTGACACATGTCACCTCTGCTCACATTTCTTTGTCCAGAACAAGTCAAATGCTCCTGTCTAACTTCAAGGGAGAAAGGAAGTGTGGCTCCCTGGTGGTAGAGGGGACTTGGATATTGATGAATGGCAGGTTGTATATCAGAGTATTCTGTTGAGAAGATGAGAGATGAGAGAGGTAAACAAGCCAAAACCTATGGGAATAATGTTCCAGACGGAAGCAGCTAGTGAGAGAAATCGAATGCACAGCATACCTGGAGTGTTTTAGGAACAGGAAGTGAGGTGCGAGGGGGACACTACTAGGAGGTGAGAACAGAGAGGTTGTGGGGAAGGGGAAGGGCAAGATCACAGAGAGGGAGGCCAAGATAACTACCGAAAGATGCATCGGTCTGCTCGGAGACTAAATGATGATCAACCCTGGGTTTAGCTCGAACTGATTTTAGACTGAGTTCTCATGTCAAACCAGCATACCCTGTAAACAACACAAAATTACTTTTATCATTTTAGCTGAGATGATAATCATGCATGCAGAATGAGGTAAGAAAAACTGACACGATATGCATGAAATGCCTTCAAAGATACAAAATATTGTTATTTATTCATTATTTAAAATCTACTTATGGAGCACCTACTACACATCAAGCAAAACGCTCAGGATGAAAGTGAATAATAAACTGATGGAGAACTACTGACCATCATTTGAGAGTTAGAGTCAAAGGGTTAAAGAGTTAGAGGGCAAAATGATTTAACAAGGCAATGAGCTACAGTGAAATAAAATTCAAGAATGAGAACACTGGAAGAAGAAAATTTACCCAGATCTCACCTAAGAGGTAGGAAATTTATTTCTGTGATTTTTTCCCTAATTTTCCATTTCCTTTTACTATTTCCAAACCTCTTTATATAGTGTGTCCCCACACGTGCACTATGGTCCCCTTTAATTACCTTCTCACTCATATGGTTCCTCCCCTAAAAGTAAAGGTAGCACAATATACTCTAATAGGCAAATCACTTAATAAACTAGGTTTCAGGGCACCTGGGTGGTTCAGTGGTTAAGCGTCTGCCTTTGGCTCAGGTCATGAACCCAGGGTCCTGGGATCGAGTCCCACATCAGGCTCCCCGCAGGGAGCCTGCTTCTCCCTCTGCCTATGTCTCTGCCTCTATGTGTCTCTCATGAATAAATAAATAAAATATTTAATAAATAAATTAATTAATTTTATTTCACCCTTGGCTTTCCATGAGTAGTCCTGAGAGGTAACTTATAATCACATCTTTCTTTAAATGTACTTGTTTGGAATACTTATCAACAAAAACAGGTGGAGGTAGAAGCACTCTTCTGTTAATTTGGGATGTTTTCCTGATCTGATAGCTTACACTTTCAAATGGCTCAATTTAAAACAGAATTTTTTTATCTGTATACATTAAGTTTTTAAAACAAAAATTGTCTACTTTCTTGGTCCTTTGGTCATAGTGCCATCTCTGGGTGGGGTTACATTCTGCTGTTCCTTATTTGATCTCCCTGTGCCCTAACTGCTCTTGATCTTCCCTGCCCCACAGTCAGCCTGATCCACCTGCCCTCCAACCTCCACCTGTCAGCAGGAATGTTCATGGGTGGACAACAGAGACCGAAATATCCTCTTCAGATGGCTATTGCTAAAATGCTGCAAGAGTATGTCCTCAGCACATCCCAATTATAAGAAGACTAGATGATTGCATTATCTGTCATCTTAAGTGAAACACAAGTAGAAGCACTAAATTATGCTACAGGTGATGTTTCCAGTAAATTAAAAATAATAATCCTATAATGTATATAATTTGTTAGAATTCGCTAAAATCTGGGTGTGCATTGTGTATTTGAGCTTCATAAACATCCAGATCTATTATCCCTCTTTAACAATGAGGAAACTGTGACTCACAGAACTAAGACCTCCTAACCCACACTATCTACTAAGCCAAAACCCTCTTAAGTGGGATGATGGGAAAGAAGAGGGTTAGGTAGGCATGGCCAGGGCAGCAGTGAGAGAAGGATAGATAATTGGGTTGCCAAGATACAAGTATCACCATTTGGCTCCAGATTTCCCTACTATCAAGTTGATGGAAAACAAATTTTCAAATTTAACTTACTTATAGGATTATTGCTTTCTTTTTTTTTTAAGATTTTATTTATTTATTCACGAGAGACACAGAGAGAAAGAGAGGCAGAGACACAGGCAGAGGGAGAAGCAGGCTCCATGCAGGGTGCCTGATGTGGGACTCGACCCTGGGTCTCCAGGGTCATGCCCTGGGCTGAAGGCAGCACTAAACCACTGAACCACCTGGGCTGCCCAAGACTGCTGCTTTCTTGCTGATTATCAATGTCTGCTAAGGAGGAAGAAAAGCTATTGCAAGTAAATTAGAAATCAAATGCCTATGTTGATAACAAGCTCTAATAAGGCAAGTCAAATATTTGGGTTATTCTCTTGGCTGACAATAATTTTGACCTTTTTGTAGAAATTCAATTGGGATGTTCCTACATTGACAGACATAAAATGAAATTCCCAGAGTGCTCTACCAATGCATGGATTATTCAAATTGAATTTAAGAGGAAATTAAGAATTGGGACTACTTATTTAGATTGAAGACCATATTTCCACTTAATAAATGTAAAAGTATAGTGACCATGAAAACAAACAAACAAAAAATGCCCAAGCAAGAAATTGGTAGAGACGACAAAAGTACATAAGACCATTCATTTATTTATCTATTCATTAATTATTTTATTCTTTCAATAAATGTTTATTGAACATTTACCAAGGGTTAGGAACTATGCTAGAGAAAAAGATGTCTAAGTCATCGCTTCTGCACAGAAAAGCTACCAGCTAGTAAGAGCTACATCATTTTTTTTTTTCAGAAGGCTTGTGTGTCTGTCTTATTTTTTTATTGCCAACATATAAGAGCTACATCATTAAATGAATAGTTGACCAGAGAATGCAGTAAATGCTACAACTAAGTTACAAGCCAAGTTCCATGATGATATAAGAGAATAGAACCATTAGCTCCATTTGATGAGTTTGAGGAAGACTTGCTGAAGACAGGAACATTTTAGCAGCATCTGGAAGTTTGCAGAAGTGACTATTTTAAGTGAGTATATTTGGTGAACATGAGTAAATGGGTTTACAGTGAAGGATAAGAGAAAGGGGAGGTAGGACTTTGTCTTTCCTTCTAGGAGAAGAGATACACCCTGAAGAAGTTTGCCATAGAATTCATGTTGAGATTAGATTCAAAACCAGCAAGGAGAACAATAAGAATTTAAAGCAGTTGAATGGATTAGGGCAGAGAAATGTTCTCAATCAAGATGCATCATAAAGTAGATTTGAGGGCAGCCTGGGTGGCTCGGCGGTTTAGCGCCTGCCTTTGGCCCAGGGCCTGATCCTGGAGACCCAGGATCGAGTCCCACATCAGGCTCCCTGCATGGAGCCTGCTTTTCCCTATGCCTGTGTCTCTGCTTCTCTCTCTCCCTCTCTGTGTCTCTCATGAATAAATTTTTTTAAAAATCTAAAAAAAAAAAAATAACATAAAGTAGATTTGATATGGAGGAAGAAAGTATTAACATCACACAGCTACAAAATTAAAAAAACAAAAAAAGAAGTACAGAGCAATTACCTGGAGCCATGAATGTGGAGCCCAAAGCCACTGGTTCAATGTCTTCGAGTTGTTACAAACAGAAGCTAAAATGCATTGTCCCACAAGAAGCTAAGGAGCTCTTGAGATGGTTTAAGACAACATCAAACTTCTAGGAAGCTTCTCCCTAAGAAGGCCTCTAGAGAGCCCAGAGGGGCTGGCCGCAAATACCAGTGAAATCTTCACTCTCCCACATTTGAGGCTCCCCCTTTAATCCACTAATGCATAGCCTTTGAAGATCATTTCATTCTTTCATTTAAAAATAGCACCACTCTGGGGCTCCTGGGTGGCTCAGTTGGTTAAGTGTCTGCCTTCCTCTCCAGTCATGACCCTAGGGTCCTGGGCTGGAGCCCCACATCAGGCCCCCTGCTCAGCGGGGAGGCTGCTTCTCCCTCTGCCCCTCTCTCACCTGGCCCAGCCTGTGTTCTCTCTCTGGCTCTCTCTCTCCCATTAAAAAATAAAATCTTTTTAAAAAATAAAATAACACCACTCTTCCAGTTATGGAATGAATGAGTCACAGGAATAAAAGGCTCAGCATAGGGGCACCTGAGTGGCTCAGATTAAATGTCTGCTTTCAGCTGTGGTTGGGATCCCAGAGTCCTGGGATGGAGCCCCCCCAGGATTGAGCCCTGCGCTGGGCTCTCTGCTCAGATAGGAGCCTCCTTCTCCCACTCCCTTTGCCGCTCTACCTGCTTGTGAGCTCTCTCTCTCTCTCTCTGTCAAGTAGATAAATAAAATCTTTAGGGAAAAAAAGGCACAGCATAAGGAATATAGTCAATGATACTGTAATAGCCATGCATCTGGAAAGATGGTAGCCACACTTGTGATGAGCACAGCATGATGTATAAATCATGAGCAATCATACATGAAATGAATGTAACATTGCAGGTCAACTATATTTAACTTTAAAAAATTTTAATAAGAAGAATTAAAAAATAAAAATAGCACCACTAACTTTTTTAAAAATTTTTTTCTAATTACATACATGAAATGAATGTAACATTGCAGGTCAACTATATTTAACTTTAAAAAATTTTAATAAGAAGAATTAAAAAATAAAAATAGCACCACTAACTTTTTTAAAAAATTTTTTCTAAAGATTGTATTTATTTATTCATGAAAGACACACAGAGAGAGGCAGAGACACAGGCAGAGGGAGAAGCAGGCCCCATGCAGGAGGCCCAGTGTGGGATTCCATCCCCGGTCTCCAGGTTCAGGCCCTGGGCTGAAGGTGACGCTAAACCGCTGATCCACCCAGGGATCCCCGCACCGCTAACTTTTAATTGAAGTACATCACTGAAAAGAATATTACTTACTAAGTCCCTAGAGGTTCCAAATTGATCTTATGAAATTCTGGAATCCCAGCATAGGTGATATTACAATCGTGACAGACATAAAATGAATCTGGAATGCTAGGGGTGAAGGGAAAGGAAGTTTCTTAATATTTGATAGGTATCATTTGGTAGATATCCTAACATTATAGGAGGTATTTTTAAATTTCCAAGATTTAAAAAATAGAATGTTTCTTTCTTGATTTTTTACATTTATTGATCAGTTTTCAAAGTAATGATTTAGATCCCCAAAATGACCCATGAAATAAGCTTTTACAATATCATTAACTTAGAGATTTTAACATAGTTAATTTTTAATTCATTGTAGCAATTTACATATGTATATATAGGTATGTATTAGTTACATATTGTTGACATAGCATCAATATTCAAGAATATTGACCTATTATCCTCTACCTTAACAAATTTTTTTCATTTTTTCACTTCCTTTTATAAGCATAGATGCCAAAAATAGAATTTTTGAATATTTTAATGATTTTACTGTTTGAAGTAATAAGATGGACATTGAAAAAGTCCTTGAAAAAGGAAGTTGGGTAACCACTAATATGAAATGAACCAAAAAAAATACTAGGTAGTCTCAAAACTGAAGAACAAAGCCTGAATAATCAGAAATAGCCAAGGGCCATGTTGGTGATTGTGCTATTATAAAGGATAGTTCTTTATAGTGCTTATATTTTAATACTTTGGAAATGGATCAAAAGTAGAGGTCAAAGTTGAGAGATCAGAGGTGAAGTAACATGGAAAACATAATAATGAGCTTTATTTTAATCACTTAATACGTAAGTTTAAGTCTGATTTTCCTTAAACAAAGGACTATTATTTGAAGAACACCAAAAGACCTTGTCAAAGAGAAGATTATTTGAAGTTTAAGTTCTAAACTCTTTCAAGGGTCGGGGACTCTGCAAAAGTGAAATGAGGAGAAACCCTATTTTTAATATCTTTGAAAAAGGAGATTCTGTCTTTAGAAGAGTTCTCCAGAGTTCACAGGTTGGAAAACCGACCCATTATAACTAGTTTTGCATCTGGAAATTTTAATAATCCTTAGGATGACATGATGAACTAGATGAACCCTTACAGGCACTTCCACACCTGCAAGTCTATGATGTCCTTTCCAAAATAAACCCTTGAAGTACCACAAAGATCAGTTTGAAGTGTCTGAGAATAGCTGGATTCTATGCCCTCCTTTCAATATCTTTTGGGATATTCTTGGTAGAAATAAATTTCTACTATAGATCCCTAAGTGTGATGATAATATGTGCACCTGAATTTAGGGGCAGTTGCAAGATAAATGTGTATTGATCAATCTATTATGCAAAATATGCTTTAGGTAATTTCTTAATTCCCAAAGCCCTATAATGGCTAAAAGTCTATTTCCACTTACATATTTTAAAAATATCACTGATCTAGAAACTTCTCTTTGATCATTTAAAATCTCTTGTTCTCTTAAATAGAAAATTACAATATTTTTAAGCTCCCAGGAAACTTCTTGGTTCAGGCATTCTCAACATGGACTGAGCTGTATTTCAAATAGATGTGCAGTAGCTATATTTTCTTAAAGAGGTATATAATAGATGTTTACACAAACATTCCTAGAAAAATCAAATACTTCACACAAGATGGAATAAGAAAAAGGAAATGTTTTATTTTAATATGTGTAGTGTAATCTCACTAAAGAATTTTTATTAAATAAAGTTACATTTTGTCACTTTGTTTAGAGCAAGTCTTAAGAGTTCCCTTAAGGATCTCTTATACCTACCCGTAGACAGATAAGGCCTTGAATGTGATAGTATATGTATATTGGAATTGGAATTGTAGCTAGGTAAGTGGATAAAACATATTTTTCAGACATAAACATTTTTACAGAAGTATTTATGAGTGAAAAGATACACTATCTGGGATTTGCTTTAAATCATACAATAAAAATGAATGTCATTAAACCCATTAATATTTAATTGATTCTATTATCCTATCCTACCATTAACAATTGTATATTTTAAATTTTTTCTTGGCATCCTGGGTAAAAAAAGATGACCTAGATTTGCATAAAGTATCACTCACTCAATTTAAATGTAAATTCAAATATTATAAAGAAATACTTACCAAATAATTTGTTATATTTTCTAGATCAAAAAATAAAATCTTGGGCAGCTCCGGTGGTGCAGTGGTTTAGGGTTTAGTGCAGCCTGCAGCCCGGGGTGTGATCCTGGAGACCCGGGATCGAGTCCCACGTCAGGCTCCCTCCCTGCATGGAGTCAGCTTCTCCCTCTGCCGGTGTCTCTGCCTCTCTCTCTCTCTCTCTCTCATAAATAAATAAAAATCTTTTTAAAAAAATAAATAAAATCTTCCGGAGCTCCCTTCTGCTTGCTACATAGGACGCTGCCTAATTCATGAGTTGCTAAATAAAACCAATAAATAAATAAATAAAAACAATAAAATCTTCTAATAGGTGTTTGGCCAAAACTGATAGGAAGTTATTTTGTTTCAAGTCTCTAGGATTACTGACTTTTCACAGAGCCACACACCATAGATCTCAAGTCACAATACTAGCAAAAGACAGTTAATCACCCTAACATCCAAACTTTTCTTCCACCTCCCCAAACTGCTCCTCCCAGAAGCTCCACATCTCAACAAATGGCAGCTCCAACCTTACAACTGTTCAATGGAAGAGTCTTAGAGTCATCCTGGGCTCCTGTATTCTTCTCAATTCCCCCAACTGATCCATTAGCAAATGGGTCAGCTCTACTTACCTGAATCTCTTACCTAGATCTCCAACCACTTTTCATCGCTTGAGCTGCTACCAGTTTGCTTCAAGCCATGATCACTTCTTACCTTATTGCAATAGCCTCATAACTGGCCTGACATCTCTGCCCCAGTAGAGAATAGACAATGACAAATTCTCAAAATACCACCTATAGTGTTATTTTAAAATATGCCAGGGGCACCTGGGTGGCTCACTCAGTTGAGCGTCCAACTCTTGGTTTCAGCTCAGGTCATGATCTCAGAATTGTGAGATCTAGCCCTGCGTTGGGCTCTGCACTCAGCAGGGAGTCTGCTTGTGATTCTCTCTCTCCCTCTCCCCCACTCTCCCTAGTAAATAAATAAATCTAAAAAAAAAAAAAAAAAAACAGAGGTCTGATGTCAGACCACATCACTCTCCCGCTCAAAATCCTCCAATGATATCTTATCTCAATCAAAGTAAAAGCCAAAGTCCTCAAATAACTTACAAAGCCCAGTATGATACATGACTTCCTGTTTTCCCTCTGACATTATCTCCTACTACTCTTCCCTCATATTACTCCAGCTGCACTACCCTCCTCAAACACTTGAAACATGCTTCACCTCAGGACCTTTGCACTTGCTGGTTCCTTTCCCTGAAACTCTTCCTTCAGAGATGCTGTTTCCTACAAGAGCTACACAGCTTGCCTTTTCATCTCCTTTGATTTTTTTTTTAAATTTCATCTTCTCAGTGAGGATTTCCCTCATGCTCTAGTTAAAATGGCAATCCCACCCCCAAAGCCCTGATCCTCTTCACTCCATAGCACTTGTTACCATCTGAAATACTATATGTTTAACTTCTTTATTTGCTTTATGTCTTCTACCACAACTAAAGTAAGCTTACTGAGAGAAGATATTTATGTCTGTATTGTTCACTGCTAGGTTCTTGGCATCTAGAAAAATACTTAGCCTTAACAAATATTTGTAAGTGAATGAAAGAATGAATGAATCCCCCCCAAAGCCGTGATTTTCAGAATATTTAAAATTCTCTCATATGCAAGAATTATATATAAATAACTGAATTTTCCTTTCACAAACCAAAGATCTCTTTTCTCAAGTGTATCTTCAAATGATCTTTCTTTCCACATTCCCACTTTAAAAATTCACTGACCATGAACCAGCATTAAGATATCTACAAATCACTATATTTCTCAAGCAAGAGCCAAGTTGAAAATTCCAATTTGGAAGATTGATTTTTGGTGGACTGTGTTAGAAAAATCCATGAGGAAAAGAAAAAATAATGTCAAACACTCAAAATTCCAAGTATATCCATCAATTTCCAACACTAGTGGGTTAACTCAATTCTATTCCTATATACAGTTCACAGAGAACTGTCTTTGTAAAGAACATTTTTTATATTAAGAGGCTACAAATAATTTTATAACTGTTTTACCCCAAATCTGTCTTCCCTTCAATTTTTGGAGAATGAGTTGCTACCTTGCCATGAACATATGTGTTTGTCCCAATAAAGATCAAACATGAGAAGGGCACCTGGGTGGCTCAGTGGTTGAGGGTCTGCCTTCGGCTCAGGTTGTGATCCCAGGGTCCTGGGTTCCAGCTGGACACCCTGCTCAGTGGGGAGTCTGTTTCTCCCTCTCCCTCTGCCTCATTTGCTTGGGTGTGTGCTTGTGTGCACACTCTCTCATAGATAGATAGATAGATAGATAGATAGATAGATAGATAGATAGATAGACAGACAGACAGACAATCTTTCTTAAAAAAAATCAAACTTGGTTTCAGTCTCTCTGAGGACAGGAAACGTGGCATGAACATTTGCATGTTTTATAGTTCACAGCCTCAGTCACTGAGCTTATACTAGATACATTTTGATCAGCTTTCTAGTCTAGGCTTTACCACTAGCTGCGTGATCTCGAATGTCAAGCAACATCTCTGGCCCTATCTTCTCCTCTTCAAATGAAAAACAAACTGATTGACCTCTGGGACTAAATCCTGCTCTGATATTCCAAAATTCACAAATCTAAATACTACAGTTTGTATATTCCATCAGACGTTACCAACTTGGGCTTTGTTCGATGCTTGTTTTGGAAGTTATAGTTTATTTTTATCATAATTTACAAGTATTATTTAACTTATAGCCATTCTTATCTGTTGACACAAAATAGTGTTTGTTGGTATTAATGTGCTGATGAATTTTGCTCATCCTTACTCTGGTATTCTGAGACTTATTGGGGATGCCTTGGGAAGCATCTTTTAAATACTTTCATCTGCCCTAAAGCTCTCACTCTCTGATGGCTAAAGTCCTAACTGGCTTCTTAGATTTTGATACTAATGGACACTGGCAATGCTGTTCAAGAATTTGTCTTGTATCAGGACACCTGGGTGCCTCAGCAGTTGAGCATCTGCCTTCGGCTCAGGGCATGGTCCCGGGGTCCTGGGATCGAGTCCTACATCGGGCTCCCTGCAGGGAGCCTGCTTCTCCCTCTGCCTGTGTCTCTGCCTCTCTCTCTGTATGTCTCTCGTGAATAAATAAATAAAATCTTTTTTAAAAATCTGTCTTATATTGATAGAACAAACATGTCAGAAAGAAAAGGGAAAATTGTGAGTTCTGGAGAATGTAAAATTTCTTTGTAATACAACTTCATATTTATATTGAAAGGCTGTATCCCCTATTTAATGAATTCTAAACTTTTCAAGTCATTAATGAAGTCACAATGTGAAGTATTCACTTGAGGTTGCTGAAAGTTTACGGACTGTGAGAATGTTGGGCTTGGTGACATGACAGGTGATTCACACATACCTTCCATATTCTCTTGACTGGTTTCTGAAAACATTTTCTAGCTTCCAAATCCATGCCTCTGAGAGTATCACTTCAAGCTAATATTTTAGGGGTGCTTGGGTGCCTCAGTCACTTAAGCATCTGCCTCTGGCTCAGGTCATGATCCCAGGGTCTGGGGATCGAGCCCCCACTGGGCTTTCTGCTCAGCAAGGAGCCTGCTTCTCCTTCTCCCTCTGCCTGCTGCTCCCCCCTGCTTGTGCTTGCTCTCTGTCAAATAAATTAATTAATTAAAAATATTTTAGTTATTTATTCATGAGAGACATGGAGAGAGGCAGAGACATAGGCAGAGGGAGAAGCAGGCTCCCTGCAAGGAGCCCAATGTGGGACTTGACCCCAGACCCCAGGATCACGCCCTGAGCCGAAGGTAGATATCCAACTGCTGAGCCACCCAGGCGTCCCAATAAATAAAATCTTTAACAAAAAATAAAAAAATAAAACTAATTTTTTAATCAGCTTAAAATATCCTTAATGCTACAATAATGACATCATATATTTCTTATATTATCAGTAAATTAGGAAGGTTTTGAAGCACTTGGGGTTAAAAAGTAGCTCATGGATGGATTAGACCTGAGGCTATCCAAATGAAACATCCAGACATATCTCACTGACATTTATCATGTAACAATAACTAATACTTACTAAACATTTACCAAAGGCCAAGAACTGTTTTAAGAACAGTTCTAAATAAAAAAGAATACTGCAATGTTAAAGAAAAATTAAAATGTACAAAATCCTAAATTCCATTTAAAGACTGAACATACACTAAAAAGTTGCCTTTGCAGTTAACAGAATTACAATTTTTTTCTTTTTTTATACTTTTCTGTATTTACTTAACTATCTACAATCGGCATGTATAATTATTTTTCCAGTGTGGAGTATAATGGAAAAATAAAGTTTGACATAATTTATAAACATAAAAATAAACATAAAACATTAGCAATATTATAGCTCTAAAAAGTACATGAGGGCAGCCCCAGTGGCCCAGTGGTTTAGCACCGCCTTCAGCTCAGGACGTGATCCTGGAGACCCGGGATCGAGTCCCACATCAGGCTCCCTGCATGGAGCCTGCTTCTCCCTCTGCCTGTGTCTTTGCCTTTCTCTCTCTGTGTCTCTCATGAATAAATAAATAAAATCTTTAAAAAAAAGTACATGAGAACATGAAAATATTTTAGTAATATTACTATGTAAAAAATATAAAACTTTACTGACAATACTTCAAAAGTTTATGCATCTATACTGAAAATCCATACACAAAATGAATCTACCTTTTGTGTGTGAAGGTGGTGAGACAGTGTACGCATGTGCGTGGGTGTTTAACATTGTCTTTACAAAGAACACTATTATAATAAAAGACCTAACCCATGTTTTTTCCTTCTCCTCCAGTAAGCTTTTCATTACCTCCCTCAAAAGAGTGACTCACCTCCTCTACCAGCAATATTCTTTCTTTGCTTCTATTAGTACAGCTAGTATATGATCGCAGCAAATTAAAATCACAAATAGTGAAATAAATATATTCTAGTATCTTATTTGATTAAAAATTAATTAATGTCATGCAAAGATGGATGAATCTGAAATGCATATTGCTAAGTGAAAAAAGCCAGTTTGAAAAGGCTATAGCCTGTATGGTTTCATTTATATGACATTATGAAAAAGGCAAAATACAGAGATGAGAAAGAAATCAGTGGCTCCCAGGGGTTTTGGGCCACGGAAGAGAGTTGATGAAGTAAAGAACGGGGGCATTTTTAGGATGGTGATACTATTCATATGATACTGAAATGGTGAATACATGATATGCACTTGTCAAAACCCACAGAACTTTGAGGCACAAAGAGTGAACCTTGATATATGCAAATGTTAAAAAATCACAGAAGGAATGCAGACTGTGACAAAATTATCTAATCAGATTGCAAATGTATGAAACAACCTCATTGAAGAGGATGGGAGAAAAAAGTTGCTGACCTAAGTAATGGGAAAATGAGTGAAGTCTATAACTGTACCTAAGTACTGTGCTGTAGTTCATAAAGTTATTGAAACTATTTTTTTAAAAGATTTTATTTATTTATTCATAAGAGACACAGGGAGAGGCAGAGACATAAGCAGAGGGAGAAGCAGGCTCCCTGCGGGACTCAATCCCAGAACCCCAGGGACATGACCTGAGGCAAAGGCAGACGCTCAACCACTGACCCACCCAGGTGCCTCTAAACTATTACACATGTATACTAAAATTGGAAAATTAAACAAATGGATGGTAAATGGCAGAAGTCAGGTTTCTCACTCTTGAAGTGGGAGATTACATACAGGTAAACAGAGAGACGGCTAGAATGATCCATGTGCTAATGGATTAACATTAAAGATATCAGCGTAAATTTCTGTTTAAAATATATATGAATGGGAAAAAAATAAAATAAAATATATACGAATGGATATATGCATAGAAATATTTATAGATATGTTTATATTCAAAGGTTAGCATATACACATATATCTTCTTACTTTTTCAGCTGAGAGGTTCTAAAAGCAAAGACATCCCAGAGCTGTTTCCAATAAAAGGAACCAAAGTTCCTTGGAGAAATGGCTGATTCTAGAAGTCAGGCAGGAAATAAATGAGGCTGAAGCATCTTGTAGTGCCAGAATGTAAGAAAATATTGGGATCCCTGGGTGGCGCAGCGGTTTGGAGCCTGCCTTTGGCCCGGGGCACGATCCTGGACACCTGGGATCAAGTCCCACGTCGGGCTCCCGGTGCATGGAGCCTGCTTCTCCCTCTGCCTGTGTCTCTGCCTCTCTCTCTCTCTCTGTGTGACTATCATAAATAAATAAAAATTTAAAAAAAATTAAAAAAAAGAAAATATTACACACAGATATACATACACACACACAGACACACACACACACACACACACACACACACACACACACACACACACTGATGGGAGTATGTCAAAGGGACATAGGAGTCAAATGAAAAAGCTCCCAATGGCTAATGCTGGAAAAAACGTGAGCAACAAAATAAAGTACTATTGAATTATAACTCCATACAGATATAAATTATTGAATAAATAAATGGGGGATCATAGACAAATCTCCCATGCAGAAAAATTCCAAATAATTTATGTAGATACTCCACCCTCAAAGAGGTGGAGCATATTCCTCACCCCTTAAGTGTGGCATGCACATAGTGACTCTTCTTGCAAGTGGTACGCTATGAAACGGGGAGGAGGGGAATTAACTCTATGGTTAATTTTAACCCTAGTCAGGTTGTCAGTTAACGTCAATGTCAACAGTGATAAGTCAGGCTGATAGTACATTACTTTGATATGATATGATGAATAGGATACTTTATTTTGTGGTCCTCCTTCCCAATACCCATAACTACGGTTTAATCTCGAGAAAAACATCAGACCAATTCCAATTGAGGAACAGTCTACAAAATACCTGACTAGTACTTCTCAAAGGTGTTAAAGTTCTCAAAAACAAGAAAAGTATGAAAAACTGTCATAACAAAGGGGAGCCTAGAGAAACATGAAGACTAAATTTAATATGGGATCCTAGATGATGTCCTGGGACAGAAAAAAGGGTATAAGGTTAAAAACTAAGGAAATTTAAAAAAAAAATAGACTTCAGTTAATAATAAGGTATCAGTATTGATGCGTTAACTTCAATAAGTGTACCATACGAATGTAAGATGTTAAAAATAGAGGGAATTGAGTGCAGTATATGGGAAATCTCTGTACTATTTTCATAATTGTTCCATAAATTCATACTTACTCTAAAATTTAAAATTTATTTTTTAAGATGTGATTAATAGAGTGCCTGGGTGGCTCAGTCAGTTAAGCCTCTACGGCTCAGGTCACCATTCCAGGATTTTGGGATCAAGTCATTCATCAGGCTCCCTGCTCAGTGGGGAATCTGCTTCTCCCTCTCCTTTTACCCCTCCCCCCTGTTCCTGCTCCCTGTCCCTCAAATAAATAAATAAAATATTTTTTTAAAAAAGAAGTGAATAATAATTTGAGCCAAACATTCTAAGCCTAAGACAGGTAATATATTGTGAATTCAGAGTCAACACCAAGGTATAAGGTCAAGAGCACTATTTGGGGGACCCGTCAGGGGCTCAGTGGTTGAGCATCTGCCTTTGACTCAGGGCATGATCCCAGGGTCCAGGATCAAGTCTGGCATCGGGCTCCCTACATGGAGCCTGCTTCTCCCTCTGCTGTGTCTCTGCCTCTCTCTCTCTCTCTGTGTCTCTCATGAATAAATAAATAAAATCTTTTTTTTTTTAATTCTCTGGCATAGAGAATGCCCAACTATAGATCCTGTGTCACAAAGTACCCATGGAGCATTGGGACCTGGGTCAGTACCTTTAATTTTAATATGAGGAGTTCAACAGATAATCTCTAAGGTCTATCACTAAAATCCTAACATTTTAATCAGAGCTAAATTCAAGGTCTGTATCACTATCAAACTCTATGACTTTGGGAAAAGTCTTGACCTCCCTTAATCTCAGTTATGTCCTCTTTAAAATAGGAAGAATAGGGAAGCCTGGGTGGTTCAGCGGTTGAGCGTCTGCCTTGGGTTCAGAGCGTGATTCCCAGATGCAGGGATTGAGTGCCACACCAGGCAATAAAGAAAATCTTAAAAAAGAAAAAAAAAAAAAAACATGGTTGCTGAAGAATTTTAGAGCTAGAAGGGCCTTAAAAGATGATGCATTTTAGTCTTCCTATTTTATTTTTTTTTAAGATTTTATTTATTTATTCATGATACACAGAGAGAGAGAGGCAGAGACATAGGCAGAGGGAGAAGCAGGCTCCCTACAGGGAACCCGATATGGGACTCGATCCCAGGACCCCGGGATCATGCTCTGAACCCAAGGCAGATGCTCAACCGCTGAGCCACCCAAGCGTCCCAACCATGCTATTTCTTTCAACTTCAAGTTCACTTTGATAATCCAAGTAACCTCATAAAGCGACCAATTATTTCAGGCCATAAATTAGCCTGAAAGTTTCACAAGGACAAGGGACAGTTCTATTTTACTCACAGTGGTATCCCTAAGGCCTAGAATAGTGCTTCTTATAGAGTAGAAACTCAATTGGTATTTATGCTGTGACCAATAAATGTTTAATTTTCAAAATCATTTTTGGACTAAAGAGGAAACAGACAACTACAATTCTTCAAAGACACTCAAAAGGGAAGAGCCAAGAGCCAAGATGGCTTGTCTACCAAATCACAGAGCCCCTATAAAAATAATAATCTCCTGCCACTTAAAAATTCCATTTTGAAAACCAGTTCTTGATAAAGCAGGGTTATTAATACAGTTATTTATCAGTCATCAGTTTCTCATAAAGGTATTAAAATTGAGCAAGAAAACATTTATAAGCAAAATGTAATCTGCAAAGCTCCACTCTATTCATAAAGACTACCAGTTGTGCCTGCACAAACTTTTCTAGAGGAATATAAAATGAAAAAAAGTAGTATTTTACGTGGAAAAGACAAGAGACCAGATTTACTACTTAATTGTGAATTTGAGGGCAAAGAGGTTGATGGGAGAAACAGTGAAAAGCAATGAAAATGTTTATTTTTTATTGCAAATAATTCACTAAATCTATTTTAGATTTTGGCCTCAGTACTCTTAAAATGCAAGGCATGGATCAACCTCTTAAATCAGAATGAAAAGGAGTGGCTGAGAAAAATAAAGATTTCTGAACCTCACCCCTGACCTACTAAATCAGAATCTTAGAGTAAGAGGCCTGGCAATCTGAATTCTTAACAAGCTCCCTAGGTGATTTTAATGTAAAACATTGGAGAACCACTGCTTTAGTGAGTTGTCGTAACCTGTCCAGGAAAAAAAGCTTGTTTCTTTCAGACACATAACTGTCTCAGACAACAGGTTGTAATTCAGCATCCTGGAAGAAATCAAGAGCCAAACACCTTCTGTAACTTTGTAAGCACAGAAAAAACTATTTAAAATAATAGTATAGGTTAATTTGAATTTAAGTTCATAGATATAACTTCAAGTTCACCATGGAAATAAACCATGTTAGTAAAGAAAATGTAATTTTTACCAAGTTCTGACACATATGCCTTAAAATATTTAGTTTCTAGTTTCAGTACCTTGAAATGAACCACAAATTGGACTTGAATTCATCTGTTCTTTCATTGTGACTAAACAAATATTTATTTCTTTAATGGTTTCATTCTAATGGTTTAATTTTAGGGTCAGGCTGAGAAAAAAAGTATAATTGGTGTGGTATGTCTACGTGTGCATCATTAATGAGCACTCAGGGGACATTCCTATAGAGGCAAACTGTTTCTAGAGAAAGTTCTAGTTCACCTTATTGTTTCTATATGCTATTAGGATATAAAATATGTTTAACTCACAAAAGCTTGCTCTCTGTGATATCACTGAAGTAGTTGAAGGGCTCAAGTTTCTCTCAAGAGCATTAATTTTGGAGACCTATTTTTGTTTTTATTTTTAAACCAATCCTCAGTTTCGTAAGTAGGTGAGGATAAATATACCTGTTTTAACAACAAAAGATTCTAAATCATAAGCCCCAAATTTCATAGGTATCCACTCAATCTTCTGATGATTCACTAGAATACGCATAATCTCCATGCCTATGCTTTTTCTCAGCACTGAATGCAATCTCCTTATAATCAGAAGTATCTAAATCCAAAAAATAATTATTCAGTGAGCAATTTGTGTTAGTCTGGACTTCATCCTACCCTGAAAGAAAAGCTTCTTGATTCTGACCACCTCAACAGAAGGCTTCCACTGGAAACAAAGTATAAGACAGGAATGTCCTAACTAGTTTGTCTACATCTAAGCATTGATCCAATCAACTTCATAACTTTTTATCTTACTAAGAAAACTGCAGAAAAATATTAACTGTTATCAACACAAAAAAGAGACCAAAGTCTATCTTTTGACTGAAGTGTGAGCTCCTTGAGTTGTGGGGGATAGGTATCACTTATTCTTGAATTCAATAATACTTAACATAGTACCATGTATGCAGAGCTCAATAAATGTTGATTTGAGGTCATAAAGTCATTTAATAAATCCTTATTTATCCTTTCCATCTTCCTTGAAAATAATTTAAAAAGAGCTAGCTCTTTTAAATTCTCTATAAATAGGGCCCCTTAATTTTAAAACTGCTTAATTTAAAATTTTATAGTTATTTTTGTTTAACGCGTTTTCTTAATATGACACAAGAGTGATACATACTCATTTTTAGAGCATTCCTCAGTAAGCAAATTTATTTTAAAATTAGTTGAAATTTTAAAAAAATTAGTTGAAATTTGATTCTAATTTGCTGAGTTTGAAATACTGATTTGCATGTTTGATTAATTCAACATTTCTAGTGATTAGGGAAATGAAATAGAAGCTGGAGTTTCTGGAAAAAAAAAAAAAGAATTATGACCAAGGGAAAGATTTTTCACCTGGGTCCTTAAGGTTAAAAGGCTATATTGGAATTATTCCAATTATAAAAATTCAAGGAAGTGCCTGCTTGATATCTCTTATATTGGGTAGTAATACCACATAAAAATACCTCACAGAGACACAGTAGTAGGTGCTAACGGAGTATGCAAATACAAACGATAGGCAGCAAACCTTTGCAATCAAGTTTATTTGCTTATTGCAGAAATACTTTTATCTCTGTAAAAAAAAATCTAAACTTAGGAGCAAACAGACACCAACCTGAGGCACTGACTGATAATAAAGTTTAAAAAAGTACAACAGTTTTGTAGTTCTGAGCTTGATAATAGAATTTTAGAAGTTTAATATAATTTTTCTAAAAAATATCCTTTCATACTCAAATACTATTATTTTTCATTCCTGATTGTATAAGTATACCATGTCCAAGTATGGGATCTCACATGCATCCATGGTTGATGGGTAATGGTAATGTAAGCACAACCATTTTGTAGGACAATTTTATGAAGTCTAATTTTCAAATGCATATACCCTTTGTTCCAACCATTCATTCCACTTCTAGGCATTGACTTTTTATAACCAGTTCCTACAGCTACATAAATGTTAAGTGTGCAAATATCCTATTCATTGCAACATTGTTTCTAACACTGAAGATCTAGCAATAATATACATTCCCCAAGAGACATTTTGCTCAATATATGATGGAGCTGTGTGCTGTAGACATTTTTAAATTAAAAAAAAATTTATAAGACATGCACTACTTATGATGACCCCCTGCAGTTTGGAATTAGAGAAGAGAAGGAGCAGTTTATTGGGATTTTGACTTTTTATAAATTTCTGTAATACTTGTTTTCTTTTTAATGGGAATTTATTCCTTCTGTTTTTTTAAGTAATAAAGATGAGAAAAAATAAGGGGCTCTGTTGTAATGTTTCAACCCACATTGTCCCAAAACTAATTAGTTTTAGAAATTCAGATGAAAATTTAGAATAATTGCAATTGGATTTAGAAAACAAAACATATGCCATTGCAACTGACAGAATATGTAGACACAGTTTTAAGATATGGATTAAAAATTCTACATTATAAAAAAAATTCTACATTACCTTATTCTGATTACAGCACAGATGTAGTAATTGTTGATACAAATTGAACATATTAATCTCTCAGGTGTTGTTAATAAAACTAATAAATGACTAGTTAGTAAGCACCCACAATGTATAATTTATTTTGCTTAAATTTAAACGTAATTTTGGGGCACCTGGGTAGCTCAGTGTTGAGCATCTGCCTTCGGCGCTGGTCATGATCCTGGGGTCCTGGGATGGAGTTTTGTATTGGGCTCCCCCACAGGGAGCCTGCTTCTCCCTCTGCCTATGTCTCTGCCTCTCTCTCTGTGTCTCTCATGAATAAAATAAAAATCTTAAAACAAAAAAACTTAATGTCAATCAAACACAATGGACACTGGACAAGAAAGGCTAGCTGTAATTTTATAAGAACATACTTAAAGTGCAGTTTCAGGCACAGGATAACTTCTGAGTTTGGTTGATTTTTCATATAACTGATAGGTAATAGGTACTTTTTTTTTAAGATTTTATTTATTTATTTGACAGAGAGTGCACAGGTAGGCAGAAGGGCAGGCAGAGGGAGAAGTCGGCTCCCCACTAAGCAGGGAGCCCCAATGGGGATGCAGGCTCCACCCCAAGACCCTGGGATCATGACCTGAGCTGAAGGCAGACACTTAACCCTCTGAACCATGCAGGTGCCCCAATAGGTAATCATTTTAACCTGCATTTTACCTCTCAGGAACTTCCTTAATGGCAGGGTTATGTCTTATTCATACACCTACCTCTGATGTTATTCATACACCTGGTGTCTGATACACAGAAGTGCTCAATACTTCATTAAATGGATTTTTTCCTGTACCGTTAGGTTGAATTTTATATCTTTTTGCACATGAATTCTTTTAAAAGGATATTTGATCCAAAATCTTGTAATATAAGCGAACACTGATCTTGACCTAAAAGTTTTATATTCTGAACTCTGAAGTTACATTGTTATAGGCAAATCATGAATTTGATTAAGCAAGGATAAAGGACCCCATCTCATGCTAATGATGCTGTCACCTCGCACCCTATTCTCTGGCCACACTTGCCTTCTTCCTGTTGCCCACACACACCAAGCTCATTACCACAGTGGAGTCATTCCTCCTGTTTTCCCTGCTTCCAGATCTCCACACAGCTAGCCTCTTTCCATCATTCAAGGCTAAACACAAATTTCACTTCCTCAGTGAAGGATCAGCCCACTAAAAGTAGCTCTCATTAGTCCCTGCCCGACTCTGCCTTCCTCCAGCCCCTCTCTGCCACCCTGTCTCACTATCTTAAAAACATCATCCACTACCTGAAATTACCTGATTCATTTGTTTCTTTTAGTGCTCTCTCGCCTTCTCCCTGATTGGATGTAAATGCTATAAAAACAAGGGCCTTTGCTGTAGAATTCACCCTTGAATCCTCCATGCCTAGAAGAGTGATCTACTCAGAGCACCTGGGTGGCTCAGTGGTTGAGTGTGATTTGGCTCAGGTCGTAATCCCGGGGTCCTGGAATCGAGTCCCACATCCAGCTCCCTACAGGGGGCCTGCTTCTCCCTCTCCCTATGTTTCTGCCTCTTTCTCTCTGTGTCTCTCATGAATAATAAATAAAATATTTTTTTAAAAAAAAAAGAGTGATCTACTCATAGAAGGCATTCAAAATTCCAAAATTTTGAAACTAAAAATTCAAAATTGAGGATACATTATAGTAAACATGAAACAGCAAGTATCTGTCTACGTTGAGCCTTTCCTAGGCTCCTTAAATTATTCCTGTCATAGCTGATGCTTGACATTTCCAAAAAATACACTTCAGTTCTAGAATCATTACGAATTTACAATCAGTCCAGAGCACACAATTTTACCAGTTTCCTCATCTGCAAAACCGTTTGTCATATGCACCTACTTCAGGAAGTTATCATGAAAATTAAATAATAACCACAAATCCATGCTGATACATGAATTCAGGAGGCTTAGTTTTCTCACTCACTGGCATATATGATTTACACATACACCAAACACAGGTCTCAACTATTCAAGCTACATATATTTGGGGGTGGTCAGTAGAGTCAAAACTGTGCTGGGTACCAAGAGGTATAAGACAAAATTAGTATCTTTAATACAGACCTCATACATACACATCTGGCTTGATGAGCGTAGTCTTTAAGAAAGACTGGGGATCTCCTCAGGAAAACAGAAGTGGTTCATAATGGGTAAGACTGAAGGTACACCAAAATGACTTTAGAAATTCTACTTCCAACTGTGAAATCATATTACCTATATCATAGACAAAGTTTCCACCAGTAGAAGAAAAAATGAATATTGAGCCAATTCAAACGGATTTGCCTTTTAAAGAACTAAATTTCCTAGACAATTCACATAAAAGGATGATCAGACAAGATCTTATTTTACTTGCATTATGTAGGCAAATCTGTGACTTTATAAAACCTAAATAAATCAGAAAAATATTTTGATCTTGGCAACGTCAAATGTGCCATCAAACCCAAGAAGCAAAGAGGAGAAAGTATTTAGAGGAAAATGGTAGACCACGTCAAAAGGTGATTTGGTATCATATGCCCTGGACAAGATGAATGTCATAATAGCATATCCTGGTAGTGTCCAACAGAAAAAAAAATTAATGCCCATGCTCTGAAGACTCCACAGCCAAAATGGAATAGTCCATTTTAATTTTCAGAGGAATTTGGTGAACAAATGACTAGATATCCACCAAACCTTGGTACTAATGAAAAATACAGTGCATTCTGAGAAAATCAATATATAGTTTGCCTGAAGGTATCCCAAAGGAAACATTCAGTTATTGAGGTTTAAACTACGTTAGCCCCAGAATAATAAAATTCTTGAATTGCAGGCGTTTGCAAGAACAGCAAAGGGGTTAAAGACATTTTATATTTTATCAAAGCTTTAAAACTGCTGTGCAGAGTTTTTATGCATTTCATATTTTTTCCTTGCTGCTTCTTCATGCAAAAGCCTTCACCAATTCCTCAGAGCACTGCTTCACTGTTTAGACCTACTTAATTTGCTCTTCAAATAAAATATCCTCATTCCCACTTCTACTTGGCCTCCACAGGTTCATACAGTCACTGAAGATTGGGTTGGGGGGACTGGGAGCATATCTCAGGGAAGAGCTACTTGTGTCAATGTCTCAGACCGTAGATAGTTACCAAACTGTTGGGATCTTTTGCTCATTTGTTTCATTTTTGGAAAATAAGCACTTTTTTAGCCACGCCACTTTTGGCTTTAATTTTAATTACGAATTTCCTTTTGTTCAGTGACATAAAGAAAATGGAGAATTCTTTATTTTTTAAAAATGCAATGAAAATGTCAAGATACAAATACAAAGGGCTCTGACTGTCTTTGCAGGAAAAGAAAACTGAACTACGGGTTAGAAAATCAGCAACTCAATTTGGACTCAATCATGAGGTCAATTCAGATAATAATCTAATAGGACCCTAGAAGTCCATATTTATTAGATAATTCTTCTGTATTTGTTCAATAATCATGAACTGAAGTCCTTCCTAGGGAGGAAAACAAGTATTTAGGAAATAAATCTGACAGGTGGTTTAGTGCACCCAATATGCTATGACTGAAGACAAGCATTTATCAAAAAACTAATTTTGTAAAAGCAATACTGAAATATTTTAAAATAGTATCAATTTAATAATTTTTCTTCTAATTAAAAATTATTTGTGCATACTAACAAATATATTGTTATCTTTTCCTGCAAGTACAACTACACTTGCTCTAGTATTAGCCTGAGGAAAATCATTTAAAAAGATGTTTACAGGGGATCCCTGGGTGGCGCAGCGGTTTGGCGCCTGCCTTTGGCCCAGGGTGCGATCCTGGAGACCCGGGATTGAATCCCACATCGGGCTCCCGGTGCATGGAGCCTGCTTCTCCCTCTGCCTGTGTCTCTGCCTCTCTCTCTCTCTCTCTCTCTCTCTCTCTCTCTCTATCATAAATAAATAAAAATTTAAAAAAAAAAAAGATGTTTACAAAGTTACCTCACAATCATCTCTTAGTAATTACTTAGTCTTAGGATCTATTGAATCACAAATGGAAACAAGATTGTCATATTCAGAACTCATCACTAGGAAACAATTCACTATAATTTTTGTTGTCAGTGTGATTCTACACTACTTATTCCAATTTCTTATTTTTGAATTCTTTATAATGTCCCAGTTAGATTGTATTACAAAAATTCCTTACAATTTCCAAGCAAAATTTTAGTTTAAGAAAAAAACAAACAAACATATGGCACATTTAGTCATGGACCAGTGACCACAAAGGTAGAATGTTGTAACTCTAAGCAACAGAATGCAACTATTCCAAGTACTGTTTGTACTATTTCCAAAACTGGACAGATGATCAGTTCTGAATGTTAATCCTTTGTGTTGGTCATTTAGCTTTGACCCAAAGAATTGAAAACACATGTAATGACACATGTTTAGTGATGCATCAAACATCCTTGAAAATGAAAAAGCCTCTCCACCTTAGTCCCATCATTACAACACAGGTAAAGTACACTAATCTATCCTCCAAGATGTCCATTACACAGTCATTCTCAGAGATTATGGAAACTTTTTTTTATATGCCACAAATTCTTATTAGAGTGTCCTGTGGCTAGGTGGAAATAGTTAATCTCAGCAAGTGCTTTAAACCCAAGTAGTGGGAAACCTCTTTCTATCCTCTGGTGGGTTTGATCAGTAAATCACCTTTAGATGATCTAAACAGAAAACTACTAACATGAACTTTGTGTGGCTCTTTAGAAACTAGGACAGTGAAAAATAACACAAGATTCCCAGTCTTATGAATTATTATGATTCATTTGACAATCTCACTTGATATTGAGTCCATCCACTGACATGGTTTATTATTCTCAGTGAATGAAATATGAAATATGCCGAGGGGCATCTGGGTGGCTCACTTGGTTGAGGGTCCAACTCTTGATCTTGGCTCAGGTCATGATATCAAGGGCTGTGGGATCGAGCACCCATGAAGCTCAGCACTCAGCATGGAGTCAGCCTGAGATTCTCTTTCTCTCTCTGCCCCTCTCCCTGGCTATGCTCTAAATAAATAAATAAATAAATAAATAAAATCTTTTTTAAAAAGTAAAATAAAATAAAATATGCTGAATTTTTGACATTTCCCAAAGAACTTCACTAAATGCTAAAGAGAATAAAAAGTTACTTAACAAGAGACTATAATTACCATCATTAAAATATGCAAGTTTTAACAGACCATCTAGTTTCTGAATGGTTTCTTTATTGGATAAGAACTTGTAATTTTAGTCATTTGGGCTACATTTACCTATTTTATTCCAGAAAAAAATATACGACAAATTGAAGTTCATTAATATTATAAAATATCAGCACTGAAAATTGTAAAAATGAAGCCCAAAATAAACTTTTAGACAGAAATTTAAATTTTATTTTTTTAAAGAATTTTATTCATTTATCCATGAGAGACAGAGAGAGAGAGAGAGAGGCAGAGACATTGGCAGAAGAAGTAGTCTCCCTGAGGTAAGCCTGATGCGGAACTCAATACCATGACCCCAGGATCACAACCGGAGCTGAAGGCAGACATGCTAAACCACTGAGCCACCCAGGTGCCCCCAGAAATTTAAATTAAAAAAAAAAATCTACCATATTGAAGAACATAGCATTAAATCTACATGTTTTTATAGAATATCTAAAAGTTAATACTAAAGATATAAAACTTTTTGGGACACCTGAGTGGCTCAGTCTTTAAGCATCTGCCTTCAGCTCAGGTCATTCCCAGGGTCCTGGGGTAGAGTCCCTTATCACGCTCCTTGTCAGTGGGAAGCCTGCTTCTCCCTCTGCCTGCCGCTCCCCCTGCTTGTGCTCTCTCTCCCCACCACCATCAAATAAATAAAATCTTAAATAAAATAATACAAAATAAAGAGATGTAACTTTTCATGAGTATTTAATACATTTCACAGTATTAAATGAAATACTATTTGGTTATAAAATTGTTGCTATCATCAAACTAATGAATGAATATTACCTGGTATATATTTAGGAGGTTAACTATTTATAATGGAGAGAACACAGGAATTGAGAGTAAATACCTCAGTGCTGGATATGACACTTTCTAGCTGTATAATAACAGGCAAATCATTTTATTCCTATGAGGCTGTGAGGATTAATTGAGATATGTGCAAAACATGTGGTTCAGAATCAGCTTTTAAAAATCAAGAGCGCCTCTCCTTTTTGCAATTCTCTTGCTTAAACTGTAATAGATATTTGTTCCATGTTTTAGATATTCACAACTGACCAACATAGTTGGTGATTTGGGCAGCTACCTAGTTTTTAGAACACTGTCCTGAATTCCTCATTGAATATAATAATGCAGGTATTATTACCTGGCCGTATCTACCCAAGATAAACATTTTCCTTCAGAGCATGTATATTTGCTCACTAGACAAATATAAAGTTATGAAGACCTACTTGCTAGTAGGTTTTGGAATTAATGCTTTGATTTTTGTCATTTTAATTTTTTCCAAACTATTAACTCATTTTAAAAATTCTATAAACAAAATTCAATGACAAACAATAAAATACTGTGATTTTTAATAATTTCTGGAAAATACTTTCATATAATTTAATATTTTCAGGCTGCTTGAAAGAACAAGTAAAATGTATTGAGAAACTCAGTAGTCTAAATTAAAATCATTTTAGAATTCAATATTAGACTTAAAATTCAAATACAAATAAAATTATTATAGAAATATAGGTAAAGTTTCAAGTAAACCAATCTAAAAGAAAGTAACACTCAGATCCAAAAATACAGTGAACTCTAGGTCAATCTTATTTATTTACTACAAAAGTCCCTGGCTAGAACACTGAATTTGGAATAACTTTGTGGATGAAGTTCTCAGTGTCTGCTTATTTTAAAAAAATGATAGATTTCTTCTGATCTTTCAGAGCCCCAATCATTTTTGCCCCAGCAATATTTTTCTAGTCTTTAAAATACTCTGTGGAATATAAAATAAGGTTAAAGGCAGCATTCTGTCTTTGAGGGCTTCCTTGGGCAAAAGAAGAAATATAAAAATGTTAGTTTTATATATTATGGCCTGAAGAAAGCCTAACAGCCAAAACATCACCTTTAACATGGTTTCTATTTCTGGGTAGTTTATCAACCAATCCCTCTTTTATTCTTTGGTCTAAAAACTGGTATGGGATTCTCTCTCAATATTTTAAATGTATTCTGGCTCTTTGGGCCTCATTAGAAAGTCTGTCAATATTACTGAGTTTTTTCCCTACACATCGTACAACAGCAAATGAACACTTAGTCAAGTTGCAGAAGAAACAGCACAATTGGCTATTTTATATATGTTTAAAATTTGAGAATTACTTTTAGACTATGTGTATTTTCAAGCCATTAGCTTACAGAGTGGTCTTTTTCATTAAATAATAGGCTTGGTCATAACTGTATAGACACTCATTTATTCACAATACACCCTAAACCTCAGATTGCTATAAAAGAGAATGCACAGGCTGCAGGAGTCTTAAAAGTACAAACTTTATGTTTTATGATCTCCCCATTCCGTCTCCTACCAGGATCCAAAATAAAATCTGGTTCAAAGTTCAAGATTCCAATGACAAGGAACTTCATTCATACCCTCATAGGATTCCAAATTGTTACATCTTCACTTTTAGCACTATTCTATATTATGGCCTAAAAATAGTTGAAAGGAAAAATGATAAAATGAGTGATTAAGTTATGAAAGTACAAAACATTTCATTTTGGACATGGCTTGCTTCACTGATTCCATTGTTTACATTCTGGGTGTGTTTATTTGTTGGTTGGTTAGTTGGTTGGTTAATTTCATCCAAGGCAAACTACCCACACATTCAGCCCAAATACCTACAGATTTTTTTTTTAAGATTTCATTTATTTATTAATGAGAGACACAGAGAGAGAGAGAGAGAGAGAGAGAAAGGTGCAGAGACACAGGCAGAGGGAGAAGCAGGCTTCATGCAGGGAGCCCGACGTGGGACTTGATCCCCAGTCTCCAGGATCATACCCTGGGCGGAAGACAGACACCAAACCCCGAGCCACCTGGGCTGCCCACCCACAGATATTTTTAAGAAAAACAAATTGATAGTCATTTCTTTTCGATACTTGACTTAAGTATTGTATTAACACTGGACACTCACCCAATGCAGACTCTTGGATATACTCAGAATCTAATGTTTAACTGTGGGAGTACTGACAGAAAATACTCATTTCCTTGAGTATGCCTTGGTAACCAGAACTTTTAACTCATTTGCAACAAAATGAATATTACTATCTACATGTGCATCTTGAAGATTCCATTTGGACACTATTTTTGCTTTAGGCTGTAACATTCTAGACAAAAATATTGGTTAAAATTCTTTAGAAATCCAGATCACAATTTAAGAGATAGCCAGATTGTGTCAGAGTCCATTTAGGAATTAGAAACCATATCAGTTATATGAAAAGAGAAAATTTAATATGAAGAACTGTTAACTTTCAACACATGGTCCTATTATTAGGTATCCATTTGCAAAAAAATAAACTTTGATTCTTGCCTTACACTATATATAAATATTAAAACAAAATGGATCATAGACCTAAATATAAAACTAAAAATTCTAGAAAGTAACACAGGAAAAAATATTTGTGACACTGGGTTAAACAAAGATTTCTCAGAAATGTTTTTGCATGTTACATGTTTTTATAAATATGATCTATAAAAGAAAAACGTTATTAAAATAGACCTCATTAAAGTTGGACTTTACTCTTCAAAAGATACACTAAGAGAATGCAAATAAAAACCACAAAGTAAAAGAAATATCTGCAAATTATATATCTGATAAAGGGCTTGTATTCAGACTATACAAGTCAAAAATCAAAACTCATTAATAATAAAAACCAACAATCAAATAAAACAAATAGGCAAAAGACTTGAATAATCACCTTTGCCAAAGAAGACAGATGAATGGCAAATAAGCACATGCTAAGGTTGATGGATGTGTTCATTATGTTGATTGTGATGATGTTTTCACCAATCATTAGGAAAATGCAAATTAAGACCACAATGATACAGGACGCTTGGGTGGCTCAGTGGTTGAGCATCTGCCTTTAGCTCAGGTCATGATCCCAGGGTCCTGGACCAAGTCCCACATTGGGCTCCCTGCAGGGAGTCTGCTTCTCCCTCTGCCTGTGTCTCTCTCTCTCTCTCTGTCACTCATGAATAAATAAATAAAATCTTTTTAAAAAGAGACTATGATGATACTACTACATATTTATTACAATGTCTAAAATTTAAAAGACTGGCCATACTAAGTGTTGCTGAGGATGTGGACCTAGAACTCTCATATACCCCTGGTGGAAATAAATAACAATGCAACTTTTTTTAAGGTTTGGAGGTTTCTTAAGAAGTTAAACACACAATTACCATGAATCCAGGCATTCCACTCTTACACATTTACCCAAGAGAAATGAAAGCATATGTCCAAAGAATTGATATAAATGTTCAAAGTGGCTTTAATAGTCCAAAGTAGAAATAATTCAAATATCGATCAATAAGTGAATGAACAAATTGTGATATATCCATAAACTGTAATACTACTTAGGAATAAAAGGGACTGAGACGCTTGGGGGGCTCAGTGGTTGAGCGTCTACCTTTGACTCAGGGCATGATCCTAAGGTTCCCGGATCGAGTCCCACATCATGTTCCCCTGCATGGAGCCTGCTTCTCCCTCTGCCTATGTCTCTGCCTCTCTGTGTGTGTCTCTCGTGAATAAATAAAATAATTTTTTAAAAAAGGAATAAAAAGGGCAGCCCAGGTGGCTCAGCGGCTTAGCACTGCCTTCAGCCCAGGGCGTGATACTGGAGACCTGGGATGGAGTCCCACATCGGGCTCCCTTCATGGAGCCTGCTTCTCCCTCTGCCTGTGTCTCTGCCTCTCTCTGTGTGTATTCTCATGAATAAATAAATAAAACCTTTAAAAAAGGAATAAAAAGGACTGATGTATTGATACACTCAGCATAGATGAATTCTAAGATGATCACGCTAAGTGAAGGAGCCCCCACCCACAAAAGAGTATATACTTTATGATCCAATTTATTAAAAATCCAAAGGTTACTTTATTATGTGATGTTGAAGAGACACAGAGAGGGCCAAGGAGGGGAAGCAGATTATAAAGCGATATAAGGAAACTCTTTGGGTTTTGGATATGTTCATTTTCTTGACTGTAATTACATTGACACTACTCAGCAAGGTTAGGAGACCATCCTTAATTTAGGGGATTCTCTGAGCACTTCTTAGGACTTCCATGTCCAATAGGAAAAGTTAATGAAAAACTGTAACTAAAACAAACCACAAAAATAGAATTCAGACCCATTACAGATTAAAGTTTGGGTCACCCTAACAGATAAAGGACTTTTTTTTTTTCTTTCTTTCTTTCTTTTTTTTTTTTTTTTTTTTTCACATAAAGGACTTTTGACCAGCTAAGGTTCTGGGTGAGGGAAAGCAAAGGAAATATAGATTGGGTACTGGAAGAAGGAATTTATAAATATAACTGGTCTTATGACCAGTTATAGAAATTAAGATAGCATCAGCTCTGCACATTTCCTTCCTTTCTTGTGCATGTATGCACACACAAACATACCTACCTGTAAGGGATAATTGTACCCAAATTGTAATTTGAGATTCATCACTCTGCCCTTTGGCTCAGTGGAATGAGAAGCCCAAAATATCCAATGACATTCTAATTCAATGGAACCATGTGGGTTTCTAGGTGGAAACATTCACTCCTTCCTTGGAAAGCAAGAATGACTGGTGTCCTTATAAAAAAGAGATTAGGACACAGATATGTACAGAGGAAAGATCATGTGAAGACATAGAAGACCTTGGCATTTAAAAGCCAAAGAGAGGGCAGCCCTGGTGGCTTAGCGGTTTAGCACCGCCTTCAGCCCAGGGTGTGATCCTGGAGACCTGGGATCGAGTCCCATGTCAGGCTCCCAGCATGGAGCCTGCTTCTCTCTCTTTGAATCTCTAATAAATGAAAAATATTTTTTAAAAAGATAAAAAAATAAAAGCCACAGAGAATGACTCCAGAAGAAACTAACTCTGCCAATACCTTGATCATGAACTCTAGCTTCCAGAACAGTAAGGAAATAAATTTCTGTCATTTAAGCCACCCAATCTGTTATGACAGCCCTAGTAGACTCACACAATGTAGTCCTACCAATAGTTCAAATCAGGCAAATGGACAAATTCAAAGTCTGCCCACCAGGAGGATTATCCTTTGTTGATGATCCCGGTAGAGCAAAACATACTAATTACCACTGTTTTTCTGGTACCCATTACACTAAGTGTGCCCAGCTTATTTTTGGAAATTAAGTGCTGCCATTTGGCCTACAAAGAAGAGTCACCACAGAGCTATTTAAGGATGCCAATACTCTCCTCCCTAATGTGTTTCTCCACACCTTCATAAAGTGTCCTCTGGGCTGTCTCAAGAGATATAGTAAGGAACGTCTATTCAGGACAATCCACTCCAACATTACTATTTCAATTAGCCTTTGTCTTTTACTACTCCAAGAAATTTCTGGCATCTCTTCCTCATTATATATAGGCCACATTGACTCTTTACTTTCAAAAAGTAAACTGTTTGTCACTTCCAGCTACAGAAGCTACTATATTAAATTCAGAATCTTTAGTAAGTCCACTCATATCTATAAATGTGATCCAACCCAATGTTCTATTCCATCCTTTTTGGCCCAAATCCTTAGAATCCATTCCCTCGTGTACTCTTCAAAGTTCATAAAATTTTGCAATTCTCTTGGCATACAGGCTATTTCTTCTTGGGTGAGACTTTGTATTTTGGAACATACTATGATATGACCCTCAAAATGGGTCTATAAGAATGGTTGGTCTGTCTGGAGGAAAATGGGCATCCTCTTTAAGGTAGCTGCATTGGGTAAGGTTATTACAGGTAGGTATGGGAAGGTTAGTCTTCCTGTAGGGAAGCTGCTTCAACTGGCAATATATTGATTCCAAGTTTCAGAGTCCCCCATCTTCCCATTGCCTTAGCTTTCATGATTTTGTAAGCCCGTGAATTCAACTTATAATTTTGTAATCTTGGGTGCCTGGGTAGCTCAGTCGGTCAAGCATCTGCCTTTGACTCAGGTCCTGATCCCAGGGTCCTGGGATTGAGTCTTGCATCTGGCTCTCTGCTCAGCAGGGAGTCTGCTTCTCCCTCTACCCCACCCCTTGCTTATGCTCTCTCTCTCTCTCAAATAAATAATAATAAAGATAATTTTGTAATCCTT
Source organism: Canis lupus dingo (assembly GCF_003254725.2). Classification (NCBI taxonomy): domain Eukaryota; kingdom Metazoa; phylum Chordata; class Mammalia; order Carnivora; family Canidae; genus Canis; species Canis lupus. The sequence continues at coordinate 19,939,806 of NC_064245.1, read as the reverse complement.
AACAATTATTTTTTGTTTAATCTTCAGCAATATTTATAGTGTTGCTACAAGAAATAATTTGAAGCTCTCAGGTTCTCTGACCATGCCTTGAACTAAGAATTAAAAACCTGTGTTTTCAATTTTCTTTCTATAAATGTTGCAGTTCATTCAGAAGTATCCATCACACACTAAGTTTCTTTTAGAATACAGCCATAATGGTGAAGTGTGTATGATAACCAAGTAGGTTCCCAAGGTACTTTTTCAAAAAGTATTTCATCATAATCAATTAATAGGTGATAATTTGCTTAATTTTGATGCTACCACGTATCATTGATTACTACCATTTCATATTCCACTGGCACAAAGCTCAGCATTTCATTCGAGCCCAAGGACATGCCTCAAATCCCATCTTTGTAAAATATCCTAACAATTATTCTACTTTATTTAAGATTTATTTAGTACATATCCAAATTATTTCCTAATTCATAAAATGTAATAGATACCAATAATTGTGTAGAAAAAGATGACCAATAAATTGCAAAAATATTATGAAATATGAAATATGATAGACTCTCAAGTGACTCACTGAAAAAGTGTCTTCCTACATTCTAATACATCTATTATGGTGATTGAAAACCTTTAGGTAATAAATCTAATGCTTATTTCATACCAATAACTGTATGATACATCTCAAAGAATTTGTATGTAGCAAAGATACAGACTGACTTAGTTCTGACTTTCGACGTATTAAAGGACACTATAGACACTGCTCTAAACTCCCTAGCAAAAGGGAATGTTTTCATTTCAATGGTAATTTTGCATGAATTCTTTTTGAATGCCATAAATTTATAGCTGTTTGTGAGAAAATAAAAGGGCCTATAATCTTTTCCCTACTTATCACATTACAGCAACTAACTAGTTTGTATTTTTATTTTCCTTCACCGTAATTCTTCACTGTAGGTGGGGAGAAGAAAAGGAATTATCTAGGATTCAATTTTTATTAAATAATAAGTTTTCAAGCATCAATACAACAAAAACTAGTTCTAGAACTACATCTTTTGAGCACAAAGTGAGGTTTCAAGACAGATGACTGCCTTTTTGAATTTAAAAAATGTTCATAAGGAAGGCTGAGCTCTTTCCAATGTGGACAGTTTATCCTGCGATCTATATATTGGGGAAATTCGGTTGCCTAAGAGTTATAAATGTCACTGTAGCAACAAAATATGTCATAGACTATGACTTAACCATTAAATGAGTAATGATAAATTGAGTTGCACAATTTTTTTGGTCTGACATAATTCTACCACTAATATAGTACAGGTTGAGAATTACTGTTATAGGCTTGTATGTATTGACCTTAGTCAAAATATTATGCTATTTCTTTAAAGACTTTTTTAAAGATTAATTTGTTTATTTTGGTATGTGAGTGTGTGTGGGGGTGGTTGGGTGACAGGGGCAGAGGGAGAGAGAATCTTAAGCAGACCCTGTGCTGAACACAGAGCCCAGAATGCGGCTGGATCTCATGACCCTGAGATCACCACCTGAGCTGAAACCAAGAATCAGATGTACCAGCCAGGTACTTCTTTGAGAAATTACTGGGTAAGAAATCAAATGACAACTTGAATTACTACATAAATAAGAAGTTTCAGAGGGGACAAATTTGCTATTAGTTGATTCATCATGTATGACTTGAGAAAATTAAACAATGACTGCAATTAAAATTGAAATTTGATACTTCTTAAAATCAATCTACTGTTAGTACTTTTTCTTCTTTGTTGCTTTCACTGTTTACAAAATATTTCTTTGTGATTCTTCCCTATACTCTAAAAAGTTAGGCAGAAATTCAATTAAAATGAGCATTGTGTAAATTATAATCCTTGAATTCTTTCCTATTTTAGAGATTCCTAGCAGTTGACTGTCATTCAGTAGTTAAAATGACAATGTATTTCACATTTAAATGTTGTCACAGATTAATCAGGGTTAAATAGCTAAAATAAAAAACAATTTATGATATCCTTAAAATGTGTATATACCTATGTTAGCACTGCTACGAAAAAATACAATTCATTCTCATTCTTCATGAGAAAGGGCTTCTCTAAGATGTGGTTTTATTTTTTTATTTAAATTCAATTAGACAATATATAGGACATCATTAGTTACAGATTTCGAGTTCAGTAATTCATCAGTTGTTATAACACTCAGTGCTCAACAGAAGATGCGTGTTTTTAACAACTGAAAGCGACTATTGTTTATGGATAATTCATTTTAAAATTGGAATTACAATAGGATAGCCCAAAAGTCAAAAAATAAACTTAACATTTTAAAATATTAGATATAAAAGGTCAGTGACCCTACATATAACAAAAAATTAACCTGCATCTCAATTATAACAATAGTAAAATTTCACTTAGCAAATCCCTGTAAAACTTTTTAAACTTAGATGTGAACATTCCTACTTGTAGTATGAGCCCATAAAACCCGTCATGAGGGTCCAATTGAATCTAATCATTGGCTCTATCATCACTGCCCCACAGAGAACAAGACTGACCATAAGATTTTGTGCTTGATTTGCCTTGGCTCATGATTACTATCATGGGAGTAACAAACGAGGCAGGCCATACAAATAGAATTTCATTTCATGAAATTATTTCAAAGATAAAAGGATCAATTGCTTCCTAAGCTTTCCCTTACTGATCACCTGACAATCCACAATTAAAAACCTACCTAAGAGGTTACTGTGAGAATTAAATGAATTAACATTCATAAAACACACTGAACAGTGAATTAATGTTTGTTAAATAAAACAATTTCTACTCCTTTGATCTACACTGTGTTTTAAGAAATAAGACATTAAACCCTATCAGTCATTTTCATCTCAAGAATTAGTTTCTTCCTATTCTGTCCCCAGAGCAAAAATTAATAGGATAAAATTGGAGAAGACAAGAAAGAACTGGACCTCTTTCTTTAAGGGGAGGAATAAGGGTATAGAAAGAAAAACCATGAAGAGAAAAGGCTCAGAACAAAGAGGAGCTGATACTAAAACACAAGTTACAAACGTCCCTTCTTCCTTCACAGTTTTGCCCAGTGTCAACTTGCCTTCCGTGCAGCTAGACAATGTCAAACTGCAGCACTATAGCCTGCTCGATTCCTCTGCAGAGGAGGCGGAACCATGAATTCATTGGTGTGTTTAAATTCAGAGGCTTAGAGGGGTAAAAAAAAAAAATGTTAGTGTATATTTGATTCAAGCAATGCTTGAGTGACAAATGTGGGTTATGTTAATTTTAACTTTCTTTTGATCATCAAAGACCTCTCTCCTCACACACTTAGACATAAAGCAAAGCAAAATTGTCACTTATTTAACATTATGGTTAATATGCTTGTACAGTCATAATACCATATATGATAAATATAATTCCAATGCACACTTTCTTTCCATGAAATTAAAGATAAAATCTCACACATACACAGGCAACAAGAGCAAAAATAAGCAAGAGGGACTACATCAAACTAGGAAGCGTCTGTCCAAGAAAGGTAATAACCAACAAAATGAAAGGTAACCTACACAATGGGAAAGAATATTTGCAAACCATATATCTGATAAGGGGCTAATATCCAAACTATATAAGGAACTCATACAACTCAATAGCAAAAAACTAATAACACAATTTTTAAAACGGTAAAAGTTCTACATGTCAGTTTTCCAAAGAAGACATACAAACTGCCAACAGGTACGTGGAAAGGCACTCAATTTCATTAATCATCCGGGAAATGCAAATCGAAGCCACAATAAGCTGTCACCTCACACCTGTTAGGATGGCTATTATCAAAAACACAAGAGATAAGTTTGGGCACAGATGTGGAGAAAAGGGAATCCTTGTATACTGTCGGTGGAAATGTAAATTGGTACAGCTGCTATGGAAAACAGGATGGAGGTTGGTCAAAAAATTAAAAAATAGAACTACGATATGATCCAGCAATTCCACTTCTGGGTATACATCCAAAGGAAATGAAATCAAGATCTTGAAGATTTATCTGTACTCCCATGTTCATTGCAGCATTATTAACAATAACCAAGGTATGAAACAACCTAAGTGTTTGTTGACAGATAAATGGATAAAGAAAATTATATATATTCAAAGGAATATTATTCAGCATAAGAAAAGAAGGAAATCCTATCAATTGTGACAACATGGATGAATCTTGAGGGCATTATGGTAAGTGAAATAACCAGACAAAGAAAGACAAATACCGTATGAGATCTCACTTATATGTAGAATCTAAAGAAGCCAAACCCTTTGAACTAAAGGGTGGAACAGTGGTTTTCAGGGGCTGGAGGTCAGAACAATCAGGATGTTGGTCAAAAGGTAGAAACTTTCAGTTTAAGATGAGTAAGTTCGGAGAATCTAATGTATACCATGGCGAGTATAGTCAGTAATGCTATATTACACACTTGGAAGTTTGCTAAGCAAGTAGATCTTAAATGTTCTCCACACAGATACAAAAAAAAATAAAAATAACTATATAAGGTTATGGATGTGCTAATTAATTTGATTGTGGTAATTACTTCACAGTATATATGTATATTAAATCATGTTGTACACATTAAATATACACAATTTTTATTTGTCAATTATATCTCAATAAAGTTGGAAAAAATTTTACACATAAAAATGGGTAATTTTTGTAAAAAAAATACATGTACTAAAATAATCCCATCGATTTAATTTCTAAATGTGTAAAATTTGTATAATTCATAAATTATACCTACACAATACCATAGCAACTGAATGCAAGATGAAATATTCAATTCATTTGGGAGATAATAGGTTTTTTTCCCCATCAAATGTATTGTTATCTTCCTGTAAATAATCTGATAATTTATGGATTCAAAGTGCTAAGGTTTTATTAACATGAAACTTTTCTTTATTATTTAGACAGTGAAATAAATAATAAAATTCTCTAACAGATTTTTTTTGTTTAAAGGTAAGTATATCCTGGCCCTGATTTTGTAGCTATTCATTCCTCCTTTGTCCCTTCCTTTCTTCACTTGCTTTCAATAACCTCCCAAGCCTCAGTTTCTGCTCTGAAAAATGAGGCTAATATAAACTACCAAATTTTCCTGAAGATTAAATAAGACAATATATGTAAAGCACCCAGCACAGTGTCTAATACAATAAGGTTTCTTTTCTTCTCACCTCTTTTTTCTTGTCAGTTCTGGAAGAGTCAGAGTAATTGTAATGGATGAGAAAGAAATGTTTGCTTCCAGCCTTGGTTTGCTCCCCAATTTAGGCACTGGTTAACAATGTATTTGATGTTCAAAGTTTTCTTTATAATATGCTATCGCGAAACCAAAGACATTTATTTATTCACCTAAGCGCGTAAAGCTCCATCTCCATTCTACCAGGGAATGCTTCCTGCTAGCACTGCTGTACAATTTCCCTTTGGCAGCCACGGTTGCTCCAAGATGAATGATCTGAACTGAAAGGCTAGCTTTAGGACTACAGAGAAGTTGACAGCCTCACAGAATATCTGAATATAACTTATAAAGTTATTAAGGACAAACAGAATTCAGGAGATTTCGGTGGAACAGACACATCAACTACTAATCTGCTAACAGAAGAAGTGACTGGACATCAGACCACTGTTGTTGCAGGAGTCCATTGGACAGAGGTAATCAAGTAGTATCTTCTGATTCCATGAGAACACCTTGTTCTGAAATTGCTAAATGATTCATAAGCGTTTGGAAGCTGACAAGAAGGTTACTGATGATGGCTTAAGCTAAAGTTAGGAGATTAGCTAATTTGAAGTGAGTAGAGCATCACTAGCATTTTGAAAGTTGATCAAGTACATGAGGTTGTGAGGGAAACTATTTACAAATTAAACCATAATTGTGAACTCCCTGTGTTCACAACAATGCTTGTGAGATCTCTTGAGGCATAAATAAATGTCTTTTAGAGGAAGACAAAAGACACTGCCCATAAATTTCCTTTAAGTCTCAGAAATATGAATTTCAAAAAGAATAACAATAGGAACTCCCTGTAGCATATAGCTTTCACCAAAGATGACCTTAACAATTCAGACCCTTAATGATTTATGTTTAAATCCAATCTTTGCATACATTTGACATCATATTTGAGAGAAAATTGTGAAACAGTAGAAAAATGTTCTTAAGCCCAATATAATAATATGAGGATAACATGAGGATCTTTCTCATAAGCAAAGTAATTTCAATTTTAACTTTAAAACAGTTACTAAGCCTCAAGAAACTGCTAGTTACTTCTGGGTAGTGAAACTCAGGGAACTGGGAGCCTAGTTTTTACCATATATCTCTTTGCAACTTTTAACTTTTTATTTATTTTTGATATAATTATATTTGAAGTATAATATAATTTATATTTTTATAAATAAATTTATATTTATTTCTTTATTAATATAAATATATTTGAAGTATAATTAACATACTGTGTTACATTAGTTTCAGGTGTATGAATTAGTGATTCAACACTTCTCGATATTATTCAGTGCTTCCCACAAGTATAGTTGCCATCTGTCTCCAAACAACATTATTACATTATTGACTACGTTCCCTATGCTGTACTTTTCATCTCTGTGACTTATTTTGTAACTAGAAGTTTGTACCTCTTAATTTCCTTTATCTATTTCACCCATTCCTCCACCTTCCTCCCCTCTGGCAACTACCAGTTTGTTCTCTGCATTTAAGAATCTGGTTTATTATTTCTTTGTTTATTCATTTGTTTTTCTTTTGTTAGACTCCACATATAAATGATATATGGTATTTGTCTTTCTCTAACTTATTTCACTTAGCGTAATACCTTCTAAGTCCAGCCATGTTGTTGCAAGTAGCAAGCTCTCATCTTTTTATGGCTGAGTAATATTCCACTGTATATGCACCGCATAATCTTTATTCATTTATCTATTGATGGGCTTCTGGGTTGCTTTCATATCTTAGCTATTGTAAATATCCTGCAATAAGGGGTACATGTATCTTTTCAAATTAGTGTTTTCATTTTCTTTGGGCAAATAGCCAGTAGCAGAATTGCTGGATCATATGGTATTTCTATTTTTAATTTTTTGAGGCAAAGGACCTGAATAGACATTTTTCCGAAGACATCCAGATGGCAAACAGACACATGAAAAGATGCTCAACATCACTAATCATCAGAGAAATGCAAATTGAAAACACAATGAGATGTACACCTTACACTTATCAAAATGGCTAGAACTTTTAACTTTTTAAAAGCATGTGTATGCATGCCTATTTTTAAAAATTCATTAAAACTGTTAAACTACAGACTCAAAATTGAGTGTGGATTCCTAAAAGTGCATTAAGCACACATAATCAGAACACAATATTTCTCAAAACTATGATGTACGCAATTAAGAAATGTCTTGAAAAAAATGTACTTACTTGATAACTTCAACAGGTTAAAAACTTCATAATACATTGCAATAGAAAAAGATATTAACCTTTTTATTTTTTTAAAGATGTACTTATTTATTTGAGTGAGGGAGTGTGCACTCATGAGTGGAGGAAGGGGTAGAGAGAGAGACTCTTCTAGCAGACTCTCTGCTGAGCTTGGAGCCCAACACGGCGCTCGATCTCACACCCATGACATCATGACCCATGAGATCATGACCTGTGTTGAAACCAAGAGTCAGACACTCAACTGACTGAGCCACCCAGGTCCCCAATATTAATCTTTTTCTTGATCTAAAAAGAGATTATGTCAGGGGCACCCAGGTAGCTCAGTGGTTGAGCATCTGCCTTTGGCTCAGGTCTTGATACGGGGTTCCTGGGATCAAGTCCCACATCAGGCTTCCTACAGGGAGCCTGTTTCTTTCTCTGCCTCTGCCTCTCTCCCTGTGTCTCCCATGAATAAATACAATCTTTTAAAAAAAGAGAGATTATGTCAAAATTTTTGTTGCTATTAAACCCAAATAGGATCATTAATCTTATATAAACAGACAAATATATGCAACTCTTCATAGACTTAAACATCTTAAGTATGCTTTCATGTGACGTTTTGAACATAACTTCCTCAAGTAAGCCTTGGCTTACCATCCAAACTAAAGTAACCTCTATTACCCCCATTTTATTTATCATAGCAGTTACAGTTATCTGGTATTTTCTCTTATTTGCTTGCTTATTGACTATCTCATCTCTTTATTTATCTATTTTTAAAGATTTTATTTATTCAGGAGACAGAGAGAGAGGCACAGACATAGGGAGAGGGAGAAGCAGGCTCTCTGCAAGGAGCCCAATGCTGAACTCGATCCCAGGACTCCGGGATCACAACCTGAGTGGAAGACAGAGGCTCAACCACTGAGCCACCCAGGCGTCCCTTTCTCATCTCTTTAAAATGTAGATTCCAGGGGCACTTGGGTGGCTCAGTTGGTAAAGCAATAAATCCTTGATCTCAGTGTCGTGAGCTCGAGCCCCTTATTGGGTACAGAGCTTATTTAAAAAAATGAAATGTGGGCAGCCCGGGTGGCTCAGTGGTTTAGCGCTGCCTTCAGCTTAGGGCCTGATCCTGGAGAACCATTATCGAGTCCCACGTCGGGCTCCCTGCATGGAGCCTTCTTCTCTCTCTCTCTCTCTCTCTCTGTATGTGTCTCTCATGAATAAATAAATAAAATCTTTAAAAAATAATAAAAATAATAAAAAATTAAAAAATGAAATGAACAAGATAAAATAAAATATAAATAAAATGTAGCTTCTATAATCAAAAGCAAAATCAGTAGGAGTAAGAACAGTACCAAGTATGTAAGCTCTCAATAAATATTTACAGAATGAAAGAATAAGTTAACATTTTTTCTAAAAGAAGTGTCTCTGAACTTGAGCATATACTGGATTACTTGGTAATCATTTTTAATTAAATGTTTATGAAGCATTACCTAATTCCAATTACTTCTAAAATTACATGAACACTTTCCAACTAGTCTCTCTTTCCTTTCTTTTCGTATTTCAATGTAACATATTTTTAAATGTGGCAAATTGCAGATATTTTGGGGGAGGATTCTATTTATTTCAATAACATAACACACACTAAACAGTAAAATCTAAGTTGCCTTCAAAAGGGAATTACTGAACACAAGTGTTTCCAGATTGTAAGCTGCTTACTTCTCCCATCAATGTCAGAATCAGTGCCTTGGCTAGCTATTCTTTACTCTCTATACTGTATCCTTGGAAAACTCCACATATTTTATGACTTTAATCCAATAACAAACCTCAACTGATGCCTTCCCAAATAGAATCATACTCCTGTATCTGCCTACATAACTATCTAACACCACAAGCGCAACACTTTCCTCCCTCTTTTACTTCCTTCCTCTAGCTACCAAGGTGACTAAATCACTAAGACTTAAAATTTTTGAGTCAAAATCTTATGTTGCTCTATTAAAATGTCTCTGAATATGTGTTCTCTTCTCCATTCCTAGTCTCAGGCCTTATCAACTTCTCAGATTACTGCAATCGTCTCCAAGTGGCTTCCCTGTATCCATACCAGGCCCACTTTGGCCCACTTGAAAATTGATGACAGTGAAATCTTTCTCTAAATACTGCTTTCTTCTAGGGCTCAGTCAGAAGGACACTCTTAATTTCAGGGTCAGGAGTTCAAACCCCACATTGGGCATGCAGCCTACTTTAAAAATACATACATACATACTACTTTCCTCATTTTGTTCATCTGGTCAGTTTTGCCTCATAAACACCTCTCTAATTTATTTGCCTCCCCCATTTTCATTACAACCACCCTAGTCCAAATCATCAACATCTCTTAACTATTACCTCAGCTTCATATCTAGTTTCCTCACCTACCCTGCCTTCCTCTAATCCCTACTGACTGTAGTCAGAATAATCTTTCAAAAATGTAAATCCAAACATGCCACTTTCTTGCTTAAAATCATTCAGTAGCTTTTCACCATACTTAATTCAAATACCAAAACCCTACAAAGTCTGAATGATCTTGTCCTCCTACCTCTCTCTAACCTCATCTTCGACCATTCTATACTGTTCTGTGTATTGCTGTAGTCTACTCACACTGGTCTTGAAGTTCTTCAAACATAGCAGACTTCAAAAAAAAAAAAAAAAAAAAAAACACAACATAGCAGACTTCTTCCTATCTATTGACCTTGACATGTACTGTCTCGTCTGACTATCAAGTTCTGTCTACCCTCCATCCCCTTTGTGTCCACCCTCCATCCCCTCCTCTCTATTCCTCCTTTAAGTCAACTCAAACATCACTACTTAAGGCAAACTTCCCTACCACCACCCCCTGTTCCAGACTGTCACACTCTCTCGTGATACTCTGTATTACTCCCTTTGAAGAACTAATGATAGCCATAATTAAATAGTCGATTGTGTAAGTTAGTTGTTTAAAGTTTAGTTTTCTGGCTAGAACACAATTTCATGAGGTTGGGCAAGAATTGGGTTTGGTTCACCACTGTTTTCCCAGTGCGTGGCACAGTACTTTGCACATAGGAAATAATAAGTATTTGCTGAATATATCAAAGAAGAAGAAATATGGAGTAACTCCATCATTTTCATTTTCATGTCTCTAATGGCCAAGTCTCAAGAACATAAGTAATCTGGCCTTAGTCTACCTATCCACAAATATTAATCACCATTACTGAGTATAAAGCTCTTCTTTGTCACTCTTAAAAACATGCTTTGTTCATTGATGCATTCAGGTCATAATAAATCATTTTGTTTTCCTGGGTCAGGATGCTTTCCCTTCTATCTGTCTTAATTCTCCAACTCTTTTAAAACTCAAATATGAAGCTGCAAATATTACCTTCTTTACTAATATTTCCTTAGGTATCCACAATAATTTATCTTTACTATACATTTCTATAATCTTATTGATGAGTATCCCAGAATTCAACAGTCTCATATTAGCATTTTTCATATTTATTAATCTAGTCTCTTCAACCAGATGTTAGGTTTCTTAAAGTTAGCATCATTTCTTACACTTTTTCTAAATCCTCTTCCAAAGCTTTCCATCTCTACATCTCCCAACCCTACACTCCCAAACATATAACTAGGCCTTAGAATACTCTGATAAAGTACTGAATAAATACTTTCTGGTTAATAGATTTTCTATTAGCCCAGAAATTCTTCATTGATTTCCATATATTTCGCTCTACCTTTAGTGTAGTAAATAGTAATGGCCACTTACATAGACTTCTTTTCTAATTGAAAGTCAGAAGATGAAAATGACCTAGATAAAATACATAATCTGAATTCTCTGCTTGCTTTATGATGAAGTCTGTGGACAACATCAGTCTGGATCCAGATTTTACCAGATTCCACAGTCAGTCTTGATGCTCAAGACAGATGACTTGAGAAGTCTATTATCTCCCAAGGAATCATCTGGTGCCTTTCTGCATCAGCATGAAATCCACTGTAGCTTCCAAAAATGCATTCACAGACTAAAATAATACCTTAATAATATGAAAGAGTTAATGGGCTTAATCAAATGCTTAATCCAACTCCCAAATCCTAACATTTTTTCTTGTCAATGGGCGCCGCCCCCTGCAGATTTATCTCTAACCCCAATGGTGTTTGGATGCCACTTACTACAGTGTCCAGCCACCCTTCAGCCTCTTTTCCAGTTTCAACTCTGGGAGCCACCTTCTCAGCCACGCCTTGCCCCGGGAATCAACCGACACCATTTTTTTTCAGCTTTGCTCCTTATTGCCAATCAACCATTAGCAGCTTCCAGATTTGACACAATTATTCCAAGGAGGTGAAGGCTGCTCTCAACTGCTTGGTCAACATGCATCTGCAGTCCTCCTACACCTACCTTTCTCTGGGCTCTTCCCACCATGGTGACTTGGCTCCAGAGGGCATGGGGCTACTTCTCCCGAGTCGGCTGAGGAGTGTGAGGCCCAAGAGTCTCTTGAAGACCTAAAGCCAGTGGGCTCCGCGCTGCTGCCGAGCCCTCTTCCAGGTAGTGTAGAAGCAGTTCCAGGATGAGTGGGGTACAACCCTCACCCCATGGAAGCTGCGGTGGTTCTGGAGAAGAACCTGAGCCAGGTCCTTTGGGATCTGCTTGCCCTTGTATCTACCAGCGCACTCTTCTCTGTGACTTCCTAGAGAACCCTTCCTAGGCTGGAAGGTGAACCTCATCAAGGACAGGGCGACCACCTGGCTAACCTTGTAGCCAGGCTAGCGTGCAGGCCTGGTGGGGCCAGCATTCCCCATCAAGCATGACTAGAAGCCTCTGGAGCCCAGCCGCCTTTGAGGGGCTGCTCTAGCAACCCCCTGATGCCGGGGCCTCTGCCTGCAGCCACTAGGCAGCTTTCTAATCACCCTGGAACCCCTGCCCAAAATGTGGACCAGATGGAAACCAAAAAGCTTTGGGGGGGGCAGACTGGGAGGGGGAACATACTTTCTCAATGGTACATAATTGTAAAGGGCTGGGCTTTTTTGATGACTCACTTTTCTAACCACCTGGGCTTATGAATAGGTTTACTTGTTGCTTATGAACTCAACGACCTACTTCTGGTTATTTTCTGAGAACCTTAGAACCTTATTGGTGTAAACACATGAGCCCAATAAACATTCGTTGATTTGAGTTTCCCATCTTACATCTGTTATTTTGAACCCATGTTGTGTGAAAATGTGAAAAGACAAATTTTCACTGATTATACCAAATGATATATTCCAATTTCTGCTCAAAATTATAATCAATGATTCAAACTCCCCATGTAACTATTGGATTGCAGGCTAAAGACTCAGGTTAATTTTTAAGTCATAGGAGCACTGTTTATAAACATAACCACATCTTTATTCATAATTCCCTAGTATTCTACGGAAACCAATAGAGCTTTCAAAAATGGTCCTAACGTAGTCAAGAAGGTCAGGCCCCAGGGAGACTCTGACTCACATCTATTTCTTCTATCATGAAAACTGTAAACATTTCAGGCCACTTAACAAACAGCATGCTTTTATGAATTAGATATTTTAATCAAAGTAAAATAAAAATATTAAAATTCCTTGTAAAATAGTTGTTTGGAATATGTTTTTAATAATTCTGTGTTCTAGGATTCAGTTTCCATGTGTCCAGTTAACTTGGCCCTATTCTACAAACCACTTGATATTCCCTATATCAAACCTGAGATTTCAAATATATATGTAATTCTCGTACAAATGAACTTTGAAACCTATCTGAAAAGTTTCTTTGCAGTCATCGTTTACTCCAAAACCAAACAATAGTTTTACTCTATCCAGGAAGGATAATCTCATCATAGCTGGGTAGCTTCCACAGGCTTCCATGTTGGGAGAACCAATATATCTAAATTAATTCCTTAGATTCATATAGGGCAACAGTTATCTCTGAAAGATCAATCTCAGATTGAAATGTATTCATTCTTTGATCAACAAATAATCATTGAACACCTACTATGTGTCCAACACTGTTCTAGGGGCAGGATATTCAGCAGTGAACCAGACACATAGATTTTCTGTTTATAAACCTTAAATTCTGAGTGTCTATGCAGGAGGGAAGTAGGGTGAGTATAATAAACAAATAAAGAATAATAATAGTTATGAGGAAGATAAAATAAGAAATTGAAGTAAAAAAAATTTCAAATTAGAGACACATGCCACAGAAAAAGCACATCAGGAACACACTTTTCTTACACAGTGGACCATATACATATGCTACATTATATAACTAGATAGATAAGCTACACAGATACAGATTTATATCCACATACTTAACCCACACAATCTTTCTTAGACCAAACATCCCATGATGTAGTTCACTGGTCTACAGTGAACAAAGGAAACAGTATCACATTTTCAAAATCGTAGATTTCTCATAAAATTAAAATTTTATATGTTTACAAGTAAGCAATTTTTACTATAAATGCTTTATACGCCAATTACTAAAGATAATTAACAAACAGAATCAGTAAAGTGTCCTAAATGAACTCTTAAAATATCTGTTCAATTTCACTTCAGAAATATATATATATATATACACACACACTACTCACTCATCTGCCCTGACTTTTATGCAAATTCCAGCAAAATTCCCTGTATACATACAAAGTAAAATAGTACAGTGAGCGTAATTACTCATGATAAACCGCAAATTTTACATAAGTGACCCATTCCTATTTTCTATGTGGTTTATACACTTTCTAAAATGTATTTAGAATCACCTGTTTTTTGGCCAATTGTCTACTCACACAAATGTGGTAGCTAATATAGACTTCTAACAAATAATTTATTTCTGTTATATTAAATATCAATCCACATTCTGAAAAAGAATGTTACATTTCAAAATGCACTATAGTGTAGTCCACTTTTATTGTTAATTCGTCCATATACATTTGTATACATGGCTTCATAAATACACCACTGTATTCAAAAGAAATACCCTCTTAAAGACATTTAAATTGGCAGAAATGCTTTTTTAAGAAGCATACAATTAATTTGTGATCATGACAGGTATGTGTAGACTAGAGAATTAATGAAAAGCAAAGCATCTTAAACTAACAGGTTTTTAATGTTATCAATTTGATTTTTTAGGAAATACATGTCATTTATTTTCAAAATGAAATGATAGCAATACTTTCTACAGCCTACCAATTGTATTTAGAATAAGATACTCATAACTTTCAAACACAGCTTTTACTAGCCATCACTTGTCGTTAAATGTAACTGTATATTCGAGAGCTTTCTAATAATAGCCTTTAATTAAACCAAGGACTGTTAGAGGGTTTCCGTTGCCCTTTGAAGTTCTTAATTATTACTTGTATCCAGCCTTTTATGGTACACTTAAGGTTAAATTAAATAATTTAAATATACCTTGAAGAGAAATATGAAGACTTTTGCCTGTTTTAATTAAATCTCTGAATTTCAGGATTTGAAAATAATAACATATGTTTTGATTTTTTTCATGGCCGATGGTAAAATGCTCGCTATATTAAACAACAAAAAAAAATGGTAGCTTTTTATGGGACTAATCGCTAAGCAGATGCATGTAAATGAGCTATTTTCTATGCATGGTTTCCAAAAGTGCTAATTAAATAGTTGGTATTCAAGGCTATGCTCGCTCATTGTTTAGTGACACACAAATCCAGCGATGTGTGCCAGCAGACATTTTAAGTTGAATGTTTTCTCCTCTACGGCCTTTGTCATGAAATGGTGGCACCATGATGAGAACACTAGTGTAAGCAAAACATTGAAATATGCTTTAATAATGTTTTAACCATGTAGTGACACTAGTCTAGTTTTCTAATGAATTTTTAATTTCTTTTTTCTTATAAGGGTGGTATGAGTTATCGCTGATGCATATTAAATCATATACATGAGTCATTTTCTCTAAATTTGCATAAAATGGCTAAATGCTAATGCACCAAATGGAGCTTACTATATGTGGTACAGCAAATATTCCCTTGAAGATTTTCTGCAATCAATCTCCTGTATTTCATTAGCAACCAGATAAGGTGTGGTCTGCAGAATAAAAAAGAAAAGTGTGTAGCTCATGAACTTATGAGGCTTCAGATGATTTCTACATGGTGATTAGAGTGGATTCTGCAATTAGAATTTATGTAGGTAAAACACACACACACACACACACACTCACACACGCTTCTTTTAAAGGCACAGTACAAGAGTTCTGAATACAGCCTTGCAATGTTAAACAATGAAAAGGTACCGTTCGATTATTGTGGTTTTTCTATAGATATAATTAAATGAAGGAAAGCCTTACTTTTTACAGTTAGAGTCATTTGATTGTATAACCCTTACTCAAATTTTATAACTCAAGGTTACAATTTCTCTATTATGATTATAAAAGAACCTTAAAAAAGCACCCATTGTTGATTTTTTTTTTTTTTTTTGCTAACTTTTGCCTTTTTCTTTGTCAAGTAATAGTGAGGAATTTTCTACACTGATGTTTAACATTTAAACATAATTTCCTCTACCACCAAAATACCCTTACTGGACTGGTATTAAGATCACATGCCATAAAAATTGCATCATGGTGCTAGTATTCTTGACCAGACCAGAGATGTTTCCTTGAGGAATAAACTTGTGTTTACTCTACTTATCAACCTTTTTCTCATCTCTGCATATTTTCACCATCTGGAATATTCTTTAACCTGGCTCAGAAAAAAATTGGGGAAGGGGATGGCTATTTAAAAATAAATGTATGCTTTACCCTACAGTTATTTTGAATTAGTCTTGATAAATAATTAAGGAATGCATAATATATTATTTAGATGCCATGGTCTTAAGAATTTGAGTGGTATTTCAAGTACAATTATAGTCATTTATTTATCAGTAGAAAATTTACATAATCACACTTCAAAATCCAGTGGACTGGAGAGATATCAGAAAGACACCCATGAATGTGGTAATGACTCTGAGCATTAGATTAAGTTAATAATGTATTGATGCACATGATATTCTAATATCTAGCACTGCAGTATTTGATCACTTAAAATGATAAAAGCATAAATATTTTTCTCTTTTCAAACTATATTTTATACAGAAGGGTTCTTCATAGTATAAAAAGCAATTTGAAAAATCGAAATTGAATTAGACAATCTCTAATAAAATGGAGCTAGTTAAGTTGAACTTAAATAAAGTCAAATTTCTATTTCTATTGGGCAAGGAAATAATTTTGTCATAATAATAATGATCAGTTAGCATAAATTACTGTTCATTTTATTTTGAACTGACAATATAGACCTTAAGGCCGAAGTCCAGAAAAATGACAGAAATTCAAGTCCTCTCTCTTGTCAGTGAGCACAGCATGCAAATGAAGGGATTACCTATCCAAAAAGGTAACACACTTTCTGTTAGCTCAGTCATGCTATGGGTTCTTCCTTAGCAGCTAGTCCATCTGAGACAAATTTGGCAGAAATATATGCAGTATTTGTACTATGCTGTTTGAATCACTAGAGTCCCATGTCATATCTGCAAACTCAGATTTTGGACTATAATTGAGCATGAGACTTGAGTGTGAAAACCTAAGCTACTCAGCAATTTCTAACTTTATTTGGGGGCAGCTAAACTTGTTATTTTTTATATTAATCTAAGTACCTACAAATTGTCATAAGTTACTTCATAAAACAATGCAAATATAAATCCCTCAATTAATTCCTATTTCCTTGTTGTCTAGATATTTTCCCTACCAGAATCACTCAAGTGGCATGTACTACAGACCCTAAAGATGAAGATCTGTCAAATTACTTTTCTTCCATTCTTTTCAAAGCCACTTGTCATAAATTTGTCATGGTGATAACTTCATATTTAAAGCTCCTAAACAGTTTTCAAACTATTCCAGACTGTTCAACATCCTCAGCTTCAGATTCCTGTCAGCCAGTGCTAATTCAACTTTGTATAGAGATCATATACTTCCAGGATAATTCATTAAAATGATATATATTGAGTAGCTTCTATGTACAAACTATGTGCTTTCTAAAATTAAGGCCTAAAATCCATTATTTGAGCTCCTCTCAAAGACTGTTAAATTCATACGACAGTTTCAGGTACCTTCATAATTCTCGCTGAATTAAAAATAAGGACTAAGTACACTTTTATTATTACTATACAAGAGATCTAGTCCTGACAGGAAGTAAGTGCATAGATTCTGAATTTCAATGATATTAAATCTATTATTGTCTTCATGAAGGCATTACCTCCAAATAAATTATAGTAAGTTTTTTCTCATTAGACCAGGGTCGATAAATGCATAAATTAATTATATTTGAGATATTTATTCAGGGAAAATATTTCTTAATCATACTTGCTAGAAATCCTTCAATTCCAGTACATTTCACTCATATTTATATATGTGTGTGTATGGTTACATATGTAGATTATGGCTTTTCCCCTATGAGACAAAGATTTGAGAGATATCCTGGGTGATCTGTAAATCATTTTTGTGGACTGACTCAGAGAAAGTGTTTATTATTATTATTATTATTATTATTATTATTATTAACACACTTTCCTTTTCCCAAGTGGTTCATTTACAAGTTTTCGCCAATTATTATAGTGATTAGCATCTATAGTTATTTCCAGTCTCCCACTAGCAATTATATAAGACATAAACATTTTAACCTTGTCAAGTATGAACTCAAAACTAAAAAAGACCCAAAAAGAAAAAAAAAAAAAAAAACCCTCCAAGAGCCAGGTTGCAGTTAAAATGCTCCTGATAGCTTGTTTTCCCAGGGCCAGTGACTATGAAGAGAAACTCTGAGAACACAAGATATCCGTCAGACAGCTACTTAGTGAGACAGAACCAAATGAATATTGTTAGGTGAGTGTTTTAATAACGCAGCATTTTCGAAGCATTTTCCCAAGATTATTTCTAATTGGCCCTGTCATAAAGTAGTCGAAAACTGCCTTAAAACAGTAATCAGTTTGAAACCAGTTGAGCAAGCCTATGACAGGAAGTTGTTAATAATATGCTTCGAAATTTACCTGTGAAATACTGAGCTTGACTACTTTTGTAAGAGAACTGAAAGTAAACGGCCTTTGTAATGCAAATCGATCAGTAGCAAAAAGCCACCACCGTGGGAATCCCACAAGCTCACCTGAGCTTGCTACAGACCTTAGTGCACCCTTTGGTGAATGAAATAAAACCTGCTTAACAGGTAGGTAAGTGTCCTTTAGCGTCGCTGAAGCCCAGCCCGTGGGCCGGGGCGCACCCCGTGCCCCGGGAAGCCTGTGCCCTGGTCCTGGTGCTCGGGCCCACCTGGCAGCAAGATCGCCCGCTGCCTCCCAGGCCGAGGGACCATCACCTGCAGCGAGGACCACAGTGGCTCCTCCCGCGTCCGCCCTCCTTGCGCTCCTCCAAGACCTTCCTCTTTCCCAACCTCACCGAGGGCCGCAGAGCTGGACCTGCGCCGGACGAGGTGGATTTAGCCCGGTTAGAGTTAAGATGGTATCATTAGCTGCGCACAGCGTGACTTCCCACTAATCCTCTCTGCAACTTACAACAAGTTTAAATGTCCATGCATGATGTTATTAACTGGCTTTAGTAAGTGCTTAAGACCCAGATCTCTTTTTAAAGTAATCTCTGAACAAGTTCTACTGTATCCACCCAACAGGGAGATTAATATTTCCTGCAAATCTGATAGGGGGACAAGATGCGCGCCGAGTCCCCAAGGGGCAGTGGGGCTGAAGTGGAAGTTGGTCCAAGGAAGGGCCCAGAGCGACGTGTGCTCACCAGCCCTGGGGTCCTGATTGAGGGAAACTTCCTTCTCCAAGAGCTTCTCAGAGTTGGGGAGCGGGGGGGGGGGGGCGAGATGGGGTGCCCTTCCCATTAGCTTTGCACTAGGTTCAAAAATGGGGCAAGGGGCGTGTAATAGCTTTATCAATGATATTGATCATATCCAGGGAAGAGTCCTGGGCAGAGCCAGAGAAACGGTGCCAGCCAAAGCAAGCCCCTTAGACGCAAGTCGCCTGCCGGCTGGAGGAAGGGGCCCTGCGGAGGGAGGGGGGGGTATGGGTGGGGGTGCAGCAGCTAGATCCCTCAGTGCAGCCGACGTGCAGGCGCGACTAAACCCCGACGCCGCCCCCGTGCACGAGCCCAACCCGGAGATTCCTAAGCAACCGCGAGCTGCCCGAGGTCGCCGGTGAGGGGCCGAAGGGCGGGCGCACGGGAACCCCAGAACAGCCCTCGCGGAGGCCCCCGGCTTCTCGCACCTCGGCGGGCGCGGGCACCGCAGCTCGCGCGCGCTCGGGAGGCCGCCCGGCCTGCTCCCCGGGCCGCAGCGCGCCCCCCGCGGCCCCCGCGGCGCGCCGGCCGGGAGCGCGCACCAGCCCCGGGGCCGCGCGCGCCGGCGCACCAGCTCCCGCCGCCCCGGCCGCCCCGGCAGCCCGTCTCCCGGGAAACACCAATCAGACGCTCGCCTCGGCCAAGGGCCGCCGGCGGCCGCAGCTGCGGGAGGACGCGGGCGGTCGGCGCGGCCCGGGAGGCGCGGGGCGCGGGGCGCGGGGCGGGCGGGCTCCGGGGGCGCCGCCCCCGCCGGGGAGCCCCGCAGTCTGTGGACCTCGAGAACGCGCCGTGCGCGGGGCTCAGCCAAACCTCGCTCAAACCACCAAGCGCAGGGACGTGCTGCTCTTTGAACAAATATGGCTCTGAACTCCCTATTTGCCTGGATAAAGTCGACGATCTTCACTTTTTAAAGTCCTCCCCCCGCCCCCCCCCCGGTGGTCTGGCAGCTGGCTGCAAAGCGGAAAGCCACAGCTCCCCCCTCGACGCTGCCCATCACCTCTCCCAGGCAGGGCACTCACTCTCGGGCCCTGATGGAGGGCGAGCCGACATTCTTTGGCAGCAATCATAACCATGCACTTTTCATTTCCATTCACCATCCTTAGAATTAATTCCACAGTGAAGTCGAGCGATTCCCGAATGGGGTGAAATGGGTTCTCTAAGCAAATGAGGATGAAGGTTTCTGCTGATTTCTCCTGTGCTAGCTCAACTTGTGCTAAGACACCGATGAACACAAAAACAGGATAACAAAGCCATCCATTCAAGTCTGGACCCTGAAGAACTACCCTCCTACCCTCCAGGCCCCATCGCTGGGGGACCTGGTTAGCTGGCTCCAAGTACTAACGTTAAGACGGTTGGGCCTGTATTGTAGATGTCTTTTTCCTGGTTAACTTCTGAAGGACACCTTGTCTCTGTTGCCCATCTCACCACCTCCACCCCCAGCATCCATCCAAATGCAACATCACATATAAGGTGTGTCTTACTCAGGCTAACCTATTGGGGAAAAGCTAAGTCATGGCAAGTCAGAGTGGGAAGAGGGTATCAATATTCCTAAGTCACAATGGCATATCCAGAGGTACAGACCCATAGGAAGAAAAGAAAAAACTAGATATACAGTTAAACACTTTTTCATACGTTCGCTAGCCACATTCGAAAATAAAACTTTTGGCTTTATCTTCCATCCCTAAAAATTGAAAATTCCTAAAATGCTAACCTGTCTTGAACTGTTTAAATGTAGTCTATAAATAGGAAGAACTTTTAGGAACGTGAAATACACTTATCCTTATCTCTCATTCAAGTGGTTTCTTAATGTTCATCAAAGACTACGCAAAAATCAAATTAGAATTCAAATTCTTCCAAATAAGAAAACCATTTTAAAAATTCAACAGAGCACTGGTAGAAATGCATTGTTTAAGAAGACTTAAAGAAAAGCCATTTTGAGAGAATAATTCATTTTGAATGTCAATAATGCTTTTATCTCATTACTATGCACATTAATGGTAACTTCACTAGGGGGCTGACACTGGTGGGCTACATCCACTCACATCTGCAAGGATATTGCAGGAGTTTTCCTATGTATCTTTTTTTACCTCTAACCAATTTCCACTTTTGTTATTGTTTTGGGTTTTTCTGTATGACTGTGTTTCTATGTTATATCCTCTATGATTCTATTATGGAGTGACTTTTCATCGTTAATTTTCTAGCATGAAGTAGGACAAGGAAAATTAGTTGGTTATATCTTTATATTTTCTTTCACAGGTGTCATTTTATTGGCCAATTTTTAAGTATTTCTTGAAAAGATTCTAGATGTCAAAACCTGCAGTTAACATTCCTGTTTAGAAATACACAAAATAATACCTTTGACGTTGGCAACTCAGATGTATTATTCAGCAAAACAGCAATTACTCATTGTTTTGCACTTACATGTTAAGAACTACGCGACACTTGGTGACACAATAACAAAATTGCAAAGTGAATTATATTTAAAATAGACATCCCAATAAAACATACACAACCAACTCTTTTTACTCTTTTTGAGCTGTTTTGTTTCCTTTTTCTGACTGTTTACAATTAAATCGATTATGTGAATGTGAAATCGAAGTAGAATAACTGATTCACACACATCATGAGAAAAGGAAAGTTAGAAAATGGGGAGGAGGTGTAACACAAAGGGAGGTGTATTCCTGAGGGTACCAGAATCCACCTAGGGAGGTGCCAGGATGTTGCATATTTTTGGAAATGTACATCTATGATGTTCTTCTGCAACGTCAATCATGGTGGCAAACTCTGAAAGAGCAGTGTCTGCCACAATTTCAAGCAAAATTTAGGCCAGACTTCTACTAATAATTCTAAGCAGAGCTAAAGCAATAAAACCCAAGTGGAGTCTCTTTATATCTAAGAAGGGAGGGTTTCAGGTGGGAGTGAGTTGTTTGTTTTATTCTATTTTAATTGCACAAGAAGCATTTTTGTAACTTGAACTTCCCAGTAATGAATTCCGCTTCCCAACACAGCCTGCAGCCTGAATTGAAGTTCCCATCAGAAAATTAAAATGTTTGTCTGGATAAAATAACTTCTAAATGAACTCTCTATTTCTTTTCGTTTCTTTTTGTATTTTCTGCAATGTAGCCCCTCGCAATGATATTAGTTCTAGTGTGGGAAAATATTATAATTGAGATCTGGTAAGTTATTTGCAGACTTCAAGTTTTTCTTTACACTGTGCTGACATTTAGTACAGCCCTGGTGAGGAAAACAATACTACCATTCATAGCTCTAGACGTAGATTTCAATCGACTTAAGCGGGCACAATGAAACTTGGTCATTCACTGGTTACCCATATTGTGTTCTCAAATTTTCTCTCAGCAAAAGTATAATGACTCAGTATTGTATGGTTGCATAGACAAGGGCTCGGAACAAGAGACACTAGTTTTGTCTGACGGTGTGAGAAAGTCGTGAAGGGATCTTTTCTTCCAGATGGTGTTAAATTCAGCTGCCTTTTTAACATTGGCCTTGCACAGCAATCTGCTGCTCCCCTTTCACAAAGACTGCGCTCGGTTCCCACTAGTTAACATGCATACTCACGCAACCTGCAACTTCACTCCAACTGTTTTACAATGCAGTGGTATGCTAAATAAACTCGATCCGGTTTCTGCCAATGTTAAAACTAGCTTTCAAAGAACTACTTAACTGATATTTACACTTCTTTTGACTTATATGTACATGCCTTTGGAATATTTCAGATTTCAGAGAAATATCACCTTATTATAAGGTCATCGTAGAGATTACCTCGGACATCCTCCAGACCCATGCTCAGATACAGTACCTCTCTTCAACACACACAAATAAAACAAAATGTCAGAAGTCTGATGTGCAATAGAAAAAAGAAAAATTGGGACATGTTGCAGCAAGAGTAGTGGAACAGCAAAAAATAAAATGAAAATAATAACATTGAAATGTATTTTTATTGATCGGTAAGTCATGTAACATTAGTATGGTACAAAGCAAGTTTGATATGACAATGGCAAACACATAATTATAATATTGTTTATTTTCCTTAGACGCTATATTTAACACATTTACATAAAAGACCAAGATGTAAGCAAAAGCTTCAGTAATTTGACTCCATTGAGTGCTTTCAGTAAACAATAGGTTTCCCTAGCAAACATCTTATTGCCTTAATTGAACCTCCTTGAGAAAGAAAACCACACACTTTGTAATGTAAATGTTAATTGTAGTAGACAATGGTTCTAGGTAAATAGCACCCCTGGACATGAACTAAATGAAAGGAATACAGGCACTTAACAATGAAAGGTTGTTTGCACAAACAGTGCTTCAAATGTAAATAAACAAGGGTCTTCTCAACGGTCACTACAGTAGTAAAACTTTGGCACGTGTTCAGCAGCCATAATGAGAATTTACGTTAATAAAGTCTCTCGGAGTTTCTAACGGAAACCAACAGTGGTTTTACAGGCTTCTCCAGTCTGGAGTCTTAGAAGGTGCTGAAGCTACAAAGGAAAATGTAATGCTTTTGGAGAATAACTGCATATTTGGGATTTGAGAGTGTCAGTAATCCAGGCCACATGGAAGGTAACAGGCCATTTTTAGGCATTTGCTTACTGCAATGTTTGTATTTATGTTTAATGCCTATCCAAATGTCTGCTCTGACACATGGAGAAAAATGTAAGAACTTTTAGGGGAAGATTACAATGGGGACCTCCAAAGCCCCAAAGTTTCTGCTAAGTATAGTCACTTTGAGATTCAATAAAAATGGCTGTATAGAACGCATCTCACTGGGATTACACCAAACCCACCTCTTATCATACCGCTATTGTAATTAACTTTCTGCATGTAGGCTGATGATTTTATAGTTTTACTTCCAGTGTGTGTCTACTAGCATAATCACGCCAAATTCCTAGCTGTATCATGTTAGGGGGGTAAACAGCCTGGGGAAGTGATAATAATGTCTGTTGCAGAGTACATGTTTTTAGATATAATCCATCCAAAGCAAGAGCCCAAAGGTGATCACAAGGCCAAAAGTACAGACTGAGAATTTGACGTGAAGGGCAGGCAGAAACGGGACTCTCCTGGAACTGCTTTCCCACTAGCTTTCCTAAAATATTGAAAATCTGAACCCAAGAAGAAAGCTGAACTTAATTATGGCCAGATTAAACAGTGGTCATAAAATTAAGAGAAACAGACAGTATGCAGCAGCTACAGACCAGTTGGTGCTACCATTTGGGAGGCTGCAGATGGCTGTGGGTGGGAAATGCCTCCACTTTCTTAAGCGATGGAGATGAGTATGGTGTGTGCACTTGATGTTTTTTTCATGCCCCCACCCCCCAACAGGGCTGTCTGTCATAGGCTGCCGGGCCCGCTTTACCACTTGCCCCCGAGCGTGGGAATCGGAGCGTCCTGCCGTTCACATCTCCTGCATTCCGTTTATCGGAATCAATTAGGCAAGACAGACCCTCAGATTCCCCACCCCCTTTCCATTTTTGTCAGGTCTATATACGTCCTAATTATTTCAGTTTGGGATGCCAGAGCTGTTTCCTGGATAGACCTGATCATCCTTAAACAAAAAGAGAGGAGGCGCACACGTGGGTTGTGGCGTAAATGTCACTTTCATTTCCAATGCTAGGCGCCGAGTAAGACAGAACATTTTTTTAACACTTTGACAAGAGGGGAGGCGATCTCGTCTCCATCATGTCTTTCTGCTTCAGTAGCTTCCTCAAGGAAACCCTCTTGGAACAGAGAAGCATCTGTCCTTGTATTTTGAATAGAAGAATAAAAAATCAGCCTTTGCCTTTTTTTTTTTTTTTGCATTTTCTCTGCTAGCTGTATGTCCTTAGTAGATACAAATTATTAACCTTCCATCATAAACTTTTCTGAAAGTCTAATGCAATAGAATTTGACACACAACCCCAATACATGTAGTCCTCCCGCATAATCTTCCTTTTTTTTTTTTTCCAGGGGAGGGGAACCTCAGAAGGAAATAGCCTACTTCTGCAGATTATGGAATCATTTTTGAACTAGATACCAGACCTCTCTACAACAGCTTTCTAAGGGAGGGGGGAAAAAAGAAAACCCCTCATATTAACTTTTGTCTTAAAGTAGGACAAACTGCACATGCATCTTGACTCATGAGCACTATACAATTCTCCTTTGCAGCTCTAACAACCCCTCTCAGAGTACCTGGCACCTTTATGGTTCGGCCCCTGTGTGTCACTTAATTTCCTCTAATCCCACCTTTAATCATAAGGAAGAAGAACAAAAACAAAAACAAAAACAAAGTTAGATTCAATAAGTATTCCTGACCTTTCTGGTTTTTACTGTCTCTTGGTTGTAGTCTTTCATTCTCACATGCTCCCCGGCGATCTTGAAGGAGTTTTTACTTTCGGTTATCTAGCTTTATGAAGACCAATACACTCATACAGCTAGATAACCAAAGATAACAACTCACTTCCCTCACACGCCTCTGTCTTCCTCTGGCCAGATTCCAGATCCCGATCTCTCTGGCAGTACCGAAGAGTAGTCCTCCAGGACACTTGCCGAGCATAAGATTCCTTCTTGTATGTAAATATGACCTGGTTTCTGTTTGTGTGTGCGGCTAAAACATCCAAACGAGATCTGTTGCTTTCAAAGTTTATTCCGAACTTTTCTTTCCTTTCAGCAAGTAATCTCCGACAGCGTTAGCCAACAATTCATCTATTAATATCAAAAAATAAAACCAGCTATTAAGGTGCAGCAAGCGGTTACGAGTGAGCAGCAGCATCCGTCCCTCCACAGGCCTCTATTTGCATTGTAAATTGCTTCATTCTCACGCAAGACTCTTTAGCCTCCCTCTATAGAGATGTACAAAGCCAACGGCAATTTCCAGCGCAGGTTAAGGAGGAAGGAAAAAAAAACATCCCATTCTATAGAAGAGGTGACAGCTGATTCAAGGATCTGCTCCTGATCCTTTTGGGTTAGGCACCGTGAGCTTTTTACCAAGCGGTGGCAGCTTGATTGCACATATCTCGTGTGTGTGTGTTTTAGGGGGAAGATCCTCGATTTCACAGGGCTTCTAGGCTGGGGAGGAGAAGATGCCGTCTTGCTGGCGTGCTGCTGCCCCCGGTCTGAAAGAAGGAGAAAAGGGCCATCATTGGTGGGGCTTTCACTGCCAAAATGTGGACCAGCCCGGCAAGGTCAAAGGTTCGAGACCGCGGGAGACCAAGGTAATGATGATGTCATGAGAAATCTCAAGTACACGGTTATTGATATGCATCAGTGATCAGCCAACTGCCCCACGCCTCCTGCCCGAGCAGCGGCAGCGGCAGCGGCAGCAGCAGCAGCGGCGGCAGCATTGCTACAAGCCCTATTTTCTCAATCAACATCTCTTCCGCTAGCACTACCGACTGCTCCAGGAAAAGCAACCCGCGGCCTTTTACCTCCTCGGTGCTAGTGTAGATCGCTCTAATATCCAAAGACTGGAAGAAATCTCTCTCTAAGGACAGATAAAAGCATTTCAGATCTGGGGAACGTCTTTGCCTGCATTTCTCTTCTGGCAGATTGCATGGGCAGACAGATGGAAGGCACTTTGCTATTGCTTAAAGCAGGGCCTTGCTTTCTGGGGCTGGGAATCAGATCTGTATTACGCAGTGAGTCGATGTGTGATTACATTGACAATTTGCTCTGGTGGTGTGTTTTTAATGGCTTCACAGCTCAGTCATGTTTTGTATCTATGTGCCATGGCGATAGGGCAGCGTATTTTGTTTGGTCTGTAAGTTCAAACAGAAGGCTCTAAGCAGGCCGACTTCATCCTGGTTTTTTTTTTTTTTTTTTAATGACTCTGTATAGGGTGTGTGCCTTAGAATGTAGCACAGGTAAACATTGCAGCATTAGTTTCTACTGTTGTACCCAACTCTGCTGTAATAAAAATGCTGAGCCTTTGTTTGTAATTTCAAACGTCAGTTTTTATACAGAAGAACAAAATGTACTAGTCTTTTCTTATGAAATTATGAAAAAAGTATTGTTACCCCCATGGAAAAGACAAAACACCTGGGTGTTAAGAGCATTATACCTTCCCCTTCCCCACCCCCACCTTTCTTCTATCTAGAAGGGAATAGCGTTTTAGTAATTAATTAGCCTCATTCCTTTCCTTAGGACTTTTCAAAGTGTAAATATGGTCACCTAAAAGAGCTCTTTTCTTCTTCTCCTTCATAATAGGTCATCTATGTCTAATGCATCTATCATATGTACAGTTCTAATACTCAGATGGCCCTCAACAGTATGACTAAGGTGCAGTCCACATAAGATGCATATTCACCATGGGTGAACTTTAAGGATTGCTTTCCAAAATTAGGAGTCATGTTTGGTGATGTTACTATTCTTTAAAATATATGCTACAAGCAAATGCCATAAATCTTCATATTCATTTCACACATCACTAGTTTATCACAATACTCTCATTTCTTTAGGTTGACTATTTTCCCCAGTGACCAAAACACTTTCAGAATTAATATATATTCTTCCATTAATTCAATAATTTATTCTTGTAAGACATAAGCGTGAATATGCTTATCAAGTTACGTACAGAACACATATGTAAATCCTATAGAAAAGCCTGACGAGTAAAAAAAAAAAAAAAAACAAAATTTCCAAGAAAAGCCCCAATCTAGAGTTCAAACAATAATATCACACCAATTAAAGATACAATTTAGAAACACAGATGCCAACTTTCCATTAGATTTTTTTTTATTCAGTTTTTTGGGTGAGCACTTGTGTTCTGATTATTTAGAAAAGACTAAGCTATGGTAATTGCTCATCTATTTTTCTTATCAAATCTTGGTAGAAGAAGTATGATCAGAAATGGCTGCATTGGGTTACATATGAAATGTACGTGCAAACTACAAACTAATTCAGAGAACCACACTCCCAGAGTTACTGTTCCTTCTTGAACTGTGAGGTCACAACATAAACTAATGGACAGAACTGAACACATCACTGAGGCACATGCCACTTTGACATTATGTAAAACCATAATGAGCTTTGCTGCATTGGAAGATTGAGAGTATTTTGGCCTTGCTTTCCAAGACCTAGAAGCAGAATCATTAGTGATTTGGCATGTACTACATAAAGCAAGCATATGATCAGATGAATTCAATTCCTTAAGTCAAAATCCGAAGAAATGGCAGATATTTTTAGAATATCTTTTTGCCTTATATATGTCTGGGTGGGGGTTGGTGAAAGTAGAGAGTTGTGACACATGTATGTCTGTGTATGTGTGTCACCCCTTATCTGTGTGAATTCGCAAATTAATGTGGCTATATTCCCAGATTTAACAATTAAATACATTTTTAGAACCCAAGTAACAATCACGAAAGCCAAGACACTGAACATTTGAAGTGTTTCTACAATTATAAGCTACAGAAAATACTGTCTTAAAATAGCATGTTCTAAAGCAATGTCACATAGTCACATCACCTGACTCCAGGACTGGCCCCCCCATGCATGCCACAAACACCGTAGATTCATTGTGAGACGCCCCCCTTCCCAAAAAAAAAAGTGAAAATAGCCAACATAAAGATTATGGGCAGTCTGTCCACCAGCCATCTAGCCAATTAAATATTTTACCTCTCCACCCTCTTTCAAGGTATGGAGAAATAAAAGATCCACAGCAAGGCTTAACACTGAACACCTGATTATTTTGAATATTGCCAAGGTTCAGGCCATGGTTTATCATATACATTTCAAGGACTTCACTATCACTTAGGATGTAAGACAGTTGAAACAATTGGGCTGAGTCCTAGCAATGCCTGCCATGCATTGTTATGAGCAACTATTAACACCTACATGTTTTCATTTCAGATATTTTTGGTTTTCAGAAAGCTATTTATCTGAGCCACAGAATACCCTTTTTGAAATCTGCATATTGAAGGAGATACTGAATTCAAATGGCCTGCCTGCTCATTCTCTAATAAATTCCCATTAATGGCCAGTAGATTAGGACGTGATTGTCATGCTTGTTTTCTAATCTTTTTATAGGTCTCCAGATGGCTGAAACATGAATTGAAACATCCTGGTTTTCTTGGGAATAAACAAATCTCTGCTTAAGTTAGAAGTGAAAAGTTATGATTTTTTCCCCACATTTGGATCAGAATTATGCTATTCCATAAATACAAATAACCAGGCTTGCCACTAATATTTAGAACACCTCTCTGAATCCTATTCAGACTACTGCAGGGTACGTAAAGAATTGGCCAATTACTGATATCCCTTTTTAATACTTGGTTTGTAGATTCTTATGTAAGTAAACCACAGTCCACTAATACAGTCAAGACTACCATTTTCTACATAAAAGCCATTTAATTTACAGCGATTTGTATAGTTCAGGCAAGGTACTTGACTGGCTTACTTTCTAATAAAAGTGTCCTATTATGTCCTCTGTATCCTGAATTTCATTTTTATAGGCAGTTACAGGTTATGTTTGCATTATTCTTGATATATAGTATACAAAGGCTACATATAGGGAAAAAAAAACCTGCACATAGGGAAACTTGGATTTTTCTGGAATTGTATCTATTGCATGAACTGGGACATATGCAATACACTGCAGGCCCACCACCTAGCAAATGATACTCTATTTTGACTTTGTATATCATTTTGATTTTATCAAATGTAAAATTGTAATTTACCTTTGGTTGGTTGTATTGTCTATTCATTTTATGCTCCTTCGCAGTCTCATCTGAAAAAGTCAAGAAAACAAATGATCACAGTTTTAATACATACATAGATCTGTATAGTCATGTTTAGATTTGGCTTCATTTTAAAGTATTGCAATTACCATGATCCCTTAAAATGCCAAGAGATTACAGAAAACCCCAGTACAATGTGTGCTGGGCTTCAGCACCCACAGGGTTAAATATGCTAATTTGCATTTAAATGGAGACATGCATGATAATGGGAATGCAAAATATGCAGAATCTGGAGGGGTTTGGGAAATTAATTTTTTTCTTTCTTCTTTTCTTTTATTTTTAGCTTGGAAGGAAGAGGGACCCTTAAAAAAACATTAGGGATTTGAACACTGTAACCTGCTATACAAAAGACGAGGGAGAGTTCTTCCCTGTAAGAATTTCAAGACTGGAACAAAGTCGTATTTTCTAAATGTTTAAGGAACTGGATTTCCAGGCCTTTCAAACAATGGGAATCCCTAGATAAATATCTAATCCATTAGAAAGATGCAAATAGTTTACTGTAAGGCCACAGCACGGTGAGATGTGCATTCATATCTATGGCTCCTGATTGGCTATTTCCTTCAGTAAATCAATGAATAATGTAAAACCTGATTGCTGTAAAGTGGTGGATTTTTTTTTATTCCCTTCCCCCATTCCTCCATGATTCAATATTCAAGAAGTCTTACTCTCCCGAAAATAGGTTGCTTTTCTTTTATGATTTTTTTAATGTTTATTGTTATTTTGGAGTAGTGGGGTGGGGCTACTGGTCTTGCAAAATGAAAGTACTGCACTGGTTCAATTATGCTGACTATGGGAGCTCGTTTCCGAGACAGCGCCCTAATTACTGGTGGCAAGGTGGGGAAGGAGGGTGCTGGGAAGAGCTGGGCACCAGGAGAGGGAGGAAACTGGATCCGACCCTGCCATTCTGGGCCCAAGGCAGCCACAGCCCCAAAAGAGCCCCCGGCCATGGCCGTGACTTGACAGGGCCTCCGGTCTAACTTCTGATCAATACCACTGCTGCCCTGACCCCTCCAGACAGTCCCCCATTCAAGCAGCGCCCGTGCATTTGCAAGAGAAAACGCGGCCGACACTAATGCAAATACAGTGCCGGGGTTCCCACCTCCCCGCGTTCCCTCAGACAATTCCAGGCCACCGAAGGAAGGTCTCGGCTCCCTTCGCGAGGTCTGGGCTCCAGGCAAACTGCAGAGACCGGGCTCCCCTCAGATACCAGAAGCATCTGAAGCTGAAAGGTTCCAAGTCCCAGTAACTAACCGCGATGGCCGGTACCTCGATGCATCTGAACTTGGGATAACCCTGCAAAGCCGCCTCTGGCCTCCCAGAATCCAAAAGGCAAGAGAAAAGAAGGAAGTGGAAATCCACCAGGTCTAGTTAGCCTGTGTCCATAAGTTTCCACCAGCATCCCAGTCCGAGCCTCACTTCATTGCCAGAGGACTGCAACTTTGAGGTGGTTAAAAGAATCATTCGAAATGCAAATCCTGGATCCAGGAACGCGACGTACAATTGCATTTCGCTCTAGGTTCAATAAGGAAAAAAGTCCCACCACCACCACCACCACCACCACGAAATTACATGCAAAATTCCCCTTCCCAACGCGAAATTTCCCCGGCGTCTCTGTGCAACGGGGGGTCAGACCGCTGGGTAATTAACAGTTCTGGCTCAGACAACTCAAGAGATCAACAGGTTTAGCATCCGAGACTCGCAATCAATTAGCTGAAGCAAAGCCCCGGACTGGCCCTCGGAGCGGCCCGCGGCGGGGGCTCTGCGGTCACCCGCTCGAGGACCGAGGGAGGAGCGCGGGCGCGGGGCGTGCGGCGGCCGCCGGGGCCCCGGGCCGCCCTCCGCGCTGCCGCCTGCGGGCCGCCCCGGTACTCACTTGCTCTCCGCCCTGCGCCGGGCGCTGTCGCCCCCCAAATCCAGCTGGGCAGGAATCGAGGCGCCGGCCAGAAGACAAGATCCAGTGTCACGGGGCGGCCGCAGCACACAAACAGGCTCCTTTCGGCGTCTCAAAAAAAAAAAAAAAAAAGAAAAAAAAAATTTTTTTTTTTTCAGATCATTCCTCTCCTTAGCACATTTAAAACTGCCGCTCAATTCCACACGGTGATTCTTGCTTGATTGCGTCTAAAATAGTTTAAACGGCTCTTCCCTTCTGGGGAAAGGGAGAGAAGGGCGCAAAAGACGAAAGAGGAAAAAAGCCAACTTTTCCCCCCCACGCCAGGCACTTGCTCCCTGAGCCTCGGAGTGGAGAGTGAAGTGGTGTGTGCGAGGCTCGGCAAGTTTTTGGGGGGGCTGTCCAAGGTCTAGTCCAGCCCCCTCTGCCGAGGAGGACGTGCTCTGAAACTCAACCAATTTCCCCACTGCTTTTGTTACTGATGAACTGAAGCCCTATTGTTCATCCATTGCCACGGTCTTTTTCAGTCCTCACACTACGTTCTGCGTTGCCAGAGATAATGAATTTGCACCCAAACCTCTCATAGTCCCCTCCTGACAGACGGAACAAATTAGAAATGTCTCGTCTGAAGGACGGCAATGGCTACATTTTCCTATTGTAGGACGTAAAGCACACATTTCTTTGGAAACTTCTTTTGCCTTTTCTACCTTTTATTTTCTCTTCTCTCTTTTTTCTCTTTTCCTTCAGTTTTTTCCTTGATTTCTTTAGACTCTCTCTCTCTCTCTTTTGAGAATAGGCCTGTCTTGTTTTTCCAATGCACCATTTTATGTAACTTGTGGATCTTTTCTATCTTCCTTCTTTCCTCCTCCCCCCCCTTTTTTTAAAGAGCTCCCTTTGCAATTTTATTTACAAACTTGGAGAATGACCTTTTGACTTGCAGACTTTTTTTTTTTAAAGAAAGGTCTTTTGGTTAAAGTCCCCCCTTCCTCACTCCTCCACCCCTTTTTGTTGTGGTCGTCAAATGTGTTTGGCCAAAGACAAGCAATACGTTATAGGGATTTTTATTCTTTAAACTCCAGAGCTATTCAAAAGGTACCAGGGAAGCCCTATAGGGGTTATCTATTTGAGGGGGAAGAAAAAGCATGTGTGTGTGTGTGTGTGTGTGTGTGTGTGTGTGTGTGTTCCCGGGAAAGAGGCAGAGAGATGTGGGAGGGTGTGGGTGGGAGTGTGCAGGGAGAGAAGGGTGGGGGCCTGGAGGGAAAGTGGGCTTCCTGGAACACGAGCCGGGAGGCTGTCAGGGGGTGTAGGCGCGGGAGGGAGGGTGCAAGAATCCGCCGGGCCGAGGGCGGCTTGCGCCCCTGGGCCTGCCCGCGCTCCCGGCCGGCCGCAGCCTGGGCGCGGGTGTCTGCGCGCGCGGGCGCCTGCTCCGAGCCTGCGCGCGTGCGGCCGGGGGCGGAACGGGGGCTGTAAAAATTCAGGCGAGTGGCCCGTATGTAAATGCGGCCCGGGGGGAGCGGGGAGGTGGTAATGAGAGCCGCCGGCGCTCGGCCCCGCCGGCGGCCCCCGGCTTTCCCGCCAAGTGCAGCCGGAGGACAGACAGCCATGCGTGTCCTTGGCGGGAGGGCCCCCGCCCGCGCGCGCGCCCGCCCCCCGCGCACACGCACACGCTCCCCTCGCAGGCGTGGGGCCCGGTGGCCACGAGCATGTCAGCAAAACAAAGCTGGGGCCGCGAGGTGGAACGAGGCGGCGGCGGCCGCGGCGGCCGAGGGCAGCCCCGGGAAGCCCACGCCGCGGCCTCCGGCGCCCCTTCCTCGGCAGCCCGCGGCTCTGCCCTCCGCCCCGGGCTCCGCACGGCCCCGGCCCCGGCCCCGGCCCCGAGGAGGCCGAGCACCGTTTCTTAGCTACCTCGGGGAGGGGGTGGGGGCGAGCAGGCGCGGGGGCGGCCCCCGCCGGGTGCGCAGCCTCGCACACGCCGGCGCGCGGGGCCGGGGGGCGGGGGGTCGCCGAGGGCCTCCCCGCCGCGGCCCGCTCGCTACCTCGTCGCCGGGCCTGCGGCGCTCCACGAGACCGACAGCGGGCGGATCCGCGAGGCAGCGCCCGGGGCTGCGGCCCAGGAATGGCTCCCCCTCAGAAGCCCTCCTCCCACACAGTGTCATAGGAAGGGCCTGGCTGGAGAGCGAGAGCGAGCGCCTTCTCTGACGCACCCGCCTCCCCAAATCGGTGGAACTCGAACTCCGGCCCAGGAGCTCCGGCCCAGGTGCTCCGGCCCAGGTGGCCCTGTAGCCGAGTCCTGGAGGCGGCCTGGGAGGAACCGCGAGCTCCGCTCCTCTCTCCAAGCGCCTGCCTTGGTGCTCACCAGCCCGAGCACCTCCTTAACACACACACACACACACACACACACACACACACACACGCGCACGCACACTTCCATCACATCACAACGCTGGGAGCGTGGCAGTTAGTGGAGCCCACGCGCTTAACGAGCGCGCAGGTGGAGGTACCGACACCAGGAGCTCCGGCCGGTTGGCGGGGCGATTTACCGCTCCCTACTGGAAACAGGTGTAGCTTATCGTGTTTTAGGGATGATTTGCTGGTGTCTGCGGTCTCCCCAACCCCCGCCCCCGCCCTCCTCTTGTGCTGGAGAAGCCAAAAAATAAAATAAAATAAAAAAACCAAAAAAGACAAAAACTAACCAAAAAAAAAAAAAATTTCATGTTCCATTGTCGGAGTCTTCTTTCTGGTAAGCTCCCCGGGCCGTGATCTACAACACCTGGGTATCTGTTGATTTCGGTTCGTTGTTTCGGAGTGTGTTGTTTTTCTAGGGGGAAGCGAAAGAAGGTGTCTTTGGTGGGGCTGGCGGCGCGGGGCAGGAGCCCGCGTGCGCGGCCGCGGAGCTGGCGAGGCCGGAAGCCGGGCGGTGGCCGAGGGAGGCGCTGCTCGTCTCCCCCGGGGGCGGCTCGGGGCCCCCGGCCTCCTCGGGCCTGGGCTCGGCCGCCGCCGCCCGCACCCGCGGGCTCCGCCGGCCGCCGCTCCGTGTTTTCCCCCATCCCGGCTTCACGTTCAAGGTTTAGCTGCGAGGTCACGTCCATTGACGTCAGCTCCCTGTCTCCCTCTACGTCCGGCTACATTTACATACATCAAGGAAATTAGGGCATTAAAAAAATATGCAAATCCTGCGCGGAGAGGAGCCGGTGCATTCCTGGCGCGATCGCCTTTTATTGAAGCTTTTAATTAAAGGGGCCAGTTGGCGAGCCCCTGAAACAACCGCCAAAACCCCCAAAAGAGAAAAATAAACGCTGTAGCCTTCGGGAACGGTTGTTTCGGCTCCTGTTCTGTGGGCGGCTGAGGACCGCCGGCTGCCCGGCTCGGAGAAGAACAGGTTAGAGGAGGCAGCTCCAGCCCATGCATAATCAGGGCTCCGCGGCGCCTCCATTCTTTCCTCCTCCTCCTCCTCCTCCTTTCCTCCTCCTCCACCTCTCCTCCTCCTCCTCCTCCTCCTCCTCCTCCTCCTCCTCCTCCTCCTGCTCCCGCTCCTGTTGGTTCCAGCGTGTATTATTTTTAATACTGATGCATATGTAAAGATATATTTGCATTTTTTAATTCGCGAAAAGTTCAGGTTGTATCGATTTATTGATTTCCACCCCCTTCCTTTTTTTTTTTTTTTTTTTTTTTTTTTGCTATCTTGTTATGTCTATCTGTCTCTCTTGTCCCTTTCTGTCTGTATTTTTTGGCGAGTGTCTGCTGCTGTCTCTTGCTAGATAATATGCACAGTTGCCTCCCTGCTTCTGTGTATTTAAGGCTCCAAATATGCACATCTGTCATGTATGTAATGCCAGCTGTATAACCTCCTGATTTGGTCATGAAAGAAAAGACACTTTTTTTTTTTTTCCTGACATACCCCCTTGGTCGATGTAATGCCCATCGCTCAAGGCTCAAAGTTTGATTATCTAATTAACTTCATATTAGCAAAAACACAGTTCGGGCCAGTGCCTTTGAGATAATGTATGGTATAAAGGGAAGTGACTCCAAAGATTTCTAAAGAATTTTTGTGTTGATTAACTGAGAGTTGCGACATTCGGTACCCTATTGCCTTATAGCATTTCTTATTGCAAAAAAAAAAAAAATCTATTTTAAAATGTGTAGACACAGCAACCGACAGCCTTCTGCAAGGAAGACATTTTCAACCATATTGTATGTTGTACCTTATCTGCTGCACTCAAAATTTACTGAGTTTCATTTTTATCTTATGTGACTGGAAACAGGCACATTATCTGGATTGAAAAGCATCCTTAATTCCGGACTTTGAAATGAAAACAAATAAACAAAACAGTTGACTATATTAAGCCAGTTGATTTACCCTAAACTATACAGGCCTTAAGTTAGATATCAAGCAATGGTAATCTCGTTTATAGGGCCCGATTTTCCTTCCTGGCAATACATCTATTCAGCACAATGGCTTTTGGAAAAGATATATGTATCAAGTCCACTTTTAAAATTCCCCCAAAGCTATCATTTTTAAAAGACTGAATCCATAATTGCATAGCCACAAAGAACAGCAAGTATGCACACATGCAGCTTATTCAATTAAACAAGTCCAAGTACATGCACAGGTAATTAGTTTTCTTATGAATGACTTACCTGCACAGATACTCAGGGCAAGATTCAGCCCTCCCCAAAGGCTTTCATGTATAAATATTCACATGTATTTTCTCCCATTTTAAACCTACAGCTGTATGCCATCTTTCACGCTGGACTATCCAGCATCCATTTTTAGCGCCCTTAATTCTTGTGGCATTTCCAACCTTACCTCTGGCTGTAGTTTTTCCAAGCCTACACCAAAGTGCTCATATGATATGTCACCCAATAAAAAGTGGTCAGATGGCCACACGTAAAACATTAAAAAACGGCAACACACTCATCCTTCAGCTTTGCCCTTACCTTGCCATACATAGCAAGATTACCTTTCCTAAAGTACCTTTTCAGCACATTTTATGAATAGTTGCAGGATTTCACAACTGGTTGCAGAATTGCCAGTTTTCCGGGGGCGGGGGGCGGGAGGAGGGGGGCACCTGGCTGAGCGAAACAATTCGGCAGGTTAAATGTCTCTCCGAGTTTGGCTGCAATTCAATCGTGCGTGGCGGTCTGCTCCTGCCTGGACTCTCGAACATACCTGCCTGCCTTTATGCAGGGCTCAGGACAAACACACCCGCCACGTTTCAGGGCGTAGAGTGGCGGTGCATATATTTAGATGCTGCTAGCAAGGAATGTGTGCATGCACGGATGTCTGTGCATGCATGTGTGTACAGACGTGTGTGTGCGTGCGCGCGCGCGCTGTGTGACAAGGGACACACGGGGGTACACCTCTCGTCTCTGATCTCTCCGTAATCTCCTTTTCTGTTTCTAATCTCCCTTGTTGGCTCCCGGTAGTAACCTGGAGCATCTGAACCGTCACCGTCCCCGCCGTGTGCGCGCTGTGGCTTACCCCGGGGCCGGTGGCTCGGAGGCTCGCTGGTTCAGCGGGGGTTGTGGCGGAGGGTGGGTAGCGCCGCTGCCGCCGCCGCCGCGGGTCCCGGTGCTCTGTCCCAGCCCGGCAGCCGAGCGCGCCGCGCCGGAGCCCCCTCCCACCCCGCCCTCACCCCCGTCCTCCCCTCCTCTACCCTCTGCGCCTCCCCCCACTCCGCCCCGCATTACCATATGGAGGCCGAGTCCCTGCGAATCACAGCAGCAGCGGGCGGCATTTGAATAAGCCCCGCAACCCCGGGCGGACCCCAAGTCCTCAAAAAGCTGCGCGCCCTGCCTCGGGGGCCCCCACTCGGGCCGGTAACCGGGCAGCGACCGACACCTCCCCAAAGTGTCCTGGGCGCGCGGGAGAGAGGTTCTGGGCCTCCCACTTGCTACTTTTATATTAACTTGACTGATAGGATCAGACAATAAATGGGGGGGGGGGTGGAGGCCGAGAGAGATACACACACACACACACAGAGGAAGGGGAGCGGAATGGGGGGGGGGAGAAGGAAGAGGAAAGGGAAAGGCGCTGCGGTGGGGGGGGGTGCGGTAAGGGAAAGAAGACGGAGACAGAGGAAAGGGGGAGAGCGGAGCAGGGAGCCCACAGGGTCGGGTGCAAAAGGGTGAAATGGGGAGGCAGTGGGGAAAAGACGGGAGGGGGAGAGATACCCAAGTATCTGATTTTGGACTTTCCAAGCTAAAAATATCACCTCACTGAACTTCACAACCTCCAATTAGACACGTGTTTCGCCCCCCTCCCGCATGAACGAATGATTAATTTGCTGTCTCGATCAGAAATAATTATTTAGAATTGTGTAACAGATACAAGATTTAACGCAAAGTCGCCAGTTTTGTAGAGACATAGCAAAGCATGACATTTAAAGAGGATATTGGCCACCTCGTGCTAAAAAACGTAAGGCTTGCCTTGAACACTCAGGCGTCTGCCCAGCCTCGGCGGGCACCCAAGATAGTGAGACCAAGGCCCAGAGTCAGGATGTGCTCCGCAATAGGTGGGACTTTAGGAATGTTTCTTTCATTCTCTTTGATATTTGACGGATACCTTTCTTCGTCTTCGCCAACCGATTGTGTTTATGAGAAAAATATAGATCAAGTGTGGGGTTTTAATTTTTTTTTGTTTTTACTGCAAAATGTCCCCACATTTAAATGAAGAGATGGCTTTTAAACGTTAGTTTAAATACATCGCCAGTTCCATTTTGCACACCAACTCAACAACTGGAAGTTCTGAATTTAGCGTTTGCAATGCGGTCCGCCTCCCTACCTCCAAAGCAGAACACTGATTTCCCTGTGTAAAACGATCAGAATCACAATAAAAACTCCAGCTACCTACTGGATGCACCAGTGTAAATATCCCTCTCAGCATTCATAAGCCAAACCTCCTCCTTTTGAGACACACACACAAAAAGAACGCTTCTGATTAATAATCTCTTACGCGGCACACCGAGGCCGAAGGCAGGGAGCCGCAGGGCGCCGGAGAAGGGCGCAGAATTCTCAATACCTAGAATTTCCATACAGATTCCAAAGACGTGCTAACTGCCAGGTTTCCGGAGGGGGATGATATTTGGCAAGCGATGCTTTGGGAGAAGACAGCCACCTCCAAATACTGACCCCTTCCTGGGCCAGGGAAGGGGGGGCGGTCGCGATGACCCGCATTTCTGCGTGCAGACGTGTGCACAGGATGGTGTGTAGCTCACGCATGTGGCCAGGCCCAGGTTTTGTTCTTTTTCTCCCTTTTTTTTTTTTTCTTTTGGAGGCAAGAAGTTGAAACCAATGCACTCTTTGTGTGGCTAGCTCCCACGAAGCTGGGATTTCAACCTCTGATTTTGAAAGCCACCGTGGAACGCGGCGTGGAGCCCGGGGGTGCATCCCGCGGCCCGGGATTTGTACCAGGAGCTCCCTGTGCCCGGCCGCTGCCCGCAGCACGTGAAGAGCAGAGAAAGGAGGGAGAGAGGTGGTGGCTTTGGAGCCGCTTCCGTCGGGGGCCCCGCATCTCGCCCCACCAGGCCCCTCTCTCCCTACTGTCCCTGAAGGCGCTCCCGTAGGCCGGCCAGTGGCGCTGTGGTCGTGGCCAGGTGAGGGGGGGACGGTCCCAGATGGGGAGCGGCCGGGTCTGGAGCTCCGGTGGGCTCCCCTGCCTGGCGCCGAGGGCTGCGTGGTGCTGGGGGCCCGCGCGGGGCTCCTGGCTCCGGCCAGCAGGGGAACAGCGACACCTACTGGCCGCGTGGGCGCGCATCGGGGCCGTCGGGGCGGCCCTGGGCTGGGGGTGCCGGGCTGCGGGGACTCGGAGGCCCCGAGGATCGGCGCCCACCGCCGGGCCCGCCCCTCTAGGCCTCGCCTGCCCCCGGGAAGGCCAGGCCCCAGCATCTAGAGACTCTCAGGGGGACCGCAGGGGGGGGACCGAACACACAGACGGGCACACGCGCCCCCCCCCCCCCCCCGCCCGGGACCTCCCTTCGGGACACCGAAGGGACCCGCCGTGCACTTGGCCACCGGCTCCTGGATTTAGAAGAGACTTAGGCTGAGGGTGGGACCTGACCTCTTCGGCTTCCTGACCACTTCTCTACCACCCCTGTTTCGTCTGATCTCTTTGCCAACAGGGCACCTAGGAGAGCTCCGTTCCCTCCCTTGCGAGACCCGAGGGCGCGCTCGCAGTCAGCGGCCGGCGCCGGGCTCGCGGGCCCGAGCCTTCCTGCTCGCCATCCCGGGGCACCTGGGGGGGCTCCTGCGCCGCTGCCCGGGATTGGGATTGGGTGGCTTTTCTTTAGGAATTAGGATCTTCTTAACTACACCGGGAAGTAAAAGCAAATTTGGGGTGGTGGAGATATTTTTGAGACCTGAGGGTGTATAGAGATCCTGCCACGAAAAGCGTAAACGCCTCGATTGTTGGCTTTGGTTGGAAAGGGTGGGAGAGGGTACCAAGGGGTGGCGAGGCCCGAGGAAAACCTATAAGTATGAGGATGGAAAGAAACCAGTTCGTGTATTCCAGATTTACTTCCTCTTACCGGTCTTCTCAGTTCAAGCAGATAGCCATTTCATAGGAAAAGGAGGTGGTCCCAACAGTGGGTGGAGGAAAGAGGGGTCTTATTAGCCTCCTCTTCTCCCTTAGATACCCCCTTTTCCCGTGTTTGGTTCTGAGTCGCACCATGGCCCAAGAAACGTGATTCAGTGTGGTTCGGGTGTCAACTCGCTTGAGTATTAAAATGTATATTTCTTCTGCTAGAAAGACTGGGATAGTTGAATCCATATGAATCCTGGAGAATTTCCATTTAAAATATAATTTATTAAAATACCAGAATTAAAAAAAAAACTTTCATAGAAAGTTTGAGTTCGTCTTGGAAATTACCTCGCTTTAGATCTTTAGATACTGGTTGAAACTAGGGTCTTAAGTGTTTCAAGGGGTACCTGGCCCGCTCAGTTGGTAGAGCCTGTGACTCTTAACCTCAGGATCCTGAGTTCAAGCCCCACATTGGGTATGGAGCCTACTTGATAAATAAATAAATAATAAAGTCGAATAAGGTAAAAATTTAAAAATAATAGTGTTTTGAGGAAAAGGGGGAAAGGAATCTTGTTAGGGCTAAACTTTTGTCTGCATTCTCTCCAACTGCAAAGTTTTACTAATTTTGTTTTGTTTAAATAAGATGGGAATCTCCTAGTGCCCTTAAAGAGTTCTAGATGCAGTCTCTTCCTCTTTTTTGAATTAAAAAAAAATATCTAAAATGCTCAAGAAGGCCACCCTCAACTGTTTGCAATATCTTCATCTTCTTATTTTTTACCCTGTAAATGTATCTGAATGTGCTCTGATAATATATGAATACATCCCAGAGCAGGCCCTTAGCAGTTTGATGGTGTATGAACAAACCTGTATTACTAATAATGAAT
Organism: Canis lupus dingo; assembly: GCF_003254725.2. Taxonomy (NCBI): domain Eukaryota; kingdom Metazoa; phylum Chordata; class Mammalia; order Carnivora; family Canidae; genus Canis; species Canis lupus. The sequence goes on along the minus strand of NC_064245.1, from coordinate 19,898,539 downwards.
AAAACAGAGCTATATCCTAATGGCATTTCTCTCGAAGAATCCTACACCCTACTGCATATCAAAGTCAACTTTCTTCTCATAAAATGGAAGTCTTCATAGAAAAAGAAAATGACTACAGGAAAATTATTACATTGCACTGGGCACACAACAAGTACCCATCAACCAAACCCAGTTCAGAGGTGGCTCTGGGTATTGAAAGCACCTTGAAAAATGCTAGGGTTGAAATGTTTTCCCTTTCTTGAGAAGCATTAGATTTCTATCATGCAGCTTTATTTGTGACTGGAAAATCTTAGCTTGAATGTGTTCTCATTGTTGCTTGATAGTCTTTGGTTTTACTGAATCTAAAAATTATTGATTTAGCATGAAAGAGAATAGACAAATAGAACTTAAGTGTCAAAATGGTGGAAATTCTCTGTATACCTAATACCCCCCCCCCAAAGCTAAGCATATTAAACCCTAATTAAATTCAGAACACAAAATTAGGGCAGTGAAATTGTTTCTTATTCCACAACATGAATATATACATACTATTATATGTAATATATATATATATATACGTATATATATGTGTGTATATATATATATATATATATATATATATATATATATATATATATCTCCATGGTTGTTGCAGTGATGTGTGTGTGAACTGAACATGGAGACAAGGCTTCTCATTCTTTTTATGTCTTCCTTAATATATTTCTCTGTTAATTCCTCTTTCTTAGCAAGAAAATTAAGGAAAGAAGACAGGCTAAGCTATCATTAGACTGTATCTGTGTTCCTTTGTCACACCTGCCCTCCTCAGGGCTCGCCTGGGAGGATGTGTGTGTGTGTGTGTGTGTGTGCACTTCCTTTCCTGCTTGTTGAGGAGCATGAAGGAAGAAAGAGATGCAAGGATGAGAATATTGCACAGAAAGGCACATCACTGTATGTGAAAAAGAGATGGATACATTAGGAACCCCGCTAAATCCCAGCTAGTTGGTTATCTGGGGAGGGGAGGCTTGTGTGTGGTAGCTGGCTGGCTGATTGGAAAAATCATTTGGGGAGAAAGGAGAGGCTCCCTGCCCCCAGAGTGGCCTCCCTTTTAGCTGCGGTGAAATCCGCAGGGGCTCAATGACGCTTGGCTTCAGGGAATAGAGCTCCAAGGACACCTGTGTGCATCTGGTTGGAGACAGGTGTGTGTGTGTATGTGTGTGTATAGGCAAAAAGGAGGTGCTTCATCAAAAATTCACTTGAAAATATATTGGTCCTAAAACTCTCGGCCATGTCATCAACTGGGGTCAGGCACCAAGGTCACTAACATGTCCCAGGTTCACTCCTGGGCCGCTGCAACATTATTGCCTGTGATGGTACGACTATGGCTTCTTTCATGTCTTTGGCTCTTTATGGTACTCCCCCAGAGTGGGGCGAGGCCCTAGCCTCCCCCTCCTCCCTCCTTCGTCCCCGCCAACAAAACCGTTGTACCGCTTGAGCCATCTGCCGCAGGTGTAATGGATGGCAGGGTGCCGACCTAACCACACTTCAGTCTCTTCTAGGTCGTCACCGCTCTGCACCAAACAAATGAGTCCTGTTTCGCCACTAGGGTGCCGAGGTGGATGGTGGAGGCCGGCCCCCGCCCCTGGCAGCGTTCAGCGCTTAGAAACCAAAGCCAGCTGACAACACACGAAACACACAGGCACAGAGAAAACGCCGAGCCGACGCGCGAGCTCCCTCTGCCCCCCCCCCCCCCCGGTACCCAGGGAGGGCGCGTACACAGCCTTTACACGTTTCACAGCCCCGGCGACTCCGAATTCTGGGTTACTTCTGATGGCCTTCCCGACTGCACGGAGCCCCCGGGGCGTCTGTGTGCCTGTGTGCGCGCGCGGATGTGCGTGCGTGTTTAAAACGCTTATTGGTAGGTAATCAGCAGCTGATCAGACATAGTAATCCAATAATCTTTTTGAATACAAGCGATTTTTCGTTAAAGGTAAATTTTTTAAAGGAAGAAAACGAAAGCTATCGATTCCTTGCACAAACCCCTGGTTCCCAATTTCGGTTCCAGGGAACCGCAGAGCTGCGCAGCCCCCCGCCTGGCCAAACTTTCCCTTTCCCCGAGATTCGACCGAGGCGCAGATGGTCACTGGGTGACTGAGCACGATCCCATTTGCACGCGGGTGTGTAAAAGAGGGGAGCTGTGGGCAGGCGCAGCACAGAGAGGGAAATCGGGTAGCTGGAAGCCTCCCGGAGTCCCCGGGAAGCCGGGCGGGACGCGCAGGGCGCCCGAGGGCGAGAACCCGGGGTCCGACCTCCGCGGCGCCCCGGAGCCTCGGGGCCCCCGCCCTCGCGCTGGACCCCTGCCCGCCGCCCCCACCCCCGCCCGCCCGCGCTCACCCCACCCCCGTTTGCCTGGATGTCCGAGTAGCCCCAGGTACTGGTGCCCATCCCCGGGCCCGGGGTGCGGGCGGAGGCTGGACCCTGCCAGGAATCGAACTCCGCTGCCCCCGGGAGTACTCACCTCGGGCGAGGCCCTGGCGAATGGAGGCCCAGAAGCGTCAAGTTTCCTCTCCCAGCCGTTGTGCCAGATTCCCCTCCTGCCTGCAGCTCCTCTCGGCAGGCTCGCCTCCCTCCCTCCCTCCCTCTCCCTCTCCCTCTCTCTCTCTGTCACACACGAGGATTACTTGTGACTTTTAGAGGCAAAAGCTTGCTTATTCAGAAGAGAAGGGGGGGGGGGAGAGGGAAGGGAGGCGGGAGGGAGGAGAGGGAGAGAGGGAAATAGGAAGGAGGACGGAGAGGAGGTGGAGAATCCGAGGTAGTGAGGGCGTAGGTAGAGGAGGAGGAGGAGGAAGAGGAGGAGGTGGAGGGGTGGGAGGGGTAGGGTGGAGTAACGGAGGATGGGCTGGGATGGGACGGCGAGGGATAAATTGCTCCCCACCCAGCTGCAGCGCGACGCCCCCAGCGTCCCGGGGGAGCCGGTGCGTCAGCTCGCGGCGGGCCGAGGCGGGGCGGTACAAAAGCGCCGCGGGACCCCCTTCCCCGGCTTCCACCCCGGCCGGCCGGGCTCCCGCTCGCACCGCGGACGGCTCCCCTGCGCCGGGACCGGGGCGGCCCTCGGGGGATTCCAGGCTGCTCGGAACTTTGCACGGCCCGGCGCGGGGCCAGCTTCGCCCGCGGCTCAGACCCTGGAAGCCCGCGCAGCCCCCGCACCCAGACTGCGGCGCCCCCTCACCCCGCGCGCGGGCCACGCTCCCACGGGCCGCTCCCAGGCCGCCCCGGCTCGGCCTCGGTCCCGCGAGCCTGCTAACGTCTGGGGCCCCCCTCGGCTGGCGTTCCGGAGGGAGGGGTGGGTGGGGTGGGTGGGGGTGGGTGGGTGTGTAGCGCGCACACTCAAGGCTAGGAAGATGTGAAATCCCGGCACGAAAAAGTAGCTTCGGTCTCCTGCAGCTTGGAGCCCACGACCAAGTCCGATCATACTCAGTATTTGAGATTCCGCAGCAGCCAGGACCGAGGCGCGAGCTCACCGGATCATTTCAACCGAGCCTCCATACAGCAAGGACTGTTTGCTGCTGCTGCTGTTGTTGTTGTTGTTATTATTATACCCGAGAATAGGCTTTACAAAATAAAGGATAGTTGCCGAGAAAGAAGGGGGCACATTTTAGCCATGGTCAGGAACCAAAAGTTGTTGAAAGGGTTTTTCTTTTCAACTATAGACGAGAGCATCTATAAGGGATAAAGGTGGACGTCTCAGACTGGTACAAAACCGTTTTATTACGTGACGGGATTAAAAAATAGGCGCATGCTTTTCGGCACAGACGACCCATTAGTTCTGTTAAATGCATTAAGCCAACCCAATGTGATGATTACATGGCAGCCTTAGTGCACAAACATGGCACTGCTACAGGGGTGCGCACAAGCGTGTATAGAATTCTCTGTGTGTACACACACACACACACACACACACACACACACACACACTTACAAAGAGAAAAGTTTGAACACCAGCACCCTAAACTAATAAAGAAGTCTATTTTCTCAATGTAGTCTTGAAACAAGGTAATTATCCTCTGCATTTCCTCGCTGACCTGTAGACGCGACATTACAGTCCTAGAATAGGCTACCAGGATCCACATAATTCTGCTTACATTTATCGTGGATGGCACGTCATAAAATGCCAGAGGGGGAGGGGAAAAACCCTGAGAGGCGGGCAGAAGAAGGCTTTTATTAACAATTATATTAACCCATAGCAGTTTAATTTAAATAATAGCAATGATGTCACGGTCACCATCCTCTTTCTCCCAATGCAGTGAAACTACTGGACGGTTTGGTGAACAATGCATTTGTATATTTAGTTAAGGGATTAGTATTGCTGTGCAGTTATATACCTATCCCGTGGCATTAAAAAAAAAAAAAATCTCTGAATGTTAGATTGCTCGACATTTGGCAGCTTTTAGAGCCCATTTACCTGCCAGATCTTGCTCCAGACTAAGGAGGATGCAATGTTGCTGGTTTGTGGCCCCCATAGTTTTGAAGGAAAATGGAACCAACGAAGTTGTTCTTTAAAAACTGTTGGCTGCAGGCAAATGAAAATATTTCCCCTGAGCAAAAGGAGCCGGCGTGCAGCCTTAGTTTAAACAATTCTTTTGCAGAGCGGTGGTAGGAGAGGCAGGAGGAAGTGCGCAGCCCCCAGCCCAGCCTGCACGAGTGGGTCGCTCGGCTCCCAGCGCAGCCGCTGCATCAGCACCCCAGCTGTCGCGCACCCGCGCGCGGTCCGAGCTGGCTTTCTGAGGGTGAGAGTACGGTCTCCGTGATTCAGCCACACATTCAGAAGTGGGTATTTGTGTAAGGGCAACATTCAGGATATAGTTCAAGGGTATGATGGAGAAAGAACTCATTTTTGCGTTATTTAACAATTGCTTAATAATTAAACTGCTCTGCTTGTTGAATACAATTTTAGAGAATTTGCTTCTTTCTTTGAAATTATTAGCCACCGTTTGCTTCTAATCCTGAGGCCTCAGGATCAGGGTCTCTGGAGGAGGGGGAGCGGGCTCAACAAGGTACAGCTCTGAGATACGGAACAATTAATGTTAAAGCAAGTAGTGGATTGTCTGTTAGGCAGAGGATGACAGAAGAAATTTTGGTTATGTTTAAATAGGGCTTAAAGTGCAAAACTTTTCTTCTTTATATTTTAAACAGTCAACTTTATAAATTACGTTCCTCCCCCCCCCCCCACTAAATCATCTGTGACAACCTTGGAGATTTCGTCTTCCTCACTAGCAAAATGCCTCCAAATGCCTGAATTCGACACCCAATAGCCACTGATGCCCCAAGGATGTACGGCCTGCCCCTCTCAAAGGTTTGAGACCCTTTACCAGGATACCAGGAAAACCCCAAACGGAAACTGGTTCACTCGTGACTGCACTGATGAGTTCGCCCTATGTTTATCAGTCTTTTAAGCACCATGTGATTAGACTGGAAAGGTAACTTGAAAACACAACCTGATTCTGGGCAAAATCATTTTGTCCTTCTGGCATGAAAACACAGCTATATCTCCAAGTTCCTCCCAGGAACAGACGGCTGCATGTCAGGGCTGGTCCCTTCCCAGATCACTACAGGATCTTCAGCTGGCAGATGAGATCCAGCAAATAGAAATCGTGAAGAAACTCCTGTGCGGTTCAAAAAAGAGTGTGTGTGTGTGTGTGTGTGGGGGGGGGGGGGGTGCTGCTTCCTGGTTCTTTTGCTAAGGGCTCCGGTGATAACAACCAGGGGCTCCCGCAGCCCCAAGGAAAGCAACAATTCCCTACTAAATATTTCTGACCATGCCATATTTACTGGAACTAGTTTAAACTTTGTTTTAAAATTTTTCCCACAGATCTTACTCTTCTCCCTGCTTATTTTCACAAGATTTTTTTTTTTTTAAATCTCATTTAGGGGTAGTCCTTGCTGAGGCTGTGCTACAATTAACACAGGGGGACAGGCCGCCCCTGGGGTCATGTCAATATCAGTGTAAGGGGTTTGCTAGTTTTATCTGGCAGCTTTTTTTTTTTTAACCTCTGTATATGACAGCTACTCTAGAGAGAGAGAGAGAGAGAGAGAGAGAGAGAGAGAGAGAGAGAGATTTTTATTTGTGTGATTGCAACTCAAATCTTTCAAAGCACAAGTTGAATTCAGCAGTTCAAATAAAGGAGTTGGGATGCTCACCCAGACCTCCTGTAAATGACCACCTGGACGCCCAGCGCCTGGCCACTGTCTTCACAGTTACTGTCAAAACTCCCCCAAGCCTCTGCTTTTAACCTTCACGCCCTCCTTTAATGATAGGAGTTCGTCCTTCTGGAACTGAACACTGAGGTTCAAATTCAGCCTTCCTCTTGGTCACCTAAGCATTATTGGCATTTTATCATTCCCAGTTGAGCCCCCTACCCCGAATGGAGCTTTTGGCTCTTTAAGGGGCGAACCCTTCCTAAGGTCTATAGCAGTTCAAAGCAGCCCTTGGCATTGAATTCCATGGAGACAACTATTTGGGGTCCACAAGTAGACTGCCGGTTTGGGGATGAGATGGGGATGCCACCATTCCTAAATTTTCTTTCGTTTCTATCTAGCAAAATGGAGTCTGACAGTATCTGCACCCCCCTTCTGCAGCGTACCCAAACTGGTAAAATGTTTAAAAAATTCTAATGCAGCATGAGTCCCGTAGGCTTGCATCTTATCAAGAGTCCCGAACTGGCTCTCGTTGGTTGAGTTTTAGAGACCTGCGCCCGCCCGCCGAGGTGGCTTTCAGGTGAAAGTACCCAGATGAAGGCGGGGCTCCCTGTCACCTGCGAAGGTATTTTACTGAGAATCTCCTGATTTTCCGCCCCGTCTTACACTCAGCCACACTCACGGGAGGGGGGGGGGATCTGTAGGCTAATAAAAGGCAACTAGCCAGAGATGGGAAGCCTACAGTTTCTACCAAGAGGGGCTTTATCAGAAAACTGAGAGCAAGCGGGGGCAACCTGCTGTCCGCCCCCCGCCCAGGACTCCAGCCCCCGCGGAGGCTGCGGAGGCTGCGACCTCAGGTGAGCGGCTCGGGAAGGGGAGCTGGAGGCCGGTCTCAGGGCCCCCAGGCCTGCCTCTGGCCCTTTCCTGGGAGTGCTTTGACCCGGGCCGCCCTTCCGCTTGGTCTTGTCCTGCGAAAAACACCTGCTGCCGCGGATCAAGTACACCTGACACCAGATGTAGTCAAAAGAAAAAGGAAAAGAAAAGAGAAAACCCCACCCTCCTTAATTCCGTTTGGTAAGAGCCCCGGCTGCCAGATCCATTACATAATGTCAGCTCAAGCTGACACCTGTGTGGGTGCGGAGCTGGATCGGGTTCTGGCGGCGCATCGGGCCTGGGACGCTGGCTCGGCAGCGCTCGGGCCAAAGGCCAAGGGGAAGAGGAACGAATTTCGGGCTGGAGGGAGGCGCCTCGGCCCGCAGAGGAAGGTGGGGACTGTGTCTTGGAGGGGAGACTTCAAGGGTGGCGCCCCGTGACCGCGCCGACAGAAAGATCAAAGCCGCGGCTTCTCGGTTCCAGAGTCCTCTCCAGGGACATCCGAGGCCCCTCGCTGCTCCAGGCTGGAGTGGGCTCCCTAGGGCGCCCCCTCGGACCTCACCAAGGGCGGGCTACTCACCTGCTGCGGGGCCTCCGGGAGCCCTCACTAACGGCCTGCACCCGCCTCCTGGGTGCGATTGGCGCTGACCTTGGAGGTACCTACGGCGCGGCCTGATGGGGTGCCCCTGCCCCCTGAAGGCGTACCGGTGGCTTTATTAACCTGCCACCATTAAACCAACCCAGGAGAAGCCCGATGCACAATGAGGGCACGTCAGGTATCTTTAGCCCGTCACTGAGCAGCCTGGATAAACGGTGGGTAATGATGCCCTGAATCCCGCTCTCCCAAAGACCCAAAAGTCCAGATCTTTGGGATCTGCACCAATGACTGTGAAAAAAAAAAAAAAGTCGGTCCCCCAAACTGTTAGGACATCCACAGTCCTCCCCCCACCCCGAAACCTCCTGCTCCCCTCCCCCAAGGCAAAAGACCTCCGATCGCATAAACCCCTCTGTCGAAAACATTTCCAAGATTTTTCTCCCAAAGAATTATGAGCTCCTCAGGTGACCCTTCCACCCTCCAGAACACCGTATCAAAGGAACTTGTCGCGGAGGGTCCCAAATATCCGACCCTCGGCCAGCGCTGTTGGAATCGACCTGGGCTTCGTTTCATGCAATTCTTAGTGATTTAGTTGAGGCCGTGAAGACATGACTGAGTCTCCTCAGTCCCTAGTGGAACATATTCTGGGGGGGCTCTAGGTGGGAAAGAAAGCAAACAAACAAACTAGACCTCAAGCTCTTGTGTGTAGCTTGAAAACAAAACAACAACAACCAAAAAAAAAAAAAAAAACCCACCCAAAACCCACGCACGCTCAGCAAGAGGCGAGGACCTTCCCTGGCCACTAGCAGGCCCCCCTTCCTCGCGGGTTAAAATCACCAGGGTCGATTTCCTACTGTCCTTCTCAGCCACCCCTCCCCTCCCACCCCACCCCACCCCTGCGCCCGGATCACATCCAGAGGCAGGAGAAACGGCGTCGTTTCTAGTTCTTTGCTCTCCCAATTGCAAAGACATCTGGGCATTTTTAGGTACTCCGCACCCTGGATAAATAGTCTTTTATATTCGTGTGCGCCTAGGACGGTGTGGACCTGGGCCCCCTCTGCCCCCGTGGCTATCGGAGTTGGAAAAATCCGCCGGGGTGTGTGGGGGGAGGACCAGTGTGCGAGCGAGCGGGGCCGGGACGCGCGCCGCCCCGCCTGGGAAAGCTGGGGCGCAGAGCCGGGCCCCGCCGAACCTGCGCTCGCGGAGAGGGTTCTCGTCGCAGCAATTCAGCAAAGCCCCACCGAACAAAAGTTAAAGCGTGATGGCACTATACCTTGCCCCGGTTACTCAGGCGCCCGTCTCCCATTTTGGACATGCTGGAAGTGTTGGGTTTGGGGAGGTTTGCTTTGGCTGGGTTTGGGTCGCCTATATAAGCCCTGCCGGAGTACTGTACCGAAGAACGCGCCTTGATGGACTCGGGTGCTAATTAACGCGCGGCTAATTTGAGCTTAAGGAGCGGGGGGCGGCCGGCCGCGCGGCGAGCTGCGAGGGCCCAGTGACCTCTAGTGGGCACGAGGGGATCTGCAGCTCCGGCGAGTCTGCACGCGGGGCCCCGGCGCCCTGAAAACTTCTGCGCGCGCCCAGGCCTGGCGTCGCCTCTGAACTGGGCGACCGGGAGCTGCGGGTCCCCGGCTACCGGGGCGCAGGACCTGCGGCAGGCGATGTCGGGCAAGGGGCTTCGCCTCTTCCGATGTATCTGAAATCTGAACCCGACGCGTTTATTTGCTGCCCCCCCCTTTTTTTTAAATTTGAAACACGAGTTTTTGTGTGTGTGTGTTGTTTTAAGCCACGAGTCGTTATCCACAGTTCCTTGCAGATGGGGAGGGAGAGCCCGTGGAGCGGCCTTGGGAAGTGAGCTTCTAGAACTTTGCTTTGGGAACCTGGGGGAGGGCAGAGCTTTCGGAGCTGGGGGGGGGGGTATCCTTAGCGAGTGTGTGTGTGTGGGGAGGAATCCGAATGTGCTTCCGTGGACAAAGTTCCTCGGTCCTCCCCCGACCTGGTTTTTTTTTTTTTTTTTTTTTTGCTTAAAAGAATAAAAACTAAGGAAGACGCTGATTTTGCTAACAAGAGGGAAGCAGAACAAACGGTGCGTCGAGCAGTCCAGATGCCTTTGTTTCGCACTCCTCAAGCCGCCAAGAAGACAACCACCACCAGGATGCGAGTAACCATAACTCCAAAGAGCCCCCTCGCCTATTAGAAAGAAAGAGGAGGGCCGGCAGGGTGCGCCGACCTGGCCTGGTGTCCCCCCATGCCCGTCACCTGTCCGCGAGCTAAAGGGGCGCGCAAGTTTTGGGAGACCTCGCCCCAGCGCCCTGTGAGCCCAGAGCAAACCCTGGGCCATCGTCATGTAGACCAAACGCTCATTTTGTAGAAGAAACACGACTCTGCGTTTTATGTGCCCCCCCCCCCCCACCGCCCCAGCACACCTCAGCAGAACCCAGAGGCTGGAGAGGCCCCAGGAAAATCCCACCACCCGCCACTTCGGGGCTCGGGGTTCCGCCGTCTGACGGTGACGGAGGGGACCTTGTGGACCAGACGGGTCGCCCGGGGCCCGCCCTGGGGGCACCTCCGGATTCCTTAGGCTCCCTTCCCCGGGGCGGCGTGGGCCGGAGCTCGGGGTCGGAGCCGCCCGCAGCGGGAGCGAGGGGGGGACCCGTCGCCGGGTGTCGCCTCGCGGGCGCGGGCCCTCCTCCCTCGGTGCCAGGCTGGTCAGCAGGTGCCCGGGTCTGCAGCTAAGGGCTGGGGGGTTGGGGGGGACACGGGGAACCCGAGGCACCCGAGAGCAGGGCCGGCTCGGGGCCGGTTGCGCGTCGCCTGGACTGCGGGTGTGCGCCTGGCGAGCGGGAGGCGGTGGCGCGGGCACGAGCCGCGGGCAGCGCCCCGGGGCCGTGTCGGGGGGCGGCGGGGGCAGGGGCAGGCTCCTCGGTGGCAGACGGAGTCCGGGCCGCGGCGGGCGGGGCACACCTGGGCTGCGCGAGGGAGGAGCGCCGCGCGGCCGGGTCTCGCCTTGGCGCCCGGGAGCGTCCAGGGAGCGAGGCGCGCAGGCCGCAGAGCCGCGGACGCAGCCCCCCACCCCCACCCGCACCCCGGGGCCGGGCTTCCCAGGCGGCTCCGCCGAGAGAGGGAGCTCCCATCCCCTCCTGCCTCGGCCAAAGACGCCGAGGGGTCCCTGTGAATAGGTCCCTGTGAATGGGACCGTCCAGAGTCGGAAGTGAGCCTCGGGGTGCGGCGGCGGCTGCGCTGGGAGCAGGGCTGTCGGACGGCAGCGGGTGCAGGGGGGTGGGGGGAGGAGAGGGGGGCTCTGTACCCCAGCAGGGCGACGAATGCGCCTTGAAAATGGGCCCACGGGGACCAGAGGTTCCAAAGAGCTGTGTTTCACGGCCGACCGAAGGATCGAGAGCTGCTCAAGTCAAGTGTGAGCGTCTCCCGTCCCGAACTGAAAATATAAGTCACAACCAGAACGCAATAATAAAACCGCAGCTATTAGCGGATAAAAGCGAGTTGCAATAGTTGTGTTTTTTTGTTTTGTTTTGTTTTGTTTTGTAAATGCTCTCATCAGTAAAGTAACCAGGAAACAAAACAGTTTTCAATTTTAAAACGTCCAGACGTGAGCCGCATAGCAACAGGGCGTCTGGTGCAGGCATTTTCCTCAACCTCCCCTCCGCCGCGCGGAAGGAGTCCCCTGGGGCCAAGGGTGGGGGGAAGCCCAGCACCTTAGGAATAACAAGACAAAGCAACACACAAAAACCTGTAGCGCCCCAACCGAGGATCGACTCGCGGCCCTGCCCTCTTTGCTTAAACTCCGTGCCCCCCAGGAAGTGGCACAAATCATTCTTGGCACCGTTTGGGGCGACCGCGCACCTGGGGCCGGAGGCGGGGGATGTATGCCCAGGTTCCCGCAGCTTCCAGCCCGGGGTCCTGCCTGCTGGGAGCCCTCGGAAACTTGACGATTTACCTTGGCCACGTGTAGCAGCCCCTTAGCCCTGTCACCAGAGACCAACTGAGCGCCCCTCTTCTCCCCGTAAGCGGGGACTTCGCGAGCGCGGACCCGGGCGCGTCGGGCCCCCAGGGACCCGGGCTCGGGTCGGGGCGTCCCGGTGTCACCTTTGTTGGCGGCGCTCGCAGCAGCTTGCCTCAGCCAACTTCCAAGTGGGTGCCGATGAGGAGCAGCCCCACACTTGTCTTGGGAGTCAAAGTAGCCAGCTGCGGGCGCTTGGCAGGCCCCGGCACCCAGGCCACTGCCCCAGCCACTAGGGCAGCGGCGACAGGGCTGGTGTCCCTGTTTACAATATCAGCAACTTGGTATTGCTATTAAAGCGGTCGCCCTCTCCTCACATGGCTCACGTTCAGGACCTTTTCCCAGGAAGATTTAGAAACGACTGGACTTGAAGGGTTGGCCCTTAGAACCTCTGAGAACTTGGCCAACGAGTGGCCACCATCTCCCTCCTCATCTTCCCACCCCCACGGACCCCACCCAGGCCGCTGGTGGGGGTGTAAAGACTCTAGGGCCCGGGCCACCCCTTCTACCCAATTCCCAGGCGTCTTCCCGCCTGGCCCGCAGAGAATCGGAGCGGCAACTTTGCCCAAACAATTTATTGGGAAAATTTGCAAAAAATAAAAAATAAAAATAAATCTGGAGTTCGGAGGTGACCGGTGACGTGCGGCCCTGGATGGAGTCAGGGTCGCAAGCTCAGGACGCCCAGGGCCTGGGAGCTCTGGGGCCAGGCTGGGTGCGCGGCCCGGTGGCCCCCAGCCCGCCGGAGCCTGGGAGCTCCGCTCAAGGACGGTGCTGGGTCCTTCTCCCGGATCCCGGCTATTGCAGGAGTTATGGATTTTTGGCTGGAGTTATGGATTTTATGTGTGAAGCAACTTAGAAAATACATCTGAACTATTTAAGCCATTCTCTGTATTTTTTAAGAGGACCTGAAAAGCCTCGCTCTCTCTCTCTCTCTTTTTTTCCCTCTCCTTTTCCCTATCTTCTTGTTTCTCAAATTGCAAAACTGGGGCGCCTGGGTGAAGAGTAAGGAAGAGGGGGGAGGACCAGCCGGGGACCGAGGTGTGGGACCCGAAGTCTGCAAGGGCGTGTCTCACGACCCCGGGCTCTCGCTGCACCTTCAACGCCGATGCCCACGCTGCTGCTGAGCGGAGCGGGACAGAGCCTATTTGGCTGGTCCTGCTGGGCCGGGGGACACCTGGGGGATCGAACCGCGTGAACTTGGGCTCGGGTCCTGCAACTTCTGAGTGAGGGAGGAGGATGCCGAGTGCCCGGCTCAGGCTCCGGGAATGGCACCCTCGGAACCCCCGCGAGCTGCCTCCGAAAGCCAGGGGGCATCTCCCGCCCACCCCGGCGCGCTCCCCCTGCCCTTTCCTCCGCGAGCTCCTCTCGGCCCAGCCCGGGGTCCAGCCCCGGAGCGCGCGGAGCCAAACCCCAGGGCGCGGCTCCGAGGCGCGCCCCGGGGAGCCAGAGCCCGGGGGGCACCAGGACTTTGGAGCCTGGGTGGGGAGCTCAGGACTCCGCACTCCTGCCCCTCGGGCACCTGGCTTGCGAGAAGGGTGGGGCGGGGCTCCCGCGAAGGCGACGTCCTGAAGATCGCCGTGCCACCGCCACCGCCAGCCTGGCGGAGGGGGCATCTCCTGGCCTCAGTTTCCCCGTCTGCTCTAGAAGAACTTTAAGGAGCCGCCTTCTTTTTTTCTTGAACCCTCGCACCGCCCAAAACATGGGAAAACTCTCTGTCTCTCTGTGTGTGTGTCTCTCTCTGTCTTTTTCCTCCAGGGTAAATTTAAAAGAACCACAAAACTATGCATAAAGACAGAATTTACCGACTCATACATTTCTATTGATGGGGAAAAAAATGTGTTCTTTAACTTCATTTTTTATTTCTGTTGATCTTTAAAAAGCAGTTGTGGAAAGTATTTATTTGGCTTATGAGTTTAGTCATGCAATGACCACTTATTTAATCATTTTAAAGCTCCAGGAATCGAGCGAAGCGCTTTATGTATTTTTCTCTCATGAAGTCTCACAACCACCGCGTGAGATTAGTGTTGCTTCTCTTCCTGCCTTCCTTTCCTTCCAGTCTGAAAACTGCAGGGCAGAGGCGGTTGCATGACTTTCACAAAGGTACAGAGCTAGCAAGTGGCAGAGGCAGAGTTTGAACACATCTACTGGACCCTAGGTGGAAGCTCTTGGGAAAAGGCAGCAAGGTTTTCAGGGGAGAGGCGTCTCCCCAGTGCTCTCCAGTGCTCTCCAACCTACGGTTCTTGGGTGCCCATTAAAAGGGAAAGCGGTGGTTAAAAAGCAGCAGAAGCGGTGGATAGCTGAGATGGCTTGCCTTCCAGTAAAGAAAGCTTGGAACAGGCTTGCATTCCCACCCCATTCAATTAGTGCTCTTCACAGGCAGGCTCAAATCTTGTGTGTTCATTCTGGCGCCCTGGATCTCTCCTTGGGCATTCTCACAGACGCTTGCAAGAAACTCAGACATTTTGCCACTTCCCTTGGTGGCTTAATTTTAAAATTTGAGGTTAGAATTGTGGAAGATGGGCTGGGATGATATAAGTAGGGAAAACAAGTACCAGGAATAAAGATGATAAAGAAGGTAGTCCCTCAAAGGTTGATGTCATAATGCCAACACATAGAGAAAATTAAATGATGGCTCAATAACATTTCATGCTTTTTTAAAAAGTTACTTTTAACTTTGTTAGTTCTGATAAGGAGAATCTTGGGATTCAAAGACTTTTTGGTAGTTAATGTAGCTGTAACTTTTATGTATCTCATTTAAGACAAACGAGATAAAATTATGAAGAGATTCATTCTCTATTCATTATGACATGTGATAAAGGAAATTTTAAAAATTTTAAATAAATGTGTCAAAATATGCATGCAAAGTATTCATCTGGGGGAGATGATGTATTTATTTGAATAAAGTCACTTCCTACAATATATTTGGATTCTTTTTCTTTTCCTCCTCTTCCTCCTTTTTCTTCTTCTTTTCTTTCTCTTTTTCATCTGTTTTCCTCCTTCTCTTTCTTCTTTTCCCCTCCATTCCTTTCCACCCATTTTTGTTCTTGGAATTGACCTCTAAGACACACGAGAAAATCAGCTTCTTTATTTTTTCTTCCAATGGTACTTTTGGAAAAAAAAAAAAAGAAATATTACCTTCTGATATGCCCATTTGAATACCATTCCTCACTGTTGCAGATAGTCAGAACAGTATGTGCAATTCCAAAGAAGGTCTTCTATGGTCCCTAATTTTTAAGATGTTGCTTTACAGTTACAGTGGATTTACTGTTAGGGAAACATTAAATTAAAATAGATTCCATAATATTAACAATTAACATTTTAAAGCTACCATCGTGATGTAGTTAGTACTGGAACTGTTTTAAAAATCAAGGATAAAGCACAATGTCTTGTAAGACACAATCAGCAGTGGACACAATCATAGCACTCATGCATAGAGATGATGCAATTTGTCCTAGCTCTAGGAAAAAATGTTCGTGTCTGCTTTGTTGTCTCCTATAATTCGAGTGCAGTAAGGAAGCATTTCTCCTTTCATATAAAATACTCTAGAACCACTATTTAAGAGCATAAAATAACTTTGTCTTCATGTGCTGAGCTTTTCCTGCTTTTCTCCTTCATCAACCAAACTTAGGTCTCTCTTTTTTGTTCTTTCTTTCTTTCTTTCTTTTTTTTTTTTTTGGTCTTTTAAGGTCCTGCTTTTTGCCTTCCAAGGCAATGGTTATTAGACCACGTGGTAAAATGAACCCACGCTAATGTATTGATGATTATAAATGTGTTGATGTCCAAATCCTAGGCCACAGTCCCTTCACGCTCCCCAGTTCAGATGTGAATTCTAATGAATGTGTTTGGAGGGAATACACTTGATTTTTCTTTTTTAACGGCAAGTCATGGCTGCATCATCACAGCGCACAGACTCACTTTTTAAATCCTGGCCAATCTTCATGCTTATACTCATCAGCGCAAATATGAAGGAAGCCCGTAGGGAAAGAACATACCTCTCTGGAACCTAAGACTGCTGAGTAAAAAAAATGGCAAAGACAGAATTAGAACTTAGAAGATCTCTTACACATTCATTTTTAAAGAACGTTCAAGGACAATTTAAATTATTGGGCTTGTGTTAGAAACTAGACTTCTCCTATATGAAACCTCCACACACTTTGCAGTTGCTGTTTTTTTCTCCGGGAACACTTCCCCCCAGAAATGAACAGGGCTGCATCTTTCTCCTTGCTTCCTCACAAAGCATTTCTAGGCCAAATCTAGTGCCCTCCCAGTCTTTCTCTGCCATCTTCTCTTTTAAAATAGAACCTATTGGGATGTCTGGGTGGCTCAGAGGTTTAGCGCCTGCCTTTGGCCCAGGGCATGATCCTGGAGTCCTGGGATCGAGTCCCACGTCGGGCTCCCTGCATGGAGCCTGCTTCTCCCTCTGTCTGTGTCTCTGCCTCTCTCTCTGTCTCTCATGAATAAATAAATAAAATCTTAAAAAAAATCAAATAGAACCTATTATATTCTGAACAAAAATATGTTCTGTGTTTGTTTGTATCTTTTTTGGTCTGCTTCCCATTACTAGGGCATAAACTCCAAGAGGTCAGAGATATTGACGGGTACTCAGTAAATATTTAAGTAAATTATTAAATATGTTCATCTTTGGGATGTCTCAATCATTTTCCATCTTTCACTGTAATAACCATGAAAAGATTGCCTGCTCTGCTTTGCTTATCGGAAAACTCAAGAAATCTCCTAACCAGAAACTAAAATGGGGTGGGGTTGGGGGATGGGAGGTGAACCTAGGTTGGAAATTGTTGCAGAGGAGTAGTTACTTCGAAAGAATACTTGTTAGATATGCCCTGTCTCCAGAAGCAATTTTCCAGAGGCTAGGGATCATGTGTATAGATTATACAAAATATCAAGACTATATTAACCATTAAATACTTGCATTCACTTATTCATGAACTCAGCAAATATCCATAGAATGGCTACTCTATGGTTTGCGCTCTGCATACAAAAACAGTTGACCTGGTTCCTTCCTGACAAATATGAGCAGCTTGGTAATAGTCACCATCCTTTTAGGTAAAGCTGCAAAGTCAAGGAAAACTAACCGCATTGCATCTAGTCCTTTCTCCATTTGCTTTTACTTCCTTCCCCTTCTTCAGGCACCTTTTGTGTTTGGCTCTCCCTCTTCTTCAATCATTTGTAGAAAAGTATCTGATAAAATTTCATACTAAAGTGTAAAAGATTTACACTGGCTGTCTCGAGATATTCATGTTGTATCCAATCACAAAATTAAAAAAAACAACTCTATTTCAGACTTTTCAAATCAGAAAGGAGAAAGAATTATTTTTAAAGCCAGTGTCCTTGAAATCATACTTCCTTGAAATACGGCTTACTTTGCTTACTTGTAAACTTTGAGAACTTAACATTGAACAACAAAGGGATTTTCCTGTAAGATCCAATAGGGAAGACTGCATAGACATTTCTAAAACCAAGTTAAAATTTCCTTATTGCTTTTAACATTTGGAAGGAGGATATTTTTAGTATGTTCCCATCTTTTTCTTCCCCTTTTCTCCGTTTCTTCCTCCCTTTCTCCTTACTTCCTGCCATTCTCTTCTGGATCCTTCTCCTCCTTCTCTTTCTCCTTCTCCATTCTCGATTTCTCACCCCTAGAAATTGGGAAGATACAGGAAATGTTGTAAAAACTTGCTTCTGTTAGGGGCGACTGGGTGCTTCAGTTGGTCGAGTGACCAACCCTTGATTTCAGCTCAGGTCTTAATCTCAGGTAGGGGGATCGAGCCCCCTCCCTGCATCGGGCTCCACGCTCAGTGCGGAATCCACTTGAGAGTCTCTCTCTCCCTCTGCCCTCCACACCCCCTAAATAAATAAATAAATCTTTGAAAGAAAAGTTGGTTCTGCCAGAACAACCCCACTGCAAAAACAGACAGAGAAATGCTATTTAAATATTTCTATACCTTGAGCAAAGATAATAGTTAATTTTTTACTAAATTAATTTGTGAACAAGTAATCAAAAATATCACAGAGACCCTTGATTGAGGACAATAAGAAGTATTGAAACACCACTCAAATATATCTAAAGTTATAACTTTGAGCCTTGTCTTTGTCCTTTTGGGCTGTTATAACAAAATGCCATAGCCTAGGTAGCTTATAAATAACATCAATTTATTCCTCACAGTTCTGGAGGCTGGGAAGTCCAAGAGCAAGGCAGATTCACTGGTGGAAGCCCATTTCCTTGTAGACTGTGGTCTTTGCTGTAAGGCAGAAGAGGCAAGGGACGTCTCTGGGGTCTCTTTCATAGGGGCACTCACTTCATTCCTGAGATATCTGCCTTATGACCTCATCACCTCTGAAAGGCCCACCTCCAAATCCCATCATGCTGAGGATTAGGTTTCAAGGTATGAATTCTGGGGGTGGGGGGGACACAAAGATTAAGATGATAGAAGGCCTATTCCCCTTTTCTTTAAATAATAACTCTTTTTCTTTGAGGGTGATATCATGACACCACTCATTTGGAAAGGCTGGTAACTTCTCTGTTCCATTACTGTCTTTGTCAATCTTAAAATAGTATCTGCAACAGCACTCCTGATACATCTTATTTTTCCGAACATGAGTTTGCAGAGAAACAGAATGAAACTTCTTTCTGGGTACCGGGGGTCATTATTCAGACAATTTCTTCCTCTAATTGACCGAGCAGATTATTCCTTTGTATGTTTTCTTTCAAAGTCTTACATGGTATATACACAAAACCCTGTAAGTGTCTGGAAACTTGGAGGTTATGAGCTCTTTGTTTTATTCAGACTTTGAAGATGAACAAGATGCACAAAGCAGCGTGGGAGGGGGCTGGAGAGGGAGAGAGAGAAAGATGTTCAGGCCTCGCAGGTGGGACCAGGGAGTCAGAGGCAACGAAGAATTGCTTGTGAGGGATTGGTAATTCGGGGGGTCTATTCAGCTGCAGCCCTGTCCCCTTGGCCTGACTAGGAAACTAGTCAGTAACAACAGCAGGGCCTGTCCTAAGCTTAGGAACTTGAATTATTCATCAGTCACACATAAATTACCATTTAGAGGCAGGTGACACACATGTTTTCTCGAACAATTATTATCACTAATCATCATTTTCCACAGTAATTTGTGTGCTCTCATTATTAGCCCTTGATTTCTATGTAAATCCCTTTCATAAAACTGCCACAAGATGGAAGTTTTTTTTATTGGCTCTCTTTACCTCTTGATATGTTTCTTGGCATTTTTGCACTCCTCATCTGGCACTTGATGGTTGGGTTTTCAGATTAGGCTGACTGTTGACATGCCCAAATAAAACATTCTTTCATTGAGCATATTGCATTTGTAGGGGAGGCCACCTTCTTTCACCTTCTGCCATATTGTACCCATATTTTTTTATATAAATTGTCCAAACATTGACTCTCACATTTTCCCCTTTTTGATTTTCATTGTGCACCATATTTGACACTTTAACTACTTTTACTAGTTGTCCGTGCCTTGTCACAAAGACCGAAACTGACACAGGCTTTGCCTAAACAGTTGCCTTGAATCAGTACATTTGCCATACGGATTTTCCCTTCAAATCCTGTAAAAACATCTTGGATATTTTCCTGTTTCTCTTTTATTACAATTATATGGGTTCTGGGGCTTAACTACTTGCAAAGAACTAGCATTCTTTGTAACACTTATTTCAAATGTCCTAGATTCAATTTTTAAATGAACTTCACAAAGAGTTCTTGAGATTAGCTAGCTTGAGGCAGCATGGGTCCCTATCTGACTCATGAAGGAAAGGTGGAGATTTGCTTATAATTCTTCTGGCTTGTAAAACTCCACCCTGATCTAATCTAAGAGCTAAAATTCTTACCTTTAGAATGAATCTCATTACACTGGTAAGGGGAGGGGCAGGCACCCCGGAAAGGACTGGCGCATTAATAATTCTTAGCATTTACAGGTTAAGGGCGACAGACTCAGACCATCTCATTCAAGTTCTGGCTTCCTGATTTATCAACTGGGGGACTTTGTGCCAGTTTACTTAACCTCTCTGTGCCTCAATTTTTTCGGATCCGTAGAAAACATTTAACCATTGGGCCCGCCTCGAAATCCTCACTGAGGATTCAGTGGATTAATACATGTAAAGCACTCAGTGTCTGGCATATAATGAGCATTTATACAGTGCCAGCTGTATTATAATAGTAATCATAGTTATTATTATGGTGGCATGAATTTGCTTCTTACGACATTAGAGGGAAATGGGCACACACGGATAGGTTTTTTTCCCCCAGAAGTTGGGTAAGAATGGCCTGAGCACAGCATTTCCTAAGGCCTAAGTAGGGATCTCCAAAAGAAAGTGCGAGGCGGCTTCAGCATCATGACATCATCGCTCCAAGTGCTTTGTGCCTGGCCGGTGACAAGTGTTTAAGACAAGTGTTCTGCTTAAGCTCTCCCATGAAGCATTGCCTATTAAAGATTCAGAGGAGAGGGAGGTTTAGTGAAAGGTTTAGTGACTTTTACAAAAAGACATTTTGTGGCCTTAACAGAGCTATGCTATTCATTACTCCGTCCTGGAATCAATGCTACAATTCCACATTTTGCATAGGCATCTCCAACTGGCTTCCTACACCAGAAAAAAAAAAAAATACCGTCCCATTTATAGCTTTGACCTTGAGATGAGTTATACCAGGCTCTCAGCTGCCGCATTTTTTAATGCATTAATCTGTATTTCGGCTTCCTGTTGAGTCTTGTCATTTTGGCCAGAGGATGTAACTACAGTCTGCTACGTGGTCTAGATGGTGTGTCTTTACATAAAATACAATTTGCTTCCACAAGGAGCAGAGGTAGCTGCAAGATTAGTGATACTGAAAATGTAAAGTGAGGGTTTTAACTTCAAGACCTATCCAAACAGTTATCTGTGTCACCACACAATGCGTGTGCACACACACGCAGACTTCAGAAATACAGGCAGAGACAAACACAGCATAACATTCCACATTGTTATGGAGCTTCCAGAAACATGAAGCCTAGGGACTCAATATTACATCATTGTAAAATAGTGTCACAATATCCAGCCTGCCCCTCCCCCTTTTGACATTTCTGAAGAAGAAAAGGAAGCTCCTGCTGTTCACCCAGGCGCTGAATGAGAGGAACATACATGAGGTGTGCCCAAAGGGATTCACAAAGCAGGGTTAAAATAACTTCTCTGCCTCCACTTGGCACATTAGTTTTTTTCTATGTAAAATAAACACAGCAGAAAAACATGTCATTCCAGGAATGTAGTATTTCACAGACCCCTAAATCATCACCATCACAATTTAAAATTCAATTCTAGCCTGCTGAATGGAAAAAAAAAAAAGAAAAACCCTGGAAATAACTAGTTAGAAGAGGTGTATAAATATAAAACCTAACCTGAGAAACAGTAACAGTACCATAGACAACAGGTAAGTTTTCCTTAATCTGATGCCTTTGTATTTGGAAAAAATTACTTATTTAACTGAAGCAGAAGAAAATAGCCTGTAGAATGTTGCACGCTAAAAAGCCCAGGGTTTTGTAATTATTATGTTTCCTTTCTTGCTTAACTTTGTAGTTTAACTTTGTCTTTATCTAGAGATCCACTTTGATTATATTGCTTGTGTCATAACCTATGCGTTTCTACTCCTGCCACCACACGAACCACTTGGTTCAGCTGGCAGAGGGTGGCAGGACACCAGCCAAGATATTTGGTTGGCTTCCTGTCCATTAGGGACTGGTTGGCTTGGCTCTTTGCCACAGCAACAGATGATATTTCTAACTCTATGGGGCATTCCAGTTTCAAAATACTGTGACAACAGGGTTTATACTTTAGAAAGATTATTTTCTCTTCCAAAGCACCTAAAATACCAGTGTTCTGCACCCAGGATTTAATAAGTATTTGCTTAGAGAAGGGAATAACAAAGAGGGCATCACAGCCCCCTCTCAGTTGTGTCCTTTGGTTACAAATGACTGAACAGACCATCTTCCCTCGCTCAGTCACCATCTCCCTCTAAAAAGAAAAAAAAAATACATGGTCAAAGTCTAAATGAATTTACCTACTTGGATACCTGAGTATTTGTGAAAGTTACATCAGACTTTTCGATCTGTTGGCCCTGTTTCCTACATACACGTATTTTGTAATGGAAGGATGAGAAATGCATCAGTTCACTATTCAAAAACCCTCAGTATGCACTGCAGGATGCTGATCTGTGGGGGGAAAAATGCCAATGAACACGTGATGACATATCATTGCTTCCTCCTCTTATTCTTATTTGATCTTCACGTTTCTTTGGAGTAACAGACTACAAAATCGCAAGCTCCCTAGGTTGTACTTGGGCTTTTACATTGAAACTATTGAAGATTCTAACTTGCTTTGATTACATTTTTTTTAGCCACTGTAAAGAACTCTGACTTCTTTCTGCTTATAAATGTAAGTTCTTGTTGGGACAGCAGACTTATATTATTAAGTTAGCTAGAATTCTCTCAGACAAGCCATGTCTCCAGAGGGGCTTGGGTAGAACAGGATGCAACATATAGGAAACTGGGGAGTGCCTCACTGCCTCAGCCAGTAGAGCATGTGACTCTTGATCTCGGGATTGTCAGTTCAAGCCCCACATTGGGTGTAGAGATTACTTGAATATAAGATCTTAAAAAAAACAATGAACATACTGGAGACTGGATTTGTAAGTAAAATACAATCTCTGGTATCTAAAGGATTGAGGTAATGAGTAAAGTGTTAATAAGGAGGACATGTTTCTGTGGAATTATTTTTTGTGAGTAGAGAAGCCAGATCTCACAAAAATATATAGCCCTTAAATTATCTATGTATATAATTAAGGTTATTTGGAAATTCTGCATAAATTAACTAGGAGTGGGACATTAGCCACTCAAATAATGGATATGAGAAATTACACTAAGATGAGGTATTTATAAGAATACAAGACTATAGGAGCACCTGGGTGGCTCAGTCAGTTAAGTGTCTGCCTTCTGCTCAGGTCACAGTCCCAGGGTCCGGGGATGGAGCCCATCGGGCTCCTTGCTCAGTGGGGAGTCTGCTTCTCTTTCTTCCTCTACCCCTCACTCCCTTCCACTTGGCTCTTGCTCCCTTTCTCTCTCTCAAAAAAAAAATCTTACAAAAAAAATACAAGGCTATAAATATAATGGAGAAATATGATGCTATTTCTCCCTAAAAATTTTAACTTAATTGTATATTTTATTTCTATGCAAATGAAAATAAAAACTATTCTATTAGAAATCATTCATTTTAAGCATAAATTATGTGAGCATACTCTTCTTTGGTTGAGCTTAAGTTCTTATGTTTCAAGGAGTTTGTGAAAGCCAAAAATATCATCATCTTTTAATTAATTATTTTTAAGTAAGCTCTATGTCCAACTTGGGGCTTGAACTCATGACCCCAAGATCAAGAGTTCCCTGCTCTACCTACTGAGCCAGCCTAGTGCCTCTATCATCTTCTTAAAATTTATCTTTTAGTTTCAAGTATAAAATATTTCAAATGTACAGAAAAATGCAAACAAAATAACAGAGATCCTTATAACCTCTCTTTGTCGCTCTCTCTCTCTCTCTCTCTCTCTTTTTTTTTTAAGAAAAGAAATACTGGGGGCACCTGGGTGGCTCAGTTGGCTAAACGTCTGACTCATGATTTCAGTTCAGGTCATGATCTCAGGGTCCTCAGCTGGGCTCCCTGCTCAGTGGGGAGCTGCTTCTCCCTCTCCCTCTGCCTCTCCCCCTGCTCACACACACACACACGCACACACACACACACACACACACACCTGTCTCTCTTTCAATAAATAAATCTTTTAAAAGAAAGGAAAGAAGTACAAAATTGTAAATTAGCTGTACTTCCATCCATTAATCTCTTTTTCTCTCCTTTCTTTCCAGAAGTAACCATTATCCATTATGTATTTCTTCTGTGCATTATGAAAATCCTTTACAATATATTTATATATCCAGGAATATGCTTTTTCTCCAAAAATTATGTTCTTAAGATTTGTCCATGCCAGTACATGCAAACTAGCCATCCACAGTAGAGAGAATCAGTTTGTTGTTTATTCTTTGTTGTTGTTGTTTGTTCTTATAAGATATGGTATTAGGAGTAAAAATGAATAAACTAGATCTAATATAAGCATATTAAGTATTTTAAATTAATTTAAATAACTAAAAATTTATGGAATGCTTATGTTACTCATATGATTCATTTCCTGATTTAATAAATATTTGTTGAGCGTTGATTCTAGGTCAGGTACCAGCCTAGCAGCTTAGGCTATCATGGTAAACAAAACAGATAAAGCCCCATTTGGGCTAGGTTGCCAAGTGGAGCATGTACCAGTTAGGCCATCCTGTGGTTGCTGTTAGGGGAAAGAAAACAGTATCACACCCAGTAATGGTTAGGGTGGAATTCTGAAACTTCAAAATGGGGATCTATAACCTCTCAGATTTTTCTGATCATGACCCAAGAGTCAGCCAAGAGAAGAGGAAACCTTCCTGTGGGCAGGTGCGTTAGTGACCAGCCTGCCTCAATAATGTGTAGGGCGGTGAATGTGATGGGGTCAAAATCCTTTTGGGTTGATTTTTGAAAAGGTTGTACAAACCAAATGTTTGTGAATGGTTAGGTACATGGAATATCCATTGAATACCCGAACTCTGACCCATTGTTGAGAACCCTTAATTAAAAAAAATACATAATTAATTTGCATTTAGGAATGCTTTGCTGTTTAGTTCATTACACATAGTGGTTGGTTCTAGTAAGGAAAACATCCATTTACCGTGCCCATTTGCTTTCTGGAAACTTTCAGCTCCATTGCAGGTATATTTATTTTTTACCAAGATGCTGGGAATAATATAATCTGTAGTGTATTAAAATAATCTAGGGATGCGTGGGTGGCTCAGTGGTTTAGCGCCTGCCTTTGGCTCAGGGAGTGATCCTGGGGTCCCTGGATCGGGTCCGCGTCAGGCTCCCTGCATGGAGCCTGCTTCTCCCTCTGCCTGTGTCTCTGCCTCTCTCTCTTTGTGTCTCTTATGAATAAATAAATAAAAATTTTTAAAAATCCAGTAAAGGGACGTGTGGGTGGCTGGGCGGTTGAGCGTCTGCCTTTGGCTCAGGTTGTGATCAGGTTGTGATCCTGGAGTTCTGTGATCCTGGAGTCCCACATTGGGCTCCCTGTGGGGGACCTGCTTCTCCCTCTGCCTGTGTCTCTGCCTCTCTGTCTGTGTCTTTCATGAATAAATGAATAAAATCTTCAAAAAACAATCCAGTAAATATTGAGTGCCTGATTGATATATATATGTATATATATACTCAAATACACATTCATAACATATATGCACATACGTATATATTTATTATAATTTATATATATTATTTATAATTTATATTATATGAATATGTATATATTCACATACATAATATATACACTATATATAAAAACTATATATGTGCATATGTATATAGTTATATGTATAAGGATTTTTCCAAATCCTTACAACATCTCTAAATATAGACATTATTATTTCCACTTACAAATGAGAATACCAACTCAAAGATTTTAAATCATTTTTTTATACTGCTTGTAGTTGGCCAGGGGGCATTCAAACTCAGATTTGTTTGCTTCAAAGTTTATAATCTTTTGACCATGTCATGCTGCTGCTTTACAAATGTCCACAATACTCTAAATGAGACCATGAAGATTTAAGGCATTTCTTCATACATAATAAATTATATCATATTCCTAAGGACTGAAGATAGTATTTATATATTATAAAAATAGCACAAGACCAAGACTAGAGACTATTTTAATCTATATGACAGTTTATTAAAAAAGAGAATGTTGGTGGTTTTGTATTTCTGCAGGAATCTTGCTTGAACACCTTTTTTCCACATGTGCACTTTTTACATTGTCTTTTTTCGGTATGAAGGAACACTGAGAAGTAATACGGGAGTCGTTCTTTGATGTTACCCAGGAAAAATAGAGCAGTAAGCCAGTGACCTTATAATTTACATTCAAATACCTACTTTGCAGAATGAGGATTTCTTATGCTCCTTCTGCTCGTCCTCCGCCTGGGACAGGCTGCTTGGGTGTGCACAGCCCTGGTGGTAGCGACAGACAAAGGAGGATGAGCAAAGGCTTGCAGGAGGGAGGTGGGCGGTGAAGTGGGGAGTAGTTTGTTCTCATAGACTTTATATTCTGAGACAGAAAAATGTAGAAAAATCCAGGCCTCTTTTCTGTTGTTTTATTGTATCAATCTGATTCATGTTCATGAACTATTTACAAATTCTTTATGTGTGTGTGTATGTGCAGGTGTGAGTGTGTGTAAATTCTGCATGTTGGTCAGAGTTATACATATGAATTTGGTTAAATGCATAAAAACAAAGAGTCCCTTGTACCTTCTGAAAAATATTTTATGGTTTAATGTTTAATGTTTTAGGATTTAAAAATTATTTTAAGTAATCTTTACAACCAACATGGGGCTTGAACTTACAACTGTGCGATCAAGAGTCACATTCTCCAACAACTGAGCCAGCCAGGTGCTCCAAGGATCTTTTTTTTTTTTTTTTTTTAATAATTAAGGGAAGAATGCAATGTCCTCCCCACTATAGCTTCAGAGTACTTAAGCAGATAAGCCTTGCACTTAATTTCACTAAGTGCACCTCAAAATGCACCTGGGCCTTTTATTTTCATTTGTGCTATCCTTTATTTAACCCTCCAGGGATGGGTAGATGGATGATCAATTTTATGGGAAACTGGTTTAATATTACTGGTTGCATTGACTGTCACTTTTGGTTCTACACATATTGCTGCTTCAAATAGTTTCCCTGGGGGAGAAACAAATGAATTCTCTTTTTGGACAGTCTAGAGACAGAAGATAAACTTTCTAGCTTTCTTATTCTCTTTTCAGAGGTTTAATATTTTATTGAGCAAGACTAGGTAAGAATATGGTATAAGATTCTCAATCGTGAAATAGTCAAGTCATTTAATATTCTGGAATCCATAATGCCTTCATCTTTGAAGTAGTCAATTTATTTGATGTGCATTGTTACGTTACATCATCAGTCACAATGTAATCATATTAATCTACCTCCACTACTCTAGAATTTGTGATTATTTCATCAGGACTGAACTAAAGCTTACCTCCCTTTATCAACGAATATTGTGAATCTTTGTGAAAGACTATCTTGGGGGTGGGGGGTAGGCTCAAGGTACTTAAGAGAACAGATAATTTTGAGTAGCTCGTCTTTTTTTTTTTTTTAAGATTTTATTTATTTATTCATGAGAGACACAGAGAGTGGCAGAGACACAGGCAGAGGGAGAAGCAGGCCCCTTGCAGGGAGCCCCATGTGGGACTCGATCCCGGGACCCCAGGATCACACCCTGGGCTGAAGGCAGCGCTAAACCGCTGGGCCATCGGGGCTGCCCTGAGCAGCTCATCTTGATTTGAATTGAGGCTTGATGGAAGTATGAGGATTATTGGTGAGGTAGGCCCCACTGTAGCTCAACGGGAAGCACTGTGGAGTGAGATCTCTTACTACTATTTTCTACATAACATTCTGAATTTAAGACTTCTCTTCACATAAGAATTTTTTTAAAATTTGAGATAAAATTCACCGAATGGAGTGCATATATCTTTTTTTTTTGCACAAATCTTAAGTGTGCATTTAGATGTATTTTGTCCAAGTATCCTGATCAAGATAAAGACCATTTCTGTCACTCCAGAATGTCCCAGTCAATTTCCCGGTCCACCTCCACCTTCCACAGTCCACCACTGTTTTGATTTCTGTGATTGCAGATGAGTTCTATTCTCGGGGTGCAATATAAATAGAATTATCCAACATGCTCTCTTCTGTGCTCAATATATTCTTGCATACATTTCAACGAGTGATGTTTTCATAATTATTAATACAATTAACACCAACATTGGTTACATTCTGGTTTACCTAGTAACCAGTCATATATGCAGATATTCAGTGTGCATTGTCTCATATTTCTTGATTCTATATTTCACAGTAACTTTCTCTTCTATTCCCAGATTTTACAAAACACATTGTTAAAGGCAGGAAGAAAACTGTGCTTTATTAAGGTAGATGAACTTGCAAGGGCTGTTGTATATGTTCTCACATGGTTGTCAGTATCTTTAAAGAGAATTCTGGAGAGGATGCAGTGTGTAGAAGAAGTAAACCATTTTTTTTTTTTTTTGGAATCCTTTCTTCATAATTGAGCTCAAAGGACTCGAAGTTAGGACATCACTCACTGAGAGTTTAGGGGGAGAGAAAGCAGAAAATATCATTTTTTATTGTCAGCAGAACTCTGAAATAGAGAACATCCTTTTTTTTTTTTTTTTTTTGATTTGGCCAAGCCATTTCTTTAACATGTTTTAATGGTAGGATTTTGTGCATGCAAAGAACGTAAACCAGGATAGTAAATGCAGAGAACAAGAAGGTAGGGATTTGTGAAAAAGTCACGTTGTTTCACGCCTTCCAAATGTTCCTTGGAAATTTAGCTGATGAATTAGAAACTACCAGAAAATGATATACTCTCCATGCTATTTCAGCTGGTTGTGATGGACACAGACATTGGATAAGATAACATGTTTTCCGTGTTCTAGTACTACAGCTGGGCTGTGTACATGTGGGAGCAGCTTACAATGACAATGAACAAGGCAGCTGTCAGTTCAACAGAAATCCAGCCAAGATCTCTAGATTTTTCAGTCTTAAAATTAGCCCAGCAGGATATACAGATTTTGACTAGGCTGGCAATGACCTGGAGAATAATAAAGAAAATCCACATATTGTTACAAAAGTATTTGTGATTTAACTATGGGAAACTGCCTGCTTCAGCAAGACTTTTTGCCTGGCTGGTGTGGGCAATAGGAGAAGCAAAGTCCTCATCTTAAGGTTTCCCTCCTGTCAGCCAGCTGAACATGACAGTTGATGAATCCTAAAGGCAAGGTCACGAGTCCTGAGGTTTGCTCTGTGCACTGGCATTTCCCATAGGCCTTTTTATTTTTTATTTTATTTTTTTCCCATAGGCCTTTTTAGTTAGAGGAAGGGTTTCTAAAAGTCCGTTCTGTTGGCATTTATATTTGTTTGGAAGGCTTTTTTTTTCTAAACTAAAATTTTCTTTTTTGAATAAGGAAGCATATTCATATAGTTTATGGATGAACACAATATTAATAAGTATATTATGTTAAGTCTTGTTCTGTCTTGCTTCCTAACCCCTCATTATCTTTGTAAATTTGTTGGTTTTTTTTGCATATGGTTCCCGTGCTTCTTTATGCAAGAACATTCATTGTTTTTGCCTCCTATATTTTTACCAGGAAGATAGCATACTATGTACACTATTCCATTATTGCTTTTTTTTTTTTAGATTTTATTCATTTATTCATGAGAAACAGAGAGAGGGAGAGAGAGAGAGAGAGAGAGGCAGAGACACAGGCAGAGGGAGAAGCAGGCTCCGTGCAGGGAGCCTGATGTGGGACTCAATCCTGGGTCTCCAGGATCACACCCCGGGCTGAAGGCAGCGCTAAACCGCTGAGCCACCTGGGCTGCCCTCATTATTGCTTTTTTAATCTAACAATTTATTCTTGAACATTCCCAGTATATAGAGGCTGTTTCGTTTGGTTTCTTTAAACTGGTGCATAGTATTTCATTGCATTGATATATTACGAATGGTTTAAACATTCCTTTATCAGTGGGCACCTTCTCCATATTTTAGTATCATAGATACTGCAAATGTAGACTTTTGAATACAAACAGGTTTGCACATTCAAGCAGGGGTCTTATCAGTAAAGAAAAGCAAACATACACCATGTGGAATATTTACGGGATAAATGCTGGAGGACTTAGTCTCTTACCATATCTACTGCTTCTAGAAAGGTTTCTCTGTGTAGATACACTTAGTATCACTAGTGGGAAGCTTTAGGATGAGTCCTGCGGAGCGCGGCTTTCTGTGTAAGTAGACTGTGTTCTCTGCAGGGGCGTACCACGAAGCAGGGCAGGGGCATGCCACATGGCCTTTGGGGAAAGAATGTGATGTTGCTAAGAAATAAAAATGCACATTGTAGTCATCCTAGGAAAAATCAGGACTGTGTTGCCTTCTTTTACCATAACTTTAGAGAGTAGATTCATGTTTATTTTGAGTAACTTGTGGGGGAGTAGGGATGCTGATCTCTTCAGTGCTTAGGAACTACCAACATCTTAATTGGGCTTCAGAGCAGCCCTCTGAGTTTAGTGATAGGTGAGAAAATCGATACCTAGATCTCACTTGACAGATCCTTCTTAGCGTGGGAGGGATAAAGTTGGTCTGATTATCGACCACGAGGCTGGATGACTCTGGAAAAATTGCATCTAGTGTCATGGAGCAGGGAGGTAAGGTAGGTCAAGCCGTTGGCGGAAAGGTACTCAATATATGTCAGCAGCTTGCCTTGCCTCACGCACCAGCCTCAGCGTCAGTTGTGTCAGGTCGCCTGCCTGGGCCAAGCAACCTTCCTGGCATTGGTGCTCTCTTTAAGGAGGGGAGGGCAGGGCAAGGGAACTGACATGGAGCCAGGATTTCTGGTGGTGGAGTGTTGGGTAAAGGGCTTTCTGAACTACCTTCTGCTCATGCTGGAGTCGCCCCACTGGTAGTTCCTGTGTCCTTTCCACCTGGCTCTTGCCCAAGTTACCGGATTCAAAGGGTGACTGTCATCACCATTTGGCGCTAGAGTAGAAGTTGGCTGCTAGGCTTGAGGATTTCAGGACTGGAGATTGTTCCTCGAGTCTGAGCCCGTCAACTGGGTGTGATGGAGCTGGTGGTCTGGCGCGGAGGCCACCAAAACCAGGAACTACTCTAGACCCAGAACCTACGAGCACCTCCTCTGTGTTTTCATGACTGTAACCTCTGCCTGCGAGAGGAGAGGGTGAAGGAATAGCTTTATTTTTGCTGATAGAGCCAGTTGCTCTCAGGAAGTAAGAACAGTGGGAATTCAAGGGAAACAACCAGAGGGAAGCCCGCTTGGCTTTCCTCTTTCATCACAGCCACGGCTAGAAGTTGATCCGTAAGGGTAACGTAGGGAAGACGCCACAGGGACATGCACACAGAGTGGAGAAAGGACTTAACTCACACAACCAACACTCAGAAACGCTGGTCGAATAATTTTCCTTTACCAGGTTTAGTAACTCAGACTCCCAAACACCTCTGAAGTGAAGGAATCCCGCAGGAATTGGGCCTAGGGGCACAAAACGTAATCCTCTGGCTGTTGGTGGGGATGGTTCACGTCCGCTCCTGCTCCCTGCGGTCTCCCCTGACCCACCAACATGCCCCGGTGCCGCCTGGCCTTTTCACAACCTTCTCCTTTACCCTTGGCTCTGCTGGCCCCTCACGCCAGCTCGCTTCTTTTAATCACAAACCTTGTGAAAGATTTGTTCACACCTGCTGCCCGAAATTTCACAACATCTGCTAGACAGCCTCTCTCCCACACCATTTTATTGAAATGATTCTTAGAGAACACCCGAGGCCAAAGTGTCCCTTTCTCCATTGCCCTTCTTTGTGATCCTAACACAACATTTGACCTCGTTTTTTTTTTTTTTTTTTTAACCTTGGAACCTCTTCTTGCCTTGAGAGCACACTTTGGCTTTCCTTCTGCCTGAGTGCTCCTTGACCTCACAGGTTCTTTCCTCTCTATGGTCGCCCCTCACAACATTCCCTTCTAAGCCTACTTCTTCCGTCACCCTTGACCTTCCCCTTGACAAGTCCATTTCACGGTCATGGTGTTCACTGTTACTTCCCTGTTAATAACATCCAAAGCTTTATCTTCAGCATTAACCGGTATCCTGAGCTCAAGTCTGCATTTACAGCATTCTCATCTGCTACTTGGATATGGAAGTGAAGCCCAACACGCTGGAAAGTGACTTAGTTACCTTCCTCACATGGCAGCAAGCTCTTCTCCATTTGCCCTCTGGACATTACTATGATCCTAATCATTTAAGCTTAAAACTGTAAACTTTACAGGTCTATCATCGCACCTGCCATTAATCTCCTCACTTTCTGAATTTTGACAGTTCCATCTCTTCTAAATCTTTCATTTAATTGCTTAAACCCCAGACTTCTTAACTTGCAATTACATAATCAGATCTCGGACAACTCTTCCAGTCTTGTCTCTTACTGCTCCTCTGCTGTTTGTTTAAAAACTTGGGAGCATCCTGGGTGAAATCTAAAACTGGCTCCTGTACGTGCAGAGCAAGGAGAGAACAAAGGGGCAGAGCACTCCAGATCTGCAGGTGGCAGGGGTACTAAGCAAGGGGACTTATCTATGAAGCTGGTCCTTGATGGGGTAAGACTAGTAAATCTCCACACCACCCTGCCAGGATCTTAAGTTTATATAGTGGTTTTAATTAACTAGGTATTCAGTCAGGCCTACCGTCCAGCTGGACTCAACAACACGTTGCTTTCTCAAGGCTGTGTCCTTGGAAGTGGCTCCACTATGGGAATGGTGGTGGGGAGTGTACCTTCTATGGACAAGGACGGGAGTGAGGATGCTCTGATTGTCTGGGTCCAGCTTGCAGGTCGGCTGTCACGTCCTCTTGATGACCTTCTCTGACACCTACACATGGCCATGCTTTATCCAAACAGGATGGGCCACCATTCCTGTAAATTTTTCTCTTGTTTTCCCAACTTTGTGCCTTTATAACTATTAGTTCCTCCTATAGAATTCTATTCCTATAGAATGCCCTCATCTAGGACTAGTCATAGATTGTGGGGCTCAGTGTGAAATGGAAGTGTCCCCTTTTCAAAAAAAGCAGGGAAAAGATGCCTTGAAGTTTACTAAAAAGCTTTCCACTTTTTTCTGTGTATCTCCTCACATAATCGGACTTCACTTACAGATCAGACTCAAAGATGAAATTATCAAGATGGTGACAGTAGAGCATGAAACTAAGTGTGGGGCCATGTGTGACTGCAGAGGTCACATGCCCACTAATTAGTCCTGCCCTCACCCATCTGGGCTTTTCTCCAGCCTACTCACCCTCCAAAGACAAGTCTAAGGCTGCCTCTGCTGGGCAGATTAGGAAGTGTCCGTGCTCTGCTCCGCTCTGCACATCTCTCAAGTGGTTCCTTCCTAGCACTTTGCAGAAGTCTCTGAGAACAGTTTCCACTCCCTAGGAGTCTTTTATTTATTTTTTTTTTTTCCTAGGAGTCTTTTAATCTATTAGTTTATAATAGCTGATAACTTTTTTTCTTAAGAGCAAAGGCTACATCTTCATTCATCCTAGGAGTCACCACATGAATTACACATAATAAATGGTTAATAAATGTTTACTGACAATGAATAAAAAGAACAGAGATAAGAGCACGGCTATCTCGAAGCCACATGCAATGCTTCTCCAGGCTGCATTCTTTTTTCCATCAGAGCAGGAACCACCTAGCCCACTAGCCCAAATTCTTCAGGTGGCTGGCCAGTACCTTCTTGTTTTCCCTTTCAGTTCCTAAATTAGTCTTTTTGTTGTCTTTCTAAGGACATTCCCTTTGGAAATTATCATTGAATTTTGGTAATGTGTATATTAAGTTTCAAAAAATTATGAGTTTACTTTTTTTTTCAAGAATTTAGATAAATGCCTATGGTTCTTTTGTTTTGCTTAAATAAACTATTTTTTTTAAAGATTTTATTTATTTATTTGAGAGAGTGACAGAGCAAGCATGAACAAGCTGGTGGGGGATGGGCAGAGGGAGAGGGAGAAGCAGACTCTCCTCTGAGCAGGGAGCTGATGCGGGGCTCGATCCCAGGACCCTGGGATTATGACCTGAGCCGAAGGCAGATGCTTAACCACCTGAGCCACCCAGGCGCCCCTAAAGAAACTATTTTTGATGAAGAAAAAAAATAAATCTGGAGAAATACTTTCTACACATCTTAGTTTATAAATAATTTACTTTACTGTGTGGTAGTGTTTTTCAGAATGACTTTTGGAAAAATCTCTGTGTTTAAGCAAGTTATCCAAGATCTTTGTGGAACTATTTTGATAAAAAAATTGAGGGTGTTATACGCCAGTAAGGAATTGTTGAACACTACATCTGAAATCAATGATGTAGTATATGTTGGCTAACTGAATTTAAATTAAAAAAAAAAAACAAACAAGTTGAACCACTTGATAAGAACGTTGAATTGCTTACACTGGCTGAGTCCATATATCACCCCAAGAAAAGTGATCCAATTTACACCTTTCCCTCCAAAACACAAATTTTCCCCCTTTTCTAAGTATTTTGAGCTGGAAACTCAGAATGCTCACTTGCATTTGTGGGAGAAGCTGCTTTTCACAAACACGAGTAAGTGGAATAAATTTAAACAGCAAAAGATTAATAAAAAAAATGCACCACAGACACTGCATCACTAAGAAAGCCAGTAACTTTACTGAATTGTCTGCAAAATACAAATTATACCTTATTTCCAGCAGGAGAAACTTTTGAAAATTCCCCACTTTTATTCACTACAGACAGCTGAATTAAGTCCCTTGAGATACACAGATGTGGTTTAACTTAGTTATAACATCTTGTCATCTAGTGGCGACAAAGTCCAGCTTATGCCGCTGTGAGCCTCTATTTGAATATTTGTTGCAAATGCTTGTATGCCCTCATTTACAAGCTATTTTAATTACTGTCATGTAATGGAAACAAGTCCCCAGAAAAAGAAAAAGAAGAAAAATGATACAGCAAACCATCTGAAGCAATCCAAGTCCTATGCCTACAGTGACCCAGGTTTACTTTGCTCCAAGAGAACACTGGTACTGCATTCAAACCACAACAGAATCCATCACTTAGCTGACCTCTCTGAATTAAACTGAGGTATGAATCAATTTGAGGTATGAATAGGGAAGGCAAAATGCAATACCCGATTATGAAAAATAACCAAAATGGACAAATTGAATGTAGAAGATATGTGGCTTGGATTGCTCCACATCTTTGGTTAAAACATATTAAGAAAAGCCTTTAATTACATCTGTAGTCTGAAGCATTCTAACAGACACCAGTATTCCATCAATCTTCAAAAGATCTGTAGTGGCAGGAAATTAACGCCATATAAGTGACGACATCACAGCAGATGGCACAAATGGGAACAGATGAAGTATGCCATGCTTAGGCAACAGCCTTTATTGAGGGTTCAAGTGGCTGCTTCTTTAAAAAAAATTTTTTTTAAAGAAAGAAAATACAAAGCATTTACCCTCTGAAAAAATAAACAAAAGCATAAAGGGGGCAAAAAAAACAAAAACAAAAACAAAAAAACAAACCCCGCTAGCTCTAAATTGAAAGATGGGTATGTAAGAAAAACAAATACATAATAGTGTGAGAGGGCAGACATTCTTTTAAAGAGTGTATTGGAATTCTTTTTTTTTTTCTCACTTTAGTCAACCTTAAATTGATCTGAGGATGATAGGTATTTTCATATTCATCATTACAAAATGCTAAATTCCACCTTTGGGAAAAAAATAAGCCATTTTACTAAAAAACACAATTTTAAAAAAGGTTGAAATGAACAGCCTTCCACTCACCAATGCATACAATATACAGGTTGTGCAGCTTCCCTATATTGCATCAGTGTTACCAGTATTTAAGCTTAATATTACCAAAAATCTTTGAAAATAGGATTAGCTATAACAATATCTGTAGCTGTGTAAAACGCTACTTATGGTTCTTTTACTTGCAATGAAGAATGTTGCCTAAAATGTTACTCTAGGATGGGTTATGTAAAATAAGACTCCCTCAGGGCTCTGCCCTAAACTCCTGAATACAAAGGATTTACCGTGATAAAAACCCAAAACCATACTAGCTTTGCAAATACAATAAATGGTAAATTACAGATAAGGTAGAAGGGTAAAGATAGACAGTGATTGTTTACAGAAAGTGACTCATCACAATCAAAATTGTGCTTTTTCTCATTAAATCATCTTAAAAAAATTCTCAGATTATCCCTTCGCTATCTTGCTACCACTTTATATGAATTCAGTAGCGGGAACAAGAGATGACTGGCATCCATTTTCAAGTGATTCTGTTCTTTTTCATGTTCTTATAAAACTATTGTCAGAACTGCTATAAATAGCCAAGGCTTCTGCTGGTACTTTAGCTTACTTTATCTTCAGCATTATAAATTCACTTTTCCTTTGTTGCTGAGGCAAATTGCAGGTAAAAAAATTAGTATGGCTATTTTTTCATATTTTCACATAATGACCCTTTCCCACCCACTGGTAAATTTCTGCTGATATTGATAAAGTGTTTTGAAATGACAAAGAACATTTGTGACATGTTTGCATATTTTATACACATCAAGTTATAAGGATGGTTGTAAGGATGGGATCAAGTCTATGGTGAGGAAAATGACTTTCTTAGATTTCCCCCCACGTGTGAATATGTATGTGCGCGCGCATGTGTGTGTGTGTGTGTGTGTGTGTTTTCAGGGATGATCCTCTGTTTTTCCTCTGCATAAATGTTTTTCTTTCATGTTCCATGGATACCTCAAGTAGTGGGATATATGGAAAGGTTGATAGACATTTTTTCTTTTGTTTTTAGTATACAAAACGTTAATACAAGGCAGGCTAGTATCCTATATGGATACAACCAAAGGTGTGATGTGGTCTAATTGTGGATTTCAGATCAAGTTAAGAAAAATACAGCCTGGTTAGTAAGGTCTCTTGGCTTTTGCCACCCAGCGGCAGCCTTTTATGGTGAGAAACACATAGCAACTATGCAAGTGAAAGAAAAGAATGGATAAGAAATGTCCTACACGTGCGATAGCAGTGTCGATCTTACTGTCTGGATCTTCGTTGCTGTGTATGTCAATGCACATGAGTGGAGATGAATCGACAGATCTTCACATTCCAAGAGAAGGAAAATCACTCCTAGATTGAAATCTCTTTTAAACAATATATATCAACTTTTTTTTTATGGCACTCACTTTTTAAAGGGTCTGAAAATTAATCCCTTATAGACGAATATTAGACAAGAGTCATCGTTATTTCTTGAAAAATTTAAAAAAAGGGACATAGAGAGGTTCTTTAATGGGATTTCTTGAAATGGCTATTAAATCTCTTTATTGAAGAAAAAAAATAGATGACATACATGCTTTATGCAGAAGTGACAATTGGGGGTCCTGACACACCGGGATTGTTCAACAGCCCTATATTGCTGACAAGATTGTTGAGGGTCAGTTAAAATAACTAAAAATGGATGACGAAGCAACTATCCCTTTACCTGCTTCCTTCTTGTCTAGCACCCAGTCTTTCACTTTTTTCTTCTGTGGGAATTTATAACTTATGCGTCGAGTAAACGCCATATCACTTGTTTCTAGGGCCATATTTGCAGGACATGTGCCCCAACACAGCTTTTCTATTCTGGGCATGTTTCTAAAAAGTGTCTCAGATTCTAGGCTGAAAACCAACCAGATAATTTAGGATACGGGCAAGTTAGGGTATGCACTTACTGAATTCCAAGATGCATGGTGAAATGGTGAGATCAGAAAGGGGCCCTGCATTTGATAATAATGCAAAAACAAAAACAAAAACAAAAACAAAATAGCATGAAAGAAACTCATTAGTATATACAATGGATGTCAGTTGACCCAATAGATTGCTAATGTATTAAAAACAATTTAGGGTGTTGCAATGTGATATGTTCTAATCCCACAGGTTATCCTTTTGACAGCTGACCTTGAACTTATAAAATGTATGCAGAGTAAAAGAAAACAGAAAGAAAATAGTTACTCAAATGTGCAACTGCACAAATATACCCCCCTCCCGCTATTAAGATAACAAAACTTCTGCTATTACCATAATATTATATATATTAGAAAGCTATACACAAGCATGTTAATTTCACAGATTTTTTAAAAGATTCTTAATATTTTATATAATTAGAAATACACATTTCAAAAACAAAACTTCTACAAAGAGAAAACAGTTATCTTGGTTAGCAAAGCATGGAGTTCCTCATGGCTTAGGGTAGTGCTTTCTATACAAAAAGTCCTTTTTGGTTTTTTACAGGACTGTTTAAAATATTAGCGAAGCTATCAAGGGGGAAAAAAACACATTTTGGCTTAAGTAAACTACAAAAAGCCACAAATGCTTTGCAAACTCTGTCTTACCTTTTATATGAAAATAAGCAAAATGTAATGTACATATTTTTATATTTTTATTTAATAAGAGATGCAGACCCAGATTTATTTATTTATTTAATTAAATACGTTAGCCCTCAAACTCCACATTTTTTTTTTTTTTAAATAGGTATGGTCCTCTTTTAATGGTCGTTGATCCTTTTTAATGAGTGCCATACGCCAATGATATGCGTGCAGGTTTGTGAGCGCGTTCTCGGGATGTTAGGTGACCTGGTGTGTTCCTAACATTTACCAATGGCCACCCTTTGCCGGGTCTGTCCAAAACATCTATACATTTTTCTATATGTTGCATAACAGCTGCTCTCTCTTTCAGTAAAGATCTGCCGCTTTTGGCAAATGTTTCCTTTTGTCTATTTACATGTAAATAACGTTGAACCTGCAACATGACACTATCTATTGTAACATACATTTTGCAAAGGAGCACAACAGTGAAAAGAAGTTAGCCTTAAAATCTATTTTGTACAAGTGTTCTGTTGTACAACTCAAGTGCTAAGCTTATCTCAGCATTTCTGTTTATCTTTATACTGTATCACTGAGGCAATTTAAAAGTACTTTTACAAAACAGAGTACCTGACTTTTTTTTTTTCCACACACAGCACATATAATGCATATCGACCCCCCTTCCCCATTAAGGTATAGCACACACACACACTGCAAGAAAAAAAAAAACTATTAAGTAATAATCTGATCATGTTGCCCATCCTTCAGAGAGTCGCATGCGCTTGACTGAGGGACTTTCCCTTTCGTCCGGCGAAGGTCTGGTGAGTCCAATGGGGGAGTGGAATTCATTCCGGTGATCCTCTCGGTCGCTCCCGTCGTAGGAACTGCTACAGCTGCTCAAGCTGTCAACAGGAGACCTCCCCGCCTCGTGGCGCGTGTGTTGTGGGTATCTCGAAGGGGTGGTGGTACGGTCTCTAGGAGGAGAAACAGGTTCTGACTTGATGTTGAGGCTTTGAGTAGAAGGCAGGGAGAGATTTGAACTCTGAGATAAATGAGTGCTAGTGCAAGCTCTGTAGGAGGAAAGGAAACCCAGTTACAGATGGAGGAGGCCTGGAGCCCCCAGGAACTCACAATTACATCAAACATCAGCTTCAAGACTCGCATAGACACCGGAGCATGCCCAGAGGGAGGAGAGCAGTGCTTGGAAGCCCTCGGGGGGCAGCGCCTTCTCAGGGCCACTGCCAACGCCTGGGAGTAATTACAGGATTTCCCAGGATTTCCCAGGGCCAGGCCTCGTGAATCAGACCTCTAGTCTCTGACAGGCTCCCTACACATCCAGGTTACTGGCTCAGAAAGGCTTAACACCACATGCTGGAAAAAGCATTTTCTGTGTCCATGGGATTTCTCCCTAGACTAGTTCCAAACTATAACCTAAGATTTAAGATACAACTTTGAGCTTTTGAGTGAGACCCCTTTGATTTCCTAATGCCCGTGTGTGGAAATGATTGGAAAAAGCCTGTTATGGATACAAATGCTTCTCTCCATGTAATAAGCACATACACGTGAAGTTGTATGATCTTCAGAGAAAGTGTAGACAGTTCAAAT
Organism: Canis lupus dingo; assembly: GCF_003254725.2. Classification (NCBI taxonomy): domain Eukaryota; kingdom Metazoa; phylum Chordata; class Mammalia; order Carnivora; family Canidae; genus Canis; species Canis lupus. The sequence continues at coordinate 19,859,183 of NC_064245.1, read as the reverse complement.
TTCAAATGAATGAATCCATGAAATGCTACATTGAACTGTATCTGGTGAAGAGCTTGGAGGGGGATACGATGGGAAGCAGGGTGAAAATTATCTGCAGGACAGTTTAGCGTTGGCTTAAAAACACTTTGACTTCCTACGCCACTAAGACTGGTCAATAGGCTGCCTTCATCCTTTTGCAGCTACGTGGGATGCAAGTAGCGACTCTTTCCCACAAATACCTCAACTTCATTACTGCGAGGCTCTCCCTGCTGGGGTACTTAGTAGGGTATCACTCATCTTAGAGTTATAATTGGCAAGAGTTGAGGAACCTGGATTGTCTAAGGCTGTTGTAAAGAAGGATCTGGTGTGATTTTATTGTGTTTATAAGCCTTAATCCTCATTTATTCCAGGAGAGTGTAACTTTCCCTTCTTCCAAAATGTGGAAGAATTTAGGTACTTGAAGCTCTGGAGGGAAAAGCATTAAGCCCTTAAGTGTAGATTAGCAACCGCAATGACTTTGATCAGGATAAACCAGAAGAACACTGCCGACATCAATTTTAAGATGCTCTTACTGCTCTTGGATTCTGATCGCACTGACATTGGTGGCTAGAGTCAGCATTACCTGCCCATATTGTCAAGAACGTACAGATCTCTCTTCTAGTGAGGAGTCACAGTGAAGAATAATCCATACAAATACCCCCGTTCCAAACAAAGGAAAGTGAGCCTGTCTATTCATGGATGTGATTATGTTAACTTCCAAGTGGAGAGAATTAGATGACAAAAAGTCATTATGAGCAGTGAGAGAATGGGTATATATTTCAGAGGAAAAAGTGGAATTTACTTGGGGCTGGCTTTTTGGGAGATGCGCTTCAGGCTCAAGATGTATAGAGATATAAAATTAGTCAAAAGGAGTTTATCTTTGAGTGATGTTTTATACAAAAGCACCACCTACTGGCAAAGAATTACTTTCCTTCTCTTATTAATAGATGAGCTAATGTCTAGAATGACCTAAAGGAGAATTACTGGACTCCCTATTAAGCCTTTCTTTCTCTGGCTTTTATGTTATAAAATCAAAACAGTCTTAACATTTATATCAAGTTACCACATTGAGTGCCTATGATTGTCAATCACCTGCTTATACTCGTCATCATTTGTTTGTGGTTTTTATTTTACAGTCTATATTAGTAATTTTTTACAAGTTTAATTAAATAATCTTCAAATCAAGAAGATATTAAGACAGAGTTAGGGGAAACCCCTGTATTTCAAATGGACCCATAGTGGTGGGACTATTTTATCTTGGTTCAAAGTTACTTAATGATTCGTTTTGATGTCAGAGGAAATCATCTTTTGATTTCTGGAAGAAAGAATTTTCCTGGCTCTCGATAAGAAAGACTATTTCACTAAAATTTAATTAAATGCTTCTACCACGAATCACACACTTTTTAATAATGAACGTCAATTAGGAGTCTGAAAACAAAGTGGCATATCTACAAATACTTTTGGCTGCCCTTTGACATTTAGATTGCTTCTTCGCAGGCAGGGAGAACATGGACAATTAGAAAAAAATTTGGTGAGCTGGACTAGTATAAGAAGTTAATCTGGATAAATCAAAGAAAAAATAGTATAATCAAGATGCTGTTTGTTTCATACAGCTTTTAGAAGCTGCATCATCTACTCATTTACTGTATCTCCCATTGTGAACTGGCTTGTATAGGTGTTGCTGCATCTTTTCCCCATAAGAGATATAACACTTATTGCTTATCTCTTCCTATAAACAAATAGGCTAGATCCTAAGTTTTCTTTTTGGTGGCATTTCATTTGACACTGAAAGCATAAATGAAGCATTTTGAGTAGTTCTGGGGACACTAAATCCACAGTAATGAAATGTACGTGATGAATGAGATTCAGCTTCATTATACTGTGGTATAGGATTCCAAATAGAATGAAATGTAATTGGCTAGTCTCTGTTATCAAACTATTATCTTGAAAAGAAGAAGCATTAAAAATCACTTAGCTGTATACATGCTAGATTCAGATACAAGCATGTTGGTCTGCTTGTTCTTGAGAACAAAATTTTTATAGACATGTAATTGTGAAATACTCCATGTGTGTGGGTGAGAAAGAGGTGGGTGGGGAGACAGAAGCCAGAGATGCAAGTTGCCCATATCAAATCCTGCTGCAGGTTTTCATCTACTACAGATGTCTTCCAACTGGGAAAACACCTACCCTTCCCCATAATTGTTCAGAAATGAAACATGACTGGATAGTTTTATTCAAATTTCTTACTGCCTCCGCCCAGAAATTAGACTATCAAACTATATTTAACTTAACCTTTTAAAAGTTGTCTTTAAACACCCACATCAACAAAGATGGTGTATAGAAATGCTTCCAGAAAACAGGCTGCCCTTTTCTTAAGGTGATATGAGAAAAAAAAAAAAACACTTAGAAATTTCAGGGGCATCTTCTCAAATATTCATATTCAAATGACTGTCACTAACCCTTGATGGCAAGTTCCTTCTGCCAGTCAACTCTGCTTCCTACATCAAATCAAAGTATGTCATTTATCTGACTTGGTTAGATAAAATCAGATACTAGATAGAGTTAAAAGTAAAGCTTCAAAGAGTTAAAGGTATTTCCATCAAAAAAACATGAAGAGCTCTTTTACACTCTTAATTTTAGAAAAGAACTGTGGTGACCATCTTGGGCTGCTGGGAATATTCACTTTGGAGGAGCTGAAATATATTCTGCTCTACTTTGAACACTTATCTATCCAAAGGAATGTGAGCCCACCACACAAGAACATGAGGATACTATAGCCTAAAAAAATACTGATTTTTAAAATTAATTCACACTGTAAGGAATTAAGGCACCTCACATATTTTATTTTACATAGATATTACAACTTGGGATTTAAAAAGATAGTTTAACAATTATGTGAACATGGGCTACTCCCTCTCAAGGAAACTCCTTTTGAAAAAGCTACCCGTGTGTGTGTGTGTGTGTGTGTGTGTGTGTGTGTGAAACAGAGAGAGAGAGAGAGAGAGAGAATGAGAAAGAGAGGAAGGAAGAAAGGAAAGGAAGGAAGGAAGGCTGGCCCAAATTAGAAGGACTGGAAGGGGTATCCTATCTATTTGAGGGATAAGGGAAGTGATTAAGTGCAATAAAAACTCCTAGACTTAAATCTGAGTCAAATTATGCACCATGAGAACCGTTGCTGAAAGAAACCGGAACTACACAAAATGCTTCATCCTTGGCTGACGTAATTTGGTTTCTCTCTAGGCCAGTTCTCTCCTTTCTCATTGACTGAAGCCTTTATTAAGGGCAGCAGAGAATTGGATCCTTCCCATGCAATTTAGGGGACTTTTAAGATTATAGTATAGTTAAAATACATAAATAAATGTGTTTTATATATATAATGCAAATTATCAAGTGTTACTAAACACAAAGAAAGCCATATTCAGAGAAAATAATACGGCTTTTGACATTGATAATTTCTTTTTTTTTTTGACATTGATAATTTCTAAGGAAATTTAGTCCTCTAATGGATGAATTTTGTGAAAAATGAGAAGTGAACAGCTGCCTTTACTTTTGCCAAGAAGCAAGTACAGTGGATTCACTGCTTTGCCACGGCAGTGCAATGCCGCATGTGTGTGTTTTAAGATGGCCTGGATGGTATCGTGCAGTTAGTGATAATTAGCTTAAACAGTTATTGCAGTAAGTGTCTACTTGCATAGTTAACAATTCTGAGAAAATTTAAATCTCCTAAAAAGAGAAACTCTGTTGCTGATTAATATTTAATAGATCTTCAAAGTTAATCTTTTAAGAAAGCACAGCAACAGTGTCGTGTGAATTTATTTTATTGCTTACATGACAGGTCAGGTTTTCAACAATAAGGATTAGTGAGCAGGATACACATAAGCAAACAGTGAATGGGAGAAGACTGCATTACTGGAGCACTAACCCAGGTGAAATCAATTCAACAAGAAAGCTAGGAGGGCACGGAGGGTAAGAGATGAAGTTGTGATGTCAATCAGTGATCTTTATTCTAATCAGTGTTTTATTCTCATTATGTCTTTAGAAACAGAAGTCTAGAGCTAGCTAACTATTTTAGCCAAATGGCTCAGAAGAAAAGTAAAAGTGAGGCAGATATATAGAATGTTTCTAAAATATAAACTCTCATGTTTCAATATTTTATACCTCCCTAATATTTTCTTCTGAAGATTAATTGGTTAGTAAGTTACTAAACTTAAAGTCAGATCTTTGATTCACATTTTAAACTTAAAAAAACTCTCTGTTTTACAAGTAGCGTGAATTACGAATTTGGGGCTTTTTAAAGGTTTGAACATTTCCATAGATAAACGACAGGAGTCATTTTTTTCCAATAAAGACATTTCTCAAAATTACCACAAGGGGGCAGAAATACACATATTCTGATTTCAGAAAACAACAGAAATTATTTTTATACCCAAATTTAGATAATTAGTATATGTATGCATCTATACACATATACTTATATTTGTATGATATCTATAAACATATAACCTTATGAGGAGTATTTTATAAACATGAAATCAATAGAATAGTAGATCCTACAAATACTAAGATTAGCATCCATTATGTGGTGAATGCTGAGTGATAAGGATTCACAAATATCTCAAAAATTTAAAGAACTTATAAGTGTCTTCTTATGTCCCACATGAGCTATATGAAAAGTTAACTATGAAATTTTTTTCACTGATTGAAGTGGAAACCAATATAGCTTAAAACGATAGGGAAATAATTTATCTCATTATCACAGAGCTCCGTTCCTCTTAAAATATAAGAAAAGTAATATTTAACCTACTTGAAAATATACTGATCTGATAATTTCACATTTTGATTAAGTAGAATTTTACATCCTTTAATGGGACACCAGAGCACAGTATTTAGAGACTGCTTTTGTCATTCAAGAACACATTCTCAAAGTGTTTTATAAAAGAAATAATATTGCTTACCCCAGTTGACTGAGGGCGGATGGCGGCATGTTATGTAGGTGTTGCTGTTGCCAGCCAGTTACTGACCCAAGATGAAGAGCGCTGGCGGTGTTAAACCCAGACAGAGATGACAGGTCTGCACTACTCAGAGAGTACTCTAGAACAATAAATAAAAAATGAAGGAAAATGCTTAATTTGAAAATTATCGAACGGCAAATAAGCATTTCCAGTTTAAAAATATTCTATTAGTATTATTTAATGATTACTGTAAATTTTCTTACTTTGGGGGCAGAAGGGCTGATAAAGCATCAGGAGCAATTTTAATTTAAAAGAGATATATCATATACCCAAAATAAGTATTCCATGAAAGCTTTGAAGTATTACAGCTTGCAAAATTGGTTTATTAGAACTACAATCTGGCACTACAGTATATATGTATTTGATGATCTAGAAATGTTTTTTAAACAATCCTGAGAAAGTGAGCTTTCTGCTACATCAAAGAAATAGTGGCTCATTTTCCTTGAATCTGGTCTCTTACATTGAATTCAGGTTGGGTTAATAAAACTTTCAGTCTCTTAAGAAAGAAAAATATGGATATTCACTTTGTCTTAGAAACAAATAGGTAATGGTATGGTCTCTGGACACCACAGGTACTAACTAAAGCTTCCTAATAGACTAAAAGGTACTATCTTTTTTTAAATCTTGCTTTTTAATAAAAAGTATTTAATGTACTATCTGAACATGGCAAAGCTACTCACCGGTACCATATGTTGTTGAAATGGCTGATGGATATCCTCCCATCCCTTGTCCTGGTAAAGTAGGAGTTGCTACGGAAACCACTGGGGTAGCCAATGACTGAGCAGACTGGGAGTTATTTATCCTTTGATTCTTTTAAAGTAAATAAAGAGACATTATTGATACAATTTTTTTAAGTTAAAAATGTTAGATTTCAGTACTAGTTTTGCATATAAAGAGATAAGTTGGTACAAATCTCATGAAATTAATCATTTAACATGTGTCTCTATGAACTCTGCCAACCCTATCATTTACAATCCTTCAAGAGACCAGTTGTTGCCATAGTAACCCATTACATCAGTATCTCCTAGGCAACTGAACTAGTAACAAGTACCATAAGCTTTATTATGGGTAAAAAACAGACTATGTTGAAAACTGATGAAATATGTATACTGTACTCCATTGTTTCAGTTTTTATTCAAATGCAAATTAAAAAAATTAAAATCAACCACGGTGGTTTTTATGCTCAGTTCTATACACAGCAGAGCAGATGGGCAGAAGTTCATGCCACACTCTGACCAGCAGGTGGTGCTCTGACCACTTTTTTCAGATTCATCTAAACTTCCCTCCGAAGGAGATGGCAAAGCAGCTAACATGTATATTTAACTCCTTACAGCAAGAAGATTAAAGATTCACATACATTTAAAGATCATGAGGCGTTAATTCTTAGAAAAATAAGCATCTTCGTGGTTTATACAATTAAGGAAATTATTTTTGTTAGAATTTTACTATAAATCCTAAAATAAAATTGAAAACATGGTCTTCACTTACAAAGGCTGAGACAGAAAAATAAATAACCTGACATTCTTTTCACCTGTGTGTGATACCTGAAATTAATGGCATTTAAATATGGTTAATGTTGACATACTATGGCAACTTCTGAAATCTTCCCGGTTTACTAAAGCCACTCCACCTAAAAGTCATCTTGGGTTTCTCCTTACATGTGCCATTTAAGGGAAGTACTCTTACTACTTACCAAAAGCAGGTCGACATCCTCAGACTGAGAGCATGGGGAAGGAGTTTTATTAATTAGTGTCTGTAAATATTTATAATTGGGCAAAATCTTTTCAACAAAAGGCAAAGCATTTTCTGATAGACACAACAGTTTAAACAATTTTAAAACCCAGACTCTACAGATAACTCCTTACAAAGACATTCTTTGTTTCTCTTAATGAGCTGTTTGTCTCAAATGTGAAGACAATCTACCCAGTTTTCTGCACAGGTCAGTGTCTCCACCTTCGTTATTTCAGCACCATGTTTTGAAAAAAAGAAAAAAAAAAAAAAAGGCTGTACTCTGAAACCCCACTTGCCGGAGGAGGGGGGAACTACACCTGGCTGCTGGTGAGAGGCTGTGCTGACCACTCACGGCATCCCTGGGAGAGCATCAGTTTTAAGGAACTTGGAATAAATCTGCTGATAGAGACAGCCTGACATGCATGGCCCACACTGCTTGGCTATGGCCCTGTGGGAGGTTTTATTTATTAGACCCAGTCTTTTCCGAAGGGAACGTTGCATATTATGTGATTTTTTTTTGGTTGATATTCAAAATTAATCTGCACTGTGCCATAATAAACTAATCAGTTTGCAGGACTGTTTTACCCTGAAGCTTGCCACAGAGCACAGAAAGAAAAAAAAGAAATGTGTTTGCAGAATGATCTAAATTTGTCTACTGAATCTTGGTTTTAAATGTTCTCACTCTTAAGCAAAGCTAATTTGGAGAACACTGATGTAAGTCTCTTTGTTGTTGAATTTGGTCCCACAATTATTATCTTTGTCTTAGCCCTGCAGACATAGGAGAAAGAAAAATGATAGAGTCCAGGGATATTATTTATATTTCTTATTTATTTTTTATTTAGTTTTTCTTACAGTGCCCACTTCTTGATGTAAAATATAACCTTTGTTCTCAGAATGCCTAGAATTTTAAAACAATTTGCTTTGGAGAGGTAGTTATTTGTATGAAGCACATATATGGGAAGATGAATTGAGGCAGTGCACAGGCATATGCTATATTAAACATTATCACTGCAATATACTCAAGAAAAGAATGGCCAATTCATAGGAGAATGCTCATTTAGAAATTATGGAAAAGATCTTTGGTTGTCAGCACCTTGAGGACATAACTAGTTCAATATTATGTTATAAAATTCCCTATTCTGTGAGTTTGATTCTACCATTGGTCAAACTCTTTGTGCCATAAGCATAGTAATAAGTAATGATTCTTTCTAATTATAAATTGGAGGCCTTAAAAAGAAATGCTTATTTATTTATTTATTTATTTATTTATTTATTTATTTAATTTTTTGCCCCCAAACAGGAGTTTTATAGTGGAGTTTATTGGATTTTTTTTTTTTAACATGGAAAAGGGAAATGTGAACCAGTTACCAGAAATAATGGCTAAATACAAAGTGGGCTCCAGCAATAGCATGGATATGTTAATTTTCTGGGAGCACCTAAATAATTCAGAATGTTAGAAAAATACAAAAATAGCAAAACATATACAAAACATTATCAACATTTATTTAAAGTGTAGTGTCGCATTACCACTGATGGCATCGTATTCTTGCTGCCTGGTGGAATAAGAACTCGGAGATCTGGTTTACGGTTATTCATCCCTAAATTCATGGGGGGAGGAGATTTTGCTTGCATATTCTTGTTCAAGTTACCAGGTGAGACCAGCAGACCTGGTGAGTTTCGGGGATTGCCATATCCGTTCCCTGTTAACACGAAACAACGAAAGCATTCAGGAAGAAATCTAGACTCAAGTACGATTCTAGATTAAAAGTACTCTACAAGATTCTAGATTAAAGTACTCTACAAGATTAAAAATAAAAGCTTAACAAGGTAAGACATACAACAAAATCTGTAGGATGACCAACAGCCTCTATGTAAAGAGTAACCCAATCAGTGAGTTTTTAAATATTCTCTGAAGATTAAAAATGTTTAATGAGAAGAGAGCTAATATATACCAACTTGCTCAGAAATCAACATATATTTTTTTCCTATTAAAAAATTCATGAAGAAGGTCAGACCTGTGTTCAGGGTCTAAGGAAAGCACAGAGTCGGTCCTGCACTTTAACTGACTAGCTTGGCAGAGGTCTGGCTGGCGTGACTCACTCTTTGGGTTCAATGGTTTGGGTTTTATTTTGTGTGTCTGTGTGTCCTTAAGGGCGCACCAGTAAGACTATAATTTCTAGGACATGCAGGAGGCGTATCCTCTTTCACAGTCGGCTGTTGAGTCCCCGTTTTCTTGGAGTGGTTTCTCCTTATGGTTTTCTTACATCTGGTTTGCCCTCCTCTCAAGTTCAGCTCATGACCTGAAGGCTTGCTTTCCTGCTCACGCAGAGTTTCAAAAGGCAGGATTCCTTCTTAAGAGCTGAAATGAAGGCATGATGCCTCCACTGATGTACTGATTCATCAAGGCACAGAGACAGTCATCTGATGTGGACACTGCAAGGGTTTTCGTAGACATCTGATGTTCAAACCCCTACTAATAGAACTGGATAGCTGAAGGATGCCATTTCTCATAATTCAAAATATACTTCTCCGTGACAGAAGAGCTATGGGGGGAGGTGATGCAAACTTAGCTGACGCACAACGTCTTCTGCTGGCTTTTCCCAATGCCTTTGGAGAGGAAGAGAGACCCACCACCCAATGCAACAATCTTTGCTGGAAAACTAGATAGGTGTTTTCTGAAGGTCTCCAAAGGAGACAGTCAAACCTCAGTGTTACGGTTGGTCAGTCCTCATTATCATTATCCCGAAGCCCAAGTGTCTATTACCCCAGGACGAATGATACTGTGCGCTACCCTGTGGGGAGGCAAGGACGTGGCCCCAGTCCTCAAGGCCCCGCAATTTCTTTGTGGTAATCCAGTATCACGCATGTGTGAAATGTGCCAACCAGGACAAGGCAGCCTAGGGAGAGGTGCCCACAGAGTAATCCAGATTAAGAGTTACCCAGTTCCCCGGAGGGAAGAGATTATCCAATAAAGATTCATCTAAGAGGCAGGAATTGATGTGGGCCTTGAAAAAAGAGAAGAGACAGAAGCTGGGCTTCTGACTGGGCTCGGGGAAAGGACGGAGGTGGGAATTTATGGAGTCAGAGACACTGTGAGCAAGCTCATTAGAAGGGAACTCATGAAAAGAGAGAGGAGTGTCGAAGACCTTGGAAGGACATGGAGATCTTGACTTCCAGGCTGACACATCTCGGGTTTAAAGGTGGAAATGCAGACCCGTGAAGGTTGCAGAGCAGGGGTGGAACACAGGCCTCTAAAAGTGGACAGAGAGATATATTGGCATTGGGATATCCTGTCATTTGGAAGGTCTGGGAGTATGAAGCAGTCTGGAAACTATTGTGATGGCCTGAGCTAGAGGCGAGGAGGGTGTGGGAAGGCAAAGCACAGGTATATTTCAGGAAATATTTATGGAAACATCCTTTGAATTAGAATCCATTTGAGGCAAACTACATAAAGCACATTTGTTCTTCATATCCCATTCATTTACCTGTCTCATTTTATGCATGAATAAACAGGCTGAATATATAACAAATAACTACAAGATTAAATCTGTCAATTGGGTCATCCGTAAAATTTTCCAAGTTACTGGGGCAAAAAATAAAAATAAACGAACTCCCCCTCCCCACCAAAACATGTGTCAAGTACACAGTAGTTTCTTAGGAAATGTTGGTTGAATTTGAATATAAATTACTCTTCTGTAAGAAAACTTCACCGAAAGTAGCTAAATTCTCTACAGCTGGCTAAATATGTCAAAAGCCAAAATTTTCTTTTCCAGTTAACCTGGACAGGTTTTGGTGGCAAAAGTTATCACATGAAACAAATACATTTACCTAGTATCACTAGGACAGATACAGAGAATGTGCTTACTTACAAAAATGTTTGATAAAATAGAGTTCATGTTTAATATGTCTTAACTGAATCATTCTTGTGAATATGTTAAGGCTCTAGTTTTAATTAATATATTCTACTGGATAAAAAAAGACTGAGGAAACCAAGAAAAAATTTGCACTATACTTTGTCAGCCGAAGTTCAGTCTGAAACACTCAATACATATGTCACTTAACTCTTAAGCCTGCGTGAGATCTGGTTTAAATAAACAATTAAATGGAAAATTAGGTGGGTAATTTCAAAAGAAGGGGGGAAAAAGTCAGTTAAGCAGTGCAATGAAGCTTGAATAGATCAGAAGAAACTAAAACCCTGGCTTGGTAGATGCCAATACTGGTTTGCATGGAGGAGTTATTTTGCTAAAAGGAAGTAAAACCGCTTTGTGAAATGTGTTGTCCTGTGATATGACAAGCACTGGGCCAGTGTGCGAAAATGGAAATGCTTCACGGATGCTCTGAGAAAAGGTCTTTTTTTTTTTAAATAAAAAAATTTTTTTTTCTACAGTAAACTCTCTGAGAAATTCCAACAAAGCCTCCATCTCTCTGCCCACATTTTTAAACAATGATTTAGGGCAGCAGGAAAAAAAACAGTAAACATGCATTACAGTTTTTCATCCAATAAATGCCTCAAAACTAAAAAAAAAAAAAAAGGATTTGAAAAGCATTCTATTTTTCTCTTGGAATATTTCCTGTTATTTGGAAATTATGCCATTTTAGAAGATTAGTCACATATTTTAAGGTGTTTACATATTGAATATAAAATATTTTGTACCACGATGACACTTCTTAAATTCACATTTTTAGAGCATAAAGTTATTTTTAAGAACAAATAAATTCTGCCTTTTACCGGTGAATTTCTGCTGTTTTTAGCATATTGTGCCAGCTAGCATTTTGGAGCCGTATAATAACCATTTCTGTTTCCAGCCACCAAGTTGTTATTCTTTTGGCATAATATAGATTCAGGAATGCAAGACTGTGGATCCTAAACCAGCGATATAGAAACCTATCATTTGAAAATCAATGATGAATACATGCGTGTGGTTTACTGCTAAGAAGAGCCTGCATTTAAACTGGCTTGGAAACCGCGGGCCTCCTCCTCACTCAGAACGCTGTGGCCTGCGTTGAGGCTGTTGTCCTACCTTAAGATAAATTCACCAAAGAGAATGGTCTCATTCAAAGTCAGGGGTCTGGGAGGTGGGCAATACTACCTCTCAATAACCTCCTAATAGACAGACCCAACCTTGCTTTATGCTATGTTTTAAAGTTACCCTCCGTCTGGACAATGATCAATTCAGATGTGACTGTATGCAGATGTCACATTCCCCTGACCACTTAAAAGCACAAAAATTATAAAGCATGAGTGAATGGATTTCCTGATTATAGATTATGAGAAAATGAAGAACAGACCAACTTTAGAGTCAGTTCGTTTTATAGTTTGATTTGATTAAAAATATTGTTTCACATAAAATACAACAATTTAAGCATTCACAATATAATTTTTATGAAGGATAACAGAATCGACCTCGATTGGTTACAAGTTTCTAAACATTCATATTAAAACTAGTGTAAATATACAAAACTTGAAATGTGTGAGGAGAAAAAAATTTTTTTTCTCTCTAGTTAACTTGAAAACACTTGCTGCTTTTTTTTTTTTTTTTTTTTTTTTTTTTATTGACTCCTATTTTAAGAAGTTGTAAATTCAAAGAACATATTCCTGGCTTAAGATGTTGTGAGGAGGACATTTTGCCTTGTCCCACAGAGCTCAATTGAGCAAGCATGTAGTTCTCTTTGAACCCAAAGTTCTAAAACTTTCTCTTACTTGGGTGTTTAGACATGAATCTCTTCACTTTTCTCCCCTAGGACTTTCAATTATAAATACAAGCATACAAAACTAATAAAAGCACGAAACAGATACTAGCCTTTCTGAACCAAGGCTAATTTTTTCATTATTAAAATCTTTTTTTCAGTCTCCCAAATTGTCATCTTTGACTTTTCCAGCTTCCTCTTCCAGCTCCCTCTCCAATCAGATACCAAAACTTGTTTTCTTCAGAAATGCCTCTCTCCATCTCCACTGCTACCATCCTAGGTAAGGCTTTCAGGATAAAATTCCTTTCATTTTATCATGGTTCCTGGTCTCCAGTTGAAGGGTTCTTCACCAGGTCTAAAGATGGGCTTCACAAAGGTTGTGAGTTCCTTAAAGCTGTATACAAAATTTTGTGCACACGTGTGATAATAAATCTCATGTACGGTCTCAAGATTTTCTCTAAAAATCTTTCTGAAGTGTTGCTTCCATTCTGTTACTTTTTCAGACCATACTTAATGCTGTTGGGTCAGTGCCCTGCTGGAGTCTCAGAACTGCGCAGAGTCTGACCCCCCACCCCCCCATCTCACCTGATTTCCAATTTCCACACCCAAGCTCACAGTCCTCTGGATATGCTGGAGTCTTTGCTCTAGCAGTGTCTGCTCTCCTGTTTAATTCAAATTTGTTTTAAGAATCAACTAGCACCCCAACTCTTAAATGTGAGTTCAGACAACTCTGCCCACCTTGAACACATTCCCTTCCATCCTGCTGCAATTAGAGGCAGTGATACACGCAGAGGGCTAGCTCTTTAAGTGCTCCAGATGCTTGTAAAACAGACAGACTATGCTGGAAAAATTAGGAGTTATTCAGGAATGGCGCTAAAAGTTAAGTTACTGAGGGAGTATGAGACTAGAACTGAAAATGTAACACGTAACTTGCTAATTTCAAATATCAAGGGTCTCTCCTCTATATGCTACTTGAGAACATTTCTTATTTTAGATAATGATTACACACTGATGACCAAGTACACTATTGAGACAAACTGCTCATCAACCATATAATATTAAAGTCAGGAAATCACGCAAGTGCCCAACTACTAAATTTGTTTATAGAGAGTTAATTGAAGCTTCTTTTTCACTTGTTGCACCTGTTAATCATTTCACAGCACATTACCTTAGTTAGCTAACTGCAAGCGGTAGAATCAAATAAAGTAGAAATTTTCCCTGATGAACAGGAAAACTCTGAGGCACTGGATCTTTTCTACACTGACGAGTGCTTATGCTCACTGCCATAGGTTGTCTCTATAAACCTCAAAAATAATTTACTCATACATAAAATGCCCACCAAAGGATGGGCTGCAAGATATCCCATGGTGGAAGGGTGGTAAGTAAGAATGAATAGGATTTTATTAGGTGGTCCAGAGAGAGACTTCCCAGGGAGAGGGAATGCATGAAAGATCTGAGTCACGGCTGTATTGGAGAAGGATGAGTGTTCCCATGAGAATGGAGTACCAGTGGTTTCAGAGTATGCAGTTTTCAGAAGCTGGAAAAATAGGCTTGACTAACACAAATCTCTCAGATCATGTTAGCTTTATATTCTAGAATTCACACTGAAACTTCTGCTACACTTCGTACTATAAAGCAGGAGCAAAGTTATAGTTTGTGAATGGCAAATGACATCCTTAGCTGTCCTTTAGGACTACAGTGTCAGGGACGCCTGGGTGGCTCAGTGGTTGAGCATCTGCCTTTGGCTCAAGGTGTGATCCCAGGTCTGGGAATCGAGTCCTGGACCACATGGGGCTCCCTGTGAGGAGTCTGCTTCTTCCTCTGTCTGTATCTCGGTCTCTCTGTGTCTCTTATGGATAAATAAATAAAATCTTTTAAAAAAAAAGGAATAAAAATAAAATAAAATAAAAAAAGTGTCAACGGAAGGGGCAGATTAGAAGTTAGACTGCTATAGAGAAGCTAGTTAGGACACATCTGCCGTAGATCACGTGAAGAATGAGACAGCAGGCACAGGAAGATCTACAAGGCAGACGGGAGTCAAGGGCAAAGGAGGAGAAGGTAGGTGATTCCAGGTTCTGGTGCTGAGGTCTTCATTAGAGTTCCTCCAACCATACTGAGCCTTAGTTTTTTTAGCCCTAAGAAATGATTTCATTAGCGTGAGAGAATCATAAAAGTAATCTGAATCAGACTCTCACATACTTGTCTGAGGCAGCCATCGCCAACATGACCATGCAATACTATTAACAATATCAAACGCTTATGGAGTCTTATTTATCAATAGTATCAACAACATCAAGCCAATGCACTGAGGACCCAGAACAGTACCAGGCACCTAATAACTGTTATATAATTGTTTGCTATTATACATGGATGTAAAACATCTTTATTCTTTGCAATGACAACCTTGTCAGGCACGAATAGCATCCCTGTGTTACATAATGAGAAAGCTTAACAACAGAGAGGTCCGGCGTCTTGCCCAACGCCAAACAGCTATAAGCTGGTAGAGTCGTGATTTGAACCCAGCAGTGTGCCTAGAGTCCATGCTCTGAAGGATAGCAGTCCCCTGCTCCCTGAGAATTGGTCACACTCTGGGATTTTGAAAACTCTTCTGTGTCATATCTCATTTTAAAATTATAGGAATGTGAAGGAAGCAGAAAGCAAGTGAAGTGGGAGGCCAGGGATATGTGACCCAAAGGGACTTCCTGAGCCAGAGGTGATGTGGGAGCTTCAGGAACACAGCTTGGCCATCATAAATGGCATTTCTGGTTGAGAAAATGCTGAAATTATACAAAGAGGCACAGAATGGTGGTGTTCTAAACTGTATTTCTGGTCTCCTAGATAAATAAATATTTACGAATAGGAAGTAGTGGGCTCAGCAACACTAAATGCCAGGGCAGCTGTTTAACTTTCAGTGTGCTATTTTGAGTGGATGATTAAATATGCTCTTAAAGGTAGATTTTGTAATATTTTAGTCAATAATCTCCCCTGTAATGGAGGTTAAAGATGTTTACCTACCTATTGTCAATTTAAGAGACCAGCTTCCATCAGAACCACTTAACACGACAGTGAAATGCTCAGTATTTTACAGTATCTGCTATTAGTTGTTACCTGCAAAATAATTTCTAATACATTGGTGTATGAAACTGACTTTATTTAGTAATCTGTTAATGGTATCTTATTTTCTGGAATTTGGGGCAAACTGCCACAGGAAAGTATTCAGTTGAACCTCTGATATATTGATTGATTTTCTGCTTTTACTTCAGCAAAAGGTTTTACCAACCTATTTTTTTCTTTCTTTCATTAGAACAATCTGAAAACATTTATAGCATATTGTCTTGTTATACTTAGAGTCATCACATACATAATAAGGCCCACTACCATCAACTAATTTTCTATCCGCGTTTTTAAAGGTTTTAGGGTAAGTTAGTTTTCAGTATCAGGACATTGTTTTGTCTCTCAAACATACATCTTTTCACAGAAAATTACTTTAAAATTGTATACAGTAAACTTGCTCATACAACCCACTACTCTACTGGAAGCAACGCATTTAAAATAGTTTTTAGTGGAAAAGTACGACCTTCTAGAATTCAGAGTTATGTTCACTGTGCCCTGAATGCCTGAAACCCTGCTAAAAGTGCTAGAAACTATGTTATTTAGCTATTGTGAATCACATTTTTTTTTTTTGAGGGAAAAGGAGATCTTTTTCATGGGATGGCTCTAAGGCAAAAGGCAACCACAAAACATCTGGAGGTCAGAAATCTGGGAATGATGAAAATTTTAATATGCCTCGTGTGGAATAGGGGCAAAGCAGATTTTCTGATTCTTATCCTGGTAAAGACTCCTGATTACAGATTCTTAAACACAAAATCAAGTCTCCATTCTATCTGAGGGTTTCTCAGGGAAATAATATAATAATGCATAATGTTAGACTATGAAGAAACTCCTGTGAAACCTCAGTGTCTTTTGTGGTGTATTCTTAGAAAAATACTCCAAGAATATACAAAAGCCAAAACTATTCATGGCTCTACCAGTTAGAGGGCAGTAGACATTCTAAAAAGAGCTTGCCTCTTCTGCTTGACCATGTCACCCTGATGCTAA
This sequence comes from Canis lupus dingo, assembly GCF_003254725.2. Lineage (NCBI taxonomy): Eukaryota > Metazoa > Chordata > Mammalia > Carnivora > Canidae > Canis > Canis lupus. The sequence goes on along the minus strand of NC_064245.1, from coordinate 19,842,636 downwards.
ACCAGACCTTCACCGATTTCATATCTACTGCATTTGTCCTTGATATTTCTTGGACATGTTTTGTTTAGTATCTTTTGTGAAATTAACAGTCTATCTGCCAACTAGATACTGAACATTGAACATTCAACACACACAACAGGCTCTGGACTGTGAGGCAGAAGTAAAGAAATGTTACTTATTACTGAATTATTTTCCCAAAGATTGAGAGTCTGGATCACAAAGCAGGGTTGTTTTGGCAAACCAGTCCCTCGTTTGTCCTAACAGCCATGTGGGTCAGACATTATCATCCCAATTTTTGACAGATAAGGAAACTGAGGTTCAAGGAGCTTCTGTGACTTGTCAGTAAGGGACAGCTTTGATTTGAATCCAAAACACAAGCTGCTTCCACTACTTTATTACAAAAGCCAGATGTTTCAGATTTAGAATGCATCCTTGTATTTCTCCGAATAAAAACTCCATTTGCAAATAAGGAAGAATTTGACAACCTGATGTTTTCAATGCACAAAGGCACTTAAAATATCATTCTACTTTGAGTACTGATTTGCTGAAGGGATAGTTTTTAATTGCATCATAAAAATGATACTGAACCTTGCTATCTTAAAAAAAAAACTCCACTTAACAATGAATGATAGATTTATGACTCACTTAATTGTTCACTTCTTGAGATTTTGGGGCTGTCTCTTTGCTAAAAATGAGGGGGTGTCTTCATTATTGACACAATCGTTCATTCTTTCAGTCATTTTTATAAACAAAAATATTGAGACAGTACAAATTAGAGAGAACGTGACATAAGAGAAAGAATAATTACTTGTGGTTTTAACATTTACACAACTCCTGCAAACACATCAGAAGATGATAATGTTCAAAGTGAAATGTGTTGCACTGCACTGCATTGCACTCCTATTCTGCCTCGGGTTTCTTAATATATCCTATTTATTCCCACCCTTGCATGTAGGGGCCACGGGACACATTTCTGCGAAGCTTACTAGTGCACTACTCGCTTGCTACACATTTAATAAATATTACTGGGATTGCATTAAACTAAGCTTCACTTTTTACTTAGGAAATCAAGAATATAGATAATTATAATACTGACAATGCTAACGTTTATTAACAAGCACTTACTCTGGTGCAGAAAATGTGCTAGGTGCTGCTTTGCATCATTACCTCACTTAATTTTCACAATACCTATAAAATGGGTATTCACAGACTTTTCAAGGGCAATAATGTCATCCCTAAAATAACTTAGATACCATGCATTTTCACTGGTTGTTTTATTTTTCTGAATATCTGCCTCTGGAGTATTTCCCCAAATCACCGCTCGTGCAAAATTTTTGCTCCACGATTTTCCAGGTTATCTCTGAGTTGCTTAGTATTTTTTTTTTTTTTTGAGTTGCTTAGTATTAAACTAAAGGTTCTTTCTTCATGATTGTCATGTAAATTAATGTTACATTTGAATATGTAAATTGACCACAGATTTAGATTTGCTATTATTAATATCTTAATAATAACCTATATTAATATAGCAGGCTGTTTTCCCCCCATACTACAAATAGGGCATAATCAGTTCTTTAGCATATGGACGTTGTAAATGGAGTCTAAGGTCAAGAAATTGTGAAAGAAGGGCACAGTGTTTAGTAAAACAGTTAACAAGTTAAATATTAAATTCAGTTAAAACAATTAAAATGGAATGATAATAAGTAAACCCAGTGGATACTGAAGCATCCTCTGGACACATAATAGATTACAAATTGAAACTGTTTGGTACAATATAATTTCCTTTAGTTTGAAATATACTAAAGGAATATATCTGATTTACTCTTTCAAATAGAGCCTTCATCATGACTATAGTCCTCTTTGAATCGAAATTTGAGTGAACACACCATGTAAGTCCACCTGTAAAATTTAAGTGGCTGGCAAAAGTCTGTCTAAAAACAGCAAATTATACTCTTGGCCAACAGCCTTGAAGCCCCAAAAAGTCCCTGGTAGGTAAAAAGTTGATTTCCAAAAGAGGGGCTTTTTTGACCACATCCCTTCTTCAGCATCTACTGTCTATTGATGCACAATTTCATATCAGTAATGATTTTGAAAAGAGCTTTTCTTTCTGTATTATCCCCGAATAAAATCTTACAGTGATGCCAAAAACAAGGACAAGAGAAACCAATTGTGTATGAGGAAAAAGAAAAATGCTGAATGCTCATTCGGTTAAGCGTCTGCCTTTGGCTTAGGTCATGATCCCAGGACCCTGGGATTGAGTCCTGCATTGGGCTCCCTGCTCAGTAGGGAGTCTGCCTCTCTCTCTCTCTCTGCCCCTGGCCCCTGCTTGTGCTCTCTCTCTCTCTCTCTCAAATAAATAAAATCTTAAAAAAAAAAATCTACTGAACGCTCAAGGAGCTGTAATTTGAAATTTTGTTTTTCCCTGTGGAAATCAAACTCCTTATGAATTAAGTTAAACTAAAGGTGTCAAAAGCAGATTTTTGATATCCTGACCTAGCCTGTAATATTGTTCACTAGTCTTTTCTTTGACCTGCTTCTTCCACTTCAACATCAGCCCCTAGAAAATGGCATCAAGGTACAGCTTTATTTATAATTTTTCAGGTCTTGTTTATGGGAAATGGATACTGATTTTTTTTGGCAATGGCTAAGTATCATATGTTGTAGATCATCCAATTAAAAGGGCTAAGTATTTTTTTCCTTTAATAAATCTAGATAATAACCTTGGTTTGAGTTAAAAATATCACTCTTACTTAATTTCATAGATAATAATAAAGAAATGCTGATGGATCTTTATCTATGTTTTGGGTGAACTCCCAAGGTAAAATTGCAAATAAATTCAGAATTTTTATTCAGAATAATTCAAACTTGCAGAATATTACTTTCAAAACAAGAATCTGACTATTAACTTGGATTTTTTTCACATGCTGCTTAGCAGTAGTGTAAAAAGTACTATAAAGTTATGTATTTTATACTTGTTAGCATATTTTTGTTAAAATAGTTTTCTTGTTTGAGTGCAACTACATGGCATCCATCTCCCTTTCTTGAATATTACATTGTCTGAATCTGTATACTGTTAGGTAACAAAAAATGTAAGCTTGTTAAAGCCAATCCTTTTAGACTGAAATTTTAACTACATTAGTGACACTTTGAATCAGTGAGTAAGAAATGCAGAGAAGTTTTTTGGCCGATAAAAAAGTCAGCCAAGAAACTTTTGATAAGTATCCTCAAAAACAAATACTTGCAAAACAATGGTACTGGTACACAATAATTAAACATTGTTATGACTTTTTCCTCTTCTCAGTTCTATTTTATATTATGCTAAATTTTTTTTTTTTAAGATTTTATTTATTTATTCATGAGAGACGCAGAGAAAGAGGCAGAGACACAGGCAGAGGGAGAAGCAGGCTCCCTGCAAGGAGCCCGATATGGGACTCAATCCCGGGACCATGATCATGCCCGGAGCCAAAGACAGATGCTCAACCGCTGAACCACCCAGGCGTCCTTAAATTTTTCTTTTTCAAGACTAAATGAATTATAAAAAAGTCATATAAGTGAAGTTCTATGATTATATAATCATAAAACATTGCCTGTAAAGATATGTGTCTTATCCCCAATGTGAGTACTAAGTTCAAAGGTTCAAAGTCACAGCCTAAGGCTATGCTACATGAAGGTCCTTTCAGGGCCTATAAGCTAGGGTTCCTTATTCACGCCTCAGTGATTTATCCACAGCAGTACACTGCCACCATCAAGTTTCCATGTATTTAGCTGATATAAATTAAGCATTCCAGAAGTGACAATGCTTGACAACCAAATGCATAAAATAGTAAACAATTAACAATCAAAATAAGGAAACAGCTGTTGGTTTCTTTTTTATAAAATTATATCTAATTTACAATAAATGCCAATTAAAATTATTAACCAATATACATAAATCTCCTTTGCCTTATCATCAAATAGCTATGTAGATTGTAAAATTCTCTTAAATTTTCAAAGAGATTCCTAAAGGGTTTTCCTTTCTTCTTCTCTCTACCCCTTCCCTTACTCTCTCTTTCTTTTGTCTCAATCATGAATCCTTGAGCACACTGGTGGTTTCTACTTAATAAAAAGCAACTATGCTATCAAAGTGCAAACAAAGGGTACTAATAGGATAGTGAATAATCCAACACAAGGCATTGGTGTGTATGTACCACATTGACTGGTACACGCAGAAGAGGTCCTGAAAAGGAGCCAACACAAGGCATAGCTCAGAGACTGGACGGGAAAGGTGCTATATTTTATCATCAAGTTGAGCTGAAAAAGAGAATGCTTACCTCTTATTTCTATTAAATCTAATGATTATGAAAATTCAACTGAATTTGATCTTCAATCATCAATCACCACTAAGATTACCATGTTTTTAAAAGCTTTAATTACAGAGATATGACAAAATATAATTTAAAAAGCAGTGATGACTCAGGCAGCCTGGGTTGCTCAGCCATTTAATGTCACCTTCAATCCAAGGCGTCATCCTGGAGACCCCGGATCAAGTCCCACATCAGGCTCCCTGCATGGAGCCTGCTTCTCCATCTGCCTGTGTCTCTGCCTCTCTTTCTCCCTGTGTCTCTCATGAATAAATAAATAAATAAATAAACATTTTTTAAAAATAAAAAAGCAGTGACTTTTGAGTTGTTGAGAGAAAAGGACTAAGTATTGGATGAATAACTGTGAATTGAAACCTAGAGATGTCACCACTACTAATGTATTATGACTTACTGTATACTTCCCTTATACCAAGAGTACAATGCCATCCTGTTACTTTTTTATTAGTTTCCCTTCATCTGTGAAATTGTTTCAGTTAAGTGATAAGAGGCTTATTATTTTAAAAGGTAATTTGTGATGCTCTGAGGTACCAACCCCCATTTCATTTACTTCTATATATCAGTTCTTTAGAATTTCTATTAGGTATGTTAGAAAAGTTAGTAAACTTTATTGGCCAATGGTGCCCCACCATTTAATGATTAAATGGTGTACAAATGATTAAATTTGTACACTCATTGTGTAAGTGTCAGAAGAATATATTATTTTGTGAATTACAGATTGAGGCTCCATTTTTTCATATTTAAAATTACATTATTTCTTTCAAGTATTCTTTTTTCACATCAACATTATTAAACATCTGTGACTAGTAGATCAATTTTTCTTTTATTCAACTAACAAACACTAACTGAGTATCTGCCATGTGCTATCTCTTATGTCTTGAGCTGGGAATACCAATTCAGTAAGAAAGAGTTTGCCCCTCAGGGCTGAGTGTCCAGAAGAAAAATGCGTGTCCAGACACTGCAATTACAATGCAATGAGGTAAGTGACGTGGGCACGGGCTTCCGTGGGAGAAAACAGAAGAGATGTATAATTCCTTCTGGAAGAAAGGATTTCCTGAATGGCTGAACTGAATGCTGAGGGATGACAAGGAGTGCTCAGGAGCAAGAAATCAGCTGAGGGAAAGGAGCAATTGGAATGCATACAAAAGGCAAGTGGCCTCAACACTGTTTGCATCACAGTGAAGTGGTTAAGGGCACAGACTTTGGAGATACACTGCTTGGGTTCTACCCTGTACCATTATTTAACCTCTCTCTGTCTCAGTCTCCCTGTAGGAAGGGCAGAGCACGCATATCTACTTTAAAGAACCGTTATGAGAATAAATGAGTTACTTTTTTGTAAAGCACATAGTAAGGGCAATTTAAATGCATGCTATTATTAGAGTGCAGGGTTCTTGCTGGCTGTGGCAGAAGGAAAGGTTTAAGACCGGAGAGGAGGGCTGGGCCAGAGATAAGAGGCTCACGGTTAATTCTGAAAGAGATGGGAAGCCATTTCTGGACTTTAGGCACATGAATGATGACCTACAATTAGTTTAAGCCTTTGAGAAAGGCTAATCAGTCATGAGGGGACTGGAGGGGGATGCAATGTGAAGCAGAGAGACAAATTAGGGCGCTCTGGAAACAGTCCTGGAGTGTTGCTAGGAGCCTGAACCAGGGCAATGAGACAGGAATGGAGAGAAAGGAGTAGATTTAGGATCTACCTTGGAGGCAGAATTGGTTAAGACTTGATGGGAAAGTTGTTATACTTTATCATCGAGCTAAGCTGAAAAAGAGAATGCTTATCTCCTTGGTCTCTCAGTATTTATAAGCACATGCTAATTGCTAAAACTTACTTCCTTTCTGTGTGGTACTATCCCCTTTTTACAAGTTGAGATGATATGATTTTGAAAAAAGTTACAAAGACAGAAAAGTATTTAATTATGTGCCCTTGGCCTCAGAATTTCTAACTTTATCAGAGACCTTGAATTTCAATGGCAATACTCAAAATTTGGAAGATATCTTTTGGCAATTTTGCTTTAGTTTTCTTTTCTGGAAATGCAGAGACATTCTGGCTGGCTTGCTTCCCCTGGTGTTATGTGATTCTCTGACATCAGCATAGATATATTCAGCTTTGACACATGATACTGGCGGGTTTGAGAAAGAAGGGGAAGATGACCGAGCCTGTAGCAGGACACAACAGCTAAGCTGAAGTCTATTAAATGGCATCTGCAACAGGTGTTCTGTGGAACCAGAGTCAGAAAGGGCTTCTTCCTCTATTTTTAATAAATGGGGAAGTAACTCTTTCACAAATATATAGAAACTGGGAAAGTTGTATGCCCACAGCTATGAGATACATTCATCCAGATATAATGCTTATTATCATCAGGGTGGAGCAACTGAGCATCTTTCTTTTTATTTCCTTCTATCTTTGAAATAGAAGATTCTCATATCTGTGGCAGAGGTCTTGATGTAGGAAGACAAATATGCTAAGCTCATAAGATTTCTTTACTTCAGTGATGCTATAGCCATATATGTGGCTAACTTTTACACTTACAAGATTGAGTGTCTTCTCTGTCCCTGGAGGGCCATTAAACTTAGTCAGAGAATTGACAATGACAACATAATTGAACAACCAAACACTTCTTATTTTCAATAGAGAATCCTAAAGCATTCTAGATATTAAGCAGAAACAAGAGTCTATTTCCATTAGGGCTGAGTAACCCATCCCCCCCATATGTTTTTTACTACATCTAATAACTTTTATCACCACTATTGGTGGAGCACTGAAATACTGGAGAAAATATCATAACATCTAAACCATTTTCAAAAGTTATCTCTTTTTTGGTCTTTGTGACAATCTAGTTTCTTGGTCCCCACCATTCTCTCTAACCAGAGTTTTGGCAGAGACTCGAATCCAAGCAACGTTGCTCTGGCTTTGAACTGGTTTTGTAATTTTGAGACTGTAAGCCTCAAACTATTTTTTTAATTAATTAATTAATTTATGATAGTCACAGAGAGAGAGAGGCAGAGACACAGGCAGAGGGAGAAGCAGGCTCCATGCACCGGGAGCCCGATGTGGGATTCGATCCCAGGTGTCCAGGATCGCGCCCTGGGCCAAAGGCAGGCGCTAAACCGCTGCGCCACCCAGGGATCCCCCTGCCTCAAACTATTTTTTCGGGGGAAAAAATGAGCACTTCATTTCAATGTCCAGCAAAATAATATATCAAGTTTACTCACTACTTTGACTCTATCTAATTTTTAAAAGGCAGATAAAATAGGAAGTTTGTGCCATTGATTCTGTTTGTTAATTCACTCTGTAGTTCTAATAGTTTTTCTTCAGCACTAGTGAATTAGTGAAGAGCCAATATCAGAAGTGAGAAACATTACCCCCAAATGGATGCATTTCTAAAAATGTTTTTGTATGCTGATTTTCTTTATCTTCTTTCTTATAATTAGCAGGCTATTATATATGACCCTGGAAAAATATTTTAATTAGCTTGTCCACGGATATTTCAGTAAGCTTGAATTTTTTTGACATTTCAAACATAACCTTCTGTCATTCATGCCTGTCTCCTACTATTTTAAATGTATAGCATGTTCCAGCTGCAGGAATTACCATGGTTACTTGTTATGCCAATAGTAACTGCGGTTAGCATTAAAAACTACTGTGCTGTCTTACCTCTGCACTGAAAATGACATCAATATCTAATAATCACAACAATGTGAATTAATATGGAACCCTGGAGAAGTGTGTCTATAAGATGATTGGTCATAGGAGAAGTTCTTAAGAGCTAAAATACATTTAATGGCTTTTTGGGGATACCCTATTTTCATATTCTCTAAGAGCTGATTTTAATGCCAAAATTGGCTTTATTTTATTTTATTTTATTATTTTATTTTATTTTATTTTATTTTATTTTTTGGTTTTATTTTATTAACAGTATTGTTGAATGTTTAAAATCTCACTCCCTCCTTTTTATTTATTATATTTATTTTTTTTTAGGTTTTTAAAAATGTATTCATTTGAGAGAGAGAGAGTGTGTATGAGTAAGCAAGCAAGAGCATTAAGCAGGAAGGAGGAGGAGAGAGAGAAGAAGAGGAAGAAGCAGACTCCTTGCTGAGCAGGGAGCCCAACGTGGGGCTCTATCTCAGGACTCTGGGATCATGACCTGAGCTGAAAGCAGATGCTTAACTAAGCCACCCAGGCGCCCCTCACTCCCTCCTATTTTATTTTATTATTTTAAAAAAAGATTTTATTTATTTATTCATGAGAGACACAGAGAGAGGCAGAGACATAGGCAGAGGGAGAAGCAGGCTCCATGCAGGGAGCCTGATGTGGAACTTGATCCTGGGACTCCAGTGTCCTGGGCCAAAGGCAGATGCTCAACCACTGGGCCACCCAGGTGTCCCACTCCCTCCTATCTTAAAATGTATTTTCCTTTAGAAATGTTACAGGAAAAAGAAAAAAAAAAAAAAAAGAAATGTTACAGGAGTTTGGTACTTCTTTGGGTGGAAAGAGATTCACATTTAACATGAAATGATTAACAGAGAACTTGACTGGCAAATCTTGCTAAAGGTACTTCTGAGTTCAGAGATAGTATCTAGTATTAAATTGGTTTATTAGAGCCCTCAATTCTGATTATGTGGACTAGCTGAGGTTTGATTAAGAAAAATTCTAGTTAATAGTCTTCTTCTAAATTACTATCCATCCACTTCTGCTTCATAAAAATCCTTTAGAAATTCTTGGGGCCATTTTTCTTTCTATGCATCTCACAGATCTCTGTACTTTGTTCAACACTTACTTCCTGCAAATCACCTAGTATAGGAACCCTGAACAATGATCCATGTTGTAATACAGAAGTTTCCACTCACCTGCACTGGTGCCTGCACCGGATGTGAGGTCTCCACCCATCAGACCACCTACGGATTAAAGACAAAGAAAGATCAAAAGGAGAAAAGGCTAAAGGTCCACAAAACAACACACTTTACCTTTAGCAACCACTGCATTTTGGCTCTCCCAAGGGTCCTAAATTTGAATATTACCTAAGTTGGATGGCTGACATTTGTTTTATTATGACATGCTGTGCTCAAACATTAAACCTACATTCAATCATTGACATTTTGCAGGATCCTAAGAAAGTTTACATTAAAAAAATCCAGTGTTTAAATGGTCTCTGAATTTTTATTTTTGGATGTTTTATAGAAAGTGGAAGAAAAAGGAATAAGGTTTACTATAAGTTGAAATAGCCATACATTTGATATTTAATTCTTTGAGAATATGTTTTATACAATTAATTTTGTAAAATGCTAATTGTCCAGAACTTTGGTCATTTCATGAATCTACCCATAGTGAATGATCTCATTTACTACCTGAATTTTCCTTACTGACATAATAAAAGTAAGTTTCACTGGCTACAAATTTAGAAAGATATGCTTATTCACTGCTAACTTAAAAGTATATTAAAATTTGGCAATATTTAAATATGACAGCTGGGATGTTTCCATAAGATTTTTTTTTAAAGATTTTATTTATTTATTCATGAGAGACACACAGAGAGAGGCAGAGACATAGGCAGATGGAGAAGCAGGCTCCCTGCAGGGAGCTTGATATGGGACTTGACCCCAGGACCCCAGGATCACGCCCTGAGCCAAAGGCAGATGCTCGACAACTGAGCTACCCAGGTGCCCCTCAATAAGATATTTAATATAGGAATTACTGTTAGTTTTAGCCAAAAGAGTAGAATGTCAGCTGGGGTGCTTGGTGGCTCAGTGATTGAGCAACTGGCTTCAGCTCAGGTCATGATCTCAGGGTCCTGGGATCAAGTCCTGAATGGGGCTGCCCGATTCTGCTTCTCCCTCTGCTTAAGTCTCTGCCTCTTTCTACCTTTCATGAATAAAAAAATAAATAAATTTTTAAAAGAATAGGATATCAGCTGGACTCTTTTTTAGAGAGGGAGAGGAGGAGGGGCAGAGGGAGAGAGATAGAGAATCTCAAGCATGCTCCACACCCAACGTGGAGCCTGATGTGGGGCTCTACCTCACAACCCTGAGATCATGACCTGAGCTGAAATCAAGAGTCAGATTCTTAACTGACTGAGCCACATAGGTGTCCCTCAGCTGGATTATTTTCTAACTGATCCTAAGTGATAGTCTATAATTATTAGTTAGTTCTGGTTTTGGAATTTGAAGAAAATGTTCATTATATTTTAAGAAACATTTATTATTTCCAATCAAATAATATTTTGGAAATAAAGTATGGAATTTAAAAAATAAACGAGCATGAATTTATCAAACAGGAAATTCAACTGCCTTTGAATATTATCTGAAAGAAATAACATATGGTTATTGAAAATTCTTATGAAAACTTTTAATCATATTCAAAAGTAGAGAGCATGGCATAATGAAGTCCTTTATATACATCTCTCAGACTCAAGATTTATCAAGATTTTATTATTTGGCTGATTCTGATTATATTTTCTATATAAAGTTTTTGCACTAAACAGTAATACATGTTTAGTTTTAATTAAAGGCAGATATTGAAGTATTCTCAAGGAAAAAATTCTGTGAATAAATTGCATTTAATACAATTATGTGTGCCTAAGACTTATTAAAAATTTCATATGGAGCACTTTTTAAAAATAAAATGTAATATGTAATGGTTTGCTATATATGGCTTAGAAATACTATTATTTTTGGTGCTTCTTTTGCAAATATAAAGGAATTATTTGGTTATATTCAATATACATTTACTTAGTTCTGACTGTTAAGCTAGCATATCAGGAGGACTTTCTTCCCTTTAAGATTCTTTAAATCCAGTGGGGAAATAGACACATATTCAATATAGCACCCATCACATTGTATTTTGCTTCATCTGAGTATGAAGAATGAGTGACTTTTCCTGAGCAATAATTTCTTTTCTCTGGGACACTGAATTGAATAACAGTTGGGATTTCTTAGAGATGTTGAGACAAATTTGTGGCAGGTATATATGTTCTTATGATGTGCTCTTAATTTCATTTCTGACTAAGTTTTGTTTTTATTCTATACTTCGTAACTTACACTATTTTATTATAGTTCTTTTCTGCTTTAAGTCCTTTGTGGTATAAGTTTCTGTATAAATAAATGAAACTTGACCAAAATAATAAATAATTACACGGCACAAATGCTATCAGAGGACACAGGGGAAGATTTCACAGAAGAGGTGATATCTGGCTAAGAGGAAGAGGGAAAATAGCATTTTAGGTGGGAGAAGACCAGAAGGAAAAGAATGGAAACAGGATATTTGACTTTCTGTTTGAGAAAGTATGCAGTTAAAATATAGCCATCTGAGAGATTGGTGATAGTCTGAACAGATAAATAGCAGATTATGAAAGATTTCAAAAGACAGGCTAACGAGGTGGAAGACCTAAGGGTATTAAGCAATGAAGGAACATAACAAATGGAAAACTGGAAAAGTCTACATGTTAGTGATAAAATATACTTTCTGCCAAGAGTGGCTCCTTTCAATGATTTGTTAACATTGAATCCATATGAAGACATACCTGTGTTACCTGCACTTGGAGGTCGATGTGTTACACCAGGAGACATACTATTTCTCTGCAGAGAAGGGTGGGCCAGTGGCAAAAGGTTGGGGTTTCCCAGTGAGCTGACGGGGTTGCTGTATACCAAACTGTTGTGGCTGGACACTGGGATGGAGACTGGCATCTCAAAATTGGGAGGTGGAACAGCCTGTAGAGCAGAAAAAAAAATATATAGGTAAAAGGAAAGAAGAGAAACAGAAGCCCTCAAGTCATACAGCCTTTACTTTTCCAAGAAAAATTTCAAATACCAAGCTGCTTGGTGTCTAGAAGACCATTAAGAAGAGCTCTCAAGATGTTCAGATCATAAATTGATTTCTTTAATGTGCTTAGAACTCTTTCTTTGCAACTATTAGAAAACGTTTCACTTTTGTTTAAAACAAAGCCCCATTTCATTAGACTCCATTGTCTTTGAATTCCATTCTGTTAAGTAATAATTGTTCATTTGTGATGTCTGAATCTGGTGCCAGAAATGACTGCAAGATCAAAGGTACATGATTGTGATGACTTCACAGAGAAACGGGAGGATTAAAATGCAAACCAGAGTCTTCGGTTTAATTGCTTATTGAAGCATATTTATGCAGAAGTTTAATGATATAAAATCATCTCCAGGCATGTGAATAGCACATATATTTTAATTATTATTTTTAAAAGTCTGTCTTTTGAGAGTAATTCTAAAGATAACAGACATTTTAAGATACAGAATTCAACAGAGCATGTATCATTCAATAATTCATTTTATAAAATGATAGTTCAGAATATGTTACATTTCACATTTTGGGATGCGTGGACATTGGCAAATGGCAAGACTTCTATCTCAAGTGAAAAGCTGGCAGATATTTAGTGAAATGAAGTTGTGTGGATATCAAATTAGAGTAATCAGGCCTCAATTATTGATATTTTGGTATTATTATTAGCAATTTAAGCAAAAGCATGCTTGTTTCTCTGCTTGCACTAACTGGATAATCATACTTATAATTCCTTTTTAACATAATAAATGAAAATACTGCTTGAATATATTGTCAGAGGACTCATAGTGTCAGAGCATACAGCATTATTACTATAAATTGGATACATGTATGTGTGTATGTATGTATCTGATAGATCTATTAGAGATAGGGGTTATATAGAACATTCTCTTAGGATTCTCAGATAAGCCACTGTGTAAGTTTAAATGCCTATTTGCATGTGACTCAAAAGTTTTTATTTTTATTTATATTTTTATCATTTTTTTCAGTACTCTTAATATCAACTTTCCTTTCCTGGTTGATTGGCTGGCCTGCATCATATGTCATGTTCTGCAAAAGCTCTTTATCCTGATGGTGATTTCAATATGATTCCCTATTTATGCTTATGCTCTCTTATTCTTTATTTTTCCTATTCTTTTTTTATTCCATGACCTGGACGTGCTGATACTGACAGAAGCAAATGTTTCATAACTCTTTTACATGTCTTTGATTCCTCACTGTTTTATAGGGAAATAAAAAATGTTGAAGTGCTTTATTAAAACAGTCTTTCTATAGTAAGGCTTTATTTGTTAAGCAGAATAACAAAAAATAATTTGGGGTAAACATCATTATATAATGAAATAGAAATGTTGGATAAGACTTCAAAGAATGAATATAACCCCAAATTTCCAGAGCCTTTTAAACAACAAAAAATATGAGTGCATGCTGTAAAATAAAATGTCTGTCAAATGAATGAAATATTGCATTCCTGTAGTAAAAGGCCAAAGAGAATTATTTAGAATATCTAAGAAAACAAAGTAAGTAACTGTTGTAGATCTTCTCTATTTGCCCCTCCAGATCTACTGTCCACCCTCCCTCTTCATTGCTCTGGGCCCAGGAGGCTGAGTCTCCAGACTGCATCCACTTGGCTCCTCTTGCTCTCAGGCTTCAGCTGGGCCAGTGGAAGCACCCACAGAAGTATAGAGAGTAGGAGAGAAGTCAGGGTGTTTTCCTGCTGTAGCGTCCTCCCTGCTGAGTCACAGGTTGGCAGAGGCTGCATTCTATGAAGGTCATGCCTCTTTTTGGGTCCTGTCTTCTACAGACTTAGATCTTGCTGTGCTCTGGTATCTTCCATCTTCTGCCCCTTTAGGCCTAGCTATGGCAACAACTTTCAGGCTGCAAGCCCTAATATACTTCACTATTCCTTTGGGTTTTATGGAACTCTACCTATCTACAAACAGTCCTTTTACTAAACTCTCTTCAATTCCCACCAGAGCTATAAAAGTGATTCTCTAGGTCTAGAATAGTGGTACTCTACAGGGGTGTACTCCCTCCCTAGAGAGCACTTTGGAAATCTGTGGAACAACTTTGGGGTGTCACAATAATTGGGGTGAATGGCTGGTATTTTCTGGGTAAGCAGGCAGGTATGTTGTATACCCTGTCAATATGGGACAGTTCAACACAAAAAAGAATCATCTCATACCCTATTCAACTTTCAAAAGTCCCCACAGGACATTCATGTGTGTGGAAAAGCCCATTTACAATGATGTGAGTCAGAACTAACTTTGTTCTACAAACACAAGGTATTTTTTTTACACTGAAACACGGATTTTGTTATATATTGAAATTTCCAGAAATGCACTTATTGTGTGCATTGAAGGAATATTCTACTTTCTTATGTAAGGAACTTCATTAAAAATTGTCATCAATGGCAATTCTGCATTTGTAATTTGGGTTGTAAATATAGCACACTTGTTTTCTCTCAACTCATTCCATTAAAGTTTTCCCTACCCCCTCACTGAAAAGCCTCTTGTCATAGTCATTATTAACCTTCAGGTTGCTAAATCCAATGAAAACTCCTCAGTCTTCAACTTGAACACAGCTGGTCACTCCTTCCCTCTCAAAACTCTGGACTTTCCCTCCTACCTCAATGGCTGCTCCTTCTCAGCTTTTGTTGTTCTTTCTCCTTTGATATCTGAATTTAAGAGTAGCAAAGTCCTTTATCAGCAGCTTAGATGTCTCTCCTGATTCAGCCTTGCATATCCAACAACCACCTCAATATTTCTACTTGAATGCCCAACAGACATCAAAACCAACTCCAATCTAGCTCCACTCATACCTTTCTTCACCTCCAGCTGATGACAGCTCAGTGCTTTCAGTGGCATAGAATAAAATCCTTGAGTCTCCCTTGAATCTTCAGTTTCTCCCACACCCGACATCCAGTCTATTGGCTTAACTTCCAAAAATATCCACTCTCCAAACACCTCTCATTCTAATGGCTATACTCTGGCTCCAGCACCATCACCTCTTGCCTTGATCACCGAAGTCACCTCCTAAGAGTTACCTGCTTCTATCCTTGCCCTTCTTTTATTATTAATCTAGCAATCAAATCAATCCTTTAAAAGCACACATCAGATGATGACACTCCTCTTTTCCAAACCCTGTGAGAATCACCCACCTTTCTCAGAGTGAAGCTCAACTTCTTCCAGTGTTCCATAAGGCCTCATAAATTCCAGGCTTCATCATCTGATCTCCTATTGTCCTCTTCCTCACTCCCTCATTCTTGCCTCATTTCTATGGCTAACTCTATCACTTCCTTCAATTTTCTGCTCAAGGAAGCCCACCCTGACTACCTTATTTAATTGTGCAGCTTGCCCTACCTCCCCATCCATCTCCTGATCACTTGTAACATCGCTTATGATGTTGGTCAAATAATGTTCCCTTTCATCAAGCTGCTAGAGCTCTTTTGCTGTAAGGGAATGCAGCACTTAGTCTAGTTTTTATTATATGAATTGAATATTTTTCATCAAAGGAGAATTTTTAGGAAGACACTGTACTAATATGAAAGTACAAGCTTACAATTTACTGTACATTATTTACTGAGAAGGCACCATACAATTCACACACATTATGTGATCCGACCCTTTCAACATCCCTTCACTATAGATATAATCCTTTCCTTTTAAAATCAGTGAGATTAAGTGGTCCAAGGTCATCTAACTAGTAGGTGACTGAGCCTGTTGCTTTTTCCATTAAATCACTGTGTAACACAGTTTAAGTTTTTGGAGAGAAATAAAATACCGCAGTCCGAAATCATACTGTGAAGTGAGTATGGGCTTCATGTTAACAGCTTATTATTTGTGAACCATGAAAATAATGAACTAGAAGGGTTCTCAGGACATGTGGTTGAGCATCCATGTTAGAATGAGCTCTGTGCTCACTAAATGCCAAGGTGTGACTGAGGTCTCAGGAAAAAATAAACCTTAAAGACTCCTCTCTTCCATATTTACTCAGGTTTGGTATTTTATCTTTTTTTAATTTTTATTTATTTATGATAGTTACACACAGAGAGAGAGAGAGAGAGAGGCAGAGACACAGGCAGAGGGAGAAGCAGGCTCCATGCACCGGGAGCCCGACGTGGGATTTGATCCCGGGTCTCCAGGATCGCGCCCTGGGCCAAAGGCAGGCGCTAAACCGCTGCGCCACCCAGGGATCCCAGGTTTGGTATTTTAAAGCTATCTTTTAGCTACAAATGTTTTAACTTATATTCACTATTACCGCGTATAAATGCTTAACTATGACTGGGTACGTAAGGATCTGCTATAAAACTACTTCTCCCCTGCATATTCTACAGTGTTGATTGTGTCTCGGTAGACAGCAAAGCCCATTTCCTCTGACTACATGCACATCCAAAATAAGAATTATCAATCATTATTTCATAAAATCTGAACCACCCTAATAACCAATTCAGTGAAAAATCCCTCTACTCCTCTCTTACTCTGACGGTCATTCCAAAGAATTATTCAGTTTCCAGCGTTCTGAACTGCAAACAATTTGGTAAGTACAAAATTCTCTTGCAAGCAGCCAAAGAGCAATCAGATATAGCTCTGCTATCAAAGCATATTCCCCCCCCCAAAAAATCACAATTTATATAATAGGCTAACATCTTTTGCATTCTGCCTTTTGCTTGGTTCCTTTATGTGTATTAGGAACTGGCTAAATAGTTTTAAAGTTGAATTGTAAGCTTAAAAATGATCAGACTGAGGAGATATCTGAGATTCAGAAAGAACAACAGCTTTTATATCAGAAATCTCAGTTACAGTCCAGTTGTGTAATAAATTGCCATTGAACCAGGCAAGTTATTTAACCTCCCTTGACCTGATCTGAGACATGAAGTGTTTGCAAACATAAAGAGACTAACCAGCTCTGAACATTTTACAGAATGCAAAGGCTACAAAAATGTATAAATGTTTACAGGAATTTGGCATTACTTGTTTTCTTCTTGATTTTTCAAAATTAGGGAACTTAAGAAGCATCTTTTAAATTTTTTTTTTGTCTAAAAACAGGAAGCCAGAAAGTAGTTAGGAACTCCCAACTTGCATATATCTCAGGTCCAGGCTCCAAATTTGAGAACACTCAAGACAGGTAGGAAGATGGAATTTTAGGTGATTAAATAAAATGCTGTAGAAGGGACTACTATGTAATTCGCAGAGCCCAGGGTAAAATGAAAATGTGGGGCCCCTTTAAAAAATTATGAAGAAATTCAAGATGGTGATGGTAAAGCATCCGAGAGCAGGGCCCTGCGTAATTGTATAGGTCGCATGCCCACAATGCTAGCCCTGCTTTAAGATACACAGGTATTAGAGCTAAAAAGCTTTTAGTGTCCATCCCTGAACAAACTGATCATGGTTACTGACGTGAGTTATCGTGGTCAGAAAGGTATCTGAACTTTTACCCAAAACCCACTATTTTCCCAAGCTTACCACAAAGAAAAGTCCAATAAAAAGTTAAATAAAATATTTTTAATAAAATATTTTTAGTTAATAGGCCTTCTTTTATTTAATGTGAATGACTGAACTGAGTCCCCGTTTTGGGCCACTAATGATACTCCCTTACCTTTCAATCAACCATTACCAGGCTGCTGAGAACCAGCAGAGAAAAGAAATCACCCAACACCAACTGCTGATTTCCAAAGTCTCTCAAGGCTGCCTGACAACTCTGGTCTGTACTCTCTCTTCCTTTCTCATCCCAGATTTCTCACAATGTCTACACCTTTATCATTCTTGGTTCTCTTTCCAGCACCTACACCCTCATCTCAATATCTATAGAAGCTAAGTTTAATATAAAACACAGCAATCACTAGGTGGTCACATACTCAACTTCACTCTACCCATCTACCTACCACCTTAACTAGGTCATGGGTATACCTACAACTCTGTCCTGTTCAGACCCTATCCTCCTTCCCTTCCTCGAGTAGCTCACTATTGTAGCTCCATTGCACCAATGCCTTTGATCTTTTTCTTCCTTCAGGCATTCCTCCTCTGCAGATAAATAATCTCCAGAGCTTTTCCTTTGAACTCTTTCCTTGATCCTAGTTATAGCAGTATTTCTCTCTCTTCACAGTCTGTTATTTGAAGAAAACACATACTATTTCCACTTCCCCCCTTCCTGTTCACTCTCATCCAATCTCGCAACCACGTCTCCTTCCTTCAGCCCATTTCCTAATTCCTGGTTCCTCAAATGGAACTGTTTTTTTTCTTGCTGTGATGCCCAGCATGAACCGTGGCAAACCCCACATGAGGAAATGCTGGTCAACAAGATTCCAAATCTTCCATGAATTATTTCATGTAATTGAGGAATATGGGCATAAATTATATTGTAACAGGTGATTGCAATATTAAATTTTCTATTTTAAAAGGGAAACTCTTCAAACTGGGTCTTTGAAATAGAAAAACAGTCTTGTAATGTTTTTAAAGAGGTGGAGACACTCTCTACATACAAAGGGCAGAGTGTCCTTGCCCTGCTGTAAATGTTTTAGCAGCTGTGGAAACTTTCAACAAAATTTACTTCCAGCAACTGAAAGCGATGTGCGAAAACTGGGCTTTTCATCATCGAGACTGAAGCACTTACTAAAGAGATGAAGACTCAGAGGCACAGCTAGGAGCTGTGTAGTCCTTCTCACAGCCCAGCCTATAAACTCTCATGTGGTTTTCATCCCCCGCCACACACCACTGCACCTCTTAAGAAATCATGTATCCTGATTTTGAACTCTTTACAGGACAGGATGAAATACTGTGAGGGAGTCCAGGTATGCATCACACCTCCTTCTCCTAAAGCATGGGAAAAACGATCCAGTGTGCAAATATGGGCATTCTCCCAGAGTCTTGGGGGGCTAAAACTTCACACGCATTTAGGATCACGGCCAAGGAGAGTGATCCGCAGTAGTACATATCCTGCCCTTTCTTAGCTGTGCAGGAGATTCCTCCCATCTGAGACACCTACAATCTTATATTCATAAACCTTTATGCCCAGCAGCTCTAAACCAGTGTATTGTACAGCAAGTGAAACTCAGCCCATAAGAACTAAAAACTGGCCCAAAGGAGGGATTTCTTTCCTTCTGGGCAAGATAAAATCTCAATGGGCATTTTATCATTTAAGAATTCTGAGTATAGGGACGCCTGGGTGGCTCAGCGGTTGAGCGTCTGCCTTAGGCCCAGGGCGTGATCCTGGAGTCCTGGGATCGAGTCCCACATGGGGCTCCCTGCATGGAGCCTGCTCCTCCCTTGCCTATGTCTGTCTCTCTCTCTCTCTGCATCTCTTATGAATAAATAAAATCTTAAAAAAAAAGAATTCTGAGTATAATAATATGCATTGCATCTGATAGGAAATATTTTATTTTTGATAAAGTGCTCACTGTGGTAGTACTTGGTTTTATGAAACCTGTTAAGAATTTAAGTCACTTAGTTTTCTTTCATGATACAGTGTATTAATAATTCCGATTCAACAAAAGCTCTACTGCTGACATTATTTCATTTAACAAAGGAAGCAGACATATTTAGGAGGATAGAAAGTTTAATATTCATACATTTTATAAATAAGTTTTAAAGTGCACAATTTAACTCAACACAGGTTGGTTATGCACTTACTATATGTAAAGCATTTATTTATCCTGTGAGTGCAGCTGTGGACTCAGCCTAGAGCACTCCTCCCCAAATATCTGTATTTGTAATTGCTGAGGCATATTTTCACTGCAGTGTCTCTCCCAATCCTCAGGTTGAGAGTATTTTGCTAACTTATGAAAAATGTTCTTTTTTTGAGGAAGTAATTAATTACCTCCTGAAGAGCTGGTACACAATGAGGGTTTAAGACACTAACATTAGTTATTCAGAAAATGCGTGAACCTCTGAGTTGCATCACTTGATGTCACAAAATTAACATCACTTGACTGATGACAAAATATAATAAAAGGTATGTACTTCCCCCTCTCTATGTGGGCAAACAAAATAATACATGCAGAGTTATTTCTCTTAAATAACTGGCAAGGCATATGATTGATTGTTAGACATCTTTTGACTTGGTTAAGACAAAATTTAGCCAAATGTTAAAGCATGGAAAATGTTGGTGTAGGCAAAGCGGATATTCTGGTAAAGCCTTAAAATCACCCCAGCACACAAACATGTTGAAATCTTACCATTAGGTTTTCATGCAGTCTGTTTCCCTGCAGCGAGCATTAGCTTTAACCCTTCAGTGCTGTTGTTGAATGCCATGTTTAGGGAGAAGGGGCTGAAGCTTTATTCAGAACTAAGCTTCTCTTTGGGTGATGATGGGCAGTTTACACCAGAGAACTGCAGTTCAACACGTGTATCTGGTCTCAGTACGGATTCATGTATATTTTATAGTAAGTCCTCAAACTTGTTCAGAAGGAGACTCCAGTGTTTTACCAGTGCATTGTGATTCGTGTGAACTGTGTGTTTAAAAGATTGTGTAAATTCAGGGTGTGTTGCATAGATCTTTCTCTTCCGCCTGTATATCTTCTACCTCTGAATGAACTTCTTGATGGCAACTCTTAGATTACGTAATTTCAGCATCCCTTGGGGTTTGCTTTCTAAATGCACTGCCCGTGGGATGAGATGGCTATTTTATTGGTTTGACTTTCCAGTGCTTCTTAGAGAAAGTCATCACTGAAAGGGTTAAGGTATGTTACTGCAGCAGTTATCAGCAGACCAGCCATCTACCTTTGGTACTTACAGGAATTTTATGACTCTTGATCATATTATCAAATTCTTCATTAATTTTTTTGTATTTTTCTTCAGTGCGTGGGGTGAGTGCATAAGAGGAGTCGGGATCGGGGCTTTCACAGCCTTTGTTTTCTTTCTTGTTCAAGGCCTGCCAGGTTCAGAGAAATATCAAGAGTAAAAAAAATGAAGGGTGTTCCGAGTACTTACACACAATCTTTGCCTGCTGATCATTAGATCAATATCTTCGTTAATTTTCCTGTACTTGTCCTCAGACTCAGGGCTGTGACCTACTGAATCGTCTGCATCGGGATCTGGGCTGTCACAGCCATTAAGGCCCTTCTTTCTCAACGTCTGAAATACATAATTTGGAAAGTTCAAACCTAGACAGAGGCTGTAAGAGACATTCAGGGAGTATTACAGAAGTTCAAGCTGTCCAGTATTTCAGGTTGTTATTACATATGCTTTTTTTACATTAGGGTAAAGAAATCACAGAGAGAACCCATGCGTGACTTCAATAGTGTACTCATTACTAGTTACCAAAAAATAAAAGGGCAATATTCCCTTTACAGCTACATTCAGTCAATTAACAAAGATGGTACCAGGGCTGAAATTTCACGGTAGGGAATTCATACGTGACAGACACTTACAGAAGAATACAAGTAAGGTGGCAAATTGCAACACTATCTTCCCACAGAAAAATTAGCAGTCAGGGCATTACACAATGATTTCAGAATTTGTGATCGTGTCAAAAGCAGAAATGTTGGAAAGAGATCTCTAGTTAGAGTTTAACATAATGGTTGGTGCTCATGGCATCCTGCCACCCCTTGGGATGTGCACATGACAGCAAAAGGCCATAAGAGAACCCCGCTAATATTCTCACAAAGCACCCAGGAAGATTGTCCAGACGCTGCCATCATAAGGAGAACTGCCTTTGTCTAGTCTGGTTAGAAGTCTTTATTTGTGAAAATCGGTATTGAGATTGAGAATACTGAGAAATTATCTGCCTAATAAACACAGGCTGAACGAAAAGCCAAGGCGGCTGAGTTTAACTTTCCATAAGCTGAGCAAGGAAGCCAGGGAACACTGAAAAGAGGTAACTAAGTCAATAATGACCAAACTTAGCAAAAGTTCCTCCTGGTTCCAGCTGAGTAGGATCACCCTGAGACTGTCTCCTGACACATGAAAGTGAGAAGTCAGTGCCTTATCCTCAACCTCCTGTCTCCTGAATGTAGGTCTATCTGGTCTAGTCCCAGCTGTCACAGAAGGATAAATACAAATGAAGCACTAAAACAGAAAAAGTATGAGTCAGGAGTCCTGAGTTTTACTTTCCTTCTTTTTTTTTCTTCCTTTTAACTGACAGTTGTCAAGTTAATTGTACACCATCTGATTTATAGAGATAAAGTTGTGTTTTTAGAGATCATAAAACTTCTGATTAATCACACAGCTTGCCATGTCAATTATTAATAGACTAGCAACAGTTCAGAATTTTCCTGGTACTACCAACATCATTTATAAAGAGCTGGGTACCTAAGTGTCTCTCATTAATGGAAAGTTCAGCAGAGCTCATCTTTATTAAAGACAGAATTCACATACAAATAAAGCAAAATCTGCGACATCAAGCTAAGGAATTCAAAGCTGAGATAACACTCCATCTTTAATTCATGCAATTGGGGAAAATAAATAAAACAACATGAGTTAAAAAGGGGGTGTCAGTCTTAACAATTTAAACTCCTTGGCTCTTATCAATGTGTAACAAATGTAACATTTAAAATTAGTTTCTGAGGCACTGAAGATTTTCACTTAAAATCAAACTAAGAGAGCTACCATTTCTGATACATCTATGATACACTGCAGCTCTGTAAATATTTATTAATGTTATAGTGGTATAATATAACAAATAAACATATGGTTACAGCTTATTATGTGGTATAATGTTTGAATATTAAAATGAATATTTTGACACAAGATGATAATATATACATTTACAATCTTGGGGAATTTATAATTGGTGGGGCCACCTGTCCCCCTACTATGGATCTACGCCATCATTTTTACCCAGAATAAGTACCCTTGGGGAGGGTTCTTAAAATAATACTACAAAGAATGTTACAATACATTACAATAATACTTTTATTCACTAACTTAATTTCCTGTTTTAGGCTGTTTTGTTAGCATTATCTCAACCACAATAATATTCTTCCGGGTGATAACTGTTTGCTGCATTATGATCTGTTTCTGCTTTGATCTCCACATATCCTTGAGCTTTTGAGAATAATTTGAGTGTCTTGCATCATAATCCACATATTTTTCATAAAAATTCACTTATGTAGAGAAAGGTGTCAGATGAAGAAAATATTATCTGATGATTTTCAAAATTTACCTGTCTATTTTTCTGCAAGGCACAATGGGAATATTCTTACATAAACCCTTAATTTAAAATCTTATATTATCAATAATTTATAGTCTTATTTAGACAGTAGGTTTTTCAATGTGCACCCAACTCTCTTAGCCATTAAATCATATTGTAAAAATTATAGTTGTTTTGATGTGCAGATTTTTGACAACAGAACGCAAGGGCTAGGAGAGGCCTATCAACTGTCATTACAATCCATCTGGCACATACATGTGTGCTAAATATTCTTATGAAGCTTTCGAGGGTAGATACTGTGTTTGGTTTATAAAAATTCAAACATCAATTACAGTTTATTGAAAGATCTCCACAAATGTTAACTCATTATCTCTCACACGTCTTCCATGAAGATTTTAGGGAAACATTATGCCAGGTCTCAAATCAGCATGGCCAGGCATGAAGGTCCACACCTCTAGCCTCCTGTCAGCGGAGCGGTGGGGGTGGGGTACTTTCCCTGTCCAGGCTTTCCCACACTTGTAAAGTGAGAGATCCAGAATAGATCTCACTCACTCACATGCAAAGACAGCAGTTAGAGTTAACATGGAAATAAATTAGGGTAGAGAAATTAAAAAACTGGGCTGTAGGAAAACTTGAAATATGACAATATGGCTAAAATATTGATATTTCTAGATGTCAGATTTTAGAGTGGGAATGTTTATTAGTCAATAAAGCAATGATTAGTTTTTGGGTTAAAAAATCATTAGACCAAGAGCTCATTTTGTACCTAAAGAATTATATAAACTGTTAAGCAAACAAAGCAAGTGGCATGAAGTCATAAAGGAAACAGAAGTGAAGGGGGCGGGAAACAGTGGCTCATTTTCTCCTTATAAATTCTTCTTGTATCTGACTACATTATCTCTCAATGCACATCACTAGTATCTAAGTAATGAAGTATCTCTAATGTCGAAGGGTATATTATAGTCTTACTTCAAGTTGAATTGTATTATTTAAAAAAGGGGGCATTTTGAGATACATAAATACAAAACTCAAGGGCAAATTAATAGTGAGTTCCAAATTCCCATAATCACATAACTAGAACATTGAAAAAATTGTTCAAATATATTATCCTCCACTGAGAGCGTGTAGAACACATTTCTGCCAAGAACAGATGATTACGGTAGAATTATAAGGCTCTGAGGATGGATGTGATGGCATAAACTTAAATACTATCATGTGAATGTGGAACTATAAGAGTAGTCTTATCTTTATTATATTAAAAATCTACAGCTGTTTAAGGATGACAAAGGAAATACTGTTAGATTCAGCTCAGTCTGTCTTCATCGTAGCAATAAATAGTCGGTATAAACTAAAGGGACTGCTAACTGGATAAATAATCATTATTCCTTCAGGCGTTTTTCTAGAAAAATCAGAATCTCTGCCTCTGGCCTTTGAAAGCTTCTCTGATCTTCTACAAATGTTATTGGTCAGGTAACGTAGACACTTAAATCATTATTCTTTTACAGGGGCTAGAAGTCCTGGCTGCATATATTTTAAGTGTCTTGCAGCTGACTGTGTTGTGAAAAGATTTATTCAGTATGTCAAGATAAGGCAAGAGATCTACTGAAACCAGCTTCTCCTGCTACGTATCTAAAGAGACTCTTCCCTCAGAGAACTCGGTAAATCTTGAGTGAGTCTGTATACTGAATTCAACTTTCCATGTGAGAGTGACACTTCTGGGGTAGATCAATTGACTGCAGAGGCTTCTGGGATGTCTTCACAAGGCAGCGATTGTCATGCAGTGAGCTGAGAACAGCCGTTTCTTAGAGAAGTAATTAGATTGACAGAAGGTGACATACTCCAAACAATAAATGGGGAAAGGAGTCCAGACAGGTAAGCCAAAAACCACGTGGAATCTCCCCTCCCAGACATGTGGACATATGGACTCTGCATTATTACATTTGTTCATCAGGAAAACTTGAAATACATATAAACTGACGATGATAGGTGACAGGTGCTTCAAAAATTCTAATGAAATAGATGTAGGGAACAGATTCTATTTCGTTACTGAAAGGAATATAAATGAAAAGAATGCCACATGGAGCTCTCATTTCTCGTCTTAGGCATTATGTTCTCAACTACAAAATCCCTTCTGTATACAATGGTTAAAACTAGCTTCTCTTTCTTAATTATTTCTTGTTAGTAAAAAAGAAATAACGAAATTATTATTGGCCTTTTTCAATTAAATGAAGCTATATGGTTTATATTGTTGCTATTTACATAAAATTGAGCTTCTTTTAGAGGGTCGCCATCACCGATTAAACCTTCCAACCATTCAACTTCTTTCCATCTCGGCAATCTTAGCCCTCAAGAATATCCATTTTCATCGTCTTTCTTTTCCTGTAGCTATGCACTGCACAGCAGCAATTTCAAATCTTTTTGCAAAACCCCCCAAAATACCCATTAATTTTTCTTAAAATCCAAATAATCAACCTTTCTTGCACAGCTAGCATTACCCTTCCTTCAGAGGGTTGATGTGTCAAGCACACATGCAGGAATTATCTCTATTAGTTGCATGAATGTCATGTTCACATAAAAGCCAAGGGAAAAAGGCATCAACTTAAAAAAAAGGTAGTTTCCTTTTCTTTAATATTAAATCATTTTTTTGTGCTTGTCTTTCACAGCTTTATGAAAATAAGTGTCTGCTCTTAACAAGCTGAATAATCTTTAAAGAGCAGTAATTCCACATAGGAAAAGGAGATGCAGTTGAAATGGATACTGCCTGTAAGCGAAGTTTCTGAGAATATTTCATAAACATCCCCCCATAGCTGCTACCACACTGCTGCTTTGTCCCTCCAGCCCTGGGGAGTGGCCGCCCTAAGGAATGACTTCTTTCACTTAAAATATTGTCAGCAAGCAATTACTGAAAACCTATTCTACACAGATACTGTTTGGTGCACTTATGCTTTAGAAAAGCAGGCAATACAAATTTAAATGACTAACCTCTGAACTGGCCTAAAATATCTTATGTGGCGTTTTTGGTGTGTGATTTCTAGCACAGATTACTTAGGCTGGGGGAAGATTAGGTGCCAAGAAATCTCTCCATAGGTTTTAATTACCCAAACTGTAAGCATTGTCTGCACTATCTTTCCCGTTCCATAGTTCTTTGTTCTTAATATAGAAATGAAAAGACACATTAAAATACTGCAAATTTACTACAATCGGTAGATAGACTTTAATTAGACAAGCAAATCATATCTAGTACAGACTATAAAAAACTAAATTTTATCCCAAATTATTCATTTGTGGTGAAAATTTTAATAAAAAATATAAACCTTAACACTGTATTTCCTCCAGGTTATTAGTGCTTATTCTAACCAGATATTAACTCCTACTGAGGAAAAGGCTGGGAAGAGCTGGAGATTTTCACTGTTTAATTTTATTCCCTTTTTCAAAAGATAATCTTAATATTGGACTTGAAACATTTTTTGCCAAACAATTTTCCATCTTTAAATAATGGAAATAAAAGACACTAATTAAAGATTTGAAAGTTTTTAAATGTATAGAACATAAACACCCACCCATACCTTTTAGTGGCCATGAATTTCATATAAACATTCAGATGCTGATAGTTCCTATAATTGCTGATAGTTCCTATAATTACTGGTACTCTAAATCCTGGACTAGACCACCAAGGATCATCTGGCCCTTCTTCATGTCTTCCAGGGGTGGGGATTATGGTGCATAAGCAACTGGCCTTTCATACCTCATGTTCTTGCTCAAGCTGGGCTTCTGAAATGAGCCCACTAGTATCTGTTCCCTGGAGTTGGACGGTCTTTCTTCAAGGCAGAGCTTACACATCACCTCCTCTTTGTAGACTTCTCTGATAACCAGGGCTGAATTAGTTTCTCCCTCATTTAGGTACTTATTTATTGTATACATTTTTCTATTGGAGCCTTTATCACACATTATTACTTATGTTTTGTCTCTCTCAGTAGTTTATGAAGCAATTCATCAAGCACTTTCCTTTATTCGCTTTTGGAGTTTCAATATAGAACAGAGCCTGACACACTTGTAGGTGCTCAAAAAATGGGCTTGCTGAATACACAGAAGGCACATCTTCACTTTAATGTTAGCGTATGCAGAGGTTTCAAGACTGGACTAAAGCTGTCTGGCTGGCTGGAGGCAGAAATGATAGTGGGATTCAGATCTCTTGATATATATTTACTAAGTGCTACTATGAATCAGGTGTTGTCCTCTGGATGCAAAGATGCATTCCCAGAGATATGATGAAGAACAACTGTGTTTTTCTTTCCATGAGTGAACTGGAGGCCAGGGATCGTTTACTAGCCATTTTGTATCAGCAGGACTTAGCACAGGGCCTGGCACATGGTAGAAGCCTAATAAATGTCTGCAGCATTAATGAGAGATGGAATGGATGGATGAACACAACAGGAAAGAATGCTCAGATGTCAGAGGGAGAAAGCATAGTCTCCCTGTAGTATTTCTGCAACTACAATTTTTCACCATTTTATATTATTTCACATTATGTTAAAACTCAATTATTATCTTGCTCTTTTTTTTTTAAAGATTTTATTTATTTATTCACGAGAGACACAGAGAGAGGCAGAGACACAGGCAGAGGGAGAAGCAGGCTCCATGCAGGGAGCCTGACGTGGGACTCGATCCCGGGTCTCCAGGATCACGCCCTGGGCCGAAGGCAGTGCTAAACCGCTGAGCCACCCGGGCTGCCCTATTGTGCTCTTTTTAAGTAACTATTATAAATTGACTATTTTTTGAATGTATCATTTTAAAGTCAGAAAGCAATGTAGTATGAAATTGATTATAACTCAAGATTTATATCATTGAATACTTAAAAGTTGGGGTACCGGTCTAGATATGGAATGTCAGAAGTAGCTAGGCATTCACGAAATCTTTAAGGTCAAAAAGCCTTGATCATACAATCTTGGCCATGAAATGAGTAGCAGGAAAGAGGGCACAGGATTCAGCATGGCAGAAGGAAAACAGGAGTGGTGTTTTAGGCAGAATGTGTAAAGGTAGTAAAGGAAAACAGAGACCTTATTTTAAAGAGCATGGAGAAACCTCTGTGAATGTGAGTCAGACACTATAAATCTGAAATAAGCATGTTTTAAAATTCTTGGGCCAAGTTCATCCTTTTCCCCATTTTTGGATGCTAGTCTACTGCTCCACTATTCTCCTGGGCTTTGACATTGGTCTTATTCTGGGCCAACCTTAGCCTGGAGGATTCATGGAAAATCAGGGTGATTCTAGGGCCAATTGGATGATTCAGGCTGCCTCAGGATAGGTCAGTGGGTTGATGTTTTTGTTAAGAATTCTTCCCCCACACCTCTTCTGGAACCTGGACAAGGCATGCATCACAAGACTGGCCTGGAACAGGACCGAGATGGGGAAGTTTGGCACACTTGGCCATGACATACTCCCTGACGTTCTGAATCCAGGCGAGATCTAAAGTAAAATACTAAGCAGGGAACATTTAACATATAATGATGGAAATGCATGCTAAAATATGCAGTTAATCCTAATAATCTCTATAAAGCAAGCTAAAAAAATAAAAGATGAGATAAAAAAATAAAAAGCCGGAATATGAACGATAAAACTGGAAGTGGGTTTGAAGAATGAATGATGTTAGTGGCTTCTTAAATAAGGAAGGAAAAGATAGGACAGAAATAATAAATTAAACAAAGGTTGCGAAAGAGAAGAGAGGAGTAAATTAACAAATATCAGGAAGCAGGATTTTAAAAAGTCTAAAATATAAATGTAACTTCATCTACTAACCTTTTTCAACTATGGGATTTTACTTGCAAATAGGGTTACAGGGATGAAAAAGGCAGATTATTGGGAGCACTGATTCTTTAAAAACAACACACTGAAGCATCTTTTTAAAACCATTAGTGCCTTATTTTTACAAAAGAAGATGTAGATGTATAAGTATAGATTAAATTATCATTTTTGATTCCATGTAGGTTCTTCTCTAGTTGTCAAGTTTTTTTTTTTTTTTTTTTAATTGAAGCTGGGTCAGTACATGATTAGTCATGACGTGGGAGTGGCCCACACTGCCTGTATTTATCATCAGCTCAGGACTACCATTCTCTGCTACCATGCTTCCTCATTTCTACAGGATTCCCATGATCTCTTTTTCTCATGTATTTTCCCATTCATTCTGTTGATTGTAACCTATCCCTTTATCCATTCCCCTCCCATCTTTCCTTTCCTAGCAAACAACACAACCTAGTTGTTCAAACTGGGAACCCAGAAGTCACTCTTGACTCTATTACTATTTTTTTCTGTGTGGTCTCCCACCCTTAATCTGTTTGTCCTCTGATCTCACCTTCTAGCCAATCATCCTTCCCACTTTCAGCAGGGTCTCATTATTTTTACAAATCTAATTTTATCACTGTTCTCCTTATAAACACCTGGCGGCTTCCAGCAGCCACACCACTAGTTTTCACAGCCAGCCCTCCTCTTCTCCAGCCTCATTTCCTCCCTTCTCCCCCAGCACTCCAGGTTCCTCCCGGGGGGAAATTCCTATCACTTCCCAAGTCAGTAGGTCCTGCAGGTCAGCTATTACCTAATGGCATCACTTGCTCCATGAAGCTCTTTCCTAGCTCTTCTAGGCACGTAGGGACTCTCTTCTCTGTGCCCCTAAAGTCCATGACTTTTCGTGTGTGTTTAAAAATAGGCGGTATATTATATTCTAATCTATCTTCTAACATGTCTGCTTCACCATTAGACAGTGAATTCTGTAAGGACTGGGTATCTCTGGTTCCTGCCACAGGGCTGGGTTAATACATGTGGGCTCAAGAAAGGTTCTCAGTAACTGTTCACTGGATAAATGAATAAGCAAACAAACTTGACAGTCATACTTTCTAACACTGACAGATGAACTGAAATGTGTTGGGTGTTCTCCTAAGATGACAACGATATTTATTTGTTTTAATAAGATTAAGTAAAAAATGCAAGGAATACAAGTTCTGGTAAGTTAAAGCAAGCTCTATAATCACTTCATGATTGTGGCAATAGAATATTTCTGTGGTAGTGGAAACAGTGGAGGTGACACAGACTAATTTATATGAGGTGCAAATGGTTGATTTTTTTCTTTTTACAGTTGCTCAGAGTCCTGAGTGTGATGAACTATTCCTTTCCAGCTCCTGGGCCTCCTGTGGGTATCTATGCTTTTGGTTACTGCCAGGAGGACATAAACATACTGAGAAAGTACCACAAGAAGTGCTTTTGTGCATTCTCTTTTCTGTTCCTAGATTCTCCTTCAGAAACAAGGGCATTACCTTTGATGTAATTTAAAGAATCTGTTAGTTAGGATCTGTAGTTTATCACTAGTTTATCTGAAAAGCAGAGTGTACACAGAGCATTCACTAAAGAGAACACAAAATAAGATTTGAGGGTCACAACTGACTGACTTGCATCATGACAATTTTGACCATACCTGAGAATTGTACTTGAGAGACCCTAACCCTCATTTCTGAGATAGCCAGGGACCCCCAGATGAAGGTTAAGTTGCTTGCTTTCCTAAGACCTCTCTCCGACCCCTGGGCCTCTGCCAGGAAGGCTTGACCCTAGTCTACCTCTCTCCTGGGCCATCCTTTGGCCTGATGGGAAACCCTCTCTTTGCCATTCACTCTTGGTGATTTGGGTTATTCTATAGGTATTGGACAGCAACAATGGCAGAGGGCCTCTTATTCCTTGCCTTCCCAGCCAGTACACTCTGTAAATCTGCCCTGTGAAAACTAGGCTATAGGGCAATTCTAGGGTTTTGTCTGAGTCTGAGCCTGAATCATCTGAGAGTGGTACTGACAACTGTGTTAGCAATGCTGCTCAACACCCATATTGCCCTGACACATTAACATGAGGCATCAGGGCCTCAGAACATTGCTGGGATTGTGTGAGAACAATATATATACACCATGGCTACTGTGGCTGCCAGTGGAAGGAAGAGTCTCAGTGCATTGGAACAAACCTCCACAAGAGTATAAACCTTGTATTTTTCACCTCTGTATCTACTGCAACTTGAATGTGTCCACTGCATGGATGATATCCAATAAATACTGCTGTTGCTAATTAAAGAATAATGGAATCCAAGGCTGCAGTGATAGAGGTTCTTATTTAAGATGGAATCACAATGGAAGCTGAAAACATAGAAGGAACAGTTTGCTCAATTTGTGCTCAGAGTGTAGGCTGCTTTTGCCCCTACAATCCATTCTCTCTAACCCGACCTTTCCCCAGCCTCATAGGTAAATTTAAATGATAGAAGGAAAGAATCCTGTGGATTGGAGAGGTAGGAGAATTACTATGTCTCTCTTTTAGGATTCTCCAGACCTTTGTAACTAACATTTATTTCATAATGTTGCTCTCTGTATTCTTCCTTTTGTCTCATTTTCTATACTTTAAGATCCCTGTAAATAAGAAGTATCTCTTGAGAGCTTCCTATCCTTAGTAACTAGTGCAGTATTTGATAGTAGAATATTGCAACAAATTGGTTGGTTCCTCTGGACAGCCAAGGACAGCCTGATGACATATAATACCGAGGCTCAGAAATACTAAGCCAAAGTTAGGAGGATCTAAGATTTCCTTTTCCTTTAACACTGCATCTTTTCTCTCTTCTTTCAACATCAGTAATGTTTGTTACATCTGCCAAAGGCTAGCAGCCTTAGTCTCTAGCCTTACTATTTGTTTCTTTTGATGTAAAATCTTGTGGGATTTGGTTAATGCAGTACTAATATTTTCATTTCTTGGGCCGATACACTGGAAAACTTTCTGTTTAATGAAAAGTGCCCATGATACAATGGGTGAGATGGTTACTGATCAGGGGCTGGGTCAGTTAGACCAATAGAGAGAAGAACACTATGGGGCTCTATCAGAGCTGGTCTATGAACATGAAACCAGGCCAGAAACCAGGCTGGAAGTCGAGATCTGGGGAAGAAAGACTTCTTTTGGGTTCAGAGGGTTGTCCTAGAAGTAGATAGAGGCTGTTGTACTGGATGTTAGATTTAAAGGATGTGGTCAATTGGTCAGGGAACAAACTTCTATCCACACTCAGAACAGGCAATAAGAAAGTCCCTTAGATAAAATCTCCAAAATGCTCGTAGGACACTTACAATGCCCTCTTCTTTCTTTTCTGCAAATAAATTTATATTGGTGATATGTTTTATCTCTTCCTCCACATTAAAAACTACTTGTGGGGAAGAACGGTGTCTAATCTATTTATCCTCTACAGCTTATATGTCATTACCATAAATCTTATATGTGAATTGTTAATAAGTTGTGGATTTTATGCTTAGTTGCCCTGGGTAGGAGTCCAGTGGAAGAAAGTTTGTTACAACTGTACCTTTTAATAATCAAGGAGCATTTGGTAAGTAAAAGGTGCTTAAAAATTAAAGTGCTTCAAACTCCTTCGGGTTGTTGCTCAGTTTCAGTTCTCCATTTGAGGCTTTTGCTGTATTGACAAAGCACACGACACCATTCTAGTCACTGTCTGTATTTAAACCAGCCCTCTCTGGAATCTTAACACAGCTGTGCTTTCTGGAGGGCCACTGTGTGCCTTCCTCAGTCTCCACATGACTGAGCTCATTGAGGGCAGGGGCTCCAACTTCTACCTATCCCTATTACCAAGGAGAGCATCAGTCCCTTAGAATTTCATGAATTAATGGGAATTTTGGGTCCATTAATCAAAGGGCCTCTATTTGCTCTCCTAGCAATGTAGTTATTTCCGATGGTACCAGAAATATAACCAGAGCATCTATAGGACAGACATCAAAAGTGCCAGTAACATTTTAGCAGTAGGACCCTTCATTCAACTTGCCCTCTGGTTTCCTGACTCATTCATTTTTTTGGGGGGTGGTTGCTGTCTCCTGGACTCACATTAGAGGTTCTGCTATTTTATAATATTGATATAAAAGGTCTTTTTTTCGCAGAAGACAAAAACAGACATTTTTCCAAAGACAGCATGGAGATGGCCAATAGACACATGAAAAAATACTTAACATCACTCCTCACCAGGAAATGCAAACCAAAGCCAAATTATGGAAGTAGCCCATGCCTACTGATAGATGAAGGGATAAAGAAGATGTAGTGCATATAGAATATTACTCAGCCATAAAAAAGAATGAGATCTTGCCATTTGCAATAATATGGATGGATATAGAGTATAATGCTAAGTGAAATAAGTCAAAGAAAGACAAATATCATATGATCTCACTCATATGTGGAATTTGAGAAACAAAACAAATGAACAAAGAAAAAAGAGACAAATAAAAAACCCCACTCTTAACTATAGAGTACAAACTGATAGTTACTAGAGGGGTGGTGGTAGGCGGGGTGGGGTGGGGGATAGGTAAAACAAGTGATGGGGATTAAGAGTACACTTAGCATGCTGAGCACTGAGTAATGTATAGAATTGTTGAGTCACTACATTTTACACCTGAAACTAATATAATGTATGTTAACTATGCTAGAATTAAAAAGAATAGTCTTTTCTTACCAGCATAGGCAATAATGAATTAAGTATGATCATTAAAAATAAATGGGACACAAACTATCTACAAAGCAGATTCTTGGGCAGCCCGGGTGGCTCAGCGGTTTAGCGCCGCCTTCAGCCCAGGGTATAATCCTGGAGACCCGGGATCGAGTCCCACGTCAGGCTCCCTGCATGGAGCCTGCTTCTCCCTCCTCCTGTGTCTCTGCCTCTCTCTGTGTGTCTCTCATAAATAAATAAAATCTTTAAAAAAAAAAAAGCAGATTCTGAAAATACCTAATAAGCAGTCCATTATAGCAAACAGGGATCTGTCTTCCTAGATGAAATACTTTCAAAGAAAATGTAATTCACAAAAAAGGTTTTGGAAGGGCCAGTATTATCAATATCAAATGCTGATGAAAGCCTACACAGGCTAAGCTACCATATTATTTTGTGTGTAGATTTAAATGTTTCTAAATTTATGTTTCCAAATTAAATTAACCAATAATTAAAATCAAACTCATTTCAATTTATTTTTCTTATTCTATGAATGCTATCCATATATGAATCCATGGTCCCAGAATCTTGGAGCAACTCATTTACAAAATCACATTTTCCACAACTTCATACATTATACAGATAAGTAACATTCTTAGGTTTTGCATTCAGTCATTTTGGATTTCATATGATGCCACAAAAGTTAGAGAGGGCACTAAAAATTGAAAAAAACAAAGTTATGGAGAGTATATGTTTAAGAAAAGGAAGGACAGGAAAGAGACAGAAAGAGAGGATAAAACCATGATAGATGGGGACGCCTGGGTGGCTAAGCAGTTTAGCGCCTGCCTTCGGCCCAGGCCATGATCCTGGAGACCCGGGATCGAGTCCTACATCGGGCTCCCTGCATGGAGCCTGCTTCTCCCTCTGCCTGTGTCTCTGCCAATCTCTGTGTCTCTTGTGAATAAATAAATAGTCTTAAAAAAAACATGATAGATGATGGATAGATACATGAATGGATATGGGGAGGGGGGAAAGGAATGAGAGAGAAAAGTTGAGGATCTGATGAAGGAGAGAGAGAAAAACTAATCCAGTGAGCACAGTTGATCCTCCTGCAGGTAAGTGGCCTCTGGTCACGCCTGGGCTCAGCACTTTACGATCTAATGCCAACCTTTAAACAGGCCATCGGCAATCTTGCTCATCTTGATACCCATTCCTGACAGCGCCTGGGCACCTGCTGTCTAACTCAAGGAGGTCAACCTACAGACTGCTCTGTCCTCCGGCCCCAGACAAGACTTTTCTGGAAAGTCTCTGTGGGTTTGGCCTCCTGGTCCCCGTGGCATTAACTACCTGCTTTTGTAGTCACAAGGGCTTCAATCATTTCAGGAATTATCACTGAAAATGTACTGCAACCTGATTTTTCAGTTTGGTATTTCAATTTCCATACCTGATGAATTTCTCAGTGATTTTGTTAGTTCAGTGGTGAACTTAGATTTTTCATTTGCACAATAATTTCTTCCATATTATTCATTAGGTAATTATAAAAACAACATTTCCTCTTCTATGGCATGAAAAGGAAATTAAACCAGTCTTCCCACACTATCAAAATATTAATTTTACCCTTAACTGAATCTG
This sequence comes from Canis lupus dingo, assembly GCF_003254725.2. NCBI lineage: Eukaryota > Metazoa > Chordata > Mammalia > Carnivora > Canidae > Canis > Canis lupus. The sequence goes on along the minus strand of NC_064245.1, from coordinate 19,807,280 downwards.
TTCCTCAGCAGTAACACCTCCCATTAATGGAGCATTTCCTATGTGCCAGGGACTGAGCCTGCAGCTTTGCATGAATCTCTTTTTAAATCCTCATAACTACTCTTCCCCATGATTGCCACAGATGAAGAAAAGTAGGTGCAAGGTGGTTACAGCACTTGCTAAAGTCCACCAAGTTAGTCAGCAATAGAACTGAGTTAATGAACTCATGCAGGAGCTCCAGGGTTTGCTTTGTCAGTTATTCCCCTACTCTGCCTCTGCAACTTGTCCAATTATAAAGATTGCTTAAATTATGCCAATGTTTTCTTTGAATACTTTATTGTCAGATGCAATTGGTGAAATGTTTGACAAATCTTATTTTTTTCATATTAGTGATAGAATTCACTTTCTGACGGATAATTTTACCTAAAATGTCTTTCCTATTGTGTGACTGCAATATCCACTGACGAGAGGGGAAGGCCCCTTCTAATATTTAGGTTGTAGCTACCTAGTTAAAATAAAGTGTAGGTTGTTGAAAAGCTAAGGCAAAGAAAGGTTGCTTAATTTTTTCCACTCTTAAATTTTTAGGACTAGGAAAGGAGTCCTTTGCACTAACCTTTAGGCTGTATCTACCTGGATAAAATAAAGTGTAGGTCTGTCCCAGTAATTAAAATAGTACTAGCAAGAACTTTAAGTCTCTGTTAGTAAGAGAAAAAGTTTGCTTTGTATATTTTGGTGCCTATATTCTTCACTATACTCCTCAGCTCTTCACTTCAATTTGCTTGGGTATGTAAGACATGCCAAAGCTGGTTAGCATTTTTGCTGGAGTTGTGGGGGTAGGTAGGGGAAAAGAGAAGAAATACATGCTTTTATGGAGGAACTATTGTTTCTCTCTGGACAATACTATGGGATCATGAAGAGATCATGTGTGAACTATAAAAATTCTCCTTTTAAAATGTAGGTATAGCTCTTCATTTCTTTTGTTTTCTTTTTCTTTTTTTTTTAAGTTTTTTTTTTTAAAGGTTTTATTTATTTACTCATGAGAGACAGAGAGAGACAGGCAGAGACACTTCTTCTCAGAGGGAGAAGCAGGCTCCATGCAGGGAGCCTGATGTGGGACTTGATCCCGGGGCTCCAGGATCACACCCTGGGCCAAAGGCAGGCGCCAAACCGCTGAGCCACCCAGGGATCCCATCTCTCTTTTGTTTTCAAAATGATATGGATAATACTGTGTTACTTTCTAGGCCAGAAGGGAGAAAAAGTGAAGGAAATGACTGTAAAAGTTCCCAATTTTTTTCAACAGTTACAAGGAAGACTGAGCAAGATGGGATCTTCTTAAGTGAAAATTTCCCAAAGTCCCAAGGAAAAAGGGGAAAACTGCAGGAGAGCTTCAAGAACCGCAAGACTTGGGTTTTTGCATCTTGTCAGAAAATCCACACTGTTAGTAAAAAGTGAGGGAAGGCCTGGCACAAACCTGACTCAGCAGAGAAATGCCACCCACAGTCCCTGACGCAGCTTCCGCAGTGGCTGAGCTGCCCTGTTTTCTCTGGAGGCTTCCCCAGCCTGGCCGATACATGAATCTCTTAGATGGGAAACTGAAGTTTTTGAAAATTGAAATTAAACAAAGTTGTATAACATTTAAAAGAAGTTTACAATTATGATACTTGGCTTTCCACATGGGTTTTAAGTCAATTTTCTGTTGAATAAATAATATTAACCACATATTAACCACCCAAGAGTTTTAAAATGCCCCAAACAGCCATCACCATCATTCTGAATAGAATCCCACTTCTTTTTCAAGACCACGGTTCAAAGATGAGGGGAAATGGTGCCATTAAAAGAGGAAGCAAACCATGGTTCAAAGTCTGTTTCCATGAGGTAATGCACCCTATTGACTACTGGCCAGAGGAATCCAATCTATACTGAGATGAAGGATGAAGTTAAGGCAGGTGGCTGGGAGAAGTTAGAACCTCTCCGCCCCCAACCTCCGCCTCCACCTTCTTGCATTGCTTTATTGCTGAAGCCAAAGGGACTGAGAGAAATCAATGAGTTTTGTTGATCTGACACAGGAACTTGTGCACAGGAACAGTGAGATGGAAGTTCTATATCTGAGTTCATCTGCTGGAAACTGCCAGTCTCACCTTAACTGCCTGTGTTATGTGTACATATCTTTGTGTACATGTGTGACCGAGCAAGTGTGTGTGTGTGCACATGCACAACATGAAGCTAAGATTTTTCTTTAAAGATTTTACTTATTTATTCATGAGAGATACAGAGAGAGAGGCAGAGACATAGGCAGAGGGAGAAGCAGGTTCCCTCTGGGGAGCCCGATATGGGACTCGATCCCAGGACCCCAAGGATCCTGACCTGAGCTGAAGGCAGACACTCAACCACTGAGCCACCCAGGTGCCCCCCATGAAGCTAAGAATTTTGAAAGGATCTTCAGAATTCTTTCTAGATAGATATAGTTCTGCATAGCTATCTTTATCTGTTTTCCTCCAGAAGGAAATATTTCAATTTCGTATTTGAGGCCCCAGAAAAGTTAGGTTGCTTTATTGTGATATGTCTGTAAACTGAATGATGGCTTCCAACAGAAAACAAATTTCTTTCCCTAATCATAACAAATTCTAACATGTGATTTATCATATTTTTCCTCTAATATAAATAAAATATCTCATATTTGTAGGAACTCAGTTGTGGAAAGCTCTAAGTTTCCCTTCTAATGTTGATCAGCAAGTACTTTGATCTCTGTAGCCAGACATCAGGTACAGAGTTCAGAACTATAAATTTGCTGTATCTCCTATCAATAAAAGTAGGGCTCTGATGGTCATCTTTCCTCAAACCACAGTTCATCTTTGCTAAATCTGTAGAGTGCAAAATAGGTGTGGTTCAGAACAGAGTCAAACAAACATCAGTGGTTCAGAAATGATATCCTTTCCCCAGTAGCAATATACATTGTGGGTATGTGACTAGAATATTTAAAACACCTGTTCACTTGGAACCAAGCCAAATGTATAATGCGTTAGTGTGTGCTTGGCTTATTTCCAAGAGCATGTATCCTTACTGCCATCAAAATACTGAGGGAGCTAGGGCAAAGATACAAGTTAGAAGCAATGTAAGATAGATACATTTTATTGTTAACAATATCATCACACTAGACACTGCTGGCTGGCTAGCATTTTAATAAAATCAGTTATTTGTTTTTGAGTCAGAGAAGAAACTGGCAGTGTAAGAACACTCTTGTCTTAGCTTTGCTAATTACTTTCATTGCCTTAAAATCTTAATCAACCTCCCCCTCCTCCTTCCCTTCCTCCCTTTCCCTCACCCTCCCTTTCATTGTAGAACTGTGCTCTTCCCTGGATACAGAGTAGTTCAAAGGCAACACCAGGGAATAAATTATATCCTAACTATATACCAGAGTTCACAAACAGAACTTGGGCAAGCCCCTCTGACAGTTCTGCATATTTTTTAAAAATCAATTGTTTTGACTTAATAAAATCTAAGTTTTTATTTTTCTCTACCTTTTCCTTAGTTTTAAAATCTGCATAGTGAATCTTATCTCTAAAGAATTTCATAACCTCATTATTAAAGAAATAGTTACACATACATGTAACAATTTATAAAATGTGATATATATTTTTTAATATAATCACAAAATACGCTTAAGAGCTCAATGTTGGGGGGGTGTGCACGCATGCGTGTGTGTGTGTGTGTGTGTGTGTGTGAAAGAGAAAAAAGTTAAAAATTTTGCCTAAATTTACACTTGCAGGAAGGAGAATCAGGAAAGAAAATAACATCTTTATCAGCATCTTGTGTCCAACATGTGGTAATGGATATATATGTACATGGTATAAATTAATCCATACAAAAAGACCAAAAGTGAGCTTTATTATCACTATTTTACTGCTTAGAAAGATGAGATTTGACAGAGGTTTAGAAATTTGCTCAAAAGCATGGAGTTTATGACAGCTCTAGAAACCAGGTTTGTCGGAGTCTAAAACTTATCTGTCCCTTTTCCTATATCACATTGTTTTATGATGAAAAGGCTGGGCTTTGAGATTATAAACCTGGAAATGTGACGGCAGAGTTTTTATTTGGAAGTATCGTATCCAGAATCCTGACCGTTTACATGGTCACTGAAAATGCATATACCTCATTAGGGACTTCTGAATTTAAAGATTTTGATTTCTTTTTCAATTTAATCTAGAGAAGATTATATAGTTTAAATATACCTCACGAGGTCTCCATAATTTGTTCCTTTTACATGCTATATATGATAAATAATCCTTAGCCAGAGAAGTGCATGTGCATATTATCAGTGCACTGAAATCGTATGCATATTTCAAAAACAATGTTTTATATTATGATTATAATTATATTATGATTATCTTAGATGTTTATAAAATGATGTAAATGGTTTAAAATATAGAAGTATAATGAAAGGCTTCAGGACTTTTAGCATTTACACATATATAGATGTTACTATAAAAATTAAAATAACTTGGCATTTCCACTTTTTATAACTAATTTGCTTCTATCTAGATATAGTCATATTTTCCAGTAGAATTTTCCTCAAGAATTGATTGTATTTATGCTATTCTATTGCTTGAGGACATCCAGTATCTTTCTCATACCTACTGTATTGCATCTAACTCCATATCAAACATTTAGAGCACTACATTTGCCTGTCCCCCTCTTCTCCATTTACCTTGCCATCTTTCTTATAGCTCCTTCTATATCTGAACAGTCTCTCTTCATATCAAGATACTCTTTTTCATGCCCTTGATCATTTCTTCTTGTAGATCTTTGCATAATTGGTCTATTGAAAGATTTGCCAACAACCTCTCCATCAATTTATATCCATCTTTCTGAACTTCGTTTGTGCCTAAAAATGTCTACTCATCATTCACCTTTCCCGACTTTTTAAAAAAGATTTTATTTGAGAGAGAGAGAGAGTGCACACACAAGTGAGTGGGGGAAGGAGCAGAGGGGGAGGGAATAAGAATCTGAAGCAGACTCTGTGCTGAGCAGATCAACAGGGGGCTTGATCCCACTACTGAAAGATCATGACCTGAGCTGAAAACCAAGAGTCGATGCTCAACCAGCTGAGCCACCATGGCGGTCCCTCTCCTGACTTTTTAAATTCTACTCCCTAGAAGTTATTACTTGATTTCAAGTATCAGGGTATTATTGTCATCTCGTCATCATCACAGACATCACCAAGAACCTTACTAGGTGCCAGATCCTGTTCCAAGCATTTTATGCATGTTCAGTAATTTAATTCTCATAATAACTAGATACTAGGTGCTATTATTAACTCTCATTTACAAAAGACATAAGAAACAGCCCAAGTAAATTGTCTTTGGAACATACAACCAATAAGCAGGGGAGATAGAATAAAACCTCATGTGGTCTATTTCCAGGCTGATGGTCTCACTATGATATTCTGCTTCCCCCAGATCTCTTATGTTGTTCTGTCCACTTGATTGGCATGCATATTTTCTATCTTAGCTAGACGGTTAGGTTTTGTGATATTACTGACTGTATGTTCCAAACTTCTATCTCTTCTAACATCATTATGAAGTTTTGTACATCCCAGGAATCTAATAATTATTGCTAGAATAAAAATATCCACAGAAAAAAGTGGAAGTAAATTTCTAAAATATACGTATTGGAATGTCACTTTTAAATTTGAAGGTAAAAATGGAAATAAAATCTTGCAGGCTTTAATTAATAATTCACAAAATAAATCTAATGTCATTTGCTGTTGCTAATGAAATGGCCATATTAATTTCTTTTGTTACTGTATTTAATAGTTTTTAGCTATCATTATAAGCATTTGATGCATAAAATAAACAAAACTTCTCTTGTTTAAACCAATCTGCTTACATTTTGGCTTCTACTATAGATAAATAATACTGTAAACATTTCAAATCTCCAATGACTAGGAGGTAGTCAAATCAATAATGGCTACATAATACATAAAGGATGGATGCAAATTTTATAGCAAAGAAATTAATTATTAATTTATATCTGTTTACTGTAACAAAAATTCATTGTCAGCTTTTTCTGAAGTTTAACAATGCTTGAGCCAAAATCAATAAATTATATATGAAAATATCACCATTTAACATTAAAATGGTGCCAAAACATATTATTTAATGTTTATGAATGCTATATAATCTATTATGTGTACTGACCTATGCACTATTCTCTTTACATGAGTCTAGCATAATTGTTACATCTCATACTGCCTTATATCTAGCAATATTAAAATGATTTTTTAGCAATTAAAAATAGCAAATATTTTCCGGATTACAAAGGTTTTGCTGAAATATTAGAAATGAATGCATCAGAGGAAACTATTTCCCAAACTGAATTTATCCTGCATAGCACAAATGACTCAACAATGAAAATTTTGTTTAAAAAGTGTGCAAATAAAAGGCTTTGTCCCTGGAATGTAGCTCTAAGTGGTTCACTATCTAGGTTGAAAATGTCTATGCAGGGTTGTATGTCCTATTTTTCCATGCCTGCAGTAAAGATACAATATGGGAATTCAGCTTGGTAATTACTAATACACCACACAGACACAATTACACCCTGTATGCTGCATGAAGGAATCACTTGTGGTCTGCATCTATTACAAAGAGCAGTAGGGGGCCACCATGCAAGACGACAAAATGCTTTACAAGACGGAAGGAGACCAGAAGAGTCGATGTACACAGATACAAGGACCTTGATTCTTCTAGCAATGATTTAAGGCTCTTTCCATCAATTATCGTCCTTTGTCTCAAGAGTCTTATCACTAGCATCATTACAGGAACTGAACATAACAATGGTCAGACCCATATAACCCCATGAACTGTGCTGACATTTCCACACCCTGTTGCTATGTTTGACCTGATTATTCAGATTACTTAAGCAAAACAAAATGGAAAAAAAAAAAGGGTTACCATTGCAAAACTGGCCTGTGTATTTTTCTTACTTACTCAAAATCCCATTTCTCTAAACTCCAACATCCTACTCTTGAAATGTTATTTTTCAAGGTACTTCTACTTCAATTAAAAAAATCAAAAGAAAATCCGCCTGGGTGAAAATTGTTAATTGTAAGAAAAGGGACTAAATATTGGTATATCAAGAGGATATACACTTAAGAGACTTTTTCTATCTAAGGGAGTTAAACCAAGTCAGCTGTTCTCTAGCTACATGAGTCACAGGAATAACTTTCTGTGAAACTTTAAAGTTTTGAGTTTAATTGCAAGCAGTAAGCAGTTTTTATTGTAACAGTTTTCTCCTAATTATTACATGATGTACATTATTTTACAATACTTTCATTTAAGATGCTCTTTTAAAATATATCTTACAATTATGAATTTTTAAGACCTTAGGAAAGTTAGTTATGGCAGTTGGTCAGGTTCTGTGAAACAAAGCCTTGTCTTTCAGAAAATGTTTACAACCTATGAGAAAAAAAAATGTATCCTGGGGCTAAAATGTTTATTGGCACCTAGAAGTCTGAAGAGAGAGTCAGGCTTGTGGTTTTTTGAGGGCACTTTATCATCGCCCGCATTCTCAAAGGTTTCTCTGAATGAATAGAACTGGATTACTCAGCCTTCTATTCCACGCCTATTCCTCTCCATTTTCCTTGGCACGACTGAGAGCCAGGCTATTTTTAGTTAGGCAGTTTTCTATTTTTAGACAACTACCAGTTAGAAGACATTTGTTAGGAAAAAATTTAAAAACACACACACACACACATACACACACACACACACACACACACACACAAAGGGAGGAGGGAAAGAAGCTTCTCTTCACATATTGTAAAGCAGCCTTCAACCTGTAACTCCAGGCATTTCAGCTGCTTTCAATCTTGGAAAAATAAAGAAAAATTCAGAGTTCAGGGTTTTAAAAATAAACCTACCCTCTGGCAAACAGACCAAAATACAACAAGCTGTTACTATGTGAAACAGTGACTACAAAAACAAAGAACATTCTCCAATGATTAAATTGCGAGAAAAGTTGTAGAACGATTAGGTTATAAGAATGTTACACAGGCATATAACAATTTTCCAGCCTCTCAGCCAGATGTATCATGTTTTAGAATTCACAGAGCGGGGGGAAAACCTCATCTGTAAAGTTAAACCAAGGATGTGGGATGTAATCTTTAGGTTTCCATTCTTAGCACCAGAGAACCTTTTATCAAACTTAAAGGCAATTATATTCATTGCATTTTTCTAACATTTGTATTCTATAGATTTTCTCTAAAAATTATAACCACATGTTTACAGAGAAACCATATATTAAAAAATCCAATGCCAACCAGAAACCAAAATAAAGGCTGCTACACACACAATTGTGCGTGTGTGTGTGTATACATATATATTTATGTGTGTGTAGTATATACATGCATTTATATGTCTACACACTATTACCTTTGTTAGTCTTGCTTTTATTTTATTTTATTTTTCTTGCTTTTATTTTAATTGGGAATAAATGACTTGCAGATTGGTTAGTCTATCAACTTATCTACATATCATTCAAAGTCAGAGTTTCATCTATAACCACTATGAGATGTTTTCAGGTGCTCACAGTTGCAATTACTTTCTTTTGCCTCAGATATCACACCACATTCTATGTCTTTTGGTTCAGATCGTTGGGTAGGATTGTCATAGATACATCACCAATAACTTGCACAGCATTTGGCTGACATGGCTTTCATGTTCATCAATATCTGCTGAATGAAAGAACAATTCCTGTGTATGTTTTGTCCTCACTAGTACTATTGGCCCTGGAGGGTACTGGACACATCATCATTGTCGTATTTTCTACTCACCTTGCACACATAAAGAATATTTCACAAATGCGTGAGGAAAAGAAAATTAATTGGCCTTTGTTATATAAACTTACATAAAATATTTGATATATATATCTATATAATACTACCACTATTTATATAAGAATGGTATACATATAGACTTATTAATATAAAATGTTATAGATTTATTCCCAAATTAAGAACTTGCTTCTTCTCTCTCCTTTAGTTAGACAACTTTTATTACCTAAACCTTCCCCTTGATGTTGAAAATAAAAACACTTTATATAACTCGACAGTTTACAATGGACTGTGACATCTTTTATAGCCTGTAATCATCACAACAGCCTATGAGGAAGTCTGGGTCGGGGTTGACAATACTGATTCAGTATTGACCTCAGGGATCTGAAGTCAAGATGGTTAAATAACTTGCCCCAGGTTAGAGAATTAGTATGTGATGTTGCTATAACTAGAACTTAATTTCTTTCCAAATCTGTGGGGTTTTTGAAGTTCTATTTCCTAAATGTAAAATTTAAAAGATGAACTTTCATGGTAATGCTTCAACAATATTCTTTAGGAAAATCACTCTGCTGCATTCTTTTTCCTCCCATGGTATTCATTCAGAACCACCACATTTTAAGGAGACCCCAGTCATGAAGCCTGGATGAAGATAAAATTCTTACATTTCTAATGAAGAAAAATTAGAAGAAACCCTGTGCATGCATGACCCTTTCCTTCTTTGTGGGAAAATCCAGAATTGACCTAGCTTGTTTTTCTTTCCCTACGACTCTTCTCTCCTATCCCTTCCTCCATTTTCTCTTATTCTTCAGGGCAATTCTAGTCTTGGTGTTCCTCTCACCTCACTTCACAAAATCATGTTTATTTTAACAAATGTTCTACTCCCGGGAATAAACACTGACTGGGTGTTTTAGCTTTCCTGATTGGGTTTCTAGGTCCTGACCCAGACCCTGACACACAATAGGCATAGAGTAAAGCATCTGCTTAGGAACAAACGATGAAATGGCTGCAACACTTCCTCTCCAGTTGACAGGCCCTTTATTAGGTATATCCATCAACATCATGCAAGTACATCATGAACAAAAGCACTGTATTCACCAGTTTCACACCTTTCACCAGTGCTGCCCAACAGAAAGTTTCTAGGGTAATGAATATTTCTATACCTGTCCTGACCGATATGGGCTCCACCAATCATATGTGGCAGGCAAGTACTTGAAATGTGGCTAGTGAGACTAGGAGCTGAACTTTTGTTTATTTTTTTAAAGATTTAATTTATTTATTTTAGAGAGTGAAAGAGAGAGAGCTCATAACATACTAGTCAGCGGAAGAAGCTGAGGGGGAGGGAGAGGGAAAGAATCACAAGCAGACACTGTGCTGAGCTTAGAGCACAACGTGGGGCTCAATCTCACCACCCTGAGATCATGACCTGAGCAGAAACCAAGAGTCAGACAAGACACTTAACCGACTGGGCCACCCAGAGGAATCTAGGAGCTGAACTTTTAAAATTTTACTTCATTTCAATTGACTTAAATTTCAATAGCCACATGTAGCTAATAACTACCTTACTGATTAATGTAGATCTATACCATTTCATTCTGAAATCTGGTTATACTACCCAAAGAGAATTCACATGATAGAAATGATTTGGTTTGTAATTGTCAGACCATCAGCACTAAATATATCACTTATTTACAAAAGTGTATAGTAACTCTGAAAGGAGTTTGGTTTCTAGAACCACAGAGATAGAGTTGTTTTTTTACTAGTAGCTCATTCTCAGGGTAACTTTGACCTTACTTTTTCCTCTCTAAAATGGTTTTCTTGAGGTCACACTTGATGGCATTTGTTTATGACTAAGGAGTCATTTGGATGCAATTTTGAAAAATAAATTATCTAATTCAGAAATTCTAGAATAAAAGATACTATCATTAATTCATGTATCAGTTTATTTTGTAATCATGCTTTCTCAGATGTGAGAAAAAAACCCCAAATAGCTATTGTACAGTTTACTGTTTACAGTGTTTCTTATCCTAAAACAGTAGCTCTAAATAGTTACTGAGTTTATTTACTAAAACATAAAGATAAGAGATTTAATTGATATGAAGAGGCTTTCAGAATCTAATTAACCTCCCAGCTAGTCATTAACTCTATGACCTTTAGAAATAATTGACAGGAAAATTTTTTTTCTTTATTCAGAAACTTCCATTGGGTGGCTAAATTTCAGGGTAATAGAGACTAAATGCCATTGAGACGTGACGGGATAAAATGCAAAACAGCTATTAGTAAAATGAGATATATTTCCAATAATATAATCTATCCATCCAATCTGTTGGACACACTTGCAGCACTTCCCTAATTACAGTCCTTTTAGTGATCAAGTCTGAAGTCTCTTTCCCAGAATGTCCTATGAATTCCTTGACTGTGAGGATAAGGAGGAAAGCACAGCCACTATTCTCTGCACCCATAGCACACACGTAAACCAATCACATCACATGTGCATGCCGTCTGCTTTCAGACTCAGAATCTGCCTCAACATGTGATCCAGGCAGCCACTACCAACTCACAGGCACTCTCAAGGACAGGGACCAGGCCAGGAATGCAATGCTCATGACACACAGAGTGACTCACCTGAGTCATGACAGGCCTTTTACATCATATTTCTGAACACCTAATACATCTGCTTTTAAAAATTAGTTTCACCAAGTATCACTTAAAAAAATTCATTTTATGGTATGATTCTAGACCACAGTAAGGCTGCAAAGAACTGTTTAAAAATGCACTTTCAAAACATGTTTGGAAAGGAAGTCTACATCTTTGCTGCTCAAAGTTTAGTCCACTGACTAGTAGCATCAGCATCAGAAACACAGACCTGTGGCCCTGCCCCATACCAGGGAGTCCAAATCAGCCTTTTAGAAGAGCCCCAGTGACTCAGACTGGATTAGAGTCATTTCATTTGAGACCCATTGACTCCTCTTGTCAGATCCTGGCCAAAGTACCAACAGGGCACTTCCCCCTTCTCCAGGAATCAACATATGTCGGTCTTTTAGTTTCCACCATTACTATAGGTAGTATTTCTACGTGGTCTGTTGTGCCTATTTTTTTTACACAGCAACAACTTTATTCATCTCAGGTTCACTTGAGAGGTTCTTACCTTTACTATTATTAGAACATATCTGACTTCAGTAAAGAAAACTTGGTAAAGTTTAATTTTATTTACACCCTAATGATCATCAGTAAGTTCTTTTATATATATGTATGTATGTACACATATGTGTATATATATACAAATATATATGTGTGTGCGTGTGTGTGTGTGTGTGTGTATAAAAAATATTTACTGAATGTCTACAATGTTCCATTCATTGAGATGGCTGTTGGAGTTATAGCGATAAATAAAACATCATTATGTCTTTCAGGGAGGGGAAACAGACTTACAATAATAACTTTTAAAAAATTCAGTGAGGTAATTGAAATAATAAATATCATTCAATTAAAAGACTTATCATCTTTTATTCCAACTCTAAGCAAGACTTTGGAATTTTTCCTAAAACATCACTTTTGAATATTTCACAGTGATAGATTCAGTAACCATTCCTGAGGAAATAAGGATATTCTAACTCTTTGATATCTCATTGATACTTTTAAAGCCAAACAATGCTACATTTACTGAGGTGCTATCAATCCCTAGAATGGTTCAAATATGTTGTCCAACACCGAATTCCATATACCATGAAATCTGTAAATATCATTAAAAGTGACAATTATGATCCAGGATAAATATTTTTCTCTTTTCACTTTCAGATACTGGAAAAAACAAACAAACAAACAAACAAACAAACAAACAAAAACAAAACACAACCCAAAACATGAGGACTTTGGTTTGTTCCAGTTCAAGAATGATCATATAAAATAATGATGATGATAAAGAGGTGGTGATTAGTAATGACAACGAGGTTACATTAGTGAGGAAAAGGCTGTATTTTGAAACCTATTGTCTTTTCTACTATTAAATAATTTTCTGCCAACTCTGTGCCAGTACTAATGCCTCGAAGCCATTATAATTGTGTAGTAACAGACACAAGAAAACTCAGTTTTAGTGCCTCGTGCATATAACTTAAGTAATCTAACGTGCACTTTATGATTTTCTTAATAAATAAGATGTGAAGCAGCTTTTCATGTTTATCAAATGCATGTAAATTAAGCAAAAACCTTATTTTTAAAAAGAAATGAATCTTCAAGTTTGATATATAAAAATCTACTTGGTAGTTATGACAAATATGAATTCATTCTTAGGCCCATGTCTTCTTTTTAGACTTTGAGGAATAAATATAAATGTGATTCATAGGGACTAGTAAAAGTCTTTTAAAGACATATAAGCAAAAATGAATATTACGATTCAGTAGAAATTTGCAAAATCTTTTTTTTTTTTTTTTTTTTTTTACAAAATCATGTTTTTCCCTTTTCCTTGGAAGCCTTGACACTGAAGGTTTAAATCTTTATGGAATATACTAATCCTTTCTTCATTTTTCACTACTATCTACTGAAAAGCAATTATATACTTGGTTTAACAGAGGACAAGAGAGCTACTGAGCTACTCGCAATAAGAACTATTTTAATTATATTTTATAGTCACCTAAGAATTTTTAATGTACTTCAAGAATATTATTTCTCTAAGTTCCTTCAGAAAGAAAAAAACCTGCTTTTCTGAAGAAATGAAATTACTAACAATAAAGTTAAATACTGGTTCATGTCGCTTCAAGTAAATTTAAAATAGTAACAAGAAAGGTCTACCCCTTTTCCGTTCACAAGCTTCACATCTAAAAAACAGCACACTGCTGCTTAGCTCCTTGTCAGTCTGGACAACTTGCAAGTGCTTTCTCACCAGGTAGTAAGTTTACCGATTGACTCTGTGGTTATTGGTTTAGGGGTAAAATATGTTTTTAGTTTGACACTGAGTGTTTGGTTCCAAATTGGTGTCTCTCATAGCAAACATTTATGTTCTGGATTCTAAAATCTCACGGTTACGTGGTTCTTTACTTCTGAAATGCACTCCTCAAATTCTATATTGAAGAGAACTAATCTTGGTGTTAATCCGGGAAAACAATTAGTTTAAATGCCTCTCTTTTCACATTTCAATCTAGACCAGTGCTGTTGCATGGAACTTTCTATGATAATCAATACATTTTGTATCCTGTCCCACTTGGCAGTCATTAGCTGCGTGTGGCTACTGAGCCCTTGAAATGTGGCTATTGCAAGTGGGGAACTAAACTGGATATCTTATTGCCCAGTTTTAATTTTAATTTTAATTCATAAATGTGAGTAGTCATATATGGCTAGTGGTTACTGTGTTAGCAAGATCTAGATTTATAATTTCTTGATTGTGTTTTGATAAAAGTTGCCAAATTTTAATCAAGTTTCATTGGAGCTAGAAAATTATTTTTCATACTTGAAGTGAGTAACATTATGCTGTATGATAAGTACTTGGACATATTCTGTTATAATTGTCTCCCCCTATTTATTCTACAAATATATTCTGAGGGTCTAGTATTCTCTAGGCCTCACATGAAGTTCTGGAGATATGATGGTAAACAATATATGCCCAGTCCTTTCCTTCCAAGAGTTTAAAATCTACTGTGGGACAGGCAACTGGATAACATGGTGCTTTCATGGATGAAATACAATTCTAACTCTAATACAGAAAAAACACTAGCACGAGGTAAACAGGACAGTTCAAGGATGGCTTTCCAGAAGTATAAATTGGAACCTGCCTTGAATGAAGGATAAATGAAAGCTAAGCAAAGGCCTAGTAAGGAGTGTTAAAGACAAAACAAGTTTGGAGAAGCTGAAGAATATAAACATGTTTTGGTGGCTCAAATATAGGATGGCAGTGGTGGGGGAGGGAAATAGCAAAGGGGGAGGCTGTAGAGGAAGATAAAAACAGGCCAGATCATGCATGGCCTTGAGAGCAATCTTAAGGACCAAGAGTCCTTGAGGGGCCTTGTTTATGTTTATATCTCTAGGAATTCCAAGGCACATATCACATGGTAGGAATTCAACCAATCTTTGTTCAGTGAATGCATAAAGAAATAAAAATACAACAAGTAACCAAACAAATGAGTGAATGTGCATGATAGATATTAAGGGGGAGGCACTGTTATGGTGAATACCAGATGCTGTATGTAAGTGAAGAGTCATTAAATTCTACTCCTGAAACTAATATTACACTATATGCTAACAAACTGAAATTTAAATAAAAACCTGAAATGGAAAAAAAAAGAAGCCTATGGAAAGAGCCACATGCTACTTCATTACACAAAATAAAAGTACCCACATGTAATATAAATCTATATATCTACAGTATTCTGTAAGTATAGATATACTATAGATATATATTTTTAAGTAGGCTCCATGCCCAGCACAGAGCCCAAGGTGAGGCCCCAACTCACAACTCTGAGATCAAGCCTGGAACTGAGATCAAGAGTCAGATCTCAACTGACTGAGCCACTCAGGTGCCCCTTATATATCTAATATTTTATAAGTATAAAATTGGTACCTATTTAATTAGTTCAGATATAATGAAAGCTCAAGTAAAATAAACATATTTTCATATTACAACTATTCCCACATTTGATAATACAGAATTTGTAACAAAGTTCATTTCCACTATTTGCTGCATTTAGTTTTCTTTTTTTTTTTAAGATTTTATTTATTTATTCAAGAGAGACACAGAGAGGTAGAGACAGAGCAGAGGGAGAAGCAAGATTCAGATGAAAGAAAATAAAATTTCATGTAAATATTATCTTATTCTCCTCTCTCCTTTTCTCCCTTTCTCTCTCTCTCTCATGAATCTTCTTGCCCATTTGTGCATCTAAAAAAAAAGTAATCCTTCGCTGGGGTAGTTGTAAATCAAAGATTTCTTCTGGACAGAAGAAGTTATGTCCATCTTTTTGATTTCCTAGGGAGCAGCAGAGGGCCCCATGTTCTATTTCTCTTCCACACTAAAGTCACTTGACTCTTGGCCCAGACGGGATGAGCAGCTCAGCATAATCACTGAATCACTGAGGGGTGACAGCTTCCCTCCTGGCCAGGTGCTAAGTAACACTCTCAGATAGGTTTTGTGGTTAGAAAACGTGCTGGATAGAGAGGTAACCTGTCTGGGACTTCTGTCACTCCAAGGACCACCTACAGTGATCTGGTGATCAATGACTTGTTTGAATAACGTTTGTTAAATTGTTTAGCATATGTCTTCCTTTCAGTAGCTTCTATTACATTCATGAGGTTATTGCTCCTTTGCCCTCCAATTGTTCCCAAGCTGATTTTCATGTATGTTCTACATCCTTAATAAGAATGCCTGTTTTCTGCTGTTTCAGAATCAGCACGTTGTACAGCGCTGACTGTAAGCTGACACTTGCTAAATCATTGTTAAGAGAAGGATGGCCCACAAGCATGCACTGTGGGCCTTGCACTCTTCAGGTCATCCTTAAGTGCTCAACACCACATTTTCCTCTACAAATAGAGCCCGACATGAACTGTGAGGATAGGAAGGCAGGTAAGGGAACCAGGAGTGGAGTGGAGCTGCCGTGGAGCTCAAACAGTTGGAGGAGATAAAGGGGGCAGTTCCCTTAATAGCATCAGAATCCCTACTGAATTTTCAAAGCCTTGTAAGCCAGCATTTTGGGTAAATATCCAATATACTTGTCACACAGTTATATAAAACAGACTTTCTTTAAAGGAAGCGCTTTTAATACAGTAACTGTTTTTGTTTTTTTAAACCAATGGATTAAAAACTTAACACATTTACCAAATCTGGCATATTTATATATTGTATCTAAACAGATATTCAAGCTGCATTATAATATAATAATAAAAAAACCTATCTCAGTCTGTCTATTAAGCCTTTGTCTTTGTGCCATTGTAACAGTAGTGCTAATTATCAAGCAAAGACATGATAATTACGCAGAGCTTTTTTACTAAAAGAAGGAATCTTTTTCAACACCCACAAGCTGCACAATTTCCTATGACCCTGTAACACTACTCTGGTATGGCCCAGAAATTTGTATTTTGGTCTGAATGCTAGGAATCATATTATTTCCCTTTCTTTGCCAATCTTTTTTTCTTGTGAGTAAACTGTTTTTGGAGGGTTAAGGGAGAGGGGTAATGGTCCAAACGGGAAATATAAAACTAATGACCCTTCATGAAACATATTATGCTCCTCATTAAACCTACTCAGTTAAACGTATTCCATTAAATTAAAATAAATAGGATTTAAAATTTTACCCAGGAGTAGTAAACTACCTTAACTCTCAACTTTGTGTTAGATTCATTCTAAGGATGGATTCCTCAAATCCCTGATGTATCCGAGGTTCTCAGCCTCCAACACAATTTATGTCTTTCTTTTTAGAAGGGGCAAGGGGCAGAGGGAGGGAGAGAGAGAATCTTAAGCTGGCTACACACCCAGCACAGGGCCTGATGTGGGCCTCAATCTTACAACCCTGAAATTACACCCTGAGCCGGGATCAAGAGTCAGAACAGCTGAGCCACCCAGGTGCCCCCAACACAATTTAGGTCTCAGTGCTGCAGAGGTTTTCAAACTTAGTGTATGTAAGAATTACTTGGGGGAATTTGTTATAAATGCAGCTTTCCAACCAGATTCCCTCTTTTCCACCAAATATTTCAAGCATAGTGATTTCAGTGAGCTGCACTTTGAAAAATACTCTATGTGGGGGTGATGTAAATTTTATCAAGCTTACGGATCCCCCTTTACTTCTTCCTCATTTATGTTAGTGCTAAAGTGGAAAAGCGAAATAGGTGAAGAATGTGTGATTCAGGTAGTTGAGTAGGACCAATTTATAACATATTCTGTTTATCCAAAGAATCAAGCCATCCCTAGGTTTGGTCTAGAAGCCCCAGACTGTCTTTTTTTGAGAGGTTCAGAGCTTTAATTCATTGATATAAAATACAAGATAATGGACCTACTATTTTACTCTCTTTTAAAACTACTGATTTTTAAATAATTGTGTTCCAAAGGACTTTCAAATTCAGTGCCTTCATTTCTAAGATGGGAACGCTTCAGCCCAGAGAAGTAGCTAACTTGTCACACAGTAAGAATGTCCAAGACAAGGTCTCAAATACAAGTCCTCTGACCTGCAACCCAGTGTTCTCATGGCTCAGATACCCATCTGTCCAAGAATATGAAAATCTTTGGGTGCCTGGGTGGCTCAGCGGTTTAGCGCCTGCCTTCAGCCCAAGGTGTGACCCTGGAGACCTGGGATTGAGTCCCGTGTTGGGCTTCTTGTGGGGAGCCTGCTTCTCCCTCTGCCTATGTCTCTGCCTCTTTCTTTCTGTGTCTCTCATGAATAGATAAATAAAATCTTAAAAAAATATGAAAGTCTTGAGATTGTGAAGTTCTCTGTCATCTTTATTTTATTTTTTTAAAGATTTTTAAAAAATTTATTCATTCACGAGAGACAGAGAGAGAGGCAGAGACATAGGCAGAGGGAGAAGCAGGCTCCCCACAAGGAGCCCAATGCGGGACTTGATCTCAGACTACGGGATCACGCCCTGGGCCGCAGGCAGATGTTCAACCGCTGAGCCACCCAGGTGTCCCTCTCTGTCATCTTTAAATCACACATTATATTCCTGACTAAAGCTCTCAGAAAATGAGTTTTCTAGATTCTTAAGCTCCTTTAAGAAAGTGAATTTGAAAAATCAACATATTTTTCACCTACTTTACTACGGTTCTACTGCATTTCACATCATGTTAAGAACTGGGCAGTTTAGGTGTAATGACAAATTCCAGCTCAACTCTGTAACCCTGAAATACCTGCTGTAATGGTTTTGGTAATGAGATGAAGTCTTGAGTATAGAGTTGTTTTGTGTTTGCGACTTATGTTAAATGTGTGTAAGTGCACATGGACACAAACTCACATACACAAACACACACACAAAAACACCTATGAGATTTGACAATCAATTCTGTTCATATTCATGTTTGTCTATGTACTTTCACAGATATATGTGTACATGAAATACATAGAAGGTAAGTATTATAAATGACCTTAAATTTCAAAATCAAGGCACACAAAGTTATGTCAATGAAAAACTAAAGTGATGTTCAGTAAATGCAAATCTTCAAGTGTTCTAAACATATACCACATTAAGTCTACTTACTCACTTTTATTTCTCTGAAATTATTTGTGTGGCCTTATTAGGCCAAAAAAGGTGATTAGCACAATTTATTTATTTTTTGTTTATTTATTTTTTAAGTAGGCTCCACACTCAGTGGGGAGCGCAAAGTGGGGCTTGGGCTCAACAACCCTGAGATCAAAGCTTGAGTTGAGATCCAGAGTTGAATGCTTAACTGACTGAGCTACCCAGGCACCCCAGCTCAGTACTTTTAAAAAACTTTCAAATAAAGGCAAAGAAATGAAAATTAGTCTTAGGCAACTATAATAGGTAAAAAGAAGATGAAAGTGAGAGACTGATTAATTTGGTCATGATTAGCGCTAAATTCTTTCATAATATGGAAGAATCTAAAGTAATGGCAGGAATAACTTGTACTCTGGCATACTGATGCTGAATACATACTTCTGAAACATTTATTAATTTTACTTTAATTCTAGGAAAACAATCATAATCACAACCTATGTAACCTTGAGGAGATAGACAGGTGAGGGAAACAGACAGATGGGGATAGTCCTCAATGCACGTCTTTTTGGGTTTAGTATTCACTGTTTATGAAGGGTACTATAAGGCAGTAACATTTAAACAGGATACGAGCAGGAAGTGTTTAACTGTATGGCAATGCTACTTATGCTAATGAATCAAAAACATTTTTGAGTTTTAATGTGACGCTTATTTATTTCTGGCACAATAAAACATTTCAAATCTAACTTTGATAAAAACACCCAGCT
This sequence comes from Canis lupus dingo, assembly GCF_003254725.2. Classification (NCBI taxonomy): domain Eukaryota; kingdom Metazoa; phylum Chordata; class Mammalia; order Carnivora; family Canidae; genus Canis; species Canis lupus. Next base: position 19,787,564 of record NC_064245.1, on the reverse strand, counting down.
AACATTTAGAAATTCCTTCTCATCATATTTCTGATTCCATGTATATTAACAATGCTACACTAAATGATATAATTGGGGGAAAAAACATTTCCAGCAGAATAATTGTCTTTACCCTTTCAGTAAGAATGCATTAGGAAGAATGAATTAGAAGACACAAAGTGAAAAACTGAAGTAGAAGGCTGGGGTGAGTTCATTTTTAAATACATTTTTTTCTTTGACAATGCTGCGACACTAGTCTATGCCTAAAAATAACTCATCCAAAGTAATTGAAAGCCCTCTTTTGGCCACAATTCCTTAGTCTGGATCCTGATACGGTCGGGGGCAACAAAGATTCAAGGAGGATGAGGGCAATATGTTGACACTGGTGCCTGATTTCTAGCAAGGCCCAGATATATGTTGTCCCTATCACCGTATCACTCTAACTCGCTTTTGGCAGGAATAGAAAGGGTGGAGCACTGTTGGGGTGATGACCAGGGGAACATCTGAGGGGATACTTGGGAAAAGGAAGCGGTGTGTGCGTGTGTGGAAGGGGGGGTGTCCAACCACCATGCGGCCCTGCCACTGGTGGGGAGGGTGCGCCAACCACACATGTGCTCTCACCTCCACGATGTCTGAGTTTGTCCGGCTCTCATGCGGCTCGTTGTACTCCGTGTACTTGAGCAGCACCTTGTCCATGTCGGTGCTCGCATACTGGAACAGCTTGTTGGTGCTGTTGAAGATGATCAGCGCGATCTCACAGTCACAGAGCACGCTCAGCTCGTACGCCTTCTTCATCAACCCAAATTTCCTCTTTGTAAATGTCACCTGGAAAAAAAAAACCAGGCAGGTTTTGTTTTTTTTTAAAGGAAAAGAAATCGCTTTTTTTTTTTTTTTTTCAACAGTAGTTCTTTTCCTTTGTGAAACAAAGTGTGTCGTTGTCAGAGCCCTTGGGCACTAGCACATTTGGAAAGAAAGCAAATAAATCTAAAACTAATTTCTGCTTAGAATTTGAAAAGTGTGATTTCTAGCTTGTTGCTGAATGTGAAACTGTAAATGCCAGATTTAATGTAGGGCATTTTAATGAAGGTGACCAGAGAACTATTCATGTTTTTTGGAGCAATTTAAGATTTGAGAAAATTAATTTCAGCATGGTTAACATCTTTCCCAATTATAAGTTTGGAGCTCATTTTTTGACCATGTGAAGACTGGATGTGACATTATGAACGCAGCATTTTAGATGTGTGTTCAGAAATTCTTTGTGTGTTCAAAACTTTTAAAAAATTGTTTAGTTTAATTGAAAACACTCGAAGGGATTAGACTGCTTTCAGACAGTGCTGTATTCTGTTTTCCAGAAATAAGCAGAAAGTTGGGAAGTACTTTAGTCATAATACTGTTAGGGTTCTGTTTTCAATCTTTTGTGTATCTTTCTTCCTCTCTCAGGCCAGAAACTGTATTGTTATCTTTGCCTTTTTCTTCTTTTAATCTAATCTATTACCAAGTCCCATAATTCCTTCCCCTGAAATGTTTCTCAGGTTCACACTTTCTTGTCTATTTCCCAGGCGGCTCTATCATTACCATCCTTATCAGTTTCCTGTCCTAGATGATCTCCCTGTCTGAAATCATTCCCTCCTCAATTCATCCCCAATCTTCAAACTTACTCTTCCCACTGCCTTTCTCCTGATGAGCTGTCTGCAACAGCTCTGACTTTGAATACTTCCTACCTGGCAAGGCTACCAAATGCAAATAAAAATTTCACTATTCCCAATTTCATTCCTCTCTTGATTACACTCCAGTCTGCCCACCAAAACCCGTGGACATTGTTAACTGTAAGCCTGTATATGGTCCAGCATTTCCCAGCAGGTGTTCCGTGGAATATCATTTCCATAAAATACTCATGTCCCAAATGTATTGGGCCATTGAACTTTTTGTCCTGAGGCACGCTGATATATTAAAGGCTGGAAAATCTTTTAAATTTTGTTTAACCTGCCACCCAAACCTATTGCTGATAGAATGTTTGTTTCCTTGTTTACTTATTTACTTAGAGGACCGACTACTATCATTTTCCAAAGCTAGATTTTTTGAGGCATATACTCTGGGAAATACTGATGAACTTAATTTAGGTGAAAACTTAAAATTTTTCTCACCCTCAAGACTAACCCATTTTGCAGAGGCCAGCCTAGTTTTATCTAATACCTATTTGTGTGTAATTTCCAAATCTAGATTCCCACTCCTCTTTTTTTTTCGTCTCCAGAGACCCAAAGGATGTCTTCCAATCTTATGTCTATATGAACGTCCTAGGAGTTGCTTAAACCTCCAATGCTTAAGCTCATTATCTTCATCCTCAAATCTGTTCCCTCTTCTAGCTTGTCCATCTCACAGTAAACTCAGTCACCCAAACTAGAGACCTCAGAGTGAACTTTGAATCTTACCCTGTCCCACACACCTAAATAAAAGTGTTGACAGGAGCTGTGGGTGAGCAGACAAAAAATGTGACCTCCTGGTCAACTCAATCCTCCACACTTTGTTAATACTGTTTTACCTATCACCCTTTATTTTTCTTGACTAGCACTTATCACATTTCATAATTTGTATATTTTTGTGTGTGATCATTTGTTTAATGTCTGTCTCATCTACAGTGCATGTTTCAGAAGGCCATATGCCATTTTTATTTTGCTCGCTGTTGTATGCCCAGTTCTTGGAACAGCAGACACGTATGGGCACACGGTAAAGATCTGCAGTATAAAAATGAAATAGGGAAAACTATTATGTGAGTTTTTAGAAATATCAAATTGATGTATGTCACCTAAAATTATGTGATTTTCACATAAAATGATTTTCATGTGAAATTTTTTTAGCAATTCCTAAGTAGAATTTTAAAAAGATAAATCTATACTTAACAATGATAATATTGTTTTACTACATTTGCATTAAAGGCAGCATGGTAGAAAGGGAACAACACGGGGCTTGGATTCAGAAGACCCCAGATTTGAATGCTAACCCTGTTATGTGCTAGTCATGAGAAATTCACTTAACTTCTTTGAGTTGGATTTTTCATCTGTAAAACAGAGAAAACATCTACTCTTAGAGTTGCTGTGAGGACTGCATAAAATAAGCAAATGTACAATATTAAGCACAGCGCTTAACACTGAAGCTCAATAAACCCAGTCCCATCACTTCATTGATTTATGGAAAAGGAAGAACTTACAAAATATGTTTATGTTGCTGGCTTTGAAAAGGCTACTGATTAAGGCTATTTGAGGATCTCATTATTCCTAATACAAAGATAAAGCTGAAATATGGAACCCCCTCTGATCATTCTTTGGAAAATATGGTATTTATCAGCCCACATCAGCTATCAAGATCTACTCAGATATGTTATTTTACATTTCAACTTGGGACAATTTTTCTAAATAATTGCCAAGGTCTCACGTTTTGTTTTATGTTTATTGATTGTCTTTCTATGGTGTTTCTAATAAAATATGCCCAGTGTTTTATTTTCATATCTTATTGTCACACTACTTAAGAAACTTTTTTATTCTAGTTTATTCAGATGAGTTATGATTAGTATTAATAATGAGTTAAATAAAGGCTATCTCCCTGGAATTGATAAAGAATCATAATAATTACATAGATTTACACAAAATGTCATTTAATATTTATTTTATAGGCAATTTAGTTACCCGGATGTACTTGCACATTGGTATTTTATTTAGTGAAACAGTGTACAGAGTAGGTTCAATTAGAAGGCACTGGCCCAAAATACTTTCATATATCTAAAACCACTTTTAATCAGACTTTCATAACCACAAACTGTAGGTGGAATGTCTCAATACAGTATGGTTTCTGTTGTACTCAACCTCAGAATTTAGCACGTTACAACACTCACCATCAAAGTAAATTTCAGCACAGAAATATCATTAAAGCTACTATTTGTGTTTACTTTTAGGTACTCCTCAACTTTTGTGTAACCAAATAGGCTTCTGGATAATGCATACTTATTTAATAATACCTGTCAAAAAAGTCAGCACATATAGCTTCTTTTCATTAAAAACTGCAAACTGAAATGGTGCTGACTGTATTAAAGCATTTAAGAAAATATCTTCAAAATCTACTCTTAATTGCTCTAAATTTAATTCTGTATTATGTTCATACTCTTCACAGCATACTCAAAATGTATTTTATAATGCTTTTTCTCATTGTGCAGGGTTAGATAAAACTGTTTTTAAGCATTAAGCTTTCTAAAGAGACCTGGGATATTACTCTTCTTTAAAATATGCCACTCAATGACAAAGATTGCAATTCAGAGCTTTTATACTTAAATATAATAATGTATTGTAATGATTACATTTTTCATAACTTGACAATAATTTGTAATGGGGACAAGTCCATTTCTATTTAAATAACTTATTTTTAACCTTAGGTGAGATAGAAAACTGTTTTTATAGTAGTTAGCAAGGAGATGATGCTCTTTTCTACTGTTTACATCAATCAAGGTGCACTGACAAGAGAATAAAGCTAGTATTGTTTAGTGGACATTATAACTCGACATTTTATTTCCCGAATTAGAGACTTAATATGTAATATATGCGTGGAAAGCAAAACTATTCTATAAACACTGACCATTTTATTTTTTTCCCTTTACTTCTTGAAACAGTCCCAAATATAATGACGATGTTGCAGTAAGAGATTTTAATATTAAGTTTTATAGTGACTTTGAGTTTTAAATCCTAGCATAAAGGGCAGGCATCACACATCCTATATTTATAATTACTCTAGAACATATTAGGTATAATCAGGAATTGAAATTAGAGTTTGAAATTGAGAAAAGACACATTCATTATATACAGCTCCATACAACTTAGTTATAAAGAAAACTGGTAAACCTATTTACAGAAACAAAAATAATTCAAGGAATTTTTATTGAGCATTTTCTTTTTTTAAAGGTCCTATTTATTTAAGAGAGAGAGAAGGAGAGAGAGAGAGAGAGAGAGAGAGAGCAAAGCAGGGGGAGGGGCAGAGAGAGAGGGAGGAGCAGATTTCCTGCTGAGCAGGGAGCCAGACATGGGGCTTGATCCCAGGACCCTGGGATCATGACCTGAGCCAAAGACAGCTGCTTAACTGACTGAGCCACCCAGGCACCCTTTATTAAGCATTTCCTATACAAATGCTAAGCAATATTTATTCACCATTCTCCATTTCAGACATTTGTGCTAGATGCTGGGGTTTCTATTACATATATATCGCCCTTGTTCATGTCTCTTCCTCAGGGCTGGGGAAAAAAAAATAGTCATTAAAGCTTAAAAGCAATTTTCTTTATTTGAAGCAAAATGCATAGTGTTATACTTTCAGTCATGTGCAATGATCTGAAATTGTATTTTTATCTAGTTAGGTGAATTGTTTTTGTTTTCTGACCAACTTTTTCCCTAGACTGAACAAGAAAAATAACAGTAGATGTTAACCCAATCAAGATGAATATGAAATGAAACCTACCATATTGGTTATTTCTTGTCTTGTACTCAGTGAAAGCTGATTGTGATATTATGTCCCTCCCCCTTTCCATCTGGTTGCTGGCAGGCTCCCAATCAAGCTGAAAGGCTTAAATTAGCTTAAATGCCAATTTCTTCTATGAAGCTTTCATTGTTAAATTCAGATAAAACTCATTCCTCCATCATTGTCGTCCTCTAAAACTTTTCACAAACCTTTACTATGAAACTTACTCTAATATTATAGAGTTGGTTGTTTATGAGTCTGCCTCTCCTATTGGCTTTTGAGTTCCCCCAAAGACCCCATCTGTGGCTTCATACAGACTGACCAGTGTACACTCAATCAACATTTGTGGAACCAGTGGATTATGGAATGGAAATAGTCTATTTTAAAGTCTGAATATTTGATTTGTGGCCAAATTTGATGAAAAAGATGAGGTCCTAAAAAATGGTGGCACGAAGTCAAAGATCCTCTGCTTTTTTTTGTAGAATTAAGATAACCTTGATTTTATAGCTTTTGAACTAAAATAACTTTTGTAAAGATTAAACTCATTTAGATTTTTAAACAATTATTTCGGCAGGATTTGCTGCAGGAGTTTTGTTATGTTGTTTTGTTTGCTTACTTTTAAATTAGCCTTTTCAAGGTCTGAATACTTAAGGTTTTAGAGGGAGAAACCAGTTTTCAATTATGCTGACTTTCTATAAAGCTTGAGTTAAGTAGGATTTCAATAAAAAATTGCTAACAAGAAAAAAAATAGTCTTAACGTCTCAATATAATTTTCTGCTAAAAGTACTTTTTTTACTTGAATTTTTGATAATTTAATCTCTCAAAAATAAGAGATTTTGGGGTATATGTATTTGTTTTACTAAAAAGTTTACCAAACCCCTGTGCCACCCAGGGATTCCTACTAAAAAGTTTACATGTTAGTGACAGGAATCTTGAGAGAAAGTAATTATACCTTTTGGAATCTGTAATAGAGAAGCTAGAGAATGGAGAGAAATATATATGTACATATGCTCTAGACTTCAATAAAAAGATATTTTAAAAAATTCAGAGAAAAGTGGTCTTTATTTCTTGCCCAGATGACTCATCATGAAGGATGATAAAGTGTGAATATAAAATTTTAATTTTATAGTCACAAGATACAGAGATAAAGGGGGAGGATCTAAGTTCAAGATGACTACATTCTTTGAGCAAAAATTTATTGAACCTTCCAATGAGTTCAGATTTTCAAAGAACATGTATTTGGCAAAGTATTCGGTGAAGTCCCCATCTCAATATTATATAATTGAGACTGGTTAGTAGTAATTTAGGTGATTTAAATACAAATTGATTGATCAATGTTACGTTTAACGCAAAGTCTGTAGTAAAGCGCCACAGAGCTCGGTAACTTTTCTGTCTCAGACATTTTTATCATTGGTTTGGATGACGATGCTTATCAGATCTGTGTATTAACATAAATTTGGTAGAGTACCTATAGTTCTACAGACGAGAAAGCTGGTCACAAATAATATGATGAAATAGGTAATTTTAATCTTCATCCATATTTAAAGAAATAATTCTATAAGCTCAGGTTGGAGGAAGATTAATGTGGGAGCTGATTTTGGGGAAAAGCTCTAAAGTTATTGTGTTCTATAGTGGGAATTAATAATTCTAATGATCTTTCATTAGTAGTAATTAATCTTAGGACAGTATTCAGTTCTGAGGATTGCACTTTAAGATGGCACTAACAAAATCAGAGTATAGGATGGCAAACAGGTTGATGTAGGATCTAAGAACATTTTGCATTAGAAATCACTGAGGGAATCTGGAATGTTTAATCCAGAGGAGGTAAGAGTGATATGCCAAATACCTTCCAAGATCTGAAGGCTTGTGGCCATGTGAAGAGGCAGATGAGTTAGTCTGTTTTATTCTACAGATCAGAACTAGAAAGAACTGCTGAAAATCTTTTATTTTGTTTTTAAGATTTATTTATTTATTTGAGACACAGAAAAAGAGAGTGTGCGTGCAGGAGTGAGGAGTGGTGGTGGAGGGGAGGGGAACAGAGGCAGAGAATCTTTGGAGCAGACTCCGTGCTGAGCACAGAGCCTGCAGGCAAGGACTGGATTGATCCCACAACTCATGAGCCCAAACCAAAAGCCAGACACAACCAAATGAGCCATCCAGATGCCTCTGCTGAAAATCTTTTGAGAGGCTGAAAATAGGGAAAATCTAGTGAGGAGAACTGGCAAGAGGGGATCTAGTCTCATAAAGTAGGAAGCAGCTCATGCCTGAACATATTCAAGTAGAGCTGCATTATCAAGGAAGGTTGAGGTATTCCTGAATTAAGCAGGAAGCTGGACTAGAGAAACCTTTAAAATATTTATTTCAAATTTTAGTTGTTCAGATTCTATGCCTAGGTATAGCACAGATTTCTAGGTCAAGGGGAAGAGCTGAGTGAATGGTAATATGGTTCAAAACAAGAATTAATTTTTGCAATTTCATTCTATAGAATGCTCTAAGTTTTGGTTACTCAATCTCATATAGTATCATAATCACCTCTAATTTCTGTATGCCAAGAAGTAAAACAGAGTCATTTACATTTGTAGCTAGATGAGATACAAAGACTGTGAAGAATTTGAGTTACATATTAAATTATGGACAGTGCTGAAAACGCAGATTGTCCAGATTGATAAGATAGAAAATTCACATTAAAATATTTTTAAAGAAGCAGTATATATGAATCATTATCAGGGCAGTGTGGTATAGAAACAAAAACATGAGAATTAAAAATCAAGTATGAGGTCTGTCACTTATAAGCTGTGTGCTCTTGGGTAAATTGTTTAACTTATCTGAACTCTAGTTTCCTTATCTGTGAAATGAAGACTATAGGAAGCATCTTACAGAGTCATGAGAGTTAACCTAGGGCTCTAATAAAAGTGAGGTGACTTGTTGACTGTGAAACACTATACAAGGCAGGTAGTATTTTTTTTTTTCTGATGCATCAGGCTCAGTCATTTCTTGTTACATATCGTAAAAGACTGCTGTCCTAGAACCTGCCAACTTGTGTTACCATTATTATGTCTAGACTAGAGTTTCTCTCTCAGCTAGACCTTGAACTTTCCTTGAAAGCTCAGAACATCTCTTTTCCAATCTTGTAACCTGAGGTCCCAGAACAATTTGACTTGGCTAAATATTTGTTGAATGAATGGATAGATGGATGGAGGAATTACATATTTTTTTTTGCAATCCAAATGAATTGTTAAAAATAAATTTCTGTGCATGTTCAAACTACATGAATGGATATTTGCCCTGCGAGAGGAAAATTTCACAGTTATTTTCCTTTTTTGTCATATTAACTTACAGGGAAAACATGCATTTGGTAAAAATGAATAGTCGATATCTTGGACTGGGTCAAATTTTGTGTGGGGGTTTGTTGGTGAAATTATCCTATTTCTTAAACTTGTTTTTAGATAAGTGTTGACTTCATTTGGTGACTTTTTTCTAAGAAGTTCAAAGACCTTATAATAAGTTACCTCACTACATTTGACAGTATTTCTTTGAAGTTAGGATATGGCACAGTTCATCATTCCCATTTTTCAGATGATACTGTAAATTTGTGACATGAATTGCCTTATTCAAGGTCACAAAACTAGTTCCTGGATGAACCAGAAATAGAACCCTCTTCACACAAAATTCATTCTTCATTCCATTAGTCAGTGTTCCCTCTTCTAGATAACTGTGTATTTCAGGGGCTGACGTTCAGCACAGCTTGGATCCCATCAAATGTTCATTGAGCAGTGTACAGGTACATTAAGAGTGGTCAGCAATTCTGATTGAGTATGGCAGAGTAAGGCATAACCTATAAATTAACATAAGGATAGCTTTCTAGGTTAAAGTAAAAAAATATTAATAACATAAAAATTGAGAAGTTGGCTTCTTCATTCTGACAATATAAGCTCCTTTTGTGTGGACACTGTAGTCAAGTCTGCCCTCAAGTCCTCCAACCATTCCCACTAAAGCCAGTGAGAACCACATGCATGCACTAGTGGGTACACACTAGTTCTATATTTATGGATGTTTATTTAAATTTCACAAAATGAGAAACATTTTGGTTGGTAAAAAATACAGGTTTGTTTACAGCCAGAATAAAAAAGGTGGGTCTCCGACTTACACACCGGCCATGTAAATATCAAGTTCTAAAAACAGAGGACAAGTCCTGTATCATTTCCTACTGGGCTGGGAGATTAGTTTAAATACTGTGTAATGGAAAGGGCATTTAATAATGAGTCTCCACGCCACATGTATGCCTGCTTCGTTTGCCCTCCCAATCCCAGCTCTGTTCATAAAGTTACCTTAGGAGAACTTTCCTGCCATAGTAACTGTGGGAGTCCTTGTACCTTACAGGAAAGAATTCCGAATAAGCAAAAGAAAAGACCCTTGGAGGGATCCCTGGGTGGTGCAGCGGTTTGGCGCCTGCCTTTGGCCCAGGGCGCGATCCTGGAGACTCAGGATCAAATCCCACGTCGGGCTCCCGGTGCATGGAGCCTGCTTCTCCCTCTGCCTATGTCTCTGCCTCTCTCTCTCTCTCTGTGGGACTATCATAAATAAATAAACGTTAAAAAAAAAAAAAAGAAAAGACCCTTGGAAACAGCAGCTCCTCACATTTATGAGAACAATCAAGTCCTAACTCTAAAGAACTTGCATTGCATTACTAAGGGAAGCAACAATAATTGTATCTATGGGTTTCCAATACTTGTCTTCACCACTCAGAATACTGTTGGCTGAATCCTAATCGAACTGTTCAATGAGACTGGTCAATGAGTGGAGAACTTTTTACTCATTTCTTTAATTTATAAAGTCATATTAATTTCTTTGTTTTACAAAGTATTTGGGACTAACCTATCCAACGGATTCTACTTTCAAAGTTTTGAGGTTTTATTTTTATTTTTTATCCAATTAGAATCATGATAAATATAACTCTCACTCACCCTATGAAAATATTTTAAATCCATTCCTCCTCACTCCCAGCATAGATTCTCTCTCAGTTTCCTCCTGGTTAAGGAAACAGAGTGACTAATGAGGGACAAGATGGACAGTTCATAGATACAATGCACTCTCTAATCCAGAGCCACGAAGTCTTCCTATGTGTTTAATGGGTTAGAGATGGAGTCAAGAGTCTGCAACGACAATCTCTAATTGAAAAAAAAGGGAAATGCCCTCTTAAATGCTCTTTTCTTCCCCTGGCTTGTTCCTGACAGTAAGTAATGGTACAACTGTTCTAAACTATTCCTCTTCAATTTTATTTTGTTTAATTCAGTCTGTCATTAGAAAGGCTTGCAAGCTTTAGGCTTGATGATTACTCTCGGTGGGAGGAAGTAATGCCACTGCAGACTTGTGTTCTAGACAAGCGCTCCTTTATACAATGACGGGGCCTGCCATCGTAAATGAAAGGCTCTTTAAAGAGCAGTGAGGGACTCTTTTAAGCAGACTGCTACCATGTGCTTGTAACCCTCCAGCATAACTTGCGAGGATGAGACAGCAGTGTGTTCTGCTGCAAAGAGGACTATTGTCCTCGTTAGCCTCAAGCAAATTGAGCCGTGTTTCGCTGCAATGTAGCAGGATTTCCAAAGGTTTTCAGGCAGTAGTTCCTAAAATTCTGAACATAATAAAAGGATTAAAATAGGGGGCTCAGAGTGTGGAATTTAGAACTTTACAACCCGTCACCTAAGTCAACCCTCAAACACCAAAATAAAACTTTGAATTTTATGCACTGCACACTACTTTGAAGAAAAATAATGAACAATGAGTTAGATTGCAGTTAAATAATTGAATGCACATGAATAAACTTGAGTGTTTTTTCAGACTCACAGGATTTGGGTCTTAAAACTTGTGGTAGCTGATTTTTGATGTATATGTTTACATGAGGAGAAGGAAGAAAGATGATCTACAATTATTAAACTTATCAGGATTTAAAAGATTTTATTGTGGTCCACTTTTAAGCCCAAGAATGTTCTGGATTTTAAAAAGAGACGAATATAACACAGTTTTTACTTTTTTCTATGTGCCATTCAGATCTGCTTGGTTTGTTAAAAGGCTGATTTATTCTATGACTCCATCGACAGATTGTATCTCATATACATAAAATGTATCATTTGAATCTGAGATGAATCAAATAAACCAGATTAATATTTTGGGGGCAAAAACATGTTTACTAGTTTAACAAAGCCAAAATGTACCTAAGGTAAAGGTCAAAGACTACTTCATTCCCTGCTGAGCAAATGCTCAGGAAGCACATTTGTCTACGTTTCCTGTCATAACAGGAAGAGTGTAACTTCTTCCTTTCCACGATGGCTTCAGTTTTACCTCCTAACTCCAATATTTTCTCCCTCAGGGCCTTCCAAATCAATCCTCGCAAGACAGAAGGCAGGAGGCTGTCTCCGTTGTAGTTTCCAAACAGTTGCATTTGTTGAAATGTTATTTAAATGTTAGTGATTTCTTAAGCTAAACGGTTCCAACTTAAAATTAAAAGTCAAATTTCCAAACATTTAGAGTGGTTCTCTTATTCCTATTAGTGGTTCAACATATTTCAAAAGAAATGCAAATATATATATTCCATATTATGGAATTTCATTTACTTCAATTTAATGATGTTATTTTTCTTTTTAAACCAAAGCTATTATTCTAGAGGTGGTGGTGGTGGGGGGGAGTTGCCATACTGTCTCCAAATAGAGTATGTGGGGATATAAACTTTAAAAATACTTTCATCATAATAATTTTTGAAGGAGCTTATTTTAAATGAATAAATTACAATGTTAGAGGAAGTCTAGACTGCAAAGGACATAGCTTTTGAAAAAATTAGCTACATGTTCTTTAATCTACAGTTTGGAAGAAGCCTCTTGGTTTATGTGGTCTATTTATAATGTTAATATTTTTAGGGTTGGTTTCTCAGTAATACGATGTCACACAGTTTGTGCATTTGCAAAGCAAAAGGTGACTTGTAGCAGACAGAATGGGGTGTGCATGCATTTGTAGACGTGGAAGGAACCATTCGATGTCAACTTTCTACATAAAATGACTGAGATACAATAAATACAAGCATCAAGATTTTTCTAAATGATACTTTAAAATGGAAATTATAAGAGATATTCCAACTAGAACTGAAACAACAAAACATCTTGAAGCCTTAAAGTACATAGAGGAAATCGTTATTCTCTTCCTTGTGAAACTTCTGGCTTCTCTTGGATTCCCTATCAAAGGAAAGCTAATGAATGAATTTGATGGCATTTAAGACAATACTGTATGTTGGTAAATTGAACACCAATAAAAAATAAATTTAAAAAAAAGACAATACTTCTCTGGTAGTAAAGGAATAGATCTATTGGATACATATATAAAATATCCCACGTGTAAGGGGTGCATAGTAAGTGTGTGGCTCGCTCTCTCTATGATTCAACCAGATAGTGGGAGGACCACTTGTGAATTGTTTTTAAATTGCTAAGGAATAGAATAGAAACCGATGGCCTGATGTCATAGCTGTTAAACATACATCTGAGCACTCTAGCTACTTTTTTGTTTGATTTGGAAACTCACTAAAGTACATTTTTTTTCCTTCTGGTTTCCTCTTTCAGTCTCTTCAATCACCAGTAATTCCAGCTCTCTGAACAAAACTCTTCCCTTTGGTGATTTTAAGATTAATGAAAGAATGATTTAACTTATGTGCATGGGGAACTTTTAAGTTAGGCATCCATAGGATGCAGCAATATACCCTATAATTCAATTCTAAAATGTACTACTATGCTCTAAAATGTTGCTATTATAAACCCTAATTTTATTTATTAATACCAAATTTAGGGGAGGCAGTAAGCTGTTAAGAAATGACACTGAAAGAAAAAAAGGCATAATCATCATCATTATGAGGTATTTGTGGATTTATTTTAAAGTCAATGCTTTTGTGTTTTTTGAGCTTTTTATTCACTTGATGTAAAACAAGCTTCCAGACATTCATTGACTACCATGGATAACTCTCTGATAGTATTTTAAGTATAATTTCCTCTCTAATACTATATATTTGGTATGCATCAAGCAACTTAAGATTCTGGAAGTTCTGTTTGTGAGGATGACAAAAGAAAATGTATATTACTGGATTCCTCTGTTCTTTGACTCATGGTTCAGAATTAATCGCAAAGTTACTTCCTGAAGCAAATTATTTGTCTTTCTAAATTATCCAGTTTCTCACACTTAAAGAGTAGGTTAGTAGATTGTTACTCTCAAGTTTAGAACTGTAATTTATTTATTGATATTCTGGATATCACCTTGAAGGAACACTACAGTAAAAATTCCACTGAAATTTTAGCTTAAGTTCTAAGAATGGCCTAAAGTAGTGGAAAGCAGGAGAAAGTAAGGAGTAATATTCGTTTCTTTTAAAAAGAGAGTCATCAAAGGAAATCAATAAATCTCTTTTATTCAGTTTACTTTAAAAAACATCAGATTTAGTTTAAAAACACCCATATGTAGAAACTGTTCAGAGGCTGTATAGACACTAAACATATTTCTCTATGATTTTTTTTTTCTGAGCCCATTTAAGATAATTTATGAGTTGTATAAAGAAACTGACATAGGGACATAAGAAAAGACAAAAAGAAAATTTAACAGCTATGATCTCTGAATTCTTTTTAGTCATAAGGGGATTCTCTTGTTCTATTAACAGGAGAATGCTGCTAATTGTCTTTAATTTGTGCTCCACTTATTGCACTGATAATTACATGAAAATTTGTTTGCTAGCAAAAACTATTAGTGTGCCAGACCTGATGGAAGAGAACTTAAGACATTTAAAAATCTTTTTACCTTAACTTACTACATTAGGCCCTAACTGTGTTAGTTGGCAAATATTTTTTCCCTTACAATTATTCAAACATTTAAATGTCTTTTTTATAAGTCACACAAATGCATTTGGATTTACCCTCTTACTCTTTCAAAGTGGGGAAGCTGATAATTTAAAATACAAGCATACAAGTATAAAGTTTAGGTTGAGCAAGCATAAAGTTTTATATAACTTTCTTCTTGATACAACCAATATAACAGATTTCTAAGTCTATTTGTAAAAAGAATCATACAAGGGCAAAACTCATTTAAAAGTCTGGCTTTTTCAGGAGCATATTTACTGGTACCATATGAAGGAGGGTAACATTACTGCCTGATTGCTGGAGGTACATAAGGAGTAAAAACAAAGAATCATTGAAATTGTGGTTTAAAATAAGCTGAAAGCTGGAAGTGATAGAAATGGTGATAAGTAGTTCAAAATACCTTGATCAGTAACATACATTTGAAAGTAAGTCCCACAAGCATAGAACTTAGAACACTACTTCTTCCCATCTTTGTCACAAGCCCTGTTCTGCAAATGTCTATGATTTTCCTTCAGGTCCGCAAGCCATCCTCTGCCATCAGCTGCTCCTGCTCTGAAAGGATTCTCTCGCCTCTTGTGAGCTTGCAAAGGCTCCTTTGTGCTCCTGCTCTGCTCTGTTCCACTTTTCCTTCTAGCTCCCTGATAGTCTTTTAAAGGTAAAACCCTCTTGAAATGAAGGTTCAGTTACCACTCTTTAGGGTGTTACACAGCGCAGGAGTTGTTTTGATGGAAGTCACATTAACTTATAACAGCTTATGGTTTAAAGAGCCTAAGTCTTAACAGGAACAGCTAATAGGTACATTTATTGGGCATTTATTAAATGCTAGATGCTTTACATTTATCCCCTAATTTAATTATCCCAATGACCTAAAGAGCTGGGTACTATTTTTTAACCCTCACTCTACTGATGAGGGAACTGATAAAGCTCAGAGGAATTAAGTCACTTGCTGGAGGGTTATACAACTAGCTGGTGACAGAACTGGGACCAAAGCTAGGTTCATGTGTGTCTAAAAACCATGCTCTTCACCATTAAGTTACCCTGCATGCAGTATGATGTAATTAGGAAAAGCGAAGACATAAAACCATGCTCTCAGCTATTATATTATACAGGATGCAGCATGACATAATTGAGAAAAGCACGTTTTTGTTTTTTTTGTTTTTTTTTAATCTGGAAGATGTGGGCTCCAAATCTTGGCCACCACCTAGTATTACTATCTGACTTCAAAGCTTTGTATGATCTGGGTCCTGCCTAGCATCTAATCTTTTCTCTCATCTCTCTAAAGTCATACACACCAGACTCAAGTTCCACAAGCTTTCCCTTGGCTCTGTAGCAAGCTCTTTCCGTTCTTAAGGAGCTTTGCAAATATTGTTCCATCTGGAATGTTGTCACCTGCCTAACTCTGACTCATGTTTTAGTTCCCATCTTTTAGCATTTCCTCAGAGAGACCTTTTATCCAATCCTCAATCTAAATAAAGCACCTCTTGTTATACTTTGATAGCACTTTAATAATTTCAGTCATAGCACATTATTTACAACACTTATATTATATATTTATATGTCACATGTCTGCTTCATCCCACTAAGCCAGGGATCAGCTAAGTTTGTCCCATTTTTGTCAGTAAAGTTTTATTCAAATACACACACATTCATTCATTTACACATTGCCCATGGCTGCATCCATGACTAGGGCAGAGGTGAGTAGTTGAGACAAAGACTGTGTGGCACAAGGTCAAAAATATTTGCTATCTGGCCCTGTAGAGAAAAAGTTTGCTGACTTCTGTGGCAGATGATAACCTGTATGAGATTCATCTGGTTTATCACTGAATACTTAATGTTAGGCACATTGCAATCTAATAATATTTGTTGATTTAATAAATACATGAAGTATTCAGCTGTAAATGGGGTTAATAAGAATTAAATGAAATAATACATATGTAATTCTTGGTACACTTTGCTACTTTTATTAAGTTAACTTAGAATCCTTAGGATAAATTAAAAATTCATTATTTTATTTATTTTTACATACTAGCTTAAGAAATCCATCCAGTTTAAGTTAGAAATGGAGAAAGAAAATCTCCATTTGTCAGAAAATCTGGACAAATTTTTAACAATAAAAAAGTTGTTAATTTTTTTCCTTCTTTAAACTATATTATGTATATAACTGGAGTTTCTGTTTTAGCTGTTCTCCCTTCTTCCATTATGAATGGTAGAGTAAGGGCAAAATTCAATTTAAACAGTTAGCTGCTCTGTTTTATAGCAGTGTTGGTTCTTAATGATATTCAACTTATACATCGGCTTTGTAATATTTCATTTTACACTTTTAAGTTTCTTTTCTATTTCTTATTCTGTAAAAACACACCCTGTTTTCTGTATAGCCAAATAAACACCTGCAAAGGCAGAGCAGGCTTTTACTACTTTTGAAGAAAAGACGACAGTGAACCACTGTGTGAGGTTCTATTACGGACTGCAGTGGGGGAAGATTAAAAAAAAGCAAAATGGTTAACATTTTTCTTTTCAACATGTGAACACATAGTTTAAAGGAAGCCCAGGCTAGGGGTGCCTCCACACTTGGGATGATTTGCTCCTGCAGATTTGCTGGTGTTGATTATAGAAGTGACCTACATCTTTTAGGCTCTCATGATCACTCTTGTAGTAAGTAAGTGGTGCACAAAACAAACATTTACAAGTAAAATGGATATTTGAACGTCAATGGCCATCTAAAATAATCATTGAAATATACACCAAAACATACTAATTAGATTTAAGAGTATGAGTGAAGGGCCTGCTGAATCTAAAGTATGGAGAAGACTACATAGATCTTAAATTTCTATAGAATAAAATCAAGGAATTCATCTTCAAGATTAAAAAAGGAATCTAAATTGAACTGAATTTAAACAATTTTTCTTCTCCTAAAGATATTATGACTTCTGACATGGATGAGAGTAACAGCAATTGTAGACACAACCATATTTAAATTAAGAAAAGATGTTCATTAGCTGAAAAATATGTGTTAAAATTCCTGCATCCCTATGTGAGTTATATGTTCCTTTATAAAGCATAATGAAAGCTCCTGAATTTAACCTGCAAAAATTTTCTCTCTTTTTTTAAGCAAAAAGAAGATACAATGAATTTCATGAACCTAAAAATTACCTGGTATTATTAATGAAATGTAGGTGCTAATTCATATAATTTTTGACTGCACTCAAAAACAGATTCTAGTCCAAATAACAAGGTCTAAAGAGTCAATTGTACATGGTGTTCAATATTTCAGTCTTAATTTCAATTTCAAGTTATAAGCCAACTAAAAATATTGTGGTTTTATATTGACAGAATTACTGCTTTTTAGCTTAATCCAGAGCAATAAATAATGTGTAGGAAAAGAATGAAGAAATCTATCATAAAACTTTATCCTTTAGCTCAATTCAGTCCAAAATAGTTCAAGTTATATGTACCTTAAATATAATAATTTAAGGGAGGTATAAACTTGAAAATCTAAAGTTTATCTCTTAATTACATATCAGTTTTGATAGCATAACTAAACTTCTGTTCATTATAATTTACAGAGTAACAACCTAAGTGTCCAATGAATGAATGAAGAAGTGATTACACACACACACACACACACACACACACACACACACACACAGAGAGAGGAATATTATGCAGCCATAAAAGAGGGAATCCTACCATTTGCTACAACATGGCATGTATGGATCCTGAAGGCATTGTGTTAAGTGATGTAAGTCAGACAAAGAAAAGACTGTATGACCTCATTTATATGTAGAATCTAAAAGCCAAACAAACTCACCAAAAGATATCAGACTCGTGATTACCAGATGTGGAGGGTGGGAAGAGGGAGAAATAGATGAAGGTGGTCAAAAGATACGAACTTCCAGTTACAAGACAAATACATAGCAGGGATGTAATGTACAGCATGGTGACCATAGTTAACACCATTATACAACATAAAAGAATGTTGCTAAGAGAGTAAATCCTAAGAGTCCTCATCACAAGAAGAATTTTTTTCCTTTTTCTTCTTTCTTTTTATTGTATCTCTATGAGATGATGGACATTAGCTGAACCTATTGTAGTAATCATTTTACAATATATGTAAATCAAGCCAATCCAATGTATGCCTTAAAATTATACAGTGATGTATGTCAATTACTTCTCAATAAAATTGGAAAAAAACATAAAAAAACTTAAACCACAAATCAGTTCCAGTCTCACTTGCAGTTCCAAGAAGACAGAAAAGGACAATCGGAGAGATAGAATGTCTTTATTTGGGGGAAATTAGTCTGTGAGGGCATCTCTAAGGCTATCCTCTTAGCTTTTCCCAGAGTAAATGGGCAACAGGCAAAATATTCTTCACTCCCATGGTCAAAGAATACCTGCTGGCAGGTTCCATTATTCATTTGTAATGATTGGGATTTGGCAGTACTGTAATTTCTCTCAGGAACCATTGTTTGTTATTTAACATTAGAATGCATACAAACCATCCAGCTATCCTTATATCACCTAACTAAATGCACTCTCCCCATGTGTGAAGAAAAATAGTCAAATCACAGATATTCATGATATACAAGTCTTTGTTGAATAGGGTATTTGGATATATAAAATCTTTAAGAGAGATTAATGGTATCATACAGCATTATCATTGGAGTTGTAGAAAAAAAATATAGCATCATCTGCCTCTTTGTTTATAAAATCCATGGTATAAAGAAAACAGTATGAATTAACTAATAGCTTTTGCCTACATGTTTTAAGTTACTAATATTTTGTGAGGGTATTTGTTGTTGTCAGCACAATGTTAAGTATTTTGAATATATTTGAAAGTCTTTTTTACTGTGAATACACTGAGAGCCATTTTTATAAGCCTATATTCTAAACCTTTAAGTGGATGACCACAAAAGGCCTCGTTCCCATGAATATAAGAATATCTTTGTTTGATGATGCGTGCAGTGTAGCAATGTTATGCTTATTAACTCTTAATTATTAAGCTATTCATGTTATACAAGTACAGTTTCCGTTCAAAATTTATGTAGAAATAAAAAGTGAACAATCATGAATGTGTAAACTGTTTGTCTAATAGATAATAAGGTAATTTTTTTCCCTTTACATAGGATAGAATATTAGCATTTAAACTGGCCACATTTAATTCACTGAAACTCTTAATGGATGTTTATGTAAATAATGATACAGGAAAAAGTTTACCCCACTCACCTGTCTGTTACGTTCATCCATAATCCTCGTAATCTGAATCTTTTTTCTCCCCATAGTCCCCGTTTTTCTTCTCTCTCTCGTCCCTGAAATTATGTATTTTTTCCTTCCTTTTCTTTCTCTTTCCTTTTTCCTCCAAACAAATCTCCTTCTTCAGCACTTGCACTGCTCAGTTCCCAAATTCCTGCATTCGTTCCTGCTGGACAAAAGAGAAAAATTAAATACCACTTTAACAGAAAGGCAGTTTCATAAGAAAGATCATATTCTACTTTTTTAAAAAAGAGAACTATATGAAAGTAAGCCAATCGAATGAATGAGAATAAGTACTAAAAGCACATGGTATATCCCATGCAGGAGCATATCAAATAGGAACAGTTTGTTTTTATAATTAAAATAATCTCATAAGTAATTTAACAAGTCATTTAAATGACAAAAACTATACTTCAAAGCCCAACACTTGAAATGTATCTTTTGCAACGAGTTCCTTAATATTTTTTAATGAAATTAGGTGACTATTTTCACCCTTCTATTATGAAAAATTACCTAAATCAGAGAGTTAATGAACCTTTATATACCTGTGTATGCTAAGTAGGGCAGCTAATTCATTTTTGAAGGGAAAACAATCTCGTGTTTTGACAGCAGAGGTGATAACGTCCCTCGTTATGCAAATAGGATGGACTATTATGAAAGTGCTATTTGATATATGTAAATGTCAACTAATTTAAATCTAAATCCTTAATCTTATTTTTAAAAAGTCACTGCTCTGAGAACACTGTAAAAATAATTTGGGATATTTAATCTTACATAATAAGCAGCTATCAGCAGTGAGATCTCCTTTTCCTCTTGAAAGCCCATAAGCTGTATCTTGAATACAAGAATCAAAAAAGATAATCATTCACCGAAAAGAAATGGTGCAAAAAATTAGAGTATTACTCCATTTGTAATGATACTCTTTAAAAAAAATAACTACACTTTTTATAATAAGCTATCAGTTCTCTAAATTTAAATATTTTAAAAAGACATCTCATATGTCTTTGGGGAGTAAGATACAAAATTACAGAAGCCTGATATTATAAACTAGATATCTTTAGGTCATGAATTAAAATTAAAGAAATGATCATCGATAATATAAAATAAACCCAGAGAAACCGAGTATTAAAAGTATATATTTTACTTTGTTTTAAATTATATCTGAAAACACTTGAACAT
The DNA here is from genome assembly GCF_003254725.2 of Canis lupus dingo. Lineage (NCBI taxonomy): Eukaryota > Metazoa > Chordata > Mammalia > Carnivora > Canidae > Canis > Canis lupus. The sequence goes on along the minus strand of NC_064245.1, from coordinate 19,766,787 downwards.
AATGAAAACGAATTGCCGTGAAATGTGGAAGTTAACAAGAAATCATTCCACATTGGATTCTTCATTTGTAAGCAACAGCTTCAATTATTCTATCCAGTCTTATGTCAAAGAATGCAACTACTTTACACGTTGCTCAGAATTTCCCTGTTTTAGTTGGTGTCTGACAAGGGACCTGAGAAATTCCCACATGTATTATGTAATGCTAAGCCAATGTCCTGGCTATTTAATAGATTATTTGGCTCCAATTCAAAGGTATTGAAACAGGAAAGCTGTTAAACACTTGGTCTGATCATCAGCTGTCTTTTGATTTCTTTAATTTAATTTCTAAATTCTTTATCACCTTGAGTAAATTTCTTTAAATTAAAATTTTCTGTGATTATCTAATTGCAGAGGCTATTATGATATAATTAGTTCTGGTGGATTAAGTGCTGCTTAAATACTAAGACCATCCATCCTCTTTTGCCCAATGCCTTTCTATGAAGCTGCAGCTCAGTTGTACCTTTGGGAATACTATATATGTTGAGTAACATCATGACCACACAGTGCTCATCAAAAATTATTACTCCAGCGGTAATTTTAAATGTTGGAAGTAGTTCAAAAGTTTTAAAGAGTTACATAAATAACACACATTTGACAAATACACATGAAAAACTTAGCTACAATAAGACATTCAAATCACCTTAAAATATGAAACATTCACAGAACACAACTGCATTATATATTCACTGTTGCCAAACACTGTCCCATCTATCTATTTTTAGAAACTGTCTTAAATATCACTCAACTGGGCAACTTTCCTGTGTTTCCTATAGTCTTACCTTAGAAGCAAGCGGCACGTTAGAATGGCATTTCCCATGCATGTGCAAGACCCCAAAGAGACAAACAGGCTTCCTCTATCACAGCAAAGCCAACCCATGAATCCACAGCAAACGCATATGGGACAATTTCCTTTCTTTTCATTTAGCTGAGGCCGGTGGCACTATCGGCTTACAGGACTATGCCTGCCTAAGCGCTTATTCACTTTAAGGTGGAAGGTCAGGGTGAACAGATTAGAGTGTGGTGACAAGGCGGGGAAGACGAGAACTTCTACAGATCCTGGTTTCAAAATACAAATAACCAACCAAGCAGAGATGCATCCCTCTGAGAAAAGTCTCTTCAGAAAGGCAGAGGGAGAACTCCTCATGAGCCAAACTTAGAAGAGTTCCTACACATCACCACCCCATATTTCACAACTTGGAGAGACGCTTTTTAAAAAGAGCAGAGCAAGGATTTTTTTTAACTCTTAAGAAAGGATGGGAAATATTTTGCCTGAAAAAAACGTATATGCATTTATCGAATATATATATAAAATAGTTGGTGAAAATACCATTGGATGTATTTTCCTTCTTGAAATATGCAAGGTAATGTAAAGAGAAACAAGCTTAAATTTCAGTAAAATTAAAATATTTTCTTGTTTTCCATAAAAATGAGTATTTCTCGAAGGGTTGCCTTCTGAACATTTTTAAAATGCAAAACTTGATATTATTATGTACATATGCAGAATACTACACGGTGATGATGCGACTTTTTTATGAAGTAAAATATGTCACGAAACGTGGCTTAGAGCATTTGATTATGGATCACCACATTTCAAGGCTGTCAGTAAAAATTCAGAGTTAGGAAGGTCAACAATAGCTCAGTAGTTGTTTTCTTAGCATCGCTACTTCTCTAAGCTGATTTTTTTTTTATGCAAAAATTATCTTGTAAGGTCAGTTTCAAGTATTAATTTGTAGGAAGTCCAGAGAAGCTGAAAAAGAGATTAAATAACTTAAGCAGTTTTAAAAATTGTTTTGTATGTATATGAAGAAAAGAATAGCTAAACTACATGTAGTAGAATTTCAAGTTATGCTGAGAACTTTCATTATGTACAATCAACCATAAGCTTAAAATAATTCCAGCAGCCTTGCCGCTACTTCTTTCCACATGAAAGAAGCATTCTTGGAAAATGACAGAGCTACACAGAAACAATCAGTAATTAAAAAAAGAAAAAGAAATGCTCTACCACAGTTACACTCTATAGAGCTACAGTCTTCTGCATTTTTTTTTCTTTTTGTCAACCTAAATATAAGAAAAATAAAATCAGGCTGCTTACTAAAAAGGGGAACTTCATTATGGCAGGCTTCTGTTCACTTTGAGTTTGGCATAAGCAAACAGATGAAGGCAAAGTGGTTTTGAGACCCAAGTAGAGAAGAATTTCTTGTGGACAGATGCTAAAGATCTTTCTCCCACCCCAGCTCTCTCATTTACAAACAAGTTCCCTTGAGTGACACACTCCTCCTCCCCCCTTCCCTGCTTCACTTTTTCTTGCTCTCTTCCTCCCTCTCTCCCTCCCTCCCACAAATCCCTCCCCGTAACACAGAAGAATCTTGACAGAATGGCAGGAAACACGCACAGACTGGTCAGGGAAGGATATGATGTCAGCAACCACGAACAATAAAAGGTGTAAAGGTGCTTCCTTCCCTAAACTGTTCCAGAAGTGTAAAATGGGAACCAAAACTCTTCACTTCCTTCTCTGAGCAGAACTGTCTGAGTGTGCTGTGCTGCACACCACACACAGAGAGGTTTTTGAGAGGTTCAGATAAGGGACAATGACAGAAATCCAGACACGGGGACGCAATTTTCTATTTCTATTTTTAAAACACCTAAGAAAAATCCATTTCAGTTCTAGGTTAGTATTTTGTAGGATTTCTTTAGGAAATAAAAATAAAACGAACAAATTCACTTCGGTGAAGGAGGAGATATGTCATAATTACATTTTACCATGCCTCACAAAAATCATCTGATACAGTTGATGCAGTCATATAATCTTAATTTACCCTTCGAAGTACATGAAGAATTCTGTATAGGTAAAGACCTAACTGGTTAAATTATATTTTTGGTAAAAAAAAAAAAAAAAAAAAAAAAGAATTGCCAACTGTCCAAAAAAAAAATTTCAGTGTTTGTCAGTGAAAAACATTGGTCACTTCTTTGTACTCATAGTTTAAAAAAAGATATAGTGGGTGCGGGGAAAAGATGCCTGTTATTGAAGCTCTCAAAGTTCTTTTAAAAAATTCAGAGTAAGAATCAAAGAAACTAACATAAACTTTCAGTATATAGTGAAACTATTTGTTTCAATCTCATCACTATGAGGTTCCTTCTAACATGGAAATGGCAGTCTACCATAAGATTTCTGTAGGAAGAAAACCACATATCAAGTGGATCTGAGTCATCTTCAGATTTCAATCATCTTCCCACAACACTTTGATTTAGAAATTAAACACAACCTTCAGTTACGTGTTTTGATCGTAGAGTGAGACTGCCATGCCACATTAAAAGATGTGGGAAGAAATTAATTCTCTTCTGCTAAACTTATCTTTGCAAAGCATGTATTTTGCTACAATAAGCACAATGCAGTCACTTAAATAAAAACAGCCTATGGATAATGATAAAACATTAAAGTATGTAATATCAATTTGCAAAGAAAGAATTCTGGTTTTCTTTTACTCATATTAGCAAATAACTTCTTCACTGACTCACATTTTCACTAACACAAGCATCATCGTATAATGCTTTATAAAAACTCAAGGCTGAAAACCAAGCACATTATATCACACAAGAAATTATACGGCTAAATAAATACAAGCTGGATTCTTAGTAAGGGACAAGAATGATCTTAAGCCCAGTCGCTGCAAGCCTGGTATTACTAATTCAAATAATTAAATGATCCATTATTATTTTAAGTGGAAAACTTTGCTCATTATGTACATCTAAGTACATTTAACTATCTTATATATTTGAAAGACATATGAGGCATGTAATTATATTTTGGTTAAAAGGAATAAGTAGAACTTTTACTTTTTTCCTGCTTAAGAGGCATTTTGAACTTCAAAAGATATAATAATAATTATTATTCTTATTGTTACTGAATAAGAGTAACACATCACATCAATAACACATCACATCAACTATATGATGTGTTATGAGTTGGGGAATATTTCCTCGGTCCTGAAAGTCATTCACTTCTAAGTTTATGATGTTCTAGATAGCATATTATGTTACCCTAGCTATGAATGCAAGCTGAATTCATTTTCGACACATAGCCAAAACTTACCTTCCTAAAGGTACTTAAAAAAAAACACCATTATGTACCACTGGATAAACACTATCATGCCAAACACAAAGTTATTTTCTAAATTTATTCAAATTTAGTGTCCATATGATGGGATTTTGAGTCATCTTCAAGACTCTGTAACATAGTATCACACACAAATTATAATGTCATCTTTCAGTTCCTCACACATACTATGCTGCTCCCTACCACAGGGCCTTTGCATGTGCAATTCCCTCTGCCTGGAATGCTCCTCCTTCCCTCCTATGCCTCCTTAACTTCTTCCCTTCCTTTCTCAGCTTTAATCTCACCTCCTCAGGAAGCACTCCATCTTTTCATGATCTCAACAAATCCCCCACAAGGACTCACAGCACCATGTCTTCCTTTGTAGCACTTGTCATAACTGAAATTGCCTGTTTTCCGCAACATCTGTTTGGTCTCACTTTTGTATTCCCTGTATCTACCCCACTTCCAGGACCTAGTATGAGCTAATAAATTAGTTGATTAACGATTTTAAGATTTTTATCTCTCACGTGTGTATTTTCTTCAGTTGTTATTTTTAATGACTCCTCCTGAGGACATTTTCGTATTTTTGTTTATACAGAAGCAGGTTGATAACCTCACTTAATCCTTTGTCATATTTATAGAGCATGTCACATATGGAAGAAGAGTAATTTATCCTCAGAAGTGGAAGTAGAAAGAATTTTGGAGTCAGGAAGCTCAGGTTTGAACTTCAGCTTATTGCTGTTCCCTACAATAAGTTGGGAACAAACATTTTTTTTAAAGATTTATTTATTTTAGAGCAAGAAAGCGAGCATGAATGTGAGCAGTGGGGAAAGACAGAAGGAGAGGAAGAGAATCTCAAGTAGACTACCTGCTGAGCATGGAGCCCCATGTGGGACTTGATCCCACAACCCTGAGATCATGACCTGAGCTGAAATAAAGAGTAGAATGCTTAGGGGTGCCTGGGAGGCTCAGTCAGTTAGGCATCTGACTTCGGCTCAGGTCAATAAACTTCCTGATATGCAACACAGCTATCGTCATTAAAGGTAGTACGATATGCTAAGTGGGTCCATAGCACTACTGGGAACATGGCCTACTCCTTGTAAGACTGCTTCAGTTTTGAGGCATAAAATGAAAGCCATGTTACACAGTGAGGCCACCAAGTGAATCATAGTCCTTACATATACCATGAAGACTTCACTTTGCAAAGCTAATGATGAGCAAGTTCTAACAGGTAATGTTTCATTTATACCTTAACAATAATCATTATATGAAGACAAAATTTACAATGTTATAAAAATTAAGAAGTTTCTCTTAAATTTCAGTCATGGAAGAGCTTCAGGCTGCAAAAGTAGAAATAACTAGGGAAATATATCAATTTTCCCAATGACCACGGCTGCTGAAAACTCTACATTAATGCTTCTAGTCCTACTTTAATATCTTTCCCCAAGGACAAAAAGAGATGAAATGTATGTCAGAAATATAATAAGGCTAAAAAGGAACTCGCTTTGAAAACCTCTGCAATTAATTTAATAAAGTGGGCCTAACCTGCCATTATCACTGACATAAATCATTTTATTTACACAGTTCTAGAATTTAGGAGACACATACCTTTAAACAACTGTGTTGCATCATAAACAATTTAGTAAACATGGGGGGAAGCACAGTTTCTCTGTCACGGTGTTCCATGGTATATTTTGTCTTGAACACTTTTTTTTACGATGCAGCTTAAACAGCATTCTCCATTCCCCATGCCAAAATAAACTCCAAATGGTCTAAATATGTCAAGAGCCTTGTGCTATTGAACCACACTGCAGTTTTTTCGTCTTTCCACATCATATTAAGTAATTAATTCGTGGTTCTATCATGTCTTTGTTTTCCTAATTTTTCACAACAGTACAGCCACCACATTTTCTTTCAAAGGCCACTTAGTTATGTGGCAGAGCTTACCACAAAGGTAAATCCTGCATGGTCTCATCACAAAGCAAGAGCTACTACTTAGCATCACAGAGTGTGTTCTGTTCCCCAGCTGTAACCTCTCAGTAAGAATATGCAGCTGGATTTTTTTGTTGTTGTTGCTGTTATTGAACAAAGCAAGTAAAGCAACTATACAACACCAATATTAGTGAAACAAAATTGTCAGCCCTCAGAGCAAGCGGGCTTGAAAGGGGAGATGCTGTGATTATACATTATCATCTTATTATAACAAAATCTGAATTCCCAGGCATCTCATAATCCTGTCAGAAACAAATTTTACGTTCATTATTTTTTTAACCTTTAATGTATCATATTTCATTATTAAAGTGGAAATATTCTATAAATTTCTTTCTCAAAAGCCTATATGCACAGGACACAGTTTTTAGCCTTACTGATACGTCAAAGTGTGTGTGTATGGATGTGAGTGGAGAGGACATTCTCCTACAAAACTGCAGCAAATGGAAAAAAATCATGTTTTAGTCTTCTATAATGTGAGGATAAAACAGGAAGAGTACATTTTAAGACACCTGAATAGTCATGAGTGTCATCACTAGTATATAATCACGGTGTTACTAAGATTGTGATATGAATAGTTAAAAGGACATTGTAAGGTTTTGTTTTATTCTGTATTCAAATATTATAATTGTTAAACAATTGAAAATTATGTCCTTCAAATAATTTGCCTCTGTTGTTACTTGCCTATTTATTTAATATTTAAAGATGACCTTGAAATGGAAAGAAATACTACTGTCCTCCTGCCAATGTTTTTGTTATACAATAAGATGAATAAGCTTGATAAATCACCCACTATTTACGTTGAATGCCATTTACTTTTGTCTCGAGTTGAACTTCAGAAATTTAGAAAGTTTACACAAAAGCCTTCCATCTAATATACATAATACTCAAAATGCCGTAATAATGTCTCTCAAAATATAGATGTTTGATATTGCTGTTACATGTGGCTGAACATGGAAACCAGTGATTCATCAATTTTTCTATTCTCTTCATCTCTTTTACAGCATCCTAATCAACCTAATTAAGGCTTTGTTCATCTGAAACCTCTGATGACAATTTGTTTAACTCTATCCCACTGTGGTCTTCTTATAAGGAGAATTAAATCTGATCTTCTGACAGCAATCATTAAATGATCCCAACTGGCCCCAATTAAGCCACATGGCTCACGGGCTTCCATACAGTCAAGTGCCAAGTTCTCTGTTTCATTTGCACATCATTCTTTACCTTGGTTTATTTTCTTAAAGCCAATTAAGTATGTGTCTTATCGAGTGGAACTAAATTTCCTTGTGTACACTAGCTTAAGACACTGTGCATCAATTGACTTTGCAGTCACACTGAAGTATCACACAGGGCTCCTAAAGCCTCTCTCTAGCTGTAGTACTACTAATGAAAAGAAAAAAACCCACTTTAGATTTACTTACTCATGCTGAAATTGACACATGTACCTTCTCAAAATAGTATACATATTCATACAGTTCTGGATAATATAAATCAATAATAACTTTCCATTTGGCTTATTTACAGCAATCCTTCAATAGAGTAGTATCTAAATTTAGTAGAGTCTAATATCCTTTAAAAAAAATTTATCTTTTTAAGACCTTCCAAAAGAGCAGTACCAAAGTAAGACTTCTGAAGTTAACCTTTCCTACCCTTAATTTCTGCTCTAATTTTTTCACATATGCTCAATTGTAAGCTCTGTAATGATGTTCGCAGGTCTTCCTTATGAATGCAGGTAGCCTCAGGATTTAGAGCTCATTGATTGTGTGCTACTCCAGGGAAATGGCTGATTAAAAACAGCCTCATGAGGAGGAGTAGCTCCTATTCACATCTGTCTCATCTTATACTAAACTCTAATACCTGTATGGAAATTTGACCCCTAGCTTTGGCTTTGGAGAACCGCACTTTGCAGAGTCCTTATACCTTAGATGTCAGGGCAGAAACACAGTTAAATTAATCTCAATATGACTGGTGTTTGACACAGTTTCTGAAGGCCTTAATCAATTATCCTGACTACTTTTCTGAGAATATAAACAAATGTGCAGTATTTTTACATCTATTCTAATTATAGCTATCACTGATCATCTGTTGGTATCTGATGCAGGCTATCTGTCACAGTTCTCAGAGCAGATGGATTAGAACATATCTGTTCATCCTAATCATATATTAGAAACTGACATTAAGGTAGAAAACTGAAATGGATGCTATGCATCTTATTGGACATTAACTTTGATGGAACACGTAATTCTTTTTATTCCTTGACCAACAGATGTAACTATAAGGAAAAAAGAAAATATAAATACTGACATTTGGAAACACCTAGAAAAAAATGGTACCTGCATTTTCTTTATGACAGCTAAATAATCATCTACTCAATAAATAACTGTTCTCTTCAAAAGAGGAAAATTAAAAATATTTATTACAAAATGCTGGTGATTTAGAAAATACTAACAACCTAACAACTGATTGACTTTAAGAAAATGTATAATAAATATAATAAATTTTAGCAAAGCAAAACAGATGCTGGGGTGTTGTATTATGAAATATTTCTCACTGTATTATAGTAATCTCCAATAAGGTTTGATGTTAATTTTAGAGCATGCTTCTGCTAAAAAGGGCAAACCCTGCAACAGATTTAGTACAAAGAAGCTGAAAATATCCTGTGGAAAAAAAAAATCTGTAGTGAAATCAGCCAGCCCAAATCCTGCCATTACTCAGCACTGCAGTGACGTGCGGATGTTTGTAGTGGTTTGAGGAGCCAGCAGGGGTGGAAACTCTACGTACTCGACTTCAACATGATTGCAATTGAACCTCATCAAAGTAAGAGCTCATAATTTGTCACAGAAAACAGCCAATTAACATATGTTAGAAAAAGGCTTCATAAAGATAATATATGATTAAAGACCCAGTGCAGCTGTTGAAAATCAAAACTATGCATTTAAAAAAGAAATCTCAGCCTGAGCTTCCGTATGGTTAAACTGATAATGGCTACTATGATTTTTTTTTTAAAGTAGAAAAATATAATTACAGTGCTTCTCATAAGTTTGGGGTTATGGCAAGGGAGAACTGGGTACTGTGGTATTATTTACTATGCCTTACTTAGTTCTATAAATAGTCAAAGCCCTTGCCAAAACTCTGTAGTTACTTTGTTATAGTGCTATTTTAAAACACAGACCTTCATTGTGAGCTAAATGGCCTTCAGGATGCACTTTGTAGTTAGAGCATTCCTCTCAAAACTATATCCTCCCTTTATCTGTGCAAAACTCTGGGACAAGAGGACTCTCCAAGACAGCCCTGCTTGCTGTAAAACACACTAGGGCTGTGTAACACACGGCTTTATACTTCAGAACTTTTGTCAGGGTTGGTGGTCAGGAATGCTGCCGGTTAAAGGTGAGAAATGAGACTCTGGTGCATGCATGCAGTACAGATCCTCTCCGGCAATGGTTCGCAGGCTACCTGCCACGGCTTTGGAGCAGAGGAACTACATGTAACTACGTATGTGCTGCATTCTTATCAGAGATTTAAACTCAACTTTAGCTAGGACCATGTGGGCAAATCAAATCCTGGTGAAACTAATGTCATCAGAGACTTTGAGCCAAGATAATGATGCTTAATATTACAGATTACAATGAAAAAGCTTGATCTTTAGTTACAGAGACATAAATGTGTCAAGCATGATGCTACGTACTAGGGACACCACCGTGAACCAAATAAACAAGGTCTTGGTGTTCACCAAACTTACATACTAAAGGGAGAAAGAGGCAATAAACAAGCACACCGATAGGATGATTTTAGAAAAAGAAGGGCTGGAAAGAAAATACCACAGTAGAACAGGCAAGGAGGTGACTGAACAGGAAAGGGCAGAGGTGGATAGTGCTGTCAGGGAAGATGACATTTGAGAAGATGACATCTGAGGACAGATCTAAAACCCAGATAGAGTCTGGCAGTATTTGGAGGATGACTACTCCAGCCTGAATACCCCATGGATACTCTGCTTGTCACGGTTGCTACAAACAGCCAAACCCTAGTTTCCCAAACCTCAATTTCCTCATCTACAGAATGGGAGTAATAGCATTTAAATTCCTTGACAAGGTTGCGAGGCTCAAATAAAAAACAGCACTATACTCATTTGTAAAAATTCAATTGCATACAATTCAGTTTCATAAATTGTGTAAACTTGTTTTCTTCACTTCAGTGTTGTAAAATTTCTCAAAAGTAATAAACACTTTGAAGCACTGATAATATGGTATAATGTAAAAGGTTTCTCAAATGATACAAACTGAATCCAAAGGTATGTGTGTCTTCCTTTGAAATGTGGATATTTCCTTAAATCAGTATATACTGGCTGAAATAGTTCTTGGGCATGTAAGTTCCTTTTGCAGTGTTAAATATGCACAGAGCCATGAACAATCTGACAAATACAATGTAAAACTTCTGCAAATGTGAAATATAGGATTATATATTTTAAGCCGTACCTTCTTTCTTTTAGAAATAAATAAGCTTACAATATTACTAATGTACCTGAGTCACTAGGGTAGGTTGATTTATTTCCTCTCTCACAGGACCCAACTCCCAAGCAATCAGCACAGTTTTGATTAAGATCTCAGCGATATTTGAAAATCCCAGTGTCTCACTGTATGGGAAATGTTCACATATCTTTGGACATACCCATCTAATGAGAGTAAGCTATGTAGCCTCAAGCCAAACAGATTAATTTCCAACTTGGAATGAATAGACAAATTGAATCATCTAGTATTTTTTAAATTAAAGTGTTTTTAAGAGGAAAAATACAAAATTTAAGGATTATGAATTTTAATAAATAAGAAATTAGAGTACAAGGCACTAATACACTTTAATTTTAAAAGCTGTTATATAGAAATGCCAAACGAAAAACTAGTATTTTAAGTAAGGAGAGAGATCAACATTTTCAATGCAACAAAACTTTATTTAAGAAATAGCGGGTATACGCTTTCAATTCTCCCTCTCCTGCCAGTCAGTTTAAGGGTGAGTAGCATAAATTTGATCCTTTACTGCACTAATTTCTTTGTATTTCCTATTTGGTGAACATAATTTATAAGTTTTAAGATAGGGTAAGTTGTATAATTTACCATGAAACCTAAATTAACGCTGATTTATTTTCATTTATAATGGATTTAATGCCCCAAAAAAGAATTGTATATATGAAAAGTTTTTTTTCTAGTCAAAAGGTTGTCTTTCCTTTCCTAAATGAATCATCATACAGATATCTTTTCTAATGAAAATCAGCATAGTGTTTGATTCTATTCTCAATGTTAACTGGTATTTCGCACTGCATACTCATCTCCCTCCCTCCCTATCTTATAAAATGACCTCTGGAGGACACTCACCTCCCCCTCTAAAACCCAGTCATAATTGCATGCAAAGCAGGCATGTAAATCTGAGTTTCTTCTCTCTCTTTGTAGCCTTCCCCACTCCATTTTTTCATTTCATCACCTTCCTTTATCTCTTTTTCCACATGTTTAAGACTGATGGGATATGGAAAGTGAAACTGTCAAAGAGCTAGGAATAGAGGTGTTCTCAGACGAACAGAATGTTTCCTCTATACACCCAGGCAGGGCAAGTGTGCTGCAGAGGGCCAGCGTGGGCCTGGGGTAAGCTAAGTCAGTTCCTACGCTGAAGGCCTGGCAGGAGGCTCCTTATCTCAGCATGTCTACACATTCTGTCCCAGGCTATTTTCAAGGATAGCCCAAGTCATCCTTGGCAGATCCTAATACATGGAAAGTATTACAGTACTTCCCCTGTAAAAAAGACCATGCCATCACAGATCAGAAGTTTACTGAAATGAAGTTTTTTTTTTTTAATCCTGATTCTCTAAAAGCTAGGATCTAGAAGAAAGCACTCATCAGTGGAAGCAAGTCCATGACTCTCTTCAGAACCCTCGGCATGGATTCCAAAGATCAGTGGTTAAGAATTTCTCAAAAAAAAAAAAAAAAAAAAAAAAAAAAAAGAAAGGAAATAAAAAAAAAATGAAGAAAACAAATTTCTTTGCTGCAGGACTTTTCATATTCTTCAGTATGCTAGATGCCAGAATCTGGGCTATTTCCAAGTGTATCCAGAATATGTTTTGGGAAATGCTAGCTTTAAAAAAAGGAATAAGCTTCTTCCTTCTGACTACCGAATACACTGCACTGCTAAAATGCCCTAAACCAACACTGTTCATTGCCCGGCTCAAAGAAAACATATGAGTATTGTTGAATAATTGATAAAACAATAAAAAAACTATTCTTTTAGCAGCTTTACAAAGGAGTACAGATATGATTATCAAGTGCAGAAAACTGTTCTTTTAAAGTAAAAATACTAATAAAATATTTAGCAATTAGTGCAATAAATTTCCAAAGCACTAAGAAGTGGTATAGTGAAAAGAAAGCTCTATTTGTAATCAGATTCTTGGCTGGGTTCTGCTACACATGAGCTGCATGTCTCTGGGGCAGTCAACTGCTCTGAATCTCATTTTCCTCAGCTATATAAAAGGAGCCAGGTTCAATTTCTAAAAACCTCTTTCAAATTCCTAAATGGTCTAAGTTTGGTAAATGTGTAAGATAAAATAATGTCAAAATGCTTCTCCAAAGGATATAGTCCTAGAAACACAATACACTGACAAAGATATTTAACTGCCTGGGTAAATCGCATTGTTTTTTCCATACTTGTTGCTTCAAAAAGTTGGTTCACCTCAGTCTCGAGCAATATAAACAGTTAAGACTAAGGCTGCATTATGTGCTTTGAAATACTAATCATATTTAGAAATTTAATAAACAGCTAAGAATTATAAAATACTATAGCACCAAAAGCTTATTAATTCCAATCCTCACAGCAGCCTATGAGAAAGGCTACTTTATCATTTCTATTTCACAGGAAAAAAAGCTGGAAGACAGAGAGGTTAAGTTACTTGCCCAGGGTCACACAGCTAGTGATAGGGTATATGTAATTACAGAGTATATAAATGCCGTCCCAGACTCAGTACTCGAACCGCATACTCTGCTACTTCTCTATGCAGCAAGGTACTATTCATGAGAGTGCTTTCAAGTTAAAATTCTATGCAGAAAATGGGATGTTCAGAGGGTTTTAATGAAATCTAAGAGGTACTTTTAAAATCAGTGTTCTTTAATTCATCTAACATTCTCCTATTCTTTTTTTAAAAGACTTTATTTATATATTTGACAGAGAGAGAGAGAGAGAGCAAGAGTGAGCGCACAAGCAGAGGGAGAAGGAGAAGCAGGCTCCCTGCCAAACAGGGAGCCTGATGCAGGGCTTGATCCCTGAGCTGAAGGCAGATGTCCAACCAACTGAACCATCCAGGCATCCCACATTCTCTTATTCTTGATGGCAAAAAGAATTTACTTCACTATGCCAAGTAGGGGGAAAGACTGAAACTCAAATTGGGTATTTGTTATTAGATTATCAGATTCATCAGCATCAGTGGGTTCCTACCTCTCCTTTTTTACAGATGAATATGGGTGCTCAGAGGGGAAACCGGGTGAATGTCTATGAATCAGCATATATTCATCATGACGCCTGGGCAAAAACATGAAAACAGGTGTCTTCCTGAGGATAGATCAGGAGAGTCAACTTCATTCATGATTAAGAGGAGTATTACAAAGAGTATTACAGATACCTTGTCTCCACGCAGTCATCTTGCTCTCTTTTAGAGTACCTTGGGTAGGTTTCAAACCCAGATCCAATTCACTCTGGTCTTACCTTGGCCCTTAACCCACTAAGACTCTCCTTTCTGCTCCTCCTCTTGTTCCTCCTTCTCTTTATGCCTTTCCCTTATCTCCTCAAATTATGATCTATCACAATATTCTTCTCTACTGAGTGGAGTTTCCACTTCAGAATTTTATACACTTGCCTATTTTAGAATTCTTTGTGTTTGAGACCTTTGGCTGTAACTATGCAATTCACACTCCCTAAATATATTACTTTAGAAGTAATTTTATGTATATCAGCTTTATAGGACACACACCTAATAAAACATACTATTAATTGTATAAAAACAGTTGACATAATTGGCAATATAATTGTTGAGGAAAAATCACACACTTCAGTGTATTACAGAAGTTCACATCAGTTTTTCCACAATGTATCACATAGCCTTGCTCTGTCAGAGCATACATAGTGTGAGGAAGTAATAGTTTGTCTATTTTCAGCATGTATCAGACTTTTCTCCTACTTTCGTAGAGAGAGCACTGTGGTACAAATATAAGTACATATATATTCATTTATGTATTTACAGAGGTTATTGTACCAGCTGATGAGCACACTGGTCAGAGCCATTCAAAAGCTCCATAATCAACAATGACCTATTATACTCAAGCCTGAATTCAATTTAAGATGCTGGGCCCTTGAATGGGCAAAGTGAAAGCTCAACATGGCTGCATCTATAGCCCATGCACTTGAAGAGGGCTTTTGGTAAACAGGAAATCTCTGAAAATTCTAATTCAGTAAGAAAGGACCTGTTGGCAAATGCTGCCTTTCACAGTGAAGAGATGTCTGGAATAATTTTTATATCAGAGCCACTCACACCTGTTGAGAAGAGTTCTGAGAAGTACAGAGGTGCTATCACTTTCAGATGCTAGAAAAGTGAACACTGCCATCAAGTAACTAGTTAACATACCAAATCATTATTTGGCCACTTTTCTGATGACTCTAAAATTCAAAATTACATAAAAATGTTCATCTTATATAAGAATTGGAAAACAATGAATATAGCACAACTTCTATTCAGTTCCTTTAAAAAAGTAGGATAAATATTTAATAGATGTTTGTCTAAACTTATTATGGAGTAATTCAGGATGGGCTTGGAAATTTCAATTTCCTTAAACTGGATCTTTAGGAGATCCATTTTAAAATTTAACTAAATTTTGCCATGCTAGAGAAGAGCAAAATAATCTATTTTTTTGTTGTTGAAATATGTATCTATATTTCCACTCAACCAAGGTAAGAGTAGAAATGCCAGACATTAATACTGGCAGAGGCCATGCAAGCTTATACCGTTTTCTCCTCCTTCAGATAATACCATCCTCAAATTATTTCACAAGGATTCCACCTCTCCTATTTTTAAGGCCTTCCGGAAAAGGAGCAACATAACCTTCCTCAGTAACCTATTTTGATATTTCACAACTCTCACTCAGGAAATTCTGACTTATAGCTAATCCCTCACAGAATACTTTATGCCCACTCCTCTTGTTCTACCCTCTGTACAGAGAACACATCTGATGATCATGTCCTCATTTCATATACTTCACGACTGTATATTGAATTATACCTGTTTTGATTATCCTGTCCTTGCTTTATTTTCTATTTCCACCATATTTGCAGCTCTTCAATTCAAATCATATCTGTCTTTAACTCTCTAGTCCAAAAAAATATATATAGTACTCAAAACAGGTTGTTTTTGTATATTGACATCAACTACATATTTTTAATGATCTACACACTGCACAAATTTTAAATCCAAAGTTTATCTGTTTCATTTATTTCAATTTTGCATTGTCTTCCCTTGCCAGACTTGCTTCTACCCAACTCTTCTACATTTTGTATGTAAAGAGTTTATTTGTATTTCCTTAGCTTCATGATTTCTCACCACTTACTCAGTTTATCTGGGCCATCCCCTGCTCTCTTCTAAAAATATTATCATTGACAGTTACCTTCTAGTCTTTAAAAATTCTTAAGAATAGTACCTTGTAGGGACGCCTGCGTAGCTCAGTGGCTGAGTGTCTGCTTTTGACACAGAGTGTGATGCTGGGGTCCTGGGATGGAGTCTCACATTGGGCTCACCACAGGGAGCCTGCTTCTCCTGCCTGTCTCTGCCTCTCTTTCTGTGTCTCTCATGAATAAATAAATTACATCTTAAAAAAAAAAAAAAGAGAGAATAGTACCTTGTAGCCTTGTAATGGCATTATAAGAATTCCTGTTACTAAAATTATCTTAGCCTTAGTTAGAACTGCCCAGGAATTCCATATTTGCTTTGTTTCTTAGTATCACTTGATTCCACAGGTCAAAGGTACATATGTTACATTTCTATGTACCTAGACACAAGCATGAGTTCATTTTGTTGGTTAATAAAGGTAAAGGATAAATAAAGCAAAGAAACATTTCATTTATTCCTTCATTGGAAAATTTGTTTTTTATTTTATTTTTATTTTTTATTTTTTGTTTTAGTGCTGTAGTACTATGTTTTAGGCACTATTTTAAGGGATAAATCTAAAGAATAAACCATAAAAATTCATACCTTTGTGGAACTTGAAATATTTCTGGCATTATCTATATTTTCTTTCGCCTCCACATGAAAAAATGGGCTATACTTTATTTTATCCTTTGCTGTTGTTATTGTTTATTGGTTAAAACTGAATGGATTTGTACATACCATGCATTATTTTTGATTCTCCTTAACAAATTTTAAGCCTTCACTATTTCTTAGGATGTTCACTTCCATACTGTTTTTAATTTCTTCTTTTCTCATAATGCTTTTAAAATGTCTGTTTTTTTTTTTTTTATGGGTCTTTTTTTAGCCAACCAGATTCTCTCCTCCCTTTCTGTTTGTGATACCAGATGAAGTGGTTGATCACTTGTGCAATCTTCCATCCTACATTTTAAATTTTCTAAGAATACTTTAAAAATATTTCCAAGTCCTTTGAAATATGCTTCATTAATAGTCATCTGTGTCACCTTACAACGTTTGAACTGGAGAAGGCATCTACCATAGAAACTTCTGCCCCTCTCCCAATCCTGCCCTAGGAATTGGGAAAAGGTATGCTGCAGAGACAGGCACATCACTGGCAACTGGCTAACAGTTAAAATAGATGGAGTTATTTTCAAAGATCCCAATATATTGGGTGGTGATATCTTTTTAATGTTTTCCTATCTCATTTCTTTTTGGATCCAGAGCTTTGTAAAATGTCTCTTTATTGTTCGTGTGTGTTACAATTTTTTTAAAAAAAATCGTGACATGAAAAGTATTTCCTATTTGGGTCTGTTTGTTCCATTAGCTATTTGCCTCTCCCCAAAACTGTATTTGAAGCATAAACATTGAAACATAGACATATTCCAACACCTAAAATATTGCATGTGTCATTGAAATTCTATTTGAAAAATCAATGGTGGACCAATGCATTGTTGGGATTAGAATTAAGTTTAAAAAAATTGAAGTTTAGAAAAAAAAAATTGAAGTTTAGAATTCTACTGAGACACTGTACAAAAATGCTACCAATTGCCAAGTACAGTGTATGCTACACAATCACAAATAATTTTAATATTTCTGAAATTCAACTTTTGTATCTCATTCAATTTTTTCTAAGACTCATTTTCTCCACTACCAAGTAAGGATATATTAAATAGGTAATATACATGTTTCTTCTATGTCTAATGACAGATTTTATGATCCATGATCTATTGAAACTCATATTTATGATTTTCTTCAATCCAGAAAATTATCATGTCGGGAGATTCTACTTCAGATTGGCAACATGGATATGCGCAACGAAGACAGACACTCAACCACTGACCAACTCAGGCATTCCCTGAGCTTTAATCTAAAAATAAATCTCAATGTTTGATTCTTATTAGATTAGAGTGTTTCATTTTCTGTTTTCAACTTTATTATTAAAATAAAGTGGAAATAAATTCTTAAAGTGGCCTTTCCACTTTATTCTTAAAAATTGGGTGTAAGGGCACTTGGGTGGCTCAGTCAGTTCGGCCTCTGCCTTCTGCTCAGGTCATGATCCTGCGGTCCTGGGATCAAGGCCCACATTGGGCTCCCTGCTCAGAGGAGAGTCAGCTTCTCCTTCTCCCTCAGACCCTCCTCCCTGCTTATGCTCTTTCTCTCTTTCTGTCTCAAGTAAGTAAATAAAATATTTTTTAAAAATTGGGCTTAAAATATATTGCTATTTGTAGTTTAAACATAATGCACCAAAAATACTAAGTTTTTCTCTGATTTAAATTATATTTCTTGATGTGCTTCTATTTAAAATTATTTCAAGGGCAGCTTAAATAGTGTTATAGGCTACTAGCAACCATTTATACTTGAAATTTATAGCCAGAGAAAAGGTACTCCTAATTTTTCATTTGGTGTATGCCTTAGTAGTGTAAACATAATAAGGAATTCTGATTATATAGATCAACTTGACAATGAATTGGAAATAGGCACTAGTAAAGACTGAATTTATAGGTGAATTGATGATAAATGCACTATGCTGTAATTTACTGGACATGCCTTACCTCATAAATTTCTGTGTCCTTCTTATCAATGATTCTTAAGGTTCTATGTATGAAAATAATTCCCTTTGTGCACTTACTATAACCATTAATTGGAAGCATCTTTCTGACATACTTGTGATACTCAAAAATGTTAATGACCAGTGAATTTGCTTTAACTCCACAAATTAACTAATTTGGACTGCTTGTAAAAGTTTAAACTAGAATGAACATTATAAATACAGAACACAGAATCAAAATGTCAATGTTCCTATAAATGCTGTTGTCAACAGCTGGTTTAAATTGCCAAGAAACCCCAAAAACTAATCAGGAGGGAATAGTTTTTAAAAATGGATCTATAGTATGGGAAAAAAATGCTCTTCCTTTAAAGTCATTGTTCATTTCCTGTATTGAAATACGACGTAGAAGCAAGTGTAAGATACTATGACCTCAGAGGCTTTTAAATAAGCCCAATCTCCATTATGTGAAACTTCTTTATTACAAGCATTTCAGAACAGATTATGACTAAATATGAGATTATGATGGGCAGTAGGATGTTATAATAAGATAACAACGTAACTATTTGTCATTATCTTTTCTACTCATTTACCCTATGCACCACAGTTCCCTTCTTGTGTGACAAACTCATCTGAAGTAAGAAATAAGCAATGACGCACTTGAATTTTCTACTGCAAAATCTAAGTTGTGATAAAAATGCATGTTTTATCTTAAATAATCTAAATAAATCTTAAATGGCAATAATAATAATTGTCATGCTGGGAGTTTTTATGAAATATATAGAGTTCTCTTCAACATTGAGTTTTCAACCAATTATCTTCTCTACATATGCTTTCTGCCCTTTAGAACTTTGGTTATGAGCTGTCTAATAAAATTTGACTACAGATTTATATCTATAATAAAAAATATAATCGACTTCAACCCTTTACGAAAGTGCTACGAAATATATACCAGTGCCCATAATGATAGAAAAATGACAGCAACAATGCCTGGGAGCAAACTGTCATTTGAGAGAGCAAAGGTAAAAAGAAAGTCATTAAGGGATCAGTTAAAAATATTTTTGTTAGGATATAAGAAAATTAAGTGGTAGAGTTCCAAAGGGAACTCTTTTTGTGCTTATAGTATCATTCAAATAGTTTATCCCTGCAAGGAGATTACCTGTAATGCTGCCAAGGTCACTGCCAAATTGTATTAATGGCCATGTTCACTTATATGTCAGTCACATGAGTTAGAGCTGCCTTCTTCTTCTTTTTCTACTGCATAATGACCTACCTCTTAATGCACACTGACAAATTGAGGAGAGTGAATATGTTTTTCCAAAATATAGATGGAAGAGTTCCATTCCACCACTCTTCCATTTTAATTGTACCAAACATGTGGAATGTAAAGTCTGGCAGGAAAGAGGTTTTAAATATTCTATTCTGAAAATTGAACCATTTTTGAAAATGGCACTTTGAGTCTTACAGGGAATTATTTGTGGCTGCATTGTGGATTTTCTTTCAAATGCACATTTGCTTACATTGCTGTAAAAGCACAAAATATTTTTTAAATGTAGGAATGACATTTTTTTAATCTAGAAAATGTCATTGGAACACAGAGTTAGTAACAGAATGATTTAGTATTCAATAGTTAAGCTCTATTGCAGATTTGTAATTTTCATTTATCAATATTATTCATCATTTACAGAAGAAATGTGAGAGTGTAGGCATATTGGCTTCTGAATACATCTACTGACTAGAGTGTAGCAGACATATTTATGTACTTAGAGTAAAAATAGATTAACACATCTCCTTTACAGGGCTTATATTTAAATAGAATAAATCACATCCTCAAAGAATAAATGATATTCTAGTATGTTATAATAAGACTTGCTCGTGAGAGACATCTCTATTAAAAATTTACTACTTTAGTCCTGGAATACCAATTTAGTCCTGGTCTTGAGATTAGCAATATATTAAAAATATCTGGGGAATTAGCAATTTCAATTCTTGATTTGATATTAAACTCGGTGCTGATTTCCTTGTTTCACTTATATAGTTTAATTCATCAAAACATTATTGAAATAATTGGGAAAGAAAGAAGACATGAAGAAGTATTTCACTGCTTACATCAGCTGACCTGAACAATATTTTATAACTATATTTAGAAAAAGATAAAAAGAGCTGAATACAGCTACAATTCTCTATGCCAACTTCCTCTATTACCACTTTTTTTTCTCATTTAGTAACTCATCTATAAAACAATGACATTAAAAAAAAAAGAGAGGGAATAATTTCAGGACCTCTAGACAGAATTTTAACAGGCTGGTAGATGCATAATTAGTTAGGAGACTAGATCGGACACCAATCTAGCTTTCACTTAAGATTATTATTTCTAGTTTGTTTATCTCATTTATACTCACACAAGTTTTGGTAGTGACTTGGATCACAAATGCATTACAAGGGAGCTTCTCAAATTTGAAGTTGAATAATAAAAACAACTATTATCTAAATTTGAAAAACTAGATTAAAATATATTGCATTTATAAGGTACATGAGTAAAAATGGCAATACACAGAATGCTAATAAACTCCATTGTGCAAATTTAAAATCATAACCAGTAATTAGACAGAGGGTGATGCATCTAAAATTCATATATAATGCTTTAGCTGAGATTTATAATCTTATTATTAAAACTTTTATACAGATTATGTAGAATAATTTCTTATTTTAAAAAAATTCCCCAAAGGCAAATAGCAGGAGACAGTAGAATCTGCATGATTTAAAAACCTAATAATGATCTATATTTGCAGATCCAAAGCTATAGTGTCCAAAACCAAATTAGTAGAGAATAACAAACCTACTTCCAGAAGTGTGATTGAATGAATACTACGTCCCTGTTATGTAATATATCTTACTTTGTGGAATACTGGGTAGCCTTATGTGGATGAAAACCATCTCATTAAGATAAAAATTTACACATATTTACATCTTTCTATATAGTAATAATTGGCAATATGCTAGGTGCTTTACATTTATTATTTAATTCTTGTAATTAATTTAGACATGGTAAGGTAGATAAATTCAAACACATTTAAAAAACATAAGCAGTGTAACTTTTTAATCCATGCTGTTAAGTAGTTGTTACTTGGGTAAGCTCGCTAAAAAAACAAGAAGGTCATGAATTCATCCCCTCCACTGATAAGTGGGGTAACTGACATACTTGCGGATAAAAATTCTGTTTACTAATGTCTCTGTGAAAGAGTTGGTTAAAAGATTCCCTTTATCAATGGACTGGTTATTTATTTATTTATTTATTTATTTATTTATTTATTTATATTTTATTTACTTATTCACGAGAGACACACAGAGAGAGGCAGAGACACAGGCAGAGGGAGAAGCAGGCTCCATACAGGGAGCCCCATGTGGAACTTGATCCTGGGACTCTGGCATCACACTCTTGAAGGCAGACACCCAACCACTGAACCACCCAGGCGTCCCTGAACTGGGCATTTAGAATTCTAGGTGGCCCATGTGAGTGTATTTTGTTTCCTCAGATGGATAAAAAATTCTTGTGTTGTAAAGTATTTCTTAAAAGAATGATTGTTTCAAGCACTTTAAATACCTTTAGCATACTTGCTTCTAATTTGAAAATAAAAGGCATTCATAAATTCACATGCTCCAACTGCTTAAATCTTAAGATTCACATATCTAAGAGCCAGCCTCACATGATTTTTGGCTATTCTATTGAATTCTATGGGAACTGCTCATTTATTGTACAAGAATTGTGAGACTTGTTTGTTAAAAAAAAAAAAAGGTTATGCACACATGATAAAATACAGTGAAAATAAGCGTGATATTTACCTAGTGCAAAAGCTGTCTAAAGCTTAATTTAAAAATCTACAATAAAAGCTTCAACATTTATCTATTTTGACTTGTGTCTAAATGTTTCACTTTATAGCAATAATGATTGACCACTATTAAGGTTCAGTTTTCTCTGATGTTTCAGAGAGATGAATCTGCAAATTCCTTCAGGAAATTATCTATTGTTAATCAACATTTCAAAAGTCAGAAGATTCCAGAATTGGGTAAATCTGGTATTTCTTAGGTCTACTTTTAATTTAATAATATGAATTAAAACTATTAAAATTCTAGAAGAATTTTTAAAAAAACTTAAAAGGTAAAATCAAAATCTATATCCTAGACATTCTTCCCAAAAGGCAAAGAACAAAAACCTTTCAATGCAAAATTTCTTTAAAGAAAAAAAAAAAGATTTTATTTGTTTACTCATGAGAGACACAAAGAGAGAGGCAGAGACATAGGCAGAGGGAGAAGGCGGCTCCCCATGGGGAGTCCAATGCGGGACTCATCCTAGGACTCTGGGATCCCGCCCTGAGCCAAAGGCAGACGCTCAACCACTGAGCCACCCAGGTGCCCCTCAATGCAAAATTTCTTGATTGTAAAAGTTTAAAAAGGCAAATGATCGTTAATTCTTGTTAATCCTTGTTCTGTGTCAGGCACTGCTCCATTTACATATATTAACCCATTGATCCTCATAACGACCTTATGGTAGCATTATTACGTACATTTTACATATGGAGAAATTTAAGTAAAGAAGACCTTTCTTGCTCATGTTAAATGGTGGCTTTGGGATTGAAACCTAGCAATCTGACTCCAACGTCTGCCTTTCACATCATACTTAGAAGAATACCAGCATTTTAAAAAATGATGGCTACTTTGATTGCTTTAAGAACACAACAAATGAACGGTAACCGCCGGAATAGATGAGAGAATGAAGGAATATAGAGTCGGTGCAGACTTTAGAAGACCACTGTTTTTTAGGAGCATCATGATGTCTAGGATGCTCTTCATTCTAACACAGAGTAGCAAATAAAACTTACACACCTCATGTATTCACTCTGACTTTGCCGATCTGACACACATTTATACATAAACACACATATTTATGCATATGCACACATATGTAACTATATAGCAAGTTTTTAAATGAAGAAAATATAAATTTTTAAATGAAGAACTTTGCATTGTCTCATTATTAGAATAATGCAAGGACTTTGTACTTTGTCTTTTAGTAACATTCACACGTTTTGATATCAATCAACCTGTCTTAAGTATTGGATATAGGTTTAGTGAACACTTATCTGCTAAGATTTGCTAATTCTTCTACTAACTTTCAACTTCTACATGCTATAAACTAGCAATGTTAATTATTTCATATTCTGATTGTAAAAATTCAATATTTAGTAACATATACTCTTCTATCTTATATTATTAAATTAAAACAATTTGTACCTTTATAGTTATATGAATAGGCCATAATATTTATCCTAGGTTCTTGAAATTATAAAATCTATTTTTGTTATCTCAAAAAGATTTAAGCATTCTAATTATACTATGAATGTACTGGGAATGATTATCATTTGAAACAGTATAATGTAACCAACCTAGTCATGTAGTAATGGCTAGTAATGTAACCAACCTATACAGACACAATCCATAAGTGCTTTAGATACAAAAAAATAGAAGCAAATTCTCAAACTGTGTTTACATTTCCATAATGACAAATGGAAATTTAAATGACTAAAAGTGATTATATGTGGAAGTACTTTATACAGAATTCTCTACATTCTTTAGTACTATGGCGGCAAACAAAGGTTACTGCATCTTCTTAGGCAGGATAACACAATTAAAACCGTTTTAGAACTGTATATTGAAGTGTGTGTTCAAAATTCGCTAGCAAAGGAAAAATTTATATTGCAAAAAAAATCACACCTTTTAGTATATATCCTAAATATATATAATTGAAAAATCTAATTTTAAGGCTATTTCTATTTCTATTAATAAATATAGGGAAGAAAATATATCTAAAAGTACCAGTGGTAAAAATAAGTAAGTAAATAGAAGCACCAGGAGTAGAGGTGAAAGTTGAGTTGAAGAAGCACATGATATATGACAGAAGGTTGTCAGAAGTATATTCTAAAGTCAATTCCTACAGAAGAACATTCAAGGAAACATTCAATTTATTGAAGCACTGGCTTCTGGTCATATTAACCCTCATTTGAAATAAATATGTCATATAATAAGAAAAAAATTTTAACAAGGATTTTTATCACAATTATTATATTTTCCAAGTGACAAAATGTTACATATGTGGCTCTTAAGAATGTAATGTTAAAATGTAGCTCTAACTGAGGTGGGTATCTGACAGATAATGAGGTCTTCCAGGCTGGATTGGTACACCCTTGAAAAAGGGTCAATTATCAAAAGCTGGGTTTACTTGGAGGCCAAATATCTTCCATTAGGACCACTAAGAAGAAATGTTCTGTTGGATACGTAATGCCTAGACATTCAATAAATTAAAAATGGTAATAAATCACTATACTTAAGAGGACACAGATAATCAGAAACTGCCAAATAAATGAAATTTATGCAAAATAGAAAGTGTTACCATTTTAGATAATATTATTGAAACACTGTAGAGACTGGCTAGTGAATAGTAAAACATCACGATTAGACTATCATATTGTTTTTCTTATTCCCACCACATACTGATGCTAACTAGTGGAATAGATAAAAAAAGATTTGAGATTGTCTGCATAATGGATTTATAAAAGCTATAAAAAGTTGCAGTGTACCTTTTTCTTCATATATTAAAGAAATAAGAGATCAATCTAGTCAGATGCTTATCACAAAAAACAAAAAAACCAAAAAACAACAACAAAAAAAACCCTCCAACTTACGTGAATGAATTAAATAAAACTTAAACTCTAAACGGGGTCAATAAGATACACTATGTCTTTTAAAGAATCATAAATGTGTCTTTCAACATTGTTTTATCAGTTACAGCAGTATTATCTCATGACTTTCACCCATGACATACAATAGAACCATAAAAATTCATAATTTTACATGAGGAGGAAAATCTGAGAAAGAACTATAATATTATAATTTAAGAATTGTACAAAATCACTATCTATTACCTGCAATTTATTTATTTATTTATTTATTTATTTATTTATTTATTTATTTATGTATTTTTACCTGCAAATTAAATGAAATAAAGCACCTGAGATAGCAGTCCTTTGTAGCTATAAAAAAAAATGATGTTTTCTAATCAGAGGCTAAATAGATTAAAACTTATAAACATAGATTAAAACTTATGTGACTTCTATACTTCAGGTTCCCCAACTGTAAAATGTGTATAGTATACAATAAATAAATATTATCATCATGGGTTCACAAAATAGTGGACAGTAGCATCTCACAACAGGAACTGAGTGCCTACCCAAAGGTAAGATATTTAGTAATGATCAACATCATTTAGCCAGTCAGGTGGTATAGCAAATCTGGTGCAAAAAGTAATTTGTTAATTGAGAGATTATAAATCCATTAGGGACTATCTCCTGAATACAAAGGCCAATGAAACCTAACCTTTGCCTTCCAAAGAACTTAAATTTTACAAAATTGGAAAAGATACTTTATATATTAGCTCTAGCACAAGATAGATATTAATAAAACTATAAGAGAGGTACACATAAAGTCCTCCAGAAGTCAGGTGTGGGAAAGATAACTTCAACGGGAAAGATCTTATGGTGGAAGTACTTAATCAAGTGTTCCCTAAGTCTCTCTCATTTGAGTTAAGGACAATTATTACCCTTCATTTACCTGTTCCAATTTAATTCGACGAACATTAATAGGACATCTATTATGTGTCACTTAAACAAAAGAGAAAACAAAGATATTTGAATGTGGTGCAATCCCCTAGCTCAAAGAATTTATAATCCAATGTAGGATAAAATAAGTTACATTTGTATAGTATTTCCATTTTATGATGCCATTGTACATATCTCATTTCATCAAGTCTTTGAGAACCACGGTTAGTAAAGACATAAAAGTTGAAATTCTATTTTAATAAGAAAAAAGGACTGCAATGAACCATAATTGTCTTCAGCAGAGTCTTTAGGGTTTCACTTTTCTGTTTCTGAGAACACATTCTAATTTTAGTATTTATGTAAATGGAATGACCCATTCTAGAACAGTTTATGTGTGGTTTACTCTCCAAAGTGGCTCTATGTGCAAGAAGGGAGATGAGCAAGCAGGGCGCGAGCACCATGGAAGAAGAAGCCCAAAGAACACAAAAATTAAAAAGGACTTAAATTTTATTTTTAAATTGTCATTATTAAAATTTCAGAATTTGAAAGAGCCTTAATTAATGCTTTATAGAATACTTGGAGAAACATTTAAAACTATACTCCACATTTGAAATATCAGAAAGGGAGACAGAACATGAGAGACTCCTAACTCTGGGAAATGAACTAAGGGTCGTGTAAGGGGAGGTGGGCGGGGGGTGGGGAGGTCTGGGTGACGGGCACTGAGGGAGACACTTGATGGGATGAGCACTGGGTGTTATTCTGTATGTTGGCAAATTGAACACCAATAAAATTTAAATTTATAAAAAAAACTATACTCCACATTCAAGTTTATTTTGTTAAAAAATATGACCATATTTTAATCCTCAAAACAAATCATTTTTTAAAAAGTATCATTAAGAATTTAAAGACAGTACTACATATAGTAATAAGAGGACACATTTCTTTTTAATAATGTTGGATTTTTTTCCCTAACTCTTCACAGACTTTTTCTAATATGGAAGAATAAAATATTTAGTTGGGTTGATAAGTAACTTAAAAGGCAGTGAATAAAATAATGCACTTC
Source organism: Canis lupus dingo (assembly GCF_003254725.2). NCBI lineage: Eukaryota > Metazoa > Chordata > Mammalia > Carnivora > Canidae > Canis > Canis lupus. The sequence goes on along the minus strand of NC_064245.1, from coordinate 19,739,709 downwards.
ATGTTCCATGAATTTTCATTCTCTTCCTTCACATTTCCTGTAAAGTAGTTGAATGTATGCACAAATTATGGTCCAAGTCTAGATAGTGCAGAGAAAAATCTCAAAGGAGGATTTTAAAAACAACAAAGTTAATTAGGTACATCCAACAAAAACTCTCCATTAAACACATGGAGTATTACAACTATTCAGCAAAGTATTCTCTTTCTATGAACTCAATCTCAACAAATGTAGGCATTTTCCTGATCACGAAATCCATCTTGTGACATCTAGTTCAAATAAACTCAATGCATACATCTCTACTTCCCAAGATATGCAAGTCACTTCATGATCAGGGCTTAGAGGAGATTCTAAATTTAAGTTCTACCATTTTTTAATTCAAGTCAATTCATGTGTAGTATTCACCTCAATATGTTGGAAGCACTTTCCCTCTCATATCAAGGGACCCTAAAATCAACAAGATTCCACAGAGATTAAAATTCAGAAGGAAATGAGTGGCAGGATTCATCTACTCATTCATTTAATAAGCTTCTATTAACCATGTGCCTGGCAGTGTCTAGATTTTAGACATATGGGCAATAAAACTCAAAGTCAGCCTGAAGCATCTCTGGAGGGGGCAGCCAAGTAAGAGTTTATTAGGGGTAATGGTAGGCAGTAGAGAGCAGCAGATAAGGTTTGGAGTCTGAAGCCCAAAATGCATGAGTCCTAAGCCTTGTTCATTCAAATCTTTCTAAGGCACTCTCATCTATGTGCACATCCTTGTTAATCCCCTTGTGTCCTCTTCTGTAGTTATTGCTCAGTTACCCTTGGGGAATTCGCCTTCTAGTATGTTCCATATGCTAACTAACTGTAACTAATAAATGTTTAGAGTGATGCTCATTATATACCTGCATTAAGGAACAAAAAAAGCTATTTTTTAAAAAAATTATAGGGCAGCCCGGGTGGCTCAGCGGTTTAGCACCGCCTTCGGCCCAAGGCGTGATCCTAGAGGCCTGGGATCTAGTCCCACGTCGGGCTCCCTGCATGGAGCCTGCTTCTCCCTCTGCCTGTGTCTCTGCCTCTCTCTCTCTCTCTCTGTGTCTCTCACGAATAAATAAAATCTTAAAAAAAAAACAAACAAAAAAAAAACAAAATAGAAACTCTAAAAAAATATATAAACTAAGAATACTGCAATCTTTATGCAGTGATCTTCAAATACCAAAAACAGTTTAATCACTTAAGCACTATGTTGAAAGGTCTCCCCAGTAAGGTGGTGGTGGGCAATCTGCACTTTGAAGGAACACCGCATAGGATTTTGAGGTTTGTACATGGCAGACTAAATTTTAAAACCCAGAAATTGTTTTCATTGTTTCCACAAAAATTCCTGCTTGTCAAAGAGTGCTTTGCTTAAGCATTACTGTTTAAGGACAACTTGAACAATATAATTTAGTTATTTGTATTACAATACCTGTATGGCTTCTTACTATTTTTAAAAATGTTATTGTAACTGTACAGGGGTTTTTGTGGGCTCATGTGAGCAGCTAATAACCATTTAAAAAAACAGTTCCATAAAAAATAAATTCTGGGTTTCCCAATATTAAAGCAGAGCTTGGGGACACAAATTATTTGTAAGTTGGGGATATGACCATATTATTGGGTGCATAGTGGTACGCGAGACTCTATACTCAAAAGGCAAGACATGTAGCTGCAAGACACGACATGTCTATATGCCAAGGTCTTCCTTTAAGATCCAGCTTAAGAGTTTTCTCTTCTGTGAATTATTTCCAGAATCCTCATGCAGTAACAATTTTGAACGTTTTATTCCTGTATTATTAGAAAATGTAGAACCAGCACACAAGAAAATCAAGGAGAATGTCATTTAACATATGAATGTTCCTATATTAGTGCAATATTCTATAGATGAAAAGAGTCGCTTTTTCACTCCCCTGCAAAATATCCCAGTTCGGTTCAGAGAAGATAGAATATTATATATCTACTGCTTCTTTATCCTAAAAGATATCAATAATTTGGTAATTAGGCTGATAGTTAGGTAATTGTACATATTGCAAAGCTGTGCTAGAGGAGAAAAACTTATTTTTTGCAGATATAGAATAGATGTAAAGTTCATGGCTAAGAAGGCGTCGGATAGAAATGATATTTAGGAACAAGCCCAAAAATTTGAGAATTTTTTTTGGGTGGAAATAAATTTAGTAGTGTTCAACAAAAGATATACTTCAGGGTTTTTTTTTTTTTCCTTTGAAAACAGAACAAATATATGGGATACTATAAGACACATTAATACTTTCCTTACACAACTCTATGAAGTTCTCGAGTGCATTCCACAATAAAGTTTTTAAAAATCTTACAGGTCTTATCATTTCATTAAATACTTTCTCCAAGAAGGAAAGAGTATAAATTTCCTTTATGTAATGGAAATAAGTTACATTTTTATAGCCAGTTCAACATTCAAATAATGAATAGAAACACCAATGAAATGCTATGTTCTGCAAGTAAGAAAAAAGCAGCAGTTTCTTCTACATAATGGAAATATATTGCATTTTACAGTAGATTCAACATTCTAATAATGATAAGTGCCAACGAAATGAATGAAATGCCTTCTAATTTTCTTCCACATCCCTCAAGGCTGGAAAAAGAACAATCCTGCCACTTCTAATGTGAACAGGTGACTAAATGAATGAAACTATTACTTTGTAGGGTTTTTTCTTTCTTCTTTTAATAGTAAGGTAGTTCTCTGGCAACTTTCCTAATTACCAGGAAGCTATGCCTGCTGGTCACCATGCTAGATGGGTCCATTCCCTCTTTCTTTGAACACTTCCCCCACTTCTAGAAGCATAAAATAAACTGTTTAGTTGTTGCTTTTTAGAAAGTGTAAACCTTTTCATTTAAAAAAAAAAAAAGCCATATCCTAGAGCACACCTTTTAGACACAACCTTAGGTCATGTCCATATGCCAATGGTAGCCTGAATGGGGTGGTCGGACTCAGTCAGCAGAGCTGGCCTGCTCAGCAGAGCTCTGCAGTCATGATCTGGAAGCGTCAGCCCCACCACGTGCGTGACATTAAGATGATCCACAGCAATCCTGCAAGACTACATTTTAAGTAGAGCTTCCAATTTGCTGTGGTTGGCATGACCTAATTTTGGCTCGAAAGGTACATTTTTTTCCCCTCTGGGTTTTATTGAGTACACATCAGAGTAAAAAAATTATGTTCTTAAAGGTATTCTTATTCTTCTCTTTCTTAAGGAAATTTAGGGAATTCAACAACTGTTGGCCTCTGGCTAATATACACACTAAAGTCTTTTTCCAGCTTCGCCTACATCTTGACCCCTCATGCCAAATATTTTAGACAGTCTATTTATAAAGTTCATCACTTCCCCTGTTACTTCATTTTTAGAAACGCCAATAATTTAGAAACTGGAATGATACAGCTGGTCTCATAAACTGGGAAAGGGAAAATTCTATGGAAGAGATAATGTTCCTGTTGTAACTTAAGAAATCAATTTATTTTCTTCTCAATTTCACAGTTAAGAAGGAAGTAATGCTAATGTTCTGTGTTTACTTCACCTTAGTGTTCAAAGATGATTCAAAGTTCTAAAGATCTGAATGTTAACAGCAGTCCTTGACCCTGACTGCACATATGAATCACTTCAGATAAAATTTCTGATACCCAGAATCATCCTAGACCATCCATCCAACTGGAGCTGGTTCTCCAGAATTTTTTTTTTTTCGGAATTTTTTTTAAGAAGTTCTCCAAGAAGTTAAATGTGAAGCCAGATCTGAAATCCACTGCATTAAATTCCCCTTGAGATGTAAAACCACGACACACCTATCTTGTAGCATTATCTTACTTGAATATAGTATGTCTTTGAAATTTACTAGTTTATCCATTTATGAGCTTATTGTCACAGAAGAGCTTTCAGCTATTTCATGATGCGGGAGAAAAACTCATCTGGATAACCTCACTGGCTCTCACTAGTTGCAATCATAGAAAGTTCTGCCTTTCTGGTATATATTAGTTCTGATAACTATGCCCCATTCTTGCAAAATCAGTGCTGGGGCTTTCAAGGGCTTAAAATCACTCGTTTTTACCTAGATCCTACTGAACCTTTGGAGGGTTTCCAATTGCATTTAAAAAATTAATCTCACCTTATGCTATTTACTGACTTGTAAATCTCTAATAATACACTAATTGAATTCAATGCTGTATACTTATTTTACTCGAGGTGATAATTTTCTAATTTTATGTATGATGTTGATGTATTATCTATTAGGAATCAAATTTAGTACATTTTATGACTTTCAAAAAGTCCACTCCTTAGATCAAAGTTCTCATTTTTCCTAACCAATTTAATTCCCTATTCCAGACAATGGAAAATGCTATAATCAAGCAGTGAAGTCCTGTTTCCGCTCCTTCCTCCTAATATGAAATTGGGCTTATTTCATGAGGAATCGGTTTGTGGAGGTAATGTGGTCTAGTAGCTGCAATGAGAAGTTTGTTTATAAATTTGGATTTTTATTCCATTATATAACCAAGATCATTATCTAACTTACTTACATAAAATTGCATGTGGCTCACTTTACAATAAGGCTTCTTATGACATGATCCACCATTCTTCTAATGTAACCTGTGGATTCAGTGTATTTATTTTCTCGTCATGTCTTCCCTTTTTTGTCCTCTGACATACACAGAGAAACTGGTGTGTGTGTGTGTGTGTGTATTGTATGTTTGGTAATGTTGAAAAACCAAGTCCAATTTCCTGGATTCTATATTTCTTCTAGGACCACAGTTTGCTTTCAGATTTATTCTCTTTTACTAGAATATCTTTAATAGAATACTTTTTTAAAGTATGTAAGATTCTTCTTCCTAAGGGTATGACATCCCTGAAGTACTTTTATTTATCTATTTTGCTTTTTTTAGAATAAAGAAAAAAAGGATAAATACCACTTGAAGTTCTTAAAAATTAATTTATAAAAGATAAAAGTCCAGTCTCCACTATATAAAGTATCCTTGTGGTAGTACCTCACTGCTGGTGCTCTTGTGCCTCATTCATAACTCGTTTCACATCCCTTGTCAAAACAGTGAACTGCAGGGGAGGACCTGGATCAGGCCATCCTTCCTTTCAGCTGTGTCTAGGAAATAGGGCATGAGTGGGAGTGGAGGAGGAGCAAGTCCTCCAAGTTACCTCGAGATCCGTACAGTGAGGTTTTCTGGCCACAGAATGGAAAGGGGATTAGCTAGGTTCTTCCCACATCTGGTACCATCCTCATCGCTTCATCAGCTGCCCTCAATATCAACAAAACCTAAATTACTGGGCAAGGCCTGGGTAGTTTCTTCAAATGGGGAGGCAAAATTGAGAATATGGCAGGTCATATAAAAAACTCATGAAAGTCTGTTATGCTTTCAGAAGACAGATGCATCAAAAAAATTCCCTTTCCAGGATATTGCCAGGATTTAACTCATCATTTACGACTCACCTTAGGTGTGTCCTTTCTTCTACTGAAGACTGGCCTGACCAGTCATCTCCCCAAAAAGTTGAACATTCCATCCCTTAAACATCCACTTTACTTTCAACATACCCGCATTGCAGCGTTTATCACATAACATTCACAATTGCAACTTCGCATGTTCATCTCCCTCACCAGACTGTTCCTCAGGTGCAGAGACCCCACCTTTCACTTTTGTATCCCCAACACCCAGCAAGCCACTCCCATTAAACACTCACTGATTGCACTGACAGATCAATTAATTAATCTGCAGTCGATGTCCAAGGGGAAATGTTGAAACTAGCAGACTTTTATGGGCAGAGTTATATGCACGGTGTTTTAACTTTAAGAATGACGGAGTTTTATGACTAAGTTCTAGATTCACATTTATCTTCTAAATAGTGGCTCTTACTCAGGCCTCACATTAAAATCACCCAGGCAGCTTTGAAAACCGCAATGACCAGACAGCACACCAAATAATCCAAATCTGGAGGTGGGACCCAGGCATCAGTATTTGTTAAAAAAAAACAAAACAAAAACAAAAACAAATAAACAAAAACAAAAAACAAAACAAAACAAAAAACCCAAAAAACCACCTTCCCAAAAGCTCAATAGCCAAGATTGAGAGCCTCTAAATTAACGGTATAAGGGATACCCAATGTTCTATACCTATGGCTCTGTCACTTAACATATATCCCCAAGATCAATTTCGGCTCAGTTTTTGAATGGATGCTGTTTGGAAGAAATTATTAGTTGATTTTAGCCCTTGGATGATCAAAAAAATTTTAAAGGCTTTTGAAATGCAATATTAGTTATATCACAATCTTCTTCCGGAAATATTGCTAATAACCTTATGTAGTTATCTTTTATAGAATTAGCCAACAGCTATGACTTCCTTTTCAGTGTTTGGGTAATCCGGGCTTTTATAGTGAATACTTGTTTCCTGTATATTTAGAACTCAAATGGATACTAAATATAAATCTGTTGTTTCATGAAGTCTTAAGAGTGTGCTTTACAGTTAGAAGATTCCAAAGAGGGAATTCAAACAACTGTAGTCAAAATAACATTAGGAAGTAGGCATAACTAGCCTCGGTGGTTTCATTAGTAAGAGAGGAATGAACACTGAGCATTACCAGTGGCACTTAATATTGCATAAAGCAAACAAACCTCCCCCTATCAGTGGGCACCATAAAATGACATGGGGCTATTTATCACTGTAACCAATTAATTTCAAATCACACATCTAATTTTCAAATCTTCAAGCCACATTTCTAATAAAAGCATTTTAAAATACAGAAAACACAGATTATTTTGGTGTTTGTACTGCAATCCAAATAGCATTTGATTCTCTTCAACAGTGTAATAAAGCAGTACCAAATGCAATTACTAAAATTCACTGGAAATTTGGCAAGGAATCCACATTCGTAAAGGTATGGTAGCTATTCATTTTGAAGTCTAAAGTACATACATGTGGTAATTCAAAAACATCTGAGTCCAGTTTGACTCCTGACCAGTCTCTCTGTCCTCATACCTAGTCAAGAGCATGATAATGCTTTTATAAAAAAAATTTTAAAAACTGCCTATGAGAGGAAAGGAAGTTTGTATTATTTCTCAGAGTTAAAATTCTAAAAGTGATCCCTTTACCTTTATCAAAATGTTTTTTTACTAAACACAGAAATATTCAGTCAAAAACTCAAAGCATGCATTGGATAAATAAACTTGGTATAACATTTCTTAGTTTTCAAATATAATGGAAGTTGTTCTAACTTGTCAGGATTTATTTCACATATATCTCTGGTTTTAAGGTATTATTTGTTTTCTGTTTCAACCACAAAAAAGTCAAAAGATATGTGCTCTAATTCAAATTTTCCAAAATACCCATTTGCACTAATTAACTGGATAACTCCTAAAACACATTTAATATCCATTTATAAACTCTGTCATACACATACAGTTCACATTCTTAAATTAAAACTATTAAATTACTATGATTCTTGTGAGTAAAGATTAAAAATTAAAACACCTCAAAAAGTGAAAAGCAAACTGGAGGTTGATAACATAAAACTAGATACTCATTTTTCAATTTAAAGCTATTATTGTAACTGGAAAAATAGATTTTTACCAACAGGAATAAGACATTGCTTGTGAAGATTGATAAAATCTCTTTTTTCCCTCCAGGTTAACAATACAGAGCTATATCATATGCCAAGAACTAATTCACTTCTTTTTCATTTTATTTTTTTAAAGATTTTATTTATTCATGAGAGACACAGAGAGAGAGAGATGCAGAGACACAAGCAGAGGGAGAAGCAGGCTCCATGCAGGGAGCCTGACGTGAGACTCGATCCCGGGTCTCCAGGATCACACCCTGGGCAGATGGTGGTGCTAAACCGCTGAGCCACCAGGGCTGCCCAATTCACTTCTTTTCAAAAAAAAGTACTAACATATCACATAAACGTAGTGTATGAACATTTCATTCTGGGATTCCTGAATGCCTTTCCCCAGGATGCTATGCAAAATTAAGTTTCTATAGTTATGTTACGTTATTTATTTATTTTTACCTAATTGCTGAGAACATGTATGTGAGATTTTGGCTTAGTGGGTAAAAGAGTGGACTTTGGAGGTTGACTATCTGGGTGAGATTCTTTGGAGGGTGACTATCTGGGTGAGCTTCCAGCTCTGCCATTAACAAAGAGGATAGCTTTGAGGTAAGTTGCTTTTTTTTTCTTTTTTTCTTTTTTTTGCATCAGTTTCTTCATCTGTAAAATGAGGACAGCAATGGTGCCTATCTCATAAATGAGTTAAAGTATATAAAGCCTCAAAAACAGTGCCGAAATACACAATAAAACTCTTAAAACATGCTAGCTGTGATCATTACTACCTAAGACTTGTTGTGATGAAGAATAATTTCAAATTAATAATACAAGCCTTTTAAATGTATCATAAAAGCTATTAGAATTATTAGTCAGACCTTTAGTAGTGATGCTGTATAAAAGCGGAATTCCTAAGTCATAGTTGAAAGTATCAATATATTTATAGAAGATCAGTCTTACTTCCAACCACCAAGCCAGCATGAATTGAAAACCAACTGGTCAACATATGTTGATGCAGATGGAAAAAGGATACAACTGTCTTTAAATTCCCTAAAGAAAGCTGAGTGAGGAACCTTCTGGTCACTGCAGTCCAACCTATCATTACCCGTGCAGTGAGACTCTTTGATGGGTTTCTTAGTCTATGAATAATACATATTTTGGGGACAACTTCACAAAAATAATCTGTCTTTACTCCAAAAAGACCTGTGACTAAGCAAATACAAAGAAAGAATTACCTCTCAACCACAAAAGAGGGTGGCACCCATGTCAGAAAAACTGAGGCAACTGGCAAAATTAAAAAAAAAATTTTGAATAAAAAAAGAATAGAAACAAAAAAAATTTTTTGAGATAAATTGGCCCCCCACTCATAGCTCATTGCCTAGAGAACCAGGAAAAATTTAAGTTTCAAAATCACTTTTCCCTTATTTTTTAAAAATAAAATTAAGAAAAAAGTTCATATTTTTTTCTTCTGTTTTAAGATTTTATTTTTAAGAACTGTCTATATCTGATGTGGAACTCAAACCCACAACCTCGAGAACAAGAGTCACATGTTCTACTGACTCAGCCAGCCAGGCACTCCCAGATTATTTCTTTATAAGGCATCATTAAATAAAGAGTCTACCTTTTTAGAAGAATGCTATTTGAAAGCATTTCACAGGGCAAACCACATTTCCAAATATTCTTTAGGTTCTGTGAATCTCACTAAAAGGGGCAAGCTCTTTTCATTCCCGATGAAATTTAGGATAATATTTACACTGAGTGATAGAAGATTTTAAGGATTAGTCATTCAGAATATGTACAATTAAGTTTGTCCATGGAGTTTTGTCTCCAAATGATTCTATGTATAAACAAATTGTAGCAAAAGAAAAGATTCTGATTGTTCTCGAATCCCTGACTTTTCTGCTAACACCAACAATAGTTAGTTAGCGGGGCCAACTCTATCATCTTGTAATATGCAACAGCAATTCTTCCACAGTCCCATTACTGATGGCTCTGGGAAAAGAAGAGGTTCTGACATCCCATGGGAATGGGAATTCAAGTACCTAGACTAGGTAAAAAGTAAAGTTATCGGACATACAGAGTCATGGATAAATTAAAATGTTGGCAGGAAAAAGTGAACTCCAGAACTGTCTTTTTCACTCATCTTACATACACGTGCCCTATTCATATCTCAAAAACATTACAAAATCAACTTATGATAGATATGTATACATTACTATATTTGAAACATAATGAACAAGGGGACTCTTCTTTCTTTAGGTATTATGAAAACTTCCTACAATAATTATTTAATACAACTCTAGAGATAATTTATTTAGTAATTAATCAAGATGATGTGACAACAGAGTCAATGAGTTCTAAGTAAATTATTTTCTTGCTAAATGTGCAAAGTGTTTGCAAAAAAGCTGAATTTATATTGCTTGTGTTGTCCATGTGACAATGTATCAGTTTAATAATCAGAAAATTTTGACAGAAAGTATGCCTTAAAATGTATTTCATACATTTTCTTTATGAAGAAATCTAAGACATAGTTTTCCTATATAAATATGTATAATTAATGCTTAATTTGTATAAGTGATCACTCATTAATATAGCCTCTGTATTTTCAGTTTTAGCTCAAGTGAATTATAACTTTGATTAAAAAATGTTTAATTCTTCTGAACTCTGAACTGCTCTTCACATCAAAAATTGTTTAAAAAATCTAAAATTAGCACGTTGGTTCTTTTTTAAATCTTTAATTCTGGGAGATACTTAAAAATCACGATCTATATACAAAAAGTAAATGTGTCCATTATATATCTGCACGTGCATATATATGCAGTAGGTACTTACTACATATACATACCTAAAACTTCAAATTCTGTTAACTTATTGAGCTCATTATTTCAAGAATGAATGCAGGTTTCCATTGCTCAGTTGTTTTTTTTTTTTTAATTTGTGTAAAACCAGAGACACTGTTTTCTATGAAGACAACAACTGAATTTTTATTTAGAATGGTTGATAGGAATAGAGACACAGTAATAAATAAAAATAAAGTTCAGAAATATTTGCCTACCATGCTTTTAGAATGATGTGAACATCTACAAAGAAAAATGTCACATTATTTTGAGATTATACAGTTTAATGTGTCTCTATACAGAATAAGAATTACTCAATAGTTTAACTACTTTTGGTCTAATTTAATGATGTAAAAAGACTTAAGGAAACCAATATTACCTATCAAGTCAAGTAATTCATATTTATGACCATACACTAAATAGTATATTACAATATTTTAAAAATAAAGCTGGATTAGAGTATGAAAGTAGGTTTGTTTTTAGTATAAGGTATATATGTAATGCTTACGAAGTAAATTTGATAATTGGAAATTTGTTTTTTTTTGGTAAAAATATGTTTTATTTTAATATTCCTATAAAAATCTACTTTTAATTTAAATACAATAATTCTGTTCATTATTAAAAATGTTTATGAACCTTAACAATTTTATTTTTAATTAAAAGTAAATATTTGGTCAAAAATATGTTTAGAAGAAAGCTTTTGGTCTATGAATATTATAAAAGTTTCTTAGAAATCTCTTAAAGACTGAGTACAATAAAACTAGGGCAATGCATATATTCTCAGTTACTCTTAAAAAAAACCTGTAAAAGTGACTATAGTGGCATGTTCTGACACATTCTTTTCATAAACCGAACCCTGTTAGTGACAGCAGAACAGATTGTGTGCATCTGCTGGGAATGAGCCAGATGACAGTGGAAAAACGCACATGGATACCTTGGCACAGCAAATAAAAAACGGAGAAAAAAAGACCTGGAAGAGAAAGTGCTCAACTTTAATTGAAACATTCTTTCCAACATGATGAACTTCATCCAACCACCTCTTGTAGCTTGTCAATTTTACATATAAGAATGTGTTTTTAAAGGGTCCTTTGTAAGTTGGAGCTGTTTTGTCCTTTTTTAGCACTAAATATTGACACAGGTTTCAGATTATTTCTTCAAATTATGGCAAATGTAATAAGCATTAGGGTAGAAAAAGAGGCCAAACCAATCTACCACAGTCTGGTACAAGAATGTTAAACTTCTAAAAACCCTTTCAGGTTGAAGTCAAATTTTAAATATCTAGGTTAAGTTTTGAATTATGTGGGCATTACACTGCCAAGTACTAGAATGCCACAATTCAAATTTCTGCAAATGTGACTATTGTAAATGCTGCTTACACTCACTAGTGCTACAATATTTTATTTTACGCTGATCAACCAGAGTATTGTTTAAACAGTTGGCTCAATGGCACTAGAGGTCCATCCATAAAAACAAATGTGCTTCTATAAATCATATCAGGAAGTTCTCTTGGATGCTCTGATTACAATGAAAATTTATTCTATACAGTATACAATGCAAATTTTAAACTGGAGACGAAGTTGTTTAATAGATTAGTAGTCTGACTGAAGCAGCTGCAGTCAAAAAAAAAATCTGGTGATTAACAGCCATTTTCCAGTAATCATAACCCTGGAAAGGGCTACTAAGCAGGGGGAGGGGGTTGCAGATGGGAATAATTCTCTAAGCCCATGTGCCTTAGAGGGCTCCATCATCTTCATGCAGACTTATTATTATTATTATTATTTTTAAATTAAAGCTTTTAGAGGCATCCTTGATTGCAGTGTTGGGAGCTGTCCATGCTGTTTTACCATAGGGAAGTCCACTCTGCAAGTATTCCTTGCACTGAGCACTCTTTAGCTCTACATTAAAACAGAGCTAGAAAAGAAAGCTGAAATGCAAGGTGCACACTAGAGGAGCATTATTCAAGAGTATGAGAATAATTCCAAGTGGTTGCAACTCCACAGGCTGTCTAAACTGGGCAGGCCTTATCAACATTACCTATCATCCAAAACATGAATTTCTTTGAGAAATTAAGTGAATATAAAAGCTGAACAAAAAAGTGGTAAACAGACTCTGAGACCAGAAATAGTCCCATTTCATCCACATCCAGCCCAAATCTTTTACTTGTGTTATCAGAAGGTGTAATCCTTATGTAAAATTCTGCATTTTCTGTACTACTTTATATTTCTTCTCACATGTAGAAAAATACTCAAATTAAAGTAAGTTCATTTGTTCATCATCTCAAAATTGATAAACTGTAATTAAATAATCCTGTAAATCCGGAACAAAAAAAGCATGAAAAAAATGTCACTTACTTATTTTTTACTATTTGAATAAAAAATGCATTTTATCTTTACAAATAAATACAGTTCATTAATTTTCAGCAAATGTGTGTAGAATGTCTATTATAGGCAAGAGTGACTGTGAAGGAATAGAAAGATGAATAAAATCCTCATTCTTCATTAATTAATTCTATCTTTACACGCGCTCAAAATTGGGTAGTAAAAATTAGGTAGTAAAAAATAAGGAATACTAATGTATCTCTCAAAAGTGGATAATACTAATACAAACCCCCTCCAGAAAACCAACGACAAAAAAACCTTTAGAATTCTTGGTGAGGCTGTCTTTTACAATTAAAACCACCTAGTAATTCTATGTGCATCAAACTCTTCCTCCAAACTGAAGTTTTATCAAAACGAAGCCATGGTCTATCTGGAATTCAGAACTTTCAATAAATGACTTTTAAAACCTATAGATGGATTATTTTGTTTCTTTAGTATCATTTCTGGTTCTAAAAATAATATATTTAACAACATCTGATCTGTGAAAGGGTTTGAGTTTCTTGGAGAAAAAAGTATATTGTTCTTAGCAGCCATTAGCATTGACCTAATAGCATTGGAATTAGACTTGCCTTGAAAATGACCCAATTTTAATGGTATAAAAGTATTATTGAAAAAAGTTCAACATAATTATCCCATCAAGCATTTCTAAGTGACCATCATTGGGAGAAAGATAAAATGATTAAAATATAGTGTAGTGCTATGGTAATTTACTAATTACTGATTACCTACATTGTGCTTTTCTGTGTATCATCCTGTTTAATTCTTACAATTCTATCTAAGAGGTGGGTGGTATTATCACCCCCATTTTACAGATGGTGAAACTGAGGCTTTCTGGTGGTTAAATAACGTTTCTTAAGCCAGTAACCAATAAATGGGAGGCTGGATTTTGAATCTACTTTTGTCTTTGCTCTTAACCATGACTCTTTGTTGCATAAAGGCCTGTTTAAGAGCACATTTGTGTATAATTAAACAAATGATATTATTATGGCACTGGGTCTTCAAACTTTTTGTGTTTGCCAATCAAGAGAATCGATTTTCTCTTTCTCTTGCATTCATCTCAATCTCTCATGCTTTTTGTCTCTCCCTTTCTCTGCTCTCTTCCACTTAGCCCCCCTTTATACACACTCACATCTTGGGAGTTTTGGCCCAACACCTCACAAACATTATGAAAGCCATAATTCGGTTCAACTAGTCCGATAAGTATACTGCCTCCTGAGACTTCACAACGCTGTGCATTTTTGCTGCAGATATACAATCCATTGACTCTAAAGCTGTCGGCAGTTCCTTATGAAGATATCATCCTGTGGCTTTCGCTGTTTGAAGATCAGTGTTTAGAGATTTTTTATGACATGGCATCGGGCTTAATGAACCATATCAAACACTCAAGTGTAAGGAGACATTCTACAATCTCATATGTAGTCAAATCCAGTTGAAAGTATACTTGCTTTATCACAATACCAAATGTTTTGAAGCAAGAAGGGAACTCAGGAGAGAATCCAAAACCAAATAAATTCAGGGGAAAAAATGGATGAAGTCAAGAATTCTTTAAGCTTTGAAGCTATAAAATGAGAGAAGGAAACAAAAATCACATAGAGCTCACACTAACTCAAGAAAGATTGAATAGTCCTAAAGGGGACATTCACCATTCATTCCAACCAAACGGCCATAGGAAAATGGGCAACGGGTTTTAGTATCTTACCCAGCCTCTTGCAAGTCTATTAATGCCATTGTAGGAATTTCTTTCGGGTTTATATAAGGGGAGAAAAACTCAAATGTGAAAGAAAAAAAAAAAGTAGTCACGTTTTTTCTCCTTAACCTATAAAACCTATACCAGACTCTGAGAGATCTTCTGATAAATTCTAGAAATGATTAAATGGATAAACTTTCTTTCTTTTAAATAGCCAGGTTGCTAGTCTTTACTTAGTTCAGAAAAATAATCCTAATGGAATTAGGACTGGAGTTATACACCATTTTAACATATAAACTGTTGCAGAAGAAGGGTGAAAAGACCTACCTTCTCAACCATAGAACCTTTACTTAAAGGCCATCCAAAACTTAATGAGGCTCTTCAAATGTGAATGGAAACCAGGCACTTTAAAAAAGTAGTTGGTAATTTCTTGATAGGCAGTTTAGAATTTTTAAAAATTTTTGCCTGGAGAATAACCTATTACAGAAACCTCCAAGAGATTCATGTTTTAATCAGGTACAATTTTATAATTTAAATAGCACAATAATCCATTTTCTATTTAAAAAAATTATTCAGTACACCTATTAAGCAATTGAACTTTACAATGTTCCTAACATTATTTATCAAGTGGCAATGATTCAAATTATCCTACATTTCGGGATAACCCCAAGAAGAGAAAGAGGTCTCACACCATTATCCTAAATGAAAGAACAGTTTTAAAGGTTGAAACTGGATTTTTAAGTACAATGTCTAATTCTGTAAGAAATAAATATCAGAAAATTACCGACCCTTATGTATATTAATATATGCAAAAAAAGTTTAACATTTTTTTTCTCCTTGCTAAGGAGCCTTGAAAGTGTGCCATGTGTAGGACTTTTGCTTATAAAACACCTTTGGTAAGAACAGGTTATTGTGATCATGCTCTTATGAACTACCTTTTACATTTTAAGATACTTTTTTAGGGAACACTTGTAGCCACAGAAAAATAGTTGCTAGGTATTTAAACATAATTAAAATGACCTCTTATCTATTTTAAAGAGAAATAAAATAAAATTACATATAACTGTTGGTCTGACTTGGTAAATTTTATACAGGCAATTAATAATTGGTTTAGTGGGTTAATGACTAAACTAACATTTATGCACTATTTGTATACTATTAAATCAATAATTTAGTTGAAACATAGAGTTGTAACAAATATTTTATTACACAGTAACATTTTCTACTTAAGACTCCCACTTAATACATTTCTACAAGAGGAAGCTAGTTTTAGAGAGGTGTTCTGGCAATAATCTGTCTACCTTACACAAATGAGAATTCTGCTATTACCTGAACCTGCTAAAAATTATTTTTAACAAGATACTTGAAAATCACATTGGTATCGGTTGAAAATGTAACTGGTAATTAAAGACCGTTATAACAATTTTTTATTTTACAAGAAGTACGAGTTTTCAGACCAAAGTTTCAAATGCAAAGAATATTAATGCAAATACTCTGAAGTTGATTTACTTTGTATGGAAATAAGCACATTACACTGTACTTTTCAAGTGAAGAACATAAAACAAATCTGAAAACTAAAATGCGTGTTTTCTCTCTTTGTACTCTGTATTTTGACCTAGTAATCATTAAAGCTGTGAGTGTGTATCAATATAAATTACTGTAGTGCCACATATTGTGGTAGAGCATTGCTATTTCCCGAGATAAGCACAAAAAAACACTCAATGTTAATTTGCATCACAGAATGACCTAACATATCTGAAATATAATGCACAGGCCTTATTGAAAATAAATCCTTTTATTTTTCTCTGCAAAACACACACACACACACACACACATACACACACAGGTATCTGACTGGGCCTGCATGTGCTGGAGGATGGTTGGGAAGAGGTCTCATTTTCTATCTTACACCTATTGTTTTATGCATTCTCAACTGCTATATGGGAAGAGAAAGGAAACATACTGAATCCACTTTGCAGTTAATGTCTTAGTGATTTAAGAGGCAGAATTTTCAAGTTAAAGAGGGGAAACATTATGTTTTTCCTTTCCCAAAGCGATTGCCCAGGAAGAAGGCCCTCTGCTCCTTAGCCTACGCAAGGGGAAAAAGGGACATTACTTCGGGCTGAAATCACTCCGAGACAGAAGAGGGGAAGTTTATGATGTGGCACTGTGCACTGTATCTGGTCTGCAGCCAGGAAGTTTTCATTTTGTAGCTCTGCTGCCAGTACCTGCCCTGCATATTCAGAAATAAAAATACACCAGGGCTCTACCTCAGAAACTGTGGATGTTACAAAGAATTAAAAGAGTTTATTTTTCTTTCTTTATCCTGAGTGTAATTACTGTTTTTAAAAAGAAAGAACTGAAACTATAGTAACTGAAGGGTTTTGTTTTTTTTTTTCCTTTTTAAACTCCTCAAACTACCTTCCCACAAAGCCATTTAAGTTAAATGGTACATTTACAGACTCACCTACATGAAGGATATAACTTAAAACATCTGCTTAGACATGTACATTCTGTTCGGATATAAAGAACGTGGCAAAATAATTGAAAAGTATAAGGCCATTATTTTCTTAAAATGTGTGTTCTTCTGTGTGTGTGTGTGTGTTCATTCATTAAAGAGATTTTTGACTGCAATTAGGTAGTCGGTCCTATAAAGGCTTCCTTGTGTGACCATGATTTCTAAAAATAAAATGCTCCAGTGAATATTTCTGCTAAATAATCACATCTTCAAAATTACTTTAAAGAAATCCCAATGCCTCATGTTACATTAAGCAATAATATCGGCCTTCCATAATAAGCCTTGGTTGCACACCTTATGCATGGTCAACAATTAATTAGGAGGTTAAAAGAAGTCATGTTTACTCTGTTAAATAGTAGACTAATTTTCTTGTCTGTCCCCACTTATTTACATTAGTAAATCTACTTTCTAATTTTGCAAATAAATAAGCACATCTAAGCCAAAGCTGCCTATCTTTGGGGTTCGGAGAATGATGCATTCTCTTGCTATCATGCTAACTTGCTGAAAATCACAGATGAGTGGAAAAAAAAGAGAGGTAGTTGCAGCTGTTTAAAAAAAAAACAAACACATCTCATTCTATCAAAGGACTATATCCATCGCTTTTTAAATCCTGCATGCTAGAGACCCATAGTATCTGAGAACAATTTTTATGAATTCTTCATGTGCATCTTATCTATGACAACAAGATACAAGAGGAAAACCAGACCACGCTCAGGATGCTCTTTGGAAAAAGCAGGTTCTCACCAGGGACTGCCTCAGAGATCAGTTCCTCCAGTCTAAAAACAAGTTTAAGGTACTTCATTTAAATCATTACAAGAAGATCTGCACTGTCATTCTACATGAATCGCAACCACTTGCAGGATGAACAACATTGCTCCATTCATTTAAAATTTACAGCATTAAGAATTAATAAAGTCTCTATAACATCTGCATTATTAAAGAGTAATGATTCCTGCAGAAATCTGCCTGTAATAGGTTTCCTGACTCTATTGCTTGTAATGTCACCAATTTTCTTTATAATGTACTCAAAAGATTCTCTCCATATGTACTTTGAACTTTGTTTACACTGGTTATATTTTAAAAATAAATACACGATTTAACTGGGGTAATATAGTGACAATGTACAAAAAATACATGATGGTGATGACAAGTGAATGTTACTGATATCATCACCTGAAACCAAAAGATGAATTTATACAACGGGTATAATTTCCATACTTAATAGTAACATGACTTTTCACTCTGCAGTTAATGTTAAAATAATATGAAAGAAATTGAGAGAATACTATATTGGATAATCTTTTTCATAATCTTATTCTTTACAACAGTATTCTTTGTTATAGAATTTTAATTATTTTTCTTGCACAGACAAAAACAACTAACATAAGAACACTGATGTTATCTACTTCTTGAAAGAGAGGTAGGGAATGGGTACGTCTAGCTCCTGTTATTTCTGTATGTCTCAACATATCTGGGCAATAGTTACTATTGAATTCTTATTTTGAGCAAAATTAATTCTGGTGCACTTTAAATAAGTTACTTAATATTAAAAGTACAAAACTTTCAGACTTCTTTCAGCGTTCAGTGTGAGAAAGGTTATCAATAAGAACCGCCTTAAAAAAAAAAACTAAGAGTTTCTTTGCTCAGTAACTATAGCAGACTATTAGAAATTATTTTCTTTCTCATGCTGTTATTCACTTACACACTGCATATTTGCTTCAATTCTCCAAGGGAAGAAATCTGGCTCTTGTGGGAAAAGTCCACCCCTTTCTACATGTTTGCTTCCTTAAACGAAAGGAACACACCCCCTTACATTCTTTGAAATGTGTCCAACATGCACAGAATTGTAATAGCGCTGTATTATTGACCAAATTAGAAAATCCTAAATGAGAGTCAAATATTGATAAAATGCTATGCGTTTTGGATAAGGAGAACTAAATGATAACACATATAGGTAACAGAAATGAAGTATGTTCACGCTAGTATCTACATTTTAATGCTCAGAACACTTGTGTCAGTGGAAGAAATTTGTCAATGTTTTTGTGCACATGAATGTTGTATGACAAGTCAGGAAGAGGCCCACAAATGTTACAGGTTTTTGAGTATATCCTTTGAATTTTGGACTCATTGGGGGATTGCCTCCTCCGCTTCATAAATATTTTAGAGAAAAAATATTCAGAAACTAATGTATCCATCTTATTAAGTACAATCAGAAAGCTGTTTGAAATCACAGAAGTGCAAAAAGTATCAAAAAGTCTACGCTCATGATGCTTATGACAGAAAACTCACACCAAAGTTGGTATCCATGAACTTCTACCTCATTAAGACAATCCGCTGATCATGAGAAGTTATGGTCTAACAAGTCCCCCTTCTACTATGTAGAATAATATACTCGCCAGGCATGTTTTTTGTTGTTTTCTAATAATGTGATAAACTCCATATTTGTGGGGAATCTGTGCATCTACTATCTTTCCTTTTATTTTTTTTCTAAACTCTTTTTTACTTTATTCCATTTCACATAGAAACTTGCAATTATAAAGACACAAATTTGTATACCTTTTAAAATATTTTAATGTTTATATAAAAATGGTTAGTCCCTTTGCAATCTGTTCATCAGGCATTCCCCGACAAACTCAGCTATACAGTTTCCAGGCCTACAAAATGGAAGCTCTGCTATGCTGCTTATGTTTTTCACTTAGAATAAGAGTGAATATAAACAGTGAATATATAAACTAGAACTGAAGGTAATAAACTTATTAAAACTTAGTAAGATATTGTTATGGTCAAAGAAAAGCTGCAAGTATGTGCCACAAATCCACTCAGATGAAACATCTCATTCAATAGAATTTCTTCTCTTATAATAATGCACAGAAAATTAAACACATAAATATTAATTTTATGTATCACAGAAAATGTAGGCAATGAAAATGCAATGTTTACATTTATGGGTGACTCATTAGTGTTTTATTGTGTGAAACACTAGGAGGCATCAGTTGGGTAAAAAAGGACTTCAATTTTTAAAGAAGCAAGAAATTACTGTAGAGTGGATGTGTAAGAAGTTAGGGTTTTCAAAGTGTTATTATATAAACCAAAACTTGATTCTATGAAATAAACTCTCATAACATCATATTTTGTTGTAAAGAATAATCTGTACATCACATTCATGAAATACATATAATTTGACCAATAAACACCTATCAAGATATATTTCAAATGTATAGATTCATAACTATGTAATTATACATTTTTATGAAGAATATATTTGGTAACAGAATAACATAATGGCTATTGACTACTGTGCATTTTCTGCTCAGTTATTCAATACCATGAGTGTATGTTTTATTTCTGGCAAATCCTGTTTTGTGCTCTCTACAACGCCTCTGAAAATGCCTACTGCAATTAAACCTTAGGATAACTGCTTCACGTAAGCAGCCAGAACTTGATATCTGTTCATCAAGAAGTGATGGAACTTGAAATTTAAGCAATGAAGGTATATACATAATGGACATGTTTTCTCTTACTTCACTACTGAAAGGCTGTCACTTGAAAACTGAGTTTTCTATTGTTTGAATGGCTCTTCATAATGATGAAGCAACAGGGTTGTGGTATACTTATCTAGCAATCATTTGAAATTGGAGTGTCTTGCCATTCCTCAACAATCAGCTTTTATCTTTGACCTATCAAAATAACATGTGAACTGCGTAATCCGCCTTTTGTAAGGTGCACAGACTCTGTTGTTGCTCCTGGTTTTGTGAATCGCCTCTGTAATCTGGTTTGATTTCCTAAAGATGACAGATCTCGGTGAACAGTCAGGCTTTACTGAGTGCAGGGCAGTCCACGCGCCCGTGAGATTAAGGTACAGTGCTGAGGTCGGGGATCTTAATCACCTATCCTTCTACACGCAGCACACAGAGTGAACATCAGTGATTAACTCTTTTCATTGTGTCCAGGCAATCACTACATTCATAAAATGAATATGTGCATTTTTATAAATTTTAGATATTAATCTGCCTGGTGTGTTCTCTGAGGATGTGCTTTTGAAAAAAAAAAGTAGAACTTAAGTAATAATCTCTCTAAAGTCCATTCTGTAACCCTCGATTGCATATGAAATTCTCCCACGTTGTTTTGAATCACGTCCCTGAAGCCAGGGTTCTATGCTTAATACATAATTTTTTTTTTTGGTTATTAAGTAGCACAAATGTTGCTGCACAGATATTTCCCCATTTTTGTGACTTTCTGAGATTTCATAGACCTAAAATATACCACGTGTAGTGTTGGGAAATAAAACCACAAAACATACTACAATAAACAGAAGAAAGTTTTGAAATATTATGTTAACATATACCAAGGAGTTATTTAGCTCAGCTTTTTATAAAAGAAATTTAATATAATAAGTCATTTATTAAAAAGATATGGTTGTAGGGTTATTCAATTTATTGACTCAGTGTAAAAATGAGGGCCAAGGAAGAAATACATAGAAATCTGAAAAATATAAAACATGATGCTTTTTCAGTATTCTATCTTGAATCAATAGACACTCCTTTTCACTACTGGAAAAACCATTTCCACCAAATTTTGAAAATTGAGTATGTTTATAAAAAGAAAAGAGGCAAGGTGCAGTAAAGTCCTTGTTATTTAAATTTCATGTATTTAATGTTATGTGTTCCTATTTTGGAAAGTTAGTAAGATATGTGATTGCATACTTTTAAAGTATGAACAGCTCAGAAAAGATGGAAAATTGACTTATTATAAAGTGTTCATTGTTATTTAAACCTAAGAAACAAATTAATATTTAATAAAAGTCAGGTCTTTAATATTGTCTTTGACGTGCATACACAGCAATCAGAATGTAAATAGCGAAATTAATGAGAGAAGGAAAATTCTGCCTTTTGTAAGATGTCTGGAAAATATGCCACAAATACTCCAAAGCTTTGTGAATGCGAATGACAGTAAATTTTTATAAAGTTTGGTAAAACTTGAAGCTAAGGTAACTGCCAACTATTGTCTCTTTAACGTGACTTGGGAATCAAATTTTAAATATTGAGTTTAAAGTGTGCTTTGATGGAAACTTTTAGAATTGAGCTTGTAGTATACTATACAGCCAAATGTACTTTCCAACAAATAGACTGAGATTTTTGACTTTAGAGATTTTTTTTTTCCTTTTGAGATGGGATACTGGATAGGCATATCTCATTTTACCTGCGAGTTCTGAATCCAC